>NC_132911.1:121885733-126885733 GCF_047675955.1 Chlorocebus sabaeus | reverse complement strand
GGCATGGTAGCGCACGCCTGTAAATTCCAGCTACACAGGAGGCTGAGGCAGGAGAATCGCTTGAACCCGGGAGGCAGAGGTTGCAGTGAGCCGAGATCGTACCATTGCACTCCAGCCTGGGCAACAAGAGCAAAACTCCATCTCAAAAAAAAAAAAAAAACAAGTTATATGACTTAGTATTGACTGGATTTAGAAAATAAAGGCATAGGAAGTTATAGAGCTTCAAGATTTCTAGCTTATGAGATGGGAAGAAAACATGAGACAGAACTGAAGAAACTAGGATTGAAGAACTCTTTTGGGAAGAAGATAATGAGTAACACCTAAATGAGAGACATCAAACGGAGATGTCCCTCAGGAAGGCAACAATTTAAGAATAGAGCATATGTGAGAAATCAAGGTCAGAGAGGTAGCTTTGGGAGTAAGAGCAACAACATATATCCAGAAAAATGGATAAGTTCCAGGTAAGTGAGAAACAGCAGCATAAAGATGTTACTCTTGATGATATAATAGGTAAGTGGTTATAAAAAGCTGATGTTGATTACTTGATCATACATACCTTATTTATTTCTTGTGTTAAAGCCTGAACTGAATATATGTTTAGACTTCCATTTTCCATAATAGATGCAATGTACCGTCCATGTGGGCTAATTACTGATGAGCTAATTCCTTCATCAAGGCTCCCAATCTCAAAGAGAAGTTTACAAGTCTGTATATTGATAAATCTCATAATACCATCTTGACTTAGTACTCCAAGAACCTAAGAGTAGAGAGAAAAAATATAAACTCCTAAAAACATGTGATAGTGAATGTCTGAAAGTCATACTATATACATGTCTTTACATGTATGCAATGTTTGTGTATGTACGTGTGTGTGTATATATATGTGTGTGTGTATATAAATATATTTTGAGGGGGACACCTAGAGGAAATTCTATTCTCAGCGAGATATTATGTTTTATTTTATTATTATTATTGTTTTAAGACAGAGTTTCACTCTTGTTGCTCAGGTTAGAGTACAGTGGCACGATCTCCACTCACTGCAACCTCTGCCCTCTGGGTTTGAGCAATTCTCCAGCCTCAGCCTCCCGAGTAGCTGGGATTACAGGCATGCACCACCATGCCTGGCTGATTTTTGTATTTTTAGTAGGGATGGGGTTTCACCATGTTGGCCAGGCTGCTCTCAAACTCCTGATGTCAGGTGATCTGCCTGCCTTGGCCTCCCAAAGTGCTGGGATTACAGGCATGAGCCACTGTGCCAGACCTGATATTACATATTTTAAAATCATAACTTATGACTCATGTTGATTATGCCCTGGATCTAATCAGAATCAGCAAGGAACCTATCATCGTGGACTATGGAAAGGTGCCCTAAGAATCTTCCCTTGCCACAGGCAGATCATGCAGGGGACAGAGAGGATTAGACAATGATATAATTTGAATGTGTCTCTCCAACAGCAAGTATTGGAAACTTGCTCAATGCAACAGTGTTGGCAGATAGGGCCTAATGAGAGGTGACTAGGGCATGAGGGCTCTGCCCTCATGAAAAGATTAATGCTGTTATTATGGGAGTGGGTTTGGTATAAAAGGATGAGTTCGCCTCCCTCTTGTCCCCTCTCATTCCTCCCTCCCTTTCTCACCCATATGAGGCCTTCTACTATATTATGACAGAGAACAAAGGCCTTCAAAAGATGCCAAGCTCTAGATCTTGAACTTCCCAGCCTCCAGAACTATGAGAAATAAACTTATGTTGTTTATAAATTACCCAGTCTGTGGTATTCCAATACAGCAGCACAAAACAGACTAAGACAGACAGTTCCTAACTTTTGCCTCCACACTGGCTATCAGGAACAAGGAGGGTGGAGGGTTTGCCTTCCTGTACCCTTTCCATAGCTAATCGAAGTGAACACCAGCCCTGCTGCCCCTACACAAACCTGTCACTGCCACTGAGGCTCCCCAGTGTCTGCCTGTTTTCAGCAAATACTTTAAGTAACATCTGGAGAATGGAGAGTTTGTGAGTTGCAAGGGTAGTGGAGGGGTAGGAGGGAAGCTGAGAAAAGTTTAAATTTTAACTCATAATTTCAAAAATTAAAAACATGTAATAAAGGCTGGGTGCGGTGGCTCACGCCTGTAATCCCAGCACTTTGGGAGGCTGAGGCAGGAGGATCATGAGGTCAGGAGATGGGACCACCTTGGCTAACATGGTGAAACCCCGTCTAAACTAAAAAATACAAAAACTTAGCCAGGCATGGTGGCAGGCGCCTGTAGTCGCAGCTACTCAGGAGGTTGAGGCAGGAGAATGGCATGAACCCAGGAGGCGGAGCTTGCAGTGAGCCGAGATCGCGCCCCTGCACTCCAGCCTGAGCAACAGAGTGAGACTCCATCTCAAAAAAACAAAAAACAAAACAAAACAACAAAAAAAACATGTAATAAAAAAGTTGAAGCAAATAAACCCCCATGTTGCCTTGTCTAAGCTCAGGTTCTCTTCCCAGTGGCAGTGGCTGGTAGGTGATGCCACCATGTGATTGCTTGAAATGCTGATGTCATTAATCATACAAAAGAGGCAGTTTGGAGGTGATAGTCCATAAAGGTCTCCTGTTGGCTGGCTTGCAGGAAACAAAGCCCCTCATCTGCGGTTGATGCAACTCCTCTGGAAGTCAACTGGGCAAGATCTACCAAAATGACAGATGCACATAACCTTTATGCCACTATTTCAACTCTGGGATTTTATCCTACAAAGAGGATGTGTCAAATGACACTTGTAAAAAGTTATTCAGTGAGCATGATTTGTCACAGAAAATGACTAAAAATAGGTTAAGTGCCAATAGAAGACTGGTTTAAAAAATAAACCGCATAGTGTTGCAGTTGTAAAAAAGAAAGAAGTTCTGCACTGATATAGAACAATTTCCAACTTAAGAATAAAAGGCAGACTGGGCGCAGTGGCTCACGCCTATAATCCCAGCACTTTGGGAGGCTGAGGCAGGTGGATCACTTGAGGTCAGGAGTTTGAGACCAGACTGGCCAATATGGGAAACCCCGTCTCTACTAAACATACAAAAATTAGCTGGGCATGGTGGTTCATGCCTGTAGTCCCAGCTTCTTGGGAGGCTGAGGCAGGAGAACCACTTGAGCCTGGGAGGCGGAGGTTGCAGTGAGCCGAGATTGCGCCACTGCACTCCAGCCTGGGAGACAGAGCTAGATTCCATCTCAAAACAACAACAAAAAAACCCAAAGAATAAAAGGTGCAAGGCTGTATAAAATAATGGGAAAAAACGTAACACTATACGTAACAACAGTGGATATGGGGGGAGGTGAACAACTAGACAAATGGTAGAAAGGCATGACAGACTTCCTACTGTGTGCTGTTTCATGTCTTCAACCATATGAATATATTACCTAATCAAAAACATAAGTAAAATGGACATGATATACACATACATGCATATGTATACATATATATGGAAAACATATATCTAATCTGTTAAAATACAAGATCCATAACAGTCTATTTGAAATAAGAAAGTTAAGGTTTGACAGAACTCAACTCTTAAAAAGGAATAAGTGAAAGGGGATGGGGGAAGAAGCACTTTGTAAACTAAAGAAAGATACCAATAAAAAACATGTTTCACAGGAGTGAGCAACCACTTAGGGTAAATAAAATAACAATACAACGAAAAAATTTTAGTTCTAGTCCAATCTTTAATCCTTACAATTAACAGGAATGTTGACAAGTCAATGTTTCTAGTTGTTAGTGTTAGAATCTGTAAAATGGGGATATCTTTCCTGCCTATGCCAAATAATTAAGGATCAAATGAAAACTAGCATGCTAAAGCACACTGCAAACCATAGAGTACAATATAAATTTTCAGTCTGCTGATTTTATAAGAAGAGCAAATTGTCAATAGTATAAAGAATATAAGATTTTGAAATTTTTTTTCAATTCTAGACTCTTCACAAAAGTCACATATTTGTAATTTCAAATTCTTGTAACAAGGTGTAAGTTAAATAAGAGCTAATATAGTTCAGAGATGGATGCGTTCTTTCGCAAAAGGTACAGTGCCCTACATTTATGTTACTAACCTGATTAGAACCAGCATCAAAACTATCAGGAAGAAATTCTAGATGACGAATGGCTCGAACTTTAGTGGGCATCTGGATAATTCTAAAGAGCTGCCTAGCTTCCAAGCACCACAAATGAAGATGATTTGACTTGCCTCCAGCAGCCAGGATTCGGCCATCTCTATATAACAAAAAAGCGAGAAAGTAAGGCGGGTTCAATTGTTTATAGCAGTGCTGTCTAACAGAACTTTCTGTGACGACAGAAAGGCGCTGTACCTATGCTATCCAATATGGTCACACTAGTCACATGTGATTCCCGAGCACTTGAAATGTGGCCAGTATTAATGAGGACCTTATTTTTAAATTGTATTTAATTTGTATTCATTTAAATACTTGTATGGACAGCTCAGGTTTATAGTATATATATTTTTACCTACTGTGCTAAGGCACCAGTTTACCAAACATTTAATGACCTGATTGTGGGTTTTTTACATAACACTTATATTTTATAGCATAATCTCAAGGTCACTTATCACTATCCAACTTTCTGTGTTTCACATACAGCTATACAGAATTGGTGGTACTGGCTATATGAAAAAATGTAACAGCCCAAACTTTTTTCCTGCTCAAAGAAAGCTACCTTAATAAGGTACAAAAAGAGTAAGTTGTTTTGACTTGCAAGGCCGTTGCTCATTCATTCAACAAGAACTTGTAAAGGACTTATTAATTTGTAAAAAGTGTGATAATACTATGGTTATGTTTCAAGTGTTTGCTATAAGCCAGGTATGGTCCCAGAAGCCAGGAACACAGTCAGTTAAGGCTGCACAAGTCAAGTAATCCTGCTCTTACAGGATTTTCGGTCTAGAGGAAGGCAAACAAACAAATAAATGAACTTGTTCTCAGCGGGTAATAAGTTCTATACAGAATTACAAAATAAGGTGATGAAAGCTGGGAAAGGAGGAAGATCTGCTACCTGAATGACACAAATAGGCCAGTCACGGGATGATCTGGAGGAAGAATTCTATCCTGATCAGGATTCCAGACTGGCTGGTACAAAAGTGCTGAAAAAGCATTAAAGTTAGTATATAAGGAAAAGTAAGTAAGAGGTCATACTCAAGTGCACTGCCATATGAAAGTACACTCTTATACTGTGTACTTGTGTGGCTAGAGGAGACTAAGGAAGGAAATGAGACGAAGCGAGGGAGGCCTAGGCCAGATGACAGAAGGCCTCGGGGGAAATGAGGGGTGGGGGGTTGGATTTTACTCTAAATGATGAAGGAAGTTAAATAGGAAAGTGACATGATCTGACTTACTGATTTATAAAAACCACTTTATCCGCTGTGCAGAGAATGACTATAGGAAATGAGATTGAAAACAGGGAGAACAAATAAGAAGGCTATTACAGTACTCTAAAAGAGGCTAGGGTAGCTTGGATTAGGGTACCACCCACAGCAATGAATAAAAACAAATTGACCAATTTGAGATATAGTTTGGTTGAGTTGATGGGATTTACTGATGACTTAGAAGAACAAGGTGAGAAAAGAGAGGAATTAACATCTATCTCCTAACTCTTTCCCCTGACTAGAAACAAGGATCGGCCCGGTCAAAATGAGAACCCCTAGCATCCAGATTAGGGTCTTGAAATACCACTTCCCAAAAAAGAACCCAGACTCTTTAGAGAAAAGGCTAATTCCAGGGTTAGGGCAGGAATTGTACCAGATAAGCTTGGAACATCTTGTCACATCAGAAAGCATGAAAGCTATCATAGGCAACTGGAGTTGTAGTAAAAGGATGCCAAAGCCAGTGAAAAGAGGTTCCTATTAGTCAAAGATGAGAGAACTGGAACATCTAAGAATGACGGCTGCAATGTATTAAAACATGCTAACTACTCTAAGCCTATGAATTTACAAAGATTAAAGACATAAAACTTCATTAGCTACTTTTGAAAGATGCCAATAAACCAGTTCATTACTTTTAAAACTAGTTTAAGAAAAAAGAGGAGAAAGTTAAGCATTCATCCTGCCTTTCCTTTACAACTGTACATCAAAATAACCAAAGGGTAGATAAGAAGAAGTTTCTTTCTATAGAAAGTTATTAACTAATAAGTGAAGAAGAAATGAGAGAATTAGAACAGCAGCATTTTGCTAACTTCTAAGGCCGTACTGGATCTAGGGAATGATCACCAATGGCTACTGACATCACAAAAGAAAACTGTTCTACGTTGTTACTGATGAAAGTACACAAACCACCTTCTTGTGTAATGTCTTCTTGTGCTTAAATCAGATCAAGCCTCCAGTTTTTAGAAAATACAGGTATAACCAGTATACAGGAAAAATACAGATAACAGAGGATCATATTAAACAATACCACACAAAGACAAAGAGCAAAATCCAGAATATAGAAAACTCAAGAGGAGAAATAACCAGTTATTTAATGAATAAACTATAAGGGAAAAAGAAAAGATGAATACATCAACAAAATACAATGTGTGAACCTTGTTTTGCTTCTTATTCAAACAAATCAATCATAAAAACCAATTATTAGACAAATCAAGGACATTTGAATATGACTAGATATATGACAATATTAAGATATTCTTATTCATTTTTAAAAAGTGTGATAATAGGCCGGGCGCAGTGGCTCACGCCTGTAATCCCAGCACTTTGGGAGCCAAGGCAGGTGGATCACCTGAGGTCAGAAGTTCAAGACCAGCCTGGCCAACATGGTGAAATCCCGTCTCTACTAAAAATGTAAAAATTAACCGGGCGTGGTGGCAGGCACCTGTGATTCCAGCTACTTGGGAGGCTGAGGCAGGAGAATTGCTTGAAGCTGGGAGGTGGGGGCTGCAGTAAGCTGAGATTGTGCCATTGTACTCCAGCCTGGGGGACAAAAATGAGACTTCCTCTCAAAAAAAAAAATAAATAAATAAAGTGTGATAATACTATGGTTATATTTCCAAAAGGGCCCTTATCTTTCAGAGATAAACTGAAATATTCACAGATAAAATGATATACTTAGGTTTTACTTCAAACAATGCATTGGGGAAGTAGGTGAAATGACTGATAAAAATAGAAATGGCTGGGTGCAAAATGGACGGGGGCGGTGGCTCATGCCTGTAATCCCAGCACTTTGGGAGGCCGAGGTGGGTGGATCACGAGGTCAGGAGTTCAAGACCAGACTGACCAACAAGGCAAAACCCCATCTCTATTAAAAACACAAAAATTAGCTGGTGTGGTGGCGCATGCCTATAATCCCAGCTACTCAGGAGGCTGAGGAAGGAGAATCACTTGAACTCGGGAGGCAGCGGTTGCAGTGAGCTGAGATCGCACCACTATACTCCAGCCTGGGCGACAGAGCAAGATTCCACTTCAAAAAAAAAAAAAAAAAAGAAATGGCCATTCATTGATGATTATTGTAGCTTATGGAAATATTTAGTGGTTCTGATGGAGGAAATGCTGGTATAAATAAAACAACACACACACACACACACACACACACAAAACAAAAAAAAAAAAACAAAAAAAAAACGAGGAAGAAATTCTTAGGGGTTCATGTATTTTTCTATTTTTGTGTATATTTGATATTTCACAAAATAAAAAAAAGTCAGCAGATCATATCTAAATTTGAAGGGAACTTTTTCTAATATGACAAAAAGATACTGAATAAAAACTAAACAAAAATTTGTAATTTTTTACCAGAAATTAAATTTCTTAAATATGCCTAGTGTCTTAAAATGCACATTACCTGGTCACAGCAAACACTTTGTATAATATACTAGAGCTTTCAGGTGGAGCTGGCAATTGATATTTGCAAAAAAGTGTGTCACATTCCCAGGCAAAAATGGAATTATCTTTAAAACAGCTGAGGATGGTATTACTTAATGGTAGAAAGAAAACCTAAGGAGGAATAGAGAAAGTTAGTTTTCACACAAGGTTCATATAGTACTCTTTAAATTTAAAATTATACAAGTAGCCTATTTTTCTTTATTAAAATATTCTTTTCTTAAGTTGGAGAAAAATACATTTCTAATATATGACAAGGAGTAATACTGATTATTTCATAAATTATTATTAACCAAAAAAAAAAAAAAACCCTTCAAACGAAAACTAGGTATACTATAATGACTAGACAAGTCACAAAATTCTAAATGGCAGTTTAAAAAATTTCACCTAATATTATTAGAGTTAAATGAAAACAAGATACAATTTTGAGTATCAATTTTACTTCAAAAATAAAGCACATTGGTCAGGTGTGGTGGCTCACACCTGTAATCCCAGCACTTTGGGAAGCCAAAGCAGGTGGATCACTTGAGGACATGAGTTTGAGACCAGCCTGGCCAACATGGTGAAACCCTATTTCTACCAAAAAAGTACAAAAATTAAGTCGGGCGTGGTGACTCACACCTGTAATCCCAGCACTTTGGGAGGCGAGGCAGGGGATCACCTGAAGTCAGGAGTTCGAGACTAGCCTGACCAACAAGGGCTCTACTAAAAATACAAAAACTACTCAGGCATAGTGGCAGGCATCTGTAGTCCCCACTACTTGGGAGGCTGAGACAGAATTGTTTGAACCCAGAAGGTGGAGGTTACAGTGAGCCAAGAACCTGCCACTGCACTTTAGCCTGGGCGAGGGAAAATAAACAAACAAACAAACAAACAAAAAAAAAACAATTAGCCAGGCATGTGCCTGTAGTCCCAGCTACTCAGGAGGCTGAGGCAAAAGAATCCCTTGAACCTGGGAGGTGGAGGTTGCAATAAGTCAAGATTGCACCACTGCATTCCAGCCTGGATGACAGAGCAAGACTCTGTCTTCAAAAAGAAAGCACATATATGCATACACAAAATGTGGTGTGTTTATATATACATATTACTCCCACAAAATGGGGTCTATGTATATATTATTCCAGCGGTAGTGTATGACAGTGCCTTTTCCCTATACTTCCACCAACATTTGATATTTTTTAAACATCTATCAGTAGTTAGTATTTAATATAGTGTTTATATTAGTACATAGTGTTTATATTAGTATATAGCTCTATATATACTATATATATACACACACACATATATAGTAAAAAAAAAAGCCACTGTCATACACTGCCACTGGGAGTAAAAATTAGTTAAATATACTATACTATATGTGTCAACAGCCTTAAAATATGTATCTTCCCAAATTAGTCAGTTTGCTTTTAAAAGTTAGTCCTGGCTGGGCGCTGTGGCTCACACCTGTAATCCCAGCACTTTGGGAGGCTGAGGTGGACGGATCACCTGAGGTCAAGAGTTTGAGACCAGCCTGGCCAACATGGTGAAACTCTGTCTCTACTAAAAATACAAAAATTAGCCAGGTGTGGTGACAGGCGCCTGTAATCCCAGCTACTCGAGAGGCTAAGGCATGAGAATCACTTGAACCGGAGGGTGGAGGTTGCAATGAGCTGAGATTGCATCACTGTACTCCAGCCTGGGTGACAAGAGTGAAACTCCATCTCAAGAAAAAAAGTTACTCCTTTGGGAATATTGGGCAAAGTGTTTCAAGATAAGTAAGTGTTAAGCATTCTTTTTATAAGAGTAAAAAGGTGCAAATGCATATATAATCCTATCTTATTACAGATTCCAGATTCAGTTTATTTAATGGACAAGCGAGAGTGAAACTGATAGCAAAGTTGAAAATACCATCACTTTATGCTCCTAATTTCCATTTTTTTATCACAAGCATAAACAATGCTTCCTTTTGTTAATACAAAATTATTAATGGAAATTAATCAATATTTTCTCATAAAAGTTTCAGTGGCTTCGAATATAATTTTGTGTGTCATCGGTACAACACACACACATATATATAATGCATTAGAGAACATACTGGTTAGCAAAAATAATCTACTCAGGATTAATGCCAATAAGACAATAAAAAATACTAACTCAACTACAGCAGATACTGACAGATCAGGCAAGGGCATGATCAAGATCCTCACTTCCTCCTTGGCTCACTTTGCTAAAGACAATCTGTGGTAGATCTTTTGCTATCAGATTCACTGTTAGGAAGATTTATAATATGAAGGCCTTACAGATTTCTATAATCTACAATGAACGCATTAAAACACTCTTTCAAAACTGAGGTCAAAAAGTGACTTAAGAAAATTCTTATTATAATTAGTAGTCACTTTTCTGGAAAAGTAATAAAGTTTATTCCTACTGGGAAAAGCAGAAGCTTAAAAGTTAATGAGCATCAACTGCTATTTTAGCAGAATAACTGTGATAGATTATTGCCTACATGATTATTCATTACTAGATTTGTGATTTTAATTGCCATATTTTAATGATTATAAAATTGTTCCTAATGAAGCATGTCATTATTATTTAGATAGTGTCATCTCTTGAGAAACATAAAAACCTTAGGAAAGACTTCAAAACATTAACAAAGTATACTTTTTGGGGGGTTAGGTTCAAGCATGGAGCTGCAGTTTTTCCTTGTAGAACACAAAAATCCTAAGCTTTCCAATTCAGTTTGAGGAGGTAGATGAACTCTTTTCAAGGTTTATTTTATCTATCTATCTATCTATCTATCTATCTATCTATCTATCTATCTATCTATCTATCTATCTATCTGGAGACAGAATCTTCCCTCTGTCACCAGGCTGGAGAGCAGTGGTGCGATCTTGGCTCACTGCAACCTCCAATTCTTATGCCTCAGTCTCCCAAGCAGCTGGGACTAGGGCCGTGCCAACATGCCCAGCTAATTTTTTGTATATTTTAGTAGAGACGGGGTTTCACTATGTTGGCCAGGCTGGTCTAGAACTCCTGGCCTCAAGTGATCTGCCTGCCTTGGCCCCCCAAAGTGCTGGGATTACAGATGTGAGCCACTGTGCCCGGCCCCTTTTCAAGGTTTAAAGAGTTTAGGATGCTAATATTAGCAAGTTAAGGTCAAATGTATTATTTGGCAGTAATTTATTGAGTGTCCTGGGTACACAGGCTGAATTAAGTTCAGCAAAACACTCTTTATTAGATGTTTTCTGATATCCATCACAAAGCCTTTCTGATACCACAGTAATCACAAATCCTGGGGATTCCAAAATCTCTAACTAATGAGCTGAATATCTTACCTCCAAGCATCAACAAAAGAATAAAAATGTACTAATCTGAAAATGTATAACTCATTTACCTGAGAAGCAGTAAGGCTTTAGATAAAGACAGGTTTGAATTCAAACTGCAACTCTCTTCTAAACTATGTGATACTGAACAAATTACTTAATCTTTCTGGACAAAGTACTTAATATTTCTGAACTTCGGTTTCCCTTCTTGCAAAATGGGGATAATGGAACATACTGAACAACAGGTATCTATTATTATTACTAGTAATTACTACTATTACTGCTTACAAAAATCAGCAGAAAGAGGTTACAGTGGTAGGTTCTTTACAAACACTCTGAAATCAAAGTTCCATAGTTCCTTTTCTGAAACCCTTGGGGCTTCTGAATGCAGATTTCCAATTTTAGATAGGTAGTGTGATGTATATTCTATAACATTATGTAGAACTTTAGGCGACCTGGGGCAATGCCCCATACTCAAACATATTAATATTTCAGCCTTATGTCAATTCAGTTCAGATTTTGCTGCCAAATGAATTGAGGTCAGATCGCATTTTGCTGCTGAGTTATTTAAACACTTTTGGGTTTCTGAATTGTTAATATAATGTAGCTAAAAAATAAATACATGTTACCCCCCAGTTTTGTTGTTTTTTCTGACACGGAGTCTCGCTCTGTCCCCCTGGCTGTAGTGCAGTGGCGCGATCTCGGCTCACTGCAAGCTCCGCCTCCCGGATTCACGCCATTCTCCTGCCTCAGCCTCCCAAGCAGCTGGGACTACAGGCGCCCGCCACCGCGCCCGACTAATTTTTTTTGTATTTTTAGTAGAGATGGTGTTTCACCGTGTTAGCCAGGATGGTCTCGGTCTCCTGACCTTGTGATCCGCCCGCCTCGGCCTCCCAAAGTGCTGGGATTACAGGCGTGAGCCACTGTGCCCGGCCCCAGTTTTGTTTTTTTGGGACAGGAGCTCGCTCTGTCGCCTAGGCTGCAGCACAGTGGTGTGATCTTGGCTCACTGCAACCTCTGCCTCCTGGATTCAAGCCATTCTTGTGCCTCAGCCTCTTGAGTAACTGGGACTACAGGCACAGGCCAGCACACCAGCTAGTTTTTGTATTTTTTGTAGAGACAAGGTTTCGCCATGTTGCCCAGGCTGGTCTCAAACTCCTGTGCTCAAGCAATCAGCCTGCCTCTTAAAGTGTTGGGATTACAGGCGTGAGCCCATGTGCCTGGCACCCTACAGCTTAGGCAAATTATCTAATTGCACTGAGATAATCCTATCATAGGCTTGATGGTTACAACAGCAACAGATGCAATTTTACTAAGCACTTACTATACAACCAGCACTGTCCTAACTTTGCATAGATTATCACACTCAGTGCTGAAACCAACCCTGAGGGAGGGACTACCGCTGAGTATTCCTTATGCAAAATGCTTGGAACCAGAAATGTTTTGGATTTTTTTGGACTTTGGAATATTTGTATTATACTTACCAATTGAGTATCCCTACTCCAAAAATCTGAAATCTTAAATGCTCCAATGAACATTTCCTTTGAGCCTGATATTTGAGTATCATGTTGGCACTCAAGTTTCAAATTTTGGAGCATTTGGGATTTCAGATTTTTGAATTGGGAATCCTCAACCTGTATAGTTTACTATTTTTTCCTACACATAAGGTAAATAGCTTGTCAAAAATGTTTAACATGAATCTACTCAAACCTTTAGACTTAATATCTAGTTTACAGAAAATGCAGGCGAAAGACATATAAGTTAAACAATAATGATGAAACAGAAAAAACAACTCCAGAATGTGGGGCATTTTCTAAGATAACTGGTCTGATCTCTCCAGAAAATTAATGTCATGAGAAAAAAAGTAGAAGACTGGGTTAGATTAAAAGAGCCATCGAAAACGAAATCCATAACAGAAGACCCAAAGCAAGTTACTGAAGGGTCACATGTGTCATCAAAACAAATAAATAAATAAAAGTTCTATTTAAAATATAGAATTAGAATCTGTAATAAAAATATGACTTTAGTAACAATTTGATAAGAATTAACGTTTTTAGGGGCACATGTTCTCAGGCTCTCCTGAGGGCTGTGTCACCGGAAAAAAAACTTTTTAAAAAACGAACATTTTACTTTAATATTCAGGTTACAAAACGAACATTTTACTTTAATATTCAGGTTACAGTTATTTCCTGTTTTCAACAGAAGTGGTCACCACCTGGCCCATCTCTAGTCTTTGTACAGCCCAGGAGCTAAGAATGGTCACTTTTTTTTGGAGATGGGTCTCACTGTGTCACTGTGTTGCCCAGCTGGGTCTTGAATTCCTGGGCTCAGGGGATTCTCCCACCTTAGCTGGGTACCTGGCTTTAAATGGTTACATTCTGAATGGTTATATAATTTTGCTCTTGAACTGCAAAGTCAAAAATATTTACTGGCCCTTTAAGAAAAATGTGCTGATAACTTGGACTATGGTGTTATTTTATTTTATTTTATTTTATTGAGACAGAGTCTCACTATTGCCCAGGCTGGAGTGCAATGGTGTAATCTCGGCTCACTGCAACCTGTTTCCCAGGTTCAAGTGATTCTCCTGCCTCAGCCTCCCCAGTAGCTGGGATTACAGGCATGTGCCACCACGCCCAGCTAATTTTTGTATTTTTAGTAGAGATGAAGTTTCACCATGTTGGCCAGGCTGTTCTCGAACTCCTGACCTCAGGTGATCCACCCACCTCGGACTCCCAAAGTGCTGGGATTACAGGCGTGAGCCACCGTACCCGGTCCTGTTTTATTATTTTAGAGCAATTTACTGTATGCACACATCACACTATACATACATTTTCACATTTAATTTTATTCTTATAGCACTAACATTAATATACTTAGGCACACATGACAGTATACATACATTTTCCACAGTCCTAATTTTTAAACTAAAATATCTAAATGTCCAAGCAAGGTTTGCATTGGCAACTATTCAGCGTATACTCATTTTAATTTCGTAGTAAAAAGAACAGATGGTTTCTGTGTCATGTGTCATTGTTTCATAACTCTGTTTCCGCGTGGCTTCAACTCCCAATGTTCTCTTCTTTGGAACTTAAAATTCAAAATGTAAGTACTAAAGCAATTAAAGAAGAAAAGACCTACTAAGACATTTGGCCTAAATCCCTAATGAATAAGTTGGCACAACTTTTATCTCTTTTTAATTATTAAAAGCACATTAAAGGACACTGGGATTTCCATGGAGACTACAAAGTAAATTTTTGGTTGACATGCACTGCTAGCTGTTCATGTTAATAACCTAGAAATTAAAAGCAGTACTGCATGTGTAATATAACCTGAAGCAAAATAATTAATCACACAAGAGACTCAGATACTCCTGAAAATAATATTTATCTAATGAAATAGAAAGAAAAAAACCTGAAAAGCAAAAGATGGTGGGCATTGAGGAGACAGGGCCTTCCTTGGACAAAAACAACCTAGCAATGCTACATTTGAAGTGGGTTTGAGGAATAGGGCCCGCGTGCTCATTTGAATAAAAGCAGCCAAACAGAAAGTTTTGAAGAGGAAAGACCTATAATCCCATCTTCCTCTGACTTCTCCACTTCTAACATTTTGAACACCAAAGCCTGGCATAGAACAGGTGCCCAGGCTGGGCGTGGTGGCTCATACCTGTAATCCCAGCACTTTGGGAGACCAGGTGAGTGGATCACTTGAGGCCAGGAGTTTGAGACCAGCGTGGCCAACATGGCAAAACTCCATCTCTACTAAGAATACAAAAATTAGCTGGCCGCCATGGCGCACGACTGTAATCCCAGGTACTCAGGAGGCTGAGGCATAAGAATCGCTTGAATCTGGGAGGCAGAGACTGTAGTGAGCTGAGATTGTGCCACTGCATTCCAGCCTGGGTGCCAGAGCCAGACTCCATCTCAAAGAAAAAAAAAAGAACAGGGAGGAAGAAGGAAGGGGAGAGAGGGAGGGAGAATCGGTGATGTGGACAATGTAGTGTGACACAAAGTGCCAGCTCCCTTAGGGTGGAAGTCACAGACAGACCCCTAGAGCTGAAGAGGTGTAACAGGCTTGGACATGGGGGCCTGGAGGAGGAAGAGTCACTGGGGCACTGCAAAAAGGTGGGACAGCCAAAGGCTCCTTGACTCCATCCCAGGATTTGAGAAGCCTGACTCTGCAGAAAGGCTCCAATCTGGCTTCACACTCTGCCGGCTCTGGCACTTGCAGCTGCCAGTGCTTCCAGTCTCCAGATCCCAGTGTCTTTGTGTTTGGGGAACAATAAACACTGCCTACCTCATTGAAGCAGTGTCAGGACCGAGTTGAGATAAGGTATGGAAAGTTCTTAATACAATGCCTGAAACATAGTAAACGATGCAGTAGCTATTATCACAATTGAAGAAAGGGTGAGATTTGACTAGGTGGAGAGAATGGGAAGGTTACTGGGTGTGGTAAGGAGGGAGGAGGGGGCAGCAGTGTGGAAACCCTATGAAAGAGACCAGTTTGGATGTCATATAGGAAATCACAGGAGATGACAGCCAGGGGACATAAAGGACAAAATAACAATAGGAGCTGCTATATAAGGGCCTGGCACTCTGCCAAGCCCTTGACATGAATTATTTATTTTATCTCATTTTCTCACTAGCCCTGGTAAGGTGGTTACCACAGACCCATTTTCCTGCTCAGGAAACGGAAGCCGAGAGAGGTTGGTTATGTGGCTTGTCTGTAAAAAGAAAAGATAGAACCAAACTGGGGCACTTGTGGGGCTCAGAACAAGAGTACATCTGGAGGCCCATATACCATATGTTTCTATGTAGTTGGAAAAAAACAAAAGAAATGGATTTTTAAAAGGTGGTATATTTATACAATGGAATTCTAAACAGCAATAAGAAAGAACAAATTATTAATAATATGGATGGATCTCAAAAACATTATGCTGAGTGAAAAAAGCCTTACATAAACTATTATTGTATAGTTCTATTTACATGAAATTTTAGAATAGGCAACACTAATCCATGGTAGGAAAAAGAAGAGTGGTGGTCACCCAGGGAGGGAGACGGTGGAATTTTCTGGGATAATGGTAATACTACATCTACACAGGTTACACAGGTGTGTGTATTCCTCAAATTTAACAAATGAATACTTAAGACTTACATATTTCATTATATATAAATTTTACATCAACAAATATTGACCCCTAGTCAATTAAGCAAAAGCTTAAGTATTTACAGGGAAGTATGCTGATGTCTGAAGTTTACTTTAAAACACACACACAGCTGGGCACGGTGGCTCATGCCTGTAATCCCAGCACTTTGGGAGGCCGAGGTAAGAGGACTGCTTGAGCCCAGGAGTTTGAGACCAGCCTGGACAACATAGAGAGACCTTGTCTCTATAAAAAATTTAAAAATTAGCTGGGCATGGTGGCACACGCCTGTGGTCCCGGCTACATGGGAGGCTGAGACAGGAGGATCGCTTGAACCCAAGCTGCAGTGAGTTACCATTACACCACTACACTGCAGCCTGGGTGACAGCGAAAGACCCGTCTCAGAACAAAACACACACACACACACATATTATTAGGAGAATTAATGAATAGAGGGACAGAAAGATGGACAGAGTGGCTGAGTGTGTGGTGGCTCACACCTGTAATCCCAGCAGTTTTGGAGGCTGAGGTGGGCGGATCACTTGAGGTCAGGAGTTTGAGACCAGCCTGGCCAACATGATGAAACCTGGTCTCTACTAAAAATACAAAAATTAGCTGGGCATGGTGGTGCGTACCTGTAGTCCCAGCTACTTGGGAGGCTGAGGCAGGAGAATCACTTGAACCTGGGAGGCAGAGGTTACAGTAAGCTGAGATCATGTCACTGCACTCCAGCCTGGGTGACAGAGCAAGACTCTGTCTCAAAACAAAGAAAAAGAAAGAAAGATGGATAGACCCATAAGAGAGTATAGTACCATGTAAAGTATAGTAGAGGATAGTACAGTAACGTGTTAATGGTAGAATCTAGATGCTGAATGTACATGTGTTCAAAAATTCTCACAAATCTACTCCGTGTTTCAAATTTTTCATAATAAAATGTCAGAGGGTTAAAAATGAAAACAAAACCAATCAACTAAGTGACTTTTGCCTTAGGAGAGTTGAAGTTACACAGCTATAATTTTAGAAAAGAGCTCACTAAGTCATAAATTGTAGCTATAGGCAACATCTTTGTGTTGGCCACTTTGCTTTGCTTGTTGCTGAGTTACAGAGCTACAAGGACAAAGTAAATCATTACTCATATACATTTATATACCCTGTTGACCAAGAAATTAGCCGGAGAAGCACAACAGGTCAAGATGTCCCCTGTCACTGACCTTCTGTATACCCACAGACTGGCGAATATTCAGCTTTCTTTTTCTTTGAAAGGTATCCAAGTCCCATAATTGTGCTGTATCAGAAGAAGTGGTGATGGCGTATTTCCCTGATGCATGCACAGAGATTGAAAATACTGATGACTCATGTCCTCTCATCCAGCTAACTAGCTCCTTGGTGACTGTGGTAAAAAGTAAAATTGTTACCCAGGTAAAACACTACGTTTAGAAATAACACTACATATAAACACCATAGATGAACTGATCCAATAGGTGGTTAGGTATTATATGAGGCACCTCCATCAATAGCCACAAAAATGGAAGCCTGTGGCTAGTTGACAAAGTATGATGGGACATGTTAGCAACATCTCATTCATGTAGGAGACAAGGCTGACAAAGGCTTTGATGCAGAATAACCTCAAAATTTATGCTAGTGAGTTTGGGCTTTCTCTTGCGGGTAATTTTATGTAAAAGAGTACCATATTTAGTCCGTGTTTTAGAAAGAGCACTTTGAGGATATCTGGTGGAGGGGAAGAGATTGAACAAGAAAGATTAATTTATATGTTGCTGTAATAATCCAGGCAGGAGATACGGAGGGCCTCAACTAAGAAAGTGGCAATGGAGAAAAGAACAAATCCAAGAGCTAGTAAGGAGAAAAACAAAAAAATATTAGTGATCAAGTTGATGTCCTGGAGATATAAGAGAAGTGAAGGCTCCAGTGGTTCCAGCGTAGTTATTTAAGCAGATGGTGATATTGTTAGTGGATGTAAGAAATACATGAGGAGGGGCCAGGCGGTGGCTCACGCCTGTAATCCCAGCACTTTGGGAGGCTGAGGCAGGTGAATCACTTCAGCCTAGGAGTTTGAGACCAGCCTGGGCAACATGACAAAACCGTATCTCTAAAAAAATAAAAAAATAAAAAAAAATAATAAATACATGAGGAAGAACAGGTTTATCAGTGTGAGATAATGATAATACATTTGGTTTTTAAACTTGAGTCTGAGGTACTTGTGTGTATTTGTGTAAGCAGAGAAAACAGTTTGGTAGGGAAAGTACCAAAAACTATTCATGATAATTATCACTGGGTAGTAAAAGCGTAGGTGATTTTTCTTTTCCTTTACACTTTTTTATATGTTTGCAAGTATTCTACAGTAGGCATGTTTTACTTTTATGATCAGAATTTCCCCCCAGAAAGATGGAACTTGAGAATAGTCAGAAAGCAAGATATAAATCTGGGAAACATTATGATACAAAGTAGGTCAAAACTGAAGACAGAGAAACAGACAAATCCCTTAGGGAAACAGCAGTGGTTTCCAAACACCATTCGGAGGTCTGGCATTAGTTAATGATAAATTTTCCATTGGTCTTCAGGGAAAGAAAAAAATACAGATAATGCAGTGAGTTTTTCATAAAGTCAAATTTAAAGTACTACTCTTTCATTTGTATTATGTCACTCCCTGTTTATGTAGAAAGAAAATCCCTTGTTTTATGAAATTGTATTTTTTCCCAATGTCAGTTAGCAATATTAAAAGTTGACAAGCTATGTGAGTTCTTCCACTTTTTTAATTGGGTCAAAAATCCAAAGTCTAGGAACCACTGAAAGAATTCAGGAGACATGATTGAGAAGCAGTTAGAAAGACAGGAGGAGAACCAAGGTAATAGAATGAAAACTAAAACAAAACAAAACAAAACAAAAAACTTTCAAAGTAATTCCAATTGTTAAATGCTATAGAGAAGTAGGATGAAAACTGTAAAGATGACTTAAACGATCAGGGGTTAGGGTTACTAAGGACCTTGGAGACAGAAGTCTCAGTAGCATGGGGTAGGGGAAGCAAGGGTCAGAATTCATCAATGGATACTGTGAAGAAGCAGAATTTGGCAGAGAGGGGAAAGAAAGAAGGAAGGAGACAGTGTCTAAGGAAGGGGCTTCTAGGTGGGGGTTCAGTGAAGTAGAAGAACTATAAGAACACGGAACAAGGAAGAAAAAGAGGAGAAGAGTGGAATCTAAGGAAAGGTGAGTTATAAAGACTTCATTTTTCTGATATTTTGTCACAGCAATGTTTGTAACGCCAAAAATTGAAAACAGTTTGAAAGTCCAGCAATAGGTAATAGGTTAAAAAATTATGGTAAACATCTATACAGTGGAATGTTAGGTATTGATTTTAGATATGCGATATGAATTTTAATGAGGTAAAATTATCCCACAAAACAATACAGACAGGATAATTATGCATTTGTTAGAAGATAAAGAAAGTATATACATAGAAAACAGACTGGAAAGAGAGAGCCCCATTATGAAAACACTGCGTCTCTAGGCCGTACTGCAGAATCACTGTGTTTTTTCTTCTTTGTATGTAGGATGAAGTGTACTACAGTGATTAAGAGCAGTGACTCCACAGCCAGACCACTTAGGCTGGAATTCTGGCTCCACTGCTTATAAACTGAGGGACACTGATTAAGTTACCCATGTGCCTCAGTTTCCTCATCTGCAAAATGGGGATAATAATAGTATTCATCTCTGTGGGTTATGATGATGATTAAAATTAATTAATGTGTATAAAGTCACAGAAAGTCCCTGGCAGGGAGTAAACACTATGTGTTAGCTATCACTATCTTTAATATTATTATTTATACATCTGCTGAACACTATAACACATTGATTATTTTAATAAGAAAAAAATACAGTTGAAATATCTCTTTTTTAAGAGTAATAGGTTTAGTCTACAGAACTCTATGTTCTCAATTTAAAAACATAATGTGGTATAAAACACACAGGCTATATTAAAAAAAGATATTGTACCTGTGTAGTAAGGAATTTGACCTTTACAGAGCGGTCTGGCTTCTGTTTAGGCTCCTGGGAGGTAACCTGTAAACCCGTGACTTAGGGGTGTCTTTGTTATTCCTGGCGGGCCCCTCACACTATACCAGATAGTTTATGCTAAGAAGACTCAGAGTGGGAGATGGCCACACAAGAAAGGCCAACCACGTGATTAGAAGTTTAGGGCTTTTGGGGCGAGTGACATCAGACTAACTTCTTAGGAGGAGAGGAGGGCTGGAAATGGAGTCCAGCCACGTGGGGAATGATCCAATCAGTCATGCCTATGTCATGGCGCCTCAGTAAAAACTCTCGACACCAAAGCTTGGGTTGACTCCCTGTGTCAACAGTGCTTGGCGCAGATGGCCAGCCACACACCAGTGCTGGGAGGGTTGTCTGGGAGGGCAGTGCATCCTTGAGGACAATGGAGACTTTCCTTTTGGAAGCCTCCCAGATTCCACTCCATGCTTCTCTTCCTTTGGCTAGTTATACTTTGTATCTATCCTTTTGCTATATTAAAACTATCATCATTAAGTGTAGGCTTTCCTGAGTCCTGTGAGTTGTTCTAGTGAATTATGAAACCTGACAGCAGTCAGGAAACCCTGACTTTGTAGTCAACCGATCTAAAGTGAGGCTGTTCCTAGGACCCCCAGCTTGCACCTAGTGTCTGAAGCGAGGGCAGTCATGGGGACTGCGCCCTCAAGCTGTACAGAGTGATAAACTTCTTGCAGTTCTTCACTCTATATTTTACTCTGCTTCAAAAGAAAAACAGAAGTTCTTACCTGTATCAAAACATTTAATAGAATAATCAGCTAATGCCACAAGGAATTCAGATTTCCTACGAAGATTAAACGCCAGAGCTGTGCAAGCTTGTGCTGTTCGCTGAACAAGATTGAACCTATTAAGAAATCATTGCATTAGTATCGCAAATTCTTCCAATAATTATAAATTCCACGTGGAAGGACTCCATAGAGACGAAGAAAATGAAACCCAGAAAAATGAGCTACCATTTTAGGCCAAAAATAGATTATGAAGGGTGCTATGTGCCATATGAAGGAGTTTGGATGTTATTAGAATAGGAAACCACTGTAAGTGTTTAGCACAACAGAATCACAATCAGGTATGTGTTTTAGGAAGATGATCCTGGCAGCAATGGCAAATGGGAAGAGGGACAAGTAATAAAGGAGATCACTAAGAAAGTTACTACAGAAAATCTCAGCCAGAGATATGGGAGCACAAATAGGAGAGGTTTCAGAAGTCAAGCAGAGGCTCGGTATGGATTAAACATGGAGCGAAGAAGGGGGAATCAGGACCTGCACTTGTGTAAAATGAAGATAAGGCTAGATACAAGGCTGTTGTGATGACTACATGAAATAATACATGTTGAGTGCTCAGTAGAGTACTGGGCACCTAGCTAGAGTTTAATTTACAGAAAATTAAGCTTTTGAACTTAGGCAAAAGAGGAATAAGTTTGGGGGTAGGAAATGATAAATCTGCTTTTAAACATGTGGTTTAAGGCCCTGTGAAACTGATCTAGAGCCATGCTGTCTGAAAGAAATACAACATGGGCTACATATGTAATTTAAATTTTTCTAGGAGCCATATTAGAAAAGTAAGAAGAAATAGGTTAAATTAATCTTAATAATATAGGATATGCTTTGGCTCTGTCCCCACTCAAATCTCATCTTGAATTGTGGCTCCCATAATTCCCACATGTTGTGGGAGGGACCCAGTGGGAGATAATTGATTCATGGGGGCAGTTTCCCTAACACTATTCTCATGGTAGTGAATAAGTCTCACGAGATCAGATGGTTTTATACGGGGAAACCCCTTTCCCTTGGTCTTCATTTCTCTCTTGCCACCACTACGTAAGAAGTGCCTTTGCCTTCTGCCATGATTGTGAGGCCTCCTCAGCTACGTGGAACTGTGAGTCCATTAAACCTCTTTTTCTTTATAAATTACCCAGTCTCAGGTATGTCTTTATTAGCATGAGAACAGACTAATATACTTTATGAATTCAATATGTATCTAAAACATTAGTATTTCAATATTTAATCAATTCAAAATTATTGAGATATTTTACACTTTTTATCATATTAAGTCATCAAAATCCAGTGTGTATTTTAATTTTACACACGCTTCATATCTCAATTTGGACCAATCACTTTTCAAGGGCTCAAGAGTTACATGCAAGTTAGTGGCCCCCGGAGAGCCCAATCTAGAAGAGTTCTAGTAGGCAGTAGTAGCAGAAGTAGGTCTAAGTCAACAGTGTTTACATGGCAGATGAAGCCTGAGGCTTGGTGGTGATGTGATTATCGAAAAGAGAGCCTGAAATATGGAAGGAAGCAAGCCAAAGACAGATGTTTGGGGAGCACAACATGAAAGGGGCAGGCCCTGGAAGAAAAGTCAGTAAAACAAGGGGGAAAAATGATCAGAGAGGTAGAAAATTCAGCAACTGCTGTACCATAAAGCCAAAGAAAAAAATTTCAGGCAGCATGGGAAGACAAGAGCGTTTAGTGTTTTAGTAAAATGAGAACTGAAAAGTGACCAATGGATTGAACAATTAGGAAGATTTTGAGGGAGCCCAGTATACCGGGCTTTATGATCAAGCCTGATTTTAAGTCCGAGCTCAAGTCTGATTTTAAGTCCGAGCTCTGCCGCTAACTGCTCAGCTCAGCCACAAATGTTTTTAGTGAAGGGTGGCAGAATATGCCATATCAGAACATGCCACTTTGGCATAAGCATTACTTTGAACTGAAGATAACTGAGAAAAAGCAGATACAAGAAAAGCTCTCAGTCAGGCACGGTGGCTCACGCCTGTAATCCCAACACTTTGGGAGGCCAAGGCAGGCGGATCATGAGGTCAGGAGATGGAGACCATCCAGGCCAAGGTGGTGAAACCCCGTCTCTACTAAAATACAAAATATTAACCTGGCGTGGTGGTGCACACCTGTCATCCCAGCTACCTGGGAGGCTGAGGCAGGAGATTTGCTTAAACCCAGGAGGTGGAGGCTACAGTGCGCTTGATTGTGCCACTGCACCCTGGCCTGGGTAACAGAGCGAGACTCTACCTCAAAAAAAAAAAAAAGAAAAAGAAAAAAAAGAAAAGCTCTCTGCCCTTGTCTAAAAGTTTACATGAATTTGCATACATTTACAAAGGTGTCCCTCTTCCCTTCTCTACCAGGAAGGGTAACAGTTGATCACAGGAGTTGACTTTAGATCTTCATCATCCTGGAAATAGCACCAGAGAAATACATATGACTACCATTAGTTTCCCATATATTTGCCTTCCCACAATTTGCTGCCCTGAGAGACTCAAGGTCCTCTTCTTTTGTCTTGTCACTTCTCTAAAAATGTACTGTTCTTTGACAAAGATGCTATATAAGCCAGAGTATAAGCCACTTTTTGAGTTAGTAATACCTGGACAGTCACGTGTTACATGCATGATACAAGTTGATAGTGTCTCACACTAATACCTGGATACTCTGGGTATTCTCATGTGTTACATGCATGATACAAATTAATAACTTGTTCATTCTGCTCTTGTTAATCTATCTTTTGTTACAAGGGGCCCAGCTGAGAATTTAGAAGGGTAGAGGAAAAATAATTTTTTCTCCCCAACAACCAATAGTGAAAAGGGGACAATGGACAAAATAGTAACACTCATGGTGCAATGTCTCAGGGGAGGCTATAGAAGATAGGGATTAGCACTAGAAGAAATTAAGATCACCTGTTTTTATGAATAAGGTAATGAGGGCTGAACTTTATGAATAAGGTAATGAGAGCTGAACTTTACGAATAAGGTAATGGGGGCTGAACTTACAATATACTTGAGGCTGCAATGCGGAAGGAGAAAGGAAAGCTTGAAGGTGTCTGTTTTCCCATGAATCAGGAGGCCTGGCAGTCAGAATAAGAGTGGAGTCCAACGAAAGGAGACAAGGAAATTGGTAAAGGTTTGCGACACTTGGTGGAGAATAGGCAAAGTAAGTAACGGTAGATAAGCAAATGAAGTGCAAAGAATCCTCAATATTGAAGTTCATTATTCTGTCATGAAATCAATCAACAATTACTTTTATTTTTTTCAGGAGTATTAGCAAATAGACAGTGGTACTGATTTCAGATTGGGAATTGGTGAGGTAAGTTAAACAAGAATAAAGGGTAGAAAAGTTGGGCCCATTACTTTTTTGGTAAAGGGCAGAAACAATGATTTATAGATTTTTACCTAATGAATCACAGATAAGTAAATTATATGTCACGTCTTTTCTTGAACTATTTGAGAACAAGTTACCAAGATCAAGTTTCCTATAAATAAGAAAACTCTCCTACATAATCACAATATAACCATCAGCACCAAGAAATTACATTTATACATTACCACCATCTAATCCTAAAACTCCAATCAAATTTTGCCAATTTTCCTAATAATGTTCTTTATAGCAAAAGGATCAGCCCAGATTCATGCCTTTGTCATGTCCCTTTCATCTCCCTCAGATTAGGAGTTCTTTAGTCTTTACCCAACTTGCATGATCTTGACCCCTGTGAAGATTACAGGACAGTTTTTTTATTAGATATCCTTAATTTAGCTTTGTGTGATGATCTCACTGATTAGATTCAGGTTATGTATCTTGGCAGGAATATCACAGAAATGATGCTGTGTTCTTCTCACTGCATCCTATCAGGTGGCACACAAATTTTGATTCATTCCACTACTGGTTGTATTAATTTTAGTCATTTGATTAAGGCAGCGTTTGCTAGGCTTCTTCATTATATAATTACTCTATTTTTCCTCTGTAATTAATAAGTATTTTGTGGGGAGGTACTTTGTGACTATTCAATATCCATTCCTTATTACACTGTTTGTTGATTCCAACATGAACTCATAGATTTCAATTTTATTCAATGGACGACCCATCTCCAACATGACCAGAGGGAGCTCCTTCAAGCTGGCAACTGTGTCTTTTTGACACATCCCGAACATTCTTTGAACAATTCCTTCTTTCTGGCTACAAAATGTTACAGGCTCTTCCTGTACTTTCCCTGTCCGCATTCTGAAATTGGCCATTTCTGCAAATATCCTTGATTCCTTTTAGTAGAACGTGGTACTTTGAAAATAAGAACTCAACACGGGGTATATTCATTGCTACTGGCATGCTGTTGCTCCCAGGCCCTCTGAGTGTACAAAGCTAAGGAATAAGTGTACATATAGTTGTACATACCTCTATTTAGTTCTATATCTATCTCTATATATTCAAAACCAGGGGTTCAAACTGATATGTCTAAATCCAATATAATGCCAAGGGGTTTATTCTAGTTTTCTGCCTTCCATAATTTTTAAGTCTCTTTTCTAAGGGTGAGAAACCTGGCCCTCATTATCCCTAATATATTTATTTGATAAAAGCCCTCTGTATTAAACTAGCTTCCCATCACTGCCCCATTCACCATGCAGACACCCTCTGTCTCTCTTTCTGGGCTGCTGCAGCTCTCCTTCCCACCTAGCCCCACTGCATGAATATCTACCTCCATCAATCCCACCTCATTGCTTTCGGACTAAATTGTTTCACAAGGGAGGAGAAGAGGAAGAAGAGTGAAAATCAACTCTTTTTTTTTTTTTTTGAGACAGAGTCTCGCTCTGTCGCCCAGGCTGAAGTGCAGTGGCAGTGGCGCGATCTCGGCTGACTGCAACCTCCACCTCCAGGGTTCAAGTGATTCTCCTGTCTCAGCCTCCCGAGTAGCTGGGAAAACAGGCATACACCACCACGCCTAGCTAATTTTTGTATTTTAGTAGAGACAGGGTTTCACCAAGTTGGCCAAGCTGGTCTCGAACTCCTGACCTCTAGTGATCCACCCGCCTCGGCCTCCCAAAGTGCTGGGATTACAGGCCTGAGCCACCACACCCAGCTGAAAATCAATTCTTTAAAATTCTTAGATATGGCACGCCATAACAACAATGTGCAAGGAAAATTGCGCTCTTTCTACATTGCCTGATGATGTACCAGAAATTGACAAATCAGCAATAATGGGCTGGGCACAGTAGCTGGAACTCGGGAGGTGGAGTTTGCAGTGAGCCGAGATTGTCCCACTGCATTCCAGTCTGGGCGGCAGAACAAGGTTCCGTCTGAAGGAAAAAAAAAAAATAGCAATAATAAATTTTTAAATTTAAGGAAAAAAAAAAACTACTAGAGAGACTATTAAAACCAGCAGTTTAATTCTCTAAAATGTGAACCGTATTATCATTCTGTCCTTTCCCACTTTCTTCCTTCAGCACCTATGACAGTGTTTTGCAAGGTACCTGAAATATAATAGAACTTAATAAATCTTTCTGAATGAATAATGAATAGCAGGTATGAAAACACCCAGTGAATTAATAACTTGTTAAATAACGTAGATATCAACAATATCTGCTTACCTGTTTCCATACAAGTCAAAAACATAAATATTTCCTTGGTGGTCCCCAGCAATTAAGCAGTCGCCTGTGCCATCAAAAGCCACATTCAAAAATCGCAAAACTTTTGGATGGTAATCGGAAGTGTTGTGAATGATGTTCACTATAATTCTGTCAAAGAAAAAAACCCAAACACTGAAATTCTATATCACGTATTACTTGATATTATGAAAAATATGGCAAATAAAGCATTTTGTCTGTTCATTCTTCCCTCTCCTACTGCTACCGCTATACTGCCTCTCCTCTAGAATCACTTACCAGGATTTCAGAAAAACAGTTCAGAAGCTACTCATTGGCAAAGCAGCTACTGTTCATTTATTCATCAATTACTTGAAAACTCATTGTGTCAGATGCAGAACAAGGCAGGTGCTAAGAATAATTGATATGCTCCCTGCTTCCATGGCACTTACAGTTTAGTAGTAAGGACAGACATTAAAAAAATAAACACACATATAAACAGATTTATAAACGGTGATTAAGTGATACACAACAACAGGGTATGAGATTTTGTTTTTGTGTATGGAATGTTTCACAGTGAATTCAGTGCACATGAGTTTTACTTTCATTTCTAATGTATCTACCATGAATACCCTGGCAGGCGAGTTCTGTAAGGACAGGACCACTGCTTGCTCATTACTGTACCCCAGCACCTGGTCTACAATACACAAAAGACACTCAAAATATGCCTGCTGAATGAACAAATACTTTAAGAAATCATTCTTTAAAACCCATGTTAATCATACTTCTATATAAAAAAGTAAGGGAGTTTATATTATAGAGACACATATGGAATGATTAAACTGTTAAATGAAAATGAAAATATTCTAACCTGAAGTTTTAAACGCTGACACATACACACACACACACACACACACACACACACACAAGAAGAAAAAATAAATGAGAAAAATCAAAACCAAACACGTCTCTACAAAAATCACAAAAAATTAGCCAGGCATGGTGCATGTGCCTGTGATCCCAGCTACTCAAGAGGCTGAGGTGGCATTATCACCAGAGCCTGGGGAGGTCAAGGCTGCAGTGAGCCGTGATCATGCCACTGCACTCCCGCCTGGGTGACATGTAAGACCCTGTCTCCAAAGGAAAAGAAAAACCTACATATACGGAAAAAAAGATGAACACAGTCAAATATTAATAGCAGCTATCTGCAGGTAATAGCAATACGGTTAATTTTTTTCCCCTTTCTACTTTTCTATATTTTAGACATGTTCTTTAATGATTACATACTATTTTCATAACAGGAAAGACAAGAATACACAGCTATATTTGTTTAAATTTACCCTTTTTTGAGAGAAGGATCATATACCCTGTTGTTGAAAGAAAACTTCATAAAATTAACTTACAGCACAAAATAACTCCTTAAAATAATATGTGTGTATATTGTGGTCACAAAGGCCAGAATAATCCCATTCTTTATTGCAACAATAGTTTTTAATCATGAAAATTTTATCTTAATTGATTTTTCATAAATTTCTGGATTTTGTTTTTGTTTTTTTTTTGAGACGGAGTCTCACTCTGTCACAGAGGCTGGTGTGCAGTGGTGCAATCTCAGCTCACTGCAACCTCCACCTCCTGGGTTCAAGTGATTCTCCTGCCTCAGCCTCCTGAGTAGCTGGGATTACAGGTGCCTGCTACCATGCCCAGCTAATTTTTTGTATTTTTAGTAGAAACGGGGTTTCACCATGTTGGCCAGGCTGGTCTCGAACTCCTGACTTTGTGATCCGCCCATTTTGGCTTCCCAAAGTGCCAGAATAACAGGCATAAGCCACCGCACCTTGCCTAGCTTTTGGATTTTATATTAGAAACATCTATCTTCATTAAAACTTGATTAAAGCATGCTATATTGAATTAAGTGGATTAAACATTTTCTTCATGTTTATCTAAACATAAGGCTTTTTAGATTCGTTAAAGGAAACAGTAAAATTCTGAACAATGCTTATTTGTATCTAGTCCCCAAGGAATTAAAAACACAACAATAAATGTACAGAAATGACAAACAATATCAAAATGTTTCATGGCAACTAAACTCAGAGCAAACAACTTTTTCCTCCCATCTTACTTTCTATAACACTTATTACATGTTCTGGCTACAAAATTACATAATCATTGTTCAAAATATGAAAGATACAGAAATACACTAAGAAACAAATATCCAATTATAATCCTACGTTGTAAATGTAATCACAATAGTGACATTCAGCCCCTCCGATTTTTCATATAAATCCCACATAAAATATTTATTTTAGAGCAACTTACTTTCAGATTCCCACAGATTGCCTAACAGAGTTCCTCAGTTCTCAAACATAAGAAGAATATCAAATATTTACTAAGCACCAAATGTGTAAGACAACCTGTCTGCTAAATCCGATTATCCCCACTGACAGCCTTAGCGATTAACTTGCCCAAGGTCACAGAGTTGGTAAACGGACATTTACTTCAACGAAATACATCTGACTCCAAGTCAGTGCTCTCTGCCTGTCTAAACAGCATGAACAATGGGTTTTAACGGACACAAAAATAAGCTATGTTTTAGAGGAAAAAGCAAACAAGACATTTCGATAATCAACCCATTTCTTTCACTTTTTGAATCTTGCACATATATCTAGATATTCTGTACGAGCAAGAAAGAGAAAGGTGAGTTGGCTATAACTTTTAGAATGTTTAGAGAATACCAGAGGTGGGAGTGGTATTTACACAAACTCAAAATTTGAAATGAAAAACCTAAGGAATCCCCACTTTAGACAAAATTTTTTATTCAATGTAGTTGAGACAGCGGCATTGATAAAGTGGCCTGACAGTAACCAGGAACCAAACAAGCTGCTGGTAAAACGTTGCACTTTGGATATACGTAGTAGGCACTTAAAACTGATTTGTCGGCCGGGCGCGCCTGTAATCCCAGCACTTCGGGAGGCCGAGGTGGGTGGATCACGACGTCAGGAGATCGAGACCATCCTGGCTAACACGTCTCTACTACAAATACAAAAAATTAGCTGGGAGCGGGGCGCCTGTAATCCCAGCTACTCGGGAGGCTGAGGCAGGAGAATCGCTTGAACCCGGGAGGCGGAGGTTGCAGTGAGCGGAGATCGCGCCACTGCACCCAAGCCTGGGCGACAGAGCAAGACTCTGTCTCAAGAAAAAAAAAAAAAAGTCTGATTTGTCAAGAAGTAACCAAAGGATCAACAGAAAAATCACTAGAGGCCAGGCGCGGTGGCTAATGACTGTAATCCCTACACTTACGGGAGACTGAGACAGGTGGATCACCTGAGGCCAGGAGTTGGAGAACAGCCTGGCCAACATGGTGAAATCCCGTCTCTACTAAAAATAAAAAAATTAGCCGGGCGTAGTGGCGCGCGCCGGTAATCCCCGCTACTTGGGAGGCTGAGGCAAGAGAATCGCTTTAACTCGGGAGGTGGAGGTTGCAGTGAGCCCAGATCGCGCCACTGCACTCCAGCCTGGGCGACAGAGCAAGGCTCCATCTCAGAGAAAAGAAAAATCACTACTAGAACAAGAAACACACTGAAACAGGAACTCCAGCGATTTCCATGAAATCCTAGGGAATTAGAAGCAATAAGACCACTCTGCGTGCAGAAATCGAAATCCAAATGGCACCGCTTTGTAGCAAAGGCTTCCACGGAAATTACACAAGATAGGCTTAGCCTCAAACAGGACAGGTAATTGGGAACAGAATGAAAAGTAGCGCTGGCCGTACTAGAAGCCCCCCAGCAATGCATAATGAACGCCCCTGCCCCTACATACACGCCAATACGTAAACTCCAGAGAACCGGAAGTGTGTTTTGTTCCTTCGCCCTCCCCAGCACTTAGAGGCGTGTTTGGCACAAAGTAGGCGCTCAACAAATTGATGAATGCTTGTGCGTCTAAACACATCCAAGGATTTAAGGATGGATAAACTGCAGCCTTTGGAAGAGGCAGAATTGTCCTGCTCTTCCAGCCTGCATCTCCCCCAGGAGTTCTGCTCCAGCTGCAACTGTTAAATACTCACTGAACACCTACTACGTGCCAGGGACACTAGCGGGATACCGTGATCATTAAAGCAGGAGAGTCCCGGCACACACCAAAAGCCTCAAGTTCCCAGGTCTGAGAACCACCTGCCTCCTCCTGTCCCGGACCAGACCCCCGCTCCCAGAACTCAGACGGGGGTCTCTGCGGACCCTGGCGTCCGGAGCCACCTGTTCCACCGCAGGTCATCCAATCCAAGGATGTGGGGCAAGGTCAGAGCCAGAACTCGGACCGCTACCTGACGCCCGGCGTACCCTCCTCGCCGGTCTCCGTCCCCTCCACAGCCCGCGCCCTCCCGCCACGGCCTTTACCCGTCCCGCGTGGCCGGGGACGGCTTGCGGTGCCATATCTTGCCGCTCTCCTTGTTGCCTAGGTCAGTGCTCTGCATGGCGAAGGTCGCCCACGACCGCCGGCGGCCCGCTGGGTAACCGTCCCGGTGCCTTCCCGGCAGGCCCAGCGCTCCCGGCCCGGGAAATTTGAGCGCCGGCCACGGCGGCCTGGATACTGCATCCGCCGGCCGTACCAACCCCCTTTCTAATAACAACCAATCGGGTGGCGGATCCCTCCCACCAACCTCCGCCCAAGCGGCCACTCCCTCTCTGGACAATGGAATCGACCAAAGACCGTCTCTTAGACTCCGCCTCTTTCTGAGCTCAGTCTCCCCGCCCCCGGACCTAAAGCCTTCTGGGAATCGTAGTTTTCTGCAGGTGGATCATAGACGCGAGGAATTGGCTTGGGAATTCTGCCCTTTGGGACCCTCGTGGGGTTTTAGACTCCCATCAGAGGCAATAAAAGTGATTTTCTCCTGTGGTCTCTGTATTCCGTTATAAATTGCTTTTAGAGATTAAGGAATTGTATAGAAATAACTAAGAGAAGCAAGGAGACAAATGCAGAGAAGGAGACAAATACATTGAGAACTGATGGGTTCCTTTTATAGAACGTTCGGGCTCAAACTTACAGATGAAATAGTCCATTCTTCTTGACCTTTTCACCATGCTCATGGTTTTGTTTTGTATCTTCAGTTCCGTAATCTGACAGGACCTTCCGGCATTGTGATGTCCAGTCCACCAATCACGGTCCGGGAAAGCAATAATAACAACTGGCTGCCTTGACTTTAGTGTTCCTTTGATAAAAATTCACCTAGTGCCTCCGGAGTGTTTACTAGGTATGGGGCACTTTTCTACTTGCTTTCCGAATATATCAACTCAATTAATCCTTGTAGCAAATGTACAAGTTAGGTAGTACTAATTATCTCCATTTTTAGTGCTCTGTGAGGTTGTGCATTAATTTCCTGAGGCTGCCCTCATAAATTACCACAAACTTGGTGATATAAAAAACAGAAATGTATTCTTCGGAAGTTCTTGAGGCCATACATCGGAAATCAAAGTGTCTGCAGCCTCCTTTCAGGCTCTAAGCAAGATTCCCTGACTTGTCTATTCCAGTTTCTGGGGGTTGCTGGCTTTCTTGACTTGTGATCGCAAGGCTCCATTCTCTGCTTCCATCTTCACACATCTTTCTCTTCCAGGATGTATCTTTTTCTCTTCTGTCTGTTTAGAATCTCCCTCTGTTTTTCTCTTATAAGGAAACTTGCCATTGGGTCCATGTGAATAATACAGGATGATCTCTTCATCTCAAAATCCTTACCTTGATTACATCTGCAAAGACCCTTTTTCCAAATGCGGTAACAGTCACAGATTTTGGGATTAGTATGTGGACATATATTTTGGGGGACCACCAATCCACCTATTACAGGTGAGTACTAATATTATCCACTTTTGCAGACAAGGAAATCTTAAGTCTTTCCATTCCTAGTCTCTGTGTTATTCCACAACAGAAAAGTGACATTAAAAAAATTATATGGTCGTGGTATTTGCAAAGTTCAAACTCTTGATCAGAAAAGCAAATTCTCAGAAAAAAAAACTAATGCAGATTTTTAAGCTTTATATTGTTATCAACGGGTATATATGGATACATACACACACACGTATACATTTACAACACTAATTGGTAGTTTCTTATGTTCTAGTTCCTTTCTGAATCATTAGTCACTCAGTAACAAGTACATACTGTTTATATGTACATATATGCACACATATATGTATATATGTTATATAATACATATATAAAGGTATATATGTATAAAGGTATATAGTATAACTATATACCTATAATATATATAAGGTATACTATACACCTATAATATACATATATGGTATACTATATACCTATACTATATACCTTTATATATAAAGGTATACTATATACCTATTTACATATAAATATACCTTTAGTATACAGTATACTTTTATATAGTATAGAGGTGTGCTATTTATATGTACTTTTATATGTATTTATAAAGGTACGTAGTTTGGACCTTTACATGTTTTCCTTTTTTCTTTTTTTTTTTTGAGGTGGAGTCTTGCTCTGCTGCCCAGGGTGGAGTGCAATGGTGCAATCTCAGCTCACTGCAACCTCCGCCTCCTGGGTTCAAGCGATTCTCCTGCTTCAGTCTCCTAAGTAGCGGGGATTACAGACTTGTAACCCCCACTCTGCCCAGCTAATTTTTGTATTTTTTTTTCTTAGTAGAGATGGTGTTTCACCATGTTGACCAGGCTGGTCTTGAAATCCTGACCTCAGGTGATCCACCCACCTTGGCCTCCCAAAGTGCTGGGATTACAAGTGTGAGCCACTCCACCTAGCCTATATGTATTTATGTGTGTGTGTTTGTGTGTGTGTGTATATATATGTATACACACACATATATATGCCTGACGCCCGGCGTCCCCTCCTCGCCGGTCTCCATCCCCTCCACAGCCCGCGCCCTCCCACCACAGCGTTTACCTGTCCCATGTGGGCGGGGACAGCTTGCGGTGCCATATCTTGCCGCTCTCCTTGTTGCCTGGGTCAGTGTTCTGCATGGCGAAGCTCGCCCACGACCGCCACGACTTTATATATATACACACACACAAATATGTACCTTTTTATGTATATACGTACATATAAATAGTATGTACTATATAAATGGTATATACATATATAAACAGAATGTATATATATACATATATGTATATATATTGCATATACACATATGTACCTGTTATTGAGTGACTTAACGACTCAGAAAGGAATTAGAGCAGAAGGGACTACCAATTAGTGTTCCAAGTGTATACATATAAACAGTTTTACTGAGAAATAATTGGCATTCAATAAACTTTACATATTTAAAGTGTACAATTTTATAAGTTTTTAGATAGCTAACCCCCCCCATGAAATCATCACCATAATCAAGATAATGAAAACATCCATCATCCCTAAAAGTTTCCTCATTTCTCTTTGTAATCTTTGTACTCCCACCCCACTGTGCCTGTAAGCAACCACCGATCTGTTTTCCTTTCTTTAGTTAACATTTTCTAGAAATTTATATAAATGGATTCATAGACTATGTGTATGTATTGTACTTTGGTGTCTTTCCTGTTTTTGTTGGTCTGGGTTCTTTCATTCATCATAAATTTGAGATTTTGAGATTCAATTGTGTTTTTGTATGTATCAATAGTTCATTCTTTTTTATGGCATCAATTGATATGGTTTGAGTTTTTGTCCCCATCCAAATCTCATCATGAATTGTAATCCCCATGTGTCAAGGGTGGGACCAGGTGGGAGGTGACTGGATGGATCCGAGGGGGAGTTTCCCCCATGCTGTTCTCATGATAGTGAGTGAGTTCTCATAAGATCTGATGGTTTTACAAGGGACTCTATCCCCTTTACTTGACACTCTCTCGCCTGCTGCCATGTAAGATGTGCCTCTTCCCCTTCTGCCATGATTATAAATTTCCTGAGGCCTCTCCAGCCCTGTGGAACTGTGAGTCAAATAAACCTCTTTTCTTTATAAATCACCAACTCTCGGGTATGTCTTTAAAGCAGTGTGAAAATGGACTAATACATCAATATACCACAATTTTTTTTTTTGAGACAGGATCTCATTCTGTTGCTCAGACAGGAGTGCAGTGGCGTGACCATGACTCACTGCAGCCTTGACCTTCCAGGCTCAAGGGATCCTCCCACCTCAGCCTCCTGAGTAGCTGAGACTACAGGTGTCATGCCTGGCTAATCTTTTGTATTTTTTGTAGAGACAGGGTCTCACTGTGTTGCCCAGGCTGGTCTTAAACACCTGAGCTCAAGTGATCCACCAACCTCAGCCTCCCAAAGTGCTGGGATTACAGGTGTGTGCCACCATGCCTGGTCCAATATACAACAATTTGTTTATCCATCCACCTGATCTAGCTGGTGATGAACACTGGAGTTGTTTCCAGTTTTTGGCTATTCCGAATAACAGCGCCGTGAACGTTCTTATACTAGTCTTAGTATGAGCACGTGCTTTCACTTGTCTTGGGTAAACCCTAGAAGTGGAAGAGTTGGGTCATATAGTAGGAGTAGGTTTAACTTTTTAAGAAACTGTCAAGCATTTACACAGTAGTTGTGCCATTTTACATTCCCACCAACAGTATGAGAGAGTTCCAGATGTCCACCAATAGTATGAGAGAGTTCCAGGTGCTCCACATCTATGATGAATCTGTAATTTTAGCCATTCCATATCATAGTGGTATCTCATGATTTCCATTTCTGAAATGACAAATGACATTCGACATCTTTTCACGGGATTATCTGCCTTCTGCATACATCCTTGGTGAAGTATTTGTTCATATCTTTTGCCTTGTTTTTAATTGTTTTGTTTTTATTAAACTTATTAAAGAAAACTTATTATTCAATTTTCATAATTCTTTATATATTTTTGGATACAAACTTTTTATTCTGTATATGTTTCACAAATATTTTCTCTCAGTCTATGGCCTTTTTTTCCATTCTCTTAACAGTATCTGTCAAAAAGCAGAAGTTATTAATGTCTGTGAAGATCAATCCATCTTTTCTTTCATGGATTGTACTTTTGGTGTCATAGCTAAGAAATATTTTCCCAAACCAAGGTCATAAAGATTTCTTCCTTTGTTTTTTTCTTTGTATTTCAAATATATTCTTAAAAGAATGGAAAGTCGTGTGTGTCTAAGGGTATTTTAGATTTTGCTTTGCAAAGCCCTTTCTCCTTGTGCTCTCACACATTACACTTTCACAGTTGAAGGATGTCTTTCTTTTTGCGATGATAATATATAATTTGGACAGAAAAAGAGTACTTCTAATTTCTTTGCTAGAGGGAGCTTGGTGGACATATAGATTGCCCAACATCTGAATACCCTTTTGGTTTGGGAAAAGTGTCAAGATATTTGGAAGTAAAGAAGTGAAACTATTCTCTTTCCCAGCTCTTTGGTAACTATATTGATAACTCTCAAAAAACCTAGGCCAGTCAACAGGTTAGCAAGCAAATTAAAGTAGTACAGTAACAAAAATAATTATCCCAACACTGTGAGGTCAAGGCAGGCAGATCACTTGAGTCAGGAGTTCGAGACCAGCCTGGTCAACATGGTGAAACCCCATCTCTACTAAAAATACAAAATTTAGCCAGGTGTGGTGGCGGGCACCTGTAGTCCCAGCTACTTGGGAGGCTGAGGCAGGAGATTCACTTGAACCTGGCAGGTGGAGGTTGCAGTGAGCCGAGATTGCACCACTGCACTCCAGCCTGGGTGACACAGTGAGACTCCATCTCAGAAAAAAAAGCTAACAAAAATAATTGAAAATACAATTAAAATATTGTCTATAAGAATATAATACAATTCAAACAGATACAGTTTTATTCACATAAATACAATTCAAATAATCTCTCTAAGAGCATCAAATAGAAAGCAGTTAATAACCTTTAGCAAACTTCTTAAAATATCCCCTTCCCACCTTATTTAGTGAGGCTAGACTAAGTTATGCCACAGTAATGAACAATTTCAAAATCTTCGTTAGATTAATCGCTTTTATTTTTTTGGCTGGGTTTTCAGCTTATCTCATTCTCTCAGGGATCCAGACAGAGGGAGCAGCTAGTATTTCAAAAGTTTTTGGTTGATGTATTAGTAGGAAAAGAGTTCTAGAGGTCCTCACACCAGCAATTAAATGTTCCAGCCCAGAAACATCATTATTGCTTTTGCTCCCAACTCATGACCAGAACTGATATAGGAGTTAAGAATAAATTATTTAGGCAGATAATGAGGGTAGGGAAGTTCTTGGTAAGGTTTTCCTTTTAATGAAAAGCAGCCCCCAAATCATTTTATTTTCTAACAAGGAGCAGCCTGTAAAATTGAGCTGCAGACATAGACAAGCAAGCTAGAAGCTTGTATGGGTAAATGCCAGCAGTTGTGCCAATAGGAAAAGGCTACCTGGGACTAAGCATGTTCAAAATGGCGTCGCCATCTTCCCCTTCTCTTTGCCAAACCACGTGTATAGCAAGGAGCAGACAACATGGTGCTGGCCAAGTAGAAAGCTCATTTGCATAATAAGATTAGGGTGGTGTGGCCAGCATTCCCCAGGCATTACCTAAACGTCACACCTGGTCCAACCAATCTGTGGGCCGTATGTAAATCAGACACCACCTCCTCAAGCCTTTCTATAAAATCTGGAGCACTCTGCCACAGTCTGGAAGTCCCATTCTGGCTCCCCACTCTATTGCAACAGAGAGAGCTGTTCTCCTTTCTCCTTCTTGTGCCTAGTAAACCTCTGCTCCTAATACCCACTTCTTGTGTCTGCATACTTGATTTCCTTCGTGTAAGACGATGAACTTACTGTGGCATAACTTAGTCTAGCCTCAGTGAATAAGGTGGGAAGGGGATATTTTAAGAAGTTTGCTAAAGGTTATTAACTGCTTTCTCTTTGATGCTCTTAGAGAGATTATTTGAATTGTATTTATGTGAATAAAAAATGCCTCAGAACTATGGCTATACCCTTAACACAGAGCTAGGAAGTGCAATACTGCTAAATCAGTTACATATAGTTGCAATAAAGCTGTGAAAAAACAACCAACAAACCTCTTTAGCATTTAACCATAAGCATTTATTGCTCATGCATCTGGAGTCAGCAGGTGGCTCCACTGATCTGGGCTGGGCTCACACACATATCTAGGGGCCAGCTGGTTTTTAGCTTTGTAGGCTGACCTCATCTGGGGCAACTGCAGTAACTCTGTTCCAAGTGTCTCTCATCCTCCCACAAGCTAACCAAGCATGCTCTCAAGGCAGTGGCAGTGGTGCAGGTGAGCAAGCAGACATGCAATTCTTCTAGTCTTGGAGCTGGCACACCATCACTTTCACCTATTCCTAATGGCTAAAGCCAGTATGTGGCTGAGCCCAAGGGCTGAGTATTATATTGCATTCATGGCAGGAGAGCACTGAAAAGTTTCATGGATCCAGGGAGGAGTGCAGAATGGGGACCAGTTATGCAATGTACAACACCTACTGTGTGTTTGGAACGGAGCAGAACCTAAAATATTTGGTGAAAAGCATTAAAAACTCCCACACCATCCCTGTTTCTCAGTATCTAAAATCTCCACAACCCTCAAGGCTTCCTCCTTTTCTCTTCTAAAACTTTCCTCAGCGCCCATAAACACTAGGGTTTCTAACTCTAAACTCTGTTATAAGCTCAGCTTTATCTTTCTGCTTATTTAGCTCTTTTTCTCATTAACAGGAGTCAAAAAGAGCCTAGAAGCTGACCCAGAAACTAGAATCCTGCCTTGTGAGAATGTTGAGGGCCAGACACGGTGGCTCAAGCCTGTAATCCAAGCACTTTTGGAGGCTGAGGTGGGCAGATCACTTGAGCCCAGGGGTTCGAGACCAGCCTGGGCAGCAAAGACCCTGTCTCTATTTAAAAGAAAAAAAGAAAAAATTTTAAAAAGAAAAGGAAAAATATTGGGAAGATTACACACTTATGGAACTCTCTTCCCTCCATGTAAGATACTCATTAATTGTGTGATTCTTTGATTAATGTTGCCTGCCCCACAGGACTGTTAACTTCACGAAGACAGAGCTCCCCAGAGCCTAGCAGAGTGTGGCATGGAAAAAGTTGACAAAAGACCAGTGCTGTGGCTCACACCTGTAATCCCAGTACTCTGGGAGACAGAAGTGGGAAAATCCTTTGGGGCTGGGATTTCAAAACTAACTGGTCAACATAGCAAGACCCCATCTCTACAAGATAAAAAGAAAAAGAAAAGTGGACAAAATATATGTATTGATTGGGGGACTTGACTTGTTTTGTGCTTCCTAGCATCTGGCACAGTGTTAGGCACATAGTAAGCCCTTAAGACATGTTTGTTGAACAATTGAGCTATTATTTAAACCTAAACTACTTCAGGCTATATATATATATATAATTTCTCAAACTATAGTGGGAAATAAGAAAAAAAAAAAACAACAAGGCTGAGTTTCTAATTCAGCTCAGTCACTACATTGTTGCATGATCTTGGGTAAGTCACAACTTCTCTGAGTCTCACCTTCCTCACCTGCAAATGGCAGGAATGGAAAAATGCTTCCTTAACACCCTTGCATTTCCCACATCCCATGCTGCTAAATATACAACATAGAAGCTCATTTATGCATCCCTTGACATTTTTCTTCTGCGTAATTGCAAAGAAAATGTTATTTCATATTTTTAGGTATGCATTCAGAAGGCCACAAGCAGACATGATTCATGTTTACACACACGTTTTCTTCCTAACACACATAAAAACACGGCTGCATTTTATGAAAATATCCCTTGAAGTTATCAATGTCAAGTCTGGACCTTCCGAAAGAGGTTTCTTTTTTTGTGGGAAATTAGATTCCCTCCTCACTTATTTCCCTGTTTCTTCTGGGATTTCTCAAGACACACATGTGATACGTCACTTCATTTTGACTTTTGTCACAAAGAAACCCTGGCACCTATTTTCCACACCTCTATTCTTTTTTGTTACCCAAGTATAGTCAACTTTTGATACCCCAAATTGGGGACAGCAGCTCAACCCAATGATTCTCAAAAAAACTGGCTTAGTAACTACTCTTGAAAAACTTAAGGCTTATAAATGACATATTCAATGTGTCTGCAAAATTCTTTCTATCAAAATTGGAAAAGGGCCTGGATTAGCTCTTCTCCTCTCTATAGGTAGGCCATATCTTGCTCTTGTCACTCATTGATTTAATCATCAGTGGATCATTCACTCAGTATTTTGAATGCCAACTAGGCATCAGGCCCTGTACAAGTATCTGGAGTTGCAGAGGCAAAATAAGATGAGTTTCATGTTCTTGGAAAGCTCACAGCTTAGGGTGGAATGGGAAGTTCTAGGGAGAAATACATGTGTGACTGAAATACCATGTGATCAGCATTATACTGATGCGCCTCAACTTATGATTAAGTTGTGTCCTGGTAAATTCAATGTAGTTTAAAAATACCATAAGTTGGCCAGGCACGGTGGCTCATGCCTGTCATCCTAGCACTTTGGGAGGCGGAGGTGAGTGGATCATTTGAAGTCAGGAGTTCAACCAGCCTGGCCAACATGGTGAAACCTCACCTCTACTAAAAATGCAAAAATTAGCCGGCGTGGTGGTGAGTGCCTGTAATCCCAGCTACTCGAGAGGCTGAGGCAGGAGAATCGCTTGAACCTGGGAGGTGGAGGCTGCAGTGAGAAGAGATCACGCCACTGCACTCTGGCCTGGGTGACAGAGTGAGACTCTGTCTCAAAAAAAAAAAAAAAAAAGTGCAGTGGCACAATCATGGCTCACTGCAGCCTCAATCACCTGGGCTCAAGCGATTCTCCCACCTCAGCCTCCCAAGTAGTTGGGACCACTGGTATATGCCACCATGCCTGGCTAATGTTTTTATTATTTGTATAGACGAGGTCTCACTATGTTGCTCAGGCTGGTCTTGAACCCCTGTACTCAAGTGATTCTCCTGCCTTGGCCACCCAAAGTGCTAGGATTATAGGTGTGAGCCATCGCACCCCGCCAAAAAATGAATTTAATACCTCTGACCTACTGAATGTCAATCATAGCTTAGCCTAGCCTACCTTAAACATGCTCAGAATACTTACATTAGCCTATACTTGAGCTAAATCATCCAATACAAAGCCTATTTTATAACAAATAATATTTATAATAAATTTATAATAATATTCCATGAATAGCTCATGAAATTTATTGAGTAATGTACTGAAAGTGAAAAACAGAATGCTTCTATGGGTTGAAGTATGGTTCCTACTGAATGCCTATTGTTTTTGAATATTCATAAAGTCAAAAATGCATAAATTGGCCTGTCATAAGTTGGGACCATCTATAACTGAGGTATTGGTAAATTTCAGAGAAGGGAATGATTAATTATCTGGGAAAGAGAGAGAGATTTTAAAAGAAGAGTGACAGGCCAGGTGCAGAGGCTCACACCTGTAGTCCCAGCACTTTGGGAGGCTGAGGCGGGTGGATCAAGAGGTCAGGAGTTCAAAACCGGCCTATCCAACATGGTGAAACCCTGTCTCTACTAAAAACTACAAAAATTAGCCAGGCGCATTGGCAGGTGCCTGTCATCCCAGCTATTTGGGAGGCTGAGGCCGGATAATCATTTGAACCCGGGTGGCAGAGGTTGCAGTGAGTCGAGATCATGCCACTATACTCCAGCCTGGGCGACACAGGCAGATTCCATCTCAAAAAAAAAAAAAAAAAAAAGAGTGACACTTGAGCTAGGCCTGGAAGGATGAGGTGGAAAAGGCTTTCTACACAGAAGGAAGAGTTTTGGTGGTTTCTTGTTATTGCCTGTATTAGTCAGGGTTCTCTACAGGGACAGAACTAATAGGATAGATGTATATATAAAGAGCAGTTTATTGGCCGGGCGCGGTGGCTCACACCTGTAATCCCAGCACTTTGGGAGGCCAAGGCGGGTGGATCACGAGGTCAGGAGGTCAGGAGATCGAGACCATCCTGGCTAACACGGTGACACACCGTCTCTACTAAAATTCAAAATGGCAGGCGCCTATAGTCCCAGCTACTAGGGAGGCTGAGGCAGGAGAATGGCGTGAACCTGGGAGGCGGAGCTTGCAGTGAGCTGAGATTGCACCACTGCACTCTAGCCTGGGTGACTGAGCGAGACTCCGTCTCAAAAAAAAAAAAAAAAGAGGAGTTTATTAAGGAGTATTAACTCACGTGATCACAAGGTCCCACAAAAGGCCATCTGCAAACTGAAGAACTTGGAGTCCAGTGTTCGAGGGCAGGAAGCGTCCAGCAAGGGAGGAAGATGTAGGCTGGGAGGCTCAGCCAGTCTTGTCTTTTCACATTCTTCTGCCTGCTTTTTATTCTGGCCTTGCCGGCAGCTGATTAGATTGTGCCCAGTCAGATTAAGGGTAAGTTTGCCTTTCCCAGCCCACTGACTCAAATGTTAATCTCCTTTGGCAAGTCCCTCACAGACACCCCCAGCATCAATACTTTGCATCCTTCAATCCAATCAAGTTGACACTCAGTATTAACCATCACACTGCCCATCCCACCTAATGCAGTAATTTTGTCCCCATTTGACTAATGAGGAAACTGAGGCTTGAAGTGGTTATGTAACTTGTCCATGGTCATACATCCATTAAGCCAAGGTTGAAATGTAGACCTAGCTGGCTCCATTGTCTCACTCTGCATTTCCTATGCTTCTCTGCCTTTGTAGATGGGTCTGCTGGTCTGCTAGACTGATGTAGTTCTGTAATTCTTCCAAAAGACCCATTGCTTAGACCGCAAAAGAATTTATTGCTAACCTGGGTTAAAAATCTCTAGGAACCTTTATAACAAAATTCTGTTCTAATCTACTAAACGTCAATCATAGCTTAGTCTAGCCTACCTTGTTTAAAAAAATAAAAAAGGAAAAGGAAAGAAAGAAAATAAAGTTTCAACCAAGCAAGGATTAAATTAAAAAAAAAAATTTTTTTTAAAAAGAAAAGAAAGGAAAGGCAAAAGAGTTCCTTTGCGCATGAAAGGAAGTGTTGGTACATAAAGAGGCTGTCAATGCTGAGAGCATTTTTAAAACATAATAAAGCACAGGGGAAGTGGGGCTGGGGAAGGATTGTAAACATGGATAGTTCCGCCTGCCCAGCACTCTTACTTCCACCCGCAAACCTACTGCCCTCTGCCAAATCCTTCCTGGACCGGCTCCTTAGCCCACCCTCATTGGTCGTATAATTGGCATGGGGCTGGGGCCTGACTCAACTGAGCCAATCAGAACCCAGTACTGGGGGTTTTTTTTTCTTTTTTTTTTTTTGAGTGTGAGAACTCCCTGGTAGCAAAGAAAGGGAGTAGCCATAAGCAATAGCTTTGTGGTGATGACTCTGAGAGGGGATAGCTAAAGCTCAAGACAAAGCTGGAAAAAGCGGTGGGAAGAGAGCATCGTGGAAGCATTTATGTCCCTTGTTTTTTTATTTTATTTATTTATTTTTTTGAGACACAATCTTGCTCTGTCGTCACTTAGGCTGGAGTGCAGTGGCACAGTCTCAGCACACTGCAACCTCCACCTCCCGGGTTCAAGCGATTCTTCTGCCTCAGCCTCCTGAGGAGCTGGGATTACAGGCATGTGGCACCCCACCCGGCTAATTTTTGTATTTTTAGCAGAGACGGAGTTGTGCCGTGTTGGCCAGGCTAGTCTTGAACTCCTGACCTCAGGTCATCCACCCGCCTTGGCCTCCCAAAGTGCTGGGATTATAGGCGTGAGCCACTGCCCCCGGCCACATCCCTTGTTCTAATTGCCCCAGAAGTTAATCTGGCCTCCTGACTTTCCTGTACTAGAGCTAAAACATTGCCTCCTCTTATTTGGAGAGTAGATGGAATTGGAAGAAAAAAAGGGTGAGGGAAGGCTTCAGCAGGCGATGATGCAAGAGCTCAGTCGGGAAGGATGGGTGGAGCTTACCAAGGCAGAGGAGACATTGGGGGAGGAAATAGCATCCATAAAAATCCAGGAGGTTGTGAAGCGACAGGATACCTTCCAGAAACCAAAAGAGTTCTGTTCAATTAAAGGGCAGATGCACAAGGAGTCATTGGGCATATACAATGCTTAGCACTTTGAAAGCCCTCAATAATAACAATAACAGTTACTATTATTTCTATATGGAGAATGGCAGAGGAATGAGAGTTATGCTGAAGTTAGAATATAAAAGACCCAGCCAAGCACAGTGGCTGATTTATGTAATCCCAGCACTTTGGGAGACCGAGATGGGCAGATCACTTGAGGCCAAGAGTTCAAGACCAGCCTGGCCAACATGATGAAACCCTGTCTCTACTGAAAGTACAAAAATCAGTCGGGCATGGTGACACACACCTGTAGTCCCAGCTCCTCAGGAGGCTGAGGCAGGAGAAACGCTTGAACCCTGGTGGTGGAGGTTGCAGTGAGCCAAGATCGTGCCACTGCACGATAATCTGGGCAACAGAACGAGACCCTGTCTTAAAAAAAAAAGAAAAAGAGAAAGAAAAAAAATCACTAGAACAAGAAACACACTGAAACAATGTGTTTTAAAAAAATATATATGTATATATATGTGTGTGTATATATATATATTTTAGGGGCCAGGCACAGTGGCTCACGCCTGTAATCCCAGCACTTTGGGAGGCCCAAGCAGGTGGTTCACCTGAGGTCAGAAGTTCAAGACCAGTCTAGTCAACATAGTGAAACCCTATCTCTACTAAATATACAAAAATTAGCCCGGCATGGTGGCGGGCGCCTGTAATCCCAGCTACTCGGGAGGCTGAGGCAGGAGAATCACTTGAACCCGGGGGGCGGAGGTTGCAGTGAGCCAAGATCGTGCCATTGCACTCCAGCCTGGGTAATAAGAGCGAAACTTCCTCATATATATACACATACATACATACATATATACATATACCGAATCTGCCATTCTAAGGAGGTTGGAACTTATCCTGAAAGGTTCTAGGGAAACTGCTTTTTTCTAAATGCATCCCTTTGACTGCAGTGGGAAGATCACTTAGAGGAGTTTGAGGCTTCAGGCAAAAGTTGAATATTTATTTAAGTAGCTTAGAACACATCTCTTTGATTTTTTCTGTTCTGACTCATTAAAACTGGGAGAGGGAAGGTACACTGTGTCATAGTTCACAGTAGCTTTTTTTTTTTTTGCTTTTTTTGCTTCACAAAAAGTGAAGAAGCGTTGACCAAATCAGGCAACAGTTAGGTGACAAATTTATGGACCTATTGTGTAGGAAAGCTGGCATTGCAAAAGAAACAGTTCTGTTTCATCAGTAAAACAAAAATATGTGTCATGCTGCTAACTGATGCAAACCTAGGCAATGCTTTCCATTGCCTAAATGGCTCAACTATTTGGCCTTGTGAGGGGGAGGAAGAAGGCAGAAACCATTGCAGGTGAGCTATGACATAGCATACCTCCCTCTCTCCCCACTTTAATATGAGTCAGAACAGAAAAAAATCAAAGAGATGTGTTCCAAGCTGCTTTAATAAATATTCATGCTTAGGTGTTCTCATAAAACATACATGAAAGCGACCAAGGGCAGTGTTTCATGTATAATCAAAAGGATTTGGCACCTACCGCTGAAGTAGTACAATATCAGAGGAGAGGAGGAAATGTGATGTTGATATTGACAGGCAGCAAGACCATGCCCACATACAATGAGAAAACTGCTGATATAGATTAGGTTTCTAAAAGGCTTTCTCCACTCTAAAGGGAGGAGGAGCCCAAAGGGTGAAACTCCCAGTCCCAGGACAGAATGCCCTGCTTGCAAGTTTCCAGTCTTTAGAGCCCTTCCACGTGGCCAGGAAAGGAGGCAGGGGTGGAATTATCAGCCTTTGTGACATCTAAAGCTGTCCTAAGAAGTAAAGACAGTTTAGAGCCACTTGGGCCATAGCCAGAACTACATAATATTCCATCACATAGGATGTGGCATAATTTTATAATCTCCCCGTTGTTGGCAGTTGGGTTTAAAAAAATATTTGCAGGCTGGGCGGTGGTTCACACCTGTAATCCCAGCACTTTGGGAGGCCGAGGCAGGCAGATCACCTGAGGTCAGGAGTTTGGGATCAGCCTGGCCAACACGGTGAAACCCTGTCTCCATTAAAAACACAACACTTAGCTGAGTGTGGTGGCAAGCACCTGTAATCCCAGCTACTACGGAGGCTGAAGCAGGAGAATCACAAGCTCACTGTGGAGGCTTCAGTGAGCCGAGATTGTGCCACTGCACTCCAACCTATGAGACAGAGTGAGACTCCCCCTCAAAAAAAAAAAAAAAAAATTTGCAATCTGCGTGCCAGAAAAATTAATATCTCATTGTGCTATTGCAGGAACTAGTATAAACCAGCTTGGGAAGATTCTATCAGTTAGGCTGTAAAATTATAATCTGCAGGTAGTGACCTATTCCAAAGATCTCCCTGGGCAGAAGGTTGTGGGCGTCAAAAGATGTTGGGACAATCTCCCACAGGACTGAATAATTAGCCTTGATTTGTAGGCGCCTAATAACATTTGTGAGCTCAGAGGACAGGCTCTCAATTAAGCATGAGAAAATGCCAGTAAACTATGAGCAAAATGCCTCTAATTGCTGCAAGGATGGAAGACAAAGTGATTGAAATAAGCATTTATTGTCCAGTAAAGTATTCTAGGGCAGTGCAGCATCCCTCCTCGGGCACCCTCCCTGAGGCGTAAGGATGACCAGCCAGAAATCAGCATCTAACAGACCCCTCCTCAGCCAAACATCACATCAACCGGCTCTTCGGTTTGTTTCTTTCTCTATGTGGCCTTACTAGTAAAAACCATTTTTTTCCAAGTGTTTTTGTTTTTATTATATTGATGGGTTTGATAAATACGGCAAGCAACTTTCCATGTGAGGAAAGAAAAAGATAAGAGGGTAAGCACAATGGATCATTGATTTACTCTGTAGACTCTGGAAGAGTACTGTCTGTTAGTGACATCAAGCCCTAGAAGTTGGGCCCAGCGACTTAACCCTGCAGAGAATTTCTTTGTAAGGAAGTAGTTGTGAACATCTAGGGCATGGAGAGGGTAATGGAACCAACATTGACTAGACATCTGTGCCAGGTATGTGTTAGCTGCTTTTCACTTTATTCTAGTTTGTTCTTTGGTCTTGCTTCCTTTTTTTTTTTGACGGAGTCTTGCTCTGTCGCCCAGGCTGGAGTGCAGTGGCACGATCTCAGCTCACTGCAACCTCTGCCTCCTGGATTCAAGCAATTCTCCTGCCTCAGCCTCCTGAGCAGCTGGGATTACAGGCGCCTGCCACTCTACCCGGCTAATTTTTGTATTTTTAGTAGAGACGGGGTTTCACCATGTTGGCCAGGCTGGTCTCAAACTCGTGATCTCAGGTGACTGACCCGCCTTGGCCCCCCAAAGTGCTGGGATTACAGGCCTGAGCAACTGCACCTGGCCTCCGTTTTGTTTTTAAATCCCATAGGATGTCCTATTTGAATTTTGCATTATATTAAAACCTCTAACTCATTGGTACTGTAAACCTAGAGCTCCAATTTCATGTTTTCTGTTCTGTTCTCCCCACTAAATACATTTGCATTTATTAGATCTTATACTCTGAGTAATGGTTGGGAAAATATGCATAATATACTTAAAGGCATGAAACCCAGACGCCTGAGTTCCACTCCATTGCTTACTCTAATAGTACTATAACCTTGGACAAAGTATCTAACTTCTCTGTTCCTTGATTTCTTCATCTGTAAGATCAGTATCATAATAGGACTGACCTCATAGAGCTGGGGAAAGTTTAGAACAGCATCAGGCTGTTCTCAACAGGTGCTAGCTATTATTAAAGCCCTGCCAGGCGGGTACCAGTGATGTGCTGTAAATGTTTAGTGACTGCCTCTCTGGACAAAAAGAGTTCTGGTGTGTAACATTTGGCAATTTCTGTGGTGGAAATGCTCCTGTGATGGCCAATTTCAGGCTCTCAGTATAATATCACTGAATGCAGAGTTGGACAAAGGTGAGTAACAGTACACTACTATATAGTATGTTCACTGTACAGACACAGTAGACATGAATAACTTCAAGAGCATAGATAACAGTAAATGCATTATTATAATTAGAAAGGCTGGGTGTGGTGGCTTATGCCTGTAATCCCAGTACTTTGGAAGGCCGAAGCAGGTGGATCACCTGAGGTCATGAGTTTGAGACCAGCCTGGCCAACATGGTGAAACCCCCATCTCTACTAAAAATACAAAATTAACCAGGTATGCTGGCACATGCCTGTAATCCCAGCTACTTGGGAGGCTGAGGCAGGAGAATTGCTTGAACTGGGAGGCCAGGGTTGCAGTGAGCTGATATCACACCACTGCACTCCAGCCTGGGCAACAAGAGTGATACTCCATCTGAAAAATAAATAAATAAATAGAAAGTTGGTACTTATTATCTTTTGAAATATAATGTGTTTTAATATGTTTATATAATTTAATTTAATTTTGTTTTTACAGGCAGGGTCTACCTTCGTTGTCCAGGCTGGAGAGCAGCAGTGCAATCATAGCTCACTGCAGCCTCAAACTCTTAGCTCAAGTGTTTCTCCTGCCTCAGCCTCCCAAAATGCTGGAATTACAGGCATGAGCCATTGCACCCAGCCTGATTTAATTAGAAAAATTTATTTTTAAATTTTTTGTTTCCATAGGTTTTTGGGGCACAGGTGATATTGGTTATGAGTAAGTTCTTTATCGGTGATTTGTGAGATTTTGGTGCACCCATCCCCCGAGCAGTGTACACTGCACCCAATTTGTAGTCTTTTATCCCTCACCCGCTTCCCACCCTTTCCCCCTGAGTCCCCAAAGTCCTTTGTATCCTTCTTATGCCTTTGCATCCTCGTAGTTTAGCTCCTGCTTATGAGTGAGAACATACGATGTTTGGTTTTCCATTCCTGAGTTACTTCACTTAGAATAATGGTCTCCAACTCCATCCAGGTTGTTGTGAATGCCATTAATTCATTCCTTTTCTATGGCTGAGTCATATTCCATCATATATATATATATATATATATGCCACAGTTTCTTTATCTACCTATTGAGTGATGGACATTTAGGCTAGTTCTACATTTTTGCAATTGTGAATTGTGCTCTAATTTAATTTTTAATAACAGCTGTGTTTAATAATTGACCCAGAAAATTCAGCATTTGGCTCCTGTAGCTGGTGTGAGCTGGCTGCAACAGTGCATTCACCTTTACCAACTTAGACATTTGATAATACTTTAGTTGTTTATTGCCGTGCAACAAACCAGCTCAAAACTTACTGGCTTAAAACAACTGTGATTTCCATTGTTTTTTTTTTTTTTTTTTTTTTCCACAATTCTATGAGTTGACTGGGCTCAGCTGAACAGTTCTGCCCTGCATGGTACAGCCAAGGGCTCACGGTTGCATTCAGCTGAAGCTCAGCTGGGGTAGAACATCCAAGATGGCTTCTCATCCATCAGGGCCTCTCTCCACACGGCCTCTTATCATTCAGTAGTCTAGCTTGAGCTTCTTCACATGATGCTGACATCTAAGAAAGAAATGTTCCACTGGGTGTTGTGGCTCACACCTGTAATCCCAGCACTTTGGGAGGCCAAGGTGAGCTGATCACTTGAGGTCGGGAGTTCGAGACCAGCCTGGCCAACATGATGAAACCAGATTCTACTAAAAATAAAAAAACTTGGCCTGGCATGGTGGCATGTGCCTGTAGTCCCAGCTACTTGGGAGGCTGAGGCAGGAGAATCGCTTGAACCTGGGAGGCGGAGGTTGCAGTGAGCTGAGATTGTTCCACTGCACTCCAGCTTGAGTGACAGAGCGAGACTCCATTTCAAAAAAAGAAAACCCAAACAAACTCAGTGGTTGTCAAACGGGGTGATTTTGCCATCTCCCCCACACCCTCCACAGAGGATACCTGCCAATGTCTGCAGACATTTTTGGTTGTCATAACTGGGGAAAAGGTTCTGTCTTGGGGTGGCCATGGATGCTGCAAGTCATTCTACAATACACAGGACAGCCCCTCACAAGCAAAGAACTATCAACCCAAAATGTCAACAGTGCCCAGGATGAGAAACCCTGCACGTAACTTGCCACATGCACCATTTTGGCTGTTTAGTATGTACACGTTCTCATTTCAACACATTTTCCCCTGCTGCTTTTGACAGCAAGTACAAGGTATAAATTTCTCTTAGCGCTCTCTAAATGTGTGTTCAGCCTATTTGGCTTGGCTTCAAACAAACATGACAGATGTAGCATTTTTGGCTCAAATGCCTTGCCAATCAAGCATATGCATGTTTGCACATCACGTCTGCAGTGACAGCAATAATATTCTGTGACTAAAAGAGTTTGCACATTCAACTTTCACGAAAACATCTCAAATTATTTTATTTTTCCTCTGAGTCTTTTGGCTCTCAGGTGTTCTTGGTGCCTTTCTGTGCTCTCTTCTTTGGGTAAATGGTTTTCTCCTGTTCCTCATGATACCAAGGTTACATTTGCTCTTTATTTTTTTTTGAGATGGAGTGTCGCCCTGTCACCCAGGCTGGAGTGCAGCGGTGCGATCTCGGCTCACTGCAACCTCCGCTTCCCAGGTTCATGTGATTCTCCTGCTTCAGCCTCCAGAGTAGCTAGGACTAGAGGTGCGTGCCACCACTCTCGGCTAATTTTTGTATTTTTTGTAGAGACAGGGTTTCACCATATTGGCCAGGCTGGTGTCAAACTCCTGACCTCGTGATCCGCCTGCCTCAGCCTCCCGATGTACTAGGATTACAAACGTGAGCCACTACACGCAGCCACATTTGCGCTCTTTTCATAAAGGGATGCCCATTTATTAGCTCAATTTTTTCTTTTTTCTTCTTTTTTTTTTTTTTTTTTTTTTGAGACAGCGTTTCGCTCTTGTTGTCCAGGCTGGAGTGCAATGGCGCAATCTCCACTCACTGCAACCTCTGCCTCCCGGGTTCAAGCAATTCTTCTGCCTCAGCTTCCCAAGTAGCTGGGATTACAGGCATGCGCCACCATGCCTGGCTAATTTTTTGTAGTTAGTAGAGAAGGGGTTTTACCATGTTAGTCAGGCTGGTCTCAAACTCATGACCTCAGGTGCTCCACCCACCTTGGCCTCCCAACGTGCTGAGATTATAAGCATAAGCCACCACGCCTGGCCAATAACTGTTAATTGAGTTCCTACTGTGTGCAAGAGCTGCTCTGGGTCAGCAGGGGCTACAGCAGTGAACAAAACCAAGTTGTGCTTGCATTCTAGCTGGGGAGACAGACAATGAACAAATAAGAAAATAAATAAATGATATGTTGGGTAATGAAAAGTAAGGAAACATTTAAGCAGAATAAAAGGATGAGACTGATGGTGTGGGATGGTATTTTGGTTAAAGTGTTCAGGGAAGGTACCACTGAAGGGTGTTGTCTAAGCTATACAGAAGGAAGACCTAAAAACTCCTCTCCTCTCCCCTCCCCTCCCCTCCCCTCCCTTTCTCTTCTGTTTTAGAGATGCAGTCTCATCTCACCATGTTGCCCAAGCTGATCTCAAACTCCTAGCCTCGAGCAGTCCTCCTGCCTCAGCCTCCAAAAATGCTGGGATTGCAGGTGTGAGCCACCATGCCTGGCCCAAGATAGGTTTTCAGTAGTGCACTATACTGTGTGGAGGTTTGGTTTAAAAGAACAGAAATTTATTCTTTCACATATCTGGAGGCCAGAAGTCCCAAGTCAAGACCGGGTGTGATGGCTGGGATCACACCTGTAGTCCCAGCACTTTGGGAGGTCGAGTCAGGCGGATTACTTGAGGTCAGGAGTTCAAGACCAACTTGGTCAACATGGCAAAACTTTGTCTCTACTAAAAAATTACAAAACTTAGACAGGTGTGGCGAGGTTCACCTGTAATCCCAGCTACTCAGGAGGCTGAGGCAGGAGAATCGCTTAAACCCAGGAGGCAGAGGTTGCAGCGAGCAGAGATCATGCCACTGCACTCCAGCCTGGGCAACAGAGCGCGATTCTGTCACACACACACACAAAAAATCCTAAGTCAAAGTATTGGCAGGGTTGGTTCCTATTGTAGGCACTGAAGGGGAGTCTGTTCCACGCCCTCCTCTTAGTTTCTAGAGGTTGCTGGCGATCTTGGCATTTCTTGGTTTGTAGATGTGTTACTCTAATTTCTGCCTCTGTCTCCACATGGCACTCTCTCTCTCTCTCTCTCTCTCTCTGGGTGTGTGTCCACATTTTTTCTTTTTTATTAAGACACCAGTCAGGCCGGGTGCAGTGGCTCGCGCCTGTAATCCCAGCACTTTGGGAGGCCAAGGTGGGCAGATCACCCGAGGTTAGGAATTCGAGACCAGCCTGGTCAACATGGTGAAATCCTGTCTCTACTAAAAATACAAAAAAAAAAAAAAAAAAAAAAAAAAAAAAAAAAAAAAATTAGCTGGGTGTGGTAGCGGGCACCTGTAATCCCAGCTACTCGGGAGGCTGAGGCAGGAGAATTGCTTGAACCTGGGAGGCGGAGGTTGCCGTGAGCCAAGATTGTGCCATTGCACTCCAGCCTCGGCAACAAGAGTGAGACTCCACCTTAAAAAAAAAAAAAAAAAAAAAGACACCAGTCGGTCGGGTGTGGTGGCTCACACCTGCAATCCTAGCACTTTGGGAGGCCGAGGCAGGTGGATTGCCTGAGCTCAGGAGTTCTAGACCAGCCTGGCCAATATGGTGAAACCTCATCTCTACTAAAATATAAAAAATGAGCTGGGCATGGTGGTGGGCACCTGTAATCCCAGCTACTCAGGAGGCTGAGGCAGGAGAATCGCTTGAACGTGGGAGGCGGAGGTTGTAGTGAGCCAAGTCATGCCACTGAACTCCAGCCTAGACTCTGTCTCAAAAAAGACACCAGTCATTGGATTTGGCCTCACCCTGATTCAGTATGATTCAGCTTAACCTGATTACATCTGCAAAGACTCTATTTCCAAATATGACATTCACAGGTACTGGGCGCTAGGACTTCCACATATCTTTTGGAGGAACACAATCCAACTTGTAACAGTGTTGTTTTGAGTTATCACAATAACTAGGGGACATGCTGCCATGTAGGACAGGGGCCAGGGGTGCTAGGAAGACATTTCACAATTTGTCAGTTCCTCAGATACTGCTGTGAGTGAAAACCCTGTTTGTAATATCTGAACCTAGAACTAATTCTGTTTTCCATATAACATAAAGAATATAGGGATTCAGTATACACTAAATTTTCCTGAAATGCAACCACTCTTCTACTGTTTTCTTTCTTTCTTTGTTTTTAATTGTTCTGCTGTTTTCATTGTGAAAGATTGTACTATTTTTCCCTTTCACTTTTTTCCTTTTAGAGATGGGGACTTACTCTGTTGACCATGCTAGAGTGCAGTGGTACAATAATAGCTCACTGAAGCCTCCACTTCATGGCTCAAGTGATCCTCCCACTTCAGCCTCCCGAGTAGCTGGGACTAGAGGTGGGTGCCGCCAAACCTGGCTAATTTTTTAATTTTTATGTTTGTGGAGATGGGGTCTTGCTATGTTACCCAGGCTGGTCCCAAACTTCTGGCCTCAAGTTATGCCTCTGCCTTGGCCTCCCAAAGTGCTAGGATTAAAGGCATGAGCCACCACACCCAGCTTTTTAATTCTTTTTCACTTGTGTGTGTATTCTTCTTTCCTCTTCTTTCTTACATGAAAAGTAACACATTATATACTATTTTACACTTTGCTTTTTTCACTTATTAGGGTATCTGACATTTTTTGTACAGTATTTTATACGGTTACAAGTTTATCTTCAAGGTAAACTACTAAAATTGACATTGTCGAGTTAAAATGTAAATGTATGTATTGTTTCTATGGTTATACATTTCCTATTGTACTCTTTTTTTGCCAATCTGATACGTGAGAAATGGTATCTCAGTATGATTTTAATTTGCATTTCTCATATTACGAGAAAAGTTGAGCATCTTTTAATGTTTTAAGTAATTTAATTTTTTTTGTGAATTATCTGTTCGTGTGTTTTATCTGTTTTTCTATCAGGTTTTTAGTCTTTCTCCCCCTCATTTTTTACAAGTTCTTATATACTTGGTTATTTTAGCCTTTTATCTGTGATATATCTTGGAAATATTTTCTCCCACTTTGTCATGTACCTCTACATGATTTTTCGTCATGCAAACACATTTTATTTTTACATCATTGAATCTGTCTTTTATTTTATCACATTTGAATTTTTATGCACTCTATTATATTCAGAATTTTTCCAAGGGCTGTCCACCATTGTGGACACTCATGTAACCAATGCCATTTGATTCAGCTGGTGGTGTTTGAGCCACAAATACAACACATGGATATCTGTCTGCATTTATAGCTGTCAACTCACCATAACTCTATAACTGCAAGCGCCAGACTTTTTCATGACATTTGCTAATATAGTTGTGCCTGAGCATTAACATTAAAATCCAGGTTATAGTAGAAGTTGGTTTCCTTTCTTTCTCATTATATCACAATTAGGGCATTATATTTATTTTATTGGAGTTGTAATTTATAACCTATGGTTTTCATTGTGGGATTGGGATAGCAAATATCTTAAAAGAGAGCATTTGGTCTGATAGGGTTGAGCACCACTCCTCTGGGGGAAGTGTGTTTCAGGCTAAAGATGTAGCAATCACATGAATTGCCTTGGCCTGTCCAATGCAGGGAAGGTATTGAGGCTGGAGCAGAGTGACAAGGGAAAAGTGAGAGGTCACAGAAATTGCCAGGGTTCACATCATGTAGGGCCTGGAAGGTCATGGTAAGGACCTCCCATCATGCTTTCCACTCTAGCTAGAATAAAATGCAATGTGGCTTTGAGCAAGCGAGTGACAGGGTCTCATTTAGGCTCCTGTGGGATTGCAGACTGTAGTGGGGTGCAATGGAAGCAGGGAGACCAATTGGAAGTCCATTGCAGAAGTCCATGCATGGAGGCCGGGTCCGGTGGCTCACTCCTGTAATCCCAGGACTTTGGGAGGCCAAGGCAGGTGGATCACCTGAGGTTGGGAGTTCGAGACCAGCCTGACCAATAAGGTGAAACCCCATCTCTACTAAAAATGCAAAAATTAGTTGGGCTGTGGTGGCATGCACCTGTAATCCCAGCTACTCAAGAGGCTGAGGCAGGAAGATCGCTTGAACCCGGGAGGCAGAGGTTGCAGTGAGCCAAAATTGCACCACTGGACTCCAGCCTGGGTGACAGACGGAGATCTCAAAAAAAAAAAAAAAAAAAGTCCAGGCATAGCTCAGTGGAAAAGTTGGGAAGTGGTTTGATTTGGGATATATTTGAAGGTGGAGAGGTCAGGATTTACTCATGCAATTTATTTAGTCTTGTGTGAGGAGCCATAAAATCCAGGTTCTACCTGTGTGGAACTTATACTCTAGAGGAGGAGACAGCTGCCACACATACAGTTATCAAACCATGTTCTAAGTGCAATGATGGTGATTTGTGCAGGGTATTCTAGGAGTACAGAGGAAGTTGGTGGTGGGTATTTAACCTAGCCTGGATAGTGGTGATCGGGATAAGGGTAGGGAAAAGTTCTAGGATTAATCACAATTCATTGCAGCCAACAAGCCTTTATTAAGCACCTACTCTGTACCAGGCACAGTTCTAGGCACTGGGGAAGCAAAAGTGATCAAAATAAAGTCCCTGTCCTCATGGAGCTCACATTCTAGAGGGCACGATCTGAGACCCTCTTCCTGTTTTATTTGGTTTTTCTCTAGAGACAAAGTCTTGCTCTGTTGCTGAGGCTGGAGTGCAGTGTTGTGATCATGGCTCACTGCAGCCTTGACCTCCTGGGTTCAGGTGATCCTCCCACTTCAGCCTGCCAAGTAGCTGGGACTATAGGCACATACCATAATGCTTGGTTAATTTTAAAAAAATTATTTTTTTTTGTAGAGATGGGGTCTTGCTATATTGCCAAGGTTGGCTCTTCCTGTTTTTGGTGAAAGCAATTAATACTTGTTAGTATATATGTAACATAACTCATTGGTGTGGTAAAGCTATAGTCGTAGGATTCTGGAATGCCATTCTCTTGGGGCATCTGACTGTTTTCAGAGAGAAAGAAAGAGGAAGGGGAGGGAAGGGCTTTGACTTGAGTGGGAGGAAGGGCAGGTAGGACTGGAATGAGATTTTTATTTTTATTTTTATTTGTTTATTTATTTTGAGATGGAGTCTTGCTCTGTCACCCAGACTGGAGTGCGGTGGCATGATCTCAGCTCACTGTAACCTCTGTCTCCCAGGTTCAAGCACTTATCCTGCCTCAGCCTCCAAGTAGCTGGGATTACAGGTGTGCAACACCATGCCCAGCTAATTTTTGTTTTTAGTTGAGATGGGGTTTCACCATGTTGGCCAAGCTGGTCTCGAACTTCTGACCTCAGGTGATCCAACCACCTTGGCCTCCCAAAGTACTGGTATTACAGGTGTGAGCCACTACACCTGGCCCAGAGTCACCTTTCTAAGGCAAAAAGCAAAATGGCAATATGAAGTATGTGGGCAGATCTGGATTTTTTTGGACCTAGAATTTATACAGTTTGGAGGACCTACTTCAAGAAACATCATATAAAATTGTGAATACGGGGCTGGGCATGGTGGCTCATGTCTGTAACCCCAGCACTTTGGAAGGCCGAGGTGGGGAGGTCACTTGAGGCCAGGAGTTCAAGACCAGCCTGGTCAACATGGTGAAACCCATCTCTACTGAAAATATAAAAATTAGCTGGGCATGGTGGCAGGTGCCTGTAATCCCAGCTTCTTGGGAGACTGAAGCACAAGCATTGCTTGAACCCAGAAGGAGGAAGTTGCAGTGAGCCAAGATCGTACCACTGCATGCCAGCCTGGGCAACCTGGGCAACAGAGTGAAAACCCTGCCTCAAAAAAAAAAAAAAAAAAAAAAAAATGCAAATATTGCACAGAGCCTTGGAAAGGCTTGTGCAAGTGAGGGGCCCTGTAGCCTAAGTTTGATTAGGTTCACAGTCACACCATCTCTGGGAGGAAGAGTCATTGAGTTGTTAATATCTTTTTATTTTAAATCCCACTCCTGGAAATCAGTTCAACAAAATGATTGAGAGGCAGTGTGGACTGGTGGGTAAGAACAGCAAAATACAAGGTCCTTTCAATAACCTACAGTGTCCTCCATAGTTCCAGTGACTCTCTCCTTCCTTTGTCTCTTGACCCTCCGTCCCCACTCTCACTCCACTGAGCCACATGGGTCTTCGTGGTTAAGGTCTCCATGCCAGCCACATTCCCACCTCAAGGTCTTTGCCATTCCCCCTGTCTGAACTGCTCTTCCCCCGGATCTCCACACTGCTTGCTCTTTCACCACCCTGAGGTGTGTACTCAATATCTTCTGAGTTTGCAGTGAGGCCTTCCCTCACCAGCCCAAATCTCCTTTTCTTCTTTTTTCTTTTCCTATTCCTATTGCCAGTTTACCTACTGTACATATTACTTTTTTTGTGAGAGGAGTTTCACTCTTGTTGCCCAGGCTGGAGTGTGATGGCGCGATCTCAGCTCGCTGCAATCTTCACCTCCTGAGTTCAAGTGATTCTCCTGCCTCAGCCTCCTGAGTAGCTGGGATTACAGGCACCTGCCACCATGCCCGGCTAATTTTTGTATTTACAGTAGAGATGGGGGTTCCCCATGTTGGCCAGGCTGGTCTTGAACTCCTGACCTCAGGTGATCCACCCACCTTGGCCTCTCAAAAGTGCTGGGATTACAGGGTGAGCCACCGTGCCCGGTCTGTACATCTTACTTTTATCTCTTTCTATTGTCTTCCTGCCTCCTCTAGAATGTAAGTTCCAAGAGGGTGGAGATAATTGTCAGTTTCGTTCACTGTTTAGAACTTTTATTGGTATATAACAAGCACTGGAAAAAAGCATTACTGAATGAATGAATGAATGAAAGAATGAAAGAGCACCACCTTTGGGCTGGGCGTGGTGGCTCATGCCTGTAGTCCCAGCGCTTTGGGAGGCCGAGGCGGGCGGATCACTTGAGGCTAGGGGTTCGAAACCAGCCTGGTCAACATAGTGAAACCTTGTCTGTACTAAAAATACAAAAAAGTAGCCAGGCGTGGTGGTGGACACCTGTAATTCTGACTACTCGGCAGGCTGAGGCAGGAGAATTGTTTGAACCCAAGAGGCGGAGTTTGCAGTGAGCCGAGATTGTGCCACTGCCACTCCAGCCTGGGTGACAGAAGCGAGAGGGAGATGCTGTCAAAAAAAAAAAAAAAAAAAAAAAGCACCACCTTTGGCTTTAAATAGATCTGGGTTGAAGTTTTATATATGCATCTGCTGGCAAATGCCAAGTTACTTAACTTCTCTGAGGCTGTTTCTTCATTTGTAAATGAAAATAAAAGTACTTCACAGGGTTGAAGCATTGTTGTAAAGACTAATTAAAACCATGCCCGTAAAGGGCATAGCTGAGTGCCAATCAAACTGTAAACATGCAACAAATGTTAGATATTAGTAAATAAAAAAGTTAGCTATTAGTATAAAAAATGTAATGCATAAGGATATTCATTATAGAACTATATATAGTATTTAAAAACAGGTATCAGAAATAGGAAAATGGTCAAAAGATTCTGCCACATAACTAGTAGAATATTAGTCATTAAAATGATCATTAAGACTTTATAGAGGCTGGACGCGGTGGCTCACGCCTCTAATCCCACCACTTTGGGAGGCTGAGGCGAGCGGATCACGAGGTCAGGAGATCGACACCATCCTGGCTAACATGGTGAAACCCCGACTCTACTAAAAAAAATACAAAATATTAGCTGGGCATGGTGGCGGGCGCTTGTAGTCCCAGCTACTTGGGAGGCTGAGGCAGGAGAATGGCGTGAACCTGGAAGGCAGAGCTTGCTGTGAGCCGAGATCACCCCACTGCACTCCAGCCTGGGCGACAGAGTGAGATTCCATCTGAGGAAAAAAAAAAAAAAAGACTTTGTAGAAAGAGAAAGCCCTTTAAAAATAATAATAATTATTTTAATGATAACAATTATTTAAATAATATCAATAAATTTATTAAATTAATAATAAAATTAATAAATTTAATAAATATCCAATATTATTTAAAAAAATAATTAGCATTTTTTAAAGCCAGTCAAATTTAGCAGTGGGGGTTGCATACCAACTTTAGTGACACTAATGTTAGTAAGTTCTGATAAACCACTACCATTGGACCAGACAGAAAGCCTTTTTTTATGTAAAGTTAACGAGACCAGACAACATTATGTGTATGGACAAAGACTAGGAGACAGCAACATTTTATTTTATTTTATTTATTTTGAGACAGAGTCTCGCTCTGTCACCCAGGCTGGAGTGCAGTGGTACGATCTCGGCTCACTGCAACCTCCACCTCCCAGGTTCAAGTGATTCTCCCTGCCTCAGCCTCCCGAGTAGCTAGGATTGCAGGTGTGCATCACCACGCCTAGCTAATTTTTGTACTTTTAGTAGAGATGGGGTTTCACCATGTTGGTCAGGCTGGTCTCCAACTCCTGACCTCAAGTGATCCACCTGCCTCAGCCTCCCAAAGTGCTGGGATTACAGGCGTGAGCCACCGCGCCCGGTCAAGACAGTAACACTTTAATATCCATCTCTTCTTTTCACTAAGAATCCTCCCTCCTTGAAGTCCTCTTCTAATTATCCTGTTCCTTTCCAAGAAACAACATGCTCCTAAAGTTTTTAACAACAACATTCATAGTCTTACTGACGTTTTGGTTAACAGCTGTTTCCTGAACATTGCCTCATGTCTTTGCAATGGCTCAGGGCCCTGGTTAATATGCCTTTCTCCAGCTGTGTCACCAGTTGAAGGCCTTTTTGAGAATTGTGCCTATATTTTAATTCTAGGGAATGTCTACATCACAAGTGATGATATGGGTCTTAGGCCAACCGATAAGAGTCCTGAATTTAAATACACCTCACATTCGATCACAGACATTAGCTTGAACAATTTTTGATTCTGAAAGAAGGCATTTTAGATTCTCACAGGCCTTCTTCAAGGCATAGCTTGAATGAATACCATTACCTACTGTTCTGATTATGAGTAAAAACTATGAGTCGATAAATATAAATTATGAATGTCAATTACTATTGCTTGGATTATTGCTATTCTAATTATTTTGATTTGTAGATTTATTAGTTCAGAGGAATTGGATATTAAAGGAATTGTTTTCTTCCAAATGTTTCCTACATAAACTCTTTGGTCTAGCCTGCCTGGTTGACTCATCTATGAGACACATTGAGTGACTCCCATGCACTAGTCTCTTGTTTTGTTTTGTTGAGACAGAATCTCCCTCTGTTGCCTAGGCTGGAGTATAGTAGTGCAATCTTGGCTCACTGCAAACTCTGCCTCCTGGGTTAAAGCATTCTTGTGCCTCAGCCTTTCATGTAGCTGGAATTACAGGTGTGCAACACCATGCCTAGCCAATTTTTGTATTTTCAGTAGAGACAGGGTTTCACCACGTTGGCCAGGCTGGTCTCGAACTCCTCACCTCAAGTGATCCACCCGCCTCAGCCTCCCAAAGTGCTGGGATTACAGGTGTAAGCCGTGACGCCTGGCCACCATAGCATCTTCATCTGCAAGGTGGAACTAACAAATTTGCCTACTAGTCAACATCAAGATTAATTACATGCTTGCATTGTGCTTTGAACTTCTGGAAGACAGATGCCACTGACCTGGCAGGCATCCCACGAGGATGGTACTCCTGTGGCTGTGGGGACAGAGTGGTATTTGAGTCCCTAGCCCTCTGTCAGCAGCGCTCAGCAGCATAGGGCCAAGCTCCAGTGCTAGGCAATACTGGGCATTTAAATGTTGGTTTCCCTCCAGTTTTTTAAGGTTCTGTTTTTTATATAAACAGTAGGAAATATATTTCAATTATAGCAGGAAAGGCATGGCTAAGGCCATCTTTATTACCTCGATATTTCTGAAGTTTCTGACATTAAACACATTCCTTTCTGAACAAATCTCCCTATATCTTTAAAATTAACTTTTAAATACATAGCACATATACATGGAACAAATTCAAAAGGTAGAAAAGGATATGCAATAAAACATTATCTTTCCATCCCTGTCTCCTTGCTTCCAAGTTCCTCTTCCCAGAGGTAACCGCTATTTTAAGCAAACACTGTATGTATATCTGTGTGTGTGCTTTCTGTACAATGCAATGGTAGAGTGGCTATTACACTGTGTTATAGTACAATATTATGCACATTGTACTATAACTGTTTTTCTTTCTTTCTTTCTTTCTTTCTTTCTTTCTTTCTTTCTTTCTTTCTTTCTTTCTTTCTTTCTTTTTTTTTTTGATGGAATCTTGCTCTGTTGCTCAGGCTGGAGTGCAGTGGCAAGATCTCGGCTCACTGCAGCTTCTGCCTGCCAGGTTCCAGTGATTCTCCTGCTTCAGCCTCCTGGGTAGCTGGGATTACAGGTGCACGCCACCACGCCTGGCTAAGTTTTGTATTTTTAGTAGAGACGAGGTTTTTACCACGTTGGCCAGTCTGGTCTCGAACTCCTGACCTCAGGTGATCCGCCAGCCTCAGCCTTCCAAAGTGCTGGGATTACAGGCGTGAGCTGCCACACTCGGCCTTTTTTTTTTTTTTTTTTTTGAGACGGAGTCTCGCACTGTCTCCTGGGTTGAAGTGCAATGGCACGATCTTGGCTCACGGCAACCTCCGCCTCCTGGGTTCACAGGATTCTCCTGCCTCAGCCTCCTGAGTAGCTGGGATTACAGGCGCACACCACCACACACAGCTAATTTTCTGTATTTTTAGTAGAGACATGGTTTCACTATGTTGGCCAGACTGGTCTTGAACTCCTGACTTCGTGATCTGCCCGCCTTGGCCTCCCAAAGTGTTGGGATCACAGGCATGAGCCACCGTGCCCAGCCCTTTGTTCTTAATGCTATATATTAGAGATTATTCCACTTTGGGGTATACAAAGTTGTTTTATTTTAATAAAGATTATCTAGCATTGGATTATATGGATAAACAAGTTTATTTAATCAATTTCTCATTGGCAGATATTCAGGTGTTTCTGATCTTTTGCTATTTCAAAAAATGCAGCACCTCCCAGGCAACGCAGAGTTAAAAATATTTAAAAATGCAGCAATGACTATCCTTTTACATTAAAAAATATGTTGGAGTCTATCTAAAGCTTAATTTCTTAGAAGTGCATTTAAATATTGCCAAATTGCTTGCTGTAGAGGCTGTACCAATCAATGTACATTGTCATCAATAATTCATGGAATGCCTACATCTCCACATTTTTTTTTTTCCACCTTACCTCTCCATATTCTTTCGTAGCATTTAGCCCAGTATCATTTACCTGTAAGTTTTAAAAAGATGGCTGGTATTGATGGCAGCAACAAAAGAACTTCCTTACAAGTTAAGTGATAAATCTGGGAAGATTGAGGAAGTCCTTTATTTAAGATATCCAATATTAAACTATCTTTGTATTTTATGCCTAAAATAGTTTATTCCAATATATAGAGAGAACAGAAAAATAAATGTTTAATGTGATGGTTCTCAAAGAATGATCTGCAGATCAGCTGCTATCAGAATCACGCGGAAGTTGCGGGGAGGGAGGGCTTTTGAAAAATGGAGATTTTTTTTTAGGCTCATTCCAGACTTATGAAACTTGAAATCTCCAAGGGAGGGGCCAAGTTTCATTGGCGATCCTTAGACCCACTGTCATTTGGAAACAGCTTCTCTATCCTTAGGGTAGGACAATTTGCAGGCAGGCAAGTGCCCTTAACTAATTAACTCTTTTAAAATTACAAAGTGATACACTTTTATAGTAAACATTTCAAAAAGACAGCTAAGCACAAAAGAGAATAGTAGTAACATTGCTTCAAGTACTGTACATAAATTTATCTCATTTAAATTCTCACAACAATCCTAAGAGTTCAGTACTATCATTACTTTTCTCTTCTGCATTTTACAGATAAAGAAATGGAAGGACAGAGAGGTTAACTGATTTTTACAACATGATATTGCTAAAAAGTGGTGTTGCCATAATTTTATTTATTTATTAGAGACAGGGCCTTGCTATGTTGCTTAGGCTGGTCTCCACCTCCTGGGCCCAAGTGATCCTCCTGTCTCAACCTCCCAAAAAGTGCTGGGATTACAGGCATTAGCCCCCACGCCTGGTCTACTGTTGCTGTGATTTAAACTTCAGTGTTTCTAAAGGCTGAAGTTGAATTCCAGAGCATTCACTCTGTGAATTCTAGAGCACAACTTAGAAATAAACACTGCCAGATATTGGGTGTGTATTTTTCTTGTTCTTGTCTTTTTCTCAAGCACGTGTACTTATGAGTTTATCAGAGAAACTTTCCTTAGCCCTCCACCTAAGCCAGATGGCCCCTGTTTTCCTTCATTGTACCTTGGGTATGAGTAGTGGGTACAAAACAATAGTGGTGGTGGTAGGGGGAAATAAACAGAATAAATCTCAGGCAATATCATCAAGTATTATCTGTTATTTATATAAATATCTAGCTTTTATTTTATATCAAAATTATCTTTTTGTAAGGCTTATCAATTTATATTCCCACCAGCTGTGTTCTTTATATATTTGCTATCCATTGGTCCCCAAATGTTGTATACTCTCATTACACTGTGGAATATTTAATGCCTTTTTGTTCTGCAAAAACTGTTTTTATTAATTAACATCAAGGATATGGTGCTGACAAATATTCTCTACAATTACAGAATGTTGGAAACTCTGCGTCTGACATTCTTTCCGTGTGAATGGAACATCCCATTCTTGTCCAGAGCATCTGAGCCAGGCAGGTGACTTTGACACAGGATTTTCAATACAGGTACAAAGTTTTACATGGAGTTTTCAGACCCAACGTTTCACATTTGTCTTAACTTTGAGATTTCCAAGGAAAAAGCCTGCTTCTTACTCAGTCTAACGTTAACCTGAGGCTACACACAGCTCTGCTTTGCTTTGAGTCTATCAAACACGGCTCCATTTAATTTTTACCAAAAATTCCCCTCATTCCCATAACCCAATGATGACACTTCTGTTTGATGAGAGGCATTGAGGTTCCTCTGGAGTGCAGTCTCCCTTGCTGCAGCAAGTTAATAAATCTAACTTTGTTGACTACAGGTTTGTTCCTGGCGGTCTTTATGGGAAGACTTTAGCAATCTTAAACTGTAGGCCCCAAATCCCAAAACAACAGGAAACTCTACTCAGTATCTTTTCTTTTCTTCTTCTTCCTTTTTTCTCTTTTTGAGACGGAATCTGGCCCTTGTCCCCCAGGTTGGTGTGCAGTGGCGCGATCTCGGCTCACTGCAACCTCCACCTCCAGGGTTCAAGCGATTCTCCTGCCTCAGCCGCCTAAGTAGCTGGGACTACAGGCGCCCGCCACCACGCCCGGCTCATTTTTGTATTTTTAGTAGAGACGGGGTTTCATCATGTTGGCCAGGCTGGTCTCAACCTCCTGACCTCGTGATCCGCCAGCCTCGGCCTCCCTTAGTGCTGGGATTACAAGCCTGAGATACTGCGCCCGGCCAGTATCTTTTCTTAAAGAGTCCTTTTTATACAAGATGAATTAGACAAGATGGATCATTTTGGCTTTTAGTTTTTCCAACGTTCCAACCTAGTTAGAGCGGCTGTTTTCTGTGCATGGAAAATTCTTTCCCCAGATCTTTGCCTGGCTGGCCCAGTTGACACCTAAAGTAGCCATCTGTCCTCACCCTGCCGCACCCCGACCCCGTCACTCTACCTCATCATCTCATTTCATTTTCCTATTTTTCCAATCACTCTCTGAGATTATCTTACTTCATTATCTATTTGTTATAAATTATCCCAATGAAGATGCAGGATCAGGAGAGAGGGTACCACGACAGCGCGGACAGCCGCAGCTGCCCGGTGTCTGGAACTGTGCCCGCCGAACACTTGTGGAATGAGTGAGTAGACGAGGAACTAGACACTTCGTTTGCCTTCGTCCCCTTTAAATACCCTCCAAGTGGATCCAGCCGTATTAAAACTCTGAGAAATAAGTGAATGGCATTTGGCCTCGCCATTGGCTGGAACTTTTGCCGTTGCTCCTGGCAACCACTGTTTTCCCACCAGTAGTGTCGTCGCCCTACCTGGCTCCGCCCCTCAGGGCGCCGAGCCTCGACCGGGCGGTAAAAATCGGCCCTTGCCCTTTAAGCGGCGGGACTTCTGGTCACGTCGTCCGCGGCCGCCGGAAGGGGAAGTTTCGCCTCAGAAGGCTGTCTCGCTGGTCCGAATTCGGTGGCGCCACGTCCTCCCGTTTCCGCCTTCTGCATCGCGGCTTCGGCGGCTTCCACCTCGATACCTAACAGTCGCGGAGCCGGCCGCGTCGTGAGGGGGTCGGCACGGGGAGTCGGGCGGTCGTGTGCATCTTGGCTACCTGTGGGTCGAAGATGTCGGACATCGGAGACTGGTTCAGGAGCATCCCGGCGATCACGCGCTATTGGTTCGCCGCCACCGTCGCGGTGCCCTTGGTCGGCAAACTCGGCCTCATCAGCCCGGCATACCTCTTCCTCTGGCCGGAAGCTTTCCTTTATCGGTTTCAGGTACTTACCAGAGACGGGGGGGGCGTGGAGACTACAGGCCCCAGGAGAATCCGCGGCGGCGGAGCGTAGGCCGGCATGTTGCGGACGCGCGGTGCCTGCTGGGATTTGTAGTGCGTCCGGGGCCGGCGGTTTAGGGCGGGGTCCTTTGGGCCGGGGGAGGCTTTGGGAGCCGGGTCCTGGATAGCTGGAGTTGTGGGCTTGGCCTGGTCGGGAGGGGTTGACTTAACTAGTTTAGTGAGATTGTGCTTCCCGCTCTTCGCACTCATGAAGGAAGCAGTGAGATTAGTCGGTGGTAGTTGTCAATCTGTTGGACGCTGGCAATTAGGTCCGCCTGGAGCATCGCCCTCTGACCTCCCTCTGGTCACCCACGTGGGTGGCCTGTATCACCAACTTCTAGCTGAGTTCATTTCACGTTAATGGAGTTTTTTTGTTTTGTTTTGTTTTTCCTATAGGAGTGATTTAAAGTCAGGGATACAAAGAACGAGTGTATTTTTCTGCATTTCCCTCTAGCCCTAATTTAGTATCCCCCACGTAGTAATAGAATGTACGAAGGAATGGGCAAAGAGTAAATTTGTCCAGAAATGGAAGGCCTTGTTATTTTCTTAAGCATGAAGGAAACGGTCCAGAGTAACATTTGTGTCAAGAGAGTACTAGTTTTCAGAAGGTTATCTGTATTCACCAATTTCTGATTTAAAATTTTAATCAGCGGCAGATCAGATAGCAAGATCTGGCATTAATTTCAGCCCTTTGCTTGGCCTGTGGATAACGTTTTCTTGTCTTTCTGTCTCTTCGCCGGGTATTATTTCTTGGTTTCCTTTGCTGGTTCCTTATCCTCCTGACTTTTAAATGTTAAGATGTGCCTTAGGAATCCATTATAGGACCTTCTCTATAGACTCTCCCTAGCTTTAGATGGTCTCATTCATTCAGCCTCAGGGCTTTATGTTCTTTCTGTAAACTGGAGATTCTGAAATGTCAGTATAAATATCTTCAGTCCAGATCTGTCTCCCGATTTCCAGATTTGTGCATCCAACAGTTACTTGAAATCACGACTTGGATGACTAAGAGTCATCTTCATCTTAACGTGTCCAAAACTGAATCCCCTTTCCCCCTTTGCCTTAGAAGTGAATAGCAACTCCATTATTAGAGGAGCTGAAGTTAATTGTCAGAGTCATCTTTTATTTTTCTTGTTTTTCTCACACCCTGCAATCTGTCAGTAAATCCTGTTGACTCTATTTGAGACATATATCCAGAATACAATCCCTTGTCATTCTCCATTGCAAACCATTATCACTGCAATCTGGTTCCTTTCTGTCTTTTCTCTAGACAGCTAGAGTGATCCTTTTAAAACCTAAATCAAGTGCTGTCATTCCTCTGTCCGGAATCCAACCATGTCTTCTTAATGAGTAAAATCCAGGTTCTTTCAGCGGCCTGCAAGGCCCCTGCTGCCTCTCTGACCTCATCTCCTACTGCTCTCCAAAGTGTACCTTAGGCTCCACAATGAGATCCTTGCTGTTACTTCAGTGCTTATCTGGATCTCTCCTTAGGGCCTTTGCACATGTTGTTTCTCTGCCTGAGGAAGATAACCGTGGCTCACTTGTTTACCTTCTATCGTTCTTCAGGTCTGCCCAAATGCCCTCTTATTGACAAGGCCTTCTCTGGTGGCCCTATATAAAATAGCCCCTCCTTCACTCCACTCCCTTATCCTTCATTTTTCTTTTCTTTCTTTTTCTTTTTTTTTTTTTTTGGAGACGGAGTCTTGCTCTGTTGCCCAGGCTGGAGTGTATATGGTGCAGTCTTGGTTCACTGCAACCTCTGCCTCCTGGGATCAAGCGGTTCTCCTGTCTCAGCCTTCCAAGTAGCTGGAATTACAGGCACACACCACCATGCCCAGCGTATTTTTGTATTTTAGTAGAGACAGGGTTTTGCCATGTTGGCCAGGCTGGCCTTGAACTCCTGACCTCAGGTGATCCACCCGCCTCAGCCTCCCAAAGTGCTGGGATTAGAGGTGTGGGCCACCACGCCTGGCCTTATCCTTCATTTTTCTTGCTGCATGTTACCCTTTGGTATTTGTCTGCTTCCCCTCAGAGAATAAGGCTCCAAGAGAGCCGGATCTTTACCTTGTTCACCACTGTCCTTGTTACCTAGAATAGTGCCTGGCACATAGTAGGTGCTTGTATATTAACTGAGTTGTTGGAAGTAATTGTTCACTTGCTGTGTGTGGGCACTGGGGTACAATAGTAAATAGGACTGAAAAGGTTTCAGATCCTGTGAAGACATAGAGGCACGTGATTTAAGGGGTGTAATATTTGATAGGGTGTTGCACCCAGAAAGGCCTCAGAGAAGACATTTGAAGAAATTGGAATACTGAGGAACCAGCCAGCTTTGAGTGGATTTGGCGCTGGAGACAACCAACCGATTCTGTGACTCAGCCTGGTGCTTATATTTGCCAAGCTTTTGCTTACATATCACATTTAACCTGATGACAGCAACCTTAGGAGACTGATTTAAGAGTGGATTGGGGAAGAGAGACATTTCAATATATCAGGGAGGAGAATGAACTTGGACTATAGGCTGAGCGTAGAAGTTCTATATCCATCACTAGTAGTTCTAGATTCTTTCACTAGTAAGTGAAAGACTCAGAGGTAGGAGCTGGGAACAGGAAGAAGACTGGGTTGCCAGCTGGCACAGGGTCAGCTGTAGGATGAGGATTGGTAGATGAAGGCAGGGAGATAGCCAGAGCTGGGTGCAGTAAAGCTAAGATGGAAAGGTGGGTGAAAGCTAGATCATAGTTGAGCCTTGTATGTCATGTTAAGAGGTTTGAACTTTATTTTGAGGGCACTACGAAGTCTTTGGAGCCTTGTGAACAAAGGACTGACAGATTGCCCCGGCTACTCTGTGAAGTGGACTTTGTGTGTGTATGGAGGGGGTTGACGGAGGAAGGGCTGGGTGATGAGATCAGAGAGGTGAATCCAGTTAGGAGGCCAGAGAGATGGTGGTTTGAAACTGTGGCTGTGAAGATAGAGAAAAGGGCATAGACTTGGCCGAGGGGACAAGATTACAGCTGAACGGATATGAAGAGTGAATGGCTGAAGCAAGCAGGACTGAAAGATACTACTGTTTTCACAGGAGCAGCTGAGTGGATGGCGGAGCCCTTAACTGAGATGGGGAATGGTCAGGGATGCCTAGGTTGGGAATGGGGGCTGGTATGGATGAAGAGTTGGGTTTTGGCCATGCTAAGTCTTGAGATGCTTTTTAGGCATCCATGTGGAGAGTCCCAGGGAGCAGTTGGAAATAAAAATATGATTCTGGAGTGCAGCCGGAATTGCATACTGTTCTGGGTTTATTACTTTAGTAAATATTTGTTGGCTGAGTTAATGTTGTGCACTTTGTTCCTTGTGGCTTGTTGGGTAATGTGTGGTCATGGGGAGCAATGGTGGCATATTAATGTGTGAGAAGGACCTGGTCAAAACCGGCTCGTTGTCCCTGTTTGCAAAATCCTCACTTGTGTGGTGATACTAGTGACTACATGACGTAAATAAGCACGTTGTAAAGAAGTAATGTAAATAAGCCTCTCTAACAGGCTGCGAGTGTATAATGTTAAAAGTGGTGAACTGATTAGAAAGAGTCATTGTTCTTGTCACATCTTCCACGATTTTATCATCTTCCCTGTATTATTTCTTCTCAGCTTGTTATCCCCAGGCTGGGAGAAGCTACCAGCAGGAGGCAGGACAGTGGGCTGCCCAGGTGTGGAAAGACCAACAGCTGTACCTTGTCTTTTCTTCCTGTTACTCTGATTCTTGCCTATTTTGGACACTTGTAACTTTCAGACCCACCTGGAGGAACTCATTTGCAAATGAAGCAGTCAAGGAAAAACTGCATTTGAGAGGCTGCTGTGCACGGACAGTGTGAGGTGTGTTTTAGCAGAATTCTGCTAGAAAGCTCCTCTTTTCCTTAGAAGCTGAATCTTTCACAGCTTGCAAAAATAGGGGAGTGATTGATTTAGAATTGTGTGCTCATGTTGGAAGTGACAAGTTATTTTTCCTCCTAAGCTATCGATTCCTGTGTGTAGCTTGTTGGTTTGAAACTCTGAGGTTTATGACGTTATTTCTTTAGGTTGGATAGGTTGAAACAGGTGTATGTCAAGACTTGTTATACTGTTGTCTATGATTTCTCCCTCTTCTGAGTCCCTCAGATTTACGTTCATCAATCAAATAGTTCACAATAATGAAATGTCTTCATATTAATCCTTGATTAACTGCACAAGAGGTGGCAATTCCTGCTGCCTTTGTCTAAGGTTATGTCTCCCAGGGCTGCCTGCATGGCGGTATTTCTTCATTTCTTCATTTCTTTGGCCAAAATAACATCACCCTGTTACAACTTCCCTGAGGTTATGTCATTGAACTCCAACAATCATCCTGAGATAAGTGTTACCCCCATTTTGTAGACAGCTTCAGTTTCAGTTTCTATTTTGTTGAGTCAGAGATAGTTCTAAGCTGTCTTGTTTAACTCCTTTGCATATTATCTATGAAAAAAATAAGTATGTAGCAAAACATTTTTGAAGGTGATTTCTTCCAAATCAATCATAGCAAATTATTTTTCCTTTTCTATTAGAGTAGAAAGACTGTTAGATTTCAAGTAGTTGAATCATGGTCCTAAGGCCTAGCTCAGCCCCCTGCTAGTTGTATATCCTTAGGCAAGTTATTTATCCTATCTGAGCCTCAATTTCTTTAGGATCTGAGGATAATATAATAGCATATTAACTTTGTTCTAAGACTCCATTGATTATACAATGCACCATCAATTTAATGCAACTTTTTTGGGGGACAGGGGAGTAGAAATTACATTAAACCAGTGTATTGATTGTAAGACACTCTAATTTCAGAAACACAAGAACGAGTACCTTCAAACTGAGGAAATATGTTATCTACTTCTTGCCTATAGTATGTAGAACACATAGAAAAGTGTTTGTAATACCCAGTAAATAGCCTGATAAATAGGCTATTCAAAAATAGTTGCCTCCTTTGTAGTTAATATGGGAAAAAAAAAGTTGCCAATTTTTATTTATCAGCCAATACTTTGTGCCTTATTTCCTTCTCTCCTGGACAGTAAGATTCTAATTTTAATTAGTAATTGAAATGTAACTGCTGGATGATGATTCTGCTTTGTCTCCTTAAAAGCATCCTGACTTGAAATGGGAAGATGTGAACTCTTGATTTCTCTAATTTGTTTCCAGGGATAAGAAATGGTACCAACCAATTCTGTGACTCAGCCTGGTGCTTATATTTGCCAAGCTTTTGCTTACATATCACATTTAACCTGATGACAGCAACCTTAGGAGACTGATTTAAGAGTGGATTGGGGAAGAGAGACATTTCAACTTAGCAGGGAGGAGAATGAACTTGGGCTATAGGCTGAGCATAGAAGTTCTATATCCATCAAGGTTTGGCTATAGAACTCTAGTGGCAAGTGTTTTGGTATGTATAGTTGAAAATCTTTCCTTAGTAGTCCTGTCCACGTTGAACAGTTCAGCTGTGGTCTATAATAACGTTGCCCATTGGATTGTGGCTTTTTAAAAAACTTTTTATTGGGTTATAATGTATAAGCAGGAGAGTGTATGTACAATAAGTTTATAGCTTGAGTTTTTAAAAATTCAAAACATGTGCATAGCCAGCATTCAGATCAAGAAACAGAATCCCTAAAACCTTCCTCCTGCTTCCTTCTGGTCACTGTCCTCTCTAAGGGTGACTGTGCTCTTGATTTTTAATACCATGTATTGTTTTTGCCAGTCTTTATGCTTTCTATAGATGGAATTATGAAGTATGTTCTCTTTTGTGTCTAGCTGCTTTTGTCAACATTATGTTTGAGAGTCACCCATGTTGTTGCATGTGGTTATAGATTGCTCATTGTGGGACCATACCACAATCTATTTACTCATTCAGCTATTAATGGACCTTTTGGGCAGTTTCCAGTTTGGCTGTTATGAATGGTGCTGCTATGAACATTCTAGTACATGTCTTGGTGAACATATGTATTTCTGGGTGAGCATGAATAGTCATTTCTGTTGCTTATATATCTAGGAGTAGATTTGATGGCTTCTAATTGCTTTTTTTAAAGATTAAGTGCGTTTCATTTGTTTAAATGAGTGGAAGGCGCCTTTTCTTGCCTACTCGTCGTGTCCCCCCCACCCAGCAAAAAAGGCTACAGTTTGCTAAACCAGCATTTTGTCACACGGTGCTCATCATCTTTCTTGCTTGGTGGCTGATACATACTTAAGTTCAAATCAAGTGATCCTTCTTATTTCACACAAATCTTCACTTTTCATACTTAAAAAAAAAAAAAAAACAACGAAACACTCTAGACTCTGGATGGCAGATTATTTCAGTAGCAGATTGTTTAGAAGATTTTAGTTAAAGGATGGCTGCAACCTACACCCTCAAGTTGTTGGACTAATAACTGAAGAACAATGTCTTACATCTTCTTGAAGAGTGTATATAGCAGTGAGCACATGGGCTACATGTCCTTGTTAAGTGAGGAAGTCTGGGTGGATTACCGGAACTCTAATTAGGGCCCAGCTTTCCTCCTCAAAAAAACTGGGATCATTATGGGCCTAGCCTTGGGGTTGCTGTGGACTTAAAATGAGATACTCCCCAGTGAGTGCTCTCAGTAAGTGTGAGGCAGGCAGTCCTCTGTCTGCAAGTTTTGGCTCTTTGTGCTGCAGCTGGCTGCCTCTTAGGCTCTCCAGGGTTGAAAATGGGCCTCTTTACTCCTGGCGCTGAACATAAAGCCAATTCCTTCTCCTTACTGTTTACATATCTGGTAGAGGAAAAAATGGGATTTAGTTGGATACTTACAACGGGGATTTCCGAAATATGTTACACTGTATCCTTCTAAAGAGATAAGCTGTCTTCTGGTGTTTTTAGATTATAATTTTAAAGTAAAACAAAAATAATATTAAGTCTTTTAGATCAATGAAAGCAAGTATAACTCAAGGGTAGGCTTAATGAACAGGGAAAAGAAGTGAGATATTTTGACAGACACTGATTTCCAAAGAACAGGTGCGCACAGTGACTAAAAATAGTCTTGTGTCATCAGCATTAGAGAAAATGTAGTCAGACAAAAACGAGGTTTCTTTTCCACACCAGGCCTTGAGTAACTTATAGGAATATGGGGGTAGTTGAAATATGAATTTATAAAAACTGGTTAGCAGGTGTTTCCGAGAAGATTGTGATAATACAATTAATACACCCACACATATTAATTCTTTTTACAAAGCATCTTTTTAATTCACTGTCTTAATTCCAACCTTTTACAAACCCTGTAAGATAAGGAAGGCAGAAGTCATAGGATAATGTCATTGGGTAGATGATGAAGCCAATTTGACGTCCATACGTTTCTAAGGTTCTAGGGCTACTTAGGAGGTTTTGCTTCTGGTCTTTACTCCCAGTGCTTTTCTTAAGCACAGAGAATGAATTAGTAGGTTTATTCTGAGTCCATTTCAGGATTATACAAGTGTCTTAGTAGTGAACACTTACACTAATTATAATTGTACCTCATAATACTGATGCTATTTGTGAGAGGGATTGTAAAAATAGGGGCTTAGTATCACAAACTCTGGAGTCAGACTGTCTGGGATAAAATTCTAGCTTCACCACTTACTGGCTGATGCTTAACCTTTTCTCATCCTGTTTCCTCATCTGTGAAATCCATCTCCTGAATCAGTGCATGTAAATAAGCAGAGTAGCACACTAATTTAATGATTTATTTAAAAAAACCATTAACTATGGAAATTGAGGCTCAGAAGTGGTGACTTATAAGCAAAAACTGAAACCCAGGCCTTCTCAAATCATCTCCAGTTTCTTTCCAACAAACTATCCTGTTTCTGTGATACAGTTGTGAATAAATCAAAACAAATGTTAACCTATTTTATTTTTCTGGTTTAATACAAGTTTCTTGGAAAGTCACTTTTTCGGTACGCACATCATGCTTCCCTCTGCAAGGTATTAAGCTCTGAGGGTTACATTCCCATACTTGGAGAGTGGAACTGGCCAGTCTGTATGTGGCCAGTCCCCGTGACTGATGTCCTCCATTCCAGCCACACTCGAATTGTTAGCAGTACCCATTCAGTTATTGTGCTCTTGCAATTCTTGGGGCCTTTGTAACAAGTCCACATGTCCCCTCCCTTCTGCCAACTCTTTCTTCTTTTGACAGCCTTCCCCACTACTCTGAGGAATTCAGGGGGCATGTCTTTTGTGCTTGGTATATGCTAGTGTGCAATGAGGTAGACATATAGCTCTCATACCAAAAGCCAGCATTTCGCTGCCATTTCCAAAAGTTTAGGAAGGCCGTCTACTTCAATCACTATTTAACATTGTTCTGGTGGGGGTGCCAGCCAGTGAATTAAACAAGAATGAAATAAGATACAAAAGTTGATTTACAGCTGGGGTTGTATGCTTAGAAAGCCCAAGAAGCTCAATTTTCTTTTTTGTTGAGACAGAGTTTCACTCTTGTTGCCCAGGCTAGAGTGCAGTGGCGTGATCTCGGCTCACTGCAACCTCTGCCTCCTGGGTTCAAGCGATTCTTCTGCCTCAGCCTCCCGAGTAGCTGGGATTACAGGCATGCGCCACCACGCCCGGCTAATTTTGTATTTTTAGGAGAGACGAGGTTTCTCTGTGTTGGTCAGGCTGGTCTTGAACTCCCAACCTCAGGTGATCTGCCCGCCTTGGCCTCTCAAAGTGCTGGGATTACAGGCATGAGCCACTGCACCTGGCCGAAGCTCAATTTTCAATACTGTAGGCAGTAAGATACTCAACTTTTGTGGTTAGATATAAAAAGATAGAAAGAGATAGCTCTATAGACAACTCTAAAAGCTATGAAAAACTTTTTGGCTGGGAATTATATCAATATCACATGGATATAATGAAATAATGGTTCTAATTCATTTAGACAAATAAAATACTGAGACTAACCAAGAAAATTGTGACAATTGTCGAAGAAAAAACAGGCGGGGGATATCATTTAGCTATTTAACTTTACCAGGTATTAAAATATATTATAAAAGTAATAGAAATTAGGCTAGGCACAGTGGCTCATGCCTATAATCCCAGCACTTTGGGAGGCTGAGGTGGGAGGATCATTTGAGGCTGGCAGTTTGAGACCAGCCTGGACAACGTAGGGAGAGCCCGTCTCCAAAAAAAAAAAAAAAAAAAAAAAATTAAGCAGGTGTGATGGTACGTGCCTGTAGTCCTAGCCACTTGGGAGGCTGAGTGGAGAATTACTTGAACTCAGAAATTTGAGGTTACAGTGAGCTGTGGTCACGACACTGCACTCCAACCTGAGCAACAGATTGAGATCTTGTCTCAAAAAAAAGAAATTAAAATAACTTGATATTGGCATAGGAATCAATTCCAAACAGAATGGTGTTAAAATAGCCCTTAATATAAAAGAGGCTAGAGTATAAATGTTCAATGAAAGTAGTTTTACAAATAATTGGAAAAAATGAGGGTTACTCTGTAAATGGCATTGGTAAAACGGGGCGACCATTTAGAAAAACAGTTGGATCTCTTCCTCATTCCTTGGATGCACCTTGAAAGTGCTAAAATAAAACCATGAACACTTGCATTCTTGGAGCGAAAAGACTTTCTAAACATGACACATCATGGACACATTTGCTTACATTTAATTAAACCTTTGTATGCCAAAATATGGCAAAAATACCATGAAAGTCGAATGACTGATCAGAAAATGCTTGCAATGATGAGAAAGAGAAATTTCATAATGTCTGAAGAAATGCAGCCAGGTGCGATGGCTCATGCCTGTAATCCCAGCACTTTGGGAGGCCAGGGCAGGTGGATCGCTTGAGCTCAGGAGTTTGAGATGAGCCTGGGTGACATCATGAGACGCCGTATCTACAAAAAATACAAAAATTAGCCAGGTGTGGTGGTGCATGCCAGTAGTCCCAGCTACTCGGGAGGCTGAGGTGGGAGAATCACCTGAGTCCGGGAGGTGGAGGTTGTGGTGAGCTAAGATCATGCCACTGCACACCAGCCTGAGCATCAGAGCAAGATCCTATCTTGGGGGGAAAAAAAAAAGAAATCCAGAAGAACAGATGAATAAAGGAAATGCTCAGGTTTTTAAAACATGAAAAGGTGCTTGACTTCTCATAATGCAAATAAAAATTAGTTTTCAGATTGGTGAATATATAATACATGAAATGGTGAGAGTATGGAGAGAAGACAGGCAGTCTTCTGTCTTTTAGGAGGAAGTATAAATCGAGCAGACATTTTTGTAGGCATTTGGCAGTATCTACCAAAATAAATGCTTATGTCTGTTGCTCTAGCAGATTTATTGACAGGAACTTGTTCTGTATATGCACATATAAAGAGGATTTACAGGAATATGCATTGTCGCATTTTAACAGTTTAAACAAAAGTTTAGACATTCACATACAAGGAATACTGTGAAACCAATTAAAATATTTTGTCGGGAATGAACCAAGGTATAAAACAGTGCCATATAGAGTGGAATAAAGAAGAATGAGTAATAGTAACGTGTTTCTTAGAGGAAATACAGGACACTGATCAGCTGTTGTTGGAACTGGGAGACTGGAAGTTGGGAATGAGGCTTACTTGTTACTTTATTATTTAATTTAATTTAATTTTTTTGAGATGGAGCGATTCTCCTGCCTCAGCCTCCCAAGTAACTGAGATTACAGGCGCCCGCCACCACACCTGGCTAATTTTTATATTTTTAGTAGAGACGTAGTTTCACCATGTTGGCCAGGCTGGTCTTGAACTTTTGATCTCAGGTGATCTGCCTGCCTCGTCTTTCTAAAGTGCTGGGATTACAGGGCATGAGCCACTGAACCTGGCCTACTTATTACTTTAGACCCTTCTTATGTTTTGTTTTTTTCAGGGAAATGTTTTTAAAGAAAAAGTGCCCCTATTACCTATTTAGTGCATTGGTTTGAATAAAAAATTGTTGTTTTACTTCTGCCTTTGAATGTGGCATTTTTGGACAAGGTTTGTCATTCTAGAATATTCTTTCCCTAAATAGAGGCATTACTGTACTGTTGGAAATTAAGCCTTTGTAATTCATTTTTTGATGTAGGCTTACTTGTATGCCTGATCTCAGTAAAGGTTGATCATGTACTCATATAGTATTGATTTTGTTTCAACTTGTTTAGAAATATTTGTTGCTTATTTTATGATGTCGTTTTATTCCGTTGATTTGCAAATTGATGTGATCGTAACTGGTGTGAACACTTTTCTTCAGCTGTTTTCTTGAATTGTGTTGGTAGTGTCACTTTCATACCTCTCATTGAGGAGGATGCTTTGCAGGGGTTAATTTTGTTTAGTTAAAAGGGAAAAAAATAACCAGGCTTACAGAAACTAACAGCTGTGTTTATTTTGATCTGGACAGATTTGGAGGCCAATCACTGCCACCTTTTATTTCCCTGTGGGTCCAGGAACTGGATTTCTTTATTTGGTCAATTTGTATTTCTTATATCAGTATTCTACACGACTTGAAACAGGTATGTTACCTATAGTTGTTTTAAGTATTGTTTCTTTCTCATTTACTAATCCGTGTGTTTTCTTTGGAGGAATTTGGAGGGCAGTTAGCATGAAAAAAAGAAGCTGCGTATGGAGAGTAAATGCTCAGTGACTGTGCCGGGACTGCACCAGGCACTTAGCTTATTCAATTGTTAATCCTCACAACATCCTGAGGTATAAGTAGCAGTGTTACCATTTTATAGATGCAAAAAGTAGCAGATCAGAGGTTGACATGTCTTGTCCATCTCCTTAGGGCTAAGCTGTGTGCCTCTCATTTATTTTGACAGTCTCACTCATTTCTTTTGCAGCAGTCCTTGTCCTTCAGTGCAGAATTGGGCTGGAGTATATATGTCTCCTAGATTGGGGTTGAAAAACACTAATTTATGTAATTAAAAGCCTAGATTTATTCTCCAATTGAAAAACTCAACTCTAAAGTACAGTGTATAGCCAAGATTTAATGATATATGATAGTTTATCAGGTATGAATACCAATGTAATATTTTATTTATTTATTTATTTTTTGAGGCAGTCTTGCTCTGTTGCCTAGGCTGGAGTGCAGTGGTGCCATCTCAGTTCACTGCAGCCTCTGCCTCTCGGGATCAAGCAATTCTCGTGCCTCAGCCTCCTGAGTAGCTGAGATTATAGGCACCTGCCACCATACCTGGCTAATGTTTGTATTTTTAGTAGAGACGGGGTTTCACCCTGTTGGCCAGGCTGATCTCAAACTCCTGACCTCAAGTGATCTGCCTGCCTCGGCCTCCCAAAGTCCTGGGATTACAGGTATGAGCCAACGCGCCCAGTCAACCTACGTAATATTATGGATGAGTTCGAAAAATCTTACTGAATTGTCATTTATTTCCTACGATACCTTATATGCTTTTCTGAGTCGCTTACACTAAAGAAACAATGCATCAGTACACTGTGTTACAGTATGGATATAATTTTGTTAAATTTAAATGATTTTGAAAAGGCTGACTGACTTCAGAGACTTTATAAACTTGCTGGCTGTTACCTCAGGGTAGAGAACTCTGAACCACCCTTAAATGTAAGTCAGTGTTCATATGGTTGAGAATTGTGAATCAGCCTCATCACTGCAGGGAAATAGTAGGATGGGTATTTGATGTTAAGTAACATTTTTCCTTAAATTGGCATTTGCTACTAGGTTCTTTTTCAAAATAAAGAAATTGTATTAATACAAAGTATAAGGTCATAGGCTATTATATTACTATTGGGAGGAACCTAGTTTATTTCCTGAGTTTTACCAAAAGATGAATAGGAGATTCAAGGAAGTGAAGTAACTTGGCAGAAGTGAAACTGACAACCAGTCCTCTCACCACCATATCAGGGGTTTGATCTTTAAATCTACTGGAATATGTGATTTTTATTCTCCTTTGTTCCAGTTGGACCCATTATGATACTGAGTGCTTAGCAGTCTACCTTTCTGGTATAACTTAATTGAGGATTAATTTGTTAGAGTAATTTTTGTTTGTTTGTTTGTTTTGAGACAGGGTCTTATTCTGTCACCCAGGCTGGAGTATAGTGGCACGGTCATGGCTCCCTGCAGCCTTGACTGCCTGGGTTCAAGTGATCCTCCCACCTTAGCCTCCCTAGTAGCTGCAAGTATGGGTGTTAAACTGCCACACCTGGCTGACTTTTGTATTTTTGTAGAGATGGGGTTTCCCTATGTTGCCCAGCCTGGTCTGGAACTCCTGGGCTCGAGAGATCTGCCCACCTTGGCCTCCCAAAGTGCTGGGATTACAGGTGTGAGCCACTGTGTCCAGCTGGAGTAATTTTTTTATATTGATAGTAAATGTTATCTCAGTAGTAAAATGGATTAAGTGTGGATGATCTATGCTCAGTTATTTAAAATTTTATTCTGGAAAATTTTCAAACATATGAAAAAGTGGAAGGCCGGGCGCGGTGGCTCAAGCCTGTAATCCCAGCACTTTGGGAGGCCGAGACGGGTGGATCACAAGGTCAGGAGATCGAGACCACTCTGGCTAGCATGGTGAAACCCCATCTCTACTAAAAAAAAAAAAAAATACAAAAAACTAGCCAGGCGCCGTGGCGGGCGCCTGTAGTCCCAGCTACTCAGGAGGCTGAGGCAGGAGAATGGCGTGAACCCGGGAGGCGGAGCTTGCAGTGAGCTGAGATCCGGCCACAGCACTCCAACCTGGGCGACAGAGTGAGACTCCGTCTCAAAAAAAAAAAAAAAAAAAAAAAAAAAAAAATTTTAAAAAAAGGCCGGGCGCGGTGGCTCAAGCCTGTAATCCCAGCACTTTGGGAGGCCGAAGCGGGTGGATCACGAGGTCAGGAGATCGAGACCATCCTGGCTAACATGGTGAAACCCCGTCTCTACTAAAAAATACAAAAAACTAGCCGGGCGTGGTGGCGGGCGCCTGTAGTCCCAGCTACTCGGAGGCTGAGGCAGGAGAATGGCATAAACCCGGGAGGCGGAGCTTACAGTGAGCCGAGATCGGGCCACTGCACTCCAGCCTGGGTGACACAGCGAGACTCCGTCTCAAAAAAAAAAAAAAAAAAAAAAAAAAGAAAAAGTGGAGGGAAAAGTCAATGAACCTTTTTCCTTTTTGTTGAGACCAAATTCGCATAACATAAAATTCATCATTTTAACCATTTTAAGGTGTATACTTCAGTGATCTTTAGTATATTCACAATGTTATGCAGCTGTCACCACAATCTAATTCCAGAACATTTTCATCACTTCCTAAAAAAGCCAAAGCAGTCACAGTTTACCCTCCTCTTCCCCTCCTCCCAGCCTCTGGCAACCACTAAACTACTCTCTGTGTCTATGGATTCACCTATTCAGGACATTTCATATGTCCTCTGGTGACTGACTTCTTTCACTTATCACAATGTTTTTAAGGTTCATCCCTGTTGTAGTGTGTGTCAGTACCAACCCTGCTTAACCATCTAATGGTTATCACCTCTAATAGTTACCTCATAGCTAATCTTGTTTTATTTATATCTATGACTGTCCTCCACCCCTGATTTTTTGAAGCAAAATGCCAGACATTTCATTGGTAAATATTTCAGAATTTAACTCTGAACTATAAGGACTTAAAAAATAATTCTAATGCTATTTTTAAACCTAAAGTGCAATAATTCCATGGCCACTCTTTTGTTTGTTTGTTTTCTTTTTGAGATACAGTTTTACTCTGTCACCCAGGCTGGAGTGCAGTGGCATGATCTCAGCTGACTGCAACCTCTGCCTCCTGGGTTCAAGCGATTCTCGTGCCTCAGGCTCCTGAGTAGCTGGGACTCCAGGTATGTGCCACCACGCCCGGCTAATTTTTGTATTTTTAGTAGACAAGGTTTCACCATGTTGGCCAGGCTGGTCTCAAACTCCTGACCTCAAGTGATTCCCCCACCTCAGCCTCCCAAAGTGCTGGGATTATAGGTGTGAGCCACTGTACCCGACCAAAACCACTGATCTTATTGACTCTTTAGATTTGCCTGTTCTGGGCATTTCTTAAAATCATACAGTATTTTGTTGCCTTTTGTGACTTACGTCTTTTACATAGCATGATGTTTTCAAGATTCTTCCGTATGGCATGTGTCAGTACTTCATTCCATTATATCGCCAATTAAGATTCCATCGTATGGATATACCTCATTTTGTTTATTCAGGCATCAGTTGATAGACATTTGACTTGGTTTCATTTTTTGGCTATTATGAATAATAGCTGCTATGAACGTGTAGAGGGGAACTTTTGAGATCATTCTGTTTAATGCTCTTATTTCATAGATAAGAAAACAGTGATCTGGAGTGGTGGTGACATGTCCCAAAAGTCGCAAAGCTCTTTGAGTTAATGCAGTTAGGACTGGAACCCAGGTTCACTGATCCCCAGTTTTCTCTCAGCCACATAGCTTTAAGTTAACATCTTGACAAAATGTTTGCCACCTGCATATTTTCCCTCCTGGCTAAATTGTTAGGTATATAGCAGAGTTGACTTATTTATGAGATTTCTGATTTGAACTGGAAGACTGTAATTTGAAACCAGTTAATTTGTAAATTCTGAGTTGCAAGCATGTCAGATAATATAGTACTGTAATTTATATGATTACAATATTTTAAGTACTCAGTCTAAAGACTCCTTAGGAATCAGACAGCCAAAGCCACATCAAAAGAAGCACAGCTATTATTAAAATTCAGAAGTTGTGTTAGAATTTCAGCTCTGATTCATCATTGTGATCCTCTAGCATTAGGCCTGCTTAACACTGTGGCTGAAGTGTGCTTTGAGGTATCAAGGGAGAAATAAAGGAGAGTAGATGACACTTTTGCTGGAAACCTATTTTGTTTTAGGTATATCTTTCTGCCTTGCTGACACTTGTTGGGTTTCTTTTTTTAAATTGACTAGCTATATCATGTAACTGTGAGGGGGTGTGGAGTGGGGAGGGAAAGTAACTTTCAAGCTAGAGTGATCTTACAGTCATTTCTGTTTTTTTTTTTTTTTTTGCTTCTCTTAAAGTCTTCTAACCGAAGGCATTAGGAATCATGCTTATAAGAGAGCCCGTTGTTGATTATTCTGCCCAGTAAGGCATATGGCGCAGTGACAGCAGCACTGTGCTAGTAATTTGATGTCACTCTGCTTCTAACAAGCTCTGTGACTTTGGTCATGTGACTTTAACTCCTCATCTGTAAGAAGCAGGTCATAGGTCTTTCTGTTCTCCCTTCCAGATGCAGTATGAGGACTGAGTCAGAGGCTGTGGAAAGGTTTGGGGACGCTTTATTCCCTCCTTCCCCCACATTGTTTTCCCCTGGTAGAATGTAAGTCTCTGGAAGACAGAGACTTTCTTTTTCAGTATCTAAGGCCAGTGTGGTACAGGGGGTTGTGTGTGTGTGTTTGTGTTTCTAATAATAATGGTAAGTACCTCCCAGCATAGCTGTGCTGGAGGAGACACAACAGGAGACAAAACAGCCATGGTTCCTCCTCTGACAGAGCTTTCAGTCTAGCGGAGGAGGACAGGGATCAAGCATGTCATCCTGAATGCGGCCTTCAGGCCACGGTGAGAGCCAAGAAGGAACGGCTGACAGGCTGGGAAGGAGCTTGGGGCGCCTCACTGGTCTTTGGGATGCAGGGCTCAGTAACTGTGGAATTGACACTACTTTCTCTGCGTCTGTTTTAGCCTGTGGTACTCAGAGCATGTCACTTACTGGAATTCAGTTAGGAGAGCATAGATTAACCTTACTCAGGTAACTTGGATTCAGGGCTTTATTGGGGACATTGTTTAGATATTTTAAAAAATTCACTTTTCTAGAGACGAGTGGTTTTTAAAATGTTCTCATTTTGGCTTTTTCTATAACTTTTTGAAGTGTTTCTCTATGTAGATGTTACTTTGTTCTGAAATTCTGAACCATGACATTTGGCTTGTTTTTGTTTCCAGGAGCTTTTGATGGGAGGCCAGCAGACTATTTATTCATGCTCCTCTTTAACTGGATTTGCATCGTGGTATCCTTCAGTCTGTGATTTTGGGCCAGAAATAAAACCAGTTTTTTCCAGGTTTGGGGAAATAGACCATATTATATAAACATTTCAAATTACAATATTTGCATCTTGGTTGACTGCAGTTAATAAGAATAAAGTTTTTTTTAAAAAAAGCTGTAGTAAATCATATAGCCCTTGAGTTATGCGTTGTCTTACTATTTGTGGGATTTTTTTCCCACCTTTGGTTGAGTAGTTTTATGACTGTTCCCTCTTCTTGTTCCCGGTTCTTTGTGTTCTCATGTGTGACAGCTTGTTGACTGAGGCACAAAGAGAGTCCGTGCCATGAAACAGCTTTTGAAATCTGTGGTCCTTATCAGAAAATTAATTTACAACCAGCATCCTTTTCTGACTTCATTTTTGTCCTTCTCTGGGGTCCTACATAGTAATTCAGTCCCTCTATAAAGTACCCAGCTCTGGGAAGGGACACAGTACGTTTCTCTGCTTTGTATCAATAGCAATTGTCAGCCGCCCTCCAACTGCAGGACTCTTACAGATGGTGAGAGCACAGCAGCTCTTGATGTCTTAGGTCCTGTGCAAAATTGGTGAGCTCAAAATTGCCTTTGGGCTCAGCTTCCATTTAAACTTGGCCAAGGGCCAGAAAATGTGGTACTGTGGATGCCCTTTGCCCTCCTTTAAGGGAAGGAAAAAAATGTTTTGGACTTTAACCATGCTATAGAGCCCTGAGAATGTAAGTAGAATGATTATTTCCTTCAAAGGCTACAGACATCTTTATCCTTTATTTGAAGGAGAGACGTTAAAATGCAATAGCAGAGGAAAAGAATGCCGGGTGACCAGACTAAGTCATAGGCTGAAGCTGTTGATTTCTACTGTGTTCTTGTCATGGTATCGTCGAATGAAATACGCATAATGAAGATTAGATACCTTTGTGTTGTGGACCGTTTTAAGCAATCTGAACTATAGAAAAGTATTTTCCTTCAGAACACTGGAATTAACTTAAAAATATTTTTAATAAAAAAAAATGTATATAAATTAGAGATGGGGTCTTGCTGTGTTGCCCAGGCTGGTTTGGAACTCCTGGCCTCAAGCAATCCTCCCATCTTGGCCTTCCAAAGTACAGAGATTACAGGCATAAGCCAAATTACACCTGGCCAAGTAAACTTTTAAGTGGAGGAAAAATAAACACATCAGTCTTGACTAGGTACAGAATGCTTCTTTTATGTCTGATCTTTAACTTTACAAACCAAGATTACTGGCTTAACAATGGATATGCAGGTAAGTGTCCCTTTAAACTATCTGTTTGCCCTCTTATATGTTTCAAATCATCAGTCGCCATCAGAGAAATGCAAATCAAAACCACAATGAGATACCATCTCACACCAGTTAGAATGGCAGTCATTAAAAAAATCAGGAAACAGGTGCTGGAGAGGATGTGGAGAAATAGGAACACTTTTACACTGTTGGTGGGACTGTAAACTAGTTCAACCATTGTGGAAAACAGTGTGGCGATTGCTCAAGGATCTAGAACTAGAAATACCATGTGACCCAGCCACCCCACTACTGGGGATATACCCAAAGGATTATAAGTCATGCTGCTATAAAGACACATGCACACGTATGTTTATCGTGGCACTATTCACAATAGCAAAGACTTGGAATCAACCCAATTGTCCATCAGTGACAGACTGGATTAAGAAAATGTGGCACATATACACCATGGAATACTATGCAGCCATAAAAATGGATGAGTTCGTGTCCTTTGTAGGGACATGGATGCAGCTGGAAACCATTCTCAGCAAACTATCGCAAGAACAGAAAACCAAATTCCGCATGTTCTCACTCATAGGTAGGAATTGAACAATGAGATCACTTGGACACAGGAAGGGGATCATCACATACCAGGTCCTATTGTGGGGAGGGACGGTGGAGGGAGAGCATTAGGAGATATACCTAATGTAAATGATGAGTTAATGGGTACAGCACACCAACATGGCACATGTATACATATGTAACAAACCTGCACATTGTGCACATGTGCCCTAGAACTTCAAGTATAATAAAATATATATATACTGTTAGTGGCCTTTGTCAGAAGTTGAAATTGCATTAACTATGGGGTTAATTATGTGGTATTTTGAAATTATAGAATTACAGCTGTTTTATTTATTTGTTTATTTTTGAGACAGAGTCTTGCTCTGTTGCCCAGGCTGGAGTGCAGTGGCTCGATCTCGGCTCACTGCAGCCTCCGCCTCCCAGATTCAAGCGATTCTTCTGCCTCAGCTTCCCAAGTAGCTGGGATTACAGATGCGTGTCACCACGCCCGGCTAATTTTCGTATTTTTAGTGGAGATGGGATTTCACCATGTTGGTCAGGCTGGTCTTGAACTCCTGACCTCATGATCTGCCTGCCTTGGCCTCCCAAAGTGCTAGGATTACAGGCGTGAGCCACTGTGCCTGGCCTACAGCTGTTTTATTTTGAAGATCTTAAGTCAGCTAAATCTTTGAAGCTCTTACATGAGTTATCTAAATCATTGCTTTCCTTGCTCATTTCTGGCCTCTTTTTGGTGTTTGAACATTGACAATAATGGTTGTCTAGTATTTTCTAGGCATGTGACGGTAATGGTTGTCTAGTATTTCTAGGCATGTATATGGATGTTTTTTAAAAATTGAGATTATATGGTAATGCTTTGTTGCTTTTTGTAAATAACAGAGCTTGACTCTTACATTTCTGAATCCATCTAAAATGATGTAGTTTTGTTGTATTTTATTATAGGATTTTGTAGTATTCATTGTATGATAAATAATAGGATCAATTTATAGTTCTGATCGGTTGAGTTTCCCTTTACCCAGGTGAGGATTCTTGTGAAGAAGAGGGGTAAAAAGCATAGTAGATGTACACGGTTTTACATGCCTCTGGAGCTTGGTTTTTACGTGTCGACTTCTTTTGCAGTTGCTGATGATTCCTCTGATCATGTCAGTACTTTATGTCTGGGCCCAGCTGAACAGAGACATGATTGTATCATTTTGGTTTGGAACACGATTTAAGGTACTTTACCTTGGTTGGAAAAGTGTCCTTTTCATTTGTCTTTGCAGAAATCCCTCTTCAGTCCAGAGATGTACTTTCTGACTCACCCAGAAGAGGTCACTGCAGAGCAGTGTACCATAGGCAAGCCCCTTTCTGCCCTCCTCAATCCCAGCTCTATTTAATTAGCCAACCTGGAGTGTGTTGCTGGCCTTTGTTTCTTCACTCCCTCTCTACCTCAGGCCCCTCAGGGATATGTCCCTGAGTGATCTTATGTGTCTGTATTAGAGAGAAGGAGAGAGAACTCATGTGAAACCCTGCCTTTACAAATCAGTTCTTATCACTCCCTCATTCCCTGTTATTTGCTTTATACTGTAGCTGAAACAGACTGTTTTTGCCCCCAAACACTTCTCTTTGTACATTCTTTCACAGTTTTCCACCTGTAACATCTTGATTCTCTTTTTCGTATAAATCCTACCCATTCTTAATTTGAATTGGAACTGAACATATTTCCTGAGTCTCCTGCCTAGAATTCATCTTACCTTTGGGCTTTTTCAATACTTTGTGTTTCTCTTTAGTACTTACCACATGTAGCTGTAAAGTTATTTAAGTATAACCCTCTCTTTCCTAGTTTGTGAAGTTTCTTGCAACTCCTTTAGCTCTTGATATGATGGCTTGGATTTGGTAAGGGGCTCAAATGTTCATCTGGAGAGCTTTCTTATTTGGGACAGTATTAGTTTAAGACATCAGTGTGTGATGAGATAAAAATTCAGAGTAATTTTGCAAGATATATAAAAGAAGAACTTGAAAAGATGGGGTATGTTTATTTTATTTGTAACAATTTGTTGGCTGGAATCTTAGTGTGATTCTCCTTTTAGTAGCATCTGTGGGACACTCATCTGCTTTTTGAAGCTGTTTGTTAATAGCAGTTCAGCAGGGCCTGTATTGCAGCAGACCTGTGGGCAAAGTACTGTGTCCTTCCAGTTACAAATACACAAGTAAGTCTAGTTTTAGATAGAAAGGTTTAAGTATAGTGGGAATAATGCTAGATTGATCTGAGAAATTTTGCAGTGACCTTCCAGAGGATTTATATAAAGCCCTTGTCAGTGTATCCTTACCCATTTTAGTCCCAGTAGTAGCTGTGTCCTCGTCAGGTGTGGCTACTCACATTTGCATATATTTATTCCATCCTAGGCCTGCTATTTACCCTGGGTTATCCTTGGATTCAACTATATCATTGGAGGCTCGTAAGTGATATTAGATTTATTTAATTGGAAACTAATCCTTGGGAAATTTCCATTAGTTTTTATCTTTCTCTAACCTTTATACAACTTTAAAGAATCCCAACATTGATGCATTAGAACCTTGTACTTATGGGATAATTTTACTTCTATGGAATTGATTAGATTGCGGGGCTTTAAGCACATTTAACATTGAATGGTTGTGATTTTGTTAACTTATTGTTACACACAGTGTGTTCCTATGTGTGTAGAGGAATAAATATGTATTTCTGGATTCACTATTCAGATTGACAGAGACTTAATTTTTGTCTGAGTTGACTCCTCTAAGAGCTATGTATAAAATTACTATGTCTTATATTCTTAAGGCATTTCCAGAATGCCTTGGAGACTGCCGATCAGTCATAGAAATCCAGATTCTTAGATAGGATATAATTTTGCAAGTGGTTTCATAATATAGAACCTTTTTTTTTTTTTTTTTTTTTTTTTTTTGAGATGTAGTTTCACTTTTGTCGCCCAGGCTGGAGTGCAATGGTGCGATCTTGGCTCATTGTAACCTTTGCCTCATGGTTCAAGTGATTCTCCTGCCTCAGCCTCCTGGGTGGCTGGGATTACAGGCACCCGCCTCCACGCCCGGCTATCTTTTTTTTTTTTTTTTTGATATTTTTAGTAGAGACGGGCTTTCACTGTGTTTGCCAGGCTGTTCTCAAACTCCTAACCTCAAATGATCTGCCTGCCTTGGCCTCCCAAAGTGCTGGAATTACAGGCGTGAGCCACCGTGCCTAGCTGATAATACAGAACTTTTGGCCAACCAGGGTCAAATATCTAGTCTATTGGTCAGGAATTAGAACTAGACATAGGAATACCTTTAATTTATCCAGTCAGAATTTTAAAGGGAGGATACTAAGATGCAGCTTCTCTAAGAACTCCCATTTCTTCATATTTTCTGTTTATTTATTTACTTTTTTTTTTTTTTTTGAGATGGGGTCTCGCTCTGTCACCGAGGTTGAAGTTCAGTGGCACGATCTTGGCTCACTGCAACCTCTGCTTCCCAGGTTCAAGCAATTGTCATGCCTCAGCCTCCCGAGTAGCTGGGATTACAGGCGTGCACCACCACACCCAGCTAATTTTTGTATTTTTTGTAGAGATGAGGTTTCGCCATATTGCCCAGGCTGGTCTCAAATTCCTGACCTCAAATGATCCTCCCGCCTTGGCCTCCCAAAGTGCTGGGATTGCAGGCATGAGCCACTGCACCCCACCAGAACTCCCATTTCTTATACTACAAACTACTTTTTAATATTTCAATCAATTTTTATAGTGCTGGTTCTTCATGTATCTGACATATTTGCTCTGTGTGATCCTGACTTCTTCTGCATATTGTTGGAGAGAAGAGAATGAATGGAGCGGACTGTTCAGAGCAAAGCATGTTCTGAACTTGGTAAAGCTGCTCTTCTACCCAGGATGGTGAAGTCTAAAGTAGTTGCAGGTGTTGATTTGTCCCTGACAGGAATCATGTTGCAGGTGAAGACAAACAGGATATGTAATAGTAACAGTAGATCTATACACTCTTGAGGTGACCTGTGTGTAAGCCATGGGAAAACTGAAGAAGGTCAGCGTTGATTTCAGGGTGCAAGTCAGCTTTCCTAAGTGATCTCTGTGGTGTCTTACACTCAAGGGTACAAGAGGCAAGAGAGAAGTGCTTAATAGTTCCAGGAAAGGGGGAACAGGCATTTATTGTTCCTCTTTTCCTTACTCCCACACTTCTCTCTTGGTAGCCTTCATGTTTGCCCACATTTTATCAATACAGTATTCATGACTGAAAGCATTCAGAAGCATGCTTTACAACTTCCCCAACTCTTGCGGCAGGAGGTAGCAAAAACAATATTTTGAGGATGGGCTGGTGCTTGAAAGAGATGTTGGAGGGGCTGCTGGCCTTGCAGAGTGGTGTGCCTCATTGGTTCAGCAGGACTGATCTCCTGTCTCCCTCAGAATGCATTTGCCACTCGGACTACAAAAGGGCTCATTATCAGCTCTCACAGACTCCCAGGGACTAAATGGTCTGCCTTGAAGGCTCTCTTCTTTATGCTATTAGTTAAAACTTGGTTCGTTTCACTATATTGCTTGAATGTCTTTAAACTCATTTGGCTCTCTTTGCAGGGTAATCAATGAGCTTATTGGAAATCTGGTTGGACATCTTTATTTTTTCCTAATGTTCAGATACCCAATGGACTTGGGAGGAAGAAATTTTCTATCCACACCTCAGTTTTTGTAAGTGTTTTTGTCCTGTCTCATCTAACATTTTAGTGCCTGTGTTCTTAATGCATCCTAATAAGAGCTCCATAAGGAGTATGATTTAGCCCCATGCCCCATCTGATGGAGTAACCTAAGGCAACAAATGACTTACCCTCGTCACATAGTCACAGGAAGTCAGGGATTAAAGCCTCGGCTCCGTTGCCTTCTTGTTACTCTTTTAGCCAGGGACCACTGACAGCTATAGGTTCCGGCATTACAGGAGGCTTCTCAGCCCACCGAGCCTGCCAAGGGACCTGATGCAGCTCCAGAGTGCGAAGCAGTGGGCTGGGGAATGGGCAGAGTCACAGGATAGTGGGGTGTCTTTTCTTGGCCCATCAGTTTTTTACCCATGATTTTGCCCAAGGAAGGGTAAGTTAGCTTGTTAGTCAGCAATTTTAAGCATTTTTATATTAAATACTATGGAGTAGCCATTTTACAGGACTGTTCAGGGTTAAAATGAGAGCCTTGAGGTTTGTATGGTCCCAGCCCCCTGGGAGTTTGTGCTTTTTGTCTGCTTTTAGGGTTTACTGAAGTAGGATGCTAAGGGCAACAGCTTTGATTTTTGAGACAAACTTGGGTTTGAATCTCAGTCCCCTCAGATAGCAGTTTTTATACTGGGAAAGTTACTTAATCAAGCCTCCAGGTTTCAGTCTGCAAGTCTGTAAATTGTGGGGGAAACCACTGTCTCACAAGACTGCATGAGGTAAGATACACCGTTGGGAAGCACATAGTGGGTTCTCCATCAGTAAAGCTAGCTGCCATATTCCTGAAGGTGGGGGTAGGAGAGCAGGATTTTGATGAGCTGAGAGGAGATGCGCACACACACAGAAGCATGTAATAGTCGTGTGACCATTCTGTCAGTGAGGCAAAAAGGCTGTCGAAGAAGGGACCAGTTAAATCACCATCTGGGTGTCACAGCCTGCCTGACAATCACGCCTAATCTCATATCAGGGATATGCAGTAATAGCTTGCATTTAAAAGCTTTAAAAAAACAAACAAACCAAACCCTTTCACATCTTGCTAATTTTAATGTTTTGCAGTTCTGTCATTCTTCTAAGGGATCAGTGAGGGCAGTAAAACTTGAGCAGGCCTCCTCTTTCTCCCCGTCCTTTTATAGGGTAGGGGTATGTTTTTCAAAGACTTTTCAAATTGTGAACTGTAATTTACAGAGATATACCATATTGGTGGTTGTGGTGTGTGTGTTTTTCTTTAAGAGAATAAAAGGAAACTTGTTTCTCTTCTGAGCCTTGAATTGCCTTCAGGCTAAAAAAACAAATGACCAATCTGGTTTCTAATTATCAAAGGACATAATAACAGCAGGTTTGGCTTTCTGATCTAGGTTTATCAAGTAGGATGGCAGATGCATCAATTAAAAAAAGCTTGGTGCTTTTGGGGGGCAGCCAACAGTTACTTTACTTTAAATGGCCATATTCTAACTTAACGGCTTGTAGCTACTTCTCAGTTGTGGGCAACACAGGATACAAGATTCTAGTGGCAAAATCAGCAGAGCCCTGGAGCCTGCCTTCCACTTGAACTTTCTCTGTTGGTGGAAGTCCTTCTGCTAAATTTTGCATAAAGATCAGATGACAAAATATATCTCCTTGCAAAAGCAGTAACTGCTTTGAAATTACCATAAATTTTTGTTGATTATGTATAATTGGGTATCTTTTTATACTAATTATTTGCATTTAATTTCACTATCTACTTAATCAGTGGAGATGGCTTCCATATTGTCTTAGACTGAGTAGCAAAGCAAGACAGCCCTAGCATTGCCTTCTGTAAGTGTTCTATTTTATTATGTACTTTGGAGGAATATTATTGTACCAGAAGGCATGGATGTTGAGAAACCAGCACTTGGAAAATACGTTTTGATTTAATGGTAAAGCTGTATTTGTTTAAAATGGAGGAGGTGAGTATAAGAAGGTATAACTACTTTTCTAAATGGAATGCTGATACATTTGTATCACCATTTTCCATTCCATTTAGAGTACTTATATCTTCCCTGTACACATTAAATTTTGTGTTTAAAAGGGGTTGTTGGCCGGGCGCGGTTGCTCACGGTGGTAATCCCAGCATTTTGGGAGGCCAACAGGGGCGGATCACGAGGTCAGGAGATCGAGACCATCCTGGCCAACATGGTGAAACGCTGGCTCTACTAAAAATACAAAAATTAGCTGGGCATGGTGGTGGGCGCCCGTAATCCTAGCTACTCAGGCGGCTGAGGCAGGAGACTCGCTTGAACCCAGGACGTGGAGGTTGCAGTGAGCTGAGATCGTGCTACTGACTCCAGCCTGGTGACAGAGTGAGACTCTGTCTCAAATAAATAAATAAATAAATAAATAAATAAATAAATAAATAAAAAAAAAAAGCGGGTTGTTTTCTGTTTTGGGAAGAGGCATGAAGGTATTGACTATGATGTAAACAGACTCCAGTCACTGACTGCTGTCCCTTCCCAGGCAGGAGGCATGTAGTATAACAAGTAGTGCAGGGTGCAGGCTCTGGAGCCAGGCTCACTGGGTTGGAATCCTGTCACTTTTGAAGCGCTTCACTCAGTGTTGGCTCAGTTTTCTTGTTTATAAAACAGAAGTAATAGTAATGCCTACCTCATGGGGTTGTTGTGAAGATCAAATGAATTGATAAGCAGGCAGCACCTGGTGTAAGGTAATGCTCGCTGAGTAAGTTCACAGAGTAGCTGCTCTTGTATAAGGTCAAGTATAAAGCCCGTCCTCTTCAGGGTTTCTGCTGTGGACAAGTCACTTGTCATGACTTACTCTTGCTGCCAAGAAGGGTTTAAGCAGAGCTATCAGATCATCCTCTCTGCCTTCAAGCAAAATTTTAAACATTAGGATCTGCTAAGTGGAATAGGTTTAAACACATTCTCAGTTCAGTAATAAAAGAGTCAAGGATGGGAAATAGTTGGAAAATACTATTGAGAGTGTAGGCTTGAGTTTAAATTCTTTAAGCTGTTCTGCGGACTCTTAGTTTATTAATTTTAAGGTGGGAAATCATGTAACCTTCTGGGGCCCCAGTTCTCCCACCATCGGTGAGAAGGGAAGAATGTACCTGGAAGGCAGATTCTGAATACATTTTAAAACATACCCATACTTCCAACATAGAAAGCCTTCTTCCCCCATCTCCTTTGATGGGCTCAGCTGAGAGCCTTTTAGAAATGCTGTGCAAGGCTCAAACACGCAGGCTGTGGATTTGGCCTTTGAAAGTGAATGTATTTTGTATCCTTTGATCCAGTTTGAGCCATATTTAGATATACCAAGATGCTATCAGTCATTCTTTGGTTGCTGGGCTTGTGGGTGTAATATTTTTGTTTCCATACTGTTCTGCATGGATTACTTTTATAAGCGGAGAAAAAAACGTTCAGAGTGTGAATTTAGCTGAAATCTGAATACATTTAAGAAACATGAAAAATGAATGCCTTCTGTGGTCAGGTCATGGAGCTGAGTACTGAAAACACAAAGTTAAATAAGACATTGTCCCTCATCGCCTTCAACATGACAAGTGCCATGGGAACAGCAGGAGAGGGAGGTGTTCTCGGAGGTCAGATAACTATGTGGAAGTGACTTTGTTCTCTTCTCTCCCTTTGTGTCCCCGTCTTTCTGCACCAGGTACCGCTGGCTGCCCAGTAGGAGAGGAGGAGTATCAGGATTTGGTGTGCCCCCTGCTAGCATGAGGCGAGCTGCTGATCAGAATGGCGGAGGCGGGAGACACAACTGGGGCCAGGGCTTTCGACTTGGAGACCAGTGAAGGGGCAGCCTCGGGCAGCCGCTCCTCTCAAGCCACATTTTCTCCCAGTGCTGGGTGCGCTTAACAACTGCGTTCTAGCTAACACTGTTGGACCTGACCCACACTGAATGTAGTCTTTCAGTACGAGACAAAGTTTTTTAAATCCTGAAGACAAATACAAGTGTTCCACAAGTTTCCCGATTCTCATTCAAGTCCTTACTGCTGTGAAGAACAAATACCAACTGTGCAAATTGCAAAACTGACTACATTTTTTGGTATCTTCTCTTCTCCCCTTTCCGTCTGAATAATGGGTTTTAGCGGGTCCTTGTCTGCTGGCATTGAGCTGGGGAGCTGGGGCTGGGTCACCAAACGCTTCTCAAAAGGACCCTTATCTCTTTCTTGCACACATGCCTCCCTCCCACTTTTCCCAGCCCCCACATGTGCAACTAGAAGAGGTTGCCCATAAAATTGTTCTGCCCTTGACAGGCTCTCTTATTTATCGACTTTTGCCAAGGCTTGATCACAACAATCATATTCACACAATCTTCCCCTTTTGGTGGCAGAACTGTAGCAATAGGGGGAGAAGACTGAAGCAGCGGATGAAGCGCTTTCTCAGCTTTTGGAATTGCTTCGACCTGACATCCGTTGTAACCATTTGCCACCTCTTCAGATGTTTTTATGAAAAAGTACCACTGAGTCAGTGAGGGCCACAGATGATATTAATGAGATATGAGGGTTGTTGCTGGGTGTTTTTTTCCTGAGTTAAGTGATCAAGACTAGTGGAGTTGTGTCTAATGCAGGGGTTAGGTTTCAACCATGGGGGATGCAACCCCTTTGCGTTTCATATGTAAGGCATACTGGCTTTGTGTACCCAGAGTGGTTGGGTTGCTTTGTGTTAGGAGGATCCAGATCATGTCGGCTACAGGGAGATGCTCTCTTTGAGAGGCTCCTGGGCATTGATTCCATTTCATTCTCATTCTGGATATGTGTTCGTTGAGTAAAGGAGGAGAGACCCTCATACGCTATTTAAATGTCATTTTTTTGCCTATCCCCCATTTTTTGGTCATGTTTCAGTTAATTGTGAGGAAGGTGCAGCTCCTCTCTGCACGGAGATCATTTTTTAAAGTTAATATAAGCACAGCTAAGGGAATAACATGATTTAAGGTTGAAGTGGCTTTAGAATCATTTGGGTTTGAGGGTCTGTTATTTTGAGTCATGAATGTACAAGCTCTGTGAATCAGACCAGCTTAAATACCCACAACTTTTTTTTTGTAGGTGGGCTTTTCCTATCAGAGCTTGGCTCATAACCAAATAAAGTTTTTTGAAGGCCGTGGCTTTTCACATAGTTATTTTATTTTATGACGTTATCTGAAAGCAGACTGTTAGGAGCAGTATTGAGTGGCCGTCATACTTTGAGGCAACTAAAAAGGCTTCAAACGTTTTGATCAGTTTCTTTTCAGGAAACATTGTGCTCTAACAGTATGCCTATTTCCCCTGCTCTTTAACAGTGTGATGTGTGTTATCCTAGGAAATGAGAGTTGGCAAACAGCTTCTCATTTTGAATAGAGTTTGTGTGTACCTCTCCATATTTAATTTATATGATAAAATAGGTGGGGAGAGTTTGACCCTTAACTGTCATATGTTTTGTTGTTGATCTGTGGCCACAATACAGTTTACTTGTAAAATTTTAGAGGCCATTATTCCAATTATGTTGCATGTACACTCATTGTACAGGCGTGCAGAGTCACTGTATGTATAAGAATATTCTGACGGTGGGTGACCCGGAGTCTCCGGTGTACCATCTTACCAGTCAGCTGCCTGCGAGCAGTCAGTTTTTTCCTAAAGGTTTACAAGTATTTAGAACTCTTCAGTTCAGGGCAAAATGTTCATGAAGTTATTCCTCTTAAACATGGTCAGGAAGCTGATGACATTATTGATTTTGTCTGGATTATCTTTCTGGAATAATAACAAGCTATTTGAGTTTTGACTTGGCAAGGCAAAACATGACAGTGGATTCTCTTTACAAATGGAAAAAAAAATCCTTATTTTGTATAAAGGACTTCCCTTTTTGTAAACTAATTCTTTTTATTGGTAAAAATTGTAAATTAAAATGTGCAACTTGAAGGTTGTCTGTGTTAAGTTTCCATGTCCGTCCTCTGCTGTCTGTTAGATATCACATAATTTGTGTAACCAGTCATCTCTTGAAGAGCATTTAGGAAGTACCCAATATTTTTTGCTGGATTAATTTCTGGATGCAGAATTCCTGGGTTTTCATTTTAATGAAGGAGGATGCTTCCTAACTTTGAGTGAGGAGTCATATCTGCTTGTAGCATGCTTTATGGCATTTTTATAGCTTCTACTTATGAACCTGAGCCCTGGAACTTTATAAAATTAGATTAATCCCATTTCCTCATAAGGCACACACAGACTAGACAGCAGGTGCCATGACATACCTGACCCTTTTTTTTTGTATTTTTGTTTTTCCCTCGAAGGTGAACTCCCAGTCTGTATCTTGGGCCTTCGGCAGGCCAACTTCACTCATCACAAGGTGAAGTGACAGGAATCAGGCTGTATGTATGTCCCTCTTCTATTACTGGGCAAATACTGAAGCAATAGAAAAAGATCCTGCTTATTTAGAAGGACACATTGCCAGTATCACTGTGTTCTAAGCTACCTTTTGAATGACACTGATCTAATAATAGGCAATGTTGCAGTTGCCAACATCTTCGTTTATTGCCAACTCTGTTTCTGAGGTCCCTGCCCCTCTTACACTTTCAGCAGTAACTTAACACTCTGAATAACTAACCTTTGGAAGAAGTTACTCCTTTCTGGACTTTATACTGTTTGTATCTTAGAAGGCTGGGCTGAGCAAATGGGTTTATTGGCAGTTCACTTGTTCGCCTTCCAGAGTGACTGGTGATCAAAATTGGCCAGAAATACCATGTCCCGTGTTTACTTCTTTCTTCAGTCCTTCATACCCTTCCCTCCCTCCCTACTTTCCCTCCCTGTCCCTCCCTTCCCCTCCCTCCCTGCCTCTCTCCCTCTCTCTATCTCTCCGTTCTTTCTTTTTTGAGATGGGATCTCACTCTGTCACCCAGCTTGGAGTCCAGTGACATGATCTCAGCTCGCTGCAACCTCTGCCTCCCAGGTTCAAATGATCCTCCCACCTCAGCCTGCTGAGTAGCTGGGACCACAGCTGTGTGCCACCACACTCAGCTAATTTTTTGTATTTTTGGTCGATACGGAGTTTCACCATGTTGCTCAGGCTGGTCTCAAACTCCTGAGCTCAGGCAAGCCACCTGCCTCGGCCTCCCAAAGTGCTGGGATTATAGGCCTGAGCCATGGTGCCCAGCCTTTACCATGATTTATATGTGTGGTTTAAGCCTAGGCTCCTTCCTATATGGTCCCCTTATCTCACATCAACTCTGCTTGTTCCAGTAGGAACCCCATGTTCAGGGGCACACCTGGGCACTGAGCATTAATGTGCCAGGTACTTTGTGAAAAAGCCTCCAATTTATGGTTTTTAAAATCTGGCTACACACAAGCATTAAACTTGAGATTTTTTAAAAAATGCAGTTATCTTGGCTCATTCCCATTCTACGTATTTTTGAAGTTCCTAGTGATTCTGATGTTCATGGATTTGGGAACTTGTGTTTAAACAAACTCGTGAAAAAGTATTATCCCCGTTTTCCACATAAGGAAACTTAAGCTTCAAATCTCTTGATTAAAATCAGGCAGCAGCCAGGTGTGGTGGCTCACGTCTGTAATCCCAGCTGTTTGGGAGGCCGAGGTGGGTGGACCTCCTGAGATTGGGAGTTCGAGACCAGCCTGACCAACATGGAGAAACCCCGTCTCTACTAAAAATACAAAAATTAGCTGTGCGTGGTGGCATTTACCTGTAATCCCAGCTACTCGGGAGGCTGAGGCAGGAGAATGACCTGAACGGGAGAGATGGAGGTTGCAGTGAGCTGAGATTGTGCCATTGCACTCCAGTCTGGGCAACAAGAGCAAAACTCCGTATCAAAAAAAAAAAAAAAAAAGAAACAACAACAACAAAACAAGCTAGAAGGTGCCAAAGACAGGATATGAACCCAACTCTGAGTAGAGACTTCTGTTGCGGCTTTTCAGTGAAGGAAGCCAAAGCAGATGCAAATAGACAACGTCTCTGTCTTCACGATGTGTCCTTTTTACTGAGGCAGTCAGCTGGGCCCATTGTAGGGACTCATATTTGTTGAATAAGCAAACAAGTCATTATAATACAATTCACCAAACTACCAGAATAAAAGGAAGTAAATTTCTTGGATGAGAGGCTAGGTCTTGAAAGATTGATGGAGAGTTCTGGTCAAGATGGGGGAAGTCACTCATTCTAGCTGGATTTAGAAACAGCAGCAGCAAGAGCAGGAACTTTGGGGAAGACAGAACTGTGTGCCTGGACCTGTGGAATACAGGTAGGGAGTGGCAGGGAAAGGGGCTAGAAAGATAGATCGGGGTTTGTATCAGGAAAACTGTTTTGTGTGATTGCTTGAACTTCAATCTGTGGGCAATGGGGAACATTGAAAGGCCTTCATGTTTGGTCTTTAAAAAGTAGCTGGCGGCTGGGCGCGGTGGCTCATGGCTGTAATCCCAGCACTTTGGGAGGCCGAGGCGGGCAGATCACGAGGTCAGGAGATGGAGACCAACCTGGCTAACACGGTGAAACCCTATCTCTACTCAAAAAAAAAAAAAAAAAAAAAAAAAAAAATTAGCTGGGTGCGGTGGCAGGCGTCTGTAGTCCCAGCTACTTGGGAGGCTGAGGCAGGAGGATGGCGTGAACCCAGGAGGCGGAGCTTGCAGCGAGCCGAGAGAGCACCACTGCACTCCAGCCCGGGCAACAGAGTGAGACTCTGTCTCAAAAAAAAAAAAAAAAAAAAAAAAAAAAAAAAAAACTAGCTGGAAGCCAGGTGTGGTGGCTCATGCCTGTAATTCCAGCACTTTGGGAGGCCGAGGCGGGTGAATCACTTGAGGTCAGCGGTTCGAGACCAGTCTGGCCAACATCGCGAAACCCTGTCTCTACTAAAAACACAAAAATTTAGCTGGGCCTGATGGCAGATGCCCGTAATCCCAGCTACTCAGGAGGCTGAGGCAGGAAAATTGCTTGAACCTGGAAGACGGAAGTTGCAGTGAGCCGAGATCACACCACTGCACTCCAGCCTGGGTGACAAGAGTGAAGCTTCCTCTCAAAAAAAAAAGTAGCTGGCTGCCCCTGGGGAGTAGAGGGAGAAGGCTGGGAAGAGGAGAAACGAGGTAAGATGACCATGTTTTGTATTGGTTGCTGTGATGCAGGTTTAAGGGAAGAGTTGGTTTAAACCAAGGCAATGGAATTGGGGACTGGATCGGAGGGACTTCCCTGACAGAGAATTACTGGCATTCAGTGAGGAAGAGGAGGGTTTTCTTGAAGGGGTTTCCATTGGCGACCAGGGCTTGGATCTGTGTTTCACACACAAGCTGGGTAAAATGCTATTTCTGGCTGTTGGTGCCACAGCCATTGTAGATAATTAGGTGCTGGCATCCTAACCTGGAAACCTAGCCACTATTCGCAAGTATATTTCTGTGGAAAAAAACATTATGAGCTCCAAATCCATCAACTTGAATGAAAATGAACTTTTAAAATTTGATGTCTTCCTGAAATGGGAACAGCTTTGCAGAAGGCCCCAGTGAGGAAGAAGAAATTCCCTTGATTGTATCACCAGCCTTTAGGGCCCAGTTTAAATGTCATTTCATCAAGGAGAGGGCTATTAGACCTGCAGGCAAGGTGAAATGTCTCCTCACATAGCCACCGGCACCCTGATCTCTGCCTTTGACACTTGTCCCACCTGTGATCATTTGCTTAATATCCCTCCCATGGTTTGTAACCTCAAGACAGGGACTGCGTCTTATTTACAGCTGTTTCCCAGTGCATAGCACAGGCCTGCCACATACAGGTGCTTAAGTGTTTCTTGCACTGAACTGAAATTTGGCCTGCGTAGGAATTTGTCCTGCTTAGAGAGAGAGCTAATAATGGCCAAGTCTCCCAGGATCATTGAATGATTTTTTTGTTGTTCATCTAAGGGAATCATAATCCCCTGAAACAGGATATTAGAACAGGTTAGAGACAATGGGAAGAATGGACTCAAAATTAAAACACTTAAAAAAAATGAGCAGCAAAGCAGCTTCTATCTGCAGTGTGTAATCTGCTAATGGGTATGAGTACTGGGGTGATTTGGGCAAAAGGAGACTTGGTACAGAGTGAAGGCAGGCAAGAACACTTGGGAAGATTAATTGAAGATGTAAATTTACCTTTCTCTCCCCCGAGGAATTCCCCAGTGGCTTGTACAAATTCACATGTATTTAGAGAGAAGGAGAAACCCCTGCCATGTCATCATGGCCAGAGAGACCCACAGGGAGTGCAGAATTAAATCTAGGTGCTAGGCGTAAGGATTGCTTAGGAAATGAGCTCAGTGTGTCATTTGAAGCCTTAACCTGACCCAGATGAATCTGATCTCTCTTTTCTCTCTGTCAGTGTGTTGGCCTTTCCCTGAGCGCTGCCACTGATCTTCTAAGTGTCCTTGTTGGTTAAGGGCAGTCACTGTTAGCTTAAGGGAGCCTTTGGATTTTGATCATTACTGTCTTAATGTAGAAGTAGGCTCTAAGGATGTAATAAGATGCCTCTGTCTCTACAGCCAGGCCCCTCATCTGCTCTAAGCCAGTTTTCTCTTGGAGGTGCCCAGACCCCTTACTGGGGAGGAGGGATTGGAACTTTTCATGATCACAGGCATCAGGTAGGGTTTTCTGACTGCAGGTACCCAAAAAGGACCCTCGCTAAGTTAAGCCAAAGATGATTTATTGGAAGGATATAAAATAGCGCACAGATTCTAAGAGCCTGCTGAGAACCCTCACATGGATGGGGGACCAGGGAGCCAGGCAATAGGCATTGATCTCATCACATCTCTTGCTGGGCTAAACCAGCTTCATCTTTGATTCTATTCTTATATCTCTCCCTTTTAGGATTTGACTCCCAAGACTCACTGACCCAGCTTGGTCCTGGTGCCTCTCCTGTGGCTAGGAATTCAGGGAAAAACATTTGACTGACAGTCCCATTATGGCTACCCTCAATGGGAGAGAGGAAATTTTCCAAAAGCAAATCAAAGTTCTCTTGCCATAAGAAGGAGGACATGGATGCTGGCTGCCTAAGGAGCCCTACCTGGCCCACTAGAGCATGCAAGCCCCATGTTGGGCCTCCTGTGAGGAGCCTCTGGCTTTGCTTCCTTCCAACCCAGGACAAGACAGTGTTTCCTTGTGTCTCCTCACTCTAGCTCATCTACCGAGCATTTGCGAGCAACGTGTGCTTTGCTGAAGATTGTGGGGGAGAGGGTGGAGAGCGTTGACATTGGACATCACAGGGAAAGGGACTTCCCACGCTTGAGGGCAGGTGCTGTGTCTGTCCCATTCATCATCACATCCTCAACACCTAGCAGAAAGTTTGGCATGAGAGAGCTTTTTGAGATAAATATTTGTTGAAGAAATGAATACATTTTACAACCTAAATTCCTTTTAGCTATCAACTGGCTCCCTCCCTTTCTTCTCCAAATCCTTCCCTCATGTGGCCTCTCCATCTAATGTCTTGGTCAGTTTAGCTCTCTGGCCCCAAACCTCTATACTCAGTGAAACAAAAGCCTTGCAGTGAGTTGGACCTATCCACCACAGAAAGGCTCATCAGAGTTCTTTGCCAGATACAAAGCAAGACTCTAGGTCAGGGAAGCAGGTGGATTTTGTTTTAAAAAAATTAAGTCCTGGGAGTGGTGGCTCATGCCTGTAATCCCAGCACTTTGGGAAGCCAAGGCGGGAGGACCATGGAGTCAGGCGTTTGAGACAAGCCTGGCCAACATAGTGAAACATCGTCTCTACTAAAAATACAAATATTAGCTGGGTGTGGTGGCAGGTGCCTATAATCCTAGCTACTTGGGAGGCTGAGGCAGGAGAATTGTTTGAATCTGGGAGGCAGAGGTTGGTGAGCTGAGATCCTGTCACTGCACACCAGCCTGGGTGACACTGCGAGACTCCATCTCAAAAAAAAAAAAAGACTATTTCCTATGTACCTACTACTCAGATTCTGATAAACCCTCTCCAGTGTGTTGAATGGCGGACCAAAATGATATACAAGCTGGGCACAGTGGCTCATGCCTGTAATCCCATCACTTTAAAGAAGAGGGCAGATCACTTGAGCTCAGGAGTTCAAGAGCAGCCTGGGCAACATGGAGAAACCTCAGGTCTACAAAAAATACAAAAAATTAGCCAGGCTTGGTGGTGTGCACCTGTGGTCCCAGCTACTCAGGAGGCTGAGGTGGGAGATTGCTTCAGCCCAGGAGGTCAAGACTGCAGTGAGCTGTGACTGTGCCACTGCTCTTCAGCCTGGGGAAAGAGTGAGGTTCTGTCAGAAAAAAAAAAAAAAAAAAAAAAAAAAAAGACATATACATGTCCTAATTCCCAGAACCTATGAATGTGACCTTATTTGGAAAACAAAAGGTCTTTGTAGATGTCATTCAGGTAAGGATTTTGAGATGAATAGGTCATCCTGGATTATCCGGGAGGGCCCTGAGTCCAATGACAAGTTTCCTACAAGAGATTTGACAGAAGAGGAGAAAACACAGGCACGTAGAGAGGAGAAGGTGATGTGGCCAAGGAGGCAGAGATTGGAGTGATGTGGCCACAAGCCAAGCAAACCAAACAACACCCGGCGCCACTAGAAGTTGGAAGAGGCAAGGCACAGACTCTTCCCTCGAGCCTTTGGAGGACATGTGGTCTTGCTGACACCTTGAGCTCAGACTTCTGGCCTCCAGAACTGGAGAACTCCAGAACTGTAGAACAATTTCTATTGTTTTACATCATCAAGTTTGTGGTAATTTGCTACAGCAGCCTAGGAAACTAATCCACCCCCCTTTTTTTTTTTCTGAGACAGAGTCTCGCTCTGTCACCCAGGCTGGAATGCAGTGGCCGGATCTCAGCTCACTGCAAGCTCCACCTCCCGGGTTTTTGCCATTCTCCTGCCTCAGCCTCCCGAGTAGCTGGGACTACAGGCACCCGCCACCTCGCCCGGCTAGTTTTTTTGTATTTTTTAAGTAGAGACGGGGTTTCACCATGTTAGCCAGGATGGTCTCGATCTCCTGACCTCGTGATCCACCCGTCTCGGCCTCCCAAAGTGCTGGGATTACAGGCTTGAGCCACCGCACCCGGCCAATACACCCCTTAAGGTAGTGTACTGACCTCCTCACCATCTTCTCTCAGCTCCTTCAATGCAACGTGCCCCTTTCTGCCTTTCGGACATGGCACACTCTCAACTCTATCTCTGGCAAGGGACATCGGTAGTCACATTTCATCGCTTCAGGTGAGCCATTCACGCTCTGCCCAGCACAGAAACATGCATGGCTGGGCGCAGTGGCTCACGCCTGTAATCCCAGCACTTTGGGAGGCTGAGGTGGGTGGATCACTTGAGGCCAGGAGTTTGAGACCAGCCTGGCCAACATGGTGAAACCCTGTCTCTACTAAAAATACAAAAATGAGCAAGTCTTATAACCCAGTCTCAAAATAAATAAATAGATTAAAAATAAAATTTAAAGAATTAAAAAAAAAGGGTTGAGCGCCATCACTCTACCACCTAAGATAGCCTGGATGCATCTCTTCTTTGCTCCCTGAAGAAGCTTTAACTAATTTAGAAGCTGACCATTAGGCTTCTCTGTACATCCCAATATTGGTCTACTTTTGTTATAGACCACTGTCATTGGCAAAACTTTGCAAAAATAAAATTTTGGATTTCTTATATAAGTGCAAAGATCCTTTAGGCCAGAGGGTACCAAAAAGATGATCTAAATCAGAGATTTTCAAACTATTTTTAGACACAGTACTCTTTGCTTGAATGAAATTTTAAATCCTAACAGGTAAAAGACAAGTGAAGCTGATCTAAATTGGGAAGGAAGAGAGGGGTCATGGCTAGTGCTGTTTCAACTCCATCCCAACCCTCCTTTCAGTCGCTTTATGCCCCCGTTCTTTAACAAATCCTGTGAAACACTCCTGACTTCTCTTGTTAAAAAGGATTCTTTCAAGCTGGGTGTGGTGTTGCGCACCCATTGTCCAAGCTTCTCAGGAAGCTGAAGCGGGAGGATTGTGTGAGCCCAGAGGAGTCTGAAGCCGCAGTGGCCTATGACTGCACCTGTGAATAGCCACTGAACTTTAGCCTGGGCAACATAGCAAGACCCTCTCTCTCTCAAAAAAAAAAAAAAAAGAAAAAGAAAAAAAGGATTCTTTCTAATTTGTCCTAGTTTCTGGGCCTCTGCTGCAGGGAACAGCGTCTTTCCTAGTCTTTGTTGGTTTTTTAGGAGCCAATAATCCCCCTTTTTGTCTGAGTTTGGAATCAACTGAGAGATAAGCACAATTATTAGACAGATAAAACATGTTAGCGCTATTTCTGAGAAAGTCTGGATTGGAAGATAATAACTTAGGGGTGTAGCCATGTGGACTTTCTCAGACTGAACCCCAGAATTTGAAAGACTCTCCTGGCCACTGGCACAGCGAGGCAAGGACAGTGTCTACTGCAGCAGGCTCACCATGGGGAAAAGCAGAGCAGGCAGCTTCTGGAGGCCCAGCTGGCTTTATACAGTCTGAGCTCAGTTCTTTCATCGACTCACCCATTACATGGGCCTCCCCTTGGGACAAAAATTAAGACCTTCTTATTACTTTTTCTTTTCAGGAAATTGCCTGTCTTTGGAAACCCAAGGAGTAAGGAATATGTATTTCTCTCTAACGATGTTCACTTCCATTCCCATTTACGAGACAGAGAAGGTTCCACTTGGAGACCCAGGACCCAATCAGGCATATTAGGTATTAGTCAGATAGTTAAGTTAGGCTAATAACTATAACAAACAATCCCCTCTCCATTGCATATTACAACAGAGATATATTTCTTGTTTAAATCAGAGTCCAAAGCCTGTCATGGTGGCTCACACCTGTAATCCCAGCCTTTGGGAGGCCAAGGCAGGCAGATCACTTGAGGCCAGGAGTTCGAGCTCAGCCTCGCCAACGTGACGAAACCCCCTCTCTACTAAAAATACAAAAATTAGTGGGGCGTGGCAGCTCGTGGCTGTAATCCCAGCTACTCAAGAGGCTGAGGTGGGAGGATCGCTTAAACCTGGGAGCTGGAGGTTGCAGTGAGCTGAGATTTTGCCACTGCACTCCAGCCTGGGTGACAGATTGAGACTCTGTTTCAAAACCAATCAATCACAATCAATCAATCAATCACAGTCCAATGTGGATAGGCAGGTGGTGCAATCAGGAGGAGGCTCTCTGTGCTCCATGCAGCTATTCAGGGACTCAGGTTGCTTTCATTTTTCTTTTTATTTTTTTGAGACAGAGTCTTGCTCTTTTGCCCAGGCTGGAATGCAGTGGCATGATCATGGCTCATTGTAGCCTTGACCTCCCGGACTCAGTTAATCCTCCTGCATCAGCCTCCCAAATAGCTAGGACTACAGGCACCCGCCACCATGCCTGGCTAATTATTTGAATTTTCATAGAGACAGGGTTTCACGATTTTGGCCAGGCTGGTCTTGAACTCATGGGCTCAAGTGATCCACCTGCCTCAGCCTCCCAAAATGCTGGGATTACAGGTGTGAGCCACCACGCCCAGCTCTCCTTTCATTTATTGCAAAGAATTTTTTTAAAAAACTCTTGTGTGCTGTAATAAGAACTATCAATTGCTCCATCATCTCCCAGGACCTCAGAGTCTCCACTGACTTTTTTGCAGGTGGTGAACAGAATGAGAAAGATTAAGTGGAGGATTGTGCAGGAGACTGAAGGGGCCAGGCTGAAAGTAGCATACATCATTTCTGCCCACACGCTATTGACCAGCACTCATCACATGGTTCCACGAACCACAGGGAAGCCCCGAAACGTGTCTTTCTGCGTGCATAGGAGGAAAATTAAGTTTGGAAAACACAAAGTATTGTCCCAGTACAGTATCACATTCACATAGATACAGCCCAGTCAACAAAACCAATTATACAGCAATTCACATCTTTACTCGGAGAAGTCTAAAAGATCAACAGCTTGATGAATTTTTACAAAGAGAACACACCTGTACAACTAGCACCCTGATCAGAATAGGTGACATTGGCCAGGTGTGGTGGCTCACACCTGTAATCCCAGCACTTTGGGAGGCCGAGGTGGGTGGATCACTTGAGGTCAGGAGTTCAAGACCAGCCTGGCCAACATGATGAAACCCCCATCTCTACTAAAAATACAAAAATTAGCTGGACGTGGTGGTGAGCACCTGTAATCCCAGCTACTCAGGAGGCTGTGCAGGAGAATCGCTTGAACCTGGGAGGCCAGAGGTTGCAGTGACCCGAGATCGTGTCATTGCATTCCAGCCTGGGCGACAGAGTGAGACTCTATCTCAAGAAAAAGAATAGGTGACATTATCAGCTCTGAAGAAGCCTCTTGAACTCCCTTCCAATCATCAACCCCCCAAGTGAGCACCTATCCTGACTTGTACCCATATAGATTAGTTTTTAAATATTCTACAAATAGACTCATACCATATGTATTCTTTTGTGTTTGGCTTCTTTTGTTAATATTGAACATCATGTTTGTGGGAGTCACCCACGTTGTTGTGTGTAGTTGCAGTGCTTTCATTCTTGTTGCTCTATCATCTTTTATGGTATGAATATGATATTTATCCATTCTAATGTTGATGTGCATTTGGGTAGTTTGTTGTGTTTTTGTTTTGGTTTTTTTTTTGATACGGAGTCTTGCTCTGTAGCCCAGGCTGGAGTGCAATGGTGCGATCTCCACTCACTGCAACCTCCACCTCCCGGGTTCAAGCAATTCTCCTGCCTCAGCCACCCGAATAGCTGGGATTACAGGTGCCCGTCACCACACCCGGCTCTTTTTTTTTTTTGTATTTTTAGTAGAGATGGGGTTTTACCATGTTGGCCAGGCTGGTCTTGAACTCGTGACCTCAGGTGATCCGTCCTCCTTGACCTCCCAAACTGCTGGGATTACAGGCATGAGCCACCGTGCCTGGCTGGGTAGTTTTAAGATACAACGGATAGTGCTGCTGTGAACATTCTAGCATACATCTTTAGTGAGAATATGGATGCACATCTGGTGGCGATATACGAATTGTACCTAATTCCTAGAAGTGGGGATTTCTGGGTCACAGAGTATCAACATGTTCAGCCGTAGTAGAAGCTATCAGCTTTCAAAGTGGTGGTATGATCTGAGGATGCAAGTATTACATGGCGAAAACCGCAATGACTTTCACACCAATGTAATACTTCGTGGTCTTGTTTTCCTAAAATCTTAATTCTGCTTTGTTTCATTTTTCCCTCACACCTGAGGCTGTGCTAGAGCTCCTTACTCCTCACTGCCAAGAAAACTCTCCCTCACGCCCAATTTTTTGAATTTGAGCTTTTCTCTCCCTTTACCTGCTACTTCCTCACCTCTAGCTTGGTTACTGTCAGTCCCATTGTCTGGATTCTTCATCACTCAAACTTGAAATAGGCCTGGCCAGAAGGGAGCTCTTCTCAGAAGGAAGTGGAGGCTGTGGGGGACACGGAATATGCAAAGATCAAATTTCCTGTAGAGACAGCGTGTGTGGGAGAAGCTGGGAACGTTCACTCATTAATAATTTTTGTATCTGCCACACAGAGAAAGGGAATTAAGGAAAAACCCTTAAAAATCATTAAGATGAACTATCTGGAGGAGTGCGGGATCTTATTAATATTCAAGTCGTCGTGGGGAGAGGCAGGCAGCAGGAGCGGGAGGAAGCTCCCTCAGTCCCCACCCTGGTCCTTTGTGGGAGTCCAGGAGTGGGGCCACTGCAGGGGGACCCGGGGTGCTCCCATGCTGGGGACTTCCCGTGCTCTTGCCAAAAGGTTAATGGCCACGGCTCTAACTCCACCCGCGGCCGATCCTGATTAATGGCGCATCTTGGGAGGGTGCTGAGGCGAGAGACGAGTTGAGTTCCCAACTCTCATGAGAAATACGTAATCATTAATCAACATTACTGGGCCCCACTCAGACTAAGTGGCCTCTTGTGATTAAGAACGGGCCCTTGAAAAATAAAAACGCAGTCTTTTAGCATTTCGAGTATTTGACAATGGCTTTCTTAATAGCAGGTGGTGGGGAGTTGGTAGGGGAGCTTGCTGTGCAGGGTGCACGTGTGTGTATGTGTGTATATGTGTGCGTGCATGCCTGTGTGTGCATGCGTGTGTGTGCCTGTGTGCGCCTGTGTGTTTGTGCGCCTGCGTGTGCCTGTGTGCCTGTGTGTGTGCATGCGTGTTTTTGTGTGCCTGTGTGTGCATGCATGTGTGTTTGTGTGCTTGTGTGCATGTGTGCGTGCATGCCTGTGTGCACCTGTGTGTGCACCTGCGTGTGCCTGTGCACCTGTGTGTGTGTGCATGCGTGTTTTTGTGTGCCTATGTGTGCATGCATGTGTGTTTGTGTGCCTGTGTGTGAATGCATGTGTGTGTGCTTGTGTGCATGTGTGTGTGCATGCATGTGTGTTTGTGTGAATGCGTGTGTGTACCTGTGTGGCTGTGTGCATGTGTGCGTGTGCATGCGTTTGCCTGTGTGCCTGTGTGTGTGTGTGTGTGTGTCTTTGTGGGTGCCTGTGCATCTCTGTGTGTGCATGTGTGTATGTGCCTGTGTGCCTGTGTGTGCATATGTGTGTGTGTGCGCGCCAGTGTGTCTTTGTGCATGTGTGTGTATGTGGCTGTGTGCCTGTGTGTGTACGTGTGTGTGTGTCTGTGTGTATGAACAAAGACAATGTGATGAGTTGAGAGCTGGCCTGAAGGTAGGCCAACCAGGCCTCCTCATCCGCTTTGCAGGGTGATTCTGACGGGGCTGCCTTTCTCTGGCCAGGAACTGGAACCTCCAGGAGGGGTGAGGGCAGCTGGGGGCTGGATTCCCTCTGAGTCTTCTGTGTTACAGATTCATAACACACCCAGAAAGCCGGAATTAGAAGGAAACAATCCAGCCCTCACTTCCAAATGGGAAGCGCAGCTTCCACCTACAAGGCTACTGTGAGAATTAAATCAGGTCATACCTGTAAATCACCGGACTCTCCCCAGAAATGTTAGTTCTCCTTCCCTTCACAAGCAGGAACTCATTCAGTCCTCACGGTCACCCTGTGAGGGTTCTGCTTTCCCCATGTTATTGAAGACTTTGAGCTCAGGGGCGGCCAGCGGCTCTCCTAACCAAGTAGTTCCAGAACCTAAACCCTGACCTTCTCTCTTCAGCGTGGCTGAGGGAGTCCAATAGACCTGGGTGACGCGGACACCGCCCTTTGCCAGCTCTGTAACTTCCAGCAGGCTATTAAACCTTGGTCAGCCTCAGCTTCCTCAACTCTAGAAGAAGGGGAACCACCTCGTAAGATTCTCATGAGAACGCAGCGAGCTAGTGCTGGGAAGTGTTTGGCACAGACCATCCCCAGCACACTAGTTTCTTTGCCTCCTTCCCCTTTCCTCAGACCAGTCTTCAGCTTGATTCCCGCAGCAGCCTGTGAGGTTGGTGTGGTTGTTGCAGATGAGGGAACTGAGGCTCAGGGAGGCAGTGACTGCTCACTCTGCCTTGTCCCAGGGCAATGAAGGACCAGTGGCCTCACTCACCACCAGCCTGAACTGCATGTGGCGTTCATTATAGGGGATGCTATGGGCCCAGGGAAGCAGCCTCCAAGGCCACTGTGAGAAATGATTCTTTCTCTTCCCTCCCCTGCCCTCTCCCTCCCCTCCCCTCCCCTCCCCTCCCCTCTCCTTCCCTCTCCTCCCTTCTCCTCTCTTCCCATCCCCTCCTCTCCTCTCCTTTCTTTTTTGATGGAGTCTGACTTTGTAGCCCAGGCTGGAGTGCAGTGGCGTGATCTTGGATCACTGCCACCTCCATCTCCTGGGTTCAAGCTACTCTCCTGCCTCAGCCTCTTGAGTAGATGGGATTACAGGCACGCACCACCACGCTTGGCTTACTTTTGTATTTTTGTAGTTATGGAGTTTCACCATGTTGACCAGGCTGGTCTCACACTCCTGACCTCAAGTGATCCACCTGCCTTGACCTCAAGTAATCCACCAAAGTGCTGGGATTACAGGCATGAGCCACTGTGCCTGGTCCTTCTCTCCCTTTTCTTTCCTTTCCTTTTCCCTTCCCTTCCCTTGCTTCCCTTCCCTTCCCTTCCCTTCTTTCTTTTCTTTTCTTTTCTTTTCTTTTCTTTTCTTTTCTTTTCTTTTCTTTTCTTTTCTTTTCTTTTCTTTTCTTTTCTTTCTGCTAGGGTCCCACTCTGTTCCCCAGGCTGCAGGGCAGTGGCATGATCATGGTTCACTGCAGACTTGACCTCCTGGACCCAGGTGATTCTCCCACCTCAGCCTCCTGGACTACAAGCATGTGCCACCACTCCTGGGTAATTTTTTGTATTTTTTATAGAGATGGGGTTTCCCCATGTTGTCCAGGCTAGTCGCAAACTCTTAGACTCAAGTGATTGGTCTCCCAAAGCACTGGGATTACAGGTATGAGCCACTGCACTCAGCTTCTACTTGCTTTAAAGCCAGTTTGAGGAAACATTTGTCCCCAAATCACCTTTTTTATTCCCTAACATTTCCTAAGTTTCTTTGCAGAATTAGAAAAAACTACTTTAAATTTCACATGGAACCAAAAAAGAGCCCATGTAGCCAAGACAATCCTAAGCAAAAAGAATAAAACTAGAGGCATCATGTTACCTGACTTCAAACTATACTACAAGGCTACAGTAACCAAAGCAGCATGGTACTGGTACCAAAACAGATATATAGACCAATGGAACAGAACAGAGACCTCAGAAATAATACCACACATCTACAGCCATCTGATCTTTGACAAACCTGACAAAAACAAGCAACGGGTAAAGGATCCCCTATTTAATAAATGGTGCTGGGAAAACTGGCTAGCCACGTGCAGAAAACTGATACTGGACCCCTTCCTTACATATTATACAAAAATTAACTCAAGATGGATTAAAGACTTAAATGTAAAACCCAGAACCATAAAAACCCTAGGAGAAAACCTAGGCAATACCATTCAGGACATAGGCATGGGCAAAGACTTCATGACTAAAACACCAAAAACAATTGCAACAAAAGCCAAAATAGACAAATGGGATCTAATTAAACTAAAAAGTTTCTGCACAGCAAAAGAAACTAGCATCAGAGTGAATGGACAGCCTACAGAATGGGAGAAAATTTTTGCAATCGACCCACTGACAAAGGTCTAATATCCAAAATCTGCAAGGAATTTAAACAAATTTACAAAAACAACAACAACAACAACAACAACAAAAAACAAGCCCATCAAAACATGGGTGAAGGATACAAACAGGCACTTCTCAAAAGAAGACATTTATGCAGTCAACAAACATATGGAAAAAAACTCATCATCACTGATCATTAGACAAATGTAAATCAAAACCACAATGAGATGCCATCTCACGTCAGTCAGATGGCAATTATTAAAAAGCTAGGAAACAATAGATGCTGGTGAGGCTATGGAGAAATAGGAATGCTTTTACACTGTTGGTGGGCATGTAAATTAGTTCTACCGTTGTGGAAGACAGTGTGGTGATTCCTAAAGGATCAAGAACCAGAAATGCCATTTGATCTAGCAATCCCATTACTGGTTATATACCCAAGGGATTACAAATCATTCTACCATAAAGACACGTGCACACGTATGTTTATTGCAGCACTAATTACAATAGCAAAGACTTGCAACCAACCCAAATGCCCATCAGTGATAGACTGGATAAAGAAAATGTGGCACATATACACCATGGAATACTATGCAGCCATAAAAAGAATGAGATAATGTCCTTTGCAAGGACATGGATGCAGCTGGAAGTCATAATTCTCAGTAAACTAACACACAGGAACAGAAAACCAAACACTGCATGTTCTCACTCATAAATGGGAGTTGAACAGTGAGAACACATGGACACAGGGCGGGGAACATCCCACACTGGGGTCTTTCGGGGCATTGGGGGCAAGAGGAGGGAGAGCATTAAGACAAATTCCTAATGTATGTAGAGCTTAAAACCTATATGATGGGTTGATAGATACAGTAAACCACCATGGCACGTGTATACCTATGTAACAAACGGGCACGTTCTGCACATGTATCCTAGAACTTAAAGTAAAAAAAAAAAAAAAATCTGAATTAGCCCCCATTTTACCTCCCCTCACATGACTGTCCAACAATCTAATGTTCAAAAAGGACATGTGTAAGAATGCAAATAGCAGCATTATTTGTAATAAGCCTAAATAGAAACAATCCAATGTCTGACAACAATAGGATGGGTAAATTGCAGCTTACTCATACAGTGGTATACTATACAGTTATGAATATGAACAAAGTACTGCCACTGATAGCAACACTGGCAAGTAGCAGAAACATAATGATGAGTGAAATAAGCCATCTGTAAAAGAGTATACCATATACTGCATGATTCCATTTATATAAAATTCAAGAATAGGCAAAATAAGTCTAAGGCATTAGAAGTTATATTAGCAATTACATTTAGAGAGTTACTGGAAGAGGTCAATGTGGGTGCATATCTGGGGTACTGGTTCTGCTTATTGACATGTGTGATGATTGTATGAAAATGTATTGAGTTTTATGCTCATAATGTGCCTACTTTTCTGTAAGGACATTATACTTTATTTTTAATGTTTGTTTAAAAAGATTTTTGGGTAACCCAGAGAATTACTGGGAAGGCTGGAGGATCAGGCTCATAACTCTGCTGTAGAATTGATCTGATGAAGAAACTGCCACCACTGAGTATTAAATGGAATAGTTGTACCCTCATGACCACTTTTGCAGCAGGGACTCAATGAGACTGAGATGTAAATGCTGCCCCAGCCCCACCACCCCTTCATTTTCCAGTAAGAACACAGCTTTGCAGCCACAGCCACCTTCCAGAACGTTCCATGGATGTTGCATGGTGCTTCTTTCCTCACATGCTCATTTCCATTCCAGCAGCTCCTGCTTGTGTGCTTGATTCATGGAGCTGATGCCCATTCCTAGCTGCAAAGGAGGCTGGCAAAGTGAAATCATAGTCTCCCTTTGGGATAGAAGGCAGGAACTCCTCAAGTGTATAAAGACTGTCAAAAGGTGCAGCACAACTAGAAAACATGACAAAGGTCCATGGTGCTTATGTTTATTAAAAAGGGCCTATTGAGGATATCACCTTATGCTCTAGTGGCCCTAATGTTGTATTAGTTGTTGTCTGTTGGTGTTCAGCTCCATACCCGCCATTTTATCCTTTTTCCTGTACCATTGCCACTGAGAAACTGTATTTTCTAGACTCCTTTGTCAGTTGGGTTCCAGTTAATTTTTGCAAATGAAAGCCACTGGTCGGTGCAGTGGCTCACATCTGTAATCTCAGCACTTTGGGAGGCAAGGCAGGTGGATCACTTGAGTTCAGGAGTTCAAGACCAGCCTGGGCAACATAGTAAAACCCCATCTCTACAAAAAATATAAAAATTAGCTGGGAGTGGTGGTGCCTGTAGTCCCAGCTGCTTGTAAGCCTGAGGTGGGAGGATTGCTTGAGCCCTGGAGGAGGAGGTTGCAGTGAGCCGAGATCGTGCCACTGTACGTGCCTAGGCAACAGAGCCAGACCTTATCTAAAATAAAATAAAATAAAACAAAATAAGACACCTGTGTGCAATGATATCAGAAGTGGGGAAGATCGTAGAAGTCATAGTCATTCTTCCCCTAGCAGCAGCGTCAGTGGCGCTCATGGTCTCTGGCCAATGCCACTTTTCTCCACTTGCTCCTTCGGCCCTCCTGACACTTGCAAGGAATTCTCTGTCATCATCCCTATCCTGTTTTCCTGATGGACATGGACTGATACCCACAGGCATCCTGAGAGCCATGGGGTGTGAGTTTAGATATATGTGTATGTGGAGGGCTGTAGGAGAATTGAGCATCTCACGCCATGCTAAGAAGGCAGATCAGACAGCCCCTAAGGGTCCCTCGTGGAGTGGTTAACCTGTCACTGGAGGGCTCTGAGCAGCAACTGCATGTTCGAATCTCTGGCTAGCGGGCTCCACTCAGTGATCCCAGAAGTCTGAGCCCTGTGATGGAAGAGCAAAGGAGCCAGGAAGAATAGTGCTGAGCTTGGAGGCAGACAGCCCCAGGGGCCAGCGTTCTCTCTGCCATCTCCCAGTGTGCATGCTCGGGCAGCACACCTGGCCTCTGTGGGCCTCAGGTTCCCCATCTGTAAAGTGGACAGACTGATACCTACCTTGGGGGTGGTGGGAAAGTGGAACAGACAGGTTTGTGAAAGCCCTTTGTGACTATAAGGGCATGGTTTTCTGTATAGAGGAAGTACTCTTGGCCCCCAAAGAAAGACCGAGGTGCAGACTTGGTTCCTCTCTCTCCTGACTAGTTGATCTCTCAATGGCTCCCGTAAGAGGGAGAACATTCATTTGCTCCTTTAGCCTGGCACATTCACACGGGCCTGTCACTGCACTAGGTGCTGGGGATGGAAGGATAAAAAAGACATGGCTTCTGCCCAGAGGGAGCCCCAGTGCAGGACAGGGGCATGTATTGAGACAATTAACATTCAGTGTGAGGGGCACTGAAGAGGAGGCAGAGGATGCGATGGGAGCTTGAAGGAGAGGCAGCTCATTTGGACCTGCAGGTGGAATCATGGGCACTTCTGGAAGCAGAGACTTCTAAGCTGAGAACTATAAGAGGAGCAGGGGTCAGCCACATAAAGGAGCAGCGCTGGGGGAATGTCTGAGGTGGAGGGGACAGCCATGCAGAGGTCTGGAGGAAGAGAAATGGGGTGGCGAGTGTAGATGAAGACTGAGGAGCGGGGAAAGATGGAGCTGGAGGGTAGGTAGAGGCCACTCACATTATACTGAGGGGTTTGGATTTGTCCTGAACAGTGAGGAGCACATGCTCTGCTCCAGGAGAGATGCAGCTGGCCCTGAGCCCAGCTCCAGGCTGATTTACAGGCGCCAGGTGCCAAGAGTGGCTGTGTCACCTGCTCTGAAATCCGAGGCACGTAAGGCTTGGTGCCTTTGTCCAATGTTAACCTGAGCCCAGAGGAGAGGCTGTCTCTGGGACTCTGTGGACTCTGCCCCTGGCCCTGTACTTCTCACAGAGTGCATGCAGGAATGGGAGCTGCTTCTGCCCGCAGTCTCTCCACCTTCTCTTGCTCTCTGGTCCTTGCTCCTTGTCGGCATCTGATGCCCTCTTTCTTCTTGGCTTGTCAAGCCTGCAGGGAGGCCCACCATCATTTCCCACCTGCCTTCCATACAGGAGACCAGAGCAGGCTTCACAGTGATGTGTCTGTGGCATTCAGTGAAGCTTGTTTTCCCATTGGAGAACAAAACCCTCATCCATTGTGCAGGGAGAGGCAGGTGGAAGTTAAGTAGAAGAGGAAGCCAGAAGAGAGAAAAAGCTAAGTTTGCATTAAATGGCTTTCTGCCAACTTCTGTCTCCTCCACCTCATTTTTCTTGTGGTGTATCCTTGTTTGTCTCAGAATTCAGCTTAGCTGCCACCTCCCCTAGGGAACTGATCTGAGCTCTGTTTTGCAGTAGGTGCCCTCTCCCTCTATTTTCCCAGTTTTCTCTAAAGTTGTTGATAACTTGTCTGCTTCCCCCATGAGACTAACATCCATCAGTTCAACAGAAGTGAACTGAGCACCTCCCATGTGCTGACATTGTGCTGGGCCCTGGGTGACTGGATGAAGTCCTGGAGTGCCTACAACCTCCTAAGGGCACAGACCAGCGGGGTCAATTGAGGGTAGGAGCCAGTATCATTCAATTTTGTTTCCCCAGCAATGACAGTGCTTGACACAAAGTAAGCATTCATTAAGTAAGTATTGAATGACTGTTTTGGCACTGCAGATGTGTTTCTCAGATATCTAAGACAAAAAATATAAGAGTACTTCAGAAAGTAACTCATCAGTGAAGGCTTTTCCACCCACACTGCTCTGATGCACCCTCCCCGAGTCATCCCCCTGCTTTTCTTCATAAGAGTGGGCTCAGGTCCCACAGGCACAGCTGCTGCAGACAATGACCGAATCCTGGGAAGGAGAAAGATGAAGTGCTTGCAGTGGATGAGACCGCCTCTAGTCTAGGGAACTGGGAATGCTGAGACTGGAGGATTTGGGTCTAGAATGGCAAAGCTCAATGGGAAAGACACTATATTTCTACCTTATGGACACTGGCTAGATGACAACCACCTATATTATCCATCATTGTCACCATTCTCATCACCATAATTGCTCGCTGTGACAAAGCACTATCACATCTATTAGTACATTATCTCATTTAATTATCACAATAAGCACCAGGTTTTTAGGGTCGTGTCTACTGTATCACCCTCATTTTAGTACTGAACAGAGGGTAGCCCACAGAGGTTAAGAATTTGTTCAAGTTAGATAAAAGTAAGAAATGGGGAAAGGATTCCCTATTTAATAAATGGTGCTGGGAAAACTGGTTAGCCATATGTAGAAAGCTGAAACTGGATCCCTTCCTTACACCTTATACCAAAATTAATTCAAGATGGATTAAAGACTTAAATGTTAGACCTAAAACTGTAAAAACCCTAGAAGAAAACCTAGGCAAAACCATACAGGACATAGGCATGGGCAAGGACTTCATGACTAAAACACCAAAAGCAATGGCAACAAAAGCCAAAATAGACAAATGGGATCTAATTAAACTGAAGAGCTTCTACACAGCAAAAGAAACTACTATCAGAGTGAACAGGCCACCTACAGAATGGGAGAAAATTTTTGCAATCTACCCATCTGACAAAGGGCTAATATCCAGAATCTACAAAGAACTTAAACAAATTTACAAGGAAAAAAACAAACAACCCCATCAAAAAGTGGGCAAAGGGTATGAACAGACACTTTTCAAAATAAGATATTTATGCAGCCAACAGACACATGGGAAAATGCTCATCATCACTGGTCATTAGAGAAATGCAAATCAAAACCACAATGAGATGCCATCTCACACCAGTTAGAATGGTGGTCATTAAAAAGTCAGGAAACAACAGGTGCTGGAGAGGATGTGGAGAAATAGGAACACTTTTACACTGTTGGTGGGACTGTAAAGTAGTTCAACCATTGTGGAAGACAGTGTGGCGATTCCTCAAGGATCTAGAACTAGAAATACTATTTGATCCAGCAATCCCATTACTGGTTATATACCCAAGGGATTATAAATCATTCTACTATAAAGACACATGCACATGTATGTTTATTGTAGCACTAATTACAATAGCAAAGACTTGCAACCAACCCAAATGTCCATCAGTGACAGACTGGATAAAGAAAATGTGGCACATATACACCATGGAATACTATGCAGCCATAAAAAAGGATGAGTTCATGTCCTTTGCAGGGACATGGATGAAGCGGAAAACCATCATTCTGAGTGAACTATCACAAGCACAGAAAACCAAACACCACATGTTCTAACTCATAGGTGGGAATTGAACAATGAGAACACTTGGACACAGGGCGGGGAACATCACACACTGGGGCCTGTTGTGGGTTGGCGGGGTGGGGGAAGGATAGCATTAGGAGAAATAGCTAATGTAGATGACGAGTTAATGGGTGCAGCAAATCAGCATGGCACATGTATACATATGTAATAAACCTGCACGTTGTGCACATGTACCCTAGAACTTAGAGCATAATAATAAAAAAAAGAATTTGTTCAAGTTATTATATGCACAGGTACTAAGAGACAAAATTGGTAGGGAAATTTTGGCCAAGGTAGGACTCAGGGCTTTTGATCCTAAAACTTTTTTCTCACCACACTATGCAGTTATTATAACCTCTTATTTAGTATGACATTATTTTAGGAGGTAGGCAGGGTAGGTATTATTCTAAGTTGCCCAGGCTGGAGTGCAGTGGCGCAATCTTGGCTCTCTGCAACCTCTGCCTCCTGGGTTCAAGTGATTCTCGTGCCTCAGCTGGGATTACAGGCATGTGCCACCATGCCCAGCTAATTTTTGTATTTTTAGTAGAGACAGGGTTTCAACCATGTTGGTCAGGCTGGTTTCAAACTCCTGACCTTGGTTGATCCACCCACCTCAGCCTCCTAAAGTGCTGGAATTACAGGCTTGAGCCGTCGCACCTGGCCAGATAAATATCTTTAAACTCCTGACCTTGGTTGATCCACCCACCTCGGCCTCCTAAAGTTCTGGGATTACAGGCTTGAGCCATCGCACCTGGCCAGATAAATATCTTTAAACTCCTGACCTTGGTTGATCCACCCACCTCAGCCTCCTAAATTGCTGGGATTACAGGCTTGAGCCATCACACCTGGCCAGATAAATATCTTTAAAATCATTTATCCGTCTATGCATTCACCAACAACTCACCTATCTACCCGTTCATTTACTTATCCATCCAAACATCCATCTATCTACCCATTCATTTATCCATCCATCCATGCACCCAATGTCAAACTATCCATCCACTCAAATATTTTCCCCACATTGACTCACCTAAACATCTATGTATCCACTCATCTACCTACTCATCTTATCATTCGCTCATCCATCCATGTTTTCATGATCTATTCATTCAACAATCATCCATTCACCAGTTAATCAATAAACATGTATTGAGCACCTACTATGTGCCAAGCAGTGCACTAGGGTACTGGGGCTACAGGATAACCAGGATGTGACTTCTGCCCTTGGGGACTCTGGTGGAGGAGACAGACTGTTAAATGCGATAACATAGGTCTATATAAAGCGCTAAGGGAAATGAGAGGAAAGAATGATAATCTCCGTGCCCTGCAGGGTGAAGACACACAGGCTCATCTCTATAGGTAATCATTGTAAAAATAATTGGGTGTGATGCAAACTCATGCCAGTGATCATCCTTGGGTGCTGAGGACTACTTCTGTCATCAGTAGAAAGATGTAAGTGCTTATTGGGGCTGACTTTGTGTGTGTGTGCATGTACGTGTGTTGAGAGGGAGAGAATAAAGAAATAGGCAGACAAATGTTTCAAGGACATGAATCCTATTTATCTTGGTATCCCCAGCATATAGCACAGAGCTGAATATATAGTAGGTGCTCAATAAATGTCAAGAAACCTGGCTGCAATTTGCAGTGACAGCAGACCAGCAATGACATCAACAAGCAAACACCAACAAGCAAACTTTTTTTAAAAATTAATTTATTTTTGTTATACTTTAAGTTCTAGGGTACATGTGCACAACGTGCAGGTTTGTTACATATGTATACATGTGCCATGTTGGTGTGCTGCACCCATTAACTCGTCATTTACATTAGGTATATCTCCTAATGCTATCCCTCCACCCTCCCCCCACCCCATGACAGGCCCCGGTGTGTGATGTTCCCCTTCCTATGTCCAAGTGTTCTCATTGTTCAATTCCCACCTATGAGTGAGAACATGCGGTGTTTGGTTTTCTGTTCTTGTGATAGTTTGCTGAGAATGATGGTTTCCAGCTGCATCCATGTCCTTACGAAGGACATGAACTCATTCTTTTTTATGGCTGCATAGTATTCTATGATGTATATGTGCCACATTTTCTTAATCCAGTCTGTCATTGATTGACATTTGGGTTGTTTCCAAGTCTTTGCTATTGTGAATAGTGCCGCAATAAACATACATGTGCATGCATCTTTATAGCAGCATGATTTATACTCCTTTGGGTATACACCCAGTAACGGGATGGCTAGGTCAAATCCACCACCACCTTTAAGGATACTCAGCTTCATTTCTCCTCACCAAGTTTCACTTTGAACTTGGCCTGTTAATTTTAACTTGAAATTGGAGGAGGATTTGTCCTTCATTATTCCCTGAGATCTGAATTCTGTTTGTGCCTCTTACTTTCTTGAGCCAACAAAAGACAAGTCTACTCTGGTTTCCTATAGCTTGTGTCGGGCAAAATTTACAAGGGACAATTAACCCTTCTTGGCTCAGTAACTTTAGGAACAAGTGCACTGATGGCTCTAGCAAAAACCAACTCACTCTGATGTATGGTTGCAATACTAAGGATTATAGGGAAAAAAGCTGGCTGTGGAATCAAAATATTTCATTTCTGGTCCTGGATTTGTAACTAAGCAGAAGATGACCTTAGGTAAATTAGTTACCCATGCTGAATTGCTCTTCTCTCATCTCTAAAACAAGGTTGGCTGAGTTAGATGAATTTAGACAAATTTTAATGCCTTTTGGTGTCCCTGAATTGATGGCTTGTTTACCTGTGTTTCTGGCTGGAATCCACTTGAGATCATTTAAGTTTTTGCCTTTCTCATGCTGTATCTTCTCTGGGGACCCTGTTCTACCACGGCCTTGGAGGATGACTGGCTTCTGCTGTGTGTGCTGCTGAAGGCAGTCAGTGTCCCTGATGCCATGCCAGTTGAAGCAGGAACCTGAATCTGGATGGGTCTGCATCACCCTGCGTTCCTTGTCAACTGATTTCTAGATGAACTTGGCCTTGGGAGGCCCTCCAAAGGGATTGGAGGTCAGGAGGAGAGAGAGCACTGGGCATTTCTTCATTTTCTTTCTGCTTTGATGCTGTTTCACCAGCAGCAGCTACAACTACAATTTGAGCTAAGTGGCCCTCTCTCTATGGCTCTCGCTCTTTCTGGGTTCTGGTGACATCTTCCTTCTGCTTGTTCCTTCAGCCCTAGAGGTGACAATGGCTTCCTACTGTCCCTAGTCTCTGGGTGCCTCTGTACCCGTTGCTTGATCTCTTAACTCTACCACACTATCTAAGATGTCCCTGTAATGGAGTCTCTTCAGTCAAGTCACCTGTGGTGAATAACATTTACTCTTGGGACTCTTAATTGCCCAGCACTATATCAGTGCATTATATATATATGTATAGGCACCATCTTGGCTTACTACAACCTCCACCTCCCGGGTTCAAGCGATTCTCCTGCCTCAGCCTCCCGAGTAGCTGGGATTACAGGTGTCCACCACCATGCCCGGCTAATTTTTGTATTTTTAGTACAGATGGGGTTTCACCACGTTGGCCAGGCTGGTCTCGAACTCTTGATCTCAGGTGATCTGCTCACCTTGGCTTTCCAAAGTGTTGGGATTACAGGCATGAGCCACCACACCCGGTCACATAATATTTGTTATCCAATTTGAAACTCCATGATGTAGGCATTATCTTCCCATTTTGCACTAGAGAAAACCAAGGCTCAAAGAGATTAAGTCACTTGCCCCAACTTACAGGATTTGAATCACCTGGCTTCAAAGTTTGTGTTTGTATTACCCCATTGTGCGGTCTAACCATGTGCAACATTTCCGGGCCATCTCCTTCCCTATCCCTAGGCGGAGTGGCTTCTAAATCCTTCCATTCTTCGTAGTTTTTTCTTTCTGGCTTCTTGGAGACAGGAAATTAGTCCGTGTGGGCTCTAACTTTATGTCTAGAAAATGTCAGTGTACCTACCTGGAGTCTTACATCATTTTGGTTGGCAGTCATTGGTGTGAGTCATTAGTTGAAACCTGGCTTTCACACTTGGTACACAGTAAGCTCAGTCAGGCAGGGAGGCAGTCTCCTAACAAGTTTTATTCCGGCTGCAGGAATACGGCATGGATAAGGAAAAACAACAGGCTGTCCAACACCGCTGCCTATGACTCAGGCACGCCTTGAATCCTTCTGGTTTGGCTTTGATCTTGGAAGCCAAAGGCTCTCTCCAGTTCATCCTAAGGAAACAATCAGATAAATGGGAAAAGAAGAATAAATAAAGATTATAGTAGCATGAAAATTGAAAACGACCCGTGTGTCTGCCTGTATGGGATTGGCTAAACAAATCATGACCTGTTTATACAATGGAAAGATCTCATTAAATGAAAAGAGCAGGTTATAAAACAGGGAGCATGGTAGGATGCCTTTTTTATAAAAAATAATCTTCATATCTATTGATGTAGAAGGAAAGATCAAGCTAGAAAATCACCGTTCTGCAGCCATCGAAGTACTAATGATTCAGGCAAGCATCATCAGTGGGTGCCAAAATCATTGGGTGAAATGTTGGGGAAGAGGATGTTTATACAATCTTAAAGCTTCTCCCGTAGATGACTGATCATTTACAGAGGAGAAAAAGAGGTGTCTTTACATTGGAGAAATATGGCAGAAACCACTTCCACCAAATAGCCAAGATCAACATCACCAATAATAGCACAAACTGGCATGTGGTACCTCCTGACGTGTTGCACTGAGAAGGTCACAGCAGGCTGGGCGCGGTGGCTCACGCCTGTAATCCCAGCACTTTGGAAGGCTGAGGTGGGAGGATCACCTGAGGTCAGGAGTTCGAAACCAGCCTGGCCAACATGGTGAAACCCTGTCTTTATGAAAAATATAAAAATTAGTCAACATGGTGGCAGGTGCCTGTTATCCCAGCTACTCAGGAGGATGAGGTAGGACAATGGCTTGAACCCAGGAGGCGGAGGTTGCAGTGAGCTGAGATCACGCCACTGCACTCCAGCCTGGGAAACAAGAGTGAAACTGTCTCAAAAAAAAAAAAGAGAGAAAAATAAAAAAGAGAAAGAGAGAAGGTCACTACATGTAGTACTCCTGCAAAAGTCCTATAGTATTTGGAAATGAAATCCTGAGGATACAACCAGATAAATGCAAATTAAGGGACATTCTACAAAACAGTGAGCTTTATTCTTTAAAAATGTCAGGGCCATGAAAAACAAAGATAGGCCAACAGACTGTTTCAGACTGGAAGAGAGCAGAGAAACATGACAAGTAAACGCAAAGCGTGACTCAGAATTGGATCCTGGAAATAAAAAGTTGACATAAAGGCAGTACTAGACAATTGGCAAAATTGGAATATAGGCTGTACATAAGATAATTGCAGCAACGATAATTTCCTGAATTTGATAATTCCACTATGTTTATGTTAGAAAACTGCTTTATTGGAATTTTGTATTATGAAAATTTTCAGGAGTGCAGAATAGCAAAGAGAATACTGTAAGAAACACCTGTATACTCATTACCTAGATTTAACCATTTCTAATCTTCCATCATTTTTTCTGAAATGTTTTAAATATTTAAAGGTAAATCGTATATTTCTCATGACATTTCATCTCTTCATTATGGATCAATGAGGACACTTGCCTACACAACTCCAGTGCCATCAACATACCTAATAGTTAATAATAATTTCTTATTATTATCCTGAATTATCTAAGATTCATCTATATTCAAAGTTCTCCACTGACCTCCAAATGTACAACTGTCTTTTTTTTTTTTTGAGATGCAGTCTCTCTCTGTTGCCCAACCTGGAGTGCGGTGGTGCGATCTTGGCTCACTGTGACCTCCACTTCCCGGGTTCAAGACATTCTCCTGCCTCAGCCTTCTGAATGGCTGGGACTACAGGCGCACGCCACCACGCCCGGCTAAATTTTTGTATTTTTAGTAGAGATGGGGATTCACCATGTTGGCCAGACTGGTCTTGAACTCCTGACCTCAGGTTATCTGCCCGCCTTGGCCTCTCAAAGTGCTGGGATTACAGGCGTGAGCCACTGTACCCGGCTTCTAAGTGTTTTTTATAATTACAGTTGGTCTGTTCAAACCAGGATCCAGTCAAGACCACACATCACTCTTGGTTCTTATATAAGAAAAATCTTAAATTGATGTACTACTCTTGGTTGCCAATTTGATGCCAGTTATATAAATCCTTGTTTTATTTCTCTCCTTCCAGTCAATAATTGCCTTCCTTCCCACCCCTAGTATTTATCAAGAAGACATAAAGATGACACAAAGATGAAGACATAGAGATGAATAAGTTACCTTTTAGTCATTATAAAAAAAAACTTCATATCTGTTGATGTAGAAGGAAAGATCAAGCTAGAAAATCTTTACCTTATAGTCACACGGATGAATAATTATAAAACAGTGTGTGAGAATTCTGGCAGGGACAGAGACTGGGCATTCCATCACCTTTTTCAACTTTCTTCAAGTGATGAGAAGAAGAAATAGAAAGAAAAATTGGTTTAGGGAGGCAATTGGATTAAGCAAGCACATAAAGCAAAGTTTTACAGGTCGTGATGTGGATTTCAAATTCCCTTAGTCTCCTGGTCCTTCATTCTTAGGAGTAACCTGGAGTTGATCTTTAAAGTTATTTGATATCTGCGTTGTTTAAAGTCTGCTTTTATTCCTCTTCAAGGCTCCTTGAAAGGCTGTCTCCAGCCTATGCCTCCCATTCCCACTCAGCCTTCCATGACCGCAAACACGAAAGAAAGACTCCTACAAAGGAAGACTATCCACTCTCCTGGCCTGGAAGTCTTTGAAGAAGTCCTCAGGGGATATAACACCCGGGGCACATATGCCAATATGTCGGCCCATTTTGAACATATGTGTTACCCTGTGCTGTTACCAATGTTGTAATTAGCTCTGAGCCATGACAACCACTTGATGAGTGGCTAGAGTATTGTGGTTAAATGTATGGGCTTTGGTTTCAGAGAAATCTGTGTTTCAATCCTGGCTCTGACACTTACTAGATATGTGTCTTTGGGCAAATTCCTGAATCCAGTCTTGAAGCGTGCTGAAATCCAAACTTTGTTCGTCTGATGTGGAAAATTATGCAATTTCCCAAGGCAGGGGATCAAAGTTTTAATGTTCCACGGGAGTGCGTCCTTCCTGGAGCCCTAGCCATTCTTACACAATATGCTGATGATCTGGCACACAACGGGGGCAGAAGCACCATGTAAAACTTCCTCTGGAACACACATGGATTTAAAAATCCCGTGGAGAGAAATTTATCCTGCTAAGGCCAACCCAGCTCTCAGCCTGGTCCTCATGCTGGCCCTGGAAGTTTCACCCACCTCTTCTGGGTGGAGATGGCGTCCTGGGAGGCTAGGAGACTGTCCAGGTACAGAGCAAGGGCAGCTGTCTTTCCAGAGCAGGGGGTTAAATGACTCCAAACAAAGAGTGTGTGTGTGTGTGTGTGTGTGTGTGTTGAAACAAATGCCATTGTGGATGTAGCTTGTCTGAGGAGAGATGCAGAGTGATACGTTCTGAGTTTGGAGAAATATTCCTCCACAGCCTACTTTCCAGTTTTCCATTCTGTTGTACACTGCTTTTTAATTAAACACTGTTTATGGACACAAATGCTTCTTCAAAGTTCCCCAGGGGGGCTTGCTGACAACCTTTGCTCAAAGCTTTAGTGCTATTGCCCAGTAGCTTACTTAACTCCCTGCTGTCCTAAAAACTCCCCCAAAGGCTTTGGTTGAAGATAAAGGGAGGAAGCTGAAGCCTGGATACTTTGCAGAGGTGTGTTGGCCCAGGCTTCTACACTGGAGAGTCTCAGAGTCACAATGAACTGTTCATGGTCATCTGGTCTAAACTCTCTCATTTTGGAAACTGAGGTTTGATGAGGGGAAGTGATTGACTTGTCCAGTCATGGAACCCATGAGTGGTAAAACAGAGGCCAGAATTCAGAGCCCATGAATCCTGGGGTGGCCTTGCCGTGGATAGTTCATGGGGTGATGGAAAGTCTCCTGTCCTCTGCTGTTTAACTGTGTTTCTGGCTACTCCAGGGCTCAGAAGAATTTCTACCAGACAGAGGACAGTATGGGCAAAAGTGGGGATGAGTATGGGCTGTGGAAATGGGTAATGGGGTGTATCCTATTGATAGCAGGATACGTTTTCAGTTGGTTTTCCAGTTTCATTTCACATTTACTGCAATGACTTGCTCGTGTAGCTCTGTTGCAGCTGTGACCCACGTGATCCAGTCCTAGCAGCAGTTATAAGGCACAGTCCAAATAAGCCAAAACATGATTAAAAGAGAATTTTTTTTCCCTTCATCTTTCTGAAAGGACATTCAACAGGCTTCCATGTTTAATCCACGGTATCTCTTCATACTCCGGATTCTTGCTGGGTTTTCTCATATCCCACACTCTGAAGTTCTTTATTAACCAAAACTTTGAAGAATTATTTCTTTTGCCAGCAGCCCCAGTGGCTTCTACTTCCTGAACATCCTCTCTTTTCTCTGTCCATTTTTTTATTAGGTAGATTGATTAACCTTTTTCTCGGTGTCCTTCTACTTCTCATCCCACCTCTCTGGTGCTGTCCTTCTTTACTTACTCTGACTCTGCATTCCAAAAACCTAGGCAGTGCTGTGTTGGTGAGATGGGGGAGAAAGGGGTATTGGGCTGTCAATGAGAGGTTCTCTTGGGCAGGTGAGGTGAAGGGAGGAAGTTTGTGAACATTAATCTATTTTATCCTCTCATGGGTATTTTCCCACAAGTTATTTTTTTCAAATACCTTACTATCATTCCCTAGTCTAATTAAACTTCTAGTATTGCTGGTACAGATGTATGTATACAACACATGATTGAATCTATGCTTGCTTTAAATGTTAGCATATAAAGATAAAGACCTGGTCCTTGGTTCATATGGTGGACAGACACACAGACAATCGTAATTGCCACACCAACAGTGTTTAGTTGGAATAGGGAAAGAACAGGGCCTTAGAAGACCTCTCCAATGGGGAGGGGTATGTGTATTGCTACTAAAAGACAGAGGGAAGTGATGCTGGATAGATGAAAACTGATGTTCAGCACACCTTCTGACCAGGAGGAGCCTTACACAGAGAGATTAAACAACTAAACCCATATGTGATTAGAACTAAACAAATCTTATTGGTGGTAATTGCTCCAGGAGTTCAGAGGAACAGAGTTCCCTGAGAGCCAGTTGGAATATGTATGTCTTTCTTAAATCAGTTTCTCTGTCACCCCATATTTACCTTTATTTGGTCTGGTGGAAGAATTAGGTAAAATTTAGGCAAGAAAAGGAGAAGGCATGAGCATTCTAAGAAGCAAAACTACATCAACCCAAGGGATGTTTGTTGATAAATGAGCAGACCAATAAGGAGAGGTTGAGTAAGGAGGAGCTGGAGAATAAATTTGGAGAGAGGAATCCGATCCCAAGGTTTGTGACACAAACTCAGCTATGGGAAGCAAAGTCCAAGTTAAAGAACCTCAAATATATATTTTTTCACTTTACATCTTTTTTTTGTTTTGTTTTGTTTTAAATGATATTTTACTTGTTTTGAGAAATCTCAAGCTGGGTGTGGTGGCTCACACCTGTAATCCCAGCACTTTGGGAGGTCAAGGAGGGCTGCTCTCTTGAGGTCAGGAGTTTGAGACCAGCATGGCCAACATGGTTAAACCCCGTCTCTACTGAAAAAACAAAAAAATTAGCCAGGCATGGTGGCGTGTGCCTGTAGTCCCAGCTACACAGGAGTCTGAGACAGGAGAATAGCTTGAACCTGGGAGGCGGAGGTTGCAGTGAGCTGAGATCATGCCACTGGGTGACAGAGCAAGACTCCATCTCAAAAAAAAAAAAAAAAAAAAAAAAAAAAGAGAAATCTCAAACCACTTTCTGATTTCCCATCATAAAAACTCATAACATAATTCTTTGGCTAGTTTTCAGTTTCTTTCCAAGTAGATAAACACTTCTGGTTTTTTCTTACCAGATTTGAATCAGGGTGACTTGATTATTTTTCAAAACTAGTTGTTCAAAATTGATGGTTTCTTCTTTTGTTACACATCATAGACTGCTTGTTGGATTCCTATTACTTAAAATTCTGAAACTGTATATACCCTTATTTATACTTCTTGTGCCTTCCTCTGATTTATCCACTTGTCAAACTCATCCCTCAAACATAGATCAAATTTCCTTGTGTAGGGAACATATTATGCCTAACTTATCTTACCATGGCAGTTAGTATAGGGATAAATGAATGCATGTATAAGTGAAAGGCTTTATATCTATCTAGCCTAGGGATGGCACATAGATTTGTGTTAACTATGAATGCATTTGATTGCATGTGTTAAACAAATTCATTGAGTGGTGGGTTAAACAAATAGGGGTTTACTTTTCTCACATATCAAGATGCTTGGAAACGGGCAGCTGCAGCACTTGTTCATGGACTCTGAAGTCAAGAAGGACTCAGTTTCAAGATCACCAAATGCATACAAAACAAGAAAAAGTAAAGAAGGAGAATAGCACCAACTATTCTGTGGCCTTCTGGTGATGTCTCATTAACTGCACCTAGCTGCAAGGGAAGCTGGGAAATTGAGTTTCTCACCTGGGGATGAGTATGTTACTGCCTGCTATAGTTTGGTTTGCTTGACCCCTCCAAATCTCATGTTTAAATGTGATCCATAATGTTGGAGGTGGGGCCTAATGGGAGATGTTTTTGTCATGGAGGTGGATTCACCATTAATGGCTTGGTGCTGTCCTTGTGGTGAGTTCTTGCTCTATTAGTTCCTTTGAGAGCTGGTTAAAGAGCCTGACATCCCTCCCCACTTTATTTCCTCTCCTCATGTGATCCCTGCACAGTCAGCTCCCCTTCACTTTTTACCATACGTGGAAGCAACCTGAGATCCCCACCAGAAGCCAAGCAAATGCTAGCACCATGTTTCTTGTACAGTCCACAGAACCATGAGCCAAATAAACCTCTTTTCTTTATAAATTACCCAGCCTCAACTATTTCTTCATAGCAGCACAAGTAGATGAAGACACTGCCTGAGGAATATCTTGGTTCTGTTAGCAAGGAAGGATGGGGGATGGATATTAGTTGGGCAACCAATGGCATGCATCACATATTTCATCTCATATTCCAAGGTTAATAGATTTGAGGTGGAGCATTGTGTTAAGTATCATGAAGACCTGACCAAGTCCAGCAGGTGAAGGTACTTTGATTGATCATTAATATCTACTATGGTTGTGGAGTGGGGTATGACAGAAAGTTTAGTGTGTATTTGCCATCTTTTGTCCATCCCTTGCCCCTTCAAGCCAGTCTTTCTGTATCTTCCCTTGTTAGTTTTTCCAAACCCTGTTCACACATTTATAAAAATCCTTTTTAATAAACCACTCCCAGTTTACTCATTGTAAGTGTTCAATTTCTTTCCTGCAAGGATCCAGATTAGGGCTGTCTGTAGTGCTTTGGGGGCTTGTTATGGATGAAGGTTTCAGAATTACTGGTGAACATTTTGGTCTCCCCCTTTGATTTTAAGTTCCTCAAAATCAAGATCAGGATGCCTCTTACACTCTACAGGATACTCAACATGCAGCATGTCTTGGGATGTGCTCATGAAGTATTTTTTATTCATTTTTATTGATCAACCCCCTTCCCCTGCCCAGGGCAATGATAATTTTTCTGCTGTGCTTTATATGTATGTCCAGCTGTGAGATGTTGGAGACAGGAGCTTTCAGGGATTAGTAGGAGGGAGATGACATCTTTCCTGGTTCTCTCTGGGTTGTATTGTGACAGGCCAGTGAGAGCTATCATTTCCAAGCACTATTGGTTGGAAGTGGCTATGCACCAGGTGGCCTAGAAGGACAAGTATGTCATCAGCTGGGGGACCATGCACTCTCCGCCCTGTTCTTCCTCTGCCTCCCTTTTCCCGGGCCCTAGGGTCTACCCTCTGCAAACAGGCCAGTGATGTGTTATTAGACTTGCCACCCATCCCTTTACTTTTGGCCACTGGAACCACCAGTGATATCATTTGCTATCACGTGAATCCCTGGAGCCTGCCATTCCTAAGGTCAACTCCTTGTCATAAAAACCAACACATTTTCATTTTTAGCTTAAGCTTCAAATATTTCGAGTTGGGTTTCTGTCACTAGAAACTGAAAGAGTTCTAGAGTGCTGGAGGAGGTTGGGGAGGAGCCATTTAGTGTCTTCAGAGCTGAGTTTCTTCAAGTTTACTGAACATACGAATCATCTGGGCATCCTGTCAAATTACAGAATCTGATTTAACAGGTCTGGAGTAGCGGCCAGAGATACTGCATTTCTAACAAGCTCCCGGTGATACCTATGCTGCTGATCCAGGAGCACATTTGAATGGCAAGGACTAAGAACTGCACCATCCAATACTGAAGCCACAAGTCAACATGGCTATTTACAATTGCCATCTTTCCTTCCATTTTTATCTCATAATTTCATTAACCCACCAGAATTCTTTGAGTTTCTGGTGACAGAAACCCAACTCAAAAGATTTGAAGCTTAAGCTAAAAAGGAAAATATGTTGGTTTTTATGAAACTGGAAAGACAAGGAGTTGGCCTTAGGAATGGCAGGCTCCAGGGATTCACATGATATCAACATTGTCATCACCACTGCCGTCATCACCACCACCATGATCATCCCTTGCTCCATCCTTTATGCTCCCTTGTCTCTTTTCTTGATTTTTTTGGGCCTCATTCTCTCTACTTAAGGACTGGCTTCCTCTCCCTGGCAGGGGCTTTGGCCACTGGTGGTTCCAAGCTAACATGATCACATTTACCATCTGAATGGGAAAGGAAGTTCTTCCTCCCAGTGTCTGACTTGGTCCTGTTTGGGTCTTATGCATGGTACTGTACCTGTCCCTGAACAAGGTACTGGAGTGTCGTGGGTCACTGCTGTAGAAGGGAGAGTGGATTACCATGATGGGAAGCCCCCAGAATGAGATGAACAGAGGGAGATAGGAGTACCTCCTCAAGGAAGAGAAGGAGTGCAAGAGGTACAGGGCAGACAGAAGCAGCAGATGATCACTCCATCCCACCACTCTCTTCCACCTCACCAAGAATCCTGCCCATCTATTCCCCCTAAGAACCTCCTTCCTAGTTTCTGCCACTCTTTAATCATTTCCAGTGGAGGAAGATAGCTTGACATATTTTGCTGGGTGTTTAAAAGAACACACCCATCTTCCCTGTGTGTTTTCATCCCCACCAATTATCAAGGCTTTCTCTTTGGGTCTTTCAAGCATTTGATAGCATCTTATACCATCGTGTGTGAAAAATTTATTTAAGTTGCCTTGCAGTGGCAAACTTAAGTGCAAGGGTGGTAAATGGCAGGAGGGGAAGGCAGCCACCTGTTAAGGGAGAGAGTGTTGGAAATGTTCATTAATGGGAGGGAGGACAAGACAGTATGTGGGTGATGAGGTCTGGGGAAGGTCCAGGTGCTTGGGGCACAGGCAGGGAAGGCAGTGCAGGCAGGAACTGGGAGATGAGTTAGCCACAGCCACTTTTAACTTTTTTTAAAGAAAAGAAGATGTAGGCCAGGCTGGGCGTGGTGGCTCACGCCTGTAATCCCAGCACTTTGGGAGGCTGAGACGGGTGGATCATGTGGTCAGGAGATCGAGACCATCTTGGCTAACACGGTGAAACCCCATCTCTACTAAAAATACAAAAAAAAAAAAATGAGCCGGGCGTGGTAGTGGGAGCCTGTAGTCTCACCTACTTGGGAGGCTGAGGCAGGAGAATAGCGTGAACCTGGGAGGCAGAGCTTGCAGTGAGCCGAGATCACGCCACTGCACTCTAGCCTGGGTGACAAAGCGAGACTCCGTCTCAAAAAAAAAAAAAAAAAAAAAAAAAAGATAGCTATTATTTTTACTTTGGTTTTATTTATTTATTTATTTTTGAGATGGAGTCTTGCTCTATTGCCTAGGCTGAAGTGCTGTGGAGTGATCTTGGCTCACTGCAACCTACGCTTCCTGGGTTCAAGCGATTCTCGCGCCTCAGCCTGAGTAGCTGGGATTACAGGCACCCACCACCACACCCAACTGATTTTTGTATTTTTAGTAGAGATGGGGTTCACCATGTTGGCCAGGCTGGTCTCGAACTCCTGACCTCAAGTGATCCGTCCTCCTCAGGCTCCCAAAGTGCTGTGATTACAGGTGTGAGCCACTGTACCTGGCCTATTTTTATTTTTGAATAGCTGTCTACATGCAACTTTGCTGAGTGGTAAAGAGAACTATAGGGATTTTGGAGATGGTATAAAGTTATGGAGAATCTATGGCTCCTGCTCCCAGCTTGGGGGAACTGACAAGCTGATCAAATGAATCCTAGAGCTGTGTGGTAAGGGCTATGTGCAGAGACAGGGATGGTGTCATTGGAGCCCACAGGATGGGAGACTGAGGGCATCCCCCAGAGAAGGCCAGGCCCTTTTGATTCTTGAACTTTTCAGTGTTTCCTGTATTTTGGGAAGTGGGTCTTTTCCCTTATCTGTAGAATAAACACATGCTAAGTTTAGATAAACTGGCCAAAAGTCTGTAAGTTCCCATAAAAATGAAGCATCTAGACCAGAAGTTCCCAAGGTGAGGAACTTGTTAGCAATGCACATTCTCAGTTCCCATCCCAGACATGCCCATCAGACATTCTACCCAACCTTCCAGGTGATGCTGGTGCCCACTCATGTTTGAGAACCACTGGTCTGGATGAGTGTCAAGTGCGAAGAGTGAGGGACTCTTTAAACCTCACCAGAGCAGAGATACTTAAAAGCCACCTTCTCAGAGAAATGGCAGTGCCCCAGCTACCACTCGCCAGCAGCCCAGGGAGGGGGAGTGACTGAGCTCAGGTCACCCAAGGGCGAGCCTGCACACAGAGGGGCTTTTCACTCCCACTCTGAAGCTCTTCTCTTGACTATTTTATGAATCTATTTGAGAGACCCTGGAGAAGGGGGGACCTATAACTTCCTTCTCTGTGTCAAAGAGATCTGCTGAAGATTCCTACAACAACACTTACATCTGGTTATTTTCTGGGGGGGAGGGAGGGGCCAAAGTTTTGCTCTTGTTGCCCAGGCTGGAGTGCAGTGGCGCCATCTTGGCTCACTGCAACCTCCGCCTCCTGGGTTCAAGCGATTCTCCAGCCTCCTGAGTAGCTGGAACTACAGGTGCACACCACCACACCCAGCTAATCTTTGTATTTTTAGTAGAAATAGGGTTTCACTACGTTGGCCAGGCTGGTCTCGAACTCCTGACCTCAGGTGATCCACCCGCCTTGGCCTCCCAAAGTGCTGGGATTACAGTGTGAGCCACCGCGCCAAGCCTATATCCCACTTTTAAAGTCCAGTTTGTGATGTCAGATCCCTCCTAGATGGTAAATGAGAAATGTGACCCTATGAATTTGAAACCGGAGGTACCCAAGTCAGAACCCTTACACCAAGCCCTCGGGAGCCAGACAACAATAAAGAAGGCAAAGTAGAGGAAAAGGTTATAAAAATGTTTAGTCTTTGCTTTATTGAGTTACAACAAATGAGCGACAAGTTAGAAAAATTGGTTTTATTCAAACTTCCTAGCATTTGACTTGTGCGGTGTACTCAAATGGGGGGCAGTGTGGGACGGGGGAGGGATTGCAACCAGAATTCATATTGCAACATGTACACCAAATATGTCTCTTGGTTTTCCTTCTTTTAAAAGGTAGGACTAACTGAAAAAAAGTGCACTCAGGTATCTAAAATTTTCCCAAAACAAACACACACACAAACAAAAAAAATCAATTCATGGTGAGGCTTTGAGCTAAAATCTTGTCAAATACCACACCGAGAAAAGGCAGTGAAGAAGAGAAATGAAAACCAAAGCCATTCACCTTTGTACCCTCCAGATAGGAAGATCTTATTGTTGTTGTTTTAATGTCACAATAGTACTGATCATACTAACAGACGCAGGAGCCTCTTCTGCTGGTATTTAGAAAGGTGCTTAAAGAAGTCAGCCACCTGCTACCCAGTTCTCCCAGGGCTGGCTGGACACAGCCTGGCCCAAGAGGCCAAGAATTTGCGAAGCCAGATCCCCTCTTGGCAGTTCATAAAGCCTTCTGTGGGAGTAAGGCAGGGACCCCCCAAAAAGGCAGCCAGGGGAGGAACTGGAAAGGAATTTGATTTGGAGGATCTGTCGTCTGTCACCTCTCTCCAGGTTGAGACAGAGGCCTGGATTTCAGCCCTTCCTGCCGAGAAATCTCCCAAATTTCAACTTACCTTTAAAAATAAAGTCTCCCTACTTAAAATCCAGTAGATATCATGGCACTAATACTAACACCCCTTTCCCCAAATTAATAAAACAAAAATAAAAGAAAAGGAGAAAAGAGAAAAGCAAGGTGGTTAGCCCTCCCTCCTGAAAAAATCCTTACAATGGTAGTGCTGGAAAAGGAAGTTGCCCTTGATTAAAAAGGTAACAAAATTCCCATATTGTACAAATCAGTTCCAGTATAGCAAGAGGTGAGGGCTAGGGCAGAGGAGCAAACTATGTACAAGGACCCATTGAAAACGCAGTAGTAGGACTTTGGCACTATGAACAATTCCCACTGGTCCTCTGGGAGGTGCGTCCGAGAGTCGCTGGGCTTCTGCACCCTCCAGGCACACACGAGCTAAGCAGTTCCACTTGGAGTCACTGGCGAGGGTGGCCCATGGCTGGGGAGGGACCATTTCTTCTTTCTTCAAAGACAGAGCATCCCCTTGATCAGCACAGCAGTTCTAACTGACTTCCCTAGAAGACACAAAACCACAGAGTCAAGATGTCAGGCAAACGACCATTGTTCCCTGGGGGGAAGACATCATGGTTTGCTTCTTCCTGGCTCTCCTGGGTTGGGGTGGGGGCCTTCCAAAGCCATCCTGGGGCCTGGAAGAGAGACACATGCCCTTCACATACGGGGCCTGTTGTAAGGAAACGAGTGTGTTTTCTGAGCACAGATCACCATTATAGGAAAAGCCTCCAGAATCAGGCCTTTGAAAACAGAATGACTTTCTGGGCAAGCGAAGGTGGTGGCCTGTGATTCTTTTCATCCTTACAAGACCCTTTTATTATTCCTAGACAGTCAACCAGTCCCAGTGGCTCCTAAAAGGCCCTGGAGTCAGACAAATCTGCATTTCGGTCCTAACTTCTCCCTTTAGTGGCTGCAGGGCTGTACCTATACGACTTGATCTCTCTAGGGCTTAGTTTTTGCTTCTGTATAACAGGGATGACACTAGCACCCACCTTAGAAAGTTGCTGCAATGGTGCCATGACTTGATGTACACAACAGTATTTGGACTAGCACCTGGCACATGGTAAGTATTGTAGATACTTCTACTGTTTTTATTAGATGGAGCCTTTTCCAAATGTGGTAGGATATAGAAGACGGATAAGATGAGGGATTGTAAATGTGTTTTTATTTTATGTTTATATGAACTCTAAGAGGTGTAAATATTATTATTATTTCTATTTTACAGTTGAGGAAACTGAACACGTAGGGGCCTAATAGGTTTCCCAAGATCATACAGCTAGTAAGTGGCAGAGCCAAGATTCAAACCCAGGTAATCTCTAGAGTCTGTGCACTTAATAAACAGAATTATTAAGAATCAGCAGGAAGAAATGTTTAATTCTTATACCCTTGGAAGTAATGAAAATAGTCCAAGGACCTTGTGATAGGTGGAATGGTATCCCCCCAAAAGTATATATTGAAGTCCTAAGTCTCAGTACCTCAGAATGTTACCCTGTTAGAAATGCCTTTAGAGAGGTAATAGTTAAATCAAGTGAAAATGAGGCCATTATGGTGGACTCTAATCCAACATGACTAGTGTCCTTACAGAAGGGGGAAATTTGGACACAGAGACAGAAGTGCATAGAGGGGAGATGTGACGATTCACACACAAGAAGGTCACACGATGACTGAGGCAGATATTGGGCTGACACATCCACAAGCTAAGGAATGCAAAGGACAGCCGGCAGACACCAGAAGCTGGGAGATGGGCACAGAGCAGATTCCCGCACAGCTCTCAGAAGGAAGCAACCATCACAGACTCCCTCATTTTTGTCTTCTAGCCTGCAGAACTGTGAAACAATACACTTCTATTGTTTTGAGTCATTCCGTTTGCAATACTTTGTGGTAGGTTGAGGAAATGAGGACAGGTCTCCATCATTACTTTTGCCTCCTCCCAAGATCTAGAGATCCTGGGAAAGGGATCCAAGGCTCAGGTCTGTAGAGGACACAGCCAGTATCCCATGACGGGCTGGAAGTTTTTCAGATCTGTAGATTCCCGGAATCACTGGCCTTTTTTTTTGCCTCTCTCCTGGGAAGGCTGTTTGGCCACTTCTCTGGCTGAGAAGTGTTTTTTTTTTTTTTTTTTTTTTTGTACAGGGGCCAACAGCAAGCAGAATAGCCTTCTCAGCCAGAGGCATCAGCTGATCATCGATAATGCCATTGACGCCTAACGTCTGGATGTTAAATGTACCCACATTCCCTAGATGCTCCTGGGAGTAAGACTGAATATTGGAGTTAAGAAACTAATTATAAAACTCTGCAGACAAAACCAGATTCCAGGGTGACCTTAGGATCTCGACTACCTAAAAGTGATCCAACCAAAGTCACCAAGTCATAAACACTGCAGGGATCCTTATAGGTGATGCTGTCAAGATCACTCATTTCACCAGGGGGAAAATAAAAGGAAGCTTGGGAGGAAAAGTGATTTCTCCCAGGCCATGGCCTGCTCAGTGGCATGGTCAAAAACAAGAATGATCATGACTTTCCCTCCAACAGTGAGAGTTGCTAGTTTCTGGCACCAGGCCCCATGCTAAGTGGTAATATGGCTCATCTCATATACTCCTTACAGTGACTGGCAGGTGATTGGTAGACCCACTTCACAGTGAAGAAATGGAGGCTTACAGAGACTAAATGTTGTGCTTAACATTGGGTAACCAGTGAGTGGTGGAGCCAGATTCCATCTTGGCCAGTCCAACTTCAGAGCCTCCTGATTCTTAATTGCTCCTCCCTGTACCTATTTTGCATCCAGGTCATGCACAGCCTCTCCATGCACAGAGCTAGGTGGCAACTGAAGACAGCATGATGGCTTCAAAGGTAGGAGGCTAGGACACCCAGTGAGGACCATGAGCCTTATTGCTGATCCCAGGCAGAGCCACATGTACTCCCTGGGTGGGCACAGTGGCCCACCGCCAGCCTCTGCTGGTGCTTTCCAAGAAATAGGGTTTTCCCCAGTAAATGGGAACTTCTGCAACCTTTGGGAGGGAGGCTGCCACTGGTTGGATGTCTACCTGAACGCTTACAGATCCTAGGAGACAAGGCCCAAGGTGGGGAGACAGCTACTGATATTCTTCCTTCCAACCCGGCTAAAGTATGTTGGATCAGCACAGGATTGAGGGATGGGGTGGAAAGAGCTGTGGAGATGGAGAAAGCTGGGATCCAGGATCTGCCACTTCCTGGCTATATGCTGAGGTTGGTTACTTAACCTCCCAGAGTCTCACTTCCACTGTACAGAACCCATGGGCTGCTGGCAGGGTTACAGACAGGGTCCTGTAATCAGGTCAAAGCAATCAGGTCCTGGTACTTGACAGGGGCTCAAGATAGATGGCTTCACTTTTCCTGAGGAAGGCCAGGCATTTAGTTGGGGCCTTAGGTGTAAGGGAGCTCACCAGTGTGTATGTGAGTCTAACCATCTTCTGTCTCTCATATTACAGATGACACTGAACACTTCTCTTCAAGTGATTGGCAAAAACTCCAGCTTTTTAGATAAACCTCATCATTAAGGTGGTTCTCCATCCGGCAGTGTGTTTCTATGATTCCTTGTGTAACTTCTTATGTACAAACATGTACAACCCTCCAGTCATATATATTCCTTAACAAATGATGAGCAAAGCTCTTAAAATAAACACACACACACACGGACTGCAAGGCCAAAAGGATGGCCTGAGAAAAGGGAGACAAAGTCAAATTGACTTTGTGTGGCTTTCGCAGAGGTCTCAGATGTGTATGGATGGCTATGGGCCTGGGAACCCCCTCAGAACCACTTGGACTTTCTCTGTTGACCTTTTCCAGGGTATTGAGCAGTGGTCAGGATTTGGGTTATGGGAGCTGGAATCACCGTCAAAAGGAGACTGGGAAGATGCTGGCAACAGAAGACAGGGGCCTGCCCCTTCTTCAGGGGTGTCTTCCTTGGACGTCCTTCCCCAAGGCCCTCGGTAGAGGTGCGGTAGAGTGGGTGGAGCCTGTCCTCCTAGGGTGGTGACAAAGTCCACATTTCAGGATTGCTGTTCTATAGAGCATTTCAGTGCTTTGGGCTGTGAGGCTCTTGCTAACTCCCCTGGGCTTCTCTCAGAGTCCTATTACCTGGTCAGAGACAGTCACCCTGCGAAAGACCAATGCCTCATCCTAGAGTACGTCTCAGAGCCCTGAAGGACGCTGCAAGGCCATTGGGCAGGCATTTCCTTATGGCCCCCTGGGACATTTCTACCTCGTGATGGCCAGTCTGTCGGTGAACACATCCCAGAATGGGAACCCACCACCTCCTACCCTCCCTTTCTGTCTTGGGGAAAACTTGGAATGTTAAGAAGTACTAATTCTTTAGCAAAATCTGCTTCTCTGTTACTTTCCTCATTGAAGAAACAAAACCAGAATTGTTTTCCCGCGTGACAGCTTTCTGTTTCTGTTTCTCTTTAATTTTCCCAGGAGAACTTTCCCTAGGGCCCTAGGGACTTGGGAGTGAATAATACTGCACTCCATGAGAAAGGAAAACAAACACTGAGAGAGTGATTTATTATTTCTCCATAATATTTTCTTTGAGAGGTGTAGCAAGGTTTATTGCTCACTTGCCGAGTGCCTGTCATCTGCTAAACATTTTGTTCCATTGTCATCTGGCTTCATTTTTGTTACGGACAAACTTGCCAGTTTAATTGTAGTTTCTCCGTAGGTAACATCTTTTCTTTCTGGTTGCATTTTTTTCCCTCTTTGCCCTAGCTTTGTTGAGGTATAACTGGTTTGTAGAAAACCGTACATAATGGATGTAATTTGGTGAGTTTAGGCACATGCATACACTCATGTTACTGTCACTACAATCCAGTAACATAAAGCACCTCCCAAAGTTTACTTGTGTCTATTTTTTTGGGGGGAATGGGGAGGTAAGGACACAACATGAGATCTGCCCTCTGAACACATTTTGAAGTAAATATCTTACTGTTAACTACAGGCACTATGTTGTACAGCATATCTCCAGAAGTTACTCATCTGTATAACTGTAACTTTACACCCATTGTACGAAAATTCCCCACATCCTCCTGCCCCATCCCTGGTCAACGTTACTCCATTGTCTACTTCTATACCGCTCTGTAATCTTTCCTCCCCTCCCCTCCCCTCCCCCGTCTTTCCTTCCCTTCTACTTCTATACCACTCGGTAATCTTCCCTTCCCCTTCCCCTTCCCTTCCCCTCCCCTCCTCCTCCCTCACCTTCCCCTCCCCTCCCCCTCCCCTTCCCTTCCCCTCCGCTTCCCTTCCCCTTCCCTTCCCCTCCCCTTCCCTTCCCCTTCCCTTCCCCTCCCCTTCTCTCCCCTTCTCCCCTCCCCTTCCACTTCTATACTGCTCCGTAATCTTCCCTTCCCTTTCCGTTCCCTTCCCTTCCCCTCCCCTCCCCTTCCCCTCCTCTCCCCTTCCCCTCTGTTCCCCTCTCCCCTCCCCTCCCTTCTCTCCTCCCCTTCTCCCTTCCCCTTCTCCCTTCCCCTCCCCTTCCACTTCCATACCACTCCGTAATCTTCCCTCCTCTTCCCCTTCCCTTTCCCCTTCCCTTCCCCTTCCCTTCCCCTCCCCTTCTCCCACGCTTCCCTCCTGTCTCCTCCCCTCCCCTCCCCTCTCCTCTCCTTGCCTTTCTTTTTGAGACAGAGTCTTGCTCTGTCGCCCAGGCTGGAGTGCAGTGGCATGATCACTGCGACCTCTACCTCCCGGGCTCAAGTGATTCTCACACCTCAGCCTCCTGAATGGCTGGAACTACAGGCATGTGCCACCACACCCGGCTCTAATTTTTGTATTTTTAGTACAGATGGGATTTTACCATGTTGGCCAGGCTGATCTCGAACTCCTGGCCTCAAGTGATCCACCTGGCTTGGCCTCCCAAAGTGCTGGGATTACAGGCATGAGCCACTGCATCTAGTCTGCTCCATAATATTTCTTTTTTTTTTTCCCAAGACAGAGTCTCACTCTTGCCGCCCAGGCTGGAGTGCACTGGCGCGATCTTGGCTCACTGCAAACTCCGCCTCCCAGGTTCAAGTGATTCTCCTGCCTCAGCCTCCCAAGTAGCTGGGATTACAGGCACTCACCATCATGCCTGGCTAATTTTTGTATTTTTAGAAGAGATGAGGTTTAACCATGTTGGCCAGGCTGGTCTTGAACTTGTGACCTCAGGTGATCCACCCGCCTTGGCCTCCCAAAGTGCTGCGATTATAGGCATGAGCCACTGTGCCCGGCCTGCTTCATAATATTTGAGTTCAAACTTTCATTTCTTTTATTGAGGGTAGGGGGCACAGTCTGATTTTTGACTAGAATTGAAAAAGAGAAAATGTGTTGGCATGGAGGAAGATTAAACAACTTCCCAGTGGATGACAAAACTCTGTGCCATCCCAAATTGTCCGTACACTAGACTTGGGTCAGTTTTGGCCACATCCCACCAAAGCTCTTCTTCCCTGCAGTGGTTTGAAGGGCCTCTAGGGTTGGGGAACTTGCTGAGACCCACAGGCCAGGTATATATTCCCCAAGCTGCTTGCAGGGAGGCTCAAAGGCAGTAGGAATGCCTTTCCTGCTCCTGACCTATCAGTGCATATTGGCCATGGGAATTTAATAGAATCAGATCTAATGGAATTGTATTTTAAACTCACTGCGCAGATTCCCCAAAGTGCTTACGTGTGTCAGTGGGCTTGAATTCCAGCTCCACTACTTTTTACCTCAAAGACTTGCACGAGCTACCTTTCTGCACTGCCTTCTCATCAACTCTAAATAAAGAAACTAACATGAAGCCCTGCCCAAGGAGAGTCTGAGCTCAGACTCGCCTAACCTTGCCCCCACCTGATGGTTTGTCTCTACCTGCCCTGGTAGCTGAAGACAAAAGACATAATCTTTTGGAAACTCTATGGCCCTGCCCATCGCCTTAGAAACCCAAGTACTCATCCTGGTCAATGTAGGGCAGGATTATATCCCCTTCTACTACTGCAGCTGGCACTCTCCTGAAAGCACCACCTCCTGGCTGGAGGCCAACCAACTCAAGCCATTACAGCAACTCATAACAGAACAACCCTGCTTCAAAGGAGCAAACAACAGCTAATGCCACTGCCTGCAACACCCTGGCTAACCAGAGGTCCTGAGTCTGTCCATGTGGCAATTTCATTGCTAGTGTAACCAGTATTCAAGAAAACCAGTGCATTAAACAAAGCTACAAACAAGGACTCCCACAGAGTCCACTTCATTCCCATGCCACCTCCACTGGAGCAGGTGCTGGTATCCAAGGCTGGGAGACCTGAAGATGGATCACATCACAGGACTCTTTATAGACATTCCCCAGCACGAGCCTGGGGCTCAATAGCCCCACTGGGTGGCAAGACCCAGATGGGCAATAACAACTACTACAGTCTGGTGCTCAGGAAGCCAGAAAGAAAGGGCGAGAACACCACATCAAGGGATCACCCCATGGGACAAAAGAACCTGAACAGTAGCCCTTGAGTTCCAGATGTTTCCATCGAAACAGTCTATCCAAATGAGAAGGAACCAGAAAAGTAATTCTGGCAATATGATAAAACAAGTTCTAAAACATTCCCATAAGATCACACTAGCAATGGACTCAAACCAAGATGAAATCTGAATTGCCAGAAAAAGAATTCAGAAGGCTCATTATTAAGCCACTCAAGGAGGCACCAGGAAAAGGTGAAAACCAATTTAAAGACATTAAAACAACAATACAGGATATGGACGAAAAGTCTCTAGAGAAATAGATATCATAAAGAAAAGACAATCACAACTTCTGGAAATGAAAGATACATTTAGAGAAATGCAAAATACACTAGAAAGTTTTAACAACAGACTCAAACAAGTAGAAAAAATAGCTTCAGAGCTTGAAGACAAGGCTTTTGAATTAACCCAACCTGAAAAAGACAAAAACTAATTTTAAAAAATGAACAAAGCCTCCAATAAATTTGGGATTATGTGAAATGACCAAACATAAGAATATTGGTGTTTCTGAGGAAGAAGAGAAATCTTAAAGTCTAGAAAATTTATTTGAGGGAATAATCAAGGAAAACTTCCCTGGTCTTGCTAGAGATGCAGATATCCAAATACAAAAAGCTCAAAGAACATGCAGGAAATTGATTGCAAAAAGATCATCACCTAGGCACATGGTCATCAGGTTATCTAAAGTCAAGACGAAGGAAAGAATATTAAGAGTTATGAGGCAAAAGCATCAGGTAACCTATAAAGGAAAACCTACCAGATTAACAGGAGATTTATCAGCAGAAATCATGCAAGCCAGAAGTGATTGGAATCCTACCTTTAGCCTCCTTAAACAAAATAATTACCAGTCAAGAATTTTGTATCCAGTGAAACTAAGTTTCATAAATGAAGGAGATATAAAGTCTTTTTCAGACAAATAAATGCTGAGAGAATATGCCACTACCAAACCAGCACTATAAGAAATGCTAAAAGGAGTCCTAAATCTTAAAACCTCAAAACACACTAAAATAGAACCTTCTTAAAGCATAAATCTCATAGGACCTATGAAACAGTAACACAGTGAAAAAAAAAAAAACCAAGGTATTCAGGCAACAATTAGAACGTGAATAGAAGAGTACCTCATATCTCAATACTAACATTGAATGTAAGTGGCCTAAAGGCTCCGTTTAAAACATACTGAATGGCAGAACGTATAAAAATCTACCAACCAAGTATCTGCTGTCTTCAAGAGACTCACCTAACAAATAAGGACTCATATAAATTTAAGGTAAGGAGCAGAAAAAGATATTCCATTCAAATGGAAACCAAAAGTGAGTAGGACTGGCTATTCTTATAGCAGGCAAAACAGACTTTAAAGCAACAACAGTTAAAAAAGACAAAGAGGAACATTATATGATAAAAGAATTAGTTCAATATGAAAATATTACAATCCTAAATGTATACGCACCTAGTACTAGAGCTCCCAAATTTATAAAACAATTACTACTAGATCTAAGAAATGAGATAGACAGCAACACAGTAATAGTGGGGACTTCAACACTACACTGACAGCACTAGACAGGTCATCAAGACAGAAAGCCAACAAAGAAACAACAGACGCAAACTATACCCTAGAACAAATGGACTTAACAGATATTTTCCGAATGTTGTATATTTCCAGGATTATTTATCTCCTCTAGGTTTTCTAGTTTGTGCTCATAAAGGTGTTCCTAGTAGCCTTGAATGAACTTTTATATTTCTATGGTATTGGTTGTAATATCTCCCATTTTGTTTCTAATTGAGCTTTATTTGGATCTTCTCTCTTCTCTTTTTTTTGGTTAATCTCACAAGTGGTCTATTGATTCTGTTTATCTTTTCAAAGAACCAGTTTTTTGTTTCATTTATCTTTTGTGTGTTTTTTAAAATTTCATTTGGTTCTGCTCTGATCTTTGTTATTTCTTTTCCTCTGCTGGGTTTGGGTTTGGTTTGCTCTTGTTTCTCTAGTTTCTTGAGGTGTGAACCCAGGCAAGTCACACCCACCATGGCCACCTTTCAGTTCCCCTTGAGTATGCCAGTTCTTCTGTCTGGAATGTTCTTCCCCTCCCCTCTGCCCAGCATGCTCCTGCATGTTGGTCTAATGCTTTGGTTTTCAATTCATCCATTATTTCTTCTTCTTATTTATTTATGTATTTATTTATTTATTTTTGAGACAGAGTCTTGCTCTGTGGCCCAAGTTGGACTGCTGTGGCATGATCTCGGCTCACTGTAACCTCCACCTCCTGGGTTCAAGTGATTCTCCTGCCTTAGCCCCACAAGTGGCAGGGACTATAGGCATGCACCACCATACCCAGCTAATTTTTGTATTTGTAGCAGAGGTGGGGGTTTCATGATGTTGGCCAGGTTTGTTTGAACTCCTGACCTCAGGTGATCTGCCTGACTTGGCCACCCAAAGTGCTGGGATTACAGGCATGAGCCACTGTGCCTGGCCCCATTACTTCTTTAGGAAGTGTTCCCTAAGCCTTCAATCCACTATTTAAATCCTCAAATTCCTGTATTCTATACTCCAATGGCATCAAAGAACATGTCAGTGTAGCAACTTTCCTTTGTGTTTGATTAAAGATTGGTTAAAACTTCATTTCCCATTAGACCAAGGGCTCCATGAGGGCAGGGACATGCTGGGCACACTGCCTTCCAGAGCCCGGCACACAGCAGACATTTCACAAATATTTGATGGATGAATGAACCAAGTCACTTATTAGGAATGTCTGTGGGTTAGTGACTTCACCTCCTTGGGGCCTACATTCTTCCTCTGAAAATGAGGGGGCTGGATTTCATGGTGGCTAAGCCTCCACAAGCTGCCCAAAGCACAGTGAGAATTCCTAGGATGAGAAGCTCCAGAATTAAGTAAATGGAAGTGGTATCAGTTAACTCCCCATTAGGCATGAGGGAAGCCAGACTAACGGGCAGTCCCTGAGAAGCATCACCAGTAAGTATCTGGTGACAGATTCTCCAACAGACCTTTCCCCACACATGGGAGGCAAACTGTACCCAACTCCTCTCGCTGCTGTCAACCATTGGGGTTAATGAGTGATGGAAAAAAATGAGGACAAGCAAAAGGACTGAAACACCAGATCCCAACTATCTTTTAAAATTCTCTGGTTGGTTCCATAAACCGTTATTCAGCATCTACTCAGAATCTAAACTAGGGATTCAGAGATTAATGGAATATGGTCCCTGCCTGTAAGGGTCTGGTACAGGAGAGAGGGAAACAGATGACAACAATATTTTCATTCATTCACTCATTAATAATTAATTAATTCAAACATCTGCATTTGGACAGCTAATCTGAACAGAGTGTGAGGGCATACCTTTTCCGGATCTTAAATAGTAACCAGAATGCAATGCTTAACAGCCTTAAACATTTTAACCAAACTGAACCATGGAAAATATCTTTCTGGCATTTCACAATTTTTTTTCTCTTCTCCAAAGCCATCCCTAATCATCAGGAGTTGGAAATTGTTGACAGAAATCGGGAGGCAGCGAAGGTGGTGGCTGGAGCTTTGGAGTCAATTTTAGACACTGGCTGAGTGAACTCTGGCAGGTTTCTGAGCCTCAGAATTCTTTGTTTAAAATAAATGGGAAGGCGGCTTGCACATGTGGGTTGCTGGGAAGGTTCTGAATCAGACAACATGTTGGAAAAGCCACCTCTCCTCCTAGTTCCTCTGGTTTCTGTGTGCACTGCTCTCATGAAACTGGTGTTTCTATGTCCATTTTTCACCTTTATTAACTGAGATTAGGTAGGGGCTGTGTCTTGGTCATTCTGGCAAATCTACACAGACTAGCACAGTGCCTGGCACAAAGAGGGCTCTCTAAAGTTCTTGCTGAAAGAATACATTGTGGATTAGTTTCCACTCCCACACAAAATCAAGAAATGACCACACTCTGTTTGTTCTGGGCTGTGGTGGTGGGTGCCACTGTTGGAGAGGGCAGGGCCAAAGTGGCTGGGGTCAGGCACTGGCCTGACAGTTGAGAGGTGGCTTCCAAGGTCTTCCAGCTGTTGGCTGAGGAACACAGGGCAAGTCACTCATTTTCTCTGACCCTCAGTTTTGCCCTCTGTAAAATGGGGAAAAGCCTGTACCTACCTCACAGGGTGGGCATGAAGTTGAAATAACTTCGTAGATGTGCTTAGAAGGCAACTGAACACACAGTGGATGTCAGTCAATGGGTACCCTCACTAGCAATAGTAATGGAATATTCTGTTTGACCAAACATCAAGGCTGATGTCTGACAATGTCTTGCTCAAGTACGTTGACTCATTTTTCCGAAAAAACAAACCTAATTTTCAGCCTTTTCCTAGGACAGGTCCCTCAAAGGAATGACTCAAAGATTCTTCAGACACAGGGACTGAATCAAGACAACACAATTCAAAGGCTGGGAAGTACTCCTTATCTTTGTGCCTAACCTCAGGGCCGAGGTGAGTCTAGACCGAGTCAAATGCTGTCCTAAGCCTTGCAGAGTTTAGAGATATTTGGTTGCAGGAAATGCTTAACGCCTACAGAGGAAATCTAGTCCTAGAGCCAGCTCTCAGCTGCTTGCTCAAGTTCCTCCCCCTTCACCCTCTTGCGCATCACATAACACCTTTTATAAAGTCAAAACCATGAATTATTTCAGGATTATTATGTGTCATAACTGAACTGAACTGCAGGTTCCTAAATAAATAAGTACTTAAATAGGGACATCACTGAATATTTATGAATTCAAGAGACTCATGTGTTTGGTTCATGAAAACTGTGAAGTAATTTGGAGAGATATCTTTTCCCTTTAAATTGAAAGAATCCTTTAAGGAGTGCCTCTGTCCAGGATGTGGGAGAACCTTCAATGCCACCCCTAGTGCAGACGGCAGCCCCTTTCTCAATACAATGGACCTCCAATGGTGGGGCGTGGTGGCTCACGCCTGTCATCCCAGCTCTTTGGGAGGCTGAGGCTGGTGGATCACCTGAGGTCAGGAGTTTGAGACCAGCCTGGCCAACAGTGAAAGCCCATCTCTACTAAAAAAAAAAATACACAAATTAGCTGGGTATGGTGGCACGCACCTGTAGTTCCAGCTACTTGGAAGGCTGAGGCCAAGAGAATTGCTTGAACCTGGGAGGCGGAGGTTGCAGTGAGCCAAGATGGCACCACTGGACTCCAACCTGGGCCATAGAGGAAGACTCTGTCTCAAAACAAAACAAAACAATGGACCTCCAAAATATCAGGGAGCCATCAGGGATATCTGATGTTGCCACATGTGGAACAGATCTTAGCATCCTGTTTAGGGATGTTTTCTAGCTCACGGTTGGGGCATTTACCATAAAGAAACATAAAGTGGGGTTCCTGTATGCTCCTTTTTTTTTTTTTTTTTTTCCCGGACACAGCTAGTCCCTGTCCTGAGAAGGGAGGTATCAACTAGAAATGGAGAATTTCTGTCAGAAACAACGAGGTAAAGATGGCAGGAGGAAGAGTGAGGACTCTGGAGACAAACTCATGTGTTGGCTGGGTGAATGTGGGTAAGTTCTTTGGTTTCTGAGTCTGTTTCTGGGTTTATAAAACTATAGAGAAGCTACCTCCCGAGGAGAATTAAGTAAGAGCAGAGCACCAACCTCGACCTCTGCTATTCAGGTGGCCTTCGTTCATCACTCCATCCTTCCTCCCCAAAGTTTTCTGTATGATTTTAACATTCCCTCCCTCATTACTGTCTTCTTTGGGCCACTGAGGCATCAGCCAGGGTAACATCCCACCCCCATGAGCATTTTCAGCTGGTGGTGGTGGTATAGCTTAGGAGAGGAGAGATGGGGACGGGGGCCTCAGGGGCCTCTGGAGAACTGCTGCCCCTAGACAACCTCCTGCTCAGCCATGGGGCCCTGGAAGTGCCATCTGAGCTTACCTTGGGATACAGAGACACTAAACATCTTTCTATTCAAATTCAGCAAGCACAACTTGTTCAGAATAGCTTTCGCCTGTTATGGGAAACTGTTGAGTTTGCTTTCAGTTTGTCTCCTCTTATCCTTTACCGAACCCAAGCTCTACCTTTTGGCTATGCCCAACCTCTTTTGGTTTCTCACTAGTGCCATTCCTTTTCTTGTCTCTGGACCTTGGCCATGCTGCTTCTTCCATTTGGACCCTTCTTTCCCTTGTCTGTGCACCTGGCTAACTCGTTCTCATCCCATGAGTCGGATGTCCCTTTCTCGGAGAAGCTCCCTAACCCCCGACCTGGGTGTTCCTCCTCTGAGCCCCCACACAGAGCTGTGCCCTTCCCCATTGTAACACATATCACAGTGATGAGTAAAGGAAAGTGCGATTTCCTCTCTTCTTGGCCTGCCCGAGCTCCATGTGAATGGATACTGTGATGTCTGTCTCTCTCATGGCACTGTTTCTAGCACCTGGAGTAGCAGCAGGCACACAGTAGGCGCTCAGAAGGTACTGTTGAATGGAACTGAATCCTATTGTCCTCTCTGGGGTGGGAGGAAAAAGCAATCATGCAGACAAGTGTCATGGGCGGGAAAAGATCAAGGATAGAAGATGGGAGGCCCAGCGTGGGTGCTCACGCCTGTAATCCCAGCACTTTGGGCGGCCAAGGCGGGTGGATCATCTGAGGTCAGGAGTTTGAGACCAGCCTGACCAACATGGCGAAATCCTGTCTCTACCAAAAATACAAAAATTAGCTGGGTGGGGTGGCACATGCCTGTAATTCCAGCTACTTGGGAGGCTGACACAGGAGAATCTCTTGAACCTAGAAGGTGGAGGCTGCAGTGAGCTGAGATCGTGCCATTGCACTCCAGCCTTGGCAACAGAGTGAGACGCTGTCTCAAACAAACAAACAAACAAACAAAAAAGATGGGGCAAGCAAGGAGCTTTCATGTGGACCAAAAACAAACAAACAAAAAATCACCCCCTCATTTTAATGAGGGGGGTATGGGCTAGACTGGTAGGTTCTCCCAAGGTGGGAAAATGGCCAGAGGTGGCTAGGTAGAGGTGGGAGGTTGCTGTCATTGTGGCCTCAGTGCACTTCTATCCCCGTCCTTTCACTCGTGCCCTCCCCTTTGGGCTGCGCCCGCACCTTTGACACACAGGCATTTCCTCCTCCAAGTGGGAGGAAAAAGGAGAATGGAGAATGATGGCATTCTGGGACGGACTGCTCGTTAAAGTGCTCTTTTAATAGCGGATGGAACTGGCCAAAACAAGGTTTCTAGAGAATTTCATTTATTTGTCAGCTGCCTCATTTTATTACTGAATCAATGAGTTAATGAGCGACGTGGTTGGCCAAAGTTGTCCAAGTTCATTAAGACAGAGGTGTGGTAATTTCCAGGGCTGCCTTTGGGACCTTATCAGTCATTCGGGAGGTTCTTACATTTATTTTATCCTTTGTAAAGATAACTGGGGAGGCCCATTCTGTGGTCTTTTGAGTGACCTCTGGAGAAGCCTACCTGGGCAAACCGTGTATCTTCCTCCTTGTAATATTTCCTTTCCCTCCTGCAGCCCTCCCCCTGCCACCGCCCCCATTTCTCAACTCACCACCGAGCTGCTGTGCTTCAGGCCTGGATTTGCACTGACCTCTTAGGAAGCAGAACACCAAGGGCTTCAGTGGCATGTCCCATTATGGGGATGACACGGCCATTAGTAACCATGGAAACCGTCCTTCCCCATGGCTTGTGTGGTTCTACAGGCCTAATTTACACCCGGCTCTTCCAGATTTGAAGGGGTTATGGGGACCCAAGCACAGTGGCACCTTCCTTTAGCCTTGACAAGGCAAATACCAAGCACTTTCAAAGCCTTTTCCGATTAGAATAACCTCAAGTCTTTGATTCAGTAAACGTGGATACGTATTTTTAAAAAATCCAAAAAGAAAAGGGGAAAAAAAAGAGAGAGAGAAAAAGAAACAACTACTTTATGTTTGGTGTTTTTACAGCAACAAACATAAAACACAGAGGGAGGATGTGCTTTCTAACAGTCACAACTAAACTTCAGAATGGACAGGCCTGAAGGCTGGCACCCAAACAGGCCACAGCCAGCAGTGCTGTTCCCTGGGCACAGCCTTACAAATGAGGGCATAGGTTCCATCAGCCCCCATTTCTCTTCCTTTTTCAAAGAACCTTTACAAATAACTCATCAGCCAGGCTCAGTGGCTCATGCCTGTAATCCCAGCATTTTGGGAGGCAGAGGTAAAGGGATTGCTTGAGTCCAGGAGTTTGAGACCAGCCTGGGCAACAAAGTGAGACCCCGCCTCTTCCAAAAATTTAAAATATTAGTTGGGTGTGGTAGCAGGTGCCTGAAGTCCCAGCTACTTAGGAAGCTGAGGTGGGAGGATCGCTTGGGCCCAGGAGTTTGAGGCTGCAATGACCTATGATGGAGCCACTGCACTGCAGCCTGGGTGGCAGAGCAAGACTCTGTCACTAAAAACAAAACAAAACACCAAAACCAAAACCAGACCCTTCCACTACAAGAATAAGTATGTGAGGTAATGCATACGTGAATCAGCTTGATTGAGCCATCCCACTAGGTAAACATATTTCAAAACATCAGGTTGTACGTGATCAAAATACACCATTCTTATTTGTTAATTACAAGAGAAAGAAGCCACCATCTACGTCAACATCTCTGTACCCTACAATCTATACCAACCCTGGCAACGAAAAGAAAGCAAGCTGCATTCTCCGCTGCTGCCTGGGTGAGCAGGTGGAATTACCTGTCTAGGCCTGGCCAGCCTCTGCAGGGACGCAGTCAGAGTCCGATTCGGCCAGTTCCACCGCGCCTTCTGCTGCAGCCTGACTCCAGCTATCTGATCTATCTGAGATGGCATCCTCCTCCCCGACCGTCACCTCCACGTAATCCACAACGCTCGACTCCTCGTTCTCGTCGCTGCCCTGGCCATCCCGGCTGCTGCCCTCTGACCGGTCTGAGGTGGCCTCTGAGGGCTTTGCTGGCAAACAGTCTTTTGCTGGCTCGCTGCCTACTTTTACCCTGGGTACCAACTTCTCCAAGTCCTCCTCGCAGAGTTTTTTGGGGTCCTTGTAATATTGTGGAACCACGTCACCCCCATTCTTTGGGCTCTCGGCGATGGGTTTTGTTGCTTTCCTTGCTACGGCATCGTAGCCGTGATCATCTGCCACGGGCTGGTGCTGGTACTGCTCCATCCACTTCACGGTCCCTGTTTTCAGCAAGCATCTGTTCTCCTTGAACCAACGCACTATCTCAGTTCGAACCAGGCCCGTCTTGGCCGCTAACTGGTCATACTCCTGGGGAGTAGGCCACTGGGTTCTTGCAAACGTGCTCCTCAGGAGATGAACCTGTTCTTGACTTTTTGCAATTGCTGGCGAAGGGCTGGGCAGAGAACTGGTTAACTGGGCACCAGAGAGCTGGTCGAGTCGAGACAGAGCACCGTTGGGGGCTCCCGCATCTTGGCCTTTTTTGCCAGACCCCATGGAATCCAAGACAGCTTGTTCCATGCTGTCTCGAAGCTTCCGCCTCTCCGAGAACCAGGAGTCGATCTCTCTCCTGCTCAGCTTGGTCTCCACCCTTAGCCGATCCAGTTCTGCCTGGGTAGGAAAAGAACTTTTCAAAAAGCTGTCTTCCAAGATTTTCACCTGACCCTGTGTTTTCTCTTTGAACTTCTGGGGGGCAAAGTCTGGGTATGCATGGTAGGTGCGACCGTGTCGGGAGGCTGCGATGGCCAACTGGTCTTTGGCAAGGGATTCGCTGGTGATGTGGACGATGCCCCTTTGACACCGATACCGGTGGTCACTGAACCACTTCTTGATCTCGCTCCTGGCAAGGCCAGTCACCTCGATAAGCCGGTAAACCTCAGCATCGTCAGGGAACTGGCTCTGGAGAAAGCTGGCCTTGAGATGTGCTATCTGCTCCTTTGTCTTCTTGCGGTCACTGGCTGGCGTGGGCGGGGGGTTGGCCACCTTGGGTGGGGGCTCTGGCACCTGAGCGATGTGTGGACGCTTGGGCTCGGGGGCAGCTTGGGGAGTCACCAAGGGTCTCTTCTGGCCGTGGTTGGTGACTCCTGCCACGGCAAGCGTGATGGGGGAGCAAGAGACGGTTGTTGACCCGCTGGTCACCTGAGTCAGCACCAGGCTCGTCTGGCCGAGGATCTGGCACGGTAGAGCCGTCTGGAGGATGGGCTGTGTCACCTTTGTGGGGGCCAACTGGGCGGGCAGTACAGTGATGGTCGGGGGTACTGACTGGATGGTGCCGTTGAACATCTTCTTCCGGGCCTCCTCCACCTCTTCTGGGGACCAGCTGATGCCGTGCTTTAAGCGCTGGGTGGCAAACCAGATTCTGATGTGCTCCTCTGGGTGTTTGGAGGCAGCCGTCAGCCAGGACAACTCAGCCTGGGTCGGGTAAGGAAACTTGTTGAAAGAGTTGATCATCGTGGCATTTGTATCCAGGGCAGAGTTGTATTTGGTAGTATTTAGTGGGACGGGGACCTTGGGCACAAGGTTGATATTTGGTGGCAGCTGTACAGAAGGCATGACGTGTCCTAATGTGTCTTGGAGGAGCTCCACACCTCCGAGTCTCGAGAGGATCTCAGCTGTGTCTGTCACCAGGCGGGCGGTCCCTTCCACGTGGTTCTCAGGGGTGATCTCCTCGGGCTTCTTGGGCACCTTCTTGGCATCTGCTTTTGGTTTTCCGGGCTTCATGATGGGGGTTTTACTCACCGAGATCCCAGAATCACTGTCACCAGTTCCGGGGCCGCTGGTGGTGATAGACACGACATGGTTGGCGGCTTCGATGGACTGTTCCAAGACAGTTTGATTATTGCGCTTAATTAACTTCAGCTTGAAGTTGGCCTCCCCGGGATGGAACTTGGAGTTGTGGTCAGACAGGGAGTCGTACTTTTTGGTTGTGAAGTTACATTCTGCACACACATAGAGGGGGTTGAGAATCACGTTGGGATGCTGCATGTCGACGTGCTCCGTGAACTCGTTCAGGTTTTGCGTGGAGTAGGGGCAGTATTTGCACTCATAACCACCTTGGAGTTTTTTGGACTGGCTTTCTCCCGTAGATTTCACCTCTATCACTTCATTTTCTTTGGAAGAGTTTTCAAGTTCTGCTGCCCAACTGTCCTTGGCCACGTCAGGCTGTGGTGTGCTGATTCCTTTCTCTTTGGCCCTGTCTACCTCCTCGGGCACATCTTGTTCTACTACTTGTGATGTCCGAACCATGCACGGAGTTGTAGATTTTCGTTTGCTAGCCATGCTGCCTGTCTGTGTGCAATGGCTTAGTTTTGGAGGGGGGTAGGGAGGGGATGGTGAGATTCTTGGAACGAATAAGGTGAAGGGCTTTTGGCTTTATTCCCCCTCAAATGGCTTTGGCTTTCCTTGTATGCTGAAGTCTACTGTTTGAGTTTTCAGAATGATTTCAGCACAGAAAATTGCAATGGCACCAACCACTAAACACACCAGGAAGCATCATATCTGTGGGCAAGAACAAAGACAGGGTCAGTGTCTCTTCACAAGGCAAAAGAAACTGGCACTTCTTTATGAGTTTTCCCATGACCCATCTCAACTGGCACCCAAATCGAACACCTATGTATGCCCAGATGGCGTGAAAGTGCTTATAAACAAGAAAGATTGCATTATTTTTCTCTTCCTTTTTTTGGGAAGGAGGTGAGAACAGGCCCAAACCAAGCAAAGGTGGATGAGGGTCACCATTTCATGTTTAGAGACAAAGGAATACAGGAAAGGTAGACAGGTACTAAAATCTTCTGAAGTGGTGAGAGGGAATGTCGCAGATGGTGTGCTTGCAAGCCGCTTTTAGATACGGTACCTCGGAAGCCAGACATGTCCCCAGGGCTGGCAAGTGAAATTTATCCAGGCGTTAGAAGACAGATATGAACATTTTGCTTATCATAAAGGCAAAATCACAATAGAAAATCCAGAAAACGCAGAAAAGTATAAAAGAAAAAAAAAAAAGCAATCACCCCCCAATATTGTAGTTTTATTGTTCATCTCACTTAAACAGTTTCCCATTTCCAAAAATAGTGAGCAAAATGATGATTTAAAAAATCATTATTTCATCACGTGGTGAAAGTCATGCATGGTCTATCCCTACAGTGTAATAACATGCATTATAGGGATATACCACACATGATGTGTTCAGCCATTGGACTTCTTTTTTAAAATTTTATTTTAAGTTCTGGGATACATGTGCAGAATGTGCAGGTTTGTTACATAGGTATATATGTGCCACGGTGGTTTGCTGCACGTATCAATCCATCATCTAGGTTTTAAGCCCTGCATGTATTAGGTATTTGTCCTAATGCTCTCCCTCCCCTTGTCCCCCACCCCCCGACAGGCCCCAGTGTGTGATGTTCCCCTCCCTGTGTCCATGTGTTCTCATTGTTCAGCTCCTACTTATGAGTGAGAACATGTGGTGTTTGGTTTTCTGTTCCTGTGTTAGTTTGCTGAGAATGATGGCTTCCAGCTTCATCCATGTCCCTGTGAAGGACATAAAGTCATTCTTTTTTATAGCAATTGGACTTTTGTTGAACATTTATTTCCAGTTTTTGACTCTTATCAACAAAACTGCAGTGAATAACCTTAATCCTTATTTCTGATAACTACCTTTGGATGGATGCCTAGAAGTGGTTCTCTTGACCCATATATACGGTAGAGTGTTGGCCTCAGTTGGCCTTTTCTTTGGTAGTGTATGAGAGGGCTTGATTCACAATCCAGCCTAGGTAAAATACTACTGCTAAAAAGCCTTGCTGATTAGACAGGGAAAAACAGTTTTTTGGATTTTTGTTTGTTTCTGAGACAGAGTCTGGTTCAGTCACCCAGGCTGGAGTGCAGTGGCACAATTCTAGCTCACTGCAACCTCTATCTCCCGGGCTCAAGCAATCCTCCTGCCTCAGCCTCCCGAGCAGCTGGAACTATAGGCACACACCACCATGCCCAGCTAATCATTTTATTTTTATTTTTTAGTAGAGACAGCGTTTTGCCATGTTGTCCAGGGATTTTGCCATGTTGTCCAGGCTGGTCTCCAACACCTGGGCTCAAGTTGTCCACCTGCTTCTGTCTCCCAAAGTGCTGGGATCGTGGGCGTAAGCCTTGCCTGGCCAAGAAAACTGTTTTAATATGCTTGTATGCTTTTCTTGATTGACAATAAGGTTTAATTGTTTTCAAAGATTTGTTCACTATTTATATTCTTTTGTAAATTGTCTGCTTATGTCATTTTTATATTTTGACGTTCTGTGGTTTTTATTATGAATTTGCAAGAGTTCTCTTTACATAAATAATACTAATGCTTTACTTAGTTTGTTGCAAAACTTTCTCCAGTCTATCATTTACCTTTTTTTTTCTTTGGTGAGATGAAATTTTGCTCTTGTGGCCCAGGCTGGAGTGTAATGGCATGATCTTGGCTTACCACAACATCTGCCTCCCAGGTTCAAACAATTCTCCTGCCTCAGTCTCCTGAGTAGCAGGATTACAGGCATGCACCATCACGCCAGGCTAATTTTGTACTTTTAGTAGAGACGGGGTTTCTTCATGTTGGTCAGGCTGGTCTCGAACTCCTGACCTCAGGTGATCCGCCCGCCTCGGCCTCCCAAAGTGCTGGGATTACAGGCGTGAACCACCACGCCTGGCCCTATCATTTATCTTTCAGTTGTGCATATTATATACATTTTTAATGTTTAACGTGTAGAAATTTTAATTTTTAGCTAATATATTTACCAATTTTTTTCTCTTGTAGCCTCCTCCATTGTGATTTTATATTTAGGAAGTGATTCCCTGTCTTGATAGCTGGAATATATTAATCTACATTTTCTTAAGCATGTTTTAACTTTATTTTTGCATTTAACTCATCTGGTATTGAATTTATCTTGGGTTAAGCTGTAAGACACAATTCTAACCATTTTTCTTGAGAGTTACCAACCATCTCAGCAGCATGCATTATTATTTCCTTTCTAACTAATTTTTGAGCAACCTCCTTTATCATACACAAACTTTGTATCTACTAGGGTTGGTTCCGGGTTATCTAATCTGTGTATTGATCTAGCTATTGAGTACTGCACTTATGCCTTGCTTCTAAAAGAACTTTTGTAAGTGTAGAGTACATTTTTATATCTAGTGGAGTTCCTCCTCATTACTCTTTCTTTTCGCAAAACAGTTCTTGGTTATTTTGATAATCTAGTCTCATGAATCAATATCACCTGTGAAATAAAATTCTATTAGAATTTTGATTGGAACTGCATTAAACAAATGATGATTTGGAAGTACAGGAACAATTTGCTTATTAGTTAACAGAGAATGGAGAGCTGATGGGCTAAAGGAGGCAGGAGACATGTTTTGAAACAAAGATCCCCGACCTCCAGGAAAGGAAGGAAAGGGAGGGGAACGCAGGAGATGACATCTCATCTCTGGCCCCTCCCATGGGCCTGGGTTTGAGTCCCACTGAAGAGAAGGCATAAAGGCCGAAAGGAAGAACTTATTTTCACAAACAATTCTGAGAGTCTAGGCCCACGTCCACCTGCTTAGGGGCTCAGGTGACACAGTTGGGCAGGGCTTGGCAGAGGGCCATTCCCCCACTGGTGAACCCAGAACCTGGCCCCTCTAAGATGAAAGCACCGGCATGTGTAGACTGGTCAAATTCATCAGCAGTGGGGTGCAGGCTCCTCAGGCAGCAGTGAGGAGAGGACAGGGGCAAACCAGAGAAGAGGGCAGCTGCTTCTTTTTATTGACCATGCTTAAACTGCCACCTCCAGCCTCCACCTGCCGTGATCTTCAGGTCTTGATCTCACCTCTCAAATACTTTCCCCGCCTCCAGAGTTCATCTCCAGCAATGGCACCACCAAGACCCGGCAAGCTCCGGCCCCGGCTCCCCTCTCCCACCGCCCTTCACGCTCCAGTGGCTCTGTCAGGACCTCACTCCCCTCATAGCGCCTCTGCCAGAACATCCCACCCCGAGAGACAGCGGCTTGGTTTTCAGGTCTCCATTGAAAAGTCACCCTCCCACAGGGAGGCTTTCGCTGACAGCCGCCCCTCTGCAAAACAACACCTCCCCAGCACTCTCCATTTCCTCACCCCGCGTGGCTTTCTTCACGGCACTCTTCAGTAGCTGACATCATACTTTGATGTTTTGTGGTTAAAAGAGGAACAAGTTTCTATCCACTTGTTTATCACTTGCATCTCCCTCCAGAACCATTCTGCCCAATATGGTAGCCACTAGCCACATGTGGCCTTTGAGTTTAATTAAAATGAAATAGGATTAAAAATTCAGTACCAGGCCGGGCGCCGGTGGCTCACGCCTGTAATCCCTGCACTTTGGGAGGCCGAGGCGGGCGGATCACGAGGTCAGGAGATCGAGACCATCCTGGCTAACACGGTGAAACCCCGTCTCTACTAAAATACAAAAAATTAGCCGGGCACGGTGGCGGGCGCCTGTAGTCCCAGCTACTCGGGAGGCTGAGGCAGGAGAATGGCACGAACCCGGGAGCGGAGCTTGCAGTGAGCCGAGATGGTGCCACTGCACTCCAGCCTGGGCGACAGAGTGAAGACTCTGCCTCAAAAAAAAAAAAAAAAAAAAAAAAAAAAAAAAAAAAAAAAAAATTCAGTACCACAGTCATGCTAGTCACATTCCCAGTGCTCAAGGAGCAAATGTGGCTGGTGGCTATTGTCTAATACAGCAAAGGACATTTCTATCATTGTGGGAAGTCATATTGGACAGCACCATTCAAGAACAGACACTTCATCAAGGCAGAAAGGTTTTTTTTTTTTTTTTTTTTTGAAATGGAGTCTTGCTCTGTTGCCCAGGCTGGAGTGCAATGGCACAATCTTGTCTCACTGCAACCTCTGCTTCCCAGTTCAAGCGATTTTCCTCACTTAGGCTCTCAAGAAGTTGGGGCCACACGCATAAGCCACCACACCTGAACTAATTGTTTGGTTTTTTTTTTTTTCAAAGACAAGATTTCACCCTGTTGCTCAGGCTGGTCTCAAACTCCTGGGCTCAAGTCATCCACTTGCCTCTGTCTCTCAAAGTGCTAGGATTACAGGTGTGAGCCACCACACCCAGCATCACAAATTAAATTAACACATTAAATTAACAACACACATGTTCACATGTTGGGGTTACACGAGTGGAGGAACTCTGTAAGGGAAGGGAGACTCTACAGTTCTGTGGGGAGTACTATTAACACAGCAGAATGTGGCTAAATTTGCACCCACTGGCCAAAGGGCTTGCGACATTTGAGTTAAATTTTTCAAAACAGAGGGGGAAAGACACTTTCCTCCTGCAGAAAAGGCATCAGGTAGGAGTAGACTCAGGGGAGGAAATATCTTCTTTACCGAAACTTCCCATATCCCGCATTATTTAAATCTGTTGACAAGTGAGTCCCTAAAATGAGGTGAATGGCGGTAAAATGGCCTGGAAGCTTCTCAGTGTTTCAAAAACTGTGGCTGAAAATAAAAGCATCTTCTAAAACTCATTCAGCAACCAGGAATCCAAACCAAAGAAGATGAAAAAGAAGAAAAGAGGAAGGAAGAAAAGAGAGAAGGAGGAGAGCTCAGAAAACACAGAGCCTTTTGAGAATCTATTGCTTAGGGTTCTCTTGGTGGATCTGCAAGAAACATGGCCTTTAGAAGGATGATCCTGGCACCAGGGATTGGGTGTCTGAAGGGCAGTGGCATGTTGGCATCTGTCATTTTGAAAACCTGTGAGCCACCAGCAAGGTGAGGACCAGCACCATGAAGCCAGGTACTTGCTGGAATGAAGGCTAAAATGTTTTGAGCAAAGTCTTCAGGTCTGATATGCCTGGGTCAAAGTTGGCAAAAATAAAAAATAAGTGAATGAATGAATACATAAAATGCATGTTAAGAATAAACTCTAACACAGTCCCTTCTACAGTGAGTGCCACGTGTCCCAGCAGACCTGCTGCAAGTCGTGGTTCTTGCCCTGGACCAGTGTCTCAGCACGTCTGAACTGGGTACAATCACATCCTGTGCCAACCTGAAAACACTTAAAGGGAGCAGGGCATTCTCTCTTGGGCTGCACCAACCAGGGCCCAGCAGTGGGGAGACTCCAGCCAGTCATATACCATCCCCTGTCTGACGATTTCGGGCACGTTCAGGGTAGTAAGGCTGTAGACAGACCATCCCTTATCTGGAGCAAGAAACATCCCTGCCCTCAGGAGGTTGCCTGAACAAGTCAGAACTAAGCACACTTGTTTAAGATTCTGGTTCCCAAGAGAAGCGAGGGGAGGTAAGACAGCTGTTCTCTGTGTCGCCCCTCTCTGTCTGAAGTCCTGCTCCTCATGGGATACCCAAGAGTATGACAAGCACATGTTACATGGAAAGGAACCCGGAGCTCCAAATATACCCTTGCTGCCTTTACATGTTTTTGATCTTGACTCAGTTTTCCTTTTATCCACCGCAGCATTTGCTATGCACCTCAAAGAAACCCTAACCATAATGAGACCATAACAATGCCTTGGAATAAATTGCCTTGGAATACATGCCTTTTTTTTTGTTTGTTTGTTTGTTTTGCAGAGACAGGGTTTATATAAAAGAGAAATGACCGGTCTACATAGACAATGACAAAGAGGCCATTTCTGGTGTCTGTGCAAGGCTCTCCCCTTCGCCACGAGGTGCTTCTTCCATCATTACCTTCCCTGTTGCAAGTGGAATGAATTCAATTAGACCCTTGCTTATGAGTATGAGTATGAGCCAGAACCCTGGGAACAGCTAGGGGCGCAAAGATGAAGACGCCACAGCTCTGTCCTCAAGGAGTTCGTAGCTGGCATATTAGTTTGCTAGGGCTGCCATGACAAAATACCACAGACTGGGTGGCTTTAGACAACAGAATTTATTCTCTCACAGTTTTGGAGGCTGGAAGTCTGAGATCAAGGTGCCAGCAGGGTTGGGTTCTTCGGGTGCCTCTCTCCTTGGCTTGGAGATGACGGTCTTCCTCCTGTGTGTTTCTGAGGTCTTCCCTCTGTGGGAGTCTGTTTCCTAAACTCCTCTTGTTGTAATGACACCAGTTATACTGAATTAGGGCCCACCTGATGACCTCATGTAACCTTGAAGTTAGAGTAATTAATTACCTTAATTATCCTATCTCAAATACAGTCACATTTGGAGGCATGGGGGATTAGGACCTCAACATATGGATTTTAGGGGAGCATAGCTCATCCTACAACAGTTGGGCAGGGCACCGCCATCCAAACACCCTTCGATGGCACATGAAGTGACTGGTTCAGACAGTTGACAAACACTGATAGGGCATCTAGTGGTGCCAGATGCTGTTCTAGTTGCAGAGGATACAGTGGTGGATGGACAGAAATTGTGGCTCGTGGAGAACTCACCATGGGGGAGAGAAAGGCAGGGAACACATTAAAAGTGTAGAGTGGGGCCACCTGAGGTTTTAAGCAGGGTGGTCAGGGACTTCCTCCTTGAGAAGGTGACAGTGGAACAGGTGGATGTTGCAAATACAAGAAGGAGAAAGAGTTTGTGAAACAGAGAGGAGGCTGTACTTAATTTTGTAGGGCACGGTTGGGGGAGGATAGATAAAGGCTTTCCAGGGGAGGTAACTTTCCTTTTCTTAGAAATAAAATGGTAATAGCTACTAGTAACGAAAATTCTCCATGCTTTCTTGGTGAGTCTTCACAACTCTGCAGAGCAGCTGTGACTACCCTCAATCTGCAGATGAAAGAACCAAGACCAGAGAGGGTAAGTGTCTCACCTAAGGTCACACAGCTAGTTCATGGCAGAGCTGGAATTTGACCAAAGTCTATCCAAACCCTGTGCTCTTGGCACACCACCACAGAGCCTCTCCTGGATAAACAGGGCTTCAAAGGTGGCGGAGAATTCTGCGAGGTAGAGGAAAGTGAGAGTGACTCCTATCAAAGGAACCTAGTCTTCCCAGGCTGAGCAGACAGCATGAGTAAGTCGGAAGGCAGGAAAACATCTGAGGAATGACAAGGACTGAAGGTAAGGGGCAGGGGTGTGAGGGCAGAGGCAGGGAGGAGGCTGAACAACTTAGGTTGCAGCAAGATGGCGAAGAGTCTGGAATGCCGAGCCAGGGAGCTGGGATTTTGGTCTGCAGGCAACGGAGGGTCAAAGCATTTTGGGCAGGGTCCTGGAAACAGAGGGGTCTTGGATTCAAGGTGTGGGGTGGGACTGGCAGGAAAAGAGGCACATCAATGAAGAACAAACCCTCAAACCAGGCAGCTGAACAGTAATCTCAGCTAACCCCCAATGAAATGGTCAAGGCCCAGGCTGCCGAGAGATATCCTTCCCTCCCACCTCCAAGCTTCTCCTTTAAGCAGATGCTGGGAGCTGTTCACTTTTCATCTGGAACTTTCTCCCATTTGGTTTGGCCTCTCTTCCCCACCATGGAATGGCTGAACAGTTGGGGTTTGTATGTCACAGCTCTGATTCTCCCTTAATCAATTCCCCAACAATAATGACAGCCAACATTCACCAAAGCCTTAGTGTATCCTAAGTGCTAAGTTTTACTTCTCAGAAACCCTATGTGGACACTAAGGCTCAGAGATGTTAAGGAGCTTGATCAAGGTCACACAGCCTGGAGCAGTAAAACTGGGATATGAACTTTATGTGTAGACCTGGGGATTGTGTTAAAATACAGATGCTGATTCAGTGTGTCTGGAGTAGGGCCTATGACTGTGCTTTTTTTTTTTTGAAATGGAATTTCGCTCTTTCGCCTAGGCTAGAGCGCAGTGGCGCAATCTCAGATCACCGCAACCTCCACACTCTGGGCTCAAGCGATTCTCCTGCCTCAGCCTCCCCAGTAGCTGGGATTATAGGCATGTACCACCATGCCTGGCTAATTTTTGCATTTTTAGTAGAGACGGGGTTTTGCCATGTTGGCCAGGCTGGTCTCAAACTCTTAACCTCAGGTGATCCACCCACCTCGGCCTCCCAAAGTGCTGGGATTACAGGGATGAGCCACTGCACCTGGCCATGACTGTGCCTTTCTAACAGGCTCCTAGGTAAGGATGCTACTACGCAGGTGTGACAAACTTGAAGGTACAGGGCTCTGTAAGGCTCCCCAAGAAGCACCCTCCTCTGCATCCTTTGTTCTTTCTCCTTCCCACCATCAGTTCCAGAGACAGGTGGTGGCATTTCCTGACCTTTCCCTGCAAGTAGCCTGCAGCCCCTGGGAGAAGGAAAAAATGGATCAAACTGCCACAGCAGCCCCTGGAAACTTCTCAACGTGGCTGGCTCGCAGTCTGGCTGTCACGATGGTACATGGCTCCGCTCTTGACCTCCCTAGGGAGGCATCTGGGGGAGGTGAGGAGTCAGACTGCAGAGGCTTCCTGCAGCGGTGGATCTCTAGCGCTTGGGAGTTCAGAGGCCAGAGGGAGCTGCAGAACCTGGATCCCAGGGGTCTATCCAGAGGGTGGCAGTGCTCTGAGCCCAGGGAGTGCTCAAGAGCTGCTCGCTCTCAGGGAATCACACCTCCGGGCTTTGACAGGGATGCCACGTCTCATCACAGAGCTTTTCACTGGGGCTGTCAGAAGAAATAACAGGGCTGTCTGGGAGCTTTCAAAGGAAGCATCTTGTCAAGACATCAAAACCAAAAAGGATGCTTTTAGCTTTGTGGGGTCTTCTGACAGGGCTGTTAACAGATTCTGCCTCAGTTCATCAAGGGTAGATCTTTTTTGAGGGGGTGGGGGCAGGAATTGCTCCTTTGTGTTTTAAAATCACAACATGACACCCCCCCCCAGAAGGCATTCTGCTGGGTAGATATGTTGTGGCAATGGTGGCGGGTGGGGGCAGGGCAGGAGGAATCAGATGCGACAAAGCGGAGGGCCAGGGCTTTGCTCTGAGCTCCAGCAATCCAGCTCTCTTCTCATCCGTTTCCATCCTCGCCTCCATTTTTCTCATCTGTTAAACACAATTGCCTCTGAGAGGCCACTGGTGACCGAGAGTTAATTCCTGAGTTTTCTGATTTTTCCCCATTCTGTCTTAAATCCAAATTTGAATTTTGGGGTTGGGCCTATAATGTGGCTTCCAAACCGTCACACATCACCTGGAGGACTTTTTGTAAAAATACCATTCACGAACCTCAGTCCAGAGTTAACTACACCCAAGCCTCCAGGTGCAGAGCCTGGGAATGTATCTTTTTAATCAGAGGTCACGCAACTGCTGCGCAGCCTTGTTTGCTACCTTTGGAATCAAGATATCACTTGGCTTCTTCTAATTCAGAACTGGTTGGGCGAAACACACTGTCCCATGAAGACACAGAGATGTTCATAGCTGCTTTTTTTTTTTTTTTTGCTGCAGCTAAAACTACAAACAACCAAAGCTCTCTGCTGTGCCAAAGAGTACAATACCGTATTAATACTCCCAAAGGGAATGACAGACAATTTGGAGGATGAGGTAGAAACGGGGGAAGAATTGTACAAAATTACAATCCTGGAAAAGAAAACAGAATGCTGGCTGCTTGATAACATAGCATAAAACATCTTTATAAACAAGATCCACAGAAAGAGGGTTGGTGATTTGGGAAAGCTGAGATGTAAGAGGCAATTTCCTGTTATCTGTGTTTGTGTTTTAACTTTTTGTACTGCTTAGTTGCTCAAACAGACACATTTTTAAAAAGAAAAGACGGGGTTTGTTGATCAAGGAAACCTGATAGTACTAAAATGTTGTTTACATGCATAATCTTTTAAAACTGTATTCTATCTAAAGACAGGTTCTTACTCTGTCACCCAGGTTGGAGTGGAGTGGCATGATCATGGCTCACTACAACCTCAAACTTCTGGGTTCAAGTGATCCTCCCACTTCAGCCTCCTGAGTAGCTGGGACTACAGGCACATGCCACCATGCCCAGCTTATTAAAACGATTTTTTAAAATTGTAGAGATAGGGGTCTCATTATATTATCCAGCCTGGTTTTAAACTCCTGGGGTCAAGTGATCCACCTGCCTCAGCCTCCCAAGGTGCTGGGATTACAGGTGGGAGCCACCATACCTGGCTTACATGCATAATCTCTACTATTCCCAGAACACCAACTGATGGCTGTGATCTCCATTTTACAGATGAGGAAACTGAGGCTCAGAGAGATTCAATGGCTTGCTGAAGAGGGTAGAATCCAGATAATCCTGGCTCCACGCCTGCTGCTTGATCCCTATGATACACAGTTGTTCATTGTGAACAATTCTATTTCCTGATACTGTGTCTATAAATTAGATTTCTCACAAATTCCAAGTGGCCTTGCCCCTCTGGGAGTGTTCAAAGGAGGAAGATTTTAATTGAATTGCGATGTCTTTTTCAACAAGCTGTTCTGAAAAGCTCTTGTTAGGAAGAAAGCTGACATGATCCTTTCTAACCAAAAAAGCTACATGAGTGGCCCATGGAAGTTTGAAGTGAGGTCTGCAGCTGCTTCACACTGCCTGCCGTGTGAGCATCGCCACACATTTGGGTGACACAGGGCCCTGAGGGGAGGCTGGGTGTCCTGCCAGAGGTAGGATGGGGTGGTGGCTTCAGACAGGGTAGTCAGCACTCAGGGGCAGAGGAAGCCACTGATGCCTGAGAAGATAGACCGGGTCTCGACCCATGTGAACCTGGAGCCCCAAATTTACTCATTTACTCTGAACCAATGAATTCCAAAGCTCTTCAACAGGAAAAGCCTTGGCCTCCAGGGGCCTTGTTCTCCATCAGTGCTCAGCATTAGTGCCCACCAGGTCAGTGCAAGTGGGACACAGGCTGAAGCCAGCACTCCCAGTTTGAATCCTGGCTTCATCACTTACTAGGAGTCTACTCTTCTCTGGCCACAGCCTTGTTGCCCACCTCACAACCCCTAAACCCACATGCAAGCCAGAGAATACCAAATGCTGCATGTTAATTCACCATGGCCAACCTCAGTTCCTGCAGCTATAAAATGGGGTAAGCCTTCACCTGCAGAACTGGCCCGAATGGAGACCTCTGACACTGGTATGTTCTGGGACTAATCACAGGGTGACTTTGATTACTAAGCCAGTGGGAGTGGTGAGCGGATTGGCAAACTGATGTTCAGAAGGACTGCTCCACCCCTCCTCCCATCAGGCCCCGTTTTCCTTCACAGCGCCTCTCAGCGGTCAACCACTGTATCAGGTGCTGCGCACTTCTGCTAGCTCATCTCACCTGGTCACGCTGCTCTGAGATTTTTTCTCACTCATCTTTTGTTCCTACCTCTCGAATTTCCTATGTAACTGTTATAATATGAATTTCCCAACTTTGCCTCTCTGTTTTAGTAGATTTTGCCTTGTATCTTGCTGAGATCCAGCTCACCTTTTCTATCTCCAAGCATCTCTTTGCTATCCAGTTGGTTAGGAGGCGGTAAGTTGGTCTCCCTGTTAAAAGGCTAATCCTTCTACCAGGCCTCCAGCTCAGCACTCATGGGTTCTGTCAACTCCTGTCTCCATCCACTGGGTCCCCTTCCTTTTGGGTTACAAACATCTCAGTTTGCCATTTCCATAAAAAGGCAAACAAAGCAAAGCAAAGCAAACATGAAAAGCAAGGCTAAATCTCTCCTGACAGCTCGATTCCACCACCATCTACACATCATTATATCAGCTCCTTCATCCTATGGCAGAGGTGAAGAGCTCAGGCTCCTGAGTGGGAGACTTGCCTTCGAGGTCTGGTTCCACGCCATGGGTGAGAGATCCTGGACAAGTTCACCAATCCTTTGAAGCCTCAGCCTTTCCGTTTGTACCATGGGGATGAAAATGGTAGCCACATCAAAGGGCGGCTGAGAGTATCCAGTGAGCTAATTTGAGTATATTTGGTTCTGTGCCTGATCCTTGATGAGCTTGGAGCTCACAACAGAGGGTACCTGTTGTTAAAATGATTTTACCGTCAAAATTCTCAAAGGAAGTTTATGATTACACCTGCTCACCGCTTCTCTTACTGCATGCTTCGCCCCTCACCTCTGTGGATTCTGCCCTCCCAGCTCTGTTGACAATTTTATCATAAAACTGCTAAATATATCCCCCATCACTGACTCTGCAGGGCAAAGTGTCATCCTCAAAACACCCCTACTGGCTGCTCCTTCTTGATCTCGATTCTTCTCCTTCTCCTTCTTCTTCTTCTTCTTCTTTTTTTTTTTTGACAGAGTCTTGCTCTGTTGCCCAGGCTGGAGTGCAGTGGTGTGATTTCAGCTCACTGTAGCTTTGGCCTCCTGGGCTCAAGCAATTTTCATGCCACAGCCTCCTGAGTAGCTTGGACTACAGGCGCATGCCCCCATACCTAGCTACTTTTTTTGTATTTTAGTGGAGACAGTGTATCACCACGTTGCCCAGGCTGGTGTTAAATTCCCAAACTCCAGCAATTTGCCTGCCTCGGCCTCCCAAAGTGCTGGGATTACAGGTGTGAGCCACCATGCCCGGCTCCTCAGCTTCCTCTTCTGTTTTTCTGTTCTCAGTAGGTGCATTGCCATGCCCTTGGCTCTTCTCATCCCTCTTCTCTCCATCCTTCTTGGTGAACTCATTCATCCCAAAGATCTGCTCATCCTTGCAGATATCTACCAAACCAACCTTCCTAGCCCTGGCCCCTCCTCTCCAGAGCCCCAGACTTTCCTTCCCAGCTGCAGGTGGCTGGCAAGAAGACAGGAAGGACTAGATGGATTCGTAACTGGACAAAGGCTGGAGTGGCCACTCTCCACTGAAAGCTTAACAAAGTCAGAATAATTCGTGAAAACCAGGAAACATAAGCTGGGCATGGTGGCTCATGCCTGTAATCTTAGCACTTTGGGAGGTCGAAGTGGGTGGATCACAAGGTCAGGAGATCGAGACCAGCCAGGCCAACATGGTGAAACCCTGCCTCTACTAAAAATGCAAAAATTAGCTAGGCATGGTGGCACACGCCTGTTGTCCCAGCTACTCAGGAAGTTGAGGCAGGAGAATCTCTTGAACCTGGGAGGCGGAGGTTGCAGTGAGCCAGGATCTCGCCACTGCACTCCAGCCTGGTGACAGAGCCAGACTCCATCTCAAAAAAAAAAAAAAAAAAAAAAGAAAGAAAACCAGGAAAAATAATACATGAATAAGAAAATAGATGATCTGGCCAGGCACAGTTGCTCATGCCTATAATCCCAGCATTTTGGGAGGCCGAGGCAGGTGGATTGCTTGAGTTCAAGAGGAGCTCGAGACTGGCCTGGTCAACATGGTGAAACCCTGTCTCTACTAAAAATACAAAAATTAGCCAGGTGTGGTAGTGGGCACCGTAAACCCAGCTACTCAGGAGGCTGAGGTGGGAGAATCGCTTGAGCCCGGGAGGCAGATGTTGCAGTGAACCGAGATAGTGCCACAGCACTCCAGCCGAGTGACAGAGTGAGACTGAGTCTAAAAAAAAAAAAAAAAAGAAAAAAGGATAATGGATGATCCAATTCCACTTGGAGAACAAGATCTACTCATTTATCCCCACCAGGAGAAGGGGAAACTTGGCAGCAGCTGAGCTGGGTGGCTTTAAGAGTCTCTTTCAAGTGCATGCCATGTGCATCTATGATCACCACTGGGGGAAGGAGTGGGGGTTCTCACATAGACCTCAGATTTAACACATCTAGAATCAAGTTCATCACCTTCTTCCCAAACCCTATCTTTCTGTAATGTTCCTTATTCCAAACAAATGCTCCAGTATCGACTCAGTCATTCGGGCTGGAAACTGGGATTGCACTGGCTCTTCCACGTCCTCCCCATCCTGGAGTCTGCTATGCCCCAGGCCTTCCTGACTCTGCTTCCACGAGGTCTCCTAATTCTTCACTCCTCTGCCCCAGGCCCTGCTCGGGGGCTTTCCTCCACAACTGCAGTGAGTGCCGCCCCTGGCCTGAGCCCTGGGCCTCCCCGGCTGGATGCCGGCATTGCCTATCTAGTGCCCTTTCCCTCCTCCTCTGGCAATGACCATCCAGTTTTTCTAGAGAAAGACCCCTACACATGCCTGGCCCATTTCAAACCCCCAGCACTGCACATGTGACTTGGTCCTGCCCAGTGAGAACATCATTGCCTCCAGGAACAGTGAGTGATTAAGGAACAGCCCGATCCAAGTAGAGCAGTCAGAATCAGTGGGATTCCATTCTGGGGCGTTTACTGGAACCCTTGGGAGAATGAATGTGCTCCTTTCTAGTGGAGTTGCTGAGGGCATTGGATAGAAGCCAAGAGGCACCAGTGGCTATCTCGCCACGATAGAGGAGAGCATGCCTGGGTGCTGAGCTGAAGGCTGAGTTGAGAGATGCAGAGAACCAGTCCCAATGATGTCCCACTGAATCCCACTGGGTCCCAGTCCAACAGACTCAGATTTTTCCACAGTGTCAATTTGTTTAAACCAGTTTGATGGGGTTTTCTGTCCCTTGTAACTGAAAACATCCTGACAGACACAGTTTCAGGCCAGCGTCCTCGCTGCCACCATTCCTTTCTAAAACAGCAGTTCTCAGCCTTTTCCTGCCACGACAGCATGGTTGCTGGGGTGCCTATTTGTAACATTCTCTCAGGGTCACCTGTCATCCTTGTTGGGTTGGTTCTAACCTTACACCATTCCCTCTTTCTTAAGAAAGATTCTCAGGACATGAGTAGGATGACATTTTAATAGGAATAACCTTGCCTATCCAGTCCTTACCAATCAAGAAAAGTAAGCCACTCACAAACTTCAAGGCTTTATTTTTAGCAATAGATTGCTTACTGCCCCATACCTCACAACTGATGCCATGACTGAACATCATGTTTCTAAACACGAATCTGATCACGGATCACGTCATCCCTGTCTTTAACACCTCCCTGCACATATTGGCAGTGAGCTGTGAGAGGCACTCATCATCAGCAATCTGCATCTTATCACCCTGTTCCCTTCCTCAAACATTCCTGGTGTTTTAAAAGGGATCTACAGCAGATCTGTTTTTTTTTTTTTTTTTTTTTTTGAGACGGTCTCGCTTTGTCGTCCAGGCTGGAGTGCAGTGGCTGGATCTCAGCTCACTGCAAGCTCCGCTTCCCGGGTTTATGCCATTCTTCTGACTCTGTCTCCTGAGTCGCTGGTACTATAGGCGCCCGCCACCTCGCCCGGCTAGTTTTTTGTATTTTTTTAGTAGAGACAGGGTTTCACCGTGTTAGCCAGGATGGTCTTGATCTCCTGACCTCGTGATCCGCCCAACTCAGCCTCCCAAAGTGCTGGGATCACAGGCTTGAGCCACCGTGCCTGGCCTTTTTTTTTTTTTTTTTTAGAAATAGAAATATAAACATAGCATAGCTCAGGCATTCATTTGTTTGTTCGTTCATTCATTCATTCATTCATTCATTCTTGAGTGTCTGCTATGTGCCAGGCACTGCCTTAGATATTCAGGAAATAAGGTATAAGAATCTTGCCTTCTAGGAGTCCACCATCTAGGAGGGGAGACAGAAAGTAACCAGAAAACAAAGAACTTATAGTGGTAATTGCTATGCAGAGAGGTTTTAAAGATGATGTGATGGTGACAAAAAAGTTATGTTTGGCCAGGCACGATGGCTCAGCCTGTAATCCCAGCACTTTGGGAGGCTAAGATGGGCGGATCACGAGGTCAGGAGATCGAGACCATTCTGGCTAATAGTGAAACCCCGTCTCTACTAAAAATGCAAAAAATTAGCTGGACGTGGTGGCGGGTGTCTGTAGTCCCAGCTACTCAGGAGGTTGAGGCAGGAAAATGGCGTGAACCTGGGAGGCGGAGCTTGCGGTGAGCTGAGATTGCACCACTGCACTCCAGCCTGGGTGACAGAGCAAGACTCCGTCTCAAAAAGAAAAAAAAGGTTACTCTTAATGGTATAATCAGAGAAAGCCTCTCTGAGGAGAGGGTATCTCAGCTGAGATCAACATGTGAGGAACAGTCTTGAGACACTAGTGAGTAGCAGTGAAAACGGAGGAGGAGGCTCACTGGCGATCTGTGACAATTTTATGTTCACTGCAAACACTTTTCAAATTATACAGTTATTATTTAAAATTCATATTCTCCCCAAAGATACTTTTTTGAAAGGTCTTAAAAAGCTTCACTGAAATGTACTTTTCCCTTTTCAACATGAAAACAAAGCTCCTCAATGGTTTTATAATGGAAATAAGTTTTTCTTTCTCCTACTTAAGACAATTCAGGAAGAGATAAATATGAGATAAGAGCTTCAAACAGATTTAAAAAAAAAAAAAAGAAAGAGAGAGAGAGGAAAAAAAGTCATCTGTGAGTCCAGATCAAATATTAGAAGAAATTTTAATCCCAAATAATAGTTGTTATAAAGTGGATAAAAAAACTATAGCACACGACTTTTTGAAGTAGTCAAAATGATGCACTGTCTTGACAGCTTATAAAAAGAAATTTGAGGCTGGGTGCGGTGGCTCACGCTTATAATCCCAGCACTTTGGGAGGCCGAGGAGGGTGGATTACCTGAGGTCAGGAGTTCAAGACCAGCCTGGCTAATGTGGTGAAACCCCATCTCTACTAAAAATACAAAATTAGCCGGGCATGGTGGTACATGCCTGTAATCCTAGCTACTTGGGAGGCTGAGGCAGAAGAATTGCTTGAATTTGGGAGGCAGAGAGTGCAGTGAGCTGAGATCGTGCCATTGCACTTCCGCCTGGGCAACAAGAGCGAAACTTCATCTCAATAAATAAATAAATAAATAAATAAATAAATAAATAAAAGAACCTCACACCCAAATGCCATGCTCCATCTTTGATGGGAGAAGCTGATGGAGAAAAGCCAGAATCAATAAGGTCCATTGGGCACTGGAGTGGGAAGACTCTTAGAGGTGACCTGCGCTATTCATTAGTCAAGGTCCACCACAAGATTTGGGAAGGAACGGTGAGAGGACCTTCACCCCCATTACAAGGTGTTTGTGGCCTGTCTGGGCAGGTGAGTGAAGTGTCTTCCAGAGGTGGCTGTCTTTTCTCAATGTCAAGGTCAGGGTGTTTTAGACTGCACTGATTCTTGAGACATCAGTTGAGTGGGTAAGTCCATTAGCTTTAGAATCAGTACAGAACGGTTTGAATTGCAGCTCTATCCGACACTTCCAGTTGTAGGAGGTTGGCAAGATACATGGCTTCTATATTTGGTTTATTTATTTATAATAAATAAATGTATCTGGAGCTAATGACAACCTCATAGGGGTATGAGGATTAAATGGTATAATGCTTGTAAAGACTCCATCATAGTGTCAGGTACCTGCAAACGTGCAATAAATGGCAGCAATGTTTATGATGACTCAAGAGCAACCCCAATAGATTGATTGATTAATTAATTAATTAATTAATGTAGACAAAGTCTCACTATGTTGCCCAGGCTGGTCTTGAACTCCTGAGCTCAAGTGATCCTTCCGCCTTGGCTTCCTAAAGTGCTGGGATTACAGGCATGTGCCATTGTGCCCAGACCTAGATGTATTGTAAACCTGAAATTAGTGTGTGAGAAAGAGTATGATAATGAGGCTAATTCGATCCATTTGAGGAGATGGAGGTAACTCATGACTCTACATCCTGAGCCAGGAAGGTCAGGAAATTGTCTTTGTATGTGTATCTACCTGTTTTAACTCATAAATCGATCACATTGTAACACCATTACTCTCCCTCTTTCTCTGAACAATAATCTTGTGTGTGTGTTTTTTTGAAGCAGTAAGATTAAGACATATTTTGAAGCAAAGTAGTTTTATTATTTTTTCAGTTAATTCCTGATGCTATAGTCTTCTCCTAGGCAAAGTATTCTTTCTCTGTGTGGAAAGAATCATAATAGCTGCCACCATGTACAAGCACACACACCTACACGCCCACAAACACGGAAAACCAGGGCTAAGAGAAAAGTGATGTGTTTCTGAAAGCAGAAAAAAAAATCTTGCTAAGACAGAAAGAAGAAAGAATCAATTCTGGTTTTATGTGTCACATACGTAAATAAATAAGGCACTATCAAATGTTTAAGACAAGCCTGCTCTGATTTACAATCCATCAAATTCTGCTATCAAAACATTTAGAGAGGCTGTGAGACTACAGGGATTTATAATATCGACAATTCCTGGTGTAACCTTTTCATTTCCTTCCTCGTAGGTGATTCGTGCGCACTCCATCTTCCTGGAGCCGGGAGAGGAATGAGATTTCTCTGCTCCCCAGGCACGGATCAGGGCGAGACAGGGCTTTTCAGCAGTTCTTAGATTCTGTCTGTCAGATCTTTCTCCATTCTACCCTCCATCCCCGCCTCCAGGCCACCCTTTGCAGCTTTCCCTTGAACCCCTTTCATCTCTACCTCGAAGAGACTTCCCTTTATCTCAAAGCCTTGGATAAAGGGTGAAGGTTTACTCTTATTCTGTGATAGAATGTCCTCCACAAAGCCATTCACTGAAGCCAGTTAAATCCCAGACAAAAACCACTCAGATGCAAACCACATCGAGAGGCTGTGTTTCGGCATCTCTTTGCACAGGACCCAGGGTATGGTAGGCTGAAAAATGGTCCTCAAAGATATCCAAGTCCTAATTCCTGGAATCTGGGAATCTTACCTTGTACGGCAAAAGGGATTTGGATGACGTGAAAAGGGACTTTGATGGTGTGATTAAGGATCTTGAGATGGAGAGATTATCCTGGATTCCCCATGTGGGCCCTAAATGTAACCACAAGTGTCCTTATGAGAGGGAGACAGGAGGTTTCTTTTTGAGATGGAGTTTCACTCTTGTCACCCAGGCTGGAGTGCAATGGCGTGATGTCAGCTCACTGCAACCTCCACCTCCTGGGTTCAAGCGATTCTGGAGGCAGGAGTTTTGACTACGAAGGAGGAGGCAGTGTGATTAGGGAAGCAGATGTTGGTGTGATGCGCTTTGAAGATGGAGAAGGAACACAGGTGAACATCAGAGGCTGGAGAAGGCAAGGAAACAGATTCTCCCCAAAGCCTCTAGAAGGAGTCAGCCTGCCAATACTTTGACTTTAACTCAGTGCATCTGATGTTTGACATCTGACCTCCAGAAATTTAAGAGAATAAATGTGTGGTGCTTTAAGCCACTAAGGTTGTGGTAATTTCTAACAGTGGCCATTGGAAACTAATACAGTGGGCGAGCTGAGCTCGGTTTGCAGCCTGTGCCGTTCCTCTCACCCCACCTCTTAGGAAGCTCCTCCAGCAGCCCTGGAGAAGCTGAGCTGCTGTTTCCTGGGAATGGGCAGTGAGCTAGAACTCCCAGCCCAACCCCGTAAGATTCAGAAGGCCAAGATCTGCTGTTGCTCTCAGTTTCCACAAAATTGCCACAGTTAGGATGATGACTGCCTCTGCTCCACATTTGAAAATGCTAGTCTTTAGAGAGACACGCACCAGCTCATACTGTCCGTGCCACCTCCAAATCAGGTCCACATTTCATCTAGTGCTCTCATTTCCCACTATGACTACCCCTTTCCAAGGTACCATCATCTCTCATCTAGGCCTCCTGCCTGGTTTCTCTTGGACCCCTGCTCATTTCCTTCTCCCATTCATTAATCCTCCAGAAAGATATTTTAAAATCAGAAATCACATCTGCTTAAATATTCTGGTGCTCAAGCCACATCCTAGACCAATTACATCAGAATCTTGGGGTAGGGCAAGGTATTCGGTTTTGAAGTTCCCTGGGTGATCCTGATGGGCAGCTGGAGTGAGAACCTCCTGAAGACTCTGACGCCGCAGCGTGTAATGACAGGGTACATACGTGACTTACACCCTCGGCTACACACTCCTGTGTAGAACCTCTGCTTTGGGAGGTGGAGGATCTTACTTTGAAGCTGCTGGAGCTAAATCTGTCTTTAAGCTGAACTAATAGATATTTTTCTTTTTATTTCCTAGGGCTGTAATGAGGATCAGATGACATAAGGAGTGCAACATTATCTACCTGCTTTCTCCCCTCTCTCTCTCTCTCTTTCTTCTTTCTGTCCTGTCTTCAGTCTTATATGAGATGAATGTCCTGTGGTAGGTTCTTCTGCAGGCCTAAGGCTGATGGGAAGAAACATGAGGCCTATTGCACAAACTCTGGCCCTTCCCACGCAGGCAACAGTGTACGAGCTCTGCATAATACTCATGAGTCCTGGAGGCTGCAGGCAGGGAGCCTCATGCACGACTGTGTCCTAACACAACAAAACAGCTTCAGTCAGGCAAGGTGAAGGCCAGGCGAATTATGGCTGCAAGTCTGGACCTGGTGTTGTTGAGCCTCACTCATTTTACAAGGATCAGAGAGGTATCATGGCCCATGCAAAGGTACATAGGCTAGGGGGTTATTGGCAGGTGACCTCTGACAGCCTAGTGGAAGACATGCCCTATCTGGACCTGGAACAGCCCTCAGGCCAGGGAGGCCTCCTATGATAACACCAGGACCAACTTTGGGTCGAAAAAGGGATGGTTCTGGTTGACCTTCCTGGTGTGATATCGTGGTGGATAGACCAACAACTGGTGGGTGCCAGTGTGCCAGGCAGTCCCCCTACTTCCCAGGAGTCTGACAATATTCCCAGCACCCCCATCCTCCATCTTTTAGACAGTCTCTCAGGCTGGACACAGTGGCTCACACCTGTATTCCCAGCACTTTGGGAGACCGAGGCAGTCAAATCACCTGAGGTAAGGATTTTGAGGCCATCCTGGCCAACATGGTGAAACCCCATCTCTACTGAAAAAAAAAAAAAATTAAAATTAGCCAGGCGTGGTGGCAGGCGCCTGTAATCCCTGCTATTTGGGTGACAGAGCAAGACTCCATCTCAAAAAAAAAAAAAAAAAAAAAAGTCACTCAGGACATGTGTGGGATGTACCAAAAGGTGGGAAGACAAGGTCGTTTGTAGGATCACCTTCACCATGGAGGCAAAATTCTTACCAAGTCTGTCCAGTGTGGAAGGGTTCTAAAGAGGCGTGATTTTTAATTTACACTTGAGAAAGAACCTGTGGGGGCTGTCCTTCTTCCACAATCCCTCTTTCACATTTCTAAGCAATTCTGTAAACTGTTGCTCTTTTGTAGAAAGTCACCAGGCTGCTTGTTCGTTTTTGCCAACAGTCCTCTCCATCACCTCTGCACCAGTAATGACCATGGTGATGCTGCTGATGGTAATAAGTATCCCTCAGGTCCTGAGTGTGCATTATAGCCCACAAAACATTTTTACCTGCATCCTCTTGCAGGAGCCTCTTAGCCCTGAGGAGGCAGAGCAGGAAATGCTAGGACCTCTGTTTTCCCCTGAAGCTGCTGAGGCTGAAGAGAGGTTTCTTCAGCGATCTATCTCAGAGCCTTCATTACACCCACTCTGTGCTGTTACCTTCCGGGTTTTAGAAGAAGGTAATGGGAAGACTGTCACCTTTCTGTCGCACAAACAAGAGCTACAGCATGGAGCCGGCCTGCTGAATTAAGGTGGGGACCAAAACTAGATCCTTCTTTGGCCCCTGTGGTTCCCCATTAGGTGCAAGAACACGTTAGTCAATTTCAAAAGCGACGTGGCATCCATAGCTTCCCACAGAGTCATAGAGTTGGATTTATACTGGTAACCTCTGTACTCCATAGGTTTTGAGACTGAGTGTGAGCTACGGGTATATAAGAACAAGAAACAAAATAATGTTCAGTGGATTTTTTCAGACACGAAAGCCATGTGTTTGTGATTTGCTTTATCCTTTTCCAGAGGAATTCCCAACAACTGTCTATTTATTTATTTATTTATTTATTTATTGATACGGTCTCGCTGTTGCCCAGGCTGGAGCACAGTCACACAATCTTGGCTCACTGCAACCTCTGCTTCCTGGGTTCAAGCTTTTTTCATGCCTCAGCCTCCCAAGTAGCTAGCATTACAGGCATGCACCACCATGCTTGGCTAACTTTTTGTAGGTTTAGTAGACACAGGGTGTTCCCATGTTGGTCAGCCAGGTCTTGAACTCCTGACCTCAAGTGATCTGCCCGCCTCGGCCTCCCAAAGTTCTGGGATTCAACTGTCAGTCCTAATGTTCCAAGATGCAATGACCCTGGGTAAGGAAGCTTGGCCAAAATATAAAGACATATACAGATATGGAGAAGCAAAACCCTACACACAAATGAGAAGTCAGGTTACTTCTTGGCTGATGGAATGAGCAAGTCTGATCAAGGAGCTCCGGCTGATCAAAGCAGGCGTGCAGGGAAATAAATGAAAAAGTAAGTGCACCTGGTGTCCCATGGGTGGTAGTAGAAAAATGTTGTAACAACTAGCTTGTTTGAGGGAAAGCGCATTTCAGAAGTAAAAGAAAATCTCAGTTTTCTCATCTGTATCATGGAGATAATAGAAACTAACACAAGATTGCTGTGGAATCAAATAATATTGATTGAAGAAAAGTACACAACATCACTTGGTATATAGGAAATATTCAATAATGTTAACCAACAAGACAATAATGATAGTAATTGTAACAACCACAATAAAAATAATAGGATGTCCTATCTTTATGGAAAACCCACCTTGTCCCAAGTCAAGATGATCACCTGGCTTCCTCATTTCCTTTCCCAAACCTGTGGGGGCACCAAGCTCTGTCACTCAGGTTGGCAAACACAAGAATCACCTCAGATACCCCCTGCTGGCCCAGGGTGTGAGGCCTTAGCTCATGAGTTGGTTTATCTCCTATAATCTGAATCCAAGCTCTGTCGTCATTTGTTCGTAACATTCCAGATGGCTCCACACTAGTCCCTACCATCCTGACACCTTGCCTAGATTATGGGAATCAAATGACTTTCCTTCCTTCCCAAGTCTCTCCATCCCAATTTGCCCTGTGCCTGCTGCCAGGCAAGTCTCCCCTAAATCTCTGATTGTACCCATCTCTTCTTTCAGTAATGATCCGTGCTGGCTCCCCATCCTCATTGAATTCTATCCCAACTCATCTCCCAAGACATAATTCCAAGGCTCTTCTCAAACCTCACACACTCTTCTCCCTGAACATTCTGCCCCAAGACCCACAGGCTCTTTGAATGTCCCCTACTTCTCCCTGCCAAATATTTTTTGATGATTTGTCAGCCAGACCCCTGGTGTAGGCACTGGGGACACAGTAGTGAACAAAACAATCTAGTTTCCCCCGATAAGCCAGTATTCTCCAAAGCAAGGTTGTTGGGTTCTTATCCAGTCATGAGTAGTTCCTCTATTCATCTAACAGATATTTGAGCACCCATTAAGTGCCAGCTTCTGTCCTGGTGGGAGTGGGGGAGATACATGAGATAGAGGAGATGGAGCCTGGCTTAGGGCCGTCCTCTTGGAGCTGAAGTGTAGTGGAGAAAAAGAAAACAGAAGTACTGATAATGCAAGTGTACTAGGGCCAATTTTAGGGGCACTATGGGACTTTATGAAAGCGGTGAGAGGAGAGGGGAAGCAGGAGCTCAGTAGTGTTTATCCTGAGGGCAATGGAGAGTGGCGCAAATTGATGTGCATTTCAGAAGCCACCGAGTTAAATCCCCTTGTGCCTGGTGTTCCCTAGCTTGCCTCCAGTGCTCTTTCTGGATTCCTATGAGTTTGATTTCTAATGCAATGGGATCTTGATCTGCCAATATGGTTTGGCTCTGTCTCCACCCAAATCTCATCTTGAATTGTAGCTCCCATAATTCCCACATGCGTGTCATGGGAGGGACCCGGTGGGAGGTAACTGAATCACGGGGGTGGGTCTTTCCTGTTCTATTCTTGTGATAGTGAATGAGTCTCACGAGATCTGATGGTTTTATAAAGGGGAGTTCCCCTGCACAAGCTCTCCTGCCTGCTGCCATGTAAGATGTCCCTTGCTCGTTCGCCATGATTGTGAGGCCTCCCCAGTCATGTGGAACTGTGAGTCAACTAAACCTCTTTCCTTTATAAATTACCCGGTTTTAGGTTTGTTTTGTTTTGTTTTGTTTTGTTTTGTTTTGTTTAAGATGTAGTCTCACTCTGTCACCCAGTGGAGTGCAGTGGCACGATCTTAGCTCACTGCACCCTCTGCCTCCTGGGTTCAAGCGATTCTCTTGCCTCAGCCTCCCAAGTATCTGGGATTACCGACATATACCACCACGTCCGGCTAATTTTTGTAAAATACAAAATGTTGGCCAGGCTGGTCTCGAACACCTGACCTCAAGTGATCCGCCTGTCTCAACCTCCCAAAGTGCTGGGATTACAGGCATGAGTCACTGTGCCCTGCCTGGGGTATGTCTTTATTAGCAGCCTGAGAACAGACTAATACAACACTATTTATCGATTCATTCGCTATGTCACCAGCTAACCCAGTCCCAGGTGCTGTACTAGCTTGTGAGGCTACAAAGAAAACACATAATCCCTGTGATGGGCTGCATCGTGGTCCTCTAAAGACACCAGGTCCTAACCCCTGGAACCTGTGAATGCTATCTTATATGCCAAAAAAAGATGTTATCTTATACTGCGGATGTGATGAAGTTAAGGATCTTGAGGTGGGGAGATCATTCTGGATGATCTGGGTGGGCCCTAAACGCCATCCTCAATGTCTTTCTAAGAGAGAGGCAGAGGGAGATTCCAGACAGAAGAGCAGAAGGCCACGTGACAGCAGCAGGGGGAAGTGGAGTCAGAGAGAAGATGCTACACACCAGCACTGAAGACAGAGGAAGGGGCTGTGAGCCAAGGAATGCAGGGAATGTAGCCCTAGATGCTGGAAAGGCAAGGAAACAGATGTTCCCCCAGAGCTTCTCAGTGAGTGTGGCCCTGCTGATGCCTGTGCCTCGTAAGGAGTTCCCTAGGACCAGCTGAATGAGGAAGAAAACACACTGGGGCCTGGCTTCCAGATGGTTCATATCTGCACTCACCACCTGACAGTGAACAACTGCAACTACAGTGCAGCCACGGGCCATGGAACTCTCTGGTCTTCCCACATTCCCCATTGTCCTGAAGCGGCTGGCTTGACAGAATGGCAAAATGGCCTTTTAAAGGCTCAGTTACTGCAGTCACAGGAAAGTATTACAATCCCTATACTCAGGGAGTTTACTATCTAGTGTGGGACATAGCCTTTAATTAAGGAACCACACAAATTAATATCTAATGACAAACTGACAGCAGCCAGACAGCTTGCCTTTACACAGGAAGACATTTCTCCAGGCAGGGCCCTCAACCCTTGTTCCGCACTGGCATCAGCAGAGGAGCTTTTAAATATCCCAGTGCTTAGGCCTCCCCCCATACCAATTAAGACAGTTTCTCTGTAGGTAGGGCCCAGGCATTTATATATATTTTTAAAGCTCCTGGACAGTTCCAGGGAGCAGCCCAGCTTAAGAAGCACTGGTCTCAGGCCAGTCACTTCCCAGGAGATCTGAGCTGGGGTGCATGTGTGTGGCTTCTGTGAAGGACACCAATAGGAGAGGTTATTCCCATTGGTTCCTCTGTTAGGTGGGTTTGTAAATCTGGACTGTCATCTCACTTAAGCTGCCACCAGAAAGTCCATTTCTGGTGTGTGTCCCTGCCTCTGTCCCATGTCCTCTTCTCTACCTGCAGTCACAACGGTCTCCCAATCAACCTTCCACACTGTCCCTGTGATCTGCTGAAACACACCACTCCCTTCTCTTAACCCTTCCCTAGGGAGCCAGGGAAAACAGTTCCTTGGCTCCCTAGCGCTCCCCAAATATTGTCCAAGTTCCTCCGTTTCGTCTTCAAAGCCCTGCTTAGAGAGCTGGACTTCTGATTGACCCAGCGTGTGCTGGCTATTTTGGAACCTGCTCTGCCCTCCTCCACCTCTAGGCTTTGCTCGAGCTGTTCTCTCTGCCTGAACCAGCCCTCTCTCCAAAATCTTCCTATCAAAGGCCAACCTCTAGGGTATCTTCAAACTCTCACTCATATCCCTCCTCCTACAACAGTGTGTCTGGATTCCCTCTGCCAGATTGTTTACTCCCTCCCCTACTAGCAGAGAGCACAGTTTGAACTTGTTACTCTGTAACATCTATTAGAGTTACCCAAGCCGGTGCTTCTCTCCCCTAGTGGGTCAAGAGCTCATTTTGGGCAAGAACCTGGTGCTGTTCATCACAGCGTTTTCCATAGCACTAAGCACTGGGGCCTGCTCAGCAGGTCAGTCAGCAGTTACGGAAGATCAATCACACACCATCGCGTGTCCTCCTCTATGCTGCATATCTCTTGGTATCTACTGCAATTTGCACAAGACACTACCAAGAACCTCACTTGGCAATTTGTTTGATTTCAAGGGGAACAGTCAACTAGTCATTCATGCCACAACTGTGTAACAAGTTCCATCCAAATCAGTTTAACATACTCCAAAGTTATCTTGGGGTGAAGACACAAATCTCAAATGCTGAGAAGTCAGGCTGATGCTGGGACTGCTTTTGTAGAGCCAACTAGTAAGCTTTTCAGTGGGGTCCTCTTTTTCCTCTCTAGGAGTTCTTCTAACAGCTGACAGCAGAGTAAGTTACGTAGTTGCTCCTATATTTTTCTTAATAGCAAGATGTCACTGACTCAGCTTCAAAGGACGGGGAGAGACCTGTGAATTCTCCCGTATTATTAGCAGCAGAAGTAACTACAGCAATAACTGCAAGACCCCAACACAACTGAGACCACAACTCAGAGACCCTCAAATACCTGGCCACTTAAAGATCAGAAGCTACAATATATGGGGTATGGTGGACCTTTTGTTCTCCGTCTGGCCACCAGATGTTCACTGACTGGCCAATCGGTTCATTCAATCATTCATTCAGTAAAGTATGTCCTGAGGGCCTAATATCACACCAGCCTTGTTCTGGGCACCGAGACTATTGCCCTCTGGATCTTCTATTCTAGAAGATCCCTTACTCTGACCCAGGCCTGCGTTATGACCTGTGGCGATCAGGAGAGACTGGAAGTGAGGTTGCGCGAGGCCAGGCTTTGGCCCCAGTCCATCTCTGCTCACCAGCTTTAATGGATTGAACTTTGTCCCCCTAAAAAGATATGTCAAAGTCCTAACCCCTAGTACCTTAGATTTTGAGTCTATTTGGAAATAGGGTCTTTTTAGAGGTAATCAAGTTAACATGAGGTCACTGGCATAAGCCCAAATACCATATGACTAGGGTCTTCATGAAAAGGGGAAACTTGGGTGCAGAGGCAGACAGGCACAGAGGGAAGATGATGTGAAGAGACACTGGGAGAAGATGGCCGTCTGCAAGCCAAGGAAGCCTGAGGTGCCCAGCAGCTAGGAGATGGGTCTGGAACAGATCCTCCCCTAGAGCCTTCAGAGGGAGCATGGCCCTGTTGACCTCAGCGTTGGACTTCTGGCCTCCAGAACTAGAAGACAGTGAATCTCTCCCAAGCTACCCAGTTTGTGGTGCTTTGTTACAGCAGTCCTAGGAAACTGATATACCATGCAAAGCAGGAATCTTTCTTTCCAGGTAATCATGGCCTGGATAACCTGCTGGGGAAGACCCACCTGGCTGATTCTGCCAATTTTGACAATCTGGACCCACCTTTCATCAGGACAGAGCACAATGACTTGGAATGGAAATGCCTTATATTTTAGTAAATGTGATGTATAAATGCTTAGCATTTACACTTGAGAAGTTGAGGGGTGGTGGTTATTGACAGGACTCTGTCAGGGAGCACACCCACGGAGCATTCATAATTAGAGGCCATCCTAGAATTCTGGTTTGCATACAACTCTTTAAAAAGCCAGCTACCCTGAAAGGTGCACTGAGCTCTGCCTTTGCCTGTGATGAGTGATGTTGGTTCTGCCTCTTAGTTCTGCTCTCAGTTTCCGCCATCAGTTTCTCAGATTTTCCTTCCAGGACCAGCAGGCAGGTGGGTGTGGTAACTTTGTGGCAGACACTGTGGCAGATTAAAGGTGTTTGCAAATTGTGTGACACTTTTTTCATTGAGAGATGGGGTCCATGTTCCCATCCCTACCTCCCTTGAATCTGTGCTGACCTATGACTGCTTTGAGCAGTATAATATGTTGGAAGTGAATCTATGACAGTTCTGGACATGTTTAAGAACCTATGACAGTTTAAGAGGACATGCAGTTTCTGATTCTTTCCTTTTGGAAGAGTCAGAAGCTTGACTACTTTGAGGCTACCATGATGTGAGGAAGCTCAGCCTACCCAAGCAGGGAGACAGATGCTCAGCCAGTCTCCAGCTGCTCTAGGCCCATCTCACTTGAGGCCCTTAGGCCTCCTGGAGTAGACAAGGCATAACTGCTACAGTCTGTCTAAACTTCTCACTCACAGAACTGTGAGATATAATACTCGTAAACTTCTGTCTTCAACTCCTAGTTTTGCTGTGGTTTGCTATGCAGCAATAGTTAACCAGAACAGAGGCTGACCCAATGTATCAACTAGGAATGTGAGAAGATGCTCTCTATCCAGACTTTGACACTGACAGGTAATTTTAGGAAGACATGAAGGATGCTGAGGAAGGTCTGAGGTTGAGGTGGAGTCCACACTTGATGGGGCCACCTGGCTGGCTCTGTCAGCTGGATGACAGAGGCTGAACTGCCCCCTTTGCAGTCCCCAGCAGCCCACCAGGCAGATGGAAAATGTGACTAGAAGGGAAGAGAATCTCTATTTGCACAATATTACTAACAGTTCTATGCTGGCCACTCTGCTAGGTGGTTCACGTGTTACTGTTAAACTTTACAACCCCTTGACAGTAAGTGTTTCATGCATATGGAAACTGGAAGCTCAGAGATGTTGAGCAATACACCAAGTACCATAGCCAATGCAAGGCAAAGCTGGAATTCAAACCCAGGCTCTAAAGCTGTGCTTTTTGAAGGAACCCAGAAAGGTCAAAGTTGGGGTGATCTGACACCGGGAATGGAGGAGAAGGAACAGGAGGAAGGTCCTAAAACGAAGTGGAGCCTAGTTATTCAAAGGTCCCCAAGGTCATGACTGCCACATGATCCATTTGGCAAACATGGAAGGTTCCAGCCACCGGCCCCAAGACCTAACTGCTTCTCAGAGTCTCACAGGAGCAATGGCTGTGAAAATGCTCTGCTAAGAGTTTTCTGCAGGGCAGAGGGACTGACTCTGTCCGAGCCCTTCCCTAACATCTGCTGATTTTGTAAGTGGATATATTTAGTGGTGGAACAGTTTTTCTTCCAGTTTCATAACACTTAAAAAAAAATCCCGCTTGTCCTATTTTTTTCTTTTTTTCTTTTTCTTTTTTTTTTTTTTTCATGAACTCACAAGTGATGTTGCCATTCTTTCCATAGCAACACACTAGGATACGGACTCTGCTTTGCTGGGAGAAGTCTAAGAAAGACCCGGGAGGAGGGAGAAGAAGGTGTTGGTGGGGGTGGGGAAAACAGTTCTAAAACTTCAGCACCTAAAATGAATGCAGAAGCTGCCTGAGCCATTTTAGCACAAAGAGCTACAAGTGTCATCCCAGCTCTGTGCTCCTCTCCTGTCCTCGGGGGTTCCTTCTTCACCAGCAGGCACAGGTTCTAGAGGTCCCTGTGTATTTGTTTCCAGCCTATCATTTGTTCTTCCTGAAGTGCTCTTTTTCTTCAATTCTCTTTTAATCCCTTTGATGACATAGGGAAACAGCTTCCACTAGGTGACATCTGTTTTTAACACTTTGGGTTAACATCAACTCATCTCTCTTTCTTTCCCCTGAGCTTTACTGAGGTATACTTGACAAGAAAAATTGTCTATATTTTAGGTGTACAACTTGTTTTGACATAGGTATACATTGTGAAGAGGTCATCACAATTGAGTTGATATATCTATCCCTTCATATAGTTGCCATTTGCTCCTTCCTCCCTCCCTCCCTCCCTCCCTCCCTTCCTCCCTTCCTCCTTTTCTCTCTCTCTCTTTCTCTCTTTCTTGATGGGGTCTCCCTGTGTTGCTCAGCCTGGTCTCAAAATCCTGGGCTCCAGCGATCCTCCCACCTTGGCCTCCTAAAGTGTTGGGATTACAGGCATGAATCACCATGCCCACGCTTCTTTTTCTTCTTTTTCTTCTTCTTCTTTTTTTTTTTTTTGTGGTGAGAGCACTTAAGATCTGCGGATTCAAACCCCCAGGAGAGGGGCAGCAGTGGTGGTGGGGATGGGAAAGAAGAAAAACCAGCCTGAGTGCTCGTCACTCTAGTCAGCACTTGGGCACTTGAATTAGAGACTGAGAGAAAGGAACGCTCATGCAAGAGTTTAAAATGAATGGGAGAAGGCTGGGCATGGGGGTTCATGCCTGTAATCCCAACACTTTGGGAGGCTGAGTGGGTGGATCACCTGAGGTCAGGAGTTCAAGACCAGCCTGGCCAACATGGTGAAACCCCGTCTCTACTAAAAATACAAAAAAAATTAGCCAGGTGTGGTGGTGGGCACCTGTAATCCCAGCTACTTGGGAGGCTGAGGCAGGAGAATCGCTTGAACCTGGGAGGCGGAGGTTGCAGTGAGCAGAGATCATGCCAATGCATTCCAGCCTGGGCGACAGAGTGAGATTCCTCCATCTCAAAAAAAAAAGAAAAAAGAAAAAAGAAAAAAAATCTCCTTCCATCCTCACAATGGCTCTATATGGTGAACATTCTTATCTCCACTTCCTTGAGGAAACTCAGTCTGAAACCAAGAATCCAGAAGGTGCCACATATGATCAAGGTATCTAAAAGCACAAAGCAGGATGCAAACGTCGATGCTGTGCACGGGTATTGTCCAGCCCGCCCATATGGAGCTCAGCCCCCTCGGCCTGAAGGCAGAAGAGCCAGCACCTCCTCTCTGGGTGACCTGTGCTCGTCACATCAGTCCTGTCCTTATGCTTCCCAATGCAGCTCTCTACTTCTCATGTCTATTCTCTGAGAGGCTGTGGCTGTGAACTGGAGAGCACGTGGCCTGCGGGGTGGCAGGCAGTCATTAAAAAACAATGCTTCTGAAGAGTATATAACCTCATGTGGACACATGCCTACAATGCTAAGTGAAAAATCCATTTATGTGACATCTGAAGAAGGCAAATCATACAGACAAATCCATTGCTTTCCAGGGTCTGAAGGTGGGTGTTGAGTTTTTGGGGTGATAGAACAGTTCTATATCTTGATGTTGGTAGTGGTTATTCAACAGCATGGGTGTGTCAAAACACATAGAATTGTACACTAAAAGTATAATTTCATTGTATGTAAATTATATCTTAATTTAAAAAGGAGTTGGTACCAAAGTTATCAAAAGAAAAAAAAAAGCAAAAAAATGCAGCTACACACCAGTATATACAACAGGATTCAATTTGAATTTTTTGTTTGTTTATTTTGTTTCTGAGATGGAGTTTCGCTGTTGTTGCCCAGGCTGGAGTACAATGGCACGATCTTGGCTCACTGCAACCTCCGCCTCCTGGGTTCAAGCGATTCTCCTGCCTCAGCCTCCAGAGTAGCTGGGATTATAGGCATGTGCTACCACACCTGGCTAATTTTTGTAGTTTTAGTAGAGATGGAGTTTTGTAATGTTGACCAGGCTGGTCTTGAACTCCTGACCTCAGGTGATCTGCCCACCTCAGCCTCCCAAAGTGCTGGGATTACAGGCGTGAGCCACTGCGCCCAGACTCAATTCAAATTTCTGTAAAAACATGCAAATTGTAAGAATATGCAGATGCTGTTAAGGTCGGCTATCTATGGGTGTAGAAATTACCCATAGATTTTTATTTTCTGCTTGATATATTTTCAACAATTTCTACGATAACCTTGATTATTCTCTATAGAATCAGAAAAGTGGTTTTATTTTGTTTTAGGAGAGCAAGCGTGGTGGCACAGTTTTGAAGTGAAGCTCCATTTCTCAGAAGCTGTGTGACCTCAGGCAGGCCACATACTTTTGGGTCCTGTATCTTCATCTGCAAAACGGGATGCTCCCATTCACCTCTGACGGTTGTCATGATTCAATGAGACAATAGATGCAGAAGTACTTTATAAATTTGAAGATACAGCTTGACTAGTAATTACCACCACCCTCTCATCTTTGAAAATTTCCTTTATATCTTAATCCATTGGTTTGCAAGCGTGGTACCATCACACATTTGTGCTGGTAACAGCTTGAAGTTAGCACATGATTTATTAAAAAACAAGCAAACAAAAGGAGTACTTAGTATGTGGTGAGTACGCAATAAATACATGAGGAATGAATGACGGTCACGCTCCCCACCATGTGTTGGAGCAGAAAAAATAGACTGAGAACCACTGCCTTCCCCAGACGTTGCAATCAAACAAATCTTCAAAACTGTCTGTCATCTACTATGCACCGATTCTGAATCCAGCACATGGCTACAGCTAATGTACATAAGAAAAAACTTAAGCTGCACACCTCAAGGAGCTAACCATTGAAGGAGGAAGAGATAACTAACAGATGCAAAATGAAAGTGAAAGAGGAACTGGATGAAGGAAGAGATTAGCAAGTGCTGTGCTGATGGTGGGGCTGGGGAGGAAGGCTTGCCTGGCTAGGTGAGACTACCGCTGAGCCTCAAAGGCCAGGAAGCAACAGATGTTACAAAACGAGAGTGGAGGAAGGATATTCCCGGTGGGAGAACAGTTTGGAACAGGGGTTGGCAAACTATGGCCTGTCTCCTGTTTTTGTAAATAAAGTTTTTTTTTTTCTTTTTCTTTTTTTTCTTTTTTTTTTTTTGAGACGGAGTCTCGGCTCTGTGCCCCAGGCTGGAGTGCAGTGGCGCTCTCTCGGCTCACTGCAAGCTCCGCCTCCCGGGTTCCCGCCATTCTCCTGCCTCAGCCTCCCGAGTAGCTGGGACTACAGGCGCCCGCCACCGCGCCCGGCTAGTGTTTTGTATTTTTTAGTAGAGATGGGGTTTCACCGTGTTAGTCAGGATGGTCTCGATCTCCTGACCTCGTGATCCGCCCGTCTCGGCCTCCCAAAGTGCTGGGATTACAGGCTTGAGCCACCGCGCCCGGCCTCTTTTTTTTTTTTTTTGAGGTGGAGTTTCGCTTGGTCACCAGGCTGGAGTGCAGTGGCATGATCTCGGCTCACTGCAACCTCCACCTCCCAGGTTCAAGCAATTCTCCTGCCTCAGCCTCTTGAGTAGCTCGAACTACAGGCGCACGCCACCATCACACCCAGCTAATTTTTGTATTTTTGGTAGAAACGGGGTTTCACCATGTTGGCCAGGATGGTCTCGATCTCCTGACCTTGTGATCCACCTGCCTCAGCCTCTCAAAGTGCTGGGATTATAGGTGTGAGCCGCAGCACCTGGCCGTAAATAAAGTTTTATTGAGACACAGCCATGCCCATGAATGCCTTCGTGCTTCAACAGCAGAACTGAGTAGTTGCCACAGAGACCTGGCCTGCCCATCCTAAAATATGTCTCGGCCAAGAAGTCTGAACCAACCATGGTCTCCTCCAAGGATGAGGTGAGAAGTGCAACAGAAGTGGAATGAGGGGCAAGGCAAAGGCGAGATGCATAAGGCACTGAGAGGGTGGCTGTGGCAAGGAGGCAGACACCCTGAGACTTGGAAGCCAGGATTAAAGTTCTTGTTTTCTGGGAAGCAAAACAGCTTTGCCCAATTTGCTGGGGAGGCAGAGGTTCTGGGGATCTGGATCAGCCTACGGTCAATCCTGGCGAGGCCTGAGGGTGATGGTTCTGTCCCTAAGGGTACAAGACAGAGTCACCTGCAGTGGCTCTGACATCCCCTGCAAGGCTGGGAGAAGCTGCCTCTGTCAGAACAGTGAGGCTGAGGGGGATGTGATAGTGAAGACCCTCCTCTAATACTCCCCAGCCCTAGGGGGCACTGGCTCTTTCTACAAATTCCGATGCCAACAGCTGGGTATGGGAGTGTTGGTGGGTAGGAGGTAGGAGCGAGTTTCAACAAGGAGTAAAAGACTGTCAGAGTAAAAGACACTAGTCAGACCCCAGCTTTGTCATCTCCTCTCCTGTTGAATTTTATTTATTTATTTAGAGATGGAGTCTTATTCTGTCACCCAGGCTGGGGTGCAATGGTACCATCTCGGCTCACTGCAACCTCCACCTCCTGGGTTCAAGTGATTCTCCTGCCTTACCCTCTCAAGTAGCTAAGATTACAGGCGCCTGCCATTGGGGCCAGCTAATTTTTACATTTTTAGTAGAGACGAGGTTTCACCACGTTGGCAAGGCTGGTCTCAAACTCCTGACCTCAGGTGATCCACCCACCTTGGCCTCCCAAAGTGCTAGGATTACAGGCATGAACCACTGCGCCCCGCCTTCTCCCTGCATGAGTGTTCCTGTCTCTCAGTCTCTAATTAAACTCTCTCATTCTTGAATTAAGTTCCCCATGAAAGCAACTCTCAAAAGAAATGATTTTTTTAAGGGCTGTATCCCAGTACTATGCTAGGTTCAACTTTCATCCTCAGGGCCTATTGTAGTGCCTGGCACACATGGGTGCCTAATAAAAATGTTGGTTGAATGATTGAAATGACAAAGGTGGTCAGGACACAGTCTCTGACTTGGAACAGCGTAATTCCTGTGTCTCAGTTTCTTCATCTGTCACATGGGATTGGTACTTAGTTCATATGACTGTGAGGATTAAATGAGTTTAATAAGAGGCACTTAGAATGGTGCCTGGTTCAAAGTGAGAGCTCAGTAAAGATTAGCCATTAGTCTTATTACTACAATCTAGATGAGCCCAGACAAGAGCAGCAGAGTCTTGAGGGCTATGGAAGGTAAGAAAAGAGTGGAATCATTTCTATCAAGAGGATGCAGAAAGCCTTCAGAGTAGAGGTGAGGTCTGCAGTGTGTTGAGAAGAATCCTGATGGCCTTACTAGACAGAACCTGTGCTGTGATTGACTAGTGATGTCTGCTGTGGGTGAGGAATGCGCAGTGGTGGTGCGTGTGCCTCTGTAGCCTATATTCTGTTTGTTTGAGGATCCAGACATGTCATGGCACATTTGGAATTTTGGCAACACAGGCTTGATAGTGATTTTTTAAATTCCAAGGCCCAAGGGGTTTTGGGTGAAGTAACTCATCCTTAGGAAGGCACATACCCTGACTTAAGAAGACCATGTTAGTCATCAGACAGAAATGCAGTTCTGACTGCGGCCTGGTGCCTGATCTTCATCAGGTCATCCTTTGGCCTAGGTTTCAGAGATCTATGTCTGATTTCAAGAGGATGGGACAAGTATAATTGGATAGAGTTGTCTCAGTAAAAATCACCGTGTGAGGCAGCACTGCTAGGGCTCCGTGGTAGAAAGTAACATGGGGTGGGGAGAGCTGAGGCGTTGGGGGAGAGGGATTCTCATGGTAGCAGAATCCACTGTGGGCTTGGGTGTGGTGGGGATGGAGGACATTGTGGCGGGTCAGGGGCTCTGGCAGGTCATGGTGTAGATGCTGTGTGGTCTCATGGGGATAGGGCCAGGACTCCCAACTCTGGCAGGGGCAGGAAACGGTTTCTTGGTGCCTTTTTAGAGTGAAGAACACCTGCAATGCTCCCTGAAGACTCCCAGAAATAGTTAGGGGACTGGCTGTGATCCACTTGGAGGCCACGCCACAGTGGGTGGAGACAAAGCCTCCTGCACAGTGACCCAACTTGGAGCCCAAGGCTGGGAGCCCTGAGAAACGTAGGTCATAATTATAACACTGCGTGGGATGAATGCTCTGGATGACAGGGAGGACATCACTGGCTGTCTGGAAGGGGAACTGGGGACAGAGGTGCTGGAGGGTTTCACAGAGATATGAGTTGAGCCAGGCACAGTTGTGAATGTGGATCTTGAAAATCAGGAGAAATGCATGAGCAAAAGAACAGAGGCATGAAAAGGAAGGCTGGGTCAGGGAAGGGCGCGAATTTGGGTGGATGGAGGTCAGGAGACAGTGGCAGGAGACGAAGCCAGAAGGGGTGGGGAGTGCGGAGACAGATCTGGAAGGGATGTGGATGTTAGGAGCAGACACAAAGTCCTGGCTCCAGAAGAAAAGGTTAAACGATAGGATGGATGGAAGGAAGGAATTAGGATTTAGGAGAGAAGAGACGCTCCTTTTTCTTTCACTGAGAACAATATGGGAAGGAAACTACTTGGGCTTTTAAAGAAAGGGACACCTGAAAAGCAAGATTACGAGCAAATACAGCAAAGAACTGAGAGTGTGTGTGTACACATACACATAAAGCAAAAGTGCAAGAGATGTGGTATGTTCTCAGTCTTGAGCCTCAAAAAAGTACCTCTAGGGAGAAAAAAAGAAAAAGAAAAAGAAAGGCACCGAAGCCCCTCTCCACTGGATTGAAGTGGAAGGCACAAAGCAGAGGGGATGATCAGAGCGTTCCCAGGATGCAATGCAACTTCCTCCAGGCGCCAAGGGGAAGGGCCCCTCTTAACCTGGTCCTCTGTGCTCCCTTCTCAGCCTCGATGGCTCAAAAGGATGCGGCTGGAAGATGTGCAGGCCGGGTCGCCCTGCCCAGCAGGGATGCGGCCAGGAATGAGCCTCCTCTTCTTGTTCTCGCCTCGTTGCCAGTCTTTGGAGCCTTGCTGGGAAGGAGGAAATCCGGGCCAAAGCTGAGATGAAAGCGTCTGTAATCTCATAAAAGAGCCAGGCGGATGCTCTGAAAGGCACGGAGGAGCCAACACCTGCCATTTGCACTTCAAGGCAGGCCGTTGAAACCCACTGAGGCAAGAGGCCCATCTGCCCTTCCCCCAGGTGCCTGGACTTGGGTGAGAGACGGCCCAGGAACCAGAGTCTGCTGGCTGTGCGTTCCCTGGGCTGCAGGAAGGGAGAGGAAGACAGCCACCAGAGCCCTGGGCCTCGGATGTGCCTGTAGGAAGAGCTGGAGAGTGAAAGCTCCATCACCCTCTTTCCTTGCCTGCAAAACATTATTTATCACTTTTCTTTGGTCTTCAGACCACTGTGCGGTAGGGAAGAGTTCCCAGCACCACAAACACATCCTTTCCCATTGCCATCGCAAAATAACACTCCACCAGAATCGAGCAAAGAACAAGTATGCTGCAAATGAGACCCGCAACGTGGAGCCTTTTCTGCTTTTTCTTGCTCTCCTGAGAAATTTCGCAATGCTGCTAGAACCCAAAGCCTGGATGTGGTCCTATTGATCACCCGTAACTGAAGGAGGAAATGTTTTCTTGCAGCGTGAAGCCAAGACATCAAAAGCAGAAAGAGATGAATGATTTTCCACATGAAATCCCCAAAGGATCAGGACAGGACCTCTAACAGATTTCTTACTATTTATTTACTATTTCCCACAAATGATCTAGAAGAGGTACTCAGAGAGCTCTCCAAGTTTTAAAGGGAACACACTGTCCATTGGGGTTGTGAGACACCAAGATGGAGGGGGAGCCCACAGGCAGCAGAGTTAAGTGGGAGGGAGCAGCTGCAGGATGGGTTAAGGGGCGTCCACCCCCCTAGCATGACTGGGCCATGTTGATAAGATCTCAGGCCCTTCTATCCATTCTAACTCTGGATAAGCATCCACGTGATAAAGGCCTTTGAAGGGGCATCAGTAGCCTCAGATGCTCCTCCTAGTTTGTCACTCACAGTTGTATGGCCCCTTGCAGGCCTGTCCTGCTCTGGGTCTTCACTGCATTATCTGTAAAGCTCAGGGATTGGATGGGATGATCTCTCAGGTCCTTCAGCTCCAGCTCCCTAGAATTCCAAGATGATAACAGCTATTCCAAGAAAGGCGAGTGCACCATTGCTACTGAGAGTCACTAGGAGGGGTGGAGGGCCACAGCAGGCCTTGTTATGACTGTAGGAACTAGATGTGACAGATGCAGCCTAGATTGAGGTTTGGTGATGGCAAAGAAGGAAGGCAAGATGCTCCCCTTTGGGAATAACATTAAAATATTGAATGCAGCAGGAACAATCTTAAAGAGTGAGACAAGCCACCCCAAGCAGTTTAAAACTCTAGGAGTGACTCAATTACAGATACAGACCCTGAACATCAGAAAAGTCCAAGGAGATGAAAAAGCTCAGTTAACAAAGCAATAAAGAGAAAAGCACGTTTCCAGGAACTGATGGAAGTGTCTGAATGAGCACATGAGATTTATTAGCAAATAGAAGTCTGCTGTTGAATAAAGAAAGAAAATTGGTTGTGAGTTTTAATTAGTTGGGGTTTTGACAAGTGGCGAATCTGGGAAGTGGTAAAATGCCAAATGATGGGCCTGAAGGGGCAGGTCTTGGGAACCAGGGACAGGGCGAGTATTTTGCTCTGGCAGCACCGGGTAATGAGATTGAAACTGGGCCAGGGCTGAAATGGGGCCTGGAGGCGTGGCTGAGAAATAACCGAAAGGGCCCTTGTGCTTTGTCAGTCGAAGGCAAATGCCATCTGCTCTGGCTCCTGCCCACTCTGCCCCTTTCTCCCCCCACTTCACCATTTGTGGTTATGGTGACCTGGGCTTATAGGACTCGAGTGCCTTCAGTGCTTCTCTGTCCCTTCTGGCTTAGTATACATGGCCATCTCTGCTCAGACCGCCTGGCAGAGCATTGGCTGCCAGGATCAGGCAGGATGAGAGCAGTAGCTCCCTAGCAGGGCTTGCTGGCTTGCTTGCTTCCTTCCACAGACTTCTTTGAGAACCTTCCCAGTGCCAAGGACCATGCTAGGTACTTGGAATATGATGACAGGCAATCTTTTCTCCTGGGGTTCCAGGAGGAGGGAGGTAGATAAAAACTCAGACAGAGATGAGAATGGCTTAAGTTCTGTGAACAAAGGGAGTGGAAAATACTATTGGTGACTAGAGAAAAGAGTATATGGAGTCTATGGGGGTGGAGATCAGAAAAGGCTTGCCCCAGGAGCCAGCTGCTCTCATGAAGGCCATTGTTATAGGATGGATTCACTCATGACTTGGTGGCTTGGGCTCTAGGCACACATCCCCCTCTCTATCAACAATTGATGGTGTCATAACCCTTCCTTTGTCATAAGAGAGGACCAAGTAAGGAGGATACTGGCTCAGGAAAGAGCCATAATGGATGTGAAACATGTGCTCCGTGGTCAAGGAGTAAGTCCAAGCCAGAAGGGTGTCATATTTAAACTCTATTGCCCAAACTTCTAAATTAGACCCTGAATCCCCTGAGTTTAGGGTTGCTCAGGACAGAAGGCCTCAGCCTTTGTTCTCTGCCTGTTCCTGTCATGAGGAGCAACACAAATGCTGGAGAACTTCCCTACTGCCTCATTCCTCAGGTCTCAGAGGGAGACTCCCACCTGCCAATAAGTTTACCAAGCTTGACTAAGGCCATGGCATGTGATCATGGCATCTTTCCTTCCAAACATGCCTACATTCAAGGTTGGCAGGCTCCTTGGAAGGCACTATTTTTGGGACATGGAAGCTGCTGAGGAGTACAGTGGTTAGGCTCTGGAGTAGGGTAAAATTGGGTTGAAATCTGGGTTCCCACCATGCAAAAACCTGTACATAAATGTTCATAACAGCACTATTTATGATAGTCAAAAAGTGGAAATGTCCATTAACAGATACATGGCTAAACTAAATGTGGCCTTACCCATACAATGGAATCTTCTTTGGCATCAAAAAAGAATGAAGTATTGATACACGCTTACAACATGTACAAACCTTAAAAACACTATGCTAAGTGAAATAAGTCAGTCATGAAAGACCACTTATTCTATGATTCCATTCATATGAAGTCTATAGAGGCAGAAATAGATGGGTGGTTGCCTAGAGCTGACTGGAGGCAGGGCAGTTTGGAGGGAACAGACTAGTAACTGCCCATGGGTATAGGGTTTCTTTTTGGGGTGATAAAATGTCCTAAAATTATGGTGATGGTTGCACGACTCTATGAATATATTAAAAACCACTGAACGGTAAACCTTCAATGGATTTAATTATATGGTATGTGAGTTATGCCCCAATAAAGCTGTTTTTTTGTTTTTCTTAAATCTAAATTCCTACCTCTTCTTGGTTCCTCCTAGGGTTACCAGGGCAAAGAACCCTTTGCTTTGCCCCTCAGTGTATTCTGAGGACCTGGGACATAGTAGTTGCTTAAGTATTTGCTAACAAATCAGTATGTGGCCTTGAGAAAGCCACTTAAGTTCTTTAAGCCTCAGTTTTAGCATCTGTAAAATGGAGATTAAAATGCCTTCTGCAAAGGGCTGCTGATTAGGAGACCAGGCATTTAAGGTGCCTGGCAGGGTCTCAGAGTATAACAGTGCTGTCTACAGGGCAGTTTTCTGGATGTGTGGCTCAGTGCCATAGACGAGGTTTCTGAAGGAGGATCTGTGCTACTGGGGATTCTGTTTCTTAGTCATCCACCTCCCACCTCCTATTACATGTCCATCTTGGAGGAATGGCCAAGATGTCACATCGAGCAGCCTACATGATGCCACTGGTGGGACTGTGAGGAGCTGCTTTGAAAGGCCGTGTTTGTGCTGCCCAGCGCGCCCAGCATGCCGAGTGCCCAGGCCAGCCTGCGGCGGGTGGACATGACAGATGGTATTTTCTTTTTGTCTGGAGAGGCATCCCAGGCCGTGTCTGCCACTGCCCTTCAGGGTTGTCTCTCGCTCTGAGTCTGTGCTACGTGTTAGCAGGAACACACGGGAAGAGCACGACATTGGCAAAACATTCAGCAGGGTGAGGGTCAAGGTTACGACCACTGGAAGACCCGCCACCATCCTCATGAACCCAATTTGCAAAAATATGGGAAAAGTCTTTCCAGCCACCAGAAACTTAGAACCCCAAGTGCCTGTCTCTTTCTCCTCTTCTTGCCTGGGCCCCCAGAGCCTTAGGCAGGGGTTCCCGGGGGCAGCTGCTCAAGCTCATGTGTCCCCTCCAGGCCTCGGAGCCTTAGTGGAGTCATTCCCTGCCCTTGGAAGGTGGCTCACTCCCACCCTCCAGCCCACCCTAAAGCTTCCCCTGCAACCCCTCTCATCTCTCAGGAGTCAGCTGAAATGTACCATCTTCATGGAAGCCTGCTCTGATTGTTCCAGATGGGGGTAAGTCCCGCCATACAGGCTCGTAGCTCTGTGTGTTTTCCCTGCCATGGTCTATTTATGATTATTTGTCTAAGGCCTCTCTCCCCCACTATCCTGTGAGTGTTATGAGGATGAAACCTCGGTCCTTCTTGTACACTGCTCTGTCCCCAGGGCTCAGCACATAGCTTGGCACACAGGAGACCCTCAATAAATATTTGTTCAGGGAAATAGTCCCACTAATATTTCTTTGTCTCTTCCTTTCTGTACACTTCCACTCTGGCTGGCGGCAGCTGTTCCCTTCCCATGAAACCAGGGTCTCCTTGGCTTTCTTTGTAGAGCAGTCTCCCCTCCTGCCCCGGCCCCAGGTGGAAAGTAGAGGGGAGGAGAGAAGAGGAAGCAGGGGGCAGGCACACTGGATGGTGGGGGAAGAGGGTGTGAAGGCCTCTGCAGGACAGGGAGGGGCTAAGGAGACAGGAGGCTGCCTACTGGCCCCATGCATCTCCACCCACCTCACCTTCATTCTCACCCCCACCCCCATCTTGGCAAAGCCCCCTTCCACCCTCAGGAACCACGACAGAAGGTGAACAGCTCTAAAGTGGCAGAGATCCTACCAGTGGCCCGACAGGACTATGGGGCTGCCCTGCTGGTTTTCAGAGGTTTCTGAGACCCACAGTGAGGGTACGTTTTATGAGGCCATCCTGTGTGTGTGTAGACCAAGGCACAAAACCCCAAGTGGACAAAGTCGTACTTGCTTTCACTATGCAGGGTGTATTTCAACACCTCCTATTGTTTTCTATTCCAGTGTGAAACCACTTCTTGTCATGACATATAACAGGAACACGTAGCCAATACAGTGGGCAGGAGTGATGTTCTGGAAGGGGCCCCACGCCTGGGGTTTAACGCTCTGTGGTCACCATCTTGAAACTCTTAATCATTTTTTCTTTGAATTTGTGCTTTGTGAGGTCTTGACGCGATGCATGGCCCCACTTCCTGGGTTCTGGGCCACCCATCCCATTCCCTTGCCCCTGGTTAGTGTCAGTGGCTGTATTCCCCACCCCCCACCCTCCAGCAGGGACCTGCACACTGGCTGGGGAAAGGTCTTGATTGGGCGAGCCTCCAGGGTGAGGGTTGGTCCGTACTCCCCAACCAGTAACCCCGTGCCTGAGGGAATGTGACATTAAAGTACACATAAAAAACACCACGACAAGCTGAGAGAATGCCAAAGAAAGGAAAAAGCCTTTTCCCTGCCTTTTGAACAGGGGTCTTGCATCTTCATTTCGCACTGAGCCCCACACATCATGCAACTGGCCCTGCCTACTAAACCGATTTCACAACTCACAGACGCATCATGACTGGCAGTTTGAGAAACACTGCATTAGCCAGCAGGACATTGTAGCTGACAAAAATGCAAACCTCAATCAGGTGAACTTAAGCTTCCATCACAATTCTACAATGAATTGGCTGTGTTTTGGGGCACGTCCCTGAACCCTCAAGTCCTGTGTCCTCATCTGGAAAACCAAGATAATGCTGAGGCCTACCTTTAGAGTAGTAGTGGGGACTGAACAAGGTGATGCAATGTGTCCGGGGCAGTGCCCTGAATCTAAGAAAGTCATTATGATTATTACTAGGTCCCCACAGTCTTTGGTCCAGCTCTGACTTTTTTTATTCCCCCCACTTTGATTTCTTGGAGGAAGAGATTTCTGAGCTGGGCTCTGAGAAGCAAGCAGAGGTTTACTGGGTGGACAAGAGAGGGAAGGAGGATGTCTGAGCAGACAGAACAGCAAAGGCTCAGGGGCATGGCATGTTTAAAGAAAGGAGAGTAAACCTCTCCTTCTGAGAGGCTGCCTTTCCAGTGAGAAGTGAGCTGGTGGGAGGGGCAATTGGGCAACCTGGGCTCTTGGGGCAGCCAATGAAAGCAGTGTTTTAGGCAGGCAAGCAGCATGGTGAGACCTGTGCCTTCCAGGATTGCCCTGGCTTCAGGGTGCAAGACGGATGGGGGGGGGGTGAAGCCCAAGGCTTCCAGAAGAGGCCAGATGTGAGAGGCGCAGCCCACAGGGCAGCAGCAGTGGTGATGGAGCGTAGAAGACCAGGATCACTCTGGAGGCTGGAGAGAATGTGGAGGCCAGTGTGAGTGCCACACCCTGGCACCTGCCAGGTTTCTGCTTGAGTGAGAGAGAATCAGGAGGAACAGGTTGTGGAGGAAGAAGAGGAGGAGGAGGGCCTTATCTGCCCAGCCCCAAGGCGAGTGAATAAGAGTGTTGGGTGTTTCGTCTATTTTTAGAAACCTCCAGGGATGCAAAGTCTAAAAATTAACTTAAAGAGCAACGAGTATTCACAAAGTTGTCCCCTAATGCTTGCCCTACTTTAAAAAAAAATTTTTTTTTTTTGAGACAGATTCTTTCTGTGTTGCCCAGGCTGGAGTGCAGTGGCACGATCTTGATTCACTGCAACCTCCACCTCCCAGGTTCAAGCCATTCTCCTGCCTCAGCCTCCTTAGTAGCTGGGACTACAGGCACGCACCACCATGGCTGGCTAATTTTTTGTATTTTTAGTAGAGATGGGGGTTTCACCATGTGGGCCAAGCTGGTCTTGAACTCCTGACCTCAAGTGATCCACCCACCTCAGTCTCCCAAAGTGCTGGGATTACAGGCATGAGCCACCACACCTGGCTCACTTTTTAAAACCAAAGCTAACTCTGCTTGGCTACTACACCTAAATCAGATGATCTTTATTTAAGCCACCATGTGTTTGAGTTCTAACCTCCATTGTCTCAGTGCCTTGCCACAAATTTCTGGAACCTGGTAGAAGTTCTAAGTTATAGAACAAGTTGGAACTAACTGGCGGTGATGGAAGGGAGGCAGTCACAAGGGAAACTTGAAAAGGTAATGTATCCACCAGCCCCTGGGGCAGGGCAAGTTTCCAGCTGCCCACGGAGCTCGGGTAGCTTGGGAAGTGTGTTCAGAGCCGGAGCCAACATCTACTTTTGAAAAAGAACTATCTTCTTTTTTGGAAGCTGCAAGCAAGTCTTCCCTCTGCCTTCTTGCTTCATTGTTCTTACCCTAGCCACAGTCATTCACTGGCAAGTATTTTTTCAGTACGCTGAAAAATTAATTGTGGAGTCGGTCTCTGATGCCTGGATGCTGAGTGGGCGTGAGAAACAGGTCTTTGTTACAGCTTCAGGTCAAACTAAAGGCGAGACAGTGATAACAAGGGTTTTCCATGCTACGGAAACAAGGACCACTACAGGCTCGGATGATTTTAAGCAACTTGATGATCGACCACCACTGTGGTCCATGTAAAACAAGGACTTTAGGCCAGGCACAGTGGCTCATGCCTGTAATCCCAGCACTTTGGGAGGCCGAGGTGGGTGGCTCATCTGAGGTCAGGAGATCGAGACCAGCCTGGCCAACATGGTGAAACTCCATCTCTACTAAAAGTAAAAATAAAAATAAAATTAGCCAGGCATGGTGGCACACGCCTGTAATCCCAGCTACTCGGAAGGCTGAGGCAGGAGAATCTCTTGAACCTGGGAGGTGGAGGTTGCAGTGAGCTGAGATCGTGCCATTGCACTCTAGCTTGGGCAACAAGAGCAAAACTTCATTTCAAAAAAAAAAATAAATAAAATAAAACCAAACAAACAAAAAAAACCAAGGACTTCATAGTTGACACAATGCTCCAACTCTCACCCTTCCATTTGTGCTCACAACAGCTTTGTGAGATTTTGGGTTGAGGGGGGCGAGGATTGTCATTCCAATTTCATTCACAGAGAACTCACAGCCCTGTGAACTGACTTAGAGGCACAGGGCAAGGATATACACAGGTCTTCTGTCTTTTGCTGGCTACCCTCTCATTATATTATGTTATCCAAGGCAAACCTCTAAACTGTCTGGAGATCACACATCTGGGAAATGCAGCAATAGGCATTGGAATCAGTTCAGTTCAGATTAACAAAAAAACTCCTTCTGTAGTGCCTATCATGAGCCTGGTGCCGGGCTGGGAGTGGCCTAAAGACACTAATATCACTACCACTTCTGAGAGATCCAGGTACTTGGTGCATCTTTGATTTCATTTAATCCTCACAATGCTCTGATGGGGTAGTGTCATTAGCCATTTTATAGATGGGAAAACATCCTCTGACCTAACTCAGGAGCTCTGGACATTCAAACAAAGAGGCTGGGGCACCACTGACTTCATGCTGATTGGGCACTTTGGAAGCAGCTTTACCAGTTTCATTTTTCCAATACCCCTGGGAGGTTTCTCATTTTGAATGTCAAGGGAAAATATCTTGGGTCCCCAAAATCACTAAGGGAAACTCAAGCTGGAAACTGCTTAGGGCAAGCCTGCCTCCCATTCTATTCAAAGTCACCCCTCTGCTCACTGAGATAGATGCATAGCTGATGCCTCCTTTGGAAAGGCTAATCAGAAACTGAAAAGAATGTAACCATTTGTGTATCACCTATCTGTGGCCTGGATGCTCCCTCCTGCTTGGAGTCTTCCTGCCCTTGCTTCAAGATGTCCCGCCTTTCTAGACCGAACCAATGTACTTCCTACATATATTGATCGATGTCTCATGTCTCCCTAAAATGTATAAAACCAAGCTGTGCCCCGATCACCTTGGGCACATGTCGTCAGGACTTCCTCAGGCTGTGTCACGGGTGCGTCCTCAACCTTGGCAAAATTAACTTTCTAAATTAACAGACCTGTCTCAGATTTTCTGGGTTCACATGAGGAAACTAAGGCTTAGGTGGGTTTATGCAGCTTGATGACTGACCACTGCGATGGAATAGGCCTTTCTGCTCTATCACCTTTAAGTTGAAACCACTTAAACTTTTTAATTTCACAAGCTGCATATGATTTTTATGAAAATTATAGCTGGGTATGGTGGCTCATGCCTGCAATCTCAGCACTTTGGGAGGCCAAGGTGGGCGGATCACTTGAGGTCAGGAGTTCAAGACCAGCCTGGCCAACGTGACGAAACCCTGTCTCCACTGAAAATACAAAAATTAGCTAGGTGTGGTGGCACGCGCCTGTAATCCCAACTACTCAGGAGGCTGAGGCAGTAGAATCACGTAAACCCCGGAGGGGGAGGTTGCAGTGAGCCAAGATAGCCCTACTGCATTCCAGCCTGGGCGACAGAGCGAGACTCTGTCTCAAAAAAAAAGAAAAGAAAAAAAAAGAAAAGTATGTGATACAGAAGTGTTTAAAGTAAAAGTATCTCCCATCTCTGCTTCTCTATTTCCAATCCCCAGAAGTAACTGCTTTTAACAGTTTAATGTATAAGCTTTTCCCATGCATAAACACACCTACATATGCAGTTTATTTTTCACAAAAGGGATGGCACAAGATGCATTATTCATGACTTGCTTTATTCACTCAACCATGTGTCACAGCTATGATTCCCCATCAACACATACAGAGTTGCTTATCCTTTTGAACAGATTTCATTGTCTCAATGTGGCATAAGCCATTCCCCTACTGATGGACTCACAGGTTATCTCCGATTTCTCATAGATTCTGTACCAAATGTCATTTTAAATGCAACAGATCCTTGAGATGTAAACTGTCATAAACATTAGCTATTATTTTTAGCCTTATTTTATAGTTTTATTTAATCGACAGCCTCAATTCAATTTCTATAGCAAATACTCATTTCAAAAAAATACCTATTAGAGTTAAAGATGTCTCAGTCTTTTGACCATTATGAAAACAAATTATTTTCCATAGTTTGGGGCTTATAATAATTGTTTAATCCAATACTGAAATTGGGTTTAGATAGGTACTTTTGAACTGATTGATAATACTTTTCCACATTTTCTAACTCATTCCCTAAATGAGGCTCTGTTCTTACAGGAAACTACATGGCATAAGGTAAATAAAACTATCTAAGAGAAGCTGTGCAAATCTAGCTTCATATAAAAAAGGGAGGAAGCTGGGTGGCCTAGCATTTCTGTTCTAGCTCAAATCATTTTATTCTATTAGGTTGGTGCAAAAGCAATTGCAGTTTTTGCATTACTTTCAATGGCAAAAATACAATCACTTTTGTACCAACCCAATACTAATTCAAAGGACAAGAATTCTAGTGTATCATCTACATATTGTATTCTCTTATCAGGTCTCTAAGCCACTTCTCTGTCATGGGCATGACCAAGTCATTCCTCTCTTCTTTCTCATAGACTTCTTGAGACTCAGACTGTTTTCCTTTTTCAAAATTCTCATCCTCTGCTTTTTCTTTTTAGCAACAGAATAGGAAACAGCCTCATAGTCTTCCTTCCTTCCTGATGTTCTAAGATTCCTTCTATCATTTCCTTTCTGTTTAGAGAACTTTCTTAGACACTGTTTTATAGTAGAGCTATTGGCTAAAAATCCTCTTAGCATTCCTTCATCTGATAATGTCTTGACTACCCCTTCATTCCTGAAAGATAATTTTTGATGGATATAGGATTCTGGGTTGACAGTTTTTTCAAAAAAAATGTTGTGCCATTTCTTTCTGGCCCTCATGGTTTCTGATTAGAAATCTGCTGCCATGCGTACTGCATTTCTCATTAGTGGCTGTCTCTCTCTCAGTGATTTCAAGGGCTTTTTGTCTTTGGTTTTCAAACATTTGAGTATGATGTGTCTTGTTGTAAATTTATTTGGATTCATCCTGTATGGGGTTCACCCAGCTTCTTGAATCTGTAGGTTTATGGTGAATATGGAAAGTTTTAAGCCATTATTTCTTTGAGTGGTTCTTGTTTTTCCAGTCTATTTTCTCTCTGTTGTTCAGACTGGGTTATTTCTAATGTTCTATCTTCAAGTTCACTGATTCTTTCCTCTGGCCCACTGGCTCTGATGTTGAGGTCATCCAGTGAGTTTTAAATTTCAGTTACTGTATTTTTCGGTTCTAAAATATCCATATGGTTGTCATTTATTTGCTGAGAATCTCTTTTTTTTTATCGTTTGAAGCATGTTTATATTTGCTTATTGAAACATTTTTATGATGGCTGCTTTATAATCTGTAAAATTCTAACTTCTGTAGCATCTCAGTTTTATCATCTATTGTCTTTAATCATTCATTTTGAGATCTTCCTGGTTCTTGGTGTGAGTGATTTTGAAAACTGAAACCTGGTTATAAGATTTTGGATCTTATCTAAACTTTCTGTTTTAGCTAGCTTTCCCTCACACTGCTCCAACATGGGTAGGGGGTTTATGCCACCTCATTATTGCTAAGTAGGGGTCCAGGTTCCCCATTTGGCCTTGACACTTGAAGGGGAGCCTTCTCATTACTGGGCAGCGATGGGAGTTCCAGCTCCTGACAAGGCTTCCATTGATACCTCTCTGTGTCTGGGAAGAGTCAGGAGTGTCTTGTTACTGCTCCCACATGATCTTAACTGACATTGAGGGAGTGGGTAAGTCCAGGTTACCATTAGGTGGGGTCATGAAAGTCTACTCCCCACTTGGCCTTCTCTGACACCACCCTGCTATACAGAAGGGGGAGATTGGGGAGGCTTGCTATAACCTGGTGAGGGTAGAATTCTAGGTTCCACATTTGGCTTTTGCTGGTGGGAGTGGGGGCTGGACCACAGTTTTTTTCTGTGACCTTTGGCTAGAGCAGAGCAGTTATCGTCTAAAAGTTCTCCGCTTCACCAGGCTTCCCCTTTCCTGATCCTCTGGCTAGAGAGAGCAGGCTTTTTTGGGGGGGCTTTTGTTGGGAGGGGTCTGGGCCCCTTAGCATTTGTGGTTGATGGCCTCTTCAGCTCTAAGTCTACGATATATAAGGCAAAACAAACCAAGCCAAACAAAGACAAGAAATAAAAACCCAGATAACTCATCACCATGTCATTCCTGGGGTTATGAGGTCCCTAGTTAGTCTGCCGCCTTCTTTCCACTTTTCAGGGTCTTATGCTTGTTTTATAAATAATGCCCAAGGTTTTTAGTTGTACTCAGTGGGAGAAATAGAGAAAGTGTATCTACTTCATTTTCTCGGAAGTGGTGGTTCATCAACATTAGCAATATTCATTCCTCTCTCTTTCCAGTCCTACTGAAGCCCCATTTCTAACCATTCCCATTTGCTCTCTGTCCCTGTGTACATCTATCTACCCCCACTATGTCAACACCAGTCTCACCCTTCTAGTTTTGGAGGAAAGCCAACATTAGGAGATACCAGAGCAACGTGCCATTCCCCTTTCAGTCTTTTATGAATCTACACTGTCCGTAGACTAAAGTCCAAACTTGTTAGCCTGGCAATGGACACTTCAGAGTTCTGGCCTCTGTGTTCTTTTCACCCAGAGGTCCCCTTCATTTGTAGGCAGATGCTTATTTCCTGCCTGGCACGTCTGCTCCCCCTTCACTCCATCCCTGCACACAGGACCCATTTCTCAATGCCCACATTCTCCAATAATACCTTCCAGCTGAAATGGACACCCAGTTCAGGATTTGGCCCTTTTACTGATAATTACTGAAGGTCAGTTAGACTTATTTTAAATTCATTAAAGGACTGGGTCATGTTTGATACTTCTTTGTCTCACAGCATACATGAGCACCTGATAAATACTCTTTTGGAAAGAATAACTAAAGGCCCTTGCTTGTCAGTGTGAATCTCTTGGCAGAACTCTGAGAATTAAACAGAAATCCAGTGCCAAGAAGATAAGATTAGCTATGGGCAAAGTTATCTTAAACACCAGTAAGAAAGAAGCAGGAGAGTAGGCAGAATTTGGAGAATCTAATCAAAGTTATAAATATATCTAAAAAGGGAATAAGTTTAGAAGAGGACTAGGAGAAGCAGTCACCCAGCTAGGAGGAGTGTCCTGACCTGGGGAAAGGCCCATGGGTCCTAGAGATGGAGACAGCCCCACCTGTGGTATGGATGCCCAGTTTGAGACCCTGTGCACATGAGTCTCACCAGCTCTTGAGTGGATTCTGTGCTCACCCAGGAGGCCTTGGGAATCCAACTTCCCATTACCATTTCTGTATAGTTAGGGAACTGACCCAAAGATGCAACTGCTTGGGCTCATGGCAGACTTGTTTTTCATTTCAAATAGACAGGCCTCTGGTATGAGCTTGGTTGGTTGGCATAAACCTATTTGCAATAGCGATAACAACAACAAAACATTATTTAGTACTATGTATCAGACTGGGCTAGGCATTTCCTAGATCATCTCATTTTATCTTTGCCATCATCCTATGGGGTAAATATATGATCATCCCATCTCATGGATGAAGGACTTGAAGCTCAAAGAGATTACATTGCTTACCCAAGCTCAGAGCTGGGATTTGAACCCAAGTCTCCTGACTCAAGGCCTGATTTTCAGCACTAGGCTTTCTAAGATAGCCCTTTCTATGTGCCAGTCATTGTCCTCAGGTCCTTATGTATATGAATTTGTACAACTCTCCAAGCAACTCCTTGAGGTAGGTACTATTTCTACCCCCAATGTACAGCTGAGGAAACAGGCACAGAGAGGTCATGCAACTTGCTCAAAGTCACACAGCTGATTTTGAACCCAGGATTTGAACCCAGGCAATGTCACTAAAAACCATTATGTCATGCTGTCTCTTTTGGGGTACTTGCCTGACTTTTTCTAATAGATCTAAGCCTCTTGAGGGAGAAGACTCAATCTTACTCTTTTTTATATCCTCAACAGCTTCTGCAGTACCTAGTACAGAGTAAGGCTGTAATACATGTTGGTTCAGTTGAATTCCCCTACAAGGGGAACCCATTAGCCAACTGATCTCTTCCAGTTACTTTCCGATTCCATGAAGACAAATGTGCAAGCTCATCTAAAGTAGGTTTATGCTAGGCTGCAGGCTACTTATTCTGCTTTACTCACTCCATAAAACATTCTTTTTTTTCACATAGCATAGGACTGGGGCTTCTGAAAAAAAGGCAGAATACAAATTCAAGGGCTACAGCACTATGAATGATTTCTACTGGAGCATAGTTTTCACATCTGGATACTTGAGTTTTCAGTTACTCCAGCTTAGCTTAGTGCTTCTCAATGTTGGGTCATTTTTTCCCCCTTACAAGGGACATTTGGCAATGTCTGGAGACATTTTTGATTGTCACAAGATGGGGGCTGGGATATGAGTGCCACTGGTATCTAGTAGGTGGAGGCCAGGGACACTTCTAAACATCGTACAGTGCAAGGATAATCTATCACGACAAAGAACTAACCAGCCCCAAATGTCAGTAACGTTGAGGTTGAGAGATCTGGATTGGCCAAGCAGCGCCCAGATCGGCATGTACAAGTGGTTTTAAAGAGGAAGCATTGCCCAACAATTAAATTAGGTTTTACGAGATTTGATTCCCAGAGAAAAAGATCATTGGGGGAAAATGAAAGTGAGCATTCCGTGCCAAGGAACCATCTTAGTTAGGGAGCACATTCTGAAACAGTGCTTTGAGAAGAAAGGTCTTAGAACCTCCTCCTAGAAATCCAGCTTGGGAGCTTATTAAAATGCAGATTTCTGGGTCTCACCTCAAAACCACTGAAGCAGACTCTTTTGGGGAGAGTAGGAGGGATCTGCATTTTTAGGACACCCCCAGGTGATCCAGATGCACACTGACATTTTCTTCTAGAAGTAGGGGAGGTAGTTTGGGTAGTGGTAGACAGACCATATGCATGGTGGTTTTTAAAAAGTTAACTAAAAATTCTCACATTCTAGCATGATTTCTTCAACTTCCATCATTTATACAGCACCATTTTGAGTTGTGCTCTAGACAAATACCATGTGTATTACTCTTTGCTTAATAATTTAGAAAAATCAAATCACTTTGTAAATTCTAACATATTTCTAAGCAACAATACCCAATAAATCATAGTTGTATTTATTGGGCATCAGCTAATTATAATTTTTCTTCATACTCCTGAGAATATATTACCATGAGAATAAAAAGTATCTGCCCATGCCACACAAAATTGACATGCAACACATGGGAAGCAGTATATTATGGCAAAGCAACTGCAGTCTGCCAGGAGAGTGCTACTAATGGTAAGTGCATGCTCTGTAAGGCAGACATACATGGCTCTGCATTTGAATCTCAGAGCTTCAATGGATGGCAATCCTCCTGCTTCCTGGAGGAGGAAGAATATAGTTAGCAAATGCTTACATGCTTGAGCATACTCAGTGGTATTATGTGGCCTCATTGACAGCTCCACCAACTCCCATTTATGAACTTTGGAAAACAACCATCTTAAATCTAGAACCAGGACAAAATTAAGGGCCAATGTATTTTGAATGTCACTGAGCCTCAGATATCAGAACCCACATGTGAGGAGCAGAAGTCACTGCAACTAGAAACTGGTTTCCATTTGCTATGGTTTGGATATTTGATCCCTCCAAACCTCATGTTGAAATCTGATCCCCGAGGTTGGAGGAGGGGCCTAGAGGGAGGTGTTCGGGTCATATGGGCAGATCTTTCATAAATAGATTAATGCCCTCCCTCCTGGGTGAGTCTCGCTCTATTAATTCTCAAAAAACTGGTTGTTAAAAAGAACCTGGCATCTCCCTGCCTCTCTTGCTTTCTCCCTTACCATGTGATCTTTGCCCATGGCATGAGTCTTCCCTTGGCCTTCACCATGAGTGTAAGTAGCCTGAGGTCCTCACTAGAAGCAGATGCTGGCACCATGTACAGCCTGCAGAACTGTGAGCAAATAAACCTCTTTTCTTTATAAATTACCTAACCTCAGATATTCCTTTATAGCAACACAAAATGGACTAAGCCACTATTATCATCCTCCTATTCCCAGAGCACCCTTTATAGGTTGGGGATGGGGAGTATTAATAGAAGGAGAAGCATGATACAATGAAAGCTACAAAAAACTTAATGCCTCTGCTACAAATCAGGATAAATGTGAGCAGTTCATCTTTCCATTTACATCCTTTCCCAAAATGCCTAAACTCAACATAATGTGAGTTTTAACTGGGCTCTGCACACAGCCCACCTTGCTACAAACCCAGTGAAGAAAGCAGTAGCATGAGATTATGAGCATGCTTGTATTAGCTAACACCACTTTATTTTTGGCTTTTCCCTCCAATTTGCATTAAGCTGCCTGCATAATTTCCACCTCAGGTGAAACCTCTCTGTATTAGTTGTTTCCTACTTGAAATACATTGATTTTCCATGTAAGACAGGAGACCAGCAAGTGGGATGCGATGTGTGACTGTGGAATTGGGTTAGGAGGAGGGTAAGACACAATACCCTTAGACTCAGGTAAGACAAACGCAGCAAAAAACTCATGACAGCATTTCTCTTTGGGGTAAAGATCTGGGAAAGGGGGTGTTTTGAGTGTAGCCATGAATGGATACACCTTTTTCTATTGCCTCAAAGGGCTTGTTATTTAAAACATTTCTCTTTTTGTGCAGTTGTAAATCAATCCCGTTTGGCTCCAACTGAAAAGATAATATGAGGTCTGAGCTTTGATCACTAATATGTATTTACTGAGCACCTACTATGAGCCACGCAGGCTCTGGGTTGAGAACAAAGCCCTGCTCTCACTGAGTAGGAGTGGGGAAGAAAGGCAGATAAAATACATGTCTGGGAGAGGAAATGTTCCCAGTGCTGTGAAGAAAAATTAAGTGGGAGAGCTAGAGAGGGTGTAAGAGGATCTTTGTAGGAGTTAGAAGGGGATGTAGCTCTGAGGACAGAGATTAAAAAAAAATAGAAAATGCATTCCAGCCCTCAGGAAACCTAGAATTTCACAAGTACCTGGATGAGGACTTGGATTTACAGTGTCCAGCTCAGTGCCTTGGGCCAGGAGGGAATTAATACACATTTGCTGCATAGGTGTTCCATGGCTGTTGAATGAATCCCTAACCCTAGACACCAGGACTTCTATAAAACTGTGAGAAGCTCCAGTGAGTGAGTATTGGGCAAGTCTGTGCAAAACCACTGCTATAACCAGAAGAACAAGGCCGGTGTGGGTTCTGCTGAATAAGAGCAGGAGCCCAAAGGTGAAGAGGGGAAGGGCAGACTTGGGGGCTGGCCTGCCTGGGCTTGCACCCAGCATGCCACTCTCCAGCAGAGTGACCTTGGCAAGTGGCTTAGCCTCTCTGCACCTCAGTTTCCCTATTTATTAAATTATTATGATATTGGGATCTATCTCAGAGGATTATTGTGAAGTTTTAATGAGTTAACACAGGTAAGTGCTTAGAGCAATGCTGGTCACAAAGAGTGCTTAATAAGTATCAGCTCTTAGTGTTTTTCTGTGGCCGAGACATATTAGGATCACTAGCTCCTATTTGGACTTGAAGCAAAAAAAAAAAAAAAAAAAAAAATCTTACAACGTGGAGCTTGAGATGGATGAGGGGGAGACGGGAAGACAATTAGAAGTGGGGGAACGAGGCTTAGTTCTGCCTCTGACTTTCGAAATTTAGGTCTGCAAACTTCACTCCTTTTTTTTCATTTCTTTAAACAGAGTTGAATATGTACTATTAAGTGGTTGTTGGATCCTTTTCTGAAAATGGATAGTTAATGATATTACCACTATCAGGATGAACAGCAATTTCCCACTGATGAATCCCACCACCACCACCACCTCTCCCACCACCATCACCATCAACTTTCCCTGAGGCTTTTTCTACTCTTTCCTCATCCCCAATTTCTTTCCGGTGATTTGACAAAATGACAAGGGCTTTGAAACAAAGAAGACCCCACTCAATAACTTCACAGCTGTGTGACCTTAGGCAAGTCACTTCACCTCTATGAGGTTAAGTTTCCTCATCTATAGGATGGGTTTCTTGTAAAAACTACAAGGCACCTAGACAAGGATTGTCACCTGCATGGAGATCTGAATAAATGGTGGCTTATTTTCATGGTGTGGACCAGTTAGTCACCATACCTTGCTGATTTCCGTTTTAATGTCCTGAAGTGTTTCATTCACTTGAAGGGAGCGGACCACCATTATTTCTCTTCATGAATTTTGGTTTCCCAGTTGAGCAATACTGCTTGAGGCCTCTAAGCCAAAAATGTGGGTTTTAGCGATCTGGGCCACCATATCTGGCAAGAAGAACAAAGTTGTCCTGACACACTGGGTGAGGATTTGTCCTTGTGTGACCCTCTTAGCCCCACTTCCAACCATTTAGTTATCCAGAGAGTTGACTGGGCATGAGGCAAGAGGCAAGAGGCAAGAGGCTTTGCCATGACCCAGCTTAAGGAAATAGAAACTCTCATTCTTTTTTTTTTTTTTTTTTGGTCAGGAAAACATGAAAAGTCACACATATGTGAGGCAATACTCTGGGATGCTAACTTAGTCTTTAGTGTTTCTGTTCCTTTGATAATCTACTTCAGTAAATGGAAACTAAATTGCTCCATTAAATTTCTAAACACTACATTAAGAAAATAAACAGACAAAACAAAAGCCTCTCAGTTTGCAAGGGATAAATCTAAAACCAAAGAGTGGGACACAATGTTCTCTAGAAACAATTAGACTTGACTTTCACACCAAAAAATGTAATCATCAGTGATATCTTAGAATTGTAGGGTTTTGAATGAAACTTAACAATGAAACTATGGTGCGCAAAAGCATTGACTCATGGTGGTTACTGTTATCCCCCAAAGATCATTTCATTCTGGTAACCCTATGAGGTAGATACTATTTTTCTTTCCATTTAATAGGTGACAAAACTGAGGTACAGTGAGGTTAGTAACATAACTAGTAAGTGAGACACTAGAATTTTAACATGGTTGATAGCTACCATGCTGTCTTGCCTCTCGTGATCTGGAAGTGACTCCAGTGCTCAGTGCCAGGAGAAGCCCAGGTTCCTATTTGAGCAGGCTCCCAAGACACCCAGGGTCTATCAAGTTGCCAAGGAAAAACTCATTCTGGCTCAGGACATCAGTTTCTAAAGTGCATTCCCATACCCTAGGTATTTGGAAATCCATCATAACCTTAAGTATTAATAGTATATTTATCCCCATTTCACAGCCACAGGAACTAAGGCTGTTGAAAGTTAAACAACTTTTCTGAGTTTGGACACGTCATCTACATTTCTCATCTAATTCCCAGACACTATTCTTTCCCTGATGACATATATCCAAGTTTAAGCACAACCAAACAAGGGTTGAGAAAGCTTTAGACGTTTACAAAGCTCCCTTCATACCTAGTACTGTGCTTAGACCAGGAACAGAGGGAGGTAGAGGGCAGCAGAGCAGGGATTGGCTTCAGAGCCGGAAAGGTGGCTATGTGACTTAATGTGTCTGAACCCTGGTGTCCTAGTCTATTAAATGGTGTAACAGCAGCTTCTAGTATGTAAGTTCCTTGTCAGGAGAAAAACTGTTTTGCTCAGGGCTGGAGCCTTAGCATGTTGCATCATATTGAGCATGTAATAGATGCTCAATAAATATATTTTTAAGAATAAATGAAAATTACTTCACAGTGTTTCTGTAGAGATTTTATAAGATATGGTATACGCAATGCATAACATAGAACTGACGCTGAAAAATGCCAATTACCTCCATCATTGTGTCATAGGCTTTTGTATTCATTATCCTGTTGTATCATCCCAAGAATCCCATGAAATACGTAATGCTTTGCTCATTTTTCTGCAGGAGCAAACTGGAGAAGAGGGCAGGGAATAAAATAATTCTTAGAGAAGAGTTCATCCCTTTTAAAAACAATATGCCCTTAAGAAAAAAAAAAGAGTCCTAGTAAGGAAATATAGGAAGGTCTAGAGTCAGCCCAGGGAGAACAGAAGAGCAATGGGACTTGGAACTTTGGATCAGGACTGTTGGGTCCTTTGGCCTCTTTTAGTCTTCCACCTCTGAGGCATTCCAGCTTCAGGCAGGATGGACTCCCCACCTCTGCATTTGCCATCAGCCCCTCCTGTCAGCAGAGAGCTCCTGACTGAGATAGAGTGCCCAGCTGCGCTATTATCAACAATAATGGTAATCCTAATGAATTGCAGTCTGATGAATCACTGATTGCAAGAAAGAAAAAAAATAAGAGTGAGCTGATTGAAACTCTTAATAAAGCTTATTCTTTGGGAAGGGTCTGGGTTGGCAGGTGGGAGGGCTGGGGGTATTAGAATCTAAGGGGAGATTTTTTGCATGGTTCTGATGGTCCAATTGCAGAATACTCCTCTCTTCTATGCTTATCTTGGTGAGAGCTTTTTTTTTTTTTTTCTACACCATATCCAAATTGCCTGGGTCTTAGACTGCAGATGTTTAAAGAGCAAGGATGACATCTACCTTGTTGCCCTACATCTTAACACAGCATCCAGAACATAACGGGTGTGAAAATATCTGGTCCACTTCCCCGACACCAGGATGCTAGCTAGGTAGCAGTGAGAGGAACAATGAAACAACAAAAAGAGCAGAAAAAAGAGCCATAGAGTGAGAGTGCACAGATTTGTTTATGAATTCCAATTTTAAAAGGGCTTATAGAAATCGACTGCTAAAACTTCGGCCATGCAAAGCCAATTGTGCTGGAAATAATCCTAGTGGTCACACATTCTTCCTGTGCTATGCAGTAGCATCTCCTGGCAGCTCATCTGAAGAGAAGCCTGCGTGCCTTAAGCCAGTAATACCCACTTGGTGTTCCTTCCTCAGAAAGTGCATTTCTCCACCAGCAAAAGTGTCACCTAATTTAATTGCAAATGCCCTTGCCAATGCTCACACCTCCTCTATGATGTGATTACTATTGGCTCTTCAATTTTCTACCACCCATGTGCCCCCTTTAAAGAAGGGAGAGAGCAAGAGGAAAACAAATGTCAACATTAATTGCAATTTAATACAGTTCACTGGAGATGACCCTGGGGAGAGGGATGAGGGAAATCAATTCTGGTGATTGAAAAACAATATGAGAATTACAAGAGGCTACAGCTGAAATCTGGAATACAGAGAAAAAATGCCTCTCTGAATTTTCTGCCTGGGGCTCAGTCAGACTGTTACTGATTCAATGTACTGTGATTCAAACATTTTTTGAGAACATGCTGTGCATCAGTCACTATACCAGACACCGAGGGGGACAGAGATGTCCAAGACAAAACCTGTGTCCTCAAGGGGGCTTCCCAGTGGGTGGGTGAAGGATGGGGGTCATGATACTGAGATGGATTTTCAAAATTGACAAAGCAGAATCAGAAAAATGGCTAAAGAGAGAGATGAATGGCTACCTTCTTTTCCATGCATAAAGGATGTGAAAATGTCAGGCAGGGCAGCTGGATCTTTATTTCATGGTTTCATAGAGAGTGACCTGGCCAGAAGCCCTTGGGAAACTGGGTGATACAGGGCAATTTATTCTAGCACCTTCAAAGGAGAAAAGGCCAGTGTCCTCCCTTCTCAACTGGCATTGCCTAGCACCTAGTGCATAACTCCCATAGCCCAAGAATCAGCCTGCCTGGCATCTCCTGCCCCCAGAAGGGCCATGCCACTGTCTCCACAAAATCCTGCAGTCTAGGCCACTAAAGCATTTGTAGGCACTTCTTACATTGATTACAGCCAAAGAAATCACATGGAGACTATACTACAGCATCCACCTACCACCAAAGCCAAAGCACCTACCCAACCAATGCTATAGGACACATCTACAGGAAGAAGTCTTTGCTTATGAATATAAAATTGGAAGAGGCAGCTGTCCCACCAGATGCACAGATATCAATATAGGGACACAGAAATAAGAAAAAACAAGGAAACACAACACTTTTAAAGGAAAACAATAATTTTCCAGTAACAGATCCCAAAGAAGAGGAAATCTACAAAATGTCTGAAGAGAAATATAAAATAATGATCTTAAAGAAACTCAGCAAGATACAAATAATATGGATAGATAATTCAATGAAATCAGGAAAATAATTCAGGATCTCAATGAGAAAGTCAACAAAGAGATATAAAAAAGAGCCAAACAGAAATCTTGGGGCTAAAGGATTCAAAGAAGAAAATAAAAATTACAACTGAGCGCCTTGACAATAGACTAGATCAAGTAGAAAAAAGAATTTCTAAACTTAAAACAGGTCTGTGAAATAACCCAGTCAAACTTTTTGTTTTTTTAAAATATAAAGAATAAAAAAGTATGAAAAAGACTACAGGGCCTATAGGATACCATAAAGTAAACAAATATTCACAGTATAGGGTTCCAGAAGGAGAAGAGATGCAAAAAGGCACAGAAAACCTATTTAATGAAATAATAGCCGAAAACTTCCCAAGTCTTGGGAGAGATTTGGACATCCAGATCTCGGAATTTCAAAGGTTCTCTAGTACTTTCAGAGGCACACTATAGTCAAACTGTCAAATGTCAAAGACAAAGAATTATAAAAACAACAAGAGAAAAGCATCAACTCACATATAAGAGAATTCCCATTAGACTAACACCATATTTTTCAGCCAAAACCTCACAGAGCAGGAGAGAATGAGATTATATAATCAAAGTGCTGAAAGAAAAACAAAACGAAACAGAACAAAAGCCAGCTACTCAAGAACATCATAGCCAGCAAAGCTATCCTTCAGAAATAAGGGAGAAATAAAGGTTTCCCCAGATAAGCAAAAAATAAGGGAAATCATCATCACTAGACTGGCCTTATAAGACATGCTTGGGCTGGGCATGGTGGCTCATGCCTGTAATCCCAGCACTTTGGGAGGCTAAGGCAGGCAGATCATAAGGTCAGAAGTTTGATACCAGTCTGACCAACATAGAGAAACCCTGTCTCTACTAAAAATACAAAATATTAACCGAGTTTGGTGGTGTACACCTGTAATCCTAGCTACTTGGGAGGCTGAGGCAGAAGAATCACATGAACCTGGGAAGCAGAGGTTGCAGTGAGCCGAGATTGTGCCTTTGCACTCCAGCCCAGGTGACAGTGCGAGACTCCGTCTCAAAAAAAACAAACAAACAAACAAACAAAAAAAAAACAAAAAAAAAACCAGACATGCTTAATGGAGTCCTACATCTGCAAGCAAAAGGATGATTAACTACCATGATGAAAACACACAAAAGAATAACTCACTGGTACAGCAGATACATAAATGAGAAAGAGAAAGGAATCAAACCTTAAACTACAAAACCATAAACAATAAGAGATGAAGAAAGGAACAAGAAATTACAAAACAACCAGAAAACATTTAACAAAATGATAAGAGTCAGACCTCACTTATCAATAATAACCTTGAATGTAAATGGATTAAAATTTCCAATTTAAAAAAATACACTGGCTTAATGAGCTAAACACAAGACCCAACTATATGCTGCCTATAAGAAACTCACTTACTTTGTAAAGACACACATAGACAGAAAATAAAGGACTAGAAAAAGATATTCCATGCAAACAGAATCTGAAACAAGCAGCAGTATCTATACTTATATTAGATGAAATAGACCAAGCTGAAAAGTATAAAAAGAGACAAAGAAGGTCATTATATAGTGACAAAGGGATCAATTCAGCAAAGTGATACAATGATTGTAAATATATATGCACCCAGCACTGGAACACCCGGATATAAAAAGCAAACATTGCTAGACCTAAAGGGAGAGAGAGAGAGACCCCAATATAACAATAGCTGAGGACTGCAACACCACACTGTCAGCATTGGACAGATCATCTAGGCAGGAAATCACCAAACCAGCATCCTATTTAAACTACACTATAGACCAAATAGACCTAGCAAACATTCACAGAACATTTCATCCAACAGCTGCAGAATACACTTTCTTTTCATTAGCACATGGAACATTCTCCAGGATAGACCATATATTAGGCCACAAAACAAGTCTCAATAAGTTTAAAAATCAAAATCATATCAAGTATGTTCTCACACCATAATGGAATAAAACTAGAAATCAACCACAAAAACTTTGGAAACTGAACAAATACATGGAAATTAAGCCACATGTTCCTAAATGACCACCGGTTCAATGAAGAGGTTAAGAAAGAAATGGACACATTTCTTGAGCCAAATGAAAACATAAACACAACATACCAAAACCTATGGGATACAGCAAAAGCAGTTCTAGGAGGGAATTTTACAGCAATAAACACCTACATCTAAAAAGTAGAACAATTTCAAATAAACAACCTAATGATATACCTCAAGGAACTAGAAAATCAAGAACAAATCAAACCCAAAATTAGTAGAAGAAAAGAAATAATAAAGATCAGAGCAGAAATAAACAAAACAGAGATTAGAAAACAATACAAAAGATGAAAAGTTGGCTTTTTGCAAAGGTAAACAAAATCAACATTAGCTAGACTAGCTAAAAGACACTACACACACACACACACACACACACACACACACACACACACACACAATCTACCAAGATTGAACCAGGAAGAAATAGAAAACTTGAATAGATCAATAACGAAGAAGATTAAATCAACAATAAAAAGTCTCCCAACAAAGAAAAGCCTAGGACCAGATGGTTTCATTGTTGAATTCTACAAAATTGTTAAAGAAGAACTAACACCAATTCTTCTCAAACTAGGCCAAAAAATTAAAGCAGAGAGAATTCTTCTAAACTCATTCTATGAGGCCAGCATTACCCTGATACCAAAACCAGACAAGGATACAACAACAAGAAAACTACAGGCCAATATCCCTGGTGAATATGGACACAAAAATCCTCAACAAAATACAAGCATATGATTTGCATATGGGAAAGGAGGAAGTAAAATCATCAGTGTTTGAAGATGACATGATATTATCATATAGAAAAAGCTAGGCTCCACTAAAAACCTTTTAGAAACGACAAATGAATTTAGTAAAGTTGAAGGATGCAAAATCAACATATAAAATAAAAAGTAGTGTTTCTATATACCAATAATGAACTAGCTGAAAAAGAACTCAAGAAAGCAATTCCATTTACAACAGCTACAAGAATAAAATACCTAGGAATAAATTTAACCAAGGATGTGAAAGATCTGTACAATGAAAATGATAAAACACTAATGAAAGAAATTGAAGAAGACATACACAACAAAGGAAAGAGATTTCATTTTCATGGATTAGAAGAATTAGTATTGTTAAAATGACCATACTATATAAAGACATCTACAGATTCAATCCAACCCCTTTCAAAATACCAATAACATTCTTCACAGAAATAGAAAAAAAATCCTAAAATTCATATGGAATCACAAAAGACCCCATGTAGCAAAAGCAATCCTAAAGCAGAAAGAACAAAACTTGAGATACCACACTACTTGACTTCAAAATATGCCACAAAGCTATAGTAAACAAAACAGTATGGTATGGGCATTAAAAAAGACATATAGACCAATGAAACAGAATACAGAACCCAGAAATAAATCCATGTATTTACGGCCCACTTATTTTCAACAAAGGCACAAAGAACATACATCAGGAAAAGGATAGTCTTTTCAATAAATGGTGCTGGGAAAACTGAATATCCACGCACAGAAGAATGAAACTAGATCCCTATCTTTCACTATATACAAAAATCAACTCAAAGTGGTTTTAAGATATAAATGTAAGACTCCAAACTATAAAACTACTAGAAAAAAATCAGAAGAGAAATGTTTCAGGATTGGTCTAGCCAAAAAGTTTATGGATAAGACCTCAAAAGCACAGACAACAAAACCAAAAATAGACAAGTGGGATTATATCAAACTAAAAAGTTTCTGCATAGTGAAGGAAACAATCAGAGTGAAGCGACAGCCTTCAGAATGGGAGAAAATATAGTCCTCTCATGGTATATGCAGGTGATTGATTCCAGGATTCCCCCACCCCCCAACCTCCATCACCTATACCAAAATCTGCATATATTTGAGTCCTGCAATCAGCCCTGAGGAACCCACTATGTAAAAAGTTGGCCCTTGGAATATGCAGGTTTTGCATCCTGTGAATACTGTATTTTCTATTTTTATTTGGTTGAAAAAAAATCCGTGAATAGGTAGACCCACACAGTTCAGATCTGTGTTGTTCAAGGGTCAACTATGTTTGCAAACTATTCATCCAACAAGGGATTAATATTCAGCATATACAAGAAATTCAACAGCAAAAAATAAAAATCCAATTAAAAATGGGCAGTTGATCTGAATCAACATTTCACAAAAGAAGATATTCATATGGCCAAGAAGTATACGGAAAAAATGCTCAACATCATGAATCATTAGGGAAATGCAAGTCAAAACCATAATGAGATATCATCTCACCCTAGTTAGAATGGCTATTATCAAAAAGATGAAAAATGACAAATGCTGGTGAGGATGCAGGGAAATGGGAACCCTTGTACACTGTTGGTAGGAATATAAATTAGTACAGCCTCTATGGAAGACAGTATGGAAGTTCCTCAAAAAGCTAAAAATAAAACTACCATATAATCTAGCAATCCCACTACTGGGTATATATCCAAAGGAAACAAAATCAGTATGCTGAAGAGATATCTGCACTCCCATGTTTACTGCAGCACTATTCACAATAGCTGAGATATCAAATCAAACTAAGTGTCCATCAACAGAGAAAGAAAAAAAGTGTATTATCAAAAATACTATTCAGTCATGAAAAAGAATGAAATCTTGTCATTTGCAGCAACATGGATAAAACTGGGAACATAATGTTAAGTGAAATAAGTCAGACACAGAAAGATAAATACTGCATGTTTTTGTTCATATGTGGGAGCTAATAAAGTTGATCTCATACAAGTAGAGAGTAGAATAGTGGTTACTATAGGTTGGGAAGGGTAGGAAAGAGGGGATAGGGAGAGGTTGGTAAATGGAGACAAAATCATAGCTAGATAGGAGGACTAAGTTCTAGTGTTCTATAGCACTGTAGAGTGACCACAGTTAACAATAATTGTTTATGCCTGCACGCGGTGGCTCACGCCTGTAATCCCAGCACTTTGGGAGGCCGAGGAAGGCAGATTACCTGAGGTCAGGAGTTTGAGACCAGACTGACCAACGTGGTGAAACCCTGTCTCTACTAAAAATACAAAAATTAGCTGGACGTGGTAGCGTATACCTGTAATCCCAGCTACTCAGGAGACTGAGGCAGGAGAATCATTTTGAACCCCGGAGGCGGAGGTTGCAGTGAGCCGAGATTGCACCACTGCACTCTAGCCCAGGCAACAGGAGCGAAACTCCATCTCCAAAGAACAAAACACAAAAAACCCCAATAATTGTTTATTTTTCAATAGCTAGCAGAGAGGATTTTGAATGTTCCTAACACAAAGAAATGTACATATTTGAAGTGATGAATATGCTAATTCCCCTGACTTGATTCTCACATATTGTATACATATAGAGAAATGTCACTCTGTGCCCCATAAATATGTACAATAATTATGTGTCTATTAAAATAATTTTTTAAAAAGAAAAACAAAAACAAAAAAAAATCAAGAAAAGGGCCGTTTCTGTGTTTCTGGACTCTGAACTCCACAGGCTCTGTCTGCAGTTTCAGAGGCAGAGGCAGCTCTGTGGATCCTGAGTTGCTTGGCCCCACTGAAGAATGAGATGACTGCTGCCTGGTCCTCTTAGTCCCTTTTAAAAAGGGACTACCCCTGGGGAAGGGGTGGAGAGGGGGCTGCTGCTGTGTGGCTTGGAACCCTCCGGACAACCTGGGGTGAGAGAAGTAATCCAGGACCACCCACGGCAGGAGGCCGGCGGCAGTACAGCTCTCAGGCTGGCCAGAGCCCAACGCAAACACTGGTCAGCCTGGGTCACTGCTGCACACTGTCCCCTGATGAGCCCTGGCTGGCAAGCGCGGCAGAGGGTGGCAACACCAACAGGAACAGACTCAGCCACAGGGCCGGGGGGTGGGTGGGAGAAGTGGGACAGACACCACCTGGAAAAACCTTTCTCAGCCCAAGGCCCAGGCCTGCGACTCCAGGCCACACGGCTCCTTGCAGCTCCAGGCCACACGGCTCCTTGCCCTTTTCCGGGGGCTCCTTCTACTACCTCTGGTTTTCCATTTTCTTTTCTTTGCTTTGGTTATTTCTAATTTTTAGCACATTTTTGCAATGAAAAGTAATTGCAAAAACCACTTTACCTTTGCACCAACATATCTATATTATGTACATATACAGTTGTATATATGTATATATGTTTTTTCATTTTTGATGTTTTTTTTTTTTTGAAATGGAGTCTTGCTCTGTCACCCAGGCTGGAGTGCAGTGGCGCAATCTCGGCTCACTGCAACCTCTGCCTCCCAGGTTCAAGCTATTTTCTTGCCTCAGCCTCCCAAGCAGCTGGGATTACAGGCACCTGCCACCATGCCCGGCTACTTTTTTTTTTGTATTTTTAGAAGAGATGGGGTTTTACCATGTTGGCCAGGCTGGTCTTGAACTCCTGACATCAAGTGATCCACCCACCTCGGCCTCCCAAAGTGCTGGGATTACAGGCCTGAGCCACTGCGCTGAGCTGAAGTTTATTTCTTTTCACCCACACTCATGAATCACCACTCCATCTCCATCTGTGTCACACACTCACACGTGCTCATACCCTCACACTCCCACTCATGCACTTCACACCCACTTCCACACTCCTAACTCACTCATGTACACACACGCACACGCACACACACACATATACACACACGTGCACACACAGTGGCAGAGCACAGTGTCAGGTACATGAGCCCCGCAGTCAATTAGATCTGGTTAAAATTCTGCCTCTAATGCTCTGTGACCCTGGGCATATGACTTAACCTATCTGAACCTCCATTTCCTTGTCTTATAAAATAAAGATAGTAATAGGGCCTTGCTGGTAGGGCAGTGGTACGGACCAAATACAAAAGGCTCAAATATTTGTCTGCTTGGACCTGAGGAAGTGCTCATTCCTTTCTCTTAGTTTTTCTGTTATATCCTCTCCAACAATAATTTTTATTATGTGTTTGTCTCTTTGGAAGTACTCAGTAAGTGTTCGCTATGATGATGATTACAACAAGTTTGTTAATTCTGTTATATCACATTGCTTAACTTGAAACAAAAATCAACACACTTTGATTTTTAGAGTGGTTTTAGGTCTACAGAAAAAAAATGGGCACGAAGTACAGAGGGGTTCCATATAATTCCTCTCCTCTTCTTTTCCTGGTTTCCTTTATTAGGAATATCTGGCATAGTGGGGTACGTTTGTTACAAGTGATAAACTGATATGGATACATTATTATTAACTTAAGTCCATGGTTTACATGAGAGTTCACCCCTGTCCTGTCCAGTTCTATGGGTTTTAACAAATGCATAGTGTCCTGTATCCACCGTGACAGTATCACATAGAACAGTTTCACTGCCCTAAAAATCTTTTGTGCTCCATCTATTCATGCCTCCCCCTGAACTCCTGGCAACACTGATCTTTTTACTGTCTGCATATTTTTGCCTTTGCCAGAATGTTATATAGTTAGAATCATACAGTATCTAGCCTTTTCAGATTGGCTTCTTTCACTTAGCAATATGCATTGAAGGTTTCTCCGTGTCTTTTCTTGGCTTGATAGCTCATTTCTTTTTATGGCTGAATAGCACCCCACTAGATGGATGTATCACAGTTTATCCATTCACCTACTGAAGGGCATTCTCATTGTTTCTCATTTTTAGCACATATTACCTAACTTGTATTGGCATTTTGGTATAATTTTCTCTTTTTTTCCCTGAATTGGCAGCCTTTCAAAAACCCTGACCCAAATATATGTGTACTCAATTCTTCATGAATGCCTCCCAAACACATAGAGGAAGAAAGGTCTGGATCAGGTGTAGACACTAGCAGAGCCCACTAGGCCACACAGCCAGGGCTACAGACTATGGACTTTTACAGCAGGCTTCAAAAGAATTACCTATTCCTCCAATGTTGAATGTTTATGATAGTCTCAAGGGTCTCTCAACCTTGGCAGAACTGATATTTGGGGCTAGATAAGTCTTAGTTGGGGGGTCTGTCATGTGTGGTATAGAAGGATTAGCTGAGTGCATGCTAAAATCCTTCACCCACTGGGTGCCAGTAGCAACCCTGCCTCAAACTGTGACAAAAAAAGATGTCTCTAGATGTTGCCCCCTTGGAGGTAAAATTGATCCCTCGCTGTCACCCAACCCACTACTGAGAACCACTGTTAAATATTTTGTTATTGTCAGTGCTGTTATGATGAGAACTTTCCACGCCACCCAAAAACTCCAAGAAAACTCCTACGCTCAAGGAGAGGGCCTTTTCTGTACAAGGCAGAGTGAGGGTGTCCACCGCCCCCTGATGGCTCCCCGCATTTCACTCTTGCTGGGTGTGTTTGCTTTGATCACAACCAAATGCTGACGCATGCAGACTGGCCTCTGGCTGGTTTCTCTCAAGATGACAGATTCAACATCTTGATGAGTTTAAGCTTTCACTGACTTGCCAAAGATCATTCTGCTAGCTGAGGTCGGGCCTGTCTCTTGACTGCAATCCAGTGACTTTTCCATGAGCCACAAAGGTCTCGCCGGTGAAGTCCTGACAGGCCACAATTGGCTCTTCCACTCACCCTGGTTTAGCCATCAGCAGCTCCTGTTGGCTCTTTCTGAAAAATATATCCTGGATCTGACTGTGTCTCACCAACCCTGCTTGTCTAATCCTGGTCCAAGCCATCATCACCTCTTGCCTGGCCTTCTGCTTTGACCTTAATTCTCCAACAATCCATCTTTTTACACTGACCCAGCACAATATCTAAAACATGTAAATCAGATCACATCACTCCCCAGCTCCAATGGCTTCCCATTTTTTTGAAATTCCAAAGCCCCATGGATGAGTTCTATGGTGTGGTTACTACCTTGTTTATGGCGCTTGTCTCCATCTAATGAAGGGGTGTCCTTAAGTAGAATTCTGAAGGACTGGAAGCTGGACGTGTGAGGCTCCTGAAAGGGCAGGTCTGGACCGGGCACATGTGCTCCCACAGGTCAGCTTGGCCCACTGCACCCTGCATTTCTACCACGTGTTCCTGATTCCACCAGTTTCCTCCGTCACCTCTTCCCCTCGATGAAGACCAGGCTTCCATGGCCAGCGGGTGCCCACGATACATACAGGAGTTGCTGCAGCTTCTGCGCTCAGGTTCTACCTGACTGACCCAAGGGCTCTGGCTTCTGAATGCGAAGGCAAGGTAGTGCTGGTGGGGGGGATCTGTGACCCCAGCAAGAGGCACAAAAGGGAAGAGCTGACAAATTCCTCCCTCTTTCCCCCCCAGTGAACTTTCTTCTGAGACACAGCACTGTCAGTTCTGCCATAATGCTTGAAAAATCTGTTCCAATGTGACTGACAAATTAGAAAACAAGTTGAATACACCATGAATCGTGCATTTGCTTGTGCCCAACTTTATCAGTGAGAAACAGCAGGTGGGCACAGAAAACTTGATCCGACTGAACAGAGCCATACAGGAAAACAGTCATTCCCCACATAACAGTACTTCAGTCAATGACAGACCACACGTGCTATGGTGGTCTCCTACATTTAGGATACTGTATTTTGACTGTACCTTTAAAATAGGTAGATATGTTTAGACACACAAATAGTTCTCATTGTGTTACAGTTGCCTGTAGTGTTTAGCACAGTAACACGCTGTACAGGTCTGCAGCCGAGGAGCAATAGGCTATCCCACATAGCCGAGGTGTGCAGTTGGCTATCCCATCGAGGTTGGTGTGAGTTCACTCTATGATGTTCACAAATGACAAAATGGCCAAACAATGTATTTCTCAGAGCGTATTCTCGTCATCACGTGGCACATGACTACACACAAAATACACACATGCATCTGTCTCAAATGTCTGCCAGCTACCTCAATTTACGTCATGCATTATGAGCCAAACCCGTCCACACCTGGTGTTACAACTTTCATCTGATTTCAGCTACTTGCCACAACTTCACAGCAACTCACAAGCTGAAACCCTTCTGACATTTGGTTCCAGCAACAAACGGGTCTTTCTTTCTGCAAGGTAAAGTACCACATTTACTGTACTATTTGTGTATTTCTAAACCATATGTGACATGTAAAACTATGCTACTGCTTTTATTATCTCTTTTTTTCCCCAGTATTGTGTTCCTAACAACATTTTCCCCATAAGCCCTGGGATTTGTAAAGTGCAATTCTGCATAGCATGGTGGTTTGGGGGAACACATATGCTGCATTATGGTACAAGTGTGTTCCATATTGCCGCTCCAAAGAATCCCATGTGTCAGAGCAACTGGCTAGAGTTTCTCAAGAAGTGATGGGTCAGCTGGGTAATTCATTTGCAGCCTTTGTTTTCTGTCTCTTGCTTCCCTTCTCCTTCACTCTCGCTGCTGTCTGGGATTGCACATTCTCCCGCCCACCTCCATCTCCTCCACCCCATTAGGAGTGATGAGTGTGGCGTCAGCCTCTGTTTTCCAGGGAACCCGAGCTCAGGTTGAGCATTGCACACACAGGGAACAGCAAATGCAAAACCATAAGGTGGAACCAGGCTTGGTGTATCTGAAGAACAAGAGAAAGCCTGCATGGTTTCTGCACGGCAGATGAGGGGGTGTGGGAGGAAACAAGGGTGGAGAGGAAAGGAAGGGCAAGATCTTGGGGGTTTGGATAGCCAGAGAAAAGAGTCTGGACATCAGGCCAAGTGCAATGAGAAGCTCTCAGGTGGTTACAATCCCTGGGAGTGATGTGATTTTTTGTTTGTTTGTTTTTCGGGGACAGAGTCTCACTCTGCCACCCAGGCTGAAGTATAGTGGTGCTATCTCGGCTCACTGTAACCTCTGCCTCTCAGGTTCAAGCGATTCTCCTACCTCAGCCTCCCGAGTAGCTGGGATTAAAGGTGTGCACCACCACACCCGGGTAATTTTTGTATTTTTAGTAGAGATTGGGTTTCATCATGTTGGCTAGGCTGGTCTTGAACTCCTGGCCTCAAGTGATCCTCCCGCCTCAGCCTCACAAAGTGCTGGGATTACAGGCATGAGTCACCATGCCGAGCCTCTTGGTATCTTTTAAAAGATAACCCTGGCTGGGGTGTGATGAAAAGATTGCAAGCAGCAAGGCTGGGAGTGGGCAGACCACTCAGGCGGGGTGGCTGGGGAGCGCTCTGGAAGTGGTCAGCACTGCTGTTGTTTCTGGGAATTTGGGAAGGAAGGGAGAAAGTCTAGGGGACCCAGGGTCCAATTCTGTATATTTCATTATTGTCCAATTTGGGGTGAGTCATGATTCTTTAAAGAGAGGAAGAAAAAAACGTGCAAATAATTCATGAAGATTCTCGAGAGTAGAGGCAAAGGACCACATTCACGGTGGTTGTAGAAGGGCAAAGCTTATCTACTGGCTTGGGAAATAAGAGAGTTGTCTCTCTCCCTCTCTGTGTGTGTATATGTGTGTGTGTGTGTGTGTGTATGTGTGTGTGTGTGTATGTGTGTGTGTGTTTGAATAACAATGCTAGTAGAGGCTACTGTTTCCATTCAGGAACAATAACCACAACATGATAAACTGCAGTGCAAAGCTTGCCTATGTTTGAAATGTGGCCAAAAAAGGTGGGGGAGATTAATCACACAGGGAGGGCTGGTATCTCAGGGGCAGATTAAGACAAGGAGCTGGCAATTTTAAGTCTGATTAGAAACTGCTAAAATCAGAACTTCCAGTTAGGGACCATACTTAAAGCAGCCCTCTTTTTCGAGGGGGGGCATGGGAGCAGGGAGAGAGGTTGATTTAAGTTAATTAAACCTAGTGCTTAATTAAGTGTTCTTAGAAACAAACTGTATCCTTCTTCCATGGTTAATGCAGATCTGCCACTAAATTTGCCGGCTGAAAGTTTTAAGGAAATGGGGGTTTCCATATGAATGCAGGTACTTTTGGATTGTGAGAATCGCGCAGTGGCTTGATTTAGGGATGGAACAGAAGCCCCTTCCCAGAAAGTCAAGTAGCTTGGAAAAGCAGAAAGGGTATGGATTTGGAATCAGGGAAGTTGGCTTCTAGTCCCTATGTAGTCTGTCACCTGCAGGGTGGCCTGGGGCAAGTCACCTATTCCAATGGACTCGTAAATGTTTTCATCATGAGATGCCTTTTGTGGTTTCATCCCCATGCCCCAAATTATATTTATCAAATTCTACTTCATTTCTACATATGATTAAAATGCACACATTAATGTTAAATAGGTAATATTTACCAAATGCTTCCTATGTTTATTCCAGATATTGTTCTAAGCGCAACAATATGGATTAACTCATTTAATTCTCAAAACAACTCTAAGAGGTAAATACAATTATCCCCATTTTACAGAGGATAAAATGGAGGCACAGAGAAGTCAATAACTTGGCCCAAATTCTCACAGATGGTAAATGGTGGGCCACAAATATGAACCTAAGATTTTGATCAAAGGCAAAGAAATAGAGCTTTAATTTGTATTTTTACTAATAGAGCTTTAATTAGTATTTTACAAACTTTACCTCCTTAGTTTGGTTATCTGTAAAATACAGACTCTCATCTCCGCTATGACCTCCCTCCAGGAGTTAAAAAGCTTCAATGTCAAGGTGCTTAGAGGGGCTCTATAGAGACTGATGCCTCAGGATGAGCGGGGAGGGCCTGTGTGCCCCCACACGGATCCTGCAGCCATGCTCACATTCCCAGCAAATGGTCTGTCCGTGATATCACATCTGTATCAGGCACTCAGTCACGTAGGTCAGTGGACATGAATCAAGTGTTAGGACTTGGAGAAATGATGCCACTGCTTTCTCAGTCACTCAGGTTCACTGCACTGAAACCCCGGGTGGGTTTCTTTTCTCCTGTGGTTTCTTGGGACATGAAATCAGGGTTCTCTAACTTGACTTCCTATTGTCAAAGTGAACGGCTGATTGGGCGGCATCTGTTTTAGATGCTCTTTAGGGTAATGTCCAAGGTGTCACCTGGACTTCCACTGTGGCATGTTCTTGCTCACAAGCATCTCTCTCTCTCTCTCTCTTTTTTTTTTTTTTGAAGTGGAGTCTTACTCTATTGTCCAAGCTGGAGTGTACTGGCGAGATCTCACCTCACTGCAACCTCCGCCTCCTGGGTTCTAGTGATTTTCCTGCCTCAGCCTCCTGAATAGCTGGGATTACAGGTGTGCACCACCATGCCTGGCTAATTTTTGTATTTTTAGTAGAAATGGGATTTTACCATGTTGCTCAGGCTGGTCTCGAACTCCTGACTTCAGGCGATCTGCCCTCCTTGGCCTCCCGAAATGTTGGGATTACAGGCATGAGCCACTGTGCCGGGCCCCTCACGAGCATCTCTATCTCAAGGTTCTAAAGGGACAAGGGTAGGATTTCCGGTGTCCTTGCTGGGCCTTTCCACAGGAAGGAGGGGAGAGGGCAGAGTGCACAGGCTCTGGACCAGCTTGCCTCTGAGTCCCAGCCCCACCATAAGGGGACCTCTGGGAGTCACTCCGTTTCACCAGCCTCAGATTCCTACCTATAAAAATGAGATAATGGCCAGGCGCAGTGGCTCACCCCTATAATCCCAGCACTTTGGGAGGCTGAGGTGGGTAGACCACCTGAGGTCAGGAGTTTGCGACCAGCCTGGCCAACATGATGAAACCCCATCTCTACTAAAAATACAAAAAAATTAGCCGGGTGTGGTGGTGGCACCTGTAATCCCAGGTACTCGGGAGGGTAAGGTAGGAGAATCACTTGAACCCGGGAGGTGGAGGTTGCAGTGAGCAGAGGTTGCAGTGAACTGAGATCGCACCACTGCACTCCAGCCTGGACAACAGAGTGAGACTCCATCTAAAAAAAAAAAAAAAAGAGGTAACAACCTCTCTCAATGTTGGTTTAAGGATTAAATGAGATAGTGCTAGGTACATTCCAAACTGCAGGGCAGCACTCAAGAATCTTAGTCCTTAAATTTAGTCCTCATAACAACACTATCACGAAGGTGAGATGTTCTCCAGAAGCTCAGAAAGGGCAAGTGATATATCCAAGGCCACATGTTAGCAGGAAACAGAATTAGGATTTGGACACAGTCTTAAGAGTGTGTGGGAACGTGGCCCAAGGGCTGAGTTAGAGATTGGTGGTGGTAGAGGCAGAAATAGGGCTGGGGTAACATCTGCCTTTGCTACTCTGAGGAAGTCATGTAACTGGGCCTCACTTTCTTCATCTGTGATATGGAAATAATGCTAGTCCTTGTTGTGGAACATATCAAGTATGAAATAAACCCAGAGTATTGGGTTGTATGAAAAAAATGATGCAGAATTAAGAAAAAACAAAAACAAAGAAAAACACAGCCCAGTGCGGTGGCTCATGCCTGTAATCCCAGAACTTTGGGAGGCCAAGGTGGGCGGATCACGAGGTCAAGAGATTGAGACCATCCTGGCCAACATGGCGAAACTCCATCTCTACTAAAAATACAAAAGTTATCTGGGTGTGGTGGCAGCATCTGTAATCCTAGCTACTCGGGAGGCTGAGGCAGGAGAATCGCTTGAACCTGGGAGGCAGAGGTTGCAGTGAGCCAAGATTGTGCCACTGCACTCTAGCCTGGTGACAGAGTGAGACTCTGTCTCAAAACAAAACAAAACAAACCTTAGCCCTTTCTTTCATCTGACCTCCATTTCTAGGCAGACTGCCTTTCAGGAAACCTTGAGTAACAGATTCTGCCGACAGGCACGAGGCTAACCTTGAGTTCTGAGGCAGTGCTGTGCTGCTCCACAGGGAAACTGCTTAGGAGAAGCAACACATCCAACCCCGGCACTATGGAGAGTGCATTAGGTCCCCATTCCTCTAATAATGGGTTCTATGAGTCTCTGTAGACACTTTGGGTCAGGGATCAGGTGTGGGGTGGAAGACACAGATACTGACTTAAATGCCCATGTCAAGGTCTCACTTTGAGGTCAAGTTCACCTCACGGTTCTTAGAGCAGGAGAAACTATGTGAATGTCCCAAGCATGTCTTTGAGGACTCCTCCATGTAGCTTGAAGGTGTCATCAAGCAGACTTCTAGAAACAAGTTACTGGTTGTGATAACAGTCCCAGTGCTTTACCTTTCCCTGTATTCCTGCCTTTTGACATGTCACCTTGTAGAGTCCCCACACTCCGTGCACCCTCTACAGGGACTCTCAGCCATGTCATTTGCTTTGGTTCATTGGATAATAAGGATGTGATGCAAACCAAGACCTGAAAAAGCTCTTGAACCTTTCTGCAAGAGCACCCTCGCTCCTCTGCCACTACCATGAAATCATGCCTGGGCGAGACTGCTGGCATTATTTCTAGATGGAGTCTCACTCTGTTGTCCAGGCTGGAATGCAGTGATGCGATCTTTTGTGAGTTGACAAAGTTTCCCATCATTCATCCTCTCTGTGTCTTGAGGCATAGAGAGGTTAAGTCATCCAAACAGAGGTCATCTTAGATCAGCCAGCATCCAGGAAACCCCCTAAGATATGGCTGACTCCAGCTGAGATTAGCAGGACCCCCTCACTGAGCTAGGTATGTGAGCAATCCCAACCCAAGCTGAGATTGCCTGAAACCTGTAGACTTTCATGCTAAATAAGTGTTTCTTCTTGTTTACCACTGAGATTTGTGGGCAGTGGTCATGAAGCACTATTGTGGCAATAAACGGCTGATATACAGACACACACAGACACACACATGTATTTTTAAATGTAACATAGCATGGCTTTGATTGTAATTTGCTACACTGTTCAAGCCTTCTTTTCTTTGCCTGTATCTTTGCTTTTGGAGGTACTGGCAAGAAATGTTTTAATTTATACACACACGCACACACACAGAACTTTTACAGACATTCTCATTAGTCCACCCAGGGAAATCCTGCTAGGAGGGAATGGAAATTTCTACAAGCTTTGCTCTCCCCGTTATGTCTCACTCTTCCTCTTCCAATCTATTTATTTTAAATAAAAATCCAATGTATATTTTAAATAAATAGGTCATATTTGTTTAAGACAAGCTCCCACTCGGTACCAAGAGTCTGCCTGTTGAAGTCAATCAAACCAGATCGTGCTTCCTTCTCCAAATGCAGCCCATAGTTCCCCTCCTACAGGTCTTAGCTCCCCCGAGTCCTCCTTCTTAGAATTCCTCCTCCACTTTCCAGTCCCATCCTCTCAGTCCATGAAAATGCATCGGCCTTCAAGGCACCTGCAGTCACTTCCCCGGGACAGGCCTCCCCAGCGAGGTCCCCGTGTTCCCAGAGCACCACCATTTGTGTGCTTTTCGTGATACTGTAGTTCGTGTTTTGATGAGGCAGCAAATCCAGGTGAAGCTGGATTCAAATCCCCTCTTCCCAGCCTCAGGACCTAGGGCAAGTTCCCCCAACCCCCAGAGCCTCAGTTTCCTCATTTGCAAGGTAAGGATAACAATGATGATATAGTATCTATCTCACAGGATTGCCTGTGAAGATTAAATGATGTAGTACAACTCCAACACTTCGCCTAGTGCCTGGGGTGGAGTAAGCACTTATTACATGTTAGCCATTATTATAATTGTATGCATGGTACCATGGGAACTCGCAGTCCTAGCTAGCATTTATTTACTGCTTACCATGTGCCCACTGTTTTAAGTATTTTAAGTACTGTCCCAGTGCTTCTTATGTGTTTATTTCATTTTAAACCTCATGGCAATGGTTAATGTAGATAGTGTTATTATCCCCAATTTATTGATGAGAAAATTGAGGCATAGAGAGGTTAAGTAAGTTATCCAAGGTTACACAGCTAATAGGCCACCCACTGCCATTGCCATCCTCTCTCCACTTTATTATAGTTATTCACTCATCTTTGCCATTGGGGATCTGGGATGTGTCATTAATTTTTGCCTTCAAGTGCTTAGCACAGTGCCTGGCACATAAACCCACCAACATACTGATGGAGGTTACCAGAGTGGCTTGTATGTCCATGGTCTTTTCTCTCTTGACATTCACCCCCTTGAGGGCAGAGGCCTGGGTTCCCCAATCCCTGCAACTGCTTGTTGCTGAATTGACTGGGTGGGACAGATGGCTCCTTGCAGAAGAAAGATGGGCTCCTTCTCACCCTGGTGCACAGAGGCAAGGGCTCTCCACACCCAGTCTTACAATCCAGCTCGATTCAAGACAGGAAGCAAACAAGGCTTTCAGCAGCCTCGGGCGAGCAGGGGTGAAATTAGCAGATCGGTGTACAAAGGAGTGTTTAATAATGCTATCACGCTACTCCGTCCTCGTGGAGCCGTTGTGACATTCTGTATTAAAAAAGTGACAACCCTCAATTGCTGCTTGTAACCAAGGCCTGGCATCACGTTGGCTCCCAGCCTCCAGAACACTTGCATTTTCTGGCAACAAATGGCATCCAGGGATCAGGGGAAACTGATGGCTTCATGCAAAAATGTCCTGGCGGACCCTCTAAACCCTTTGTAGTTCAGCTGCTCTTCTGCTCGTCTGTCAGGAGCATAATTTTCATTAAATATTAAGGAGCTGTTTGTTAAAATAATATTGTCATGGTAACGGGGTAAGGGGAGGGGGTGCTGAAATAGTCTGGTGCTGCCCGAATTGCAGCATATTAATCAAGTACTTGGTACTATTTAATGAGCTTCCCTCTGTGCTTCCTGGTAACAATGAATTTGGAGGACCCAGAAGCTTGGGGTTTGCCCCGGTTGTCAGTGTCAAAGATGTGGGCTTTTATGAGTTCCTGGTGCTGTGTTGTGATGGATGGATGGAGGGATGGAGGGATCGAGGGAGGGGTAGATGGATGGGATAGATGGATGAGTGGGTAGGTGGGTGGAGGGATGGAGGGATGGGTGGGTAGGTGGGTGGAGGGATGGAGGGATGGGTGGGTGGATGGGTGGGTGGGTGGATGGATGGGTGGGTGGAGGGATGGATGGATGAATGGGATGGATGGATGGATGCCAAAACCAAAATTATAGATGTCTGTGTCAGAGCTGTTTTGAAAGCTCTTCTATTTTTCAGTTGCCCTTTTACAGTGGAAATGAATTTTGCCAGAGAATTAGGGAAAAGGGGTCAGGGAAGAAAACAAGGGAAGGCAAAGATTTATCTTGCCTGAAGGGAGAGCTGATGGCAATGATAGGGAGGCAATGTAGAAAAATTTAGTCAGGCTGCCTAGGTTCCAATCCTGGCTCTGTCCCATCTCACTGTGTAACCATGGGTGGGGGACCCGCTCCCCCAGGCAGCTTCTGTTTCCAAATACGTAAAAGGGGGCTCGTAGCCATGTTATCGCAGAGGATTGTTGAGGGAATTAAAGCAGACGATGCTCAGTAAATTCCAACTACCATGTCTATTACTACTGCACCTGCTGTTGCTACCGGCGCTGCTGCTGCTGCTGCTGCTATAAATGTTATGAAAGCCACCACTGTGGGAAGGCCCCAAGGTGCTTTCATGACCTAAAGGTCTAGTTGAGTCCTGACCATCCAGTAGAGCACCCAAACCCAGGTCTGGTTGACACTACTGCCTGTGTTCTTTCTGAGGTCAGCAAACTTCTTCAGTAAAGGGCCAGATAGTAAATATTTTAGGCTTTGTGGGTCACACACAACCTCTGTTGCATATTATTCTTCTTTGTTTTGTTTGTTTTTCAAAACCTTTTAAAAATACAATACCATTCTTCGCCCACAGGCCACAGAGACAGGCATAGTTGGCTGGTCCCTGCCCTGCTGCCTTCTGAGAAAAGACAGGAGAAAAGGAAGGCAAAGTAAAAGGATATATATATATATATATATGGGTTTTCCTTCCTCTAAAAGCAGGTTAAAGATATGCATAAAAAAGAGAAATCTGGATCCAGGAATTTGTTTGACTTTAAAAATAAAAATAAAACCAGCCATGGTGATTCACTATAGCCTTGTCTGCTCATTTTACAGTCAAGGAAAGGGAGGCATACAGAGGTGTGGCGACCTGCCCAAGGTCACACTGCTAGTAACGGATGAGCTGGGATATAAACCCAGGTGGTCTGGCACCTGAGAACGTCCCCACTGCCCCATCCCCTGCTGCTAATGTAGAAAAGAATCTCCATTTTCTTCTATTCTGAGTCTCCTGACACTGTCTATCAGCTGACTGTCTGGCTAGAAACTCAGACTTTAGGGTCTGGCAGGACTGTGATCTACTGTTCACTGGGTCTGTGGATATTATCTTGGAGATAATTGACTTTCAGGTGCCTCTGTTTTCTCAGTGGTAAAATGGGGATGTTTACTGTACCTCTTGGTGGTTATGAAGATTAAATGGCCAGGCATGGTGGCTCATTCCTATAATCCCAGCACTTTGGGAGGCCGAGGTGGGTGGATCACTTGAGGTCAGCAGTTCGAGACCAGCCTGCCCAACGTGGTGAAAATACCTGTCTCTACTAAAAATACAAAATTAGCTGGGCGTGGTGGTGCATGCCTGTAATCCCAGCTACTCAGAGAACTGTTTGAACCCCAGGAGGCATAGGTTGCAGTGAGCTGAGACCGTGCCATTGAACTCCAGTCTGGGTGACAAGAGCAAAACTCTTGTCAAGGACTTAGCAAATGGTATTGAGTGAGTGTTGGATAAATATTAGAACTGATGCTTATAATAACAGCTGTGGTAGGCATAGTAATGGACCCCCAAAGATGCCCATGCCCTAATCCCTGGAACCTGTGAATATTTTATGTTAAATGGCAAAGAGGAATGAAGATTGCAGATGGAGGCTGGTTGGAAGGTAGTCAGTAATCTCAACTGATGGTTCACAGTCACAGATCCAACTCCTTATTTACTCTTTCCCCCTTCTCATAACTAGTCTAAAAAAGACAAGATTGCAGATGGAATTAAGGTTGCTAATCATCTGACCTTAAGATAAACAGATTATTCTGGATTATCAGCATAGGCACAAGGTAATCATAAGAGTCCTTTAAAGATGTAGGAAGTCGATGAACGTCAGAGTCTGAGAAACTGCATGTTCTCATGTTCTACAGCATGAGAAAAACTCAACCACCCATTGCTGGCTTTGAAGATGGAAGGGGGCCCTGAGCTAAGCAATTCAGGAGGCCTCTAGAAGCTGGGAAGCAAGAAGATGAATTCTCCCTGAGAGCTTCCAGAGAGGAATACACTTTGTCAATACTTTGTCACCTTCAGCTCAGCGAGACCCATTTTGGACTATGACCTCTAGTACCATAAGATAATAAATTGGAGTTAAGCCTAAGTTTGTGGGAATTTGTTATAGCAGCCATCAGATCAAATACACTGTTGTCTGCAATACAAACCAGAGAACTCACCAGAGGGGGAGCATCACCTGAAGCAAAGATGGTGTCCTGCACTGGCCACAGGACGAGGGGCCCTTCTCTACATGCCTGCTCTGATGCCGCTCAACCAGTGACCATCTACTGAGTGCTGCACAGGGGCCAAATACGGGCAGGCACCAGCCCAGGGGCTGCAGGGGAGTGGAGAGAAGTGGAAGCATACAGAGGACACTGCCCGAGTCCCCAGTGGAGATGGCACACCAGCATGTGGGGTTAGCATGCTGCAGAGCGGGACCTGCATGTGGAATATCACTTCCGTGAAAATATCCCACTGTCTAACCTTCACTCTCACATGTGTTCTGGACCACAAAGGCCAGCTCCAGGTTCAGTGCTCCCCACTGAGTCTGCTCTGAGAATTACTGTTACGGTCACTCCTTTTTCTTAATGACTAGGCTTTTAAGGTACTGCAGGACTTACATATGGCACTTTGGCTTTGGTTTCCTCCCTCTCACCAATTTCCTCACGACCCATTCTTGGTCCATGTGGTCCCACAATGCCCGGTGGGAGTGCATGACACAGGCCTGGCCAATTGGCACCGCGCACCCTTTGGCTCCAGCAGTTGGCTTAGGGATGGACATGTGACCTGAGTCTCTCAATTCCAGGGCATTTGCTGGGAGCACTGTGGAAGCACAGCCTTCTTTCTATGGGGGTTGCTGAGAAAAGCTGCTGGCTGTCGGTGGGGGAAACCTGTCTGAGTAAATCCCACACAGAAGAAAGCTGAGCCGAGAGATGGAGAGACACGACGCCTGCAGACACTGCTTAGATCCAGCTGGGCGCAAAGCCAGGCCAGCTCAGACTTTTCAATTACACGAACGAACCGCCTTTTTGTTTTACACTTATGTCAATTTGAATTGGATTTCCATCTTGTAACCAAAAGTCTGACTAATATAATCAAATACCCACTTAAGTATTGGCATCTCTGAGTTATAGGTGTTTTCATTTCCTCGGCCAAGAAACTTTGAGCTCTGAAATAGCATGGAATGGGGGGTTAGGCCAGGCCACTTAGGCCAAAGTTTCAGCTGGACTACAGAGAAGGATGAAGTGGCCTTTCTCACTTCTTTCTTTATTTCTTCGCTTTAGCTTAGCCACACTGAGTCCACTCTTAATACTGGAGGAAGAGGCAAAGGAAGCCTCATATGCTATTGAATGGGGCCTGGTTTGAACTTGCACCTGAATCTGTAGATGGACCAAATGCCTACAATGGGGTTTTCATGTCTAGTCCACGAGAGCGAAGTGAATTTCATACGAGTGGCACGTGGCGCAGTTGTAGCTCTGGGTCCTGATGGAGCTATTGCTTTGGGTCCTGCGTCTTAAATGCTGACGCTGCCCCCGGGTTCTGTCTTCAGCCCAGCAGTCTTCCATCTCTGAGCTGTCCCTGAGCGAATTCAATCACTCCATAGGTTCATCTGTCACCTCCGTCAGCTGTCTGTGCATCTTTTTTCTTCACCCACAGACCTGAAGGATACAGCACGTACCCTTTGGTAATGGTGATACCTGCCTATGCTGATTTTTTCATAGGACAGCAGGGCTGCGGGGGCCAGGGTCGGGGCTGTAGCACAGTTGGGTAGGAGGATACGCTTTGAAAAGAACCTGGGTGATGCTCATTTCTTCCTCCTTAGGAACACACCTATAGGTTGGCAATCACCAGCCTGTATGTACTTTGACTCCCAATACATCTATCCCTTCCCGAGCTTGTTTCTGTGCTCCAGGCCTATGTTGGACATCTCTAGGATGATAAACACTAATCCTAAAATCAGTTTCAATGCTATACTAATGTAATGGAAACTCACACTTAGGAGCGCTCCCTCTGTACCAGACATAGTTCTTAACACTGCACATGTGCCGATCCTAAAAGCCTTCTCAGGTAGGTAAAAATAACTACACAATCCTCATTATGCAGATAAGGAACTGGGGCTCACGAGAGTTAAACGATCTCTCCAAGGTTACACAGCTAGTGCTTGGCTGGGCCAGGATGTGAACTGAAGCCACGCAGACTCCTGAGCCTACCTGCTTAACTGCTACTCCATGCTGCTCCCCGTCCTGCCGCTCGACCAGTTCATCAAATGCAATGCTCCCAGAGCCTTCGACACCATCTGCCACTTTTTCTGCATTTGTCCACTACTTGGTTAACAAGATCAGTCTCTTAGATTCTGAAGCCAGGAACCTGAGGCTCACTCTGGACCTGCCCTTTCTCACTTTCTATCTTCACATCCAGTCCATTCTTTCTCTGAACTGGTGCTCTGGAGTGAATTCCCCGCTCTATTTCTTCTGTGACTGGCTCAGTTGAGAGGGTCACTCTTTCTCTCTGGGGCCATCAGAACAGCCACCACCTCCTCACTGCTTCCTTGTCTTTGACCTCTCCTACCTGCAATGTCATCTGCACTCTGACCAGCTCTCTCTTTCTCTTTTCTCTGTTTCTTTCTCTCTCTCTCTCTCTGTTTCTTACAGTCTCGTGCTGTCACCCAGGCTGGAGTGCAGTGGTACAATCTAGGCTTGCTGCAACCTCCGCTCCCTGAGTTCAAGCAATTCTCATGTCTCAGCCTCTCAAGTAGCTGGGATTACAGGCACCTGTCACCATGCCCAGCTAATTTTTTTTTTTTTTTTTTTTTTAATTTTTAGTGGAGATGGGGTTTTACCATGTTGGCCAGGCTGGTCTTGAACTCCTGACCTCAGATGATCCACCCACCTTGGCCTCCCAAAGTGCTGGGATTACAGGCGTGAGCTACCGCGCCTAGCCCCAGCTCACCTTTCTAAGCCCAAGCTTGCATCATATCACTTCCTTGGTTAAAAACCTCTGAAAGCCACTCATTGCTTCCTGCAAACAGCTCCATCCTGAGCACGGCACCTGAGGGCCTCTGCAGTCTGCCTCATTGACCTTACCCATCTCAACTGTCATGTGCTCCAGCAACCTCAGACTCCCCAAAGCCTCCAAATGTCCAAGCTTTGTCTACCTCTGCCCCCTCTGCCCAGGTTTCCCCTTCTTCAGGGTCTAATTGAAAGCCTCCCTGAACCCACAGGCAGAATGAAAGATTTCAATTCTGTGGGTAGGAAACTTACCATCTTGCTGAGGTCAATCCAGTGATCAATGACATACTGACTTCTATGGTCATTTACTTATTAATTTTGTTTTTACTAACACTTTTACTCTGTGGTGGACACTACCCCAAGCACCTTCCACAGACTCATTTAGTCATCATAAGTACCCCATGAGGGAACCCAGTTTATAGATGAGGAAGGGACAGCACATGGAACTTAGATAACTCATCCAGAATCACAGGACTAGCAAAGGTGGAGCTGAGATTCTAACCGAGGAGCCAGTCTGGCTCCAAAGTGCACTCTCTCGATGGCTCTGCAATATTGCCTCACATTGGATGTGTCGACTGTAAGATCCACGGATGCTCAGAGAGGAGACCAGAGCCTCAGAGGAGGCTGTGGGACCTGCACGGAGTTCTGATGCCCCTGCCTGGGCCCTCGGGCGACAGCTCCCTGAGGGAGCCTATGTTGGCCACACACTCTCATCTCAAGGTCTTCTCTCCAGCCCCATGGTGTCCCCCAGCTCCAGCCTCAGGAGGGAAGAGTCTGAGGGTGGATAAGAATGAAGAGAGGCACTTGGAAAGCTGAGGCAGGAGAATCGTTTGAACCCAGGAGGCAGAGGTTGCAGTGAGCCGAGATCGCGGCACTGCACTCCAGCCTGGGTGACAAGAGTGAAACTTCGTCTCAAAAAACAAAAAAGGATGAGGAGAGGGATACACCACAGGGCAGCCACACTACGGAGAATGGGAGGGCGGGATGGGGTTATATTCCTCCTTCTGCCCTGCCCATGGAGCCTTGGAAGACTATTGGCCATCCCTTCTCCTGGGAAGGAGGCAGGGGGCTCCTCAGGTAAGGGCAGAACACAGGCTACGGAGAAGTTCGGCTCTAGGCCTCAGGTGAGAGGACAAGAGAGAAGAGGAGGGTCGAGCAGCCCAGCTCACCAGGTTGCAGGCCAGAGAGGATTGGGGGCTGAATAAAGGTGCACTTGTCTGTTGTCTGCCTTAGGGCCCCAGCTCTCAGTCAGTAACCCAGGAGTCCTAATGAGTCTCAGCTTCTGTGATCAGGGCTGCTGCCCCTCCAGTCATGCAGGTCCCTCTCCCTGCTTCACATAAATTTCATTAGTCTTGATTTTTTTTTTTTCAATATAGGGTCTCACTCTGTTGCCCATGCTGAAGTGCCATGGTGTGACTGTAGCTCACGGCAACCTTGATCTTTTGGTTTCATGCGATCCTCCTGCCTCAGCCTCCTGAGTAGCTGGGACCACAGGCAGGCCCCGCCATGTTTGGCTAATTTTTAAAGCATATTTTGTGGAGACAGGATCTCCTTATGCTGCCCAGGCTGGTCTCGAACTCTTGGGCTCAGGCGATCTTCCCGCCTCAGCCTCCCAAAGTGCTGAGATTGCAGGTGTGAGCCACTGTGCCCAGCCTTGATTTTTTTTTTTTTAAGTGGAAACTTAATATTTCTCCCGAAGATTCTCAGAGACTAACGATGAAAGATTTTCATTGCAAACTTACTACCCGTTATTAACAAGTAAAGCCTATCCTCCTGACACATGGTTGGTGTCAGTCTGGCATTAGGTCACCCTTCTTGTCCTGACTCTCCCAACAATGGAAGTGGAATTCAGGTGTGGACACTTGCTGTGTTGAAGGAAAGATGTGGAATAGCCAAATCACCGTATGACTCAGTCTCTACTACAAAAACCCTCTAAAAGGCTCAATCATGTTACAAAGACATTCGTCCACATGCATGTCAGGACCCTTGGAGCTATTCCACCCTGAAGACTAGAGCAGAGGAACTCAAGGTGAAGAATTCAGTGGACATTTCCCATTGAAGGATCATCAGCAATAAAAAGGAAGAGCCTCTGAAAAACTAACAGGAGTCATTTGAAAAGTATGATGCTATTTTAAAAAAATCTATCTGTAACATCATTTCTTGAACATATTGCAAGAAAAAAAGCTATGCTTTCAGTGTGAAGATAGATGGGAGGTGGTACGGGGGAAAAGAAACAGCGTTTCTTGACGATCTTTTGTGAGCGAGGCTGCATGCTACGTCTCTTCCGCATCTTCTCTCATCTACTCTCCCAAAGAACCCTGTGAGATGTATTATTTCCCCCATTTTACAGATCAGGAAACTCAGGGGAAACCTAGTTCTGGACTATTTTGTCTCATTTTCTGCATATAACTCTGGAAAAACAGCTTATTCCCAGCTAGTACAAAGTTTCTCTAATTCATATTCCCTGGCAATTTGAAATAGAAGCAAAGCTGCCCATTGAATGATTTTCTACTTCAAAAAACACACTGTTTTTTGTTAGAGTTTCAGTTGTATTAATTCCTAAGCATGCAAAGACAGTAAGTGGCCTAAAAGTACAGGTCAGGTGCATTCAGCCATGTCGTCAGACCTGCTAAGCACAGGTTCTGTGGCTCCTGCATTAGCACCAGTTGGTTAGCTAGGCTGAGCTGAGTCTGTGGACTGAAAGGTAAGAAGGCTCACCTGTCTGCAGGAAACACCCTGGGCTGAAGATTTTTCACTCACTTGGGTTGCTCCCAAAGTGGTCCAGATTAATGAGGTTTGCCTATACCTTGTCCCTCTGATATAAAACAAGGTTGCTGATATAATACCACAAAGTATGATGCAGGAAGGTAGACTTAGAAATTGTTTTGTCTAGGGGCTGGGTGCGATGGCTCATGCCTGTAACCTCAGCACCTTGGGAGGCTGAGGTGGACGGATCACTTGAGGTCCAGGGGTTCGAGACCAACCTGGCCAACATGGTGAAACCCTGTCTCTAACTAAAAATACAAAAAAAAAAAAAAAAAAATAGCTGGGCATAGTGGCAGGCACCTGTAATCCCACCTACTTGGGAAGCTGAGGCAGGAGAATTGTTTAAGCCCAGGAGGTGGAGGTTGTAGTGCGCTGAGATCGTGCCACCGCACTCCAGCCTGGGTGGCAGAGTGAGACTCAATCTCAAAAATAAAAAATAAATTGTTTTGTCTGGGGATGCCAAAAAGTGGCAGGAATGCTATCATTCTTCTTGCCTCCTCAGCAGACGTCAGTAATCCACTGCAGCATACTCTTTCCTGGATATGCCTCGACACCCTTCTCAGCATAGTGCCCCTGGCAGCCATGACCAATTGATCCCCTCATGCCATCCGTCTTCCCACCCAAGTTGGAAGTGAGGCTATGGCCACCTGGCAGATGTCAGGGGGGTTGATGGGCAAAGGAATCTAGAATAGTTTTAGATCCTCTAGTCTCAGGGGCTGTGTTTGTGTCATATACAATTTTGGCTTACATTACAATCCTGCTATCCACTAGGGTCTGGGTGAGATGGGGTGAGGGAGCCAAAGGCAGGCCACTAAGCAAGCTCATTCTGTAACTCCAGGTCTGCCACTCACGTAAGAAATGTAACCCTGACAAGTGTTTCAGGCGAATGCAATTTTCATCTGAAATATGCTCCAATTCCTGGGGTGGTGGGGAGTGCCTTTTGCAAAGTGAATCATCACTATGGGAATCTGGCGACACGCTGTTTGTCTTCCAGCCATGGAGACAGCCAGACCTCACTGGGGAAGGAACAGGGAACTGTGGGACTTGAGACCACACTACCCAAGCTGGGATCTTAAATGATTCTCCATCTGTATCAATGGAATCTTTCTTTTGTGCTGGTGTTTCTCAGTCTTCACGACTACTTCTCGGAGGGAAGAAGGATAGTAAGGGTGTCCCCATTCATTGGGAAAAAGGGGTGTTCTGAGAGGTCACACCACTCTCCAGGAGGCCCACAGCTAGGAATAAATAGCAGAGCCGCCTCTGCTTTCAACCAGGAGGGACCAGAGGGAGCCAGGAGGAAAAACAGTGCCACCCTGACAGCCTTCCACAGCATCTTCAGCTTAGAGGATGTACAAACCGGGAGGGATTGCTTCCTCGACCCTGCCCTACAGCTATGACAGGGCTTCTGACTCCCAGCCCAGTGCTCTGTCCTCCAACCTACACTGCTTTTTCCTGTCCCATTATTTGGCCTTAACCTGGGTTCACGGCTAGAATAAGAATAAAGACTAATATTTATTGAGATTTATTATGTCCCAGCATGAGAGCCTGACAGCTTCATGTGAATTAACTCATTAAATCCTCCCAACCACTCTATGAGGTAGGAACTGTCACTATCCCCATCTTCGGAGGAGACTGACGCATGAGGCCCCACAGCTAGTGGAAGGGCTGGGATGGGAACCTGGCATTCTGACTCCAGGGGCCATGCTCTGAACCACAGACATCGCCTCCTTGGGCTGCCTCCTCATCACTATATTTGACAGTCATTTACTGAGCACCTACTACATGCCAGGTTCTGTGAATGGAAGCACACAGCACCTGTCCTTAAAACTCAACTCCTGCTTAAAGACTTGCCAAGAACGTGCCAAGTCACAGTTCAGTCCTCTCCTCTCCCTCCTTTCCCCGGCCCCCCGACAGCAAACAGAGCTCAGCTGAATATACAGCCTGTGCACAACCACTGTCAAACTCGATTCTCATCCAGGCTGTCAGTTTCTTAAAGAAAAACACCATCTCTGGCCTCCCACAGAGCCCTGCCCTCAGGGGCCCTTGATAAATATTTACTGTTGCAGCTGACCCAGACCCCAGGGGAAGAAGACCCAGTTACAAAGCACAAAGGAACCCGCGTGCTCATTATTCAGACCCTCCCAAGCGCAATGGGTGTCCCTCCTGCGTAACTTCCCCATTTGTGTCTGGAGTGCAATTTTTCTCACGCTCAGTGGGCCAGGTTTTGGCCACTGGAGTATGTGGTACTGCCCCTGCCCAAGGGCCCATGGTTCCAGGTGAGGCCAAGCCACCTGCCTGGGCCACACCCACTTTTGCCTTCTCTGGGGCCCTGGGGAGTAGGGGGTGGGTGGGTCTTGCCACCTGTTCCCCCGTGCCTTTTCCTCTTGTCTATGTGGTCTGGATCTTGGGCCGAGTCCCTTGATGGTATGACTCGCCAGAAACTCTTCTGGTGGTTGGGCATGAGAGAGGCTCCCGCAACAGTCATGCTTTGAGAGTTGCCCCCGCACCACATACAGCAGGTGTTTGGGTTCATGCCTATGATATGTGCGTTGTCTGGCATTAGCTCAGGTACAGCCAGCCAATGGGCAACAACGGAGGAGAGACCCGAGGGTCATCTCATCTGGTGGCTTCCAAACAGTTTTATAGCAGAACCTGCACCTAAAACGGAGGCAGTACTGAGCATTTGCAGGCACGAGTTCAAAAGCTTCCCTCATTCAGACTTTCCTTACACCCTCTCCCTCCTCCCACTGCCTGTCCCTCACAGCATTCTCGATCACCAGGGAACAGGGTCTGTAAACATTGCACTCTCCCCTTTGACATGTCCCACCGACATTTCTCCAGCCTCTGCTTGAATTCTGCCAGCGACAGGGAACTCACTGTACTCCCCAGGTTTCCTATTGCACTCTCGCATAGCTCTTCTGTTAGGAATGTTTCCTTAGGTGGAGTCAACAGCTGCCCACTTCTGTCCTGCTCATGACAGTCCTTCAAATGTGCAAAGGTGGCTTTCCTGCCTCACTTTAGCACTGTCTCTTCAGGGCCATGGTTTCCCAGCTGGTGTAAGCCAGGTAGCTCCCTCTCTGTTCTAAGACTATTTCCCTAGCCCTGGCTAGAGGTTTGCTGGAAACACTTCTGAGCACATGCCCTCTGGATGGTGAGTTTGGGCTGCCGTCATCAGAGCAGAGGGAGGACAGCCCAGCTACCTGCAGGCTCCAGTGCTCCTGGGGAGGGATTGGCAGGAACCCAGCGGATTCCAAGGGACTCACACCTAGATTCTCGGCTCTGTGCTGTTTCCAGGTACATGTGCATGGAAATACAGTTTCAGAGCTGCCAGAGCTCAGCTGCCCCTGCCCCTCCCATCCCTCTCCTTCCCCTGGTTGAAATCCAGCCTAGGCCCCACGACTGCCAAACGCGACAGTACTCACCGGTCCCGTGGTGCTCACATCCTGGGAATCTTTTTACTCCAAGAGCAGTCGGTACGTCCAGACCTACAGGGGACAGAAACTCACTATCAAAAGCAGGGCAGAGCAATTGGGTGTCCATCTCTTTTCTAGCAGGATGGAGTCAATGGGGGACTGGGATGGAGGTGGGGAAGATGAATGAAAAGGAAATGGTGAGGACTGAGCCGCTCATTAAACCAACCTCAAAATCTCTGGGCTTTGTGGTGATTCTGAGAAAGAAAAAAAGAAAAAAAAGACCCTAGCCCTGGATGAGTCAGCAGCTTGTGGAGAAGCAGGCTTTCTAGAAGAGCGAAGTGAAAGGCAAAATCGGCGGGTGAAGGGGTGCAGGAGGCCTCTCTTTAACCTCACTCAGAGCCTCTTTGAGTCTTCCTGGCAGCGGCCCTTCATGGTTGCATTTTGGTGAGGGCGAAGGGGGAAAGCTCTGTGCTCAGGCCTCAAGTCGAAAAGATACTGCAGTCCTTAAAACAAAAGCCCCCAAAGCGTATTTATATCCTGGGAGACTCCTGCCAAGCGAACCCCGTGTGCTTTGAAAATTCCTCGGGAGAGCTGTAGCTGGAAGAAAAAGGCATGTGCCCGGTTCTGAGGATGTGTTCACAGCACGGCAAGTTGGGGCCTGAGCCCTAGAGGTTTAAGCACACAGGGCAGAGGCCACCTGCGGCACCCATGTGCACGGAGCAGCCACTGAGCCAGGGAGTTGCCACGGAGGGCACACCATTCTCACTCCCCACACCCAGCCCGTCTTGAAAGCCAAACTTGTTTTTTCTTGTTTCCCTGAGAATTCTGAGGTGGGCAGAGCTTTATCTTTCCATCCATTCCTGTTTTCAAAGGAGAACCTTTTGGCTGGGGGAAAGAAAACTTTCAGGCGGCAGATTCTGTTGACTGAGTACTTACCATGCGCCAGGTCCCTCACACACCTGATGTGGGGTATTGCTATTCAACCGTGCAATCGCACTGGCTGGGAGCTTGCTGCACACGCAGAGTCCCAGGCCCCACCAAGCCCTATGGTCTGAGAGCAGCCTGCATTTTAACAAGACCTTCAGGTGACTCCTGGGCAGGTTAAAGTCTGCAAAGTGCTGGTGTATCATTCTCTTAATCATGGAAGGAAGGAAGTTGCAGCCCATTCTCCACGTGGGGAAACCAGCTCCAAAAGTGACAACTTGGCCTCCATGACTGTGGACCTGGTGAGTGGTCAGGCTAATCCAAAGCCACGTTCATATGGTTCCAGAGCCTGTGTTCCTTTCCACTGCACTATTTAGGGGAAGGAGTAGTCAGACCTGGCTTTGTAAGACTGGCTAAGGGAGGGGTCCTAGCCACCGGTGTTGGGTGACTGGAGTCCTGGAGGTGAGTGGTGGCCTCGGGGTATCAGGCAGAGCACTCAGGGAAGGAGGCAGTGAATACTGGCCACAGGCTTCCCTCCTCCTCAGTTTTGTCAAAGGCCAGCAAAATTCCCCAGCTGAAAGTTCTGGGCCTCCTTCCTGCAGGGGAATTCAAGCTTCTGCAGTTAATCCCAGTGATTAATTTACTTTGATTCCAAGAAGTTGAGGGCTTTTGTCCACTGTCCTTTAGAACTAACCATCCGGCGGGAGGAGGCACCCCAGGAGACAAGCTAACCTGAGCATTCCAGGCACTGACCTGTGAGAAGAACAATACTCTCCAAAGTCCTTCATAGCTTAGAAAGAGCTTTTTATCCACCAGCGAATCAGCGCCTTACTTTTTAAGGGGCATGTCACTAGCCCTATTTCGCAGTTGGGAAAACAGAGAGGTTAACTGACTTTCCTGAGGTCACACAGTTATCAGACAGGCTGGGGTGACTATCCTCTGACTCTGAGTCCGGAGGTACAACCAGTGTGGTCTAGCTGCTGCTTATGAGGAGGGGGACATCACAGCATAGATGTATGATACTCTAAATTAGCGTCTCCCAACTCCATATGCTCTTGCTCCATGCTCTGCTTGTAAGGTGAATTACTAAATAGATTCACAGACCGAGAGGAAAACAGTCCACAACCCATGCAGGGTGCAGGACCAGTACTTTTTTCAATGTAAACTAGACAGCTGGCATTACTGACTTAATGAGTCATGTGTTATATTAGACATCATTCGTTCTATTGCACTTGCTTCCATGAGACAGTTCAGCTAAGTTAAGATACACAGTGGAATGATGTCCATAAAATGTGGAAGTAGTACTAGCTCTTAGGCAAATGTTCCCAGCACATTCATGTTTTGCATCACCAAGTAACAGCATCTGGATGCAAAGATCCCTGACACGGCTGAGTGTAGTAAGCCATAGATGACTCCATGCTATCCATGACACCCGCTCACTCCATGTTCTTCCTCTTGGCTCAGTGTGGCCATGTGCTGTCTTAGAAGAGTTTACTGCTCACTTCTCCCTTATATTTGTGCAAAGGCCATGTTAGACCACTCCTGTCTGATAGTTTTTTTTTTTTTTTTTGAGATGAAGTCTCGCTCTGTCTCCAGGCTGTAGTGCAGTGGCGCGATCTTGGCTTACTGCAACCTCCGCCTCCCAGGTTCAAGCAATTCTCCTGCCTCAGCCTCCCGAGTAGCTAGTACTACAAGCATGCACTGCCATGCCCGGCTAATTTTTGTATTTTTAGAGAGATGGGGTTTCACCATGTTGACCAGGATGGTCTCGATCTCCGACTTCATGATCCGCTTGCCTCAGCCTCCCAAAGTACTGGAATTACAGGCATGAGCCACCGTGTCCGGCCCTCTCTGATATATTTTAGGAAAGCCTGCAACTGCTCTTGTACCTGTAACTTCCGATGAAGATCTGTCCGCTCCTGCCTCCATAACTCGGTTGCCTCAAACCTTCTCTAGCCACTTGCCTTTAAGTTCCCCTTTTGGTTTGTAAAATATAGCCCTATGGTTACTCAGGTCCTAAAGTTACCAATGTATTTTTAATTCAAAATTTAGCACGTCATTTTACCTGTGCTATAATCATCACTAGGATTGTGATTTGTTTTAAAGTTGCATGAACTGAGTCGTGCGCTACACCCTTATTGTCTCCCAAATCTCTGTGATTTTTGAATTTTTCAGAATGCAAGGATTTACAGAAATGCATATATCATTTAGTAGCAGAAATGCTTGCATAATGCAAGTTACATTATAGGTACCGATATGGTTAGGCTTTCTGTCCCCACCCAAATCTCATCTTGAATTGTAATCTCCACAATCCCCATGTGTCAAGGGAGAGACCAGGAGGAGGTAATTGAATCATGGGGGTGGTTTTCCCCAAGCTGTTCTCATGATAGTGAGTGAGTTCTCACGAGATCTGATGGTTTTATAAAGAGCTCTTCCCGCTTCGCTCGGCGCTTCTCCTTCCTGCCGCCTTGTGAAGACGGTGCCTTGCTTCCCCTTCCACCATGATTGTAAACTTCCTGAGGCCTCCCCAGCTGAACTGTGAGCCAATTAAACCTTCTTCCTTTATAAATGACTCAGTCTTAGGCAGTTCTTTATAGCAGTGTGAAAATGGACTGATACAGGTACTAATGTCAACATAGAACTTAAATATATTATATATAGCTATTAAACATTGAACATGTTAATATTAAGTATTGAGTGTATTAAATATCTAACTAACAATAATTCATTGGGTACCCATATATATCTGATTCTGTGCTATGCACCAGATAGACATAAATAAAACCCAGTCCCTACTGTTAAGAAACTCATGGCATAAAAGGAGAAAGACAAAAAACAGACTGAGTGGGAGAAGGTACAATGTATAAGGAAGGGGTGTAAGACAGGGGCAGCTAACAGACTCCTCACCTATGTCAGGACAAAGATCATGCTCCCCACCCCACGGCTTCTGCAGCCCTGCGAGGCTGGCACTTGCTCATCTCTCCCCGCTTCCCTCCCCTCCCCCATCCCCCCACTGTGTTCCTGGCTCACTGGCAGCTTCTCCTTTCTTGAAGCCATCATGCTCCACAGCCACATAGCTAGCCATGCTAGTCCCTCTCTCAAATGATCTGCCTCACTCTTCCCCTAATTAATAAACGCCACCTTCCCCTGCAGGATTGAGGGAGGTGATACATATAAAGGGCTTAGAAGAGTGTGAGCAGGTGTTAGCTGTTCTTGTTATTGACAATACCTGTTATTATCCTTGACTAGGCAGAAACTGGAGTACACGGGGCAGAGTGACTTGGCTGGGGCTGCACAGTGAATTATTCTCAGAGCTGAGGACTCCCACTTAATCAGTTCTGTTTTCTCCCTTTATCCTTGAGCCCAGTGCTGCACCATCACCCCACTAGACCCCACTAGATCCTAAGCAGCATGGTGGGAGGAGCGCTAGTCTTGTAGGCCTGAGTCTGGTCCCGCTTCTCACACACGTGTTCTGTGTCCTTATGCTAATGAGTTCTCTTCCGGGACCTTGGTTTCCTTCTCAGCTGGGCAGGACTCTAACCAGAGCTGCCTCCTTGGGTTGTGGAGGGGAATCCAAGGCCACAGTGCATGCCAAGTGGAGCTTACGGTTCCTGCACTTGGAAGGCAGCGGCTCTCATTAGGAGTTAAACTGAATTGGGCCGGGCACGGTGGCTCACGCCTGTAATCCCAACACTTTGGGAGACTGAGGCGGGCAGATTACCTGAGGTCAGGAGTTTGAGACCAGCCTGGCCAACATGGTGAAACCCCATCTCTACTAAAAAATAAATAAATAAATAAAAATTAGCCAGGCGCAGTGGCAAGCGCCTGTAAGTCCCAGCTACTTGGGAGGCTGAGGCAGGAGAATGGCGTGAACCCGGGAAGCGGAGCTTGCAGTGAGCTGAGGTTGCACCACTGTACTTCAGCCCAGGCGATGGAGCGAGACTCTGTCTCAAAAAAAAAAAAAAAAAAAAAAAAAATTAGCCGGGCGTGGTGGCACACACCTGTAATCCCAGCTACTCAGGAGGCTGAGGCAGGAGAATTGCTTGAGCCTGGGAGACGAAGGTTGCAGTGAGCCAAGACTGTACCACTGCACTCCAGCCTAGCTGACGGAGTGAGATTCTGTCTCAAAAAAAAGAAAAGGAAAAAAAACCAAATGAATTAACCTGAATCATAGGGCTTTTTAGTGCCCTCCGAGCTCCACGTGCACACACATTTCCAGCCTTCCTGGCTCAGGACTCCTTTTGCCAGAAATTACTGGTCATATGGAGAAAATCACAATAAGGAAAAACAAGCCAGTGGCATTTTCCCCATGAGTCCCCACATATTCCCTTTTGGCCTAGTTTAAGCCTGTTGGACTGCCAGGCACCAGAAGGGGGAGAACCAGGGAAACGACTTTAACAGCCTGTGGAAGAGAAGTGCCCTCCCCGAGGGCCATTCCCTCTTACAAAGTTTATCCCATTCCACTTCTTATTCAGCAAACATTTAGCAGATGAGTAAGAAGCTCCAGGTCTAGTAAAAAGGCCATGATGTCCTAAGGTGATAGCATCAAACTGAGGGAAAGGCATGAATACAGCCAGGGAGCATACGGGAGGGAGAAGCCAGCCCTGGCTGGAGCCAGCCCAGACCAGAAATAAGAGCAAGGTCAAGCTCAAAAAAGGTGGAAAGCTATAAGCGACTTCTGTGGAGCCTGAGCTTGGCCCTCACTCCACAAGCCGGAAGTGCAGTCTTCAGTGACCTGTCTTTGTTCCAGGCAATATTTCACTTTGGTCCCTAACAATAGCGTTTCATTCAGAAGGGCAGAAAATGCTGGTCATATGGAATAAAATGCATATGTCATTTGCTCATCTGCAAAATTGCTCACATAACAGCTACCACTTCCGGAGCACATGCTCTGTGCCAGGAGGCTCTGGGCTGGGTCTTAAGCCTTATCTCCCCTTTTTCACAGCAACTGTGAAGTGCAGGCATTCACATACCCATTCCACAGATGGTAAACCTGAACCTGCGAGATTAAAAATATTGCCCCGAGTCATAAGAGTAGAAAGTTCAACATGGAGGTTTGAACTCAGGCCTGACTAAATCATCATTCCATTTCTTCCCCACAATGCCTCTTCAACATTGGCTATGTAACTGGAGTTGCGGAAAACTGGGCCATCTCTTTCTCCAGCCACAACCTAACTTCAACTGAGATTCCCCAAGAGTACAGAAGAGCCTGTGTTCCCAACTACCCCGGGGTGTGTAAACGCAGCTTGACATCTTGGACGTTTATGAGAAGACTGAATTCAACTCTAGAATTGACCCGTATTTGTTTCAAAATATTTCTCCCTCAAAGTTGTCAAGTACAATTTGACAACTGACACTCTAGGAAGATGTATGTGTCCAGCACTGGGAAGGGCAGCATCTTTTTTTTTTTTTTTTTTTTTTTTTTTCTGTTTGTGACAGTGTCACTTGCCAAGGGCAGCGTCTATTTTGCTCACTGATGTCTCTTCATTCTTTCAACAACTCTTTATGGGGCTTTGACTAGGGGCCAGGCTATGGGGAGATTAGGTGAACCCTGGCCTTAGAGTCAGGCTAGAGATAAAGACTTCAATGACATTATTGTGCTAACTGAAGCACTGTGCAATGTGGCAGGATTGCATAGAGAGGCACAGGAGGACACAGCAGATTGCAGCGAGACCTGGAGGACAGGCAGCGCACACCAGGCAGGGAGAGGAAGAAAAGCTGAACGAGCAGCGAAGGGCACGTGTGGGCTGTGGTGGGAGGGACATAGTGGACCCCAGAGACTGGCAGCTACCAGAGTGGCTGGAGCCGAGAAGGCCAGAGAAAGAGCAGAGCCAGATCTTGCCAGGGTTTGGAGTCCTTTCAAGAAGTTCTGTCTTTACCTGCGAGTGATGGGAAGTCGCTGAAGAGTTGGATTCTGTGTCTGTGATTCCCGGAACATGGTGGCCCTCAAAAGTATTTATAAGATGAAAGGATGTGTCCTTTTCAACTCTGGTCCCCTTTCAGATCCCCAGCAATCTGAGAAGCCCCACCAGGTACCCCGCGATCTTTAGAAGGGCAACCATAGGGCGATCTGATTCATTTAGGGAAAAATTCTCCCAGGTACCTGGCCTGCGCCTCCTTCTGCCAGGCCTCAGGGAACTCTGGCTCCAACACGGCTGCTGGCAGGTGTGAGGGGGATGAATACACCTTTGATTACGGCTCCTGTTTCTGAGAGAAAGACACAGCTCCCTTAAGATTGGGAGTCTATGAAAGCGAGCCCTCACAAAAGAGATATGAGTGAACTGGAAAACAGAAGCCCTCTGGGTGGGTGGGGGTTTCCTTCTTTAAAATCAACAGTAAGGAGAAGATCAACCTGGGGGAACCAGGTTCTTCATAATCCCTAAAAGGCAGGAAGCAAAGGCAAGTGTCAGAAAGTGGCTGAGGACACTGGTCTCCCAGAAAGCCGTGCCTGGTTAGGATCTGCAGACATCGTCTTTGACAATGGGTGTGTCTGCTCCCTGCTTGGTATGGAAACTCCACTCTGAGGAAGAATAATTTGAAACCACTTTCTTTAGCATTGGGAGACAGTATATTCTCGGTTAGAGACTGACAGACTCAGTTTAGAATGCAATTTCTACCACGTAAGAGCTTTGTGTCCAGAAACAAAATATTTGATCTTCTCTGAGCCTCAGTTTTGTCATCCATAAAATGGAATATGATGGAGACTAGATAATATTATGAAAGTGAGGTGCTGTGGTTTGAACCCAAGCCTGTCTGAATCAAATTATTTCATTTTCCCCCCATACAGCCTCTTGAACTTGGGATATGCTCCCCACTCATGGATCTCTGGTACATCTAGGTGCTTCAGAGACGCCGGTTTGGCTTCCCTGCTTTTACACATCTCTTACTTACTGGCCATATTTAGCAAAAATCTGAGTATTCAAGAGGTATGAGATTAAACTCCTGTAATTTGGATTTTCCTGTGTACAACACGGTAGCTGAGAATACAGAAGGGGAAGGCAGCTGGCTGTGTTTTCTCCCAGTTTTATCTTGTTTCAAACCATATTACTTGCCTTCTGGGTCTAAATAAAATTTCCAGAGGTTTCCACTTCATACTCATAAATGATTCTCGCTAAACTTCTTTTTTTAAAGAAAAAAATGTGTGTGTGTGTGTGTGAGCACATAAATGTACTGACTCATAGCTGGAAAAACTCTCTTTCCCTAACACATTCCAAATTTGTCAAGTCACATGAATTGAGTAAGAGCATTTAATCTGGCCACGAGCCCCAAACTGGCGGGCAGTTAAGACAGAGATTTGGGAATCTATCTCTCCCTTCCCTGCTCTAGGGGCACGCTCTGACCCGGCCAGTGCCTATGTGAGGCAGTTGCAGAAAATGCAAGGATGGGAAGGGCTTGGCAGCTAGCTAAAGCCAAACTTGAACTGCAAGGTGGTATACTATATTTTCAAAAACTCACACACAAACTTGTATGTAGAATTGCCAAAATGTTACAGCTTCACATATGGAGTCGACTTTATGCTGGCCACTCTATTAAGCACGTCATTTACGTGCATGACCCATTTAATCTACAGAGCCACCCAGTTAGCCAGGCACTATGATTATCCCTATTTTACAAGTGAGAAAACAGAGGCACTAAAGTGTTAAATAACTTGACTAAGGCCCCACGGTGCACAGAGGCCAGAGCTAAGATTCAACCCAGTCTGACCCTGGAATGTACGGATGCTTATATACCTGACCATTTATTCTGAATGAAGATAACATTTATTCCCCAAACATGTATCCAGCACTTAGAATACTGTATGAGGTGTTGAAGTGGAGGCTAGTGGTAGGCATCAGAAAATGGAGGCAATTTGGTTACTGCTTTGAATGAGCTTGAAATCATGTAGAGGAGCTATGACGTACACACAAGTACTTAAAAGTAAGTGAAAACGCCCACAGGGGGACCATACAGTGCAATGGATGGGAGGGCTTATTAAGATGATGTCTCTTGTGGGGTACCCTGGAAGGGCAGCCTGGTTGGAGGTGCCATGGGAGCTGGATTGAAAGATGCATAGGATTCAAACAGGAGGTAGCTAGAGGATGTCTTGCCTGCTTAATGACAGTGAGTTCACTCAGGTAGCCAGTGCCTCGGGAGTTGCCATCTTGGTTCTGATTCAAGACCAACTCTTGGCATTGCTGATCTTAATGTTCCACAGGTGAGGAGCACAGGCAGGGCGGAAGGAAGGAAAGAGGCATCAAGGGACTGGAAGGTGGGCGAGAAGAGGCAGGACATTGGAGCAAGGTGGAGGGTTGCAGATATGGCCAGAGTGGGAGCTCCAGTCCCACCTCCAACTGGGTTGGCTCTGAGCAAGTCCCCTGCTCCTGGGCCTCAGTTTCTCCTATCTACAAGGCGGGAAATAAAGGAAGTGCCTGAATCCTTCCACTGGGTGCAACCTTGGAGCGCTCCCAGTTTGTACCATCATGTTGTAGATGATGGAAACAAGGGCCAGAAAAGCTGCATTCGTACAAGTGCTTGGCTTTGAATCCAAGTGTGTGGAGTGAGGACTCAGGGTTCCACATCACAGTGCAGACCCTTTTCCCACTCCTCAAGAGGTATGTGGCCCTGCATCAGAAGTCCAGGAGACACCAGGCATGCCGTGAGAGGACGGGAGACCAAGGGCCACCCAGCATGCCTCAGCTAGTCCAGTGGTCACTCCCCCCCCTCAGAGGCCCGGGAGGCTCGGCCTGACCATGTAGAGAAGTACACCATTCACTGAGGTGCTCCCAGGAGCCTCAGGCTGGTGGCCTGTGGTTCAAATACATGCCACAAAGATGTTTTGTTGTGCTGGAGTGATGTGTTTAAAAAAAAAAAAAAAAAAAGAGTCATCAGATGCCCTTAGGTGGGGCAGACGTTCCCTGCTCCTCACTGTTCAATATCCCAAGGAGTATGGGCTGTGTTAGGTGCCTGTGACTCTGTTGGAAAGTGGTGCAGGTGCCCTGGGAGGGGTGACAGTGGGGTGGGGAAAAGGGCATGAGGAGATGGTGGGTGGGAGGAGGTTGCATGGAGAAGGCGGTGTTTGGCCTGGTCCATGAAAGATGGGTAGAAATCACCAGCCGGAGAGGGGTGGGAGAGTATGAATTCCAAGGAGGGGAGCGGAGGGGTGAGGTCCAGAGGGAGGGCGCGGTTGAGAGGAGCAGCCTGGCTGAGTGTGGCTGAAATGAGGGAAGGTGGAGCCAGCTCAAGGGGTAGGGCATTGGCTGCAGGGGTGCACGCACACCACACTGAGGAATTTGGACATTGTCTTGCATGACTGGGAGTTCCAGAAGGCTTTAGCCAGGGAGGGGATGCTCTGTGCTAACACATTTGGATGCTGGATTCACACTTCCTAGCTATGTGATGTCTGCACGTGTTGGCTGGGGCTATGTGGCTTCAAGCACCTCACCTCATCTGTACGATGGACATCATAGCACTGTGTATCTCAAAGGGGAGTTGTGGGATCAGAAGGAAATACAATGTGAAAAGCCCCCAGAAAAATTCCTGGCACATAGAAGGCTCCCAATCATGGATAGTATCATGATGATGAGTCTTTATAACTCACCTAGTGATGACACCAGTGTGGGAGGTAGCTGCGAGTGATCAAAGGCTGTATTTGTTAAAATCAGTAAAGTACAAAAAAACCACAGGAAGCACTTGTAGGAGGCAGGAAGAGGTAAATGTGACCGGAAGATCAGTTTTCTCAACCTCTGTCTCCATTTCCTTGTCTATAAAATGGACACGTCCTTGGCTCTGCACACAGGATTTCTGTGTGAATTAAGTGAGAGATATGAGGCTGTTTCAAAGTTAAAAACACCAGGTGACCATAAGGGTTTCATTTTCCTTTGCCCACACAGAGTGAATGAGGGGACACATGCACCTGGGGCTCTTATTTTTTACAAACCACTGAGGCAAGAAAAGTAGCAAACGACAGCATGGTAAGATACAAGCAAGAACCAGACAGAAAGGAAGCATAGCTTAGCCCTTCTTTGTAATATTTTCAGCTCTGCCCCATCTCATCCCATTCTCTTACTCTCCTTTTGCATTCACGCCCATGACTCAAAACTCCTACCAGATTCTCAGTCTCAAAAGCATGGATTTTTTCAAGCTGGAAACTATGACAAAGTACATTCCCTGAAATTTACAGATACAGAAGCTGAGAGTCACAATAGGGAACCAGTGTGGTTAGGAACTGTCCCCAGGAAAGGCTGCCTGAGTTCACATCCTGGGTCTGCTGGTGATTAGCTGCGTAACTTTGGCTAAGTGATTGAGTATCTCTGTGCCTCGGTGACTACTATTACATGGTGTTAATAAGAATACTTACTTCCAAGAGTGGTTTAGGGAATTAAATGAGTTAATAAGTGTAAAGCACTTTGAATGTACCTAGCACCTTCTAGGATTCAGAAATAAGAGTCACTATTATTTAAAGCCGCAAGGTATTTTAGTGATAGAGCTGGGAATAAATGAATCTTGACTCAGATGAAGGCTCTCTGCACACCCTCCATACTGAAATATTTTATTCTAATCAGTATGCCATGTTTATTAAAGGCAGAAAAGTAAACTGATCTGTTTTTGGCATAACAGACACATTCAAGCAGCCTGTTTGCCCCATTTCTAGAGCATTCCGGGCCATCAAAGCCTGACAGACACTGAACGACGCTTTGCAGACACCTTTCTTACCACCTCAAGTTGTATCATCCAGGAGGCAGCAAAAATAGTTCTCAAAATTTAAAAAATTAAACAGGAAGGAGAACCAAATCAATTCGGAGGGATCTGCTCAGACGCGCAAGCACGGCCGCTGTCCTTCTGGTACTTTCACGCAATGCGTTTCCATTTCCAAATGTCTTTCACTTACAGTCTTTCATTTCTGCCTCATGACAGATGGTGATTCAGAGAGTGGGTTCTGGAGTAAGACGAGTTGGTTCAGATCCTGCTGCTAACACTGACTTAGTTGGGTAGCCAGGGAACATTTATTTACTCTTCCTGAGCCCCCAAGCCCGGGGCGAATAAGGATATTACAGTACCGACCTCATATGTCTGCTGGGAGATACGAGGTCATGCATACAAAGCCAGTTCCCGGCCCATAATAATGCCCTCATCCAGGAAATGCTGATGATGTGGTTCACGTGTGCCAGGTACTGAGGATCCTGGAGGAATCAAAACACAGTCCTTCACCTCATGGAGCTTGGGTGTAGCGGGGAAAGCAGACAATCTGACCTTGCGCTAAGTGCTTTGAAGAAAAACCAGAATAAAGGGATGGAGGTTGATGGGGTGCTGTTTGAGCTATGATTGTGAGGGAAGGGCCTCCTGAAGGGGGTGTCTTTTAAGCAGGACCACAACTTCATAATCACCACAGTCATCATCACCATCATCGTAGCCAACTTTCATTGAGAGACTGCCCAAACTTAACACGTCTAAAATTAACTCTTGACTCTTTCCCAGTTTTCCACAGCTCAGTAAATAATACCTCTGTTAACCCCAATGAACAGGCCAACATCCTACAAATTATCCACCTTTCTTCTTTTTCTCTCACACTTCATTCCACCCATAAATCTTGGCCATTCTGTCTGCAAAATAGATGTCCAACCGAATCACAGTCTTCCAGGACCCCCGTGTCGCACCCCCACAGGCATCCTTCACGGTTTGGTGGGTGTGAATGGCACGCTGGGAGTTCCATGCAAAACATGTGAGCAGCTAGCGCAGAGAGGGAGAAGACCACAATGACAGCCGGGAAAAGAGTGTTCTAGGCTGAGAACACAGCCAGTGCAAATGCCAAGACCGATGGCCTGTGTCCCAGAGTGAGCCCCAGGTCCGGGCGCTACAGCAGAGTGACAGAGGGGCAAGTGAGGATGTGGGGCCTTGGGGGCTACTGGGATGACTTGGCTTTTGCTCTGAGTGAGACTGGGGAATGAGTAGAGGCTTGGGGCAGAGGAGAAACAAAATCTGATCCATGTTTTTAAAAATTAGCTCCAAGGAGAGTAGACAGTCATGGGTATGTGCAGGAGATGAGGCGGTGTTGGGGGGCAAGAGATGAAGGTGAGAAGACAGCCAACAGCTACTGCAATGATTCATGTGGGAGGCGGTGGTGGCCTTTTTTTTTTTTTTTTTTTGAGACAGAGTCTCACTTTGTTGCCCAGGCTGGAGTGTAGTGGCACAATCTCGGTTCACTGCAACCTCCGCCTCCTGGGCTCAAGCGATTCTTCTGCCTCAGCCTCCTGGGTAGCTGGGATTACAGGTGTGCATCGCCATGCCTGGCTAATTTTTTTGTATTTTTAGTAGAGACGGGTTTCACTATGTTGACCAGGCTGGTCTCGAACTCCTGACCTCAGGTGATCTGCCCGTCTTGGCCTCCTAAAGTGCTGAGATTACAGGTGTGAGCCACTGTGCCCAGCCGGTAGTGGTGTCTTGAATGGGGGACAGTGGTAGAAGTGGTGAGAAGCAGCATCACTGAAGTAGCTGCTCACGTGTGTCCTATATAAATCCAGGGGCGTCACTTACAACCATCAAAACATGCAGGGCGCCTGGGGGGTGCAACACGGGCGTCTTGCGAGGCTGTGGTTGGGTTGGAGATCTGTTTTGGAGACAGAACAGCCAAGATTTACGGATGGAATGAAGTGTGAGAGAAAAAGAAGAAACGTGGATAATTTGCAGGATGTTGGCCTGTTCATTGGGGTTAATAGAGGTACTATTTACTGAGCTGTTGAAGACTGGGAAAGAGTCAAGAGTTAATTTTAGACGTGTTAAGTTCGGAAAGTCTCTCAGTGCAAGTTGGTTATGATGATGGTGATGATGGTGGTGGTAATTATGAAATTGTGGCTCAGTACAGATTACGAAAAGAACAAACACTTGCTGTGTGCGGGACATGAGACACCTTAGCTCATGTAAACTCCACAACACGGTAGGCACCGATATCATCCTCATTTGACAGATGAGTGTAATGGCTTGATTGTGGTTCCTCTAATGACATGTCCATGTCCTAGTCCTCAGAACCTGTGAACGTGAACTTACGTGAAAAGAATCTTTGTAGATGTAATTAAGTTAAGGATCTCAAGATAAGATCATCTTGGATTATCCTGATAGGCCCTAAATCCAATGGCAAGTGTCCACCTGAGACATCCAGAGGAGAAACTCACAGACAGAACAGGAGAAGGTGACATGAAGACAGAGGCAGAGATGGGAGAAATGCAGCTACAAGGAATGCCAGCAGCATCCGAGGCCGGAAGAGGCAAAAAAAAGATGTTCCCTAGAGCCTTCAGAGGGAATAGGGTTTTGCATGCACTTGATTCCAAACTTTCAGCCTCCAGAACTGTGAGAGAATATATTTCTATTGCTTTAACCCACCCAGTTTGTACTAATTTGTTCCAGCAACGCCAGGAAACCAATACAATGAGGAAAACCAGGCACAGAGAGGTAAGCAACTTGCCCAAAGTCACACAGCAAGTGAGTAGCAGAGCTGGGAATGTCTAGCTCCAGAGCCACTCACCCAGCAGGTAGGCAGCATCAACTTCACGTCTCCAACGGGCAAACAGAGACTCAGAGCCACAAGGTACAGAGCTGATGAATGACAGCGCCAGGCTCTCTTGGGCCTCCAAGAGGGAGGCCAGAGGCCCACCCCACTATCAATTCTCACTGTTCCACCTTGAAAAACCCAAAAAGGTCCCTGCCTGGCCATCCCATGCTTCTTGGTAGCCACCAAGTGGATTCAGGGCTTTGCTGAGAATTCTGTCCAACCCGGTGGTTTTAGTTCACAGGCAAACGGCCGTGAAGAGACCCTGGTGGATAGCAGCCTCGGTAAATAGGTTTCAGTGGCGCCTCAGCACTCATCACAATCACTCAGGAACTGCGTAGAGTTTGGATTTTGAAACAGCCTCTTCTTTCCATGATATCCATGCTGAAAATCTCTTGGCTCCAGCCCTACCCTGGCCATGAGGACCGAGATCGGAGGAGTGCCAGGGGCAGGGTGCACTGGCGGCCTCAGAACCGCTGCCAGCCGACTAGAAATTGCTCTCTGAAGAAACAGCAATTGTGCATTCCCTCTCCCACCAATGCCCAGGAAAATATTTCACTGGATGAAAAGCAAATATTGGGAATCCAGGCAAAACATCCTCCCTGACCCCCTGCCTGGTCAAATCTTCATTATTTGAACAGAGATGGACAGTGGGACCTGCAAACAAGGCCTGTGAATGGCACCCAAACGTCTTCCCACACAAAACCGACTTCTCAGAACCCTTAATGAGGGGCAGTCAGTTAATTTGGGGGGTGGTGGGGGGCTGGGAATAGGGGATGGGGGAACTGTTCCGTTTATAAAGAATAAAATAATTAAATTCAGGTCAGTGGAGGGAGCCACTGGGCTGAAACAAATTTGCAGGCTATGGGGGAGAGGAAGCAGCAAAGGAATGAGCGTTGTAGCTGACTCCGGCCGCCTTCTTGGCCTTCTTCAGTGACAACTGAAAAGAGGTATCGCGGTCTGGGGGCTGCCTCCGAAAAAGAGATCGTCTCTGGTTTGGAGGCCCTTCTCTCTTACAGGCGCGCACACACAGAGACGCAACAACACACACACAGTCTCTCAAACCCACACTTTGGCTATGAGGTGATGAGGTTTCACCGCGATAGTCACTCACTCATTCATTCCTCAAAATATATTTTGAGGGCAAAACGTAAACATGCTCTCTCAACTGAGCCGGCCGAAGAAGAGCCATTGTTTGAAAGAGCTCCCTGCGGCGGACCTTCTACCTTTATTTACCTCAGTGATGTGGCTCTTGTCTAAGACGAGTTTGGAAGGCCCTGTTTGCAGCCGTCTTCAGAGTGGTACTATGAGGCAAAGAGTAAGGCTCGGTTCATTACCGTCTAAGGGTCTCCTATGCTGAGGACCCGTCTCCTCTCAACTGTATTTCTGAAGGGAGGTCACACTCCCGGTTCCTCAGGCGGACGGCAGCCACCTTCAGAGGGCAGAGCCTGGCCAACACCAGAGAGGAGAGCGTGGCGCCGGGTGGTGGCGGTGAGGTACGCTCAGGAGTTCCAGGAACTTGGGGTGCCCTGGGCCCTGGCGCCAGCTTTGGAATAAAGGGCACGTTCCCCAAGGGGACAGTCATCATGAGCACATCCGCCATGGGTGAAGGTGGGTTCTGGTGACCACCTTTGTTGTTTTTTAGAAGCCAGCTGTACAGTGTGTCCGGGCACCTGGTCTGGGCTTGGCACTGGGCCTGGCACATAGGGATGGAGAGTGACAAGGTACAAGGCAAGGCCTCTGTTGCCAAGACCCACCCTTGAGGCAGGCAGCATCCCATGGACCTTGACTCAATGACATCGCGTGCCTGTCGTCAGGGCCCGGGGTGCTCCCGATTGGAGAAACCTGTTGGAGAAGGTCACTGGGTTGAGGACTGGAAGGTGACAGGTAGAGGGAAGGCCACCTGGGGCAGGAGGCAGGGCGGGGAGGGCAGGGTAGAGCGCTTCTGGACAGTGGGCTCAACCCCCCTCCGTGGGGAGGCAGACTTGACAGGAGACGTGCAGAGATTTCTGGCTGGGGGAGAGGTGGGGAAGCTCACACAGAGGACAGAAGAATTTCACAAGGACCCAGCCCTGGCAGGAGGCTTCCTGTGCAAATGCATGTCCCTTTGGAACATAGATTCCCTCTGAGGGTGGCATCTGGGAACACAACTTGAAACTGATTCCACTACTGAGTGCGGGGACATCACAGCCTCATCGAGCCACAGTTTCTCTATCTGGAGGCTAATAGCAATAACAACAACGTCATCTAACATTCATGTTACAGGCCCTATTCTGAGTACCTTATCTAGCTCAACTCTTTTAATGTAATAATGCTATTATTGTAGTTTACATGCTCGTGGCTGCTACGTTCCTTAGCCTCTCAAATAGAGCTAAACACACCATTTATCTTACCTCAGATTTTCATGAGGCTAAAATCATGGAATGTACATAAGAGAGGTCTTTTAATGGAATGACACTCTACAAATGCCTATTGTTGGTGTTGATCTTGTAATTCTATAGGTTGGTGCAAAAGTAATTGCAGTTTTGCCATTACTTTCAGTGGCAAAAGCTGCAGTTACTTTTGCACTAACCCAGGCTTCATCCTTTCAGAAGCCATCATACAACAAAGGTTATTTAAGGCCTGAGTAACAACATTAAAAAAAAAAAGAATCACTTTCAAACATGAGCAGAGGAAAGATCCCATGGAGACTGGCAAAAGAAAAAGTTACCCAAAGTCTGAAACATTAGAAGGTAGGACATCAGGGGTTTTTGTTTGTTTCTTGTATCAGGCCCAACATTCTGAGAAGGGTCATTACTCGCTCCCTGGTTCCCTGGCGGCAGAAGGAATACAGGGCTTCTCAGAGCCAGCGGCAGCATTCTAGCTCACACAGTTCACAAAAAGCATTTATTCAATGCCCAGGAGCAAGAGAGTCAGACCTACTCTCTACCAGAGAAGGATGCATGTTTGGGGAACTCGACTCTTTGCAAACGTGTGGGCCTAGGTCGCTGTAACCTGACAAGTTTGCAAGGATCCCCTAACTCTCCTTCCCACAACCTTTAACAGGTTCGTCCTGACGATGACATCCTAAATCAACCACCCAGCAAACCACTGAGAAACTGTGCCTTCTCCTCTCTCTGCCAACATCTACAACCAATCCTCAGTAAGGCTATCTTTGGACCCTCTACCTATCTCTGAATCCATCCACTTTATCTCCATGGGCACTACCCTCATCTCTTCCTGGAACTTCCACAGCAACCTCCCAGGTGGCTTCCCTGGCTCCACTTCTGCCTTCTCCACTCTGGCCAGTGATCTTCTAAAAGTGCAGATCAGGTCGCAGCACTCTCCTGCTTAAACCTTTGAAGGCTTTCCACTGAACCCCAAACAAAATCCAAATTGCTCTACCAAGTCCTCCAGGCCCTACGTGTTGTGGCTCTTTCCTGTCTTTTCTGACTCAGCATCTATCACTCTCCGGATGCTGGTCCTGCCACCTGGCTGAGACTTGATTTCCTCACCTGTGAAATGGGCAGAGTAATGTCTACCTTCCAGGCTGGCTGTGGGGCCACCAGGAGTGGGTATATAGAAAGCACTTTGTAGACTGCAAAGACCTTTAACTTCTACCCCACTTATAATTGGGCTTTTGTGTTCACACTGTTGTTTTCATGCTTTCTAGTTCCATTTTATCTGTACATTTTATTGTTTGTAATTTTATGTTTTTCAGATATAAGGATATTTACATACACAAGGTATTATTGGAGACCACGTGACAGCATCTCAGTATTTCAGAGATAACAGCCCAGCTAGGGTGTGCTTAAAACCTGGACAATATTAGTTCTTTCCTGGGTAGAAAACCAAAATTTTAATTATGCAGTCAAGATTGCTAGAAGCCTAGTGAGATCTCATTAAAATTATAAACGAGTTAATTTTCTTATGAAAATGACAATAATGTGATCTTCAATATCGTCTCCAACATTTTCAACAGCGGCAGATAACATTTATTAACCTTACTCTGTGCCGGCCCTTGTATTAAGCACTTTTTATGCTTTACCTTTGTTAATCCTCACGACAACATTAGGAAGTATTATTATTGTCCAGATGAGGAAGCTGAAGTTCAGAGACATTAAGTAACTTGCCCAAGGGCACAGCGCTGGTAAGAAATAAAATTCCAATTCTCTTTGTCTGTCTGTGTTTGTAGCCCATGTTCTTTGGTTCTGCCCTATGTGTGTTTGGGTGCAGGGGGACCAGGAATGTGTTTATTTGTGGAAAATAATAGGGGGTAGTAGGCCACTGTAAGGCCACCAAGCTCCACACACGAAAGGTAGTTTGGGCAGTAGATTCTCTTTAGTGTTTTCCTTTACTACTTCATGTCTTACGTTCTAACTTGCAAAGTTGAATGATGCCCAGTGGGTTTCCTTGTAGTCAGTGCAAAAGAGTGTGATTCTCTCCTGTAAAGAGCAGTCATTGCCTTTCTGCTATTTAAACTAAAAAATGTGCATGTGAGACAGATACACACACACACACACACACAGAGAGAGAGAGAGAGAGAGAGAGAGAGAGAGAGAGAGAGACTCAGCGAGAAACAGTAGTCATCAAGTGCTCTGTTTTAGAGGCTGATGAGGGTGCTCTGCCTAGAAAGATTCCCAGAAGTCTTCCCTCCACCCTGACCTTCTTCTACCTCCCTCCTCACTTGACTCACCTGCGACGTCAGGCAAGTTACCTCCTCTCTCTGGACCCCAGTTCTCTCATTAGTAAATCAAAACCTCTAGATTCCCAGAGTTCTTTCCAGATCCCAGACTGGAGGGATACTTTTATATCCATGATCTCTTTTGCCTTCACAATCTCTCTTGGGAGAAGAGCAGGTCAGATTGGCAATGCGAAGCTCAGTGAAGGTGGCATGGTTAATAAGTGGACCCTGGACTAGTGTCGTCAAGTTTCAACACCAATTGCAGTATCAGCTGATTCTTCCAAGCTGCCAGCTGCCTTCGAGGGTGTGGATGGAGACTGTCTAGGACCTACGTGTGTCTACCCTTTCAAAACTGAAAGAATGAGCACTCTGAAGCCTCTGAGCATCTCCAAGCTCTGCATGGAGGCCTGTGGCCACCCCAAGAGATCAATCCCTGCAGCGCAGTTCACTTTTTCCTTCCCTCCTCCCTGCTTCCTTATCTTTGCATAGGGAAGAACACAGGCAGATGTGGTAGGAGATGCCCCAGGAAAGGCACAGATGGCTTGAAGGACTTCCTGATGTCCCTGCGGATGTAAAATTAACTGCAGAAAATCAGAAGCATGGTGTGTGTGTGTGTGTGTGTGTGTGTGTGTGTGTGAGAGTGTGTGAAGGCTGAGAACAAAAAGCTAAGCGTAGAAAAAGTTCTCAGAGCCACCTGTATTTCCTCTCTAATTACTCTGTGTTTTATACTTCTTTACAAATCTATGAGCTTCCTATTATACGCCAGACAAATCTTTACAAATAGGGAGAAAGAAGCTCCCCCACTAAGACTCACCAGCTGGAAGTGTTTCAGTCATGACATAAGCTCCTTCGTGTCTAGCTGGTGAACATTCCCTGCGATCCGGTGCCAACAGTTCTTTCCCAAGGTCCTTACAGCCAAACAGAACATCAGCCAGCCCAGAACCCAGGCAGAAACCCACTAAGGTGGGGTCTCTCCAGATCCAGCAGCAGTTCACCATTTCCACCCAAAGGGCTCAGAATGCTGTAGATGCAACAATCCCTGTTTACATGAGGGGTCTCTTAAAAGTGAGCACTCAGCAGTGCTGTCTCACAGTGGGGGCCAAAGGCCACTACCAGTAGGATACAATTTGTGGGGAACTAATGAAAGGCTCTTCTAACCAAAAAGTCCTGGGTAATGACCCCTGTCTGAACCTGGTTTGAAATTCCCATAATAGAGCCGCTCATGGCTCGGATGACAAAGAGAGGCCTAGTGAGCTAAAGAAAATAGCCCACGTTTTGCTCTAGAAAGTCCTGATCACATTTGTGATAAATATACTCTTAGATGATTACTTAATCTCATTGACCCTTGATTTTTGAATCTCGAAGCTCTGTAAAATAATGAGAAATACTGATTTAGGACATCTAACACAGAGTCTGGCATGTAATAGTTCTGAGTAAACAGCAGTTGTTGCTGTAATTATCTCAATCATTTTGAGGGTCTCTGTTTAAAAAGTTCCCGTGCTGTCAGGGATGCTCCACTGCGACCATGGCCCATGAGTAAAGGTTCCTTTGATGGTTTGCTAGTTGGACTCTCAGAAAATGAGCTGGGGCAATGGTTCTCAAAGTGTCATGCCCGTATCACCTGGGAATTTGCTAGAAATGCAGATTTGGGGGCCTTACCTGCCCCAATCTGTTGAATCAGAGATTCTGGGGGTGAGGCCCAGTCATTTCACACCCCCCCAGGTGATTCCAGTGCCCACTGAGTTTGAGAACCCCAAAGCGCAGGCAAAGACTGCCAAATCTGGCTGATCATCAAAACTTCTGGGAGTGTCCAGAGGAGAAAAGTCGTGGGCCTTGACTCCCAGGAATTTGGAGGCTTTAGGTTCTGGGGTGAAGCCTGGGAGACAGCTTTTTTTTTTCTTTTTTGAGATGGAGTCTCGCTCTGTCACCCAGGCTGGAGTGCTGCGGCGGTGTAATCTCAGCTCACTGCAAGCTCTGCCTCCCAAGTTCACACCATTCTCCTGCTTCAGTCTCTCAAGTAGCTGGGACTACAGGCGCCACCATGCCCCTGGCTAGTTTTTTGTATTTTTAGTAGAGACAGGGTTTCACTGTGTTATCCGCCTGCCGAAAGTGCTGGGATTACAGGCGTGAGCCACCATGCCCCGCCAGGAGTCAGCTTTTTAACAAGCTCCCTGATGTTTCCACTGAACTAGAGGTTGAGTTTGTTAGGAGAATTTGCTCCTGGCAAGAACCCGGGGATGGATGTGGTAGGAAGTAGGCTGGGGGAGCAGGCCTGGCAGGGCTGGGGGCCCTGAGAGAGAGGAAGGTGCCGAAGACCCATGTTCTCAATCCCAGGCCTATAGATTTATGAGATGAATTTCCTACAACCTTCTCATTTTCCAACTAGGGAAACAGTCCCACATAAAGAGACATGACTGTCCTAAGTCCATGCAATTCATACCTGGAAGAGCTGGAACTTGAGTCATAGGTCTCACTTCCAAAGCCAGAGCCCTTCCCACTGTGTGCTAGGAGCTCGTGCTCATTTGTTTGTTCCGTCTTCGTGTCTCTGAACACGAAAAGTGGGCTGTACAGTCAAGCGCTACATCTGCACACATTTCCCTGGAGCTGACCATAAGGGAGAGAGCTAGGGTGGACTTGGAGTCAGACGTCATATCTCAGTACAAGTTTAGGTTGTCACTGGGTAACTGAGCCACCGAGTTACCGTTTAAGGGCCTCAGTTTCCTCCTCTGTAAAATGGGGGATAACATCTGATCTCACACAGATGCTGAGCGGTTCAAATACAATCACATACATGAAGAGGCTTTCCAAGCTGTCAATCAGCTCTACAAATGCAGGGGCTTGAGAGGAAAGGGAGGCTTCATCACCAAGTCTCGCCAGAACCACTCTCTCTAGCTGGTGAACTGAAACACCCTCAAAGCAATCAGAGAACAATTAAGCGTTCAGCTGCATGCTAAGTGTGAACTCACACTGTGCCTCTGCTCAGGCTGCCCCTCTGCCTGGATTGTCCCCTCACCCCCAACCCTCCAAGTGCCCTGTATGTGCAAGAACCCTGTGTTTTGGTTCACGGTCTGTTCCTGATTCCCTACTGTGAGGCAGGAAGTGGGTTTTGCAACCCCAAAATGTCTGGCACCTGCAAAGTGTGCTCACAAAGTGGTGGATAGGGAGAGCTCCAGGCCTTAGAGAAGGACTTTCAGGTGGCTAAATGCTTCAGGGAATTCTTATCATGGATTGAATACAGGAAGGACAAGGGCTTTAAACCAGGCTGAAGCCACCAGCTGACTCCCCGCTATCCCCAGGCCTCTAGCGCCTTTGTCATCCACTTCACCATTTGAGAGTTCTCATTAGGGCTGGTGGTTTCCTGCAGGGAACTTTCAGGGGAAGACAGGCAGGGAGGAAGGGGAAGCAGGAACCAACAGCGCTCCACCGGGCAGCAGTAGGTAATGCTGCTACTAAAACGAAAGACAAGAACCAAAGGCCAGGTAAACAGTCAATGCTCAGTGTAGGAAGCACGTCTCAGGAAGCTGGTTTAAATAAAGGTAGAATAGGTGCCCTGGAGCTAGCCCGGCACTTAAAGTCAAACAATCTGGATTCTAGTCCGATGGCCCCACGCACCAGCCTCCTCTGCTGGGGTCAGGGAGCCACTTTGGAGCCCATTTTCTCACCCTTCAGGCAGTGCCAGAAAATATATATTTCTCATTCTTCAGGCAGGACCCTCTCCACTCACGGATCTAGCTCAGAATAGAGTCCCATCAGTGTCCACCTTCTCCACAACACAAGGTTTGAAAGATTCGGTCTCTCACACATTAATTAACTTCTCTATTAATAAAATAACCAGGCATATGTATAACTGCTGGAGTTTCTGAACAAAACAAGGTAACCATTGTTATCCAATTGCAGCCAATGCAAAAACAAAACAAAACCCCCTACGACCCTGATATTTTTAGGCATCCCGTGCCACCATATCCTGGGGACTATAAACTTGCAGTGATTTCTGGAAATACTCTCTATATTGTGGACTTTTAGGAAAACATTGACCTAAACTGTTCCTAAGGCCTCTTCCAATACCAAGTTCTACAGTTCTACAAAACTATGTCCGTAAGTGTGCTTTGCTAATTGCAAAAGTATCATTGAGGTTCTTATTTTGTTCCCTTAATGCTGGAAATGTAAAAAACAGGGAGGACCCCTCGGAGTCCAGAGGAGGTCACCCGAGGATACGAGCCGGGCAGGCCTCTGCCACTTCACACGGAGGGTGGAAAACACATGGAAGTCATTGGGCCCAAGAGGCTGTACCAGCTAAAAATATAAACAAGTGGAAGAAGGGTTTAGATGAACTCACGGGTGAGTGAATGATGGGGCGAGGGAAGTTGGAAATGTTCAGATTTTGTCCATTGCTTCTGCAACCTGCTCTGTTCTCTGGTAGCAATAGAAAGCTTGGCTGAATGGAGTGTGGATGCGCCCACAGAGAGCAATGCCACATTCTAGTGTGTGCCCAAGATAAAAAAGAAGGAAGGGAAAAAAAAAGTAATGAGGGTATAGTGTGGTTCTCTGCTCCAACATATAACTTCTATAATCGTGCACAAAAAACCCTTTGGAATACATTTAGAAATGATAGAAAAAAATAATAATTTCTGATTTGATCTCTAAAGATCTCCACTTTAACATTTTACTGTAATTTCATCATGCATTATGTGTTTTTCTTACATAAAAATGATATATACAGTATGAATCCTACATTTTTCATTTAACATTTACCACTTAAAAAAAATCACATTGACGGGGCGTGGTGGCTCACGCTTGTAATTCCAGCACTTTGGGAGGGTGAGGCGGGCAGATCACGAGGTCAGGAGTTCCAGACCAGCCTGGCCAACATAGTGAAATCCTGTCTCTACTAAAAATACAAAAATTAGCTGGGCATGGTGGCACGTGCTTGTAGTCCCAGCTACTCGGGAGGCTGAGGCAGGAGAATCGCTTGAACCCGGGAGGTGGAAGTTGCAGTGAGCCGACATCGAGCCACTGCACTCCAGCCTGGGTGGCAGAGTGAAACTCTGTCTCAAAAAAAAAAAAAAAAAAAAAAATCATACTTCATATATGACCGAAGGGTTTCTACCACGTATTTAACCATTTGTTTATTTAGTTGTTGAATTATCGTACTATTCACCTCTTGTTGAACTTTGTTTTCTTTTCCCAGTTTTCTGCTGTATAAATACGCTGGGATTGACATGCCCGGTTACTTATTTTTGGAGAAATAACAATATATCTTCCAATCTCAGAGTAGAACATGTAATCAGTTTCTCTTACAGAGACAAAGGGCATGTGAGGGATGGGCACACGAGGAATATTCGCCAGGGTGTCTGTGGTGGTGGTTTGCTGTAATACCATTTTAAAGGCTCCTTGATACCCAGGAAGTGCCCCTGGTACCCCACTATCCTGTGCTTTCTACTCTCTTCCCACAGCTATTTGTTTCTCTAGAAGATTCTTCCATTGCTCTGCAAACTGAGAGCACTTGGAGAGCTACAGAGATGTGCAGCCACTGGGCTAAAGCACACCCAGACGGGGCTCTTATTAGAAATGCAAATCTCCTCTCTGCTGACAAATCCCAAACACAAAGCTCAACGGGCTCTTCCACCCTCCTCTCCCCCAGGCGGGTGGCCTCTGTCTTCCATGTTACCTGAATGAGCTGAAAGGGAGTTGGCTGGGTTGTGGATCAGTAATCTGAGAAGGAAAAGGTCTGTCTGAAATGGAATTGTCTCCCCAGTGTTTCCATTTTACCCAATAAGAGGAAGTCAGTCTTTCTTCTCAGCCTTAACTCTACTAAAAGCCATTAAGCACCGACAAAGACAGGAGACATTATTTGTTGGCAAGTGTGAATGCTGCATTCTGTACCTCCAGCAGGGATGGAAATTGAGCTGTTTACTTGGTGGCCACCCCAAGGGATTGAAATGAAGCTCTAATGTGACAGCATTTCTGAAATGCAAGTTTAAAATCCCAAATTCTCACCCTCCTGTAAAACTCACTAGGAATTTGCACTATTAATTTAGCTGAATTACACCCTGACTAGATCTGACCACCAGATGCAAATGAACTCACCAGTAGGTGACCACACTAACCTGGGTCTGGTTTTGGAAAGGAGGGTAGGTGTTTGAAACCTGTAGGGGTAGTGGCAGGCCCACCTTATGGAATAACTTTCCTCATTACAAGTGACTTCCAGGATGGGGCTCATGATTAGAGATGGGGGTCTGGAGCCCGTTGCTCAGATGGGGTTTCCTTTGATGGTCAGTAATACAGTCACTGGAAAGGGGTCCGGATCTAGACCCCAAGAGAGGGTTCTTGGATCTTGCACAAGAAAGAATTCAGGGCGAGTCTGTAAAGTGAAAGCAAGTTTATTAAGAAAGTAAAGGAATAAAATAATGGCTACTCCATAGACAGCCCCCCCGGGGGCTGCTGGTTACCCATTTTTATGGTTTTTTTGATTATATGCTAAACAAGGGGGGGATTATTCATGCCTCCCCTTTTTTGACCATATAGGGTACCTTCCTGATGTTGCCACGGCATTTGTAAACTGTCATGATGCTGGTGGGAGTGTGGCAGTGAGGATGACCAGAGGTCACTCTCGTCGCCATCTTGGTTTTGGTGTGTTTTGGCTGGCTTCTTTACCACAAGCTGTTTTATCTGCAAGGTCTTTATGACCTGTATCTTGTGCCGACCTCCTACCTCATCCTGTGCCTTAGAATGCCCTAATCGTCTGGAAATGCAGCCCAGTAGTGTAAGATTCTCCCTGCGGCCTGAAAGCTTAAGGGGATGAATAACTCCTCCCTTCTCAGGCCCAGTCCCAAGGCACAAGGCTACTTGCACCAGCAGCATGCGCCAGCAAAATGGCAGAAGCAGGAAGAAAGCCGGCCGGAAGACACTTACCCTGGATGGAAGACATTTACCCCTGAAGATCAAGACAGAGGCCATCCGGGTACAACGTAGTAGTCATGTCAGACTAGGACACTTCCCATTTACAGGAGACTATAAATCCTTTACCCCGTCCTCACTTGGTGCTGATGCCATTTTAGGCCTCAGCCAGCCTGCACCCAGGCACTCATTAAAACAGCATGTTGCTCCACACCGCCTTGTGTTGTCTGTTGGCGCGTGCTTCGGGTTCCAACCAATACAAGAACCTTACATCAGGTGCCAAAACCTGGGAGGGGCTCAGGTCTGTGTCCCCAGTGGACCTACCCCTCCACCCTGGAAAGCAGGCCAGAGCAGACGGACAAAGGAAGCTCCTCAGCCTCTAGTCACCTCTCTGTGCATGCACATCAGTCACTGATCTCGCCTACTGGTAATTTTTCCCGGGAGCCCTGTTAACAGGGGAAAATCCACACGGCCTCTCTTGGTTTCTCTGGTCCAAAAATCCAACGTTGGTCCAAGAAGGCTCTGGTGTGTGCCAGGCACTTGCTGATCATCTGTTCTTAGGGGGACGCCTCTAAGCCATTTGATCCTGTTCTGGGAATGAAAAACAGCAGCAGTGACGATTGCTCCTTTTATTGTCTCCCTCTGCCTGTCTAGGACTATCTCCTCTTCCATGTCCAGGATGGTCTCCTTTTTCCTGTTCTCTCGAGCCTACCCTCTGTTGTGGGAAATTCCCAGTCTTCCATTCCAAAGGACAGCCCTCTAGGCTGGTTGCCTCATTAAAAAACCTACAAACCTTAGGCCTCTGGCAAGATATCCGCCCTAAGTGCCTTGTCTTTTTTGCAATTCAGTCTGGCCACAATACAATTAAATAATGGGTCCAAATGGCCCGCAAATGAAACATTCAACTTTACAATTTTAACTGACTTAAGCAATTATTGCCGAAGACTGAATAAATGAGGAGAAGTTCCTTATCTCCAGGCCTTTTTACACTCGGATCACAACCCAACCTTTGCAATTCTTGCTTACCTGTTCAAATCCTTCTCGATTCTTGCCGCCCTGATTGCCTTTCTCCTGCCGACCCTACCTCTTTTTTCCTCATTAAATCCAGCAGACTGCTGTCCACCCCTCCCAGCCCTTACCTCTTCCTGTCAACTGTCTTCTTTAACCCCCACAAGCCTCCTCGTTGTCTTCTCAGCCGCCATCTTCCCAGCTGCCATGTTCTCAGTCAGCAGTATCCACTTCTTTTCCTACACTGTCCCCTCCTCAGGACAATTCTAGTATTGCCTGTATCCATTCTACTCCCCCACTGCCCTCTCCTGAGGCTTGTAAACCCATCCCACCACCTTATGCCCCTATCCTCCACTGCCTATCAACTCAATCCTCCTTCCCCCTTCAAACCCTCAGCAGGAACCACTTTTGGGTTCTTCCTTCTCTCCCACCCCTACTCGCTGGGGCGCCATCTTTGGGCCCATGGCCCACTCTTACTTCAGGGCCTGTGCTAGAATGCTCCCTTCAGGAAGTAGCAGAAAATGAAGGTATTGTTAGAGTTCATGTTCCCTTCTCCCTCACTGATCTCTCTCATTTCCAGAAGACCCTACCTCTTATATTAGAAAATTTCAGAACCTCATCCAGTCTTAGGAACTAACCCGGCATGACCTCTAGGCTACCCTCTCTTCCACCCTCACCCCAGAAGACCGAGACCGTATCTAGACCCTAGCTCAGGCACATGCTGATACCATTCGTCACCAAGCTCCTACCCAGCCTACTGGTGCAGAGGCACTCCCCAACCAGGACCTCCACTGGGATTATCAAGATGGGGCCTCTGGATGCTGCCACTGAAACCACATAATTGTGTGTCTGCTTGCAGGACTCAAAAAGGGTGCCCATAAAGCGGTAAACTATGGAAAACTTTCAGAAATCACCCGAGGTCCTAATGAAAACCCAGTCCTTTTTCTTTCTCATTTAACTGAAGCCATTAAAAAATATACCAACCTAGACCCAGCCAGCCCAGAAGGAACCACTATCTTAAACCTTCGGTTCATCTCCCAATCCACCCCCAATATTCAGCACAAACTTCAGAAGCTTGATGACGGCCCTCAAACCCCACAATGAGACCTTCTTAATTTAGCCTTCAAAGTCTTTAACAATCATGATGAGGAAAGTAAAAGGCAAAAGCAGACAGTTTCGAATGCTTGCCTCTGCCGTCATGATCCCTGCAGGCCCACAAGGCCGCAGCTCCACCCAGAAGCCTCCTAGCAATCCACCTCTACCTGGTGCCTGTTTCAAGTGCGCCAATGAAGGCCACTGGTCCAGACAATGTCCAAACCCAGGTAAGCCCACGAGGCTGTGCCCCCTCTGCGGAGGACCCCACTGGAAGTCAGACTATGAGCAGCCCCAGCAAGGACTGCCCCGATCCCTTCCTGAGCCGGACAAAACTTCCAACTCGGATCTCATCGGCCTTGCCGCTGAAGACTGATGGTGCCCTGGAACAGACGCCCTGGCAACTACCATCACTTCATCCAAGCCAAGGGTAACCCGACGGTGGCAGATAGGCCAGTATGTTCTTTTTAAATTAATACCGGGCAATCTACTCTGCTTTACCTAATTTTTCAGGACCCACCCAGTCCTCCCAAGTCTCTGTTGTGGGAACTGACTGACAAGTCTCCAAACCCCGAGCCAGCCCTCCACTTTTCTGCTCCCTGAACACCTTTTCCTTCGCTCACTCTTTCTTAGCCCTGCCCTCATGCCCAACTCCACTCCTAGGCAGAGACGTCCTTTCAAAACTCCACACTACTCTCCACTTCCACATTCCCCATAGTACCCAATACATCAACCCAGACCCTTCTGGGGCATCTAACTCTCTTCTACTCCTCCAACCTCCCACCTTAAAACATGCAACTTTTCCTTATCCCCTATCTGTAGTTAACCCCGCAGTTTAGGATACTTCCACACCTTCAGTCGCAGAACGCCACACCCCCGTCTGCATTACCCTTAAGGAGCCCACCCAGTTCCTATCACAGAAGCAGTATCCCGTCCCTCAAGCAGCTCTCATAGGCCTAAAGCCTATCATTTCTCGCCTCCTCGCCAGTCACCTACTCCGCCCAACAAACTCCTCTTTTAACACACCAATTCTACCTGTTAAAAAGCCAGATGGAACTTATCGCTTAGTCCAGGACCTCAGGCTCATTAACCAAGCTGTACTCCCAGCACGTCCAGTAGTTCCTAACCCATACACCTTACTTTTCATGATTCCCTCCAATACCACCCATTTTTCTGTTCTAAACCTAAAAAATGCCTTTTTCACAATTCCTTTACACTCGAATTCCCAAAACCTCTTTGCCTTTACGTGGGAAAACCCTGACACCCACATTTCACGTCAGCTCACCTGGTGTGTATTACCTCAGGGTTTCAGAGACAGCCCCCACCTTTTCGTACAGGCCCTTGCTCGCGACCTCTGTATCTTATCCCTAAAACCGTCCACTCTCCTTCAATGTGTTAATGATCTGCTCCTGCATAGCCCCTCTCAAAGAGACTGCAACACCCATACTATCTCTCTCTTTTAAACTTTTTGGCAGAACGGGGGTATTAGGTCTCCCTCAAGAAAGCACAAATATGCACCCCCTTAGTCACCTATCTAGGCCTGACTCTTACCCTGCAAACCTGAGGGCTCACAACCAACCATATATCCCTCCTCCAGTCCCTCCCGCCTCTGCAAACTAAGCAAGAAATTCTCTTTTCTAGGACTAGCAGGATATTTTAGGCTCTGGGTTCCCTCCTTCGCTCTACTTGCCAAACCGTTATACCAAGCTGTTAAAGGCCCTCTCCATAAGCCTTCAAACCCTGCACAGCCTATTGCCCAGCCTTTCTGTCTACTCCAGAAGGCTGTCACCTCAGCCCCCGTCCTCACTCTCCCAGACCTCACCAAACCTTTCTGCCTCTATACCAACGAACAGCGTGGAGTTGTACTGGTGTTCTAACCCAGTCTAAGGGACCCACCCTCCAGGTTGTTGCCTACCTCTCTAAACAGCTTGAAGTCACAGTTCTTGGACAGCCTGCCTGCCTCTGAGCATTGGCGGCAGCCGCTGTCTTCACCCTTGAAAGCCTAAAACTATCTCTCCATGCCGACCTAACAGTTTATTCAACCCATAACATCAAAGACATGCTAGCTCACTGCAGTGTACTGTCTCATCTCTGCGCCACGGCTCCTCCAACTGTATGCTCTATTCGTAGAAACTCCTCACACCACCGTGCTAACCAGCTCCCATCTAAACCCAGCCATGCTCTTACCTGAAGCTACAACTGCCCAAGAACCTACACACTTCTGTGTAAACACTGTTCAAACATTTCTTATTATACCTTTTCCAAACCTATCAGATCAACCCATTCCAGATGACTCCTTTAGTTGGTTTGTAAATGGCAGCTCCTTCCTCCATCAAGGACACTGGAATGCTGGCTATGCTATAGTGTCACTCCCCCGCTACACACCGTTGAAGCCAAGCCGGACAACAGATCAACATCTATTCAAATTCTCGTTGTATGTTCCACATAGTGCACTCACACTCATCCATCGGGAAAGAACGGGGTTTCCTAACTGCAAAAAACACTCCTGTCATACATGGCTCTCTCATCAGCAAGCTCCTTCAAGCTGCCAGGCTCCCGCAGAAAGTTGCCATCATTCATTGCAGGGGCCACCCAACCCCAGGCAATCCTATACTGGCTGGAAATGTGCTCGCAGATCAGGTAGCCAAAAAAGTAGTCCTACAACCCGTGCAAGGCCAGTTTCTGTCCCTGTCCTTGTTCTGTCCTCTTTACTCCTCAGAAGAAAAGGAGGACTTCTGAGCCCAAAACCTTCAAAAGCAAGGACCATGGTGTGTCAAGGAAGGGCGCTTTGTTGTTCCTCACTCTCAAAGCCTTCCTCACCTCCAAAGACTCTACAACTCTTTCCATGCAACTTCTCCGCCCTATCCTCACTTGTCCTCATCTTTCCAGCCGTGTTTGAGAAATTACACAGTCCTGCTCTGTCTGCCACTTGGTGTCACCCCAGGGCTCCCTCCGGTCGCTGCCTTTTCCTACCCACCAAGGGCAGGGCCAGGTACCTGGGCAAGATTGGCAAGTAGATTTCACTCACATGCCGCCCAATAAACAGCTCTGCTATCTTCTGGTCTTTACCTGTACTTTCTACGGGTAAGTAGAAGCGTTCCCAACAACTTCAGAAGGTGCAAATATCGTCACACAAACTCTCATCATGCATACAATTCCCTTATTTGGACTCCCAACATCCATCTAGTCCAATAACGGGCCCACGTCCATCAGCCAAATTACCCAAGGCGTCTCTTCATCCTTAAGAATAAAGTAAGTTCTCCACATACCCCACAGGCCTCAATCTTCAGGCAAAGTTGAAAAATATTAACTCTGTCCTTAAAGCCCGATTCACCAAGCTGGCTCTGGAAATTCGCCAGTCATGGACAAAATATCTCCCTTTTGCCCTCAAGAAACTCGGCGCAACACCGAAAGCACCCTCTTTTTATAGTCCCTTTAAAATCATGTATGGCTGAACTTTTGTCTTAGGACCTCCATCCTTACCAGACTCTGAGCCACGCGGGAATCACCTCCCCTCCTTAATCCAGACACGGTCCTTTATTCATAAAGCAGCAGATGAGGCCATGCCTTTCCCTGTCGACGCCTCCTTGTCCTCTCAACATAACTGTCTTGCGGGCACAGACATATTTCCAGACAATCCAGACGATGCTCCTGCTATGACACGGTGAATACCAACCCGTCTCTCAAGAATACCTAAAAAAGTAAGGTTTTCTTTTTCTAAGGTGCCCAAGCCACCCCCTATGTCCTGCCTGAAGTAGTTATTAAGAAAGTCGTCCCTTTTCCCTTTTCTATAACCAAATAGACAGGAATGTAAGAATCTCCCTGGGGCCTGGAAGCTTAAGGGGATGAATAACTCCTCCCTTCTCAGGCCCAGTCCCAAAGCACAAGGCTACTTGTGCCAGCAAAATAGCAGAAGCAGGAAGAAAGCTGGCCAGAAGACACCTACCCTGGCTGACACGTACCCCTGAAGATCAAGAAGGAGGCCATCCGGGTACAATGTAGCAGTTACATCAGACTAAGACACTTCCAGTTTACAGGAGACTATAAATCTTTTGCCCCATCCTCACTTGGTGCTGACGCCATTTTAGGTCTCAACCCGCCTGCACCCAGGCACTCATCAAAACAGCGTGTTGCTCCACGCTGCCTGGTGTTGTCTGTCAGCGCGCTCTTGGGGTTTGAACTGATACAAGAACCTCACAAGTAGGTCTCGGCCTCATTTTACCCAGCCACTATTCAAGATGGAGTTGCTCTGGTTCAAATATCTCTGACAATATTGAAAACTTAACATGCTTACACCCCTCAATGTGGCACATTCAGATTCTCCCTAGTGACACACCCACTTCTTCATCACCAACAGGGCTCCACTTCACAATCTGCCCATGCCATTCTTTCTACCAGTCGAGGGAGGGCCACCGCTACTTCCAAATGCCTCTCCAAACTCACCTTATATAGGCAGAAAGCTTGTCAAGATGAATTCTGTCTGGGGTCATTTATTTTATTTCCTTTTGGCACTCTGAAAATTCAGTGCACTCAACTCTCACAGCTATTGCTTTTCCACTGTTGTCACAGAAACTCGCTTGTGTATTTGGTCTCTACCCCGTTCCTCAGCACTTGGAGGCGGGACCCGTCTTTCATGCGTGGTTCCTAACAGTGCTCAAATAGAAATTTGTTTTCCCCCAACTCTTACAATGAGGTGGGAGAATTTTCATATTGTTCTTTTTTTTTTTTTTTTTTTTTTGAGACGGAGTCTCACTCTGTTGCCCAGGCTGGAGTACAGTGGTGAGATCTCGGCTCACAGCAAGCTCCGCCTCCTGGGTTCACGCCATTCTCCTGCCTCAGCCTCCCGAGTAGCTGGGACCATAGGTGCCCGCCACCATGCCCGGCTAATTTTTTGTATTTTTAGTAGAGATGGGGTTTCACTGTGTTAGCCAGGATGGTCTCGATCTCCTGACCTCATGATCCTCCCACCGTGGCCTCCCAAAGTGCTGGGATTACAGGCGTGAGTCACCGCGCCCGGCCAAGTTTTCATATTGTTCTTATTCTCACTTTCTCCGTAATTTGTATGGATGTAGGTATGTCCATGTCGTTATAAAGAGAATATAAGCACATTAAATAAACTTTGAAAAGTAAAGAAAAAACTAGCATAGTTCATTACCCAACTCTAAGCATTGTTATAAGTTCTTGAAGCTTTCATGACAGTAAGAGGAAACAGGTCTTGTTTGATGGAAATTCTGCATAGTTGAACAAATGATTTTGGATTTGCAGATTTGAAGTTGGAATGTATCATAACATAGCCTTGGTAGTTTAGCATAGCTGTGATGAAGAAGATGCATTCTTCCTGGGTTGATGAATCCTGGCTCAGCCATTAACCAGCCGTGTGACTTGAGGCAAGCTGCTTAATCTCTCTGACTCTGGGCATATCTGTATGCCTTCAGAAAATGTTATTCCACTACACATACATTACATATATTCCTCATTTTACGTAATGTCCCATGCAAGCAGCTACCCTTACTATTACACAGTCTTCATAACCAACCTTCAAATTGTTCTATAATATTCTATTTAATCAGTAGCTCAGAGTTAAGTAAATTTTTTTTTGGTGAAATGCAGTGTTTTAATAACTGAAAAAAAGATCATGTCTTCAATTTGTAGTGGGTAAATAAATGAGTTATTATCTGCCATCTCCTGGGTACTCTGTGTAAAATAAAATAAAATAAAAACTCATAACACCCTGGGTAGAGCCCTAACCCACTGTACTTCATTTATATTCCCTATGAGAACAACCTGGAATGAGCCTTCCAAGAACCCCTTTACAGGCACGATTCATCAGCCCTGTGAAGCGTGGCAACACACCTGCGATTAAATGAACCACTCATTCCCTCAGACAGTCCCTTCTCAGTGCCCACGGCCACCAGGGCTGCTGCCAGCACATCCCCCACAGCCCAAGGCCCCACCTAGTTATTACACAGAGCATGAGGGGCTCTCTGGTCAACAAGGTATGTCGCAGGGACAGCGTCTCCTGCTACGGATTTAGTCGCACGCTGGTAGATGCATTCGTGGGCCTCAGTTTTCCCTGTCTTCCTGGGTTTTGGTTTCTCTTCTGTCATTCTTACCCACGTAGTGACCACGTAATGGCCCTTATGCTCAGCCAGCATAAGAAAGCACCCTCCCTCTAGTCTCCTGGTGTGTGAGTGAGATCCTCTTCCTCCATATCACTAACATACACGCACATGCCCTGTACACATAATTTCTCTAGCTTCAGCTACTGAAAACACAGGAATTTTCGTTTCATTCCTCTCCTAAGCCCTAAGTCTGTGCTTTTGTCCACTCCACAGGGGTGCTTTTGTTCCATATACGCTGTTCTCACCTTTGCTCTCCTGGCCGGTGCTGTCTAGGTGCCCTTGGGTCTCTCCTGTGAGCCAGCTTTTCTCTTTTATTTATGTATTTATTTAGAGACAGGGTCTCACTGTCGCCCAGGCTGGAGTGCAGTGGTGAGATCATGGTTCACTCCAGCCTTGACCTCCTGGACTCAAGTGATCCTCCCATCTCAGCCTCCTGAATAGCTGGGACTACAGTTGTGCACCAACATGCCCAACTAATTTTTAATTTTTTTGTAGAGACAGGGTCTCACCATGTTGCCCAGGCTGGTCTTGAACTCCTGGGCTCAAAGGGATCCTCCCACCTTGGTCTTCCAAAGTGTTGGGCTTATAGCCATGAGCCACCGCATCCAGCTCTTCTCTATTTTGTCTTGTCTTTGTATTTAATATTAGGTTGGTGCAAATGTAATGGCGGTTTTTTCACTGCAACTACTTTTGCACCAACCTAAATACTTTAAAGAGGGCTGCTGGCCTTAAGAATCCCATGTTTTAATTATTTATGTACGGATTCTCTCCTTTTATTTCCCTAAATATGCTGATTCTGAAGTCAGATTCTCTCCCTTTTTACCCCTAAAGATTTTGATTCTGAAGTCAGACAGATCTGGGTAACCTTGGGTCAGTTACTCAATTTCTTGAGCCTCGGTTTTCTCATCTGTAAAACAGGGCTCTATTAGTACCAACTTTCTTCAGAGTTGTTGCGACAATTAAGTGATCTAATACATGTCCTGCACTTGGCACAGTGCTTGGGACTGAGAAAGCACACAAATGTTAGCAAGTATTACTACTGTTATCATCATTAATTATATTCATTAATAACAATCCTCGGTTGTTAAAAAAAAAGCCTATGTAGGCTGGGTACAGTGGCTCACACCTGTAATCCCAGCACTTTGGGAAGCCAAAGCAGGCAGATCACCTGAGTCTAGGAGTTTGAGACCAGCCTGCGCAACATGGCGAAACCCTGATTCTACCGGGGAAAAAAACAACTAAAAAATCCCCCAAATTAGCTGGGCATGGTGGCGCAAACTTGTAGTCACAGCTACTTGGGTGGCTGAGGTGCGAGGATCAATTGAGCCTGGATTCGAAGGTTGCAGTGAGCCGAGATAGAGCCACTGCCCTCCAGCCTGGGAGCGAGATCCTGCCTCAAAATAAAATAAAAATAAAAATGCCTAAGGTGCCTTCAGAGCTTGTCATTTTCTAAATTTGTCCATCCCAGGCTTTCTCACCTCCGCCTAGAAACCTTATTCAACCTAAAACTCTTAACTCTTGGTTAATTTTTCTTTTCTGTGGACTTATAAAATTAAACCTACATTAAGAGTCAGAAGAATCTGAATTCTACTCTCATAGAAGAGTAAAAATGGCTATGACCCTGCACATGTAACAGTCTCTCTGAGTTCCATCTTTCTTGCCTGAAAAATGAAGAAGTTGGACCTGAACACATTTTCCCAAACACATTCCAGAAGCTTCCACCTTTCCAAAGACAATCGCCCCTTACACACAGACCTTTTGGTTAGAGCAGTGCCGGGCGCTGTGAACAAGCGAACACCCTAGCACCGCCCCCAAGCTGCACCTGTTAGCTCCGAGTCAGGATTTGGATGGTGTCTACACTGCCTGGCGCCTCAGCAACCTCAAAGGGCTGACCCAGACCCTTTCATAAAAAGAAGATTCTAATTGGTATAAACCTCAGCTCTGTAAGGAAGGAAAATGAACTGCAAGCTCTGCTGAAAAACTAGGACAAGGTTCTCTTTAGCAAGTCTCCAGGTACTGCTCTGACAATCACTGGGTATCATGAGCCTTAAAACATGCCCCGCCTGGTGCAGTGTCTCCTGATTAAACTGGCTGCCAGGTTGAGGGCATGGCAGGCAGAAGTGGCAAATTTCAAAACCACACAATTACTAGTAGTTTGGGAAAAACCGTTGGAAACACCATGCCAATCATTTAATTCATTTTCCAAGCTCTTTTTAAATGCAAAATATGCTAATATGTTGTTGGAGTGTCCAGCATGGAACCTGCTAAACCCAGGGCTGGTGGGAATGGAGCACAGCGAGAATAATGGCCCATTTTCCCTCTAGTGAAGAAAATAGGGCCGATGCCACTAGGCTCAAGTGTTTCTTTGTATTCCCTTCAGCTGCAGAAGGTGTGATCACCCTTAGAGTCACAGATTCAGGAATAATGGGCTTCTTTTCTGCGCAGAGCCCAAGTCCTGCTCCTGGTAAGTGAGATGTATCCTTGAGTTGTCTGTTAACTCCTCCTGGGGAGCAGGGGGTAATGAAGGAGGAAATAAAGAGAGGAAGAGAGGGGAATTTATGGCTTGATGGAATACATTAATTTAGGTCCAAAGGGGTTGGTGCAGTGCGGTTTCTGACAGATGACATAGTCCTGCTTTTTGTAGCCCTCCATTTCACTTACCTGCATATGGAGAAGGATAAATTACAGACCAGGAGTCTCTCTTTGAGGTTTCAGGTGAATCAGCTTCCTTACCAAATATTATAGCCATTTTGCCAAAAACCATGCACTTCTTGCACCTATTTTATAATCCTTTTTTTTTTTTTTTTTTAAATGGAGTCTTGTGCTTTTGCCCAGGCTGGAGTGCAATGGTGCAATCTCGGCTCACTGCAACCTCCGCCTCCTGAGTTCAAGTGATTCTCCTGCCTCAGCCTCCTGAGTAGCTGGGATTACAGGCATGCATCACCACGCCCAGCTAATTTTGTCTTTTTAGTAGAGACAGGGTTTCTCCATGTTGATCAGGCTGGTCTCGAACTTCTAACCTCAGGTGATCTGCCCGCCTTGGCCTCCCAAAGTGCTGGGATTACAGGCGTGAGTCTCTGTGCCTGGCCTTAACCCATTTTATTCTACAACTAAAAGCTGCAGCTCCCTGTTATTTAATAAGCACATACTACTGGGTACTATTTTGTATACTCAGCACTGAACTAATCTTGGTGGTGGGGGTATAAACAGGAGTACATGTACATCTAGGCCTTTATAGCTATTATTAACCCATTTATGCCAGAGGTCGCAATTTTTTTGAATTTTTGCATTAGTGAAAAATCAGACCTTGGCGATGACCTTGAGCAGTAGGATCTAAATCACTCCACATGCTTAGTGTTCCAATAATGGAACACCAGGTATAAGTTGGTTAATTGAGCATCGACTATCTTCCCAGGACAACTAAATGCTTAACCATAACTATGTACCTTGATTGCTGGGGGAGAGACACATATCCAGGTAAAAAGGAAGTGAGGTATGCACAAAAGAGGGGGAAAGCCGGATTGCAATCTACGAAGTCTCTCAAGGCGTGCCAACTGGTGACTGGGGCTGAATTTAGCACTCGGACAGGTTTTCTTTGACCTGTTCAATGTTTTTTTTTTTTTGGGGGGGGTTTTCTTTTGAGACAGAGTCTCACTCTGTCACGCAGGCTGGAGTGCAACGGTGCAATCTTGGCTCACTGCAAACCTCCACCTCCCCAGTTCAAGTGATTCTCCTGTCTCAGCCTCCTGAGTGGCTGGGATTACAGGTGCCCACCACCATGCCCAGCTAATTTTTGTATTTTTAGTAGAGACAGTGTTTTACCATGTTGGTCAGGCTGGTCTGAACTCCTGACCTCAGGTGATCCGCCTGCCTCAGCCAATGGTTTAAACATTTTGAACATGTCTCATGGAAATAAAGATTTCCATCTTTTCTTGAAAAAAATAAAAAGGGACTATCTGGCATCACTGAGCCCATATTACTGCATGGAAACAATCAGCCAGGGCTCAGCGGCAATCGTCCCTTTTGGACTGGATGTGGGCTCTCTAATTTGCCAAAGTCACCACCACTCCCTATTACTTACCTCTGGCTAGGCTCACTCATGCCATTGATGTACCTAGCCCTTGTATGCATTTGATTTTGCCTGCCTGGCCTAGGATAGGCTTCTTACCTTGCAGATAAGGAGTCTGAGGACTAGAGAGAGAGAAGACAAGTACAGGTCTCTCTGCTGGATATCTGGGTCTGTGTAATTTTTATTATATCACAGTGTGTGTCATCAAGGGCAACCTGCGGGGTACAGGGCACATTAAATACAGGAGGACCATCATAACTACCTGATGAGTAGATGAGTGAATTAATGAATAGATGGACAAGTCCAGGCCATAGATGCTGTAGGGTGTGGAGGCGCTTGTGGTGGGCAGGAGGCCCGGGGGAAAAGGATGGAATAAGAGCAGGCCCAAAAGAGCTCAGGAAAGAAGTGAAGGGTTCTTGGCTTACTCTAGGACCTGAAGCTCCATTTGTTCAGTGTTGCTTATTCATGATTTTTAAGATGTATTTTTATTGTAAAGTAGAATAAAGACACAGAAAAGCACATAATGCATAAAATAGAGATTACAAGCAGGGCCTCTTAAAGTGCCAGAGACCTGAGGACAGGGGATATGAATAGGAGAGCTTCTTGGACTGGATCTCTCATTCATGAAATGACATGAATTTAAACTTTTGACACAGTCCATGCAAGACATAACTGAATGAAACAGTCTGAATTTGGGACAATACCATCTAGAGGATACCCTAAATAATATATCTTAAATATAAACCTTGTGATAAACTAGTCCACAGCACCATTCTATTGCCTAGCACTTTAGATGTCAAAAGAGCCAGCTTGTTGATTTAAATATTTTACAAACCCACCATTTTTGTAATCTGGTTTCAATATTTTTTCATACCTTCATATGTCAGGAGACTAAAAATATAGAGTAAAATATGGTGGCCAGGATCTCTCTTGACCTCAGAGAGGCCTGATCCCATGGCAGAGCTCGAAAACCAGGAATTGGAGGGAGGTGGTTTAAGTTCACTGAACAAGAACAGGGATGGGGTGTAGGAAGACAGGGCGTTTCTAGCTCAGCCAAGGCAGCCAGAACAACCCGCATGCTTACCAAGTGCCAGGGATGTGCCGATGGTTGAGTATAACGATGACCAAGCCCCGGCCGTAAGGGAGTCATGACCCAGCCAGGCAGCCAGGAACTAAGCCAGCTATAAAGCAATGTGACAAGTACTGCGACAATGGGGCACAGAAGGTGTGGGGGTCATCGGGGAAGAATGTGCATGTGCTTGAGGACATACCAACAGGCAGATGATGTGACTGGAGGTGCAGCAGGCAGAATGGTGCCGTCACCCTCAAAAGATGTCCACATTCGAATCCCCAAAACTTGCAGTTATGTTCCCTTACGTGGCAGAAAGGACTGCAGATGCGATTAGTTTCAGGATCTTGAGATGGGGAGATTATCCTGGCTTAACCAGGTAGGCTCAATGTAATCACGAGGATCTTTATGGGTGAAGGAGCCAGGCAGGAGAGTCAATGTTGGAATAATGTGGCTGGAGAAAGACTCAACTGATCACTGCCGGCTTTGAAGATGGACAGGGGCTGTAAGTCAAAGAACATGGGCAGCCTCTGGAAACTGGAAAAGGCAAGAAAATGATTCTCCCTCTGACCTCCAGAAGGAACAGCCCTGCCGACACTCTAATTTTAGCTCAGTGAGGTCCATTTTGGACTTTTAAACTCCAGAACTGTCAAATAACAAATTTCTGTTGTTTTCTATCATCAGTTTGTGGTCATTTGTCACAGCAGCCATAGAAAACTCATACAGGAGGAGAATCAGACCAAGAGATGGGGGACCTAGGGGACTGGCCCTGTATTGGTACCAGTGATCCTCTTTGACCGCCTGTTTCTTTCTCTGAAAAACATGAGCACTGGGCTGGATGGTATCTAAGGTACCTTCCAGTTATGACATTTTGTATTTTGATGGAAGAGAGGAAGAGCCACTGTACAATGGCTGACAACTCATTGCGAGGGTTGACAGAGAACAGCACGTCCCAGAGCGTGTTCGGTTGGAATTTCCATTCTATGGGCTATGGGTGAGGGTTCATTCGAAGAGATCTCTCCATGCAGCAAATCACTACTGAGCATCTCCTAGGCCCTGTATGTTCTAGGCACTTAGAGTCAATGGTGCATGGGACAGGCTCTGTCCTCTGTCCTCATGGAGCTGAGATCAGGAAGTCAGCCAATGCGCAGGTGAACTTCTAAGTACACAAGCTAATTTCTGCCAGTCGTTAATGCCATAAAGAGAATGCATCCTGGTGATGAGAAAGAGCAGGTTTCCACAGGGCGGACAAGGCCAGCCTCCCAGGGTCAGATCTGACTCAGGACTAAGTGATGAGATGAGACAGGCATGAAAGAAAACGGGAACGAAGTCTGAAAATACATTGAGCTCAACAAAATTAAACAGAATTATATGTGGGGGAGTTCTGAGGGTTTGAATGTCTGAATTGATTCACGTGTTCATTCGACACAGTGTTTTATTAAATCAGACAGTGTTTGAGGTGCCAGGGATACAGTCCTGAACAAAACAGGCAAGTGCCCTACAGTGTAGAGCTTCGTTACTGTGTGGAAGACAGACTACGCAAAAGTCAACAGGTAAGTATGAAATCAGGAGGTAAAAGTACTCTGAAGAAGAACTGAGCAGGATGAGTGGATAGAAGGTGTCAACAGCCGCCGTAACTGGTCTGGGAAGACCCCTCAGAGGTGTCCATATCTGAGCAGAGATCTAATATCCATTAGATCAGTATGCATTTCCCAAACTGAAATGACAAGACTGCTTCTGAGAACATGCTTTGAGAAACGCGGGCATGGAGACAGTCGGAGTAGAAAGTGAGATCTTCATACTCCCAAGACCCGGGTGCTCATGTTAGAACGGAGACTCTGAATCTCACAAATGCAAAGTAAGACCTTTCATATAGGAGGCTCATCATCCACCCCCAACTGGGAGGTCTCTGCTTGACTTCAGGATTGGCAAAGCACTGCACAAACTCTCCCCAGCTGCCCTGGATTCACGCTGGTTCTGCAGGGTTCACGAAGATGGACAGTACATTTAACCCATGGTTAGACGAGATGGCCTTTGCAGGCCTGAGCAGATGCTAGTTTTTCACATGTCAGAGAGAGCTGAGTGTAAGAACAGGAATCCTTCTCCTAGGCTGTTACATTGTTGTAAAGAACATGTGGCCAAGAGACAATGAGCAAGGTCCCCAATTCCAGGGATCTTTGCCCAAGATTTCCTTCTGTCTTGATAAAGGAATAAATTTGACACCCAAAGAGCAGACACAAGATCTGGGACCCAGACCAGGACACATGCTGTATTCATGGGAAGGACACGTCCTGAGAGAGTTACTAACATTCTCCCCAAGGAGCTCATAGGGAATTTTACAGAAAACGAACCACCTGTCCCTGCAATGTCCTTTCCTGTCTAGAGGAGGCTGTCTGGACTTTCTCACAGCTGAAATCGGATGAGGTACATTATGTATTCAAGTCCCGTTGCAGCCAGCCTTCCAGCCTGCCACCCCGAGCCACCGCCTGCCCAGCTCCAGCAGAAACGCCTCTCTCGGGAGCAGTCTCCATTCACCATCCGCCAGGCCCCACACCCACCGGAGGACCACTCCGATAGCCCAGGCACAGGCCTTACCTGGCAGGTGCTGATGTCGCTGGCTTCCCACTTTGCCCCCGGCAAGAAGTCAATGCAGAGACAGATGGGAACAGTCTACCCTCTGAGAGCTGTCATCTTTTCCAGACCTCTGCTTCCCAGGAGTGGGGAGATGAGCACTGGACCAAACCCGGGAGCAGTCTCTCTGCTTGGGAGGCTCTCGTCACCTTCTTGTCACCAGTCATCTTTTCAGCTCAGTTACCACTTCCTCCGGGAAGCTGTCTCCATCAGGGCAAATCCTGCCATGTGGAGATTTTATGGCACATCAGGCCTCCTTTTATGAGTATGCCTCCTATGAGATGGCTTTGAGTCTGAGGTCTGCTACTTGCTGGTCCTTGAGCAAATCCCATTGTCCCCTGGGCCTCAGGTTTTGAAGGGAGGGGGTTGATAAAATGCTCTCTCGGGCCCCTTTTGGTTCCAACCTCTGGGATTTCCCTTCCCAAAACAAGAGCTGCCATCACAGCAGCAACCCAAGTGGAGGTCTTGACCTTTGGAAAATCCCCTTCCCTTGCTGGGCCTTTGTTCACTTAGCACTAAAATCATGGGGTAAGCTATGACACTAGTTTCCAAGCTTTTTAAGGCACGAAATTCATTTTTTCAAAATGCAATCTAATACCTAACAGCAGTAAGAGTAGAGCTGCTTTGCTTGACATAGGAGCGAGGGTCTGGAAGGCCCCTTTCTGTTGGGCCTCTGAAGCATCCTCTCTCAATATGGCTCCTAGAAGCACAGTTTTAAAGTCACACTAGGCTGGGCACAGTGGCTCATACCTGTAATCCCAGCACTTTGGGAGGCCAAGGCAGGTGGATCACCTGAAGTTAGGAGTTCAAGACCAGCCTGGCCAACCTGGTGAAACCCTGTCTCTACTAAAAATACAAAAATTAGCTAGGCAAGGTGGTGCATGCCTGTAATCCCAGCTACTCGGGAGGCTGAGGCATGAGAATCACTTGAAACCAGGAGTTGGAGGTTGCAGGGAGCCGAGATGGCACCACCGCACTCCAGCCTGGGCAACAGAGTGAGACTCCATCTCTAAATAAATAAATAAATAAATAAATAAAGTCATGCTTGTGGCATCATCATGTGTCAAGTTCCAACGTCTACCCACTCTCACCTCACATCTGTGTGTTGCCTGCATCCTGTGGGGTCCAGGGATCTTCTTTTGAGAAGTGTCCAAAAGATAACAAAGGTTTGCGTGCTCCTTTTTTTTTTTTTTTAAGTGTTTGATTTCAAATGAGGCTTCAAAGGACGTAAGATATGAAATTTATCAAGGCAGGAGGAGAGAAGCCAATAAATTAACGTATTTGCAAATCATTGCTATGGAAGCCAAAGCGCCAACAGTTCAAACAAAGGCCATAAGCTCTTACTATAACTTAGCATGCCCATGGAGGAGGCACAGATGCCCATGGAGCTGGCCCAGCCCCCAACAAGCTCCTGGTCACCTCCATTGCATCCCATCCCAGTGCCCAGCAGAACTCTAGTTCCCGTCCATGCAGGGCTGGGCAGCAAGTCAGGAGGCCTGGCAGCTGGTTCCCAGGAGGTGCCAGGAGAGCCAAGGACACAAAGAGGGACTCCTGGTCCCTGCAGAACCAGCGCACCCCTCCTCCAGAATCTAGAATTTGCGGGAACATTGCCCACCCCTCCCTGCTACCCAGGTGTGAACGGCTGTGTGGCTTTCCACAGCGAGGGCTGCACACTCCTTCCTTTCTTCATTTCTGATGCCTCCTGAATCATCACCCTCTGCTGGGTAAGCACAACGTGCAGAGGTTTTCGGAGCAGGTGGAGACACCCCTGCTGCTTCCATGTCAGGGAGACATCAAAGCACACTAAGAAACCTTCTGGCAGGAGGCTTAAGGCATGGGCCTGTGTGGGCACCTGGCCGGAGGCTTTGATTTGGAAGCCAGGGTGGCTGACCTTTTGAAACCTGAGTGACACCTTTTATATATATTTGGAGGCAGCTGATTTTTATTCTTATTTTTAAATTCTTATTTTTATTTTATTTATTCTTATTTCTAAAGCACCCATAAAACCATCTCGTGGAGTTGAAGCTTCCTTTAGTTTTCCTTCCATTCTTATTCAGCTTATAAAAATGCATAAAATCAGGAGTCATTCTGCCACCCCAAATGCATCCCTCTCTCAGCCCCGTCGTCTGGTGACAATTCTCCGTATCAATCCCAAGACAGCAGCTGAGCTTCCTGCACAATCCGGCATCTCCCCCATCCCCCGCTCCCGCTCCCTTGTCCTGTTCAGTCCTCTTGAATTTTAACTGTCAACTCTCCAGTGACAGACACAGCAAGCCTGAAGGGGAGGGAGGCGGGTGCTATTTATAATTCGGCGGCGTTCACCCTCAGAACACGGCCATTTTTTCCAGGCCGCCTGCCAGAGGCCCACATTCCCCAGGCTCTATATATGGGTTTCTCCGCAGGCCCCTGTGGCCATCTCCTCGCCTCTGAGGGGCCCAAGGCAGCCTGGCCAGTCAGAAAGGCAGGGCCAGCTCTGCTCCTCCTTGACCTGCGAGGAGGCCACAGCCAACCCCACAGCCTGGACTTCCTCTGGAACAGAGGACAAGAGTCAGGGACCCTGGGGGTACTGGTCTGACAGGCACTGGAGAGCAGCTGGCTATTCCCCCTGGGTTTGAGTAAGAATGGCAAGGAAAAAAACTGTATTCTTGCTATCAAACATTAGATCACCCCTTCTTTTTGCCAAGTGGTTTTCAATTGTTTCCATCGTGATGTGACTGAGGTCCACGGCAGTCTCGCCAACCCCTGAAAGCTCTGAAAGCTGGATTTATGGACGCCCTTAGCTAGGCAGATGGGAGGGGAGGCCGGGAGAGGGTGGGCAGGCCAGCCAAGGCGAGGGTGTGGGGCTTTGGCCAAGCGGATATTTTCTGCAGGCTCTCAGCTTTGATTAGCATATATTAAGGATACCGGAGAGAAAGGTGTCCGGCCTCTTGTGGGTATTTGGATGTAACCACTTCACTGCCTTCTGGAAGCCAAGCCTGGAGGCAAAGGAAGGGCCTCACCCAGTGGAGTGCCCAGTCTGGGCTTTCCTCAACTTTGTCCTTTCTTTCTTTCTTTTTTTTTTTTTTTTTTTTTTTTTTTTTTTAGGATGGAGTCTCCCTCTGTCGCCCAGGCTGGAGTGCAGTGGTGTGATCTCGGCTCACTGTAAGCTCCACCTCCAGGGTTCACGCCATTCTCCTGCCTCAGCCTCCCGAGTAGCTGGGACTACAGGCTCCTGCTACCACGCCCAGCTAATTTTTTTGCATTTTTAATAGAGACGGGGTTTCACTGTGTTAGCCAGGGTGGTCTTGATCTCCTGACCTCGTGATCCGCCCGCCTCAGCCTCCCAAAGTGCTTGGATTACAGGCGTGAGCCACGGCGTCCAGCCAACTTTGTCCTTTCTATGCCGATTCCTGTGGGGCCAGGCTGAGGCCAAAAATGAGCTGGGGTTCCCATGGAGCAGGACCCCCCTCCAATTTCATGCAGGCAATTCTACTTTGGTTTCTTGGATAGTGCCTGGAAAATCTCCTTAGGAACCGACTGCAGTGGATGCAGATATGTCCTGGTCTGGCCACTCAAACACCAAGAGCACTCGTGTTCCCAGGTCTCTGCTCATCTTTCTCTCCTCCTTTCAAACCAAGTTCAAGTCCTTCTTCTAAAAAGCCTTCTATGGCCATCCGGGTATCTCTTCCTGAGGACGGAGAGCATCTAGTACGAGCACGCATGCTGGGAATAACAGTCTGGACTGCTGGCGTGCTTACTCTATGCCATGCATTTAGCGCAGAGCATCCCATAAGGCTGGGAGAGTGCCATTCTGTAGGTGAGGAAACAGAGGTACAGAGTGGTCAGGCAGCCTGCACAAAGTGACCTTGTGGGTAGGTAGTAGATCCCAGTCTCACTCCCAGCCTCCCTGCTGCAGGCACTGGTTCCTCTCAGTTGCTTGGGGTCTTCATTGTTACTTTGGGTCCAACCACTGTCTTCTCATGCACTGGCCTCCCGTCTGTCCTTCAAGACAGCTCCTTGCAGGTGGAGGCTGCTTCTTAACGCCTTCCCTCTTCCTTCTCTTCTCCCCTGAGCAGCTAGAACAAACTAGACCCACAAAAAATCTTCACTCCTGCTGTGGTCCTATGGCTAAGGACGTGGCTACCTGCGAGCTTGCTTCTGCCTGAGATGGGTTCCTGATTCTCTCCTTTGGCGTCGTGGCCTCTGCGACCCCCTGAGCAGCCGCTGTCCTCCATCTGTGGAGGTCCCAGCCATCCCTATAGTTATTCGTTTTCCTGTGACAAATATGGGACTGGTGCTTCAGCAGGGGAAAGCAGCAGCAGGAGTTGATCAATTCCTAAGCAACAAAGATCCTGTTTTCATGCAAACGTCCTCGGCATTAAAACAAAAACAAATTCCTCACGGGGCGCGTCCTGGATGCCAAGTTTCATCGTAAGACACATTTTTAAAGCAAGGTTTTGTGCCTGTGTGAGAGACTAACAGGGAATGCGGGAGAGCCCGGGGCCAAGTGCTGTCTCCATATAGATCCGCCCTCATTTAGACCTCATGGCCACCCCTCAAGCTAGCCACAGTGACAGCCTGATCTGAGGGGCGAGAAACCAGGCAGAGAGGGAGGAGGGAGCGGGTCCAGCATCGATCATATCTCAAATGGCAGCAAAGGGAGATGACCGGGTTTGACTGGGGCTGTGCTGTGTCCAACACAGACCTGGAGATGAAACATGGTCATATTCGCCTTGCAGACATGAAGATATGATTGTGAACATTTCAGATGACTATGGACAAAATGTTTTTTTGTTTTTCTAATTTTCCTTAGTGTGCTCTTCTCAACTCCAAATAAAGAGAAGGATGTTGCCTGGATGCCAACTCTCTCTTTACAAAAACCCAGTTCGACTGTAAATCAGGATGAAATGTTAGAATTGACCAAATGCCCTGCAGCGTATGACACTTACAGAGTGCTCAGGAGAGTCCCTGACTCACTTGGCTCTAAACGTGGTCCTGGATTCCTTGCCTCCGAGGCCAAGAGCAAATAAAAAGGGGGTGATGATGAGAAATCTTATGAGGCAAGCCAGGACCTTTAGGTTGAATGATAACAAGGGCCCTGAGCTTTGAAGAGGTGGGACCACTGAGGGCCGAGCGATCTGGGAAGCTTCCTGGAGGAGGGAGATATGCTGATTCCACTCAAGGATCTCATAATAGACAGCTTTGGCCTGATCCTAGAGAAGCTGAGTGCCCACCAACACCAGCATCACCAGGCCATCGCCAGGGTCACCAGGCCTGCCCAGCAGTTACAGGAGAGTGTCCACAGGCCATCTAGCCTCCAGCTGGCTCCTGCAGCTTTGTCTTGTAGGATTATGGGTGTCCAAAGGCAGCACACTTGATGGGTTAGGGGCAGGGCCACACAGTTCACTTCTGGCAAGAGGCAGTAATCCCAGGACTGTCATATTTTAGAGCTGCAGGATGATCTAGCACTGTCCCCTTACTGCTGATGCCGTGCCCAAGGTTCATAGTGCAGCCAAGACTTCAGTTTGAACTTCCTCCTTCCTGGCCCTCTGAAACCCTCTTTGCAGCCTGCTTTTCCCATGCTGAGGAGGTAGTCCCTGGCTTCTGCATGTGCCCAGCAGTGCCTTGTGGGCCTGGGATTGGGTGATATAGACAGCATAACGTCTGGTTGCAGCCTCCCCAAGCTGGCCTGGGAAGCTCCCCAATGCCTCTTCCTAGTGCCTTAAACGGCAACTGATCCTGAGTGGGCAAAGGTCTGGTGCTGGGCACGGTGAGTGGGCAGGTGAGGCAGGATAAAAGGGCCTCTAAAGGGGACTTGTGGGAGCTAAGAGTGATAAGAATCAGCTAAGGAGGGTGTGGAAAGCACGCGGGCATTGTGTGCAGAAGACCTGGGCTGGAATCTAACACTGCGAGTATTCCCCAGGATCTGTGTTCCTCTCTTTAGCCCAGGCATGCAGTTACACTACATTTTCCAACCTTCCTTGCAGTTAGCTATGATCATGTGACTGCATTCTGGCCAGTGGAATGTGTGTGGAAGTGATGTGGGCCAATTCCAGGCCTGGCCTATAAAAATCCCCCACTTTTTGTTCTCTCTCTTTCTCCATCCACCATCTGCATGCAGAGCTCCCAGGACTCGAGGGAGAAAAAGCCACCAGAGGAAAGGAGCCTGGGTCCCTGAATCACTGTATAGAATACTGCCTGCCAAACATACACCCTGAATTGTTATGGCAATAACAAATAAACTCCTAATGTGTTAAGCCATTTAAATTCTGGGGTTGTTACAGCTGTTAGCCCAGTCTGACTAACATAGCCTCTTAATAGGCTTTGGATAAGTTTCTTAGCCTCCCTGAGCTTCAGTTTCCTCATCTCTAAAATGAGAATTAGAAAAACCTTTCTGAGAATGACTGAGCTAATATTTGCAAAGCTCCTACAACCAAGGCTGCATATGACTTTTGTGAGCCCTTGGCACTTTGATTTTGTAGGTGCCTTCCTCTATTCAAAAAAAAAAAAAAAAAAAAGAATAACTAAATAAAAATGAAGCTTTACAGCTGTATCAGTATAAAGATGGATATAAGACAGATTCATTATTGAGACTCGTTTGAACCCAGGAGGCGGAAGTTGCAGTGAGCCGAGATCGCTCCACTGCACTCCAGCCTGGCAACAGAGCAAGACTCTGTCTCAAAAAAAAAAAAAAAAAAAAAGATAGATTCATTATTATGTTTATTATTACAGGCATACTTTGGAGCCCTTGAGACTTCAGTTCCAGACCACTGCAATAAAGCAAGTATCACAATAAAGTGAGTCACACGAATTTTTTTATTTTCTAGTGCAATAAGTTTTGTTTACACTGTACTATAGTCTAATAAGCAACAGCAGTATACATAAAAAAAACACACCCTTCATTTAAAATACTTCACTGTTAAAAAATGCTAATAATAATCTGCCCCTTTAGCCTTTTGATGGTGGAAGATCTTGCCCTAATGGTGATGGTTGCTAACTGATCAGAGTGGTGGTTGCTGAAGGGTGGAGTGGCTATGGCAATTTCCGTTTTTGTTTTTTTTGTTTTTTTTGAGATGGAGTCTTGCTCTATTGCCCAGGCTGGAGTGCGGTAGCATGACCTCAGCTCACTGCAACCTCCGCCTCCTGGGTTCGAGTGATTTTCCTGCCTCAGCCTCCCAAAGTAGCTGGGACTGCAGGTGTACACCACCACACCTGGTTAATTTGTGTATTTTCAGTAGAGACGGGGTTTCACCAGGCTGGTCTTGAACACCTAACCTCGGGTGTTCCGCCCACCTCAGCTTCCTGAAGTGCTGGGATTACAGGCATGAGCCACCACGCCCAGCCGGCAATTTTTTGAAATAAGACGACAATGAAGTTAGATGCATTGATTGACTCTTTCACAAAAGCTTTCTAGGTAGCATGCGATGCTGTTTGATAGCATCTTACCCACAGTAGAACTTCTTTCAAAATTGGAGTCAATCCTCTTAAACCCTGCAGCTGCTTTATCAACTAAGTTTAAGTCATAGTCTAAATCATTTGTTGTCATTTCAATAACATTCACAGCATCTTCACCAGGAGTGGATTCCATCTCAAGAAACCACTTTCTTTGCTCATTCATAAGGAGCAAATCTTCATCTGTTCAACTTTATCATGAGATTGCAGCAGTTCATTCACATCTTCAGACTCCACTTCTAATTCTAGTTCTCTTGCTATAAAACACAGTATCTGTGAAGCGTGATACAGAGAAGTGCAATAAAATGAGGTATGCCTGTATTTATTATTTTTATATTTGATTTTATATTCGTTGTTATTATATTCACTTTTTTCCTTCTGATTTTAAGAGCAATAAAAATGAGCATTTTCCAGGCCCCTCAAAGTGTCACAGACTCTAGGCACTGTGCCTACTGAACCTAGCGGAGAAGCCGACCCTGCCCACTGTAGTGTCTGGCCCATGGTGCATACAATAAATGGGAACTATTAAGAGACATGTATAAAAATAATAACAGAAAGACAGGTGTGAAACAGCAACAAATGATTATGAAGCCCCTTTCATATACCTCATTTCCTCCAACCCTCACATCCACTGTATAAGATGCTTATCATCTATATTTTCTGATGGAAAAATGAGACTCAAGGAGATTAAGTTGTGGGCTCAAGAAAGGCAGGAACATCTAATACTCAGTGCCTATGTTGGGCACAATGCTCGACACCTGTCTTACTTTATCACTGCTAATTTTCCCAGATCCAGGATGAGGTAAGGGTTATGTTTTTATCCCCATTTATGATTAAAAAAACAAATTGATGCCAGGGACTAGTGGCTGAGCTGAGAACTAAACCCACTTCTACTGGGTGCCCCATCTAATGCTAGCTCTACCACCTGGTCTTTCCATTTATCAATAGCTGTGTCAGCAGAATTGAGAGATGGCGGTGTCTACAGAGGGTGTCAGACACCCCAACACCTTCTTTCATGGGCTAGAGAAGAACCTGCTCAGGGCTGAAATCCAAGCACATCATGCCAGATTCAACTTGTGCTTTCTCATTCTCCACCCAAATGTACTCCTTAGAAGGTTTAATTATAGTGACTTCTATTTTCTTGTAAATAATCACATCTGTCATAACTGATCTAACTAATCCAAGGCTCCAAGTTGGCAGACCTGGTGGCCTGAGCCAATGTGTCAATTATGCCAAGTAGGCTGTGAGCAAAAGTTGCGTGAAATGGGAGAGAGAAAAATAATCACAGTCATATAGATGGTGAGGACCAATATGTGCTTTTTCACAACAGTAATATCAACACGAACTCCTAAATGTGGCCAGTGGGTGTCAACCCTTCAGCAATCCAACAGTGAAACAGATGCAGCCAGCCAGTTCCCGGAGAATAAAAACAACCTTTTTAGTAGAGAGCCAATCCTAGCAACTGGCTTCTTTAATATTTTTTTGAGTCTAAGTAGATACCCCCAGGAAGCTGCCTTGGCTCTTCATGACCTGTTGCCTCTGGGAGTTGCAAGGGCTATATTCAGAGTGCAGCTGTTCAGCCAGCATAGATTAGCAGTGTGAACTTTGGGTCTGGATTGGGGTTCTAGTCTTCTCTCTCTGTGAAATTTATCAGTAGTATGACTAAGCAAATCGTTTAGCCTCCACCGATTCATCTCAGCTTTCTCATCTATAAAATGGGGACAAGAATGTCTACCGCCCAGAATCCTTGGAGGACTGAATGATGTAATGACTGTATGTGATAGTCTGTTGGAGAGAATAAGCACTACATAAATGCCAATCATCATCATAATTAGCAGATTAGCATATACAGGTTAAGCATCCCTAATAAAAAAATCTGACACTCAAAATGCTTTAAAATCCAAAACTTTTGAGCACCGACATGATGCTTAAAGGAAATCCTGATTGGAGCATTTCGTATTTTGGATTTTGGGATTAGAAATGCTCAACTGGTATGTATTCAGCAAATATTCCAAAATTAAAAAAAAAAATCAAAATCTGAAACATTTCTGGTCCCAACCATGTTGGATAAAAGATATTCAACCTGTACTGAGTCCTGTTTTCAATCTATGGGATAGCTTCTTTCTCTACTCAAATAACAGCAAATGGAAACACTCATGCTCTACGTCAGAGAGGGGATAAGACATGGCATCTACTCGGCGACTTCTTTCATGGGAGGTGTCTGAAAGTCATCATGCCAGTCGAGCTCTGAAAGTCTTTGTGTCTGATGGGAGGCTATAACGGAGGTGCATCTTTCAGGTCACAGCACAGGAAACTGAAAGGCGGCTCTGATGCATTCCCGAGACACCCATGGGAAATGGACACATGCTCTTGGCTATGACTTTCAGAGTGACCTTGGGCACATTAGCTCATCTTTCTTGCTTCAGTTTCCTCAACTGTAAAATGAGGGTAGTAACAGTACCTACTTCTTCTTCTTTTTTTTTTTTTTTTTTTTTTTTTGAGACGGAGTTTCATTCTTTTTGCCCAGGCTGGAGTACAGTGGCACAATCTCGGCTCACCGCAACCTCTGCCTCCCAGGTTCAAGTGATTCTCCTGCCTCAGCCTCCCGAGTAGCTGGGATTACAGGCATGTGCCGCCATTCTGGCTAACTTTTGTATTTTTAGTAGAGATGGGGTTTCTCCATGTTGGTCAGGCTGGTCTTGAACTCCTGACCTCAGGTGATCTGCCCGCCTCGGCCTCCCAAAGTGCTGGGATTACAGGTGGAAGCCACCGCATCTGGCCCAGTACCTACTTCTTAGAATAGTGGTAAGGAATGCTTAAACTACCACACATCACCAGCTTACAACAGGGCCAGGCACATGGGAAGCAATCAGTTGGTATCAGTATTTACTATGACTGATGTCACCACCATGTCACCGGTCAATGGCCTTCCTTCCCTCCTCCAGGATTTACTAACATACGTGTTTAATGTGTTAGCCTCTTTCAGGTTTTCCACATTAAACCTCTTCCTAGGAAGGAAATATTGTAGTCAACATAGAAGATCTGGCAGCAAAGCACAGTGTTAAGAGCTCCAGGATCTATATCTGAATCTTCAAGAGAGGCCCAGAGTCACTTCCTTCAAAGGAAGTACATTTCTGGAGCAGAGATGTGGGAGAAAGGGTTCTGCACCAAGAATCAGGGGACCCAAACCCCAGCTCTGTGCCATTTTTCCCACTCTGTGGCCTTGGGCAAGTTGCTTCGCTACTCTAGGTATGAATTTTCTCAGTTATAAAATAAACGGGGCTTTTGGCAATGCATCTCAGTTTATTCACATAAAGAAAGGGATGGTAAGGACAACTATCACAGAGTTGCTACAGGATGTGAACCACATAACACATCACTCACTGAAAGGCATGAGGTCCTGACCATCACCCATAAGGCTCTTTTCCATCTGGTTCCCACATCTCCAGAACGCATGGCCCTTTCTGCTGCACACATTGGACTCCTCACTTTTCTCACACCCCTCAGGCACGTTCCCACCTTAGGGTCTTTGCACCAGCTGTCCTCTGCCTGAATTCTCTTTCCCCAGAAAGCCCCAGGGCTCACTCCTCCACTTCCTTCAAGTCTTAGGTTACTATTGTTTTTCTATAACAATGATCGCTTTCTAGCATAGTCTATGATTTCCTTACTTATTATGATTATTGCTTACTGTCTGTCTCTCCCCAGGCCAAAAATGTAAGTTCCGTGAGAGAAGTTTTGAACCCAAGAGCCTGAGAAGAGAACTGGGTACAAAACAGGTGATCAATAGATATTTGATGATTTATTGAATGAATGCATGAAGAGCACGGATACACAAAGCGAGTACTTATTAAATTCTTGGCAACCTTCTTAAATGTGAAAGGGGGATTTTTACTCCTCACACATTTTCTTTCCACGAGAAAGGGTCCTTATGTCAAGGCTCTGGACCTGTTACCATCCCGCCTTCCTTCTCTTCACCCCTGAAAGTGGAGTAAAGGCCTGATTGGCAGGTGACGGCCACTCACGGACCATTTCTCAACTCAAACATTACTTTCCTGCAAGCATCACAGATGGGCCCTCTCTTTCTGTTCTGTCTGCCCCTATCAGAGGGCGGCCGTGGCCTTGGCCCTGGGTAAGTGTGTCTGGTTGCCAGGTTCCCAGTTCCCCTTGTCGGGTTCTTCCATGGCGTGGATGCAGGGCAGGCAGCACTAGAAAGACCACTGAGCCAGTAAACCTGCATCATATTCTCTAGTCTGGTTCTATCAGTAACAAAGTAGATATTTTTTCTTTTATTATTTTTTGAGACAGGGTCTCGCTCTGTCACCCAGGCTGGAGTGCAATGGTGCAATCTCAGCTCACTGCAGCCTCAACCTCCTGGGCTCAAGCAATTCTCTCACCTCAGCCTCCCTACTAGCTGGGACCACTGGCATGTGCCACCACACCCAGCTAATTTTTTTTTTTTTGTAGTGACGGGGTTTTGCCATGTTGCCCAGGCTGGTCTCGAACTCCTGAGCTCAAGCAATCCACCCACCTCAGCCTCCCAAAGTGCCAGGATTACAGGTATAAGCTGCACTCAGTCCAAAGTGGATATTTTGATTTCCACCTGTTCAACTCCTATGTCTTTCTCCATTGATTCTGAACCTGGTCAGGTAACAAGGCTGTGCCCTTTACTGACCCCTAAAACTCTAACATCAAACATTCCCAATTTTAAAAAGTAAAACTTTCGGTACCCTCGATCCAAGCTGTCTATAATCCCAGCTACTCCCTTTTGACATGCTAGTCTGTGGATGTTCCACTTCACATACAACACTCTTCGGAGTGCCCATTTTGATGGGCATGACTCTGCAGTGAGGTTTGTGACCCCAGGGGAAAGGGGCTGCTACTGGCTGGACACCATTCTGCTACTGATGCTGTTTAAAAATGTATACACATCCTGCCCCTCACTGCTGGCCCTTCCAGGACCTGCCGTCCACAGAGCCTCACCCACGCAGGACGTGACATCTCAGGGCCGCGTTTCCTGCTCATGTGGGACTCGATGCTGTTCTCTGAATTGCTGCATTTGCTCCATTCTTCTTGTCTGCTGAGATCCTTCAGGAAGCTGTATCTGTCATCTAACATGTTCACTATCGCTCCCAGCTTCACGTTATCTCTGACCACAGTGAAATGATAGTGACCACTTACTGAATGTGTACAAGGTCTCAGGTATTGAGCCAAGCATTCTCCCTATATTGTTGCATTTAATACTCAAAACAAGCCAAGGAAGCAGGGGTTACTACCCCCCATTTTACAGAAAAGGAAACTAACGTTTATAGAGATGAAGGGTATTTATGTGTCACTGCAGTTCATAAGTAGCTGAGCCAGTTCTTAAGCCTGCACACTGGACGGCCTCTAGGGCTGGCACTTACGTCTTCATTTATGCCATTTATTAAGCTCTTACTCTTTGCCAAACATTGGGCACAACGCTGGATTTACATGATCTCTTCAGAGGCTTTAAAATATATATATATATATATTTTTTTTTTTTTTTTTTTAGCAGAGAGATACATGCCCATGGTCAAGAAATCAAGCACTACCGAGACTTATAATGAAAACCATCACCTTCTAATGAAAAGTAGCCCTCCACCTCCCCTACCCAACACACTCCCCAAAGTCAACCTTTTCTAACTCTTTCTGAAAACTCACAGAGACTTCTCTAACTACAGGATTTATTGTATGCTTCAAACAATTTGGATGACGTAGATATAATGATGATCTCCCTTTACAGATGATGAAATGGCAGCAGAGTGGCCTAACGTCACATAGCTGGCATGGGGCAAAGCCAGGATTCAAATTCACTTCTGCCTCTGTCCAGGTCCTGCTCTTATACTTCAGGCCCCGTGCATGACATGTGGGGCAAGGGTGTGGCTCGGGCCCCCTCAGGCACACTGGTTTCTGGGTTGCTTGTTGTCTAAAAGCACTCACAGTGGGCATAACTAAATACCAGCATGGGATTATGCAGAAGTGAGTTTTCTTTTCCCTGTGAGGTTAGTTGCCAATTCCTCTTTCTTCTTTTTTTGAGATGGAGTTTCACTGTTGCCCAGGCTGGAGTGCAGTGGTGCCACCTCGGCTCACTGCAATCTCCGCCTCCCAGGTTCAAGCGATTCTCCTGCCTCAGCCTCCCTAGTAGTTGGGATTACAGGTGCCTACCACCATGCCTGGCTAATTTTTTTGTGTTTTTTAGTAGACACGGGGTTTCGCCATTTTGGCCAGGCTGGTCTTGAATTCCTGACCTCACGTGATCTGCCCACCTTGGCCTCCCAAAGTGCTGGGATTACAGGCGTGAGCCACCGCACCCGGCCCCAACTCCTCTTTCTAGTGTCTTCACGTTTGTCCTTCTCCAGCCACTGCAGACATCTCCCATCTCTCTGTTATGATACAACTGCCAACATCACTTCAGAGGCTGAGTCTCCTGGGCCCTTCTATTCCTTTCCAAGAACCTCACAGCTTCTGGTCTCTCCTCCTGTGAGATGGAACTAATGGCATTTATCACCATCTCCGTTAGAAGGTTGCAAAAAAGACCAATTTCCTTCCAGATTCAGCTTTTATAAGAAATGAGTCTCGCTTTGTTTTGTGACTATAGCTATTGCTGGAGAAAAAGTGCATGCAGCACAAAATGAAACAACATTGACAATATTTGTTAATTGTCTAGCTAGTGCTTTGGAGCTCCAACTCAAACTAGTCAGGTTCAAATCTTGGTAAGGGCATTCACTTACTATCTTTGGTAATCTGACAGGTCACTCTCCTCTCCATAATGGATTCCTCAGCTGTAAATCTGGAAGGAGTGTGGTGAGAATTATGGATTATAAATAATGAATTACACGGGTTAACCGTTGTGCTTTGAACTCTCCTGACCACAGCCCGTGCTCTATATGCTATTATTACTTAGTATTTGATATGGTTTGACTGTGTCCCCACCCAAATCTCATCTTGAATTGCAGTTTCCATAATTCCCACATGTCATGGGAGGGACTTGGTGGGAGGTAATTGAATCATGGGGGCGGTTATCCCCATGCTGCTGTTCTAGTGATAATGAGTGAGTTATCATGAGATCTGATGGTTTTACAAGGGGCTTTCCCCCCTTTTGCTTGGCACTTCTCCTTCCTGCCATCATGTGAAGAAGGATGTTTGCTTCCCCTTCCACCCATGATTGTAAGTTTCCTGAGGCCTCTCAAGCCATGCTAAACTGTGAGTCAATTAAATCTCTCTCATTTATAAATTACCCAGTCTTGGGTATGTCTTTATTAGCAGCATGAGAATGGACTAATACACTACTAGTATTGTTGTTGTTTAAAACCCTGAAGTTGACCTGAGGCATATATATATATGTATTTGGTGCTCACATCTAAGTGGCATCAAGACAGAAATGATCATTAATCTCTTAAAAGTATTTAAAGGCATAATAATTAGCCCCATCTTACAGATGAGTAGATAAACTGAAAAAAGGTAAGTGACCTGCCCAAGGTGACAGGATGGTTCTGAATTAGAAGCAGGCACTAAGGCCATTTGAACTTTCCCAATAACAAGGCTGGGTGACCTTGGACAAGTTGCACTCTCTCTCTCTGAGCCTCATTTGTAAAATAAAAGGGGTAAAGCTGAGACCTCACCTCTACCATTCTCTAATAAAGAGGGAGTAAGCACAGCAGTTAAGAGATAGTGTCCAGAGTTAGGGGTCTTCCACTTACTACCTGAGTGACCTTGAGCAAATTACTTATTCTCCCGGTGCCTCGGTTTGCTCATCTGCAAAATGGGTCTAATGGCAGTATCCACCCTAGAAGGTGGTTATGTATCTGAGGAGAAGGCCTGGCACATAAAAGTGCACAGTAAGCATCAGTTCTTATTCCTGACTTGTATGTGGCCAGCCTGGCCTCCAATACCCTTCGTCAGTCCTAAGCCCTTTGCTCATCACCCACCACAGTCTCACTCCTGACACTGTGCTCAGGGCATAACACGTGGTTTCCACAAATCCCGGTTAGATGTCTTAGGCAGAGTGTTAAGCTCTCCATCTAAAGTAAAAGGCTATTTTCAAGTGCCTAACACTTCAATTTGAAAAGAAAACTCTATTTTTTTATTTCTACCTGTAACGCTGATTACAGTGTTTTTGCTTTTCTTCCCATGCAGTCTGGAAATCCTGAATAAATGTCAAAAAGAGTTCCCTGAGTCAATAAATAATGTAATATTATTAAAACTCTTAGGAATGAACCATTTCCTCCATTACCAGAAGCTTAAAAGGATAATATTTTCAATTTCATTTTTCAATAAATACATTATGCAGGGCGCAAGTGGTGTGGCTATAATTTGTGGTTAATAGATCAATGGTTCATTGATTCAATTGGAAAATACCTGCGCCTGCCCAGTAGGAGCCAGGCATTGTCCCAGGCTTTGATGATCCAACAATGACAACAGCAACAGCAGCAGCAGCAGGGAAAATAGGAGCTCCCACTCACCAAGGTCCCCTTCCACTGTCCACCCTTCTCCACCCTGTGGACTCTGGGAGTGCACATCCTCGCCCTCCACCCTCTACCAGTGAGCTCTACCAGTGGGACGAACTGGCATGAGATCAGAGGGTCTAAGGACGGGAGGTCTGGGTATATATCCCCACTCCCCCTCCCCTATCATCAGACCTAGAGCAAATTACTTCATCTTTCTGTGCCTCAGGTTTCCCATCTGTGAAATGGGGCAAACAGTAATACTCCATAAATGAGGCTGACGTGAGTTACCGTGCTTAGAACAATGGCTGGCCATAATCGGCACAAGGTAAATGTCAGCTGTGTAAAATGACTGTTCTTCAGTGTCATGTGGGACAGTCACTCTCCCACAGCTATACCTTGCCTGAGATCCAGTGGCCACTCTTCGTCTTGACCTTCAGGCCTAGGGGAGGTCGGACTTTCAGCTGTTGTGAGCCTGGTGCTTCCCTTTCCCTTGTTGACTTTGCTTAACCCTGCACTCTTCTCTGTAATCAGGCCCTCCATTTACTCAGTCCTCGCCACTCTGTGTGTACCATTTCTTTCCTGCTGGGACCCGAACTCTGGTGCCTGTACACACTGTGTTCTGGGCCGTGTTCGTGAGTTTTCTGTAATGCATACAAATTGACCTAGGCAGATGCATCCCTTTTCTGGATTATAAAACTTGTGATGACTTTGTCAGCTCCCTGGTTTCTTCTTGCTTTTCTAGGTGGCTCTGTTGGGTAGGGACCAAGAAATTCCACAAATGCCCCAGTAAAGGAAGTCTTACTGGGCCCATTTCTACAGATAGAAAAACTGAGGCACACAGTTCAACCTAAGCCCCACAATTAGGAAGTAGTTAAGCTGAGTTTCAGATTCAGGCCGAGCTTTCATTCCCAAGCCTTACTTTAATGCCATCGGAAGTGACTCATTCATCCTTGATTTCCTGAAAGCTTGCAGGTAAGTAAAAAGGCAATTACAGTCATGTGTGTGTGATGATTAATCTGATAGGAATAAGAACAGGAAACTGTGCAAAGGCCAAGCTCACCTGGGAACTAGTGATGAGAATGGGAGTTAGAGAAGGCTTCCCAGAGGAGGTGATATTAACCAGACTCATGAAAGATGGAGCACTATTCTGGCAACAAGGAAGAGGAACTGGAATATGCAAAGGTTTAGAGGGAAGATGGAAACAGAGAAGGACTTTTTGTTCAGGTCCTACAAGCAGTTCAAAAATCCCAGAGCAGAGAACTCGAGGCAGGGGACAGGGAGGAGTAATGACAGAGCTGAGGCCAGGTCCCAGTGATGAGGAGCCACAACTGCTGGGCTGAGGAGATGCGACTTAGACATTTTGATGTCAATGTTTGTAGAGAGATGATGCCTATACGGGCCTGCTCTGGCAATCTACCCACGACAGCCAGCTCCGTTAGGACAGAGGCTCTTATGTTTCATTTCGAACTTTTAAACCTGGCATGGAGCTCTGTATACAACAGGTGCTCCATAAGTGGGACTGACAACTTTAAAAAAAAAAAAAAGATCTTCATGAGGTGTTCCTCTGAGTCCGTAGTAGATGCTGTGGTGCTGGCCCATGACCCCCTGTCCTTCCCACCTCAGTGCACATCGGCCTCACTTCTGACAGTTGGTACCTGTGTTTCCTTGCTGGGGTGGGGGGGTCACTCTGATTTTCAGTGGCCACTTTGTTCCCCACATGCCAGGCCTGAAGTACGGGAGAATGACGCCCCTTCAGGGAGCAGCCCACGGCCAGTGACTGATGGGAGTTGGTGAATAGGTTCCATGCCCGTCTCAGTACTCAGGTAGGACAGCGCTGAGGCATGTGATCTGTGCTGGCACCCAGAGCTCCCCACTGTGGTCACCTGCTTGACAACGTTCTATTTCCTGGCTTCCTTCTCTCCAGGTCTCACTTCCTGCCACCCCCAACCCCCAACCTAGGTCTTCCTTCACTTCTCACATAAACTATTTGCACTTGAAGCTTTGCCTTGGGGTCTGCATCTGGGTATCCCAAACTAAGACAGCCTGATTCTTAGTGTCACAGAATGCAAGAGTTGAGATGAAGGGACTTCAGAGGTAACCTACCATGGGCAGGAACACACATGGAGTCTACAGCTGGGGGATGGCTGGGGCTGGGTTTATGGTATGCACCTACTGAGGCAACAGAGTGGCCGCTGTGTGCACAAGGGAATCCACGGCCCTGCGTTCTAGTTTCAGCTCTGGACAAGGCACTGTATGTTGGAAAGAATAAGGGCTTTGGAGTGAGACAGACCTGGGTTTGAGACCAGGCTGGGCTACAGATGGGCAGGTAACCCCAAGGAGTTAGGTGACCTCCCAGAACCTCAGTTTCCTCAGCTGGGAAATGGTGCAGGGTTGTGATGGCGTTCAAGTGTGAAATGCAAGTAAAACACCTCACTGGAAGACACTGGGCTCCCTTCTAGTGTCTTTTCAGGCACTGCTTATACTATGTCCTAGCTGCTTTTTGCATACCTCCAGCCTAGCAATTCTTTCACTATACGGGCCACCTTGTGCATCCGCCTATGTTGCCTCCCAGGAGACTGGAGACTCCCAGAAGATAGGAGCCAGGTTTTCCTCATCCTTGCCTCCCCAGCATTCAGCATTACACCAGGCATTTATCAAGCCCTTAATGAATGTTTGTTGAATGAATGACTGAATAAATGGGGCCGGGAATGGTGGCTCACGCCTGTAATGCCAGCACTTTGGGAGGCTGAGGTGGGTGGATCACTTGAGGCCAGGAGTTGGAGACCAGCCTAACCAACAAGGTGAAACCCCATTTCTACTAAAAGTACAAAAATTAGCTGGGCATAGTGGCGCACACCTGTGGTCCCAGCTACTCAGGAGGCTGAGGCACGAGAATCACTTGAACCCAGGAGGCGGAGGTTGTAGCGAGCTGCGACTGCCACTGCACTGCAGCCTGGGTGACAACAAGACTCTGTCTCAAAAAATAAATAAATACATAAATAAATGGCAAAGATGAAAGAATCCCTGCAAACATCTACCAGTGACGATGGGTTTTCTGCAGTGTTTGTTTATTCATTGACTCTTACAGCGCTGAGTCCTTGCCAGGCACCAGGCCCTATTCTACATACTGACCAAAGCCTGCCCCGGCCCTCCATCTAATGGCTTCTCCTCCGGGGGGAGACAGCAGTGAGCCTCAAACAGGCCACCCAGCAGGCTCACCTGGGAAACTTCTCTAATGTGCACCCATATTCCAGAGATTCTGATTTCATCATGTGGGGTGGGGCTGGGCATTGGGAGTTTCAAAAGCTCAGATGAGGATAATGAGCTGCCGGGGGCATACTACTGGGACCAAGAGAGAAGAAAAACCAAACCATTTCAGAGAGTGAAGAACACAGAACAGAGGGTGTGATTTAGTCCAGGGGTTCTCCATGGGGGAAGAGGAGATTGGGACCGTGTTACCCCCGAGGACACATTTGACATAATCTGGAGACAGTTTCGGTTGTCACAGCTGGAGGGGAGGTGCTGCTGGCATGGAGTTGGCAGAGGCCAGGGACGCTGCCAAATACCCTACCATGCACAGGACAGCTCCTCACGAAAGAATGATCCAGGCCAGAATGGGCTGAGATGGAGTAATCCTGGTCTAGAGACAGGGCAGGGTGTGCTTCAGAGAAGGCTTCTTGGTGGAGGTGACAGGAGAGCTGAGACTGAAGAGGCAAGACACAGACTCCACCAGTGAAAGCCTGCAGGAGGAGCAACAGAGAGTGGCACATCTGAGGTGGGGCCAGGGCCACCATCATGGTCCTTAACGAAAAGGTGCCACGTGGTGACACTGCCAAGCCTGGCTCACGTCACCACTACTTCAGTGGGGGCTGTCTGTTAGGGGTAGGGTGGGGAGAGGGAGGGGGAAATCTGGCCGCATTTGCTTTGCTGCTTTCACTTTTAGGTCTCCAAATCCCCAAGTCCTCACCCCCGTTCCAGGCTCAGAACAGGAACAGGGGATGGAGAGGAAGTTTCAATTCGGGTTGACCACTCAGACCTTGCCACTACCACCACCTGCAGGGTCACTTCTTCTTTATTTCCAAAAACATCTCTGTTGCAGCCCGCTGGTCCCCTAGAGCTCTAACTGCAGGCGGGGTGGGGTGGGGTGGGAGTGGGGGCAGCGGGATGCAGGGGAGCATTCTTGGGTGACAGCCTGCCAGCCTCCTCCGCCTCTGGCAAGAGTGACTTCCCAAGAGAAACAGGGATGCCCAGAGCAGTCAATAAACACAGCACCCCAGAGGAGAAGGGTGGAAAGGCAGCCCCTGCCAGCCTTGCCCCTGTCACAGACACAACCCATTCACTTCACCAGTCAGGCGCTGGGACTCGGAACGCATCTCTTGCCCTGCTCCCCTGTCCCCTTTCTCTTTCCCTTTCCTGAAGCTTCCCTGTAAATCAGTTGCAGACCCACCACTGCCTTGGTATCCCCTGGTTTGGACGAGCAGGGGACACGCAGGCAGCCTGCCTGCTCAACACCATGCGGGCTTTCCATGGAAACATCAGGACAGTTCTGTGGGGGCAATCTGGGTGGAAAGGCAAGTCCTGACATCCAAGGTCAAGAAAGGCCTGAGTCAACAGGCTATGCAAGGGCAGCCACTGGCCTCTGACAGCAACAGGCCTTACCTGCAGGAACCCTGCTACCTGGGGCTGGGCAGTGAACGCAGCTGCAGACTGCTGAGAAGAACAGTGACTCCAGGCTGGGCGTGGCGGCTCAAGCCTCTAATCCCAGCACTTTGAGAGGCCAAGGTGGGTGGATCACTGGAGGCCAGGAGTTCAAGACCAGCCTAGCCAACATGGTGCAACCCCATTTCTACTAAAAATATAAAAATGAGCTGGGCGTGGTGGTACACGCCTGTAATCCCAGCTACTTGGGAGGCTGAGGCAGGAGAATCGCTTGAACCCAGGAGGTGGAGGCTGAGCCGAGATGAGCTGAGGTGAGCAGAGATTGTGCCACTGCACTCCAGCCTGGATGACAGAGTGAGACTCTGTCAAAAGAAAAAAAGAAAGGTGATTCCAGGAACTGTACAACCACCTCCACTTTCTAAGTGGAGAAACTGTGGCCGGAGAGGGGATAAATGACCCACCAAAAGTCAGCAGCCATGGGTGGCTGGGCAGGGTGATCCCAGGTCTTCTGACCCCTGTCTGCATGTGGAATTTCTCTCAGGCCTCATACTTATTTCAGAATTGTAGAAAAGTTCCAAGTCAGTGCATCCAAACAGAAAGCCAGAGTGTCCAGAACTGGCAGTCATCTTCCTCCAGATGTGCGTTTAGGGCAAGGGAAGATATTACGAAGTGTCTCTGCCTCGTTATTTAATCCCTTTTTGTTTCGGAGATGAGGTCTCACTCTGTTGCCTGGGCTAGAGTGCAGTGGTGCAATCCTGGGTCACTGCAGCCTTTACCTCCCAGCCTCAAGTGATCCTCCCACCTCAGCCTCCCAAGTAGCTGGGACCATATGTTATGTGTGTGCTACCAAGCCTGGCTGTGTGTTTTTTTTTTCTTTTTGGTAGAGATGGCGTTTCACTGTGTTGCCCAGGCTAGTCTCAGACTCCTGGGTACTCAGGCAGTCCTCCCACCTCGGCCTCCCAAAATGCTGAGATTACAGATGTGAGCCACCGTGCCGGGCCTCTTAGTCTCTTGACTCATCTTCTGAAAGGAAAACATCCCCCTGTGTTCCCAGGGTCCTCAAATATAAGACCCATGTCAAAAACCTGTTCGTGAGGATGGTTGTCAAGTCCTAACTTATGAAACTCCATGTCACAGAAAGAGTCATTATGGGAAATTTGCAGGAATATGTTTACTTAAGTCATTATTTTATTAAAGTGATAATTTGTACAATATGCCCTGAGAATTTTATTACAGATACTTATAATGAAGCAGGTAATTAGCAATAAATGGTCTCTTTCCGCGAACCTAGAATTACAAATTTTTTCATGGGTTGTTATTTTAAACTGCCAAACACTACAGAAAATGTATAGCCTCTTCGCTCATCAAAAGCTTTGATTTGCAGAGTTGAGTATCTGCAACTTGGAACTTACAAAACTGATCATCAGCTTTCATGTGCCTTTTATGCTGTTAAAGTTATACACAAACACCTATATACCGTCAAGCAAAAGGCTAACAAATATTTAACTTTTGAGCTGCGCTGTGTTTTGGCTCTGTGTATTTGTATGTTTGCATGCACGTGCACCTGTCTACACAAGCCATAACTCCAGTTGTAGGTTTTGTTTTGACAACTCTTTCAGGCAAGCTCCCCACATGGTTTTGAAAGAAGAAAAATGTTCTTAGTTCTTTAGCTTCTGCTTCTGCATCCTCTCTCTCTCTCTCTCTCTCTGCCCCCCCGCCTTGGGAAAATACTTGGCTTTTTAGTGACCACAGCTATTGTCATGATTAAATCAAGCACTCACTGTTAACCTGAAGGTAGGGTTACTGATAACACATGTTGCAAAGATGCTTCATCAGTTGCCAGAACAAATTCCCAATGTGCCAAGTCTCCAACTGCTTGTGTCCCGGATAAGTGTCACTGTGGGTCCATCAACGCTGCCTGGCTCAGAAATTCCACAGATATTTATTGATCACCTACTCTGAACAAGGGGTGGCCGTTACAGCTCGGGGGCTGTACTATGCTGTCCAGGACACAGATACTCCCTTCCAGTCTTTGCAGAAGCCAGGGTTTGCAGGCACCGCACTGAGGCTTCCTTGCGGGGGCGCCTCACAGCAGAAACACTAGGGATGACCATGACTCCGGCTATAGCTACTGTGTGAATCCAGGACAGGCGAAGAGGGCAAGATGGGATGGGGGCTGGGATGAAAGGGACATAACGGTGACTGGTGTCTTCTGCCATCAAGGCCATCTGAACTGCAGGACAAGGTGACTCCTGCTGTACCAGATGAGCTAGGAGGGAGTAAAAAGCATTTTCTTCTCTCAAAAGTAAATTTAGGCCAGGCGTGGTGGCTCACGCCTGTAATCTTAGCACTTTGGGAGGCTGAGGCAGGCAGATCACTTGAGGTCAGGATTCTGAGACTAGACTGACCAACATGTGACACCCTACTAAATCTCTACTAAAACTACAAAATCAGCCAGGTGTGGTGGCACATGCCTGTAATCCCAGCTACACGAGAGGCTGATTCAGGAGAATCATTTGGGAGGTGGAGGTTGCAATGAGCTGAGGTCACGCCATTGCTTCCAGCCTGGGCAACAAGAGCGAAACTCCATCTCAAAAAAAAAAAAAAAAAAAAAAAAAAAAAAAAAAAAAAAAAAGGAAAAAGAAAAGAAAAGAAAAGTAAATGTAAATGCCCATTACTCCTACAAAGCAAAGTCAGAGGACTGAGAGTCAGGAGGACAGGACTCTCCTCCAGAATCTGGGAGAAAAGGATGCTTCCTGGACGTCAGGATGCTGCCAGGTCACCTAGCCCAGCAGTCACTGAAAGTGAAATTGAGCCTTCAGTCTTCCTCCACGGATTATTGGTGGGCTAAGAGCTATAACCAAGTCCTCTGTTCTGTGGAGATCATCAAGTCACAGTATTATTTTCTGGGAACAAAATTCCAGAATTTAAAACATAAGCTAAAAAAGAAAGTCGAAATTCACCAAAAAGATATTTAATAGACGACTTCTCTGGATTCTTATCTCCCCCATTTTTACCTCCCCACCACCACCAATTTTAAATAACTATCTTTGTCAGAGAACTTTGGATGAAATTCTAATACTAAAAAACAAGCAAAAAAAAAAAAAAATAAATAAAAAAAATTGTGGCGCACAAGCCAAAAACAAAGGGTGCTAGCTCAGGTTCCATGGCTAGTTAGTGTTTGATCTTGTATGTGTCATTTTCTTTCTCTGTGATGGAGGGAAGAGCTGCCACTGCCTAACCCACTTCCCTCAAACCTTGCAGCTGTGTGGGGAGATGAGGCTTGGGCTGACTCTCTTGCCCTGCACACCGTAGGTGGTGATCAGGATCAAAAGTAGAGGCTTATCATCAAAAGGGCTGGGAGTGGTGAAACATTCTGTCATGCTCGCTCCTTCATGTAAGCGTAGAGGAGGGGGGAGTGCTGTTTGTGTCACGGGTATGGTTTGTTGTTCTGGAGCGAGCTTTGACGTGGGCACATTTTAAAGTAGCAGAGGAATCCTGGGCAATTCACAACTTAGAGAGGGCCTCCATTTCCTCTCTTATAAAGCCCCAGGGGATTAGACTAGGTGATTCAAATGTTGGCTTTCATAGTGGTTGGCTGACAGTTCACCACAGGAATTAGTGCAAAATTGGTAACCAACAAATGCTTGGATGGTTAATTACAGGATCAGTTGGTTGAAGAAGGTCCTTACTTTTCTTTCTTTCATTTTTTTTTTTTTTTAATTGAGACAGTCTCGCTCTGTCCCCAGGCTGTAGTGCAGTGGCCCCATCTCAGTTCACTGTAACCTCCACTCACTGCAACCTCCGCCTCCCGGGTTCAAGTGATTCTCCTGCCTCAGCCTCCCGAGTAGCTGGGACTAGAGGTGCACACTACCATGCCCAGCTCATTTTCGTATTTTTAGTAGAGACAGGGTTTCACCATGTTGGCCGCGATGGTCTTGAACTCTTGACCTCCAGTGACCCGCCCACTTCGGCCTCCCAAAGTGCTGGGATTATAGGTGTGAGCCACCGTGCTCGGCCGGGTCCTTACTTTTTGAGTTGAGTCCATCTGCCCCGTGCAATGTATTCAGAGCCAAAATTCCAGTGCACCACCATTCTCTGGCAGGATGTGAGATCAAAGTTCTGCAGCTATCTTTAAATGATATTTTTAAAAATCAAGGAACTTCAATGGAGAATAAACCAGTCTAGACTGAAAGCACTATCTCCCTCAGCACTGTAGGGTCCCTCCTGATCAGCACGGTGCCTGACACATAGTAGAGGCTTGAATATTTCCTGCAGGAATGAACAAAGTGTCCGGCATCCCTAACACTTCTGACATACCCCGAATGTACAGGCGTAGCAGAATACACAGAAAGCTTTCAAGCGCTGGCCTTTTCTGTATCCCCCAACATACTCGCACCCTCCAGTGCTGGGTTTAGAATCAGCAAGACCAGTCTAGCTCTTCCCCTTCCTCGCTGCGTTGCTTCACTTCTCTGAGACTCAGTTTCCTTTTCTATTCCATAGAGATAATCAGGCCTCTCTCAGGAGGAGAACAACAGGGACGCCCTCCCAGAGGGGTTGGGCGGAGTATACAGATTAATTAATCCGTGTAGTTCTGAGAATCGGCCTGGCACGCTGAACCCTCCTGGTAACTGTCAGCCATTAGCATGACTATTGTTATGCTCAGTATCATTAGTGCTGGCAGTAATTAGAGGCTCATTAAATGTTAATTTTCTTTATGCCAGACTGGATGCTCAATGTAAAACCAAATTGTAATGGTATCCTACAAAATGTAAGAAAAGCAAATAGGCTGCAAAAGAAATTTTTTTTTTTTTTTGAATGTCTGGGTGGCCGTTCAGAGCCCAGGACTGCTCCTCCACATCCCGTTGGGAGGGACAATTGAGCGCTGTCCTTAGTGTCAAAGACCGTACTGGACTAAGTGTCAGGAAGCTTCTGTTCGGGTCTGGGCTTTGCCCTGAAACTCTTTGTGGGGCTGGATTCAGGAATCCTATTAGAGGTAAAAGGGAAACTGGTTGCCTTGCTGAGCGGAAGAGAAAACAGGGCACAATGCTTGCTGAAGCTGCACAGCCAGCCCAAGGTTCTCTGGGCAGAAACAGGCACTACTGGTCCGACGGTCATGTGCTTCCCCCACAGTCTCCAGGCTCCTTGCAGCTATGCGGGGTTGTGTGAGCGGAAGTGGCAACTTTAGAAAGTGGGTATGTATCCCTTTCCTTTTCTCTTCCTCCCCTCCAGCAGCCTGAAAGCCAGTTGTTTCAAACGAAGTGGCTACAGAATTTTAGCAGCATGGATCCCCAAGTCACAGCTTGGAGGAAAGCTGCCTTACAGAGCTGTAGTCCTTCAGTGGACTTCATGAAAGGAAGAAATAAACTCTGCCTTATGAAGCCACTGGGATATCAGGGTTTACCTATCACCGTATCATAGCTTAGCCTAACCTGACTACTCACATATCTCATCCAATGCCTATCCCAGAGGTTTCCTGCACCTGAAGGAAACCAAAATACTTTTCTCCAAACTACTGAGGATTGTTAAGTGAAAGACATTGACAATGCCCAGCCTGCAACTGCCTGATGGGAGGACACAAATCTTTCCTTACTGGAGACAGCACGGACTTAGCAGCCCAAAGGAGGCACCAGCAGGCACCCGAGGAATCTGGGAACAGATTTTACTGTCTTCCCACATTTTCCCGCCTTTTCAAAGACTAGAACTGCTCTCTTCTTTGTCTTGTCACTATACAGGATTTATGGCTCTTTGTTAAAATACTATTTAAGTAAGGTCCCTAAGCCACCACTTTGATACTTTTAAACTAAGGCCTCTCCCACGTGATGGGCAGAGCATGCATTAATAAACATTTGGTTGTTTTTCTTCTGTTAATCTGACTTTTGTTTTCAGGACAGCGTCTCCACAAAGAACCTAAAAAGGGAAAGAAAGGAAACTAGGTTTTCTCCCCTACACACAGTTGTTACAGAATGGTCTGCTACTCTCTATTACTTAAGCATGGGCATGTGCACACACAAATATTAGAGTGGGATCCCGAGCCCATTTTCCTGTTACAAAAGATGGCACACTAAGATTTAAGATTTACTAAATCTTAATAATCCCACCATCTCACTAGTGACAAAACTGCAAGAGGACAGGGTCTTGAGGATGAGAGGCTGTGTTTTTGTGGGCCTGGATTCAGGAATCCTGTTAGATTAGAGGCTATTAGAGGCTGTGTTAGTGCCAAGGAGTGCCTCCAAAGGGAAAGGAAAAAGATGCTGCCATTACTAGTTCCGGTTTGCGGTCTCTCATAAGCCTCATAAGCAAAATCTTAAACTCTAGCAGGGAAGACAGGGCCAGTGTCTACATATCCTACTTGCTAAAGGACTTAATCTTTTTTTGTTTTTGTTTTTGTTTTTTTGAGATGGAGTCTTACTCCATCGTGCAGGCTGGAGTGCAGTGGTGCGATCTCGGCTCACTGCAGCCTCTGCCTCCTGGGTTCAAGTGATTCTCCTGCCTCAGCCTCCAGCAGTGCCCACCACCATGCCCGGCTAATTTTTGTATTTTTAGTAGAGACGGGGTTTCATCATGTTGGCCAGGCTGGTCTCAAACTCCTGACCTCAGGTGATCACTCCAGCCTCTCAAAGTGCTGGGATTACAGGCGTGAGCCACTGCGCCCAGCCTTAACAAAGAATCTTAATGTCTTTTACATAACAGTCCAACAATGTGACAGGGCAAGTATATGGTCTCAAATGTCACTGAGACGTGGCTTCAAATCCAGGAATTTGCCAAGGAACCCCCTGCCCAGCCTGCACCTGCCTTTCAGGCAGGTTAATTTCTTTGAAGCCTCAATTTCCTCATATGTAAAATGAGTACAAAAATTTCTACCAAAGGGGGTAGTTGGGATTAAATAATATAAAACAAGGTATAGTATACAACACGCTTGGTTCCATGGCTGACACTTAACACATTTACATCCTGCCTTCCTACCACCATTAAAATACCATTTGGTCGCAAGTTCAGACTCTATAAAAAAAAAAGTTTACTATTGGAAGTAGGAGAAAGATCCTGCAAGGACAGTTGTGATATTGCTCTCTGTGCCACGAAGGAAGGTGGAGATGGTACTCCCAAGAGGAAACAAGGGATAAGGCCAAGCTCAAGGGAGGAAGTGGACCCAGCTTGCGCCCAGAGGCCAGGGGTCCAGACAAGGGAGCATGGCTAGGCCAGGGAGGCAGGCAGGTTGGCCAAGATAGGCCAAGAGCGCCTGAACTTGGGACAAAGCTGGCCTGGGATAGACACTGCCTTGAATGCTTCCTGTTAAAATAGTCAAATAAATAAATAAATAAATAAATAAATAAATAAATAAAATAGTCCAGCGGCCGTCCTTCCAGGCTCTGGCAACGACCTGCCACCAGGGGCAGCAGCGAGCAACAACTCATTCTGCACCTGTGCCAACTCGGGAGCCTAGAACTCCCTATAGGCTGTAGTGAGAGCCACTTCCTCATTCATGTAACCATCCAGTCATTGCACAGACATTCATTTCGAGCCTATGAAATGGGCCAGCCCTGTGCTGGTGCTGGGAACACAGAGACAAACAGGAAGCTTTCCCTTGGGGTGGAGGAGTGGCTCATAGTATTTCAGGGATGTAGATGTACAAACAGATCAAAATCCATCAGCTAAGATTTCTAACAGGTTATTTCCATGGTACACTGGCCTCTTAGAGGAGAGAACAAATATCTCTAGAGTAGAAAAAAGTAGGTTTTGCTAAGTTTGGGGACATTCTTTCTGGGAAGAAGGAACTACAGGAGTCTTTCTGAAGAGAAGGAATGAAAGGGGAAAGAGGACAGTGCATTTGGGGTTCAGGGGTCAGTCTGATATGACTGAAGTGTGGGGTATGTGGCAGGGGTGGAAGTTTTTAGAGCAAAACATGCCTGGTGGGTAGAGCTCAGCTCTCAAAGAGCTACCATGCTAGGGTCATGAATGTGGACTTGATCCTATGGGTCAGAAATTATAATGGGAAGTCTGTAGTGGACTGGAGAGTCCATTAAAAAATCTAAATATCTTTAGACTGGAGATATGCTCTCTAGTCTGACCCACTCCCACTGCTTCCTACTATTCTACACTTGACCCCTTTACTCTTTTATGCTACCTGCAAAGCTCTTGAAAGCATTTGGGTTTCTGACCCCTAGGAAAGCAGTGACCAGGAGAGGTTTTTAGGCGGTTAGTGAAACATGAACAAATTTGGTGTTTTAGAACCTCAGTAGCGTGGAGGAAGGGAGAGGTTGGTGACAGATGACACAATATGTATTCCTTCCAATAAGACTTCCTCCTTCCCTCTTGTTAGAAAAATAAAATATGAAAAAAAAGAAAACAGATGGAAAAAAAAAAAAGTCACCTCTGGAAGAGTTTCTATTCACTTTTGTGCAGTCAGGACCAACATGAGGTCATACTCCTATTTCAACATACCCAGACTCTCTTTCCTTAAATTCTATGTATCAATATAACAACTATTTATTGAGCAATCATTCAGTGAAAGCTGGGTTCTCAGGTGCTCAGGTGGCAGGGGGTCAGGGTAGGGAGGTGAGAATCCAAGCATAAAGCTCCAGAGTTCAGCAAACTCAAGGACTCATCATAGCACCAACCCACACGTACAATGACTGGTGGATAGCATAAGACAAAAGCTATCTCCCAACAGGGGACCTTACAGCACAGATGGCCCACACTGAGGGTGTGCCAGCAGGTGGGTGCCAGGACATGGTGTGTGCACAGGGCTGGGGAGAGCGGCAATAGGAGGTCTGATGCCATTGGTCCCATGGCCCTGCCAGCAAGCAGTCTTTCCCAGAGGTAGGGCCTCCTGAGCTTCTGTGATTAAGAGGGGTGAGTCCATTTGAGCCATGTGCGGAATCTACGTAGCCTTTGACCAAACTGGAAAGAAGGCTCTCATCATTTCTACCATTTTTGTAACCAACACATCTGTTATTCATCTAGAGTTCTCAAAGTCGATTTCCCAAATCTTCTAAGACAGACCAATTAGTCCTCCCTTCCCTGAACTGAACCCTTGAGGACCAGCAGACTAAGCTGGTTACAAAAAACGCCACGATAGGGCCCCTGCTTGGCTCACCATGGCTGCCCCAAGTATCATCTGGCAGGTGTTTTCTCATGTGTGGGGAGCACGGCAATGCACTCTGGCTTTGGAGATAACAGAGCCAGGCATGGAGTGTCTACAGCCCAGAGCAGAACCCCTGAGCTCAACTGGAGCCAGTGCTGGGCTCTGTGGCTGGGACTTGTAATGCCCAGGTCAAGATCAGTGGGGCTGAGGAGGGTCTGGATGTCCAGTTTCCTTCATCCTAGGCCACTTCCTGGTCCCTGGGTGATGGCCTCTCCTTTCATGGGATAGAATGGGGCCACCCATCACAGACGAAAGGCATAAGGATGTCCCTCAACCTATAGGGACTTAGAGGCATCCTCACAGGAGGTAAGGTCAGACATATGCCAATGACAACAATGACACCAGCCAGCACTTCTGGGGCATGCGTAATGCCAGGCACTGTGCTAAGTGCTTCACAGATATGATCCCCTGTAATTCTCACAGCAACCCTGTGAGCAGTGACTCAGGCTCTGCAAGTCCAGCCAGTCTAGCTATGGGGGCTGCAGATGCATGGGTTCTCTGGTCAGACTGAGTACCTCCAGGGAAGGGCAGCGGTGTGGCCATCTCTGTGTTCACCCCCACAACAGTGAGCACAGTGCCCTATACACCAGGAGCAGGGTGGTGGCAGGGCCTGGAGCAGGGTGAGGTACGCTGCAAATCAGTTACCCAGGAAGTGAAATTTAAGGACACACTCTCAGGTGCCACCCTGCACTTGTATGAACCTGAGAGTGGGTGTCAACTTCAATTTTGCACGCTGGGTACCTCATTTGCTTTTCTCTAGTCCTGGCCCTGGGTAGTCCACTGACCACTCAGGTGTGTGTGTCTTGCTCCTCCACCCTAGCCATGGGACCCTTCCTTCTCTGTGCCTCGGTTCCCTCACCTGTAAAATAGGGCTAATGACAATACCAAGGGTGGACAGAGATGCAGCAAAATCAGAACTCCCTCATACTCTGCTGGTGGGAACACAAAAATGATGCATCCACTTTGGGGAACTGTTTGGCAGTTTCTCAAAAAGTTAAACATAGAGTTACCATACGACCCAGCAATTCCACTCCTGGGTATCTACCTGAGAGAAATGAAAACATATCTCTAAACAAAGACTTGTATAGGAATGTTCACAGCAGCAGCATCATAATCGCCATGAAGCAGAAACAACCCGATTGTCTACCAACTAATGAATGGCTAACAAAATGTGGTATATCCACACAACACGATATAAAAGGGAACAAAATACTAACACGTGTTACAACGTGGATGAACCTCAAAAGGGAAAGAAGCCAGACAAAAGACCACATGGTATATGATTTCACCTATATAAAATGTCCAGAAAAGGCAAATCTACAGAGACAGCAAGTAGATTAGTGGCTGTGTAGGGCTTGGGCTAAGTTGGGTGGGGAGTGGAAAAAGGAAATGGAGAGTGACTGCTAATGGGTACACAGAGTCTCGTTCTGGGGTGATAAAAATGTTCTAAAGTCACACTGTGGTAATGGTTACATAATTTTGTAAATATATTAAAAGTCAATAAATTGTGCACTTAAAGTGGGTGACGCTTGGGTACATAAGTTATATCTCCATTATACTATTTTAGAAAATAGGGCTAATGATAATACCTATGGCACAGCATTGCACAATGCCTGAGAGTATCCTATACATCATCTTATTTATGTATTTATTTATTTGAGACGGAGTCTCACTCTGTTGCCCAGGCTGGAGTCCAGTGGCACGATCTCAGCTCACTGCAATCTCCCCCTCCCAGGTTCAAGCAATTCTCCTGCCTCAGCCTCCCAAGTAGCTGGGATTACAGGCATGTGCCACCACGGCCGGTTATTTTTGTATTTTTAGTAGAGATGGGGTTTTACCATGTTGGTCAGGCTGGTCTTGAACTCCTGACCTCAGGTGATCTACCGGCCTCGGCTTCCCAAAGTGCTGGGATTACAGGTGTGAGTCACCATGCCTGGCCCCTATACATCATCTTAACCCTTATTATTATGCTCAAATAAGTATCTGTTGCTCACTTAAAGGTTGCCTAAATTCCCTTGAAGTGCCTTTATTTTTAGGGGGACTTTGGGGAACAAAAGTGAGCAGTCACCCAAGATCCTGTGTCTCTAAGTGACCTGCCCGTGCCCACACAAGTCTCCCAATCAGCTACTCTGGCTGCAGCGACTGTTGCAGGCAACTGCCTGATGTGGGTGAAACTCTTCAAGTCTTGGATTCCAAAGACCTGTGTTGAGTTCTGGCTCTGACCTTCGTATTAACTACACTGTAGGGTTGCTGTGCAAATGACATGGGCTACACTGTGAGGATACTTGAAGCATCCAATAAATTGGGGGAAATCATGGGTGAGGAAGACCATTGGCAGAGGAAGACCCTGAATGCACACCCATCCTTGCTGTTATCCTCCGTGCTGGGCTGTGGCTCAGCCACAGGTTCTAATCCATGAAGGAGGGACCACAGCCCTTTTGCTGGAGCTATAGGTGCATGGAGGGCAGGAGGGGTTAAATGTGCCTAGGCTTGATGAACATCAGGTGTGGCATAAGCCTGTCTGGCTTCCAGAACTCTTGGATAAAGGACTTCCCCACTTTGTACTTTCCTGTCTGTTAAATGGGGATAACAGAATCTCAACATTGGGCTAGGCATGGTGGCTGATGCCTGTAATCCCAGCACTTTGGGAGGCCGAGATAGGAGGATTGCTTGAGGTCAGGAGTTCGAGACCAGCCTGGCCAACATGGTGAAACCCTGTCTCTACTAAAAATACAAAAATTAGCCAGGCATGGTGGCATGCACCTGTAGTCCCAGCTACTTGGGAGGCTGAGGCAGCAGAATCGCTTGAACTCGGGAAGCGGAGGTTGCAGTGAGCTGAGATCATACCACTGCACTCTGGCCTGGGTGACAGAGTAAGACTCTGTCTCAAAAACAACAACAACAACAACAAAAACAAAACAGAATCCCAACCTCTCTTAGGATTATCCGAGCACACCCACAAAATGCATGTAGAATTGTGCTTGTGATGTCAGTGAGGGCTAGCATGAGGATGGGCAGCAGGTGTTGTGGCTAAGTGCCAATGACTGTGACCTTCCTGAAGGCAGGAACATTGTTTTCTTCCTCTGGCAGGCGCTCAGTGAGTGCTGACTGGAAAGAGGAATGGAAGCGGGGAGAGAAGATGCTGTGATGAGCTGGCTGGCCCAGGAAACAGAAGGGCCTTAGCTAGACTGTAGAGAAGAAGAAAAATAATACATGCCCATAGGACTGTATAACCTTGGGCCAATTATCTTACCTTTCCCGGCCTCAGTTTCCTCAAGCTGGGCTACGTGATCCCTAAAATTTTTTTCAGCTAGAGCATTCCTGGATCCTACCAATTCACCATGTTGCTATTAGACTCATCCTCTCAAAATCCTCTTTCAGTGATTCCAGAGGACATTATATATCCTGTACCAGGAAATCCATAAATCCCATTCTAAAAGCGCCAAAGTCAGGCACTGTCCAAGTTCACACTGTCAAATGCAAGTTCTCTGTTCTTTAGAATGTTTACCATTAACTGCGAAGTGATCAAGACTGTTTCCGTTCTGTGGCTCTTTCTGTCCAAGAGTCCTGGTTCTTGGAAATAACGTGAAGTCTTCGGGCTCTCCTGGACTACGTGTCTCTGGCAGAAATTCACCACATGCTCAGAATCAATTCTCTAGCACAAAGTTCCCCAGAAGAAAGTAACAGGCAGTTCTACAAGATAATGAAACCTCAGAGTTCTCTATTAGGAGAGCTTAGGGGAGAGCTGGCACTTCAATCCTCTCCTGCCTGGAACCCATCTTTTCCCCTAAATGTCTTGGCCAGAGGGCAGTCTCTTTCTCCAGCTTCTAACTGTCAGTTCACGTCCCTGCATTATCTACCTCTCTGCGTCCCCTACACAAAAGCAAAGGCACACCCCATCACCACCAGTGCTGGCCTTCTGGCCTCCTGGCCTCCTGGCTTCTCCCTACTCCCTCCAGACCACCACTGCCACAAACAACTTCACTATGACATCCAGCTCTAACCAGGCTGTGTGCAAATACCTTAATCTATTTTCAAAAAGACAGGGTGCCATGCAAATGAAAAGAAATTCTAAACTTCCTCCTCCACAGGCTATGGAGATCCCTGGGGGGTTCTGGGTACACCCAGGGGCTGGGGGGGGTGGCGCCTGAGATGGCTTTGTCCTTAGAGCAATTCAGCCCAGTCTCATATTTTAAGAACAGCGGGAACGTAATATCAGCTGAAAGGAGTTTTCTGTGCGCTATTTAACTAAATGGCTCTGCAGCTGGGGAGAGCCATAGGCAGACGTGTTATGATTCAAAGGCTCCCAATTACAATGATCCTCTTTTATTGTATAAAAACAGCAACACAGCCATTCTCCACCCTCCCTCTGCCTGCTTCCTCCACCCCCTTCCCCCATTGGCTGGCGAGGCCACTCTGCATCCTGAAAGGAGCACCCAGATTCTCCTCCAGCTCCAACTTTGCAGCTTTTGGCCCACGGGGATTCCTTCCCTCCTGATCCGGGGAAGAGAGGGCGGAGGGCGCAATGCCCCTGGAGAATGTTCTTTTGGAGACACTAATAGAAGCTTTACAGTGGCCTCTTTTGAGGAGGGGTGGTTTGGGGCAGCTGTAGATAACAGGCGCGGATTTGTAATGCTCTCCTGTTTTGACTAAACTCTCATGCGCACACGTGCACGCACATTCATGCAGGCAGGCATGCACCTCTATACCCCTTATCAGAAAAGCAATCAGACTATCCTGAAGCACGATCTAAAACCGTCCCTTCTCCCCACACCTCTTCCAGGCTGATGTGGGCCAGGCCTCCAGAAGACTTAAGTACAATATCAGAAAGCTCTGGAATCAGACTGAGCTGAGTTTGAATTCTGTCTCTGCTACCTTCTTTCTGTGACCTTGAATAAGTACTTAACCCCTCTGAGCTTTAGTTTCCTATCTTTTTTAATTTTTTATTATTTTGAGTCAGGGTCTTGCTCCCTCACACAGGCTGGAGTGCAGTGACGTGATCATGGCTTACTGCAGCCTTGACCACCCGGGCTCATGCGACCCTCCTGCCTCAGCCTCCCAAGTAGCTGGGACTACAGGTGTGTGTCACCACACTCAGCTAATTTTTTACTTTTTTATTTTTTGTAGAGATGGGTTTTCACCATGTTGTCCAGGCTGGTCTCGAACTCCTGAGCTCAAGCAATCCACCTGCCTCAGCCTCCCAAAGTCCTGGGATTAGAGGTGTGAGCCACCATGCTAACACATTTTTCCTACCTTTTAAGTGGAATTACACGGCCACTCTCAATTTACTCCTCAGGGTCAGATTAAATGACACCGTGAAGGGAAAGTGTTTAGCAGAGTGCCTAGCACATAGTAGGTGCTTACTTTTTCAGGGGCTGTTGCTGTTCTTAACATGGTGAACACCGTGTGCTTGTGCTGTATCTGAGTATATGGGGAGCTTTGTGCATCTGGTTGTGTAGGGAGCTTTGTATTTGTTCAGTTTCACCAGCCAGAGTGTACCAGGCTGTGGGGGGGGGGGGGGGTGAGATGGCTATGGGGGCATAAATGTCAGGCCTGCTGAGGAGTGTTTTTCTTGAGTCTTTCTGCAACACTGGTTTAAACGGTCACCTCTGCACAGCGTACACAGGCATGCATGAGTGCCTGCCGCTGCCTCCTTAACTTAAGACTTTTGGTCCTTCCTCAGTTTTCTGCAGATGTTTTTGAGCCCAGCAGCTGCAGTTGCAGGCATCCAACCAGGACAAGGAGAGGCTGTAGCCCAGGAACTCTCATTCATAACTTTCTTCTTCTCTGCCTCAATAGTAGGTTCCTTCTGTCTCTCACAAGTGGCCCCTGGGCCCCCAACAGGGAGATTTCCTTCCAAAGAAAGAGCTAACTCAATCTGGCTACTCCCTGAAGCCCCAGAGATCCATGAATCTATTCTCTGACCCTGAACTTGACAGGAAATGGTCCCTGGATTTTGCTGATTTCTCTCAGAAAGATAAACTCAGCGTGGGCTTCCCGCTCTTCCATCCCAAACTAGGTATGTGCATCCCTAAATATATCACAAATCTCTTACACCACAATGAATGCCTGGCTCACATTCCTTCATATTGATCCCCTATGGATCAATAGCACAAGAATTTCATTCACTGCAGATTCTGTTATGTGTTAAATACCATTGCAGTGAAACACTGTGTAATAAGATTAATCTCCACTAAGTGTTTCTAATGTTAGGGAGTAGGGTGGAGAGAAAGAGGAAGAAAGGGTGTGAACTGTGGCTTTTAACAGGTAACTATTGTCCACCAGGGGGTAAAGAGAGGTATCAGCAAGAAAACAGGTTCTGGCCCTGGTGTCTCTATTCCATTTTAAAGTTTGGGTGGAAACTGATATACCGCTGTCAGGACTGTTTTTCTCCTTGGGGTCTGTTACACACACACACACACACACCACTGCCAATCAGCCCCTCTTAACTGCATGATTACAAGTGTAAGAACAGGAAGCAGACTGTGGGTGGATGTTCTTAAAATCACAACCTGTTCAGTGTAGGGTGGGGGCATTAGAGAAGGGTGGGGGAGGGGAATCAGGATTTTTTTCAGTTCAAAATGAAATAATCACGTCACTACAGAAAATAATGTCTACCTTATTGTCTATCAAAGGGGCATGTGCACAGCCAAGCATCCTTCCTGAGCTGCACTGTCTGGATGTGGCTATGACACAGCACATTATGGTATCTGAACAATGCACCAGCATCTCACTGTGATATTCCAGGGTCAGGTTTCCATTTCAATAGTTGCTCAGACTTGCCACAAAATGAGTGCATGTGTGTACCGGGGGTGGGGGGAGGCAGAAGGGGAATGACAATGAGATGGGACAGTCAGCGTCCTGGGATTGATGATGAAATCCACACATGCTAATTACTTGGCACCTCAAATTTACAATAAAGTCACTTCCTTGAGGTGGTTGCAGTGACGATTTGTTGAGCACAATTCGTATGTGAGGTGTGTGCTAACTCTTTTTACAACTTTCTTATGTTTCCTAACAACTCATACAGCAGCTACTAAAATGATCTCCATTTCAGAGATAAGAAAACTGAGGTAAGTAATAGCTCAAAATCATAAAGGTAATACCCTGAGCAAAGAGAATCAGAGAGGCTGGCCCTTGCTGGAGGAATCCAGGCTGGGGAATCTGGTGCTGGGAAGGCCTCTGGCATCCTCTCATATCATCTCCTTGATTTAAAGCAATGGTGAGGGTCATGGCCGAAGGTGTCCTGCTGATGAGTGCTGGAGCTGCAGCTAGGGCCCAGGAACCCCCAAGGTCAGGAAAAAGGCAAGTGTAGTGTTTGGAGAGTAAATGGTACCCCCTTCCAGTTTTTCCAGTCCCGCTAACTGAATTATCCAGAAAGGCGAGCTGATTGCCTCCCTGTAACAGCTGACTCACATCAGGTTAAGTTTGGATTCTTATTGACAGGACCTAAAAGAAAATCATCCCTCACTTCTTTGTTGCACACTGTCTTCTTTTTGCCCTGAGGCAAAACGGGTCCCCTGGCCTGAAACTTTCCAGAACTCGTTTTCTTTCAAATAGGACCTAAGCTCGTTTGCCTGCACAAGGTACTCTGCTGTCAGTCTCAGTCTTCCCTTCCCCAAACACGTGACAATCCCTCTTCAGAAACCTGCCATAGTTTCCCAGTACCTAGAGATTAAAAGCCAACCTCCTCCTGGTCCACCCCCAAGCCTGGCATCATCTCTTTCCCTGCCTCCCCGTCTCCACCTCCCCAGCGTACCTGTCCACCGCTCCCAGGGCCCTTCTTTCTCATCTTAGGCAGCACATGCCCTCCCTGCCAACTCAACAACCATTCCTCCTTTCACCCCTTCTGCCTTACAGGTTGAACCCCAATTTGCTCATGACAGCAATGGGTCCAACTAAAAATACTTGACTGCTCTTCCCTGGCAGTAGTCACCACGTAGCACAGCTCTGGTTGATGAGCTAAGGACGGAAGTCCCTGAGAGGGGTGCCCCTTCCCAGATACAGCAGTGAAGCTGTACTGGGTAAAAGCTCTCTGAGCCTCATTCATCCTTTTTTCTCTTTCTTGGAATGCAGACATGAGGCCTGGAGACGTAGCAACCACTTTCCTACCACGAGATGATAAACCTAAGGCCAAAGGCCTCCACTCTTAGCATGGCAAAGTAGAAAGAAGTAGTCTGGGTTCCCAATGGTACAGCTGAGGCATCATCCCCCTTTACTCCCCGCCCCATTGTTGTCTGATACAAAAACGTCCCTATCAGCTGAGGCATCATCCCCCTTTACTCCCTGCCCCATTGTTATCTGACACAAAAAAGTCCCTATCTGGTTAAGTCACTGGTAGTCAAGATTCTGCTGCTAGCAGCTGAATGCAATGATATTGGCTACACCTCCAGACATTGTTCCTCTTCATTCATGGGGCAGTTCAGCTGCTGCCACCTCTAGGAGACCCTCTGTGATCCCCTCAGGGCAGAAGAATCATGCCTTTCCTTGTGCTTCCACAGTGGTTAGTTTTCTCAATTATAGCAGTTATCTAAGCCTGCTTGATTTGGTTTAATGAGTGCTTCCCTGCAGTCAGCTCAAACTCCTAGAGGGCAAGGAGTCTATATCCCACCAGCATCTCCATAATGTCTGGAGCATGCAGTGCTTTGTGTTTCTGCCAGGGGGGGCTCTGTCTCCCCAGCGTTTCCATAACATCTGGTTATGCGCTCTGCATTGCAACGGCAGAGTGCGTGTGTTCTGGGGGCTGCCATTCCACTTTTTAGCTGCTTGGTCTTGGGCAAGTTAGCTAACTTCTCTGGGCTTGTGCCTCCTCATCTAGAAAAAGGAGAATGAGAGGACTTACATCAGAGGTGTCATGAAGACAAAACAGTCTAGTCATAAGCACGTGGGATGGTGCCTGGCATACAAAAATGCTTAATGGCTATGGGTTCTTATTAGTATAATGAATATTATAGTTGCTGAGTGAATAAATGAAATCAACCCACAGTTGCTAAATAAATGAATAAAGGAATAAAATCCAGGTAAATTCTGGAGTTCAGACCTCAGGACAGTGGCTACTGTTCCCTCTTTTCTGCCTGGACCTGACCCTTTACTTTTTTATTCTAACTATGACGTTGGATGCTGCTACAACAGACTGGTTAAGGCTCTGAAGTTAGGCCTGGATTTGCTTTTTGCCGGGTCGCTCAGGCAAGTTTCTTCACCTCTTGGAGCCTCTGTTTCCTCAACCATAAACGGAGGATAATAGTAGTACTTAGCTCACAGGATTGTGGTGAGAACGAAATGATAAAGCACGTAAAATATACAGCATTGTGCCTCACACACTGTAACAGTGTTAGCAACTGCTATCAAACATTGCCATGATTCCTTTTGATAAGTGCACAGCACCCCGCTGAATCACATGGTCCTGATGTGGATGAGAAACGCGGGGTGGGGCCCCCTTTCAGCAAGTCAAGATACACTGCACTTACATCACAGGAATACCCTTTCTTCAGTGCCAACAAACAGTGGTATTTTTCCCCTTTAAATGGACATTAGTTGATACAGCTGATGTGCCCCAAAATCTTGGTTTCTTGCATTTTCCCCTGAAGCATGATCTTCAGGTGCATCCTTTAGCTGACAGCAAACCTGGCTAGAAGGGAAGGTACAAGAGCACAAGAGAACAATCGCGGAGCACAGCATTTAAACAGCGATGATATTTCCACACATCACCAGTCCAATTATTGTCAGTGACACATTTCAGCCTTATTTGTAGATTTTTTTTCCCTTCTGGCCTTAAAAGAAGCTGTGTATACAGCCTTCTGTAACTTTCCCTTTAAACTTAAACCTTTATGCTAGTCCCATTCAACCACTTGACGGCTCCATTAATCTATTTTTACTATTAAACATGCCATTTTACAAGATATTTATTTCCACTCGGTCGTCATCCAAACGCTTTTTGACATTACTGCCCTGGGAGTGAACTGCTTAAACTCGCCGCCCTCATAAACAGAAAATCACCTTTTGACTCAAATCTTGAAGAGCTCTCAGAACCTCACCCCCTTCACTTCCACAGGCATTAATTTCTGCCATATATAAAGGAGAGAGTGAGTAAGTGTGTGTGTGTTTGTGTGTGTGGTTTTAAGAGGGTAATTGTGGGAGGTCTGGGCAATTCAAGAAGTGCTGGGGAAAGAATCCTCTCCTCCTAACTCCTCCATTCTGCTCATCGGGGCCTGCCTGAGACGTGGGGATCTGGTAAGTTAAGAGAGAGAAAGTGATCAGAGAGCAGGTTGGGGAAGAACTCCAGGGCCTAAAAGGCAGTCTCCCAGGGGGCCAAGCTGAGCAACCACTCTTTAAAAGGGGAGGGGTCGAGGGAAAGTCCTTATTCATCGACTTCCCTCCTTCTCCACGCCCCAGACAAACAAAAGGCCACCGCGAAACAGCTGAAGGTAGAGACCCCACTGGCTTTGAAGCCTATCAATCAGGTGGAAACCTGAACAAATCACAATTTGACTTCCCCATCAAGTTTGCTCCCCAGCCTGACAAACCCTCCTCCTCCGCCGCCTCCACCTCCTCCTCCGCCTCCCAGGCTCAGCACAGCTACGAGGCCAAAGGGACCGTCCTGTGATGCCTGCTGGTTTCCAACTTTCCGCTCATCTTCGTCTCCGCAGCCTCCTGCAAAGCGGCTGGGAAAAGGGCAAGTTTGCAAAGCCGAGGATACCGAGTCCTGGGGAAGCCACAAAGAAGCTGCAACACCAACAAAGATTAACCTCTTGTGGGGCAGACGAAAAGCGCCAGCTGCCGTTCAGGGGGGCGAACGTGGGCTCAGGCTGGCAGAGGCTCCGGCCAGCCGGCGGCGGACAGCAGGTCCGGGGGTCCTGCGGCCCCCCTGGGCCCCCCGCCCCGCGCGGACTCCCCCTGCACCTGAGCGGGGGTGAGGACAGCGCCGCGCTCCGGCCCTGCCCCCGCCAGGTAGCTCGGCTGCCGCCCGCGCTGCGCGCCCGCTGCCTGCAGCCGCTGGGAGCGACGAGAGCAGAGGCAGCCTCGGCCCACGGCGTCATGCTTCCTGCCACCACATTACGGCGAATCGTCACCGGGAGAGGGGAGCGAGGGGAGAGGGGGAGGGAGGGGAGCAGACACACGCAGCCCCCCGCCTGCCAAAACGCACGGAGACGGGGCCACGTCCCGGTGGAGTCCCCGCGGGACCTGCCCCGTTTGCACAAAGCGCCGCAGTTTGGCCAAGAAGGGAGGGAGACGGCCACGAAATAAATAAATAAAAACAGTCGGGTCTACGTAACGCCCTGTCGAAAGCGGACGCCATATTTTTTTGTGGCTTATGTCGACATAGGGAAACGTAGACATGTTTTTCCTCCTGCTCCTCCTCCTCCTCGCTCTGGCTCCCATTTATCCAAACTTGTAATCAAAACTCTTTAAAAAAAAAATCTCCTTCCCTCTCTGTATCCGCTCATTTCCTCCCACCCGCAAAAAGAGCCTGCACAGCCCCCCCTTCCGTACCCCCCTTCCAATCACAAACCCGGCCAAGTCCCATTAACAACACATTTTCGGGAGCCGCGGCGGCGACGGCGGCGGTGGGAAAGTTGGGCTGGAGTGGCCGGCGCCCGGCGTGCGGGGCTTGGGGCTGGCGGCGCCGGCTGGGGGGGCTCCGCGCCGAGGCGAAGTTTCTTACCTGCGCCGGGGCTGGGAACGCGGGGACCCGGGCTGGGAACGCGGAGACGCGGCACGGGCGTTCCAAAATGGAACTCTGCTGGCTCCCCCCACCCACTCCCCACTCCCCACCGGGCGCCCGGCTCGGGCTCCGTGGGAAAGAGGGGGAAAGCCAGCCTGTCAGACAGACAGACAGAAAAAGCCCCCGTACGGAGAACGGTGGCCAAAATTTTTAAAAGAAAAAAAAAGGAAAAAAAAAAAAAAGGGAAAAAAAATGCCTCGATCAGTGGGGAATCTACGCCAAAACCCACATGATCTGTAACGTCAGCATGCGTATTTGCATACGATACCACCACCCGAGCTGCCACCCGGGCTCGGGTTCCGCAGAAAGTTACAAAGTGAAATTCAGCCCCCTCCGGAGACACCGGCGAAATGTCATTTTTCAAGCAGGAGCTGGGGGGGGGGGGGAGGCTAGCCCTAAAGGCGCTGGTTACTGGCCAAGGTAGGGGGGCAGTAAATTAACTTAAAAGTCTGAGCCCAGTAACGGACTCGGTGGAATTTCTGCGAGAAGAGGAGGGGGAGGCGCGAGCGAGATCATTGAATATTAAGCACGACCCCGCGCGGCGGCCGCAGCCAAACCCTCTCGGTGCAATACCCATTTTCTTTATGAAAAGTTCAAGGTGTCACTGATGAGCTCAACAAACTGTTGATCTTGACCACGTGGAGTGGCGGACCGTGGGACCGAAGGGCGCGCTTGCAGGCCGGGCTCTGGCGGCACCCGGGCCCCCGGACGCTCTGCAAGGGGCTGTACGCGGGTGGGGCCACCACGCACCCTGTGCGCCGCCTGCGCCTTGGCCCGGTTTCAGGCTCAGAAAAATAATAATAACGATTTTTAAACTATGTTGAGCGAGACACATTTTACTCCCGGAATGATAATGAGAAGGCTCGGCGTAGGGAGGGGAAGAAGGAGCCCCCACTTATATAACGACTTGAAGTTAGATCACTTTTGCTTGGGGAGATTCCGGGATTTCCGCCTGCTCCATCTGAGGCTGGTTAAAGATCCTCGAACTTTTTCCCTTAAGAGCCAATAAACAGACGCCCCAAGGGCCGACTTAAACTCTGGTAGAGCCCGCTTTCGCTAGAATTCTCAGATTCGAAGAAATGCACACGCCTGCGGTGCTAGCAGAGAAGTCCCTCGGAAGCTAGGCGGGTCGCTTTCGCAACTAGGACTCCAATGTTCCCAGCGGGAGCGGAGCTCTCACCGCGGCAGCCCCCTGGCTCCCCTCGGCGCCTTAGAGCAAAGGCGGCCGTGGATCGTGCTGCTTTTCGCCTGCGGCCTCGGAACCATGAACTTGTATTCCGGACGCCGCGCTCCTGCCACAGTGCTGGGCTAAAGGGCTCTAAGGAATTCGGGATCCGGGCACACTTCGGGATCTCACGCGGCAACCTGTCTGCACCGCGCATTCCTGCCCAGATGGACCTTGTTTCCCCTGGGCTAGCCTGTGGGCTCTTGGGCAGCTCCTGGGCGGGGACGAGGGCATGCGGTCTGGGGGCTAGTTTCGAGGCTCCGAGCGCAGCCAGAAAACAAAGGGAGCCTAGGGCTGAGAGGCTCTGCGGAGTCCCCGCCCGCCCTGCAGATTAGCAGGCGCGTCGCGTCGGGGCTTCCCGGCCAGCTCTGCTCTGGGGAATTAGAACGAACTCTAGCGGCCGTTTGTAACTCGGCTCTGGGCGCGAGGGCATCAACAGGTGGCCGTGTGCAGCGGAGAGGCCAGTGGCGAGGACCCGGACTGGGGTGAGGACGGTTGGCCTTGGGGCTGACTGGGTGGCGGACGCGCTGGGTGACCTTTTGGTTTTTTCATTTCCGAGGCCGGGAAGAAGGAAGTAGCTAAAAGGTTTTTGTAAGTTCTGCCCCAGGGCTCTAATTTCTGACATACCGCTTGGCTCCCCAGAAATCCTTTGCAACAAAAATTAAAACAGCTCATAGGCAAAACTTTCTTACTGGTCTGCACCTGTTTGTTCGGTTATTGCTGATGTAGGGTCTGTTTGTTGGCATTTTAACCGCCCATAAAACAAGATTCTATCCTGGGAAGGAGTCTCTTGCGTGATGCTCTCGGGCCTGAAAGGCGACCTGGAGGGGTTCTTACAGGATTCTGTTAACTTCTTGATGACTGTAATCCAGCTTGGGCCATGTCTTTCTCAACCTCATTTGGTACCGGCTATCTAAGAACCTAATTTACTTGCCATCAACATCAGAATTTACCGATCCCTGATCTCCTCCCCACCTCCACCTCACCCAGGGTGAACCAAAATAGTAAAAAGAAAAGAAAAAAAATATGGGAACCCCCGCCCCCCATTCCTCCCTCTTGTCCCGTCCCGCCCGGCCACACCAACTTCAAGATTTTGATATCGCTTACCTTATTATGCCCCTTCCAGGCCATTCCACTCCCTGCCCCCTCCCCCTTTAAAATAAGTCTAGTTCTGTCTGTTTCCATGGAAATTACCCAAACCTTAACGAAGCTATTCCTATTTTGAGGCTGCACCTCCTCTGGATGATCAATCACTTAGGAAGGTTTTCTATAAGCCAAGTTTCCCTGGCTGCCACCTCATTGCCACCTGCTTCTGGCAGGGTGACAGATTGTACGTAGCGTGGAATGGGCCAGGCCAGAGGGAAGCTGGGTAACCATCTAAATGGTCTGCTGGGTTCTCATATCTTCAGAGCACTTGGAGCTCATGGACACTAGCAAGGATGAGGGGCCTCTGATGTGTTGCAGTGTCTTTAAATTGTTCAGAGTTTAGCATGGACTGAACTTGCACCATATAAAGAGCAAACGACGAGGAATAAGACAAAGGTGGTTTTTGCTTTATGTGGTATGATCCGCGTTTGCTTTAAGTATATCCATGGAGTAGACAGACCCTTATCTGACAGGATTTAGGAGCTTCAGAATCAATAATGTTGGACAAGTAAATGTTCAGCCAGGAAGTAACATATGCCACTTTCACTTACAACTCATTGGTCAGAACCAAAAGTTAACTGTAAAGATCCATGGAAGTATTGTGTGCCTGGAAATGGAGAGAATGGGAAAGATTTGCACTAGTGTGATAGCACTAACGACTATCATAAATAATAATAGCAGTTCACAATTATTGATCATTTACCGTGTGCTGAGCCTTTTATATGTATCATCTCATTGAATCATCACAAAAATCTATATTTTATCTTTATCTTACTGATATAGAAACTGAGACTTAAAGAGCTTAAGTACTGTACCTTGCTCAACATCACACAGATGCTAAGTAATGGAGTTGGGATTTAAGCTTAATTTTACCTGCTTCCCAGATAATAGACTTTTAAAACACTGTCCTCAACCACCTTTAGACTTAATTGGTCCCCTGTTGTTGGGCATTGGGTAGTTTCAGTTTTATTCCAATGAACAACCTTGTGTCAAATCTTTTGAATCATCTGTGATTACTTCCTTAGGATAAATTCCTAGGTACATATTTGCTTGGTTGAAATATACACATATTTCGAGAATAAAAACCTTTTTCCAAAAGTGAAAGCTTTAGGAGGTGTGGTAGTCTTCTAAGATGGTTTTTTTCAATCCTTTCCTTCCCTTTTTGAAAAATATGTCACCATTAAGAGGTGGAGTTTACTTCCCCTCCCTTGGAATCTGGACTTGTCCTGTGATTGCTTTGGATGCAATGAAAGTGATATTCTGAGACATCTAAATCCAAGTCTTAAGAGACTGGCAATTTCTGTTTCCTTCCTTTTAGGGTCCTGCTGCCATGCTGTGGGAAGCCCAAGTTTCATGGAGAGGCCACATGGAGCGAAAACCAAGGTGATAGGGACAATAGCTCCACCTGAGATCCTAGTTAATACACAGACTTTAGCCATCTTGGATGCTCCAGCCTAATTGATCTCCCAGTTGACTCTAGTCTCACCTGACATTATGTAGAGGAAAACCATCCAACTCTACCTAGTCAACCCACAGAATCATGAGATGATCATAAGACTGTAGTTGTTTAACATTATTAACTTTTGGGGTGGTTTATTATACAGTGATAGATAAATAAAATGGGAGTTATTATCCATGTCTTTATTTATACATATATCTGAATATTCTAGATCTACTCCCCCCTGAGCCCTGCAGGGTATAGGTAGCATTGTGAAATATTGGAGGCCAGGACAGGGGGCTAAAGAGGCCTCTTGGTCCATGATGCCTGAGCTGGCCCACTCTCCAAATCAAAGCTTTTCTTGATTTTAGTTGTTGCTTATGAAGGATCCCCCGCCACAGGTCCCAGATCCTAAGCAAATAAGAACTCATTTATCAAGCATAGATACTCAGTAGGTGCTGGAGTTAAGCTCCTGTTTGCTGTTGCCAAAAACAGAGGTTTCCATTATTTAAGGATATATACTGTGACCGGGACTGCAACTGCCTACTATGTACATGGCTGCCTGGGAGGTGCTTCTTTATGTCATTTAATCTTTTAAACAGCCTTCTGAATAGTATATTGTCTCCTTAATTTGGAGACAGAAGTTTATAGAAGTTTATGAATTATTCATGGGCCATACAGCTGATAAGTTAGAAGCAGGTCTTGAGCCCACATTTGATTGATTACAAATCCTGCCTGCTTCCCACTATACTTGTGGCTTGCAAACTGACTCATGTGCAAACCACCTTCACCAATTTTTGTCCCAGCAGCAAAGGGACAAAATTAAAATATAAATTTTATTCAGCCAGGGTCGTGGCTCACACCTGTAATCCCAGCACTTTGGGAGGCTGAGGCAGGTGGATCATCTGATGTCAGGAGTTAGAGACCAACCTGGCCAACATGGTGAAACCCCATCTCTACTAAAAAATACAAAACAATAAGCCAGGTTTGGTGGTGAGTGCCTGGAATCCCAGCTACTCAGGAGGCTGAGGCAGGAGAATTGCTTGAACTGGGGAGGTAGAGGTTGCAGTGAGCCGAGATTGTACCACTGCACTCCAGCCTGGTAACAAAGCTAGACACTGTCTCAAAAAAAAAAAAAAAAAAAAAAAAAAAAAAAAAAAAAAAAAAAGAAAAGAAAAGAAAACATTTTATTTACATTGATTCACATTTTTAAAACTTAAATGCACTTATTTCATATTAATACTAAAGAAGCCTTTGTCACAATAGAAACAAGAAAATCCAATATTGAATTTTCAAATGAATCAATGAAAGGTAACAGTGAAAATAAACATGGGGGAAAAAGCCCAGCACTATTGAGCTAGCTAGATATTCTTATTTGCAGAAGGTAGAGATGGAGGGGAAAGGTGTTAGAAAGTTGTTAGAGACAGGGTAGCACCAAACTGAGTTTTGTGTTTTTTTTATTTATTTTTTTATTTTTTGAGCTCATTAAAAGGATGGGAAGAGAATTGAAAAGTTATAACTTTCTCCGAGTCAGAGCTATTTTGTCTATACCTGCACATCATTTAAAACCATCTCATGGCCACACATGCTACTAGCGGTACGTATTTCACACGGCTGACACCTGGCTGCCTGCCGCAGTTCTTCATGTATGAAATCTATTACAATTTTGCTCCGTCTGAGAGCATGAGAATCAGTGCGATGGGTTGAAGGGCTGAATGTTTGTGCTCCCTTGCCCCCCAGTTCATAGGTTGAAATCCTAATCCGCGATGTGATCATATTAGGGAGTGGGCGGGGCCTTTGGGAGGTGATTAGATCATGAAGGTGGGGCCTTCATGATGGTGATACTGGAGTGCTGGGTAGAGAAAGGTGGGTCCCTGGCCAGGGCTCCACCCCTACAGACTAGGTGAGGACAGGCACTCCTGGTTTTGCATCTAAACGTTGCATTTTCCAAGACCACCCTGGACCACCACACCCTCATCCTGGTCCTATAAAAACCGGAGACTCAGGTAGATACAGGCAGTCAGACTAGAGGGGCAGTCGGAGAAGATCTGGGCCACTGAGAAGCCTGACTCCAGGGGAAAACCATCTTCCTTCTGGCTGCCCCATCTGCTGAGAGCTACTTCCACTCAATAAAACCTTGCACTCATTCTCCAAGCCCACGTGTGATCAGATTCTTCTGGTACACCAAGGCAAGAAACCCGGGAATACAGAAATCCCTCTGTCCTTGTGATAAGGAAGGGGGTCTAACTGAGCTGGTTAACACAAGCCGCCTATAGACAGCTAAACTAAGAGTACGCTGTAACACCCACCCACTGGGGCTTCAGGAGCTACAAACATTCACTCCTAGGCACTGCTGTGGAGTTCAAGCCTCACGGCCTGCCCATCTGTACACTCCCGTAGAGGTTTGAACAGTGGGGCACTGAAGAAGCAAGCCACACCCTCATTGCATGCCCTGTGAGGGGGACAAGGGAACTTTTCCCATTTTAATGGGATTGGTGCCCTTATAAAGGGAACCACCGGAGAACTCACTTTCTGTCTCCCTGCTTCCCTCCAAGTGAGGACACAGCAAGAAGATGGCCAGGAAGAGAGCTGTCACCCGAACCTGATCATGCTAGCACCCTGATCTCAGACTTGCAAGCCTCCAAAACTGTGAGAAATAAATGTCTCTCGTTTAAGCCACCCAGTCTCTGCTTATTTGTTCTATAGCAGCCTTACCTGACTAAGACAGTTCAAGGAACTTGAAATTCTGTAAATACCAATTAATTCATTTCCCTGGCTCCAATTTTTACCTCTACTATTCATGCTGTCACTAAAACACAGATTTTGCTTGGTCACCTCCTTGCTTACAATCTTTTATTGCTTTCTACTTCTTTGGGGTGGCAGGTGTGATCTTGCGTAAACTTGTCCAAACCAGCATTCCCAGCCCAGTCTTCTGCCTCTTCTAATCTTGTCCTCCACAATTTAACATCGCTGGGTTCCTTGTCACTCCCTACATTTTCCATGGTCTTTTCCATCTTTGTAAATGGTGCACCCTGTACCTGGAATGGCTTCCTTCTTCCTCGGTCCTTCAAGACACAGATCAAATGTCACTTTCTTTAGGAAACCTTCCTGTACTCTCCCAAAGAGAGTTAATCCTGCCTCCTCTGAAGTCCTACAGAACTTTGCACTTAACCTTGAGTTAGCAATTATTGCCCAGTAATCTAGTTACTTCTCTGTATTTGCTGTATCCATTTTACTATATGTCCCTTGTGGATGAGTATTTCGCCATAGTCATCTCTGTGTCCTTGTTTCTTGCCTCTCATGGGGTATATCGCAGGCAGAATTCAAAGATGGCCCCCAAGATTCCCAGTCCCTGGTTATTCATTCAACCATGGATGTAGGTATTGCTGTGAAAAGATTTTGCCGATGTTGTTAAAGTGCCGAATCACTTGCCCTTGAAATATGGAGATTATGAAGATTATCTGGATGGGCCTGATGTAATCGTATGAGTCCTTTAAAAGCAGACAGGTTTCTCTGGCTGGTGGCAGAAGGGAAAGTCAGAGACATTCAAAGAATGAGAGGGATTTTACACGAGGGAGGTTTTCTGTTGCTAAGACGGACCTGAGAGCCACTTCTAAAAGCTGAGAGCAGACCCTGGCTGACAGTTAACAAGACACCTGGGACCTCAGTCCTACAAGCACAAGGAAATGAATTCTGCCAATAACCAATAAGCTTGAAAGAAGACCCTGAGACCTAGATGAGAAGTGCAGCTCTGGCTGACACCTTGATTTCAGTCCAGTGAGACCCTGAGCAGAGAATCCAGTGAGGCCATGACTAGATTTCTGACCTACAGAAATTGTGAGATAGTGAATTTGTGGCGTTTTATGCTACTAGGATTTTGGCAGGTTTTTTTCCCCCATAGAAATAAACAATTGATAAAGGGTAGATACTGAGTAAATGTTTGCTGAATGAATAAGTGAATGAAAACATGCATCATTCAGCAGCCATAGATGACATTTAAGGGGAACACCTTTCCCCACTCCTGGTTTCCAGGAGGAGGGGTTTTCTCCAGAGGATGTTTCAGCTTCTCTCTGACTCTGGAAGTGTCTGGCTCAGCTGCACCTTCCTCCCCGGGGCACTCCTCTGAGACCCTGAGTGTCCTTTGTTCTGCATCTTAGCATGGGTTGGGGCATTCCCCGCAGCACTGCCTACACCTGTGTGGGTATGCCAGCCTCATTCTGGGTTGTGTATTTGCAGCCCACATGGCTAACAGATGATATTATTCAGCTCAGGCTGCCATAAAAAATGCCCAGCTGGGTAGCTTAGACAGCGTTTTTAGGCAGCTGCCATCTTGCTACGTGCTCTCATGACTACTTTGTGTGTGTGTGGAGAGAGAGAGAGAGACAGAGAGAAAGAGATACACACACACACACACACAGAGAGAGAGAGAGGGAGAGAGGGAGAGAGAGAGAGAGAGAGAAAGCCAGACAGAAACAGAGAAAGCAAGCAAGCAAGCTCTCTAGCTATCTGGTATCTTTTCTTATAAGGTCACTAATCCCATCATGAGGACCCCAACCTTGTGGCCTCATCTAATCCTAATTACCTCCCAAAGATCCCATCTCCAAACACCAACACACTGGGGAGTAGGGCCTCAACATATGCATTTCGAGGGGACACAAACATTTAATCCATAGTACAGACCTATGACCCCCTCCTTCAGCATGGCTACTAAAAGCAACGAAGATAGATGATTCATTGGACCCCATATGTACTCCTTATTTTATTTGCATACTGGATTGGGAAAATGGGTATTATTTATTCAGGGTAGAGTCCCTTGGAGACCTCAACAGAAGACACAAATTGTTGTGGGAATTGTACCTGTGGCAAGACAACATTTTTGCAAATGTTTAGTGATAGTATCACCTCCATCCATATCCTTGTACCCCTTGACTTTCTTCTTCACCCCATCCAAGTAGAGATAAGAATTTTTGATGCTTTTCCCCTCAGAGAAGGAATGAGGTAAAAATTGCATTTTTGAGCAAACTCTTAGCTTTCTAGTTTTAAAAATGTGGATCCCTAGGGGGATGGAAAGAACTTAGGACATGGACAATAAGTTTTAGAGAGAACATAAAAAAGAGAAACCTCACCACTGCCTCTCCCGCACCTGGAATGGATGCCTTCGTTTAGGAGAAGAGAGAAAGTTGGAGGGAAAATAATGAGGATGCTGCAGATTCCTTCTCTCTGGATGAACCCCAAGGAGGTGGCAACACCACCCCCAAGGACTGTGGGATCAGATCAGAAGACCTGAGCCATTTCCAGGTAGAGTTCTGGGGGCGGGTAGAGAGACACCAGAGAAAAAGTGGTTGCTTAGTGAGGCAGGTGGAGAAAACCCTGCCTTCCCTCCCGTTGGCTGTTCTATAAAGTGACTTTACCACCTTCTATCAGGACATAAGATCTATTTCCCCTGTCCTTGAACCTGGTTGGGTTTGTGAGTGCTTTGAACAATAGTGTGCAGCAGAAATGAATGATTCAATGTGATTTTTGAGGCTGGGTTGCAAAAGGCAATGCGGCTTCTGCTGTGCCTGCTGGGACACTTGAGTTTTGGAAACTTGAGCCACTGTATAAGAAGTCCATTTCCCTAGAGTCTGCTGTGCTGTAAGTTGACCTCAGCACGTGAGAAGAGGCCTCAAGTCAGCAGTCCCAGGTGAGGTCCCAGCCAGCAACTGGCATCCACCACCAGACAAGGGAGCGATGAGCCCTCCAGATGATTCCAGCCTCCAGCTGTTGAGTCACTCCCAAGGATCAGGTCTTACCAGCTGTTGCCTTAGACATCATCGGAGCAGAGATAAGCCATTCCCATTGTGTCCTGTCTGAATTCCTGAGCCACAAAATAGTGTGCATGATAAAATGGTTGTCTCACACTCCCAAGTTGTGGGGTGCTGTGTGATGCAGAAAGGGTAACCAGTGTGAGGGATGAATGTGGGATGACCCCAAGTGCCCAGGGTGGTGTAGTCCATAGAATGGCCCCAGGCTCAGTGCAGTAGCTCACGCCTGTAATCCCAGCACTTTGAGAGGCTGAGGTGGGTGGATCATGAGGTCAGGAGCTTGAGACCAGCCTGGCCAACATGGTGAAACCCTGTCTGTACCAAAAATACAAAAATTAGCCAGGCATGGTGGCACATGCCTGTAATCCCAGCTACTCCAGAGGCTGAGGCAGGAGAATCACTTGCACCCAGAAGGCAAAGATTGCAGTGAGCTGAGATCGTGACCTTGCACTTCAGCCTGGGTGGCAGAGCAAGACTCTGTCTCAATAGTAATAATAATAATAATAATAATAATAATAATAATAATAAATAATAATAATAGCCCCAAAGAGGTCCATGTCCTAGTCCCTGGAACCTGTGCATGTGTCCTCTTACATGGCAAAGCGATTTCACAGATATAATTAAGTTAAGGATCTTGAGATGGAAGATTATCCTGGATTATCTGGTGATTCTAACATGAACACCAGGCTGTTTATAAGAGGGAGGCAAAAGGTCGGAGTTAGAGAAAAAGACATGACCATGAAAGCAAGAGGTCATTGTGATGCAGCCACAAGTGAGGAATGTAGGCAGCCTTTAAACCTTTTTTTTTCTTTTGAGACAGGGTCTCACTCTGTCACCCAAGCTGGAGTGAAGTGGTGTGATCTCAGCTTGCTGTAACCTCCACCTCCTAGGCTCCAACGTTCCTCCCACCTCAGCCTCCCGAGGAGCTGGGACCACAGGCGCACGTCACCACGCCCTGTTAAAGTAGGCAGCCTCTAGAAAGAGGAAAAGGCAAGACAATGGGCTGTACTCTGGAGCTTCCCAAAAGGAAGCAGCCCTGCAGACACCTTGATTTTCATCCCATGAGACCCATTTTAGATCTCTGAACTCTGGAACTATAAAAGCATACATTTGTGTCATTTTCAACCATGACGTTTGTGGTAATCTCTCACAGCAGGCATAGGACACTCATTCAAATGGTGTGGATGAGGAATGATGGGGTGATGGATCCTCAAGATGGCAGGGTGCACGGATGACACTCTGAGCATAGGAGGGTGCTTGCCCCCTCTCTCTCTCTACCACCCACCCCCATGTTGATATCAGGCTCTGTCTGTGTCCCAGAACCTAAACCATCTCCCTGGGGAAATGAGCAAGGGATAGGAGTTGAACTGTCTGAGATCATTTTCATGACATTGGCTGAATAGGACCTTAACATAGAAATGAAGTTGCATCATAGAAAGTAAAGAAAGTGGTAAGCCTTGCACATGTGAGTTGAGGATTCTGATTGATAACTGATGTGCACTTAGCAGAAAGTGTGTGCTTCCCAAGGCAGTGGGTGTATCTACATAGTGGTCACATGGAAACCTAGGCACTTGGACCAGGATTTGCCTGTAGTCTTTTAAGAATTGATCAAAGGTAGCAAAATAAGAATATTAAATTTTGTGTGTGTGTGTGTGTGTGTGTGTGTGTAGGAAAGGAGCCAATTTATGAAATTAAATAAAGTCAGCCAGGCGCGGTGGCTCCCGCCTGTAATCCCAGCACTTTGGGAGGCCGAGGTGGGTAAATCACGAGGTCAGGAGATCGAGACCATCCTGGCTAACATGGTAAAAACCCGTCTCTACTAAAATTACAAAAAATTAGCCGAGCATGGCGGTGGGCACCTGTAGTCCCAGCTACTAGGGAGGTTGAGGCAGGAGAATGGCATGAACTCAGGAGGCGGAGCTTGCAGTGAGCTGAGATCGCACCACTGCATTCCAGCGTGGGCAACAGAACAAGACTCCGTCTCAAAAAAAAGAAAGAAAGAAGTTAAATAAAGTCCACAAAGGAAGTGAGAAACTTGGGCTCAGGCATCCCACCCTGGCTGGGCTCAGCATAGCTGGAGCTCAGCACACCGGGCACCCCACAGTCCCACCCCTCCCAAGATGGGGCTTAAATAGGCCAGGCTCCAGCATAGTGGCTGGGGGTCCCAGGGCTCAGGGCAGACAGAAGTCGGAGAAGTAGGGGTGCTGCAAGGCCTCTTCTGCTGAAATACATTGGACGGGGTTACACTTCAGAAGATTCTGCAGCAGGTCCTTCCCTGTGGCATTGAGTTTGGACACGACATACACCAGGAATGTTGTGGCCGGGTACATGGGTACGGCTTATAGTCTGGCAGCTTGGTCATGGAGGGCCACTGCTCCTCGGTGGGTGCCCCTAGCAGCCAGAGGATCCTCTTCAACTGGTCATCAACATCATTGCCTGGACAAAGAGTCTGCCCAGCATTGACCAGCTCTGCAAAGATGCAGCCAGCTGACCACATGTCAATGGATGTGGAGTACAGCTTGGCCCCAAAGAGGACATCTGGTGGGCGGTTCCACAGTGTGACCACTCCAGCTCAGTAACAGCAGATGGGGATCCCAAAGGCTCGAGACAGGCCAAAATCAGCCAATTTCAGCTCCCCATTCCTGTTAATTAGTAGGTTCTGGGGCTTCAGGTCTCTGTGTAGCACATTGCAGCTGTGACAGAATCCCAGGCCTTTTACCAGTTGGGAGAGGAACGACTTTACAATCTCAGGATCTAGGTCACCATTGCAACTGTCAAAATACTTTTTCAGGTCCTGGTGACAGAATTCGAAAACCAAAGTCAGCTTCTTGTCGCCGTGCAGGATGTCATGAAACCTGACGATGTTCTTGTTCTTCAGTTCCTTGAGTAGGCAGGTCTCCTGGAGGGCGGAACTCGGCACACCCTCATCATTGTCATCCAGTCTCACCCATTTCAGAGCCACCATCTCATGAGTCTCCCTGTTTTCGGCCTTGAACACTGTCCTGTAGGTGCCTTCCCCAATCTTCTCCAGTTTCTCGTATTCTACATTGCGGTGGCTGCAGGGGCACCTGTGGGCTCTCAGTTTTAAGACTCAAGAAAATTAAATGTTTTAAAATTTTTATTTAATTTATTCTTTTCTTTAAAGACAGGGTCTCACTCTGTTGTCCTGGCTGGAGTGCAGTGTCTGGATCACTGGAGTCCTGGCTGGATCATAACTCCCTACAGCCTCGAACTCCCGGGCTCAAGCAATCCTCCTGCCTCAGCCTCCTGGGTAGTTGGGACTACAGCTGCATGCCACCATGACCAGCTAATTTGAAATGTGTGTTTTTTTAAGTGACAGCTTTTCATTTTGAAATAGTTTGTCTCATAAGAAGCTGCAAAAATAGTACACAGAGATCGTATGTACCCTTCACCCAGTTTTCCTCAGTGATAACATCTCACATAGCCACAGTACAGTTTTCAAAATGAGGAAGTTGATGTTGGTGAAGACTAGTACAGGCTTTATTTAGATTTCACTGGTTTTTGATGCATTCTTTAAAAAAATTATTTTTTGCTTCTTTGAAATTTGAGTTTTTTGTAGTTTTTATTTTTTATTTTTTTTGAGACGGAGTGTTGCTCTGTCACCAGGATGGAGTGCAGTGGTGCGATCTTGGCTCACTGCAACATCCACCTCCCGGGTTCAAGCAATTATCCTGCCTCAGCCCCCTGAGTAGCTGGCACTATAGGCGCCTGCCACCACACCCAGCTAATTTTTGTATTTTTAGTAGTGATGGAATTTCACCATGTTGGCCAGGATGGTCTTCATCTCTTGACCTCGTGATCCACCCGCCTCAGGCTCCCAAAGTTCTGGGATTACAGGTGTGAGCCACCACTGAGTTGGGCCTGTAGTTATGTTTTAAATTAAGATTTTTATTTTGAGATAATGGCATATTCACAAGCAGAGTGTACCTCTTGTTGCCTTTTTATAGCCACACCTACTTCTTCATCCCTGTTCCTTTAAAACCACTGGCAACCATTAGTCTGTTCACCATTCCTATGATTTTGTCATTTCAGACATCTTTTTTTTTTTTTTTTTTAATTTTACTTTAAGTTCTGGGATATATGTGCAGAATGTGCAGGTTTGTTACATAGGTATACATGTGCCATGGTGGTTTGCTGCACCTATCTACCCGTCATTTACATCAGGTATTTGTCCTAATGCTCTCCCTCCCCTATCTCCCCACCCCCGACAGGCCCTAGTGTGTGATGTTCCCCTCCATGTGTCCATGTGTTCTCATTGTTCAACTCCCACTTGTGAGTGAGAACATGCAGTGTTTGGTTTTCTGTTCCTGTATTAGTTTACTGAGAATGATAGTTTCCAGCTTCATCCATGAACTCAAAAGGACATGAACTCATTCTTTTTTATAGCTGCATAGTATTCCATGGTGTGTATGTGCCACATTTTCTTTATCCAGTCTGTCATTGATGGGCATTTGGGTTGGTTCCAAGTCTTTGCTATTGTGAACAGTGCTGGAATAAACACACATGTGCATGTGTCTTTATAGTAGAATGATTTATAATCCTTTGGGTATATACCCAGTAATGGTATTGCTGGGTCAAATGGTATTTCTGGTTCTAGATCCTTGAGGAATTGCCACACTGTCTTCCACAATGGTTGAACTCATTTTACATAAATGGGAATCATATAGTATGTGACCTTTTAGAACTGGGTTTTTTTCACTCCAATTATTCTCTGGAGATAAATCCAGGTTGTTGCATATTTCAGTAATTTGTTCCTTTTTATTCCTAAGCAGTATTCTCTGTTTTGGGTGTATTACAGTTTGTTTGACCATTTATGTGTTGAAGGACGTATGAATTATTTCTATTTGGGGTTTATTACAAATAAAGTTGTGATAAACTTTTGTGTACGGGTTTTTGTATGAACTTATGGCTTCATTTATCTGGGATAAATGCCTGGGAGCATGATTGCTGGGTCGCATGGTAAGAGCATGTTTAATTCTGCAAGCGACTGCCAAACTGTTTTCCAGAGTGGTTGTATCATTTTACTTTTCCACCAGTAATGTATGAGTCACCCAGCTTGCCTGCATTTTGTTGTAAATATTTTTTATTTTGGCCTTTCTGATAGGTATGTAGTGATATCTCATTGTGGTTTTAATTTGCATTTCCCTAATGGCTAATGATGTTGAACATTTTTCATGTGTTTATTTGCCATCCGTGTCTCTCTGAAAGTGAAAAATAGTGTCTCCTGCCCATTATCTAATTGAATTATTTGTTTTTATACTATTGAGTTTTGAGAAGTCTTTATTTATTCTAGATACTAGTCCTTTCTTGGGTAAGTGATTTGCAAATATTTTTTCTACTCTGTAGCTTGCTTTTTCATACTATTGGCATGCTCTTTCACAGAGCAAGAGTTTTAATTTTGGTGAAGTCTGATTTTGAATTTTTTCCTTTTCTGCATCATAATTTTGGTATCATGTCTAAAAACTCTTTGCCTAGCCCTAGATCCTAAACCCTAGATCCTAAAGATTTTCTTATTTTGTATACATTTTTTTTTTAAGTTGTTTGTTTGTTTGTTTGAGACAGAGTCTTGCTCTGTTCCCCAGGCTGGAGTGCAGTGGCGCAATTTTAGCTCACTGCAACCTCTGCCTTCTGGGTTCCAGCGATTCTCATGCTTCAGCCTCCTGAGTAGCTGGGACTACAGGCATGCACCACGATGTCCAGCTACTTTTTGTATTTTCAGTAGAGATGGGGTTTCACCATGCTGGCCAGGCTGGTCTTAACCTCTTGGCCTCACATGATCCACCCACCTTGGCCTCCCAAAGTGCTGGAATTACAGGTATGAGCCACTGAGCCTGGCCAAGATTTTCTCTTATGTTTCATTCTGAAAGTGTTATAGTTTTTATGTTTTACATTTAAGTCTGTGATCCATTTTGAGTTAATCTTTGTATGATTTAGGTTGATGTTCCTTTTTCACCTATGGATGTCCAATTGCTCCAGACATTTATTGAGATAACTCTATTCTTCATTGAATTGATTTTGCACTTCTGTCAAAAATCAGTTAGGGATACAGGTGTGGGTCTATTTCTGAATTCTCTGTTCTGTTCCATTATTCTATGTGTGTATCCCTATACCAGTACCATACAGTTTGGATTGCCATAGCTATATAATAAGTCTTGAAACTGAATAAGTCTTGTAACTGATTCCTCCCATTTTATTCTTCTTTTTCAAGATTATTTAAGCTAGTCTATTTTTTGTTTCTGTATATTTTAGAATAATATTGTCTAGGTCTATAACAATCCTTGCTGGGATTAAGATAGGAACTGCATTAAACCTCTATGTCAATTCAGGGACAACTGACACTTCTACTAGGTTAAGTCTTCTAATCCATGAATACAATATGTCTCTACATTATTTAGATATTCTTTGATTTTTTTCATTAGCATTGTGTAGTTTCCAGCATACAAGTCCTTACATGCTTTGCTATTTTTATACCGAAGTATTAGTTTTGAGTGATTGTAAATAGTATTTGTATTTTTAATTTTGGTATCCATTTGTTCATTGCTAGTATTAATATGTAAAAATATAGTTGATTGTATGTTTATCTTCTATCCTGCAACTTTAATGAACTCATTTATTACTTTTAGGATTTGTTTGGTAGATTCCTTGGGGTTTTCTTATATAGACAATCATTTCTTCTGCAGGAACTGTATTATTTCTTTCTTTTCAATATACTAATATATACCATTTATTGCCTTCTTGTACTAGCTACGATGTCTAGCACTATGTTGAATAAGAGTGGTGAGAGCGGACACTTTCCTTACTCTCAATCATAGAGGGAAAGCTTTCAGTCTTTCACTATTAAGCATAATATTCATTATAGGATTTTTGCAAATCCTACTGATCAAGGTGAGGAAATCTTCCACTATTCTTATTTTCTGAGAGTTTTATTTTTTTTTAACTATGAATGGCTGTTGAATTTTGTCAAATGCTGTGTCTGTGTTTATTGATTTGATCATATGATTATCTTCTTTTAGCCTGTTACTATGGTGGGTTATGTTTATTATGTCATGATTGTACATTGATTCTCAAATATCAAACCAGTCATGCATCTGTGGAATAAAACCCCCTTGGTCATGTATACACAATACACTTTTCGTATACTGATGAATTCTATCTGTTAATATTTTATTAAGGATTTCTATGACTATGTCTAACATTATGTCCATATTCATGAGGGATATCGGTCTGCAGTTTTCTTTTTTGTATTGTCCTTGGGTTTGAGATGATGGTAATACTAGCTTCATAAAACAAATTGAGAAGTGTGCCCACTTCTATTTTTCAGGGAGTCATTGTACAGAATTGTGTTAATCCTTCTTTAAACATTTGGTAGATTCTTTAGTGAGACCATCTGGGCCTGTGGATTTCTTTTTTTGGAGTTTAAAAATTATTGGTTCACTTTTCTTAATATCATAGGGCTATTCAAATTATCTGTTTCATATTGAGTGCACTGTGGTGGCTTGTGTTTTTAGATGAACTGGACCATTTTGTCTAAGTTATTAAATTTATGTGTGTAGAGTTGTTCATAGTATTCCTTTATTATGCTTTTGATGTTTTCAGGATCTGTAATGACATCCTCTGTTTCATTCCTGATACCAGTAATTTGTGTCTTCTCTCTTTTTCCTTTGTCAGTCTTGTTAGAGGTTTTACAGTTGTATAGCTCTTTCTTTCTTTTTTTAACTTTTATTTTAGGTCAGGGGTACATGTGCAGGTTTGTTATGTAGGTAAGCTTGTGTCATGGAGCTTTGTTTAACAGATTATTTCATCACCCAGGTATGAAACCTAGTACCCATTAGTTATTTTTCCTCATCCTCTCCCTCCTCTGGCCCTCCACATTTTGGTAGGCCCCAGTGTATGTTCCCCTCTCTGTGTCCATGTGTTCTCATCATTTAACTCCCACTTATAAGAGAGAACACGCAGTATTTGGTTTTCTGTTCCTGTGTTAGTTTGCTAAGGATGATGGCCTCTAGCTCCATCCACATTCCTGCAAAAGACATGATCTCATCGTTTCTTATGGCTGTATAGTATTCCCTGGTGTATATGTAGCACATTTTCTTTATCCAGTCTACCACTGATGGGCATTCAAGTTGAATCCATGTCTTTGCTATTGTGAATAGTGCTGCAATGAAAATATGTGTGCACATGTCTTTATGATAGGGAGATTTACACTCCTTTGGGTATATATCCAGTAATGGGATTGCTGGGTTGAATGGTATTTCTGGTTTTAGGTCTTTGAGGAATTGCCACACTGTTTTCCACAATGACTGAACTAATTTACACTCCCACTAACAGTGTATAAGTGTTCCTTTTTCTCTGGACCTTGCCAATACCTGTTATTTTTTTGACTTTTTAATGACGGCCATTCTGACTTGCGTGAGATGGTACCTCATTGTGGTTTTGATTTGCATTTCTGTAATGATCAGCTTGTTTTCATGTTTGTTGATTGCATGTATGTCTGTATGTCTTTTTTTGAGAAGTGTCTGTTTATGTCCTTTGCCCACTTTTTAATTGGGTTGTGTAAATTTGTTTGAGCTCCTTATAGATGCTGGATATTAGACCTTTGTCAGACATGTAGTTTGCAAACATTTTTTCCTATTCTGTAGGTTGTTTGTTTACTCTGTTGATAGTTTCTTTTGCTGTGCAGAAGCTCTTCAGTGCATAGTTCTTTCTAAAGAACTAGCTCCTTATTTCGTTGAATTTTTCTTTGTTGGTTTTCTCTTTTCAATTTTATTATATCAGTTTCTGGTTTTATATTAGTGTATTAGTTCGTTTTCATGCTGCTGATAAAGACATACCCGAGACTGGGTAATTTACAAAGAAAAAAAGTTTTAATGGACTCACAGTTCCACATGGCTGGGGAGGTCTCACAGTCATGGCGGAAGACGAAGAAAGAGCAAAGGGACTTCTTACATGGTTGAGGGCGAGAGAGAATGAGAACCAAGTGAAAGGGGTTTCCTTATAAAACCATCAGATCTTGTGAGATTTATTCCTATCACGAGAGCAATATGAAGGAAACCGCCCCCATGATTCAATTATCTCCCACCAGGTCCCTCTCACAACATGTGGGAATTATGGGAGCTACAGTTTAAGATGAAATTGAGAGGGGACACAACCAAACCATATCAATTAGTATCTGATTTCTTCTTGCTTCGAATTTACTTTTCTTTTCTTTTTCCAGGTTCTTATGATGGAAGCTTAGCTTATTAATTTGAGACTTTTCTTTCTTTCTTTTCTAATGTATGCATTTAATGCCATAAATTTCCCTCAGCACTGCTTTAGCTGTGACCCACAAATTTTCATGTTTGATTTTAATTTTTATTCAATTCAATGTAATTTTAAAAAATTCCTTTGAAACCTTCTCTTTGATTATCTAGAAGTGTGTTGCTTAGTTTTTAAGCATTTAGAGATTATTCCATTATCTTATCATAATTGATTTCTAGTTTGACTTCACTGAGTTTGGAAAATATACTGTTTATGATTTCCATTCTTTTAACTTTGTTAAAGTTTTTTTTGAAGCCCAGTCTATGGTTTATCCTGGTATATATTCCATGGACACTCAAATAAATGTGTGTTCTGCTGTTACTTGAGAAGAGTGTTCCAGTTATGTCTATTAGATTTTATTGGTTGACAGTGTTTTGAGTTCTATATCCTTGATTTTTGTCTAATTGTTTTTATCAATCATTGAGAAGACAGTGTTGAAGTCTCTAACTATAATTGTGAATTTGTCTAGTTCTCCTTTTCATCCTATTAATTTTTACTTCACAGGTTTTGCAGTTCTGTTGCTTAGTGCATACGCAATGATCTTATTTGGGGTTAACTCAGCATTTTGAATCCCTAGTTTTATGTCTCTTCACAAACTTGGGATGTTTTCAGCCATTATTTCTCTGGGTAATCTTTCATCCCCGTTCTCTTTCTCATCGCTTTCTGGGACCCCAATGACACAAATGTTAGATCTTTTGCTACCATCTGGCAGGTCCCTGAATTTTATTATTATAATTTTTTTCAATCTATTTTCTGTCTTGTTCAGATTGTTCTGTGTTTAAATTCACTGATTATTTCCTCTGCTCTTTCATTGTGCTTTTGAGTCCAGCCACTGAGATTTTATTTTCAGTTCTAAAATTTCCACTGGGTTTACCTTTGTATGTTGTATAGCTCTTTGCAGAGACTTTTTGTTTCTTTCCTGAGGCTCTCTATTTTTTTATTTGTTTGCAACAAGCTCATATTTGCTCTATGAAGCACTTTTATCATGGGTGTTTTAAAATCATTGCCAGGGAATTCTAACATAATTTCATTATCTCTATGTGGGCATCTAGTGATTTTTTTTTTTCATTCAATTTGACATCTTCCTGGTACTTGGTATGACAAGTGATTTTTGAAACATGGGAATTTTAAGATTAGGTTATGAGACTCCGCTCTTATTGAAACCTTCTGTTTTAACTGGCTTTCTCTGACATCACTCTGGCAGAAGAAAGAAGAGGGGCTCTGCCTTGCTACTGCCAGGCGATGATGGAAGTCCAGGTTCTCCACTTGGCCTCTGTAGGTACCTGAGGGAAGAACTACCTGTGACTTCTGTGCCCAGGTAGGTATTCAGTGACACTGTGATGGGAATGACTTTGTTACTGATGGATTATGCTGAAACTCTCACCTCTCTACCACTTTAGTGGGAAGAGGAGGGACACCTCATTACTACTGGATGAAGTTGGAAGTCCAGGCTCTCCACATGGTCTCCACTGAGATGAGTCGTGATAAAAGTCCTGATCTTTTCTTCACCTTTTCTGATACTGTCCTTAGTATAGCCCCACAAGGGTAGAAGTCTCAGTTCCTTAGTCTGCCTTTGTTGACATGGGTGGGGGCAGGACCACAGTGTTTTTCTGTGGTGATTGGCTGGAGAGGAGTGGTTATTATCTAAAAGTTTTTTGTCTTGCTAGGCTGCCCCTTTCTTGGTCCTTCGGCTGGAGAGAGTGGGTTTTGGTTGAGTTTTGCTGGGACGTTTTTTGTCTGTGCCTGTTAGTGTTTGCAGGTAGTTGACTTCAACTCCAAGTCCAGAGTGTATCAGGCAAGAGAAAACCCAGGGAAATCATTGCCCAGTTGGTCATTGTTCCTCAGGTCCCAAGTTTCCTAGCTGGTCCACTTCCTTCTCTCCAAGCCTGAGTCTTTTAATGTTTGTTTTGCATACAATACTCAGGGGTTTTAGTTGAATCTTGCAGGCAGAAGCTCTAAACAATGGGATTCTACGATTACCATAAGCACTTTGAGCCTGTCTGATGGTGATTATGCTAGCATTGCCTTATAAAGGATATTCAGTTGCTCTTAGGAAGGGAACTGGGCACTTCAGGGACATCCTGGCTGGAAGGCCTGCTTTTGGCTTAATCTGGATCTTTAAAGGGTCCCTTTTAGAGAAATCAAGGAACATGTCAGTCAGCACTGACACAGGGTGTCCAAGCTTGTCTTTTGAGTTTGGAAAGTTTCGTGAAAGTTTGAAACTTCGAGTATGACATGTGAAAAGAGCCCCAAGAAAGATTCAGCCAATGTAGCCTGCTGTGTGTCCTGGAGCAATCCATTTCAACTTCCTGGGCCTCAGTTTCTCCACCTTAAACTCAGGAAAGACAAGGATGGACCAGTTCGGAGTTTCTACACTTCCGCCATTTACAGAGCACCAGCTTGAGTTTGCTGTGACAGTACCTCCTGCTTCTCCATTTACTGAATACTTTGCTCCAAATGGACTCACTTGAAAGAGGAAAATTCATGTTGCTGTGGGACGTGTGCCCTTTGGCAGGAGGATGGCTGTGCTGACTCAGCACACGCAGGACCAGCGCTTAGTCATGGGGCCCTCTGAGGTTTCAAGCCCAGCCTGAAAGAAATGGTCACTGGGGCTTATCAGGTCAGGTTGACCTCTCGACCCTAACTCAGATGCTGAGGAAGCATGTCCCGCGCACAGCAGGTGGTTATGAAGCTTTCCAAACACAGACGCTACATGCTCCACGTAGCCTCCATGGTAGTTCACACTCCCCGGACTGTAGACAGAACACCTGTTGTTGGTTCATGCGAAAACTTCCAAACATGCCCCTCCTCCCTCCCTCCAGTTCTAAGGCACTTAATTTAAAAAAAGCTTCCCTTATTCCTAAACATTGTGGAGCAAACATTTAACATCATCCTGTTGCCTTTAACACACCTTCTGCTCATCCTCCCGTGACAAAATGTTGCTTGCCAACACAGTTACTCTTGAAAGGAAAGTGAATTAAAATTCATCTCCTTGGGAGCACTTGTGAGGAGAAGAACTTCATGGCCCCCTGTGTTAATTGGAGCGTTTCTGAGGACCCCGCACAACTGGGGATTAGCTACATAGCACCATACACCAGTCAGCCCCTCTCAATCGCCTCCCAGGATGGAACTCAGGAGCTGCCAGGGTGGGTGACTACCCCTCGGCAGGCCAGGTTTCCAGCTGGGAGCAGGATGACTCCTCGGAGGGCTGGAAAGGCAGTTAGCACATCCCAGCTGGGGCTGAGTGTAGGACTCTTTGTTTCTTTTTTCAACTCATTCGCTACCTGTCGAAAATGCTCAATTCCGTTGTTTTGAAATGTCCTAACCTATGAAGGCAGCATCCCTGCCTTTTCTGTTCCCTGTTGCATCTTCAAACATTTAGAATTGTGTCTGGCTCTGGCATATAGTAGATGCTCAATAAATATTTGTTGGATGAGTAAATTCCATAGTTGTCTTCACTGAACTCTAAGTTCTATTTGTCAAGGGCCATTTCTGTCTTATTTAATCTCTAAGGCTTAATATGGTATGGGGCATGTCGTATATGATCAATAACTATCTATTGAACTGAGCTGTTTCTGGGACATTCCTGTTACTCCTTAGGAGAGTCTCCATGGCCTTGCTGTTAGGAGCAGGGCTTTGGAGTCAAGCAGTCCCGAGTGAGAATACTTCCTCAGCTACTTTTTCTCTGGGGATCTTGAGGCACGTAATTTCAGCTCCTTGACTCTCTGCATCCTATGGGAAAGACAGGGATAATAATACCTACTAACTTTCTTCAATGCATGGGGTTGTTGTAGAGTTAAATTGCAGGGGGCATAACACTTAGTAAATGATAATTATAATTGTTGCTATTGACATTGTGTCTCACTTCTATTTCTCAGGCAGATAATTGTGCCCACACTATGTGGCTGGATTTTAAGTGGAAAAGGTGACCTGGTAATGTGTTGGGGAGAGCTGGACAGTGCCTGAGCTCTGCTTCTAGGCCGATGACTCTCAGTCTGGAGCCCAAAGGGTGATCTGGGTGCTTTGAGAATCAACTCACAGGTTGTAAAAGAGCCCAGTGGAAATCCCAATTGTCCTGGATGAAAATGCATTGTGTTGGGGGGAAGGGGAGTGGGGGAGGGGCGGTGCATGCTGATGGGCATGGATCAAATCCACACAAGACTTCAAGAAAACAATGAATCCATCATTACATAATAAGTGCTGTCCTGTAGACAAAAGATTTCCATGACTGGAGGTTTTGAGGGGAAGGGGCCTAAACGTTGTTATTTAATGACTCTCAGTCTTCACTTCTCCCTGAGGGCTAGAACACCGATAGAGTAAAGCCCAGTGGTTAAGTTTAGAAGCTCTTGACTCACCTCCTGCAAGGGAAGCCTGACTTTTCAGTGTACTGCCTTGGGCAAATTACTACCCCCCTCCTTTGTCCTCATCTATAAAATGGAGATAATAGTAGTCATGTTGATTATGAGAGTTAAATGAAACAATTCATATAAAGAGCTTAAAGCAACACCTGGCCCACAGTAGATGGTTGCCTGTCATTTTTGAATCATCCTGATTGCTTTTCCTTTTTCCCAGGTGATATTCTCCAGTCAACTTGCTGGCTTCCCGCTCACCACCTATCATGTTCTCCTGACTCAGGCTGATTGTGGGGAGCAGGTGTGGACCCAGCACTTGCCTGGGGCCTGCCTTGATGGTGTCAAGGGAGGATGACCTCAGCCCCTGCATGCTCCCTGATGACCGCGGCCTTCTATTTATACATGGAGCCCTGGGCTTGCCTGGAGAATGCCAACATTGCATCTGCGACGCCATCAGCTTGTCTGTTACCTGGAGTCTGAAATCATCCTTTGCTGTTATTATCCTAAAGGTTCCCAGAAGGTCGAATGGCGGAGCTGATGTCAGGATCACAAAAGCCTCTTAAATCTTACCAATAGCAGTTGTCATGACCATGTCCAGTGCAGGAAGCATTGGTCCCAGCGCTTGAATTCGCTCCTTTTTTACTATTATCTCTTGCTCAGTTTCTACAAAATCTCTTACAAGTGGAACTTAGAAGTGGAACTACTGGAACTAAGCATGTGTTGCAATTTTTGTTTTAATCTGTTTTATGAGCAAGCAAGTTTTAGAACGTGGAGCTGACACACCATTTCTAAGACTTATAGTAACCACAAGAGTTGGACAATGACAATGCCGGGACAGGGCCTCGAGAAAAGCGAGTGGTGGAGGGTTCCTTTCTAGGAGGATTTGAGAACCAGTCAAATGCATTATTCCACCAACAGCTTCTTCTTCATCCTATGTGTTCAATATTCTCAGTCCTGTGGATTAAGCCTTTGCTTAAGGCAGGCAGCATCATGTGGTAGAATGAACCTGGCAAAATCAAACACATCTCAAGTCAGGTATCAGTTCTGAAATATAAGCTGTGTGACCAAGAAAAGTTACTTACCATTTCTGAGTCTCGGCATCTTCACCTGTAAAATGAGGCTAATACCTTCACCCAACTTATAGAGTGGTTGTGAGGATTACAGAAACCTATCAATGTAAGCACACAATATACATTAGCTATTATATTAATATGTTAGCTATTATTATTGTTATTAACTTCAAGGCCACAGAACCCCAAATGGCAAATGTTGACTGGACACAGAAGGATAAAAGCAATGCTCTGGGAAGGAGAAGAAGATGTGGTAAGGCTGGGACTCTAGACCCAGCAGACAGGGGTCGGTATAAGGCCCCAGGAAGCCAGGGCAAGGGGTGAGAAGGTGATGCAATAATGCCAGAGATAACCTTTGTCTGTTTCCCAGTGTGGCCAGGGCCAGCTTGGTTAATGGTTAAGTGAGTGGCGCCTGCAATGGCATAGAAGGCCTTCTTGTGCACTTGGGACTAAACGTGACTGGTGAAAAACATTCTCCCAATTAGCCAGGCGTGGTGGCATGCACCTGTAGTCCCAGTTACTCGGGAGGCTGAGACAGGATAATCTCTTGAACCCATGAGGCGGAGGTTGCAGTGAGCCGAGATCATGCCACTGCACTCCAGCCTGGGCAATAAGAGCGAAACTCCATCTCAAAACAAACAAAATACACACAGACACACACACACACTCACATTCCCCTAGAGAGGAGGCTCCTCGGGTTGTCTCTGCTGGAAGGGCTGTGTAGAGTGTGATCAGGAACTCCCCTTCCACTGTGGAGAAGCTCTGACATCGTTGCCATTGTTGCTGCAGCCATTGTTGCCACTGTCCTCTCTCCACAGTAGCCACTAGCGTATGAAGTACCAGGTATTGTGCTAAGACATGCATTGACATGCATTTTCTCTTTGCAACAATACTATGAGAGACATAATATTATCTTACTGATAAGGAAACTGAGACTCAAAAAAAGAGAATTGCTTAAGGTGGCACAATGACTAAGTGGTAGACCTGGAATTTGAACCAGGTCTTCGAGTAACTCCAAATCAATATCTTTACTCACTACACTATAAAGCATGTTACCATCACTATCACCTTCATTACTGCCATCATCGCCGCTGCCACCACCATCACTAGCACCAGTACCATGATCATCGTTATCATCAATTTCACAAAAAGCAAAATCACGCACTGTATGTCATCTCTTTTAATATTCACAACATGATGAATATGATTACATCATCTCCATCTTGTATGTGGATTAAATGAGTTGTTTAGAACAGTAACTGGCATATACTAAGCTCTTAATGAGTCTTGTTTATTGTTTACTATTAACAACTTGATACAACCCAGTTCAGATCCATTGGTGAAGTCACTGGGCCTTAACCTGGGCCAAAGCTCCTCCCTGGGGCTCTACAGTAAGGAGGAGTGTGATCCCTGAATGTCTCACCACCGCCCCCCTGTAATGTGACCCATGTGGCCTCTGACTCGTGGGCTGCTGAAGAGGTGTGCATGAGTTGGCCCCAGTGACACTGCACCCATGAGACTAATGTTTGGGATGAACAACCTCTCTGCCTGTATAAGAAGCCTTTGCACAGAGTCCTAAGATGAGGCTAGGAAGGTAGAACCCCATAAAGTCCACCTCCCAGGTGCCACCTTGGGTAGGTTTTGTGTTGCTGGCTGGTTCTCCTTTAGGTTGTTGTTGTCGTACCTGGGGTGCCCCAGTTCTGCTTCTGGGAGTGCGTGGCTCATGCACCTGGGACTCCTCTTCTCCCATCAGTTTCTTTCTCCATTCCCCTCCCCTTGGGGTCATCCATACTTTACTTACCCTACGGCTGCTCTTCTAGGAGTTTTATTTTTTACAAATAATACCTGAGGCTTGTATTTCAGTGATGCTTTGCCTCACTTGTTCAGAGTCCAGATTTTTCAAAACATGCTAGGTATCTGACTGGAAAACCTGGCAAATTTTTGGTCTTGAGTACTGTAACTGTAACTTTCCCAGTACCATACAGCAGCAAAGGATGGTGTGTGGTGGTGGGGTGGGGAGGCCAGGGCAAGTCCCAGGTCTGGCTGGACTTAGATGCCTCCATGAACACTTACCCATTCTGAGGGTGACCCTCCCCCAGAATTCATGGGGTAGTACCTGGTGGCTTAGATGGGGTGTATGTCTCACCTTCCACACCCAGTGATTCTTCTCATATAAAATCACATGGAGGGAGCCGTGAGAACCCACCTCCCAGTTTTTCTGATTCCTGGACATGCAGCCTCAAAGATGACATTGTAAAGACATGCATACAAAAGGTGGACATTAAAGCAAGATGGACGTATGTTGGAGGCAGAGATGGGGTACATGCTCATTGCCTGCATGCTATTGTGCACGTGTGTGTGTGTGTGTCACTCCAAGAAACCACAGGTATGCAATGTTTTGAGTAGGCCAGGGTTTTACAGCTGGACAGACCTAGAGTCTAGTTCTGTCCACCCCAAACCCCCTCCCTTCCCATCATTAACTGTGTGGGAGACAGAATAAGGGTAGTTATAAGTGTGGGTTCAGGAATTTAGTTTGCCTGGGTTCAAATTCTGCTTGTATTGTTTATGTCAATGAAATTTTTGGCAAATTATTTGGTCTCTCTCAGCCTCAGTTTCCTCACCTGTAAAATGGAGATGATAATTATACTGACCTATATGGCTGTTGTGACAATCCAGTGAGATAAATGTGTATCAAGTACTTATCTCAGGGCCTGCAGTGTAAACTTGAATGAATCATAGCTGTTAGTTTCTATGCACATCTTATGAGGCCACTAACTGTTCCTGGTCCCTCTCTTTCTTCTGTAACTGCGTCTGAGGAGGGAGACTGAGAGGCCTCTGACCTGCTTCACTTCACCTTGCCACTCCGCTGATCTGACCCGAAGATATCTCATTTGCCTGTCAGAGTCCTGTGAACAGAGGACAAAATTCTTGGCACTATTTGCTGAACCTCTTAGTCAAGATGTCAGCCACGTCTCTGCTGCTTTTCCTCGCTTTCTTGGCTTCATAATTTCTGATCTAATAACTTGGCCCATTGACCTCAGATTTTGCTGTGAGAGTGGGTTTTGCAGGCTTTTCCCAGCTGCACCCTTTGCTGGAGATGTCCTCGGGCCAGCAAAGTTCTTTGTTCTCTTCTCTAACGCAAGGCAGATGCCATCCACCTAAAGGATGCGAGAAAGAGACTTTGTAGTTTGGTTTCTCTGGTTCTATTCTCTGTTCAGTAGTTGCTGAAGACATTGGCCATCCCTTGAGGGTCTCAGTTTAACTTATGGCACCTGAAAAGGTTTGGCTCTGTGTCCCCAACAAAATCTCATTATAGCTCCCATAATCCCCACGTGTTGTGGGAGGGACCCAGTGGGAGACGATTGAATCATGGGGGTGGGTCTTTCCCATGCTGTTCTCTGATAGTGAATGGGTCTCAAGAGATCTGATGGTTTTAAAAATGGCAGTCTCCCTGCACAAGCTCTCTCTTTTTGCTGCTGCCATCCACGTAAGACGTGACTTGCTCCTCCTTGTGTTCCGTCATGATTGTGAGGCTTCCCCGGCCACATGGAACTGTTAGTCCAATTAAACCTCTTCCTTTCGTAAATTGCCCAGTCTCATGGATGTTTGTATCAGCAGCGTGAAAATGGATGAATGCAGCGCCTAATGCTCCTGCGTCCACAGGTGAGTTGGCACAGGTGGGGGTGGGTGGGGGTGCGCTAGATCCATAGGACCTGCAGGAGCTCTCTGAAGAAGGGGCTCAGCACATGGCTCCAGGTATGGATGGCAGGATTCCTCTCTTCCTCACTCAGACCTTCAAAGAAGAGAGGGAAAGGTGGAAGTAACTGAGAGACTCCTTGCTCCTCCAACACCAGGGGTGGATGGAACACAGGGAATAGTCAGATGCCATTCCCTGCCCACTTCACCAATGGGACTGTGACTGTAGTCATCAGGTGGTTCTACCCAGCTCAGGTGACCCTGTCACTTTGGCTACCCTTGACTATCTCATCCCACAAGAGGCAGCATAGCATGGTGGAATGACATAGGTTTGGCATTGGAGTGACTTGGGCTTGCATCCTGGTCTTACCCCTTATTGTCCATGTGACACTGGGCAAGTTACTTAACCTTTCTGGATCTCGGTTTTCTCATATGAAAAATGAGGGTAATAATATACACTTTGTAAGTTTATGTGAGGATCGAAGTGAAATGACACGTGAATGGTGTAGATACATAACATTCAATAAAAAAGTGGTTATTAAAGATACCTGATAAGATTATTTTAACTTGTGACACTAAAGATAAAATAAACTGAGTGGTTGAAAATGACAAGAGTCGCCATATAGAATAAGCTAAATGTGTTTATAGCTGTACTATGATGTGGGCTTGATGTTCACTGCTAATTCTCTCCTTTCCTGAACATTGATGAAACTGATAGACAGGGGATGTCTTTGTTCTCCTTCCTGATCTCCTTTGCTGTCTTTGAGCTGGTTCTGAGGCATGCACTGATCCATTTCCACATGCTACATCTCTCCCTGCTGATTCATGCCAGAACAGTTTCTTTCCTGCATCAGAGCTAATAAAAGAGTTACAGAGAATTCTTGGCCTCTCTATCTTGTAATTCCAAACTTCAAAGAACAGGGTCTTCCCCAACATCATGTCTATAGCAACAGCGATCTATGTTTCTATTAGCAACTGTACGGATCCAAGCAAATACTGACTGCACAAATCTCCATAGGTCTGCAAAGTCCTGCTCCAGCACTCAGTGAATGTTGCTGGAGCTGTTTTTTCTTTTTTAAAATAAGCCCTTTAATATTGAAATAATTATAGATGCACAGGAGTTGCAAAGATAGCACAGAGAGGACACATGTACCATTCACCCAGTTTCCCCTAATGATTACATTTGACATACCTAGGGTACAACGTCAAAACTGGAAAATTGACATGGGAGCAATATGTGAGCATTGTTCTATGTTATTGATCACATGTGCAGATTTGTGTAATCACTGCCACAAACTAGATATAGAATTATTCCATCACTTAGGCAATGATCTCCCTCTTGCTACCTAGCCCTTTATAGTCACATCTACCCACTCTTCCCCGACCATTAATAACTCTTGGCAACCACTAGTCTACTTTCCAAACTGGGATGCTTTTGGGAGTAGAAGGGGATGCCACAAGCCATCAATTATTATGCTAGGACAACAGGTGTAAACTGGGATATTTGGTCTCCTAATCAAATGTTTTGTTTCTGGGGGTGTGGTTTGGAATGGAGTGGCGAGTGAAGCTTTCAGTGAAGTTCTACAGCTTGGGATGAAATATTTTTCAAGAGCTGTGTGAGAGATTTTCCCCTTTGCGTGGAAAGAGCTTCCATTGTCCTGCTGTGTAGTATGTGCCCCAGCATCTACTCATTCTACACTCTTGCTTGCAAGACAGTAGAGTAGCTTCTGCTTCCTATGGAACTACCTGGAGTACAGGTTTAAGGGTAATTCCTTGTTTTGCACCTACCTCAACCCACTGTGTTCTGCCCTGCACTCCCATTGCACCATGAAATCATAATCACTCAAGTTATCACTGACTCTTCGTTGCTACACCCTGTCCTTGAAAGGTTGGAATTTTCCAGAATATTGGCTCAAGCTCTTCTCTCACCCTGCGCTCTCTTGTTGTGTCATCTCACCACCCCATGTTTTTAATAATCACTTAGGGTGATGACATCCATGTTGCTTAATTTCTCAGATTACTGTTTCCGCACTGACCTGGCTTCCTGTGATGAGGCTTAGCATTTCCAGTATGCACAGTGGCATGTATTCTAGCCTCTATACATTTGGGACTCTAATTTAAAATTGCTTCTCTTTCTTCTCTTATCTGATCTCCCCTGCCTTGCTCCAAGTGAAGTATGGATCTAGTCTATATTTTGTACATGTAAGAAGGTTAGTGCACCAATAATCATCTGTTGAATAACCCTACTGACTTGTTTTAACTTTGTAGCGTGATCAGGGAATACTTACTCTTTGATTTGCTTTTTGCATTTTAATTGATGCTATACACAAGCAGGTGCACTGTGTTTTTTTCTAATGATGTTGCCTTTCATTCTCAAGGTGACTGCTTTCTACTTGTCCTTTTCCCACTTGTATTTCTTCTCAGTTTCCTTTTGTGCCCTAATCTTTTTTGGGGCTGGTATTTTTCTGTGGTTTTCCAAGAGGGGTATCCCGAGACAGCAGGTGACAATGAGAAATATTCCAGTATAGGAGCTACGTGTATAGAACTGCATGACCTGGATCCTTCTATCCTTAATGCCCAACTCAGAAGCTATGTTCTTTGTGAAACTCTTTCTAGTTTCCCAATCAGAAATTATTTTCAGTTCTTTCAGCATTCTTAAGTACTTCTTTTTAGCTCTGATTTCATCCTGCCCTGTGTCATAGAACACTTACATGCAGCTCCATTCGACTCACAACTCTTTGAGTACAGAGGTTTGCTTTTTTTTTTTTTTTGGCAGAGTTTCGCTCTTGTTGCCCAGGCTGGAGTGCAATGGTGCGATCTCAGCTTACTACAACCATCACCTCCCAGGTTCAAGTGATTCTCCTGCCTCAACCTCCTGAATAGCTGAAACGGAAGGTTCCTGCCACCATGCCTGGCTAAGTTTTTGTATTTTTGGTAGAGTCGGGGTTTCACCATGTTGGCAAGGCTGATTTCGAACTCCTGACCTCGGGTGATCCACCTGCCTCGGCCTCCCAAAGTGCTGGGATTACAGGCGTGAGCCATGGTGCATGGCTGAGACTGTGCTTTATTCTTCTTGGAGCCACCTCAATAGAATATTGTCTTGCATATGGTAGATGCTTAGGAAAGGCTTGTAAAAATAATAGTTGTGTGATCTTAGGCAAATCACTCTTCCTCTCTGGTCACTTTTGATTTCCTTATCTGTAAAATGAGGAAATACGCAGGGTTGGAAAAGATGAGCTTTAAAACTCCTTTCTGCTCAAGAATACTTAAAAAAAAAAAAAGTAGCTATCTCCCTTGCTAGCTCTATGAATTCTAGAATTGTCATCTGGAACCAGTCTATGTGCCCTGGAGCCCCTAGTCTAACCCCAGAAAGAATTGTGAAGCAGTATTCTCGTAGCACTGACAGTCCTTCTAGGCTTGATGTGTGTACTACATTGTCAAAAACAAAATTAACTACTTCCACCCCAGACAAACCAACCAATCAAGCAAAAACTAGAAGAAAAAAGCACTTATATAAATGTTCACATGCATCTACAGATGCACTGCATGTATGTGAACACACACCCCTTGTTTGTTGAAAAGAAAAGACTGGCTTATACCAAGAGAGATGATGAATAAGGAGGTAAGAGAACCAAACACATCAGTTCCCTTGCTTACTCTCTTTAGCTATTCTTTCCCATTAGTTATTATTTATAATTTAAATATAACTATTGTTTAGGTGCAACATATTTTTTATTACAGTTTGTATGAAAGAATCTTAGCAAGAAAAAGCAATTTGCATATTCTTTCCTTAAAAAGAAAAAAAGAAAAAAAAATATATGGTTCCTCTAACAACATCCTACAGTCCTTCTAAAATAAACCTTTCTTCTTAATTATTCCTGAATGGACATCTCAATCTGTTTCATGCGAATGTAAAACTGTTGATACTAATTAAGAAAAAGAAAAACACAAGTAATTAGGAAAAATATTAAAAGTCTTTCTTACATTTGTAGAGGGCTTTGGAGTTAAATAAAATATGCTTTGTTATGAGTTATTTTATTTAATGATTAAAACGACCTGTTGGAGGAAGTGAGTGAAGGGTTATAATCCCCATTTTATAGATGAGAAAACTGAGGCTCAGAGAGATTAAGTATCTTTCACAAAGTTATGGATTTAGAAAATTGCTGAGTTCATTTATAGTTCAGGTTTTTTGGACTCTAAACCTAATGCTCCGTGTCGTAGGATTCCTAATATTTGATGTTATCAACAACAATTTATGTGTTCAATATAGAGCTTTACCCAAGTTTGCAGTTTCCTGGCAGAAATAATAAGATTCATTTCATCTGATGAAAGTTTTTGTTATTATCTGCTCATGTTGTTGGTATTAATTTCAGATGAGTGATGTTTGAAAATTCATTCACATAAATATTAAGTCCTACCGTGCCCTCAGCCAGGCTATCTGGTGGGGAACTGTGTTTCTGGTTTTAGTGAGCTCAGCTATGCTCACTATAGCTGAGCATAGTGGTTTGCTCTATACACAGTCAGATTTGGACACAGGGGCAATCAACGTCTCAGGTGTGATACGGAGGAGGATGTGATAGTGTCTTGTTGATGAGGCAGTGGGGACAGAAAGGAGACAGAGATCACTGTATCCTTGGAAAGAATTGGGGAAGACAACCTAGAGAAAGGGGTGCTTGAACTGAGGTGTTAATTAGAAGTGATTCTTTCCCATGTGGTAGGGAGTATGCAGTCATTCTAGGGAAAGGAGGTGGTGTGAGCAAATGTATGAAGGAAACACAGAGCATGGTGCGTTTCAGGAGATGCAGCCTGTTGTAGCTGGGTGAAGGAGCCTGTTTCAAGTGGGGATAGGCGGATAAATATGGTTTAGCTGTGTCCCCATCCAAATCTCACCTTAAATTTTAGCTCTCATAATTCCCACGTGTTGTGGGAGGGACCTGGTGGGAGATAATTGAATCATGGGGGTGGTTTCCCCCATACTGTTCTCATGGTAGTGAATAAGTCTTATGAGATCTGATGGTTTTATAAGGGGAAGTTCCTTTTGCTTGGCTCTCATTCTCTCTCTTGCCTGTGGCCATGTAAGTCATGCTTTTCACCTTCTGCCATGATTGTGAGACCTCCCCAGCCATGTGAGACTGCGATTCCATGAAACTTCTTTTTCTTTATAAATTGCCCAGTCTTGGGTATGTCTTCATCAGCAGAATGAAAATGGACTAGTACACTGATATAGGGAAGGAATGAAGATCAATCTAGTTGGTGAGAATTTATAGGGTCGTCCAGTCTGAAAGTCAGCCCAGCTCTCAGATTCCCCATCACAATGGAGATTTATGCAGAATGTCTGGGCCAGTGGCTCTCAACCCTGGGTCCACATTAGAATGATCCCCAAGATTCTGATTCTATTGGTCTTAGGTGGGGTCTGGGCCTCCTCATACTAAAAAAAAAAAAAAAAAAAAGGAAAAGAAAAAGAAAAAGAAAAAAAAGCCCCAGTTGATATAAATTAACTGTTAAGGAAAAAAAATTATTTTGTCCCTTGTTAAAACAGTAAGGAAGACTTTATTCAAGACTATTGCAATAGGGGAGAGAGACAGGGCTCAACTCTGAATACAGGAAGGACAAGTGGGTATTTATAGCAAGGAACAGCGTACAGGCCAGTGGATGGAAAATTATTGAAAGGAAACATCAAAGATATGGCTAAAGACAGGCCAAGGACTTAGACATCATAGGTCTGGGATGAGGAACTTGATGAGATAGCAGCCTGGGGGACAAGAGGGAGACTCTGTCTCAAAAAAAAAAAAAAAAAAAAGAAAAAAAAGAAAAAAAGAAAAGAAAAAAAAGAAGAAGTAACTGACTTTAAAATAATGCCTAGATGTCATGATTTCCTACTCTGTACTAAACCTTGCTCCCACTCCAGTAATAGTAATATATACTATAAAACATATTATTTGTAATGTAAAATATAAATAATAATTTGGATTCCAATGAAAAACCTGCCAAAGAACACAACTGGCTTTCACTGCCATTGTCTCCTCTGTTCTTAGCACTGTAAGAGCAGAGGCACAGCCTGTGGTGAGGCACTAGGTTTCTGAGCTTGACTTTCTTGGTTTAAATTCTGGATTTGCCATTTACTGACCTTGTACAGGTTATGAAGCCTTTCTGTGCCTCAGTTCCCTCATCTGTAAAATTAAGATAATAGTAACATTGCCTTCATAGAGTTGTTGTATGGATCAAATGAGTTAAAACATGCAGAACCCTTAGAGAAGTACCCAGTAAATGCTCAGTATTTATTGGCTACAATTTAGACTTATAAATATGTATTATTTTCTATCACTGCCATAAGCAGTTTCTACAAGCTTAATGGTAACACAGATTTAATATGTTATAGTTCCGTAGAAGTCTGATATGGTCTTGTTGGGATAAAATCAAGGTGTTGATGGGGCCTCCTTTGTGGAGGCTCTGGGGACAATCTTCTGTTGCTGTTGTCATGCCTTTTCCAGCTTCCAGAGGCTGCCTACATTCCTTGGCTCAGGGGCATTCCTCCATCTTCAGAGCCAGCCACATTGCTTTTCATTGTCTATTCTTCCATAGTCACAGTTCCTCTGATTACAGCTGAGAAAGGGTTCTCCAGTTTTTAAGAATCTATATCATTTCATTGGGCTCACCCAAAAAATTCAGGATAATGTCTCCATCTCAATGTCCTTAACTTAATCCAATCTACAAAGTCTCTTTTGCCATAAAAAGTAACATATTCACAAGGCCCAGGGAGTAGGATGTGGCTATTTAGGGACCCATAATTCTTCCTACCACAGGATATGTCCATAATAGAAAATTTAACATTGTCCACTGTGATGGTTAATAGTCAACTTGACTGGGTCACAGGGTGCCCAGATATTTGTTTAAATATTATCCTTGGTGTGTCTGTGAGGGTGATTTTGGAGGAACTTAACATTTACATTGGTAGACTGAGTAAAGCAGGTCATCCTCCCTAATGTGGGTGGGCCTCATCCCATCAGTTAAAAGCCTGAATAGAACAAAAAGGCCGACCCTCCCCCAGGTAAGAGAGAATTCCTCCTGCCTGACTGCTTGAGTTGTGACTTCCATCTTCTCCTGCCCTTGGACTGGAACTTACATCATCAGCTCTCTTGGATCTCCAGCTTCTCAGCTGCAGATCTTGGGACTTTTCAGCTAACATAGTTACATAAGTCAGTTCCTTGTAATCTCCTCTCTCTCTCCTGTTTTTCTGGAGAACCCTAACTCATACATTCACAGACACTGCGGCAATATCATATATATATATGTGTTTTTTTTTTTTAACTTCTCCATTAAGGTTTTAGGGGGGCTCATTTAGTGTCAGTGCTGGGTCTGAGGAGCAAACAGCACAGACCTGGTCCTTGCCCTCGTGGAGATCACAGCCTGATGGACAAGCAGACACTGAACAATTGAACATAAACCGATCTGAAATTACAGAGGGTGACCAGCAGAATGCAGGTCAGTGCTGTTAGAGAGAGTAGCAGAGTGGGAGTCATAGAGTGGGAGTCTGAAGTCCCAGCACACATCATGAAATCTACTGAGTGGAGATGACCTGAATATAAAAAAAAGCAAAATGAAATAAAATATAAAACCTTAGAGCACAATGAATATAATAAAGGTAAACTGCATTTTGGAAACTTTAGTCTGATGACACTTTCAGAACTACATGTGTGTGTGGATTGCAATGCCTGCTGTGGATCCTATGTAACTCAGCGACAACTTTGCAAGCCAGGGTCACAGAGCCTCCACTGGCCTGGAGCAGCACCATCGGGAACGCTCAGCCTCTCTGTAGATATTCCCCAGGAAAGAGGACTTTGGAGGAGTTTGCATGGGCAATTAAGTGTATGGGAATGACACACAGCATCTCACTCACTCAAGTGCAAGGGGACTGGGAACTGGATCCTGGTGTATCTTAGTGTCTATCACACACTTAGTTACACTTTGTCACCTAGGCTCCAAAGCAGTGCTATGAGGGCCCCCACGCCTCAGAAAATCCCTCATTAAGGCAGTCTTCTCATCTCCTCTTGAAGCACTTCTTTTCTTAGGGATTAGATAAGGCTCCCAGGGCAAGATCCCGTGAACCTATTCCTCTTCCTGGTCATGTGTGCAATGTGCAAACAAAACCTCACATTGTGTTTTAGCCATAAAAGCTCTGAGCTATGGCCCTGTTGGAAAAGAGTAAAAGGATGATTGAGCTCAGGGAGAGCCCTGCTGGGGCTGGCTAACGTGGATCTGTTTTATGATTTGATGCCAGCAAGCTGGGTGGCTCAGAGGTGGAGACAGTGGAATAATAAATCTCTACAGTTAGAGCTTAACAAAGCATGCCTTTTAATGTGGCTAGGAGGACACTATTAAAATGGCTAACCTTGGGAACACAGACAATAGGAGGAGAGAGATTAGGGCAAGTTTGAGGGACTGGTACAATTACATAGGCAGGGAGCCATTGACTCTAGCCAATGACTTTGTTAGATGGGTAACATTATCCCCAATTAACAACTGAAGAAACTGAGGCTCAGAGAGGTTTTGTGATTTGCTCCAGCTCATAAAGTTTGTGAGAGACAGTGGCAGGACCAGGACTCAAGTTTGTTAAAAACTAAGAACAGCATTGTTTTTACAGACAGGGAAGAGCCAAGTCATATGAGAAGATTAGCATAAGCCAACAAGGCCATGTGCCCATCTAGGTAGCTATGTGGCTAGCCACATTCCCAGCCCAGCCTGCCTGAGAGGAGCCTCGTGCTCCCTGTCCAAAGCCTCCGGAGGACACTTAGGAGAATAATAATAATAATAACAATAATCATGTCTTCTTACATGTGATCCTGTGAACCAGCATGACAGGTAAAGGTTGCGGCTGCAGCAAGGGATTTCCCATCTGTTGATACTCAAATTCTTCAGCCAGCCACTCCAAAATTGAAATGCGCATTTAATAAGCTGACTCTCTGCAACAAAGCAATTTAATTCACAGATAATTATGCAGATCCACCTCTCGCTCTCAGGGTGCCAGCTTCACTCTCGGTGTCCTCAATTTGGCATATTGCAAACCCCTACATCTGTCTCAGGCATTTACATTCCCAGAGTTGTGATCATTATTTTGGAAATGTCGAGAATTCAGAGTCCTGCAAAAGTATTGCCTTTCCACTAGGGTTGGCAGATAAAATGCAGGATGCCCAGTGAAATTTGAATTTCATATAAACAATGAAGAATTTTTTAGTATGTCTCGAATATTGCATAGAACATACTTTTACTAAGCACTTTTAGGTTAAGTATTCAAATTTTATTGGGCATCTGGTATTTTTATTTGCTGATTCTGGCAACCCTATTTTCCATGCCAAATTAAGGTTTCTAATTGGTCATAAGTTTCAGCTGCATCTTTAACTCTAGGACAGAAGGAACCCCAAGGATGTATTCTCTCTCCTCCTGAAAGAACTGAATTTGGTTACAGTGAATTTGCTTATGCTGACTTTTTTTTTTTTTTTTTTTTTGGTGGGTGGGGGGCTCTAAGCAGCAAGGTTGATTCCATGAGATCCAGACCTTTAGTAAGAGTTGACTGGCTGGGATTGAACCTGTGACTCCAGGTGGACCAATCAGATCTGTTTCTGAGAACTAGGATTGAAAGAGGGAGACCTTGAGCAAAGTCTTTGCAAGTGGTTGGAACAGAAGTGAGAGTTTGTGAGACACCCATTATCTCTCCCACACTTCCTCCTCTTTTCACTGAGCTAAACTCAGTTGATTTTTGTTAACTTGAAACCAAAAACGACTTATCTAAGAAAGGGTGCTAAGCTGAGACAGCGGTTAGTAGAAGCATGAAGGAATCTCCTCTTGGGATTGCTGTGCTCATCTCTTCCCCATGCACCCCAATCCTACGTTCTTCAAGACCAAATTCAATCCCATCTTCTCCATGAAGCCCTTGTTAATGGTCCAGCACATAATAAAAAATTGACTAATTTTCGGAGTAAGTGGAATTCCACCAGAAGAGTAGGGCTTTATGGAAATAATGGAGATATTTCTTTTTTAAATGTCCATATCTCTCCCCTAAAAACTCCATAGGCAGTCAATCCTTTCATTGCCCGCGGCCCCTTCCAGGCTGCACCCTGTATGAGGTAGAACAAAGAACACTCCACTAAGATGCAGTAGATTCACCTTCTGGTTTGACTTCCACTTTTGCCCCTTCACTTGGCATGCACCCTTGTTGCCCCTACCTGCTCCAGTTCTACACTGCTTCCGAGAGGACCAATAGCCTTCTCTCCAGGCTTGGGATCCCCACTGTAACCTCCTCCATACACAACTGCAGATAAAGTCTCTGATTAACAACACCAATATACAAAAGAATGACCTCTTCAATTTATAAAGAGCTTATACAGATTAATATAATAAGAAAATCACTATGACCCCCTAGTGTATGCCTTACCCTCCTGTAAAGTGCACCCAGAGCTCTGCCTCCGTTTTTTTTTGTTGTTTGTTTGTTTGTTTTTTTGCACATACTGTCTCTTCTGCTTGGAATCTCCTTGTCTTGCTTCTCTCTTGTTTACTCTTTAAGATGGAGCTTAAATGTCACTTCCTGTTTGAAGCCTTCCCAGGCTCTTTTCCAATCCCTCTGTCGCAGCTGAATGAGTTTTCTCCTTCTCTGTGTTCTCCGGGCACTTTGTACATTCTTATATTATAGTATTTATCACACTATATTGTACCTATTGTCACACTTATTTACTTCATTTCTGCCTCCTCCCATAGGCTATGAGTCCCTCAAGGGCAAGGGCAGTGTCTTCCTTGTGTATTCAGCACCCACACAATGCCAGGCATGTAGCAGGTGTCCAGATTTAAAGGTTGGTCAGGATGACAGTAAATCCTCCCACTCATCTCTGCTACCCCATAGGTTCCTGGCCAAGTTGTATATAAGGAATAGCAATCAAATGAAGAACAAAGTATGAGCTTTCACAATGATTTGCCAGTACCATAAAACCCCCCCAAATGAAGGTCTTTTTGGATAAAAGCTGGATAGTAGATCAGAGCCTTAGATCTGAAGAAAATGGGGCCACCTTTTCTCTGTTCCCTCAAGTCTAGACTGGCTGGCCATGCAGTGCCATTTCTAAGTCCACTTACCCAACTAGCTTCATGGGTAAGGATGGCCAGGTTGCATGAGAAACCCAGTAATGGACAGAGGATCAGGCACAGAGAGAAGGCTTCCTTTGGGAAGAGGGCTGGGTGTGCAGATGCAGAAAGTGAAGTGGTGCGGTAGCTCCACCTGCAAGTAAAACAGTCTGATGACCATTCCAGGCTCTGGTAGGTTACAGGAGCTTGCCTCCTTCTCTTGGGAGGCAGCTGTCAAGGGAGTAGACAGAGGTACTAGAAGTGATGAAAGTTCCTCTAATCCTATTGTAAGAGAGAAAAACCACAGATGGGCAGGAGGCCCTCCTCCTCCTCCTGTCCTCAAACCAGGGAAAAAGTTCCCAGTGAATGGAAAGATCCTCCATGCAGTCTCCTCCTTTCCTTATTCATATCCTGTATTCCCTCCTCAAAGGATAGTTACTCCTCAAAGGAGAACTGAAATAAGATCTCCAAAGGGCCTAAGGAAAGGACCAGAAATTAGAAAGCCTAGTAGAAATATTGCAGTTTTTTCCTTTTAAAATCTACTGGTAACTTCATAGAATCAAATTGTTTTAATCAGCCTTCAAGCAACATAAACCAGCAGGTTGCCCTAGTTCAATGATTAAAATTTGGAGATAGAGAAATTTACTGAGAAAAAAAAAATATTTGACATCCTTTTCTGACTGTGGGTTGTGTTTTCTCATGGGAAGAGCCCGCGTGTTTTCAGAGATCCACGTGTCCCAGATGGGCTCCTTTATGACTGGAGGCAAGCCAGGCTCCTGGAGTTACTTGATCTATGACCTTTCCTATTAGGGAAAAATACAAACCCGTTTGGACAGGCAGCGATTTGGGTGATGCTCAACCTTCTCATCGCCTCTCTCAGTCGGCAGCTTGGGTGCTGTCAGAGCATTCCTGTAACACATGAATACTGTAGAACATTTTGAAATTACAGATAAGAAAAAAAACCAAGAAAATTAAAATGTAATTCAACCACTGAATTAGTACCACTGGCATCATTTTTAGTCATTATCTTTCCAGGTCGTTGTGCGTGTGTGTGTACCTGCCTGCATGCATGTATGTATAAGTATTACATTAAACTATTATTAAAGCTCTTATTAGGTCATGTCATATACATTAGTTTGTATGTATATGTACCTACTTCTAAAAATGACTTCACAATACATTACAGTCAGTTTTCTGTGACATTAAATATTCTTGCACAAAATCATTTTCAGTGGCTGCTGGGTATTTCACCGTGGAGATGAAAGATGATTTAATTATCTACTCTTCTGTTGTTGGGCCTTTAGATGGTGTCCAGTTTTTCACTATTATAAACAATTCTGGAAATAAAAATTCTTTAGTGGTATTTTTGTGTACATCTATGATTATTCACCTAAGATAAACTCTTCCAAGTGGAATTGCTAAGTCAAAGCATTTGCATACTCTGGAGGTTTTGTGACAGATATTTGACATCCAGTTGTGCAGTAGTTCCCTTCAGCAGTGGCCCATTTCCTTGAAATATGCCATGCCTGGGCAGTAGTGGGTCTTCAGCATTTCATTGCCTAATTGATAAGTTAGATGCCTCCTGAAGGGACGTCCAGTGGTTTGAGCTTCAGTTACCCACAGAGATAACTCTCTCATTAGCACACCCTTGCTTGGTGTTTTTATCTCCCTGTCTCACTTCTTGCATTTCCTCATTTGTCTTCATGGGATGATTTCCCAAATAAACTCTTTGCATCCAAGTCATTACTACAGAGTCTGATTTTGAGGGAACCAACACCAAGTTTATGGAACTCAAACAAAGACATACGGGAACACAGTGGAGGGAGGAGTCATTCTGTCTTCGTGAGCAGTGGTAGTCGTAGCAGCAGTCATTGTTAAAATAATAATGGTAATAATATTTACAAGACGGTAACAGCATCACCACTTACTGTGTGCTTCCTGCGTGCCAGGCACAATGATAAGCTCTTCATGCCTACTGGGCCACTCTACCTTAGAACTGCACGGGGTGTGTACTATTTTATCCTATCTGATGGGTGAAGAAACCAAAGCTTAGGAAGGTTAAGTGACTCTCCCTAGACATGTGGTACTAAGCGGGTGAGCTGGGATTTGGAGTCCGACTCCGGGATCTATAACCTTAGAGAAGGACACATTTGTGCTGATGCCTTGGTGAACAGAGTGTGGGGTCTGCCAGGTGTATAAGGAAAGAGGGACGTCTCGGGCAGATGGAGGAGCTTGCTGGGGCAGTGGGTCTTGCACAGGGGCTTGGAGGGAAAAGTGGGATGTGTCAGGAAGGGTCTAGATAGAAAAGAGAATCGAAGCTGCAGCATTTGGCGAGGCCAGGCTGTGATGAACTTCATTTATCCTGCTTAGAACTTTGTACTTGGAGGCATTAGATGGCACACTGTGAAGCACAGAAATGACACGCTCAGGCCCGCATGGCAGAGTGGAGAGCGGAGAGGTGGCGGGGAACCCAATTAGCACACAATTGTGATGGGCTTTGCCTCCACCCTGCCATTTTCCTAACCACCTCAGTGGAGAGGGATCCGGGCCAGCTGGCAAGTGAGCTAAGTGGCTCCCCTGGGATTATTTTTTCAGCAACTGGCTGTTCTTCATACAGATTTGCTTCGCCAGGTTTCCAAAGCAGCCCACAGACTGTCCTGATCTATAAATAAGTTGTATCTGTCTCCGTTCACCCCTCCCCCATTGCTCCAGGTGCAGCCTTTTCTTTCTAGAATTCAGATAACCAGAGAGATGGCCTGAAGCCTGTGCTGGGAATGGTGGGGGAGGGAGGGCGTGTGGACGGGCACTGACAGTTCTGAGGATGTAGGTGGTGAAGCTGTGAGTGCTTGAGCTGTGCAGGACCTAAAGAGAAGAGACCTATATGACGTGGGGAAACTGAGGCTTAGAGACGCGAGCCTGGGTCTCCTGACTCCTTTAACTTACACAGCCTCGCCAGAGGCCCATCTCTTCAGCTATTCCTGTTGCCTAAAAATGCATTTATTCCAGGGAGTCACTTGAAGACTCCCTACTTCCTTCAAATCTTTGCTTGAAATCTGCCCTTTTCGACAAGACCTACCTAGATAGCCCATTTAATATTGCAGCCTGGTCCTCCCTGACCCTCATTTTGTTCTCTCTTTTGCTTTAGCATTTATTGCCTTCTAATATACAATGTCATTAACTTGCCATTTTTACCCCTGCCCTGCTTTCCTCAGGGACAAGGTCTATGTCTACTTTGTTCACCGATCCCAAGTTTCTAGAGATGTCTGGCAATAGCATAAGCTCAATAAATATTTGTGGGACTAACCATAGTGCTTGTCTTTTTCTTCCTGGCTACCTTTAATGGCGATTTGCAATTAGTCTCCCTGATACAAAATGTTAAAGTTGTGTAAATACGAGAAAAAACATGGTGGTAGTGATAATTTTAAACTCAGGGCCATAGTCAAATTGCTAAGGAAGAACTTGAGAACCTGCCCATCCAGTCTTAAACATTTAACAAATCACTTCTTTGAAAACATCCGTCTAAGCTTCAGCATTCTAGATCAGAGCCTTAGATCTGAAGAAAATGGGGCCACCTTTTCTCTGTTCCCTCAAGTCTAGACTGGCTGGCCATGCAGTGCCATCTCTAAGTCCACTTACCCAACCAGCTTCATGGGTAGGGATGGCCAGGTTGCATGACAAACCCAGTAATGGGCAGAGTATCAGGCACAGAGAGAAGGCTTCCTGTGGGAAGAGGGCTGTGTGTGCAGATGCAGAAAGTGGGGTACAGTCCAATAGAAATATAATACAAGGACACACACATACTTTTAAATGTTCCAGTAGCTACATTAAATGAGTAAAAAATGAACAGGTGAAATTAATTTTAGTAATTCATTTCATTGAATCCGTCATAGCCAAATATTGTCATTTCAACGTATAATCACTGTAAACATGAATAACGAGTTTTTACATTTTTTTTTCTCCCTAAGTCTTTGAAATCCAGTGTGTATTTTATGCTTCCAGCACATCTCAATTTGGACTCATTGCTGAGCAACCACAGAAACCAGTGGTTTCCATACTGGACAGGGCAGTTCTGGAGGGGAAGACATGGCCTTTTTCCTCTAGTGGCTTCTACGTGAGCCAGTGGCAGCAGCACGTGGTAAGCCCAGGAGTAGAGGTGGGAAGTGGGTACAAGAGAAGACCAAGGCAGATGGGATTAGTTCTGTTTGAAGGGAGAGAAATTGGCAAAGACATGAAAAATCAGGTGTTTATTTTAACATCGTTTACTGTTTGGTGGCAAATTGGATGGCTCATGACATGGAAAAGAACTTGGGGTAACTATGGTTCAACCTCCTTGTTTTATAGGTAGGGATGCTGAGATACAGAAAGGGGAGGTGACTAGCTCCGGGTCACAGAGCAAGTCAATTTCCCTCTCTGTAAAATGACAAAACCCCTGTTCCACCCTCCCTTCAGAATTATTGTTGGAACAAATGGGATTGTAAACAGGATGTGTCTTGCATGGAAGAAAGTCTTTTTCTTCCATGCTAAAGTACATTTTCGCCCATGGCTAAAAATGTTATCTCCAAAGGGACTCTTTCTGAGGGGGTGTGGGCCTCAAGTTTCTCCATGTGTCACATGCTTCAGGGCTAAAGAGGCCTTGCTGAAGTCTATGCGCTGCCACGAGCTGTGTGTTTTGTGGGTTCATGTCTTTGCTGGTCCCAGTGCCTCCTCTGTATAGAAAGCCCGAGTGCAAAGTCTCCTGGGAGGGGAAAGAAATGGGTTTGAAGACAGGCAAATTAGGGTTTGCATGTTGGCTCAGTCACCAACTGCCTGAATGAGGTTGGGCCAGTCCCTCACTCTGTTTAAGCCTCAATTTTCTCATCTGTAAAATGAGAGTAACCACAAGGCATGTGCCAGGTACTTGTTGTGAAGGCTCATAAAGGTAGCTCATGGGAGATGCTCACAAACATTTTTCTTCCCCCACCCCTTCCAGCCCCAGCTTTTGATATGGTCATTCACCCATTGCATCCTCCAGTGTGCCTGGCACCAGGCTGAGTGATTTGTAACTTTACCCCTGAAAATTCTTACAATCGCTTCTGTTAGGTGATTGAGAGGTGTAGGTGGAAGATATGGGAGATTGGCTAGAACCACGTGAAAACCTGCCTTTCCCAAATCAGCCCAGGTGTGGCCTCTCGCAGTTCTCCCTCCTCAGTCATTTCCCTCTACAGCAACTAGCAGGGTAGGCAGGGGCTTGCGGGCCCCACATCTTCCATTTTTTCCATTCCAGCTTCCTCCTGAAACTTCTTGTGCAGGAATTGCCCCAAGGGACAACAGGAGCCAAATTACCGTCTTGAGCAGTTTCAGGAATTCACAGGGTGTCACACTCACCTGAGGAGATTTCAGAGGATGTCCTGGCCACGCCTCTTGGCTCTCTGTCCAATCAACTTTCTCCTTATTTCTATTCATTGCAGAAATGTGAAAATTCAAAGCCAGAGTAAAATAAACAATGATAATACAGCCAAGATTGTTAAGAATAATATCTGTATATTTCTACATGTAGATGGAGATTTAAAACATGCTGTTGGATTATACCCACTTGTGAAAGTTGCTTTATTTCTATATAATGTATGACAATCACCTTTCTTTTGGTCCATAAATATTCATTTGAAAGTTATTTAACAGCTGAGTGGAATTCTCTATTATGACTATACCCCTATTACTGGACAATGAGTTCAGGACTGAGGTTTTATTGTTAGAAAGCAAAGCTTCCATGCACGTCCTTGTCAGCTCAGCCTTTGTGCATGGGCTTAATTCTTTCTTCATCTTAAATTCCTGCATCTAAATTGATGAGTAAAAAGAGTTACACAATAAAAACTCTTAAATAAGAAAATTGTACTTAAAAAAGGATAAAAAAGTAGGCATGCATGATTTCTATAGTGATAGTCCCCTTACTCTCTCTGCCTCTCCAAACCATCCCTGGAGCCATCCCTGGAGTGCTGGTAACATTCTGTTGGGTATCCCTTCAAAACTTTTCTAGATTCAGCCAAGCATCCTTGTATGCAAACCCCACATGCCCTACACACACACACACACACACATAAATATTGCTTCAAGCTTTTGATGTGTAATGTCAGGTTTTATTCCATAAAGATCTTTCTTCCCTTTAAATCTCCACTTGTTTCTGTCTTGTGACCCTGCTGCAGAGCCTTTGTGCCAGGTGCTATGGGATATTTGGCACATCCAGCCTTTCAGAGCTCTCTGAGGCCAGGCAGAGACGGTTTGGATTGTGAAGTCTCTGCATTGTGGTGTACGTTGGGAGCAAACCTCATTCCTGATTCTGCTTTGGCTCTTGACCCAGCCCAATCTGTCCCAACGACAGAAAGGTATGGAGAGATTTAAAGACCATCCTGGCTCCTTTGAAGAATGTAATATACCACTCCCAACTTTGGCAAAGCTTCATGCCTCTTTGTCATAAAGCTCATGTGCAAGAAAAGAAAAACAGGAGGAGAAAAATACTATTTTTTCCCCCATAGCCTAATACAGTGAGGGCTAGACCTAGGGCAGAGGCAGGGAGCTCTGTGGCCAAGACTGCTGAGAAGGTAATCATATAACTTACTGTCCAAGTGGGACACTTCTGGGAATGACGTGGAGAGCTAATAATGTGTATACTTGGACAGCAGGCACAAGCCAGATATTTGGTTACTCTTCCTTACAAGGGATGTCTTCAGCTTATAGGAGACACAGGTGGGGTGCAGTTGATGGGGGCACCAGGTTGGAATGAGAAAGACTGGATTGAAGGTCCTGCCTCTCATGGTTGGTGAGACCTGAGACAGTCACTTCACACCTAGAGCCTGTTTTCTCCTCTGCAAAGTGAGGGGTAAAACTATTTACCTTACGGGGCTGATGCAGAGAGTAAATAGGATGTCGAGCTTTGTAAAGTGTGATTTGCTGTGTATGTGCTAGGTATTGGGGAACAAATTCCTGCAGCCTCATTAGTGAACCCTGTAGAAGGGTCTTGTGGAAAGACCCTGCTTAAGGTAACAACGGGGAGTTAAACTGATAATATTGGCTTCAACCACATTCCAGTACTCCAAAGAAGGAGCAAATCCTCGTATGAACCCAAAATAGAGATCAAGTAGGTGTTGTGGGCTGAATAGTGACACTCTAACATTCATGCCCAGCTTGAACTTCAGATTGTGACCTTATTTGGTGCTCTGGTCTGAATATTTATGTTCCTCCAAAATGCATGTGTTGAAATCAAATCCCCAATGTGTTGGTTTTAAGGGGTGAGGCCTTTGGAGGTGACTAGGACATGAAGGTGGAAACCTCATGAATGGAATCATTTTCCTTAATAAAAGAGGCCCGAAGAAGCTTGTTCACCACTTCAACCATGTGAGGACCCAGCAAGCAGGTGCCATATTTGAAGCAGAGCCAGTCTCATCAGGTGCCAAATTGACTGGAGCCTTGCCTTCAGAACTGTGAGCAACAAATTCCTGTTGTTTATAAATTACCCAATAGAAGGTATTTTGTTATAGCAGCCCGAACAGACTAAGACATTTGGAAATAGGATCTTGCAGATATAATTAAGGTAAAGATTGAGAGGAGGTCATGCTGGATTAGGGTGGTCTAAGGTTACTCAATGTGAGTGTCTTTAAACGAAGAGGAGAGGACACACACAGGGAGAGGGAGGAAAGCCCTGTGCAGATGGAGGCAGAAATTAGAGAGATGCTGCCACAAGCCAATAAATGCCAGGAGCTGCCAGAAGCCAGAAGAGACAGGGAATTATCTGCTCTAGAGCCCTGGAGGGTGCAAGACTCTGCTGACTCCTTGATTTCAGACTTCTGCCTCCAGGATTGTGAGAGGATAAATTTCTGTTGGTTTTAGCTACATTTGCTGCTGGTCATTACTGGATATCAGCAAAGGTGCATGCCTTAGCAAAGGCCCAGAAGTTCTTCGAGTAGAAGGTTTAAAACTCACCATTGGCCAGGCACAGTGGCTCATGCCTGTAATCCCAGCACTTTGGGAGACCAAGGTGGGCAGATCACTTGAGGTCAGGAGTTCAAGACCAGCCTGGCCAACATGGTGAAACCCGGTCTCTACTAAAAATACAAAAATTAGCCGGGAGTGGTGGCACATGCCTGTAGTCCCAGATACTCAGGAGGCTGAGGCACGAGAATCACTTGAACCTGGGAGGCGGAGGTTGTGGTGAGCCGAGATCATGCCACTGCACTCCAGCCTGGGCAACAGAGCGAGACTCCATCTCAAAACAAAACAAAACTCACCATCGAAGGCAGGAAACATGTGGCAGTCTTTGATATACACAACAGGTGTCAGCTAGACTTGAAAGGGGTGTAAGATACACAAACATACACACATGCACACCCCTTTCTTTACCAAATATGAGAATCCTCTGCTTCCTCATCCTCATTACCGGCAGGCTTTAATTCCTGGGAACCTCTCTATTGTGTCCTGGGTGGGCAGAGATGGTTTCTGCAGGTCTTTTGCTCTACTTCGCTCAGTGAAATCCTTCAAATTGGATTCCCATTTCTCTTGATCACAAATAGTGCTACAAAAAGGGCCCGGAGAGTTTAAGCAGCAATGTGATGTAGAAAAAAATATACTGTCTCTGAAGCCAGAAGACTAAGACTTCTTCAAGGACACACACCGAGCACATAGCCCTGAATACGCCTTTCCCTGTTTTGATGAAAGTTACACATATGGGTGCTCAAACCCTACTTAATCGACAAATTGATATGTGTCCCTGGAATTGTTTGTGTAGCCAACTGCATGTGAATCCCAGAGAGGCGAGGGCGTCAGAAGGGCGAGCGTCTGGGATATTTTAATATTCAGTATTTTCAGACTCAGCAGGCAGCAGGCTAAATCTGTCCGCTGATGGGCAGGCATGAATTATGAAACCACTCACGCAGGTTGAGAGGTTGCCCTGAGCTGGGCGGTGCTGCCCCCAGTGTCTGCTCAAGGTGGTTGGGGGATGGATTGCTCCCCACTCAGGAAAGAAGGGGGAATATGAACAGGTGAGTGACCACAGTGGGGTTGTGACCCGTAGACAGTGGGACCAGTGGGGGCTTCTCAAATCCTGGGCCCTCAGACTTTAGGATCAGAAGAGGGAAAAAACCCGGTAGGACAGGCTCAGCTTTCCGAGGCTGGAGGGTGAGGCTGCCCCCTAGTGGCTGAAGTTCATGACCGGACGGACGTTCAAGGAATCTCAGACGTTCCAATGCCTTCTCCCAGGAAGTGGGCTGTGCAGGCTGGAGGTGCCCTAGTGTCAGGCTGAAGGCTGGGAGCCGACATCTAATCATCAAGATGATGGAACTCTGAGGGCTGAAGGTAAGACAGCAGGTTGTGGCGGTGGAGGATTGTGTGTAATGGCCAGGGGAGAGAACGAAGAAGCTGAGACTCTGTAGTAATACTTAACGACAGTAACTCATTAAGAATTACTACTTATTGATGTTCTGTTTGTGTCTGACATGGTTTTAAGCATCTCACATATTTTCTCAATTTATCACAACAACCTATTCATTAGATATAATTACTTTCAAATATACAGATAAGAGGCAACATAAATAATTCACTATTATCATTACAATGTGTGTGGTAGTTTATAGCTATGTAATACTTACTGTTGCATAGGCACTTGAGAAGCATTATCTCTTTCAGTCTTTACACTTATTTTCCTGAGGTAGGCTTTATTATTCCTATTTTTATTATTTCTGTCTTATCATTGAAGAAACTGAGGCTTAGAGAGGGTGTATACCAGTTAGCTTTTACAATGTAGCAAATCATCCTTCAAATTTAGTGGCTTGAAACAATAGTTACTTATTTAGTTTGTAATGCAGTGAGTTGGCAATTTGGGCTGGGTTCAGCTGGGTGGTTCTTCTGGTCTCAGCTGGTGCAGTGAGACCACTATACCTCAATGGTCAGATGCTGGTCAGCTAGGTGGTTCTGCTTCAAGGGATTGGTTAGTTGTGGGCTGGGGTAATGGGTGGAGACTGGTCCATGTGTCTCTCATCTAGCAGGCTAGCCTAGGCTTGTAGCTGGAAGGAGTCTGAGAGAAAGAATGGAAACATGCAATATCTCTTGAGGTCCAGGATCAAAACTAGTACAATGCCACTTCTACTCAACTATTGGCCAAGGCAGGTCACACGACTAGTACAGATTTAAGGGGCTGGGAATATAGACCCCACCTGCTGATGGGAGGATCTGTAAAATCACATAGCAAAGAGTGTGGTTATAGGAAGGGGTGGTGAACTGGGGCCAGTTTTGCCGCTTATCACTGAGTGGCTGTGGGGAGTAGAGGATGGCTCCCAGGCAGAAAGAACAGAATGTACAAAGACCCCCACTAAGACTCTAGGCAGGAAAGAGCATGTATAAGCTGGCATGCCTAAAATACAAAAGAGGAGACAGTAGGAGAAGTTGGGATGGAGTGCTGTTCTTAGAACTTTGTATGGGTTAACTAACTTAATTCTCACAACAACCCCATGAGGCAAACAGTATGATTTTATTCCCTTTCTAGGAGGGAAAGCTAAGGCATGGAGAGGTTGAACAATACCCTAAGTCATACAGCTAGAAAGCAGCAGCATCAGATTCCAACCCAGGGAGCCTAGCTCCAAAGCCCATACCACAAACCACTTGTCACACTGCTGGTACCACAACAGGTGCCAAGAAAGAACATGGGAAGAAAAGGTTCTTGGTGTTGAGTTTGAGGGCCGAATGTTGAAACCGCTTTCCTTAGAGGCTTAAAGACAATAAGGCGGAGATTCCCTGTCACCTGTTTGCCCAAGATTGGGACTGCTTATTCCTGCTTAAAGATAGAAAGGAACCAGGAGAACTTGTGTTTCCTTCTGGCTCTGTGACTCTACAAATTGGTGCACAATGCTGTCCAGTGTATTCACTAGGATCCTTTTGGTCTTAAGAAACAAACTGACTCAGTGTAGCTCAAGTTTTAAAAAGAGGTGTTCCTTAGTGCCTTACTGGGTGAGCTCAGAGAATTAGAGGATCTTAGGAAGGGGTGGAACTAAATGAGGTCCCGGGACTTCACTGATAGTAGTTTGTGGATTCACTTTCTAGATTGTAGCCAGCCAGCTGAGTCGATTCTAAAGACTTCCCATCACTACGACTCCTTGTTCAAGTCTTAACTTTCCATGAGAGGGAATCTGCCACAACTTGGGTCACATGTTTTTACACTGGGCCAATTGAACCTGGTGAGGAGAACACATTCATGAGTATAACCAAGGCCACTTGGGGAATCACTATGAAGCCATCCTTATCGGAGTCTATTGCTTGGTGATGGGATGAGTTCTAAGCCCCACTACCTACACCCACCTGGAAAGTTCCAAGGATGCATCTATTTCTAAAGCAAAGGAGTAGACTTTCTTCTCCCAAGGATCTCAAAGTTCCAGAGTTTCTGAGCAAACTCATATCCAGCAGCTTTGTTGCAGATACAAATTCTCAGCTAGAGAATTTGGATATAGTTTTATTAATTACATTTTTTGAGACCAGCAAATAGCTTTCATTAAATTATAACAACACAAGGCAGACAATATATTTAAGCCCAAACAATTGTACTGTGCAAAGCTTGTATTTATGCGATAGTGCTAGTCAATCCTGACTTCCTAAAAGATCAGGGTGGTAAAATATTTATTAGCAGTTCAAAGACATGTCTTTTTCAAATCCAATATCTTCTTTAGGATAGATATGAGGGCAGGCAGCTCTATTTGTTGATTTCACAGCATGATGTTCTTTGGATGGTTCAAAGGTGCTTCCTTGTGTTTCCAGAGAGATGGAGCTGGGTTCTGTAGATTAACAGTTCCTCTTCTAAGCTTCATGTGTGATTTGCCCCCAGACTGAAGAGTCCACTTGCACAGATTAGGTGAAATCCATGATTTTCAAAAATATATTTTGACTACTTAAATTTCCAGAAGAAAGTTTCTTATACGCCAGCGCAACTGTCTTGCACATAAATGCTTTATAACACTGATCATTCTAATTCTTGACATAGATACAATTTTTGTTTAAACATAATCTATTTGGAGTGTTTTGGGGCTGGAAATTTAAGACTCGAATACTCAGCAGGGGTGACTTTGCCACCAATCAATTCATTATGTGACCTTGGACGAACACCCCAGAATTTCTATACTTTTTTCTATTTCAATATATAAAACTGGGATTGGTAATACCAGTTAGGAATGTGTTCAGCTACAAATAATGGAAAATCTGTTAGGGGTTTATTTTTCTCACCTGAATAGTCAAGATGTAGGAAAGGTAGAGTTGGTGTAACAATAAGAGGATGTTATTTAGGACCCAAGATCCTTTTCTATTCTTGTGATCAGCCTGTGGTTTTGTCCTCGTGGTGGCAAGATGGCCACTGCACCTTCAAATAGGGAGAGGAGGAAGGGTCATGGGTCAAACGAAATGCTAGCTGAGTCTGTTCCTCCTATTTTTAGGGAAGCAACAGGTTTCCTGGAAGATACCCCTCTGATTCCCAAATAGTCTTCTCCTTACATCTCATCTGCCCATGAACTGAAATGTGCCCATCCTAACTGTGAAGGTGTCTGGGGAGGTGATCTTGTTTTCTGGGCATATTGTAGCCCTGATGTTAAGGGCCTATTGGTAAATAATGAAAAATAAATGTTTTGTAGGAAACTAACAGTGTCCTTTTTTGTCCCAAAAAGGTAGATGAAAACTATTATTTATTGGTCTTCTACCAGTTGACAAGCATTGTGCTAAGCCTTTTTCACCAATTATGTCAAATTTAATTTCTACAACATACATACACACACACACACACACACACACACACAGAGTAGGTGTGAACTTTATTTTATAGAGATGAAGAAACTAAAGCTCAAGAGATTAGGTAAATTGCTCAAGGTTGCAGAGTGGGATGAATTAAAAATATCTCCTATCTCTATTGAGTTCAGAAAGGCTGGAGGAAGTTTTGAGTTACTTTGAATATTTTCTGTTGGCCTCTTGGGGAGGAGCTTAATTTTCTTTTCTTTCTTTCTTTTTTTTTTTTTTAACTCTATATGTCTGAAGAAGGGATGGATGTGGGGGTAAGGGTAGAGCTCCCAGAGGCCCAGGGCCTCCCTGTGAATGCCCACCATGCTGTTGAGGGGCTCTGGCCTGTGCTTCCTTAAAGATGCCACCAATCCTTCCTAGATTTCCCAGAGCTGAGTTGTGGTGGTCTCCCACCCCTTAAGGTTCCTCCTATGCTTGAGCCAGATCCCTTCCTCATTGTCAGTCCCATTAAAAATTTCACGTAGCTCAACTGCAGTGATTTGAGGGAAATGGAGCAGGACTCAATTGCTCCCCCAACTCTCTGGAGCAAATAACACAAAGAGCCTTGCTGCAAGTAGTCAAGAATGTTGAGAGGTGATTGCTGCCTTTGAATCACCCCTTGCCACTTATTGGCCATGTGACTTGCCAGTTACTGGATGACTCATCTCGGTTTCCTCATCTGTAAAATGGGCCTTAACAACAGTACCTCTGTCATCAAGTTGTTGTGAGGATGAAGCCGTGTAAAATACTTGTAACAATGCTGCCTACTACATAGCTAACATCTGTGAGTGCTTAGTCTTGCTGAATGTCCTCTTTTAGACATCTTTGTCATCTACTCGATTTTAGAGATTCATTCTTTTGAATCTTGAGAGCCAAATTTCTTGGCTTGTTCTTTGTTTTCTTTTTTTTTGAGATGGAGTCTTGCTCTATTGTCCGGGCTGGAGTGCAATGGCACGATCTCAGCTCACTGCAACCTCCGCCTTCTGGGTTCAAGCGATTCTCCCACCTCAGCCTCCTGAGTACTGGGATTACGGGCAACTGCCATCATGCCTGGCTAATTTTTTTGTGTGTTTTTGTAGAGATGGGGTTTCATCATGTTGGCCAGCCTAGTCTTGAACTTCTGACCGGTGATCCACCCACCTTGGTCTCCCAAAGTGCTGGGATTATAGGCTTGAGCCACTGCGCCCGGCCTGGGTTGTTCTTAAGTGACTATTTGATTTTAGTGAATACCGTACTTGTCAATAATTGCCTTTGGTTGTAGCTGTTAATACAAAACAAGAAAAAGGATAGCTAACATTTGTTGAGCTCTTATTCTTCTGCTTTTCTAAAATATGGGTTAACAGGACAGTATGAGTTGAGGCCCCTAGAGTTGTGCAATATGGTGGCTGTTGCATAGTCAACTTGGGAGTGATGGGTTGGTAAATAACAAAGATCACTTTGTTTTCATCACTGTTGAAGCTAAGCCTGCAGTTTTAAATACGCTGTTTTCTTTGGCACCAGTTTTCGTTTGCTCCAGGCCCACGAAAGCCACCTTTAACCTTCAACATGATGTTCTTCTGTCTTTCCTCAGCATGCAGCCCCTGCCCAGCAAAATACCATCTGGGGACGTGAGGCCAAAGCACCCATGTTCTGGTCCCACTTCTACCACTGTCTTGTGCCATGCCATGGGGCAAGTCACTCTCACATTTTGGGCTTCAGCTTCCCCTTCTAAGAGATGATTCCTAGGGCCTCTTCCAGCTCTACTATTTTCCGATAGTCACTAAAAGATGCTCGATGACTTTGGGAGCACAGGGTTCTTGGGAGATTTTGGTTTTGAAGTTTTCCTTCTGAGGATTGCTTTCATTTAACGGGCATCTTGTTGCTGAAAAATACAATCAAGAAAGAAAACACACAAATGCCTTTTCCTTCTCCAAATGTGATGCTTAAATAAAATTCAGTTCCATAGAGCAAACACAGAGGAGTATAAATGGATAGGGTTTCTCTTGTCTTTGAGCAGTCCCAGAGGAGGCTGTAAACAGCAGGATATCCCTTCAACCAGATGGGCTGCCGAACTATGAGAGCCAAGCACTCTCAGAGAAGAGAGAAATGACTTGCGGAAATAAGGAAAGGCTGGTTACCGTGATGTCAGTTTATTCTCACAGCTGAATATAGTCAGTCTGGAAGCCAGAAAGTAGATGAAGATTAACCATGCTGAGAGGCTCTCAAACCCGAGCTGATGGGTGTGATGTTCCAAGTCACAGTTCAGAGTCTGATAGGAATACGGTCCATTGAGTTAACTTTGGATGTGAGACATCCTTGAGAGCAGGGCCAGGTTCAGGAAACATTGGGACAGAGTTAGATGGCACTCCACCCCCCTTTGGTGGTTTTGCCCCATTTTTCTTGGTGCCATGAACAGCTTGGGATACCTAGGGTTTCTTGTTGCCCACAGAGCCCTCTCCTATCATGTCTTACCTAGACCAGCCTTGTCTTATCCAGTGACACCTTGCTTTTAGTTTTTTTTTTCTTTCCCCTTTCTCTCATCTTCAATCTTATTAAAATTTCACTTTGGGGATAGTATGATGAGGGTAGAAAGAGTCATTCATTGTCTCTGGACTCAGGCAGTCTTCAGTGGAAATCTTGGCTCCTTTGCTCATGACAGTGAGAACTTAGGCCAGTTCTTTGGTTATCTTGTTTTCTTGCCTTTGAGATGGGTACAGTAAAATCTAACATACAGCACTGTTGACAGAATTGGGTGAGATACAAAGCTTATCTAAACAAGCAGAAAACAAGACACACACACAAGAAATGCTATTTTTTCCTTCTTGTCCCATCTTATAGTCCTTGCACATTAGCATTTGGGAAACTTAAAAAGGTATTGATGCCTGGGATCTGCCTCATCACCTGCTGGGAACTGGTCCTCTTTAAAAGCTCCTCAGATGACCATGTGCAGCCTGGGCTAAGACACACTGCCCTTGGGAATTGCTGATTAAGGGTTTGCTCCTCTACTCTCAACCCTGTTTCTATTCCCATCTCCTTGGATTTGATTCCTAAAGTCAATCTATCTTCTGTATTCCAATCTGACAAACAGTAGGTGATTAATCAAGGTTTGTGCATCAGATCCCTTCCCTCTGCCTGGATATTTGTTTTCCTTGGCACCTTGACAAGAGTAGGGCCATCTTCTCTAAGAGGAGGGAAAGGATGAATAAAGATTTACTGAAATGTTGTGGCAGAGATCTTTGGCGTAGAATGAGATGTTCTCTGGCACACTGGCGGAGAACCAGAGGGCCCAGGTAGGACCAGTGAGCCAGTTGGCCAGATTTCTTGTCTTCTTTCAGCAATGCTGAGGCAGGAAAACAGGCTGAAAAGCACTTGGTAAATTTAGAAATCAGGGAATTGGTGATTCCAAGGTGCAATGGACAGCTAGGGTATACCTGACCATGAGGTGTGGTCTGGGAAGGGAGACAGGTGTTTAGGGCTGAAATCAGTTCCTGAAATGGCTGACAATGAGCTATTCCTTCTGCCTCCTAGTTACATCTTGGAGGAGACCTTTGAACTATATCGTCTTAGTGCAGCCCAGAGGTTATCTGCAGACAATTCCCTTCCAGCCCAGAGCTTCTGGTGTCCCTCTGCCTGAGAGTGTTCTGTGGCCATGGGCATTTGGTCCTCACATGGGACAGGCTGGAAGTATCAGGAAGTTAATGGATTTGTTTCTACCTTCATCATGGAGGGATGACAGTGGGTGGATGTATTAGCCAGGGTTCTCTAGAGGGATATAACTAATAGGATAGATGTATATATAAGGGGGAGTTTATTAAGGAGTATTAACTCACATGATCACAAGGTCCCACAATAGGCCGTCTGCAAGCTGAGGAGCAAGGAAGCCAGTCTGAGTCCCGAAGCTGAAGAACTTGGAGTCCAATGTTCGAGGTCAGGAAGTATCCAGCGTGGGATAAAGATGTAGGACAAAAGACTAACACAGTCTAGTCTGTCCATGTTCTTCTGACTACTTTTATTCTGGCTGCACTGGCAGCTGATTAGATTGTGCTCACCCAGATTGAGGGTGGGTCTGCCTTTCCCAGTCCACTGACTCAGATGTTAATCTCCCTTGGCAACACCCTCACAGACACACCCAGGAACCATACTTTGCATCTTTCAATCCAATCAAGTTGATGGTCAATATTAACCATCACAGTGGATGAACACCCGACTTCCTTGTTCCTTGGAGGGATAGTCCTGAGGCATGTTCCACACAGTTTCTCAGAGGTCTCCTATGTAGCCAAGCCCTAGATACCCAGTGACAGCACATCCACGTGCCCTCTTGCTAACTTTCCTCTGTCCCCTGCCTCACTCCCTGCTTCCTGTGCGTCCTGGTATCACCTTGAAAATAAGCTACTTGGACTCAAATCCTTGTCTTAGGGTCTATTTCTATGGGAAAATACTCACCTTTTATCAGCCTTTACTTACTTAGGGGTTTTTGCATCTCTCTTCATACATCTGCCTTGTGAGATGGACCTGCCAGTGTTCTCTGAGGGGATACATTACAGAGTTCCTCACCTTATATGTGTCTTCATTGTTGAACACACATCTTTCACAGTTGAGGGCAATGCTTTCCAATCTGCAGATTGTGACCCACTGTGGATTTAAAAGTCCACTTACTAAAAATGGAAAGAAATGGATGTGTGTCAGATTGTATTACACATTACAAGGTGCATATTGTTATATGAAAATTTCATTTCAGTTGTGTGTGTAGATGCTCACATATTGGTGAAATATATTTCTTAACGTGCAACATGGTCAAAAAATTTGGAAGCCACTGCTTTAGGGGGTCTCTGTGTTTTTTTAAATCCCAGGATTCATTCTTCCCTTTCCCTCTGGTAGTAGCACCTCAGTATTCCTTTCAACAAGGAAAGAAGCCTGTGTTCCTCATTCTGCAGTCTTGGTTGGACTGTCAATCATGGTGTTCTATTGTTCCTTGGTCAAAAGATGATCACATGACTCATGACAGGTCAGTCAGATGATTGCTCTAGGGTACCAGAAGGAGAAACACAAGGGATGAAAAGAGTTGAAGATGCTTCATTCAAAAGGGATGTCTGGAAGACAATATCTATTTTTTTCCCCTGCTCCCCGTCTTTGAACTTCTTTGAACTTCTTTGATTTTTTTTTCCCCGTCAACATCTGGTGGTTCAGTTGTTGGGTTGCTTCCACAAAATACCTATGGACTGCTGCTTTTTTTCCCTATCCTTATGAAGGTAGAGCTGTTTTCTGTTTCTAGAAATCAAAGAACATTCCCATGGGTGAGGGCTTTGGAGTTAGTTGATCCTGACTCTACTACTTCCTGGCAGTGTTGATCCTGACTTTACTACTTCCTGGCTGTGTAAAATTACTTAACCTCTGCAAGTTTCAGGTTCCTCTCTTGTAAAATGGGGATAGAAATGCCAGGCTGAAGGTTACCGATGATGTTTATGTAGCCACTGGCCCTAGATGCTCAATTGATGGCAGCCACTATTCTGGGCCAAATGTTATTCATCTTTGTTTTACTACTGATTACTTTTTACTTATTTTCCATGTCTATGTGGAAAATTAATGAATCCTCATGACAATGTGGATTTTTACAACTAAAACCCACAGTTGAATTTCTTTAGATATTTACAACTCCTTGGTTATTACACATGTGATTTATTGTTCAAAAACATAAGAAAATATCCATAGTGTAAGGTTAGACAAAATAGTTCTTACACATAATAACAAAAGCACAATCCATAAAAGAAAAAATCGATATATTGGACATAATCAAAATAAAAACTTATGAACTGTCAGAGACAATGTTAAGAGAATAAAAGTCAACCTACAGACTGGGAGAAAATATTTGCACATCATATAGCTAACAAAGGACTTCTATCTAGAATATCAACACACTTTCAAAACTCAGAAAATATATAACCTAATTAAAAATAGGTGAAAGATTTAGAGATATAATCAAAGAGAACATGTGGGGGACAAAAAAGCATATTAAAGATGCTCAAAATCATTAGTCATTAAGTAAAAGTGATTTAAAGCCATAATGAGATACAACTACCTTTCAGAATGGCTAAAATAAATAAAACTGATAATACCAAGTGCTAACAAGGATACAGAGCAGATGAAACTCTCACATGTTAGTGGTGGGAATAAAAAATAGCTCAATTGCTCTGGAAGACAATTTGATAATTTCTTACAAAGTAAAACATGCATTTGCCATATGACCCAGGAATCCTACTCCTGAGTATTTACCCTAAAGAATGAATACTTATGTTCACAGAAAAACCTGTACATATATTCATAACAACTCTACTTATAATCATCCCAAACAATTTAAATGTCCTCCAGCAGGTGAATGGATAAACTGTGGTCTGTGTACACCATGTAATGCTACTCAGTAATAAAAAGGAATGGACTATTGATGCCCACAATAAACTTGCAGGAATATCAAAAGCATATGTTGAGTGAAGGAAACCTGCCTTAAAACATTGCATAGTGTATGATCCCATTTGTATGGAACAGATCAGGAATTAGACATTACGGGATGAGGGGATTAGGGGAAGGTGGAAGGTTTGAATGTAAAAAGACAGCACAAGAGAATTCTTTCGGGTGATGGAACTGCTCTGTGTCCTGATTATGATGGAGATTATATGAATCTACATGTATTAAAATTCATAGAACTATGCATCAATAAGTCAATTTTGCTACATGGTAATTTAAAAACCTTTTTCATTATGTAGAGTCATTTGTTGGTTATGTGGAGTCCTTCGTTGGTTATGTAGAATCCTTTGTGGTTATGTGATTTGCCCTTGTGTTCACCTGGACATTTTGGTATTTCGTAGACCTGCCCTGTCCAACACAGTAGCCACTAGCCACATGTACCTAGGCTAGTCTGAACTGAGGTGTGGTCTAATTGCAAAGTGGATCCTGGATTTTGAAGACTTAGAATGGAAAAAGAATGCAAAAGAGCTCATTAATTTTTAAATAATAATACTTTTAAATAGATAAAATGATACTTTTAAATAATAATACTTCTAAATACATTTTAAATAATGAAAATATATGATTTTGAATATATTGGATTAAATGAAACACATTATTAAAATTAATTTCATCTTTTTCCTCTTCTTTTTAAAAATGTGATTACTAGAAAGTCATAATTACAATATGTGGCTTGCGCTATATTTTTATGGGACGGTGCTGCTCCAGATGACACAACTGGGGAAGAACAGGGAAATCTAGATTTTTCTCTCTCCATTAGAGTCAGGCGTAGGATTGCCCCATGCAGTGCTGACTGAGGCCCACCTGGACTCCTGTGTTTGGAGGCTACTCACTTCCGCCCAGTTTGTCTGAGGAGGTGAAAGCCACCTGCAACATCCGCTTTATTTCCCATTTGGTTGGCTTTCCCTAACCTTTGTGTGAAGAAGAAGGTGAGGGGAGGATGAGAGTCATACAAGTTGGGGTAGGATGAGGGGTTAGACCTGTAGGAGCATCAGGCTTTGCTGTTAGATTTGCACTTGAATTCTGTTTCAGCCACCAGGTAGCTGAGCAGCTCTGAATCTTTCTTTCGTTCTTTTTTTTTTTTTGAGACAGAGTCTTGCTCTGTCACCCAGGTTGGAGTGCGGTGATGTGAATTCGGCTCACTGCAACCTCTGCCTTCCAGGTTCAAGCGATTCTCCTGCCTCAACTTCCCCCCACCACACCCAGCTAATTTTTGTATTTTTACTAGAGACAGGGTTTCGCTATGTTGGTCAGGCTGATCTTGGTCTCCTTACCTCAGGTGATCCACCCACCTCGGCCTCCCACAGTGCTGGGATTAGAGGTGTGAGTTTTTTCATGTGCCATATATATATCTTTATATATACCTATATGTGTGTGTATATATACACATATGTATGTATATAAAGTTCCCCCAGGGGTTTCCTTATGCATAAAGCTTTCCCCAGGACACCCAGGGAGAGTTCATTGAAAGCACCCAGGAGGCCTTCAGGAAGTGATAATTTTGCTACTGCCGTTATTGCTTTGTGTGGTGTTTGCTCTCCTAACTCTGACTCAGGTCTTCCTCCCTCTGTCCTTCCTTCCCTCCTTCTCTCTCTCTCTCTCTCTCTGTATGTGTGTGTGCGTGTGTGTTGAGCCTCACAGGCACTCTGCCCAACTTTTCTCCCTGATTCAGCACTGAGAAATGCCAAGGCGAGCGTTCCCATGAAGCTGCTTGTCAGCAAACACCCACTCTCGTTTCAACTCTCCCCAGTGTGTCAGAGCCTGGCCTGGACTCCACGCGAGGCCCAGGGCTGTGCCAGCTCCCAAGACTGATTCACATACACCCTGCTGCACAGAGACTTCAGGGCTACACTCCCAACCTGTGAGATGAGATTGGAGGCTCCCAAGCGATGCAACCATCCAGAGGAAAAAGCCCTCCAGCCATCCACAGAAGGTGCAGCAACTTTCCTGGATTCCGTTTCAAAGACATAAAAGCCTTGGTTTCAAACATTTAGCTGCTGCCTGGCCTGCCTTTCTCACTTTCTCTCCTTTGCCTTTCGTTTCAATTGCACTTTTATTAAATCATTCTTGTTGCTTGCCTCCAACCGCTCAGTGTTGGCATCAAATATTAGGTAGGTGCAGGGAAAATGAATACTTTTCCAGCCTTAACAGCTACATAGATTTTCATCACAGGGACATATTAAGTGTCTGTCTGGGCCTGGCACTGTATGACGCTGTGTGACAGGGAAGTTAAATAGACACGAGTGGTCTCTTGGGGCTCATCCACAATGGTGGCCACAGTTGTTACCTGGTAGGGTTATGTTGTTCCCCAATAGGGCTCTGAGAGCCACAAGACCCTGTCAGATCCCAAGTTCAGAGGGCTGTGGTTTAAAGACTTCAGAAGCAGACCTCAAGGCCCTCTTCCATGACAGTGGCAGTGTGACAGGGTGGCCAAGCACATGGGTTTTAGAGTCCAGCAGCTCTAGGTTTGCACCTGTAATCTTCCACTTAGGAGCCACCTGGGGGCATAACCTAATCTTCTCGGACCTCAGTTTCTCATCTGTGAAGTGGGATCACAATATCAACCTCGCAGATTGATGTAAGAAACGTGATACCTGCCATTTATTGAGCTGTTGCTACGTGGCAGGCATCATGCTAAATGCTCCATAGGGGTTTTTAGATTTAATCCTCACAACCACCTCATAAAACAGATATCATTCTTATCCTCATTGAATAGATGACGAAATGGAGGCTTAGAGAGGTTAACTATGTCCAAAATGATACAGCTGGCAAATGTAGGGGAGGGGATTTAAATGCCAGCAATTTCCCCAGACTTTCCCCATGCCTGTGCTCAGGTGAGAAGGGGAAGGAGAGGCATGAGCACAGGCGTGGAGGCTCAGAGAGCTGTGTCCTCCCTTGGGAAGTAGGGAGATGCCAGGAGTTAAGACTGTATGAGCTAAGGCTCTTGGCTTCCAAAGCATGCTACATTGTCCTGTCGGACTTTACTTCCAAAGCATAAGCTCCAAGATAAAATTTGAGAATTTCAAGATGGTCACTGCAGAGCCTTATAGCCCAAGCCTGAGGCATTCTGGGCTCGGACCCCACGTGGCTGCCCTGGTTGAATGTCCAGGAAGTTGACACTCATTCAATGCTTTCTATGGCATGAATCTTTCCAAAGTGAAAAGTAGATGCTTACTTTGTTTTTTGTGACTCTTTTTCTATATTGAGTTTCTTAAACTGGGAGTGGACTCATCTGCATGAATGTGCATTTGAAAACACCTGGCACCAACTCAGCCCACATGATTCAGTGACAGTGAGCGTCCCGGCAGTCTACTTTACACAGTGTTCCCTGTCCCTTCAGTGGCTCCGCTGAGGGCACCTGAGCTGCACTGCCCCACCATGCCCAGTTTGAAGAGTGGTTTACACTTTCCTTCGGAGATAGAACAGTGACGTAGCTAAGGGCTTCCATTCCAAGGAGTCAAAATACTTAGATTTGTTTACCAAGCTCCTGTCTTTACCACTTTCTAGCCATTTGACATTGGGCAAAGTACTTAGCACTTTTATTTATTTATTTATTCATTTATTTTGTGACGAGTCTTGCTCTGTTGCCCAGGCTGGAGTGCAGTGTTGCGATCTCAGCTCACGGAAGCCTCTGCCTCCCAGATTCAGGCGATTCTCCTGCCTCAGCCTCCTGAGTAGCTGGGACTACAGGTGCGCACCACCAGGTCCAGCTAATTATTGTGTTTTTGGTAGAGAGGGGGTTTCACCATGTTGGCCAGGTTGCTCTTGAACTCCTGACCTCAAGTGATCGCCTGCCTTGGCCTCCCAAAGTGCTGGGATTACAGGTGTGAGCCACCATGCCCGGCAACTTAGCACTTTTAAACCTTGGTTTTGCTGTCCGTAAAATAGGCATATACAGCAGGTCCTCCAATAACGTCGTTTCATTCGTTCAATGTTGTTTTGTTATAACTGATGAGGAAAAAAATCGATTCCTGGCTGGGGCCGCTGTTTGTGTGGAATTTGTATATTTTCCCCATGTCTATGTGGGTTTTCTCTGGGTACTAGGGTTTCCTCCCACATCCTAAAGATGTGACAGGAGCTGAACTGGTGTCTACATGGTCCCAGTGTGAGTGGGTGTGGGTGTGACTTACCGTGTGAGGAAACGGTGCCCTGTCCAGGCCTGGTTCCCATCTTGTGCCCTCAACTGCCTACTGGCGACCCTCAACTGGAATAATTGGTCAAACAATTATCTTACTTGTTTTTATTAAGCTTCTTAAGTATATCTAGAGCTCACATTTTGTTGTTGTTGTTGTTGTTGAGACAGGGTCTCTTTATCGCCCAGGCTGGAGTGCAGTGGCACAATCATATCTCACTACAGTCTTGACCTCCCAGGTTCAAGTGGTCCTCCCATCTCAGCCTCCTGGGTAGCTGAGACTCTAGGTGTGCACCACCATGTCCAGCTAATTTTTTTTTTTGTGTGTGTATATATATATATATAATTTTTTTTGGTAGGGGTGGGGTTTCGCTATGTTGCCCAGGTTGTTCTTGAGCTCTTGGGCTCAAGCAATTTGCCAGCCTCAGCCTCCCAAAGTGCTGGGATTGCAGGTGGAAGCCACTGCTCCTGGCCGTATTGCTCACATTTATTACAATGTTTAATATCACAAGTGTTTTAGGTCTTTATTTATGAGTTTGGTGAGATTTCTGTGTCCAGAAATATGCCATAGGAACATAACTCTTGTTTATGTCAATCAGCCTACAATGAAATTGGTTTCCTTATATGCTGTTTTGCTGTTTTGCTTAAAGTCGCAGTTTCCAAGAACCTATTGACAATGTTGAGGAGTTACTCTAGTAGAGAACAAAGGGAATCAATGTTGAGGGGTTACTGTTGTAGAGAACAAGGGAATCAAACTATCCATATAGTTCCTTTCTACTGTGACTGAGGTTTACAAGTCATAATGGCATGGGAAGCACCCAGGCCAGTGCCTGTATATTGACCATTCAGTAGAGGTTGGCTATTACCATTATTCCTGAGTTTAAAAAGAGCAACAGAGTTCAAGAATTGTGTGTGTGGAGGCACTTCATTATCAAATTGGAATAGTGCCAAGTATATGACGAATGAATTCTGAGAATATTTCTCAGTAGTTGATCATCTAATAATAATGTTTGAGATGTCCATCATTTTATAGTTCACAGAGCACTTTGTTACACATAATTCCAGCTGAGACTCCACAATAGCCCTGCAAAGTAGAGAATGCAAGAAATTGATTTTCCTGTTTTACAGGTGAGAAACTGGAGGCGCAGAGATTAACAGCTGCTCACTTCTGCAACAGTCATTTAATGAGCACTAACTATGTGCAAGACTCTATGTTAGCTTCCAGGATAAAAATGAATTAAGATTTTTTTTTTCTACCTTTTGGAAGAAATTGCTGTGGGTCAGGGTAGCTGGAACGGACTTAAAAGAGGATGCTGAACTTCAGGTAATGTATCCATCAGGATAGATTAAATGATGGTGCAGGAAAACAACAATAACAACAAACTTTGGTGGCTTAAAAAACAAAGATTTATTTCTCATTCATGCTATTAGCCCATGATTGGTGTACTGGTGGCTCTGTCCCACTGTATTAGTCCATTTTCACACTGCTGATAAAGACATACTCGAGACTGAGAAGGAAAAAGAGGTTTAATTGGACTTACAATTCCACATGGCTGGGGTGGCCTCAGAATCATGTTGGGAGACGAAAGACTCTTCTAACATGGCGGCAGCAAGAGAAAATGAGGAAGAAGCAAAAGCGGAAACCTCTAATAAACCTATCAGATCTTTTGAAATTTACTATCACAAGAATAGCAGTCTCTTGGCTAAAACATAACAAGAGTCACCTATGCTCCAGTTCCCAACAAGTTCCTCATCTCCATCTGAGACCACCTCAGCCTGGACCTTATTGTTCATATTACTATCAGCATTTTTGTCAAAGCCATTCAATAAGTCTCTAGGAGGTTCAAAACTTTCCCGTATTTTCCTATTTCTTGTGAGCCCTCCAAACTGTTCCGACCTCTGCCTCTTACCCAGTCCCAAAGTCGCTTCCACATTTTCGGGTATATTTTCAGCAGTGCCCCACTCTAATGGTACTAATTTACGGTATTAGTCCACTTTCACGCTGCTGATAAAGACATACTCTGAGTATGGTCTAAGAAGGAAACTGAGAAGGAAAAAGAGGTTTAATTGGACTTACCCTTCCACATGGCTGGGGTGGCCTCAGAATCATGTTGGGAGACAAAAGACTCTTCTAACATGGCGGCAGCAAGGGAAAATGAAGAAGAAGCAAAAGCGGAAATTTACTATCATTAGAATAGCAGTCTCTTGGCTAAAACATAACAAGAATCACTTTTGTTCCAGTTCCCAAGAAGTTCCTCATCTCCATCTGAGACCACCTCAACTTGGACCTTATTGTTCATATTACTATCAGCATTTTTTGTCAAAGCCATTCAACAAGTCTCTAGGAGGTTCGAAGCTTTCCCACATTTTCCTATTTCTTTTGAGCCCTCCAAACTGTTCCAACCTCTGCCTCTTACCTAGTTCCAAAGTCGTTTCCACATTTTTGGGTATCTTTTCAGCAGCGCCCCACTCTACTGGTACTAATTTACTGTATTAGTCCACTTTCACGCTGCTGATAAAGACATATCCAAGACTGGGAAGGAAAACGAGGTTTAATTGGACTTACAGTTCCACATGGCTGGGGAGGCCTCAGAATCATGGTGGGAGGCAAACGGCACTGCTTACATGGCAGTGGCAAGAGAAAATGAGGAAGAAGCAAAAGCGGAAACTCCTGACAAACCCATCAGATCTCATGAAACTTATTCACTATCATCAAGGGAAAAACTGGCCTCCATGATTCAATTACCTCTTCCTGGGTCCCTCCCACAGCACGTGGGAGTTCTGGGAAATACAATTCAAGTTGAGATTTGGGTGGGGACACAGTCAAACCATATCACTCAATTCATTATCACTATAAACCAAACTGATGGGGCAGCTGCCGATGAGAGCATTGTTGGTGACAGAAGAGATCTGAGATTGGCAGGGTCTCATGCCAGCAACCGAATTCTCCACTCATATGTCAGACTCTTCCTAGGCCTTAGCTGACCATAGGGAGAAAAGCAGGAAGTAAAATTCTGCTATGTGCCTAGAAGGCAGAGAGCTGGAACTATTGAATGAAATAATGACTAGCCAGGTAGGCTCTAAAGCATGGGTAGGAAACAGGTGAATATTTGTGGGATGGGATTGAGGTGGGGAGAGTGGAAGAAGGGAAGAGATAATGTGGAGCCTTAAAGGAATGGAGGAGGTGGGAAGTGATGGAAGAGAATGATGGAAGGAGGCAGAAATCTGCAAGAAAAGGGGATGGGATAGTGAGTGTGTCAGTCTGGCTGGAAGAGTCTGATTCAACAATTTAACAAATACAGACTTAGCTCCTATTGTGTATTAAGTGGTGGAGATGCAAAGAAGGACCAATGATGGCACTTGCTTTGGAAGAGCTTGTAGCCTCATAGGAGAGCTAGATTTTGCACAGAGAATGAAGGAAATCAAAGTAAACAAATATAAGAAAGATCAGTGCTTATGTTTGCTAGGTACTCTTCCAACACTTGTATTTTCATTCATTTAATCATCATTGTAGTTCTATGATGCAGGTGCTATTAGTATTCCCATTTTACAGATGACAACACAGGCATGGAAGGGCTGGTAAATAGCAGAAGTAGGCTTCAAATCCAGGCACTCTGAGTCCAGGGTCTGTGCCCATCTTAATCCTAAAACTTTACTGCTTTCTGCTTGATAACTTGTGAGTTGGGGCTGTGTTGTAGTCTTGGATGGCAAGGAGTTCTGCCCTGAGATCCAGAATGATAGATTGGTATTGGCTACCTGGCGCTCCACAGTGGGATGGTTTCCAAGACCAAGCTGGGACTCAGGGAGAGAAGAAAGATGTGATTAATTAGTAATGCCTGCCATGGCCAAGATAGATGGTACTGTCAGCACAATGTATTTGGTAACCCTGGTCTATGCAATGCCTAGGGAAAAATGGATTTAATCAATTTATTAACAAACAAAGAAAGTAAAAACCAAACAACTAATTCATTGACTGTTTTCCTCACGTTTCAATCTGTTCTTACTTTTAGGCTCCATCACTTTTATGGCAGCATACGTACTTCTTGTTCAAAGAGTTTGCTTTCATTTCTGGAGATTAATGTTTAATATATCATAACTGTAGTCCCTCAGGCAAACATACACCTTAATTGTCAAAACAATGAAAATATCAGTCATGGCAAATGTTCAATCCATTGCACTCTTGTTGTGGTCATCAGCTGGGTGTTTAGAGAGAAGTCGGGGTATGTCACGGCAATATGAATAATAAAAAAGGGAATCTAATTGCTGTAGCCAATTACTGTACAATGAAGAATTCATCAGCTGACTCAGGGAATTCAGTCACAAGAGAATCCAGCTGTAGCATGCATCATTAGTGGAATTTCCTGCCTGAAAATGGTGAGAGGCTTTCCTCTGCAGAGAAAGTTCTAGGAACACTGTTTTTTTTGTTTTGTTTTTCCCTCCCCCAACCTCTTTTCTTGGCTTTTCTTCTCCCAAATCCTACTCCTTTCTATGCCCAGACTTTTGTTTCTTTCATGGTTTTCCCAGACATTGCTGGGAATGGATTCTACATTCAGTTACATGGAGGTATAGATTCTAACTAGCAGTTTAGAATGATGAGTAGGTTTCCTCTCCTTGGCCAGATATGGTCAATTGCTGTGGCTACTGAAATCCTGAGTTGAGAAGGTTTAGTTTAGAAGATGAACTTCACCTAAAAGAGTATTGTGATTGATTAGTGATGTCTGTTCTGGGTATGAGGGAGGTACAATTATTTGTGTAGGCTTCTATTGGCTCTGCCAAGGTGGAAAGCCAACACTGTTATTATAGCTGTGATTTTAATGAATGAACTTGGGATTTGGTCCCAGGAGATGCCAGTTGAAGTTCCACCTCTTCTCTTTTTATGTGAGTCTTGGATGTTCTTGGATGTGTCACTTATTTTTTCTCAGTCTTAGTAAAACTTGAATTAAAATAATCCTCCTTATGGAGTGGTTATAAATATTGTAAGACTGATGCAGCTTCATTCATTCAATCATTCATCCAGAAAATATTTATTGAGCACTTACTATGTGCCAGGCAAGGTGTGACCTGCTGGGAGTACAGTGAGGGGTAATATGGATGTGGTCTCACCCTCACAGAGTGCACATCTAGTGGTGGAATGTGTTAGTTTTCTATTGCTGCATCACAAATGACCACAAACTTAGAGGCTTAAAACAACACACACTACTGTCTCACACTTTCTGTGAGGCAGGAGTCTGGGTCTGGCTTAGCTGGTTTCTCTGCTCAGGATCTTATAGGGTTGTAGTCAGGGTGTCACTGAGCTGAGTTCTCAACTAGAAACTTGCCTGGGGAAAAAGTCTACTTCCATGGTCATTTAGGCTGTTAGCAGATTGACTTTCTTACCATAGTTATGTCTGCAGGTCCCAGCTTCTGGATATCTGTTGGCTGGATTCCACCCTCAGGTCCTGGAGACCACCCAAGGAAACAAAGAGGCCTCCTGCAGTTCCTTGCCACATGGCCTTCTCCAACATGATCAATTACTTCAATCAGCCAGCAAGGAGGGTCTCTTGCTCCAGTCTCCTGAAATGGAGTCTAACATATCATAACACTGGGGGTGACATTCCATTACCTTATTGGCTAGAATCAAGACACAAGTCCTGTCCATCCTCTGGGCGGGGGGGGGGGGGGGGAATATATCAAGTCATGAAGAATAGGGGGCAAAAATTACTGGGGGTTACCTTAGAGTCTCTCCACTGCACAGGTAGACACATAAGCAAGAATAACAATAGTGTGTTAATTGCTATGGCAAGGGAGCTCCAGGGTGTAAGAAAGTGCATACTGGGGCACGTGAACAGTCTCAGGGTTGTCAGGGAGGACTTCCTGGAGGAAGTGACTTTTAACTGACACCCAAAGGTTGAGTATGATTAGCTATATCATAATGTACTATCCAGATATTAGATTTTTTGTTATTTTATATCACCTAGAATGGAAACAATTTATTAGATAAGGTCTTTCCAGCCCAGAATACAGTAGGACTCATTCGATACTTGCTCTGAAGACTTTTCTGTTAATGCAGTCCCAAAGAAAATCAGCTCCTGTTCTCAGCTTTGGGGGTGACATGGAGATAAGTATTAGGACTGGAAGGGTGATAGTAGGTTAAGAATGGAATTCTGGGGATGTCTCTGTCCAGCCAGCGTCAATTCCCACTGATGTTCCCATGTAAGGGAGAGAGACCAATGGTGGCTGTAGGACCTTATGCAAGAGAAACAGCCATCTGCTCCAGACTGGGCTGATGGGTGACGAATCTACGGTCCAGTCAAAGCTTTTCCCATGGCACATGCATCTGTTTAGAAATAACGAGAGCAATCATAATTGTCACCAAAAGTCGTGTTCCAATATATTAAGGAATTTTAATAGGAATTACTTGCCATTAGTAGGAATAGTGCATCCTGTTTTTGAACACTTGCTGTGTGACAGGCAATGGCTAAACCTGATGTGCTTGAGTTGGATAATCTTTCTCAAAGAGATACAACAAGATACAGAGCTTTCTCCATATCTTCCAATAGCACCAAATGAAATGCCAATGAAAAGGCTGTCTTCCTTTTTTTCTTGCTATTAAAATTCTCCTCATCCTGAATGCTGCATCTCCAGTCTCACCTCTTCCAAGAAACCTGTCATGACCACTGCAGTACATATCATCAGTATCATCAAGTTCATCACCAAATTAACTTCTGTCTTCCACCACTTGCTAATGAGGATGACTGCATTTTGATGATCCCTCCCATCTGTTCCTTCCTATCTGTGCTTCCATTTTATGATCTCTATCCCAACTAGTCTGACAACATGAAGCCTGGTCTCTCTGTCAGCAGCCACCGCCTCCCACTGCTCAGCCCTGGGCAGTTCAGACAGGTTGGAATTCCTAAAGTTCAGCCCTGATTGTGCCACTTTACAGCTCAGAAACTTCCAGTACCAAATCTTTAATCCACCAATTTCACTTCTCCCAAAGTACCCTCCAGATCTTCTTGCTCTTGTGTGAAATGATGATTGGAGGACTTGTTGAGTGCTGTGTTGCTTACAATAGCAAAAAATCTGAAGCAGCCTGCATATCCATCAATGGGGTCTTGATGGACACTAAGTTATGGTGGATCTATAACTGTGGTTTTCAAGCCTGGCTACACATTCAGTCCCCTGGGTGTGGTGCATTATGATTATAAATTTTCCTCCTATTCAGAGGTGGAGTCTAATTTCCCTTCCCTTGAATCTGGGCTTGTGTAGGGATTTGCTTGACTAACAGAATGTGGTTGAAGAGATGGTCTAGTACCTCCAAGGCTAAGGCATAAGAAGCTTTGTAGCTTCTACACTGGCCTCTTGAAACTTTAGCTCTGGGTTGAGTCAGCTGCTATGTAATAAATTCAACTACTCTGAGATCACCATGCTATGAGGAAGCCCAAGTTACCTGCTGAGAGAGAGAGACATACACACACACACACACACACACACACACAGAAAGAGAGAGAGAGAGAGAGAGAAAGAGAGACCCATATATCCCCAGCTGTTACAGCCCACATAGCCCAGTGGTCCAGGCAGCAGACAAGTGAGTAAGGAAGCTGTATTTGTCTGTTTACATGCTGCTGATAAAGACATACACAAAATGAGGAAGAAGCAAAAGCAGAAACCCCTGATAAACCCATCAGATCTTGTGAGACTTACTGACTATCACTAGAATAGCATGGGAAAGACTGGCCCCTATGATTCAATTACCTCCCCCTGGGTCCCTTCCATAACACCTGGGAATTCTGGGAGATACAATCCAAGTTGAGATTTGGATGGGGACACAGCCAAACCATATCATTCTGCTGTGGCCCCTCCAAATCTCATATCCTCACATTTCAAAACCAATCATGTCTTCCCAACAGCCCCCCAAAGTCTTAATTCATTTGAGCATTAACCCAAAAGTCCACAGTCCAAAATCTCATCTGAGACAAGGCAAGTCCCTTCTGCCTATGAGCCTGTAATATCAAAATCAAGCTAGTTACTTCCTAGATACAATGGGGATACAGGTATTGGGTAAATACAGCCATTCCAAATGGGAGAAATTGGCCACAACGAAGGGGTTACAGGGCCCATGCAAGTCTGAAATCCAGTGGGGCAGTCAAATTTTAAGGCTCCAAAAGGATCTCCTTTGACTCCATGTCTCACATCCAGATCACACTGATGCAAGAGGCTGGTTCCCATGGTCTTGGGCAGCTCTGCCTTGTGGCCTTGCAGGGTACAGCCTCCCTCCCAGCTGCTTTCACGGTCTGGCATTTAGTATCTGTGGCTTTTCCAGGCACACAGTGCAAACTGTCAGTGGATCTACCATTCTGGGGTCTGGAGGATGGTGGCCCTCTTCTCACAGCTCCATTAGGCAGTGCGCCAGTAGGGACTCTGTGTGGGGGCACCGACCCACCATTTTCCTTCTGCACTGCCCTAGCAGAGGCTTTCTGTGAGGTCCCTGCCCCTGCAGCAAACTTTCGCCTGGGCATCCAGGCATTTCCATACGTCATCCTCTGAAATCTAGGCAGAGGTTCCCAAACCTCAGTTCTCTACTTCTGTGCATCCGCAGTCTCAACACCACGTGGAAGCTGCCAAGGCTAGGGGCTTCCACCCTCTGAAGCCACAGCCTGAGCTCTGCGCTGGCTCCTTTCAGCCATGGCTGGAGCAGCTGGGACACAGGTCCCTAGGCTGCACACAGCACGGAGACCCTGGGCCTGGTCATGAAACCACTTGTTCCTCCTGGGCTTCTGGGCCTGTGATGGGAGGGGCTGCCATGAAGGTCTCTGACATGGCCTGGAGACATTTCCCCATGGTCTTGGGGATTAACATTAGGCTCCTTGCTACTCATGCAAATTTCTGCAGCTGGCTTGAATTTCTCTCCAGAAAAGGGGTTTTTCTTTTCTATCGCATAGTCAGGCTGCAAATTTTCCAAACTTTTATGCTCTGCTTTCCTTATAAAACAGAACGCCTTTTAACAGAACCCAAGTCACCTCTTGAATGCTTTGCTACTTAGAAATTTCTTCTGCCTGGCCAGGCACAGTGGCTCATGCCTGTAATCCTGGCACTTTGGGAGGCTGAGATGGGTGGATCACCTGAGGTCGGGAGATTGAGACCAGCCTGACCAACATGGAGAAACCCTGTCTCTACTAAAAATACAAAATTAGCTGGGCTTGGTGGTGCATACCTGTAATCCCAGCTACTTGGGAGGCTGAGGCAGGAGAATCGCTTGAACTCAGGAGGCAGAGGTTGTGGTGAGCCGATATCATGCCATTGCACTCCAGCCTGGGCAATAAGAGCAAAAGTCCATCTCAAAAAACAAAAACAAAAAAACTCAGAAATTTCTTCCACCAGATACCCTAAATTATCTTTCAAAGTTCCACAAATCTCTAGGGCAGAGGCAAAATGCCATCAGTCTCTTTGCTAAAACATAAAAACATTTTCATGTCCATCTGAGACCACCTCGGCCTGGACCTTATTGTCCCTATCGCTATTAGCATTTTGGGCAAAGCCATTCAACAAGTCTCTAGGAGGTTCCAAACTTTCCCACATTTTCCTGTCTTCTTCTGAGCCTTCCAAACTGTTCCAACCTTTGCCTGTTACCCAGTTCCAAAGTCGCTTCCACATTTTTGGGTATCTTTTCAGCAACACCCCATTCTACTGGTACCAATTTACTGTAGTAGTCTATTTTCATGCTACTGATAAAGACATACCCAGCACTGGGAAGGGAAAATGGTTTAATTGGACTTATATTTCTGCATGACTGGGGAAGCCTCGACATCATGTCGGGAGATGGAAGGCACTTCCTACATGGCAGTGGCAAGACAAAATGAGGAAGAAGCAAGAGTGGAAACCCCTGATAAACCCATCAGATCCCATGAGACTTACTAACTATCACTAGAACAGCATGGGAAAGACTGGCCCCCATGATTCAAGTATCTCTTCCTGAGTCCCTCCCACAACATGTAGGAATTCTGGGAGATATAATTCAAGTTGAGATTTGGTTGGGGACACGGCCAAACCATATCAGAAGCCTTCTTGGACATTGCACACCCAGCAGACATGATATAGAGAATCACCAAGGACTTCATATATATAGCTCTAAGTGAGCCATTCCTGCCATCTCAACCACCATAGCTGAGGGCCTCAGTCACTGTGGAGCAGAGACAAGTTATCCCTACTATACCCTGACCAAATTATTGACTCCAAAAATTGCAAGCATAATAAAATGATTACTGTTTTATGCTTCTATGTTTGGGGATGGTTTGTTACAGAAAAATAGATAACTGGAACTCCTGGGGATTTTCCAAGATTCTCCCATGTCATTCTAATAAACACTCATGTTGAGAACCAGTGGTCTATAAAATCAAATGCTATGTATCCATAGAGATGAATAAAGAAGGTCTTTTCGTTCCACTGTGGGATGATCTACAAGTTTATGTTGTTGAGGCCAAAATAGAAAGTTACGAATAATTTTTTATACTATGCTACCATTTGTGTAAAAAAGTAAAAATATATAGATATGAATAATGTCTGAAATAACACATTAAAGAGTGGTAAGTAACATTTGTTGGCTCCAGAGAGGGAAACTAGATGGCTGGGGAAAAGGGGAAAATTTCTACTTAATACATTATGACAGCTTTCAAATGTTAACACATGTGAATGTACCAGTTCAAAAGTAAATAAATTCTTCCTGTTTCTTAACTGGAAAAGTCAGGTTCTTTATCCTGATATGGCTCAGTCTTCATTTCCAGGCTTAATATTCATTTCTTTTACTTTATACTAAAAATAGTTGTAATAAGCAGAATAATGGCCCTCAAAGATGGCCACATCCTAATTCTTGGAAACTGTGAGTGTTACCTTACACAGAAAAAAGGACTTTGCAGATGTGATTAAACTAAGGATCTTGAGATGAGGAGATTGTCCTGAATTTTCTGAGTGGGCCTAGTGAAATCGTAAGTGTCCTTATAAGTAAAAGAGGGAAGTAGAAGAGTCAGAGTCAGAAAAGGAGATTGGGGCCAGGTGCGGTGACTCAAGCCGGTAATCCCAACACTTTAGGAGGCTGAGGTGTGAAGATCAGTTGAGGTCAGGAGTTCAAGACCAGCCTGCCCAACGTGGTGAAACCCTGTCTCTGCTAAAAATACAAAAAAAAAAAAAAAAAATAACTGGGCATAGTGGCACATGTCTGTGATCCCAGGCATGGGATCTGGAGGCTGAGGCACAAGAATGCCTACTTTGAAGGCTGAGGCATCAGAATCACTTGAACCCAGAAGGTGGAGGTTGCAGCGAGCTGAGATTATGCTACTGTACTCCAACCTGGGCAGGGGAGCAAGACTCTATCTCAAAAAAGAAAAAAAAAGAAGATTGGAGGATGGGAGTAAAAGTTGGAGTGATGTTATAGCAGACTTAGAATATGGAGGAAGAGGCCATGAGCCAAGAAGTGCAAGTGGCCTCTGAAAGCTGGAAAAGGCAAGGAAACAGATTATCCCCTACAGAAAGAACACTGCCCTTTTGACATTTGATTTTAGCACAGTGAGACCCATTGCAGATTTCTGACCTCCAGAGCTGTAAGATAATAAATATGTGTTGCTTTAAGCCACTAACGTGATCATATGTTACAGCAGCAACAGAAACTAAAGCAGTGGTGTTTCTCCAGATGCTGTTTCAACAGATAGGCCTTTTTGAGGGAATGCTAATGAGAAGAATAAAAAAAGTTATCCAAAGTCAAATAAAAAACAAATTATTATTTTTAATCAAGTTAAATGAGGCATATTGTACATATTTTATGTGTAGTTTGATGGATTTTGGCATATGTATATACCCTTGTAACCTACCATCACAATTATCATATAGAATATGGCCATTACCGAGAGTGTTTCCTTGTACCCCTTTGCCATCAATCCTCCTGGTCCCACCTCCAGCTCCAGGCAACCGATGATTTGCTTTTTTTTGCTAGGCAAATTACTTTTAATTATAGGACTTCTAAAGATCTTTAATATGTCAAAAGTATTGTGATGCTCCAAGGGAGGGGTTGCATAGCGGGTTGTAACCCCGGGTTTATTTGATCATGGGCCCTTTCATCCTGGAGCATCTTACAAGATGAGGGGCTTTAAGAACCCACCTGAGAAATGCTTTCCTGCTCACCTGTCTTGGCTCAGGCAGCTCCCCTTCAGCTTGGAGTGCCCATTTTTATACATCAAAAATTTGCTTATCCTTTAAGGCTTTGTGCAAGGATAAGTTCCTCCATGAAGTAGACCTTTTCTTCGGCTAAGTCTCATACTCTTTGGTTTATATTTCTTGCAGCATGCAAATTGCATAATGGTTAATATTATAACCATATAATGTTATATTTGCTTAGAGATACATAGTCTTACAGTCTTTTCTGAGAACAAACAATGACTATTTGCTTAATCATTACATGATTGTCAGGAAATTCTCAAGTGTTCAGTAGGGAGTCAAGATATATTCCAAGCAACTTTCAAGCTTCCTTGGACTTGGGGCTCTCACTCACTAAGACATTTTGAAGTTGTGTCTCAGCAACCCGCAACTATGTGAGTTCATGGGCTGGTGGTGAATGACTCCCTTATCTTCCTATCCCTGCATCCAGCCCAGCACATCCCTGAGTTCTGTGGGTTTTACTTCAGAACTGTGTCTCCTATCCATGGTTTTCTAGTTCCTCTGCCAATGCCCTTGTCCAGGTTCTTACCATGTCTCGCCTGCATTATCAACAGCCTCTTAAAACAGTCTCCCTGACTCCAGTCTCATTCCTCTCCCTACCTGTCTTCCACTCTAATGCCAACATTCCTGATTATGGTGCTCTTCTGCTTAACAACCTGAGTGCAACTGCCATTGCTCACAAGATCAATTCAGAAGGGCTGGGAAAGCAAATGTGCCCTGCCCCATAAGGGACCCTTTGCTTCTCAAGCTTCACCTCCTGTTACTCTGTTCTATACACTCTCCACTCCATGGCTTCTCACAGGTTTGTGGACACACCATGCGCTTTCAAGGCACCATGCTCTTCTTTCAACCTGGGATGTGATGCTTTCCCCTTCTCCATCTGGAGAATGACTCTGCTATAGACTGAATGCTTGTGTTTTCCAAAATTCACATGCTGAAATCCTAATCCCCAAAGTGGAAAGGGAGGCGATTAGGTCACAAGGGCAGGCTCTTATGAATGGGACTAATGTTCTTATAAAAGGAACCTGAGAGCTCCCTCATCCCTTCTGCCATGTGAGGATGCAGTGAGAAGATGGCCATCTGAGAACCAAGAAGTGGGTCCTTACCAGACACTAATTCTGCTAGTGCCTGGATCTTGGACTTTACAGTCTCCAGAATTGTGAGAAATAAATATCTGTTGTTTATAAGCCACTCAGTCGATGATATTCTGTGATAGCAACCCAAGCTGACCAAGACTCCTAGTCATTGGAAGACCTTTCCAGATGTCACACTGGGGAATCCTTCACTTCATGACACTCCAATAGTATCTGTATACATCTCTTTTGAGTGACTCTTATGAAATCACATTATAATGAAAATTCATTGGTTTTGATCCTATCTCCTAAGCTAGAATATGAGTCTTTGCATCCTTGGCACTTAGTGCAGCACTGGAAAAACATTTATGACTAATAATGACAAACACTTAATGAATTCTTATCTGTGCCAGGCATTGCACTAAGTACTTTCATGTCTAAATTTTGCAGGAGAGAAAACAGTCTCAGAGAGGTTAAAGAAACGTCTAAGGACCTCATGCAAATAAGTGGTAGAACCAGTTTTTGAGCTCCAGTTTATGAAATTTGTTTTCTTAGTACTAGTTATCAGTATATCTTGAGTATTAATAAATACTGATAACTAGTTGTTGATATTCGATTAGTATTCATTGAACAAATGAATGAATGCATGAACAAAATCAGTTGTTTGAACATTTGAAGAGTATATCTTCAAGTAGCTGACTGTGACTGTGCCCTTGGTTCAGAAAAGGGAGAGGAGACTTCTAGGTAGAGGTGACAGAACATGGAAAGCCTGAGGATCTGGGCATAGAGGCTTAGAGAAGTGCATATCAGAGTCAGGCTTTGAGCTAGCATAGGTTTCTAGTGCAGGGACTTGGAAGGCTGCCTTCTGGATTACAGCAACCCCCTCTCCAGGAAAACTCCAACACAAAGATATTTCTAGTCTGGGGTAGGTTTAAGGAGTCAAGAGGGAGCTCCATTTTCTCTGGGGAAGATCACTCCTCCCAGGCTTCCATCCTCCCCTTCTGGCAGCCGAGATGCCCAGAGCTCTGGATCATTTTCTAGCCTCCATGCTACCTTGAGTGGAAATGAAGAGGGTGTTCTAGAATTCTTTGTACTCCTGGCAAGAGCCTGTTTCTCCTTGAACACTCACAGCTTCCCTAGTTCATGCTCCAGGGCTGTCAGGATCCATCTCCCTGTGCCCTTTATTGCTGTTTACCCCAGCTTATACACAAAGCGCTGCTTCCCAGGACTGCTCACCTGGATCACCTTCCCATGAAGTTCTGCATGGCCCCTTCCATGAACTCATTGCTTACTGTTCCCTGTCTCCTCAAACCCTTCCACTGTCACTCTGGGACACATGGTTAGCCATCAGCAAAATCTTTTCTTTCCTCAACTAAATTTGAATGTTCTCTTCACCTTCTTTCATCATCATCAAAATGATGAGGACATCATTTTCCCTGTAGCCCTGACCTACTATCCTGATTGGCTAATAGGCCTAGACATGCTCTCTCGTGACCCCTCTTCTCACTAAAAATGAAGTTTTAAATCATCCCCGTAATAATTGTCTGCTGACCTCACTCTTCTGACACCTTGAAGACTTTAGCTCCGGCACCACTGGTATGCTTTCCAAAATTGTTCCTGTTCCAATTTTTGATGATTTCCATATCTGTATAGATAATTCCGGGCCCTCTGATGACCTCGCCCATCACCTTACCTCAGCAAAGAATCCCCATAGTCAAACCCTAGAACAGCACTGCTCGGTAGAACCTTCTGTGACAATGGAAATGGTCTTTACTTCCACTGTCCAATAGAGATAGAGTAGCCACTAGACACACGCAGCCGTTGAATACCCGAAATGTGGCTAGTTCAGTTGAGAACTGGAGTTTTAACTAAAGAAAGTTAATTTTAATAAAATTTAAATAGCCTCAGGTGGATCGTGGCTGCCATAACGAATGGTGCAGCCTGGATCATGGAATGACTGCTAATTCTATCACTTTTACAATCCCAGTTTCAAGAATCCCATTCTCTGTCAGCTTCTAACTTTCCAGTTTAATTCTTCCAGTTCCCTGACCTTGATGTTTGCTTGACTTTACTGGAACCTGCCAGTCAATGATTCTGTTATATATTCATCATCCCTTATTTTGTTTAAGCCCTCAGGTCTTTTTAAAATGTAGCCTTAATTCCATGATTCTTCATTATAAATGACTTCCTTGCATGCAGCCTCAACACATTTCCCCCCATCTCACTTCATTGTGGGTGCCTGGCCAAACCTCAGCCCTTGTTAAATCCAATTCTTCTCTCTCTTCCCATCTCCAGACTTGAAAGTGAACATGGCTGGAGAAAAACAAAGGGATGTTGACATATCACAAAGGTGGACTCAAGGCTGCCCAACAAGCACACATTTCCATAGTTGTTCCCTCTTCTAGACAGCTATTTCAAACCTTATCTTCTCTTACAATACTTTTAATAACCTTCCTCTCCTCTCCCTCAATGGATAAACTAGATTCCTCTTTCAGGGAAAAATCTCAAAGAATAGAGGAGACTTTCAGGTGCTCCCACCACTTTATCCATCAGCTTACTCATATTTAGACACATAGGCTTTGCTTTCTCTCACATGATAATGGTCAAACTCTCCATGCTCCTCTTCTGGGCTGGCCTCTCCTCTTGTGTGCTATATCTTATCCTTTTCCAATTGTCAAGAGCATCACTGGCAGTTCTGTCTTCTCCTTCAAACAATCCTCAATGGATCTTTCTCCTCAGCATACAGACATGCTACAATTTCTCCTCCTCAGGGCTTTGTATTTGCTGTTCCCTTTACCTGTCATGCTGTTCCAGGAAATAGCCACATAGCTTGTCTCTTCACTTCCTTTGAGTCTCTGTATCAATATCACCTCCTGACTATGCTGTTTAAAACTGCAAAATTTCCCTCCTCCCTATCCCATTTCATTTTTCTTCATAGGCGCTTCCAACGTCTGACAATCTATATACTCTGTTTTAAATATTCATTTGATCCTCAAAGGAAGGGGTCTTTCATTTTCGTTCTTGTTGCTGTACCCCCAGCACTTAGAATACTGTCTGGCACATAATAGGCCCTCAATGAATGTTTGTTGAAAGAACCATTCAGTGATTTCCCTTTTCTGATATTCCTAATGGTATACTGCAGTAGTGTGATTTTTCCAAAGGAACAGCTATTCCGAATGACATTACTACCCATTGCTCTTATTCAGAAGTTCTTAGTGCAATGTTCCTCACACTTCAGTGTACATTTGAATCACCTAGGGATTTTGTTATAGGCAGATGATGATTTAGCAGGGCTGGGGTGGGGCCTGAGATTCTGCATTTCTGACAGGCTCCCAGGTGATTCAGATGCTGTTGATTCAGAATGCATTTTGAATAGCAAGTCTGCTTTGGTCATCTTAAGCCTAATTCGTCTTCTCCTTTTCTATTTTTTTAATAGAGTGAGAATAAATATTTACATAGAACATTTACATATTTACCATGTAAACATGACCCTGAGTTCAAGTAATAGTGTGGTAAGTGCTTCTATAGCTGCAGGTTATAACATTTGCATGGAGCGCCTCATCCATCACTGGATGTGCCATGGAGGAACTGTTGTCTAGTTAGGCTGTTAAATGATGACTGTCCATTTGTTCTGGGCAGAATTAGGTTTTCTGTGCATGTGTGTATATGTGTGTAAGAATATGATTATTGATGCTAATAAGTTTCCTAGCAATTGCCTGATGCTATTAGCCATGTTTTGGCATGAAATCAATGCAAAGGCAAGTTTTGCTTTTCTATTCAGACTATTGTTATATCACTCAGCTTTTGTCTAGAGAACAGTATGGAGTGTTTCCTATGATCATCACAGTCATCAATTTGTTTAAAAATCGTAGTCAGGGCGTCCCTGTAGAGTTTGTTTGGTTTGTGTGTGCCACAAAGAAGTCCAGTTGGGACGACAAATTAAGACCTCAAACTAGCGAGCACCCTTTTGCCAAGACAAGTGCTCTGGTTGGGGTTGAATTGCCTTTTTCATTTAGCAAACTGAATAAAAGTGCCTGATGTTCGATGGCCTTGATCATAAAGCTAGAAAGAGCTACAAAGGAAAATAGAGAGCTCTGAACACAATATTTTCATTTTAGGGATGTTAAGGAACTGAGGGCCACAGCACTTGTTCTCATCAACATCATCATCAGCATCAGCATCATTGTCACCATAACCAGCATCATCGGCATCAGCGTAATCAGCATCACCACCCTCATCACCATCAGTAGCATCAATATCACCATCATCAGCATCACCATTGTCATCATCATCAGCATCAATATCGCTATCAGCAGCAGCATCAGCATCAGCAGCAGCATCAGCACCATCAGCATCATCAGCACCATCAGCAGCATCAGCAACATCAGCATCATCGTCATCAGCATCATCAGCAGCATCACCACCATTATCAGCAGCAGCATCACCACCTAACATTTTTTGAGGGCTTCAGATGCACAAGGCACTGGGCTGATCGCTTTACATGCATTGTCTCATTTGTTCCCAAAAATGACAGCCCCCAAAGTTAACTATTATTATTGCTAATATCCTCATTTACAGATATGTAAACTGAAACTTAGAGAGATTAAGCAACTTGCTTAGGGCCACAGAGCTATGTGAAGTGCAATTTTCAAAAATGTAAATCACAATTCTCAGGAAAATATAAAATGATACCACGTCAAAGATTTTATTTAACTCAATAATTAATGAGAGAACCAATAGGAAGTTAAAACTTATTCAAGGAGCATTAGAGAATTTAGATACATGCAGGCAATTCAACAACAGAAAATAAGGCAAGTATGATAGGCTAAATTATGTTCCCTCTGAAAAAAAAATCTATCCTGATCCCTGGAATTTGTGAATATGTTACTTATGTTACTTTACAAGTAGAAAGGATTTTCCAGATGTGATTAAATTATGGGTTTTGAGATGGGGAGATTACTTGGGATTATCTCAGTAGGTCCAATGTAATCACATACATTCTTATAAGAGGGAGACAGGAGTGTCAACTGAGACCGAAGATATAAGAACAAAAGCAGAGGTTGGAGTGATGTGCTTTGAAGATGGAGGAAGAGGCCATAAGCCAAGGAATGTAGGTTATCCCTAGAAGCTGGAAAAGACAAGAAAACAAACCCTTTTCTAGAGCCTCCAGAAGAAATGGGCTCTGCTTACACCTTGATTTTAGCCCAGTGAAACTGATTTTGAACTTCTGGCATCTAGTACTGTAAGATAATACATTTGCATTATTTTTACACCCTAAGATGCGTTACATTGTTATATCAGCAGTAGAAATTTAATACCAAAGGATTACTGGGTGAGATAGAAAGCTAGTTAATGTCCAACAGGGCTATCAACTGTAAACCTTGAAGCTAATTCTTCTACCAGAGTTAAATTATTTGCATCTTCGTGGGACCAAAATTTACAAATAAACCTCTGCCCTTATGGAGATGAAATTTGACTAGTCAGTAGAAAGCCCAGCTCTGCACTGGCAAATCACTCAATAATCTCTTCTGCATGTTCCCAAGTTTAGAGTATTCTTTTGGATAGTTAGCAGGTCGAAGCGCTGAGATTTGAACCAGGCTCTTCTAAGTCCAGAATCTGTGCTCTTAATCACTAAGGAACATATTTTTTTTATTAGCATTATTTCATAGACTATCAGGACAGTCAGCAGCAAAGAAAATTGTCCATGGAAACTGAGAACACAGCTTAAAGGTTGCCAGGTTTGGGCGTGGTGGCTTACACCTTTAATTACAGTGTTTTGGGAGGCTGAGGTGGGAGGATTGCTTGAGGCTAGGAGTTCAAGACCAGCCTGGGCAACAGGGTGAGACCCCCATCTTTACAACAACAACAACAAAAATAGCCAAGTGTGGTGGCGTGCGCTTGTGGTCCTAGGTACTCAGGAGGTGGAGGTGGGAGGATTTCGTGAACCCAAGTGTTCAAGGTTACAGTGAGCTATGATTGCACACTAGTGTGGGTGACAGAGCAAGACCCTGTCTCTAAGAGAAAAATCTAAAAAAAAGATTGCCAGTTTGATTCACCAAGTCCTTCATGGTGCTTCCCCCAAACAGAGGACCACAGCAAGAACCTTCTCCCTCCTTAACATGGAAATTCCTACACTAGCTCTCTGAAAACTTAGAGCCAAGCTTTTAATAGGTGGTTTAGATAGGCTCTTGGTTGGAGTTGGAGGCTGGGGTGAGAAGCTAAAATACACCTCCCGACAACAGTTCCCTTCCTTGCTCAAGAGCAAATGGCCTTGACAGTCCGTTCTTTAAAACTACGTTACTTGGTTAGACATCAAAACATCTTGCCTAGTAAATGCTTGAAAAAGGTTTGCATTGCATTTGGTTTGGTAGAAGTGCAAAATAGACTTTGGGAGTGAGGAAAAGTCAGGAGGGATAAATGAGTGAGTTGTATTGGGAACTAGCATGGCATTCTTAAGAGTCATATGGGCTGGGCGTAGTGGCTCATGCCTGTAATGCCAGCACTTTATGAAGCCGAGGTGGGCAAATCATGAGGTCAGGAGTTTGAGACCAGCCTGACCAACATAGTGAAACCCCATCTCTACTAAAAATACAAAAATTAGCCGGGCATGGTGGCATGCACCTGTAATCCCAGCTACTCAGGAGGCTGAGGCAGGAGAATCGCTTGAACCCAGGAAGTGGAGGTTGCAGTGAGCCGAGATTGTGCCACTGCACTCTAGTCTGGGCGACATTGAAGCGTCCCACTGCAGTTGGGAACTTTTATTGGGAAGTGGGATCTGTAGTTGGACAGGTGGAATGTGGCTAGAGTCTTGAAGCAGGGCTAGGCAGTGTAGGTTTTACCTTATAGGGCAATCATTCTTGACGCTGAATGTTAGAATAAACTGGCAAGAGTTAAGAAATATGAATGCAACCCTGTATTCATCTACTGAGGCTGCCATAACAAAGTACCATAGAATCAGTGACTTAAGCATTAATTTTCTCGCAATGCTGGAGGCTAGAGATCAAAGTGTTGGCAGTGTTGGTTTCTCCTGAGGCCTCTTTCCTTGGCTTGTAGATGGCTATCCTCTCTCTTTGTCTTCAGATGGTCTTTCCTTTGTTACTGTCCACGTCTGAATGTTCTTTTTTTTATAAGTCTTCGCCTATTGCCCTAATTCTTCCCATTAGGAACCTCACCAGCATCACATGACCCACCACCACCATCACAGGCCTTATCATCACCCCTGCCTTCTCTATCCCTGCAGTAGTCTAGGGATAGACACAGGGAGAGGACAGTCATCTTACCAGCCAAAGAAAGAAGCCTTAGAGAAACCAACACTGTCAACACTCTGATCTCTGGCCTCCAGGATTGTGACTGCTCCCGCCACAGTTATCACAGGGGCAACTATAATAGCAGCCACAGCAGCAGCGAGCCCCATGCCAATAGAGAGACATAGGCAGTCACACCCATTGTAGAACCGATCACTTAGACCAAGTTATTAATTTTGTACTGGAGGAAACTGAAGTCCAGAGAGGTCAACTGACTTATTCAAGGCTCTGGAGCTCTTAAATAGAAAACCAAGTCTTAAGATCCTATTATTTGGCCTCATGTTTTCTTTCTTTCTACTGGCCCACATGACTTCATCCTAGCCCATCAGCCCTGGAGACTGGGCTAGGGACAGCCCCACTATCGGAGTCTGCTTTTCCTTCCTATTGGGAGCAAACCATCATGAAAAGCAGCCCCATTAAACTCTGATTGTCTGTGTCTGGGCCCTGTGTTCCCCTTGTCAAGGGGTTGAAATGCTCTGGTTTAAGGGTAGGCAGGTTACTTCTTTTAATGTTTTTAGTTAGGACTTGGTCAGCAAACAGGGACAAACCTGATCAAATGTGGCATAAGAAAAATGCAAACTTGGCTCCTATAACAAGACCAAGGCAGCCCTGGCTTCAGGCACAGCAAGATTCAGGGCTCACATGATGCAATCACGTGTCTCTCCTTTCTGCTTGCTTTGCAATCTGTTGACTCCAGTCTCAGACTCCATTTGGTAGCAAGATGGAAGCTTCAGCTTCTGAATTCTCTGGTGCAGCAGGAAAGAGGTAGCCTGTTTCTCAATAACACAAACAAAAGTCATGGAATTAATTAATGCAAAAATATTTATTGAAGTTCTAGTATGCACCAGGCATTCTTCTACATGCTGGGGATACTGAAGTGGACAGAGAGAAGAGGTTTCTGTCATCATGGAGCTTACATGAGTCTTCCTGGGCTCTGACGTGACTGTTTTTGGCCATGTGTAATCTGTGAGCCATGTGTCCAGGAGTATGCGATGTGCTGGGTCATGTGTCCCACTTAAAGAATGCAAGCCTCAGGCCAGGCATGGTGGCTCACACCTGTAATCCCAGCACTTTGGGAAGCAGAGGTGGGCGGATTGCCTGAGGTCAGGAGTTTGAGACCAGTCTGGTCAACATGGTGAAACCCGTCTCTACTAAAAATACAAACATTAGCCAGGTGTGGTGTTGGGGGCCTGTGATCCCAGCTACTCAGGAGCCCGAGGCAGGAGAATTGCTTGAACTCGGGAGGCGGAGGTTGCGGTGAGCCAAAATCACACCACTGCACTTCAGCCTGGGCTTTCTCTCAAAAAGAGAAAGCAGGTCTCTTTTTGAGTGCCAGGACTATGTCATAGTTATGTTTGTGGTATGTCCACAAAATAAGCACATGAGAAGTGACATCAAATGGGTGAACAACTGAGTAAATAAACCACAGAGAGAGAAAAGTTCACGAAAGGCAAATGTGTAAAAACACATGAAAAGGGGACAAATCCAGGTAAACTGAACCATGAAATGCTGGCTCTCAGTTGCTAATCCAAAAAAGGACATAATATTCACTATAGATGACTTGCTAAAACTATGTGCCCAGTGTTTCATGTCAGGCCAAGAAAATCCTGCTCATTATTCAGAAAAACATTAGACACAAAATCTGAAGTTGCAGTTCATTTCAGAGTTGTCCCTGGGGGGTGTCAACAAACCGGGGTCACTCTGGTCCTCACACTTTGAGGAGCAAGTGAAAGAAGAAGTGGAGACAGCTCACAGCTGGCAGCTAGAATATGTCGATGTCATTATGTAAATGTCTGCCACCCTCAGCCCTACACGGTCTCTGTTGCAGCCTGCCGTGGGCACCTGGGAAATACTTCTCCCGTTGTCTGGTGTTCTTGGACATAGCCTCTTAGTTCCTTTGATGTTCTGCCCTTAATGTTCATTTTATGCAGCTCTCAACTGGTAAAAAAGTTTAAGGCAAGGAAAAAGTCTGGAAGAAAATTTATAGCTCCTAAATTTGTTAGCAAGTCAAAGAGCCTTTCATTGGTCCTAAATCCTAAAAGTGTGGTTCTGTATATATTGTATAAAGCCTATGTGGGTTGGCACTTGGAGGGATGTGTGCAATTTTAGTCATTACATTGCTTAAGGAAGGACCTATAAAGGACACATAGAAAGAGGCAAACTAAATTATTAAGAGGAACCTACATTTGAGCCTGAGCTCAAAGGAGGTGGACTCCAGCATGGAGAGACCAAAGCTTTAAGAAGAAATAAGTACATGCTATGAATTCATGAAGGGCATAGAAAAGATGCCTGTAAATAAACTTATTCACCAAATTTCAATAGAATCAAATAAGAGGGGCACCCATGGGGTTTCAAATGGGTCACAGTTGTACAAATATTAAGTGCAAGTGGCTTCAAACGATGGCGGCAAACATGAAACTTAAACTAATTTTTATGTTTTAGAGACACAATCTTGGACTTAATAAAACGAGCTTTAAAAGGTCAATTGGTAACAACTGGGGACAATGGGTAAAATTTACAGGTAAGTCACATATTAAATGGCACCATTTAACCAAATAAATGTTAGCTTTCTTAGGTATGACGGGGTATTGTGGTTATTTGGGAGAATGGCCGTATTCATTCAAGATGCACAGGGAAATGTTAGGGAAAACATGGCTGGATTTTGTAGCTTACTTTCAAATGAATTAGAAAAAAAGATTTATAAATATATAAGGGAGAATGACGGAGCAATTGTAGCACAATACAGTCATGCACTGCATAATGACATTTTAGTCAACAATGGATTGCATATCTCGACGGTGGTCTCATAAGATTATAATGGAGCTGAAAAGTTTCTATTATTCAGTATTTACTATACTATACTATACTATACTATACTATACTATACTATACTATACTATATTTATTTATTTATTTTCTGGAGACAAAGTTTTGCTCTTGTTGCCCAGGCACGATTTCGGCTCACTGCCACCTTTGCCTCCCTGGTTCAAGTGATTCTCCTGCCTCAGCCTCCTGAGTAACTGAGATTACAGGTGTGTGCCACCACACCCAGCTGATTTTTGTGTTTTTAGTAGAGACGGGGTTTCACCATGTTGGCCAGGCTTGTCTCGTTTATCTATTTATTTTTGAGACAGAGTCTTTCTCTGTTGCCCAGACTGGAGTGCAGTGGCATGATCACGACTCACTGTAACCTCAAACTCCTGGGCTCAAGGAATCCTCCCATCTCAGCCTCCCAGGTAGCTGGGACTTCAGGTGTGTACCATCACACTTGGCTAATTATTATTATTATTATTTTGTACAGACAGGGTTCTTACTATGTTGTTAGGCTGATCTTGAACTCCAGGCCTCAAGTAATCCTCCCACCTCAGCTTCTCAGAGTGCTAGAATTAGAGGTGTGAGCCATTGTATCCGGCATGGAATTTATTACCTTTAGAAGTAGTACTGTTTGAAAATATAAAATCCTTTAAGAATTTGGATATGGGCCGGGCGTGGTGGCTCAAGCCTGTAATCCCAGCACTTTGGGAGGCCGAGACGGGCGGGTCACGAGGTCAAGAGATCGAGACCATCCTGGCTAACCTGGTGAAACCCCATCTCTACTAAAAAATAATAATAAAAAAAAACTAGCTGGGCGAGGTGGCGGGCACCTGTAGTCCCAGCTACTTGGGAGGCTGAGGCAGGAGAATGGTGTGAACCCGGGAGGCGGAGCTTGCAGTGAGCCGAGATCCGGCCACTGCACTCCAGCCCGGTCGACAGAGTGAGACTCTGTCTCAAAAAAAAAAGAAAGAAAGAAAAAAGTTTGGATATGTTCATGAGTGATGGGTTGAGTGATGGGTCAGATATGTTCATGAGTGATGGGTCAGAGACTTGAAGATGCTTTTGATACAGCCCTACCCACAGAGGACAATCACACCCACCCTTGATGCATCTGTTGGAGACCGAACATTAGACAAGGGTCCAGATGGCTCACAGGCAGGTCTAGGACAGGTCTCAGCAATGTTTTGAGAATAAAACAAGGAAGATCTGCTGAATGTTTAAGTTCTTTTTGACAGGGATGGTTTTTAATACCATAAATGGATAATTAAGGGAATAAATGAAGGAAGGAGTAGACGATCATGAGTAGGAGGCTTTTGGTAACATTTTTTTTGTTTGTTTTTTGAGATGGAGTCTCTCTCTGTGCCAGGCTAGAGTGCAGTGGCACGATCTTCGCTCACTGCAACTTCTGCCTCCTGGGTTCAAGTGATTCACTTGCCTCAGCCTCCTGAGTAGCTGGGACTACAGGCGTGTGCCACCACACCCAGCTAATTTTTGTATTTTTAGTAGAGATGGGGTTTCACCATGTTGGCCAGGATGGTCTGTATCTCTTGACCTCGTGATCTGCCCGCCTCAGCCTCCCAAAGTGTTGGGATGACAGGCGTGAGCCACCACGTCTGGCTGTAACTTTTTATTTTTAAATAGTTATAGACTCACAGAAAGGGGCCAAGAGTACAGGGTCGCATATACCCTTCCCTCAGCCTCCCCCAGCAGTGACATCTTATAAAGCTGTAGTACAATAGCAAAACCAAGGAATTGGCACTGGTAGTGTTGAACTACACTGCAGATTTTATTCAGTTCTCAGCATTTTTAAAGCTTGCATTTGTGTGTATGTAATGTTATCCCATGTATAGATTCATGTAACCACCATTCCAATCAAGATACAGAACTGTTCCATCACAGTACAAGAATTCCATTCAGGCCAGGCGCAGTGGCTCATGCCTAAAATCCCAGCACTTTGGGAGGCCGAGGTGGGTGGGCCATTTGAGGTTAGGAGTCTGAGACCAGCTTGGCTAACATGGTAACACTGCATCTCTACTAAAAATGCAAAAATTAGCCAGGTGTGGTGACACGCACCTGTAATCCCAGCTACTCCAGAGGCTGAGGTAGGAGAATCGCTTGAACCCGGGAGGAGGGGGTTGCAGTGAGCCTAGACCATGCCACTGCACTCCAGCCTGGGTGACAGACTGAGACTGCGTCCTTAAAAAAAAAAAAAAAAAAGAAAAAAGAATTCCATCCTCTGTGTTTTTATTCCTCCCTCCTCATCCTCCTGCTCCCCGGCAACCACTAATCTGTGCTCTTTCTATCATTTCATCGTTTCGAGACTGTTGGATAAGTGGAAACAGATCCGAAAGGTATGTAACCTTTTGAGACTGGCTTTTTTCACAAAGCGTAATGCCTAAGGTCCATCCAGGTTGTTGCATGTACCAAGAATTCATTTGCTTTTGTTGCTAAGTAGTATTCCATTGTATGGAGGTACCAGAGTTTGTTCCATCCTTTGCCTATTGGACATTTGGTTTTCTTCCTCGAGTATTTTGCCATTATGAATAAAGACACTATGAATATTTATATGCAGGTTTTTGTGCAAATATAAGTTTTGATTTCTCTGGGATAAATGCCAGGATTGTGACCGTTGGGTCGTATGGTAAGTGTTTAATTTTGTAAGAAACTGGCAAACTGTTTTCCATGGTGGCTGTACCATTTTACATGTCCACTGGCAATGTATAAGAGATCTAGTGTCTCTGCATCCTTACCAGCATTTGATATTATCACTATTTAAAATTTTAGCTACTCTAAGTGGAGTGTAGGCATCTATTATTGTGGTTTTAATTTGCAGTTTCCTAATGACTAATGATATTGAACAACTTTTCTTGCTTATTTGCCATCTGCCTATCATTTTTGGTGAAATAACAGTTCATGTCTTTCAGCCATTTTCTAAATTGGATTTTTTCTTTTTTTTACTGTTGAGTTTTGAGAGTTCTTTATGTATTCTAGAAGACACAAAACGTTTGTCAGATATGTGGCTTGCAAATATTTTCTCCCAGTCTGCAGGTTGTCTTTTCACCCTCTAAACAGAGTCTTTCACAGCATGAAGCAAGTGGATACTTTAAATGGCCATTTCAGAAAAGCCTGACCTAGCCTTGAGAGTGCCGGACACGGTCACTCCACTGGTTCCCGCTCACGAGGGCAGATCACGGGTTTAAATCCCATTTGCCTGTGCTAATTCAGCTTCACAATAGCTCATCCACCATGGGCTTAACGCTATTTAGTGGCCACAGGTGAGTGTGTTTCAGTACATCACAAAAAGATAAGCTGAGAAAGAGTGGCCCACTGCTGCCAGAACAGCTTGAAGGGCAAGTCCCCACTGACCCAGAGAGTGAGTCAGTTGCATCACCCCCTCAGAAACCTGGAAAATGCATCATCATCGGTGTAGAGCAAGAGCCAGCATTCAAAACGCCAGGGGGCTTATCAGGCCATTTCACCACAACATCAAGTAACAGGCAGACTTGAATTCATCTGGCGCCGTTGACCAACACAGAGAGCCAAAACACACACGGAATTCAAAATCAGAAATAACCCCAAGTTTGAGTCATCCGATGTGGTTGTCTGCATTGATTGCATTCACCAGATAAAAGTCCAATGCACTCTGCAGGGTGAAACAGCCTCTGCCTCAGGTTGGGAGTTGCTGCCATGGAGACCACAAGAGTGGAGATTTTCTGACACAAGGAAAGGAGTGGATTACCGCTCCTCCTTATGTAAATTTCCATGGGGGGGAAAAGATTAAAAGGAAAATAATTCTGCTTTAGTCATTTTCATTTAAGGTAATAAGATCCTTTGATTCCATCTTGGAGAAGAAGGCAACAGCTGTTTGTCACAAATGGTAAGACATTTTATTTGACATTTTGCAGGAATTCAATCTTTAGCTGTAATTTTGACCTAATGGTTACACTGAGTTGTTTTTAAGAGAAAGATAGATTTTCTTGAAGCCAATTGGCCTCAGGAATGAAGAATGAAGAACTAATTGTACCAACCTCAGTTTTTGAAGTGGACAGGGAAATCTTACCTTCCAGCCTCTCTATGTTCAGGCTGAGTGGGTCAGAAGGAGAGTGTATTAGGTAAGAAAATTTCTCAGCATCATTTAATGAACACTGGATTTATCCTTTTGCATTCTGGCTGTAGTCCCCAACTTTCACGTGGCAATGCACCCTCACCTCATCTCTCAGCCCATGTGGTCCCCTTGCTGAGCACTTTAATGAATGATTGCATCTCATTTTCACAGCTCTTTGATGCACCTGCTATTATTACTCTTATTACCATTTTCCAGTGGGAAGCTGCTTCTTGGGCGGGGTGGATTTCCATCTGTGTCTCCTTTTTGGTGTCGAAAGCTGGTAAGTGAGGACACCAGGACTGGAACCTGGGTAGTCTGAGTGCAGACTCTCTCTTTTCAAGTCTTCCTGCTCTTTGCTTCTGGCAAGTTCGATGTCCACTTTTGATCTTCACCTACATTCCAGAATAATAGCTACTTTTGGTTGTTTTCTCAGCAGCACAAGAGAAGTGTGGAGAGATTTTTAGGTGAGTCATCTAGAGAAGTTAATCTTATTTTGGGAATTCTACTGGCAGCTTCAGGTGGGGAAAATTTTGTTATTTTCTGTCCTCCTCTGGTTCTAAAAGAAAGGGAAAAAGGATGGCGAGAGTAGAAAGATGTGACTGTATTCACCCTTTGTCAGGTGATGAGTGAGCAGCTTGCAAAAGCAATGAAGTTTGGAACAATCCAGAGAACCAAACTTTCAGCTGCCAGAGATGGCACCTGGTATCCTGGGCACATCTGCCTGTAGGACCCAGAAAGACCTGGAAGCCAAGTGCATGGATCAAATCTGTAGAAGGTGGGAGAGCCAGGAATCGAGTGTCAGGGGGCATTTATTACCCATGGAAACAGGTTTTTGTCAATTCCGTTCACTGCTGGATCACTAACACCTGGACTGGCGCCTGGCTGGGTAGTGGCTTAATAATCATTGAATCAATGAACGAATGAATGAATGGCTGTAGTAGGTGCTAGCAGGGCATCCTATTTCTTCCATCACCATGAAGGTGAAAGACATCATAAACGGGAATTTAGACAAGCCTCAGGAATTTTCAGCTGCCGTGTATCTTGACTTGACGTTTCTAGTAGTTATATTATTTGTAATTCAATCTTTCTTTTTAAAATAGTTGACCAAGTGTGGTGGTTCATGCCTATAGTTCCAGCACTTAGGGAGGCTGAGGCAGAAGGATCACTTGAGCCCAGGAATTTGAGACCAGCTTGGGCAACATAATGAGACCTCATCTCTTAAAAAAAAAATTAGCTGGGTGTGGTAGTGCACACCTGTGGTCCCAGCTACTCTAGAGGCTGAGGTGGAGCATCGCTTGAGCCTGGGAGGTTGAGGCTGTAGTGAGCTTTGATTGCATCACTGCACTCCAGCCTGGGTGACAGAGCAAGACCCCGTCTCTAAAAAAAATTAAATAAATAATAAAAAAATTAAAAAGTAACTCCCTTTTCTTTATTTTCAGGCTTCCTTCCCACCTGCTAATTCAAATGCTTTACAGCCAAAAATATCTTACCTTGATCCTGTTTTTTTCTGTATAACCTCTCTATTTCTGTTTCTTTCAACCGAATTTCTTCGATCATCTACAGTTTTGTTTCTACTTTTCCTTTTTCTATGCATGCCTCAATCCATTGCCAACTTCTCAACCTGCCCCAAGTCCCCACAACTCTGCCAAAAGTAATTCTAACATTTTACCAATCCAATACATCACAGGTTTTTTAAAAAAATTTTAAGAAGTATACTTTAGTTGAATTTGAAAGAGTTGCCCACTCATGTTAAATATTTATTTCCTTGTGTCTGGGATATCATTTGATTCTGATTCTGTTCCTAATTCTCTGACCACCCTTTCTTCATAGATTTCTCTTCTTTTGTTCAGCCTTTCACATCCTTAGAGTTCCATCCTCTGGTGATTGTTTGTCCTGTTCCATACATTCTCCTTATATGAGCACTGTGTTTTAGCTCATGAATGGTCACATGACCCAGCCAGGCCAATCAAAGTCTTCCATGGGACTTTTGTTTATTTATTTATTTATTTATTCTTCCACATGCCATCTCATTTAACCTGGGACTTTTGTCAGAATTATCATGAAAGACATTCTCCTTTCTTGGTGACAATTGACTTTTAGGATCACAGTAGTCTGGGGCTGCCAGGGACCATGTTCTCCATGAGCAGAGAGTCTGGCTGAGAATAAAGTCAAAACATGAGAAAGCAGGATGGAGAGACATACTGTCATAATGTTACCCCTGGATCTAACCATATTTGAGGCTTAAACTAATCCCGGACTCTAAAGTTATGAAACTAACATATCTTTTTAAATAATTTAAGCAGGTTTGAGTAAGGTTTCTGACACTTGCAACCAACAGTCCTGAAAAAGATACCTCTACTTAGTCTTCCTATTTCCAATGTCATAACTCCAACTTCCCAATGCTGCCAGAAGGAATGATATGAGATACAGAACAGGTAGTGCTATTGCTCTGTGTGAGACCTTTCAATGGCTCTCCAGAGACTATTCAGGAGTGTGAACTCAAAAGCCTTGAGGGAGCAGGCTGATGGCATAACTGAGGGAAACAGTTCAGGTGTAAGATAATAGAAAAGGGGGAACCTAGTGTTCAGCCCTAGAGTATGCTCTGCCTCCAATCATTAATACTCAGAATGCAAACCCCAAATGCCTGCCAAACAGAACATGTCTGGAGGTTGGATTTAGCCTCCAGCCTCCAAGTTTGCAACCTTTGGCTTATGTTGCAAGTTTAAGCTCCTGCAGACAGCCGTGGAGGCCTTTGTGATCAGGCCTCTGACACTTCACAAGATTTGTTTCCTCTCATTAGATGCTGTAGTGACACTAAATTGGTGCCTACATCGTGTTCTTTTACATTCCTATGGTTTTGCTCATGTTGGCCCCTTACCTGGGACCTCGGCCCACTCTATCCTTTCTATCATGATCTTCATCTCATTAAATCCCATTTGTTCTTTAATATTCATCTCAGGTGTCACCAGCTCCAGGAAGCCTCCTCTTGATGAGACAGGTGCCCCTCCTCCATTCTCTCATGGCCTGCTTTATGCCTCTCTGTCATTGCCTCTGACATATATGGCAGACAATGTTGATTACTCACCTACAACCATTCGTCCTCCTGCTTACTTGCTGGCAGAATTTGCCTCTCTCAACGAAAGCTGAAAACACCTGATATTCTCTTCCCCAACCTGCTTTTAGCTAAAGTCTGGGGATGTGATTTAATTCTCAAAGAGATAAGTTGGGAAATCTGCCAAGGAATTCTTGGAGAAAATTTTCCTTCATGACTACAAAGGAATGATCTTTTTCATGTCTGCCACTAGATGTAGTTTTGTGGGGATGTGATGGTTGGAGCTACAGCAGCCACCTTGAAGCTTTGAGGGGGAAAGCCAAGAGAATCATAGAGGTGGTGAACTGGATCCCTGCCATTCCTGAACTGCCGAACCAACCTGGGAACATTCTCCCCCAGATTTTTGGATATGTGAGATATAGTAATAATCCCTGATGCCTAAGTCACATTTTGTATGTGTGTGTGCGGGGTGGGGGGGGGGGGGCGTAATTCTCTTACTTGCAGGCAAACATATTCTAAATGATTCAGCATACTTGTTCACATTGCCTGTGCACTTTCTCTTCTATTATTCTGTAAGTTATTTGTGGGGATAGATGATCTTATAATCTCTGGTCTAGCATAGAGTCAGCATTCAGTAAATGTTCACTGAAATACTCATTTTTTGCATAATTTTTCCACTGAGAGCTCCAGTAAAGGGTGAGTGCCAGATAACATCTGTCCCATTTTGGAGATAGCCCCCGAGTGTTGGGGAGTGGAAAATATGTCAGGGAATGTTATATGACTAACACCCCAGGATTTATGGGAATGAAGAATCTGTTACAAGTGTTACATCATCTTAGTGGAATCGACTAGTGCTACTCAAATTGTTTATTCAGACTTTTCTTTACGTGAAAGCTTACTACCAAGCCCAGCGTGTATGTCAGATGAAAGTGTAGTGCGTTGGTTGGAGAAGGGAAGGGATGATGGGGTGCTCACAGTCCCCCTCGTCCATGCTGGGCCTGTCTCCTTTCTTGCTGTGATCCTTGCAACCCCTTCTCTGACCTCCTCCCCGGGGTCAGTGGGCAGACAATGAAAGCTGCTTTTATGATCTTGAATCCATCAAACCCCTTGGTCTTCCCTTGGTCCTCAGCTCTTTTATTAAAAGTTGGAGGTCACCATTAGCCTTTTGGAGGTCTATGAGATTCCAATTTTATTGGGGTATTTAGAGCACTGCACCAGCTTTAACTAAAAATGGTGCAGCAAATCAAAAAGGCAAAGCCATTTTGAAGAATCTATTTGGCAGTCCCAGTCCTTCAAGTATATACATTTAATTTTATGGTTTGTAATACAAGTTCGTTGAATTTTTCATACCAAAGGAAGCCTTTGTATTTTGGAAAGCTCTATAAACTAAGAGCAGACATTCTTATACAGCATTTGGGCTTTTTTGTTCTTTTTTTTCTTGCGACAGGGTCTTGCCCTGTCATCCAGTGTAGAGTGCAATGGTGCTAACATGGCTTGCTGCAGCCTTCACCTCCTGGGCTCAAGTGGTCCTCCCACCTCAGCCTCCAGAGTAGCTGGGACTATAGGTGTGCACCACCACACCCAGCTAGTTAGAAAATTTTTTTTTTTGGAGATTGGGGGTGGGTCTCACCACGTTGCTTAGATTGGTCTCAAATTCCTAGCTTCAAACCATTCTCCCACCTCGGCCTCCCCAGATGCTGGGATTATAGGTGTGAGTCACTGCGCCTAACCTCTTTTGTTCTTAATAAAGGGGAAAAAAATCACTTGAGGTTCCAATATTGACTCACAGAGAAATCATTCCCCTTTCACATTTCTACACACTTGTTAACATAAGTCTGAGTCTTCTCAGATCTTCTGACTGAAATGTAGGTAGTGGAATCAGATCTTCACATGATCTAGATCTCGGAGTTGGAAAGAACAGTGCTCTCAGGGTGGAGGGTTTGTGCAGGGCGGTGTGAAGGATGTTATGGGGATAGCATCACTAATGATCACATGCAAAAGAAGGCCAGTCTCTCTCTGTCTCTGTCTCTCTGTTTTCTAAAGAGGAGATTAGATTATATTTTCATTTTTTCATGGCCACTGGCTTCCCTTTAGCTTCAGGAAAGTAAATTTTAGTCTCTCAGCCTGGATGAATTGCAGCCCTGACCAACAAACTACCAGATACACTCACTCAAGCTCTTGGCAGAATTGCCCTCACTTTTGTGAATCCTGTCTCTTCTCCCGGGCAGCAGAGTTCCTGAAGCCCTCTCAATTGCAGTCTGTTCTTTGTCCAAGATGTTTCCCAAGATGAAAAGATGCCGTTGTTTTCCTTGTTGATTAACAATACAACTCTGAGATCTTTACACTGTTTTCTTCATGTTATAACTCCTTTGCAGCCCATAAAACATCCCTCTGCCTGCCCATTCATCCAACAGATATTTACCTTTTATTTGCCAGATAATGTTCTAGGAGCTGAGGATACCGCAGGGAACAAGTCAGGCACACCCCTGTTGGCATAGAGTTTACGTTTTAGCATGGGGACAATAATAAACAAATAAATACTAAATATAATGTCATATAGTGAAAGCACTGTGAAGGAAAATTGTGGTAGCTACGAGAACGAGCCTCTGGGATCTCATGCTGCAGAGCGTGAAAGCGACTGGGAACCCTGGCAGCTGCATTCTGGAATGCATCAGTGTGTCTGCACTGAGACTGGTTCCCCTCAATGTCCCAGTGTGGCAGGGACACTGAGGCAGACTTGGGATTTCTCGATGGGAAACTTTGGCTTGAGTACTCTCTGAAGGCCTTGCTGGAATTTTTGTAGAAGTGTATTCTAGTCTGAAATCCTTCCTCTCTCCCACCCTCCTTTCCTTCCCTCTCTCCTTCACTTAGGGGCAGATCTTCACTGCAGTTTGACAGCTCTCGCCACCAGTCCCAGTTCGCTCCCTTCATTTTCTCATGTGTGTTTCCTGTAATAAAAGTTTACATTTCTGTTTTTTTTTTTTTTTTTTTTTTTGAGATGGAATTTCACTCTGCCACCCAGGCTGGAGTGCAGTGTCATGATCTCAGTTCACTGAAGCCTCTGCCTCCTGGGTTCAAGAAATTCTCCTGCCTCAGCCTCCCAAGTAGCTGGGACTACAGGCACCCGCCACCATGCCTGGCTAATTTTTCGTGTTCTTAATAGAGATGGGGTTTTACCATGTTGACCAGGCGGTCTCGAACTCCTTAGGTTAGGTGATCCGCCCACCTCGGCCTCCCAAAGTGCTGAGATTACAGGTGTGAGCCACCGCACCCAGCCAAGTTTACATTTCTTATTCCACTCTGGAGCTGACACAAGACTAATGCAGCCTGCAAGAATAGAGAGTGATGTGGAGTGGGGGCTACTTTAGGTAAGTGGCCAGGGAAGGTGACATTGTCTAGAGACTTGACTGGAATGAGGAAATGATCAGAGCAAACCCCTGGGGGAGGAGCGTTTACAGCAGAGGGAAGAAGTCAGAGCATTCATAAACTCAGAGACTTGGGTTTCTGCGGGTTCTCTTCAAAACTGTTGAGGGGCGGCAGTGGGGCTGGGTCCACTCCACACTTGCTCCCACCATCTCCCTTCCATTTGGAGGGCTCTGTCTTTAATCGCTTTGCGTATTCGGCTCTACCTAAGATTTCATGTTAACAAAGAGTTCCATGTTTAAAATAAAAACACCCTGGAAACCGCTGCCCTGGAGGCACTCTGTGTCTCTGCCCTGTTTTATGACTCTCTCAGTTCACTGGCCATGCAGAGAATGGGCAGTGGAAGAAATTACCTCTATTTGGAAGCCTCATTGTTCCACCGAGATACTGGATTAGTGTGAGGCAGGTGTAGATAAGGGGAATTAGAGTAAGTGATTAAAGGACTTGATGCATGGACTCTTGTAGAGAGGGTGGGGCAGGATCATTTGGGGGCTTTTCATGCTAAGCTCAGCAGCGCTGCAGTTGGACAGCAGCCAGAGGAACTGGCATATATCAAGTAGACAGAAGTGGACAAAGGATGGCTGTGAGTGCTAAGGTTTGGGGAGGGAGTGGAAGGTAAAGGGTAGCCTTCCGTGTGAACCGAGAGGAGTTTCCAGAGGCAGTGGAGGATAACAGCTGTGCTCAAGGGCTTCAGTTTCAAAATGTAAAATGTTAATATTGCCCAGAAGAAAGATGATAGAATTCACCTGTTACCGGTGATTGGTACCTGAATGTATAAAAATTTCCTGGCACTTTGTTAGTGACTTCTTTGGTGGTAAAACTTTATCTCTCCCTCACCCCCAAAGTTTTCAGAAGAAAGAGACTGGTAGCTGTAATGCAAAGACTGACCTGGATGTGACAGGTTTTTTATTCGTTCCTTTTAGGCTAGGTAGGGAACACCAGAATTGCTGATAGAGAAGTGAATGTATAACACACTGAAATGAAGGTGTGTTCAGCCAGTGAACTCAGGGAATCCTTGAGGTATGTTTTAAAATCAAGTTTGTTTATAAATGAGAGGTTCAACCTCAAAGCCTTAAACATGCAAGAGTCTGTTGTCTCATATAAAATATTTTGGAGATGGGTAGTAAGTACAGGGCTGCTAAGGCAGCTCCATGCATTATCAGAGATCCAAGAGCCTTATGCTTTCTGCTCTGCCATGTGTACTTTCCATCCTCAAGGTCCAAAATGGCTGCTAAAATTCCTGCCACTACATCTGGATCCCAGGGAGCAGGAAGGAGAAACGGAAGACGACCTGTCCTGTCCCTGAGACAGCGTCATTCAGCATGTTCCATACAACATCTCTGCTTATTGATCACTGGCCGGAACTTGGCAGAGATGAATAATAAGGCCCTTTTATGTTCTGCTAAAGACAAAAAGATAAAAGAGCATATGTATTTACAGTCTACCTGATTTTAATAAAGGATTGAGTGCAGCCTAAGGCATGTGCATGTTATCCTGCAGGTAACAGGGGCCACAAATGGGTTGTGGCTAATGGAACATGGCTGAAGGGACTGAGCCAGTTCTGAGCCTCAGGAGGCACTGTTTCTTCTTGCCCTTCTGGGACTTTCACCATGAGAAGAACCCACAGTCTGAGAATCTTTTTCAGCCTGGGTTCCAGAATGAGATGCATTCTGAACATGAAGATGGGGCAGATCTGAACTTGACCCATCACCTGAAGCCAAACTGTCCAAACCACCTCTCAAAGCTATGAGCACCAAATAGGTGCTTATTTTGTGTGCCTCAGAGATTTGTAATTGATATACAGTGTCACTGTAGCAGAAACCTGCGAATGCCCCTGGTCACTAGATTCGTCTCTATTCTCTCATACTGTGAGTGCTAGACAGGGGATGTGGCCAGTCCTACCCGTTCGGTATACCAGGTGACCTCAGAGATAGTGGGAGGGAAATGCCACACAGAAATGTCATTGCACAAAACAGAAATGCAGTGCTCATCCGCATGTGACAGCTGGCACCCAGGTGAGCACCAGGGATGGTTTAGCTCAGGGACCCTCAAAACTCAGCACTACTGACATTCTGCTGTGGGGGTCTGTCTGGTGCATGGAAGTTCAGAAGTGTCCCCAGCCTCCACCCATTAGATACCAGTGGCACCTCCTCCTATGCTGTCACAATAAAAAATGTCTCCAGATATTGCCAAATATACCCCACGTGGCAAAATCACTCCCAACTGAGAACCACGGATTTAGCTGATCTGGCTTCAGTTCTTCTGTTAAATTTAAGACCAGAAAATGACAACTAATGACACCACTTATTGAGCATGTACTGAGTTCCAGGCACTTGGTTAAGCATTTTCAGGGATTAATTGAATTTGGAACATTTATGAATGAGGAAGCTCAGGACAGAGAGAAGTAACTTGCTCCAGTAACATGTTTAGTCCATGGTAGAGCTAAGGCCAAGCTGTCTGACTCCAGAATTCATGCTCTTGACCATACGCCATGCTGCCTCCCCGAGAAATTAACCCCTTGAGGGAGCCAGGAAAAGATGCATCGACACGAGTGTTATTCTTGTGACTATCACTTGAATTCTGTATGTGTGTCTTATAGTAGCAAAAACAGTGTGGGCTTGTTCAGGTGCGATTCTCGGCCCCCTTACATAGCTGTGGAATAACCTCGATAGTCACCGTCGTACTTCCCTGCCTACCTGAGTGGGGCTACACAGACTGCAGGACGTATCCAGCCTCTTCAGGCCTTTTCTGGACAACTCATTCCTACTTAGTGAAAATGTGTTTCCTGCACCTCTTTGATGATAGAGATAAAAAGCCTTAAAAAGGTTTCTACCCATTAGTCTAGCAATTCCGCTTCTTGGAATTTATCCTTAGGAAGGAATCAAATATGTCAAATCAAACAAAGAGTTATGCATAGGATATTTGATTTTAGTGTGATTTGCAAGAGCAAACATTGAATATGATATTGGGCAAATAAATTACAGCATGTCCAGATGGTGGTATGTTCGACTTGTAGATGAATATTTTCTTCCAAGGGAAAAACTTCATGATATATTATTCTTTGAGAAAAAAAAAAGATTTGAATACCACGTAGCATATGATCCCAATTTTGGAAATTGTGTATATATTACACTATCATATTGAACAAGCAGGGACTTGTAGGATGCAACAGAAATGAATGGTATTTTTGGTCTCCCACGGTCTTGTCAAGCTTGTTCTGCAGTATTTATTCTGCTCCTTGATGAAAGTGGGGCAAGTTCTACAACGTCTTTGCCACTCTTATCTAAGAAAACATCATCCAGTTACTTCTTCCACAAAAACCTAGTCTCTATTGGTAGTTAATATGCCCATTCCAGGGTAAGGACCCAAATCCTCCCATCGACATTGCAAATGAAAATTTCCTCCCTCTCCCAGCTTTGCTGTATTAGGCTGGCACCTGCAGTGAGAAGAGGTTGTGGGGCTGTGTGCCTCTATATTCGTCACCTGGTGCTTCCATTTCCCATACCCCCCCCACCCCCCTTGGCTTCTCCAGGATTGGCTAGGGCAAAGGGGGAAGAGAGGAGGAAGGCGGGTGGGAAGAGACTCACTCCACTGGTGGTGTTCTAGCCATCTGGGGTTGACAGATGACTCACCTCATGGGTTCCTTCATGGGTAATTTGCAGCCACCGCCCCTTATCTGCCTTTGCTTGATTGGGAGCATGCATCTCTTCTGACCGTTCCTCCACTGCTTCTCCCTCACCCCCTAGCATCTGGCGCCACACCTCCTAGGCCAGTTCTGCTCCATAGGAAACTCACACATGCTTTGCCCTGACAAACTCGGGAAAAGCAAGTCTCCCTCAACAGAATCACCTCGTCTCACTCCATCCTTAGAGCAACTGGCCTGCCGCCATCTCTCGCCCTTTAGATTTCTCAGGGTGAACCAGACATCCATCTATGAAGTCTCCCATGATCAGGGAACATGCTGCAAGTCTTCCAGGAGGTCTCATGGAAGCGCCTTCACCTAGGCTTGAGGTGAGAAGAAACAGCCTCTCCTCAGGAGGCTGGGGAGTCTAGGGATTGGTAGCTCTCTCCCCAAATCCTTGTCTAATGCCAGCCCAGCTCCAAATTCTTTTTTTTTTTTTTGTTTTTGAGATGGAGTCTCGCTTTGTCACCCAGGCTGGAGTGCAGTGGCACAATCTCGGCTCACTGCAAGCTCTGCCTCCCGGGTTCACGCCATTCTCCTGCCTCAACCTCCTGAGTAGCCGGGACTACAGGCGCCCGCCACCACGCCTGGCTAATTTTTTTGCATTTTTTTTAGTAGAGATGGGGTTTCACCATGTTAGCCAGGATGGCCTCGATCTCCTGACCTCGTGATCTGCCTGCCTCGGCCTCCCAAAGTGCTGGGATTACAGGTGTGAGCCACTGTGCCCGGCCTCCAAATTCTTTAAAGTTATGGTGGTGGATAGTTTGGGGTCCTAAAACCTGTTTCTGACTACTTCCTGTGTAAGTCTTTGTGGTCTTCCACCTTCCTTTAGAAATGGGGTGCAGTCACTCTTGGTGTCTTGGAGCCCTGGCTGATACTAAAACAGAACCTGTTTTAATATCCTGTTGTGCACAAACACAGAATAAAGAGGCAGACCGTATGCCTATCAGTCTTGCAGAGGCCTCCGGGAGAGAGAAGATGGGGAACTGGATAGCATGACTTCCAGGGTTCCTTCCAACCCAGAGACTGTATGGCAGGCTGGCAGGGAATAAGAGAAAGCATTGGACACATTCCCTGACTATGCTATTAGAGAGACAAGACACGCACTAAGCACCCTGGTAGCAGACCATCACAAATGCTCTTGATGGTACTATAAACACAATAACAATAAGTATGAACAATCAAGCCTTGAACCGTTTGGAATGAACTTTATGTCTCAGAGAATAGGGAGGAGTCAACTCACTGCTGTAGAAAGTTGCTGAGAGGAGGTAGATGTCAACTATACTTGGTGTTCCGAGAGGACGCCTTTAAACCTCCTTGGCATCTCCTCCCGGGCACTTTGCACTTGTTTGTTCTCCCAAATGCCTCCTTGCCAGGAAATCAGTCCCGGTCCCTGTAGTTGGAGTAAAGTTGTCATCTACTTTTTGCCATTGCACTTTGTCTACACTCCTTCTGTGCATGTTGTCTCATACTTGAGCGGAAGCCTCAGAAGGTCAAGGGCTTCTTTCTTTATTCACAGTGATATTTCCTCTCTGGGCCTGGCACGTGGGGACACACACATGCACACACACATGCACACACACACATGCACGTGCACGCACACACACATGCACGCACACACACACACATGCACACACACGCACACACATGCACATGAGCACGTTGATATTATTCTTTTGTCCACGGCACTGAGTTAGTGATTGGCTGAGTCAGGGCTGGAGCTGGGTTTCTGGGTTTCCACTGCACCGCTCTTTCTGCCTCCTCCCCTGGACTCTCCACTCTCTGGCTTCCTGGGTCTCTGGGCACCAGGAGCCTGGAAAGCACTTCGCTGGATATTCCAATTCTGTTGGCATTTGTGACTGAGGACATGTGCCCAAATTCATCCTGTGCGTTTCCAACTCAGAGCCTTCTGGAACGGAGGTGCTCCCCAGAGGCAGGGAAAATGCAGCCTGAGGAGATGGGTCACAGAAAGCTGCACACCCGGCGCTGGTATCATGCTGAGCAGAGCAGGCCCTCCCGTCCCAGTGGCCCTCCCTTCTGTGTACATTTAATGAGCGTTTGGCTGCGTTTCAAGGAGACCTGGCCTTGGGCACGGGGCATGGAAATGAACTCCTGAGTGAGCTCTCTAGGAGAAAAATAAAGGCCTGGCCTTGGGCCTGATTGGAGCCCCATGACTCTGCCAATGCTGTGCAGAGAAAAAGGCAGTTGTGTTGAGTTACCGCATGTTAAAGTAGAGGCTGTAAACCCTCTCATTTTATGGGTGGAAACCAAGGCTCAGAGAGGGTGTCTGATGCCCAAGTTTATGCTTCTGGCTTCACAGTAAATTCAGTCACCCCTAGACTCTGTAGAACCACTACAGAGGCCAGCTGGAAAGAGGTCTGAATCCCTGCCAACCTTGTTTGGTGCCACCTCAACTTTGGGGAACTCCTGGCCTTCTTGGGTGAATGATAATAGATGCTTCTGCACATCCCTGTGCCTCTGCATGTATCTGTCTGTGAGCCTCTCCCTGGAGAGCCTGCACCATGTGTTTATCATCCCTGAATTTCCAAGAGAGGGCACATTGTGGGTGCACAGGGATCCCACGGTGGGGGAGTCACTGGCACCAGGGCTGGCTTTTCCAAGCAAGTGAGGCCCAGCTCTTCCTGCCAATGTGCCTCCTTTCTCTCTCCTTTCATCTCCCGAGCCTCAGAAAGCTGAGCAGTTTCTGCTGAGGATACCATCCTGTTAATTCTAGGAGGGAAGCCTGCCAGGAGCAGCCAAAATTTCTGGCCCATTTCCTAATGCATAGGACAACTGGGAAATCACCTAGAACAGTGCCGTCCAATAGAAATGTAATGTAAACCACACATTAATTAAAAATTTTCTAGTAGCCACATTAAACGAAGAAAAAAGACACTGGTGAAATTGAGTTTAATAATATATTCTATGTAACCTAAGATATCTACAACATCATTTCTGCAGGTAATCAATATAAAAAATTATGAATGAGATACTTTGCATTTTTTGATATTGAGTGTTCAAAATCTGGTATATATTTTATACTTATGGCACATCTCAATCTGAGCTCTAAATTTTCATAGAAAATATTTGATCCATATTTCAATTTCATAAAATTTACAATTGAAACAAGAGCCATCTCTCCGCGTTGTTCCAAACGTAAAGTTTTTTCAACAACTGAATTGTGTATTTAAAAATTTACATTTACATGGCCGGGCGCGGTGGCTCAAGCCTGTAATCCCAGCACTTTGGGAGGCCGAGACTGGCGGATCATGAGGTCAGGAGATCGAGACCATCCTGGCTAACACGGCGAAACCCCGTCTCTACTAAAAAAAATACAAAAAACTAGCTGGGCGAGGTGGCGGGCGCCTGTAGTCCCAGCTAATCGGGAGGCTGAGGCAGGAGAATGGCGTAAACCCGGGAGGCGGAGCTTGCAGTGAGCTGAGATCCGGCCACTGCACTCCAGCCTGGGCGACAGAGCGAGACTCCATCTCAAAAAAAAAAAAAAAAAAAAAAAAAAAAAAAAAAAAAAAAATTTACATTTACATTAATTAAAGTACAATTTTAAAAAGGCAGTTCCTCAGTCACACTCGTCACTTTTTGAGGGTCAAACACAGGCTCTAGAAGATGTGGAGGAAGCTCTGGCAGAACGTGACTGAATCAGGTGTGTTAGGCTGTTCTTGCACCACCATAAAGAAATACCTGAGATTGGGTTTTGCTTTTTTTTGTTGGTTTGTTTTGAGACTGAGTCTCGCTCTGTCACCTAGGCTGGAGTTCAGTGGCATGATCTTGGCTCGCTGCAACCTCTGCCTCCCAGGTTCAAATGATCCTCGTTCCTCAGCCTCCCGAGTAGCTGGAATTACAGGTGTGCACTACTGTGCCAAGCTAATTTTTGTATTTTTAATAGAGACTGGGTTTTGCCATGGTGGTCAGGCTGGTCTTGAACTCCTGACCTCAAGTGATCCACCTGCCTCGGCCTCCCAAAGTGCTAGGATTACAGGTGTGAGCCACCATGCCCATGCAAGACTGGGTAATTTATAAAGGAAAGAGGTTTGATTGGCTCACGGTATTGCAGGCTGTTTAGGAAGCATGGTGCCTGCATCTGCTTGGCTTCTGGGGAGGCCTCAGGAAGCTTACAATCACGGTGGAAGGCAAAGAGGGGGGCAGGCGTTTCACATGGCAGGAGCGGGAGCAAGAGACAGTGTGTGTTGGGGGAAGTGCCACACCCTCAAACAACCAGATCTTATTGAGAACTCACTTATTATTGTCCTTGGTGCAAGGACAGTCCCAAGCCTTGAGGGATCCACCCACCGTGATCCACTCACCTTTCACTGCCTCCCACCTCCAATACTGGGGATTACATCTCAACATGAGATTTAGACGGGACACATCATCAGGGGAGAAAGCCCAATGGCTCTAAGGGGTGGGGGCAGCTTCGCTCATTGTTTTGGTGTGTCAAAATATACGTCTCACTTATTTTCCTCAAAGTTTCAGGGATTGAAGGTGGGTGGCAGTCATGGTGGAGGCTGGGCTAGCTTCCAGCACAGTCTTCAGTGGAATTTCACGTCTCTGCATTTTCAGCAGCACGGGGAAGTTTGGGCAGCACTGATTTTGCCAGGGAGACCGGGAGGGCTGGCACTCTGGGGAGAGTCTCCTAGGTCCAGGGACCCCAGAGAATGCCTGCAGGGTGTAGAGGCCCCTTGAGCGGAGAAAGGGAACAGCTGCTCCCCCTCCTGGTAGCCAGAGGAACAACAGTCCTGCCAGGCTGCAGTGATGGCAGGGCTGAAGGCAGCCTGTTCCAGGGTGGAGGCGGGTGGACAAAGGGCTGAGGAAAAGCTGCATCTTTTTTGAATTTCCAAGTCTCAGAACACAGAGACCCTTGACTTTGGAAGTACAATGACATGAGTACAGAAAGGAATCTTAGAGAGCAAGATTATTTAATGCAGTTTGGCCATTTTCAAGTACAAAACAAAAATTATTTATTTTTCCCTACATTTTGTTAAGAATCTGTAATCACCTTCAGAAAGACCTCACATGTGAACATACACATTTTCAGAAATGACATATCAAATCCTCCAGTCACCTACTCTATAAGCTGAAATTATGTACATGGTACAATAATGCACATAGTAAAAAATTCAAAGCACACCGTAAGTTATACAATGGAAAGTAAACATTCCCTCTTCTTCCCTTGGACATCTCTTTAAAATGTTCCGAGCAACTGCCAGGTAGTAGCTGCTCAATAAATGCTAGTTTTTGAAATACTGTAGGTGGGCCAAAAAACTAACAGCAACATAAATATTTGATTAAACTGCAAACCAGTGGGGCCATGTGTGAGAAAAGGAGATGTGGCAGCCAGGTTGAGCAATGCTGCTTTGGAATTTGGTGCTTTTGAATGCTGTTGTTTTTGAATTTTGCTTTAAAAGTTATTCACACCCTCTACCAAACACTTAGAGGAGGCACTCCGACTGTGCTTATCTGGAAGCTTCTGGAAACAGGGTGCCCAGGGTAGTAAGGCAGGCAGGGATATTGCTTTTCAGGGCTTATGGCGGGCAAGTGGTGAAAGGGCTGGTCTTGGATGCGACAGACATGCCCCAGGAAAGAAAAAGCTATGAGCTATGTTGCATCTTTGGCAGCTGGGTTACATCACTTTAGGCCAATTTAATCCAACCAACATTCAGGCTAGTGGATGGGATAAGAAGAGACAGTTTTTATCTTCAAAGTGTTTGCATCTGAGGGCAACAAAAGGGCACATCCACCTACTATAAAGTAACGCGGAGAATGATGGTCACTGATGGCAAATTTCCCTGGAGTCCAAAGGAAGGGTCAGCAAACAATGGTCCACAGGCCAAATACGGCCACCACCTATTTTTTAAAATAGACTTTATTTTTAGAGCAGTTTTAGGTTCACAGCAACACTGAGTGGGATGTGTAGAGATTTCCCATTTTTTCCTTGCCCTCACACATGCACAGCCTCCCCCATTATCAACTTCCCCCACCAGAGGGGCACATTTGTTACAGCTGATGACTGGCACATCACTGTCACTCACGGAGTCTATAGTTTATATTCTGGATCATTCATGGTGTACATTCTATGGGTCCGGACAAATGTATACTGATGTGTATCCACCACTGTAGTATCGTCAGAGTAGTTTCACTGACCTAAAAATCCTCTATGCTCTGCCTCTTCATCCCTTTCTCCCCACCAGCCCTTGGCAACCACTGATCTTTTTACTGTCTCCATAGTTTTGCCTTTTCTTGAGTGTCATGTAGCTGGAATCATACAGTATGTAGTCTTTTCACACTGGTGTCTTTATTTTGTAATATGCATTTAAGTTTCCTCCACGTCTTTTCATGGCTTGATAGCTCATTTCTTTTTAGTGCTAAATACTATTCCATTGTCTGGATAGACCACAGTTTATTTATTCACTCACCTGCTGAAAGGCATCTTGGTTGCTTCCAAGTGTTGGCAATTATGAACAAAACTGCTCTAAACATCCATGTGCAGGTTTTTGTGTGGACATAAGTTTTCAACTGTTTTGGGTAAATACCAAAGACAGCAATTGCTGGATCATATGGCAAGAGTATGTTTAGTGTTGTAAGAAACCGCCAAGCTGTCTTCCAAAGTGGCTGTACCATGTTGCATTCCAACCAGCCATGAACGAGAGTTCCTGTTGCTCCACATCCTTGCCAGCATTTGGTGTTGTCAGTGTTCTGGATTACAGCCTGTTTGTTTTTGAAAATAAAGTTTTATTGGAACACAGCCATGCCCATTTGTTTATGTATTATCTATCACTGCTTTCATGCTACAACAGCAGAGTTGGCTGGTTATGACAGAGACAGAATGTCCATGAAAAAAAAAAAGCCTAAAATATTTACCACCTGACTCTTTTCAGAAAAGGCCAATGCCTGGTCTAATGGAACGGCTATTTTCAATGGAGAAGCTGTGTAGGTGTTGGAGCGGCTCCTTGGAATGGAGAGAGTAGAAAGGGGAGAGATTCCAGACACAGGAAACAGACTGAGCAAGGACGGGGTGGCCTGGCCAGGTTGGGGATAGGGCAGTGTCAGAGACTCAGCTCTTTAGGCCTTTCCTCAGCTCTAAGCTGGAAGGAATTGAATCAATTTTTCCACCGCTTGTAGAAAAGACAGGATGAATGAGCTGATGTCTGTAAATGCTTCAAGCAAGATATGAGAAAAGCATCCCTTCACGCAAAACGCTATTTCTATTTTATTGTTAAATGGGTGCTAATTTTTCTGTTTTCCTTTTCTCTTCCCAGCTCAGTTTGCCAATTTCATCCTTCCTATTGTTTTGCCTTAACAAAACAAAACATACCAGACATACCAGCACAAACCATAATGTGTTTACTTACAGAAACGTATTTTCATTCTTTTTCAAATAGGTAGTTCACTCCTAGGGTCCAAAATTCAAAAGGTTTAAAGAGCGTACAGAGAAACATTGCCCTCCTAATTTGTAGCCTTCCTGCTCTTCACCCTGGAGGCAGCCAAAAGTACCAGTCTCTTGCATTGTATATCCTTCTAGAAATATTTTCTGCAGGTACAAATATTGGTGCTGATATTATTTTTCTTTCCTTTATCACAAATGATCATTTTGTATGTATATGTATACATGCTATCTATATATCTCATATATATATGGGCACCGTTTTGCAGTTAGCTTTTTTCCTGTTAGTAACAGTTTTAGAAGTGTTTCACATGAATGCATCCAGAGCTTCCTCATTCTCTTTTTATTCCTTTTTAGTGCTTCATCCTGTCGACGTATCCTGTTATGTTTAAGTGTTTTAGTGGTAAATCAGGGCTGTTGCTGTCTCCCTGTTTCTTGCCAACATCAAGCCCTGGATAGTATTTATTGCTGGGTTCAGGGTATGGGGTCAATAGCAGTGGCTGGGTTCATGGTGCTGATGGCTTTGAAACGGCTTTTTTGTGGCCCTTCGCAGGTGAAGCGAGAGAGAGAGAAGAGAGTTAGATTCCAGGAATCCTGCTGGCAGGGCTCTTCGGCCTGCTTTGGCTGCTGGGGTGGGGTTTGGCTGCCTAGGTGCCGTTGCCCTGTCCCTGTGATTTCCCTTCCTCAGGTTGCTGGTGGGAAAAGGACCATTGGAAATTGAAGACATCGGGATTATTCTGATGTAGTGGGATCAGGGAGCTCTATGGTGGTGGTGGCATTTGGCAGGTGTCTTAGCCATGGCTTTTTGATTGAAAGTTACAAACACCCATCTCCAACTAGCTTAAGCAAAAAGGAGAATTTATGGGTTTATGCAGGCAAACAAAGACATTTAGGACTTGTAGCAGATACCACCAGTTACTTACGCAATGTGCATTTCCTCTGTTGTCTCAATATGCCCAGTTAAAAATACTCAGCTCTTCGGACTTCCTTGCAGTGAGGGGTGGCCGTGTGACACTTTTCTGAACATTGAGATATAAGCAGAAGGCCACAGGTTGGGTTTTCTGGGAATATATTATTTTTCTGATGAGAAGGGCTACACTCAATGGGCACATGATTTCTGCCCTTCCAGTGTGGAATGTGGATCTAATCCCAGAGATGCAGCAGTCATCTTGGAGCACGAGGAGAGTCATGTAATGGGGATAGCAGAGCAAAATGGTCTTTGATGTCATCATGGAGCCAGAACAGCAGAGCTTGTCCACTGGCCTTTTAAACACCTGCTACCCCGCTAAAAAACAAACTCCTTTGGCTCAGCTCTGGAATTGGGCTTTTGCTGCTCAGTGGAGCAGAGGCCTTGTCCTAATTCAGGGCAACTGGATTCTGGGATTTGTATAGTGTCAGTTCGCTCCATCTCTTTCCAGTTTATTCTCTCAGAATCCTCCATGAGGTAAGGGACATGGCACCAGCAGCTCTGGAATCTACCCTGCCAGCTTCCAATCCAGGGGGAAGAGAAAGCTAGCTATTCCTTCGGTTCCAAAATGCAGAGGAAAACTCCAGGGAAGACATCTGTGTAGTCTGTCTTGAAGGGTCTTCCTTGAGCCAACTGCTGTGGATCACAGGATGGGGTAATATGATCAACCACATTACCAGATCAGCCTACCTGGCAGATGGAGTGGGGAGCCGTTTCCTAAAGGAGGAGATGGAGTATTTTACCAGGAGTGGGAAAAGGCAGGCAGGCAGATGAAAACAACAGATGGTCCTTCAGCAGGCGCCGACGGTTTAGATGAGTGGAGAGGAAAGGCAAGGTGATTTCAGGGGGATGGTCACCTCCTCCAAGAAGCCTTTTCAGACAGCCTGACTTAGCCACTTCTCTCTCCACACCATCCACTCTTGCTTCCCTCATGGTAGTACATGGCACTGTGTCTTCCTGGCAGCTTTGAAGGCGGCCATTTCTTCTGGTTGATCCTGTATCCCTTCCTCCCACTACTAGCATGTGGTGGCCACTCATTGTTTAGAGCAGTGAGTGAAGGGACAGGGGGAACAAAGACACAGAGGAAGAAAGTCACAAGAAAGACTTCGGTGTGCTTGGAATCTTGAGTGTATGATTAAAAACCTAGCAAATCCCAAGATTCTTAAGGTGGGTTAGGGTTATAGTATGGCCCTGAATGTCAGGCTAAGAAGTTTGTGCCATGGACAGTAGGGAGCCGTTGAAATCTTTTGAGCAGGGGAGTGGCAAGGTCAGGGCTGCTCCACTCCTGTGCCTTGTTCCTTTGACCCCTGGCTGCTGTCTTTCTTTTCCATTCTCTGGATTCTCCATGATTCTTCTTGGTCTGGTTCTTCATCTGTCTTGAACACCTTTAGTCCATGTTTCCCACCCCTGCTTTTTTTCTCCTCAAACTTCTTCACCAATCAGTTCTGGGCTGATTCTGTTCTCTGTCCAGGGAAAGGACAGTTTACCCTGGTGCCAAGTGAGTGTCCTTCCCAGGAAGGTTCCATCTGAGCAGCTCTTGGCTGCCCTCTTCTGGGCACTGGTGGATATAACCACCTGCTCTTCTGGAACTGGCTAGAAAGACTCTGGTAGCAGCCTTGCCTCACGATGAGACTTCTGTCTTTTTGTGTCTGCCCACCAGATCCCCTTTAATTACTTAAAATCAGTCAGATTTTTTTGAGTGCCTACCAAGTGTTTAGATTTGTCTGGCGATAGCTACGTATAGGATAGAATGCTTCTGACTTCCCACTGATCTAGACAGTGTTCATCGTGGGATCTAAGCCTTGCATAAATGTCTGAGCACATCTTTTGCTAATTTACATGTCTGTCCTATTTATTTGACTGAACTGAGGTCACTTTAGTTTTGAAAGCCATTGAAGAGGTAATGTATTTGAACTTTATAAGTATGTAAGGCGTACATATTTATGTTCCCCGGAGAGCATCTTCCCCCATAAATCACACCCTGATGCTTTCATCAAAGTACAGAAGTCTGTGCACATATTTTTATTATTCACAATGGAATCAAGGCAGTGCCCTAATTAATGATTTTGCTAAGAGGTCATTGCTGTTTCCAGGGAACTCGGACTTGTAACATGGATTCGAAGCTATTCCTGGGGTTTTTTGAGCTCATAAAATGACGGATACACATCCCAACAGGACATCTGACTGGATTCTTGGCCTCACTGTGGGTAATAGAAATACTTTACTCTGAACCAGTTGCTTTCCTCAGGCCAAAGGCTAATTGCCATCCCATTCTGGTGAGCAGGCTCTCACTCAAATGCCTAGGCTCTGAAACCTGTAATCTCTTCACAGTACTAAGACGACATCTTCCTTTCCAGGATCCGCATTTGGAATTCCCCCATTCCTCCATTCATTCAAACCCAGCCCATTTTTTCAAGACCTATTTCTAATCTCTTTTCTCTGAGATCCATTCCCTGCATCCTGACTTTTCTTTGTTCTAAACAGTAACACTTCTGTAGTTTGTGGCATTGAGTTAGCAAAAGTCATGTATTATCTTGCAACATCTTTTAATTTTTAAATAAACCTTATTTATACTTTTGTACTGTCATTTAACTTTACAAAAGTTTATGTTTCATGTCTTTAATTGAATCATAAAATCCATAATGCTGGAAACCATATCTTACACTCGATTGTTTACCCCACAGAATGTTGAATATTTATTGCTATATATTCAATAGATGAGCAGCAAATGCTCTTGACTGGTGGCTTGTTGTATCATTTGCCTATCTTAGCTCTAATTAGTATACTTGCCTGAGAAATTATTTACAAAAGACAGATTGGCCCAGGCCATCATTAACACTTCTCTGGAATATTTTCATGCATTTAGATGCTTTGCAAAATGTATTGCCCAAATGGCACTGTGCGTCTATGTGTGCACATATAAAAGAGAAGCCAAATTAAAATCATCCTTCTAATTTACTGTTGATGCATGATTATTTTAAAATTTAGTTTTAATTTTGATTATACACATACATAATTTTCAGGGTCAAATAATTTTAGAAGGCATAAAGAAAAACAATAGACTCTTCTCTTGATCCATCATTTCCTGCTTCCTAGAATCAACACATTCAACTCTTGCTTTTGGTTTTGCCTCCATGTCACTGGTATATGCTTATAGTGCTCCTGCTTTTTTGCCTAATGCCTTAAGCATTAACTGTTAGCCTCCCACTATTTTAGCCCTCTTTACCACTTCTACCACGCCCCGTCATGTACAGTTCCTGAACCCCTGGACCCCCATGCTGCCATTATCCCACTACTGTTATTTCATAATTTTGCTTAGGTTAATATTCAGTGTGTATACTTTCCTGTCCCTATAAATACTCTTCACAGCTGAAATGTGCTTACTTTTATTTTCGTGCACAATCTTTAGGTTTTCCTGGAGTTAATAGCTCTATTGTTTTTTCTTCCTTTGTTTTGTTTTCTATCACTAATTCACTCCAAACTTTCTCCTCGGTTGTTTACATTTCCTCTCAATATACTCACTCACACCAGGTATTCTAACAAAGCCATCTTTTGACCATCTTTCCTGCGCCCTGCTGAGCTGCTCCAACCTAGACTAGTTTATTTCTAGGCTGAGTACATGGCTGTATTTGGATCTCCCTTCGCCTTTATCTCTGGGATTTCCTTTGCTCTTTCTTGGATTGATGTTCTCATTTTCCAGACTCCATGTCTTCCTCTTTCTTCCTTTGCCTCCTAATTTTGGACTTACCTAGTAGCTTCTTCTTCTTCTTCTTTTTTTTTCCTTTTTCACATCAGATGGGAAGTGTGCCAACATCACAACAAGGTTTGAGGTAGGCACATCTCACACACAGACATGAACACCCAGTCATCACACTTATAAACTACAAAAGGATCTCCAGTAGCTTCCTGAGAATGGGCTCACGGCAGGTAATTGTTTTGAGACTTACGTCTGAAATGTTTGTATCCTACCCAAATATTAATTGTTAACTTTGATAGGTATAGAATTCTAGGCTAGAAATAATTTTTTCTACAGAATTCTAAAGTCATTGTTACATTATCTTTTTGCTTCTAGTGGGGCTGTTGAGAAATCCACAGCCATTTTGGTATTTTGAGCAATCATTTTTACCTTTTTCTGAAAAGTTTTGAAACTCCCTCTTTTATGTCTATTGTTCTGAAAGTTTAAGATGATGGAACTTAGTGTGAATTTATTTTTATCTATTGTACTGAATATTTACTGTAACTTTTAAGTCTAGAAACTCATGCCCTTCAGTACTGAGAAATTTCTTGGATTATTTCTTTTGTCTTTTTTCTTCTATTTTTCAAGTTCTTTTTCTGAAATTTTAGTTACTCAGTTGATGAACTCCTAGAATGATTTTCTATATTTCTTATCTTTTGTATCATATCTTCCATCTCTTTGATTTTTCATTCTACTTTGTAAGAGATTTCCCTAAATTTATCTTTTAACTCTTTGACTGAAATTTTCATTCTGACTGTCAAATTTGAATTTATAATTCCTCTCTTGTTTTACAATTGTTTTCCTTTTGCTAGAACATTGTTTTTATTTAATAAATTACAATAACTTCTCCTATTTGTCTGGGGATGCTAATGATAGTTTCCTTTTGAAGTTTTTATTTTCCTGCAGAGTTTTCTATAATTTGCTTTTTTCCCCCTCCTAATATTTTGACCTTTACAGTTGACCCTTGAAAAACATGAGCTTGAACTGCCTGAGTCTGCTAATATATGGATTATCTTCTGCTTCTGCCACCCCTGAGACAGCAAGGTCAACCCTTTCTCTTGCTTCTTTTCCTTAGCCTATTCAATGTGAAGATGACTAAGGTAAGGACCTTTGTGATGATCCACTTCCACTCAATAAATAATACATATACTTTTTCTTCCTTATGATTTTCTTCATAACATTTTCTTTTCTCTAGCTTACTTTATTGTAAGAATACAATATATAATACATATATCATAAAAAGTGTTTAGTGATTGTTTTATGTTATTGGTAAGTCTTCCAGTCAAGAGTAAGCTATTGGCAGTTAAGTTTTTGGAGAGTCAAGTTATATGTAGATTTTCAACTGCTTGGGGGTTGGTACCCCTAACCCCATGTTGTTAAAGGGCCACCTGTATTTTTCAAGTTAGGGAATTTCCTCAGAGTTTTGGTGATCATTGACTAAGGCTCACATTTTGAAATGAGACACTTAAAAGCAAATTAGAAACTCAGTGTGTGGGGGTGGAACTTGTTAACTCTGAACTCACTACTTGCAAGGTAATTTGGCCAATCTGCTTCTCTGGGGGAATTCTGTTGTTGGCACTGCTATATCTTTTCTTGGAGTATATAGACTTCCCAGAGAGGTGTGCTTCAGTCTCCGACAAGCAGTGTTAAGTCTGGCTTCTCATGCTCTGAGAACTAAGGTCCTCATATTCAGTGTGTTACCTCTCACTTAATCTTCCTGTGTTCAGTGCACTGTCCTCAACGATGACATATATGCTCCACTATGCTTTATTGTTTCCAAGAATTAAGTCTCCAATTGTCTGGGTTGGGGAAGGGGCAGGAAGAGGGGCCTGGGGAGGGTCTATCCCCTTCTTAAACATGCTTCCCGCCAGTCATCGTGTCAACAGACTCAACTTCCCACCCATGTCCAGTGGTACCCTGGGATTCTGCAGTGAAAATCGGGCTTATTCTCATTGTCAGCTTGGGGTTCAGCTTTCTCAGGTCTGCTAAGTGAGTTATCACTGGTTCATCTGCTTCCTAGAGCTCCAGATTTTACTCTTTTATGTTCTTTCTGGTTATCTTTTTCACTGAGATTTAATGCTTTAAAAAAATTTTCCAGCCGGGCGCAGTAGCTCATGCCTGTAATCCCACCACTTTGGGAGGCCAAGGCGGGTACATCACCTGAGGTCAGGAGTTTGAGAACAGCCTGGTCAACATAGTGAAACCCCGTCTCTACTAAAAATATAAAAATTAGCTGGGCATGATGGCGGGTGCCTGTAATCTCAGCTACTTGGGAAGCTGAGGTGGGAGAATCGCTTGAACCCAAGAGATGGAGCTTGCAGTGAGCCGAGCTCAGGCCATTGCCCTCCAACCTGGGTGACAGAGTGAGACTCCATCTCAAAAAAAAAATTTTTTTCTTTGCTGTAATATTTATTGGAATTTCTGGGAGGGAGCAGAAGTAATGTTTATGTTCCATCTACCACTTTTACATGGAAGTCTATAATATCTTCTTATAGCATTGAACGATTTTATAGTGAGGGTGAGAAGATGTTTTAGCATGTGGCTGAAAGGAAATTGGAACAGCATTTTCAGAATTGATAATAGATGTAGGAAGTTGGCATGGCTGCCTATCGTTCTCTTAGATTAAAGCAGAGATCCTTGGGAAGAATTAGTGAGAAGGATGTCTTTTGAAAGCTTGACCAAAGTTTGGATTCCATTTCATACTTAGAGAAAGAGAATGAGGGATATCTGTATTTAGGAAGTAGTGCACTAGTGAGTTTGTGGAGACTCTATGCCAAGAACCCAGTTCATATTTATAGGAGAACTTGAAAACGGTAGGTCATCAATTCCTAGGCAGGTAACAATGCCACGGCCCCTACAAACTTAACTGCAGTCAGGTTTTGACTTTTACATTGCAGCCAACACCCATGGATCATTGATCTCTTTTTCAGGGGTGGGGTGGGGTAGGGCCTATAGCCATGGGATTTACTATGTTAGCATTTGGACTGATGCTTTTGGGTGTAATGAACTGTGACTTGCTGAAATGGTTAGGGAAGAGGTTTATATAAAAGTCTCCTAATTAGCACCACAATGCTGGAAAAGGAGAAGAACAAAATTATATCAAGAGACCATGGACCATTAAAAGAATTTTTTTGTTGAAATTCATAACTGCTCTGAACTACTGCTACCACCACCACCACTACTACTTATAATGGCTACTATTTATTAAGCACCTATGAGGCTTCGGGCACCATTCTAAGTAATGGGCATACCTTCCCTCATCTGATTCACATACAAAAATGTATGAAGTAACATTTGTACAGGCAGTCAATAGTTAAGTGAATAACAATAACTAACACTTATTAAAAAATGACTATATCCCACTCAATCTTCAAAGTTCTTCATATGCATAACTCATTACAGACTCATAATAGCTTTATGAAATCAGTTCTTCATAATCACTATTTAATGGACAAAGAATCTGAGCCTCAGAAGGTTAAGGAACTTCTCCAAGGTCAGCTCTGGCAGATTTGGAGATGACCCAGGTTTGTATTACTCTTCCTATTCTACAAATAAAAGGAAGTGCCTGGATTCAAGAGGAGAAAAGCATATACCACATTTTGGGGAAATGGTAATAGAAAAAAGAGGTAAAGGCCACCAGAGACATAGTCTTCTCTCTAAGAGTTTGGCAAAAAATTTGCCTGGTATCTGAAATAAGATAATGTATTAATAATCCTATGTAATATTTCCATAGTTCTTTGTTGTTTGGAAGGCATACTTACAATCTGATTTGGTCCTCACAATAACCCTATAAAGTAGAAAATTCAAGGACTGCTGTCTCCATTTTATAGATGAGGAAACTGAACTCAAAAATTGAAATAATTTGCCCACATTCATGCAGACAGTAAGTGCTAAAATCTCAGGCTTCGTTTATTTATTCATTCATTCAAAACAAATACACGTTTTTGAAGTTTACCATGTACCTGGCAGTGTCGTAAGTTCTGTGAATTTTAATAGGGAGTAAGAAAAAGTTCCTGTCCTTGTGAAATTTACATTCTAGAAGGAAAGACAAACAACAAATCAAAAAATAATTGTAAAATATATTAATTGGTAGTGATAGGTGCTATGAAGTAAAAATAAAGCAGAGGAAGGAGATAGCAGGTAGCCAGATGGGAAGAGGGAATGGACTATTTTAAACCAGGTATGCAGGGAATCTTCTCAGATGGGCAATATTTGAGCAGCGGTCTGTTGGAAGTGAGGGAGTCAGCCATACAAATATCTGGAGGACAAACATCCCAGTCAGAGGGTTCAGGAAATTCAAGATCCCTGATGTTGGAATGAGGTTGGCGCATTCAAGAAACAGAGAGAAAGCCAGTGTGGACTTCTCAGTGTCAGAAAAGAGCGAGAGGAAGGGAACAAGAGATGTGGTCAATGTGGTGAGCTAGAACTCAGCCATAAAGGGGTTTATAGACAAGATGAGAAAACTGGATCTTATTCTAAGTTAAGTGGAAGTCTTTGGAGGACTTGGAGTGGGGAAATGACATGATCTAATTTACCCTTGCAAAATATCCCTCTGACTACTATGTGGAGAATTTACTGGGTGGATGTTGGGGAGGGCGGTGACGTGGAAGTAGACAGTCAAGTGGGTAAGTGTGTTCATCGGGAAGGGCTGAGTAATGTCACAGGAACAATGCTCCAGGTTTTGCAGGTCTGTTGCACATTATCTTCACTCTAGGACCCAGGTGGATGAAGCAGCCCCATCTGGAGCCATTGAGGGTCTCATGGAAGAGACAAAAGAGATCACAGTGAATCACATGCTGCTTCTGAACTTCTTCTGCCTGGAAGTGACAAACATCGTTTCCATCACATTTCACTGACCAAAGCAAGACATGTGGGTAAGCCTAGTATCAGTGGGGTGGGGAAGGAGAAGAAAATTCTTGGAAACCACAGGAGGTTATTGCAATAATCAAAGTAAAAATGAAGCCAGTGGCTGGGTGCAGCGGCTCATGCCTGTAATCCTAGCACTTTGGGAGGCCAAGGCAGGTGGATCACTTGAGCTTAGGAGTTCAAGACCAGCCTAGACAACATGGTGAAACCCTGTCTCTATGAAAAATACATACACACACACACACACACACTAGCCAGGCATGGTGGCACACACCTGTAGTCCCAGCTACTTGGGGCCTGAGGCAGGAGGATCGCTTGAACCCAGGAACTCAAGGCTGCAGTGAGCTGTGATCTTACCACTGCACTCCAGCCTGGGTGACAGAGTGAGAACTTGTCTCAATAAAAAATAATGAAGCTGGCTTGGTCTAGAGTGGAAGCAGTAGAGGTGGTAAAAGGACTTGCTGGTTGAATAAATGTGGGGTGTGAAAGATAGAAGAGTTTTAAGATGGACTCCAGGGTTTTGGTTTGAACACTTGGTGAAGGATTTGTACCATTTGCTGAGTTGTAGAAATCTGAGAGAGGAGCAGGGTTAAGGGGGAAAATTAGGAATTCCATTTTGGACATTTCTAATAAGGGAAACAATGGATTTGAAGATAAAATGTGGGAGTCCTCAGCATGTACACTGACTTTGAAGCCACGGATTGGATGAGATCACATAGAGAATGAGAACAGAGAGAGGACACAAGAAGGCTGAAAGTGAGCCTGGGGCCTGTCAGTCTATATAGGTCAGGAGGAAGAGGCGAATCCAGTGAGGGAGAGACAGAAGAGACAGATTGGGAAGAGAGGAAACAAAGAGTGTGGGGCTGCCTAAAAGCCCAGTGAAAAAAGTGTTTCATGAAAAAAAGGATCAACAGTGTCAGTTGCTGCTATTGAGTAAGATGAGGATTAAAATTCATTGTTGGACTTGGTCAGATGCAGGCACTAGTGACTTTGACAAGGCATTGATGACTTTGTTACATGGTGGGGGTAAAACTCTGATTGAAAGGGGTTGAGAAGAGCCTGAATGTTCTTCTGATTCCAAAGTCAACGCCTACCTTGTTTTGCTAAACTGCATAGAACGTTCTCGTGTGCAGGATGCAGGCACTAAAAATGTTGTAGAACTGAATAATTTGTATCTCATTCTTGGAACCACTCAACCTGGGAGAGCAACTCCCTAAATACGTGAAGGCAACTACCTGAGCATAACTGGTTCACTACCTTTTCTTCTGGGAGTGTGTTGAGTAAAATTTGAACAGAAATTATCTGTTTTTCCTTCTAGACTCTAGGCAAAGTCTCTGTAAATGATGGGGCATGGTACAAATTTGTTAGCTCCCTTAACTATGAAGACACAAGAAAAGGTTGGAAATTAGGATTAGGAAAAGAGGAAGCATATTGTTTACTGTTCAACTTCAAGTACAGGAAATAAAACCTTTTTCTGAGAGCAATACATTGGATTTAATGAAGTAATTTTACTTCAGAATGATACTCCAAGGGGCTTTCCCAAGTAATGAAACAGACAACAAAAACTCTGAAATAAAGTGAGAGAAAGGTGGGAAATGGAAAAGTAAAGGAAATATGCATCTATTACTGGGTCCATTTTTGTTTGGCCTGTAGGACATTCCTGCTGACAGCCATTTCTGGCTGTGTATGCGATATGCCATGGAGACATGGGAGGACCAGATGGCACTTCTGAGCTTCACCCTCAGGTACTGATTGTATCCAAAATACACCAGGCTGGTAAGGCCAGGAAAACAAGACTTGAGGGATATTTTCTATAAACTGGAAAGACTTCCAACATCTTCCAAAGATTATTGTGGTTCTTGACTCATAATCCTGTGCTCCCAGGCAAGGGCAGTATTCTAGATATTTAATAACCGGTAAAGAAAAGGGCCTGAGTAATTGGAAGGAACTCCACATCAATCAGAATAGAGGCTGACTGTATCCAAAATTTTAGCTAAATACTAGGCTTATTCTCTATGTCTAGTGAAAAGAGTATGCGTTCTACAGTTGGTAAAGGTTGTGTTCAATCTTGGATGCCTCTTAGAATCCTTTGTTGCTCTGTGATTTGCTGAGCCTCATTTTCATCCTATCTAAATGGAGGGAATACTATATCCTTGTACTATTTTGAAGATAAAATGAAATGTGTTTCAATTGTCTATTGCTACTATATAACAAATCATCCAGAAAGCAACAATGATTCATTATTGCTCATGATTCAGTGGGTCAAGAATGCAGGCAGGGCTCAGCTGGCCAGTTCTTCTGTTCTGCTTGGTATATGCTGGCAGTCACTCATCCAGCTGTGTCCATCTGGCAGCTTGGCTGGGCTGAGAGGTTCAGGAAGACCTCACACACATGTCTGGCACCTCCCTACTCCTTTACATGGCCTTTCTCCCAACATGGTATCACGTCATTCAGGAATCTGAGCTGCTTTATAGCAAGCTGCCTGATATCTTCAAGTTTCACTCCAGAAATGACACTATGTCATTTCTGTCATACTGTACGGGACAAGACAAGTCATGAGGCCAGGCAAGGTCCAAGGGGAATGGAAAGGGATCCTACCTCTTGATAGGTAGAGCATCATATGTGTACAGGGAGGGAAGGAATCACTGGTGACCATTGTTGGAAGCTATCTACCCAAAATAAACCTTTGTGGCTCCAAACATTCTCAGACTAGTGTCCAAATTATTTGACTTGGCATTCAATGCCTATGATTATCTAGTCCCTGCCTGTTTCTCTAAGCCTCTTTTTTCAGTGCTCCCTTCCTTGAAGTTTCCACTGTAATCAAATAAACCTCTTGCCATAATTCATTCCAACTTTGTGTCTCTGCATATCTACTATCTCCAAATAAAATCCCCTTCCTTCATACACCTCTTTCTAACTCCGGCTTATATATAAAAATTCTCCTCAGTGGTGCCTCCTCTGAGAGGTCTTCCTGACTCTGCTTCCACCTCACTTCTGTGCACTAACTTCACTTAAGCAAAGGTTTCATCTCTCCATATTCTTTCTTTCTTCCTTATTTCTTTCTTTTCTTTTCTTTTCTTTCTTTCTTTCTTTCTTTCTTTCTTTCTTTCTTTCTTTCTTTCTTTCTCTCTCTCTTTCTTTCTTTTTTTCTTTCTTTCTTTCTCTCTCTCTCTTTCTTTCTTTCTTTCTTTCTTTCTTTCTTTCTTTCTTTCTTTCTTTCTTTCTTTCTTTCTTTCTTTCTTTCTTTCTTTCTTTCTCTTTCTTTCCCTCCCTCCCTCCCTTCCCTCCCTCCCTCCCTCCCTCCCTCCCTCCCTCCCTCCCTCCTTCCTTCCTTCCTTCCTTCCTTCCTTCCTTCCTTCCTTCCTTCCTTCCTTCCTTCCTTCCTTCCTTTCTTCTCTTTTCGTTTTGACAGGATCTCTCTCAGTTGCCCAGGCTGGAGTGCAGTGGCATGATCTCGGCTCACTGCAACCTCTGCCTCCTGGGTTCAAGCCATTCTTGTGCCTCAGCCTTCTGAGTAGCTGGGATTACAGGCATGTGCCACCACACCTAGCTAATTTTTGTATTTTTAGTAGAGATGAGGTTTCACCATGTTGTCCAGGGTGGTCTCAAACTTCCAGCCTTGGGTGATCTGCCTGCCTCAGCCTCCCAAAGTGCTGAGATTATGGGTGTGAGCCACTATGCTTAGCTGTTTAATTCATTTTTAAATGAGCTTCTCCCACCATTTATTTATTTCACGTGAATGGTTGGCTGGGATGGGGTGGAAAAGAAAAATGGCTGGCGTTAAGGAGCTAAGGAATTGAAAGACAGGTGTGTTGGCTGTGTCATTTATGTGATTTTAAACTCACTGCGAATGATAAGGGGGGTTTTGAAGTGGCAGACCAGCAGCCAGGCACTGAAGTCATCAGTAAATTATGAAGAGGGGCTTGAGATTATGAGAAGATGAGAGGAAGTGATGATGAAACTGGGTAAAGTAAACTTCAAAAGAGGTGAGGGTTTTGTTTGTTTTTGTTTTTAATGGAGCAAAGGGGAAAAAAAGGTTGGAAGAAACAATGAGGAACACAAGAGGACACCTGCCTGTGTTAGTTTGTTCTCTCATTGCTCTAAAGAAATATATGAGACTGTGTAATTTATAAATAAAAGAGGTTTAAGTGGTTCATAGTTCTGCAGGCTGTATGGGAAGCATGATGCTGACATCTGCTCAGCTTCTGGGGAGGCCTCAGGGAGCTTTCACTCATGGTGGAAGGTGAAGCAGGAGCAGGCACATGAGATGGCCAGAACAGGAGCGTAAGAGTGAGGGGGGAGGTGCCACACACTTTTAAATGATCAGATCTCCTGAGAATTCACCCACTATCACAAGGGCAGTGTCAAAGGGAGGGTGCTAACCCATTCATGAGAAACCCACCTCCATGATCCAATCACCTCCCACCAGGTCCCATCTCCAACACTGGGGATAGCATTTCAATATGGGATTTGGGTGGGAACAACACCCAAAGTGTATTACTGCCCCACCTCCACCCTGAGGCTTAAGGGTTAGGGGAGAAAAATAATAATTTCTGCTTGAGAAGACTGTGGGACCATCAGGAACTGGCTCAATTTTAGTTAGTGGAGGAAGGTGACTGGAATGTTTAGAGAAGAGGTTGAGGAGGAAGGGGAATTTGCTGGTGGAATCATGAGTTCCAGAGGGCTCTGTAGAAAGGTTCTGAGGGGAGATGAGGGATGGAAGATGGTTTTAATTAGCAGATGCATCAGCAGTATGAAAATAAGTGTCCGTATGATGATGGAGGCATGGTGGGTCACATCTGCAATCCCAGCACCTTGGGAGGCTGAGGCGGATGGACCATTTGAGTCCAAGAGTTTGAGACAAGCCCGGGCCACATGACAAAACCCCATCTCTACAAAACAAAAGCAAAAAACATATAATGATGGGACTTCCTATGGTTCCTGAGATAATTGAGGATGACAAGTGTGATGAAAAAGGCCTTGGATGTCTCTTAGTAGAGGATGGATTATCGGCTAAGCTTATGGTCCAGTGTTGAGCTGGGGCCACTGGGAAGCTGCTTAGTCGTGTGGTGAGAATTGGGCAGGGGGCCCCTTTAGGCAGCTCACAAGCTGCGGTCCTTGCAGGCAGGGTTGGAGGGTGGCCTGTCTCCCCTTAGGTGGAGTCATCAGGGCAGCTGGAGCCGTGACTCGGTGAACATTTTGTGGCAGCCGACTTCTCCTTGGTGGAAAGGAGCTTATTGACTTGAACGAAGGGATTGAAGGTCTGGGTGTCTTTGTCATGGTCGGAGCCTGGCATTGAATAATTCAGAATAGGGGCAATGATTTGCCTAAGGATAGATAGTTAATAAATGTCTGACCTGGAGTTCTAACTCAGGCTTTCTGAATTTGAGTTCATTTTACTTTTAGGACATTCCTCCAAGGGAGGGGGAAGATGAGGCTGAATGTAGGGGAGAAAGGTGGATGGGGCAGGATAGAGAAGCAGGGAGTTGGAAGGTTTGCTTGAAACTCCAGATAAATTTTAATGCATCTTAGAGCAGAAACAACTTAGAGCAGAAACAACTCTTGTCTAGGTTTCTCAGGATGTACAGAGAAGTCCAGCCTCACCATGGCACCTGAGCAGTGGGTGAGAAATAGCTGAGGGACACATCTCAATGGATGAACCAGCACTCCTGATTCTCTGCAGCCTGCAAACGGGGATAAGAGGGGTAATGGAATTAGTATTTCCTAGATGGTCCTTGGAGGGTGTACTGGGTTGACTCATGGCTCCCCACAAGGTATGTCCAAGTCCTAATCTTTTGTACCTATGAATGTGACCTTATTTGAAAATAAGACTTTACAGATATAATTAAGGATCTTGAAATAAAATCATTCTGAATTTAGGGTGGGTCCTGTATCCAGTGAGTAGTGTCTTTATGAAAAAAAAAGAGGGGGAGATATGAGGCACAGAGACAAATCATTCTGAATTTAGGGGGGTTCCTGTATCCAATGAGTAGTGTCTTTATGGAAAAAAAAAGGGAGAGGGAGATTCGAGGCACAGAGACACAGGGAAGAAGGCCATGTGGCGATGGAGGCAGACTTTGGAGTGGTGCTGCCATAGCCCGGGAAGGCCAGGAGCTATCCAAAGATGGAACTGGCAAGGAAGGCTTCTTCTCCAGGACCTTTGGAGGATCAATGGCCCTAGCAACACCTTAATTTTGGACTTCTGGCCTCCAGAACTGTGAAAGAATACATTTCTGCTGTTTTCAGCCACGTAGTTTGTGGTAATTTGTTAGGACAGCCGTGGGAAAAGAATCCAGCAGACGAGATGTGGAGCCTGAAATAACTGCTGGGTCAGCAGAGGCCTGGCTCAGTGCCGATTGTACAGAGACATCTCGACTGGAGGAAAGGGCCAGAACCACACACATCAGCAGCAGGTGCCAGCTTATTGCCCCAAAGGATGGGGAGAGACTCACTGTGCCAGAGGAGATACCTGTGCTGGGTCCCAGAGACCAGCCCAGCTCAGCTGCCGCCTAGGGAATATTCGCCTTCCAAGAAGGAGGTCTTACATTTGAGGTCTCGTCTCTAGCTACTGCAAGATAAAAGCTTTCCTTTGCCTTTCCAGGCATGAAAAAACCCTGAAAAACTGAGCAATTGCTTCTCAGCAACTCAGCTTGAAAGAGTCTGTTTTAAACTGGAAGAGGTTGAGAGGCCTTCAGTTGGTGAGTTTATTATTTTCCCTTGCTCCTCTACGAAATGAGGCTCATGAAGAAGTGTAGGTCAGGTACAGAATATAAAAGAATCACCTTTTCTTTTTCTTGCGCAATTTAAGCGCACTCTCGTCTCACAACCTCAAGCCCTTTAATATGGTAATGAGAGGCAAAAGGCATTTTAATTTGGACAATGTCGCAGTTTTCCAGCATGTGAAGAAAGCATCCTCAGTTGCCAAAAGGTCACGTGTGGGATTAGTTGCTAGGCTGTGGGATTACTTTTCGAGGCTTGCTGGGGAAAAGGGCAAAAGAGAAGAAGCGAACTAGCAAAGTCATGTGGCGTTTCTGCCCTGGAACTTAGGCAAATTATGCAATTGTCCTTTGCATTCAAATCTGTTCCTCTTCCACCGGATATTTTGCTGAGGGGACAAGTGAGATTCCAAAGCTCAGTTTGCTGAAGTGTGCAAAATGCTAATCAGCTTCCACAACCCACAAAGTGGCAGATAGGGCGTGCCTCCCTGGAGAAGAGAGGAGAGACTGGACTAGTTGCTGGGAGGAGTCTGGCTGACTCAGCGGCCCCAGACAAACGCACTTCCATCTTTTCCCATTTCCATTGTGAACTATTCTCCGTGGGCAAGGAGGGGACTCAGAACAACTGTGTTCTTTTTACAAAGAAAGATGGTGTGCAAGGGGGTCATTTACAAGAGGATCAAAGGTTTGGCTATGTTGGGAGATGTTGATTTTGATAAATGTTTCCATATCTCTACAAATGTGCCATTCTGAGTCTCCAGTTAGACTTGAAAAAGACTTTGGAGATCGTTCCCTGCACAGTGGCTCTGAGCCTGGACACCTAGGAGATGCTCAGTAAGTATTTGTTAAATAAATGAAGGAATGGATATAGTCCAGGCTACTCGGTCATACATCCAGTTTGTGGCAGATTTAGGTCTCTAAGGCCCAGTACACTAATCACTCAGCTGAAAGTTTTTGTTCTGTTCCATCTTGCTGCTAGGACAACTGTAGCCATCCAGAAAGATGTTTCAACACTCTAGAAGGTTCTCTGGCTGAATGTTGCTATGATACAATCATGCAACAAGCTGATGGCTCAGTAGAAAGAGCAAGTGCTATTTATGTTGGGTAAACAAGAAGAAACGCTGCCCTGTTTTTATTTGTTAAGTGCCCCCTTAATATGTGTGAGGAGGTGATCTTGATAACATTTTGAGAGAGTGTACACACTCACAAATTTTACCTTTTATGAACTGTAATATCCTATTGCTACTTGATTTAAAAATATCTCCCTCCCTTTACATATATCCATATAAAAAAAACAGCAGAGAGAAACATGTGTAGAATATATAGGAGATATCTATCTAGAAATATATGTATGATATATAGGAGATATCTATCTATCTATCTAGAAATATATGTATAATATGTGGGAGATATCTATCTATCTATCTATCTATCTATCTATCTATCTATCTCCCACTTATGACCTGGAAGCTCCCTCTTCGAGATGTCCTGCCTTTCCAGCCTAAACCAATGTATACCTTACATGTATTGATTTATGTCTTTGCCTGTAACTTCTATTTTCCTAAAATGTATAAAACTAAACTGTAATTCAGTCCCCTTGGGTTTCTTGAGAATTCAGTCTCGGACTTTCTTGAGACTGTTTCCCAGGCCATGGTCAGAATAAACCTCCTTAAATATTTTACAGAGGGTTTTTTGTTTGTTTGTTTGTTTGTTAGCAGCACTCATCCACCAAGGAGGTCACCAGAAGCTTTGGTGGACAGTTTTCCTCCAGGCCAAGGGGATTCTAACTCAGGCATCTTCTTCTCACTGCCTGAGAGTGTTCTCTGGTGGAAGCATCATGATCAGCCCATGTGTTGGAGTTGGGGAAGAGATCCGAAGTGCCAGGGAGTTAACTCCCAGGAGAAATCTTCAAAGAAGGCAGGCAATTGATGGATAAATACCCCAGTTTCTTTACCCCTGATGGAAACTTTCTGAGGTGTGTTCTATAGAGGCTCTCAGGGGATACCTAGGAAGCATAAGCCCCAGTTCTCCACAGCTGTAGTCCATTTATTAATGCACCTTTGTGTAGCTGGGATCTGGGCCAACTGCTTGTGTGGCTTATTTACGCCCTCTGACCCTGTAAGTGCCTGATTGTGGATGTGCTGCCTCCATGTGGCAGTGGATTACTGCAGGGTTCCCTTGCCTTTTGACTTCCTGGGTATGGTAGAACCCAGCTCATGATGGGAATCCAGCTCATGATGGGAATCCTGCTCGATGGCTGCACGATCATTTGATGTCCATGGTTGTAGGCTCCATCTTTACTAGCATGTGAGGGATTATTTTTTGCATGGTGTGTTGTTCTCTGCTGTGAATAGCCTGGAATTGCCATAGAACTGGGGTCCTGAAACCCCGGGCTGTGGACCGGTACCTGTCTATGGCCTGTTAGGAACTGGGTTGCCCAGCAGGAGGTGAGTGGCGGGCGAGTGAGCATTACCACCTGAGCTCTGCCTCCTGTCAGATCAGTGGCAGTATTAGGCTCTCATAGGAGCAGGAACCCTATTGTGAACTGCACATGCGAGGGATCTATGTTGCACACTCCTTATGATAATCTAACGCCTGATGATCTGAGGTGGCACAGTCTCATCTCGAAACCATACCCACTCCTCCCCCATCCCCTGTCCCTGTTCATGGAAGAATTGTATTCCACAAAACTGGTCCCTCATGCCAAAAACTTTGGGGACCACTGCCATAGAACACTGGAGTTTTCATGCAGTAATTTTTCTTATTTAATCTTCTCATAAATCCTACACACAATTTTCTTTCACTCCAAATACCTCTAGAACTTTGTGGATCAGGCCCCATGGCTGACATTTTTTTTTTGTTTTTTTTTGAGATGGAGTCTTGCTCTGTAGCCAGGCTGGAATGCAGTGGTATGATCTCAGTTCACTGCAACCTCCACCTCCTGAGTTCAAGAGATTCTCCTGCCTCAGCCTCCTGAGTAGCTGGGACTACAGGTGTGTGCCACCATGCCCAGGTAATTTTTGTATTTTTAGTAGAGATGGGGTTTCACTGTGTTGGCCAGGATGGTCTCAATCTCTTGACTTTGTGATCTGCCTCTCTCTGCCTCCCAAAGTGCTGGGATTACAGGTGTGAGCCAACACATCCGGCCCATGGCTGACATTTTAACCTTGCCACTCATTACAGTAATTGTGACCACTTTGCTTTTGATACTTCAACATTGCTACATGGCTTTCATTATTTTGAAACCCAATCAGTCCATTTGCTAGTAGGGGGTCTGTAATAGCATCAGCTGTGACCCACAGAGGATGACTACCACTGAACATTCCAGTGATGCTGGTGCCCCGCCTCATGGACATATTTCTCATTACTGTGGTAAATGAGGCACCCTCTGAGCCATCCCATGGAGGACATCACTGGCTGGTGGGTTTTCCAGCCTTAAGTGGTATATTAGTTATCTATGCTACATAACAACTTACTGCAAAATTACCAGTTTAAAATAACATACAGTTATTTTCTCACAGTGTCTGGAGGTCAGAAGTCTGGACATGGCTTACCTGAAGTCCTTTGTTTGGGGTCTTATAAAGCTACAGTCAAAGTGTTGGCCAGGCTGCACTCCTAACTGGAGCTCAGGATCCTCTTTCAAACTCATGGGATCCTCTTTCAAACCCATGGCAGCATTCAGCTCCTTGTGGTTGTAGGACTGAAGTCCTTGTTTTCTTGCTGATGGTCAGCTGGGTGCTGCTCTCAATTCCTAGAGGTGATCTGCAGTTCCTTCCTGCAGGGCCTCTTACAACATAGCAGCTTACTTCTTCAAGCCAGCAGGAGAATCTCTCATTCCAGGACGCCAAGCTAGAGTATTGTGTAATGTAACATAATCACAGAATGACTATCCCATTACCTTTGCCAGACACTATTGGCTAGAAGCAAGTCACAGGTTCTGTCTGCACTCAAGTGGAGGGATTATACAAGGGCATGGCTCACTGAGGGTCACGTAACGGTGTGCCCACCACAAGGACTATAACAATGCCACACACTTCCTTCTCTGAGCCTTTTGACCCTTTCCTCCACTGTCTGGAGGAAGTTCTGGCATTTGTATCTCACTTAGGGTGAGCCATCAGTTTCCTCAAGCTTTCAGGAGCCATCCAAGATGCAAATCAACACTATCTCCTGTGGTTGCCAGAGTGTTACGTCATTTTCCCATATCAATAAACTTTCTTATCCAACTTTATATTCTGTCCCCTTGATCCAGGCCCTCGGAATCCAGTCCTATACAGACTTTCCTGGCTCCTGGTGATGCATCTTGGTGAGGACTAGCATCTTCTTTGGCCTATGGTCCTTTAATAGCAGGCCTAGCGCTTTCCTGGATTTATCGTGTTGTAATTCGACCTTCATTATTGTTCTGGTGGCCAGGAGAGGAGGTGGGGTGAGATTCTGAGGGGATCATTTGTTGTCTTGCACTTGAGGACCTCTGCACTTAAACTGTCTTCAAGTAAAGTGGTAGGGGATAAGGTGGAGTGCTAGCCTGTAACTCGGAAGAATGGTCTACTCCTTCAGGTCCGGGAGGTTCAGGAGGATCCCATGTTTCAAAGTTCCTCAGTGCATTGACCCAGTTGTTTCCACCCAGGTATCAGGGTTCCATTCCTTCCCGATCAGAGCTTTAAGTAGACACTGCAGCCTTGCCGCGGTTTGGATGTCAACCTTCTGTGGAGTTCCACAACCTTATAATTACATTTTTTCTGTCCTCTGGCTGCAGGAGATGAGAGTCTCTTTGCTCGCTGACAAGGAAACCCTCTGACTCTCCTTCCTTACTTTTTAATAATGATGAATCTCCTCAACATTTCATTGTCTTTCTGTAATGAATTTATAGCACCCAGCAGCAGCTGTCTGATTTTATTGTACTTCTAATTACTACTTCAGTTGCCCCGCACCTCTTAATGCTTTATCTATTCACCAGCCAGTGCATTTCCTTCTGCAGGAATCTCATCCCATTCAGAACAGGTGACAGTTTTCGACAGTTGCAATGTCAACATGCCAGAGCTCTCAGTACTCCACCTACCACCAGTGATGAGGTACTTATTGCCAGCCAACTGATGGGGGATCCAGCTCCTAAAATTCCATTTTAGGGGACAGACATTGGCAGGATGGCAGAATAGAAGAGCCCCTAGCATCACCCTCCCACAAAATACAACTAGAAACTATTCAAATATAAGAATACCACCCTGATTTTACCAGAACTCATGGGGAAAGCAGAGAAACTCCTTGGGCCCACAGAATTGAGAGAAGCTGTGACTAGTAAGAGACTTGGTCATTTTGGATTGTACCACTCCCTCCCCAAAACCAGCATAATGACATTCACAGAAATTTTCCCTAGACCCAGAGTTTCCAAGGTGAGAGGAAGAAATTAGAAGTGGACATTTGATTTCTTCCCTGATCTGGGAATCTTAAGGGAGGCCCACTACAGTCTCATCCCACTAGAATCATTGGGAGCACCAGGAGGGCTGAACTACCTGGGGTGAATTGGGACGGAGAGAAGGGTGCTGATAGCAGCAGCTGTCATGTAGCTCTTGGTGGCTACTCTGCCCTTTGATCAGTGGGGATGCCACTTTTAAGAGACTAATGGTACAGGGACACAATTTCTTGTGTCATGCAGGCCCAAATCCGTGCATGGACTTTTCACAAAGCCCAGGTGTATAAGGCCATTTGTGCATTGCTATAAAGAAATACCTGAGGCTGTGTAATTTATAAAGAAAAGAGATTTAATTGGTTCACAGTTCTGCAGACTATACAAGCATGATGCCAGTATCTGCTTCACTTCTGGGGAGGCCTCAGGAAACTTTCTCATGGCAGAGCAGGCACATCACATGGTGAAAGCAGGATAAAGAGAGAGAGAGAGAGAAAGAGAGAGACAGAAGGTTTGGTGGGGAATGGGGAGGTGCCACACATTTCTTAACAACTGGATCTTGTGTAAACTCAGAGTGAGAGCTCACTTATCACCAAGGGCATAGCCTAAGCCATTCATGAGAGGTCCTACCCCATCCCCCATAATCCAAACACTTCCCACGAGACCCCACCTCCAACATTGGGGATTACATTTCAAAACGACATTTGGGTGTATCACCGGGTACTAATGTGGAGCCTTCCCCTGGCCCAGAAACAACTAAAAGTTTGAGATTAATTTCCAGTTCCCACTTAAATCTTCTGCAGACTGGGAAATGACATCACAGCAACAATATAGTTTTGAGGAAACATTTAACTTTTGTTGTTTGCTATAAGTCTTTCCCAGACTGGGAAACACTGGCAGTGTATTGAATTAGTTCCAGTGTTCCAGTGCAGTGTTTTAGTTCTGGTGCTCGCCATAAGCCCTCCCCAGAATGAGAATAAACAACAGCACAGTGTGTAAGTTCCGATACTAGGTAGTAAGGGTCTAACACCACCAAATAACACCTGTAAAAAGCGGAAGAGATGACTGTGACCTCAAATGCATGGGAATCAATGTAAAGATACAAGAATTGGGAAAATTCAGGGAAATATGACACCGCCAAAAGAAACCAACAAAGCTCTAACAATAGACTCAGAAACATAGAAGAGGTATTAAATGTTGGACAGAAAATTGAGAATAATTCTCTTATAAAAGTTAAGAGAATAACAAGAAAATAAATACATATAAAAAGCTAAATAAAATTTGGGAAACAGTTCAGGAACAAAAGGAGAAATTTGACAAATAATTAGAAACAATTAAAAATAAAACATATAGAAATCCTAGAAATAAAGGATATAATAACTGGGCCGGGCATGGTGATTCATGCCTGTAATCCAAGCACTTTGAGAGGCTGAGGCGGGTGGATCACTTGAGGTCAGGAGTTTGAGCCAGCCTGGCCAACATGGTGAAACGTTGTCTCTACTAAAAATATAAAAATTAGCCAGCATGATGGTGCTTGCCTGTAGCCCTGGCTACTTGGGAGCCTGAGGCAGGAGAATTGTTTGAACTTGGGAGGTAGGGGTTGCAGTGAGCCAGACTGCAGCAGTGTGCTCCAGCCTTGGTGACAGAGAAAGACTCTGTCTCAAAAAAAAAAAAGGAAAGAAAAACTCATTAGAAAGCATCAACAGCAGACTTGATCAAACAGGGGAAAGAATTAGAAAGCTTGATGAGAATATATGAAATTGCCCAATAAGGGAAGCAAGAAGAAAAAAGAATCAGAGAGGGTAAAAATGGCTTATGAGAATTATGGGATACCATCAAGTGAACTAACTTCCAAGTAATAAATATTCCTAAAGGACATGAGAGATAAAAAGCCCTAGAAAGTATATTTAAGGAAATAACGGCTGAACATTTCCCAAATCTGGAAAAAGATGACATCATCCAGGTACAGGATGTTCAATGGTCACCAAATTCAACCCAACCAAGGCACATTATAACCAAATTAGCAAAAATTAAAGACCAAAAAAGAATACTCAAATCAGCAAAAGAAAAGATGCATATTAGATTCAATAGAGCTCCAACATGACTTTAGCAGGTATCTCAGCAGAAACCCTGACAACTAGGAGAGAGTGGGATGCTATACTCAAAATGCTGAAGGAAAAAAAAAAATTGACAACCAAGAATACCGTACCCAGGAAAGCTATCCTTCAAACAAGAGAGATACTTTCCCAGACCAACAAAAGCTGAGGGAATTCATCAACGCCACACCTGTCTTACAAGAAATGCTAAAGAGATTCTAAATGCTAAATGGATTCTAACGTGTAACAAGAAAATATCTGAAGATACTAAATTCACTGGTGAAAAAAACAGACAAATTCAGAATACTTTACTATTGTAATTGGGGTAAGTAAACCACTTGCATCTTAAGTATGAAGACTAAAAGGCAAAAAAACTATTAAAATCAATAATAATTACAATAATTAGTTAGGAGCTAGGCAATAAAAACAATGTAAATTGAAAACATCCATAAGTCAAAATGTGTAGGAGGGGTGGTGTTAAGGTATAGAGTTTGTTTTTGTTACTTTTCTTTGCAATCAAAGCTAGGTCACTATCAGCTTAAAATAACCTGTTATAACTACAAATTTTTTTGGTAAGCCTCATGGTAATCACAAAGCAAAAACCAGTAATAGATACGCTAAAAATCAGTAGCATGGAATCCAAATATCCTACCAGAGAAAACCACTTTACCACAAAGAAAGTAAGAGAGGAAAACAAAAGGAAGAAAGGATCCACAAAACCAGCAGAAAACAAGTAGCAAAATGGCAATAATATATCCTTCCTTATTAATAATGTCTTGAAAATAGATTACATTCTCCAATTAAAAGGGAGAGTGGCTGAATGGATAAAAGCAAGTCCCAATTATATGTTGTCTGTAAGAAATGCACTTCACCTATAAAGACACACACAGACTGAATGTGAAGAGATGGCAAAAGATAGTCCATTCAAATGGAAACAAAAAAGAACAGAAGTAGCTATACTTATATCATATAAAATAGACTTTAAGCCAATAATAGTTTTTTTTTTTTTTAAAAAAAACACAAAGATGACCGTTATATAATGATAAAGGGATCAACACAGTAAGATGATATGATAATTATAAATAAGTGTGTATCTAATACTGGAGCACTCAAATATACAAAACAAATTTGAAAAGACCTAAAAGGGAGATTGACTGCAATACATTAATAGTAGGAAACTTCAACACCCCACTTATGGCAATAGACAGATTATTTTGATAGAAAATCAACAAAGAAACAGTGGAGTAAACTGCACTCTAGAGTAAATGAACCTAACAGACATTTATAGAATACTTTATCCAACAGCTGTAGATTATGCCTTTTTCTCAACAATATATGGAACATATTCTGGGGTAGACCATATGTTAGGTCACAAACAAGTCTTAACAAATTAAAAAAATCAAAATCATATCAAATATCTTTTCTGGTTACAATTGAATAAAACTGGAACTCAATAATAGAAGGAATGTTGAAAACAGTACGCGTTCATGGGAATTAAACAAAATGTTGCTGAACAATGAATAGATCAATGAAGAAAGTAAAAAGGAAATTTAAAAATTGGTTGAACAAATGAAAATGGAAACCCAACATACCAAGATGATACTGCAAAAACAGCACTAAGAGAGGAGTTTATAGCAACAAACTCTTCATTAAAAAGCGGGAAGTCTTCAGATAAACAACCTAATGATGCACCTCAAGGAATTAGAGAAAGAAAAATGAACCAAACCCCAAATTAGTAGAAGGAAAGAAATAATAAAGATCAAAACAGAAATAAATAAAGTTGAGACCAAAAATACAAGACAAAAGATTAATTAAATAAAAAATTTGTGTTTTGAAAAGATAAACAAAATTGACAAACTTTTACCTACATAAACTAAGAAAGGAAAAGACCCAAATAGATAAAAAATCAGAGGCAGAAAGGAGATATTACAACTAATATCACAGAATTACAAAAGATAATTGGAAACTATCATAAATAACTATATGTTAACAAATTGAAATACCTAGAAGAAATGAATAAATTCCTGGAGACATACAACCTACCAAGATTGGACCATGAAGAAATAAAAAACCTGAACAGACCAAAAATAAGTACTGGGATTGTAGCAATAATAAAACATCTCCTATCAAAGAAAATTCCAGGACCTGACCATTTCCCTGATGAATTCTACCAAAAGTTTAAAGGAGAACTAACAGAAATTCTATTCAAACTATTCAAAAAAATTGAAGATGAGGGAATATTGAGGCAAACTTGTCCTATGACAGTAGCATTACCTTGACACAAAAACCAGACAAGGCTACAACAACAACAACAACAACAGCCACAACAAATTACAGGCCAATACCCCTGATGAGCATAGATGCAAAAATTCTCAACAAAATACACAAATCAAATTCAACAGAACATTAAAAAGATCATTCATCATGATCAAGTGAGACTCACCCCAGAGATACAAGGATGGTTCAACATATGCAAATCAATAAATGTAATATATCAGATGAACAGAATCAAGAAGAAAAACCATATGATTATATCAACGGATACTAAGACAGCATTTGATAAAATCCAACATTTCTTTTCAATAAAAATTCTCAACAAACTGGGTATAAAAGGAACATACTTCAAAACAATAAAGGCTACATATGTCATACCCACAGCTAACATCACATTGAATGGGGAATAATGGAAAGCTTTTCCTCTAAGATCTGGAACAAGACAAGGATGCAGTTACAATAGAGGATTTGCTGATTCCCCAGCAAGCTCTAGAGTTGGGATGGCCTTTCATAGTTGTCCTGCCTTGAGGTAAGGGGGCTTTGTCTTAGGGCCCCTGCACTGACCAGTCATTGGATATAGGTTGCCCCTAGGGAAGAGGCATAACCTGGGATGTGAGGCAGTACTCTTCAACCAAGGGCAATTTCCAGATGGGCGTTCCTTTGTGATCAGTCAGTATCCAACTCTCCCAAATGCTAGGGTAGTATATCCTGATGAGGAAATCTGGGCCAAAGATAATACTATCCACCATATCGGTGGTTGTCAACTGGGGGTGATTTTTTCTCCCAGAGGATATTTGGCAGTATCTGGAGACATTCTTGGTTATCACAACTGGGGCGAGAGGGTTGCTCCTAGTATCTAGTGGTAGAGGATAGGGATGCAGCTTAACATTCTACAGTGCTCGAACTGTCCCCCACAAGAAAGATCTGACCCAAAATGTCAATAGTGCCAAAGCTGAGAAACCCCATGCTTTTTTGGGCCAGCTCCAAAATCAACTACTTGTACCAAAATCCTTATTTTAGGATCTGTGCTTGGAGGATCCCAAATTAAGACAAAATGGATATCAAAACTCCAAGAGATGAAGTAGTTTGCTTGGAGCTGCATGCTTGTGGGTGGCACAACAAGGTTGGATTGGGATAAGAACTCTAGACTTTCTGTCTCTTGAGCCTACATGTACATGTCTATATGTACTATAATGTGGGGATGGTGAATGGACCAGTCTCCAGATCACACAGCACGTGTAGAACTTGCTGATGGACTTGGTTAATTCATGGACATTTCTGCAAATTCTGGCTCTTGACAAATTGGTTGGCTATTCAATAGTCATACAGTCATTCTCAACTGGGACTACAGAACATGAACAATGATTTGTGTAACCTTCTCAATTCTCCTAAAGTTGGTACTTAGCTAGTACGATTGTAGATGCATAGAGAGAAGTTAATTCATTCCATACTGTGGCTGCCTTAGAGCTTTAAGGCAAATTCTCTTGCACAAACCTGATTGAGAATGGCCGAATGGGCAGAGATGTTTCTATCAAGTTACTGAGCTTCCACTTATTAATGTATTTTTTCATTTGATCATTTTTTCTCTTACTTATTTATTACTTCATTTAACAAGTACTTATGCTTAGCAGTAGACATTCCCATGTTGTAGGCATATTATTCTAGAATAGAAAGTGACTTGAGCTATCATTGTCAGATGATTCTACAAATGATGAAATTGAGAAATCCAGATAGGCTAGTAATTTACTCCGAGTCTTAGGGCTTATCCAAGACACAGCTGGGGTTAGAACCAGGTTCCAGAGGGAGACAGGTGTGCCTAGGAAAGACAACATTGTGGTCCTTTATTGCAAGCACAGGAATATGTGATTAATCTTAATTTGCATTAATATACATCTTATATTAATATTCTCTGCTCGCAACCCAGAGGTATGGGATGTAGCCTTCCCTTCTGTCAGTATTTCTCTAGAAAGCTGTGTGTCACTGGGAGCTTAGTCCTGGCTTTGATTTGAGTCAAGGGAGCAGTTTAGATTCTGGAGTTCCTCTTCCAGCTGCAATTCAATGTATAGGAATGCAAATGCTCCCAAATCTCTGGGAAATGAAAGCTCTAGCTTACCGTGTAAGTAAGCAATTTGTGAAACTATCTGGTCTCCCCAAACATTAAGCCAGACCTTTGCCAACCTTAATTGTAAGGAGAGAAGTCATTGTCAAGAGGACATAAATTGGGATTGTTTTCAGGCTTGGAGCCTTGACTAGAAACCGTGTTGCCTCCTCTCTCTGCCCTAAGTTCCTATGCAATCCTAATTTTCTCATTCTTCTGGGCCTGAGTTATGCACCTTTTGTGGCCGGTACAGTACTGGGGAGAAATCTGATTTATTTTTACTACCGTAGACCGAATTCATTCTGTTTGACTCATATCTGAATGCTGCCAATTCCCAATCTTGTAATCCAGTCAAGAGTGTTATATTATCATTACCCCAAAGGTGGCATTCCCTGGCATTTGGCCATGGGCCTCATGCCAGAGATTACCTGGAGTTTCAAGGAAAATGTTCCTAGTACCCAGTACAGGAAGTTAGAGGAGAGTTATTTCCATAGTAACCACACATGCTCCAAATTTACCACCAGTGACTTAAGCCTAAATTACTCACACTGTGAATCTCTATTAATATGTTTAACTTTTTCTTAGGTTTTTATATTTATATTAGGTAAGAAGTCAAGGCTGTGGGAGAATCCTGTTAGCACTTGCTATCAGGGGGAGCAAGAGGGCAACATTGGCTCAGACAAATGACAGGGTTGTGGGTGGACCTGGCTTTAGTAATAATTGGAATCAGGAACTGGACAGCTCTCAGCTGGGTCTGGCCAGTGCATATTTATTAGGGGTAAAAAGCTTCCCTGATCCTGGTGCATCCATATTCATGGAGGGGATGCCACTAGACTAATGCCCTGCTCTTTCCCTTCCATTCCCTTTGCAGGGGAGGAGGGTGACTTATCTCTCATAGTAAATTGTGGGAGAACAGACTGAGCATTATTCTCAATTCAGTTTTTTCCTCTACTTAGAGTCCCAGGGAAGATGGCTCTTTTCTGCCCTCCCATGTACTTGGGTTAGGTCTGTGGTTTTCCCATACTTCTTAGGACAAGGTGGAAAAGTCTTTCTAACTTTGAGATTTCCTATTATTTATTTCTTGTACGTTCCCACAAATGGAATCCATATTCTCTAGCAGCACCTCTTGCTAGTAATAAAGGTGACATTTTGGCCTCCATAGGTCTGATTTGTCTGTCTCTCAAATTATTTTGGACTTGGATGGGGGAAAGAAGAGTTATTTATCAGGCCCTCTGCAATCATATCATTAATTCATTCAGCAATTGTTTATTGTGTGATCATTACATATCAGGTGCAGAGAGAAAAGAGATGGTTTCTGTCCTTGAAAGGCTCACAGTGTAGTGAGAGCTGCCTACTGATGTATCTCCAGGGCTTTGTCCTCTTGATAAATGAAAGAACAAAGATTCTGCATTGTAATGCTGTCAGTGTGCAGAGGATGCTGTGCTGTGCTGTCCAGATCTCCCTTTATGATTCAGGCGTTCTGTCCTCCAGTTGCTGGGAGTGTTGGCTGCAGATGGGTGTCAGTTGAGTTTGTCTCTAGGAATTGCCCTGGTTAGAAGAAAGCAGCCTCACCCAGGAGCATGTCCTCTCCTCAAGGGCAGTGTGTTTCAAAGTGGACACTCTGAATGGCCATCTCAGATCCATAGCTCCCCATAGGATTGGAATGAGATTTCTATGTGACTATATCACAGTCAGCTTCTCCCTCTGCCTAGTCCTGCTTTCTTTGGTCTTTTGCATATTGATCCTGAGAGGACCCATCAATAAACTTCCTGCATGTGGATTCCCACCTCAATCTCAGTTTGCAGGAACCTGATAAGACAGAAGTCCAAACTATTGTGGGATTATCAGGGAAGGGTTACCAAGTCAAGGCTGGGCATTGAAGAAGTAGAGACAGTACTGGGATTGGAGGAGAGGGTAGGACAGCTGGGCAAAGGATGGCAGGAGGCAGATGGCAAGAGAAGGAAGAGAAGGATGAGGTTCAGGAAGAGAGGCAACTCGAGTTTATAGGGGTGTGTGGAGCTCCTGAGACCCTGGGAGTTGGTGCCAATGGTTGAGAGGATATGATCCCACTAGCTTCCCTCCCCAGGCGAGTTTACCTTGCCTTCTTCAAGCAAGCAGCCCAGCCAGAGAGGTCACAAGACAGATGCCTTGGCCCTGGGTTGCAGCAATCTCAGGGCTTACCTGAAGTGATGAAGGAGGAGCATCATGATCTTAGGGCACTAGGGTAGGGGACAGTGTGGAATGTGAACAGGGATTCCTGGCTGGAGAAGACCAGAGGGAGCAGAATGTCATGACTGATCTTTTGGAGGGCCGACTGCATCTGACTGACTTGGGAAGGCTGTGCTTTAGCTCTTGGAGTTCTGACGCAATGCCTGGGCATGCACAGGATGCAAGCAGCAGAGAGACCAGAATGCCTGCTGTGGCCAAGTAGGGCTAGCCAAGATGAGCATCTGCTTCTTCTCTGGCAGGTGCCGGGGCAGAAGAGAAAACCAGTGTGAAGGAAGCTACCCAGAGGGCAAGAGAGATGGGGAAGGGCAGGAACTGAAGAAGTGGCCTGAGGGGTGGATCAGGCAATTGCAAAAACTTCTGACTTTATTTTCTTGGTTATTGATATAAAACATTTGTTTTCCCTCACCCCAGAAGCTTCAGAAGGAGAAAAACAAGTAGCTTTAGCTTTCTAGATGACTAAAATTTTTAATCATGCTTATTGCTTGTGATAAGATTTGTGAAATCAGAATCCAACCCAAATAACCCTGCATGTCTCATGTATACCAGGAGCTGAGCCATGTAGCCTGGCTTCATTTGCTAGTGATTGTAATCAAAGGAGAAGCAGTACCTAGAATAATTCTCCTTAACGAGAGAAGAATAAACAGAAATACCATGTACCATTTGGTTGACTGTTCTTACCTTGCTGTGGATGCTGGCTAGTTTTGTTCCATAGCAGCAAATGCCTATTAATTTCATGAATTTATGAAACACTATAGTATTCAATGTCTTTTCAACGACTGGCACTGTCAGGTGCTGGAAATATACATGCCCTGCGTAATGGAAAGTGAGAAGAGAAGCCTCCTGAACATGCTGTACTCTCAGTCCAGCGTGGAAAGGCTCACAGGGTGTGTCAGCTGCAATCCCTGCCTCCTGGGCCTTTTATTGCCACAGACACAGAGATGATTCTCTTATCACAGCAAGATTCTAGAGTGGCTTCTGGCCCAACCAGAAGATACTCCCGACTCAATATAAAATCACAGTCTGTATAGTTTAGTGTAAAAGTGTTTTCTTTTTTTATTTTCAGTCTTTAAAACATTAGCAATTCTGCCACTGTCCCTTTAGCCATCCAGTTAGCCATTGGTTAGACTATTTAATTAACTAGGGAAAAGCTAGTCCTTCTTAGCCAGGCAGACAAAATATTTACTTTAGTTTCACATATGCATTTTTCTCATGCACTGTTTTGGTGATGATATTAAAGAATAATTCAACTTAAGAGTTTCACCCTTTATTTGGTAATCACATAGAAGTTTGCTTTAATTGCACTTAAGGACTATGGATTTTGGGCTTTTAATACATATGGACAAAATACGTTGCTTTTGGACATTAGTTCCTTCACCTTTGAACATCTTTAGACTTTAACTTTTAGGAGGATTTAATTTGGTAGCATACTGTATATTCTTCTTTAAGAATTTGATGAGGGAATGTTTCTGGGTTATAGTCATTCTATTGTGTAAATGTCTTCATGTAGTTCATTATTGTTCATTATTGGATCATTTTACTGTTGCCATTTAATCTCATAGCTGAATCTCATTGCTACACTACATTGGACAATATGGTCATACATAATGTGATATGGAAAATGTATTAGGGAGTGAATTTGCAGCCTTAGGTATGGAGTCATCCTGTCATTGACTGAATTTTGATTCTGTTCTGATGCATTTCAGAACCTTCAGGAAGTAATGTCTAAACCACTCTTTAGTGGTCCAGGAGTGGCATTTGTAATTTGTATTGGAGATGCAGACATATTTTGGTGAGGTCCTGTGAGGACCATGGCCACTAAGGTTGACCTTGGACTAAACAATAAAGATGATCAAGTTGACAGCAAAAAGCTAAAGAGTGTTAGAGAACATTTCTCCCCTGTGTCTTACGTTTTCTTCTGTGTTAAAGAAACTTGATTTGACTTCTGACCTTTCTCCACTCCAGGAAAGATAGAGTGACTCACCTGATTGGCATCTGTGAGAAGCACAAACTGGGCATGTTTCAACCATATCTACCCCTCTTCATCTTGGGAATGTTCTATCCTCAGGAAGTCATGCTTTTCTTGGTTCTTCCAGGGAATGCCTGCCCCATTCAATTCCACTGCCTGCATCAGGTTGGTTTTGTCCACTTAGTTTACTTAGCCAACCTGTGTTTTGTTCTAAACCATTTCAGAGACTTCTATAAACAAAATGTAAACTACACACGAGTGGTCTCAGGAGATCCCCAAGGAGGAGAGTTCATTTGGCTGTCACAAGAAACCTCAGCCTTCTGGTCAGGCGCGGTGGCTCACGCCTGTAATTCCAGAACTTTGGGAGGCTGAGGCAGGTGGATCACGAGGTCAGGAGATCGAGACCATCCTGGCTAACACGGTGAAACCCTGTCTCTACTAAAATACAAAAAATTAGCCGGGCATGGTGGTGGGCACCTATAGTACCAGCTACTTGGGAGGCCGAAGCAGGAGAATGGCGTGAACCTGGGAGGCGGAGCTTGCAGTGAGCAGAGATTGCGCCACTGCACTCCAGCCTGACAAAGGAGCGAGACTCTGTATCAAAAAAACAAAACAAAACAAAACAAAACAAAAAACCTCAGTCTTCTATCTTTTAAGTGTGGAGAATTGAACCAACAATGATAAAATAAGTTTGTGGGTATGTGGGACAAAAATTCAGGCTCCACATATGTATGTAAAGTACTTTTAGGAAAGTGTAGGCAAATGAAATGAACCTTGCATCTTTCACAGAGCAGCCTAGTCTCATGTCCTAACGTCCCCTGAAGCCCGCCGTCCCTGGATTCCGTTTGAGGTACTCTTTGTCTATGCTCCCAGATCTCTCTGTGGCTACTTGTGTCACACAGTATTCACCATGCCAAACTGAAATTCCACATTTATATGCTTGACTCTGTGTCAGTTTGGGTCTTGCAAGAAGCAGATATAGAGATGAAATTAGTTATGGGACTGATTTATTGGAAGAATGCCTGTGAAGGATAAAGGGGAAAAGAGTATGAGTAGCCCAGACCTTCAGACCTCAATGCTGATCTTACACCTGTGAAGAGAGAGCAGGCCAGACTGGGTAGAAAAAACCAGAGAAGATTGTGGCATGATCTTGAGAGTTTCTTAGCCAGGCCAATGGAGAGTTGCTGAGCCATAGTTGCCCATCAGAAAAACCTCACCTTGGGCAGGAGAAAACTGGATTTAATGACTGGCTATGCTCAGTCATTGGCCAGGAGCAGTCTTAGGGGGAAATGTGGCCTTGGCATTCCTGGAGGTCATGGATGGGTCTGCCAGTTGTCTTCCCTATAGCAGGTTCTCTCAAAGAAGATCTAAGAGATGTGTTTCTTGGGCACCATAGTTCCTCATCCAGACAAGAGACTCTTAAAGGTTAGGGACTAATCTTACTTCTCTCTGCATCCTCAGAGCTTGGACAGTGGGTAGGTTTAGCACATAGAAGGTGCTTAACAAATATTTGTCAAAATATTTTCAGGATATGGACAGACTTCAAGTTGAGTGAGTAGTCTGAATTAATTTGGAAATGGAAAGTTATTAAAGATTTTAGAACAGATGATCATAGCTGCACTTAAAGAGTAATGTAGAATGGATTAAAGGGGAACCTTTTCACTTTTGCAATAGTATAGGAATAGTGGTAGCCATAGAAAGGAAAACATTGACTGCAAGAGATTTTGGAGGTGGAGTCTTTAGGATCTGGAAATTTACTGGGACTTGGGGTGAGGAAGATGAAGAGTTAAAGATGACAGTAATGTTCCCAACGTCAGAGACTGGGGTACATGGGAAGAGATGGGGAAGAAGAGCTGGCATTTCTGAGAGGAAATGCTAAGTTTGATGTTAGATTTCCTGAACTAGAGGTTCTCTTACACATCCAGGTGGAAGTGTCAAGCTGACAGAGCTGCCTGTCAGGAGCCTCTCAGAGAGCTCCAGGTTAGAGATATATACTGAGAAAAATAGGCAATGAGATCAAGGTGAAAGTAGACAATGGAGTTCAAAGATTAATTGAAATAGATCATTTGCATTTTTCTTTTTCTTTTTGCTTGCTTTCTTTCTTTTTTTTTGCAGACAGCTGCTAGGTCATGTGGGCATTTTTTGTAAGTTTGAATAAAACAGACAGAATGATACTGTTCACTTCTTCCCTTTTATTCTTTGGTAAGAGAGAAAGATTCCTCTTAGCTGTCTGCTTTTCCCTCTTGACTGTGAGCTTCCTAAGACTGTGTCTTTTCACCTTCGATGCTCAGAGAACAAGTGTAGTGATTTGTGCCAGGTGTATGAACTCTTGTAAGGTAGAGGCCTTACTCATTTATCTCTGCTTTTCTAGTGTTTCCCATGGTGCCTAGACAATAGGAGACACTCAGTTAACAGACATTGAATTGGATTATTTAATGTGTACAATACTTCATAGTTTAGTAAGTCCTCAAAGATACATTGTAACATTTAATCCTCACCCAATGCTGGGAACTTTTATTACCCCCATTTACAAATGAGTAAACTGAACCTGAAAGAGGTTAAGTAACTTACTTGAAATGATACAGTTAGTAAGAGGTTGTATCAGTCATAATAGGCTAGGTTGTGCTTAGTAACAAACTACCCTAAAAAATTCAGTGGCTTAATAACATAAAAGTTAATTTTTGTGCAAAGTTCACTCTGGGTTTGGAGAATTCCAGGCTTTTCAATCTTATATTAACAAGTGCTTCCAGAGTTACTGCAGAAGAGAAAAGAGAACATAGAGAAACACACACTGGTTCTTAAATGCTTCCACTGGATAGTAAATCAGATTTCTTACACTCACACTTCATTTTGACTAAAGAAACCACATGGCCTAACCTAACTTCAAGGGAGAAGGGAAGGACCTTTTCCCCATGTGCCTGGAAGGGGAACTGGAGTCACTGGGGAGGAATTCCATTGTCTATCACAAAAGGAGAACTAGATCTTGAACTTAGATTTCTGATTTCAAAGGTAGATCACATTTTACTCTTTGCCTCATGTTTTATTTTTTATTAAGCATATTCAGAAAACTATCCACATTAATGCAAGTTAAAATAATTAATATCCTAAAAAATAGTCATGCTCTCCACTCACTGTTTTCTTCTGCTTTCTCTTGCCACAGGTCAACCTCTGTCTCTTAACCTTGGGTCTTAGAGTATCATGGCTCAAAGAGACCCAATAATAGAGAGATACTGACTTCTTTCTCAGGGATAGAAATGCGTGGGGTTTAAATGCATAAAAGAGTATTTGGGTAGAGGACCCCGAAATGCCAGATCTTGCTCTGCCAATTCAATTACTCCTCTTCCCCTTGAGATTTTGAAGATAAGAAATATCCAAATGGTGAGAATTTGTCATTGACTGGGACAGTGTCTCCTATTCTCCTATAGTGTTCTCCAGCAAAAGGTCTATTAGAGGACACACTAGGCTTCAGGCCTCATGGGGTTTCCCACCTCTGTACAAGCCCAAATCCATATCGTAGAATCCTATACCATATGTCTACTCTTATGGGGGCAGAAGCCATGACCAGCATGCTTATATGAAGAGAGGAACAATATGAGCAGGACTCTTAGGCAGTACAAATGGAGGGGACATTGGGATTAAGTGGGCCAGACAGACAGACAGACAGACATATGCATGACCTATTTACACACAGGAAACTCCTCAGCCACTCAATGTGGCCCAGTAAAAGTCTAAGAACTTGACGCATCAGAGCTGCACTAATAGCATCTTCTCCAACCAACCCTATTTTACTTGTCAGAACATTGGAGGCCCCTGGATGTTTGGGGTTCACTAGTTAGGAGTTGAGTTGTTTGACTCTAGCCCAGGATGGCTGTCTCTTTGATGTATAACTTTGGAAGGACCCTGAAGCAAAATAAAGGCCCTAGGGTCAATCAGAATGATAACAAAAGCTAACATTACTGAGATTTTTTTTTTTTTTCATGTGCCAGGCCTAAATGCTAAGGTTATTTTATTTAACCTCACAATATTATGGGATAGGTGCTTTGAACAACCTTTTATTTTTTTCCGCCAATAAAGAGTATATGGTTCCAAAGGGAAGATATTTTTGGACTCTTTGGCTGTATACTTATTGCCCAGACCTGTACTTGCTATATATTAGGTGCTCAGTTTATATCTATTGAATGAAAAAGCCCAAAGTCACTGAGCTGGTAGGCAGAGGAACACAGGCAGTCTGATTTCGAGGCTTTCTCTAGGGACTGTTACATGACATGACTTCATGTGTAAGTTTGGCACTTATTAAATGTGAGGTCTAGTGTTTGCTAATCATTGCATCATCCCTCCCATCATATTATGAGCACCTCGAGAGACAGAGATGATGCTGATCTCTCCTGCACTTCCCCTGCTCTTCAAAGCTGGGTAGACAGTAGGTGTGAATTACATGCTGATTGGTTGCTTGGCTGCAGAGTTGTTTGCATACTCCCGGGAAGGGGAGGCAAAGACAGCCACAAGTTTTGGCAGCTGGTTTTAACTTCCCTGAGGGGGGTTCCATCTCTCCACATGCCTTCTTCACGAGACCAAGACAGTGTACTTTCATTACTCCACTAGAGGGATCCAAATGCAAACAAAAAGCCTCTCCTGCCCTCCTAAGATAATGGGATCTCTGTGACAGCCCTCAGGAGGGGTCTGTCTGCAGGGCTCTGGCCAACCTCAGAGGGGAGTGCCCACGGGCCCCTGCTGGGCTTTGGTTCTGCTTTCTCCTTGCCTGATGGCAGCTTTTACAATCAGGGCTTTTGGAGCAAATTCCACTCTTGTGGGTCCAGGACTGCTCAGTTCTTGGGATCTCTGCCGCTTCTGCTGGTGCTGACATATGGATTTGTCTTAGGAGCAGAAAAGATGAATTTTGAAGGGCTGCCAGGCTGGTGATGAGGCTGCTCTGGTTTCACATGGGAAGCCCTGAAATCAAGATCTAGTAAATGAAAGATACTTAATCTTTTCCAGATCTCTTCTCCTCCCCCCAAAAAGCAGGGGGCCTTAACCACTTTGATATTTCAACAAGAGGCCATTCAAAGTTTAGTGCTTCCATTTCTGCAGCAAAAAGAACTGGTTCTCACAAGGGCAATCTCACTTGTTGAGACACGAAGGATCTGTTTTGACAACTCACCTTACAGAGATGGATGTATGTGTGCAACGCTGGGTAGTTTTATTTTATTATTATGCTTTAATATGGCACTGTGGAACACTTTCTCTTTTTTTCTTTGAACAGCTTGCAAGCATGCTGCAAGGATTTGGGAAAATTCTCAGTTTTATATTTTCTGTAATAAATTCTGATACAGTTATTTTTTCTTTTCTGTGATGTCTAATTAAATTGTTTGATTTAGTTTTTGTTGTAGAGGTTTTATTTCTTTTTAAGATCTGATATTTTCCTTGAGGAAGAATGCTATAGATGTTTTCAATGAAACAGATGTATTGTTCTGGGGTTTAAAGAAGTTTTAGGAACACTTATATAAACCTGAAATGGTCGTGACAGAGAGAGGTGCCATGGTCTCTTTGCATTAAAGATGGAGCACAGGAGACGGATTGGCATTAAACCCAGGTGGGGCCAAATCATTTCAGAGAATTTCAGCCCTAAAGGAGTCCTTAGAGATTTTCTCATTTAACACCGGCATTTGACAGGCAGTAAACCATGGTTCAGAGAGGTAATAACTTGCTTTGTCACAAAGCTGGCGAGTTGCAAAGCCCTAAGGGCATCTGGTCATCACTTGTCATTATCTTACAGATTTTTGGTGTGAACTGAGGGCAAAAATATTGCCTTGCTTCCCATGGCTTTTCATTTGAAATTAGTCTATCAAGGAATAAGCATCTGAAATAAAGGAAGTAAATCAGAGAGGGAAAAGAGACAAGGCTTTGAGCATCGTGTGATAACGATGACACATTCTGGTGACTCGGTGCCCTGTGACCTGCTGGGGATGTAAAAGAACCACAGTGAGTAGCTCTGTCCATGAGGACAAAAGGCCAGAAGAATCTCTGAAAGGTTGTGTCCAAGAAGAGAAAGCACACCCAACAGTCTTGCTTCAACAATCATTTAATAAGACCCTTGGGTGGCCAACAGTGTGGAATGTTCAGAATACCACCTGGCATTTGTATACATCTTTTATGTTGTCTAAGCACATTTCCTCACATCACGTCCTCATTCGATACCTTTGTGTCAGCCAGCATTCTGGGTGAGCCTGGCTCATCTAAGTATCGAGAGATTTTTTTGAACGATGCAGATGGGTCACACAATGGCAGGACCCGGAGCTCTCCAGGGCTGAGATGGGGGAGCAGGAACAAAAGGGTCATCTCTTCAGGCTCTGCCTTTGCCCTGCCTTGATCCTGACTGTTCTCAGTTTTGCATTTCCCTGCTCAGGAATATGGGTAAGGGTGTCAGGTGGGCCCAGCCTGGAGCACATGCACACTCCTTGGCCCAGGGACTATGGAGAAACCTTCAAAGCTGGGTATTCAAAGCTGGATAAAAAGCAAATTGTGTTGTTGACAGGAGAAGGAGGAATAAACAACAGATATTCCCTACATACCCTGTGAGGTGGGGCGTTAGGTGAAAGCATTACCTCCAAGGTACAAATGGGAAACCTGAGGCTCAGAGAGGTGAAGTGACATGTCCCAGGTCACACAGCTATATACAGCAGAGCACAGTTATGTCTCTAGATCCTGCTTCGTACACCCAAAGGAGTAGGTGAAGCTTATATTCCACATAACCCTTTATCCTTCCTTACTGCTTGAATCACCTGCTTCCTACCCCTCCTCTGTAGCAGCCTCATTACCCTATCACCTGCCATCTCTGGACCAGGAGACGTAGATTTTGACTCTCCTCCTAGATCCCCAAATTTTCACTACTAACAAAGGATGCTTCTCCCTGTGTGATAACGGAAGAAGCGTCAGTCCAGGTTGGCCTTCTGGACACCATGGAAGCCCTTTCTCCTTCTTATTTTACTGATTAATCATTGTTGGGTATCTGGACCTTGTAGGAGGGAAGATCAGGCACCTAGGGAGTCGTTTGTGAAGATCTCTTTGAGATGAGATTGCTTACAAGTGAGGCCTGGCCATGGAGCCATGGCTCCATCGCGGTAGCATTATTTAGAAATCAATGAACCTGTAGGGACAATGTTTCAAAAACACATGCTCTCTGAGTAGGCCCATGTGTGGTGATTAATCTGAGGTCCTGTAGTCAGTTCTAGCAAAAATGACACTATTTTAATGTATGGATATTGTTTATTTTGTGTTACAGGTTTTGCCAACTCTGTAGTTTTCTATCTCCTTATCCACCTACCTGTAACCTTTCTGGACATCTTTTTGTTTTTGTAAAGTTGGGATAGTATTATTGGCTTCAGGGTTTCTGAGATGAATTAATTTAATTTATGCAAAGTGCTTATAACAGTACCTGGCACAGAGTACATGCTCAGTAAATATTATTTATTACTATTATTGTAATTATGATCTCAACACCATTAAGATAACGACCCTTCTCCACCTTGACTTCATGCCCAGGCTCCTGCCAGAGGGGAGGATTGCATTTGCTTTTCACAGGGATGCATGAAGAAGTGAACCTTGTGACTCTTGGCTTGGAGGCTGGATGCATGAAGTGAGAATTAGTCATGGCCTTGTTCACAATCTGAGAACATTCACACTTGTTGCACCTGCTGGGAGAAGCTTGAATTCAATCAGCAAATTTCACATTTCCCAATCCCAGCCCGGGGAAGAGCTTAACTTTAAAAGACTTGCAAAGATCTCCTCTCCACCACTCAGTGATTTTATTCAAGAAGTTGCCCCTCCGGGGAGTGAGTGACACAAGCTCTGCTGAGAGGCAGGAGAAAGCTGCGTCAACGACAGTGTTTTCTCAGGCAGGGTTCTCCTGAGGTGCCCATGCTTGCCTGTTCCCAGTGTGCGCCTTCAAGCCCAAGCAGCAAAAGAGCTTTCCTTCACTAAGTCAACCAAGAACCATTCAGGACACTGCAACTTGGAGGAGACATATTGGAATGCCAGGTTCTTGACTGGAATCATTAAGTGAATTTACATCCTGATCTGCTGCAAGTGAAACATCTATCCAGATAGGAGAGGCTTTAGCTGGGTCTCGAATCCTCATGTTTTGGGATACTTGGCTTCTCCTTTGTCCTATCTGTTGGCCTTCCCAGTTGCTGGGCAATTATTCCAGTATTTATTATGTTCTCTCTTACCTTTGGGCCTCTACCCAGAAAAATTGTCCCCTCTTCTTCTCCCATCCTCCATACCAGCCCTTTAGGTTTCAGTTTCTACACCATTCTCCCCAGAAATCTCTCCTGACCCCCAAAGACTTTTGGATGGTTTCTTTTCCTTCAGCATCATGTACGTGCCTCCAGCATGAGGCTTCTAACAGTTGGGTTACCATGGCCTGTCTCTGTGTCTATGTCTGCCTGGAAAATGACCTGCAGACCCCCAGGGACTGTGTTGTTTGTTCAAGGCTGTAACCCTGGAGGCCTGGTTAAAAAATGTACACACTAATAAAAAAAAAAGAATGAATAAATGGATGAAAGAATCAAGAATAAATGGTTATTTTTGTTTATCTCATTCTTAATGATTTTAAGAATGAGAAGATGATTGGTGACACCAAAGAACAAATGTTCAAATATTGTTCCACGGAAGTACTTTTTTTTTTTTTTTTGAGAGGGAGTTTCACTCTGTCACCCAGGCTGGAGTGCAGTGGTGCAATCGGCTCACTGCAACCTCCACCTCCTGGGTTCAAGAGATTCTCCTGCCTCAGCTTTCCAAGTAGCTGGGACTACAGGTGCCCGCCACCACACCTGGCTAAGTTTTTATATTTTTAGTAGAGATGAGGTTTCACCGTGTTGGCCAAGCTGGTTTTGATCTCCTGACTTCATGATCCATCCGCCTCAGCCTCCCAAAGTGCTGGGATTACAGGTGTGAGCCACCACGCCCAGCCCACAGGAGCACTTTGGAGAGTAAAACTGTGTGCAGCATCTTCGTTTTTGAAACAGATCAAAGCAGGACTTTTCTGGTGACAGGAGGGGTGAGGCCCTATCTGTCTCACTTTCCCCATCCCACTTCAGAGGTACCTAGGCTCCTCGGGCAGAATTTGAAGACTACTGTCCTTAAAAAGATGGTACTGTTTTGAAAAGAACTGAGCAGAGGAACCACAATCGAGCTGGGGTCCTGACTCCCTTGTTAGCTGGGGCTAATAGAACTGATTACACACGAATGTAGTTGCTCTGCTAAGTGCTTTGTTTATGTCAATTTTTCATCCTCACAATAATCTTATGTGCTGTGCACTATGTTTATTTCTATTTTGGGGGGCAGGGAATCACTTTAAGTGATGTTTAACAGCAGAAAAGGGATGTATTGCTATGACATTGAGGACTTTTAAGAGCAGAAAAAGAATGTATTGCAATGGCATCAAGTAGCTCACAGAATTGATGAGAAGGGAGAGCAAGGTTTATAAAAGAACAGATACAACAATGGTGCCACGGGTCTAGGAATCAGGATGCTTCGATGGTGTAATTGGGAAATGGAAGTGTAGAGAGGTTAAGTAACTTGCCTGGGGTCCCACGATTGCTGAGTAGCTGAGTCTGGAGTCAAGCTCTGGATTACCTGCCTCTAGGGGCCCAGCCCTGAGCAGCTACATGCAGCTCCAGAGCAAAATTGCCCGTAAGAACTTTTGTCATCCACTGAGCAAGACTGTGGCCAGGCACTGTGCTAAATCCGTCATAGGTGTCATTAGCTCATGCAATCTTCAGCACATCTGTCAAGTGCAGACCTTTATTGCCTGGGTGTCACATGGGCACTGACATCTGTCTACGCCCTTCTCAGCGGGTTCTCCAGGCCGTCTATTGCCAAGAAGGGGGTTGACTAGAAAGCAATTAGTGCAACTTTTGCCTGCCCTTAGCAACCAGATGACTTTTTTCTTTTCTTTTTGAAGAGAAGCCTAGATTATTTGCACCCAGTGATGCTAATTCAGCTTGGCTGCCTCAGCAGGATAAAATAAATCGACCAGTCTACTTTTTGGAAGCAGAAGGTGGGAAAGTGGCTACTCCCTGAGCTGACTGTGCACCAAGGGACAGATCCTTGTTTTATATAAATTGTCTATGAAAATTCCCCTAGATGAACACAGGAGGGAAATCTGGCACAAGCCCCAGAGCAGAATAAAGACGTTTGAAAATCCTTTCAGGAGTCATAACTTAGATGCCTCTTCCATCTGCCCCATTTCTGCCTGTTCTCTGCAAGAAATACGATCCTCTGTCTCATAGGTTCTCAACGCACAGGACAAACTCTGGAATGATATGCAGTGTAGAAGGTGCTGCTGCTTTTCACAGTGGACAATACAAAACCTCATGGGCTCCTCTCTGATTAGACTCTCAGAGACTGAGAGCCCTGTGGTAAGAAGCCTAATGAGAGATGCTTCTATCAATGACTCTCCCTTGTCCCATCTTCCTTCAAGGGAATCTCTGTGTACTATGAACACAGAAGGCTTTCGCCAACACAGTAAAAAAGGGAAGGACTACGGGAGATGGCTTGAATTTTAAAAATTAAAATGAGATTATGATATTGTGGTATTCATTAAGGCCATTCATAAATATTTTGGCTCTATTCTGGGCCCTTGCTAAGATTGTACTTTTTGACCTCATTAATATTAGGCTGTATGACTTGCTGTGGTCAATGAACTATGAGTGAAAGTGAGTGAAAGTGAAAAGTATCAGTTCTGGGAGGAAATGTTACGAGCCAGTGTGATTTGCCATGTTCTTTTCCCTTTTGTCACAATGATAGGCAACATTTGAGATGGTAGTTAATTCTTTAGCTGGGGTGTGATGGTTAATTTTATGTCAACTTGGCGAGGCTATTGGGTCCAGTTGTTTGGTCAAGAGCCAGTCCAGATGTTTCTGTGAAGGTACTTTTTAGATACGATTAACACTTAAATCAGTAGAATTTGAGCAGGTGGTGCTCCGTAATGTGGATAGACCTCATCTAATCAGTTGAAGGCTTTAAGAACAAAGACCAAGGTTTCCCAAAGAGAAAAAAATTCTTATCAAGACTGCAACGTAGAATCCCTACATGAATTTCCAGCCTGCTGGTGTGTCCTACAGATCTGAGACTTCTCAGCTTCACAACCACGTGAACTAATTCCTAAAATAAATCTCTCTCTATGTATATACCCCCATGAGTTCTGTTTCCCTGGCTGACACACTAGGTGAGGATGCACAGGAGCCAAGCACCCTCCCAGCTCAGAATGAAAATGTAGTGTGAGCAAGAAATAGACATTTGTTGTTAAAAGCCACTGAGATTTTTGGGGTTATTTGTTACTGCAGCACAACCTAGACTATTCTTACTGAAGGAAACATTACACATAATGTTCCATTCACCTATTATTTTCCTTATACTTTTTCAGGAGTACAGCTGAATCTCAGTTGGACATCATGATGCATCTTGGCTTAACTCTGGCCAGGTGCAGTGGCTCATGCCTGTAATCCCAGCATATCGGGAAGCTGAGACAGGTGGATCACTTGAGGTCAGGAGATCAAGATAAGCCTGGCCAACATGGTGAAACCCCATCTCTACTAAAAATACAAAAAATTAGCTGAGTGTGCTAGTGGGCACCTGTAATCCCAGCTACTTGGGAGGCCGAGGCAGGAGAATTGCTTGAACCTGAGAGGCTGAGGTTGCAGTGAGCCGAGACCACACCAGTGCACTCCAGCCTGGGTGACAGAGCAAGACTCTGCCTTAAAAATAAATAAAATAAATAAAGTAATTCCAATGATTACCCTTTTTCTAAATACTGGTTTGAAATATCAAAAGCAAATCTACATAATATTAGCCAAAAGCAAGGTTGGAAAAAAGTTAATAGCTGATGTCTTACTCTTGAACCAGGTACTGAGCCAGGTGCTTGGCATATATTGTCTTGTTTATTTCTAAAACAATTTTATAAGGTATATGCTATGGTTTAATATATTCCCACAAAAGCATGTGTTGGAAACTTAATCCTCAGTGCAACAGTGTTGGGAGGTGGGGCCTAATGGGAGGTGTTCATGTTCCATCTTCATAAATCGGTTAATGCTGATTATAAAGGGGCCTGCAGCTCCAAGTGTGATATCTTGCTCTCCTGCCCTCTCTCGCCCTTTGATTTCCTGCCATGGATGATGCAGCAAGAAGGCCCTTGCCAGATGTGGCTCCTTGACCTTGGACTTCCCAGCTTCCAGAAGAGTAAGAAATAAATTTCTTTTTAAAAAATAAATCAAGCAGTCTGTGTTTTTCTGTTACAGTAACACAAAACAGACTAAGACAGTATTATTTTTATAGATGAGAAAACTAAGGCCAAGGACACAGAGTTAGTGAATGTCAGAGGTGGAATAAAGCTGATTGTAATTCGATCAATTAGGATTTTTAACAGCACGAAAGGAATCTATTGTAATGGCATCAGGTAACTCACAGAATTGGTGGGAAGGGAGAAGTAGGTTTATAAAAGAACAGAAGCAATGGTGCCACGGGTCTAGGAATCAGGATGCTTTGATGGTATAACTGGGAGTTGATGCTGGACTGAATGTGCTCTTTCTGGTGTTTAGGGTTTTTCGGTCACTTCTGGTCAAGTTCAAAGACCTGAGTTCAGTCATCCTACCTTGAATCATGGGTTCACTGTCTGGCACTTGCACTGACTATCCCAGTAAGACTACTTACCATTGTGGATAGGGGATTCTTGTGTGTGTGTGTGTGTGTGTGTGTGTGTGTGTGTGTGTGTCAGAGAGATGAGTGATGATATGGCTTGGTTAGTGGAAGAGTCCCAGTTTTCTGCCTGTTGTCCTAATAGGGTTGTATATATGAATGTTATTCAGTGGTGCCATAATTTATTCTCCAAATAAGGACATTTTAAAGAATAAAAGTAGCTTTTATTAATAATTATGTCTGGTACAATATCTGTCATCAGGATTACCATGACTGTCTCCTGATCAGCACCTGGCCTTCCAGGTTGCCTCTGGTGAATCTATTCACACCATGGTAGTTAGAGTGATCTTTCTAAGCTGGAAGACTGATTATGTCAGTTTCCCTGCTCTAATGATGTCTTATATTGCTCTTGATTAAAATCCAGATGCCTTTACCTGGCTCGAAACTCTCTCATGACCTGTGACGCTCACCTCCTCAGCTTTCTCTCTCAGGAAGAACCTGTACCCCTTCCTTCTGATTTTCTGTGACTCGGGCCTTTTGAAGAAGTTGTTTCTTCTGTTTGGATCCCTTTTTTCTTATTCTCCACAAGTTCCTACTTAGCATTAGTAATAATCTTCTTATTAACAGCTCATCTACACAGAACACTTATTTTGATGCCAGATGTCATGCTAAGGACTTCATGTGGAGTATCTCCTTTGATCTTTTTAGCAATCCTAGCAAATAGGTGCTACTATCACCATTAGGATCCCTACCTTATAGATCAGGAGGTTGGGGTACAGAGATAATAAATGCCTTACCAGGATACACAGTTATTAAGAAGTGGAGCTAGGATTTGAACCTGCCAGAGCAGACCGGGAGCCTCTTCCTTAACCCTGTGCTAATGGCTTTTTTTTTTTTTTTTTTTTTTTTTTCATTTTCTACAGGTGGCCTCTACCTTCCTCAACCTTCTAAGTGTGTGTTAAGTGCCTCTTCTTGGTGCTTCCCTAGCATGGAACCTTCTCTAGGATCATCTCCATCACTCTTCACTGCAATGGTTTATGTGTTTTATTTTTCTTCTGGAGTCTAAGGTTCATGAGTTTGGTGGCTATTTCATTCTTTCATTCTTTCTTTTTTTTTGGTGGGGGGGACAGAGTTTCACTCTTGTTTCCTAGGCTGGAGTGCAATGGCGTGATCTTGGTTCATTGCAACCTCGGCCTCCCAGATTCAAGCAATTCTCCTGCCTCAGCCTCCCAAATAGCTGGGATTACAGGCAAATGCCACCACACTGGCTAATTTTTGTATTTTCAGTAGAGATAGGGTTTCACCATGTTGGCCAGGCTGGTCTCGAACTCCTGATCTCAGGTGATCTTCCTGCCTCGGCCTCCCAAAGTCCTGGGATTAGGCATAAGCCACAACACCTGGTTTATTTCATTCTTTCTTACTCAAGTAGGTATAGGTTTTGTCACACAGTAGGCATGCAATAAATGTTGAAATGCTAAAAACTAAGAGGTTAAGTCTTGATAGGTTATCAAATGCCTCTCCCATTCTACCTGTATACCTGGTTCCTTAGGCTGTTCTCCATCACCATTGGCCCAGTAACTGTTTCTCCTATTATATTAGTTTTTAATATCCCCTCCTTTAGGCCTTTGTCTATGAGATTGCCTCCATGCAAAACTCTCTCCTTTCTCCTTTGTGCTAACTCATGGCCTTCTGGTTTCAAATGGCATCAGGGCATGAGTCTTCTCTGACTTACTCATTTGTCTTCTCTTATCCATTTCCTGTCACCTAGAGACTGGTCCTGGGTATGGCAGAAACCCACATTGTTTCTCGAGCTTTGTTTGCCTCTCATTATTAAGGAGATGGCATATTGCCAATAATTAAATGACTACTCCCCCGTTTGTCTTTGCAACTGGGATGAAAGCTTTTGATTGACTTCAGTTTTGACCAATGAGATAAGGGTTGTGAGTGAACACAGGAAATGTTCTTAAAAGGAATAGGTATACCTTTTTTTATTTTTAAACTTTACCTCCCCTCTACTGCCATAAGTGTAGGCTGGAGCTCTAGCAGAGCATCTCGGACCATGATAACCTGAGCTACCCTCTGGAGTTGGTAGTCTGGCACAATAGTAGGAGCCTGAGTCCCAGACAGCTTTGTGTTGCTCATATGCCATCCCTAGACTATGTACTGTTGACTTCTTTTTCATTAGTGAGCAATATACACACTTACATTTAGCTTCTCTGTTATACGCAGCCAAACCTAATCCTGTCTGATACAGTGGTCCCCAGGAAACTCCACACATGCCGAGCAGTCTTGAGAAGCTGGATGGTGACTCTGGGGGGCAGGTGGCAGCTGTCGGGGGAAATAAGTGGCTTTCACACTAGTATTTAAAATGTATTGGGTGGGCGCGGTGGCTCATGCCTGTAATCCCAGTGCTTTGGGAGGCCAAGGTGGGAGGATCACAAGGTCAGGAGTTCAAGACCAGCCTGGCCAACATGGCAAAACCCAGTCTCTACTAAAAATACAAAAATTAGCTGTGGTGGTAGGCACCTGTAACCCCAGCTACTTGGGAGGCTGAGGCAGGAGAATCACTTGAACCTGGGAGGTGGAGGTTGCAGTGAGCTAAGATCGTGCCAACGCACTCTAGCCTGGGTGACAAGAGCAAGACTCCATCTTTAAAAAAAAAAAAAAAAAAGTATTGAAAAGAGAGGCTTCTACAAGTATTTAAAAGATAGGCTTCTACTCATGTAACTTAAGTTCTCTGCTTGTGGTTCTGACATGAATTGCTGGTATATCCTTGGACAAGCCATATCACCTTTTTGGACCTCAGTTTTCTGCTGGGGATGGCTGGGGGGTAAATGAAGTTGCGATATGAATTTTCAAAAGTCTCTGGTGTCAAAGGCCATGTTCCCAAGACAAGAACTACAAAGACAGAGACCTGGACCAAAAAAAACCAAACCAAACCAAACCAACCAACCGAACAACCAACCAAACAAACACAAAAACTGATCTAGGCAAAAACATTTCTCACATTTTTTTTTTTTTTTCCGAAACCCCCTTTGCTTGTCCCCTCTCCTTACCCAGATATGTGGTCTGGGTACTTGCTTCAGCCTTGTAAGCACATGTTAAGAGAAAGTGGTAAAATTTTGACTGGAGCAATTAGTGCTGTTTGTGAGTGATAGCTCTGACCCTGCTGTTCACTCTTCAGGTGCTTCTTAGATCTCAAAGTCTGATCTTGCTCTCCTGGCCTACCCCAGATTCTATCTCTGTCAAGTCTAATATCAATGTTTCAGTTCTAAAATTATCTTCCTCTAATAAGCTCCTAACAAAGGCAAAGCTGGTAGGACCACCCTAGTTTCCTATTCAAACACATCTCCTCCTACACATAACCATTGTGTTATGTTGTTTGTTCTTTGATGTCTTCCTAACCTCCATTTGACCGGGCTTTGTAGGAGTGTGTGCGTGTGTGTGTGTGTGTGTGTGTGTGTGTAAGTCTGTGACTGTTTGGAGGTATAGGGAGCAGACAGAGGAGAGAAGAAGGGAGTGATTTTCTGGCTACAATGTAATTGTACAATCCTTCCTAGAGATAGTCCTGAGTCTTGCACTCTGCTTTTAGTTTCTGTGCCCTGGAAATCATTCCATCCTTACGTGCTTGGGTCATCAAGCCTGTAGGCTAACAATACCCACCCCTCCCCATTCTCAATCATCAATGTCCCCATAGCAGGCATTGCTTCTCTGCCCTCTTTTCCCCTGAACAGGATAATGTCTTACAAGTTGGTTGCAACATGGTCCTCCAGGCAGCATTTATTGGCTAATTAAAGTTGGCCCCAAACTGCATTGGTTGGCTCTGGTCTCCCTGGTAAAGTGTTTTTCTCAGTGGCATAGATCTTGTGCCTGCAGTTGTGCTGAGCAGCCAGTGCACACCGAGCAAACATGGCTAGCCAGCTGAGAATGGAAGGTGGGCTGGTGGGCTCTGATGTGTCTAAATCACATTTCTCGTCTGTACTAGGCTCTTGTGTTCTTTATAGTTCACCTGTTTTTAGGATGCTCTTTCCGTAGTGGAAAATAAAGCAGCACTGGAATTGGGGTCAAGTGTATTAGCAGAAGGTCAAGTGGGCATGACCTTCTTTGAGAAACACAACATGCTGGTGGTGAAACAAGCCCAGGATCCAGAGTCAGATTTCAGCTCAAAGGTCAGATTCTCACATTTTCCTTGGACAAATGCATGGAACTACCTGTTTTTCTAATTTTCCTTAAGAGTAAAGTGAGGATGAGAATACACTTAGCTCCCAAACCATCAGTGTGTGAGCACATGGTAGAGAGAACACAGTCTGGGAAGAGGAAACCTTGGGTTTAAGCACTGCTCTTCCTCTTCTGGGCCAATAAATTTTAGGAAAGTCATCTAACTCTGAGTCTTCATTTCCTCATCTATTAAATTCTATGAATAATAATTTCTATAAAGGAGATTGTGTTAAGTGAGAAAACTTAGATGATGTGCTCTGATAATGACAAACAATTGTTATTATCAGTAAGAATGACAATGATTTTCTTCCATATCCTACCTTACAATTGTTCATACCTGCATGCTAATTATATTCACTCCTCCCATTCTCAGTTATCAGTTATTGTGTAATTCTCAGTTATTGTGCAATGTTAGAGGCTATGTTAGACAGGCCGTGGTAGATACTGATAATTCATCTCTGCTCTCTTTTCCTCCTTTCTCAGTGGTCCAGAGGGCGCAGCAGCACAGCTGGTTGCACTCTGACTTCTGCCTGCTTAGCAGTGGGTACCAGGCTACTTACACAGCATAGATCATGCATAGATGAGTGAGACAAGTGATCGCTTGTGATGTGAATGGCACCACTTAGAATGGTGCAGTGCACAACTTGTACAATTGTACATGGAAGCCTTGGCATTTACCTGTCGATCCGCAGACATCTAGATTTTTTTCCCTTTAGAGTGGTATTTAGGCCATAGTTCCAGCTTTGCCGGTAGGGTTTGTGCAACGTTAGAGGCTATGTTAGACAGTTTTTCTCATCTGAGATATCAGGAGATTCCAAACACACAGAAGCATGTAGAGAGAACTGTGAATAAAGCTGACAGCTAGGAGACTAGGATCTAGAAGCAAGCAGGTAAATCCAGGTGGTTGCCTAAATGAAGGGGTATGATGCAGTTAAGGGGAGAAATGAGCAACCCCTGAACAAGGGAAAAGAACAATTGTAAGTAGACAGAATGCACAGGGAGGGTTGAGTTAACTTTCTGGACAAGACAGTATTCATCTGAGATTTACTTTAATGTAGTGGACTATAAATCTGCCACGTTCTGATGTGGATGCGCTCTGAGGTCGATTGAATTTTGTTTGCCCCCAAATTCATGTGGAAGCCCTAACCCTAATGTGATTGCTTTTGGAGATAGGGCTTTTAGGAGATAATTAAGGTTAAATGAGGTCATAAGTGTGGGCTCTTAATCTATTAGTATTGGTGGCCTTACAAGAAGAAACGAGGCCATGCACAAGTGGCTCAAGCCTGTAATCCTAGCACTTTGGGAGGCTGAGATGGGTGGATTGCCTGAGCTCAGGAGTTCAAGACCAGCCTGGGCAACATGGTGAAACACCGTCTCTACTAAAATACAAAAAAAAAAAAAAAAAAAAAAATTAGCTGGGCGTGGTGGGGTGCACCTGTAGTCACTCCAGCTGCTCGGGAGGCTGAGGCAGAAGAATTTCTTGAGCCCAGGAGGTGGAGCTTGCAGTGAGCGAGATCATACCACTGCACTCCAGCCTGGCAACAGAGCGAGAGTCTTCAAAAAAACAAACAAAACAAAACAAAACAAAAAAAAGGCAAAGAGAGAGACCTGTTTTCTCTTTCTGCTATGTGAGGACACAGGGACACAGTGAGGAGGAGGCAACTCTTTGCATGGCAGGAAAATGGGGCCCTTGTGAGCACCTGGCCATGCCGGCACCCTGCCCTTAAAATTCTAGCTTTCTGTTGCTTAAGCCACCCAGTCTGTGGTATTTTGTTATGGCAGCTTGGATAGACTAAGACAGACTCTTTATAATAAAAACCTTTAAGCAACAATTTGTTTTAGAGGTTTTATCTTCTTATGAAAAAGAAAGCTGGAGTAGGCATAGCCTTATAGGATCATTAAGAAGCCAGCATCCTTCTATCTTTCTGCTTCAAGGCTTCCATCTCAAGATTACCTCATGGCTCAAGACTACTGTCAGAGCTTCAACTGTTACACAGCATCTCAGGTAACATGACAGAGGGTGGGAAGAAGGGCGAAAGGGATGAAACTTCCTGGCTGAGTCTGCTCTTTTTAAGTAATCCTCCTGGAAGGCCCTCATGCTCTGCTACCCATCATTGGCCAAAATTTGTCTCATGGCTATGTCTAATTAAGAAGGAGGTGAGGAAACTTGGAATTTTAGCTGAGTGCATTCCTGCCCCCAATAAAACTGGAGTGTTGTTTCTAATAAGGAACAGGAACAAGGTTATTATAGACAAATAGCAGACTTTGCCCCAGGGGCCTTTTGCATATCTCTTCACATAACTATTTTTTTTTTTTTTTTGGAACTACCTTTCTTAAAAAGCAACTGATAAACACAGGTGATTGTGCTGGGCTCAATAAATACCAACTGGGTTATTGAATTAGAACGTCTGTTAAAGCATTACACTGATTGAAGGGCAGGGGAAAATGTGAGCTCTTCTTTTTGAAGACTTGGTAGTCAGGGCCAGAACAAACATTCCCCACAATGTCAGCCTGGCTTGCAGAAAGCGCAACTGTTCCAAAATCTCAGCATGGGTCAGAACTTGATCTTTCCTTTGTTGCTGCTTCAAATGACAGTTTTTCATTATTATATTGTGTAAGGTAGCTACTGGTGCCATAGAAAAGAAGTTGGTGATTCATGAAATTACCTCTTAGCCAGAAATATATTAAGCTAAAATAATGAGGCAATGACATTATTTTTTCACCTATATCCCACAGCATCACTTGCCAGTGATTGCTTAAGGAAACTTGGCCTTGACATGGCATACCAGTCTATATTGAATATTGCAAACTTTTTAGGGTCACTCAATAAATGCAAAAGCCAAGCCATGTGTGTTAGATCACTAGAAGTTCAGCTTGGTTGATTTATGCTTTGAAGTGTCCATCATTATAGCAAAAAAAAAAATTATTGAGCATATACTGTGTCATAATGTTGTGTGCCAGTGCACTGACAAAGAACTAATATTTGGTTTTTGCTTTAAAGACCTTACCAGTTAGTGAGGGAGGTAAAATGTGAATGGTAGAATTAAACAAGGTAGAATCTGAGGAGGACACTAATAGAGAAGCAGTGGGAAGCCGAGCAGAGGGGTGGGGACTCCAAGGAAAACTGTACGGCAGAGGTAGAGAGTTGAACCTTGAAGACTGGGGAAGCTTTAGACCCAGACCCATGGAGAGAGGTTGAGAGAATGGAGGGGCATTTGCCCAGAAAGGAACAGCATGAAGAAGGGTCTGGAGAGGTGTCCTGGGGCATCTCAGAAGCCGCTGAGAAATCAAGCTGAGCTCTGCAGATATCAATATACACGCTGGGGAAAACGACCCTAAAAGCAATAAGTTTGGGGAAATGCCAGAGATTTTGATTAAATATGAGCATATTGAGAACCTTTTTGAAAGGCAAACTGACATCTATTTAATTTTGTTAAATAAGCAAACAAATTTATATGAGCAGGATGAGCAGGAAAGAAGTTGGATTTATTTTTTTTCCCCGGAATTAGTATTTCCTGAAAGCTTTCCTATAATATTAGTTTGGGAAATACTAATATGCTTGGCATAATGGTTTTAGACTCATTAGAAATGTTGCCTAACAATCATAGTTACACTGAAGATAATAAAATAGCAAAATTTAATTTTTGCTGGAATACAAAAAGCATAAATGTAGTCTTGAGAAATAATGCTGGAAAGGCACATTGGGATGAGATTATAAAGAATCTTGAGTGCCACATGTATGAGTCAGGGTTCTCCAGAGAAACAGAACAAATAGTAGATATCTGAGTATCTATCTATCTATCGTCTATCTATCTATCTATCTATCTATCTATCTATCTATGAGATAAATTATAAGGTATTGGCTCACATGACTAGGGAGGCTGAAAGTCCCATGATCTGCCTATAAACTGGAGACCCAGGAAAGCTGGTGGTGTAGTTTGCAGGCCTGAGAGCCAGAGATTTGATGGTGTAGATTCCAGCCTGGGTCTGAGGGCCTGAGAGCCAGGGGCACCAAGGGCAGCAGGAGATCGATGTTCCTGCCCAACAGTCAGGCGGAGAGTGAGTCCAGCCTTCCTCTGCCTTTTGGTTCTATTCAGGCTCTCAGAGGATTCGGTGATGGCCACACCTACACTTGGAAGAGCCATCTGCTTTTCTCAGTTCACCAATTCAGATGCTAATCTCTTCCAACACCCTCATAGACACCTCCAGAAATAATATTTCATCAGATATCTGGGCATTTTGTGGCCCATTCAAGGTGACACATGAAATTAACCATCACACTATGCTAAAATGTTTGGATTTTATGTTGTAGGCAGAGAGAATACTACTACTGTCACACTGTGAATACAACCTGCATAGATTTGCTACAATAATATAATGTTAAAAAGATGAATACCTGGATTAGACTTCCTGGGGTTTAGAGATCAGAACACTTCCTATCTTCATGTTTGGGGTATTCAAAGAACAAAGCTTACGCTTTAGTTATAAACTAAAATGAATGTTTGATTACTTAAGTAGAACCAGTTTGGACAATATACAAGTTAACTGAATTAATTACAGCCATGGTTTTGATGTTCATGTGAAATTCAGACTGATCGAAATGGAAGTGGTGGTTTAAATGAGGCCATCCATGCGTGATAAGGGAACACCTTCCAATGTAGCAAGGGCACACTTCTGAATCAAATCATAGGGTATTAGTAGATGTGTAAGTGAGGATAATTAATGGTTTCATGTACACACACACACACACACACGCATGTATGTACACGTATTTCTTGCTTACGTCAATTTTATTGCAGTTATTCTTTGTCAGGAGGTTCTTCTAGGCAGCTCCTCCAGGCGGTCACACAGGAATCCATCTACCTTGTGCTCCACATTGTTTAACACATTGTTTCTAGTTTGCTCTGGTGTCATCGGCTGACAGATGAGAAGACAGAAGCATGGAGAAGGTGTATTGATATTGTTCTTAACCACTTTGGCCTGGAAGGACACATCACTTTTTCCTCACCTTCCTTGGGCTAAAACCAATCACATGACCTCATCCAAATGCAGAGTGTTGGAAATGTTAACAGTGTTTCCAGGAAGAAGAAATGGGTTTGCTGAGCATCAGGGCAATCTCTGCTTACTAACACACTACTCAGGCTAACATATTGGCCCAATAACAGGTTAGAGTTCCAAGTACAGAACTGTTTTTTCTTGATCATCAATTCTATTGCTCATCCCAAAAGAAAGTAAGAAGCACTGGTCCTCAGAGTTCTTGCTTCTAGATACCATAAATGTATTATGAAGAATTAGGTACTCCCTTATGTGTTTCTTAAATTGACTTATGAATTTTTTCTTCATAAATTTAAATAGTATCAAAGGATGAAATGTCTCACATGTTATAAATATTGAATGTTTTAATATAAAATAATGCATCACTCTTTAAAATTAACCTAGTGGCATAAAGACGTCATAGTCACTTGACATTCACTATCTAATTTTTTAAAAATCACATGAATGGGCTTTTATTTAATAGTAGGAAATTCTACATTACATGTTTTTCAAACCATGAAAATCATATTTTCACTTTATCCGCATGACAGAATTTTCTCTTATTGTAACTTATTTTTATGTTTGGAGGGTCTTCTATTGATCAACCTACAAAACATTTCTGCAAAAGAAAATATGTTTAAAACTTGAAACAAAACTTGTTTCCTGTGACTCCAAGACTTCAAGTTGTAAAATGAATTTCTTTTGGATTGAGCTATCATTATAATTATTCAAAATAACGTGTATATACTGTACATTTTAATAAACATTAGAAGTCATGAAAGTAAAATCTTTTTATTGGAAATGCTTTTTTCATGATAAACACGGGTGAGGATTATATTTTCTTATTAATGAATGCTCTGCAGATATCAAAATTTTGAATCGTCTCTTTGTTTGGCACCTTGGGCTTGCTGCATACTTATATGACTGAGAAGTTTTTTTTGTTTTGTTTTGTTTTTTTTGCAGAATGAAAGGAGGGAGAAGGGACCTGGCTTGTTGGCTCAAGGTGCTTTCTCACACAGATCAATTTTATAAAATAATGCACCTTTGATAATTGTAGATTTGGAACTCGTTATATTTGTGCCCACATATGCCTAGGGAGGTCTTTATGAGGATGTAGCTCAGTTTGAAGATTGCTGATGTATGGATGATAAAAATGGCCCTAGAGTATGGATAGAGTATGGATACCTCATTTCACTCATAGCTGGCTATGCTCTTCTAAATAATTTACTTCACCTCAAGGCACCTGGTTTCCTGTTTCAAAGAATTTGGAGCCATTTTAGCGCCCACATCCCCATTCCCACGTATCCCTCTGGGGGTGAAATTAATTGTATAATGTAGGCTGTATTTGCTACTGACTATATCCACCAAATTATCTTTTCCAAGCAATTAGATTCCGCAGCCATCTCATCTCAACATATCAAACAGATTTATGAAAGTAATCTTTGACCTTTGCAACTACCAGAAAGGAACATAGATGAAGAGAACAGAACTTTAAGGCATTTCTTTTCTTTCCTTTTTTTTTTTCTTTGGCTTGATTAGATATTTGGTTTCCACAGCTTGCATGACTAATTCTGTGCTTCAATGACTCTCTTATAACCTTAGCATGTAGAGATGGAAACGTTCCCCCAACATTTTCAGGAGACATTTATTACAGGCTATTTTATATGTCTGGTCAGAATGGGCTAACTGATTTTTCACAAGAACAGAGTTTGGCAGAAAGCCTGGCCTCTCTTAGTCCTACTCTTGCCAAAAATCACTCTGAAGCCAGCCTGGAGGCCTCTTGATGTCCCCTATGAGGCCAGGTTGAGAAATGGCTTGGGTGAGAGTAACCCTTTCACCTACAGTCAGCAACAAAATCGATGCAGAGGTGGAGAACCTCTCTTTACCTGCATTTGAGGAAAATGCAAGGGGAAGCTTAGTGGCTCTATCTCCCTGAGAAGACCTGATGACACGTTACACATGCAAGTTGGGAAGGGCACAGAGAAGCCAGGTCACATTCATCCTCCTAACTAGCAAGGACACTGTAGGAATATGGCTGTCCCCACTTCTCCTTCAAATCTTCCCAACTACCATGGTTTACCTGGCTCAGCAGGTTCCCAGCCCTTGGGTCACCTCCTTCCTTCTCCAGTGTGGTTACCTGGTCCTCATCTGAAGACGCAGCCTCACTCTGCCTCTCAGGGCAAATACTGACAAGAGACAGGAGGTCCCCAAGTCTCAGGAAGGTTTTAAACAGGGGTGTGTCAGAATCAGCTTTCAGTTTTCGATTTACTGCTCTGACTGCAGCTGTATGGAGGATGTTCAGGTTACCCTGTGGTGATAAAGTTGTTATTCTGCTGGAGAACTCCAATGAGTTTTACACATTTATTGCCTGTGTGATGTGGTGAACCCTGATGGCCCCTATGGCTTGTGGCAGGAGCTGTTGTCTCGTCATCTTTTATTGGAGATGAGTAAAACAGGCTATTTCTGAAAATGAATATTTTTAGGAGGATCTTCACTAAGCCAACTTGGTAGACTCTGAGTTCTGGTTTCAGATGGTCCAGGCTCTGATCTCCCATACCTCTGCTTACTGTGTGATCTTGGGGAAATTACTGAACTTCTCTCAGCCTGTTCTTTATCTGTAAACTGGGAAGGATCCTTGTGTCTATTACACAGGATTATTGTGATGATTATGCTCCTGGTATGTATAAATATTATACTATCCATTTTCCTTTTTGAACTAGTGCTGAGGATAGAGTGGAGAGAACTATGGTCAGAGGAAGGGTAGAAAAGGAATGTGGATATGGAGGTGGCATGGGGGCTGAGGAAGGGGAGAGAAGGAATGTGGACATGGAGGTGGCATGGGGGCTGAGGAAGGGGAGAGAAGGAACGTGGATATGGAGGTGGCATGGGGGCTGGAGAATTTGATGTCCCTAAGTTGGATCGGCAGAGATGCTGCAGTTTTGACTAAGAACAGCTCCTGGTTTGATATGTCTTAGTTCTCGCTGAAAGATCCCAACTGATTGCCCAGAGGTTGGCAGTGGTCTAAAAATGTTTTTGTTTGGCCACTAGAATTAGTTAATCTGAATAGTAATAGCTGGTCTGTTGAGATGGGTGTATAAGTCAATGTTCTCCAGAGAAGTAGAACCAATAAGATATATATAGTATATATATATAGTATATATATACACACACACACAGAGACACACACACACACATATAGATTGATTTAAGAAACTGGTTCACATGATCACATGATTGTGGAGGTGCAAGTGAAAATCTACAAGGTAGGCTGCCAGGCTCTAGATCAGGGAAGAGTTGCAGTCAGAGTCCAAAGGTATTGTGCTGCAGAGTTTCTTCTTGCTTGGTGGAGGTCAGTCTTTGTTTGACTAACTGGACAAAGCCCACTTGCATTATGGACAGTAAATCTGCTTCCCTCAAAGTCCACTGATTTAAATGTTCATCTTGCCCAAGAAAACACCTTCACAGAAATATCTAGGATAATGCTTGACCAAGTATCTGTGCACCACGGCTCAGACAAATGGACACATACAAATAACTCTCCTAGTGGGTATGCATGGTGGTTGGCTCCAACCTGGGTTGCCTAACACCTGACCCATGCCATTCATTTACTTATATTCCTGATTCTGATAGATGTTTGTGTTGTGTTTGTGGTCTTCAGCATCCTTATTCATGATTATGTATCAGATAGCATCATCAGACACTACATGATGCAATTTGACTTGCTGGTCTTGTGTCTCCCACCTATCATCATGAACTGGCTACAGGACCACTGTGTGGCATGCTGGGGGTCTTTGACTTTGGTCGATGTGCTGAAACTTATATGAGCTTAGGTGTGAGGCATGTTGGGATTATAACAGCATGGTCCTGGGTGGAGAGAAAGCTAAAGATAGCAGGCTATGCTGGGAAAACTAATTGGCAGGAGCAAATGCCCCTTGGAGCAGCCTAGGAGCCTAACCCCAGTGTCCAAAGGATGTGGCACGTTCCTGTGTGTTTGGGCGGGTATGTGTTTGGGCAGGGAGATCCAATCCGAAAGTGAGGTCTCCCTTGAGTGGGAGGGTCCAGGAGGCTGGCAATACTCTCAGGCTTGGGGCAATTGGTCTCTTCACAGCAGGCTCTGAGCCAGGAGGAAGGCAGTGTAAGCTACCTTGGCTATAGGTTTCTCATTCAGAAAGCTCAGGTTCAGGGAAGTGTTAAGCTCGAGCAGGAAATGGAGCTAGGACCCAGGTGTAGGGAATGGCCAACGCGTGTGATAGAGGCTGGAGTGAAGGCTTCTGTGGTTTAGAGGCCACATGGTGAGCCCAAGTTCATCCTGGTGTCGTGGAATCCAGACTGCAGGCAGCAACATCCACCTTAGACCTTGCGTGCTGCTGCTGCTGAGGCTGCTGCCCTGGCTTAGACTGACAAGGGGATGGGGTTGAGGTGGATTGAGGGGGGTGTGGACTGCATGGGGCCCTCATCCCTGTGTGAGTGGCACTGATGGGGCAGTGGTGGATTTCCCCATGAGATGGCGCTCAGAGTTTATCTTTTTGCGTGCTTTTTTTTCCTTGCTTTGATTAAAAAGAATGCATACTGTAAATTGTACTGTTTTAGAATTCATAGAAATATGACTTGTCTTTCCTAATCTCAAGAGCATATTTTATCTACTTTCATGATTCCTAGGGGATTATGTTTCTGATAGTTATTTTTTTTTTCCTTCTGGGATTCGGTGACGGAAGGAGGCAGGGCATAGGTTATAATCTCTTACCCCGACACCCTTGGATCCCACCCTCTCCCCAAGAAGCTCACAGTCTAGTTATAAGTAAAGATCCATCTGCTCTTCTGATACAAGATGTGATGAAATGTGCTATGCTACAGATGAAAACAAGATGCCATTATTGGATGAGAGAGGAAAAGGCTAATTCTCTGTGGCATCTCCTTGAGGAAAGGTCAGGACATTAATAGGCCATAGATGCAGCTTAATATTTAAGGTGAAAAATACTGTTTCTGAAGACTGTGAAGTAGGGACATCACAAATAACTCAAGTCTCCCTGTGACAAAGTTGTCCAGGGCAAACTTTTTCCTAAGAGTCGTTTGAGACAGAGACCTTGTTTGTGAGTCTGAAATTAAAGAAAAGGAGAAGAGAGGGAGAGGCATAACTTTACAAAATTTAGGAAGTGCCCCCAACTTCCGGAGACAAGAGGGACCAGGTAAATATTAAAACAGGGTCTTGGTAATTAGGAGGTAATATGCTCTTTTGAAGTTACTTCAGGCAAGAGCTGACAAGAGGTAGTAAAAATGCACAGCCTGGGAATCAACAGATAACCAATAGTACCTTTATATTATACTTTATGGTTTAGAAAGCGGGATCACAATGTAGGAATTTTTTGATATTTCTGCTTAACAAATGAGGAAGCAGAGGCTTAGAGAAGTTAAGTGAATTACTTAAGGTCATGTAAATAGTAAGTGGCCAAATCCTGTTGAAGGAATGGGTCTGGACCAGTCTGTTTTTATAGCTACTGCGAAACTTCAATGTTTCTGTCTTCAATAAACATTTATTGAGCACCTCTTATGTGCACATACTAGGTATCTGATGGCTTCTGATACAGTTTCTACTATCTGGGAGCTCACGGTCTAATGCATGGTTCTCAACTGAGGTGACTTTTCTCCCACCAGGGGACATTTGGCTTGTTTGGAGACATTCTTGGTTGTCATGACTGGGGAGTGGGTGTCACTGACATCTAGTGGGTAGAGGCCAGGAATGCTGCTAAATATCTTACAAAGTTCAGGACAGTGCCCACAACAGGGAGCAATCTGGCTGTCCTAGTCAGTTTGGGCTGCTGTAATAGAATACCATAGACAAGTGGCTCAAACAACGATATTTATTTATCATGGTCTGGAGGCTGGGAAGTGAGGGTGCTGGCAGGTTTGGTGTCTAGAAAGGGCTACTTCATGGCTTGTAGACAGCTGCCTTCCCCTTGTGTCCGCGGGGGAGACTAATCTCACTCATGGTCATCTCATCTAAACCTAATTCCCTCTAAAAGCCCCACCTCCAAATACCATCCCATTGGGGGTTAGAGTTTCAATTCATGAATTTTGGGGACACAAACCTGCAGTCTGTAACCCTAACCCAGACTGTCAACAGTAGGGCAATTGAGAAAATCTGGCCTAGCTCATCATTCATTCATGCACTGTATCATTTTTAAAAGAATATTTCTGAATTATTAGATGTACTAATGTACTTACAAGGGGCCAGGCACAGTTAGAAACACAGAGGATAGGGTTCTGAGCAAGACAGACAAAGCCCCTGCTCTCCTGTTGCTTCCATTCCAGGTGTGGGGCGGAGGGCAGAGGAGAGGCAGAGTTGGACATTAACAAGTAAACGAATTAGTGACAAGGAAAGTGTCAGGAGATGATGACCGCTGTGCAGAAAGTTCAGGTGTGTTGGCACAATTACGTGTAACCGGGTGGTGGCTTTAGGGTGGCTGGTCACGGAAGGCCTTTCTGAAGGGGTGATAGTTAAGATTAAATTTGAATGGCAAGAAACTGTGCAAGGAAAGGGCATGTTGTGCTGAGGGAACAGCAAGTGCAAAGGCTGCCATGTGGGAGAGAGGTTGGCCTGTTCTTTCAAGGAACAGAAGGCAGGCCAGGGTGTTTGGAAGGTAGCAGGAGAGGGAGAGTGTGATGGAAGCTGATACTGGGGAGGGTAGCAGGGACTCCATGTGATTGGGGCTTTGTTGGCTAAGATAAGGAGTTTGGGTTTTCTTCTAAAGCCTTACATGTAGCTTCTCTCAGGGTGAAAAATGGTGAGGGTTATGAAGAAAACAAAACAGGGTTTTGGGGAAAGCATGTGTGAGAGGGTGTAACATTGAATTTGATGGCGAGAGAGAGACTCTCTGAGACTTGGATGTTGAGATCCAGACAGTTGTGGGATGGCCTGGGGAAACCTATGAGCTTCGTAGGGTTATGGGCCAAGTTGTGTCCTCACCACCATTCATATGTTGAAGCCCTAACTCCTCCACCACGCTAACCTAATACAGAATATGACTGTATTTGGATAAACGCCCTTTAAAGAGGTAATTAAAGTAAAATGAGGCCATGAGGGTAGGACTTAACCTAGTAGGGCTGATGTCCTTTCAAGAAGAGGAAATTGGACACAAAAAAGGGACCTCAGGGATGCATGCGCCTTGGGGACAGATCATGTGAGGCCATGGGGAGAGACAACAGAAGGAACTAAGACTGTTGAAAACTTAGGCTTTTACCTTCCAGAACTGTGAGAAAATAAATTTCTGTTAAGCCCCCCAACCTGTGGTATTTTGTGACGGTGTCCTGAGCTGACTAGCATACCTGAGGTTCAGTTTTCTTATCTGTTGTATAAGGAGTAGCTGTGAATCTTTAAGTTTAGGTTCTTTTCAGTTTTAAAAGTTGTTGACTCTAAGAAATACATGGGCTCATTGTTGGGGCTACCTGCACCCCATAAGCCATAGCTGTGTGTCCCTTAATCAGAGAATAAGGACAGAGCAGTCCTGACGGGAAACAGAAGAGCCCTTGGGAGAAAGTTGGAATTTGATATAAATTTTCCATCAGTTTCAAAGAAGAGGGCTCAGGCTGGGAGAATAGCCCAGTCATTCTTCTCCCACATAAGAGGGATTTAAAACCCCAGATGGGACTCCGCGAGATCACAATGGCGTGCATGTCTCCACTGGGGACAGGCAGAATTTGTGCCAGAATTTCCAGAGAGAAGATGGAACGTCAAGAATTTTTCCTTGGAAAGAGTTCACTAGAGTCTGAGGGGCCCCATGGGGAACTTTCAGCTCCCTTGGTGCTGGCTGGATGCACCATTCCAGGCGCAGAGGAATCCCTGCATTCCGTGTGAAAGGAGACTCATTGGCTCATCAGGTTCTTTGTGGCTCTTGTCTCTGAGAGGGAATGTCGGAGGATGCGACTGGCTCCAGGGCTCGGGAATGAGGTGGCCAAAGCTTTGCAAAATTCACAGGTGCCCTACTTGACGGAAGAGAATCTGACCCAGGAAATGGCTCCACCGTTCTCTAAACAAGAGTATGTGAAGAATGGCGATTATAGTTTGAGTTTTACTTTTCTTTCTAACTTATTCTTCACAAATTGAGACCTATCAGAACATATTGAAGGGGCAGACTCTGTCCCTTGCTTCCCAGCCTTTCATAGTTAACCATCTGTCCAAATATTATGAATTCAACAAATATTTACTACGTAATTCACATTGCTTATAACTTTGTCAGGGTTGGGGGCGGTGGCTGGGGGTAGGGAGAGAAGACACAGATGCTAAACCAGTATTTGGGGTGTGTGTGTGTGTGTGTGTGTGTGTGTGTGTGTGTAATGAAAAGAATAAAATGGCTGGCAGGCCTTTGCTCTTTAACTAAATGAATGAGGAAACGAGTGAACGGACTGGACATTCTATTTTTTAATTCCATTTCTATCTTTGCCTCTTTGTATCAGTGTAAACTCTACAAGAGTGTAACTCCCTTTCTCCCCCAGAAAGTCTGCTTTGTGATAGCAGTATTGTTCAATGTTACATCCTTAATACACAGAATAATACCTGGCATCGAATATACACTCAACTAATATTGAATGAATGAATGAATAACTTTAAAAGAATAAATTGATCTCTCTAAGTCTCATTCATTCATGTGACAAACACGTACTAGATCCTACATTAGGTGCTAAGGATGCAGAGATGGTGAAGCTAAAGTCCCTGCCTTCAAGTAGAGTTTACTGAGGGGAATAGGCAAGTGAGTATACAATTACAACACTTTTGGGTGATTTCTATGAAGAGGAAGAGCAAAAGGAATAGTAAGAGCACAGAAGTGGTGACCCTGGAGCCAGGGCCATTGCTTGAGTAGAAGTGAGCCAGGAAGACAAGGGGCTGGGGAACGCATGAATGAAAGCACGCAGGTGCCAGAAGCATGGGCTGCCATGGTTTAGCATGGCCAGATTGTTGAGGGGAGGGGACAATGGGAGATGAGGATAAAGAAGAGTACAGGAGCAAGAGCATAAAGGGCCTTAAATGCCATGCTCAGAGATGTGGACTGTGATGTGAACATGATGACAGGCCATTTAGGCAGGGAAGTGTCAAGATGAGACTTGTATTTTAGAAAGATCCCCCTGTTTTCAGGGTGGAGACTGGCTCCAAGTGGATTAAAACAAGGAGGAGGGAGACCACTGAGGACATCACTTGAGTAATCAAGCACAGACACAGATATCAGGGGGCATAAAAGATAGCACATAATAACTGATCAATTGTGAGGTCCAAGAGAAGAAAGTCGAGGGAAACTCCCAGGATTCCGCATCCAGGCAAATCTGGTGCCGATAACAAAGACAAGGGGGAGGTGGAGAAGACCACTGACCAGTTATAAACAGATGCTTGGAGCTTTAGAGGGAAGTCAGTATTAGCAGTATTGATTTAGAATCATTAGCATAAGATGCTAGTTGAAATATTAGAAAGAGGAGCAGAGGCCTCAAGATAGAAACTTGGAAAAGTAGAAACATCTATAAGTAGAGATAGAGTAGAGTCTACCTTGGACACTGAGAGGTGATCAGAGAGGTGGGAGAAAAATGAGCAGAGAGTGACACCTCCTAAAATCAGATCTTGTCATGTCAGTGCTCTGTAGGCTCCTTGCATCCTACAGAATTAAACTTTGTGTCATTAACATGCTTACATGTGGCACATTGCAAGCTGCTGACCCAGAATTCATTATTTTTAACATCTTTCTTCCTAACAGAATTCTGATTCCCTCGCATATCTACCCACTTCTCAGAGACTCCAGGGAGGCTAGCCTCATCTCCGCTCCATGGATAGGTCCTAATTAGTCTCTGCCTATCAGAACATGACAGTCCCTGGTGGCTGTCACTGATTCAGGGACCTAAAATGACATCACCTAAAATGGTTCTATCAGACCCAAACCAAGAATTCCATTCTGTGCTGGAGGTGAACCAGGAAGACTATAGTCCCAGTTTCTATCAACAGCCTCAGGATGAATCCAGTTCTGTGGATGGCTGAGAAGAGAGGCAGAGGGAGTCAAGAGTTTTGATGATGGTAGTTATTTTACAGAAATTTACTTCTCTTAGTTCTGGAGGCTGGGGAGTCCACAACCAAGACATCAGCAGATTCAGTGTCTGGTGAGGGCTTCTTCCTCATAGATGGTGCCTTTTTGCTGCAGCCTCACATGGTGGAAGAGAAAATGCAGCTCCCTTCAACCTCTTTTTTAAAGGCTCTCATCCCATTTGTGAGGGGAGAGCCTTCATAACTTAATTACCTTCCAGCAGACCCACCCCTTAATACCATTACATTGGGTATTAGGTTCTAACACGTGAATTTTAAGGGGAACGCCAACATTCACAGAACAGCAGTAACATATTGTATCATCATCATCATCATCATCATCATTACTATTTTACAGTTCTTAGATCCTGCCCCACCTTTGCCACACTGACCCACACTGCTGACTTTGGCATGGGCCAGGTGACATGCTTGTGCCAGTGGCTGTAAACAGATATTTCATTTGCCCATCCTGAGCAGAAGATTTAAGTGTGATTGTGTGGTATGGTTGGCCTCTTGCTTCTTTGACAATAGCATGCTCCAGTGTCATCTCCTGTAGCCCAGGCCCCAAAATGAGAAGAAATAAATGTTGAATTAAGCTGAGACTCGCTGAACCTGATCAAGCCTAGCTGAGTCCAGCAGAGCCCAGTCAAGCCCAGTTGAAAACTTTCATGAACAAGAAATAAATACATGCTATTGTAAGCAATGGACATTTCAAAATTGTTCTGTTTATTATACAGCATAAGCTACTGAGAGCTACTAAAACCAGAGGCTGCTGAGCAGCTGAATTCATCCACTCAGGATTACTCAGTGTGCACTTTCAGACATCAGGGAGTATGTCCTTATCATTTACACCATTGTGAGCTACAGTTTTCTGTTACTTGCAGCCAAAATCACCTGGTTCTCAAATCAAGTAGTAGGCACTGACTTTTCCCAGTGTCATCTCACTAAACATTTTGGGCCTTCATTAGCATTGTTTGCTGTCCTTGGAGACCCTCTGCTTCACCTCAAAAGTTTTTATTCCTCCTTTGCAACTGTATTAGTCCATATCAAAGAAATACCTGAGACTGGGCCGGGCGCGGTGGCTCACGCCTGTAATCCCAGCACTTTGGGAGGCCGAGGTGGGCGGATCACAAGGTCAGGAGATCGAGACCATGGTGAAACCCCGTCTCTACTAAAAAATAGAAAAAAAAATTAGCCGGGTGCAGTGGCGGGCGCCTGTAGTCCCAGCTACTGGGGAGGCTGAGGTAGGAGAATGGCGTGAACCCGGGAGGCGGAGCTTGCAGTGAGCCGAGATTGCGCCACTGCACTCCAGCCTGGGCGACAGAGCGAGACTCCGTCTCAAAAAAAAAAAAAAAAAAAAAAAAAAAAAAAAAAAAAAAAAAAAAAAAAAAAAAGAAATACCTGAGACTGGGTAATTTATAAAGGAAAGAGGTTTAATTGACTCACAGTTCTGCATTGCTCAGGAGGCCTTAGGAAACTTACAATTATGGCAGAAGGCAAACGAGAAGCAAGCACCTTCTTCACAAGGTGGCAGGATGGAGTGAGTGCAAGCACAGGAAACGTCAGGCACTTATAAAACCATCAGATCTTGTGACAACTCACTCACTATCACGAGAACAGCATAGGGGAAACTGCCCTCATGATCCGATTACCTCCACCTGGTCCTGCCCTTGACACATGGGGATTATGGGGATTACAATTCAAGATGAGATTTTGGGTGGGGACACAGCCAAACCATGTCAACAACTAAGGTCAATGCTTTCTTCTATGTGAAATCTTCTTTAAGTCTCCATGGAAAAATTAGTTATATTCATAGCACTTCAATCTTCCTTTTATTATAACCATTACCACATTGTACTGTACCTTGCCCACTAGGCTGTGGGCATGGCTTGGTCCTATGCATTTTTGTATCTGTTGTGTCTAGCACATGCCTGGTATGTAGTAGGTGCTCATGAAAATTTTGCTAAATAGGTAATTTTTAACCAAGCATTCCTTTAAGGCATTACTGGAAGGAGATCAGGTATTTGTTCTATGCATCTTCCCTGAGTTGCAGGTCACTCACTAACGGAGTGAGACACACTGGGTAGTGTGATAGAGAAGCATCAGCTCTTCAGATTGACTGGAAAAAGGGGAAAGTATTGAGAATCCAAGATTGTCTTTACTAGTCTGACCAAAGCATTCCAAATAGGTCAGCAGACTCTGGGATTTGGCAGCAGTTTTGTGCATTCAGAGATGGAAAGAATTTACCAGACCCCTGAGGATCATTTTTGCAAAGACAATGAGACTTTTAGGTCATTTTGTCTGATACATTTCTTATCACCAATGGCCTGAAGAAGTGTATGTCAATGCACTCTATTGTAGTCTGATTTTGTCATTTGGCAATACAGTTTAAACTAGTATGTATTGACCCCTGCCATGTTCCAGATGCTGTGGCAGACATTTCAAATAAAAATCTCTCATAACGCCAGAAATTCATTTAGCAGATGAGAAAACTGAGGCTAAAAGAGGTAAAATAACAAGCTCGAGTTTTATGTTGCAAAACTTGACACACGTGAGATTCAACCTTAGATTCTCTGACTCCAAGTTCAAGTTTTTGTTTGTTTTTCTGATTTGTGAACTAGAGACAACATCTGCCTTGATCACCTTCCAGGGTTGCAGCAAGGATTACATGAAATTGTATAAATAAAATTCTTATTTAGATAGCATTAATATCAATGATGCTTAGCTAGAGTTTGTTTTAAATACCTTTTCCCAAAAGATTGAGAAAAACAGAAGTTTGTGATACCATAGGATGCTTGTGGAGGAATATATTTTGTGGGGAGTGTGGGGCTGTTCAACCACTTTTCACATTCCATCATGGAAGGTGTAACCTGTCAAGAGATAGGCCATATAGTACCCAGTGTCCTCACCACCAAAAATGTACTGTAATAATAGCTATCATTGAGTAAACATCCATGGATCTTCTGCTTTTCCCATGTTATTTTTAGTCCTGAAGGAGAATAGACTTTGCTATTTTTCGTTTTTTTTCTTTGAGGTGGAGTTTCAATCTTGTCACCCAGGCTGGAGTGCAATGATGAGATCTTGGCTCACTGCAACCTCCGCCTCCTGAGTTCAAGTGATTCTCCTGCCTCAGCCTCCTAAATAGCTGGGATTACAGGCGCCAGCTGCCATGCCAAGCTAATTTTTGTATTTTTAGTAGAGATGAGGTTTCACCATGTTGGCCAGGCTGATCTCAAACTCCTGGCCTCAGGTGATCTGCCCACTTGGCCTCCCAAAGTGCTGGGATTACAGGCCATTTTCTTTGTACCAGAGAAGATAGTGAGGTTCAGAGAGGTTAAGTAACTTGCCCATGGTAACACAGGTGATGAGAGGCAGAGCTGGCTCTTGAACCCAAGTGAATATTATTCTAAAGAGCATGATCACTCTATCTAGTCATTATTGTTTATTCTAATAGTTTATGGATGTGGTTCTGGATAATTCCTTTCCCTTGATATTTTATCATGACTCAGGAACTTAAAAAAATTTGGTATCCTTCATTAGGTGAAAACTCTGTGGTTTTCCAAACATTCTACATACCTTTTAAATGAGGCTCAGCTAGGGTGGATAAGGAGCTAAATTTCATTGTGTGTGTGTTGGTTGTTTGAACATAGGTTGAACAAGGGCATTTAATAATGTGGAAATTAAATTGATGTCAAGTCATTGCATCTTATTCTACTCTGCCTTGATCAAATAAAACTCAGTAAGTCAGACATTTAAACATGAAAAGGCAGATGGATCTTGGTGAAGTAGCTCAGGACATAGGCCAGAGGTGGCAAACTGAGCTGTAGGCTAAATCTGGCCAGCTGCCTGTTTTATGTGGTGCTCAAGAGCTAAGAATGGTTTCTACATTTTTAAATGATTGGAAAAAATTATAAAAATATGTTTTCTTTCTTGTTATGTACACATATGATAATATCTTTGATTTTGCTTTTTGGCCCATGAAACCTAACATATTCGCTTTGTCCTCTTACAGTAAGAGGCAGCCCAACACACAAAAGGCCCCTGGGTAGCCTCAGAATCTCCTCTGACCTGGGAGTGGGATCTGTGTGGATCCAATGTGTATGCCTGGCTCCTGGCTCTTTTGGGGAACATGCTGAATCCCCAAGTCTCCGGAAATAGATCTGTGGCTACCCATCCCCCTCCCTCCTCCAGGCATAACCAGACCTGCAAGAGAACAGCTTAGGCTCAACCGAGGGCGCCTGCTGCACACAGCTCTGCCTTTGCACTTGCTACGTACTTAACAGTAACACTTTGCTGACTGCTGACATAGGACTTTACCTTCCCAGGGTGAAGAAGGGAAGGCTCAGCGTCTCCTTTATTTCTGGAGCATTTTCTTGTCTTTCCCTTTCTGTTCAATGTAACAGACATTGTGGGCGGGGCTTTGTGCAGACACAGTGCAGAGGCAGTGGGGAAATGAAGTGGATAAGGCCAGTCGCTCCATGGGCCTTTGGGCTCTGTGGAATTGCTATTTCAGAGGAAGAGGGCTTTGTTCTGGGAGTAAAGGAAAATATTTCGGGGGAAGCTACTCAGCAGTGAGCAGCGTAGACTCATCTGTGAGTACCTGGTTTCCAATCCCAGGCCCACGGTGAGCCTTTGCCTGACCTGGGCTCCATTATTGCACGAATACGAGGAAGAATGTTTTGTTTTTGTTGGGGAAAGAAAGACTTCCTCTTTTCTACAGTGCAGATAAATTAATGGTGGAAAGTTCGAGCAAAGCTCTCCTTTCTACATCAAGAATGAAAGGGCGTCTGTTTGAACAGGCTTCAAGCAAGAATCAGAGCTAACTGGACGCTCGGCTCCACAGCTGGGCTTTTCAGCTTTTTGCTCTATTAAAGCTTCCCAGCTAACTCTTCTTGGCAGCCTGTCTTCTTCAGAAGACCCAGATGTTTGACTTTGGAGGTTGTGATGTGTGTTCCTTCAGATCTGTGTTTCCGGCGGGAGCCAGCCAGCAGGAGCCTAATCATCATCTCGGCCACAAGAGCAATGCCTCACGTCCTTCAGCAATGGACAGAGAGACCTTATGCTTTGTGGTGTGGCTATCCACTCACCCCACAGGCTGTCTGCTCCACCGTCCTAATTAAAGACATAAAGTTGGATTTCTTCAGGGTAGTTTTGGAATAGCAAGTATATCCAGGCCCTTGCCCTGCACTTCTTTGCCAGTTAACAGTTTCCATGTTCTCTTCCTGCACAGCCCCACTCCTATCTCAGGACATCCTTTCTCCTGCTCCCTTCCTGCCCACGTCCACCTCTGGGTGTCCTTCCTCTGTCACTGCAATGGACTCCTGACCTTTAGCCTCCCCCATGAAACACCCTCGGCAAGGCAGGGAGATGAGGCGCATGGTTTCTTTGGCTTTTCCTTTACTCCCCAGATGGAATTTACTTGACAACAGATTTGCTCTCAGGAATATACTTTTAACACACCTAAGAGTAAATAGCAGCAATTTGAGTGTTGCAGGCTGCTCCAACCTGAGGGCACAAAAACAAAGTCACAGTAACAGCAGGGATTTTGCTTTTTTGTGGCTCTGATTCCCTCCCACCAGGTCCCCTGAGAGTTCTCTCCCAGTCTCTGGGAACCTCAGGTGGTGGCTCCTGTGTGGTTAGAAGCTCAGTTCTGTCACCATGCCACCTGCCCTTTTCCTGGTCTCCTGCTCTGGTTTGGGCTCTGGATTCCTGAGATGATATCCTCAGCCCAGGCCTCTGAGGCTAAGTCGCCTCACCACCAAGCCATGGCTGGGAGCCCCAGATCGCTGAGCACTGCCAAGGCTGGGCTGCAGAAGGCTTGCCATGTTCCTCAGTGGATTTGGGAGACCCCTCCTCCACTTTTGGGTCTCCTGCCATTGCTTCTGTCTCAGTGTAGGACCACCTCGTGTTGTAGCTCAGTGAGATTTATTGTGGAAGTGGCTCTTTTGTTTCTTAAAGCCCCCTCTCTGTAAGGCTCAGGTGGCAGGTCCGGGGGGCTGAGGTGGGAGCCCAACACAGAAAAGGCTCCTGGGTAGCCTCAGACTCTCCTCTGTCCTGGGGATGGGGGCCTATGTGGACTCAACTAGTTCCTAGCTCCTGGCTCTCTTGCTGTACAAGTCGCGAAATAGACTCGTGGCTCCTCCTCGCCGCAATCCATCCATTAGGCATAACCAGACCTATGACAAGAGAACAGCTTAGGCTTAACCTAGGGCCTCTGGTACACACAGTTCTGCCTTTTTACTTGCTGTGTGAAACAGACTGCTAGACCTTCCTCCATAGGACTGACATAGGACTTTATCTTTCCAGGGTAAAGAAGAGAAGTCTCAGCCTCTCCCCCGTTTCTGGAGCATGTTCTTGTCTTCCCCTTTCTGTTCAATGTAACAGACATTCTGAGTAGGGCTTTGTGCAGATGCTGCACAAAGCTGGAGGTTCCTAAACCTCCTCCATAGGTTATTTAGGATTTACAAGCAGCAAGCACAGATATTATCTCGTTTAAGTTTCACACAGATTCTTTTAACTTGGTACCATTTTAATGTCCATTTCAGAGATGAGGAAATAGAGGCCTAGAGAAACTAAGTAATTTTCCCCAATATTATATAGCAGAGCTGAGATTTGAAGGCTTCTTTTTAGATCTCGAAAACCCAAGCCTTTGGATCACATACGCAGTAAGTTAGGAAAAACAAATACAACTTAGACATTTGTTATAGCCCTTATTAGGTTGCACTATAACTGTATATACCATTTTGCTTGTTTTTTTATATTTCTTTCTCACTCTCTAGACTATAAGCAAGGGCTGGGTTTATTATTTTTAAATCCTCAGAGATAGACAGATTGCCTGGCACATAGTAGGTGCTCAGTAAGCACTTGTTGATTGTTACCAAGGATCATTTGTGAACCAGATGCATTCTGACCTTAATTATGAGTGAGAAAAGAATCCGGGAGGGAGGTTTGGGCATCCAGGTAGAAGCTGTCAGAGGAAAAGTAGGGAAGCCTAGGCAGGGAGGAGAGGAGTAGGCTGGAGGGCTGGGGTACCCCGTGGTGAGCTTTGATATTCAATAATCCATGCTTTGATTTCCAGACATGAGGCTCAATTGCTGCCTTTGTGTACAGATTGATTGGGGGGAGGGGAGGCTTTTTCAAGTGGATTTTCTAATGAAATCTGTACAGTAGGGACAGAAGTTAAGTCTATAGTTCCGGCTCTTTTTCCTGGACAAATTTCAGAGGAGATTCATGCAGGAGTCCGGGGTCGCTAAAGCAGAAACATGCCTGTGATTGCTCATGCCAGCCTGCGGAAGCTGGCAGGATGTGTGCTGGCAAGCGCTGGGGGCCGGGGTCAGGGGTGTCTTCCCTTTGATTTGTTTCCAGAGCTTGTCAAGGTGGTCTGTGGGAAGGAGCCTAGTGACAGCAGGCCTGCGGAGGTGGGGTAGGGAGGAAAACGCACTCATTTGCCTGCTAGAAAAGCATTCGCGACTTTTGGAAATGTGGCAGAATTGTCAGAAGGACATGACAAGCCGAGCTACAAGAGTTGAAAAAATTAAGCGATTGCTTCTACCATTCTGTGACAAACAAAATTGTCAATTGTCTTCAACATAGATGATGAAAAGAAAAAAAATCATGAGCAGCATCTCACAGGGGACACATGCTGCATATTCAAGTAATTTGGGTTGCCTGCTCCTTACTGCTCCCCCTCTTTGTGCCCTCCTCATCATTTTGGATATGCTATGCCAATGACTGCAAGGATTTAAAGTGAGAGATTATTGCCTTCTTATCGTTGAAGAACAGTTTCTTGTCTGTACATTTATGACTGCTCAAGTATAGTATGCTGATACGAAACCACCTTTGCAAAAATTACAGTGAAAGAGATCTGGCTTCATCGACTCCATCTTGCTTCTAACTGGCAACCTGCCCTTGTTCATTCCTGGGCATAGCCCAAACTAGCTTTGGGAGGAACTTAGTTTATAGTTTAACGTTGAAACAAGGATGATAACAGCCCTTTCCCAAAACAAACCCCCTTTTGCCCGGGGACCAGACTGCCTTTGTAAGACTAACAAATTAGCCAGAAGATTAGAAATCATGGTTTAGGAGACACGCAGCTAGAGGCCACAAGATTCCAAACCGTGCCAATTGCTCCCAGGGAGAACATCACTATTGTAAAACCTGGTTGGTACTTGAGATATTTTCTGATGCACCAGCTGGCACCACCCAGACTGGTAACCTAGCCTGACCAGTTCTGTGATCCCACTCAGGAACTGAATACAGCAAGAGGAACCGACTTTGATGCCCTATGATTTAACCCCTGTCCCAACCAATCAGCATTCCCCACTCCTTGGCCCCTTACCACCAAACTATTCTTAAAAATCCCTGGTATCTGAACTCTTGAGGAGACTGATTTGAATAATAAAACTCTGGTTCCCATTCAGCTGGCTCTGCATGAATTAAACTCTTTCTCTATTGCAATTCCTCTGTCTTGATAAATCGGCTCTATCTGGGCAGCAGACAAGGAAAACCTGTTGGGTGGTTACAAATCCATAAAATTGAGGCTAATCAGAACTTCAATCCTTCAAATGTGATTACTATTAGCTTAACGTATCTTTGTGCATAACCAAGGAAAATCTACCTGGGGAGCTTGATTTATTCAGTATTGTTTCCTACACTGATGAACTACAGAGGACAATGGCAGAAACTCTTGAAGGAGCTTCCTGTCATACATGTATTATTAATTAGCCAAGTAATTTTGTACAATAACTATATCACATTGAGCATTTGCTTCTTTGTGTTGAAAATGAGTGTTGGGGAATGTTTTAGTCAGTTCAGGCTGCTATAATAAAATACCTGACCATGTGGCTTAAACAATACACATTTATTTCTCACAGGTCTAGAGGCTGGGAAGTCCAAGATCAAGGTGCCAGTTGATTTGTTTCCCAGTGAGAGCCCTCTTCCTGGCTTGCAGGTAGTGTGTCCTTGCATGGCAGAGAGAATAAGAGGCCTCTAATGTCCCTGCTTAGAAGGGCACTAATTGCATCATTAGGGCTGCATCCTGATGACCTCATCTGAACCTAATTACCTCTCAAAGGCCTCACTCTGTAACACCATCATACTAGGGGGTAAGGCTTCCTCATAGGAATTTTGAGGTGACTCATACAATTCAGTCCAGGGCAGAGAAACACATAGAATGGAAATGTGAAAGGTTGATGAACATTTGACTTTTTTTCCTAAGTCATGCTCATTTCAGAATGAAGAGACTTTATTAATTTGCATCTAGAAACTGAGTTTATGAGCCTACTCCTGAATTGGTCCTATTAAAGATAATGATGATGCAAAGAAGTATTTGTTATCTCAGAAAATGAAAATAACAAGCCTCAGTCCTGAGAATTTTAAGTGGGGGGTACATTTTTTCACAAAGCAACTATCTGCGGGATGGATTGTGATAAAATGCACAGTCATACATGTGGCCACTTCTAAGAATGGGAGTGGCTAAGGTTTCAGAACATTCCAGGGTTAAGTACTGTGTCTTCAAAGTACTGTGCACGGCAACTGGCATTCTCAAACACCTCTGGGGCCAGTGAAAATTGGTACAATCCTTGTGGAAGGCAATTTGGCATGACATATAGAGAGCCAGAAAAGTACTCATACTCTCTGACTCACACTCGCTTCTGGGAGTTTATCCCAAGAAAATAATCGGAAAGAAGGAGAGAGTTATTCATGAAGGTGTCATGGGAGTATTGTTTTCTAGTGGTGAAAAATTGGAATTGTAGAAACCAGAAGTTGGCAGGCTTTTTCTGCAAAGGCAAGATGGTAAATATTTTAGGCTTTTTGAATTATGCAGCATCTTTCTCTAATACTCAGGTTTTCTATTATATTGTACAAGAAGCCATAGATAATACGTAAATGAATGAGCATGGCTGTAATTCAATAAAACTCTGTTTTAAAAAGCTTAAGTTAGAATTTCATATGATTTTCATATCATGGAATATTATTCTTTTGATGTCCTTTCCAACCATTTAAAAACGTCAAAGCTGTTTTTAGCCTGGAAGACATATGAAAAAAGGTGATAGGCCAGATTTGCCTCATGGATTGTAGTTTGCTGACCCTTGGTCTAAACAATCGAACAGTTTATTAAATTATTATAAAACCATATAATAGAATGTTATATACTAGTAAAATGATAATTAAGAGAACCATGTAATAGTATGAACTATGCTTATAATATATAAAAAGCATAGGGCATGAGATGGTAAATACATCCTAGAATATAAGCAATGAAAGCAGTTGTGATTAGAATAAAAAAGAAGTAAGTTTTTATTTTTATCACATTTTCTGTAAGATTTTTATTTGTCTTTATTTTCTTCTTCTGGAGCTTTGATAAGATATTTGTCAGATGTTCTTATTCTGTTGTCCAAGCTTCTTAACCCCTGGCTCACTTTTCCCAACTTTTTCTCCCTCTGTTCTGCGTTCTAGGTAATTTCTTCGTGTATGTATTTTCAATTCACTACTAGTTATCTATTTTGAGTTCACTAATAGTTCTCTATTCACTAACCAAATAGATAATTATTGCATTGAAAACAATTGAGGTGAAACTCATATAATATAGCATTAACCATTTTAGGGTGCTATTTATATCATTTTAGGGTCGTATTTGGTAATTCTCAATAAACCACCCTAGTTAGATAAAGGCCACCACCTTTATCTAGTTCTAAAACATTAAAAACATTCAGTCCCAAAGGAGGCCCTATTACCATTAAGAACTTGCTCCCCATTTCCCTCTCTCCCCATTCCCTGGCAATCACTTATATGCATTCTCTCTTTATGGATTTACCTATTATGGGAATTTCATATAAATGGAATCACACAATATGTAACTTTTTGTGTCTGGCTTCTTTCACTAGCATCATGCTATTGAGTTTCATCTCTGTGGTAGTGTGTGTCAGTATTTCATTTCTTCTTTTGACTATGCAATACTCCATTGTATGTATATACCACACTGTGTTTATCCATTCATCCCCTGATGGCCTATCCATTGAATTTTTTTCTTTGCTTAAAACGAAAAATATTTGTTATCTCAGACAGTTTCTAGGCTCAAGCCCCCATGAGTACCTTACCTGGGTGATCTTGCCTCACGGCCTCTCGAGGTTACAGTGAAGTTGTTGGTTGGGGTTGAAGTCATGAATGGGTTGGAGAATGTCCTTCCAAGTTCAGTCACATGGCTGTTGGCAGGGGGCTTCAGTTCCTTGCCATGGGCCTCTCCAGGTGTCTGCTCATGGCCAGGCAGCTGACTTCCTCCATTGTAAGTGATGAGAGAGAGACCAAGATGGAAACGGCAGTAACTGTATAACCTAATCTGGGAAGGGATGTTCTATTACTTCTGTCACATTCCATTCATTAGAAGCAACCCACTAAGTTCTGCCTATACTGGAGAGGAGGGGAATTAAATTTGAAGGAAGAAATATAAAATAATTTGTAGACATGTTTTTAAAACCACCACAGATATGGAAGGAAAAGTAACATTTATCTAAGTAGACATTAGATAAGGAAAAATGATGACAGGCAAGGAAGTAGCAGAAGCAAATGGATAGAGATACCAGATTACATGCCATGCAATCTATGGCTTGAGAATTGAGGAGGCTATTGTTATTACCATTTTAAAGAAGAGGAAACTGAGGCTTAGAGAGAGAAAATAACTTTTCCAACATATATAATTGGTAGATGTTGGATCCAGGTCTTGAACCCATATTTCTGATTACAGGACCCATGATCTTATCAATACCAGTGTTAGGGTCTTCGAGAGAAACAAAACCAACAAGATGTTCATATATTAGTAGAGAGATTTATTTTAAGGATTGGCTCACAAGATTTTGGAGGCTTCATAAGTCCAAAATTTGCAGGGTAGGCTGGCAGGCTGGAGACCCATGGAAGAAGAGCAGTTCAAGTCCAAAGACTGTCTGCAGGCAGAATTCCTTTTTGCTCAGAGGAGGTCAGTCTTTGTGCTATTAAAGCCTTCAGCTGATTGGATGAGGCCCACCCTCATTATGGATGATCTCCTAGACTCAGAGTCCACCATTATTGGACCAACTCAGAATTGACCAAATATCTGGGCACTGTGGCCCAGCCATAAAATAATCATCTCAATACTCTATACAGCAATGAAAACTTAGGGTTCAGATTGCAAAGGGTCTCGAATGTCATATTAAACTGCTTGTTGTATTTATGAAAATTAATGTGCAAAAATCACAAGCATTCTTATACACCAGTGACAGTCAAACAGAGAGCCAAATCAGGAATGAACTTCCATTCGCAATTGCTTCAAAGAGAATAAAATACCTAGGAATCCAACTTACAAGGGATGTAAAGGACCTCTTCAAGGAGAACTACAAACCACTGCTCAGTGAAATAAAAGAGGACACAAACAAATGGAAGAACATACCATGCTCATGGATAGGAAGAATCAATATCGTGAAAATGGCCATACTGCCCAAGGTAATTTATAGATTCAATGCCATCCCCATCAAGCTACCAATGAGCTTCTTCACAGAATTGGAAAAAACTGCTTTAAAGTTCATATGGAACCAAAAAAGAGCCCGCATCTCCAAGACAATCCTAAATCAAAAGAACAAAGCTGGAGGCATCACGCTACCTGACTTCAAACTATACTACAAGGCTACAGTAACCAAAACAGCATGGTACTGGTACCAAAACAGAGATATAGACCAATGGAACAGAACAGAGTCCTCAGAAATAATACCACACATCTACAGCCATCTGATCTTTGACAAACCTGAGAAAAACAAGAAATGGGGAAAGGATTCCCTATTTAATAAATGGTGCTGGGAAAATTGGCTAGCCATAAGTAGAAAGCTGAAACTGGATCCTTTCCTTACTCCTTATACGAAAATTAATTCAAGATGGATTAGAGACTTAAATGTTAGACCTAATACCATAAAAATCCTAGAGGAAAACCTAGGTAGTACCATTCAGGACATAGGCATGGGCAAAGACTTCATGTCTAAAACACCAAAAGCAACGGCAGCAAAAGCCAAAATTGACAAATGGGATCTCATTAAACTAAAGAGCTTCTGCACAGCAAAAGAAACTACCATCAGAGTGAACAGGCAACCTACAGAATGGGAGAAAATTTTTGCAATCTACTCATCTGACAAAGGGCTAATATCCAGAACCTACAAAGAACTCAAACAAATTTACAAGAAAAAAACAAACAACCCCATCAAAAAGTGGGCAAAGGATATGAACAGACATTTCTCAAAAGAAGACATTCATACAGCCAACAGACACATGAAAAAATGCTCATCATCACTGGCCATCAGAGAAATGCAAATCAAAACCACAATGAGATACCATCTCACACCAGTTAGAATGGCGATCATTAAAAAGTCAGGAAACAACAGGTGCTGGAGAGGATGTGGAGAAATAGGAACACTTTTACACTGTTGGTGGGATTGTAAACTAGTTCAACCATTATGGAAAACAGTATGGCGATTCCTCAAGGACCTAGAACTAGGTGTACCATATGACCCAGCCATCCCATTACTAGGTATATACCCAAAGGATTATAAATTATGCTGCTATAAAGACACATGCACACGTATGTTTATTGCAGCACTATTCACAATAGCAAAGACTTGGAATCAACCCAAATGTCCATCAGTGACAGATTGGATTAAGAAAATGTGGCACATATACACCATGGAATACTATGCAGCCATAAAAAAGGATGAGTTTGTGTCCTTTGTAGGGACATGGATGCAGCTGGAAACCATCATTCTTAGCAAACTATCACAAGAACAGAAAACCAAACACCGCATGTTCTCACTCATAGGCGGGAACTGAACAATGAGATCACTTGGACTCGGGAAGGGGAACATCACACACCGGGGCCTATCATGGGGAGGGGGGAGGGGGGAGGGATTGCATTGGGAGTTATACCTGATGTAAATGACGAGTTGATGGGTGCAGCACACCAACATGGCACAAGTATACATATGTAGCAAACCTGCACGTTGTGCACATGTACCCTACAACTTGAAGTTTAATAATAATAAATAAATTTAAAAAAAAAAAAAAAAGATAATTAACCAGTGGCTTTTTCTGAGAGACATGACATCAATCATCTGACATGATGGGCAGGCAGGCGTTCCCATATAATATCATAATTCCCGTGGGAATGTATCATAGAATATTGTCTATTGTGCATTCTCTTCAATCCTGTTTTGACAAATGACAAATCTTGTTTTTACTAACATTATATATTTTTTCCTTTCAATACTTCTCCTTTTCAGTCCACATATTTTTAGTAACTAGCCTTTCTCAAACAATTCTCATACTTCAAAATGATGACTTTCAAGTTTGTTTATTTATTTATTTATTTATTTATTTATTTATTTATTTATTTATTTAATTTTTGAGATGGAGTCTCGCTCTGTTGCCCAGGCTGGAATGCAGTGGCGTGATCTCGGCTCACTGCGACCTCCACCTCCTTGGTTCAAGCCATTCTCCTGCATCAGCCTCCTGAGTAGCTGGGATTACAGGCACATGCCACCACACCTGGCTAATTTCTTTGTATTTTTAGTAGAGACAGGGTTTCACCATGTTGGCCAAGCTGGTCTCACACTCCTGACCTCAAGTGATCTTCCTGCCTTGGCCTCCCAAAGTGCTGGGATTACAGGCGTGAGCCACCACCCCCAGCTGACTTTCATTTCAATAATATTTTTCTCTACTATGCATTTTCTCCTTTTTGGATCTTTTTCTCTTAGTCTTTTCTCTCTTCAATGCTTTATTTCAAGTCTCCCTTTTAGCCATACCTCCCACTAGAATGAAATTCATTAAATTTTAACTTCAATTATTTTAATTTCTGGAAGTTTTACTTGTAGTTGTTGCTTTTACATCTGCCTCTCAATTTTGATATTTTCTTGTTTCCTTATCATTCCTATATTTAATATATATAAGTAGTGAAGGCCTGCTATGGACCAATGATCTTCCAGTCACTATGAGGTCACACCAACATACAAAACATATACAACAATGTACACACACGCGCACAAAACTCCCTGCCCTCAAGCAATGTACTTTTTCCATAAAAACTGAGACATTTATGTTATATCTTGTTAACAGTAGTTACATTATCTGGAGTCTTTGAGGCTGCAAGGTCTAAATTGCAGGCTGTTAATTTTGTTGACTTTCTCTCATGATGACTTTTTCTTGCGTGTTTTTCTTTTTCTTTAAAATTTTTTTTTTGTGAGCTCATGCATCTTGGAACTTTTTCTGTGGAAATTCTCTGAGGCCTGTGCTTACAGTGCATTAACCTAAGGAGAATTTACTTTTGAGGTAGATTTAGCAATCAGGGATTGGCAGGTGCCTTCAGAGCAAACACCCCAACTTCGGTGTTTATTGCTTAGAACTGTATTTTCTTACTGTTTGTGAATTCTGATAGAAATCCTCACATTATTGTCAACAAAGCCATACTTTTTCTTTTTTTTTCAAGACTGAGTCTTGCGCTGTCACTGAGGCTGGAGTGCAGTGGCACCATCTTGGCTCACTGCAACTTCTGCCTCTCGGGCTCAAGCTATCCTCCCACCTCAGCCTCCCAAGTAGCTGGGACCACAGGTGTGCACCACCATGCCTGGCTAACTTTCTGAATTTTTTGTAGAGATGTGGTTTTACCATGTTGCCCAGACTGGTCTTGAACTCCTGGACTCAAGTGATCTGCCCAGCTTGGCCTCCCAAAGTGCTGAGGTTACAAGTGTGAGCAACTGTAACCAGCACAGTTTTAAAATAAAGATCCTTTCAAATACTTTTCTAGAACTTTAGGTCTTTTGTTGGGAGGGGTATTTCTGTATGTCTATTCTACAATATCTCTGGAAAACAGAAGTGCATATTGTTTATATATATATATATATATATATATAAAGTGTATATATATATATAAAAAGTGTATATATATATATACTTTTTATTTTTTATTTTTATTTTTTTTTGAGACGGAGTCTCGCTCTGTCGCCCAGGCTGGAGTACAGTGGCGCGATCTCGGCTCACTGCAAGCTCCGCCTCCCGGGTTTACGCCATTCTCCTGCCTCAGCCTCCCGAGTAACTGGGACTACAGGCGCCCGCCACCACGCCCGGCTAGTTTTTTGTATTTTTTAGTACAGACGGGGTTTCACCGTGTTAGCCAGGATGGTCTCGATCTCCTGACCTCGTGATCCGTCCGTCTCGGCCTCCCAAAGTGCTGGGATTACAGGCTTGAGCCACCGCGCCCGGCCTATATTTTTAAATAAAATCATTGGGGGAACATTCTTTAACCTCACATGTAGGAGCAGAGGTACTTGGATTTATGGCTGAGGAGTCACTTTTCCACACTGAACTCTGGTCTTGGGGTCCTGGAGAGGCCAGGTTAAGGCTCTGGGAGGACAGATTGTCCTGGTTCCATTCGGCTGTGGAGAGGCTGCCAGCCAGATGAGAAGAAAGAGATATCTTCAGACAATTAGAGAACTTGGTCAACATCGAAGAAGAAGCAAATTGTTTTTTATCTTCTTGTACTGTTACACATCCAAAGGCTTTTTATAGAATTGTTTTATTCTGAAAGTGGTAGCTTGATATAACAATAAAAACACCAACATCTACACTTAACATGATTGAAAAAGGCTTTATATTCATTATCTCATTTAATTTTCAGAGCAATCCAACAAATGAACAATCCAACAAATCCAACAAATAAAAGGGTTCAGAGAGATTAAAAACTTGCTCAAGATCCATAGCTTGGAAGCAGCAGGCCATAGACTCAGCTCTCATGGATCCAAACTACTCTGTGGATCATCTCTCTGGATTAGTTGAAGTTTATGACAAAGTGGGATCTGAGTTAATGCTTTTCCAACTCAACCCCATGGCCAACCATACTTCTTGGTGGCCCTTGCCAGCTCTCTCCCAATTCTCTGCATCTTCTGCATTTAACTGTTCATCGAATGTTCTTTTATTGAGCGCCAGTGACAAAATGATACATATGATCCAGTTTCTGTTTCATATGTACAACTATATAAAAAGTTTGTGTTTATGTAAGTGAATATTACACCAAGAGTTAAACTTAACAGTAGGGCTATGCGTTAGCCACAGGGATGGTGCAAGTTGTATGTTCAGGGAACACCTGTGAAAGATGAAAAGACTCATGAGTGGAAGGGCATTTCAAGCAAAGAGGACAGCATGAGAAAAGTCATGGAAATATGAAATAGCCCTGTTCATTTGGCGAACTGACGGTATTTTGGCATGGCTGGAGCACAGGGGTATGTAAGTAGTGTTGCGCCAAGAAGGAGGAGAAATGTGTGTGGTTAGAATATGAAGGCTTTGCATTCTCTTCTGACAAGCTTGGACTTGATACTATAAGATCAGTGTTTTCTTTGATTTTTGGATCATGGATCAATGCTATATTGCCACAATAATGTCCTGTAACAACCCGTACAACCTTAGCAGCATACAACAGTAAGCATTTATTGCTGACATGTTTGGGATTGTTGTCCAGGTGTCTTCTGCTGATATTGATTGGACTCATTCCCAGGTCTGGGGGTTGGCTGGATGTCAGCTAATCTAGGATGGCTTCAGCTGAGATGACTGGGTGACTCAGTGTTTTCCATCTTTCACCAAGCTAACCCAAACATGAAGGAAGAGCCCAGAAGGGAGCAAGCCCAATCACTCAAGTGTGGTTTAACGTTTCTGCTTGTGCCACATTTGTTAATATACTGTTGGTCAGAGCTAGTGCCAAGGTCAGTCCTTTTTCAAAGATGTTAGTGGGAGGAACTATAAATTCATATGGCCAACGCTGTGGCTCTAAGGAGGGCAAAGAACTGGGGCCTTTGATACACTCAATTCGTTCTACAACATCTGCCTTAGGACCATCAGGTGTGACTGTTGATAACATACACGTTGTATAATACACGTATGTACATATAGCATATATGTCAATAACATAAATGCCTGAACCTAGTAATGTTTTGCCTCAGCAAAAAACGCAGATGCTGAATCAGAATGACAGGGGTCTTGCTGGGCACCTGCATTTTTTTTTTTTTTTACCAGCTTGCTGAGTGATTCTTTTTTTTTTTTTTTTTTGAGGTGGAGTCTCACTCTGTCACTCAGGCTGGAGTGCAATGGCATGATCTTGGCTTACTACAACCTCCGCCTCCCAGGTTCAAGCAATTCTACCTCAGCCTCCTGAGTAGCTGGGATTACAGGAGCCCACCACCATGCCTGGCTAATTTTTCTATTTTTAGTAGAGATAGGTTTCACTATGTTGGCCATGCTGGTCTCGAACTCCTGACCTCAGGTGATCTGCCTGCCTCAGACTCCCAGATTGCTGGGATTACAGGCATGAGCCACCACGCCAGGCCGAGTGATTTCCTTTTTTTTTTTTTGAGATGGAGTCTTGCTCTGTCGCCCAGGCTGGAGTGCGGTGGCGCAATCTCGGCTTACTGCAAGCTCCACCTCCTGGGTTCATGCCATTCTCCTGCCTCAGCCTCCTGAGTAACTGGGACTACAGGAGTCTGCCACCACGCCTGGCTAATTTTTTTGTATTTTTAGTAGAGACGGGGTTTCACCGGGTTAGCCAGGATGGTCTCGATCTCCTGACCTCGTGACCCGCCCGCCTCGGCCTCCCAAAGTGCTGGGATTACAGGTGTGAGCCACTGTGCCCAGCCCGAGTGATTTTTATATATAGCAAAGTGTGAGAATTGCTACAGTAGGCTTTTAAAAAAAAAAAAGAAAATTTTTTATTATTATGCTTTAAGTTCTAGGGTACATGTGCACAACATGCAGGTTTGTTACATATGTATACATGTGCCATGTTGGTGTGCTGCACCCATTAACTCGTCATTTACATTACGTATATCTCCTAATGCTATCCCTCCCCTCTGTCCCCTCTCCACAGTAGGCCCTGGTGTGTGATGTTCCCCTTCCTGTGCCCAAGTGATCTCATTGTTCAATTCCCACCTATGAGTGAGAACATGCAGTGTTTGATTTTCTGTTCTTGTGATAGTTTGCTGAGAATGATGGTTTCCAGCTGCATCCATGTCCCTACAAAGGACATGAACTCATCGTTTTTTATGGCTGCATGGTATTCCATGGTGTATATGTGCCACATTTTCTTAATTCAGTCTGTCATTGACGGACATTTGGGTTGATTCCAAGTCTTTGCTATTGTGAATAGTGCTGCAATAAACATACATGTGCATGTGTCTTTATAGCAGCATGATTTATAATCCTTTGGGTATATACACAGTAATGGGATGGCTGGGTCAAATGGTATTTCTAGTTCTAAATCCTTGAGGAATCACCACACTGTTTTCCACAATGGTTGGACTAGTTGACAGTCCCACCAACAGTGTAAAAGTGTTCCTATTTCTCCACATCCTCTCCAGCACCTGTTGTTTCCTGATTTTTTTAATGATTGCCATTCTAACTGGTGTGAGATGGTATCTCATTGTGGTTTTGATTTGCATTTCTCTGATGGCCAGTGATGATGAGCATTTTTTCATGTGTCTGTTGGCTGTATGAATGTCTTCTTTTGAGAAGTGTCTGTTCATATCCTTTGCCCACTTTTTGATGGGGTTGTTTGCTTTTTTCTTGTAAATTTGTTTGAGTTCTTTGTAGGTTCTGGATATTAGCCCTTTGTCAGATGAGTAGATTGCAAAAATTTTCTCCCTTTCTGTAGGTTACCTGTTCACTCTGATGGTAGTTTCTTTTGCTGTGCAGAAGCTCTTTAGTTTAATGAGATCCCATTTGTCAATTTTGGCTTTTGCTGCCATTGCTTTTGGTGTTTTAGACATGAAGTCTTTGCCCATGCCTATGTCCTGAATGGTACTACCTAGGTTTTCTTCTAGGATTTTTATGGTATTAGGTCTAACATTTAAGTCTCTAATCCATCTTGAATTAATTTTCGTATAAGGAGTAAGGAAAGGATCCAGTTTCAGCTTTCTACTTATGGCTAGCCAATTTTCCCAGCACCATTTATTAAATAGGGAATCCTTTCCCCATTTCTTGTTTCTCTCAGGTTTGTCAAAGATCAGCTGGCTGTAGATTAGTGGTATTATTTCTGAGGACTCTGTTCTGTTCCATTGGTCTATATCTCTGTTTTGGTACCAGTACCATGCTGTTTTGGTTACTGTAGCCTTGTAGTATAGTTTGAAGTCAGGTAGCGTGATGCCTCCAGCTTTGTTCTTTTGACTTAGGATTGTCTTGGAGATGCGGGCTCTTTTTTGGTTTCATATGAACTTTAAAGCAGTTTTTTCCAATTCTGTGAAGAAACTCGTTGGTAGCTTGATGGGGATGGCATTGAATCTATAAATAACCTTGGGCAGTATGGCCATTTTCACGATATTGATTCTTCCTATCCATGAGCATGGTATGTTCTTCCATTTGTTTGTGTCCTCTTTTATTTCACTGAGCAGTGGTTTGTAGTTCTCCTTGAAGAGGTCCTTTACATCCCTTGTAAGTTGGATTCCTAGGTATTTTATTCTCTTTGAAGCTGTTGTGAATGGGAGTTCATTCATGATTTGGCTCTCTGTCTGTTACTGGTGTATAAGAATGCTTGTGATTTTTGCACATTAATTTTGTATCCTGAGACTTTGCTGAAGTTGCTTATCACCTTAAGGAGATTTTGGGCTGAGATGATAGGTTTTTCTAAATATGCAATCATGTCATCTGCAACCAGGGACAATTTGACTTCTTGTTTTCCTAACTGAATACCCTTGATTTATTTCTCTTGCCTGATTGCCCGAGCCAGAACTTCCAACGCTATGTTGAATGGGAGTTGGGAATGCTTCAAAGGGAATGCTTCCAGTTTTTGCCCATTCAATATGATATTGGCTGTGGGTTTGTCATAAATACCTCTTATTGTTTTGAGATATGTTCCATCAATACCGCATTTATTGAGAGTTTTTAGCATGAAGGGCTGTTGAATTTTTTCAAAGGCCTTTTCTGCATCTACTGAAATAATCATGTGGTTTTTGTCTTTGGTTCTGTTTATATGCTGGATTACGTTTATTGATTTGCATATGTTGAAGCAGCCTTGCATCCCAGGGATGGAGCCCACTTGATCATGGTGGATAAGCTTTTTGATGTACTGCTGGATTCGGTTTGCCAGTATTTTATTGAGGATTTTTGCATCGATGTTCATCAGGGATATTGGTCTAAAATTCTCTTTTTTTTGTTGTGTCTCTGCCAGGCTTTGGTATCAGGATGATGTTGGCCTTGTAAAATGAGTTAGGGAGGATTCCCTCTTTTTCTATTGATTGGAATAGTTTCAGAAGGAATGGTACCAGCTCCTCCTTGTACCTCTGGTAGAATTCGGCTGTGCATCCGTCTGGTCCTGGACCTTTTGTGGTTGGTAGGCTATTAATTATTGCCTCAATTTCAGAGCCTACTATTGGTCTATTCAGGGATTCAGCTTCTTCCTGGTTTAGTCTTGGGAGAGTGTAAGTGTCCAGGAAATTATCCATTTCTTCAAGGTTTTCTAGTTTATTTGCATAGAGGTGTTTATAGTATTCTCTGATGGTAGTTTGTATTTCTGTGGGGACGGTGGTGATATCCCCTTTATCATTTTTTATTGCGCCTATTTTACAGTAGGCTTTTAAACACAGGAGAGACATGATTTGATTTGCTTTTAGAAAAGTCATTCTATAAATGTGAAGTGTTCTCATCACAAAGCAATAGGAATAACAATAATCACCGTACCCCACTTGGCACACGGGGCTTCCACCAGTAAGGGGTGAGATGATGAGAAAAGGGAGCAGGGGAACAAACTTAAATGCTAACCTCTGCCTGAAGAGGCAGCCCCAGGCTCTTGAACTGCTGATAGAGCACCAAACACAAGAGGTGCTGAACACAGGCCATTTTATAATAGCTTATAATGAAAAATATATCTTAGACTCTTCTTCTTTTGTTTGTTTAAAAGAAAAAAGGGAATGAAAGGCAGATCACTTTAGGGTAGGCTTGGAGTTCCCAGCTGAACACCTAATCAAGCCCAGATCTTCTACCGAGTGTCTTCTCTTCTTGTACCACCAATTTCCCGGTGACAGGGCTTCTTAGATGCTCTTTGTGGGGTCTAGGATGGTGAGAGGCAGGCTTGAGAGGAGAACTACTTGATCTAGGCCTTGCATTTATGTGACTGACAAAGGGTATTGAATTTAGACTTTTGATAGTCATTCCAAATGAGGTTATATGGGCAGGCATACTGAAAGGATTGAAAGAAGGAGGCATCCCTCATGCAACTTTAAATATACCACCTCATTTTGGCGATTCTTCATTTTTTAAATATCCTGAGATCTTAAACACATGGGAACATCTGAGGCCTCCTTTGATTTCCAACAGGGCCTGGGTCTGGGTGCTCCTGCTTCAGGAGCTCTTAGGTGCCAGTCATCTGTTAACAGATTAGACTGAGGCAGCGAATGGGGCCTGACCACCTGAAGACAACTCTGTGCCTAATTCCAGGCTGTAAATGAAATTGCCCACCATACTTCCTTGGCCAAGACCTTGAACTAAAACACGGATTACCCAGGAGGATCAGAGAAAAGCCCTACGGATGTGTGGAGGAAGGATTTCTCCTTAGAGTCACAGGGCTGTGCTGGGAGAAGTTTAATGTAAGTAACCAGGCAGGCACTGTTGACCACAGAGGCGGTGGCGGCTGGAGGAGGGAGAGGGTCTCCAGCCTGTTGCTCTGCCATCTGTTGGGAACAGTGCACTTCTTGTGACCCAAGCTCTGGAAGTGTTGCAAGCAGGCAGGCTGATTAATTATTTCCCTGGGGTCTTTCCAACAGAGGATAGAAACTGATGCTCAGTGGGCGTGAAAGAGAGGCCAAACCTTTCAACTAGTAGGGAATTTGTTTCCTGGTCTAACTGCAGCCACATGTGAAGGTATTGAAAACATATGTGCCTCTGATAAAAGATCACATTTAAAGTAAAGACTAGAAAGGCATCAGTGCAACAGCATCCTGTTTCTCATCAAACACCAAGCCCTGCATTTTCAAATGCTTTGTGTTACCAGAGGATGTTTAGAAGCATTTAAACGGGGATGGCCTCGCCTTCCATGAGCATCTTTGACATGTTTCTGTTACCTGCTGTTCCTACCTAGTGAAACAAGTCATTTTTCACTGTGGTCCCCAAGCCTGGTGACCTCTCAAGCCCACTGAATGAGAATCCACAGGAGTGGCCAACGAAAACTTAAATTTTAGTAAGTTCCTCTGGCTGATTCTTGGGCAGCTGTCCTTGAACCTCTCTGTGAACTGAGGTGGACGGTTACAGGTTTAGAGTCAATACACATGAGTAGGGCACTGTGCTGCTGAGTTGCTAGTAGCGGGGGGAGGGGGGGAAGAGAGAGAGAATTTCGCATGAGTTTTCCATGTGTGTATAAGGAAAGGGGTGGGGAAGTGAACAGAAGATGGCAAGATTGAGTAAGGGGGAAAGGCATTAGTAAGCACACAGGGTCATTGTAGGAGCAATAAAACACACCGAGTTCAGTAAGGCTTCAGAATAATAAACTACCGGTAGATGCCAATCTCTGCTAATGGGATCATCATCCATTTAGTCTCCCAAGCCTTAGAGATACCTGCAACTCTTTTGCTTCTCTTTTCTCTTTCCATTCCAAGTGACCATTAGATCTTGTTCATGGATTACATCAGTCACATCTGAATGCTTAGCCAACAGTCTTCCTTCCTCTCTCTCTTTAAAAAAATTTTTTATTTCCATAGGTTTTTGGGGAATAGGTGGTATTTGGTTACATGAATAAGTTCCTTAGTGGTGATTTGTGAGATTTTGGTGCACCCATCACCCGAGCAGTATACACTGCGCCATATTTGTAGTCTTTTATCCTTCACCCACTTCCCACCCTTTCCCCCTGAGTCCCCAAAGTCTATTGTGTCATTCTTACGCCTTTGCATCCCCATAGCTTAGCTCACTTATGAGTGAGAATATACGGTGTTTGGTTTTCCATTCCTGAGTTACTTCACTTAGAACAGTAGTCTCCAGTCCCAACCAGGTCACTGCGAGTGCCATTAATTCATTCTTTTTTATGGCTGAGTAGTATTCCATCGTGTATATATATGTGTATATATATACATATACACACACACACACACACACAGGAATTAGAACGCAATGAATTCGGTTGGACTCCTATGGTAGAGGCTTCATTGGTCTTTTGGTCAACAGACTTTCCTTTCTTTTATCCTCTACCATGACTTGGGAGTGATAATCCTTAAAAAATTTTAAATAAACATACTTCTCTGCTTAGAAAAAAATTTGTTTCCTTTTTTTGTTTGTTTGTTTTTTTTTTTTGAGGCAGGAGTGCAGTGGTACCATAACTTACTGTGGCCTAGGAATCCTGGCCTCAAGTGATCCTCCCTCCTTAACCTCCTGAGTAGTTGGGAATACAGGCATGTGATACTGCTCTGGATTCATTATTTTTTAATAGAAACACGGTCTCACTGTGCGGTCCGGGCTGATCTCAAACCCCTTTGATGCCATAATCCTATTCCAAGGAGTACCTTCTACTATGGCTTGTTGAAGATCTGAAATGCTAGTTTGAGTTATTCTCTTAAGGTAATGGAGGTCCTCACTTCAAATGCAAACCTCATTAAATCATTAGTGGCTACTAAAACTTTATTTGAATGAGCTCATCCTATCAGCTTCCTCACAGTGATTTCTCTAGAGCTTTTATATCTATGATCCCATCTAAATATGTGCAATAATTTATTTTATAGATGTGGAGATTAAATGTCTAGAAGGGAACAAATTCAGGTATCCAGACTAGTTTTCTGACCCTTATTCTACTATACATACTGCTTTTACTGGCAGGGTCCTAGGGGAAGGATCAGGACAGGTAAGTTTTGATGGAAGGGAGAAAATAACTAGAAAACAAAATAAAAAACACCTTTAGATCTTGGAGAATTACCTAAAATATAGCAAGAAGGATCAGAATGAAGGCACTCTCTACCTAGAAAGGGATCATAAAGGTATCTTAAGAAAGATTAATGGAAGGGTCTAGAAGGCCCACTTTGCCAGTGTGGTACCTTGGACACAGCACTGGGCTTTGAATAAGAACATTTGAACTTGGTTATTTTTGGCAATGTGACCTTAAGGAAATTGCTTAACTTCTCTGAGCCAAGTTTCCTCAAGTATACAGAAGGAATCATAACCCCCACCTTGTAGAGTTACAGTGAAGATGAGAAAAATGGTATGTAAGTACTCAGAGTTTGGTATCTTCTACTACTATCAGTATTTTGGTATTCTTGCATCATAGGTAGAATTCCTGGTAGTCAAAACTACTAGGTTGACCCACTGTCTGGAGTAGCTGATATGATGGTTTCTTTCATAAAGGCAAGTAGTCAGAATGATTAATTTGTAGGATCATGATTTCAGTTGGATTTAGGTCTCATCCTTGCAGATGTATATTCTTGGCAACTAGTGATGTCTTCTACTTCATTTCATAGTGTATGAATAATGAAGGCCGTTACATACTGAAAGCTCAATAATAATAAATTATTGCTGCCAGAGGTAAGCTGGGAACAGCAGATGTCTCATTTCCCTAGGCAGAAATTCGGACTGAAAATTTAACTAGACCTGTTTCAGTACCTCGATTGCACCACTCTCTATCTTATTCCTCTACATCTTTGAACTTGCTTTTCCCTGGAATGCTCTTCCCCACCCACTCAACTGGGCTGCTCTGTTCATTCTTCAAGTCTCAGTGTACATGCCACTTCTTCTGGAATACCTTCACTGGTATCTTGGACTAGATAAGACTATTTCTACTCTTCCTGTGAATTTCTCATATCATGATGCTCATCACACCTCATGCTAATTCCTCTTTCTGTTGCCTTTCCCCACAAGATTGTAAGGCCTGTGTGAATAAACACAGTACCTCTCTTATTAATTAACTATATCCTGTGCATCTAGTTTAAGGCCCAGATAATATATTTGTTAAATGAATGAATGAGGATGTTGACTTATTCAAATAAAACAATTGGGGTCAACTTATAACAAAATGGAATAGAGTAAAAGAAAAGAATGCAACTGAAATACAATAAGGTGTAGAGAAACAAATGTTTGGGAATGAGAATGGGACGATAGGACAATGGAGAAAGTTAATAAGCAGATGCCTCAAGGCAGGAACAAGCTTGGCATTTCTGATATACCAGAAGACAGCAAATGTGGTTGGGTGGTAGTGGGCAAAGGGGAGAGAGGAAGGCACAGGTCAGATCAAGCAGGGCCTTGTCATCCAGAGAAAGTAGCTTAGATTCTATTCTAGGTTTGGTGAGAAACCATTGGTATGGGGTAGGGGAAGGATGAAGAAACAGGGTGAGTTATTGGTGAAAGAGAATAAAATTTTCATTTCCAACAACAGGAAGCAAACATAATTTCTAAAGTGGGTAATTCCAAAGACATGAGAAAAAACATATTACTTTGAAATAATGACATACACACCAGAAAAAGTAACTATAAGAGTTGAAAGTAGGGGCTTGTGAAGATCAGGAACTTAGCCCACTAAGTTAGGAGGGGGACAAATTATGCTATTTTTATAATAAGCTTTAGTACTGTTCGACTTTTAAATTTCTATATGCATGTTTTATTTTCTTAAAAATTAAACACTTATTTTTAAGAAAGAGTAAAGACAAGATAAGATGCTACATGCTCCCCCTCTCTACAGCCAAGCCAGTGAAGCTTGTCTCTGTACTCCCACCTGTGCAAGCATGGAGGGGCTCCAGCAATGTTCACATTGTATTAGGCCATTCTTGTGTTGCTACAAATAAATACATGAGACTAGGAAATTTATAAAGAAAAGTGGTTTAAATGACTCATGGTTCTGCAGGCTGTACATATATGGCACTGACATTGCTTGGGTTCTGGTGAGGCATCACGCCTCAGGGAGCTTTTTTTAACTCATGGCAGAAGGTAAAGTGGGAGCAGACATATCACACAGTGAAAGCAGGGGGCAGAGAGAGAGAGAGAGAGAGAGAGAGAGAGAGAGAGAGAGAGAGAGAGAGAGAAGGGGTTTCTGGGAATGCTACACACTTTTAAACAACCTGATCGCCAGAGAACTGACTATCAGGAAGATAGCACCAAGCCATGAGGGATCTGCCCCAGGATCCAAACACACTCCTATGAGCCCCACCTATCTAGCATTGCGAATTACAAGTCAACGTAAGATTTGGGCAGGGACAAATATCCAAACTATATCACATATGGTCATTTGTTTTTTAAAATTTGCAAAGTTAAGATATTTGCATCAAGCTAGATTAGGACTGTTCTTTTTTTCCACTTTCATGCCTCCTCAGGGTGTCATATTTCCTTCTCTTGCTTAAGGGGTCACAGGCATTCTTGGCATCCTGCTAGGGAGAACCTGAGTTGGAGCTACATTTGGTCTGTGTTTAGTGTGGTATATTAATATTTATGTGGTTTGAAGTCACTTCTGCATACTTTTATATTTACTGGCTGTTCTGTAGCTGAGATGGCTTCCAGGAATACTGCCTCTATCCACTGGGCTGACTCACCAGTGTCCCAACCCAATATTGAGGGACAGAGCTAATCTGGCAACTGAACTTCTTCTAGGGTGCCTGGCACAGAAACTGTGTGAGAATACTCGAATGTAGTCACTATACAAATGACATGCAAGAAAACTTCAAAGCTCTTCAATCTTATAATTTGTATATGAAATAAACTTAGTAGAGGTGTCCTTAAATTTTGCAACAATCCTATAATTTGTATAACATTACTAATACTGAGTTGTAAAGCTGAAAGGAACTTTTCTAAACTATCAATAAAAATACACATTTTTATCAGCTGTACTACAAGAGGACTGGATTATTTTTCTATTTCGTCTATATATAATATTATAAAATATTTGAGGTGATTAAAGAAGTGATCAAAACATATGTAGTTAAAAAATGTACAAAAATCTATTGTGGATGCATGCCAAGCAATTAATTAATAAAGATGGCATGCTTTTATTTTGGGTGGATTTTATAATGTTTTATAGTATTAGCTTTTTAAAATTTATACTTTGTCATAATTTCTTGTTTCACATGAATTCAATATTTACTTTTGTATTTGATTTTGTACAGCTTTGCATTTTTAAGTGAGCTCCCCAGTTTCTATAAGGTTCAGGTCTGTACCACCCCTGATGGACAGCTGTTTGTTTTTCATGCGTAACATGTGGTAGGGATTCGGAAGCTGTGTGGCTGCAATGTGGGAGATGGTAAGAAATAAGGTTGGGCAGACCAAGAACGCTCAGAGAAGATCTTAAAAATACAGGCAAGAGACTTCATTTTTTAAAATTGAGGTGGAATTCATAAACATACAATTGGTCACTAAAGTGCACAAATTAGTGGCATTTAGAACATTCCCAAATGTTGTGCAACCACCCCCTCTATCTAGTTCCAAAATATTCTCATCACTCACCAAGGACACCCGTACCCACCGGATAGTCACTCTCTGTTCCCAACTCCCCTAGCCTTTGGCAACCACCAACCTACATTCTATCTCTAAGGATTTACCTATTCTGGATATTTCATAGAAATGTAATCCTACAATATATGACATTTTGTGACTGGTTCATTTCACTTAGCATAATGTCTTCGCAGAACGTTTTTGAGGTTCACCCTCTTTATAGCAATATTAGCGCTTCATTCCTTTTAAATAGTATATTGGAGCAGGTGCAAGCATAAGACTGTGTGTGTGTGTGTGTGTGTGTGTGTGTGTGTGTGTGTGTGCATGAGTAGAGCTCATTTGGAAACCATTTTCCAGTCCGGCTTAGTTGAGGAAATGTTTATTGAGTGCCTATCACATGCTGGGTACCAAGCTAGGCACTCTTCTGGTTTCTTGGTAGCCCTGGTTATTGGATGAGAAAGAATGAATCTGAGGGCTCTTACTTACATTCATGAACCCCACAACCATGAGCTCAGCCTCACAACCCACCTCAAATCTGTACATGATTTTTGTCCCAGGAACTTTTGTCATCTCTTTACCAATATTCCAGGAGGAGATAGAGATGGGTGAGGGAGGGAGGTAAGATTTACATCAGGATAACTTCCCAGGATTTTATTGACATAGAAAAAAAGGCAATGAAAATAAGAATTTCTCAACAGCCTTCGAGATTCCCGGCTACTCACTGCCAGAATTTCTCCCTATTGGAGGGACAGAGAAGCAGCCCAGGTGGGCAATCACACAGCAAGGCACCAAGCTCTTGTCCTTTCCTCGTATTAATCTTTATGACATTTGGAAGCGAGCTTGGGATTTGCTGAGGCAGTGAAAGAATACATTAATGTATGTATGGAAAGCACTGACTAGTGTCTATTGATTCATTAATATTATTTTCATTTGCTCTTGGACTTTTCTTTCATTTACCTTTCCCTGAGCATCATCAGGGAGGCATCTCTGAAGGCTGGTGGCCAATGGAAATCAGAATCCAATAAGAACTCTGACCTTCCAGGCTCTGCTTGCATCTGCTTTTGTCGGCTGGGCTTCCCCATGGCAGAGAAATAACCAATTAACTAAACAGCCAGCCACTGTGTGTTGAGCCCTTACTGAGAGTTGAGTCCTGTGCTTGGCGGGTAGCACTGCTTTGTTCATTTAAGCCTCACAACTACTTCAAGAGGAAGGGCTTATTATCATCTCCATTAAAGACACGGAAATTGAGACTCAGAAAAGGGAGTGAGCTTCTAAGAGCTCACAGTTGGTAAGTGATAGAGCTGGAATTCAAAGCCAAAGCAACTTCCCTGCAAATGTGCTGTTCTTGATAAACATCCTAGCTAGGGAATAGAGCCTACTCTTTCTGTTCAGAACTGCCAAGGGTTAAAAGAAAACAGTCTTTTGATTTTTGACCTTCTCAGACCCCAAGTTATGGCTGCGTTCTGTATGCGAGAAAGCTTTTAATTTTTTCTTTTAAATTTTGGAAGCATTTCTCCGTAGAAGTAACAATAAAGTTTGGATTTAAAAGTCAATTAATGCATTGAGACAAGAAACTCTAACATACAGCTGGAGAGAGAGGAAGCTTGCCAGGCGAGGCATTCAGCTTGGAAGTAATTGTGTATTTTACTTGGCTTTGGCTTTCTGGAATGAGATCTTTGAAAAAGGGCCTTTTAATTTTACATCACTTCAAACCAGTGGCATGGACTAGGTCTTTGTGTCAGCTGTGGGTCGGGGCCGGGGGGACGACGTTGATCTTAACAGAGAATGGAGAACTGATGAGCCATAAATTCTCCCAATCAGCACCCCGTGTTGGCTTTCCTTTCTCGGAGCTCCAGATGAGGGTTTCCCTCCCTTGACTACTCACTCACAACAGGCTGCAGCCAGCAGGGCCCTCGAGAGGTTCTGGAGGCACACGAGCCACACCTGGGAGGCAGCACCGCCTCTTCCTACTGGGAAAACATCTTACCCTTCATGTTCTCTCAGACACTGCCCTTCTATCCTGTAGCAGGCAAGTTCTGCAATGAGAACTTTTACCAGATCCCCTGCCCTCCTAGGGCAACATCACACAGCAGATCTACGAAGCCACGGTGGGCATTCTGGCTCCTCTTAAACTGTGCACAGACTCTCGACCCCCAAAAGTTTGGGAGTATGTGTAAACTTGCGTGGTTGTCAAAACTGACTCCCAGTAACTCTGTTTTGCAGTTTTCATCTCTCCTGCCGTATTTTCTTCCCTGCCTGCTTTCAGGCGTCCCACATCCTTGTACTTGGCTCTCTTATTTGCTTGTATATTACACGTATACATGCTGTTTTCCTTACCAAAATATATTCCACAGAAAATTCTTCATTCAAGTTGAAATAGATCAAGTTTAAACCAAGTATGTCAAATAAGTTCTGTAATCTGGACTGTGCTGAACCTGTTGGCCTTGGCTTTAATATAATCCACCTCATACTCAGGACAGTTTGAACTGGACACCAAGAGAGTCTTTATCTTAACCCTCTCACCTCAGGGCCTTTGCATGTGTTATCCCCACTGCCTAGAACTATTTTTCTTTTTTCTTTTCTTTTTTTTGAGATAGAGTCTCACACTGTGGTCCAGGCTGGAGTGCAGCGGTGTGATCTTGGCTCACTGCAACCTCCGCCTTCCGTGTTCAAGCTATTCTCCTGCCTCAACCTCCCAAGTAGCTGGGATTACAGGTGCCCACTACTATGGTTGGCTAATTTTTGTATTTTTAGTAGAGACGAGGTTTCGCCATGTTGGCCAGGCTGGTCTTGAACTCCTGACCTCAGATGATCCACCCACCTCAACCTCCCAAAGTGCTGGGGTTACAGGCATGATACACCATGCCCAGCCACCTAAAACTATTTTTCTAGCCCTCCTTCAATTTTTGCAGCTACCGCTGTGTAGTCTTCAGTGTCAGCTTAGATGTCCTTTCCTCAGGCCAAACTTGTTCTGAGCCCCCAGCACTAGGCTGCGTACCCCCTCATTGCACTCTGCTCCCCCCACTCGGCATTTCCTGTTTTCTTGTAAGTCTCTCTCACTAAACTGTGAGCTCCTAGGGAGCAGGGATTGGATCCCTTGCGCCTAACATAGTCACCCATTAAATATTTTTGAATGAGTGAAAAATGAATGATGTCTAAGTGACCACTATGCAGTTTGTTTCTTTTGCAAATCTGAACTTCAACAGGATCAACTCTAAGGTGATCTTGAGATTAATAAAGAAAATTTAGTTTTTTCTCCTTGGCATTCAATTCCTCTCTGTGTCTTGCTTCTTGGAGAGGTGATGGCTTCTGAGATGAAATCCTAGCAAAGGAGCACTCCAGGGCCCATAGGCCCCAGAATGCACTTAGCTTCAAAAAGGTCAAGTTAGACGCAACTGACCAGATCAAGAAAATTGATGCAAAACTTTGTGATGGAGAGCGATAACTCAGTAAAGAAGTTTTGAAGGGTATGCAGGATACAAATAAACCTCTCTGTTGCATTTGCGACTACATAGCTGGGCAGTGGACATCAGGATCCCTGAGAAATTGGCTGTAGGAAAACTAAATGTGTTTACTACAGAGTAAGAGGAGCTATGAGGCTCTGCTTCTTAATGGCCTTTTCTGCCTTGCTGGTCTCACAGGGGTATGTTTGCTTGAGAGAAGCTGGGCCAGCAGAAAGCCCTAATTGCAAGGGGGTTTGGAAAATATAGTTTTTAGCTTTCTAGCCTGGTGCATGGGAAGGTATCCTACACAGGGGCTGGAGGACTGAGTGAGCCAGTTTGTAATCTCTGTTCTAATATGAGATGAAAGTCCAACAAGGGATGAGAAATTTAGCATAATTACCTTTAAGCCAGCCCTAATATCATATTCACAAAATGATAATTATTATTCAGTGTGATTCTACTTTAATTAGAGAGAAAGCAAAAACAAAAGACTATATATGTGTATGTAAGTCTGAATCATATTGACAAAAGTGTGGGTGTTTATGCATCAGGGCTGGGTACATTGTAAAGACTGGTCTGAGTTTGAGATTGACGAACACAACGACCAGAGTCCTTTTACTTCATTGTATTCCAGACAGCATACCAGTGGTCCAAGAGCCAGGACATGTGACGGTGTAAGAGGATGTGGCTTCTAGGACCACCTTAGTTCCTCAGCAGAGTGAGGGATCAACCACACCACAGGATCTCAGGCACTTAGTGCCTTCATCCTTTAAAGATGGGGAGAAGATTGGGGAAAGGGTAACCCATGTCATGTGGACCTAATGGTCCGGTTCATAATTTGTTGCTACATCATAGTTATATAACCAAAAGGCTTTTTATTTCTTTCTTTTATTGTCCTCTCAGGCATCCTTGAGTGTTCAGTACAGCAGGCCTAGCCATGACCTTTTACTGAAAACAGTGTCCTCAAGCAGGTGGGATGCGAGGGAAGGAGGGAGAGACCGTTATTGTCCAATTGGATATCACAGTTGAAGTTTTCAAACTACTTAGAATAATATCCGTATAATTATAGAATGTCCATGCTTAACTTTCCTATGTGATATATTTTGAAGTAACCAGTGATAGAATATTTCAACAAAAACAAAAACCTAGTGGACCGTAAAAAAGTTCTAGGGCAAATGAACAAAACCCACGTATCAGGATCACTAGTTTGGATGGGGTGAGGGGTGGAGGAGAAAATACAAGGTCACTGGGTATGTGAAATGTAACATTTTCCACTCATGGAAAGGGTCAGTGATGGCAGAAGCTAGCCTGGGAAGGGGAGAACATTCTGGGATGGCTCATTTTGACTCCTCCTCTTTTAAGGTCACGTGGTGTGGCAGCTGAGAGCAAGGGTTCTTTAGATCCTGGCTTCATCACTGACCAGCTTTAAGACCTGAAAATTTACTCAGCCTCTCCTGCCTCAGTTCCCTTATCTTTAATGTTGGGTGATACTAACAATAGCACTTCCTTTAAAGGGTCATGATGAGGATTAGATGGGGTAATTTGCGTAAAAATGCTAAGCCCCAAACCTTTTACACATGAAACGCCCCATGAATGCTGGATGTAATTGTTATTATGTTAAGGCTCTTGGAATGGAAAAAAACCTTGTGGCCAGGGTCAGGGGCATGATACAGTGGTCTGGTCTTTAATACTCATGCTCTTTAAGGAGATATATGAGATACAGGAAGAGAGAAAACAGATACCTAGAACTTATTAGACCAAACTGAAGAAACACACTAAAAAAAATTGCGATGGCTAAAGAACATTCTCCAAGGACCATCTTTTGAAGAAACTTAATCAATTATTCAATCATCTCTTCCAAATGGATTTGAGGCATCTTAAGACAGAGGACATTTGTACTATGAAGTGAATAAAACAGAAATCTGACATTAAGACAAAGGAAGGATGTAAGTTGCCAACTGAAACAGCTGTGATGACATACCAAGATGATATCAGACAATGTCTAAAGACAAATGGAATGCCTTACCCATTTTCAATTGTGTTTTTATGGATTGCAGGTGTAGTGGAAAAAGGGTGAAGAAGGTTGACAGCAGAGACGACTATGTTTTGCCCATAGCTAAAAAAAGCAGGAAAATTTAGTAAGGAAGGGGGTAGTTGAAGAAGTGCAGGGCATATTAGTAAACTGGGTGATGCTGGCGTGACGGTGATTTTAAATGTAATGATTTTAGCTAAATATAGTGTAATAAAACTCTCTGTTTAGGAGAAGTTAAGGTGTTAACAGGATGAAGCCTCCTCACCCTGGTTTAGTATCTATCTAACTATCTGCCTATCTATCTATCATCTACCTACCTATCTGTCTAATCTCTAGTCTCTGGGTAAAATAGAGAATACACAGAAGGACTAGACAGCATACACACCAAAACAAGCTTGTGGTTCCTTGTTAAGTCTTTGGGAGCCAGCCTTTCTGAAGTCAGTGGATGAACTCTGTTTTGATTGAGTTATTTTTCACTCAAATAAGCAATGCTTCCTGCCTTTCATCAGCTCCCTCCTATAATGGGCATGATTAACAAAAGTTTGATGACTGATAAAATAAATATATTTGGTTGAACGATGAACCCTTCCATGATTAATCCCCTTCCATGGCTTTCCCTTCAGACTCTACACAATTGCCACCTCAGCATGGCTTGTTGAAAAATATCTGAAACTCATCTTTTGAAGTTGCCTTCAAACAGTCTGTTGGTTGGATCTGATGGTTTCTGGGGTGTCAGATGTCTTTCCTTTCATGGTCTGTTTCAATCTGAGGATCAGCCAGAAGTTATGAGGTGACAATTCAGGTGAAACGGAGGATTGAAGTATGATATGAACATTTGTATTTGCCAGAGATCATAAGATGATGAATGACATGGTCAAGTTTTATGTTGTTCAAAATTGTTGCTAAGATGAATAAAGCTATTGATGGACCAGAGTCAATCAGTCAGGAGCTGATGTATTCTGGAGGGACTTTGCCTGGAATGAACCCTGTCCACTGAAGTTCTCTCTTACTCTGTGATTATTAACCATAAGCTCATTCACTGAACTTTTCAGGAGGGACGCTTAAGAAGTCATCGCCCTGGGTCAATCTGGGCTAAGTCTTATTACCTTATTTCTCATTTCTTAAGCACAGATGACTGTATATGCACATGTTCCTAGAATTAACCTGAGCCCTTTTCTTGTTCCTCTTTCCTCTGTTGGAGCTCTGTCACATCAAGCCCAGATGCCGTTTAGGGCTATGTTGTCCCTTGGAGATTTAGTTGAAATTGATTCAAACCCCGTTTTTATGGTTGGTAAGAATCTGAAACCTTCTCCATAATTTCTCTGACTTCCTGGATTTTATTTTCTCTTAATTTGTCTTCAATATCTTGCTTTTCTCTGCATTGTTACTTTTTTCTGTTCTATATTGAATAGAATGTACCTCTATGTTGTATGTATTGTACATTTGTTCTGTGTACAATTTCTACGTATTGGATGGAATTCAATGTCAGATGACAAACTCTGCCCATCATCATTTTCCATAAGAAATACATTCACACCAACCATTTTATGTAGTTTTGTTGGATATATTTTATTCTAAATATTTGGATAAAGGCTATGTGTAGATTCTGCATGTGTATCCTTGGGAGAAGTTCACTGCCTGCAGCACAGCCCTTGACCATGTGGATCACGCTGACTCTGTCTGCAATTCTGCATGATGCAGCTCCTTCATCCCTTATGGCCCTTTCTACTTCATAGCCTTCTAGAGCCACATGTTAGGTAATATTAAACCACCTCCAAATTTGTATGGCTCAGACACAATAGAAAGTGTTTTTGTTTCCCTCCCCCTCGATTTAAGGTCCAAAATGATATTTCTGATCAGGGGATGCCCTCTCTTACCCTGACTCCTGCCCTCCTATCACCCCTGGTTCAATTGCTGATTCAGCCTCTCAAGCTCCTTCCATCTCCTGACTCAGCCATTTTCAACATGTGACTTCCAAGGTCATCATGCCTATCTGCATCCTGCTGGTGGCAGGGAAAAATGACTCTGGAAATGTCGCACATTGATCCATTCATGTTATATTGGTTAGAAGTCGGTCAAATGGCTGCCACAGGGGAACTGGGCAGTGTGGTCTGGCTTGCTTCCCCAGAAACAAAGTGCAGTAGGCAGGCTTCATGATGGTCCCAGTGATGTTTCTCTTTGGGTATTTATGCCCTCGTGTGATCCCCTCTCATTGATTGTTGGTGGCACCAGTGATTTAGTTCTACTGAACAGAATATGGTAAAGGTCTTGGGTGTTATTTCTGTGACTAAGTTAAAAAAGACAGTGACTTGTGTTTTGCTGGCAAATTCTCACTCTTGCTTACTCTTGTTTGCTTTGAGAAAGCAGGCTATGATATTGCAGAGGCCCAAGTGACAAAAAGCTGGGAGTGGCTTCTGGCCAACAGTCAGCTGAAAACTGAGGCTGCCAATTCAACAGCCCAGGAGGAACTGAATCCTGCCTATAATCACTGAATAAGTTTGAAAGTAGATGCTTCCCAGGCGAATCTTCAGATGACTCTGCCCAGTGGACACTTTCGCTGCAGTTTGTGAGAGGCCCTGAAGCAGATGAGATTCTTGGCCCACAGACAATGTGTGATGATGAATGTGTACTGGTTTAAGCTGCTATGTTTTGGGGGTAAATTAAATATTCAGTGATCGATAACTAACACAGAGAGGAACCTAGATTGGGAAGAGCTTGTCAGGTCCTGCCTCGAAGGCTTTTCTCATGAGAGACAGACTCTTTAGGCTTCTCTGCTCCCTCTGATACCCCTAGACTGTTGGTGAATGCATATGCAATGTAGCTTGACCAGCATGCAGCTTTCAGTACCAACTGCATTAGTATCCCATTGCTGCTGTAACACATTTCTATTAATACAAACTTAGTGACTTAAAACAACAGTTCTTTTACAGCTTTTGAGGTTGGAAGTCCACAATGAGTCTCATGGAACTGAAGTCGAGGTGTTGGAAGGGCGGTGTTCTGTCTAGAGGTTCTAAGGCAGAATCCACTTTCTTGCTTTTTTCAACTTCTTAAGGTCACTTGCATTCCTTGGCTGGTGACCCTTTCTCCGTCTTCAAAGCCAGCAATAGTATACTTTCAAATGTCTCATTCCCCTTCCTCCTTCATTTACTTATAAGGGCCCTTCTGTTTACATTGGACCCAGGTAGATAATCCAGGATAATCACTTTATGTAAGATTCTCAATCACAGCTGCAAATACCTTTTGCCACGTAAAGTAGCATATTTACAGGATCTGGGGATTACAACATGGACATCTGCGTGTGTTTATATGTGTGTGTGATTATTTTCTCTACTATTACAAAATAGGAATTTTTTTTTTTTCTTTCTGATTTCCTCTTATTTAATAAGCTGCTGCACGGACAACCTAAGAGGCATCAACTCTGGGACAGACCATGTAAAACTGGGGACATTTGGCTTTTATGTCCTGGATCTATTAGGTCTGTGCTCATTGCCCTTCCCTCAAACCTTCGTTCTTACCTATTTTCAGGTTAATCTACCTCTTTTATTGGGAAGCTTTATGGTTAGGGGTAGTAAGAAATGGACAGAGCTTCTAGCACTAGAAGCAAGATAGAGGGTGATAAGGACTTGACAAATAGAGCAGCCGAGGTTTCAAAAATGGAACAACTTGTCCAAGCCAGGGAGTGGTCGAGCTGAATTTGAATCCTTCTCCTTGGCTCCAAAGCTCCTGTTCTTTTTCTTTTACCAACTGAGGCATTCAATGTTAAGGAAGAAAAAGAAAACTGATACTTAAGCAGAGATTAAAGGTCTAATCTGATATCAGACTATTGAAAAATGGCAAAGGGAGAAATAGGAAGACATTCAAACTGACTAGCTAAAAATGGTAAACTTTTGGATCAGTAATTTTCCACTTTTAATTCATACAAACAGATTTAACTATGAAAATAAGAAATGGAAAACAAATCAATATCAAACACATTCAAAATTTCTAAAGGAAGACAGGTAATATTTCTCTCTTATAGCAGGTTTTTTCAAATTTCAACTCCTCTTTTGATTAACATAAACACGTTGCACTCCATAACAACTCTGATATATTTCCTTCACCTACTTGAGAATCATGGCATCTTCTGTATATTTCCAACAATCAAAAAGACATTGTCACATTTTATATTGTGTGCTTTGTATGTTTTATGGAAATATACTTTTTTTAACTGTAAAATTCCACCATAATTTTTGGACATGCTTATTTCAAGCTATTCAGTAGAGAATCCTGCCCTCCCACAGCTGGGGTGTGTGTTTCTGCACGAATCAACCATGGTACAGTGTGGAAGTGCTGTGCTTGGCTCAAGTGTAAATATTTTGAGGGTTGATATCGCTTGCTCTCCGGAAAATATGATTTACTGCTTCTGGAGTAAAAGCAAAATTAATAAATGATATAGCACGCAAACTCGTCTTGGCCTTGTACTTCTTAGCAGTGCTTTAGTGAGTTACATTTGAATGAATGAGAAACATATGGATAAAATATCCCTCGTGGCTACTCCTGGATTCAGAGATGGAAGGGGGATGTGCTTAACCAAATATACCATATTTTTCTGAACACCATGTTTGAGAACATACTTGGATCTATTTCCTGGAGCCAGGGGAAGACTGGTTTTTCTGCTCTGTCCCTAAAAGTGCATATTGGTAAGGCTGGTGGAAGCCCCTGCTGTATCTATGTCTTTGGCCAGGGGTGGGGATCAGGGTGGGGAGACTAGAACTGGACAGCAATGGGATTCTCAAGACATGAAAGGAGTGAGCGCTGAGTTATAATTAAGGTTTATTTCTTCCTTTAATATAGAATTGTACTTAAGCAACTGTTCTGGGACCATGAATATCCAAGAAACCAAAGGGATAGGGGGACTTTCTCAGAACCAGAAGACAATAAGAGAATTTGTGTAGGTGGGTTCTCATCAGATGGAGTAGTTGACCAGTTGGTTCTTTCATAGTTGGGACTCTGGATGCTGGGCCCATGAGTCCCAGTCTTACTGTTTTAATGATAAAGGAAGGTCCCCAAGACTCTTTTCATCAACCAGAGTAGATATTAAGGCTGCTTTCCACACAACTCTCTCCTTTACACGTTAGCTACTTAACCAGCTACTCAAGGCAGGTGCTATTACCTGGCTTCGACAGATAAAGAAATTGCAGCTCAGAGTAGAAAAATGATCCACCCAGGGTTGCCAACTAGTCGATTGCAGACCTAGGCCCCAGAACTATTCCATCTGAGCCCTGGTTCCCAGACAGTAACACAGTTGGCTCGGCTTAGCACTCAAGACGCTGTGAGTCAACCAGCATGAAGCATCCCTGCTTTCATCTCCTTTCTCCCCTGAGCTCAGGGAGTAGGACTTTCCTCCTCAGACAGTCACACTGGTCGTTTCCTCTTCCCTCTCTTTCCTGGTTGGTGAGTCATCTAATAATAACAGTCTTAGTGAATAGGCTAGTGTTTACAACCTGCTTTATTTCAGCAGAACATATTTCAGGGTGAAAATTCCATACAAACAGGCAAACCATTGGTACCTGGCTTAGATCTAGAGTCCTCGCGGAAGATCACTGGCATTCATCTGACATTTATGCTCAGTTTCTACCTGTTTTTCTTTTCTCCAGCTGACTGTGTACATCTTTATTGACTCAAAAAGATCCGTTTTGTGGGGGTGAAGACGCGATTCTGCAGTTTCAGGTTTAAACAACTCTGCAGAACCTCAGGGCTGGTCACTTGCTTCTCCAGCTCGGCTTCCGGCCAGAGCCTGCAGACCCCTTACCCTGCATTAAAGCACTACGGATAGGCCTAGACCCTTTGGTCTCATCTCTTAGTTTCATCACAGTCATTATCTCTTGTTTGTTTTCTGTGAGTCTTGGCCTTCACTTTTGTTCTGGCTTCTCTCTAACCTGTGAATGAGCCTCTGTCCTCTCTTTTCTCTGGCGGTCACACTCCCTGGCCTTCACTCACTGCTAGTCACCTCTGTAATTACGTGGGCTTGGATTTCTCATTTTCTTCCTCTATAAGTGGGCACAGCACACAGTATTGTGGGGAATGAAATGAGCTAACATTAAAATTTTCTGTCACGTAGTAGTCATTTGATTGATAGAATTTTTTTTTTTTTTTTTTTTTGCTTTGCCACTACAGAAAGTTGAAGTTAAGAAGTTGAGTGACTAGCATAGGATATGGTAGGGCAGGGGTCCTCAATGATGGGCAATTCCCCCCACCCAGGAGATATTTGGCAATGCCAAGAGACATTTTTGGTTGTTGCAATTGGAGGGAAGGTACTGTTGGGTATCTAGTGGGTAGAGACCAGGGATGCTGCTAAGTATCCTACAATACTCAGGACAACTCCATACAACAAAGAGTCATCTGACCACACATGTCAATACTGGGCAAGTTTCAAGTCCCTTCTATAGATGATCAACTGTATATTTTGGGCTCCGAGGCATATATGACTACTGCTCTGACCTTGTAATATTAACATCTATATATATCAACAACAAAATCAACATTGATATCAATATCAATATTAATGCACTATACAAAATTTTATTAAATACTTATTATTTGCCATGAAAATACATTAATGGGTAAATCATCATAATAAAATATTTTACATAGCTACTTTTATTTATTTTTTTATATGGAGTAGAAACAGGCTCATAAAGGTTAGGTGACTATCCTAAGTCATAAATAGTGGAGTATGAACCCCTGTCTAACTGAAGCCCTTAAATATTACTCTGTTCTACCTTTCACTGTATTATGTTGTCTCTCAATTTTCGATGTGAGTAGAAAGAAGTTTGGGACAAAGCGATTGGCAGGAGGCTGTCTAGGACTTCCGAGGAGCATGTTAGAAGTACCAGCTGCTGGCTGGGCAGAGTGGCTCATGCCTGTAACTTCAGCACTTTGGGAGGTCAACGCAGGCAGATCGCCTGAGCTCAGTAGTTTGAGACCAGCCTGGCCAACATGGTGAAATCCTGTCTCTACTAAAATACAAAATATTAGCTGGGTGTGGTGGCGTGCACCTGTAATCCCAGCTATTCCGGGGGCTGAGGTGGGAGAATTGCTGGAACCTGGGAGGCAGAGGTTGCAGTGAGCCAAGATTGTGCCACTGCACTCCAGTCTGGGCTACAGAGTGAGACTCTGTCTCAAAAGCAAACAAACAAAAACAGAAACAAACAAAAAAAGAAGTACCAGCTGCTATGTGATTTGGAGAATCAGGGTAATCAAACCCTCTCTAACTTAGTGGTGAATTCTGGCCTCTTCTAAAGGATTTCACCCTTCTCAAGGGCTGTTGGGGACTCTGATGTGGGAGTGAGTTGGAGATTCCCGAGTTGCTGTATTAAATTCAACAAGGGGGTGTTTCTCTGGACAGCTACTGTCAGGGGTCAAGAAGGAATGGAGGAAGGGTAGAAACCGCTGAGACAGAACAAAGCCTGTTATTAACAGATCCTCTCTTTTTTTCTGGTAAGGGTGATAGTTCTATGAGGCTCCTATGTAGGCATGAACATAGTGGTGGGAAGCACAGAACTCTGGACTCCTTAATTAAAAGGAGATGGAGGTGGGGGATAGGGCACAGATAGTTCCTTCCCAGAAGTTGCTGACTCTCTAACGAGGCATTTACGAGAAGGGAAATCTTCCTGCTTGCAGTTTTTCATGGGAGGACTTCCGTGGCAAAGGAGTCACATATGGAGCAGCGGCCTCTGTTCATTGTGCAAAAGCCTCTGACCATCTGGACCACCCAGGGGCTAGAGTTTTCCTACGGAGGGCAGGATAAAGGAGAAGGGATTGACACCTCGGCCCCAAGGTAATTACCAGATGGCAAAGTGCTTGTTTTCACTGGATGATTCAGAGCAACCGAGTCACCCCAGGAAAGCCAATCTGATTTCATCCTCGGAATCAAGCTTTTCCCCTTCTAAGATGTGTTCTTCTCTTTCCCGTTGACTGGCAGCCGTGAAGCCTGCCTCTTAGGAGCTGAGAGAGTGTTGTCTGGTTCAGACACTGACAATGTGGGTCAGCATTTGCTCCCTCCCTGGTGTGGCCAGGAATTCTGAGGTCCAGTGTGCCTGTACCCACTGAAGGAGAAGCCCTCCACATGCGAGAAGTGAGTGAGGTGAGGTGTGCAGGGGAGCTCAGCTTTGCCACGCACCAGCTGTGTGATTGAGGGCAAGTCACTCAGGTTCTCAAAACTTTACAAAATGGCAATGAAAATTCCTCCTTATTGTCTGAAATGAAATATCATCTATGAAGTGCCTGTCTCATGGTGGACTCTCAAATAATGGATGTGAATTCCACTTCCGTTAGAATGCTCCTCTGACCTTGTTGAGAACCCTCCAGGCATTTCGCTGGGAAACTTCAAACACAAATCATATTAGAACACAGGTGTTCCTAAAAAGGAATGAACCTATTTATTAGTATATCAAAATAGGTGTGTGTGCACTCCTGCATGCAATGACCACCCTTTCTGTGCTCCAGATCCCCACTCCTCTTCTGCCTCATACTCTGCTGCTCTTTTGCTTACACCACTGCCCTGCAGGCCTAAATTGGATTAAATGAGAAACTATAGCAATCCCTTGCTTATAGCAGGCTGCCAGTAAGCACAAGTTCTTTTTAACTTTTCATATGCTTCCCTTAAAAGGTTTGTTTCGCTTAGTCTTAGAAACTCTGCCATTCCTGTTCCTTTATATAAAAAGTAAGAAAACAAGGCATAGATGGACCTAGGTATAGAGCAGTTTTATTGCAAAAAGCAGATGGACACTGGTTTATTCTCCTTCCTGCCTCCACGCACGCACCAATTCCCAACAGTGGAGTTTTCAGACCAGCAGAGGGCACCAAAGCACAGGGGACGGGAGTCAAGGGTGTCCAGCGCTTCATCTAGTTCTGTCCGTGGGATCCAGGTGGGCCCTGAAGCCAGCTGCCTTGGACACAATCCTTTGCTATTTTCCCTTTTAGTACGCAACCTGATGGGTAAATCATTCTGGGGGAAGAGTGGCAGACAAAGATAGAGAGAGGTGTGAATCCCGATTGTGTCAGTTTCCTGATCTGTGAATAGGAGACAATAACTACCATTTATGGAGTGCTTATTATATGCTGGGTACTGTTCTAGGCTCTTTATGTGGATAAATTCATTTAATGGTTGTGGAGATCTACGAAGCAGTCATTGTTATCCCAATTTGTTAGATAAAGGAACTGAGACAGACGGATGCCTGACGCTGGGATAATAACAGGGTTGTTGTGAGGATTAAAGACAAAGAGAGTGTAATTATTTGGGGAATTATAAATTTGATAAAAAGGAGCTGTTACTTATCTATCAATTATAGTTGTTTGATAAATAGAATCTGTCACTGTAGAACTTGATGTTAGAGTTTGTTGCTGTTTAATTGGAAACAGCCAGCCAACTTCTTGACCCTGACGTGCCCTGCATTAGAGACACAGGACATACTGCTCCGAATGTTTGAAGAGGACCTCACAGCTACACGTATTGTATTAAGCAAAGGGTTGAATTTTTCTTTTCCCTTTTAGTCTCACTTTTCTGCTTTTTCTCTGTTTCTATCTGACACGGTTTGGCTCTGTGTCCCTACCCAAACCTCCTCTTGCATTGTAACCCCCACGTGTTGAGGGGTGGGCCTGGTGGGAGGAGATTGGATCATGGGAGCCTCTTCCCCCCATGCTGTTCTTGTGACAGTGAGTGCGTTCTCATGAGATCTGATGGTTTAAATGTGTTTGGCAGCTTCCCCCTCGCTCACTCTCTCCTGACGTCTTGTGAAGAAGGTGCTTGCTTCCCCTTTGTCTTCTGCCATGATCGTAAGCTTCTTGAGGCCTCCCTAGCCATGTGGAACTGTGAGTCAATTAAACTTTTTTTGTTTATAAATTACCCAGTCTCAGGTAGTTCTTCACAGCAGTGCAATGGACTAATACACTATCCAAAGGCAGATGTGTGGAATCTAATGGAATGAAGGGCCATGCAGGGCTGTTGGGAGAAAGATATCGACACCTCCTCATTCTCCTTCCCTATGTCCCTTGTGTTCATGGTACTCAATGAGCTTTGTCCTCAGGCTGGAGTGTGAGGCTCAGCCATGGCGTGGAAGCAGAGCTCAGTGACTGTACTGTCCAGTGAATTGGGCCTGTGACCCTGGACTCCTCAAAACTGTACTTACTTATTCATTTGACAAACATTTATTCAAGCACATTCACTGTTACGCCAGACATGTTGGTAGCTGGAGATTAAATTATTGAAATAAGTTTTTTCTAGCATTAAAGAACTCACAGTTTTGTGGGAGAAAGGCATAGTGAGTAAGAAATTAAATTAGGGTGCTGGGAGTTGAACAATGAGAACACATGGACACAGGGAGGGGAACATCACACTCTGGGGCCTGTTGGGGGATGGGGGGCTAGGGGAGGGATAGCATTAGGACAAATACCTAATGTAGATGGCAGGTTGATGGGTGCAGCAAACCACCATGGCACGTGTATACCTGTGTAACAAATCTGCACATTCTGCACATGTATCCCAGAACTTAAAGTATAATAGAGAAAAAGAAAAAAAAAGAAATTAGGGTGTTAGGGAAATTAAGGAAATTAGGATACTATTCTGACTGCAGTAAGAATGCGCACATGAAGCCACTCCAGAGGTAGAAGTGGAGTAGCTAGAGAGGACTTCCTGCAGGAGGAGGTAATGCCTGAGCTGAGTCTCAAAAGAATGAGTGGCAGCAAACTGATTTTAGTCAATTAATCTTGAAAACAGGTGGAGAAATAAGGTTAGTGGTATTGCCTAGGGTCCATCAAATGTTTCACTTATATTTAGAAATACATTTTAAAAATGGAAAGTGTATACTTTTATATTTAAAAATATGACTTTAACACCAATTAAAGAAAAAATGAAGCTCCCATAATTCGACCTCTCTGATTTAAACCTTTGATGCTGCTGCTGCTGATGTTTTTGTGCACTGTCACGGGTTGTCATGCAACTTCATACAAATTTTACATAATTGTAAGCCCAGGGCTTACTGCATTTTGCACTTTTTTTTCTTTTTTTTTTGAGATGGAGTCTTGCTGTGTCACCCAGCCTGGAGTGCAGTGACGCGATCTCGGCTGTCTGTAACCTCAGCCCCCTGGGTTTAAGCAATTCTCCTGCCTTAGCCTCCAGAGTATCTGGGATTACAGGTGTGCACCCCCACGCTCAGCTAATTTTTGTATTTTTAGTAGTGATGGAGTTTCACAATGTTGGCCAGGCTGATCTCAAACTCCTGACCTCATGATCTGCCTGCCTCGGCCTTCCAAAGTGCTGGGATTAAATAGGCGTGAACCAACGTGCCCAGCTGCACTTTTAAAATTTAATATTTTGACATGTTAAACACAGCATAGTGAGTAAGGTCATGGGCTCTAGATTAATCGGTCGTGGCAGAGTTTCTTGACTGTGCTGCTTATGAGCCCATTGAACCTGCGCGCATTGCATAGCTTCTTCGTGCCTCAGTTTCCACACCTGTAAATAAAGTTAATAGTAACTACTTTACAGAGTCATAAAAATGGAATGACTAAATATATGTAGAGAGTGGCTTTCAACCGGGAGTGATATTGCCTTGTAGAGGACATTTAGCAATGTCAGGAGACAGTTTTGGTTGTCACAGCTGCAGGAAAGGTTCTATTGGCATCTAGTGGGCGGAGGCCAGGGATGCTACTGAACGTTCCAAAATGCACAGGGCTTCACAAAAAAAGAATTATCTGGCTGAAAAGGTCAGTCGTGGCCAGGCTGAGAAATCCTGCTACAGATGATGAGAACAGTGTCTGGCACACACGAAGCATCTGTTCAATTTCATTGGTATTTCCTAAAACTTCCAAAATCTATGACCTGACATTCAAGGATAGGTGTAAACAAAGCTAACCTTTCTACTTTTCTCTCCTGCTTCTCCTTTACTCAAACCACAAACTCTAGCCAGACGGGTCCATCCACTTGCTGTCTCATATGTCATGCCCGTTCCTGAGTATGAGCCTCTGTGCCTCTACTGAGAGTTCCTCTCTCCTAAGCACAGCAAGTCCCATACCTCCTTTCAGATCCAGCTTCTCTGTGGAAGCCCCCGAGTGATTACTCATGCCTGGAAACCCTTTGTACAAAACGCTCCAATGACAGTTACATACATCTCCCTCTGCATGCAGGTTTTGTTCTCCGATAAAATCCTGGGCCACCCCAGAGGAATTTTCTCAGGGCCAGGCACTGTGCTAGTCCCTGAGTACAAACATTTAACAAGGTGCTGTTCTATCTGCTAGGTGTGCGCCGTGTGGCTTACTTAATCTAGTATACAGTAGGAGCTCATTAAACACATGAAGGAGGTCATGAGGCCTAATGGAATGAATTTTGGAGTCCAGCACACTGGGAAGGGTTAAATCTAAACTCTGATCTTACTGGCCGTGTCACCCATTCAAATGACTCATCATCACAGTCTCACCTTTATAGTGGCTGTGATATGAGGTCTGTCCAGGGGAGTTGACTGAATACTTAGTCACTGCATAAAAAATGTTAGTTCTTTTCCACCGTTGTTTACTCATTCATTTTACAACTGCTCAACTCTGTTCTGGTCCAGCAGGACTCTCTTATACAACCCCCAACAGCTCCATGCCAGTCCTTGTCCAGGGTCCAGGCTTGTCTTCGTAAACATTCATCCCCCTGACTCAGGCTGCTCTTAGAAATTCTGTTTCAGTTGCAGTTCCATTGTGTGGAGCCAGTAGTACGACTTGTAAGTATAATTCCAGGAAAGGCAAAGCCCTCGAGATATCTCTGCTTGGCTGAATCTGTGCTCTGTAACCGTTCTCTTCTCTGCATCCAAAGCACATTCTGATTCTGCCGAGGAGATTCCTTCTGGGTTCTTTCCATGCAGCTGGGGGTACCAGGAGCAGCCCCAGTTCTTAATGTATACTACAGATGACACGTGTTTTGACTTACAGCATGTATTGTCTGCTTTGCTGAGTCAAAAAACATGTAAACATTTTTGGTTAAGCTATTCATGACATTGTATTTGCGCGCATGGAGCTCAGTGAGAGACGACCAAAAGACACAGTGTGGTGACAAGCCGGAGGTCATGATGCTTTTTATTTCTAACTGTGGCATGGGATGGGTATGGGGTGGCTCCAGGCAAGTCACTTACTCTCTCTGGGCCTTCAGATGCAGCTTAGTACAGAGGGTGGAATTAGGAGAACCAGTATCTGCTGTGTGGCTTTGGACGAGTTAATTAGTCTCTTTGAGCCTCAGTTGTGAAATGGAGATAGCAACAACATACAACAACAGAATTGTTGTGGGAATTAATAAAGATAAGGTTCAGAATTCTTAACACAGCATAGCAGACACTGTGGGTGTCCCCCCACCCCTCATCCCATTGTCCGTACACTGACAGCTATCTGTGTATTTCTTCTGTGGCGGGTGGGGAGCTCGCCTTGGGAGGGTGCTCAGTGTGTGTGTATGGCAGGCTGGAAACCTGGGTGAATGATTAGACTTTGTGTCCCCACCCAAAATCTCATCTTGGATTGTAATCCCCATAATCCCCAGGTGTCAAGGGAGCGACCAGGTGAATCATGAGACCAGTTTCCCCCATGCTGTTCTCCTGACAGTGAGTGAATCTCATTGCAGCTGATGGTTTTGTGTTTGGTGGTTCCTCCTGCATTCATTTCTCTTCCTGCTGCCTTGTGAAGAAGGTGCCTTGCTTTCTCTCACCTTCCACTATGATTGTAAGTTGCCTGAGGACTCCCCAGCCACGTGAAACTGTGTGTCAATTAAACCTCTTTTCTTTATAATTACCCAGTCTTGGGCAGTTCTTCATAGCAGTGTGAGAGCAGACTAATAACTGGAAGTGCCGAGGATTTAATGTACCATGAGTTACCCCAATAAACATGGGGAGGGAGTGGGGGCAGCCTCCTCCCCACTCAGTGGGGAACCTTCAGATATGCTCCATGCAGTATCTCGGAGACACGCAGTGGGATTGAGCTCCAATTGCCCACAGTGGTAGCTGCTCACCAATGTGCTCTTATTGGTTTGCCTCTATTCCCTGTCTCAGTCTCCCTCACAATGCTCCCTGTGATCACATCCCGGATAGACTCTGCAACCAAATCCTCATCTTAGGCTGTGCTTTTGGGAGGCCTATGACTCATGACTGCTGTTGCTACTAAAACGTGAAAGCACCTGGAAAATGATAACACACTCTCCACACACATTCATTCCATGTCTGCAGACATAATATGCTACTGTTACTATTCAGCCAGCATAATCTACAGATGAATTTCTAAGTACCCTGCAACCAGCTAGTTACAGCTGGCGATATAACTGTAGCATGGGTCTCTTTTTGAGGCCTGAATTGGGCACGCATGGGCATTGCAGGTGTAGAGGTTTTGGCTGAGTTCTAACTGTGGTTTGGATACATTATTATTTAGATATTTTTGATCAAAAATCCTCTTATGATGGTATATACATAAATTTGGTTTTCTTATATGGGTGTGTTGGGGGGTAATTGGTCACAAATTATTTTAAGAGACCAGGAGAGATGAGAGTGGGAACAGGGTTATCCATGTGGAAGATGGCTGATTAAAGATGCCGCAAATGGCCGGTGCAGTGGCTCACGCCTGCAATCCCAGCACTTTTGGAAGGCTGAGGAGGGCTGATCATGAGGTCAAGAGATCGAATCCATCCTGGCCAACATGGTGAAATCCCATCTCTACTAAAAATACAAAAATTAGCTAGGTATGGTGGCACATGCCTGTAGTCCCAGCTACTTGGGAGGCTGAGGCAGGAGAATTGCTTGAACCTGGGAGGCAGAGGTTGCAGTGAGCCAAGATTGCGCCACTGCACTCCAGCCTGGCAACAGAGTGAAACTCCATCTAGAAAAGAAAAAAAAAAAACAAAAAAACCCCACAATTTTTCTCTCCCATTGAGAGGTGAGGTCTAATTGCCCTCCCCTTGGGTTTGTGCTGGCGTTGGTTACTTGCATTCAGTAGGATGTGCAGAGTGGTCCTGTGTGACTTCAGAGGCTCGGCCAGGAGGAGACCTGCAGCTTCCTAACAGGTCTATTGGAACCCTTGCTCTTGGACACTGCTTCTTGGACTTCCTCTCTCAGAATCCAGCTTCCATCCTGAGAGAACCCCAGTCCCCATGGAGAGGCCACGTGGGGATGCTCTGAGTGACTTGAGTGACAGTCCTGGCTGAGCTCTCAGCCTACTGCCAGCATCAACTGCCAGCCATGTGAGTGAGATATTTTGGACATCAGCTCTATTAAGCCTTCAGACAACTTCAGCCCCAGGCAAAATCCAGCTGCAATATAGGAGAGATCCCAGCCAGAACCCCCAGCTAAGCTCTTCCTGAACTGTGGACTCACAAAATCATGAACATGATAATAGTGTTGCTTTGAGACTCTAGTTTTGGGATAACTTGTTCTGCATTGGTGGAGTCATACCACAGAAACATAATTTATTTAAAGTATGCACATTTGGTTGTGTATGTGTTTGAGGGGTGGAGAGAGAGAGAGTGAGAGCGAGCGAGCGAGCGAGCAGACTTGATTGAGCAACTTAAGTTGTGTGGACAGTTCTACTCCTCATTCGATCAGTGGAAATTTTCCCAGAGTGAGGGTCACATGGATGATGTGAATCTTCTTTTTGGTGAGTCGGTCTCAGTTATTACATGTCTCCCCCCTTGCCACACTGGACATGATTCTGGCACTCAAAATTAAATATTTTCACATGTAGTGCCCCCTAAAAGCAGGCTGGCTTTTTTTAATCTGGTCCTTGACCATGGAAATTCTTTTTAAAATTATTATTATTATTTAAGTTCTAGGGTACATGTGCACAATGTGCAGGTTTGATACATAGGTATACAAGTGCCATGTTGGTTTGCTGCACCCATTAACTCATCATTTACATTAGGTATTTCTCCTAATGCTATCCCTCCCCTAGGCCCCCAGCCCCCAACAGGCCCCAGTGTGTGATGTTCCCCACCCTGTGTCCAAGTGCTCATTGTTCAGTTCTCACCTATGAGTGAGAACATGTGATGTTTGATTTTCTGTCCTTGTGATAGTTTTCTGAGAAGGGTGGTTTCCAGTTTCATCCATGTCCCTGCAAAGGACATGAACTCATCCTTTTTTATGACTATATATAGTATTCCAGACCATGGAAGTTTTAATCTGCTCTTAAATAAAAAAAAAAAATGATGATGTTGGGCTTCTTGGGAGATGGTTTGCTAATCTTTAGTATGCTGCTCTCCAAAGGGAAGTTCAATATGAAATTTTAGGCTTATGGTCTGAATTCAGAATGTAAACCTAGGACAAAATGGGCAGAGTGGATTATATTTCTTTGTATTCACCAAAGTACCTAAATAACGTCTTTATAGAGTAGGTGTTTGATAAATATTGGTTAGTAACGTTGTAAGCAGATTCACAGTGACAGTGTTGATTGATTGCCGCAATCCACCATTGTTAATTGCAATAGGGACTTTGAAGTCTTCTCCATTTGAATAACTTTCATTTGAACTGGAATTTTTCTGTATTAGATAAAACTTTGACCACTGCCAAGAATGTCTGCCAAAGATGGGGTCGTAGTATGGAAGGGTCGAATTTTGTAGAAACCAACTGCAATACTTACTGGAATCTTCTAAGAAAGGATATAGGATGCAGACATCACCTTTGCTGTCATGGAGTTAACAGGTTAGTTAAGAAGGCAGATGGGGAATAGTATTGACAAATGTGTTGAGTCTCATCCAAAGTGTTGCTATGGGAGCTTTGTGGAACAGATTTAACTTTATCTAGGAGGTAAACGAAAGCTGCTCTAAAAATGACTCCGAAGGGTAGAAGATATTAGCTAGGTGAGGAGAAATAGGGAAATGTTATTTTAGGCAGAAAAACAGCACATGCATAGTCTATAGCAAGGGATGGCAAACATTTTCTGCCTAAGGTCAGGCAGGTAATATTTTAGGCTTTGTGGGTCCTATGGTCTGTCGTAACTACTCTGCTATTGTAGCATGAAAATGGCTTGAGACAACATGAAAATGAATGGGCGTGGCTGTGTTTCAATGAAACTTTATTTGCAAAAACAAGTGGTGGGCCAGATTTGGCCCAAGAATCATAGTTAACCAACTCCTGCTATAACCCTGTGAAGCAAGTAACATCACTTTCATTTTCTAGACGAGGAAATGGAGGCCTAATAGCACAAAACCGGTAAGCAGCAGAGCCGAAATTGGAATTATGAAAGTCCAGTTCATTATAATTCCAAACCTGTGCTCTTTCATCATAGTATATACCTCCTTTCTAAAACATCTTTTCAAAGTTTCTGTCAGAACAGCAGAGCCATGTGATTGTCAATCACAAAAATGCCCAGTACATTTTACTACCCTACCAACAACAGTCGCTGGAAGGAATGGCTAAATGGTGGGTGTTAAGTATTCTTCAGACTCTATACAGATTATTCCATGAGCATTTATCTTGCACTATGTATTATTTTCATTCTTTGGTAATGTTTTATCTCTTTTGTGGTTTGCTATGCTATTGATGAATCACACAATCCAGCCATCATTTCAAGAGTTCTGAGAATCAAGTGTTTCCTCTGGCACAGCACTTCATCTGCTATTAATACTAATAGGAAAACGCTTTCGGAAGTTTTAGTATTCACAGGCATCTTGTTTCTTTGTTGGATGTCTGGGAAAGATCAGAATGTGCAGTGCTAGCATTGTTGGAGTCCTTTGTTCCACATTAATAGTCTACTTTGACGTTCTCTAAGGAGTGGTAGGCATGTTATGTCATATGGCCCAGGTTACCTGGTTTATAGCATTTTTAAATGGATTTTTATTTATCTTTAGATAGTTCTTCTAAGGATTCCCTGGCCCTTTGGATATTAAGTTATAAATATTTCAACATGCGTCTTGGGGCCGAGCGAATGGATAGTGTCTAGATAGCAGTCATTGCGGCAGTGCTTAGGCTTCCTGCTAGTTGGAGCGTGGACCAAGTAACCACAATCATCGCTTCAACCTCAAAATCCTGGGGCCATGATGGTGGTGCAGTCAACCTCAGAATATCCGTCGACTCTGTACAGTTTCGGGGTGATCTAGGCACTTTCTTCTCTGTCCCTCTGAGCTCATTTATTCATTCAACAAGTATTTGTTAAGTGTGTATGCATCCGGCATTGTGCAAGATATTGGGAAAGAACAGACAGCTGCTTGTTCTTATGGAGCTTACGTTATAGTAGAGGAGACAGATATCAGATAATTACATTGATGAATGCATATTTGTAAACTGAGTTTTTCATTTTTGTAAACTGAGTATTTCAGTTTCTTTGAAACAAAGAAACACAGTACTGGAAAGCAACTTGTCTCAGACTGGGTGGTCAGGGTCTTCCCTGAGAGAATGCTTAGGCTGGGATTGAAGGGATAAATAAGGGGTGAAAACTAGCTGAAGGTGGGACATTCCAGATATTCCAGAAAGAGGGATGAGCGTGAGCAAAGATGGCAACAAATTGAAAGAAGGCCAGTGGTCTCCAAGCATGCGTCCCTCCTCCTAGAGTGAGTTACCCTTCTCTGAGAATCACTGGAAAGCCTGCCCCTGGCCCTGCTATTGGATGCCTGGCAAAGATCCTGTAAAACTAGGTGAGAATTTTCTGGCCCAGTTAATTCACTCAGCACTTGTTCACACTCCCAGACTAGATGATAATACCCATGAGAAGAGTGTCTGAAACACCCTTCTACCTGGCAGGGGCCTGGGACTTAGAGCTTCAGCTGATGAAGAATTTTCTAGGATCTTGGGTTGGGCTGCAGGATGTGGTGCCCTCGGCTAATTTTAAGGTGGTTTCTGACAGACTGTTCAAATGAATCTTCAGTTCAAAGGGGCTGGGAAGAAACGGAGGAGCATGGGCATAACTTGCTTTATTGTGTTCCACTTGTGGCGCCTCACAGATAATTGTTTTTAAAAATAAGTTGGAAGTTTGTGGCAACTCTACGTCTAGCAAGTCTATTGGCACTATTCTTCTGCTAGCATGTGCCATGTGCTGACTTCATGTCTCTGTTACATTTTGGTAATTCTTGAAATATTTCTAACTTTCTCATTATTATTATATCTATGCTCAGGATCTTTGATATTACTATTGTAATTCTTTGGGAGCACCACAAACAGAGCCCATTTAAGACGGTGAGCTTAATCCATAAATATGTGTGTTCTGACTGCTCCACTGACTGGCTTCCCCCCCTCCCCCTTCAGGCCTCTCTATTTCCTGAGACCCAGCGATATTTAAATTAGGCCAATTAATAATTTTACAATGGCCTTTAAGTGTTCGATGGACAGGAGAGTCACACGTCTCTCACTTTAAATCACAAGCTAGAAATGACTAAACTTAGTAAGGAAGGCGTGTCAAAAGCCAAGACAGGCAGAAAAGAATGCCTCTTGTGCCAAACTGCCAAGTTGTGAGTGCAAAGAAAAATTCTTGAAGTCGTTAAAAGTGCTACTCCAGAGAACACAAAAGTGGCAAGAAAGCAAAACAGCGTAATTGCTGATACGGAGAAAGTTTTAGTGGTCTACACAGAAGATCAAACTAGCCACATCCTTCCCTTAAGCCAAAGTCTAATCCAGAGCAAGGCCCTAACTCTCTTCAAAGCTATGAAGGCTGAGAGAGGTGAAGAAGCTTCAGAAGACAAATGTGAAGCTAGCAGATATTTATTTATAAGGTTTAAGGAAAGAAACTGACTCTATAACATAGTGCAAGGTGAAGCAGCAAGTGCAGCAAGAAGCTGCAGCAAGTTCTCCAGAAGACCCTGCTAAGATCATTGATGAAGGTGGCTACACTAAAAAGCAGGTTTTCAATGTAGACAGAACAGTCTTATATTGGAGGAAGATGCTATCTAGAATTTTCATAGCTAGAGAAGAGAAGTCAATTCTTGGCTTCAAAGCTTCAAAGACAGACTGATTCTCTTGTCAGGGGCTAATGCACCTAGTGACTTTTAAGTTAAAACCAATAATCATTTACCATTCCAAAAATTCCAGGGACGTTAAGAATTAGTCTAAATGTACTCTGCCTGTGCTTTATAAATGGAACAACAAAGTCTGGATAAAAACACATCTGTTTACATCATAGTTTAATGAATATTTTAAGCCCGCTATTGAGACCCATTGCATAGAAAAAAAAAAAAATGATTCCTGGCTGGGTGTGGTGGCTTACACCTGTAATCCCAGCATTTTGAGAGGCTGAGGTGGGCAGATCACTTGAGGTCAGGAGTTCAAGACCAGCCTAGCCAATATGGCAAAAGTCCATCTCTACTAAAAATAGAAAAATTAGCTGGGTGTGGTAGTGCACGCCTGTAATTCTAGCTACTTGGGAGGCTGAGGCACAAGAATCGCTTGAACTCAGGAGGTAAAGGTGAGCTGAGATCATGCCACTGCACTCCAGCCTGGGTGATGGAGTGAGACTCTGTCTCAAAAAGAAAAAAGAAAAAAGATTCTTTTCAAAATATTACTCTTTGACAATGCACCTGGTCATCCAAGAGCTCTGATGAAGATATACGCAAAGAATAATGTTGTTTTCATGCTCTCCAGCAAAACATTCATTCTGCAGCCCACAGATTAGGGAGTAATTGACTTTCAAGTCTTACTATTTAAGAAATACATTTCATAAGGCTACAGCTGCCATAGATAGTGAATCCTCTTTTGAATCTGGGCAAAGTCCATCAAAAACCTTCTGAAAAGAATTCACCAGTCTAGATGCCATAGATGCCATTAAGAACATTCATGATTCATGGGAGGTGATCAAAAATATCAATGTTAATGAGAGTTTGGAAGAAGTTGATTCCAACTCTCACGGATGACTTTGAGGGGCTGAAAACTTTATTGGAGAAAGTAACTACAGATGTGGTAGAATTAGTGAAAGAACTAGAATTAGAAGTGGAGCCTGAAGAAGTGACAGTTTGCTACAACCTTATGATAAAACTTGAACAAATGAGGAGTTAGTTCGTATGGATGAGCAAAGAAAGTGGTTTCCTGAGATAGAACCTATTCTTGGTGAAGATGGTAAAAACATTGTTGAAATGACAACAAAGGATTTAGAATATTCCATAAACTTTATTGATAAGACAGTGGCAGAGTTTGAGAGGATTAACTCCAATTTTGGAAGATCTAATGTGGGGAAAATGCTATCAAACAGCATTGCATGCTACAGAGAAATTTTTCATGAAAAGAAGAGTCAATCAATGTGGCAAACTTCATTGTTGTCTTATTGAAATTGCCACAACGACCCCAACCTTCAACATCCAGCACCCTGATCAGTCAGGAGCCGCCAGCATTGAGGCAAGCACCAATAGAAAGGTTATGACTCACTGAAGGCTCAGATGATCATTAGCGTTTTTAAGCAATAAAGTATTTTAAAATTAAGGTATGTATTTTCAAGACATAATTATATTGAATGCTTAATAGACTATAGTATAGTATAAACGTAACTTTAAAAATTATTTTTATTTCAATAGCTTGAGGGGTACAAGTGGTTTTTGGTTACATGGATAAATTGTATAGTGGTGAAGTCTGGTCTTTTAGTTTACTCATTATCTGAATAGTCCATGTTGTAGCCAATAGGTGATTTTTCATCCCTTACCCCCTCCCTCCTTCCTTTCCTCTGAGTCTCCAGGGTCCATTGTACCACTGTATGCCTTTGTGTGCCCATAGCCAGCTCTTGCTTATGAGACCATGTATCATTTGGGTTTCTATTCCTGAGTAATTTCACTTAGGATAATGCCCTCCAATTCCATCCAAGTTGCTGCAAAAGACATTATTTTACTCCTTTTTATGGCTGAGTGGTATTCCATGGTATATGTACACCAATTTTTTTTAATTTTTCAATTTTTATTTTTAGATCTGAGGGGTACATGTGTAGGTTTGTTACTTGGTGGTGTGTGTGTGTGTGTGTGTGTGTGTGTGTGTGTATTCCCCCCTTATATTAGGTGATGCTGAGGTATGGGGTACAAATGATACTGTCACCCAGGTACTGAACATAGTGTCCAACAGTCTTTTGACCCTTGTGCCCCTCCCTCCCTCCCTCCCCCCAGGTAGTCTCCAGTGTCTATTGTTGCCATCTTTATGTTCATGAATACACAGTATTTAGTTTCCACTTATAACTGAGATCAGGAGATATTTGGTTATTATTAATTCCTGTATTAATTCACTTCCTGTATTAATTCACTTAAGATAATGGGCTCTAGCTGGATCCATGTTGCTGTAAAGGACATGATTTCATTTTTTTTTTTTCTTTTTGAGACAGGGTCTCACTCTGTCACCCAGGCTAGAGTGCAGTGGTGCACTCCCAGCTCACTGCAACCTCCACCTCCCAGGCTTAAGCAAGTCTCCCAGGTAGCTGGGACTACAGGTGTGTGCCACCATGCCCAGCTAATTTTCATGTTATTATTATTGTTTTGGTAGAGATGGAGTTTCACCATGTTGCCCAGGATGGTCTCAAACTCCTGGGCTCAAGCAGTCTGCCCACCTCAGATTTAATTTCTTTTTATGGCTTTGTGGTATTTCATGGTATATATGTACTGCATTTTCTTTATCTAACCTACTGTTGAGGGGCACCTAGGTTGAATCCATGTCTTTGCTATTGTGAATAGTACAGCAATGAACATGTGAGTGCATGTATCTTTTGGCTCAATGATTTGTTTTCTCTTGGGTATATACCCAGTAATGGGATTGCTGGGTTGAATGGTAGTTTTTAAACATGGCATGTGTACACAATTTTCTTAATTAACTTTTGCACGCATTGGAAAACAAAAAAGTTCGTGTTACTTGCTTTATTGTGATATCCACTTTATTGCAGTGGTCTGGAACCAAATCTGCAATATCTCAGAGGTATATTTATATGGAACATACCTTAGGACAGGGGTCCCCGACCTCCAGACCCTGGACCGGTATCGGTCCGTGGCCTGTTAGGAACTGGACTGCATAGCAGGAGGTGAGTGGTCGGTGAGCCTTACTGCCTAAGCTCTACCTCCTGTCAGATCAGCGATGCCACTAGATTCTCACAGGAGCATGAATCCTATTGTGAACTGCACATGTGAGGGACTTAGATTGCATACTCCTTATGAGAATCTAATGCCTGATGATCTGAGGAGGAACAGTTTCATCCTGAACCACTGCCCCCACAAAGTCTGCAGAAAAATTTTCTTCTGGAAAAGTGGTCCCTGGTGCCAAAAACATTGGGGGCTGCTGCCTTAGTACATCTAAGGATGGGAGATCAGGACTAGCCAAAAAAAAAAAAGCCAGAGAGGTGGATGTGTGTATATTTTACAGGGTGCCTTTGGCCCCTGGTAGGGGTTGGAAGAGGCAGGGAGATGTTAAAATCAAGTGTGAAGGCTAGGCTTGAATTGTAATTGGATTCTTCTTCGAAGAAAACATGACTTCAGTCCCAAACTCTTCTTTTTTAATTCTTGGCTCTAGGCAGCAAACTTACCAGTAAACCATTTCTACCAAGTGTTCCAGTTCCACAATTCAGTTTATAAGTGCCTCACCAACAGTCCCCTTCTTGATGATAACCTCATGACACTCACTTGTGTGATGATTCCATAACAGAATACCTGTAGCAGCATCTTCTTTTTCACTTATATCTCCAAGGTGTCAGTCGAGTTCGAGTTCATGTTCTTTCTTTTCTCTTTCTTTCCCATCTAAGTTACAGGCTTTGAAAAATTGTCTGAGTTCTGCCGCCGTCCTCTTTCAGGGGGAACTTTTCAATTCAATGATCTAAAGAATACACATAAACAAATCTTGCCCAGTTTCTGGAACATCGTCAGTGTTCAGCATATACCAGTTTGCTGTTTTCCTAGAGTTGGGCTGACTATACTCTGATTCCCTGTGTTTAACCTGTGGACCTCCCCACCATCATTTTTCCTATCCTGCTCATCCTTGAGTGAACTCTCTGCGAGGCTAATGGTCCGCTCCATTAACATTAAAGTAGAGACGTTTATTCTGCTTGTGAGAAGAAGCTTAGCAATCATGCCACTCAGTCTTCTTCATTTAGAGATATGGAAACTGAAGCTTAAATGAGATAACGGATTTGTCCAAGGTTTCACAGTTGGTGAGAGGCAGAGCTGAACTGAACATTTCTATCTTTGTATGCTTCCCTTTCATAGGGGACTTTGTCGTATTAGTTTAATTGATTGTTTTTTGCTTTGGTGGGTCAAGATGGGTTTTCTCTCTCTACTGTTATCCCAATTGCACGTGTGAGCTGATTTTATTGCCCATCCTCTCCCTTCTCTCATTTGTTTCCCCTTCCTTCTTCCTTGTCCCCTTATCCTCCTCCTTTTCTTTTGTACAAGTTTTTATGAAATGTGAATTTATAAGACACCATGCTTGCCACTGTGGAGATGGATAAGAACAAAATTAAATCTCTGCTTTCAAGGAGCCTGAAGACCACCTTAGGAAAATAACAAAAACAACAACGTTAACAAAAAACCAAAAGGGTAATAACTGATAATATTATTGAACATTTTGTGGGTCAGTAGTTACTGTGCTAAGGGCTTAGGTACATGAACTCACTTAAACTAAACCATGATCCTATAAGCATTATTTCCCTATTTTGCAGATGAGGAATTTGAGACAAAGAGTTCCCTCTCCTTGTTTCTCAAGGTCAAGGTCACACAGAAGGGAAGTGGGGGCACACAGATCTGTACATGAGGATGAGGGAAGGAAGGGTAAAGTCTACATCCCAAGGTCACTCTGCCACATTGACAGTGGACTCCCCAGTCTCCAAGCAGTTGCAACCTTGGATTAAAAATAATAAAATAAAAAAACAAACAAAAATGAAGCTCTAGAGAGACTCATTAGGGCTTGAGAAGAGCCCCGCTCTACAGTAGCCTTTTGGAGAGACCTTAAAGTGATTTTCTGCAGGGTAGGATTTGGAGATTGTAGCCATGATAATGTCTGCTTGTTGTTTTGGGTGAATCTGAACAGTGTTAATCAGCCTAAGGAATTTGAATCTGTGGGTTGGTGGTAGGTCTATGTGAGGTATACAGAGGCCTTCCCAAGGCAGGGACCACTGTCTCTAGGATTTGGATCACTCCTCAGGACAGAGTCCCTCCTGGAGCCTTGATCTCCTCCAGCAGGTCCCGTGGCCATCATGCAAATACAGCCCACTGCCGCTTTTCAGGATTTCTTTCAGCTTCTCATGACCCTCTCCCAGGACACGCACTATGTGACTGACCATCTGGTACAGATCTATAGACCCTCCTCTGTGGTTTTTCTCTAGCTCTTCCCCAGTCAGCCTATTCTGAGAAGCTTGCTTTGGAAATGGAAGACATACAGCATCTTTTTCCAATAGAATAAGGCTGTCTATACATGAGCCAAAAAATGTACATCTTGGGGCTTTATAGGATTAAATATGTTTTGGCAAATACTGTAAATACATAGGGAGATTGGAAGAAAGGCAGCCGAACAGACTTTTAGGTTTCACTTATGTTCCCTTCCTGCAGAATGAATGATCATTTCAAGATGCATCATTTTGTTCAGCTCATCTTTAAGGAAACAAAGATCACTATTATTCATAAAGAACCAGAATGAGAAACAACCATTACAATCAAACCACACAAATGCATGTTGGGAAGAGCCTTTTCTTTCTTCCTTCCTTTTCTTTGCTTTCTATGTTCAGAGACCATAGTGACGACTGTTCCTGTTCTTCACTCATTATATACAAATGGGTTTAGCACATTTTGGCATCTGTACCCTGTTTACAACAAAATGTTCTTGTCCTGTCCTTTGATGCTGCTGTGTGGTTTCTGTAGGGCTGCCTTCCAATGATAAAAACAGGAGGGATCATGGCGGGTGAGATGTGTTGGGATTGGAGGGAGGGGGTTGTTCTGTTTTCTGGGATGGTGGCTCTCCTTGGGCAATTCATCATTCTCTCCAAGTTCACACTGCAAGGTTACAAAAGCTGGGGCCAGGCATGGTGGCTCACGCCTGTAATCCCAGCACTTTGGCAGGCCAAGGTGGATGGATCACGAGGTCAGGAGATTGAGACCATCCTGCCTAGTATGGTGAAACCCCGTCTCTACTAAAATACAAAAAATTAGCCGGGCATGGTGACAGGCAACTGTAGTCCCAACTACTAGGGAGGCTGAGGCAGGAGAATTGCTTGAACCTGGGAGGCAGAGGTTGCAGTGAGCCGAGATCGCACCACTGCACTCCAGCCTGGGTGACAGAGCGAGACTCCATCTCAAAAGAAACAAAACAAAACAAAACAAAAATGCTGAATTGCCCTTTCCAAAGTGCAGAATGAGAAAGATGTGATCAATGAGCTCTGTGGCCAGTGGCTAGGTAGGGCTGTCCAGGCCAGGTGGTCATGGAAGGTGCAGCTTTAGTGTGCAGCCACCTAGCCCAGGGGAGCCCCCACAGCAAGCTCAGGAAAAGTGCCTGCAAGTGGTGGAGACAAAGTCCAGAAGAAAAGGACCCAGAAAGAAAGAAATCTAGGACAATTATCTTTTTTAAAAAATTAACTGATTATCATTCTTTCTTCTGTGTCTTATACCTTTCTTTGCTACTGGATTTTTCTCATCAGCATTTAAAAACATGCTCAGGTCTCTAAAAAAATTAACCATTTTGGCCGGGCATGGTGGCTCATGCCTGTAATCCCAGCACTTTGGGAGGTCGAGGCAGGTGGATCATGAGGTCAGGAGATCGACACCATCCTGGCCAACAAGGTGAAACCCCGTCTCTACTAAAATTCCAAAAATTAGCTGGGTGCGGTGGTGGGCTCCTGTAGTCCCAGCTACTCAGGAGGTTGAGGCAGGAGAATCGCTTGAACTTGCGAGGCAGAGGTTGCAGTGAGCCGAGATCGCACCACTGTACTCCAGCCTGGCAATAGAGCGAGATTCTGCCTTAAAAAAAAAAACAAAACATTAGCGTTTTTTAATATTCCATTCTCTACTTGTTCTGCATCTCTCTTTCCGCTTCATCATCAAACTTGTTAAAATAGTTCTCTAACTTGCTTTCTGTATTTTCCCAGCTCTCAGTCCTTCTGCAGCCACTCCAATCTGGCGGTACTCTTAAATGTCAACCCTCGCTGCTCTTCCCAAGGTCTGTAGCCCAGGGGTTTCCCTTTGAGTCTTAACCTTATGGGACTAATTAGCCCTATGAGATGCTGCTGCCCACACCTTCCTTTGGAAATGTTCTCTTCCTCTGCCACCCACGTTATATGACACCTCTGGATTCTTACCACCTTTTCGGCAAAGGCATGGTATCATTGGCGGGCCCATTTTACTCAACTTATACCTCAAATTTCAGGCTCTGTATTTGGCCCTTTTCTGTGTAGACACTCACCTTGGTTGAACTCATCTTCTCTCATAGCTGTAGTTGCCAGCTCTATGTTGACAATTCACATAATCCTGCTTAAGTTTCTCTGCTAAGATTCAAACTTATGTGCCTAACTTTCTTACAAAATAATTGGTTGTCTCGTGAGAAATTCCGATTCAAAATATCCAAAATGATACTCATCTCCCACCCATATATTCCACATTTCCCATGCTACCTTTAGCAATAAATGCCACTGCCATTTTTCAGTTTTCCCAAGCAGAAATCTGAATCAATCTTTTGCTTCCACTTTTCCACATACATGATTCCATCAGGTCCTATTGATTTTACTTCTTATTATATCTAAAATAGGAACACTTATCCCCATCTTGACAGCTACTATTCCAGGTGAGGCCATTATTATCTTTCTCCTGCATTGGGACACTTCCTAGTATGTGTCCCCGCCTCTTACATTGAAACGGTTCTAGATCCTTCTAGAACAGGGGTACCTAACCCCTGGTACCAGTCCATGGCCTGTTAGGGATTGGGCTGCACAGCAGGAGGTGAGTGGTGTACAAGTGAGCATTACCGCCTGAGCTCTGCCTCCTGTCAGATCAGCAGTGGCCTTAGATTCTCATAAGAGCACGAGCCCTATTGTGAACTGCACATACCAGAGATCTAGGTTGCGCACTCCTTATGAAAATCTAATGACTGATGATCTGAGGTGGAACAGTTTCATCCCCAAACCATTCTCCCTCAACCCCTCCTTCCCCCACCCTGGTCCATAGGAAAAAATGTCTTCCACAAAACTGGTCCCTGGTGTCCAAAATGTTGGGGACTACTGTTCTAGAATGTAAATCTGATAACGTTACATATGGGATCCAGCTCAAACTTCTTTACATGACTTACAAGGCTCTTTATAACCTAGTTCCTTTTTATTTTTCCAGTTTTATTCCCAATCACTTCTGACTTTAACTCTACTACCAAATAATACCAAACATCTTTAATTCCCTTACATGGGATTCTGACTTCACTTCCAACATTCTGAACATACTCATCCTGGGAATATTTTCCTTCCTCGCCTACCCACAGGAGATAGGAACAACCCCTATCCATTAGGCCTCCTATCCTATTGGACTAATTCCTAACCATTCTTCAGTGTTCCACTTGGATGACTCTGCTCTGCTTAACTCTGGGAAGCCCAACCTGTCCTTCCCAGGGTGGGCTAAGCACCTCCCTTCTTGTCTTGTATGGTATTTTCCTGCAGCAATTGGCCCCCAATTTGTCTTCACTTGCCTGCATCCATGCCATTAGGTAGCATTCTCTCACATTGACTCTGGACTTGGCTATTTGACTTGCTAAGGCCAATGAGACAATAGAAAAATGTCATGCAAGTAGAAACTTGAAAAGTGCTTGCACATTGTAGTTTGTCCTCTCTTGCTGACAGCCACACCCACTACACGAGTAAGCCCAGACCAGCTTATTGCACAATGTGAGAAATATGGCTTGGTGGCCCCTGCAGTCCTAGTGGACAACTGGTAAACCAGACATGTGAGAGTCATCTGGGACCATGTTTTTCCTGTCTGGGACATTCTTTCTCCCATATTTCTTATAAAATGATACTCATCCCTCAGGAGTCAGCCTAAATGTCACTTTTTTGAAGAGACTATGCCTGATGCACCATCTAAATCAGGCCCACTAGCCTAAGCTCTCATCAAACCCTTTACTTTTTCTTGTAGCACTTACTGCCACTTGTATCTAATGTATTTAATTGTGTCATTATTGCTTTAACCAACAGTAAACTCCACAAGAGCAGCAGCGAACAGATCCACATCCCAAATATCTATAGGCTCTTAGGTATCTGTTGAATGAATAAATGAATGAGTAGCTAATGTCCAGGGTGAGAGGCTTTGCACTTGGAAGGGAGGTGAGTTGGAGAGACCACGAGCAACCTTGCGTTTTAGGCTGGCTTGGTTTCTGCAGTGCAGTTAACCTGTAGTGTATCTTATTACTCTCCTGTTCATTTATGGACTTTTATGACCATAGGTCACACCTAAGGTGACCTAAGGTCACCAATTCTAGTTTTCATGATCTTCAGAACTCAGGATCTTCCCATCCACTTTAATAACCTGTATTTCTGGACCTTGAGTATAGTTAAGAGTCACAGCATTCAATCCTTTTCCAACTGAGATGTAGGAAGCCAGCCTTGTGTGGCAGTAAAGAGGGAGGGCAAAGGAATCAAAAGGCAAGAAATAGGTTCCCACCTCTGACACTGACCAGCTGTGTGAGCTTGGGTAAGTTCTCAGCACTTTTGAACCTCAGTTTCCTCACTTGTGAAATTATTGTGATGAGGATTAAATATCAAAATGTAAGTAAAATGTGTAAGATAACTTAGTAATGTATGCATCGTGTCCATCATCCTTTTTCTTATGCTGCTGTTTTTAGCCTATTTCTGCTTCTTTGGTTTTTCTTAGTAATAGTAGACATGTGATAAATATTAGTGCAGTGATTGAATTGGGGAGCTGGAATACTAATAATTTTCTGCTTATGATCTTCCTCTTATTAATGGCAAGTTAAGTACATGGCACACAACCTGTGGGGAATATATCCTGGTCTTTCTTCCTCTTCGATCTGTTTCTCAGCAGGAGTCCAGTCATTGACTTCTGACATAGATTTTCTGTAATCTATACATTTGCTACATGCTAGACCTATGACATAAACCTATATAGCCCTGTTCTTGCTTATGCTGACAGAGCCAAGGACATTGCATCCTATCTTTACTAGCAGCAAATCTTTCACTTCCAAAAGGAAATCAGGGGATGATACTCAAAACAGGAATCATTATTGGCTAGGGTTTAGGAGTCTGAGAAGAAATGTCAAATTCAAGAAAATTACCTGGCTCTTGGCCTGATATATGCTGAAATATAAATTGGACACTCAGTCTTTTGCTTTTAAGTTTTCACCTCTCAGGGTCCTGTTTTCCTGAAACAACCACATACTTGTCCAACAAGCACTTCACTGTCCCCTGTATCCTGGGACTGGAGCTATGGGCCAATTTAAGGCAGAGGATGACTCTTCGAGCTCCTGACAGTTTGCTCCCTAGTTTCCTCCCCCTATCTTTAACCTCGCAGCAGGCAGAGAGGCCTTAGATGGTGAGCAAGCTGGATGATGGAAACGTCAAGAATCTGGGAAATGTGGAGAATAACTCTGCCTCTTCTCTGGATCTGAAAGTGGGTTAGAAGAAATGCCCATAGTCTCAGCACTTCCACAGATCATTGAGGGTGGGAGCTTTGAGGCCTGTGGAGACAGGGCACCTTCTCCTGGCATAATGACTTAATGGTGGGCATCCATTATGGAGCATCTTGTCTGGAAGATTCTGGTCAGAAACAGATTCTGTGCACAAAAAGCTGACTATTTTTTTCATGATCATTTCAACTTCAGTTTTCTTGCCACTTATCACACAAGTAATAGCTTGTGCAGTCAGTCTCTCCAGTTGATTGAAAGCTCTTGGAGAGTGGAAAGAAAGTCTGACTTGTTTATAGCTATATGCCTGGCTCTTAGCACAGGGCATGGCAGAGGGGTGGTTGTTGAATTGTTGAGCGATTGATGTATCAGCAGCTTTATCTGTGCCCATAACCATCTTTACTTTATGGGAAAATAATGGCATAAAAATGGATACATAAAAAAAGAAAGAAAAAAACCCACAGATATGAATCAAACAATCACACACACATGAGTAGTGAGGCTATGAAGAGGGGAAGTAATGATGCAGGTGCTCAAAAATCAATATTAAATGCAAAATTGAAGGATGATGCAAAGTATTTAATGAGAGTTGTTGAATTAACCTAAGGAAGTAATGATTGAAGTGGAATCTGGGGACATGGCTAGGTGAAGGGGGTGTGTGTGTGCGCGCGCACGTGCGCATGTGTATGTGCGTATTTCTCTAAGTTGACTCTCTTTTGATGTTGCTTAGTTCTATGGAAGTTGCAAAGGTAAATAAGACTTTGGATTTCCAAATAAGAAAGACTCAGTGTATAAACAAATATTTTAAAATGAGACAATGGAATTGACAGGCAGCATCAGGTAGTAGAATGAGACAAATTCTAGCTCTGCCTCACACAGCTATATAATTCTGAATAGGTGCCATCACCTCTTTGAGCCTCACTTTCCTCACATGTAGTTGGTAATTATATTACTTTCCTCACAGAGTTAATGGTGAAGGTTTGTGAGTTAAAATGTGCAAGGGCCTGGCACATAGCAGATTGGTAAATAGTAAGATGTTCTCTTCCTCTTGCCCTTTTGGCTTTCTTTCACTCCTTGTAGCCTAAAGCCCAACAGAAATGCCATAAGTAGTGTTTATTTTACTGTCCTAATTGTTCTACCATAGACAAATCCATCAACATTTATTTGACTTATTTCTTCAAGACTTTGAAACTTAAGAATGGAATATTGTATCAGTCAGGGTCCAATCAGGAAACAGAAACCACACACTAATGTGAATAGGCAAAGTTTAATATGAATGATTTTAATAGTAGATTGGAAGAATAGAATTGGCTTATAAGAGGTACAGAGAACTGTGAAGAATAGATGAATAGCAGATGTAGGGGCAGCCACAATCCCTGAGGCTGGGACAGAATACCCACGGAAGAGCCTCACCTCCACTCTGGGCTGAGATTCAGACCCAGTTGGAGAGAGTGTGGCCACAGCTTACAAGATGGGGAAGAAGTTTGCTGAAGAATCACACTGGCAGGACTTGCTGGAAATCTCCACCTGGCATGCGGGGAAAACCATCCACTGAGTGGTGCTGCAGGATGCATTGCAAAGCTGCATAAGGGGGTGCAGAGGAAGTTGTCCATGGGAAGATGCCACATCCTGCCAACTACTGGATATTGCAGAGAAAACTGCACGTGCTGCAGGAGCCTGCTGACATGAGTCCAACTAGGAAGGGAAGTCTCATCCTCCTGCCATGTCCCTCAAGTGGCTTCTACTGACAAAGCATACCATTATGCTCCTAGAAAACATCAAATGATTAAAAGGTCCATCTCCATTAACTCAGCAGGTAGTGAAGGACAGTTTTAGAGCTGAGAGGGAATTATGGTAACTGGCACATATATACTAAGTTATGTCTCACCATTCCCAAGGGGGCATAATTTTAATTTAGTGCATTTTCTGAAGGCATAGAATAGAGATGAATACTTACGACCAACACTGGTGTTGCCAATAAACTGTACAGCAACCAGATTGATCTTTTAGAAACAACTGCCTATATTAGAAACAGTTTAAAGGCTCTCATATCCAGCATATTGGTAGATGCTGAGGAAATTTAACTTGGCTTATGAGACTCTGTATATTACAACTCTTATCTCCCAATCCAGCCTCATTGTGCAACACTCTCCCTGAGTCCCTGCACTCAGGCACTGTAGTTTGCTCTGCTCTCTTCTACCATGGGGCTTTTCTACATGCCTCTGCCTAGAACTCTCTTTTTATTTCCCACCCTGGATCACTCTTTCATTCCATTATTTCCTTCTTATCTTTCAGATGCTACCCTGATCATGCTTTTTTTCTGGAAATTCTTCCCTTTTGTGTCTAGAATATCTCTTACATAGCATTTTCAATTTTATTTTTGTGCTGATCTATTTCTGTCTCTTCCACTAGAATATTAAGCTCTATGAAAACAAAGATGGCATTGGTTTTTGCTCATCTTGTGTCCTTAACATCTAGCTCAATACCTAGTATGTTGTAGGCACTCAATAAAATAATAAAATATTCATTAATTGGAGGACCACTGAATGTAAAGGCAGAAAGCTTTTTACATTTGTCTGCGAGAAATTTCTAGGCTTCCTGGATATATGAGAAGACATAAATCTGTACGAAGAAGTATAACGTGTTCCTCAGGAAAGGAGTATGCCTAAGAAATAACTTTTTATAATAAATCTAATTACAATTAGAAGACTCATCGCAAATGAGACCAATATATTTAATTTTTTGGTAGCAGCGAGCTATCTGTGGATTTTGCTCATCAGAGCATGGTCTGTGGATCAGCTGCATTAGCATCAGTTGGACCTCCTGAATCAAGATCTGCATTTTAATAAGGTTGCTAGGTGATTTGTGTGTGTGTTCATTAGAGTCTGAAGTGCACGACTGTCAATCAAGTAAACCTTCTTAATAGGCAGAACACACCCGCAGGAGGCTATTGAGAACACACCTGAGGCAATCTGGCCAAAGTTGTGATGGGTCAGTTGAGTGTACGTTCTTAGCTACTTCCTTCAGCTTCTTTATCCAGTCTGATTTAGTCTAATCTTGACGTATCTGAACTAAAGGATTGAGCCCCTAACTGAAACTGTTCAGCAGTTGCTGTGATTGTGCGTAGGCATTCCTAATGTCTGCATTCGTGTAAGTAGGGAAGTGAAAGCTGCGTGGGGACAGATGCTTAGGCTGACCAGATCTCCCGAAACATATCTGAGACATGTAATTGATAAAAGGACCCTTTAAAAATTCTGTCATTTTTACTATGGTGAGCATAAGAGTTAACTTCACTTAATTGCATACTTAATTTTCTATTTTAAAAACAATAAAAATTCTTGAACATCCTTACACTTTTACATACTTATGCTCCTTCTGTTCTTCACTTAGCATTTAGGACAGTCCTATCCCCCTAGGGGATAGTCAGGAAATGCTCAGAATTGTAGCATGCTGGAGTGGAAAGGGTAGTGTAGATGAAAGAGTATGGGTGTTACAGTTGAGTGGGCCTGAGTTTAAATCCATTCTCCACTACTTGTGGTTGTATGACCTCAAGTGAAATGCTTAACTTCTCTGGGTCTAGCTCATAATTTGTAAAATAGGTGATGGCATTGGCCACACAAGTTTGTTATGATTATGCTGAGTTAATATATGGAGAGTATCTAGCATTGTACGCAATACATAATAAGTGCTCAATAATTGTTAGATTCATTTGATGATTTAAAATGAATAGTAAGGGTGAGGCTGTTTTGGAGCTTAGATTCTAAGAGTTATGGCAGGACTCTGTGAGATTAGAAGCAGACAGCCCCACTGTCTGCCATTCCACCGCTGGCATTCTTGTTAGTCAGTTATTTTCCATGAAGGCCATAGTCTCACAGCTTCCTAACACTGCATAGTGGCCTGTTCTTGATATGAATTGGTATCATCCAGGTTTATGGGTGGTAAACACCATGGTGTCCTCAATCTCAAATTCTCTGGTGATTAAATCATCACCTTGAAAAATGTCATTCTCAGCAGCTGCAGTTGTCTTTTCTTTTTTGAATAAAATTCCAACTTATTTATTTATTTATTTACTTAAGACAGGGTGTTTCTTTCTTGTCAAGTCTGGAGTGTAGTAGTGTAATTATGACTCACTGCAGTCTTGACCTCCTGGGCTGAAGTGATCCTCTCACCTCAGCTTCCAGAGTAGCTGAGACTACAGGTGTGCACCACCACACTGGCTAATTTTTAAAATTTTTTGGTGGAGATGGGGTTTCACTATGTTGCTCAGACTGGTCTCAAACTCCTGGGCTCAAGCAATTTGTCTTACTCAGCCTCTCAAGTGCTGAGATCAACTTTTGTTTTAGATACTACGGGTACATGTGCAGGTTTGTTACATGGGAATATTGTGTGTTGCTGGAGTTTTCCATTCCTCTAGTTTATGTGTCTGTTTTTCTACCAGTACCAAGCTGTTTTGTTTACTGTGGTTTTATAGTATAGTTTGAATTCTGGTAATGTGAAGTCTACTGAGAGAGACTATTGTCTGTCTTTTAAAGGATTAAAAACAAACAAGAATGTGCAAGAGATACTGTGTATGACCTACAAAGCCTAAGATATTTAGTATCTGGCTTTTTGTAGAAAAAGTTTTCTGACTCATGCTGATATTAACAATTAGACTGTCATGTCTCTTGATAGTTATGATACCCATTTCAGACTTGAGTTTAGACCTAATATCAGTTGTAGATATCAGTTAATTTCTAATATTTGTAAAATCCTCCTGCTTCTTCATAAAGTACTAGAAGTCCTCTTTCCAGTTGTATTTTTATATAGAGTAACATATGACCTGATTGGCACAGGCTGTACTGGATCGCTCCTCTTGTCATGACATAACTATTGAATAAAATTCCTTTCACTCTCAGTGTTCCATGTCTGAGGGTACTAATATGAAGATGGCCAGCTTAGAGCTTGTACTTGCCTGTAGCAGAACATTTAAGCCTTGACTTTTTATTTATTTATTTCATGGCTAAAGAAGTATTTCTCACTCTGTCTTAGTCAGCTCATGCTGCTGTAACAACCACAGATGGAGTGCCTTAGGCCATAGACATTGAGTTTTCACAATTCTAGGGGCTGGGAAGTCCAAATCCTCACATGGGTGGTGGGGGCAGTGAAAGAATGAGAGAGACAGAGAGACAAAGATAGAGAGAGAGAGAGAGAGAGAGAGAGAGAGAGAGAGAGAGAGAGAGAGAGAGAGACTCTATTGTGTCTCTTTTCTTTCTTTGAAGGTCACCAATTCCATCATAAGGGTTCCATCCTCTTGACCTCATCTAAACCTAATCACCCACTGAAAGGCCCTACCTCCTAATACCTCATACTTGGACTAAGACTTCAATGTAGGAATTTTTGGGGGACACAAACATGCAGTCCATAAAGCCCTCAAATAATGCTCCCCTGCAACATGGTGGCTATCTTCCCATTAGGTAATGTTATAAAGATGAATAAACTAAACCCCCCAAGTCACAGAGCTAAGAGGCCACAGAGCTGGGATATGATTCAGGCTCCAAACTCACAGGCAAAGTGATGGTGCATCTAGAAATTGTTGCAAGCAATACTAGCAATGCTTTTTTCACTCTCTCTCTCATTTGAGTCTTGAGTCTTTTGCAGTGTTTTCATATTTTTTCACTTTTCTTTTTTTTGTGATCTGGCTGTTTTCTTAATGTGAGATCAGAGTCTTTTCTTGCTATTGTGGTGCCATGCACATGTTGTAACCCCATCAGCAGGAAGAATCTTTTGCTTGGCATCTGGGCTGAAGATGCCTTCATTGCATGGCCTGTGACATCTCTTGTATGGCACTATTGGCACCTCTGTCCCATCCTTGTCCCCAGCCCCAACCCCAGTTGCAGCAGTAGCTATAGTTATACCAGCAGGACCAGGAATTCATAGCCCTTACTGCTGAATCACTTCCAGGACATGATTGTTTACTCTAAGAACTGGCATTACCTGGGAGATTGTTAGAAATGCAGAATCCTGTGCCTTGCCCTCCGTTCCTCCCCTGGACTACTGAATTAAAATTTGGGGATTCATCTGCACCTTCAAATTTGAGACCCATTAGTATATCTCACTTGATTCTTAGAATAGCCTTACAATATAGATAGTAGGGCCCCCATTTTGCAGATGTAAAAACTGAGGCCAAGAGAAGTAATTCACTTGAATAAAGAAAAACAAATAGAACCTGGCAGAGGCTTTATTTCTAGAGTGCATCATTACCTTGCCTGTGAATTTGGAACCTGAATCATATCCCAGCTCTGCTGCTTCTTAGCTACGTGACTTGGGGGTCTTAATTTCTTCATCTGTGTAACATGTTAGTGAACCAGATGATCTCCGAGGTTTCTTTCAGGTTCCAAACTCTATCATTTTAATGTAAGCCTGTTTTACATATGTTCATATGTTCATTTTTTGAAGAGTGGGAGTTCTCTGAACTTGGACAATGAAAGGATTTGAAGTCCTGGAATTCATATAAGGGGGATTGTTCTTCTAATAGACAGCTACTCCTTTGCTTTGCATAACCAATATGGTATTGATTGCAGATTAATAGCCAGCATCTGCCTGTTAAGTGGAATTGTGATTTCCTTTTTCCTTATTCCTAAGTCACAGAGGGAAATAAAGTCACCCCACGGGGAGGAGAGGAGAAATATCATTCTGGAACTACGAGAAAATTTTAACTAATAGTAAGAAGTTGTTGGCAAAACATAAAGGAAGATGAAATAATATGTGTTCTTATTTGGGCTTTATAATTTTGATAGGATCTCTTCAGCAGGGAAACATATACAGAGCATAAATGGGAACCATCCTGTAGCTTAGCTAAATTCTCCTTTTCCCATTTAGGTTATTAGTGATTTTACAAACACAGATTGTTATCAGCCACAGTAGTAGAGAGGAAGAGTAGGACCCACAGCTCTGAATTGTATATGATATAATGTTAAAGCTGGATAGGGCCTTCTAGTATAAATTCTTTATTTTATTTTATTTTATTTTATTTTATTTTATTTATTATTATTATTATTATACTTTAAGTTCTAGGGTACATGTGCATAATCTGCAGGTTTGTTACATATGTATACTTGTGCCATGTTGCTGTGCTGCACCCATCAACTCGTCAGCATCCATCAACTCGTCATTTACATCAGGTATAACTCCCAATGCAATCCCTCCCCCCTCCCCCTCCCCATGATAGGCCCTGGTGTGTGATGTTCCCCTTCCCGAGTCCAAGTGATCTCCTTGTTCAGTTCCCACCTATGAGTGAGAACATGTGGTGTTTGGTTTTCTGTTCTTGTGATAGTTTGCTAAGAATGATGGTTTCCAGCTGCATCCATGTCCCTACAAAGGACACAAACTCATCCTTTTTTATGGCTGCATAGTATTCCATGGTGTATATGTGCCACATTTTCTTAATCCAGTCTGTCACTGATGGACATTTGGGTTGATTCCAAGTCTTTGCTATTGTGAATAGTGCCGCAATAAACATACGTGTGCATGTGTCTTTATAGCAGCATGATTTATAATCCTTTGGGTATATACCCAGTAATGGGATGGCTGGGTCATATGGTACATCTAGTTCTAGATCCTTGAGGAATCGCCATACTGTTTTCCATAATGGTTGAACTAGTTTACAATCCCACCAACAGTGTAAAAGTGTTCCTATTTCTCCACATCCTCTCCAGCACCTGTTGTTTCCTGACTTTTTAATGATCGCCATTCTAACTGGTGTGAGATGGTATCTCATTGTGGTTTTGATTTGCATTTCTCTGATGGCCAGTGATGATGAGCATTTTTTCATGTGTCTGTTGGCTGTATGAATGTCTTCTTTTGAGAAATGTCTGTTCATATCCTTTGCCCACTTTTTGATGGGGTTGTTTGTTTTTTTCTTGTAAATTTGTTTGAGTTCTTTGTAGGTTCTGGATATTAGCCCTTTGTCAGATAAGTAGATTGCAAAAATTTTCTCCCATTCTGTAGGTTGCCTGTTCACTCTGATGGTAGTTTCTTTTGCTGTGCAGAAGCTCTTTAGTTTGATGAGATCCCATTTGTCAATTTTGGCTTTTGTTGCCGTTGCTTTTGGTGTTTTAGATATGAAGTCTTTTCCCATGCCTATGTCCTGAATGGTACTACCTAGGTTTTCCTCTAGGGTTTTTATGGTATTAGGTCTAACATTTAAGTCTCTAATCCCTCTTGAATTAATTTTCGTATAAGGAGTAAGGAAAGGATCCAGTTTCAGCTTTCTGCTTAGGGCTAGCCAATTTTCCCAGCACCATTTATTAAATAGGGAATCCTTTCCCCATTTCTTGTTTCTCTCAGGTTTGTCGAAGATCAGATGGCTGTAGATGTGTGGTATTATTTCTGAGGACTCGGTTCTGTTCCATTGGTCTATATCTCTGTTTTGGTACCAGTACCATGCTGTTTTGGTTACTGTAGCCTTGTAGTATAGTTTGAAGTCAGGTAGCATGATGCCTCCAGCTTTGTTCTTTTGACTTAGGATTGTCTTGGAGATGCGGGCTCTTTTTTGGTTCCATATGAACTTTAAAGCAGTTTTTTCCAATTCTGTGAAGAAACTCGTTGGTAGCTTGATGGGGATGGCATTGAATCTATAAATAACCTTGGGCAGTATGGCCATTTTCATGATATTGATTCTTCCTATCCATGAGCATGGTATGTTCTTCCATTTGTTTGTGTCCTCTTTTATTTCACTGAGCAGTGGTTTGTAATTCTCCTTGAAGAGGTCCTTTACATCCCTTGTAAGTTGGATTCCTAGGTATTTTATTCTCTTTGAAGCAATTGTGAATGGAAGTTCATTCATGATTTGGCTCTCTGTTTGTCTGTTACTGGTGTATATGAATGCTTGTGATTTTTGCACATTAATTTTGTATCCTGAGACTTTGCTGAAGTTGCTTATCAGCTTAAGGAGATTTTGGGCTGAGACAATGGGATTTTCTAAATATACAATCATGTCATCTGCAAACAGGGACAATTTGACTTCTTCTTTTCCTAACTGAATACCCTTGATTTCTTTCTCTTGCCTGATTGCCCTAGCCAGAACTTCCAATACTATGTTGAATAGGGGTGGTGAGAGAGGGCATCCCTGTCTTGTGCCAGTTTTCAAAGGGAATTTTTCCAGTTTTTGCCCATTCAGTATGATATTGGCTGTGGGTTTGTCATAAATAGCTCTTATTATTTTGAGGTACGTTCCATCAATACCGAATTTATTGAGCGTTTTTAGCATGAAGGGCTGTTGAATTTTGTCAAAATCCTTTTCTGCATCTATTGAGATAATCATGTGGTTCTTGTCTTTGGTTCTGTTTATATGCTGGATTATGTTTATTGATTTGTGAAGGTTGAACCAGCCTTGCATCCCAGGGATGAAGCCCACTTGATCATGGTGGATAAGCTTTTTGATGCACTGCTGAATCTGGTTTGCCAGTATTTTATTGAGGATTTTTGCATCGATGTTCATCAGGGATATTGGTCTAAAATTCTCTTTTTTTGTTGTGTCTCTGCCAGGCTTTGGTATCAGGATGATGTTGGCCTCATAAAATGAGTTAGGGAGGATTCCCTCTTTTTTTATTGATTGGAATAGTTTCAGAAGGAATGGTACCAGCTCCTCCTTGTACCTCTGGTAGAATTCAGCTGTGAATCCATCTGGTCCTGGACTTTTTTTGGTTGGTAGGCTATTAATTATTGCCTCAATTTCAGAGCCTGCTATTGGTCTATTCAGGGATTCAACTTCTTCCTGCCTTAGTCTTGGAAGAGTGTAAGTGTCCAGGAAATTATCCATTTCTTCTAGATTTTCTAGTTTATTTGCGTAGAGGTGCTTATAGTATTCTCTGATGGTAGTTTGTATTTCTGTGGGGTCAGTGGTGATATCCCCTTTATCATTTTTTATTGTGTCTATTTGATTCTTCTCTCTTTTCTTCTTTATTAGTCTTGTTAGCGGTCTGTCAATTTTGTTGATCTTTTCAAAAAACCAACTCCTGGATTCATTGATTTTTTGGAGGGTTTTTTGTGTCTCTATCTCCTTCAGTTCTGCTCTGATCTTAGTTATTTCTTGCCTTCTGCTAGCTTTTGAATGCGTTTGCTCTTGCTTCTCTAGTTCTTTTAATTGTGATGTTAGAGTGTCAATTTTAGATCTTTCCTGCTTTCTCTTGTGGGCATTTAGTGCTATAAATTTCCCTCTACACACTGCTTTAAATGTGTCCCAGAGATTCTGGTATGTTGTATCTTTGTTCTCATTGGTTTCAAAGAACATCTTTATTTCTGCCTTCATTTCGTTAGGTACCCGGTAGTCATTCAGGAGCAGGTTGTTCAGTTTCCATGTAGTTGAGCGGTTTTGATTGAGTTTCTTAGTCCTGAGTTCTAGTTTGATTGCACTGTGGTCCGAGAGACAGTTTGTTACAATTTCTGTTCTTGTACATTTGCTGAGGAGTGCTTTACTTCCAATTATGTGGTCAATTTTGGAGTAAGTGCGATGTGGTGCTGAGAAGAATGTATATTCTGTTGATTTGGGGTGGAGAGTTCTACGGATGTCTATTAGGTCTGCTTGCTGCAGAGATGAGTTCAATTCCTGGATATCCTTGTTAACTTTCTGTCTCCTTGATCTGTCTAATGTTGACAGTGGAGTGTTGAAGTCTCCCATTATTATTGTATGGGAGTTTAAGTCTCTTTGTAAGTCTCTAAGGACTTGCTTTATGAATCTGGGTGCTCCTGTATTGGGTGCATATATATTTCGGATAGTTATCTCTTCCTGTTGAATTGATCCTTTTACCATTATGTAATGGCCTTCTTTGTCTCTTTTGATCTTTGATGGTTTAAAGTCTGTTTTATCAGAGACTAGTATTGCAACCCCTGCTTTTCTTTGTTCTCCATTTGCTTGGTAAATCTTCCTCCATCCCTTTGTTTTGAGCCTATGTATGTCTCTGCATGTGAGATGGGTCTCCTGAATACAGCAGACTGATGGGTCTTGACTCTTTATCCAGTTTGCCAGTCTGTGTCTTTTAATTGGAGCATTTAGTCCATTTACATTTAAGGTTAATATTGTTATGTGTGAACTTGATCCTGCCATTATGATATTAACTGGTTATTTTGCTCATTAGTTGATGCAGTTTCTTCCTAGCCTAAATGGTCATTACATTTTGGCATGTTTTTGCAATGGCTGGTACCGGTTGTTCCTTTCCATGTTTAGTGCTTCCTTCAGGGTCTCTTGTAAGGCAGGCCTAGTGGTGACAAAATCTCTAAGCATTTGCTTATCTGTAAAGGATTTTATTTCTCCTTCACTTATGAAACTTAGTTTGGCTGGATATGAAATTCTGGGTTTAAAATTCTTTTCTTTAAGAATGTTGAATATTGGCCCCCAATCTCTTCTGGCTTGGAGAGGTTCTGCTGAGAGATCTGCTGTTAGTCTGATGGGCTTCCCTTTGTGGGTAACCCGACCTTTCTCTCTGGCTGCCCTTAAGATTTTTTCCTTCATTTCAACTTTGGTGAATCTGGCAATTATGTGTCTTGGAGTTGCTCTTCTCGAGGAGTATCTTTGTGGCGTTCTCTGTATTTCCTGGATTTGAATGTTGGCCTGCCCTACTAGGTTGGGGAAGTTCTCCTGGATGATATCCTGAAGAGTGTTTTCCAACTTGGTTCCATTTTCCCCCTCACTTTCAGGCACCCCAATCAGACGTAGATTTGGTCTTTTTACATAATCCCATACTTCTTGCAGGCTTTGTTCATTTCTTTTTCTTCTTTTTTCTTTTGGTTTCTCTTCTCGCTTCATTTCGTTCATTTGATCCTCAATCGCTGATACTCTTTCTTCCAGTTGATCGAGTCGGTTACTGAAGCTTGTGCATTTGTCATGTATTTCTCATGTCATGGTTTTCATCTCTTTCATTTCGTTTATGACCTTCTCTGCATTAATTACTCTAGCCATCAATTCTTCCACTTTTTTTTCAAGATGTTTAGTTTCTTTGCGCTGGGTACGTAATTCCTCCTTTAGCTCTGAGAAGTTTGATGGACTGAAGCCTTCTTCTCTCATCTCGTCAAAGTCATTCTCCATCAAGCTTTGATCCGTTGCTGGCGATGAGCTGCGCTCCTTTGCCGGGGGAGATGCGCTTTTATTTTTTGAATTTCCAGCTTTTCTGCCCTGCTTTTTCCCCATCTTTGTGGTTTTATCTGCCTCTGGTCTTTGATGATGATGGTGACGTACTGATGGGGTTTTGGTGTAGGTGTCCTTCCTGTTTGATAGTTTTCCTTCTAACAGTCAGGACCCTCAGCTGTAGGTCTGTTGGAGATTGCTTGAGGTCCACTCCAGACCCTGTTTGCCTGGGTATCAGCAGCAGTGGCTGCAGAAGATAGAATATTGCTGAACCGCGAGTGTACCTGTCTGATTCTTGCTTTGGAGGCTTCCTCTCAGGGGTGTACTCCACCCTGTGAGGTGTAGGGTGTCAGACTGCCCCTAGTGGGGGATGTCTCCCAGTTAGGCTACTCAGGGGTCAGGGACCCACTTGAGCAGGCAGTCTGTCCCTTCTCAGATCTCAGCCTCCGTGTTGGGAGATCCACTGCTCTCTTCAAAGCTGTCAGACAGAGTTGTTTGCGTCTGCAGAGGTTTCTAGTATAAATTCTTTTAATGGTTGAGGAAACAGAAAGTTGTCCAAGATTACACAATGTGTGACACAGCCTAAACCAGAACCTTGGGGTCTCACCCTAGTGCTTAGCCCAGCCCACTGCAGCAGTGTTTCTCAGGTGCCAAGAAGATTTGCATGGGTGCTATGTACAGAGTCAAAATGGGATACAGGTGAAGTAAAAAAAAGTTTACATTTTTCCAATTCTATGATAAATGACAATGGCTTTTCATTGATTGTAGTGCTACAAAGTCTTTTTTGATGAAATTGATACATTTAGAATAGAATCATGAGCAAATTAGAAAACATTAAATAGTAATACAGTTGGCATGCAGGTATGCAACAATTATTAGAGTTGCAAAACAATATCTGAAGTTTAGGAGATGCTGCACAATTCCCTAAGGAATCCACAGGCTCTTGGTATTTGATACATTGTGTCTTGTTATTGAGGAGGGAACTACCCATTTCATATTATAATTGAACTTGGCTTAGCAGGTGTTCAGTTCCCTTTGATCCCTTTCTCAGTGTACTAAGGCAGGGATCCATCTGGTTTATGATTACACATCAGGCAGATTAGGCTACTTTATGCTGGGGTAACACAACCTCAAAATCCCAGTAACTTATTGAATGTGTAGAAGCAAAGAATAGAGTGATGGGTACCAGAAGGTGAGTGTAGGGGTTGGGTAATTGGGAAGATATTGGTCAAAGGATACTAAATTTCAGTTACATAAGAAGAGGAAGGTCAGAAAATCTATTGTCTAACTTGGTGACTACAGTTAATAACAATGTATTTCATACTTGAAATCACTAAGAGAGTAGAACTTAAGTGTGCTCTCCACAAAAAGTTAAGTATATGAGGTAACAGATGTGTTAATTAGCTTGATTTAGCTATTCTGCAACATATACATAGATCAAAACATCATATTGTACCCCACAAGTACATACAATTTTTATTTGTCAACTTAAAAAATCTCAGTGACTTATAATCACAGTTTTATTTCTGGCTCATTGCGTATTTCCATCATTGGCCTGGTTTTGGCTTTACATGTGGAGACCCAGGCTGATGAGCAACCTCTATGATAAGTATTGCTGGTATCATGACAGATGGGAGAGAGGGAAACAGAGCCAGAACATTCTGTTCAGAAGTGACTGGAGTTAAATCACTTTCACTTGCATTTCATTGGCCAAAGCAGGTCACATCTCTAGAGTATAACCTTCTGATAGGGATGGGCCCAGTAGGGAGGGGCAGTGAGTACAGTTGACAATCTTTAATTAATAGTAATAAACTCTTCAGTGGAGAGCACATGTCAGGAACTGAGAGTTGCTTACAACAGCTTTGTATATTGGGACAGTAGTGAAATAGCTGATGCCACCATTCCCTCCATGTATAAATCTACTGAGGATCATGCCGTTCTTACAAGGCAATTGAATGTCTCTCTGTTGGCTTCTGAGGCTACTAAGTACTTTTAAGCTTGTGCAGATATGGAGAATGGTTGAGGGGTGAGAGTTGCCTTAATGTGATTTTTCTGCCTTTACAAAATTGGGAAGGAGAAGAACAAGGCTGGGGTATGGCTGGTATATTCTCCCATACCTTAGATCTCCATTATGTTGACCTGTGCTGATTCTCCAGAGTTACGTTACTGGATTTGGTAGTCTGTTGTTCCCCCGCTTAGCTGCCTCTCAGGTATACAAGGGTGACTAGGCAATAATGTGTGATCTAAATAAGACTGACTTCCTGTAATAAACTAAAAACATACCACAGTCTAGCTTAAGTTAAAAATGTTGGCCGGGCATGGTGGCTCATGCCTGTAATCCCAGCACTTTGGGAGGCTGAGGTGGGCGGATCACAAGGTCAGGAGATCAAGACCATCCTGACTAACATGGTGAAACCCCGTCTCTACTAAAAATACAAAAAAATTAGCTGGGCATGGTGGTGGGTGCCTGTAGTCCCAGCTACTCGGGAGCCTGAGGCAGGAGAATGGTGTGAACCTGGAAGGCGGAACTTGCAGTGAGCTGAGATCGTGCCACTGCACTCCAGCCTGGGTGACAGAGCGAGACTCTGTCTCAAAAAAAAAAAAAAAAATTTAACATGAATAAAACATTAAGTTATACATTTAAAAGGCATCTATGACTGAGGAATTGCTTTAAAGAAATTTGGACACTTTGGATTATTTTTTCCTCAGTATTCTCCATGTTCTCCATCTCAGACTCTAAGCTAATGTTTACTTGTCTTTAGGTTTTGTGTAGCTTAAGTCAACCTAAATTTCTTTTGGATTCTAAATATCTTGGGTATACAAATTCAGGCACACTTTGGCCATGGTGCTTTGGGTACCTGGGTGATGGCAGCTTTTCTTCTATCCTTTTATTCCATCTTTTAAGAACACTCTTAAACAATTTCATAATGGAAATGGTATATTAGCATTCCTAAGACCCCACCTCTGAATCCCCACTTTCTTACTTCCTTATGTCAAAGCAGAGAAAAATAAAGTTTTAGACTGGACTGTGTGCCTGCAGACTTCAGAAGAAATTTCTGTGATTCCAGTTTCCTTCAGTGGTGTTCCTGGTAACTAGGATCAGTTATCCTAAGGTTATAGCTTTCATCCTGAAATTTCCCTTACATTTATATAAAGCACATCTCCTCAGTTATAACTAGAGTGAACTTTCAGCTCTCTCGTCTTGCTGTCATGTAGTTTTAAAAATGAGATTATACTCTTTAATCTGAATATATTTAAACATATTAAGTATATTTATATTAGCATATTTAAACATATTTGAATATGAAATTGAAGGGTTTTTGATAGAACTTAAGAAGTGATTTCTGAACAGTTCCCTGGGAATCCAGGTCCCCTGGGAATTGAAAGAGGAGCTTTTCTCATTGGTCCAGCTGGGGAACTGGTTTGGGGATCCCCCACAGAGAACTTAGAGTCAGTGAAGCAAACTTACATTTTGAACCTGTAAGAAACAAACACCCCTTTCCCCTTTCTGCCCATTGGCAGTTCTCCGGAGGACAGAATCCCTTCTTTTTATACTTCCTCCATTAGCGTGGAAACTGGTTGGAGAGTCCCTACTGTGGAGGCAAGAGGGACTTTTATTTCTCATTCAGAAAAAATTACACAGGCTTCCTGAATATAAAGGGGGAGAGACAGGCAGTCTTAGTGATACTGACCACATTACTCATTACTCCTGACTTGGCATTCTTAAAACAAGTTTAGAATCATATGTGCTGACTAGGGTAGAATTGAATATATTTCTTTTTATCCCTTTGTTATAAAAACTTAAACAATACAGATTCTCAGAAGCAAATGGTAAATGTCTTCGTCCCCATCCTGTTCCTGCCCTTCATTGCCTCATCCTAGTACCAAGGGCTGACTGCTCTTTGTAGTATGGAGCATATTTTTTTCTACAGTTGAGTTTCTTTCTAAGTTATCAAGCTGTCTTCCCTATTCAAGGTGCTGCTGTGAACTTAGAGGTGGTAGATTCCTGAGTGTGCTACAGAAGTACTTTGCCCAGCTTTCCTGGGGGAGGGCCTAAAGATGCTCTAGTTAGAAACCAAGTTTCTGCTCCCTCAGGAGAACTCTTATCCTATAAAGAGACATTCAAATAGAGGACTTCTGATCCTTTGTGCAAGGCATGTTTCTATTCCAACAGGTGGGTCTTGTGAGTTTGTCTCTCCTTGTTTTGCTGCCAGTCTTCTCCTTTCTAAGGACCTTTCCCCTGACCACTTCTGAGCATTGAAATCCTTTGACTTCCTTAAGGTCCAGTGCATTAGTTACCTATTGCTATGCAACAAATTACCACAAAGCTGAGCTAGTTAAAATAAGTACTTATTATCTCACAGTTTCTTTGGGTCAGAAATTTGGGAGTGGCTCAGCTTTGTTGCCCTGGCTCAGGGTCTCTCATGAGGTAGCAGTCAGGACAGTCAGGATGTGGTGAGGGCTGCAGTCATCCGAAGACTTGCCTGAGACAGGAGAATTCCCTTCCATCATGGTGCCTTCCTGTGCTGTTGGTGGGAAGCCTCAGTTCCTGGCCATGTGAGCCTCTCTGAGGGCTGCTTGAATGTCCTCCTGACACAGTAGGTTAGCTGGCTTTTCCCAGAGTGAGTGAATTCAGAGACGGTGATACAGAGGCCTTAATATCATTTATGACCTAGCCTTCAAAGTCACACTGGATCGTTTCTGCATGTCCTATTGACAACACAAGTCAACGCTGTTCAATGAGGAGGGGGACTACAAAGGTCATTGAAAACCAGGAGGGAGGAATCAGTGGTGGCCCTCTTGGAGGCTGGTTACCATATCCAGTTCAGTTCCTATTTCTTCTGTTCAACTTGTTATTAAATTCCAACCTCATGATATTCTTTTCTCTGAATTTCCTCAATACTTTCTCGATGAACTGCTAATGTGGGCATATGAGGTTCTGCCTTTCTTGTTTGATTAGGTGTTTTAGGCTCAAATATTTTCCATTGTAAAGTGGCTGGAGGGTGACGCAGCTGCTTAGGATTGCCTAGGATGGTGAGGGTAGTAGAATGAGATTCTTAAGTATTAGGGAGTGAGTCCCAATTCCTCTGGCCAAGCCCTTGTGCTGGGCTGCACCTGCCTGGGGAAAGGGGTGCTTTCTAAAAATTGATACAAAGGTAAGTTAAAGGCTTGGAGAAAGTTCTAGCATGGGTCCTTAGTAAATGCTTGTAAGAGGAATACATAAGTAAATGAAAAGTTTTTCCTGTGATCTTGTAGAATTCCATGGAGACTCAGTGTTTTTTTTTTTTTTTAAATTTTAATAGTTTTTGAGGAACAGGTGTTTTTGGTTATATGGATAAATTCTTTAGTGGTAATTTCTGAGATTTTGGTGCATCCGAGCATGTACATTGTAGCCCATGTGTAGTCTTTTATCCCTCAGTCCCCACCCATCCTTCTCCTCAAGTCTCTAGAAACCATTATATCATTTGTATGCCTTTGTGTCCTCATAGCTTAGCTCCCACTTACAAGTGAGAATATACAATGTTGGGTTTTCAATTCCTGAGTTATTTCACTTAGAATAATGGTCTCCAACTCCCTCCAGATTGCTGTGAATGCCATTATTTTGTTCATTTTTATGGCTGAATAGTATTCCATGGTGTATATATACCATATTTTCTTTATCCACTCATTGGTTGATTGGCATTTCGGCTGGTTCCATATTTTTGCAATTATGAATTGTGCTGCTATAAACATGCTTGTGCAAATGTCTTTTTCATATAATGACTTCTTTTCCTCTGGGTAGACACCCAGTAGTGGGGTTGCTGGATCAAATGGTAGTTCTACTTTTAGTTCTTGAAGGAATCCCCATACTGTTTTCCATAGTGGTTGTACTAGTTTGCTTTCCCATCAGCAGTGTAAAAGTGTTCCCTTTTCACCACCTCCAGGCCCACATCTGTAATTTTTAATTTTTAAATTATGGCCATTCTTGCAGGAGTAAGGTAGTATCTCATTGTGGTTTTAATTTGCATTTCCCTGATAATTAGTGATGTTGAACATTTTTTCATGTTTTTTAGGCATTTGTGACTTGGGAATATACCTAACCAAGGAGGTGAAGGATCTCAGTGGCATTTTGATATTCCCTTCTGGTTTTAGATTTCAGAGGGCTCATCTTCTAGGAACGATTTCTAGTCTTGGTGTATAAGAAGTGCCCTCTTACCTCTGCCTGTGAGTGGATAGATGAGGCTGGTGTTTGGAGCTGGGGGTTACTAATTTGAAGTTACTTCTCGTATGTTGTAAAGTTTATGTGGTTGAGGGTAGAAAACTGTTCTTGGGAGGGACTGCCTCAGACTTGAGTAGAACAGATAAGAGTCTTTCCTGGGCTCAGGTCTGGGTTGGTGCTGACAACCAGGGAACAGACTTCTACACAGAAGGGCAATTCTGTGAAATAAGCCCCGGAAGCCTCAGCCAGTATCCCTCCCTTCTCCCTCTGAGGTTCAAGGGAGATTGCTGAAGAGTACATGAGGGGCCAGGCTGGGAAGGGCGCCATGGGCCTGGGACTCCTGCTGCTTCTACTTAATTGCTCACACCCGTTTCTCTGCTTGCAGGGCTCCATTTCATTAATGAGCAAGACATGCGCTGGCCACGTGTCAAACCGCCTCAGTATTTATTTGGCTTTAAGCTGGGTCTTTCTAGAACATATGTGCCTCTGAGGGATTAAAACTCAAACAACTGTGACTTTGGTGGTTTTGACTGAGCTGGCACTGTGGATCTGAAAACAGAGTGTGTAGCTTTTGGTGGTGAGCAAGTGCCTGCCAGACAGGGCAACATAAAGTGACTTGGAAGGTCAGGAGTTACAATGGGGGAGGGAGCCTCCATGCTGAAGTTCAGGAAGCTGTCGCTTGCATGGCCTAAGAAGGCCACCTCCCTCATTCACCTTTCCAAGGTCAAATTTTAGGAATTATTCCTTTGGACTCAAGCTTGTTCAATAAGCATCGGAGTAGAAGGAGGGCCCCGCTAACATACTGGTTAAAAGCAAGCATTCTGCAGTCTGAGAGACCCAGGTTTACATGCTAGACCTGCCACTTTTTAACTATGTGCCTTTGGGAAGCTTCCATATCTCCTTTACACTTTACTTTCCCCACCTGTGAAAGGGACTAATAACTTGACCCATACATTTACAGCCAGTTCATGAGGAACACTGATGTGTATTACAGTTTCTTACACATTCTTTTCAGGTTTTAGTACCTGAGTTACACTAACCTTATAACATGAGTTGGGGGTGGGGGTGGGGGTGATATTTATTCCTCTTGCATTTTTTGGAAGAGTTTTTGTAAGGTTGATTTTTTTCTTTCCTAAATATTTGATAGAATTTAGCAATAAAACCTGAAGTCTTCTTTGTGGGGAAAATTTTGATAACAAATGTGATGTTGTCACTATTGAGAATCAAGTAGAGGAGTATATAAGCATGAAGTCCAAGCAGCCAGCCAGTGCTGACACAGCCACTGCTGTGGTGTCTCCTTGGATAAGACTTCCCACCAGCCTACCAAAACCACCTCAATTCCACCAGGATTCCACGCTATGCTGCATGCACTTGAAGATCTGTGAAAAAGATCAGGAAACTGAGACTCAAGGCATCTCAAGTAAAAAACAATCACTCAGTTAAGATTGCAGAATGAAACTAGGATGGCAGCTCAGTTATTTTTGACTCAAATCCCATGATATTTCACAATTCCACAGCTGCAATGTCACAATTAATAGATGAATCCCATTTTGTCGTCTGATGATTGTATTCTCCTCCTCTCTGCTTTTAGATGGGTGCTGGAAGCTGGCTTCAGAGAGAAGTACTATATAGATTCATTCCGTAATCATTCCCATTTCATTGTGTGTCTCAAAGCCTCCATGCAAGACTTGCTGCAGAACAAGCAAACAAACAAACATGCTCGCAGGGGTGAGGGCCTGTAGAAAGCTCAGGGAGTGGGGATGGGGGGGAAGAGAACTCCCTTGAAAAAGATGGGCGGATTAAAAAGAACACCATTCTCCCACCCCACCCAGAGCCAGAGACCATTAACTTCCAGTAAGTACTTCTGCAAGTCATCAATCTTCCTTAATCACAGATGACATGCAGTTAAACAACCTGGACCCAGAGAGCTTTCCCCTGACCCCAGATGGGTTCTCTAACATTTATGAGAACATTTGGAAGACATCAAAGTGAGTCAGTGGATAGGTAGAACCATATCCTCACCTTAATGGGGCAGCTAAGAAGTCAAAGAGAAGTGGGAAAGAGCAGTGGATTGTTTCTCCGGCTATCCGAGTCTGAATTAGCAAGTCTGGCAAATGGATAACAAGGTGTGTGGAGAGTGAAACTCCATGCAATTTCACAGATGGAAAGGGAACAGAGAAGTCAGGGATGATGGTAGCACTGGCAAAGGCAAGCATATATAGAAGCAGGTGTCACTAGTTACTGGGTGTTCATGACAGTCCTTGGCTGGATGTACACACCTGCTATGAACTAGATTGTGTCTATAGTTATATGTTGAAACTCTCATCCACAATATGGTGGTATTCGGAGATGAGATCTTTGGAAAGTAGTTAGGTCTAGATGAGATTATGAGGGTTGAGCCCCCATGATGGGGTTAATACTCTTACAGAAAGAGACACCTGAGAGCTCGCTTTCCTCTCTTTCTCCCTGTGCAAATGCACCCAGGAAAGACTGTGAGTGCACAGTGAGATGCTGGCCTTTCACAGGTCAGGAAGAGAGTCTTCACTAGAAAAAGAATCTGAAGGCATCTTGATCTGGGACTTCCAGCCTCTAGAACTAAGAATATGAATGTCTGTTGTTTAAACTACCCAGCCTGTGGTATTTTGTGACAGCAGCTCAAGTTGCCTAAGACAGAACCCACACACTAACTCACACACACAAATACATAGCCCAGAAGAAAAACTGCAGATCCTTAGGGTTCCTGTGCCTGATTTGGGTTAGAAACACTAGGACCTTATCCTTTCCAAGAATGTTATCAGTACAAGGTCACTATCAAGCAAAGTTTTCTAATCAACCAAAATCATATCTAAGAATTCTGTAAGGGAGACCAAGTGGCAGGCTCATTCAGGCCCAGAAAGCCAATGATCCACCTGTGGGATTTGTATCTCCCGTTCTTGGCATGCAGTAAGATAGGATAATAGCAGTATTAATAATAGCAGCTGTGGGTATCAAGGGTTTCCTTTGTCCCAGACACTGTGCCAAGTGCTTTATGTGCGTTTGCAAGTTTAATTTTTACCTGCTGCCCCATGGTCCAAGCCACCATTGCCCTTTCATCTGGACTATGCTGATAGCTTTCAAACTGGAAGCCCTGTCTCTGCCTTTGGCCTCTATAATCTCTTAGTTGTACAACTTCAAAAGTGATTATCTTAAAGATAAAATGAGATCATCCTGTAGCTCCAAATCCTCCTGCAGCTTTTGGTCTCTCTTACAGTAAATTCCGAAGTCCTTCCAGTGGCCTAGGAACCCCCACTTTCCCCTACTGATCTCTAGTCACTTTGCCTCTAACTTCCAGTCACTCTGGTCTCCTATGTGGTTCTCAAGTGTGTCAGAAACTCTCCTGCCTCTGGGCCTTTGTGTTTGCTGTTCCCACTGGCTGAAATGCTTTTCCCTGGAAATTAGCTCAGCTAGTGCTGTGACTTCCTTCAGTTTTCTGACTACATGTCAACTAAGTAGAAGGGCCTCCTCCATGGACCCTTTATTAAATTGGCCGAAGCCTTTTAAAGTTCAGGATTTGTCCTCCTCGCCCTAATTATACCTGGATTTGTTTCCTGGTATATTGCCCCCTTCCCCCACTAGAATATAAGCTCTAATTTAATCCATTAGAAGAGGTTAGTAGATCTATTAATTATTAACTAATTCTGAGGACTATTCTAACTGCTAGGGATACAGCAGAAAATAAGATATCCTAATCTGAGGACTGTTCTAAGTGCTAGGGATATAGTGGAAAATATCCCTAGCACTTAGAACAGTCCTCAGAATTATTTGTTGAGTGAACAAAAGAACAAATAAATAGTGCTTTTCCTACCTTTATTTCCTTCCATTTAATAACAAATTTTCTCCAAAGAGCAAGTTACTCATTTTTTTTAAAAAGGTAATGAGATAAAAAGGGAAAAAGACTAAATTTTGAACTGTGACAAGATTATTATCTGGGAAGTCTCATCAACGCACGCAGCAGTCAGTTCTGCCTCAAGCTGGTGGGTGACCTGTCTCACTTGACCTGTGTGGCATGGCACCCAGACCAGCAGAGAATATCACAACAGATTAGAAGATGACAGACATGCATATCCAAGCCAGATGTTACCTTCCTTCCTAGTTAAGATTTCGTGAACAGTGGTCCTCAAACTTTTTGGCCCCCGGGACTGGTTTTATGGAAGACAATTTTTCCACAGACTGCAGGGTGTTAGGAAGGGAGATGGTTTCAGGATGATTCAAGCAAATTACATTTATTGTGTACTTTATTTCTATTATTATTACATTGTAATATAGAACGAAATAATTATAAAACTCACCATAATGTAGAATCAGTGGGAGTCCTGAACTTGTGGGTTCCATCTGGGGGTGATGGGAGACAGTGACAGATCATCAGGTATTAGATTCTCATAAGGAGCACACAATCTAGATCCCTTACATGCACAGTTCACAATAGGGTTCCTACTCCTGTGAGAATCTGACAGGAGATGGAGCTCAGGCCGTAGAGTAATACGGAGCTCTGTAAGTACAAATGAAGTTTTGCGCACTCGCCCTCTGCTCACCTCCTGCTGTGCAGACTGGTTCCTAACAGGCCACAGACCAGGTTTGGGGACCCCTGCCACAAGTGTGGTTTACCAGTCATGCTGGAGCTGCATCTGTATCATGTGTGTGTGTATGGTGCTGTAGAGTTTTGTATTATAGCTACTCTTGATGACTTGAAGTTCGTTAACTTTGTAGAATGCTTCTCGTTCTTAATCATTTTGTGAAGAAAGAATAGAACTCTTTTAGAAATTGTTAACCCATTTTTTTTTCATTCATATATTTAGTATGTGCCTTCTGTGTTTCAGAGACTATATAAGAAACTGGTGCTATAACAGGAAACCAGAGAGACAAAGTGTCTGTTCTCAGGGAGTGTCTTGAACATATTAGGGCTAAGTAACATTTTTTCTTTAAGATCCCGGTGTCCAGAAAAGGACCAGAGTTAAGACCTTATTTTACAGTATTTTCTGTGTTGCCTATTTCCGCCTGGGAGTCCCACCCTTCACAGAATAATTAAGACAGAGCGTGACAAGCACATATTATGTGGAAAGGAAGGCAAAGCAGCAGCTACAGGGGCTCTTACCTATGCGCCATCTGTTGAGAATTAACTCTTTTTACCTGTGTGTAATCTTTTGAGAATTAACTGGATTTTCTTTTTACCCACTATGGCACTTGTTAGGTATTCCAAAGAAACTTCAAATATGAAAGATAAATGAGAAAACCTTGGCATTGGTAGTATAAAAAAAACTGGCCAGCCTATATAGACAATTATAAATGATATTTCAAAAGTTACTCTAAGTGATATCATGGTGTTGACAATTTTATAGTTGGGTGGGTAGCAGCCCAATCTGGATTTTTACAAGGTTTTTTTTTAATGTGTTGTAAAGCAAAGGGACCTTCTACCCATGGAAAAAATGTTTCAGACAGCTTCTTCTGTAGCCCCTCCTTGTTCTCACTTCCCTGGTAATGCTACATCTAGTTTCTTTGGAAAGGAAACATGAAGACAGCTTGATACTCAGATTCATACAAAACTTTATGGATTGAAAAATTCTTTGATGGTCTCGCTTTATAAGTGGCAGAACAGTTTCAGTAGACAGCTGTTGCTTTTCAAGAGTTTTGCCTCTTTTTTCCAATGACAACAGCTCCTGTAGGGAGCTTCCATGGAGTCTGGGTGATTTTCAGTCATCATCGTGTCTCCTCCTGCACCCCTCATGGCTGTAAGATTGGTTATGCTACTCAAGTTTTGGAACAGCTAATGTAAGTCATATTCTGTGCTCTCTGATGGGTATAAAGTCCTATGATTCAGGTTAATCAATCAGATCTAATTTCTTGGGATGAAGGAAGCATTTAAGTCAGTTATTGGAGAAGAAAAGTGAGTCATAAACTTTAACCTCAAAACTTTTAGTGGAGGATATGGGCATATATGAAAATAATTATAAGGAAATATGGTGGTAGCTACAATAAAGGTATGTAATAGGAGTTTAATAAGAAAGAGATGTGTTATTAAATTCCTCAGAGGTAGAGATGCCAGAACTAGGTCTTTCAGGATGAGTGATAATTTGATAAGCAACCAAGAGGTAGGAGGGAAGAAAGATCTTGGCAAAGTGAAAGCAAAGGCACAAAAAGGCATGAAAACCTGATAACTATAGAACTGTTATTATCATCATATTTGACTTTTATTTTCTTTATTTATAAATTGAAAGAATTGGAATTAGATTCTAAGTTTCTTAAAGTGTGGTTCAAGGATCACTGGCATGCTTGGTAAAATGCGAATTCCCGGGACCCATGCCATATCTATTGTGTATCTATTACAACTTCTGTAGGTCAGGTCCAACAATCCGCATTTTCATATAGCTCCTCAAATGATTTTAATGCCCATCCAATTTTGGATTAAATAGTCCTGAGGTCAGTTTCATTTATAAAGTTCTGTGTTTATATAATGCCAGTTTCCTTTGCCTGGCAGAGGAGACATATTAAATGGATTATGAATAAATGGATGAATGAATAAGTGAACAAATGGATGGATTAGGCATTCAAAGGTTTAGAACCCTATAGCAAATACTATTCATGCTCTGGCCATATCTCCTTGGAATTTACCATTGTAGTGAATGACTGCAACCTCCACTGGGTAAGGTTGGAGCTCCAGTTACCTGCATGCTCAGCAACCCTTGCTAATAGTTGGTGCATGCTGGTGTATAAATAACTATCTCCTTTGTCCTTAGTTGCAATAATTCCTAGGTGCTGGTCCACATTGAATTCTGGAGTCCCTAGTAGAATTAAGCTCCAGTGAAAACGGCCTTGATGATGCACCCTTCTTGTTCTGCCTTTTTTTCCCCATGTTTCACTTCTCCACACCACTCGTGGTGTTTCCTGGGATCACTATTTGCACTCAAATCTATTCTGGAGAAATTCAAACCAAGATCTCCTCTAAGTAACACTGTGAATTACAATATAGCTCCCAGGAATGCCATCCTGTCGCGGGCAGGTCCACCCTCCCCGATCTGTTCTCTAAGTGATCCCACTTACCCAGCATAGTACCCTTTATACTAGGTGCTCAATAAATATTGTTGGATTGAATTTCTTGTTTGGGATCAATTTTTTCCAAGTGGACTTTCTGCTGTTTTTCCAGGGAAGAGCATCTTGCAACTGTGCTCTTTTCTGAGCACAGTTGTGTAGAGGATCTTCCATGGTAGTCTTCATGCGGCGTTATGTCTGGGTAGCTGGGGTAGCAGCGTTATCTGCTGAATAAGGGCTGGCTGAAACCCCTGTCCACTTGTGTGTGGGCCATTCGTTACTCTTAGTGCCCAGGAGGTTCTAAGAAAAGAAGAAATCCTTTTTTTCACTCTGTTGCCCAGGTTGGAGTGCAGTGGTGCCATCTCGGCTCACTATAACCTCCGCCTCCTGGGTTGAAGTGATTCTCTTGCCTCAGCCCCCCAAGTAGCTGGGACGACAGGCGTCCACCACCATGCCCAGCTAATTTTTGTATTTAGTAGAGACAGGGTTTTACCACGTTAGCCAGGCTGGTCTCTAACTCCTGACCTCAGGCAATTCCCCCGCCTCGGTCTCCCAAAGTGCTGGGATTACAGGTGTGAGTCACTGTGTTCTTGATGATCTCTAAGGCTCTTAAAATATTTGATTAGGTATCTGTGTGAGAATCTGACGAAAACTATGGGCTCTCTCTTGAGAAAGAAAGAACACACAAACACAATTTTACATTTACATATGATGCAAAGGACATTTTGAAGTCCAACTGAGAAAACTCTGAAGCAGTGCTTCTCGAGTTACCTATGGACAATCTTTACATATTTTTTCAAAATTTCAATCTGCCACCAATCAATATTAGTTCCCAGCTCAAACCACGGGAGACTCACCCAACAAGTGTGACCACACCCGACCTGGTCTGCATCCTGATATGAGCCTACTGATCACGTGCTTCAATGTCATGTCAATGTGAAGTTTCTAAAGGCTCACTTTCAATCCTGCTACTTACCTTGGTGGGTTGGTATCTGTGGCTGCGGTCTGTGGACCACACTTTGAGTGGCTCCATTCCATGGTCTAAGGATTATAAACTGAGACTGTCTACGCTCAGGGCTCCCCTGTGCTTACGGACTGAAGCTCATTCCTCACCATGGCAAATGAAGCCCCAGGCTCCAGCCAGAGCACATTTGTTTCCTATTTCCTTTGCCATACTCTTCATTCCATCCCTCCTTTTACTTTTCCCTAATGTTCCCTCCCTCACTTCTAATTATCCTAGGAAGGATTTATTGCTTCCTCACCTGTATCCTTCTACCATTTAGAATACACTACTTATCACAATATATTATGATGACATAGTGTACATCCTTATTCACCTCCAAATAGTTATCTCTTTAAGTGCAGAGGTAACTTTGCTCATATGTTTTGTATGCAAAGAGATCTTCACAGCACCTGGCACATAATAGGTGTTCAGTGAATGTATGTTGAACCAAAGTGAAGTGAATAAGAGGTATTGGCCAACAAGGACAGAGAACACTGATGTCCAGTTCCTAACGAGTCTTATGTATTCCTTAGCTGGTTGCTGTCGCTGGGGAGAGATCAAGGGCTCAGCCACAGGTGTAGTTGACGAGAAAAGCAGAGCTAAAGACTTAGCTTTGGCCCATGAACATGTTTGTCACTCTCTTGGCAGGGATTTGGCTTTGGCTGAAAGAAGGTTGATTTAGATTTTTCCTGGGCCTTGGGAAACGGGTGCAAACTCAGTGGGAAAGGAGGTGGGAGTATTTGCAAGCTTAGGTACACCTGCTCTTAGCAGAAGATGCTGTTTCTTTCCATCATGTTTTACTCTCCAAGCAGGATCCCTTCACTTGCTGAATACATGATTGATTTCACCTCCAGGTGGGAATGTTTCTCTTTACTCGTTTGGCTACAGCTACTGAAAATAATCCCTACTCAAACGTCAAAGGGGACTTGGGGGTCATCACCTTGGCTAGAGTCAGGAACTGAACTTGAATTACATTTATATGGGGAAATGATTGCTTCTTGGGACTTGGAAGGTAGGTGTTCAGTGTCAGCCCAGAGGTGGAGGTTGGTGGGGGGTAAGAAGAATAGGAATTCTGGATTGATGAGGCAGGTGGTTATGTCAATGATTTACATTATAAGGAAATTAGACATTCTGGAAAAGGTTATTAGGGTGTTTTAAAAGAAAGCCATGTGAGAACACATGGACACAGGGAGGGGAATATCACACACCAGGGCCTGTTGGGGGGGCTAGGGGAGGGGTAGCATTAGGAGAAACACCTAATATAGATGACGGGTTGTTGGGTGCAGCAAACCACCATGGCATGCGTATACCTATGTAACAAACCTGCACGTTCTGCACATGTATCTCAGAACTTAAAGTATAATAATAATAATAAAAAAGAAAGCCATGTTTTGAAAAAGTGATGAAGACTCTGAGTAAAGTAAGGGGAGAGGAAAGGTTAGGGATAACCACTGGAAATAGCCTCAAAGCAAGGAAAGGAATGGAAGAGTGAGATCTCAGTACAGGGCAATGGGGAAGGAAAACTCGGTCCAGCCATTGCTCCTGAGCACTAGACCTGTACACTCAACTGATTCTAGAAACATCCCCACCAGAATCTCAAACTCAAGGAGGTTGAGTTTGAGATCTGGCTGGACCTCAAACCAGAATCACTTTTATTTATTAGGTAATATTGTATTTTTTAGTGATCACTTTTATTTATTAGGGAATATTTTATTTATTAGTGATCACTTTTATTTATTAGTGAATATTAACCCTTGACCTTCTGTTCCCCCTGTGTTTTACATCACTGGGAGTGGTTCCAGCATACTCTTGCTTAAGCCATTTCTGGGTGTGACTATTGGTTTCTTCATCTTCCTCATCTCGTACATCCTGAACATTGCCAAGTCCTATTAACCCTAATGTCTAAATATTTTTTATAATCCTGCCCACCTCTTCCAATCTTCACTGAAACTCTCTAGGTCAGGCTACCACCATTTTGTGCCTAGATTAATTTTGTTCCCTCCAGTCTGTTCTCTACTTTACAACTGTCTTGGGTTTGTTCCCAAAATATCTAACTGTGGTATTTTTCACCTTAATACCATTCAGTGATTTCACATCGCTCTTTGGATAAAGTCTAACTCCTCACAAAAGCTTTTGTGATTTGCCTCATCTCTCCCCAACTCATTCTTCTTACTCTGTCTTGCACTATCCTTGCTCTGAACTCTCAGTTCTCTGTGCCACATTGTCTCAGAATATCTGCTCATGTTCCGTTCTGTCTTACTAGTTACCTTTCTCCTGCATCATACTTTCCTATTCTTTTTTTTTTTTTTTTGGAAGACAGTCTCACTCTGTCACCCAGGCTGGAGGGCAGTGATGGGATCTCAGTTCACTGCAACCTCCACCTCCTGAGTAGCTGTGATTACAGGCACCTGCCACCATGCCTGGCAAGTTTTGTATTTTTAGTGGAGACGAGGTTTCACCATGTTGCCCAAGCTGGTTTTGAACTCCTGGCCTCAAGTGATCCATCCACCTTGGCCTCCCAAACTGTTGGGATTACAGGCGTGAGCCACTGTGCCTGGAGTACTTTCCTGTTCATGAAATCTCACACTGGGTGTTATTTCTGTTGGTTCCCCAAGGTTAAATTAGTTGTCCCTTATATTGAATTACATTGTTCTTCTTCTGTTTCTTCTTAATATTTTTCTGGTGTATTCATTTTTTGTTTCCTTCACTGGAAACAAATGCTTGAAAACAAGGACTGTGTCTCCTGCACTGTTGTATTTACAGTGGCAGATATCCTTAAGTCCTCAGGAAATATTATTTGAATAAATGAATAATTTCAGAGAGATTCAGGAAGAAGCTGAGTGTCAGGACCAAGGGAAAGAATTCATGTGGGTGGAGCCTCAAGAACATTGACCTGTTGTCTGTAAATCAGTTTAGAAATGAGAAAATTGAGTTGGACTCATGCCCCGAAGGAAAAGTGATCATCTTTATTCAGGTACTGAAGGGCCTGAAAATAGACTAGGTCTGGTATATTAGTAAGGTTCTAGAAAAAGCTTTTAATAAAGGACCTACCCGTAGCCATGTGGTCAGGGTTAAGGAAATCAATAAAGGATGCTGATGCTTCAAGACACTAGGAACAGTGTGAAGCTGTTAACACTTCTAGCACTGAAGGAACAAAGAGAGGAAATAGTGTTAAGAAACTTAACAAGAACATGGAGGGGATGCTTAGCAGGAGTTGCAGTGTTCAGGCAGGACCAGGACAGGGAAGAAACACCTTGGTCTCTCTCCTGTTGCTGCTGTTCCTTTCAGTCATACTCAATGTAAAACCCGAGGACAAGGGAGCCTGGGTGGCACAGCTCCCCCAAGGGTGTTGATCTCTTAAGGCTCATAGGACAGAAAAGGGTGGAAAGGGGATGTGGAGGCACAAATGAACCAGCACACCTGGTTGTGAAATGAGAGAAGGAGAGAAAACTAGAAGGAAAAGAGAATGCTTCTAAGTGTGGGAGTTAGAAGAAAATGTGTGGTGATTGGAGGACTAGTGGACATTCCCAATGACTTGGGTAAGAGTCTGGAATCTTTACATCTGCACCAAGGATAATGTCCAGTGGGGCCCTGTGACTTTGGCCATGGGTGGGGTGTGCATGTGGAGATTTGTTCCCTCATGGTGTTTGTGAAGGTCAGGTGACCTTGAGCAGTTGGGCTGTTCACCTGGAGCATGGGTCGTGCTGCCAGAGAAGCAGTGTAAGGGTAGATGTGTCAGGGAGGGGAAGGTCAGGGCTTGGACTTGGAAGAGAGCTCTTCTACTTTTTGGATTGCTGTGTGCAGCATTGAAAATATGCTCTGAGAAGCACGCGGCACCCAGCCTGCCAGCCCGGCCGTCGTCGTTGCTTGTCTATGCATGTGCATGTGTGTGTATGCATGTGTGTGTCTGTGTGAGCAGCTGGGGATGTGCATTTGGAGCAGGCTGCTCTATTCTTTTGTCATATGTGACCTGGCAGAATTTCTCCTGGAAATGCAGTTCCTCGGAGGGTATTTTACAAGGAAAATACCCTGGCTTATTACCTTCTGTTAGAATACAACAAGAATAAATGGTCTAAACGACAGCAGGAAAAATTTAGTTTAGACTTAAGGGATGGCTTTTAATAACTTGTGTATCAGATTTTCTTTTGACCCCGGGGAGACATTGTTTTTCTCTTCAATTCTGAATTACATCACATATCCAAACAGCAAGATTTCTACATTTTAAGTTCCACTTAGATGACATTAAAAAAAATGGATGTACCAATTTTCTTTAAAATTCTGACTGCAATAGCCGAATATCCCGGTTGTCTGTATTTCGGGATTATTGATGCTTGTTTGTCTAGGCCCTTTCTCTCTCTTCATGCCTGCAGAGTGCAGAGAGCAGAGGTGAAATTCATACGCTCTGGGGGAGAACTCAGGAAGATTCAAATACTGCCTTTTCTACTTAATCTGGCCCATAGCCACTTCTCTGATTTCTTTCTCTCTTTATCCCTTTCACTCACTGAACTCCATACATACTGGCCCCCTGGATGTTTCCTGTATGACTTGGGACGCTGTGGAGAAATTTCCTCTATTGGTAGCTGATCCAGATACATTGTCTCTACCATGTCTTCCAACTCTGAGATTTCCAAGTTTCTATGTTAGTGTGTGTGACTAATAAGCTCATACTTAGTGAAACAAACATTGGCCTCGTAATCCAAAATCCCAGAGTCAATCTTAGATTTCTCCCTTGCCGGTTGCAATAGCTTAGCCATCACTTAATCTAAGTTTGTATTTTTTTTAAAAATGGAGATGATCATACCTGCTTCAAATAGTTTATGTGAAGAGCATCTGAAACAAGGTTTATCAAAGCATTTTATAAAATTCTAAGGAAGGGGTAGCTACAATTAATTACCTCTGACACAGTGATGTTAATAGTGGAGAATAAAGGGTGCAAATTTGAAAGACAAAAATCAACCAATCAAAAGACTGCTATATTCTTGCCTGAATTTTAAGACTAGGATAAAGGAAAAAATATGATTGGAGAGAGAACCACTCAATTATTCAGGAAAACAACCTAATAGACCCCTTGTTTTCTGTAAGAAGGCCCAGAAAGGGTCTGGATGCCCATGGCTGAAACAAAGATGATGTTAAAATTCCTTTGCATAATAAAGCTATAGGAATTTTTGTGTCCTTCCTCCTGCCCCGCAATGGGCAGACTCAGGAGAGAAGAGGTAAGGGGGTTAGAAAGGAGAAGATTTACTAGATAAGTGCATTAGTCTGAGTCCTCCAGAGAAACAGAAACAAACAAGATTTATTTATTTATTTATTTAAAATTAAGATAAGTTAAAGGATGTGCAAGGAAATTTATTATAAACTGTTCAGCAGTTATGGAGGCCGAGAAGTTTCAGGATCTGTAAGCCTGAGACCCGGGAGACTGAATGGTGTAAGTTCTAGTCCAAGTCGGAATTTGAAGGCAGGAGAAAATGTCCCAGTTTAAAGATAGTCAGACAGAGACAGAGAGAATTCTTTCCTACTAATCTTTTATTTTATTTAGACCTTCAATAAATTGAATGAAGCCCTCTGACACTGGGGAGGGCAATTGCTTTACTCAGTCTACCGATTTAAATGTTGATCTCATCTGGAAACACCCTCACAGACACCCTGGAAATAATGTTTGACCACGTATCTGGGGCACCACATGGCCCAGTCAGGTTGATACTTAAAATTAACGGACACATTAGGGAAGGAGTTGGTGCAGGGAGAAGGGGCCCAGTCCCAGTTCTGGGTTAAGCCCTAAGAGGGAGATGGCCTAATGTTAGAGAGGGTCCCTTCGTCTGAGATGGGGACTCTAAGCTTGGTGATGTTTGCAGTCTAATGTTAGGTGATTACTGCTTGAGTTAATAATACTGTAGGAATGAAGGAGGTGGGTTGGGCTGTGTCCATGTAGAGCAGTGGGACAACAGTCAGAAAGAGCAGATGCCCAGAAGGCCATAGATGGTGTTGTAGTAGCCTGAGCTGCAATTTGGAGCAACTAACAAGAGGTGATAATCTGCATCTTTTTATACCCAACGGAATTTTCAGAAATACTTATGAGAGGACTGAATTTCTTTTGGCTGGTAAGGAATAGGGCTTGAGTAATTTTACATTGATGTTAGAGGAAAGTCTTCCTTAGAGGACCCAGGCATTTGGGCAACTCAGGTGGTAGTTGTTTCCTATTAGATTCTGTCCCAGGATGGTAGGGACAAAGCTCATTTTGTTCGCTGGTGTAACCCCAGTGTATAGAACAGTGCCTGGTGGTTAGTAGGTGTTGAATGAATATTTGCATTGCCTTTTTGTTGTTTGTTTAAATGTACTCTTAATTTTGAAGTACTTTTAGATTTAAAGAGAAGTAGCAAAGATGATCCAGAGAGTTCTACATATCCTTCTCCTTGTTTTCCTATTGGTACCTTATATTACCAGAGTAATTTGTCATAACTAAGAAATTAACATTGGTATAATATATTACTCTAAAGTAAACTCCAGGCTTTACTCGGAGTTTCCAGATTTTCCACTGATGTCTTTTTTTTTTTTTTTTTCCTGGAAGCCCACCCCAGGGTACCACATTTACGTTTAGTCATCATGTCCTCTTAGTCTCCCTTGGTCTGTGACAGTTTCTTAGTCTTGCTTTGTTTTCCATGACTTGGTCAGATTTGAAGAATACTGGTCAGACATTTGGTAGAATATCCCTTAATTTGGGTTTCTCTATGTTTTTCATTGTAAGACTGGGAGCTCTGGGTTTATAGATATGCACTGCCCATTGGTTTAGGATTTCCCCTCTGAAGAAGTTGCAAGTGGGAGAGTATCTAAAGCTGAAGAGGCAACCTTGTGGGCAAAGATGGTGAGGCTGAAGCCTACAGTCAGTTGTGTTTTTCTGTTCTGACCTGCCATTCAAACAATTAGGATGCTCCTAATCGCAGCCATCTCACAGTATGAGAGGCTACTGAGAAGTAGTAAAAAACCATCTGCATTCCTCAACAAATGAGCCAACTTGTGGACCTCTGACAGTGCCTGGCCCCAAGCAGGCTCTCAGCTCACAGTGGCTCTTAACATAAATAATCCAAAAGGCTGTTTTTTTCTTATAAAGGATGACCTTGTGATGATTGCTTTGAGAGGCATGAAATTACACAGCCTGCCTGCAATGATTTTCTTAGATAAGCATGCTTTTTATACAAATATGTTTGAGGAAAAACCAAGGTCTTTGAGCTAGGAGTGAGAGGGATAAATAAGTTAAAATCAGTTATATCTTCTTTGATTTTTTTCGAAGCCTATTGTCCCCAAAGACTTCCTATATTCCTCTTTTGCTGTCTCCTTTGACTGATACAACATTAAGAAGTACTTAATTTTTGACTTATTGAGTTATTTCACCTTGAGGAATTTATTCCCTGCTTGCTCATTTTTCTTTCTCAAACAACTGGAATCATGCTGTTTTCAGTAGAGAGTCTATCTTAATCCATTTTGTGTTGCTATAACAGAGCAGTAGAGATTGGGTAATTTACAAAAAGAGAGGTTTATTTAGCTCATGGCTTTGCAGTTTGAGAAGTTTAAGACTGAGTGACTGCAACTGATGGCTTCTGGTGAGGGCCTTGTGCTGTATCAAAATGTGGCAGAGAAACAGAAGGGCAGCTGGGCTCATGTGAAAGGGCAAAACGTGAGAGGCAATCTCACTGTGCAACAACTCACTTTCATGGGAACTAATCCATTCCCAAGAGAACTAACCCAGTCTGAGGGGAAAGACATTAATCCATTTAGATAACGTAATCACCTCTTAAAGGACCCACCCTCCAACACCACCACATTGGGATCCAAGTCTCAGCATGAGTTTTGGTGTGGACATGCCATATTCAAACTACAGCAGAGGCCTTGTGGTATAGAAAAGGGAATGTAAAGGTTGGAGTTAGGGTGTTTGAGTTGCCACATCACTCATTTTTGTGAATAAATCTGTTATTCTCTCTGAGCCTTGAGTCTTCTTGTATAAAATTGGATGGATGCAATGGATCCCACATCATCCATTATGGTGTCAGTGTGGGCTAGTCCCTTATTCTCTCTGAATCTTAAGTCTTCATCCATAAAATCGGATGGATGGAATGGACCCCATAGGAGTGTTGCCAAGAGCATAGGAGATGTGAAATGCATGTGAAGAATGTTTGACAGATGAAGTCCTATAGAAATGCTTGTTGCTACCTCTAGAGCTTCCTTCTTTCAATGCAGAAGTGTGGAAATTACAAAGAAAAAAGAACAAATACAACTAAATGGTTCAAGTCCCCTGCCTGAATATTGAAAGTCAGAATTTGCATGTAGATAGAAGAGGGATGAGGAGGCAGGGAGGGCACTGGGTGTCACATTCAAACAATTCCTCCTCTTGGCTTGCTGTAGCTTGGCCCTCTGCCCAGGGCTTGTTGTTATCAATGAACTCCCCCCAGCAGCTGAAGGAAACACACATTGGATGGAATAATGTTTGCTGAACACTGATCCCAAGATGCTCTGATATGGGGTGTGGGGGTAGAGGTTATTGGAGCTTCAGTTTTGTTGAACATCTTTCCTTCCTGTTCTGTGCATTTTGGGCCACAAGCAGAGGTAGTATTTGACATTTCTGGGCACCCAAGCAAAACACAAAACCACTACCTTATCTTCACAAAGGGACAATCTTCTCCTTTCTTGAACTTTCTGACTCTAGACTTCTCCCATAGAATGGATTCTTAACTGCATTACAAGCCAGGTTTCTAGGAAACAGCAATGCTTTTCAGACTAATTGCAGGAGAGTAAGAAGAGATGTGAGGGTAGGAAAAAATGTCATTTTTTAGGAAACTATCAGCTTTTTTGTCTTGGATGCATTTTGAAATATTATGTCACTTGAGATCTCCTCCTAGCCATTCATACTCCACTGCCACTCAACTTGTGGTCCTTGTATCTTGTTGGGGGATGCTTGTCTTTGGCCTCCCATAGCACTTAACTTTACATGCATGATCTTATTTAATAAGCACAACAACAAAATGGTAATATGATTTCTTCACCTGCTGAGTTTCTACTCCATGTTATAGTGGCTAGAGGACTAAGGAGCCTTTTTCCTCTACCAGATAGAATTTATCTTGAGGACAGGAGTGATGTCTTGCTTGTCTTCATATTTCCTACAATACCTCACTGATGCATGACACATAATAAATGTTCCCTAGATTTTTGCTGAATAACTAAATGGCTTTGAGGATACTCTTCTATATTTTTGTTAATAGCAACACATTGCTCTAAAAACAATGAATATTTTCAGAGAACAAATGTATCCCATGAAACTGTGCCAAACATAAGTCTTAAATTCAAGGCCACAGATGAAAGAAACTTATTTTCCTGAAGCTTTTGTATTTATTAGATTTTTCTAGGTTCATTAATCCTTTGGAATTTTGTAATCCTTGTGGATATGGGAAAAGATGAATCAGAGTGAGCCATCCAAATTTCTAAGAAAGCAAGAATGGAGAGAAGCATGCAAAGACTGAGAGATAAAGAGTAGACCTGAGGCTGAGCGTGGTGGCTCATGCCTGTAATCCCAGTACTTTGGGAGGCCGAGGCGGGCAGATCACGAGGATAGGAGATCGAGACCATCCTGGCTCACACGGTGAAACCCTGTCTCTACTAAAAATAAAAAAAAAAAAATTAGCTGGGCGTGGTGGTGCACACCTGTAGTCCCAGCTACTTGAGAAGCTGAGGCAGGAGAATTGCTGGAACCTAGGAGGTGGAGGTTGCAGTGAGCTGAGATCATGCCACTGCACTCCAGCCTAGATGACAGAGTGAGACTCCGTCTCAAAAAAAAAAAAAAAGAGTAAACCTGAGTCGACCGAACAACAGAGGTCAAGACATGAAGTAGGAAGGGTTGTTGTCCATGACTAGCATGTAAACACAGGTACATACCTGCAGGAAACTGTGTCCATGTAAGGAACGCTGGACTCTTGGCCTTTTTGTTTCCTTCTCAAGGAAGCCTTATAGCCAGAGTGAAATGGAGGACTGTGTAATTTCCTAGATCTTGGACCTTGATAAGGTTGCTCATGGTAATTTGGTAACCAGGTCCCATCTAAAGGCTGAGACAACTCTATTGGTCCATATTTCTATTTTGCTTTGTGCAATTCTGGCTTTTTTGTTTTCCAGAACTGTGAGAACTACTTGTATGCTGTACCTATGAGCTGGACAGCTGTCTCTGGAAGCTGTGGTATGAGAGGGACAGTTATGTTCCTTGATGAAGATGTGCTCCCATGTCCCAACTTTTCTTAATAACCTCTGTCAAACATGAACATATCTCAACACTTCATGAAGCTACTTAATATTTTAGCCTGAACTATTACTTTTAGTTAACAAGGCTTACTTACTTTACTACCTACCATATGAAAAATCCCCTTTGTTTGTCCAAAATAAAGTAACTGCGGATTAGAGGAAAGAATCATAAACTTGCATTCAGAAGTCTTAGATTTTAACCTCAAAATTGCCACTTACTAAGTGTGTGTTGCTCTAATCAAATCCTTTGCTGGGATACATATATACACATATACACTGAAGTAAGATGACTTAGGGATTTTAGAATTAGTTGGTCTGATCAGCATGATCAGCATGAATATTGGAATCAGATGGCCTGGTTTACAAAATTCCTTCCATTACATACAAGTCATGTAATTTTGAGATGTTCACATGGTTCTGTAAGTCTAAGCTTCCTTATCGTATAAAGCAGATTATAACAGTACTGAATTTTAGAAAGTTGTGAAATTAAAAGAGCAAAATAAAGGATGGAAATGCTTCACATAGTAGCCGGTGCATGGTAAAAACTTAACAAAATTATTATGATTTATATTCATATATACTAGCAGAGCAACCTTGGCAGAGGTCAGTCAAAATTTTAGCTTTAGGGTTGTTAGTTCTGAAATAAAATCTAATCTCATAGGACTACTGCTTTGTCTATCAGAAATCACTGTACAATTCATTATATAAGTTTCTTCCTCGGGAATTCAAGGTGGGTATTCTCAAAGTCTGATATTTGGGATTTTTGCTGAACCAACTATACGTCCACATCTGTAATAGTTTGATAGATTTCAACCTTATCCCTTTTCGTTTTGGGCGTTTTGTTTTGTTGACTCTCTGTCTTTGTATGGCAGCTTGCCAAATCTTTTGGTCATTCATTTAATTTTTCCTGGACCTTTTCCATCCACGTTGTGTCATTCTTATGAGGCAATGACCGGGGCTATTCTGAAATACACACAGATGTCAAAAGTAGAAAAAAGACAGAAGAAAATTAAAATGTGCATTGATGGTATTCATTTTTATTTATGTGACTTTGTCCTGGCCAATCTGAGGAAACAAACAAAAGGCAGGTATAATTAAACAAGCTCTCCAAACAGTATACAAACATGAAGGTTTTCTTAGGTCTGAGTCAATGAGCTTACACTGGCCAAACCTTCTTTTCTGGTGAGCCACTACCCAGTTTATAGGCTAGTTGCTATTTGTAATGCTGATATACTTAACTGTGTTTATAAGACATGGAAGGATGCATTTTTCTTTTATAAGAAATAGAATACCTTTTTCTCTGAGCTCCACTCTATCGCTATCTAAATTATCTGACAGAAAGAAGGAAATAACATGAATAAACACCTACTCCTCTGAATTGGCCCATTTTGCTGGAGAGTCATTGATCCCCAGAACCATCCACAAATCATAACTAGACAAAAATTATTCCTGACAGTGAGAACTGTAATAAAAGTTTTCATTTCCCAGCACATGGGAGAAACTGTATTGATTGCCTTCCAGGGAGCCTACCCTCCAAATTGTTTGGGGGGAAATAAGGCCAATAAAATAATCTTAATAGCATTTGGTGAAATTTATGACTTACCCAAAAAGTTTCTGTGTCCTTCTTGTTGAAACATTGCTTTTAAGAAAATAGCTTTAGATATGTTTCTCCCAAATGACTACATATCATTCATATCAGGAATAACTCAAATTTGCTGAATTTGAAAGTTTAGCTGCTTGATCGGTAACAGAGATTTTCGGCAAGAGTATTTTAAGTAGTCATAATAAAAGAGCAAATGGCAGATCCTTTTGTGATTGTTGCTGCAATGGTTAGACTGTAGACTCTCTGACCTGGGTGGGAACTCAAGAGATCTCTGAACCAGATACATCCATGGTTTAGGAGTGAAGCCAATATTTATAGACACTACTGCATCTGCTGTGTTTGAATGTCTAGCTGGCTAAGTGCAGTCCGTCTGCTATACAGAGAGCTCCAATACAGTATAATAGTTCTGAAATCTATCAGTTCGTTAGAATTGCCTGAAAAATTTAAAAAACCCAATGCCTGATTCTCAACCAATTGAATTAGAATCTATGGGTTGTAAACTCCACTGTGAGTTCTTTGAAGTTCACCATCATATAGAATATTTCCCTAAAACCCTAATGCCTAGTTCATAAAGGCACAACACATACTTGTTGATTAAATGAATGTCAATGAAGTAAACATTTAAAAATTATTCTTATAATTTAAAAAAATCTTTCCATGAATGGCTCTAAAGCTTATGAAAGAGAAATGTCTATACAGGAAAGGGATCCTAAAGGTGGGAAAATAAGTTTGGCAAATAGGTGAGAGCGTGTGTTAGTCTGTTTTGTGTTGCTATAAAGGAATATCTAGGTCTGGGTGATTTTTAAAGAAGAGGGATTTATTTGACTCATGATTCTGCAGGCTGTACAAGCATGACACCAACATCTGCTCAGCTTCTGGTAAGGCCTCTGGAAACTTTTACTTCTGGCAGGAGGCGAAGGAGGAGCTGGCATGTCACACGGGGAGAGAGGCAGCAAGAGAGAGAAAGGAGGGGCCAGGCTTTTTAAACAACCAGCTCTCCTGTGAATGAACCAAGCAAGCACCCTCTGTACTGTGCAGGGTGGGCACCAAGACTTTCATGAGGGATCTACTCCTATGACCCAAACACCTCCCACCAGACCCCACCTCCAACATTGGGAATCACCTTTCAACATTAGATTTGGAGGGGACAAATATCCAAACTATATCAAAGGGCATCAAAGATGGGCTTTTGTTCCTTCCTCATCTAGATGCTGGGTAGAAAGTGATTCTTCTCTTTGGATTAAACAAGGTGATGCACGTGAAATATTCAGCACTGTGCTTGGCATGCAGCAGACAGCCTGCAAGCACGCTCCTACGCTCTTATTGCAATGCATGGAATGTCAACATGGGTGGAACTGGGAAGAATGAATGGGAGATAAGAACCCCTGCTCTAGCAATACAGTGCATTTGGATTTTCAAGTTAACTCAGTGAATGTTTCTTCATTACCCAAATGTAATGAAAAATCTCTGTCTCCCTGCAGTGAGACGTTTTACATATTTTTCAAAGAAGCTGTATTTAAGAAAAATATGAATCTAGATAAAAGAATTAGGTGTTGTTTCCACTTAGAATTAGGGAATCTCAGTTTGGAGGAAACCTTAAATGTGGCCTATCTCCTCTTTCTCTGCCTTCAGTGACTGCCAACTTGACATCAGCAATAACTGTAGCTATAATTTGTTGAGCACTTTACCTTCAATATTTCCTAACCCCTCTCTCCAAGCTGTGGGGTGGTGCCCTGCATCTTAGTTTTATTGAAAAGAAAACAGGAGCTTAATGAGATTGGTAGCATGTGCAAGACAGGAAAATTTTACAGCCAACATTCAAAATCATTCCTGGTTTCCTCTATTCCAGAGGTTCTCGACCAGGAGGGACACTCCCTTGCCTTCCTCAATTCAGCCCTGGGAGATATTTTGCAATGTCTGGAGATAGTTTTGGTTGTCACAACTGGGAATAGGTGGGTACTACTGGCAGGGGTGCTGCTAAACATTCTGCAATGCACAGGACATTTCCCTCACAAAGAAAACAGCCAAAACATCAATAGTTTCAAGAGGGAGAATTTTGTTCTAACACCTACACTTTTGAGTACTGTGTTAAACTCTCTTGTATCCAAAGGTTTTCAGTTTTAGCTTGAGTATTTTCAGGGATGAGGCACTCACTTCCTTTTGTCCATCTCCTTTTTGGACAGCTCTGACAATTAGGAAAGTCTTTTTTTTTTTTTTTTTTTTTTTTTTTTTTAACTTCCAACTGGAGTCTGTTTCTTTGGCGTTTCCACCTATTGGCATTATGAAAAGCAATATATTCGTCAGAGTGAGAGTCCTCCCTCAGTGTCACTATTTATGATCAGACCCACTTTCAATATAGCACTGTACACCCTACCCATATTGCAGTGATGGTTTACTTCTCTACTTCCTATCAGAACTTCAGTTTTTGAGGATAGGGACTGTGCCTATAGCCCCAGGGTTTAAAAAACTGTCACAAAATAAATGTCTAATAAATATCCTGGGAACAAACACAAAATAAATGTCTAACAAATACACTGGGAAATAACAACCATGACAGCTTTGGGTGGTCCCTTTCCTGAGAAAGCATCTCTTATTCCCTCAACCATGGTATTGCACCACCTCCTGGTTACTCATGTAAGGGAACATTTAGAGAGCCTTGAGTATCTGGTCAGGAACCTGAATTCCCTCACAGAAAGTTTCTCAATAGCCAGCTTGCATAGTACAATACACAGTGACTTGGCTTACACAACATTGATATCTAAACCATATTGGAGGACCACCTGGACCAAACACCCTTACAATCATGTTTTCTTGTGACAAGAACTAGCAGTGGATTTTTAATGGGGTGACTGACTATGCCATTTAGTTTTTATTCTCATAAATTATGAAAATAAAAGTCAGCTTCCTGGCTGAAAAGTTGTTTTGCTAACCAATACCTCCTGTGGATGCATGGTGAGATATAGAATGAATGACGTGATTTGTTTATAACTTCAGGTCCAGACCAACCAATGTTAATGGGGAGTACTTTGATCCACTGGTAGACACTGACATTGTATGGGTGGAGGTGATTTCTTTGGACTTGACTTTTACTTCTCTCACTGTTGGGGTAGTGTCTTGATTGGCCCAGGCTGCCATAACAAAATACCATAGACAGGGTGATTGAAACAAAATAAACTTACTTTCTCACAGTTCTGGGGGCTGGGAGTGCCAAATCAACATGCCAGCAGATTTGGTTTCTGGCGAGGGCTCTCCCCCTGGGTTGTTGATGGCCACCATCTTACTGTGTGCTCATATGACATCTTTGTGTACACACTGAGAGAGAGTGAGGGAGTTCTCTGCTTTCTCTTCCTATGAGGATACTAGTCCTACTGGATCAGGGCCCCACACTTATGACCTTATTTAACCTTAGTTCTCTAGAGGCCCCATCTCAAAATACAGCCACATTGAGGATTAGGGCTTCAATATATGAATGGAGTGGGAGGGGAGTTATAAACATTCAGTCTAGAACAGGTAAAGATGCCTGTTTTAAGAGAATTATTGAGAAAAGTTGACTAGGGAGAAAACTAGGGTGGTGGATAAGATAAACCAAGGATCCTCAGGGATAGAGCTGGGAGGACACTGGAGAAAATGAGAGGCAAAGGGATGTTAGGTGCTGTAGATATCAGGAAATTGAGGCTATGATCTCAGCTCTATTGGTAACCTAACTGGGTATGTGATCCCAGTGTAGTCACTGAAAACCTGTGATTTAGTCTCTTCAGTCACCTAGAGCTTTACAGAGGTGTGATTACAGAGGTGTGATCCCACTCAGAGGATGAGTGGGAGCTGGCTAGGTGAAGAATGGATAGAGGTAAGGAAGAAAGGAATACCAGGCACAGGAAAACAACGTGCATGAAGATGAGGAAGCAGGACAGAACATATTTACTTTTTGATACAGCAAATATATTTTTGAGGGCATTAAGAAATGTTATTTTTACTGAGCATGTACTGTTTGCTTGGCAAACAATATGTACTAGGTGCTATATTTATTTTCTCTTGCTGTGTAACAAATAACCACAAACTTAGTGGCTTTAGACAACACCTGTTTATCTCACAGTTTTGTAGGCCAGGGTCTGGATGTGGCTCAACAGGGTTCTGCGTTTAGGATTTTACAAGGTTTGAATGGAGACATTGACTGGGCTGTGTACTCATCTGGAGGGTGGGATTGGAAAGAATCTACTTCCAAGCTCATTGTGCTTGATGGTAGAATTCAGTTCCATGCAATTGTGGGACCTGCTTTCTTGCTTGCTATTGGCTGGGTCTGTCTGGGCTCCTAGAGATCACCTTCAGACCTACTTGTGTGGCTCACTTTATGACATGGCATTTTGGTTCAAGGCCAACAGGAGAGTCAGAGTCTTTCCCTCTCTCCCAACCTCTTCCTTCAGAAATGACCTAACACTTCTTTTATGTACTCATCTGGTAGGTCAGGCTCACACATGATAATCTTCATTTTTATTAATTCAAAGTTAGTTTATTAGTAACCTAGTCGTAGGAGTCAGATTCCATCGTATTCATGAGATCTGCATACATTCGATGTAGGTAATTGTATAGGGCATGTATACTAGGCAGCAAGAATATTGGGGACAATCTTAGAATTCTGATTACCATCGATGCTTTATATAAATCATACAATTTAATCCTCACAAAGCTTTCTGAGTTAGATAGTATTATGCATATTTTTAAGGTGAGGTTGTTAAGGTTTAAGGTCACACATCTAGTAAGCTAAAGAGCTAGCTGGATCTGAAATGTGTTTTACTCCGAGCTTTTCCTCTTTTTATTATGCTGCACTGTCCTGACAGAATTTGTAAATGTCAGGGTAATGCCCATTTAGTTCAGGGCTTAAATAGCATTGATCTAAGAAAGGGGGATGACAGCATCAATAATTGCTTGGCTTTATTTAGTACTTGACATTATCTGAAGGGCTGTCACTCATCTCATTTGACCTTCACAATAACAAACATTTAGCTTCAAAGAGAGTACATGATTTGTCCAAAATGTGCAGTTTTATAACACCAAGCCAAGAAAAGTCTATGAAGATTATGCAGTGACTTCAATGGAATGGAGGAGAAGTGGGTGAGTGTGTGTGTAAGTGAGTATGCTGAGTCTTAAATCCAGAAAGAGTTTTCACTGTGGAGAGTGTATGGTTCCAACAGAGATTCTGTGACTGATAGTTGGCAGCTATGTTGAAAAGCAAGAAGTACACAAAGCTTAGCATGCCTGTGAGTAAATAATCAGTAGGATCTCAAGATGACACAGTCTCTGATGAAACCCTCAGAGAAAGCTGTCTGAAGTATCTTGTGGACATGCCAATTTCATGATATATGTAAGGCTTGAGAAGACCTGGTATGTGATGGAGAAAGATGGTGGATTTGAGTGCCAGTTTAGTTACTCACTAGAATTATTTGTCTGAATCTCAAACTTCTTTTCTGTAAAGTAGAAACAGTAATAGGAACTTCTTAATAAGGCTGTTATGAGAATTAAATGACCTGAAAAGCAATAAATAAGGCATGGCATGGCTCATAGAAAGTGTTCAACTTGTTATTTTTACTCATATTGTTCCTATTAAAAGTTTTAAAGGAGGTCAATAATGGTAGCTTTTGATTTTCTAGAAAACATGAAAAAATGTTTTACTTATTATTCACAAATGTTCCAAATGTAATTTTATGAAGAAGATAAGTAAGGCATAGCATATGGATAATTTTCTTATATTAACAAATAACTACATATATCTAGAAGATGTTGAAGAAAGTGAAGGTATGATACACTTTTCTAAAAGGTTATTATTCCCTCATCACAAAAGTGACTTTTTCTCCTCTAATAGCTTTAGAAATTTGAGAAGCAATTGGCATTAGCTTGTAAATTTGTATATTCTCATGCCCTGTGACCCACTAGTCTTAATCTTAGGATGTATCCTCCAGAGACACCCACATACATGTGTGCAAGGGGACAAACACAGAATGTTCATACCTGAACTATTTATAATAGCAAAATCCTGGAAGCATCCTGAATGTCCAAGAAAGAAGATGGTCCAAATATTGTGGGTGTGTACATAATGGACGATAATGCATCTGTTACAGTGGATTAACTATGTTACATTGACATTTTATCCCAGGAGATCCACTAGAGCATGATACCCATTTTAGAAAAGTCAAACGTAAGTAAAATTAGATAACTGAACAAGAAAAAACCTGAAAATGTTTAGTGAAAAACTTAAAAGAAAAAGCAAAGCAAGATGGTAATAAATGCTGTGAATATAATCTCAAGAGGACCTAAAGGACTGAGACTGGGAGAACACATGGAAAGACCTCAGTTAGAGGTAATGCGCTAGTTCTTAGATTGGGCAGTAGGTTCAGGGTGTTTATTATATCATTTTAAAGTACAATAGAACGAAAGAGGATTATGCAGAGACTGATGGTGATAGTGTATCTTGAAGCATAGATTACAATGAACATAATTCTGTGTTTTTGGGGTTCCAAAACAACACAAAGACAAGCAAAATAAACGAAGAAGGAGGCAGAAGTAGAAGCAATAGCTCTGGAAACTAGTAAAGAGAAGCTCCACAGAGACATCACCTGGGCATTGAGGGAAGAAATGTGTTGGAGCAGCAAGATAGAAAATGTGCGCATAATAGAGAAGTATTTCGTTCCTGAGCTTACTGAAGCATGCAAAGTCACATGACAAAAATATATGTATATAAATACATTTAAGAATGGAATAATGGAGTAATCAGGAGCAAGTTACATACTAATTGTTGACTGTTTTATCTTTTAAAATAAACTTTTTTTGGGTACATTTCATGATTAAAATGGCCCAATTTCAAGTGTAATGTTTGATGACTTTTGACAGGTATGTACACTGTGTAACCATTTCCACAGTCAAGATACAGAACATTTCCATCATCTCCCCCAATTCTCCAAGGCCCCATTGCAAGTCCTTCCCCTCCTGCCCCTGGCCTCAGAAACGATAGATCTGCTTTCTATCACTATAGAGTAGTTTTGGCTTTTCTAGACCTTCATATAAATGGAATCATATAAATGTACTCTTTTCCGTTTGGCTTCTTTTGCCCAGCAAACTGTTCTTGAGATGTGTCTATGTTTTGGTGTGTACCACTAGAATATTTATTTATTTATTTATTTTAGAAGATTTATTTTTATTGCTGAGTAGTATTCAATTTTCAGGGTAAACTATAATTTGTTATTCATTTCCCTTTTGATGAACTCTTGTGTTGTTTATAATTTGGGAGGCTATTGTGAACAAAATTGCCTTGTTGTATATTTTTTATTTCCTCCAAACTTGAATCTCTTGGAAATTTCTTGGAAAGTCATTTTTATGACATCTTCAGGGACATTTCCAACTTTTTTGAACCAATAAAGTCCTTCATTCAGACAATTTAGTAAGAAAGCCCAATTTTTAAAAGCTGTTCTGGTCAGGGAGTCTAAAGTTTAATCTTTTCAGTCTTCCTTTTATCAACATCTTGGAATGTGTTCCAGCTACATGGAAGTTGAAATTCCATGGAATAGTTTTGAAGCTTAATGGTGTAGTGGAAAGACTACTGAACTAGAAGTTTGGATATCTGAGTTCGAGGAAGACTTCAGCATTAATACGGAGGAAGGGCATTGGAGTGGCAATGAGTTTGGAAGCTCTGTTTGTAGAAACAATGCGTTACTTTAGCTTATACACTATGTCTATGTATTAGTGTATTTGTGATGCCACAACACAATACTACAGACTGGGAAGCTTAAAAAACAGAAATTTATTTTCTCACAATTTTGGAAGCTAGAAGTCTGAGATAACAGTGTCAGCAGGCTTAGTTTCTCCTGAGGCCTCTCTCCTTGGCTCGCAGATGGCAATCTTCTCTCTGTGTTCTCACACGGTGTTTTATTGGTCCATGTGCATCTCTCCTGTCTGTGTGTGTGTCCAAATTTCCCCTTTCTATAAGGACACCAGTCAGACTGGACTAGGGCCCACCCTAAGGGTCTTGTTTTAACTTAATCATCTATTTCAAGTCCCAATTCCCCAATACAATTACATTCTGAGGTACTGGGGGCTAAGGCTTCAACATATGAGCTTGGTGGGTGGGGGACGCAATCCAGCCCGTAACACTGTATACTCATGGTGGTTTGGGCAAAGGAGGGATTCAAGGTGGAGCTAAAATCAGCCTCAGCCACTCCTTGATGCTCTGCTATCTAAATTAAATCATTTCATTCATCAAATAGTAATTGGGAGCCCATTATGTTCAAGACACTCAAGGAGATTACAGTCTAGAAGAGGAGACAGACTTGTAAAAAAAAAAAAAAAGAAAGAAACAAACAATTTAGCAAACTTGAAACTATATCCTGTGACCCAGGTGCTCCACTTCTAGGCACATACCTTAGAAAACCCTTGCGCATATGTGCACAGAAACATGTTCAAGGTGTTCAGTGCAGCATGATCAATAATAAAGAAAATTCAGAAACAGTATAAAAGGATCATCAGTGGAACAGCGGGAGGTAGATTGTGGTACATTTATACAGCAATGAAAATGAATTTGATCTATTATGATTACATATGGCTAGATCTAGAAAACATGAGGTTCAGTGATAAATTCAAGTTGAAGATAGTATTTTATACATTTGTACACACACACAGGTATATGTAATCCTCAAGTTGTTTAGGGAGACAGACACAATAAAATATAAAATGTGGAAGGAAAGCTTACATATTAACTCTGTGGTTGACTCCAGGGAAGAAAGGAGGGGAACAGTTTTAGAAAGGGAAACAAATGGAACTTTTACTGTATCTATTCTATTTCAAAGACAAATCAATAAAAGGAACAGGACCAAATATAACAAAACAACATTTGTTAATTCTGGATGGTTGATTCATGCATGTTCACTTGGGTAATGAGCATGTTTTTATTTTTCTGTATGGAATAGGTAGAGATTGCATTCAGTGGTGTCTAATGGAAAACTCAACTAAACAGTGTCTTAAAAAATTGTGGTTTTATTTTTTTACCCGACCATAAGTTGAGTGGTTTCACTTATATGTCATCGTGGACCCAGGTCATCTGTCTGTACACTCAGACATGTTTTTGTTGGCTTTTGTTCTCAAGCTTTTGGTCTCATGGTTACAAAATGGTTACTGTATTCCTACCATCAGACTCTATCAAGGCAGGTGGAAGAGGAAAGTAAAAGGGCAAATCCACGTGAAACCTCCTCTCTTTAAAGATTTTTCCCCAAATTGCCACCTAGCAACTTCTACATATGTCTCACCGGCCAGAATTGGACCAACTGCTTCTCCTAGCTGCAAGGGAAGCTGAGAAATGTAGAATTGTAAGTGCTTATGTCATTACTTTAAATAAAACTGGTGAGAGAGTGACTATTGGGCAGGCAGCTCTCAGTCATGCTGTACATTTAACAATTTTTACATTAAAATGAATTGCAGAACACTATGATGAGTCCAGTAACTATTGCGTGGATAACTTTTCTGGGGATGAAAGAAACCTTCCTAGGGGAGGTGAACCCTAAACTGTGTTTTTAGAAATTACTGAGCGTTTGGGCTGGGTGCAGTGGCTCACGTCTGTAATCCCAGCACTTTGGGAGGCTGAGGCAGGTGGATCATGAGGTCAGGAGTTCAAGACCAGCCTGGCCAACATGGTGAAACCTGTCTCTCCTAAAAATACAAAACTTAGCTGGGTGTGGTGGCAGGTGTCTGTAATCCCAGCTACTCAGGAGGCTGAGACAGGAGAATTTGAACCCGGGAGTCGGAGGTTGCTGTGAACTGAGACTGTGCCATTGCGCTCCAGCCTGGGCAACAGAGCGAGACTCCATCTAAAAAAAAAAAAAAAAAAAAAAAAAAAAAAGAAATTTCTGAGAGTTTGAATGTTTGAATGTTGCCTCCTGTAGCTGAGAGTGAGATATTGACCAAGCCACTTTGAGTCCATGTTTACTTATCTGTAAAACAAGGAATGAGACTCAAACCCAGTGCTCACCTGGCCAAGCAGGTACTGTAAGCAGGTGAAACAGGTCTGTGGAATGTAGGGGTGGAATGGAGCCTGTGTTATTCTGGAAAATCCATACCACTCCCCTCCAGAAGTCCCAATGCCAAAGAGCACTGTGTGGGTGTCATGTTGCTTGGCGTTATGGTTTTTCAAGAAAAGTCAGAAATAGGATTTTTGTGTGATAATTTTAACTTTGAAAAAAAATTCAATCATAAAAACACTGGATTTGTTAAAAAAAGAAACACACATCTACAGAATGACTTTAGTCTGAAGATTACTCATTTGTAAAATTGAAACTGGATGATCTACAGATCTCTTCTGGATTGGAGTTAGAGGTCTGTCTCTGTTTTTCTCTGTCTCTGTTGTAACTGAAGAGACCTTGGAGAACATTGTATTCTGTCTCTTGTATAGACGCACAGATTTAGAAAATTTAATTGATTTTTCCAAGGAGGCCTAATTAGTTAAGAGTCAGGGTAGAAGCTGAACTCATTTCTAATCCTAAGTAGTCCTGACACTGGTCTTCATGAGAATTGCTGTTTTTCCAACTGGTGGCTTTTGAGTTCTGGTGAGCAAAGGCAGTTGTTAAAGTACAGAATCACAAGTCCTACTCTCCTGGAGTCTTATTTAGTAGATTTGGGACAAGACCTAGGAATGTGCATTTTGACAAGCACTTCCCCTCCCTCCAAGCCTCACAGGTGATTCTGACAGAAAGTCTTTGGCTTATGCTTTGAGAAACATTGGTATGCACTATATTCATAGATGTCATAACATATTCCATGCCTTTGGAAAAGCTAACCACAAAAAACCCGTCTTGAAGATAGTCACTAGCAACTGAAAGCTGGTGGAATGTGTGATGACTTACCTGATTCCTTCCTCACCCTAAGCCCAGGAACAAGATTTAAGGCAGGGATCAGAATTTTTCATGTTTCCTCCTCCCACCCCTTAAATGTGGCCATGATGCCTTAATGAAGAGCTGGAAGCTGGGGACAATATGCTTTGGTACATTTGGAAAGGCTTTGTAGTCAGGAAGTCATAAAACCCTCAGAAAAGTCCTGATCACTTAAGTTCCTACTCGTGTTTGCAGCAGAATAAGCAGTTGAAAAGAGAGTGCTGCCGAGTCAGTGAAGACCGTAGGTACAGCTGAGGCATCCTATAAAGACTGAGGCAATGTCATCAGTTGGAGAATTTCAGAGTTGCTGAGGCTCTTTCAGTGAGATCTAAGTCTTTTTCTCAAATTTTTCCTGGAAGCTGCTAATATTCAAGAAGGACTCTTTATGGTGTTGTGATCACAAATAGGTTTCATCCTGAGGGTCATTGGTGGTGTGTTGGTGTTGCTGCCTGGAGCACTGTGCTAAGGCTCATGTGGGCTCATTGAGAAAGTATACCATGATCAGATAGTAATGTCTGTCATGGTCAGAAAAGGACGAGGGTGGCAACTGTTAGGAGTATCTGACCTGCCAGGTTGAGGGAGTCATGAATCCAGAGGTGTGCCATCAAATGGAGTCCAGATAACATTTAGCCTCCTTCCTTCCCTTTTTCCTTTGTTTTGTCATTGTATTACTATGTCTAATATTTTGATTATTGGTTATCTTTGCAATTTTTGAATTCTATACTTACTGATGAGCAGAAGAGGATATTGAGGCCAGGGAGACAAACAAGGCCATTTGGTTGATGAGGGGTTGGAGGAGAAATGGAAGGCCACAGTGTCTGAGTTCAAAACCACTGCCCTGTCTACTCTAATGAGCTGCTACCTCAGCAACCCTTGACTGGCTATCAGTGGTATTCACCCATTCATTCTTCAAATATTGATTCAATGACCATTCTGTGCCAGGCACTGTGCTTCTCTGATTCTCTGATGTGGGAGTAGGATATTTATCCTTCACCGGCATGGTATGGAGCCTGCTTTGCCATCTTGGGAGTTACTTCTTTCCGAGCCTCTGTCTCTTTTTCTATAAAATGGGGTGGAGGGTGTAGTGAAACTAAAATTCAAACCTATCAAACTTGTAGTGAAACACTTATTGAATATTAGTTATTAGTGCTGAGAAGTGACGGTAAATTTTCAGGGAACTTTCTACATTATATGAACTTTCCTATTCAAAAGTGTTCTTGACTAGCTATAAATTGAGAAAACTGACTTTAAACCACTTTGTATGGGGGAGTGAAGGTTTCCTTGAACAGACAATTTCCACTCTACATCATAGTTTTTGTGAAAACTGCTCTCTCTTTGTGGAACACACTGACCCCTAACTCAGAGAAACCGCTTCTTATCCTTTTCCAGAGAGGTCTTCCCTGATATCCCTCACCTCCACCACCTCCTCCCAACGTATACCAGGTCTCCCTGGAAAGCACTGTCATTATACCTTAGGACCTATTGTTTTCCTTCAAACGTTTATTACAATTTATATTTAGATACTTATTTTTGTGCTAATTCATTTAATGCGTGCTTTCCACTAGTCTATGAATTTGGTGAGAGTGAAATCTGTGCTGCTTTGTTTGTCATTGTATTGCTCCCACAACCTGCACTTGCACCTGGTTGGCCCCTTCGCGGTGTTCAGGAAGAGGCTGTTGGGTAATAAATGCAGAGGGGGAAGACTGACTCTGGTTGATCAGTGCCCAGTACATCTTTGCTCTCCCACTTGTGTAAATTTCATAACCTCTTTAAGATCTGACTTCCTCCTCTTTAAAACTGGATAAAGATGCTTTCTTCAGGTAGCAAAATAATGAGTGGTTGCCAGGATTTTGACGGAGTGGAGAGTGGGGAACAGAGGATTTTTTGGGGCAGTGAGCCTCTTCCGTATAGTACAGTAATGGTGGATACATGTGACCTTACAGCATGTATTTGTCAAAATCCACAGAATGTGTACCAGGAGGGAATCCTCGTATAATCTATGGATTTTACTTAATAGTAATGTAACAACATGGACTCATCAATTGTAACAAATGTACCATACTAATGTAAGCTATTAATAATAGGGGAAATGGAGGTGGGAGTAGGGGTAATATGGGAACTCTCTGTACCTTTACTCAATTTTTCTATAAACCTGAAACTGCTAAAGAAAAAAGTCTATTAATAGAAAAAAGTGCTTCCTTAGAGGACAGCTGTGAGGATCGAATGCTTAGGTTAGTACCTAGAACATGAAATTATACTATAAGTAAGAGCTCCTTTTCTATAAGGAGAATCTTTGTTGTATCTAGGTAATATACAGTTACTGAGTTTTTATAGTTAGCCCTAGAATGTCCAAATTCTCTAAACTCACATGTCTAAGAGGAGCAGTGGAAAAAAGATTTTAGATTTATTTTGAAACGAGCTGCAGGAAATCTGACGTCCACTGAAGCTCTCAGCAGAAGCATTTATTTTTCATTTGTTGCCAAGCAACTCCCATGCCAAGGGACCCTCTCAGAGTATGCGCAGCAGCCTGGCTCTGCATCTATGTGTGGTGCAGCTCTTGGCACGGCGGCTATGAAGCCAGCTACCAACAGGAGACAGGCCAGAGCAGTCTTGGGGCCGATTTGTGAGTGGTTCTGAACCCTGGTTTCCTCTGAGAAGTTCTGTAATTGCCCTGAATGTTTTACTAGGAAGTGGGCTGGGGGCTTGAGTTTGCTTAGATTCCCACCATCTATGTTACCCTAGGACAGATTTTTCTTATCCCCTTTTTCACCACTGAGTTGCAGACCTTCCTCTGGGACTGGCTTTTTTTGTTTTTGTTTTTGTTTTTTTTTTTTTTAAGCTATAGGAAGACAGATTGACCATAAGGAAAGAAAAAGAAGCTACAAAAGAAATAATAAAGGGACTAAATAAAACCTAGACAGTCTGAGTTTCTCTGTGGTCATGAACTTTGATTTCTAACCTTCCTCAACCTGGTTTTGGGTTAAAATCATAGACTCCTAGAGCTGGAGGATCACCTTGCTCAATTCCCTCTGTTTTCAGAGCACAGTCTCAAAGCCCACCGAGTTGGCACAAACCCTATGGGGCAACTCAGCTGGAAGAGAAGCAGGTTTCCTGCCTTTTATCTTTTGAACTACCTGTTTCACAGCTAATCTTTCTCTGAAAAGAGCCTTTTCCTCTAATTATACACTACTTCTTTCCATAGACCTCAGGGGGAAACAAGAAAAGATTATTTGCCAACAGTCTATTAACCCCAGATGTATTTCTTTGGACTTATCCTTTAAATCCTCCCTCTTTTTCCTCGGATTCATGGTGGTAACAGTCGCTTTTTTGTTATAGCAAAGGGGCCTCCCTTTCGTATATTTTAAGTACAGTTCCTGCTGGGGACATTGGAGAATTGTGAATAAATTTAAAGTGGGAAGCGAGGAGTAGGCTGGTAATATTAATATGACCTTTAGATGAGAAATCGTTCCAGAGACCTTGAACGGCAAGGTCAAGGTAACATGCACTGATCTCTAAGTGCAAACCAAGGACTCAGGCTGAAGACTCTTTAACTTAGTGAAGTCTAAGTTCAGAGGTAGAAGGCAGGTGCTGGCAGGTTTTTCAGATATCTGGGCAATAGAAACTGCAATAGAGGTTGCACCATGAAGACAGTGTCCATTGGACAGATTAATAGATGAGGTTGGGCTGCCTCGTTGACTCCTGGTTTGGTCTCCTGGTGTCTCTGACGCATTCTAATACTAATCTTGCTCTCTCGGAACCACACATCCCACCTTCTCTTTTCTCAGTGACCTCCTGATACAACACTAGCTTTCTTGTCACTCCCAGACATTCTACTGGATGGAGGACTCTGTTCTTCTCTTGCGATAACTAATACTGGCCCTGTATGCCCCTGATGTCTGTGTCCTTTTGGCTTCCACGGAGGCACAGGATATAACAGTGTGAGGTGAGTAGAGCTTCCTACGGCCATGCCTAGAAAGAGGAGCAGAGATGCTGCCACTCATAGTGTTCTGGGGTTACTGAGACAAAAAACAGGGGTCTCCAGTCCTCTGACCTCTCTGGCTCCTGCATACAGCAGGTACTCAGGTACCCCATGTGACCTCAGAGGAGGTGGGATATCTGAATGGGGGTGAGGAAAGAACAGGTCGGGGATTTAGGAGGCTCCTACGTGACCTGAAGCAGCCCAATTCCGTAAGGTAGACAATGATTTTCTCATTTGTAATGAGAGGGATGATGAAATGCCCTGTTAGATTTCTTGCAGTTCAGTAATTCAGGGTTACTCTATTCAGATCTTCTTACCAGGCCCTGCTTTTGTGCTGATATAATGATTCCCTTCATCTGATTTGTTCCTAAGGACAGGCCAAACCCCAACAGATTCAGCCTCTCCATCTAATTCATCTCTACAAAAAAGTCAGGTGGAAGGATGCTTGCTGGCTGTGTCCTTATGAAGATGTGACACTCTTCAGAACCCTTTCCCACACAGCTAGCAGGAGGCCCATTAGGAAGTTTAGAGTTGTCCTCATCCTGCCCCTTTTCAAAACCTTCCAATGACGCTTCACTGTTTATAATCTAACATTCAAGCTTCTCCACATGACATACAAAGTCATCCTTCATAAAATGCCTGACTGCTTCTCCAACATTATCTCCTTCCATCTCAGCCTTGAAACTAATGCCTTATAACTGAACTTTACTTTCTTACATGTGCCTTGAGGTTTCTCACCATGTGACTTTGCTTACACTGTGTCTCTGCCTGTAATGCTCTCCCTTCTCTGATCTTCCCTTTCTTTCTCCAGGAAAATACCCATTCACCCTTCAGGATACAAGCCAGACATGAACTCCTGATATGGTTTTGCTCTGTGTTCCCACCCAAGTCTCATGTTGGATTGCAATTCCTAATGTTGGGAGAGGGACCTGGTAGGAGGTGATTGGATCTTGGGGCTGGATTTCTCCCTTGCTGTTCTCATGATAGTGAGTGAGTTCTCACAAGATCTGGTTGTGTAAAAGTGTGTAGCACTTTTCCCTTCACTCTCTCTCCTGTTGGCCATGTGAATATGTGCTTGCTTTGCCTTCACCTTCCACCATGGTTGTAAGTTTCCTGTAAGTTTCCCAGTCATGCTTCCTGTTCAGCCTGTGGAACCGTGAGCCAATTAAACCTCTTTTATTGATCAATTGCCCAGTCTCAGATTGTCCTTTATAGCAATGTGAGAACAGACTAATACAACTCTGTCATAAGTTAATAAATAAGAGAATGGATAGAGCCAAGCATTCAATGTGGCATGGGATTACTGTGATGCTTCACTTAAATATTTTAGAATCCATGAATTTGGAGTGAGAAGGAGATGTGAAGGGAGGGTCCCAACTTGAAGTAATTCTGATACCTGGATTCAGAATCTTGACTTAAGAGGTTCTGATCTCTGGGCTGCTGTTTGTTTGCTAGAGATCACTGAGATCATGAGCCAGATTTTATTTCATTTTTTATTTAACAGGGATAATAAGAACTATATTAAAGGAAAATTATAATGATCAGTTTGATTCTGGGTATAAAAATGCTATGCAAATATATATTGATCTCAGCCTTTTGTGTGGTCAGGACAATGATACTTTATCGTATGGTGCATGGTAATTATGTGATTAGTTAATATTATAGAAATGAGTAAATGAATGAATGAAACATGCCAAAACACTTTAGAAAAATGCATGACAGAGCACCACCCCGCTCATGCTACCACTACACTGACTAAAAATATTAGCTTACATTTCTTGATTACTTCTTGTTAGCCAAACAGTGTGTTGGGCACATAAATATATTATTTAATATTTAAAAGAACCCACGATGTAGGTAGCAATTATTCCTACTTTATAGATAAAACAACTAAGAGATTATGTAGCTAGTCTATGGTAGATCATGTTATCCTTTCCAATTCTTTAGCCTTCCTGTAATGCACACTTTTTCCTGTGTAACTTTGCAGCTCCTCAAACTAATGGGGTGGGGAATATTTTGAAGGTCTTTGACTTTGGGTTTGACTCTGAGACTGACTTTGGCTGATCGAGTATGGCAGAAGTGATGATGTGCCTATGCCAAGCCCAGGTTGTGGAAGCCTGGAATGTTTTTGCTCACCTACTTGTACTGTTGCCATTGCCATGAAAACATGCCCAGGGGCTGGGACATATAGTTTACTGATCCCAGGAGTAGGATGGGAGAAAGCCACCTCAGGCAAGCTTTCCTGGTTAACCTGAAGATGTGTGAGCAGGGGCAACAGGGATCAGAAGAGCCACCTGGTTGAGACTGGCCTAGAGTAGCCAACTCTTGGTTGACCCACGGTCATTCAGGCTAAATCAGTGCTTATTGTTGCATGCCACTGAGATTTTCTGGTCATTTCTCATGTGGCAAAATCTAACTGATGCATTGTCTTTAAGTCACCGAGCTAAGAGTTGACTACACCAGGATTTCAACCACTGGACCATGCTTGAAGGCTTATGAGAGAGACGTGACCTGAGCAGTCCCTACAGGAGAGTAATTAACAGTCACTGCTTTTATTATTTTTATTTTTTATTTATTTTTTTGAGACAGGGTCTTACTCTCTTGCCCAAGCTGATGTGCAGTGATAAGATAATGGCTCACTGCAACCTCAACCTCCTGGGCTCAGGTGTTCCTACCACTTCAGCCTCCTGGGTGGCTGGGAGTACAGGCACACACCACCACACCCAGATAATTTTGTGTATTTTTTTTTTTTGTGGAGACTGAGTCTTGCCATGTTGTCCAGGCTGGTCTCGAATTCCTGGGCTCAAGCAATCTGCCCACCTAGGCCCCCCAAAGTGCTGGGATTATAGGCATGAGTCACCATGCCCAGCCACTACTTTTTGTGGAACACTAATGATGCTATATTATTGAATCATTATAGCAAGCCAACATAGTAGGCATTAATATCCCCATTTTATAGATGAAACTTGGAGAGGTTAAGCAATTTTCCCAGTATTCACAGGAACATGAAGGGGTGGAGACAAACTTAATGCTCATGTTTCTCTATCTTCTAAGCCAATGCACTCTCTGCTCCTGCTGCATTTAGGTAGGCTCCCTGGCTTGCCAGAGTTCATCCTCCAAGACTGACTTCATTTGAGTTCATTTGTTAACAGGCCAAAAACCTATGGAGTATGTAAGATGTGCATGTATGTGTATGTATTTTGTGTGTGTGTGTGATATGTGTGATGTTGTGTGTATGTTGTGTATGTGTATATGTTGTGTGTGTACATTGTGTGTATGTTGTGTGTGTGATGTGATGTGTGTGTATGTTTGTGTATGTGTGTGCATATGTTGTGTGTGGTGTGTGTGTGATGTGTGTCTGTGTGTATGTTTTGTGTGTGATATGTGTGTATATGTATGTGATGTGCGTGTGATATGTGTGTATGTGAGGTGTGTGTATGTTGTGATGTGTGTAATATGTGTTCACGTGTGTTGTGTGTGATGTGTGTGTGATATGTGTGGTGTGTGTGTATGTTGTGTGTGGTGTGTGTGTGTATGTTGTGTGTGTGTGTATGTTGTGTGTGTATGTGTATGTTGTGTGTATGTGTATTTTCTGTGTGTGTATGTGTATGTTGTGTGTATGTATGTGTTTGGAGGAGCTATTGGGAGCTTCCTCATTGTGCATTGTCTTTTCCTTGTCGGACTGTTTTGACCACAAGGTGAGGATCCAGTTACTAAGTGTTCTGAAATTTCTACCAAGGGAGAAGGAAGTGTTATTTTTTTCTTTCCTTTAAAAAAAAAAAAAGACATTCATGGTTTTATCAATGGATATCATTGTTCAAGTTTTCAAAAGTCCTATCATTTTTCCTGTGTGACATTTTTTCCCTTTTCTTAACAAATTTGTAAGTGGAAAAGCATGCTGCATCTTTTACAAGGATTTTTTAGGAAGCATCACCAACACTGCCCTCCCAGCAGGCTGCTCGTGTTGAAGCCATTGTCGAAATATGGCAACCTGCCACTGCTCAGAATGGGACTTGTCATTTATTCCAAAGGCCATTGTGGAAATTTGTCTTGTAGCTGTGTCTCAAACCAGCAAGATTTATTTTCCTTTCTTTACCACACAATCACAGCTCTTACTTCTTTTTCATTGTTTAGATTGTGAAGAACGGCTTTTAGAGATTAGGACAGTGTAGATGCATGACAACGAGAAGTGCAAGACGGTGGAAGACTTCCATGGGAATGTGTCTCCCGGGGGATCTGTCATCTAAAGGCATTTATGGCCCAAGTGGAAACAAGCATGTCTGAAAATCTTTGTCCACAATAGGGTTCAGGAGAACAAGACACTCCAGGGTATCATGGGGTATTGTGGAGAGTGCACAGACTTTGGAGGTAAAATCAGAATAAAATTGCAGCTCTGCCACTTAGTGTACATGCACACTTTTTTCAAGTTAACGGATTTCTTGGCACCTCAGGTTCCTTATTTATAATAAGAAGTGTTCGTTGGGAATCTTTTAGCTTTGATTGATATCAGGCAATATAAACTAGGTTAAGGAAAATGGTATCTGTCAGCTCACAATCTAGCTTCAGTCTTGGCTGGCCGTGGGTTTCTCTGGCTTCAGCAGTCAATAGTACTTCATCATAGTTCTGTCTTTCTCCCTTGCTCAGTTTTTCTTATCTACCTTTGCTTGTTCTTGTTGTCAGATAGGATTTTTTTTCATGTTGTGGCAAGATGCCTCCGGGATTTCCAAATTCCTCAGAGCTCATGGACTCATAAAAATTGCCAGTGGCTTTCCCAATATGTCTACGACCTATCTATATGCGGGAGTGAGTGTGACAGACATCTTTTTATTTCCTTTCAAACCCATGCTCCAGAGGGGAGGACACTTCACTTTGCTTTCTGCCTTGGGAGGCTATTTGTTCTGCATGGACCACACTAGCGTCTTCCTTGCCCTCTGTGGTTTCTAACTGGGTTTGGCCAATGTGGGACCCTGATAAGATATTGAAGGGAGGATAGAGAGTGGGATTAGGGTATTTGTTCTCTCAGCTGTCTCTCCGAGATGTTTCCATGGGTTGGCTGCTTTCCTCAATGGAAGGTACAGCGACTGCCTAGCAACCGTCTCCATAGGGCACTCTGTCTCCAGATTCTCGTCCATGCTCCTTCCCTGTGCCACCTCAGGACCAGGAGTGGTGATAACAGTCCTCACAGTTACTAGCCCTGGGATACTGCTCTTTCTCATGTAGTTTCTCCACATGCTGCATCTCGAACATAGTCCTTTTAACCAACTGTCATCAAATTAATTTGAACGTGCTATTTTCTGCTGGGATCCTGATGGATGTAGCAAGCTATCAGAAGTGTGGAGGCCCCTCACATGAGTTAGGCATCGGGGCTCAGATGCTTCTTCCCTTCACAGCTTCCCCGGCTCGCTGTTTCCCCCGCCTCCCGCTTTACCGCACTTATTTTCACTTCTGTGCAGAGTTGTCTGTTGCTGTTACAAGCTCCTGCTCTTACCTGGAGGCAATAGCTGCAGTGATTTCAACCTTTTACATTTGTAAAATGTGTTGAGATGAAAGAACGACTTTCCCATATAACCTTACAAAAACTTGTTGACAGAGTTGTTACAACCCTTGTATTAGATATACGGAAAGTGCCATTCAGTAAGTTAAATGGATGACACAGGTCAAAGCTAACAGTGACTGAGTTGGACTTCAATCCTGGGGCTGTCTAATGTGCAGTGAATGAAGGGATATATAATTAACTCATAGATTTAAGTGTCAAGGGGAGGGATACTTGAGATGGATAAAAGAATAAAAACACATTATGACTGTCTTCTCTTATGTGCAGTCAAAATCATGACCCTGATATCATCTCTAGTACCACACATGGGGTAGAGTATTGAGTGCTAAGAGTAGGGGAATCTGGGATAGAGCTAAATGGCTCTTTCTAAGAAAAGTGCGCATTTCAGAAACCATGAGATGGAAGGAGACTGAAGGCTGTCTATGGGGAAGGTTGGGGCTGGGGAGGGGTAGAAAAGAGAGACAGAGGTATGTAGATAATGAGATAGAGACAGAGAGACAAACAGAGAGAGACAAAGGGACAGAAATTGAGATAGAGAGACAGGGCTTGAGAAGGACAAAGAGAGATACAGAACAGACAGAATGAGACACAAAGAGACTCAGACAGACAGGGAGGGAAATGGGTAAGTCAATATGGTGGTGGAGCATCCTGGAGAGATTTTGTGAAAAGAAACATGCCTCACAGGAATTTTTCTAAAGTGAAACACTGTTAGTTAAACTCTGCTCTCTCTACAAAAGTCTTTTTAAATTTTTTTTTAAATTTTCTTTTTTAAAAAATTTTAAGTTCAGGGGCATATGTGCGGGTTTGTTACAAAGGCAAACTCGTGACATGGGATTTGTTGTACAGATTATTTCATCACCCAGGTATTAAGCCTGGTACACGTTAGTTACTTTTCCTGATCCTCTCCCTCCTCATATTCTCCATCCTCTGTTAGGCCCCATCCTCTGTTGTTCCCCCTCTATGTGTCCATGTATTCTCATCATTTAGTTCCCACTTATAAGTGAGAACATGTGGTGTTTGGTTTTCGGTTCCTGCTTTAGTTTGCTGAGGATAATAGCCTCCAACTCCATCCATGTTCCAGCAAAAGATATTACCTAATTCTTTTGTATGGCTGCATAGTATTTCATGGTGTACATGTACCACATTTTCTTTATCCAGTCTACCATTGATGAGCATTTAGGTTGATTTCATGTCTTTGCTATTGTGAATAGTGCTGTAATGAACATATGCATGTATGTGTTTTTATGGTAGAGTGATTTATATTCCTTTGGGTATATATACCCAGTAATGGGATTGTCAGGTCAAATGGTAGTTCTATATTTTTAGCTCTTTGAGGAATTGTCACACATTTTCCACAATGGTTGTATTAATTTATTTCGCACCAACAGTGTATAAGTCTTTAATTAAATATACATTTCTCACTATTGCCTCATGGAATGCCTTTTCTTTTAGGGACTAAACAGAGTATTGTCCACGTTCAACGGTTGAAATGGATGAGAGAGAAGTTGCCATCAGGAGATCTCTTGGCTCCATTGCAGGTGCAAACAGAAATTACAGCCTTTGTCCTTCAAGTCTCAGGTTTGCTTTATTTTTTTATTTTTTATTTTTTATTTTTTATTTTTTATTTTTATTTTTTTTTGAGACGGAGTCTGGCTCTGTCGCCCAGGCTGGAGTGCAGTGGCCGGATCTCAGCTCACTGCAAGCTCCGCCTCACGGGTTTACGCCATTCTCCTGCCTCAGCCTCCGGAGTAGCTGGGACTACAGGCGCCCGCCACCTCGCCCGGCTAGTTTTTTGTATTTTTAGTAGAGACGGGGTTTCACCGTGTTCGCCAGGATGGTCTCGATCTCCTGACCTCGTGATCCGCCCGTCTCGGCCTCCCAAAGTGCTGGAATTACAGGCTTGAGCCACCGCGCCCGGCCTTTTTATTTTTTTTGAGATGGAGTCTTGCTCTGCCACCCAGGCTGGAGTGCAGTGGTGTGATCTCAGCTCACTGCAAGTTCCACCTCATGGGTTCACGCTGTTCTCCTGCCTCAGCCTCCCAAGTAGCTGGGACTACAGGCGCCCGCCACCATGCCCGGCTAATTTTTTGTATTTTTAGTAGAGACGGAGTTTCACCATGTTAGCCAGATGATCTTGATCTCCTGACCTTGTGATCTGACCACCTTGGCCTCTCAAAGTGCTAGGATTACAGGCGTGAGCCACCATGCCCGGCCTCAGGTTTGCTTTAAACTGCAGAACACTCCTGTGTGAAAGGAACACCGGAACTGGCCATTCATGAATAAACAGCCCAGATCAGAGCAGCCACATGCTGGTGAGGGTGAAGGTTCCGGTGAGGTGCCACCAGGCTGTGCTCACAGCTCTTCTTGTGGCTATGACACTGATGAGGTAAGTCTGTACTGAAGAGGAGGCTGTGTCAGGGGAGGTTTGCCCCCAAGCTCCTTTGTAAAACTGTTTCCTAAAGAACACTTTCAGCACCTAAGGCCACCTTCTGGTGGTGTGAAAGCTGTTTAGAGAACCCAAGGGTTTAAGAAAAGATTTACAACCCCTTTTCAATTGAGGTATATTAAATGATAAACAAGGAAACAAATACAAGTGATAGCAGAGCTGCTGAACTGGAAATGGGGGAATTCAGAGCTTACTTGCTTTGTAACCAGGGTAGGGTAGGAGTCTCTCCAAAGTCTCGCTGTGAAGGCTCCTAGGCCTACCCAGAACACAGCTCTTAAAAATTGATTCCTTTTTTCTTCGTTTTTGCCTCTCCAGGAGAGTCCTAGAATAAATTATCGTATTAACAGCGCTGAGGTGTTCTGCTGAAAGAAAACATTTTACAATTTGTTTAACTAGCATTTCTCCAGTTTTATTTATTTGACCACAGAACACATTATTTGCTTATCTTTCCAACGTATTTATTAACATATCAAGGCCAGTATTTTGAGATAGGTCTGTGTGAGAAATACTGCTTTATAAGCTAAAGATCTGCACTGTACCATATGGTAGCCACAAGCCACTGATGGCTACTGAGCACCTGAAATACCATTAATCTAAACTGAGATGTGCTGTTAAGTGTAAAATGGACACTAGATTTTGAGGATTTTGTCTGAAAAAAGGTAAAATTTCTCATTAATAATTTCATATTGATTACATGTTGAAATAATATTTTTCGTATATTATATTAAACAAAATCTATTACTAAACTTGTTTATACCTAGTTCTGTTTACTTTTTAAAATGTGGCTATATATAAAAAGAATAAAATACCTAGGAATACAGCTAACCAGAGAGGCAAAAGATCTCTACAATGAGAATTACAAAACACTGCTCAAAGAAATTAGCAAAGACACAAAGAAATGGAAAAACACTGTAAGCTCGTGGATTAGGAGAATTAATATCATTAAAATGGCTATATTGCCCAAAGCAATTTATAGATTCAATGCTATTCCTATCAAACTACCAATGACGTTCTTCACAGAGCTAGAAAAAACTATTTTAAAATTTGTTTGGAACCAAAAAAGAGCCTGAATAGCCAAGACAATCCTAAGCAAAAAGAACAAAACTGGAGGCATCATGTTACCCAACTTCAAACTATATTGCAAGGCTACAGTGACTAAAACCGTGTGGTACTGGTACAAAAACAGGCACATAGACCAATGGAACAGAATAGAGAACCCAGGAATAAGGTCACACATCTATGACCATCTGATCTTTGACAAAGCTGACAAAAACAAGCAATGAAGAAAAGACTCCCTATTCAATAAATGGTGCTAGGGTAACTGGCCAGCCATATTTGGAAGATTGAAGCGGGACCAATTCCTTACACCCTACACAAAAATCAACTCAAGATGGATTAAAGACTTAAATGTAAAACACAAAACTATAAAACCTGTGGAAGACAACCTAGGCAATACCATCCTGGACATAGAAACTGGCAACAATTTCATGACAAAGACACCAAAAGCAATTGCAACAAAAGGAAAATTTGACAAGTGAGCTCTAATTAAACTTAAGAGCTTCTGCACAGCAAAAAAAAAACTATCAACAGAGTAAACAGACAATCTACAGAAAAGGAGAAAATATTTGCAAACTATGCATCTGAAAAAGGTCTAATATCCAGCATCTTTAAGGAACTTAAACAAATTTACAAGAAAAAAACAACCCCTTTGAAAAATGGGCAAAGGACATGAACAGACACTCCTCAAACACAAACATGTGGCCAACAAGCACATGAAAAAAAGCTCAATATCACTGATCATTAGAGAAACGCAAATCAAAATCACAATTAGATATCATCTCATACCAGTCAGAATAGCTATTATTAAAAAATCAAAAAATAACAGATGCTGGTGAGGTTATGGAGAAAAGGGAACACTTATACACTGTTGGTGGGAGTGTAAATTATTTCAAGCATAGTGGAAAGCAGTATGGTGACCTCGAAGAGCTCAAAGCAGAACTACCATTTGACCCAGCAATCCTATTACTTGGTATATACCTAGAGGAATATAAGTTATCCTACCATGAAGACACATGCATGTGAATGTTTATTGTAGCACTATTCACAATGCAAAGACATGGAATCTATCTAAAAGCCCATTCAATGACAAACTGGACGAAGAAAATGTGGTACATATACACCATGGAATTACTATGCAGCCATAAAAAAGAATGAGTTCGTGTCTTTTGTGGGAACATGGATGGAGCCGGAGGCTATTATCCTTGGCAAACTAATGCAGGAACAGAAAATTGAATACCACATGTTCTCACTTATAGGTGGGAGCTAAATGATAAGAACTTATGAACACAAAGAAGGAAACAACAGATACTGGGGTCTACTTGATGGGAGAGGGTGGGAGGAGGGAGAGGAGCAGAAAAGATAACTATTTGGTACTGGCTTTAATAACATGGGTGATGAAATAATCTGTACTACAGACCTCCATGACATGTCTTTACCTATGTAACAAACCTTCACATGTACCCCAAACCTAAAATAAAAGACAAAATAAAATATAGCTGTAAGAACTTTTAAATGACATGTGATTTGTATAAGTGACTCACATTGCGTTTCTATCAAAGAGTGGCAACATAGAACATAGCTGGAACATCTTCACCCACCTACAACAGAACCTCATTTCCAGCCCCTGGTGCCTCCATCTCCTTTCCCAGCACTCTCCCCCTTGCTAACTCTGCTGCAGCCACAGCATTCCTCAAATATGCCTGGAATGGCCTTCCTAGGTGTTATGGAACGAATGCTGGTGTCCCCCCACATTCATATTTGAATTCCTAACTCCCTAAGGTGATGGTATTAGAGCTGGTACAATTAGGGAGATAATAAGGTCATGGGGAACCCTTGGGAAGAGAGTTCTCTTGCTCTCCTGCCTTGTGAGGATACAAGAAGCTGGGTGTCTGCAACCTGAAAGAGGGCCCTCACCAGCACCTGATCATGCTGAGACCATGATCTCTGACTTCCAGCCTCCAAAACTGTGAGAAATAAATGTTTGTTGTTTAACCACCCAGGCTATGGTAATTTATTATAGCAGCCTGAGCAGACTGAGGCACCAGGGCCTCTGCCTTTACCGTTCCCTCTGGAATGTTCTTCCCTGCCTTACCCACATAGCCAGTTTTCTCTCTTCATTCATGCATCTGTTCATATGTTACCTTATTAGAAAGGCCTCTGTGTTAGTCTGTTCCTCACGCTGTAACAAAGTTCTTTAGACTGGGTAATTTATGTATAGCATTTATTTTTACTATTCTGGAGGCTGGGAAGTCTAAGCTCAAGGTGTGGGCAGATTCAGTGTCTGGTAAGGGCTTATTCCTCATAGGCGGTGTCTTCTTACATAGTGGAAGGGCTCAAGCCTTTTCTTATTAGGGCGCTAATAAGCCTTTTTTATTAGGGCACTCATCCTATTCATGAGGATACCACCCTCATCATTCAGTCGCCTCCACAAGCCACACCTCCTAATATCCCCACATTGAGGATGAGATTTTAACACATGAATTTTGGAGGAACACAAACTTTCACACCACAGCAGTCTCCTATCACTACTCACTTATTCATTTCATTTTCTTTCTTAGCACTAAGTTTTACCTAACACATCACACGTTTATTTACTTACGTATTGTCTGTTTCCCTCACTAGAGTGTGAACTCCTTGAAAAAGGATAAACTTTTACTGCTTTATCCCCAGTGCCTGAAAGAGTGGGACAACAGAGGTGCTTGATAAATACTTTTTCAAACAAAGGAGGAATGAATGGATGAATGAATGACTCAGTTAAAAAACTTTTTCCTGCTGGTCCCAGATGCTGCTTTAGAAGCCTTTTCATTGTGTACCCTGGGCAGCCATACCCTATCACCCTATGAGTTGGCATTCTAGACAAGGCCCTTCACCATGCTGCAGAGATAGCCTTCTCCCCACAGCCTCTGCAGGGTATTTGCTGCCTGAGGGAATCTGGGGCATATCCATTGTGATTTTCTCCAAAGATAACTGCCAACAAATTCCCACCTCCCTCGGTGCACAGGTTGCCCCACCAACTTAGAAATGGGAGCCTATTTCTTCTCCTTGAATCTGGGCTGGCCTGTGATTTACTTTAACTAATGGAATGTGGCAGAAATGACACTGTGTCAGCTCCAGGACTAGCCCTTAAGAGGCCTGGAAGCTTCTGCTTTTGTTTGCTCAGAGCCAGCCACCATGATGTAAGGAAGTCCAAGCTATCCTCTTGAGGAGAGAGGACATATGGAGAGACACTGAGAGGTAAAATGCCACACAGTACTAAGGGCCACATGGAAAAGAACTGAAGCCCCTCAGCCAACAGCCAGCACCAAGGCCCAAACTCTTCAGAGAGGTCTCTCAACCTCCAAAATATACCAGCCTTCAGCAGGATGCACTTGCATAAGTGACCCCTGTGTGATACAGAGTGGGGCAGAACAACCAGCACAATCGCAGATCATGAGAAATAATAAATAAATTTTACTCTCTTACTCCAGTAAGTTTCTAAGTGGATTGTCATATACCAAAAGATAATTGACAAACCCACGTTGTCTTTTTTTTTTTTTGGTTAAGATGGAGTCTCGCTCTATCGCCCAGGCTGGAGTGCAGTGACGTGATCTTGGCTCACTGCAACCTCCGCTTTCCAGGTTCAAGCAGTTCTCTGCCTCAACCTCCCAAGTAGCTGGCATTACAGGTGCCTGCCACTGCGCCCGGCTAATTTTTGTCATTTTAGTAGAGACGGGGTTTCACCATCTTGGCCAGGCTAGTCTTGAACTCCTGACCTCGTGGTTGACTCACCTCAGCCTCCCCAATCTTGTCTTATTTTCTCATCCTCTGCTGATTATCACCTTGTCCACCTGGCTCAAGGAGTTGGCCTGCATTGTTGTGATGCTGCCATGATAATATAATTGTCTTCCTCTCCAGGGCAGCAACTTGGTCTGCTGTGCAGCCCACTTCAACCCCTGGAGGCCGTGGTTGAAGATTTGTATCTATCGGGCCTTACCTCTGGCCCTCTGCACAGTTCTGGGAAAGGTGGGTGGGGACTGTAGGATGGGGCTTTGGAGTCAGGTCAACCTGCGTTCCAGTCACTGCTCTGTTTCCCAGCTGCTGAGGGGCCACAGAGTTATTTACATCTCTGAGCCTCAGTTTCCTTTTCTGCAAACAAGGACAGTGATACTTATCTCACTGGGCTCTTGTGAAGATTAGAGGTGATGCGTGTATGTGTGTGTGTGTGTGTGTGTGTGTGTGTGTGTGAAGTGTCTGGCACATCATGAAAACAACCAGTCAAAACAAAACTCACCCTCCAGATTTCCTTGGATAATATTCTGTCTCACTTTCTGAAGAGCTTGGCATTTCTAGTCAAACACAAGGAGCAGAACTGAGACCTGATTTCAGGCTTGTGTGGACTTTGAACATTGGCCCCCCAGAAAGTTCTCTCTAAGGCTTTGTTGTAGCAACCACAAACAACCAGCAGCCCACTCACAGGAAGCCCTGCCCTGTGGGCCCTGCGGCAGGGCTCTGCACAATAGGGATCTGTCTACTGATTACCCTGACCATGACATGGCTTTGAAAAGCACATCTCATCGCTGCCTGGTGACTCCTTTCAGAGCCTCCCCCAGGGCAGGTTGTTTTGCAACCAGACAATGAAATTCAAATTTACTAGGTACTTTATTTTGGAGGTTGAGAGGGAAACAAAAGTTCTTCAATTAATCATTCATCCTAAACCATGTTATGCCTCTAAACATTGCTTTCACCTTAATAAAACTCATACTCCAGGGCAGTAGCTATGGGGATAATGACAAGCTAAAAGTGAGTGCTAGCTGGAGTGAAGGTTAAGAAACAGGATCTGTCAAGTTGCCCTCCTGTGGGGACACTGATCCAGCCCAGGAGGCAAGGTTGGGCTGGTGTAGATAGGCCTGACTTTGCAAAACATGGATAAAGACATGGATATTAGGAGGTGTCCAGAGTTAGTGGGTGCAGGGATGAGGCCAAGTTGCTCTGCTTTCAGCTTTCCTAGGGGCAGGGAAGATATGCAGCAGGTAGGGGCTGGAATGGCACCCTGGAGAATGTCTGTTCTAATTGGTTAGGATCCCATGCTGATTGGCTAGTTGGGCAGTGCTACAAACACAATCTTTACCGAAGAACATACCTGAATAGAGATCAGGATGTAGTCAAATTGCTTTTACTTGGCTTTAGGGCTAGAAATTTGATGTATCATTCACTTGCACCCATTGAGGTAGTTTCCTTGAAAGCTTCCTTGGAGGGAAGTGGTAAAAACTGTCAGAGGAGTGAAAGCTTTGGGAACAATCAGAAGAGTATTTTCATTTGGTTGATTTGTAAATTCCAAGTTCGAAAAGAAAAAAAAAAATGAGGTGTAAGGAAGGGGTCCAGTTTCAGTTTGCTGCATATGGCTAGCCAGTTTTCCCAACACCATTTGTTAGATAGGGAATCCTTTCCCTGTTGCTTGTTTTTGTCAGGTTTGTCAAAGATTAGATGGTTGCAGATGTGTGGTGTTATTTCTGAGTCCTCTGTTTTGTTCCATTGGTCTATATATCTGTTTTGGTAACAGTACCATGCTGTTTTGGTTATGTAGCCCTGTAGCATACTTTGAAGTCAGGTAGCATGATGCCTCCCCCTTTGTTCTTTTTGCTTAAGGTTGTCTTGGCTATGCGGGCTCTTTTTTGGTTTCAAATGAAATTTAAAGTAGTTTTTTCTAATTCTGTGAAGAAGGTCAATGGTATCTTGATGGGGATAGCATTGAATCTATAAATTACTTTGGGCAGTATGGCCATTTTCATGATATTGATTCTTCCTATCCATGAGCATGGAATGTTTTTCCATTTGTTTGTGTCCTCTTTTATTTCATTGAGCAGTGGTTTGTAGTTCTCCTTGAAGAGGTCCTTCACATCCTTTGTAAGTTGTATTCCTGGGTATTTTATTCTCTTTGTAGCAATTGTGAATGGGAGTTCACTCATGATTTGGCTCTGTTTGTCTATCATTGGTGTATAGGAATGCTTGTGGTTTTTGCACGTGAATTTTGTATCCTGAGACTTTGCTGAAGTTGCTTATCAGTTTAAGGAGATTTTGGGCTGAGACGATGGGGTTTGCTAAATATACAATCATATCATCTGAAAACATAGACAATTTGACTTCTTCTCTTCCTATTTGAATACACTTTATTTCTTCCTATTGCCTGATTGCCCTGGACAGAACTTTCGATACTATGTTGAATAGTAGTGGTGAGAGAGGGCATCCTTGTCTTGTGCCGGTTTTCAAAGGAAATGCTTCCAGCTTTCACCCATTCAGTATGATATTGGCTGTGGGTTTGTCATAAATAGCTCTTATTATTTTGAGATATATTCCGTCAATACCTAGGATATGAACAGACACTTCTCAAAAGAAGACATTTATGCAGCCAACAAACATATAAAAAGAGCTAATCATTACTGGTCATTAGAGAAATGCAAATCAAAACCACAATGAGACACCATCTCATGCCAGTTAGAATGGTGATCATTAAAAAGTCAGGAAACAACAGATGCTGGAGAGGATGTGGAGAAATAGGAACACTTTTACACTGTTGGTGGGAGTGTAAACTAGTTCAACCATTGTGGAAGACAGGGTGGCAATTCCTTAAGGACCTAGAACTAGAATTACCATTTGACCCAGCAATCCCATTACCGGGTATATACCCAAAGGATTATAAATCATTCTACTATAAAGACACATGCACATGTATGTTTATTGCAGCACTGTTCACAATAGCAAAGACTTGGAACCAACCCAAATGCCCATCAATGATAGACTGGATAAAGAAAATGTGGCACATATACACCATGGAATACTATGCAGACATAAAAAAGGATAAGTTCATGTCCTTTGCAGGGATATGGATGAAGCTGGAGACCATCATTCTCAGCAAACTAACACCAGAACAGAAAACCAGACACCACATGTTCTCACTGGTAAGTGGGAGTTGAACAATGAGAACTCATGGACACAGGGAGGGGAACATCACACACTGGGGCCTGTTGTGGGGTGGGGGGCTGGGGGATGGATAGCATTAGGACAAATACCTAATATAGATAATGGGCTGATGGGTGCAGCAAACCACCATGGCACGTGTATACCTATGTAACAAATCTGTACGTTCTGCACACGTACCCTAGAACTTAAAGTATATTAAAAAAAGGGTGGCAGAGATTGATTTTTTTCCAATATTTATTTTATCCATTTTTTTCCTCAATAATAACATCTCTGTTTTGGCTTGTGACCACTTCAGAATAAAAACCTCCTTGCTGCTGGATAGTATCAGCTGAGGTGTCAGTAAGAAATGCATGGCGTACTTAAACTGGATAATCGACCAGAGTTTAATAAACAGACTGTTTACAAAGGTGTGTGCAATACAGGGTTTTTAGAAACTCAGTGGAGCATATGCAGAGAGCTGTTACTATCCCTAGTCCTGAGAAGCCAGGGGAAGAAGTAGTCACCAAACCTCCAGAGTCACTGAGTAGGAAGGGGTGATTGACAGGAACTGCCTTGGGAGAGGTGGTGGCTGCCCTGGGGAAGGGGTGGAGATGGAAATGGTCTGTTCCTGGCAAGAAGAGTGTTTTATTATTGACCTTGTTTAGAATTGTCTGTGGATGGTGATAATAAAAAGTTGGTAGACTTTTATTTGGCTTTATTATTGCTTTTAAATTATCTACAAGCAATGTAGCCTTTAGTGTTTGCAACCTGAAGTAGACCATTCTTGCTCATGCACTAGATAGAGAGAGAGTGCCAACCCATATAGACTTAGAAGAGAGCCAGCTGGAGGGCCAGTCTTACCCTCCTTCACCTCCTCCTTTCCTGAGTGTGTCTCGCACTGGCTGTACTCAGCAGAAGCCAGAAGGCCAGAGGGCCCACTGATGTCATCAATTCAGGTAAATCCTTGACAGCACAAGACAGTGTAGAAAAGGGTAGAGTTGGATGTGGTGAAGGGACAAACAGAAAATATCCAGCACCAAGGGAAAGCCTGGAGATTCAGTTCTGATCAATGGGGTGGAGCTTTGGTCAGTGGATTTGCAACTGAATGAAGTGTCCTTAATATAAATGGTGTGTCCACTCCTTTCTTCTCTTTCCTGCTGGTTAAAATTCAGATGTGATGGAGAGAACTGGAGCAGAAATATTACAGCACATGGTGAAAACACACATTAAGGATAGTGGGGCCATGAGAGAGAAGGAGGTTTGAAGGGTCAGGAAGGCTCTACACTCGCCTATATTCACATGAGAAGAAAACATATTTCCATTTTGTTTAATCCACTGTTATTTCTTTTGCCATTTGCTGCCAAACCTAATCCTACCTATTGCAATCAGTTTCTTCTATGTGAGAATGTATGGAATGTTTCTGTTTATCTATCAAATAGTTACTTAACAACTTCTGTATGCTATGTCTGGGTAAAACAGCATGAAGAGACTGCTTGCCCCCAATTTTGGTCTCTGATATTAATATTTACAAGACAAAACTGTCTTACCTGTATTTTCCCAAAACGAAAGAGAAAAGATTTGAAGCCACTAACCTTTGAATTAGGAAGGCAGAGGCTTACCTGTATGGGATCCTGGACCATAGCATAGAAAGAACACCTAATGAGTCTCTTATATTCATTCTTTTCTTTCAGGGATTTCAAGGCACATTTAATATCTTAAAGAGCTGATAGCTGCCATGTATAGGGGAAATAAATGAGAGGAATATGCCTGCATAATGGGGATGCAGCTAGCCTTGGGTAGTGATTCATTCAGTATTCTTTTGGCTACAAGTAACAGAATATCCAAATAAAATTGGTGCTATGAAAAAAAAAGTGGTGCTATGAACTGAATGTTTATGTGTCCCCTAAATCCATATGCTGAAATCCTAATCCCTAATGGGCTGGTATTTGGAGATGGGGCCTTTGGGAGGTAATTAAGTCATGACAGTAGAGAATGATGGGATTGGTTCCTTTGTAAGAAAAGACAAAGAAGAGCTTGCTTCCTCTCTGATCTCCACCAGGTGAGGACACAATAGGATGACCATCAGCAAACCAGGAATAATGCCCTCAACAGACATCCAATCTGCTGACACCTTGATCTTGGACTTCCAATTCTCCAGAGCTGTGAGAATAAATACCTGTTTTTTAAAACCACCCAGTTTGTGATATTCTGTTATAACAGCCCAAACTAAGACAGGTGGTTAATGCAGAGGGCTTTATTATCTCATGCAAGGAGAAATCTGAGGGAGTGCATTGGAGGGAGGCTAATTCAGAAGCTCAATGATGTCAGGGCTTTGGGTCAGCTTCCTTCTGATTCTCTTAACTTCCCCCTCTTGGTAAAAAGATGGCTGACTAAACTTCAAACACCACATTTTCAAATGACAACATCAAAGTCAGGGAGGAAGGAAAGAAAGAAGAAAGGAAGAGAACATTTTTCTTTGTTGTATCTTTTTCTTAAGAAGAAAAATCTCTCCTAACATCCAGCTTCCCCTGCCCCTCTTCAGATTTCCCTTCATTTATCATAGTCTAGATCTTGCACACATGGCTATCACCTTAAACCATCACTGGGTGAGAGAGATGATTGCAGTGACTGGAGAAGGTCAATCATGATTTATCCCTGGGGCTGGTCCCATCTTCCTGTGTATACCAGTGACTCATAGTAGCATGAAACCAAGACACTGTTAATAAGGGGGAAGGGCTGGTTTGGGCAGTAACAGGAAAAAGGAAATATAAAGGCCATTCTTAAAAGAAGGAAAGGGAAATTAAACGCAATTTAACTGCAAACAAATTAAGCGATATTTTAGGCTAAAGTTGACTGAACAAATGCTTAGCGTCTGGGCCATGGTTAGGGACGGAAAGCTGACTACTATGATGGAAAGGAACAATTTAGGGAAGATTCCAAGGAGAGGGAATTATAAGTAGAAAAAGGCAGAGATTAATCATTGATTTTCTGCTTCTGTGTCTTTGTCATGGCAAGCTGGAATGCTACTTTGATCTAATTATGTAGTTTATGGATATATGTGTCAAGGCCCCTGTAGGAAAATAATGGCTCACTCAGATTGGGTAATTACAGAGAATTTAATAAGAGACTGTTTGTAAAGGTGTAGGCAGAGTTTAAGGAAATCAACAAGGCATACTGCGGTATCATAGTGCACCAAGAATGTGGAGCCATTATCATCCCCAGGACAGAAGAAGCAAGGAGAGGGAACAATTACTGTAACCTGGAAAGAGATGCATTAAAAGAATACTGTGATAGGAGCTGTGGCTTTTGGTAAAGGGACATAGCTAAGCCATGGTAGCCTGGCAGACCAGGAGCCTGGACACCCCACCCTCATTCCTTGTCATCTCTGATATCCACTCCCCAACTTCAGTTGAACAAAACTGAAAACTAGAGGGCAAGGGAACGTGTTGACACAAATTATAGAAGATTTTCTGGGGCACAGAATAGAAGGGTGGAATATGGATCTTGAGGTGCAAATGGGAAATGAAGAATATACTCTCATAAATGTAGTAACCAAATTAATGTGTCTCTTTTAGTGCGGATAACAGAAACATGCATAATAAAAATCGATGGTAATAATAAAAGTACATTTTAATGATAAATTCCGTAAGCTAAAGCCTGAGGCTTGGAGAGCTTAAATTACCCAACTTAACACAGCCTGGGATTCACACCCACATCTGTCCTGCGAGAGGCCACTCCATTTCCATCACGGGCTGGATGGTGACTGTGGCATGGCTGTCCTGGCATTATGAATCAGCATCAGTTGCCTTTAGACAGTAAGGAGGCAGGAAGAGCAAATGATCATAAGAAACCCCTTTCCTGTTTTTAGATCCTTACTTTGGGGAACATGACTAGGACTCTGAAGACCTTAGGGGAACCTCACCCTTCCTCTTAAAGTCTGTTGTGACAGAAGGGATCTGTGCTTGTGTAAATCTCATATTATGAGGCCATCCTTTTATAGTCAGCACTGATAGCCATCCTGGTGACCTCTTCAAAGGGAAACATTCATCTTTGAGTCTAGAGTCTACCTGGAGGGACCTGTCTGCTTTGCATTATGGTGCTTACTCTCTCAGACCTGCTGTTTCCCCACATTCTCTACAGCAGTGACTTCAGGATGGAGGGAATCGCTGGGCAGCTGCAGAAGGAAGGGAGCAGGGCTCTAGGGGAGGAGATGGTGGTTCATGGTGGTGGCTTCGTGGACTTGAAGACCTATTTTGGTTCTGTCCCTGACTCTGCTCCCTACAGAAAATACATATTTCTATGTGATGTGAATTTTGGTATTCTGAGAGGACCCCCTAAGCTTCATTACAAATCTGGTGCCTAAAATCCTGCAGTCCACAGTACATTTCTTTAAAGTAGCTTGATGTATTACAATTGTATCTTAGCTACTTTTTAAGGTACTATATTGTATGCATAGTTTAATTGAATAACTACAAGAAATTATGATACTGAGGCTCCCAGGGGGTTCACAGTCACACAATTGGTGGTTGATGGAACCAGAATTTGAAACAGACTCCTCTGATTCCACATCTAGAGCTCTTAACTAGTATATTTTACTCAACATGGCTTGAAGTAGGGTGGGCATGGATTTGCTCATCAACTGAGGTATGTATGAGATCTCCAGAAAGTTATTATTCCTAAGTCTGAATTTTTTCGTCTAAAAAATAGGAGCTGGAGGAATGGCAAAACAATATAGAATAGACAGGCTGGAGTCATTAACGTCAAACTCGATCTTCTTTAGAACTTTTTCAAAGCCAGTGGTGGCAGGTGGGAGTGGTTCTAGTCTTCCCCAGGTAAATAGCATCATGAGCAGATTATTTCATGTCGAGGGGAGAGGTGCAGAATATTGGCATTGGAGAAGAAGTACTGGATATAACAAGAGTGGAGTTTATACTCTTCCACTTGCTAACTGAGTAAACCTTAATCAGTTTGATTAAGGTTTTAATCAAAATTAAGACTCTTAATCACTGTGACATACCTAGAGACTGTATCTTTATCTGTACAACATACACCTACTTTATGTAACTACACAACATCATTGAGAGTCTTAATTGATCAACTGAGAAAATATTATGTTGTAAATTATTATATGCAAGGTCATGTAATTTGTTATGTAATCACTTTTTTTGTTTTTTTTTTTTTTTGCCATGAAGAAACCAAATTTTTACCAACAAAACTAATTTGTGTCTAGGGAAGTTTGTTTCTCTCTTCTTTGCCTCGTGGTTATATTACTTTCCAGCTACAAAGGGGTGTTTGACATTGACATATTACAATTTGACCATCTTATTTGCTTTAAATATTTTAAAATATACGATCTATTGAAGAGGTAGCTATCAGAGAGTATTTAAATAACATAGTTTATAAAAATAATTTTTATTAATTTATGTGGAACATAGGCTTATAAAAGTTACTGATAAATATGTGGTGAATTGCTTTAATCTGTTATATATATTATATGAGGCTGATTAAATTCTCCTTCTCTGATCTCAGAAGCCAGCTTGATGATTTTTCCCCTTTCCAGTGTAACACAGCGTGTGGCTCACTGGGGTGGTTTGATGATCGATATGTTGTATAGGGGAAGGCTGGCATAGGGAAGAGGCTATAGGATCCATGGCTCCAACCCACAGTAAAGGGTCTTGGGGGAGTTTCTTTATCCTCCTCTGGCCATCATTAAGATTCCATTTCATAGATAAGGAAAATGATGCATAAACACATCATCTGAGTTCTGTAATGTTACTTAGAATCGAAAGCACCAAGATCCCACCTGTGTATTTCCCACTAGATAAATCAGACTGCTGCACATCCTAGAAAAAGTCAGGTGTGTATGCACCACGTGAACATAGCCTAAAAATGTGACTTATTAAGAGAAATTATAGGCTTTAGAGGTGAGTTTCCAAACTATCGTTTTCATTTCTTGCCCTAAATGTACCTTTTGGTGTCACTATCGGATAGAATACAGGCCTGAAATTGGGCAATCATTTCTCTTCTTATATTTTAGAATTGTATTTTGAGAAACTACTATCAGAAAATAAAGAGCCACTTTCCTCAAGTTGGAATCTGTGCATTTTTAGATAAAAAACAAGAATGATCTTACATTTTTTGTGGTTAGAATCATTTATAAGGATGGGACAGACTAGAATAAGCTGAATTTTTTCATCTAAAAAATGGGAGCTGAAGGAATAGCAAAACAATATAGAATAGACAGGCTGGAGCCATTAACGTCAAACTCGATCTTCTTTAGAACTTTTTCAAAGCCAGTGGTGGCAGGTGGGGGTGGTTCTAGTCTTCCCCGGGTGAATAGCATCAGAGCAGATTATCTCATAACGAGGGGAGAGGTGCAGAATATTGGCATTGGAGAAGAAGTACTGGATATAACAAGATTGTAATGATACGATCCATTGAAGAGGTAGCTATCATAGAGCATTTAAATAATACAGTTTATAAAAACAATTTTTATTAATTTATGTGGAACAGGCTTATAAAAGTTACCGATAAATACGTGGTGAATTGCTTTAATCTCTTATATATATTATTTTATGACGAGGGGAGAGGCCTAGCAGATTTGCCACCAACCCAGCATATTTGGGAGTTATTTACAAAATATCCTTGAAGATATTTTGCTTCTGTAATGGATCCATATCTTAAGGGAAGAGTAGGCAATCTATCTGATTAAGCTTTATTCTCATTCATGGTTTTAATGATTAAGAAGAAACAGAGGGAAAACCTAATTATAGGCCTTTGGAGTTTGCTGACCCAGGCTGAAAAATACCCAAATCTCCTCCAATTTTTTAATTTAAATTGCATGTTCTCCTTACATTACAAAATTTGATGTAAAACTTTTTAAAATAAGAGAGGAGCCCATACAAAGTTCAAACGAAGTTCATGTAAGTTTTAACCCTCTACTGCTGTGCTATGAAATCCCTGCAGGTGAGATCTGAGATTTGTCCCAAGTTCAAAAAAGGAGCTACAGAGATCAATCCTGTCCATATTCCCACCTTCTAGAAAAATAGAAAGTAGTCACTGGTAGATGCAGGCTTTCTTTTTTTCTTTCTTGATCTTGTCCATATTCCCACATCCTAGAAAAACAGAAAGTAGTGACTGGTGGATGCAGGCTGACTGGCTGGCTTGCTTGCTTTCTTTCTCTGTTTCTTTCTTTTCTTTCTTTCTTTCTTTCTTTCTTTCTTTCTTTCTTTCTTTCTTTCTTTCTTTCTTTCTCTCTCTCTTTCTCTCTCTCTCTCTCTCTTTCTTTCTTTCTTTTTCCTCCCTCCCTCCCTTCCTTCCTTCCTTCCTTCCTTCCTTCCTTCCTTCCTTCCTTCCTTCCTTCCTTCCTTCCTTCCTTCCTTCTTTCTTTTCTTTTCTTTCTTTCTTTCTTTCTTTCTTTCTTTCTTTCTTTCTTTCTTTCTTTCTTTCTTTCTTTCTTTCTTTCTTTCTTTCTTTCTTTCTTTCTTTCTTTCTTTTGTTTTAGAATTGATTGAATTCAGGTTGGTCCTAGCCAAATCTAAGCTGTGCTTTCTTCTTTCAAAAGCTCTAACAGAATTCCAGAACACAAGGAGAATTTGGGAATGGTGGGGTTCTACAAGAAATTGGATGGTGGATGGGTTCGCTCACTCATTCTTTCTCTCATTCATTCATTATTCTTATTTCATATTCTTAAGCAAACTATGAAGTAGATATTACGATATTTATCTCATTCTCACCACTAAGGAAATGAAGCCTCAAATGTTTTGCTTAGTCTAAATGAGAACTTATATTTAGCAAAGGAGTTTGAGATTTGGATGGACTATTAAAAAGTTTATGCTTTTAACCACTACACCATGGGGCTTGAGAACCTCCTATTAGCCTGACACTGATCTAGGTGCTGGGATACAAAAGTACCTGCTGCTCAAGCCTTACAGTCTAGGTTTGTAGACAGACAATTATGGTAAGTGCGTGGTAAGTGCTGTGACAGACATTAGGTAGAGAGAAAGCCTTTCTAATTCACCTAAGGTCGGGGGCAGTGTTCAGTGAGAATGCCTTTCTTCTCACAGAGGAAGAGGGGTCTGTAAGCTCTATTCAGGGTGGTGCAAGGGCACCATGCAGTGCAACAGTTCACTAAAATGTGTTCCTCCAGTCTAACTGAAACTGTGTATCCTTTCACTAACATCTCCCCTTTCCCTATCTTCCCTTCTCCCTCTAGCCTCTGGTAATCACTTTTCTACTTTCCGTTTCTATGAGATTGCCTTTTTAAAGATTCTCCAATAGTTTTTTAATGTTCTTACCACACACATACAAAATAATAAATTGATAAGGTGATATATATATATTAATTAGCTTGATGGAATCTCCTGTAATGTATACATAGATCAAAACATCACATATTACCCCATAAATATATACAATTATAATTTGTCCATTAAAAAAAAGAAAAAGAAGAAAAAAACAACAACAAAAAGAAGAGTCTGGAGGATTGGGGATAGAGACATATTGTGGCTCAAGACAAGGGAGTCCTTCCCACCAGAGCTGCTGGAAGGGAGAGTAGGAAGCCATGGGAAGCAATGGCCCTATAGTGAGAGGAGTTATCAAGCAAAACCTAGAAGAGCAATTTGCAGAGATATTTAAGAGGGGCTTCAAGCACTGAATAAGTCATTGATTGGATGACTCTTAAGATTCTTTAAAATGCTGAGAATCTGAGATCATAAGGGAGTGGAAGTGCTTAGGTGCACTTCCTGGGGGTGGCCAAATCAGAATGCAGGATGGTCAGTCTGGGCAATTTAGCTGTCTGGTTTATCAATAATGACCAGGTTGGTGACATGTTCATACTGCAATATAATTAGTTACTTTTAATTTATTTTATTTCAAAAAAAACATAGTATTCATGAACGAGTATTCATTATTGAAAATTCAAGTATTACCAAAGCATACGGAGTCTTGTGTCCACCCTTCCCCTTACTCCTCTCTCGGCCTCACTCCTCACTTCATACCACTATTCACCTATTTCCCTCCCCAGACATAATGACTTTATCTTTTATTACCTATCCATCCATACCTATTTTTTATTAATTTCCGTGCCTACATATGTACATGTACACACCCTTGTTCAGCCCTTCAGAAAACATAAATGGGATCATACTATGACTATTATTCATTAACTTTTTTCATTTAGCACTAAATCATGGAGAGATTTCCATGACAATGCCATACTCAGTTCCTCAATATTCAATTCCTCAGTATTCAGTTCCTCCTTTTAAAAGTCCCTTTCTTTTAAAGGCTGCATTGTGTTACCTAGTGTGACTATGAAATGACTTGATGGAGATTTCTATTGTTTCCATCTTTTGCTATTACAAACAATACTACAATGAACATCTTTGTGTCCAAGTGCAATTATTTTGGTAGGAGAGATTTCACAGATGAATCAAAGTTGAATTACTCATCTAAGTGGATGTACCTTGTAAATTCTAATGGATGTCAAATACCCTTCCAGAATATTGAATTAGTTTATACTTTTACTAACAATGAAAGTAAGTGACCATTTCTTTACAACATTTACTAACATATTAACAATCCTTAAATTTTTTGTCTATCTACTAGGTAAAATTGATTTCTAATTATTTTATTTGAAATTTCTATGATTACCAATAAAGCTGATCATATTTTAATATATTAGCTGGCTTTTGGTATGTCTGTGAATTACCTCAATATAACTTTAGCCCATATTTGCATGGGAAACACTTTATTATGGAAATTAACCTTTTTATGTATATGCATATGTCCTGGGCACTCAATATGTGCTCAAAGGTTTTCTGCTGAGTTCAGCATGAACTGGTCACGTTGGCATGTGGTCTTTCATCAGAAAATAAATATGAGGTAGTTCTTTATTTTTCTCCTTCTCCCCAAATATCAGTTGTTATCAAATTTAAAGAAAAAATTATGGTCGATTATAGTAATCAGCTAACTTCATTGTCATTGATGATCCGCCACAAGCTTAGATTGTGCATTGTGAAGGTAGATGATGCTGACAGAGTCAACCAGCACTCCCAGTTCGTGCAACAAAAACCTGCCTATTGAGCAAGTCTTTGAAAGGGCATGGGAGGTTGTTATTATTTTGCTGGGCTTCAGGAAAAATTAGTTTGCCCAGAGGTGTTTTCTTTGATGACAGAACTGTATGACTCTGGCTACAGGAATTCAACAGTGAGTGGGGTATGCATGTTAAAGTGTGTTGGTGTTGAAAGACATCTCTGTGCTGGGTTGGTTGAGGGTGACTTGTACTCTCTCTCATGCATATCAGAATTTCTTGTATGTGTTTCGTCCTAGAAATGAATTTTGGATTCTACCTAGCAGTTTTTAAGAGGCAAGCTTTGGCTTGAGTCTGGGGAAAATTTACCTGGGCTTCTTTGAATAACTGAGATGTGAGTCTCCCTGAACCCCTGTTACTTGAGGATCTGATGAGACACATAAGGAAGAATGAGGGAAATTATTCTAGGGGACCAGTTTACCTTCCTTCTCAGAATGGATGCAAAATTCATCTTCTGTTGTAGTATTTTTCACTGACATCAGTTTTCCAAACTAGGTCCCCATAAATACAGATGGTCCCTGACTTACCATGGTTTGACTTAGGATTTTTGGACTTTAGGATGGTGTGAAAGTGATATGCATTCAGCAGAAGCTGTATTTGAATATTCAGTGAATTACTTGAAGTATTCAACACTTTATTATAAAATAGGCTTGGTGTTAGTTGATTTTGCCCAACTGTAGGCTAATGTAAGTGTCCTGAGCATGTTTAGGCTAAGCTACTGTGTTCAGTAGGTTGGATGTATTAAATGCGTTTTTGACTTAGGACATTTTCGTCTTATGATGGGTTTATTAGGACATAATCCCATTGTAATTTGGGGAGCATCTGTGTATGATTGAGTCCTACTGAAATGGAGAGGGAGATGCAGTTAGCAGTGTAAGTTAGAGCAAAAGAGACATTCTCTCATTTTAAAATGCTACAAGTCACCGAATGGCTCTGCTTTGGCTTCTCAGAAAAAAATGAGCCATGTATTCCCACAGCACTGTGAGGCTTGCTCTCCTGAGGGCTCCTGTGCATCTATGGCAGGGTCTGGGTATGCCTGGTACATCCAGATGTTCTTATTATAGGTTGGCTGACACAGCCCAAAGGATGGGGATGGCAGGTCGACATGGTGATACCCACTGTGATGGGATGAAGAGGGAAATAAGACACCACAAGGAAGCTTTATCTCCATATCTATCTGTCTGTCTATCTATCTATCTATCTATCTATCCATCCATCCATCATCTATCTGTATGTCATCTATTTGTCTATCATCTATTATACTCCTGAGTACATGTGAGATACCTGTTAGGAAAATCCAAAAATACTTGTTGAGACTTTTAAGGGAACTGTTACCACATGAACTGTTGGAGTGAAATTAGAGAAAGAGAGACCTTAGTTTTTTAGTCCCATATTTAGTCAGTGGCTGATACTAAAATTAAGATGGGCTGGGCATGGTGGCTCATGCCTATAATCTCAATACTTTGGAAGGCCAAGTAGGGAGGATTGCTTGAGCCCAGGAGTTCGAGACCTGCCTGGGCAAGATGGTGAAACCCTGTCTCTGCAAAAAGTACCAAAAAACACCAAAAAAACCCAAACCAAAACAAAACAAAAAACTAGCCAGGTGTAGTGGCACAGGCCTGTAGTCTCAGCTACTTCAGAGGTTGAGGTAGGAGGATCACTTGAGCCTGAGAGGTCAAGGCTGAAGTGAGCCATGATTGAGTCAATGTACTCCAGACTGGGTGACAGAGAGAGACCCTGTATCAAAAATTAAAATAAAAAAGGTAGAGCTGTGAAAATAATTAATTGGGAAGTCATTGGGCTGAGCCGACTTCAATGCCTTGAGTTCCTATGTAAGCAAACTGAAACTCAAGTCACTGTAAAAAGTAAAACAAAGCAAGGTTAACCAATCAGAAACAACTAAGTAATCTTCAGGGACTTTCTCCTTTAACCAATCAAATATTTTCTTTGTTTTGCTTCTTCCAGCACCTTATAAAAGTTTTACCGTCTCATTTTCTTGGTGGAGTCCAAACTGCTTGTGGTTTGGCACTGACCGATTCATGCATCCCTGTTTGCTCAAATAAACCTTTAAAATGATAATATACCTAAGTTTATTTTTTAACAGAGCCTAATGCAATGAAGTGGTAAGCCCTAGAAAAAGATGACTAAATTGGAAAGAGAGACAGAGGGAGAACAAGAATTGTCAAAAATATGCATTGTGACTTAGAAGTCCAGAAGAAGAAAAAAATAAATTCATTAACATAAAGTTACTTTTAAGATAAGTTTAAAAGATTCAAGAACACTAGCGAAGACCTTAATCAAGAATTGTTGGTAATACAGAGAGAGAGAGAGAGAGAATAGACTGAGAAATTTGAGTTGGACCACCTGGTTGTGTGTGTCTTTGCATAATATCTTAACCTTCCTGTGTTTCAGTTTCAGTATCCTTGTGGAGATCCCTGTGTACTTTACAGGATTGTTGTGAGAACTCAGTATGCCATACTGAAACATCTAGCTGAGTATCTCATATGAATTATGTGCTCTGCATTTTTTAAAATATTTATTAAAATCCAGAAGGAAGGATGGCCATGGAATGAAAACAATAATTTCTTAATTATCATCAAAACATTTGTTTTGAACATTTACTATTTTTTAGTGGTGACACTTTTTAGTGAGGTGACAGTTGTTACTATCTTTCTTTTGTTAAACTTTTATTTTAGGTTCAGGGTTACATGTGCAGGTTTATTATATAGGTAAACTCTTATCACAGGGATTTGTCGTACAGATTATTTTGTCCTCCAGGTATTAAGCCTAGTACTCATTAGTCAATTTTCCTGATCTCCCTCCTTCCACCCTGCACCTTCCAGTAGGCCCTGGTATCTGTTGTTCTCCTTTATGTGTCCATGTGTTCCCATTATTTAGCTCCCACTTATAAGTGAGAACATGTGGTATTTGGTTTCCTGTTTCCGCATTAGGTTGCTAGGGATAATGGCCTGTACCTCTATACATGTTCCTGCAAATGACATGATCTCATTCTTTTTTATGGTTGCATAGTATGCCATGGTGTATATGTACCACATTTCCTTTATCCAGTCCAGCATTGATGGGCATTTAGATTGATTTCATGTCTTTGCTATTGTGAATAGTGCTGCAATGAACCTATGCATGCATGAGTCTTTATGGTAGAACAATTTATATTCCTTTGGGTATATACCCAATGATAGGACTGCTAGGTTGAATGGTAGTTCTGGTTTGAGTTCTCTGAGAAATCACCAAACTCTTTTTCCACAGAAGCTGAACTAATTTTTACACTCTCACTAACAGTGTATAAGTGTTTCTTTTTCTCTGCAACCACACCAGCATCTGTTATTTTTGACTTTTTAATAGTAGCCATTCTGACTAGTGTGAGATGGTATCTCATTGTGGTTTTGATTTGTATTTCTCTAATGATCAGTGATGTTGAGCTTTTTTTCATGTATTTGTTGGCTGCATATTTGTCTTTTTTTTTGAAAAGTACTAATACCATATCTGTTCATGTTCTTTCCCCACTGTTTAGCGGAGTTGTTTTTTGTTTTACCTTTCTTTTTTTTTTTTTTTTTTTTTTTGTAAATTTGTTTGAGTTCCTGATAGATGCTGGATACTAGAACTTTGTCAGATGCATAGTTTGCAAAATTTTTTCCTGTTCTGTTGGTTGTCTATTTAATGATAATTTCTTTTGCTGTGCAGAAGCTCATTAGCTTAATTAGATCAAATTTGTCAATTTTTGCTTTTGTTGCAATTGTTTTTGGTGTCTTTGTCATGAAATCTTTGTGGATTCCTATGTCCAGAATGGTATTGCCTAGGTTGTCTTTCAGGGATTTTGTAGTTTGGGGTTTTATATTTAAGTCTTTAATCCATCTTGGGTTAGTTTTTGCATTTGGTGTCAGGAAGGGGTCCAGTTTCAGTATTCTGCAAATAGCTAGTTACCCCAGTACCATTTATTGAATAGAGAGTCCTTTCCCCATTGCTTATTTTTGTCAGCTTCAGCTTTGTCCAAGATCAGATAGCGTAGGTGTGCAGCCTTACTTCTGAGCTCTCTATTCTGTTCCATTGGTCTATGTGTCTGTTTTTGAACCAATACCATGCTGTTTTGGTTATTGTAATCCTGTAGTATAGTTTGAAATTGGGTAGCATGATGCCTCCAGCTTTGCTCTTTTTGCTTAGGATTACCTTGGCTATTTGTGTTCTTTTTCAGTTCCCTATGACTTTTTAAATAGATTTTTCTAGTTCTTTAAAGAGTGCCATTGGTAGTTTAATGGGAATAGAATTGAATATATACATTTCTTTGGGCAGTATAACCATTTTAACAATATTGATTCTTCCTATCCATGAGCATGGAATTTTTGAAAAATTTGTTTGTGTCATTTCTGATTTATTTGAGCCGTGTTCTCCTTATGGAGGTTTTTCACCTCCCTGGTTAGCTGTATTCCTAGGTATTTCATTCTTTTTGTGGCAGTAATGAATGGATTCTGTTCTTCATTTGGCTCTTGGCTTTGATGTTGTTGGTGTATAGAAATGCTACAAATTTTTGGCCTGGAGCAAGATGGCTGAATAGGAGCAGCTCCAGCCTCCAGCTCCCAGTGCGAGTGACACAGAGGACGGGTGATTTCTGCATTTTCAACTGAGGTACCAGGTCCATCTCACTGGGGAGTGCCGGACAATCGGTGCTGGTCAGCTGGTGCAGCCCCACCACCAAGAGCTGAAACAGGGCGAGCCATCGCCTCCCCTGGGAAGTGCAAGGGGGAAGGGAATCCCTTTTCCTAGCCAAGGGAAACTGAGACACACAACACCTGGAAAATCGGGTAACTCCCACCCTAATACTGCACTTTACCAAAGTTCTTAGCAAATGGCACACCAGGAGATTATATCCCACACCGGGACAGAAGGGTCCCACACACCACGGAGCCTCCCTCGTTGCTAGCACAGCAGTCAGAGATCTAACTGCAAGGCAGCAGCAATAGATGCAGAAAAGGCCTTTGACAAAATTCAACAGCCCTTCATGCTAAAAACACTCAATAAATTCGGTATTGATGGAACGTATCTCAAAATAATAAGAGCTGTTTATGACAAACCCACAGCCATTATCATACTGAATGGGCAAAAACTGGAAGCATTGCCTTTGAAAACTGGCACAAGACAGGGATGCCCTCTCGCACCACTCCTATTCAACATAGCATTGGAAGTTCTGGCTAGGGCAATCAGGCAAGAGAAAGAAATAAAGGGTATTCAGTTAGGAAAAGAAAAAGTCAAATTGTCCCTGTTTGCAGATGACATGATTGTATATTTAGAAAACCCCATCTTCTCAGCCCCAAATCTCCTTAAGCTGATAAGTAACTTCAGCAAAGTCTCAGGATACAAAATTCATGTGCAAAAATCACAAGCATTCTTATACACCAGTAACAGACAAACAGAGAGCCAAATCATGAATGAACTTCCATTCACAATTGCTTAAAAGAGAATAAAATACCTAGGAATCCAACTTACAAGGGATGTAAAGGACCTCTTCAAGGAGAACTACAAACCACTGCTCAGTGAAATAAAAGAGGACACAAACAAATGGAAGAACATACCATGCTCATGGATAGGAATAATCAATATTGGGAAAATGGCCATACTGCTCAAGATAATTTATAGATTAAATGCCATCCCCATCAAGCTACCAATGACTTTCTTCACAGAATTGGAAAAAACTGCTTTAAAGTTCATATGAAACCAAAAAAGAGCCCACATTGCCAAGACAATCCTAAGTCAAAAGAACAAAGCTGGAGGCATCATGCTACCTGACTTCAAACTATACTACAAGGCTACAGTAACCAACACATCATGGTACTGGTACCAAAACAAAGATATAGACCAATGGACAGAACAGAGTCCTCAGAAATAATATCACACATCTACAACCATCTGATCTTTGAGAAACCTGACAAAAACAAGAAATGGGGAAAGGATTCCCTATTTAATAAATGGTGCTGGGAAAATTGGCTAGCCATAAGTAGAAAGCTGAAACTAGATCCTTTCCTTACTCCTTATACGAAAATTAATTCAAGATGGATTAGAGACTTAAATGTTAGACCTAATACCATAAAAACCCTAGAAGAAAACCTAGGTAATACCATTCAGGACATAGGCATAGGCAAGGACTTCATGTCTAAAACACCAAAAGCAACGGCAACAAAAGCCAAAATTGACAAATGGGATCTCATTAAACTAAATAGCTTCTGCACAGCAAAAGAAACTACCATCAGAGTGAACAGGCAACCTACAGAATGGGAGAAAATTTTTGCAATCTACTTATCTGACAAAGGGCTAATATCCAGAACCTACAAAGAACTCAAACTAATTTACAAGAAAAAAACAAACAACCCCATTAAAAAGTGGGCAAAGGATATGAACAGACATTTCTGAAAAGAAGACATTCATACAGCCAACAGACACATGAAAAAATGCTCATCATCACTTGCTGTCAGAGAAATGCAAATCAAAACCACAGTGAGATACCATCTCACACCAGTTAGAATGGCAATCATTAAAAAGTCAGGAAACAACAGGTGCTGGAGAGGATGTGGAAAAATAGGAAAACTTTTACACTGTTGGTGGGATTGTAAACTAGTTCAACCATTGTGGAAAACAGTATGGCGATTCCTCAAGGATCTAGAACTAGAGATACCATATGACCCAGCCATCGCATTACTGGGTATATATCCAAAGGATTATAAATCATGCTGCTATAAAGACACATGCACACATATGTTTATTACGACACTATTCACAATAGCAAAGACTCAGAATCAACCCAAATGTCCATCAGTGACAGACTGGATTAAGAAAATGTGGCACATATCCACCATAGAATACAGCCATAAAAAAGGATGAGTTCGTGTCATTTGTAGGGACATGGGTGCAGCTGGAAACCATCATTCTCAGCAAACTTTCACAAGAACAGAAAACCAAACACTGCATGTTCTCACTCATAGGTGGGAATTGAACAATGAGATCACTTGGACATGGGAAGGGGAACATCACACACCAGGGCCCATTATGGGGAGGGGAGACGGGGGTGGGATTGCATTGGGAGTTATAACTGATGTAAATGACGAGCTGATGGGTGCTGATGAGTTGATGGGTGCAGCACACCGACAAGGCACATGTATACATATGTAACAAATCTGCATGTTGTGCACATGTACCCTAGAACTTAAAGTATAAAAAAAAAAATAAAGAAATCCTACAGATTTTTGTTCATTGATTTGTATCCTGAGACTTTGCTGAAGTTGTTTATCAGCTTAAGGAGTTTTGGGGTCAATACTATGGGGTTTTCTGGATATAGTGTCATGTCTACAAACAAGGTTAGTCTGACTTTCTGTCTTCCTACTCACATGCTCTTTATTTCTTCCTCTTGTCTAATTGCTCTGAAAAGGATTTCCAATACTATGTTGAATAGAAGTGGTGGGAAAGAACATCCTTGTCTTGTTCCAGTTTGAAGGATAATGCTTCCTGCTTTTGTTCACTCAGTCTGGTGTTGGATGTGGGTTTGTCATAGATGGCTCTTATTATTTTGAGGTATGTCCTTCAACACCTAGTTTATTGAGAGTTTTTAATATGAAAGGATGTTGAATTTTATTGAAAGCCTTTTCTGTATGTATGGAGATAATTATGTGGTTTTTGTTTTTAGTTATGTTTATGTGATGAGTCACATTTTTAAATTTGTGTATGTTGAACCAACCTTGCATTTCAGGGATAAAGCCTAGTTTGTCATGGTGGATGAGCTTTTTGATGCACTGCTGGATTCAGTTTGCTAGTATTTTGTTGAGGACTTTTGCATCAATGTTCATCAACGATATTGGCCTGGAGTTTTCTTTTTTTGTTGTGTCTCTGCCAGATTTGGGTATCAGGATGATGTTGACCACATAGAATGAGTTAGGGAAGGATCTCTCCTTTTCAGTTCTTTGGAATATTTTCTTTAGCAATGGTACCAGCTCTTTGTAAATCTGGTAGAATTTGGCTGTTACTTTGTCTAGTCTTGGGTTTGTTTTGGTCAGTCGCCTATGTTTTACTGACTCAATTATGAAGCTCACTATTGGTCTTTTCAGAGATTTAATTTCTTCCCAGCTCAGTCTTGGGAGGGTCTGTGTGTCTAGGAATTTATCAGTTTCTTCTAGATTTTCTAGTTTATGTGTATAGAGGCATTCATGATATTCTCTAATGATTACTTGTATTTCTGTGGGGTCAGTGGTAATATCCCCTTTGTTGTTTCTAATTGTGTTTATTTGAATCTTCTCTCTTTTCTTCTTTATTAGCCTAGCTAGCAGTCTACCTATTCGACCATTTAAAAAAAAAATCAATCGTTAGATTTATTAATCTTTTGAATAGTTTTAAATGTCTCAGTGTCCTTCAGTTCAGCTCTGATTTTGGTTATTTCTTGTTGTGTGCCAGGTTTGGGATATGTTTGCTTTTGGTTCTCTAATTCTTTTAGAGAATTAGGTTAGGTTGTCAAACTGAGATCTTTCTAACTTTTTGATATGGTCATTTAATGCTATAAATTTTCTGCTTAACACTGCCTTAGCTGCGTCTATGAGATTCTGGTATGTTGTGTCTTTGTTCTCATTAGTTTTAAAGAATTTCTCAAGTTCAGACTTAATCTCATTATTTACCCAAAAGTCATTTAGGAGCACATTATTCTCCTCTGCCAGGATTCCAGAAACCAGCTGCAAGAGCGAATTACTCCTTGCCAGTTCAACTCACCCATTCCCTTGGGGTCACTGGGGGCCAGTAACGAGTTTCCCGTTGTACAGTAGTCCTGTGCAGGGTTCCCAGCTTCCTCCCGCTTCAGCCTAGCTTATGTGTGTTCCCTCCACCCACTCTCAGTGCCTTCCCTCTGAAGATCTGTTAGGAGTGCACCAGTTGTCTCAGTTTCTCGGTGGCAGCTGTTCCACCTGGCTATGTCTAGTCAGCCACTTTCCCTTCTCAATCTCTTCATTTTGCATATTCGATATTAATATCAGATGTCATGTTACATTCTACACAATTATCATCTCATTTAATTTTCAACAAACACCAAAACAGCTGGTTCTGTTTTTATTTTCATTCTACATATGTGTAAGCTGAGCTCAGAGAGGTAAATGATTTTCCCAAGTCATTTAGCAAATTTGGGTGGCTGTGCTAGGTCTGAAACTCATGGATTTTGAATCACACATGAGCTGTGTTCTGTTCACATAGCATGACTCATGTCAGTCAATCAGAATACAGAAGGTTCCAGAGTATGGTTTTGGACTGTGGCATTGTTTTATTGTTTGCAGGGCTGATTTTTGCTTTTGGGACTCGATGCAGAAAGAGTAAAATAAGTCAATCCATCCATGATCACTGTCTGTGAGGTTTGCCTGACAGCATCGCTTACTTCTTGATCATTAAGGTTGCAGCCATTTGGTGAGGCAGAGGCTTTCCCTTCACACTGCCTTTCTTTTCCCTTCACACTGCCTTTCTTTTCTCTAAGGTTTGTTCTAAGAAAATGCCCATGTGGTCTCAATCAGCATTCTCTTTTGCACCTTTGGTTTAATAGGCTTCTGGCATTTGGGTGTGCCTAAAACATTGCAGTTTTTTTAACATTAAAAAACATGTATGTAAAATATAAAATTAAATAAAGACAGATAATTAATATCCATTTTTGGAACACAGTGACTAATTATAATGACACAGGCCTGTGGGGGGTTGAATGTAGCTAATCGTTAGCAGGTGTGTTTGCTGCCGGACGACATCTGTCTTAGAAAGTGGAGTCCAGAAAGCTTCAGAACATCAGGAAGAAACCCAAGTGATGGGAGGTGTCACACAAGAAAGAAATCCTAGACCTTCACTGTGCAAGATAGAAGCCACTAGCTCCGTGTTACTGTTTGAATTCAAATGGTGAAAATAAAATAAAATAAATTCAGTTTCTCAGTCTCTGTAGTCATATTTCCAGCACTCCATAGTCACGTACGCACCAGAGGATAGCACAGAAATTGAACTGTCCCTGGGACGTTCTACTGGACAGCATGGACCAGATTGAAATAGGTACGGGATGTTGGGATGATAAGAAAGAATTAAGTTAGAATTCTAGCTCTACCATTTTTTTGCTGTGTGACCATGGCAAATGATTAATCTCACTCTCCTTCAGCATATTTTTCCATAAAATGAACAATATACTGCATAGTGCTTAGGGTTTCAATGATCCATATACTCGTTGCACTTAGCATGGTGTTTCCTCTTCTGAGAGGCCTCCCTTACCACCCTATCAAATGTGGCCACCACGTCTGTTACTCTTATTGGTACCACTCTATCATTTTTATCACAGCATTTATCATTTTGTAAAAGGACAGAGTCCTATCTATCTGTTCATTGCTTGTCTCTGAAAACCACCCCCAATACACACATTGTGTAGTTTTTTTCCAAACACTAACCAATTCTCTAATTCTCTGACAGCAACAGAGTGGGCGACAATTCAATTCAATTCACTTCTGACATTAACTACCCAGGGTTTAAGGGCTCAGTCTTGCAAGAATGCTCCCGCTTCCAATGCAAACACAAACAAGGTGCCCAGTCTACCCACACTTCTGTCTGAGCTGGCTACAAATATGGAGGTTCCCATATGGTTTATCATAAAGGACACAACTCAGAAACACCCAAGTGAAAGAGATGGATAAGGCAAGGTTTGGGGATAGATGTGTGTGTGTGTGGGTGTGTGTGTGTGTGCGCGCACGCGCGTGTGCATGCACACACAGTGGAGGGGGTAATGGTGGGGGAGGGAGTGGGAAGTGGGGTGGTGGGTGGAGCACAGAACTTTGGGTGTGCCACCCTCCCTCAGGATGATGAGTTCTCCAACCCAGAAGTTTCCTTAGACTCCTTGTTTCAGATTTTTAATGAAAGCTTCGTTACGTAGGCAACATGATTGATTAAATTATTGGCCATTGGTGATTGAACTCAATTTCTAGCCCCTTTCCTCTCTCTAGAGGCTGGGGACTGAAAATTCTAACCCTCTATTCATGTGGTTGGTTTTTCTGGTGTGACCAGCCCTCATCCTGAAGCTATCTAGCTCCTTCCTTGTTTCCCTCTCACTCTCACCATGAGTCATCTGCTTAGCATAAGCTCAGGTATGGTCAAAAGGAACTGATTATGAGTAACAAAAGATACTTTTTTTTTTTTTTTTGGACACAGGGTTTACTCTGTCACCCAGGAGTGCAGTGGTGCAATCTCTGCTCACTGCAACCTCTGCCTCTCGGGTTAAGTGATTCTTCTGCTTCAGCCTCCCAAGTAGCTGGGATTACAGGTGTAAGCTGCCATGCCCAGCTAATTTTTTCTATTTTTTAGTAGAGACGGGGTTTCACCATGTTGGCCAGGTTGGTCTCCAACTCCTGACCTCAGGTCATCCGCCTGCCTTGGTCTCCTGAAGTGCTGGAATTACAGGCATGAGCTACTGCTCCTGGCGTGAATAATAAAAGATACTTTTATCATTCAAGAAACTGTGTTTTAGGATCTCTGTGCTAGGAACCAGATTAGGGACAAAGACCAAGTATGTATATTATATTATAACACACACACACACAGAAGAGTATAAACCTCATTAGAGAAGAGAACTTGTCTGTCTGCATCATGGATAGTCCTTAACATAGAGTAGGTGGTCAATCAATATTTGGTAAATTAAAAAATAGTGAACCCACAATTATTTGATTGAGAGGCAATGTAATAAAAAAATTAATGAGGCCAGGTACAGCGGCTCATGCTTGTAATCCCAGCACTTTGGGAGGCCGAGGAGGATGGTTCATCTCAGGTCAGGAGTTCGAGACCAGCCTGACCAACATGGTGAAACCCCGTCTCTATTATAAATATAAAAATTAGCGGCCGGGCGCGGTGGCTCAAGCCTGTAATCCCAGCACTTAGGGAGGCCGAGACGGGCGGATCACGAGGTCAGGAGATCGAGACCATCCTGGCTAACACGGTGAAACCCCGTCTCTACTAAAAATACAAAAAAAAAAAAACTAGCCGGGCGAGGTGGCGGGCGCCTGTAGTCCCAGCTACTCCGGAGGCTGAGGCAGGAGAATGGCGTGAACCCGGGAGGCGGAGCTTGCAGTGAGCTGAGATCCGGCCACTGCACTCCAGCCCGGGCTACAGAGCAAGACTCCGTCTCAAAAAAAAAAAAAAAAAAAAAAAATTAGCCAGGCATGGTGGTGGGCATCTGTAATCCCAGCTACTCTAGAGGCTGAGGCAGAAGAATTGCTTGAACTTAGGAGGCAGAGGTTGCAGTGAGCCAAGATCATGCCATTGCATTCCAGTCTGGGCAACAAGAGTGAGACCCCATTTCAAAAAAAAAAAAAAAAAAAAAGTAATGAACATGATGCTAATGAAAATAATAATAGTTATAAGAAGGTCACTTTTATTGAGGATTTTCTGTGTGCCAAGTACTTGTTAAATACTGAACTATATTACCACATTTAGTCTTCATGGCAATCTTATGAGGTGGTCAATACTATTATCTTAATCAACAAGGAGGAAATTGAGCCTCAGAGAAGTCTAAAAACTTGCATAAATCTCATACCTTGTAAGTAGTAGAGCCAAGATTCTAACCAATTTTAATTACTTTTTCTTATTGGTACATACTATTAAAAGGGAATATATTTTTTCTACAGAGTCAGGACATTTTTTTTTTTTTCCCTTAGGTGGATGTGGAGCCTACAGTAGAGTTTAGAAAACACTCTTTACCTTGGATTCAGTTCCCTCTAACCCCCTCATTGTTAGGACTGATGTACTGACTTGCAATTAGGCTCCTGGGATTAAAAACGAGGTTTTTGTTTATATGTCTTGTTTTTGTCAATGGATTAAGACATAATCAGCATGTAAATTATGGGATTCCCCAAACTGTCATTAGCTTTGTACTCTGAAAATCTTCCAAGTCTCTTCGTTTGTGGTGAAATGAAGCTGGAGAGTCCTGTTAAATCAAATGACTATAGCTGCACCGTCTGTGCAGTGTCCTAGGAGATACTAAGGGACCAGTCTGCAACATGGGAGATGTCAGGTCCTGTGGCACCGATAGGCTGCATCCCCTGTAAACTCCTTGGAGCCATCCCCAACAAAGAACCCCAGGCAAAATTGCAGACCATATGCTGTGGCATCAGAGTTGACTCAGGAGGCTCTGGAGTAGCACAGAACCAGGAGTTGTGAACTCAGCAGGTTGGCAAAGGCCACTGCTAATTACCTAAGCTGTGGCTTCAGAGTCCAGCTGGGGCCAGAGCAGGTCTGATGATTTCTGGGAGACAGGTTTTGGCAGAGACAGCTTGTTCTTTCTCAATCCCCTTGGGCTGTGTCGTCTCTGCCTGGAGAAGCACTGGGGTCTGGTGGAAAGGACATTCCCTGCACATTTCTGTGGATGGGTGGAGTTAGGGAGCTAGAGAGGAGAAAAACATCTATGGTAATGGTGAAAACCTTTTCATTATGGAAGCAAGGCTATTTGAACACATGTTGGTTGACTTCTGTTCAAAAGCAAAGTTAAAAGTTACTTTTCTTCAAAGGAAATTTTTACAGTTCAATTTTTTTCTTAGAAATAATAAAATAAGCCTTATTTAGGGATTGTTATGTGCCAGGTATTATTGAACACGCTTTAAATATATTAATTCAATGAAATCTCAATAGATTTATGAAATAATTACTATCATTCCCACTTACAGATGAAGGAATTGTCACAAAGAGGTTAAGTGACAATTAACATTACTTTAAATCATTAGCCATCTTTCAACAGAACATTTTATTTCCTGGTTTGTTCATATGTAACTAAGAGAGATAAAAGTCTCTTGTTCTTTCTGTCTTTGTTAAACATTGTCTTCTAAGTCAATCTGATTGACTTCTTCATAGAGGTGATATTAGCATCTCGGTCCAGGCCATTTTTCATCGCATGGACTGTCCATTCATTGTAGGGCATTTAACCTCCTTGGCTCTCAACCCCTACAGGGCAGTAGCAAATTCCTCCTGGTTATTATGACAACCAGCCCCCTCCTACTTACTCAGGAACCCCCCAGTGGGGTTATTTCACCTCTGGTAGAGAATCACCAAGGTATCGTCTGTGCATTTGCTTTTGAGACATGTTCTTTAGTTGTTTTTAAACATGGTATATTTTTAGCCAAAAATCTTACATCAAGAGATGACATGCTCCATCTCCCTTTTGTGGCAGGTGTAGATAATACTCCACATTATATCTTATCTCCATAACCCTTTCCCTTTGAGTTTAGATCCTACAGTCTCTGTTTTCAGCCTCAGCTTCAGGAATTGGGTTCCACCAAGAACTGAAAAAGTGTTTACAACCAGGGTCAATTTACTACAATTATGCATGAGATGCCTAGGGCCCAGCAACATGTTTTATTATTATTAAATCAGAAGAAGACATATGACTGCATATATCTGTATGTAGTCTTGATGTGTATATATGTGTGTGTGTGTGTGTCTGTGTGTGTGTGTGTACAGAGAAAGGAGACACAAATGAAAGAATGTGGCTCTATTTACAAACACACCCTGGCTTTATGAGCTACTGGGAAATAATCACTAGATAGGACATAGTATCATGAGTATTACTGAAATATTCAGCTTTGTTGGAACCTGCCAAGATATTCCAAATTCAATGTATCGTTTCAGAATTCAATGCACCATGAGATTTTTCTATAGCTTTTAAAAGTACCCTGCTATTAAAAAAGTCATGCATATTTAAAAAAGCATTTTTATGACCCCATTTTCAGATTTTTAAGCCAAGTCCATCCTTACAACCAACACATCTCAACTAATCATTAAAACAAGCTGCAAAATCCAGATGGTATCTGAGATCGTCTCTCAAATCAGACTCCCACCACTCATTTTACCGACTCTCTTCCCACCATTTATATTCTAAATTATGACATTTCTTCCTTTGTTTCAAATTTTGACTCAATACCCAACTTTAATGTCCATTTCTAGTCTTCTATAGATTTTTCATTCTTCCGGATTGTATTCAATAATTAGGCATTGGAGTCCAGGTTTGGTTTCTGACTTTATTCATCTCTGCTCTTGCAATGACCATGTCACAAATGAGTTCTTCCTGCTTTAAGATCCTTGTTCTGTGTACAGCACCCCGACCTTGGGGATCTCCTCTATTTCTCTTTCTACAAAGGGCCCCTGCATGCTGTAAGCCTTTATTTAAAGAGAATCACTGCAGACTTTTGGGTGCTTTTGTGTGTAGCCTGATGAATTGCCTTTGTTAAAGAAGAGAGAGCCTGGAGGCTCATGTCAGCATCCCACCAGGAATTATTTTAGATAAATATTTTGACCAGAGTTTTACAAATTGTAGATAAAAGGATATTATAATGGTACGTTTGCACATTAGTTTCCTGAAAATAGAATGTTTTGAATTTTGTCATCCTTCTAGAAAATGTGCATTTAAATTGATATTTATGGTGAAAGTCTTGAGATGCAGCCAAACTACGAGTCTAGATTTGGAGTAGCGATCATGAGGCTACAAAGATGGGTGATCATAGTGGGGGAGTAAATCAAACATTGATACTGTGGTTGGTTGACTTGTGCTAAATGAATAAAGAAAGTAATGAGTTGTACATTGTTTTTCCTAAGGTTGATGTAAACCCCCTTTTCTCTCTTATTATATTGGATTCTTTTGGCTCTAAGCCCAACATAAACTGTTGTCAAGGACTCTCTGAGCTGGTGATTCCTAGCTTTGCACTCCACTCCTCATCTTCAGGGCATACTTATGCTTAAACTCCAAGGGTTGTAGTATTATAGAAGTGACTTGCAGAATAACTGGGGAATTTTCCTAAGAGGGCAAGCAGGGATTTTTATCTATGTTTTATAAATTCTTTTAGGGGACACCACGGAGGATTGTCTTTGGAGAGTCTACAAAACTCCTAAGATTCTTTGTAAAACTCATATATATGTGTACTTTTGTCCTGTAGAGAAAGCCCACAACTTTCGTGAGATTCTCAAAGCGGTTTGTGATACCCCCAGTTTTTTGAACAATCGGAACAGCATATGGAAGCATGCAGTGGTAGCTTAGAATTTTGAAGCCAAAGGCTGAAGTCATGTGGCCTCTCTGCCAGGCATCACGGTCTGTAAAAAGGGCAGGGGCTTTCTTACTTATTTTTGTCACCCTCCACTTTCTAGCACAGTGGCTAGACCTAGGACATTGTCAGTTTATGACATATCAGCAAATTAATAGACATCTTTGCAGAAGAAAAAAGCCATTATGTATATTAAATGCGCTTTGATTGCTGAAATGTGAAAAAAGGTTGGTCTCAGAATTGAGAAAATACATTAGTATAAGCTTAATTATTCTTTGTTGAATAGATGAATAAATACTTGGTAACCACCATGAATAATCATAACCATATCTACCATTTCCAACGTAGTTATTATGTGCCAGGAATCTCACTAAGTCTGCTACATGAATTGTCTTAATTTTTGGGGTTTTGGTATTGTGTGGCAAGTACTATTATCTCAGCTTGACAAGTGAGCCAAATTGAAGCTTAAGAGAATAAAAATTTTTAAAAGATTATAATACTCATAAGGACAGAATTTGAACTGAGGTTTGTTTGAGTACAAATCTCAGTCTCTAAAGTTTGGAAGGTAAAGCCACATGAAACAGGTTTATCAACCTACCTCCAGTTTTCCCCCTATCCTCAATAAAAAAAAAAAAAAAAATAGAATTCTTGATGTTGGCCTTGGTGATGCCTTGATTTCTTTTATATCACTCCCCTCTACCTACTGTTTCCATTGTGCCCACCCTGGGGTTGATGTAAACTTTAAGCCATAAAAATGGCTACAGGTTTTATTAGTATTAATCTCATAGAAGTGTGACTGACGGTGTTTTTCAATAAGGGCAGAGGGGTGGTGGTTGCCTTATAAAAAAGGTCAGAGAAAACCTCTATGAGGAATACGAGTTAGCCTTTGTCACATATTACTGTATATGTGTGAGAGTGTGTGTGTGTAAATGCATGTTTTCTTCACAATATGCCAGTAAACGCTGGCAGCAAAATAAGTTGCCTTTTGAAATATATTGAATCTAGCAAAAAAAAAAAAAAAAAAAAAAAAAAGGAGAGAAAAATCTGTCATAAACTTGACTCCTCAATATCTCTCACACACTATATCCAATTCATTAATCAATACTTTTTTCTGGATGACTAAAGCAGAATGATGAGGTTTGTCATTTGAAGAAGAAACTGAAATAGGAACTTTTAATATCACAAGCACAAAAATATTATAGAAGTAGCAGAAGTATTTTAGGATATAATTTGAAAGAAGGAAGAAATAAAAGGTTAATCACCATCCAAATATGTAGCCATCCACTATCTTCTTTAAGAGAGCAGGAGAGTTGAGTTGGGTAGATTTAGAAGTTCATAACCATTTGGTATTATTTCAATTTTAGTAGTCTTTTTTTTTTTTTTTTGAGATGGAGTCTTGCTCTGTCGCCCAGGCTGGAGTGCAGTGGCGCGATCTCGGCTCACTGCAAGCTCCGCCTCCCGGGTTCACGCCATTCTCCTGCCTCAGCCTCCCGAGTAGCTGGGACTACAGGCGCCCGCCACCATGCCCGGCTAGTTTTTTTGTATTTTTAAGTAGAGACGGGGTTTCACCGGGTTAGCCAGGATGGTCTCGGTCTCCTGACCTCGTGCTCCGCCCATCTCGGCCTCCCAGAGTGCTGGGATTACAGGCTTGAGCCACCGCGCCCGGCAATTTTAATAGTCTTAAACCCCATTCTTGATCAATAGAAGCACTTTTCAGTGTGATTCTGAAATCTTGTCTTGTTTTGCCCTTAAAAGGAATCTTCTAATCTCAGTTATGACAATGTGGAGTAGAATTCCTTAGTGAATCTACAGATTCTCTTAGGGCAATTCAGGTTCAATTTTGTTGGGTTATTATGTTCAGTCCATTCAGATCGACATGTAACTTGAATCTAATGTTAAGCATATTTTTGGACTTTAAGTTACTTCTTCCTGTGGAGTTGGCAAGAAGTCTGGTGAACATTAATTTTTAAATCCTGCAAAGAGAGATTTACTTTAATTGAAGCCCCTTTGGAGCTCGATCAAGTTAGAGCCATAATTTCTTAAGAACAATAGTGGTAAGTTGTCAATATATATATATATATTTTTAAATTGACTTTTCTTGGTTCACTTCAGAAGTTACCAAAAACAACTGCTGATACGTTCAACATACAGTAGTTTAGAAAACAACTTTGTGCTATCCAAGGTAAAATAGAAAGATTCTGTTTAATATTCTGGTTTTAATGTTGTATGTTGTGTTTATTTATTTTAAATGTGGCAGACATTTTTATAATGAAGACAGCATTTAAAAAAAATTCAGTTGGCTCTTGGTGATTTATCTAAGGTAATTATCTAAAATTTAACTTAAATAATTTCTTTCCTGAGTATAGTCCTCAACTTCCTTTGTTTTTATTTTTTGTGGGTTTTGTTGTGATGTCTTTGTTTTTATTTTTGCTCATTTATATTAATAGAGTATAGTATGGAAGCAAAAATGCTATATTTGAAAGCAGAAAACTTGGGACCTCAGACGAGTCATCTGATATCTAGATTTGTATTTCCCCATCTGTAAAATGGGATAAGAATTATGACACTTTCAATTTTATAGAGTCTTTATCAAGGTGAAGTAATGTATTTGGAAACTGCTTTATAAACCAACTAAAAATAAAAAAGTATATGTGGGCATGGATTTTTCCATCTGTCAAATGGAAATAATAATACCTCTTTTTAAAGTTGATATGAGGATTAAATAATTCATAGGGTTAAAGTGCTTGTATTTGCACCTGGTACATAATAAACATTTGATGAATGTCAGATAATATTATTAGTAGTCTAATAATTAATTTATTAAACTTAAAGTCCAGAGAGGTCCAGTCTTGTATATTTTACAGTATAAAATAATCCATCTGAAAATGAGTGGGGCATCATGAAACCAGAACCAAACCTAGCCAAGAACCAGAATGAGAAACAAAAACAGAGTCAGAGAAAGACTTTAAAAAGATAAACTTCTAGTGTGTTTTGAGTATCATTTGAGGAGAAAAAAGAGATGTGTTTGAGCTTAAAATGTCTATCACATGCTTTTTTGGAAAACTATAGCTTCATTGGTTCCAACAGGTAAGTCAACTTGGACATCTTAGTGAGAACCTCAAAACTGTCAAGTTTAATTTTCAAAATCTTGGAATGACTCTTATGCAAATATAAAATAACCACGTATCAAATGTGTTTATGCTACTCATTAATTAATAAGGTAACCTGTAAGATGGCAAAGCTGGTTCAAAAGAGAATTGGAGGAATGGTGACTTAAGTTTTCATATAAAATAATTTTGAACTGAAATTTGCTAATACATATGCGCTGGTTAATATCATAGAGGACAATATAACTGTAACCTTTGGGTTTATCTTTTATATCAGACAGAAATCTATGATTTAACATGCCACTTCCTAAAATTTGGGCTTTATGTGAAAAGTAAGTATCAAGGAAAAGTTAAGGTGTGTTCTCCTTGATAATTAAACAATTCTTAGGTAAGCCTCAATAATGCCTCATATTGAAAGAACATAAAATCACACTCTTTCCTTATTTGCAAGTTTTGGATACTTTTTTTAATAATAGAAAGACAACAGAATGTTTTAAAGGGAATGATACAATATTCATATTTTAAGAGAATCTCTAGGCTGCTTTGGAGTAGTAGGGTTTAGGAGATCAATAGAGGAGGTAGGAAGACCTTCTAGGAGGAAATGACTTCAGTCTATGTGAGAGATTATATTGATGTAGACTACAGTGGTAGTGGCTGAGATGAAGAGAAGTGGCCGTATTTGAAATATATTTTTTAAGCTAGAGCCAACAGCATTTGTTAATGGGTTAGATATAGTGTGTGAGAGATATCGAGGAGTCAAGTTGAATGCTATGTTTTTGGCTGAGACATGAGTATGTAGTGGTGAGGAACACAAATAAATTCCCTGCCCACATGGAGCTTATAGGTTACCGGGAGATTTTTTTTAAAAAGCAAACACAATGTTAATCTAAATTCAAAATTGTGTAAAGTATTATAAAGTAAAGTACTATAAAAAATACAAAGTGCGGAGATAGTGAATAAAGGGTGGGAGCCTACTTAATAGGTGGTGGAGGATGTCCTCACAAGCAGCCAGGAAAGTGAAAGATGAGGAGCTAGTCATGCAGGGTCAAGGGAGAAACATTCCAGAAAAAGAAAATAGCTATACAAGTGTTCCAAGGGAGAAAGAACTCAAGTTTTAGAAACTGAAAGAAGGCTTGCATGGCTGGAACACATTAAGCGATGTGAAGAGGCGGCTAACTGAGGTCAGAAAAGTAAGCATGGTAGAGCACTGCATAACATTTTAAAGCATTTTGGTTTTATTCTTGGTACAATGAAAACAGTAGTGCAGGTGAGAAATGATGGTTGCTTGGACTAGGGAGGTGGCAGTGGAAGTGGAGTGAATAGATATGGGAAATAGTTTAAGGTAGAATTCATCACTAGGATTATATTATTCAGTGGGGAGATTCCAAAGGGAACTAAGTGGGGGAATAAAACCTCTGTTGATTCCTAACTCTCTCACTAATTATGGATATCACCTGTGAATAAAAACTTCACTTCTCTGATTTTCAGGTTTTCATTGTATGAGTTCTAGGTTGCAAGTCATTAGGCTGTAAATGAGAGAAGTCCAATTAAAGGAATTAACTGACTCATGGATTCCAGTAAAATGTTGAACAACAAAACTCAAGAAGGACAGGGAGCCATCTAAGCCTCAGAAACAATTAGAAGTAGGTGATCAATGATACTAGGTCTGATTCACTGACTTTTTTCTCTTTTTAAATTTTAAAATATTTAACTGAAAAGTAAAGACGGACTGCATTCAAGGTGTACAACATGATGATTTGATACACACATACATTGTGTAACGATTACCACAAATTAGTTAACACCTCCATTACCACCCATGTCTCAGCTGTGATTTGAGAGCAGTCCTGCTCACAGAGACTCAAGGGAGATGTGCAGGAGGATCACTTGAGGCCAGGAGTTCAAGACCAACCTGAGCGATATAATTAGACTTCATCTCTAATTTTAAAAAATTAAATTAAACAAAGGGAAAAGCTCTGGTTGGCCCAGCTTGGGCTAGATATTTATGATGGAATAAATTAACGGTGGCCAGAGAAGCATGAGTTCATGTAGGAATATGGCAGCTCCTATGAAATTACTGAGGAATGGGAAGAGTGGATCCCAGAAGTGTGTGTAAAAAGGTGCTAGTGTTATTATTCTAACATACAATCTTAGGGTGTTGGACTAGAATCAGTAGTTCATTCAGAGAATAATTACTGAGCATCTGCTATGTACTGTGTACTGAGTGCTTAAGATATAAGATGTCTACTGATGACTCCTCCAAAAATGATGTTCTGCAATTCTATGAGATTTTAACAATAGAATGACAAGACAGCCAATTGTTGTCACACCTTTACATTTTAAATCATTATCTTCAGGTTTGCTACTCTTTCTCCATAGTGGAAATAAGTAGTTTAAGCTCTTTGGACAAAACAAAGCTTTAGTTTCCAATGTATTATGTCTTGCCTTTTTTTTTTCTAACCGATTTTCTCCAGTGTTTGGGGTTTGTGTATCCCTAACACTAACACTATGTGCAAGGCTTTCAGGATGACAAATTAGATTTTATATTATTACTGATAAGGTTTTTCCGTGTTATGCTCTGTCACTTGTTTCCAGAGCCTTACAGCTAACGTTTGAGAATCCATTCTTGTTTATACTCTAGCAAATTGCCTTAGGCGCTGGAATTTAAAAGATTTTGTACAAAAAAAAAAAAAAGGTGACTCTTCATTTTCTCTTTCCTTTAAATTTTATTCAACCTTAAACCGTTTTTTTTTTTCCCGTTTCATTCATTTCCCTGGGTATCAAATAGATTTAAATAACATATATTGGCTTCTTCTAACTGCCTACTTGACATCTCCACTTGATTACCTGATAAAGTTTTTAAACCTAATATGTCCCAAGCTGAGCTAATCTTTTTCCAAGGATCTGTTCCTCCTGTGGTTATCCTTATCCAGGTAAAAGGCAATTTATCCTTCCAAGTGCTTAAGCCAATCAAGGCCTCTCTCGCCCACCCAATAACTAATTCTATCAGAAAACCCTGTTGGCTCTACTTTCAAAATATTTGTAGCATCTGACCATTTTTCACCATATCCACTGCTGGATTCAGGTTCAAGTCACTATTGTCTCTCACCATTTTGTTTTTTTATTGGTCTCCTAACTGGTCTCCTGCTTCTGACATTGACTACTATGGTAAATTCTCAACAGAGTAGCAAGCAGGATGCTATTAAAACTTCGGTCAGGTCATGCCTTTCTCCTGGTAAACTTCCTTCAGTTATTTCCATTTTACTCAGGGTCCTTCAGTCATCTACAAGGGCTACAAGACACTGCAGTATCTTCCCTTTTTACATTTCTGACTTCATCTCCTTCCACTCTCTCACTCTGTTCAAGTTATACATCCCTCCTTGCTGTTGCTCCAACATCCCAAGAGTACACACCCATAAGTGCCTCAGTTTTCACTTTTCCCTATTCCTGGAAAGCTCTGCCTCCTAAATATCCACAAAGCTTCATTCCTTACCCTCTTTACATCTTGATTCAAGTGTCACTATGATAGGCTGAATAATGGCCTCCAAAAGAAGCTCTGGAACTTGTAAAGATGTTATGTTATATGGCAAAGAGTGATTAAGGTTGGAGATGGATTAATATTGCTAATCCATTGACTTTAATAGGGGAAGAAGCCTGGATTTATTCCGGTGTGTTCAATGTAATTATGAGCCCTTAAAAGAAGAAGAGAGAAGTAGAAGAAGCTGCGCCAGGAGATGCAAATACAGGATAACATTCAGAGAGATGCAACACTGCTGGTTCTGAAGATGAGAGAAGGGGAATAGGAAGTAAGGAAAAGTGAGTGACTTTTAGGAGCTGGAAAAGGCAAAAAATGAATACTCCTTCAGCGCCTTGATATGACTTAGCTGTGTCCCCACCCAAATCTCTTCTCCAATTGTAATCCCCATAATCCCTACGTGTTTGGGGGGGACCTGGTGGGAGGTGATTGGATCATGGGAGCAGTTTCCGCTATGCTGTTCTCGTGATAGTGAGTTCTCACGAGAGCTGATGGTTTTAAAATGTGGCACTTCCTTGTTCTTGCTCACATGCTCTCCTGCCGCCCGGTGAAGAAGGTGTCTGCTTCCCCTTCTGCCATGATTGTACGTTTCCTGGCGTCTCCCAGCCATGTGAAACTGTGAGTCAATTAAACCTCTTTCCTTTATAAATTACCCAGTCTTGGGTATTTCCTTATAGCAGTGTGAGAATGGACTAATACAAGCCTCTAGAAAAGAATAAAACTTTTATGACACCTTGATTTTAGCCCAGTGAGACCTCTATTAGACTTATGACCTGCCAAACTCTAAGACAATGGATCTGTATTATTTAGGTCACTAGGTTGTGGTAACTTATGACAGTAATAGGAATGAACACAGCCACCTAAGCCCTTCCCTATCAGCCCTCTTTAAAATTGAAACCATTTCCCCATCTCATACTCCATGTTTCTCTTTCCTAACCTATTGTTTTCCACAATGCTTACTACCATCTCTCATAGTATATATTTTACTTATTTGTTTATTCTCCAGCTCCATCCCAACTAGAATGCAAATTCCTGGAGGGAAAGGTTTTCTATTTTATTCAACAATGCATATTCAGTATCTGTACCTCATAGGTGCTCAGTAAGTATTTGTTAAATGAATGAATGAATGAATTTACTGAACCTTGAGTCCGGTGAACATGGCTAGGTGCTGATGATATAAAGAATAAGCCATAAACCTTGCTGCCAACCAAACCATAGTCTAGAGGAGACTGAGGACACATAAACAAATACTTGCCTGGCAATTATACATAAAGCTAAGAAGGCAGTCACATAGCACCACAGGAAGTGGTTGCACAAGGGGTTTAGAGAAGGTTTCAAGTAAAGGTAAAGTCAGAGACCAATAGTAAGAGAGGCAGATAAAGACATTTTCATTGGATAATTTGCATATCATATTTAAAGCTTGATGTCCTTACTTTCTTAAACTTTCTGCCTTCTCTAAGAAATTACAAACTTTAGGAGGTCAGGGACCATCTGATACAATCTTGCAATGATTCAAGGTTAACTTAATATGCTAATCTCTTAAGTTTACATAGCATTTCAGAGTTTATGAGGTGTTTTCACACACATTTTATTTTAAGTCTTTAGGTATCACAAAGATTCTGAAAAGGATGTAGATTAGGTGTTTTTATCTTAATTATGCTGAAACCATGAAGTCTAAATGATAATAATGATATATCATTGGCATACTTTTTCAGTATTTATATAGTGCTTTCCTATGTATCAACTTCCTTCATCTCCCCGACAATCTTAAGTAGGTAGGTTGGACAGCTACTATTGACCAAGTTTGCTGATGAAGAAGTTGAACCTGAGGGTGTTTAAATGACTGCTATGGATCATGCAATGTTAGGAAATGGGACCAGGATTTAAACTCTTTCCATGCCACTTCAATCCAGTGAATTCATTTATAATTCATTGACCATGAGAAGTTATGGGACATCCTTGGGGAGCTATTACAAAACAGTGGGTAGGTAGAGGCGGGCGGATCACTTGAGGTCAGGAGTTCGAGACCAGCCTGGCCAAAATGGTGAAACCTTGTCCCTACCAAAAAAAAAAAAAAAAAATAATTAACCAGGCATGATGGTGCATGCTATAATCCCAGCTACTTGGGAGGCTGAGGCACAAGAATTGCTTGAATGTGGGAGGCAGAGGTTGCAGTAAGCTGAGATCATACCGCTGCACTCCAGCCTGGGTGACAGAGCAACACTCCATCTCAAAAAATACAAAAACAAACAAACAAAAAACCAACAATAAACAAAACGTAGTGGAGAGAAAAGAGTTCAGGCTTGGGGTGGAGTCCAACACTTTTCAATCATTTCCCTTACTTCCCTAAGTCTTTGGGTGAGTCACTTAAACTCTGCAAGCCTTAGTTTTCTCATATGTAAAATGAGAATAATATTGTTATAAGATTATATAAAATGATTATATGCAAAATGCCTAGAGCAGTGCTTCACTGATGATGATGATTAGTTTTAGTATGCAATTAAAGTTATAGGTATGGTGTTCAGAGGAGCAGTCTGGCCTAGATTTGGGAGATGTGAGCATAGGTAAGGCCTAATATATCTACTGGGGGAAGTTTAGTGAACAAACTTGTTAAGACCAGAAGCACTGAAGCCTGTGGCCCTTATGCTGTCTCCTGGGGGCCTCTGTTCAGTGGTCATTTTTTGGCCAAAAGGAAAGCAAACCTTCCACCTGACATTATTTTTCAGAGAGTAAGAGAAACCAACCTCCTCTAGCATTAGCAAGAAAGGGGAAAATATCATGTGTGTATAGGAATGTCTCAAATAATTTAAAAGCAGAAAGTAGTTAGGCCTCAGAATGCAAAGACTAGTTTTTCTCTATTCTCATCTTTTTTTTTTCTTAATCTACTGAGTGACCCACTTTCTCTGAAGACCAAATTTCTCTCCTTCATTCCACATGCTTGTTCCTAGACTTATGTGTTATTGTTCTAGGCTACCCACAAGGACTTGCTCAGCACTCTTGGTTGAGATTCTAAATTCTAAAGTCCTGGGACTTTAATATTTAGAATCTCATTGTCCTGGCCTTAGTCAAATGTCCTTCCCTGATTGAATCGACTAAGCCAAGGTTAGAGGAAAGGGTTGTGTGGCATAGATGTGACTGTTGGAAGCCACTCCTGTGAGTGGAGTGGGGTGTTAGAGACTGGGAAGGTACCCCAAAAGTTGTTCACAAAACTCCTCCACTCTGTCTCTTGGTTTTCATGGTTCCAACCCGACCTCATATAATGAAGTAGACCCTCATTATCAGACTCGCAGTGCTTAAGAGCACTAATCTTTTTCTATTCATTTTGGATCTTAAGTGCATGGCATGTAGCAATATTGATAATTCATGAAATGCTCCCAGGTCCAGTGTTAAGCTTTCACATGAATTATCATATTTAATCCTCATATAGCTGACCAATGGGTGAGTATTACATTTCCATTTTCTATATGAGATACTAATTCACAGAAATATTATATGCCTTGATTAAAGTCCATAGCTAGTAAATGACAGAGCTAATGTTCAAACCCACTTCTACCTGGGCTCTCAACTGTCACAACATTGCCTCTTACTCTGCTGTTAGCAGAGGCTCAATATATTCTTGTTAACTGTTTGCTGTTGCCCTAAAATTTTAGTCAACTCCAAGAAGCTGCCAAAATTCTCCCTTTGGGTGAAATTTGTTTGCATAAATACATTTGAAAGGAGTGAGATATTTGGAAATATATTCTGTGCTGTCAAGAGGTTATTTGTGGAAATGATGGAGAGAGTGGTGCCATCCAGATGAGAAGAGGTTGGAGGATAAAATCTGTATATCTATATCAGAACAATTTGTTTTTCTAATTCTTTAACATCAAGCCATTACATATATAGACACACACTTGTATATTAGAGCAACTCTCCAAGGGGCTTGGTTTCTTTTGTTCTGTCTGAGCTGATTAAAAGGAAGGGATCTGGGTTCTGAAGACTTAGTGGGTGCATCTCTTATTCCTGGTGCTGAAAAGCCCAGGCAGACTTTCCCTTAAATACTATGTGAAAAGTATCCGCAGAATTGTATTTACTTTTTCTGATTACAGCTGTCAAGAGAAGGCTCTGTAATGTGGGACAGCATGTACCATGTTAGCTTAGGTGGGGAGGAGGCAAATAGCATTATGTTTTGTCATGATAGGAATGGTGTGGAACAAAATCAGCTCATCCAATAATGTAATAAGCCAATAGGAATGTGATCAGAGAACTGAGTGTCTTATTGAAACATTGTTTTTACCTGGAGCTTGTGGATTTCTTTGTGTGTGTGTATGTGCACGTGTGTGAGAGGATGGAATGAATATTTAACAGTCATATCCAATGAGCCACCCCACCTGGGTCTATGCTCTCTTGGGCATTTATTGCTTTTTTCCTTCCTTTTCCTCTTGAGTCAAACTTAGTACTTTCTTTGATCATTCTGATCTTGCCCATCAATAGAAAAGTTGTTTTTTTTCCCCCAAATCACAGCTTTGTATGAAAGGGATACCGAAGACCTCTGTTATTCAAGGTTTGTATTTGCATGGTTTCCTGGGGGCAGGCATTAATTTTGTCACATTCTTAACCATCTTTGTTTATAATAGATTTCCATTTATTAATCAGTAGCTGGGTATGAGAGACATGGCCTATAGAGGGAGACAGAGGCTGTTTCAATGATTCAGGCCAATGGAAATATTTCAAAAACTGTTTTGGCCACTTGGCTGGCCGAGGCAGTTATTTTTCATGGTTGATATATCCGACAGCAAGATCAACAGAGGCCAGCCATTTCTGAATCACACAACCATGCACGCACACCACAAATCATGATTTGAAGAAAAATTAAAATTAAGATGTCTTTAAGAACTTTTCAAACTTCCATTCTGCGAGTAGATACAAACCAAAGGAAAGCAAGTTGCAGAACAATACTTAAACCCCAACTGTTTTCCTGTTAAAAGGAGAAATCCTACATGAAAGAAAAAAAAGAAGAGTTGTAAAGCCGGTTCATTTTGAGGCTGGAGTTAGTCCTATTCTACCGTATTTCATGGCTGCTCACCTCCCTGGTCAATTACTTTCTTTGTATTTCACCTTCCTGTCTGATAATGATACCTCAGCAGGAGTCAGTATCTCTTAGTTGTGGTGAGAACCTAAAAAGGCTTATAGTATAAAACCTTTCTGATAAACAGTAGTAAGGTTTCTAAGTTATGGTCTTCCTTTCATTTTAACTACTGTAAAAAAATTACAGCAATGCGAGGAGTTGTGTGATAGAACTTGCAAAGATGTAGACTCTTGACCTGGGGTGAGAGTGGTAAGTTCATTGATCAGAATAAGCACAGTGGTTTGACTCCTTCTCCTGTGTGTCTGTGAGAATACACGGGGGACTCTTTAGATGCTCCATAGGATGGAGTTCTTTAGGAAAGGGACACCCCTTCATCCAACAGAATGAAAATATGATAAATAGGGTGATGTTTTGGTTTTCCATTAGCCTTTCTGTACTGTAGCAGTGAGGAGAACTCCGGAAAGACGCACTTGTGTTACTCTGGGAGGAAACTCCAAATATGTCTCTGTATATTTAGGGATCACTTAGACATAAGAATAGGCTATTATGTGGCCATTGCTGAAAGATTTGTGACCTGCCCATTCTAGTATCTCAAAATCCCAGAAGGAGCTCTGTTTGTCCTGGATAGACTGGAGAGAGCATAAGCCTGGAGAAGATACCTAGACAAGAAGAAAGCTGCTCGTGCCAGCAGAGCCTCACGTTACTGGAACTCCTTACTTGTGTTGTGCAGGTTAAAGTTTAACAACTGGCCAGTAGAAAACAAAAGGGTCTGAGTTTTAGTGTTTGTCGATGTTCATAGTGTAAATACCCCTGGTACTTCCTCCATGAGTGGTTTCAAGCTACAAATTAGGCGTTGCTGATGCAGAGTTGGAAAGAAATGTGCACTCAGCTCTTGCAAGCTTGCACACCACTGCCTCTAACCCCTGCACATTCTTCCATACTCAGGGACTCTGGGTCAGCCAGCACAAGGCAAGTGGAACCCAAATAACCATTCCTGTTTCTGGACAAAGAAGCCTGACCTGAATCTTGTCTCCTTTAGTAATTTTGAGAATGGAGTTGTAAGATCTTAGAAACTTTCCCTTCTTTTCTGTAGGACAAACAGTGATATGTTAGTGATCAACAAAAAATATTTCTTTATAATGAAGACCTGTTTTCCTTTTGGATCCAATCTGGAAGATATTATTTGTACCAAAATATAAGGGGCTATAAATTTCTCTCCTACTGTAGCAGAAATACGGAGACATGGATTACTGGATGTTGAAGAGACAGAGAGACAGGGTTGAGTTTTAGTAGTAAATGAATAAAACAGTCAATTCTAAAATTATAAATTACAGATGATAGAATTTTTGTAAAGCATATTGGTAGAAATTGAAGCCTTATAAGAAATACACTTGAGAACCACTCTATAATTAGTAAAGTCTGAACTTCGAACCATTGTAAACTGAGAGACTGATAGTTTTCTAAAAGCAATGTCAAATGCTCTTATGTAAAAGTGTAATCGTCACAGTGCAGACTAGAAAGATGAAAACAAAAGGGAATACTGGTTGAATGGAATCAGAGATAATTCTTCTAGACCCTAAAACAATGGTGCTTCAGCTTTAGTGTGCATTAAATTAAATATCATGGAGGTTTGCAGGAGTGGCAGCTGCTGTCAGTGCACTGCACATATTCTGGGCATCTCATCTTCCTGTATACCTCAAAGACTCTATACAACAAGCATCTCTAACTCTCTGCTTGGGGACTTTCCCTCTAGACCTAGAAACAAACATGCTCGACCTCTGTGCATAGCAGCCTGGAAGTTCCAGGGAGCTAGTATTCCCTCAAACAATCAGGAATGAGAGTTGGGACACAGATACCCCAGGGTCCATATTCTTCAAATTGTACAACTTTGAAATAATGTTCTATACTAGTGGTTCACATAGTGTGCTCTGGGGACCTCTGGAGGGTCCCTAAAACTCTATTAGAAGGTCTTTGAGATCAAAACTATTTCTGAACTACTATCAAGATATCACTTGCCTCTTTCACTCTCCTTCTATCACAAGGGTACAATGAAGTATCCCAGAGGCTACCTGACAGGTGATAATGTCACCCCTATGAATTCTTGTGTTTAAAAAATATTAGTTTTAATTTCTAATATAGTAGGTATCAATAGCTGTAATTCACACAAAAACTCTTTGGAGTCATCAACAATTTTTAAGAGCATAAAGGGATTCCAAAACCAAAACATTTGAGAATCACTGCTCTCTACCATCTCCCAGACCCACAGAGATTCGGCCCCAGGTGTGTGAAGCAGTGACCTGCTCATTAACATATTCAGCATTGGTATCTTCATATCCTTGCCTCGTTTTCTCTTATCCATTCTGGTCTCAGCGTCTGCTATTGAGGGATCCAAGTTAAGTCTCCAGACCTCACTCTCCAAATCAAGATTGGATGGTGCTTGGGAATCTGAAGTTTAATAAGCAACTTGGATGATTCTGATGCTGATGAATCATGGGCCTCATCTAGCTCAGATTTTCATAAATTCCTTGTAAAGAGTAGGAATATATTGGAAGTTTGCACTTGAACCATCATAATGAGTTCTCTCTCTCTCTCTCTCTCTCTCTCTCTCTCTCTCTCTCTCTCTCTCATAATCACTGTTTAACTCCTTGGGTCTGTAAATTCAGGTTTTAATTCTGTTTTATCACTCAGCTTCCAAGGGTTTTCTTAATCTCAATATCAATCTCTTTCTGTTTGTCTTTCTCATTCTAATTGTAGTTACATTCTGCAGTGTAGTCAAATACCTATATACTGTATATTTGATATAGTTCTAGCTCTGTAACGAGAGTTGAGTTCATTTGAAATATGTAGGTTTAATTGCCGAGATTATGAAATTCTGAGTTAAAAGACACTCCCAGTATTGGAAAAGAGCTAACTAAACCAGGTGACCAGTGTCCAGAATGGAGGACTAGATAAGCAGTATATGTCAGGGAAGATTATCCGATAGACATTTATACTAATGCACGTCTGAATCAAAATGTCCATAGCCCTAATGAAGATCTAATATGCACTCAAGGCAGCTGCATGGGTGGCAGTAAAATGCAGTGGGACACAGGTTGGAGTCTCTAACTAGCTGTATGATTAAGTCACCAGATTATTGTGGAAATTATAAAGAGAACACATGTAAAGCACTTAGCCTTGTGAATCTCACAAAGTAAACATTTCATAACTGCTAGCTATTATTATTATTACTCATTACCAGGTTTTCAAAAGTATAAGCCAATTTTTAACATTCAAGAACTTATAGTATGATTGGAGGGTGGCAGAAAATAATCAAGGTTTGTGACCAGCACAAGACAGTATGCGATTAAGTGCTAAAGGACCAGGCACAACTTTAAGGACTCAAAATGTCAGAGAAGGGAATCAGAGAAACTTGTATTGGTAAGAAAAAATTCTACAGTGACTGTGATTTGATGCATGTGTCTTTGAAAACTAATTGGGCATCCTGTTTCTGAACAACTAAATCAGCTCACACTTTTCATGGCAGATTGAGAATGCAATGTATAGGACGGCCAGAGCTTGGGGCCACTTCTCAAAGTAAATGTCCCATGAAAAAATATAGACACTGTGTGTCTGCTCAAACAAGACATTCTGGATGATCTATAAGGGCCTTTTACCTATTATGACATGTGATGCTTTGTCATAGGTATTTCCTCACAGTCTGTTTTCTTTCAAAAGCATTTCATCACATTTACTTAAACATTTCCCTGGGAAGAATTACAGTCATTTATTTTCTATTTATGCCTTTTGGGAAAGTCAAGGTACCACGTTTATCTATCCAATATGTCATTCCTTTGGAACTTTCAAGAAAGTATCTCCATAGCAAAACATTTTTCTCTGTTCTTCACTTACAAAATAACCAAAAAAATTCTATTATGTACGTGTGTATGTGTGTGTATATGTATTTTTGAACCACAGTCATACGGGAAAAGGTATTTTATTGTTGGGTGGGTCTTGTTCTCTGTCATTAAGAAAAATGTATTGAAAGTCTAATTGTTTTACTCTCTTGTAGTAAATGGCTAATTTGAATACAAATTATGATTCTACCATTTAGCCATATCCTGTAATCATTATTAGTGATTATTATTACTTTTCTATTACTTTATCAATGCTAACATAACATTGATTTTAAGACATATTATTATTTTATGTATCACTAGGGATGAAGACATGATCCTACAAATGGAAATGTGAGTAATACTTGCCTGACATTTTGAATTTTGAGTCATACTTGTTAAAAGAGCTTTTTTTGACATATTTAGATTTATGAATTGTATTATGTTCACTTTTTATACACATAAGAAGGAACTTCTTCATATTCCACACTGAAATATTTTTAGTCATTAAGACTCAGAATTTTTTTTTAACACTGCTATCCTCTTTATCTTTCGAACTGCTGATATGCTCTTCAATTTTGATGTTGCTACATTCCTATTTGTAATTTTTTTCAGTTGAATCTCATGTTGACATCAGAAGTTAAGCAGTTTCTCTTCAGAGTCATAGTGAACTGTAGACAAACTGATATTTGACAATGTAATGGCAGTCCTGAATGATGCATAACTCAGTCACACCAGCACTTCATTGCTTTGAAATTTCTCTAAGTTATTTTGTTGGATTTGGCAACCTTTTCCTCCCTTCAGTTGCATTTCTTGGTATGCAATATACCTTGGCATGTATTTCAGTAATCAAATATAACACAGTGTTATCTACTTCTGGGGATGCTTTGCCAGAAAGTATGGAATTGTGGTTGTGCTAGGCAGGATGGGCTAGATTATATCAAAATATCTGTGGCTTAAAACCACAGGGCTTATTTGTTGCCCATACTACACAGTTTTCTGGGTTGGCTGGGAGCTTTTGTCCATATTATCCTCTCTAGGACCCATGCTGATAGAAAGTAGCCACTGTTTGGAACATTGCTGGTCCTTGCAGCAGAGGGAAAAAGGAAGACGTAAATTTATCACTGCTCTTAAATGTACCTACGCTATTGGTGCTCATATTTCTCTTGCATGTTACATGGGCCACACCCATCTTCAGTGATTTGGGGAAATGTAGTGACACCAAATGCATGAGAGAAGAGGTGGGAATATTTGGTAGACAGCAATAGTGGCTACCACCATTTACACTTCTGGTCACATCATATCCTGTTCACACTCTTACTATATGCTGAACATACTTATCGCCTCCTCAAAGGAATCAGTTCACAAATTCAATCTGTTTCTATCATCTAGTTTAAAAACAGGATATCTGATTATGTAAGATGATTTCTGCATTAGGAGGTGGTAAGCAGTGGCTTCTATATCGGGTTTGAATGTGGCTTCTCTTGATCCAGAGACCTATAGATTAAGAAGGCTACTTGCTGTGTTCCTCTCACCAATTCCCTATGCCACACAATTAATGTGAAAGATAGAAAAGGGACTTTATCATTACCAACACTTGCATTCACAGAGCGTAAGAATGGGAGACGCACAGTAGTCAGTCTTCTGAAGCAATTTTGAAATTCCACTGGGTAGGCATTACCAAGGTCTCCTGACTCAGTGGGGAATGTTCCTTGATAAGTCTGCGGGGAGGGTATATCTCCCTACTCAGTTGCTCACTGTGAACTTTAGGTCCACCCTCTGGGAGTTTACTCTCCTTTATTCTCTCTGGCTACAATGCTTGAAGAGGGCAGTGGCGAATGTGACTCACTTAGGAGTTGACTGAGATTGTAGCTCACCATCTACATGTAGATAACTGGGGAATCCCATGTTGGTTTTAAGTCTCAAATAGTATACATTCATGTTTAATCCAGGCTGGTGGTTCTTTAGGCAGTGTAATTTCCCCCAAATTATAGCTTTTTATCTGTTTAATTTTAGTCAGTTTCATGTGTCAAGGAAGGTTATAGTTATCTTACAGACATACTTCTTAGATTTCTTCATTTCTCCTCTCTTCACTTAATTGTGAAGTTGTCTATTTTCCCCGGCACATTTTGTTTACTTGAAAAAGTTTATCCTGTGCCATTCTTAATCTCAAATGGGATTATTATTCCAGCAATGGGATGGTAAATGTTTAAAAAGTAGCTCTCCAAAAACAAACAAACAAACCCTGATTTCTAGCATTTTATGATTTCTAGGGCATAAATACTCCCACCATTGCCAGTTTCAAGCTGTGAATGTAATTGATATAATTACTCACCATGGAGATAATATAGACGTGAATAACTTCAATAGCATAGATATAGTAAGAGCTTATAAAATAATTAGAAAACAATGAGTTTTGAGTATTTATTACCTTTGTTCAAAAATAAGTTATTTTTTAAAAATTAAGGAGCAAGCATTAGAGGTAGTTATCCTGTCGACATCTGCATTGAAATGTTCATTGCCCTATATTTCAGCCCTATAGATACTTGTATTTAACAACTGTCTTACAGATTTCTAAAAATTTAACCATTGACTCTTGTTGAGCCGGTGTGAACTGGTTCCAGACATAACTGCTTTAATCCCATCAGATGTTGTGACAGTGAGTGTGAGGGCTATACTTTTACTTTTGTGCATTCTAGGAGATTGAGCTTTTACTATTACTGTTTCACCCATTTCTCAGTTTTAGGGTTAAAAAACCATTGCCTCAACAAGTCCTGAAATGCTCGACTGAGGGCAGAAGAACCTTCCAGTTTATAAATAATGAGTTTTGAAATGGTTTGTTATATAGCAGTATCTAATCAATAAACTATATAGTAAGTTTTTGTCTGAGCGTAAGTAGTCAAAGCCAAATGTAGGCTTGCTTAGGACGAAATGAAGAAGTCATAGGTTCACAGCATCAAAGTAGTGTTCAAAATCAGAATGTGGGATCAATAGGACTCTGGGAACATCTGCTTTGAGAAAAACAGAAACTAGGGTCTTTAGCACTATTGTACACTGTGTCTCTCATCTCTGCTGTTTTCTGCATGTAATTTTTCTTTTTCGTTGTCTTCCTCCACCTCAGAGGTTTTAAGATTTTCATCTTGGAGTTACCACCACAAAGAAGGAATAATCCTTCATTTCCAGTTGAAATCTCAAGAAAATATTTGAGTTTATTGGTCTAACTTGGGATTGGGGTCCACCCATTGACCAGTGAACTGTGATTGAGGGAGTGGAAGTGGTGAGGCAGGTAATTAAGATTTGCCCCCAAGACGGCTAGGCATCCACCCTTTAACTATGGAAGCTCACGCTATACCATCTAGATGATGGAGTAAAGGTATGTGGTTATCCTAACAAGGCAAAGCTGTTTATTATGGAGTACACTGCAAATGTTTTCGTATTACCCTAGTGATAGACAAGAAATTGTGCATAGCTACCTGGGAGTTTGTGTTCAGCAATTGTCTATTAATTTCATTATCCATCCATCCTAATGAATTGACCTCTGGACTCTTTGAGGTAAACAAAAAGATGAAGAAAGAATTCAAAATGGAAAGACTAAAGAGGCTTCAAAATACAAGTGTCTTTTAAACTGAATGTTGGAAAGTTTTAAAATAATCTATTCATTGAGACAGGTTGGCTCTGTCAGGTTGCAAATCAATTTTAATATAATAGTTTGTTCATATTTCTGCTTTCATGTGAAGTTAGACAAGTGCAGGTTTCAACTCTTGAGTAAAATCTAAACAAACTCTACCAATATTGCAGTTAAACCGTCTGAATGTGTGGGCTAGAAGTCAGGAGAAAGTGGAAGAAGAGACAAATGCAAATACAGAATTCCTACCATATAAGTGAGGGCAAACGGATTGGTAAAGATATGTTTCCCTGACTCTAGACTAGTGGTTAGGTATGAACTATATGATACCAAGCATCTTTATCGTGAACTGAAGTTTGGTCCGTTGCAAAGAGTATCTCTTATAGCTGTAAGATTCAACATTTGTACCCAGTCTCTTTCCTTTGTTGGACAGTGCCTTGGTGAGGAAAAGCTTGCTTGATAGTAGTGCAGAGGGCAGGACTGGCATGGGGATAGAGTGCCTCTCATCCTGTGAAGGTGCAGATTGGAAGTTGTCTCCCGAAGAGGTGCCAGGGTCTAAGTCAGCATAATATGTTCAAAATTAGGCTGCCTGTCCAGCAGTTAAGCAAGAGGGTTGACAAAGTAGGGCCGAAGCAGAGAAGGCCAATGCATCAGGTAAGTAGGCACAAAGCAGTCAAACAGACACAACCTGCAGGAATGCCACAGATGAGTGTGTTGACACCATAGTAGTGGCAAGGTACTGCAGTCTAGGGCCATATTGCTTGGGAAATCCTGGTTTATCACAGGAACTGTACAGGATGGGCAGAATCAATCATAGTTGAGGCTAAATATATGCTTATTTGGCAACAAAGAAATTGGTTACATTTTCAGTTTATTTACATATGTGGTGTTAGGACTAGGATGATGCTGAGATGAGCAGCAAAGGGTAAGGGCATGAAGGTAATAGGTAACCTAATGTGTTGGAATGAATGAAAGAATGGGGAAAGATCTGCGTATAAAATGTTCATAAGCAGGCCGGGTGCGGGGGCTCATGCCTGTAATCCCAGCACTTTGGGAGGCTGAAGCAGGGGGATCACCTGAGATCAGGGGTTCGAGACCAGTCTGGCCAATATGTCGAAACCCTGTCTCTACTAAAAATATAAAAATTAGCCACGTGTGGTGGTGTGCACCTGTAATCTCAGTTACTAGGGAGGCTGAGGCAGGAGAATCACTTGAACCCAGAAGGCGGAGGTTGCAGCGAGCCGAGATCGTGGCATTGCACTCCAGGCTGGGTGACAGAGCAAGACTTCTTCTTCTAAAAAAAAAAAAGATATTGATGAGCAAATGAGGAAAAGCTGCCCATAATTATCATACTTATATACTGGTCTAAAGGTTGCTGCTATCTGCCATCATTCCTTCCTGCTCTCAACTCCCCATCCTCAGGCTTTCCATGGCTATTTGATTATGGAGGTGGGGGAGGAAAGAGAGTTATGATTACAAGGATAGGATTTAACTTTGGAGTAGAAACTATTCTGTATTGTTTACCTATTTCCCAGGAGTGTTCTGAGGATTTTTACTGATGAGATAGTTGAGAGTGTTATACAAAAAATCCAAATGTGCCTTGTTTAAAATATTGCCTTCTTAGCCTTTCATTGCCTTTGGTAAAGCACAGATGTTTTACTATGCTTGTTTTTATACTAAAATATAGATAAAATTCTACTTTAAATGACAATAAGTGACTCTAATTATAATTATTTCTTTATTCTGTATACATGTGCATTTTATACCGATTAAGGTGAATATCATGGAGCCTCTTAAGAAACATTTCTAACTTACGTGCTGTGCATTAATTATTTTTTAGGGTACATATTTGTTGAAAGTGCTGGTGAATTCACTGGCTCTGAATTTCTTCCAAACATATTAAATCACCTTGTAGTATGATTAATCACAGTTGATTTTTTTTTTTACGAACTCATATCATATTTTGATTTAACTTACCATTTTTTTTCTTCTTGATTCCCTCTGCCCAATTCTTTTCATGAGAAACCAGATTCCTAGAGAAAACATTCCTTGGCACAGATGCCAATTCTCTGAAACTGGTGGATTGCAATGCCGCTGTGCTGAATCTCCCAGCGGAATGGGGTATCTGCAGTCAGGTTGTTTTCAAAAGGTTGACATTGGGGCTCTGGCTATGATACTACGGTTCCATTCAGTCTTTTATTATTCCTGCTCTGTAACCTGACTTTGGTCCAGGAAGAGGAAATCCTTAGGCTTAATTGAAGACAATCAGCCTAAGGTCAGGAGGGTAATGCTAAACAGACTGGAGGTAAAGGTAGCATGGAAATAAGGAAGAAGGTAAGACCAGAGTGGATTCAAAGATTAGACTCAAAGATGTTAGCCAAATGCACCTGGAAGGCAAAATATGAACCCTAAAATATACAGAGCCCTGGGGAGATATAAAAATAAATCAAGCTTATTTGGTTTATTGCCTTTCCACTTCCCTGGTGGCTTGTCCAGCTGTTACCCCAGTTTGGGCAGGCGGCTCATATGCCTCATTTTTAGGTGTTTATCATGGGGTGCCCTGCTAGAACAGCTGCTGGTAAAAGGACCCTCAGTTCCTTCATTATGCATCAACTCCCAGACCTCACAGTTCCTGATATTAAACTGCTTTGATTGGAGATTATAGTGTTTCATTTAAATTTTAAATGGCATGTTGCAATGTGCTTTTAGGTAATTTGTAATGTGCCTCTGGGCATAACACTATTTTAATGTTGGTGTCTAAATTACACAGGAGAGTGGGAATGCTTTAGATGCAAAGGAGTAACCAGCTTCATGTAGGATCTTCTTTCAGACAGCTGTGTCACCCCTTGCGCTCCTGTACATAACTGATAAACTACTATATCAAAGTTACTGAATGTTCAAAGTGGATTCTCCTTTGCAAAGGCCATTGAGAGTTGGCTGTAAGTTTTCCCTGAAAGGTGGTTGTTAATACCATATTACACATGAGGAAACCAAAGGCATTTATATAAGACTCGTAACTTCAGAAGTACCAACACAGTAGTCAAAAGCCAGGCTATAGGACAGACTGCCTGTATTAGAAAACTGACTCCATCACTATCTATGTTACTCTAAGTAAGTTACTCATCTGTTTTGTTTCTCAGTGTTCATATATGAAAATAGGAATAATAGTTTCTACTTCATATAGTGATGGAGAATGATGAGTTAATATTTTTAAAGCATTTAGAACAATGCCGGATACATAAGGATGATCAGAGTATTCCAATAGATCCATGGTCTCTTATCTGAAACCCTAAGGGAGAGATAGGTTTTTGAATTCAGAATTTTTCAGATTTTAGAACAGTAATATGAAGCAAATACTATTTTACATAGCAGCTACAGCAGGGTCGAGGGCACCCTATAATCAAACACTTTGGCAGTTTGCAACCCAATAGATGAATGATTGTTGTAAGTGGAAAAAAAAAAAAAAAAGAAAATATAAATAGGCTTACATAAGTTCAGGCCAGGTTTAGTCACTAAGTAATTACAAAAACCTTTCAATGTCCAGAGCCTTTTCGTATTTTGAAATTGTGAATAAGGGATTGTGGCTCTGAATTAATATTGAGTGGTAGATAAATTATTGGAATCCAAAAATTTCCAAGCTCCAGGTTAGAATTTTGAGCCAAAACTCTTCCTTTTATAGTTTTGCAAACTGAAAACAGAGAACTTAAGTGGTTTCCTCACAGTCACACAGGTGCTCATGCCAAATAAGGGACCAGATCCTTGGCTTTCTGCTGTGGAGTACAATGTTCTGCACTAAACACAAATGTTTTTTTTAAAAAAGGACACCCCTAAATGGTAATTCCATGGAATAATGCTTGATGAAATTTTTTAAAAAATTATTATTATACTTTAAGTTCTAGGGTACATGTGCATAATGTGCAGGTTTGTTACATGTATATACTTGTGCCATGTTGGTGTGCTGCACCCATCAACTCGTCAGCACCCATCAACTTGTCATTTACATGAGGCATAACCCCCAATGCAATCCCTCCCCCCTCCCCTCTCCCCCGATAGGCCCCGGTGTGTGATGTTCCCCGTCCCGAGTCCAAGTGATCTCATTGTTCAGTTCCCACCTATGAGTGAGAACATGCAGTGTTTGGTTTTCTGTTCTTGTGATAGTTTGCTGAGAATGATGGTTTCCAGCTGCATCCATGTCCCTACAAAGGACACAAACTCATCCTTTTTATGGCTGCATAGTATTCCATGGTGTATATGTGCCACATTTTCTTAATCCAGTCTGTCACTGATGGACATTTGGGTTGATTCCAAGTCTTTGCTATTGTGAATAGTGCCACAATAAACATGTGTGCATGTGTCTTTATAGCAGCATGATTTATAATCCTTTGGGTATATACCCAGCAATGGGATGGCTGGGTCATATGGTACTTCTAGTTCTAGATCCTTGAGGAATCGCCATACTGTTTTCCATAATGGTTGAACTAGTTTACAATCCCAACAGTGTAAAAGTGTTTTTATTTCTCCACATCCTCTCCAGCACCTGTTGTTTCCTGACTTTTTAATGATTGCCATTCTAACTGGTGTGAGATGGTATTTCATTGTGGTTTTGATTTGCTTTTCTCTGATGGCCAGTGATGATGAGCATTTTTTCGTGTGTCTGTTGGCTGTATGAATGTCTTCTAAACAACCCCATCAAAAAGTGGGCAAAGGATATGAACAGACATTTCTTAAATGATGGAATTTTTTTTAAAAAGAAAGGAATTCTGTATTCTTTTTTTGAAACCCGTTTCCCCTCCCCCACCACCCCGAGCCTTTACTATGCTAATGAGCTTTGTGAATCTATGAGAGGGAGATACGTTGTGCACCTTTCTTAAATGTATTTTACTGTAATTCCTTATTTTGAGAACTTCTCACAGACCACAACAGGACATTCTGTTTCACTTTATTCAAAACAACAAGAGTTTTAATGATCACTGCACTGTGTGGATACAGGCAGGGTGGTGATTCCCATCATTATAAGCAACACAAGATATCGTTCTCTCTCTTAGACTGCATTTCCTTCCAAGGAGAGCTGCAGGCTCATCAAGCTTTATGAACTCCATGCTTCTAGATGAGGTTAGCTTGACTGAGAAGGCACTGCAATCCACAGTTAAGGCATCCAGGAATCTCAATGTAGCAATTTTCAAAAATGTAAAAGTCCCGATGATTTATGGACGACATTTCTACAAACCATGTTTTGTTTTGTTTTGTTTTCAAAGAATGTGGTTCATGGGTAAACCAAAAAGAAGTGAACTCATTCAAAACTGACTTCATCCAGTCTCCCATCCAATGACTCTAGTAAAGAAGCACAGTTTCCTTATGTTGTAGGATTTCAGTTCCATCATTCTCACCACAAGATGGTGAGGGGGTTGATGCTTACAACATCTGTGGGTAAATCCATGGGTTTGAAATGAAATGAACCTCCTGGTATGTATGCCCTCAAGTCTTCCAAAGAAAACATGGTTTCTTTTCATCTTAAGATATTCCAGAAATGTTGCTCAAGCCCTTAGAGATGAGTTGTTCTTCCTGAAATAATACCAGTTCTTCTGGACATGCAATGAGGGTGTACACTATGTGCTTAAAGCATTTTGTTCTACTAAGGTTCTGTTGGGAAAACTTTGGGTTAGGAAATGACTGTTATGCTAAAACTTTAATAATGCCCTGTATTTCTCTGAAATCTTTAGTCCCCTAAATATTTACTGTTTATGTTTCTTTTATAAGCAACTGGCTTTTCTTCTAAGTTTGTGATATCTGTTATTAAATAAAATATTGACTACTTTGGAAAGAAGGATTGGATGGACAGACTTTACTTGTGTTACCAGAAGCATAGTAAGTTGTATTCAAATGGACTCCTGAAAGAAGTAGTGCTTACTTGGCTGTACATTAGAATCATTTAGCAATCCTTCAAAGTATCTGATGCCCTGGGTAAACCTGAATAATTATATCAGCATCTCTAGGGACAGGATCCTGACATCAATACTTTTTAAAGTGTCTGGGTGATTATGTGTGGCCAAGGTTGAAAAACACTACCTTGGCCCAAATGGTTTGTTTGTCCCATCTAATTCTAATACCTTTCATTAACTCTATCTCAGGGGTTCTAATCTAGTAGCCCATGAGCTGAATCCTCTTTTGTTTGACCAGCACAGAACAAGGTTAAATATGATTGAATTAGAAAGACCCTAGGCAAGGTCTACACTGCACAGTGGCAGTCTCAACAATCTCTTGTGTTATACCCGGCCACTTCTCACACTGAAGATACCTGTCTGACTCCTACAGGTGTTTGATTTTGTGAGTCTTTAAAGATGAAAGTATTTATTGTTTATGGAAACATAGATTCTCATTTTCTACCCATGGCAGAGCTCCCTTCAGAGCAAAGAGGTGCTCCTGGGGTGTTGGGTAAATCGACACCCAAGATTTGGAGACAAGTCTTGGGTATCAGTTTACTTGTCACCTCCACTGACATGTGGTCAGTGGCAGCAGAATCAGATGGAAACTGAGACTTTCCCTGAGAGGAATCAATAAGACCTAACATCGCATCCCAGGGAGACACTAAGAGGAAAATAGTAGGATGAGTAATAAGGTTAGCAGGTGAGAGGGTTGAAAGCCAGATTGAGTTCAGATTCAGCAAGTTTCCAAGAGAAGCACTTTGAATCAGGGTGATGAGGATGGAGTCTTCTGTCTCCCTCTACCTGGAGGTGCCCTGTGATAGTGGCAGGGTGTTACAGACTTACCTGGCCTCTCGTCAGGGCTACCCTTCCATCCCATTTCAGGTATTGCATGTCAGTACACACCACACCAGAGTCAGTAACCACAAGCATTTCAAAGGTATATTACTCATGCAGGGATAGGTAAGGTGAGGGGAGTTCTTGGGCAAGCAGATGCGCCAGCATGAGGCTCTTTGCTGTCTGGGATAAGAGGGAGGGTCTGGTCATGGAGACAAGCATAGCACAGGAGCCCACTGGTGGGATTTTTGAATAATGCCTGTGGCAGACTAACTTCCAGTGGCCTGTCCCCATGTGGGGGTAGATGAAAGGGGCAGGCAGGTTGCTTTGCGTGTGTCTTAGGGGGACTGCATAAGTGAGTCAGGTAAGATATACAGAGAACAAATAATTAAGAGACCTTTCAATCTATTAATGCAACCCTTTTAATTGAACAGCCATGGCATTATGCATAAACACTCTGATCCCTGGGCAGAGAGACACAATAAACACACAAATAAATACACATTATATCAAGTGGTAAGGATGGGATTCAAGTAGCATGTTATTTACATACAGCAGTCAAGGAAGGGATCTCTGATAAGGTGACCTTTGAGAGGAGCCCAAATGAGGTGAGAATGAGCTTAAATCTATCTGGGAGATGAGGCAGAGTGTGCCAGGCAGGAAATATTAAGTACAAAGGCTAAGGGAAGCAACCTGGCTGAAGGGAGGGCAAGGAGGCCCGGGAGATTGGAGTGGAGGAAGCCAGGGCAGGCCAGAGAAGACTGAGATCAGAGAGGGCATCCTATGGGTCTATAATGCTATAGTAGGGAATTCAGATAGTTTTTCCTTTTGTTATTATTTAGCATGAGAAGGAAGCCATGGGAAGGTTTTGAGCAGTGGAGAAGAGCAACCTGATTTACCACATACGAAGGAGTAACAATTTGTGGTATATATACACTTATTGCAAAAGGAGTTGTGGAAGGGAGGAATCAATTTGGATCAGAACCATGAGACAAGGCTGTAAGAAGAAGGGAGATAAATTCGTTCTGCTTCTCTTCCTGCATAGACCCTATAAAGAAATACCGAAGTTGGAAAATTGTCATGTGTTAATTTACCAAAGATGGGGCTTGTTGCCTGAAAAGTAGAGAAGAAAAATTAAGCATTCCACATAAAAACATTTACTGGGGAAGAGGAAAGATGGACAAACTTGAAGCACTTCCAGAATGGACACAGTCATGTCGATAGAATGATTGTCCTTGGCAGTTGCAATCAACTGTGTAAATCTGGTTTGGATCAGTCTGAAGTGCATCTGTTGTAAAATCTTGAATTTACTTTCCATAGGCTGTATGTGTGTCTTATTGTAACCCTTGAATGAAAGATAGCTATGGTACTTCCTGCTCTATTTCATGAGGCCTGTGGAAGCCCTTACAATCATCCCACAGTATCCACAGGGGATTGATTCCTGGATGCCCCTAATACTAAGATTTATGGGTACATAGGTCCCTTATATAAAATGGCATCATATTTGCATAAAACCTATGTGAATCCTCCCATATACTTTAAATCATCTGGAGATTACTTATAATATCTAATACAATACTATGTAAATAGTCATTATACTGTATTTTAAAAAATTAATATTACTTTGTATTGTTCTGTTATTTTTTTCCCCAAACATTTTCTATCCACAGTTGGTTGAAACTGTCATTGCAGAAGGTTGGATATGGAGGGCCAACTGTGCTTCTTTTTGGCTGAAGCCCTTTGCTGGGAGCATTGGTCACACATCTAGTTTGGGTCCCCTTCCTTTTCATTTCCTTAGTCTATGTCTATAACTCCATTTCTTAGGTTGCCCCATTCGTGTTCATGATGAGATTTATGCAAGACTGGGCACTTTTGTTTTGGAGCTGACGATACATTAATTGCAGAGTTTTCTTTCTCTTCATCTGCAGTCACTTAAAAGTTCAATCTTTCCAAATTTCTACCTTATCTAAGTTCTGCAGCATATTTGTACTCACCTAATTATTTGCATCTGAATGGCTACTGCACAAACCCATGCACAGTGAATGCCTTGGGTGTACAACTCTCAGGGCTGCAGAGGTCTCAATGAAATGCTCTGTGCCCATGAATGCCTTCTACAGTTTTTGCTACTTCTATGGGATAATTTTGTTTTAAAAGACACTTTTCAACTTTTATTTTAGATTCATGGGTATATGGGCAGGTTTGTTACCTGTTATATTGTGTGATGCTGAGGTTTGGGGTATGAATGATCCGGTCACTGAAGTACTGAGCATAGTACCCAATAGTTAGTTTTTCAACCCTTGCCTCTCTCCATCCTTCCTCTAGTCCCTAGTATCTATTGTTTTTGTGTCCATGAGTATCGAATGTTTAGCTCCCATGTTTTCACTTATAAGTGAGAATATTTGGTATTTGGTTTTCTGTTCGCCTAAGATAACAGTCTCCAGTTGCATCCATGTTCCTGCAGAGGACATGTTTTCATTCCTTTTTACAGCTGCATAGTATTCCATGGTGTATGGGTACTGCATTTTCTTTATGCAGTCTGTCATTGATGAGCATTTAGGTTGATTCCATGTCTTTGCTATTGTGAATAGTGTGGAAATAAACATATGCATGCATGTGTCTTTTTGATAGAATGATTTATTTTCTTTAGGATATACACCCAGAAATACCATTTGCTGGGTCAAATGGTAGTTCTAAGATTTTTGAGAAATCTCCAAACTGCTTTCCACAGTGGCTGAACTAATTTACATTCCCATCATCGGTGATGAAGCATTCCCTTTTCTCTTCAATCTCACCAGCATCCATTGTTTTTTTGTCTTTATAGTAATAGCCGTTCTGACTGGTGTGAGATGGTATCTCATTGTGGTTTTGATTTACATTTCTCTAGTGATTAATGATGTTGACCATGTTTTCATATGTTTGTTGGCTGCTTGTATGTCTTCCTTTGATAAATGTCTGTTCATGTCTTTTGCCCATTTTTTTTAATGGGGTTGTTTTTTGCTTGTTAATTTGCTTAAGTTCCTTATCAATTCTGGATATTAGACCTTTGTCAAATGCATAGTTTGTGAACATTTTCTCCCATTCTGTAGGTTGTCTGTTTACTCTGTTGATAGTTTATTTTCCTGTGCAGAAGCTCCATAGTTTAATTAGGTCCCATTTGTCAATTTTTGGTTTTGTCTCAATTGATTTTGAGGACTTAGTCATACGTTCTTTTCCAAGGCTGATGTCCAGAATGTTGTTTCCTAGGGTTTCTTCCAGGATTCTTGTAGTCTGAGGTCTTACATTTAAATATTTAATCCATCTTGAGTTTATTTTTGTTTATAGTGAAAAGAAGGGGTCCAGTTTCATTCTTCTGCATGTGGCTGTCCAGTTATCCCAGCAGCATTTATTGAATAGGAAGTCCTTTCCCTATTGCTTACTTTGTTGAAGATCAGATGGCTGTAGGTGTGTGGCTTTATTTCTAGTTTCTTTATTCTATTCTGTTACATTGATCTATGTGTCTGATTTTGTACCATGTTGTTTTGCTTACCATAGCCTTGTAGTGTAGTTTGAAGTTGGGTAATGTGATACTGCTAGCTTTGCTTTTTGCTTAGATTTGCTTTGGCTATTTGGGCTCTTTTTTTGGTTCCGTATGAATTTCAGGATAGTTTTTCTAGTTCTGCGAAAAATGACATTAGTAGATCTATAGTAATACCATTGAATCTGTAAATCACTTTGGGTAGCATGGCCATGTTAACCATATTGATCCTTCCAATCCAAAAACGTCATGTAATGTTTTTCTGTTTATTTGTGTCATCTATGATTTCTTTCTGCAATGTTTTGTAGTTCTACTCGTAGAGATCTTTCACCTCCTTGCTTTCATATACTTCTAGGTATTTGTGTGTGTGTGTGTGTTGCTATTGTAAATGGGATTGTATTCTTGATTTAGCTCTCAACTTGAACATTATTGGTGTATAGAAATGCTGCTAATTTTTAGACACTGATTTTGTAATCTGGAACTTCACTGAAGTCATTTGTCAGTTCCAGGAGCCTTTTGGTTGGGTCTTAATGGTTGTCTAGGTATAGAATTATACAATCAGTGAAGAACGGTTGTTTTACTTCTTCTTTTCCTATTTGGATATTTTTTATTTCTCTTTCTTGCCTGATTTCTCCGGCTGGCAGTTCCAAAAATCACTTTTTGTAATGTGGAATTAATTTATTTTTGTAGAAGATGTCTCAAATACTTCTTGGTTCAAAATGCTTTCATCTTTATTTTTAAAAAATCTCTCCCAATTAAATGTCCCTTCTGCCTAGCTTCGAAGTTGGCAGTAAAGCTCCCTCTTTGTGGCTTTACAACTTTATCTTTCCATACTTCCACTGTATGAATCATGTTCATCTGTGAGGTATGATGAGCTCCTCACTGCTGTGGATTTTAGCTAAAACTAAAATTCACAGCAATGCCGCTCTTGCTGCAAACATTGGGATCAGCCTTGACTATCCCGTAACATTGTATTTCTGATTTTATTCTTTTCCTTTATCCTACCAGTTTAATCTGCAGTCACTTCAAGAGAAGTCTGTTTAAAGGATATTCACATTCTGGTAAGGTTCTTTTTGAACTTTTATATGAAATGTAATATGTCATATATCTAACACATTGTCTTGCATGGAATATACATTCCAGAAACATCTTTTGATTCTTATAAATTCCTCCCATGCTACTCCTCTTTTTCTCCTACAGCCTTAACTCAGAGCTACTTTTCATATCAGGTCTGATGCATTAAACCCTTGATTGGTTTTCTGTCTTGCCTTCTCTGGGTCTTACCTCTCCATGAGGACATAAGCTCTTAGAAAGCAGATGCTTTCTCTTATTTCAATTTTTTTTTCATTGTCACATACAATGCCCAGGCTATAGTAGGTTCTTACTGAGTTTTTTTAAATTTAATTTTTTAATTTTTTATTTAAGAAATGGTGCTTGCTCTGTAGAAATACTCCAAATCGGAATTTTCCAAAGTAAGGAAAATTCTGTGAGGGTCTCTCTTCAATATTCTCTGCTTAAAACAAACAAGTTTCATGAGCAAATAATTATAGGAACTGTTACAAACTGCACCTCTATCTTGGATATTTGTAGTGGGCTTTAGATATCAAAAACTATAGAAAAAAAAACCCGCTTAACTTTAACTCTTATTTCCCAAACATATTTGACTGTAGATTTTATTTTTTAAAACAGCACATATTGCTCTCTTTTGGAATTATTAATAATATTTTGTGTGCCACAGTTTAGGAAATGTTATTCTAAATTTTCTATTTCCAAAACAGCTAGGGAATGAATATTGTCACTTATTGAGTCAGGTTTCTTGCCCTCCAGGTTCTAGCTAATAAAGTATGCATAAAAAGGACTTGCAGCAATAGTGGTCAAAATGTTATTTTAATTAATGGCCAGTCAGTGCCAAAATACTTCCAAATTTATGACCGTGGTAAGCTCTGTTGAAGAATGTGGATGATAGTATAGGACATCCTATTCTTTTTCCTTACTGAATTGCAGAAAACCAGGCCCATGAGTGTCACAGATATAGACACAATAGTCCTGTGCTTTTACTACCTGGATTCTGGAAGTATCATCACCTCTGGACTTCGTAAAGATCTAAGGAGTCATGCAGAACCAAAGACAGGGGTTGGGAGTTGCTTTGCACTTGAGTTAGAGAAACTTTGCTCACCAGTGTCAAGGTGGTTAGAGTCTCAGAAATCACATTGATTGCTTCTGTTACACTGAAGAGATGGAAAAATAGATGGATAGAGGAACCAAAAGGTTTATTTGAGTATACTTTCATTTGTAACAAAATAGGAGCACAAGAAAATAAAGGTTTCCTTCTTTCAACACTTTCCAACAATTTGTATTTTTAGCCATTTGGGCTGAGTAGCTGTTCACTTGGGGAAAGGGCCTGCACTAAATCACTGCAATTGCAGTCTTATTTTTATTGGGGTGGTTTACCGCATATATACTTTTAGTCTTCTATGGCCATTGGAAAGTTTAGCTTTTGCCCCCCAGAAGATACTAAAATGCATTACAGAGAATATTAATTAGATTTGGCCTCTTTACATAATCCCATATTTCTTGGAGATTTTGTTTATTTATTACTTTTTAAAATTTTTTTGTCAGATTGAGTTATTTTGGAGAGTCACTCTTTAAGTTCTGAGACCCTTTCCTCAGCTTGGTTGATTCTGCAGTTGACACTTGTGACTGTATTCTGAAATTCTTGAAGTAAGTTTTTCAGCTCTATTTGATCAGTTTGGTTCTTTGCCTTTCATCTCCTGAGTCATTTTATTGTATTTCTTAGAATCCTTAGATTGGGTTTCAACTGTCTCCTGAATCTCGGTTATCTTCCTTCCTTTCACATTGTGAATTCTATTTCTTTTATTTCAATCATTTCAGCCTGATTAAGAACCATTGCTGAGGACCTAGTGTGATTGTTTGCAGGTAAGAAGGTACTTTGGTTTTGGAGTTACCATAACCTCTGAAGACTGAACCAGGAATAAATTGAATCCCTGAACAGACCAATAAGGAGCTCCAAAATTGAATCATTAATAAAAAGTCTACCAACAAGAAAAAGTCCATGACCTGATGAATTCACAGCTTCATTCTGCCAGATGTAGAGAAGAGCTGATACCATTCCTACTGAAACTATTCCAAAAAAAAAAAAATGAGGAGGAGGGACTCCCTCCTAACCCATTCTATGAGACCATCATCATCCTGATACCAAAAACCCCGCACAAACACAACAAAAAATAGATCTTCAAGCCAGTATCATCAATGAACATAGGCACAAAAATTCTCAACAAAATACTAGCAAACTGAATCCAGCAGCATTATCAAAATGCTAATCCACCATGATAAAGTAGGCTTTATGTCCAGGATGCAAGATTGGTTCAACATATGCAAATCAACAAATGTGATTCATCACATAAACAGAACTGAAAACAAAAACCACATGATCATCTTAATAGATGCAGAAAAGGCTTTTGATAAAATTCAACATTCCTTCATATTAAAAACCCTCAACAAACTAGGCAATGAAGGATCACACTTTAAAATAATAAAAGCCATCTATGACAAACCCACAGCCAACATCGGACTGAATGGGAAAAAGCTGGAAGTATTCCTCTTGAAAACCAGAGCGAGACAAGGATGCTGTCTCTTACCACTTCTATTCAACAACTACTGGAAGTTCTAGACAGAGCAATCAAGCAAAAGAAAGAAAGAAAAGCCATCAAAATAGGAAGAGAGAAGTCAAACTATCTGTTTGCAGATGACATGATCCTATACATAGAAAACCCCCCATAATATTGGCCCAAAAGCTCCTTGTTCTGATAAATAACTTCAGCAAAGTCTCATGATACAAAATCAACGTACAAAAATCAGTAGAATTCCTATACACCAACAACATCCAAGCTTAGAGCCAAATCAAGAACACAATCTCATTCACAACTGCCACATAAAGAATAAAATCCCTAGGAATACAGCTAACCAGAGAGGTGAAAGATCACTACAACAACAATTACAAAACACTGCTCAAAGAAATCAGAGATAACACAAACAAATGGAAAAACATTTAATGCTTATGGATGGGAAGATTCAATATTGTTAAAATGGCCATACTGCCCAAAGCAATTTACTGATTCAATGCTATTGCTACCAAATTACCAATGACATTCTTCACAGAATTAGAAAAAATATTTAAACATTTATATAGAACCAAATACAAGCTCATATAGCCAAGACAACCCTAAGCAAAAATAACAAAGCTAGAGGCATCACATTACTCAGCTTCACACAATGCTACAGGGCTTCAGTAATCCAAACAGCAAAGTACTGGTACAAAAACAGATACACAGGCCAATGGAACAGAATAGAAAACTCGAATTGCTCATCTACAATGATATAATCTTCAACTAAGTTGACAAAAACAAGCAATGGTAAAGAACTCCACATTCAATAAATAGTGCTGGGATAACTGGCTAGCCATATGCAGATGATTGAAACTGGACCCCTTCCTTATACTATATACAAAAATAAACTCGGGCGAGGTGGCGGGCGCCTGTAGTCCCAGCTACTCAGGAGGCTGAGGCAGGAGAATGGCATGAACCTGGGAGGCGGAGCTTGCAGTGAGCTGAGATCCGGCCAGTGCACTCCAGCCTGGGTGGCAGAGCGAGACTCTGTCTCAAAAAAAAAAAAAAAGGTAAATAAATAAAATAAAAAATAAACTCAAGATGAATGAAAGACTTACATGTAAAACCTAAAACTATACAAATCCTGGAAGATAACCTAGGAAATACCGTTCTGGACATAGGACTTGTCAAAGATTTTATGACAAAGATGTGAAAAGCAATTGCAACAAAAACAAAAATTGACAGATGGGACCTAATTAAACTGGCAAGTTTCTCCAGAGCAAAAGAAACAGAGTAAATACAGAGTAAACAGACAACCTACAGAATGGGAGAAAATATTTGCAAACTATGCATCTGACAAAGGTCTAATATCCAGAATCTATAAGAAACTTAAACAAACCAACAAGCAAGAAACACACAAACCCATTCAAAAGAGGGTAAAGGACATGAACAGGCACTTTTCAAATAAAGACATACATGAAGACAATAAGCATATGCAAAAATGCTCAATGTGACTAATTATTAGAGAAATGCAAATCAAAACCACAAAAACATATCATCTCACACCAGTCAGGATGGCTATTATTAAAAAGTCAAAAAATACCAGATGCTGGAGAGGTTGCAGAGAAAAGGGAATGCTTATACACTGCTGGTGGGAATGTAAAAATTACTTCAGTCACTGTGGAAAAAGAGTTTGGTGATTTCTCAGAAAACTCAAAGCAGAATTACCATTTGACCTAGCAGTCCTATTATTGTGTATGTACCTAAAGGCATATAAATTGTTCTACCATAAAGACTCATGTGTGCATAGATTCATCGCAGCACTATTCACAATAGCAAAGACATGGAATCAGCCTAAATGCCCATCAATGGTAGAGTGGATAAAGAAAATGTGGTACATATGCACCATGGAATGCTACATAGTCATAAAAACGAATGAGATCATATTATTTGCAGCAACATGGATGGAGCTGGAGGCATTATCCTAAGCAAATTAACACAGGAACAGAAAACCAAATACCACATATTCTTACTTATAACTGGGAGCTAAATGATGAGAACTCATGGACACCAAGAGGGGAACAACAGACACTGGGACCTACTTGAGAGCGGAGGGAGGGAGTAGGGTGAGGATCAAAAAACTACCTATTGGGTACTATGCTTATTACATAGGTGGCAAAATAATCTGAACACTAAACCCCTGTAACATTCAATTTACCTATACAATGAACCTGCATATATACCTCAAATCTAAAATAAAAGAATAAAAAGAATGTTAATTAAACTAACTTCAGGCTCACCCTGTACCTCTTGGAAAAAAAAAAAAATCCCTATTTACTCTTCCACTTAACATATACCTAGTCATGGTGTCTGGCGTAGTTTACCATAAAATACTGTACAAGTATATTGTGCATGTGCAAAAAATGGCATAAAATTCCCCCCATATAGTTCACTCTTAACAATATAAAAGAGTCCTGGTGAACAAGAGAAATGATGTTCTGATTATTGTCTTCCCAGAAAGAAATAGAAATGAAATATCCTGAAAACATCCAGAGAAGTTAGGATCAGATATTTTTCCTCTTTAATTACATATTCTAGTCAGTCTACACTCAGAGGGAATAATGATTCTCAAAACTGGTAGGATTTCAGAATATTTTCTGAGGTATATTTACTAGTAATCAGGCTCACTTGCCCTCAGTGATTCTGATATCTTGCCTTTATTCTTTCTGTCTCTTTAATTAGAAGGATAGGAATTTCCTCAGATTATTGTACCCTTCAGCCAAGTGGGAGATAGGAAGTCTCCTACCATGAAGACAGTTTACGTTCAGACAGAATGTGGAGGGCTCATCTTGACTAAACCAAAAGGACCTGCACTGTATCGTTTTCAATTACTTCTGCTCAATAAACTGCTCAATAAGCTCCTTCATTCAATAAACATACATTGAGTTTCTATCATGAATTAACTATGTAGTGAAGAGCAGGGATTTGCTATCTGCGCTTGTGGTACTTAGAGTAACAGTGGATTTTGCAGAATACACAAACAATGATTATTTGCAGCTGTGGGTGATACACTTTCAGAGAGGCATAGAGAAATTGGGTGTGTCAAAAGAACAAGCATAATGATTATGACTCTGCCAATCATATCAAATGGATAACAGTGGGAAGAACCAAGTATATTGCATTTGAAGGTTAAGTAGGCATCTGCCCTTCATGGTCACTATGTGAAGAAAACATAAGCCCACTATGAGTGGTCCTAGGGGACAAAACTAATCACGGTGGGGAGAAGTAACAAGGAGGCAGTTTAACGAGTGGGGAAGCTAAGTTGCGCAGGCACAGAGTGGACTGTCCTACTGATTGTGGAACTTCCAGTCCTCAGAAGTGCTCAAACAGTTGCTGCTTACATTTTTGACAATGCTGTAGAAAAGATGCTGAATAAATAAGGAGATTGAGCTAAATAACATCAAGGTTCTTCAAGCTCTTATGATTTAACATCTATAGATGTTAAGGGCCTGAAGAGCACATCTTAACACCTCTTATGATCTGTGTCAGTTCAGATCCTCTGGGAAATAGACACCAACACAGAGTTAGAAACACCTGTGAAGGATAAAGGGGAGAAGCAGCCGGAGTTGTTGGAGAGAGCCTCTGACTGTGAGGCAGGTCTGACTCCTGTGAGGGGAGAGAGGAAAGGAAGGGAGATTGAGTAGAAAGATTCTCATGCTACAAGGTGCCTTTGAGAAAGTCTCAGCCAGGCTGATGGCAAGCTCCAGAGAAAAGATCACCAGCTAGAGGAGTCCCACACTGGGTGGGAATGGCTTGACTATGGTACCCCTGCTGTACTTGGTCACTGGTTGGGGACAGCTCAGTGACAGCATGTCCTCAGCATGAACACCACAGTGGATCAGAGAGCACAGTAGTTAGACATTGTCCACTCACTCCAGTCCTCGCACCAGGTTCTCTCTTGAGGAGGACCTGAAGAGCACACTCCTATGACTGCCATGTGATCTCTAGTGCCCAGCAGAGCATCTTACATATGGCAGATATCTAGTAAAGGCTTGGTATGAATGAAGGTATTAATGTATTTGTATTTCAATGTCTTAGCCAAAAAGCTGCTTAGTAGTGAATTTTAATTATTGTAGAATGAGTCTCATTATCTGGAGCTGAATTCAGTTAGGCACATTGTGGACCCCAAGGAAGCCTAGCGCTCTGTATTCTACCTTGGGTCCTGAAATGGACAGGGTGAGGAGGAATAGGAGGAGTTGCTCACAGCGAAACTGTCTGACCTACCTTAAATTTCACATGCATTAAAAGCAAGGACCAAGAAGGAACAAGCTGTAGGAAGACATCCCAGTCCTGTGAGGGGATATAGTCCTGGATAGTTTGTTTTCACTCCCAGCTATGTTTCACTCTGCCATTTCATTTCTGGATATATCTAATTAAAAAAAATTTTTGATTTTTTTTCCCCCTGGTCTTTGACTTCTTTGGTCTTGCCTTTGGGGTTCCTCCCTTTCCTTCTCTCTTCTGCCCTCCCTGGCCCCCATCTACCCTTTATTTAGAGCTTCAATAAATTAGCTTCCTGATCAAGTCTGAAACCATCTCCAGTACAGACCTACTTGGCTGGGGTCCAACCATTTTTAATGAGAAAATAGACATATGTCCACTGTTTCTGTGATTGAATGGATGTTTTTATGAAATCCATTGCAAATCAGTTTTTAGCCAAATCAAGCTCTGGTAGACTTGTTACTTATGTTGACTTTATTCTCCTTTCTTCTCCATCATAAAATGTTGGTTTGATTTCAGTTCTCATGTCTGAGGAGAAGCCAACCCTTGCCCAGCTTTATAGGCGAATCTGAGTGATCTTAGGATAATCTCATCTTCTGTTTCCAATGACTGGTTCAGGAATGCAGGGCTAAGCCAATTATCACATGACATTCCTTGGGATGCCTGAATACATTCCTTGGGATACGTTTAGGATGGACCCATAACCCCATTCAAGCCAGTGAGACTTATGAGAAAGGTAGCTGGAGCTTTCAAGAAGTTTATTTGCTCTTAAAGGAGGAGTTACAGGAAGAAATGACCTTCCTTTACATGGATGTTGTCAGAATGTGAGGTCTGGAACAACTGAGGACATTTTATCAGCTTGACAATAAAGACTACACACGGAAGTTGGCAGAGCCTTTGTGTTAAGTTTGCAAAACAAGTCATCTAACTTTGGGACTTCCAGTTCTGTGAGCTAATGCTTTTTCAGGATGTTTATGCCAGTTCGAATTGGATTTTCTATTACTTAAAGGTCAAAGACCTTTTCACTTATGTACAGCTTAATATTATTAATATCACAAATAGAAGGCTGTGGTCCCTTGAAGTCCTAGAAAAAATATGTATGTATCCCACTGTCTCTGTCAAGCACACACACACACGAACACACACACACATACACGTACACACAAGTGTATGTATGTCTATCTATCTATCTATCTATCTATCTATCTATCTATCTATCTATATCATCTACCTGTCTATCTATCTAGATACATTCTAAGATTGTAAAGAGCATCAAGGAGAAGCATTACAAACTTGGGGCCTAAGGAAATGTAGAAATACCTGGAACTTAGAAGAAGAGGCATGTGTTATCTTTAGCACCAACATGTGATTAGGTAAATGATAACGAATGAATTTACAGACTTCTATCACCATGTGTTTAATAAGTCATACAAATGGCAGAAAAAGTATTTACATTGAAAAACCATCTTTGTTCTGGTGAGGAGCTATCTTTTCCACTAGGAAGATCATCTAGTTACAGCTTTGCTTACTTCATTCTGCTTCCAAAGAAGCCTATCAATCATTTCCACCCCTGCACTGGTTGTGGCTGACAAGGAAAAAGTTGAAAACAGGACAATATCTTGCAGAAAATAATTAGCAAAGATTAAGAATGCCATGGTGCTGTACAGAAGCTGCTGTTGATAAGGCACAGAACAGTCATCTAGTGACAGGAAACTGGGCAGAGAGGTGATGGTGAACTCTACTATTAGGCTGATGCAAAAGCAATTGTGCAATTACTTTGATAGTTCAGCTTTGAAAATGGCATGCCTTCTTCTGTCCCTGTTGTATGGACTCATATAGAGCTGATCTTTTAAAAACACCAGTGGGGGATTGTGTAGATACAGTCATGTATACATAAAAATTTAAAGGAGAAACTTAATATTCATTTTTTGTTGTGGAAGGGATCCCTAAGAGGCAATTTCCCTATGATAACTCCTGGTTTTATATTGCCGAGGGAAATGGGCAATGGTCACTCTTTGGTAAAGGACTGTGTAAAGGAATGCTCGTTTTCTTATTCTGATTGTGCTTTATAGCTTTCACAAGTTTAGAGTATCATGTCACAAACCAATGTATGTAACCAACTTTAGGGAGTGAAATCAACTAGAAGAAATTGGGGAAGAAGACAGCACTATGAGCAGTAATAGAGCTCAGGACAAGCCTAAGTTCCATTGCTGCTCCAATATCCTCCAATACTAGATTTTTCATCTCTATTTGGCAAAAGAATTGGGAGCTGCAGGTTGTTGCTATGGATATCAATCATTATATGTATTATATATATATGATCTAATGTACCTGAAAATGTTTTATAACATTATATATAAATGGCTGGGCGCGGTGGCTCAAGCCTGTAATCCCAGCACTTTGGGAGGCCGAGACGGGCGGATCACAAGGTCAGGAGATTGAGACCATCCTGGCTAACACGGTGAAACCCCGTCTCTACTAAAAAATACAAAAAAAAAAAACTAGCCGGGCGAGGTGGTGGGCGCCTGTAGTCCCAGCTACTCGGGAGGCTGAGGCAGGAGAATGGCCTGAACCCGGGAGGCAGAGGTTGCAGTGAGCCGAGATGCGGCCACTGCACTCCAGCCTGGGCGACAGAGCAAGACTCCGTCTCAAAAAAAAAAAAAAAAAAAAAAAACTAGGAAATTTTAATTATTGCTTGAACATGCAATTACTGAGTACATTTTGAAGAATGACTACATCTAGAGGGTTGCTAGGTGCCAGAGATACAAAACACTATAAGACAAATTTCTACCTTCTATTGTCTAATGATCTGGTTAGGAGTATTACAAAATAGCATTTGTAAAACAATGAGTAAGCAAGGGAAGGAAAATAATAGAGCTTGGGGAAACAGATTAAAACAATATAATAAATATGATTTGATTGTAGTGGTTTTAAAAATTCCACAGTTAGTTTCTATGTTCCATTTGTTATACTATAAAATGTGTTTATAATAAAGGAATTTTGTTGTAGATGATCCACAAATACAGTTGTCATCAATCTCTTCTCTATCTGTATGTATGTTCTGCTTCTTACCTTAAGAGGTGGGACCTAGTTTCTCCCTTTGAATCTGGGCTTGTTTTTCTTTTTACCTGACAAGGTCTTGCTCCAAGTTCAAACTCCTGGGGTCGAATGATCCTCCTGCCTCAGCCTCCAGAGTAGCTAGGACTATAGGTGTGTGTCACCATGCTTGGCTATTTTGTTTAAATTTATTTTTTGTAGGGACAGGGTCTTCCTATGTTGCCCAGGCTTGTCTGGAACTCCTGGACTCAAGCAATCCTCCCACCTTGGCCTCCTAGGGTTGGGATTAGAGGTATGAGCCACTGTTCCAGGCCTGTGCTGGTTTTAGTGACTTTGTTGAGCAATCAGGTGAGAAGGAATTAATACTTGGATTTCTAAGTCCAAGGTCATAAGCATCCTTGCAGCTTCTGCCCAACTGAGGCCATTCGACTGACAGAACCATGAGAGACAGTCATATATTTTAAGTTACTAAGTTATGAGACATTTATTATGTGTTGTTAGCCACAACAGAAGCTATACTGAAAACAGGATACTGCTATAACAGAAACCTAAGTCATATGGGCATTAGCTTTGGAACCAGGTGTCTGGAAGAAGCTTGGAAAGCCTTGAGGAGCCCATAAATGAAGGTTTCAAGACAGCAAAGAACTTGTTATTAGAAAATTGAGAAGGAAGGACTGTGTTATGGTGTAGCAGAAAGTGTGGCAACACTGTCCTCTAAAGTAACATGGAAAATAGAAACATACCTAATGAACTGGTGAATTTTGTTAAGGTGATTTTCAGACAGAGTATTGAAGGTATTACTGGTTGCTTTCAGGCATATGTGATAAGGTAAAGCTAGAGAGAAATGGACTAAGAAAGGAACAGTTTGGTTTTGAAGTAGAATTTAGGGAAAGTATAAATGAAACATGGCTTTATGGGTTTTAAAATACAACTGTTTCTATTCCCAGCCTTTTCACAGAGTAAAAGGTTCTTAAAATAAGAAATGACTTGAAAGCAAAGTTATGGGCATAGTTGCAAGATCTTTTACTTAGACTTCAGAAAGTTTTAAGGGCATGCCTCAGAGACCCTCTTCAATTAGACACATCATAAAGGGCATTGGCCCTCAACAACCTAGTTCTCAACCCAGTTCAGAGAGGGTAAAGTTTCAAAGAGATTCGTGGGTATAACTTTTATCTGTTGAAATAAATTAGAGGATTCATAGGAGATCCACACACTTTGTAAGAGAACCATATTGTTGAAGTTCTATTGGCTTGAACTTAAAAGGACAATAACAATTCAAAATGAAAAGAGCTCTCAGGACCCCAAACTTTTCTTGGATAAGAAGAAAGCTGTAAAACCTATTCAACTGAAAACACAAGGCAATTGTTTAAAAATAGGAAGATGACAGAGTAAAAGGTCAACAATCACAAACTCCCAGGCAGCAGGACTGCATCATCTTCAAAGAAATGGTGATACATGCCTAGCTGAATTTCAGAATTGCTATGAGGTAGTGACTTCTATGTGCTTTCAACACCCTTCCCATCACTGAATTTGAATTAATATGTTTATTTTATTTATCTTATCACCATTAGATAGATACATAGGAAATAATTTTTCTCTTTAGTTCACAGATTTTGAGAGGAACTGTATTCAAGTTGCTGAAACCAAGGAGCTACACTCATGAGTCTCACCTAAACTCGAATCTGATTTAGATGACATCATCCTCGACTTTGAGTTGATGAAGCCTTGGAGGTCTTGGGAGTAAAGTAAGTGTGATTTACGTATTTGGATATGAATTGTAATGGCCAGAGCGTGGCTGTGGTAGATAACGTCTAGAGATGGCCACCATTATTTATTTATTTTTCTCCTCTATCCGCACATACAGCTTCTCCTGTACTCTTGAAACTGGGATGAAATTAGCAACTTTGTTAACCAATATAATGCCACAGGAGTGACTTTTGAGACTTGCAAGGTTATATCCTAAGAAGTCTTGTATCTTCTTTCTGGATCACTTGGAATGCTTGCCATGGGAACCAAGCCACTGTTTTATGAGAAGTGCAAGTCAAATGGAGAAACTATGTGTTGGCAAGCTAGTCTGCATCCTCAGGTGAGCTGCCAGCCAATAGCCAGCCTTAATTTCCAGTTAAGTGAATGGCTGGATGTCTAACTCAGTTAAGACTTCTGATTATTGCAGCCTCAGGTTACCCCTGACTGCAACTGCACAAGTGGTCCAGATGAGATTAATCTCACAACTATGGGAGAAAATAATACTATTTTGTGTTAATGACTAAGTATTAGAATAGTTTGTTACACAAAACAGATATTAAGATTAAGATATTTTTGTCTCCAGATAATAGGCTCAGGAGCTTCCTTATGTCTATTCCCCTTTAAAGTCCTTTTTTTTAAAAAAAACTCACAGCTGGAATAATTATGCCAGAGCAAGGCAAGTTGGGTAGCAGCATTTGGCTTCTGATGATTCTTTCCTCAGTGGATGTAGGATGCTGTCATCTTAGGAACTTGAAAAAGAACGCCTACTGTTTCTTGAAATTTAATTAGTCATGCTAATTATAATAAAAGTTTTGCTGGAATAATAAAAGGGCTGCGTGTCTGAAGTAAGCAAAAAAAAAAAAAATCCATATATGCACAGTAGTTTTAGTGATCTGCCCCAGTTGTAACCATTAAATAACTGCTAGGAAAAATACGTGGTCTTGGAAAGTGTTGTTTCCTTGGCGGTAGTGGAGGGGCAGGAACAGATCTGTATAAACACATTTTTGTTACAAGCTAGAGGCAATTTTAGAGTCTGATGGATAAGAATGACATTAGATAAAGTATATTGTATTGTACTGGGAATAGCTCATTAACAAGCATTTAACTTTGTATGTGTTTACACTCATATTTGTCATGTTCACTGCTGTATCCTCAGCAACTAAAGCAGTAACTGGCACTTTAGAGAGACACAATAATTATACGATGAATTAATAAATTCCATTTGTTTTATTTAATGAAGTCTTTTGATTTAATATTAGACTGTGCTTAGATCAATGAGTCTAAAACAACTCAAATTTTCTTTGAAAATAAATACATTTCTTCTGGTGTGAATGTAGTCCTCTTAATGGTCTATATGTGAATTATTGAGTTCAATTTTAGAAATTGACTCTTGTTTTCCTTCAATATGCTTCTAGTACCTGTTCTTTACCTCTTTCAGTCCCGAGACTAATGATGAATTTTTGTTTGTTCAGTTAACAGAAACACATTTTCTTAATATTAATTACAGATTTACAGTATGTATTATGTGTCAGCCACTGTACTTAGCTCAACTAAGCTCCGTGATAACTTCTGATGTAGGGACTATTATTATCCCTCTTGTAGAAATGAGGAAAAAACTATAGGGGAGTGAGTCTTTGCTTGAGATTACAGTGATTTTAAGAGGTGGTGCCAAAACAAGAGTCCAGAATAAGTAGCAAAACCCAAGGGGCACTTACTTCCTATTGCCTGATTTTTAAAGTTGCTAGGCTTATCTATGAATCTTTGTATTGGATAACTATTTTAGGGGTTAGGGGAGTGATAATTATTTATAGTTCTGACTGCTCATTTTGTGTTTGGAACAAATTAATAAAAAGATACAAGAGTCACAGAGATAGAGATTTATAAATGTTAGCTCTATAATTGGTAAAACTAAGTCATAGAATGCTCCTTGGATTCATGAAGAAGATGGAGCCTTCCATTGTTGCCTCCTTAATTCTAGACATACAGTTAACCCAGTAGAAGGAGTTGAGTTCTGCAGAGAAGACAAGGAGAAGCAGCACCTTAAATTTAGTACAGAAACTCCAATATGTAATCACAGAAATAAAATACTCTAACAGATGAGCCGTAACTCATGAGTTCTTACATTCTGGTGAATTTGGTCCAGAACCAAATTCTACTAGTTCCAGGAATAGGTAGATTTCACAATAGAAGGGAAAAAGCTGCTGAGCTAGACATGTTCCTATTTGTCTGCCAGGCTCACCAATCAGGTAAGTTGGCCCTCCTCCCTTGGGTAGGAGAGAGCAAGGTGTTATGTATGTGAACAGAAGATTTTTGTCTGTTACGTTTTCAGAGGATGAAAACTCACATTTTAGGGAACCAAGACTGAATTCCATGATTTACATGGATGTTTGGAAGGTGTCTGCAACTTAATCTGTATTCGTTTCTGAGATGTTGGGCAACTCCTTCTTGGAAGATGTGGTAATGGTCTCTTTGAAAAGAAAATAATCATCTGAGTTTTGGCCAAAATTGTTGATCAGATTACCTATGAAAATGAGTCTCACCCAACTACAAGAATGTTATGATGTAGGAACTCTAAATGTATGAGTAATTAACTATAGAACACTCCACTCCCATGTGAAAATCTTTAATCTTTTAAGATACTGAAATTTTGTGCGTGTGTCATGATTTTCTGTATATGGTCAGTGAGTTTTGCCTTAGCCATAAGTGGTCTGTCTGAATTCTTCTCTATTATTTGTGGATTTTCTTCCTGATGTACCAAGCCTAGTCTGTTTGTCTTTTCCTAAGAGAGGGGCAGATGATTCAACAATGTATTTCTCAGTGTTGATATTGTGGTTATGAGCTATTTCATAATCTTGAGTAAAATCTTGTCAATTTCTTGCTATGCCTTGTGGGAACATATTTTTACTTTTAAGTCTCTTTGGCAAAGTGGAGCTTCCTTTGTGTTTCCTTGCCAAATGTATTAACCATTGTTTTCTGCTTAATTCTTTTTCAGAGTGTTTACTCCTTCTTACCTCAATGTCATTTCTTTTCAGTCTTGGCTTTGGGTAAACCTAGGAGAAGAATTGGAAATCCAAAGCCAATTTCAATAAAAACTATAATATCTATCAAAATCTATCTAAAATCTTGTGTGTATTTCTCTTCTTTGTTGAACAGGGGCTTATAATCATATAGGTAAATATACGTGGTTTTGATTTCAGCACTGATTACCAAAGATTTGTTTCCCATTCTTCTGGGCCAGGCCCACACACAGTTGTTGTCAGAAGTAAAACTATTTGCTATACCTGGAATGCCTTTCCTTTCAATCTCTGAATGTCTAAAATTACTTCTTCTTTGAAGACCATCTCAGGTGACCCTACTGTGGGGAAAATGCTTGAATTATCTTTGTAATCCCAGCTCAGCCACTTAAAGATTGTGTAAGTTTAGTGTCAGCATATTACCTAAGTTCTTTTAGATTTAGTTTCCTCATATGTAAGCTGGAGATAATAATACCTACCTCATAGAACATAAATGAGAATCAAGTTATATAATATATGAACAACACTTGATACTGTGTATGAATGCTTAATACATGTAAATCATTATTATTAGCAAAGTGATTATTAGATTCTCATGCTAATCCACAATTTTGATTGGCAGATATCCATTAGTTTATAGTTAATGTTATTCATAATCTTTTCTTCATATTCAAATAGGAAGAGAAAGAGAAGACTTCTCAACCTAGTTAATCCTGGATGTGTATTTCTCTTTTTATTGACTGTAAAATGTTCATTTATGTACATTCAATTTCCCTTATTTGTGAACATCTAGAAGGTGGAATGGTACTGCATTTCTTTCTGTATGTTTAGCACCAAGGACAGTACCTGGTATATAGAGGATACATATTAAAGACAAATAAAACAACTCTTAATGGATTTCATTTTAACAAAATTCTTGGGTAATTATAAAGTCTCTAGTAAACCAAATAATTGTATATTAACTTATTTACTTTTATTACTGTGTTTATTTTCTCCAACTGCTTCATCATACAAAGTAAACACCTGAATGTAAGCTGCATGAGGGCAAGAGCTGTGTCTTGTTTACTACTCTCAAGAACATTTGAGTGAAGTGCCTGGCACATGGCAGACACTCAATAAATTACAGTTAATACTCAATGTATGAACTGTGCTATACTTAGAATTGACTAAGAAGAATAAGTCTTACACAGACTCAGTCTCTGAGAACTTGACAATCTAAGTTTGCATATCTCTGTTGATATGTTTTCAGGTTACTCAGTAGGAAATCAAGTTATTTACACATTCTCAAGTGTCTCAAGGTTTAATCTTCCATGCATAAAATATCTGGATGATTGATTGTGTTTCTTACTTTGCTTCTAAGTATGTTAGCGTCGTGTAGGCACAGCCTAAGTCAGACCAAAATGAACTCACTGATTGACTCAACAAATGTTTATGGATCTCAGATATTATATGGAGATGGTGTCAAACAACAGGATGTGCTGTGGAATTTGATGTGGAGGCTGAAGGAGAGAAATCTAGGTGGACTCACGGATTTTTTGGCTTGAGTAACTTGGTGAGTAACTGGTAGTGCCACTTAAGAAGGATGGAAGAATGAAGGAAGAACAGTTTTGTAGGGGAAATTAATGTATTTTAGCTTAATCTTAATCATTTTGAGATGCTATTAAATACAGAAATATTTAGGATCCACTCTCATCATCCTCATCCATCCCTTGCACTTTTGCACTCCTAATTTGCTAGACCTTCATTCTAAGCAGTGCTCAGCACTTAATGCTATAGCTCTCTATACAGGATGCTATCTAAATATATAACAATTCTGGCTGGGTGCAGTGGCTTATGCCTGTAATCCCAGCACTTTGGGAGGCTGAGGTGCACAGATCACCTGAGGTCAGAAGTTTGAGACCAGCCTGGCCAATAGGTTTCAATGGTGAAACCCTGTCTCTACTAAAAATACAAAAATTAGCAGGGTGTAGTGGTGCATGCTTTCAATTCCAGCTACTTTGGAGGCTGAGACAGGAGAATGGTGTGAACCTGAGAGGCGGAGGTTGTAGTGAGCTGAGATGACACCACTGCACTCCAGCCTGGGTGACAGAGCGAGACTGTCTCGAAAAAAAAAAAAAAATTCTGGAACACAGGCAGCACTCTGGTGCACACTAAGATGTGGCTGTCTGATTAACAGATGAATGCATAACATTTCTTAGAAGCCTTGCTTTCTATCAGATAATATTATGTCAACATAAAGAAAATAAGCCACCATGGTGAATGTCCAGGTAACAGTATACTGATAGCATTATTATTGGATAGTAGGCCCTCACACACTATTTTCTGGTATCAATTTGTTTGTTCATTTGTTTGTTTTTTGGTATAAAATCCGTAGAACACACTCTAAATGAATTCTTAAGTTTGCTTTGTGGAGGTAGAATAAAAGTAGAAACAGCCACATCATTCATTTTTTAAAAATTTCAGTCTATTGCTTCTTTATGTGGAAGTTTGTGTTTTATCTGGTATGTTGATGCTCACTTTTTTACATCACTGATATAGTTCGTATTGAAAACATAAATAATTATGGAAGACTTAAGTTTCTTATTTAATTCTATAAGAGTTAAGTAGAATGTATGTGTATGGTTGTGGGTGTGCATGCATATACATATATTTGGTCTATTTTTACAATTATCAAAAGTCAAAGTAATCCATGTGATTGTGGTATGACACTGAAAATGACAACTCATTGTACTCTGTTCTATTTTTAAAAAAATTTCCTCCACTCTTTTCTTCTGCTGCCCCTTTCTCCTCAAGTTTTGCATGTTTCCCAAAGAATGCAGGGATAACTTATTTTTTCCATAACAAAAATTTCAAAGTGAAACACAAGCTCTGGGTAGGTAACAAGATATTGAATTTGAAATTTCAGCTGTGGCAACTGGATCCAATAGATATGAAATATCAAAGTAAAATGCCAGGCAAAGATGCAGATTTTTAGGTTTAAGTTATGGAGCTTCCTGAATTTTTATCTAAGCGTAGAAATGGAGATAAGGCTTGGGGAGATAGGTAAAACATGCATTTGTGATTTTGTGTCACAAATTTCAGCTTTTGCAATTAATTGGTTTCAGAACCTGTGATAGAATTTCGAAAGACACATGCATATGTATGTTTACTGCAGGACTATTCACAATAGCAATGACTTGGAACCAACCCAAATGCCCATCAATGTTAGACTGGATAAAGAAAATGTGGCACATATACACCATGGAACACTACGCAGCCATAAAAAAAGAATGAATTCATGCCCTTTGCAAGGACATGGATGAAGCTGGAAACCATCATTCTCAGCAAACGAACACAGGAACAGAACACCAAGCACCGCATGTTCTCACTCATCAGTGGGAGTTGAATAGTGAGAACATATGGGTACAGGGTGGGGAACATCACACACTGGGGCTTTTCGGTGGGTGAGGGGCAAGGGGAGGGATAGCATTAGGAGAAATACCTAATGTAGATGACGGGTGGATAGGCGCAGCAAACCACCATGGCACATGTACACCTATGTAACAAATGTGCACATTCTGCACATGTATCCCAGAACTTAAAGTATAATTTAAAAAAAAAAAAATCTTCTCATGGGTCTCAGCTAGTAAGCAACATGTTTATCAGCATCTTGCTCCTTGACTGCAATCTCAGACTGCAGGAGGTATCTAGACAAAACTTGAATAGATAAACAATGTTCAGTTTTTCATCATTTATTCAAGAAACACTTGTGGATAATCTAATGCATGTTCACAACATGTGAGGTGAGAACCACTGCTTTTAGTTCTAACAGAATAATTGAAACTCTGAATCAAATTTTAGCTGTACATTTAGAAGCAAATCCAATGATAAAATCATCTTATCTTTCAACCTTTTGATTTACTTGTGTTAATTCATGCTAGCATTACACTACAGGACACAGAACATCTTTATAAAGTGCTACACATGTAGATTATTTTCTAAAACAGTGTTTTTCATCCCAAACAATACTTTTCTCCCCAGACAAACTTATTTGACCCTGTCATTTTTTATGGGTTATTCTAAGGTATTATTTTATTAAAAGTGCCAATCTCTGCCCTCTATTATTTATTTTCAGTTGCTACATTTACTAGTAATCAAATTAATAAAACATCTCTCCTTAGAAAACATGATACGGTCTTCCCTTTTAGCCTTGGGTAAAATCTCTGGAAATCCAGTTTAAAAGATACTAAAAGAACCTGGGAATATTCTACTTCTTTTAGCCAACCACCTGATCTCACTAGGCCTCTTATTTCTTGATGGACTAGTCATGTATTGTAGCTGGTGGTGGCAATGATGCTGGGATGAATATGTCTTGCAGGACATTATGGTGAATTATTGAATGGAAGTCTAGGGATTGTTCAACCTCTGAAAATAGACCACATCCCATTGCATGAGGAAATTTGGGTAAAGTTCTGCCTTTTCTCATAAAATCAGACTGATCTAATTTCTTTCACAAGTAAGCTTATCTAAAATATGTTCACGCTGAAAGTTAATGCATTTTTGTCTGTCAGCATTTGGTGTTGCCTTGGTGGTGACAGTATACAGCCCAATTGTTAAGAGAGATTTTTTTTTTTTTTTTTTGAAGCAGCTTTGCCGGTTCTTTCGTTGTAGTGCATATGCAGCATTATATGTTCAATATTATTTGCTTCATTTTCTACAACTGGAAAGAATGTATTTTGAAGTAGCATAAGAGAGTGTATTTGAAGATTCTTCTTGTACCTTGATATAGTCATTAAGAAAGCTTTTAAGGGAATAATACTTGGGGGTTGCAGAAATGGCATTTGAATTAAAATTTAAAAATATATAAGTGAAAGAAAATATCAAGTTTATTTCAGGAATTATAAATCATAGTCTGTGTGATAAATGTGTGGAACTGATTCTTGTTGCCTAACACAGCTGAGAAAACAATTTAATGTCAACCTACTGACAAATTAAACTGCCATAGCATCGTTGTTGTTTTAAGAAACCACATTGGAAGCCAAATGTTTCAAAGTTAACATGTGTGCTGTGTATTTTGTCAGTATAGTTTGCTTATTACTGAGCGAAAGAAGGCAAATAGTTTTATTTGGTCTAATGATCGACAGACATGAGATTATAGGATTATGGAGTACTATAGTGGAATGGTAAATTGGCAGTCCTTTGGTTACCTAACAGGAAAACTGAAGCTCAGAGAGGTCAAGACACTTGCTCAAGGAGGTGAGTCCCAACCCCCTCACTTTTTTTAATCTCCCCTAATTTCAGGTCAAAATTCTAGAGAGGGTACACAGTTAAAAATCTATGCTTACATGGAGCAGGGTGAGACCTTTCTACTCCGGCATCTGTTGAAGAAAATCGAGCTTAAATGTATATGAAACAGATTTTCTTTATGAAGCATAGAAATTATTTCTTGGAGAAACAGCAGTTCAGATCTCTTGAATACCTTTTAAAAATGCTCCCTTTTAAATGTTTGTCCTGTTCATGAAATAATTAATAAGAATTTGCTACTAGGATTTTATTTTTTCTGAGCACGGAGAAGCTAAAATATGGGGCTATTTAGCTCAGTGACACTGTGACACAGATTTCTAAAAGTTATTTTGGGTATATATATGTCTATTTAGCTGAAGATGTGGTACACCAAAACATGATTTGCAAGCTAAATTTATTCTAAATGGGCTTATTGTTATAAGTGAGTTAGCAGCATTGTGTTAGGAAAACTGTCAATATTATGATCACATACCCAGGCACAGAGTGGAAACAGAATGGAGGGATTTGCAGTGAAGAATGATGCAAAACCTACCAAGACAGGAACTTTCATAAATTAAGGCTCACTAACTAGTAAGAAGAGTTGAGGCCATGCTCCCATCAGAAAATGTCATGCCATAGAGATTTTTCATAGCGCTTCCAAGTCTCTCATCTGACCAAATCCCACTGGAGTCTTTGTTCATGTATATATCCCAAGGCAGATGGGTGGCAATTGGGATGATTCCTTTGTCACAACCTCTCATCTGTGAAGTTTGGGCAGGGTTTCACCAGAGCTTAAAACTTTAAAGCAGTCACAAGAACATTTTGAGTTACTACTCAACAGTGCTCCTAAATACATCCTAAGATAATATAAAGTATGAGTCTAGATAATAGAGGCACCTCATTTTGTATTAAACCAAAGTCATTAGGCATATGTTATCAATTTGAGGTCTTTTGGTTTCACATCCTAAATATTGTGAAAATAGTTAATCTTTCACCTTTTTTTAGCAAATATCTGAGCATCTACTACATATCAGAAATGTCAGACACCAGTGATAATAATAATACCTGACTTCATTATCTATTATGTGCCAATTCCTCTTGTAAATGATTTGCATTCTGTAGCTTACATAAACCTCACAATAACTCTCTGTGTTGGGTGTCATCGTATCTCCATTTTGCATATGAGGATTTCAAGGCAAAGAGTGGTTGGCTAACTCTCCCAAGGACACAAAGCTAGAGACAGTGGATCTGGATGTGAAAGGCAGTGCAGTGGTGTTTCAGAGTATGTGCTCTTGCACCATATGCTATTCTGCTTCTCCAACAAATGGTAAAATGACTCAGGCCTCTGTGTTCAAATAACTTACTTAAAAAAATTACTTTAAGTTCTGGAATACATGTGCAGAACGTGCAGGTTTGTTACATAGGTATACATGTGCCATGGTGGTTTGCTGCACCCATCAACCCATCATCTAGGTTTAAAGCGCTGCATGCATTATGTATTTGTCCAAATGCTCTCCCTCCCCTTACCCCGTTCCCCCAACAGGCCCTGGTGTGTGATGTTCCCTCACTGTGTCCATGTGAAGAACTTACATTTTAATAAGATAAAAAGATGATCACATAAATAGTGTAATAAGTGCTGTGTTAGAAGTGGAGGACTCCAAGGGAACACAGAGGGGACACCCAGCCCAGTCTTGGTCCATTAGGGACAAGTCCTTGGAATGATATGTTAGCAGAACCCTAAACTTTAGGTTGCCTTCCAAAGTTCTCTATCACTAACTTGAGTCACAGACTCATAGAATCTTAGAAAATATTTATGTCAGCACCTTCAGTATACAGATGAAGCAAATGAGGGCTCAGGCAAGTTATTTGGCTAGTAACTGATAGAGATTTAGCAAGAATGCAAGGATCCAGACACCGTTATGCTTTTTTATTTATTTATTTATTTATTTATTTATTTATTTATTTATTTATTTATTTTTTTCTGAGACGGAGTCTCGCTCTGTCGCCCAGGCTGGAGTGCAGTGGCCAGATCTCAGCTCACTGCAAGCTCCGCCTCCCAGGTTTACGCCATTCTCCTGCCTCAGCCTCCCGAGTAGCTGGGATTACAGGCGCCCGCCACCTCTCCCGGCTAGTTTTTTTTTTTTTTTTTTGTATTTTTTAGTAGAGACGGGGTTTCACCGTGTTAGCCAGGATGATCTCGATCTCCTGACCTCGTGATCCGCCCGTCTCGGCCTCCCAAAGTGCTAGGATTACAGGCTTGAGCCACCGCGCCCGGCCTTTTTTTTTTTTTTTTTATATCACTTGTTTAGGCAGTGTCTTAAAAATAAATTGATAATGCTCATACCTTGAATGAAGATAAAATAGTCTTCTTTCTTTCTCTGCCTTTCTATAGAACTTTTCACTTTTTTTGATGTCATGTGCACTTCAATCAAGATATAAATTCTCTATGTAGATTAAGTGATCTTACAAAGTAAAGAGAAAAAAACTTACTGCTTATGAACCCTGCTGAGTATACATTAATGTATTTTGAGGTGAGTCACAAGTGCGCCACCATTAACATAGATTTTTGGTACATTAGAATTCTAGCTTTATTACTTAGTAGCCAGTAAACTTGGGCAACTTACCTTTTCTAGGCCTCAGTTTCTAATGTGTAAAACAGGAAAAATAAATAAGAATCCTTCCTGTGCATCAGCATTTTGAATCCAAGTTGCACTAAATTTTTAATCTTTCAGTTGGTAATTACCCAAAAATCTCTCTCCCTCTCGGTTTGTATTATCTTTCTGTATTGGATGTGACTGTCTCCAAAATTTAAATAATAGTTAATGATAGTGGTTGTAGTGGAAAATTTGACTAATTCTTGACATCATAGAACACTTAGTAAGTATTACGTTGGTTGTTCATTTGAAACAGACATTCTTTAGCATGTTAAAGAAGGATCATTTTATTCTTAGTTTCTAAGACTTCTTTTTTTAAGTATATATGTATAGGATTGGTTGTTCAACTTTATCAAATGTCAGTAATCAAGATGCTCAAATGGTTTATTTCCTTTGATCTATATATGTGATAAATTTGAATATATTTTAAAATATTAAGCTCTGCTTGCACTCCTGGTTGATCATGATGCATTTTTCTTTTAATATTTTTCTTAATTTAATTTTAATTGATAAGTAAAATTATATATATTTATAGTATATAAAATGATATTTTGATATTACAAAGGCCTCTTACAGATTTTCTGTTAACTGTATAGTATAACTGATAGTATAACTGATGTTTCTACCAAGATTTTGATTGAAAACAGATGCATGTTTATTTACATTCTTCACTGTGGGTTTTCATTTGAGGTTCATGTACCTCTTAAAGTCTATGGATTGGGGTAGAGAGTTCTTAACTGGCTAATATTGTGCATTTTTAGGGAGAGAAGGCTCATGGTTTTCTTAGTGTCTTCAAAGGGTGTCCATGATCCCCACGTTTTAACAACTACTTTGTATTCTACAAAATGAACTCAAAGCTGCTATCTCTTGAAACTGATATCTGTTATTCCCCCTTGCTGATCAGAACTTCTCACTATTTTGCACTTTGCTGACTACACATTAGTGGTAGGAGAAGTTTTATATTCCCTTCTCGATTTTTCTCTGGAAAATAAATTTCAGATTGTGTATAACCAGAAAAGATCTCTTGTTAACCGAACCAACCAACCGGTGAAGCAACCAGTCACCAGATGGAAAGACAGTTGACAATCAAACTCTACTGAAGTAAGCCTGTGGAAATCATGAGGTCTGTGGCAATGTCTCTTCTGATTTGTTTGACTAGATTCAGAAGCTGTACCTAGATGTAGAGGAGCTGATTTTTTCGGACAAACAAGCTTTAGAATTGAGAACAGAAAAGTGGCTGAGGCCTTGTGTCCATCCATTTTAGACTGAAAAAAAAAAAAAAAAAAAAAAGCAAAGACCAGGTGAAGCCTGCTATCCAGTTGCAGGAAAGGGTTGAGTTGCACACTGTGGCTTCTCCGGCATTAAGTGGTGTCAGAGACAGAGAGGCTCACACAGAAGGTAGATCATCTGTGTTGTCCTATGGCCTGACTATGCAAATGGAAACTAACATTTGGAACCAAGAGTATTTGAAAATGAGCAGTGCAAAAAACAAAAGAAAGAAAGAAGGAAGGGAGAGAGGGAGGCAGGGAGGGAAGAAAGAAAGACAATCAATCAATCAATCCCCTTAGATAAGTTAGTGTCAAGTATATGTGTGTTTCCCCTTAATTGATTCCATTTGGTCCCGTAAGCTAGAAGCACTCTGTCTTATCTGAAGTCAGATAAGACTTGGATGAATGTACTCCCAGGAACTCTTGCCTGTCTGCCTTCTTAAACTGGTAACTCTGGTAACTCTCTTATCCAGGGCATCAATCATCCTATAGTCTTCTACTTCCTTCTTCATCTTACACATAGTCTTAAGGTCCTCTACTTAAAGTCTTGCCTCACAATGACCAGGGTCCTCCCCACTAGAAAATAAGAAGGTAGGCTAATTTCTGCTCTTGAATTTGGAATGTTTCCTAATGGCATTCCCATTTTTGGATGGCATGTTATTGTCTGTGTCTAAGCATCCTGACCTCTTCTGGTCATTGAAGTAGTCAAAAGGGCTTGCCTTGGGCCTTGAATAATTAATTTCTACCTCCAAGATAAAAATGTTGTTTGCAGTTTAAAAAGTTATAATTGGGAGGTTAGCTTTTCTAGAACGATATCTAGTGATTTTTAAGATTCTCAAGTGAAAATGTCTTATTGATTCAAATTTGATGCTTGCTTTAAGTCTTCTTGCATAGGGATTTAAAATAATTTCCCAGCTACATAGTTTGTGTTTTCCAGATTTTAACATTTTCTCTCTAGAAAAAATTGCAGTTAAATTTGGGAAAGTGGTTGCTATACTTATTGGCAAAGTCATCTGTCTCCTAATATTGTTTGGTAGCCTGAATAACTACATTCTAAAAAGCATGCTTTTTGTTTGGTTGGTTGTTTTTACTGGCCCACACTTTCATTGCATAGGGGTGGTATATGGGTTATCTCCTGTAATATTTTAATGATCCCAGACTCAAAAATCTAATTCAGGCAATGGAATTCCAAGTAAGTAGTGATAGTCAGTTATATTTATCAAGTTGTGACTTGATAAAAGTGTGAATATAATCCATTCACACTTGAAATCTACTAACTATTGGCCTTAACATCTAATCTTCCTTTGCAATTTATTTATTTATTTATTTGGTTGGGGGAGGCAGGGAAACGTAATATCTGAAGGTCCCAGCAGGTTATGTGGATGGCCCCTGAGTAAGATTTTAGGGAACTTTAGGGATTAAGGAAACTAAAGAGAATTTTGTTCCCAGAGAGCAGCTAATACTCACTTACAGACAACTGTGCTATACAGGAATATGGTGCCAGTGTTGCTAGAATGTCTGATTTTTTTTTTTTTTTTTTTTTTTTTTTTTTTTTTTTTTTTTTTTTGAGACGGAGTCTTGCTCTGTATCCCGGGCTGGACTGCAGTGGCCGGATCTCAGCTCACTGCAAGCTCCGCCTCCCGGGTTTACGCCATTCTCCTGCCTCAGCCTCTGATTTTTAATAGAAGGCTGAAATACACATTTTATATGCAATATTCTGATTTTAAAAATATTTTTTTCACTTAAAAATTGTATTTTATTTTTAACTGAGAGATAATAATTGTATATGTTATAGGGTGCAATGTGATGTTGTGGGACGTGTACATGTTGCAGAATGATTAAATTAGGCTAACTAACATATCCATTACCTCACATACTTTTCTTTGTGGTGATAACATTTAAAATCTTTTAATAATTTTGAAATATACAATATGTTATTAACAATAGTCAGCATGCTGTGCAATAGATTACTAAAACTTATTCCTCCTGCCTAACTGAAACTCTGCACCCTTTGATCAACATCTCCTCTTTTCCCATCCCTCCTCCTGCAGTCTCTGTAACCACCATTCTACTCTCTAATTCAATGAGTTTGACTTTTTTTTGATTCTACATATAAGTGAGACCATATGGTATTTGTCTTTCTGTGCCTGGCTTATTTTATTTAGCATAATGTCCTCTGGGTTCATGCATGTTATTGCAAATTTCCTTCTTTTTAAGGCAGAATAGTATTCCATGAGGTATGCACACCACATTAGCTTTATCCACTCATCTGTTGATGGATACTTAGGTTGTTTCCATATTTTGGCTACTGTGAATAATGCTGCAGTGGACATAGGAATGCAGTTATTTCCTTGACATACTGATTTCAATTCCTTCGGATATATACCCAGAAGTGGGACTGCTGGATCATATGGTAGTTTTATTTTTAGTTTGTTTAAGGAGCCTTCATACTGTTTTTCAAAATGGCTGTACTAATTTACATTTCTGCCAACAGCATCCAAGGGTTCCCTCTTTTTCACATTCTCTCCGACGCTTACCTTTTGTGCTTTCGATAATAGCCATTTTAACAAGTGCGAGGTGATAGCTCATTTAGTTTTAATTTGCATTTCACTAATAATTAGTGGAGGTGAACATTTTTCATTTATCTGTTAGCCATTTTTACATCTTCTTTTGAGAAATATCTATTCAGTTTCTTTGCCCACTTTTAGTTTTTAAATTTTAATTTCTTTTTTTTTTTTTAACTTTTAGGTTTGGTGGTACATGTGAATGTTTGTTACACAGGTAAACGTGTGTCACGGGGGGTTGTTGTACAGATTATTTCATCATCCAAGTATTATGCCCAGTCCCCAGTAGTTATCTTTTCTGCTGTCCTCCCTCCTCCCACCCTCCATCCTCAGGAAGACCCCAGTGTGTGTTGTTTCCTTCTTTGTGTTCATAAGCTCTCATCATTTAGCTTTCACTTATGAGTGAGAACATGAGGTGTTTGATTTTCTGTTCCTGTGTTAGTTTGATAAGGATAATGGCCTCCAGCTCCATCCAAGTTCCTGTAAAAGATATGATCTCATTCTTTTTCATTTTGCCCATTTTTAAATCAGGCTATTTGTTTTCTTGTTATTGAGCAGTTTGAGTTCCTTATATATTTTGGACATTAGCTCCTTATCACATATATGATTTGCAAGCATTTTCTCTCAATTTGAGTGGGTAGGGGGGTTCTGTTTTCACTCTCTTAATTTTTTCCTTTGCTGTACAGAAGCTTTTTAGTTTGATATCATCCCACTGATCTATTTTTGCTTTTTTATTGCATTATATTTAAGGTGTTACAACATGATGTTCTGCTATACACACATATATAGAGTCAAATGTTTAGTACAGTCAAACAAAATTACATATTCATCATCTTCCATGATTACCTCACTCTCCTTGTGTTAAGATCACCTAAAATCTAATGTTAGCAAATTTTCAGTATGCAGTGCAATATTATTAACTACAGTCCTCATGCTGCACATTAAATCTCTAGATTTATCCTACCAATTTTTAAATGGTAGCCATTCATTCACTTCTTAATTTTTGGAAATACTGTGTGGTCAAGAACAGTTTTACCCTGGATTAGAATTTGCAAAGCACTCTTAAGTCCACATTTGGTCCAAACAAACAGGCTATCACATAGGAAGATGTTTTTTTCCTTTGCAAATAAAGAAACTGAGGAATAGAGTGATTATGTGACCAGCTCAAAGTGACATATCTATTATGAAAAAAGAAAGTAGGACTAGAACCCAGGTGTTTGCACACCTCAGCTTAATCAAAACTCTCCTATGTTTATCGAGCCTTTGTGCAGATGCAGAAACAGTCATTATTTATGTTATAACAGTTTCCACTTAATTTCTTTCTTGCTCATTTGGTTCTTCTGCTTTTACAGTTTATATAATCTGGGTTGTCTCCCAAACAAAACTCAAAGAGTAACCTTAACACTTTTGACTTAGTCTGCTTCACTGACTTGACTTTGAGGAGTAACAAGAAAATTTCATAATGGAATTAATTATTCTCCATCTAGTTTTTTCTTCATTTCATGTACTAAATAATTTCAGCACATTTTCAGCTGTAAGCCTCTTTGCTGAAGTCATTCTCAACAAAATTATGAACATACTACCGAAAAGAAATGAGTTTGCTTTTGTGAAATACATCTCAGAAAGAACAACTGTGATAAACCTATTTGTACAAAAACTTTGTACACTATAAGTTACACATTATCTTTAATTCCTAGGATTTACTGCAGTAATTTCTGATAGCCTAGGACTTCTGAGACCTTAAGACAAACCACTTAAGACAGAATAGAGGCTTTCCTTTAGTAGTTAGTAAGAAAATTATATTTTACTAAAACCAAACTTTTTAAAAATCATTATACTTTAAGTTCTAGGGTACATGTGTACAACATGCAGGTTTGTTACATAGGTATGCATGTACCATGTTGGTTTGCTGCAGCCATCAACTCGTCATTTACATTAGGTATTTCTCCTAATGCTATCCCTCCCCCAGCCCCTAACTCCACAACAGACCCCATTGTGTGATGTTCCCCTTCCTGTGTCCAAGTGTTCTTGTTGTTCAATTCCCACCTATGGGTGAGAACATGTAGTGTTTAAACCAAACCTTTTTTGAAGTAGTCGATGAGGCATTTCTTTTCTATAAATGAGATTTGCAAATAGTGATTTTATTTATTATTTTAGGAATCAAGAAATACCCAGAATGAATGGTAAGGTAATTTGAGGGTCTTTTGATAGAATCACATTATTGGTCCCCAGAATGAATGGTAAGGTAACTTGAGGGTCTTTTGATAGGATCACACTATTGGGTGTTTGGAAAGTTTCCGGATTTTTTTTTTTTTTTTTTTTTTGGTAAGCTTTTGCACCAGAGTTTCAGAGAGACAGAGAGAGAGAGAGATTGGAACATTCCCAAAGGGGCATTCATTGGTTTTACCTGCAGCTCATAAGCTTCTTGATACCAAGCAGGTGCATCCTCAGCAACAGCCATGTCTTTAGATGCTGCTGAGGACGCACCTGCTTGGTATTGAGAATCTTTTAGATGTTAAAACTAGCTCTTGGGCAAGTTTAACATCTCTGAGGCTCTGTTTCCTTAAAGGCTTCCTGAAAATTTTAAATGAAACAGTCATTTATGCCCTACACTATTAGACTTTAGACTTCCCAGTGGCCTCTTCCCTGGAATTATACATATACAATTATACATGTACACACACTTGAAACACATGTAGTCTCTAGAGTTGTTCCGTCTTCACAAAACATATATTTTAAATTATTTGTATTGCGAAGCTTTATTATTGCCAAAAAAAGGAGAACAGAGTAAACCTTTCAGGAGAGCAAGAACAATTTAAAACTACCCACCCCTTTTTAGCTTTCCTTAGAGATTTAATAATTACCTTAAAAGACAGAAAATTCTAACAGTACATCTGCCTATCAAGTCTTTTTAATATTTTTACTATAGCTCAGTGATTTTCAAGTGTTCAGACACAAAAGTACTATTATAAAGGGTTGTATGCTCAACACCATGGTGATTCTGATGAGCAGCTAATTTGGATATGGTTGTGTCCCTCTTGTTGCTTCCTTTCACTAATTTAAGCATGAGGGATGGTAAGAAACTGCCATTAGTCTACACAACTAGTTCATATGATAGGTCACTATCTGAAGCAAAATCAGTATCTTTCTTCATTTGTTTGTTTTTGCTGTTGCTTACCTCAACTTCTATTTTTTTCCTATTTGGATAAATAGCAAATCCTTCCAGATTATTTTCATAAGGCTCTAATATTTCCAACCTGATCTCTGTCCTGCTCCCTCTGTTCAAACATTCTATTTAATAATATATTTGAACAAAAGCATCATTTTAAAGCAGCAATGTTTACAATGGTGATGGCTTGATTCATTTGTTTATTTAAAGTAGTTGTCTCCACAATGACTTCACTTATTTATTCATCTAAAGTATTTGCTTCAAGATTCAGAGCAACCCGAGAAGGTTGAAAGTTTTCTTGGAATCATGGAAGGTCAAGCTGAAAGGATGCTTTCAAGTTATTTAAATCCACATGTGAAACCTGGAGAGGGTGAGTAACATGTTTTACATTATACATCAAGTAGGCATAAGGACTGGGATCTGTGTCTCCTCACCCGTGGACCGGTGCTCTCTCTCGTCACCATTTTGCTACTTCTTACTTTATGATTTCTGTCATCCTTAAGGCTTCCAGTGTGATCCATTCCACAAGGTAATTTTAGCTTAATATCCCATGGGAAGTGTGATGCTTTCCCCCTTGCACCTTAGTTTTTGCCGGGAAAGCCTAGGGAATACGGAAGTCAAGTAGGCTGCCTCGTGATCCCATCATTGGACCCTGAGTTTAACTTTTCCACTTGACTCATTTGGTATTTTTCACAATAACTATTTTTTTATGAGATGATTCCTTATTTTGTCTTATTTTCCATGCTTAAATGTGCCAATCCTTGTTCAGATGCATACACTGGAAAACAACTTAGGAAACAGCTTAGGAAAACAACATAATTTCTGCGCTGCTTGTTAGTTTCATTGTTTTTTGTAAAACATATGGATCTTGCTTATAAATATATTTGTATGCATCTAGTTCAGAGGGACAATAGAATATTTATAGTGATTTTTATGCCATTTCTTTATTTTCAACATCTAAAACTACATTTTATGATTATTTTTATCTACTTTTCTTTTTCCTCTAGCTCTTTAAGACATTACTAGTTGATTTTGCACAAGCCCTTGGCTTACTTGACTTCTTCAAGCAAGGGAGGGGCTTGTTTTCCCAATTTGGTTGACCCATGTGTAATTTCCTTTAATAGATGAGGGAATTTCAATTTCTTCGACGACATTTAAGTTGTATAGGACACCTTTTTGAATGAAACCTGATGAATTAAATAGAGTTAAATAACATTCAAGAGGAGTTTTTTCTCTGATATCTAATAGTTGTACATACTTTTGCCAATTGGGATTTTGAAGGTGAAACCAGGGGGCATGGATATAGAAAAGATTGGCTAGCTCTTCACCAAATCAGTTTCTTTTCTCTCTTGGGAATGAAGCTGGATACATTTTTCAATGCCCATTGCAGTTAATGTGTCCCTGTGACTGAGTTTTAACCAATGGAGTGTGGGTAGAGTAATGTGCACCACTTCCAGGCCTAGGCGTCAAAAGCACCCCACACTCTATTCATTCCACAAATATTTATTAAGTGTCCACCATGTTCCAGGCCCTTGTAAGTGAGTAAAGTGATGCTGTTGTCAAAAGGATGTCAACAGATAGGATTTAAGAATATAAAGTTTCTTTAATGGCAAAGAATATAAAAACTTATTTGCAAAACTCCCCTAACCCCCAATTCTAGGTGCTTGACAAATTTACAGTATGTCTTTACTTTTAACAGCTTTATAGAGGTATAATTTATGTGCAAAGAAGTACACATGTTTAATATGTTCAATCTGATGAGTTTGGACAGTTCCAAATCCTTGTGATAACCATTACCACAATGAAGTTAATAGATATATCCAACGCCTTCCCTTTTTTTGTGGTAAGGACACTTAACTTGAGAGATATCTTCTTAATAAATTTTGAAGTGTACAATATTTTGTTAACTATAGGCACTGTGTTGTACAGCAGATCTCTAGAACTTATTCAGCTAGTATGACAAATTTTATATCCACTTAACAACAACTCTCTGTTTCCATCTTCACCCCCCACCCCTGGCAACCACTATTGTATTCTTTGTTTTCATGAGTTTGATTATTATGGATACCTCATGTGGAGGAATTATGCAGTATTTGTCCTTCAGTGACTGGCTTTTCCTAAATGAGCAAAGAACTTGAACAGATGTTTCTCCAAAGAAGACATGGTATATCTTAATGAGATTAATTTAGAAAAGCTGGGAAGATGGGCTCAGGAGGAGGTAAGAGTGGTGATCTCAAACGAGGACTTAAAAGGACCCTGAGTTTATTTTCCTTTGCTTTAATGAGGCTAATATCAAAGTGGGAGGGCTCAAACCACAGCAACAAAAAAAGAGGAACCATTGGGTGGCCTTACTGCAGAGTGGGGATGCTGGGACACCCTGCAAACAACATGGTAGGGGAGCTGTGGCTCTACGAGGAGGTTGGTTAAGGTTTGGTGGTGATAAACAACACAGTTTTCTGCACTTAATAAATAAGAGCACAATGTACTGTTATATTTGGCAATTGTTTTAATGAGGTCTTGTTTTTGTTCAAGCAGTTTCACTGGCAGCTTCGTATCTTCCTGGAGTCAGGAAAACTTATTCTTCTCACAGGCTGTAGGCGTCTGTACCTCTTGCTCTGTGTAGCCATCCTTGTCCCATTTGTTTCCTCCATCAGAGGAGTTTCACTGTATCTGTTGGTGTTTTCTGTCAAACCCCATTTCCCTTGTGTCCATTCTCAGCGATGGTAAATGAAACAAACATATAGGACCTATCATTATTTGCCTGCAGTGGATTCAAATAGGTAGTCCAATAAATAAGAAAGCAATCGAATAAAGTTATAAACAAAATAATATGGACAATTCTAAGAAGGAAATAAATTAGGTGATGGACAGTGCAACTGTTGGTCCATGGTATGCCTCTTCAATGAAATTAGAATATGACACTTTCTCTGAGCATATGCCACAGAATTTGGGGAGCAGAGAGCTAGAGGTCAACTCCTACTGACCTCCCTTGGTTGGATGCCTTTGTGAAGGTACAACCTGCACAATGTTCTTTGTGTAAGTATGACCTACATAATGTCCTTTGTATAGGTAAAACTTGTACAATATCCCGTACACCCTGCAGTATGTTTGTGGCAACCATGGTGATAAAATAGAGCACAATTTTAGATAATGTGGTGGGAGAGGATGCCAAGGCTGAAGGATGAAAATGTACCAGCTTTTTAAAATTGGAGGAGAGTTTTAGAAAGAAACATCAACATATGCAAAACCCCTAAAACAGAGAAGTGCTCTGCCTATTGTAAAAATCAATAAACAAAGAAAGACCAGTGAAATGAGAGGTAGTGAGCAGAAACATTGGGTGAAGATAGAGAAGGAAGCAAATTTTCTGGCCAGGCAAGATTTAGATGCCAAGTATAGAATTTGTGTTTTATTCTGAGTGCAGTATACATTGAAGGGTTTTTAGAAGTGAAATTATATAATCTGATGGACATCATGGCTTCTGTGTATAGAATGCAGGCTGGTGGAAGAGTCCAGATGAGAGGTTATTGTGGCTTGAACTGGTTGGAAGTAGAGCTGGAATGATGAAGCAGATGGGATATACATGTACATACAGACAGGATGGACAGAATGTCTTTGCTTGCTCATCAAGACCTCAGATGAGGAAACTAAGACTCAGAAATGTTGAACTTGTCGAAGGTCAAAGAGCTAGTAAATGTCGAGGCGGGTTTCAAACTCAGGTCTGTATGACTCCATTTCCCACACTCTTAACCATCATGCCGTGCTACAGTTCTTGGTGCATAGAAGATCCTCACAGCTCCTCATCAAGTTAAATTGCCAGTATGTTAGTACTTAATAAACAAGGCTTGCCAAATGATAAAATGAATGAAATAGTTGATAAACTATACACAGAGGAATTGTATGTTAATTGTTGCCCCCTGCAGATACTGTCTGAATCGGGAATAATATGGCACAGAGGGGTAGGCTCTAGCCCTTGCACTGCCATTGTATTCTGTGTTTAGAAATCTCATCCAACTTATCCGAGCCACGATTTCCTCACCTGTTTTGTCTGGTAATTGGACTGATTGCTGAGATCCTTTCTAGGTTTAAGATTCTATCCAGTTTGTAATGTTCTCTTGGAGTCACGTGATGGGGACCAGTTGGAAGCTATAGTGATGCCTATGGTCATGCAGGCTCTGTACTTCACTACTCTAGGGGCACTATTCACTGATTGCAATGTCAACATTGTCTCCTGGAGTTGTGCATGTGGTAGGGCCATTCTTTCCTCACTGTCCTCCTGCATATGTTTCTTGGGGTGTGGTTTTGTTGGGTGAGCTGATATGGCTGTGAAACTCATGAAACATGTGGGGCCAGGCTAGAAGGGTTATTTGGAATGAGTGGGTTTTAAGAGCATGGTATCATATTAAAACTGCGTCCTAACTACCCAGGACTATATTCAAAAGGTGAAGAAGGAAGGGAACACAGAATGCTTCACTTCACAGAGCCCTGTGGCTGTTTTATTTTATCTATCTATCTATCTATCTATCTATCTATCTATCTATCTATCTATATCTATCACCTATCTATCTCTATCATCTACCTATTTGATGTGAGCATAGTGTGCTATTCAGGACTGGGTCTCTTATTGTAACAATCTTTAAGATCCTGAGATAGCCCTGGACATTAAGGATAGCTATTTTTATTTGAATGATTTACACTAAGTCACCTGGCAGCCAGCCAACTAGCTGATCATCCAACTGACCCAATAAGCAATGAATAAAATACAATAAATATCTGACTTAAATACTGAATGACAGTGTTTTTCCACCAGATGAACACTGAACACATTCATGCTGGAACATGAGCTACATAGCTCATCACAACTACTGAACAAAAAAAACCAGCTTGATTTTCTTTTCTCCTCTCAACTAATACTTTATTCAAAACTATAAATTATTCTGATTTCAAAATTGCATCTGTTATAATTTCCCCTGCTCTCCTTCTATTCCCTCCTCCAAAATGTCATTCCTGTGTAGATTTTAAAAAATGCTACTGGAGTGTGTAGAATATTGAAAGGATCTGGGTTTAGAAAACATGGGTTTAAATATCTTTCTGCTTTTTTATAACGTGTGTGATCTTGGTTATGAAGCTCAACCTGCCTTGTTTTCTCTTTCTTAAATTTGTTTAATGAGAATAATAGAGTCTGAGCTAATGCATGTGAAAGTAATTGGTGGGTACTTGGCACATAGTAAACACGTAATAAATGTTTGTTGAACCCTAACTCAGTTAAATAAAAAATAAAAGCACTGATTGGGCAAGATTTGGGAACAAACTACGGACAGCTCAAAGGGTTTTCTTCCCTTTTGCTTTGTGTCTGCTCCAAGGTGACAACTTCAGTCATGACTATAGCTCCTTTTGTCTCTTTAAATCCAACAATTTTTACCCTAATCTTCTCTGACATAGTTAGGGAATGGTCATTGGAAAGAAATTTCTCCAAATAGTATCAACACGATCAACCTTATGCTAATTTGAATCATGTTTATTTGAAATGGTGAGATTACAACAGCCCTAGGGAAATCTTGTTTAATATATACAACTAGAAATAATGTGAAACCTTTCAAATTAAAAATTCACTGAGAAGAGGAGAATTCCAAAGTTAAAGGACTCAGTAGATAGTAAAGTGTATTTACTTCCTTGCTCCCACTTAGCTGGTAAACAGAAATACTCAGCGTGCTTTGAGCAATGTGAGCTTTGCATAATATAAGTCCTTAGGTAACACATCCCTTACAAGAATGCATTATACAAGTAGTAAGCCAAGAGAAAGAAAATTATAAGAGAATAATAATGAAAATAAGAATGAGATGTTATGGTTATCTAAATATGTAAGGAGGGGAAGGATACATTACTAAGCAAAAGGTTAAAAAAAAAAGGTGAAAATATAACTCATAAGCTTCTAATCTTGATTGAAGGTCCTTTCTTTGTGTACTAGAAGCCTGGGTTTTTCTGATACTTAGAAGCATGCCAGAGGTGTGAACATACTTTGTAAGTCAGAGAATCCCTGGTAAGGTAATTCTTGTCTAGGCTGGGGAGATAGCTGTGTTTCATTAAACAGGAATGAAACTGTTTGGATGTAGCAAATATTGTGTCTATTAATGAATGCCAACATACTGACATTTATTTATATTTTGTTCTAAAATGTGCACTTCTCAAATATATGTTTTAAGATCAAGATATAAATATTTACATACATTTTTGTCCTTGTAAATAGTACTACTTTTATGTAATACATAGCCCCCTTTAATGGGACAGGAATCTCATTCATATTGCCTGCAGGTCTTTCAAAACTGCTGCAAAGTAGACATCATTATCCCCTTCCTGAAAAGGTTGAAACTGAGGCTGAGAAAAGTTAGGCAACTTGTTCAGAACCACAGAGATGGAAAGTGGCAGAGCAGAGATTTGAATCCAGGTCTGGCTTCCTAGCCATGCACCTTGTTGTCCCAGCCAAGATACCACTTTGGAGATGCTTACTCCCAACTGAAGCTCAAATAGGAGGAAGTTGGTTTTCAGCACTAGCCTCACAAACACAAACCTAAACATGAGAGACACCACAGGCCCCTAGTGCTGTTTTGTAGTGGTCTTTAAATTATTTGGAGTAGTACCTGGAGAGCATCTCTCCTCAATGTGACCCGTTTACCTTTTCCATCTTAAAGAAATAGGAAACCATCCCTTCCAGCACATCACACTCTAAGTGCTGGCCTAAACTCAGTTGGGACACCCAACTGCCAAAAGCCATCTTTCTGCTTTTTGTGTGGCTGAGATAAGCTGAAACTGAAACAGTATTAAGAGCCTTGATTTTTCCCCATGTGAGTTCTTATTTTCAAGATCTACCTTCTCTGGATTTCTTTCACTCCCTCAGTTCTTGTGTCCACCAGAGGTCATCGTACCACTGCAACTCACATGGCCATCGCTGGCCCCGTCCTTGGGTATGGTCTATACAGCATGGTTAATGAGAGAGACATACGCCCAGAAAGGGGAATTTGAAATTCCATTATTTATTTTGTAGGGAGGAGGATGGATGGTGAGGTTGAATAACACTTTAAGATGATTTGAAGGACATCTCAATGTGTAGAAGCCTACTGAAATGCTGCAATGTGTCACTATGTTTTGAGTACCAGGAGGAGTTGAACTGTGTTTGGCACTTTGCCCCATATCCTCTTCAGATAAGCCCTGGAAGCATGTTTGGAGGACCTGGGACAGTGCAGGGACATGTTGCCATGGTCTCATTTGGAGCCAAGATGCACACAGAGCATCTCCAGCAGGAAGAGCTCAATCAGAGCCAGGTGGACCTGGTGAAATTGCTACTTGTTCAAGGGAACAAAAAGAGGAAGCCCAAGTAAAACACAAGACAAAAAGTGTAGTGGACTGATGACAGACAGGTAGGAGCAGAACTTGAAGCACTGCTGTAGTTACAGTGTTAGAGAGACTCTTTATCCCAACCCTGAATAGAAACTTGTGGAAATTCTGAGACTCCTTAAAGGGTCTCCTGAAAATGGGTATCATTTAGATGAGAGATTGGAGAATGTAAGAACATATCATTTTTATATCCAAGTTTTTCACAAGAAAATGTGTCATTTCAATAGAGAGGTCTCTTTTCAGATAAGTTAAGGCTCCAGGATGAATAACAAAGCAAAGATCTGTATATGGTACTGGCTCTCACCTTTCTACCTCCCATCTTTCTTCCTGATGATACAGATGTGTCTTCCATGATAAATTCTTGGGAAGTGTGGGACATCAGGTGGATTATATGCCAAATGAATAGAACTGTAAAATGAAAATTCTGTAACTGTGACTCATAAGAAGAAGATATGTTTTATATATTTTCTGATGCTAGGACTGATAGAAGAGGAGTTTGAGGTTTGTTATAGGAAGGGCAAATGTGTGTTTGGATGTATATGTCTGTCCATTTCTCACAACATTCTAAATCCAAATGTAAATTGCTTAGAGCTACTCCTAGGCTGTCTTAGTAGAAACACAGACCCTGCACACTTTTAGAGTGTAATTTAATGTTTTATGAACCACTTGGCCTAAATCCACCATTTTAAATCAGAATTAGCAAATTAAAGTCCTATGGCCAAAGCCAGCATGCTACCTGTTTTTTAAATAAAGTTTTATTGAAACACAACCGTGCTCATTGTATTAATCTGTTCTCACGCTGCTAATAAAAACATACCTGAGACTGGGTAATTTATAAAGGAAAGAGGTTTAATTGACTTACAGTTCAGCGTGACTAGAAGGCCTCAGGTGTTGTGGGAAGTCAGGGACCCCGAAGGGAGGGAAGGGCTGAAGCCGTGGCAGAATATAAATTGTGAAGATTTCATGGACATTTATTAGTTCCCCAAATTAATACTTTTATAATTTCTTATGTTGTATTTACTGCAATCTCTGAACATAAATTGTGAAGATTTCATGGACACTTACCACTTCCCCAGTCAATATCCTTGTTATTTCCTATGCCTGTCTTTACTTTAATCTCTTAATCCCGTCAACTTTTTCGCAAGCTGAGGAGGATGAATGTCGCCTCACGACCCTGTGATTGTGTCAACTGCACAAATTATTTGTAGAGCATGTGTGTTTGAACAATATGAAATCTGGACATCTTAAAAAACAGCAGGATAACAGCGATGTTCAGGGAACAAGAGAGGTAACTTTGAACTGGCCGCCGGTGAGCTGGATGGAACAGAGCTATATTTCTCCTCTTTCAAAAGCAAATAGGAGAAATATCACTGAATTCTTTTTCTCAGCAAGGAACATCCCTAAGAAAGAGAATGCGCCCTGAGGGTAGGCCTGTGAACGGCCCCCTTAGAAGCCTGCCGTCTTTTATGATCAAAGCCGAAGGGATGAAATAAGCCCCAGCCTCCTATAGCGCTCCCAGGCTTATTAGGACTAGGAAATTCATGCCTAATAAATTTTGGTCAGACAGGTTGACTGCTCTCAAACCCTGTTTCCTGATAAGATGTTATCAATGACAATGCCTGCCCGAAACTTCATTAGCAATTTTAATTTCACCTCATCTGGTGGTCCTGTGATCTCGCCCTGCCTCCACTTGCTTTGTGATATTTTATTACCTTGTAAAGTATGTGATCTCTGTGACCCATACCCTATTCGTGCACTCCCTCCCCTTTTGAAAATTGCTAATAAAAACTTGCTGGTTTTACGGCTCAGAGAACATCACAGATCCTGCAGACATGTGATGTCTCCCCCGGACACCCAGCTTTAAATTTCTTTCCCTTGTGCTCTTTCCCTTTATTTCTCAGACCAGCCAAGACACCTAGGAAATAGAAAAGAACCCATGATAAATACCGGGGGTGGGGCTCCCCCGATACTCAAGAAACTAACAATCATGGCAAAAGTGGAACCAAGACGTCCTTCACATGATGGCAGCAAGGACTTGTGCCAAGCAAAGGGGGAAAAGCCCCTTATAAAACCATTGGATCTCGTGAAAACTCACTATTACAGGAAGAGCAGCATGGAGGTGAACGTCCCCGTGATTCAGTTGCCTCCCACTGGGTCCCTCCCACAACACATGGGGATTATGGGCTATAGAGGATATGTGGAAATATCTCATTCAAGATGAGATTTGCGTGAGGACACAAAGCCAAACCATATGACTCATTCATTTATGTATTATCTGTGGCTGCTTTTGCACTGTAATGCAATGTTGAGCACTTGTAATAGACCACATAGCCCAGAAAGCTGGACCATCACAGAAAAGGTTTGATGAACTCTGATTTAGATGAATAGTTTGGGAGTCAGGCAGGTTATACTGAAGCTGGATGTCTTAATCACTTCCATGACTGCACTTCTGGGATGTCACTTTCACTTGGGTCTAACTCACAGGTCACTACTCAATACTCTTTTTCGAAATAGACTTTATTTTTTACAAACGTTTTAGGTTCACAGCTAAAACGGAGTAGAAAGTACAAGGATTTTCCATAAACCACTTGCCCCACACATACATAGCCTCCCCCATTGTCAACATTCCTCACCAGAGTGATATACTTGTTATCAACGAACTTACACTGATACATCATCACTCGGAGTCCCATAGTCTACATTAGGGTTCATTCTTGGTATTGTACATTATATGGATTTGAACAGAATGCATGTGCCTGTCATTATGGGGTCATGCAGAGTAGTTTCACTGCCCTAAAAATCCTCTGTTGTCTGTTTTCGTTCCTCCTTCCCCTCTACTCCTGGCAATCACTGATGTTTTTATCGTCTCCATAGTTTTGCCTTTTCCTGAATTGTGATAGAGTTGGGATCATACAGTATGTAGCACTTTCAGATTGACTTCCTTCACTTGGTAATTTAAGTTGGATTTAAGTTTCATCCATGTGTCATCCTGGCTTGATAGTTCATTTCTTTTTAGTGCTGAATAATATTCCATTATCTGGCTGTACTACAATTTATTTACTTCTTCACCTATTGAATGACATATTGGTTCTTTCCAATTTTTGGCAATGATGAGTAAATGTGTGATGACTGTCTGTGTGTAGGCCTCTGTGTGGACACAGATATAGGTTTTCACGTCTTGGGTAGATAACAGGGAGTTCTTTGTTGTTGTCTTTGTATCTCCCTAGGAAAATCCTTAGACCTCTTGTCTTATTTACATTCATTTTCTAGCTGACCTTATTTTGGTCTTGACAATTTCAAATACTTAAAAAATACTAACTTCTAAACTTAGTCTTCTGCCTAAACCTCTCTTCTGGATTCCAGACTTCAATACCCAATTGCCTACTTGACTCCTCCATTAGTATGTCTAATAATTACTTCAAAATTGATGTATCAGAAACTCCAGATTTCCTCTCTCCAAACATACAACCGTCTCAGTTTTTCTGTTTTCAGTAAATAACAACTCCATGTCTCCAGTTGCTCAGGATAAAAAGTTTAGAAATTTCTCCCACATCCCACATGATTCTTTAGCAAACTGTTGGCTCTACCTTCACAGTATCTTTATAATCTGCTCCCTTCTCACCACCTCCGTGGTTGCCACCCTGATCCAAGCTACCATTATTGCTCATTGAGATTTAGCCATGCCTTTCTAACTTTATTGCATCTACACTTACCAACCTCCAGTGTATTTTCAACGCAGTAGTCAAAGTGATTCTGTAAAATTAAGAGGTTCTTGTTGACTATAATCATGCCACTGTGCAATAGGACACCAGAACTTATTCTTTCTTTCTAATTGTAACTTTTCATCTGCTGACCAACCTCTTACCATGCCCCTCTTCCCCCTCCCCTTCCCAATTACCAGTAACCACTATTCTATTCACATGTATCAAAATATCACATTTTACTTACTCCATAAATGTGTAGAAATACTATGTGTCAAAAATAAAAATAATAAAAAGAGATTCCTGTTACTAATGACAATAATTACAAGGGGCAAATTAAGACAGCTTTTGCTTCATTGTTCCATGTATATAATTGAGGGAATACATCCAGGTTACCATTTATCTATTTACTGAGTATTTCACAAATGTGTGTCAGTTTCCAATAATGGTAGTAGTAGTAGTCATAGTGATGGAAATAATTCTTTGCTAGAAAATTTCCCAGATTCCAAAAGATTATAAGTAAGAGTCTCAGTGCTAATTGTTTACAACAGTACCTCTGTAGCATTGCGGTGAGCCAGGAGAAATGTCTGCTCAGGGATACTTCAGGTTAAGTATCTCCTAAAGAGGTACTTAAGGGGTAACAGGGAAAGAGGGGATTGATAGCAAAAGTATATCAATATAGTGTCTATACGTCAGGATTGGAAGAATGGGATTAGATTAATTATCAGATACAAGTCAGGTTGTCAAAAGTATATGGAACAATTATAAATTGTAACACCAAGTCACTGTAGCACACCCATGTTCATAGCAGGGTTGTTTACAATAGCCAAAAGGTGGAAGCAACCCAAGAATTTATTGATGGGTAAATGGACAAACAAAATGCAATGTATGTACACAATGGAATATCACTCACCTTAAACAGGAAGGGAATTTTGATACATGCTGCGACATAGATGGACCTTGAAGACGTTATTGTAAGCAAAAAAAACTCACTCACAAAAGTACGAATATTGTATGATTCCATGTCTACGGAGTACCTAGAGTAATCCAACTCATAGAGAAGAGTGGTTGCCAGGGACTGGGAGAGGGAGTAACAGGGAGTTAGTGTTTAATGGGATTGGAATTTCAGTTTAGGAAGATGAAACAGTTCTAGAGATGGACGATGGTGATGGTTGTACCGCAATGTGATTATACTCAATGCAAGAGAACTTTACATTTAAAAATGATAAAAATGCTCAATCTTATGTATATTTATCATAATAAAAAAGGGAAGTCTTGTACTTTTCTGAAGAAAACCTTTTAAAAGTTCCTCATTGCACTCAGAGTAAACACCAGTGTCCATGCCTTGGACTACAAGGCCCTGTGTCATTGGCCTCCCTCCTCTACCTCTCCAGCATCATCCCCACCACTTTCCGCATGCTCCACTCTGCTGTAGGGCACTCCAAATGCATTATTCACTCAGGCCTTGGCTCTCAGCATCCCCTCTTCTGACAACAAATTTTCCCTAGATCTTTCCATGACATGCCTCTTTTCTTTCAGGTCTTTGCTCAAATGCCACCAGATCGATAAGGCCTTCCTTAATAACTTCCTCTTAAATTACAATCCTGGTATTTAGCATTCGTCTACTGCTCTTTCTGTCATAACTCTTATATTCCTGACACATTACTTGCTTAATTTAATTGTTGTCTGCAACCATCATCCCCTGCAATGGAATTTGAGCTTTATGACAGAAGTGATTTTGTCTATTTTTGGATGGCTCAATGCCCAGTGCCTAAAGCATTCAAACTTATGTTGTAAAGAATATCTAAGGCAAAAATGAATAAACGAATGAAATTATTAAATGAAATTAAATAAAAAGTCAGGTGCCTAAATTTAGCAAGGAGCCACCTGTTTTTCTCCCTTGAACTAAGACTTAGCTAATCTTAATACATTGTCAAGTGTCATCCAGATTTATCAACAACCTATGACTTGAATACAGGACTTATTTCTCTCAACCAGGGCTCTTTGCTTTTCATCATGCTGCACATCAAGGAAATAACCCTCATTATGCTCTCATCTTCCATCCCTCTGCTTTGTCATCATGATAAACAACAACTTGATAATATTTAATCCCAGTTCATCATAGGCTTCATGCTTTTGGTCTGCTCCTTAATAGTCTACAACTATTTCAGCATGGTGGCTCCATTTGACGTATCATGCACCAAACACAGGAGGCCATTGTAGATAGAGAAATCAGGGACTTATTAAAACCTGGAGTCTGAAAACCTCATTTCATTCTACCCCCTAGTTTAAAAAAAGACCACATGTAGCTAGTTGAAAGCTGCATTTTCAGGAAGGAGGTCTCTTCTCTAATCACTTCCAGGACTTGGTTGGATGTGACTGCTGTTCTGGGATTCTAGTGAGTAAGTTCCCTGAGCCTGGAGGCCAACTGGAGTTGAAGCTCTAGAGGAGGAAAGCTATTCAATTCAGAGCTGTCAGCACGTCTTTCTTTATGATTTACTCTCCCCAACCTATCAGGCTCTTTTTTTTTCTTTTGGTATAATAGAAGACTTTCTGTAAGAATGGGGCCCATTCAGAGCAGTCACCACAAACATAGATTTCCTTGTTAATACTCATTTGAGCCAAAGTATACTTCTCAGTAAATAGAATTGGGAAGAAATGGAATAGTTGAATCAGACAACATTTGTTATGTGGGAATTTTTAATACATTCATATTAACTCAGCCAAACAAAATCCCTCTTTTCTATTTTGGCACTAAACATGGGTGGCATTTTGACACGATGGCCAGAACACATGAGTTTATCATGGAAATGAGGTGAGAGCATATCTTGGGTGGGGAAGTAGAAAAAGAGTGGATTGATATTAGTCCTGGCCCCCTACATTGAAGGCCCTCCCCAGAGCCCCTGAAAGAACAGGAATAGTACATTAGGTGCAGAGATCCAGCCAGCTCTGTCTTTTGACCTTGGCTGCCACGTCAAAAATGGATTTTGTAAAGAATCAGGCTGACCCCATCATTCATCCATCATTGGCCCTGGAAGCGATGTCTACATAACAGCAAAACAATTGAGTGATTCAGGCTGCAGCTACACCAGGGAGTTCCCAATCTGCTGTTGCTTCCAATAGTTTCAAGGCATGTTACAAAATTTCACCCACTGTGTGTGTGTGTGTGTGTGTGTGTGTGTGTTTTTACAAATTAAGGTAAATGTATTTTATAAAGAACTGAAAAAGAAAAGATTCTGTTTGAAATGAAAACTTCAAAGGGAGTAAGGATAACCCATCTATATAAGGCCCATGTAGACAATGGGGATCGAAAGAATTCATTAATCCACTGGTTATTTGGACGTCAACAGACCAAATAGCCCTTTTGGTGAGCTTTTTAAAAACTGAACTATGTCCACATTTTATATTTCCATGAGAAACATTCTGTTGTATTAAATGAAAAGTGAGAGTGAATTATTATTATGAGAAAGGGATCTTTTAATCAAGCAAACAGAGCTTTTCTTTTTTCCTCCTTTCCTCCATCTCTTCCTTCATTCCTTTCACTGAGGAGAGGGAAGCTATTTACAAGTCATTTGAATACAATAGTGCTTTGTAATCTAGGGAGATAGGTGAATATTTAGGTTTATAAGAAAATTTTTGTCTATACCACTAAGACACTTGGCTAGGCTTTGAGTTTTTAGTAATAAAAAGGGAGTAGGATGAAACTTCATGTATTCAATTGTAATTCATTGTCCTCAATGTGCCTCCAATCATTTTTTGATATCTCCAAAGTCTTTCCCAATCAAGAATAAATGAACAGCATCACTATGGCAAATAATCTCTCCAGTTCTAACATCATGCATTTGGCAAGTCACATACGTCTGTGAGCCTCAAAGTTTTAAAACCTATATCCTGTATTTCCTACTTCTCTGGGAAGCTGTAAGTGTTCATTGAAAATATTTTGAGACGTAAGAGTTAAATAAAAGTGGCTTATCTCAGTGGTGAAATGGAATCCTAGAATTACAGTTTATACATTTGATTTCAGTTGCTTTCATATTAACTTTGCAATTGTAAGTAAGAATTCTTAATCTCTGTGCATGTAAAACTCCAGACAATAGCATTAGGTTATTAATGAAATTATTAATATGATAAGAAAATAAACCAATACGTGCAAACATTTAGCATAGCATCTGGTGCAAAAATAAGTCCTCAATAAAGGCTAATTGCAATTTGTATGTCTAGAGATAATTATAAAAGGATTAAAATACTTAAATAGGAGAAACATTTCTTATTTGCATTATATAATGCAAAAGTAAAGTTCTTTACCACTGATTTCCTAATTATCATGTGTTCTAAATTAATAGAGTTCAAATTAAAAAGGGAATTTGGTTTATTTGGTTTTAAAGCAAAATTCATAGTGAAAGATATGGTTACAAAAACAATTAGGGATAGAGACAATAGAAGCCATATCTGAAAAAAGTGAAAACAAGCTATTAATGTTGTTGGTCATTTAAGCTCAAAGCAGATCTCTCCTCTCTGAACTCGGTCTCCCAAGGAGATTCCATCCATTGCAAGCCTTTGTACATTACATAGGTCTCATTATCAGTCTTCAGCCTGGACCTTTCTTCAGAGCTCCGGCCCTCATGTGTTCTCATTTCCTCTTGAGTGAATAGCAGGCACCTCAAACTTAATTCCTCTGAATTGGCACCTTTGATTTCTCTTTGGAATCTTCTGCTCCTCAGTCTCTATCTCTGGTCAATGGCATCATAGACTCATGGACACAGACAGAAATCTAGATAACATCCTTGAACTTTCCCTCTCTTACACCTGTTATTTGTTCAATCATCAATTCCTTTGATTCTATCTACTTAATCTTTATTTAATCTGTATATTTATTTTTCCCATTTCTACCACAGCCACCCTCACTTCAGTCTACCTTATTCTCTTGCCCAAACTCTTGCAATAGCCTCTTGATAAGTTTCCCCAATTCCACTCTTAGCTCTCTTTAATCTACTTTCCATATAGCTCCCGAATGTTATTTTACAGAAGAAAATTGGACCATGCAACTTCCAAGCTTTGAATCATTTGACACCCAAATCATAGAATAAAATCCCCGTCCCTTAACTTCGCCTACAAGAGTGCATGGGCTGGCTCTAGCTCAGTAGGTTCTAACCACGTATACTTTTTATTAGTTTTCCAACAAGCTGAGGCCAAGTTCCTTCTCGTCTTTGAATATTTTACAAAGTTTTTTGTCTGCCTAGAATTTTCTTGCCTCTCACCTTCATATGCCTACATTCTCCTCATTTTAGGGGGAGTGGGGATAGAGCTCAAGTTGTAATGAGTTTTCCGGACTAGTCTATCTAAATAGATATCTACCTCAGTGTTCTCTGTTTCAGAACTGTGTTATGTACATAGTACTTACACAAATTGAATTATGGGGTTTGTTCTTGATTTACTTCGTATTGTCTGTCTTCTCATTATGCTTTAAGCTCTATGAGGGAATATCCTTTCTGTTCATAAATGATGCTCAATTTCTGTGACAAGCATAGGGCTTGTCCTAGAAATTCAATAAGTATACAAAAAATGACATTTTAAAACTTGGAAAGATGTGCCTGATAAAGGACTGTTATCCAAAGTATATAGAGAACTCTCAAAGCTCAACAATATGGAAATAGGCAAACTGATTAAAAATGAGCCAAAGACTTTAACGGACATCTCACCAAAAATGATACACAGATGGCAAATAAGCATATGAAAAAATACTCCACATCATCTGTCATCAAGGAAAGTGCAAATTAAAACCATAAGATACCACTATACACCTATTTGAATGGCCAAAATCCAGAACACTGATAACACCAAATGCTGATGAGGGTGTGGAGCAACAGGAACTCTCATTGATTGCTGGTGGAAATGCAAAATGGTACAGCCATTTTGGAAGGCTGTGGCAGTTTCTTACAAAACTAAAAATACTGTTAGCAAATGATATAGCAATTGTACTCCTTGGGATTTACTCAGAGGAGTTGAAAACTTATGTCCACATAAAAACCTGCACATGAGTGTTTAGAGCAACTTTATTCATAATTGTCAAAACTTGAAAGCAACAAAAATGTCCTTCAGAGGTGAATGGATGAATAAAATGTAGTCTATCCAGGCAATGAAATATCATTAAGTGCTAAAAAAAAAATGAACTATCAAGCCACGATAACACATGGAAGAAATGTAACTGCATTTTACTAAGTGAAAGAAGCTAATCTGAAAGGGCCATATACTGTATGATCCCAACTATATGACATTCAGGGAAAGGTGAAACTATGGAGACAGTAAAAAGATCAGTGGTTTCCAGGGTTTAGGGGGATGAGACAGTTGTATAGGTGAAGCACAGAGGATTTTTAGGGCAGTGAAACTGCTCTATGATAGTATAATGGTAGATACATGTCATTATATATTTTTCCAAGCCTATGGAATATACAATACTGAGAGTGACCCCACTGTAAGTTGTAGACTTAGTGATGATGATGGTCAGTGGAGGTTCATAAATTGTAACAAATGTACATCTCTGGTGGGGGATGTTGATATGAAGGGGGCTATGCTGATGGAGGGGCAGGGGATAGAGGCAATATCTCTGTACTTGCTGCTCAGTTTTTCTGTGAACTTTAAACTGCTCTTAAAAAGTAAGTGAAAAATGGCCAGGCACGCTGGCTCATGCCTGTAATCCCAGCACTTTGGGAGGCTGAGGTGGGCAGATCACAAGGTCAGGAGTTCGAGACCATCCTGGCTAACACGGTGAAACCCCGTCTCTACTAAAAACACACATAAAAAATTAACCGGGCATGGTGGTGGGTGCCTGTAGTCCCAGCTACTTGGGAGGCTGGGGCAGGAGAATGGTGTGAACCTGGGAAGTCACGCTCACTGCACTCCAGCCTGGGCGACAGAGCGATAAAAAAATTAAGTGAAAAACAAAAATTCAGTCATTCATTGTGGTCTTAAAAGGCATAGATTAATAGGATACTTGCATTCTGAATTTTAGGTTTTTCTTTAAAGACTTTTATGACCTAAATATAATAGTTTTATCTCTTTATATCTCTCATTGTATTTTTTAAGAGAATGAGTAAACAACAAAAAATAGATGCCCTATGTTGACTCTTTAATTTTTTATTTTCAGAAAGATTATTTATGTTGAGGTAAGTTGGTGAAAAAGAGCATCTACTGTTTTCATGAGTCTCATGGAAGATAACTGCATGATCCAGTGGTCCAGAGTCCCAGGTGACTTTATGTCTATTTATTTTCCCTGTGTGTCTCTCTCACACAGACAACTTCTGTCTCCTTGAATATAATTTTCATCTTTAACAATTTTCAGTTGCCAGACTCTAGTTTTTACTTTTCATCCACGTGTTTGGACTCAACAACTGTTGCTGGTTCTTTGTGCTATCTCTATGTCACCCTTTTGAAGTTTTCTTCATAGGCACATCTTTCCAGTTACCTATTTATTGTTACACTTTAAAACTTCTCCAGTTCCCATTATCTGTCTGATCCCTCCCAAAGTCCCAACTCAATAGAAAGTTAGGAGGAAGCATTTGATTTTGTAAATCTTTTCTTCATCTTTGCCAACTGAGACTATTTGATCAATTATAATAATAGCATACATTTCTGACCTTCTGTTAATTTCAAAGAGTACTTCTCTAGAGATGCTGCTATCCATTCTCTAGATAGGACTCCTCATAACCCAGGTAGTGGCTCTCATATAAGACTAGGATGAAGCTGGAAACCATCATTCTGAGCAAACTATCACAAGGACAGAAAACCAAACAGCGCATGTTCTCACTCATAGGTGGGAATTGAACAATGAGAACACTTGGACACAGGGTGGGGAACATCACACACAGGGGCCTGTCGTGGGATGGGGAGAGGGGGAAGGGATAGCATTAGGAGATATACCTAATGTAAATGATGAGTTAATGGGTGCACCACACCAACATGGCACATGTACACATATGTAACAAACCTGTTGTGCACATGTACCCTAGAGCTTAAAATATATATATGACTAGACATTCTTGCTTTAGTGTTGTAACAAGCGTACCTCTTGGACTCCATAGGAATCAGAACAGCTGTGTGAGCAGTACTTGTTATTTAATCCGTTCATTAGGGGATAACTCACCCTTCTTCTTTACAAAACTTTGGCAAGAAAGACTTCATTAATATCTAGATACGGTGAATAATTCTGGAATTGACAAAACAAAGGCAGGATAACAGGATATAAACTTTTTCTTATCATATTATGTTATAAACTAATAAGCATTATTATGCATTTGATAGTGTATAGTATCCTTTAATTAGTTTCATATGCAGATGACATTCAGGTATACTGTTTCTGTTTAAAATACTTTATAGAATGAATCATTTTGCTTTATTATGTACTTTGTTATTCTATTTTTAAAGAAATGTGATATATTTTAAAGTATTTTTGAACTAATAGTTTTATTATAAATAAGTATAGTATGTATCATGTATAATTAAATTTTCATAGTATGTTTAGTATGTATAATTAAATCAACAAACATTTACTGGCCACCAACTTTGTGTTGGATATGGGACTACAAGGTCTAATGAAGAACTTAAGGTTTAGTAAGAGAAACAACAACTATAAAGGAACACTCATTTTGGTCTGTGTGATGATTTATAAGATGATCAAAGATTTCCATTCAGTGCACAGTACTCAGATAGATTATTAGTTTCAAATTTAAAAATTGTCAGAAAAAAAATTAGGAAGCTTATGAAGAAGAGAAGAATATCGGCAGGGAACTCTAATTAGATTAATGATTAGAGCTGAAGATGCCAGGTTCAGCTCCAGGTGGCTTGTATTATACTGTAATTCATTTAATTTTTGCAACAACTACATGACATGAGTACTGTTATTACCCATGACTTACAGGTTAGAAAACTAAGTAACAGAGAGGTAAGTCATTTTCCCAGGGTCACAAGGTTTGGGGGGCTGAGTTTTAACCCAGGCAGCCTACCTCTGGAGCCTATGAGTTTAGCCATGATGCAAAACTGGCTTCCAGGTTAGTTACAGGATTGACCTTGCTTCCTCATGCTTATTCTCTGCACACCATTCCCTCTCCTGCTCATGCTCTCCCATTCTATCTCTCCCCTCTCTTTCCATTGTAAAATGTAATAGAATATAAAGGGGATGAAGACATATCACATTTCATAGATCATGAGAAGACGAGAAAGTGAACTCAGGTCTTTCCTTAACTAACTCTGATGGGCCAAGCCACAAGTACACACCAGTTTAGTGCAAGCTGAGAAAAACCCTGAGCAGAGTTGAAGTGAATTTGTTATACTAAGCACAAGATCCTGGACCATACATGTTTATGGTAAGAGAGTAGAAGTTGGGGACATCCATTGGCAGAAAACTCTCTCTCTCTTTCTAATGTGAGAATATTCAGAAAAAAGGCATACGAAAGGCAGTTTTTTAAAGCAATGACTTCTCCTAAGTTTTCACTTTTGGCAATAGTGTTTTTATGATACGAGCATTAGTCATAAATATAGTTTAAGCTTAGTTTTAATAAATTTTAAATGACAGCTAATATTTAAAGCAATTAGTGTGTGCCAGGCATTGTTATACATTATTTTACTATATTAATCCGTTTGGTCTTTTTAACAACTAAGAAAATTATGTACAACTGTTTCACAGATGAGAAAACAGAAGAGTCGTGAGAGGCCAGGTCACTTGCCCAAATTCACACCGTCACACAACTGGGACAAAGTGCTGCTTTGAAGCCAAATTGACCGACTGCAGAGCCCATTCTCTTAACCCTTTCTATAACCAGAGTACCTGTATCTGTTTCCCTGGCATATGGTAGGCACTTAATAAACATTAGTTTATTTATGGAATTACATAAATTCTTGTTGGGATTGTTTCTCATTACAGATCCCATCTTTTTAAAAGATTAGGATAACTATTACATTAAAATGAAAAATTCAAGTCAGAATTGGGAAGTAGAGCAGAAATAAGAGCCACAGAAACTTTCACAATAAGAGCATCAGCTTTTTCACAGCCCATAAGTCATTTCAAGCCATTTTCCAAGTATGCCTCTCTCATGCCTCTGTGGTGGTTCTATGGACATTTAGTGCTTGAAGTATCTTTTATTATTCGATGAGTGCAATTCACATTTATCTTTCAAAAGTTCCCGCTTAATAGCCTCTGATACGAAGTTTGTATACTTCCTCTTCAGTTACCAAGGACTCAGTTCTCCTTCTCCAAGCTGACAAGAAAACTGCACTAGGTAAGGAAGACTTCATTTAAGACTTTTGCAATAGAGGATGAAGATTGAACTCAATTCTGCTCAAACCAAAGCAGGCTGATTTTTGAGCATTGGGTGAGCTAGTGGAAAAGTCCTGGAAGACTTTAGCAGGGTGGTTAGTCAATTTGATTAGGCCATCTGTGTTTACTAACTTTTGCTTGTCTAAGTTAAGCTCCTACTCTCTCGGTAGAAACTGGGAGATGGGGTCTCTATCTTTCTTGATAATTACATTTCAAAGGGACAGCTCCCAGGTCCTTGAGAAAGACATTCTTGGGTTGTAAAACTGGCAGGAGGTTGGGAGAAGATTTGCATCTCAGAGAGTCAAGAAAGAATTTACAATGAAAAATTTCCTATCATAAATGCTCTAAGAAAAGGAGGCCAGGGGCCTCTAGTCAGGAAGCAGTCTTTCTAAAGTTGAGTCAAGCTGGGGAGAACTTTAGTGGTGTTTTGGTCATAGCACAAGCATCTTTAATAGTGGCTTTCCTTGTATTATAACCAAGTCTTTTGCCTCATAAAACACAAGCCTCTTAAATATTAAGTCTTGGCCTGACTGCATGAAGCTCAGTGCCACGCTCATTGAAATACCCAGTAACTGTTTATTAAATGAATATATAAAGACCCCAAACACACATAATAAAAAGCCCTGGGGTACCTGGCTTTTTACTTATATTTCCGTCCTGAAATACCTTTTGCTGTAGACTTTAACAGATATGAAACTGAAAGGAGAGCTTTCTCTTGTGTAATTTTCCTTTCAAGTAAATCGAATTGAAAGAGTCTTGCTGAGAGAAAATGTTAGGTGTTAATCTTATTGCTGATGATAATCATGTCTAAAATGTCTTCTTCTCTAAGCACGTATTTTCTCTCTGCTTGTTGATAGATCTCTCTTGTTAGGTCCCTCTGCCATCTAGCTGCCCTATCGGTATCCTATATGTACCCTATATACACATGTAATATAGTCTTTATCCAGGAGAGTGTTGTAAGAAGACTACACCAAATAGGCAGAAGGCTTGGGTCTGAGGTGCCTGAGTCTGTTCCAACTTACTTCGTGTTGTTGTTGCTGTTGTTTGAGACGGGTCCTCATTCTGTTGCCAAGCTGGACTGCAGTGGCGTGATCATAGCTCACTACAGCATTGACCTCCTGGGCTCAGGCGATCCTCCTGCCTCAGCTTCCTGAGTAGCTGGGACCACAGGCACATGCCACCATGCCCAGCTAATTTTTAATTTTCTTTTTTTTGTAAAGACAGAGTCAAACTATGTTGCCCAGGCTGGTCTTAATTCCGGGACTCAAGTAATCCTCCCACCTGGGCCTCTTACTGTGCTGAGATTATACAGGCACGAGCCACTGTGCCCAGCCTCTAACTTACTTTTTGAAGGCAAATATTCTACACTGAGTGGCCGCATTGGCTTATGGACAAAGAATACACGTTAGGCTATTTCACATTAAAACTGCAGTTTCCAGAATATATTGGAAAGTTCGAAGCCCTGTTCTGTTGAAAGACTGTCCATCTCCTGCAACAATAGTTCTCGTCATTCCTCCACACTCTGCCTACTCCCGTCATATATATCACCTGCCTGGTGCATGGTCAGCCCAATTTCTTCCTCTTCCCAGGACTCACTTTCTTCATTTATTAAGTGGAGTAAGTCTATTAAGAGGAGGACGAACAATACTTTGTAGGAAATTTAGGAGAATAAATAGAATTTTATTAATGGTCCATATTACTTACACATTTCATATCCAGGTTTTATTTTTATTGCTGGTATAGAATAAATATATTGCTTGGCTCTGCTTGTCAGACAAATTTGATGGTAGCTAAAATATGTTGATTTTCTGCTGACATTGACCAGTTAACTCATTCAAAACACTCACAAAATGTACATTAAGGCACTCTTTAAGGCATTTCTTAGTTGAGTAAACATAATATGTCAGTCATCCAACTTTCCATTCTTCCACCTACCATGTGTTTCCTTTGTGGATTAAACATTATATCAAGTGTTAAAGGCACATCATCATTATACAATATCTAAGTTGACTGACCATTAACTATGCAACGATTACATTAGTTCATTATTTCACTTAATCTTTACAACAGTCATATAATTTAAATAATATTTCCATTTTAGAATGAGGAAACTCAGGTTCAGAGAAATTAGACAACGTTCTCAAGGTCCCAGGATTGTTAGGTGGCAAAAATTAGAATATTAACAATACATAGTATTCACCTTCAAGAAATTCATGGTTTTATAGGGGAAGACTAAAGAGTATTCTTCAAATTTTTACTGATTTTAGCAGATTATAAACTTTAACAAATTTCCTCTAATCTAAACTTCAACTAATCTAGCTAGGTTGACATATCTCTTTTGCCAATTCTGTAGTAACTAAAATAAAGCAGAGAAATAGTTACTATAGCTCCATTGTATAAAGTTAATATTGAGAAATTATTAGCAACATTAATTTTCTTTTTGGTCTCTGAAGCTGGAAGTGTTTTCATTTCTCCTTTTCTTTCTCCAAAATGCACACAAATTTTGGACCCTATGTGTGCCTTTCAGTGATGTTGGGGTATGTAAAATGTGAAGACCTTTGCTACTTAGACTTCATCTAGAGCTCACCTTTTGAGCAAGCCATTACCATACATAGAAGATATTAAGACTCAGGCACTTTCCTACCCTGGCTGACATAATTGGGCTATTATTCAGGCTTTTCCTTTCTCCCCCCACTTCTAAAATATTTTCTGCTTCTCCAGAAGTTGATTATTCAGCTTCGTGTAATACCATATTGCTTATGTTCACCTTGTATTTTACCATGTGGAACCTGGAATGATTTCCTAGAAGAAAGACTCTTTTTTCTATTCTCTGGTAGTTTCCATTATGTTCTCTTCAGACTTATTGTTCTACTTTTTCTTCATTTTCTTTCTTCAGTAATGTTTAAGACAAAAAAGTCCCCTTTTCTTCCTGAAAGGTTGCCATCAGTAGCATCAAACCACAAAAGTCCTCAATGGCAGACCTGTATCTCTTGGTACAATTTTTCTTGGGTTACATCTAATTGTGGAACTCCTCTAATAAAAATCTTTCAACGGAGATTCTCGATGCCCATTAAGATAAATTCCAAGCTCTTCATTTCAAGATCACGATAAGCTCTTTATAATTTGTCCCTGCTTTCTGGGGTTTTATATTTTACCACTTTCTCCCTTGAGCATGTAGCTCAATTTTCATTCTGAATCTTCAGTTCTTCAAAAGCAGAAGCTACCACTGGCCTTTGAAATCTTTTGTGCCTGTTTTAATGTCTTTTTGTGGGCTTTTAATACCTATTTATTTAGAGCTGATTCTTGTTATTTAAGGTATTTATATTTTATAAAGTTGCTGCAACACTACATTAGTACATATTAAACCATTGCTTCTAGAGGATATGTATGTAAGGATTATAATCTTAAATCCTAAAAATAACTTATCTTGTTGGATTCTGTTTTCTTTATTTTACGAAAGAGTAAACAAGGTCCAGAAATGTTAAGTGACTTGCCTGAAGCTGCCCTACTAACAGGGGCTGGAGTTGAGATTGAAACTCAATTAAGCTGGAGCAGTGTTGGAGCTCCTTGCACGAGGGGGTGCAGTCCTTACATCTCCATCCTCTACTCATGTCTGTATAAGAGCTGAAACAAAGAGGAAGGGTTCCACCTAGTTCAGGCTCACCTGCAAACATGTCAGTTGAGGCAGTCAAAATGCATGCCATTCTGAGCATGTCTGTAAATGATGGGAAAGTGCTGTAAGTATTAATTCTGGGGTTCCAAGCACATTTTAGTGATAGATGATTTTGCAAATACAGAACCTGCTAATAATCGGAATTTACTGTGCGAGCTTCAATTGCTACTCCTAGACAGGGTTACATATTCCTGCTGGTTGCTCTTGAACCTCCTCTATTATAACCTTTATCATACAGTATTGGAATCGCCTATTTCATTATCCTCCTACCCCGTGAGAGTATATAATATACGAGAATAGGGAGTTTCCTTTATTATTCTTCTTGTTCTCTGGGTCCTGTCCCAGCACTTGACGTATAGCAAATCCAAAAAGTGCTTGTTGACCATACAATCTAATGAAAACACTACAAAGCATAATATAAACAAGTGGTAGGAAGTGGTACCCCTCGATTGCACCACCAAGATTGTACTACTCATGCTATATGGGTTTCACGCTGCTGTGCTTATACAACCACCTTAGTATTGGGGGCTAGCAAATCTTTGGTTAGAAACTTACCAACAAAGACAAATGGACAAGTGCTTTGAGGATGTTTTGATCAACTTTCCCACAGTTCTTGTGAAAGGCAATGATAATGCAGCAACTTTGAGGCTCTAGGTGTTTGCTCAGTTGTTTTCTTATATCTGGAAAGCCTTTAACAGATGTAAGTGGAGTCATTATTTCAAAGGGCTCTTGTATTAGCTTTAATTAGAAGAGATTTCTTCTTTTACCCAACACACCCATAAAATAATAGCTGTGTAAGAAGCTTAAAAGGGAGGCTGACAAGTCTAATTTCTACATCTTATCTTTGGATATAGAGAAATTGTCCAAGTGGCACTTATTTTGAAATGCTAGTCACTGAAGTAGTTTCACAAGGTCAAAGTCAATCTGCTTTGTCCTGTGACTAATTTTAACCATGCCCTTCTACTAGTGGAGGGACAATTATCTTGTAGAAAGAACAAATATATTGCAATATGAGTAGTAAACTTTTATTTCAATGGGAAAATTTCTCATTTTGATACAATAAAATTCATTAAAAACCTATCATGTCACATCTGATAGAAAATGAACCTGCTCGTGATTGATATGATTATGACTAACATTGAATAAGTCTAAGAGGCATTTCTCTTGGACCTCCACTCCATTGATGATGTCCAAGCTGCCATGAAGAAATTTGCTCTGACCACATACCAAGTCATCATAGGAACCATGGACTGAACTCCAGTTCTCTGGCTCTTAGGCAAGTGCCTTATACATCACATTGCCCTTCTAATCTCAGCCATGTTTATCTTGAGAATAAAGCTTGGCAAGATGTAATGAAAATATGGTCATTCCAAAACTTTTATGAAAATAAATGATTTTCTCATTTCAATATTGAATTTCTTTCTGGGTTCTCACTTTTTTAAATTACCCATCAGATGGTTGTCTCAAAAAATAGATTTTTTGGAGTTAATTTGAGTAACTTGCTTACAAAATTAAAGTAGAACACTTGTTATAACGATTGATTTAATCCTTCTAAGCAAGATTGCTCTTGTATAGGTTCAAGATTGTTTGGGAAGGAAGTGCTGACCACTTGCCAATGATAACTGCCAGTGATAGACAGTAAAATTGCCCCTGGTGACAAGTCTTCAAGGTGAACTTAGTTGGAAATAATTTGCATTGATCTTATTTTCCTCTCCCATGATGAGCTATGCTGTAAGAATGTAAATGTGAATTGTTCTTACTTAGAATTGGTTATTTCTAACTCATTAAGTTGGGTTTTTAATTTTTGTGTCCGAAGGAGTAAGGTCAAGTTAGAATGTACAGAATGTTAGCAGTTTAGAAACCTAATAATTTGGCAAGTTTGTTTTTTAGCACCAATGATAATTTCACTGATGCCTTTAAATGTACGTTGTTCCCAAGTTTTTCTTTTTAAACATTTTATTTATTCTTAGGTGTAATTGGTATCGAAGCCACTGTTCTTTTTTGTCAAATATTTACGGGGTAGTCCTAGACAACCACATCCCTCAAATACTTTGTCCTTTCTTCTTTTCTTTCTTTTTGTCTCCCTGCCATACAAAATTTCTGTATAGTTTTGTTAATTTTCTTTCACCTCCACGTTCTATCATCTTCCCATTTTTTGTCTCTCCTTTTATACCCCATGCTTGTCATCTGTGACACAAGCAACTAAATGAAAAGAAACTGATAAATCAGAGCTACTTCTTAGATATTTTTTAAACAATTGAGACCCTCAGGTTAACTTTTGTAATAAATCTAAATTTAAAATGACTTGACAATAATACCCAGAGGGTGTGTATTGTCAATGGTCATCATTTTTTTTCCCACATTTTTATTGATCGAATTAACAGAGAAAAGGCAAAAATGACTCTGAAGAGAAATATAATCTTAATATATTAGTTTAAAAATAAATTAATTAAAAAGAAAGAAAACAGGCAGTCAAACTGATGGAGATTCTGATTCTTTTGAACCTTTAATGCTGGTCTCTTTGTGTTAGGTTTCTTGCTTTATTTACAGTAATAGTCAGAGAGTTCAAAGACCTGTTTAAGTACTAATTAAAAATTTTGAGGTTTCTAAACACTATTGATAAGATTTGGAATTTTGTAGAAAAAACACTATTTATGATGCTTTTCCATAGTTAATCATTGGAATAAATTGCCAAAACAGTTACAAGAATTTAGAGGTTGATTTTCTTTTTGGCATAACCATAAGTGTAAATTTGTTTATGCTGGCTTCTGTTGACGTCAAATCTTCTACTAATAAAATATTTTAAAATATGGTTTGCTATTTGCCCACTAAGAAGAGATATTTTGGAAGTTGTTATGGTATTCAAACAGATATTTAGGTCTAGAAGAAAGACTTTATAATGAGTTTAATGTTCAAACATTGTCTAGTGTTGCTTGCATAATAATCAGTGTTACATACATTTATCAAAATAAACCCCAACACAAAAGGATTCTTGATTTTTAAAGGATAAACATAAATACAAATTCAAAGGTGAAGATTCTCAAGGATGTCATTAAAATTGTGATCCAGAGAATGAACGTGCAAAGTTTAAAGAACGACACAAGATTTATTGAGGAGAATATTTTAATTTATGTTTGCCCTTGAATGCATATTTTAGTTACGTTTTCCTAAACTTGCATGGTTGAGTGTGTGTGTGTGTGTGTAAAACAGTTTCTGTATGTATGCAGTTGACTCAGTTGTGAAACATAGTCATTATGATGTGCCAGAAAACTGGAAACTAAAGATGTTAATCCTGAGACATGCATGTCTGAATCTCTGGTGAGTATAATGAATAAGCCATTCAGTTGTATCCAGTGTAACTACTCATTGTTGCCCTGGAACATACACAAAACGTCTGCTAATAAGGGCACATGTGACTGTTGTAAATTCCCATTTATTCTGAGTGTGGAATTCAAAGGAAAGAATATGGCAATAGTCCACCCCTCCCCAATTCTCATGGGGTAACTGAACGTAGAGAGGAAATGGTGTTTTTGCCCATAGAACCAAAAGGAATTTTAACTCCTTTATTTATTCAACAGTTTTTGAACACGCACATTGATGTAGACATGAGCTACCCATGGGTTTATGTTTCTGTCAGTTCCTTTTTCATTTGGAGCTCAGGCCTGACTGTTTTTTAGTTAATGATGGGAATACGTGTTAAGCTCGCTGTTTCTACTGAGTTTCAGTCAAATTTGCTCTCTGGTAACAGAATTATTTTCTTATTCTAACAACTCACTCTCTGCAGAAGAGTGAGAGTGATTTTCAAAAACATAAATCTAGTTGCAAAATGGTTACAGTCTCAAAATGTTATCAACTGCACTTAGAATTAAAAAAACAAAAAACCTTCCTCATCTTGTTCTACAAAACCCAACATCATCTATCCAACATCATTTTAATGCTAATTCCTTCCCAGACTACTCAGCTCCAATCAGCTCCTCAAACACCCCAGGCTTCTTCTTGATGCAGAAACTTGGACAGACTGTTTTTCTGCCTGAACACTGCCCCATATTCTCATCTCAGCCTAGGTCTTTGCATGAAAATTTTTGTTTCCTCTTTTATTATTTTGGTGTTTTGTTTTGTTTTGTTTTGTTTTTACATATTTTTAAAACTTTAGCTTTTAAGATCAGGGGTACATGTACAGGTTTGTTATACAGATTATTTCATCACCCTGGTGTTATACCTCGTACCCATTAGTTATTTTTCCTGATCATCTCCCTCCTCCCACCCTCCTTTCTCCAAGAGGCCCCAGTGTGTGTTGTTCCCCTCTATGTGTCCATGTGTTCTCTTTTCCTCCTTTAAAGTCAACTGAGGTCATTCTGATTGACCTACTAAGAAACTTCCATCATTTTCTCATAGTGCATTAATCAGGGTTCTCTAAAGGGACACAATAAGATAGATGAATACATGAAGGGGAGTTTATTAGGAAAATTGACCCACACGATCATAAGGTGATCCCACAATAGGCCATCTGCAAGCTGAGGATCCGGGAAGCCAGTCTGAGTCCTAAAACCTCAAAAGTAGGGAAGCTGATAGTGTACCCTTCAGTCTGTGGCTGAAGGCTTGAGAGCCCCTGGCAAATCACTGGTGTAAGTCCAAGAGTCCAAAAGCTGAAGAACTTGGAGTCTGATGTTCGAGAGCAGGAAGTATATAACATGAGAGAAAAATGAAGGTTGGAAGACTCAACAAGTCTGTTCTTTCCATTCCTGCTTTCATGGTAGCAGCTAATTAGATGGTGCCCAGACTGAGGGTGGGTCTGCCTCTCCCACTCCACTGACTCATATATTAATCTCCTTTGCAACACCCTCAAAGACACACCCAGGAACAACACTGCATCCTTCAATCCAATCAGGTTGACACTCAATATTAACCATCACACATAGTATGCCCTTTATTCTTTATAAGATTTATTACAATTCTAAATTATATATTTACTTTTTTACTTTTTTATTTGTTCCCAAGACTAAATTTAAAAATATTTCCTTTGTCATGGATTTTATACCTAAAACATATTCAATAAACAACGAGAATAACTAAATGAGTGGATGAACAGATGAGCAGAATTAAATAATATAGGTTTCTACAAAGTGGCAAAAAGAAGCTAGAGATTCTTCCCAAGAACTTTCTCATCTCAACCGTGAGGCATTTGAGGGACAAGCTCTGAATGAATAGATGTATTATTTAAGGCAGGATAGATCCACTTCTTGTAGGGATGGTGGTAACTGCTTAGATAGCCCAAATGAAACTCTTGATAGGTTACCAAGTCTCATGGTTAATATTAGGTGTTGACTAGATTGAAGGATGCCTAGATAGCTGGTAAAATGTTGTTTCTGGGTGTGTCTGTGAGGGTGTTGCCAGAGGAGATTGACATTTGAGTCAGTGACTGGGAGAGGAAGACCCACCCTCAATGTGGGTGGGCAGCGTCTAATCAGCTGCCAGTGTGACTAGAACAAAGCAGGTGAAAGAAGGTGGAATGAGCTGGCTTGCTGAGTCTTCAGACTTTTATCTTTTTCCCATGCTGGATGTTTCCATCTGTTCCTCCCACACTCCTGCCCTTGGATGTCAGACTCCAGGTTCTTCGGCCTTTAGACTCTTGAACTTACACCGGTGGTTTGTTTGCCTGGGGTCCTCAGGCCTAAGGCCACAGACTGAAGGCTGTGCTGTCAGCTTCCCTATTCCCTGCTTTTGAGGCTTTTGGACTCAGACTGAGCCAGTCCTGGCTTCTTTCGTCCCCAGCTTGCAGGTGGCTTATTGTAGGACTTCACCCTGTGATTGTGTGAGCCAATTCTCCGCTTTCATATATATATGTATATATTCTATTAGTTCTGTCTCCCTGGAGAACCCTGATTAATACCCCAAGTGAACAAGAATTTTTTCCACCACAACCTGAAGAGGTGCCATACATAGACTTAGGCTATAGACATATGTGGAAGGATGGTCTTGAATTCAAATATGAAAGCAGCACCTGAGAAACTGATTCTTAAGAAAGAAAGGGAGTTTGAAACCAGCCCATTTCAGATAGAGAGACTTGGAGTTGTACAGACCTGAAGCATTGGACTAATTATAAACCATGCTTCTCTCCTACTGTGAAGAGATGATTTCATTCTACTGTTTGATTAAACACATGATAGTAAAGGATGATAGGTGTAAGGAAAGGGAATTTGGTGATATTAAGTATCATAGCATGGAAACTGTATCAGTCTGCTTGGGCTCCCATTAAAAAGTACCATGGACTTGATGGCTCACACAACAGAACTTTATTTCTCACAATGTTAGGGGCTGGGAAGTCCAAGGTCAAAGTGCCTACTGATTCAGTTTCTAGTGAGGGCTCTCCTCCTGGCTTATAGAAAACTGCCTTCCTGCTGTGTCCTCATCTGGAAGATAGAAGGAGAGAGATCTCTGTCTTGCCACAGTCCTATAGGATCAGGGCCTCACCTTTAAGCCTTCATTTAACCTTAATTATCTCCGAAAGACCTGTCTCCAAATACAGTCACATGGGTGTTAAGGCGTCAACATACGAATTTGAGGGGGGTGCGACAATTCAGTCCATACTAGGAACACACCCTAGTTGCTGAGCTAACATAGTAATAGAACATTAAGTCCCTGGTGTGTATCACACACTGACATAGAGCACTTTACATATCCATGTCATTTAATCATTTTAATAGCCTATAAGGAGAGTCCTATTTACAGTGGCAAACTGAGACTTTGTGTTGTGTTTTAAAGCTAGCTTTTACAGTCACTTAATTTTACTTGTAAACAAAATTTTTGCAAAAAGGTGTATCTTTAATACTATTCCTAATTTTAGGAATGTATGCATACTAATTGAAATAAGGTTATGACTAGTGGCTTGAATGTAAGGTCAACTTTCTATGATAGTACTTTCATCTTTGGGTGGACCAATATGATTTTCTACAACAAATAATTTAATAAATGTGGTTTCCTATAATTTTTTAAAAACTCTCAAGGTTACAAGTCCTTGTAATTACTAAACCAAATCTCTCTAAGTTTTAGAAGATTTGTTCACCTCTCTGATGATGTAATATAGAATAACTATAGATAGAATTTATTTTTTTGTATGTAAATATTTGCTCACCCATTCCTTATCTACTGAGAAATTTTAACAACCAGCTCAGGGTTTTGTCCCCTTCAGTACCTAAGCTATTAGGTATTGGATGTGACTGTTGTTTCAGTGGCTTAGGGCTTCTAGTTTCATTTATAAATTCATCCAGAGATGAGTTAAAGAATATGAGACTGATTATATATTTTGTTCTATACTTACAATAGGGAAACTGAGATCCAGTGATTATAAAACTGTCTCACAACACTCCCAGCAAGAAAAGTAACTTGAAGCTCAAGCTCATTCCTGTAAGATGCATAGCCTTAACCACCCCCTCTCTCTCTCTCTTTTCTTTTTTTTTTTTTTGTATGTTGCTGTGGATGCCCTCCTTTCCTTAATCTGTAGAAGAAATTTCTGAGTTAATAAGTTTTTTTCCAGAAAGTTTTCAAGTATTCTCCTAATGATTCTTATCATATATGGGCTCTCTTTCTCTTCCCCTCATTTTCTTTAACAATTTATTCTAAACAAAGCACAAAGAAAGTTTGACTACCAAATTCTCCTCTGCCAATGTACAGTTGTATGCAGTCTTTTCTGGTATCTGGTTTTTTGTGATGACATATTTTTAATCATGAATATACTCTTGTGAAATGGTTTGTCTGTGTCCCCACCCAAATCTCAACTTGAATTGTATCTCCCAGAATTCCTACATGTTGTGGGAATGACCCAGGGGGAGGTAACTGAATCATGGGGGCTGGTCTTACCCATGCTATTCTCGTGATAGTGAATAAGTCTCACGAGATCTGATGGGTTTATCAGGGGTTTCCACTTTTTCTTCTTTCTCATTTTTCTCTTGCTTCTGCCATGTAAGAAGTTCCTTTCACCTCTCGCCATGATTCTGAGCCCTCCCCAGCCATGAGGAACTGTAAGTCCAATTAAACCTCTTTCTGTTCCCAGTTTCGAGTATGTCTTTATCAGCAGTGTGAAAACAAACTAATACATCTTGTTAAAATTGATAAATTCCAGGATTTCTTGCTTTGTGGTTGGACTGTAAAACATATGTGATCATAGTGGTTCAGGATCTTGGCTGAATTCTGAATTAAAGGGATGTCTACATGAATGATCCCTTTGGTGACTCCTTGGCAAATTTGAACTTCATGAATGCAGTTCCAGGTTCCATTTCTAGATACTAAAAGCTTGTAAATTCATCTTCAAGACTAATAGGTTTGTGTCTCTTGGGAGACTCCCGAGGACCATAACTCTTAAATTTGCTCTTGATTTCGCAGTTTCAAATGCTCTTAATGATTTTTTCTTTTTAAAGATTTTCCTTTGTGGTAATGATGTTTGCAAGTATTAGAAAAGAATTATTCTCCCTCTTAGTTTTTTCCATATAATCTTTAATTCAAACTCCTGGATATGATCTGTATAGTTAAATGTGTTTCCAATACAGGAAAGTATGCTCCTTAAGTGTCTGTATTAGTCAGGGTTCTTTAGACATACAGAATTAATAGGATATATACATACATATACATATGTATATATATAAAGGGGAGTTTATACACAATCACACGGTAAGGTCTCACAATAGGCCATCTGCAAGCTGAGGAACAAGAAAGCCAGTCTGAGTCCCAAAGCTGAAGAACTTGGAGTCCAATGTTTGAGGGCAGGAAGCATCCAGCACAGGAGACAGATACAGGCGTGGAGGCTAGGCCAGTCTAACTTCTCCATGTTCTTCTGCTTGCTTTTTTTCTGGCCATGCTATCAGCTGATTTGATGGTGCCCACCTGGATTGAGGGTGGGTCTGCCTCTCCCAGTCCATTGACTCAAATGTTAATTTCCTTTGGCAATACCCTCACAGACACACCCAGGAACAATACTTTGCATCCTTCAATCCAATCAAGTTGACACACAGCATTAACCATAACAGGGTCTCTTCTGTGATGCTCCATGTTTTGAAGAAAGATGCTTAGATGATTTTTGCCATAGCATATCAAACCAGGGTATAGGAACTATTGAGAACAAACAGAGACTTTCAGAAGACTGGCTGCATTTAAGCATTTGCACAGTGCACAGGCAGCAAAGCTTTCCTTGGCTATCCTACCATGTAGGACATGAATTTTGCCCACCTGCTGAGTGTAACTCACATGCTTCCCATCTTTAATGTAAGCTTCAGGTTCAATAGGTCAATATTCATCTCAGTGGATAGTTTTTCTGATTTTTCTCCAATGTTCCACTATAAGCACATGAAGGTAGTGCAGCACTGTGTAAGCATAGTATCACCTAGAATGTTTTGTTTGAGGTATGAGTTTTAATTTACCAGAAACTGTGGCACAGTCCCTAAAAGTCTCTAATTTCACAGGGAATTATGAAGCACTGCACATGTTCTATTGGAATACTAAGTAGTAAAGACTGACCTATCAAACTCTGAATTGCGAGTAACCTTCCCCTGGGCAAGAGGCACTTTTTCCATCTTTTTATCCCTGGAGTCTATCTTGGTACCTAGTACACAGTAATTGGTTAATGAATATACACTAAGTGAATATATAAATGTTCAAATATTCCTAATATAGCCCAGGTGGGAAAATTCTCCCATCTACACAATTGCATCTTCCAAACCTGGTTTAATGCCACACTCAATAAAAAGGAAAGAAGATTTTACTGAAGTTTTCTGGGGGAATGAGCAAGCAGAACCAGATTTTACAATCAATATATCCGATTTTCCTTCACAAGGTTCCTTTCCCATGACTGTTACTCATCTCCATTCTTTCTCATAGCTTTTATCTTGCTTTTACTTGATGCCTCTCCTTCTAGAAATTCCAGTTTTGTTGTGGGTGAATCAATCAGCTTTGAATTCAACTTATGAACCTCACTCAGTAAAACATAAATGTAGTCATTAGCCAAACTGTGACTCCTTGTTTTTTCTTAAGTATGCTCTTTGGTAGCAGGGCAGGAGGTGAGAATCTCGTTTTTTTGTAACCCATGGTCCCCAGTTTCGGGTATACACTGTGAAAAAGTACCTATTTGTAACTATTGCACCTTGAGTTCTTGTTGTTTCAAAAAATTCCAGGAAGAAGCTCAGCCCTAGAAATACAAAAGTACCTCATTTGGATCCAAAAATAACTGAATAGGAAATTAACTTTGGTGAACTTCCCTCATTACCATACTAAAAACCCTGCCCAGGGAGGAGCTTATTCTTCATTCTCTGTATATGTAATATATGTAGAAGCATGATCTGTGCCTGTGCCTGTACCAACTTTACTGTGCCTCTTTGTGCAATGATGCAGCCAAGCAGCCCAATAAAAGCCCTGTTTTCACCATTGTTCGGGAGGGCACTGCTTTGAGAGGTCTATCCTGATGTCCTTACTTTTGAAAGTAATAACATCCCCTTGTTAAATCCTCCTTGGTTGTGGTCATTGGACTGTCACCCAGCAAGCAATAAAGCTTACTCATTGTGTGGGTAACATTTTCACTTCAAGCATACAATTTATATATGTTCAGTAAATTCTCTTCCAAAGGAGAAATTCTACTGCTAGAACAATAAGGTTCAACATTCCTCCAATTATTTTCATTTTCTTTCTGTGGCTTCTTAATTTACCTCTGGGACAAATTGTAGTTTGGCATGGAAGGGGTTTTGAATCTTAATTATTTAATCTGAATTACAGTAATTTTAGTTGTTAATAGAACTTCTTTATTACTGTAGAAGATTAGGGATTATGTTCCAACTCTGTTACGAAATATCTGTGTGACCTCAATCATTCTAAAACTCTATGTTCTTCAGTAAAATCAAGCTCTTTAGAATTAAACCAGTCAGCGGTTTTCAATCTCAGTTGCACATTGGACTCATCTGGGAGTTTCACAAAATATGATGCCTGATTTAATTTGTGTGAAGTAATTCTCAAACATCTAGATTTTTAAAAGCTCCCCAAGTGATTTTAATGCACAGTTGAGGCTGAGGATTACTAACCCAAGGGCTATGGTGATAATTAAATTAATGTGTATGGAAACACTGATAAACTGGAAAGGATTATATGAATATAATTTACTTCTAGAGTTTTTATTAAAATAAAACTGATAAGGCATTCTAAAGTCTTTCTTTCATGCCCGTAGGTAGAAGAACCAAGCTGTCTCAGTTTGCCTGGAACTTTCTTGGTTTTAATACTAAAAATCCCATATCTTGGGAAATCCCTCTGTCCTATGCAAAATTTGATAGTTTATCACCCTAACTGCAGCTGTTATTGCACAAGTGAGATTTCAGGTTTACAGAGTTCAAGAAGAATGTGTTTATCTCTTTTCTATTTCTTACAGTGCTAGGATATTCAATGGAGCTATAAGTTAAAAGAACAGAACTCCTATCTGAATTGAATTGAATGTATTTAAATGTTTCACTATCTTCTCTCTGCCTCCAAAAAACTCTTTCTATATTCTTTTCCTTGTTTTCCATATTTTTATTTACGATAGTTTCTCAACCTGAAATGTCTTTCTTCTCCATCTTTACCCAACTTTTAAGGTTTTTGGGATTTTGGTGATTATCTAATCTTGAAAGAAAAAAGTAAGGCAAGTAATAGCATTTGTGTTGAAAATTATCTTGGTGATGATTTTTCCCCCTTAAAAAACAAAAAATTTACACTAACAGTTAGAATCAAATAGTTAGAATGTATATGCTTAAAACATGTCCTGAATAAAAAATGGCTTTCTATAGGTCACTTCTTCCCAGCTGGCATAACGGCTTGATTTAGTAAATTTGCTCTGATAAGTCAAGTAGATCAATTGATTCAGTAATAATTAGGACCCTACTTTGCTGCCTGACCCTGTTAGGAGAAGTCAAGCCAGTGAAAGCCTTCCCCTTAAGTGATGGGATGATGTGTATGTGTTTGTTTCTGTTTTGTGTGCATGTTTGTGTGTGCTGGTGTGTGTGCTTGTGTATGTTCTTGTGTGGTAGTAGTGCTGGGTGATAGGGTTGAAGTTTTCTTCTGTGCCACTGATACAGTTTGGCTGTGTCCCCACCCAAATCTCATCTTGAATTGTATCTCCCATGATTCCCATTGCTGTGGGACTCAGTGGGAGATAATCGAATCATGGTGGTGGTTTCCCTCATACTGTTGTCATGGTAGTGAACAAGTCTCATGGGATCTGATGGCTTTATAAGGGGAAACCCTGTTCGCTTGGCTCTCACTCTTCTCTTTGTCTGCCACCATGTGAGATGTGCCTTTCACCTTCTGCCATGATTGTGAGGCCTCCCCAGCCACGTGGAACTATGCGTCCATTAAATCTCTTTATTTTGTAAATTGCCCAGTCTTGGGTATGTATTTATCAACAGCATGAAAATGGACTCATACAAGAGACTCTCTGTCATTGTCTGAATCTAGCTCCCTGTTGGAGGAGAAGTCTGAGTTATGCATTTTCTTTTTTTTTTTTTTTTTTTTTTTTTTGAGACGGAGTCTGGCTCTGTCGCCCAGGCTGGAGTGCAGTGGCCGGATCTCAGCTCACTGCAAGCTCCGCCTCCCGAGTTCATGCCATTCTCCTGCCTCAGCCTCCCGAGTAGCTGGGACTACAGGCGCCCGCCACCTCGCCCGGCTAGTTTTTTTGTAGTTTTAGTAGAGACGGGGTTTCACCGTGTTAGCCAGGATGGTCTCGATCTTCTGACCTCGTGATCCGCCCGTCTCGGCCTCCCAAAGTGCTGGGATTACAGGCTTGAGCCACCGCGCCCGGCCGAGTTATGCATTTTCAATGCTTTCAGATCCCATGGTATAATAGCAACCATAGAAGGGTGGGGAAGACACTGAATATTAGTAGACAACATCTAGCAAATTACCACATTGACTTTATAACTAGGGAAGACAACTGACTCCATGTAAGAAAATTACTTTCTGATAGAATTTTATTTTAATGTTAATAATTTGAAGTCACAAATGGTACACTTCTTGGCTCCTATTATTGTTCAGGGAACAGACTGAAGGAAGGTCACCACCCATCTCACTGCCTGGAGCATGCCATGCACTCAATAAATGGTGGTTGTCATTACTGTCAGAGCAGCATGAAAGGCAATTAGCTCTTGGCAGCATATTCAGGCCACAAGCCTGAGTCACTCAGGAAACTTGGGCATTGGCCACAGAAATCAGTGTCTCTACCACATAAAAAATGGACAGCTGATTGGAAAAACAACATGTTGGGCTTTGATCTTTTCACATCACACTCTACACCTCATTGCCCAGCATTGCCAACATTTTTGAATTTATCCTTGAAGATTCTTTCTCTCTCTCTCGATGTTCTCAGTTTATTCAACAAATGCTTATTGAGCACCTGCTGTATGAAAAGCACTGTCCTGGGAACCAATGAAATAGAAATTTGACAGTTAATGGCTACCTTTATGGGTTGATAATGAAGCAGGTAGAGAAGGAAGTGTATGTGTGTGTATTTGGGCACCTGGTGCGTATTATGCCATAGGTACTGGTGATAAAGCTGAAATAATAATTTTCTCCTTTGTAGGAATGTGTTGGTGTAGTAGAAGGGCTACGACAGGTATGAAAGAGAGTTTGGGAGGATTTAGATATTAAAGAGTTCATAAAAAGAAGAAATGCATTCCTGCTGGATTTGCTGCTAAACATTTTAAAGAAAGTCAAAAGGTGAAGAAATTGAAAAAAATTAATAATACTGGGGCATATCCCAAGGACACAGGTGCTAACTTAAAGGGATTCCTACTCGCAAAATCTGGGACAATTTGAGTGCAAAATAATCAACAGTAGTAAATGGTCAACCATCAAAAAATCAGTAATTATACTAATTTATCTTAATAATAAATAGATAGATGGATAGATGGGGGTGAATGGAGTTATTGCTCACAGTTCTTGCTAATTGGTAAATGTAGAGAGATTGTGGGGTATAGAAAATCATCATTTTACAATCATTAAATAAAGAGTGTTTCAGGCAAAACTTATCAGTTAAATGTTTAATCGAAGCAGCAATTCTTATAAGAAGCAGCATGTTTACATTCTTATAAAGTGTTTCTCCCAATTGCAAATTAGTTGTGGAGGAAAAATAAAAAGTAACCATACAATAGTTTTAACAATGTATATTACCATTAGCAATGTATGAGTTGGTCTACATTCTTGTCTGTTTGAATTTTAGCTATTTTCATGAGCTTGAACTCTGGCAACTCAAAAAGCCAGAGTGTCTTCTTACCTCCAAACAATTGCACTAGTTTTCCTGCAATGGTTCTTAACCAGGGTAAAATGGCTGAAATGACAGAAATAGAACGGTTCTTAACCAGGGTAAAATGGCTGAAATGACAGAAGTAGAATTCAGAATATGGATAGGAATGAAGATGGAGATTCAGGTGAAAATAAAATACTCAATCTGAGGAATCTAAGGAATGCAATAAAATGATACAGGAGATGAAAGATAAAATGGTCCTTTTAAGAAAGGACCAAACTGATCTGATAGAGATGAAAAATTCACTTCAAGAATTTCAGAAGCAGAATAGACCAAGCTGAGGAAAGAATCTCAGAGTTTGAGGACTAGTTCTCCAAAATAACTCAGTCACATAAAAATAAAAAACAGTAAAGAATGTGAGAAACCTCTGAGAAAAATGGGATTATATGAAGAGACAAAATCTGTTACTCATTGGCATTGCTAAAAGAGAAGGAGAGAGAGCAAACAACTTGGAAAACATATCTGAGGATATCATTCATGAAAATTTCCCCAACTTCAATGGGGAGGACAGCATTAAAATTCAGGAAATGCAGGGAACCCCGTTGAAGTACTATACAAGACAACCATCCTTAAGACACATAGTCATCAGATTCTCCAAGGACAAAATTAAAGAAAAATTGTTAAAAGCAGCTAGAGAGAAGAGGTAGGGCACTTACAAAGCGACCCCATCAAGCTAACAGCAGACCTTTCAGCAGAAAACCTACAAGCCAGAGGAGATTGGAGGCCTATATTCAGTAATTATAAAGAAAATGCATTCCAACCAAGAATTCCATGTGCAGCCAAACTAAGCTTCATAAACAGAGGAGAAATAAGATCCTTTTCAGACAAATAAATGCTAAGATAATTCACTACCACCAGGCCTGTCTTAAGAGATATTAAAGGAGTGCTGTGTATGGAAAGGAAAGACCGTTACAAGTCACCACAAAAACACACTTAAGTACATAGACCATCAACACTGTAAAGCAACCATACAATCAAGTCTGCAAAGTAACCATCTAAGAACACAATGGCAGGATAAAACATGCATATATCAATATTAACCTTGAATGTAAATGGGCCAATTAAAAGGCACAACATGGCAAGTTGGAAGCAAGAAACTGTATGCTGTTTACAAGAGACCCATTACACATGGAATAAAAACCATAGGCTCAAAGTAAAGAAATGAAGAAAAATCTACCAAGCAATCAGGAAAAAAAAGCATGGGTTGCTATTCTAATTTCAGAGAAAAAAGACTTTAAACCAAAAATGATAAAAAATGACAAAGAAGGGCAGTACATGATGGTAAAGAGCTCAATTCAACAAGAAGACTCAAGTACATAATGGTAAAGAGCTCAATTCAACAAGAAGACCCAACTATCCTAATTATCTATGCACTCAACAGTGGAGAACCCAGGTTCATAAAGTTAGTTCTTAGATGCCTATGAAGAAACTTAGCCACACAATAATAGTGGGAAACTTCAACACCCCACTTACAGTATTAGACAGATCATCAAGGCAGAAAACAAACATATTTAGGACCTGCACTCGATATTTGATCAAATGGACCAAACAGATATCTACAGAATTTTCAACCAAGAAGCAACAAAACATGCACTCTTCCCATCTGTATATGAGACATACTCTAAAATTGACCACATGATCAGCCATAAAACAATTCTCAGCACATTAAAAAAAAAAAACCCAAAACAGAAATTATAGCAACCACACTCTTGAACTACAGTGCAATAAAAATAGAAATCAATACTAAGAAAATTGTTCAAAACCAAACAATTACATGGAAATTAAACAGCCTCCTCCTGAATGACTTTTGGGTAAACAATGAAATTAAGGCAGAAATTAAGAAATTCTTTGGAACTAATGAGAACAAAGATACAACATACCAGAATCTCTGGGACACAGCTAAAGCAGTGTTAAGAGGAAAGTTTATAGCACTAAACACCCATATAAAAAAGTTAGAAATGTCTCAGTTGAACAACCTAGCATTGCAATTAAAAAAACTAGAAAAACAAGAGCAAACCAACCCCAAAGCTAGCAGAAAAGAATCAAATTTAGAGCTTAACTGAAGGAAATTAAGATGTGAAAAGCCATAAAAAAGATCTGTGAGTCCAGTTTTTAAAAAAAAAAAAAAAAATAGGTAAGATTGATAGACCACTAGCTCTACTAATAAAGAAAAACAATAAATACGATCAGAAATGACCAAAAGGACGTTACCATCAACCTGAAAGAAATACCAAAAATCTCTCAGAGTACTATGAACACCTCTATGCATACACAGAGACTAGAAAACCTAGAATAAATAAATACATTCCTGGAAACATACAACCTCCCGAGATTGAACCAGAAAGAAATTGAGTCCCTGAAGAGACCAACTGACTTCTGAGATTGAGTCTGTATTAAAGGGCCTATTAACAAAACAAAAGAAAAGTCCAGGACCAGATGGATCAACAGCTGAATTTTATCACATATATAAAGAAGAGCTGGTAAAACAATGAACTGGTAAAGCTATTCCAAAAGTAATGAGGAGGAGGGTCTCCTTCCTAACTCATTCTATGAGGCCAGCATCATTCTGATACCAAAACTTGGCAGAGACACAACAAAAAAAGAAAACTTCAGGCCAAAATCCCTTATGAACATTGATGCAAAAATCCTCAACAAAATACTAGCAAATGGAATGCAGCAACATTGTCAAAATGCTAATCCACCACCATCAAGTAGGCTTTATCCCTGGGATGCAAGGTTGGTTCAACATATGCAAATCAGTAAATGTGATTCATCACATAAATCAAAACCAAAAACCACATGATCATCTCAATAGATGCAGAAAGGCTTTTGAAAAAATTCGACACACTTCATATTAAAAACCCTAAACAAACTAGGCAATAAAGCAACATACCTCAAAATAATAAAGAGTCATCTATGAGAAACCCACAGCAAACATCATATTGAATGGGCAAAACCTGTAAGCATTCCCCTTCAGAACTGGAACAAGACAAGGTTGCCCACTCTCACCCCTCCTATTCAACATAGTACTGGAAGTCATAGTCAGAGCAATTAGGCAAGAGAAAGAAATAAAAGGCATCCAAATAGGAAGAGAGGAAGCCAAACTATCTTTGTTTGCAGATGAAATGATTCTATACCTGGAAAATGCAAAAGTCTCTGCCCTAAAACCCCTAAATCTGATAAATAGCTTCAGCAAAGTTTCAGGATACAAAGTCAACGTACAAAAATCAGTAGCATTTCTATAAACCGAGAACATCCAAGCTGAGAGCCAAAGCAAGAATGCAGTCTCATTCACAATAGCCACAAAAGAGTTAAATGACTAGAAATACAGCTGATCAGATAGGTGAAAGATCTGTACCATAAGAATTACAAAACATTGCCAAAAGAAATTAGAGATACACAAGCAAATGGAAATACATGCTATGCTTTGTAAACGAAGAATTAATATTGTTATAATGGCCATACTTGTCAAAGCAATTTATAGATTCAATGCTATTCCTATCAAATTATCAATGACATTCTTTACAGAATTAGAAAAGTCTATTGTAAAATTCATATGTAACTAAAAAAGAGTAGTACAAATAGCCAACACAATCCCAAGCAAAAAGGACAAAGCATGAAGCATCACATTACCTGACCTCAAACTACATTACAAGGCTAGTGTAACAAAACCAGTATGGTACTGGTATGAAAATAGACAGACCAATGGAACAGAATAAAGAGCCCAGAAATAATGCTGCAAACCTACAACCATCTGATCTTTGACAAAGTTGATAAAAACAAGCAATAGGGAAAGACTCCCTATTCAACAAATGGTGCCAGGGTAACTGGATAGCCATATGCAAAAGACTGAAACTGAACCTCTTCCTTTCACCATATACAAAAATCTGCTGAAGATGAATTAAGGACTTACATGTAAAATCTAAAACTATACAAACTCTAGAAGATAACCTAGGAAATGCCATTTTGGACATTGACCCTGGCAAAGATTTCTTAATGAAGATACCGAAAGCAATTGTAACAAAACCCAAAATTGACAAATGGGATCTAATTAAACTAAAGAGCCTCTGCACAGCAAAAGAAATTATCAACAGAGTAAACAGACAATCTAGACTGGGAGAAAATCTTTGTAATCTATACATGTGACGAAGGTCTAATATCCAGAATTTATAAGTAACTTAAATCAGGCAAAAAATAAACATCCCCATTAAAAAGTGGGCAAAAGACATGAACAGACACTTTTCAAAAAAAGATACACACACGGCCAACAGACATATGAAGAAATGCTCAACATCATTAATCATTAGAGAAATGTAGATGAAAACCACAATGAGATACCATCTCATACCAGTCAGAGTGGCTATTAATAGAAAGTCAAAAAATAACAGATCTGGAGAAGTTGTAAAGAAAAGGGAATGCTTATATGTTGCTTGTGGGACTGTAAATTAGATCAGCCATTGTGGAAAACTGGTTGGAGATTTCTCAAATAATTTTAAAAAGAGCTATCACTCAACCCAGTAATCGCATTACTGGTTATATACCCAAATGAGTATAAATCATTCTACTATAAAGACGTATGCAAGTGTATGCTCATTGCAGTGCTATTCACAATAGCAAAGACATGGAATCAACTTAAGTGCCCATTAATATTGGACTGGATAAAGAATATGTGATACATATATACCATGAAATACTACATAGCCGTAAAATGAATGAGATCATGTCTTTTCCAGCAATGTGGATAAATCTGGAGGCCATTATCCTAAGCATGTTAACCCAGGAACGGAAAACCAAATGCTACATGTTCTCACTTATGAGTGAGAGCTAAACATTGAGTACACGTGGACACAAAGAAGGGAACAACAGACACTAGGGCCTTTTTGAGGGTGGAGGGTGCAAGGAGGGTGAGGATCAAAAAACTACCTATCAGGTACTATGCTTATGATACTAGGGTGATGAAAGAATATGCCCAAACCCTTGTGACATGCAATTTCCCTGTATAACAAACCTGCATGTGTACCCATGAACCTAAAATAAAAGTTAATAAAAACAAAAAAATGCCTAAATCTGGGATATAATGGAAAATTATTCTTTTCCTTGTAGTTTTGGGTTTCTTTCTTCTTTTCTGAAATCACAGACAAAAAGCTCTCTAGCAAAATAGGAAGAAATACCTATGTATGGACAATAGTCCATTCCAAGAGGTTTATCAACAAAGAGCTAAAATGGTGAAGAATTTAAAGCCTTTCATTCTATTTTATTTTGATCGCTTTTAGGTCTGAGCCAACTGTGTTAGATGTAAAGGAGTTTTACATCTGTCTCTAGCTTCAAAGGCATCTACTTTTTCAACCTTCCTAAATGAGAAAAACACAGTCTTTTAGAGGTGCACTAAAAGATCAAGGTTGCCAAGGCTATAAGTACCCCACTGACACAATATGATTTTCTGTGTCTATATTTTTTACTTGCATCTGCAGGGAGTGGATAAGTGTCTGAAAAGTAATCCAGTCTCAATCTAGGCATACAATTGTGTTCATGGGAATATCTATCCCCCTTTTAGGCAGAAATGGAGAGATTCAGAAATACACATGAATTAACCTGGTAAGTCCTCAGGCAACTTGGTGATTGAAAATATTGCAAAAAAGACTTTAAGTCATTAGGCTTTTCTGATTCATTTAAAAACCTTATCCTCCTGATATGCAAAAGGTCATATGGAAGGATTTGATGGAGTACTGATGAGGAAGGTAAGTGACTAGAATACCTGCCCAGATGTGAGAAACCATCTTTACACAAGGGCTCAAGAGGACATTCGGAAAGAGAGACCCTGAGACAGCCAATCTTGGGGCCATGAAGTGAGACCAAAAGGTGTATCTAAGAAACATTCTGTCTGTTGGTTTTACAGGCCTGGGCAGAACTAGCCAGTGGAGTTGGGTGGAGGCAGAAATGTGGTATGATAAGGTGATGGTCTCTATTCTTTTTCAAGGCAGTGGTTTCTGTAGGTCACCAAAATAACAAACAAAAACCACCCAGCTTTGTGTGTAGTAGATAAAATGACTCTATCCTTTCTTTGCCAAGGATCTAAAAATAATTTGTTTCTGTCTGAAGTTATCTTTGATACTTTTAAAGTATTAAAACAAAAGTATTTAATACTTTTAAAGTATTGGAAGTATTGTTTTTAATACTTTTAAAGTATTAAAAGCAATTAAACATAGTTTCAAAAGCAATTGTTCTTAGTATGTTCTCTTATAGAAAGAAGATTGGGGGTAGGTGTTCAGTGTGTCACCTTCTCATAACAAATATTTTCAAGCCGAGAAAGATATTACCTGTGTTGGGATTCAGTCAGCCATTATTCATTAATTTCATGGGTAAATTAATTGATAAATTAATTCATTAATTACCCTGCAAACAGACAGGGTAACATTCCACTTCCTCTCCACTTATGTTAAATGCTCTTGATTCCTTGCTTATGATGGCCGTGGGCTTGAGACAAGGCAACCATTGGACTCAGATCAGAGTTCAGACTCTATTTTCAGAAATACCTAGTTTTTAGATCCCAGCTTCATTGTGCAATAGCTGTGAGACCAGTTTCTGCACGTGTAAAACAGAGGGCATAATGGTATGTACTAATACAGTGGCTGTGAGATTTAGGATATTGCATAAAATATAACAATGCGGATGGCACACAGGGAAGCACTCAAGAATGTTAGCATTTATTTATATTCATTATCACTTTCATTATTATTGTCTGTAAGTATCGTATCTAACCATACCCTAAATATACTTCTAATGATATTCTCATATAATTTTTGGAATTTAAACTTTCTGTTACATCAGAGAGAGGTGGGTAATAAAGAAAGTATATGACAAAGAAAATGGGGAAAGGAAGAAAACAGGGGTTCTGTTTTAAATAATCTTATACCTTTAAGTTGGAAAGCAGAATTAACAACCTTCCCCCCAGGAAACACTGAAAACTTTGTGTGATTATATATAATTGTTTTAAGATTGTAAGTTTTGGATCATTACTTTGTAAACTTCAGTATAGTTAGGCAGAAATGCCTAACCGTTTTCTGATACTTCTGCATAAAGAAGTGCTTTAAAATTGTATCTTTAGGTTATAATACTCTTATCAGGATTTCTCATAATTTATTCAATGCTGAGTTTCACAGCCTCATACATAGAGTTATTAAATATGGAAATGTACAACTACAAATGATCATTGTGCTACTAATGTAAATCTTATAGTTTATAGATGAGGAGAAGGAAGACAAAGGAGGTGAAATAACATGCTTTCCTTTATACAGTGAATTAGTGCAAAAACATAGGTTTATTAACTTCCTAGGCTAGGGTTTTGTTTTTCCCCCAATTCACCTTCTATCTAAAATAAATAAATAAATAAATAAATAAATTTTAAAAGCTGTGCACATTTGAGAATGAAAAGTACTGTATACGTTTGGCTTATTTTCTAATTTTCCTGAATGTAAATGATTACTGTAGATCAATAATTCTTCTTTCTTTTAGTTTTTTTATTGTGAAATATACATAACAATGTTTATAATTTTAAACATTTTTAAGTGTGTAATTCAGTGGCATTAAATACATTCTCAATGTTATGTATTCATCAGCATTATTATACTTCCCAATTTTTTTTCATCCCAAGCATAACATGTACCTACTAAATGATAATTCCTGCCCTCCTCCCTGTAGCCTCTGTTGACCTCTATTCCACCTTCTGCCTCTATGAATTTGGCTATTCTAGATACTTCATATAGGTGAGATCACACAATATCATCCTTCTGGCTTATTTAACTAAACATAATGTTTTCAAGGTCCACCCATGTTATAGCATATATCCAAATTGCATTTCTTTTTATGATTGAATTATATTCCATTGTATGTACATACCACATTTTGTTTATTCGTTCTTCTGTTGATAGACAATTGGGTGTTTCCATCCTTTTGCTATTGTGAATAAAGTTGCTTTGAACGTTGGTCTACAGATATTTGTTTGAGTCCCTTCTTTCAATTATTTTGTATATAATCCATAAGTGGATTGCTGGGTCATATGGTAGTTCTATTTTAACTTTTTGAGAAACTGCCAAACTATTTTCCACAATGGCAGCACAATTTTGCATTTCCGCCAGCAATGCGTAAAGGTTCAAATCTCCCTGCATCCTTGTCAACACTTATTATTTTCGTTTTTTTAAAAAATGCTAGAAATCCTGGTATGTGTGACTGGATCAATAGTTCTTAAACAGGAGAATGATTTTGTCCACCCAGAGAAAGTCTGACAATATCTGGAAACATTTCTGGTTACAATTTGGGGAGAAGGAATTTTGCTACTGGCATCTGATGGATAAAGGCCAGAGATGCTGTTAATTATCTTACAACTCACAAGACACCCCATTCTCTGACTACAAAGAATTGTCTGGCCCACAATACCAATAGTGCTGAAGTTGAGATAACTTTCTCTAGATACAAGTCCCGTAGTTGGAGCTAGGTTTCTGATACTCATTCTTTTTTAAATTTTTGCCATTAAAAGGGCATTATGATATGAAACAGATTCCTTAACACTAGATGGCACAGAGATGAGTTTTTGTGAAATAATGAAATGTAGTACACTGGGAGATACAAGACTTTACTTGGAAATTCATACAGAGCAATTAGCAGGCTTATCTGATGAACTCTGTATTAGTCTGTTTTCATGCCGCTGATAAAGACATACCCGAGACTGGGCAATTTACAAAAGAAAGAGGTTTAATTGGACTCACAGTTCCACGTGGCTGGGGAAGACTCACAGTCATGGCGGAAGGCAAGGAGAAGCAAGTCACATTTTACATGGATGGCAGCAGGCAAAGAGAGAATGAGGAAGAGGCAAAAGAGGAAACCCCGGATAAAACCATCAGCTCTCATAAGACTTATTCACTACCATGAGAAAAGCTTGGGGGATGCCTCTTACAATATGTGAGAATTATGGGAGTACTATTCAAGATCAGATTTGGGTGGGGACACACAGCCAAACCATATTTAACTTTATCTAGAATTAATCACCCAAATTATAGTGATACCACTGCCACTTGTGATATTACCTCAAAGCATCTCTTTGTATTGAACTTATACCAAGTCAGAAGTTCCCTGGGAATTACCACAATATCCCAAACCTTCTTGAAACATGAAACCTATAAGAAAGAAAAATTCACCTATATCAAAGAAAAATACAGTCTGTCATTGAATCTTTTTGAAATTACTCATTATATGTAGATTGAAGACCTTTAGTTAACATAACTCTTTATGAGAGAAAATTTAATTAAATATTTATACAGTGACCAGACAACCTGTTTTCAGTACAAGGAATATTACTGAAGGCATCTACTATGTGCTCAGCACTGTTCTGTTCTTAGGGAAAATATGACAATGCTTAAATAATGTCTCAGTTTTGTGGAGTACACATGCATGTTTCTCTTAAATCAAAAGTATGTACTTGATATAACTTATGATGTAATGCCATGTAATAATAAAATCACATTTTGCCTATTTAATGCAGGTGGAAATGTTGATTGTTTATTATTGAAACAAAAGTGTAAATTGTATAAATTGAATTCTACCTTCAGGACTGAATTTGTGTATTTACTATTTACTATTTCAATATATATTATGCATATGCCTGAAGGAAAGACAATGATAGTATCGCTAACTGGTAACTGCTTAGCTGGGAAGTTACGAGGGTTTTTCCAAATATTTTCTCAATTTTTAAAGATTTTCCACATGCATTAATTATAATTCAAAATATATAGTACTTATTAAGAACATAAGATTAACCTATCTTAGATGATTGTTGACTATCCCTGCACCCAAGGGGAACAATGTCTACTCAAACCCTTCTCAGTTTGGGGATGGGGAAAGAAGAACATGGAGGAAGATTCAAAAATGAATCCCATGAGTCTATATCGTCTGGACAATTCATGGAAGTCTACTAGGAAAGAACGATGAAGTGTGAGACTGAAGTAAGGGCTGTGCTTCGCAAGTTTCATGTGCATAGAAATCACCGGGAGGCCCACTTTATTCCTAAGGAATAAAAACTTTATTTATGCCACTTTATTCCTAAGGATTATTTGCCCACATGTAAAATCTTGTGTGTGTGTGTGTGTGTGTGTGTGTGTGTGTGTGTGTGTGTGTGTTGTGGGGCAAGTAGCTGGGATAGGGTAGGAAGGAGTCACCAGAGAACCAAGTAGGTGCATCTTTCTAGGCCTCACAGGGGGAAAGAGAGAGAGAAACAGTGGTAGGGAAGATCTGCTTATTTAATGAATGCACAACACTTCTCAATGGGAAGCCTTTTTACTTCCAGGATTATTCCATAGATTGGCCCTGAGGATTGATTTATTAATATCTGTAATTCTATGCATTTGACAGGCTAATAATAATACTATTTTCTTTATGCCTGTGGCACTAGAGCTGCATTTTAAGGACTTTTCCAGGAAGCTCTATGGAGGAGAATAGCTGGAAGACCACTCAGAAATGGAATGAAGGCTCGTATTTCATTAATCCAGTTGGGAGTCACTTACGAATGCAAGGTCAGGGAATCAAAACCTAATCACAGAGTTTCCCTTACTGCCTAAAACACCAGTTAAAATCAAGAGGATTGCGAATTACAGATTAGCTTTGCTATACAATATTGCTTTCCCATTATTACTATTACTATTTTGTCTGTGATTATCTTGTACTCATTAGGAATCAATGAAATCTAGGTCAGAGCAGGGATGGGGCTTCGTGCCCACTGGGCTAAAGGAATATATTAGTTATCTATTGTGGCATAAAAATTACTCCAAAATTTAGTAGCTTAAAACAATACATATTTATTATGTCATAGGTTTTGTGAGCCAGGGATCTGGACACAGTAAACTGTGCCATCTGCTTTTCCCACAGGGTGCAATCAAGGTGTTGTTAACTGTGGCTGCAATCATCTAAAGATTTGACTGGGGAAAGATCCATTTCCAAACTCATTCACGTTGTTGTTAGCAGGATTCAGTTCCTCAAGAGTTGTTGGATTTAGGGCTTCAGTACCACTCGCTATTGTTTGGAAGTAACTCTCCTTTGCCACATGAGATTCCCTACAGAGTGTAGTTTACAACATGGCAACTTTGTAAGAGCAAGCAAGCAAGAAGAATCTGTGTGTGTGTGTGTGTGCGTGTGCGTGTGTGTGTGTGTGTGTAGGGAAGGGGAAAGAGAGAGAAGGGTGGGGGGCAGGCAATGTTAGCAAGATGGAAGTCAGCAATTTGTAAGCTAATCTCAGCTGTAACATCCTATCACCTTGTAGGATTCTATTCATTAGAAACGAATAAATGGACACAGCTTACACTCAATGGTAAGGGGATTACACAAGGCTGTGAATACCAGGAAGCAGGGGTCATTGGAAACCCTTTTAGAAACTGCCCACTCTAAGGCCCCTACAATCTTATAGCATTGCCTACATGGCATCAAATTTTGAGAAAAATCAGAGAATCTCACACTGAGCTTTCCAAATTTTGAGGATGGCCCAAGGGACTTAGCCTTGAGTCCATTTGGACCTCAGGGACTGAATAAGGCCAGGGTATCCTAGAGGCCTGAATGCAGTTGAGCAAGTATTTATTGAGTGCCTACTAATTCTAGAGGCTTGTGCTAGCCATTGTGAAGATTACAGAAGGAAGCAAGAAAATGAACTTAATACATGCCTGGCCCCATGCTAGCTGCTTTCCTGTTCATCATTTAGTCTAGAGAGTGAGAAAGCTGAGATTCAGCAGCGTGAAAAGGTTGCTTAGGACCACAACGTTGTTTAGCAGTGGGGATGATATTTAAATACAGAACTGCCTCACTGTTAGACTCTTCTTTTCCCCATTAAATGTCATTATACAGTCTTTAAAAGAATTAGCCAAGTGTGACAAAATCTCAACACAAATGGAAGTGTTATTCCTATATCCACAGTTATCCCAGAATTGATTTTATTGACTTAATTTCAGCATGATACATCAAGCTACTCTGAAGAGTGTAGGAAAGAATTTCCATCATGTGTCTCTTAAGGATGTAGATCATTATTTCTCACAGTGTCCTCTCTAGCAAGATTTTCATGGAAGTAAGAGCTGCTATTCTTCTAGTAAGTAAATGTTTAGTTGTCATTTTATGGACAGCTTTCCCATTTTGGAAAACGGTGAGCCATGTATTTGGTTGTCAGAAAGCTCAGAGCCAAAAGCGTGAGGGCTCTGATGATATTAACTTTTAATCTCACTCCTGAATCTGATGTGTTCGTACTCTTGATTTAATTTCTACTCTCAGGACATTATTTCTAAGTTTACACTTTCATTTATTATATATGCCTTTTTAAGCAATATTGAAATACTTATGAAACAAGATGGAATATAATCAATGAATAAAAGTTAACTGTATGTAATCTACTTGAAGCTAGAAAAAAAAAGGTTTTAAGTGCTACACTTCAGCTATAGCTATAGCTGAAGTAGGACTTCAGATGAGAGAGAATGAAAACAATGTGGATTGATGCAGTATTACAGTTGATCAAAGTGTAAAATTAACCCTTCTACTTCAGGGAAAGGCTCTTCTGGGGCCAATAGGGCCCAAAAAGTTTGTCACCTCAGAATGGTAAATAAGAGGAGAATGAATGGCTTGTAAATCCTAGTGAGTTATCTTATTTCTCATTGGTTCCACACTTGCCACTTCAACTAATACTTTCTGAAACCCTCTCTAGGAGATATGGCTATAAAGGTTGTGCTGCCAAGGCTCACTGAAGTTGTGGCTTGCCTGAGGTCACAGACTTTGGAGTAAAATATAGGGATCCTAACACCCATTCAATTTACTTTATTGGATCATTTTTTGATCTCCTTCAAGAGAAGATTCTATTAATGTTTAACGCAGAAACTTCTCCTATCAGTAGGTGGAGCTTTGTGACTTGCAGACAGTCACATTCTTCTCTTTACCATTATTTCTGAATCTTCTCTTCATCCATTCTTTTTCAAACTCCTCTTCTTCCTCCTTTCTTCTTTCTCTTCTGTCCTTTCACCCTTCTTTCTTGATTCACATTGACTTTATTGCCATGTTGCCTGTATTCTACAATTGTAAAGGTTTAGACTTTAAAGTCCTGTCATCTGTCTATTGGATTGCCTGGCTCTTTAAGGCAAATGTCCTAAGACTCACTCGTGACGAGCACCTTCAGGATGAAGAAGATACCTACCTGGTCCTTCTCCACTGCTTCCGTGTCTGGGCTTCTCATGCATGTGCAAGACTGACTGACCTTCCCATCATGAGAATCACAATTGGCTTGCTCACTTTGTTCCTTCTCTAAGACCCAGGCATCATTGCATGTATGCATCAAATTTAGTGACTGATTAAACCTGCATCCCTGATCAACCTACCAACCTCTTGCCTTAGAACACTTTTCACTACCTGATACACCCATTTATTTATTTGTTGATGGTCTCTCACTGATGTTATGTAAGCTTGATGAAAACCCACACCTTGCCTTGAGTTTACCATTCTAGCACTAACCCAGAATAGAACTTGGCATAGAGTGAACTATACAGAATTGATCTTAGAGCCTTAATGCTCAAAGTCAGCAGCATTGCATCACCTGGGAGCTTGTTTATCTCAGGCTCTACCTCAGACTAACTGAATCAGAATCTGATTTTAGTAAAATCCCTAGTGATTTGTGTGCACTGCATTAAAACATGAGAGCCACTGCTCCAGAGGAACCCTTATAAGGTGCAGCTAGAGATATACAGCCAACCTGCCACTACCAGAACCTGGAGAATGAACACTCAGAGGTTCAATTCAGTAATAGGTGCTCAGCACAAGTAGCCTCTACCATTGTCAATGCTTAAAAAAATGTAAAAAACACATATATAAAATTTACCATCATTTTTAAGTGTACAGCTGAGTAGTGTTTACTATATGCATACTTCTATACATCAGATTTATTTTTCACCTTGCAAAACTGAAACTTTATACCCACTGAACAACAACTCCCTCTTTTCTCTCCTCCCAGCCCCAGGCAAAAACCATCCTACTTTCTGTTTCTAAGAGTTTGATTATTTAGATACCTCTTATAAGTGAAATAATGCAGTATTTGCCTTTTTGCAACTGGCTTATTTATTTCACTTAGAATGTCATCAACATTCGCCCATGTTGTAGCCGGTGAAAGGATTTTCCTTCTTTTTTTAAGGCAAAGTAATATTCTATTGTATTATAAACCACATTTTATTTATCCATTGATCTGTGGATAGACATTTAGATTACTCCACCTCTTGGCTGTTATGAATAATACTACCATGAACATGGGAGTACAGATATCTGTTTGAGACCTCGTATTCAATTCTTTTGGGTCCATACCCTGAAGTGGGAATGCCGGATCACATGGTACTTCCATTTTCATTTTTGGATAAATCTCCATGCTGTTTTCCATAGTGGCTGCACCATTTTATATTCCCATTAACAGTGCACAAGCGTTCCAATTTCTTCACATCCTAACCGACACTTGTTATTTTTTAATTTTTTAAAAATTTTTGCTAGAACATGTTAATAGGTGTGAGGTAACATCCCATTGTAGCTTTGATTTGTGATGATTAGTGATGTTGAGCATCTTCCCACATACTTGTTGCTCATTTGTATATTTCTTTGTAGAAATGTCTATTCAAATCCTCTGCCCATTTTTAATTGATTTTTTTTGTTATTAGGTGGTAGGAGTTATTCAATATTCTGGGTATCAATTCCCTATGAGATATATGGCTTACACATATTTTCTTCCATTTGGTAAGTTGCCTTTTAACGCTGTTGTTTCTTTTGCTGTGTAGAAGTTTTAAAGTTTGATGTAGTCCTATTCGTCTATTTTTGCTTTTGTTACCTGTGCTTTTGGTGTCATATTCAAGAAATCTTTACTAAATTCAATGCCACAGAGCTTTTCCTCTATGTTTTCTTCTAGAATTTTTATAGTTTCAGGTCTTACATTGAGGTCTTTAATCCATTTTGAGTTAATCTTTGCATATGGTGCAGTGTAAGAGTTCAACTTCATCCTTTTGCATGTGGAGATCTAGTTTTTCTAGCACCATTTGTTGAAGAGACTAATCTTTCACCCTTGTGTAGTCTTGGTATGCTTGATCATTTGACCATATATGTGAGAATTGATTTCTGGGATCTTTATTTTGTTTCATTGGTCTATATGTCTATCTTTATGCCACTATCAGGCTGTTTGATTACTCTAGCTTTGTAATATGATTTGAAATCAGGAAATTTGATACCTTCAGTTATGCTGGTTCTTTGAAAATTGTTTTGGCTATTTAGGGACCTTTAAAATTCCATATAAATTTTATGATTTTTTTTCTATTCTGCAAAAACTGCTGTTGGGATTGCTTTAAATCTTTGGATTACTTTGAGTAATATGAACATTTTAACAAGATTAAGTCTTCCAATCCACAAATATGGAATGTTTTTTGACTTATTTGTGTCTTTAATTTCTTTTAAAAATATTTTATCATTATCAGTGTAAAAGTCTTTTGCCTCCTTGGTTAAGTTTATTCCTAAGTATTTTATTATTTCTGGTGCTCCATCACTGCTTTTTGACCTGCACAGTCCTGGAGAATGCACATCATAACACTACTCAGGAATACTCATATTTTTTATGACCTTGCTAGATGGCAATAGTAGCCAAAATCTGCAGGAAGTTTTCTCCACATCATTTCCCTTTCCACATCTCATAGAACCTGTATCTGATACAGAACCTTAGCAGCAAGGAAATCAGCAAAATTAAGTTTTCGACTTTCCGCCTTCTCTAATAGAATGAGGGTAGAAGAGAGGCTGAGTGAGCCACTCCAAAGTAACTGTTCCAGAGCATGAGCAGTGCTCGTGCTCTCTCTAGATCCTCTCTCATCCCTTATACTGGTTTTATGACCCATCACCCTAATTCTGTGCTTCACTGCTAAACTAGAACCTTCAACTTTCATTAGAGGGTTACTCTTGAGCTATTGGAGCCACTCCCTCCCACCAGGAATTCTCCCCCAGCCTCCATCTGGGAATTTACCTACTGACTGCCTGACTGCCCATCAGGCAGTGGCCTGTACCAATGATTGGCTGGTATAAGAGTAAAGCAGGCCAGGTGAGGCTGGGAGTCAGCCTGCAATCCTGTCTTTTCTTGGCTTTTCCCCTTTCCCTGTTCTGCTTACATTATTCCCATTACCAGCTCCCTGGGGAGCACTTCCTTAAATACTTGGCAAAGATACTCTTGCCTTAGGCTCTGCTGCCAAAAAACTAGGCCTAAGACAGTATGGACAGCATGTATGATGTAGCTAAGAAATATTTATGCTCAGATTTGTAACTGTTTCCTCACATACTGCTTTGTTAAAACTGTTAATCTGCAATCCATATAACCTTTTCCTTCAGGCATAAAGTTAGTGTTTCAATTAAAAGAATGGACATTGTTTTCTCTAGTCAGACATATTTTGTGAATTAATGCTTGCTGATTACAAATTTATTATTCCCTGGATGCTTAAAGAAAAAAATCCTTCAAAATTGTTCCATTACTTCAGAATTTTCTTCCTTTAAAAGAACTCTCGCATAGTAGGCATAAGATAATCTGAAACAGTTTTAATTAATTGTGACAGAATTAGCATTTTCAATTGATTTATTCACATGGTTATTTCAATCCCATAGCCAGCCACTCTGCTCCATTCAGAGTTAGGTGATGTGGAAAATTCAAATAATTAGAAGAAATTATCTCTATCTTCAAGAAGAATAGTCTATTTGAAATCATGAATTATCAGAACAGTCCAGAGGCTGTGTCAGTGTTTCAGTTTTTAACTCAGTTGCATGACGTATAAGAAATGAGATTAATATGGTAGTGGGTCAATTTCCATCAGTTCATTAATTTTTTTAAAAAATTCCTTTTAACTCAGTCTTCTTTCCCATCTGCAGATGTTCAAAAAATAGTCAGTAATCACTACCTCTACTTCCTTCTCTCTCCATTATTTTTTCCATTGGATCTAGTTCTGCCTCCCTAACTGTGCTGAAAATGCCCTAGCATAGATCACCATTCCAGTGGACATTTTCCCATCTTCATCTCTCTCTGTTTGATGTAACTTTTGAAACACTTGCAAGTCGTCTTCTTTAGTTTGTATAACGCTAGGTTTCTACATTTCAAATGCTCTTCACAGTTCTCTCTCTACTCTTGAGGTAATCAAATTTTTTCTTAGTGTTTTTCTAGTTTTATAGCCCAAGCTTTTCTTTCCTGATCTTGTTCATTTCTATACTTTACAATACATTAGAATTCTAACATAAACCCATTCACAGTCTAGAAATGGAGAGGGCCGTGGCATTCTGCAAATCAAAAGTCATCTGAAAAATTCCAGTGATCTGTCATCAGTGATTTACTTGCTGTTTGCAAACATTGCTGGTGAATTTCCATAGCATAATTGGGAGAACTGCTGCTGTTTGGAAATAGTTATACGTTAAAGGCTTAGTAGAAGTTGAAATAACTGTGACCTGTGAATAAAAAAAGATAACTAAGTAGACACAATGTTGTTTTAGTCATCTTGAATCAGAAATAGTAATATTTGTAAAATTTGATGGTAATAGATACAAATTCTTTTTGAGTGAAGATGATGGGTGATAAAATACCTAGTTTGAGGAAAACAAAGCTAGCACTTAAAAGATACATCGCTTCCATTTCCATTACTTAATTCACTCTTTAGACAGCTACCTGATAGCTAAGATCCTTTTATTAGCCTTTTCCGGTTGCGAATGAAAGAAAAATCAACATGGACTAGCTTTTCAAATTAAGAAAATATATTCACTCATGTAATGTAACAAAATCTGGGATAGTTCTGGGCATGGGTGGATCCAGATGCTTAAGCAATACAGTCAGAAAGGTTTCCCTCATTTTTCCTTGTTTCTGTGTTTATTTCTGTTGACATCATTCTGAGGTAGGTTCTTATTCACATAGTGGCAAATATGCCTGCAAACAGCTTCAGATCATCTACATTTTATTGATTCAGCAACCCCGGAAAAGCAGCACTTTGCTGACAGCTCCTAGACATGATTTTTCTAGCTTCAGCCTGTGTCTTGTGTCACTTTTGGAATCAGGGGATGGAATCAACCTTATCTGAACCTATCATGTTGATGATGGGGAAGGAATGGACCTAAGATGCACCCAGACACACACACATATGTCTCTTTCCTTCTGTATATTACAGTCACGTTTATTATCCTATTGTATGAAAAAAGCAGCTCAGAGACATTAAGTTACCTGCCAAGGTCATATGGCTGGTAAGAGGACTTTATGAGAAACAGATGTTACCCTAGTGTCAATGAATTATAGATATTTAGAGCTGAAAGTAACTTACAACTATAATGTACAATCTTTTTCCATGGTTTTCAAAATCTTACTTGGGCTGGGTGTGGTGGCTCATGCCTGTAACCCTAGCACTTTGGGAGGCTGAAGGATCACTTGAGGCCAGGAGTTCAAGACCAGCTTGAGCAACATAGTGAGACCCTGTCTCTACAAAAAATTAAAAGAAAACAAAAAACTAGGTGGGCATGATGGGACTCCATGTGTCTGTAGTCCCAGCTACTTAGGAGGCTGAGGTGGGAGGATCACTTGGGCCCAGGAGGTTTGAGGTTGCAGTTAACTATGATTATGCCACTGCACTCTAGCCTGGGAGACAGACTGAGACTCAATCTCTAAACAAACAAACAAAAACAAAAAACAAAAACTTATTTGTTGTGTCCTAAGAGCTGTGCACTTGTTCCAAAAGAGTGTGAAATCCCTCCTCATTGCAGCAGCATTGAGTTTATCTGCTTTACATTTTAGATTATATAAGATTCTGTAGGAGAAAAGATTTCCTATGTTAGAAAAGTTTCAAACAACCACCCTAAGTCACCCTCTTATTTCATGGAAGTGATTTGATCTGTTATAATCAGGCCAAAAGATGCTTCATAATCAGTTTAACTAACTTTGATCAGTGTAAACCAGTAGTGCAAACTGAACTCTATTCAATAATCCCTGAGGCAAATGTCAAATATATAATAGAATAGGCATTCACATTTTCCCATTTGTCAGTTGCTTTGAGTATCTAAAGATGTTCTCAGCTTCTTCACATAAACCCAAAGGAGGTTGAAGAGCAGTTGTTATTTTTTTTTTTTTTGAGACAGGATCTCATTTTGTCTGTCACCCAGGCTGGAGGCAAGACCATGGCTCACTGAAGCCTCGACCTCCTGGGCTCAGTTGATCCTGCCACCTCAGCCTCTGGAGTAGCTGGGACTACAGGTGCATGGCACCATGCCTGGCTAATTTTGTATGTTTTTGTAGAGACGGAGTTTTCGCTGTGTTGTCCAGGTTGGTCTTGAACTCCTGGGCTCAAGTGGTCGATCCTTTCTCCTCATCCGCCCAAAATGTTGGGATTACGGGGGTGAGCCACTGTGCCCAGCCTATGAAGCAGTTGTTCTTTATGGAAGTATTCTAACATAGAAGGGAGTTAATATGACAAGGGTAAAGATGGGAAGAAACTATGTTATGGTGTAAAATCTCAACTTATTTTAAAGTTTTAAGGATTTCTCTTTTCTTCTCAGAGCATAATTTAATAAAAATCTGTCAACATTTTGGCATCAGTGGGTGAGATCTCAAGTTCTTTAGGGCCTGGCAGATAATGTACATTATTTAAATGGAGTATGCGCAACCTGTCTACTGGGACCAGCCTCTATTCCGCTGCAGCTGACTGTCGCTATGCATAAATTATCATTTGAGAAGTTGTTTTAAAAACTCCAAATTGGATTTTTACATGAATGTTTAAATATTAGAAAATCAGATATTTGAAAATAATATTGTTCCTGCTAAAATGTGTCTCTAGATTAAACAAGCCTGTACGTTGCACATTTGTGGTCTCTGTTTTACATAATTAGTGCATGGTGAATTGTTACACTATTATTGACTTTGTTGGGGAAGGTTTTTTTTTTGTTTTTCCTTTAATACTTGATCCAAGCTCAGAATATGGAGGCACAATCAGATTCTATACAACAGATTATTTCAAAGAAAAGATATTTAAAGTTCATACAAATTGAAGTAGGGAACCATATTTTTAAATTTATTTTTCACTGAAGCTCTATTGAGTGCTTATTTGGCTGAACCTATATGATCTTTTGTGACCAGCTTACCTGTCTTTGACTATGTTCACCCTACACCATTAATCAAATCATCCTCTGTGGAAAAGTGAGCTTATTTCCTGAAAGATATTTAAGAAAAGAGGAGACATTTACTGTCTTCTACATACTCCACTCCCAACATAAAAAATTGTTCTTGCACTCAAAATGTGTTGCGTATGTGGCTAATTCACAGTTTGCATCTTTGATCCTAGGCTTGGCAAGTTCCTGTCTAAGTGAGTAATAAATCACTGCTCATCCTCCTTATTCTCTACCACCCAAAAGAAAGACTTAAAATCTAAAAAGCAACGAAGGGCATTCTGTAAGGACAAGATGGGATTGGAACTTGGCAAATAGAATCCATGTATAGGTTAATACCAGGGACGGAAAAAATGAAAATGATGTGAAGCATTCTTGAGACTTGTTTACCTGAAGCCTAGTCCAATTACTTTTATTCTCCTGGATTTTGAATTTGTATATGCCTCTGAGAATCTTCTATTTTCCTCAGAAATGTTCTGAAGTAGGATGGGAGTGAAGGTACTTTGTGCAGAAGAGTGGGTATAAGTGATCATTCTCTTGTCAGCTTTCTAATGAAAAAAATGGGAAGCTTGTGGACTAAGAGGCTGCTCTGAGTAGTAGTTAGTGCTTAGAGTTACGAGTCAAACAGAAATGGGGTTTGGTCTTAGTTTGGTCTTTTCTGCATGACCTTGGCCAATTTACTTATCTTTTAAGACTTGATTGCCTGTCTATAAAACAAGAATCATGTTAGCACTTCTCTCAGAGGGAAAATGAGCTACTCACACAAAGGAGGTGTTCAATAGCTCCTGGAAATTTACAATAATAAGAATTTCTGTAAAATAAAGAGTCATAAGAATATGGATACTACAACTTCTGAATATTCAGCTTGGACAACAAAAACCCTTTTGTTGAAAAGTCACTTATTCACTGATTAAATTAAATCTTTCATTTAGACATTTATTAAACACCTGCTGCATGCAAGAAAATGAGCTATGTGTACATTAGTAATAAAATGTATTATCTGTTTTTATGTGTATACTAGCAAAGTAGACGTTTGACAAGTGTTTGTTGGATGAATGGCAAGAATATTTAAGGTCAATAATGGCCTGGTATCTCTTTCCAGAAGGAATAAAAAGTAGGTAGCCCCTACTCCTGTCAACAGCTATTGAATAGAAAGTTTAATTTGAGTCCAGGACTCTGATTTTAGAGGAGGAAACAAATCTCAAGCTGTCCTTGGTGTTTGTTTTTATTCAACAGGTAGAGATATAAATAGGAGTTGAGGATTTGTGCAATAATTATCTCCTAAAATATTTGCAATATAAGCAAACTGGTAAACCTAAAACTATCATGGGTATTTTCCTGCTGTAAACCGCATAGGGCCAGAATAATTAGTCTCAAGTTTTGTTTGAATTAGAATGGAAAGGACTGAAAACCACTGAAGACCTCAAGTCTGATATGTGCTCTTTCCTAGTCCCTAAACCTTTTAAGAAAATGGTCTATCTCCTTTTAAACCCCCAGGAGCTCAAGACATGCCCATACTTGTCAAACTTTCATTTTCATGAGCTTCATATTTTCTCCAGATATATTTATTTTTGAAAAGTGACTTGTCAATAATATTTATTTAGACATTTTGTTTTTTTCCCAAGAGAATTTGGGATTAAAGACTGAATTCTCATTCTTTCTAACCAGTGGCCCTTTTCGAACTGTTAAATCCTTGATGCCAAAAGCTTCTGATTGTGAAGCTAATGAACCAATGCCTAGTGTGGTTACCTCCCACTGCTAAATTTAATCCAAAGAATATGCCTGATTGCAAACAATCTTGCCAAGCACAGACAAAGGAAGACCATTCATTAAAACTACTTGTTTTCGAACAGATTCCAGTCCAGATTTTCTTCAGCTGCCTGACCAAAGAAGACTGCTTTCACTTTCTGCAAACTAGGCAATACAAGCCACAGAGGCCAGTGGCCTCCTATAGATTTTTCTGGAACAGGAGTTGGCAAACTATAGTCCATCAGACACATCTGACCTGCTTTCCTTTTTTGTAAAGGCCATGAGCTAAGAATTTTTTTTTTTTTTTTTTTTTTTTTTTTTTTTTTTTGAGACAGAGTCTCGCTTTGTCGCCCAGGCTGGAGTGCAGTGGCGCGATCTCGGCTCACTGCAAGCTCCGCCTCCCGGGTTCACGCCATTCTCCTGCCTCAGCCTCCGAGTAGCTGGGACTACAGGCGCCCGCCACCTCGCCCGGCTAATTTTTTGTATTTTTAGTAGAGACGGGGTTTCACCGTGTTAGCCAGGATGGTCTCGATCTTCTGACCTCGTGATCCGCCCGTCTCGGCCTCCCAAAGTGCTGGGATTACAGGCTTGAGCCACCGCGCCCAGCGAGCTAAGAATATTTTGTACATTTTTAGATGGTTGGGGAAAAATCAAAAGAAGATTACTATTTTGTTATGCCTGAGAATGAAATAAAATTCACATTTCAGTGTCCATAAGTAAAGTTTTATTGGGACACAGCCATGCTTATTCATTTATGGTATGTATGACTGTTTACGTGCAACAATGGCAGCACAGTTGTGACAGAGACCATATGACATGCAAAACATAAAATACTTACCCTCTGATCCTTACAGAGAATGTTCGCTGCTTCTGTACTGAAATAATCTTAAGTATGAGTTTAGAAAATTTGAGTTGTTTACCGTGTTACCAGTCACTTGGAGGCAGGACTGCATTCAGTAAAATCAGCTCAAACAGACCTGCAGGTAGGGACAGAGTAAAGGGCAGAGAAACTGCCATCAGAGAGCCCTAAACTGGAGTCTTGGATCCTTCATTGTATAGTAGTGTGACTTTAGGCAAAATTCTAAATAACTCTGATTCTTAGTTTTCTCTAGTGTAAAATGGGATGGATAATTCTTCATTCTCAAATGATTGTTCGGAAATCATTGTGTCTTCTTCTCTAGCTATATATTTATCTTCTATCTATCCATGCCCCCATCTTACGTAGCAAGCCTATATCTACACACTTATCTTACTTGCCACATAATAAATAGGTGCTCAAGGAAAAGTAGTTCTCCCTTTTCTTCTCTTATTCCCCAAAGTCTTCAGAGAAAGAAGCTTCATGACCTTTGTTGGTAACATTGCTTACACTCACTTTTCCACTGGAGAATTTATGCTTAGTGCCTTATGAAAATCCCTGCCATGTGCATTCTTAAATGAAACCCAAAACCTGTTTTATATCAACCACCAGTTTTCTGTGGGGTGGATACTTTTTATTAAATATATCATATTCTATGATGAATCTTCTTCTTTTCCTAGGATAAGCAACAAAATTCTTTGATGTTTTTCATGGCAGTCATTTTTCCTAATTTTAATAGTTTTAATTTTCTTTGGGCTTTATCCCAGTTGTCTGTTTCAACCTAGTTCACTGTCTCGAGTGGTTACTAACTCACTTGGAACTCAGTCTGGTTACCAGATCCAAAATTAAATTCTGTACTCTAAGGTAGAAACCCCTGCCACCACCACCCCAACCCCACCCCCCACCCCCGGCCGGCCATCATCAAAGGAGGACCAAGTTTTATTTGCTGCAGATCTTAAGATCTCTAAGAAAGAGAGGACAGGCACTGGGTGTGCATTTTTTTTCACTGGACATGGACATCAACCTAGTGAAGAACTCCAGTGTTGGCTATTAGAGTTCAGGCCCTGTGTGTCTTAAGAGTTTAGTATTAACCTCGTGGCCAGCCAGTTGGAGCACCCAGAGGTTCTTTCAGTAGACCCAACCCAAAATTGCGTAAGTGTATCATAATTACACTGTGTGTGCAAATTCTACATGTCACAAATACCGCACTTGGTAGACAAGCAATTACACGTTTTAATGTCATAGAGCTAATGTTGCATTCACTTATTTTCAAATCTGATGTGGCTCTAAGATCTATTTCAGAAATTCAGAAGAGGGAAAATTCCTCTTTCATCCCACATGCATGATGAACCTCTGATTCAGATTCAACTAACATCTATTAAACACCTGATATATGACTGAAATGCAATTGTCACTTGTAAAAACAACATTTACATGCATTATATTATTTAATCTTCATGCAGTGTGTGAAATATTGTTAGTTCCAATTTACTATTTCTTTTCTACCTTTTCTGTTTATTTTATATTTATCTCTTCCCTTCTTTCTGTCTGTGTTGTTCAAATTTCTAATTTATTTCTCTTCTATTCCTTCCATTTTTGGGAATGTACATGCTCTCTCTATATTATTTTATTGCTTACCCTAGCTTTTTTAACTTACATATATACTTAAGGTAATTGATATCTTTATTTTTCTTCTGTACAATAAAATATATTGGAATAATTTATTTCTGATCACAACTCTTCCAATCTAATGAATTTTTCCCCAGTGTTTAAATTCTATCCTGTTCGTTCACATTTTACATTTTAATAAAGTCATTTAGAAAGATATACCCACATATTTACAATATTTTTTCTCCTCTTTCCTTCTTGCAACTCAGATCTCCCATTTGGTTTTATTTTCTTTCGACTAGAGGCACAGTCCTTTAGAATTACTCTTCTTAATGACTGTTGGTGGTAAACACTCTCAAGTTTTGTTGGTCTGAAAATTGTTGTATTTATTACAAAAGTAATACATGTTAATTGCAGGAAATGTAGTTGAATCATACAGATTATCACGTGTAAGCATCCCCACTTTGCATGTTTCTGATATGCACAAATTTCAGTTACCATGGTTTATTTAAATATACAAATCTTACATCAACACAGCCCAAATTTCAGTAACCATGCTGTAACTGTAACTGCATAAATACAAGCTTTGCTCCTAATTCTGCATTCTACAAATGAATGTGAAAATAACCAATGCTAGTCTGATCAGTGACCAATCACATCATTTCTTCAAAGTCTGACAGTGATTGGTCACTGGATACCTGTTGTTCAGCTTATTTATAAATGGCAAAGCATGTTAGTATTTACCCTAGTCTTCCACTAATAAACTAGTGCAGCATTTTACAAAAATGGAAATCATGAGAGAATTGGCCAAGAAAGGTGAAAGTACAGCAAAAAAAAAAAAAAAACAGAAAATAATGAAAAAAATGATGCCAATGAAATTTGAATCACATGTAAATGGAGTTATAGAAGAAATAGCTGCCTGTGAGAATTTTGATTTACTGTTGTTTGAGAGACTACAGATACACAGTAGAGAAACATAGTGAAAATGAACTTGTCAACATAAATGAGGAAAGTGGGAGTGACAAAACATACCCCAGAGTGGGTGGTGCTGGCAAAAAAATATATTAAACCAATTCTTGATGACACTGAAAGCACAAAAGATATAATGCTGGAAGCTGATACAAACTTAGAATTGAGCATTAAAATTTGGCAAGGCATGAAAAAGATGTTTGCTCTGTATTCTAATTTATACAATGAGAAAAAGGCAAGCACTGTTCAGACCACTCTTGATAAGTTTTTACAAAGAATTAAGACTCTTTTATTCACAAAGTTTCTAATGTTTTCAATAACAGTGGTATTTAATAAATGTTAGTTTTATTATTTTCTTCATTTTGGTGTATATTTATAGCTGACAGAAAGAAATTATTGAATGTTTTGACAAAAACTTTTAAAGGTCATGGAACAAATTTAATTTTCTCCATTGATTATTAAGGTCACTTTGTAAGATTTCAGCTTGCATGGCAGTTTTGTGATCCTGCATTATTGTGCAAAGCCACAGCCAACTATGTCTTACCATAAACACTTATGTATAAATATAATATTGTGACAATCACAATGCCCCAAAATAACCACTGTTATTATTTTATGCACCTAATTTTGATATTTCTATCTTTCCTAGATATATCTTTATTTTGAGATGGTTCTTAAAAGTAAGTTTTGCCAAGTATGAATTTCTTGGTTTGGATGTTTTTCCTTCATCTCGTTAAAGAAGGTATTCCATTGTCCTCTGAATTCCATTGTTGCTCAGGAGAAATCAGCTGTAAATATGATAATCAATAGATTTTTCGGTGATTTGATTTTACTCTGGCTATTTTATTATCTCTTTTCTTTCTTTATTGTTCTCCAGTTTTACTATAATGTATGTAGAGATGGGTGTGTTTTATTTAATCTTGTTTATCTATTTAATCTTATCCTAATGGATAAGTGTACAAATGTATGCATATACATATGTATCTATTTCCTTCATTTTTTGGCCATTTGAATGATGCATATTTAAGTGTCTGAGAGTAGCTATATTGCCAAACCCAGAAGATATTCACCCCAATTTTCAATTAGAACTATCTTAATTTGATAATTTATTGTTTTGGAGATGTGAGATTAAGTATTATATATTCTCTACTCTAACATCTGTTATGTTTTATAATTCCAAGTTTAAGTAAAATTTTACTTGTATTCCCAATTCTCTCAATAACCACATACTTAAGACAAAAGAACATTCAAACATACACTTAAAAGGATTGTAAAAAAATACAAAAACTCTAGTCCATGTATGACCACAGATATATTTTGAGAAATATCTAACCTGTGGCATTAGAATATGCAGAATAAAAGCAATAAATATTGAACTGAAGAAAAATGTAGTTATAAATCCCCTAGAGTTAAAATGTTTGGCTTTATGCACCTTTATGGTTTTCTACCATAAATCTGAAATAACTATGAAATTGAAGACTATTATGGTGATAACCAATGAAGGATAAAAGTGACTGAAAATTTTCAAACAATTTCAGTATAACTCCGGAGTATCTTTTCTAGACAAGATCATACCCTTGAAGTTAGTGAGGCTGAGTATTAGTGAAACAGATCATTTTTTTCTATGGATTAATTTATATTTCTAAGGAAGAAATGAACAATCAGATAGAATGAAATGCATGTGACTTATCTGAGATGAATCTCCTAATCAAATGTAAGCCATGTCAAGAATACACACTGTATAAAAACTTACCTGTCAAGACAATCTCAAAGTCAGACAAGTTATGTCATAGAGTAAAATGAGCATGGATTTTAATGCCAAATCAACCTTGGTTTGAATATGCATGAAGTTGCACTTGCTAGATCGTCAACTTGAATCAATTAAGTAACCTATACATAGTATCATAAATCTCTGAATTCCATTTTCCTGATAACTTATATGGAGATATTAAGACATCTTATAAGCTTTTTATTTTTATTTATTTTTTATTTTTTAAGTCAGAGTCTGTTGTTGCCCAGGCTGGAGTGCAATGGTACAATTTCAGCTCACTGCAACCTCCTCCTTCTGAGTTCAAGTGATTCGCCTGCCTCAGCTTCCCGAGTAGCTGGGATTACAGGTACCTGCCACCACGGCCAGCTAATTTTTGTATTTTTAGTAGAGACGGGGTTTCAACATGTTGTCCAGGCTGGTCTCGAACTCCTGACCTCAAGTGATCCACCCGCCTTGACTTTGCAAAGTGCTGCAATTACAGGCAGGAACCACTGTTTATTGTGATGTATCAAATTTAAAAATGTGTGAAAGATCTATCAAAATACCCACAAAATAATAAGCATAAAATAAATGGTAGTTCTCTTTCTGAAATAATGGTAAAACATGTTTTTTTCCCTGTCTGATATTTCTGCAAGCAAAATAGTGAAGCAGAAATAATATTCTTCTCATATGCTTTTTATTTTAAAAATCTTTGGCTAGAATTACTTATTGCATAACATTCTCTTTTGAAACAAATCTGTCATCTCCCAATGCCAAAGTTAGATTTTATGATCCGTAGGTAATCTTTGAGGTCTCTTCCAAATCTCATTCCATGAGTCTATAAATCAAACATGCCATTTTAATTTTAACCTTTGCTCATGTGTCATTCAAACTAAGTTTACCACTGAATTATGGCATATTAGAACTGTAAGACGCCTTTCTGAATTTCTTTAACTTCTCATTTTACACATGAGTAATCCCAATGCTTAAGGAGGTAAATGGGCTTACGCAAGGCAGATATTGGTTAGGGGTGAAACCCAGACCTAAATCACTAAAACTCAGCCTTTCTTCATTGTTTCTGAGTTCTAGGTCCAGATAGCATTTTGGTTTTTTGGTTTGTTTATTGTTTTTTGTTTTTTCCTCTTTTTCCTGATGATGAGACCAGATAGCTTTTGAAAAATTAGAATTTCTTTATATAAAACATTTCTAGATTCAGAGGATTGGTTATAAGACTATTATTAAAAATTGACAGGCCTTGGCTTATAACTGTAATCTCAGTACTTTGGGAGGCTGAGGCAGGAGGATTGCTTGATGCCAGGAGTTCAGGACCAGCCTAAGCAACATAGTAAGACCCATTATCTACCAAAAATAATAAAAAATAATAGCAGGGTAGGACATGTTCCTGTAGTCCTAGCTACTTGGGAGGCTGAGGTGGGAGGATTTCTTGAGACTGGAAAGCTGCAGTGAGCCATGATTGCACCATTGCACTCCAGCCTAGGTCGTGGAGCAAAACCCTGTAAGAAAGAAGGGCAAAAAGAAAGAGAAGGGGGGGGGGGGAGAGAGAGAGAGAGAGAGAGAGAGAGAGAGAGAGAGAGAGAGAGAAGAAAGAAGAAAGAAGAAAGAAGAAAGAAGAAAGAAGAAAGAAAGGAGAAAGAAGAAAGAAAGAAGAAAGAGGAGAGAGAGAAAGAGAGAGAGAGGGAGGGAGGGAGGGAGGGAGGGAAATAAAGAGAAAGGAAGGAAGAAAATTTGCATATATCTTGCACATATCTAGAAATAATGTGAGAGAAGATTTGGCATCTGATATTTCTCAGTCTCATTAACAATCTCTTTCCTGTGCCCTTCACCTAATTCTGCTGTGATTTGTCATCTCACTGAAGGTGCTTCATTCAAGCAGGAAAGTGACCCAACAAATCCATTTACCAGAAAGTTTTAATTACTTAACATGTTTTTCCTAGAGAGTTTCTGAATAGGAAAATGCTCAACCCCCTCGCTCCTCTGGCAGGTATTCTGATATTAGGGGTGGATATATTACACCCTCCTTTGCCTGTTTATAAATATAAACCTGAAATTTTTTTGCCACTACTATCAATAGAAAAATTTCTAGATTCCTGTCAGTTTAGCAGAAAGCTTGAGGTTATATCCAAGTATAGGATTATTTGAGTTAAAAGCAGAATTTACAAGCATTGATGTTTGAATGTTAGGGCAGGATTGTGTATACACATAGGACACTGGAAGAAAGCAGCAACCATTGTCAATTTGGTCAATCTGATGCATGTGGCCAAATTAAGTACGCATGTTTCGAGTAAAATGAGAATTCTCTGCCACGTACTTAGGAAACGAATACAGGAAGGTGATCATAGCTGGGCAGAGGAACAGAGAAAGAATAGAACTAGGATAGCAAAATATGCCTAGCTCCTCTATGAAAAAACAGGAAAATATGCAGTAGAGTTTTATCATGTGAGAAAAACAGAAAAAAAGAGCCAGAAGATTAGTATATAAATTTTCTTATCCCTCCATAGTTTAGACAGTGTGTTCTTGGTAGTAGTTTTGAGTTTTTAATTATATTTTTAAATTGGAAAATAAAAATATGTACTATAGAAAACTTTAAAATATTGTAAATTATAAAAAAAGATCCCCATTCCACAATGTCACCACCATCCAGAGATCACATAACTATTTACCTACATTTTTTCTATTTTTTATAATTGGAAGTTTTATATATATATATATATTTTATGTGTATTCATATTTATTTATTTATTTATTTATTTTAATTTTTTTATTATTATACTTTGAGTTCTAGGGTACATGTGCATAAACATGCAGGTTTGTTACATATGTATACTTGTGCCATGTTGGTGTGCTGCAGCCATCAACTCGTCAGTACCCATCAACTCGTCATTTACATCAGGTATAACTCCCAGTGCAATCCCTCCCCTCTCCCCATGATAGGCCCCGGTGTGTGATGTTCCCCTTCCCGAGTCCAAATGATCTCATTGTTCAGTTCCCGCCTATGAGTGAGAACATGCGGTGTTTGGTTTTCTGTTCTTGTGATAGTTTGCTAAGAATGATGGTTTCCAGCTGCATCCATGTCCCTACAAAGGACACAAACTCATCCTTTTTTATGGCTGCATAGTATTCCATGGTGTATATGTGCCACATTTTCTTAATCCAGTCTGTCACTGATGGACATTTGGGTTGATTCCAAGTCTTTGCTATTGTGAATAGTGCCGCAATAAACATACGTGTGCATGTGTCCTTATAGCAGCATGATTTATAATCCTTTGGGTATATACCCAGTAATGGGATGGCTGGGTCATATGGTACATCTAGTTCTAGATCCTTGAGGAATCGCCATACTGTTTTCCATAATGGTTGAACTAGTTTACAATCCCACCAACAGTGTGAAAGTGTTCCTATTTCTCCACATCCTCTCGAGCACCTGTTGTTTCCTGACTTTTTAATGATCGCCATTCTAACTGGTGTGAGATGGTATCTCATTGTGGTTTTGATTTGCATTTCTCTGATGGCCAGTGATGATGAGCATTTTTTCATGTGTCTGTTGGCTGTATGAATGTCTTCTTTTGAGAAATGTCTGTTCATATCCTTTGCCCACTTTTGGATGGGGTTGTTTGTTTTTTTCTTGTAAATTTGTTTGAGTTCTTTGTAGGCTCTGGATATTAGCCCTTTGTCAGATGAGTAGACTGCAAAAATTTTCTCCCATTCTGTAGGTTGCCTGTTCACTCTGATGGTAGTTTCTTTTGCTGTGCAGAAGCTCTTTAGTTTAATGAGATCCCATTTGTCAATTTTGGCTTTTGTTGCCGTTGCTTTTGGTGTTTTAGACATGAAGTCCTTGCCCATGCCTATGTCCTGAATGGTACTACCTAGGTTTTCTTCTAGGATTTTTATGGTATTAGGTCTAACATTTAAGTCTCTAATCCATCTTGAATTAATTTTCGTATAAGGAGTAAGGAAAGGATCCAGTTTCAGCTTTCTGCTTCTGGCTAGCCAATTTTCCCAGCACCATTTATTAAATAGGGAATCCTTTCCCAATTTCTTGTTTCTCTCAGGTTTGTCAAAGATCAGATGGTTGTAGATATGTGGTATTATTTCTGAGGACTCTGTTCTGTTCCATTGGCCTATATCTCTGTTTTGGTACCAGTACCATGCTGTTTTGGTTACTGTAGCCTTGTAGTATAGTTTGAAGTCAGGTAGCGTGATGCCTCCAGCTTTGTTCTTTTGACTTAGGATTGTCTTGGAGATGCGGGCTCTTTTTTGGTTCCATATGAACTTTAAAGCAGTTTTTTCCAATTCTGTGAAGAAACTCATTGGTAGCTTGATGGGGATGGCATTGAATCTATAAATAACCTTGGGTAGTATGGCCATTTTCACAATATTGATTCTTCCTATCCATGAGCATGGTATGTTCTTCCATTTGTTTGTGTCCTCTTTTATTTCACTGAGCAGTGGTTTGTAGTTCTCCTTGAAGAGGTCCTTTACATCCCTTGTAAGTTGGATTCCTAGGTATTTAATTCTCTTTGAAGCAATTGTGAATGGAAGTGCATTCATGATTTGGCTCTCTGTTTGTCTGTTACTGGTGTATAAGAATGCTTGTGATTTTTGCACATTAATTTTGCATCCTGAGACTTTGCTGAAGTTGCTTATCAGCTTAAGGAGATTTTGGGCTGAGACAATGGGGTTTTCTAAATATACAATCATGTCATCTGCAAAGAGGGACAATTTGACTTCTTCTTTTCCTAACTGAATCCCCTTGATTTCTTTCTCTTGCCTGATTGCCCTAGCCAGAACTTCCAACACTATGTTGAATAGGAGTGGTGCGAGACGGCATCCCTGTCTTGTGCCAGTTTTCAAAGGGAATTTTTCCAGTTTTTGCCCATTCAGTATGATATTGGCTGTGGGTTTGTCATAAATAGCTCTTATTATTTTGAGGTACGTTCCATCAATACCGAATTTATTGAGCGTTTTTGGCATGAAGGGCTGTTGAATTTTGTCAAAAGCCTTTTCTGCATCTATTGAGATAATGATGTGGTTCTTGTCTTTGGTTCTGTTTATATGCTGGATTATGTTTATTGATTTGCGAATGTTGAACCAGCCTTGCATCCCAGGGATGAAGCCCACTTAATCATGGTGGATAAGCTTTTTGATGTGTTGCTGAATCCGGTTTGCCAGTATTTTATTGAGGATTTTTGCATCGATGTTCATCAGGGATATTGGTCTAAAATTCTCTTTTTTTTGTTGTGTCTCTGCCAGGCTTTGGTATCAGGATGATGTTGGCCTCATAAAATGAGTTAGGGAGGATTCCCTCTTTTTCTATTGTTTGGAATAATTTAAGAAGGAATGGTACCAGCTCCTCCTTGTACCTCTGGTAGAATTCGGCTGTGAATCCATCTGGTCCTGGACTTTTTTGATTGGTAGGCTTTTAATTATTGCCCCAATTTCAGAGCCTGCTATTGGTCAATTCAGGGATTCAACTTCTTCCTGGTTTAGTCTTGGAAGAGTATAAGTGTCCAGGAAATTATCCATTTCTTCTAGATTTTCCAGTTTATTTGCATAGAGGTGTTTATAGTATTCTCTGATGGTAGTTTGTATTTCTGTGGGTTCGGTGGTGATATCCCCTTTATCATTTTTTATTGCGTCAATTTGATTCTTCTCTCTTTTCTTCTTTATTAGTCTTGCTAGCGGTCTGTCAATTTTGTTGATCTTTTCAAAAAACCAACTCCTGGATTCATTGATTTTTTGGAGGGTTTTTTGTGTTTCTATCTCCTTCAGTTCTGCTCTGATCTTAGTTATTTCTTGCCTTCTGCTAGCTTTTGAATGTGTTTGCTCTTGCTTCTCTAGTTCTTTTAACTGCGATGTTAGAGTGTCAATTTTAGACCTTTCCTGCTTTCTCTTGTGGGCATTTAGTGCTATAAATTTCCCTGTACACACTGCTTTAAATGTGTCCCAGAGATTCTGGTATGTTGTATCTTTGTTCTCATTGGTTTCAAAGAACATCTTTATTTCTGCCTTCATTTCGTTATGTACCCAGTAGTCATTCAGGAGCAGGTTGTTCAGTTTCCATGTAGTTGAGCGGTTTTGATTGAGTTTCTTAGTCCTGAGTTCTAGTTTGATTGCACTGTGGTCTGAGAGACAGTTTGTTATAATTTCTGTTCTTGTTCATTTGCTGAGGAGTGCTTTACTTCCAATTATGTGGTCAATTTTGGAGTAAGTGCAATGTGGTGCTGAGAAGAATGTATATTCTGTTGATTTGGGGTGGAGAGTTCTACAGATGTCTATTAGGTCTGCTTGCTGCAGAGATGAGTTCAATTCCTGGATATCCTTGTTAACTTTCTGTCTCGTTGATCTGTCTAATGTTGACAGTGGAGTGTTGAAGTCTCTCATTATTATTGTATGGGAGTCTAAGTCTCTTTGTAAGTCTCTAAGGACTTGCTTTATGAATCTGGGTGCTCCTGTATTGGGTGCATATATATTTAGGATAGTTAGCTCTTCCTGTTGAATTGATCCCTTTACCATTATGTAATGGCCTTCTTTGTCTCTTTTGATCTTTGATGGTTTAAAGTCTGTTTTATCAGAGACTAGTATTGCAACCCCTGCTTTTTTTTGTTCTCCATTTGCTTGGTAAATCTTCCTCCATCCCTTTATTTTGAGCCTATGTATGTCTCTGCGTGTGAGATGGGTCTCCTGAATACAGCAGACTGATGGGTCTTGACTCTTTATCCAGTTTGCCAGTCTGTGTCTTTTAATTGGACCATTTAGTCCATTTACATTTAAGGTTAATATTGTTATGTGTGAACTTGATCCTGCCATTATGATATTAACTGGTTATTTTGCTCGTTAGTTGATGCAGTTTCTTCCTAGCCTTGATGGTCTTTACATTTTGGCATGTTTTTGCAATGGCTGGTACTGGTTGTTCCTTTCCATGTTTAGTGCTTCCTTCAGGGTCTCTTGTAAGGTAGGCCTAGTGGTGACAAAATCTCTAAGCATTTGCTTATCTGTAAAGGATTTTATTTCTCCTTCACTTATGAAACTTAGTTTGGCTGGATATGAAATTCTGGGTTGAAAATTCTTTTCTTTAAGAATGTTGAATATTGGTCCCCACTCTCTTCTGGCTTGTAGTGTTTCTGCCGAGAGATCTGCTGTTAGTCTGATGGGCTTCCCTTTGTGGGTAACCCGACCCTTCTCTCTGGCTGCCCTTAAGATTTTTTCCTTCATTTCAACTTTGGTGAATCTGGCAATTATGTGTCTTGGAGTTGCTCTTCTCGAGGAGTATCTTTGTGGCGTTCTCTGTATTTCCTGGATTTGAATGTTGGCCTGCCCTACTAGGTTGGGGAAGTTCTCCTGGATGATATCCTGAAGAGTGTTTTCCAACTTGGTTCCATTTTCCCCCTCACTTTCAGGCACCCCAATCAGATGTAGATTTGGTCTTTTTACATAATCCCATACTTCTTGCAGGCTTTGTTCATTTCTTTTTCTTCTTTTTTCTTTTGGTTTCTCTTCTCGCTTCATTTCATTCATTTGATCCTCAATCGCTGATACTCTTTCTTCCAGTTGATTGAGTCGGTTACTGAAGCTTGTGCATTTGTCACGTATTTCTCGTGTCATGGTTTTCATCTCTTTCATTTCGTTTATGACCTTCTCTGCATTAATTACTCTAGCCATCAATTCTTCCACTTTTTTTTCAAGATGTTTAGTTTCTTTGCGCTGGGTACGTAATTCCTCCTTTAGCTCTGAGAAGTTTGATGGACTGAAGCCTTCTTCTCTCATCTCGTCAAAGTCATTCTCCGTCCAGCTTTGATCCGTTGCTGGCGATGAGCTGCGCTCCTTTGCCGGGGGAGATGTGCTCTTATTTTTTGAATTTCCAGCTTTTCTGCCCTGCTTTTTCCCCATCTTTGTGGTTTTATCTGCCTCTGGTCTTTGATGATGGTGACGTACTGATGGGGTTTTGGTGTAGGTGTCTGCTGTTTGATAGTTTTCCTTCTAATAGTCAGGACCCTCAGCTGTAGGTCTGTTGGAGATTGCTTGAGGTCCACTCCAGACCCTGTTTGCCGGGGTATCAGCAGCAGAGGCTGCAGAAGATAGAATATTGCTGAACAGCGAGTGTACCTGTCTGATTCTTGCTTTAGAAGCTCCCTCTCAGGGGTGTACTCCACCCTGTGAGGTGTGGGGTGTCAGACTGCCCCTAGTGGGGGATGTCTCCCAGTTAGGCTACTCAGGGGTCAGGGACCCACTTGAGCAGGCAGTCTGTCCCTTCTCAGATCTCAACCTCCTTGTTGGGAGATCCACTGCTCTCTTCAAAGCTGTCAGACAGAATCGTTTGCATCTGCAGAGGTTTCTGCTGCGTTTGTTATTGTTTACTGTGCCCTGTCCCCAGAGGTGGAGTCTACAGAGACAGGCAGGTTTCTTTGAGCTGCTGTGAGCTCCACCCAGTTGGGGCTTCCCAGTGGCTTTGTTTACCTACTTAAGCCTCTGCAATGGCGGTTGCCCCTCCCCCAGCCTCACTCTGCCTTGCCGGTAGATCACAGACTGCTGTGCTAGCAATGAGGGACGCTCCGTGGGCGTGGGACCCTCCCGGCCAGGTGTGGGATATAATCTCCTGGTGTGCCTGTTTCCTTAAAGCGCAGTATTGGGGTGGGAGTTACCCAATTTTCCAGGTGTTGTGTGTCTCAGTTCCCCTGGCTAGGAAAAGGGATTCCCTTCCCCCTTGCACTTCCCAGGTGAGGCGATGCCTCGCCCTGCTTCAGCTCTTGCTGATCGGGCTGCAGCAGCTGACCAGCACCGATTGTCCCGCAGTCCCTAGTGAGATGAACCCAGTACCTCAGTTGAAAATGCAGAAATCACCGGTCTTCTGTGTCGCTGGCACTGGGAGTTGGAGACTGGAGCTGTTCCTATTCGGCCATCTTGCTCCGCCTCGACCTGGGGTAAATGACTCTCGTACCTCTGTTTCTGTATTGTTCTATTAGGAATTCTGGAGTATGTTTTTCTTTGTTTTCTTTCTTTCAGAATTGTTTTGTTTTTCTTAATCAGATGGTTTCAGTGCGATTTCCAGGAATGAGGGAGTAGACAAATGAGTAGTCTTCCAATCTGAGTCCAGGATTTTGTTCAAGCTCTTGCTAGTTCTCTTGCTAGTTTTCCTGTTTTCCCTGGAGGGCAGACTGGGAGGTGATGCCGGGTCTCAGTCCCCAGTGCTCTCCCCGCGTGGACCGGCGCGAGGCACACGTGTGCCCTCGCTGCCTCCGCTCTTGGAGGGGCAGCCTGCAACACAAAAGGGGTGTGTGAGTGTGGGTGTGTGGGAGGTTTTCCATGGCCACCAGCTGGTCCCAGCTGGTCGCCCCCACCCTACACACACCCCTTTGGGGCACCGAGCCCCCCTCTCGGCTGAGCACCACCCTAGGGGCTTGCCCGGGGTGCAGCCTCAAGTTGCCTCTGCTAACTGCTGCTGCCGCTGCTGCTGCTGCAGGAGGAGGTGGAAAGACACTGGGGGCAGTACTCGGTCTGGAAGTTTTATATTAAGTTCTTTATCTGTATTTTCTTTTGGTGTTGGATGTAAGTGGTGAATCTTGGCTGAGGAAGTATCCACTGTTGGGCATTTTAGGATTGAGGCTATTGGAGGCCAGCCCTGGTACTGTGTGCACGTTCATAGGAAAGGCCACGTGAAATAGAACAATATACCAGGATTTGTGCTAAGTGTTTTCCACACATTATGCAATTTAAATTCTTGCATCCTCATTTTAAAGATGAAGACACGAAGGGTGAGAAATTTAAGGTGATTTATCTAAGCTCACACATAGCATACCAGCCTCCAGCCTGTGTGATCGTGCAGCTTGAGCTCTCCATCATGCCAGTACACAAAGACAGACTTTGCTGATCCCCCAATGTGCCTGGAGCCCTGCTCATGAGGGTTTCCTGGTGGAGCTCTCAAGGTTGAAAATCCCCAAAAAAATGCTTTGATAGGTAACTGGGGATTCTGGGATTTTAAAAAATAGTCGTGCCTATAATCCCAGCACTTTGGGAGGCCGAGGCGGGCGGATCACGAGATCAGGAGATCTAGATCATCCTGGCTAACACAGTGAAACCCCATCTCTACTGAAAATACAAAAAATTAGCCGGGCGCGGTGGCGGTCGCCTGTAGTCCCAGCTACTTGGGGGGCTGAGGCAGGAGAATGGCGTGAACCCGGGAGGCGGAGCTTTCAGTGAGCCGAGATCGGATCCCTGCACTCCAGCCGGGGCTACAGAGTGAGACTCCGTCTCAAAAAAAAAAAAAAAAATGATAATAATAATAATCGTTACCCACACTCCGTTTTAAAGTGCAATGATCAGAACCTGGGGTTACTCATTTTTGAGCAAATGTATCAGTCAGTTTGGTTAATGAGCTTCAGAGCTTCAGGACCACAGATAGAAACAGCTCTCCGCTGGGAGTAAAACCTGTCAGCCCATTCGTCAGCCAAAGGCTTTGCTGACAGTAGTTTCCCTGGGGAAAACTGCCCAGTCAGTCCCATAAAAAGTGCTGATTAAATAATGTGTTCCTAGTTTGCTGAACAACGAGGCTTCCTTATTCCTTGTTTTAAGGAATCTGCCATCAAACTGAAAATGATTGATAATTGCTTTTTATCTTGATAGCCTTGCTTGAAAGTGTGTAGGAGACCTGTGAAAATGCATTGTATTTAATGTCTTTCTCAGGGCAGATTTTTATATTAGCTTATAACCCGGACATCTGGTGCCTGGTTACTAATACTCTTTAATACTGTAGTTTCACACTTCTTACATTCTTATTAAAATAAGCCCCAAACAAATCTCTCCCTTTTTTTTTTTTTTTTTTTTTTTTTTGAGACAGAGTCTTGCTCTGTCGCCCAGGCTGGGGTGCAGTGGCCAGATCTCAGCTCACTGCAAGCTCTGCCTCCTGGGTTCACGCCATTCTCCTGCCTCAGCCTCCCTAGTAGCTGGGACTACAGACATCCGCCACCTCGCCCGGCTAGTTTTTTGTATTTTTTAGTAGAGACGGGGTTTCACCGTGTTAGCCAGGATGGTTTCGATCTCCTGACCTCGTGATCCACCCGTCTCGGCCTCCCAAAGTGCTGGGATTACAGGCTTGAGCCACCGCGCCCAGCCAAATCTTTTATTTTTTTAATTGCTTCCCAGAAACCACACCACATACTCTTTTCAGAATTTTCTGAGACAAGTGTCATTTTCTTGAGAGGCATTATGGAGTCAAGTATTAATTCTCAGATATGAATCACATATATTGCCATTTTAAAAGATAAAAATATCTCATAGATTTTCATTGTTGAGATTTCTTCACTTTAATATTATGTGAATATGAGCAACATAAAGATAGTTATAAAGTCCTTGTACTCACAGCTCGTATGTAACTATAGAATCAAAGCAAATTTATAAATCAATTATCAAAATCATAAAACCAATCAAAATTTAACCATCAAGGTCATGATTTTGTCTTTTGGAGAAGGAATGGGCTTGCAAAGTAGAAAGACCTAAGATACTGCATCAGTTAACTTAAGTTTGGAGACCAGTTTCATGCTGATGAACTTGAGTGAATTTTTGCATTTCTCTGGGTCTCAGGATTTTCATCTTTGGGAAGGTTTTTAAAATGTCTATTGTCAGAGAGCTTTTTTTACATTAAATTAGATCACTCGTTCCATTGTCAGCCTAATGCATGGTTGTGGGGACGGGCTGTTTCTGTTTCTTCTTTTCTATGAGGGGGCTTCTTTTCTATGAGGGGGCTTATGGTGATGGAATCCTTTTAGTCTGTCCCTCTATCCACTGCTTTGTCCTTACCAAGGGAATAGAATGGATGTTTGCTCTGTGATATTGAGAAAAGGCTTGCCTTTTTTATGGTTCTCTCTTTTGATCTGCCTACCTTTAGCTGTAGTGTATATCCTTCTCCTGCCTTACCTGGATACATCTTACTGGAGTAGAAGAGTGATCTGCCTTCTGGAGATAGGGCTGGAGATGATTTCTCTTTCTTTTCATCTCTGGAGCTTGACGTGTTTGGGGCAAATTAATATGAGGCAGTGATGTGGGAAGAGCTAGCTCGGTAAACTCATGTTTCTTCATGAGTGGGTTATCCCAAACTAGACTTGATGGCTGCAAGGATCTTAGAAAATCTAGTACAAGGGCCAGGTTGAACCATTTCTCCAGTGAATATTTGTCAGCAATAGAACTGAAATTTTCATTTTCATTTGTCTGACCCTTGTGTCTGCCTGTCAACTCTTTGTAAACTTGGTGGTGGAGAGGATAGTTGTGGTTATTATTCCCCAAATCTTAAATGTTCCTCTTCTATTCCTATGCTTAAAACATGTTTATGGTTTCTGTTTCCCTGCAGGAATTACCTCTATTTACCTTTTACTTTGAAAGTTAATATTTTATTTTCAACTCATTGAGAATGTCATTACTGGAATGTAAGTTTCATGAGGGCAGGAACTGAGTAGAACATGTCTATCACTATATCCCCCGCACCCTAGCTTAGTGCCTGCCACATAGTAGGTGCTCAAAAAGTCTTTGCTGACAAATAAATGAAAGAATTTTGTACATATTTCCTTATATGGTATTTATAATCTTCTATTCTATGGCTCTAACTACCTTTCTAGACTCATCTCCTTTCAGTCACTTTTTCTATCAAGATGCAATAAAAAATATCAAACTTACTAAAGTTTTAAAATAGTATACTCAAATAATGCCTTATTTACTTTAGACTCTATTAAAAAGTCTTTTAGAAATGATTTTTTTCCTGGGAGTTCTGGATGCTATAGAGTTAGCAGATAACTGCGTGTCTGTGATTACGAACTATAACATTTTTTCCCACACTGAGCAATGTTCATTCCACTGCAACATTAAGTGCAAAAATGTTCCCTAAGGACTTCCATGTTTCTTTGAAGAAGGATAGTACATTTGAAAAGCCTTACTGATAACACATTCCTTTTCTTGATTTTTGTACTCATCTAGAGTATAAAATGGAAATTTCTAGTAAAATAATCTAAACTGTATTTAAAATAATTTCAAATTGGAGCTAAAGTAAATATAATAGCATCATTAAAAAGTCACTAGGGTTATAATGTTATTTTAAGACCATAATTGAAGTTAGAATTGTGAGGATATTTATACTTAACAGAACTTAGATTTTATCATTAGAAAAGCACTACCTATACATACATATTTATTTATTTATTTATTTATTTATTTATTTATTTATTTATTTAAGATGGAGTCTCTGTCAGCCAGGCTGGAGTGCAATGGTGTGATCTCGGCTCACTCAACCTCCACCTCCCAGACTCAAGCGATTCTCCTGCCTCAGCCTCCCGAGTAGCTGCGATTACAGGCACACGCCACTTTGCTTGGCTAATTTTTGTATTTTTAGTGGAGACTGGATTTCACCGTGTTGGCCAGGCTGGTCTCAAACTCCCAAAGTGCTGGGATTACAGGCATGAGCCACCGCACCCAGCCTACCCACACATACTTATAAGTAGAGACATGTAGAATATAGCTATTTCGTGTATGTGTGTGTTTGTGCATTGTGAAAACATTTCCATGAATAATGGAAATGACTTTTATGTATCTCCATTTTTTGTAGCTCTCATTTTTTTCTGATTTAGGTTTATTTTCATTTAAAGGTTTGCTGCATTAATGTGATCAGCTACATTTTTCTGAGATACTGATGTTTCTATATTAGTTCCTTCAATGCGACATAATATTTAAGCTCGGGTTTGTCTATGAGAGTTGGCATGTATGATGACTACCTATTATCATGACAAAATTGTTGTCAGTTGAAGTTCAGAGGTTGTATAGACATTGGCTTCATTTATACTTGGGGGAAATAAAAATAATGAAGAATTGAAGATTTTTGCCCCGAATATCTGCTTACCTCCTCCTACATTATAGCTGAATGGTCATTGATCTTAACACATTTGGTCTTATTCCACTGGTCTTATAAATTAGTCTTTGTGTACTTCCTGTCTTTTCATTCTTATATTTTTCTGGAAGAGATTGTTTCTTCTCTTTCCAGTCTAAGTGACTCCTTTTTTTAAAAGCACATTCCTAGGTTTATAATTCTTTTCAGACTTAATATTTCCAGTCTTAACTGTTATTTTTGTTGTCATAGCCAACATTTGAAGAATGGCAGCTTATTCAGAGTTGATTTGTATGTCTTCGAAATAATTAACGCTTCCATTTGATAACTTATTTGTGTGGGGCAGAAAATTTTAAAAGTACCAAAATACACGCATGCGTAGACATATCCATACCCTTGAACATACACACAAACACAGACTTGCAATAGTCATTAAAAGATGTTCATTTGTCCCAGCCATCCTCTTAATAGTGATGGAACCTTTGTCCAGAGAAATGTCATCGCCTAGTTTTTAGAAAATACTAATAAAAGATTGGATACTCTTCTAATATTGACTCTCTTTTTTCTCCTGTGTATTCTTGTGCTGATAACTAATTTTAAATGGTGTCCCTCTATTCTTTAGTTATATAAACAAAAATATTTCTTCTATGAATCTATTGCTTCTGCACCCAGGAGAGTAGAGGCCCTGATGCAGATGGTGGCAGCAAACGATAGCTGGTGGTACAAAGTTTTCAAAATCTTCCTGATTTGTTTGGGGAACTGTTTCCCATGAATGGTCAATGAAAGCATTTTGCTGTGGCAATCCAAGCTTTTTCACATGTGAATCCCTAATCATTTCTTTACCTACCTTGTATAAAAATCAAACAAATGCTGTCAAAGAAAGAACAACAACGAAGGGCTGCAAAAACTTTTTGAAAAATCACTTGGACACAACGGAAAGAAAACATATTTATTTTTGTCATTCAGCTGATCCTAACACTTTAGGCCTCAAATAAACCCTAACAGTGATCTTTTCTGGCTAAGTGCAGTAGCTCACACCTGTAAATCCCAGCAGTTTGGGAGGCCAGAGTTAGAGGACTACTTGAGCCTGGGAATTCCAGACCAGGCTGGGCAACATAGTGACACTTCATCCCTATAAAAAATAAACAGAAAAGTAGCCAGGTGTGGTGACATACACCTGTAGTCCCAGCTACTTGAGAGACTAAGTTGGAAGGATCTCTTGAACGCCGGAGGTCGAGGCTGCAGTGAGCCAAGATTGTGCCACTGTACTCCAGTCTGGGTGGCACAGTGAGACCCTGTCTCAAAAAAAAAAAAGTCTTTCAGTGCTTGAATTTACTCAATCATATCCCTACCCAGGTAAATGGTTCCTTAGCCTCTGATCACTCCAGATACATGGCCAGTAGTTTTAGGTTGTAAACCAATTAGTACAGTTCGAGAGGTAGAAAGACCATTGGCTTTGAAAGTAGAAGACTTGAAATCCTATTCTCCAACAGCAGAGAATATTAGATTAGCCAGGATATGTGTATTTCAATCCCAGTACTTCCATTTGCTGGTTCAGTGCAAGTTACTTCATTTTCCCAATCCTTATTTACCCATAGAATGAGGTAATAACCTACCACCAACTTTATAGATTTGTGTGATTCAAATAAAAGAATGAAGATAAAATTGTTTGCAAACTGGAAAGCATATGACAATATTATCATGGAGAAAATATTCATAGGATGCTCGTTCAGGAAACACAATAGAATAGTGAAAATATATATATATATATTTTTTTTTTGATACAAAGTTTCACTCTGTTACCCAGGCTGGAGTGCAGTGACATGAAACCTCTACCTCCTAGGGTCAAGCATTCCTCCTCTTTCAGCCTCCCAAGTAGCTGGGATTATAGATGTGCACCACCATTCCCAGTTAATTTTTTTATTTTTGTTGAGGTGGCATCTTGCTATGTTGTCCAGACTGGTCTTGAACTCCTGGGCTCACACAATCCTCCTGCTTCGGCCTCCCAAAGTGCTGGGGTTACAGGCATGAGTCACTGCACCTGGCCAAAAGTTCTGCAGGATAGCATTAATTTACAGCCTACAATCCCTGGTGGGTCAGATAAATAATTGATTTAAAATATAGCCAAACTTTTTACTCAAATATATTGCCTTTAAATGGAGAGAATTTTAAAAGGCAGCAATTGATAAAAAAAATTTTTTGTTTTGATTCTTTGTGTATACTCTTCTGTACTTTTAAAGGGTATTTTGGGATGAGTGAAAATGCAGGAAGATATGAGCCTACCTAAGAGGAAAGTGGTGCAGATTTGATGATTCAAAAAACAATGTAAGTGGAGTCGTGTTTAGAGATCAACTGTTAGTGAGTTTGCCTCTTTGTTATTCCTAAGAATAAGTAAGAACCACAATGATGAAGTATTTTCACATGTCACAGAGGTATTCAGTGTTAGATGTAGGACCAGAGCTCAGGTCTTTTCTCAGCCAGTTCCTATCTCTCTTAACAGCATGAGAGATGGCAAATTGGTAGCATGGTGTACTGTTATTCTCTTCAGCACTTCACCTTATGGAAATCACTGTGAACTAATCTCCTTTATTCTAAACCTGGGCATAATGCAACTCAGAAAGCTACAGCCAATGGATTACAGTTGAAAAGTAGCCCCTATCCTATGTTACAGAATTTCTATAGACACCACCAACATGTCTTCAGTAGGCAAGACCAAAACTATGCTTCTTTACAGTAGTTTAGTCTATTGTAGATCTGTCCAATTCAGGGTCAATAAGGAAATAACTTTTAATAGGAAATTATGCAGTCAGTAGGCGTAGTAGCCACAGAGAAATGTATTTCTGGCCACCCACATTCTGTGGGGGCTCTGAAATTGACATAGGCATTTGGATGAAGATTTGCAGCTAGCTATCAGCACTGCTAACATGGGCTCCATTCCATCTTGGATTCCCCAAGAGTTATGATACAGCATGAGAATCTGGCCCATTAGGCAATAACCCATAGTCATGGAGTTCATACAGTCATTATGAAGACTAGAGTCATAGACTGAGGACATCATGAATCATACCCTATAGGAGAGATTGCAAAAAAGAAGCCTTTTAAGGGCGAAACTTGGCTGATGCGGTTGTGGTTTATCATAGAAGTCATGTGTGTAGAGCCGAGAGAATTTGCAGGGGTTTCCTCCCATCTGTGTGCGAGTCTGATGCCAAGTCCCCTCTTATGCGTCTGGGGGACACCAACTGGGGAGCAGATGAGGATTCCAAAACTGGAACTTCATTTCCTTTTAAACCCTGCCCCTCATCTGTCTGGGAAATTCATAATAACTTCAAAGGCATGTCTCATCCTCCAACATACTCAGTTTGATGTTAGACTCATTTCCTCTGTCAAATTAGGACATGAGAATTCATCATAAAAGTACTAATTCCTCAGAAGTGGTCAAAAATTCTATTTCTTCAAAATCCACTTAATTTATATCACTGTTTCCATGTACCTTATCGTTACTCTCTTACATTGCATACAGTGAAATGCACAGATCTTAATAGAACTGTCAGTTTTGACAAATGAATGCATGTAACCAACACACTTATCGAGATATAAATATTTATATAAAATATATATATATAAAATATTTATATCACTGTAGAAACTTTCTTAGGTTCTACTTTTGTCAGTTGCCTCCCCACCAGAGATAAACATTGCTCTAATTTCTATTATCATAAATTCATATTTTTCTTTTAGATATCTATATATATGGAACCATACAGTGTGTACACTTGTGTGTCTGGGGATTTTACTTAGCAGAGTGTTTTTAAGATTAATTCATGTTGTCTCATGTATCAGTAGTTTATTCCTTTTAATTGCTGCATAATGTTCTATTATATCAATGTACTAGGTTTTCTTCCCCCCCATTCTCTGATATATAAACATTATGGTCGTTTCCAGTTGTGTCTACTACTAATAAAGTTGCTACAAACATTTCAAAATAATGTCAAAATATATTTTTATTTATGTTGGGTAAATGCGCAGGTTCATAAGAAGGTACCAAACCATTTTGCAAACTGGGTATCCCAATTGCACTCCACAAAATGTCTATGAGAATTCTGGTTTTGTCATACCCCTGACAACACTTACTATTGTCAGGGTATTTAAAAGTTTTTTTTTCACAATTCTAGTGAATCTGTAGTAGTATCACATTTTGCTTTTTATTTGTAGTTTTCTCATGACTGATATTGATCACTTTTTCATACAGTGTTTTGGCCATTTGTATTTCTTTATTCAGTGTCTATTAAATATTTTGTTCATTTTTATTGGGTTGTTTTCCTTTTTTATTATTGAGTTGTAGAGGTCCTGTGTACAGTTTAGTTACAAGTCATTTGTGACATATATGTATACCTCATATTTTCTCCTAGTCTATGGCTTGCTTATTCATTTTCTTTATTGTATCTTTTTTAAAAGTAATTTTTAATTTTTATGATGTACAATATGTGTATGTGTGTGTATATACATATACATATCATGGTTAGTGCTTTTGGGGTCTTTTCCATGAAATATTTTACCTCAGGGTTGCAGAGTTAATCTCCTATGTCCTTTCTTTAGAAATCTTTTATTTTTTAAATTAAAAAAATCTTAAAAAAGCATTTTGGTTATTATTTGTTCAAATGAAAATGTTAGCCTAGCACTTGGTCTCATCTTTTGGAATTCAAAGACTTTCTATTTTCTGGATTATGATTTGGGTCTCTGTGTGGCAAAACATATGGCAAATATCCAGAGAAGAAAACCATGAAGTTTTCAGAAATGGAAGCTAGTCCATCTGGAGAACATAGAAGCCCTATGTTCTCGGAATAAAGTGCTTTATGCACGTGATCTCATTTAATTCTATAAAGTAGCATTGTCTTCATTATTTGACACATGAGGAAGCTGAGGCACAGAAAGTTTATACAATCTGCCAAAAGCCTCATCAATAATAGCGATAGATTCTTGTGAGTCTTCTGAAAAGACTACTAAACTCTACACCAGGAACTAGCCTTAATGATTGCCAAACTTTAAGCTTCTTTTCCTGCTGCTGCAGAGTGTGTGGGTTCTGTGGTTGTGGACAGGTTCAGAGGAACTTATCCTTAAAGCTCTCACTGCATGAACTTGAATGGACAGATGAGTCTCACTGGATAGCAGCACTTACTAACACTTTCTCCAGTTTCCTAAAGGGTGCACCATTCTATGCCCAGTTTCTTTCTTTCTATGGTGCCCCAAATACCTACACTGCTATTTGGTGGAAAATATAAGTTTAGACTTAAGAACTCCAGATTAAGTTTTGCAAAGGCTTCCTCCTATACTTCATTGCTCACTGAAACCAGGGGCTCCTTCCTCCGGAAGACTCAAACACCTCCAGGTTGTGTCTTCATCTCTCACAGCAATTATTACAAAGTCAGGTATCTGCATCCTTTAGGGTGTTTCTCTTATTGGATGTTGTCCTACTATGTGTAGTACCATTATTTGGATTCAATTTTCTAGGAAAAAGGGATAGTGGTCTTTTTGCAATTATAATATTGTATCCTGGGCACCAGCGGGGTCGGCTTCAGCTAGAACCTCACAGCTTCCTTCTCTCACAGCTGACAAACATTTTGAGTTTGACCTCCTTGAGTAAATTGCATTTTCCAAACTCTTTATACATCTCCCCATCCCATACCATTTATTTTGCTGGAGTCTCTTTTAGAGCCCAAAAAATTAACCTTCTTTTTTCTTTTTCTCTCAATGCTCTTGCTCTGGAATTCATGTGTCCGGTGCTTCTAGATGCTTCACTGTGGTGAACATAACTCTGTCTCATTACTTTCTGTGGGCATCAAGTTGACAGGTAGAGGCAACTGAAAACATCTTTGTGGGCTGATTTATCTCTTCTTCAGCACTGTTTTTCCTCTTCCAGGTCAGTTTGTGACCTTGCCAGAAAAGCTCAGAATCTTATGATAAATTTATTTTTACAACTTTTAAGAAACAATCAGGTAGTCAAATGAGGGGAATTGAGTCAATGTGCAGAAAATGATCCTTTTATTTTATTTTATTTTGTTTTTTACTTTCTCTTTAAAACCTTGTAAGGGCTGGGTGAATGGAAGATTTTTATTACAACTTGCTGAAATAAACTCTGTAAGACATTAGAGCTAGGCTGGATTTTTATTTTACATCTGCCATCTTTTCATCTATCTGGTCTCATATATTGCACAGTCATCTGTACTCACTTTTGCGGAGTGACATTGTTTTATGTGATCCCCTTTTTCCCCTCAGTGATATAAAATTTTCCTCTCTTTGATTTCAATATCTAACTTCATGAAGGACTCAATAATTGTAAAGTCAAGAGAATCAACAGCTAATTCCATGGAAGAATTTAGTGTCTCCGAGAACTTCTAAGAACAGCTTCACAAGTTATAGTGTATTGATGACACACTAATAGCTTTCAAATGGTGTACTTGCTCTAGTAACAAAAGCTTTCCAGTACTGTTATTAAAGTCACAGGCAATTGATAGGATTCTCTGCCAGAGAAGCAATGGTAAAACATGAATTAATAATAAGCAATATCAGTGGCATGCAAGGGACTCCAAACCCATGACTCAATGTGTATCTGGAAATCTTCACTTTAAATAGATTTTGAGTTTATTCTACTCTGTCTTCTCCATTTGCTGATGTTCATAGAAAGGAAAGCAGTGTTCCTTAGCAACATATTGTGATTTGACTGTTGGTGCATACTTTTTTGACTGTTGGTGCATTTTTTTCCCCATATTTATCCATCTCCTCATAGTAAATAGGATACTTATCCTTACCTGTAAAATGAGGAGAACCTCTTACAACAAGGTAAGCATATATTTTTATTTTGTGGTTCAAATTGGGAACTTTTTGAGAGTTAAAAGGGACACAATTAATAATTATTTCTAAACAACAGGTGTAAATTATGATTATGTAGGCAAAGCATGACAGTGATTACCCTACTGATATACAATTATTATTATTTTTTTTTTGAGGCAGAGTCTCACTGTGTCATCCAGGCTGGAGTTCAGTGGCATGATCTCAGCTTACTGCAACGTCCATCTCCCAGGCTCAGGCAATTCTCCTGCCTCAATCTCCTAAGTAGCTGGGATTACAGGTGTGTGCTACCATGCCTGGCTAACTTTTGTATTTTTAGTAGAGACAGGGTTTCACTATGTTGGCCAGACTGGTCTCAAACTCCTGACCTCGGGTAATCTGCCCACCTCAGCCTCCCAGAGTGCTGGGATTACAGGTGTGAGCCACCACGCATGGCCTATACAATTATTTATAATTCTGGTGTTGGACTTTTATCTTCTCACCAAAGTACATCAATTTTTTCTTAATTATAATATACCAATCTGCAAATGTGTAATTTGTGTTAGGTTTTGCAAATGTCATGGACTTGCTATATCTACTTCTCATGATGTCCATGGGAAGTCAATCAAGTAAAGTGGATAGAAGTGTTTATAATCTTTAAAATGCCCCCTAGGCAGCTGACCACCACTTACCACTACATAAATATAATCTGAAGATGTGTTAGGAAACTGTCTTCAATTGAGATTCATGGGAAAAGTCTGAGACAGAGAATTATCAGAAATTTTATTATAGGATACTGTGGAACTCAACACCTATTAAAAAAGTACTAGAGAAAAGGACAAAGTAAATAAGTTGAATTATGATGCAGTTGCAACAGTGGCATCAGCTGATACTATTGGGAACTCTGGACCATAAAGGACCCTTCAGAGCTGACCTCAACTGAAGCAAGGGGGGTAGGCCTTTGTATTTCTGCATTAAGCAGTTCTTAAATGTGTGCTGCCTCTGTGGAGGAGGTGTAATGATGGGTGAGACATATTTCTGTGGTCTAGGTCAATTCCTGGGGATGGACTTAGCTGTAAAACATCAATAGCCAATACTCCCAGATGGTGGGGGAATGAGTGCCTTCATCCTAAAGGGGGTTTTTGGGATGTGCACCCCAGTATCTCCTACTGAAACTCAACTTCTGTTTAGAAGACTTCTATTCAAACACAGAAACACCTTATCCTCATTGGTAATTAGAAAAGCAAATTAAAACATTGGCTTATTATTACAGATAACTTTTTAATTGCTAAAAACACTAGAAAACAAACCAAAACAAAAGAAATTTTGCTTTCTATTTAATTTGAAGTAACTATGAAATCTGCAGGGACCAATTCAGAAATGGTGACTGATATTTCAGAGTCTGGCTACATTCACGTGGCAAGGTTAATTATTGAAATATATCTGGCCAATTTTGTAGTAAGACTGTGTCAGAGGTAATTTTCAAAACCCTAGCTGAGATGACACAGAAAAGGGCCTATCCCTGTTTTAGTTCTGAGTTCTATATTCCAGGAAACCTGCCAGATACGGATACATCAGGATTGTTGGTCATCCTAGATAGGAAGCAAAGCTGGGGATAATTAATTGCTGAAAGTCACAATTGAGTGAATTGGTGGTTGGGAGGAAAGAATGACTCTTTCCAGCTTCTACAAACCAAAAAGTCTTTCTCAGTTATAGGCAGAGACCTGGAGGTAGAACCTGAAGCCCATGGCTGACCTTGAGTGAGTCATGGTTAAGTATCAAGTGGTGAATTGTATAAAATCATTTTTTTCTATTTAAAATTTCACACTTGTCTAAAACTGATTATAAAGATGTAGAAGTCTCTGAAAACTCAGAGAAAATTAAAGCTATGCTAGTGATAGTTGAGAAGCTCTCCTTAGCTCAATCTATCACCAAAACCATCTCACATGGAAATTCATCTTCCATAAAAGGGTTGAATTAGATTTCACATTCAATATATGAGTATGTTATCAAGATCTGGGCTAAGTCAATTGACTTTCAGAGTAAGAATATGCTAAACAAACAGGAAGTAAGGAAGAAGGTAAGTTAATGAAGGAATGGATGTGAGGAGAAGATTGTGGCTCAGTGAGTGGATGAGAATACAGGACTTCTCCAGGCTCAATGCACATAGGCTAATGGCAGCATCAGACATTTCAGACCCACAAGTAGATACTCCTAAAATTGTCTTGTCCTGACTGAGATGAGTTCAAGAACAGAATGGGACTGAATGATAGTGCTAAGGACATGAGAAGGCAGAGCAGGTCCGACGTCCTACTCCTGGTTGGTTTCTTTCCAGTAAATTGGAGAGGTAGTCTGATCCACACAAGTTTTAACCTTTGGGCTTGAGTTTTCTGATTTGACTTCTGAACTCACTGCTTCCCAGAGCCTCCAGACTGTGTGCTTTTCTTCTGCAGTGTTAGCACCTCAAAAAGTCCCAATGGATGCCCACTACCCATGATCTGAAAGGATGACAAAGTCAATGGTTGTCTTTGATGACTGTCACAGCTAATGCATATCCCTAAAGAAGGCTATTTTTTTGTGATTATGTTTTCACTTTAAAAATTAAATTATAAAAACAATTCATGCTGATTGATAATTTTGAGACAATATCAAATCATTTAATGTAAAAACATGAAAGTCTATCATTTCTTCTTTTTTGTTGTACTCTCCATTGGTTAAAAAATAGCTACTTAATGTTTTATAAAATTTTGAATGGGGAGGAATTACTTGGCCAGCCCCTGTTGTCAATAAATACATATTCCTTCTCCCTATGGAAGGAGTCATTCTGACCCCAGACTCTGAGATACCTTGAAATGTTTGATCTCAGATTTTGACAGATGGTCTTTCTTTAAGTGGGTTAGATAAGGGATGTGTTATTTAGGGAAAATGTAGGCAATTATTTTGATGTTTCTCTCTTACATGATGCCAAACATCTGGATATTTGAAGAGCTGGGAAAATGAACTTTACCTTAATACCTTTAACAGAAATTTCTCTTCAGCGAATTTTTATGTCAGAGTTGCAATGAATCCAAATGTCTTGACTTTTAAGCCACTGGAATAATTGGGTAAAGGTGCTGCATAGAAAAAAGAAGTGTATTTGAGATGAAAAAAATGTGGAAGATTAAATTTTTAAAACACATCAGTGATTGATGTCTAGTAGACAATGTCCCTGGATGGCATTTTTAATCTATCTCTAAGCAGGTTGGGTTCAAGCGGCTTTTGTTGCAGCCCTGCCTAGAGGCAGAGGATTCCATTATCTGATAAGCTACCCAGGGCTCTTTGTGGCTCTAAGTCCGCTACAATTTCTTTGTTTTATCAAGTGTGCAGTAGAGTAGAATCCTGCTTTGCTTCCCCATATCAGGTGCAAGAGTCATTTCTGGCTAAACAGCTCTTGATATTGAATTAGAAAAAAAAATCCTATCATAAATCTACTTAGGTGCCTGAGTTGCCAAGTGATCGGGCACCGGGATTTTAAGGTTTTATTCCTAACACAAGGGAAATAAATTCCCCAGGATACTTTCCATAGTCATTACCACACATTTCACAGTTTTACTCTAATATATGACTTATTTCAGCACTCTCCACTCCATCTCTTCTGTTTTCTATGATCTTCCAATGAAAGCATTTTATCTTTAGGCAATAACTAGTTTGTGAAGGTGGCAGGAGAATCTTGATTACTTAGTGAGTTGGTTAGGCGTGAAATCAACCAACCTACTTGTGATAGGCATGAGAGTTTGTTGAACCATTCTTGCTGTATCTAGATGGGGATCATTCATCAGAACAAGATTGAAGTCCTCTCTGCAGAACAATGGGAGTTTGGGGCTTGGGTGAAAGAATATTTAAATCATGTGTAACTTTCCAGGAAGAGATACTGTATAGTGGATTAGTAGAATACTGCAGAATAGCAAGGAGACTTCTTTTGCATGTTTGTTGTTGTTGTTGTTTCTGTAGAACAAGATGTTTAAGGCAGCAAATAAAGACCAGTAAACATTCATCTGTATTGAATCAAGTAAGTGAAAATATAACTTGGCAGTGGGAATGACCCAGAAATTCTCTGAAGTTTTGTTATCCCTTGGGGCCTGGGACAGAACTACAGGGATTATAATGAATTTGTGCATTGAGATGCTCAATGTTGGGAACACTAAAGACATACATTTTTAAAATTCCTTGGGACTAGTGTCCCCAGAATTTCTGATAAAGGAGTTTCTTGGTGCTTCGGAGATAATATAACTCCAGGAAATCACTGATCTTGCTATCTAACCATAATACTTGTATACATGCATCCACATGCACACAGATACACATATCCAACATACACACTGTCAGAAATTAAATTTTACATTCATTTCTTTATTTTATAACTTTTTAAAATGTACTATCTAAGTCTAAAACATATAATACTTGAAGATACTGTCTTCTGAAGCAGACAGACTGGTGTGTGGTTTGGCTCTGCCACATACTAGTGGAACTTGAGCAGGCTTCCTCACTTGCAAAATGGGAATAAGAATAATCTTCTAAATGGATTTTTGTAAAAATGAAATTCAACAATGGGTGCAAATGATATAATATGGTACCTGTCATATAGTAAATACTCAATATAGGTTGGCTTTTTAAAAATTACTTGTATAGTTGTCTTAAGCTCTTGCCATCTGAACTCTCCTATCTGAACTGAGAAAAATAACAAGTTAATGAACAGCTATGTACATATAGAGGGTGACCACTGGACTTTTGTCCAACTTTCCCCCTGTACTATATCTTATTTCTTAGTAATTTGCTGGATGTAGGTCTTGCCTGCACAAGAAGTTTAAAATATCAAGTTTTAAAGGAACTCACCTTATGTGTTCTTGTTGTTCTCTAAGGCATTTGACAGTCTTAGGCATATGGTAGATACCAAAAATTCTTCATTAATTGATGATAGATATGAATATGCCCCTCATATTTTTCCTTCTATCCCACCGTAGATGTTAGTGTCATCTCTACTTTTTGAATGGGACATTAATAAAGAAGATGAATAACTTCTGGATGTTAGGGCATGTAAGTGCATTATCCATATCAAAACTGCTCTATATAGTAAATAGTTGTTGCCACATACAAACTGTCCAAACATTAACTTAAAAAGTGAAAGTGCTTTCTGTGTACTTGATGCCAATTCATCATTTTAACTGCTTGTATTTTACAACATGTAAACGACAGTAGCTGGTTTTCTATTGTGTATTAAGGGTTAGCACTCCAGGAAAAGGAAACCAATATATTTATTCAAGCGCTTTCATCTCTGGTCTCTCACTTCTTGATTGCGTTGGTCACCAGGGAGTGTGGGTTTTATGACCTCCAGCTCGCAAGGAGTTAAGAGAGAGTTAGATCATCCATTAATAATAAGAAGACAATATAAAAAGAAAATAAATGTAACTTTGAGGGGAATCAGTTAAATTGATTGAAACTATTTTGCATGTGGATACAGTATGCATGGGACCCACTCTTTGGAAAACCTAAACTCTTCTGAGAATTTTGCCAAAAATGACCCATTAGCACTCCTCCTATTACCCTGCTTAGGACTTGAGTGAGCATATCTACTTTGATTTCTAAACCAATTCCAGATTTCCACCTCCTAAGGAACTTATGTTAATGAAATAATGTATCCTTAAGTCTTGCTATAGACTGTACAATGAAATAAGATTTTGCCATTTTACTTGGGCACCAAAGAACATAAATCACTTTTTTGGAATTCATCTTAACTGTTCGCAGTTTCCAAAAGTAAAGACATATCACATAGAAGCTTCTGGTTTTTTGGAAGTGAAAAATATTAGTGTCACTTGGGGACTAGAGTTCACTGTGTAGTTCATGCTAGTTCTGTGGGAAACTTGTACTGTAAGTTGGAAAGCAGTTTAAACGTACTACCAATTTGGCTAAAAGGGAATTTCTGGTGATCATACTGGCATTTGAAAAATAAAAAATTAAGATGAGAATTTACTTCCTTATATAGAAAAGAGGGAAACTTTACATTGAGTTGACAGAAGACAGAGAAGGTGTCTATAGTTAATTCACATCAATTCACTATATTTGAGGTTAGATTTTGAGACAGTGTGGGGGTATATTACAGTCAGGGAAAGTATATAACGAAAAGAAAGAGCCAAGATTGGGGAAAGAGATAGAGATAAAGATAGACTGAGATGTAGAAACAGACATAGGAAGAGGTGGTCACAGATAAACAGATGCAGAGACAGAGGCAGAATAAGAGATAATTATGTTGGTACTAAGAGGGACATAGAGGATGCATTCAGAGGGAATGCATTCAGAGGGAATGACTCCATGAAAAACATCATGGTGAAAACACACGGGAGATTTCCTTTTTTCTTTTCTTTTTCTTCTTTTTTTTTTTTCTCTTTTTGAGATGGAGTCTCACTCTGTTTCCTAGGCTGGAGTGCAGTGGCACAATCTCGGCCCACTGCAACCTCCACCTCCCAGGTTCAAGCGATTCTCTTGCCTCACCCTCCTGAGTAGCTGGGACTACAGGCTCCTGCCACCATGCCAGGCTAATTTTTGTGTTTTTAGTAGAGAAGGGGTTTCACTATGTTGATCAGGTCCTTTTGTCTTTGTGTGTGTGTGTGTGTGTGTGTGACAGACTGAGACTGTCGCAAAAGCTCTGTCACCCAGGCTGGAGTGCAGTGGTGTGATCTCAACTCACTGAAACCTTGACCTCCTGGGCTCAAGTGATTCTCCCATCTCAGCCTCCTGAGTAGCTGAGACCAGAGGCGTGTGCCACCATGTTTGGCTAATTTTTGCATTTTTTTTTTGTAGTGATGGAGCTTTGCCATGTTGCCCAGCCTAGCCTTGAATCCCTGTATTCCACCTACCTCAGCCTCCAGAGTGCTGGAATTACCAGCATGAGCCATCACGCTTGGCCAGGAGATTTTCTCATTCCAAAAAAGATACAGTTCTTCAAAGTAGCAGCTTGGATACTTGGACGTATATCTCCTTTTGAAAGATACATACACACAACACACACGCGCGCACACACACACGTACACACCCCATCAAGGTGTATGTAAGTGGATTTTTAAAAACCTCATGATATAAGAGTTTTGAAGAGTATGGGTGTTGGTGAAGGACCCCATACTGGTGGGCTTTGTAATTTTGCGAGAAAGCATGTAAAAATATTTGCAAATATTAGCTTCAAGGTATGACAGATCTGTCATGACTGTGGGGCCGCCCTAGCCATGTGGAACTGTGAGTACATTAAACCTCCTCCTTTATAAATTACCCAGTCTCAGGTCTGTCTTTATTAGCAGTGTTAAGAATGAACTAATACACAGGTCAAGCCACGGTCTGACTTTCCAAGCACATTGTCACTTATTTTCACTACATATGAATGAAGCTTTATTCAGCATGCTGTAACTTTCAACAATAATCACACACACACAGCCACATATGTACACACACACACTCACATATATGATGCTATATACATATATATATGTATTTATGAATATGTGACTATAATTATATATTTAAAATCACTGGCTGCTTTTGATTATCCAATACAATGCAAGAGGGTAGGCAGAAGCTGGTGAAGAGGAGTATATGTGGAATTCATGCTGTAAAGTATTTTACTGTGCTCGCTAAATGTTGGCTACAGAATTAACAGCAAGCTTTCTAAAAGTCCTTTCACAAAGGAAAATAATAATGAGTAAAAACTGCAGTTTTAAAACTGCCCCTGCTGACCATGGAGAGGTACTACTCTCTAGACTTATATCTGCTGATGCCCAGGTCCTTGGACTTCATATGTTCTCATTCTGTATCCACCTGGGTGTGAAAGAATCTCAGCTGTGGAGCTGGACATGCAGAGCACCCACTTCAAATTCTTGTGTTTTGAATTCATTCAGCGACTGCAGCTATGCTGAATCAGCTGAGGTCTTCCTGGCCAGCCTCTGATGAATTGAAATTGGGCAGGAAAACCTATATTCACCATTATGCCTTGCACAGAAAGCTCTTTCTACTCTCTCCTGACCTTAAGTGTCAAATTTATAGAGACTTCTGGGACTCAACAGGCTAGCCTCTCCTCTCACTATTTTCTCCCTCCATTGTTCTCCCCCTGTGATTCCTCCTATTATTTGAGGAGTCATAGTCTGTAACCCATGTATAGAGATATTGATGGAAGAAGAGGTGGAAGAAGAGGTAGGAGATACACAATATTTGGATCCCTTAGAAAGCATCACAGTGGAGAAGCGGTTGCCTAGTTCTCTGGATAATACAAACTCTGAATTTCGAACTAGGAGATGAAGAGTAGAAGGTGGGAGAAAACATCTTTCTTCCCATTTTCAAGCAGACGTAGCATGTTGGCCCAAGTTTTGGAAAAGAAAGAGCAGAATCTAAGACAAGCAGTCACCAGTTTATTTTCCTAAGTGTTCTTAAGAAACTGGGAAGAATGCAACAGATCAGGAAGGAAAGCCACTCCAAGTGTCTGCTATTGAACTGGTTACTTCAGTGGGCAACTGGAGCTCCACCCCATCAGGAATCCTCTGAAGAACTGTGTGAAGTGTGCTTCAGAATTGTCTGCCTGAGATACAGCAAAGGAACGGACTTTCTCACCTGTGCCTGTCCCTCATTGCTCAAGGGTGACTCCATGGAGTAACTTGCTCACTCATGCAGGTTTGCCAATGTGCTTGAATGGTTGTATGGCTCCTTGTAGGCATCACTCACAGCAGCTGTAATGTCCTAACGGAATGCAAGAAATACTCAGTCTGGCAGTGGTAAGGTGCTGCTGGGTCACATTTGCCTGGGGTTGGTTGCCACAGTAATACTAGAGTAAGAAATGGGAAAAGAGATTGTGAGGTAGCATATAAGAGGTGTCTAATATACATAGTAAGAGTACAGGTCTATTTATATTTCACACTTACATGTCATCAATAGAAAGCTCCTCCATTCTAACTCCCTATAAGAACATGGAAAGAAACTGCATCAAAGGTTGTTTTTTTTTGGACATATGGGTTGCTAATACATCTGGCTATTGTAATTTATTTTACAATAAGTGAAGTTTAATATCAAATATGTATGGAATAAAGACATAAAATAAAAAAAGAGTAGTAAGAACAAAAATTTAAAAGTAAAAATTGGTAAATAAGTTATAGATGAAGCCAGAAATGTAATAACTTTAAATGATGAAAAATTAGCAAAAGTTATTCTAGGCATCACACTTGTGAGTTTTCTGAATTTTGTACCTTGAGAATATATTATTTTTCCTTAAGAGTTATTCACATTGAATAGATAGGTATTCTATTCCCCCAACAAATTTCTTCTTTCAAAGGACTAATAATGAGAATCTAACATAAAAAGTATAAGAAATGAGAGTGATTAAGAAAGTATGAAGATAAACAAAATGGATGGTTTAATAAAGAAATGTGTGAGAAAGAACCAGAAAAAGCTTTACCACTGATAAACCTGAAGCAATGTGAGATGTTAATTTCTACAATTGTTTACATATGTGATGAAAACTGACAACAATGTAGGAATAGGGAAAAAAGTCTATATTGGGATATATGAGAAAATTAGAGGAAAGAAAAGTATTTTAAGGCAACACTAGTGTGTTTGCTTTTGAAGGGACTGTCTTGCCCTGAGCTATTACATTTTGTATAATATCTTTGGCAAGAGTCAAAGATGTCCTTTCCTTTGACCCCTTATCTCATGCATTGCCTTTGAGGATATTAATACTTTTAATCATAACTAATATTCATTTAAAAACTTGCTCTGCACTCAGTGTTCTGCAAGTACTCTAGCTTGAGTTTCATTATTTAATTCTCACAAAGACTTTAGGAGGTGGGTTTATTATTTCTATTATTGCAGGCTGGTTCAATGAGGCTTTGAGGGGGGAATTAAATTGCCCAAGGTCAGAGCTAGTGAGTGCCAAGCTGGGAGTCAGCCCATCTCTGAACTCAATGCCAGTGCTCTCCACCACTTTGTTCTCTGCTGGTAAACAGGAAAGGAGCAGCGCTGATCTAGAGAGAGCCCAGTGCTAGGCTTTCACCAGCCCAGGCTCCTGAGGGGATAGGACACTGGGTCTTACTGGTGATCTATCGTGACTTAATTTTCAAATTGGAATTTCGTAGTCTTGTTGCTGCTGCTTATGGCTAGGGTGGTTTGAAAACAGCCCCAGGGCACATGGTTTGACAATGACTATCTTCTGATTTGTGTATTTATTTGTATTAAAATGATTACAATGTTATAAAATTTAAAGAACATTTAACTCTCATTAGCACTTACTATTATCTAATAATACAGTTATTAAAACTGTTATAAAATCGGGTCCATGGTAGAAAAATCTGAATGCTTTCTGTGTACCTGTTCTATCTATCACCTAGCTATCTGTGTGTCCAACCATTTATCTATCCATCCATCCATCCATCCATCCATCCATCCATCCATCCATCTGTCCATCCATCTGTCTCATCATCATTATCATCATCAACAGGAACAACAACATCATTTGTCTATCTAGTTAATATGGTGAATGAGTGTCTGGGTAAGTGTATGGATGGGTAATGGAATATAAATTATTTTTCTCAGGACACTGGTGCTGTCAAACGACTAAAAAGATCATAACAGGCCAGGCACGGTGGCTCACACCTGTAATCCCAGCACTTTGGGAGGCCAAGGCGAGCTGATCACGAGGTCAGGAGATTGAGACCATCCTGGCTAACATGGTGAAACCCTGTCTCTACTAAAAATACAAAAAATTAGCTGGGTGTGGTCATGAGCACCTGTAGTCCCAGCTACTCAGCAGGCTGAGGCAGGAGAATGGTGTGAACCCGAGAGGCAGAGCTTGCGATGATCGCGCCACCGCACTCCAGCCTGGGCGACAGAGCGAGACTCTGTCTCAAAAAATAAATAAAAAATAAATAAAAAATAAATAAAAAGGAAAAAGAAAATCATAACGAACATGCTATATATATTTTTATTCTAAATCTCTGACAACAGAGGTAGTTTGGAATCATAATGACTCTCATATGGAAGTGGTTACAGAAATGTGCTTTTCCACATTAGTCTTGGCTCTAGTTTCTCTCCAGCAAATACTGTGGTGATCAGGCTGCTGAGAGAATAAATGAGCAATCTGGGGCAGAGTACCTTGTGCCCCTGTTGATGAGACTCAACAAACAAATTCTGGTGTAACAAATGATTGTACCACGTGAGTGGGTGACAACCTAATGGATTGTGGTTATAACCACAGCCGGTTCTGCTGAGGCTTAATCCAAACATTTTTTTTTTTTTGCTTGTGTTTCTGGGAAATTCAGAGAAAATAATGACTTTTGGATGGAATTGTCTTGTAAAGTCAAGCCAGCTAGGTTTTTCTTGGTGTGGCATTCAAATACACATCAGTTCTACATGAAAGAAAGAAAGAGAGAGAGAGAGAGAGAGAGAGAAAAGAAAAGAAAAGAAAAGAAAGAGAGAGAGAGAGAGAGAGAGAGAAAGAAAAGAAAGGAAAGAAAGGAAGGAAGGAAAGAAAGAAAGAAAGAAAGAAAGAAAGAAAGAAAGAAAGAAAGAAAGAAAGAAAGAAAGAAAGAAAGAAAAGAAAGGAAGGAAGGAAGGAAGGAAGGAAGGAAGGAAGGAAGGAAGGAAGGAAGGAAGGAAAGTTAAATATTCACTACACTTCACACAACACAAAACACCAATAGTGAGGGTTACGTTCATATCAGTTCTACGCGAAAGAAAGAAAGAAAAAGAAAGAAAGAAGAAAGAAAGATAGAAAGAAGAAAGAAAGATAGAAAGAAGAAAGAAAGAGAAAGAAAGAAAGAAAGAATAGTTAAATATTCACTACACTTCACACAATACAAAACACCAATAGTGAGGGTTACATTCATCACCCACAGCAAAATTCCTTACCTCCTCCTTCATCTCTTATTCACATAGCAGCTGTCACCAAAGTCCTCTAGTCTCCGACCTCAAACTTCCCCAAACACTCTTTCAACTTACCCAATATATTCCTTTTTCTCTCCTTTCATGCCTGCCCACTGAAATCCCACTCCAGGAAGTTACTCTCTGTTTTGTTTTTTCCATTATAGAATAACCCATAAACCTTTCTGTCATGCCTATTTTTACCACTCTTACAAACAGCTTTCAAGATAGACACAGCCTCTCTCATCTTAATGATAGTGGAAGTGTGGAGTTGGGAAAATTGCAAGCACTAATAATTTAATTTAAATATGTTCTTTATTTCTTGTTACAAATACTTGAATAATTCCTCCCACACCCACCATATCATTTCATTTCAGTATAAATGTAAACTACTGAGGGGCTTTAAGGAAGGACGTGATGAGGCATGTTGGATCCGATGTATATTTTGGCTGCTGTATGAAGAATAGACGGGAAATGTTAGTGAGATTTAAGGCAGGGGAAATTCTGCAATGTAAAATACCATAATACTCCCTGGAAGGAATAGTGGTCTGAAGTGTGGGTAAGTATTGCAAAAGGCAAGCTGACAGATTCAGGAAAAAGAAAAGAAATGGTATCAATAGGGCTTCATGATTGACTGGATGTGGCAGGTGAGGAAGAAGTTCTTGCTGACTTGGAAGATAGAAATCATGCAGGTAAATTACTTTCAGTGTTGCCATGAACAGACTGAAACCCAGAAGCCAATGCATAATATTTCTGTTCCCCTCGCCTAACCTCTGAAGATGTGGTAAAACGGCTAAACCATCACCATGGGAACCTACTCAATTTAAGAAAAGGACCAAGGCTGTGTAGACAAAATTAGTTTCCTTGTTTCACTTATCTTGTTGATTTCAAAATGACCCAGCTCTTCTAAAAATCATCTTGGAAGATAGGAGTTATTAAGCATCTTTCAACAAGAAGAGAGGCTATTAGAATTAGAAAACTAAAATATGGGACAGGCCATAAAGTCAGAGATCTCTGATTTTTTTTTTTGTCTCCTCTGGATGCCTCTGTGTCTCTTTCACTTTCAGAAAAAAAAGGGACTTTCTAAATCCCACATCACTACTCTTCTCCTAGGCAAAGTGGTTTGGAGAAGAGATGAGACAAAAGCTCCTTTCCCTCTCCAACTTTCTTAGTTGATGAGCCTTTCATGCCCCTTGGCAAGAACTTCCCCACACAAATCTCTAGAACTCTGCACTTCGTGGGCTAAGGGGCAAGATAGAGGCCAGAGTTCCTGTGTGAGCTAGCTGTTGTGTAGATGAACAAGTATAAGGACTGAATTCTTACATTTTAATTCTAGATTTGATACTTAATAGCTTTATTGCCCAAGTCAAACTTCTTTGACTTTCTGAGCCTTTTTTCTCCTTCCACAATGGTGGTTGTGAGGATTAAATGAGAGAGTATAAAATAAATGTATTCCATTAGTTGACAATGTCAAGTGACCAGGAAATGTTACTTGAAATTGGTATGTAGCAGGGACTGTCTGTGCCCAAGTCTGAGCTATTGTTTTACTTACTCCCAAACTTCCCTGTCTCCAAAACTTTCCTCTCTATTGGTACTACGAGAATGGGCCTGTCGGGGACGGGGATTAGGGGTGTGTCTCTGAATTCCCCCCCGGATATTTCACTGATGGCCCCGTTAAACTTCCTACCAAGTTTTGCTAGAAATCCTTGAGATTTACAAGGGTCATCTTTCAGTGGAGGCAAGTTGGGCGGCCCGTAATAGAATATGGATTCTATTGGGGATGGGAGATTTGGGGCAGAGGGAGGGAGAGGTCATATGAAGATCTTCTCAAATAACTGTGATTACCAGGGAGTATTTGTCAGATGCTGCATTGGGTGTTTTTGAGACATTTTTTATTTAACTCATATAATAATTTGCGGTAGGTGTTTTGACTCCAGTGGGATCAAGTCAGTCCCACAAGGTGACTAAGCTAGTTAGAGGCAGAGCTGGAATTAGATCCCAAGTCTGTCCAGCTCCCAAGGCCATACATACTGGGTTCATTATATTCCCTGCATCTCATGTGAAATAGCCTATGAGGCAGCTCTCTCCTTCACTCATTATTAGATCCTTCACGCATTATTAGATTCACATTAGTGACAGTTGTGTATTTACTTGGCTCTTAATGTCCAGAGATTCCTCTCCTCAATATATTAAGAAATAAGTGAAGATAGTTTATTTCTAGTCCTTCTTGGAGCCTTTCATGTTCTGTTTCTACTCTTTGTTTCTTCTAACATGATGTTTATTTTTCTTCTTAATTGCATGTTTATTATTAGGCAATGACTTAATCCTCCTCTCTTCACACTCTTGTAATGGGAAAATAGAGTTTTGAGTTATTTATAATCTTCCTTTCCAGATTTGACCACCACTTTCACTACACTCAACCTACCTGGCAACAACTTCATGCATTCCTGAAGCATAGAGTGTTTCTCTAAAGGACAAACAAACAGCAACAATGACAAAATCAAGATGAATTTTTGTCTACTTTGGTTTTATGCTCATCTACAACAGATGCTGTCCATTGGCTGTGAAAGATTTTTTCAGAAACTTCTGTCAATCCATTAATGTTTAATTCTTGCAAAGAAGTATTGGTTCAGTCTGTTGATAGAATTTGGAAAAAAAAAAAAAAGATGCAAGTGAAACAGCCAAGGGCAAAGTCAATATCTGACAAGACCAAGCAAAACTTCAGTGACCAAGGCAAAAGCAAACAGCAATCAGCAACAAGAGTCCTTTCATTTGGACACTAATATTGGGCAAAGTGGCATAAAATGTAGGCAAACTCAAATACATTTAAATAGGAGACTCAAGTCTTCCTAAAATTTTCTTCCTGGTGGACACATTCTGTTCTAGGAAAAAATTACTCTCTCTCTTTCTTTCTTTCTTTCTTTCTTTCTTTCTTTCTTTCTTTCTTTCTTCCTTCCTTCCTTCCTTCCTTCCTTCCTTCCTTCCTTCCTTCCTTCCTTCCTTCCTTCCTTCCTTTCTTTCTTTCTTTCTTTCTTTCTTTCTTTCTTTCTTTCTTTCTTTCTTTCTTTCTTTCTTTCTTTCTTTCTCCTTTCTCTCTCTCTTCCTTTCTTTCTCTCTCCTTTCTCTTTCTTTCTTTTTTCTTTCTTTCTCTCTCTCTCCTTTCTTTCTCTTCTCTCTCTCTTTTCCTTCCTTCCTTCCTCCCTCCCTCCCTCCCTCCTTTCTTTCTTTCTTTCTCTCTTTCTTTCTTTCTTTCTTTCTTTCTTTCTTTCTTTCTTTCTTTCTTTCTTTCTTTCTTTCTCTTTCTTTCTTTCTTTCTCTTTCTTTCTTTCTCTTTCTTTCTTTCTCCCTCTCTCTCTTTTTCTTTCTTTTCTTTTCTTTTATCTTTCCCTGTCTTCCCTTCTCTTTCTTTATCCCCTTCCCTTTTCCCTTCCCTTTCTTTATCCCCTCCCCTTCTTCCCTTCCCTTTCATTTCCTTCCTTCTTTCCTCCATTCCTCCCTTTCTTCTTTTCTCCTTCCTTCCTGAAATGGCTTCTTGATGTCACTAGCATGATCATGTATCTAGAGCTTAGAATTTAAGCCTCCAGAGAAATTTGGGAGTTGCTCAAATCTCCTTGAGCACACATAAGATGATGAACCCTTCTAAGTCCCCTTCTTTTGGATGTCACATCACACAGGGCTCACCTGCATCTTAGCACCCTATACACTTTGTCATTATCTGTGTTTCTTTCAGTGCACTAGGATTCCTCCCATTCCAGTAAACTGGGTGTGTTCATCTGTGTATGCTCAGCATGGTATAGGCAATAAGCACTCAATGCTTTTGAAGAATTTAAATGCATGCTTTATTTTGTGTTTGAGATGAAAAAAAAATTAAATATTTGTACATTCAATATGGACAGCCATCTGAAGTTGGTGCTCCATGGATAATAATCTTTTCTATACAAATTCTTTGTAATTTTTAACTTGTTAGTCAGGTGCCTTTACAGGTTGATATGGTTTGATTTTGTCCCCACCCAATCTCATCTTGAATTGTAGCTCCTATAATTCCCATGTGTCATGGGAGGGCCCTGGTGGGAGGTGATTGAATTATGGGGTGGATCTTTCCCATGCTCTTCTTATGATAGTGAATAAGTCTCATGAGATCTGAATGGTTTTATAAAGGAGAGTTCCCTTACACAAGCTCTCTTCTCTGCCACCATGTAAGATGTGACTTTTCTCCTCATTCACCTTCAGCCATGACTCTGAGGCCTCCCCAGCCATGTAGAATTGTGTGTCAATGAAACCTCTTTCCTTTATAAATTACGTAGTCTTTGGTATGTCTTCACTGGCAGCATGAGAACAGACTAATACAGTAAATTGTTACCAGTAGAGTAGGGTGCTGTTGTAAAGATACCCAAAAATGTGGAAGCGACTTTGGAACTGGGTAACAGGCAGAGGTTGGAACGGTTTAGAGGACTCAGAAGAGAGAAGATATGGGAAAGTTTGGAACTTCCTAGAGACGTATTGAATGGCTTTGACCAAAATGCTGATAGTGAGATGAACAATAAAGTGCCGGCTGAGGTGATCTCAGATGGAGATGAGGAACTTGTTGGAAACTGGAGTAAAAGTCACTCTTCCTATACAAAGAGACATTTTGACCCTGCCCTAGAGATCTGTGAATCTTTGAACTTGAGAGAGATGATTTCAGGTATCTAGCAGAATAAATTTAGAAGAAATTTCTAAGCAACAAAATAATTCGAGAGGAAGCAGAGCATAAATGTTTGAAAAATCTGTAGGCTGATAATGCAGTAGAAAAGAAAAATCCATTTTCTGGGGAGAAATTCAAGCCTGCTTAGAAATTTGTATAAGTAATGAGGAGCTAGATGCTAATTACCAAGACAATGGGGAAAACATCTCCAGGGCATGTGAGAGGCCTTGGGGGCAGACCCTCCCATCAGAGGCCCAGAGACCTAGGAGGGAAAAATGGTTTTGTGGGGTGGGCCAAAGGCCCTGCTGCTGTGTGCAGCCTAGGGACTTGGTGCCCTGCATCCCAGCCACTCCAGTCATGGCTAAAAGGTGACAAGGTACATCTCAGGCCCTGGCTTCAGAAGGTGCAAGCCCCAAGCCTTAGCACCTTCCACATGGTACTGGGCCTGTTGGTGCACCGAAGTCAAAAATAGAGGTTTGGGAACTTTTGCCTAGATTTCAGAGGCTGTATGTAAATGCCTGGATGTCCAGGCAGAGGTGTGCTGCAAGGGTGGGGCCCTTGTGGAGAACCTCTGTTAGGGCAGTACAAAAGGGAAATGTGGGGTCAGAGTCCCCATACAGAGTCCCCACTGGGGCACTTCCTAGTGGAGCTGTGAGGGCCACTGTCCTCCAGCCATGCATCTGGGACTACAGATGCATGTCACCATGCCCATCTAATTTATTTTTATTTTTATTTTTAGTAGAGACGGGTCTTCACCATGTTGGCCAGGATGATCTCAAACTCCTGACCTCAGGTGATCCACTTTGACCTCCCAAAGAACACTTTACTTAACCAGCCTAAATGTTCTGATACTGTCACTAAGTACCTTGTAGAGCCTTTTTCTATTCCACTGATTTTGTGAACTTTGCTTTCACTGCTGCCAAAAGTTGTTATTATTCACATCGAGTTCACATAGTCTGATTTTTTTCATGATGGCAGAGATGCTTCCACTGGTTTGATCCTTCTGTGGCCATAGTTATCCTTTGAGAAATACCTTCAGTAGCCTCCCTTGGACTTTTAGCTGATAGGTTTTCTATACTTGGACTATCAAGGGTGCAACCACATGCTTAGTAATTCTTGCTACATCGTTTTTGAAGAAGGACTTTCAGACTCCCCCAGATGCTGTACTAGAATAACAAATATGAGCATAAATTCATAAAATAGATAACAAAGTCAGAGTTGGCTCTTTGCCAAGGTTAATGAAATTGTTAAGCCTCTGACTTGACTGAGATTGAATAAGAAAAGAGAAAATGCAAATAAGTAATATTAGAAATGAAGTGATATAACTCAAAAGCAGATTTATGTCAGTTTATTTAAAGTTAGATAAAATGGTTAAATTCCTAGAAAAAAAATGTAAATTATCAAAATTGGCTCAAACAGAAATTTAAAAGCCTGAATTGTCTAATTGCATTTAAATAAATTGAGTACCTAGTCAAAATTTTTCATACCAAGAAAGCCACAAGGCCCACAGGTTTCTACAGGTGATTCCTAACAAAACTTAAAATACAGATGATTTCAATCTTACACAGAAGCACACCCCAACTCAAAATTACTGACAGTTGTGCTATGTCACACAGCGACTGTAACTGGTAGGATTCTTAACATATTATGCAGTTGGACCATTTTAAATATTCTTGCTAAATTTCCACTTGATACATAGCTCTTGAGAGCTCACTTTCTGGATATTCTAATTGATGATGATTTAGATAGAAAAAAACTATAAGTATTGTCCTTAAGGAATTCACAATCTACTGAAATATCCAGGAAAGCAAATACACAATTATTAGCCATTATATTATAAAATTTTACCTATTCAGGGCAGCTAAACCGTTCCCCTAGATTGGAAAGAGGCCGTCAGGTTCAGGCTTCCCATAGGAAGTGACACCATTGTAGAGTCTTGAATTGTGAGTAGGATTCAGGCAGACAAATAAGAGAGAAGATCATTTTAGTAATAGGGAACTCGAAGTGCCAAGGCTCAAGGATAAAATAGTTGATGATATTTAAACATTTTAAAAATTATTTAGTATGTCAGTAATTCAGATCAAGGTAAGACAAGAGACTAAGAATTGTCACTGTACTATCTAAGACCTTGTGTGATGCTCACACAGCTTGAATTTTCAACTTGGGGACATTGGAAAGCCATGCTCAAATCGAAAGAGGTCAAATGTGCCAATCAGAAGCTGAGTTGGGGACTATCTTCATGGTTATTTTTGTCTTCATATTTCCTCTTCTCTGTAGGTGTGTGCTTGTCTTTGGGAGTTTGCCTTGCTCTATATTTGCTTATTGATGGCTACTACCTCATGGTCGGAAGGTCTCAGAATTTTATTACATGTGTCCAAATTCCAAGTGAGTGCAGGATATTTTACTACAGCAACTCTGAAACATGATCGTTAAATTGGTTTCAGTATTTTTGCCCTTACAAAATAGCTCACCCTTTGTTAGAGGTATCATGATTATAATTACTATTTATTAAGCACTTTATACTTGCACTATGGTAATAGTCCTGCATTCTTTGTATAAATATGTTGTTAATTAATGTGCTAAGTACAGAAAGATTTGTAGAACAGCTACTCTGTGCTAGGTGTTATGCATACTAGGAGTAGAATGATGTGTAAAATCAGCATAGGTGTAAGACATAGGTAATAATCAAGTAAACAATGAAATTCTACAAATTTATTAAAATATAACCATATATACACGTATATGACCACACATACCTATATATATGAATACACACATATGCATATATATATATATATAATTGTGAACCCAAACATTGCAGTACTACATCAATGATAACAAGATATGTGGTTGGTATAGTCAAGAAAGAAATTTCTGTGATGGTGACACTGAAATAGCATTCTCTTCTTACAAAAGCTTATGGATAGGAATTAATGGCACCATTTTAAAGATGAATAAATTAAGGCTTAGAGAGAATATATAAATTGCCATGGCTCACATTATTAAGTGATAGATCTGGGATTAATTCCAAATACTAGCTTGGCCACAGTGTTCATGATTTCTTAATATTGTTTTTTTTTCCAAGATGAGCTAATATGTACTTTCCTGTACCTTAATGTACTTCTCTTTTCTTATACACTTGGGAACAAATCAGTCCATATTTAATCTCAAATATTTGGAAAACATTGCTTCTTTTTGTCCTTGCTCTTCCAAATTAGTAATAGCAACTCTCTTCCAAGTTATTAAAAACTGATATTTTGAGTTATTCCTGCATGCCAGGGTGTGCAGTGGTGAACAAAATAAACATGATCTTTGTCTTTATTAAAAATACTATCTAGAGACAAATTGTATCAGTTACCAGTTGTCACTATAATGTTATGTAACAAGGCATACCAAAATGTAGAGACTTAAAACAATGATAGTTTATTATTTATTTGTTTCTTGGTGACTCAATTCTCTTTCACATGCTACATCCCTCTAGGAAGCCAGCTGAGGCTTATTCTCGTGGAAGTCAGCAGTGTCCATGTAAGGATGTAAGGAAGTGGAAATGTGAACATGCTTTTGAAATCTGTTTGTGTTTATTACTGTTCCATTGTCCAAAGCAAGTCCTATCGCCAAGACTGAAATCAGAGAGGAAGGGGACTACGAAGGTACAGATAAAGATCGTGAATAGAGAGAGAAGTCATTAACTGGGGCTACCAACACAATCAATTTACCATTGGAAATTTATGGTTTTCTGTGTGATGTTCAAAGCATGGTTTATAGATTTTTTTATAGGTCATTCAAACAGAACACAGTAGATTGATAAGATTGAATGATAACTATAGAAATATTTAATACATACTAGATAATTATATTTGAATATATGAATATTCATCATTCTACCCATTCAGTAAACAGTGAATGACAATAATGATAATTTGATCATGATAATCTACTAGACATTCTCATTAAGAATATCCATGCAAGAACCACAGAGTTGTTACTTAAAATGCAGACGAACCAAAGGAAAAATATAGTGATGGTGATTCCTTAGCTACCTCTTTTTTAATATAGAGAGAGCTTAAAAGCTGCTAAACATTCAATGGTCTCATATCAAATTATCATGTTATAATCTCATATCAAATTATGTTTGTATTGTGATCAAGATAACATTATAACATTGTGACCATTCAGCCTTTAACATTGGTCTTTTATTTATTTATTTTTTGTGGGGGACAGAGTCTCACTCTGTTGCACAGGCTGTAGTGCAGTGGTGTAATCTGGGGTCACTGCAACCTCCGCCTCCCAGGTTCAAGCAATTCTTGTGCCCCAGCCTCCTAAGTAGCTGGGACTACAGGCGCCTGCTGCCATGCCCAGCCAGCTTTTTGTATTTTTAGTAGAGATGGGTTTCTGTCTTATTATTTGACCTGATTGTATGGAAAAATGTAATTGAGTTAACAATGTAGTACTAATGCTGAATACATCCTGTTGTCCTAGTCCACAGATAAGCTGGGAAAAAAAAAATCATTAGCACAGATTTGGCTGTTTACCGTTGTGATACATTGATGTATACAATAAGGTCTTTGCTTACTTTTATCACATTGTATTCATTTGCTAAGGCTGCTGTAACAAAGTTCCACAAACTGAAGGACTTTAACAATAGAAATGTATTTATTCACTGTTTTGGAGGCTAAAGTTTGAGATCAATGTATTAGCAGCATTGGCTTCCTCTGAGAACTGAGAGGAAGGGTCTGTTCCCTGCTGTTCACCTAGTTTCCAGTGGTTTGCTGGCAATCTTTGGCGATACTTGACTTGTAGAAGTATCACTCTGATCTTCTCATTCCTCTTCATATGACATTCTTCCCGTATGTGTGTCTGTGTCCAAATTTCCCCTTTTAATAAATATACAAATCATATTGGAGTATGACCCAACCTAATGATCTCATCTTAACTAACATATTTGCAATGACCCGTTTTTCAAACAAGGTCACATTCTAAGGTACTGGGAGTTAGAACTTTAACATGTGAATTTGGATTGAGGGGCAAAATTCAGCCCATGATACATGCAGAGAAAATTCAAGCTCAAAGTTGAAATTGTATTATTTTAGAAAAATTTCTTAGTTACTGACAGTACAAGCTAATTTTGGTTATGATGTATATGTATAACCAAAGGACTAATATTTTGTTACAGTAAGTTGTTCAAGACAAAGTTGCTAATTAGTAGTTACTGTGGGATGTTAATCTATACCAAAACATCACCATAAAGAGGGGGGAAAGGATGTTCTATTGGTAACATTCCTAAGTTGCATTAAAGGCTATAAACCTCACCCTAATGGCAAGTTTCTTTCTGGGTTTTGGAAAATATTCCCTTTTTTTTGTTCTTCCTCTGCCTCTGCAGTTTTTTTTTTTCACCTCAAGTACTTGTCTTCTGCCACTTCACTTGACCTTCCAATTTGGGGCCTTCTTGAAATATGAAAAATTTAGGTAAGAGTGACACTAGAGACCCAGCAATTGGAAGGAGAATGAAAAATAATGGTATGTATTGTAAAGATGAGGATATTAAGATTCAAAGAGACTGCCCAGAATGAAATGTTAGGAAATAGCAGGGCTAACAAATACAGACTTACCTGAGGAGTGGATTTCTGTCGAGAATTAGATATTTGACACTGATGTGGTTTGGCTGTGTCCCCACCCAAATCTCATCTTGAATTGTAGCTCTCCTAATTCTCACATGTCATGGGAGGGACCCAGTGGGAGGTAATTTGAATAATGGGGTGGGTCTATTATTCAATAGCATGAATAATGCTATTGAATTCATGAACAATATTCATGAACAGTTCATGAATTCATGAACACCATCCTGTTCTTATGATAGTGAATAAGTCTCGTGAGATCTGATGGTTTTATATAGGGGAGTCCCCCTGCACATGCTGTCTTGCCTGCCACCATGTAAGATGTCCCTTTGCTCTTCCTTCATCTTCTGCCATGATTGTGAGGCCTCCCCAGCCATGTGGAACAACTAAACATCTTTCCTTTATAAATTATCCAGTCTCAGGTATGTCTTTATTAGCAGCATGAGAACAAACTAATACAGACACAGATTAAAAACTAAACTTAATGTCACTGATGATATTCCTGGTTCTTCTTCCTCCTATAACTCCCAACTTTCTAAAAAACGTTTCTCAGTTTAATGGGGGGAAAAGGCAAGCCTTGAGTTCACATGGGGACATGGAAGAAGGGCAGTATTTTCTTTCCTAATGGCATAACCAAAAGAGGATGGTCGGGCAAGGCCTCTCTCATACTAAACAGAAATTGTGCAGCCTTGGTTGGCAGATGAGTGACACACATGATTTGTGTATATGACAGCAGGAGAAAAGAAGTTCCTTTTGGGAACAATTCTTGATTGGTGGATGAAAATGGATGCGAAACATAACCTCCTCTTGACTTAGAGAAATGACAACAAATAATGAAGAGTCAGCATCCAAGGTCTTTGAACAGATCATGACTTTAAACTCTAGATGAAGTATATATATTCCTATCACATCTAACCTAAATGGTTTCAGGTTGAATTAAAATTTATTGCAACTCCTCTCTTTGCTTTTATTCTAAGTGCGTTTCTACATACTATCATGTTTAAATCTTAAGCACTCCTATGAGATAATTATCATAAGTTCTGTTTGGCTAATGAGATGACTAAAGCTTGAAAACTTTCTTCTTGAGACAGTTTATTTCTTTAAATGAACTAGAAATTGTTTCAAAAAGAGGTCTATTTTTATGGAGAATGTGACTTGGTAAGACCCTTGGAGTGGTTACTGGGTCTCTAAAACATGATTATTGTGGAATCCTAGAGAGACTGTGGATGAATATTTTCAAGTTAAAGATGCTGGAGAGAGACAATGTATGCGAGATCTGGAGGCATAAAGACAGACTTCACAGCAGGTTCTTCGCCATGTTCCCCTCCCCACCCAGGCTTTAGAAAACTTGCTTGAAATGCCTGAGGTGAATATATTTCATTTTGAATTGGAGGTAGTGGGTGCCTTGTTAAATGATAATTTAATCAATAAAATAAAACCATGACTTGTGCAAAAATAAAATAAACTTGTAACAAAGATTTCACAATTCACTAATTAAGGACAGAACAAATAAGATGTTAAGAAGAGTTCAAAAGGAAATTTCAAGGATATTCATTCAAATGATAAAGACAGACAAGAATGCAGAATTTTTTTATGAACATTTGCAAAACTGGCTTCTTCCAGTGGGAAGAGGGAAACCAATTGGATTTCCACAGATCAAAAAAAAAAAAAAAAAAAAAAAAAATGCATTTGTGGGCAGGGTGTGGTGGCTTACAACCGTAATCCTAGCACTTTGGGAGGCTGAAGAGAGAGGACCCCTTGAGGCCAGGAGTTGAAGAGCAGTCTGGGCAACATAGTGAGAACTCATCTATTAAAAATAAAAAAAAAAAAGAAAGAAAAGAAAATTAGCCAGATGTGGTGGCATGCACTTGTAGTCCAGCTGTTCAGGAGGCTGAGGTGGGAAGATTCCTTGAGCCTGGAACTTTGAGGCTGCAGTGAGCTATGATAATACCACTGCACTCCAGCTGGGGAGACAGAGCAAGACCCTGTTTCAAAAAGAAATGCATTTGTGCTTCAATGAACAGGAATCATTAATAGTATTATCATTTTCTACAATGGATAGCATTTTAAAATAGCTCAAAGACAAAAAGGACACAGATAACCTAGAAGGGTGTATTAGACAAAACATCCAGTGATAATTTTGTCCATTTCAAAGTATTTCACTATTTTTTTTCTGACATACTCAAGGTAGTACTAAAGCAACAAACTTGAAGGAGGAAGGCTGAGTCAGAGAGAAACCTGGGGAAGTAATTAGCTGAGAATCCATAGTCATGGGAAGGCTTTGGGCTTTGGCAAGGGGGTGGATTTGGAGTTCAAGCCAAATTTAACAAAATTGACCTATGCTTTGCATTTTGTGGTCCTTAGAATGGTAAGTAGAACATTGGGCTGGAGCCGCATTCTTTATCCTTCCAAGCCCACTTCGATTTTTACTTCATTGTACCATATCAAAATATTATAAGTAAGAGCTTCCTTTTTAGTGAGTTTAATTGTTGAATAATACTGTTACTGCTAGAAGGTATCCAAGCCACACAGCACTGGAATATGTTAACGGTGGCAAATCCATTTGGGTCTGCAGCAACCTCAATTCTTGCCTCCTCAGAAGAAGTAATTTGACTGAGGGGCATAAGGCAGGAAGAGAGACTAAGGCAAGTTTTAGAGCAGGAGTGTAAGTTTATTTTAAAAACTTTAGAACAGGAATGAAAAGAAGGAAAGTACACCTTGGAAGAAGGCCAAGCAGGTGACCTGAAAGGCAAGTGCACAGTTTGACCTTTTAACTTGGGGTTTTATACACTGGCATAATTCCGAGGTCTTGTGTTACTTCTCCCCTGATTCTTCCGTTGGGGTGGGCTATCTGCATGTGCATGCTTGAGCCCACTTGTCCGACTCCTGAGATCTTATCAGGAAGCTGCTGGTCACATTTCAGGTGTTTTCTATCTATTAGGAGATGGCCTTTCCCTGGTGCCAGCTGTGACTAATTATTACTTGAGAGAGACAGTTAACAACCACCAGACCATCACCTGGTGGTCACCCAACACTTCTGCTATGTGTGGAGGAGGAGCCCTCTCCTGCCCTGTGTATACCCGACTAGCTACCCACTGTAACAATACTGAAATTAGTATTTTCTGCTTGGATATAAAGCTGTGTAACCTGAAAGACTATGATGTTTTTCATGCACCCGTATGGGTAGGTAAATATTGTGGGTTGAAGTTCTAACACCCACTACCTGTGAATTTGACCTTATTTGGAAATAGGGTGTTTGCAGATATAATCAAGTTGAGATGAGGTTAGACCGGATTAGGATGGACCCTAATCCTGATGCTCTCAGACACACACAGAGGGAAAAAGCTCACGTGAAGAAAGAGACAGAAATTGGAATAACACAGCTGCAGGCCAGGAACCCAAAGGATTGCTGGAAACCATCATCAGCTAGGTAAATGCAAGGAAGGATTCTTCTCTAGAGCATCCAGAAACAGGGTGGCCCTGCCAACACCTCAATTTCAGACTTTTATTTTCCAGAACCATGAGAGCATCAATTTCTGTTGTTTTAAGCTACTGTGTTTGTCCCCAAGAAACCAATACAGTAAAGAAGACAATATCTTTTCTGAAAATAATTTAAAGAAGCTTATAATGATGCACAAATTCCAAAAGGATAAGCAAATTTAAAGTAGATCATAAGAATGACACACAGGCTGGGCGCAGTTGGTCATGCTTGTAACCCCAGCACTTTGAGAGGCCAAGGCAGGAGAATCACTTGAGCCCAGTAGTTCAAGACCAGCCTGGGCAACATGGCAAAGCCTCAGCTCCACAAAAAATATAAAACTTAGCCGGGCGTTATGGTGCACGCCTATAGTTCCAGTTACTTGGGAGGCTGACAAGGGAGGATTGCTTGAGCCCAGGAGGTCGAGGCTGCTGTGAGCCCTGTTTGTGCCACTGCACTCCAGCCTGGGTGACAGAGCAAGACCCTGTCTAAAAAATATATAAATAAAAATAAAATTTGCACACAACAAAACAAAGGAAAAAACTGTCAAAAGACAGAAATACTACTCTAGATATAGGCAGGATATTATCATTTTTCTCTTTTTGCCCCAAATGAGAAACCCACAACAGAAGGTGCAACAGGAAAAATACTCTGTGAGTACTCTGAGAACGGAGGGTTACATGAGTGTTCTGAAGAATTGACACTATACAACAGTGAAAAAAAGTTGAGGGAAAGAGCTAATGAGATAAAGTGGAAAATATACAATTATAAATATACAAATATAAAAAATACAATTCAAAATTTTCTAATTCCTTTGTGGACTATGTATAGATTTGGTAGGTAGGATTAAAACACAAATAAGAGACTATTTTAAAATTTCTTTCGGAATCTGTATGAACATGGACTATTTGGAGGCAAGGGTTATACTATTGACTTTAGGGATGAATTCATCAGAAATTGCTTTGTGTGCTAGCTAATTCAGTGTTTGTATCCCCAGCAGGTGCCATAAGCTCCATGGGGACAGGAATGGTGGGGATACACACATTGAATTAAAACTGTTTACCCCTGAATCTCCCAGTACCTAGAATAAATGCTGGTAAATTGCAGGCATTCTGCCATTAATCACTGAATTAATAATAGAAAGAAATTGAATAACCTAACAAATGTTTCAGTTAGTGACTGACAAAGCTGCAAATCTGTAATGTGGTGTGTTTAATTTACCTACCTGATTGGTTTACAGCTTCCGGTGTCTGGCTAGTAATTAATTACCTCAGGTTCTTTTATTGGAACAGCCTCTTTTACTTCTGTATTAATCTAAGTTTTGTTATGTTTCACTTAATTGGTGTCATTCAATACAGTTCATGTGGTATCTGAAACTGTAAAACTACATGCAAATATATTTTTAAATTTTTATTGTGTAACAATTTCAGATTCCAGAGAAGATGCAAAGGTATTACACAAATTTCATATACTCTTCACCCAGCTTCCTCTAATGTTAACATCTTGTATAACCATGGCACATTTATCCAAATAGAGAAGTAACTATTAGTAGCATGTTACTACTAACTGTAGACTTTTTTTGGATTTTACCAGTTTTTCCATTGATGTCTTTTTTATGTTCCAAGATCCAATCCAAGTTGCAGCATTGCATTAAATAAATACTTGTATATTTTTGTATTATATATAATGTATATGATATAATAACTATGTAAATAATAGTATAATTACCAGTTTTTGGTGGAAACTTCTTTTAATGACCTCTTTTTAAGTAGCATGTAGCAACCAAAATGCTTTCAGGGGGCACACAAATACTGAATCCATCAATTTTCTGGTTCTAGCTTACTAGGTCTAAATAGAATAGAGGCCATGATAGTGATCCACATTGTTTTTGAGGTGTTATCTTGATATAAATGGCAACATTTCACAAATTTGCCAGCTAATTTCCTTGAAGATATATAAGTAGTAGCTGAGCAGTCTATCTGTTAGGGATATTGCATTCCATTTGGGCTTTACATAGGTGAAACTGTTAGACCAAGGAACCACTCAAGTCCCTTCAGATTTAGATACTCCTTGGTCCATTGCTTCTTAGCTCACTCAGTGATGTGGGGCCTACACATCATAGGTTTCAGACAATCTGTTTGCAAATTAGGCAGTTTAACGCAACAACAGGGGTCGATCCGGTTTTGTCCATCTTTTTTTTTTTTTTTTTGAGACGGAGTCTGCTCTGTCGCCCAGGCTGGAGTGCAGTGGCGCGATCTCGGCTCACTGCAAGCCCCGCCTCCCGGGTTCCCGCCATTCTCCTGCCTCAGCCTCCGGAGTAGCTGGGACTACAGGCGCCCGCCACCACACCCGGCTAAGTTTTTGTATTTTTAGTGGAGACGGGGTTTCACCAAGTTAGCCAGGAGGTTTTGTCAATCTTAATTTGGGAAAGAAGATTTCTAGTTTCTCTTGAAAAAATTATAAGCCTTGGCAAAATATGCATGGCTGCTTTGGCTGGAAGTGAGCAGCATCTGCCACTTTAGATGGACATAAACTCACGTGGTCACCACTGTCATCATTCTTCCCTAGTATCTTATAATTCAGCATATTATCTGACTGGTATGCCTCACATAGCTTAATACATCGTATGGGTCTACGTGTCAATTAATTCTCTGTGGTTTTTCATAAAATCCCAGTAAAAAACTTATTTGGGTAGTTACATATAGAAAGGAGCATGGTTGACAATTTTAAAGCAGAATTTGGTTCTCAGAATGGAGAGAGAAGAAAATATAATCCTTTATGGAAGGTTTGTTTGAATGTCGTCTGTTGCCTTCTAGAACAGTTCTTGTACTGAGAGGTGCTCCATGTCTGTATTTGTTCAATGCAGACTTAAGCTCTGCATTTCTAGTATATACAGCACTTCTCCATGGTTTTCTTACCTTTACTTCTCACTTTATCATTTGCACTCTCTCCATGTATTATTTGTGATATCCATGTAACTAATTAGTTAATATGTTTGCTCTGCATGAGCAATGATAAAGACATGATTCTCCTAAGTCTTTTTTTTTTTTTTTTTTTTAGCTGCAGCTTGGAAAACCTCGAAGGGTTGAATGACTTTCTTGGGCAAATTACATGAAGAAGGGATTCCAAGAACACATGCTCCTGGAGAAGTTTTATTTCTTCCAGATCACCTGGAACTGAAACAAAGTGAAACTAGCAATTTTATCCGGGTTTCAACAAAATCTGATTGCTGTGTTTAGCCATAAACCAGAACAATGAAGTATACAAAATTCTTTTATGACCTATTTATTCACTGGTGCAAGCCATCTGTTTGATATTATGTGTCTGAATTTTGAGAAAGCAATAAAAGCCAAACGAAATTGAGGAAATTAATTCACCTTAAGAAAATAATCTTGCCAAATTGTTCCAGAATAATATTCAGCTATGGGTAAATTGTTTCTTGTCCATAGCGGGCACACGTTCTCTACTATTCACTGTCCTGTGTCAGAAATAGGCTGGCATTGCCTGAAGTAGCTCTGTGCTATAAGCATGTTAGATATTGTTAGCAGCTTATTGGCCTTTTAAAACTTATATTGAGAGAGAGTTGGCTTGTTTCAGCATAAATAAGAAGACCACTGATTGGAGCCAACATGTGAAAAGCAAAACTATTATGTTTTGATTTAATGAAGGCACTCATTATTCTCTAGGGATTCTCTGGGCTCTTATTGGAAACAAGATGTTCCCTGCTATCATGACTAATTATTGCATCCAGCACAAGCTAAATCCCTACCTTAAACAGCTGTTCAGCCCACCTGGAAGTCCAGGGCTAAATCATGTCCCTCTCTGGCTCTATATCTAGCAGAAGTCTAAGATGTACCTCTGGGGCTCTGAATCAACACAGAGCAGAGAGGAGCTCACTTTGATCCTGGGCTCACAGACAGAACATTGCTGTGTTGTTGATGTAGAACCATTCATTATTTTGGATTTCCTTTTTAGTAATGCTTCCCACTTTTGCCTGGTTGGATTCTGGATACCAATTCCAGGTTTCTCATTGGATTTTGCATCCTATCCCTTTCATTATAGCATATGGCTCTCATGAAATTAATCTTGACTTTGTGCCTGGAATCACTTTCTCTTTTTATCTTCCACCTTAAGCTGACATTCACTGAACTCGGTTCAGACAAAATTTTTTTTCCTGACATTAAGGTTTTTTATTGACAGATAATAATTTTACATATTTATGGAGTACATAGTGATGTTTTGATACATATCACATGCAGTGATCAGATCTGGGTAATTAGCATATCTATCATCTCAAACATCTGTCACTTCTTTGTGTTGGGAACATGTAATACTCTTCTTCTATATATTATTGTTAACTATAGTCATCGTACTGTGGTAGAGAACACTAGAACTTATTCCTCCTATCTATCTGTAATTTTGTATCTTTTAATAAGCCTCTCCCTATCACCTTCTTCCCCCATCCTTCCCAGCCTCTAGTATCTTCTGCTATACTTTTTACTTCTATGAGATCATTTTCTTTACCTTCTACATACAAGTGACAACATGCTGTACTTAGCTTTCTATTCCTAGCTTATTTAACTTAACATAATGTCCTCCGGTTCTATCCATGTTGCCATGAATGACAGACCTTCATTCTTTTTTATGGCTGAATGATATTTCATGGTGTATGTATACCACATTTTTTGTATTACATCATCTGTACTTTAAAATTATTCCTTTTGGGGGTTAAACCTTATTGAGGTGTAATTTATGAAGAGTATGTTGCATCTGTTTTAAGTGTACAGTTAGTTCAATGGGTTTTGACAAATATATATACAATCATATAACGACCACTACAATCAAGATATAGAATAGTTCCAACTTCTTGAATAGTTTCCTTATGCCCCTTTGTTGTTCAGACAAAATGTTTTAAAAATATTTAATTTAACTTAATTTTAAGCTTGGGATACATGTGCAGAACATGCAGGTGTGTTACATAGATAAACTTGTGCCATGGTGGTTTGCTGCAATCTATCAACCTATAACCTAGGTATGAAGTCCTGCATGCATTAGCTATTTATCCTGATGCTTTCCCTTCCCCCACTCCACAACAGGCCGCAGTGTGTGGTGTTCCCCTCCCTGTGTCCATGTGCTGTCATTGTTCAACTCCCACTTATGTGTGAGAACATGCGGTGTTTGGTTTTCTGTTCCTGTGTTAGTTTGCTGAGGATAAAGTCTTCCACCTTCATCTATTTCCCTGCAAAGGACATGATCTCATTCTTTTTTATAGCTCCATAGTATTCCATGGTGTATATGTACCACATTTTCTTTATCCAATCTATCATTCATGGATATTTGGGTTGATTCCATGTCTTTGCTATTGTGAATAGTGCTGCAATAAACATATGCGTGCATGTATCTTATAACAGAATGATTTATATTCCTTTGGATGTATACCCCATAATGGGATTGCTGGGTCAAATGATATTTCTGGTTCTAGATACTTGAGGAATTGCTACCCTATCTTCCACAGTGGTTGGACTAATTTACACTCCCACCAATGGTGTAAAAGCATTCCTATTTCTCCACAGCCTCACCAGCATCTGTTGTTTCTTAACTTTTTATTAATCACCATTCTGACTGGCATGAGAAGGTGTCTCATTGTGGTTTTGATTTGCATTTCTCTAATGATCAGTGATGTTGAGCTTTTTGTCATAGACTTGTTGGCCACATAAATGTCTCCTTTTGAGAAGTGTCTGTTTATGTCTTGTGTCCATTCTTTAATGGGGTTGTTTGGTTTTTTCTTGCAAATTTGTTTAAGTTCCTTGTAGATTCTGGATATTAAACCATTGTCAGGTGGATAGATTGCAAAATTTTTCTCCCATTCTGTACGTTGTCTGTTCACTCTGATGATAGTTTCTTTTGCTGTGCAGAATCTCCTTAGTTTAATTAGATCCCATTTGTCAATTTTTGCTTTTGTTGCAACTGCTTTTGATGTCTTTGTCATGAAATCTCTTCTCACGCGTATGTCCTAAATGGTATTGCCTAGATTTTCTTCTAGGGTTTTTACAGTTTCGGGTTTTACATTTAAGTCTTTAATCCATCTTGAGTTAATGTCTGTATAAGGCATAAGGAAGTGGTCCAGTTTCAATTTTCTGCATATGGCTAGCCAGTTTTCCCAGCATCATTTATTAAATAGGGAATCCTTTCCCCATTGCTTGTTTTTGTCAGGTTTGCCAAAGATCAGATGGTTGTAGATGTGTGGTCTTATTTCTGAGATCTCTATTCTGTTCCATTGGTCTATGTGTCTATTTTGGTGCCAGTACCATGCTGTTTTGGTTACTATAGCCTTGTAGTATAGTTGGAATTCAGGTAGTGTGATGTGCCCAGCTTTGTTCTTTTGCTTAAAATTGTCTTGGCTATATGAGCTCTTTTTTGGTTCCATATGCATTTTAAAGTAGTTTTTTGTAATTCTGTGAAGAATGTCAATGGTAGTTTAATGGGAATAACATTGTATCTATAAATTACTTTGGGCAGTATGGCCATTTTCATGATATTGATTTTTTTGTATCTACAAACATGGAAGGTTTGCCCATTTGTTTGTGTCCTCTCATATTTCCTTGAGAAGTGGTTTGCAGTTCCTCTTGAAGAGATTCTTTACATCCCTTGTTAGGTGTTTTATTCTCTTTATAGCAATTGTGAATGTGAGTTCGTTCATGATTTGGCCCTCTGCTTGTCTATTGTTGGTGTATAGGAATGCTTGTGATTTTTGCACATTGTTTTTGTATCCTGAGACTTTGCTGAAGTTGCTTATCAGCTTAAGGAGCTTTTGGGCTGAGATGGTGGGGTTTTCTAGATATAGGATCATGTCATCTGCAAACAGAGACAATTTGACTTCCTCTCTTCCTGTTTGAATGCACGTTATTTCTTTCTATTGCCTGATTGCCCCGGCCAAAACTTCCCCCGGCCAAAACTTCCAATACTATGTTGAATAGGAGTGGTGAGAGATGGCATCCTTGTCTTGTGCCAGTTTTCAAAGGGAATGCTTCCAGTTTTTGTCCATTCAGTATGATATTGACTGTGGTTTGTCATAAATGGCTCTTATTCTTTTGAGATGTGTTCCATCAACACCTAGTTTACTGAGAGTTTTTAACATGCAGAGTGGAGTGGATATTTTATCAAAGCCCTTTTCTGCATCTATTGAGATAATTATGTGGTTTTTGTTATTAGTTCTGTTTATGTGATGAATTACATTTATTGATTTGCATATGTTGAACCAACCTTGCATCCTGGGGATGAAGCCCACTTGATCATTATGGATAAATTGTCTGATGTGCTGCTGGATTCAGTTGACAGTATTTTATTGAGGATTTTTGCCTCAATGTTCATCAGGGATATTGGCCTGAAGTTTTGAATTTTTGTTGTATCTCTGCCAGGTTTTGATATCAGGATGATGCTGGCCTCATAAAATGAGTTAAAGAGAAGTTCATCCTTTTTAATTGTTTGGAATCGTTTCAGAAGGAATGGTACCAGCTCCTTTCTGTACTTCTGGTAGAATTCATCTGCAAATCCATCTGGTCCTGGGATATTGTTTTTGGTTGGTAGGCTATTTATAATTGTCTCGATTTCAGAACTTGTTATTGGTCTATTCAGGGATTCAACTTCTTCCTGGTTTAGTCTTGGGAGGTTGTATGTGTCCAGGAATTCATCAATTTCTTCTAGATTTCCTAGTCTATTTGAGCAGAGGTGTCTGTAGTATTCTCTGATGGTTGTTTGTATTTCTCTGGGATCAGTGGTGATATCCTCTTTATTATTTTTTGTTGTGTCTTTTTGATTCTTCTCTCTTATTAGTCTAGCTAACAGTCTATCTATTTTATTATTTTTTTTCAAAAAACCAGCTCCTGAATTCATTGATTTTTTGAAGGGTTTTTCTTGTCTCTATCTCCTTCAGTTCCACTCTGATCTTAATTACTTCTTGTCTTCTGCTAGGTTTTTTATTTGTTTGCTCTTTTTCCTCTAGTTATTTTAGAGATTTTTCTATCTTTCAGATGTGGGCATTTGGTGCTATAAATTTCTGTCTTAAAACTGCTTTAGCTGTGTCCCAGAGATTCTGGTACATTGTCTCTTTGCTCTCATTGGTTTCAAAGAACTTCTTGATTTCTGCCTTAATTTCATTATTTACCCAGGAGTCATTAAGGAGCAGGTTGTTCAATTTCTTTGTATTTGTGTGGTTTTGAGTGAGTTCCTTAATCTTGAGTTTAATTCGATTGCACTGTGGTCTGAGGGACCATTTGTTATGATTTCAGTTCTTTTGCATTTGATGAGGAAGATATTACTTCCAATTATGTGATCAGTTTTAGAGTAAGTGCCATGTGGCACTGCCTTTAACATTTTTTCCTTCATTTCGACCTTGGAGAATCTGATGATTACGTATCTTGGGGTTGATATTCTTGTGGTGCATCTTACTGGGGTTCTCTGGATTTCCTGAATTTGAATGTTGGCCTGTCTTGCTAGGTTGGAGGAGTTCTTCTGGATGATATCCTGAAGTGTGTTTTTCAACTTGGTTCCATTCACCCTGTCTCATTCAGGTATTCTAATCAGTCGTAGGTTTGGTCTTTTTTACATAGTCCCATAGTTCTCAGTGTATATTCTGTTGTTTCTGGGTGGAGAGTTCTGTAGATATCTATCAGGTCCACCTGATCCAGAACTGAGTTCAAGTCCTGAATATCCTTGTTAATTTTCTGTCTTGATGATCCGTTGAATATTGATAGTGGGGTGTTAAAGTCTCCCATGATTATTGTGTGGGAGTCTAAGTCTCTTTGCTGGTCTTTAAGAACTTGTTTTATGAATCTGGGTGTTCCCGTATTGGGTGCATATATATTTAGGATTGTTAGCTCTTCTTGTTGAATTGATCCCTTCACCATTATGTAATGCTCGTCTTTGTCTTTTTTGATCCTTGTTGGTTTAAAGTCTGTTTTGTCAGAAACTAGGATTGCAACCCCTGCTCTCTTCTGCCTTCTATTTGCTTGGTAAATTTTCCTTCATCCCTTTATTTTGAGTCTATGTGTGTCTTTGCACGTGAGGTGGATCTCTTGAATACAGCACATTGATGGGTCTTGACTCTAATTCAATTTGCCAGTCTGTGTCTTTTAACTGGCACATTTAGCCCATTTACATTTAAGGTTAATATTGTTATGTGTGAATGTGATCTTGTCATCATGATGCTAGCAGGTTATTTTTCAGGCTAGTTGATGTAGTTTCTTCATAGTGTCATTGGTCTTTGTACTTCAGTGTGTTTCTGCAGTGGCTGGTACCAGTTTTTCCTTTCCATATTTAGTACTCCCTTCAGGAGCTCTTGCAAGGCAGGCCTGGTGGTGACAAATTCTCCTAGCAGTTGCTTGTCTGAAAAGGATTTTATTTCTCTCCTTTATTTACGAAGCTTAGTTTGACTGGATATGAAATTCTGGGTTGGAAACTCTTTTCTTTAATAATGTTGAATATTGGCCCCCACTCTCTTTTGGCTTATAGGGTTTCTGCTGAGAAGTCCACTGTTACTCTGATGGGCTTCCCTTTATAGATGACCAAGTCTTTCTCTCTGGCTGCCCTTGACATTTTTTCCTTCATTTCGACCTTGGGGAATCTGATAATTATGTGTCTTGGGGTTGATATTCTTGTGGTGCATCTTACTGGGGTTCTCTGGATTTCCTGAATTCGAATGTTGGCCTGTCTTGCTAGATTGGAGGAGTTCTTCTGGATGATATCCTGAAGTGTGTTTTTCAACTTGGTTCCATTCACTCTGTCTCATTCAGGTATTCCAATCAGTCGTAGGTTTGGTCTTTTTTACATAGTCCCATAGTTCTCAGAGTTTTTGTTTATTCCTTTTCATTCTTTTTTCTCTAATCTTGTCTGCCTGCTTATTTCAGCAAGATAGTCTTTAAGCTCTGATATTCCTTCTTTCACTTAATTGATTGGTGATTGATACTTGTGTTTGCATCACGAAGTTCTCGTGCTGTGTTTTTCAGTTCCATCAGGTCATTTATGTTCCTCTCTAAACTGGTTATTCTAGTTAGCAGTTCCTATAACCTTTTATCATGGCTCTTAGTTTCTGTGCTTTAGGTTATAACATGCTCCTTTAGCTAAGTGAAGTTTGTTATTACCCACCTTCTGAAGTCTAGTTCTGTCAATTCATCCATCTCAGCCTACACCCAGTTCTGTGCCCTTGCTGGAGAGGTGTTGCGATCATTTGGAGGAGAAGAGGCATTCTGGCCTTTTGAGTCTTCAGCATTTTTTCATTGATTCTTTCTCATCTTCATGAGTTTGTCTAGTTTCAGTCTTTGAGGCTACTCACCTTTGGATGGGGTTTTGTGGGGACTTTTTTGTTCATGCTCTTGTTGTTGCTTTCTGTTTGTTTTTCTTTTAACCATCAGGCCCCTCTTCTGTAGGGCTGCTGAGGTTTGCTCGGGGCTCACTTCAGGCCCTATTAACCTGGGTACCTGGAGATGTTACCTGAGAAGGCTGGAGAACATCAAACATGGGTGGCCTGCTTCTTCCTCTGGGATTTCTGTCCTTGAGGGGCACGGACCTGATGCTAGTAGGAATGCTCTTGTATGTGGTGTCCGGTGACCCCTATTGGGGGGTCTCACCCAGTCAGGGAGCACAGGATCTGGGACCTGCTTAAGAAAGCACCTTGTCTGTCCATTGGCGGAGGGGTGTGCTGCGCTGGGGGGGAAACCCACTCATCTGGGCTACTCAGTTTCCTCAGAGCTAGCAGGGGGAAAGACTAAGTCTGTTGGTCCGGGTTCATGGCCATCCTTCCCGCTAGGGGCTAAGGCCCAGGGAGATTAGAGTTCTGTCCCTAAGCCCCTGGCTCGAGTTGCTGAAGTTCCTGCAGGGAGGCCCTGCCCAGTGAGGAGGGATGGGTCAGGCAGATAAAAATTTTTAAACTTCTATCTGATCTCTGTTGTTCAGGAAACTTTCTCAACCTCTGTTTGGTTTCTGATCATAGATTTTAACTTTTCAGTTAAATGTACTGGATGCCATATATGCCCAAGTACTCAATTTAAGGATTCTTCCATTATTGCCCTGCACCACTTAGGTGGTGTACCCATCTGCACCAGCAGCTACCCATATTGAGAGCCTTAAACTACACTGATGAAGCTGGTGGTGTGGAGAAAGATTCTGCACCAGGGTATTAGAATTAGAATCTGCTACTAATTATAATTTTCTATGTGTCATGGGAAATGATAGTACATCTCTCTTTGTCTGCTTTACCATTTATAAACTAAAGGAGAATGACAATCATTTTTAACTTTTCAGCTATTCCATGCTTCTCTAAAAATTTTAAGGGAAAATTGATAAAACAGACAAAAGTGGAGCTTTTTGCTCAAAATGGTAGTATGAGGTTTAAATCATGCCTACTTGTCCCTGCCCCTCATATGCCACTGTCTCTTCTTTAGGGACATTCCCTGAAGTATCTCATTGGGTCTCCTTAGGCCTCATAGAGAATAAACTAAAAACCTAGCTTATCTGTAGAGTTCATTTCAATTGTTTAAAATCAGTGACTCAAGGTATGTTTTTTCTCTCTCTTTTTAGGGCCTAAAATGTTAAAGTAAAACCAATCAGCCAATTGCTTATAAATAATGGTTTGAATATTTTAAAGTATGTCCACTGATCATTTGACTGTTCTACTAAAAACTGCAGATCAGCATATATACTTTTCATAAACAAGAAAAGATCACTGGCATAACAAAAATGAATAAATTGGTTGTGTGCCTAAGTGAATAAATATTGAACAATGTTATTAAGTACTACCTGAATTTGCTTTGAGGGATAGCAAGATTTTGTCACCTGGCGTGTATAATGCGATATTAGTAAAAGGTATTTTCTTTATAGTAATAAAAACTATTTCTTATATGCACATGTTTTAGCTCATTATGTCCTTATAACAGCCCTCCAGTGTCTTTACTCCTTTTTTTTTTTTTTTTTTTTTTGAGACAGAGTCTCACTCTGTCGCCCAGGCTGGAGTGCAGTGGTGTGATCTCCGCGCACCGCAAGCTCCGGCTTCCAGGTTCACGCCATTCACGCCATTCTGCTGCCTCAGCCTTCCAAGTAGCTGAGACTACAGGTGCCCGCCACCATGCCCAGCTAATTTTTTGTAGTTTTAATAGAGACAGGGTTTCACCGTATTACGCAGGATGGTCTCGATCTCCTGACCTCATGATTTGACTGCCTCAGCCTCCCAAAGTGCTGGGATTACAGGCGTGAGCCACCACGTCCAGTTGTGTCTTTTCTTGATCTGTGTACCATATTGCCTCTCATAGCCATAGGTAAAAATCATATGACAGCATAAAACAGATTGCCTTTTTTTAACTCAGTAATAGAATATATTGATAATTTCAATGACCATCAATCCTGTCTAAGCACATACAACCAGTTAAAACATCTTACTAATAATGTTTAGACACCAACTTATCTACTACAAATACATAAATTATGTTAAAAGTAAGGAGATGTTTGTGAATCAGAGCTAAACGGTAAGGGATGGGGCTTTTGATCAGTCAAAAAATCTTACTGAAGGAAATAAAGTGAAATAAAGGATGACAGGACAGAAGTTTGGAGGGAAGAAAGAAGGAAGAAGGGAAAAGCAAGAGATAGCTTGAAAACCTGAGGACATTAAGGAGGATGTCTATCACTGACTGCTGTGTGATCTGGGAGAAGTTTTTTTTTTTTTCCCCTCTATGTGCATGGGTTACATCAACTGTAACGTGGAAATAAGAACGACTTGCCTTACAAGGTTGCTGAGATGTTATATGATATCTTGCATGAACATGACTTAGAAGACTGCCTGGCACATAAAAAGTGGCTCAAGAACATCGGTGGTGTCGTGCGACAAGTGAAGCCTTGTAGACTATGATCAGGTGAGAGTGATTAAATGGGCACCAGGGAAGTTTACCAGATGTAGTGAGGTTCAGAGCAATGGAGGAAAGGTGAGAATGGCACAGCAGCTCCACTGGACTGGAGCTCTTTTATCCTTGCTCCGCTAAACATAATCTTACTTCCTTTGCTTTTCCTCAATACATAGGTGGAAAAGATTATTTTCTGAGACTACTCTCACTACAGAACCTGTAGAACAAAATCATCTTATTGCCCTTCAAAATCCTTCTGCTTCTCTTGAATGCTTTTTCTCCCACAAAAGAACTCATAGCCCTTTCACTGCTTTCTGCCTGCAAACCGCCATCGCCTCCCACTCCTCCACTCCTGGATGCATAGGTACACAGCGTCCTGCATTGCAATCCGTTCCACTGTGCCTTGGCACTGTGTTCCATCACTCATGCTCCAAGTTCTGAGGCAGCAAAAAGTCAGAGGCTGGGAGTGTCAGTCTATTCTAAAAAGAAGTGTCCATAAGTAAAGTTCATGAAGAAGGAGGAGGAGAAACAGGAGGAAGACGGGAAGGAGGAGGAAGGGAAAAGAGTCTCATTTAAACAATAGAGGTGAGATTAGCAGGTGTCTGAGAAAGTAAATTGATGAGGGAAGTAGCAAACTTGAGCATAAAGGTAAAGTTATTGATCAGAACAAGGGAAATAGTCCAACTGAAGCAACAAAGGTAGATAGGGACCGGGTAATACAATGTTAGAATATGAAAATTAATAAGAGTCAAGCACAAATCAGGTAGGCATGGAAATGTGCAATTACTAATACTCCAGGTTGAATCTTAAAGGTGCAAATTTGGTTATTCAGTACCGGCTTGGTGGACTCCCACCTTGTTGGCAATAGAACCAAACAAAGTCAAGCTTTCTTCAGACATAAAGATGGCAATTTGGTGTGCTCACCTGTGCTGGATGTTAATGGCTAATGCAGAGTTGTTTTCGGAATGTTTTGAATTTAGGAAAAGATTCATAGAAACTGGAGGACTTTTAATTTTTTTTTTTTCAAATCTTACAACTTTGGGAAGTCAGCAGGAGCAAGATTTGATGCTAGGTGGAATTGTGGGAGATTCAACAACCACTTTCTACAGGAAATCACTTGTCGTGAATAAATGTAATGTTTTACCCCTATCCAAAACAATAATTTGGATTGCTTCAGTGTTCTCAAGGTTTCTACAAAGTCACATTCTTATCTATGTGGTTTTATTAGAATCTCTTCCATTAGTATAGCCTCAGTTACCACCTTTAGACTGCTGAATCCTAATTTTAAGATTTCCCTACACTATTTCCTAGATTAGATTAGCTATCTAGTAGATAGATATTGTAACTTCTATACTAACAGGAATTTTAAAATTAGAATGTTCAAAAAAAAAGCTTTTCTTCTTTTAAATTTTGTTTTTATTTTTAATTGACAAATACCAATTATATTTATTTACTTAATACAATGTGATGTTTTGATACATGTATACATTGTGGAATGAGAAAATCGGATTAATTAATATATCTATTACCTCACAAAGTTATTTCTTTATAGTGAGAACATTTAAAATCCACTCTTTGGGCAATTTTGAAATATATAATATGTTATTATTATCTATAGTCACTTGCTATTCAATGCATCACCAGAAGTTATTTTTCTGGTATAATTAAAACTTTGTAGCCTTTGACCGACATTGCCCTCTAGCCCTTAGTAACCACTATTTTACTTTCTACTTCTATGAATTCAAATATTTACATTGTATAGATAAGTGGGATTATGTAATATTTGTCTTTCTGTGCTTGGTTTATTTCTATTAGCATAATGTCCTCTAGATTTATGCATGTTTTTGCAATTGACAGAATTGTATTCTTTCAAAAGGCTAAATAGTATACTATTGTGTATATACATCGATTTTTGTTATTCATTCATCTGTTGATAGGCACTTAAGTTGTTTTCATATTGTGGGTATTGTAAATACACTACAGTAAAAGGGCAGCCTCTTCAATTAATGGTGTTGGGAAAATTGGTTATTCACATGCGGAAGAATGAAACTGGAGCCTTATCTCACCCCTTATCTCACCTCTTGTACAAGCATCAACTAAGAAAGGAATAGAGACTTGAGTGTAGGACCTAAAACTGTAAAACTACTAGAAGATAACCCAGGGGAAAATCTGTATGACATTGGTCTAGACGATGATTTCTTGCATTTAACCCCCAAGGTACAGGCAACAGACACAAAAATAGACAAATGGGATTGGTCTAATGAAAAAGCTTCTGCATAGTAAATAAAACAACAGAGTGAAGAGACAACCCACATACTAAGAGAAAATATTTGCAAATCGCTTACTAGGTAAGGGACTCATATCAAAAATATATAAGGAAATAAAACACATAAGTAACAAGAAAACAACTCTCTGAAAATGAACACTCAACTATTTTCTGTAATTATTAAATATGATTTGATAGTTATTTTATCGTTGCGTTAGAACTTTTACATGGCATCAATACATCATTTCCCTTTTCTCCTTTACTTGTTACATATAAACTACTTTTTTTCAGGATATATTTATTTGACTTAACAGTTATTAAGTAAGTGACTTGTTACATTATAAACTACTCAGAGGCCCTAGCTAGCATTTTATAGTCTACTCAATCTAAGCAAGGTGTAGGTTATTGCTTTTGTGTCTTAAAACCCGTAATTGCAGCCAGTGCTCTGAGAAAAATCAGCTGTTGAGTAAACTCACAGCCTTTCCACCACTTCTAAAGTATTAGAAGCTGGCTGTGGGTCTCTGGGAGAAAGATACTGACTATGGCTGTAATTGAGGTTGCTCCATAAGTAATCAAGGCATAAGTGCAAAATACTGGCCTACCATTTATGTGAGTTTACCAAAAAAACCACATGGCCAAAATGCTAATAGACTCCTGAGAGTGTTGACCTTCAAAAGATACAAAGCACTTTGCTAATTAACATCACTCTAGCTTAGAAAGCACATTTGGTATAATTGCCCTTCCAAGTAAAGTGAAATTTGTTTACTTCCACATTTTGTTTTTCAATTGTCTCCACCCTAATTTAGGAAAAGACCGTATTACGAAAGAAAACAAATTCTTAAGAATTCTCAGCTTCTCTTTTATGATGGTTGGCAAAGAGAAAGGCATCTGGACTCAGACAAACAGTGATGATTTCTCCTAGCTTTACAATGTGTGCAAATCTTACCTCCTACTCTCTGCTCCATCAGTTCAATTTAATTTAATTCAAGCCAACAAATATTTTTAAGTAATATTAGGACCTGTGTATATGATATTTAATGGAACATATGGTGTCCTTACAGAAATTTCATTGTGTGCTAGGGCACTTTATCTACATCCCCAGAATAAATTTATCCATAGATATATTTGTTTAGTATTTATTATTCAGTTATCTCTCTCCATGTTCTTTTCACATTTGGCGTTACTGAAATAAACCACGTACCAAAAAACGTGCCAAGCTAAACAAGTGAAACAGCATGCATTCTGAAATTTTCAGAGGTAGGAAGAACTTACTGAATGTTTGGGCAGTCAGGGAAGCCTCCTTTGAGAATGTGATTAAACTTTAAATAGTGGGTCTGGGGAAGTAGTCACAATCTCTTTAAAGTAGGTAATGACAAAGTACTATTACTCTTGCAAATGACATGTAATCAGTAAGTCAGTAAATTGAGCATGAATGCATGCATGCATCCGTGGGAAAATACAATTAAATAAATCAGTCAATAACTACAACATCAAGAAATTAAGATAATTTTGAGTATGCAGTAGTGGCATTGCTGGGGTTCTGGAACTAGGTAGCCTTAAACTTCTCTTCTGGTTCCAGCTGTTAGGAACTTTATGAAATCTAGGTTGCAAATGGGCTGTGTTCACTAGGCCAATTCCAATAGATTATTATGCTACACTCCAGTCACAATAGTCACAAGAGATCTAGTTACAATTATTAAGAGTGTCAGATAATCCTTGCAAGCGGGGATTGTATCTTATTACATGCTCTATTCTTCGTAGGACCAAATTTAATGCTTTGCTGACAGGTGATACTCTGTAAATGGCTACTGATTGATCAGTTAGTTGATTGGTGGATTGAAAGCGAGGAGACAGTAGAGGGTTTGAACGGAGCTATGGTTTGAATGTATTCCCCAAAGTTCATCTGTTGGAAATTCAATCTTTAGTGCAATGTTGTTGACAGGTGGAACCTTTAAGAGATGATTAGGTCAGGAGGTTTCCGTCCTCTTGAATGGATTAATAACATTATTGCAGGCATGGGTTAGTTATTGACATGGCTAAGCTTTGTGTCCCCACACAAATCTCATCTTGAATAATAGCCCTCATAATCCCCGTGTGTCAAGGGAGAGACCAGGTGGAGGTAATTGAATCATAGGGGCCGTTTCCTTCTTGCTGTTCTTATGAGTGAGTGAATTCTCACGAGATCTGATGGTTTTATAAGGGGCTCTTCCCCCTTCTCTCAGCACTTCGCCTTCCTGCCACCTTGTGAAAAAGGTGTCTTGCTTCTCCTTTGCCTTCCACCATGATTATGAGTTTCCTGAGGCCTCTACAGCCATACTGAATGGTGAGTCAATTAAACTTTTTTCCTTTATAAATTACCCAGTCTCAGGTAGTTATTTATAGCAGTGTGAAAACACACTAATGCAGTTATCCAGGGAGTAGGTTCCTGATAAATGATGAGTTTGTTCCCATTCTCCTCTCTTCTGTCTCTCGTGAGCTCTGTTGCCCAGAGATAGAGGAGAAAAACCAACAATTTTATTATTGAATGAGCGTTAAACCAGAGAATATGATGTGAATCACAGACACTTCACTAAGAGATTACAAAGATTAAAAGACCATATTATATAGCTGAGCAGATACAACTCATTACTTACATGTTCTCAAGACAGAGGATATGTGACCATTTGTCATACGTGTTCATCCTAAGTTCACCTTGTATTTGGGGTGACTGTGTGTGTTAGTCTTTATCACAGAAGGTAGTTTTGGAAAGGGATTCCTACTGAAGTGAGCTTTTTACTCTCCCACAGAAACTGGGAGATAGGGTTTTTATCATCCTTGATTGTTACATTTCAAAGAGGTGGTTCCCAAATCCTTGAGAAGGACATTCTTGGATCTTAAAAAAACTTATTTGGCTTTTAGAAATATTTACATACATTTCAAAAACATAAAGAACATACAAATTTTCTAAAGTAAATGCTCTAAGAAAAGAGAATTGAAGGAAATCTCTTTGTTTTCAACAGGAAGAATTAGACCTCTTATTTTAAATGAGTATTTGCTTCTTCATCTATCAAGCATGTACTACACTTTATTGCAATTGCCTGTTTACTTAGCTCTGTCTCTCCAGAGAGTGTAAGATCCTTGGAGGCCAGCAAAATTCCTTGCTCATTTCTGTATTTTATTACCTAGAAGAGTTTCTGGCCCATAGCAGGTCTTCAAAAAAGTATTTGTTGATGGAAGCAATAGAACTGCTTTACTTCATGTTGAGTGGACTGTACAATTTGAAATTAACATGGCTTTTTCTACTTCTAGAATCAGAAAACTAGGAGGGGCCTTGGGGATCATTTGGTTCAATCCCTTCATATCTGAGGCTGTAGAGTTTAAACAACTCAAATGTATTACAGCAAATATCAGAAAAAATAACTACTGACTAGCCCTCTTCACGTGAAAATCAGTACTTTTACTTTGCCACACTACCTTCCATTGTTACATCACATAAATAATCTTGGGAAGTCTAATTTTTGTTAATTTTGATTCGATACTTTTATCATCTTCCCTAAGTCTCTGCTAGAATTCTTTAAGGGATGAAGGCTTTGACTAGAGGGCTACTTAAAGCTTTTCCTTGATGTTCACATTTTATGAGTTCATACACATAATGTGTTTTTGAAAAGTCCCTGCATTAAGTGTTCAATAAATGATAGGCATTAATATTCTTGTCTTTTATTTCTATTCTTGTTATACTAATGATTTAACTATTTTCCTGGCATATTGCTAGTACTTGGTAAATGACCAATAATGGTCAATTCTCTCTCTACCTGTATGGGATAAATATACTTCCAAGTAACAAAAGAACAAAAGATAAGTGAGCTCATTTCAAACAGCTAATAAATGGTGTAGCTAGGAGTATTTTCTCCTTGCATATCACTTTAAACATCATATTTTTCTATAAATATACTATATTTCAGTAGACTAGGTAAAGTATGCATACAAGTATTGCAAAATGTTAAATAAACATGGAATGGACAACTGAGTGGGACAGAAAAGTTTACAGGAAATAAAAGGAAAGGGTAAGTAAGCTAACCTAAACAGAGCACTTAATGAGAGGCATTTGTGATAAACACATTCTTAAACAAAATCTCATTGAATTCTCAACACGCCCCTGTGAGAAAGGTAATATCTTTACATAATCCCAAACCAGAAATCCCTGGGGGCAGATATTGATGTGATTTGGCTGTGCCCCACCCAAATCTCACATTGTAGCTCCTGTAATCCCCCACGTGTCTTGGGAGGAATCTGGTGGGAGGTAATTGAATCATGAGGATGGGTATTTCCTGTGCTGTTCTCGTGATAGTGAATAAATATCATGAGATCTGATGGTTTTATAAAGGGGAGTTCCCCTGCACATACTCTTTCTCTTGCCTCCTGCCATGTAAGATGTAACTTTGGTCCTCCTTTGCCATCTGCCATGATTGTGAGGCCTCCCCAGCTATGTGGAACTGCGTCCATTAAACCTCTTTCCTTTACAATTACCCACTTGTAGTTGTGTCTTGATTAGCAGTGTGAGAATGGACTAATATAGATACATTATGAAATGTGGAATGTTACCTTTAGAAAGGTAACAGAATGCATTTATCACTGTGCATCAGCATTTCAGGTCTTACCCATTAAATACATTAATATTTATGCAGGTAAAAAGTATGAATAGTCATACTAGGTAAGTATAAGTTTATTGTTGAGCACAACAGTGTGAACTAGTTATTAATCCCAGGGGAGAACTCTGAACATTTCTGACCATTGCATCTTTTGTCCAAGCCACTAAGGAAAACACAACACTGTCAGGTACTGGATGGAACACTTTGCTTATACAGCAGGTCCTTGAGTAACCTTGTTTTGTTCAGTGTTATTTCATTATAACCTTGAGATAAAATGGATTCCCGACTGGGGTCGCTGTCTATGTGGAGTTTGCATGCTCTTTCCCTGTCTATGTGGGATTTCTCTGGTCCTCTTGTTCCCTTTCCTGTTTCAAAGATGTGCAAATTAGGTTTATTGGTGTGTCTACATGGTCCCAGTGTGAGTGTAGGTGTGTATGTGTGTGTGCCCTGTGAGGGCATGGTGTCCTAGCCAAGATGGGTTTCCACCTTGTGCCCTGAGCTTTGTAGGACTGGCTTCGCCTGCCCACAATCATGAACTGGAATAATTGGGTAATTATCTTGTTTTTTATCAGTCTTTCTTAAATATATGTATAGCTCACATTTATTTCAATGTTTAATATCAGAAGTGTTTTCATGTTTCTTTAGAGGTTTGGTGATGTTTTGTAACTAGAAATATGCCATAGGAACTTAACTCTTGTTTATATCAATTAGTCTATGGTAACGTTGGTATCCTTAGATGTCATTTGCTTATTCATAGTTTCCAAGAACCTATTGAGAATGTTCAGTGAGTACTTACTGTGTAGAGAACAGACAGAGCAAGATCAGTTTCAATGATGTGTGTTGGTCCCCCATGACTAGGGTATCTCTCCTGGAAGACGCAGTGCCTGCGCCCGTTGTATGACTCAGTAGGACCTCAATCCCTCCCCTGTGGGGTCTGAAACACTGATATCTGGGGGACTGCTTGGAGACCACAGACTCACAAGCTTAAGCAAAACAAGGGAACACTCACTGAGTCTGAAAGAGGGAAAGATATTTCCACACAGTGATAAGCTTGGCATAGGCAGTGTGGGCTCTTTCTCTCTTGGTAAGGAAATGTTCCAGGCTCAAAGCCCAGTCTTATGTAACTGAGCAGCGATCAGCAGAGGTTGAAAGACTGTGCAAGTGGGTCTGCCTTTTCCAACAGTTATACATAGTTTAAAGTCTTTTCTTTTTAAGTTCCAATGTCAGGACACGTTTGCTTTTCAAATAAATTAGAAAAAACTGCTATGATTTTTCTACTTTTTTATTGTTTTGTTGAAATTGTGGATCTATCATTTGAGTGTAAGAATACATTTTACAACACATTCAATAAGTGGCCACAAGTAAGAAAAAGTGATGAATGTATCTGGGAGAATTTGAGTTTGTCATGGACAAAATATTAATTTCGTTTTTCTCTGTAGAACAAATGGAGCAACAATAGTGTAATCTTTGTTGTGCCCATGAAACTGACATTACTAAGTAAATTATGTAGTTAAGACTCAGGATTCAGTCTTGTGTATGTTAACCTCAAGCTCATTCATGCATTCACAATTAAGAGGCAAGAGCCATATCTGATACTTTGCTTCAGAAACCTACTCACTATATATTTTAAGTAGCATTTAAAACATAATCAATTTTCTTCTTTATATTCATTTCTGATCTCACATTTTTCTACCATGAATGTGTTAAAAATTTTCTTTTAAGGAAAAAAAAGTTGTTACACAAGATGCTCATCTGTTTGTGATCCACCCTTCAACATACTCATTACTTTGTTTTTTGTTTTTTGTATTTTCTTGGTTGATAACATTGCATTAACTTTTAAGATTTAGCATGCTGTGATGTGCCATATATTGAAATGTGTAATCAAGTAAATTAACATTTTAGAAAGGAAAGCTGACCTAGCAGATCTATCAAGAGGCTTATTCTGCAGGTGAGGATAATAAACATGGAAAAGTGTCGAAAGTGTTTTGACCAATGCTATATAGGTAGGTAAGAAACTTGGGTCCATGATCTGCCTCCTCCTCTAACCCTTCCCTTAGGTTTATTCACCCCTTAAAAGAACAAAGTCTCCATGTAAGTTCAGGTAGGACACATGACGCAACTGGAGAAACTTCATTCAAGGCACATTAATCATACACCTACCATATGCTAAGAGGTCACCAAAAGCAATAATTGTTCTATCCAAATAACCACACAGCCTCCCCACTAGGTGTCTCAGAGGCATTCTAGTGGCAATGTATTCAAAACTGAACCTAAGCATTTCTGCTGTAAACCCTGCTTTCTTTGGGTCTCTTTCTCAGATAATGTTGTTTACCCACTTATTTATATGTATAATGTATAGATAATGTATTCTACCCACTTATTTAAGCCAAAAGCTGATAGTCATCTTGACACTGCTTCTTCAACAACTTCCGTAATCAATAATTAATTCATGGAAATTTATTGGATTCGTCTCTTAAACCTCTCTTGAATAGGTCCAAGTTTCTCTATCATTCTTGTTACCACCAAGTCTGTCACCCATCATTTGTGATCAGGATAATGTAACAATTGGCTTATTAAGTCTCCTCATATTTCTGTATTCCTTTAATCCTGTCCTCAATTTAGTGCTGAAGTTCAATAGGAAAGGCAAAATAAGGTGTTTTTTCTTTAATAATTAGCATGCCTTAATCACTTCTGAAGGCCTTTTAGAAAAACCTCTTAAAATCTTAAAATTCTTAACCTTCTCAGCAAACTAACATAACAGAAAACCAAACACTGCATGTTCTCACTCATAAGTGGGAGTTGAGCAATGAAAACATATGGACACAGTGAGGGGAACATCATGCACCAGGGCCTGTCGGCGGGGTCGGGGGCTAGGGGAGGGATAGTATTAGGAGAAATACCTAATGTAGATGACGGGTTGATGAGTGTAACAAACCACCATGGCACATGTATACCTATGTAACAAACCTGCACATTCTGCACATGTATTCTAGAACTTAAAGTATAATAAAAAACAAATTTAAACAAAATTCTTAACCTTGCCTATATCTGGTCCTTCCTACCCTTTCAATCTGTTTTAATGACTCTCTTCTCCTGGTTTACCATCTTAACTTTCTCTAATGATACTGCCATTTTTTCTAATTATAGTATTTTCTATTTCTTTCTCTCTGCTTGGAATATTCTCTTCACTTCCAAATGCATCTTTTACCTTCTATTTATAATTCAGGTCTTGGCTCTTATAGCATTTCTTCAAGAATTGTTTCCTGTCCCTCCATATCATTCTGATGCCTATATTTTATGTTTTCTTTGTATTGTATACCTTCTTCCAGTAACAACACTCTTTTGCCGAGTAGGACTTTCATAATCCATATAATTAAGGCATGTCAATATGGAACATTCTTCAATTTTTCTCAACTAAAGTGAACTAGCTTCAAAGTCTTCATTTCAAAGAAATCATTAACCTTATTAAGTCAAGGCAACCTCTGGTTTAAATTCAAGCACGTATAGGTTACTCTTTCTTCTTATGGTTAAATTCTCAGTCTCTAATCTTTTCTTTTCCTTTTTTTTTTTTTTTTTTTTTTTGAGACGGAGTCTTGCTCTGTCTCCCAGGCTGGAGTGCAGTGGCGCGATCTCGGCTCACTGCAAGCTCCACCCGCCAGGTTCACACCATTCTCCTGCCTCAGCCTCCCTAGTAGCTGGGACTACAGGCACTTGCCACCACACTCAGTGAATTTTTTGTATTTTTAGTAGAGGCAGGGTTTCACCATGTTAGCCAGGATGGTCTCGATCTCCTGACTTCCTGATCTGCCCACCCTGGCCTCCCAAAGTGCTGGGATTACAGGTGTGAGCCACCGCCCCCGGCCTATTTTCTTTTCTTTTCCCTCAGGAGACATCTAGATTTGTGGGGGAAGAGTAATAGCATGTGTCTAAACCAGGAGGTGTACGTTTTCTCTAAAGGGTCAGATAGGATAGGAAGGATACAGTTGGGATGTCCCCTCCAAATCTCATGTTGAGATGTAATCTCGTGTTGGAGGTGGGGCCTGGTGGGAGGCGTTTGATTCTGGGGGTGGATTCCTCGTGAATGACTTGGGCCATCCCCTTGGCGATAAGTGAGCTCTCACTCTGAGTTCACACGAGATCTGATCCTTTAAACGTATGTGGCCCCTCCCTGCTAACTCTCTCCCTTGCTTCTGATTCTACAATGTGATGTGGCTGCTTCCCCTTTGCCTTCCATCAGGATTATAAGCTTCCTGAGGCCTCCACAGAAGCTGAGCAGATGCTGATCATGCTTCCTATAAAGCCTGCAGAACCATGAACCAATCAAACCTCTTTTCTTTATAAATTACCCAGTCTCAGGTATTTCTTTATAGCAATGCAAGAATTGCCTAATACAGTAAATATTTGGCTTTGTGGGTCTCTGCCACAACTACTCAGCTCTGCCACTGCAGCCAGAAAGCAGCCATAAACAGTATGTAAATGAGTAGGCATGGCCGTGTGACAACAAACCTTTTATTTGCAAAAAGAGGCCATGGGCCAGATTTGTTTTTTTGTTTTTGTTTTTTTTTTTTTGTTGTTGTTGTTGTTATAAATGTGGAACTTTTATTTTGTATTTTCCTGACAAAATAATACAAACTCATTTGGAAATTTTTGAAAATGTATCACACATTGTAATGAAGATATAAAAATCATCAATAAGCTCACCAATCAGTTAAAAAAGTTAACTTGTGAGTGCATTTTTCTATAAATGTTTAGATCATATTGTAGGCACTATTATGTATATTACTTTTTTGCTAAATACTATATCAGAATCACTTCCATTACATAAAGGATGTATCAGGACATCTTTTCCAAATAGCTGTGTAATATCCCATCATCATGGGCCAGATTTGACCCAGGGACTGCAGTTTGCTGATTCCTATTCTAGGCAATTATTGCCTTAGTACTTCCTTTAAATTAAGATGCTACATATGCTTCCGGGTCTGATCTTTGTTGCATCAGAAATGGTTCATGTCCCAGTTTTTAAATCACAGATTCTAGTTGTAAGATTCTAGCACTCTGCCACTTTGTCTTTCGAATTATGGAGAATACTCTGACTTTCTCAGTGAAATTATCACTTCTGAAAGCACAAAAAACAATTAGATATTTTAGATATTTTCCCTGCCACTTCAGAACCACCAAGTCTTTTGGGGTGTCTCAGGCTGTCACTCTAGAGTTGTTCTATACTGCTATTCAAACTCTATCCTAGTCCTATCAGAAGTGCAGAGTTTCTCAGCTTCTGGTGTATATCCTGGAAGTGGTAATAAGGTGTAGGTGGTCCGCAGTGCTATCTAAGCTATCTTCTCATTTGTCTTTGTTTTCCCCCAGCTTCTATTTCTCCACTTAGTAAGATTTTTTTTCAATTTTCCATTTCAATAAATATTTGCATTTATTTCATCTCATCATGTATCATTTGTCTGAGTTATGGATTTTTTATTATCTCTGTGCATGGAATCATTTTAAGCTCTCAACCTTTTTAATGAAAATGATAACAATAACACGTTTTGCACTGAAACCATGATTCTTGAATATTAGAAGATCACTTGTTCTTAAAACTAAGATCTGTTTCAATCTCAAAACTAGAAATGTGATCCATTTAGAAGATGGTTCTTTGGAAACCTAATGCTGCTGCCAGCATGGTGAAGAAAAAATTCTGAATACAGTGAAAGGCAGGAAAAATATACTTCTATTATATATCAACCTGTTTTCCAGGTACTTAAATTCTAAGTACTTGTGGAATGCCAATAATCTCATAATGATTTTAAGCTTTTAGGGTAGAGGCAGTATCTGCCTTGACAACTTCTGATATGGTGCCTAGAATATAGCAAGTGGTCAATAATATAAAATGATTTGTAAATTGTCAGTCAATATCCAAATAAATTAATTAACGATTAATTATCTTATGATCTCCTAGTGGTTGACATATTTAGTTGTTAATTATCTACTGTTTTACGTTCATTCTTTTTCAGTGGGACTTAATATGTGATTATCAATTCCTAAAATCATTTGCACAGGGCATCTGTATAGCATGCTTTATTCTGATTACTTCTGTATGTGATCTCATTTCTGACAAGTAAGTCTTACCAGGTAAATGAGAAACCAACCATAACCTTCTTAGTGCCTCTTGTATGAAAGGCTTTAAAATTGCCCTGGCGAGAGTTCAAGAGATACGAACATTAAATGCAATGCATAGCAGTAGAGAATAGAGCCAAATGAGAATTTCAGACATGTTACTCCGAAGTCATTGAATACAATGGAAAGAATGTGAAAGATTGGAGTTAATAGTGCTGGCTTCCAGGAAGAGTGAGTATTTAACTTAACCACAAAGGTTAGGAGTAATTTAACAAATTCCAGTTAATTGTATAAATGTGAGGAGTCACCAGTCCCTAAAGAATATTAAAAAATAGTGAGTGATATAGAGTAATTAGAAAATAAAATGGCAATGTTAAACTTCAATGGTGGTATGCTGTATTAAGGGAAGATCTATTAGCATTGTGAATGGTTAGTAACACATAAAAGTAGAGTCTGGTAGCATCAATTTAGATAAACATTTCTACAGTCAGCTCATTAGTACAAAAGCTTATGTAGTTAAAATCATCCTTAAAGTATATAAAGAGTTGTGATACTGGAGATTAACAAATTACCTCCCAATAAGTCCTATATAATTTCCACAAAATTGTAGTAAGAAATTTTTGCTTTTGTGTAGAGTGCTAGATGGAGTAGCTGTCTGTAGTTTAGAGTCTAAATTGTACAAAAATACATATTTTAAAACTAGAATTATACTAATTTCACTAATATACTTCTCTTACTGAGAGCTACTTTGAATACCCTGAGCACACATACTTCAAGTGGAATAATATGTGGAAGCACCTTCTATGTTCTTTTCCTCCTTTAATTTGTTTATTTTTAAAGTTTAAGTCACTGAATTATTAACTCTGTTTTTTTGTCAAGCATACTTATATGAATTCTAGTAAGTGAGAAACATGCGTTTTGTGACTTTACAGTAGAAGAAGCTCAAATCTAGCTCAATAACCATTTTTCATGTGATCATATATGAAATATTCTGTTGTGTGCTCAGGATATAAATGACTTGAATTGTTAGCAGTACTTTTAGGAATGTTCTAATGTTTTACACCTGCTTATTATAGGTTTTAATGGTTTAGTGAGTTTTACTGTAGACTAGGGTGGGAGCCATTGTTGCTCTGCTGTTGCCTGCAGATTGTCACTCGGGGCACCTATTATGTTTTTGTTCCACCTTCCCTGTTTACTGTCTATTGAGATTCCTGTTGTCAGCACCCCTGGGTAGTTTATAACAAAAGCATATCACTTCATAAATTCATTTTATGTGCACTCATCCACTGTATTCAACTGCTAAACTGTCTCTGTGTCACTGGCTGTTGATCCTCTTAAGCAGTCTTTACATTTTAGAATGGAGCTCACCAAAATTGCAATATTTAATCTCAATACTATTTCGATTATCTTTGAGTACTGGCTAAGCCACACTAAGAGGACTGGCATATAGTTACTGAGATGAGCACTTTCATTTGATGTTGTGTAAGGGTTTTGATTTGCATTCCTCTGATGATTAGTGTTGTCGAGGACTTTTTCATGTACCTGGAAAAGACAGAAATCCTAGCACATGCAATAACATGAATGAACCTGGAGGACATTATGCTATGTGAAATATGCCAGACACAGACAAATACTGTATGATCTCACTTATATGTGATTCTAAAATTTGTGAATTTACAGAAGCAAAGAATAAAACAGTGTTTACCAAGGGTTAGGGGAAGAGAGAAATGGGGACATACTGGTCAAAGGGTGGAAACTTTCAGTTAAAAGATGAAGTTCTGGGGAACTAACTTATGGCATATGTGGTAATAAATGTGTTAAATAATATGATCATGATCATCATTATACAACCATCACGTGGTATACCTTACATATATACAATATTTTTTGTCAATTAATATTTTTTAAAACCAGCATTTCCTGAGAGCTGAGTGTAATATAATACAATGTACATGCACTATAATTGCTAACAATGGTATAAATTCAACACAATTGCCTGCTCAGGGACATTTCTCCTTTGGAATCTGTCATTATGAAATACAACATGTTTATCTTGGTGAAGTAAAAGTAATGCAACTAGTTTATAGGATGTTATTAAGAATGTAGGAAAAGTAAACTTTGCTGATTAAAAACAATACCTGAATGCTTTAATTTTTAAACTTAACAGTTTAGAAAAACATTTTCTTAATTAAATATATATTTTTATGATTGTCATTTCAATCCTGGAAAATCTATTACTCTACAGCTGAATTTTTTAATGTTAAATGATGGGCTTTGAAGTTCTATAACATGTAGTCAACAGTGGGAGCTTTCAGATTCTGAATATTATCCTTTGTATATTTTAAAATATACTGTCATCCCCTTGCGACCTTGTGGATAACTTTTCAGCGACCATCTCTGCTCACCATTGGTATGTATAAATGCATGCTTGATCATTCCAAATCTGAAGTCAACACTGTAAACATGACAACTGAAGGCCTGCTGAGGGTCTTCATCCCAATGGGTCCAAACCAGAAGCCAGGGTAATGCAGCTGATTCTGCCAGACCCAGTGGCAATTCTCAGATTTTAATGTGTCAGCCATGGATAATGCTGGCCGAAAGATAGTCATGTCTGGATGAGTAGACATAGGACCACAGTGTTTTTACTTTGACCATCACAACTGAGCTAACAGATTCACAGGAGGCAACCAGGAGTGAATTGAGTGCAGATCTATGACATAATCTTATGAGGTATAAGACACAGTTTCCAGCTTGTACGAAATATTCAAACTTGGGAAAAGGGATGAGAACTAACAATTTTTAAAGATACAAAATGTTCAAGTCTCATGTGAAGTGCTTTAGCTTCATTATGGTATATGTGTGTATGTATTTTTCCCAGATGGATGTGATTTCAAAGCCAAGAAGTATAGCCTTATGTCTTTGACTTAGACTTCTTTGTTCTCCATTTTTATATATTTATAAAAAGAATATGGATCACTGTTTTTATATATTCAAAAAAAGAAAAACTACCTTTTACAAGACTTTTAACTAAATGTGTTGGCAATATCCTAGTGCTATGATGAAAAGTGAAGTCTCAAAACTCAGACGGTCTGGGTTAAAATCTTAGGTCTGTCATTCAGTTTAGTAGCTTTCTGCTTTAGTTTGTAATATATATGGTAGGATGCTTTTATACCTTGTTTTTCCAGGCACTCTCAGTTTATTATAGTTATTCTAGCATAATTATTAAAAACACCAATTTTTTACATAATGACAATAACTATTTCAGTACTATTTAAGAGTTTTTGTAAGGATTAAATGAATAATATGTGCAAAATATTTGAAAGTTGACTGGCACATAGATGTGTTCAACCAAAATTTGCTATTAGTGTTCTGGTTTTGGTCCTGTGCCTGGGAGATGATACGCATTACACATTATGCAAAATATAACTAGGTCCCTCCTTGGTGAAAGTAGAACGAAAAGAAAACTAAGATTAAAAGATATTAAGTCCCTCTCCTATAATCATACACCTAGTAAGTATTACAGAAGGAGTACATTCATTTCTGTAACATTTTTAGCCTTGGGTTATTCCAAAAATACACCAAGGTTTTTGCAGCATGCAATTTAATTATTATAAAATGTTAATTCAAGAAATAATGAGGAATTCCTAATTAGTTGGACAGAAAATTTTATGTACAAAAGAAAGGGAGTAAGAAAGCAGAATTTTTCTCTTTCAAAGACACCCGAGACAGACACCTTCAAAACACACACCTCCCTGGATCCCTGTGTAGCCGTGAGAAGTTGATAATAGAGTTCCATAATTCCATAGCTTAAGTTCTCAGTACTACATTGGTTTTAGAATTCAATAATTTTTTTTACTATAAAAGGTAATATAATGTATATACTGTATACTCCAGTAGGGTCTGGAATACTCTTATAATCTCATTTTAATATTTAATCAGAATAATGTTTTACTCTTCATGTTCTGAGGGATTAACATTTTAAAATGTGTTAAGTAGTTTAGGGATTTGCCTCAAATGAGTTACAGGTCAGGTTTTATTGATAAATAATATAGGTAAAATGTACCTGATTTCAGAGCTCTTAGTATTTTGTAATTAAGAAAAAGTTACTGAATTTACATGCTCCTTACCAGAAGATAGTCTATAGCATTCTCCATGAATGAGGGATTTAGTAAAGATTATGAACTTTGGAAGCTTATGTCCGTTGATCTGGTTTTCATTATCTTCTATTCTATTCTAGTTCTGATTTTTTTTTTTTTTTTTTTGGAGACTGAGAGTCACTCTGTTGCCTAGGTTGGAGTGCAGTGGTGTGATCTTGGCTCACTGCAAGCTCCACCTGCTGGGTTCAAGTGATTCTCCTGCCTCAGCCTCCCAAGTAGCTGAGATTACAGGCACCCGCCACCACACCTGGATAAATTTTGTATTTTTAGTAAAGATGGGGTTTTGCCATGTTGACCAGGCTGGTCTTGAACTCCTGACCTCAGGTAATCCACCCGCCTCAGCTTCCCAGAGTGCTGGGATTACAGGCGTGAGCCACAGTGCCCAGCTCTGACTTCTTTTTGTCTATACCTAAGGATCCTTTCAAATCATTTTTGTTATGATGATCAAACTGAGAGCATAAGATATTATATCTAGTTAAGGATAAATTCCAAGTCTTAGCTTAAATAATCTTGTAGCTTTTATAGTCTTTATGCACTTAACAATTAATAGGAGTCATACATTTACTATATTGTATTAATATACCTACTTCTATCAGATTTTCAAGTAGAGTTTTAAAATAAAATACTTTATGCCAACCTGTTTTTTTGAAAACAGTTTTGCCACAAACTTGCAGAACATTTAAGATACCTATCTATATTATTATAGATATATTTATCATATATGTAACAACTGAAGGTTTGGGATTCACCTCAGCATATTCTGTATTAATTGTGAATTAGTAGGTGATATTATATTGGCTTTAAAATTTAGCTTGGTGATTTTGTCATAAATTTAAATATGTAATAACCCATGTTTAATATTTTAGAAGAACATGTGCAAAGTCAAACAAACATGTGTGAGTCAAATATCAGACCAAAAAAGGGAAAAAAAATTACATAAAATCTCTGAAAGATAATAGAGAATGAAAGGACATTTTCATTCTAATTCAATAATAATTCATTCTAATTCAATAATGATACATTATTATTGTTATTTTCTACACTTTAAATATTTATCATGTTATTTCATTAAGGATACACCATACTTAGAATACAAATACGTAACACCAAAGTCAAAAACATAATATTACCTTCTCCTTTACAAATACAAAGTTCAAATGATATGAGAAAGACAAAGACATTTGTGCCGAATGCTTTTTGTTGAAGACAAGTTTTTTGGTGAAGACAAGTATTATCTCTGGGATTTTCAGTTCCAAAATTAAAATGTTATGCTTCACCTAATTAATCCTCCCTTCTCTTCAAATCCCTGACAACCACTGATCTGTTTTTCATCTCTATAATTTCACCAGGACTTATTTTACATTGTGATGTTTGCAGCATCTTGTGTTTGCTTTTTACTTTCCCCTCCTAGAAAGAATGTCTAGTGACAGCAGAGGCTTTACCTATGTTGTGCATTGCTGGATGCACGGTGCCTAGAAGAATAATGAACAAATAGGTGCCAAATAAGTATCTGTTGAAGGTTATAAATGTAAACTGTAAAGTAACATTTTGAAGTATTATCACAATTTTATAATTAAAGAGAATAAACAAATTACCCACTATCATAGTTACTAAGTGTTGTAGCAAGAAGTTTAGTATCATCCTATGACTCAAAACATGATATTATTATTCATTATGGAATATTGCTTCCTAAATAGAGTTGGTCTTCTTTCCTAAAATGTGCTATCAATTACTTCTATTCTATTATAGTCTTCAGTGAAACAGGTTTCTGTTAGTTCACCTTTCCCCATATCTCTGTAAAATACATGTACTCGCAGTGGCTCACGCCTGTAATCCCAACAGTTTTGGAGGCTGAGGCGGGCGGATCACAAGGTCAGGATATCGAGACCATCCTGGCAAACGCAGTGAAACCCCGTCTCTACTAAAAATAAAATTAAAAAAAAAAAAAAAATCCGGGCTTGATAGTTGGCGCCTGTAGTCCCAGCTACTCGGGAGGCTGAGGCAGGAAAGTGGAATGAACCCAGGAGGCGGAGCTAGCAGTGAGCTGAGATCGCACCACTGTACTCCAGCCTGGGTGACAGTGCAAGACTCCATCTCAAAAAAAAAAAAAAAAAAAAAAAAGGTTGAGAGTTTATTTTTATTTTTAAAATTACATGCGTTTCTACTTCTCAATAAAACTGAGTTATTGAACCTATGTAGTTAGTGTGGTTCTGGTAATATTATGTAAAAGTCGCAGAATAAAGAGAGAAGACAAACTTCAGGAAACACAGGAAAAACATTATGCTGCACACGAGGAATTGACAATGATTTTTTTTTTTCCTTGAAACTGAAAGAAGCAAGTTCTTTTTTCATTAAAGATTGCAAAACCTTCAAAGTGAAAGTAATTTTAAACACACATGGAAAACACTAATGAGAAAAAAACTGTAACAAGCATTCCTTGACTCACATTACCTCAAAATTATTTCATATTCTCCTCCACATCATTTCATAATCCTACTTGAGAACAAAATAAGTATAATTTCTTTGCTAGAACAACATGTGAATACAATTGGAAATGAGTGTAGTTCTTTCCACATTATGAAGAATTTTCAGTTTTCATCTTATTTGCAAATCCTGTGTGAAAGTTAGGCAATTTGTAATATTACTCCCACTTTATGGGGGAGAAATTTACGACTAAATGAGGTTAAACGGCAAATACAAATCAAATCTTTTATACTACAAAGTTTCTTCCACAAACTAACTTCTTCAAAGGAATTATTTTCTGGGTCTTCGTATGGCTCCTTGTTTATACCTTCCTTATATTACTGTGTTATATATTGTTTCATGTATATGTGAGTTTCTGAGCACAATTAGTCATAGCTGTATACTTGGTACCTGGCACAATGTTTATTATACTCTAGCGTGATTTCTTTATGAGTTGAGAATATTTCCAAGTCTTAGCTCACTGATTCCATTTTCATCCATTCATTTTCTCCCAAAATATCCAGAAAGTACCACATACCAGTTCTACTGGGAGTAGAAGGAAGAAAACTGGCCTTCTTCAAATGTTTTACTTTTTTAATATTTAGCTGCAATAATTTCATGTGGTAGAACCAAGCCTAACTGAGATGTACAAGCAATGGTAGAAACATTATGGAGATTGCCTGTGGCTTCACACTGGAGTTATCCTGTATATTTAATGTATTCACTAAGGATCAGGTTGAAATATAGGCTGTAATTTCATTGAATCATGTTCTTCAATTATCATTGCCTTAGCTTTTGTCATCACAGTTATTCAGTTACCAGCTCACTAGTTAAAAATGATTACAAAATCTTTTCTATCAGTGGTGATTCCTCTCTTAGTATCTTTGCCATTCAGCAGCATAGGCAGGCTTTTACTAATGTGTCCCCTTAAAATTATGAAACAAGAAAGACAATTGAAAGACCGTATGAAATATTGGGAGAAAAAATGACAGATACTGGTGTTAATAAAACCAGTACCATCACCTAACTTCCAAGGGAGCTTTCCTGAACTGATAAGTGACTCCAATTTCATTTTTAATAAGTCTACATCGTATAGTTGTCTTGTCACATACAATAAATACCACTTCAGCCAGGCTATCTTTAGTAGTGTACTAATAGCATAGCATTTTCCCTTGTTTCCTAATAGGATTCATCACATGGCCAAAAATGCTCAGTATCATTGTCTGTATTTTGGCTTGATATTTTTGGTTTTTGTGGCTTTTATCCTTTGACTGTTGGTCACACAACTTATTTTTATTTATTTTCTTATTGATAATGAAGAAACTCTAAAGCATCACTATTTTTTCTTACTTCACTATGCAGATTCTTTCTAACATCTTTACTTCCTCTTAAATGAGTCATTTTCTTCATTTTCTTTAATGCTTTACCCAACTTGCTGGATACAAAGGGCAGACTCTGATGACCTCCTTTCTGAGGAGAGGCAAAGACGGTGAAATGGAGTAGGAGGACCACCCCAAACAGGATAAGAAGTTAGAGACCTTGATTCCCTTAGTGGTGAGACTTCTGCAGAACACCCTGAGCTTTCCAACTTAGCAGGAATGACTCTGGAGAGAACTAAGGTCATTTTTTTTCTCCCTCCACAGTTAACTTACCTACATTTTATTTTATTGATAATTCATTTTTTATTCCTCTTATTATATTTGGAAGCAGCATTTCTGATGTTTGGATTTTTAATTTTTCGGAGAGAGTGAGTGTATTACTCTGTTTTCATGCTGCTGATAAACAGATACCCAAGACTAGGCAATTTACAAAAGAGGTTTATTGGAATTATAGTCCCACATGGCTGGGGAGGCCTCACAATCACAGCAGAAGGGAAGGAGGAGCAAATCACATCTTACTTGGATGGCAGCAGGCAAAAAGAGAGCATGTGTGGTGCAACTCCTGTTTTTAAAACCATCAGATCTCATGAGACCCATTCACTATCACAAGAACAGCATGGGAAAAATCTGCCCCCATAATTCATTAATCTCCCACTAGGTCCCTCCCACAACACATGGGAATTATGGGAGCTACAAGATGAGATTTGGTTGGGGATACAGAGCTAAACCACAGCATTCCACCCATGGCCCCTCCCAAATCTCATATCTTTACATTTCAAAATTAATTATGCCTTCCCAATAGTCCCCCAAAGTCTCAACTCATTTCAGCATTAACTCAAAAGTCCACAGTCCAAAGTGTCATCCAAGACAAAGCAAGTCCTTTCTGCCTATGAGCCTGTAATATCAAAAGCAAGTTAGTTACTTCCTAGATTTAATCGGGGTACAGGCATTGGGTAAGTACAGCCATTCCAAATGGGAGAAATTGACTAAAATGAAGGGGCTACAGGCCCCATGCAAGTCCAAAATCCAGTGGGATAGTCAAATCTTAAAGCTCCAAAATGATCTCCTTTGTCTCCCGGTCTCATATCCAGGTCACGCTGATGTAAGAGGTAGCTTCCCATAGTCTTGGGCAGCTCCGCCCCTCTGGCTTTGCAGGGTACAGTCTCCTTCCTAGCTGCCTTAATGGGCTGTCATTGAGTGTCTGCAGCTTTTCCTAGCACATGGTACAAGCTGTCAGTGGATCTACCATTATGGGGTCTAAAGTATGGTGACCCTCTTCTCACAGCTCCACTAGGCAGTGCCCCAGTGGGGATTCTGTGTGGGGTCTCCCACCTCACATTTCTCTTCTGCACTGCCCTAGTAGAGGTTCTCCATGAGGACCCTGCTCCTACAGCAAACTTCTGCCTGGGCTTCCAGGTATTTTCACACATCTTCTGAAATCTAGGTGGAGGTTCCCAAATCTCTGTTTGACTTCTGTGCACTCACAGGCTCAACACCATGTGGAAGCTGCCAAGGCTTGAGGTTTGCACCCTCTGAAGCCATGTCCTGAGCTCTGAATTGTTCCCTTTCAGAAATGGCTGAAGCGGCTGGGATGCAAGGCACCAAGTCCCTAGGCTGCACACAGCACTGGGACCCTGGGCCCAGTCCACAAAACCACTTTTTCCTCCTAGTCCTCTAGACCTGTGATCAGAATGGCTGCTGCAAAGGTCTCGGAGATGCCCTGGAGACATTGTCCTCATTGTCTTGGCGGTTAACATTAGGCTCCTCACTACTTATACAAATGTCTGTAGCCGGGTTGAATTTCTCCTCAGAAAATGAGATTTTCTTTTCTATTGCATTGTCAGGCTGCAAATTTTCCAAGATTTTATGCCCTTAACAGCACCCAAATCACCTCTTGAATGCCCTTAACAGCACCCAAATCACCTCTTGAATGCTTTGCTGATTAGAAATTTCTTCCACCAGATACCCTAACTCACCTCTCTCAAAGTTCCACAAATCTCTAAGGCAAGGGCAAAATGCTGCCAGTCTCTTTGCTAAAACATAAGAGTCACCTTTGCTCCAGTTCCCAACAAGTTCCTCATCTCCATCTGAGACCACCTCAGCCTGGATTTCATTGTCCATATCATTATTAGCATTTTGGTCAAAGCCATTCAACAAATGCCTAGGGAGTTCCAAACTTTCCTACATTTTCCTATCTTCTTTTGAGCCCTCCAAACTGTTCTAACCCCTGCCTGTCACCCAGTTTCAAAGTGGCTTCCACATTTTCTGGTACCCTTTCAGCAGTGCCCCACTCCTGGTACCAATTTACTGTATTAGTCTGTTTTTGTGCTGCTGATAAAGACATACCCGAGACTGGGCCATTTACAAAAGAAAGAGGTTTATTGAACTTACAGTCCCACATGACTGGAGAGGCCTTGCAATCATGGCAGAAGGCACAGAGGAGCAAGTTATATGTTATGTGGATGGCAGCAGGCAAAAAGAGAGCTTGTGCAGGGCAACTCCTATTTTTAAGGACATAAGATCTCGTGAGACCCATTCACTATCATGAGAACAGCACAGGAAAAACCCACCCCCATAATTCAATCATTTCCCACCAGGTATCTCCCATAACACATGGGAATTACGGGAGCTACAAGATGAGATTTGGGCAAGGACACAAAGCCAAACCATATGAGTGAGAAAGAAGTTACTAATGTTAAATAAACTATTGCCTCAATTTTTCCCCACATTTCAGAAACTACTGCCACCTTTATATTGTAAAGCTCTTCCTATCTTGTCCTTAATGACGTTCCAGCATATTTCTCACAAGTTTCAGTTCCTCCAAATTATGGTCATTGCTCATTTAATCCCACTTTTCTTTTTCTGTAAGAAACATGCTGCCTATTATTTCTCTGAGTGTGTGTGTATGTGTGTGTGTGTGTGTGTGAGATGGGGTATGTGTATGAGTGAGGAACTCAAGCTAAATTAAATTGATTTAATTGACTTAATGTTTAATTTATAGCATTGCTTAAATTTTTTAGATTTTTACATTGAGTCCTTTCCTGTGCTTTTAAAAAATTCTAATAGAGATGAAGAGTGACCAGCCATCTCTGTTTATTAAAGTTTCAGCACCTAATCTTCACAAGGAAAACAAAAAATTCTTCATATCAGAAAAACAGAAAGGAAACAAAGTAGGGCACAGACATAAGAAATTGTTGCATGTGCCGAAAACATAAGCCAGTCCAGCCAGTAACACCTAGCCAGAGCTCATAGGCAGAGATGTTACTGTCAGCATCATGGGTCTGGCATTGATTGGAATGCATTCTATAACTTAAGAAAAGTATCGACAGATCATCACGTAAAAGGTGTACTAAAAACTTTGACCAGATTAGGTGAGAAAGGATAAGAACTAAGTCAACCTTGGAGTACAAGATAAATGCTATATATTGTCCCCAATAATGTTGACATAAGAAAATTTATTACACAGTAAACTGAAGGCTAGAGCAAAACTGAATAAGTGCCTGAGTCCCAAGAACAGGAAAAAAAAAGCCAACAACTTGGGTTTCCAGTCAAATGTGGGAGAAAAACAGTTGAGTAAGTAAATTATCTAAAAACATAGTTTATATGCCATTGTAACAATGCACGATTGTATAAATTATCCTGAGAACTTCTAGCTTGGTAGATATCTGCTTTATTTTCTGTTCTCTCTTTCTCTTTGTAATTACATCAACATATGGAAAAATTCTAATAAATGTCGTTTCTCCAAAAAGATTGTGAGTTTTAAATAATCAAGATAGTTTTTATATGTCATACAAATATCAGTATAGTGTTGGCCCCTTACGTACAGTTTTACTGTCCATGCTTTCAGTCATCTGAGGTCAACCATGGTCTGAAAATATATAGAAAATTCCAGAAATAATTCATAAGTTCTAAATTGTGCGACATTCTAATTAACATGATGAAATCTCATGCCATCCTCTTCCATCCAGCTGTGATGTGAGTCATCTCTTTGTCCAGTGTCTTTGCACTTTATACTCTACCTGCCCATTAGTCATTTAGTAGCCATGTGGGTTACCAGATCCACTGTCGAGACAGCACAGTGCTTGTGTTCGAGTAACTCTTATTGTTCTTAATAATGCCCCCAAAGTGCAAGAGTCGTGATGCTGGTATATTGTTATAATTGTTGTTTTATATTATTTGTTAGTGTTGCTAGTTTCTTACTATGCCTAACTTATAAATTAAACTTTATCAGAGGTATGTATTTTTGTATAGGAAAAAAAACTCAGTATAGTTAGAGTTTGTCACTATCCATGGTTTCAGGCATCCACTGTTGATCTTGGAATGTATCACCTGATAAGGGAAAGTTACTGTAGCTAGCTATGTCTGGACAATAATAAGCTTTCAATGATGATTCATCGGACTGACTCTTTTCAAACAAATCTTTATCCATAAAATTTTTCCAACTTTGTTGCTGGCTTCACTCTAACTTTTATCAGGTACCATAATCTCTTTCACCATCCTCCATAATGAGACCTTCCATTCCTTTTTCTTCAGTTGTATTTTCTTTATCTGTTCATTTTATTTTTTACAGCATTTCAGTCTTTTCACTTTTAAAATATTTGACTAACCAGTTGCTACGGTCTGAATGTTTGTGTCGTCCCCCAGAGTCCTATGTTGAAATCCTGAGTCCCAAGGTGATAGTATTAGGAAGTGGAGCGTTTGGAAGGTGATCAGGTCATGAGAGTAGAGATTATGAATGGGACTGGAACCATTATGAAAGACACCCCATAGAGCTAGCTCGTACCTTCTGCCATATGAAGACAGAGGAAAAGAGGCCTTCTGTGTACCAGTAAGTGAGCCCTCACCAGACACTGACTCTGAAGGCCTCTTGATTTTAGACTTTCCAGTATCCAGTACTGTGAGAAATAAATTCCTGTTTCTAAGCCACCCAGCTTGTGATATTTTATTTTAGCAACCTAAATGAACTAAGATAGCAGTTAATGTATTTGTACCATGTTAATGCACATTTCTCCATTCTCCTTTTTTTACTCCTGACATGCTATTTTTCTAAATAAATATTTTATCATGCCTCACGAAATATCAGTAACTCAATTATGCCCTGCTGTACACGGGTTACTACCCAAATTTCTTAACCTGTAATTTCAATCTTTTCAAAACCCTGTGATTTTACATAAAATTTGGTCTCTGTACATCATCCAATTTACTCTTTTCCTACATTACTTTTAGTATATCTATCTCTGAATGTTCATTTTTATTTCTGCTACTACTGGAAACATGCTGCACCATTCATTTTACTTCTTGTATTAGCTAGTATAAAACCCTCAAGGTAGCCTTCATGTCATCTGGAATATTGCAGTAGATGATATAAGTGCCTTGCCCATTCCTTTGTTACCCAGTGTTCTCATACATTCTAGTGGTTTCTAAGTACAAGTATCTGTGTCTACCACCAAAGGGTTTCTCTGACCACAGTAGTAAAGTCAGTGTTTTCACGGGACAGATTGGAAGTGCCAGGAAGTTAACCACCTTAGGAAAAGCATCCTCCATCTTTTTGCTACTTAGGGGGCACAACTCTGAGGCATGCTAACGCAGTCTCCCAGAAGACCCCAGGGAGATTGAACCTCAGGTTCTACATTAGTACCCTGCTGTTTTATACACCCGATATATTTTTTTCCCTATCCACTTTCCTATTCATTATCTCTTGGGTCACATCCCAAATTTAAAAAGAAAAAAAGAAAAGAAAAACTTGCACCATAGATCATTGTCCTAGAATCTATTTCAAGAGGAACCCAGACTAAGTCAGAAAACTCCCTTTAAATGGTGCAGCTCTTCTCAATCTGCACAATTTGGCATGTATTCTCTATCCAGGTTGCAACTACGCAGAATATCTATTTCCTCAATAAGGCTTTTCTAGGTGTTTGCCTCTCTCAAGTTCTTTGGCAATAAATGCTATGCTCTGACAGAACATATGTATTGTATATTCTGTTCATTTATAAATCAAAATATAAGACCTTCCAATTCTGGGCATATGCAAAAACCCAGAGTAAAAGTACTAGAACTTTTACCATACCAAGGGGGTTTCAAGAATATGACATTTTTTCTCTTCATAGTGATTGCTACATATCAAGTGGTATGGGAAGCTAAACACAAAACAGATAGTATCTGAAAAACAGAGCAGAATAGTCTTAGAAAACTAAATTTAAAATTAGGGCACAATAAGGAGAGATATTATAGAGATTACATAAGGCCCTCATTAAAAAAAAAAAAAAAAAGCACACAATAAATTCTCAGGCATATTTCAGAGGTAGACTGAGCTTTGCCACATACTTGGATTGCAATGAACAGTTGCCACTCTACCTGGCCAGCAGAGGGAAGTGTAAACCCTCTTGAGAGATAGGTGGCATTGCACAGAGCCTTTTCAATTTTTATGCACAATGTTGCTAATTTGATTTTTAAAATGTACTAGGCATGTTGAGGAAAAAGGCCCACGTGACTGAAAATGAAAAGAAATCCAAACGTCATACACAACGTCATGTTTGATACAGATGTTGGAGTTAGCTCACCAGGACTTAAAAATCACTATGAGAAATTTGATACATAATAAACAGAAAATAAAAAATAACAGGAAGAAATAAATAAAAGTTGGAGAACCCACTAGATAATTAAATGATATAAAACAAATCTAGTATTACATAATTCGGGCAATGTAGATGCATCCCAAGAATGCAAAAGTATTTTACTGGAAATCCCTCTTAAGTCTCCTCACTTTCCTACTCACATAGAAATTCTAATAGGATTTCTTCTCGTAATCTTGGTTTATTTCAAAATACTTCCATTTTATCATCTCATTTGACTCTCTTATCAATTTTGTTTTGATATTCAGCATGTTATTAAATAGAATAATCTTAACAAGATTAATTTAAAAATTAGCTTTTTTACCTATCACGGAAGGGTCTTCTATTATGTCAACCAAAGGAAGGTCTTATATGCCTAAAGGTTGTTTTCGTGGTAGCACATGTGACAGTTTATCTTTCAGTACACTGGGTCAGGTGCAGCCCAGCCATCATCTAACTGCATCACGAGGAAAAATTCCCCAGCAGAGTCAAACTACAGAAATGAGAGAGAAAAAAAATCGTTATTCTTTTACTCACTAAGTTTGTTACAGAGTAATATGTAACCAGAATGACATGACAAATCTTCAGTTCCTAGGGTCCCATAAACTAACACAAATATAAAATAAAATTAAACATACCACAGGGAAAAAGGGCAAAATATGGCATAGAGTTATGAACTGAAGGATGTACTATTCTCAAAAGACAAAAACCAATCCAGCCAGTGAAATCTGGCCACTACTCATCAACAGTGAAAGAACTGTTGTAATTTTGGGCAGATATTTTCTTGGAATCCATTCTACAACTGAAAGAGATAATAAGAATTTCAACAGGCAATCAAATGAAGACTACTTCATTTACTCAACTAGAGGCAAAGAGGACTGTAAGTAACTACTTATGAAGTATAATGTTATTGCCAGTTATTGTGCCCAGGGATATTGACATAATGAATCTTAATGTACAGTTAACTTAAAAGATTGGGGCAAATTAACAAGTTCTCAGAAATCCAATAATTGGAGGAAACATAGCAACAGTGATTTCTGGTCCAATCTAAGGAATAACAAATTGAGTTAGTAAAACATTAAAGAAACAAAATACAGTGCAGTACACCATTAGACAGGAAGTCTTCTCTAGACCTCCCACATATGACCCTACAGCATCTCTTGCTTACCTCAACTGCAGCATTTATCAGACTAGGTAAAATTACTCTTAAAAAATGCTCATATTTCCTAAGAATACTTAAGCTACTTGTCAACAGGTGTTGTATTAGAATAACAAAAGTCAGGCAACACCTGGTAAATTGTAAGCATTGAGTAACGATCTGTTGGTTTGAAATGATTACAAAACAGTCTTTGTGCTTATATTTAAAAAGGGGGACTACAGACGCCCGCCACCTCGCCCGGCTAGGTTTTTTTTTTTTTTTTTTTTTTTGTATTTTTTAGTAGAGACGGGGTTTCACCGTGTTAGCCAGGATGGTCTCGATCTCCTGACCTTGTGATCCGCCCGTCTCGGCCTCCCAAAGTGCTGGGATTACAGGCTTGAGCCACCGCGCCCGGCCTAAGCAGGGTTGCGCCATAATTTTTCAAGTTTCTACCATGTTAATTCTTTTCTTAACTTATAGAATTGAGATATACAGACTCCCTTTATAAACATTTTTGAATGTTTTATTATCACTTATTATAATTCTGTATCCAAATACCTACAACATTGCAGTTTCCTCTCTTGTTTGTTACTGCTGTAGTTTTTGTGTATTTCTTATATCATAGTCCTCTAGTTTCCTTTCTTGAGTTGACAAGTCTTTCTTTGTAAATCCAGTTCCATCATATCACAGAAAATATCAATAACACTTTTAATACCCTATGACCCAAGAAGAAAATAAAATCTCATTGGCCTGCCCTTCAAAGTCTTTCTGAATCTGAGCATTTTTACCTTTCTTTACATTATACCCTCATATGAATGTTATGCAACCAATTTATGCCTCTATGCTCTTCATCTCTTACCTTGATGACACCTATCTTTGCATATTTACCAATTTTGATCCTATTACCAGGATGTTACTATAATTTCCTCTGCTTTCTTACTTTTAAATAAAGCCTCTAATTTACCTTCTTAACTTCTGAAAGTCTATCATTGCTGACTTTAGGCATTACTCCTTCTTTGGAATGATACATCTTTACCCAGTCTGTGTTATTTATTTGACACTTTCCAAATAACTTTTTACTTGTTGAAAATATACTACTGGCCTTCAGCATGTCATTGTTCTTAACAAATAGATTGCTTAGCTATTATCTTTGACTTACTTGAAGATTAAAGGATGAAACTCACCTGTTGGCAAAGTAGCTACTTACTGGTGTTCCAGTCATTTACCTTGCCATAAATATAGATTGTTACAATGATTTGAGTGGCTATTTATCACACGCTAAATCCCAATGAAAAATGTAAATAAAAACATTAAGTTCACACACAACTGAAGGCAGAAAATAGTGTTAGAAGATGTGTTGCTGGGAGGAAAAACTAAGTATTTGGTAAGACATTTGATTTGTTTTAATGCTGTAAACCCTGGGAGACCACTAAGTTCCAGGTAGTTTTCCAGACCCTGGAATTATAGCAGAGATTAAGAGAGAGACTGCTCCTGCCCTTATATTCTGTAGATTCTGGTGGGAATAAAGATATAAAACAGCAGATTGGAGTGCTATTCTTAGAAGTGAGTACAGAATAGGAGTGTCACATGCTTGGAAAACCTAACATGAAGTGTCACATTTAGTTGTGTTCTTTAAAAAACAGCAACACTTTTATAAGATTGAGTGGGAAACAGACAAAATTGTGGATGTAGAGTCCAGAGCAAGAAGGTTTAGCCAGTCAAAAAGCAAGGAATCACAACACAAGAAGAAAACGTGCTCATGCTGGAAAAAAAAAGACCTTATACATTTATTTTTATTCTCAGGAAACCTCTGAAACAAATAGTCAGTATCAGTTTATATTAAGTATTGAAGGCTGACTACATAACAACATATTTTGTGAGCCATGAAAAATGTCAAAGTCAAAAAGGTCAAGTTTAGGGTCCTTATCCTTCCCAGCAGGATCCTTGAAGTGGGCAAATATCTATTCAGACAGACACCAGCAAGGAGAGTAAGGAGACAAGCAATAAATAAGAGTTAACTACTAGCTTTGGGAAAACTGCTTGTTTAACCAATTCAATGAACAGATTAAATTTAAGGTAAACCATTCAGGAAACAGGTTTTTTTTTTTTTTTTTTTTTTTAACCATAACTCTCAATACTTTTATCTGATCTTCCTTCTCTGCCCCAAATAATATATCTGGAATATTCCATTGCTTTCTTTGTTAGATTTTGGTGTTAGAATAGTCAAATTTGCAGGTATTAAGTAGATCAGTGAAATCTAATATCAAAATTCAGGTTCGATTTAGATTTTCTTGCAACCAGTAGTCAATTTAGTATTGACCATATTCCATTTCATGAACTAGCATGGACATGTGTGTGGGTGGGTGCAGCATGTTTAATTCCCTGTGCTTGACTGCTTACCATATTTACTCTTCTTCTAGTTCGTCTGAATTTGGGGAACAGGGACAAGAGATTGTTGAGAGGAAAAGCTGAAGTCTGCCTTGACTAGGGCAGGTATAAATCTGGCTGTTGGTATCTGTTAGAAATGCAAAATGCTTGTTCCCTGGTGCTACTAAGAAATAGCACTCAAACATTAATTTTCTCAGCAAGGCAATTTTTATTTTCTGCAGAAAGGGTGTTCCTTGCAGACGGAACAATGGCAACAGCACAGCTGGACAGGGGAGGGGAAGGAGTGCTTATTCCTGACACAGGGCCCTACTGCTGTGTCATTCCCCTATTGGGGCTAGGGTTGGACCTCACAGTCTAAGCTAATTCTGAGTGGCTATTTTAAAAAGAGCAGGAGTAGGAGCCACAGTAGTGGGGTGAGTAGTATGGCAGGAAGGGCAGTTACAGACTGGTGGCTCAGTATGAGTCAGGTCAAAGCAGGTGACCAGGGGTGACTCAGGTCAAAGCAGGTGACAAGGGAAACAGATGTGAACTACTGAGTAGGACTGGCAGGAAAGTTGTTTACTGAAACTAGAAGCAAGGGGGTGAAAGACCAGGAAGTTAAACTTTAAAATAGGGAATCAATGAATAAGAGAGCTGAACATACTGACATACTGATTCTTTGAAAAGAAACTTGGGGGTCACTATATTTAACAGTATCTGTGATAGAAGAGAAATCCAATCCTCACCCTGATACCACAGGACATGTGAGAGTTCAAAGGGTATCAGCATTCAGACTCTGGAACATTAATTACCCTTCAGAGTTTGTTCTACATGGAGCCAAAGTGTTCTAACACCCTTCCCTCACAATGTATTAATATTTCTTGCTAGTTACCCACCTTATATTTTTTTAAAATATACATGTTTATGTTTTTGTTTTTTAAATGTATACATATATATGTGCTATATATCTCCTTAAACTTTTCACCACATTTATGCCAACATCTATTATTTTTTAATTTTTAAATTATGGCCATTCTTGCAGGAGTAAGATGGTATTGCATTGTGGTTTCAATTTGCATCTCCCTAATAATTAGAGATGTTGAGACTTTATATGTTTCTTGGCCATTTGTATGTCTTCTTTTGAGAATAGTCTATTCACGTTTTTTGCCCACTTCTTGATAAGATTATTCTTTTCTTGCTGATTTAAGTTCCTTATAGATTCTGGATATTAGTCTTTTGTTGAATGCATAGTTTGCAAATATTTTCTCCCACTCTGTGGGTTGTCTGTTTACTCTGTCGATTACTTGTTTTACTTTGCAGAAGCTTTTAGTTTAATTAGGTCCCATTTATTTATTTCTGTTTTTGTTGCGTTTGGTTTTGGGGTCTTAGTCATGAATTTTTTGCCTAGGCCAATATTCAGAAGAGTGTTGCTAATGTTATCTTCTAGCGTTTTCATGATTTCAGGCCTTAGACTTAAGTCTCTGATTCATCTTGAGTTGATTTTTGTATAAGATGAGAGATGGGGATCTGATTTCATTTTTCTACATGTGGCATGCCAGTTTTCCCAACGCCATTTATTGAATAAGACCTTTTTCCCCCAATTTATGTTTTTGTATGCTTTGTCAAAGATCAGTTGGCTATAAGTATTTTACTTTATTTCTGGGTCTTTATTCTGTTCCATTTGTCTAAGTGCCTCTTTTTATACCAGTACCATCCAGTTTAGGTAGCTACAGCCTTGCAGTAACCAAATTTAAAGTATGGTAATGTGATGCCCCAGACTTGTTCTTTTTGCTTAGTATTACTTTGGCTATGTGGGCTCTTTTTTGTTTTCATATAGATTTTAGGATTTGTTTCTAATTCTGTGAAAAATGATGATGGTATTTTGATGGGAATTGTATTGAATCAGTAGGTTTCTTTGGGCAGGATGGTCATTTTCACAATATTTATTCTTCCTATCCACGAGCATGGGATGAGTTTCTATTTGTTTGTGTCACATATCAGGGGGATCCTAACCCCCAGGCCGCAGATTGGCACCAGTCAGTGTCTTATTGGAAACCTGACCACACAGCAGGAGGTGAGCATTACTGCCTGAGCTCTGCCTCCTGTCAGATCAGTGATGGCATAAGATTCTCATAGGATTGTGACAATGATTTGAGTGGCTGTTCATCACACACTAAGTCCCATTGAGAAATGTAAATAAAATCATTAAGTTCACACACAACTGAAAGCAGGAAATAGTGTCAGAAGATCTGTTGCTGGGATAAAAAAACTAGGTATTTAGTAAGAAATTTGATTCATTTTAATGCTTTAAATCCTGGGAGACCACTAAGTTCCAGATAGCTTTCCAGACACTGGAAGTACAGCAGAGATTAAGAAAGATGGCGGGGCATGGTTGCTCATTCCGGTAATCCCAGCATTTTGGGATGCCAAGGTGAGTGGATCACTTGAGGTAAAGAGTTTGAGACCAGCATGGCCAACATGGTGAAACCCCATCTCTACTAAAAATATAAAGATTAGCCAGGTATGATCGTGCATGCCTATAGTCCCAGGTACCAGGGAGGCTGAGGCTGGAGAATGGCTTGAACACAGGAGGCAGAGGTTGCAGTGAGCCCAGATGTCACCACTGCACTTCAGCCTGGGCAAAAGAGTGAGACTCTAAGAAAGAAGAAAAAGGAGGGAAGGAAGGAAGGAAGGAAGGAAGGAAGGAAGGAAGGAAGGAAGGAAAGGGAGGGGAGGGGAAGGGAAGGGAAGGGAAGGGAAGGGAAGGGAACTGCTTCTGTCCTTGTATTCCATAGATTCCCATGGGAATAAATACATAAAACAGCAGATTGGAATGCTATTCCTAGAAGTGAGTGCAAGCTCTGTTGTGAAATACACTTGTGAAGGATGTAGGTTGCATGCTCCTAATGAGAATCTAATGCCTGATGATCTGAGGTGGAACAGTTTCATCCCAAAACCAATCCCCTCCCCATCCATCTGCTCTCACTCCAGTCCACGGAAAAATTGTCTTCCATAATACTGGTTCCTGATGCCAAAAATGTTGCTGACCACTGTCATGTATAATTTCTTTCAGTAGTGTTTTGTAGTTTTCTTTTGTGGAGGTCTTTCACCTCCTTGCTTAAGTATATTCTTAGAGTTTTGTTTGTTTGTTTGTTTGTTTGTTTGCTTTTTTGCTGCTGTTGTAAAAGGGATTGAGTTCTTGATTTGATTATTAGCTTGTTCATTGTTGGTATACAGTAGTGCTACTGACTTTTGTACATTGATTTTGTAATATGAAATTTCACTGAATGCATTTATCAGATCTAAAAGCCTTTTGGATGAGTCTTTAAGGTTTTCTAGGTATACAATCATGTCATTGGTGAACAGCAACAGTTTGACTTCCTCATTTCTCATTTGGATGCCTTTTATTTCTTTCTCTTGCCTGATTGCTGTGGCTAGGACTTCCAGTACTATGTTGAATAGAAGTAATGAAAGTGGGCGTCCTTATCTTGTTCCAGTTCTCAGTGGGAATGCTTTAAACTTTTCTCCATTCAGTATGATGTTGGCTGTGGGCTTGTCACACATGACTTTTATTACTTTGAGGTAAGTCCCTTCTATGCCTAGTTTGTTCAGGGTTTTTGTCACAAAGTTATGCTGGATTTTATCAAATGCTTTTTCTTCTTCTTTTGAGATGATCATGTGGTTTCTGTTTTTAATTATATTTATTAGATTTATTTACTGACTTGCCTATATTAAACCATGTCTGTATCCCTGAGATGAAACCCACTTGACCATGATATATTATCTTGCTGATGTGCTGTTGGATTCCGTTAGTTAGTATTTTGTTGAGGATTTTTGCATTGATGTTCATCAGGGATATAGTCTTCAGTTTTCTTTTTCTGTTATATCCTTTCCTGGTTTGGGTATTAAGACGATACTGAGAGGTGACAACTCCTAACAGCCCTCGTTTTGTCTCGGCACCTCCTTGACCTTGGCATCCGCTCTGGCCATGCTCGAGCTAGAGGAGCCCTTCAGCCAGCCACTGTGCTGTGGGGGCCCCTCTCTGGGGCTGGCCCAGGCCAGAGCCAGCTCCCTCTGCTCACAGGGAGGTGTAGAGGGAGAGGTGCAGGTGGGAGCCGGGGCTGCGTGTGGTGCTCGTTGGCTGGCGTGGGTTCCAGGTGGGCACAGGCTCAGCGGGCCCCACACAGGGCATGGCCAGCCAGTGCCTGCTAGGCTTGATCAGGAGCTCTTGATCAGAGCTCCCTCTGGGCTTCCAGAGTGCCTGCCGCAAAGTTCCACGGCAAATGCCATTGAGAGGTGAAGCCAGCTGAGCTTCTGGGTCAGGTGGGGACCTGGAGAACTTTTCTGTCTAGCTAAAGGTTTGTAAACGCACCAATCAGCACTCTGTGTCTAGCTAAAGGTTTGTAAATATACTAATCAGTGCTCTGTGTCTAGCTAATCGTGTAGGGGACTTGGAGAACTTTTCTGTCTAGCTAAAGGATTGTAAACATACCAATCAGCTCTCTGTGTCTAGCTAAAGGTTTGTAAATGCACCAATCAGCACTCTGTAAATTGGACCAATCAGCAGTATGGATTCCCACTGGGACCTTGACTCAGATCATGGGAACTGGAGTTGTAAACATCTGTTGACCTGTGTTCTAGAAGGACTAAGGAGAATTAGGAAAAAGTCCATGAATTATTCAATGATGTCCACCATAACTCAAATCCTGCCTTCCTCAGGCGGCTATGGGAGGCCTTAAGAAAATATACTCCCCTGTCACCTGAATCACTCGAAGGTCAATTGATTCTAAAAGATAAGTTTATTACCCAATCAGTTGCAAATATAAGGACAAAGCTCCAAAAGCAATCCCTAAGCCCTGAACAAAATCTGGAGGCATTATTAAACCTGGCAACCTCAGTGTTCTATAATAGGGACCTAGAGGAATAGGCCCAAAAGGAAAAGTGAGATCAGAGAAAGGCCATAGCCTTAGTCATGGCCCTCAGACAAACAAACCTTGGTGGTTCAGAAAGGACAGAAAGTGGAGTGGGCCAATCACCCGGTAAGGCTTGTCATCAATGTGGTTTATGAGGATACTTTAAAAAAGATTGTCCAACTAGAAACAAGTCACCCCCTTGTCCATGTCCGCTATGCCGAAGCAATCACTGGAAGGTGCACTGCCCCAGAGGACAAAGGTTCTCTGGGTCAGAAGCCCCTAACCAGATGATCCAACAACAGGACTGAGGGTGCCCAGGGCAAGCATCAGCTCATGTCATCACCCTCACTTAGCCCTGGGTACGTTTAACCATTGACGGCCAGGAAATTGACTTCCTCCTGGACACTGGTACGGCCTTCTCAGTGTTAATCTCCTGTCCTGGATGACTGTCCTCAAGGTCCATTACCATTCACGCGCCTTTCTTGTTATGCCTGAAAGTCCCACACCCTTATTAGGGAGGGATATATTAGCTAAAACTGGAGCTATTATCTACATGAATATGGGGAACAAGTTACCCATTTGTTGTCCCCTACTTGAGGAGGGAATCAACCCTGAAGTTGGGGCATTGGAAGGACAATTTGGAAGGGCAAAAAATGCCTGCCCAGTCCATATCAGGCTAAAACACCCCACCACTTTTCCTTATCAAAGGCAATATCCCTTAAGACCTGAAACTCATAAATGATTACAGGATATTGTTAAACATTTAAAAGTTCAAGGCTTAATAAAGAAATGCAGCAGTCCCTGCAACACCCCAATTCTTGGAGTACAAAAACCGAATGGTCCCAATTCTTGGAGTACAAAAACCGAATGGTCAGTGGAAATTAGTGCAAGATCTTAGACTCATCAATGAGGCAGTAATTCCTCTATATCCAATTATACCCAACCCGTATACCTTGTTCTCTCAAATAACAGAAGAAGCAAAATGGTTCATGGTTTTGGACCTCAAGGATGCCTTCTTCTGTATTCCCCTGTACTCTGACTCCCAGTTTCTCTTTGCCTTTGAGGATCCCACAGAACACACGTCCCAACTTACGTGGACTGTCTTGCCCCAGGGTCTTAGGGATAGCCCTCACCTGTTTGGTCAGGCACTGGCCCAAGATCTAGGCTACTTCTCAAGTCCAGGCACTCTGGTCCTTCAGTATGTGGATGATTTACTTTTGGCTACCAGTTCAGAAGCCTCATGCCAGCAGGCTATTCTAGATCTCTTGGACTTTCTAGCTAATCAAGGGTAAAAGTTGTCTAGGTGGAAGGCCCAGCTTTGCTTGCAGCAGGTCAAATATCTAGGCCTAATCTTAGCCAGTGGGACCAGGGCCCTCAGCAAGGAATGAATACAGCCTATACTGGCTTATCCTCGCCCTAAGACATTAAAACAGTTGCAGGGGTTCCTTGGAATCACCGGCTTTTACTGACTATGGATCCCCAGATACAGTGAGACAGCCAGGCCCCTCTATACTCTAATCAAGGAAACCCAGAGGGCAAATACTCATCTAGTAGAATGGGAACCAGAGGCAGAAACAGCCTTCAAAACCTTAGAGCCCTAGTACAAGCTCCAGCTTTAAGCCTTCCCACTGGACAAAACTTCTCTTTATACATCACAGAGAGAGCAGGGGTAGCTCTTGGAGTCCTTACTGAGACTCGTGGGACAACCTCACAACTGGTGGCATACCTAAGTAAGGAAACTGATATAGTAGCAAAAGGCTGGCCTCACTATTTACAGATAGTTGTGGTGGTGGCTATCTTAGTGTCAGAGGCTATCAAAATAATACAAGGAAAGGATCTCACTGTCTGGATCACTCATGATGTAAATGGCATACTAGGTGCCACAGGAAGTTTATGGCTGTCAGATAACCACCTGCTTAGATACCAGGTGCTACTCCTTGAAGGACCGGTGCTTCAAATACATATATTCGTGGCCCTCAACCCTGTCACTTTTCTCCCAGAGGATGGGGAACCAATCGAGCATGACTGCCAACAAATTATAGTCCAGATTTATGCCGCCTGAGATGATCTCTTAGAAGTCCCCTTAGCTAAGCCTAACCTTAACCTATACACCGATGGAAGTTCATTTGTGGAGAATGGGATATGAAGCCATAGTTCGTGATGTAACCATACTTGGAAGTAAGACTCTTCCTCCAGGGACCAGTGCCCAGTTAGCAGAACTAGTGGCACTTACCCAAGCCTTAGAACTGGGAAAGGGAAAAAGAATAAATGTGTGTGCAGATAGCAAGTATGCTTATCTAATCCTACATGCCCATGCTGCAATATGGAAAGAAAGAGAGTTCCTAACCTCTGGGGGAATCCTCATTAAATACCAGAAGGAAATTATGGAGTTATTGCATACAGTGCAAAAACCCAAGGAGGTGGCAGTCCTACACTGCCGAAGTCATCAAAAGGGGAAAGAGAGGGGAGAACAGCAGCATAAGTGGCTGGCAGAGGCAGGGAAAGACCAGCAGAAGAGAAAGAAAGAAAGAGACAAAGTCAAAGAGACAGAGAGAGGAAGAAACAGAGACAAAGAGAAGGAGACAGAGAGAGGAAGAGACAGAGAGACAGAAGGTCAAAGAAGGAGTCAGAAAGAGAGAGACAAAGAAGTCAGAGATAGAGAGAGATAGAAGTAGTAAAGAAAAAAAGTGTACCCTATTCCTTTGAAAGGGTAGATTTAAACCCTATAATTTATGATTGAAGGTCTTCTCTGTGGCCCTATAACACTCCAATGCCACCTTGTTGTCAGTGTAAACAGGGGCATAGCCCGAAAGCACTGAGGCCACTGAGAACCCGTAGCCTTTCTATCAAAAAAATCCTTAACCCAGCAGGTTTCCTAACAGGGGATCTAAATCTTAATTAATTACCATACAAAGGTCCAACCAGACATAGGAAGAACTCCCTTCGGAACAGGATATATGGTTCCTCCTGGGCGATTAAGGAAAAAGACACAATGGGTATTCAGTAAGTGATAAGGAAACCCTTACAGGAGCAGAGCTAGGAAAATTGCCTAATAATTGATCTGCTGAAACATGCGAGTTGTTTGCACTCAGCCAAATCTTAAAGTACTTACAGAATCAGAAAGGAGACATCTATAACAATTCTAAGTTAATATGGACTGAACAAGGTTTTATTTATAGCAAAGAAGAATTAAAATCCCAAATTTACAAGGTTTTCAACAAAAGTAAAGTTTGCTAGAAGTTAACAGTCTAACATGCATCATCCTACTACCACACACTCTCAAAGGATTTCTCAGACAGTTTGCAAGAAATAACAGAATCTATCTTTGCTCTACAATCCCAAATAGACCTTTGGCAGCAGTGACTCCCCAAAACCTGTCTAGCTAAAGGTTTGTAAATGCACCAATCAGCACTCTGTGTCTAGCTAAAGGTTTGTAAACGTACCAATCAGTGCTCTGTGGCTTGCTAATTGGGTAGGGGATTTGGAGAACTTTTCTGTCTAGCTAAAGGATTGTAAATGCACCGATCAGTACTCTGTATCTAGCTAAAGGTTTGTAAACGCACCAATCAGCACTCTGTCAAAACAGACCAATCAGCACTCTGTCAAAATGGACCAATCAGCACTCTCTAAAATGGACCAATCAGCTTTCTGTAAAATAGACCAATCAGCAGGAGATGGGTGGGACCAGATAAGGGAATAAAAGCAGGCCACCCAAGCCAGCAGCAGCAACCCGTGGGTCCCCTTCCAAACTGTAGGTGGTTTGTTCTTTCGCTCTTTGCAATAAATCTTGCTGCTGCTCATTCTTTGGGTCCACACCACCTTTGAGGTGTAACATTCATTGCAAAGGTCTGCAGCTTCACTCCTGAAATCAGCAAGACCATGAACATGTGAAGGAACAAACGCCAGACGCAACATCTTTAAGAACTGTAACACTTGCCGTGAGGGTCCGCAGCTTCATTCTTGAAGTCAGTGAGACCAAGAACCCACCAATTCTGGACACGATACTGGATTCACAGAACAATTTAGGGGGCATCCCCTCTTTATATTTTGGAATAGTTTCAGTAGGATTGGTCCCAGTTCTTTGAATGTCTGGTAGAATTCAGCAGTGAATTCATCTGATCCTGGACTTCTTTTGTTGGCAATTTTTTTGTTACTGATTCGGTTTCACTGCTTGTTATTGGTCAGCTCAGGGTTTCTATTTCTTCCTGATTTAATCTAGGAGGATTGTATTTTTCTAGTAATTTATCCATTTCCTCTAGATTTTCCAATTTGTGCATGTTCATAGTAGCTTTGAATAAACTTTTGTGTCTTCAGTTTCATTTCTAGCTGAGCTTATTTGGATCATCTCTCTTATTTTGTTGGTTAATCTCACTAATGGGCTATCAATTTTGTTTACCTTTTCAAAGAACCAGCTTTTGCTTTCATTTATCTTTTGTAATCTTTTTGTTTCAATTTTATTTAGTTAGTTTTGGTCTGATCTTTGTTATTTCTTTTCTTCTGCTGGCTTTGGGTTTTATTTGTTCCTGTTTCTCTAATTACTTGGGTTGTGACTTTACATTGTCAGTTTGTACTCTTTCAGATTTTTTGATGTAGGCGTTTAATACTATGAACTTTCCTCTTAGCATTGTCTTTGCCATATCCCAAAGGTTTTGATAACTTGTGTCACTATTATCATTCATTTCAAGGAATCTTTAAATTTTACCTTTGATTTTGTTAACCCCCAAATCATTCAACACCAGATTATTTAATTTCCATGTATTTGTATAGTTTTGAAGGTTCTCTCTGAGTTGATTTCCAGTTTTATTTCACTGTGGTCTGAGAAGATACTTCGTATGATTTCAATTTTCTTAAGTTTATTGAGACTTGTTTTGTGGCCTCTTATATAGGTCTATCCATGTGCTGATGTTTCTACCGTTGTTAGGGAGAATGTTCTATAAATATCTGCTAAGTCCATTTGTTTGAGGGTATTGTCCATTGTTTCTTTGTTGACTTTGTGTCTTGGTGATCTGTCTAGTGCTGTGAGTGACTATAGAAGTCCCCCACTAATAGTGTGTTGCTGTTTATTTCATTTCTTAGGTCTAGTAGTAATTGTTTTATACATTTGAGAGTTCCATGTAGGTACATATAAATTTAGAATTGCAGTATCTTGTTGGAATGATCCTTTTATCATTATATAATGTTCTTTGTCTTTTTACCTGTGTTGCTTTAAAATTGATTTTGTCTGATGTAAGAATAACTACCCCTATCTACTTTTGGCTTCTATTTGTGTGACATATCTTTGTCAACCTTTTTACCTTGAGTTTATATGAATTTTTTTGTGTTAGGTGAGTCTTTCGAAGATAGCAAATACTTGGTTGGTGGATGTTTATCCATTCTGCCATTCTGTATATTTTAAGTGGAACCTTTAGACCATTTACATTCAAAGTTAATATTGAAATGAGACTTACTATTCTATTTATCATGTTAGTTGTCACCTAGATACTTTTTATTTTTCATTGTGTTATTGTTTTATAGGCCCTGTGAGTTTTATGCTTACAGGGAGTTCTATTTTGGTGCATACTGAACTTTTGTTTTAAGATTTGGAACTCCTTATAGCATTTCTTGTAGTGCTGGTTTGGTAGTAGCAAATTTCTTCAGCCTTCATTTGTCCAAAAAAGACTTTATCTCTCCTTTATATGAAGCTTAGTTCTGCTAGATATAACATTCTTTTCTGACACTCACTCCAGTTAAGGAGGCTAAAGATAAGACCCCAATCCCTTTTAGCTTGTAAGATTTCTGCTGAGAAGTCTGCTGTTAGTATGATAGGTTTTCCTTTATAGATTGCCTGATGCTTTTGTCTCACAGTTCTTAGAATCCTCTCTTTTGTGTTGACTTTAGATAGCCTGATGACTATATGCATTGGTGAAGATCTTTTCACAGTGAATTTCCTAGGAGTTCTTTGCACTTCTCGTATTTGGATATCTAAATCTCTAACAAGGCCAGGGAAGATTTCCTCAATCATTTCCTGAAATAAGTTTTCCAAACTTTTAGGCTTCTCTTCTCCCTCAAGAACACCAATTATTCTTAGGTTTGGCTGTTTTATATAACCCCATATTTCTTGGAGGCTTTGTTATTTTTAATTCTTTTTTCTTTATCTTTGCCTGACTGGGTTAATTTATAATGATTTCTCACTGCTCCCCCAAATTAGTTCCAACTCTGGGTAAGGTTAAGGCCTTCTCCAATGGCCTGAATTTTCAAACTTCCCAGTGGGAATGTGTATCCTAGAGACAGTGTCTCCCCGTCTCACACTCTTGGGATTTAGTTTTTCACCTTACTCATAAAGTAGACTGCAGCCTGCCACATCTTTCAAAGAGTGTGTGGATTCTTTTCATTTCCCTTTAAGTTCCTGCGTTGCTTGTTGGGAAAATCGTTTACAGTGCGAATCTCTACAAATTTTTCCGTCCTTCCAAGTGGGAGAGGCACACTAACACTGCCTACAATCTGCAATCTTGGAAAAATAAAATAAAATAAAATAATAGGAAAAAAAAGTAGAGGAGGAAGGGGAAATTCTTTTTTGACGGGCTTAAAATGAAACTTGATAATATTTTGCTAACTAAAAGTAACTAGTAGTTAGAGAACCACATATTGTTCTATGCTCTTTGTCCGTAACCCTTGGGGCTATACATACCCAATTATGCCAACACCATATCTTAAAAAGGATATCTTTCCTCCATTAAATTGCTTTTGCACATTTGTCAAAATTCAATTGAGCGTTTTTGTGTTGGCCTATTTGTGGGTTCTCTATTCTGCTACAGCTGTCTTTAACTACACAAAAACCCCACAAGTTTTCTTAACATAGCTATATAAAACTGAAAATTAGGTACAGTGATTCTTCCCATTTCATTTATATTTTTTATATTTGCTTTAGCTATTTTTGTTTCTTTGCTTTTCCATAAAAATGCTTAATATTTCTCTCTTTCCAAAAAAAACCCAGGATTTTAATACAAATATTAATTTGCATAGAATTGGAATATTTACTATGTTAAGTCTTCCAATCCATGAACATAGTTCATCTCTATTTAGGTGTTTGATTTTCTCCATCAGCATTTTGTTGTTATAAGCATACAAATCCTGTATGTATTTTACTATATCTGCACTTAAGACTTTCATTTTTTTAATGATTGCAAGTGCCATTATATTTTTAATTTGTTTCCACATATTCATTGCCTATGTATAAAAATGCAGCCAATTTTTATGTTTACTTTGTATCCTGCATTCCTGCTGAATCCACATATTTGTTCAATACTTTTTTGTGTAGATTTCTTGTAATTTTCTAAGTAGACAATCATGTTATCTGAAAAAAGGGACAGTTTTATTTCATACTTTCTACTGTGTAAGCACTTCGTTTCTTTTTTGCCTATTCACTAGCTAAAACTCTTAAGACTGTTAAATAAAATGGTTACAGAGGAAATCCTTGTCTTGTTGTCAGTTGCAGGAGCTTTGTTGATTAATAGTCCAAGCCTGGGTATATAACCTAAATGTCCATTAGCAGAAATATAGATAATCATATTGTGTTATATTCATAAATGGAATCCTACCTAGCAGTGATAAAAAAAAACAAATGTCAATACATACAACATAGGTAAGTTTCAAGCATATTACTTTGAAAGAAAATACATGCAACAGGATTTGGTATGTGATTATATTTCTATTAAGTCCCCCCAAATTGGGAAAGCTAACCTGTTATGAGGAAAATAAGAAAATGATAGTGTCTCACAATGGAGGTTGTGAGTGAGGAGCAGGAGGGAGAAGTGATTGGAAAGTAACACGATAGATACTTCTGAAGAGATTTAAATGCTCTCTTATTGTTTTGGGTGGTGATTAAATGAGTACATATAATTTTAAAAACATAGAACACTTAAGATTTATGAATTTTATTATATGTAAATTACACCTCAATATTTTAAAAATCGAGAAAAAGCAACAAGCAAAACTAAGTGATAGCTTTAGCAATCCAGTAGTGGTTTCTTTGAGTGAAGAGTGTGACTGGGTGAAAAATGAGGTGAGACTGAGGAGTTCTGGTAATAGCTCTTAATTTGGGCATTGGTTACATGGGCGTGTTTATTTTATGAAAATCATGAAGATGTGTAACTATTTGTTCACTTTTCTTCCTGTTATATTAAAATTTATTTGAAAGTTCTATTTCACAAATCAATTTTATGTTAACTATTTTCCATAGAATCCTAATATTCATTCTGAAAACCAGCAGGAAATGCACATTATCATTGGACATATGTGTAAATGACAATCCTGAAGGATTTTTGGAGTTTCTTGTGATATAGCAATTAATGCAGGCCTGTGTATAATTTGGAAACTAGCTTTCCTGATTTCAGAAATTATCCTACCAAATGTTAAAATAAAAAAATAACAATGATTCTATTCAAGTTTTAAAGTTCAGCTCTGTAGTACAGTGAGGGAGAGAAATTGGCTTGGCTGGTGCTTTAAAAACCTCTTCTTTCTTTTCATCAGTAAAATCGTTCACAGAGCCTTCTTAGCGCTCAGTGTTTTCCAAGAGGACATTTCTTGGTGCTTCTCTCATACAAAATCTGTCTCGGAAAGAAATTAAGAGATAGAGTTAAATGTCAGTAAGGAATGCAATGGTACCAGAAAAGCAATGTTATTTGTACTTCACATGACAGTTTGCTAACTTCGTTCAGAGGTGTCATCTCCTCATCACAACTAGCTGACCTTGTTGGTGTAAGTTATTCCCATACTACGTGTGAGAAAACTATGTCTCGAAAATATTAAGTAACTTGGCCGAGGCCAAACAGACAATTTATCAGGAGGCAGACCCCATATCCCTTATACAGGATTACATGCCCTTTTCCATTTCCCTTTTAACTAGTATAAAATGGGTCAAGTGTAAAACAAAACAAAGCAAAACACGGCAACAAGGGAGAAATCAGAAGTTCACAGGAATCAGAACTTTTTTTTTTTGTCTAAAAGAGAATTAAAATAGTTATCAAATGTAATGCACAATTTTTACTCATTTTATAACTAGAGCAATGAGAAACAGTAGATTGTGGATGGATGAATGGTTTCTAATTTGCCATGTAGGGATATGTAAAACCTATGTGTCTGCAGATGGGGATTCCTTATCAGGAATCACGGAGGGCTAAGCAGCCAGCCCCAAGAAGCCTCAGCTACCAGAGTATAAAAGTAAGTGTTTGGGGCAAAAATACTAGATAATAACTTGGAAGCCTCACATGTCCTCACACCTAAAGCTGTTATAAGCACATTTCATTTTATTGTGCTTTGCAGATACTTCACTTTGTTGTTTCACAAATTGAAGGTTTGTGGCAACCCTGCATCTGAAAAATGTATTAGTGTCAATTTTCCAGTCATATTTTGCTAATTCTTGCAACTTTTCAAACTTTTTCATTATTGTTATATCTGTTATGGTGATCTGCCATCAGGGATCTTTGATGTTACTGCTGTAACTGGCTTGAGGCACCACAAACCACACCCACAGAAAATTGTAAATTTAATTGGTAAATTTTCCATGTGTTCTGGCTGCTCCACTCACTGGCCATTCACTCTTCTCTCTTCCTCTCTTTGGGCCTCTCTATTTCCTGAGACACAACTATATTGAAATTATGCCAATTAGCAACCTTACAATTAATAACCTCTAAGTGTTCAAGCAAAGAAAAGAGTCATGGGTCTCTCTAGATCAAAACCTAGAAATAATTAAGCTTAGTGAGGGCATATTGAAAGCCCAAAGCAGCCAAGAACTAGTCCTCTTGCACCAAATATTTAAATTGAAAATAGAGAGGAAAAGTTCCTGAAGAAAATTTAAAGTGCTACTCCTGTTAACATATGAATGATAAGAAAGTGAAACAGCCTTGTTGCTGATACAGAGAAAGTTTGAGTGGTCTGGATAGAAGATCAAACCAGCCACAACATCCCTTAAGCTAAAGCCTAATCCAGAGCAAGGCCCTAACTCTCTTTAATTCTGTGAAGGCTGAGAGAGGTGAGGAAGCTGCAGAAAAAAAGTTTGTAAGCTAGCAGAGGTTGATTGATGAGGTTCAAGGAAAGAAGCCCCCTCCATACATGAAAGTGCAAGTGAAGTAGCAAGTGCTGATGAAGAAGCTGCAGCAAGTTATCCACATGGTCCAGCTAAGATAGCTGATGAACATGTCTACACTAAGCAACAGGTTTTCAATGTAGATGAAACAGACTTCTATTAAAAGAAGATGCTGTCTAGCGCTTTCAGAGCTAGAGTGAAGTCGATGCCTGGCTTTTGAGTTTCAAAGGACAGGCTGAACCTCTTGTTAGGTGCTAATGCATCTGGTGACTTTCAGATAAAACCAGTGCTCATTTATTGTTTCAAAAATCCTAGAGTCCTTAAGAATTTGCTAAATCTACTCTGCCTGTGCTCTAGCAATGGAATAACAATGCCTAGCAGACAACACATCTATTTACAGTGTGGTTTATTTAGCATTTTAAGCCCATTGTTGAGACCTACTGCTTAGAGAAAAACTTCCATTGGAGATATTACCGCTCATTGACAATATAGCTGTATACCCAAGAGCTCTGATGAAGATGTACAAGGAGGTTAATGGTTGCTTTCATGCTTGCTAACACAATCTCCATTCTGCAGCTTATGGTTCAAGGTCTAATTTTGATTTTTAAGTCTTACTTATTAAGAAATACATTTCATAAAGCTGTTGCTTCCATAGATAGTGATTCCTCTGATGACAAAGGCAATGGAAACCCTTCTGGAAACGATTCACCATTTCAGATTTCATTAGGAACATTCGTGACTCATGAGAGGACATCAAAATATTAACATTAACAGGAACTTGGAAAAGGTTGGTTCTAGCCCTCATGGGATGACTTTAAAAGGTTCAAAACTTCAGTGAAGGAAGTAACACCAAATTTAGTGAAAAAAATCAGTAGATCTTGAATTAGAAGTGGAGCCTGAAGATGTGATTTAATTGCTACAATCTCATGATATAACTTGAACATATGAGGAGTTGCTTCTTAAGGATGAGCAAAGACAATCGTTTCTTGAGATGAAAACTACTCCTAGTAAAGATACCGTGAACACTGTTGAAATGACAATGAAGGATTTATAATATTACATAAATCTATTGATAAAGTAGTTGTGAGGATTGACTCAATTTTGAAAGATGTTCTACTGTGGGTAAAACACTATCAAATAGCATCACATGCTACAGAGAACTTTTGTGAAAGGAAGAGCCAATTGGTGGGACAGATCTGTTATCTTGTTTTAAGAAATTGTCAAAACTACCTCAACCTTCAGTTACCACCACTGTGGATCATGCAACAGCCATCAACATTGAGTCAGCACTCTTCATCAGCAAAAAGATTATAACTCACTGAAGGCGCAGATGGATGGTCACATTTTTTAGCAATAAAATACTTTAAAGTATGTACTTTGTTTTTATAGAGATAATGCACCCTTAATAGGTGAGAGTACAGTATAAATGTAACTTTTACGTGCACTGAGAAACCAAAATATTTGACTCCCTTTATTGTGATATTCGATTTATTGCAGTGGTCTAGAACTGAAACCACCATGTCTTCAAGGTATACCTTTACTGCCTCCTCACTATGTCAGGAAACCAGGAGTTACACTGCTGAAAATTTTCATAATTTTCTTCCCACTGTTTCTATTTCTTCGTAGTCTGTATCCCCTGTTGGTTTGAATCTGTTATATTAATCTTCAAATATATTCCCTTTCCTATTTGATCATTTGTCTTGTTATTGAACTTGTGGAAAATTCTTCTACACCAACGTCCAACCTTTCCATTTATTTTTAATATTCATCTAGTCACAGTTTCCAGAATTATTTTTATTATTGAATCATCATTATATTTTAATGGCATTCTGTACTGTTTCTGCAATAACCATATTGTACAAGGGATTGTGTTGTAAGCAGACTGAATTCGGATGAGGATGGAAGTAGAGAGAGCTTTTAGGAAGTTATTGTAGTAATGTAGGCAAGACATCATGATGTCTTGTACTGGAATAATTGCAGAAAAATAGTGAAAACTGGTTTTCAAACATTGTTTGGCTATTGAGACAATCAATATTACTTTGGAATTCAGGTCGGGGGTTAAGAAAAACAAAACAGTGAAGTTGTCATCAGATAAAAGGAGAATGAAGTTGTCATCAAATAAAATGGGGAGGCCTGTGAGTGGGCATAACTGGGTAGATAGGGAAGATTAGAAACTTGGTTTACAACAGGCTACATTTTAGATGTTTAACACATTCAGTAGATATGCTGATTAGGCAGTTGGATATGCAAATCTTGAGTCCTGAAGGAAGTTTAGAGACAAAAATTCAGGAATTGTCACTGTATGAATTTATAGGTTTTATAGAAGGAGACTAGATAAGGTCATCAAGACAGTGAATCTAGAGTGAAGAAAGAAGCAATGATGGAGTCTTAGGACACCCCAATATTAAGATATTGAAAGAATAAGAAAAAATTAGTAAAGCAGGCCTAGAAAGAGTGATCAATGAGTAGGGAAGAAAACCAGGAGAGTTTGATATTCTGGAAACCAACCAAAGACTGTATATTAAAAGAGAGGAAATGATGTTTATTCAAGTGTTTGTTTTCACAAAATTAAAAACACAGTTGATAAAGTTTCTGTTGACACCATACCCATGTCTTAATTCTTCTTTACTTGAGGTGGACACTAGGATGAATTTGGATGTATTGCTGTTCCAGCTAATTGTTTCTGTTATTGAGGTGAAATGCACATGATAAAAAATGAACCATTTTAAAGTGCACAGTTTAGTGGCATTTAATACATTCACAATGTTGTGCAGCCATTGTCTCTATCTTGTTCCAAAACATTTTTATCACCGCAAAAGAAAACTTTTTAATATTCCTCTCCCCCAGTCCTTGGCCACTTTCTATCTCTATGAGTTCGTCTTCTAGTTTGTTTTTTCTACATCTAAATTATTTATAATTTGTATTCAAGAAAAATACAGAACATAGACATACTGTGTTTTTAAGTATTATATCTAGATAGTATGTTATACTTTTCTAGAATCTAATATTATACATAGTATATATAACACACTGTTGGTATATGTAGCTCCAGTTCATTGTCTTATAGGTGATAAGTAATATGAGTTGATAATTTCATATTTATCTATTTTCTTATCAAAGTCCATTTGTGTTTTTGTATAATTTTATTAGACTAAGAATAGTAAACTAATTAATATGTTTTTTACATGGGTTAGTTTATATTTAAGACATTCTGTAGGCCATACGCTTAGAAATAATTGCTGGATCATATAATACACATATTTCAAATTGGATTATATATTGTGAGATTAGTCTCTAAAGTTGGTACACCAATTCATATTCTCATCAGCATTTTTAATGGCTTTCATTTTTATATCATCATTAGTAGCATAGTATGAAATTTAAAATATTGACCAATATTTAATTATTTAAAATTGCATTTACTTCTTTATTTACTAGTGAGGGTAAGAATATTTTATATTTATTGGGTATTACTATTTCTTCCATATATTACTTCTCATATCCTTTGCCTTTAGGCAACATTTATTATTTTTACTTTACTACTTAGACGTTCTTAATATCTGGATGTTAATTTTTGTCTACTTTTGCAAAATTTCTCTCAATTTGCTTTTTTTTTAACATTTTGTATATGATTACTTTTGTTTTTAAGTTATTGCTTGAATGATAGGCAATATTTTTTGTTTTCTACCTTGTCATCCATCTTGAGATCAGTAAATATTTATCTTACCATTTTTCTTGTATTTTAAGGCTTTTTAGCTGAATTCATTAACTATTGTTCTCTATGTTGAAAATTAATAATATAATTTTGTTTTTAATCTATTTAACACACAATTTTTAGAAACTTATTCAGTATCTCATGCTTTTCTTGACTATTTTAATGTCTTTTTTTTTTTTTTTTTCTTTAAGAGACAGAGTCTCTCTGTGTTGCTTAGGCTGGAGTGCAGTGGTGTGATCTCGGCTCACTGCAACCTCCACCTCCCAGGTTCAAGTGATTCTCCAGCCTCAGCCTCCTTACCTGGGATTACAGGCATGTGCCACCACGTCTGGCTAAAGTTTTTTTGTATTTTTAGTAGAGATGGTTTCTCCATGTTGGCCAGGCTTGTGTTGAACTCCTGACCTCAGGTGATGCTCCCACCTCCCAAAGTGCTGGGATTATAGGCATGAGCCACCACGCCCAGCCTTTAAAGTCATCTTTATTTTATAGATTATAGGCATAAAACTGCCTTTGGTTTTTCTATTTCGTCATATCGAGTTTGTCACATTGCTATGCCAATAGCATATTTTGAGAGTACAGGTATGTGTAATAATTATCATAGTACCATTCTGTCAATCTTAACTCTCAGTTGCCCACCCCCTTCAACTTTGTTGTATATTTTCATAATGTTAATGGTTTCAATTTTATTCATGTGGATTTTAGAGAAAATAACTCAAATAACGTGAAAAATATCATATCCTTTTTTCAGTTGTAAATTTCTATTCTTCCTTCTTTCTCATTCTGCTTCCTCTACAGATCTTTTTTTTTTTTTTTTTTTTTTTTTTTTTTTCCCAAATATAGTATATATTTTCCTGTTTGAAAGCTTTTTAAAATTTTTATTTTAGGATCAGGGGTACATGTGCGGGTTTGTTATTTAGGTAAATTGAGTGTCACAGGGGTTTGGTGTATAGATTATTTTGTCACTCAGGTATTAGCTTAATATCCAATAGTTATTTTTTCTACTCCTTTTTCTCCTCTCACCTTCCATCCTCAGGTAGGCCCTAGTGTCTGTTGTTCTCCTCTTTGTGTCCATGTGTTCTCATCATTTAGCTTCCACTCAGAAGTGAGAACATGTGGTATTTGGTTTTCTGTTCCTGTGTGTGTTTGCTAAGAATAATGGCCACCAGCCTTATCCATGTTCCTGCAATGGACATGATCTCATTCTTATTTATGGCTGCATAGTGTTCCGTGGTGTATATGTGCCACATTTGCTTTATCCAGTCTTCCATTGATGGGAATTTAGGTTGATTCCATGTGCTTGCTATTGTGAATAGTGCCACACTGAACGTATGTGTGCATCTGTCTTTATGGCAGAACAATTTATATTCCTTTACGCACATACCCAGTAATGGGATTGCTGGGCTGAATAGTAATTTTTCTTTTAGTTCTTTGAGGAATTGCCACACTGCTTTCCACAATGGTTAGACTAATTTACACTCCTACCAACAGTGTATAAATGTTCCTTTTTCTCCACAAACTCAACAGCATCTATTTTTTTTTTTTTTTGACATTTTAATTATAGCCATTGTGACCAGGCATGGTGGCTCACACCTGTAATCCCAGCACTTTGGGAGGCCAAGGCAAGTGGATCACTTGAGGTCAGGAGTTTGAGACCAGCCAGGCCAACATGGCGAAACTCTGTCTCTACCAAAAATACAAAAATTAGCTGGGTGTGGTGGCAGGTGCCTATAATCCCAGCTAATCGGGAGCCTGAGGTAGGAGAATAGCTTGAACCTGGGAGGTGTAGGTTGCAGTGAGCAGAGATTGTGCCACTGCACTCCAACCTTGGTGATAGTGTGAGACTCTATGTCAAAAAAACAAGAACAAAAAAAAAAAAAAATAGCAATTGTGACTGGTGTGAAATGGTATCTCATTGTCGTTTTGATTTGCATTTCTCTAATGATTAGTGATACTTAGCTTTTTACATATGCTTCTTGGCCATATAAATGTCTTCTTATGAAGAGATCTGTTCATAGCCTTTGCCTACTTTCTAATGGGTTTTTTTTTTTCCTGGTAACTTTAAGTTCCTTATAGGAACTTAATATCCTTATAGGATATTAGACTTTCGGAGGCATAGTTTGCAAATACTTTCTCCCATTCTGCAGGTTGTCTCTTTATTAGGTTGATAGTTTCTTTAGCTGTGAGGAAGCTCTTAATTATATCCCATTTGTCAATTTTTGTTTTTGTTACATTTGCTTTGGCATCTTCATCATGAATCATTGCCAGTTTCTATGTCCAGAATGGTGTTGTCTAGGTTGTCTTCCAGGGTTTTTATAGTTTTAGGTTTTACATTAAGTCTTTAATCCATCTTGAGTTAATTTTTGTATGTGGTGTAAGGAAGGGGTCCAGTTTCAATCTTCTGAATATGGCTGCCAACAGGTCCAACAGTTCCCCTAGGGCTAAAGTCTCCTATAGGAGCAAGTGGAGCCTGGGGTATAGGCATCCCTGGCTGTGCTCCACTACAGGCACTCTGGCACCAAACCCTATGGGCTCCACACCAGCTGGAGTTCTGCCGCTACCACTTTTGTAAGCAGCTTTCCCTGTTAACTCAAGTGTCCTTGGTGGTAAAGGGGTATCCTCCTGTTGGGATTCCAGAGGCCTGTGGCAGGAGCACGTTGCTCCTGGCCAGTTCAATTCACCGTCTCTGCAGGAGTTGTTCAAGGCAAGGAACAAGTCCTGGTGTGTAGTAGCCCCATGCAGGGTTCGCAGTGTCCTCCCCCTTCATCCCAGCATCTGTGTGTTCCTTCCTTTCATCCTCAATGCTTTTCCTCTGAAGATCTGCTAGGAGTGCAGCAGTCTTTCTTATGTCCCCATACTAGATGGGAGAAGTTCCTCCTGGCCGCATCTAGTTGAATATCTTGGAGCAGGAATTTAAAAATGTAATTTCAATTGCATTCAATGTAATTCAGAGGTTGATTTGTATAGAACTAGTAATCTTTTATTTTTTCCTTTTCAGGTGCTTTATACATATCCCCATTCATTCAGTTCTTAATTTTGTCTCTCATGTGAACAGTTTCAAAATGGTAACGTTTATTATCAATATTTACATTCTTATTTCCATAGTTAAAATATAAGTATTATTTATATTAACATCTTTATTTTTTATACATAGGCATTAAATGTTGTGATAAACTGTATTCAAGTATTCAAATTTCGTATGAAATAACAGTGACTTATTTTTATGCATTTCCATGTCAGTACTCAATAACAAATGCCATTTAAAAAACTCAAAAGAAAACAATCCTACTCACCTTTTTACACATCTTTTATGGTGTCAAGGTGAGGAATAGTTGGGCTTTCCAGTAGGAAGAAGAGAGATGTGAGGCCAAAATTGGCAGAATGCTGTATGTAATAATTGGTAATGGTGCAAAATACTGTCTGGTTAACAATATTAAGAACCCAGTAATGCTCCTAGACCACTAATACATATAAACATACCTTCAATAGTAGACATATAAAAAGGAGAAAATATGTTAAAAGGAAAGAAAACCTATTACAATTGAGATATTCCTTCTTCTGAACCTGACATATGTCACTATTCTTTTTTTAAAAAAAATTGTGTTGTTTTATTATTTCGTAAACAACAACTCTTATTTTAGATTCATGTGGTATATGTGCAGGTGTGTCACATGGGAGCACTGTGTGATGCTGAGAGGTTTGGGATATGAATGATCCCATACCTAGGCAGTGAACACAGCAGTCACTAGTCAGTCCTTCTGACCTCAGCCCTCTCCAGCACTCCCCAGTGTCCAAGGCTCACATCTTTGTGTCCATGTATACTCAATGTTTAGCTCTTACTTATAAGTAGGACCATGTGGAATTTGGTTTTCTTTTTGTTGTTAATTTGCTTAGGATAATGGTCACTAGTTGCATCTATGTTGCTGAAAAGCACATGATTTCAATGATGTTTATGGCTGCATAATATTTCATTGTGTAAATGTACTATATTTTCTTTATCCAATCTATCATTGATGGACATCTGGGATGATTCCATATCTTTGTTATTGTGAATAGTCCTGTGATGAACATATGAATGCATGTATCTTTTGGATAGAACGATTTATTTTACCTTGGGTATATATCCAGTAATAAGACTGCTGGGTCCAAAGGTAGTTCTGTTTTAAGTTCTGTGAGAAACTTTCCAACTCCTTTTCACAGTGGCTATACTAATTTACATTCCCACCAACAGTGTATAAGCATCCCCATTCTCTGCAGCCTCACCAACATCTGTTATTTTTTGGCTTGTAATAGTAACCATTCTGACTGTTGTGAGATGGTATCCCACTGTGGTTTTGATTTGCATTTTTCTGATGATTAGTGATATTGAACATTTTTTCAAAATTTTTGGCCATTTATAGGTCTTGTTTTGAGAAGTGTCTGTTTATGCCCTTCACCCGTTTTTAATGGGTTTGTTTTTTTGATTGTTGATGTAAGTTCCTTATAGAGTCTGGATATTAGACCTTTGTCAGATGTGTAGTTGGCAAATATTTTTTTTCCATCCTGTAACTTGTCTGTTTACACTTTTGATAGTGTCTTTTGCCATTCAAAAGTTCTTTAGTTTCATTAGGTTCCACGTGCCAATTTTTTATGGTTGTTGCAATTGCATTTGAGGACTCAGCCAAAAATTCTTTGCCAAGGCTGATGCTGATAATTTCCTAGGTTTGTTTTCTAGGATGGTTATAGTTTCAGTTCTTACATTTAAATGTTTACTCTATCTTGAGTTAATTTTTGTATATGGTTAAAGGTAAGGGTCCAGTTTCATTCTTTTGCATATGGTTAGCCAGGCATCCCAGCACCATTTGTTGAATAGGGAGTCCTTTCCTCATTGTTTATTTTTGTTGACTTTGTTGAAGATCAGATGGCTGTATGTGTCTGGCTTTATTTCCGGGTTCTCTATTCTGTTCCATTTGTCTTTATGTCTGTTTTTGTACAGTAACACGCTGATTTGTTTACTGTAGCCTTATAGTATAGTTTCAAGTGAGGTAGTATAATGCCTCCAGCTTTGTTCTTTTTACTTAGGATTGGTTTGGCTATTTGGGCTCTTTTGTGGTTCCAAATGAACTTTAGAAAAGTTTTTTTTTTTTTTAATCAATTTTGTAAAAAATGACATTGATTTCAGAAAAAATGATAGGAATGGTGTTAAATCTCTAGATTGCCTTTGGCAGTATGACCATTTTAACAGTATTGATTCTTCCTATCCATGAGCATGGAATGTTTTCTATTTGTTTGTGTCATCTATGATTTATTTCAGCAATGTTTTGTAGTTCTCCTTGTAGAGATATTTCACCTCCTTGGTTAGATGTATTCCTAGGGGTGTGTGTGTGTGTGTGTGTGTGTGTGTGTGTGTGTGTGTGTGTGAATGGGATAATGTTCTTGATTTGGCTTTCAGCTTGTATGCTATTGGTGTATAGAAATGCTATTGACTTTTTGTACATTGGTTTTGTGTCATGAAACTTTACTGAAATTACTTATCAGTTCTAAAAAACCTTTTGGCAGATACTCTAGGGTCTTCTAGGTATAGAATCTTATTGTCAGTGAAGACAGATAATTTAGCTTCCTTTTTTTCTATATGGGTGCCTTTTCTTTCTTTCTTTTGCTTGATTGCTCTGGATAGAACTTTCAGTACTATGCTGAATAGGAGCTGTGAAAGAGGTCATCCTTGTCTTGTGCCAGTTTTCAAGAGAAATGCTTCCAGTTTCGCCCATTCAGTACGATGTTGGCTGTGGGTTTGTTATAGGAGCCTCTTAATATTTTGAGGTGTATTTCTTTGACACCAAATTTCTTGAGAGTTTTTATCAATAAGGGACATTGGATTTTACTAAAAGCCTTTTCTTCATCTATTGAGATGATCATATGGTTTTTGTTCTTACTTTTGCTTATGTGGTGAATCACATGCATTGATTTGTGTATGTTTAACAAATATTGCATCCCAGGAATCAAGCCCACTTGATCACGGTGAATTGCCTTTTTGATGTGCTGCTGGATTTGGTTTGCTAGTATTTTGTTGAGAATTTTGCATCTATGTTCACCAGGGATACTGGTATGTAGTCGTCTTTTTCTTTTTTGTCTTTTCCAGGTTTTGGTATCAGGGTGATGTTAGCATTGTAGAATGTGTTAGGGAGGAGTCTCTGCTCCTCTATTTTTTTGGAATAGTTTCAGTAGAACTTTTACCAGCTCTTTGTATGTCTGACAAAATTTGGCTGTGCAATCATCTAGTACAGGGCTTTTTTGTTGTTGTTTGGTAGGTTTTTTACTATTGATTCAATTTTGGAACTCAATTTTGGTCTATTCAGAGTTTCCGTTTCTTCCTGATTCAATTTGAGAGGCTGTGTATTTCCAGGAATGTATCCATTCCCTCTAGATTTTGTAGTTTGTATGCATAGAGGTGTCCATAATAGTCTGAAAGGATCTTTTGTATTTCTCTGAGATTGATTGTAATATTACCTTTGTCATTTCTGATGGTACTTATTTGGATCTTCTTTTTTTCACTTTGTTAATCTATGGTAGTCTATTGTTGTTTATCCTTCCGAATAAACAATTTTGGGGTTCATTATTTGTATGAATTTTTGGGTCTCAATTTCATTCTGTTTGGATCTGATTTTAATTATTTCTTTTTTTCTGCTAGCTTGAAGGTTATTTTGTTCTGGTTTTTCTAATTCTGCTAGGTGTGATGTTAGATCATCAATTCCAGATGTGGCTACCTGCTTGAGGTAGGCGGTTAGCACTATAAACTTTCCTCTTAACACTGCTTTTGCTGCTTCCTGGAGATTTTGGTATGTGATGTCTCTGTTTTCATTTATTTCACAGAATTTTTTATTACTGCTTTGCTTTCATTGTTTATCCCAAAGTCATTCAGTAGCAAGTTGTTTAATTTTCATGTAATTTTGTGGTTTTGAGAGATCTTCTTGGTATTGATTTCTATTTTCCTTCTATTGTGGTCTGAGAGTATGGTTGGTATGATTTTAAATTTTTTTTTTTGAGATGGAGTCTTGTTCTCGCCCAGGTTGGAGTGCAGTGGTTGGTGTGATCTCGGCTCACTGCAACATCCACTACCTGGATTCAAATGATTCTCCTGCCTCAGCCTCCCAAGTAGCTGGGAATACAGGTGCACGCCACCCCACCTGGCTAATTTTTGTATTTTTAAGAGAGATGGGGTTTTACCACATTGGCCAGGCTGGTCTTGAACTCCTGACCTTGTGATCTACCCATCTCAGCCTTCCGAAGTGCTGGCATTAAAGGCATGAGCCACCGTGCCCCACCAATTTGAACTGTATTGAATTTGTCGAGACTAGTTTTATGGCTGAGCATATATTCAATCTTAGATTATCTTCTGTGTGCAGATGAGAAGAATGTATTTTCTATGGTTGATGAATAGTGTATTTTGTAGATGTCTGTTAGATTCAATTGGTCAAATGTCAAATTTAAGTTCAGAATTTATATTTATTAGTTTTCTGCCTTGATGATCTGTCTAATGCTGTCAGTGGGATACAGAAATCCCCCTGTATTATTTTGTGGCTAAGTCTTTGTAGGTTGAGAAATACTAGTTATTATTATCATTATTATTATTATTATACTTTAAGTTCTAGGGTACATGTGCATGACATGCAGGTTTGTTACATATGTATACATGTGCCATGTTGGTGTGCTGCACCCATTAACTCGTCATTTACATTAGGTATATCTCCTAATGCTATCCCTCGTCCCTCTTCCCTCCCCACAATAGGCCCTGGTGTGTGATGTCCCCCTTCCTGTGTCCAAGTGATCTCATTGTGCAATTCCCACCTATGAATGAGAACATGTTGTGTTTGGTTTTCTGTTCTTGCGATAGTTTGCTGAGAATGATGGTTTCCAGCTGCATCCATGTCCCTACAAAGGACATGAACTCATCCTTTTTTATGGCTGCATAGTATTGTACATGTGCCACATTTTCTTAATCCAGTGGTGTACATGTGCCACATTTTCTTAATCCAGTCTGTCACTGATGAACATTTGGGTTGATTCTAAGTCTTTGCTATTGTGAATAGTGCCGCAATAAACATACATGTGCATGTGTCTTTATAGCAGCATGATTTATACTCCTTTAGGTATATACTCAGTAATGGGATGGCTGGGTCAAATGGTATTTCTAGTTCTAGATCCTTGAGGAATCGCCACACTGTTTTCCACAATGGTTGAACTAGTTTACAGTCCCACCAACAGTGTAAAAGTTTTCCTATTTCTCCACAACCTCTCCAGCACCTGTTGTTTCCTGATTTTTTAATGATTGCCATTCTAACTGGTGTGAGATGGTATCTCACTGTGGTTTTGATTTGCATTTTTCTGATGGCCAATGATAGCATTTTTTCATGTGTCTGTTGGCTGCATGAATGTCTTCTTTTGAGAAATGTCTGTTCATATCCTTTGCCCACGTTTTGATGGGGTTGTTTGTTTTTTTCTTGTAAATTTGTTTGAGTTCTTTGTAGGTTCTGGATATTAGCCCTTTGTCAGATGAATAGATTGCAAAAATGTTCTCCCATTCGGTAGGTTGCCTGTTCACTCTGATAGTAGTTTTTTTTGCTAGAAAAAGCGAAAAAACTAGAAAACTAGAAACTCTTTAGTTTAATGAGATCCCATTTGTCAATTTTGGCGTTTGTTGCCATTGCTTTTGGTGTTTTACACATGAAGTCCTTTGCCCATGCCTATGTCCTGAATGGTATTATCTAGGTTTTCTTCTAGGGTTTTTATGGTTTTAGGTCTAACATTTAAGTCTCTAATCCATCTTTAATTAATATTCATATAAGGAGTAAGGAAAGGATCCAGTTTCAGCTTTCTGCTTCTGGCTAGCCAATTTTCCCAGCACCATTTATTAAATAGGGAATCCTTTCCCCACTTTTTGTTTTTCTCAGGTTTGTCAAAGATCAGATGGCTGTGGATGTGTGGTATTATTTCTGAGGGATCTGTTCTGTTCCATTGGTCTATATCTCTGTTTTGGCGCCAGTACCATGCTGTTTTGGTTACTGTAGCCTTGTAATATAGTTTGAAGTCAGGTAGCCTGATGCCTCCAGCTTTGTTCTTTGGGCTAAGGATTGTCTTGGCAATGTGGGGTCTTTTTTGGTTCCATATGAACTTTAAAGCAGTTTTTTCCAATTCTGTGAAGAAAGTCATTGGTAGCTTAATGGGGATGGCATTGAATCTATAAATTACCTTGGGCAGTTTGGCCATTTTCACGATATTGATTCTTCCTATCCATGAGCATGGTATGTTCTTCCGTCTGTTTGTGTCCTCTTTTATTTCACTGAGCAGTGGTTTGTAGTTCTCCTTGAAGAGGTCCTTTACATTCATTGTAAGTTGGATTCCTAGGTATTTTATTCTCTTTGAAGCTATTGTGAATGGGAGTTCATTCATGATTTGGCTCTCTGTCTGTTACTGGTGTATATGAATGCTTGTGATTTTTGCACATTGATTTTGTATCCTGAGAGTTCGCTGAAGTTGCTTATCAGCTTAAGGAGATTTTGGGCTGAGACAATGGGGTTTTCTAAATATACAATCATGTCATCTGCAAACGGACAATTTGACTTCTTTTCCTAACTGAATACCCTTGATTTCTTTCTCTTGCCTGATTGCCCTAGCCAGAACTTCCAACATTGTGTTGAATAGGAGTAGTGAGAGAGGGCATCCCTGTCTTGTGCCAGTTTTCAAAGGGCATGCTTCCAGCTTTTGCCCATTCAGTATGATATTGGCTGTGGTTTGTCATAAATAGCTCTTATTATTTTGAGATATGTTCCATCAATACCGAATTTATTGAGAGTTTTTACCATGAAGGGCTGTTGAATTTTGTCAAAGGCCTTTTCTGCATCTACTGAGATAATCATGTGGTTTTTGTCTTTGGTTCTGTTTATATGCTGGATTACGTTGATTGATTTGCGTATGTTGAACCAGCCCTGCATCCCAGGGATGAAGCCCACTTGATCATGGTGGATAAGCTTTTTGATGTGCTGCTGGATTCAGTTTGCCAGTATTTTATTGAGGATTTTGCATCGATGTTCATCAGGGATATTGGTCTAAAATTCTCTTTTTTTGTTGTGTCTCTACCAGGCTTTGGTATCAGGATGATGTTGGCCTCATAAAATGAGTTAAGGAGGATTCCTTGTTTTTCTATTGATTGGAATAGTTTCAGAAAGAATGGTACCAGCTCCTCCTTGTACCTCTGGTAGAATTCCGCTGTGAATCTGTCTAGTCCTGGACTTTTTTTGGTTGGTAGGCTATAAATTATTGCCTCAATTTCGGAGCCTGCTTTTGGTCTATTCAGGGATTCGACTTCTTCCTGGTTTAGGCTTGGGAAAGTGTAAGTGTCCAGGAAATTATCCATTTCTCCTAGGTTTTCTAGTTTATTTGCATAGAAGTGTTTTTAGTATTCTCTGATGGTAGTTTGTATTTCTGTGGGGTCGGTGGTGATATCCCCTTTATCATTTTTTATTGCACCTATTTGATTCTTCTCTCTTCTTTATTAGTCTTGGTAGCAGTCTATCAATTTTGTTGATCTTTTCCAAAAAACCAGCTCCTGGATTCATTGATTTTTTGGAGGGTTTTTTGTGTCTCTGTCTCCTTCAGTTCTGCTCTGATCTTAGTTATTTCTTGCCTTCTGCTAGCTTTCGAATGTGTTTGCTCTTGCTTCTCTAGTTCTTTTAATTGTGATGTTATGGTGTCAATTTTAGATCTTTCCTGCTTTGTCTTGTGGGCATTTAGTGCTATAAATTTCCCTGTACACACTGCTTTAAATGTGTCCCAGAGATTCTGGTATGTTGTATGTTTGTTCTCATTGGTTTCAAAGAACATCTTTATTTCTGCCTTCATTTCATTATGTGCCCAGTAGTCATTCAGGAGCAGGTTTTTCAGTTTCCATGTAGTTGAGTGGTTTTGATTGAGTTTCTTAGTCCTGAGTTCTAGTTTGATTGCACTGTGGTCTGAAACACAGTTTGTTATAATTTCTGTTGTTTTACACTTGCTGAGGAGTGCTTTACTTCCAGCTATGTGGTCAATTTTGGAATAAATTCAATGTGGTGCTGAGAAGAATGTATATTCTGTTGATTTGTGGTGGAGAGTTCTGTAGATGTCTATTAGGTCTGCTTGGTGCAGAGTTGAGTTCAATTCCTGGATATCCTTGTTAACTTTCTTTCTCATTGACCTGTCTCATGTTGACAGAGGGGTGTTAAAGTCTCCCATTATTATTGTATGGGAGTGTAAGTCTCTTTGTAAGTCTCTGAGGACTTGCTTTATGAATCTGGGTGCTCCTGTATTGGGTGCATATATATTTAGGATAGTTAGATCTTCCTGATGAATTGATCCCTTTACCATTATGTAATGGCCTTCCTTGTCTCTTTTGATCTTTGATGGTTTAAAGTCTGTTTTATCAGAGACTAGTATTGCAACCCCTGCTTTTTTTTTTTGTTTACCATTTGCTTGGTAGATCTTCCTCCATCCCTTTATTTTGGGCCTATGTGTTTCTCTGCATGTGAGATGGGTCTCCTGAATACAGCAAACTGATGGGTCTTGACTCTTTATCCAATTTGCCAGTCTGTGTCTTTTAATTGGACCATTTAGTCCATTTACATTTAAGGTTAATATTGTTGTGTATGACCTTGATCCTGTCATTGTGATATTAGCTGGTTATTTTGCTCATTAGTTGATACAGTTTTTTCCTAGCATCGATGGTCTTTACATTTTGGCATGTTTTTGCAATGGCTGATACCTGTTGTTCCTTTCCATGTTTAGTGCTTCCTTCAGGATCTGGTTTAGGGCAGGTCTGGTGGTGACAAAATCTCTAAGCATTTGCTTGTCTGTAAAGGATTTTATTTCTCCTTCACTTATGAAACTTAGTTTGGCTGGATATGAAATTCTGGGTTGAAAATTATTTTCTTTACAATTGTTGAATATTGGTCCCCACTCTCTTCTGGCTTGTAGAGTTTCTGCCGAGAGATCTGCTGTTAGTCTGATGGGCTTCCCTTTGTGGGTAACACGACTTTTCTCTCTGGTTGCCCTTAACATTTTTTCCTTCATTTCAACTTTGGTGAATCTGGCAATTATGTGTCTTGGAGTTGCTCTTCTTGAGGAGTATCTTTGTAGCATTCTCTGTATTTCCTGAATTTGAATGTTGGCCTGCCCTACTAGGTTGGGGAAGTTCTCCTGGATGATATCCTGCAGAGTGTTTTCCAACTTGGTTCCATTTTCCACGTCACTTTCAGGCACACCAATCAGACGTAGATTTGGTCTTTTCACATAATCCCATATTTCTTGGAGACTTTGTTCATTTCTTTTTACTCTTTTTTCTCTAAACTTCTCTTCTCACTTCATTTCATTCATTTGATCTTCAATCACTGATACTCTTTCTTCCAGTTGATCGAGTTGGTTACTGTAGTTTGTGCATTTGTCACATAGTTCTCGTGTCATAGTTTTCATCTCTATAAGTTCTTTTAAGGTATTCTCTGTATTGATTATTCTAGTTATCCAGTCATCCATTCTTTTTTCAAGGTTTTTAGTTTCTTTGCGCTGGTATGTAGTTCCTCTTTAGAACTGAGAAGTTTGATGGACTGAAGCCTTCTCTGAACTCCTCAAAGTCATTCTCCAGCTTTATTCAGTTTCTGGTGATGAGCTGCATTCCTTTGGAGGGGGAGATGCTCTCGGATTTTTTGAATTTCCAGCTTTTCTGCACTGCTTTTTCCTGATCTTTGTGGTTTTATCTGCCTTTGGTCTTTGATGATGGTGATGTACTGATGGGGTTTTGGTGTGGCTGTCCTTTCTGTTTGTTAGTTTTCCTTGTAACAGTTAGGACCCTCAGCTGCAGGTCTGTTGGAGTTTGCTTGAGGTCCACTCCAGACCCTGTTTGCCTGGGTATCAGCCATGGAGGCTGTAGAAGATAGAATATTGCTGAACAGCAAGTGTTGCTGTCTGATTCTTGTTCTGGAAGCTTTGTCTCAGGGGTGTACCCAGCCCTGTGAGGTGTGAGGTATCGGTCTGCACCTAGTGGGGGATGTCTCCCAGTTAGGCTACTCAGGGTCAGGGACCCACTTTAGCAGGCAGTGTCCATTCTCAGATCTCACCCTCCATGCTGGCAGATCCACTGCTCTCTTCAAAGCTGTCAAACAGGGTCATTTACATCTGCAGAGGTTTCTGCTGCTTTTTGTTTAGCTATGCCCTGTCCCCAGAGGTGGAGTCTACAGAGGCAGGCCAGCCTCCTTGAGCTGTGGTGGGCTCCACCCAATTGGAGCTTCCTGGGGGCTTTACCTACTTAAGCCTCAGAAGTGGCAGACGCTCCTCCCCCAGCCTCCCTGCCACCTTGCAGTTAGATCTCAGACTGCTGTGCTAGCAATGAGGGAGGCTCCGTGGGCGTGTGACCCTCTGGCCAGGTGTGGGATATAATCTCCTGGTGTGCCATTTGCTACGACCCTTGGTAAAGCACAGTATTAGGGAGGGAGTTACCTGATTTCCCAGGTGTTGTGTGTCTCAATTTCCTTTGGCTAGGAAAAGGAATTCCCTTACCCCTTGTGCTTCCCAGGTGAGGCAATGCCTCGCCCTGCTTCAGCTGTTGCTGGTTGGGCTGCACCAGCGGAGCAGCACCAACTTCTAACACGCCCTGGTGAGATGAACCCGGTACCTCAGTAGAAAATGCAGAAATTCACCTGTCTGCTGTGTCACTCATGCTGGGAGTTGGAGGCTGGAGCTGTTCCTATTCGGCCATCTTGGGTGCCCCCTGAAATACTAGTTTTATGAATCTTTGTGCTCTGATATTGGCTGCACATATATTTATGATAGTTAATTCTTTTTGTTGAATTGACCCTTTTATCTTTATGTAATGCCCTTATTTCCCTCTTCTTACTGTTGTTGTTTTAAAGTCTGTTTTATCTGATATAAGAATAGTGACCATTGCTCTTTCTTGTTTTCTGTTTGCATAATAGATCATTCTCCAATGCTTTACTTAGAGCCTATTGGTGCTGTTACTTTATGCTTGGTCTTCTGAAGACAGTAGATGAATCGGTGATGTTGTTTTTAATTCAACTTGCCACTCTGTGCCTTTTAAGTGGGGCATTTATACTATGTATATTCAAAGTTATTATTGCTGTGTAAGGTTTGTAGTTTCTATTATGTAGTTGCTTTTTAGGGGCTGCAGGCTGTCTACACAAGTGTGTTTTTGTGGTAGCATGTATCATTCTTTCATTTCTCTGTTTAGAACTCCTTTAAGGTTCTTTTGTAAGGCTGGTCTAATGGTAATACATTCTCTTAGCAATTACATTTTAGAGTTATTGTTGACATCTTTTCCCAACCCAATATGATCAATGTATCATTTTAATTGTGTCAGTGTTAAATGTATGTATTGAAGACTTACTCACCAATAGCAAAATAGCACATATAGTGATAAATGGAATTTTAATTCATTCTTATTGCTTTTGGAACCCTTTAGTGATTTCACTCTGCCCTTAAAATTCAGTGTGTTACTGTGGCTAACTAGGCTCTCTATATGATTGAGTGTCTGGTCTGTTAAACTCTAGTCATGTTAACTTTCCTTTTCTTTCTCCTTGATAACTACATACCAATGATACTAACTTTCTTATGCCAAACTTTCGTCTAGCTCAGGGTCTTTAATTTATACTTAAAAAATATTTAACAAATTGGAACAAATGGAAATAAATTGGAACAACTGCCAATTAATCTACTGTAAATAAACCTATCTAAGTAATCTACATCCATTGTTAATATCATCCACCCCCTCTGTCTTAGTCTGCTTAGGCTGTCATAGCAACATACCATAGGCTGGGTATGTTATATAACAGAAATTTATTTTTTTAAAGTTGTGGAGATTTAGAAGTCCAGGATTAAAGGTGACCAGTCAGTTTGATTTCAGGTGAGGGCTCTCTTCTTGGCTTTCAGACAGTTGCCTTCTTGTGTCCTCACAGGGCAGGGAGGAAGAGGAGGCACTCTGATGTCTCTTTTTAAGAACACTAATTCTGTTGCATTTTGGCTTCACACATAGGAACACATTTAACCTTGATTACTTCTGTACTCCAAATATAGTCACACTGAGGCTTAGGCTGCACTATATGAATTTTGGGGAACAAAATTTAGTCCATAGCACCCTCCACCTGGCCCCATTATGGCCACCTGTCTATTGTCTTCTGAGTGATTATTATGAGCTTGATTTTTAGGTTTACCTTTACTTAATCCTTGTCAATTTATCTCATTAAAATTCAAATTTATTAGGTCAAGAATCTGTCTTATTCACTGATATGTTCCCAGTGCCTAACTCTGTGATTTAAACAAAGGAGGTTAAAAATTATGATTTTCCCTCACTTTTAACAGATTAAATGAATGGTCTGGCTCTGAACCATTTTACTAACATGCGTTATGTAAGAATTTTGGCCAAGTACTTTTTAAGTAAGAATTTTAATAAAATTGTTTTTCAATTACAAATATCTTATTAGTAATTGGTAAAATTTCATAAGTTGAGGGATTCTGGCATTATATCAAGTAATTAAACTTAATATTTCATACTTAGATAGCTATTCTCTAGTATAGATGTTATACTAGCCAACATTCCCCCAGGTTATATAAATAAAACATTGTCAAAATGCTGACATTAGGTTTCAAAATAACTCCCTATAATTTTATCAGGAGATTTGTGATCATTTATATATTTAATAAAATTTATTTTAGTTCAAAATGCATATAGAAAAATACATGATGAGTTTTTTAAATATGGAAACTCAATAATGGGAACATTACCAACACTCCAGGGGGTCTTTTACTCACTTCTAGTCACTACCAACATTTGAGTGGTAAATGCTTTCCTGATGTGTCCAATATTAAATACAGAAATTTGTCTGCATTTAGTCTTCATATAAAGGGATTCATACTATATACCATTTTGTGTCTGTCTTCTTTCACCAATTTCTTGTGAGATTATCTATTTTTCCACTTAGAGTTTAGTTCATTAATTCTCAATGCTATGTGTATTCTATTGTTTGAATATATCAAAATTATATTGATGGAAATTTGGGTCAGTTTCTTTTGGGAGCTAAATAGTGATGCTATGGGCATTTAAATATATGTTTTCTGGATAACATGTGTTAGCCTTCTCAGTGGATAATAAACTTAACAGTGAAATCTCTGGAACATAGGGTATAAATAGGTTAATCTTAAATAGATGATAACAATGAGGTTTGCAAAGGGGTTCTGCCAATTTTCACTCCTCCCCAGTGTACGAGAGTCGTTCGTCATCCCTTTAAAGGGGTCCATGTTCTTTGACTGAAAGTCAATATTGGTAAGATGTCCCATTGTTTTTCCTAAGTTTCAATTTTCTAAAATTTCTTTTACATTTTACCTATTCTAGTGGGGGTAAGCTGGGATCATGTTCTAAATATAATTTGCATTTATTGAGGCTAGTGAGTTTGTTTTAACCATTATCAACACAATGGTTAAATTGGATATCCAATTTTGTGACGACACATCAAGATTTTGTCCATTTTTCTATTGGCCTTTTACTTTTTGATTTGTTTTATACATGCTGATTAATCTTTAGTCAGACATAATTCATCTCTCTGTGGCCTGCCTTATCTTAATTTCACTTTGACAACCAGAAGTTCATATTTATACTTTAGTTCATTTTATTAGTTTTTAAATTATATTTAGTGATTTTTTTGGTATCCCTCAACATTTTTCTCTATTATAAAGCTATGAAAATCATTTTTTATGATTAGTTATAATTCTCTTATCTTTCTAATTTTACCTGTCACATTTAGATATGTAATCCATTTGAAATTGATTTTTTTGTGCAACATATGAGCCAAGTTTCATATTTCTCTATAGGAATATCTAATTAGCACAGATTTCTTTTTTTTTCAAAAGACCATCCTTTTCTCTCTGCATTGCAATATTATCTTTGTTATTAAATTAGGCTCACATCTATATGTGTGTGTTTATTTCTGGATTTGCTATTGTGTTTCATTGACATATTCTTAAATCAATATTTTACTGTGCTAAACGCCATTGCTTTTAGTTGATCTTAGTGTGTGAAAGGGGAATTTTCTAGAAATGTTTTCCAGGATCTTGACTATTCTTGCCCGTTTGCATTTACATACAATATTTTAGAATCATTTTACAATTTTTACAAACGAACTTGCTGGCATTTCTTCTACTTTCTTTGGATATATTATGTGATTATTTTCCTAGCTTTGAGGGAAGAATAACACATATTCAACCTTTCATGTTTTCTAACACATGCTTATAAAGCTATACATTTTACTATAATTACTACTTTAGATTATTTTACAATAATATTTTGATATTTCATATTTGGTTATCATTTCATTCAAAATTGTTTTCTATGTTTATACTGTATTGTGTAAAAATGCTTTCTTTAAAGAAATGTATTGTGGGTTGCTAATTTCTTAAAATAATTTTCTAGTTCTGTTACTGATTTATAGGTTAATATCATTTAGTTTATAAATTATTTTAGTCATTTAAAATTTGTTAAGTCTTGTTTTATGGACTATCTTTATAAATAAATTGTGTAGAACTTTTTGCATAATAGTTTGATATGTCAATCTGGTCAATTTAGTAAATTACGATGTTCACAAGTGATTACTTGGAGTAAGCTTTTTACCTGAGGGTGATATGTTAAAATTTCAAAATATGATTTTGAATTTATCCATTTAGTTTTCTCAGTGTTTAGTTAATATATTTTTGAATTGTGATGCCAGGTATACATGATTTAATTGTATGATTAGTTGTTTAATATGAATCTCCAGTACCAGAATACAGTGTCCCATAAGGATAGACAACATTATGTCTTTTACTCTGTATTATCTCTAGAAACCAGCAAAGAGCCTCGCCCATTGGTGACATAAATAAGTGAATTATTCTTTGAATTTAATTGGGAGTTTCCAGGAAAGTAGTAGAAATGTATTCTCTATATAAAGACTAAAAGATGGTGGAAGAGATTGACTTCGCGTAGAGAATGTCAAGGTGTGAAAGGGAGTAGATCTGAATATAAGCACTGATAAGCTTCAAGCTTCTCTTCTCGTGTCAAACTTGGAGATTTGGAGATGACCTGTTTGGCTATAATTTGTGAGCTCATGGTCTGCCTTGCAGATTCCCTTTAGTTCATCTGTCCCAGGGGATTCCTAAAGTGGATTTCTTCAACTTCTGTGAAAGCACACGATTTCCCAAGCTTCCTCATATACCTCTTTCAAGTACTCTAGTTCAGGAAGCTTCTTTGTAGGTACACTATGGCTGTCTTTTATCAACTCTAGTGATAAGATAACATTACATTTTACCCTTTGTTTCTAAGTTTCTTGACGTGTCATCTCTCTGCTGGGGCTTTCACCCCTGCTATCCTTCTTAGATGCTTGCTAATCTCTTCTGATAATTACCATCCTGACAGAAGCCACAGCTATCTACTGAGTCTTAACTGCCCCAGCTTTTCCTACCTTCATATATTTTGTTATTGAATGTTTTCAGAAATTATATGTTCCAGAGTTTCAGAATGTTCAAATTTTATGAAAAATGAACAACATAATCAAATGCTCCTTGCTCACATCTCTTTCCTCTACAGATTTCCATGCATCTTTATCCCAGGTAATTCTCTTGTTCATGGCCTCTTTTTATAAGAATAATTTAAATAATTTAAAGAACAATATATACAAATAATTATTTTATACATTATTAAAGACCCATGATAAAATAGGCACTACTCTATGCACTTTGTGTATATTACCTATAATTCTTACAAGAGTCTTGCAAGGTAGGAATTATCCCATTTTCCAGATAAGGAACAGTGAGACACTATCAGTTCCTCTTGGGAGAGTTCACATCCCATAGATTCTGTGGGACAAAGTGTCTTCTCTGAGATATCCTAGAGGTGAAGGATGGTGTATCCTCCTTCTCTTTACCTCTTGGAAATATAAGATTAACTGAATGTTTCATCATTGTCACATAGAGACGGGTCTAAGAATCCCACAATACAACTTTCAGGTATCCTGGGACATACAAGAAGGAAATTGTCAGGGTTTTCTCTTTTAAACTAATTAGTAGGTAAATCCCCAAATATTCTTAGCTCCAAAGAAGGCATGGGTCATGACAGAGCACAGTTGGGCTTGGTCTCAGGGTTGTTGCCTTCAGGAAGTAAAAGCAGCACTAGGTTTAAATTGCATTGTGCCTTTGAAATTGCAATGCAGCTACAACCATGTCCCAGCTGTGCATGTTTCTCTCAAAAATATTATCTACACTGACACCTGATAAAAATTTCTATATGGAAATATTGTGTGATCTCAATGTAAAACTCTTCCATGATTCTTACCTACTTTGGTTAAGCACAGACTGTACTGTGACTTATGAGATGCTTCAGAATATGTATCCCACTGGGTCTCCACACATTAGCAGCCCCTGTTTCCTCTCTGCCTTTTGGATTACAGCCATATGAGTGAGTTTTGTTTTTTCCTACGTACCTTGTTATGTTTGTGAATGCTGCTCTCTCTGCTCCCACTCCTTGTTATCTTTACCCTCAGAAGTAACTGTTACTGATGGAATTGTGTCTGATCCTTCATGAATGTTAGGGAAAGAGAATCGCTGAGAATCTCTGCATATGGATTTCTACACAATTGTGGTACAATGGACACTGTAAAGAAATTATGTATTTACATGACTTTCTTTGCTAGCTAAAAACTTCCTGCATCATACATGTTTTTATCTCAGTGTCTGGTACACAGTTGATTGTAAATTGTTAGTAATGGAATATGTGAGTGTTGGAATGTTTTCCAGAAAGACGGCTTACAAAATGTACTTCTTTCTTTCCTTTTTAAGATATTCATCTTCAAGATTAATGGAGGCCTCAGTATTTGAGGTTTTGCTTCCTTAAATAAAGGACAATACAAAATCGTCTTTATCAAAATAGTGCTTCCAGCTCGGTCTTGCTATTATCTTGATTAACTTTAAAGTGTTTTTAAATGTCCCAAACACCAACACAAATACAAAAGAATGAAAGAACATGACCCTGTATAACTACATTCAGAAATGGCAAACCTAAGGCATTTTAAGAGATGAGTGGATTTGTTGGCATTTCGAACTTAATATGAGGACAGTTAGGAAAATGAAAATTCTTATGACCACTACAATTATTATTTAAAGTTCTATTTTCAGCAATTCATAAAATTCAGCTCCAAAAAAGAACCTCAAAGGACACATTCTCAGCAAAGATTTGCAAATTGCAGACTCTCCTTCAAAGGCTCCTTTTTACTTAAGAGGGAAACACTTGACCACAGTGGTTCCTAGTTTCCAGTAATGAGCTCACAGCCTCAGCTGTTGCATCTTTATGTTAATGCCAAGTCTGCTTGACAGTAACTGACATACTGTGTCTCTGAAATTGCAGGCAAGTTACAAAGAAAGCTATTTCTTAAGACAATAGACTTTGTAAAGCCTTGTAAAGCCGCAGATGAGTATGTGGCATCCACAATCCTGCCCCTGTCTCACAAACAATACTCGGCATTTTCATCAGCAGCCTGCATGAGTTGAGGATTGCATTGTGTTGGGGAGTCCTGGAAGGTCTCCATTGGCACCCATAAAGACAGCCAGCGTTGTTACCTGGTTGTTCGTATAAGAGGGAAGGGAAACCACAAGTTTTGAATTCAACCTTTGAACAAATAATTGAATGAATATGAAGTGTCCCTCCGAGACCAACTCCCATCCCTAGTATGCCCATAAGGACTTCTGATTTCCTAGTAACAGAATTTATATTATGTTTTTGAAGTTGAGCCTTAATTAAAACAATAGTTAAAGCTTAATGAAATATAGTTCGGATTCTTTTTGAAAAGGCAATAAGTAAATATTTTATGCATGAAAATTTTGAAGATCCTACCATCCAGGAATTCAGTCATATAGCCAATGTTTACCAAAAGCCTATACATATCTGGTTAAGTGCTAAGGATGGAGAATAGAAATGTGGATTTCTTTTTCACTACCCTTAAGTTACTCAATGTTAGGCAAAGAAAAACATCAAGAGGAACCAACATTGTTAACAAACAATTACAATTTGAAAAGCACTAAGAGGCCAAGCATGGTGGCTCATGCCTGTAATCCCAGCACTTTGGGAGGCCAAGGTGGGCGGATCACCTGAGGTCAGGAGTTCACGACCAGCCTGATCAACATGGAGAAACCCCATTTCTACTAAAAATACAAAATTAGCTGGGCAGGGTGGCACATGCCTATAATCTTAGCTACTTGGGAGGCTGAGGCAGGAGAATCACTTGAACCCAGGAGGCGGAGGTTGCGGTGAGTTGAGATCATGCCATGGCACTCCAGCCTGGGCAACAAGAGTGAAATTCTGTCTCAAATAAATAAATAAATACAAAGCACTAAGATCCATATCTGGATATTTTGTAAGTATCCAGATAAATGATAAAGGACTTGATATTTAATTCTTCCCAGAAAAATATCTAAAATTGTCAGATTAATACATTTTAAAGAGGACTATGCCAACTGGAGAGGAAAATTAGAACATACTTGTAAAGCCCCATTAATTCATTATATGACAGCTCATCTGACACACTTTTGTTTTATATAAAATAGAATAATTGTACTATGTACTTTCAATTTTTAAAAATATGCAAGTAGATAAGAAAATGCTTCCTTAAACAGTAATAATGTGGCTAAAAAATTATTATTAGCCTATCGGCAATCTTTTTCAATCTTATTTTCCCTCTTTTATGTGGAAGAGAGTATCAACTGACAAATATAACAGCTATCACACTTTATTTAATTTTATTGTGTTTTCAAGAAAGTAAAAACGAAACTCTCATTTTACATCAGAGTACTAAGGATGGGAAATAGAAATGTGGATTTCTTTTTCACTATCTTTAAGTTGCTTGAGTTACTCAGTGTTACTTAAAACAATGTTACATGTCTCTTTCAGGTTAAATGACAGTATCTCAATTCATTAACTCATGCAAGTAAAAAATAAATTTATTGATGAAAGCCATTTAATTTATTGGCACATGCCATATCATACTCAGACAAAACTGACTCAATACAATCTCAAAGGAGGTTAACTAAACTATTTATCTTCCCATAATTCAATTCTACTGTATAAAGTGCTTAAAGATATGCCTGACACATAGTAGCCATTGTATAAGTATTAAAGAAAAATGAATAAACAAATAATTACATCCCATTGTGGGTTAGTCTCATTTGATTTTATTGCAAACATTTTAAAGGGCTACATAAAATAAATATTAGTAGTCCTAAGTGTATATTCTTCTATTTTAGAAAACACAGTGGGAGGAGATCAGTTTGGCGACTGTCGTTAATTCTACGGAATCAGCCTCATTTTCCCCTCATGTGTCATATGCCTATACTTGAACAAATCCTTGTGTCCAGCAATATTAGATACTATGACTGGAATTCACATCATGTGGAACAAGAAGGGGTGTCGCACTGCTACAAGGGCACAAACAATATATATCTACCATATTTCACTTTTCGAATACCCAGAATCCCCATCATTTTTTATTTCAAGTATTCAATCCCAAAAAAATCACAAAGGTGAACTTCTGCTTCCAACCAAGATGGAGTAATGTGAAGGAATGGGGGAACAATTTTAACCCAATTAGAATGTTTTTAAAAAGCCAGAATCTAAACACACACACACACACACACACACAGTTAACATCTTAGTAGTATAAGAATAAAGGCTTTCCTCCTAAGATTAGGAACAAAACAGAGATGAACTCTTTAACTACTTCTATTCAACATTATACCTAAAGTTCTTGTCAGTGCAATAATGCAAGAAAAAAGAAATAACACATTTCCATATTGCTAAAAAGGGCACAAAATTGTCTTGATTTGCAGACCACATGGTTATCATACCATTTACAGAAAAATCTAGGAAATTCAAGCTCATGTGGAATGCCAAAATCATATCAGTGGTTTTCTGGAGACATGGAAATAAGAAAGGATTTGAAGCAAGAGATTACAAAAAGGCAAAAGGAAATTTACAGGGACAACAAGTGTGTTTATTACCTTGATTGTGCTGCTGATTTCATAGCACAATATATAAGTCAAAACTTACCAAATTGTTCACTTTAAATGTGTTTAATATATGCCGATTGTATCTCAGTAAAATGGTTTTATAAAAAGCAAAACAAAATCTTTGCATAATATATTAGAGTTCAGAGAAACAGAAATACATACACACACAGAGCGAGAGAGAGAGAGAGAGAAATGGAGAGAGAGAGGTTTTAATGCGCTAGCTCATGCTACTGTGGAGCTGGCAAGTCTGAATCTGTAGGGCAAATCAGCAGCTGAAAACTCAGGTAGGATTTTACTGTTGCAGTTTTGAGGCAGAATTCCTTCTTTGGGAAACCTCAGTGTTTGTTCTTAAAGCCTTCAATGGGTTGCTTGCAGCCCACCCATATTGTGGAAAGTGCTATGATCTGAATGTTTCTGTTTCCCTCAAATTCATTTGTTGAAATCCTAATCCCTAAAGTGATGGCCTTAGGGGTTGAAGCCTTTGAAAAATGATTAGGTTGTCAGGTCAGAGCTTTATGAATGAGATCAGTGGCCTTATAAATGCAGCCCCAGAGAAACCCTCACCCTTCTATCATGTGAGAACACCGGCTAACTGTGAGCCAGAAGGTGGTTCCTTACCAGAGACTGAATTTGTCAGCACCTTGGCCTTGGACTTTCCAGCCTCCAGAACTGTGAGAAATAAATTACTGATGTTAACATGCTACCCACTTTATGGTATTTTGTTGTAGCAGCCTGAACAGATCAAGACAGAAGTAAATGTACGTAAAGTCAACTGACTCCAAATGTTAATCACATTGAAACAATATCTACACAGCAATATCTAGACCAGTATTTAACCAAATACTAGTCAAATACTAGTTCCTGCCTAGAAACTACCTTGCAGTTAAAAGAATTCACATATAATCAACCACCATATAATGCAGTCATACACACACACACACACACACCCCTCCTCCAAAAGGAGATAACCTAGAATCACATTTAATAAGTGCTTTTAGTTCTAAGTAAAGAATTTTGAGATGATTTTCATGCCTCTCATCTAGGTCAGATGTGACTCCCTGATTATCCTAAAACATATGATGAAGTAAATGTAGTCACTGAAAAATCTTCCAAAATAGAGGTAAAGGCAGAACACCATTAAAACTCCAATTTAAAAAACAAGGACAGGCAAAGCAAATACAGTAAATATCTGTATATAGAAGATGTCACATGCTATTTGGCTAGGGTAGGGAAAAATAATTCCTCTTCTGATAATAGTGTGAGTTATTTAGTTTGGCAATCTGGTAGCACACAGTTCTCTCTGGGATAATTTTATTCATCATTGACACAACTCAGAGCATTTTAAGTGAACATAATAAGGGACAGAGAGCAATCCATTTCAACAGGCTAAATTATGTAGGCCTAGGAAATATCTTGCAGTTCAAAAAATTTCACAGACTTTTATAAAAATTGTTGGGAGTTTCTCTGAATAAATATAACACCTATTAGGCAGCTAGTCAATTTGATTATAAGAAACACCACAGATTAGAAACCAATTATAGAAATGTAACTGCATAATTGTTGAATGCAGATCATACTTTTGTTTCTTTTTCTAGGCAATAGTCTTCTGTCCCTTCTATCCTTTCCCACAGGCCTCAGAGTAATGGCATCATTAGGATCTCTACCAAGGGGCAATGTAAAATAACAGGCATGAGTGATGAAGCATAGCTCAACAGTTGCCTCTTACAAGGCTGTGTCCTGTAAAATGGAAACAATTATTACCTTTGCCTTATGAAGTCAAGAGAAGGGGATGATGGAAGGGTGGGGTTAAAAGAATCAACATTACTCATTTTCTAAATACCCTTGAATCCAAAAACTCATCCCCATTGCATTTGTTGCCTGTCTATTTGCACTTCACCTTTGAGCAAAATGTTTTATTTTGTTGTGTTTAGTTCCTGGAGACCAAAGGCTTATCTGATCCTCTGTACTCTAGGATTGCTGCCTTCAGGTAGAAAAGCTATTATCTTAAAAAAGAAAAGAACTACATGTCATCTCTTTTCAAATTCAGGTATGATGCCTGAGATTGAAATGGGTTATTTTCTATCAGAATTTTTCTAAAGTCTGTAAGAAATAATTAACACATTCCAACAGCATGTGATTTTTTAAATTTAAGTTTTCTACCCTTCTAGGTTTGGTATGTACCTGGTCTAAAATCAACTAACAGTTGATTTTAATTTAGCCATCTCTTTTTTTAGTGTTAAACAATTTTGTCAAATTTCTAACCAGAGATAGAGCTTCCTGTCACCTCTCCTCCCAAATATCTACAGTTCATTTTATTTCAATCAGTTCCTTGTTTCACAGTATGTTACTTTTAACACTGCAATCCTGGTTTAAATTTCTGTATTTTTGGGTAAATTATTTTATTTGAAAGCCAACAGAAATTCAACTAAAACTAGCTGACATGAAGAGCATTCAGTAACTCTTTTATACTGGAAATTTAAGAATAGATAAACTTTCAGGCTGGTTGGATCCAGAGATGTAATTGCTGCTGTAAACTTTCTCTTCCTCTGTGATATGGTTTTGCTGTGTCCTCACCCAAATCTCATTTTGAACTGTAGCTTCCATAATCCCCATGTGTCATGGGAGGGACCTAGGAGGTAATTGAATCATACGGGTGGATTTTTCCCATGCATGATAGTGAATAACGGTCATGAGATCTGATGGTTTTATAAAGGGCAGTTCACCTGCATATGCTCTCTTGCCTGCCACCATGTAAGACATGGCTTTGATTCTCCTTCACCTTCCACCATGATTGTGAGGCCTCCCAGCCATATGGAACTGTGAGTCCATGAAACCTCTTTTTCTTTATATCCCAGTCTCGGATATTTCTTCATAGCAGTATGAAAATGGACGAATACACTCTGCTTCCTTCTAAATATTGTCATCGTTCTAGCCCACAGTAGCTGACTCCCATGCATATAGCCTATAGCACACATTTGAAGAAAAAGTCATATGAATCACGATATGTTTTAGAGGGCACTTTGTGAGTCAAGTCAAGGAGTCAATATACAGGCAGTAAATTCTTTTGCAGAAGTGGTAGGGGAATGTAGATTCGGAGACTGTGAAAGGTGGGTGGCATAAAGAAAGAATAGGGCGAGAGAAAATAATTTACCTGTTTAACAGCTGAAACTGAAGCTGATTCTGTTATAGTGGATAAAAAATATTAGCTACTTCTATCTCTTTTAGTGGTGCTGTATAAGGGGAACCTAAAGACCTCCTTTGGCTCAAAATTACATGTTGTAGAAGTAAGCTCTGGATTCCCAGGAATAACAATCCAACTGATGGCACATGCAGCCAACCCCACCCCATGGCTGAGGGATGAGCGCCATGCACTTTAAGGTTGCTAGATGGAGGTGGAGAGTACTTGTAGATTGTCTCGCTTCAGTGGTTTTGAACTGCGTTAACAATCCTGTCTAGAACAGTATATTTTGTGGTCAATATCTTTCCTTTTTATGATTGTTTTACCTTTATCCATTAAGAAAAATGTGGCAGAGCGCTGCTCTCTTCGTGACACTTACAATGTATAGGCAGTAATATGGAAAAGCAGAGTCTGGGTTGGGTCCCAATGGCTGCCATATGCTGCTGTCTGACATTTCCCGAGAAGTCCCTTGGGGGTGGAGTAATGAGTGAGTGTTTCGGATGTTAGTGAATGGGGAACAACAGAAAACTTACGAGCAAGCTTGTAAAAAAACCTCAGCCACTGGGATGAAATTCAATAAAATAAGGCTAAAATTTCTTTTCTGGGAAAAGAAGAAAATAATCTTTCATTGGACTTAAAAGTAAAGATTTTATTTAGCTAAGCAAAGAACATTGCCTATTTTTTCACTATTTTGATTAGAATGATAATACCTGGTGTGTTTAGCTTCTGAGCTGTAGTGAGCGTCACACAGAGCTCCCCAGCCTGAGCATTGCCTAAATATTATTTGATAACAGGGAGAGATTTAGGTGTTCAAAGATAGATCATACCTGATTTACAAATGTAATAAATTACGAGAGAGCACCATTTACAAAGCAAAACCAAAAAGTGACAGAGAGAAATGTTAAAAGGAACATAATCCCATAGTCCCATAGCATTCCATTCAATTAGTTCTGTTAGACATTCGTGACTGACTCAGGACGCAACATTTTAAGTAGGGCAGAGGGGATGTGGAAAGAACTCAAAGAAACAGGACAAAGATGATTTAAAACATTGAAAACAGCCTAAAAGGATCTATCTTAGATATCTGCTGGTAGTATGACTGAACCTATCTGGGTATATGAGTGTTCTTACCTGTGAAAGCAAAGGTTGAAATGAATGGTGGGCTTTTCTGGCATGAAAATAATATCAAAATTGATGACTTAATCCCTTCCTCAAATGCCTCACCTCTTAATTCCACCACAATAGGGCTTAAGTTTTTACACAAATATTTTACACATATATTTTAGTTTTCAGATCATAGAAAAACTAGTAGACTTTCAATAGAAAAATGATTGCTTTAGATGATATATTCATAGAAATGCATGTAAAACTAAAGGTTTTCAGAATGCGGTGGAAAGAGAACCAGCTCGACACACCTAGTGGTAATTGAGAAAACTGAACATGAACAGTTTTCTTGCCCAACTTACTGGTTTTATCTATTGGAATCTGTTGGAATATCTTGAGATCTACTATGGAAGTGAAAATTCTATTTTAGACAGAAAAAAGACATCTTATTAGCCCAGGGTGTCCACAGACCATTTAATTGAGTGCCTTTCTAATCTTATTCCCCTTTGTTGGTATAATACAAGGCCACCTTCTCCAAAATTCTATTGTATTAGGAAGATTAACCTTCCAGCTGGAGATTGCCTCCCTTTTCCTTTTTACCAAGAGGCAGGGAAAAAATAAGCAATAAAAGTAAGTAGATAGGCTGAGCGCGGTGGCCCACGCCTATAATCCCAGAACTTTAGGAGGCCAAGGTGGGTGGATCCCCTGAGGTCAAGAGTTCGAGACTAGCCTGACCAATATGATGAAACCCCATCTCTACTAAAAATACAAAAATTACCCAGGCATGGTGGCATGCACCTGTAATCCCAGCTACTTGGGAGGCTGAGACAGGAGAATCACTTGAACCCAGGAGGCGGAGGTTGCAGTGAGCTGAGATCGCACCATTGCACTCCAGAGTGGGCAACAAGAGCAAAACTCTGTCTCAAAAAGAAGAAAAGTAAGTAGATAATGCACACCTTTATCTAAAAGCCTGTCTCTTCAAAGAATATGATCATTTTCAATAATTATACCTGAATGCTAGATAAGTTTGAGATAGTTCTATAGCCAGGTCACTAACTGATTGATAGTTCATGAACTTTGTCAATGCATCCCATAACTTCATAATTAACAAATTCAAACTAGAAATAATTTCTTTCTCATACTTGTTCCTGTTTTTAATATTCCTTTCTTTGTGATGTGGGACTACGTTATAAGCTAAGTGCTGTCTTTGACCATCTTCTAAATAAATCTCTTATTGGCCTGCACAAGGCACCATGAAGGATCTTGTGTCAGTTTATCCCTGAGGACATATTGCAATAATGTTTTTACTGGATGGTCTATGTGAAATCTTACCCCATCTCACTCCAATAATCTACCACAATCTAGAATATATTCTATTCCCACAATCAAAATTATTTATTACTTTCCTTTTGAATCCATTTTTCCAACTTCATCTGGCAAAAATCGGGTCAAAAATTGCCTATTCTGTAAAACTTCCTGAACACCATCCCACCTCTTTTAATTCCTATTTCTACTGGTACAACGCAAACTAACCAATGCAATACTTTTCCTCTCTATACCCAAACAACCAGCTCATGTAAATTTATCAAGTTTACCCAAGTCTATATCTTAATCTACTTATAAGGTCGGCAGCAATTCATGCGAGTTGGATTGGCCAGCCTGAAGTGAAGGGTGTGGAACTTTGATTTGAGGACATCAACATTTTCAAATCTTTCTTCTTCCCCTAGCTTTCCCCAAATCTGTCTCTGAGATCTCTCTGCATCAAAGCTTCTCTGTTCTTGGCAGGCCTAGACATAGCACTTTGCGTTGAATCTCTGGTCTGTCTTTCTGCCAGCAGAGGGGCCCCTCGCTCTGCATGGGTTTCAAGATCCAGCCTCAGGGAGCTGGGCAGAAACTAGTGAATGTTTCCTAATTAGCTGTTACAATAGCAAAAGAAAAGCTGGCCAACTGACCTTTTGCAGAAATCTTTAAACACAGTTAAAACCATCTAGATTAAAATTAATCATTATAAATTGCCTAAATAATTAAAATGAACAACTTTTTATTTGTAAAAATATGGAAATATGGCAAAATTTTTAATCAGCAAAATTTGGAGAGAATCCTAAAATGAAAAGGCTAAACTGTTGACTTTCTTCTTTGCATGGGAAAACCAGAGTCCACCAGGGCAGACAATATACATGCTGATGGTACAGCTGGGGAAGAACAACTGATTACAAATCTACTTACTTTTCTAGTGTAACGCATTGTCCATGTTGCTTCTTACAGCTGCAAAATAGAAGATAATTTTTAGAAAACCAGAAATGAATAATTTCTAAATTGGCAGCACAGTGGATGAAGTCTTAAAGCAAAGTTGAGTCAAATGAGAGAACAGACACAGAACTCATGGGTCATCTGTCAGATTTACTTACTTTATAGATTAGAAATAAATTAATACATATTAATTTGAATTTCAAAAGAGTGAGTTTTCCAAGGCCAAATACTAAATTTCTACAGTTAGTTTTTCTCTCTTTATCTCTCTCTCTCTCATCCTCTGCCTCTACTTTGTCTAGGATGTCAAGATTCTCTTAGACCTTACCTGAGTGGTAAATATCTACTTATCTTCCATAATTTGCCTAACATCTAGGTTAATGCTGCCAATAGCAAGCTGGTTTTGGGTGCCAGATGTGTTCTATTCCAATGAAGTTTAGGATGGTGCCATATAAAGCTGCCCTTTTTCCATTGCCTCATATTTCCTCATTATCTTCCCCACTTCAAAATCAGGGAAAGGTAAGCAACAATAATGATATTTATATTCATTCTATTATTATGTAACAACTATGTGGTAAGTGCTTGAAATGTCCTATCAAGGCGGTAAGTCATATGGAGTTCCCAAAAGAATCAGCAGACAAAGAACATCCTAAGGCCACAAAAAGCCTCTTCAGACCACAAAGCTACGTACACCATGGGAATTTCCACCACACTTTAGGCAGAGCTGTATGATATAGTCTCTAGTTTCAAGTATTGGGTTTTTTAAGAGCCTTAGGATAATCACTAAAGGTAAGGATGATATCTGAATCATGGTTGAAAAATGCTGAAACTCAAAACTTATTTTCAACATAAGAAAAATTAGCCCAAGGAACACATTACAACCAAGAGGGCCTGAGTCCCGGTAGTAAGTAAAGGTCATGTTCAAGTCTTGCTATGTCGATTTGACTTTATACAATACTATTAAAATCATGCGATTTCAAAGAAAACTCTGTTACTGGAATGTTGTTGAAATGATGGAGAGTTAAACATTCATGGCAAGTGCTGTGTGCTGATTCCACAAGGGCTTCTTCCTTCGTGTAGATATTTAAAGGACCTGAAGCTTGTCTCCTTTTTAGTATCAGTTTCTCCAGTTCTTCCTGCCACTACAGACTCTGATAAAATGCATGGGAACTTGATTTGTTCTGTGTCTCTAGTGATATCAGCATGTTAAAGGAAGTTGCCTACTATGAGCAATACAAGCCAGGTACAAAAGCCCAAATTAGCTGTTAAGTCTTATTTGTTGCAGTATTTTGAGCTTGTTTAGATGACTTTTTAGTCTATGACATTGATTTCACATATTGTAAAATTTAAAGGTAGAGAATATAAATGACTACTTCAGGGAGAAAAGGAAGTGTTAATTTTTGCTTGTCTATTGTGTGTTAAATACTAAACTGACCATTTTGAACATGTGTTTAACATTAACTTACTTTAGGAAGTAGTATTAGTTTCTTTATTTTAAGGGTACAAAAGGAAGAATTTGGAAGTTTAAATAACTTGTCCAAGGTCATATGGCTTACAAATGGCAGGTCCATGTCTGGAAGTCAGATCTATTTTGTTTAGTAGTATTTTCTTACTATTGTACAAAAAGCTTGACAAATTGAACATTCCTTTATAATGGGTCTACCAAGTGCTTCAGGAAATCTGCTACCTTTTTATTCAAAGGCCGTTGCTCCTAAGAGTAAATAAAGCTACAAAGCCTTCCATAATTCTCTATTCTAAATATTTCTGTTAGTGAAATCAATGTTCTGAGACCGTGATTGAGGCAGCACATGCAAAGTAAGGTCATAATAATAAAATTCCACTTTTACCTGAGAAATTGAGCTTCTGCATCATATCATATTGAAGGACTACTACTGTCGTCTGAACCAAAAATGATAAAACAATTTGAAAAGAAGAAATAATGAAAAAAAGGAATAAAGAAATTGAAAAAATGTTTCAAACCTCTCAGGGTTCTAGACAGACTTGGCTAGTGGGTGGAAGTATAACTAAGAATAAAAATTTGATTTCCTGATTCTCTTTCCTGTGATCATTCCTTTGTAGCATGTTACTTCCCTCAATTACCAAATTCCAGAAGTTAGACATTGATTCTCATTTTAGAATTTGTTATTTTTCTAATTTAATATACTTGATGCTGTTTTCTCCAAAATAAGTTTATTCAAAACAAATGACCAGTTACAGCAATTACTATGCCATAGCTGCAAAAACTAAAAGAAAATCTAAAAATAAAATTTTAAAAATCCCCACAACATTACAGCAACAATGTCAACGAAGGAAAACTAGGTTTTCTAACAACAGGGAAAATCAAGTTTAATTTCTAAGAACTTTAAAGTTCTTTAGATTTTAGATTTTAAATTGCAGAAATAAAATAGAACTTGTTGATTCAGACACACTATCCAGACATCAAGACAGTAGTGAAAGACAGAGAGGCTGTAAAGTCCCTAGAACTAGTATTGTTCCCTCAAGAGTTTAACAGCCCAGGGGATTCATAGATGGATGGGCTTCAGGGAATTTGTGAACAAAGTATTTGTATCAAATGGATATGTGTGTGTATGCTTATACCTATATACAAGGATACATGTCTATTTCAGAACAAGAGAGCTCATGGTTTTGAGACTTCCAATGGAATTCATGGTCATTGTTTTTACAGATTTTTAATTCAGAAACACAAACGTGCTCTAAGGCCTCTTCTCAGCCTGAATTCTGTAACTTGCCGATGACCTTTTTTTTTTCCCCCCCAGAATAAAAATATGAATGTTGATATTATTAGGAGTAAAGCATATTTTAGTGAAAACCACAAAGGGTTAGAGATGCCTGCTAAACCTTTAGAAGAGCGTGAAAGAGATGGATTAGATGAAGGAAAAATATATATATCCTGAATTAAACAAGTCTAAAATATTTGCAGACAGTAGCCTGGTTTGAGCCAATCCTATGTTTGCCTGAAAGCAGCCCATGTGGCTGATAATTATGAATCATCTTTGGCTAATCATACATTGTTTCAAGTGTAAGCCTTTTCCTCATAGTAGTAGTTCAATAAACATAAGTCGTATTAAACTCAAGAATATAATCTTTAACCCCTAATATTAGCAGCATAACAGGTCTTTGCTATTTCCTTTTTTAAATAAGTAAGTGATAAAAAGGAATCCAACTTCAAAAATAGGAAAGGCTTTCTCTCTCCTACCCTGACAGGCGGCTTACCCTCCTAAAGGACTGCAGCGAAAGTAGATTCCTCAGTAGCCATTCTTTCCTTGAACTCTGGATTCTCAGGCTAAAATATTATTCATTTGAGAACTCTATTGATTCTTCTGTATGATTGCTATTAATACCTCTATTTCCCAAAACATATGTATAGAAAGCTATTTTATGTTTGGAAATAAATATAATTTGATTTTAATTTTAGATTTGTTTTTCCTCAGTGCATGACCAACCTTGGAAAACTTTATATTTCCAAGTCAGGATGAGAATTATGGAATACTTGGATCTTATTTTCTTCATTGGCTCTGTGGAGTTAATGCTCAAAATATCTCTAATTTTCCTTTGTTTATTTCATTCTGTTGATGGAAGATTGTACATTATTCTGATAAAAGTTAAAAATAGTAAACCCATATTTATTTGAATTTAGAGAAGTACATAATTTTTATTAACATATTCAGTGGAATGGATCAATAGCTGTAACATTGACAGGCACTGTGACAAAATGGCTGGAAAGCACAAAGTGAATTTTAGGTAAGTGTGCCATTTCAGAAGTGTTGTTTATATCAAATCACCAGGTCCATCACCCATCTTACCTTATAAAAGCTACAATCCTCCCCTAGTGTACCTACCCAAACCAGCCAGCCACTCTTGAGAAAGACAATGCATATAAAATTGTAGGACTCTCTTAATGATTCCTGTCCCCAAACATTCTTGGGAATGCAGCTTTTTCCTGGGTGGTAAGCTAGATAAAAACTAAAGTTCTGGGAAAAGGGCAGAATTTATATGAAGATTGGCAAGTAGCGGAGTCCACCATCACATAAGGGCCAAAGCTGGAGAGTCAATACTGAAGAGCAAATGAAAAGTGAGGGAGAAAAGCTAGTAGGTACAGAGATGACCAATTGATTGAAAGTCCCATGGGGTCACAACCTATTTCTGGCAATGGTTTTGAACACTTGTATTATCCTCTTTATTATAGATTGCTCTCAGTGCTTTACTCAAAGAAGATGTTCAAAGTATATCAGCTGTATGTTGTTTCCTTAAGGTAACAGCTTATTCAATGATTAAAGCACCTCCACCAGTGATTTCAAAGTATAGGCATCCCTCTGATGAGATTTTGGTGACTCACTGTAAAACTCCAGGGCGAAATTATGCTTCCAATATAATATCAGTCTTCGTTTGCTTTTTGCATGGAGACATTCAGTGTTTTGAGTTTATGCTCTGTGTGGCTGACATTGAGATCCATGTACACTCTGCTTTGCTGAACTTTCTAGAGCAGGTGCTATTAATTATGTTGCACAAACATGTCACATTATATGTGGTCATTTTGTAACAAAAAATAAATGATAGCGACTTAACTAAAACCATAAATTATTCAATACATTTTATTTCTGAGAGTCACCAGAGGCATTTAATTTTTTTTTTTTTTTTTTTTTTTTTTACCAGCAATGGTTTGCTTTCAACTGAAAGTAGAATCAAGGCAAGTGCCCATTTTTAGCAAAAAGCAAAATTGTCATCATTTCCATAACAAGTCATATTGGACACAGATATTGGCAAGCAGATCCCAAAAAGTTACTTGGTGACATGTGAACATGTCACCAAACGTGTACTGTAGTTATGAAATTAAACATTAGTTTTTTCTGCAGCACCTAAAAGAAATGAGCATTTCACATGAGCATTAGAAATTGTTCAACTAAAAAAATAAAATTGGGAATATTTTAATTACTCTAATACTTGCTTAAATAATTTTTTCACAGCATATATGTTTGACTGTGACAATTCCTGTCTGGAAAACAATCATGTAGACAAAGTGATAAATGTGTCAGGAAATAATGGGTTAAGATTTGGCATTACAAAAGTCATAATCTTGCCCTAGTGTATTTCACAGTACAGTGAGAAAGAAAAATAAATCAATACATATAAATCTATAATGTGATGTGTTTCATAACGCATAAATTCAGTAAGATCTTAGATGAAAAGGGAAAAAGAAAAGTCAGTGATACGTGACCAACTTGAGATTCTATATTAGGGAAAGTGAATAGGGTTAGAGATAAAGTGAAAGATTATGGCTTCATTGGGTAGAGATTATGAAAACATATTAAGAAATTGTGGCTCTAATCTCTAAAGAGTCTTTTATTTGACTGTAGGGTAGTGTAAGGGTAGGGGGTGAACGCAAACTTACTACACAGGTGCACTACGAATTGTCCATAAACTGTGTTGCACAATGTTATAACCCATTTGGGTGGTTATTTAAAAAAAGCCGTAGTCTGGGTAGTTTCTCAGCAACTGAAATTTATTGCTCACTGTTGTAGAGGCTGGGAAGTCCAAGATCAAGGCTCCAGAAGATTCAGTGTCTTGTGAGGGCTCACTCCCATAGATGGTGCCTTCTTGCTGTATATGGGGAAAGGGGTAAGCAAGCTCCCTTGGCCCTCTTTCATAAGGGAACTTATCCCTTATCAAAGGGCTCCAAGGGGGATCCACCCTTTAACATAATCACGCATCAGAAGATCCCATTTCCTAATACCAGAACGTGTTGGTGATTAGGTTTCAACATATGAATTTTGGGGGAACACAAGCATATAGACCATAACACACACATACCTGTTTTACTATTTCTCAATTATGTATAGATGCCTCTGGAATTAGTGCAGATTAATTAAAGAATCCATCATTGCTTTCATTTTTATTTTATTAATACTCATTTTCTCAATGAATAGAAACAATGACTGGTCAGTATAATATGAGGGAGGTCTGGAAATTTATTGATGTATATGATAGTTGACATTTGTTAAGTACTTAAAGTAAGTGCTATTATTTGTGCTAAACATTTGTCGCCTATTAACCTACAATCAAAAAGGTTGCAAATAGCAGTTCTAGATATTGGTAAACTACCTAATAATATGAAGAAACATAATTAAGTAATGAGGTTTGTGCTTTAGAAAGATAATTTATGTAGAAGTTGGCAGTAGGAAAAGTATGTAAGGACAATATCGAAATCCAAGCATGAGGATTTGAAAGCTTAATTTGTAAGACTAACAGCAGAGTTAGATATGGGAGGAGTGGAATGACAATAAGAATGAGAGATTTTGTGATTCAATCATTATGGTAGAGATGGCAAAGGAAGCCATGGATAGATGTAAATAGTACTTGAACTTACATGATGCAATGATGACAGTGACATGAGAAGGGAGGCAAATGTAGATGAGAATGAGTTGGTGTAATACTAACATTTGTGTAGGCTAAACTCTTTTCCCCATCTGTATTGTGTATATTCTTCTGGCATCTTCAGCTGATTAAAACCATTGAATCTCAGAATGAGATTGGAACTGAAAGAGCTTCAAATCTGTTTTTAATGTTAACTTACTAACTGTATGAAGTGAGCAATATAAGGTCAACCCCTCTTCAAAATGATAGGCTATAGGAGTTTGAACACTGATTCTTGTTCAGTCTTCTCTTCTTCAGCCTAAAATTTCTTCTATTCTTAACCCATCAGTCATTTGAACACATTCACCACCTGAAACACTATCTTATAGAGAAGTGTCTGATATCTTGAGATGCGTTTGGTCTGAGGATAGGAATATTTAAGGAATATTTCGTACACCATCCTATAAAGTTGAATTGCTTTTACATTTTTAATTGTTTTTAGACTTGAAATAAAATAAAATGCTTAAACATCAAAGTACATATAAAATAGAAATTAAGGCCGGGCACAGTGGCTCACACCTGTAATCCCAGCACTTTGGGAGACCAAGGCAGGTGGATCACGAGGTCAGGAGTTTGAGACCAGCCTGGCCAACACAGTGAAACCCCATCTCTACTAAAAATATAAAAAAATTGCTGGGTGTGGTGGTGGGCACCTGAAATTCCAGCTACTTGGGAGGCTGAGTCAGGAGAATCATTTGAACCCAGGAGGTGGAGGTTGCATTGCACCATTGCACTGCAGCCTGGGCAACAGTGCAAGACTCCATCTCAAAAAAAAAAATTGAAATTAAAATGACCTATAATTACCACTAAGAGATACTTTGTTGTGTTTCTCTTATCATCTTTAATGATAACGGAAATGTGTGTCTGTATATAATTTATTTCACAGATGCTTTTGCTTACTTATGATTCAGACAGAATGAATTTCTTTGTTTTTGTGGGGGGACAGGGGTTCCTTAACTCAGTTTTAGATTAGGCCTTTTACACGTGTTCCTTCATTTGTTGTTTGCTCTTTCCTGGGCCTTCATATGACAGTATCCTTCTTATTATTTAGTTATTAGCTCAAAGTTACAACATCAATGAACCACAGTAGAAATACGGCACAAAAAGGCTGAAGTTCTTAGTAAGTAGAATATATACCTTCTGGCACAGCAAAACATGCCAGGAAGTGAGGGAAAAAACCTATAAAATGAAGGACTAGAGAAAGGGAGTCCCATGTTCTGCATATAAATTCTGCCCCAGTCTCTGGTTGATCTCTACAACATGTTTTCAAGGAACAGACTCTAATCACTTCAACCAAAGGCAAAAGAAATGCACACTACAGCACAAAGCAAAGTGAGGATAGGTAAAAGATGTATTTGATTGGAAGATTTCATGATTTTTTGTGAAGTGGTACAATATTGACTAGAATTACACAGGGGAAGGTTAACCTCTAAAAATAAGGAATACATTTTATTAATATATTAATATATCTATCAATATTAATTATTAATAATCCAAACAGTAAAATTAATCTAGACTTCTAAAAAATCTTTCAAATAATTCAAAAGAAGTCAAGAAAGGGGATCAGAATAACAGTAACATCAAATCAAAGCAAAACAGTAGATGAGCAAAGAGAAAACATAGTAAGTTGAAAGGCCTAAATATACTCACACAAATAATTATATTAAATATTATTGGAATGAACATTCTGATTAAAAGTCAGATATTTTCAGAATGGATAATAAAGGCATATCGATAGGCCATTAACAAGAGACATATTTTAAATATAGACATGGCTGTGTTAAAAATAAATGGATGGATAATGATATACCATGCAAATACTTGTGCTAAGAAAACTGGAGTGGCATTTGCAAGCAAAAAGTATTACCAGAGATGAAGAGAGAGATTTCATAACGATTAAAGGGCCAATTCACTTGGCAGACTTGAGAGTTATAAGTATGTGTGTATGAAATTATAGAGCTCAAAAAAATCAAGCAAAATGTGGCAGTTATCCAAAAAAATTTTTAATTAAAATTACAGTACATTTTAACACTTATATCTTAGCAAAAAATCAACAAAAAATAGTAAAGAAACACACATAATTTCAACAACCTTCTCAACCACCTAATTAATGATGTCCTGTACCCTACAATTTCAAATTAGAAATTCTTTTCAATTGTACATGATAAGCTCACTAAAATGGACCATATCCTGGACGCAAAACCAGTTCAATCGTAATAGATGTTCAATCATATAGAACATGTCTGGTGACAATAACAGAAATAAGTTAAAAATTAGTAACTATTAGATATTTGAGAAAACTTTTTTTTTTTTCAAATTAAGTGAAATAATTTCAAAGATTTCCTGGCTCAGAAAACAAACTACAGTATGATATTAAAAACAGGATAACAATCCAAATACAAATATCAAAATTTGTGGAATGCAGCTAAAACAGTGCTTAGAGATAGTAGTTATAAATTCTTATATAAGAAAGTAAGGCAGTTTTAAGTCAGAGGCCTTAAGTTAGAAGTTTTGAAGCTAGCAAAGAAGAGCAAAATAAATTTAAAGTACAGGAAAGCAATGATAAAAGAGCAGAAAACAACAAATTAGAAAGCAGATACAAAATACACAAAATTGGCCAGGTGTGGTGGCTCACGCCTGTAATCCCAGCATTTTGGGAGGCCAAGATGGGCGAATCATGAGGTCGGGAGTTCAAGACCAGCCTGGCCAACATGATGAAACCCCATCTCTACTAAAAATACAAAAAATTAGCTGGGCGTGGAGGCAGGCGACTGTAATCCCAGCTACTCAGGTGGCTGAGGAAAGAGACTCACTTGAACCCAGGAGGCAGAGGTTGCAGTGAGCCGAGATTGTGCCACTGCACTCCAGACTGGGAGACAGTGTGAGACTCCATCTCAAAATTAATAATAATATACAAAATTAATAAAAGTCAAAAACTGACTCTTTGAAAGGAATTATAAAATTTTAAAACCTGAGGCCGGACACAGTGGCTCACATCTGAAATCCCAGGACTTTGGGAGGCCAAGGCGGGCGGATCACCTGAGGTCAGGAGATCAAGACCAGCCTGTCCTACATGGCGAAACCCTGTCTCTACTAAAAATAAAAAAAATTAGCCAGGCATGATGGCAGGCGCCTGTAATCCCAGCTACTCAGGAGGCTGAAGCAGAAGAATCACTTGAACCCAGGAAGTGGAGGTTGCAGTGAGCAGGGATCACACCATTGCACTCCAGCCCGGGAGACAAGAGCAAAACTCTGTCTCAAAAAAAAAAAAAAAAAACCTTGACTACCAAGAAAACAGGAAAAACAAAGCACCTATATTAACAATGAAAGAGGATTTATCACTATAGGTATTACAAATACTAGAAAGTTAATAAGTCATTATGAAGAACTTTATACCAACAATGTTAATAATCTAGAGGAAATTAGTAAATTATTTAGTATACACAATTTACCAAAATTGATATTTAATAAAAATATGAAGAGCTCTATCTCTATTTAAGCAGTTGTATTCCATATAAAATACTTTTCCCAAAAGAAAATACTAGGTTCAAATGGTTTCACTGGTGAATTTAAGAAATGCACAATGCTGATCTTCCGCAATTTTCTTCAAAAAATACAGGAAAAAGAAACACTGTGAGGCCAAATACCAAATAATAATACAAGAACATGTAAAGGTATTGCAAAAGAAAAGGACAGCCCAATGTTCTTGATAAAAATACATGTAAAAATCCTTAACAAAATATCAGTGAGTCAAATTCAACAACATACAAAAAGAACAATATACCATGAGCAACTACCGGTTTCTCACAACATATAAAGTTATCTTTACAATTTTGTGGGACATACACATTCAATCTACAACATCTTATGATAAATTTAATAGATCTGGATAAAGCATTTACAAAATCAACCACATTTATTGATTAAAAACTCTGGAAATTAAGTATGGGGGAGTTTTCTCAGTCTGATAAAGGGCATCTATAAAAAATCTAAAGCAGGCCAGGCGCGGTGGCTCAAGCCTGTAATCCCAGCACTTTGGGAGGCCGAGACGGGCGGATCACGAGGTCAGGAGATGGAGACTATCCTGGCTAACACAGTGAAACCCCGTCTCTACTAAAAATACAAAAAATTAGCCGGGCGTGGTGGCGAGCGCCTGTAGTCCCAGCTACTCGGGAGGCTGAGGCAGGAGAATGGTTTGAACCCGGGAGGCGGAGCTTGCAGTGAGCCGAGATCGCGCAACTGCACTCCAGCCTGGGTGACAGAGCGAGACTCTGTCTCAAAACAAACAAACAAAAAATCTAAAGCAAATGTTACACTGAATGAAAAAATATTAATTGCTTTCTCCCTAAAATTGTGGAAAAGATAAAAATGCTCTATCACACTATTAGGCAACATTTACTGGAAATCTTAATCAGTGCAATAGGTAACATTTTTAAAAGTAAGTATTTAAGGTAAGACAAGAGCATAGAGTTTGAAACGAAATAAACAAAAATGTATGTTTTCACTTGACATAACTATGTATATAAAAAAATCCCAGGGATCATGAAGAATTAATAAGTATATTTAGCAGACTCAACCTGTAAGGTTATTTTTTAAATAGCTGTGTGTATATATATATACACACACACACACATATATATAGTAATAACAAAAAAATTGAAAAGTGACATAAAATGTGTTCTATTTCAATAGCATGAAAATAAAAACATACTTAGAAACAAATACAACAAAAAATGTAACTTTTATTCAGAAAACTATAAAATATTGTTGGGGGGAAAAAAAGAAGACCTAAATAATTAGAAAACTACATATTATATTGGAAGACTCAGTATTGTTGAAGAGCCAGTTTTCCACAAATTGATCTACAGCTTTGATATAACCCCCACAAAATGTGCACATTGTATAACATGATAAATATCCTATATAATTCTATTTATGTAAGTGTCTAAAAAATGTAGTACTATTATATCTATGCCCAGAATAAAATCATTCAATCTTGGGGAAGAGAGATTGATTTCAAAGAGGCATAAGGAAAATTTAAGGGGTGATACACATTATCTGTAGTGTGACTGTGGTGGTAATTTCCCAGATGTAACTCATAAAATTGTATGCTTTAAATGAATATAGTTTATTATATGCAAACTACATTTCAATGAAATTGATTTAAAAAATCACTGCATCAGATAGCATATACTTGAAATCCATTTCTAAAGAATACAACAACCCATTCCCCATAAGATTTTTCTTTGTGATAATTTTATCTATTGTTCATTAAAATTATCTTTTTTATTTAGAGTAGTATTTGGTGATTACCTGTTTCCCTAAAATGTTCAGCCTTTCCATCTTTCTACAGTATAAATTCCCTGAGAATGGAGTTCTTGTCTATTTTATTTTGTGTTGCATCCCTAGATCCCCAAACAGTGTCAAGCATGTATGTACTTTATTTTTTTGAGATGGAGTTTCACTATTGTTGCCCAGGCTGAAGTGTAATGGCGTGATCTCAGCTCACCGCAACCTCAGCATCTTGGATTCAAGTGATTCTCCTGCCTCAGCCTCCCAAGTAGCTGGGATTACAGGTGTGCACCACCACACCGGGCTAATTTTTGTATTTTTATTAGAAACTGGATTTCACCATTTTGGTCAGGCTGGTCTTGAACTTCTGACCTCAGGTTATCTGCCCGCCTCGGCCTCCCAAAGTGCTGGGATTACAGGTGTGAGCCACCACACTCAGCCCAGCATGTATGTACTTTTTACAGGATTAGGCTAAGTTATATTTACAACTTTCTATCTCATTTTTTTTTTAATATTATAGGGAAAGTATTTGTCAAGCAGTCAGATATTCAACTTAAAATTGTACAAGTCATATAATCATCATTAAACATTTTCTCATGTTGAATATTTAGATGCTTTCAATTAAAATATCCCTTTGTATGAACAGCCTTACAATTAAAATGCTGATGGCCCCGTGACCATTTTTAATACAAACTTTTAGAACAGAATTATTTACATAAAGGTCATAGATATTTTAGGGCTTGTAATATATATTACTAAATGCATTTTCACATTAAAAAGGCAGTTTGCATTCAGTTCTGCATACCTATGGTAGAATCTTCTATACCTACCACATAACTATTTCTAATTCTAAATAGAAGTGTGTATGATACCCTGCTATCGAAATTCTTCCTGTAGAATACTTCTTCAGAAAAAAAGACAAATACCACTTTCTAAATTTTAATGGAAAAATGCAGTAGAAGTTATAGCCTGGTTGTAGAATAACCTGCCCTTTGAACAAGTCAAATTTAAGAAGGCAGAGAAAAAATGTGAAGTATAGATAAAAATTAAGTATTTGGGGACCTAATAGACAAATCACTTGGTTAGAGTAGAAAATTAACTTGGGAAATAGTATGAGACATAGTTGCCTTGACTGTGAAAAAAGAAATTAAACAAATTTCTTCTGTATACTTGTGTGATTCATTTTCTACCCAAAAAAGCATAACAATAATTACAGATATAAAGGTGTTCCACAAATCCTCAACAGGGATTACAATCAGTTTGTTATTGGTTTTTCCATTGCAATGATGCCCTTCTACTTTTTATATGGCTATGTCTACCATAGTCTGGCAATGTTAGAAATTTCTTACTCTCCACATGGAAATACAGTAGCTACAAATCTTAGAGAACAGGTACTCAAAAGCCAGATCCTACAGTGAATTTTAAAAGCCACAGAAATATTAGAAATAGAATTGTGCCATCAGTTAAGCTTCTTTATCTCTATTTTGACAGGAGAATTCCGGGTTTATAGGAGTCTGAAAGTCTAGAAAAGATTAAAAGCTGGTGTTTACCTCTGTTAATCTTCCTAATCAGCAAGTACCAGCTACCTTATGTAATGGAACTGAGATTTCTAAGGCACTACTTCTAAGTAGGAATCACACTGCACCAGGTTAGTGACACCCTGCTCAGAAATGGTGCCTGTGCAAAATGTTTCAACTAGCTCCCACAAACAAAAAAGATTAAAAATGTATCCTGAGAGTAGAGCTATGTTTTTCAAAGTCTGGTCTGGGGACCACCTGATTTAGACCTAGAGCAATGGTTCTTAAATTTTGATTTGGATCCAAAACTTGGAGAGAGTTGTAACATCCACCCTTTTCAGGATCCCATCCTCAGAAAAATAATCTACATTTTGGACTATTGTATGATATTAATACAAGTGTGATTTATAGTATTACAGTTTGAGAAATACTAGCCTACAGTTAATTAGGGTACTTTGTTTGAAGAGAATCAACACTTTCTGATTCATCAGATCTTAAACTTGTCCTCAAAATTTAACAACTTAGGAAATATACCCGTGACTTACACTAAAGCAAGTCAAGTCTTTCATGAAGAGGAAGTTTCTTTTTAAAAGGCAACTCAGTTTTCACCTTAAAATCAGTATGTGAGAATGCATTATTAACTCTGGGGGATACCTTTAAGTCATGATATTTAGAATAAATGTTAATCATCTTCACACAAAGAAAAAGTTTATGTATATATTTTAGATTGGTATCAATATTTTAATGTAGGCCTGCAACTCTGGGTAAGTCATTTAAATTATTTGATCCTTAGTATTTTAGGGCAAAATGAGATATTTGAACATTATTGCTGAAAACTCAAGCTTTATTGTTTTTTAATTTATTTTGTTTGCTTTTCAAATTATTTTAAAAGGAAAATACGTTAGAATTCACTTTATAAACTGTTTCTCATTACTGAAAAACAGAACAGATTCGATCAGTGGCAATCAACTCTTGCTGCTTATTATAATCACGTGGGGAGCTGTTAAAATAATATCTGAGTTTGGGCCTCACAGCAGACTAGTTGAATCAGAATCTCTAGAGATGGGATCAGTGTATCATATTTCTTTTATAAGTCTCTAGATAATTCCAGTGAACGGCCTGTGTTGAGAATTGCTGGCATGGCTTATTGGCGAGACAACTTTTGGTTCTAAGATTAAAATTTACCTTCTGCATTGTTTGCATTTCTATCCCAGCTAGAGTTTGGTTTTCAGCTTATCTTTTCCTTAGTTGTATAAAATGCTTCTATTTTCTCTATTTGCTGGAAATAGACACCAATAAAAGAGAAATATCTAAATCAGTATTTCATAAGTGACAAGCTGCAGTTACATGACAAAATTTTTAGAAGCCTACCATGAGATCAGAAAAAACAAGAGTGAAGCAGTTGATTTTTCCGAAATCCCCCCCTTTTTTTTTGTCTGAAATAACTTTGCGAGTTTTTTTGTTTTTTTTTTGGTTTTTTTGTTTGTTTGTTTTTCTTCCTTTTCTTTTCTTTTTGAGACAGAGTCTTGCTCTGTCCCAAAGGTTGGAGTCTAGCACAATCATCTCAGCTCACTGCAACCTCTACCTCCCAGGTTCAAGCAATTCTCCTGCCACAGACATCTGAGTCTGGGATTACAGGTGCCTGCCCCCATGCCCAGCTAATTTTTTTGTACTTTTAGTAGAGGCAGGGTTTCACCATATTGGCCAGGTTGAGGTCGAACTCCTGACCTCAAGTAGTCCACCCTCCTTGGTCTCCCAAAATGCTGGGATTACGGACGTGAGCCACCGTGCCCGGCCAACTTTCTGTTATTTTGAGATAAGCATTTGTTTTTACTATTTTGATGTTAAAATAATTTCTTAAGGAATTGATGGTGAAAGTAGATGATTGGTATCTTAATTGCTTAATTTAGCAAAATACACTTTGGCAACTCTATGTAGGTCACTATTTTGCTTGTGAAATTTTCTTTTCCTTTTCTTTTTTTTTTTTTTTTGGAGAAAGAGTCTCACTCTGTCACTCAGGCTGGAATATAGTGGTGGGATCTCTGCTCACTGCAACCTCTGCCTCCTGGATCTGCCTCCCAAGTTCAAGTGATTCTCCTGCCTCAGCCTCCCAAGTAGCTGGGATTACGTACCACCATACCCGGCTAATTTTTGTATTCTTAGTAGCGATGGGTTTCACCATGTTGGCCAGGCTGGACTAAAACTCCTGACCTTAGGTGATCCACCTGCCTTGTCGTCCCAAAGTGCTGGGATTACAGGTATTACAGGTGTGAGTCACTGCGCCCGGCCTGCTTGTGAAATTTTCTGATCAATGAAACCCAAAGATTTGAGAAGCATTGACTTAAATAACTGAACCAGCACCCAATCCTACTTCGACCTGCAGTGATTAGCAAGCTGGAACTAAATATAAACTTTTCTTATTTATATATTGTTCTTAAATATGGTAGTTATTTGTTGTTCCTTTTTTCACTTCACAATATATTAGAATAATATTTTATAATATATAATTATATAGCATATTATTCTATTAATATATTTCAGATGTTTGCATATTTGTGCCAATATAACATTTTCAGTCAACATCCAATTACATATATGTTATTGCACATACGCAAGTATTCATATGAAGTACATTAAAAAGTCCCTTTAGACGCCCGGTGCAGTGGCTCAAGCCTGTAATCCCAGCACTTTGGGAAGCCGAGATGGGCAGATCACGAGGTCAGGAGATCGAGATCATCCTGGCTAACCCAGTGAAACCCCGTCTCTACTAAAAAATACAAAAAACTAGCCAGGCGAGGTGGCGGGCACCTGTAGTCCCAGCTACTCAGGAGGCTGAGGCAGGAGAATGGCGTAAACCCGGGAGGCAGAGCTTGCAGTGAGCTGAGATCCAGCCACTGCACTCCAGCCTGGGCGACAGAGCGAGACTCCGTCTCAAAAAAAAAAAAGTCCCTTTAGAGACCATTATTTTCAAAAAGTCAGAATTATTTTTTATTTTTAACAAGAATTTGTTCAAGTTCTTATTCTGTCAGACCCTTACACTAGATATCACCAAAATTTGTCCTAGAATTCTAACAATTTGATAAAATAAAATTGCATCCAAAAAATTCGTCTCTTTTAATTTATATGTTTGATTATTTGCCATCTTTCCTCTGAGAACTGTATGTTTATACACTTTTTCCTTTTTCTGAATCTGATTATTTTTCTCTATCATTCTGATGAGAAAAGGGATATTTAAGAGATTCAGTGCTTGCTCCAATATTATACACATAGCTAGTATATTGCAAAGGTAAGATCTAAGCCCAAGCAGTTTGGCCCATCTTCAGAACCCTTTACCACTCTGTAGTGTTATCAGTAACCTCCGGGGCTGGAAAGGGCGAAACTGACAAGTGGAGATAAAAGGACAAGTTAGACAGTCAAAGAAATAAAGATTAGGTTTCAGAACTTGTTCTAGGAGAAGCTGTTTGGTCAGAAATCTAGATAGGAAATGGTGAAATCAGAGACTAATCGGTGCAAAAATTCTTGGGTGACTGTGTTATATTAAAAGTCAATAGGAACAAGAAAATAAATAAACTTGGGAAATGAGGCTTGAGTTTTAGTGAGTTCCCATGGAGTTTGTTTTACTTCTTGCTTATGGAAGACACAAAACTCCATGCAACCCAGCAGGGTTGGGTTAGAAGGATGTGGTTCAGCATCACATTCAGGCACAGTATATTCTTGCCAAATGGTCCTGTCTGAAGATTTGCTCTTCTCCTTGTGGTTCTGCTGTCACTTCCTTAGTAGGTTACTCACCTAATAAATCCACATGTCATTTCCTTCTGGGAAATTTTTTAAAAGATTTTACAGTAGGATTCATATTCTGTGGTTGGCTCTGTGTGTTTTAAAGAGAAAGATAAAAGGGTTTTACATTTCTGGTTTGTCTGTATCTTATATTTGGTGACACCCAATCAAGTAATTTAATCTTTAAAAAGCTTCACACAAGAGCTGGACAAAGAGTTGAAAGGAAACCCAAACTCCTGAGTAAACCAGCTCTATGGGTAGGGTCTAGCAGGCTACACCCAAAGTCTCTATTTGAAATGAAAAAGCAATCGGAAATTTTAGCAAGGAAAGAGGCAGTTTGTCTGTCAGAGAGGAAGCCCAAATGAAACACTTGTGAAAAAGATACCTCCTTGTCCTCTAATTAATGTCCTTTAATACTAATCTTGGTATTATGATTTTCATTTTATTATTTTTTCTCTTTATCAACTTAAAAGTTAACACACTCTTTCAGCATTGGTACTAGTTGTACTGAAATTTATATTTAACTTAATAAAATGTATATATAACTTTAAGGAACAGTTTTAGTATTATTTCAAACCATACAAGGATATTAGAATAATGTGGGTTGCATTTTCTCCTGACTTAAATGCTGCTGGAATTGAGACGTTACGTTCCATCTTATGATATGTGAATCTAAAAATTAGGTATCATTATCATATTTATGACTGTTGTTGTTTTAATATCTTGATTTTTCTTGAATTACTCGGTTTACTGTTTTTGCTCTCGTCCTTTTTTTTCTCTCTTACCTTTACTTTGACATTATTTTTCTTTTTTCCCAAGCGTATTTTTAAATTTTTATAGTGGTGCCCGGTATTAGTAAACCTTTCCATGTTTTGTATGTCTGAATTCTTAATTAACTCTTGAAATGTATCTTAACTGAGAGTTGCTTTTGTATCTCATATTGTAGACAGTATTAGACTTTTTTGAAGGCTTTTTGTCTTTGTTTTTTTTACTGTTGCAAAGTGATCTCTCATTCGTGGCAAGTAAACTTTTTGTTTTTAATTTTTGACTACTTTTTTGTTCATCTCTTTAATGTCATAATTCTTTGGTTTATTCTAATATTTTGATGCGTCAATTTTGTATATGGATGTGAAAAAGCAAAATTCCAATATAATGTAGAAAAAGTGAATTACACAATAACTAATATTATAAATGTTGTCTGGCCATGTAAATACAGCTGAATCTAGGCAAGCCAAAAAATCCATATGTGTACAATGATTAAGGTAAATATTAATATTTAATATTTTGCCATAGAAAAGATTTTTCTAGCATATCTTAAAACCCAGACTTCAAAGACAAAAATATTAATAAATTTCATTTATATATACAACACAGTGATTAAAAGACCAGAAGAGAAGAGATTATGAGAGCTAGCAACATGATAGATAGAAGCTAGAAAGAGTTGGAGAAGGTTAGAGAGAAAATACGATAAATAATTAAAACAGGCATATAATAGGCATGTAAAAAGTGACTTAACCAAACTCAGGGATCAGCTTCTCTAGGAAAGGTTACTTGATTCCTCTGGCTGACTTAAGCATTCATCTTGTTTGACCCCATAGCATTGTGTGTATACTTTATTTCTTAGCATGTATCAGGTTATTTTAAAATAACCTATTTCAAGTTCATTGGGTTTTTGTGGACAAAGAAAGGGTAATGTTTTATTTTTCCAAATATCCTTAATACTTAGGCTTGGGGTCAAGAAACATTTCCCTGTAAATGATCATATGGTAATATTTTAAATTTTGCAGGCCATTCTCAACTCTGCTGTTGTGGTAAGAAAGTGACCGAATACAATATATAAATAAGCAAGTACGACTGTGTTCCAATAAAACTTTACTTAGAAAAATAGGCTGTGGGCCAGGTTTGGCCTGTGGACTATAACTTGCCTCCTCCTGGCCTATGCGAATGTCTAGCAAAATGTAGACTGTGAATTAGGGCATCTAACCCGCAACGTTCTGCTGACTATTCACACCCTTACAGCTCCCTCGCTGTACACAAGTTAGAATAAAACTGGTTTTAGTTTGTGAAGAAAGGAACTGCTTTCAAATCCCTTCTGCTTCTTTTCTCCCCATCACCATGAAACATACGGACTCTCATCCTAACAAGATGAGAGTGTACTGTCTCCACATATTGCTTCTAATGAGATCACCAGTGCCCTAAGGACCATCGGGGTGGTAGCAATCCAATGTGAACATAGCCTGTGAAAAGCTGGTTTTCTCTTGAAGCCATGCCTATTTCCTTTCTCCACTTCCATACTTTCTTGACCCATATACATCCAACTTTCTTTTGCATACAACTCAGGGTCCAGAGAGTATGCAATCTGGGGACAGGCGTTAAATGATCGTGGTCACCAAAACCTCTGAATGCATGTCTAAGTGCTGTTCTTGAGTAAGTTACATAACTCTGTTCAGAAGAAGGGAGCATTTGGCCCAGTTTCCCAAATGAGGTGACCACAAAAAGAAGAAGTTCCCATATTCTGATATATTTTTATTTCTAGTTCTTTCTGATTTGACTCTTCATCCTTTCTCTCCCCTGAGCACTTCCTTGTTTTGTCCTTCTTGTGGCATTAAGAAATGCAGTGGCATTTTAGGATACATGGAATATTTAAGACCCTGTCATAATAGCATCTTTGGGAAAGAGGCACCAATCAGCTCAGGTGTCTCCTTTCAATACAATCTCTTTTTGAATTAAAACACTAGGGTTTGCTATCCTCAGAAGTCTGTCTCCAATGGCACTTGCCCAGATGAATGAGTCAAAATTTGGCAGCCACTAGATCTAAAGTCCCCCAAAGCCAAATCTCTACAAGGGACACAGTGGGAAGTGGGAACTTGCTAGTTTATCCACAGTCCTTTACTGAAAAGTCCTGAGAAAAAGTTGTAGTTTTTGTTTGTTTGTTTTGCTTTTGTTTTTGTTTCTTGGGAGAATGAAAAGAAACATTTTCTCACTTCCTTGATTGGTTCTCACACTTTCTTTTCTAATATTTGGCTTTGCTTATTCTTATAGAACTGCATTAGTTTAGGTATTCAATTAATGTCAACTTTTTTGCAGTTAAGAATCATTTCATGATTTGAACTGCGTATATGAATTTTAAATGTTGTTCAAAGTGCCTTCCTCAGAAAAGATAGTTTATTTTATTCAACAGGTTATAACTGAAGCCATTTTCTTACATCTTTAGTCAGAGAAAGCCTAAGCCCTGCATTTAAGCTTTCCAATTGATTAAGTCAGCTCCATCCAGATTATCCAGGATAATCTCCTTTACTTAAAGTCAACTGATTAAGGGCTTTAGTTACATCTGCAAAATCTCTTCTCAGCAACACCTATATTAGTGTTTGGTTGAGTAACCAGAGACTTTAGCCTAACCAAGTTGACACATCCAAAAAGCTGTCACAATTATAATCCTCAATTACTATTTTCACTCAACTCTTCTAGCTCTCTTCTGTCTTCTGTTTTCCTTTCCTCTCTCTCATTTCTTCTCTCTTCCTTTATTCTTTCGATCGAAGTCATTACTTGTATTCACAAATACTGCTGTTGTTCCCCTCTTTGGACATGCGATGAGTTTCGCTTCTTGTCCCTCTGATGGTTACACTGAATCCTGGGTCCAGTTCTGGCCAGTGAAATATGTTGGTGTCACTGATGAGAAATCCTCTAGAATTATCATGGGCACAAACTATGACTTACATAGTTGCAGTCAAGATGGGAAGATAAGCTATACAACCATAAACTATTGACCCACAAGTCTAATTAACTTATAATAACTCCTAGAGGGCAGCAGAGTTCAGAGAAGGGAGATATCCCAGTCAACCAAAGTATAGGTGCGGCTTACCTGTGTAATGGAATATCACAGATAAAATGGGGCAGTGGAGGAGAGAGCAGAAAATATGAGCACTGTGAAGCACACCTAGTTTCAATTCATTTTACTGACTTCCATTTTTAAGAGTTCGTTTCTTCACGTTTTCTGTGCACCTAACTTACTCTAGTTATTCCAAATTAAGACCCCATCCTCATAGAGACTGGGAATAAAATAATAAATGTATCACATATTGTGATAAGTATTAACAGTTTGCTGAGATGGTGAAAACTCTTTCAACCACTTTTTGACAGGTAGTTGGCATGTAACTTAAATTTTGAGTAAGGGGAAGAAGTTGGCTGTATGAAGAGGCAAGAGAAGAAAAAATGTAAAGGCTGTAAAGCAGGAAAAGTCTAATGTGGAAAGCCAGTGTAATGTAGTAAGAAAGGTAAACACTGGTATAACAGGACGGGAAACATAAGCAGTGGCCAAATTTATTTAGAATCATGTAGGTCACACAAGTCAAGGTAAAGACATTTATTTTTGAAGGTAAAAGTGACCTAATGTAAGGAGATTCAGTCTCTGAAACTCAGTTTTCACATATTTAATATAAAAATACCTCCGTAAAATCGATGTAAAAATCAAATGAAAATACCTCTGTATAATCAATATAAAAATTCAATGAAAATGCCTCTGTATAATCAATATAAAAATTAAATAAATATGCTACAATGTAAAAGTTGTAACACAGTTGCTTGACCATTTAAAAACAAAACTCATACTAGGACCTCATTCTTTTCCTTAGTAAATATTACCCTTTTATTATTCTAGGGTAACTTGAAAGAGAAAGTTTATCTAGTTTGTGTGGGAAAATCACAGGGCTTTAAAAAAAAAAAAAAAAACCACTATGGTTTAAAAGCATGAACTTCGATTGTCAGGTAATAGCTCAGGTTATAACAAACACAGGAGAAACAAGCCCGTATGAATATTTTAACACTAAAATATTATTGTGTTTTAACATCTCTTTTTAAGTTGCTCTAGTGTCACATACAAAAAAAAAAAGAACCTACATTTTTCGTGTCGTTTATCTCCACGAATGTTCAGTGATTTGTAAGATCTAATAAGTTCCACATTGTTTATAAAATAAGTAACCTACATTTTGTGGATGACTGAGGTGTACTGATCAAAGAGAGGAAATATATGAAAGAGTATAGAATGAAAGTTATATTCTAAAGTACTTCAGACAACAAATAGAAAAAAAGAGAGAAAAATAAAATCGCCGTGCAAGTACATGACCATTTATAATTTTCAAGGACATTGTGGTTTGTGAAAGCAATATTAAAGAATGGAAGCAGACATGAAAATTGTTTTCTTTTTCAGAGTTCATTTCTTTTTGTACTTTAACACAATACCTTTATAGAATACCATTATTATTTTTCAATAAGACTCTGCTACAAATCCACTGTGGAATTTGACAGCTGATAGTTCAACTCTCTCAGCCCTAGATTCATTATGTGTAAAATGAGAAAGTTGGATGAAATAATCTCTAATGTCATAAAAAAATTAGGTCTCTCATTTATTCAGTTCCCAGAGAGATATGTTCTGCTGCAGTTTAATTTGGGAAGTAATTTGATAGTCAATTCTCTTTGATGATATCTTATCATTGTTGGGGAAGTTCACATAAAAATGAGAATCTTAAGTGATAGTAGCAAAAGCCAAAATGCACTGATTACTTCTTTCTCCTCCTTCTTTTCCTCCTTGTCTTCCTGTTCTTCTTTGTCCACATTGTTTATCTTCTTTTTCCTCTTTTCCCCTTATTGCCATCGTCACCATCATGAATTACACAATTCTATCCGTAAATGTTCCATTGCACAGAGAAAACTCTAGAGCTAATTCATATCCTTTAAATATGCATAAGCTAAAACTAAATGGAGGACACACTTATTGTCTTTAATATATGTAGGTAGTCTAGGTCTGCCTTCACTGAGATTCAAGAAATACATGACTGATTTACCAAGAAATGACTTCTAACAACTTCATTTTATTGCTATTCATATTCCAGGTCAGATGTAATTCCCTCTACCAAAAGCCTTTTAGAATGCCCCCAATACCTCTCTTTTTGCATGTTCCTTGGGGATTTCACTTGAAAAGGTGAAGATCCTGTTTTTTCACCTGTCGTAATCACCACCACATCACCCTAATACAATTTCAAGCACAGAGTAGCTTCTCAATAAATATCTGAATGGGCAAATCTTTTACAAGTGAAAACCACCCAGTGCACATACCCAGATGATTACATAGACTATGCTCTAAATATAATTGTGTTTAATCTTTGTAGACATGAAAATGGGTATCAATTGGAAATAAATTTTCTTTTAAACTTCTTGACTCTTTTTTAATAACACCTAACACATACAGTTGTTCAAAATATTTCCTTTCTTTATATTGTTATTCTATTAACATTATTCCTGGTTTTTTTTGGTTTTTTTTTTTTTTTTTTTTTTTTTTGAGATGGCGTCTTACTTGGTCACCCAGGCTGGAGTGCAGTGGCGTGATCTTGGTTCACTGCAACCTCTGCCCCCCAGGTTCAAGCGATTCTCCTGCCTCAGCCTCCAGAGTAGCTGGGACTACAGGCACATGCTGTCGTGCCTGGCTAATTTTTGTATTTTCAGTAGAGACGTGTTTCACCACGCTGGTCTCTAACTCATGACCTCAGGTGATCCACCGGCCACCACTTCCCAAAGTGCTGGGATTACAGGTGTGAGCCACCACGCCTGACCTTCTTATTAATTTTTTAAAAACTTTTTGGCTAAAAATTAAAGCACACTTACCTGTTAGCCTAAGACTACACAAAGTCAGGATCATCAGTATCACACTGGCTTCCGTCTCCACATATTGTCCCACTGGAAGGTCTTCGGGGGCCATAACATGTCTTGAAGTTGCCATCTCCTATGATAGCAATGCCTTCCTCTGGAACACCTCCTGAAGGACTTAATGAGGATGCTTTACAGTTAACCTCTTTTATTTTTTTTATGAGTAGAAGGAGTACACTCTAAAATAACAATAAAAGGTCTAGTACAGTAAACACATTAACCAGTAACATAGCCATTGATTATCATTATCAGCTATTATGTACTGTACATAATTGCATATGCTATACTTTTATATAACTGGTAGCACAGTAGGTTTGTTTACACCAGCATCACCACAAACACGTAATACATTGCACTAAGATGTTATGAAGGCTATGACACCAATAGGTGATAAAAAATTTTCAGATTCATATATAATCTTGTCGGAGATCATATATGTGGTCTATCATTGACTGAAATGTCATTATAGGGCATATGGCTGTAATGAGACTAATTAGGACTTACGTAAGTAGACATCTATTATACATGTGTATATATATTTTACCTAATCTTTATCTTCTCTCCACATGAGGAGCTTGGATGCAGAGGCATGGAAACAGATGAAAAATAGCCCTCTCTTACTTTTTCTTTAGACGTCTTAGATGCACATGGATTTTCTGAATGTAGTTGAGTTGTTTTCTGGGGATTTCTTGTCTTTGGAGACCTAGGAGTGTTCTGAAGAAACAGTCCTAACATTCTGAAGTGTAAACCTTACCCGAATATGGCTGTACATTTTGTGAAGGAAAAGAATGATTTATTAAGGGGGTTTTACATCATAGGACCCCCAGAACACAAATAAATGTTACTTGCAAATCATACTTAAAAGTACCTTCAGTCAGTTCTTTAAGGGAAATTTTCACAGGTGGTTTCCAGAATCTTCTTTCTTCTTAATAATTTTCATTTCTTCTTCTATCCCCATATTCACCCCAGAAACTCCCAAATTCTCACTTTTATTTAAAACCTTTCAGTTCTCTTTAGTATTACCTGACATACTTCACTTCAGAATACTTTCTTGCATCCAAATCTGTCAAAGTGTACACTAAAACAAACAGCCTTCCTTTTACCAGGATCTGCCTGTTTTCAAAAGTAAAGATGTCCAGCAATATATGCTTTTTCAGTTGCACTGAGCTGCTATTACTGATCTTTGAATTGGAGACAATAATACTTACCTGTCTGTGTCCTGGCATAAATCAGATATGATCATGTTTGCCTAAAACATTGCAGGGGAGAAGATAGTCAAAACCCTCAAAAACTAAGAGGATCCTGGCTATGACTGAATCACCTTGAAGATTTTCCCCTCATATAGAGTTCAGGGAATTTTATATTACACCCCTCAAGTCTAAAGCATCATTTTCAGGAGTTTTTCACTCCTAAAACAAGTATGGGCGATTATTTATGAGGCTGCTTCATGATATTTCCATCTGTAAAAGATAGAGAAAACCTCTGTTGTCCAGGGCCTCCTGTTTACTGATGGACAGCTAGTGTTTCACGGCTTCATGGCAGTTTTGACAATTGGCTCCCAAAGTCTCGTCTGAACTACGCTATACAAATATAAGATCCAAATCTACATTCTTCTGCTCTGCCTGCTAAAGTCTGGAGGGTCTGTGGTCGCATCAGGTTACCTGCCCTCTAGTGAAGGTAAATAACAATCCGGATATGCCCACATCCGTGCAGAATGTGTGCTCTCTAGAAGGCTAATTCAGTCCCAGTGTAGCTGAAAGGATCCCTGCTATAGAAAGCTTCCTTCACTCCAAGGCCCTCAGGCTGAGAAGCCAGCCTAACATTTTGTTTTCTTTGTCTAAGCAAAATGAAAAGCTTGCTAACTTAGGTCAGACTGTGGCAACTCTATTTCTGAAAGAATCTATTCATTATTCACTGAGCCAGTGTTAATGTGGGAATTTCCCAGGAGGTAGAGCAAAAAGAAGCATCAATTCTTTTCTTTCCCTGTACAGCCTTGGATCTGGCACTAACTAGATCTGTGACTGTGGGGAAATCTCTGAATTCTTTGGGCTCCAATGTGCTCATCATCATTTTTCAGTAAGAACAAAATCGCCCATCAAACGAATGTGGCATAGTTGGAAACATGCTTTGTAATTTACTAAAAGTCTGGAAACGTGAAGTGTATTTTTGCTTACCAAAATCTCTAAAGTAAAAATAGTATGTTTCTATAAACTAAAACAGCAGATAGGAGAAACAGCAAGGTGTCTGAGGAAGAATTAAACTCTGAACTCTGACTTTGAAAAAATATTATAAATCTTAAAATGTATGCTTCTACCGCAAATTAGGCAAACAATATGTGTTGCATTCATTATTTGATTTCTTTTTGTTTGTTTGTTTGTTTTGAGATGGTGTCTTGCTCTGTCACCCAGGCTGGGGTGCAGTGGCTTGATCTTGGCTCACCGCAACCTCTGCCTCCTGGATTCAAGCAGTTCTCCTGCCTCAGCCTCCTGAGTAGCTGAGATTACAGGCGCATGCCACCACATCCGGCCAATATTTTTGTATTTTAAGTAGCGACGTGGTTTCACCATATTGGCCAGGCTGGTCTCTATCTAACTCCTGATCTTGTGATCCACTTGCCTTGGCCTCCCAAAGTGCTGGGATTATAGATGTGAGCCACCATACCCGGCCGATTTCTATCTTAATTATCTTCTCCCCAAACCTATCCTCATGTTTTCTTTTACATATCCATGCATGAAATATAATAACAATTTGGTGCTATTTTTGCTTAGCAAATGGATGAGAATTCCATTAAGCCAAAAAGGCCAGTGTTGTGGAAAAAACATGCATTCTGAAACATGGTTGTTAGGAGTGAAAATTAATGCTACTTGCCAGCAATTGAATTTGACTCTAAGGACTTGTAAATTTTATACTCTTTGATGTGGCACTTCTAGGACATTATTCAAAGACCAGAATTGGGGTTAGTTTAAAAAGATTCAGCTAGCAGGAGAGTGATCACATCATCATATAGAATACAATAGGATGGGAAGAGAATGGGTGGGGTGGGGAGAGAGAGAACCAAAATGTTGAGAATTTAATGTTGGTTAAGTAAAGCAGTAGCATACAAATTAGCCAAAAATTTTGTTGAGACAATTATGTATGAGGGAGAAAATAGCAGGTGAACAGGAAACTTCTCAGGTACTCAAGGAAAAACCTAGAAATTATGAAAAAAGAGCTATTTGAAATCATTCTAATTGAAATCAGAAAGTTTTATCAATTTACCTTGAGCACTGTGTGAGGTACTCTGTGTGTGTGTGTGTGTTTGTGTAGATGGGAAACATGACGATAATGTCTCCTTGGGTCAGAGTTATTACTTTGCAAAAAAATTAGGATGAAATTGTGTTAATTAGACACAATTTATTATGTTAGGTAGGTACCTTTTAGAAGACAATGAGTTCTAAGTTTGCAAGATACATGGTTTCAGAAACCTTAGGAAAATGTTCAACACTTCCCAGAGTGGAAAATCCCCCACAGACTCATCCCGCATTGGTGAAACACTGCACCTAAATTTACCTCACTCCCTGCACAAAACCAGCAGAAACTGGGCAGAAGAAGTCACTGACTTTCAGAGAATTCCAGCAGCTCTGAAAATTAAAATTTTGAAAAATGGATAGTAAGTGGCAACTGGAATAGTATTTTTTTCTGACAGAAGATGTGGCACATCTCAAAAAAGACTAATATACAAGACATCAAATGGGAAAGAAAATATCAGAAGACTACATGTCATGATGAATGAAGGGAGAGAGTTAGGGACCAGGAGATCCCCCGAGTGGACCTCCTTCAAGAATTTAAGCATTAGATATTCTCACTTCGTGGGGTAACAAATACTAAGATAATTAGACCAGAGATTTAATTTCATATTTCCCTTTCCTATCCTGCTGGTAGTACTATTTGAACTTTCCTTTTTTTTTTTTTTTTTTTTTTTTTTTTTTGAGACAGAATCTCGCTTTGTCACCCAGGCTGGAGTACAGTGGCATGATCTCAGCTGACTGCAACCTCCACCTCCCGATTCTCATGCCTCAGCCTACTGAGTAGCTGGACTTAACAGGCGCCTGCCAGTATGCCCAGCTATTTTATTTATTTATTTATTTTTTTGATTTTCAGTAGAGACAGGTTTTCAGTATGCTGGACAGGCTGGTCTGGAACTCCTGACCTCAGGTGATCCACCTGCTTTGGCTTCCCAAAGTGCTGGGATTACAGGCATGAGCCACTGCGCCCAGCCTGAACTTTCAATAAAAGACTGCTTCAACCATCATCAGAATCCTATATATCTTCCAGGAAGGAGAAGAAAATAGTATTAAAAAGTGATAATTGGCCAGGTGTGGTGACTCATACATATAATCTCAGCACTTTGGGAGGCCAAGATGGAGGGATCACTTGAAGCCACGAGTTGGAGGCTGCAGTAAGCTGTGAGTATGCCACTGTACTCTAACCTAGGTTTCAGCGTGAGATCCTGTCTCAAAAAAAAAAAAAAAAAGTATAAAAAGAGAAAAAAAAAGTCATAAATGGTAACTAGGACTTCCTTCATAATCCCATGACGGATATCAGTAGCAGTGCCATTGTCAACATATATATATATATATACACACCTGGTATTTCTAATTAATAATATGAGTGATTTTATTATTGTGTGCTCTCATTTCCATTTCTTACCATTTTTGCCTATATTTTTTCTAATGACCACGTACAACACTGTATTAAGAAAAAAACATGATCTATGCTGATGGTCAGTTTTACTCTAGGGTTGTGTTCCCATTAAGGTTGTAGGTTAGAGAGAAAATGTAGAAGGGGAAGTCACAATACTCAGTTATAGTCAAGATTGAGGCAGGGCACATGGAAGGATTGGGGGGGGGGGGCCTTATAGATGACCAATGATATCAGTGGTGACAGCATGTTTAAAATGATTGTGTCAACAAGATATGTGAGTTAGAATGGAACTTACATTCCTCGACTTTAAAATTTTTATACATTTAATCTGGAATTTACCCCAGCATATTGCCCTCATATCCTTATATTTGGTGTCTCATACACTATCTGGCAAAGAAGCATTTGGAGCCTGTGTAGTGGAGGTTTCTGCCAACCACTGGCACTGCGAGAAACAGCCAGGACTCTCCTTCCCAGGTGAGTTTTGTAGCAGAAATCTGCGAGGCCTGAGAAGAAATATTTTGTGCTCCCCATATATTTCACTTTGTCCAAACTTCACAACCTACTTTGTACCTCAAGAATACCCTGGCAGGATATCTGAAAACCTGGCAGATTTACCTAGATAGCCTCCCAGGGAAAGGTTCCCACTTCATTTACCATGAGCACGTGACTTCTGTCTGAATTAAACCCCCCTCCTTATTCCCATGGGGGATGGATAGGGTGTGTGTATAGTAGGGGGTGGGGAGGGAGGGTAATTGGAAATGCTCAGTTTCAGGCCCAGTCACAACCTATTCCTCTATTTATCTTCACATAAGAGGACTTCTCTGGGTAAAGATGCTAACATTTAGGTGGTCTCTGCTTTTCTTCTCCAGTCTTTTTTGTAGTTGTGAGTGGTAGGAGTGAGGTGGGCTCCTTACATAAAGGGGAGAGACAATGCTTGAGTTGATTTTCCTTTTCCTTGGGAAGGGGTTGACACAAATATGGCTATATATACCATGTAAAATGGAAATCACACACCCTACAGGACTGCTTATATCCAAGGTAACATGGCACAGATCAATAGAACTGATTTTTCTAATAGTTTTTTTGGAAGGGACCCTTGATAATTCTATTGTTCAAGTTTGGGATGCTTGCTTTTCAAAATTGCTTTCAAGTTTGCCCTTTGTGTCTTTTCCTTTCTGAGCCTCGTATTTCTTTTCTACTAATTGACTATATTAAAAAACTTCGAACTGCCTGGATTGTTTTAAGGAATAGATGAAAGAATCTTTGTTAACTGCAATATAGAAGTTCACCATAGTCGTTTCAATAGAGTTCTCATGGTTTATTCCTTGGACATTTTCTCCCGATCCCCAGATGGGCCTGAAGCTTGGTCTTTTTTTAAAGGACCACAACTCTTAATGAGCTTTTATGAGAAACAGCTGTCATGTGGTATCTGTGACCACGCCCATGTTTTATCTTCTTTACTGTCTTCCTTACTGTTAGATTAGAAGCTCTTTGAGGATATGTGTTTGTTTTATTTCTGGCACATAGTAGACACACAGTAAATATGTTTAATAAGTAGATGAAAAGATGCATTTAGATTCAACGTGATGACTGCACTGTAACAGATGTAAGCACAGAGTGCTCCAGGAACCCAAGGGAGGAAGAATCTCAGCATATGAGAATCAGAGCATTCCTGCATATCATTTTGGGTTATTTTGTTCTTGGACTCTGTCACCCTGTGATTGCAAAGAAAGTGTTCTCCTTTCCCAAAGACTGATAAGAAGAAATGTGTCAGGTGTAGGGATCTGTAAAGCATCCGGAGTATATGTGGTCCTATTGTCACACTGGGCTATTTTCAGTATTCAGGAAGCTGTATGAGCTCACATTCTGATTGGAAAAGTTGCCTCAATAATAAGAGAGGTGCTGCGATACTAGATAAGGAGGGGGTGAGAAGCCTATGAATGGAGCTAAAAGTAACACAAGCTGAAAAGCAAAAGGAAGAGTAGAAAAGATAGTAGTGAAGGGCATATGTTTTGTTGTTATTAGAATGAAAGTGGTAAATTATGTGCACGCACAGACACACACACAAACCAACATGGTCAAAAAGAAGAACATGATCTTGAACATTTAATTTTAAAAGGTCTATGAAATGCTATTTTCTCATTGAAGTTAGGTTAGGGAATCTCAACTTTGGTAAAAATTGGCTTGGAAGAGCATGATACTGGATAGAGCATGGTACTTAGAAAATTTCCCATTATGCTTTTGACTGGGCTTGGGAGCTTAGACTAAACCTCAGCCTGAAGGTCTGTGAGAAAAATTAAAATGAAGTAACAGAAATTAATGTTATGTTTTTAAAAGCACATCAAAAATCAATAGAATATTGCTTTTCAAACTGAGTGCTATATAAAGGAAGTATAATACAGGTGGATATAAGTGGATAGAACATTATTTTTAATATTGCACTTATGAGAAGGTGCCTCACAAAAATCAGTCAGATTATATTAAATATTAGGGGCTCCAGCCAGAATTAGAATACTGAGGCTATGTATATCCAGCAAAATTAGTCAACAGTATGAATCCATGAACCCGTTGCTTTGGAAACTATTACGAAATGGAAATAGACAATGTGGGTTAAATTCCCACTGCATTATAAGCAGGAACTATACAAAAGGGCTGCATATTGTTTGCCCTTATACTTGGATGTGATTGCAGTAAACTTAGCCAAAAAGTCTTATCATATTGCAGTAACTTTTGCTCATAAAACCAAACTTCTGTATCAGCAAACATTTTTTTTCTCATGTACTTAAATTTTAGGAGGAAAAAAAGTATATGTACTATAAAACAAGCTGTCAGAAAATTATTTAATTATAATAAAATTTGCCTAGTAAATCCAGATGCAACTTTTACCTGAAGCCAGAGTCTTGCACATTGAAGTTACTAATCAGAAGCTGAACCATGATCACCTCAAGATTCTAAACTAGCTAATGGCTAAAATTGGTGAGTATTCCCTTAGGCAGAAAAAAATAATGAAATGCTGAAACAAAAAGTAGATTTGGAAAAACACTAAATTAAAATTTTAAGTTAATCAGATTATGAGAATCAATGATTTCAACTATTTTATTTTTCATGTTTATAAGTTGATTTTTATAAATATTTAATGTTAAAATAATTTTTTCCTTAAAAAGTATGTGATTTTTTTCTCAGGCTTTAGAAGTGTGGTAAAGGTGATTTTAGTGAAAAAGGACTTATTTGTTTTAAAATGCCTAGTTAATTAGGTGAACTTGGTGAGAATAAAACTTAATTTGAAAATAAATTCAACTGAAATAGAACCCTTCAATACATTTTAATTTAGGAGAGGAAGATGGCATGATATTATAAGTTTACATATGTTAGAAAAAAACCCATACAATCTTAGAGGTGAAAGTATCCTAAGAAATAAAAGAGATTAAAAATGAGAAACACTGAATACAAGAATATGTATAGCAAAGAAACAAATTCTACCACATGCAAGGCAAATTAAGAATCAGAACATTTATCTAATAGGGGTTTCATTGCCCAAGTATGATTTTGTTTTAAGATGAGTGATATTTTAATTCATTTAGAATTTCAGTCATCCAAGAGAACTTGCCAGCATCAGTGACTGGCCTAGAGTCATCTGAAGCACAGATTCAATGCTCTTTGTAGCTTGGCATCTCAAATGGAACAGCTGGCTGGGGCCTGACCATTCTCTCTCTCTCTCTGTCTCTCCCTTTCTCTTTATCTCTGGATAGCCTATGTCTGTGGCTAGCTTGGGTTTCTTCAACGCATTATAGTCTTAGGGTAGTTAAGACTCCCCTGAAAGCAAGTGTTCCAAGAGATCCAGGTATAAGTTGCGAGGCAACCTAAGACCTAGTCTCAGAAATCATGCCATGTCTATTCCACCACACTCCATTGTTAAAAGCAAATCAGAAGACCTGTCAAGATTCAAGGGAGGGAGACTATATAAGGATATAAATATAGCATGGATGGTTCACTGGGTGAACATCTTCAGAGACAGCTGCTTTACTGCCCGTCATACTTTATTGCAGTAAACTGCTTTTTACAGATTAGTGAAACACTTCTCCTTTCATTTTACTTACAACATTGCTTTCCATTGAATTCAGTGGTTTTTCAAATGTCTATGGCTATAATACCTCATATTGGAGATATATCATTACTCTTAATTTCCTTTTTATTTTGGCATTCTTTTGTTCATTAATTTATTTATTAACCAACATGTGATTTATGGATACCTGTTATTCTGGAATTGGGGTTACAAAGATAAATATGTGAAGACCTCTGCCCAGTATAATGTATAGCATCAACATGTTAATAAACAATTACAGTTACTGTAAGATAAAAACAATTTTGATGCTCATATTGTCAGTAATATGTAAGAAGAAGCAGTTTGAACAAAAGGGTAAGGTTTCTAGGTGAATATAGAATGTGAAAGTTGAATATAGAATGTGAAAGTTGTATTTCGGTAGTTTGGATTTTGGAAGAGGAAAAAATGAGGGACAAAATATTCAAGGGCTGTTAGTGTGATGCTGCCCTATTTGTCTTCAGCTTCTCAGTAAAATTACTGAACTAGTCAAATGTTAAGCAGGATTCTGATGAAAGACAGCGAGAGTGCCAGGTTTGCCTTTATACTGACTTGAGACTCAACCAATATGGGAAGCCAGAACATTAGAACAATGAAGCTGAAAGGAGCATGAAGAAATGTGGAATCCATAAGGAGGGCTTTCGGCTGCTTCAGAATCTGGAATTGAAGTTTGGGTCAATTTTACCAAACCTTCAAGCATTAAAGATGCTCTCAGTCAATCACTGAAGTACCTCGTGATGGGGGACATGGAGAGTACAAAACATAAGAAGAGAGTGCCTGAGACAACGTTGTCACTCTCCCTCAGAGGCACATCTTATCTGTCTGGCTTATGTATATTAATGGTCTATAAAAACAGTTCTGGTTTAGATTTATTTCTCAATAAAAACTGCAATATATTTCCATAAAGCCAAATAAGCCAAGTTGCTTCTAAGTATGTTTATCTAAGTGCCCCAGGGGCCATGAGTAATGCTTTTATCTCAGACTCTTATCTGTTCTTGTGTAAGAACACCACCCCAAGGAGTGAAGGAAGGGGACAAAAAGGAAAAAGGAAAGGAGGCCAAGAGAATGCTGATGAGAACTTTAAAAAAGAAAATACTCCCTTTCCCTCCCCAAAAAAGATTAAAATGCAGAATAGGCTGATATACCTAATTGTTCTAGTTTTGGATTTTCTACAAATCTGTTTCAAGGGGAGTCATGGCAGAAATGGTAACCAGTATCCTGGCAGTGGAACATTATTTTTCCAGTCCCCAGAATACATGAATTTACTGTGCTAAAGTGAGAATCCCAGGAAGGTCATCATGATGCTATTTTTCTCACCTAAGAAATTTCTTTCGGCGTGTGTGTGTGTGTGTGTGTGTGTGTGTGTGTGTGTATGGAGGCTGGGGAAAGGTAGAGTTCAGGGCTTAAACACAACAGGTCAACTATGTTTCTGGTATTTTGGGTCTGCACAAGGACCCTCCTTTGTTTATGTGTTGATTTGCTTTGTTTTTCCTACTTTGTTCCTACTCATTAGTACCATTTCCTCCTAAGAGACAACTACTCAAATGTTATATGTGTGTGTGTATGCACATGTGTGTATGTATGTATACATATATAATGTTGGTATATGTATATAGCTTTTAATATGCACAAAAAGTATTTTGTTACATATTTCTAGCTGGTTTTTGACTCAGCACTGTATTTTTTAGTTTTATTACTGTATGAACATCTGGTATCTCCAACCTCTGCACGATATTCTGCTTAAAACCACCCCCCCACATTTGCTTACTAGTAGTTTGCCTCTAAGTCCCCGCTACATAAGCAATGTCATGGTGAACATATGTGTCTGTTTCCCTTAAATGACTTGTGTCTTTAAGAGTGGTAGCACTGGGCTTCAGGGTTTATGTATGTTGATTTATACTAGATTTTGCCTGATCGCTTATCAATTTGATTGCTAAAATTTACACTACCACCATGGTATAGTTTGGCTCTGTGTCCCCATCCAATCTCATGTCGAACTGTAATCCTCAGTGCTGGAGGTGGGGCCTGGTGGGAAGTGATCGGATCGTGCAAGTAGTTTTTAATGGTTTAGCACCATTGGAAAGCCTAGTGCAGTCTCATGATAGAGTTTTCACAAGATCCAGTTGTTTAAAAGTGTGTAGCATCTCTCGCTTCACTCTCTCTCTCCTGTTCCGCCATGTGAAGATGTGCCTCCTTCCCCTTCACCTTCTGCCATGATTGTATGTTTCCTGAGACCTCCCCAGTCATGCTTCCTGTACAGCCTGTGGAACTGTGAGTCAATTAAACTTCTTTTCTTCATGAATTATACCCAGTCTCATGTGGTTCTTACAGTAATGTGAGAATGAACTAATGCATACCAAAGTGCGAGAGAATACTTGTCTTCCCAGATTCCTGGCAATACATGGTGGTAACCAGCATCTTAAGTTTTTTCCTTTTGGATATAGAAAAATAATATTTAACTCTCGTTTTTGTTTGCTTGTTTTTGTTTTTATTGCTGCATCATCTTTGCCTCCGGACAGAGCCTAGAATTTAGCAGATACTTATATATGTATATTAAACAAATACATGTTACTGAAAGGTAAAGCCCTTCAACCTGAAATAAATACTTATTTTGGGGTTATGAGGTTAGTGTGATTAAATTGTTAAATTTGGTGTATTAAAGGACCTCAATATTCTGGAAAGTTACATCTTTCTGGGCCAGCTCTTTGGAGCTTCCTGGCAGAAAAGTCAAGTTGAAGATAGGTCAATTGTCATTTGAATCCAATATTTTATATGCTTTTGACTTTCTTAACATCTTAACATTTCTGCCAAATGTTTATTTTTAATACTTGAAATAGCTGTGAATTAATATTAGATTGATTTGTGTGTGTAGTAGACACTTTTTTGGCTGTCTTGCTAACCTATGCCCAACCTTTCTGAGAAGTGGCTTTTCATGTTCTCAGAAGCATAGCTATCCAGAGGGTTTTCATCTGCAGGAAGTGATATTGTCCCTCTGTCCACTGCTGCTTAAACCAGGTATGGACACATAATTTAATCAAAGTGTTTCAGTGATGGCCAAAAGTCTATACAGTACTCAGATTTCACACTTCCAACATTAAGGGGATGGAGTGGTCTTGCCAGCCAGAGGGAAGCCCCAGAAATTCCCCTATCTTTTAGTAGCTGACACAGACTAATGGAGGAGAAAGTCTTGAAGTCTATCTCAGTAACATGTGAGTCTTGTGGGGAACTATTTCAATCTTCTTCTAGTTAGAAGAGAGAAAACGCTTCTGAGCATGTGCAGCTGAAACAATTTGGTGAGAACAACTGTTTCTGTTGCATAGAGCTTTCCCGAAGAGTAAATGCAATGCTTATTTCTTATGAGACTAACTTAGCATAACTGTATTTTTTTTAAATTGCCACTGGATAGACTGTAAATTTTACCATCCTGTTCATACTAAAAAATAAAAATTTATTCTTACAACATCAGCCAATCTACAACATTGTTAAAGAGTATGCTGATCACCATCTACTAATTTACCTGAGAATCACCCACAAGGAGAGCCATTAATGGTAGCATGTAAATTTGGAAAAGCTGGGCTGAAAGCACTTCATCTCACAGCTTCCTTAGGATGAATTTAATTAATTGCATTCTTCTCTAGCTCTATGGAATCTAGACCTCCCAGTTTTAGCCAGTCTCTATAAAGAGTGTGACTTTGGTGGAAGACACATGAATTCAGGAGCTGTAGGGCATCCAAGTTCAGCAGAAGATATGGAAGAAAGCTAGTTTTATAAAAAGGGAGCCAAAGGAAGTAAATATAAAAAGAGAAGTTATACCAGAAAGCGTATGGAGAGGGGGGAGAAGAAACAATGGAAAGACCCAGCCACTCCCTTAGAATCTACATCTCTTCTTTATACATATGGAGGCAGATGCACAAACACTAACATGTGTATGTTTATTTTACTACACTACTTTGTGTGAATTTTTGTTACTTGTAACCCACTCCAAAAAAATATTAACTAAGATCCTTTTCTTACAATCATGTGTGCAAATTGATTGCTCAGTTAATGTAATAAAAAATATAGAACAGATAACACAGTGACAAAAGTTATAGCCTTTATTTCTAAGACATCCTGATTCACTGTATGTGTGTACGTATACAAGTATGCGTACACATGAGCTATCATCACACAATCAATTGTATGAATTTGAGAAATATGGGTTGCTATAGTTTTAGAAGTTTTTTTAAGCAATACAAATTTATTTCTAACAAAGCTTCTTTGACTTTCATATGAGATTTTATTAAATTTAGTTATTTGTAATCACATATGTAATTCACATATTTACAAACCCTGAAGATACTGACATCTTTTTTGCATAACAAATATATTCCAAAAAGATTAAAGCAAGAGTTAATTAATGGTGACTTCTTGAGAAAGGCAAATGGTGAGCTGGAACAAACTTATTCAGAAAATGGCAAGGGAGTAAGTATAAGCATCAGAAAAAGTAAAGAAAATGATAGAATATTCAGCAATATAATGGAATAGTTTGGCAGAAGAAAATAAAAGCAGACATACAGAAAAAAAGATAACTCAGAAATTAAATAATTATGACTATCAATTGATTCAAAAAACGATATGAATGATAGTTACCAGAATGTGTAAGTATGCAAAGGAAACAAAATCATTAAATAATTATGTATTGAGTTTTAGAAAGATACACAAAGAAAATTAAACTGCATTAGAACAAAACGGTTAAGAATTTTGTCATAGAGTACATGTTTCCTATTTGAACACCCCTCTGTGGGAGCAGTAGCATTCATTAGGAGAACTGAAGAGAGATACCTGCCTAGAATACCAAATTTCAATGCTACCTAAAGAGATTCATTATCTGTTAGCCTGGGGTTGGCCCAGGAATGTGTAAATTCCAGAGGAGCATAAGACTCAGAGAAAGCAAGAGAAAGGCCAAAGTCACACTGAAACTAAGTGTCAGAATGGGTTCTCAAGCCCAATTAATCTTATTTGCAAATTTGTAGCTAGAAGCAAGAAGGAAAGATAGACAGGCACACAGGAAAATGTGATTCCAGGAACATACAAAGGAATAATGAGTGTTATGCATGATAAATGACATAGATCTATTAGCCCTATTAAATGACATAAATATATTAGCCCTATTAAAAGTTCTAGTTGGGATTTAAGTGAGAAATATATCAACAAACAAACAAACAAACAATTTGATTGTCAAATTCTGAAGTTTGTTCTTCCCTGCATCTAAATGAAGCTTTAGTTATGAGCAATGAAAATATTACATAAAGAGCTCAGGATCATGAAGGAAAAATAGAGTCTAGACAACTGGCTATGCTAGCCCTGAATGAACCAACAAAAGCATATTCTTTAGAATTCATTGGAATGCCCAGCCAATTAAAGATTCTAGTTTGGGTTCACTTCTTGTCTGTTTCCAAAAGTCACAGCTACTGTATACCCAGAGAAAGCCTGTAAGTCAGAAAATGCAATGATAACAACAATCTTAAAAGCCATCACTCTGATATCTGCTCAGACACGCAGGTGGTGGGTGCCACTGTACCGAAACTATTTTGAAATTTAAATGATGCAAAGATCATGCCATGATGTCGTAAAACCCAACTTTTATTGATTTATGCTCTTCCAAAATATCACAGATCTTTTTGTGAATGTGTTTCTAAAAATAAGTTATTAATACAAATATTATGTGACAGTTGGTAAGACAGATACATCTGTGGGAAATTTACCTAGAGTTCATAAATAGGTAACTTTTTTTTTTCTTTTTGAGGTGGAGTCTCGCTCTGTCGCTCAGGCTGGAGTGCAGTGGTGCGATCTCAGCTCACTGCAAGCTCCGCCTGCCAGGTACACACCATTCTCCTTCCTCAGCCTCCAGAGTAGCTGGGACTACAGGCTCCTGCCACCATGCCCAGCTATTTTTTTTTTGTATTTTTAGGAGAGATGGGGTTTCACCATGTTAGACAGGAAGGTCTCAATATACTGACCTTGTGATCCGCCCGCCTTGGCCTCCCAAAGTACTGGGATTACAGGCGTAAGCCACTGCACCCAGCCATAAATAGGTAACTTGCTTACTTTTCCCAACATTCCATTCAAAAAGGCTGAAATTTACACTGAAGCCTTCCAACATGAAGTCCATCTCTTCCCCAGGTAGGTTATTGGCAATATTAGCTTTTTAAATTACTATTATTTAATAGACCATATTCCCTTTAAAGAAGAGGGACAATTATTTTGTTGTTCCACAAACAGAAGGCTCTATATGTAATTATTTAGTAAATCAACTAAATTTTTTTAAAATAATGGTAAAACATAAGGCAGTCATGGCAGATTTTCTTTTAGATTTGTGTAAGTTTTAATATTAATTTAACTCACCACATTATGAACACATAGGCAGGCTTTGGGCTCAGTTTCCTTGTAGAAGACACACTTTCCCTCAGAAAAGGTCCCTTATACTTACAGATTAATGAACTTGCGTGTGTGTCTATGTTCATGAGGAACTGGACTATAGTTTCCTTTTCTTATATCTTTTTCTGGTTTTGTACAATGAATTAGGAAGTGTTCTTTCCTCCTCTGTTTGCTGAAAAAGAAGTTGAGTAGAATTTGGTACTAGTTCTTATTTAGGTGTTTTGTACTGTTACTACACTCTTAGAAACTGTCCCTCCATGCTTCCTGCATGAAGATGATACAGAAACCTATTTCTTACAAAAGATCGTGAGCCACCTCCAGAATCTGCCTTCACTTTTCCGTCTTGCCACTACACCAGAAACTAAGACTGTCACAACATAATTTGTCTAGGAAAATGATGGGTCTACCAAAGCACCAAAAGGCACACATCCAAAGAATCTTCAGGATCTATCTGTACCATACAGTTGGACCTTGGAGAGTACAGATGGGCCTGGACTTCAGGGGTTCAGGATCAAGAGGAGCAGAATATAAAACTTAATATGGAAGTTTCTTGATATGAGAACAATAGGATTTAATTCTTGGCAAAAGTCCTTTGAGATGGGAGTTTCACATTGTTAGGATGGCTCTTAAAAGTTTGGAGACAATGCACAGCTCACAGTGCATTAGGTGGAAATGTCAGAATGGCCATGACAGATGATGGAATAAATAAATAAGTGCTGAGCAGGAGAAGTGTTCAGCATCATGTCTAGGCCACATTACAATTATCTCTGCACTTGGGCCGTCAATCTGGCAGACGCTACAGTATTGAATACATCTGTAGCAGTAAAAAGCACCCTAATAAGAAAATCACACTGCAAATGCCTATTTTTCTTGGGCAAAGCTGTGCCATCTGTAGTCAAAGATTATAAAGCTTTTTTGAAAAATATCCTCCAGGATGTTAAGGTCCCCTGACATTGACATTAATGCCTGAGCAATTACTAGAACTGTCCATCAAAAGCTGGGTTCTGTCAGACCCAACATATACAAAATATACATCCAGAAACCAAGGTGTGAAAGCAAGAACAGTCCCATTTATCATCATTCCAATGACTTACACAGGAAATCTGTGCTTCTCATTTTCACAAATGGCTCTTTCAGTTTAAAGGCCCTGGTTCCCAAAGGAGGAATGCTTCTACTAGGCAACACAACAAAACTCCTATTTAAATTTATTATTTCTGCCTGGGTCCTCCAGGCTCCTCATCCTAAGAGAACAGAGCCCAAGAAGAGATGTCACCATATTAGCAAGGATAACTGACCATAATCTGGAAGCTGCTCACACAAAAAGGGAACAGAAGGGATATGTTTGACACAGTGGTAATCCATTTCAGCGTCTCTTGTTGCACTCTCAGCCAGTTTTTATGGCAAATTAATGAACGTAGTAATTAGTCTGAGAATGGCATTGTGACCAGAGGCTCATACACCTCAGGGATGAGCATCTGTGTCACACCACAAGTAAGCCACCTAGACCTGTAAATATGCTAACCAAGGGGGAGATGAATCTGAAATTGATAAAAAAGGAAGGAGATAATGAGCATCATGAGGCCAGCTTCAGCAGGACAAGGAATTTTAAGTAGAAAAAAAGAACTCCAGTTTGCCCTACTAACTTCGTTTTATTTATTTTTCCCCATCAAGATGCCCACCAGAATCCTGTAGGAGCTGCTCCAGAAGTTACTCAAAGCAGTCGATCTGGATGGCCCAAGGGGGTAGACTAGAGTGAACCCTGTGCTTCGTTTCCCAGATTCAGCCTGCAAGATTTAAGGATCCATTCCCCCAGTTGCTGGGAGTACAGCTGAATGATAGCCTTCATATGCTAGCTCTCTCTGAAAGTTGCCCTGGCTTAAAAAGAGCTACCTTATAAAGATCGCATGCACTTACCCGGGCAGCCTGCATCTCATGATGGCTTGATGTAGGGATGTAAAATACCACTCCAGACCCCATCTCAGGAGGATTAACAATAGCAATTCCATCCTCACAGTCCTCTCTGGGTTTGGCTGAGGCCTTCAGAGTGACTGTACCATTGCCCAACTTCCCTCTCAGCCCAGATATGCCTCCCTTCCCCTAGTTTAATCCCAAAAGTACTCTCTAACAAGCTTCCTGCATGCTAATGTCCTTCTCAGAGTCTGCTTCCTCAGGAACAAAATCTTCCATATTAGCTAATTCTAAATCAATCACTCAATCGATCAATGTTCAAATATTATTTTAAAAACATATCAAAATCCCCCATCCTACTGGGAAATGCCAGCTTTGAAATAACCATATCAAAAGATCCCCTATTTCAAAAAATCTCCATAAAAATGTTACAGATTTTTCTTTATGGAACTACTTCAAAGACTCTTCTTAACATGTTTTCATCTTTTAAAATCAATTGTTGATATCTACATAAAACAGAAAAAGAAGGGTGGGAAATGAAATAAAAATTTATTAAAATGAATTGCTAACTGTGCTCTAGGTGATATATTATCACATTTAATTTTCCTCACAGGTGCACTAGGTAGACATTCAACCCATAAATTTCTGCCTTCTTTATGTAGGTGTCTCTCAGAAGTGGCTATACTGTGAAGTGAAAGAAGCTTAATCTTCAGATCTGTAAATTATATGTGCTCTTTCCAAGATCCTTCAAGGGACCAATAGCACTGTGTGTGGCTGACTGTACACATACATTTTACAAAAGCATAGTTTTAAAAAATTAATTTCCTAAAAGACTTACAAATTAAATAAGCTTCAGACTTCGCAAAACCTGGATCTGCCTCTGGTACTGTTTGTTGCTTTGGGTTTCCTCGCATTGGCCCTATGTTCAGTCCAAATTGGGCATGGGCTTTAGTGAGAGCCAGCGTTAATTTTACTCCATTTATTTTTCCTGTAATTCGATCAAAGTCTTGAGTGAAAGCTGAGTTTCTTTCATTGGGTTTGGATAGCTGTTCCTCTAAGACTTTCATTGTTTCTCAGAACAGAAATACTGGGCCTTCTTATTATCAGCATTTCCAGGTTTTCAGCCTCAACATTTTCTAGCCTCATCACCATGCTGGAAGCAGGTTTGATAGAATGTAGAAAAAATTGGCCTGCACACCAAAGAAATGTTGACAATAACTTCCCTCTGACCTCAGGGGTGTGGGAGCAAGCCTTGGAAGTGATTCTCTCCGAGTATTGGTCATACTCACATGAGAAACCATAGCTTTAAGGCAAATTTTTCTTCCAATGCTCTTTGCTCTTGGAAGCTTTACTTTCTGGTCCAACGATTTCCCCTGTTCCTTGCCACTGGGATATGCAGTCATTTATACTTAAAAGTACAGCTTTGATTGTAATGGTAATATAATAAAAGCTGTTTTGAAGTCTCTAATTTACATAGATTTTTATGTTACCAAAATTTTTAAAAATAGTAATTCACATTGCATTCTTTTAAAGCAGTTATACATTTGGAACAGCCTTCCTGATATGGTACAAGATATGATGATGAGCATAATGAAGACTATTGTCGAATTTGTAAGATAAAAATAACATTTTGCCTTAAAAAGAAAATTTTGGATTATGCAGGTTTTGAAACATGATGTAGAATAGCTGGACTGACATTTTCTCATCGTTTTCTAAGTGTTCATTTTCAAAGCAAATGAATATTGTTAAAAGAACTTGTTTCAACACTTATATTATTTTTTAGGGGGAGAAATTTGGGGGAACACTATGATCTGAGTTCTTAATGACAGGTCCTCCTCATCACCAGACCCCCTTCCAGTTTTCACAAGATGCTATAATCATTTCACACTGGGGTCGGGCCTATCTCCACCATTTTTACTTGCAGCTAATAGTTATAAAGCTAATCTTAGATAAAATAGATCATGGTCTCCTAATCTGGTATCCACCAACTCTTAGTCCAAGAACAAACATCAAGATCTCAGTAAAACCGTTCAAATTAAATCCGAAACCATCTATATCTATGCATTATCCTTAAGTGTTTGGGAAGCAGTTAATAATCTGTAAAAAATAATCTATGAAAATGTTAATTCAATTCTCAAGCAATATGGAGATAACTCATTAACTCTTTCCAGAGACCATAATGCTTTGGTGTTGGTGCTGAAATTCAGACATAGTTTATTGGTTCAGAGAAAAATAATAAGTGTCGTTTTCTCTCTTAATCATATTTTACTCAAAATTTTAAAATTGATTATAATCACTATTGCCCAAAGAAATGGCTAATTTCAAAGGTTATGCCCCTGTGAGGTGGGTAGAAACACGGTCTCTCAACAGGGAATACGTTTTTCAACACTAATTTATCCCTTTAATCTACTCTAAATCAGGGAGTCTTAACGTTCTGTTTTTAGACTTTAAAAGGCATAGGGTATGTAGAAAGATAAGTGTGGCAAGGGTTAGGAAAACACAGTAAGAGTGAATATCACTGGAAAATACACGTTCTGTCTTGAGGCTACACAGTCTTTATTACAATAACCACAGAAGACATTATTTTTGTACAGGGTCACTCTATGATCTTATCCCCATACTCCAACCCCAACAATATTTTAAGGACAAGAAATCCAAAGAATCATCAAGACAAAACAAATTGCATGGAACCATGGAAAATGAATATATGTGAGAAAGCAAAAACACCACACACTCTTCTTGGTCAAATTAGAGAAAAGTGGGTTCATTCAGTGGGATAAGCCTGTAGACTGAGACTAAATATTTGTAAGATATCCATTCACTCCAAGTTAATTTATAAATGTAATATAATCCTATTTAAAATTCCAGTGGGCTATTTGAGCTAAATGTTGCTGAATGGTATTCTAATTACTTTTAATTTGATAAAGGTAAAATAACATGATACAGGTAAAAGGTAAGGTAAAAGGGAAAATAACATGATACACAATTGAGATAAGGCTTCGAATGTATACTACCAGGTTTCTTTTTTTTAAGTACGCCATCTTTATGATTTACTGAATACTGTTCACAGGTTGTATTTTTTCTGTAAAGCTTCCAGTAGTTTCTCCCAAATGGAAGTAATTGTTCTTCTATTTTTTGACCTCTTGGGAAATTTATCTGTGCCTTTCTTTCTGCATGCACTTCTTCCTATCAGGGTGATATTTCTGTGCATTTTACTTTCCAACTCTACTAAAAAGTCTATAATGTCAGTGTCTCTATCTGGCTGAGAGAGATTCTAATGAAGCTTTTATCATCTGTTCCAAGTGCACTCCCATCTCCTGGCATTTGCTTTTCTTGAAGATTGTCCTTCTGCAGTTTGCTTCCTGAAGTCCAGCTCTGCAAGAGACCTCCTGTTAGAACTTGTGCTTTCATCAAAAGCATAGAAGTCTTCCAAAAGCCGGTCACCACAGAATGATTTTCAGTTTACTTAAAATGCCAAAAGGCAGAGGTGTGGTTTTAGAACATTCCCCCAGCTCCCCTGCCTCGCAAAACTCTGCTCTTTCCCGTTAAAGAGCTGGGTGTTCCAAGCAGGCAGAGCTCCCCTCACCCCACCCGCTGGTCACAGTGGGATGGGCATGTGCAAATCTTGGATGTCATGCTTTGTGTCTCACAGGGAGACAAGCCCAAAAAATGTCAATTTCCAGCAAGTCTCCTACTGCCATGAGGAAGCAGAGACTGGCAACTTGTTGCTTCTCCCAGATGAAGCCAGAAATGTGTGTAGAGTGAGATGTCCCAGGGGGTGCTTAGTGGGCTGGTGTGCACTCGGTGTGGTGAGGAACAACATGTGCCCAGGCCTTGGTGACGACTTCCTTCTCCCCGTGATGTTCTCATTTCATCAACTCCATTCTTATGTGGCCTCCTGCATTTGCTGGGCGATTACGCACAAGTGAATGCATCTAGGAGCTACTGGTATAGAGAGGAAAATGATCCTAAAAGCTGCTGATTTTGCCAGGAAGGAAACTTAAACTACATTTTTTAAAGTTCACATATTCAAAATTGAATGTAAAAATTAAATTTTGTGAGTTTGTTACAATTGAAATTGAAACAGAAAAGTATAATGGCAAATTAAGTTCAAATGAGTTAGTCAACTAATAGATTCATTCCTTGGTTCATTTAGTTAAGAAATATTTTTTGAGCAGACTCCATGTATAGTGTTACAGAGACCTCCTTATCTGTTGCAATATTTTGTAAGATGATGTCTTAGCCCTGGTGATGTGTAATTCATTATTATAGCTGGCTTTTTCTGTCTTATGTCAATATACAACCAATGCCACCATTTAAACTGAGAAATAAGGTTATAAGTGAGGTTTAACATTTTCTCTGGACTTGTGAAACTTTCCGTATGTTGTTCAGTTTAACATATTTGCAGTGTGTCATTGAACTAAAAAAAAACATACCCACATTTTCTCAATAAATATTAACATAATCTACCATGATGTCTAGGAGATCAGAGCAATTTTTACATGTTACTCAGGCCAACTACTTTAAAATTGTGCTTAATATCTAAGTCTCCCTCCTCACAAAAATGATATCACATTAAATACCATTATTTATACATTGATTCTGGGGACTAAAGCCAGGTTTATTTATTTCTAATCATCTTCCAATTCATGCAACATCATCCATCTATTACCTACATTACCCTGGATTCTTCACTAAGTGGTACAAGAGTTCCCTGAGGGTTTGTCATCAGTTTCATACCTTAAGTCTACAAAGAAGTATAATAATGACTATCAAATCATACCGATTGCAGCATAACTCTAAAACATATTCAATGGAAGGGAGAAATGACACCAATATCAGCAGTAATAATATTAACATTAACCAAATTTATCATTGTTGTTTATTTTCAGACTAACACTACATTGAATACTTTATTGTAGTATTATCATATTCAATCTTCATTATAATCTCTGTATTATGCAGACATTATTATCTCTATTTTAAAGTTAAGAAAATTGGGGATTGGAGATTTTGAGTAACTTCCCCATGGTTACACATCTAGTGTCAAAGATAAAATTTGAATCTATCTGATTATATCTAACTCTGAAGCAATAATTTTACATTGCATGTTGTATTGACTTCTCTATCCAGTGAGTCTCTTTGTTAAATTCTTCAATTTCCATAAAAGGATGTCAGCACTCCCAAATGTGTATGATTAAATATAGAAATGTACCATAATTCAGAGATAAAAATTCACTAGAATATCAAACTGAGATAGGGATATAAAGTTCAGCTATTGCTTAACCCTTTTTAAGAAAAGACAAAATAAAAGACTTTTTTTTGTTTTGTTTTGTTTTGTTTTTGGAGACAGAGTTTTGCTTGTTGCCTAGGCTGGAGTGCAATGGTGCAATCTTGGCTCACTGCAACCTCTGCGTCCCAGGTTCAAGTGATTATCCTGCCTCAGCCTCCAGAGTAGCTGGGATTACAGGCGTGTGCCACTATACCTGGCTAATTTTTGTATAATTAGTAGAGATGGGGTTTCACCATGTTAGCCAGCCTGGTCTCAAACTCCTGACCTCAGGTGATCCACCCACCTTGGCCTTCCAAAGTGCTGTGATTACAGGTGTAAGCCACCACATCTGGCCAAAAGACTTCATTTTTTATGGAGGATCATTTGAAAAACATGCAGTCTATTCATTGTTTTATCTTTTCTACCATTTAACCATGTATTAAGCAAGAGTAGCTGAAATTTGAGACTGCAATAAACAGGTTTTGCACCCAAACACTTTGGAGAAAATCAATCATTAACTAAAATCATACATAAAGAGAGACAGTTGAGTTGACTTTTATGTTTAGGTTTGGTTTTGATTATGCTATAAACATGCTGAATTTGAAGTTAGGGTATAGTATGCATGGGAAAATTTCCAAGAGGTCTTTGAGTTATGTATTTTGAAATTAGAGTAAGAAGCTCAGAGTTGAGGCTCGGGATTTGATAGGATTTGTATGGACGTGACAGTTAAAGCTATCAAGGTAGAGCTTTCAGGAAAATGAGAGAACAAAAAGCTAAATAATATATAATACCTCCAAAACTCCTTTGCCTGAGATTGGAAAGGAAGTAGTGAAATGTAAGACTCCTTTCTGCTGCAGTTTCTGTTGACAAGCAATAGCATGAAATATGAGTGTTTAGAAACAGCTTAGTCATCAGATTTGGTTTTCTCATGGCTAGGCCACAGGTGGGAATGGATACGAATGGTATTTGTAGTGGTGAAAAGTTGCAAGGGCAGAAGCCACATCCTGACCTCTGAGTCATATCATTGAGGAAGTGCTTTGGATTCAATAGTAAGACAATGTCCTTCCTGACCTCCACTCCTCCAACCCTTCAGATACTTTTGTAAGAAACTAATTCCCAGTATTCAATCCCATTCTTCTTGAATTATGTAGAGTGATTTCTGTTTATGCACTGGACTTTTACTGACATTTTAGGATCACGTTTTAAAAATGTGAATTTAAGAAAATAAAAGTTAACAAATTTCCACTGGTTCTAAAAATTATGAGTTACCTAAGTTTTATTGATAATATAGCTTTGGTAGAATGTGAGAATGCATGTAATAATGATGGTGGTAATCAGCATCTACTGCCGAAAAGCACTCTTTTACTATTTATTTTATTTTACTTTTTTGAGACAGGATCTCACTCCACCACCCAGGCTGAGTACAGTGGTGCTATCATGGCCAAATGCAGCCTCAACCTCCCAGGCTCAAGGGACCCTCCTGCCTCAGCCTCCCAAGTAGCCGAGACTACAGGCATGTACCACCATGCCTGGCTAATTTTGGATTTTTGGTAGAGCTGGGGTCTCACTGTGTTGCCCAGGCTGGTTTTGAACTCCTGGACACAAGTGATCCTCCTACTTTGGCCTCCCAAAGTGCTGGAAGTGCACGATATATATTATATTCCTGTTTCACAGGTGGAAAAACTGAACATTAATGATTCAGTGCCTGATTTCATACAGGTATGAAGAGCTGAGGTTATAATGGAAAATCCAGCAATCTGGCACCAGAATTTGTGTTTTTAAACACTATGCTATCCTGCCTCCAAATTCCTTTACGCAGCATGTAAAAGAATAAAATAAATCATGAGAAAGCAAAAGATGAGAATAAACACAAGAGTTTGTATAATGCCAGTAAAAGAAATAGAAACTTAAGCCATAGTTAAAGGAGATGTAGAATAGTAACTTTTTAAAAATTTAATTGTTACTGGCCTGGTGCGGTGGCTCACGCCTGTAATCCCAAGATTTTGGGAGGTGGGAGCGGGTGTATCATGAGGTCAAGAGATCGAGACAATTCTGGCCAACATGGTGAAACACTGTCTCTACTAAAACTACAAAAATTAGCTGGGTGTGGTGGCACACTCCTATAATCCCAGTTACTGGGGAGGCTGAGGCAGGAGAACCACTTGAACCCAGAAGGCAGAGGTTGCGGTAAGCAAAATTGCACCATTGTACTCCAGCCTGGCGACAGAGTGAGACTGTGTCTCAAAAAATATATATACACATATATAAATATATATACACACATATATAAATATATTTATAAATATATATTATATATTATACATAAAAATTATATATTATATAAATATTTACATATTTATATATTTAGTAAATATATACACATATATTTATATATTTATATTTTTATATTTATATGTATATATTTATATATTATCTATATATTTATATTTAATTTATATTTTATTTTATATTTATTTTATTAATTTGTATTTTATTTATATATTTATATATTTATGTATATATATTTTTATATATTATATATTTATATATAGTTATATAGAAATCATATATATAAATATGTAAATGTTTTTATTTATATATATTTACATATAAATGTTTTTATTTATATATTTATATATAAATGTTTTTATACATATTTATATATAAATTTATAGTTATATATAAATATATATTTATATTTATATAAATATAAATTGTCATTGTCATTTATATTTATATACAAATTTTTATTTATATATAAATATTTATATTTATATATAAATGTATAGTTATATATAAATATATATTTATAGTTATATAAATTTATAGTTATATATAGTTATATATAAATTTATAGTTATATATATTTATAGTTATATAAATTTATAGTTATATATATTTATAGTTATATAAATTTATAGTTATATATATTTATAGTTATATAAATTTATAGTTATATATATTTATATTTATATAAATATAAGTTGTCATTGTCATTTATTCAGCATATTTGAAGGTATGTGACAAGGCAGTGCAATGGGAAGGATTAAAGCAAGAGAAGAGAGGAAAACACTGGATCCATAACAGAAAAAGGGAGCAGCCTGTGGGAACCAGGGCTTATTGTTATGGCAGAGAAATAGTAACTCCTCTCAGAGTGGATAAAAACATGAATCATATGAGTGATTACTGTGAAGACAAACATATATCAAACACTGAGGACAAAAGACAAACATTTCATACTTAATGGACTCAAGTAAGGGGCTGCTGAAACCTACCTTATTTACTCTTGTGAAAATCTCAACTATCCCAGTCACTTTCTTGCCTCAATAGGCAAAGTATAGGAAATGACAGTGATCCTTTGTTGAATGATTGTGGATATATTACAGTGACTCGTGGGAGGAAGGGTCACAGTTAAGAACTTAAATTTCTTCATATAGTTCTGCAGCCACTGAATTTAAAGCCTCAGGAAATTGAATTAAAGGTGTGCAGCAATCAGGGTAGCCCAGGAGGTTTACTTTCAAGTACATATGCCTGCTTTTTGTATTGCCATTCTTCTTTTATGGGTAAACGGATAACAGGAGAAATCACATTCTCCCAGACATTTGCTTAATAGAAGTTTCCAAGTCAACTTTTGTTGATAAAGGTTTTAGGAGAAGTAAAATTGCAGACAACTGAAATGCTTTGCCAAGATCACCCAGACTGTGATCAGATATTCATATAGAATATCCCTATTTATTTTCAGATGCTTAAGCAAGAGAGTACTGGTAGAAAGGCAAAAAATAATAATTTTCTAAATTTCTTCATTGTGTGGTCAGTGTATGTACATATTTGCTTATTCAAGACATTGAATACCTACTATGTGCTAGGTCTGCTCCAGGCAGTTGGAATGTAGTGCAGATTCTAAGCTTGTCTTGAAAAGTTACCAACATGGAGGTGGTGATGATGTCAGTAGTTACACTTAAAGGCAATGATTATGTAATGCCAGACATCAGTAATGTAAGCATTAGATTCAGCCAACATAGTTTTATAGGACTTATACATTTACCCCCTCATTTCAATTTAAATATTCCGCTCAGAAATTTTAAGCTGACATAACATTGTCTGGCAGGTAGGATTGCCTTTAAATTCATATTTCATAAGAGTACCAATAGTTGATTCAAATTATTTGCAGCGTCCTTTTGGGAAAAGTCATACTAGAGCAGAAAGAAGAGTTTGAAGGCCAGTAGAACCCAGAGCACCAACCTAAGATAACAAATCAAAGCAAACCCATGATGGTTTAAGGGGAAAATATGCATAAGAAAAGAGAAAAGACCACTGATATTCATAGGTATTGCATAGCAATATTTTATGTTGCACATGGGTTGGTATGCAGTCTTAACACAGATTCATATAGGGGGGTAAATTAATGACTGCTTAAATGTATTGATCCTCTTCCCTACCCAGAATATTTTCAAAGAATATGTCATTTATATTTCCATCAGCAAGTAATTTTTCTAGAGCAGAATTCGCTGAATGTAGTCTGAAAATCACCACCACTGGAAACATGTAGGTGTTTAAAAACAAACAAACAAAAAACTGCTTTTTTTTTTTTTTTTTTTTTTTTGAGATAGAGTCTTGCTCTGTCGCCCTGGCTGGAATGCAGTGGCACCTTCTCGGCTCACTGCAACCTCCACCTCCCGGGATCAAGCAATTCTCCTGCCTCAGCCTCCCAAGTAGCTGGGATTACAGGCGCATGCCACCATGCCTGGCTAATTTTTGTATTGTTTTTAGGACAGACGGGGTTTCACCATGTTGGTCAGGCTGGTCTCCAACTCCTGACGTTGTAATCTGCCCACTTTGGCCTCCCAAAGTGCTGGGATTACAGGCATGAGCCACTGCGCCTGGCCTGAGAAACTTCATATTAACCAGAAAATTTGAAGAATCATTGGAATTTTTAACTTAGACATACAAAATATATGATCTTCAAGATAGGTTTTATAAAACCTCATGCAAATTTTGTTTGTGAATATTTCTAACTTTTTAGAAAAAAAGAATTATACATTCCTTCTTAAGTCGTATCTTTTTTAAAATTAATAACATTTTTAATGGACAAATCATAATTGTATACATTTATAGGGTACAATGTGATGTCTTGATATATGTATACATTGTGGGATGATTAAATCAAGCTAGTTAACATATCTGTCACCTAGCTTACCTATCATATTTTATGATGAGATATTTAGATTTTATTCTCTTATTTTAAAACATATACATTCACTGTAGTCATCCTGCTGTATAATTGATCTCATGAGTCCTCTGGTCTGTCTGAAACTTTGTACGCTTTGAGCAACAATTCCCATTTCTTCTCTCCCTACATCCTCTGGTACCATCATTCTACTCTCTGCTTCTATGCATTTTAACTTTTTTAGATTTTACATGGCATTGAAATCATAGGATATTAGTCTTTCTTTGCCTATTTCACGTAGCATATTTCACTTAACATGAATCTCAAGTTCATCCATGTTGTTGCAAGTAACAGGCTTTCTTCTCATTTTAAGGCTGAATAGTTTTCCATTATGTATATGCTACATTTTCTTTATCCATTCATTTGTTGACTGACATATAGGTTACTTCCTTATCTTAGCTAGTGTGCGTAATGCTACAATGAATATAGGAGCCCAGGTGTTCTTTTGACATACTGATTTTAATTCCTTTGGATATGCATAACAGAAGTAAGATTGCTGGATCATTTGATAGTTGTAGTCTTAGTTTTTGGAGGAAATTCTATATTTTTTTTTCCATAAGAGCTGTACTCATTTATATTCCTACCAACAATGTACGTGAGTTCTTTTTTCTCTGCATCCTCTCCAACACTTGTTATTTTCCATCTTTTTGATCAAAGCTATTCTAACAGGTGTGAGATGATATCTCATTGTGGTTTTAATCTGCATTTTCCTTATGATTAAACATGTGAAGTATATTTTAGTGTACCTGTTGGTCTTCTTTTGAGAAATGTCTGTTCAGGTTTCTTCTAACTGTTCTCTGGCACCAAAAGATTAATTAATTGAAAACAAATGTAAGCCTTTGACCTTAAGTTCACAGTTTTCCTAACAATCTACTTCTGTTACTTCTTGTTCACTTTAATTTATTGTCAAAATAATCTGATTTAATCTAAGGAGTTAAGAAGGCTTTTTTAAAAAAGTGACTACAGACCTAAAAAAGTCATCATTGTCTTAAGATTTAAAAAAAAAATTCAGGCCAGGTGTGGTGGCTTACACCTGTAATCCCCGCACTTTGGGAGGCTGAGGTGGGTGGATCACCTGAGGTCAGGAGTTCAAGACTAGCCTGGTCAATGTGGTGAAACCCCGTCTCTACTGAAAATATAAAAATTAGCTGGTTGTGGTGGCACACACCTGTAATCCCAGCTACTCCAGAGGCTGAGGCAGGAGAACGACTTGAACTTGGGAGGTGGAGGTTGCAGCGAGCCAAGATTGTGCCACTGCACTCCAGCCTGGGGACAGAGTGAGACTCCATCTCAAAACAACCACCACCACCCAACAACAACAAAAACAATTCAGGGTCACCTGAGGTAACCCAAGTAGGGGAAGTATTATGTTCTTTATGTAGAAAGAAATGCAGCTCATCTCTTTTGAAAAAATAGGCCGGGCATGGTGGCTCACACCTGTAATCCCAGCACTTTGGGAGGCTGAGATGGGCGGATCACAAGGTCAGGAGTTCGAGACCAGTCTGGCCAACATAGTGAAACCCCATCTCTACTAAAAATACAAAAAATTATCCAGGTGTGGTGGTGTGCACCTGTCATCCCAGCTACTGGGGAAGCTGAGGCAGGAGAATCACATGAACCCAGAAGGTGGAGGATGCAGTGAGCCAAGATCGCGCCACTGCATTCCAGCCTGTGCGACAGTGCAAGACTCCATCTCAAAAAAAAAAAAAAAGAAAGAAAAAAGAAAAAGAAAAGAAAAAATAAAAGACTAGAGAAGCTGAAACACCTTGAAAAATAAAAGACCAGAGAAGCTGAAACACCTCAAGGCAGGGGAACAGTGGCATCAGGTGAATCTGGAAATGGAGGCCGTACCAGACAATTTGCCACTTCTGAAGAATGTTAAGGTTTCCTCTGAGAAGCCACTTAAGTATTTTTGGCAGAGCTATATATGTAAGTGTAAAGGCGGTGTGATGAGGAGAGCTTTTAGGGTTGAATGTGTCTAATTTTCATTTAAATAAAATCCCCAAACTGTTGCCATACTATTTAACATTTTAGAGGAAGGCAAGTGTGAATATATGAGGAACAATCCGAAGGTGATTTCGGTGTTTCATCCAAGATGTGATTGTAACTTGAATTAGGAGACTTATGAATGGGTGATGAATAACAGTAAGAAATAGAAGGACACTAGAAATCTTTAGGTGCTGTAGGATCACACACAGAGACTGAGAGAGAAAAGTGCTAATTTTGATGGCTGGCTTTTTGGCTTGTGCAACTAAAGTGAAGACAGTGCCTTTATAAACACAAGCAACTCTGAAAAAGAGAGTTCTGTGATATGAAAAGGAGAATGAAGTATTTGGTCCTGGATACACTGAGTTTTAATTTCTTTTGAGAAAATAAAATATACACATCTAGTAAACAGAGTAAAAGAGGACATCAGAACTGAAGGTACACAATTTGGAAACTATGTGGACCTCTAATTTTGTCTTAATCATACCTCATTAATTGCACCAACCTCAAAGTGTCCAGTCATTTCCCTCCCCAAAACTGCTAGAGCCCTCACATTACTTTCTATCCAGTGTGCTAAATAAAAATCTATATTCTTCCAAAGTCATCTGGTGAGGCATCATTTCTTTTTAGGTTTTCCAGTTTAATCTCAGTCTCAGAGCACCATCAAATTTCCTGTGAATTCCAATAATCAAAAGTTCCAGAATCCATACTACCAATTTGTGTGTGTGTGTGTAAATAATTTTCTCCTCGCTCTATTAGATATTATTTTCTGCCTCTACAGTGAGATTTTAAAACCTCTAATAAAAAAAAAAAAACCTGCATCTTTTCCTTCTACAGCATCTGTCATAAAACTGGTTTCAAAGCAGATGCCTGAGACAGTGATTCTAGTTTTATGTCACTAGCACAGCAGGTATTGACTATGCAGATATTGAGAAATACTCAATATAAAATATAGTCAGTATGTAAAATGTGATCAGAATCAGAAGGAAATAGTAAATGTTGAACCAGATTTAGGAAGACACAGTATAAACAGTGGACCATAAATGGCTACAGTCCATAGCAAATAAAGTAAGTAGGGATGTGCTTTGGATGAATCAAGTGAATTCAATATGATGGAGCAGAGACTATATGGTCACATCAGCCTAGCTTTAAACTGGGCTCCTATTCCCTATCATCTGCATTATCTTGGGTTTGTAAGTCAACTTTATGGGTCTATTGGGAGCAGCAGTTCTTCCTGGCCCCTGGATGCACTGGTAAGTCCTTGCTGAGTATTCCAAACTGCAAAGCCTAACTGTCCTCTGACCTTAAATTGTTATTTTTATCTAGCTGTGTGGGCTATTCTGAAAAGTAGGTGAAAAACCCCAACCCGTTGCCACACTATTTAACATTTTAGAGGAAGGCAGCTGTGAATATATGAGGAATAATCAGAAGGTGATTTCAGTGTTCCATGCAAGATATGATTGTAACTTGAATTAGGAGATTTACGAATGGGTGATGAGTAAGAGTAAGAAACAGAAAGACACTAGAAATCTTTAGGTGCTGTAGGATCACACAAAGAGACTGACAGAGAAAAGTGCCAATTTTTCTTTCATCTAGTTGTGTGGGCTCCTAGTACTGTATTACTATATTATTACTGTATTACTACTTGCTCCCATCATCTATAAAATGGATATGATAATTCTACCTTATAGTATTATAATAATGACACAGTGCCTAACATTTTGGTAGTCTTTACAGAAATTCTGGTTCTAAGAAATGCAACTTTCCCACATAATTATAGCAGAGGTGTCCTTCCATGAAGTTCAAACATAACCAGCTGGGAGAGTCCAGGCATTTATTTGCTTTTACTTCAAAAAAGATTGGCAGTAGAATGCCGAGCACTGGAGCCTATGAAGCAGAGAAAGGAAGAATGAGTTTGGAAAATGCTGTTTTTAAAAGGAAAGGCTTTTTGCAAAGGCAGAGGCTTTGAGTGACTCATTTTATAATTGTTCACACATTACATCACTACTGGGTGCTGTGTGCCTGCTGGGCTTTAGTGATGTTAGTTAAAGATGGCTTCAGAGAATAGATGAGCATTTATCCCTGATGAATGACATTTAGCCTAATTTACAGAAATAATCAAGTGAGAGCATGGGTTTCATTTCCAGGGTCAAAGAAAGAAGTTTACCTGGCTAAGGCATGACACCGCTGCCTTTTCAGATTCCAGTGCAGTCCTCTGACCATATTGGGAATGATATGTAAAATAATAAGAGTTTCAGGGAATAAGAATGGGGGTGAGAGGAATCACTGAGGACTCCCAAGGACAAAGCAGTTGGAACAAGGTAATCACAATTTACCAAACACCACCTTGAAGCCTTTGTCTACCTGATTGCCAAACTTTCTTTTTGTAATCGTTGACTTCACAAATGCCTAAGCATTTATATACTGTGCCCTTAGTCATTTTTAGTTCTTATAAGAATACAATTCACTTCAACAAGATCTCCTAAGATTTATGTTTTCTAAAAGCCCTCACTTACAATTTCCCTCCCCAATTCATTTGCTTTAATTTCAGAGCTTAAAACACATGTGTTTTCCAGGTGGCTTACATATTTCCTTAATTTGGAAACTTTATTTTTCCTTCTACTTGAACACTCAATGAGTTGTACTCTATTTCTCATTATTATTAAAATCCTCTGAAATATCATATCCCATCCTTTATTCTCAAAGATGATTGTGCCTGTGGGCAATTAGTAAGAAAAACATGTGTCCTATAACTGTTTTTCCAAAAAAAAGTGAAGCAATTCTATAGAGCTCTCTACACTTTCTTATCTAGAGATTTGCACTCAGTAGAACTTTCTAGGCAAGGTAGGGAGACTGTCCTATTTTTAAAAGATAATTAGCTTTTTGAAGAATCGTTATAAAATTTAACCTAGTCATAACTTGAAGATTCCAAGATAAAATTAATCCATTTATTCAACAATGATTTATACAATGACTTCTATATTCATAGCTCTATTCAAAGCATTGATTATAAAATTAATTATACAACCTGTTCTCAAAAAAATGTGACACAGTAGAAGAGATGATCATCAAAACATACAATTATATTACTATGTGGTAAGAGTAATGATAGTGGGATATACAAGTTATCGATAGATATTAAGAATAGAAGAATATAGAACTGAGAATTAAGAGAGTTATTAAGAAAAATTTCACCAAGATTAAAAATGCATAACTTGAGTTATAAAGCATGAAAAATAATTAGCTGAGAGGAAGAGTCCCTTCTAAACAGAGATGAACAAGTACCTATGTCAAAAAGCACTGGTAATGGTGTGGAGGTGGGACTGGACACAGAGTGAATGAGGAACAGTTGCATGCTACGAGAGTGGGCTATAAACCTGAAGAGGTAGGCAGAGGCTGTATCTTGGAGAACCCCACAAGCTACCTTAAGGGGCTTAACTTGTATATGACAGGTGATGGGAAGTCATCATGAGGTTCTGAGGAAAAATGACACATTTTGATTTGCATTTTAATTTAATTGCAGTTTATTTTGGATGATATAGCTTGGATGTTTGTCCTCTCCAAATTGCACGTTGAAATGTGAGCTCCAGTGTTGGAGGTAGGCCCTAATGGGAGGGGTTTCGGTCATGGGGGTGGATCCCTCATGAATGGCTTGGTGCCCCCACCATAGTAATGGGTGAATTCTCTATTAGTTCATGCGAGAACCCACTGTTAAAAAGAGCCTGGCACCTCCTCCATTCTCTCTTGCTCCCTCTATCACCATGTGACATGCCTGCTCCCCCTTTACCTTCTGCCATGAGTAAAAGCTTCCTGAGGCCTCACCAGAAGCTGAGCAGATGCTGGTACCATGCTTGTGCAACCTGCAGAACCGTCAGCCAACTAAAACTCTTTTCCTATAAATTACCCAGTCTCAGATTTTTTTTTTTTATAGCAAAGCAAAACAGATTAGCACAGTGGGGCAGAAAATTAAAGGTAAGATGGTTGAAGGCAATCTATAAAAGAATTGATGGTAACATTTAATCTTTAATATTGATTGGTACACATACTTATAACACAAGCTTAGTATAGCTGTTCATCTCTATTTGAGATTCAATTTAAGAACATATATTACAATGGAAGAAAACAACAACAATTTAATTTGGGTAATCATTTAATAGCTAAGCTTCTGATTCCTCATATGTAATTTGAGGATGATACCTACCTTAATTTAGTTATGAAAGTTTAAGAAACCAATGTATGGACAGCTCCTGTTCATTGGTCACTGGACTGAATAATCAGAAGACATAGCAGAGTCAAGAGGGTAGGTGTTCTCAGAATGTTAATGTTGGATATGATAAACTAAAGTCAGTGTGGCTACAGGAGAAAATGAGAACAACACTTAGATAAAGGAAGTTTATTACATTCATAGACCCTAGAATGGGAGTAATCACAAGCCATGCAGGGCTACAGGGAAAGTGCCAGGTTTTGGTCAGAGAGCTTTAAAAGAAAAACTTCAGCTGAATTAAATTTAAAGGAGTTTAATTGAGCAATGAACGATTCAGGAATTGGGCGGCCCTCAGAATCACAGCAGAGTCACAGAGACTCCAGTGCAGCCACATGGTGGAAGAAGATTTATAGACATAAAAAGGGAAATGACGTACAGAAATTGGAAGTGAGGTACGGAATAACTGGATTGGTTACCACTCGGCGTATGCCTTATTTGAACACAGTCTGAACACTCAGCAGTGTATGAATGGTTGAAGTACGGCCACAGGGACAGGCCAAGACTTAGCTATTGTTACAGGTGCATACTCCTAAGTTAGGTTTTCAGTCTTGTCTATTAAGTTAGGTTGCAGTTCATCCACAAAAACTCAAATATAGAAGTACGGAGTCATTCTCAGGCCATATTTAGTGTGCTTTAACAAAGTAGAAGACAAGAGCCAGGGGAAAGTCTATGCCAGAGCCTTTATTGAGTTTTCTGCAGGAAAAGCAAGGTAGGGCAGAGTAAACAGCTTAGGGCTGGCTAGTTTGAATAATTCCAGCATGGTTTGGGCTATAGGGTAGTCTAGTTGCCTGGTACCTGGCCCTGAGATGATTTAGGGCAAAGGAAATATTGCCTTGGTGTATGAGAGTCAGATAAAGAGGCAACTGGGGCTATAGGCTAGGGATTGATTGGTTTGTATGTGAGAGATGTGCCCTTAGCCAAGTTCTTTTTATCTCTAAGAAAAGGCTAACCCTGACAGCAGCAGTCTATCTCTGGTCAGCAAGCTTTGTAAAATATCAAAACCTCATAACATACAGAAAGCAAAAGTCCCAGGATCACACCATGTCAAGGAGTGCAGCCCATCTGTTAGAATTTTGCGCATTGGAATTTCATATGAAATTTTAGAGGAATTTCATATAAAATTTCACATAATGGACTTCCATGTATAATTTGTGTTGAATGAAGGTTCATCTATTGAAGCAAAGAAGAAAAAAAGAAAGGGAGGAAGGGAAAAATAAAGAGGGAGAGGGTTGAAGAGAGGAAGGAAGGAAAGAAGGGAGGGAGGGAGGCAGGCAGAAGAACAAGAGCAAAATGAGCCAAAACTCTAAAATCTCTTCATTAGATTGTTCCTTCAATAGTTTAATTACATAAAATTGTATTTTTACATTTAGATTAGTTCTCATTACTCCCACGAGGTGACATTTGACAGTCTGGGGACATTTTTGATTGTCACAACTTAGGGACTACTACTAACATTTGGTGGCCAGGGATGTTGGTAAACATCCTATTATACACAGGACAACCTCTCACAAAGAATGATCTGGCCCCAAATGTGAGTAGTGCCAAGGCTGGGAAACCTTGGTTTACATTAATATTACTTTAGAGTGGGATGGCATTTTGCAAAACAGTTATTCATCTTTACCTACTACACCTGAGGAAATTAAGGCCAAAATAATGAATTATAAAAGCATTCATATGTATTAGAATGTTTTGCTTCTAAAACTTACATTTAGAACAAAACTTTATTTCTTGGTTTACATTGTTTTTCATAATTTGTTGAAGTCCTAGTGCCATTTGATTTTTTAATTTTCTAATCAGATTGGTCACATGTTTGGCTGCTTTTCTTGCCCTTATCTGAAAGGAGTAGGATTTTTAAAAAATATTAGGGAGAAATATCCAAAGTCTGCTTTCTCCATGAAACTATAGGCTTCTGAGGACCCAGCTCACCAACCAGACAACTAACAGCTTCCCCCATTATATGTGAAATTCATGGTTGTAAAGACAGAAGTGGAAAGAGTAAGATTTAAGAGGTGGACAGTTTTATTGCTCACTATAGATTGAAACAAGAGGAAGGGAAGATTACTACGGGGCAACATTGCTTTTGATTCTGTTATGGAAAACAGTATTTTAACGGTAAAAAAATAAAAGGGAAAGTTGTAATCTTAAAACAAATTTTGATCATGATTCAACAACTATGGCCACTTTTAGCATGTTCTGAGTCAGATGTGAAGAAGAATAAAAAGTAGCCTGATGAAAGCAAAGATGCCACTTTTGGGTAGCCTGCAGTAGTAATGGATACAGATAAGGAATATGATATTCTGAATAAATTGTGTGTTAAAAATACTGCTTCAGTGGCTTGGCCGTGTAGATGTAATAATGACTATTAAATAATTTTTATTCATAGAAATGTGATGAAAATATGGTTAAATGCATTTTGTAAGTTCACCCAAAGAAGTCCAATATTATACTTCTTTTTACCAGGTAATGTAAGAAGGTTGAGGTTGGTTTTCCACCTCTTCCTCTTTAATTTTCAACTTTCGTTCTTTTGTTCAAATTCTACATCCATCCTAGCAAATGCGGAGCACTCAGGGAAAAAAAATCAGTAAGTTGAATTGAATTGACTTGCACCACACTGTCTTCTTCTGGGTATTTTTAACTTTCTTAAATAATCCATAAGCTTTTCATTTTTTTCTACTACCATAGCTTAAATTACCATCTGTATGCCAATGATTCTTAAAATTGCATTTCTTTTTATGATAAATCACTATTTCTAACTTCTTTCTATGAACTCAACACCTCAATTATTTCATCTAGGCAAATGCCTTCCAAACTCTCAGTAATTTGTAAAGGAAACCTTGAATATCCCTGGTGTCCTGAAAGTTAAATTTAAACTGTCCACATAAAGAGAGATGAAAGTTCTATAGCACAATAGGGTGACTATGCTAAAAATAATTTATTGTATATTTCAAAATAGCTAGAAGAGAAGATTTGGAATGTCCCCAACACAAAGAAATAACTGTTTGCAGTGATGGATATCCTAATTACACAAATGTAATCATTACACATTGTATGCATGCAATACATCACATGTACTCCATAAATAGGTACAATTGTTATATATTAGTAAAAGAGAAAGAGAGAGGAAAAGAGGAATGGAAGGATAATTTTAGGATCTTTAGAGTATGGATCCATCCAGTCTATATATAAGTGTCGATATGCTCAAAATTTGCCAAGAAAACAAATAAGATAAAGACAGTACAATGTTCAGGACATTTATCAGCAATGATCTTGGCAGGAACTGCTTTGCTTTAATCGTGTGTTGAGGAAAACAATCAGACATCACAAGCAGGAACAAGAATGGAAGAATAGAGGTAATTCAATTTCTATAGTGTTTTTTATTTTACTAACTTGCAAAGAACCTGGTATATATAGATACTCATTAAAGATTTTTTGAATAATTGACTAAGCTGGAACTCTGTAGTTCCAATCTCTTTAAAAGATTAGCAAACGTTTATGTGAAAAGGTCCAAACAGTAGATATTTTAGACTTTGAGGATCATATTTTCTCTATCATGTAGGGCAAAGACAGCCTTAAAACACCAGTTTCTCATACAATCATTCACAGTAGCATTTCCATAAACCCCTACTTCTGTATCTATTTAGTTTATAGTATCAATGTCTGCATAATTTGCTTTATCCCACTTTTGAGTGGATAAGCCATTCATACCCCTAGTTAAGCTTTGCCTCTTCCTCTCTGAGCTATTACTTTTTACATACACAAGAATGCTGCCCTATCAACTGCCCCCCACCTTGTATCTCAATTTTCTTTATCTCTTGAATTAATCCTATCAGCATACACACACTGTTATTTCTCACATTTTATTACAAGGGAACCTTTCTTGATTTCACTTCCATCCTCCTGATGTCATCACAATTCTTCTGCTCTCTTTAAAGCCAAGTTACTTTAAAGAATCATTTGTTTTGACAGTCTCCAGCTCCTCATTTCCTATTCTCTCCTAAATCCACCACTACAAACAGAATTTTGCCTTTCTTATTGCATCACAAAAAAATTACCCTTGTCAGTGTCACCAATGACTTCGATATTGCTGATGTAATTTTCACTCCTCATCATGTTTATCAAAATCATTTAACACTCCACCCTGGAACACTCCTTCCTTGGTGTCCAGGACATCACACTGTCCTTGTTGTTTTTTTCCTACAGTGTTAGCTCTTAATTCTCAATCTCTTCTCCTTTTCCTTTTTCATGCCTTAAAAGATGAGGTGAGACATTAACAACTAAGTGTTCTGAAGCATTTCCTTACACTTCTTGTCTTTCTTCATACACTTCCTTAATGATCTCATCGAATTTCATGCCTTTAGATAATATATATTTACTGAAAGCTTCCAAATGCATTATAATGAGCACCTCTCTGTTATTCTTGACATATACATTCAATATATACACAATATCTCCACTCTTTTGTCTAATAGAATCTCACACTAAACTGAACTCCTGATTCCTTCTCATACCCATATCACACCAAAAAAATAAAACCTTACTATGTTCATCAAATTTATAACAAGTCCATTCTTTCACAAAACTTGGAGTCACATTATCTTTGACTTTTATCTTTGTCCAATATCTCATATCCAATCTATCCCTATTATTCCTTAAGTTTACATTAAAAAGAAATGCATAATGCGATCATTTTTGTTACTTACAATGCTTCCACTTTGGCCACATCATCATTCTGTTTCACCTAGATTACTACAAATACTGCCCATGTAGATCACCTTCTTCTGTCCTTTCCCTATTCTGCCGCAGTCTAATTTCAACAGAGCAGCTAAATTGATCTCTTTAAAACTAATCTAAAACTCTCTAATGGTTCTCTCTGTTGCTTAGAATAAAATCCAAAGTCATTACAATGTACTCCAAGCTCTATATGATCTGGCTCCTGTCAATGGCCACCTGATCATCCTTCTTACTACTTCACTACTTTCTCAATCCATTCTAACCACATTTCATCTGCATACTCTTCCCAAACCATGCCATTACATTTCAAACTTAGGGTCTTTATACCTGCTGCTTCCTTTGCCTTCAATTATGTGCTTCCCCCACCCCAGGAACACATACACATCTGCATGACTTACTTTCTTATTTCAGGTATTTGCTCAAATGCTACTTTCTGATTAAGACTCTTCGTTATCACCCTATTTAAATGTGCAGTCCAGGATCTAGAACTTTGCTGGAAACATAGTGAGTGCTGAATTAATATTCGTAATAAGTGAAAGAATATGTGCATGTTTGGAGGGAATCAATTAAATTGAAGTGAACAGAATACTAATCATGACATGATCTGACATTCCTCCTCCAAATATAAGCTTTTCCTTGTAATTTTTTTATACTCTTTAAGTTTTTTTAATTTAATTTTATTTAAGGATACATGGACATGTTTGTTACATGGGATATTGCATACTAGTAGAAATTGGGCATCTAGGGTACCCGTCACCCAAATAGTGAAACTTGTACCTAATAGGTTATTTTTCAACCCTCACCCCTTCACATGCTCCCTCCATCCCCAGTGCCTTTCAATCTATATGTTCATGCATATCCATTGTTTACCTACCACTTATAAGTAAGAACAACTAGTATTTTGTGTTCTGTTTCTGAATCAGTTCACTTAGGGTAATAGCCTCCTGTTCCATGCGTGTTGCTGTGAAGAACATGATTTTATTCATTTTTTATGACTGCATAGTATTCCATACCATATTTTCTTTATCAAGTCAACCACTAATGGACACTTAGGTTAGTTTCATTACTTTGCTATTGTGAATAGTGCTGTGATGCACATACAAGTGCAGATGTCTTTTTTTATATAATGATTTCCTTTCCTATGAATAGATACCTGTTGCGGGAAGTCAGGGACCCTGAACGGAGGGACCTGCTGAAGCCATGACAAGAATATAAATTGTGAAGTTTTCATGGACATTTATTTGTTCCCCAAATTAATACTTTCATAATTTCTTACACCTGTCTTTACTACAATCTCTGAACATAAATTGTGAAAATTTCATAGACATTTATCACTTCCCCAATCAATACTCTTGTGATTTCCTATGCCTGTCTTTACTTTAGTCTCTTAATCCTGTCATCTTTGTAAGCTGAGGATGTACGTCACCTCAGGACCCTGTGATGATTGTGTTAACTGCACAAATTGTTCGTAAAGCACATGTATTTAAACAATATGAAATCTGGGCACCTTGAAAAAAGAACAGAATAACAGTGATGGTCATGGAACAAGGGAGATAACCATTGGGCCTGACTGCCTGAGGGGCCAGACAGAACAGAGTCATATTTCTCTTCTTAGAAAAGTGAATAGGAGAAGTATCACTGAATTCTTTTTCTCAGCAAGGAACAGCCCTGAGAAAGAGAATGCATTCCTAGGGGGAGGTCTCTAAAATGGCCACTCTAGGATGTCTGTCTTATACAGTTGCAGATAAGGGATGAAATAAGCCCCAGTCTCCTGTAGCGTCCCCAGGCCTATTAGGATAAGGAAATTCCTGCCTAGTAAATTTTAGTCAGACCAGTTGTCTGCTCTCAAATGCTGTCTCCTGATAAGATGTTATCAATGACAGTGCATGCCCAGTGGGACATGAAACTTCATTAGCAATTTTAATTTCACCCTGGTCCTGTGATCTCACTCTGCCTCCATTTGCCTTGTGATGTTTTATTGCCTTGTGAAGCATGCCTTGTGATACTTTATTGCCTCTGTGACCCATACCATATTTGTACACTCCCTCCCTTTTGAAATCTATAATAAAAACTTGCTGGTTTTGCCACTTGGGGGGCATCATGGAACCTGCTGACATGTAATGTCTCCACTGGACACCCAGCTTTAAAATTTCTCTCTTTTGTACTCTTTCCCTTTATTTCTCAGACTGGTCGACACTTAGGGAAAATAGAAAAGTGCCTACATTGAAATATCGGGGGCTGATTCCCCTAATAAATACCCAGCAGTGGAATAGCTGGGTCAAATGGTAGTTCTATTTTTAGTTGAGAAAGTTCTGTACTGTTTTCCATAGAGATTGAACTAATTTACATTCTGCCTTACAGTGTATTAATGTTCCCTTTTCTCCACTAGTATCTGTTGCTTTTTAACTTTTTAGTAATAGCTATTCTGACCAAGGAAAGATGATATCTCATTGTAATTTACATTTCTCTGATGACAGTTATGTTGAACACTTTTTCATGTGTTTGTTTTTCTTGTATTTCTTCCTCCTAGAAATGCTCGTTCATGTCCTTTTCCATTTCTTATGGGGTTGTTTCTTTCTTGTTGAATTATTTCAGTTTCTCATAGATTCTGGGTATTAATCTTTTGTTGGAGGCATAGTTAGCAAATATTTTCTCTCAATCTGTAGGTTGTCTGTTTACTCTACTGATTACTTCCTTTGTTGTGCAGAAGCTTTTTAGTTTAATTAAGTCCCATTTGTCTATTTTTGCTTTAGTGGCATTTACTTTGGGGTCCTATTAATATATTCTTTGGCTAGGCCAATGTTTCAAAGAGTTTTTTGTAGGCTTTCTTCAATGATTTTTATAGTTTCAGGTCTTACATTTATATCTTTATTGCATCATGAGTTAATTATTGTACATAATGAGAGATAGAGATCCAATTTCATTCTTCTGCATATGGCTAGGCAATTTTCCCAGTGTCATTTATTGAATAGGGTATCCTTTCTCCATTGTTTATTTTTGCAAACTTTGTTGAAGATCAGTTGGTTGTAGGCATGTGGTTTTATTTCTGGGTTCTCTATTCTGTTCCATTGATCTATTTGTCTATTTTTATACCAATACCATTGCTGTTTTAGTTACTATAGCCTCATAGTATGATTTGAAGTCAGGCAATATGTTACCTCCAGCTTTGTACTTTTTTATTGCTTTGGCTAATCAGCCTCTCTTTTGTAGGGGACTTTATAATTGATTTTTTCTAATTCTGTGAAAAATGAATGAATTGGTATTTTAATAGGGATTACCAATCCCTGTCTGTAAATTGCTTTGGGAAGTATGGTCATTTTAATGATATTGATTCTTGCAGACTATAAGCATGGGATGTTTTGCCATTTGTTTGTGTCACCTATGATTTCTTTCATCAGTAGTTTGTAGTTCTTGTTATGGAGATCTTTCATCTCCTTAATTAAATGCACTCCTAGATACTTTTCGGTGGCTATTGTAAATGCAGTTGAGTTTTTGATTTGGTTCTCAGCTCGAATATTATGAGTATACATAAAATAAAAATCAGAAAGGTTACTGATTTTTGTATATTGATTTTGTATACTTAAACTTTACTGAAGTTGTTTATCAAGTCTAGAGGTGTTCTGGAAGAGGCTTTAGGGTTTTCTAGGCTAACAATTATGTCATCAGCAAACAGAGATAATTTGACTTCCTCTTTTCCAGTTTGGATGCCTTTTATTTCTTTCTCTTGCCTGATTGCTCTAACTAGGACTGCCAGTACTATATTGAATAGGAGTGGTGACAGTGAACATCTTTGTCTTGTTTCAACTCTTCAGGAGAATGTTATCAACTTTTCTCTAGTAAGTACAATGTTGGCCGTGGGTTTATCATATATGGCTCTTATCATTTTGCTGTGTGTTATTGGGGGAAACCCCACCCCCAATATTCAAGTGGGTTCTTTTCTATTTCCCCAAGCATCGGCTGGTCTGAGAAATAAAGGGAAAGAGTACAAAAGAGAGAAATTTTAAAGCTGGGTGTCCAGGGGAGACATCACATATCAGCAGGTTCCATAATGCCCATGAGCCTTAAAACCAGTAAGTTTTTATTAGTGATTTTCAAAAGGGGAGGGAGTGCACGAATACAGTGTGGGTCACAGAGATCACATGCTTCACAACGTAATCAAATAACACAAAGCAAATGGAGGCAGGGCGAGATCACAGGACCACAGGACGGGGCGAAATTAAAATTGCTAATGAAGTTTCGGGCACACATTGTCATTGATAACATCTTATCAGGAGACAGGGTTTGAGAGCAGATAACCGGTCTGACCAAAATTTATTAGGCGGGAATTTCCTCGTCCTAATAAGCCTGGGAGCGCGACAGGAGACTGGGGCTTATTTCATCCCTTCGACTTCGACCGTAAAAGACAGTCACCCCCAAAGCGGTGATTTAGAGGCCTACCCTCAGGGGTGCATTCTCTTTCTCAGGGATGTTCCTTGCTGAGAAAAAGAATTCAGCAATATTTCTCCTATTTGCTTTTGAAAGAAGAGAAATATGGCTCTGTTCCATCTGGCTCACTGGCAGTCAGAGTTTAAGGTTATCTCCCTTGTCCCTGAACATTGCTGTTATCCTGTTCTTTTTTCAAGGTGCCCAGATTTCATATTGTTCAAACACACATACTCTACAAACAATTTGTGCAGTTAACGCAATCAGCACAGGGTCCTGAGGCAACATACGTTCTCCTCAGCTTACAAAGATGATGGGATTAAGAGATTAAAGTAAAGACAGGCATAGGAAATCACTAGGGTATTGAATGGGGAAGTGATAAGTATCCATGAAATCACAATTTATGTTCAGAGATTGCAGTAAAGACAGGCATAAAAATTATAAAAGTATTAATTTGGGGAACTAATAAATGTCCATGAAATCTTCACAATTTATATTCTTCTGCCATGTCTTCAGCTGGTCCCTCTGTTTGGGGTCCCTGACTTCCCGCAACAGTGTGTTTTATTTGTTGTTGTTCTTTGAGACGGAGTCTTTTTTTTTTTTTTTTTTTTTTTTTTTTTGAGATGGAGTCTCATTCTGTCACCCAGGTTGTAGTGCAGTGGCATGATCTCGGCTCACTACAACCTCTGCCTCCTGGGTTCAAGTGATTCTCCTGCCTCAGCCTCCCAAGTAGCTGGGATTACAGGTGTGTGCCACCACACCTGGCTGATTTTTGTGTTTTTAGTAAAGACAGGGTTTTGCCATGTTGGCCAGGCTGGTCTTAAACTCCTGACCTCAAGTGATCCACCTTCCTCAGCCTCCCAAAGTGCTGGGATTACAGGTGTGAGCCACCATGCCCAGCCAGATGTATGTTTTTTTGATGCCTAATTTTTTGAGGATTTTTATCAGGAAGGGATGTGGGATTTTATAGAATGCCTTTTCTGCATCTACTGAGATGATCATATGTTTTTTATTTTTAGTTCTGTTTATGTGGTGAGTCACATTTATTGATTTGCAAATGTTAAACTCTCCTTAAATCTTTGGAATAAAACCCACTTCATTGTGAATAATTATCTTTTTGGCTTGCTAGTAGTTTCTTGAGAATTTCTACATCTATGTTCATCATGGCTATTGGCGTGTAGTCTCAGTTTTTAGTTGTGTCTTTGCTTTTGGTATCAGCATGATTCCAGTTTTATAGAATGAGTTTGGAAGGAATGTCTCCTCTTCAATTTTTTGTAATAGTTTCAGCAAGATTGACAACAGCTCTTCTTTGTGCATCTGGTAAAATTTGGCTGTGAATTCATGTGATTCTGGGCTTACTTTTTGTTGGAAAATTTTTCATTATGGATTAAATTGCATTACTTATAATTGATCTCTTCATGGTTTCTATTTCTTCCTGGTTCAATCTTGGGAGGTTGTGTATTGCCAGGAATTTATCCATTTCCTCTACATTTTCTAGTTTGTGTATACAGAGGTGTCCATAGTAGTCTCTGATGACCTTTTGTATTTCTTTAGTTTCAGTTGTAAGATCACTTTTATCATTTCTGATTGTACTTATTTAAATTTTATCTTTCTTTTCCTGGTTACTCTAGCTAGTGGTCTGTCAATTTTCTTATCCTTTTAAGGAACCAACTTCTTGATTGGTTGGTCCAATTCATTATTTTGGCCTCAATCTCACTTAGTTCTGCCCTGATCTTTGTTATTTCTTTTATTTTGCAAGTTCAGGTTTTATATTTTTCTAGTTCCTTGAGGTGCAATATTAGGCTGTTAAATGCCTGTCTTTTGATATAGGCATTTAATGTTATAAACTTTCTTCTTCGCACTGCTTTTGCTGTATCCCAGAAATTTTGGTATGTTGTGGTTCTGTTTTCCTTATTATTATTATTATACTTTAAGTTCTAGGGTACATGTGCACAACGTGCAGGTTTGTTACATATGTATACATGTGCCATGTTGGTGTGCTGCACCCATTAACTCGTCATTTACGTTAGCTATATCTCCTAATGCTATCCCTCCCCTCACCTCCCCACAATAGGACCCGGTGTGTGATGTTCCCCTTCCTGTGTCCAAGTGATCTCATTGTTCAATTCCCACCTATGAGTGAGAACATGCAGTGTTTGGTTTTCTGTTCTTGTGATTGTTTGCTGAGAATGATGGTTTCTAGCTGCATCCATGTCCCTACAAAGGACACGAACTCATCCTTTTTTATGGATGCATAGTATTCCATGGTGTATATGTGCAACATTTTCTTAATCCAGTCTGTCACTGAGGGACATCTGGGTTGATTCCAAGTCTTTGCTATTGTGAATAGTGCCGCAATAAACATACGTGTGCACGTGTCTTTATAGCAGCATGATTTATAATCCTTTGGGTATATACCCAATAATGGTATGGCTGGGTCAGATGGTATTTCTAGTTCTAGATCCTTGAGGAATCACCATACTGTCTTCCACAATGGTCGAACTAGTTTACAGTCCGACCAACAGTGTAAAAGTGCTCCTATTTCTCCACATCCTCTCCAGCACCTGTTGTTTCCTGATTTTTTAATGATGGCCATTCTAACCGGTGTGAGATAGTATCTCATTGTGGTTTTGATTTGCATTTCTCTGATGGCAAGTGATGACGAGCATTTTTTCACATGTCTGTTGGCTGTATGAATGTCTTCTTTTGAGAAGTGTCTGTTCATATCATTTGCCCACTTTTTGATGTGGCTGTTTGTTTTTTTCTTGTAAATTTGTTTGAGTTCTTTGTGGGTTCTGGATATTAGCCCTTTGTCAGATGAGTAGATTGCAAAAATTTTCTCCCATTCTGTAGGTTGCCTGTTCACTCTGATGGTAGTTTCTTTTGCTGTGCAGAAGCTCTTTAGTTTAATTAGATTCCATTTGTCAATTTTGGCTTTGGTTGCCATTGCTTTTGGTGTTTTAGACATGAAGTCCTTCCCCATGCCTATGTCCTGAATGGTATTACCTAGGTTTTCTTCTAGGGTTTTTATGGATTTTAGGTCTAACATTTAAGTCTCTAATCCATCTTGAATTAATTTTTGTATAAGGAGTAAGGAAAGGATCCAGTTTCAGCTTTCTACTTATGGCTAGCCAATTTTCCCAGCACCATTTATTAAATAGGGAATCCTTTCCCCATTTTTTGTTCTTGTCAGGTTTGTCAAAGATCAGATGGCTGTAGATGTGTGGTATTATTTCTGAAGCCTCTGTTCTGTTCCATTGGTCTATATCTCTGTTGAGGTACAAGTACCATGCTGTTTTGGTTACTGTAGCCTTGTAGTATAGTTTGAAGTCAGGTAGCGTGATGCCTCCAGCTTTGTTCTTTTGGCTTAGGATTGTCTTGGCAGTGTGGGGTCTTTTTTGGTTCCATATGAACTTTAAAGTAGTTTTTTCCAATTCTGTGAAGAAAGTCGTTGGTAGCTTGATGGGAATGGCATTGAATCTATAAATTACCTTGGGCAGTATGGCCATTTTCACAATATTGATTCTTCCTATCCATGAGCATGGTATGTTCTCCCATTTGTTTGTGTCCTCTTTTATTTCACTGAGCAGTGGTTTGTAGTTCTCCTTGAAGAGGTCCTTTACATCCCTTGTAAGTTGGATTCCTAGGTATTTTATTCTCTTTGAAGCTATTGTGAATGGGAGTTCATTCATGATTTGGCTCTCTGTTTGTCTGTTACTGGTGTATAAGAATGCTTGTGATTTTTGCACATTCATTTTATATCCTGAGACTTTGCTGAAGTTTCTTATCAGCTTAAGGAGATTTGGGGCTGAGATGATGGGGTTTTCTAAATATACAATCATGTCATCTGCAAAGAGGGACAATTTGACTTCTTCTTTTCCTAACTGAATGTGCTCTATTTCTTTCTCTTGCCTGACTGCCCTAGCCAAAACTTCCAACACTATGTTGAATAGGAGTGGTGAGAGAGGGCATACCTGTCTTGTGCCAGTTTTCAAAGGGCATGCTTCCTGTTTTTGCCCATTCAGTATGATATTGGCTGTGGTTTGTCATAAATAGCTCTTATTATTTTGAGATATGTTCCATCAATACTGCATTTATTGAGAGTTTTTAGCATGAAAGGCTGTTGAATTTTGTCAAAGGCCTTTTCTGCATCTATTGAGATAATCATGTGGTTTTTGTCTTTGGTTCTGTTTATATGCTGGATTATGTTTATTGATTTGCATATGTTGAACCAGCCTTGCATCCCAGGGAGGAAGCCCACTTGATCATGGTGGACAAGCTTTTTGATGTGCTGCTGGATCCGGTTTGTCAGTATTTTATTGAGGATTTTTACATCGATGTTCATCAGGGATATTGGTCTAAAATTCTCTTTTATTGTTGTGTCTCTGCCAGGCTTTGGTATCAGGATTATGTTGGCCTCATAAAATGAGTTAGGGAGGAGTCCCTCTTTTTCTGTTGATTGGAATAGTTTCAGAAGGAATGGTACCAGTTCCCCCTTGTACCTCTGGTAGAATTCCGCTGTGAATCCTTCTGGTCCTGGACTTTTTTTTGTTAGTGGCTATTAATTATTGCCTCAATTTGAGTGCCTGCTATTGTTCTATTCAGGGATTCAAGTTCTTCCTGGTTTAGTCTTGGGAAAGTGTAAGTGTCCAGGAAATTATCCATTTCTTCTAGGTTTTCTAGTTTATTTGCATAGAGGTGTTTTTAGTATTCTCTGATGGTAGTTTGTATTACTGTGTGGTCAGTGGTGATATCCCCTTTATCATTTTTTATTGCATGTATTTGATTCTTCTCTCTTTTCTTCTTTATTAATCTTGCTAGCAGTTTATTAATTTTGTTGATCTTTTCAATAAACCAGCTTCTGGATTCATTGATTTTTTGGAGGGTTTTTTGTGTCTCTATCTCCTTCAGTTCTGCTCTGATCTTAGTTATTTCTTGCCTTCTGCTAGCTTTTGAATGTGTTTGCTCTTGCTTCTCGCTGGTCGGGCTGCACCTGCTAACCAGCACCAACTGTCTGACACACCCCAGTGAGATGTACCTGGCTAGCTCAGTTGAAAATGCAGAAATCACGTGTCTTCTGTGTTGCTCACGCTGGGAGCTGGAGGCTGGAGCTATTCCTATTCAACCAACTTGGGTGCCCCCCTCTGTTTTCAAAAAAGTTTTATTTCTCCCTTAATTTCATTGTTTACCTAAAAGTCATTCAGGAGCAAATTGCTTAGTTTCCAGGTACTTGTGTAGTTTAGAGAGTTCTTCTTGATGTTCTATTTTATTTTGCTGTGGTCTGGGGAGATACTTGATATGATTTCAGTTTTTTTAAATTTATTGAGATTTGCTTAATGGCCAAATATATGATGAATTTTTGTGAAGGTTATGTGTGCAGATGAGAAGAATGTATATTCTACAGTTCTTGCATGGAATGTTCTGTAAATGTCCTTTAGGTCCATTTGGTCTATAGTTCAGTTTAAGTTCAGAGTTTCTTTACTGACTTTCTGCCTTGATGCTTAGTCTAGTTACCTCAGTGGGGTAATGATGTCTACCACTATTCACAGTATTGATTTCAGTCTGTTTTCTTAGGTTTAGTAGTATTTATTTTATGAATCAGGATGCTCCAATTTTGGGAACATATATATTTATAATAGTTAAATCTTGTTATATTGAACCTTTCATCATTCATTATATGATGCCCTTTTTAATCTTTTTTTTAAACTGTTGTTCATTTTAAGTCTGTTTTCTCTGAGATAAGGATATCTACTTTTGCTTGCTTTTGTTTTCCATTTGTGTGATATATCTTTTTCCACTCCTTTATTTTAGTCTATAGCTTCTTTAGCCAATAGGTGGGTCTCTTGTAGGGAGCAGATGATTGGGTCTTATTTTTCTATCAAATTTGCCACTCTGTATCTTTTCAGTGGAGAACTTAGGCCACTTACATTCAAAATTAATATCAAAATACAAGGTTTGATTTCTGTCATTGAGTTGTTAGATAGTTGCCTTAGAGTTTTAATTATATAATTGCTGTATAAAATCTGTGAGCTTTGTATTTATGGGTCACTTTATGACGGCAGGTATTTTCTTGTCTTTTCTATGTTTAGAGCTCCTTTGAGCATTTCTTGTAGTGCAGGTCTAGTGGTGATGAGTTCCCTTAGCATTTATTTGTCTGGGAAAGACCTCTTTTCTCCTTCAGTTATGAAGCTTAGTTTGGCAAGATATAAAATTCTTGGCTGGCATTTTTTTTTTTCTCTAAGATGGCTACTATAGTCTTCTGTCTACAAGCTGTGCTATTGGTGGGAGCTGTAGTCTTAAATCTTTAAAAAATGTTAGTTGTCCCTCAAAATGTTTCAAGAGAAACCAAGAATAAAATATGTACAGTGCTGTGTTTCTACACCACTCTTAGTTATAGAGCTCATTATAAAATCAAATTCCTTAACATCTTGATTGTTTATCACTAATTTGTTGTAATAGTTATATAACTGTAAAATCACAAAGGCTTAAAGTAATGTTTTACAGCCAATAACAGATTGAAGTACTAACACTGGATTTCACAAGCCTCTAAATATTGAATATTCAATCTTTCTGATGCAATAGTGTAGAAAGTTAGTTTTTCTTTTGAAGTCATTGCCCATTGGGTGGAAAATAAGTATATCTGCCTGATGGCAGTTTAGGAGAAAGACAAGATAAATGCATCTTGGACTGCACCAGTAGTTGTTTCCTTCTCTAGAGAGTAATTCATCTCTAATGACCTCCAAATCCTGTTGCTATTTGAATCAGAGTAGGACCAGAGAGGACCTGGATTTGAGGTTTAATATTATTTTGATGAGGACCTTAAAAACAAATCTTTTCAGAGATTCTCTTCATCTATAATTATGGTGTTTGTACATTTTCCAGACATAGTTCCATTAATCTAAATGTTGCCCTACAGTAACCAGAGATTGGATAAATTATTGGCAAGTGCCAGATGGATCTGAATTTGAATTTTGTCTCTAACAGCCAGATATGTGATTCTGAGCAAACAAGTTTTCTCTCTCAATCTCAGACTCCTCATTTGAAAAATACATACTATCAGTCACTTCACGGTGTCTTCATGAGCATTAAGTATAATTTATGTCATATACTAACCATGTGGCTTTTTAGAATTTTTTTTATTTAATTCTTTCCTTATCTTTACAAAGAAAGGTGAGTGGTTTAGGCCTAAAACTCAGAAGTTAGCATTGGTTCACAGAGGAAGAAATGGTAGAGACTGAAATTATTTTTCTCACCAAAATGTATATAACAGCTTGAATTTTTGCCTATTGTTTTCAATATGAGAGAACAGAGTTCCCAGAGTAAAAGATTCACATTCCCATCATATTAGTTTTCTAAACCAAAGCTTATATATCATTTCAGTACATGTTATATTTCCTCTTTGCTAATTTTTTTCCCTAACACACAAAATTAATAATCAAAGGATCAAAGTAAAGATTTATATGGACATTTTAACAAAAGCTGATATATATGAAATTCTTAGGTAGTGATCAATTATATTCATTCTTTGATTCTTATAACCATTGAAAATGGATACCAGTATTATTATTTCCATTAATAGTTTTAGGAAATGATGAAAAATATCAGGAGGCATGCAAGATCCTACTCACACTGTCACAGAACTGAAGCTTGAACCAGTATTTTGTTTCTAAGGAAATATCTCATTTTAATTATACGATTATCTTTCAGTAACCTTAATTATTGTCCACTACTACAAATAAACAGCAACCTAAAATTAGGAATGCTATGTAAGACATAACTGATTTTAAACTCACTGTCCAACAAACCTTGTTTAATATCTTTTCTGAGGTCAAAAAGTATCTCCAAAAAGTTCCTACATGTGCATTTTGAAAAAAAATAATTCTGAGTTAATATAATTATAGGATTATAAGATGCTAGAACAGAAAGAATCCTGAAAGAATATCGGGATCAATATCCTTATTTTACAGATGGAAAAGCTAATGCCCAGTGATAGCAACTCTCTTGCCTAGGATATCTCAGCCAGTTAGAGGCAGAAGCAAGAAAAAAGCGTGGATTTGCTGCTACTTAAACATTGCCTCCATCACAGCCCACCTGTATCTGTGAATTGGGTCAACATATGTCTAATGGTATATTCCCAGGAAACCTCTGCAGTACAAAGAAAAGAGATTTTTGTCCACCCACTAATATATCTGCATGAAATTGGGCACCTTCCCTACAAACTATTTTCCACACAGCAAAAGAGTTATATAAAATATAAAACATATTAAAATAATACCAATTTAAGGAATGCTTTAACTTAGGGTCTTTAAAAATCGGACCCCAGGACCAGAGTTTGTGTACATGTAGATCTTAGAGAAGGTGATCCTGGGAAGCATAATGAGGAAGTAGGGACCTAAAAGCAGAAAGGGAGGTACAATACACCACAGCTCTAAGTGGTGTGTCAATGGAGAGTTCACCAGAGTGGGTGACTAGGTCTCCATTTCTGCGCTAGTCTGAGAAATCATAGGGAATATAGCTTAGAATTGTCCCACAGAGTGGCAAGAAAGTTGGGGATTTATACAGCAGTTCTCATAGTTTATTGTCTGCATTCTCTCTTTACCCCTGGCTTTTTAAGCCTGCTCAATGTGAAAACTGATCATGTCCCTGCAACCAAGGAAAACCCTAAGGCAGCAAAATGCAGGGGCTTAAGGTACAAATCCACTTGGATATATAGAAACTGCAACAAATTTGTAAGTGACCTAGAGGATTTGCTGACCTGCATGGTTAGAACTGCATGGTGTTGTGCTGAATATTGAAAACACAATCTTTAATAAGTTATGTCTATGTTCTTGGAATAACTTGTACTTATCAGAGTATAACATATATCAAATTTTGCAGTAATGGCTTCTTAGAATATATATTCTCCACAAGATCTGAACCTATCAGGACCACTCCATCTTACTCAGCTATCACCTGTATCTTGGATAGTTCATGTTAGATGCCCAGTAGATATTTATTGGTTAAATGCAAGAAATTTGACATTTCTTTAGCAGGTTTCTTGAGATATAATCAACATACAGTGAATTGCATATAACATACATTCTTAACTGTTGATATATGTATATTCTCATGAAATTACCACTACAATCAAAATAAAGAACATAGCCATCACCCCTCAAATTGTTGTACCTCTTTGTAATGTCTTCTTCTTAGCTCTCCCCACTTCTACCTGCCATCCCCAGATGAAAACACTGATTAGCTTTCTGTCACTGTATGTTATTTCACATTATATGGAGTTTTTATAAACTGTACTCCTCTCTCCACCCACTGCTTTGACGCAGCATGATTTGAACATGTATCAATATTTTTGTATCAATAGTTCATTCCCTGCTGTTACTGAGTAGTATTCCATTGTGTGTATACATCACTTTGTTCATCCTTTCATCTGTTAATAGACATGAGTTGTCTCCAGTTTTGTGATATTAAAAATAAGTCTACTATAAATATTCATATTACTGTATAGGCATGTACTTTCATTTCTCTTAGGTAAATATATAAAATGGGAAGCTTATGCCATGTGGTAGGTATGCATTTAAATTATAAGAAACTATCAAGCTTATTTCCAAAGTAGTTTACATTTTACATTTCCACCCAATGTTTATTCAAGCTTTGGTCCCTTCACATTCTCATCAACACTTGATATGTTCAGTCTTTAATTTTTGCCATGCTAATATGTGTTTAATGGTAACCCAACCTGGTTTTGTTTTTCTTGAATGACTAATAATATTGAGTACCTTTTGACACATTTAGTTACTATGTATACATATTATTTGCTGAGGGGTTTGCTGATATCTTCTGCCCATTTTTAATTGGGTTGCTTTTTTATTGAGTTTTAAGAGTTCTTGGCTAAAGTCCATATTAGATATTTGATTTGTACATACTTTCTCCTCGTTCAGGCATAATCTTTTCATTTCTTAAGAGTTTTTTTTTTTTAAATATAGGCACTTTTAATTTTAATGAAATCCTAATTTATGTCTTTTTTTTTTCTTTTATGTACCATGATTTGAGGATTATATCCATAAAATATTCACTTCACCTCAGGTTAGAAACAATTTCTTCTAGACATCTTATCATTAAATGTTTTATAATTAGTACTTTAATTTGAGTTAATTGTATATATTACAAGGTATGAATCAAAGTTACTGTGTGTGTTTTTTTTCTTTTCAATGGAGTTTCGCTCTTCTTGCCCAAGCTAGAGTGCAATGGCACGATCTTGGCTTACTGCAACCTCTGCCTCCCAGGTTCAAGGGATTCTCCTGCCTCAGCCTCCCAAGTAACTGGCATTACAGGCACATGCCACCACGCCCGGCTAATTTTTGTATTTTTAATAGAAATGGGGTTTCACCATGTTAGCCAGGCTGGTCTTAAACTCCTGACCTCAGGTGATCTGCCCACCTCAACCTCCCAAAGTGCCGGGATTACAGATGTGAGCCACCGCACCTGGCCCAAAGTTACTGTTTTTGCATACGGTTACTAGTTATTTCAGCAACATTTGTTGAAAGGCTGGTTTTTTTTTTTTTTTTTTTTTTTTGAGACAGAGTCTCACTCTGTGGCCCAGGCTGGAGTGCAGTGGCATGATCGTGACGATCTCGGCTCACTGCAACCTCTGCCTCCCAGGTTTAAGTGATTCTTGTGTTACAGCCTCCTGAGTAGCTGGGATTACAAGTGTGCACCACCACGCTCAGCTAATTTTTGTATTTTTAGTAGAGATGGAGTTTTGCCATCTTAGCTAAGCTGGTCTGGAACTCCTGACATCGAGTGATCCGCCTGCCTCGGCCTCCCAGCTCTGGCCAAAAGACTAATCTCTTAATGCATTCTTCTGTATTTTTTCAGAATAAGTTGTTCAAATATGTGAGTTTATTTCTAGATTTTTTTTTCTGTTTTACTATATTGCTTATTTTTACCACCAATACCACAGAATATCCAGAGTTCTTTTTCTAACTCTTGCCTCCCTGGTTCGCAGTTCTCCAAATTCGAACACTTTCTTCCTTCTGAACTCAGCACCATCTCCTCCACTCAGGGAGTTCTCTGGGTTCTGACTCAGTTCCTACTTCCTGCACTGAAGTCTAGAAATTATCTCAACACAGTAAATCAGATAAATCATTAGGCTCATCTCATTTGTTTCTGATCTCTCAGGGATCACCATCCTTTGTCTCCTGATTTCTAATGTTTTCACAACTATTGTTTCTAATATATTTTTCAGGACATTAACTTGTTTCAGGTAGCAGAGGCAATCCATTGCCTAGTATTTCATCTTGGTCAAAAGCCAAATTTACCATTCCAGAGCCTCATTTTCCTATACGATCAGAGGCAATACATAATAATTTAAAAATATTACAAATTATATAGAATGATAAAACTATAAAATATTAATTACTTAATGTGAACATGCACTTAAAGTATTACATAAGGCTGTAGGGAATCAGAAGATTAATGTGACAAAGAAGAAAATTTTGTACACCTTGGCTTCTATACAACATGCTCAGGGCATTTTCTTCCTGCCATTTGGGCAGTTGGAAGAGCACACAATATTTAGGCTATATAAAGTTCAAGTGGATGGGTTTTGCCTCCCTTAACTACTAAATTACATTGACAGCCTTTTGGTTGTTATGAAATGTGCTATGCAACTGACCCCAAATCCTGGCGTGGTGACATGCTGGTATATCTCATTCTGACTTGAGGATTTGGATGGACATCATGATGTTTCTTTGGTTACAGAACTGTTATTAACTTATATTTCTCTCCAGTGGAGCAGGAACTGTGCTATGCTATTAAATTGGAGAAGAAGTCATCCAAGGAGGAAGAAAGTTGACTACTCAAGTGGCCCATCTGCCAAGTGATGCTGAGCCCAAAGAAGAGCTTCTGGACCATCACAGAGAAAGTCTGTCGCTCAGCTATACCAGTTTGGAGCAGGTACAGAAGCAAATATTCCTAATTGGTATAATAACTATTTGTTAAATGCAACAATGTACAATGTTTATATCCAACCTGTATTCTTGGAAGAAACTCAGACATAAAGATATTAGGGATTATTTTGCTCAAAATGCAGTAAGGAAAAAAATGTAACTATTCAGCATTCAACTCCAGGAACAAACACTGAATTCTCTCTACCTTTACCTATTCCTCTCACTCATTCTCAGTCCTAATAAGAACTATTCAAACAAAAATAAATTGTGTTTATTCCCAAGCACTAAGCTAAATGCAAAGAAGATAGACATAAATAATATGCTATGGCCCAAGAATTTTGAGAATGTACGGACATGTTTAAACTACCTAACATCAGTATACTCACTTTATTCAATTACTTTCTTCCCAAATCAATTGAGAATAAGTAGGAATAAAGCATATGATAATTTACTAGTTTTAACTTTTTTAAAACTTCGTGCAAGCCCATTTCAAGTATGGTCTCAAGTATATTATTTTGTGGCAGGAGGAAGAGATTAGTTTTGGTATAAATAATTAAATCTGGTTGAATGCTCCAGGATCCAATGAGGAATAGCAGGACATGATAGAAAATGCCTGAACTGGGATCAGAAAACACTGCTTTTGTTCTAGATAAGTCACATATTAGTTAAGTTAAATCTCTTCTCTTCACAGAGTCTCATTTCCTACAACTTTACATTGGGGAAGAGGAAGACATTAACGACATATACTTTAAACAACATGAACAGGAAAAAAATGAAGTATGTGAATGTTTTTATAAAATGTCAGTGTTTTAAAAAATTAAAAGACCACATAGTATAGTCATCTTGCCCACCTAAAATCTATGCTTTTCCTTTCCAGTTGGTTCTAAGATATTGAGACTACATTTCCTTGTCACCGTTGTATTCAGATGGAAACTTAATGTCTTCACCATTGAAGAGTGAGCAGAAGTGATGTCACTTTCAGGTCCAAGTAATTAAGAAATGATGCATCCTTCTATACTCACTTTTCCTCCTAAATGGCTGGATTCAAAGCCCTTCTGGGACCTAGATCATGGTAAAGCCATTCTCTGGACAGAAGTAAGGTCCCTAAATTACCATTTCAAGAGATGCAGTCTACTTAGCAGTAAGAACTGCCTTGGATTGTATAAGGAAGAAGTAAACAATTCTTAAGAGATGTTTATTTGCTGTAATTAGAATTACCTAATTAGCATAGTCTGTGAACTTCCAGACAAGAGGAAGCAAAATGGAACAGATTTGCCCCCAACTGAAACAACCAAAGATTTATCAAATATATAAAATAATGGTTTGTCAGACATTGGACATCAATCACTGAAGGAGAATGATCTCTAAGAAAGAAGGGAAAAAAGTCTCCTGCCTTGAAATAATTTTTAGGTTGCAATAGGAAAACTCAGATAAAGTACATTGGACCCTTTGAGATGAGAAAACGGTGTCAGATTCTGGGGAAACTAAGACAGCTGGAGTTCATATGGCAGAGTACCAAAAAGAAGAGAGCTGTTCAATAGGATAACTCTGGAGAACTGGAGAGGACTTCCTCTCCTGAATATAACAGCATTCAGCTGGATACTGTTCAGCATAGTTTCATGAGGAAAATACCTAAGGTGAGGGAAAGTACAATCCAAAAGGATTAGAGGTACAGGTAACCAATGCTTAGAAAGAGCTAGGAACAGTGTTTGATCCCAGCAATCAGATTGGGAACAAAATAATGAGTGGCACGACATTGAATTGAATATGCAAAAGAATAACACCTCAGAAGTGGGAAATAATTAGCTCTGGATGGAACACTGCTGTTAAAAATCTTTCTTTCCAAACAAATCTTAAAAGCAAGTTCTGTAAGTTATCAAACTGTCCAAGTAACTGCATCCCAGAACAAAATTCAGAATATTTATAGAAATGTAAAAATAGCACCAAAAGGGTAAAATTCAGAGAGTCTGCCATCTAATTAAAAAATATATGTATCATGCTTACAAAAAAACCAGGAAAATACTCCTCATGTTCAAAAATTAAGTAAAGGTGGCCAGGTGCAGTGGCTCATGCCTGTAATCCCAGCACTTTGGGAGGCTGAGGCAGGTGGATAACTTGAGGCCAGGAGTTCGAGATCAGTCTGGTCAACATGGTAAAACCCTATCTCTACTAAAAATACAAAAAATTAGCCAGGTGTGGTGGTACATGCCTGTACTTCCAGCCACTTGGGAGGGTGAGGCACTAAAATCACTTGAACCTAGGAGGTAGAGGTTGCAGTGAGCCAAGATCACGCCACTGCACTCCAGCCCGGGTGACAGAACAAAACCTTGTCTCCAAAAAAAAAAAAAAAAAAAGTAGAGGTATGCAAGATACAAAAAGGGAACCAAATTGAAATTCTAGAGATGAACCTTAGAATTTATGAGATAGATACACTAGATGGGATTAAATATAGATTAGACATTATGGAAGAAAAAAATAGTGAACTTGAAGACATAAAAATAGAGATTCTCCATAACAAAAAACAGAAAATTCAAAAAAAAAAAAAAAAGAATAAAGCATGAACAAGTTGTGGAGCAATTTCAAGTGTCCTAATATATATAAAATTGGAGTCTGAAAGGAGTGGGAGAGAGAAAATATATTTGAATAATGCCCACAAATTTTCCAAATTTCATAAAAATCATTAACTCACAGATTTAAGAAATTCAATGAACCTCAAGTACAAGAAACAGGAAGAAAGCTAAAACAAGAAACATCATAAACATATTGCTAGAAAGCAATAATAAAGTTGGATTGTAAGGCTCAAAATTGTTAAGATGTTACTTCTCCCTCAAATTGACTGATATATTCAAAGACGCCACAGTTAAATTCTCACCAGACTTGTCTTCCTCTTTCTGCTATTGAATTGGCAAACTGATTCAAAAACTTATGGAAAGACTAAGGAGCTAGAATGGCCATAATAGCATCAGAAAAGAAGAAAATGTTCAAGGATTAATACTATTTGATTTCAGACTTATTTTAAAGCTATAATAATCAATATAAAGTGATATTAGTATAAAGGAAGATTAACGAACAGAATAGAGCATCCAAAAAAAAATCCAAAAGTCATACGAAGAAAAGAAAATTACAAACTGCAGACTGGGAAAAAATATTTGCAAAGCATATAACTTAATAATAGTTTTATCCAGACTACATAAAGAGCTCTCAAAATTCAGTGGTAAGAAAACAAAACAACAAAAAGGCAAAAATTTGGACAGACACTTCACCAAAAAAGATTTACAAAACTGACAAATAAGCACATAAAATGCTTCTTAAATATAATTAGTCATTACTAAAATGCAAATCAAAATTACAATGATATATCTTTGCACCTATTAGGAAGGGTTAAAATTGTCAACACTGACCACGCCAATTGTTGGAGAGAGTGTGGAGAAATTGGAACTCTAATGAACAGCTATTGCAAAAGCAAACTGGTGTGACCATTTTGGAAAACAGCTAGCCATTTCTTACAAAATTAAATGTATGCCAGACATATGATTCAGGTATTTTACTCCTAGGTAATTACCTGATAAATGAAAGCAGGTGTCTAAACAAAGACTTGTATACTTATATTCATAGCAGCTTTATCCATAATAGCGAAACATCCAAACATCCATGAACATGTGAAAGGAAAAACTGTGTGGTATCCATGCAATGAAATGTGAATCAATAATAAAAAGGAATTAACAACTGATACACACTATAACCTGGATCAGTGTCAAAATAATTACATAGGGTGAAAGGAGACAGATTTTTTAAAAGATATATACAATATGATTTCCTTTTCATACAATTTTAGAAAATGTGAACTAATATGGAATGACAGCAGACCAGCAGTTGCTTGGGAAGAGGAATGGGAGAGGCAGGAGGGGTGAAATTGGAGGGGTGAAGCATGAGGGATGATAAATTTGTGGTCTTGATTGCACTGACATTTTCATGGGAGTCTACATATTCCAAAACTCATCAAACTGTACACTTAAGTATATGCAATTCTTTATGTCAATTTAGTGCAGTATATCCCAAATGTCTGCCAGTTATAGGGCTTACCCTGAACCAATTGGAAAAGTAAACTCTTTTTCTGTTTGCCTTACCTCCAACATATTTTTTTCCAGTGTCCAGGGTTATTCTTTCCACCTTCTACTCTTTTCAAGTCCTGTAGGGCTCAATGTTTTTATATTCTACAGCACTACTCAGTAAGAATGAATAGAATAATACATGTAAATGTTGCCTAGATGTGAGGTATTTAATGTAAGGTCCTTGAGACCTATTCATTGCAAGCTGTGACTTTAATTATTACTCTCTTCTTCTCAGAGACATTTCCATTTTAAATGAAAACCTGAAAAGGCTTACTTACATAAAGCAATGTGTTACATACGGTCAAATGACAATGAGTATTACATCTTAGTAGAATGTGGGTTGATTTGGGGAAGGAGGTCCCCAGGGGTCATTTTCATTGATCAACAAGTAACATACTCTTTTCTAAAGTTGACTTTGAGTCTTGGTAATAGCAATGCATTATATTTGTATAAGATACTAATGATTACAAAGTGCTTTCACATTTATCTCATTCAGACTTGCAAAGACCTTTTAAGGTGAAATTAGCACCAATTTACCAATAATAAAGTTGACAATGCTGATCAACAACTTGTTTTCTATTAAAAGCCAGAAGTGGAATTTGAGCTGAACTATCTGACTTTCAGTTCAACAATCTGTCCTTGAAACATAGCTGCATCTAGTTTAAATAATAAATTCCTTGAGAGCAATGAACTCTTGCCTCCTCTTACATAAAACCTTCCTGAAGTAATCATCAACCCTGCCTGATTTATGGATGGGAATTTTGTGCATTTTAAATAAACATTTAATTTCAAGTGGTGGGAATAGAGAGAAGAAACCTTGTAAAATAATATAGTGGCTTTTAAAGAACAAAATGCCATCAAACCCTTGGTCTGAACCACAAGGATTCATGTTCGATTTCTCGTCCTTTTGAACAAAGAAGAGGTAATGGTGACACAAGCACTGTGTTATTCAAGAGTGTACTCACATCCTAACATTCTTGACATCCCTTGAGCCTGGATTAGTATAATAATTTGCTTACACATCATTGACCACTCCCTTCAATACCTTCTTGGAAGACTCAAACCTCCTCAGTGTCTTCTCAATATTGGAGCACAACTTCTATGCTGGAGTTTGTGGCTCATGTTGTAGAAGTAGAAAAATTAGCCCGTCTTTAAGTGGGAAAGAAAGATTAACAAATTGTTAGAAATAAACAGACATACCAGTTTTCAGTATCTGCTAGACACAAAAAGTTGATGTATCTTATTTGTTTCACAGACTTTTTATACTCACCTTTTCTTAGATCAGGACACAGATTTTTGATAAATGGACTTGAAAAAAAGCTAGAAATGATAAAGACAGGGTTTAAATTTTAATATAATTCCAAAATTTTGATCTCTCCACTAATCCAAAATGAAAGGTAAAAACATGTACCTATATATTCTATTGTTTTGCAAAAAACAGGTACCAACGTAATTCAAAGGGGGAAGAATGGTTTTAAGCACTAAAGAGTACTGAAACAATTGGACATCATATTAAAAAAAAAAAATGAGCCTCCCTGTCACATCTTAGACAGGGAACAACTAAATGGATGATTAACTTAAATATATAAGAGTGGCGCTCCCAAGATGGCCGAATAGGAACAGCTCCAGGCTCCAGCTCCCAGCGTGGGTGACACAGAAGACTGGTGATTTCTGCATTTTCAACTGAGGTACCAGGTTCATCTCACTGGGGAGTGCTGGACAATCGGTGCTGGTCAGCTGGTACAGCCAAATCAGCGAGAGCTGAAGCAGGGCGAGGCATCACTTCACTTGGACAGCGCAAGGGGGAAGGGAATCCCTTTTCCTAGCCAAGGGAAACTGAGACACACAACACCTGGAAAATCGGGTAACTCCCACTCGAATACTGCGCTTTACCAAGGGTCTTTGCAAACGGCACACCAGGAGATTATATCCCACACCTGGCGGGGAGGGTCCCACGCCCACGGAGCATCCCTCATTGCTAGCACAGTAGTCTGAGATCTAACTGCAAGGCGGCAGGGAGGCTGGAGGAGGGGCGTCTGCCAACACTGAGGCTTAAGTGGGTAAACAAACCCACTGGGAAGCTCAAATTGGGTGGAGCCCACCACAGTTCAAGGAGGCCAGCCTGCCTCTGTAGACTCCACCTCTGGGGACAGGGCATAGCTAAACAAAAAGCAGCAGAAACCTCGGCAGAGGTAAATGCCCCATCTGATAGCTTTGAAGAGAGCAGTGGATCTCCCAGCACAGAGGTTGAGATCTGAGAACGGATAGACTGCCTGCTCAAGTGGGTCCCTGACCCTTGAGAAGCCTAACTGGGGGACATCTCCACTGGGTGCAGACTGACACCTCACACCTCGCATGGCAGGGTACACCCCTGAGACAAAGCTTCCAGAGCAAGAATCAGACAGCAACACTCATTGTGCAGCAATATTCTATCTTCTGCAGCCTCTGCTGCTGATACCCAGGCAAATAGGGTCTGGAGTGGACCTCAAGCAAACTCCAACAGACCTACAGCTAAGGGTCCTGACTGTTAGAAGGAAAACTAACAAACAGAAATGACACCCACACCAGAACGCCATAAGTACGTCACCATCATCATCAAAGACCAAAGGCAGATAAAACCACAAAGACGGGGAAAAAGCAGTGCAGAAAAGCTGGAAATTCAAAAAATCAGAGCGCATCTCCCCCTCCAAAGGAATGCAGCTCATTGCCAGCAACGGAACAAAGCTGGATGGAGAATGACTTTGACGAGCTGAGAGAAGAAGGCTTCAGTCGATCAAACTTCCCAGAGCTAAAGGAGGAACTACGTAACCAGCACAAAGAAACTAAAAACCTTGAAAAACAAATGGATGAATGGATAACTAGAATAATCAATGCAGAGAAGACGTTAAAAGAACTGATAGAGATGAAAACCATGCCACGAGAAATACATGACAAATGCACAAGCTTCAGTAACCAACTCCATCAGCTGGAAGAAAGAGTATCAGTGATTGAAGATCAAATGAATGAAATGAAGCGAGAAGAGAAGTGTGGAGAAAAAAGAGTAAAAAGAAATGAACAAAGCTCCAACAAGTATGGGATTATGTGAAAAGACCAAATCTACGTCTGATTGGTGTGCCTGAAAGTGATGGGGAAAATGGAACCAAGCTGGAAAACACTCTGCAGGATATCATCCAGGAGAACTTCCCCAACCTAGTAAGGCAGGCCAACATCCAAATTCAGGAAATACAGAGAACGCCAAAAAGATATTCCTCGAGAAGAGCAACTCCAAGACACATAATTGTCAGATTCACCAAAGTTGAAATGAAAAAAATGTTAAGGGCAGCCAGAGAGAAAGGTTGGGTTACACACAAAGGGAAGCCCATCAGACTAACAGCTGATCTCTCGGAATAAACTCTCCAAGCCAGAAGAGAGTGGGGGCCAATATTTAGCATTCTTAAAGTAAAGAATTTTCAACCCAGAATTTCATATCCAGCCAAACTAACTTTCATAAGTGAAGGAGAAATAAAATCCTTTACAGATAAGCAAATGCTTAGAGATTTTCTCACCACCAAACCTGCCCTACAAGAGATCCTGAAGGAAGCACTAAATATGGAAAAAAACAACAGGTACCAGCCATTGCAAAAAAATGTCAAAATGTAAAGTCTATCAATGCTAGGAAGAAACTGCATCAACTAACGAGCAAAATAACCAGCTAATATCATAATGACAGGATCAAGTTCACACATAACAATATTAACCTTAAATGTAAATGGACTAATGGTCCAATTAAATGACACAGACTGGCAAATTGGATAGAAAGTCAAGACCCATCAGTTTGCTGTATTCAGGAGACTCATCTCACATGCAGAGACACACATAGGCTCAAAATAAAGGGATGGAGGAAGATCTACCAAGCAAATGGAAAACAAAAAAAAGCAGGGGTTGCAATCCTAATCTCTGATAAAACAGACTTTAAACCATCAAAGATCAAAAGAGACAAAGAAGGCCATTACATAATGGTAAAGGGATCAATTCATCAGGAAGAGCTAACGATCCTAAACATATATGCACCCAATACAGGAGCACCCAGATTCATAAAGCAAGTCCTTAGAGACTTACAAAGAGACTTAGACTCCCATACAATAATAATGGGAGACTTTAACACCCCACTGTCAACATTAGACTGATCAATGAGACAGAAAGTTAACAAGGATATCCAGGAATTGAACTCAACTCTGCACCAAGCAGACATAATAGACATCTACAGAACTCTCCACCACAAATCAACAGAATATACATTCTTCTCAGCACCACATCGCATTTATTCCAAAATTGACCACATAGTTGGAAGTAAAGCACTCCTCAGCAAAAGTAAAAGAATAGAAATTATAACAAACTGTCTCTCAGACCACAGTGCAATCAAACTAGAACTCAGGACTAAGAAACTCAATCAAAACCACTCAACTACATGGAAACTGAACAACCTGCTCCTGAATGACTACTGGGTATATAATGAAATGAAGCCAGAAATAAAGATGTTCTTTGAAACCAATGAAAACAAAGATACAACAAACTAGAATCTCTGGGACACATTTAAAGCAGTGTGTACAGGGAAATTTATAGCACTAAATGCCCACAAGGGAAAGCAGGAAAGATCTAAAATTGACACCATAACATCACAATTAAAAGAACTAGAGAAGCAAGAGCAAACACATTCAAAAGCTAGCAGAAGGCAAGAAATAACTAAGATCAGAGCAGAACTGAAGGAGATAGAGACACAAAAAACCCTTCAAAAAATCAATGAATCCAGGAGTTGTTTTTTTGAAAAGATCAACAAAATTGATAGACTGCTAGCAAGACTAATGAAAAGAGAGAAGAATCAAATAGACACAATAAAAAAAGATAAAGGGGATATCACCACCGACCCCACAGAAATACAAACTACCATCACAGAATACTATAAACACCTCCACGCAAATAAACTAGAAAACCTAGAAGAAATGGATAATTTCCTGGACATTTACACTTTCCCAAGACTAAACCAGGAAGAAGTTGAGTCCCTGAATAGACCAATAGCAGGCTCTGAAATTGAGGCAATAATTAATAGCCTACCAACCATAAAAAGTCCAGAACCAGATGGATTCACAGCTGAATTCTACCGGAGGTACAAGGAGGAGTTGGTACCATTCCTTCTGAAACTATTCCAATCAACAGAAAAAGAGGGAATCCTCCCTAACTCATTTTACGAGGCCAACATCATCCTGATACCAAAGCCTGACAGAGATACAACAAAAAAAGAGAATTTTAGACCAATATCCCTGATGAACATCGGTGTAAAAATCCTCAATAAAATACTGACAAACCAAATCCAGCAGCACATCAAAAAGCTTATCCACCATGATCAAGTGGGCTTCATCCCTGGGATGCAGGGCTGGTTCAACATATGCAAATCAATAAATTTAATCCAGAATATAAACAGAGCCAAAGACAAAAACCACATGATTATCTCAATAGATGCAGAAAAGGCCTTCGACAAAATTCAACAGCCCTTCATGCTAAAAACTCTCAATAAATTTGGTATTGATGGCATGTATCTCAAAATAATAAGAGCCATTTATGACAAACTCACAGCCAATATCATACTGAATGGGCAAAAATTGGAAGCATGCCCTTTGAAAACTGGCACAAGGATGCCCTCTCACACCACTCCTATTCAGCATAGTGTTGGAAGTTCTGGCTAGGGCAATCAGGCAAGAGAAAGAAATACAGCATATTCAGTTAGGAAAAGAAAAAGTCAAATTGTCCCTGTTTGCAGATGACATGATTGTATATGTAGAAAACCCCATCACCTCAGCCCCAAATCTCCTTAAGCTGATAAGAAACTTCAGCAAAGTCTCAGGATATAAAATGAATGTGCAAAAATACAAGCATTCTTATACACCAGTAACAGACAAACAGAGCCAAATCATGAATGAACTCACATTCACAATAGCTTCAAAGAGAATAAAATACCTAGGAATCCAACTTACAAGGGATGTAAAGGACCTCTTCAAGGAGAACTACAAACCACTGCTCAGTGAAATAAAAGAGGACACAAACAAATGGGAGAACATACCATGCTCATGGATAGGAAGAATCAATATCGTGAAAATGGCCATACTGCCCAAGGTAATTTATAGGTTCAATGCCATCCCCATTAAGCTACCAATGACTTTCTTCACAGAATTGGAAAAAACTACTTTAAAGTTCATATGGAACCAAAAAAGACCCCACACTGCCAAGACAATCCTAAGCCAAAAGAACAAAGCTGGAGGCATCATGCTACCCGGCTTCAAACTGTACTACAAGGCTACAGTAACCAAAACAGCATGGTACTGGTATCAAAACAGAGATATAGACCAATGGAACAGAACAGAGCCCTCAGAAATAATACCACACATCTACAGCCATCTGATCTTTGACAAACCTGAGAGAAACAAGAAATGGGGAAAGTATTCCCTATTTAATAAATGGTGCTGGGAAAATTGGCTAGCCATAAGTAGAAAGCTGAAACTGGATCCTTTCCTTACTCCTTATATGAAAATTAATTCAAGATGGATTAGAGACTTAAATGTTAGACCTAAAACCATAAAAACCCTAGAAGAAAACCTAGGTAATACCATTCAGGACATAGGCATGGGCAAGGACTTCATGTCTAAAACACCAAAAGCAATGGCAACAAAAGCCATAATTGACAAATGGGATCTAATTAAACTAAAGAGCTTCTGCACAGCAAAAAAAACTACCATCAGAGTGAACAGGCAACTTACAGAATGGGAGAAAATTTTTGCAATCTACTCATCTGACAAAGGGCTAATATCCACAACCTACAAAGAACTCAAACAGATTTACAAGAAAAAAACAACCCCAGCAAAAAGTGGGCAAAGGATATGAACAGATACTTCTCAAAAGAAGACATTCATACAGCCAACAGACACATGAAAAAATGCTCTTCATCACTGGCCATCAGAGAAATGCGAATCAAAACCACAATGAGATACCATCTCACACCAGTTAGAATGACCATCATTAAAAATATAAGGAAACAACAGGTGCTGGAGAGGATGTGGAGAAATAGGAACACTTTTACACTGTTGGTGGGACTGTAAATTAGTTCAACCATTGTGGAAGACAGTGTGGCAATTCCTCCAGGATCTAGAACTAGAAATACCATTTGACCCAGTCATCCCATTACTGGGGATATACCCAAAGGATTATAAGTCATGCTGCTATAAAGACACATGCACACGTATGTTTATTGCGGCACTATTCACAATAGCAAAGACTTGGAATCAACCCAAATGTCCATCAGTGACAGACTGGATTAAGAAAATGTGGCATATATACACCATGGAATACTATGCATCCATAAAAAAGGATGAGTTTGTGGCCTTTGTAGGGACATGGATGCAGCTGGAAACCATCATTCTCAGCAAACTATCGTAAGAACAGAAAACCAAATACCGCATGTTCTCACTCATAGGTGGGAATTGAACAATGAGATCACTTGGACACAGGAAGGGGAACATCACACACCGGGGCCTATTGTGGCGGGGGGGGGGGGAGGGTTAGCATTAGGAGATATACCTAATGTAAATGACGAGTTAATGGGTGCAGCACACCAACATGGCACATGTACACATATGTAACAAACCTGCACGTTGTGCACATGTACCCTAGAACTTAAAGTATAATTTTATATATATATATATATATATATATATATATATATATGCTCAAATTACAGTAGTTCTAAAAGAAAACATGGGGGAAACTTTCATGACTACTGATTAGACAAAGGTTTCTTAAACAGGATATGAACATAACCTAGAAAAGAAAAAAAAATAAATCATGCTTCTTCAAAAGTAAAAATTTCTGCTTCCCAAAATGTACTGTTAATAGATTGAAAAGACAAGCTATAGACTAGGAGAAAAAAATGGGCAAAGCACCTATTTAATAAAGGCATTTTTAGAATATATACATACTTTTAAGAATTAATATGAAGATAACTCAATTCTTAAGCAATAGATTTGAATAGACACTCCACCAAAGAATATGAATGGCATGAAAAGATGCTCAACATCATTAGTCATTGGGAAAATGCAAATTAAAACCACAATAACATGTCACTACATACCTACTTGATATCTAAAGTTTGAAAAATATTGAGAATACCAAGTTTGGTGAATATGTGATGCAAATAAAACACTCATACATTGCTTGTGGTAATGCAAAAATGCTACAGACATTTTGGAAAAATGACTGGCATTTCCATATCCTGTTAAACAGATACCTACCTTGTAACCCAGCACTCCAACTCAGAATTATTTCCAAAGAAAAATTTCTTCATATAATGATCTCAATGTAAATACATAAACTTTATTCATAGGAGCCAAAAACTGGAGCAAAGCTGAATAGCCATCAGTTTTGTAAATATATAAACAAATTGTGGCATTTTTGTATAATGAAATGCTACTTAACCATTAAAATAAACTATCAATACATACAACAATATGGAAACATCCAAAAGGCATGCCAGAAAACACATATATTGTACAGTTCCATTTAAATGACATCTGAAGAAGGCAAAAACTATGGAGACAGAAAATAGGCTAGAGGTCAGGTGTTGGGGTGGGAGACTACAGGGTTAACTACAAAGAGTCATAAGGAAACTTTGTTTGTGGTGATGGAAATGTTCTGCAACTTGATGGTAGTGTTGGTTAAAGGACAGTGTAAATTTGTCAAAGTTCACCAAATGATACAATCAAAAGTAGAATTTTACTATATATAAATTACACCCAAACATCTGATCTTAAAAAGAGGATACAATGTATTAGTAAATGCTAAAAGACTTCAGAGAATATAAAGAAATATAGGAAACGAAATAATGCATAGACCCTTGTGTGCAAAAAGGGATAAAAGACATTCAGATGTGGCTCTATAAGAAGGAGGTGACCATTCATTTCCTGGAGTAGACTAGTGTGGAACATCATACTTTGTGGCTGGAAGGAGAAATTGATGTGGCAAGCACAGGAAAGGGAACAGACCATGGCTACTGCAATTGATGATATGTTAGAAAGTCATTAATTCAAAGTTGGTTAGGAAGTCATAAATTCAAGGTTTGTTAGGGAGAGTAAGGCCAGATTGTCTGGTCATGAATATGGTCATTATGTGGCTATGGATGTCAGATCTTACAGAGTGGCCAATTTAACAATTGGCTTTCATTGTACAAAGCTGAGGCCATAATGATCACTTTTGTAGTTAATTCATGGCTTATTCATATCAGTCTCCAAACTAGATTCAGGCATTAAAGTTCACATAGAGGAATTTGCAGTAGGCAACTTGAACTCAACAAGCAGTGACCACATGATAAGCATTACAAAAAGCACTTAGCACATCTTAATTTATTCACACAATCATAGCACAAGGTTGATATGTGCGCTTAGGAAGAAACTGAAGCTCATGTAGCTAGTATTGCTGGCTATTTCATGCCTCCTGTTCTTCAGGGCAATTGTATGAATTTCTTCTTCTATTAAATTACTTATTCATTCAGCAAACAATTTTAAATTATCAATTATATACTGCATCCAGTTAATAGTACAGGCCCATTTTAAACTCAAATCTTTGACCAAAACCCACAACTTCAAAAATGATCTGTGCTAGTAAAGTAGAAAATAAGAGTCAAGAAGTCAAGAAAAAGTCTACATCATTTTGATTTTAATCCTGTATATATTTTATGTCCTTAAACATATACTTAATGTTAATGCATCAATCAAATGAAAACATAGAATTAGATAATCTCCAAGATTTTTTCATGCTATGTTGTTCTATGATTTCAACTTTACTCAGAATAGAAAAAAATTGATGAAAATTATCCTAGATTTAACAGAGATTGGCTATCGTTGATGCTGGGTATGCTCTATAGATTCTTCCCCTGGACTGTGATCTATTTTTCTCTCTCTGCCAGAAATATAGGCTACTGTTAAGCAAAAGCTGAGTCCCTCCTAGGTATTTAGGTTGGTGCAAAATTAATTGCATTTTTGCCATTAAAAGTGGCAAAATACCTTTTGCGATTACTTTTGCACCAACCTAATAATACCTTTCACTGAAGACAGCCACCTCCCTGGATTGTATATTCCCACCCTCACATCTGTGTTCACAGAGTGGCTGGTTGATGCTGAAATATAAGTGGGCCTCATACTTCGACTTAAACTATCTCTGAACGTCATTCCAGTTTCAGAGCTTCCCATGCATTTCTGAGGCTTCCTTTTAACTTGCACTGCAGTTCACCTTCTCTTTCTGCCTAATCCCACTTCTCTCACATGAATTCAGGTGGAATCCCCTGGTTCACTCCACTACAAAGTCCTTGCATCCAGATCTCCATCCAAAGTCTATGTTCCAAAAACCTGGGCAAGGATCTATGGCATAGATCAGATAATAATTAATTATATGTAAGTACCATTTAAAACATAGTACTTTTTAATCATTATATAGGAAAAGTAGAACTGATCTGAATTTTTCATCTTTTTCCATATAGATCTTTATTTAAAACATTATGTAAGATAGTATATTTTCAAGCTAATATTGAGAACAATTGGTCAAAAATAACTAAACATCAAAATATCCATTTATATACCACTCTATAGTTTACTTATGTGCAAAGCATTTTACAAGTATAGTAAGAGATATCATGAATTGCATAATATAACCTCCTGAGAACTTTCAAAAATAAAATAGGCCGGGCACGGTGGCTCAAGCCTGTAATCCCAGCACTTTGGGAGGCCGAGACGGGCGGATCACGAGGTCAGGAGATCGAGACCATCCTGGCTAACACAGTGAAACCCCGTCTCTACTAAAAACACAAAAAAAACTAGCCGGGCGAGGTGGCGGGCGCCTGTAGTCCCCGCTACTCGGGAGGCTGAGGCAGGAGAATGGCGTGAACCCGGGAGGCGGAGCTTGCAGTGAGCTGAGATCCGGCCACTGCACTCCAGCCCGGGCGACAGAGCAAGACTCCGTCTCAAAAAAAATAAATAAATAAAAAATAAAATAAAATAAAATAAAATAATCAGAGAGGGAGGCAGAGAAAGATGGCCAAATAGAAGCCTCCAAGGATTGCCACCCCCACCCCCACAGGAACATCAAATCCAACAACTATCCACACAAAAAAAGCATCCTCATAAGAACAGAAACCCAGATTAGCAATCACGATATCTGGTTTTAACATCGTATTAAGGAAAGAGGCACTGCAGAGGGTAGGAAAGACAGCCTTGAATTGCCTACATCACCCTCCCCTCCACCCCACAGCAGATATGTGGCATGGAGTGAGAATCTGTGAACTTCAGGGAGGAAGAGCACAGGGATTGTGAGACATTGCCTCGGAGCTCAGCTATCCTGTAACAGCGGAAAGCAACACAGTGAAGAACTCAGCTGGTGGCCGACAGAACATTTAGACCAGTCCTAGTAGGAAGCAAATCATCCATGCCAGTAAGTGGAACCTGAGTTCGGGCAAGCCCTGCCATCATGGGCTAAAGGGCTCTGGGGTCCTAAATAAACTTGAAAAGGCAGTCTAGGCCACACAGATTACAATTCCTGGACAAGTCCTGGTGCCGTGCTGGTCTCAGAGGCAGTGCACTTGGGGTGCATTCAACCTAGCGAGGCACCAGCTAGGGCAGCCAAGGGAGTGTTTGCATCACTCCTCCCCCAGGCCCAGGCAGTACAACTCGCAGCTCTAGGAGAGCCTCCATCCCTCTGCTTGAAGAGAGGAGAAGGGGGAGTAAAGAGGACTTTGTCTTGCAGCTTGGATGTCAGCTCACTGACAGTAGAATAGAGTACCGGACAGAGTTCAAAGGCCCACATTCCGGGCCCTAGCTCCCAGATAGCATTTCTAGACACACCGTGGGCCAGAAGAGAATCTGCTTCCCTGAAGGAAAAGACCCAGTCCTGGCAAGATTCATCATCTGCTCATTAAAGAGCCATGGGGCCCTGAATAATCAGCAGTGGTAGCCAGGTAGTACTTGCCTTGGGCCCTGGCTTAGAGACTGAAAGAGACTCAGAGCCTTGCTGGCTTCAGGTGGGACCCAGCACATTCCCAGCTGTGGTGGTTATGGGGAGAGGCTCCTGCTTGAGGAGATGAAAGGGAAGAGTAAAGGAGACTTTTGCAGCTTGTGTACCAGCTTGACCACAGTGGTGTACAGCACAAAGCAGACACCTTTGGTTTCCCAGTTTCAGGCCTTGGTCCTGGATGGCATTTCTAGACCTGCTCTGGGCCAGAGGGAAACCCACTGTCCTGAAGGAAGAAATCCGGGCCTGAAGACATTTACCACAAGCTGACGAAAGAGCCCTCTGGCCTTAAGTGAATATCGGAGTAGCCAGGCAGTGCTCACCGTGGGCCTGGGTCAGTGGTGACCATGGAACAAGACTCTTCAATTGAGGAAAGGGGAAGGAAGAGTAGGAGGGACTTTGTCTTGTGGGTTGGGTGCCAGCTCAGCTGCATTTGAATAGAGTACCAGGTAGATTCCTAAGGTTTCCAACTCCAGGCCTTGGCTCCTTGACAGGATCTCTGGACCTTCCCGGGGCTGAGAGGAACTCACTGCCCTGAAGGAAAGGACCCAAGCCTTTCTGGATTCACCACCTGCTAACTGGAGAGCCCTTGGGCCTTGAGTGAAGACAGATAGGCAGTGGTCACTGCAGGCTGTGGGCATGACTCAGTGCTGTGCTGGCTTTGGGTATGACCCAGCTCAGTCCCAGTGGTGGTGGCCACAGGAGAGCTTATGTCACCCTTTTCCCAGATCCAGGTAGCTCAGCGCAGAGAGAAGACTCCATTTGTTTGGAGGAAAGGAAGGAGACAGAATAAGCGTCTCTGTCTAACAAGGAATTGATAACCAGAATATATAAGGAGCTCAAACAACTAAGTTTGAAAAAAGTCTGTTAATTGGATTTAGCAATGAGCAAAAGATCTAAAATAGACATTTCTCAAAAATGGCAAACGGGTGTATGAAAAGGTGCTCAACATCACGATCATCAGAGAAATGCAAATATAAACTACAATGAGATATCATCTCACCACAGTTAAAATGGCTTTCAAAGACAGGCAATAATGAATGCTGGTGAGCGTGTGGTGAAAAGGGAAACCTCATGTTGGTGGGAATGTCAATTAGTACAAGCACGATGGAGAACGGTACAAACAATATAGAGGTTCCTCGAAAAACTAAAAAGAAAGAAAATCAGTATATTGAAGAGATAGCTGCACTCTCATATTTATTGCAACACTATTCACAATAGCCACTATTGAAAGCAACCCAAGAGTCCATCAACAGATGAATAAAGAAAATGTGGTATATATATATATACAGTGGAATACTATTCAACCATAAAAAGTATGAGATCCTGTCATGTGCAACAACATGTATGGTACTGGGTACAGTGTGATGGCATTTGAAGCTCTAAAAAACCACTGTCAAATAGCATGCCTCTCCTACCTTCAAATATTCACCAAAAAAAACTATGTGTAGAAGGTAAGATAACTGTTGTTATACTGTTTAATTTTGCCTGGGATCCAAGGATAAGGATTTTATAATGAGCTAAATATTAACAACATGATAAAAAGAATCTCACTGTAAAATATACTGTTGAAAGACAGGATCCCCAAAATACTTCCTAGCATAATATAGTATTTTCTAGTCCTCTACCAATAACATTCCTATTTAGACTACAAAGGAATCAAAGCAAGTGAAAATCAAGCTCTAAAAATTATCTTACTCAATTTTTAAAAGCATATTGTAAAAATATTTGGAGCTAAGAATCATAAGAATGAAAACATACATAAAATAGGAGTTATAAAAATGCTTTTATTTTTAGACCATCATTGTCATATCCATCTTCAGTTAAAACAGCTTGAAGATTCCAATGCAATTAGAAGTGAAGAAAGAATGTACAGGTTTGGGCCGAGTCAGGATGATATAGTTCATTATTAGCTTCAGTAATGGGTAATTCATTCATTCAATCAGCATCCAGTTGTTGATCTCTTTCGAAGTGTCAGGTTTTTTACCAGAAGTTGTTTCCATCATAATCTTATGGAATCTGGGCCATAAATTTTTTTCAAGCAGGATGCTATGGAAGCATACATTACTTTCAGAGCCTTAAATAGCATTATCTACTAAGAAAAGATAGAAAGAATTTGGCTAACAATATTTTAAAGTGACAAGAAATTACTATTGATGTTTAAACATTTCCATATTTGAGTGTTCTTATATTTAGCTCAATTCAACTAACAACTATTGGCATTTATTATATGCAAAGTATTATGAATAGGCTGTTAGAGGTTCAAATGTGATTAAGACAAAGGTTATTCAACGTTTATTATTTTTGAGGAAAGAAAAAGATATAATTTTATTAAAATATAGAATGTGATGAATATCTTAAAACCTATATATGTAGACATGTCTGAAATGGTTTCAAATGCCAACACTAGACAGATAGAATAATTAATGATGCAAAAGAGAGGCAGAGAAAAATTTTGTTTTGTTGTTCTGTTTCGTGTGAGTGTCTGTGTGTGTGTGTGTGTGTGTCTGTATGACTAAGTGCAAGTATAATAAATCAAGACTTAATATCTGAAAATGCCTCTTTTCCTTACAAAAACCAAGGAAGGTAATGAAGTCCACTCTTTTAGCAGAAATTCAAAAGCTACTCCTGAATTTTTGAGTATTTGCTGAGAGCTATAGCTAACAATTTTGCGGAAAATAAAGGATCATATTTTTTCACATTGAACAGATTTGAACTTCAGATAAAATTGACTTCTATTGAGGGGAAATGTATATACAGAGTCTAAATTTTAGCTTTCTGTATAAAAAGGCTGAAAAATCTTGGCAACTCTGTTATTTATGATATAAACAAGTAATAATTCCAGTACAGAAAGGTATGGAATATGACAACAAACAAACTACAGTAACACACAAACAAGTGAAACCAAACCAAGGAGTCTGGAAAAAATAAGTATAAAGAAAACTGTGTGTGTGTGTGACGGTGTCTCGCTCTGTCTCCCAGGCTGGAGTATGATAGTGTGATCCCAGCTCACTCCAATCTCCACCTCCTGGGTTCAGACAATTCTCCTGCCTTAGCCTCCTGAGTAGCTGGAATTGCAAGCGCCCCCCCACCCCCACCCACCACACATGGCTAATTTTTTTGTATTTTTGGCTTCCCACAGTGCTGGGATTACAGTGTGAGTCACTGAACCTGGCCCCCTAAAGAAAGTAACTTTAGGAAAAATCAAGGAAAGTGTGGAAAAAAAAGAAAGAGAGAGAAGAATCAAGACTGAATGATAGGGGAAATACGTTTGCTTTTAGAACATCATTATCATATCCATATTCAGTTCAGATCAGCTGGAAGTTTCCAATGCAGCTAGAGGTAGAAGACATACAGGCCTGGGACCAGTCAGGAAGACACAGTTCATAGCTCGTAGTGTGGTGGAAGATATTTAACACTACAGAATAGCTATACAAATACTGGAAATGCTGAAAAGCCAGAGGACAGTGAAACAACCTGAGGATTAACAACAGAAGAGAGCTGGTAACACTCCTAGCACTGGAGAGTTAAAAGAGGTGGAGGTGACAGTGACCATGAGCCAGCACCCTCTCAAAGCCAGACTCATGAAGCTGACTCAGCCACTGTTGGAACTGCTGCCTGGATCCTAGGGGAAGCAGTTCCCTGGACGGTCCCTTCCTTCTTGTCTCCAACCTAAGGCTAACACTTCCCATTTGCTAGTTGAAACTATTCAGAAGGCAGAGCAATATAGTTTGCGGAGATCAGACTTCCATGACACAGAGCAAAGCAGGGAAATGGATGTCAGAGCAGAGAAGCAGAGGACCAAAGACACTCACCAAAACACGGCAAGAGTCAGCAGTCCAATCACAAGTCTCTCTGGCCTTTGTGAGGAAACCGATCCGGAGGAGAAATGATGAATACAAAGCAGATAGTTCTTAGAATAAAGTGAGGAGCCAGAGTACAAAAATCTAGATATGTAAAAAAAAAAAAAAAAAAAAATCAGATACTTAAAGACTATTCTAGCATACTTCAGGTAAGGGCAAGATAACCTGAAGTTAACCTAAGATAACTTCAGTTTATCAAGGAGAATTAGAAAGAGAACCAGGGGGTCCCATAAACAATCCCCGTGAGCAAGAGCATGGGAATACAGAATTTATATTTTGAAAAGACCATTCAAATAGCATTACCTTAAAAATAGAATATAGACAGCAAATCAGAAATGTTAGTCTGAAGATTCCTTCCAACAGGAGACAGGGCATGAAAAAAACAAGGTCTTTGTTAACCTCACTGTTAGAAAGCTAACTTTCCATAGACTACCATGTCAAGATTTCACTGAGGAAGATTCAGCAGCAGTGGGAGCAAGAAGATGGCTCTTCTTGCTGTGTGGTCTCAGTACAGAGGGATAGAGAATACATTCAGGTTAGGTGCCTATGAGTTGTAGCTTACTTTGGTTATCTGCTTATATATGTGTCTATATTTAATAGTACTATTTTGAGCCTCTGTTATAGCTAGGTTAACATAAAATAATTAAAATATGAACTTTGGCACCCAATATCTAGTGTGATACTAGACATATGGTAATCATTAATAAATGTAAATTAATCACATAGTCTCAGGAAACTTTTTATGTAATTTGATTCCATCCTTGGATATCTAATCAAATCAGGATCCTTTATTTTATGTATTTGAGCTGCTGTAAAGTGGGACTACTATTGAGTTTCAGGGTAGATTAAATGACATAAAAAGAAAATGATTTAAATAATGCCTTGTTGATAGTAAGTACTTGACTGTGTATATTAGGATTTTTTAGATTTTATCTCACCTTTTTGGTATTTTACTAAAATTAAATATATATGTTCCAAATAGAGAACTACTTGATGTATTTGATCCCAACCTGGTGCCAAAACTAGAAAAGGCAAATGAGATAAACGGCACCCTTTTTAGCATCCTGCCAAAGCAAGGCTCCATTCAAGCATCTGTATATTCATTCAGCGGCTGCTCCATTTACACTGATGACGCTTAAGTGTCTATGTTTCCCGAACCTCTGTCATGTACATTAAACTGCCCATGAGACGTCTCCCCATTTGGATGTATCAAACCCATCATTTCCAAATTGAAACTTAACCCCTGTGTTACCAGTTCAGGAAAGAACATCATCATAAACTAGTTCTCAAGTCAGTTAGTGAATTATTCTTGATTTCTTCAATAGTCAATTCTACTTCCAATTGTGAACCATATATTTTAACTCTACTTGCTGTATAATTTTAAATAGCAAGCAACTCACCTTTATGTACCCCATTGCCAGTACTTTAATGCAGAATACCACTTGACTAGATTACTGACACAGACTTTCAAATTATCTCCTATTCTTTGTACTGTACTGGTTTCCCTATGCACTATTATATTTTCTTCACTTTATAACCTGAGTGTGATGTTTGAGGATCCATATTTGATTATGCCATTTTCATACGTAAAGCTCTTAAAATGCCCTTGCTTTTAGAATAAAGTTCATGCCATCAGGATAAATCTTCCTTGGCATAGAATATAAATGGCTATATGCCCCCTGTTTTCAACTTTAGCCTCATCTCATACAACTCCTTATCTTCTACTCCAATCTCCAGTGACACTGAACAAGAATACTGCAAGCTGGCATTCTCTTTCTCTGGAACATTCTTTTTATTTGACCAATCTAAAAGGAGAAGAGAACATAGCTAGGGAGAACATCTGGAAATTTATGGAAGTAATCTAGGTATGTGGAAAGAATTTGTAGTCTAGAATGCTAGTGCCAGAGATGGAGCGTGAAGAAGAAATCCTAGTGAGAGCTCAGTGGGTTCTACTGAAAAGTAATAAGAAGATGAACTTCCAATGAACTTCCAAGGGAACACTAAGGTCCTCTGCTTGGGGAAAGTACTGGTGACATTAGGAGCAATATGGAAATTGAGATAGGAACTCTATTGTAGTCTCTCTATCTGTAAAATGAGAATGATACTGTCTGCTTTACACGTTTCCTACAGGGTCATTGTGCAAATAACATAACAACTGTGAAAGTGCTTTGAAATAACACATTTCTATAAAATTTGAAAGGGCTTTATTTCACGAATTGGCCAGACCACATCATACTGTTAGGACTCTGGCATCCTTCCCCCTCTCTTTTCCCACTTCCATGAGAATCTTCATCTAGAATGTAGCACCAGTAGTAAGTTCTGCGTAGACACAGAGGGTAGCTGCTGCCAGAGAAATTACACAAGTTCTTGAACTCTTCCAGTTGGTACTCTTTACCAGAAATGATGGTATTATGGGTATATTGGCAAATGGAGTTTTTCTGAGCAAAAGAGTTTTTTTCTTTTAGGTGATTAAGTAGTACTTGGTGCGAAAGTACAATCCTGCAGAGAATACTTGAAGTGAGATGCAGGAGAGTGAAATAAGCTGCTCAACTGCTATACCAGGCTTCAGAGACAAGAGCAGAAAACCTAAGCCAGATTATTTATTTGGCTACTTTTCAGCCAGTTGAGAAACTTACAAAAGAAAAATTATGTCACCACTGGGCTCTGTGTTATAGACACACACTTAACTATGACAAAAGAGAGCAAGGAATTAAGGAATTATTTATTCGTAGGTAAAGATTTTTAAATTGTGGAATGCACTATTTTAACTCTGTTTCTGATACTTCATCCTTGGGGGTGAAAACATGCAGTGGACTTTTAAAAACAAATCTGAGATGTTTTCAAGCTATGTATCTATGGATCAATTTGTTAAAACATCAATTTAAAAGCGAAAGACATAAAGTAGATGTCTCTTTGAAGATATATTTTACAGTCTCATAATTTCTCCTTTCTATTCGTAAGAAAGTGAAAAGTGTAGCTAATTATAATTAAGTAGAAGAAAATATGAACTATAGAGGAAACTAATCAGACATTTATTTAATTCACAACCATTGCAATAAAAGCTCAAAATTAAAGATACTTCAAATACACCAAAATAAAGGCAAAATCTGAAACAAACAAAACAACTCTGTTCAGTATTTTCTACTGTACAATAGCATTATTTTTCATTGTATTATGCCAAAATTAAATCAGACAATTTGAGTCTGAGATTTATTGAGTTCCTACAGTGTCAGGTATTATTCTTGGATTTGAGGAAAGTGAGAACAATGCAGACATAGTTTCACTATTCATAGAAATCACTTCCAGCAAGAGAAACATAATCAACAAATGAATAGAAGACCAATAGGAAGCATCTATGCTGTTCTAGGTGAAAAATATAAATGTCTGTTAGTGTAGCAGTGGAAATACAGTGATCAGATTCAGGATATATTTTGAAGGTACATTATCCTGGATTTTCCAATTTATTAAATGTATAAATGAGAGAAATACGTGAGTCAAAGATGATAAAAGGTCATAAACAAAGAAGAAAATATGGAAACAAATTCAAACTATAGTGAGAGCGCAAAAGAAAATCCAATTGATTAAGCACAAGAACAACATAGATGCTTCCTATTAGTCTCTCTGACATATTGCAGCCCTTTATTCTGTAGTCCACATAGGAGCTATGGCATCTTTAAAAAACAATCATTAAATTATAAACAGTACTGATTAAAATATAATGGTATTCCATTATACTATATTCAAATATAATGCCCTAAAATAAACAGTCCTGTTCTACTGGCTCATCTAATCTTTCTTTGCTCTTCATTCTATGCATTGATTTTCAGGCATGCTGGCAGAAATGTGTTCCAACACACAAAACATTTCATTCATTCAAGGCCCTTTCCCTAGTTAAGCTTTTTGTTTGAAATGCTCTACTTCTTATCAATCTGGTCTCTCCCTGCCCCAGAAAGATCTTCCTTTACTCTCTTTGCTGAAGCAATGCCTCTCATTCCCTCTGGCAACTACAAATCACTTTCTACCACTTAACCTACTTACAGTTTCTATACAGTGTTATCAGTCCTTGAAGACATTTATTTGTTTATGTTTCCCCTGCTAGAAGTGATTTCTATGAATAGAGAAACAATGTCTGCGTTATGCTCACTTGTCCTCAAATCCAAGAATAATGCCTGACACGGTAGGAACTCGATAAATTTCCCTCTGAAATTTTCTTATTTAATTTTGGCATAACACAATGAAAAATGATGCTACTACAAAATTGAAAACACTGAATGCAGTTTTGTTTGTTTCAGGTTTTGCAATACTTCATTTGTCAGGCTTCATTTGTCACCCTAGAATTGTATGCTATCCCCTAGCAGCCTTCCCTTCATCCAAAGATAAATTTTTAACACTTTTGAACAAATAAAACATAAGCTTATTGGAAAATGTTTGTTTAGGGAATACACTGGAGCTGTTCTTTCTTCTTTCCATTTTAAAATCCAGGTGTGAGTGTCATACCCAAATCTGTAGTGGCTAACCATGAGTAAAGGATTAAGAAAATCTGGGTGTCACTCTGACATAGTTGAGCTGTTGACCTGATGCCAGCAGCTAACTATCTTCAGACTCCTTGTTATTTGAAGAAAAAATAAATAAATAAACCCTTATTTGTTGAAGATACTATTGGAGGGATCTACTTGCAACTAAAATTGTTCTGACATCATCCAGTTGTCAAGGTTAAAAAACAAATCATGCTAATGAATTGCCTTTATTCAAAAGAATAAACTTGGCTGGGTGTGGTGGCTCATGCCTGTAATCCCAGCACTTTGGGAGGCTGAGGCAGGCAGATCACTTGAGGTCAGAAGTTCGAGACCAGCCTAGGCAACATGGTGAAACTCCATCTGCACAAAAAATACAACAATTAGCTGGGCATGATGGCACGTGCCTGTAGTCCCAGCTACTCAGGAGGCTAAGGCACAAGAATCGCCTGAACCCAGAAGTGGAGGTTGTAGTGAGTCAAGATTGCGCCACTGCACTCCAGCCTGGGTGACGGAGTCAGACTTTGTCTCAAAAATAAAAGTAAAATTAAAAAGTCTTTCCAAACACATTAAAAAAAAGAATAAACTTGCAGATGCATATCCATGTATTTTATATATGTATATTAAGTAGGCATCTGTCTTTCTAAAATGAGTTAAAGTGCAATGAAGTATCCCATCCTTCAATTTTGGTCATTCCATAATGGAAATATCAGCATAAATTAACATTCCTTTGGGCAATATTTCTCAAATTTAAGTATTCTTCATAATTCCCTGTGAATATTTTACCAATGTAAACACTTTAAAACAGTCTAGTATATTAAGACTCATATAGATTAACGACCTGAGTAATTCTGAAATATATTGTAGCCTGAAAAATCTCTAAATTTTGCACAGCATAATTATATGTAGATCAATCTTCACTTTGATAACATTACACCAAAGTAAACTTTTTTTGTTTTTTAAGAGATGGGGTCTTGCTATGTTGACCAGGCTGGTCTTGAACTCCTGGCCTCTAGAGATCCTCCCACCTTGGCTTCCCAAGTGTTGGAAATACAGGCATGAGCTACTGCACATGCCAAGAGAGTATTTTATTGGATTAATCAATTGGTTCTACCTGAGAGGGGGACTGTAGGAGAACTAGATAGGGCAAGGTAAAATTCAAATAAACATTATAAAGTGGGGCATAACATTTGTAGATTATCTCTAGAAAAGGGGCTTAACAGCTGTTAGCAACAAGTACACAGGAGTACTGAATGGAACTAGGAAATAGAAGAGAGGCTAATCGACAATCTACATTGCTCTTGCTCTTACTATTTCTTAGCTTTTCAAACATATCCCAAGTAGGCACTTACTGTGATTCCTAGTCATGCCTCAGCTAGTTTGTTTGGCAAAGAAAATGAACGTAGACAGCTGTTTTGTATCAGTTACCTACAATTAGTTGTGCCATGTAACAAACCACCCTGAAACTTACTAGTTTAAGACAACTATTTATGATTTCTTATAAGTCTATAAGTCAGTTGGCTTGTGCTGCCCATCAGGGACAGCTGTGGCTGATCTCAGCTGAGCCTGCTCATTTATCTATGTCAATTGTATAAGGGTTAACTCTTCTAGGATATCCTCAGTTGGGATGGCGAGGCTGGGAACACATGCTTTCTCTTTTTCCAGGAGACTGGTCTGGGTCTGTTCTCATGGTATGTCAGGGGTTCAAAAGAGGAAGTGGCAACACACAAGTACTTTTAAAATCTTTACTAGTGGCAAGTTTATAAAGAATCCATCAGCCAAACAATTCACGTTGTCCAGCCTAGAGTCTCTGGACAGAAACTACCAGAAGCCATGAATAAAGGATTGGCTGGAAAATTAGGACCAATCAACACAATAGTAATTTAATTCAACACTTTAGATTTATAGGAATTGTTGAAGAGATTGATAGTTTCCCACAAAAATATCCAATCTATCTTTCCTCCTTAGTAACACAAATTTTGCTTTTAGCTGGATATATGCCCGCCCAGGATTAAAGATTCTATTTCCCTTCATTTCCCTGCAACTTTGAAACTAAGTACAGCCACATGACTGTGCACCAGCCAAAATAGGATAAGTAGTAATGTCCAGTAATAATCGGACATTAATAATGTCCAATAATAATGTCTAAAAGTCTCTTGAAAAAAGAGTTCATCTAGATTTTACACCCTACCATGCCTCCTTCTTCTGGATTCCAGAACTAATGACACTCTGAAATGACCATGAAGGGGAAAGCCCCATATTATAATGATAGAAATGAAATACAGGAGTTTGTGTCCCCAGTGGTACTCTAGAGCCATGATATTAGCAATGTAATGCCTACTTTTGGACTTTGGGACTTGTTTTACCATGAGAAAGAAATATACTTCTACCTTTTCCAACCAAGTACAATTTTCTTTTCACTGTTATCTGAAACAAAATCTATTTTTGTAAAGATTTACAGATCTTCAGCATCTTGTAAATGCTATTAAGTTGTTAACTTTTAAAAAATGAGAGGAGTCATATAAGGCAAAAAAAAAAAACCTGGTTATGAAAACATTTTAACAAGTTTCTTCTATGTAGCACTTCTTAAAACTAAGATACTAATGAGCAGTTTGAAACTCTAAGAACATAGCATTTCATGTTTGCCATTATATTGTGGAGTCTTGTCACCATGATGAGTGCTTTCTACAATAGAGTTTTGGAAGAGCTATTTTATAGCTATTTTTAGATAAGTTGTACCCATATACTAGAATGTATATAGTTTCAACTTTGTTTTTCTGATTGTCACCCTAAGTATTACTTATATCAGCAAATAATATTCTAAGAAAATATGACCATTAATACCACGTGACAATTAGTTATATTATTGTATGAGAAGCAAGGGCAAGAATGTTTAGAAATAGAAATAGAAAGACAAAAGTTTTCCTTGCAGCAAAGTGCTTATGATAATCTCGCCCCAGAGTCTGTGACACAAGAGAGCATTTGATGAGAATGAACCATGCAATCTGTGCCTATTTTTTCTAACACCATAAGACACAAAACTAAAGGAAAAAGATCAATGCTAAGAAAAAAAAAAACTCACAAGGATCAAGAAAAGGGCATATTCTAGTTCACGTTGGAATATTTATTTTTTCATGGAATTTATTTTAGCTTGGCATCAGTCTGTGAAAAAGGTGATATCTCGAACTAGGACATTTTCTCAGACTTTCCCAGCTATAAAAATAATGACTGTGTCTTAGAAAAAGACCAAGTGGTTTCCGAATATGGCCTCTGAGGATGTATACTCTGGCTGCAATATTTTCTCTGGTGAATTCCTGAGTATTTAATAACTCGATTTCACAATTTCTAACTCTTTTCAAACTTTGCTCAGTGCAAGAGTTTACATTTTAAATGCAACTCAGCAGTAATTTATTCAACATTTAATATTTCTAGAGCCCTGTATAAGATTCTGTGGGGAATATACTGCATAAGGGATTGCGTGTTAGCCCTCATGGAGTTTATATGCTCGTTGCATTGGCCAGTATGATGCAAGGCAGAGTGTGCTCTGGGCTACCTAAGAGTAAAAGCAAGCACTGGAAATATAAGAGATGGGTAGAGACAGGAGAGAGAGAGAGAGAGAGAGAGAGAGAGAGAGAGAGAGAGAAACATCTAGGAGATAAATGTGGCAAGCGTTAGGAAGGATTATGAGGAAAACTTGGGAATGTAAGAAGGTTGCATACTTCAGAGACTAAGCGAGGACGTGTCAAGCAAAGAAGATCACATAAACAAAGACATGGAAACTAGACAGCCAGGGATGCATTTGGGTAATATAAAGATTTTTTTTTTTTTGAGACAGAGTCTCACTCTGTCACCAGGGCTGGAGTGTGGTGGCACAATCTCAGCTCACTGCAACCTCTGCCTACCAGGTTCAAGGAGTTCTCCTGCCTCAGCCTCCTGAGTAGCTGGGATTACAGGTGCCCGCCACCACACCCAGCTAATTTTTTGTATTTTTAGTAGAGACGGAGTTTCACTATGTTGGCCAGGCTGGCCTCAAACTCCTGATCTTGTGATCTGCCTACATTGGCCTCCTAAAGTGCTAGGATTACAGGTGTGAGCCACCGTGCCTGACCTAAACTATTTCAGAAGCCCATATTTTTGGCAAATTTTGATGGAAGCCAGATTTTTTTTTTTTTATTTTAAATAAGCTAACAAAGAAATACTAAAGGTTTGCAAGCATACTTAGATCTATGAAATAGATGATTCAACCTGCTGTAACTTTCATAATAGAAATAATTGGAGGAAACCACAGATGGGAACTAGAACTAGGAGGAGACTGAAGACTGCTGCCTTTTGAAGTTAGGGAATCACAGATTGAACTGGGAAATTATCAAGGGAGTGTCAACAAATAGATGAAAGTGAGAAACATTAATGGCATAAAATTGTATGTTTGATTCCCATTTTGTGAGATTCAGTGCTGGTGTTGGGGTTAGGAGAAGTATGGCAATATTGGCAGAAGATCCAATGCTATACCTGGTTATCTGAGATAATTAGTAAGTGTGGTGCACAGAATAACAATATACAATTGAAACAACACACACACACACACACACAAAAGCCCACAAAAATATACCCAGTATACACACTAAAATGGCTGTCTTTGGAAAGGAGGATAAATGCAGAAGGATATAATGACAAAAGGACATAAACAAAGAAGAAAATATGGGAAAATGTCAAATTATAATGAGACCACAAAAGAAAATCCAATTGATTAAGCACAAGAATCTTTTAAACCCCAAATACTTTTTGGAGTACTGTAAACTACACTAAATGTGCTCTTGGCCATAGGTACTTTCTGTGGTATGATCATATAATATTCAGAATAAAGGATGTAGTATTTAAGCCATGACGAATGCCCTGTGTATTCTTGCTAACCCAAAATGAACACATTCAATATACACAAACACCAAATTTAATAAACACAAAACTATTGGAAGTAAAAAAAAATAATAATGGTTAAAGGAAAACAACAAAGTAAAAATAAAAGGTATTAAGTGTCTTTGTCTGTTTGGGCTGCTGTAAGAAACTGCCATGGATTAGGTGGCTTATAAGGAATAGAAATTTTTTTACTTCTGGAGGTGAAATCCTAGATCAAAGTGCCAGCCGACTTAGTGTTTGCAGAAGGCCCACTGGTTAACAGACTGTTGTCTTCTCAATATGTCCTCATATGGCAGAAAGGTGAAGAGTCTCTTTGGAGTTCCCGTGTTAATCCTATTCATGAAGGCACTTTCATGACCTAATCACCTTCCAAAAGGCCCACTTACTAATAATATCTTCAGTTTGAGGGTTAAAGTTTCTTTTTTTTTTTAATTAAGCCCCATTTTATTTATGAACATAGACGCAAAGAATTCTAAACAAAATAGTAACAAAGCAAATTCAGCAATATATTAAAAAGAAAACACAATGCAACCAATTTAGATTTACTTCAGGAATGGAAAGTTAACATTCAAAAATCAGTCAAGGCCAGGTGCGGTGGCTCACACCTGTAATCCCAGCACTTTGAGAGGCCAAGGTGGGCGGATCACAAGGTCAGGAGATGGAGACCATCCTGGCAAACACAATGAAACCCTGTCTCTACTAAAAATACAAAAAAATTAGCCGGGTGTGGTGGCAGGTACCTGTAGTCCCAGCTTCTCGGGAGGCTGAGGCAGGAGAATGGCGTGAACCCAGGAGGCAGCGGAGCTTGCGGTGAGCGAAAATCGCACCACTGCACTCTAGTCTGGGCAACAGAGCAAGACTCCGTCTCAAAAAAAAAAAAAAAAAAAAAAAATCAATCAATGGCTGTTATAAGCATTTTTTAAAGAATCAATAACTGTACTTCACCACATTCACAGAATAAAGGATAAAAGCTGTATGATTATCACAATAATGCAGAAGAAACAGCTGACAAAGTCCAGCATCCACTCATGACAAAAAATCCCAGTGTATGAGGAGTAAAAGGGAACTTTCCTGATCTAATAAAATGTATCCTTTTTAAAAGATCTATTGATAACTTATGTCCACACAAAACCTGTTAACAAATGTTTATAAAAGCTTTACTCATAATTGCCAAGAATTGGAAGCAACCAAGATGTCCTTCAATAAATGAATGAATACACAACTGTAGTACATATACAAGAGAATATTATGCAGCAATAAAAAAATGAGTTCTCAAGCCACCAAAAAAAAGACATGCATATTAAACTTAAATGCATATTGCTAAGTGAAAGAAGTCAATCTGAAACGTCTATATACTGTATGATTCCAACTATATGACATTCTGGAAAAGGCAAAACTCCAGAAATAGTGAAAAGATTAGCGGTTGCCAGGGTCTGAGAGGAGGAAAGGAATAATAGGTGGAGCATAGGGGGATTTTCAGGGCAGTGAACTATTCTGCATGATGTTGGTAGATACATGACATTATGCGTTTTTCAAAACCTATAGAACTGTACAACACAGACTGAAACATAACATAAAGTATGGATGTTAGTTAGAAATCATGTAACACTCCTACATTGGTTCATCAGTTGTAATAAATGTACCATACCAATGAAAGATGTTAATAACAGGGGAAACTAGTGGGAGGGGGAAATATGGAAACTCTCCATACTTTCTGCTTGAGTTTTCTTTAAACCTACAACTGCCCTAAAAAACAAAGTCTATTTTTTTAAAAATTTATTTTGGAAGTCCTTTATTGTAAAGGTAATTATTTTGTCTCATGACAAACAGCAGCCACAGTGATTATTCTGGATCTTCACAGTGGACAAATTCAATTTCTTCTTGAGACACAAGTTTCTTTATTTCTGAGGTAATGTTTTCATTATTTCTGCAGTGTCTGGTGGACCCTGGTACATCAGTAAATCTGGTGATTTACTTCTGGGGGTTAAAATGTCAACGTATACATTTTGGATAGATGTGGAGTTTCAGTTTGTAGCACCAAAAGAGAGAAAAACAAAATGAAAAAGAGAAAACAAACAACAGGGGGCCATGACAGAAGAAGACATTTGTAGTGGGCACTACAATGTGCCACCAAACCCCGTTTCAACAAACGACCTGCTGCAGCCACTGAGGATGTTGATGGTTACAGCTTACAGATGTCAGGCTTTTTAGAGGTTACTTGCCACTAAGGATGTTAATGGTTACAGCTTATAGATGTCGGACTCTTTAGAGGTTACTTGCCACTAAGGATGTTAATGGTTACAGCTTATAGATGTTGGGCTCTTTAGAGGTTACTTGCCACTAAGGATGTTAATGGTTATAGCTTATAGATGTCAGACTCTTTAGAGGTTACTTGCCACTAAGGATGTTGGTGGTTACAGTTTATAGATATCGAGCTTTTTAGAGGTTGCTTGTCACTGAGGATGTTGATGGTTACAGCTTATAGACGGCAGGCTCATTAGAGGTTGCCATGCCTGTGGAAAGAGGCAATCTTTAATCAAAGACATCAATGCAGAAGTAAAAGCCTAGGTTTCCAGCCTAACTCAAGATGTCTCTGAAGGATGATTCTAGCTCCAAAGCTCCCCACGGGGTAGTCTGAGGCCATTTCTAGGTCTTCTTTGCAGTTCAACTTCTCCCTTTGTCCACTTATGCTTACTTTCCTTTCTTTATTCAAATGTTGGTTACAAATCCTTAATAAATACCTTGCCTAAATCCCTCCATCTCAGAGCCTACTTTCCTAGAAGTCAACCTGATACAATAACATTATAAATAACACTAAGTAACATTATACCCACTGTCACAGGCAAGAAAGAAAATTAGTTTAGGTAATTAATTCTGAACCATGAATCTATTATAGAACATAAGAATAAAGAATGGCATTCAGTAGGCTAAAATGTGAGCTAAAGAAAAGTCACAAACAAAACTGCAAAATGAATCCTGGGAACAATGTTAAATGGGGTGGTGGGGAATATTCATCAGAGAGATTGAGAGACTGTATGCCTGTGGTAGGCAAAATAATGTCCTCAAAGATGTCCATGTCCTTATCTCTGGAACTTATGAATGTTACCTTACATGATGGTAAAAGGTATTTTGCAGATACAATTAAGTACCTCAAGATGAGGCAATTATTCTAGATGACTTAGGGAAGCCAAATGTGGTCACAAAGACTTTTAAAAGTGTAAGAGGGAGACAGAGAACTAGAGTCAGAGGGAAATGTGATGAAAAAAATAAAGGTCAGAGAAATGCAACATTGTTAGCTTTGAAGATGGAGGGAGGTGGCCATGAGCCAAGGAATGTGGGTGGTCCTAAAACTAAAAAGAAAGAAAGAAAAAAAAAAGGAAGCAGATTATCCCCTAGAGTCTCTATAAAGGAAGATGACACTGCTGACACCTTCATTTTAGCCCAGTTTGTCAGACTTTTAATGCAGAGAACTGCAATATAATAAATATGTGTTGCCTTAGGCCACGACATTGATGATAATTTTTTCATGGCAGTTGTATGAAACTATGACAGTGCTGACACTAGCTGCAAGGCAGATATAGGGAAGACAAATAATACATTGGGCTTGTAGTACAGGGGCTGATAATTAGAATTTTCATCTACTACTTAAAACTATATCCTTCATCTCATCACATAACATATCTGTATTCAAGTTTCCCCTCTGGAACCTGAAAAAGTAACTAACTTAACAGAGCTTCCCAGAGCATTAACTAAGGAATGAGCTAACCAATAGGTGAGTCAGCCACTTGCTGGCCACATAGCAAATGCTCAGAAAAATACTGGTTGATCCCATTTGGGTTTTTTTTCATTTCCTCTGGGGTTCTTGATCCGTGTGCTCCTCCCTTGTAAGGAGTTCCAGGGAAGTGATACCACAGGGATGTTGGGCCTTTGTTATTATGGTCCTTGGATTTTTAAAGCTCAGGTAAGTTGGGGTCATTGTGAATCCTGATCATGTCTAAGAATATGTTTTTCCCAAAATAAAAACGAAAAATGAGGACAGAGAAGAAAATAAAATATACTTTTTTATAATCATTATTTGTCTCAATTGGCACTGGCTTTCCCCTGAAGAGCATAGAATTGCTTATTAAATTAAGTTGGTATCCAAGCTCTTTAACTTCATCTGGCAGCCCAATGCCTGCATTTATTACTCTCAGAGTGGAAACTTGCCATCCAACATCTGGTCTGCATTAATTTTTCTTTAATTCCCTTTACCCTCCTCCACTCCCTTACCCATTCTATCATATATGATTTTCTAAAAAACCAGTAATCTGAGTGGGTGTGCATATTTCTTAGCATTTTACATTCAAACCTCCAGCCTGCATTCTGTAGAGACAGCAGAGACCCACCTGATTAACTCAGAGATGTGTCAAAAATAAAATGTTTCTATCTACATGTAATTGCCAAAGGATGCTATAAAGACTATTCATCACAAACACATTAGAGTTATTTTTTTCAGTCTGAAATGGAAGATGCTCTGTAAAACAAAATTTACAAATTCACAAATTTATATATTCTGGGGGTAATACAATGCATTTTCCTCTAAGGTAAAATAATGGTGTATAGGTCAGGAATACTTAAATAACAAAATGGACTTCCATTCAAAAATATATATCTCAATTGTCACTTGGGCACCTACGGGAGAGGATCTAGTTATTTGCAGGGACATCCCCGGAGTCCCCGAAAAGTTCTTCATGGACAGAGGAATAAGGCAGATACGTGACTGTCTCAGAGGCCAGGTCAAACTTCGCCCATAGTTTGAATTAGTCACATCATGAAAAGAAAGAAAGAAAGACAAAAGGGTAAATATAAAATATTCAATTAAAAAAAACAAGATTGGAAAAACATCTGTGTTGAGGAAAAGGGAGCTCTTGGGAAATGTGGCCACTCTGTCAGCACTGCATAATGCAAGGAAAGGAATGAGCAACCTGGTGGAATTAGAATTGTTCTACATGTATGTGTCAGAACTCTATTGATGCCCAACTAGTCTGAGCATTTTAAAGGCTGGATTTCATATGGGGCATTTGCAAATCTTGCTTTTTTCATGCCAAAAGAGAAAATTCGAGTAACTCTCTTCTATCACATTATTCTTGCCCATGGATAAATGGTCTTAACTTCAAACTCCAAAAAGAGTTTATATTCATTAACTTTTCGGATTTGTATTCAACAATGAAGTAGGCAACTCTTAATTGGCCCATATGCGTGCACTGCTTGATGACCACTTAGAATGTTCTTCTGCTTCTGAAGTGCTATCTCACCCATGATCCCTTTCATTTCAATTCATCATCATCCCTGCCTGCTATCCTTAGCTGGAGAGCTCTGTGCCAACCCAACTTCTTCAGCCTCAAGGATTTCTCTGGAAGGGAGTATTCAGCTTGACAATTCCAGGTTGGTTCTTGGGCCAAGGACCACAGCAATACTCCTCTTTGCACCTTTATACTTTGCACCTTAATGAATAGATCCAGGTCATCTGGTCTGAGCTTCTTCATCTACCGGCTTTTGACCTTTAATATACTCTAACTATATACATTTCTGACATCTTTCTTGACTCAGAAAAAGATATGTCCCTCCTCCTAAATTTTACCCCTCAATTTAACACTAAATTCACTTTCTTTCCATCCCTTCAGGGACTTTGTGTCAGTAATTATCTCATTTTTTGTTTGTATCTTCAGCCACATCCACCCTTTCTCCAAAGGTTTGCCTGGCTTTTGCCCTGTCTCCAAATCAAAAGCAAGAGCAAAATCAAAAATGTTTTATGACCTTGCAACATTGCCATTTGGTGCCTGATACTTCTATTTCCAATCGCTGCCAATAAGTTCGCTCTGTAGTCAGTTTTTATTTCTTACATTGTCCTCAATTATACTTCCAAAACCTGAAGAAAATTGCACTTTTATCAGTCTTCTTCCAGTTATCCAGTTGATGAAATTTCTCAGTTTTAATTTTCTTTAAAACTTTTAGGGTGGTGGAGTAAGGGGAGGGAGAGCTTTAGGACAAATAGGTATTTGTCACCTAATATGTGTGGGACTTAAAACCTAGATGATAGGTTGATAGGTGCAGCAAACCACCATGGCACATATATACCTATGCAACAAACCTTCACTATTAGTTACTTTTGAAATTTTTATCATATAAGGCCCCCATACTCTGACAGATTTTCAAAATGTTATCACAATGTATGACTTCATTCAGTCATTCAGTAATAACACATTCGTACTTACTAAGCACTTCTTATGATCCAGATATCATGCTAAGTATATTACATGTTTTAGCTAATAAATAGTCAATTGAAATATAAACTCAGTCTGTTTACTTGCAGAGCCTATGCTCGTAACAACCACATTATAGAAACTCCAATTAGTATATCTTGCCCTTAGTATGGCAACCCCAAAATTTTTAAATCCCTGACTAGGGAAGCTGTAATTTAACACTCGAAATTTCAGATATTTCTTTTTTTTTTTTTTTTTTTTAATTATACTTTAAGTTCTAGGGTACATGTGCATAACGTGCAGGTTTGTTACATATGTATACTTGTGCCATGTTGGTGTGCTGCACCCATCAACTCGTCAGCACACATGAACTCGTCATTTACATCAGTGCAATCCCAGTGCAATCCCTCCCAACTCCCCACTCGCCGTGATAGGCCCCAGTGTGTGATGTTCCCCTTCCCATGTCCAAGTGATCTCATTGTTCAGTTCCCACCTATGAGTGAGAACATGTGGTGTTTGGTTTTCTGTTCTTGTGATTGTTTGCTGAGAATGATGGTTTCCAGCTGCATCCATGTCCCTACAAAGGACACAAACTCATCCTTTTTTATGGCTGCATAGTATTCCATGGTGTATATGTGCCACATTTGCTTAATCCAATCTGTCACTGATGGACATTTGTTGATTCCAAGTCTTTGCTATTATGAATAGTGCCGCAATAAACATACGTGTGCATGTGTCTTTATAGCAGCATGATTTATAATCCTTTGGGTATATACCCAGTAATGGGATGGCTGGGTCATATGGTACATCTAGTTCTAGATCCTTGAGGAATCGCCATACTGTTTTCCACAATGGTTGAACTAGTTTACAATCCCACCAACAGTGTAAAAGTGTTCCTATTTCTCTACATCCTCTACAGCACCTGTTGTTTTCTGACTTTTTAATGATTGCCATTCTAACTGGTGTGAGATGGTATCTCATTGTGGTTTTGATGTGCATTTCTCTGATGGCCAGTGATGAAGAGCATTTTTTCATGTGTCTGTTGGCTGTATGAATGTCCTTTTGAGAAATGTCTGTTCATATCCTTTGCCCACATTTTGATGGGGTTGTTTTTTTCTTGTAAATTTGTTTGAGTTCTTTGTAGGTTCTGGATATTAGCCCTTTGTCAGATGAGTAGATTGCAAAAATTTTCTCCCATTCTGTAGGTTGCCTGTTCACTCTGATGGTAGTTTCTTTTGCTGTGCAGAAGCTCTTTAGTTTAAATAGATCCCATTTGTCAATTTTGGCTTTGGTTGCCGTTGCTTTTGGTGTTTTAGACATGAAGTCCTTGCCCATGCCTATGTCCTGAATGGTATTACCTAGGTTTTCTTGTAGGGTTTTTATGGTTTTTAGGTCTAATATTTAAGTCTCTAATCCATCTTGAATTAATTTTCGTATAAGGAGTAAGGAAAGGATCCAGTTTCACTTTCTACTTACAGTTAGCCAATTTTCCCAGCACCATTTATTAAATAGGGAATACTTTCCCCATTTCTTGTTTCTCTCAGGTTTGTCAAAGATCAGATGGCTGTAGATTAGTGCTATTATTTCTGAGGACTCCGTTCTGTTCCATTGGTCTATATCTCAGTTTTGGTACCAGTACCATGCTGTTTTGGTTACTGTAGCCTTGTAGTATAGTTTGAAGTCAGGTAGCGTGATGCCTCCAGCTTTGTTCTTTTGACTTAGGATTGTCTTGGCAATGAGGGCTCTTTTTTGGTTTCATATGAACTTTAAAGCAGTTTTTTCCAATTCTGTGAAGAAACTCATTGGTAGCTTGATGGGGATGGCATTGAATCTATAAATTACATTGGGCAGTATGGCCATTTTCACGATATTGATTCTTTCTATCCATGAGTATGGTATGTTCTTCCATTTGTTTATGTCCTCTTTTATTTCACTGAGCAGTGGTTTGTAGTTCTCCTTGAAGAGGTCCTTTACATCCCTTGTAAGTTGGATTCCTAGGGATTTTATTCTCTTTGAAGCAATTGTGAATGGAAGTTCATTCATGGTTTGGCTCTCTGTTTGTCTGTTACTGGTGTATAAGAATGCTTGTGATTTTTGCACATTAATTTTGTATCCTGAGACTTTGCTGAAGTTGCTTATCAGCTTAAGGAGATTTTGGGCTGAGATAATGGGGTTTTCTAAATATACAATCATGTCATCTGCAAACAGGGACAATTTGACTTCTTCTTTTTCTAACTGAATCCCCTTGATTTCTTTCTCTTGCCTGATTGCCCTAGCCAGAACTTCCAACACTATGTTGAATAGGAGTGGTGAGAGAGGGCATCCCTGTCTTGTGCCAGTTTTCAAAGGAAATTTTTCCAGTTTTTGCCCATTCAGTATGATATTGGCTGTGGGTTTGTCATAAATAGCTCTTATGATTTTGAGATAAGTTCTTTATTTCTAATTTCTCAATGACCTTCCCAGTGACCTCAATGCTACAAGCTGGACAACCATAAACTTATTTCTCTAGAAACCCATATTTTGATTATAAAATAGTCATATGTTGCTCAGTGATGGAGACACATTCTGAGAAATATGTCATTAGGCAATTTCATCATTGTGCCAACATCCGAGAGTGAACTTACACAAACCTAGATGGTGTAGCCTGCTACACACCTAGGCTATGCAGTGTAGCCTATTGCTCTTAGGCAATAAACCTATATAGCATGTTACTATACTGAATACTGTGGACAACTGTAACACAGTTAAGTATCTGTGTAATTAAACATATCTAAATATAAAAAGATATAGTAAATTATGATATATAAAATTAAAAAACAGTACATATATAAGAACTTTCAGGATTGGAACTTGCTCTAGGTGAGTCAGGGAATGAATGTGAAGACCTAGGACATGACTGTACATCACTAGCAACTTTTTAAACACTGTATACTTAGACTACATTAAATTTATAGAAAATATTTTTCTTCAATCATAAATTAACCTTTGCTTACTGTAACTTTTTTCTAAGCTTTTTAATCATCTTAACTTTTTGATTCAATTGCAATAACACTTAGCTTAAAAGACAAACATACAGCTGTGCAAAAATATTTTCTTTCTTTATATTCTTATTCTATAAGGTTTTCCTACTTTAAAAATTTTGTATTTTTTACTTTTAAAACTTTTTGGTTAAAAACAAAGACAAAAACACACATTAATCTAGGCCTACACAGGGTCAGGATTATCAATGATTATCAATATCACTGTCTTCCACCTCCACATCCTGTCCCACTGGAAGGTCTTTGGGGCAGTAACACACACGGAACAATCATCTCCAATGCCTTCTTCTGGAATACCTCCTGAAGGACCTGCCTGAGGCTGTTTCATAGCTAACTTTTTCTTAATAACTAGAAGGAGTACACTTTGAAAATCACAACATAAATGCATAAACCAGTAACATAGTAGTTTATTATCAAGTATTATGCACTGTACATAATTGTATGTGCTATACTATTTTTTTTTTTTTTTTTTTGAGATGGAGCTTTGCTCCTGTTGCCCAGGCTGGAGTGCAGTGGTGCGATCTCAACTCACAGCAACCTCCACCTCCTGGGTTCAAGCGATTCTCCTGCCTCAGCCTCCAGAGTAGCTGGGATTACAGGCATGCGCCACCATGCCCGGCTAATTTTGTATTTTTAGCAGAGATGGGGTTTCTCCATGTTGGTCAGGCTGGTCTTGAACTCCCGACCTCAGGTGATCTGCTCTCCTCAGCTTTCCAAAGTGCTGGGATTACAGGAGTGAGCCACTGTGCCCGGCCTGTATGTGCTATACTTTTTTTTTTTTTTTTTTTTTCCCCCCCGAGATGGAGTCTCGCTCTCTTGCCTGGGCTGGAGTGCAGTGGCCAGATCTCAGCTCACTGCAAGCTCCACCTCCCGGGTTCACACCATTCTCCTGCCTCAGCCTCCTGAGTAGCTGGGAGTACAGGCGCCCGCCACCACGCCCGGCTAGTTTTTTGTATTTTTTAGTAGAGACGGGGTTTCACCGTATTAGCCAGGATGGTCTCGATCTCCTGACCTCGTGATCCGCCCGTCTCGGCCTCCCAAAGTGCTGGGATTACAGGCTTGCGCCACCGTGCCCAGCCTGTACTATACTTTTATACAGCTGGCAGTTTACACCAATATCACCACAAACATGTGAGCAATATGTTGCCCTAAGATGTTGACATGCCTACAATATCACTAGGCAATATACATTTTTCAACTCCATTATAATTTTGTGGGACATCCATTCTATATGCTGGCTTTTTACTGAGACATTGCATTGAGTGACTGTGTAACATGGAGAAGGTACCACAATATCTCTTTCTTCTATGTTTTAAAGTCTCATGCAAACCCCCTATGTGCCACCTCCCAGAAACAAAAATAAAAAGCATAATATCCAAGTATAGATCACATCACAGGATGATCTTGTTATTACCTTCTGAGTGTAGGGGAAAATGTGTTTTCTTTAGAATATATGAAAGTGTGACTAATATTTTAGAATTTTCAAGGCTGATTTTATGCACGATCATATTTCGTATTCTATCACATTTCAGACAATTATAGATTATGTTGTATTCTAAAGGGGAAAACAATGTAATTGCAATATAGTAAAAAATGGAAAAAACATTATGTTGTAAGCCCCAACCACATTCATTGTGCTTTAGCTTTCCTATTTATATTAATTTTCCAAGAATCTCTAGTCCAAATTCTTGCATCAAACTTTGGCTCCTCTTACTCTCTTGAGAAATATGTCAATTCTTCCCTCTCATTACATTAAAATAACCCATTCCATCTATATACTGTTACTGACACTTTAATGTGAGCTCCCTTTACCTGAACAGAGATAACTGGCTGTAGAATCCACCTTTAAGAAAACATATGTTGCTCGAAGAGATAGAAATGCAAACAACTAAATATATTACAAGGCAAAATTGAACTTACATCACATAAAAGTATAAGTAACCAATTCTAGTAAAGCTTGTGTTTGGCTTGGCACATTTTAGCTATGCATAAGTTGGTGTTTAATTTAATTTCAGTATAGTCAACAATTTCTTGTTTAGTTCCTTCAAGGGCCTGAGAATGAGTTCATTCTCTGTAGGAGGTATAGAGAAAGAATAAGCTGTGCGTGCTTGCTCTGATTTTACCAACTAGTTTCAACAATAAGATAGATGATAAGGGATTCAATGAATAAATAATAATAAGTCATAAATCAAGGGTTCTCAACCTAATGGAATTCAGGAACCATCAGAGGTTTTCATTAACCTCTAACTAAATTTAGCATTTAGAAATTTCCCATTATGAATGTAGTGGGACACACCACACCACACACAGACACATGCCCAGATACACAGACACAGTAGTTTAGTAATACCTACGATTTCTCACTAGATTTGTAGTTTGTCACATCACATAATATTGCAAACATTTAAAATTATTAAGTTCATCACTATTTTGAAATTATAATAATTAGACTTACCACTAGGCCTTGTTTTTTAAGTTTCTATATGAAACACACAGTGGTTTAATATTTGTATAACTACATTTCTATAAAATTGGTCTCTGTTGTGATGCTATGTATGTCATTTAATAAATTTTTTTAAAACCTTTTGCATTCTTTCTAAGAGAGACTCTTCGTTGAGGTCAGAATGTGAATGTGTCCATGGCACTAAAAAAGGCAAATAACTTCCATATAAAATTTTGTGCTTTGGAAGCTTAACAGAGTAAGAAACTAACCAAACTGGAATGGACCTAACTTTCCAGAGGCAGTAAGACTCCAGTAACAGAAGAGCTTTTATATAGACCCAGAATGTAGAATACTGGAAAGGGTAATCAAAATGGGCTGAGTGAAGTATAAATAAAGACAAAGAGGCATGAATGGGAATGACTCCTTCAGGTGAAAGGAGTAATTGACATATTCTTAGGGCACAGGCCACTTCTGCCGGCATAAAGGAGTTGGCAATGCATCTCATAATCTGAGAAATATTTTTTTCCAGGAAGCCACAGCCACCCTGGGAGAATTGGATTCAGTGAGTTTTAGGGTTGAATCCTTGTGTTAGCACTGTTTTCTGACTCATGTCACATATATCTTTTTTTTTCTAAGAAGAGTTTTGCATCACCCCTACGTGGTTGCTGTGTGGTCTCAACTATGTAGAACAATACGTGAGCAGAGATGGTTTAAGAATGCAGAGGAATGGAATGACGCAGTGGGGAAGTGGGACCTCAGGGTGAATACCCACAGAAAGAGATCAGACCAAGACATGATGCCAAATGGCAGGACCCACAGGCTCTTTTTAAAATTGCCTGCTCATTCATTCTTCTGTTCTGATCCCTAACCACTAAGATCAACCTCTCACTCTTTTTGGATAAACCCATGCTGCAATGTCCTCTTTAACTCTGTTTACATGGCATAAGGTCACTGGTAGACCTGAGTACACAGTAGGCAGGGGGAAGAATTTGGCTCTGGGCTAGATTGCAATTCAGTTGAATGCCCACCAGACTAGTGATTTTTTCTAATCTAATCTTTATTATAAATATACTTAAGAGAGAGTCCATGAAGTTTTCTTTGCAACTGTTTTTGTTGTTGTTTGATTTTTGACATGTATTTATTTGTTATTTTTGAATATAGTGTATATATTTTTTCCAAAATGCACACTAGACTTGATTAGTCACATGTCAACTTGGTTACTGAACAGATCCTGAAGTTTTACTTTGCGTGTTTGTGACTTCATCTGGAATCAGTGAGCAGAGGTAGTAAAGAGATCCCCTTCTGTCTTAACCTTGAGTCTAGATTTTAAATAGCAGATACAGACGTAATGGAAGCTTCTGGAAAAATATCTCTACCATGGATTCATTTGCTTTACATATTCTTAGATTTTAATTGTTCATTCAACTTTGAATCCAGTTATTTTTGCCCTGCTCACCTCCATAGCTTATCCCAGCCAAAACTTACCCAGACAGAAAGCTTGTAAACTAAATGCTCATTGCTACCAGAGGGAATTCTGACAGAACACTGGATGCAGCCGTATTACAATTACGAAACTGAGACCTTTACTCCTGGAGCCCAGAGAGAAAGCAAACACTGGAGACAAGGTTGCTAAATAACGTTTGGAAACTTATTGTAGAGCAATGGTGTGTGTACCTTGCTCATGTGACTCCTGGCTCTTGATTGCACCATCTCCTGCTTGCCTGTCCTTTAGGTTAGAGTGGGCATTGGGAAAGACACAGACTCTGCTAACATTACTGAATTTTTTTCTGTTTATTCCCATGGAAATGTATGTGTCACTCTTTCATAGGTGGCATGTAATCACACTGAATTACACCCATCTGTTCTGGGTACCTCCCCTAAGTCACTGAACCCCACAGTCCACTTTTGTACCATCTGTCACTACTATGTAGACTTTCTACATCGACACTAGAGAAGGGTTAGTGGTGTCAGTGTTTTCATATGAGGTGGCTATAAAGATCTCACCTGGTTGCTACTTGACAATGAAATTCAGGGTCAAGTGTGCTTTCAAATGCACTCTGAAAATCCACTAATTCTTAAGTCTATATTGAGTACAGAATGAGTTTAGCCCTGAACCTTATGTCATAGAGTAGAGGAAAGAAGGATGTATTTCTAGGGAGAAAAGCCCGTCAAAGCAGACTGTTAGTAAAAGTAGAACATACATGAGCAATATATGAGAGCACTTAATTAAGCAAGAACTATTCTAGAAGGTTTAAGATAATGTGAAAACCTACATAGGCAGAGTGTTGTGAGGAATCTGCTTAGCAGTAAGGTTTTAACGAAGAGGTATGAAGATATCCTGACCCTTATTGTTAGAGGAACAATAAGAGTGAAAGCATGAAGACAGGAAGCAAATGGCACTCTTTTTTCGTTTTCTTTTTTTTTTGGAAATTGACTAGTTTGACTGTGGATGGGATGGGATGTCCCAAGGGGATGGGAGTTTAGTGAGAAAAACAGGAGTCAGTCTTCTAGGGAAGGGGCATTCCAATTCCAGCTCTACTACTTGCTAAACTTGTGTCTCCAAAACTTCGTGCCTTGTTTCTCATCTATACAATAAATATAATAACAGTACCTAGCTTACATGATTGCTGTGAGTAATAAATGAGATAATTGAGGTAAATTTCTTAGAACAACGCTCAACACCCAGTAAGCACTTAACAATAGCTGTTGTCATCATATTTAAAACTGGCTAGGTGTGGTGAAATCCAATTGTGCAGATTCTGGAAAACCTGCAGAAGTTAAAGTTTGTAGTAAAAGGACATGGAGGGCTTGGAAACTTTAAAATAGGCATTGTGGCAGAAGAAATAGGTACCCTATCTGTGTATGTTAGTCAACCATTAATTCTCCATTTCAAAGTTTTGCAAGGAAGTGTTGCTCAGCACGTATTTGCTAAACACCTGCTTCAGGGCAGCAATATTCTAGGTATTGTGGCAGGTAGGTATTGTGGCAGGTAGGTATTGTGGCAGAAGTAGAGAAGAGTCTCTGCCAGTGAAGAACGTGATGTTCTGTGGAAAGACAAGTCAGAAATATAGGTAATGTCTGGTTGAGAGTGTGAGACAATATATGAGGAGGTGCCACAGTTAGTGATTACAATGAGCATTTCCAAATGCTTGACCCTAAACCTTTTGTTCCTCCAGGCTTGGCTGAGACTCCTGTGCTACATAAATGACAGATTGGGTAGTGAACCTGAATCACGGCTGGTCAATCACTGGGAATTGCCTTCTGCCCTTGTCAGGAAGCGACAGTCTTCAAGTCACTCAGGAGGCACCTATCTGGAAGACTCCTTCCCAAAAGAGTGCTTGTTTGAAAGAGACAGAGAAACTAATTAGAGAGAAACAAAGGAACCATATCCACTGCAAGTTATATTGAAAGGGTGATGTGAATTAAAAGCATTTTCAAATTCAGCTTAATAATAATAATAACAACTAAAATTTAACCATTTAATATTATTCCAGGTTCTGTTCTAAGTCCATTATATGTATTAATTCATTGGATCTTCCAAATGTGAAAGGAAAATAAATCTGGGGACCCCAAAATCACTAAGCCAAAGGAAAAGTCAAGCTGGGAACTATGTCAGGCAAACCTGCCTCCCATTTTATTCCTAAATAAGAAAGCTACAAAGATTAAAAAAAAAAAAAAAAAAAAAAAAAAAAAAAAAAAAAAAAAAAAGCTACATACCTCCCTCACAATTTGCCTACAAGGAATTCCTTGTGAGCCTCAAGATCTTTACCCCAAAAACAGTTCTGTGGAATTTCACTCTGGCAATGTAAACTGATAGCTTATCTTCACAAGACAGAAGGCCATCCCACTGCTCACGTGAGACAAACACAGGTCTGATGGCTTCCTCTGCCCTATTATTTATGTAAGAAATACAGATTCACTGAGCCAGACTGAATTGTGTATTCAGTGGAAGGCTGATCAAGGACTCAAAAGAATCCAATCTTTTGTCTTATATCAACTTCTGACCTAGAAGCACCACTTCGAGTAGTCCTGCCTTAACAAACCGAACCTTTATGTATCTTATACATATTTATCGATGTCTCATGTTTCCCTAAAATGTATAAAAGCCAGCTGTACTACGACCACTTTGGGCATATGTCGTCAGGACCTCTGAGGTTGTGTCATGGACACGTCCTTAACCTTGGCAAAATAAACTTTCTAAATTGATGCTTTCTAAATTGATGATGGTACTTTCTAAATTGATGAAGGTACTTTCTAAATCCTATTTTATAAATGAAGGGCTGAGGCACAGAGAGGTTAACTATGTTGCCTAGGTCACAGTGAAAAATGAGTGGAACGGCCAAGTGCAGTCGCTCATACCTGTAATCCTGGCACTTTGGGAGGCCAAGGCAAGCAGATCACCTGAGGTCAGGAGTTCAAGACCAGCCTGGTCAACATGGTGAAATCCCATCTCTACTAAAATACAAAAATTAGCCAGGTATGATGGCGAGTGCCTGTGATCCCAGCTACTTGGGAGACTGAGACAGAATCGCTTGAACTCAGGAGACAGTGGTTGCAGTGAGCCAAGATCGTGCCACTGCACTCCAGCCTGCGCAGTGGAGTGAGACTCCATCTTAAAAAAAAGAAAAAAAGAAAAATGAGTGCAACTAGGATTTTGAACCCAGACTCCATGGCTCCGGATTCTAAGCTCTTAACCATGATGCCACACTGCCCCTTTGTGGTATACCTGGACCTGTTCCCTTCTAAAAAGAATTGTGTTTAAATTATGCATACAAGACATATAAGGTAACTTTTAATTTAATTGTAATTTTGAGGATTTTAAAGAGAAGATAAGGAGAAAATGTTAGACTATTTCGCATTCTATAGATAATTAATGCCAATTCAATACATAACTTTTCTCATTAGGAACAACACTGCAAACTGCAAAATTGTGTTTCCTAATGCTCTGTGGAAATGAGCAGACTTTTAAAGAATACTTTCTACTTTTGGCTTTCCTTTAAAGGATTTGCACATTGGAAACTTCTCCTCACTTCTCATTTCTCCTTCCCTTCCTCTCTCCTTTCTCTTCCCTCCCTCCCTTCCCCACTCTCTCTCTCTCCTACAAGTCTAATGGCAGAAGGACTAGAGTGTCTCTCATAGCTACCTCAGGTCCCATTTCTTAGGCAATGGGACCACACTTCTGATTCGGGCACAATCTTCCCCCATGTTTACACTTTACTTTTTGGCATCCAGTGGTCTAAAAAACCTTCATGCAGGGTGCTTTGGTAAAACATGAAGATTCTTTTATCGTTTCAAATTTTGCTCATAATTCTTTTCCTTGACTCATTTGTCTAACTACCCCCTGTTCCAACATGCTCACAAAACATACTTATTTTCTTTTTGATATCAAGGTGGGTTTTTTTTTGTTTTTTTTTTTTTTTGCCATTATTCCAGCCTTTCATGATGTTGTGTAATGCCCTGGTTTTGCATGTGCTGTTCCCTTTATTGAATTTTCTTTTCTGCTTCTTCATCTGGCCAATGCTACTCATTGATAAAAACACAAATGAGATGTCTTCTATGTTGAGAAATCCTTGACCTCTACAGGCAGAAAGAAGTGTTCCTAGAGGACGTTGTCCTTTCTTTATCACTGTATGTAGCACATCATAATGTTTTATTGACATGTCACTGATGCCCTGACCCTCCTGTCATGGAAACACCTGTTAATCTATGAGCTTTTAGAAGGTAAGAATGATGCTTTATTCACTCTCCTATCATTGAATGCTGGCACTAGAGTCGCTGCTTGTTTTGGCATCTGAACACTTTGAGAATTTTATATGACAACTCTTAAGCCTGAAAAAGGTGATCTCACAAAACTAGGTTTTGTATTTCTCCTCCCTAACATTAAACATACCCAAAGAACTAAGAATGGTTGTAAATTAGTCTAATCTAAATACAACCTTGAAAGGAAGTCTGCTGCTACCATTTAATTATTTAATCAACTCTGTTACACATAAACACACACACACAGGATTAAAAGTTGACAAAAGAAGTTGTTAAAGTTAATAAGGATTACCGCTGTTTACAATGGGAATTCTTCTAACCCACCATGAGGTTTGTACCTCAGCAAACACTTCCTAGAGTTCCTCATCTATACTATCTACTCATCTGTCCATGTATGGGCTTGTTCATGTTCCATCTCCAAAATATCTCCCATAACCCATGTTGACCTTAAGGATTGAACCAGGAATTGATACCTGGCCACAGCTGGGGCAATTATCTCTCTTCTTATACTCACAGCCTCAAGTAAACTCTTCTTGAATGAAGAGACCTGAAGATAAAGACTTGCGAAGCAACAAAAGAGTGAGCAGACAAATAGAGAAGGGAAGCTTATTTTCTGAAGAAAATGATGAAGAAACCATCATAACAACTGTGGTTTTTTATATTAGAGTTCTTGATTCTAAGCCCCCATATGGTGCAATAGAAATGCTGGCCAGTGGCTCCATGAAATACACTATAGTAATTCAGTAAAGACAGTTCATTGCTCAAAATTAGCTTGAATAGGTTTTTGTTATTATAACTAAAATGTATAATTTAAACTACTACTACAATGTTGCTTTCTCAGTCTGAAACACCCATATGCCCTAAACCTACTAAATTTTTTCAAACCCAAATGCCATGTCTTCTCTGAAGTTTTATCATTCTAATGACATATTTTTTTTGTATTACACTTATAAGCTGGGTTATTTATTTGTGTTAATTTATTTTTCAATTCAACACAAACTGCTGAGCACCTGTCCTATTTATTGCAGGCAGTACGCCAGAGGTGTGAAGGTAAACACAACTAACCCCCGTCTCCAAAATGCTCGTAACTTCTTGTAAGAGACCACCATCAACAACAAAATGATCTGATTTATTATGATATGATCTAAGTAGAAGTCTGGAAGCAAAGAAAAGGGACAACAGAATTCTGCTTTGCAGGAGAAGGAATGGCCTTTTTTAAAAACAAAAAACAAAAAACAAAAAAATAGTACAGTAGTTGCTTATCATTCTGTCTCTTCTACTACATTGTAAGCAAGCAGAGGGCAGAGTGAGTATCAATGTGTATAACAAAAAATAACCATCACCGTCCAGTACCAAGAATAGTATCTTTCTCAGCTCAGATTCCTTGGGAACAACTCTGCTATGGAGATTTATAAGCCAGATATTACTGAGCAGTATTATCGGCAACAAGATCCCTAAGGAAATGAGAAGAACAAGACTGGACAGAAGAAAATATTGAGCTCTAATACAATTGTAATGGAGGTCTCATTCATCCCACAGGGAGTTCTAGAGATAAGATGGCCATTCCAAGTTGTCCTGCTTGAGGCAAGGGGGGCAGGCTATTGTACCTTCTGCATGGGTGATTCATTGGAGGGCCCACAAATTTAGGCAAGACAGCTTCCATCATCTAAGGCAATACCCAGAGAAGTAATCCATTGTGAGTTACCTACAACCTATATTCACAGCAGCTGGGAATTAGTGCCTCCGGGCCAAAGAGAGATCTGGGTATCACAGCACTGGGTTCTGTAGTATCTACTGCAGAACCCTGCAAATAATAGACACTTAGTAACTATTAGTGGAAGTTCAGTTTTATATATTAGTGCTCACTGTTTTAAAATTCTGTTTTTCAGTGCTGGCATGCATATTCCTACCTGAGAACTGAATTCATTGCCATTTTCTGAGCTTTAGCTCTGAGTTCACTGACATTTACAATTGTGGGGAGCTAAGTTCCCCAGGGTTGGGAAAAGATTCATATCCACATTATGTATCTTGCTGGTCAATGGACAGGGCCTCCCTGCCTGTGTCACTCAGCAACTGGAATTTTAATCAAGTCATGGCCTCAAGGAAATCAATCATGATCAAGACATCCACAGTTGGCTGGCAACAAAGATAACAGTTAAGGGTAAGTGGCGTTATATGCTAATTATTTGGGAGTTCTTTGGAGTTCAGCCCAAGTTAGACAGAATGATAACTGCTTCCAAAAATCTAAATCAAAGCAATTGTTTCCTTGGTAAAGGAAGTTTAATCAAAACAAAACAAAAAAAGAAAAACAGCCAGTGAATTGGTTGAGTAAGAAAAAATATAGTACTTTATATTCTATGCCAAACTAGCCAGCTTAATTTATTTTACTGAAAAATAAATTCTGTTGGAAGAGGATCCAATAGCTTTGAGTAAATGTCAACCTTGATCAGTACATAACCAGGTATATGTTACACATTTGGCAAGCGAGTAGCAAAGTGAACACATTCCCAGTTGTCAAAATGGTTGGCTTACTAAATATAATCTCCATCCTATTTGAACAAACTTTTTGACAGTTACTTGGTTTCTAAACTCTGAAACTACCAGAGAACTTTACTGGGAAAACACCTTTTTGCATGGGAACGAGGAAATCTGATCCTGGGAAGTTAGAAGTCTGTGCGTTGATATTTATTAAATTATATGTGTCAATAGAGGGGAAATTTGTGGGGAAGCCAATTTCAAACTATTTGGGGTGATTGTGGGAGGCTGGGTGAATTCCATCATTGCCTCAACTTCTTCTTCTATAAATTGAAGATAACATCAGTTGCTCCCTCCCTTCAAGGTAGAATAACCCCCACAAGACAGGTTTGGCAAAGCTGTAAGAAGATGGGCGATCTACTCCTGTCTCTTGGAAATACTTGAACATTAGTCTTGCAAATCTCAACTCTCTCTCCCTCCCTTATTTTCTTTCTAAAAATATCTAGATAATCATATAGTCATAAACTAATCAGATTACAGCTTTGGAAAACTGCTACAGGTCATTTAGTTTAATCTTAAAATCCAAAGTCCCCCTCTCCAACATAAAAAGAATTGTTCAGCCTCAATTTGAAGAGTTAAAATAGCAGAGCCTCACTATATCTGTAGACTACTAAATATAATCTCAATCCTATTTGAACAAACTTTCTGACACTTGACTTGGTTTCTAAACTCTGAAACTCCCAGAGAACTTCACTGGGAAAAACACCTTTTTGCATGGGAATGAGGAAATCTGATAACAGGAGATCAGAAGTCTGTGTGTTGATATTTATTAAATTACATGTGTCAATAGAGAGAGGGGAAGTTGGTGGGGAAGCCAGTTTCGAACTATTTGGGGTGATCGTGGGAGGCTGGGTGAATTCCATCATTGCCTCAACTTCTCTTTCTATAAATTAGAGATACATCTGTTGCTACCTCCCTTCAAGGTAAAAGTTTATTTTGCTAATATTGAGGACATGCACCCATGACACAGCCTCAGGAGGTCCTGAAGACATGTGCCCCAGGTGGTCAGAGCATAGTTTTGTTTTTATGCATTTTAGGGAGACAGAAGACATCAATCAACATATGTAAGCTGAACATTGGTTAGGTCTGGGAAGGTGGGACAACTCAAAGTGGAAAGGAGGCTTCCAGGTAGGTCATAGGTAGATAAGAGACAAGTGGTCGCATCCTTTTGAGTTTCTGATTAGCCTCTCCAAAGGAGGCAATCAGATATGCATTCATCTCCGTGAGAAGAGGTGTAACTTTGAATAGAATGTGAGGCAGGTCTGCCCTAAGCAGTTCCCACCTTAACTTTTCCCTTTAGCTTAGTGATTTTTAGGGGCCCAAGACATTTTCCTTTCACAGTGTTATACTAGGAGATTTCACTAGTCAGAAAATTGAAAGTCTTCCAATTCCAACCTTGCTTTTTGCTATGAAAAAGGCTAGATACTGAAATACTCAACGCTTTGTTCCTCTTTAAAACATGAGTTTAGCACTACTTATCTCGTCATTGTTAAATAGTATCTCTTATAGACAATAATACCAAATAAATAAAATGATTCTTGTTCTGATAAAGATCACATTTTAGATGGTGAAACTGATACCCATCTATACTATAAGAAGACAGTAATGCATAAGGAATCTGTTTCAGTGATGAGAATTTTCTAAAACACTCCAGAAGACTATAAAAATTACACCTCTTTGTGGAGGAAGGTTGACAATTTTGCATGGAATTTAAAAAAATGTTTTTTATGCAAAGTCCTAAAATAGTAAAAACAAGGGCTTTCCCAAAATGTTATTTTTTTAAAAGTCTTTTTTTGGTACTTGGGGATGCATACAATAAAAACTGGTTCTGTTTTCCCCTGTTGCTAAGTTGTCACCTCCCAAAACATAGATATGTGTAATTTCCCTCATTTTTCTCCCCAGAACAGAAGTGTATTTGGGTAATGGCTGTTGACATAGTCAACTGGATAAGTAATGCACTATTTTATAAGGTCATGAGAGTGTAGTAGCTGATTTTACTGTAGGACAAAGTATGCCTACAATTCAGTTAAGGAAAGGTTACAGGATTTCTGTTTACTCCTGCTCAATATTTTTGTGCAAAACCATAAAATGTCAAAGTCTTTTAAGAAAGAAGCATAATAAGTCTCTGTTTGTTGCTGAAGCAACTCTTTAGGGACTTAGATCAATCAAAGGGATGCCTCTGGGCCATGCTTTCTGGGAGAAAATCTTTGAAAATATTGTTTTTAGAGGCTATAAATCTACCCTTGTGTTTGCTGTCTGTCCAGACAAGCTTTAATCACTTAACAAACAGAATCATTTGTAAGACCAAGGAAAAGACAGTCATTTCCAGAAGAACTTTTCTCTCATATCTCAACCTCATCTCTTACAGATCTCACCAGGATATGACAAGAGGCTTAGTGTCTTAGTAAATCAAATATATCTGGCTGGATTGTGAGACCAGGGAATTAAGAAGCAATATGATGCAAAGATACGAAGTCCTCAGGATGATACAAAACTACTACATGACAGATTCAGCAGCATGAAAAGCAAATAATAGTACATAGGGCCCAGAATGGCATACTTTACATTAACGTGGAAGATATAGTCCCAAATCCTTTCAGACTAGAGGGCATGAGGTTTTCATTAGCACTAAAGGGGTGGAACATGTGAAGAAAGCCAGGCAGAAGTGCTTCCAGAGGAAAGTTAAATACTGAGAGTGGTAATCTCGTACAGAAGAAACTCTCACAATTACTTGCAAAGGACATTTCTTATTTCAATTTCCAAATGTCTTAGAAACAATCAGCTCCTTCATACCTCTCCTGTGATGCAAGCTTTGAAAATCATCACCTTGTTTACTAGAGAATATGAGTTGCTTGGGATCTCCTTCCATAAAATCAGGTTCTAAGAGTAAACAGAAGTTGAGGGAGGAGGAGAAAACCACATCACCAAAGACAAGTATAATGAACAGTTTTGATTGATAACTTTATAAAGAAAGGGAAGGTGATCAAAAGAGCAAGTCATTTTACGATGCTTAAGTGTAAAGCTGTTAATTGGCAGGAACTGGCTGGCAATCAACTGAGGATTGTTGCAAGAATATATAGGGAGGTAAAAAATAATAGAAAATTTCAAAAATTAAGAGCTAGATCTCAGAATAGCTGTAAGTTTGTTTAGGACTCAATTACATCTTTATTAGGCTGCTCTTGTTTTGACTCAGTTTCTCTGTTGTTCCTCTTCCCAGTATTCTGATTAAGGATATTGGCCTCTGGTGGAGGAGAATAATATTGAGAAAGTATGCATACCAACTTTTCCTGATAATATAGGAAAAGGCAGGTATACCTTATATCTAATTTCTAAGCTACTTAGGATAGATTCTAAGGTCCTTGGGGCGAAGGGTCAAGTCTTCCTTGTAGTACTAATCAAGAGTTTTTTTGCATATTTCGATTATGGAAATATTTAATTAAATAGATTTTTCTACTCTTTTATTAAATACATAAAATGTTCATTTTCTTCTATAGTGAAATAGATAAGGTTGACAGTTAACTGGATGATCTGAATTGAGTCACACAAAAGCCCCTTTGATCAAAATTAACTCTTCAATTTTATTCACTGTCTGGAATTGCAGAACTGAGATTTCCTTATGCTTTAGACATTTCCTCCCCCATCATGATGGCCTTGATTGCCACCATGAGCAAATTAGGCTGGAATTGACATGAGACTGTGAAATATTGTAATGAGAAAAGGGATTTTCTCTAATTTATATAAAAATACTTTGGGGTTGATTCTATCAGTTTTCTCACTCCCACAGGATTCATACAGGGACTAAGGCATCAAAAAAACATTAAAAATATTCTGTGATCCTGACGTTTTGGTTCCTTTCAGTTGTTCCACAACAGCAAGATGCCATGGCTCTAGTAAGGACTATACTAGGATGGAGTGCTCATAACTTAGAGCAGTATACGCACTGAGCTAGACTAGGATGATACTATAGTGGGAAAATGTGTCTCCTTTCTGCAAGCCTCTTGTATCAGTTCGAACCCCCAGAGCATACCAACCACACAAGGCAGTGTGGAGTAACACGCTGTTTTGATAAGCAGCTGGGTGTAGGCCGGCTGAGGCCTAAAATGGTGTGTGCACCAAATGAGGATGGGGCAGGGGTTTTACAGTCTCCTGTAAACAGGAAGTGTCTCCATCGGATGTAACTGCTACAAGGTACTAGGATGGCCTCTCGGTCTTCAGCGGGTACTGGCTTCTGGCTAGCTCTCTTCCTGCTTCTGTTATCTTGCCGAGGCACACTGCAGGCGCCAAGTGGCCTTGCGCCTTGGGACTAAGCCTGAGGAGGGAGGAGTTATTCATCCCCTTAAGCTTTCAGGCCCTGGGGAGAATCTTTCACTTTCTTTGAAATGTGTTTTAAGCCTGTAGGCAGAATGATCTTTTCTGACCCTTATAATCTGACAGCAAGTTATACATTCTTGTATTTCTTATGTATGCCAGTCAGCTTTGTTTTACACTCAAATGCTTTCAAGTCAGTGTGATGCGTTAGACACAAGGTTTCAAGAAAACAGATACTATTTCTTACTCATTTTTTAATCCTTCCCAACTTGTCTTTGTCTCAAATTTTTCTCTATATGAGCTCTCAGGGTAAAATAAGAAAAGCAGTTTATTAATAAGTAAATCAAAATCTTAATGTCAATATGAGGGTTATAATGTAAAGAGGTCATTATACTAATCCTTTCATGATCTTTGCAATGTGGTGGTTGCCAAAGTAAAACACATGCAGACTAGAAGATGTGTGAAAATCTGAAAATCATTAAGTTGAAGGAAGAAAATATTAGAAACTCTATTTATACTTATTTTCAGCTCATTCGTTATACTTTTCTTTAGAACTTTTTCAGTTCTTCAAATGTAAACTCACTTAGCATTATTAATTCAGAGAAGACCCCTAATAATAGAAGAGGAAAAATGCGTTTATAAAAAATTAGGCTTAATGGAAAGTTACATATGTATATTCTCCAATATCACATCTTATTCTTGAGGACTAAACTCTGACCTTTTTCTTTTCTTGCCCAAATTCCTATCTCAGAGGCCTGGGGAGTCATGCCTCACAAACCATAAAGTCTCACTAGAGGGGTTTTATTTAACCCTATATACCCATGGTTTACTTTCCAGCCTGACTCCAGCATATCACATGACAGATATAGAAAGAAATCTACCTATTGTAACCCCAAATGTGTTTCTTTGTCATATCTTGAAATAGCCAGTAAACCTGTCTCTCCTGGGAAAAATCTGCATTCTGTAGAGAATCAACTTCCTTTCCAGGTATTTTACCTGATCCAGGAGAGAATCAACTAAAAATCTGGCACTTTATTTTTTTTAAGTCTAATGAGAAATCTATTAAGAAATACTTGCAATCTATTCTCTCTGAAGCCTGCTACCTGGAGGCTTCATAGTAAAAAACCTTGGTCTCCACAACCCCTTATTTTAACCCAGACATTTCCTTCTATTGATTTCAGGTCTTTAGACAACTATTTAAGTTTTTCAACCAATTGCCAATTAGAAAAGCTTTGAATATACATATGACCTGGAAGCCCCTGCTTCGAGTTGTCCCACCTTTCCAGACTGAACCACTGTATATCTTACGTGTATTAATTGATGTCTTATGTCTTCCTAAAATGTAAAAATCAAGCTGTAACCCAACCACCTTGGGCACATGTTCTCAGGATTTCCTGAGGGTGGTGTCACAAGCCATTTGTCACTTATATTTGGCTCAGAATAAACCTCTTTAAATATTCTACAGAGTTTAACTCTTTTCATTGACATTCTTAATATTAATTTTAAAAATGTTTTCGTTTCTCCTCTTTCCTTGAGTTAGGTCAGGTTCTCGTTGTAGAACACCCAGGTAGAAAAAAAGATAACATGGTATGAACTACTAACTGTTTTTTAAAGTTGATACGAAAAAAGCTCAATGACATTTGTCTGGGAAAAGTTTTCTTAGATAAACCCTAAAAGCACAGGCAACAAAAGCAAAAATAAACAAGTAGAATTTAAACAAATTAAAAAGCTTCTGCCCAGCAAAGGAAGTAATAAACAGAGTGAAGAGTAAACACATAGATTGGGCGAAAATGTTTGCACATCATGTATCTGATTAGAGGCTAATATTCAAAATACATAAAAAACTCAAAGAACTCCACAGCAAAAATACAAATTACCCCACTAGAATATAAGCAAAGAACCTGAATAGATAATTCTCAGAAGACATACAAATAGTCAACGGATACAGGAAAAACAAATCTCTCAGCATCACTAATTATCAGGGAAATACAAATTAAAACCATGATGAGATATCACCTCACAGCTGTTGGAATGGTTATTATCAAAAAGATGAAAGACAAGTGTTGAGGAGGATGTGGAGAAAATGGAATCCTTCTACATCGTTGGTGGGAATGTATATTAATAAAGCCATTATGGGAAACAGTGTGGAAGTTTCTCAAAAAACTAAAAATTACCATATGATCCAACTACTGGGTATATATCCAAAGGAATTGAAACCATATGTGAAAGGACATTCACACTCTCATGTTCAATTGTACCATTATTTATACTAGCTAAGAAATGGGTGTACAACTGAAGTATTCATCAAGAATTGAATGGATAAAAAATATGTATATAGACAATGGAATACTATTCAGACTTCAGAAAGAAGAAAATTCTGTCATTTGTGACAACATGGATGAATTGGAGGATGTTGTGCTAAGTGAAATAAACCAGGCACAGAAAGATAAATTCCACATGATCTCATATATAGAATCTAAAAAGTCAAACTCATAGAAGTAGAGAATAATATGGTGGTTATCAGAGGCTGGGGAATGGTGACATGTTGACCAAAGGACAGTAAGTTTCTACTAAATAGAAGGAATAAGCTTTAGAAATCTATTGCACAGAATAGTAACTATAATTAATAACAATGCATAGTATATTTCAAAATTGCTTAAAGTTTAGATTTTAAATGTTCTCACCACAAAAATTGGTATGTGAGGTGATGGATATATTGATTTGATTTAATGATTCCACAGTGTAAATATATATCAAAAGATCACATTGTATCCCATAAATGTGTATAATAATTTGTCAATTAAAAATAAATTTCAAATTTAAAAATATTATTAGGTAAATCAGAAATAACCCTAACCCTAATGTCCACCAACTGATAAGTAAGTAAACAAAATGCAGCAAATGAAAAGAAAGTCCAAATCAAGTATACAGGGGCAATCAAAATTAAAAATCTATACAAAAATAAAGGAAAATTATCTTATGTAGAATATATATGCAATATATGTGTGTGTGTGTATATATATATATATATGCATATTTATCACATTTCCTTCATCCTAAGATGGCTCCAAATGCTAAAATGCACTAGCAATTTAATATTTTCTGACAAAAAAAGAATTATTATAGTAAATGAGTATATAAATTATAATTCAGTTACCAGTTTTTAAAATGTTAAAATGGGGGAAAATGCAGTTTGCTTTAGCACAAGTTCTTTAGCCAGCTTACATGGCTCTGTTTTTCTATTCTTTGATGTCCTTGGCCTTTCCACTATCTACTTCAATATTTTCTAGACAGAGTTTAAGTATTTAAATAAATAGAAATGTATTAATATCTCTCCCAATTTTCTGTATAACTTAAATTTATCAATTTACTTCAATATTACTTTAGAATCTACTATAATTTTATGAGTTTTAATAACATTTTTTATTCTTTACAGTTTCTCCAAAGACAAATTTACTACTTGGGATTCCAAACCAAACAACTCTTATGTTGCAAATATTTTTAAACACAACTAAGTCACTGATTTATAGGTTTGGGTCACTTGTAGGAATATTTAAATGCCCATCAAGTCAAGTCAAAAATTAACAAATCACAGTTCAAAGCTATAGATTACATAAATGTTTTGTGGTAAGGATATTTAATTAAGTATTGATAGAACAATGAAACATGATTCTTAGGAGAATTTTAAAAATCCTTAATTTTTTAACTTACTGTGCTAGGCTACTGTTTAATTAATTAAGAAATACACTGTTGGTAATGGAGATGCTGTAATTGCTCTGTCTCTACTAAAAATACATTAGCCAGGTTTGGTGGCAGATGCCTGTAATCCCAGCTACTTGGGAGGCTGAGGCAGGAGAATCTCTTGAACCCGGGAGGTGGAGGTTGTGGTAAGCTGAGATCACACCATTGCACTCCAGCCTGGGCAACAAGAGCAAAATTGCGTCTCAAAAAAATAAAAAATAAAAAACAAGTATCAATTGGGATCTGGTCAGAAAAATTTAACCCATATCTGTTATTGTATGAGAGAAACTTTAATAGAAGGAGATAGAGAACAGAAAATGACAAAAGAGGAAATCGTGGTAACACAGCGATAAGGAACTGCAAGATGTAGCACCACTCCTAGATTTGGGGGCAAGGGGAAAATGTGGGGGCATTGAGAACCCAGAAGCTTAGAGGAGTGGCCCTGCAAACACTGAGACCCCTGAAAGCAGATGGATCCCTCTAGTGCTGGTACTTCTGAATGCGTCCAAAGGGACTGGTTCTGAAAGTTACACAAAATAATACTCAAGACTAGAACCAAATATTTTTTGCCACGGTGAAAGATGTAACAGCAATTTAGCTGCCAAGGGGAAAATGGCTTAGAGAGAACCAGCATCACAAAACAGATTACAAAAGACTTTGCTGAGAAACAATCGCTTAATAACTGGCACATACACTAAAATAAAAATTAAAAATATACACAAAATCCTTAAAAATATGCATACCCTTTGAACCAACACTTCCTTCCACTATGGGAACGTCTTCTAAGGCAATGAATTTAGACATCCATAGTTGATCTAACTCTAAGCCCAGTAAATTCTACTCTCTTTTCCTAAACTTCCTCTTGTACATTTCTAAAACTTATTCCTTAATTTAGGACTTACGCTTATTTATTTATCTATTGATTGATTGATTGATTGAGACTGAGTCTTGCTCTGTTGCCCAGGCTGGAGTGCAGTGGTGCAATCTCGGCTCACTGCAAGCTCCACCTCAGATTCACGCCATTCTCCTGCCTCAGCCTCCCGAGTAGCTGGGACTACAGGCACCCGCCACCATGCCTGGCTAATTTTTTTGTATTTTTAGTAGAGACGGAGTTTCACCGTGTTAGCTAGGATGGTCTTGATCTGCTGACCTCGTGATCCACCCGCCTCGGCCTCCCAAAGTGCTGGGATGACAGGCATGAGCCACCACACATGGCTTTTTTAAAAATTACTATATGTTAAAACAAAGTTTTTCTTTTTTCTTTTTTTTTACATACTGTAGGTTAAAAAAAGAAAAATAAAGCTCAAATGTACTAAACAGATGCCTACTGATATTTCTAAATAAAAAAATCTAGTGATACCGCTGCATTACTGAAAATCTGTAAACAATTCTCTTTGTTTGGGGATGCAGTGTAATGCTTAAGAGCTTCATAATCTCGGCTGGGCACAGTGGTTCACGCCTGTTATCCCAACACTTTGGGAGGCCAAGGCGGGCAGATCACCTGAGGTCAGGAGTTCAAGACCAGCCTGGCCAGCATGGTGAAACCCCATCTCTACTAAATATACCAAAAATTAGCTGGGCATAGTGGTGGGTGCCTGTAATCCCAGCTACTCAGGAGGTTGGGACAGGAGAATCGCTTGAACCTGGGAGGCAGAGGCTGCAGTGAGCTGAGGTCATGCCATTGCACTCCAGTCTGGGCAACAAGAGTGAAACTCTGTCTCAAAAAAAAAAAAAAAGAAAGAAAAGAAAAGAAAGAAAGCATCATAATCTCATCTCCAACCTTTGAAATGAAGTGGTGGTTGAGTCTGGTCTCAGGAATCAGATTCCAGGGACCAAATCCAGGACCTGATGCATAGTCACTATATGTATATAAACAAGTTTGTTATAAAATTTTACTTTGTCTCTGTTTTTTTGTTTTTACTGTTGTTTTGTTTTTTGTTTTAGTTAAAAATGGGGATAATGATAGCACCTATTTCACTATATTCAAAAAGATAACATAGGAATTAAATAAATTAATGAAGGTAAAATGGTTAGCACAGCATCTGGCAAATGTGTTACTTAGTATTAGCCTTTTCTCCTGGCATATTAGGCTAGTCAGTATTCCTCAGAGAGCATGCACATTTGTTCAAGCTCTTTGCTTGAAAAACATTCTTCTGTTCTTGCATTTTATCTTGTTGAATTTTATTCAACTTTCAACCTCAGTTCAAGTATTACTTGATCAGTTATCCTTCCCAAGCTGCTGTCTGAAGTAGATTTGCTTCCAAAGCAAATTTTGAACATAAGATCAAAGCACTTACTGAGTTATACCAATAACTGCATTCACTAATTTATTTGTTAATCTTTTCCAATAGATTCTAAGGTCTTTACAGGCTGGGTCATGACTTATTCAGTGTCGATCCCACCATGCCAAGCCCTGGACCTGGCACATATTCAGGGCTTAATAAGCATTTGTTTATATAAAAGATGCTCATCATTGTATTACTTACAAGTACAATAAATCAAAACAATATACAAATAACAAATTTGTTACATTTGCAAGAATGGCTAAATGTGGAAACTACATCTACTGAACTAATGTGTAAATCCATTAAAATCGTTTGACACACCATGTAACAACGAAGTGTGATATGTAATTACGTAAAAAGGTTGGCTGGGCACGGTGGCTCATGCCTGTAATCCTAGCACTTTGGGAGGCTGAGGTGAGTGGATCATGAGGTCAGGAGTTCAAGACTAGCGTGGCCAACATGGTGAAACCCTGTCTCTACCAAAAATACAAAAATTAGCCAGGTGTGGTGGTGGGCACCTGTAATCCCAGCTACTTGGGAGGCCGAGGCAGGAGAATCGCTTGAACCAGAGAGGCACAGGTTGCAATAAGCTGAGATCATGCCACTGCACCAGCCTGGGAGAAAGAGCGAAACTCCTTCTCAAAAAAAAAAGTTACAAAATTACCATACAAAAGTAACAGAGATAAACAACAGGACAAACACTAATGTAGCAACATTTATAGCACAAAATGTTAAGCTTGCTTTTCTTTGAATATTGGCACTATAAATAATTTTATTTTCCTTTATTTCCATGAAATACATTTTTCCAGTGTTCTCTCATAGGCACAAATTTTAAGCACTAATAGATATTTTAAGTGTATGATTATACAATTCCAACCATAAAAACATTTTAGTGTCAGCTGGTTAAGTAACTGTCTAGTCTTTGAAGTTATTGAAAAAATTAGGCTGGGCACCATGGCTCACGCCTATAATCCCAGCACTTTGGGAGGCCAAGGCGGGCGGATCACGAGGTCAGGAGATCAAGACCATCCTGGCTAACACGGTGAAACCCCATCTCTACTAAAAAAAAAAAAAAAATCCAAAAAATTAGCCAGGCTGGTGGCGGGTGCCTGTAGTCCCAGCTACCAGGGAAGCTGAGGCAGGAGAATGGCATGAACCCGGGAGGCGGAGCTTGCAGTGAGCAGAGGTCACACCACTTCACTCCAGCCTGGATGACCGAGCGAGACTCTGTCTCAAAAAAAAAACACACAAAAAAGAAAAAATTTACGAATCTTGCACTCAGAGGAGATGAACAAAAGCCATGTTTTTATTTGTAAAAGGAAAACCATCCCAGACATCATTTATCAGCCAATAAAGAAATACACAAAGCAAACTGTGCAGAAGGCTAGCTTTTCCTGGGAAAACTATTCACTCTGATTTTAGCCTGTTTTCTTTTGCATCTTCTTCTGTGTGCTTACCGTGTTCTGGATTTATCCATTTGGAATCCCTTCTCCAAACCCACGAGGATACAATTTGGTAAATTAATTCACAATAAGATTGCAAACAAAGCAGATATTCCTCTCAGAGATATTTTCATTCAATGAACAGACCACAGAAAACTAGAGACTTAGGATCTAAAGGAAATATATGATGGAGAGATTTCAAATTAAATGACCAAAGGGGGGAAATGTACAATAATAATAATATAAAATAAATATAGTATACTGTAATAAACATATACTGTGCAATGAGAGCATTAATAAACAGTATAATCATACATATGTAGTGCAATATATTATAATTAATATTTAGTCACATGCTATATTCTGAACAATATATTCTACCTTTCATATATCTACTTAAATCTTCACAACTACCTTATGAAGGACATAGCTTTAAAAGTTTCATTTTAGAGATGAGGAAGCTGAGACAGACACACAGCTGTTATGTAGTACACCTAAGGAAAAAAAAAAGAAGGAAGAGAAAAGAAAAGAAAAGAAACAGGGAAAGAAGGTGGACGAACCAAGGTTCTGAAACCTACAATCTATACTTTCCATATATTTCTGGACCAAAGCAAGTTCCCTATGCCCACAAAATCCAGTAAAAACCACTCCTCTCTAATCTAAACAAAGACAGCCCATCAAAAACCATTCTTTTCCTGATAATACTTGAAAATATTGTAAGGCACTAAAGAAATATAAAGTAAAAGATAGTGGTTCAGAGATCTGAAATCAGATGTGAGCTCAAAACTCCACTCTGAGTTATGAGTTATCCAGTTACGAAATTGACCAAGGTATTAGCCTTTTTGAAGCTCACTTTTGTATTGTTTCTTTTGTTGTTTATCTAGAATAGGGATACAATACAAAACAGTGTTTTATGAGGAGTGAAAGAAAATACATGTAAAATATTTAACAAAATCCAGATTATTTATATGTGTGTATACATCGTGTGTATATATATCATATACAAAATATATATATATGATATATATATCTTCATCCTTTGTAACATACATATAATAATGAATTCTTGCAAACTTAAAATGTTTAGGTATATTAAAAGTCAAAAATTTTTTAAATAAAAAAACTTACGAAAGTCAATCATTGATAAACTCAAGGTAGTGCAGTTGTAATTAGAAAATAGAAACATAATTACCAGGCTGGGCATGGTGGCTTATACCTGTAATCCCAGCACTTTGGGAGGCTGAGGCGAGAGGATCACTTGAAGCCAGGAGTTTGAGAACAGCCTGGCCAACATGGCGAAACCCGTCTCTACTAAAAATACAAAAATTAGCCGGGCATGGTAGCACACGCCTGTGATCCCAGCAACCTCGGAGGTTGAGGCAGGAGAATCGCTTGAATCTGGGAGGTGAAGCCTGCAGTGAGCTGAGGTAGTGCCACTGCACTCTAGCCTGGGCAACAGAACTGTCTCCAAAAAAAAAAAAAAAAAAAAAAAAAAAAGCAGAAAGAAAGAAACATAATTACCTTTTTATCTTTGGTTAATGAAAGTTATAAAACATTCCTTGGTTCAGCTTAGAAAAATACAGTTTCCTTAGTTATTCAATTTTAACATTTATATATAAACTTTCTTCACCATACCCCTCAAATAATGTTTTTGTTAGAGGCTGTTTTTCCTTTTCCTTCCAAAGTCACAGCAACATTCATGCAATACTGACTTGGAGCACGGAATGATTGTCCAGAAAGTGTGGTGAAAAACCCTGTTGGAGTCCACATGTGAAACTGGAAAAGAACTGAATGAATATGTTGTAGCAAGTCCTCAGTTCCCTGGAGGTGAAGTTAGATGACCCAATACAACTTATTCATTTGCAGTTTCTATGATTCTTAAACAAAAACAAAACATTGTCTCAAGTGGAATGGGAGCAACGCTGTTTTCTAAGAAATGTTTTTGTATGTTCCTGCCCTGTGTGGTCACTCTTTGGTGACCCTGCCCACAATTTCAGCAGCACAGATGGCAGGCTTCCCTTCCTTATTGGCAAAATATTTAGAGACATCATTAAGGCAGGAACACAAGGTAGAAAAAAAAAAAAGAAAGAAAGAAACAAAAAAAGAAACGAAATTTTCAGGTTTCTCTATTCAAATAGGGGGCATTTAGTCATAGACTCTTGCTTGCAATAGTGTAAGGTCTTATTCCAGACCTCCTCTTTCTACTAAACTGGTTCTGAGTATGTCTCTTTGGGAGAATGGTCAAAGCAGAATGGTGGTGTTAAAGACTGTATCCAAAAAGGTGATACAGGAATTACATAAATTAATGAAGGTAAAGTGTCATATAACAAGCACAGCACCTGGCAAATGTGTTACTTATTATTAGCCTTTTCTCCTGGCATATTAGGCTAGTCAATATTCCTCAGAGAGTATGCACATTTGCTCAAGCTCAAGAGGTATCAAGATGTGTCAACCGATGGGAGAACATCAGCTTATGAGCATCTTTTGTAATCTATAAAAGGGTAAAATAATAGATGAAAAGAACCTGAGAGATCTTCAAGCCCTGAATAACACAGCTTAAGAAACGAAATTTCCAGAGAAACTTTTTGACCCCTGAGCTCATTCATCAGGATTCCGCCCAAGCATCTCCTCCTTTCAGAAGCTGCCTCTGCCCTCTTGTTAGCAGAGTTCACCATACCCTTCTGCAGTCCACCACTGGGAGTAATACATACCTTTAATATTACCAATTTCTCTTTTCCATTACTTCAGGCTGATGGCATTTACCTAGGTGAGGCTTATAGCTCTCTGGAGAATCTATGGACATCTTTCATTTGGGAAGAAGGGTGTAATCTGTAAATCCTTGAAACTGTAAACAGAATTTTACATACAAGTCTACGTCATCTCTACAGTTTTCTTGGCCAGAATCCTCGAGACAGAGATTGTGATTCATAAAGGCTAAAAGATTCACTGCAATTGACCATAATTCCTTGAAAACAACTAAGTCCATATCTCATTTATCTTCTTATTCTCCTGTCTTATTCAGTATTTGTCATTTAACAAGCTCTCAGGTTTTTGTTTAATGAACGAGTTAAAATTTGACCTATAGTTACTTGCTTAGTTGATGGCAAAATCTGTGCTTATAACATAGTATTTCTATTCCTTATAAAGGACATTTCTATTAAATGGATTCCTTTTTGCTTAAGTCATTATCAAAATTAAATGCAATGCATTTCTAACTTCCTTGTACATTACCTCCGCTATCTTTACAGTTTATTACCTAGAAAGTCTTAGCAGTATCTCTAAAACAAGATACAAGAAACAAAATTCAGTAGACACTGCTACAATATTTAAAAAGGAATCCGAGATTTCAGGCCAAAAGAAAAACACTCAATCCCAGCTCTTTCACTTTTTAGCTTTGAAGCCCCCTCTAAATCCTGTAATTTTCAGCATTTGCATCTCAATGGATATAATTACTCTAATTCATAGTCACTTGCAAAAGTTAATTGACATGAACGTAAAAGTAACATATACAAATTTAAGGTCTTGTTAGAGAACAAAAAGTCTTAAAGTTACACCCATGCCTAAACTTATTATCTGTGAAACCCTACTTCTATTACAACTCATTATCTGTGAAGCCTTTATTCTACTACATGCAACCACATCACTTTCCATTCTGTTCTTTACGTTTTAATAATTTTAATTTTGTTTTGTCTCATCATCTCTGGGTAAAATTCCTACTCCGGATAAAACCTTGGCCATAATGCTGCAGTAGCCCAACTATGGTTAAAAGGTCTTTAGGTATACCTTTGTAAGATACTTTCTAAAATTAAATATATATATATATGTGTGTGTATATATGTGTGTATATGTGTGTATATATGTATGTATGGGTATATATGTATACATATATATATACATATGTGTGTATATATAGTGATTTTCCCCACTCTTAAGGACCTGAAAGCAGTACCTTTCTGTCTTAATGATATAGTTTTATGAGTTTGCAAATGATTAACTCTCAGGCTTTTCCAGAAAATCTAGTAATACCTCCTTAAAGATTGTAATAATTTATAAGTCATGAATACAGAAGTCTTCAGAATACTGTATAGGCCTGGGCAAATTAAATCCCTGCTGTCTAGATTCTAATTTAAACTTGGAAAAAGTCTGCTGAGTAACTCTGCTCATTTCCTTTTACTATGTCCACACTGCTTATTTTTACTCTAAGTAGAATATACATGTACTGTATCTACATTCTCTGAGTTAAAGGTGATTCCACATACATACAATATTTAAGTCTGATCATGATTCCATGAGGTTGGAAGAATAGATTTATAAAAAAAAAATAAAAATTCCATTTTATAAATAAATAGGTTAACTCAGAAAATCTTAGAGATTTTATCAGCCTTAAGTAGCTAGGAAATGACAGAATATTCTTCCTGAATCTGTGTCCAAAGAGCTTTCTAATACATTGCAATAATCCTAAAGAATCTGACAAAAACACAAACATCACTTTCCTGATCAACACCCTTCAGAAGCTTTTTATTGGACTCAGGTAAAGATTTGGCTCTTATTTTGACCAATAAATATTTTTATAATCCGGCTGAAACTGATAACTAGAATTAAATCTGAATGACCTCTGTTGAGATGTGAACTGTCACTATTTTTTTTTTTTTTTTTTTGAGACTGAGTCTCGCTCTGTCGCCCAGGCTGGAGTGCAGTGGCTGGATCTCAGCTCACTGCAAGCTCCGCCGCCCGGGTTTATGCCATTCTCCTGCCTCAGCCTCCAGAGTAGCTGGGACTACAGGCACCCGCCACCTCGCCCGGCTAGTTTTTTAGTATTTTTAGTAGAGACGAGGTTTCACCGGGTTAGCCAGGATGGTCTCGATTTCCTGACCTCGTGATCCGCCCGTCTCGGCCTCCCAAAGCACTGAGATTACAGGCTTGAGCCACTGCGCACGGCCGAACTGTCACTATTTAATCAAATTAACTTAAAAACAACTTATTGCTGTGTCTGTTTTTCTCATCTTTGACCTTCTCCTTGCTCATTAAAAATATGCCTTAGAATGATTTTATCTTTTATTAATCCTTTTGAAGACATACTGTGCTTCTTAAAACTGAAGAGCTGTATCTTTCTTTATTGAAAAGTTTCAATATTTATCACTTTGACTATTGAACCATCCTTAATTTCTGTATTTTCTTCTGAAACTGATTTAATTAGATTTTGAATATTATCATTTTAATCTACATGTCTCTTATGCTTGCTTTATTTCTCTGGGCTATGTTCAACATAATGTCTTCAGATCCATGTACACTTACTAATACCTTCCCCAGCTGAATCTACTCTGTGATTTAATGCCTTAAGATTTTAATGTTTTTAAATAAATTATTTTAGTTTTAAGTGTTTAATTTCAAATGTGGTTGTGCCTTCTTAGGATATGTAATTTTTTTTTTTTTTTTCTTTTTCGTTGTTGTTGTTGCTGTTGAGACAGAGTCTCACTCGGTTGCCTAGGTTGGAGTGCAATGGTACAATCCGGGCTCATTGCAACCTCCGCCTCCTGGGTTCAAGTGATTCTCTTGCCTCAGCCTCCTGAGTAGCTGTGATTACAGGCATGCATCACCATACTGGGCTAATTTTTGCATTTTTAGTAGAGATGGGGTTTCACCATGTTGGCCAGTCCGGTCTCAAACTCTTGGACTCAAATCTATCTGCCTTGGCCTCCCAAAGTGCTGGGATTATAGGCGTGAGCCACTGTGCCTGACTAATATGTAATTTTCTTTGTTTAAATTTCTCCTTTTGTTCTTCCAATCACATAAACCCATAAGAATCTACCCTTAGTGGGATTTTTCTGCTGTTCTTTTGTTTGAATCAGAATTTACTTTATCAAAAGTAACATGTTTTAGAACGCTTTTTAAATGCTCTTTCTAAACATATTAAAATATTACCTATCTAGAATGACATTTTATATTCATTTCTCTGGCTTTGCAGGTAGCATAGACTTGAATGCCAAGTATATACAAAAAGACACCCACACTTTGATTTTGTAAAGAAATTCCTACTATTCACCAAGATTACAGTAGAAAAAGAGAAGTGTTATTGTTATCTGAAAAAGTGGTTGGCAGAATATTTTTCTATTACACATTCCTGAGAACACAGCTCTTTGAAAACCTCATCATTGTCTACTGATATAAATTCCACATTTCCTGTTCCCTGGCACATCTAGAAACACAAGCCTCTGAGAAATCTACTGTAAACCCCCCCAGGGCAGCCCAAGCTTCAGGCCACAGTCTTAAGATTCTACTTTTCACTTACATCTTTATTTCTAGTTCCTAGCAATTTCTCTCTTTTTTTTTTTTCCTAATAAACACAACACTGCATTTTATGTTTTATAATTTTCCACTATGCAGGTTTTTGGGCTACTTTTGGTAGGGGAGGTTCCAAATACTTTATCTTTTCTGAACCAAGATCCCATTCTATAATTCTTTATTTTTTCTTTTTAAACAATATTCTAGCAATAGCTTTTATTTCATGAATTCTAGGGTGATAAAGGTGAGAAACATCTACCATATAATTCACTCCATTGATAGGTTAGGGGAGAAAAAGCAGTAATCTCCATAGATACAGAAAAACATTGGTAAAATCCAATGCATTATTTGTAGACAATTCACAATTGTCTACAAACTCACAATTAGAAGTGTATAATTTAGTGTTTTTTATTATACTTTACATGTGCAGAACTTGCAGGTTTGTTACATAGGTATACACTTGCCATAGTGGTTTGCTGCACCCATCAACCTGTCATCTACATTAGGTATTTCTCCTAAGGCTATACCCCTCCCCTAGACCCACATGCCCTGACAGGTCCCCGTGTGGGATGTTCGCCTCCCTGTGTCCATGCGTTCTCATTGTTCAACTCCCACTTACGAGGGAGAAAATGCAATGTTTGGTTTTCTGTTCCACTGTTAGTATACTGAGAATGATGGTTTCCAGCTTCATCCATGTCCCTGCAAAGGACATGAACTCATCCTTTCATGTTTTTTTCATGTTATTTCTGGATTATTTCATATATATATATATATAAAAAATAGTTCAAGTTCTAGGGTACATTTGCACAATGTGCAGGTTTGTTACATATGTATACATGTGCCATGTTGGTGTGATGCACCCATTAACTCGTCATTTACATTAGATATATCTCCTAATGCTATCCCTCCCCCCTCCCCCTACCCGATGACAGATCCTGGCAGGTGATGTTCCCCACCCGATGTCCAAGTGTTCTCATTGTTCAGTTCCCATCTATAAGTGAGAACACGCGATGTTTGGTTTTCTGTCCTTGCGATAGTTTGCTCAGAATGATGCTTTTCAACTTCATCCATGTCCCTACAAAGGACATGAACTCATCCTTTTATATGGCTGCATAGTATCCCATGGTGTCTATGTGCCACGTTTTCTTAATCTAGTCTATCATTGATGGACATTTGGGTTGGTTCCAAGTCTTTGCTATTGTGAATAGTGACGCAAGAAACATACGTGTGCATGTGTTTTTATAGCAGCATGATTTATAATCCTTTGGGTATATACCCAGTAACGGGATGGCTGGGTCAAATGATATTTCTAGTTCTAGAGTCTTGAGGAATCACCACACTGTCTTCCACAATGGTTGAACTAGTTACAGTCCCACCAACAGTGTAAAAGTGTTCCTATTTCTTCATATCCTCTCTAGCACCTGTTGTTTTCTGACTTTTTAATGATTGCCATTTTAACTGGTGTGAGATGGTATCTCATTGTGGTTTTGATTTGCATTTCTCTGATGGCCAGTGATGATGAGCATTTTTTTATGTGTCTGTTAGCTGCATAAATGTCTTCTTTTGAGAAATGTCTGTGCATATCCTTTGCCCACTTTTTGACAGGGTTGTTTTTTTCTTGTAAATTTGATTGAGTTCTTTATAGGTTCTGGATATTAGCCGTGTGTCAGATGAGTAGATTGCAAAAATGTTCTTCCATTCTATAGGTTGCATGTTCACTCTGATGGTAGTTTCTTTTGCCATGCAGAAGCTCTTTAGTTTAATTTGATCCCATTTGTCTATTTTGGCTTTTGTTGCCATTGCTTTTGGTGTTTTAGTCATGAAGTCCTTGCCCATGCCTGTGTCCTGAATGGTACTGCCTAGGATTTCTTCTAGGGTTTTTATGGTTTTAAGTCTAACATTTAAGTCTTTAATCCAGTTTGAATTAATTTTTATATGAGGTGTAAGGAAGGGATCCAGTTTCAGCTTTCAACATATGGCTAGCCAGTTTTCCCAGCACCATTTATTAAATAGGGAGTCCTTTCCCTGTTTCTTGTTTTCATCAGGTTTGTCAAAGATCAGATGGTTGTAGATGTGTGGTGTTATTTCTGAGCTCTCTGTTCTGTTTCATTGGTCTATATATCTGTTTTGGTACTAGTGCCATGCTGTTTTGGTTACTGTAGCTTTGTAGTATAGTTTGAAGTCAGGTAGCGTGATGCCTCCAGCTTTGTTCTTTGGGCTTAGGATTGTCTTGGCAATGTGGGGTCTTTTTTGGTTCCATACGAAATTTAAAGTAGTTTTTTTCCAATTATGTGAAGAAAGTCAGTGGTAGCTTGATGGGGATGGCATTGAATCTACAAATTACTTTGGACAGCATGGCCATTTTCATGATATTGATTCTCCTATCCATGAGCATGGAATGTTCTTCCATTTATTTGTGTCCTCTTTTATTTCGTTGAGCAGTGGTTTGTAGTTCTCCTTGAAGAGTTTCTTCAGCATTTGCTTGTCTGTAAAGGATTTTATTTCTCCTTCACTTACGATGCTTAGTTTGGCTGGATATGAAATTCTGGGCTGAAAATTCTTTTCTTTGAGAATGTTGAATATTGGCCCCCGCTCTCTTCTGGCTTGGTGAGTTTCTGCCGAGAGATCTGCTGTTAGTCTGATGGGCTTCCCTTTGTGGGTAACCCGACCTTTCTCTCTCTGACTGTCCTTAACACTTTTTCCTTCCTTTTGACCTTGGTGAATCTGACAATTATGTGTCTTGGAGTTGCTCTTTTCAAGGAGTATCTTTGTGGCATTCTCTGTATTTCCTAAATTTGAATGTTGGCCTGCCTTGCTAGGTTGGGGAAGTTCTCCTGGATAGTATCCCGAAGAGTGTTTTCCAACTTGGTTCCATTCTCCCAGTCACTTTCAGGTACATCAATCAGATGGAGATTTGGTCTTTTCACATAGTCCCATATTTCCTGGACGCTTTGTTCATTTCTTTTTACTTTTTTTCTCTAAACTTCTCGCTTCATTTCATTCATTTGATCTTCAGTCACTGATACCCTTTCTTCCACTTGATTGAATTGGCTGCTGAAGCTTGTGCATGCATCACGTAGTTCTAGTGCCATGGTTTTCAGCTCCATCATATCATTTAAGGACTTCTGTACGCTCTTTATTCTAGTTAGCCATTCGTCTAATCTTTTTTCAAGGTTTTTAGCTTCTTTGCAATGGGTTTGAACATCCTCCTTTAGCTCAGAGTTTGTTATTACCGATCATCTGAAGCCTTCTTCTCTCAACTCCTCAAAGTCATTCTCCATCCAGCTTTGTTCTATTGGTGGTGAGGAGCTGCATTCCTTTGGAGGAGAAGAGGCTCTCTGATTTTTAGAATTTTCAGCATTTCTGCTCTGTTTTCTCCCCATCTTTGTGGTTTTATCTACCTTTGGTCTTTGATGATGGTGACGTACAGAGGAGGTTTTGGTGTGGATGTCCTTTCTGTTTGTTAGTTTTCCTTCTAAGAGTCAGGACCCTCAGCTGCAGGTGTGTTGGAGTTTGCTGGAGGTCCACTCCAGACCCTGTTTGCCTGGGTATCACTAATGGAGGCTGCAGAACAGCAAATATTGCAGAACAGTAAATGTTGCTTCCTGATCCTTCTTCTGGCAGCTTCGTCTCAGAGGGGCACCGGGCTGTATGAGGTGTCAGTCAACCCCTACTGGGAGGTGTCTGTCAGTTAGGCTACTGAGGAATGCTGGGACCCACTTGAGGAGGCAGTCTGTCTGTTCTCACATCTCAAACTTGGTGCTGGGAGAACCACTATTCTCTTCAAAGCTGACAGGGACATTTAAGTCTGCAGAAGTTTCTTCTACATTTTTTAGTTTATTTGTGTAGAGGTATTTAGTCTCTGATGGTAGTTTGTACTTTTGTGGGATCAGTGGTGATATCTCCTTTATCATTTTTTATTGCATCTATTTGATTCTTCTCTCTTTTCCTATTTATTAGTCTGACTAGCGGTCTATTTTGTTAATCTTTTCAAAAAGCTAGCTCCTGGGTTCATTCGTTTTTTGAAGGGTTTACCATATCTCTCCTTCAGTTCTGCTCTGATCTTAGTTATTTCTTATCTTCTGCTAGCTTTTGAATTTGTTTGCTCTTGCTTCTCTAGTTCTTTTAATTGTGATGTTAGGGTATTGATTTTAGATCTTTCCCGCTTTCTTTTGTAGGCATTTAATGCTATAAATTTCCCTTTAAATACTGCTTTAGCTGTGTCCCAGAGATTCTGGTATGTTGTGTCTTTGTTCTCATTGATTTCAAAGGACATCTTTATTCCTGCCTTAATTTTGTTATTTACCCAGTAGTCAATCAGGAGCAGGTTGTTCAGTTTCCATGTAGTTGTGCAGTTGTGAGTGAGTTTCTTAATCCTGAGTTCTAATTTGATTGCATTGTGATCTGAGAGACTCTTTGTTATAATTTCTGTTCTTCTGCATTTGCTGAGGAAGGTTTTACTTCTAATCATGTCTTCAATTTCAGAATAAGTGTGATGTGGTGAGGGAAGAATGCATATTCTGTTGGTTTGGGGTGGAGAGTTCTGTAGATGTCTATTAGGTCTGCTTGGTCCACAGCTGACTTCAAGTCCTGTACACGCTTGTTAATTTTCTGTCTTGCTGATCTAATATGATCAGTGGGGTGTAAAAGTTTCCCACTATTATTGTGTGGGAGTTTAAGTCTCTTTGTAGGTCTCGAAGAACTTGCTTTATGAATCTGAATGCTCCTGTATTAGGTGCATATATATTTAGACTAGTTATCTCTTCTTGTTGCATTGATCCCTTTACCATTATGTAATGCCCTTCTTTGTCTTTGCCCTTTTGATCTTTGTTGGTTTAAAGTCAGTTTTATCAGAGACTCAGGACTGCAACCCCTGCTTTTTTTTTTCTTTCTTTCTTTCTCTTTTTTTTTTCTTTTGCTTTCCATTTGCTTGGTAAATATTCCTCCATCCCTTTATTTTGAGCCTATGTGTGTCTTTGCATGTGAGATGGGTCTTCTGAATACAGCACACTGATGGGTCTTGACTCTTTATCCAATTTGCCAGTCTGTGTCTTTTAATTTAGCCCTTTTACATTTAAGGTTAATATTGTTATGTATGAATTTGATACTGTTATTATGATGCTAGCTGGTTATTTTGGCCATTAGTTGATGCAGTTTCTTCATAGCATCAATGGTCTTTACAATTTGGTATGTTTTTGCAGTGGCCGGTACCGGTTTTTCTTTTCCATGTTTAATGCTTCCTTCATGAGCTCTTGTAAGGCAGGCCTGGCAGTGACAAAATCTCTCAGCATTTTCTTGTCTGTAAAGGATTTTACTTCTCCTTCACTTCTGAAGCTTAGTTTGGCTGGATATGAAATTCTGGGTTGAAAATTCTTTTAAGAATTTTGAATATTGACCCCACTCTCTTCTGGCTTGTAGGGTTTCTGCAGAGAGATCCACTGTTAGTCTGATGGACCTCCCTTGGTGGGTAACCTGATCTTTCTCTCTGGCTGCCCTTAACATTTTTTGCTTCATTTCAGCCTTGGTGAATCTGATGATTATGTGTCTTGGGGTTGCTCTTCTCGAGGAGTATCTTTGTGGTGTTCTTTGTATTTCCTGAATTTGAATGTTGGCCTGTCTTGCCAGGTTGAGGAAGTTCTCCTGGGGAGCATCCTGAAGAGTGTGTTCCAACTGGGTTCTATTCTCTCTGTCACTTTCAGGTACACCAATCAAATGTAGGCTTTGTCTTTTCACATAGTACCATATTTCTTGGAGGCTTTGTTCATTCCTTTTCATTGTTTTTTCTCTAATCTTGTCTTCATGCTTTATTTCATTAAGTTGATTTTCAATCTCTGATATTCTTTCTTCCATTTGATTGATTTGGCTTTTTATACTTATGTATGCTTCACAACGTTCTTGTACTGTGTTTTTCAGCTCCATCAGGTCATTTATATTCTTCTCTAAATTGATTATTCTAGTCAGCAATTCCTGTAACCTTTTTTTCAAGGTTCTTAGCTTCCTTGCATTGTGTTAGAACATACTCCTTTAGCTCAAGGAGTTTGTTATTATCCACCTTCTGAAGCCTACTCTGTCAATTTGTCAAACTCATTCTCCAATCAGTTTTGATCTCTTGCTGGTGAGGAGTTGTGATCTGTTGGAGGAGAAAAGTCATTCTGGCTTTTGGAATTTTCAGCCCTTTTGTGCTGGTTTTTCCTCATCTCTGTGGATTTATCTACCTTTGGTCTTTGATGTTGGTGACCTTTGGATGGGGTTTTTGTGTGGACATGCTTTTTGTTGATGTTGATCCTATTCCTTTCTGTTTGTTAGTTTTCTTTCTAATGGTCAGGACCCTCTACTGAAGGTCTGCTGCAGTTTGCTGGAGGTCCACTCCAGACCCTGTTTGCCTGGGTATCACCAGCGGAGGCTGCAGAAGAGCAAAGATTGCTGCCTGTCCCTTCCTCTGGAAGCTTCATCCCAGAGGGGCACCTGCCAGATGCCAGCTGGAGCTCTCCTGTATCCGTTGACCCCTTTTGGGAGGTGTTAGGAGGCATGGGGTTCAGGGACCCACTGGAGGAGACAATCTGTCCCTTAGCAGAGTTTGAGTGCTGTGCTGGGAGATCCATTGCTCTCTTCAGAGCTGGCAGACAGGAACGTTTAAGTCTACTGAAGCTATGTCCACAGCCACCCCTTCCCCAGGTGCTCTGTCCCAGGGAGATGGGAGTTTTATCTATAAGCCCCTCACCAGGGCTGCTGCCTTTCTTTCAGAGATGCCTTGCCCAGAGAGGAGGAATCTAGAGAGGCAGTCTGGCTATAGCAGCTTTGCTGAGCTGCAGTGGGCTCTGCCCAGTTCACACTCCCAGAGGTTTTGTTTACACTGTGAGGGGAAAACCACCTACTCAAGCCTCAGTAATGGTGGATGCCTCTCCTGCCACCAAGCTGGAGCATCAACTTCAGACTGCTCTGCTAGCAGCAAGAATTTCAAGCCAGTAGACCTTAGCTAGCTGGGCTGTGTGGGGGTGGGATCCACTGAGCTAAACCACTTGGCTACCTGGCTTCAGCCCCCTTTCCAGGAGAGTGAACAGTTCTGTCTTGCTGGCATTCCAGGTGCCAGTGGGGTATGAAAATAAACTCCTGCAGCTAGCTCACTGTCTTCCCAAATGGCCACCCAGTTTTGTGCTTGAACCCAGGGCCTTGGTGGTGTAGGCACCCAAGGGAATCTCCTGGTCTGTGGGTTGTAAAGATCATGGGAAAGCATAGTGTCTGGCCGGAATGCATCATTCCTCAGGGCACAGTCCCTCACTGCTTCCCTGTGGTTCCCGGGTGAGGTGACACCCCACCATGCTTCAGTTCACTCTCCTTGGGCGGCAGCCATTGTCTAACCAGTCCCAGTGAGATGAGCTGGGTACCTCAAATGGAAATGCAGGAATCACTCACCTTCTGCATTGATTTCACTAGGAGCTGCAGACTGGGGCTATTCCTATTTGGCCGTCTTGCCAGCCACCCCTATTCTATGATTCATGTAATCAAACAAGATGATAAGAAATCTGTTCATGGAGCCCAGACCTTCAGCTCAAGTCAATCTTTTACTTTAGACAAATCAACTAAAATATCTGGGACCCAAAGGTCCACATATAAAATAGGGACAATAATTTTACCCTCTTTACAGGACTGCTGTCAGTATCGAATGACAAAGTATCTGCAAAAGGACTTTGGACAATACAAAGTATAACACAAATATAAATAATTGTTGTATTTTGGTCTTTGATTATTTGGTATTAGAAACATTGCAAACCTTATTTATTTTCAATGTAGTCGAGTGGTTAAGAGAGTCAACTCTGTATCTTGAATTCAAATGTTCCCCAACATTTAGATAAGGCATGACCTTGAACAAGTCACTTAGTATCTTATGCTTCATTTTCCTTGTTTGTACAATAGAAGAAAAATCAAAGTACCTGTCTTATAAGGTAGTTTGAGGATTAACTATGTTAATATGCATACTCTGTTCACAGCATCACTACTCATGTATGGTTTACACATAGAGCTAGTTCACATATGACTGCTTCTCTGTTATAAGTACAAAAATTGAGGGCCAATACTCAGAAATCTTTATAAAACTTTAATAGTAATTTTATGTCTGTTAAATCAAAAAATTAAAAATGGGCATGTATTTTGCATCTCATTTTAATTCATTTCTATATTATTTCATTTTTATTTTATTTGGAAAAAATTGATATTTTATCACAGACAGCTTAAGAAGCACTGATATAGAGGCTGCTACACAGAAAGCATTATGCAACCATTACCCATTATTATAATTCGTACTTTTCCATGTGAATATGAGAATAGCCATGGAACTAGTTTTATAATGGGACCTTTCTACCACTCCCTCTGTAGAGACTGCAATAAAAAGGAGGGTGAGACAGTCCCCTTTGTGAGTTGATATTATCTCAATGGCCACAACAGACTTGCCTCACATATGCAAGAAAGAAAGCATTTTCATCTAGGACTCGACACTGTTCAGTAAGGACCAATTTCTTGACAAAGCCAAGATATCTCCCCTTTTTGCCTAAACCCTGGGAAAAGTCACTGAGTGGGAATGAATTGTTGAATATTAGGAGGCATATGTTTTTGTCTCTTTGGGGGATAACAAAGTAAACTGAGAAAGGGGAAAAAAAAATACCATATGTAGAAATTGATTGGGACATTGTGAGGAGTTAAGATAGTCTGCAGACTATTCCCATTGCTATGGAAGGAGGGCTAGAGTGGAAGAGGCCAAAATGTGCTCTCCTCCTACCAAGTGAGCAGAAAAACAAAGGTCTAAATATCAGACAAAGTGACACTGCTTCCTATGCAGTAAACCACCATTTCCTCATCTCATCCATGTTCTTTCCTCTGAAAGTGCTTTTAATGCTCCAGCTGTCTGTGATGATTAGCAAAATCATTCAGAAAAATGCCCATTTTTCTTTTGTATTAGAATTTACTCTCAATTAACCACGGGAAAGCCACCGTTACAAATACAAATTCTGGCACTACTGCCCTTTTGCTTTTTGATCCTTTTATTGTAAAACAGGATGACTATTTAGTGGAGACCATACTATGATTTTTGAAGCCCTGATTACATTGGAACCATTGTATTGAATGAAGAACTAAATTATAACCATAATTCTTAAAAAGCAAGAACTACAACAACTCCAATAATATTTTAATAAAACTACTATCTATCAAGTTCCAATTAAATCAGTTATTCTAATATGTTACTTTACTTTATCTTCAAAGTCATCATATGTGGTTGGTGTTATATCTTTATCTTACGTTTGAAGAGATGGCACTTCAGAGATGCTAAGTAATATATCCATGGCCACAGAGGTAACAATTTTATACTGAATCTTCCAGATACCAAACTCAATATTATTCTAACAATATTACTCTTATTTTCTCTTCATTACCTAATGGAAGCCTCTGTTATGAAATTTTTTAATGGAGGTCAATAATAAGGTTGACAATGATAATGATGATGAGGATAATAATCATTGCATACATTTGTTGATAGTTTTATATGTGCCAGATATTTGTTAAACATGTTTTCTTCATTATTTTAACTTCATAAATCCCCAATAAGGCTGATATTATCATTCATCTTTTACATACAAGGAAATGAATGCACCAAGGCTGTTAAATGACTTGCCAAAGTGCCTACAGTTGGTAAGTGCTGGATCCAGAAATTCAGTCCAGCCAATCTAATTACTGCTGCTATGACATGTAAACCTTCCAGAATCCATTTTATCATCTGCACACTGTAAACTCTCTGCACCACTCCCTCACACTAATGAACAAACATTAGGCACATTAGATTCATTGTCTTCCCAAATATATAATCACATTTACCTTTATACTTTGTTCATAGTGCTCTTTTCTCTTACAATCAACTACTATCTTCTTGACCTCTCAAATACTACTGATTTCATGCAGATTGACATATGAAGGCAAATCAGTGACTGGGGCATCAGTCACAAGAAGTATTTAGGAATGATCTAGTTATTCACCAGGAAGGGATTTGCATAAACATTTCAAATTTCACATGAGTGTTATGAAACTCCTAAAATTATGCTTACTAATAATATTAAAAACACGTTAGATACATGCAAAAATGATCACCATATGCACCTAAAAAGGATATAAAATATTGACTTTAGACATCACATTTTAAAAAGGAAAGGAATTATAATTAGAAGTGGCCACTTTGATTATTACACCTAATGCAGGACCCATTTTGCTTCTCTTCTTTGTTCTGATAAATGATACTTTTGAAGGTTCTTGTTTCTGAGTGGAATATTGCTCCAGGAATAACTCATTGTTTTAATAAAACTGAAGTAAATTGCTTTCCTCTGGCATTTTGAATTCCTTATACTGCTAAACTAATAAGCTGAGAAATGGTCACTTGATGGGAATGAATGCTGATCCTGATTACCAAGAAGAAACTGGTTGCTGTACTTCACATTGCATGCATGTATCAAAACGTCTCATGTACCCCATAAACAGGTATATCTACTAGGTACCAAGAAAAATTAAAAAAATTAAAATTAAAAAAATAAAGAAATTGGCTGCTCATACATGGTGCAGCAAGGAGGACTATGAAAGGCATGCAGATGGTTCCTTGTGACACCAATTGGAATAATACTCTAGCGGAATCTATATTAACGCAACAGAAATGAGACCTCTTAGGATTTGGCTCTTACAGAAGGTTGGCGATTACTCTCCAAGTAATAACCTTCACAAGCTGAGATTCTATAAGAGAAGAAGTGAGATATAGAATGATTGGTGGAAGAATGAAGCTATAATGATCATTCAGGCTTCAGACTACATAGGAAAGGGAAAAGAAAACAGTAAATGGACATGATATATTGTTGCTAAAGTTCCCCACTCCTAGCTGTCATATATGAAGAGTACTGGTGCCAACTGAAACATAATACAACTTATGTTCTAGGTAAGAGTGTGGCTGGGCTGGGCACAGTGGCTCACGCTTGTAATCCCAGCACTTTGGGAGGCCGGAGGTAGGTAGATCATCTGAGGTCAGGAGTTCAAGACCAGCCTGACCACTATGATGAAACCCCATCTCTAGTAAAAATACAGAAATTAGCCAGGCATGGTGTCATAATAATAGGATATTCCATAAGGTATATTATCATAATTAAGATTGAATTCTATTTTGGATATTATTATTGATATAACCCTTAATATCTATAAGTTACATTCTGCTATTGACTGAATTGTATCTCCCCAAAATTTATATGTTGAAGCTCAAGCCCCCAGTGTGCTGGTATTTGAAGATGGAGGCTTTGGGAGACAATTAGTTTAGATGGGATCATATGGGTGGGACTCTCAGGATGGGGTTAGTGCTTTTGTAAGATAGGACACAAAAGAGCTTGCTATCTTTCTCTCTCTCTCTGCCCAGTATGGACACAGTGAGAAGACAGCCGTCTGGAAGCTAAGAAGAGAACCCTCACCAGAGTCCCAACATGCTGGCACCCTGATCTTGAATTTTCAGCTTCCAGAAGTGTGAGAAAATAAATTTCTGTTGTTTAAGCCACCTAGTCTATGCAATATTGTTATGATCGGAGATAACCAGGACACACCCTTTCATTTTCAAACTTTATGTTGCATTTCTAAATTTTTTGTTTAGTTTTACCTTTTATATATAGAATATAGTTAAATATTGTTTCCTTGACTAATAAAATATTATCTTATTTTCACCATGAGAACTTAATCCATTCACATTTGATCAGTTTATTGATATAGTTGAAATTATTCTTGACATTTTATTTAATGGCTTTTATTTTGTCATGCTTTTTAGCATTTTTCTAGTGTTTTATCTTGCTTTACACCTTTTTTTTTTTTGGATCAACAAAATGTTCCTTCTCTATTTACTCATAATTATACAAAATGTATACATTTATTCATTTTCTCTAGTGGTTACCCTGAAATAAGTAAACTTATTTTAACATTTATTTTTCTATTGTATCCTATTCACTAATAAGGCAAGAAACATAATATAACTTTAAACCCTTCTTTATCACTGCTCCATCCACGCTGAGATTAACTCAGACTTTAATTTAGAGATATCTATGTTTAAAAATTATGTACCCTGCATAATTCAGTAATGTAATAGTAATAATTTATTTGCTAATGTATTAGTAATAGTAAATGTAATAGTAATAATTTATTTGCTGATGACCTCCACTTAAATCTTGTATCTTCTTTGCTTTGGAATGCGTTTGTAATTTTTGTGATATTTTCCTCCAACATATCTTCCAGAAAGACCTTCTGAGTGTGAAATTTTTACATCCTCACATGCCCACAAATGTGCGTGCACACGTGTGTGTGTGCATCATTTACATTTTAATGCCAGCTCAGTGGTAGAATATTAGGGAGGGTATGTAAAATACTCAGATAAAATCGTCTATTTTCTAACCAAAACAAAACAGGACAGCCCTCTTGAAATAAAGCATTCAGAATAGTATGATCAGAGTTTGTTTCACCCCTTGGCATTGAAAACACAGGTGTCATATTTGATTCCCTCATTGGTTAACTTTTTATTAAATATACATCAAGCTGCCTCAACTATATATCCCAAGGCATCCAAAATCCATTGACTTTTCTTAAGCACATTGACAAGATTTTTTCAAGCCACTATTAATCATTATGGTGATGTTCTACATGATTGACCTGCTTCCACACATGCCCCGGCAATCAGTTCTACAACCAGAAACAAAAAAAAGACTACCTTGTAAAATAAGTTATATCATGTCTCTCACCTGCTCTTTTCAGTTCATTTAGCTACATTACACATTTTAATGACTACATCATGGTTACAAACTAGAATAAGGAATTCATCATGACTTCCATTCTGGCTGATGTTACTATTGATGTAGTTCATACCTTCTAATGTATTTGCCTGATACAACCTTTATTTGAAGCCTTCCAATGGCTTCACATTACACTTAGGGGGAAAAATAGAAACTTCTTTTTATTTTAATTTTGGGAATTTTCTGTGTTTTCCTGTGGCTAGTTCAGGATAGTATCAACAAACAGGGAAGGTGAATTGAGTGGGTTTGAATCCTGTCTCTATTATACCTTGGACAAACTATTGAATCTCTTGGATGCAGTTTCCTCAAGAAGTAACTGCTCAGTCTAGGAGTAGGGTTGTCTGTCTTTGGGTTTACTTGTTCACCCACATGATAAATTTTCCTGAAGCTATTTTCTGAGAAAATATGCATTTTTTTAAACAACAGGAAATAATATGTTTTTAAATATTGTTATATTATTATAATATTATTAAATATATATAATAATAATAAGTGAATAACTTATTCACTTATTCCTTTTTTCAAAGAATATATTTTAGCTCCTATTATTTGCCAGGAAAATGAATAATCTGACGAGCAAAAGATCATCAATAATCACAAGAAATATTTATATCATGACAAATGACATAAAGAGTATCTGAACCTTTAGAGAATGTGGAAAAGTACCTGCATTCTCTTAGTTGATTAGTGAAAATCTTTCTTATGACATCAAATTTAAAATGACACGTGAATGACAAGAAAGAGTATGATCAGGGAAAGATAAGTAATGTCAACATTTTGAGGCAGAAAAAAACTTGGTGTATTCAGGAACAAGAACAAAGCAAGTTGCTGAAGCAACTTGAGCAAAGAGAAGTACTGGGGAAGTTCAAAGATGTAGTCAGGAACCTGTTCATGCCAGACATTGTAAATTAACAAAAGAAATCTATTCTTGATGCATGGAAAATCCCTTGGAGGATTCTAAATAAGTAATTTGTTTTGATATATATTGTATTAAAATATTAACTTACCTTTATACAGAATGGATGATTGAGAAGTAGGGATACAAGTCTACAATTTAAAAAGTCAGCTGCAAATGACTCCTACTGCTTTGTAAATTTGTTTTTAATTTCCTTAGGATTGGATTTTACAATTGCCTTTGTGTTGGGAGAGTAGCCATGAGTTGGTGGGAAGGCTGAAAATGGATATATGATAGATATATGCTCTTAACTAAATGCTTTTTGTTAGGGTAAATGTTATGGTGTATTTCCCCTTTTATAATGCTGCTCTATTATTATATGCTACATCTAGTAATAAAGAATGCTGACTCAGGACAACATGGTCTTATTTGGACTCTGTCTCATGCATAAACAACTTAGGTCTTGTTCTTATTCAACTGTAAATTTATAATAATAACAATAATAGAGCCAGAGTATTAAATGGTTCAATCTGTGTGATTCCTGGAGCATGCTAAGTGTGCAAAAAATATCACACTTTCAATATGGAGAGGATTTTTTTTTTTTTACCTAAGTATAGAATACTGCATTTTATTTATCTGCACTTCAGATTTTATTTTATTAGTTTTGGTGTAATGTTCCATATATATTCATGTGCCATATACAAAACTATCACACAGGAAAAAGAGGGATTTATCTCTCTGCTCAAGAGAACAGAATTGAACAGAAGTAAGGAGTAAGGATTTGATTGAACGCAAGAAACACTTCAGGCCATTAGACTAATCTCCCCCATAAAACCCAAAACCAAATTAAACTGCCTTATGAAATCATGGTCGTTCAGTTATTATATATGTTCAAGGATAAGCTAAGGGAACATCAATAAAGAATATGTAGTAGTAATATTATTATAAACAATGATTACTTAGATCTCAAAAAAAATTTGTAAATTATTTTTATATCATTTTATTATCAGAACTTTTAACAAAAAGTATTAATACGGATTCTGAAAAACCTTCTTAGACATCAGAGAATTATATCTGATTCAGCCAGATCTTATGCCTAAAGTATGACACTTTAGTTCTTGTTCTTTGTCATTTTTATAATGACTCTATTAAAGAACCTAATTCAAAAAAGGTGTTTTTTTCCCTGAACATGTTCTATAAGTTTTTGTGGTTTTCTTAAAATTATTTACTAATATTGAATAAAAATCTAGAAATCGGAGCTAATATGCCTGGATATCACAGACGTGTTGCGTTTCTTCTTAGGTCTCCAATTTCCCTATTGCGCCAGAATGTATTTTCCAAAAATGGCCACAAGAATATGTCTCATCTCATATGCTCTTCCAGGATCTTGCCACATCTCCCTCACTAGACAGACTCTATGCTCCTTTCCTTTGAATGTGGATAAATCTTAGTGGGTGACTCAACCAATAAAATGTGGCAGAAATGGCACAGTGGGACTTCCAAGGCTTGGTTAGAAAGAGCCCCACTCTCTCTTTAGATATTTACCTTTTCAGTTCTGAGTGGATGTGTAAGAACATTCACTTCCTCGAAGCCATCACGATAGAGAGAATATGTAGATGTCAAGGATACCTAGAGAAAGAGATGCCCAAGGAGCTCCAGCTGTTTCAGCTCCCAGCTGTTTAGTTATTACCATATATGTGAGTCAACAAACACTCCAATGATTCTAGTTTCTACCATTGTCTGACTGCTACCATCTAAGAGACCTCAAGTAAGAACCAACTAGCTGATCCCAGTCAACTCCTAGAAACATGAGAAATCATAATAAAACAACCATTGTTGTTTGAAGTCACTTAGCTTGGGGATGTTTTGTTATGCAGCAAGAAATAACCAGAACACTTATTTTTTACAATGTTAATTGATCAATAAAATCAGTTTTAGCAGTAAAACTAACACCCAATTTTTAAAATAAGATTTTAGGTATAACCTTAATTCATAAAAACATCTAAAAGGAAATTCACTCTAATTGAATTGTCATTCCCTCTGGGATGCCACAACATATAGAATGGAAGCTACTAGAGCACCTATCTGTAAGTTTCCTTTAAATACTTATGTTCTATAATTCTTTGTAAAGGACTGAAATAAAATGGAATGTTGGACTAAATCAGGCATATGACCATATTTGAATAACTTTTAGAAGACTAATCCTTCTACCATTAACAACTGTAAAATCTGGGTAAAAGGTAAAAATGAAAGTTAAAAAGGTATGATTGTATAAGGCACCAGAGAAAATCAAGGCAGCCAGAGAATCAGAAAACAATAGTCTGGAAATAGAAGGAAAGTACTTTGAGAAGTGATGCAAGGCAGAAGACTTTGGGATGGTATCCCTAAACTGCTGAAAGAAAATAACTGTATTATTGTACAATGTTATCATTGGAGAAAGTTGGGAAAAATATCCAGGAGTCCTCTCTGTATTATTTTTATAAGTGCCTATAAATCTACAATTACCTTAAATTAAAAATTTGACTGACAATTGATACAAACCAATAAATTTGATAAATCCCTGACTTTTATCAAGAAATAAAGTCACAAAATATCAGTAACAAAAATTAAAACCAACACATTCTTAGATATCTCACAGATTGCAAAGAAATAAGAAGACATTAAGGAAGACTTCATTGTACTACATCTGACAATTTAGATTAAAATACAACTTACTGAAGCTAACACAGAAAGAAATAGCAAAAGTAAATGAAGTTGCTGAATTCTTAACTGAAAACATTTTGCAAAGAAATCTCAAGCCCCAAATGTCTTCACTGGTGAATTCTACCAAACTTTTAAGAGAAAGATAACATCAATCCTAAACAAACTCTTCCAGAAAATTGAAAAATAAAAAATGCTTGCCAACTTATTTTATGAATCATACATGACCTTAATGCAAAACCTGACAAAAACCAAGCAAGAAAGAAAAAAATAAATTATAGGTTAACATCTCTAATGAATATGAACACAACAAATTCCAAACAGCATATTAGAAAAGTAAAGCCAGAAATATAGAAAAGCAATACTATATTATGATTACACTGAGTTTATTTCAGGAATGAAATGTTGGTTTAACATTTGAAAATGAATCACAAATTAAGAGAACAAAGATAAAAATCATATGAAGTTTTCAACAGATGTATAAAAACCATCAAAAACATCAAATGCCTTAGACTACATTTAATAAAAGTCACTCCATACTTCTACAGTGAAAACTGTAAAATATTACTAAGAGGAAAAAAAGGTTTAAAGATCTAATAGATGAAAATATATACCAGGTACATACATTGGAAGACTTATTATTTTAAAGATGTCAATTCTCTTCAAATTGATTTATAGAATCAATACAACTCTAAATATAAATCCTGTATGTCTCTTTTAATGAAAATTAGAAAGCTAATTTCATTTCCAATACATAGAAATCCAAAGGTTTAACAATATCGAAGAAAATCTAAAAGAAGAACAATGTTGAGAAACATTGTTTTAGACCTATGCTAGCAGGTCTAAAAATAAAGCAGCAATAACAAAACACTAATTAAAAACCACAATTTTAGCATATAGACAAATAGACAAATGGAAAATAACAAAATATCCACAAATAGACCTAAACGTTGTCATTCATTTATAGAAAAGTACCATGGCAATATAGTGGGAAAAGAGGGATCTTTTTGATAAATGGCTTAAGATTAAATATACATACTTATGAACAAATTAATTTGACACTTTTCTCACACTATACACCAAAATTTATTCCAGATGTACCTTACACCTAACATAATTGCAAAGGTTCTAAAAGAAAACATAGAGGAAAATATTCATGGTCTTGGATTAAGCAAGGATTTCTTTCTTTCTTTCTTTCTTTCTTTCTTTGAGACACAGTCTTGCTCTTTTGCCCAGGCTGGAGTGAAGTAGCACAATCTCAGCTCACTGCAACCTCCGCCTCCCGGGTTCAAGCAGTTCTCCTGCCTCAGCCTCTCGAGTAGCTGGGATTATAGGTGCACACCAACGCACCCGGTTAATTTTTGTATTTTTAGTAGAGACGGGGTTTCACTACATTGGTCAGGCTGGTCTCAAACTCCTGACCTCAAGTGATCCGCCCACCTCGGCCTCCCAAAGTGCTGGGATTATATGTGTGAACTATTGTTCCTGGCTAGATTTCTTAAACGACAGTATAAACACACACACACACACACACACACACACACACACTGCTAGCCATAGAAAGATTGATAAATTAGATTTAATTGAAATTAACAATTTTTACTCATAAAAAGGCATCATTAAGAAAGTTAAATGCAAACTACATAGTGAAAGGAAGATATTTTCAATCCCATATCTGACAAAGAACTTGTATCCAGAAAATACAACTAAATTCTACAAATTAACTAGACAAATACAACAGCTTAATTTAATCACATGTCAAAGGGCTCCAACAGACAGTTCACAAATGAGGTCATCCAAGTAGCCAAAAATCATGAGAAAATGTGTTAAATGAGACTGCATAAGATAGGAACACAAATATCAATAGCAACACAAGGCAGAGTGCTGTGAACCACATACGGACAACAAAGCAGACCAGCAAAAGTCTTCCAGAGAGAAGTGGCATCAGAGTTTGGCTTGGAAGTTTCAATAAAATTTCAATCTGTATAGATAAGAAATATAATTTCAAGGCCAGGCACTGTAGTTTACTCCTGTAATCCCAGCACTTTGGGAGGCTGAGGCAGGTGGATCACCTGTGGTTGGGAGTTTGAGACCAGCCTGGCAAACAAGGTGAAACCCTGTCTCTACTAAAAATACAAAAATTAGCAGGACGTGGTGACATGCACCTATAATCCCAGCTGCTCAAGAGTCTGAAGAAGGAGAATCACTTGAACCCAGGAGGCGGAGGTTGCAGTGAGCCGAGATCATGCCATTGCATTCCAGCCTGGGCGACAAGAGTGAAACTCCATCTCAAAAACAAAAAACAAAAAACAAACAAAAAAAAGAAATATAATTTCGGCAGAAAAGAAAAAAAAAGCTAAAAAAACTGTGCAAGTATGAAAATGTAACTTGCTGGTGTGTGTCCTTTATGTTAAAACGCAAAGTATGAATATGATGTAGTGAAAACTTAGGTGTGGCATCTCCAGTCCACCATTTGAATTTGTTGTCACTTAAACATATCAATAACTTGAGCATCAAGAGTTAGAAGCCTACTAGATAATTTCTAGTGGCAGAATACTGACTTTAATAATAGTTTCTCTAATCATAATGTCAGGGTTTGGGGAAATTATAAACTGCATGTCAGTGATCAGAGTGCAGAGAAGGAAGCAGGCTTTCTAAATTGACAAAATTGGAAAGTATTTCTAATAGAAGAATATATAGGACAATTTTTGTTGGAATGTAGGGCTCATGCCCAGAAGAAGTAGGCAATAGAACTTGAATAACAGCTTGACATTGCTTTGCAGAGGGTCGGGAAGTCCAGGCTAAGGATTTAATGTTTTGGTGATGATCAAGAGTGACTGGTGGCTTTTGAATAGGGTATGACATAGCAACAGCCACATTTAAGGACAATTGACCTGGCACTGAACAGAAGAATAGGTCTTCTCTAACAATGAGCAAATAAGGCCAGGGCACAAGTAATTACACAGTATGTGATTTTTACATGGGTGTCTCCTCCTGCACATTAAGAATCCAAGAGAACTCAACTTTGTAGGTAGTAGAACCAGACCTGCTCTCTGCCCCAATCATCTGGGGTCCTCAGGCATGACAGCTAGTGAGAAAGCCTGCTAAGTAACAGGCCAAATCCGTATCACATAAACAGATTTATGTGCGTGGCTCAAGCCATGCAGCAGGGCCTTGCCAGTGTTTTTCTAGAAATAGGCTGCATTACAGGGGGCCTTCTCCGCTTAAGCTATGATTTAGGGCAGGGGTTAAGAGCGCTGTCATGGAGCAGAGGATAAGACAGGGAACAGGGAAGAGAGAGGGAAGGAGACATTGTGGTTGTAAAAAAGGCTTTTTTTTTTTTGTGACTTTACCTGATGTTATGACTCTGGCAAGTCTCCTGAAAATGATTTTAGGAATTGTACTTCAGGTCATCTTCCTTGTAGTGGTTGTTTTAAAAATTCTTGGAGGATGCTTTTTGCTCTTCCCACTACTCCCCACAGCATGAGCCCTGGGCAATGGGCCAAAGTTGTTTTAAATGTCAGTTGAAAATTCTGGCTCTTTGCATGTGAATATGTGCCAAAAGGAAGCCTAATAACTTATCAAGTGGAGGTACCTCAGGGAGGTCCAGAAGCAGGAATTTTTGAGAAGGGGTTTAGGGAACAATGTTATTAACCCTTGACCTGACCATAGCCCTTTTGGAGCTACTATTTGTATTTGGTTAGTTGAACTTTTTTGTTTTGTTTTGTTTTGTTTTGTTTTTTAGCAAGGACATTCAGCCTAACAGTCCTGAGGCCTATGTTAATTCATTGAAACTTTTAAATGAATTGTGTCACTGACCAACTGCAATGATAAGCTAAGCTTCAATTTTATCTTCTGTAATAGAAAAAACATGAGTCTGGTGTGTCTCGTTATTATGTCTTTAAAGTGAAAGTTCTGGCTGGGTGTGGTGGTTCACACCTGTAATCCCAGCACTTTGGGAGACCAAGGTGGGTGGATCACAGGAGACCAGGAGTTCGAGACCAGTCTGGAAAATATGATGAAACCCCGTCTGTACTAAAATTACAAAAATCAGCAGGGCATGGTGGTGCACATCTATATTCCCAGCTACTTGAGAGGCTGAGGCAGGAGAATCACTTGAATCCGGAAGGCAGAGGTTGCAGTGAACCAAGATCGTGCCACTGCACTCCAGCCTGGGTGACAGAGAGAGACTCTGTCTCAAATAAATAAATAAATAAATAAATAAATAAATAAAAATAAAGTGAAAGTTCTGTAAAAGAGCATGAAATATATTCATCTCAGCAACTTCTTTACTGAGCACCTCTTTTTTACTATACTAACAGCTGCAAGGAATTCAAGAAATATTGAGGACACAATTTCCAGTTGCCAGGAGATAAAGACATGACCTACAAAGCAGAGTATGCCAAATTCCATTACATTGATGTAGGAGATACTGTGGTGTGGCACTTACATTTCTACTCCCACCTCCCATCATTTTCAGGAAAGAAGCACTCATTCCCCCGATACCGGGAGTGTTGACAGCTGACAGTTCACAGCTACATCCTTCCTCTCTGCTACTGCGCTAAACAGGAGACAGGCACCTTGCCCAAGGTCCTCATATCTAGTGACTGGTAGACAGAGAGATGTAAAGGCCCAGCTCCACTTGCAATGATTTAGGACAGTTCTAAAAGGGCATTCCAGCTCCAGAGCCCTCCATGGGGTTGGCTATGCCCTTGCAGAGACAGCATTGCAGCCAAACTCCTGTTTTGCCAAATCCTGCCTCCTTCATTTCTGCAGACCTGTTGATCTGTAGCGAATGACCCACTAAGCTTCTTTCATATAAATCTCCACATCTGATTCCCCTTTTCAGGGAACCTGACCTGTAATAATTACCCAGAAAAAAAAAAAAAAAAAGTGTTATGGAAACTTACAGAAAGAAGGAAGCAAATCCTGTTTTAGAAAGATGAGACAGGAAAAGGATGTGGAACATAGGAGCTATAATTTGGTTTGATGGATTTGTGGAGTTTTGTTATTTTCTTTTGTTTTGTTTTCTGAGATGGAGTCTCACTCTGTTGTCCAGGCTGGGGTGCAGTGGCACGATCTTGGCTCACTGTAAGCTCCACTTCCTGGGTTCAAGCATTTCTCCTGCCTCAGACTCCCAAGTAGCTGGGATTACACATGTGTGCTGCCACGCCTGGCTAACTTTTGTACTTTTTTTTTTTTTTTTTTTTTGAGATGGAGTCTCACTCTGTCCCCCAGGCTGGAGTGCATTGGCCAGATCTCGGCTCACTGCAAGCTCCGCCTCCCGGGTTCACGCCATTCTCCTGCCTCAGCCTCCCGAGTAGCTGGGACTACAGGCGCCCGCCACCTCGTCTGGCTAGTTTTTTTTTATTTTTTAGTAGAGACGGGGTTTCACCGTGTTAGCCAGGATGGTCTCTATCTCCTGACCTCGTGATCCGCCCGTCTCAGCCTCCCAGAGTGCTGGGATCACAGGGGTGAACCACTGCGCCCGGCCTAATTTTTGTACTTTTAGCAGAGATGGGATTTTACTATGTTGGACAGGCTGGTCTCGAACTCCTGACCTCAGGTTATCCACCTGTCTTGACCTCCCAAAGTGCTGTGATTACAGGTGTTAGCCACCACACCCGGCATATGTGGAGGTTTTCTTTTTTTGAGACGGAGTCTCACTCTGTCGCCCAGGCTGCAGTGCAATGGCACAATCCAATCTTGGCTCACCGCAACCTCAGCCTCCCAGTTTCAAGCGATTCTCCTGCCTCAGCCTCCTGAGTAGCTGGGATTACTACTGGGATTACGTAGTGTCCACTACTACGCCCGACTAATTTTTTATTTTTTATTTTTAGTAGAGACAGGGTTTCACCATGTTGGCCAGGCTGGTCTCAAACTCCTGACCTCAGGTGATCTGCCCACCTCGGCCTCCCAAAATGCTGGGAATTTCAGGCGTGAGCCACCACAACTGCATATGTGGAGATGTTTTATGGAGGAAATGGTGGAAGAGAAAGGAGGGAAAGAAGTATTTATTGGCATATTAGGAAAGAATAGAATACCTGAACACTCAGAGACAAATGAGATATGTGTCTAAAAAGCGAAACTCTGAGAGCCTGGCTGTTGTACTGGACCATTCATGGGACACTAACAGATCAGAATGAGGAGGATGAGTTTACAGAGTGGACAGTCCTAAAACCCAGGCTTCAAGTAACACACAAAATCAGACAGGGAAAGGAAAGGGTTTATTTAGTAGAGGAGTTACACTACATAGGCTGTGCTTTCAAAGAATGATCTAGAAGCTAAAACAATAAAGTGCTCTAAAATGTAAGACATTTTTATGACATGTAATAACCTCAAATCATATAGGAAATGAAAAAGTTTCCAAATGAAATGAAGATAAATATGTCTTAAATATTGAAGCAGGTTGAAAAATATAATTCCAATATCTGGAGTATGCTTTTTGTTTTTTTTTTTAAACTTAACTATTCAAGCCAGCTGGCTTTAGGATCACTGGCAGGGTAGAGAGGGAGAAAAATGAAGGGAAAAAGGGTTGGGGCAGTGGGGAGAATAGCACAAAGGGAGAGGCTCTGTCTTTCTCTCTCTCCCTCCTTCTTTTTCCCATTATTAGTACTTTCACCCCATGATGTTTTATGTTATAGGACCACAGATCTCCAGTTCTGTTGCCTCAGAAAGCAGTCAGCAAATTAGGTGCTCTGGAGTTCTAATCTAGAACATAACCTGAGTCAGTCATAGCTGGCTCATATCACATCTTAAGGTTGAAACCTACCTCTGCAATTTACTATCATTTAGGCAAATCACTTAAATTCTATAATTCTCACTTTCTTAATTTGTAGATGATAGATTATAATGAAAATTTAAAAGAACATTGTATGAAGTGCTTTGCAGTACTTGGTGCATAATAAACCAAGTATAATGTAGCCATCATTACTAGTTGTGCCACTAAGGGTCTAGGTGACCTTGGGAAGAGTTTTTTGCATCTGTGGACTTCAAATTCCTCATCTAAAAAAAATAGAGGTTTTCCTGGACGCAGGGAGGGGAACGTCACACACTGAGGCCTATTGGGGGGTGAGGGACAAGGGGAGGGAGAGCATTAGGACAAACACCTAATTCATGCGGGGCTTAAAACCTAGATGATGGGTTGATAGGTGCACCAAACCACCATGGCACACGTATACCTATGTAATAAACCTGCATGTTCTGCACATGTATCCCAGAATTTAAAGTAAAATTTAAAAAATAAATTAGAGGTTATTTTTCTCTTTTTCCACTTATTACCTACTACACTTTCAATGGGAGGTTCCACATATGATTTTCTTAAAAGCTAAATCAAAATAAAAACACAGTTTATCTTGACTCAACAAGACAGATATACTCAATGAACACACTTTCCGGAGACTGATAAGGGAATTCAAAAAGGGAGAATAAGGTGTCATTGATTTTAGTTCATATCACAGCTAGGATGTAATTCAGAATTGTCTGTTTAAAAGCACATTGTTCTTTGAGACTCTGTGGGTGTTTGACCTCACAAATGTTGCTGCTTTTTTTTTCTACCAAGGAAAAAGATAATATCTACTCCAACTTGTCAAAAAACATTTGCATCCCTTGCTGCTTAGTTTTGAGCTAGAGCCAAAGATTCTTAAAGCTTCTTTTTCATGGCATCTAGCTCCTTTTGGTGAAATACTGCAGTGGTCAGACACTGGCTCAAACCTAATCCATGAACAGATTCTTGTTCCTCTGCTATGCCTTCAATATCTTCATCCTGGTGTCCGGAAAAGCTTCACAGGCATCCAGTATGTCAACACATCAACACAGCATGGTATTGTGGCCCCAACAGACTGTAAACAATGGCTAAGCTTGCTGGGGCAGAATAAGGACAGAATCCCTTGCTTAGTTCCCACCCTAATCCCACACAGTTCATCCAGTACAGACTTGTACAGTGTTCATTCCAGATAGAAAAAGGAATCTGAAGGCAGCCTATTTTCCCAGCTCCATTAACTTCCTGTTTTATGTATAGGGAACTAGAAACAGGCGAATGTGACAAGATGATATCTGTAATCTATTGTCGTCAAGATTTTCTATTATCTATGATGGGGGTTCTGGATTCTGTGTGAGTGCTTGGACTTTTGTTATAGATCTTTTGTACTCTGTGATTTTCATTCATATATGTCACATCATTTCTACTCAATGGGGAAAGATTGCTTGGGGCATGTAATCCTTGTGAGCCTGGGGAAGAAAATTAGAAAAAAATGTATACTAAGTTGCTGTTCAAATTTTGGTCTTATCTCCTATCCTCCACTTGGCTGCTACTGTAGAAATAGTTGATACATATTTGAAAGCCACAGAATGTAAAATCAGAAGGCTTAGGCTCTTGTCCTGGCTCCATCTGTATGTGACTTTGGCAAGTCAGTTGACCACCCTGAATCTGGGGATGTTCATCCGAAAATGGGAAACTGTAGTGAGCTTTGAATGAGATGACAAAAATGTTCTGCAGATTTCAAAAATGCAGCAGTCATGTGAAGTGGAGTCAGGATTTCACAATTTTCTATTAGATTGCTCTCACCAGAACTTCCCAGCCTTGGGCCTCCATCAATAGGTGTCTTTCCAAAACTGAAATACACAGGGGAAAAAGTGAAACTCATCTTTTCATTACTCATTCACTGCTATCCTTTATATGGCTTCCAGGACATATAAATGGTTTATCTGGTGAGGTAATTATGTCTTTAGTCAATGGCCAGAGCCCAAAACAAATATCTTTACTGCCTTTCTGAGATAGATTCTTGTAAAAGACAAGAGTTGCTGCCATAAGGGATGCGTTTCTATTCAGAAAGGAAAAAAAGGAACTTCCACTTGACCCCTGAGCCCACTGTCTTCCAGATATCACATGGAGGGTCGCTTACCTCCTTAGTGAGTGAATGTTACCTAGTTTTAGGAGATCAGCCTGTCCTCAGGGGAGGGAAGCAGGGAAGATGTACACAGTTCTCTAATTTGCCTATCTTCCTACCATGTAACTTTGTGTCTTTGGAACCAATTTTGTAACTTGACTTTTTTATTATTCTTAGATCATCATTGGAAGAGAAGAAAAGAACTATAAGAGTAGAAAAGAAAAGCTGAAGAGCATTATAAATATAAATATACTGATTTTAATTTCCAGCATGTCATCTTCCTTCTGGATCTACTACTGCTTTGTAGGTCCTAGTTTTCTTTCAAGGCAGCAGCTAGGTCCCTAGGACAGGTAACACTTTCCTGAACATTTAAACACCTAAATGTTGTCCTGTTTTCCTGCCTGTGGCCTATGAGTAATCAACACCTATATGAGGACTCTGCCTCTATACAGAATTCTAATGGCACAAATGACTTTCCCATTTAGGAGGGTGAGTCACCTGACTAGTCAAAGCGATGTGGCCGCCATATGATGGACGTTTCGGAACATAAGCAATAACCTCACATGAGCCCCATTTAATCCAAGTAATGCCCTCATAGAACAAAGGATGGGTTGTTCTTAGACAAAGAGACAAAGATATAGCTGGGGCCAGTGAGAGGAAATCTAGCCTGGGTGATTTAGTAACCCAGTTACAATCTATTTTATGCCTAGCATGCTTTTAAATTTTCAAATACTACTTCAGAGTTCAAATCATGTTCTGTGATCAACATGAAGTCTAAATTGTGACCAAGTATGTAATATATCTCCATTTTGCTGATAAATAGTGTGAGGTTCATAGAGCTTCAGTGCCATATCATAACCAGAATGTATACATAGCCTTCTGTCACTGGATTTTAAACATTTTCTCTGAAACCACAATGTCCCAATTTCTAGATCAACTTATTCTTACAGAATTTATTAATATTTCTCACTCACCTTGAGAACTCACCAAAGTTTGTGGACAAAAACAAAATAACTCTACCCTAAGGATAGGCAAAAGTAACATCTTAAAGCATAGGAGAAACTAAATTTTATTCATTGTATTACACATTACCCTTCATAATCTATCTCTAATGAGAGGTTAGTGAGTAGTCCAACACCACATATATCCATGGTCAAATGATTTTGCAGTCTTATGTTGGCCCACTATACAGACAACATCAAGCTAATTGAATCCAATGAAGACCCTAGATGACCTAGTAAGACATGCATTCTACACTGATTAAAATTTTAAGGCTCCATTGTTCTGGGGCATGTCAGCAGTCTCCTCTGAAGAATGAATTTCTGTACCTTGTACTTCTCATCACCTTCGAATAGCCTTCTTAGATTTTAGAAGTGACAGATACTGAACTCAGGAAGACTACCATATCATGTTATTGGGTAACATGGGAAGCGGCTAGTTTGAAGGCTACTCTGCCTCTTGAGCAATATGATCTAGCATATCTGATAGTTTAAAATGTATCTGTGCTGGATAAGAATGCTGTAAGAATTCCCTTAAAAGCCCCAGTAAGAAAGTCACAATGCAGACCTGTAGTTTCAGAGCAGAACCATGCTTTCTATAGTAGAAAATAAGTTTTCTTTCGTAATATGTCTCCTAATGTGCTCATAGAGATTGAAGCAGCTGGACATGGAATATCCAGTGACTATGTAACACTCAGCTGCCCATGATGACCTAGATGTTATTTGATCTACCAAGTCCTAACACTGAGTATGCACAGCAGCAAATCCATCATGCCATAGAACTCCTGCATTTGGGAGAAGACTCAAATGGCTATGAAAGGCATTAATAAGTGCATAAACAGATAGATGGTCCAGGTTTCTATGGCACCTAAGTCTATTACACCACTGTGGGAACTATAAAATGCCCAATTAGCCAAAAGCAGAGACTTAAACAGCATTCCTCAAAGGAAGCAGCCAGCAATATGATGACTTTAGAATGGGCAGCCATTTTCCTTTAGATCATTCAATCCATACTTTATATATGGGTTTTTCTTACTAAATGCCTTATTCATAAGTGTGTTCTGCCACATAACATTGCCCTGGGGCAAAGTACACTTTTATTAACAAGATTCAACAATGGGCCCACGACCACATACAAAATCACACAGAAGCAGCTGGACTGATAGAATAATAGAACATTTTGTTGATGGTTCAGCTAATGCACAGCTGAGAGACAACCAGCTGCCTTCAGGATGTGCTAAACACCAGAGCACTGCCTGAGAGGGAGGAGAATCTGAAATAGGTAGTAGAGGAAGGATCTAATGAATACCTACAGTCTTACAACCAACTCAGGAGCAGGCACTGGAGCTTTTTGTAGTATTTTATCACCTTAGGCCTTCAGCAGATGACAACTAGGTAAGGTATTGAAGGAGGTCTTGAATCTGATTGGACTTGTAATTTTCCTTTTTTGGAAGGAATGAAGTTGTCTTTATTCTCTCTGAAAAAATTCATAAATAAATTTTAAAAGGTGTCTCATAATATAGTATAGCAGCCAAACTCTATTGGAGAGCTTACTCTGTTAGATAAGGAGTCTACTCTGTTAAATACAGCCAATTGTTCCACCGTGGATGTCTTTGACCACCTCATTTTTCTATAATCAGACACCACCTGCCTCCCATACGGAACCACTGCCATTTATTCCAGCACTGTAACGTTAAGCCTCAGGTTGAACTTTATTCATATATTCATACCATGTGTCCTTCTTTGGACTTAGGTGAAACATCATACTAGGGACATGGGATCTACCCTACTGAGTGGCCACTAAAGGGATCAGAAGATATGACTAGGAAGTTTAAAAGAATGAGGGCTCCATGGGGCAAATCTTGACCAATGTGAAGCAGACGATGAGAGGGATCCGGGCATATAAATCTTTCTTTCTTTCCTGTGGACTACTCTGAGATGCAGTTTTTTATGTAGCCCCTCCAGATAAAGTTCTTTGTGCAAGAAGATACTCCTTGCGAACTTCCAGTGGTTTTTCTTTCAGTCTTATAGTAAGGATGTGGCCAGCAGCGTAACTCAGAGAATTTCACCCTTACTTGCTTTACTTTTATTTTTCTTTTGCACATCAATGTAGCCTACTTTCAAATGCAGTATCAGTGGTTTTAACCTTTCTCTGAGCTTTGCTTTTAGAAGCTCTAGATTAAGAGCATATCTCAGTTACTCCTAGGCTGTGGTACCTCGCACAGTAACAGGCACATTGTACTCCTCAATATATTTGGAAATACTAAGTTAGATAAAATACTGAGGTAAAATAAGACAGCTATTATCAGGGGCATTGGCATTTGCAGTTTGTGTCTCAATGTGAGATGAAAGGCTAGCCTTCATAATAGGAGAGGACGTAGTATTTGGAAGCAAGTTTCCTTTCCTGTACTTTGAAATAATAGTCCTAAGACCAGATCCATTTCAAGTAGCCAAAGCTGAGGATTGTTCTGGATAGACTTAGGCAGTTTAGGGGTTTATTTCCTCAGCCCCTCTCTGGGAAACGCATGCACTCAACCAAATGACTGACTCTCCTATAAAACTTACTGAAAAAAATTCCCTTTCCTCAAGCCAGTCGTGAAAAGTCTCCCAGTCACCTCTTCTCTTGATTTACTATGATTGACTTCATATTCCAGTCTTTAAAAGAAAAAAAAAAAAAAAGGTTTTATAAACACACATACACACACACACATCACCCCTTATAAGCCCCTTAATGTAAAGTCTTGTACTCTTTCTTCTGTGCAAGTCAATTTTCCCATCTAATTAGGGGGCAAAGTGATAGCTAGCTTGAGGCTATGTTATTCTTAACCCACTACAAAGGGTGTGTATGAGAAAGAATCTAACAGCTATGCATGGCTAGGTGGAGACTTATTATCTCATGCTCAATTTCCTTCTGTAACAGAGAGCTCTATGAGTAGTTTGCCAAAACAAGAAAGTTGGTATGTGATATCTATTTTTTGAGGTTAGATTTTTATCATAAAAATGATACAAATGAGCTCTTTATAATCAGGGTAAAATATGTCACAATGTTCTAAACGTATCTTTATAATGATTCTGTATTTTTGTTACTACCTTTACGATCAGCTCTTTAGAAAAATGTCAGGGATATCATCAGTCCTTTAGGGCTATCTCATGCAATTTGATAGCTTCTTCTCAAGGTAACCTAGCCATTTTAGACCACACCAGTGACAGTTTACAAAACAGAAGCATGGCACTGGGCGCAGTGGCTCACGCCTGTAATCCCAGCACTTTGGGAGGCTGAGGCAGGTGGATCACGAGGTCAGGAGTTCAAGACCAGCCTGACCAACATGGTGAAACCCCATCCCTACTAAAAGTACAAAAATTAGCCAGGCATGGTGGCACATGCCTGTAATCCCAGCCACTCAGGAGGCTGAGGCAGGAGAATCACTTGAACCCTGGAGGCGGAGGTTGCAGTGAGCCAAAACTGAGCCACTTTACTCCAGCCTGGGTGACAGAGTGAGATTCTGTCAAGAAAGAAAAAAGAAAAAAAAAGAAAACAAATGCATGGCACTTCCATGACTTGTGTTAATGTCAACTAAATATGGCCTGAGAAGGATTCCTCACTCTATATTTGAGTCCTTGTGAACAAAATCTACCCTCACTTAATAGATAGACAAGATTGAAAACCTAACTTAGGAGTATGTGTCTGTAACAATAGCTGAATCTCGGCAAATCCCAGCAGCCATACTTCAACCACTCATACATTGCTGAGTGTTCAAACTGTGTTCAAATAAGGCAAACTCAGTCTGTAACCAACCCAGCTGTTTTTGCACCTCACTTCTGATTTCTGTACATCACTTCCTTTTTTTTGTTTATTTTTTTGGTTTTTTTTTTGTCCACATATTTGTTCTGATCATGAGGCATCCCTGGGGTCTCTCTGAATCTGCTATGATTCTAGAGGCTGCCTGATTTGTGAATTTTTTTTTTTTGTCTTGCTCAATTAAACTCCATTAAATTTAATTTGTCTGAAGTTTTCTTTTAACACTTGTTACTTATTAGCTGGGCCATCTTTCTCAATTTCAATTAATCTGTGAAACAATTGGTAAAGTCCTTATTAGCTTTATAATTACTGAACTTTACCTATGATTTATTTAATTTCCATAATGAGACTGCTGTCTTAGCTCATAAGACATTTAGAATCATAAAATATGACTTCAGTTCAGTCTCAAGTTTTATCACAATTGTAACAGTTCAATAAAGGGATATATTAATTATAGTCATGCAACTCAACAGGTGCTCTACAGACCGACCACATCAGCATTACCTGGGATCTTATGAGAATGAAAATCTCAGTACCAATCCAGGTCTGCTAAGTTGGAATCTGCAATTTAACAAGATATCCCAATGTTCTGACACACATTAGAATTTGGACCTGCAGGCTGTCCCTGAGGAGATCTTCCAGGTCTGAAGTCAAGGTTCACTACAAGCCATTCCTTTCTTAGCAATGAGGTTCACTCACAGAACCATCTCCTTTGGTGCCAAGCTGAATACCTAGATGACATGAGGTGCCTGGCAGGGAAATTAGAGTTTCTCAGCTGCAACTGCCAATGAACAGATTGTTTCAACTGCTGCTGATGACACAATCCCTTCCTCCACAGTTGACTTGATAAATGCACATTTTTGTGTCTATGAGAAAGGTTGATGGCTATATATAAGTCTGCATTTTAGCCAATTCTCAGCCTACCTATGTGTATAATGCCTATTTGGTTGCCACTATAGAAGCTTTCCTTACATTGCATCCAAAGGTAATATTACATTACAAGGAAATGTAGTCTATTTACTGAACTAAACCAATATTTTCATTACAAACCATTATAAATAAATACATAGTCATAATATAATAAACAACATTGACTTTTATAGCTGTACCAAAGAGTAGATCTTTCTCAGCTCTCAAATTTAAGACACTCTCAAATTACCTAGAGAATAAATAAAAAAGTATTGGTTGAAAGATAATTCAGGAATACAGGCCAGCCAGCTTACTTTGTTTGGGATTATTTGGCAAGTAACCCTTTTCAAATCAAGCATCGTATTTTATTTCTCCCACCATACATCAGTCAAAATTGGATTTCTAAAAATTCACTATGGAAAAAACTATTGGAAACCTAGATTTCAGGTTTGAAATTAAGCGTAAGTGAACAGACTTTTGTACAGATGCATATTTCATTTATAATTAAAAGGTTCAAATAGAATCCCTTCAGATTTTGATAATTTAACTACCAAAACTTATTGGTTTCTTAGGTAATATTTCAAATTAAAGTAGAAATGCTTACCCTTGCCAGACACTTATTGTCACCTTTTGTCCTTTCCCCAACCTGTGCTCTATGCATTGAGTAACCATCCAGTTGCAGATTGCCCCCCTTTTGTTGTAAACCCAATAAGAAACCAACTATAATGACACTCCTCCCACTCTGAATCTGGATGTGATCTGTGATTCATTATAATTAATAAAATATTGTGGGCACAGCACTAGATTGGCTTTCAGACCAATTCTTGAATATTGGCAACTCCATTTCCTTGGAGCATTCTCTCTTGGAGCCTTGAGACCACCATACTAGAAATGTAGAGAAGTCATATGGAGAGGCAGAGGGAGAGGAGGAGAGAGAGAGGGAGGGAGGGATAGAGGGAGAGAGGGAGGGGGAGGGGGAGGTGGAGAGGCAGACTGAGAAGGAGAGGGAGAAGGAGAGGGAGAGGGAGAGGGAGAGGGAGAGGGAGAGGGAGAGGGAGAGGGAGAGGGAGAGGGAGAGGGAGAGGGAGAGGGAGAGAGGTCTCACCAGCTCCCAGTTGTTCTAGCCATCCTGGCCCAGCACCCAATGTGTATAAAGAAGTGACTGAATGACTCAAGCCCCAGTTGCAACGTCACTACATCTCCACCGGAAATATGGAAAACACCAAATGAGAAATATCCATCTGAGCCCCCAACCCCTCCAGAACCAGGAGAGATAAAACTACATTGTTGCTTTATGCCACTACATTCTGTGATGGCTTGTTACATTGCAATAGATATCTGGAATCCTTGGCCTATGTCTAAAGGCTGAAAGTCTTGGTGGCAATTGATTCTTCACATTTCAATGTAGACATGAGTTGTAAGCCTCCTGAAACTTCGTGGATAGTCCATTCTGTCTATCTGGATGTAGATGATCAGACACAACCTTAGCAATGAGTAGAAAGAAATTATGGGGAAATGGCCCAATAACTGCATAGGGAAGCTTTGTGAGGACTGCCCCAACCCCCTCCACAGCACCAGAAAGAAGATAAGAAAAGAGATATTGGGTGCCCATGAAACCAAAACCTTAATAACTTTCCTATTGAGTGAAGATGTTTTGAGATCTATTTTATGACAACAGGAAACATAACAAACAAGATCCCACTCCTTATAGAAGACATGTTAGGGAGCTAGACTGAAAATATACCAGTAACCAAACACATAAATAAATGAAATAAGTATAGCTTGTGACTTAACAACAGCGTGCCATTTATCAAGATGGTGAAGACTTAAAAAGAAAGATTTGGGCAAGAGTATTATGTCATTTCTCTAAACACAGCTGACCTCTTCTTTTGTAAACTGTCTTCAAAGTCAGTTATCATCCATAAAGTCCTTAATCCTTAGTTTGCAATCTCCCCTTATTTTTGACCCAAAATGATATTAGCCAGGTCATCGGCCTATCTTCATGCTGAGATACTTTGAATCCATTTCCAAATATGACACATACCATTAAAAATGATGTTTACATTTATGAGCCTGTTAAAAACAACATTGTTTGGAGTCTAAGACAATTTTGTGAGAAGACTCACAGTTTATTTGGAGTAATGACCACAGTATTTGATTGAATACCTTACTACATACTATATACTTAAGGGTATATATTTAAATTGACAAAGTTAATTAGAATTTCTAGGTACACCTCATTATTCTGCCTTTAGGAGGCAGATAATATAGTCTCCTCTTTATCATGGTTTCATTTTCCAGTTTCAGTTATCTGTGGTTGACTGCTGTCCAAAAATATTAGTGTTTTGAGAGCTAGAGAGAGATGACCCTCACATAACTTTCATTGCAGCATATTGTTATCATTGTTCTATTTTATCGTTAGTTATTGTTGTCAATCTCTTATTGTGCTCAATTTATAAATGAAACTTTATCATAGGTATACTTGTATAGGGAAAAACATAGTATATATAGGGTTCAGTATTATCCTCAGATTAGGCACTCACTGGGAGTCTTGAAACATGAGTAAGGGGGAACTACTATCCTTCCTTCGTTGACACAATCTGAAATCTGGTATGTCAATTTATAGTCCAAGAAAACTTATGCTGAAAATAACTAAGTTTTCATCTGAGCCCACTGACTAATGCAATGAAAATATGGTTAGAAAATAAAGCTTCACAGAATTAATTGTTTTGGTAGTAAATAAGGTCAATGAGAAATATCTGGAGTAAGAAACGGGGCTCAGTTATATGTAAACCTGGTGAACTACCTTCATTCCCTATCCCAAAATATCAGGAGTTTGAGGGGCTTTATTGACCCTCCCTCAGAATAAATCTGCTTAAGAAATAAGAAGGATGTGTGTTGATTGGCCAATTGAAACTGCAGGGTCTTTATTTCCAGAAACAGTATTAAATCAGTAAATATGTATATTGCAAAGTATTTACATACATGTTACTCAATACCCTCGTTTGGTAGATGAGAAAACTAAGTCACAGAGAGTAATTCTAATATGAGTGTTAAGGTTAGAATATACATCTTCTCAATTGTAATTCAATAATTTATCTAGAATACTGCTTTGCATTTCATAAAAAGGAGAAAAATATTTGGAAGCTTAGTTGTATCTTTTATAAAGATTGCAAATTATCTCTGTGCATCTATTGTTTTGTGGGAGATTTCTGTGGTTAGGAGCAAGCCTGGGCCAAGAGCCACATTGCATGGCTGGATGGAAACCTGAAGATATTTAGTTGCACCATTTTTAAGGTAAACAATCCATTTAAATATGTCTAAAAATCAGAGCACAGGATGGCATCTTGATATGGAGCTGACTACAGTAATGACTGTGTCTCTGTGTGGGGTTAATAAGAAAATCTTTCTTTTATTCTTTCTTTCTTTTTACTTTTTTCAAAATATTTCTTCACAGACGAGATGAGGAACTCACAGAGCCTGATTGCTGTGATTTCAGGTTACAAGGTTGACAAGCAAAAAGAGTTCTGAAGCCCCTGACCTTTCAGAAGTGTATCATATGTGAGGTAAAACTGGTGGATGGAGCTGAAATACAAGCCAATATGCCATAATTATTAATTTCAACATTGGAGGTGTGTAGGATAATTTTCAATTAGTTATGGTACTGTCTCACAAAGAAAGTTCTGATGGGAAAATGGAAAAGAGAAGGTCAGAACAACATTTGCGAATGATTAAATGAAAGAAAAACTTGAAGACTAAGTTTAAGTAGACTTTAGTGGGGTAAGTATTACTCATGTGACAGAGAAACACAATTCCACAAACCAGAAACAAACCCCCCAGAAGTAATATTTAAAGAAATTATAATGGACATAAAAAAACATGAAAACATAAGGAAAAAGCCTGATAAATTTAACCACATTAAAATTAAAAACACAGGCTCTTAATCATCAAAAGATACCACAAAGAGAGTGAAAAATACAAGCCATGAAGGAAGAAGATATTTGCAACAAATATAATCGACAGACATTTTATGTTCAGAATAAAGAATTCCTATTTATTAAAAAGAAAGAGATGAAAGTAAAATAGAGAAGACATACAAATAGGCATTTCTCAGAAGTAGAAACAAAATTATCATAAACATATGGAATGGTACTCGATCATCTTATCAGATAAATAAAAATTAAAACCACTAAGTTAATATTCTACCTGGACAAGACTGGTAAAATTATACAGCTGGATTACATAAAATGAGGATGATGAGTCTGTAGAGCAATGAAAACTATTACCCACCACCAGTAGAAGGATAAATTGATGCAATTGCTTTGGGGGAGAAAATAAAATTACCAAATAAATATGAACGTTTTCATGTCTTAATAAAAAACAATTTCTCCCTTTAGTGCATATTCTAGATAAACCGAAAACATGTGCTGTAAATCAGGAGACAGGCAGCAGAATATTTCCAGTGATAGTAGCTATATTAGTAAAATACTGAGTAAAATCCTAAATTATCAGCCCAGCTGAATGAGTTAACTGTGATGTATTCATAAAACAAAATAGTAACCACAGGAAACAAGAATTGATCCATATTTACAGGAATGAGTCTCAAAATATAATGTTGGGTAAAATAAGTATGATTAAACTATTCAAACAAGAGTAAAAACCAACTGAAACCTATCTATTAAATAGAGATAGACAAGTAGATGATAAAATGATAGAAGAAAGCAAGGAAATAAAGCAAAATTCAGAAAACTCAGAGGAAAAAAAGATGGGTAAAAATTGGATACAAAACTGTTGGGTGAGTATTGGCTACTCAGTTGTTTATTTTGTTATAATTATTTAACCCATTCAAAATGTGCTCCATATATTAATGTTTGATACCTTTCAATTATAAAATTTCAGAAAAATCAGTAAGCTAGAGATGAGATAGGGTAACAGAAGTAGTAGATTGGGAAGATAAAAACAAAGGAAAGGAAAGGAGAAGAGAGGAGAGGAAGGAAAGAGAGGGGTGAGGGGAGACAGGAGAAAGGAGGAGAGAGGAGGTGAGGAGGAGAGAGGAGGAGAAGGGAGGAGAAAAGAGGAGAGGAGAGAGATGACAGAGCGGGAGGGAGGAAGAAGTCAGGCAGGCAGGCAGGCAGGGATCTGCATGTCCCATACACCATTCTACTAACTCTATTGTAGTTGCTGTTTCACAGGGAAGTCCTCTCTTGGTCCAGTGGTTCCATTCAGCCTCATCCCACGCATTCCAGCTTAAAGACATTAATATTTCAAGAGCAACCACAGCAAAGAATTATATGCTCCACTGTTTCCAACCAGCCCATCATGATTAGCTTTACTGGTTAGAATATATGTATTTTATGTTCAGTATGCCATCCAGAAACAATTCTGACTAATGGTGCATTCCAAAGGAGACACAAGGATCAAAATTAATTTTGCCTACTCTGATAATCAGAATCTTGGTTGTATGTATTGGTAAAATAGGTTTGAATTTAAATTCAATGCTAATGAGTTGCATTATATTGGAGAGTTTGTTTAACATATATGAAGTAGAGTCTTTGTCTGTAAATGGGAATAGTACTTCTAAACTCATCGTGCTGTTGTGAGAAAGCATACGAAACCACACAGCACTTTCATTGTCTGGCGTACCTAAATGGCAGGTTTAAAGAAACTGTCAGATTGATTCCGCTGGGCCTTCGTGTGTGTGTGTGTGTGTTTGTGTGTGTGTGTGTGTGTGTCTATGTGTATAGAATATTTCATGAAGAAATTTTTTACTTTAGACTGAATGAATGTCACACTATTGAGAATTTTATAAAGTTTGCTATAGGATTATCCTGAGTGTGTGTGTGTGTGTGTGTGTGTGTGTGTGTGTGTGTGTCCTTCTGGGTGAGGGGGTATGTATTCACAAAACAAAGTATAAAAAGCATATAGTAGTAACAAAGTCAAATTTCTCAGCACTAAAATTAAAACCCTGTCAATTTCTTCTATTTTGCACATTCTGCTCCACTCCTCTCTACCTCAATTGTTTTTACATAGACATTCCTGTTTTCAGGTATTAGAGCACACATCAAGGATTGCAGAGAATTCTCAGTCCTTTAGTCTGCAATTGTTCAAAGTTCACTTCTCTGGTCTTTACTATTCTGGGATCTCTGTTTAAAAGTCACTCAATGTAAGAAGGTTGTGTCTGTCTTTAACATATTCAGCAAAAAGGCTGTGGTCAATTACCTATCACCAGGGAGTTGCATTGGTTTGCATCCTCCTGCACTGTTTTGCGCTCCCCTCTTCTACATTACATCTTCATCTCTTAACAAGGATCTCTGCATTCTGTCTTTGAGCCAAGACAGCCAATTGAGATTTATATCGATTCTTTTAGGCAGGAAGAAAATATAAGAGAATGCCTATTACAGAGATGCCTGAATTAAATATGAACACCCATTAAAAACTGATGATTTTAGCCATAAATATTTTATATCAATACTAGTAGAATAAAAGCAGATATAATTTAGAATGGCCCAAGGGTCATTTTTTTGGTCAAATAAAGATAAAAGATTAAATTTAATTAAACCCTACAAACTGTTCATTAACCTATCTCCTGTGTTTGGCACAGTGTCTGGTATGTGGTCTTTTACAAGGCAGCTACTCAACAATATTTGTTTCAATTAATGCATTAATGAATGAATAAAACTGACACATATGTCAATGGTAAAAGAAACATTTTGTGGCCGGGTGCTGTGGCTTATGCCTGTAATCCCAGCACTTTGGGAGGCCGAGGCATATGGATCACCTGAGGTCAGGAATTCAAGACCAGTCATGGCCAACATGATGAAACACCGTCTCTACTAAAAATATAAAAATTATCTGGGCATGGCGGCATGCACCTGTAAGCCTCAGGCAGGAGAATCACTTGAGCCCCGGAGGCAGAGCCTACAGTGAGCTGAGATTGTGCCACTGCACTTAAGCCTGGGCAATGGAGCAAGACTGTCTCAAAACACATACCCAAAAAGTTTTGTTCTAAGCCTTGACATGACCCTAAAAAGCCTAATTATTACTCAGAAAATGTATGAGTCCCTAGGAATTCTTATCAAGATCATATTTTAAATAAACTTAATTTTAGGGTAGTTTTCAATTTACTGAAAAGTTGTGAAGATAGTCCAGAGAGTTTTCAATAAACCCTGCACTGTTTTCCTTATTGTAAACATCTTACATAAAGTATCTATGTCACAACCAATGAATATTGACGATTAACTAAAATTAATACAATTTGGATTTTCTTAATTTTTAACTAATGTGTTCCAAAATCCTACCAAACAGCTCCTTCTGCTAAGTGACACAAATCACTTTCATTCACATTCCATTGGTCAAAGCAAGCTCTGCAGCCACACCTTACTTCAGGAAGACAAGGAACTGCAATTCTACAAAGATTGTGGAAAGATTTAATATATATGTGTGCATATATGTGTCAATAGTACTAGATGATTACTAAAATTAATAGCAGTTCACAAATGTACTGCATCTTTGCAGTTCACAAAGTTGTTCAAGAATATTTATCATCTTTCATCCTAATGTCAGAGATAAAAGTTGCAGGGATTTTAAAAATTAAAGATCCCAAGGTTAAATAACTTGTCCAGAGTTGCACAGCCAGCAAACGCCCAGCTAAAATCTAAACCCAACACTTTTGACAATAAAAAATCTTCCGCTAAAAAATGATCTTCCCACTAAACCATAAACGTCTCCTGTCTTTATTTGCTACTTTTGTTCTCACTGGCCCAGCCAGAGGAAATCTAAGGACCAAGAAAAGTGTCAGCAAACTTTTCCGTAAAGAGCCAGATAGGAAAATTTTGAGGTTGTGTAGGTTACTTGGTCTCTGTTAAAACTGCTCAATTCTGCCATTGTAGGGCAACAGCAGCCATACAACACACATGAATAAATGGATGCCTATGTTCCAATAAAAATTTATAGATAAAAGCAGAGGGTGGGCTAGATTTGGAGCATGGGCCATAGTTCGCCAAGTGTAACTTTAGAAATTGGAGGAATCTATACAACAGTTTATAATATATTGACAAATATAGCTTAACATATATACCACTGAAAATTCATTGACTTTTCATATCCCATCATTTAAAAAACCATTGTTTTCAATGTTCTTTAAGTACTTATGATTGCATCATGAAAATTTCTGTATTCTGGCCAGGTGCGGTGGCTCACACCTGTAATCCCAGCACTTTGGGAGACCGAGGCGGGCAGATCACTTAAGGTCAGGGGTTCAAGACAAGCCTGACCAACGTGGTGAAACCTAGTCTCTCCTAAAAATACCAAATTAGCCGGGTGTGGTGGCACATGCCATTAATCCCAGCTACTCGGGAGGCTGAGGCAGGAGAATCACTTAAAGTGGGGAGGCAGAGGTTGCAGTGAGCCAAGATCGCGCCACTGCACTCAGTCTGGGCAATAAGAGAGAAACCCCATCTCAAAAAAAAAAACAAACAAACAAAAAAAAAACAACTCCCTATTCTGTGATAATCTCTTCTTAACACCATTCTATATCTCATTGCAGCTTTTAATTATCTCTGGCCTACCAGGATTGCTTACCTGTCTCTTGAAGCCACAATTAGGGATGTAGGAAATTGAAGTAAGAGATACAGGAACAGTGGGTCACAGTCAATTGAATCTGTGGAGAGTTAGCAAAGCACATACTGAATATTCAAAAAAAAACAAAAAATCTTTTTTTTAACTTTACAATGCCCTTCATGCTTTTGCTAGTTTATCTCATAAGAAAAACTCACACTAACACTTTTTTTAAAACACTTCCAACCTTTTCTCTTTTTTAAAAATGTGATTTAAAAAAAACATATAGATACGGTTTCAGAGGATCATGGCGGACAGGAGGCAGGACTAGATGCAGCTCCAGACAGAGCAGCCTGCGGAGGCTTGCATTGTGAATTTTAGCTCTAGATTGACTGCAAGAACAAACCAGCAATCCTGAGAGGACCAACAGACCCTCTGAAGAAAGCGAGCTGCTCCTGCAGGACTAAGGAGACACCCCAAATACTGTGAGTCCCCCAACTGTAAGTCTACTGTAGGTAGAACCTCCTCTCCCGAACACACACCCTCACTAGAGAAGCTGAAGGTTTGTGGGAGGTTTCCAACTTTACCTGGAGCTGAGTCAAGTTAGAGAGCTGAGAGAAATGCAGGGGTAGAGGAAGCAGCAGAAAGGCCCTGGTAGCTTCCTGGGCCCCAGAGCAGCCCATTTCTGCGGGCCCCACGGGGATCCATTGGGAGAGTGGCCAGAGGAGCAGGGGGTAAAACTCCACAGGGAGACGGAATTCTCTAGCTGAACTTTGTAACAATTTGAACAGGGTGAGAAGCCTCCTGGCCAGAAGGAAAGTACGTGCATGTGAAAGTATTTTGAAGCCATAATTCGTGCCTCAGAATCAGGTGTGCAGACTACAAAGGCGGGGGAAGAACTAAAGCCCTTTTCTCTCACAGCTGGGAGGAGGATAGCCTCGGGCAAGTTTTCAAGCCCTCTGCCTGGAAATACTCCAGGCTGTTGAGAGGGGGCACGGTGGGAATGAGACAGTCCCTTCGGTTTGCCTGGGAGCTGGGTGAGGCCTGTGACTGACGGATTTACCCCACTTCCCCGACAACCTGCATGATTCAGCAGAGACAGCCATAATCCTCCTAGGTACACACCTCCAGTGACCTGGGAATCTTACCCCCATCCCCCACAGCAGCCACAGCAAGACCCGCCCAAGTAGAGTCTGAACTCAGACATGCCTAGCCCCGCCCCCACCTGATGATCCTTCCCTATCCACCCGGCAGCAGAAGGCAAAAGGCATTTAATCTTGGGAGTTCTAGGGCCCTGCCCACTGCTGGTCCCTCTCCACACTACTACAGCTGATGCTTTCTAGAAAGCGCCACCTCCTGGAAGGAGGCCAACCAGCACAAAAGTAGAGCATTAAACCACCAAAGCTAAGGACCCTCATGGAGTCCATTGCACCATCTGCCACCTCCACTGAACAGGCACTGGTGTCCACAGCCAAGAGACCCATAGACAGTTCACATCACAGGACTCTGTGCAGACAACCCCCAGTACCAACCTGGAGCTGGTCCATTTAGCAAAACAAAATATTTTCATAATGATTAATGAATAGGTCAATATTCTCATTTTAAAGTTTCTTTGGTTCAATCAAGGATGTATTTAAACTCCTTTTTCTATTTTTACAATTGTTTAAACGACTGAATGGAACCTCATTAGAACTTGGTTTCAAATCTAGCTATAAGAATTTGAATTAAAATTGGCCTCAAGTTATGTTTAGTTCCTCGCATCAAGAAGTCTATATCTCCAGCCTGTGACTTTCTTCTGACCATGTGATATGCCTTGACCAGTAGAATACAGAAGTGATTTTGTGCAATTTCTCAGTGGGCCCTTGAGAGGCCTTGTAACTTCTGTATTTGCATTCTTGAAACAATGAGACCATGTGGACACAGCAGTCTCCACAATAATCAGCATCCATTTTCAGACACGTGAGTGAAGTTTTCTCGGACCATTCAACCCCAGGCAAGCAGCTAGATAACTGTAGCCCCAGGTGACCCCAGCAGAAGAACCAACCAGCTAAGACCCACCTACTGAATATGAGACATGAGGAAAAAATATATATATATATAAAGTCATTTATTTCTAATGATACGTTATGCAACCATAGGCAATTAATAAATGGAGTTCACATAAATTTTAGAAACACCCTCAGTAGAATAATTGCCATAAAAAATACCTATTTACCTCAATGCTTAGATATAGTTTAGCTACTTACTGATAATGGCATCTGAGCCAATGTTTTGGTTGAACTGTCTTAATTAAAAAATAACAGACTAAATACGATTTTATAATCAGGTAAAAAGCACAGATTACAGAACTGGAGGGCAAAGTGTTTTGCTAGTTTCTGAGACCAAGAACTAGAAATGGAGTAATTTTTGAGCTCCATTTATCCATATGAAATTATGAATTTTTTTACTCCTTTCAAAGGCAGACAGAATCCAAGGTGGTATTAATGAATTCTGTCTTTTGTTCACAGCTTCTTGCAATTCTTTCTCCTTGAGTTGGTAGGGTGGGGGAGGCACTGTGATTTCATCTAATCAATACAATATGGCAAAGGGGATGGAATATCCTACCCATGATTATGTTAAAATATATGAAACTTCATTTTGCTAGCCACTGGCCCTAGAGACTCTCCTTGCTAGCTTGTGATTCTCCGATTCTCTGTGTGGACCGGTCAGGTCCTCCATAATACAAAACTTTCTGTAGATGATTTTTTAAATTTACATTTTCCAGCATAATCTTTAATGGTCTGTATAACTTATCTGTCTTTTGGCCCTCCATAATGGTTTGGCAACTCAGATTCAGGTTATAGAAATACCCCTCAGCAATAGATTTAAGTATCTTTGTTTTCAGTGCCAAAACTCCTGAATTCTTGAGTAATGTTTCTAGGACTGTGGCTTATCCATCAACCAAAATACTTTTTCTATGTTGGCATAGATCTCATGCCAACACGGTAAAGTTCTCAAAATCCCCTGAATGCTTTGATTGATTTTAATTACAGTGAAGTCTATTGACATGAAGCTACATATCATTTCCAACAGCAGCATGTTGCCAAATCATAGCAATATCTCTGAGATCCCAGGATGAGTGGCTTCCAAAAGCATGGCTCATTCAGTAGACTGTTTCTCAATCAACATCTACTCAGGGAGCCTCTTATTGTATCATATTTGAATATATTCTTCCATTCTCTAGCTCACTTCATTCTCTTCACTGAGTGGCATATCTTTAGTCTTCTGATTTTTTTTTTCTAGTTGTTAAATTCTTCTGACTTTTTTTTTTGAGATTAAGATAACTTATGTATGTTCATCAAGAATATTGGCCTGGAGTTTTGTTTCTTTGCTGTGTCTCTGCTAGGTTTTGGTATCAAGATGATTCTGGCCTCATAGAATGAATTAGGGAGAAGTCTCTCCTCCTCAACTTTTTGGAATAGTTTCAGTAGGGATGGTACCAGCTCTTCTTTATACATCTGGTAGAATTTGGCTGTGAATCTGTCTGGTCCTGAGCTTTTTTGGGGTTGGTAGACTTTTTACACTAATTCAATTTTGGAACTTGTTACTATCCTGTTCATAAATTCAGTTTCTTCCTGGTCCAATCTTGGGAGGTTGTATAGTGTCCAGGAATTTATCAATTTCTGCTAGGATTCTTGTTTATGTGAATAGAAGTGTTAATAGTAGTCTTTGAGGATTTTTAAATATTTCTGTGGGGTCGATGGTAACATGTCCTTTGTCATTTCTGATTGTATTTATGTGGATCTTCTATCTTTTTTTATTAGTCTGGTTAGCAGTCTCTCAATCTTATTTATTCTCTCAAGGAAACAACTCCTGGATCCATTGATCTCTTGTATGATTTTTTGCATCTCAATTTCTTTCAGTTCAGCTCTGAATTAGGTCGTTTCTTGTCTTCTGGGGTTGGTTTGCTCTTGTTTCTCTAGTTCTTGTAGGTATGATGTTAGGTTGTTAATTTGAGATGTTTGTAATTTTTTAATGTGGACATTTAGAGCTATAAACTCTGCTTTTAACACTGTATTAGTTGTGTCCTAGAGATTCTGGTATTTTGTATCTTTATTCTCATTAGTTTCAAAAATATTCTGTTTTATGCCTTAATTTGTTTACCCAAAAGTCATTCAGGAGAAGGGTGTTTAATTACATGCAATGGAATGGTTTTGAGCAATTTTCTGAGTGTCAATTTCTAGTTTTTATTGTGCTGTGGTCTGAGAGTGTGTTTGGTATAATTTTGGTTGTTTTGAATTTACTAAGAATTGTTTCATGGCAAGTTGTGTGTTCGATTTTACAGTATGTAGATTCAAGTTTGTTTCAATATAGGCAAATCAATAAATGTGATTAACCACATAAACAAAACTACAAACAAAAACCATGTGATCATCTCAATAGATGGCAGAAAAGGCTTTTAATAAAATTCAATATCCCTTTATGTTAAAAACCCTCAACAAACTAGGCATTGAAGGAACATATCTCAAAATAATAAGAGCCATCTGTGGCAAACCCACAGCCAAACATCATACTGAATGGGCATTGCCCTTGAGAATCAGCACAAGACAAAGATGCCCACTCTTACCACCCTACTGAACATAGTCCTGGAAGTCCTAGTAAGAGCAATAAGGCAAGAGAAAGGAATAAAAGACATCCAAATAGGAAGACAGGAAGTCAAATTATCTCTGCAGACAATATGATTCAACACCTAGAAAACCCCATAGTCTCTGCCAAAAGCTCCTAGATCTGATAAATAATTTCAGCCAAGTTTCAAGATACAAAATCAACGTACAAAAGCAGTAGCATTTCTATACATTAATAATGATGAAACTAAGAGCCAAATCAAAAATGCAATTCCATTCAAAATTGCCACAGAAAGAGTAAAATACCTAGGAATACAGCTAACCAGGGAGGTGAAAGATCTCTATAATGAGAATCATAAAACACTGCTCAAAGAAATAAGAGATCATAAAAACAAATAAAAAGCATTCCAAGCTCATGGATAAGAAAAAGAAATATTGTTAAAATAGTCATTTTCTGTTCTTGTGATAGTTTGCTAAGAATGATGGTTTCCAGCTGCATCCATGTCCCTACAAAGGACACAAACTCATCCTTTTTTATGGCTGCATAGTATTCCATGGTGTATATGTGCCACATTTGCTTAATCCAATCTGTCACTGATGGACATTTGGGTTGATTCCAAGTCTTTGCTATTGTGAATAGTGCTGCAATAAACATACGTGTGCATGTGTCTTTATAGCAGCATGATTTATAATCCTTTGGGTATATACCCAGTAATGGGATGGCTGGGTCATATGGTACATCTAGTTCTAGATCCTTGAGGAATCGCCATACTGTTTTCCATAATGGTTGAACTAGTTTACAATCCCACCAACAGTGTAAAAGTGTTCCTATTTCTCCACATCCTCTCCAGCACCTGTTGTTTCCTGACTTTTGAATGATCGCCATTCTAACTGGTGTGAGATGGTATCTCATTGTGGTTTTGATTTGCATTTCTCTGATGGCCAGTGATGATGAGCATTTTTTCATGTGTCTGTTGGCTGTATGAATGTCTTCTTTTGAGAAATGTCTGTTCATATCCTTTGCCCACTTTTGGATGGGGTTGTTTGTTTTTTTCTTGTAAATTTGTTTGAGTTCTTTGTAGGTTCTGGATATTAGCCCTTTGTCAGATGAGTAGATTGCAAAAATGTTCTCCCATTCTGTAGGTTGCCTGTTCACTCTGATGGTAGTTTCTTTTGCTGTGCAGAAGCTCTTTAGTTTAATGAGATCCCATTTGTCAATTTTGGCTTTTGCTGCCATTGCTTTTGGTGTTTTAGACATGAAGTCTTTGCCCATGCCTATGTCCTGAATGGTACTACCTAGGTTTTCCTCTACGATTTTTATGGTATTAGGTCTAACATTTAAGTCTCTAATCCATCTTGAATTAATTTTCGTATAAGGAGTAAGGAAAGGATCCAGTTTCAGCTTCCTACTTATGGCTAGCCAATTTTCCCAGCACCGTTTATTAAATAGGGAATCCTTTCCCCATTTCTTGTTTCTCTCAGGTTTGTCAAAGATCAGATGGCTGTAGATGTGTGGTATTATTTCTGAGGACTCTGTTCTGTTCCATTGGTCTATATCTCTGTTTTGGTACCAGTACCATGCTGTTTTGGTTACTGTAGCCTTGTAGTATAGTTTGAAGTCAGGTAGCGTGATGCCTCCAGCTTTGTTCTTTTGACTTAGGATCACTTGGACTCGGGAAGGGGAACATCACACACCGGGGCCTATCATGGGGAGGGGGGAGGGGGGAGGGATTGCATTGGGAGTTATACCTGATGTAAATGACGAGTTGATGGGTGCAGCACACCAACATGGCACAAGTATACATATGTAGCAAACCTGCACGTTGTGCACATGTACCCTACAACTTAAAGTTTAATAATAATAAATAAATTTAAAAAAAAAATAAATAAAAAATAAAAAAAATAAAATAGTCATACTGCCCAAAGCAATTTACAGATTCAGTGTTATTCCTATCAAACTAACAATGATATTTTTCACATAATTAGGAAAAACTATTTTAAAATGCATATGGAACAACAAAAAAAAAAGAGCTCTAATAGCCAAAGCAATCCTAAGGGGAAAACCAACAAACAAACAACAAACAAACAAACAAAAGCTAGAGGCATCACATTACCTGAATTCAAACTATACGACAAGGCTATAATAACCAAAGCACCATGGTACTGTTACAAAAACAGACACATAGACCAGCGAAACAGAATAGAGAGCCTAGAAATAATGCCAAAACACCTACAACCATGTGATCTTGCATAGTCAACAAAAACAAGCCATGGGGAAAGGACCTCCTATCAATAAATGCTGCTGGGATAACTGGCTAGCCAGATACCGAAGACTGAAGCTGCACCCCTTCCTTACATTATATACAAAAATCAGCTCAAGATGGATTAAAGACTTAAATTTCAAACCTAGAACTGTTAAAACTCTGGAAGATAACCTAGAAAAGAATATTCTGGACATAGAATCTGGCAAAGATTTCATGACAAAGATGCCAAAAGCAATTGCAACAAAAACACAAATTGATAAATGGGACCTAATTAAACTAAAAATCTTCTGCCCAGCAAAATAAACTATCAACAGAGTAAACACACAACCTATAGAATGGGGGAAAATATTTGCAAACTATGAATCTAACAAAGATCTAATATCTAGCATCTATAAGGAACAAAGAAAAAAATTACAAACAAAAGTCAAACAATGCCCTTAAAATGTGGGCAAAGGATATGAACAGACAATTTTCGAAAGAAGATATCACTAATCATTAGAGAAATGCAAATCAAAACCATGATGAGATACCAACTCACATCGGTCAGAATGGCTACTATTAAAAAGTCAAAAAATAATAGATGCTGGCGAGGTTGTGGAGAAAAGGGAACATTTACACACTGATGGAAGAAAAATTGTAGAAAGCAGTTTGGCTATTTCTCAAAGAAATCATTTGACCTAGCAATCCCATTATTGGGCATATGCCAAAGAAATATAAATTGTTCTTCCACAAAGACACATGAACATGAATGTTCATTGCAGCACTATTCACAATAGCAAAAGCATGGAATCAACCTAAATGTCCATCAATGGTAGACTGGATAAAGACAATGTGATACATATACACCATATAATACTATGCAGCCATAAAAAGAATGAGATTATGTTCTTTACAGCACCATAGATGGAGCTGGAGGCCATTATCCTAAGCAAACTAGCCTAGGAATAGAAAACCAAATACCACATGTTTTCACTTGTAAGAGGGAGCTAAACATTGAGTACACATGGACAGAGAGAAGGAAATAATAGATACTTGGGCCTACTTGAGGGTGAAGTGTAGGAGAAAAGAGAATCAAAAAATTTCCTGTTGGGTGTTATGCTTATTATGTGAGTGATGAAAGACTCTGCATACCAAACCCCCATGATATGCAATTTACCTATATAACAACCCTATACATGTACCCCTGAACCTGACATAAAAGTTGAAGAAGAAAACCAAACCATTCCATCAATAAACAACAACAAAAAAAGAAAATTCACCAGCAAAACCATTATTATTTAATATTCGTACTGCATCAGAAAGCTACAAAGACAGAAATATGTTGAAGGGAAGTAAATGTGACCCATTGAGAGCAAATTCATAAGAAGGCTACCATCACACTATTTCTGGATCATTACAATAACCTTCTCTTGGCAATGGCCATGCCACAAATATCTCTGCATCCCTGATTCAAGGCATAATAACTAACACTAGCAGGCAGTCTGTTGTTTCTTTACTTTTGGTCAGAAAATGAAAAATTTTACAGAATGAGGCTTTCAGTCTTCTCCAATATGCTAAGAGAATTCTGTACTTTCCAAGAACCACCATAGGAGTTGAGCCTGTTTTTGTAAAAGAAATCAACCTTGAACAAGATTTGAAATGATGAGACAGAAGTTTTAGAAAGGATGAAAATGCAGTGAGGTATAATTGCCTGAAGGAAACTTTAAACACCTCAATAAGAATTCTCAACTTGATATGAAATAAATGTCTCCTTAAATTTTAGCTTTCCTATGAAGCTTTTCATAGCATTCCTGGATGACTTAAGAGCTACTCCTTCATTCTGTAATTATTGCATTTTTCATATGATAATATAAATGTCCATTTACTTGCCACTTTCCTCCACTGAATTACAATCAACTCAAAGACAGACATATGTCTTCTTTTGTCAAAAACGAAGGAGTTGGGCCTACAGGTAAGAAGATGGGAATACAAGAAAGATGTATGGTACTAGAATTTCAAGTTTAAGAAAGCCTCTAGTAGCTCCTGACTTGCTATATACAAGCTTGGCTCTTAAGGAAGCCAATCCAATTGTAAGCCTCAGTTGAATTGATTTCCTTTTTGTCATTTAAAAAATAGAGTTAATAACAGCCATCCAGTTATCCTCAAGAAATAGTTGTGAAACTCAAAAGAGACATTGAATGTAAGAGCACTTTATAAAGTGTAAAACTATACCAAAGTAACTTTGGTAAAGTGATGCCATTATAAATACAGTATTTTGTGAAAATTAATATATTGTGGGAAGGAAAAATAACTCTAGCTTTATGGATGGTCATGAAAATGCTATTTGTAAGCTACAACTTTGGAAATAAGCTAAATGATCAACAATAGAGAGTTGCTTACATATAGGTCTGTTTGGACATAAATTAGAGTATTGCATAGCCAAAATAATGGGGTAAAATAATTTTAAATTATAATGAAAGTTAGTAATACTATATGAACAAGTCGCAAAATATTGATTTCAAGTGACCTTATATATATATATATGTAAGCCCATGTGTGAGGTGTGAGCTCACATATATGTGTGCAAGTGCATGCATGTAAATAAATCTAACAAGATAATATTATAGATTTAAAGAATTTGCAAATCTTTTTTAAAATGAAGATTCTGTAAATTGCAAGTAACAGAACACATCCTCTCATGTACCACCAGCCAACATTGATTTCATGCTCATGTCCTAGCTTCAGGAGAGGCTGGGAAAGGAAGTAATTATTATTTCAGTTTCTATGTGCAATGATGGTTTTCTGAGAAAAGAAGATGAAAGGGATGACTACTGTGTGAGCAATCAATATTTTCTGCCCCAAAAATGCAGTGATTGTGTAATAAACATTTTACAGAAAGAAAATGAATGTAGTAACAGAATATAGCCTTATAAGAGAGAGATTGGACCTGGCTAGCCTGGTCTCCACTTCTTCTTTGCACTGGCTGTCTACGTTCTAAAATTGACTCTCTAGAGCAATGAAGTAGAAAGAGTATTGGAAGAGAATTATTGAGGTTTTAGTTACAGCCAACTCTCAACTTCAATTAGCTGGATGACTTGAGGCATAGTGCTTAAGGTTGCTTATTTTCCAGTCTGTGTAGAGGGAGCATCCCTTCCAACTTTGGAACATTTGGCTTCTATGAGCATGGAACTATATTATCTTACCCGCAGACATTCATATATTCTTTCAATGTTTATTTACTCAGAGCACAGTGTTTAGCCCCCTTCAGAGGACTATTTGAGGCAAGTAGGAAAAAAGCAAAGTTACGATATGTTGAGTTATGTGCTAAGGTTTATTAACTAGTTTATATATCACAACAACGTTGTGTATAGATGAGCAAAGGAGGCCTAGGGAAGTGAAACAATTAGGAAATGGTAGAGAAGCATTTACAACCAGGTATATCTTAGTCCCAAGCCAGTGCTTTCTCCACTAATCATGCTGCTGTGTTTCTGAGCTCCTTTTAAATTGGCAATTTTAAATTCAGAAGGGCATATACCTGATGTCTGTCTTGTTTATCTTATCACATGGGTACTGGAATGTACTAAATAAATATTTAAAGAAGAAAATAAGCAAACAATGAAAGGAGGGAGGGAGGGAGGGAGGGAGGAAGGAAGGAAGGAAGGAAATTCTGAGGCTTTCTGAGCCTTGTAAATCCCCATGCCCTAACAGAAAAGAAGAAAAAATAGAGAAAAAGAAATTCAAAGTGGGAGAAGAAAAGAAGGAACAGAGTAAAGGAAGAAAAAAAAAAAAAGAAAAGCAGAAAAGTTTTTAGGAAAGTAATGATTCACATCTTTCTTCAACAGTAATGGATGGATGAATTGAGGTTGAATTAGTCCCATTGTTCAGCATTTTTCCACATAGGTTTGATGTCAGATTCTTCCTTTTTTCTAATGGGGTCTATGGTGGGAGGCCAAGGGAGACCGCTGATTGTATTTAATTATGTTCAAAGAAAGTTACAGAATACTCAGCAGATGTCAGGTTTGCAGCTGGGATCCCATAACAAATGCTGCTCTCCTATCTTGCCTTCCTCATTATTGCACCAAAGCAGGGCCCAGAAAATGCCCAGCAGACATACTGGCTGGGGCTGAGTGAGAAAAGATAACAAATCTTAAGGAAACATGTTGCCTATTATTCCTCATAATGAGAGCTGCCAGAGTGTACACTGAGCAGGCCTCTAGCTGATACTAGGACACAAAAGGTCTTAATGCATCCCACACAAGGATGTCATTTGCAATCTGGAGCAACAAAAGAGATGGAAGCCTTGGAAGGTAGGCGGTGTTTCTTGATACTGCATGTCCCAGGGAGGACAAATAACAACCACACGGTTTGTTCTCCCAAGCCCCATAGGCATTTGAAGAAAGCCTGCCGATGGCAATTAGGATGCCCCAGCTTTCAAAACCCGACATTCAGCAGACAGTAGACTTCATCACGGGTGATACAATTTGGGTATGTTTCGGATTTACCATGGAGGCAGACTCACTGAAGGAGATGACAAGGAGGAAAACTCTAATGACTTAAAATTCACAGCAGCCCCAGGGGGGTCTCTACTGGTTCCTCCCAGCCAGAATAGACTGTTTTACATTTTGTAGAAAGAAAAATGGTCCTCATTCTAGTGCTATTAAATTGGCCTACCTGAGAGACTGCCTATACCTGCTCCCCTACAGTTTAACAGTTGCTTTCTCTCTCTACCTGAAGGCTTTCTCTGATGAGCGTGCTCTTAGTATAAACCAAACCAGAAGTCCAGAGAGTTAATGCCCCAAGATTTACCCTTAATGGTTGAAGTGTAAAGCGGGTGAATAAAGGTCTCAGCTTCCTCACACTTGGTGGGATGACATTATGGTATGCTCTACATCTCCCAGGGAATCCAAAGCAGAATTGAACCCCAGATGTCACCCATTCATTTTGACATCCACTAATCGCTTTCCTCCTGATAGAGTTTAGATATGTGTCCCCTCTAAATCTCAGGTTGAAATAGAATTTCCAGTGTTGAAGTTGGGGCCTGGTGGGAGGTATTTGGGTTACAAGGGTGGATCCTTCATGGCTTGGTGCTATCTGTGCCATAGTGAGTGAGTTCTTGTGAGATTTGGTTGTTTAAACATGTGTGGCACTCACCCTCCCCCACTTTACTACTGCTTTTTTGCAACGTGAAGCACCTGCTCCAGCTTTACCTTCTGCCATGAGTGAAAGCTCCCTGCGGCTTCCCCTAAAGCCAAACAGATGATGTTTTGCTTCCTGTGCAGCCTGCAAAATCATAAGCCAAAGAAAGGTCTTTTCTTAAAAATTACTCAAGGTCTGATATTTATTTATAGCAACACAGAAACAGCCTAATATACCTCCTTTCCCTGAACCCCTTCTGCATTCCTTCACTTTGATTCCTGAAACTGCAACCTAAATAAACTACTTGAACCAAAATTCTTGTTTCGGGCTCTGCTTTGAGGAAACTAAATTTAAGGAGTTGTTTGGAAGATTTCAGGATCTCCTTAAATGCTGCCATTAAAAACCTTGGAGGGTTTCCATTTCTACTTATTCCCAGTGGAATAAGTAGAAAAATCTCAGGGGACTATCTGTGATTTTTCTTATCATGGTCGTAAGCTAACTTTCAGACTCGCATAATCTTCATTCTCTACAACACAGCAGTTTTACAGTTTTAGAGTACTGTTTATAATTTCATTTTAAGCCATAATAGACAGACTTCTTTCAAACTTAATTCCTCATTTAGCAAATGTACATTTTTCTCCTTTACCTTCTTTATGTGTTTTTTAAATTTAATTTTATTTTTTTCATTTTTTTATTATTATACTTTAAGTTCTAGGGTACATGTGCAAAATGTGCAGGTTTGATACATAGGTATACATGTGCCATGTTGGTTTGCTGCACCCATTAACTCGTCATTTACATTAGGTTTTTCTCCTAAGCTATCCCTCCCCCAGTGCCTACTCCCCAAAAGACCCTGGTGTGTGATGTTCCCCACCCTGTGTCCAAGTGATCTCATTGTTCAACTCCCACCTATGAGTGAGAACATGTGGTATTCGGTTTTCTGTCCTTGTGATACTTTGCTGAGAATGATGGTTTCCAGCTTCATGTCCCTGCAAAGGACATGAACTCATCCTTTTTTATGGCTGCATAGTGTTCCATGGTGTATATGTGCCACATTTTCTTAATCCAGTCTATCATTGATGGGCATTTGGGTTTGTTCCAAGTCTTTGCTATTGTGAATAGTGCTACAATAAACATACGTGTGCATGTGTCTTTATGGAGAATGATTTATAATCCTTTGGGTATATACCCAGTAATGGGATTGCTGGGTCAAATGATAATTCTAGTTCTAGATCCTTGAGGAATCGCCACACTATCTACTACAATGGTTGAACTAATTTGCACTCCCACCAACAGTGTAAAAGCGTTCCTATTTCTTCACATCCTCTCCAGCATCTGTTGTTTCCTGACTTTTTAATGATTGCCATTCTAACTGGTGTGAGATGGTATCTCATTGTGGCTTTGATTTGCATTCATCTGATGGCGAGTGATGATGAGCATTTTTTCATGTGTCTGTTGGCTGCATAGATGTCTTCTCTTGAGAAATGTCTGTTCATATCCTTTGCCCACTTTTTGATGGGGTTGTTTGTTTGTTTTTCTTGGAAATTTGTTTAAGTTCTTTGTAGATTCTGGATATTAGCCCTTTGTCAGATGGGTACATTGTAAAAATGTTCTCCCATTCTGTAGGTTGCCTGTTCACTCTGATGGCAGTTTCTTTTGCCATGCAGAAGCTCTTTAGTTTAGTTAGATCCCATTTGTCTATTTTGGCTTTTGTTGCCATTGCTTTTGGTATTTTAGTCATGAAGTCCTTGCCCATGCCTATGTCCTGAATGGTATTGCCTAGGTTTTCTTCTAGGTTTTAGGTCTTTTTATGGTTTTAGGTCTAACATTTAAGTCTCTAATTCATCTTGAATATTTGTATAAAGTGTAAGGAAGGGATCCAGTTTCAGCTTTCAACATATGGCTAGCAAGCTTTCCCAGCACCATTTATTAAATAGGGAATCCTTTCCCCGTTTCTTGTTTTCATCAGGTTTGTCAAAGATCAGATGGTTGTAGATGTATGGTGTTATTTCTGAGGCCTCTGTTCTGTTCCATTGGTCTATATATCTGTTTTGGTACTGGTACCATGCTGTTTTGGACTGTAGCCTTGTAGTATACTTTGAAGCCAGGTAGCGTCATGCCTCCAGCTTTGTTCTTTTTGCTAAGGATTGTCTTGGCAATGTGGGCTCTCTTTTGATTCCATATGAAATTTAAAGTGGTTTTTCCAATTCTGTGAAGAAAGTCATTGGTAGCTTTATGGGGATGACATTGAATCTCTAAATTACTTTGGGCTGTATGGCCATTTTCACGATATTGATTCTCCTATCCGTGAGCATGGAATATTCTTCCACTTCTTTGTATCCTCTTCTATTTCATTGAGCAGTGGTTTGCAGTTCTCCTTGAAGAGGTCCCTCACATCCCTTGTAAGTTAGATTCTTAGGTATTTTGTTCTCTTTGTAGCAATTATGAATGGGAGTTGACTCATGATTTCACTCTCTGTCTGTTAATGGCATGTAGGAATGCTTGTGATTTTTGCAGATTGATTTTGTATCCTGAGACTTTGCTGAAGTTGCTTATCAGCTTAAGGAGACTTTGGACTGAGAAGATGGGGTTTTCTAAATATACAATCATGTCATCTGCAAACAGGGACAATTTGACTTCCTATTTTCCTAATTCAATACCCTTTATTTCTTTCTCTTGCCTGATTGCCCTGGCCAGAACTTCCAACACTATGTTGAATAGGAGTGGTGAGAGAGGGCATCCTTGTCTTGTACTGGTTTTCATAGTGAATGCTTCCAGTTTTTGCCCATCAGTATGATATTGGCTGTGGGTTTGTCATAAATAGCTCTTATTATTTTGAGATATGGTCCATCAATACCTAGTTTATTGAGAGTTTTTATCATGAAGGGCTGTTGAATTTTGTCAAAGGCCTTTTCTGCATCTGTTGAGATAATCATGTGGGTTTTGTCTTTGGTTCTGTTTATGTGATGGATTACGTTTTGATTTGCGTATGTAGAACCAGCCTTGCATCCCAGGGATGAAGCCAACTTGATCATGGTGGATAAGCTTTTTGATGTGCTGCTGGATTCGGTTTGCCACTTTTTTATTGAGGAATTTTGCATCGATGTTCATCAGGGATGTTAGTCTAAAATTCTTTTTTTGTGTCTCTGTCAGGTTTTGGTATCAGGATGATGTTGGCCTCATAAAATGAGTTAGGGAGGATTCCCTCTTTTTCTATTGATTGGAATAGTTTCAGAAGGAATGGTACCAGCTCCTTTTGTACCTCTAGTAGAGGTATTTGTGTAGAGGTGTTTATGGTATTCTCTGATGGTAGTTTGTATTTCTGTGAGATTGGTGGTGATATCCCCTTTATCATTTTTTATTGCATCTATTTGATTTTTCTCTCTTTTCTTCTTTATTAGTCTTGCTAGTGGTCTATCAATTTTGTTGATCTTTTCAAAAAAACAGCTCCTGGAGTCATTGATTTTTTTAAGTGTTTTTTTGTGTCTCTATCTCTTTCAGTTCTGTTCTGATCTTAGTTATGTCTTGCCTTCTGCTGTCTTTTGAATTTGCTCTTGCTTCTCTAGTTCTTTTAATTGTGATGTTAGGGTGTTGAATTTAGATCACTCCTGTTTTCTGTTGTGGACCTTTAATGCTGTAAATTTCCCTCTACACACTGCTTTACATGTGTCCCAGAGATTCTGGTATGTTGTGTCTTTGTTCTCATTGATTTCAAAGAACATCTTTATTTCTGCCTTCATTTCGTTATGTACCCAGTAGTCATTCAGGAGCAAGTTGTTCAGTTTCCATGTAGTTGTGTGGTTTTGAGTGAGTTTCTTAATCCTGAGTTCTAATTTGATTGCACTGTAGTCAGAGAGACAGTTCGTTGTGATTTCTGTTCTTTCACATTTGCTGAGGAGTGCTTTAATTCCAATTGTGTGGTCAATTTTAGATTAAGTGCAATGTGGTGCTGAGAAGAATGTATATTCTGTTGATTTGTGGTAGAGAGTTCTGTAGATGTCTATTAGGTCTGCTTGGTGCAGAGCTGAGTTCAAGTTCCAGATATATTTGTTAACCTTCTGTGTCGTTGATCTGTCTAATATTGACAGTGGGGTGTTAAAGTCTCCCATTATTATTGTGTGGAAGTCTAAGTCTCTTTGTATGTTTCTAAGGACTTGCTTTATGAATCTGGGTGCTCCTGTATTGTGTGCATATATATTTAGGATAGTTAACTCTTCTTGTTGAATTGATCCCTTTACCATTATGTTATGGCCTTCTTTGTCTCTTTTGATCTTTGTTGGTTTAAAATCTGTTTTATCAGAAACTACAATTGCAACCCTTGCTTGCTTTTTTTTTGCTTTTCTTTTTTTTTTTTTTTTTTTTTTTTTTTTTTTGCTTTCCATTTTCTTGGTAGATCTTCCCCCATCCCTTTATTTTGAGCCTATGTGTGTTTCCACATGTGAGGTGGGTCTCCTGAATACAGCACACTGATAGGTCTTGACTCTTTATCCAATTGGTCAGTCTGTGTCTTTTTATTGGGGCATTTTGCCCATTTACATTTAAGGCTAATATTGTTATGTGTGAATTTGATCCTGCCATTATGATGTTTGCTAGTTATTTTGCCCGTTAATTGATGTGGTTTCTTCATAGCATCAATAGTCTTTATAATTTGTCATATTTTTGCAGTGGTTGATACTGGTTGTTTCTTTCCATATTTAGTGCTTGTAAGGCAGGCCTGGTGGTGACAAAAATCTCTCAAAATTTGCTTGTCTGTAAATGATTCTATTTCTCCTTCACTAATGATGCTTAGTTTGGCTGGATATGAAATTCTGGGTTGAAAATACTTTTCTTTAAGAATGTTGAATATTGGCCCCCACTCTCTTCTGGCTTATAGAGTTTCTGCCAAGAGATCCGCTGTTAGTCTGATGGGCTTCCCTTTGTGGGTAACCCAACCTTTCTCTCTGACTGCCCTTAACACTTTTTCTTTCATTTCAACCTTGGAGAATCTGGCTATTATGTGTCTTGGGGTTGCTCTTCTCGAGGTGTATCTTTGTGGTGTTCTCTGTATTCCCTGAATTTGAATGTTGGCCTGCCTTGATAGGTTGGGGAAGTTCTCCTGGATAATGTCCCAAAGAGCCTTTTCCAACTTGGTTCCATTCTCCTCATCACTTTCAAGTACACCAATCAAAGTAGATTAGGTCTTTTCACATAGTCCCATATTTCTTGGAGGCTTTGTTAATTTCTTTTTACTTTTTTGTCTAACCTTGTCTTCTTGCTCTATTTCATTAATTTGATCTTCAATCACTGATATCATTTCTTCCACTTGATCGAATTGGCTATTGAAGCTTGTACGTGCATCACGAGGTTCTCATGCCATGGTTTTCAGCTCCTTCAGGTCATTTATGGTCTTCTCTACACTGTTTATTCTAGTTATCCCTTCAGCTAATCTTTTTTCAAAGTTTTTGGCTTCCTTGCGATGGGTTCGAACATCCTCCTTTAGCTCAGAGAAGTTTGTTATTATCGACCTTCTGAAGCCTACTTCTGTCAACTTGTCAAAGTCATTCACCATCCAGCTTTGTCCCATTGCTGGCAAGGAGCTGCGATCCTTTGGAGGAGAAGAGGTGATCTGATTTTTAGAATTTTCAGCTTTTCTGCTCTGGTTTCTCCCCATCTTTGTGGGTTTATCTACCTTTGGTCTTTGATGTTGGTGACCTACAGATGGGGTTTTGATGTAAATGAACTTTTTGTTGATGTTGATGCTAATGCTTTCTGTTTGTTAGTTTTCCTTCTAACAGTTAGGTCCCTCAGTTGCAGGTCTGTTGGAGTTTGCTGGAGGTCCACTCCAGACGCTGTTTGCCTGGATAACACCAGCAGAGGCTGCAGAACAGCAAATATTGCAGAACAGCAAATGTTGCTACCTGATCCTTCCTCTGGAAGCTTTGTGCAGCTGCCTATATGAGGTGTCTGTCAGCTCACACTGGGAGGTGTCTCCCAGTTAGGCTACACGAGGGTCAGGGACCCACTTGAGGAGGCAGTCTGTCTATTCTCAGAGCTCAAATGCCATGCTGGGAGAACCACTGCTCTTTTCAAAGCTGTCAGACAGGGACGTTTAAGTCTCCAGAAGTTGTCTGCTGCCTTTTGTTCAACTTTGCCCTGCCCACAGAGGTGAAGTCTAGAGGCAGTGGTCCTCATTGAGCTGTGGTGGGCTCCACCCAGTTCGAGCTTCCCAGCTGGTTTGTGTACCTACTCAGGCCTCAGCAATGGCAGACACCACTCTGCCTCACAGTTCTATCTGAGACTGCTGTGCTAGCAGTGAGCAGGGCTCCGTGGGCATGGGACCTGCCGAGCCAGGCACGGGAGGGAATCTCCTTTTCTGCCAGTTGCTAAGACCTTGGGGAAAGCGCAGTATTTGGGCAGGAGTGTCCTGTTTTTCCAGGTAGTCTGTCACAGCTTCCATTGGCTAGGAAAGGGAAATCTCCTGACCTCTTGCACTTCCCGGGGGAGACGATGCCGTGCCCTGCTTCAGCTAGCCCTCTGTGGGCTGCACCCACTGTCCAACCAGTCCCAATGAGATGAACCAGGTAACTCAGTTGGAAATGCAGAAATCACCCATCTTCTGCATCAATTATGCTGGGAGTTGCATACCGGAGCTGTTCCTATTTGGCCATCTTGGAATGCCACCTCGTTTATGTGCTTTTTTACTACTCCATGAAACTTTTTATGCTTCCACTAATACAGTGGGGTTCTTTTTCTCTAAGTCCCTATAACCTTTTTAGGGTATCTCTATTAAAAACATTTACAGCTTTCACCATTAGACTTATTAGCAATTCAGAGTAAACATTGTCTTTTTTCTTATCTCTATTTCTATCACAGTACCTGATATGTAAGAGATGCTCAACTGAACTGTGTTGCTTGAATAACTAAATGAATACAGAAATGAAATCACTGTGCTGCATTTTCATTATTTAGGTTAGTGATTTTGATACTTCCTTCTCCCATGTTAGGTAAGGAGAGATAATAGAATTTTCTGTCCCAAGTTATCTAGTAAGTCAATAATGCTTCCAAGGATTATGTAAAATATAAGATATTGCAATTTACCAAATGGGACAGTCCATTGAAAATTTAGTTTATATCATGTTTTTATAGCACGTATTTCAATTATAATATACTCCATACTTGTAAACAACACAGGGAAGTGGTGATGACTAAGGCAGTAAGCTTAGTGAGCGGAACCTGGTGAAACAGCAGGAGATTTGAAACAATGGGACCTAAATTCAGTTTTTTGTTTTGCTAACTATCATTCAGTTGAGATTTCTGTTTCTGTATCTATAAAAATGAAGATAATATTCAACCTACAGTACACTTTAAGGCTTTCAATAAAATATTATATGTAAATGCACTTTGTAAGATGTTATGTGACTATATATGTGTCTATATATACATATGTTTATGTATTTATAATTCTAATTTTAATGACAAATATTGTATGTGACATAGGATTTCAGAAACCAAAATGCATATGACAAAATGCAATCTAGAGATACAGAGCTTGATATGAAGCCGGAAAATCGGGTTAGAACTTTGCCGTTGTGCTAAATCTGAAATAAGTGAGAAAAAATTCTAATTTCAAAGACTTCTGAAGAAATCAACATTTCCATTGCTCAGATGTCTTCAGAATTTTCATGGGGAAATATAGACACTTTACCTGAATATATGATGCAATATCATCATGTGTATATTTTGAAAATAGGCAGAAATGCCTGTGATCAAGGCAGCACATATACAGTTTTCTTATTCTAATAAAAATCAATCCCAGGACTGACACTTGATATCTTCTTCACTCTCACAGAATTATTCAAGTGGTTTCCCAGAGTGTTGCAAAATTTGGTGCTTCTGGTTGTGATTATTTCCAGGAAGAGGAATTGTTCCTAAAAGAGAATGTGCCAGCAGTGATATAGGTCATGTGGAATTGTGCAACCCCACATACTGGCCAGAATGGAATATTTGCCTGCATATTCAGCAGTTAGGATTTATGGGGTCCTGTGTGTCATATGTCTGCTCAAGGTTTAGTGATGCAGTAGGATGGGGCAAACAGAAATATCGTGGGAGTGATGGGTGCAGGAAATAGAGCAGCCATAGGTACCAGAAGAAAGACCAGTCCATCAAACATAACCCCCAATGCAAAGGATTAATGATAAAATGGTACTCAGAAGGTATTTATTATGAGGTATGGGTTGGGAAAAGTGTACCTAGAGGCCTAGTGAGGAATGGGAACCTGGAGCAAGTGATAGGAATCAAGGTAGCTGGTAGGTATCAGGCAAATCTATGACTGGCTAAAAATGCCTCAGACATTAGACAAAGAGCCAGGGCTAGAACTTCAGTTCCTGGCAACTGGTTTGAAAAAATAAAGCTAGATCCCAGTTTTAGAGGTATGGGACTCCAGAAAAATTTCCCAAATAAAAAGCCAAGTATGAAGAACAAAATAGGGATCTGGTTAGTAAATATTAAGTTACAAACATGAATCATGTTGCAGAAGTAGGGTAAAACTGAGTACACAATCAAAGACTGAGGGTAAGTCTCAGAATTGGTCATGAAATTTTATGCAAAAAGTAGCAGCCAGGCAGGAATCATATTGTGCATACTGCTGTATGAAAATAATAATTGTCTATCAGTAACTAAAGAATCATCAGACCATAAGGCATTTTATGTGCCTCCCTTATCAATGTTTCAAAATCACTTTCTTTGAGAAATCAGGCCTCCAATATACTGCATCCTTCTTTTAGGAAAAGTATTTTCTTTTTTCTACAGTTTTGGGATTAGATCTCTGTCAGCGATCTTGCCTTGAAGGCTAAAGTGATGACTTGTTCAAGTCTCATGGTGGAAATTATCCTTTCTCAAATCCAACTACATTCCAGCTGGCAAATAGCACTGCTATCTCAAAACCCAAACATCTGGAAGAAGGATTGAATTGGCTATCTCCCTGCCTCTTATGTCTGAAACCTTTCTTAGATAGTAGGTTACAAAACATGTTTTAGGCTGAACAAGATCAATATATGTATCTTTTAACAACCAAATCTCAGAAGTAACATAAACTAGACCAAATAAAATATAGAAGGCACAACAGACATTGTTGTTTTAATTTATTTAAACATTGTATATCAGTTCCAATGCTAAGATCAATGACACTATGGAAAGGTTATCAATAAAGTATGTTTTGATCCGACAAAGAAAAAACTAACAATTCACTTACTTATGATCAACTGCTGGTTGGTCAGTAATTTGATGGTTCAGTTGTCCAAAGTCTAATCTGAATGGAGTTGCTGCCTGGACATTATGTAGATCCAGGGATTGGAAAGAAAAATTGAAATCAACATGCTAACATTTAAATTTGACTTTTATTCTTTAATGATTTCTTTCTAAGGTTTTGTAGAAAATATTACCATAAGAAAACTCTCAGTTGGAGTCTCTAGTCTCTATTGAACTGCTTATTTACTCTGTGAACACAATCTTATACTTTCTGGTTCTTGATTTGTTTCTTTATCTGGAAAATGTAGATAGTCATAACTATTGCTCGTTTTTCTGTAATGATTACAAAAGATAATGTATATAAAGACATGATGAACAGTAGACACTCATTACATGATAGTTATTTTATTATAGTTATTAATATTAATATAGTTATTATAATAATAGTATTAATATAAAGCTGTGAAGCAGAGATCAGACTGGCACCATACATTAAGATCTGCAAGAGCCCTTGCCTGAAATGATGTGGGTTCACAATGTCCAGTCTGTAATAATTAGTGAAAGGAGTCAGGAGACAGTTGACATCAGTGACAGTAAAATGTGTTCCTTTGGATACATCTGGAACTCAGCTGTGGAAAAGTCCATTCCCTTCCTTTCTTTTAAGGACACCCACATAAATATCAGACAACGACTATCCAATGTTCTTTTTCCAGTTCTCATATGGCAACAAATCTTTGCTAGAAGCTTCCCACTGAAGTTCCCAAATCTGTTTGCCTGTTTCCTGCTGGGAAAATATATTTGATAATATCCCCCACTGTTTGGAATTCTTTTTCGTATTCCACCCACTCTGAGAGTCAGTGTTTGAAGGACTAGAAGATTAATGGCAGCTAATTTCCTCTAAAATTATTTGCTTGTAATTAAATTTAATTATCATGTATCATAATTTTATGAGAAATAAAATTTACTCATAATGCAAATTTATATTCCCAAATAACTATGGAAATATTTTAATTAATAAAAATATTAAGAACTAATATAAAATATATCTTTTTGTACTCTTTCCACATCAATTTTTAAATAGATAAAATAGTCTTTGTTCTTTATTATTTCAAATTCTCTGCAATTGTAAATCATTGACTTATTCAACAAATGTTTATGAGTGACTAATCTCCTCAGGTGCTATTTTGTTATCTTTTTCTCTTCTAGGAAACAGTAACAAACAAGGCACAAACCCTAATCCTGTCCTCATGAAGCTTAGAATCTAGCAAAGGAAATAGAAATGAAACAATAAATCAACCTAATACTGGGGGAAGAATATTTTTTATTAAAGTCAGGAAGTCAAGAAGTGTCAGAGGAAGGTGTCAGGTGGAAGTCAGAAGTGACTTTCTGGTGGAGAGAATGTATTTATTTACACAAATATCTTGCTGAACTTTCCTAGTATGAAAAAACACACCCTCAGAGTGATATGCTAGATGTATTGAATGGTTCTTAAACCTGGCTATATATTAGAATAATCTAGGTAAATTAAACAATGACAAAGACAACAACAAAAACTGATGACTGAGCTGTACTCCAGAACTTCTGATTTTATTGCTTTGGTAGGACCCTAACTGGCATTTTTGTAAGGCTCACTGGATGTTTCAGATGGTTAATTATGATGGAAAACCACTAGACAAAGAATGAACAAAGGAAAAAAAAAAGAAAACATGAGAGGAAAATAAGAGTCAGTGGAGTTGATGAAAAGGTAGAAGAGGCTGAGAGTAGATCAGATGGCTGAGAGAGTTTTAAGGCCAGGTGAGTCTAAGAGCGTATTTAATTTGCTGTGTTGCAATGTGAAAAAGCTCTACCCCTACTACCATCACTACCACTACCCCCCAACTTTTCAGCAAAGTCTGAATCACACCAGCTAGTATTCTGTTCAGGAAACGATTAGACTTTATATCCTATGAGGATGAAGGAGTTACAAAAATGGGTCAGAATGTACAGACAACAAGATGTAGCATGCAGCTATTTAGAGATTTGGATATAGGAGTTACAAAGAAATTTAAGTTTCTTATTAATATCTAAAATGTTTAGAATATTGTGAACATCCATGTGTAGAGTGAAAGTTCAACCCATTTATATTAAAATACTACAGAAAGTCATGACCCTATAATTCCAAAGGACTTGGGCAATGCCAGGGAGCTGGCATCTGCTTTACCTATAAGTAATTAACCAGATTGCATTACCTGGAAATGAGTGCTATGAAAAAGAAAACGCTAAGAGTTCATATAGTGGGATTAGGTCAGAAAGAACTTCCTAGGGAAAACAAAATTTGATCCTAGACTGGGCAAAAACTTTGCAATGAAAAACATGTGTGTGTGTATGCATGTGCATGTGTGTGTGCAGCAAGGAACTAAAGAAAACAGACAGAGCAAAGGTAGGACACAATATAAAGGTTAAAAAGAAGAAACTTCCAACCATCTATGATACCTACATGCACACACACACTAAACATTTTAGTTAAACCATACCTGTTAAAAAGTCATCTTTGTATCTCATTATTTCGTACCTATGAGTAAAGAGACTAGTCTAGATCATTTCTGAAAATCCAGATATAGGAGTGATATGGTTTGGTTCTGAGTCCCTGCCCAATTTTCACATCAAGTTGTAATTCCCAATGTTAATGGTGGGGCCTGGTGGGAGGTGGTTGGATCATGCAGGTAGATTTCTCATGAATGGTTCAGCACCATCCCCTTGGTGCTGTTCTCATCATAGTGGGTGAGTTCTTGTGTGATTGGTTGTCTAAAAGTGTGTGGCACCTGCCCCTTTGCTCTCATGCTCCTGCTCCAGCCACCTGACATGCTGGTTCCCTCTTCCCTTTCCACCATGACTGTAAGTTTCCTGGGGCCTCAGAAGCTGAGCAGATGCCAGCATCACACTTTCTGTGCAGCCTGTGGAACCAGGAACCAATTAAACCTCTTTTCTTTATAAATTACCCAGTTTCAGGTATTTCTTTATAGCAATGCGAGAATGGCCTAACACAAAGAGAAAACTTAGCACAGTGGTTAAGAGCATAGGCTCTGACATGTGCCTGATTGGGCACACATCCTGAATTTAATAGAGACAGGCTAGGGGACAGTGAGTGATTTGCCCTTTCTGTGCCTTGGTTTCTATAGCTGAAGAGGAGAATAACAATGCTAGTGCTTCAAATATTTAGGAGAGATTGAGAAAAAACATATATTATGTGCTCATTTTAGGCCATTAATATCAAGATTATGTTAGCATATGATTATATCATGTATAATAGTAAATTTTTTTTGTTATCCTCTGAGGAATACAAGGTGTTCTGTATAAGGTGACATATGTTGACTAAAATATATTGTCGTCATGTTAGCCAGGATTCCCTAGTTATGGCATATGGGCAGAAGGAATTCAGCACACTTTTAGTCCCAGGTGTTCTCATTCTTTTTTTTTACTGAATCAATTATTCCAATGTTTTTTAAGCCCATGTTTGTGAAAAATTCTCGTATGTGTTGAAGGCACCTCAGTAATGAATTGCAAATAGCTCCTCCCCTGAAGACACTTGCAAATTGAAGTGTGAACTGCAGAGGTATAACATTACCAAATTATAAAGTAATACATAGGTAAATGGCTTAAGAAAGTTAAAATAAATGAAGTCAAATCTCACAGTAGGAAAAACAAGGAGTGATTACATTCTGGTAAACTATAGTAAGCAATATTTTAATGTTTTTCTTTGAAAATGAACTTCTGGAAAACTTTGTTCTATTGTTAATACCTGGGAGCTCTAATCTGGGCCCAGAAATAATTGAAACAATATTGTACTTTGAGAATTAAGCAATAAATCAAATTTTTGACAGGAGAAAACATACAACCAAATTAGTTCAAAGTAGTGTACTCGCAGATATAAACACAGAATAAGTGGATCAGAAGAATTACAAGAAAAGAGGGCAAAAATATGTAGTGGAAATAACCACAGTGTAGAAGCAGAGGTGAATCCTTAGCCTTTGCTTGAACTTTGAGTTTTCTTGATCCTCGTGATAAAGCCACTCTAAATCTGCAAATGCAGATAGCATTGTGACAATGATCTTAGTTAAAGCTGTCCTATCTCATGTCTGTCCCTATTGCCAAGAACATCACTGTTGTGTGATGCACCATTTGACATATGAATCATCCAACTCTCCACATCTGCTTCCAGGTTCATGAAGCAATCTCCTGATTAAAATTTGGCTTCCTATGTACATTTGCCTTCGGGGACTCAAGGAGCTGATTTTATAGACTTTGAGTAGGTTCAGTTCTCATAAAACTATGCAGTAGCCTCTGATTACTGTCTGGCATCTTGTTTATCTTGACTACATGAAGAAAATAAATTGGTTGCATGAAATTAAGTATGTCTCATTGGGTGACAATGATTTCTCATTGTAAATAAGAATTTTAATGTTTTTACATATTTGTTTTATGATCTTGGTTAATTTTAATCTAGCCCAATAGATGGCTCTGGTCTTGTGTGATGATGAAATTAAATATATGAGCCTATAACAGAGCGATGCTGAAACATGATACATTCAGAGTATATATACTTTCCTGGAAGAAATGACAAGCCACCATTTTGCTGCTGTGACAAGATGTGATGTTGCTTATGAAGATCTTCTTTCATCTGAAACTTTAGTTTAGTTCTGCCTAGTTTGAGAATTTTTTAGCCATCCCCAAAATAGTAAATAAAAGCCACTTCATGGGTAGTTTATTTGTTGGAACAACAGGTAATGTCCTGTGATAAATTGACTCCTAACTACAGTGGCTTAAATAAGATAAAAAAATTCTTTCTCTCAGATATAAGAGCCCCCAGTTAGGTTGTTGGTCATGTATGGGTAGATTTTCCCACTCGATAAGGTTATACAAGGATCCAGGCTTCTGCAGTGACTGCTATCCTCAAAATGTGGCTCACATTTCTGGATTCATGAAGGCTGGCTCTACTGTCACCATTTACGCATTGCTATGGAGGCGAGAAGTGAGGAGAGAGAAAATTTAGAATGAGCAACCAAGTAGTTGTGTGACATTAAGCTAAATGTACCTTTCTAAGACTCAGTTCCTACTTTAGGATGATGAAAAGTATACCTACATCATTAGATCTTTGTGAGGATTAACTAAGTTAATTCATGCATATATTTTATTAGCACAGAGTACTTAGCTAAATGGTAAGAACTACATGAGCTATTATTAACGTTATTTTATTGTTTCGAAATGGGGTTAATAATTATAGTTATCTCATAGGTTCAAATCAGAGAATGGGCATGTATTACTGAGTTAAAAAGTAATACTGATGTTTGGACTTTTTGTTGTTATTTTATATTTAGAAAAGCTGTTTTAATGTCTTCAGGATTTCATCAGATATTGTATTTGTTTTCTCCTTTTTTGAATTTCTTCTCTTTGCAACAAATTAATCATTGCTTCTTAACACTTTGCTTTTCTCTCTGTCTCTCTATGTCTCTCTCTGTGTCTGTGTATCTCTCTCTCTGTCTCTCTCTCTCTCACACACACACACACACACAGACACAGTTGCTTTGTGCTATAGGTAAAATAGATATCTCAGAATTCCTCTAAAAATAATTATAATTAGGAATAAACTGAAGATTGATATGATTCTTAAGACCACCAGGATGGCAAATGTAGTCAGAAAAATTGCGGCCGGGCGCGGTGGCTCAAACCTGTAATCCCAGCACTTTGGGAGGCCGAGACGGGCGGATCACGAGGTCAGGAGATCGAGACCATCCTGGCTAACCCGGTGAAACCCCGTCTCTACTAAAAACACACACACAAAAAAAACTAGCCGGGCGAGGTGGCGGGCACCTGTAGTCCCCGCTACTCGGGAGGCTGAGGCAGGAGAATGGCGTGAACCCGGGAGGCGGAGCTTGCAGTGAGCTGAGATCCGGCCACTGCACTCCAGCCCGGGCGACAGAGCAAGACTCCGTCTCAAAAAAAAAAAAAAGAAAAATTGCTTTGGAAATTCTAGAATTTGGGGGGTATTGCCAAAATGGCATTTGATTGCATTTTGCTTTTTACTTATTGTTGATTCAATAAGTATTTATTAAGTATCTACAATGAGCCCACATTTGTGCATAGTACTGGGAGCACTACAACCCTTGCCCTGTTGGAGTGTATCTGGAAAGGATACAAGGAGAGAATAACACATGCAAAGGTCAAATGAGAAATGTGAAACTGTGACACTAAAGAAATTCTATATACATTCTATTCCATTGCACCATGAAAGCGAGTACATATCAGACACAGACTCTGGTTTTAGGGACAACTTTACTAAGGAAAGAAAACTAAGCAGAAATCTTAAAGAAGCGGTTATATTTGTTTGTTTAAAGAATGCAAGGGAAGGATGCAGAAGTGTCCCAGATGATGGGCTAATGGTCAACTCCCAGGCTGCATATCGTCTAGGTTTTTATCTATGGTTATTTATATACAATTTCACATAAAATTACATATATAATCACATAGTCTATCCTGTAGCCTGGATGATAGACAAGATTTATAAATACAAGACCTTGGTTTCTTCACTTTTAAATTGTGGAGTTACACAAAGTGTTTTCTCAATTCTCTTTCAGAATTACCGTCCAAAAATTTACGACTCTATAAGTCTTTACAGATCATGAAAAAATGTTATATTGGAATAACAACATAAGTTAGATTAATTTTTCATTAATAAAAAATTTAAGCCTTAGTAAGACTGTTTGGTTATTATTAATATCTGATTATCAAGCTAAGTCCAAATTTTCCAAAATGTCTATATATTATATCCTGTTCTCACATCCTAAATTTTCATACAACTGCAACAGTGCCTAGTAGTAGAACCAATAAATAAGTAGTAATTAGTACAATGAAAATAAAATAATTTTAACATATGCAAATATAAATAAAATATACTTATCAGAAATATAAAACTAAGAGCATAATTTTAATTAGTTATGTATTAAAAGCACCTAACACCCATAATGATAATTCTTGAGACTTTAGCGGAACTGAAAATAAAGTAAATTATTTTGGGTAAGGTAGGGTAAACAACATTTTGTAGAAGGCAATTTTCATAGACTGTCTCAGATATCTTCGCAGTTCAATGAAGAATGTATTATTATTACTTATTTTAAAGGTATGGAGATTTCATCCTGATAGATTACTGTCTAGCACAATATAATGCTAATAAGCATGGATTTAAATTCTTGAATTGAATTGATAGCTATCTGATTTAAGTAACTTCTTTCCATCAAATTCCTGTTTTGCAACCTATATCTACATTCTAAAAGTGCTAATTCCATTCTTATTTCAGTTATTTCCTCTCCACCAAAGGATTTCATTTTCCTCTCTTAGGAAAAAGCATTTTCAGAAAAGGAAACAAAAACTTATAATGAAATCTAAATGTCTCCAACCAGAAAAGCAATCAAGCAGACTTCTCTTGGAATTAGCACCTTTACCTAAAAATTTAAGTTCTATTAATAAATCTCAGTACTCCCATTTCAGAAGACCAGAAGGCTGTCTGCATCACATCACTTCATGTTGGCATACTTAAAGCCTACCCCCTTGGACAACGGCTTGATCTACTCAGGTGTGCAAAACCTCACAAGATCCACCAAGAAAAGTACCCAACTCATCTCCCGTAAGTTTAACCTTCCATTTGTTATCTTACATTAACATATCATCACCTGAAGACCATAGTTTAAATTAGGGTTCACTCTTGATGTCGCACATTTTACAGATTTGGACAAATGTATAATGACATGTATCTACCAATACAGAATGATAGAAAGTAGTTTTCACTGACCTAAAAATTCTCTGTGCTCAGCCTTTCTTCCCCACTAACCCTTTGCAACTACTGATCTTTAAGCTGTCTCCGTAGCAACCAAGATTTCCTAAAGTAGGTGAATTAATAAATAAACTGTGGTCCATCTAGACAATGGAATCTTATTCAGCACTACAAAGAAAGGTGCTATCAAGCCATGAGGAGACATGGTGGAAGCTTAAGTACATATTACTAAATGAAAGAAGCCAATCCCGAAAGGCTACATATTGCATGATTCCAACTATATGACCTATATGACATTTTCATTAGCTATGTAGAGCAAAGCTACAGAGACAGCTTAAAATTCTGGCAATTATAAATACATCTTTTATCAACATTCATGTGCAGGGTTTTCTGTGAACATAAATTTTCAACTTGTTTGGAGACTGTGCCAAGAAGGGTGATTTCTGGACTGTATAGTAAGACTATGTTTAGTTTTGTAAGAAATTGTCAAACCATCTTCCAACAACACTGCAGCACATTGCTTTCCTACCTGCAATGAACAAGAGTTCCCATTCCTCCACACCCTTGATGGCATTTGATGTTGTCAATGTTCTAAATTTTGGGTATTTTTAATAGATGTATAGTGATAGCTCATTGCTGTTTTATTTTGTATTTCCCTTAGAACATAGATGCAGAGCATATTTTTATATAATTATTTGCCATCTTTGTGTCTTATTTGCTGAGGTGCCTGTTAAAAGTTACTGATCAGTTAAAACAAAATTATTGTAATTACATAATACGTGTGTATATTTGTGGGATACATGTGATGTTTTGATACAGGAATAAAATGTATAATGATCAAATCAGGAGAGTTGGAGTATCCCTCACCCCAAGGACTTATCCTTTCTTTGTGTTGTTGAAAGAAAACTTCAGACAAATTAAATTTAACAGAATTTAACTGAGCAAGAAAAAAAAAAAAGAAAAAGGCTTGCAAATCAGGCAACCTCCAGAATCACCACAGATTCAGAGAGACTCCAAGGATGCTTCATGGTTAGAACAAATTTATAGACCAAAAAGGGAAAATTACGTGCAGAAATCAGAAGTGAGGTAAAGAAACAGCTGGATTGGTTACAGGTTGGTGTTTGCTTATTTGAACATAGTTTGAACACTCAGCAGTGTATCAGTGGCTGAAGTATGGTTGCTTGGATTGGCCAAGACTCAGCTATTGTTAGAGACGCATACTCCTAAGTTAGGTTTTCAGTTTTGTCTGCCTATTAAGTTAGGGTACAATTGGTTCATAAGGATGCAAATATAGAAGTATGAAGTCCTTCTCAGGCCATATTTAGTTTGCTTTAACAGTGTTAAGAACATTCTAATTCCACTCTTTCATCTATTTTTAAATATACAATATGTTATTGTTAACTATAGACACCCTATTGTGCTACTGAATACTAGATTTTATTCATTGGCCAATTTTTTAAGTGAATTGTTTCTTTGCTTATTGTTGAGTTCTAAGAGTTTTTGGTATATTTTGGATAACAGTCCTTTATCATACATGCAAAAGCCCTCTGTTAATATTTTCTCTCAGTCTGTGGCTGTCTTTTCATTCTTTTGACAATGTGGAGGTGTTTTTTGTTTGTTTCTTTTTGAGTCAGGTTCTCACTCTGTCACCCAGGCTGGAGTGCAGTGGTGCAGTCAGGCTCATTGCAACCTCCACCTCCTGGATTCAAGTGATCCTCCGGCCTCAGCCACCCAAGTAGTTGGGATAACAGGTGTGTGCCACCACGCCCAGCTAATTTTTGTATTTTTAATACAGACGGGGTTTCACCATGTTGGCCAGACTGGTCTCGAACTCCTGAGCCCACCTTGGCCTCCCAAAGTGCTGGGATTACAGGCATGAGCCACCACGCCTGGCTTGACAGTGTCTTTGGCAGGGCAGAACATTTTAACTTCAGTGTGAAGGCCAGCTTATTAATTCTTTCTTTCATGGGTCATATTTTTTGATGTCATATCTAAAAAGTCATCACCAAGCCCAAAGCCACTCTATAGTTTTCTACTATACTATCTTCCAGGACATTTATATTTTTGCTTTTTACATGTAGGTCTCTGTTCCATTTTGAGTTAATTTTTGTGAAGTATGCGAAGCCTCTATCTAGATTCTTTTTTCTTCTTCTTCTTCTTTTTGCACTTGGATGTCCAGTTGTTTCAGCACCGTTTGATGAGAAGATTGTCAACTTTGTCCCTTTGTCAAAAATCACTTGACTATGTATGTAGGTCTATTTCTGGGCTCTCTATTCTGTTTCATTGATTTATTTGTCTATTCTTTCACTGATACTGGACTGTCTTGATTAGTGTAGCATTATAGTAAGTCTTGAAGTCAGGCAGTGTCAGTCTTCTGACTTTGTTCTCCTTCAGTATTGTTTTGGCTATTCTGAGTCTTTTACCTCTCCTTATCATCCTTAGAATCAGTTTGTTGTTAGCCACAAAAAATAACTTACTGAGATTTGACTAAGATTGCATTGAATCTATAGATCAAGCTGGGAAGAACTGAAACCTTGGCAAATTGAGTCTTTCTTTGCATGAACATAGAATATGTCTCCATTTATTTAGTTCTTTGATCTATTTAATAAGAGCTTTGTAGTTTTTCTTACATGAATCTTGTATGTATTTTTATTTAATATTTGAGAATACTATTTCTGTAACTATTGCAATAAGTGGTGGAGACAAAATTTGACCCTAGAATTACCTTTTTTGTTCCCTTCCCAATATGTTTTTCTGTTTACCACATTAACATGGATCCCTATTTCAGGGAACAAGATGTAAGAAATGAGAGATGTGTTATATTATCTCCATTATTTTCCAGCAATCAGTACATCTTGGACTACACACATACACACATGCACACATACACATTTTTTAAAATGAATTAATAGTATAATTTTAAGCACCAATGAGATGTAATGGGAGGCATACGTATTTTGGATGGAGTTATTTCTAGAAACCTTTAACTTGTACCGAAAATATATGGACTAATACTTCTATACATATGTCTGAGGCTGTTTGCCGTGTTTGAAATCTTGAAATGGATCCAGATGATTTTATCAAAACTGGTTTAAATTGAGAGTTTGGGTTTCAGGGCCTTTAGCTAGTGTTTTACCAGCCTAAGATGGAACATTTTTATTGAACATAAACTTAAAACCTTTTGAAAACCTGAGATTAAAAGGTGATGACAGAGACAGGAGGTAGCCAAGGGTCCCCCCTGGTGAAACCCTGCCTTCAAGCCTAAAACAGCCTGAAGGCTAAAAAACCAGACTGCCGGTCCCAGAGAATCTCTGACCAGCCTGTTCACTGGGAGGACAGGGCAGGGCCCTGGGAAGTTCACACCTTTTGCAGTGGCGGGGTGGTGGGGGGTGGGGGGGGCATCCTGGTCTCTCCTGCTCCTGGGTGGTAGCCTGGGATTCAATCTGTGACATGGGGGCCCATTAACAGGAACCCCTCTAGCTTTGCTGTTTTTTTTTTGTTTGTTTCCTTTTCGCCCAATAAATTCCATTCCCCCTCACCCTTCAAAGTGTCTTTGTGTCTCTTCCTGGTTGTGTGACAAGAACCTTGTTTTTCTGCAACAGTGACATTGCATATGCAAGGTTACAGTTGCCAACAGCCACAAAAATTAAGCAGGAAGAGTACTAAATAGTGCAATCCATTTTCATTCACGGTGTTATTAAATGCAACATTTATTTGTTTAGTTCTAAGATGAATATAAAAATAATAAATCACAGGGTTCTGGGCTTGAAAAACTTTTCATCCAACAGAGTAAGTTGCCTGAAAATACAATGATTTAAAAACAATGAAGTGTACATTTTTTCCTTGCTATTTCATAAAATTAGAGAAGAGCATCCCACAGTTCAGTTCTTTCCATAAGAGTACAAAAGACAAACATGTAGTTCACTCCCTCCTCTTTTAGCATGAGCAATTGCTGATTACCTTTTCAGGATAATAATAGCAAGAATTCACAAAATAGATCTGCTGAAAGCCCTGGATATGAGGATCTCTTTGGGCATAAAACATACAAGAGAGGAATGCTCTGGAGCCATCACTACATGTGGTCACAATAACTACAGTAACTACAAAAAATATTATGATGCAAAGTAAAATTCTGTGCTGAAATGTTGTATGGCTTCCATAAACAATTGTATTATGTGAAAACTAACAGAGCTGCATGTCTCTGATATATGCAAATTTTTGGCATGGTGCTTCTTTCATTTTTTAAGAATTTTGAGTCTTTCCCTCTTACTTAATTATTCAGCAAATTGAAGAATACCAGAAAAGGTTATTTTGTCCCACTGAGAAATCTCAATATTATACAGTATATATTAGCTCCTCTTTTTAAAACAGAAAAATAGAAACAGATGTATAATGCTCTCCAACCTATTTCTCAAACAGCCAGAATGGCCAGAACCAACCTTGCAGAATGACAACTTAAATTGCTTTTCTAGTGGAACATATAATTCTATGGGTAGATCCTGAAGTAAACAAGAAAAATATTTTTAAAATTTCAAAGAGTTTTCAGCTATGAAGAAAATAAAATAATGCAGTGGTAATAAAGAAAGTGGCTCTGGGTGTGAAAATTTTCTATTTTTGCATAACAAATTGCCAGAAATAGTGGCTTAAGCAATCCAAATTTATGAACTCACGGTATTCCTGAGCTAGGATTCTGGGCATAATTAGCCTCTCTGTTCAAGGTCTCACCAAGGTAAAATTAGGATGTTAGCTGGAGTTACAATTCCGGGTAGAACTCAAGATCCTCTTCTAAGCTGATTTATGTTCATGGCAGAATTCAGTTCCTTGCAATTGTAGGACTAAAGTCCTTGCTTTCTTACTGGCTATAGGCCAGAGGTACTCTCAGCACTTTGAAGTTGCCTCAGATTGATGCCCTATGACCTTCTCCATAGACCCCCACCATCAGATGATCATTTGCTTCTACAATATAAACAGAAGACCATTTCTGCTCTTAAAGAGCTGGACTGGTGAGGTCAGGGCCACCCAAAATAATTGCTCTTTGGAATTTGTAATCAACTGATTAGAGACCTTAATCATATTTGAGGCTGGGCATGGTGGCTCACGCCTTTAATCCCAGCACTTTGGGAGGCCGAGGCGGGTGGATCGCAAGGTCAGGTGATCAAGACCAGCTTGACCAACATGGTGAAACTCCATCTCTACTAAAAATACAAAAATTAGCTGGGCGTGGTGATGGGCACCTGTAATCCCAGCTACTCAGGAGGCTGAGGCAGGAGAATGGCTTGAACTTGGGAGGCAGAGGTTGGAGTGAGCCGAGATCGCACCACTGCACTCCAGCCTGGGCAACAGAGTGAGATTGCATCTCAAAAAACAAACATATTTGCATCCACCCTTGGGCCACATAACAACATGATTATAACAGTAATATCCCATCATATGTATAGGTCCCATTCATTCTCAAAGGGAGAGTATTACATGGGGTATCCTTCATTGTGGGTCATCTTAGAATTCCAACTAGCACAGTGGGTAAGCATACAATGTTAACTAGTGTGGTTAGAAGAGACTTCCCAGAGAAGTAATATTTTAGTTGAAACTTGAAATCTGAGAAGGATGTAGCCACGCAATAATTAAAGAAAAACAAAAACAAAACCTATTCCAGAAGAAGAAATGGCTCGTGCAAGGCTCTGTTGTAGATGCTAACTTTGTAGGTATAAGAAACAGAAGGCCTAAGGGCCAAGGGAAGAAGGGTAAGACATGATGTTGGATAGGCAAGGGCTGGATCAGGGACAATCTTGCAGGCCATGCAGAGTTTAAATTTTAGCATCAATAATAGGACTGCTTTACATGAATCATGTGAAATTCAAATTCAAAATTCAATAGAATGTATTATGGTGGTTTGAGCAGTTAAGTGTCGTGATCTGATATATTTCTTGGTAAAAATTCAAAACCCTTCAGGTTGCTTTTTATGATTTGTGTTTTACTGGAGTCATGAAACATTCAATATCTTCCTTCTAGTTATTTGAAACTATACAATATTTATCATTAACTATACTTCTTACAAGAAGGGAAATAACTATAGGAAATATAACTCTTAACTTAGTCAGCAAAAAGGAGTTTGCTACTGTTCTTGCTTTCCACTATAGGCTACTCTGATTTCTCTCTAAGAAAATAATGATAGGTTAAAAAAAAAAAAAAAAAAAAAAAGTCTTCGTATTTAAAATTTAATGTCAAGTTAAACTATTTCCATACTACACTTTTTTCAAAGTTTTCAAATGATTTTTCCCATGTGGTTGAACTTTCTAGAGGGAAGCAAGGATAAAACATGTTGATTCATTACAGAGTATAGTATCATTATGTGCCTGCCAGTTGGTCCCAGCCACTCACACTAGTGTTACATATGATTTGGGAAAACAAAATGTTTGGAAAGCAGATATTCAACCTTCATCTGAATCAATGAATCATTTTATTACGCTTATTGACTTCTAGAAAGTAAGGAAATAATAGAACTGGAACTAATAACCAGATTTGATTTGTGACATTTACTTCTTGCCAAATGGGGTAAAAGAGACAGGATTTACCTTAATTCCAGGAAAAAAAAAATAGAAAAACTGTCAAAAGATGTAAAACTACACTTCTCAGCATATTGGACATGACATAATGAAGGACAATGATAGCTGAAAGCTGGGAGACAAAATTGGTGAATCTTCTGACTGTCTTGGATTACTGCCTGGAGAGAGTTTCCAGGCTGTATTACAGGGAAGGGGGAGCCCAGGTAGAGCTCTGCTATCTCCCTCAGTGGAGAGGATGAAGCAAGAAGTTTAGGAAGAAGCAAATGGCACGAGTTCACAGGGAAGTATCAGAGAGGAGGGAGCTTAACAGAGAGAGAACGTCAGAGAGAAGCACCCAAGGCTGAGGCAAGAATCAGTGAAAGAATTCCCAGGGTTTACATAGTACCAATAGTGTCTGTTTCCACCAATCCAAATGGAAAACCTCATTATATACTGGGCATTGGGTAGTGTATTCAAAAAGTTATGCCTCAGTAGTGGTGAAAATTAATCTTATATTAAAGATGGTTCTGTTCCTGCTAAATAAGACTTAAAGACTCAAAGGAACATACAGTTTTCATATAACTGAACCATGTCTCAGTACAAAGCTCTAGAACATGTATAGAAGGAAAAATTATCCAATTCTTAAAAATAAAATTGACAATGTGTGGTACCCAATACAAAATTCCAAAACTTGTAAAGCAGCAAGAAAATATAACCTATACTGAGGGGAAAAAAAGCCAATTAAAACCGATACAAAATAAGCATAGAATAAAGTGACATTTAAACAGATATCATAACTGTATTCTGTATGTTTAAGAAACCAGAGGAAATATTGAAAACATTAAAGACATAGAAAATATTGAAAATGTCAAAATTGAACTTTTACAGATGAAAACTACAATGTGTACAGTGAAAAGTTCAGTAGATGAGATTAATAGCATATTAGACATTGCAGAAAATCAGCATATTAGACATTGCAGATTAATAAACTTAAAAACACCAGTAGAAACTATACAAAGTGAAACAGGTGGGAAAAAAGAGGCTGAAAAAAATGGAGAATCAGTAAGCTGTGGGACAATTTCAAGAGGCCTAATGAGTCCTCAAATGAGAAGAGAGAGAAGAAACAAATAAGTTTTGAAGAAATAATTACTCGAAATATTCCAAATTTGCTGAAAATAATAACTGCACATATCCAAGAAGTTCAATGAACACCAAGTGCATCACAAGATAAAAATCTTGATATGGCATATCATAATCAAATTGCTTAAAGTCATTAAAATATACAGAGCGAAAAGTAATAGGACTTCAAGAAGAGGTAGATGAACCCACTATTAGAGTCAGAGATTTTAATAGTACTTCCACATTAGTTGAAAAAATACACAGAAAAACTGTAAGATAAGGAAGATGCAAACAATACTATCAAGCAACTTAATGGACACTTGTAAATCATTCCACCAAACAATAGTGCAATACAAATTCTTTTTATGTGCAAGCAGAACATTTACCAAGAGAGACTATATTCTGAACCAAATAAAAGTAAAAGAATTCAAGTAATAAAAAGCATGTTCTTTTTTCACAATGGAATTAGATTTGTAATCAATAACAAAAAAGATATCTGAAAAATACACAAATGTGGGAGACTAAATAGTACACTTCTAAATGACAACGCATGGGCCAAAAAAGAGATTAAAAGAGAATATTTTTAAATTCAGTATTTTGACCTGAATGAAGATGAAAATACCAAATGACAAGATTTGTGTGACACTGCTAAAGCAGAATTAGGGATGTGGAGAGCCCCAAATAACTGTATGGGTAAGGAAAACTTTCTCAAATCAGTAACAGCATCCATCCTCAGAAAGTAGAATGAAGAGCAAATAAAATATCAAGGAAGCCTTAAAGGAAATAATAAAGTTAACAGTGGATCTCAATGAAATAGAAAATAGAAAAACAATAGTAAATGATAGAAAAATAATTTTAAAAATAATAGAAACCAGGTCGGGCATGGTGGCTCACGCCTGTAATGCCAGCACTTTGGGAGGCTGAGGCAGGTGGATCACCTGAGGTCAGGAGTTTGAGACCAGCCTGGCCAACATGATGAAACCCTGTCCCTACTAAAAATACAAAAATTAGCCAGGCGTGGTGGCAGACACCTGTAATCCCAGCTATTCTAGAAGCTGAGGCAGGAGAATCACTTGAACCCAGTAGGCGGAAGTTGCAGTGAGCCAAGATTGTGCTGTTGCACTCCAGCCTACGGAACAAGAACGAAACTCTATCTTGAAAATATAATAATAATAATAGAAACTGAAACTGAGTTCTTTCAGACTGTCAATAAAATTAATATACCTCTAACCATACTAATAGCATATAAGAAGGAAGACACAAATTAACAATGTTACAATGAAAGATGTGATATCAATATAGATTCCATGTATATAATGGAATACTATGTACAACTTTATGCAAGTAAATTCAACCATTTACATTAAATGGTAAAAAAAATCCCTGAAAGACAATAATTTCTAAGATTCTTGAAAGAAGATACAGATAACCTAAATTGCTGCATTATAACCTAATATACTGCATTATACTTTTTTTTTTTTTTTTTTTTTGAGATGGAGTTTCTCTCTTGTTGCTCAGGTTGCAGTGCAATGGTGCTATCTTGGCTCACCGCAACCTCTGCCTTCCGGGTTCAAGCAATTCTCCTGCCTCAGTCTCCCGAGTAGCTGGGATTATAGGCATATGCCACCACGCCTGGCTAATTTTGTATTTTTAATAAAGATGGGGCTTCTCCATGTTGGTCAGGCTGGTCTCGAACTCCCGACCTCAGGTGATCCACCCACCTTGGCCTCCCAAAGTGCCAGGATTACAGGCATGAGCCACCACGCCTGGCTGCATTATACTTTTTAAAAAATTACAGTGAAAACTTTCCCACAAAGAAAACTCCAGGCCCTGAAACTATTTGTGAATTATGCCAAGTATTTAAGGAAGAAATAATACAATTCTGCAAAAATTCTTCCAGAAATTTAAAGAAGAAATATATCCCAAGTCATTTTATAAGGTCATCACTCTTGTGATATCAAAACAACAGTAAGGAATTAGAAGAAATATGTAGCTAAACTACAGACCTATAGCCCTCATCAATATAGATTCAAAAATTCTTAACAAGACTTCGCTAACTTGAATCAAACCATATATAAAAAGGATAATACAACAAGATCAAAAATAATTTAATCCCAGGAATGTAAGTTTGGCTTAATATTTTAGTATTTGAATGCCATCAATTTAATTAACCATATTAACAGATTACAAAAAGTGATCATCTCAATAGATGCAGAAAAAAATTGTCAAAATCCAACATCCATTCTGGACAAAGGAAGTCTCATCAACGTAAACATAAAAGACTTTTATTTTTCTTTCTTTCTTTCTTTCTTTTTTTTTTTTTTTTTTTTTTGAGACAGAGTCTCACTCTGTTACCCAAGCTGGAGTACAGTGGCGCTATCTCAGCTCACTGCAACCTTTCCCTCCCAGGCTTAAGCAATTCTCATGCCTCAGCCTCCCACGTAGCTGGGAGTACAGGTGCGCATCACTATGCCTGGCTAATTTTTTTTTTGTATTTTTAGTAGAGATGGGGGTTTCACCATGTTGACCAGGCTGGTCTTGAACTCCTGACCTCGGGTGATCCACCCTCCTTGGTCTCCCAAAGTGTTGGGATTACAGGCATGAGACACCGCACACAGCCTAGAAGACATTTCTTAGTCTAACTAAATGTGTCCACAGAAAGGATGCAGTTGACATCTCACTTAATTGTGGAAAAAAAAATGCTTTCCCCTGGAAGTCAGAAGTAAGACAAGGATATTCAGTCTTATCACGTCCAGTCAACATTGTAATTAAGTCAACAAAAAGATAGTAACTGGTATGTCTGCATATACAGAATATGTATTAAAAGCTTGAGTCCTTTTCCTCCATGAAGATCCCCAGCATGCTTGGATGTGTGTGTAGGACCTTGAGTCCTCTTTGGAAAAAGGGAGAGTTTGATAACCCTTAATCACTGTTTTTCCTTTAAAGTAGCCAAGATTCAGGTAGAGGAAGAGGAGGGAATCAGGGTGCGGAGAGGACGAATGGCACCATACCAGTGAGCAAAGCACAATCCCTTCTTGTTTCCAGCAGCAGGGCAGCTGCCCACCATTTAGTATTTCAAAGATACTTTATCTGTTCTCTTCTGTTAAAAAAAAATTAAGTAAACCAAAGACAAATGCTTTCAGGAAAAAGAGCCAGTGTTTATTGAATTTAGACTATATTACAGGTATTAGTAAAGAGACATTATTCATAAAATATTCAAAATTATTAAATCATATCTACCCCGTGACCCATGACTATCCTTGCTTTTCATTTCCTAACCCAAACATCACAGACATCATAAGTGGCATAGCTAGGATTTGAACCCAGGTTCATTTGACTCCAACTCCCTTACTCATTCTTATATACAACCATCTCACTACAGAGGTCAAGGTGCTTGATCAGCTCTCTCCAGCTGAAACTTTAAATATGTATCACTACTGCTTCTAACATAACTGTACTAAATCAGTTTGAAGTTAGATGAATTAGATGATGTATATTAAATCACTTATGCGTGGGGTTTCCAATATCCTTCTTTCATTTTTAGCCTGAAACAGAATCCTTGAAATATAGTATTTTTATATTCCTTGGCTATTACAGTAGCATAATTTCTATAAATATTCTTGGTCTGTGCTCTGCCTTGAATAGCTTAGGAATGTGATATAGAAGATATAAATTATAGATTGGGCATAATAATAACATAGAGCACCTCAGGTGGCCCTGGTGGATCACACACGAGATTAAGTGTCAAGAAGCCTGAGTCAAACATCTCTCGAAATCTGATGCTTATTCTCCTCCGTTTTGTTTCTTTTTCTTTTCTTTTCTTTTTTTAATTGCATAAACGTTCTCTCCTGACAACATAGTTAGCTACCATCTTGGCTGTTTCCTTAGCTTTATCCCTTAGCAAATCTGCCAGTAAAAACACTGTGAGTTCACTCTGTTGTTCCACCACGAGAAATCTTTCATTTCATTTCTCCAGAACATTTGCATCCCCATCCTGGGCCTGTCATTCAGACAATCATTGCTAATCAGAACAAGTAAGAAAGCAACATAATTATGCCAAGCATTTTAAAAGATACTAAATTAGCTAAATCAATGTTAGTTTTGTTTCCATTTCTATTGCCTTGAAAAATTCATTTTATAATCTCTTCTATCATTCCATTGTGAACTAAAGGAGAAAAGAAAGGGTGAGATAATTGCCTTTAGCACTGACTTTCTTTTTGCTTCAGATTTTCCACTTGTAGGAAGAGATATTGACGTTTTGGGGCAATATAGAAATCAATTGTTTCATAGACTGGAATTAGAATTTCAGCAAATAGACTTAAAATACATGCAATGGATTTAAGGGTGTATTAATAGTACACAAGCACCATAAATAATTTTTATCTCTTGTAGAACTTACAACCATCCTCTTAAGTTTCTGTTATCTGAATTTAACAAGTAAAGGAAAAGAGAACCAGAGATGGAAAGAAAATTACTCAGGTGAATAAATGACAATGCCGAACTTTGAATTTGAATCTCTCTGACCCCCAGAAGTCTTTTATTAGTACCATAGCAATGGGCATGTTGCTCTGAGTCTCAAATTTCTCAGCTGTAAAAGGGAAGTGAGTGATGGTCATTCATTTAATATTCAAATATTTATTGAGCCATTATACGCTAGACATGTGCGAGAGATACAATAGTAAACTAAACACAGAAATAATATTCAACCCAATAGAGTGACAGATATCAAAGTAATCATACTGAAAAAATGACGGATTAGAAATTGATTTCAAGTAGTCTGGAAAATAGAAATATGATTCTACAATTGTACATAAGGAATGTTTCGGGAAGCAGGTGATCAGAGAAGACTTGTCTGAAACCACGTGCTTTGGGCTCACAACAGGAGGATAAGATGAAATTAACTAGACAAAGGTGGAGAGGGTGGGCAGGACTCTGCTGGGAAGTCCTAACCAAGACAATAGTGAAGCAGATGCTGGTGGTCAGAAGAAACATGGTTCTATTTAAAGATCTGAGTGGTCAATGGAGCTGGGAGCAGGTTGGGGGGCAAGATTCCCATAACAAACTCTTCCTAACTGATGGGGCTGTTCTGTGGTTTAATGTCTAAGAGGCAAGGCCAGCCAGTGGAGAGTGCTTTGTAAATCAGAAAGCACTACGATAGTGTGAAGGTTTGTGGGAGTTCTGGGGTTTTTTATTTAAAAGACTATAACATCTCTATTCTTAAAGTCTTAGCATAGAGAGGAATCTTTTCATGGCGTGAAATTGGGGTTTACAATAGCTTCTGTATCAACATTAACAGAGCTGAAGAAAATTCTCAATGGAACTTAGCTTAACTCCTGGTGTGAAAATGTGCTTCAAAGCATTAAATACACAGCCCCTAGCTGTTTCTAAAGAAACTGCCCTTAGACTGACAGTGTGCATCCAAAGTTGAATTAATCATATATTTGTTGGATTTTCAATGTGTGCTCCTTGGCGAATGAGGAGAGAGCCAGAGAAACTCAGGCTGCCTTATAGTCCAGAGAACAGAGGAGACTTTCTCCCTGGAAGAGGAGGGCAATGGAGAGGAAAGCCTGGAAGCTGGTGTTGGTGACCTGAAAAGTCCTGCAGCAAAACAAAACAAATCCCTGCCTGGGATTTTTGCCCACCCGCCTTCTATGTTTGCTTTCTACTTAGGACTGGACTATGCCCTCTCAGCAGAGCAGGTGATAGGAATGGTGGCCCATTTCCCTCTTCATCAAAACTATTTTCTTTCACTCAGGACAACTGAGTACAAAGGCCTACAGGTTCCAAAGAGGTATGGAAAAGTTATTAGGACCCTGGGTTTGACTGCCTCAGTGATTTAGGGGTCCTGCCATGTACTACTTAAAATTTTGAATGTTGCTGATAAAGATTATCATCTCCTGAGAAACTTGGTCCTCGGTCACAGAAGGGCAGCGTGGGGCCTGCACGTGTGCATAGGCAAAGGATTATGGCACTGACTTTGCAACCACATTTCCTTTATTACCAAATGAGTCGTGTGTCAAACACTCAGAGCCCCAGGATCCAGATCTGTGTGATGTTTAACCAGAAAATTCCCTTCTAAACATAAAAATAAATTCCTTAGATTGTTTAATATTAGGTTTAAATTAAAATAAAACATTCTACTTAAATGTTAAATGTTACCCTTTTATAATAAAAAACCACTAAAGTTCACATATTGTTGTTGCTATCAGAGACAACCTGGTTTCTAAGGATGAGGCTTGGAGAAGCGAAAATAAAAGCAGACTAGGGTGAAAGTCACAAAGCTGGGCTCTAGAACTCTGCCACTCATAAACTGCTCCATAATCTCTGGTCCTTGGCTTCTCTGAGAATCCATTTCCTTATTGGAGAAATACCCTCCTATCGTAAGGACAACGTAAAGATGAGAACCCAGACATGTTTCTGTAGCTTTGGACACTCTGTAAAGACTCTCCCTCCTCTGTAACCTCAGTTCAGTTCTGTCACACACTGCCTTTCTAACAAAGATGGGAAAATAGAAGTATGGAAAGGTTAGGATTTCTCCCAGCTATCAAAGTCCTGTAGTCTTAATGTGGCCACAGCACACCTTAGCCTGGGTCCCAGTGCTATGAACCTATGGCGAAAGTGGCTTTCAGATGTAGAGGATTCTTACTACAGGAGAGGAAAATGTTTAATGTGTCCATCAGAAATGAAGGTGGAGACAGCAGGGAGGAGCTCAGTGAGTGGCATGGGGGTGGCACGGGAAGGCTGATCCGCGTGCCTGTGGGTCCCCATGGTCCACTGCTCCAGCTCTGTTTTTCATCCTCTTCCAGTTCCTCCACCACTCATGCCTGCCCTCTGTTTTACCTCCGTACCTTGGCTCACACCCCCACCTCATCTATTTGACCCTATCCTTGTTTCTTTCCTTATCACTTTATATCACTGCACTTCCAAACCTCTTAAAAAGGTAGTGAAGGGGAAGAGATTATACTCATAGTGAACCACATGGTCAGAACCTATCCTTAGTCTCTAGGCCATCAATCCCACTCAGTGCAGATTTCAGTGAGCAATGCATGGGGACAAAAAAGGCCATCATCAAGGTCATTGATGCTGGACTTCAGCTGCTAGAATTAAGGGTCATGCACTAAAATGTTTAAGTTGTCTCATGTCACAAGATCATTGAAAAGGCATACTAGTAATGGGGGAGGGTCAGGAATTATAGAGCTGTACTCACAAAGTTGGCACATTTGCGTACCTGCTATTTATCAGCTTAGGCAAACTTCATTCACTCACTCGTTCATTCATTCAACAACGCTTTATGAATCATATACAATGTGTCAAGTAAAATACTGAGGGTTTTAAGATGAAAGAGGTAAACCCTATTTAAAGAGAATACAGCCATGCTAAGTATACATCCCGTGTGACACTACTCTTTCTTCTCATGCTTCTTACAGGCTTCATAACTTGTTTACAGCACTCTAACCCTAGAAACCTTCTCAGCATAGTGTAACTGATCCCAGTTTTTAGAACTGGCAGGAGTGGTGAACCCTTTGTTCTAGTGTCACTGCAGAAATGGTCATGAATAAATCTCTACACCTCTACAGTGGATTTGACATCCAATGGATACCCTGTTTCTGCTACATGAATGTAAATAATAAGAAAGGACAACTTCCCCTATCAATCTGACCCTCAGTGTTCTCAGTGGCTTTCTGCCTCTAGTATCCAGTGTCTGACCATTCAAGGGCTCTTCAAATCGGGAAGTATGCAAATGATTTTAAGGAAGAGCTGCAGGGTTATTGAAGACAAGCTCTTTACTCCTTGAGGGAAGATTGCCCTCTCTTTTCACGTACGAGTTTCCTCGATGAGAATTTATAGAGCCCACTCTGTACCAGCCACTCTGTTGGACCCTGCAAGTTCAGTGAAAATGAGAAACCATTTTTACCTTAGTTCAATGGAAGAAACATACATGAAAATAAATACCAAGCACAACAAAGTTATAATAGAAGAATGGACAAAGCTCTAGGGGAATCCTGGGAAACATAATCAGTTCTGCCTGGAAGCACCATAAAATGTGTTTAAAAGAAGGGACATTTGAGTTGCATCTTAAAAAGTAAGTGGAGCACAGAAGGCTGAGGAGGTGAAAACAAGCTTTCCAAGGAAAGGAAGAACAGAAGAGTCAAATGCCCTGAGGTTTGAAATGCATCAAGCGAAACAGGCCAGCTCAAGTGGTGTGAATCCAGATTATGAAGAAATTTGAATGCCAGCTTCATGATACTATAAATTAAAATACAAGTAATATCCCTGACCTGTTTATTAACACAATTCCAGTTTGTGTTTTATAAGTTAACTAAATGTCTACAAGTCAAGGAGCTATTGGTTCCTGCCACTAAATGGGGCAGTTCATTAACACAGGAAATATTTTATAACGTTCCAGAAGGAAAAAGAAAAAAAGGAAGGAAGGAAGGAAGGAAGGAAGGAAGGAAGGAAGGAAGGAAGGAAGGAAGGAAGGAAGGAAGGAAGGAAGGAAAGAAGGGAGAGAGGGAGGGAGGGAGGGAGGGAGGAAAGGAGATAAGTCATAGCTGAAAGAAAAGAAGGAAGAAGAGAAAATAGAGAAGTAAAAAGTAAGAAATCATTTGGGTCCACTGCCAGCAAGAGTTAGGAAAGCTGATTTCTTAAGATAAACTGAAGTAAAACAAAATATGCTCCATATGTTGAAACTGTATACTTAGTTTGAAATAAACAAAAACATGTTTGGAGAATAGCTTCCATAATTAAAAAGAAATTAAAAGAAAGAAAGAGAAACCATCTGGGGATAGACATATATTTAAACACATACACACACATGCACAATTACACCAAAACTTGAAGGTTTTCTTGACTTAAGTAAACTCCCTTGTTGCAAAAGTCCATTGCAACAGGCTTTGCCGAAAACACCCCAAGCTCCAGTTCCATGTAGGAGCTATACAGGGTTATTCAGCATTGCTCAAAACCAAAAAGACCTTTCTAAATCCTGTCCTTTGCTTCTGCTTTCTTCTCTACTGTGAATGCACCTTCTCCCTTTTTCCCTCTGAAAGATGCCTGCTCACCTACTCACCTCTCAGGGCCCAACTAAAAGGTCACCTGTCCCAGTGGGGTGTGCCTGGAGCCCTGGGGTAGCTAATAATGTCTTTGTCATCTGTGAACTTCATGCATGTATATCAGCTTTCTAGAGATGCTGGAACAAAGTACCACACACTGGGTGGAGTAAAATAACAGAAGTTTGTTGTTTCACAGTTCCAAAGGCTAGAAGACCAAAAGCAGTGTGTACCAACAGGGTGGGTTGCTTCTCAGGGCTCTAGTGGGGGAATCTGTTCCATGCTTCCCTCCAAGCTTCTGGTGATGGCCAGCAATCTTTGGTGCTCCTTGGATTATACATGCATCACACCATTCTCTGCCTCCACCTTCACATGACCTTCTCCCTGTGTCTCTGTCTTCACATGGCCACCTTCTTATAAGCATAACAATCATGTTGGATTAGGGGAGCATCCTACTCTAGTGTAACCTTATCTTCCTTTTATGAATCACATCTACAATGACCGTATTCCACCTAAGTTTGTATTCTGATGTGCATGGGGTTATAACCTCAATATATCTTTTGGGGGCACCAAATTTAATCCATAACAACATACTCTAATATAGCTCTTGCTTCATTGAAGGAGTCAGATGTATTTGTGTCTGTGTTCCTTGTTCTCAAGAAAGTCGGTGGGAAACTCCATTGCAGTGAATATAAATACATGTATATTTAACCTATGCCTCCAAGGCTGAGCACAAACATTTCTGTAAGCTGATAGTTAATTTTTTCTAAATTGAATTAAATATGGCCCATAGAAATTATCGGCAGAGAGTTTCCAATTCAGGATAAAAGGAGAAGGCTTGGAGGCAGTTACGTCTGCTCCTGAAACACTGGGCACGTGGTGACCCTCATGTCACTGTACTTCCCAGATGTCCCTAGTATGGGCAATACAGCAGAAAAGTACTCTTGCCTGGAATAACCTAATGGAATGGGCGTCTGAGAAGAGTAGAGCCATGTTGAATTTAGTTCTGTCTAGGGAGCTATGTTGTATTGATACTGTCTTCTCCTCTGTGGGCCTCAATTTAGCCTCAGAAGATGAAAATTAGACAAGAAGGAGCAATTTTAAGGCTTAATGAAGCATAGTAACTCTCTTTTCAAATGAAATCTTGTGAAAAGTTCCAATTTATATAACAGATCTATGTGAAATTGCTGGAGATCAGGTGAAGAAATTGAGCCTGGAATTCCATGGGTTCTGTCATCCTTAAGGAGTCTCCACAGGAAGCTCTAAATAAATCTGGAAACAAAGACTGAGAACTACTTGGTCAGATGAAAGTCTACGTTGGGTATGCTGTCATAGATATAGAAGGTCATACATAAAAATTTAAAAAGAGAAGAAGAGATGGAAACGCTTGTTAGAAAATAAGAGAGAAGCTGGGCACAGTGGCTCACGCCTGTAATCCCAGCAGTTTGGGAGGCTAAGGCAGGTGGATCACGATGTCAGGAGTTCAAGACCAGCATGGCCAACATGGTGAAACCCCGTCTCTACTAAGAATACCAAAAAAAAAAAAAAAAAATTGCTGGGCGTGGTGGCGGGCACCTGTATTCCTAGCTACTTGGGAGGCTGAGGCAGGAGAATGGCTTGAACCCAGTAGGCAGAGCTTGCAGTGAGCCAAGATCATGCCACTGTACTCCAGCCAGGGGGACACAGCAAGACTCTTTCTCAATTTAAAAAAAAAAAAAAAGAAGAAGAAGAAGAAAGATAGAAAATAAGAGAGAAGTTAGGGGAGGAAAACAGTAAGGAGAGGCAAAGCTCTTGGACAAAACTTACTGTGGTCATAGAAAGAGAGTTCAAAGTGGTTTTCCAATCCTATCTTTGTAGTCATCTATTTAATTATAAATTAAGTGTGTTCATATGTTTTCCAAGAACACTGTTGTTTTTAACTATATCATAATTATATGATTGCAAAGGTAACTAGTCTGAAGGAAGGACTGAGAATGTGGAAGACCTCGTGCAAATTTCAGCTGATGATACACAAAGTGAGTGCTTTGTCCTGCTCAAGGTAATAATATCTAAAACAACTTGATTGCTCTGCCCCTTGGCACTTTTTGCTCCAGCAATCAGGAATTGATTATATTTCCCAGGGCACACCATTTCGCTGTTGGCTTCTGCTCTGTGGATCATGCTCATCCTTCTGTCTGACATGCTCATCCTGCCTCATACCCCTACTCTTCTTTCCTAGTATAACTTAGACTTAACATTCTCCCGGGAACCCTCTTTGAGCTCAGAAGTCAAATTAACCTTAACCTACTCTAACTGCCTTTGTGCACCCTCTGTGCTTCAGATGTACCATCACACTGACTTGTAAGCTATTTCTTCAGTTGCAGCCTATCTTCAAATAATGAGTTCTGTAGGACATTCTTATTTGTGTCTTTACTCCCTAGTACTTAGCACTGTGATTGGCACATAAAATGTATTGATCAATGTTTTCTGAATGAATTAATTGATATATGAGTTTATTTCAAACTGTTCTAAAGTTTTCAGATAATCTTAGAAAAATATCAAGATGCGAGTAGGCATCATTTGAATGAAATGGAATGCTGTTGTTAAATCTCTGGTGAATTTACTTTCCTGTTTCAACACAGTATGAAGAGGAAACATAGAAAGTGGACATTAAAAAAAAAAAAAAAAAACTATCTTGGAAATTAGCCCAAGAACCAACTGTTTTCTTTTAATGATATATTTCTTCTCTCGTATCACAACTAATATACATTTCAGATCACACACATGCCCAATGTTTGTTTGTATTTACCATAATTCCTTATGCAACTCCAGATGTTTGGACCATTTAGGTATCTCATACATGTTTGATGAATTAAGGAATAAGTAATAGAACCCTTAAATAAGATGAACCATGATTCCAACATCCATTAGCAAGTTGTTAACAGTTTATATCTGTCTAGTTTGAAATGTAGGTCCATCCACTTGGAGAGGGGAATGGAAAAATGTGATATGAATACCTGATCTGTCTAGTTATTTTGAATCAGTATTTAAAATGTAATCACCTCTAAGACATTTGCTACACTGAGATGGAATGCTGAGTTCTGGCTCCAGGTCTGCCCCTCATTGCTATGTCAGATTAACTTTTTGGCTAATAAAATTGAGTTTGGTCCCACCTGTCTTAATATACTCTCACTTTAGGGAACACAGACCAAATTTTCTTTAAGTCTAATATAACCTAGTAAGATTCTGACATAATTAGATGTGAGGTTGCATTGCAATATATGCACATCCTAGGCAGGCTTGTAATTTGGAATCTTTATCAGGCAGGAATTATCTGAGTCTTAATTTAACGAAATAAAATCTTGTGTCTTTGATTAATTTCCAGGAAGATTAGCTAGAGAAAACTCATCCTCTGTGACCTTAAGCAATGAACCTTTGACTCCACACTTATAGACCACTCTATCAACAAAAGGTTTGCAATTATGTGGAGACTTCCTGCTTGGAAGAGAGTTTCACTGAGCATTATTTGAAAGTGGAACATGCATTTTGGGGTAGGAACGATAAGGAATCCCCCACTCACTACCTCATGTAGTTCATCAAATATTTCTTCTGAACTACATATTTTACTCCTCTGAAAATTCTAGCAAATTAAGCTCCCTCCACCTCCTTCTATTCCCCACTCATTCATTTTTATTTTCCTGATCATTGTCAGGGTAACTTGCTATGTCTGATCATGCATTTATATAGCACCTAAAAACTCAGTGTTCTCCCATCTGCATTACCCTGACAGACCCTCAGAACAGCTCTTAGAAGGGCAGGCCAAGTTGATTTCCGCTCATGTTTCAGATAAGGAAATGGAGACTCAGAAAAGGATAATGAAAATTGATGGAACTGTACCTTTAACCAAAACACTTTAACCGATGTTTGATGTCTAGTTCAAGGTTAATTAATTGTAACACAGTGTTTTAATGCTCTTTCAAGAAAAAGCTCTTCTGCTTATGCATTCATTTTTATTATTTGCAGATAGTGCAAACAGTGTTGATGTTATAATGGTAACCCAAACATAATCTCTTTCTTTATTGAGCTTATAATAGGAATGAAGCAATTGCAATCTCTACTGGCTCATCCAGAAACACAAATAACCAAACACACACAACTACTCATTGCATTTCTACTGTGTACAAGTCATTACTCAGCCTTTTGGCAAAAAGTGAGCCGGGAAGCCCACCATCCTTGCAGAAGTCTGTGAAAAATTAAGCAGCTCATAGACTTCAGCCTCCATTTAGAATATGCCATATCCCTGGCATGAGGATGGAGGAAAAGCTGAAGCTATTGCTTGATACTTAAGAAAACATTCACATTCAGTCATTTAATCAATTATCAGACCATCTCAGTGAAAACATACTATTTCAAAAGACCATATTATCATTTAACCGAACTTCCCATCAGAACCTGATTTTCCTCATATCTTTTGTTTGCCAAATTCTTTTTGCTTTAGTTTCTAATGGATGGTAGTTACTCACTTCCAAACGCAATGCCTAGATGGGAAGAAAAAAACACCATTCCTAGAGCTTTTCTTTATATTTTTGTGTTTAGTTTTTTAACAAACTTTATTATTTAGTTTTAGGCCCACAGCAAAATTGCCAGAAAGTACAGAGTTCCAATATACCTTATGCCTTCAAAATCCACAGCCTCCCCACCACCCTCAACACCCTGTACTAGAATGGCATATGCGTTACAATAAATTTACACATCATTGTCACCAATGTCTGTAGTTTACACTAGGGTTCACTCTTGCTGTTGTACATTGTACAGGTTTTGACAAATGTATAATGGCATGTAACCATCAATTTTTGTTTGTGTTTTGTTTTTTTGTGTGTGTTTTCTTATGTTTTTTGAGACTGAGTCTCACTCTGTTGCCCAGGCTGGAGTACAGTGGTGTGATCTCAACTCACTGCAACCTCCATCTCCCAGGTTCAAGCATTTCTCCTGCCTCAGCCTCCTGAATAGCTGGGATTACAGGCGCGTGCCACCACACCCGGCTAATTTTTGTATTTTTTGTAGAGACAGGGTTTCACCATGTTGGTCAGGCTGGTCTTGAACTCCTGACCTTGTGATCCACCCGCCTTGGCCTCCCAAAGTGCTGGGATTACAGGTGTGAGCCACCGTGCCTGTCCCCTGTAACCGTCATTATGGTATCACACAGAAGAGTTTTACTGTTCCAAAATCTTCTTTGCTCCAGCATTCCTTTTTTCTCTCAATGGCTAGCAACCACTGATTTTTTTTTTTTTTCCGGCTTCCATTGTTTTCTTTTTCCAAGACCACTATGTAGTTGGAATGACACAATATGTAGCCTTTTCAGAGTGGCTATTTCACTTGGTAATATACGCTTCAGTTTCATCCATGTCATCTTATGGCTTAATAGCACTTTTTTTTTTTTGGCACTGAATAATATTCTATTGCCTGGATGTACCACAGTTTATCCATTCATCTACTGAATTGTATTTTGTTTGCTTCTAAGTTTTGGCAATAATGAATGCAGCTGCTATAAACGTTTTTGTGGAGATGTTTGTGTGGACACAACTTTTCAGTTCATTTGGATAAATACAAAGGAATGCAATTGCTGGACTCTTCAGTAAGAGTTTGTTTAGTCTTGTAAGAAACTGCTAGCCCATCTTCCAAAGCTGCTGTACAATTTTGCATTTCTAAAACAATGAATGAGAGTTCCTGTTGTTCCACATCCTTGCCAGAATTTTGTGTCATCAGTGTTTGGAATTTTCACTCTTCTAATAGGTATGCACTGGTGTGTCATTGTTTTAATTTTCAATTCCCTAATGGCGTATGATGTTGAACAGTTTTTCTTATACTTATTTTCAATCTCTGTATCTTCTTTTTTGAAATGTCTGTTCAGATATTTCACCTGTTTTTGACTGGGGTTTTCATTTTTTTTTTATTGTTGAGTTTAAGATTTGTTTGTACAGTTTGAATAACAGTCCTTTATCAGATATAGCTTTTACAAATATTTTCTCCTAGTCTGTGACTTGTTTTCTCATTCTCTTGATTTTTTTTTATTTTTATATAGTTTTCTATGTGCAGAAGAAACGTGTTTATTTCAGTAATTTTAGGTATTATAAATAATTAGAAAAAATAATTGATGCCTAAAAAGTCCTCCTTAATAACAGGCTTGGTATCTGGTTTATGACTATGGAATAAGCCTTGCAGGAAGCTGAAAAACATCTCCTAGCAAGTCAGAAATATAGACAAGCTAAGAAATCTCAGAGTAAAAAAGGTTATTCCTACAGTTTGTGGTAGATCAGGTTAAATTTGGAGAAGTAAGCTGGATTATTATCAGTTCTTGATATCTACAGGTAGGCTAATAAACACAATTAGATATTTCTGGCACACAAAAGCCAAACTTATAGCACAGAGGATATTAAAATTTTTTCAAATAAAGATTTCTTTTCTAGTCTTAGTGTAATTTAGGACTATGTTATTTACCACACACTGAGAAGTTCTTCATATATGAATCAACAGCAATTATTATGTTCATGTAAATAAAACAAGCCAAATAAAAGAAAGCACCAAATGAATCATACTGATTCCAAAAATTGTTAAATTAATTGATGTTGTCAAATCCTTGCCTTAGGGACAAAAACTTGAACACAAACAGAGCTAATACCTTGTGTTGTCCTCATTAGGAGTCAGGGTGCACCTCTCAAGCTATGTCAGAGAGAGAAAGAGATTTCTGTCTGAGACAGACCTAATCAAACCAAAAAAAAAAAAAAAAACAAGACAAACACACAAAAAGTATTATTTTGTCAGTCACTAGTCTCCAAAATAAATACCTTGAGCCTTTTCCTGTTAATTTTTATCTCCCTAATGAGAACTTTAGCCTTGCAGACAATTATGTAAAAAGAACTGCTATTTGTATCCATAAAGAAATCTATAATGTGTGTAATTTTTATAAGCCTTTTTTGCTGAATTTTATTTCTATTTAAAGTGCCTGACATGGGGCCCCAAATCATTTATTCATTTGACACGTGTTTGCTGAGCAGCTTTTCTGTACCTAGGCACTAGGATCAATCTGTGAAGAAAATGCAGTGGTCAAAACATAAGGCAGTCTAACTATGTAAAGATGAAGAGTGGAAGCACTGAAAATCAGGTGATTAGGGAGCATTTGTCTGATGAAGTGAAATCTGAGCACAGATGTGAATAAAATGAGAAAGACAAGCAGAGATCTGGAGGAGATTTCTAGGACAGTAAAGTGAATATCCAAATCCTAAGGAAGGAAATGCAAGGATCGCGATGGAAGCTGGTATAGCCAGACTAGAGAGAATAACAGATGAAAGGTGCATGAGATCCGAGACTGGTGAAGAAGCGGGCCAGGGCCAGATGGCCAGAGCTTTGTAGGTCATGACCAAGATTTGACATTTCCTTCAACTACAATGGGAAATTGTTGGTATTTAACAAATATTTATAATTTACGGAAGCAATAGCATTTTAGGGAATAAAAAATATCTTAGTGCTAATAAATATTTCTAGTGATCCAGAGTTTCTTAACCATTGCACTATGGCATTTTGACCCAGTTTGTTGTTGTTATGAGGGACTATCCTCCTTATTGTAAGATGTTTAGCAGCATCTCTGGCCTCTTCACATTCAATGCCAATAGCACACCCCTTTCAGTTGCGGCCACGAAGAATGTCTCAGACAATGACAAAAGTCCAGTTACTCTAGTTGAAAACTATTGACCTAATCCCATTCATTTTACAGATTTGGTAACTGTGCTTAGTGAGATTCAATTACTTAGTTATGGTCAACAAAGTTAGTTTTAGCCTTGGAACTGATTCACACAGATTTATAGATAATAATGTATAGACTATATATTAGATCTAATATTTGCTTTATCTATATATATCTTTACATACACATAAAATACTTTAGTGTTTTCAATTATTTTTTGAGGTAGTTACCTTTATTCCCATTTACAGGTAAAGAACTTGACACTCAGAAAGGAATGCAATTTGATGTCAACTTGTGGCTCAAACTCAGAACTCTAAATATCATCTATTTCAGTAATAAAGTGTCAGCTTGGGGTGCACTAGAAATGATCATTTGAACTGACCATGAACCAGAAACTTCCTTGAGCACAACGTTATTCAATACCAGATCAAGGAATATCAGGGATTCTTGATCTTCCAACCCCAACTTCACTATGAAGGGGAAACAAGAGTTTGAAAGTTAAAGTGAACTCTCATTTCGATTTTTTAAACTCTAAAAATAATATAAAGTACTTTATTCTTTGATTAGGCCACACAGATGAGCTGCTATGTTTCAAGCAAGGTTGTTTCAAAGGAGACGATCAAAAACCCCATTGAAAGGAAGCTCTCAGTCTCTGGGTCTTCTGTTAAGGAGGAGCTTGTTCTACTTGTTTTTAATTCAATGGCTATTTTGACACCCACCAGGTCTATGAATGGGTCCCATAGGAGGGCTTCAAATCAAAATAGTATATGAGCTGGGGATTTAGAATTTATGGGACTTATTTGCTTCATTTCCTCCTGAAAGAAACCAGTAAGTTTAAGGAGCAGAGGGAAGCATCTCTGAATCTCTGTTTACAGTGCGGAGTCCTCCTGGAGGCATTTCTAAGTAACATAGAGGGCTAGCATGAGGAGGGAGAGGGAGAATGGGTAGGAGAATAGCATTAAGGTAGTCAGAGAGAAGGTTTGGTGGAAACTTTTGGGACCCCACCTCAAATTTCCTTCTACATTGAGAAAGCTGCTTATGGCAAACACTTGGAACTCTGACCAACGGCATGTTTTCACTGCTACAAAATACTTGACCCATGCACAAAACAAGCTAGAAGTGCCAGAACTAGTGCTTGTATCCAATGATGAGAGGGCAATTAGTTATAAATGCCTGGTTTTCTCAGCCCTTGGTAGAATCCATGCAGGCTTCCAGAATGTATATTCCATGCAGTCTTCCAGAATGTCCTAATAGAATTGAGGTCCAGCTGCCCACAGTGATAAATGGCTATACAATTTACCTTTTTGTAGCTTCTTTCCCTTCCCTACCTATTCCCCTAGTCCCTTAAATGTGTTTCCTAGTATCACACACTCAGTAAACTACATGTATTTTCATCCTTGCTTCAGGCTTTTTTTCTGGTGGAATCCAAATTAAGATAGAAAGTTATTCTTCTCATTTCTGCAAAGCTAAAAGCCATCATTTAGGGCTCAACTTACATCACTTTTCAAAGCAAGCCTAGGGATTTTACCCTTTGTGCCTTTGCAATCTCTATTTCTTTCACCTTGATTTTCCTTCCCCATTTTTATCCAAGTAGAGGCATCATCCTTTAGAATCTAACTCAATTATTCTCAACTCTGTAAAACTTTCTCTGCCCCTTTCCAGGCTGTATTACTGCTTCCCTCTTTTCCTTTAGTTGCTAAGCCCAGTTGGTTCAAAAGCGAGAATGCATGCACATGTGCATACGAACAGACCAAAGTGGTGAGTAGATCATGAAAAGAGATTAATGGCATAATTCCAAAAGGTTTTTCTTCTATTGACTGTCACTCCAGGAAAACACTTATTCTTCTTACATACAAAAACAGAGGAAAATGAATAACCTACTTTTAGTCTATATCCCTCTCTTTCTGCTCTATTTTGTGTTTCCTGAATATTTTCTTAATCAGATTATTACTCCTGGCACTATTCACATTTTTAATACTGTTTGGACTAAACTTCAAGGGTGTTTTAAAAATTCTTCCTGGTGGACAACACATCACAAAGATAAAATCAAATGTATATGTACAAGTGCAAATAGAAAATGAAGAAAAATAAGGTCAATGGGTGATGCTGAGGATCAAAACAAGTATTTGTAGTTTTTTTGTGTGATAGTCTATATTTAGGATGAGCTGAAAGAAGTGAACAGATTCAGGATTAGGGCTTTGTTTTTACTTCTTTGTTGTAAGACTGTATAAGTTAGTTGAAAAAATAAGTATATATCTTCCTAAAACCTTATCTGGGGGCAAACTATCATTCTAGTGTCATTAAAGAGACAATAAGCATTATTTACATAAATAGATTCACAAATCTATTCACTACTATTTAGTAGTACCAGTAGCAGTAAAATTTACTCCTGTGAACACAGTTGTCTTCTTAGGAATTTTAATACTATAAATAGCAGATCCTGTTACTGTGAATATCTTGATGTGTTTAATTAATTTGGTGAATTAGATGTAAGAAAAAGATAAGTTGTTCTGCAAAATAGAAAAAGTTGTCTTTGAAGTCAATAGGGCAGTATAGGAGGGGGTTGAAGAGCAAAAAGAGGAAAGAAAATACGGAGTAATCATGGAAGGTTCTGAGCTGTCCCTGCCAGAACAGGGGGTGTCTCAAAGAGGGGTCTCAGTGGCTAAAAATGGCTCAAAAGAACAGAAATATCTGGTCTAAAATTTTCTATTATTTGATATAATCCACTCCTTCTAATTTCCAGTAGATTTTCACATTTTTTCTTTTGAAATTTGTGAACGTCCAGTTGTAATTTTTGAAAGGATTTGGGTGAATGAGGACAGCAAACAAAGAAGCCAGATCTCTGAAGAAAAGACTATTGGCCTCTTTCAGACATGTTAATGAAAGTTTCAGGAAAATCTAATCTAGCTCCTAAGTTGCATGAAGTTGTCAGTTGATACCAAGGCTCTAACCTATTTATACACAAAAGTTTAATTTACACTAAGTATATATAAATAATTATGTAGTATTTGTATATTTATATACTCTATTACATACTTTTTTACACTGTATTAAAATTCATGATTTATGTGTCTGTTTTCTCCACTAGAAAATGTTTTTCTTGATGGAAAAAACTACTCTTAAAATCTGTATTCCCAAGGCCTAGAAATGATTCTGGAAGGTTGAAAGCATGCAATAAAATATTATTGAGAGAATAATTATTTCATTTTTGAGTAAGTATCATATGACAGGTACTTTATTAGTCAATTAACAACTATGAATAAGAGTTAACAAATATTAATATATACTAAGTGCTTACCATGTTTCAGGAGCTATCCTAAACACTTTATAAATATGATAACTTTTAATCCCTACCTTAATCATCTATGCTAAATTAGATATAAGGAAACAAACAGATAATAAGGTTAACTTTCTCAGGGTAAATCTTATATGTAGACAAATAAATACATATGTCACATAATGATAAGTTGTCTTAGAAAAAAAAAACAATGAAAAGGGGTTACAGGTGTCAAGGATTTAAAAAGCCATTTTAAGTCAGGTTAATAAGAGAATGTTTTTTTCATAAATGACATTTGATCATTTAAATTTGGGGGAAGTATTGAGTATCAAGATCTTGAGACACATTTGCAAGCCAATAAGGAGACCAGAATAAAGTGAGAAGTAGGGTGGGGAGGGATGAAAAGGGGATATAGGAGATGAGAGTTGAGATGTAAGAGAGTTAAGCTATGTGGGATCTTGATTGTTATTGTAAAAACTTTGCCCTATCTAGAATAATAAGTCATCGAATGGAGTTAATCTGAGAAGTGACATGATCTGTCTTGCTTTCAAGAAATTGACTCTGGTACTATGCTGGAGATGTTAGAGCCATTCAGGTGAAATAGTTGAGTGGCTTGAGCTATGGTGGTAGAAGTAGAGGTGACAAGAGCTGGTTGAATTTTGGTTGTATGTTGAAGGTAGAGCTATGTATTGGGCCATTCTTGCATTGCTATAAAGAAATACCTGAGACTGGATAATTTACCAAAAAGGAGGTTTAATTGGCTCACAGTTCTGCAGACTGTACAGGAAGCATAATGCTGGCATCTGCTAAGCTTCTAGGGTGGCCTGAGGAAGCTTACAATCCTGGCAGAAGATGAATGAAGAGCAGTCACATCACATAGTGAAAGCAGGGGCAAATGTGAGAGAGAGAGAGAGGGAGAGAAAGAGAGAGGGAAAAAGAGAGTGGGAATGCAGTGCCATACACTTTTAAATGACCAGATCTCTCAAGAACTCACCATTGTGAAGACATCACCAAGCCATGAGGGATTCACCATGACCCAAACACCTCCCACCAGACCCCGCCTCCAGCATTGGGGATTACAATTGAACATGAGGTTTAGGCAGACACAAATATACAAACTATATCAAGTTGTCGGGATAAACTAATGGGATAGATGTGAATTTCATAAACACACATAAACACACACACACACACACACACACACACACACACAAAATCAAGCATTGGCCTGAGCAACTGGGGCATTGGGGTTTCAAATAAAAAGTTGGAGACAGCTACGTTGGATGCTGGGGGATATGGAAATCTTTTGTGGACATGCCAATTTTAATACTTCTATTATGTTATGTTGGATAGACAGTTTGATATATGAGTCTCGAGCTCAGCAAATAAGCTGAGACTTCCGATACAAATTTGGAGTCCTCAACATAGAAATAGCAGTAATAACCTTGCTATTAGAGTGTGGTCACCAAGGAAGGGTGCGCAGATAGAAAAGGGATTCAAGGATGGAGCCCTAGAAAAATCCAAGGACTAAATATATGGAGGAACCAGCAAAAACAAATAAACAAAAAGTGAAGCGAGCCATGCAGACAACATTGTAGGAGAAAACCAATAAGAAAGCATCTCTGTATCCAAGCAAAGAAAGCACTTAAAGAAAGTGATTTGTTCACAATAAGATTGCAGGCCATACGTGGAGAGTCACCTCTGTGCCTTCCACAATACTCTGTACAGTGTCTGGCACACAATGGCTACTCAAAATGATTGCCAATTGGACTTATTGTTATACAACATATTCTGATGAACTCTAAGTAGAATATTTACTAAATTCCTTAGGTAGCTTTTCCTCATATATGAGAGTTTGAAGTTTGTGCTTTCTAAAACCCACAGCCGTAATTCTCCCAAATTTCCCTAAAATTCACTGTTACTGGCAGGTGAAATTAAGGCATTACCATACTATATCATTGCCCTGACTAGACCAAGTACTGACAAAATCTTCTAAACATAGCTTTCAGATGTAAGACTAACATTTATACATAATTCTTACAACCTGGAATTATAGATAAGCAAAAACTGAAGTAGTATTTTGCACGATCAGCCCAGAGGATGGAACATGACTTTTCCATGGTGGCTTATGTAAGACTAAAAGTGGATGGGTAGAAGTGGTATTCACCCACCAATCTGGATTATGACTCACACAAACCTGAGGTTACCGGGCTGACAGACTACATATGATGCATCCACTGTTATAAGTGGCCAGATGTAAGTCCTAAGTTTAAATTCACAGAGAGTTATTTGAGTGGGCCAAGAAATGGCCCAGTACAATATTGAACATGGCCTCTATATTTGCTTCTGTTATGTTTGCACACGCAAGTAGAACATCTTTCAGATTGCACAGGGACAGTGAGTTTGATGAGATGGAGAAGAACAGGATCAAGTAGTTATTCTTTGGAGGGAAAATGAATCACACTGTCAGCAGGTGGAAGAGGATGCCTTGGAGAAGCAGGGAGCAAAACTCACATACGCTTGGATCCATGTGGGGCAAGACATGGAGGAGCTTTCCCTTCTGTGTTCCCAGGGACATGGTGAACATGAGCTGTTCCACTTGAGCTGCCGATATGTTCTCTCCACTCACCAGAGTGAACTGTGAGAATTCTGAAACAAAGTCACCAGCAGGCCAACCAGCACTCACTTATGGCGGTGGGTGCGCTGCATTTTCTAATGGCTGCTTCAACTTAGTTCCTCTCAGGGTCACCAAAGAGTGAGCCTGGGCAGGACAGAGTGAAGAGAAGAAAGTGACTAGCTTTCTTGTCCAGTAGCATTGAATTGTCCTTCCTACTGAAGAAGCAAGTGTTCCCCATACTGAAAAAATCCAATATATAAGCATCGAAGCATTCAGAAAACAAGAATGATTTGTCTTACAAAATGATTCATAGCAGGTTCTCATTAAGTAATTGGGAGAAAATAGCCAAATAAGTTTATTGGCACTCATAAGTAAGACAAGGGGCATTTCCTAAGCCTTTCCTAAATACAAAAAAAGTCAGTTCAATATTCAACTGAATAGTAATAAACTAGACTTTCTAGAATGGGGTCTTTCTTAGCATGGATTTTTCTGGAGAATCAAAAACAAGTTGTATGTGAAGGAGAAATCCTGGAAAAAGAACCAGCAGAGCCCAGTTTTAGTGATTCTAATTTTAAACACTCATTCATAATATTACTAAGATTTCTTTCTCTTCCTGGTCTCATGACTAATTTATCCTTTAGAGAAACTGCCAACCTCAAGATTTAAAATCCTATTTTTGCATTTCCAAAAGAGCATTTCTAAATTGTTTCTCTGCTATGATACATATAACGGATATTGGCCACACGTGATTGTCTTTCTAATTCTAACATCCTAATGCAAATAGGTAGATCTCTGGCTCCCTACCCTGTTATAAAAATAACCTTGAATCAAGTTTCATTGAACCTTACCGTCCCATCGATCCTAATGGGAAATTGCATTTGGAGCAAACTGCCCTTATTTTGGGGCCCAGTAGCATTGTGAGCAAACATGTGGATCCACATTCACTCTCTCTGAAATTCTTCACCTGAGTGTGGGGTATTCACTCCCTCATCATTCATTACAGTTGCTCAAGTGTTGCTATAACAGTGAGGCTCTTTCTAATCACACTACTTAAAACAACAACTTTCCCTAGTGTACCTTACCCCATCTTTCAGACCTACTCTTTTCACCTTTCAGTATATTATGCATTTACTTAATTATTACATTATCTTTGTCTTCATTCCCACTAAAAGGTAAGTTCCATAAGGGCAGAGACTCTTGTCTGTTTTTAACATTGTATTTCCCATTGTAGTTCCTAACTAGCATTGTAGTTCCAGAAGAGTATGTAGCACGGAACAGGCACTCAACACTTGTGGAAAGTAAATGAATGAAAAATGCCATTATAATTCCATTACTTCCCGTTCTATACTTAGAAAAGGTATAAATAGTGGGGGTTGGCAAGTGAAAATAATTTGTCAGAGGACCCATGGCTAGTAAAAGGTAGAGGAGTATTGAAACCCTAGTCCATCTGACCCCAACCACAGGCCTTACTCATTTACACTCTTGTTTAACAAGCACTTTTCTGACTATAATCCTACTGCTTGCTGGATGGTCATCTTGTTTGTTTGTTTTTAAAGATCCATTCTTTGGACTTTGGTTCTGTCGCTCTTTCATACCAGTGACCTAATTGACAAAGCCATCTGTGTGCTAGGTTCATACATTGTTAAAAAACTGTTGGTTTTTGTTGGTTTGTTTTAATGTGAAGTTCACAAAGTACAAAACAAGCTAGCCAAGTATATTTTGCATTATTTTGGAAACCTTACATAATCCATTGGGAAAGTAAATACAAATGTTCTGGTTATTTTACATGGGGTTTCAATAACTATTTGATGACTAAAGTGTCCATAGGGCATTTTCAAAAATAAGCAATGGGAAGTTGAGCCGAGTTTAGAGAGAAACAGTTGAAGCTCCTCCTCAACAGCCCTCAATCACAAGTTGTGTAATAAATCTTATATAAATAATTTTTAAAACGGTAATTCATTTTATAAATCTTATACAAATCAGTATAATTTTAAAATAAAAATTCTCAAGGTTTTAAGTTTATGGAACAAACCACAGTTCCATGTATTCCTGTGGGGGGATTATCATGGTGGGAGAACAATTATTGAACTAGCCTCAGTCTGGATTGACAAAATGCCAACTGCTGGGGGGTAAAGAATTTATTTCTCTACCATTACTGCCTCCCTCTCTGCAGTCAGTGATCCCACCTCCCACATGTATTTGAAACTATAAGATCCATCTTCTATCTGGAGCAACAACAACAAAAACAGTGAAGACCAAGGAATTTTGACATAGACCTCTTTTCGTTTGTTTCATTTCAAAGGATGAAAGTTGACATAGACATCTTTCTGTATGTTTCATTTCAAGGGATGATGTACACTTTCAGACTGATGTCCTTGCTCCTAGTAATATAGTTCTAAATTAGTAGCAGCTTTTAGTATCTGAAAGTCTGTTTATTAGGTGGAAAATTGCAATTAAAAATTTTTAAATTGAAATTAGAGCATATAAACATATGAATGGTAATATATGACAACTTATCAAGTTGAAATTCTTTGGCGGGCCGGGCACGGTGGCTCACGCCTGTAATCCCAGGACTTTGGGAGGCCGAGGCAGGTGGATCACGAGGTCAGGAGATCGAAACCATCCTGGCTAACACAGTGAAACCCCATCTTTACTAAAAATACAAAAAATTACCCAGGCATGGTGGTGCGCGCCTTAGTCCCAGCTACTCTGAGGCTGAGGCAGGAGAATGGCGTAAACTCGGGAGGCAGAGTTTGCAGTGAGCCAAGATCGTCGCCTGGGCGACAAAGTGAGACTCCATCTCAAAAAAAAGAAAAAAAAAAAACAGTCTTTAGTGGATGTGCAGTGTGTAAGTATGTGGTTTAAAATTTTGAAAAATTTGGGATCTTAATTTATAGCTAGCTTAATAACTTGCTATTGCCATGATATAGCTTGTAGAGTAGAAGAGGTTGAAGTGTAAAACAGACATGTGTTTGAATCCCAGCTCTTTCATTCCTGAATTTTAAGTGGAGATCTGTAATAGTTACTTTAGATGATTATTGTAACTGTTAGTGAATAATTATAGATAAATGACTTCTTTCTTAAAGTGTAAAAGATAAAGCTGTGAAGTTTGTTTAAAAACACAAGAGTTGAAATGCAGAGTTTTAAGATGTAGAATGATAGGAAATTATTTTTCTGAAAAGGAAAAATAATTGCTGTTCTTGCAAATCCTATTAGAGAAAAGGCTCTATTATTGATGAGGAAATATGCAATGTATGTGGTTTATATATATATACAGCCTATATTGAAAATCTGTGGTATTGCTAAATAATTGTATCACAGATACATTTCCTAGTATATTTTGATTATTGTAACATGTACTATCTTCATAAAATATTTTATATTTTTGCCATTTTGTATTTATGTTTGCTAGTACTGACATTTATGGAAAATGCATTACTTATAAGTGAAATGATCACAGTCTGCAAAATTGAAAAGAGGAAGACAGAAGCCTTTGGCCTATTCAAGACACAAATGATAACGATAATTTCAATCTTTGGTAATAGAGTAGCAATAACTGAGTGTTGCTATCTATAGCCTGGGTATTTTTAATCCAAAAGTTAGCCTCAACTAAGAAAACATGCTCTCCAGACTTGTAATAAAAGTTAAAATTTCTAATATTTTTGTCCATATTAGATCCAGAAATGTATCAGTAAATTAGGTCAAATAGAAGTCAATCAAGGTGTATATGTGTATTGATTTGTTGATGAACTCAGATACCTAAATTTACTACTTACAATTATGGCCATAATTTCATTTCAGTTCAATAACCGTTTACTACACAAGGCCTGGGCCATGTGATTCTGATAGACTTCTAAAGTTAGTAGTATCCTACATGAGTATATAGAATTGTAGCAGAGATGCTCCAACAAAAAATAATTCCAAACAAACTAAGCAATTGATAGTTATTTCTATAGAATAGAAATATCAGAAGGTTAATTGGAATATGGTATGGAGAACATGGTGCATGACTTACCCTCAAAAACTTAGGGAGAGTATTCTGGAGTAGTTAGATATATCTTTCTTTCTTTTTTTTTTTTTTTTTTTTTTTTTGAGATGGAGTCTGGAGTCTCACTCTGTCACCCAGGCTACAGTGCAATGGCACAATCCCGGCTCACTACAACCTCTGCCTCCCAGGTTGAAGTGATTCTCCTGCCTCAGCCTCCTTAGTAGCTGGGATTACAGGTGCCCACCACCACACCTGGCTAATTTTTGTATTATTAGTAGAGACGGGGTTTCACCATGTTGATCAGGTTGGTCTTGAACTCCTGACCTTGTGATCTGCCCATCTCAGCCTCCCAAAGTCCTGGGATAGGTGTGAGCCACTGCGCCTGGCATTGGAGTAGTTAGATATATCTTAAAGCTTATTTTATTTCATATATACAGTCATGCATCACATAATGACATTTCAGTCAATCCCAAACTACATATATGATGGTGGTCCTGTAAGATTATAATATCATATTTTTACTGTACCTCTTCTATGATTAGATACAATTAGATATTATCAGCACACCAATACATATCATTCTGTTATAACTGCCTACAGTATTCAGTACAGTGACATGCTGTACAGGTTTCTTGCCCAGGAACAATAGGCTATATCATATAGCCTACATATGTAGTAACTTATACATACATATACCTATGCATACATAGGTATGCACACACATACACACACACACATATATATATAATGCTTGTAATTTCCGCCTCTGTGGAAAGGCAAATGGCAGATGAACATTATTCCCCAGGTATTAAAAATGATGGTAACATCCATATCTCCTTCAACCGCTCTCCATTAAACTGCTACTGAGCATTTGCTAAGTAGACTAAAAAAGGTCAGAATTACTGTGAAGTTGCAGTAGCCTTGAAGACAAAAAGTGGAGCTAATGTCACATACATGATGCTTAGTTGACATCTTGGTTGTAGTCTTGTGAGAGCCTGAGAAGACAACCCATCTAAGCTGTGCCCAGACACTTGACCCAAGGCAACTATGAGACAATAAATGTGTGCTGTTTTAAGCCCAACCAAATATGTAGTAATTTGTTACTATTAGAAAACCAATATATACACATGCCCAGTAATTCAACAATTCCAGTCTAGGATATATGTCCAATGTAATTACATATAAGGTTCAATAACATGCAAAAATAATCTGAAGTTATAAGTCACAATGGTGGTTACCCTTGGTGACCAAGGGTAGTCACCAGTAGGAGACCAAAGAACGCTTCTAGGATTGTGATAATATCCTATTTCTTGATCTGGATTCTGGTAACATAGATGACGCTTATTGTCTGAAAATTGATGAAGCTGTTCACTTGTAATTTGTGTATTTTCTGTACATACATTATACTTCAAGAAAATTTATATTTAAAGTTTAAGGCTCAGTGGTTCCAAGATGGCCGAATAGGAACAGCTCCAGTCTACAGCTCCCAGCATGAGTGATGCACAAGACAGGTGATTTCTGCATTTCCAACTGAGGTACCAGGTTCATCTCACTGGGGCTTGTTGGACAGTGGGTGCAATCCAAGGAGTGTGAGCCAAAGCAGAGCAGGGCATTGTCTCACCCAGGAAGTACAAGGGGTCGGGGAATTCCCTTTCCTAGCCAAGGGAAGCCATGACAGATGGTAACTGGAAAATCGGGACACTCCCATCCTAATACTACACTTTTCCAATGTTCTTAGCAAATGGCATGCCAGGAGACTATATCCTGTGCCTGGCTCAGAGGGTCCCACACCCACAGAGCCTAACTCACTGCTAGCACAGCAGTCTGAGATGGAACTGCAAGGTGGCAGCGAGGCTGGGGGAGGGGTGTCCACCATTGCTGAAGCTTGAGTAGGTAAACAAAGCGGCCTGGAAGATCAAACTGGGTGGAGCCCACCGCAGCTCATGGAGGCCTGCCTGCCTCTGTAGACTCTACCTCTGGGGTCTGGGCATAACAGAACAAAAAGCAGCAGAAACCTCTGCAGACTTAAATATCCCTGTCTGACAGCTTTAAAAAGAGTAGTGGTTCTCCCAGCATGGAGTTTGAGATCTGAGAATGAACAGACTGCCTCCTCAAGTGGGTCCCTGAACCCCGAGTAGCCAGAGAGACACCTCCCAGTAGGGGCCAACCAACATCTCATACAGCTGGGTGACCCTCTGAGATGAAGCTTCCAGAGGAAGGATCAGGCAGCAACATTTGCCGTTCTGCAATATTTGCTGTTCTGCAGCCTCTGCTGGTGATACCCAGGCAAACAGGGTCTGGAGTGGACCTCCAGCAAACTCCAACAGGCCTGCAGCTGAGGGTCCTGACTGTCAGAAGAAAAACTAACAAAAAGAAAGGACATCCACACCAAAACCCCATCAGTACATCACCATCATCAAAGACCAAAGGTAGATAAGGTAGATGTGGAGAAAACAGAGCAGAAATGCTGAAAAGTCTAAAAATCAGTGTGGCTCTTCTCCTCCAAAGGAACACAGATCCTCGCCAGCGACAGAACAAAGCTGGACAGAGAATGACTTTGACAAGTTGAGAGAAGTCTTCAGACAATCAGTAATAACAAACTTCTCCAAGCTAAAGGAGGATGTTCGAACCCATCACAAAGAAGCTAAAAACCTTGAAAAAAGATTAGACGAATGGCTAACTAGAATAAATAGCAGAGAGAAGTCCTTAAATGACCTGATGGAGCTGAAAACCATGGCACGAGAACTACGTGACACATGCACGAGCTTCAGTAGCCAATTTGATCAAGTGAAAGAAAGGGTATCAGTGATTGAAGATCAAATGAATGAAATGAAGCAAGAAGAGAAGTTTAGAGAAAAAAGAGTAAAAAGAAATGAACAAAGCCTCTAAGAAATTTGGGATTATGTGAAAAGATCAAATCTACGTCTGACTGGTGTACCTGAAAGTGACAGGGAGAATGGAACCAAGTTGAAAAACACTCTTCAGGGTATTATCCAGGAGAACTTCCCCAACCTAGCAAGGTAGGCCAACATTCAAATTCAAGAAATACAGAGGACGCCACAAAGATACTCCTCAAGAAGAGCAACTCCAAGACACATAATTGTCAGATTCACCAAAGTTGAAATGAGGGAAAAACTATGAGCAGTGAGAGAGAAAGGTCGGGTTACCCACAAAGGGAAGCCCATCAAACAAACAGCGGATATCTCAGCAGAAACTCTATAAGCCAGAAGAGAGTGGGGGCCGATATTCAATATTCTTAAAGAATTCATAAAGAAAAGAATTTTCAACCCAGAATTTCATATCCAGTCAAACTAAGCTTCATAAGTGAAAGATAAATAAAAATTTACAGACAAGCAAATGCTGAGAGATTTTGTCACCACCAGGCCTGCCTTCCAAGAGCTTCTGATGGAAGCACTAAACATGGAAAGGAACAAACGGTATCAGCCACTGCAAAAACATGCCAAATTGTAAAGACCGTTGATGCTAGGAAGTAACTGCATCAACTAACAAGCAAAATAACCAGCTAACATCATAAGGACAGGATCAAATGCACACATAATAACATTAACCTTAAATGTAAATGGGCTAAATGCTCCAATTAAAAGATACAGACTGGCAAATTGGATAAAGTGTGCTGTATTCAGGAGACCCATCTCATGTGCAGAGACACACATAGGCTCAAAATAAAGGGATGGAGGAAGATCTACCAAGGAAATGGAAAACAAACAAAAAAAAAGCAGGGGTTGCAATCCTAGTCTCTGATAAAACAGACTTTAAACCAATAAAGATCAAAAGAGACAAAGAAGGCCATTACGTAAAAGTAAAGGGATCAATTCAACAAGAAGAGCTAACTATCTTAAATATATAAGCACCCAGATTCATAAAGCAAGTCCTTACAGACCCACAAAGAGACTTAGACTCCCATGCAATAATAATGGGAGACTTTAACACCCCACTGTCAACATTAGACAGATCAATGAAACAGAAAGTTAACAAGGATATCCAGGAATTGAACTCAGCTCTGCACCAAGCAGACCTAATAGATATCTACAGAACTCTCCACCCCAAATCAACAGGATATACACTTTTCTCCACGCCACATCACACTTATTCCAAAATTGACCACATAGTTGGAAGTAAAGCAGTCCTCAGCAAATGTGAAAGAACAGAAATTATAACAAACTGTCTCTCATACCACAATGCAATCAAACTAGAACTCAGGACTAAGAAACTCACTCAAAACCACTCAACTATATGGAAACTGAAAAACCTGCTCCTAAATGACTACTGGGTACATAACAAAATGAAGGCAGAAATAAAGATGTTCTTTGAAACCAATGAGAACAAAGACACAACATACTGGAATCTCTGGGACACATTTAAAGCAGTGTGTAGAGGGACATTTATAGCACAAAATGCCCACAAGAGAAAGCAGGAAAAATCTAAAATTGACACCCTAACATCACAATTAAAAGAACTAGAGAAGCAAGAGCAAACACATTCAAAAGCTAGCAGAAGGCAAGAAATAACTAAGATCAGAGAAAAACTGAAGGAGATAGAGACACAAAAAATCCTCCAAAAAATCAGTGAATCCAGGAGCTGGTTTTCTGAAAAGATCAACAAAATTGATAGACCTCTAGCAAGACTAATAAAGAAGAAAAGAGAGAAGAATCAGATAGATCCAATAAAAAATGGTAAAGGGGATATTACCACTGATCCCACAGAAATACAAACTACCATCAGAGAATACTATAAACACCTCTATGCAAATAAACTAGAAAATGTAGAAGAAATGGATAAATTCCTGGACACATACACCCTCCCATGACTAAACCAGGAAGAAGTTGAATCCTTGAATAGACCAATAACAGGCTTTGAAATGGAAGCAATAATTAATAGTTTACTAACCAAAAAAGGTCCAGGACCAGATGGATTCACAGCCGAATTCTACCAGAGGTACAAAGAGGAGCTAGTACCATTCCTTTTGAAACTATTCCAATCAATAGAAAAACAGGGAATCCTCCCTAACTAATTTTATGAGGCCAGCATCACCCTGATACCAAAGCCTAGCAGAGACACAACAACAAAAAAAGAGAATTTTAGACCAATATCCCTGAAGAACATCAATGCAAAAATCCTCAATAAAATACTACCAAACCAAATCCAGCAGCACATCAAAAAGCTTAACCACCACGATCAAGTTGGCTTCATCCCTGGGATGCAAGGCTGGTTCAACATATGCAAATCAATAAACGTAATCCAGCATATAAACAGAACCAAAGACAAAAACCACACGATTATCTCAATAGATTCAGAAAAGGCCTTCATCAAAATTCAACAGCCTTCATGCTAAAAACTCCCAATAAACTAGGTATTGATGGGACATATCTCAAAATAAGAGCTATTTATGACAAACCCACAGCCAATATCATACTGAATGGGCAAAAACTGGAAGGATTCCCTTTGAAAACTGGCACAAGACAGGGATGCCCTCTCTCACCATTCCTATTCAACATAGTGTTGGAAGTTCTGGCCAGGGCAATCAGGCAGGAGAAAGAAATAAAGGGTATTCAATTAGGAAAAGAGGAAGTCAAATTGTTCCTATTTGCAGATGACATGATTGTATATTTAGAAAACCCCATCGTCTCAGCCCAAAATATTCTTAAGCTGATAAACTTCAGCAAAGTTTTGGGATGCAAAATCAATGTGCAAAAATCACAAGCATTCCTATACACCAATAACAGACAAACAGAGAGTGAAATCATGAGTGAACTCCCATTCACAATTGCTTCAAAGAGAATAAAATACCTAGGAATCCAACTTACAAGGGATGTGAAGGACCTCTTCAAGGAGAACTACAAACCACTGCTCAATGAAATAAAAGAGGACACAAACAAATGGAAGAACATTCCATGTTCATAGATAGGAAAAATCAATATCATGAAAATGGCCATACTGCCAAAGGTAATTTACAGATTTGATGGCGTCCCCATCAAGCTACCAATGACTTTCTTCACATAATTGGAAAAAACTACTTTAAAGTTCAAATGAAACCAAAAAAGAGTCTGCATTGTCAAGACAATCCTAAGCCAAAAGAACAAAGCTGGTGGCATCACACTACCTGACTTCAAACTATACTACAAGGCCACAGTAACCAAAGCATGGTACTGGTACCAAAACAGAGATATAGACCAATGGAACAGAACAGAGGCCTCAGAAATAATATCACATGTCTACACCCCTCTGATCTTTAACAAACCTGACAAAAACAAGAAATGGGGAAAGCATTCCCTATTTAATAAATGGTGCTGGGAAAACTGGCTAGCCATAAGTAGAAAGCTGAAACTAGATCCCTTCCTTACACCTTATATGAAAATTAATTCAAAATGGGTTAAAGACTTAAATGTTAGTCCTAAAACCATAAAAACCCTAGAAGACAACCTAGGCAATACCATTCAGGACATAGGCACGGGCAAGGACTTCATGACTAAAACACCAAAAGCAATAGCAACAAAAGCCAAAATTGACAAATGGGATCTAGTTAAACTAAAGAACTTTTGCATAGCAAAAGAAACTACCACCAGAGTGAACAGGCAACCTACAGAATGGGAGAACATTTTTACACTCTACCCATCTGACAAAGGGCTAATATCCAGAATCTACAAAGAACTTAAACAAATGTACAAGAAAAAAATCAAACAATCCCATCAAAAAGTGGGCAAAGGATATGAACAGACACTTCTCAAAAGAAGACATTTATGCAGCCAACAGACACATGAAAAAATGCTCATCATCACTAGCCATCAGATGAATGCAAATCAAAACCACAATGAGATACCATCTCCCACCAGTTAAAATGGCAATCATTAAAAAGTCAGAAAACAACAGGTGCTGGAGAGGATGTGAAGAAATAGGAACATTTTTACACTGTTGGTGGGACTGTGAACTAGTTCAACCATTGTGGAAGACAGTGTGGTGATTCCTCAAGATTCTAGAACCAGAAATACCATTTGACCCAGCCATCCCATTACTGGGTATATACCCAAAAGATTATAAATCATGCTGCTATAAAAACACATGCACGCATATGTTTATTGCGGCACTACTCACAATAGCAAAGACTTGGAACCAACTCAAATGTCCACCAATGATAGACTGGATTAAGAAAATGTGGCACATATATACCATGGAATACTATGCAGCCAGAAAAAGGGATGAGTTCATGTCCTTTGTAGGGTCATGGATGAAGCTGGAAATCATCATTCTGAGCAAACTATCGCAAGGACAGAAAACCAAACACTGCATGTTCTCCCTCATAGGTGAGAACTGAACAATGAGAACACTTGGACATAGGATGGGGAACATCACACACCAGGGCCTGTCATGGGGTGGGGGAAGCGGGGAGGGATAGCATTAGGAGATATACCTAATGTAAATGATGAGTTAATGGGTGCAGCACACCAACATGGCACATGTATACATATGTAACAAAACTGCCATTGTGCACATGTACTCTAGACCTTAAAGTATTTTAAAAAATGAAATAAAATGTCAAATAAAGGATTTGCTCTTAAAGCTTCTGAATAAAATAAAAATAAAATAAAGTTTATAACTCAAAAAAAAGATTCTGTTCTTTTGAAACTTCATTAAAAATGGAAGAGGAAACATTAAAATCTGACAAGACTTTATTTTCTTAATTGAGCTTTTCAAATCCAGGACCAGCAAGTTACTGTGACCTGTCAATTACTTACTTAACTGTGAATCAACTTTACAGTTAAATGTCACAAATGGACAAAGTGTAGACAACTTGAAAACACAATCCAGTTCTCCTGGGCTTATCATATATTTGAATCCTTTTACCTTTTCTGAGTCACTCATCAGGAGATTGGCAAAGAGCCCTGTCATCTCAAATTCCCAGTGTTTACTTATAAACACAGGAAGTTCAAATTTCTTAGAATTAAGCCTAATGCAGAACCTGTCTTCTCTGGAATGAATTCTGCAATTTTATAAAGAACCTACATGAAAAATACCTGAAAGAACATGTACACTGATAAATATCTTACTGACTCAGATCCCACTAAGAACCCAGAGTCATTCAGACATTATGTGTAAAATACGTCTTTTTATCTCCCTGTGAAGAAAAATCTGCTAAACAAATTAATACCATGCAGGTAAGAATTCTAGAGAGATATTTAAGGGATTCAATAGTTCCAGAACAACTGACCAACTGTTTTAAGCCGTTTTCTGGGACCTGTGTTGTTCATTGGTGCAGTGTGATTTCAGGATAATTGTCCTCACATGCTAGGTGGCTATTGTCTGCAAGTAATCTGAATGTCTTTGAAAAACAAAACAATGCAAATATTTATTGTTCCATACCTATACTCTGAGTGACCTGTATAGCACCATTCATCAAGTCTTAGCCAAAACCCCATAAATGGAAGGCTGAGGGGTCTACAGGTAGGGCAGTTGCTGGAGAAGACATTCCCTCCAATTATATGAGCCTGAAAATAAAGCTCCTCATTTTGCTAACTTTCCGTCTGAACTTTCATGGTTAATACTAAAGTTTAGCTAGCAAAACTTTCTCTGAAAGAGAAACAGACATTTAAATGCTAAGAGTTTCTTGTGCACTTTCATATGTGTTATTTTATTTATAATTGTCCAACAAACCCATGAGGTATGTTTGGGTATTTCCACTAAATATATTAATAAATTCAGTCTTGACAGACTTGGTAAATAACCCAAGGGTGAATAACTAGTCAGTAGTGAAACCCATCTGTAAATCCCCTCTTTGGTCTTTTACACTCCATTACATTGCATTAAAGAGACTATCACTCACCTCTTAAGGGCTGTAATGAGGGCACCCTTCATACAGGAATAACATTCAGCACATTTTCATTTTATGGCAGTGGTTTGTGTATCCATTTTCCAAACTAAGATTCAACTGCCTCATGGGCAGAGAATGTTGTCTTCTTCAAGTTGGTATTCAGGGAACCTAGTACATGTCTTAGCACATAGCATGGTGCAAGAAATTTTAATTAAATGAATATACTCAGAATTAGAGGGACTAACCCAAAAACCAATCTTCAGTGTTCTGGGAGTGATGTGGTACAGGAAAAAGAGTTGTATTAGGAATGCTTATTTAAATAAAAGAGGAAATGCTGCTGATATTACCTGAATTAAACAGAAGACATCCTGTGGGTACCATACAGGGTGTGGTAGACAGAATTCTAGAAATGGATCCCAAGATTCAACACCTTAATCTCTGGAAGCTGTAGATATGATGAGCTATCTTCTGGTGATTACAGTATGTTATGTGGTATAATTCGCCCTCAGTAGAGGAGATGATCTGGGTGAGTCTAATCTCATCACATGAGCTGTTTTAAAAACAGTTTTCTCTGGCTCATGGTAGAAAGAGGAAGTCAGAGAGAGTCAAAGCTTGAGAATTGTCATGGTTGCTGACATCAAGCGTGAGACTTGTCTCAATCATTTTTCGAGGTTTATTTGCCAAAGTTAAGGATGCACGCCCATGACACAGCCTCAGGAGGTCCTGACAACATGTGCCCAAGGTGGTTGGAGCACAGCTTGGTTTTATACATTTTAAGGAGACATAAGACATCAACCAACATATGTAAGAAGTACATTGGCTCCGTCCAGAATGGCAGGGACAACTCGAAGCAGGGAGGAAGCTTCCAGGTCACAGGTAGGTGAGAGACAAATGGCTGCATTCTTTGAGTTTCTGATTAGCCTTCCCAAAGGAGGCAATCAGAATATGCATCTTTCTCAGTGAGCAGAGGGACGACTTTGAATAGAATGGGAGGCAGGTTTGTCCTGGGCAGTTCCCAACTTGACTTTTCCCTTAGCTTAGTAATTTTCAGGCCCCAAGATTTTCCTTTCACACTGACTTGAAGATGGTGGAACCCAATGAGAAGGAGTGTGGATAGCCTTAAAAAGCTGAGAGGCCCCCAGCTGATGGCCAGTAAGGAAACCGAGAGCTCACCTCAGTCTCACAGCTGCATGAAACCAAATTCTGCCAACAACAGAAATGTGTTTGGAAGAGGACCCTGAACTCCAGGTGGAAATGCAGTCAGCTGACACCTTGACTTCGGCCCTGGGAGATTCTAACAGAAAACCCAGCCCCTGCAGTGCTAGACTATAGAACTGAAAGCTAATAAATGGGTGTGTGATAATTTATTACACAACAATAGAAAACTGACATACAGAGCAATCATGTTTATAAAGACTAATTTCTAAAATGAATGATATTCACTGTCCTTTTTAATGATAGTTTAATGAAACTGTAATGAAACCTAAAAAGATAAGTTCAGGGGAAAAATCCCCATTTGTTTCCAGGGGTTCCACAAGAAAGAGCTTAATTACCAATTATAAATTTAGATTATGCAGCTACAGCTGTTTCCACCACATGATAATGGATGTGTGCTCTAAGAATTTAATGTATTCTATAGCCTTGCATCCATATTAAAGAGGCAAATCCTCTTTAGGGGGGAAAAGGGTATTTTAACGATTTTTAAAAGATGCCAAGGCCTTTTTTGTGGCCTTATTCAACTTACCCAAAAACTTGCCTTAGAGCCCGTCACATTGAGAAAATATATGTGCCTTTCTTTTATTCTTTCATGTGTTTTGAGTTTAATAACATATGTTGTTTATATTCAGTTTTTATAGAGAGTTTCTTTTTGTCTTGTAAACAGTTGCAAAGATTTACCTAGATCTGTGTGGGTTTGCTCTTTTTTTCTTTCTTCTCCCACCCCTCCCCCTTGGAAAGTCTAAATAGTTCCAAGGATTAGCAGCAGCTTAACTTCAATCATGATTTGTAATAGATAAATGCAGCTATTGTTCCACTTTGGCTCTTCAGGATAGTGTGAAATTAACCAGTTGGGTTTTTTTTTTCTTTCTGTAGTTACCATCCACATTTTGACAGCCACTCCTACTTATGCTTTATTGACTTGTCTGAAAGTACCTATAAAAGAATCCTCAATATGCAACGAGGCACAAAGGTCCAGTTATTCTTCTTCTAAATGAGATAGATCATCTTGGAAAAGATAATTGACTCCTCTTTCTTAAGGACTTAATACATGACAGACACTTAACTACTCAAATAACACATGCTATTTTTGTGGTTATTAATATTCTCACTATTTAGGGAAGGCTACTGATGCTCAAAGAGGTTAAAAGACTTGCCTAAAGTTTATAGATATTAAATGGAAGATCAGTATAGAGCTTAATTCAAGCTTCACTTAATACTTAGATACGTGTTAAGCCTCATAAATTGCCACACTACTGCCTACCTTTTGCCTCCTAAGCAACAATCAGTTCTTGACTCTGACCCCTTGAAATCTATCACAGACAAGCATGATCCCCATATCATATGTTTTAATAATAAGACTCTGGATTCAGCTGAACTCTTTTACATTTTAACCCAAAACTCCTCTGGAAAATAATATGTTCTATCATTCCTTCATGCTATAGATCTGTGCTGTTCCATAAGGGATTTACGCTTACATTTCTTATAATAAAATAAAACTTAAAATTCAGCTCTTGCACTAGTCACTTTTCAAGAGTTCAAGAGCCATATGTGGCTAATGAATACCATATTGAGTAATGCAGAATATTTCCATCACCTCAATAAGGTCTATCGGACAAAACTGCCATAGAGGCACAGCAACACGAGGTCAGCACTCACCTATGTTCTGGGTACACACTGGAAATTTGAAAAGAAGTAAAATATGTCTTATTCTAAGGTCTAGTAAGTCTCATAGTTTTTTTAATACTACTAAAAATATTAAAAAGTGTTGTTTTTTTTTTTTTCCAGAATTTCTCATACCCGGTTCTAGTAAGCCAGGGTGTAAGAAAGAAGGCGACATCCCCTTTTATCCCAAGTTTGACATCCTGACAGATTTTAATCATATACCCTCTTAACTGTCAATATAAATGGTTCTCTTTATCATAAATTTCTTTCTCAAAATCAGTTCAAGTACTTATTGCAAACCTAAGTGCATCAGGTACTTGACTAGCGGTGCTTGAAATATAAAGATGAATTGGTAAAATCCCCTAGCCAGCCTCTACCTTAACTCAGAGCTAACTCCTAACTAGCATTTGGATTGCAAATGCCATTTCTTCTGGGAAGGGACCTCTGGCTCTCTAGAAACTAAGTTAGCTGCCCTTCTCTGCATAACTAACTCAAACTTATCATGATAATCATCCCACTTTATTATTAATTTTAATATAATCATTTATCTTTACTCCCCACAGAAATAGTGACTCACCAAGGAACTCTACATGCCTTGTTCATCGTTGGATATTTAGCTCTTAAAATAGTACCTGGCACTTGACAGAGATTTTTTATTTGCTTGGTTAGGGTTAGGATTATTTTTTTTTTAATAGTTTTTGTTTTTATTTTGAGAGTGTAGGAAAAGAGATAATTTTTTGACATATTATATTAGGTACCATATCTACCCATCACAATATTATCTCTAACAATAGTTTTTTCTTTTTATCACTATGGTAAACTTGAAAAAAAAAATTCTATTACTTAATATATTTTAGGTATATCTTTCAGTGTAAAAGAAGTGCAATACTGAACATTTTTTTCCAGAAAATTTATGACAGCATAAAATAGCATGCCAAAAATAAGGGTATTGGAAGCAAAAGACCCAATTTAGAATGCTTTCTCTGCTGACAAATATGCTATGTGACATTCACCTCATCACTATATCTTTGTTCTCTGGGGTCCTCATCTGTATAATGGGCATGAATATGTCTATCCCACAGAATTTCCAAAAGAATTAAATTAAGTAATTCATGCTGAGTGTCAAACACATGGTAGAATGTTCAATGAATGTCAGTGTCTTACCTCTCTCCAGTACTCAAGAATTATTAGCCCTGTAGACAGTGATTTGTAGTTTGTTTTGTTTTGTTTTTCTTCTTCTTTGGTTTCTTTGGAGATCACTTTATTTGATTTGATTTTTCTCATTTTCGTTAGTATTTTAATATCTGATCTTCCTTTTCCATTCCACTTCCCCCCCCCCCCCCCTTGTAGCCTCCTAGCTGATGACATTCAGAGTATAATTGAGCATTGACCTCTGGCACAAATAAGCATCTGTCTTGCATATTTAGGACATTGTGTTGCCTGTAATTCCTCCAAGCTCATGATTCTAAATTAGATTTGAAATTTCTGTCTAATTTCACATTGGTAGGTTGCAACTGTAATTTTATTTTGGCAGATAATGTGCTTTCAAATGAGCTCTTCTCTACATGCATATTAAATAGTTTCATCAAATAATGGATTGGCTTTTTATTTGTCCTTGACCAAACTAGAAACTATTATTTAGTTGGCAAAGGTTCATCTACATTCTGGAAGAAGCTTAAAATTCTACATTTCATTTGTACTGGATTTATATTGTGGTATTTATAAGAATATATTCTGATGCCTTTGTTTCTTTTTTTTTTTTTTTTTTTTGAGGGAAAAAAGGAGAAGAATCCTTCATAGTTATTTCTTTCAAAACTATTGTTTTCTCAAAAATTATTAATTTTTCTTTTTATTCTTAATTAATGAATTTTTATTCTTTTATTCTTAAGTTATTGTATGGCAGTCTGAATAATAGATCCCCAAAGATAGCCATTCTAATCTCTGAAATCTGTAAATGTGTTTTTTTATGTCACAAAAAGAACTATACAAACATAGTTAATTTAAGGAGCTTGAGATTGGGAGAAAATCCCAGATAAATCCCAGATTATCTGAGTGTGCTGAATGTGATCACAAGGGTCTTTATAAGAGGAGGGCAGGAGGGTCAGAGTCAAAGATGAAGATATAACAATGGATCAAAGGTTGGAGTGATGCAGGGTAATGGGCCAAGAAAAGCAGATAGCCTCTAGAAACTGGAATAGGCAAGAATACAGATTTCTCCTGAACCCTTCAGGGGAAACAGTGACTTCTGATGATTTTAGCCTTGTAGGACCCATTTAGGATTGTGACTTCCAGAACTGTAAAATAAATCTGTTTTGGTAATTAAACCATGTATGTCATTAAGTTTTTGGTAATTTATTAGAGCAGCAATAGAAAGCAATATATTAAAAAGAGGGTTTTTTTCTTTATGTCCGAAGTCAAAAAATAGATTTAAAAAGTCACAAAAATAAAATAAATTATAAAAAAGCAAATGAAAACCCAAAAATTATGTACCTTTGACATCAAAGTGGGCTCCTGATGTATTTACATGTACATCATTTTGCCAAACAACTGTACCTGAGCATTTGGGCTGGAGGAATCTTTTATTCCCATGAAGAGGAGGTAGATACCATAGTACATTCTGAAATGTGAGTGCTAAACATATTTGTATAATCCCCTGAGTATTAATAGATTGAGAATATACATATGTTTACATATCTTTAATTTTTTAATTGATTTTTAATTTTAATATTTTAATTGATCTTGAGCTAATATACAAAATTACCTTTACACATAGATGAAAGATTATTTGAGGAAAGTATTTCTTTTTTTTTTTTTTTTGAGACGGAGTCTTGCTCTGTTGCCCAGGCTGGAGTGCAGTGGCTGGATCTCAGTTCACTGCAAGCTCCGCCTCCCGGGTTCATGCCATTCTCCTGCCTCAGCCTCCCGAGTAGCTGGGACTACAGGCGCCCACCACCTCGCCCGGCTAGTTTTTTGTATTTTTTAGTAGAGACGGGGTTTCACCACATTAGCCAGGATGGTCTCGATCTCCTGACCTTGTGATCTGCCCATCTGGCCTCCCAAAGTGCTGGGAAAACAGGCTTGAGCCACCGCGCCGAGCCTGAGGAAAGTATTTCTATGCCAAATAATTATTTGTTGACTAATAGATTTGGGAAAGTTTAATAGAACTTAAATAAATGATGTTAAGTGAAGTTGGTTTTGAGGGCTGTAGACAGGGCTATTCTTGAGGGGAAAAGACAGATAATTCTGAATTTTAAAAATAATGTGCCCAAGAAAACAGTTGAAGTCCATGTTTTTGAAAGTAAAAATGATTCTTTCCTCATCAGCTTTACTGGCTTTTCATAATAATACTAAGTAAATTGAATCAAACAAAATATATTGGTTACATTGCAATTAGCCTGGGTTGCCCTTCAGGACCTGTGAAAATATGTTTGAAACCTTATATACCATGTAATGGTTCAGTCCTGGCCATTGTCACAGACTCCCTTGGGCTCAAGAATTAAACCTCCCTGAATCTGGTACAATAGATTTTGAAGATTCTTTCCCATTCTAAACACTGATTGATGCTATTATTTCATTTTAACTTACTCTATATCACAAATAGAAGGACAGTTTTGAGGGCCAGATGTGGTGGTGCATGTCTGTAGTCCCAGCTACTCAGGAGGCTGAGGCAGGAGCACCTCTTAATCCCAAGAGTTCAAGGCTGCAGTGAGCTATGATCTCGCCACTACATTCTAGCTGGGTATTGGAGGGAGTCCCTGTAGCTAAAATGAACAATTTGAGGAGAAACTAACAAACTGTTGCTAATATACAGCCTTCCAAGGAAATCTTCCCTCACTACTCTAGGTTGGGTGACACCCCCCCACACATGTTCCATTAACAACCTCAGCAAACCTCTGTTATCCCCATGTTGATAGTTTATTCAAAATATCTTTTTATAGGCCTGTCTTTCTCTTTTGGCTATAAATGCCAGATGGTGCAGATCAAGACTAATTTGTTTTTTGTTTATTATAGGCCCTCAATAAATATACAGTTGAACCTAAGTATACATTTATTAGCCACTTCCCCTTCCCTACTCCATTCCTTTGAGGTGCTTACGAGACTTCAAGTAAGAATATACATACATCTTGCGAGGGTTATCAGATGTGCTGTCTGAGTTCAGTAAAATATCCAAAGCTTAAATCTTTCATCTCATTCTCTTCACAGATGAAGACCTTTTCATAAAGCCTAATTTCTGCTGCTTCGGTTTCAAGCTCATCAAAACCCTTATACAATGATTTTATACACTATTTGCAATATCTATAAAATAAACATAAACAATACATGCTTTCTTTCTTTCTTTTTTTTTTTTTTTTTTTTAAGACAGAATCTCACTCTGTCACCAGGCTGGAGTGCAGTAGTGCAATCTGGGCTCACCACAACCTCCACCTCCCAGATTCAAGTGATTCCCCTGCCTCAGCCTCCCGAGTAGCAGAAACTACAGGCTCGTACCACCACAACCAGCTAATTTTTTGTATTTTAGTAGAGACCGGGTTTCACCATGTTGGCCAGGATGATCTTGATCTCCTGACGTCATGATCTGCCTGCCTCAGCCTCCCAAAGTGCTGGGATTACAGGCGTGAGCCACCACACTCAGACAACAGTACGTGCTTTCCATCTGTATTAGTCCATTCTCACACTGCTTTAAAGTCATACCTGAGACTCGGCAATTTATAAAGAAAAGAGGTTTAATTGACATATTATTCTACAGACTGCATAGAAAGCATAGCTGAGGAGGCCTCAGGAAACTTACAAACATGACGGAAGGCAAAGGGGAGGCAGACACATTTTCACCTGGCCAGGGGGAGAGAGAGAACAAAGGAGGAAGTGCTACACACCTTCAAACAGCCAGATCTCATGACAACAGCAAAGGGAAAACTGCCAGCATGATCCAATAACCTCCCATAAGGCCCCTCCCCCAACACTGAAGATTACAATTCAATAGGCAGTTTGGGTGGGGACACAGAGTTAAACCATATTGCTATCTTCATCTAAGACTCTGACAGGCTTATCAGCTTTTTATTGATTAAGCAACTTTCTTACCAGAGTTTATGAATTTTGCTAAAGCACTAATTATCATTGGTAAAATAGAGGTACTTATTCCCTTCGCTGTCTCTAAATAATGTGGAAAACATTACTCTCATTACTCTAATATTTTTCTACTATGTAATGCTATATTTGCATCTTTTATTTGCTAGTACAAGTTACCTTTGACAACTAAGCAGAAAGCAGAGAGGGTTGAAACAAAGGAAAACGAGAATCCATATGTGCTTGAAGTGATTGCCTTTGGAACTTACATTTTTCTAAATGGCCAAAGCCCAAATAAGTATGCTTTTGGTGAGCTGCCATTTTGATTCAATGAGATGGGCCCTCAATATGCCTTTAAAATGTAGTCCAAATTGTGTATTTCTGGGTGTTTGACATTGTTTTCTTTGAATGTATATTAGTGGTTAGTCATTGTGTATTCTAACAGCCTAATTTCTCATTGTCAATCCATCCAGTGGCCACTGCAATATGAGTGTTCAATATATAATGCAAAATTAGCCAGAAATGTCACATTGGCTTAGTTGGAGGAGTCTGAACATGCCAATGTTATAAAATAGAATCACAAAGCTTAACTTTGGCCTGGGCTGAGCACCAGAATCAACATGCTGCTTTAAATGACTCATTTTTCAGGGACTCGATTTCCTCATCTTTTAAAGTTAATGGAAAATATGCCCAATTCAAACTATATAACTTGCTATGATGCACATTTCTAATATTTTTAAAAGATTGAACCATGACTCCTTTTCCTGACTTACATGCATTTGGTCATCAAGTCCTACACTGTTGAAAACATACACAAACTTACTGACAAATAAATATGACCAAGTTAAGAGGATTGCTTGTTCCTTTCTCAGAAGGGAAAGGCAGAGCCATTATTCCTGGAATCAATTCCTGGCACAACAGAACTGGTGGACCCAGAACCCATCTTCCTGTGGGGTGCGTGACATGCTCTACCCAACCCAGCATTGTCTTTTCTCAATCTAAGGCATTCCTTATTTACACAGACGCCTTCTCCAGTACCAGTTGCACAGTGTATTAGTTTGTTTTCACACTGCTACAAAGAACCACCTGAGACTTGGTAATTTATAAAGAAAAAAGGTTTAATTGACTCACAGTTCTGCATGGCTGAGGAGGCCCCGGTAAACCTACAATTCATGACAGAAGCTGAAGGGGAAGCAAGGCAAGTCTTACATGGCAGCAGTTGAGTGGGAGAGTGCTACGCTTTTAAAGAATTAGATCTCATGAGGACTCACTCACTATCACCAAGAACAGCATGAAGGAAACTGTCCCTCATGATCCAATCACCTCCCACCAGGTCCCTCCCTCAAACTGACATGTGGGGATTACAATCTGAGATGAGATTTGGGTGGGGACACAGAACCAAACCATATCACACTGTCACTTTGTGTCACAGCTCTTATTACACTCTACCTGAAGCTTATCAGTATGAGACTTTTTCCATGTTAATTTATGTAGTATTTCATTCTGCCTTACAATATAAGCAGAAGAAAATCAGGAAACTTGACATCAATGTTTATTGTCAAATCACCAGTGCCCAGAATCACGTCTGGCATTTAACAGACATTCAACAGAGATAAGATTAATTTTATTCGTTCTTTAAGAGTATGGAATGTTGCTAAAATCTAGCCACTTCACACAAAAACCTGCTATCATACTCAGTTACTAGGATATGGTAGAGATAACTCATCCAAAACTGTAGATTTCCAATTACTTATCTTCCTCAGTACCAGTAGTTATCACCATGAGTACTTCAGCTAATACTTCCACAACTATATCCATGGCCTACGTGTTACACTGAATTGCTGTATATTTAAAATCGCAAATGCCAAGATTGCTTTCCCTATGTCGTTTGCTTCTATGATCTCACTTCCTTAAGACAACTCTTGTCCTTTGCATACCACTTTGCATCTCGCTTTTATTCCGTTCTATTAACAGACACCTCCTGTCTTCACTTCTTGCCTCATAGTCCATGACTTCAACTGCAAAGCTCTTCCCTTGGTCCTCTTCTCTTTCCATCCTTCATATTATTTCTGGATACCTTAGTCACTTACAGATTTACATATTACCTTAGAATAGTGAATCCCAAATATATATAACCAAGATAACCTCTTTCCAGAATATTTCCAATTAATGATAAAATATTCAAGCCTGGAGATAAAACAAAAGTGTTTAAAGAAACAGTTTGTATTTTCTTTTACCTTCATTCATCCTAGGGTTTGATGGAGATAGAAAATAATATTCTTATTTCCCATCCAAGTTCAAAAACATAGGTGTCAAGCTGACGGTGTATTGTAAAAACAGTTTGACTAATATTATGCCCAAAATTTAGACATATACTTACCCAAACAAATATAAGCCTTCTTTCTAGAGGTCCACACTTATAAAAGTTATGGCACAGAAGATCAGAGATGAATCGGGGCTTCTCAGAAGAAGCTGAATACAAAAAAAGGAGAGACAGAAAGGAGATCAATCACACATGACCAGTTCCTTTTTGCAAACCTCCCTAATTAAGCCATTTCCTTTTTTTATGGAAAGGGGTAAATAAGGTGAACAATATGCTACAGTAATAGAAACTTCCTCAGTATGAAAACATGTTACAAAGGAGAGAAAATTATCCACCAAATTCATTCTTCCAAAAATATTATTTGATGAACATTTTTTATTGTAAGAAGCATTAACATATCACTTAGAGCTTAGAACAAAACAAATTGAAAAAGTAGTAGTTGATTGAGGGAAGATACTAAAACCTGTTTGTTTTAAACTGTATAGATAATAAAAAGAATCTGAAAAATTACTTTAGTTTTTGTCTTGTATTTGCTCCTTTCAAATAATGTTATGTAGTAAAATGGCTATTATTAGCCTGTGGGGTTTAACTAATGCTATAGTGAAACAAAAATAGAAAATAAAAAAGCAAGCTGGGTGCGGTGGCTCACACCTATAATCCCAGCACTTTGGGCAGCTGAGTTGTATGGATTGCTTGAGCCTAGGAGCTTGAGACCAGCACGGACAACATGGTAAAATCCTGTCTCTACAAAAGATACAAAAAATTAACCGGGCATGGTGGTTTGTGCCTGTAGTCCCAGCTACTTGTGAGGCTAAAGTGGCAGAATCACCTGAACCCAGAAAATTGAGGCTGCAGTGAACTATGATGGTGCCATTGCATTCCATCCTGGGCAACAAAGTGAGACCCTGCCTTAAAAAAAAAAAAAAAAGGCAAAAAAGCAAAAGCATAAATAGCCATATTAGTATTCTATTCATAATAATAATTGATTTCCACATCTGGTGCACAGTAGCAAGAATTATTTTTCTCCAACATCACTCTTATCTGCATTATTCCTTGCTCATATTTCTCTTCTTCATTTAAAACATGGTTGTCTGAAAGTCAGGAAACAACAGGTGCTGGAGAGGATGTGGAGAAATAGGAACACTTTTTACTGTTGGTGGGACTGTAAAATAGTTCAACCATTGTGGAAGACAGTGTGGCCATTCCTCAAGGATCTGGAACTAGAAATACCATTTGACCCAGCCATCTCATTACTGGGTATATACCCAAAGGATTATAAATCATGCTGCTATAAAGACACATGCACACATATGTTTATTGCGGCACTATTCACAATAGCAAAGACTTGGAACCAACCCAAATGTCCATCAGTGATAGACTGGATTAAGAAAATGTGGCACATATACACCATGGAATACTATGGAGCCAGAAAAAGGGATGAGTTCATGTCCTTTGTAGGGTCATGGATGAAGCTGGAAACCATCATTCTCAGCAAATTATCACAAGAACAGAAAACCAAACACCACATGTTCTCACTCATAGGTGGGAATTGAACAATGAGAACACTTGGACACAGAAAGGGGAACATCACACACGAGGGCCTGTTGTGGGATGGGGGGGAAGGGGAAGGGATAGCATTAGGAGATATACCTAATGTAAATGATGAGTTAATGGGTATAATCCCAGCACTTTGGGCAGCTGAGTTGTGTGGATTGCTTGAGCCCAGGAGCTTGAGACCAGCATGGGCAACATGGTAAAATCCTGTCTCTACAAAAGATACAAAAAATTAACCAGGCATGGTGGTTTGTGCCTGTAGTCCCAGCTACTTGTGAGGCTAAGGTGGCAGAATCACCTGAACCCAGAAAATTGAGCACACCAACATGGCACATATCTACATATGCTACAAACTCGCACATTGTGCACATGTACCCTAAAACTGAAAGTATAATTTAAAAAAATGAAATAATAAAACATGATTGTCTGGCATTCATCATGTTTTTTCCCAGTCCTCTCTCTCCTCCAACCTTATTTCTCTTTACTTCCTGTTATATTCCTTCAGACACTGAAGAGCACATCTGCTATCATTACCTCTTGAAAGATCTCTACCCAAGTTACACGTGAGAGCTTTGTGATGCTCTTCCCTAAACATAAACAAATTTGGCAAGAAAAACCTTCATGCCCTCTACCACTTCTTTCAAGCAGTATGCAAAACCTTGCCTGTTTCAGAAACTATTATCTTATTAATTTCACTCTGTTTTGTAGCCACTTGGAAGTTCATATTACACCAACCACTTCTACTGATCTATAGTACTATCACATGTCTTCTTGATCCTATTGCCATTTCATCATGAAATAAGATGGTATGTCATTTACATATTTTTCTCTGCTCCCTCTCCTCTAGTGTGTGTAGTCCAGACTTCTTCCTACTTGCAATTGTATCATCCAGCCTGGTTTTCGATCTCTTTGTTTCTCCTCTTCTCTTTTGGCTAGGACAACTTGAATTCTACTGTCTGAATAAAACAGTTATGTAAATCAAGTTCTTCCACACTAAACACTAAGTTCTATGACGGCAGGGTTTATATCTACATTATTCCCCACTGTGTAACCAGCCCAACCCTATCGCCCTCCCACACAAATGCTCACTAAATATAGTTAGGCAAATGAATGAATAAATGACCTCCAGGCTCATTATCAAAACATTTCCACTGTGAAAGTACAAAGATTCTTCTGCTAACACTTGGACTCCCGTTTGTGCCCACTCTGTCATCCCTGCCTTCTTATCACATGCTCTTTAATCTCATACTTCTTATTACAAGGTACCTGCTCAATCCCCTGATTCTGTGTTTCTGCCAGGGAAACCTGCCCAGAGATTCTACCCACCTCTTGGATTTGACCCTTCCTTGAACCTCAGAGAAATGATTGACATATTTCTACTCTTTGACTTCTGACCATATTGGTAACTATTTACTATCCTTGGTTATTGAGCATTACCTGATTGATGTTCCCCACTATGGTAATCATTCTGTTAGTATTCATTTATTTATCAAATATAGTGTACATTAATGAATTGCTAGACACTGCACTAAAAGCCAAGGGAGTAAGAATGAACAATTCAAACATAGCCCTGCTCTCAAAAAGTAGGCATTTCTATGGAAGGCAGATAAAAACAAACAAGTAATTAATAAACAAGCAAGTTTATGATCTAGATGAAAAATACCTTCAAAGTAAAATCAGCTCGGATTAGCATCTGAATTCTTGTTCACAACATTGGAAGTAGAAGATGAAGGGATAGCATCAACCGAGCACTGAGAATAAAAGGACCACATATACACTAAAAAATTCTGTTCTCTATTAATAAAAGAAAAATTCTTATGGATTTGCAAAAAAATCAGAAAATGTGTCAACACTGTACCTCAATGAAAGGTATAAAATAAGGCAGGAAAGATAGACTCTCAAAGAATGTGTAACATAAGTGCTATAAAAGAGTTCTTGAGGCCAGGCATGGTGGCTCACGCTTGTAATCCCAGCACTTCAGGAGGCCAAGGCAGGTGGATCACCTGAGGTCAGGAGTTCAAGTCCAGCCTGGCCAACATGGCGAAACCCGTCTCTACTAAATATACAACAATTAGCTGGGCATGGTGGCAGGCACCTGTAATCCCAGCTATTAGAAAGGCTAAGGCAGGGAGAATTGCTTGAACCCAGGAGGCGGAGGTTGCAGTGAGCTGAGAGCACGATAGTGCACTCCAGCCTGGGTGACAGAGCGAGACTTTGTCTCAAAAAAAAATAAAAAATAAATAAAAATTTAAAAAGAGTTCTTGAAAGTCCTTATGTAGGTTTTTTTTTTTTTAATTGTGCACTAATGATCATAGCAAAATCTGATTATTGGCAACAGAAAAGAGATAAAGGCATTCAAGAGGGGGAAAGGTAGGAGATGGGAGGACATTTCATATCTAAAGATTTTATTCTATTGAGATGAGGGAAAGCAATAGGCAAATACAGTATAAACACAGAGAAAAAAGTCATGTAACTTGGTTGTTACTGTACAGATATTGGCTCCATACTACTTAGATGTGTGATCTTAGGTAAGTAACTAAACATTCTGTTGCTCAGCCATCTCATCTTTAAATGAAGATAATATTAGTGTGCATCCCTTGAGTTGTTTCAAGAATTAAAATATACTTGTGTTAGCTATTACTTATTTTTGTCTAAAAAAGATAAATAGGGTTTTAATTTTCAGTGCTTTTTAAAAAATAGACTAAAGAATTGCTAATAATAATAGAAAACAAAGCTAACATGAATTTTTTTAAAAAGGGCAATCAAAGTAAGCAATAAAACCAGCAATGTTAGAGAAAAGAAAAAATATTAATATAAATATACAGCATGATGAAAGGAGTGAAATAACATTAAAATAAATTTGACTAGACAAAAATCTCTATTATATAGACAGGAATATCAGATTGGGTTAGTGTGAAGCATACTATGTGCTATTTTAAATAAATGCTTAAAATAAAGAAATAAATACTGAAAGTAATGTGAGGGATAAAGGATACCAAACTAATCAAAATGAGAAAAACGGTGTCAATATTAATCAAAGACAAAGTAGAATTTATGATAAAAGCATAACACAAGACAGAATAGGATATTATTTAATGATAAATATCCAATACATATGTAACATGATGAATTTATATGTACCAAACAGAACACTAAATTTATTCAAAACAAAAATTATTTGAAATTCAAAGTATACTTGAAAATAATACAAGTGTAGTGTTCGATTCCAAATATATCTCAATTACTTGGAAATATAAAAAGCACATTCTTTCATAACTAATTGATCAAAATGTCTATCACAACTGAAATAATTAAACTATGAGAAAACAATGAGAGAAAAATGCTTCCACTTTAAAAACAAGGGGAAAGAACAAAAGGCGTGCACAGAGAAATGGCTGAGGCTTTCAGTGACTTCATTATAAATAGAGACTACTAATAATGCAGCTGGGATTCATATTTTTAAATTCGATATTTTTTTAAAGTTCCCAAATTTTCTATTTTTCCCTTTATTTCTTATATGAGAAGTAATTTTCCTTACTGAAATATATCTTCAGCTTTATTTAACTGATAATTTTTCTTTTGTCATAAGTTGACTTTACTGAGCTATACTGTATATATAATAAGATGCACCTATTTATGTCTATTTATCAGCATAAATTTGTTCATAGTACTACTTTATCCTTTATGGCATCTACAGTGGTATCTCTTCTTTCAGTCCTAATACTGGTGATGTACATGTTTTTATTCTTTGATTATTCAAGCTAGAAATTGATCAATTTTATCAATCTTTTCAAATGATAACTTTTTCTTTTTTGGAAGGAAATTATTGACTTTCTCCCAGATTTTTTATATTCTATTTTATTGTTATTTTTCTATGATCTTTATTATTTTCTTCGTTTTATTTATTTTGTGTTTAATTTGCTCACCTTTCTTCTACTCTATTTAGATAGAAGCTTAAATTACTGCTTTAGATCTTTCATTATTTCTTATGTGTTTTTCAATGTAAATTTTTCCTCATACCGTATAAATGCACACCAGAAATTTGGTATATTATGTGTTCATCATCATTCAATTAAAATATTTCCTAATTTTTCTTGATCCATGAAATGTTTAGAAATTGTTATTATTATGTAATTTAATTAGTTTTTGATTAAAATGTGCTCTTTGGCATACCAATCATTTAAAATCTATGGAAGCATTTTATGGCTGAACATACAGACTATTTTCATGAACATGTGTACTTAAATAGAGTTTTGGGGACAGTCTTTCGTAAATTTCAGTTAAGGTTGCATGAATTGGCTCTTTTTATTATAAATAGACAAGTCTGCCTTGATGGCTATGTAATTTGATGTCAGCATAGCCTTTCCAGCTCTCTGATACATATTTTTTTGTATTGCACATCTTTTGTCATTCTTCTATCTTCAAAGTATTTGTATCTTTCTACTTAAAGTAAGCCTTCTTTAGGGTGTTGTTATGGACTGAAAGTTTGTATCTCCCCTACAATTCATACGTTGAAATACTAATTCCCAGTATGACAGTATGAAAAGATGGGGCCTTTGGAAAGTATGAATGAGAGTGGTACCGTAATAAGAAGAGACAAGAGCTTGTTTGCTCTCTCCTCTCTCTGCACTTTGAATATACAATGAGAAGAGAGCCATCTGTGAACCAGGAAGCAGGCCCTCACCAAACACTGAATCTGCTCACACCTTGATCTTGGACTCTCCAGCATCCAGAACTGTGAGAAATCAGTGTTTGTTATTTAAGCCACCCAGTCATTGGTAATTTGTTATTGTAGCCCAAACTGATGAGACAGATGTATATAGTTTTGTCATCCTTTCCCTTTAAATGTATTCTGGCAGTCTCTGCTTTCTGATTCAAATACTTGCTCTATTTACAATTAAAGTGATGAGTAAAATTGGTAGATACAGGCCTGCTATTGGCTATACCTTTCTTATTTGTCTCATAAGTTTATTTCCTTTGTTCTCCCTTTATTCCCTGTTCTATGTTGAACAAATATTTTTGTAATCTGTTACACATCCTCTATTGCTGTTATAGCTGGGTTTCTTTGAATTCTTCTTAGAGGTTGCTCTAGGAATTATAATGATCATTTTTAAATCATCAAAATCTACTTAAATTCATTATTGAATCACAAGTATTAATATAGGAATCTTGAAAAATATCGTTCTATTTACCGCACTATCCTTGCTATATTATATTCATATATGTTATATTACCTATAAAATAATATAGTGTTATAAATTGTACTTTATGCAATTAAAAATTAAGAGAAAAACTATTCATTAATACAGATATAAATATATAGGTAGATATGTAAACCATTATATTGGATATAGAATTATACATTGATGGCAAGGTGCAGTGGCTCACGCCTATAATCTCAGCACTTTGGGAGGCTGAAATGGGCAGATCACTTGAGGTCAGGAGTTCCAGACTAGCCTGGCCAACATGGTGAAACCCCGTCTCTACTAAAAATACAAAAATTAGCCTGGCATGGTGGTGGGCACTTGTAATCCCAGCTATTTGGGAGACTGAGGCAGGGGAACCACTTGAACCTCGGAGGCAGAGGTTGCAGTGAGCTGAGACTGCACCATTGCACTCCAGGCTTGGCAACAAGAACAAGATTCTGTCTTTAAAAAAAAAAAAAAAAAAAAAGATTTCTACATTGATGGTATTTTTCAGCACTTTTAATATTTCATTGAAATTTTTTGTCATTTTTTCTAATTTATATGTATTATGTCCCTTTTATTTTGCTTTTTTAGGACTGTCAAATTATATTTGGCTTTCAGCAGTTTCACAATGATGTCATAAATGATATATATGTATGGATATATATATACTATTTTCACAAGATAAATTGTGGACCAGGCGTGGTGGCTCACACCTGTAATCCCAGCACTTTGGGAGGCTGAGGTGGGCGGATCACGAGGTCAGGAGATCGAGACCATCCTGGCGAACACGGTGAAACCCCGTCTCTACTAAAAATACAAAAAAATTAGCCGAGCGCAGTGGCGGGCGCCTGTAGTCCCAGCTTCTAGGGAGGCTGAGGCAGGAGAATGGCATGAACCCTGGAGGCGGCGGAGCTTGCAGTGAGCCAAGACCGCGCCACTGCACTCCAGCCTGGCCGACAGAGCGCGACTCCGTCTCAAAAAAAAAAAAAGATAAATTGTGAACACAATTCTTCAGCATTAAATATTTTCTTTGTTTCTCAAAGAAGTTTCACAGACTGGAGATCCTTTTCTTTATTAAAAGCCAAGACTTTTTCTTTATGAGCCATTCAAGCATAGTTTTTATTTTTATTTTGTTTTCATTTTCTTTTTTTTCTTTTTTTTTTTTTTTTTTTTGAGACAGAGTCTTGCTCTGTCACCTAGGCTGGAGTACAGTGGCATCATCTCAGCTCACTGCAACCTCCACCTCCCAGATTCAAGCAAATCTCCTGCCTCAGCCTCCCAAGTAGCTGGGATTACAGGCACTCGCCACCACACCTGGTTGATTTTTGTATTTTTAGTAGAGACAGGGTTTCACCATATTAGCCAGGCTGGTCTCAAACTTCTGACCTCAAATGATCCGCCTGCCTCAGCCTCCCAAATACCTGGGATTACAGGCGTGAGCTGCCGTGTCTGGTCTGAAACATATTTTTAGAATAGCACAATATTGCTCATTTATGAGCATTTTCTCACAATTGTATATGTATATGCAAATGTATCCTTGAATATTTACTACTTCTTAGAGGGAATTTTGAGGTATAATATATATGGAATGGAGTAAGGATTTTTTTTTTTCAATGAGTGAGCAATTCTTAAAACAATACAGAGTTATTAAAGAACTCTTAAAGGATAGTTTACCAGGGATTACCAGTGGTATGCTGGTAAAGATTTGAAGTTACTAGCTCTACAGGGAAATGAAAAAAACAACAATAAAAACAACAACAAAAGGACCTTAATTTGTAGCATTTGCTTATTTCTGTGATATAAATAGACTCACTATGGCCGATATCCAGCTATCAACAGGTCATCACTGAAATGAAATTGGAAAGAGACGCATAGTGGTAGCACAGTGTTACAAAGTATTTCTACCATATGTAATAGTCATAAATAAACTCAGGAGCATAAATGCAGTAAAATAATTAAATGCAGTAAAATAATTAAAAAGTGGTAAGTTTTGAGTATTTACTACCATCATTTGTAATATAATTTATTTGATTGTAAGCTTATACCTAATATAATTTAAGTTATAGTAATGCCAGAGTTTACCAACTAGATCACAAAACTTCTGAAATTTTAGCAATTGGCTCTTGCAAGCTGGTACAAGCCAGCTCCTGTTAACCATTAAAAATGTAGATGTCATTGCACATGTGCCTACTGATGTCATAGTCCAGAGAGGTTAAGTTTTTTTGTGCCCAAATTGTTGAGAGCAAATGTGAATTCATTGGGAACAATCATGAAGGTAGTGGGCAAATTATCTGGAATGTATTTGTAAACAGTCTTGATATTACAAGTCTTGGTGAGGTTCAATCAGCTATAGTCTTACTTTCTTTTCTTTTTTTTTTTTTTTTCTTTAGACAGGGTCTCCCTTGATTGCCCAGGCTGGAGTGCAGTGGCACAGTCACAGCTTACTGCAGCCTCAATCTCCAGGACCCAAGCAATCCTCCCACCTCAGCCTCCTAAGTAGCTGGGACCACAGACATGTACTACCACATCTGGTTAATGTTTGTTTGTTTTGTAGAGAGAGGGTGTTGCTATGTTGCGCAGGCTGGTCTTAAATTCCTACTCTTAGGCAATCCTCCCTTCTTAGCTCCCAAAGTGCTGGGATTATACATGGGGACCCCAAGCCCAGCCAATTTTCTTATTTTTCTTCAAACCTTCCTGCCCTTTGTCAGGATATCAAGAAAATGCAAGATCTTGGGTTACTTTATTAGAATAGCCCCATTTTATATATTAAAATAAAAATATATTATCACTAGGCTGTGCTCTAATTGTTACGCTTCTCGGGAGGCTAAGGCAGGAGAACCACTTGAACCTGGGAGGCGGAGGCTGCAGTGAACTGAGATTGTGCCACGCTCTCCAGCCTGGGTGACAGAGTCAGTCTGTGTCAAAAAAAAGAAAATTCCATTTAGTTTATTTACTTTCGTGTCTTCATTTTTTCCCTCCGTTTCCTCCCAGTATGTGTCCAACCCAAGCACTAACTTGCTGTGGGGAAGGAGGATGTGATTGGGATCTTCCCTGACCCTTCACACTCCTTTCTCATTTTCTTGCTGTTTTCTGGTCTTTCAAGTATGAAGCAGGAAAAAGGAAAGAGAAGTAAAATGGCAAAATGAATTTTTACTTGTATGATGTTACTTATATTTCTCTCCCAGCAGGTGAATGACTTCTATCCAGCAGATATCCTAATGCTTGCTAACATGGTGTCTCTCTTATAAGGGACTTTCGTTGTACTGTGAATCCCTTCTGCCTACTACCACTATCATAGCTGATAACCTGTACCTTTCCCTGAAAGGGATAATGCTAGGTCTGGCTGATGATTTTTTCCAAGTTGCCCTCAATTTCTACTCCAATAACACAGGTTGTATAAACTCTTACTTTAGAGGTTATTTAGACACAGAGACATCTCTTTTGGTCAAATTCTTTTCCAGATGGCTCAAACCTAATCACTGTACTTACTATAATTGTTACTCCGACACAAAAAAAAATACTATCCCTGTATCAAACCCTGAACATACAGACTTCTCCTAAAAATGTCTTTCTATTACTCTCTGATGGTGACCTGGGATGGAGCTACAAATTCTTCCCTATCAAATATCTAGACCAAGGGTAAGAGATGCAATTTTCCCTCTTTGTAACAGTTACCACTGTCTATAGGTGAGCCCCTTCAACTTCCCCTTACTTTTTTTGATGGTAGGATCAGGCCTGTCTATTCTTCCTCCCAAAAGAAGGGGAGAATCAATGCATAGCATTTACTGCCAGGCTGAAAAATCTTCCCCAGAAATACTTACTCATTAATTTCCATAATAAATGGCCAGCTTGTCTTTTATGTAGGATAGAGGTGGATGACAAGCAATTTTTTTTTTTTTTTTTAAACAGAGTCTCGCTCTGTCACCCAGGCTGGGGTGCATTGGTGCAATCTCAGCTCACTGCGAGCTCCACCTCCAGGCTTCACGCCATTCTCCTGCCTCAGCCTCCCAAGTAGCTGGGACTAGAGGCACCCGCCACCACACCGAGCTAATTTTTTTGTATTTTTAGTAGAGATGGGTTTCACCATATTAGCCAGGATGGTCTTGATCTCCTGACCTTGTGATCCTCCCGCCTTGGCTTCCCAAAGTGCTGGGATTACAGGCATGAGCCACGGTGCCTGGCCGCAATTCTTTAAATAACTTGTTTGGGATACTTCTTTGCAATTCCTTCATGTATGATTAAGAGCTTCTCTTTAGAATGTAAGGGACTTTATAATACTAATTGTTTCTACCTTTGGGACCTCAATCAAAATTTCCAGACAACAAAAAAATGTTTATTTAACTTATTTGCTCTTGCTTTTATAGGCATTTTAGGATATGGAGAGTGGGTGGGTATGACTGCACAGAATAGTCATGTAAGAACTTATAATGCTTAACAGGTATTAGAGTTATTTGGGGTGTTGGCAGAATTATTTTTGTAATTAATTACAAGGTAAATAATATGGACTTCGTAACGCTAATAGTCAACATTTACTGAGTATTTACTCTATGCCAGGCATTTTTCTAAACCATTTACATGGATAAACCTGTTTAATTGAGAGCAAATATTATTGAGCCAGAGTTCGAGGTTGAATGAGGCCCTTGTGATTATTTCTATGTCGATCTGAGGAGGAATAGGGTTCTCTTAATGTCATCAGAAGGACCTCTTAGAGATTGGTAAGAAGCAACTGAGTTGAAGAGCTCTTGATCACCATCCCTTCCTAAATCAGATCAGCTTTGGACTTCTGTATCTTTTACATGATATGATAAGTTTCCCTCCAAGATTTCTGTCTGCCTAAAAGATCTTTGGTGGACATACATTCTCCCTTTTTCAGTAACGACACTGTTATTTTTTCTTTAGAGAATCTTTGCCCTGACTCACAGTCCATTTGGTTTAAGTGGACATAATATTTCTCCTGTTCATGACTTATTACCACCTAATATTCGAATAGATCATTTAGAGAGCTCCACCTCCTAGAGTAACAGGCATATGACTGAAGCCCAGACAACTGGGCCAAATGCAGGACTTCTACTGAAACAACTGGGAATTGGCATCCCTCTCATTTCTGTTGATGTAATAGAGCTGCAGAAAGTTGAACTCAGAATAGCTTCTGGTAGTTATATCATCAAAACAAAAGAAGAATTTGCCTGAAAGTAAAATGCAAAAAAAAAAAAAAAATGCTGAGAGATAGAGATTAAGTCCTAGTGATAGTGGCAGAGTCTTTGGTCCTAGCCAAGCCTGACCATAGATCTGCCACTGGATTTTTTAAAGTTTTGGGTTATGTGAACAATTTCTTTCTGGCTGAAGCCAGTTTAAAGCATGATTGTAACCCTTATTTTAAAAGTTGATAAGTTTCTGCTAATGTTTCATTTTCTTTCAAATCACTAGTCTAGAGGGCACAACTAGTACTGGTTAGTTCCACCCTGTCTTCCTTCAGGTCATCCACCCTATGTTTTTGCTCCTATGTATCAGGCTGAATGTTACACAGACAATTTTTTAAGGCAATCTCAGTACTGTTTATCTCCTCCATAAATTAAGTTTCCTGGAACACTTAATAAAATATATGAGGAAAGAGAGTCGGAACTTCTCAAATGTTTTAGGCCCGATTTGTTATTTTTGTCTTTGCTTGCATATTTATTTGGATTGTATATCATTGGCTGTCCTTTCAGAGTTAAAAGTATAATCCTGGTGTGTCTGCTCAACATTAAATATTTGGATGGATACAAAAAGATTCTACATCTGGTTGGAAAGTAAGAGTCAATCCAACATGTCTGGATAATGCCAAACAACCAGATGTTTGACCAATTAAAACAAAATTATTCCTGATTTGAATGGTCTTGACTGAAATAAATTGAACCAATTGAGTTACTAAAATGTGCCATGTACCGCATGAAGGATTCTCATATGCGAATTATCTACATAACTTTTCTAATAATCTTGCCCAATTGACAATTACATTACCAGTTTTTACTACAGAAGAAGTGGAAGCTGACTATACCAAGAATGCACAACTAATAAATGGTAGAGTTGGGATTCAAACTCATGCCACATTCCGGCATGTTAGTATTTTCAACACAGCCTCCACTTGTACACATTCAAAGTGCACCGTGTCACCTTTAGACTTGTTTGTTATTCTAGCTGGTCAAGCCTTTCTGATGAAACATGACCTCATGTTGCTGGTGGTGTCAATTTTTTTCACATGTAACTGTTTAATTTTTGAGTTGCTCATCTGTACGGGGGTCTTTCACATCCTCTAGGGCTTCCTTCATTCTAATTCAGCATAACCCTAGACCCGACATGGTTCCAATTTATTCAATTATGTTTTTGGTGTTTGTGGAAAGAGCATTTGATGTTATTAGTTTCATTTCCACTCATCTACCCCATCATTGCAATAAAGAACAGATACATGAAGCAAAGCAGGCCATGCTCTATCACGTGACACGGGCGTGGTCCTGAAAGAGTCTTTTCCTAAAGTTCTTAGATAGTTAAATATAATGGATACTATTATGCTCCATAATGCTAATATTTTTTGTTAAATTACATTATTTTACTTAATCAAAATAAATCTCTCTCAAAGTTGGCAGGAAATTGTTTCATCCATGACCTGGAGACGAAGAGTCTCTCTGTGATTCACAGGAGAATACACTAATGCTTATGCAATGCAGAACATTTAGGAGGAAAGGGCCCGTGGATAGCTATCCATTCTGGTGACCTAGAAAAATGCTGGTGTTGAAGTTTGTGTGATCTGCTTCAGGACTTATGTTCGACTTCTATGCTATCCATAGAAACCACTTTCTCCATGCCACTTGGCCTCTTCCTTAAAACTCCCAAGGCACAAAATTTTTAACTCTTCAGATTCCAGGAATCATTGCATCACTTGATCTGAGTTAATGTCTCCTGTGTAGTCACATGTCTTTAAGGATGTGCTGCTCCTACCGCCTCCAAGTTAAGTGAACCAATGTATGTCTATGGTCTAGACATTCTCCTCTCAGATATTCTGGTTCACAAGTTCTAAAATCCTCCACTTTCATATACCATGTAAAGTTCTGTAACTCCTCTGGGCAAAAGAATCCCACACTCCAGAACAGAAGCATTTTCTAAGGAAAATGGGGTGAACTGTTAAATCTCTGACAGTGATGAAAACATGGTGGAAATGGATCTCTTTATAAATTACATTTCTGTATTTTTAAGCTTGTAATATTAAAAAAACCCAACATTTAAAAAATAATAAAAATAAGAATAAAATAAAAAACTAACATTTTAAAAAATTACAAATTAGAAGTGTAAAACATTTTATATTTAGAATAGATTAATGATAATAGCCAACATTTATTAAACACTTATTGCCAAGTATCATTCTAAAATCTAAAAATCAAAATTCAAAACTTATATAGTAGCTGGTTGTACAGCTAGAGTATGTGAGAAAATAATGTTCTGTACTATTTTACTCTTACAGATGAGGAAAGCAAGGCTGAAACAGGTTGATAGTTATCTTGGTTTTAGAAGATCACATAGAATGAATACGTTAAAGTCAGGTTTTAGACCCAAGTTTGATGGATTTTAAAGTCCGTGTTCTGAATTACTACAGTGGTTTCTGAATCATAGCATTGATCCTAAATGTCCTACAGACAACACGGGTTCAGGGTTTCTTAAAAGTGGTTCATGGCCGGGCATGATGGCTCACACCTGTAATCCCAGCACTTTGGGAGGCCAAGGCAGGCGGATCATGAGGTCAGGAGATCGAGACCATCCTGGCTAACATGGTGAAACCCCGTCTCTACTAAAAATACAAAACATTGGCCGGGTGTGGTGGTGGGCGCCTGTAGTCCCAGCTACTCGGGAGACTGAGGCAGGAGAATGGCGTGAACCCGGAAGGTGGAGCTTGCAGTGAGCCAGTGAGCTGAGATCACGTCACTGCACTCCAGTCTGGGCAACAGCGAGATTCCATCTCAAAAAAACAAACAAACAAACAAACAAACAAACAAGTGGTTCAAGAATTATCAGCACTAGTAAATTTATTTGAGCTACTCCAGAACTTCTGAATCAGAATATTTGGGTATGAGACCCAGGATGTGTATGTGACCAAGTTCCTTGAGTGATTCTTAGACATGGTAACTTTAAGAATAGGTTATCATATACCCACTGTATCTAAAGGGTTTTTGCTTGTTTTGGGCTACAACATAAATGATACTGACATGTACAACAAACTTTGATGTATACCCAATGTCATATGCACATTTCAGGACATTCGCTTCAACACAGCTCATTTCTCTCAAAAAAAAGTGTTAAAATAATAGTGAAAGGAGTTAATAGAGATACAACTTTGAACTTTCATTAAAAATTTTTCAAGGCCAGGAGCAGTGGCTCACGCCTGTAATCTCAGCACTTTTGGAGGCTTAGGTGGGTGGATCACAAGGTCAGGAGTTCGAGACCAGCCTCGCCAATATGATGAAACCCCATCTCTACTAAAAATACAAAAAAAGTTAGCTGGGTATGGTTGCTCACGCCTGTAGTCCCAGCTGCTTGGGAGGCTGAGGTAGGAGAATCACTTGAACCCGGGAGGTGGAGGTTGCAGTGAGCCTAGATCGTGCCATTGCACTCCAGCCTGGGCAACAAGAGCAAGACTCTGTCTCAAAAAAAAAAAAAAAAAAAAATCAGATATTATAGTGTTTTAAAGGTTATCAATAATAAATAACTTATAGTTCCCACAACTGTGTTGATACATTGAGAGTGAGGAACTCTGGTCTAGTCCAACACATATTTTTTTTTTTCTTTTTTTGAGGCATGGTCTTGCTGTCACCAGGCTGCAATACAGTGGTGCGATCTCAGCTCACTGCAACCTCCACCTCCCAGGTTCTAGCTATTCTCCTGCCTCAGGCTCCCGGGTAGCTGGGATTACAGGCGTGCAACACCACGCCTGGCTACTTTTTTGTATTTTTAGTAGAGACAGGGTTTCACCATGTTGGCCAGGCTGGTCTTGAACTCCTGGCCTCAAGTAATCCACCCGGTTTGGCCTCCCAAAGTGCTGGGATTACAGGTATGAGCCACCACACCCGGTCCCAACATTAATTTTTTTTTAAGGTGAGGAAACGAAACATAAAATTTTAGTGATTTACACAAATTCTATTAGCTAATGAGTGACAAAGCTAGAATTTAAACCCACAGATACCTAAACCTTCAGGATATTCTGGTACCCTCTAGTACATGGCATATGGTAGGTGTCTAAATACATATTGAGATAGGGGTCTTCTATGTTGCCTAGGCTTATCTTGAACTCCTACCCCCAAGCAACACTCCCACCTCAGTTTCCTGAGTAGCTAGAACTATAAGGCTTGTACCATCCTGCCTGGTCCTTATTTATTAGTATTGAATGTATATAACTGTTTTTTAACTCTGGCAGTTCATTTAATATTCGAGTGAAAGAAATTGGAATCAATCTGTGGATACTCTTGGGCCCACATGTATGAGCTGTGAGATATAATTGGTTAGGCAATAAAAATGCTGTGGCCTCAGATGAGTTTTAAAACTGGATTCAATGAGTGTAATTTGCACTTGGGGTTGAAGTTTACTGTAATTTACCTCATTTCATGTAGATTATGACTGAAGAAAGATGAGTCCAGATCATTTATGACTGAAAAAGGCCATAGAACATATTGGGAAAAACTCAGCATGGAACCAAAACCAAATTACTAGTGTAGAAATCATGAAGCAGTGTGTATTCGTCAGTTCTGGCTTCCACAGCAAAATACCGTACACTGAGTGGCTTGAACAAGAATTTGTTTGTCACGGTTATGAAGGCTGGAAAGTCTATGATCGAGGTGCCAGCAAATGCAGGGCCTAGTTAGGGTTCACTTCCTGGCATCAGACTGCTGCCTTCTTGCTGTATCCTAACATGGAAGAGAAAGAGAGAGGAAGCTCTCTGGTGTCTTTTCTTATAAGGGCACTAATTCCATTATGGTGGCCCCTACCGTCATGATCTCATCTAAACCTAATCACTTCTGGAAGGTCTCATCTCCAAATACCATCACCTGTGGGATTAGGGGCTTAACATACGAATTTTGGGGGAACACAATTCAGTCCATAACATAGGGGATGGTTCCAGAATATCTGTACAGCATCCCAGAAAACTAGAAGTGACAGACTACAAGTAAGAAGAGCGTGAGGTAATAGTTTTCAAATGAAGGAAGATGACTAGAAGGTATGAAAAGATGAAAAATAATGGCACATCAAAATTTAAATAAGTATAATTAAAATAGTGATATTTACAATAATTGTCATCTAATATTTACCATCTGTCAATCCTTCACATGAATTATTTTAATAAAACCATACTAGACCTATTAAGTAGATACTACCTAATATTATTGTCACTTTACAAATGAAGAAATTAGCCCTAAATAATGCAACTACTGTGCGCCAGACTGAGTCTAAAACCTATGCTACTGCAAATTTCCATACCATAAACTTCTAGTACTTTAAATTTCAATATACCAGCTGTAGAGACACTCACTCTTGCTTGACCATGTCTAGTAATATGGAGGTGATTCTCTTTTGAGGCTGCCTATTCCCCTTTAAAATATTAATGCTATGGTTCCTGATATACACAAGAAGAATTAAGCTGATTTCTTTTTTATATAGCAAAGCTCTAGATATCTGAATGTAGTTATAATTATCCCACCCTATTTAGTTTATCCAACTAATGGGTTCTCGTCTTCAAGCTTCATTTCTCCTACATCTGCCAACATAACTCAGAATATTATTAATTAGCCAGTTAATCCCCCTGAATAATCTTTTATTTATTTATTTATTTGAGATGGAGTCTCACTTTGTTGCCCAGGCTGGAGTGTGGTAGGATAATCTTGGCTCACTGAAACCTCCGCCTTCTGGGTTCAAGCGATTCTCCTGCCTCAGCCTCCTGAGTAACTGAGACTAAAGGCATGCACCACCATGCCCAACTAAATTTTTGAATTTTTAGTAGAGACGGGGTTTCACCATGTTGGTCAGGCTGGTCTCAAACTCCTGTCCTCAAATGATTCTCCTGACTCAGTTTCCCAAAGTGCTGGGATTACAGGCGTGAGCCACTGTGCCGGGCCTGGATAATCTTATTTGAAACACCTTCATCTTGATTTTAGTCTCCAAAAATGAAAATGCACTGGATATACCAATACTTTAGATACAAACAGAGCAGAATGGAGGGGAAAGATGGTCACATCTTTCCTGAGTGTGGTGAGCATACTCTACATCACAGTTGGGCTTAGACAATTCTATTTTCATCTTCCCTGATCATAACTCTATAGTGTCAGCTCTGCTTGCTTTATGACCAAACCACAGCAGATTAGGCCAGAGATGGACACAATCCACAGGAAACGAATCCAGTGGCTGGCTAATTATTTTATCCTCAAGGTTATGAACTAAGGTACAAATAACAGAAATTACTAAAATGGTATCAGAACTCAGAGATTTATAACTAAAGATGATCATGAAGAATCTGTGCCTGACTCAGAAAAAAAAGATAAAATATTGATAAATAGAATATATGGATACAAATGAAGGTAACTATTTATTTATATTTATATTTCCAGTGTTTTTCATTTTACTTGACAGATACAACTCAACAGATTGTTGTTAAAAGAACTATATTTAAAAACATGAAGAGGTTTTTATGTAATGAAATATAGACTACAGGGAATATGAAAGGTATATCCTAGCCCTAGTCTATATAACAAGTTCTCAAGAGATGCTCAAATGATTAAATAATTTATATTATCTGTCATAAATGAAGATAGAGATGAACTGAGCAGAAATACATGTATTTGCTTTGGACCATGATGAACCATGAGATAAAGTACAAGAATTCTATATGACGTCTTCTAAAAAATAGGACAGGTTACAGTCTCTTTTGCTTAGATGCTTGTTTTCTCCAGCCAAGCTAGATTACTTTTACCTCCTCACGTGTGTCATACAGTCTCAGGTCTTAAACTACCTCACAGATCTCAGGATCTGTCCAGCCCTCTACCTTCATGTAGCTAATGCCAATATTTTTCCCAATGTTTCGTTGGTAGACCCCAATATAATTTGGAATGTCTTCTACTGTGTTCATTTAGCATATTGTGAGAATCCTTACCATAATTTTATCATGCCATACTTTTTGTGAGTTTAAAATGTATATTAAGAACTTTTCTATGTTCTGGCTAGGAAAGTGAACTCTGTAATCAGGAAGTCAAAGGTTGCCATCCTGGCTTTGGTTTTAAATTGTGTTCCCCAGAAATCCAGCTAAGGGGCAACATGAAATGACTTAATCTTGTTCTTAGCCACTGATATTTTCTGAATATCTAATGACATGGGCATTATAACAAGTCAGGGCTCCCCCAAATCAGATAGACTTGAGAAAAAATTGAATTATGTAACTTACAATTTGTGTAAATATCTCTGAAATAGTTATTAAAATATCAATATTACATGTCAAATGCACTCAATGTTAAGTTTTAGATTTAAAGGGTTATTTTCACATCAAGAATATTTTGCAACTGTAAAGTGCTTTTTTACTTGCAAAGCTTTTCCACATATGTTCTTATTAAGTCATCACACCCATCTTATTGGATAGACAAGACATGCATTCTACTCCCTTTTACAGATAAGAATACTGAAGCTGAGGCTCAGAGAGGTAGTAACTCTTCAATGCTGTCCAGCTCATAAAAGGCAGAGCTGTTACTCCACCTATGGTTTTCTGGCTCCCAGTCCCATGTACTTTTCCATTACACCACATATGTCACTGATTGCTCCTATCAGTCAAGTTTTGGGAGGTAGGAACTCAAGAAGCCAATTAAAGAATAATCTGGTGTGTCATAAGGCAGGAGGAGGAAAGGTGGCAGGCTGTGTGGTGAAGCTCAACAATACACAGCTATTGTTTATGTGAGCAACAGGAAAGGTGTTCTAAGGTTACTTGTTTAGCATGATTTGCTGAATGTAGGGATATACTAAAAAGCATCTGCCAAAATCAATCAAACATATATATGAAAATGTGTTAAAAATCTAACTTCAAATCAAACCTTGCAGACAAGCTTTGACAAAAGTCAGTGCAATGGAGTTTTGGAGGTGAGAGGAATGTGCATTTCATCATTTATGCAGTAGGTCTTCCTCATAGCCTTTTGGAACAAAGCTTTGTGAATCACATATAAATACAGTTTGTCTTGGTAGACTCTGGAATTAGCTCACACATTAAAACTTTCTCTAGAATGCTGAATTCAGTTCAAAAAGTTGTTGGCTTTCGGGTGCCTGCCCTCACAAGACAGCATTTAAAAGTTTTCCCCCTTTAGTGCTATCCTTCGTATTTCTCTTACATATCATTATTTCATCAAATGTAGGTACTCAATATGATTCCAATTTTATTTCGTTTGTTGGGCCATGAACCTGGGTAACCCTAGGCACATGGCCAAGTTTCTGGTAACAATAAAATCAGCATTAGAGTAAAAGAACATCAAGAATCCTGCAGTCATAAGGTAATGTGGAGTCCATCTGGGTAGCTATGAAAAATACATAAGAGTGTGTTTTCTTCTATGATAGTTGTGTTCTCTGAGTTGACAGAACTAGGTCAAAGATCTTGACAGCATATTTTCAATACATTTAGCCAGGAGAAAACAGCACTTGTCCTTTGTATCTGGTTCAGATTTTTGTTTTGATTTATCATTTCTTCTGAGATTCTTAGAATCACAGAACCCTAAAAACTACAGATACAATATATTTATCAATGATAAATATATTTATCAATACAAATATATTGTAATAAAATACATTATATTTACCAGTTTAACAGAGAAGGGCAGACTGCCTATATATAAACACATCTTACGTTCGACAGGTTTTGTTTTCACGTTTGAAGTCCTGGGTAGAGTGGAGAAGAGTCTATGAAAGAGTATTTTTCTTGAGATAATCATGCTATATATATTCCTTTCCTTCATTTTGGCACATTATTTTATCGTTAGCACCGAGCACCATTTTAGGTACCTATTAGGTACCAAAATATATTTGGTGAATCCTGAGGTCAAGAGTTCAAAACCAGCCTGGCCAATATGGTGAAACCCTGTCTCTACTAAAAATACAAAAATTAGTTGGGCATGGTGGCAGACGCCTATAATCCCAGCTACTAGGGAGGCTGAGGCAGGAGAATTACTTGAACCTGGGAGGTGGTGGCTGCAGTGAGTCGAGATCGGACCACTGCATTCCAGCCTGGGTGATAGAACAAAACTCCATCTCAAAAAAAACAAAACAAAAACAACAACAACAAAAAAACAAAAACAAACAAAAACCATATATATATATTTGGTGAATAAAGGAATGAGTAAACTACCCTGTTTTCATTCTTCACTCCATTGTAAACCATGCTTCTTTCTTTGATGTTTGCACTAACCTCTTATTTATAAATTGTGTACTCTCCATATACCAACTACTTAGATAAACTCTTCCTGTATCAGTCCTTAGTTATTAAATCAGAAGAATAAGTTAATCATTTTTCCCTAGATTGTTTAAATGAATTTTTAATTTGATTAACTTTTACAATTTTTCCATAGCTTAATTGCTTTGGAATTCGAGGTGTATGCTTATGCTTACTTTTTCCATTTCAAGTTCCACAGAAGTTATTTTCTTTAGTTTTCGGCAAGTATTTATGATGAGCACCTGTTAGTTAAATGAAGTAATGCATTTTCCATTTGGAAACATGTAAACTAAGGCCTACAGTCTGGGGAGCTGCTATTCTTAAATGTTTCCTAAGAAAGTCAATTCATCTTTCCTTTTTATACTAGGATGATAAGCAATAAGACTTTAGAGAAACCACTTGTCTTTACATCTTCTTCAAAGGCAGTTATTAACCTTTGTATCTCTAGAGTCCATTTCTGTCTTTCCATTAACAAGTCTATGATCCAAAAGAAAAACATAAAATACCTCTTTTCAAAGAATGCTGGCCCAACATATAAGAAAAAATAATATATTAATACTCTCTCTGTATAATGAAAAATTGTTTTGGCTGCAATTTTTTGGCCAAAATATTGTCTCCTCTTTTGCCAGCAACATTTCACATGAACACACATTTGGCTTCTCTGGATATTTCTGCTTCAGACAAACAGCAATACAGAGGGCTACTCAAGAGGAAACTGTTAGCTCATTTCCGAATTAGATTGCCCTGAGCATTGAGGAACCACACTTGTTCTCAAGTCTTGAGGAAGAAATTGGAAATTTATGGCTCCTTTAAAGATGCCTCCTTTTCTATAAATTTTCACTGTCAGAACTCTTTTCCCACAATAGCAGCATCTTCACATATTACTTGTGTCTCTGTTAACAAAAAATCAAGTAAAATGACATTTGTTTTCTTTGGCAAAAAGATAAGACCTGAAAACCACGTCCTACTTCTTACTTCCCACTCTTTCTTTAGGTCTCCACTCAATTCTTAGGTTATGTGGGCACTGCTGGGAGACATTTTTTAATCTCTGTCTTATTCTCAACTAGAGGCAAGATGACTTCTGTCTGGGAGCCTATGACCCCTCCATTCCAGAATTAGGCATGACTCAGGCCACTGAGTCAAGCAAGATAAGATTCCCCAGCATTTATACCAAGTAATAAATGACCTTATGTTTCATCATAAATTTTCTTTGTCAATTATATATTTCCTGAACATATGCCTTATCTGAACAACTGAATTTACATTTCTTACTGCAGGTGTTGCCAAGTTTTGATGCCATCTATCGCATTTTCACAGGCTCAGGCATTTAACAAGTGCTTTCACATGTACAATGTGATTGGACACAGTGTCAATCACAGCAGTAATTGCAAAAAAAAAAAGACAAGAGTAGTAACAATAACCACCTTAGGATGATCCCATACATGCCAGATGCTGATTTTTTAGGATGTCATATGGATGTATCCACAGACCTCAATGTGGTGACATTCCCTTTCATACCTAAATTTCAATAGATCCAAACTCCTGTCTTTCCTAGTTCTACCAGATTCCTCTCCCAGAGCAATATCTGATATTTCCTCTCCAAAACATGTATGTGCTTCACAGTTGTACCCTGTCTTTCCTTTCTCTCTCTAATTGGTCATCCTGCTTTGACCTGGTTCTCTTCAAAGCACCTAAAAATGTGCCTTCAGATTAATCACTGCTAATTCCAGGCTACAGTATTTAATAAACTTTAGGATAATAGTTTTGGGATATTTAATAATTTTAGGATAATTTAAATAAATGTGTAACTAAGCATATATATAATAAATATATATAACATATATATAACAAGCAAATACACTAAGTCTAATTAGTTAAACACTTTGACTGCTACTAGAAATAAATATGCCTAAAAACAAAGACCAAGTTCATCCACATCTCCTCTTCCAAATCCCTGCTGCTTCTGTGAGCTGAATGCAAGCTAATTCCCAGTAAGAATCATTTTCTATTTCTATGCCATGGAGTCTAGCTCCCAACTCCTCGTAGCTCCAGAGGTAGAAGAACTTTCTTCCACAGACTCAAAAGAACTAAATTCTGCCCAATGGTGTGCATAATGGTGTGCATAATGGCAACATCTATATACTCTAGTGGATACTTACTCATTTAACAATTATCTGACATATATATTCAACAGCTATAATAATTTCCAACACCAGGCATTGTGCTAAGCTACTGTATGCTCAGTGATTACAAACAACAGCAACATGAAACAACAACAAACATATTACTTGTTCTTATGGATCTTACAATCTATTGGGGAGATATCATTGCATATCTCTACATCCGGGAAATTTTATCTTAAATATATATGGGGCATAGAGTCTCATTCATGTAGCACTCTAAGTTTTTTTTTATATATTTTTCTCTACTGTGAAGGAAAGTTCAGTCCTGAGTTAGTAGCTTACACACACACACACACACACACACCACACGCGCGCGCACACATACATTCTTCTCAAAAGCAAATGAACACAGCATTTGGTAATAAAGAAAATAAGTTTTGGGAAAAAACACAAAACAAAACTATAACCCTGTCTGCTTCTGCTTACATTAATAAGCCAAGTTATATAACTGATGAGAATATTTAGCATTTTACTTTGAAGCACTTGCATTGAGATTACTTTGCTGGTTTAAGGCTTTCTCGAGAATAAAGAATACATATTTGTTTTATGTTTTCATAACGAATTAGCTAATGTTTGTGATCCTTCCATACCAAAAAGTCATTGTTAAGGTGACTCCAACTATGTAAAAAAATAATTATTATACTATTTATATTATTATATTCTATTACTGTAATAGCATGATCATTCTTATTATTACTCACATTACAAACATGCTTTCATTAGGCTTCAAAGAAAATTTGCCATTCACATACCTCTTTTCAAATAGTTTTCTCGTGAATCCTCAAAAATTAACTTCAGTTTAGTTATGCAGCTTTTTAAATATGAAATTACATATTTATCGACAGTGACTTATCCAAGGCAACACAATTAAATTGTCAATGTAGATTTGTGTTATTGATCCAGGTCTTTCTGATTCCAAAGTTTTGCTTTATTCCATATATGCTTTTGGATAGGTATGGGCTTATTTCCTTTAGGAGATTGATGACTTCTTTTGTTTTATACAACTCTGTCCAGTACAACTTGTTAATATATAATATATACATGAACAACAGACAGAGAAAGGAGAAATAAACCATCCATGTCATGCCAGTGACAAAGAAACATCTTTACAGTGACATGGAGACAAAGCCACTAGAAATGGGTATATATTTGACTTTTTAGTCTATTAACATAAAGTGGTCTTAACAGACCACTTAGTAATTTTCAAACATCTATGAAATCTTTCTTTTAGTTTTCATAAGGAATATAATACCTTTTACTCATTTACCAAATATAAAATTGGTAAATTTTATATTAGTACACATTTAAGTACAGTATACATTACTATTTAATGTAATTTTTCAAATAAGAGATAATTTCCCTCTCAAAGTGTCAGATATATTTCTGCATTAGGCCAAGCTTTATACCCCAGCCTCCTGACTCGGGGCAGCATTGAGGTTCACAAAACCTGGGCTGAATCATCTACTCTCCACAGCAACCCACCCGACCTCCAACACAAATACACATGCACACACATACACACAATCCCAAGCTATTCTAAATAAAGTACCTCATTGACTTCTACCGCATTGGAAGGAAAACTGTCATTCTGGTATTTTTCAGTATTAAAAACAGCTATAGCCAGTAAAGAAACCTAAAAGGAGCTATTTGATGAGCACTTGACCAACAAGACAAATAAAAGGCAAAAAATAAAGATCTAAATCAAAACTTTCAAGAAAACTGCAGTGTAACAATGAAAGTTCAGCAAAATGCATTGCTTCTCTCTCGATGTATTACTTGAAAAAGGTTCTATTAACAACAACAAACAGCTAACAAAATTTTGGGGAAAAATGTGTGATTCAAAACATCTAGTTTATAGACAAATTGCAAAACATGTAGTGGTTGACTGAGTTTACTAATTTTTTAAATGGCTGTATATAAAGCCCCTGTTAAAATTCCCAACAATACAACTATCTTTTCCTACTATATTCCTACAATAAGCAAAAAATGTTATCAATAATTTGAGGCACATGCAAACCCACAGCAAATATTTTTATCTAATGTCTAAAAATCATACAGATGACTCAATAATCAATAATTTTTATCTCACATGGGGTGAGGCAGGCCTATTATAAACCAACAAAAATGAGTTTCCATTCTGAATTCAGCAGAAGATTCCTTGGCATACCTATTGAAAGATGTGCTATTGAAAACTAAATATGATTCAAAATATTAAAATGCTCCAATTAGACATCTACTTCACCAATACCTCTGTTTTTTATCATTTACAAAAATGATCCCATGTCCCAGGTTGATAATTGGATTTGAAATTATGGCTCAAAATGTCATCGAACACAAAAAACAGTTTGTCCACTGGTAACAGGATTCGCTCACCGGCGAGCAGCTTCCTGGATCTCTCATTTGTATGCTTCCACTTTAATTTCTGCCATCTCTACAGCTTGTAATGCCTTTTGAAAGCCCTTGTTACTTTGACAGCATGTTTTAACATCCCTCTTCATTTTGGTTCTTGACTGGCTGTCCCACGTGGATCCAATTTTGCTCTCTTATCTTTTTAGTTTCAAGCACAGAAGCTTTCTGGGAGAGGTTTTCCTAGAACCAGCTCTGCACCTGGGTGACCTCTACTGGCAGGGCCTTCCTGAAGGGCCCTTCACAAACAAAAGGAGAAAGGGAATTATAAATATGGATTTTAAAATATTGTCTGTCTGTCAATCTTCTTTTATTTTCTCATTCCCTTCCGTCAGCTACATTCTCCAGTCCCATAAAGTCAACATATATCTCTAGTTTGGGACACTAAGGGACTTTATAATGCAGTTTGTTACTTCTTATTTTAATATGGTTAAAGAGAAACCCAGATAAGTTATGTGACTTGTGCAAAACTACACAAACTGCTAGAGCTAGAACTAAGTCTTTGCCAGAAAAATTTCCTGGTTCCCCATTCCTCTTTTAAACCATTTCATTATTCTCTTTGGGTCGATTGTTCAAGTTGTTGTAGTTGGGAAAAATTTTAAATCCTCCATTAAAGGACAGAAATTGTTATTGAAAAATTAAACTAAGTTTAAAATTCTTTAATTGTATGCAGAAAATATGCTTCAAATCTGTGAACTGTCTGTTGGATAATAAAGGGTATGTCCTGTATTATACATTTGGACGACCAGAAACAGATGCCGTTACTGCACATAGTCTGCTTTTTGAGCTAAGGAAACCCCCATGACATCTTTGCAGTCTCAGGTCCATTCTCCATAGACACAACTCTCTGGATGACATTAAATGAATAGGGATAGATTTCAAAGCCTGTCAACTAGAAGATCCGACAGATTGAGGTAAAGAAGTCTGTTCTCTGCTCCATAGTTGAGTTCCTCTATGAAAACCGTGAACTACAGAGCCTCAGTCTCCTCATCTATAAAATGGGGATAGCCACATCTGCTCCAAAGCATTTTTGAAGCGCCCTATAGCATATATACACACATACACACACACATATAATGTATATATAAGTAATTTTTTCAATTGAACACTGTTGTATAAACATTTACAAGCTAATGCTTGTACCCTCAGAATCCACTCTAGTTGTCTCCTTTGTGAAATCAGCTTGTGAAAAGCTTAGATTTAAATAGCCCAGTTCAATTAGTGAAATTGTACCCCTACTTCCCTCAGGTATTGACTCAGGGATGTACCCATATCTAGGCCTATGAAAATGAGCACAGAAAGTTTCCCTGGATACAATGAAGATGTAAGTATGAGATGATAGAAGCTCTCTCTTCTCTAAGACGAGGCATGATATAGATATTAGACCTGAAGCATCTTTAATTTTACCAGGAAGAAAACAAGCCTGAAATTGAACCCACATGAAAGCAAGATGGTAGAGCCAAAAGAATCACGAGAACAGGAGCTGACACTGATAAACTGCACTATATCCTGCTCTCCCTCTATCTCTGGCCTTTCAGATACATGTTTTGATATGGTTTGTAATTTTAAACCAATTGATTTGGAATTTCTGTTTCTTGAAATCCAAAACATCCTAACTTATAGAAAATGGAAGGTAATTTGTTTTATAAATGTTGATTTGTTTTCATTCAAATACCAGGGCAAGGGAATCCGAACAGAATTGCCTGCTTTTAGCCTCACCTTTTTTACCAGGAGCCTACCTGGAAGGCCAGTGAGTCGGGTATGCACTAACCGGGGCCATTACAGATTTTAAACTGCGTATTTTAAATTTCTCCAAGAACTCTCTATCTGAAGAGATGGGAATACAATCTGCTATCTGAAAAAAAGCACAGAAGGAAGTTTCTGTCCAGGGAAAAATCATAACATCAGTGGATAGGTTTTGCTTTTCCCCCCTGCCACAATTCTCCTCATATTAAGGGGGAATTGGAATGGAGGTCAGCGTTTGTGGGATCTGATTAATGGGAAATTGGGATGTGGAGACATTTACTTTGGGTTTAGTGAAATAGAATTGTGTGAGTTTTGAAGTATTACTTATAGGCATAGTTCTTGTTAGCTGTCCTATATAGGTTTGACTCAGTAGGACGCACATGTACAGGGCCGGAAGCTGTACTACAATGTTAGTATGTCCAACGACACCGGGCACCAGAAGTGGGTGGGTAATGGAAGGAGAAACCAGTTTTAATATGTCCTCATATAGAAGCTACCAGTGCAAAAACTTTCAAGTCATTAGATGTGTTATTATTTATTTACTTTTACTTTAAATTCTGGGATACATGTGCAGAACATATAGTTTTGTTACATAGGTATACATGAGCCAATGGTGGTTTGCTGCACCCATCAACCCATCATCTAGGTTTTAAGCCCCACATGCATTAGGTATTTGTCCTAACGCTCTCCCTCCACTTGCCCCCCAGCCCCTGAAAGGCCCCTGTGTGTGATGTTCCCCTCCCTGTGTCCATGTTTTCTAATTGTTCAACTCCCACTTATGAGTGAGAACATATAGTGCTTGGTTTTCTGTTCCCGTGTTAGTTTGCTGAGAATAATGACTTCCAGCTTCATCCATGTTGTTGCAAAGGACATGAACTCATTCTTTTTTATGGCTGTATAGTATTCCATGGTGTATATGTGCCACATTTTCTTTATCCAGTCTATCATTGATGGGCATTTGGGTTGGTTCCAAGTCTTTGCAATTGTAAATAGTGCTGCAATAAACATACATGTGCATGTCTTTATATTAGAATGATTTATAATCATTGTTATAATGATTTATAAACATTGTTAGCTGTCCTATATAGGTTTGACTCAGTAGGACGCACATGTACAGGGCCGGAAGTTGTACTACAATGTTATGTTAGTATGTTAGATTATAATGATTTATAATCATTCTAATATAAAGTAATGGGATTGCTGGGTCCATGGTATTTCTAGTTCTAGATCCTTGAGGAATCGCCACACTGTCTTCCACAATGGTTGAACTAATTTATGCTCCCACCAACAGTGTAAAAGAGTTCCTATTTCTCCACAACCTCTCCAGCATCTGTTGTTTCCTGATTTCTTAATAATCTGTGGTTTTGATTTGCATTTCTCTAATGACCAGTGATGATGAGCTTTTTATCATGTTTGTTGGCCATAAAAATATCTTCTTTTGAGAATTATTTGTTCATATGCTTCACCCACTTTTTGATGGGGTTGTTTGCTTTTTTCTTGTGAATGTGTTTAAGTTCCTTGTAGATTCTGGATATTAAACCTTTGTCAGATGGGTAGATTGCAAAAATTTTCTCCCATTCTGTAGGTTGCCTGTTCACTCTGATAATAGTTTCTTTTGCTTTGCAGAAGCTCTTTAGTTTAATTAGATCCCATTTGTCTATTTTGGCTTTTGTTGCCATTGCTTTTGGTGTTTTGGTAAATGAAGTCTTTGCCCATGCGTATGTCCTGAATGGTATTGCCTAGGTTTTCTTCTACGGTTTTTATGGTTTTAGGTTTTACTTTAAGTCTTTAATCCATCTCGAGTTAATTTTTGTGTAAGGTGTAAGGAAGGGATCCAGTTTCAGTTTTCTGCATAAGGCTAGCCAGTTTTCCCAGCACCTTTTATTAAATAGGGAATCATTTTCCCATCACTTGTTTTTGTCAGGTGTGTTGAAGATCAGATGGTTGTAGATGTGTGGTGCTATTTCTGAGGTCTCTGTTCTGTTCCATTGGTCTATATATCTATTTTGGTACCAGTACCATGCTGTTTTGGTTACTGTAGCCTTGTAGTATAGTTTGAAGTCAGGTAGCGTGATGCCTCCAGCTTTGTTCTTTTTGCTCAGGATTGTCTTGGCTATATGCACTCTTTGTCCTTTTTGTACCTCTGGAAGAATTTGACTGTGAACCTGTCTGGTCTGGGGCTTTTTTTTTTTTTTTTTTTTTTTGGTTGGTAGGCTATTAATTACTGCCTCAATTTCAGAAGTTGTTTTTGGTCTATTTAGAGATTCGACTTCTTCCTGGTTTAGTCTTGGGAGGGTGTTATGTGCCCAGGAATTTACCCATTTCTGCTAGATTTTCTAGTTTATTTGCATAGAGATGTTTATAGAATTCTCTAATGGTAGTTTGTATTTCTGCGGGATCAGTGGTAATCGCCCCTTTATCATTTTGTATTGTGTCCATTTGATTCTTCTCTCTTCTTTATTATTCTGGCTAGTGGTCTATCTACTTTGTTAATGTTTTCAAAAAAACAGCTCATGGATTCATTGATTTTTTGAAGGGATTTTTGTGTCTCTATCTCATTCATTTCTGCTCTGATCATAGTTATTTTTTGTCTTCTGCTAGCTTTTGAATTTATTTGTTCTTGGTTCTCTAGTACTTTTAATTGTGATGTTAGGGTGTCAATATTAGATCATTCCAGCTTTCTGATGTGGGCATTTAGTGCTACAAATTTCTCTCTTAACACTGCTTTGGCTGTGTCCCAGAGAATCTGGTACATTGTCTCTTTGTTCTCATTGGTTTCAAATAACTTATTTATTTTTGCCTTAATTTCGTTATTTACCCAGTAGTCATTCAGGAGCAAGTTGTTCAATTTCCATATAGTTGTGTGGTTTTGAGTGAGGTTTTTTGTTTGTTTTTGGTTTTTGGTTTTTTTGTTTGTTTGTTTGAGATGGAGTCCTGCTCTGTTGCCCAGGCTGGAGTGCAGTGGTGTGATCTCAACTCACTGCAACCTCTGCTGCCCAGGTTCAAGCGATTCTCCTGCCTTAGCCTCCTAAGTAGCTGGAATTACAGGCATGTGCCACCACACCCAGCTAATTTTTGTATTGTTAGTAGAGATAGGGTTTCAACATCTTGACCAGACTGATCTTGAACTCCTTACCTTGTGATCCACCTGTCTCGGACTCCCAAAGTGCTGGGATTACAGGTGTGAGCCACCACGCCTGGCCCTTGAGTAAATGTCTTAATCCTGAGTTCTAATTTGATATCACTTTGTTCTGAGAGACTGTTTGTTATGCTTTCATTCTTTTGTATTTGCTGAGGAGTGTTTTACTTCTGATAATGTGGTGAATTTTCGAATAAGTGCTATGTGGTACTGGGAAGAATGTACATATCTGTTGATTTGAGGTGGAGAGTTCTGTAGAGGTCTATTAGGTCTGCTTGGTCTAGAGCTGAGTTCAAATCCTGATCATATTGTTAATATTCTGTCTCATTGAGCTGTCTAATATTGACAGTGGGTTGCAAAACTCTCCCACTATTATTGTGTGGGAGTCTAAGTCTCTTTGTAGGTCTCTAAGAACTTCTTTTGTGAATCTGGGTGCTCCCGTATTGGGTGTATATATATTTAGGATAATTAGTGCTTCTTGTTGCATTGATCCCCTTACCGTTATGTAATGCCCTTCTTTGTCTTTTTTATCTTTGTTGGTTTAAAGTCTGCTTTATCAGAGACTAGGATTGCAACCTCTGTTTTTTGGGTTTTTGTTTTGTTTTTTGCTTTCCATTTGCTTGGTAAATATTCCTCCATCCCTTTATTTTGAGCCTGTGTTCTTCGCATGTGAGATGGGTCTCCTGAATACAGCTCATGGATGGGTCTTGACTCTTTATCCAATTTGCCAGTCTGTGTCTTTTAATTGGGGCATTTAGCCCATTTACATTTAAGGTTAATAGTGTTATGTGTGAATCTGATACTGTCATCATGATGCTAGCTGGTTATTTTGCACATTGTTATAGTTTTTTCTTAGTGCCATTAGTCTTTATATTTTGGTGTTTTTGCAGTGGCTGGTACCAGTTTTTTCTTTCCATAGTTAGTGCTTCCTTTAGGAGCTCTTTTAATGCAGGCCTGGTAGTGCCAAAATCCCTCAGCTTTTGCTTGCTTGTAAAGGATTTTATTTCTCCTTCACTTATGCAGCTTAGTTTGGCTGGATATGAAATTCTGGGTTGAAAATTCTTTTCTATAAGAATGTTGAATATTGGCCCCTCACTCTCTTCTGGCTTGTAAAGTTTCTGCAGAGAGATCTGCTGTTAATTTGATGGGCTTCCCTTTGTAGGTAACCTGACCTTTCTCTCTTGCTGAGTTTAATATTTTTTCCTTCTTTTCAACCTTGGAGAATCTGACGATGATGTGTCTTGGGGTTGCTCTTCTCAAGGAGTATTGTAGTGGTGTTCTCTGTATTTCCTGAATTTGAATGTTGGCCTATCTTGCTAGGTTGGGGAAGTTCTCCTGGATAATATCCTGAAGTGTGTTTTCCAACGTGGTTCCATTCTCCCCATCACTTTCAGGTACACCAATCAATCATAGGTTTAGTCTTTTCACATAGTTCCCTATTTCTTAAAGGCTTCATTCATTCCTTTTCATTCTTTTTTCTCTAATATTGTCCTCATGCCTTATTTCAGTAAGTTGATCTTCAATCTCTGATATCCTTTCTTCTGTTTGATTGATTCAGCTATTGATACTTGTGCATGTTTCACAAAGTTCTCGTGCTGTGTTTTTCATCTCCAACAGGTCATTTATGTTCCTCTCTAAACTGGTTATTCTAATTAGCAGTTCCTGTAACCTTTTATCAAGGCTTTTAGCTTCCTTGCATTGGGTTAGAATATGCTTCTTTAGCTCAGAGGAGTTCGTTATTACCCATCTTCTGAAGCCTACTTCTGTCAATTCATCAATCTCATTCTCCGTCTAGTTTTGTGCCCTTGCTGGAGAGGAGTTGTGATAATTTGGAGAAGAGGCATTCTGGTTTTGGGAATTTTCAGCATTTTTGTGCTGGTTTTTCCTCATCTTCGTGGATTTATCTACCTTTGATCTTTGAAGCTGATGACCTTTGGTTGGAGATTTTTTATGGGGGTTCTTTATGTTGATGTTGATTTCTTGCTTTCTGTTTGTCAGTTTTTCTTTTAACAGTCAGGCCCCTCTGCTGCCAGTCTGCTGCAGTTTGCTGGAGGTCCACACAAGACCCTGTTCACCTGGGTATCACTAGTGGAGGGTGCAGAACAGCAAAGATGGCTGCCTGCTCCTTCCTCTGGAAGATTTGTCTCAGGGGGGCACGGGCCTGATGCCAGTCAGAGCTCTCCTGTATGAGGTGTCTGTCAACCCCTGTTGTGAGGTCTCTCCCAGGCAGGAGGCATTGGGTTCAGGGACCCACTCGAGGAGACATTCTGTCCCTTAGCAGAGCTGGTGCACTGTGCTGAGAGAATCCCTCTGTCAGGATCAGCTGCTGTCTTCAGAGCAGGCAGGCAGAAATGATTGAATATGTTGAAGCTGTGCCCACAGCCGCCCCTTCCCCCAAGTGCTCTGTCCCAGGGAAATGGGAGTTTTATCTGTAAGCCCCTGACTAGGGCTGTTGCCTTTCCTTCAGAGATGCCCTGCCCAGTAACGAGGAATCTAGAGAAGTGGTCTGGCCATAGCCGCTTTGCGGCACTATGGTGAATTTTGCCCAGTCCAGACATCCCAGTCTCCTTGGCACTGTCAGGGGAAAACCGCCTACTAAAGCCTCAGTAATGGCGGACACCCCTCATCCCACCAAGCTTGATCATCCCAGGTCCACTTCAGACTGCTGTGCTAGCAGCAAGAATTTCAAGCCAGTGGTTCTTAGCTTGCTGGGCTCCATGGGAGTGGGACCTGCTGAGCGAGACCACTTGGCTCCCTGGCTTCAGTCCCCTTTCCAGGCGAGTGAACAGTTCTTTCTCACTGAGGTTCCAGGTGCCACTGGGGTATGAAGAAAAAACTCCTGCAGCTAACTTGGTGTCTGCCCAAAGAGGTGCCCAGTTTTGTGCATGAAACCCAGGGCTTTGGTGGTGTAGGCACACTAGGGAATCTCCTGATATGCAGATTACAAAAAATCATGGGAAAAGTGTAGTAACCCAGCTGGGTAGCACGGCTTCCTGTGATTGGGGAGGGAAGTCCCCTGGCTCCTTGTACTTCCCAGGTGAAGCAGCGCCCCACCCTAATTCTGCTCACCCTCCGTGGGTTGGGCCCACTGCCTAACCAGTCCTAATGAAATGAACAGGGTACCTCAGTTGGAAATGCAGAAGCCACCCACCTTCTGCACTGGTCTTGCTTGGAGCTGCAGATCGGAGTTGTTCCTATTCGGCCATCTTCGCCCCTACCTTGAAGATGTGTAAAATTTTAAAGAGATAATTTTGTGAATTGATAACTAACAAAACTAAAATTTCTCTGCTCTGTTTTTTCTTTTCTTTTTAATTCATCACTAGAAGATTTTGTGTGTGTGTGTTTGTGAGCACAAACTATAGTGTAAAGTGAGAGTACATTTTGTGGGAACATGCATATTCTATGCATTCTAAATATACATTAAAAATTTGATCTATCATGCCAGAGGCAAAACTGAATCATCTTTCTTAATTTTTTATAGAAAATCTTAACAAGTTATTGAGTTATGACAATTTTAACAAAAACTGCAGTCAAAATACATATGGAAAATGAGTGTAGAGGTGTCTTAATGAATTAGTTAATAAAAATATTGTTACTTTTTTAAATTTTGTGATGTTCTTTGTATTTCTCAGGTTTTAAAAATATAAATTTGTTGTACTTTTTCTTAGTATAAACACATATTTGCATTTAAATCTAGCTTTTAATTGCAATTACAGTATTTTTTTTTTTAAAGAGGGTTCCCCCTAAAGTAAATGTGTATCAACTTCCAAAAACTTTGGATTCTTCCTAAGGTGTGTAGTGGGAATCATGTAGAAAAAATGATTAATAATTAAATTATCTGTTTGAGGATAAAAACTTTTATGAAGAGTTTTATTTAAGAAGGATCTTGCAACGTAAGTAGAGAAAACTGGGGTAAATAGATGAAAGAAACATTAGTCTTTAGTTCAAAAGTCACTGAAATACCTCCACTGAACACTCTATCTCAAATTGCACCCCACACTCACCTTGCCTAGTGACATGATTTGGCTGCGTCCCCACCCGAATCTCATCTTGAACTTTTATAATCTCCATGTGTCAAAGGCAGGGCCAGGTGGAGATAATTGAATCATGGGGGTGGTTACCCCCATACTATTCTTGTGATAGTGAATAAGTCTCACAAGCTCTGATGGTTTTATAAATGGGAGTTCCCCTGCACAAGCCCTTTTGCCTGCCACCATGTAAGACGTGATTTTCTTCTCCTTTGCCTTCCACCATGATTGTGAGGCCTCCCTAGCTATGTGAAACTGTGAGTTCATAAACCTCTTTCCTTTACAAATTACCCAGTATCGGGTATGCCTTTCTTAGCAGCATGAGAACAGACGAATACACCTAGTCACTCTCTATTCTACTGCTCTAAGTGTTCATTACTTTTTACTTCTATATATTCACTAAAATATAAGCTATATAAAAGCAACAATTTGTTCTACCTTGTTTATCACTGTAATCCTACAGCCTAAAACAGTACCTGCCATATAGCACATAATAAACATACGTGCTTTATAAATATTTGTTTAGTGAATGGTTGAACACCCTAAAGTTCCCTATATTCATGCACATGTCTTTGATTTTAATTATTTGGCAAAAGAGAATAGCCAGTAAGATACCGGAACACTTCCAAATCTAGCTAAGTTTTGTTTCTGTATGTTGAGCTTTCAACACACACATACACACACATACACACGCACGCGCGCACACACACACACACACACACGGAAAATTGGAGCAATCTAGAAAGTCAAACCTGGAATTTTTAAAAATTACTCTGTCTATAACTATTTTCAGAAAAGCAGAAAAATAAATGATCACACTAAAAAGATACATCTGGCCACCATATTAAAAATACAACATCTTGACAACAGCTAATTTAATTGGAAATTGTGCAGAAATTTTCTCACGGAGCTCATGAATCTTAGCAGTAGTGCTGATAATCTTTCCAGGAACTTAGAAGCAATCCTGATACTTTTGGTGTAAGTCACTACTTTTCATCATGTAATTTCTTTTAGGTGAAAGTTACATTTTGTAATCATGAATGAGAGGACCCAAAGGAATCTTCTCAGTTCCAGGCAACTCTCCAGTCACAAGAACGGGACAAAGATTTCCCAACACTAGCTTGCCTATGGCATTAAACTTTATCCGGCATAATTTTCTGCACCACAATTTTGAAGCTGAAAGGGACCTTGGTAGTTGCTGTGGCAGAAATGGATGCATACCAAACAGTCACTTTCCACCTTCTCCTTGCAAACAGAACCTCTTTTTGTTTTGGGGCAAAAATGTGTCCAGGTCTTTATTTGTTTTCACATTTCCTTTTTCAGCTACAGGGGGCCACGTGACATATTTCTGGTGGCTGATACGTAAAACAAAATCTAATTAAAAAAAAATCCCGATATAAGAAACTAGCATAGCAGGCAGCTGAATTGGATGTAGGTGCAAAGTGTAAAGCTGTAGCTGCCACTTTATGACCATGAGGTGACAAGCAAGCAGCTAGGAATAGTGAGTATCATAGAGCCACCGGCCATGTGTTAGATTACTCATCTCCAAACCACTTATGTAAGAAACATCAGCCTATATTTTAGTTATTATTAGCTAGGTTTCTGCCACTTACAGCCAAAAGTATTGGTGTTATAGTTATTACCTCTAATGCCTTTATTTGTTTAGGAGAAAAAAACAACTGAGGTTCAATGAGAACAAAAAATTTGGCTGGAGTCATTGATATTTTTGGTAAGAAAACACATTACAAGAGCCCATTCCTCTTCCCAATACTCACAAGCACAACCTATGGCCATTGAGTAAGATTAGGGGTCTGCTTCATCTGCCTCTTCAAGGCAAGGAAACATTGAACATGGCAAACTGCTTACATTAGAAAATGTCAGAATTGTTGATAATTGCAAAGATGAGTGCTAGATATTAATATCCTGCAATATTTGTATATAATATTAATCTTTAAAAAATATTTTATGTAACATATTAAAGTCAAATTACTATCATCCACAATAAAATATGTGTACATTATTGGATCAAAATATCTGGATGACAAGTCAAAGATTCTGTTATTCATTAAGCTGTTCTTTATTCTCATTTCTAATTATCCAACTGTCTACATGCTTTGACATCATGAAAATTCAATCAAGTTAAGTGTCGAATTAAGGAGGAATTTGTGATTTGAGTAATACAATTACTGTGATTTGAGACCTCCAATCATTACTTTTCTCTCATGGTTTTTTTCTCTTAATAAAGGATTCTAGAAGACTCCATATTGACTCTATGCCATCTGTGTTTTGTTTCAGTCTTCGGTTATTAATTTATGCTAAATCAAAGTTGACAACTTCTTATATAACTTCTTACAAAGAAGGTTTTTCTCTGACTTACTAACGCTAACGCCCAGTCCCAGGCATTGATCTCTCTTTACCACATTTCCATGCAAATAACTGACAAACAAATAAATACCCTTAGTAAGGCATTTGGTATCTTCATCTTCTTTTGAAAATGCAATTCTGAGATTTCCAATTATACATTTGTACCATATGTGAACCATGACTTCAATGAACAGGAACTTCAATATGGTTTTGCAGTCATGGACCATGTATTGTATCCCTTTTATGATAATATTTTCTTTATAATTCACTGTTGCAAGGCAGCTGATGCAAGTGCCTGAGTGCCCCCCTCCCCCGTCCCGCTTCTTGGCGTGTTCTGTCTCATTCTGTGCCATTTTCACTTTCCCAATCCAATGGACGATCTAAAAATGGCTGCAGAGGAAAAATAAGACTTTCTGTTTCACCTCCAAAATGTGAATGCAAATACATGGCACATGTGTCACCATTGGGGACAGTAAGGGTCAGTTATGGCATTCTTTCTGACTTAAATTTGGCCTTGAATTCTTCTCAACACATTGCAATTCAGACCCTTTAAATTGGCACTCAGGACAATCTACTTGCTGTCAATATAACCTTCTTAATCTAAATTTAGTGTACACTTTCCACAGTTCTGTCCCTACTACCAGTTTCTCCTTTGGAATAAAAATATTGAGTAATTTTTTATCAATGATTATAATGAAAAGAAAGAGAACTCTTTGGCACATATGTGGTGTGTGTGTGTATGTGATTTCAAACTGGAAGGCCTAAGTGACTCCAGTGGAAGAAAGACCCAAATTCCAAAATATACATCAAATGTATCCACTCCTTTTCATCTTAATTTCTTTCAGACAAGGTGTAACTACCACTGCCCCCACAAAACTACTGTGACAATCACACATCCGTCTTCTTATAGCCACTTGTACCTCTGTCTATCCATCATTTCATGCAGCAGCTAGTGGAGCTTTTGCTAATGAAAATCTGTTGCTCATTTCACTCTTAGAATTCTTCAATGAATCTCATTACACCTAAAACAAATATCAGAATCATTAGCATCATCTATAAAATCTATAAAATCTGGCAAGCCCCTGCCTTCATTTTATCCTCCTTATCAAATATTCATTATTTTGTTCATTTCATTCCATCCTCAATGATCTTCTGCTTCTTAAACTGCTACGCTCATTTCTGTCCAAGGCCTTTCCTTTCACTCACTTATTCATTTAATTTATATGTATTAAGTATTTCATTTATTTCAAGCAGTTCACTGTCTCTTCACTTGGTTAGTTCCTACACTGATACCGCAGGATGAAAACCCTTCTACAAGAAGGCCTCATCTGGCTACAACAGAAACTTCTATATGTTCAACACATTTGTTGAACACACTGTTCAATGTTCTTCTTCCTACACTTCTGTCATTCTCAGTTTGTTCCCGCATCTCTAAGCAGCATGCAACTAGTACTCACCTACTGGACGTAAGTGACATGCCACTTCTAAGCTGAAGTGTTTAAAAATAGGAGTGGTAGAAGCAAAGGATAATGCTCCGAATCATTGGGAGGAAGACCCCAGGTTTTCTAGCTTCTAGAGGCCACCTGCCTTCCTTGGTTTATCACTCCATATCACACTGCCTTCTGCTTCAACGACACATTTCTTCTCTCACTCTGGTTTCCCTGACTCCCTCTTATAACTGACCTTGTGATTACACTGGGCCCATCTGAATAATCCAGGACACTGTCTCCATCTCCAATGCTTAATTTAATCAAATCTGTAAAGTCCCTTTTGCTATGTCAGGTAACATTTTTCCAGGTCTGGGACATGGATATCTTGGGAATGGCAGTAGGGAGCAAGCATTCTTCCTATCACACAAAATGACAAGATATAGACATATTGAAGGTTAGAACTGAAAAGGCTCATTAATATTCAAACCTAAGGCAAACATAAATCCAAAGGTGAGGCTTTTCTACTATGGCATATTATCTCCAGGAGCTTCAGAGTAGCCATAATTAAATTTGAAAGGGAGAATCATATGAAGAAAGAAGAAAAGAACAGATTTGAGAACCACATATAAAAATGAACATTCATGTGAATACTAGTATAGGAATTTGGAAACAAACAGAACAGAGGCTACTCAACTTCCATGGAAATTGTATTGCCACTCAAAAAGGAGCTTAGAGTTAAAAAAAAAAAATCCCTTGTCTGTTCAAGCCTTTAAACAAATTTTCAGCTCCACACTTGTGCCAATTGGAAATAGACTTTGGAAATGGCATTGCCCTCAATGGCATGACTTCAACACCTCCCATCGGACATAGTTCTCTGGCGAGTTATCCGGCCTTACATAGAATATCCACCCAAATATGCCCACATATTTGAGAATTTTAAAATCTTATTTTATCATCTGCCATAGCAATTCCTGTCATCGTTTTCGCTGTTCTTCCAAGAGTCATTTTAAGAGCATGTTTGCATTATCACCTGGTGGTTTTCCAAGGTTGTTAAATTCTGTGTATCAGAAGAATTCTCCCAAATTAATAAACTCTCCCTTATCAAACATTACGTTCCAGCTTCCTTGATCGAAGGCCTTCAAAATCTACTAGCACAAATCCTCTGCCAGCTTCTGCCAATGCATGCTGGCTTAGTCCTGAAGCTCTTCTGGAGTATCATCCCTCGTCTCCCTTATCAGGGCCAACATTTCTCCTGCTGCCTTAGAATTCACTGTACCCTATTACAGGCCTGACGTTGAGAATGTATAGCTGTTTTCAAATATATGATTTTATATATTTTTATAAGATTGGTATACTGCAGAAGATAGCCCATAATTAGCATATAGAGAGAAGTAGACGATTGAATGTGAACGTGTGTGTGTATGTGTGTGTGAGAGAGAGAGAGAAACACCACAAAACAATTTCTTTAAAATTGAGTATCTCATGTTTTAAGGGACTGATGTTGATGTCCTATGTGAACTACTTGAGGAAAGGGTCAATGACAACCAATAATGTTGATTATTGCTATCATTATGGAGCCTTCATTGACACCCAAGGACTAGGGATTAATGTCCAACAATTATGATATATTCCACTCTTGGTGATTTTTAGTAAGATTAATGTAATATATCTACCTTGTAGTTTGTGGTTCTTTCTGCCACAGCAGTCTTAGTTACCTAAACAGACACTGCATTATAATAAACACTTACTTTTCATTAGAAATTTAAATTTAATATTTCATATTATTTTTAAAGAAATACACTTACTTTTCTGGTAACATTTACAGTAAAACATGAAGCCACTCAAAAGCAATTTTTAAATAAATATGACCAGAGATAAAAGTTTTCAAATTTGATTGCAACAGTCTAGTAGACCACAGAATCAGTCACAAAAAAATAAGCAATTAACATGCTGATGCTGTCAAAAGATGTTAGCTAAACTTCAAAAGGATGGGATATAAGGAAACTCCTTTTGGAAATAAAAATTCCCATAGGTTTGTAAAATTTAACTGTATTTCTTATTAAATGAAAGCATATATGCATTATCTTTCTTTATATTCCTTCCTTATCCTTCAACACATAATCTCTATTGTGAGTTTACCTATTATATATTGACATCAAACCTCTGAATAGAGTCTGAGCCATTACAGAATCCTCCATCAAATCTTCATATGTTCTGAATGAAAATTTCAATGAATGTGCACTTGGGAAATGAAAGGCAGATGGTCTTCCAGTCTGTATCTCCTTTATCTCCTTTGTCAACACAGAATCGACTTCACATGTCTTCTCCATTTTATTCATATCAATAAGCTTGCATCTGTTTCATAAATCATTTTTTCTTTCACTTTTTCCACTTCTAATTCTTTGAATGTCTTATCTACTGAAATCTTGATTGCTTTTCCCCTCTTACTACTCTAACTTATTTCTCAATTGTGTCCTCACAGTTTTTTCCTCCAGACTTTTCTAAATAAAAAGCCATATTTACCAAGTCTTTCTTTGGCATAAAACTAATAAACTTGCATATTCACATTTTCATTTGACACCTAAGTTTTGAGCATCTGCCACACAGAAGGCACTGAATAGTCAAGAGAGAACAAAACTAATTTATTCCTCTTATCCTTTTTCACTTTCTTAAACCTGGAGAATTGAGAAGCATCACTGGGATTGAAGGAGAAAAGGAAATGGAAGGAGGTAGGGAGGGTGAAGAACAGACCATTCTCCCTTTTCCCGTTGCTCTATCGTGGAAACCAAGGGATCATTCTGCTCTGAAACAAGGAGAAGCTTTGAATTGGAAAGTTTTATCTGAACCTGAAAATGAGATTGTCCAACTGTGGCTGGAAGAGTTAGGACTTCATGAGATCCAGGCAGAGACTAAGAAGGGAAATTTGACACAGCAGGTTTGCTAGCAGTGCTTGAAAAAAAAAATCCAATTTCTTGTCTGTACTTGACTGAGTCCAGCACTTTTTGATACCTGAATTTTACATGAATAAGTTTTTTTAAGTATGAAATTAAAATGAGCTATAAAAGATGCAGAAATCCAAGATGCATTACTTACTAGTGGTGTGATATTGGACAAATAAAATAAGGATAGTAGTTTCTCACTGCATTGTCATGAGCTGTAAATTTAAAAACTGTCAAAACATCCAGCACAATACCTGACATATAGAAAGCCCTCAGTTCAACCTTGTTCACTTTCCTCAAGATTTTTTATCATTGTGGATTTTCTGAGGAGCTACTATATAACTAGGAACTATTCTAGAAAAGTGCAAAATAAATTTCTTTCTCTGTATTTTGTAAGTCATTAAGTAACACAAGGATGATACAATAAAATAAACAAGTGCAAAGTTATTGTTAAACACTAAAATGTGTGGTTTAAACTATAGTATAGTTGTTTGGGAAATTCAGAGAAAAGAAAGCAAAATGTGAACTAACAAAGCACATTTCCTAGAAAACAACCTAAAGTTCAAGTCAACAAGGGTTGTTTTTCTTCCTTCTGGCTTTTTCCAATTTGAAAAACATCCATGGCCTTCTCTGAAAACCAAGAAGCTTAAAGACTGGAGGAGCCAACAGTAGATGTCATTGTATTAGTTTGTTATCCAAGACGCAGATTTGTATTGTCCAGATTCTTACAGAACCCTTCTCACTAGTACCCTGTTTCAGCATTTGCAACAGATTATTTGGAAAACGTTGTTGGGGGCAAAGCCACATCTAACAACTCCCATTCCTAGAACATCAGATTTTGATTTTAATGAAAACATGATCCAAAGCTTTTGGACATCAATTTATGGCAAAAGGAGCTGTAAATAAAGTATAATCCCTAGTTACACTGAGTTTATTAATGCAAAACCAAAATGAAATAAATGGTTTGCTTAAAGAATCTAGGTTTAGTTTACCTTGGATTAAGAAAACGTTTCATTCCACTGTATATGAGAGCTATAAATACGAACATATAAAGAAAAAAACATAAAATGGGAGTGTTTGCAATTTTTTTTTTGACTCCTTCAGCCCTTCAAAGAGAGTCCTACTTATTGACAACCCACAACCCCCTCTTCTCAACCTAGAAGATTTAATCTTGGTCAGACTAGTTCTTAATCTTACATGATGCAGAATCAGAACAAAAGTAGAGAAAACTCAGCAAAGGGTAAAGTGGCAAACAAAAGGTTAAGTCAATCTATATAATATGTAAGAGAGGGAGAGACAGAGACAGAAAGATTAAAAGAAACAGAGTAGGGGGTAGAATAATTTTGACTGGAGATAGAAATATTGTGTAGATGTTACAAGGAGGATCATACATGAGAGAATCTCTTGAGAATTGTATATTAAAAATGAAGAGAAAATGAGATGTGAAAGTGTTGCTGAGGTTACAAATTGCATATATTTAATTGTAATTTTTATTTTTTTGAGACTCTGTTGCCTAGACTGGAGTACAGTGACATGACCTTAGTTCACTGCAGCCTTGACCTCTCTGGCTCAAGCCATCCTCCTACCTCTGCCTCCTGAGTATCTGTGACTACAGGTGCATGCCACCACATTCACCTAATTTTATATTTTTAGTAGATAGGGGGTTTTGCCACATTGCCCAGGCTGGTCTCAAACTCCTGGGCTCAAGGGATCCACCCACCTCGGCTTCCCAAAGTGCTGAGATTCAAGAGCACCCAGCCACATATGTTTTAATATCTTACAAGGAACACAAGTAATGCTTGGAATTTCTTTGGGCCATTTTTGGTTTTGGCTTGTAAATTTTTGTGTATGTTGAAAGCAAAACCATTTATAGACTAAACAATTTGTATCTCTGAATTATAAGGGATATACTCATACTCCGATAAACAGAAAGAAAATTAATATTTAATATTTTGAAATATTTAAAAATCTATCCATAGATAGAATGTCATTTGTGTATTTACAAATGTAATCTACAATGGTTAAGTCATTGGGCAAGAGACTTACTTAGAAGAAGCTTCATGTCGTAGATCAACGTAAGATCTGGGAATGTAAATGAGGAAAACAGAACCACAGATATTCAGAAAAGGAGGGGAATAAAAGAAGAGAGAAAGAGATTCGAATTCAGTGAATGAAAACATGTAATTATATGGCAATTCGGAAGGTTCAGAAGATTTTAGAACCAGAAGAAACAGAAGCTTCCCAGAGATACAAAACTCTTCCTAAAATGCAGATCAATCTGAACTGAGAGAAGGCTCTGGAGAAACGAATGAGTTCTTTTCTTCTTGGTGACTAAGATCTGTTATATGTTCCACTTTTCAGTAAGCTCCACCTAGGAGCTAAACTCCATCCAGATAACTTATATCATTAGTACTTCCCCCAGAGTGCATATACAGTAAGTGTTTGGTGAATAAATGAGCTTGCCTCCACATAAGCTACTGCATCTCTCTACCATAGTGCTGACTCTAAGAAATTAAAACTGTTTAAGCATCAGGTTCTCTAACCAACTTTAAGTTCTCTATGCTAAAGGACAGTGTTGTCTTCTGCCCCAGCTGGCAGAGTGAGTGCTCTATCAACAGATGTTGAACTGAACTGAAAAATATACAGAAAATAAGCTCTAACTTAGGTAGAAGGTAGAGTGGGTAAAGTTAGATATAGACCAACTTCACAGTTAGGCAGAAAAATATTCGCAAACAAATTGAGGTGAATTCAGGCTTGCCATGTAAAACCTTGTAAACTAGATATAGGATGTCTAATTGTCTGCTAACAATATATGTAAAATTATGTCCTGTCTCATACTCTGTGCTGTAATTTTATAGGCCTTGTCAGAAGATGGTATCAAATGCAAATTACAAAGAGTACCTACATATTCTCTCAACTTGAAGTCAGTTAGAAATGAGTCTAATTTGTATTGGGACACCTGAACTCTTCACTTAAGCAAGAGATACTATTATGGAATAGTTCCCTTGAGACACTGTTATCCTCACTCTAATAATACTATTAATTGCTCAACATCTTTTGGGAACTGCCTTCAAACCTTTCACAAATCATTTTCTTTTAGGTGAATATTATTTTGCAAACAGGCGAAAGTTAATCTACACCTTGTGAATAAATGTGGGTTATTGAACTAAGTAATGTAGTATTTCAGAAAGAAAACAAAGTGTGCTAACAAAATGAGTAATATTCAGGGATGTTTATAAGATGACCCTGAAATCAATGTTATTAGAAGCCACAAGAATATTCTTATCAGGGCAGTATTGTGAGGATAAGTACAATGTTTTCTGAGACGATTATAATGGAAACCAATAATATTGTGAACACATAAATTCTGGCCAGCTTGTTCAGGAAAAGTCTCAGAACTTTAAGAGAATTCCTTCCAACTCTTAGTTATGTCTGAATCCCATGAATTTTTCTCTGAGTACTTTTATGAGAAATACCAAAGAACAATGAAACAGATAGGGAGTAGGGGGAAAAGATAGAAACTGAGTAACCCTTTGTTAACAGTGAGACACTGACTCAAAGGTTTAGGTCAAAGAGTATATGAAATTTAGTCAATAAAACAACAAATTACATGATATTTAGTTGGTGAGAAGTAAATGATAGCAGACCTATCAACTTCCTGTGGCAAATTGCTATCCTGATGGGGTTTGTGAACCCTAATAGACTTGTCCATCTTTTAAATAATTTGATATTTATCAAGATAGCCTAGATATGAGAGGGTAGAAAATACAGCCCCAACCCTATTCCACCCCATGCATTCACTGGCTATGTTGTTTGGACTATCAGTGCAATAAAATCCTATGCTTACGAGAAACCTTATTGGTTCTCCACTTCTAAAGTGTTGGTATGAATAGTTTCCACAAACTGAATAATCTCTCTTGTGCCATTAAGTTCCCACTAAGTTAAATCTCTACCCTCTACTGGAAAATACTATATCTGTGCCAGAAAATTCTCCCTATTTCCAAGCTTATGGAAATCATAAACCAATATGTCAATCACAAAGGAGTATAATGTCCTTACATAAATATATTTATATCCTTAATATTTATGACTGTTCTATATTTGAATTGTGTTTTTGTTTATTCAACCCACTGTAAAAGCTATATATTTAAGGACCCCATACACCACAGGGTCTGTTTCTTTGCACTGGCAAAGAAATGGAGAGGAATAGTCCCTGTCCTCTAGACCAGTGTGTGCAATACAGTAGCCATTAAGTACATGTGCCAACAACACATCTGAAATGTGGATAGTCCAAATAAAAATGTGCTGAAACTATAAGACACACACCAGGCTTCTAAAACTTAGTACCAAAAAGGAATTTAAAATATCTCAGTAATTATTGTTTACATTGATTCTATTTTGAAACATTATTTTGAATATATTATGTAAAAGGTATTACTTAATGTACCCATTTCATTTTGGTTTTTAATATGACTACTAAAAAATTTAAAATTTCCTATGACCTAAATTTGTGGTTCACACTATATTTCAGCTGGACAGCAGTGCTCTAGAAACCCTGAGACAAATACATATTTTTTATATATATATATATGTAATCGCCAATTATGTATATAATATATATATTTAGATCTAACTGGTATAAAATAAGCAATACATACATTTAGTACCATTTTATTTATCATTATATGTGCTATTGTTATTTTATATTTGCCAGATATATATAATATATATTATTAAATATATAAATATATATATAGATCTACCTGGTTTATTTTATATATATATATATATATATATATATGTTCTTGCATAACTGATACCTGAGTTAAGTTTTTAATGATAAATAGAAGTTAGATAATTTTTTTTCCTGTGACATAAATCTATAGAAATGGGAATTGTATTTGAGTACATGTGTATTAAAACCGTTCTGAGGGAAAATAAGTAGTACAATTCTTTTTTTTTTTTTTCTTGAGATGGAGTCTCACTCTGTCACCAGACTGTAGTGCAGTGGCATGATCTCAGCTCACTACAATCTCTGACTTCCTGGTTCAAGTGATTCTCCTGCCTCAGTTTCCTGAGTAGCTGGGACTACAGCCACATGCCACCACACCCAGCTAATTTTTGTACTTTTAGTAGAGACAGGATTTCACCATGTTGGCCAGGATGGTCTTGATCTCCTGACCCAGCGATCCTCCCACCTTGGCCTCCCAAAGTACTGGGATGACAGGAATGACCCACCGTGCCGGGTCAGTAGTACAATTCTTTATTGCCAAAATTGTCAAAACATCTGAGTGCTATTTAGGCAATATGTGGCATGAAGAGGAAGAGGAGGAGGAAGAGGAAGAGAGAGAGGAGAAGCAGCAAAATGAGGCAGAGGAAGAGGAGTAGGAAGAAGGAGAAGAAAGGGGACACAGATAAGAAACAAGGAAAAGAAATCATTCTTGCTCACAGAAGATTTCTATTTGGCTGAAAGCAGTAAATTTCTAAGCTTTTGTAAATCCACCCCTTTAGAAATTTAAGACTCAATGTATCTATGATGTTTGTAAGTCTCAAAATTGACCTTTATTCCATGTATAAAGAGATTAACTGGCAGTCAGTGTGCTTCTAGTACAAGAGGATTATCTGGACAATAAACTTGAAGGTGAGTCCCTAGAAGATTTCTATGTTGACAAACAGCTAAAATCAGGTCATAGGATACTTGCATACTGTAGTATATATAATGCCCTTATGCTTCAGGGATTTTGAAAATTTCCTGCTAGAGAAACACTTGCTAGTCATAAAAAAGAAAGAGAAAACATAATTTTCAATAATTAAAAAAGGGCATATTCTACCTTTTGATAAATCTCATCATCCGAGGTAAATGTTTCTGTTGGGTAAAGGATGGGGGCAGATGAAGAGAGGCAGAACTGTTACTTTCAGGCTCCACATGTGTGAGGGTTTGTGGGGGATCTCTGCCTGCTGCCCCCCAGTGATCTGATGTATTACTGGAGAGATGTGGCCCCTGATCATCAGCATGAAAAAAAAAAAAAAAAAAAAGGACAAGTTCCCATGAAAGATTAAGAAATGCAGATGAGGAAGTGGAGGGGAAAAACACACAGAGAATAGAGAATGTTAGGATGATGAAATAAGAGCGATGATAAAGGTGCTATGTGGGTGAGAATGGGCTTTTAACTCCATCAGAATAGGCTTCCTGGAAGGAAGGAGTCTTAGTTGAGACTTAATTAATGAGTAGATTTCAGTCTCGCAAATAATTGATGTCAAAAGCATTCCAGGCAGTAGGATAAGTGGGAAAGATGACTCATGTGCGGAATCATCTAGTGTGAGGCTGAGCAGTCCAGTGTTTCTCAAGCATAGAGTGAAAGGAGTGGGAGACAGATGGGAGATAAGCTGAGGAAGCTCAGTTCTTGGAAAGCCTTTCGGTCTCTTTTAAGCATCTTAGATTATAAGCTTTGGGCAATGGGGATCATTGAAGAGTGCTGGAGAGAGAGTGAAGTGGATTCAAATGAAGGGAAAATGCTGATGTGTACCTTCTTTATAACATGCTCTTAGACCTATTCCTCCCTTCCATACTAGCCTTTCTGTTTGTCATGTATCTTCCTTTGGTCCAGTCAAGGGGTCTTCAGTTTGCAAAAAATAATGAGAATACTCTGATGTTTGCTAGTCCCCCAAATTAAAGCTTTTATCAACTAAAGCCATTTTATTCATCATTCAAATTAATCTTTTTGAAATTTTGGTGAAAATCTTTAAATATCTTTGAAGATATTCAGTGAAAACTTTCCAATCTTCTTGAATAAAATCTAATGTGTTAAGAAAGATATAAGCCAATACCCTTCCTCCATAACCTATTATGACAAAAAAGAATGGACTAGCAAAGTGTCTTCAGAGCAGGAGATATGTCTGTATTTCTCTCCTCAGTGTTAATCACAAAGCATTAAATGCAAAGTGTATTCAAAAATTAAGAGTATGAATCAGAGTCAGGAAAACAAAGCTTAAGGTCAAACATCGCCAATTGTTAATCTGTATGTTCTTGGGCAAGACAATTTTCTAAAGCCTCTTTCCCTAGACATAATATTAGAATAATAAAATGAGCTAGCATTTATTGCATACTTGTGTGCCAACAACTATCCTAATTACACTGCTTTACTTTTAATAAACTACTTAATCCTCATAGGTAGTCAATATTATCTTTATTCCTATTTTGTAAGTAAGAATGATATGGCATAGGGTGAAAGAAATTCATCCAAAGTCACATATCAAGAAAGTAGTAAAGTTAGGATTTGAATTCACCAATTCTAATCCAGAGCCCATATGTTTAATCACTCTGTACCTATAAAACAGAATGTTAGGATTACACTGATGAACAAGTATGAATGATATTTGTACACTGAAGACTGTTGTCCAAATTTAGATAGGATAGGCAGTTGTATTTGAAATAATGCATGTTAAAGTAATATCCGGCATATAGATGTTCTCAGAAAATATGAGCTCTCATTTATTCTTCCACAAAAGCAGCTGCTCTTCCTATCTCTATATCCCCAGTATGGGAAGGACTTCAAAATGTGTTCCTCTGCCTGTAAATCCCAGTATTAAAGAATTGAAAGGAAATGCAAACTGGTACCAGATGTTCTGTAGCTGTTCTGGTTTGAATGTACCTTGATTTCCTGAACATCACTTACACTTTGACAGTTTTGTCTTCACTATCTTCACATGCATCCCACCTGAAATTGCTTGAGGAGCAAAATGGGAGAGTCACAGCATCAAAGCTAATATGCTCATTTTCCAACTGTTTAATTTTCCCTCCCAAGATTCAAAGGACTTTCTTGTGTTCATGTCCATGTGATCAGAGAAAGACAGACTGAAGGGAAGACGGATGCATTACAACCACACCCACCCAAAACCCTGAACTAAACAGCCCCCGTGAAACTTCTTTCCCAAAAAGCATTCCAAGTGTCTATGGCTCTGCCTATATAACCCTAACATAAAAATGGTCAAATGCCTTCCTTGTGTGACTCAGTGTAGATAACAACCCTATGTGGGTTCACTACATTTTGAATCACTCACCTATCAGAAAATCTGAACAGAAAAAGAAATTATTTGTGGTGATAGGAGACCATACACATTATGGTTCATGCTACACAGCAAGAGAAAGTGGTTATAAAATAATATAAATCAAAGGAAACATATTTATTTAACTTTGTACGAACATACTAAGAACAATCCTCCTTCAATAAATACTTGTAAGAATCTTCAGAGTCTATAAATCTCATCTTTAATAGTTTTCTAAATCTCATTCTGTCCCTCTCCCATCAGTTTTGATTACCTGGCATTGCTTCATTTATGTTACAGAAATGTTTACTACCAAAACAGTATTTATTTGCTTATTTTTATATTGGCTGGGACTTCTTCCAAAATATATGGAAAATAAAGAATGGGTACTTAGCCTTATTCATCTCTTTCCTTGAGCAGTGTCTGTCACACAGTTTGCATTCAAAAAATAATGGGCTAAATATTTAGAGAGAATAAAATAATGAATTTTCATAATCCTTTATAATTCAGCTCCAGTCACTTCTGTGAAGCCTTCACCAGTTACCTCGATCTCTAAAAACAACAGTGACATATGAAATACCCAGGCTATCGCCTAACAAGTACTTGGCACTCAGTAAGTAGATGCAGTGATTATGATTGAGTCCCTATATATTCTTCCCCCAAACCCTACAAAAATGATGAATTGACAATGTATGAATTATTATTCTAACTCTACATATGAGAAAATCATGAAGCCTAGTGATGTTAATAAAATAAGAACTAGCATTACAGGCAGGTGTGTGTGTGTGTGTGCCTGTCTAAGGCAGACATATTGTTCTGCTTTCCAAATGCTCACTTGTTTAGTGTAAACCACACACCATGTGTTTTAAGTGCCCTTTTAAACTTGGAGAAAATGAATTGTCCAAGTTCACAGCATAATTCAATGACAAAACTAGGATATGAATTCAGCCTCAGCCCAGGGTTCTTACTTGCTATACCATATGGCCTGTCTAAAGTTGAGCAACTGGCCCCAAGTCACACAGCTGGCAGAAGAGCAAGAATATGAACCACACCTGCCTAGCTTGTTCTTCAGCACCATACTGCCTTTTCCAATAGTCCTATTCTTTTAACTTCAATGCCACTTAAAACTTTAGAGCTGGAAGAAACTTTAGAGTTGATCTAACTTCATTTCCTTATTCTCAGATCATACATCTGATGCTCACAGGAGAGAAGAGAGTTTGCAAAAGTAACATAGCAACTTAATGTAGTAATTATGTCCCAAATCTAAGTCTTCTCTTCACATTCACCATGTACCATCTACACTGGGACTCTTTCATAACTTGTTTTGTAAATGCTTTCTGTTTCTAAGATTTGTATCCATCATAAAATAGCAGATGAAAAGACAGGTCTAAGAAAAAGATTGTAATAACCTCATGAATTAAAAGGAGGTAAATAAATACACACATCTTGGGAATAGACCATTCTGAATATCCATGTAAATTTCCAGCATAATTATTCACACAAAATTATGAGATAGTTCCCATTTGTTTACTTGTTTACACCAGCAGACATTTGATCTTACAAAAATCATCCATTCAACAGTTATATAAGTGAAAGAGAAATAAAATCCTTCTCAGGCAAGCAAATGCTAAGGAAATTTGTTACAACTGGACTAGCTTTACAAAAGTTCCTTAATGGAGTGCTAAACGCGAAAGTGAAAGAACAACACCTCCTACTACAAAAACACACTTAAGCACATAACCCACAAACACTATAAAGCAGTTACACAAGTCTAAAAAACAACCAGCTAACAACACGATGACAGCATCAAAATCACACATGTCAATATTAACCCTTAATTTAAATAGTCTAAATGCACATTTAAAAAACAAAGAGTGGCAAGTTGGATAAAAGACAAGACAAAACTATCTGCTCTCTTCAAGATACCTGCTTCATATGTAACAACATCCACAGTCTCCAAGTAAGGGGATGAAGAAAAATCTACCATGCAAACAGACAACAAAAAAACAACAAGAGTCACAATTTTTATATCAGATAAGATAGATGTTAAACTAACAATTAGAAGAATAAAGAAGGGATTACATAATAATGAAGGGTTCAATTCAACAAGAAGACTTAACTATTATAAATGTATATACCCTCAACATTGGAGCACCCAGATTCATAACAAAAAAAAAAAAAAAGTACTTCTTGGCCTATGGAGAGACCTAGACAGCCAAACAATAATAGTGGCACACTTTAACACCCCACTGACAGTGTTATTATCAAGGCAGAAACTAAGAAAGAAATTCTGGTCTTAAAACTTGACACTTGACCAGTTGGAACTAATAGACATCTACAGAATAGTCCACCCAACAACCACAGAGCATACATTCTTCTCATCTGCACATGGAACATATACTAAGATTGACCACATGATCAGTCATAAAGTAAGTCTAAATAAATTTTTTAAAAAATCAAAATCATGCCAAGCACACTTTTGGAACACACAGTGCCATAAAAACACAGACCAATAACAAGAAAATCTGTCAAAACAACTCAAATGCATGGAAATTAAACAACTTATTCCTGAACAACTCTTGGGTGAAAAATGAAATTAAAGCAGAAATAAAAAATTCATCGAAATTAATGAAAATAGAGATACAACTTACCAAAATTCTTGGGATGTAGCTAGAGCAGTGTTAAGAGGAAAGTTTATAGTACTAAACACTTTCACCAAGAAGTTAGAAAGATCTCAAATTAATAATCTAACATTGCACCTAGATAAACTAGAAAAGAACAAACCAACTCCAAAGCTAACAGAAGAAAATAAATAACTAAAATTAGAGATGAACAAAATAAAATTGATATGCAAAAGTCCCTATAAAAGATCAATGAAAACAGGAATCAGTTATTCAAAAGAATAAATAAGATTAATTGACCAGTTAACAAAAAAATCTAAATTAGGTACAATCAGAAATGACAAAGATGACATAAAAACTGCTTACGAAAGCAATTTGTACGAAAGTTTTCGTACAATTATGAAAATTGTACGCACACAAATTAGAAAATATAGAGGAAATGGATAAATTCCTGGAACATACAATCTCCTCAGACTAAACCAGGAAGAAAGTGAAACCCTAAGCAGAACAATAAGAAGTTCCGAAACTGAGTCAGTAATTAAAAACTTACCAACAAAAAAACATCCTGGACCAGATGGATTCCTAGTCAAATTCTGCCAGACATACAAATATACCAATCCTACAGAAAATATTCCAGTTGACAAGGAGGGACTCTTCCCTAACTCATTCCACTAAGACAGCATCAGTCAGATACCAAAATCTGGCAAAAACACAATGAAAAAAAAACTGTCAGGCCAATATCCTTGATGAACTTAGATGCAAAAATTATTGACAAAGTATTATCAAACCAAATCCAGCAGCATATCCAAAAGTTAATATACCATAATCAATTAGGCTTTATTCCTGGGATGCAAGGTTGGTTCTACATATGCAAATCAATAAATGTGATTCACCAGATAAACAGAAATTATATATATATATATAATTTATATATAATATATTATATAGAAATATATATTATATATAAATTATATATATAATTTATATATTATATAGAAATATATTATATGTAAATTATATATAATATAAATTAATATATTATATATATAAATTATATATAGATAATATAACCTTAAGAATCAGAAAACAACAAGATGCCCACTCTCACCACTCCAATTCAATTCAGTAGTGGAAGTCCTAGCCAGACCAATCAGGCATCAGAAAAAATAAAAGGCATCCAAATAGGAAAGTAAGAAGTCATTTCCTATCTCTCTTCATGAACAATATGACTTTATACTGAGAAAACCCTAAGACTCCACCAAAAGGCTCCTAGAGCTGATAAATAACTTCAGTAAAGTTTCAGGATACAAAATCAATGCACAAAATTAGTAGCATTTCTATACACTAATAATGTTCAAGCTGAGCATCAAATCAAGAACAAATCCCATTTTCAACAGCCACACACACAAAAAGGAAATACCTCAGAATACATCTAATCGAGGAAGTAAAAGATCTTTACAAGGAGAACTACAAAACACTGCTGAAAGAAATCATAGATAACACAAAGAAATGGAAAAACATTCCATGCTCATGAATTAGATGGATCAATATCATCAAAATGGCCATACTGCCCAAAGCAATCCACTGACTCAATGCTATTTCTATCAAACTATCAGCACCATTTTTCTCAGAAATAGAAAAAACTATCCTAAAATTCATACAGAATCAAAGAGCCCAAATAGCCAAAGCAATCCTAAGCAAAAGGAATAAAGCTGAAGGCATCACACTACCTGACTTCAAACTATATTATAAGGCTACAGTAACCAAAACAACATGGTACTAGTACAAAAACAGACCCGTAGATCAATGGGACAGAATAGAGAAAACAGAAATAAAGCTACACACCTACAATCAACTTATCTTTGAAAAAGTCTACAAAAATAAGCAATGGGAAAAGAGCTTCCTATCCAATAAATGGTGCTGGGATAGTAGGCCAGCCACATGCAGAAGAATAAAACTGGATCCCTAACCATCACCATAAACAAAAACTAATTAAAAATGGATTAGAGTTTTAAGTGTAGGACCTCAAATCATAAAAACCCTAGAAGAGAACCTAGGAAATACTGTTCTGAACATCAGCCTTGAGGATTTATGACTAAGTCTTCAAAAGCAATTGTAACAGAAACAAAAATTGACAAGTGGAAACATTAAACCAAAGAGCTTCTGTACACCAAAAGAAGCTATCAACAAAGTAAACACACAACCTACAGAATGGGAGAAAATACTTGCAAACTATGCATCCAACAAAGATATAATATTCAGAATCTATGAGGAATTTTTAAAAAAACATTAAAAAGTGGACAAAAGACATGAACAGGTACTGCTCAAAAGAAGACATACAAATGGTCAACAAACCTATGAAAAAAATGCTCATTATCACTAATCATCAGAGAAATGCAGGTCAAAACCACAGTGAGATACCACACCAGCTGGTATGTTGAGATGTCACACCAATCAGAACGGCTACTATTAAAAAGTCAAAAGAGAATAGATACTGGTGAGGGAATGCTTATGCGCCGTTGGTAGGAATGTAAATTAGTTCAGCCACTATAGAAAGCAGTTTGAATATTGCTCAAAAAACTTAAAACAGAGCTACCATTCAACCCAGCAATCCCATTATTGGATGTATACCCAAAGGAAATTAAATCATTCCACCAAAAAGACCCATGCACTTGTATGTTCATCACAGCACTAATCACAATAGCAAAAGCGAGGAATCACCCTAAATGTCCATCAACAGTGCACTAGATAAAGAAGATGTGGTACATATACACCATGGAATACTACACGGTCATAAAAAAGAATGATTTTTTTTTTGCAGCAACATGGATGCATTTTGAGGCCATTATCCAAGTGAATTACACCATAACACAAAACCAAATACTGCATCTTCTCTCTGATAAGTGGGAGCTAGACACTGAGTACACATGGACATAAAGATGAGAACAATAGACACTAAGGATAACCAGAGTGGGGAGGGAGGGAGGAGAACAAGTTGAAAAACTACCTGTTAGGTACTAGGCTCACTACCTGGGTAAAGGAAACATCCATACCCCAAACCCCAACATCACACAATATGCCCATGTAAGAAACCTGCCCATGTACTCCTATATCTAAAATAAAAGTTAAAATTGTAAATAATAATATTCCTAAGGGTGAATCATTTTATACTTATTTTCCAGGCAAGAAAACTCATGTTCAAACTTTCTCCAGGTCACAAAAAGTTAAGTAAATAATACAACTGGGATTTCAATTCACATATGGCTTATTCCAACGTTTATATTATGGTATCTGTTATTGTGTTCTGTGGCTCTGTATCTTCCAGAATTTCTCTTTCTTTCTTTCTTTCTCTTTCTTTCTTTCTTTTCTTTTCTTTTTTCCTTTTCTTTCTTTCTTTTTTTTTTTTTCTGACAGAGACTCACTCTGTCACCCAGGCTGTAGTGCAGCCGTGCAATCCCATCTCACTGCAACCCCCATCTCCCGGGTTCAAGTGATTCTCTGCCTCAGCCTCTGAGTAGCTGGGACTACCGGTGTGCTCCACTACACATGGCTAATTTTTGTATTTTTAGTACAGAAGAGGTTTCACCACGTTGGCCAGGCCGGTGTATAACTCCTGACCTCAAGGGATCCACCCGCCTCAGCTTCCCAAGTTGCTAGGATTATAGGCGTAAGCCACCACGCCTGGCCTATATCTTCCAGAATTTCTGCACAAACATTGCATGCACACACACACACACACACAGACGTCATGACAACTACAAGCACAAGAAATTACTAGTAAGCTGAGCTGTTTCTCATTCAAATATAAGTTTTGTCACTGTCAGTTCCTGTGCTGAGAGTTGCGTGAGGTTTTTGGCTATCTCACTGCTCTGTGGCTTAATGTTTCTTCTGCCCTGCACCAGAAGTTTAACTATCTCCATATGTTCAGGAGCTCACAGAAAGAGAATTAAGAACGGCTTCATTTAGTATAGGCTGGGTTTTGGGTAACTCCTCTCTTCTCATTATACAGCATGAAGTCTCTCCACAGTTCATCAGTTAACACCATGGCTCCTTAATGACCAACTACTAAATTTTGGATTTCAACCTCTTTCAGAATGTTTCATTTACTCATAGATAATCAAGAAGCATTTTTCGAACACCTGCTACGAGAAAGCCCCAAGAGGGGGTTACAAAGAATTATGAGACTGTGCTACTTTTCCTTAAGGAATGCAATTCCTAAGTAAGAAAAAATTAAGAGAATTCTTCAACACATTCTGTAGTTATTTTCATTTATTTGAAAGTTTTAAAGAGAACATAGTAAAATCTTAACATTTAGTAAGTGAAGGGAATTAGATTGGAAAGGTGTGTATACATAACTTCAGTTGCATCTACGATTAATTACTTTTATTATTACTTTGAAAGTTCTGGCCGGGCTCGGTGGCTCAAGCCTGTAATCCCAGCACTTTGGGAGGCCGAGACGGGCGGATCACGAGGTCAAGAGATTGAGACCATCCTGGATAATACGGTGAAACCCCGTCTCTACTAAAAAATACAAAAAAACCTAGCCGGGCAAGGTGGCGGGCGCCTGTAGTCCCAGCTACTTGGGAGGCTGAGGCTGGAGAATGGCGTAAGCCCGGGAGGCGGAGCTTGCAGTGAGCTGAGATCCGGCCACCGCACTCCAGCCTGGGCTACAGAGCGAGACTCCGTCTCAAAAAAAAAAAAAAAAAAAAAGAAAGTTCTAAAGCAAACAGGGCAAAGTGTTAAGTTTGTTGATTAATTCTGGGCTATACTTCCAAGAGTATTAGTAAAACTTTTCTCATCGTGTTTGATATATTTTATAATAAGTAAAAATAAACTTTTAAAATAGAGGATTTATTGGTTCATGCAATTATAATATCCAATATACAGTACACTTAAGGTGTGTGTGTAATTTATTACCGTGAATCAGATCCATTCACGTGTCATCAAGGTCCTGGATCAGTTTTGTTGAGTTTCTCTTTGCTTCTCCCTAATCCATGCATTAACTTCATTCTTGGTCTAGCTTCCTGCAGAACAGCAAAAAAGGCTTGCAGGCAGTTTTAGTTTCCTCATACACTTACAACACCGGCCAGTCAACAAGTGCCCTTTGTTTCAACATTCTAAGAGATGTTCAGAGATTCATTCTCATTAGAATGTTTAGCCCTCCTCCCCAGTCCAAAGTAATCACTGTGGTCAATAAAAGGATTTCCTCAGCTTGAGTTATATACCTCACCCTTGGACCCAGGAATGGAGTCAACCTATCTAGAACCTCATGGAGACTCTTACAGAAAATAAAAGCTATTGAGAAGAGAAAAGGAGGCAAAGGATGTCGGAGGTCAATCAACTAATATCTACTCCATCATCTAGCCCTTGATTACTCAATTAGTAAAGTGTCAGGAAAAATATCAGCAATGTCCTTTTTATTTAATACCATGCGTTTCTTTTATGGTCAACACTATTTCAAGCACCATAAAGTATGCATGTGTGTGTGTGTGTGTGTGTGTGTGTGTATTATGAAACTCAACTGTCATTTACAAGTTAATGTACTGATTAATTTACTCAATTAATATATTTTTTAAATTTTTTGAGATGGAGTCTCACTCTGTCACCCAGGCTGGAGTGCAATGACACGATCTCAGCCCACTGCAACCTCCGTCTCCAGGGTTCAAGCAATTTTCCTGCCTCAGCCTCCCCAGTAGCTGGGATTACAGGTGTGCACCACATACCCAGCTAATTTTTGTACTTTTAGGAGAGACAGGATTTCACCATGTTGGCCAGGCTGGTCTCCAACTCCTGCCTCAGGTGATCCACCCACCTAGGCCTCCCAAATTGCTGGGATTATAGGTGTGAGTCACTGCACCTGGCCAACAAATATTTCCTGAACACCTGTTTTGGGTTAGCCACTGAGATTCTATTTATTTATTTATATTTTGTTTTTAATCTGTTTATCTTTTAATGTTATTACAGTGTCTCCAAGCTGCAGTGATAGAACTAATTATTTTTTTCTAATTTTTTTTATTTTATCCAAACTCACTTAAAATATTAGGACAAGGGAAAAAAATTAATATACTTCAATGTTATTTTCTTCTCTTCAAAATCCGAATTATTGTTAGGCTTTCTTTGAAGTCATCTTCAGAGCCTAGACTTTGTAGGCACTGTAGAATTATGGTTCAAGGAACAGACTAGAGCAGGACTTGTCAAGTTCAAATTTTAGCTCACACCATTTACCGCCTTTCTGACCTTGAACAGGTTGCCTAACTTCTCTGTGCCTCAGTTTCAACAGATGATAAATAAGGTTAAAGACATTATCTTCATCATACAGACTTTGCAAGGATGAAATGGTCCCTCCCTGGTATAGCACTTAGAAGAGTACCTGGCATATTGCAAACACTTAATACTACACTCTAACAAAAAAGTATAATGTTTACACCAAAATATTATTTAGAGTAAAGATAAAACCTTTGCACAAAAGATTAAATGGTATAATGGTGTAAAAAAGAGAATAAAAGGCAATTGGCATCACCAAGTATCTAAAGCTTTTAAATCATATCCGATCACAAACACATACTTAGAAATTCTATTAAAATAAAGAATGTGAAGAAAAGCAAAGCAACCTTATTCGTACATTCTTGTTTTCAACTCTTAAAAGATATGTATATATGTGGGTTTTCTAATCGGGAGTGTAGAAATCCAACAGGCTTCAAAAAGTAGGCCTTAAAAAAGAAAAAGAAAAAGAGAAAAAGAAAATTCCCACCATGTGTCTTTGATAGTCTCAAATTATATTGACTGCTTGACAGACAAAGCAATAACCTATCTATCCTAATGGCCCAGATGAAGATTTAAACAATCTTATCTTCAGAAAAACTTTAAAGATAAAGAAACTTCCCCACTAGAATAGGGATCCCACTTCAGTATCCTAAACAGGATATCATCAAGCTTCTGTAAATAAAGCTGGAGAGCTCAGTACTTGACAAGGCAAGTCCTCTGTCCTTTCTGAGCCTCTCTAATCATTTAAAAGTTTTCCTGGTAAATTCTTTAGAAGGAAACTCTTTAGTACCATTAGGTTTTCCACGCATGAACTACTTTCTAGAGCCTTCATCATAAGCACTTTCTGCTTTGATCAGAGAACACACTAAGGTGGTCCACAGCACAAGTATTAAGCCCCTACACTGATTTTGAAGAATGCAAATTGTTTGCCAACATTTAAACTCCAGCAGAGTTGAAAAGTCTCTTACAGGCTGAGATAGTTGGCAGACCTGCCTACATAGCTACAAAATGCTGTGTCAGACTCTGCCCTCCTCAAATTTTAACATGCCTTTTCCGCAACCTCTGATAGATAACCATATAAACAATCTACAGACAACCACTGATATAAACTTTCTGATGTTCACTTCGCGCCTCACAATATAGCAACCAGGATTAAATAATAATAAAACACTCAAGATAAGCTCAGACCAGCTTATGGGAAACTTTTCTCTTTTTCCATGCATGATATTCAGCTGAATAATATCAGTCAGCTTTTATGTGTCACATTTGAAAGTTAAAATTAACCTAAATTCATACCCTTGTTAGTTTTCAAAAATAAAACACTTCTTAAATTATAAAAACAGTACATTCTTATTGCAACAACTTTAAACAATACTAAAAAGTATGTAAAGCATAAAACAAAAGTCAACCCATCCAAGTCTTCCATTATCCTACAAAGCTAATTATTTTGAAATGCCTGTTAGAATCTCCTTCATGATCCACTAATATACCTATAAAGACATGAACCTAAATCTAATAAATAACTTTACCCCTCCCTTAAGGATTACCATGCTCTAATACAGAGATTCTAAGCTGTACCAAGCTCTGAGATGCTGAACAGCAAATTATTTGAAATCATAGAAGTATGACTTTCTCATGATTCAACAAAAAAGGATCGAGAAAGAAGTTAAAATATTTCAGACAGGTGGGCACATAGACATGTCAGTTCCTAATCTGTGCAACTACTCTTTGTCTGATATTCACTGTGGGTTTTCCACTCATCTTTGGGGAAAACCTAGTGTCCATATGAACTGGCTGTTTTTAGCCCAGGCACTATCCTGCAGCCTTTAGCAAAGCTTGGTATGGTTTACTTTTACCAAAGCTTGGTTTATCTTTATCAACACTTGGTTTATTTTTTCTAGAATAATGCCACAACAGCTCCAATAGGGGATTGGCAGAGATCTTTGGCACTCTAAGTTTAGCATGGATATGGTTAACTTAATCTCAATCTATCATTAAGATCAGACCAACACGTAAATTTCTGTATTATTCCATATGATTAGGGAATAATTTAAACACACACATACCTCCAAAATGCAGAAGTTCATTTTAAAAGGCAAGACAGCTTACTAAGACAAAGGAAGCTATATTTTTAACTGTCCCGTAATTTTATAAGGTGGTCTTCCTAATAATGGAACTAATTCTTCACATTAATAGGAATAAATGGAGTCGTATTAGAGTCACTGCCTTCTTCTCACATTTGCCACCCTCCCCAACCTCTACCCGTGGACCTACAAGGTATAAAAAACATGGGCCAGTCTAGAGTTCTGCCTTGCTTCCCGGCGCGGTCGCAGTCTTCAGCCCACTCAGGATAATGGCGACAGCTGAGGTACTGAACATTGGTAAAAAATTGTATGAAGGTAAAACAAAAGAAGTCTACGAATTGTTAGACAGCCCAGGACAAGTCCTCCTGCAGTCCAAGGACCAGATTACAGCAGGAAATGCAGCCAGAAAGAATCACCTGGAAGGAAAAGCTGCAATCTCAAATAAAATCACAAGTTGTATTTTTCAGTTGTTACAGGAAGCAGGTATTAAAACTGCCTTCACCAGAAAATGTGGGGAGACAGCTTTCATTGCACCCCAGTGTGAAATGATTCCAATTGAATGGGTTTGCAGAAGAATAGCAACTGGTTCTTTTCTCAAAAGAAATCCTGGTGTCAAGGAAGGATATAAGTTTTACCCACCTAAAGTGGAGCTGTTTTTCAAGGATGATGCCAATAATGACCCACAGTGGTCTGAGGAACAGCTGATTGCTGCAAAACTTTGCTTCGCTGGACTTGTTATAGGCCAAACTGAAGTGGATATCATGAGTCATGCTACACAGGCTATATTTGAAATACTGGAGAAATCCTGGTTGCCCCAGAATTGTACACTGGTTGATATGAAGATTGAATTTGGTGTTGATGTAACCACCAAAGAAATTGTTCTTGCTGATGTTATTGACAATGATTCCTGGAGACTCTGGCCATCAGGAGATCGAAGCCAACAGAAAGACAAACAGTCTTATCGGGACCTCAAAGAAGTAACTCCTGAAGGGCTCCAAATGGTAAAGAAAAACTTTGAGTGGGTTGCAGAGAGAGTAGAGTTGCTTTTGAAATCAGAAAGTCAGTGCAGGGTTGTAGTGTTGATGGGCTCTACTTCTGATCTTGGTCACTGTGAAAAAATCAAGAAGGCCTGTGGAAATTTTGGCATTCCATGTGAACTTCGAGTAACATCTGCGCATAAAGGACCAGATGAAACCCTGAGGATTAAAGCTGAGTATGAAGGGGATGGCATTCCTACTGTATTTGTGGCAGTGGCAGGCAGAAGTAATGGTTTGGGACCAGTGATGTCTGGGAACACTGCATATCCAGTTATCAGCTGTCCTCCCCTCAGACTGGGGAGCTCAGGATGTGTGGTCTTCTCTTCGACTGCCCAGTGGTCTTGGCTGTTCAACCATACTTTCTCCAGAAGGATCAGCTCAATTTGCTGCTCAGATATTTGGATTAAACAACCATTTGGTATGGAGCAAACTGCGAGCAAGCATTTTGAACACATGGATTTCCTTGAAGCAGGCTGACAAGAAAATCAGAGAATGCCATTGAATTTTTTAGGGGAAAAACTACAAAGTTCTAATTTAGCTGAAGGAAAATCAAGCAAAATGAAAAGGTAATTTTAAATTAGAGAACACAAAATATATTAGTGAATAAATGCTTTTCTAGATCCATAAAAAAAAAAAAACAAAAAACAAAAAACATGGGCCAATTTCTGGGCCTTATGGTTTTGATTAAATTCTTACCTAGCAATTTTGTCATCCATATGTATTTGTGTTCTTTTGAAAGTTGTCCACAGAGACATAATAGGTACACAGATATGTATACCATATTTACATGCTTTCAGTATATTATCTTAGCCATCTTGTTCTTGGGAAGATATGTTTTCCTATTAAATCTGAGTTCTTAAAATCATTACAGCTAGAAAATGGTCTCTTGTGATTATCTCAAGATAATCACTGAAGTCAATGGAGTCCTTTTAGAGTTAGAACCCTTTTATTTTTAAGTTACTAGCCTTTTTTGGGGGTGGGGTGGGGGGGAGTCTCGCTCTGTCACCCAGGCTGGAGTGCAGTGGCACAGTCTCAGCTCGGCTCACTACAACCTCTTCCTCCCGTGTTCAAGTGATTCTCCTGCCTCAGCCTCCAGAGTAGCTGGGATCACAGGGGCAGGCCACCACACCTGTCTATTTTTTATTTATTTATTTATTTATTTTGTATTTTTAGTAGAGACAGGGTTTCACCATGTTGGCCAGGCTGGTTTTGAACTCCTGACCTCAGGCAATCTGCCAGCCTCGGCCTCCCAAAGTGCTGGGATTACAGGTGTGAACCACTGTGCCCAGTCAGCTATCTCTTTTAACCAACTTGGAAAGCCCTCCGAATCTTGAGAAGGATGACTTCAATATCTTCATCTTCATTATTGATACAAAATATCACATAAGATGAGTCACTTAAGAGAAGCCCGTGGTACCTCCCTCCATGGTGGCATTTATCCATTAATAAAAGCTCATTGATTACAAGTTTTAAACCAGCTCTGGTTTTCACTGTATGATCTATCGCATATTTCTCAGCCTTGTCTGCCAAAAAAATTATGCAGGTCTTTGCCAAATTCCTTGGTGAAATCCAGATATATTGCTTATGAGATTTACTGAATCTGTGAATTTGCTAACCTTCTCATGAAAGGGAATGAGGTAAGTTTGGCCTGACTTAAGGTACTGGTATTAGCTCATAATGATCATCACTTGACTTTAGAAGAACCCACAAATCACCCTTATTATTGTTCAGTCTGAGCTTCTCCCTGCCTGCCCCAAGAAACACACAGTCTGTGATTTCTAGAATTTATACTCATTCTGGTTTATAAGATTTCTAGAATTATTTGTGGTAATTCTGGGACTATACCTGCATTATCTTTTTGGTAGCACATAAATAAATTATGTCCATATTCCAAGATGCACCCAGTCTTGAATTCATTCCAAAGAGCTGGATTCTCTAACACTGTCATCCAGGCATACCTAGAACTTTAATGTTCATCTTTCACACATGTATTATTATTCCAGTTTGATAATCCTTTGCCTTGATAAAGAACACAGAGTATACCAGCTAAGGTGCTCTTGGCTGAAAGTAACAGGAATTTCAACTCAAACTGGCTAAGATTATTAAGGTATGTATAACTTTCAGAAGTAGATCAGGCTTCAGTATTTGTTAATTTGTGTCTCAACATTACCATCCTCTCTACTTGCTTTTTATATCTTTCAGTCCATTGCTTATAGCATCAACGTCATAAGAAGGCTGATTCTGCTTATATTCATAAGGTGGCTTCCAGCATCAGTATGAGTTCATGTTTTCTGATTCATATGACACTGGAGACAGAGAAGACAGAGAATGAGAAAACGAGAAAGAGAGAAATTCATCTAAGAATGCTAAGCTTTCCTTCTAGAATGATTGGGCATCCACATGTCACAATCCCATCCATGTATCATCACAGTCCAAATGGATTAAACGAATTAGTATCCACCCAATAGGAATAAGGAGAATAAGCTTGGAGAAAGTATGAACATCCCAGCACTTTGGGAGGCCGAGACGGGCGGATCACGAGGTCAGGAGATGGAGACCATCCTGGCTAACACGGTGAAACCCCGTCTCTACTAAAAATACAAAAGTTTAGCCAGGCGTGGTGGCAGGCACCTGTAGTCCCAGCTACTCGGGAGGCTGAGGCAGGAGAATGGCGTGAATCTGGGAGGCGGAGCTTGCAGTGAGCTGAGATCCAGGCACTGCACTCCAGCCTGGGTGACAGAGTGAGACTCCGTCTCAAAAAAAAAAAAAAAAAAAGAAGTTAAGGGGAAATGGGATAATGCTGAGTAGGAAACCAAGGCTGTTCACTTTAGGAAATAAATAACAAATAGAGAGACCTTATTTATATATTTTTTGTTTTTAATCTTTCATCTTTTGTTTATCTTTTAATGTTATTCTAGTGCCTGCAAGCTGGAGTGCTAGAACTTTCTAATTAATTTTCCTACACCAAACATAATCTGAACATCTTTTATCAGCTATATCATGTAGAGAAGTCTAAACTTATTCTAGATTTTCATATTCCAGAAACAATTCTTTAGAAATTGAGTTATAAATTGTAATTTTTCATTGGTTACATTTCTCTTTTTCAATATATTACTGATGGCCACTGAAATATGTATTTCCAAACCTCTTTTGTAGGTGAACTAATAATAATACTGTCTGGAAGGGTTAATGATTTTCTCAAGGTCTTTGTGTCTAGTTAATAACATGTATGAGATTAGAACACAGACTTATTTCATTTTTAACCATTATTAAAAGCTCATCGATTACAAGTTTTAAACCAGCTCTGACTTTAACTATATCATCATCTCATATTTCTCAGCCTTGTCTGCCAAAAAATTATGCAAGTCTTTGCCAAATTCCTTGGTGAAATCCAGACATACTGCTTATGAGATTTACCAAACCTGTGACTACTCCCAGGAGTTACTGGTTATATTCTCGATGGGCCTCAGTGGAAGAGGCCCTGTCCCTCTTGTCCTCTCTACACTAAATTTCTTTTTTTGTGAAAAATTCTACTCTTTCAGTAACCTCTCTTTTTCAATATAGAGTGGTGTTCAGGAGGTGCTCATAATCATGCATTACCCTTATGATTCCCCAATAGCAAAATTTAGTCTCCAAATTCTGTGATGTAGAAATACAAAAAGCTTTGATTCTCTTGAATTTCATTTTTATCACTCATTTTAGCAAAGTACTTAACCTCAGAGAAATTCCATTTTCTCATTTGAAACAAAAAAATTACTCATGTAAGATGGTGTTATAATAAGGGCTAAATGTAATTAAAATAAATGAATGATTTTGGCATAAAATAAAGTCAGTAAATGATAGTATTTAAGTGGTAGTTTCTATTTCTGCTGCTATTATCATCTACAAATTAGAGTGGAAGTTTTAGCTCATATCCCTGAAGTCATTGAATGACTTCCCTAACTTTCCTACCTATGTTGATAAAGTTTCCTGTGCCTGGGCTGTTCTTTCCTATTACCTGTACTTCTAAAACCGATTTCATCCTTTAACAAAGCCTTTCTCTACCTTTTTGTTTCCTTCAAACTAATGTAATGAGGTAACGGTATTATAACTAGCGTCTTCTCTTCTTTCCATGTTTAATTGAATAATGCAATTCTTTATAAGAAATCTTACTGAGCAGGCATAAGTAGCCATTAATTTGAGGCCTGGAGAAGCAAGTAGATTCATTTGGTTTGAACATAATAGGAAATAATGGGAGAAATGGGAAGGAATACTATCTTGAAAACACTGTAGAGATATCACAGCTCATTTTTAAAAATCTCTGTATTAAAAGGTTTCACCAAAAGTGTATGGAAAAACTGGCCAGGCATGGTGGCTCACACCTGTAATCCCAGCACTTTAGGAGGCCAAGTCAGGCGGATCACCTGAGGTCAGGAGTTCAAAACCAGTCTGGCCAACATGGGAAAACTCTGTCTCTTTTAAAAATCCAAAAATTACCCAGGCGTGGTGGTGGGCACCTGTAATCCCAGCTACTCAGGAGACTGAGGCAGGAGAATCACTTGAACCTGGAAGGAGGAGGTTGCAGTGAGCTGAGATCACGCCACTGCACTCTAGCCTGGGTGACAGAGCGAGACTCCGTCTCGAAAACAAACAAACACAAAAAGATGTATGGAAAAACATTTTAGAGGAAGCTTTGTATTAAATATACATCTGCATAAGTTAAGGAATCCTTCCATTTTCCAATCCTGTGAAAACTATTTATTATAATCAAACTAAAATTTTGAGTCATGTAAACATTTGGATTGAAATCAAAGTTTAGATACAAATGAAAAACATTTCTGAGCAGCACAGAATAGTCAATAGGATTTGACTGTAGACTCCAGGATATGAGAGCTTCTTAGTTCATAATGTAAAGAAAGTTTTTTGGCAGAAGACACAGCAAAGATGACACACTGGGGGTCCTTCAAGAAATTCAGCCATGTCGGTGAGTAAATCTCACCTAAACTTTGCCATCACTACAGGGAACACAGGTTTGGAAATAAAGATTTATTAAAGTATTTTATTTTCACTACAAAGATGTTGAAAAATGCATTCAACAAAGTGATATAGGAAAGTTGGCTCAAGAGAAAAATCCCAGGTACTAGAGAAGTGTTCATTACAGAGTTGATATTTTTCCAACTGACCTATATGATACCAAAGTGGAGGAGGTTATAAGGAATCAACTTGGCTAATACAGTTTAAACTAAGCTGGTATTCAAGGATGGCCAAAGCCAAATTCTGATATTTACTGCCACCCCAACATGCACGCGTGCGCGCGCACACACACACACAGAATTCCTCCCCTTTACTAGAAAAGTCTTTATCTTGTCCAAAGAGCTCACCTAGGCATGTCTACCTCATGTTTCATGTTCATTTTCCTCTAGGAAAATGAGATTTTTTTCTGTGTCTTTTCCCTTCATGAAACTTAGAGGTAACTTGTTAGATAATCATCCAGAAAAATAGCTTAGGAAATATGTATTCTTTCACAATTATTTATTGAATATATTAGGTTGGCACAAAAGCAATTCCTGTTTTGCCATTAAAACTAATGATGTTTTTGCCATTACTTTTAATGCAAAAACAAGAATTACTTTTTCACCAACCTAATATTAACAACACAATAGGTTATACATGGTATGCAGTATGTTAATATCTTCATACCTTTTGTCTATATTTTTGTTCAAGTTATTCATATCTCAGCCTCTTCTAAAGAGTATCTGAGGATGTTTTCTACAGTATACACAGACTTACTGTATAGATCATTATCATATAATTATTTGTCAGTTGTGGAGAATTATGACGAATTATGGTTCTTATGTATTTCTACCACATATGGAAGCCCTTGGAAGGAATATTTAGATCCAAAGACCTCTTGGAACCTCCTTTATTCATTATATAAATACCCCTGCAAAAGTTCCCTGCCACAGTTACAAGTAAAAGCAGCATGCATTACAGTTTTCTGAACACCTGCTAAGCACTGGATGCATGCATTATCTTCTTTGAAAAATCCCTAGATCTTGATAGGTAGAGAAATAATGTCGGAGAGGTTATTTTTTTCTCAAGATCACTTAACTAAAGGTGACATAGCCTGAATTGATACTAGGTTCTGTCTGAATCACAAAATCATGTTCTTTCTAGTATAGCCCATCTAGAAGATTTTTGTTTTGATTATACCCTCATAGTGGCACAACATTATCAATAAGGCATCAGTAGCACAAGAAAGGCCTTCAACTGACCATTGAATAGTTCCAGTATCCTGGGCTTAGTCATTAAGGCGCCATTTGCAGGATGCCTTTTTCAGTCACCTGGGAGTGACAGCTGTGCGTGGTAGGGACAGAAGGTCAGGCCAGGAATAAATAACCTCAAGCAGATAAAGTTACAGAAGTGGCCTCCTAACACTCAAGGATTGCCTCCAGATGTATAGGGAATTCATTACGAGTAAGAGAGAGTTATTTAGAAGACAGATATGAACAACTCAGTGTAGTAATATAAAGTTAAACAGGGGTGAGGTTGAAAGCGTGGAGGAATATCTCATTTATTCAGCCTTGGTTCACTGAATTCTCCTAATAACAATTAGAATATGAAACCCACTGAATCATGGTATACAGAAGCACCAAATAAAATGCATGTGGAAATTAATCTGTGTCTACTGTAGAATACATATTATGAAAACATTATTGTCTATAGGTGTGTTAGGGGAGGGGTGGTTTTTTTAGTTTTTTTGAAGTTTATGCCTATTATTTTTAGTGTTATGATTGTGAGTTTTGTATATTTTATAAAATATTCTATGCCATTCAATTATTTATAATATTAATGTGGTATAAATATTAAAAATCCCATCATCAGAGAAAGTCTTAGCAAATTTAAGTGTTGCAAACTATGAAAAAAATTTAGTTATTATTTCTTGGTTTTCTTAATTGCTTGATGATTATATTATTTATAAACTTTATACTATTCATTCATTTTATTTTCCACCAAAGGAGATGTGAGAAAAAAGTAATAAGGAATTTAAAAAATGAAATGAATTACAATAATAGTTGTGAAATTGAGTAATTAAAGCTATCAAAGCCTAACTGATAGACCTTTCTTGCCTTATAGTAAGATGAACAGGAATCAAAACTGTCACATATTCTATTTTAAGACATAAATTCTGTATGACGATAGGAGAATATATATTTAAGTCAATGGCAAATCCAGAAGTCATCAAAATTAGTCAAAGTCACCAATAATGATTCTGCCCTTTTCTCTTTCATGACTACAACAAGAACAGAAGGATATCTTTAGTCTTCAATAAAACTGTTAAAGAGTGTTGAAGTGTTTTCAACTCGATCCCAATATTCAGCAGAATTTGAAAGGGTGAATGGGAAATAAATCAGAGCAGAGAAAGTCGGAACAGAGTAGGACACCAAATGAGAAACAAGCTGATTGCCCCACAGAAACCACTCAACCTCAGAAAAGAGAGGCTCTAGGCATGAAGAAGGTGGCGGCGACGAGACTGGACTAAAACCAGGTGGATTACTTAAATGTCTAGGAAAATGGTCATTTTCATTCCTATCCTATGCAATGACTGCTCCTGCTCTCTCTCCATAGGAAAATGGAGATGTGTATTCTGAAGAAATTGGACTAAGGCCACTCTTGACTCAAGAAAATAAAGTTCAGAAAAGGGTAAGTGGTGAAGTTCTGAAGGTAAAGACAAAGGAGGTGAAGTCACAGGTGAAAGGAAAGACCTCAGCTCCCCTCATTTTACCTTACTCACAGGAGATTGCTATCCTTCTTTCAAGATCCTAAACTGCCCCAGAGAAGAGGACTATTAATAAGGACATTTGGGAAAGTCATTTTAAAATGCCAGCTGTCCACCTGATTGCCTGCTACTTGCTAAACTCTGCTTACTCGTAGAATTTCTATTTCTAAAAGGCTCCAAAATGCATTTCTGCTTTTAAGGACTCAAAGATCACAAAATTTTGGAGGAAAGTTTCCAGCATGAAATATAAAGAACAATAAAGACAATTAGAACTGGGAACTATTTAAAAATGATAGTCCATATTTCATCCACATGAAAGAAAATATTGCATCAATAAAACAAGAACAAAGTGCTATGGGTAAACAGAAACCCTGATAAAAATTAATCCCTGAAGAAAAAAAAGGGACATGAATTTTTTTTTCAAATCAGTAAAAAGATTGAAAGAAATAAGTGACAAAATGCTCCAGAAAATAGAACAAAAAAGTGGAGCTAGACAATAGAAAAGATCAATTCAGAAAGTATCCAAGTGCAAAAAACAACCACTAAAGGAATAAAATGCCTAGAATACAATGTAGATAAATTAACAAATAAATAACAAAATACAATATCTTATAACTGAGGCCATAAGTATCTAAATTGAAAGAGCCCACTGCATTGAAAACAAGACGAAATTTGTATAGGCACAGATCAGAGCAACTAAGTGGGAAATTTCAATAATTATGGTTAAAAAAAGAGATTCTGAAAGCAGTACAAAGATCTAAAATTCACATACAAAAAAATTGTGTGAGAACAGCATCATATGAATGATAACGAAAGTGGAAAGTAATGCTTTCAAATGTCTGAGTGAAATTAAATGTCCATCTAGAATTTTATATCCATTCGAACTACCAACTGAGAATAAAGATAGACTAAAAATATTTTCAGAAAAGTGGAATATCAGAAATATTACCTCCTTGAACACTTTCTCAAGAATCTACTCAAAAAAAAGTCTCATCATAATAAGTAAGTAAATCAATAAAAAAGACATGAGATCCTACTAACAGTCAATCCAAAACAAAATAAGAGTAAAAGCAACTCTTGGGATACTGAGGAAGGAAAAATCTCAAGCAACAGCAGTGTGGCAGGCACAGACAAACCCAGATTCAGATAGGAACAGAAAAAAGGAGGTCACCAGGACCCACCTCTAGGTAAAAGTGGAAGTAGTACATTATGTATTAGGTTGGTGCAAAAGTAATTGTGGTTTTTGCCATTAAAAGTAATTAGTTTTGTCTGGGTGCAGTAGCTCACGCCTGTAATCCCAACACGTTGGGAGGCCGAGGCCGGCGGATCACAAGGTCAGGAGTTCGAGACCAGCCTGGCCAATATGGCAAAACCCCGTCTGTACTAAAAATTTAAAAATGAGCCGGGCATGGTGGCAGGTGCCTGTAGTCCCAGCTACTCAGGAGGCTGAGACAGGAGAATCACTTGAATCTAGGAGGCAGAGGTTACAGTGAGCCGAGATTGCACTACTGTACTCCAGCCTGGGTGACAGAGGGCGATTCTGTCTCAAAAAAAAAAAAATTACTTTTATGTTACTAAATTACTTACTTTATAAAAAAAAAAAAAGTAATTACTTTTTTATATTACTAAAAGTAATTACTTTTAATGCCAAAAACCACAATTGCTTTTGCACCAAGTCAGTTTAAAGTTTGTAAAATTTTTTACTAAGAGGCATTTTGCAGAGCTTATTTAAGATGTTGGAAGATTTAGCTCAATGATCACGCATTAAGCAAATTATATAGTAATTAAATGGGAGAGAGGGAGGTGTGGAAGCTGTTTTATAAAAGTTATCCTGGTACTAGGTACTAAGTAGCTCAGCAGTGAAAAACAAACGTTTACGTTGTCATAGTAGCAGTACTATGGACTACAAATTTAACAAGCATTTCAAATTCTATACATTGATGAAGCAGCAGGAAAGGAGAAGATATAAATAGTTAACATCTGAACTTGTGAGTCAAGAGATAGCAGTATGGAGATATTGATTTGATATGTGGAGCTAAGAAGAAACTGGCTTTAAAAAAAAAAAAAAAAAAAAAAGGCCGGGCGCGGTGGCTCACACTTGTAATCCCAGCACTTTGGGAGGCCAAGGCGGGCGGATCACAAGGTCAGGAGTTTCAGACCAGCTTGGCCAATATGGTGAAACCCAATCTCTACTAAAAATACAAAAATTAGCTGAAGCCTGTAGTCCCAGCTACTCAGAAGGCTGAGGCAGGAGAATCGCTTGAACCCAGGAGGCGGAGGTTGTAGTGAGCCGAGATCGGACCACTGCACTCCAGCCTGGGAGACAGAGTGAGGCTCTGTCTCAAAAAAAAAAAAAAAAGCTACCTTTGACGAACAGTTGGAGGCTTAGGGGTCAGATGGTGGTCAGCATATGAAGTAGACATGGGTGCAGAGTACCATTCTTTTTTTTTTTTTTGAGGCGGAGTCTTCACTCTGTCACCCAGGCTGGAGTGCAGTGGCTTGATCTCGGCTCACTGCAAGCTCCGCCTCCTGGGTTAGCGCCATTCTCCTGCCTCAGCCTCCCGAGTAGCTGGGACTACAGGTACCCGCCACTGCGCCCGGCTAATTTTTTTTGTATTTTAGTAGAGACGGGGTTGCACCGTGTTCGCCAGGATGGTCTCGATCTCCTGACCTCGTGATCCGCCCGCCTCGGCCTCCCAAAGTGCAGGGATTACAGGCGTGAGCCACCGCGCCCGGCCTAGAGTACCATTCTTAAAAATGCATTTGAATGTTTAAACTCTGTGTATATATTGCATTGATGGATAATAAAATAACTAATTTTAAAAATTTATTTGGCAAATCCCCAGATGTAGATGATTGTCTTCACAATGTATATAGTTACATTATTTATCAATAGAAATGAAATAAAACAGGAATATTTATAGTATGATACCATTTTTAAAACAAAACAAAAAACCCTATATATGGTACGTATGTAATAGTATATGCTTCTGCATACAGAGAAAAATCTAAAAAGGTACATACCAGTTTATCAAAAGTGTTTACCTCTAGAAGGAAAAAAAAAAGGGCGCAACTTTTACTTTTAACCTTTTATTTTGCATTGAAATTGGAATGTTAGAGCGATTGTTTGTATACATTTTGAATTTAAAATTTTTATTGGATTTTATGGAAACAAAGGGGGGATCAGAGTAACAGGGTAGAACTCTCCAAATAATGGAAAGGGAAAATCAGTCCCCTGGCACAGAGCCAGTAAGTTACATTGGATACATTTGACTTTCAACTCCCTTTGAAATTGTTTGACTTGAAATTGTTCAGCAATTGTGCTGGAAGAGGCTCAGATTCAAAGACCCTGATATTGTCTCCTACCTCCATTTCAAGTCAAGACATCTTTTTCAAGTTTCTGTATCTCAGATCCCCCATATTTGGTGCTAAGGGGAGAAAGTTAAGACATGATCCCTGTTCTAAGTAGTCTAAAGTCTGATTAGGAGAAGTGAATATGGAAACGAATATAATCCTCTGTATTTATATTCTCTTAAACTGCTCTAGAAGTTATAGAGATATAAGATATTGTTAGTAGTAATATTAATAACATCCAGTGTTTAAGTATGTACCATGAAATAAGCCTTTTAAGGACTTTGTTATTATCACTATATTGAGCCCTCATAATGGTCCTAAGGTGGAAAATTTTGTTATTTGATTTTCTAGATAAAGAAACTGAGGATTATAGGTGTTGAGTAACTCATTCAAGATTGTACTCTGATAAATGCTGGAATCAAAACCTAAACTTTATCAGGCAAGTTTGACTCAAAATCTCATGCTCATACCACTACACTTTACTGTTTCCCAAATGTTTTTAGGTACACAGGAGTTATTTGATTAAGTCTGGTAAACTGAAAAATATTAGTAGATCCATTTTGTAAATAAACATTTGCTATAGATTGAATGTTTGAGTTTCCCATAAATGTATATGTTGAAACCCTAATCCTGAAGGTAGTGCTATAAGGAGGTAGAGTTTTTAGGGAGTAATTAGGTCATGAGGGTAGAGTTCTCATAAATCGGATTAGTGCCTTTATAAGAGAGACCCCAGAGATATCTCTGATGCAGTTTTTTACCATGTAAGGACACAGCAAGAGGCAGCTATGAAGCAGAAACCGGGCCCTTTCCCGACACTGAATCTGTTGCACCTTGATCTTGGATTTCCCACCCTCCAGAACTGTGAGAAATAAATGTTTATTGCATTTTTGTTATAGCAGCCCAAAGAGACTCAGACAAAAGCAAGATGAAACATGAGCTTGCAGACTGAAGAAGTCACTCAAGCAATGACCCAGGGTGAGAGTAGGAAACCAGATCTTTTGCTCCAAGTCTCTTTTTCTCCCTTTTGCTCTACTGTGGCCTTGAAGTTTAGGTATCACAAGCAAAAGTCACAGCTCCTCCCTCCCCCATTTACTGAAGAGAAGACTCAACAGTTTTTCTTTCTAACCTAACAGTAGATTTTATTCCAAATCCAGAGTTATCCAACCTGGCTGATTTCCTTGGCAAAATTGTATTTGTGACTCCAAAGAATGTAGATTTGAGGGATGTTGCAGAACCATGCAAGGGGTCACTCAGAAGAAAGAATTAACTTACAACCTGTGTAGCCTGTGCTTTCTGATTCAGCACATGGAAAAAGGGAAAGCCTGAAGCATGTCACAGGAACAAGAAGAAAAACATAAATAATGTCACCCATAATGTAATATGGTTCAGAGGAAGAAATGGGGTCAGGTCATTAAAGAGTCGAAGATGAGATCATTACGCTTTAACAAGGCAAACTGTGACCAGAGGAAGACAGCAATGAAAAGTGGGCTGGGATACTGAAAGCCAGTATGTGAACACCAGGGGTAAAACAGAGCTTCTTAATCAAAACCATATTCCCTAGCTCTCAAGAAGTAATGAAAGAAGGATAAATGAGATAATAGAGATGAAGGAAGCAGACTGAGGGTGTTGTAAATACAGCGAGGGATGGAGATGACGCATGGCCTGAAGGAGCACTCTAAGCTGGGGAAACCAAGACAGCTTTGAAACAAAGCTGAAGGAAGACAAAATTGCATCTGGATAGATGATGCTAGAAATTTAAGATCCAAATTCTAGTCTAATAGGAGAAAACCATCCTAGGAAGGAGATGTCAAATCACAACAGGAGAGGAAGAAGTTAATGGAAAACAATATTTCAAGTCAGCTTTGCCTCTGAGGGTGTTGAACTGAAATCTGTGGAAATCAAGGTGTGCTGGAGGTAATAATCTCCACGTGTTCATGTGAAACTCAAAACCCTCTTGATGTTCTGCCTGGCAAATTCTATATTTCCCTGTTTTGACCTACAGCAGGGGATATTGTCCAAGGAGTTAGGCTGGGGGTCTGAGAGGACTCAAGTTGCACTAGACGTCTTTAAAAATTTCGAAGTCCTTACTGTGCTTCAAATATACCCCCCTCTCCAAACATACACCCCCTCCAACACCAGCCCTGTAGTGATAGGCACCTCCTCTTTGCTATGCAGAAGTAAGAGGAGGTTTGGTAAAAAGTTTCCAGACATTTGAGACCTCTTTCTTAGTGATTGATTTGATGGGACAGCATAAGCAGAATCTATAAAGAAAGATGCTATCTGCTGAGCACAGTGGCTCACACCTGTAATCCCAGCACTTTGGGAGGCTGAGGTGGGCAGATCACCTGGGGTCAGTAGTTCAAGACCAGCCTGGCCAATATGGTGAAACTCTGTCTTTACTAAAAATACAAAAATTAGCCATGCGTGGTTATGCATGCCTGTAATCCCAGCTACTCAGGAGGCTGAGGCAGGAGAATCACTTGAACCTGGGAGGCAGAGGTTGCAGTGAGCCGAGATCGTGCCATTGTATTCCAGCCTGGGCAACAGAGTGAGACTCCATCTCAAAAAAAAAAGAAAAAGAAAAAGAAAGAGAAAGAAAGAAAGAGAGAGAGAGAAAGAGAAAGAAAGAAAGAAAGAGAGAGAGAGAAAAAAAGAAAGAAAGAAAGAAAGAAAGAAAGAAAGAAAGAAAGAAAGAAAGAAAGAAAGAAAGAAAGAAAGAAAGAAAGAAAGAAAAGAAAGAAAGAAAGAAAGAAAGAAAGAAAGAAAGAAAGAAAGAAAGAAAGAAAGAAAGAAAGAAAGAAAGAAAGAGAAAGAAAGAAAGAAAGAGAGAGAGAGAGAGAGAGAGAGAAAGAAAGAAAGAAAGGAAAGGAAAGGAAAGGAAAGGAAAAAAAAAGAAAGATGATATCACTGATTTTAAACCACTACAGAAGCAGAAGATATGAGGCTCTTAAGATATTTTAAATAATAGTTGTTTAAAACATAATAGCACAGCTATGCTTCCAAAACAGGTTTAGTTATTTGTTTTATTTGCTTTCCCTACTAGCTTAACGAAGAGCCAAAACGACGACAGTCATGTGCCACTTATCAATGAAGTTTCATTCTGAAAAATGTGTTGTTAGGCAATTTGTCATTGTGGGAACAAGGTAGAGTGTACTTACACGAATCTAGATGGTATAGCCTGCTACATACCTAGGCCGTATGGTATATAGCCTACTGCTCCTAAGCTACAAACATGTACAACATGTTCCTATACTGACTATACATGCAATTATAATATAATGGTAAGTATTTGTATATCTAAATATATCTAAACAAACATAGTAAAGGTAGAGTAATAATATTATATTATAATCTTATGGGATCACCATCATATATGTGGTCCATCATTGACCAAAACGTTGTTATGGGGTGCATGAGTATTTTAGGTTTGGAGGCTTATTTTCCCCTGATCACTCTATGTCAGAATAACTATACAAATAAAATTCTTTTTAAGAGAAAGTTGAGATGGAAGAAAATTATTAGAATTGTTTGAAACTCTCTACTGGTCAATTTGAGAATTTAATAAATTCCTGCTTTTTCACTCATTCCTTCATTGAGTTCTTATTAATAGAATTCCTAACATACACTAGGCATTGTGGTGAGCCCTGGGGATTTGATAGTAAATAAGACAGGTACAGTGTCTGGTACTTGTCTATCAACTTACAGTACAGTGCCTATCAACTTACATTTTAGCAGGGGACAGACTCACAGATTACTTAAGAGTTGTTGTCAGTGCTATTAGGAAAACTTCAAACATGCTATGATATTTGTAGGTTTATTATATATTACATAACATAAGAGGAGACATGACCTAGTGGATGAGGAGAGGCTAAGAAATCTTCTCTAAGGAAAAGACATTTTATTTGAGACCGCAAAACTAATACAAACTATAGGATCTACCTGGGGCAGGAAGGAGAACAAGGGAGCATTCAGACACAAAGAAAAGCTAGTACAAAGGCTTATAGCAGAAAAAAAGCAAACATAACATTTACAAAATGCAAGAAGCTAAGGGACTACAGGAAGTAAGAGGGGTGAATACCAGGTTATGTAGGGACTATGGGCCTTGGTTAAGATTTTGGGCTTTTGCCTAAGATCAATGGTAAGAAATCATATTTCTAGCAGGAAAGTCAAAAAATCTATGTACTTTTAAAAATGTATGATCATATATATGTCTCTAGTTTTGACTGCAATTTATTTCCTATGTGTGGCTTGATTTTTAAAGGTGGCTTCTTCATTATTTCTCCCTTGGATACATGTCTCAGTCTGGACCAGATCCATCTTGTAGGATGCAGTACTGAAGTTAGTTTGTACCATCTAGCGAGAGCTGACTGTGCATATCTTGTAACTCTGCATTCAGTGGCATTAAGATGAAGCTAGAAATCAGTGATGGTGAAAATATTTACTCCATGGGAAGTGACAAACGCCACAGAAAAGGGCTTTGTAAATTAGAGACCCAATGGACCAGAACCTAACAAGAGCTGTCTCTGAGGTCCAGTGATTGGAGAAATTGCCTAATCACAACTTAGAGAACAATGACCAGGAAAAATTAAAGTATGCTGATTCACACCTGTAATCCTAGCACTTTGGGAGACTGATCACTTGAGATCAGAAGTTCAAAGCCAGCCTGGCCAACGTGGTGAAACCACATCTCTACTAAAAATACAAAAAAAAAATTAGCCTGATGCGGTGGCAGGAGCCTGTAATCCCAGCTACTTGGGAGGCTGAGGCAGGAGAATTACCTGAACCTGAGAGGTGGAGGTTGCAATGAGCCAAGATTGCACAACTGCACTCCAGCCTGGGGGACAGAGCAAAACTCTGCTAAAAAAAAAAAAAAAAAAGGGTATGCATACATAATCCTATACATGTATAAAAAGCAAATGTATACAAAAATAATATATAAACACATAATATATGGATATATATAATCACATACATACATCATACATATCTAGAGAGAGAGAGTTTAAAAAGAACTGCTTGCTCCTAGAGATGGAGGATTCTTTTATTCTTCATCTTACTTTCAAGTGTCTTGCATGGTACTTGGCACATAGTAAATATTCAATAAGTATATATTTAAGGAATGGGACAGAAACTCTGCTATTTTGTATGTATACTCATAGATCCTAACCACCACTACTCTTTCCAACATATACACACTGCCAAAAAGTTAATCCCAGTGCATTCTGGAAGAGCCCAAAAACACTGTGTATGGGAAAAGCAATAAAGGTGTCTGGCAGCAGTCTTTAATATATTTATATAATTCATGTAAATATGTGTGATTTGCAATGCCTTTTTCAAGTGCACTACTGATGTCTGAATCTATGAACTAACAGAGTTGATGTAAATTGAGAGTCATTACTAACTCAGCTACTGAAAGATACTAAATATCATCTGCACTAAGCAGGCAACTTATCAGAAATTCCTACTGTTACAGTCATTCCTAAGTGATGCAGCAAAATATAGTTTCTCCTTCTTCATTAATTGGCAATGCTGCTTCTGCTGAGAATTTTCCACAGACCCTCTAGGAGGAAAAAGAAAAAGAAAGTGTCTCCTTTCTTCTCTCAGAGCATGACGCTTATAGTACTACACAGTACATTTTATTACAGTGTACCTTTTAAAATGTTAAATACATTTGGTAGTACAGATACATATATTTGTATATACTTAAAATTTCTTGATTATAGAAATTGTCTTTTTCACCTCATAATCTCTTTTCAAAAGTTAAATAGATAAAACATCTGCCTTTATGTTTAGCGTCCTTCCTTCAATAGATGAAAATTTACTAGGAACAAAAGGCCATCTTATCCATGTTTGTACCCCAGTCTCTAGCAGAGAGTCTAGCAAGAGAAGACTTTGAAAAATTAATTGAATCAATGAATGGAATTGAACCAGATCTCCTTTTTCTGCTATACCTGAGACTATGGAATTTCAGCACTCCCAGGTCAGTCTGCCTCGCTGAATTACCTCTTTTCATCCATTGTCTTCCTTCCCTAACTCTAAAGTCCAATATTTTAAAAAACCACAGAAGCGGCTGGGCGTGGTGGCTCACATCTGTAATCCCAGCACTTTGAGAAGCTGAGGCGAATGGAGTTCAAGACCAGCCTAGCCAACATGGTAAAACCCCGACTCTACTAAAAATACAAAATATTAGCCAGGCGTGGTGACGGGCGCCTGTAATCCCAGCTACTTGGGACATTGAAGCAGGAGAATTGCAGTGAGCCAAGATCGCGCTATTGCACTCCAGCCTGGGCAACAAGAGCGAAACTCTGTTTCAAATAATAGATAGATAGATAGATAGATAGATAGATAGATAGATAGATAGATAGATAGAAAGAAAACCATAAAAGCAATGAATGAACTAAACCATAGATTTAACTACCTGTGAAATTTCAGGCAAGTCGATTAATTCAGTTTCTTCATCAGTAAAACGCATAACCAAGGCTCCAATTTAGAAATAGCTTAAATTTGACACTTTGATTGGGCTGTACCCATTAGAATGTGAAGCCACAACATGTGAAATGAACACTAAATCCCAACGATTCATGGAGCATCCTTTGACTAGCTTCATGAGAACTGGACATCAAAAGCCTCTAGTAGGTTAATGTATTAGTTTGTATTAATAGTATTAACTTGTTAATGGAGCTTCCTTTGACTAGCTTCATGAGAATTGAACATCAGAAGCCTCTAGTAGGTTAATTTATTAATCCCCCAAATGCAGCCAAACTCTAAAATTTGTTAGTACTTTTCAATTCCCCCAAGAAGCTCATAAAATCATAGAACTCTATTATTAAAATGAACATTAAAGATCTTTCTTGATCTCTTTTTATATATCAAGATAATGCCAGCATTTAAAGGCTCTCTCATCTTACCTACTACCCAGGAGCACCTACCACAGTTATTATAGTTGATTTGTTACCTTTTGTTGACAATCTCACTCAAAACTATATATGGAATTCCAGCATGTAAAATAGATCAATAGAAATACTCCTGTTGAATCACAGTAGGGGACAAGTTCTCCCTTTCTGCCATCTTGTGCAAATCCTGATGGCCTTCTCTGTGTCTCAGGAGGCTCAAATACACATGATTTTAAAATGCTGTTCTTCAAACATTGCTGTGAACTTATCTTCTAGCCTTTGTTTGAACACCTTTAGAGATGAGCAACTAACTTAATAAAGTTACTCAATTCAACATCTTTACCCAGTTTTGACTATTGCAAAAAAGACATTAAACACAGTATTGTGCTGAAATCATTCCTTGTAGTTTCTGGCCTATTTTTACAATTATACTCTTGGGGTCACGTAGAATACACTAGTCTATGGTAGCTGACAATTTCTTTTTAAGATCTGCTCTGCCAACTCTATATTCTCTTTCTTCCATATGTTCGGAGCAGTCTTGTTCCAATTATAGCATTGGATATATCTTGCAATAATGATTGCTTCAAAGCAGGGAAAGGAGAAATGGCCTCTTCTGGGCTGCTAACACACCTTCCCTGAGATTGATATAGATGCTGGTGAAATTATGTTCTTACTTTCCTCTAGGGCTGCTAAAACGAGAATGTCAGTAGTCAGATATCCTGCCACACGGAGAAAATCTGTCTGCATGGGAAAGAATGAGGTCAGCAAACAAAAAAAGCAAAGATTAGAGAGAAAATGAAAGAGTATTACCTGATGTTTTGAGTGCTAGGTTCCAGTTCTTCATATTTTGATTTGTATAATTCCTACTTCAATTTTTGTGACCTTACATTGATATTCTTCTCATATATGTAAACACCAAAATTATTTTTACTATAGAAAATTTGAAATGTGTACTCATTGTCTGATGTCAAAGCATCCTGACTAATAATGAGAACTGTTCTAATATTTTCTGCTCCTTAAATCTGTAAAAGTAACTGAACTGCAGATTATGTTTAAAAATATAGATGAACATAAGAAAATAAAATTGTGTTGTTTGCAACAACATGAATAAATCTGGAGGACATTATGTTTAGTGAAATAAGCCAGACACAGACAGACAAATATTTTACTCTCCACTCCACTAAAATGAACCCTTTTAGATTCTACATATGATCTCACTCATATGATCTCACTCATATGTGGAATCTAAAAGGGTTGACTTCAGTGAAGTAGAGAGTAAAATACTGGTTGCCAGAGGCTGGATAAGGGAGAGGAAAGGGAGAGAGGAGGAAAGGTTGGTCAACTGGTACAGAGTTACAGTTAGATAGCAGGAATAAGTTCTGGCATCCTATTGTACAGCACGGTGATTATAGTTAGCAATAATATATTGTGTATTTCAAAATAGCTAGAAGAGAGGATATTCTGAGTGTTCTCACCACAAAGAAATGTTCAATGTTTGAGGCGATGGTTTTGTTAGTTACCCTGATTTGATCATTACACAATATATGCAGGTAATGAAACATCACATCATATCCCATAAATATGTACAATTATTTTGTGTTGATTAAAAATAAACCAAAATTTAATAAATAAGATTTAAAAATGTAGATAGAGACACTGTTGTCACTTAGACTTCCTTTGATTCTGAGAGGTCTCATTTCCCCTCTTTTATGCAGTCCAAACCACACCTCCTCATCGCTCATGTGTTTGAGATGTCCTTGGCACAAAGGGCCTGTTTTCTTTTACTTTTTCTTTACTTTATTAGGAAAACATGGCTGGCTCATTTGACTTGGCTACAGCACAGAAACCTGGGGAAATCTCTCCACTTGAACTCCTGTTAATTGCAAAGTATCGGAAGGAAAATTCATTAAAAGGAAAGTACACATGTATCCTTTATAATTTAGTCTACAACAGGCAAACTGCAGCCACGGCAGAACCCTACAATTCCCTATATCCTATACAGAAAGGACAATGCCTCAATGTCACTTGACCCCATGTGAAAAAAACTGTTCTATTAAGAAGTCCTGTATTGGTTTTCCTCATATGACTCCTCTAAGTGGCTCTAGAATCTTCTTACATTCTTTGATTTCTCCAGCTATGTAGGGAATCCTCTACCCTTCTGGAGAGCTTGGGATCTTATGAGAAAAAATCTAAGCCTTCCTGCTGTAATCTGGATATTACATCCTTTCCAGTTAAAATACATTAGTGGGCCCTTAGGACAATCCAGTGTTTATTTCTGAATTCTCAAATTCTCTCTCAGGAAACTTCACATTCCCCATCTCTTTTCTTATCATAAGACTCTGAGAGAGATAGCAGTCTTGTTACAGAGGCAACTACAGTGTTACTGCTTTCAACTGAAGACTGAAGTCCCTCTACCAACGGAAACCTTTTCACTTTCCCAGGACCTAAAAGACTGGCAAATATTCCCAGCTTATTCTCATGAGAAAACGAGAGAGATGAATGAAGACACTCAGAAAAACCACTGTTGGGAATTATTCCCAACCTATGCAACCATGTGGCTCTTTCCTTGAGCTTGATTGAAGCACTTTAGTTCTTGTGTGAGCCAAATTTCTGTGGCTTATGTCAGTCAGGCTACATATACATCAAGAAGAGTAGGAAAGAACTAAGATTAGGTGTGGACCAAACTCCTTCTATGAATTATTGTGAGTGGTTTATATGAGTTATCTGTCATATAACTAAATGAGGATAGCTAAATATAAATGAAAACAGAATGCCTAATACCAGCTCTGAAAAGTTCCATTGTTTGGAGTCTGAGCAAAGAAACAGCCAGGTAAAGAGACTGAGATGGATTGTTCAGTGAGAGAGGAGCAAAACCAAAACATGATGACCTGAAAACCAAGAGAAGAAAATGATTTTAAAAAGAGGGAGTGCTTGTCAGGGCCGGGCGCTGTGACTCACGCCTGCAATCCCAGCGTTTTGGGAGGCCGAGGCAGGGGGATCACCTGAGGTCAGGAGTTCAAGACCAGTCTGGCCAACCTGGCGAAACCCCATATCTACTAAAAATACAAAAATTAGCTGGGCATGGTGGCAGGCACCTGTAATCCCAGCTACTCAGGAGGCTGAGGCAGGAGAATCACTTGAACCCAGGAGACCGAAGTTGCAGTGAGCCGAGATTGCGCTGTTGCACTCCAGCCTGAGCGATAGAGTGAGACTCCGTATCAAAAAAAAAAAAAAAAAAAAAAAAGAGGGAGTGCTGCCAAGAAGGATGAAAACAGATATGAAAAAGACTGGGAAGGACACTCAGTAATGTAATCAGATCATTTTCTGTTGAATGTGAGGGCGTGAAGCCTGTTAGCCTGTTTGTAAACAATTAAAAGGGAGCAGACCAGGAAGTTCAGTCAGTAACATAAACAACTTTTCTAGAAAAAAGGGATACAGAATTAGAGTGGTAGCTGAAGGGACTGTGAAGTTAAGAAATGCTTTAAATAGTTTATGTTTTCAGATAGGAAACTGTAGAGCTTGTGTGTGTGCTGTAGGGAATAAGCTAGCTAAAGGGAGAAATTGATGAAGCTGAATAAAAGGGAATATTGTAGAGGGTGTCCTAAGAAAGTTGAAGGACCAAAGTACTGGTGAAGTTGTTCTAAAATACGTTGGAACAGGAAGAAAATCAAAGAATTCAGACACAAAAGTGGGGAAGTTGGCATCTTTGGTTACAAGAAAAGAGAGGGATTTCCCATCTGTTTGCTTTCATTTTCTTGGTGAAGTATAAGGAAGAGTGTCTGCTGAGAGTTTAGGTAGGCAGAATAGAAAATAAGGAATTAACGGGGGTGATATGAGGAGAGTAGGGAAAGGAAGAATGTTCTAAGTAGCCTACAATAGGAGGTTACAGATCAGGCTCGAGAAACTAGCAAAACGTCAATGCAAACAGAGCACACACAATTAACTAAGGAACGAGCAATTTAGTAGTATTAATGGAACCCGAAATGGTAAGAAGGGCCTTGCAGGTAACTGATCAGGATTTCGATCATTCATTAAAGCCGTATGCAGATAACCCAAAAGTTTTCAGCACAGAGGTAATACGATCATATATGAATTTTTAAATTGTCACTCTTCCTGCAAGAAAGAAATACATTCAAAGAAAGCACAAGGAATTTAAAGGGACCAGTAGGGAATCTCTTGTCCATGTGAGAAACAGTGTTAGAATAATCTAGAAGGATGATGATAAAGTGGAGTAAGGTGGGTAGACTTGAGGGATATTTCAATGGTAACACTGGCTTTAAAATCCATTTTGTTTCACTTGGTAAGACTTGTTTTTAAAAAAAAAAAAAAAAAAGAGAGAGAGAGAATTGATTTAAGTAGGATAGAAGAAAGAGAGTCTTTCCAAAAAAAAAAAAAAAAAAAAAAAAATGTATGTAAGTGGGATAGAAAAAAGATGTCTTCTAAGGTTCTGGCCAGTACATCTGGATGGGTGCTATTACCATTCACAAACATGGGAACCTCTGGAGGCTTAGTTTTGAGGATAGAAACTTGTAAGTTTAATATCAGAATGTTCCATTTTTTAGAATAATTAGTATATTGAAGAGTAGGATGTTGAATAGTTGTTGAGATATATGGGTAAAGAGAAAAGATGGGAAGTCCAATCTGGATACATGAAATGGAAGTTCTTTCAGGAAAAAGTAACAGTTTTGAAGATGATTATGGCAATTTTGACAATCATACTAACTAATACATATTGGGTGATTACGGTTTATCAGGCACTGTGCCAAGGATTTTAATGTAGACTATCTCATTTAATATTCACCAAGCTCAAGAAAGTAAGGTACTGTTATTAGGTCCATTTGCAGAAATGCAAGTAGAGAAGGATAGTAAACTAAGACGCATAGGTGGTAAATTTGCAGCTAGAATTTGACTGTAAACTATTAGTAGAAGTGGGGGTCTATATCTTTGAAAGAGATACTAAGATAGCTGATAAAATAGCCTTTCTTTAAGGTAGAAATTTCTTTTAGCCACAACTCTGCGTAATTGCAATTAATGAAATTTGTAAACACTGTGCATGAGTTTACTTTGAATTTCTATATGAGTGTGTGTTTACCATAAATCACTGGTATTTTTAAGTTTTTAATAATACATTTGTTTTTATTACAGAAGCAATAAATGACCATGTAGACAAAATATCAAATTTAGATAAGCATGGAAAAAAATTAAATAATGCAGATATTTCCACCACCAAAAATGTAAAAAAGAATTGGTTATATTTTAATGCATTCTAGCCTGCATGTCTGTACACATATATATCCATATTTGTGACAAAGTAGAATAAAACACATATATTTATTATAACCTGCTTTTTTGGTAATACATAGCAAGTATCTTTTAGTTATTTACACGTTATATAACTTAATAAACAACTATCTGTTCCTGTGACCACAACAGACAGTTGGCAGTTCATTTCCTCCTCTTTATTTTCATGTAACTAGTTTATAACTCAGAGGTATTTTCTTGTGGTTAGTGATGGGAAAGTGTGTGATTGTATGTGTCTGGGGATGGGGGCTGGCATTTTATGTCAAACTCATGTTCCACATACATCTAGAAGCAATTCCTAAAGAGGCCATACATATTTATTTTCTAATTTCCTCTCTTGTTTCATCCTTTCTCCTTCTCACAACCTCTGATTTCTTTGTTCCCAGTGTCACTGCTGATGATTTGTGATGTTGGTGGCAAAGGAAGCAAAACGTTTATTATTATTTTCCCTTGGGCTTTGCTTTGTTAAGGCCAGGGGATGTGTTGCTTTGTTTTCAGAATTGGGCTTTATGTATATTTTGTTAAATTCCCCGAAGTCCTCTAGACACCAAGGGCTGGAAAATGAAAAATGACTATTATTGTTACCCTGCTTTGCCCAGGCCTGGAACCACCACATGTTTCTGACTTCCCAGTCTCTAAACTCCTCCTTTGCTGCCCATGAGCTGAGGGTCAAGCAGAGCTGTTGACTCTTTCTACAACAATCCCAGAGGCATACATAGTCGTGAAAAAATAGAAATTTGTAAAAGTTACTTTAATTCACACATGGGTTCTTCAGTTTTTGCATGATTTGAGCCATAAGTAACAACAACAACAACAAAAAAAAGGTGAGGGAAGTTCTGTCAATTCAGCCAAAATGATTTGTTTCCTCAACACCAAATATTGACATTTTGGAAGAATCCAGGCAGTTGAGTTAATTTGTTTATTTTTCATACAGATGTTTGTCATGCAGATCCAGACTGTAATGATTCTTACTTTAGTTTATTTTCTTTAAAATATAAAATCAATCCACGCAGGATTATTATTTCTTGTACAAAAGGCACAGTGCTAAATACTATGGAAGTATGTATAAGGCAACTTGGTGTGGTAAGAAGAGCAACCAAACAAAAGAAAACGAAACCTGAAATCAGAAAGTCAAAGACCTGCTTTTGCTCCTTAAAAGTGAAGATTGTACACAAGTCAATTACCTCTGTAATATCTACTTCCTTCTCTGCCTTCTGACAAAACTGTTATGAAAAATGAATGTGACAATGTGTATTGAAAAATTTTATACACTGTGATGTTCACAGAAACGATAGTGCTTGCCAATTATTTGTAAAATATTATCCTTTAACCACAAGAAACCTATAGCCTAGTGAAGGCAATCAGAGATAACAAATTCAAGAATTTAATAACAATAAAGAGCTAAATAGTACCAGACAGAGACTCAAGAGATGTTGCAAGACAACACATGATTAATTGCCAAAGAATAAAGGCTTGAGCAGAGAGAAACAGGGAGTAGTGTGAGCTAGAATCATCAAGGGACAAATGAAAGGGTTGCCAAAACACCATGCAGGCTCAACTCAGCTTTCAGACCAGGAATCTGTAGAAGGTCAAGTTAGCACAAAAATGAAGGAGTATCAAGCTTTAATTATGAACATCTAACATTTTGATAAACAACTTTCATTAGTAAAAAAAACTTCACAATTTCAGACCTTTAAATACGTGTTGGAAAGGGAGACAAACCTGCAGAGGTACCCCCTGAATATAAAAAAAAAAAGGTTGAATTAAATAAATAAATAAATAAAGCATTGTATTGGTTTTGAAACTATTTATTCATATCGGATCTATAATGTTCAGTGTGGCTTACAATGTTATGACAGTGTCCAGTTAAAAAAAAAAAGAGAGAGAGAGAGAGAGAGAGACCAAGGAATCAGGGAAAACTGAGTTTGAATGCTGACTGCCCCTTCCCTATTGCCCCATGACCTTAAAACCCAGAAAGACATATCTAGAAACAAGCCAGAAAGTCATACTTACCTCATGGGCTATTAGGAGTTAGCAGAATTAACTAGGCAAAGGATGAGTTTTGTGTGGGGGTGGGTGGGAATGTGCCAAAAAAAGAGGAACAGGCTGTCCCAAGTCCATAAAGAGAGAAATGGTTTTGAGCATCAGATGAAAAAAGACAAGGACAAGTTATCTGCATTTAGTGGGTGGGTTGCTATATCTGGAGGGACAGGAAAGAGCCAGGGTAGGCAGAGACACTGTAGGTCACACTGAATATTACAGACTTGATGTGAATAAATAGTCTCAAAGCCAATGGATTGTTTTACTCATTTATTTATTTTCGACTTTTATTTTAGATTCAAGGGGGACATGTGCAGGTTTATTACAAGTGTATACTGTGTGATGCTGAGGTTTGGGGTATAACTGAACCTGTCACCCAGGTAGGGAGCATAGTACCTAATAGGTAGTTTTTCAACTCTTTCCCTGCCTCTCTCCCCACCTTTATAGTCCTCAATGTCTGTTGTTCTTATCTTTATATCATCTGTGTATAACCACTGTTTAACTTCCACTTGTAAGTGAGAACATGCAGTATTTGGTATTCCATTTCTGCATTAATTTGCTTATAATAATAACCTCTGGCTGCATCCATGTTGCTGCAAAGGACTTGATTTCATTCTTTTTTATGGCTGCATTGTATTCCATAGTGTATATGTACCACATTTTCTTTATCCTGTCCATCACTGATGAGAACTTAGGTTGATTGTCTTTGCTACTGTGAATAGTGCTGCTGATGTCTTTGCTATTGTGAATAGCGTTACAATGAACATATGAGTGCATGCGTCTTGTTGGTAGAATGACATATTTTCCTTTGGGTATACACCCAGTAATGAGATTGCTGGGTTGGATGGTACTTCTATTTTTAGTGCTTTGAGAATCACCAAACTGCTTTCCACAGTAGCTAAACTAATTTACATTTCCACTAACAGTGTATAAGCATTCCCTTTTCTCTGCAGCCTCACCAGAAACTGTTATTTTTCTACTTTTTCATAATAGCCATTCTGACTGGTGTGAGATGATATCTCATTGTGGTTTTGATTTGCATTTCTCTGTTGATTAGTGATGTTAAGCATGTTTTCACATGTTTCCTGGCTGCTTGTATGTATTCTATTGAGAAGTGTCTGTTCACGTCTTTTGCTCATTTTTAATGGGATCATTATTATTATTATTGCTTGTTGATTTAAGTTCCTAATAGATTCTGAACATCAGACCTTTATCGGATGCATAGTTTGTGGATATTTTCTCCCATTCTGTAGATTGTCTGTTTACTCTGTTGATAGTTTATTCTGCTGTGCAGTCTTTTTAATTTAATTAGATCTCACTTGTCGATTTTTGGTTTTGTTGCAATGGCTTTTGAGAACTTAATCATAAATTCTTTGCCAAGACCGATGTTCAGAAGGGTATTTTCTAGGTTTTCTTCTAGAATTTTAGTAGTTTCAGTCTTACATTTATGTCTTGAAGCCACCTTCAGTTAATTTTGTATGTGGTAATCGGTAAATGTCCAGTTTCAGTCTTTTGTATATGGCTAGCCAGCAATCCCAGCATCATTTATTAAATAGGGAGCCCTTTTTCCATTGCTCATTTTTATAGACTTTGTCAAAGATCAGTTGATTGCAGGTGTGTAGCTTTATTTCTGGGTTCTCTATTCTGTTCCACTAGTCTATGTGTCTGTTGTTGTACTAATACCATGCTGTTTTGGTTACTGTAGCCTTGTAGTATAGTTTGAAGTCAGGTAGTGTGATGCCTTCAGTTTTGTTCTTTTTGCTTAAGATTGCTTTGGCTACTTGGGCTCTTCTTTGATTCTATATGAATTTTAGAATAGTTTTTCTTCTATTTCTGAGAAAAATGATGCAGGTAGTTTAATACAAATAATGTTGTTGAGTCTGTGGATTGTTTTGGATAATATGTCCATTTTAATGATATTGATTCATCCAATTCATGAGCATGGAATGTTTTTCCATTTGTGTCATGTATTATTTCTTTCACCAGTGTTTTGTAGTTTTCCTTGTAGAAATCTTTCCTTTCCTTAATTAGCTGTATTCATAGGAATTTTGTGTGTGTGTGTGTGTGGCCACTACAAATGAAACTGTGTTCTTAAAGTAACTCTCAGCTTGAACGTTATTGGGGTACAGAAATGCTACTGATTTTTGTATACCGATTTTATATCCTAAAACTTTACCAAAGTCATTTATCAGGTCTAGGAGCCTCTTGGCAGAGTCTTGAGGGTTTCCTGGGTATAGAATCATATCATCAAGTAGGAGAGATACTTTGAATTTTATTTACTATTTAGATGCCTTGTGTTTCTTTCTCTTGCCTGATTGCTCTGGATAGGACTTCCAGTACTATGTTGAATAATAGTGGGGAGAGTTACCATCCTTGTCTTGTTCCAGTTTTCACAGGGAATGCTTTCAGCTTTTACCCATTCAGTATGTTGGCTGTCAGTTTGTCATATATGGTTCTTATTATTATTTTGATACATGTTCCTTTGATGCTTAGTTTGTTGAGGGTTTTTATCATGAAGGGATATCTGATTACGTTGAAAGATTTTTCTGTATCTATTGAGATGATCATATGGATTTTGTTTTTAATTCTGTTTTTGTGGTGAATCAAATTTATTAATTGTATGTGTTGAACCAATCTTGCTTCCTAGGCATAAAGCCTACTTGATCGTGGTTAATTAACTATTTGATGTGCTGCTGGATTTGGCTTGCTAGTATTTTGTTGAGACTTTTTGTGTCTATGTTCATCGGGGATATTTGCCTGTAGTTTTCCTTTTTCCTTGTGTCTTTGCCAGATTTTGGTATCAAGATGATGCTGGTTTATGCAATGAAGAATGAGTTAAGAAAGAGTACCTCTTCCTTGGTTTTTTGGAATAGTTTCAGTAAGACTGGTATCAGCTCTTCTTTGTATCTCTGCTAAAATTTGATTATGAATCCATCCATCCAGGGATGTTTTTGATTGGTAGGTTCTTTATTAATGATTCAATTTCTGAACTTGTTTTGGTCTATTCAGGGTTTCAATTTCTTCACTCTTTGGAGGTCGTATTTTCCACACATTTATCTATTTCCTCTAGATTTTCTAGTTTGTGTTCATAATAGTTTGTAAGAATCTTTTGTATTTCTGTGGGATTAGTTGTAATGTCATCTTTGTTGTTTTGATCATGCTTATTTGTATCTTCTCTCTTTTTTCTTTGTTAACCTAGATAGCAGTCTATCAATCTTATTTTTTCAAAAAACTAATTTTTCATTTTGTCAACCCTTTGTATGGATTTCCTAGTCTCAATTTTGTGCAGTTCTGCTCTGATTTTAGCTATTTTCTTCTGCTAGCTTTGGGGTTAATTTGTTCTTCGTTTTCTAGTTCCTCCAGGTAAAATGTTAGATTAGTAAAATGTTAGATTAGTAATCCTTCTATCTTCTTGATGTAGGCGTTTAGTGTTATAGACTTTCCTCTTAATGTTACTTTTGCTGTATCCCATAGATTTTGATATATTGTGCCTCTGTTTTCATTTATTTCAAAGAATTTTTTATTTCTGCCTGAATTTCATTGTTTACCCAAAAGTCATTCAGAATAAAGTTGTTTAGTTTCTGTGTAATTACGTGGTTTTGAGAGAGTCTCTTGGTATCTATTTCTATTTTTATTTAATTATGGTCTGGCAATACACTTGACATGACCTGAATTTTTTAGAACCTATTGAGATAGGCTTTATGGGTGAGCCTGTGGTCAGTGCTAGTAAATGCTCTGTGTGCAGATGAGAAAAATGTCTATTCTGTGGGTATTGGATGTCATATTCTGGAGCTGTCTATTAAGTCCAACTGGTCAGATGACAAATTTCAGTCCAGAATATCTTTGTTAGTTTTCTGCCTCAATAATCTGTCCAACTCTGTCAGTGGGGTGTTTAAATTCCCCACTATTACTGTGTGGCTGCCTGAGTTTTTTCACAGGTCTTGAAGTATTTGTTTTATGAATCTAGTGTTCCAACGTTGGGTGTGTATATATTTAAAAATAGGTAAGTCTTCCTGTTGAATTGAATCCTTTATCATTATGTAATTCCTTTCTTTGTCCATTTTTTTACTGTTGTGGGTTTAAAGTATGTTTTAGGACGGGTGCAGTGGCTCACCCCTGTAATCCCAGCACTTTGGGAGGTCGAGGAGGGTGGATCACAAGGTCAGGAGTTCGAGACCAGCCTGGCCAACATGGTGGAACCCCGTCTCTATTAAAAGTACAAAAATTAGCTGGGCATGGTGGTGCACGCTGGTAATCCCAGCTACTCAGGAGGCTGAGGTAGGAGAATTGCTTGAACCCAGGAGGCAGAGGTTGCAGTGAGCCAAGATTGTGCCACTGCACTCCAGCCTGGGTGACAGAGCAAGACTCCATCTTGGATGGATAAATAAATAAATAAATAAACAAATAAAATCTGTTTTATCTGATACAAGAATAGTGACTCCTGTTCTTTTTTGTTTCCTGTTTGCATGGTAGGGCTTTCTCCATTTCTTTACTTCGGTTCTCTGAATATCATTGCATATGAGATGGGCCCCTTGAAGACAGCAGAAGGTTGGGCTTTGTTTTTTTTAAATCCAACTTGCCACTCTGTTTTAATTGGGGGCATTTAGACTCTTTACATTCAAAGTTAATATTGATATGTCACATTTTGATCCTGTTGTAGTGTTGTTAGCTGGTTCGAAAGCCAATGGATTGTTTTTCTGCCATGGGAGGCTGGTGGCAGTAGGGAAGGACTACTGTTTGCAGGTATGGGAGATTGCCTATCTTGAGGGAATATGTGCTGTGTGCTTTTTTATCTTGGCATATTAAAGCTGGAAAATTAGGTCCACTTAATGTGTTAAGCTAAATTTAGGATTAAAAATAACGCTAATTCAGTATTTATTCCCAGTAAGCTTTCATTTTGCTTCGGTTATTTCCCATTCTCTGAAGTAACAGTTTGAGCTTTCAACTCTTCTCTTCACCCTTGTTGGAATGTAGAGTAACCTGGATTTGCAGACTTGAACTACTAAAACATGTATTCAGAGATCATTATAAAGGATGAACTTCCATTTTTTCCAAGAATCATAAGCCCAAATCAAGGAACTTTTTGATTTATTGGGGTTAAGGATTAAGGAGCTAGATAGAGAATGAGAGAGATCTATATATCTACAAGTTTATGTAGAGATATATACATCTGTAAAGCTATAGCTAAAGATATACACATCTCTCTCTATATATATGCCTATCTATCTATCTATATCTACCACCTATTACCTGCTCTCCAAGCGTCAATTTCTGAACTCCTATTTTTCTGTTGTCTTCACTATATAGAATGAAAAATCCAACAATAACTGGGATAACTAAACAAACAAACAAACAACCTTTGAGGCAGGGCCCAGAGGCCCTCAAACCAAGGCAAGCTGGGCCTCATCTCTGACTTACGCAGTTTTTTCACTACAGTTAGTTTTCCTTATAGTTAAAAATTACATTTTATCTGGTGTGTGTTTTAACAACTCCCTTAGGGTATAATGAGCAAGAAAAACTTTATATTCTAAAATATGAACATAATCCCTTAGCAGATAAGCCAGATGAAGAAATAGGAATTTGGAAAAGGTGATGTTAAGTCTGTGAACAGATGCCAGCTTTCTCATAATCAAAAATGCATGAATCAGGAAGCGAATTAAGGTTTGTGCTGTTTATTGCAGAATTTCCATTTCTAAGAGCATGATTAACATATTGTCAAAAAATATTTAGCACATTGTTTTAAAAAAAGTAGGGTGAGATTATGCCGCTAACACCCACACGTTTTCTGATCTAAGCTGGAGTTGGTATAAAAATCCATGAGATGAATTAGAATTTTTAAACCAAGCAGTAAATTATTATCCAAGTCATATGCCTCTTCTCTTTACTTTCCACTCTCTTCTGGTTTCTTGGTGCAAAATCAGTTATATTAGAATAAACTGAAAGTGAAAGTGGAATAAAATATGAGAAACAGACCACTTCCAAGATACATGCTTGTCATATTCTGTCAAAGATGTAATATTAGCTAGCAGTGCATAAGCTAAATCAAGAAGAAAATTCAAATTGCATGCATTAGGGACTGGGATGGTAAATGGAAAATATGCAAGAAATCTCCATGCATATTAAGCATGCCATCATTGTCTATCTCCCCTCTTTTTGTGTCAGGGTCACAAATGAGAGATTATTCCAGACTGCCAAAGCCTCCCAAACAATGGTAATACCTTAATGCTCAGGAAACTGGAAAGTTTCCATTTCTCATCATTGTTTTCAGCCTCTTTTCTTTTCATCCATAAAATCTTGTCTTAGAGTTTTAATTTCCTCTCCAAATATGTCAGTCAAATGGACCTACCACCTAACATGCAGTATGCATGATGGTTAGGAACCTCGAATGTGGCACTAATGTACCTATATCTGAATTTCCCTCTGCAATTGACTATATAATTGCTCAACTCTTCTATGCCTCAGTTCCTTTTCTGTAAGAAATAACAATATGAGAATAATATGTAGGGCTAGTGCAAGGATTATGTCAACCGTTATGCATAAATGAATTAGAACAGTGCTGGTCATATACTAAGCATTGTTAGTATTATTACTATTACTCCAGTTCTTGAATGTGAAGCAATTAGGACAACCAAATATGTTTGCAAATAACAACATTTTCTTATTGATGAAACCAAAGTCCAGGGTGATGAAGACATCTGTGCCAAGTTCATTGCATAAGTAATGTAAACCCAGGACTCCTGGATCTCAGACTGTTTCTCCTCTTCTTTACCAGTTTGTCAAATTGGAAAACTTTGTATGAGATTCCATTGGTGAAATTTAGACATAGCTATTCTTGAATTTAAAAAGAGAGGCAAAACTTTGATATAGATTATTATAATTTTTTGTCCACTTTTTACGTATGGGGTGCTTTAAGTGAATTATCTATAATCTTACAAGGTAAAAATTGGTTCATATGATACAAATGAATAAAGTGAGACATTAGGTCAAGGAACACACAGGTAGCTGTGATCCATATCTTTTCCAATATACCTTCAACACAGATAGGAGCAAGGAAAAGAGAACTAGTGTATTCCTTGAACCTTCTGATTTGTTTCCTGTTATCTTTATCCTGTTGTAAAAGACTTTATAGATGTCTGCCTTTAGTTTTAAAGCATGATTAAGAGGAATAACCTAACAGTCTTCTTAGTATTAATCAACACCCAAGAAAGTAAATGCTGGGAGAAGAGTCAGGTATTCTGTGATCTGAACTTTGCCTTACCACGGCAGGTCATCAACCTGAATGTTTCCTTACAGGTTTTTATATACTAGTCACACTGGTCTCTGGCTTGCTTGTTCACCTTTCCTTTGAGAATTTAAGACTCTCTCTTGCTACATACATACTTATCTGTAAGCCATATTTTTTCTCATTCAGGTTAGAAGACATTATTGACAGGATATGTATCAACTCAATATTTAAGTCAGCTTTTTTTAAAAGAAAACTTCAACATTTGTTCACTAAATATACTAATCTACTCCTAAAATGTGAAAACCTTTGCTAGAATTATTGATTTTACTTTATCTTTACTTCTTTTAATTCTAAACTTTTAGCCCCTTTTTTGTGCATCGAGTAGTGGATACAAACTCAAAACAATGACCAATCCAGTAAACAAAAGGTAGATGGATGGAAACAGAGATAGAAAGAGGGAAATAGTCTTCCTAGTCACAACACTAAGTGAGAGGCAATGATTTGAAAACAAGCTATGAGATCAAAGAGGCTTTAATTGTGTTCTTTCTTTGGTTGATTTTGTGTTAGCTCTGGAAAGAACTTTGTAACAGGTAATTTGAAATCTCACTGAATTTATAACTAATCATAAACATATTCGCTCAGATAGTGCAGGCACAATAAATCCTCCAAGTAGGATCAATGGTTAGACATTCAAATTGGTAAGTAAGTAGATTTGAAGATAAAGTTAAGACTAATATCAACCAGGCCAGGCACAGTGGCTCACGCCTGTAATCCCAACACTTTGGGAGGCAAAGGTGGGTGGATGACTTGAGGTCAGGAGTTCAAGACCAGCCTGACCAATATGGTGAAATCCTGTCTCTACTAAAAATACAAAATCAGTTGGGAGTGGTGGCCCACGCCTGTAATCCCAGCTACTCGGGAGGCTGAGACAGGAGAATCACTTGAACCCAGGAGGTGGAGGTTGCAGTGAGCTGAGATTGCCATTGCACTCCAGCCTGGGAAACAGGAGTGAAACTCCATCTCAAAAAAAAAAAAAAAAAAAAAAGACTAACATCAACTGGACAAGACAGACTATATACATCTGATTAAATGACCCATGAGTAGTTCGCTCTTCTTAGGTTCTTAAAGAAAGAAGCAAAACAATCCAGAGCATTTTAAACCCTAGACCCTTCTTTTATCTAGCACAAGTACTACTTTTTACATGATAAAATGAATAAGAAACCTACATTAAATAAAATATCCCAGAAGTCAAAGGATGTCTCAGTCCATTTCATTAGGATAGTAAGATATAGGATTACCAGACAGATGCTCAGTCTAGAAATAAATCCAGACACAAAATGTATGCAGTTGGAATTCTCCCTTTGGCTCCTCTTGTCTGCCCATGATTTCTATATTGGTGTTTCCTGGGATTTTCTTCTCAGTTTTTCTCTCTTCTGTTTACATGGTTCCCCTGGAGATGAACTCTATGCCTGTGACCCACAAAACCATGACTCTGTCTTTTGTTCCTGACCTGTTTGAATAACAGGGCATCCGTACCTGGATGCTCTATGTCAATCATGCCATAAACTATACCCAATCTTTCTTCCCAGTAGTTTCAGGATCATAGATCTGTAATCATATCATTCCTCTACTTAATACCACCATCACTTCACAATGCCTTTAGAATCAAAAGCCGAACTCCTTCTCATGATCTTCAAAGGGTCTGTATGATCTGGCCTCTGGCTGCCTCCATCAACTCATTTACTCTTCCTCCAAATAACCTCCCTCATGCCGTAAAGGCTTTATTTCATTTGCAAATGTGTCAAAGACCATGCCGTTTCTAGGCCTTTAAATTACTTTTCTATTTGGCTGGATTTTTGTTTGATTTTGTATCACTTGGGCAATCAGAAAAAAAATTGATAATAATGTTTAATATTAATGAAAGAGTTTGGGTTGTATAAGGTACCCTGTGATAAACCGTATGCACCTCTGCTCTGATGTATAACATCAGGTCATACATGTTTTATTTTCTTAATATTATCACTGTAAATATGGAAAGATTTCTTGCTTAAAGTCAGGATTTAAAATGCATCATTTTGTAATGTTCCTTTTTGTCCCTAGTGATTGTCTTTGCTCTAAAGTCTGTTTTATCTAATATTAATATAGCCAGTTTAGCTATTTTTAATGTTTGCATAATATACTTTTTCTACCCTTTTAATTCCAATCTACTCATGTTATATTTAAAACGAATTTCTTGTAGACAGAATACAGTTGGGTCATTGCTTGTTTTGTTTTATAAACTCTGCCAAGGTCTGTCTTTGTATTGGTGCATTAATACCCTTTATATTTAAAGCACTTATTGATATATTGGGCTTTAAGTCTGCCATTTTATATTTTGTTTTCTATTTGTTCCTTCTGTTTCTTGTTCTTCTTTCTCTTTTCTTTTTGTAGGTCACTCGAACATTAGCTAGCATCTCACTTTGATTTATGTAGTGTTTTTGAGTATATTGTTTTGTATGTGTCCTTAGCCATGGCTCTAGGTATTGCAACATACATACATGAATTATTGCAGTCTCCTTGTATTGATATTTTACTACTTCCAGTGGAGTGAAATCTTACTTCCACTTTGGTTCCTTTCCCTTCTCCAATTTAAAAATATAATGTCTTAACTACTTATTATATAAAATATAATAAATATATAAAATATATTAAGATATGTAACGTAAGTATACAGAATGTATTATATAAAATACATTATAAATATTATTATATAAAATATGATGTCTTGACTATTTCCTTTACATTACAACATCCAAAATATGTTGTTACAATTTTTGCTTTAATCATCACATATGATCTAATAAACTCCTGAGGAGTAAAATAGTTTATTATATTTCTTCATATTTTTGCCCATTCCTTTGTTCTGTCCTCTCTGAAGCTCCAAACCTTCTTCAATTATCATTTTCTTTCTGTTTGAAAAACTTTCTTTAGTCATTTTTTAAGGAAAAGTCAGCTGATAACGACTTATCTTAGTGTTTCATCAACTGGAATTTTTTCCCTTTATTTTTACTAAAGTAAATTTTTAATGAATGTAGGATTCCTTTTCTTTCAGTACTTGAAAAACGTGCCACTTCATTCCAGCCTCCATGGTCTGAGACGAGAAATCTAATATCATTCAAATAAGTGGTCCCCTATAGATAGTCATTTTTCTCTGGCTACTTTCAAGATCTTTTCTTTGTCTTTATTTTCTGACATTTAGTTACAATGAGTCTTGCTCTGAATTCTTTGGGTTTATTTTACTTGTAGTTCAATCAGCTCTTTGAAATCTGTAGGTCTATGTCTTTTGCCAAATGTAGGAAGTTTTTAATTATTACTTCTTCAAATAAATTTGCAGTCCTACATTCTTTGTCTTCTTTTTCTGACACATGGATAGTATAAATAATAGATATTTTGTTATGGGCCCTTGAGGCTCTGTTCAGTTTTTCTATTTTCTCTCTGTTGTTCAGATTAAATAATTGATATTGTTTTATTTTCAAGTAACTATTTTTTCCTTTATTATATTCACTCTACTATCAAGCCCAGCCAGTGAAATTTTAAAATTTATTTATATTGTATTTTTCAGTTCTATAATTTCCATTTCTTTTTTATTTCTCTTATATTTTGAGGCAATTTTCTATTTTTTTCAGGAGTATTTGAAATTGTCCATTGGAACATTTTTATGATGGTTGTTTTAACATCCTTATTAAACAATTTCAAGATATGATTCATTTCAATCAGAATCTCTTGTCTTTTCTCATTTGTTGATAGAAGCAGTTATTTCTCATTGTCTCCTGGATATTTCAGCATTATTCTAAGAGACTCTGAACCCTATTTAAACTTTTATTTTAGCAAGGAGACACCTTGTTTAGACTTAGCACACAAGCCCTGACCTGCTTCTGTGAGCTGCGGTTTCAATGACAATTTAGTTTTCAGAGCCCTTGGAGTGGTGTTCTGTTATCCTTGGTGACAGTCGGGCTCTGGCTCCATTTTTCTACTGGTTCTGTCTCTGGGGAAAGAATGTGTTCCTTGGACCTGGTGCTGCTAGTTTGAGGGTGAGGAGGAAATTGTGGGCCTGTAAGGGTGGAAGACTCTTCTCCAGGTTGCCGGGTGCTCCTGCTTGGTCCCTGTTAGTGAAGGGAGGAAAGGATCTCCCCAGGCTGCATGATGAGGGGCTCAGACGACATTTCACTTGGCCTTCTCTCCAGCTGGTTGATGTCAACTCAGCTCCCGCTTGCTCTCTGCTGATGTTACTGTGGAGAACTGAGCCCATTCTCCTCCTAAGAGGAGCACCAGGAAATGACAGGCCTGGCATCTTCCTCCAGTGGGTGCAGAGTCAGAAGACACAGGATCACTGTGCTTTTAGTCAAGCCCTTGGCTTGGTCCCTCATCAGTTCACTTTCTTCTGTCCACCTTTCAGAATTCTCTTATTACTGTCCTCTGTATTATTTCCATGTGTTTTTAGTTGTACTTAGCAGGGAGAAGCAGGGGAAACAAGTGTATGCCATTTCATCTCAAACCTGAAGCCTCAAAAAATATTTTAATAATATCACTTATCGTTAGTAGATAAATCTCATTTCATTTCACACTTACAAGCCTTTTTTTTTTTAATTCCAGGTTGAAATTTGTCTTCTCTTGCACCAAACCTGAAATAATGATCACTCTCTTGGTTTAAAATGGTTACAAATTCAGAAATGTTAAGTAGTAAGTCCATGTAGCATAGGACATAGATTGTACACTTTGGAGTCAGACAAATCTAGGTCACCAATTCTCATGTGCTATAGCTATATTATCTTTCATGGATCACTTGTCTATGTTCTCAATTTCATCAGCTGTAAAAACGAGAAAATAACCACCATAAAGGATTATTCTTATACCTAAACATACTATGTTGTACATGATAAATGTACTTAGCATTATCTGTCAATTAAAAACAATTTAAGATTACTATTTTGATTAATTGAAATCATTATATAGAATGTCTCACCCAGGGCTAGCCATATAGCAGTAGAAAATTTAGCTGATTCTTTTGTAGTATTGTATCACCAATATTTTTACCTCTTTTGTTCATTTTTATTACACACATCTCAAGGAGACTGCTTTTTCTTTAATAATTCCCTGTTTTGAGGTGCGGTGACTTGCCTGGGGCTCCAGGTAGCCTGCAGGTTAACTGGCGGTAAGTGCTAGACTGTAAGCCCCATAAGGGCAGGGCTTTTGGTTTTGTTCTCTGAAGTGTCTCAATATCTAGCACATAATAGACACTCAATAAATACTTATTGAATTCAGTCAAAAATAATAATAATAATAATTCCCTGTTTTACAATATCCAATATATTTGTATCACCCAGATAATTTATTTTCTACATACTATTAGGTTGGTGCAAAAGTAATTGTGCCAACCTAATAATAATATCTTAAAGATTTCTTTCCCTGAGGGTTCCTCTTTGTAGCTGCTCTGTGTTTTTAGCCTCATTGCAGCATAAGAAGGAAGTTTTTAGCTGTTGTTATACAATTTCTATGTTGTACCTAAAGGAAAAAGGACCCCATACTGAGCGGTGTGGGCAACATTACTCAGGCCTCTGAAGCTTGGGATCTTACTTGTAAACCATTTTACATTCATCATTGTTATGTAGGTCAGACACACATCCCAAATGTGACTCAATTCAAGTTTGGATTCTTCAATGAAAACATATCTGAAAATCTGTGAATACTTCCCAGTGTGCTGAGAGGGCACCTTTATTTGTTACAGTGTACTTTCCCCCAGGGCTCTGTGGTCTGGGAAGGGAAACTAGAATACCCTGGATTTTACTTAGCATTTTATAATTACTAACTGAAACCCAATCCAAGGCTTTCCAGGCACTTGCCATCCTTAACACATCTGGCCTCCCTTTTCCCTTTTTCCGTGGTCTGGCCCTACAAGAGGAGCCCTTAGATAAATAAACTAAAACGTGCATGTGGTCACCGAAAGATCTCTGTGGATAGCAAAATCTAACCAAAGTGACCCCAGGGCCTGCTGTGCCTTTGTTCACTGCCTTTCAGGGATGTAAGCAGCCAGGAGGTGTCTACTGCAAAATCATTGCTGTTCTAGCTGGTTCCACACTTTCCCTGAAAATAACTCATGCTTGGGAACGGCCAAACAAGGCATTCTGACCATCTGCATTTCTGCAAGGAGAAAGATGTTATTATTAAGTTCCTTGTCTTTTATATATATTTAAGCCAACATTTGTTGAATCTCTGCTTAGTATTTGAATTATAGTATTTTAGATTTTACCAAAATAAGCAAAAAATCTGTAAAAGGAACTTATTTGCTGAGACAGTGTTTATGTATGTTAAAAATGAAGGGAGAAAGAAAAACGAAATTAAGATATGCTGAGCATCTACTCTGTAAAACAGCACAAACCAACCAGAAATAGTGTATTTGTCAAGCTAATTTGCAAAATGAAATCTAGATAGTGGAACTGTGGAGTTGGAATGTTGCTGTTTTAAGGAGGGATTTATTTTTAACTCTATTCTCGAGATGTAGATGATAGAAAATAATCCTATCTAGGCCTAGATGTAGAGGAAGAGATGTGCGATGAATTACATGCCTAAAATGCGATAGAGCTATGCTAGCAGGTATCATTCCCATTTCACAGATGAGAAAGTGAACCTTTCAGAATCCCACTATTTTTAATTTATTCGTTATCTCCATCATTCATTCATTAAATATTTACCAAGTGCCTATGTATTAGTTCCTTATCATGCTGCTAATGAAGACATACCTGAAACTGGGTAATTTATCAAGGAAAGAGGTTTAATTGGCTCACAGTTCAGCATGTGTTGGGAGGCCTCAGGAAACTTGCAATCATGGCGGAAAGGGAAGTAAACATGTCCTTCACATGATGGCAGGAAGGAGAAGTGCTGAGCAAAAAGGGGAAAAGCCCCTTATAAAACCATCTGATCTCATGAGAACTCACTCCCTATCACAAGAACAGCAGCATGGGGGTAACCACCCCCATGATTCAATTACCTCCCACTGGGTCCCTCCCATGACATGTGGGGACTATGAGAACTACAATTCAAGATGAGATTTGGGTGGGAACACAGCCAAACCATATCATTCCACTACTAGCCCCTCCCAAATCTCATGTCTTCACATTTCAAAACACAATTATGCCTTTCCAACAGCCACCCCCTCAAAGTCTGAACTAATTCCAGCATTAACCCAAAAGTCCAAGTCCAAAGTCTCATCTGAGACAAGGCAAATTCCTTCCACCTATGAGCCTGTACATCAAAAGCAAGTTAGTTATTTCCTAGATACAATGGAATACAAGCATTGGGTAAATACACCTATTCCAAATGGGAGAAATTGACCAAAACAAAGCGGCTACAGGCCCCATGCAAGTCCAAAATCCAGCAAAGCAGTAAAATCTTAAAGCCCTGAAATTATCTACTTTGACTTCATATCTCACATCCAGGTCACACTGATGCAAGAGGTGGGCTCCTATGGCCTTAGGAAATTCTGCCCCTGTGACTTTGCAGGGTACAGCCCCACTCCAAGCTTCCTTCACAGCAATGAGTGTCTGTGGCTTTTCCGGGTGCATGGTGCAAGCTGTCAGTTGATCTACCATTCTGGGGTCTGGAGGACAATGGCGCACTCCAGAGTACACCTGTGTCTGGGGTCTGGAGGACAAGTCTACCAGGGAGTGCCCCAGTGGAGACTGTGTGGGGGCTCCAAACCCACATTTCCCTTCTGCACTGGCCTAGCTGTTCTCCATGAGGGCCCTGTCCCTGCAGCAAACTTCTGCCTGGACATCCAGGCCTTTCCACACATCCTCTGAAATCTAGGTGGAGGTTCCCAAACTTCAATTCTTGAATTCTGTGCACCCTCAGGCTCAACACAATGTGCAAGCTGTCAGGGCTTGGAACTTGCACCCTCTGAAGCCATGGCCTGAGCTGTACCTTGGCCTCTTTTAACCACAGCTGGGACACAGGGCACCAAGTCCTGAGACTGCCCAAAGCCGCAAGGCCCAGGCCCCACCCATTAAACCATTTTTTCCTCCTAGGTCTCTGGGTCTGTGATGGGAGAAGCTGCCTTGAAGACCTCCAACATGCCTTGGAGACATTTTCCCCATTGTCTTGGCAATTAACTTTTGGCTCCTTGCTGTTCCTTATGCAAATTTCTGCAGCTGGTTTGAATTTCTACTCAGAAAATGAGTTTTTTTCTTTTCTATTGCATCATCAGGCTGCAAATTTTCTGAATTTTTATGCTGTGCTTCTCTTTTAAACATAAGTTCCAATTCCAAACCATATCTTTGTGAACACATAAAACTGAATGCTTTTAACAGCACCCAAGTCACCTCTTGTACCCTTTGCTGCTTAGAAATTTCTTCTGCCAAATACCCTAAATCATCTCTCTCAAGTTCAAAGTTTGACAGATCTCTATGGCAGGGGCAAAATGCCAGCTGTCTCTTTGCTAAAACATAGCAAGCATCACCTTTATTCCAGTTCCCAACAAGTTCCTCATCTCCATCTGGGACCACCTCAGCCTGGACTTCATTGTCTATATCACTATTAGCATTTTGGTCAAAAATATTCAACTAGTCTCTAGGAAGTTCGAAACCTTCCCATCTCTTTCTGTCTTCTGAGCCCTCCAAACTGTTCCAACTTCTGTCTGTTACCCAGTTCCAGAGTCACTTTCACATTTTTATGTATCTTTAGAGCAGCACCCCACTCTCTGTGGTACCAATTTACTGCGTTAGTCTGTTCTCAAGCTGCTAATAAAGACATACCTGGGACTGGGTATTTATAAAGGAAAGAGGTTTAATTGACTCACAGTCCAGCATGGCTGGAGAGGCCTCAGGAAACTTACAATCATGACAGAAGTGGAAGAAAACATGTCCTTCTTCATGTGATGGCAGGAAAGAGAAGTGCTGAGCAAATGGGGGAAAGCCCCTTATAAAAGCATCAGATCTCATGAGAACTCGCTCACTATCACAAGAACAGCAACATGAGGGTAACCAGCACATGAATCAACTACCTCCCACTGGATTCCTCCCACAACACATGGAGACTGTGAGACCTATAATTCAAAATGAGATTTGGGTAGGGACACAGCCAAACCATATTGGCATACCATATGCTAGGCATTAATTCTAGATGCTAAGAATTGATCAATGAGCATAACCAACAAATTCTCTGTCCTCATAGAGTTTACATTCCACTGAAAAGACACAAATAATAAATGACATAATATACAAAATGTTGGATGGTGAGAAGAGATAAGGAAAGGGAAAAAATGTCAACATGAAATGACACAGAGCATGTTGTGTGGAAAAGTGTTTTTAAATAGACTGGTTAAGAAATGTCCTACTAAGAAGGCAAAGTTTGTTTTAAAAAAAAAAAAAACCTGAAGGATGTGAAGGAGTAAGTCACATAGATGCCTGAAGAAAAGAAGTCCAGGCTGAGTGAAGAAAAGGTGCAAAGCTCCAAACTGAGCAGATTTTTGTTATGTTTGAGGAATACTAAAGAGACTAGGATAGCTGAAGCAGAGTGAACAACATTAAGTACAAAGTAAGATTAGGAAGAAACAATAGGGCATGAGATCATATGGGGCATCACAAGCCATTGTAAGAACTTTGGCTTTTACTCTGAGAAAGATGGGTGGGCATTAGAATGAGGTGAGCAGCACAGTAGAATGACCTGGCTTGTATTCCAACCAGATCTCTTTGGCTGCTGAGATAGACTGAAGAACAAGAATAGATTGAATAGACCAGAAGACTATGACTGTCAAGAATAGACTGAAGAACAGTGACAAAAGCAGGGTACTAGTTAGGAGACTTAATACAATAACTCTGGTGGATGGTGATTGTGTCCAAAGCCACACACATAGTAATGACAGACTTTAGCATTCAGATCTTGATGTGTCTGACTTTCTGCTGTTCAATGCCACCTCCTCAGGCACATGGTCTGAGCAAAAGGTCACTACCAATGCAGGTTGTTCATTTTTTTTCCATGTGTGGCCAAGACAGATAGTTACTCCAAGACCTGTGCTATTTTGGTCTTTTCTATTAGCTTATTTTATGGAAAAAAAATTCAGGAAAAAAAATTAGTATATTATTTACAAGAAGCAAAAAATTACATACATTTTATACTATGATTTCTTTAGTTTCTCTTTATTTTTTTCAAGCTTAATCTGCTATTTTGTACAACCTGGAGAAATCTTGAAACAGATTATTTTTGACATTAGCCAAAACCTCAACTGAAATCCCTTCTGGACTTTGTTAAGTGCCTTTTTTAGGTGATATCAGTTCAGAAACATTGATCCCTCTTCTCTTTCACTTAGGTTCCACTTAACAGCAGGAGCCATGGGGCTGCCCTTCACTTTATCTCAGTGAGAGAAATGAGAAGATAAAGGTCATTGTCTGAAAGTCAATTGTTTGGTAGCAACTAACCACATTAATTTATTCCTTCTGAAAGATGTTGATGGGGGAGGTGATTTGATTCAGCATGATTTCTCTCTCCAGAGATGGCTCTGGGATCCAGAATAGCATGCTCATTCACACTGTTTTGTCCATCCCCAGGACCCCACCTTAAAATGGGAGAAAATTGTGAGTTGGATGTCAGATTTCCTAGAAAAAAAAATGGAACTTGAAGATTGTACCTTAATATCCCCAGTAGATCCTGTTAAGGCCATTGACTTGGTCTACATCAGAGTCAAACGACAGCCAGGTTACTGTATTGGCACCACTTCAAGGAAAGGCACGAAACCAATACATTTAGGAGTCTTTTTCACGACCTAAATCAGCAGGTTTCAACATAGGCTGAGAAATCAGACCTACACATCAGAATCATTGAGAATGAACTCTAGAGTTTGTATTTTTAACAAAAATAGGTAAATCTGCTAAGCATCCACATCTGGAAACCTCTGACATAAAGGACATGCCCAGGACTCTGTCTTCATGTTGGCCATTGGCAGCTCTCTAGAAAAATGACTTGATTAGGGCTCAGAAGACCGAGATTCTACTACTGCCACCATCACATTTTTATCTTAATTGTGTTTGGAATAGTTAGGAAACATTGGATGTTATTGCTGGAAACAAACCAAGAAATCCAGTTGGCATATAACAGAGGAGTAGATTTAGACCTAAACAGCATGAATGCCCACAACAATGAATTCATTTCAAAGGTGAAATTAGGGCCAAGTTTTACTGAGACCACCAAGTTTCTCTCTCCAAAATGGTAACACCTAGATTAACTTCAGTTTCTTTATCTCTAAAATAATGATGTAATACTTTTTCAGCCACCTCCACAGATTTGTTATAAGGACTATATGAAAGAGTCAATATGAAAAGCTATGAAAACTTCAATATGGAAGACAGATATGTATTATCTGTATATGACGAGATCATGGGTGGTTGAACTTTGGAACTGTCAGTACAATCATGGGCATAGCTGGACGGTCACGAATTACTATAACTGGCAAGGAGGGTTGTTCCATCTCTATGTGAGCAGAGGACACTGAATCTATGATTTGAAATGAGGTAAGTTGATACTTCAGTATCCAACTATGTGGCATTAGAGAATCACTGAAGATGGCAGAAAGCACACAGAGGAAAGGCTGATGATATAATTTAGAGGTCCAAAAACAAAAAATGTGTGACATCATCATTCACATTTCCAACTCAGTTTAGGTAACAGCTCTGGCAATTCCATTTTCATCAAAGTACATGCTGGTTTACTTTATTCTCACCACTTTTTATGTCAGTGCTGAAGACTAGAAAATTTCTTTGTAAAAACATTGCTAATAGGAGAAAATGTTGAAAATGTTTCAATTTTTATTCGCACTGGACCATTGCATGTCCCCAGACTATCATTACACAAAGTCACAGAGGGCTGATATGATTTAAATATTAAGATTGAAGACATGGCTAGGAGTTACATGAGGCCTCTATTCATCTTCTGGTTCACCAAACATTTACTAAGCCTTAATTATGTCAACACTATTCTAGTGTATCTGGATACACCATAAATGGGAGAGCCCAAATCCTGATCCCATTAATGACTGGCAGAGGTATAGCGATGAAGACTCTCATTAGTATACGATATTTTTAAAGCAGTTGCTATTTATTGAGAGCCTACTATACAACTGGAACTGTATTAGGAACTATACATATATCCTCAAGGCAATAATATTAGGTCTCTGTTTTTTATTCTAATTTTATGATGAAGAAAATGAGCAATAGGCAGGTTGATTACCTTGCCTAAAGCCAACAACTGGTGAATGGTGAATACTGGATTCAAACCAAAATTGTTTAATTCTGAAGACCACTGAGGCCATAACAAATCTACTTTTGTTGTTTAACTAAATGTTTAATCAACTACATACAAGAAAATCATCATTTATACTGTTTAGTTTTCTTTTTTCTTTTGTTTTTTTGAGACGGAGTCTTGTACTGTTGCCTGGGCTGGAGTGCAGTGGCGCAATCTCAGCTCACTGCAATCTCTGCCTCCCAGGTTCAAGCAATTCTCCTGCCTCAGCCTCTCAAGCAGCTGGGATTACAGGCATCTGCCACCACACCCAGCAAAATTTTTGTATTTTTAGTAGAGATGGGGTTTCATTATGTTGGTCAGGCTGATCTTGAATGCCTGACCTCATGATCCACCCACCTCAGCCTCCCAAAGTGCTGGGATTACAGGCGTGAACCACCACACCCAGCCAATACTGTTTAGTTTCCATAATAACCCTATGAGCATGAAAGGTTGACTTTTTGGGGGTCACAGGATATGACTTCACCTAAATATAAGGCAAGAACATAAAATGAGTTTTCCAAGAAAGCCAGTGCAGATCTATGAGATGTAAACATTGATATTAGAGAGAAAAAAAAAAAAACGGTCAAAAAAAATCTGATCAAGAGGAAGCTTTCTTCCTTTTCTACAGAAGCTTTACTATATTGACACATTCACTGTCAAAATGCTTAGTATGAAGAATAATCTATCAAAATACCCCATTGTATTTGTCTGTTTTCATGTTACTGATAAAGACATACCCAAGACTGGGCAATTTACAAAAGAAGGGTTTAATGGACTTACAGTTCCACATGGCTAGGGAGGCCCCACTATCATGGCAGAAGGCAAGAAGGAGCAAGGCACATCTTACGTGGATGGTAGCAGGCCAAGACAGAACTCGTGTGGGGAAACTCTCATTTTTAAAATCATCAGATCTTGTGAGACTCATTCACTATCATGAAAACAGAGAAGGAAAGACCCACCCCCATGATTCAATCACCTCCCACTGGGTTCCTCCCACGACACATGGGAATTGTGGGAGTTACAATCAAAATGAGATTTGGGTCAAACCCAAATGGATGATATGGCCAAACTGTATCACCCATCTGCAGTGATCAGCATTAAAGCCATATTTTGAAAGAACCACATTTTCTTTCAAATATAACACAAACTAAAAACATATTTAGGTGATTGTTTACAAACCTCAGGGTCTTTTCCAGAACAGCATGTACTTTTAAAAATACTAGATCGCAAAAGGAGAAAGTGGGAAATTAACATGGAATGGAGAGTCATGGAAGCTGCATGCTAGTTTTAATCTAAATCATTTGTTCTTCCTAGCCCTCTTGTTTTCATTGAATAGTCTTTAATTCTGTGAATTCTATGAATTGCAGAATCCTTTGAATGGAAAAATAAGTAATATTTTCTATTCACAATGAATGAGGCATTTCCATTTTATTTTCATTTAACTCTTATAACAACCCAGAAATAATTGTTAATGTTATATAGATGAAAAATTAGAGTTTCTCACAAGTTCACATACCTGAGAATGGGCAAGATGACACTCAAATAATTCAGGTCTTTTTTCTATTCCACTAGAAATGGGTCCTTTCCATAAGTAGTTATTGGTTGACTAATTTGAGCAAGGCATTGTGTGTTTTTCAGATGACTTCAGAGATGGATTAGACATATCTACTGCCTGTAGGAATCTGAAGTCCAATATAGGCAAATACTCACATAATTAAATTAGAAGTTAGAATGGTAAGTGTTATAATGAAAGTGAGAGTCTTATATTGAAAGAATCAGAGACGTTTTGTCAAAGGGATGGATATTAGCATGTTTAAGTGAGTGGGAAGGGACATTCAAGATAAAAGTACTGGCTGGGCATGGTGGCTCATGCCTGTAATCCCAGCACTTTGAGAGGCTGAGGCGGGCAGATCACGAGGTCAGGAGATCGAGACCATCCTGGCTAACATGGTGAAACCCTGTCTCTACCAAAAATACAGAAAATTAGCCACGTGTGGTGGCGGGCGCCTGTTGTCCCAGCTACTCAAGAGGCTGAAGCAGGAGAATGGCGTGAACCCGGGAGGCAGAGCTTGCAGTGAGCCGAGATCGCACCACTGAGCTCCAGCCTGGGCGACAGAGTGAGACTCTATCTCAAAAAAAAAAAAAAAAAAGATAAAAGTACCAGTGGAGACAAAGTTTAAAAAAAAAAATCAAAAGGCATCAGGTTTATATGAGCAGCAGTCTGGCTGGAGCTAACGGTTCTTGAAGGAGAACAATGACTCACAATTATTTAAAGAAAGTTGTCTAAAAACTTGAATTTATTCCAAACATCTCTTTGATCATGATGACGATGAGGCCAAAAAGCTAGAAGAAACGTTTTGAGAAGTTCTTAAACAGAATGATTCAAATGCAGTACCATTCTCTGAACTGTATTAGTTGCTCCCACTATAATTGTTCTGTGGTTTATAACTTACTCTAGACAATTACTACAGCCTAACCAGTATATGTGTGGGGGAGTGATTGGAGGATGATGATAATTTTAATCTCTGATCTTCACCCTAGGGTTGACTACTTGGTCTAATTGGAAATGTATGCCCAAGACTTTGGATCATAAACCCTACCTTAGAGGCAGCTACCACAAAGGTGTCAGCTCTTTTCATCTCCATTCAAGAACAAAGAGCATATTAGTTTATCTAATGGCTGTTAAAATGGAGTTTAATTGGTGAAACTACAGCATAATAGATATGAGAAATGGGTATTGGCAAAATTAGTGGGATTCAATATATGTAGATTGGCAAGAAATATTGCAGAGACACTGTTAGAGGTCAGGAGTTCAAGACCAGCCTGGCCAACATGGCAAAACCCTGTCTCTACTAAAAATACAAAAACTAGGCAGGTGTGGTGGTGCGCACCTGTAATCCCCAGCTACTCGGGAGGCTGAGACAGGAGAATCGCCTGAACTCAGGAGGCAGAGGTTGCAGTGAGCAAAGATCTGGTCACTGCACTCCAGCCTGGGTGACAGAGGAAGACTGTGTCTCAAAAAAAAAAAATAAAGATTATAACAAATAGGCCTCGGTTGAGGAGGTGACAGCCCTCAGAGTCATCATCAGATGACACCTGGTGGCAGCCTCAGGTGTCATTATCTCTTTTGCAATTTGTTATTTGATAATTTTCAGAAGAACTTTTCCTTATGCCACATTGTTAAATTCAGTCCTCACATGCGCCTAGAGTGCGTGCATGTATGTTGGGGGCAAGGAGAGTTATTTATTTTTTTCTGATGGTGAGGAAACTCAGCCTCACAAACAGTAAATGATGTTCTTAAGCCTATAGAACCAGCCTGTAGAACTAGTTCTTATGTTCTACTTAAGCCTGTAGAACTAGAATGCATCAGAGACAGGCAGAATTCAAATCTTTCAACTCCAAATCCAGTCATAAGCTTATAAATTCAGAGCTGTGATGTTACCGATGAAATTTATGGTTAAGTGTCTTCTGCATTTTATCTCTCTTCCTCTTTCTTGGACTACTCCCATCGCTCTTAAAATCCTCTATCCCTTTTGCTTCACTGTGATACTATTACTATTCAGAGCCAGCAGGGAGAGACCGTTAAATATCCTTAGAACACAAAGCATCTTGTCAAAAAACACATGTTGTGACTCTGCACCAAGGCAACACGGAATTGATGACGTGAGTGAAGGAATGCCTATGACTGTTTAGCAACAGCCTTTGATACACAACTACAGAATCAGCCATTAGGAGCAAAGTTGAGTTATCCACTGGCCTGGTGTCAGCATACTTCCCGCCATAATTGGCTTTTGAAACATTAACAGGAATTGAAGTTGCTGACCTAAGAAGATTGGTTGGAGAGGAAATAGAGCACCAGATGGCAAAATTTCTGATCTTAATAAACTCTTAGGACTAAGGAAAGTCTATTATACTCAGAATCTTGGTTTCTTCATCTGCTAAATGGGAGTTAAAGTAACTACCTTAATAAAAGACTAGACCAATCTAGGGCTGGTTTGCCTCATAAATCCTGAGCCTTTGTGACCCAGTGATAACTCTGCACAGCACCTTGGCCTTTGCCTTAGCCTTTTAGTTGAGGATGAGGTGATTTATGATGGAATTTGCATAGGCAAACAAATCCCCAGCTGCAAACTGCCTGCCCTGAAGTTTCATGGTTCACTAAGGATTAAGATTCTTGGAACTCCTTCTGGGTGGCTACAGGCTATGACAGATATACTTTCTCAGTTAGTTTCCTGACTGTGGTAGGTATCCCTTCACTTAGTGGCATGATGAAGTTTGACTCTACCCAGGAGGAGTGAATTAAAGATTGTGGGCTGTGAGCGCCATGTTTTGTGTAACTTAATTGCAAAGGGACTTTCTTTGGGGAAAACATTTCTTTTTCTGCGATGTGAAATAGCTAGTGGAGGAATTACAAATGACCAAAGACAAGACCATGACCAATCTCTTTGGCTTGTAGAGATTATTCAAGAGTAACGAACTTTCCTGAAAGGATTTGAGTGATTACAGAAGAACCTATTGATGCTGCTTCATAAATAAGACAATAGAACTGGATTCATAGGGTGACAAAAATCTCAGGATGGCAAGAGAAATAATATTTGAATCCCTATTTAATAATCTATCCAGAGAACATCAAAGCTATACTGAAACTTGCGGTGATATGGAATACAACAAAATGAGGTAGATTATTCTTTCCTCAAACAGCTCTGTTTGCTAACAGTTTTGTTACTTCATTGATGTGGAATTTTTTTCTCTTAACTTTGTATCCATTTGAGTCATGTAAAACAACTCAGGTAACATTGACATGACAGCCCATTTTAGACCTTTATAATTTGAAGATACTGATTATGTAATCCATGAATTTTTTCATTTTATTTAAAAGTTCAGCTGAGTCCACTGTTCTTCATATGACATGAATAAGTCTCTTTTTTAAAAGTCATATATATAATGTTATATACATATAAAACATTCAACCATATAATTAAGATGTACATATAACGGAATAAGAAGGAAACCAAACACACAATTTCATAGCTCTTAATGCAGTATAGATTCTATTGTTACCTTTGCTCACTTAGCAACTGAGAATCTTAAAGTTATTTCTAGAATGTTGGAATACTATAATTAAAAGAGATATTAGAAATAATCTAATTTTTTCCGTATCTTTTGATCACAAGATAGTGAGCCTCTAATCTCACCTGGAAACTCAGCTGGTGTTCCTGACAACAATGCATCTAAATTCCCTGTAACTATGATCTCTACCACTATTCTTTAGCTAACAACGAAACTATAAGACATCATGCTTTACATAATAAGTGGCCATCTCTGATTTATGTACACCCATCTGATGGCAGAGATTCATTGTTTTTGCTTTTTTAAAAGAATGTGGCTATGTAATTACAGCACATTATTGCTTAATCAAATTAAAAGCAATAGAGAAAAAATTACGATTATGTCAAGGAAACATATCTAGGGTTTGAAAAGGGAATTTGAAAATTATCTAGTCAATCTGCTGTTTGAGTGAGCTACACCACATTCTGGCCAAATGCTGAACCAGCCTCTGTTTGAATCTCATGATCAGAGGTGATTGTATTCTGGGCAGTTTGCAGCAGATTTATATGCTCTGGTTATTACAAAGTGCTACCTACGACTGAGTGAAAATTGTCTCCCTGAGATTTTTATTGAGAGAACCTAGTTTTCCTCCTTGTCATTCATAAACTATTCTATTGTCAACAACTTAACTGCAAAATCAGAACATCATTCTAGAAAATTAGCCTCACGCTGATGCTGGTCAGCTGGGTAAATTATAGGTCTCTGTATGGTCAGCACTCAGGAGTTATAGTGGCCTGTCACCACTAGCAGTGTGATTTCTGCAGGAGCCACCTCATTATATGGGAAAATGCCCTCAAAGGGTAAGTCTGTTTCTTGTCCTGGCAGACCTGTCACATCTGATGTTAGAGGAAACAGCAGCAAAGAATTGTGGCTGAAAGAATTGTAAATTTTGCCTGTGGAGAGTCACTGAGGGCAATTCTCCTGAAAGGGATTATTTGTCAACTGTGGTAAGACTCTTTGTTATTAGAATTTAATTGATATTTGCTACTGGAGACGAAAGCTGAAAACAGGATACAAGGCAAGCAATTAAATCTCTTTTATAAAGTGTAGTTAATGAGTTGTCAAATTTGGTAGAGATTATTCCCCACCCCGTCTTTTTTTTTTTTTTTTTTTTTTAATTGTAAAGATATGGAGGGCTGTCTACTATCCTGGGGAAATGTCAAACAATTGCAAGAAAGGAAAATTAAATAACTTTTGTGCAATAACAAGAACAAAAAAAATGGGAGTCAGGGACCTAGGAATCTAGTTCAAATTGTTTAATAGTTAACCGTACAGTTCTCCTTTGGGGATTTTATTCTTTCATCTGTCAAATGTGGTGTCTACTAGCCTATTTCTAGGACCCTTCTAAGTAAACTATTCTGTTTACATTGTATACACTTATAGCATACATACAGAATAGCATAGCAGATATGAATCAAACATATCTAAATCACAGAATTCTAGCATCCCCAGTAATCAGCTATGCAGTCTGGGTTGAGTTCATTAACTTCTGTAAGTATTGACGTCCTCCTTTGTAGAAAGGGAGAGCATATGCATATCTCACAGGGTTTCATACTTGCACATTATTTGCTAAAAGCCCTGGAAGATGGAAAGAGATCACCAAATGTTGGCTATTTTTATTACTATTCTGTTCCATGATCTAGATTTTTTTTTAAACTACAGCCATGTATCCTAACCACCAGAGGGCACTGCATAGATAACAGCTAGATTTCTTTCTCTTTTAAGCTAGATACACCTATTTGCTGCTTTAAGTGATGACTTACTGCCTAAAAGTTTCAGCTCAGGGTGTTTGGTCTCTGTTTCCTCCTTAGGCCAGTCTCAGTGATTGTTGGTGCTGTGCTACCTTATTCAGTCTGGCTTTTCTACTGCCCATTGCATTTTTAAAGACTCCCAGGTGACAGGGTGCTCATTTAGAAGGAAAAACAATGAGCAAAAATGTATTGAGTGTCTACCATGTGTTAGTCATTGTGTTAATCATTGCAAACATAAATATCCATTTTACAGATGAGAAAAATAAAACTCATGCACATTAAGCTCTTTGCTTAAAGTCACAAGATCAGTAAGTGATGAAAGTATAATTCAAAGTCATGGCTGCTTGACTCCAAAAGCTCTGCCCTTTCAATTTCATCAAAGCTATGTTGTGATTAAACAACAGGATATTGGTTATGGAACAAGAAGAAATGTCCATTATCTCCTTTACTATTTAATATTGTGTCAGATAAATTAACTAAAATGTTAAAGTCCTAAAAAGCAAATAGAGGCAAAAGAAAAGATAAAACAATTTCTATCTACAGATTATAAAATTATAACTCTGGAAAACCTAAATAAATTAATATTAAAAACTAGTAAAATAAGATAATTTATCAAATAGAGGATATAAAATTAGCATAGAGAATTGACTTTCAGATATACAAACATAATCTAATGGAAACAATAATGGAAGAGCAAACCTAGTTTATAATAAATTGCAACATAAAATAAAGTATAATAGCAACATAAAGTAAAATAAAGAAACTGTGCATAAACTTAAAAAGAAATGTAAAAAGCTTCTATTAGACACACACATGCTTAAAAGATGAAAAGCACGCTAAATAAAGAAAAAATATTCTATATTCTTCAGTAGGAGTCAATAAAAATGTCAATTCTCCCTACATTAATTATTCTATGTAATTTGATATTGATGATAATATTCTCCCCTACCTTCCTGGAATAAGAGAACTTGATCATAACATTCATTTGAAAGAATTAAAGAAAAAAGAAAAAGTGAGACTAGCTAGAAAAGCTGTAAAAATGAGAAGTAATGAGAAGTGGCGCTGATTCTTACGGTTCATGAAACATATCATAAAGCCTTTTGACACAAACAGTGTGATACTGGTGCACAAGTAGACTGATGGAATGGAATGAAAAATCCAGGAAGGAAAAAAATACATGTGGAAATTTAGTACATGATAAAGAACGTATCTCAAATCACTGGGGAAAAATAAGGACTTTAGTACATGATAAAGAACGTATCTCAAATCACTGGGGAAAAATAAGGACTTTTAATAACTGGGCAGACAACTGATTAGCCATTAGTACATATATAAATTTGGATTTTTTTATACCTTATAAAGGGAACGAATTCCGAATGGTTTGGTATTTAAGTGTAAAACTAAGGCCATACAGATACTCGAAGAAAACATGGATGCTTTTCTTTGTAATCTGGAAGATAAAACATGATGTTGATGTGACCAAGCTCCAAATGCCCTAGAGAGACACTTATTTTTTCTTTTTTAAAAGTAGTTTTTTTTTGGCCGGGCGCAGTGGCTCATGCCTGTAATTCCAGCACTTTGGGAGGCCGAGGCGGGCGGATCACCTGAGGCCGAGGCGGGCGGATCACCTGAGGTCGGGAGTTAGAGACCAGCCTGACCAACATGAAGAAACCCCGTCTCTACTAAAAATACAAAATTAGCCGGGCGTGGTGGCGGGTGCCTGTAATCCCAGCTACTCGGGAGGCTGAGGCAGGAGAATCGCTTGAACCTGGGAGGCGGAAGTTGCAGTGAGCCGAGATCGCACCATTGTACTCCAGCCTGGGCAACAAGAGCGAAACTCCGTCTCACCAAAAAAAAAAAAAAAAAAAAGTATTTTTCTGTAATTGACCCATAGTAATTGTACATATTTTACAAAGTACATAGTGATGTTTCATAGATACAACGTATAGTGATCATATCAGGGTAATTTGCATTGCCATCCAGGAATTTTTTAAGTATTTTCCATCCAGCAAATGTCAAACTGAGAACAAATGTCTGCAATTTATGTCATAAACAGGTATTTCACTGATATATGAAGAGTGTCTAAATATTGAGAAGAGAAACTAACAATCTGATAGAAAGTGAGCAAAAGATATGAATAAGACATGCAAATAATTCACAAAAATTATTTTCACAAATATTTTTAAAAGTCAATTTTATTCATAAGAGAAATTCAATTATAACTACACTGAGATACTATTTCTCTTTCATCAGATAAAACATTCAAAAGTTTGAAGACATAATATTTGTCAAGGCAGTAGGGTATGGACACTCATACATTGCTGATGGTATTGAAAAATGACACAACTCAATGATGAAAACTTGGCTATATCTGCCAAAATTACATTTTGATGCAGAATTTCCACTTCTCAGAACATATCCCAAAGATGCTTTGGCAAACCTATGAAAGGATGCATGCCCAAGGATACATGTTGCGGCACTATTTGTAAAAGTAAAAACATGGAAATCACCCAACAGTACATCAGCAATCAGCCTGAGCTGGATTGAATATACTATGATACATCCACACAATGTTACAACATACAGCTACATAAAGGAATGAGGCCTATATCTTCATTGTTTTTTCACAAGAATATGTCATTAAGAGAGAAAACAAAAAGCATAGAGAAGTGTGTGTGTTAATTTTTATGTAAGGGAAACATACAAATACGTATTTATATCTATATAAATATATGCATATTTGTTTGCAATTTTAAAACTAAACATTGTAAAATAAACGAAAAGATTAAAAGAAAGGTTACCTATAGGAGAAGTTAGAGAAGAGGGGGAAGGAACAGAAAGGAAGACAGACTTTCTACAGCTTTGACTGTTAAACCATGGGAATATTTACCTAGTTAAACCAAAGTTATATCAGAAAATAAAATAAAAAACTGAAAGAAAAAAAATGCTTTGTCAAAGTGCTCGTATCATCAAATAAAAAATAATCATAGTGGTTTAAAAAGACAGCGTATTGACTGTACATCTCCACAAAAGTATATCTAAAAGAAAAAAAATATATAACAAAGGAGTCATACTTTGCACTCAGCAATCTCATTGTTAGTTACAATATCGCTAATGTTATTTTGAAACACACACACACACACAATAAATAAGTTCATGAATCAGCCACCATTAAGAATCAGATTTTCGGTGAAAAAAAAGAGATACAAATATAACACTAGGGCCTTAAAAATCATTTAATCTTGGGAACTGGAAATTGTATGCCTTTATTTCTCCTTTTTCTCTTTGTTTTTCTTTTTCTTTTTTTTTTTTTTTTTTTTTTTTTTTGAGACGGAGTCTTGCTCTGTCGCCCAGGCTGGAGTGCAGTGGCGCAATCTCCACTCACTGCAAGCTTCGCCTCCCGGGTTCACGCTGTTCTCCTGCCTCAGCCTCCCAAGTAGCTGGGACTACAGGCGCCCACCACCACGCCCGGCCTATTTCTCCTTTTTCTAAAAAGAAATGCATTGCTTCTGGGTTGTTTCAGTGGACAGAGACAGAAAAATATAGTTTTTTGTTCTTTGTTTTTTTCCAGTAAACTAAATTGTTCAGAACCAATGGTAACATTTGGGAGATGCTGAAATATATAAGTTTAAAAACTTGTTGGACTTTATTGAGTGTCAATAGCAATATAAAAGAGGGATGAGATACCCCTTTTAAATGCACTGACACATGAAATAATGCCTCAGGGACTGGCTAATCAAACAGGAAACCACCTCCAGGCACATCCTTCCAGGGTAGGGTGATGGAGGTCGGCTTGGGCAAGTGCTGTAAGACCATGTGAATCACTACCTCTGGCATATTTGCCGAATAAACAGGTTGTCTCTCCAACTGGTCATTGGGAAGAATTTTGGAGCTAAGATATGGTATACTTGGGTATTTGCGTATTTGAATGAACCATTGTTTAGGTCAATCAAAATATGTCCATTAATTGGTCATCTAATATTTCTCTTTTTTTATTGTAAGTTCTAGGAAGTGCTAAAATGAGGAAGATTGATCTTACTTACACAAAAGGTATACCATATATCTTCAAGGTGGTAAGCCATTAGTGTCTCTAACTATGGCCCGGTAGAATGAGTGTTAGGAGATGTTGCTTCTGAATTCTGATGTTGTATAATCTTGAACAAATGAATGGAACAAACATTAATTGAGTGCCCACTATATGTGAAGCACTATTCACAGTGATGGAGATTAACTGGAGAACAAGATAAATAAGGTCTCTGCCCTTATGGAGTTTATATTCAAGTACAAGGAGAGAGAAAATAAACATGAAACACATATAATTAACAGTATTTTATTAAATTGTATTTAAAAAGAGCTGATGAAAGAAAATGTCTGAAGTTGTGGCGGAGGGATATTAATTAGATTGGTTGGCCAGGAAAGACCTAATTAGGGAGTAAATGACAAGCAGCCAACCAAGGACGAATCTGGGAGCAGAAATCATTTTAAGAAAGGGAAATAATCTTCCCCAAGTCAAGAATCAGACGTTTTGTATCAAGGAACAAAAAGAATTGTGTGGCTAAAACGTGGTGAGCAAGAGTATGAATAGCAGTAGATGAAATCAGGGAGGGAAGTAGGAAACAGATCCTGTAGGGTCCAGGAGTTTGAATTTAAGGAAAAGTTCTTGCCAGGTTTTAAACATAAAGTTGGCTGGACAATTTTTTAAAGATTATTCTAGGGCTGCTGGGTGGAGAATGCTTGCAGGAAGACAAGAGTGGCTATTGCAGCAGGTGAATTGAGAGCTAATAATAGTTTGTGCTAAAGAGAGATGGAGATAAGTGGATGCAGCTTAACAGAATGGGATCAGTGTTGGTGTAGCTATAGAAAACAAAGAAGGATTCCACTATGATTCCTAGACTATTGCTTTGAGCAACTGGGTGGATGACAGCAGATAAGTCCACAGCTCTCTTGTGTACGTTAGTTTTTTTTTGGTGGGAAAAGTAAGTTTGGTTACATAACTAAAATGCATAACTCCAGATCTAGCATTTTTGATGTGTACAAAATGGTACCAACTACAATTTCAAGGGGAAGTGATAGTCAATGAGAGATAACTATAAAAACTTTATTTAAATTCACAGAAATATATGCATATTTAAGTGTCATAGTATTTTTAGGGCATTTGGATATTTGAAAAACTCTGTATGTTTGGTATTATGAGGGCCAACTGGTCTTTTGCTGGGTGTTTAAAGCCTACTAAAACTTTTCCTGTCTTAGAACTTTGTTCTTTGTTTGTTTGTTCCCTTGGCTGAACATGGCATCTAGTTCTTTGCATGACTGACAGCTGTTTGAATGAATGAATGAATGAATCAATGAATCAATGAATCAATGAATAAGAATGCCCAAATATATAGCTTCCTGCAGTTTATATAACGTATGATGATAAGTCAAATAAGGGCATCGATCTGAGAGGTATGAGAGTTTGGGGTTTTTTTTTCCCATTTGTCTTCCTTTATGTTATGGTTCTTTTCAGTTTTGAGTGGACTCAAAGATGTTATGGAACCTTCATTAAAATATAATCAATTTGGCCAGGTGCGGTGGCTCACACCTGTTATCCTAGCACTTTGGGAGACTGAGGCAGGCGGATCAAAGGTCAGGAGTTCAAGACCAGCCTGGCCAACATGGTGAAACCTTGTCTCTACTAAAGTACAAAAATTAGCCAGGCATGATGGCAGGGGCCTGTAATCCCAGCTACTGGGGAGGGTGAGACAGGAGAATCGCCTGAACCCGGGAGACATTGGTTGCAGTGAGCCGAGATTGCACCACTGCACTCCAACCTGGGTAGCTGAGCAAGACTCCGTCTCAAAAAAAAAAAAATTATATATATATATATATAAAATCAATTGGAATGAAAGGAATGGTGGGTAAAATATGCTCCAAAGAGGAAGCGAATGACAGAGAACAGACATTTCCAAAGCATTCGATACTTGGTGAGGACTAAGCTCTGATTTTTTTTATCTTGCCCAAATTCCTATCTAAGGGGTCTGGGGAGTCATACCCTACAAACCATAAATTCTCATCAGATGGGTTTTATTTAACCCTGTATATTGTAACTTACTTTCCAATCTGACTCTGGCATAACCAGGAAGAAAATCAGAATAATTTACCCCAAAACATTTTTCTCTGCCGTATCTTGAAATGGGCCTGCAAAGCCATCCTTTGTGGGGGAAAATCTGCATCTGTAAACAATCTCTATTAACATAGCTAGATCTTTTTCTTCCAGGCCCTCCCTATCCTGAAGAGATTAACTAAAAGTCTAGCACCTTTTAAAGATCTGAATAGGAAACACTTGTCATCTATTGTCTCCAAGGGCACCCACTATAAGACTTCAAAAGAACCTTGGTCTCCAAAATCTTTTATCTTAACCTGAGCATTTCCTTTCTATCATCCCAGGTCTTTAGACAAACTCAACCAATTGCCAACCAGAAAATGTTTAAATTTACCTACAACCTGGAAGCCCCTGCCCCCCTATTTCTTAAATGTATTTGATTAATACCTCATGCTTCTCTAAAATATATAAAACCAAGCTGTACCCCGACCACCTTGGCACTCATATCTGGCTCAGAATAAGTCTCTAAAAATATGTTACAGATTTGACTCTTTTTGTCAACATTGGTCATAACTTGAGAAGCTTCTCGAGGTTTTGTCTGTGAGGAAAAGGAGCTGTCATCAGTCTTAGAAGAAAAAAGACTGTCTGCGCTCCTTGACAGTCATAACCTCTTGAGGAAATCCCCATGAAATGAAGAATACTATAAACGACAACTGGAATTTCCCATCTCCTTTGGTATTATTTACATATCTGAGAAATATTTGGAACTCAGTAGCTGAGGTTTCCTGAGTTTCAAGATATCAACACACTTTGCTTGTTATTTCCTAGAAATTTATATTTCTCTGAGACAGAGCGTACTTTCTTCATTTCCGGGCCCTGGGTTGGTGGTTGCCTGATGATTTCAGGGCATCATTAAAAACACATGAAGTAGCACTGGCGATTTTCTTATCTATGTTGCAAGAATTTCACTTGCTTTTTTAAGGAGGAAGGAGTTCTCTAAGTGAAGGCCTAGATCCATACCCAAAGTAAAATCTTGGAAATAACCCAGGGTGTATATAAACATCCTTTGCAGATAAAAATGTCTAGTGCAAGTGACAAAACTTTTCTTGGCAGGCCTGTTTCATGTTCATCCTGTAGTACAATTGCTTGTAAATTAGTGTGATCCTATTCAATTAATCTTTCTCAGTACAGATGATGAAGCCATGCCCCATATTGTAACGATACATAACATATCATAGAGGTCCCTTTTTTGGGATCCACAACAATAAAGAATTTTAAAAGTCTGTCAATGGCTTTATTTCTCTGGAATACATAGCCATTCTTATTTTTAATTTGTTCTAACAGATCTGAGAGCTTTGACATAAAAATGAGGTTTCCAAAAATACAGACTTGTCTTCAAATCATAAAAGATCTATGTCTTACTCTAGGACTAGACATATGGTAGCAGGATTGATGAGGAATCATGTGCCTGCTTTCATATTTTTCATTTCTTACCTCTTTTCACTATTTCTTTATCTCACCACAGACTATGCCTATAATGCAGATACTGACTTGAGCCCTTTAAGAAACAAAGATTTTATGTCAAATGCTGTCCAGTTAATGGATAATTACTCATATTTTTACAGCAACATAGGACTAAAATCAGAACCATACTGAGAATTAGTAGAAAACTCTCCCATTTTTTAATCTATCAATTATTTTAGTTGCCATGATTTCCTCTCCTTCTATTTCATACTTTCCTTCCTTGTCTGGAAACATACTATATTAGTTTCCAACTACTGCTATTTTAAACAATCCACTGATGTGTGCTTAAAACAATACAAATTTATTTCACAGCTCTATAGATCATAAATCCAGATTTGCTCTATGGTTTCTCTCTTCTAGGTTTCACAAGACTAAAATCAAGGTGTCAGTCTGCCCAACCCTTATTAGTGAGATCCTAATCAATTAATCCTTCTCAGTACAGAGGAGATCTCGGAAGAATCTGCTTCCAAGCTTATTCAGGCTTCAGGCAGACTCCAGTTCCTTGCAGTTGTAGGGTTAAACTCATCATTTCCGTGTGTGCTGTTAGCCAGAGAGCATCTTATCTCCTAGAGGTTTCTCCTCAGTCCTTGGAGGTGGGCATCGCACAGCCAGCAACAGTGCCTCTAATCCTTCTCACACTTAACATCTCTCCAGCTTCCTCTTCTGTTACATCTCTTCTGCCTTTGTCTTCTGCTGCCTTTCTGACTCAGATAAATTTCTCTGCTCTTAAAGTTCATATGATTAGATTGGGCCCCTTGGATAAGCCAGGATAACCTCCCTCTGTTAAGTTTCATAACCTTAGTTACATCTGCAAATTCCCCTTTGCCATGTAATGTAAGATACTGACAGTTTCTAGAGACTGAGGCATAGACATCTTTTTGTGTGTGTTTGGTGGATAGACGTTATTCTATCTACCATACATGTTAAGTTTGGGGTTCTATTCTATGCATCTAATTCCTTTTTTAAATCGTGGATTAAGGAGGCAAAATTCAAATCTGGATGCTAAGAATCCAGAGAACAGCTAGTATTTAGATCATGGTTTTCCTCTAAACAAACAGACAAAAGCCAGAAATTGAGTGGAGGAAAATTAGGCAGATACTCAGGGTTATGGTTTAGGCCAATGTGGTTCTCAAATTAGGGTGATCCATAGGCTCATGTTCACTGATGCTTGGAGTTTGCATCTGAATAGCAAAAATAAGGGGTAACAGGAATGCACTTGATTTTGTTTCTAGGGCTCACAACTTCCAATAGTGACATTAATGTAGACACTATAATTGTTTTAGTCATAATTGATACCTAAGCTTGAAGATAGCTGAATTAAAGATGGGTGGTGGGCATCTGAGACTCTAAGTCTGAGAACATGTGCCCAGCTGAATCACTTAAGGATAGACACATTCCATCTTTCCCACAGTTCTCCTAACCTTAACTCTGAACTCATCAACTTGCGGATTAATACTAAACTTGTCTGGACTGGTAGTCTGAAACTTTTTTTTTTTTTTTTAAGATGTAGTTTCACTCTTATTGCCCAGGCTGGAGTGCAATGGTGCGATCTCAGTTCACCGCAACCTCTGCCTCTCGGGTTCAAGCGATTCTGCTGCCTCAGCCTTCCCAGTAGCTGGGATTACAGGCACGCGCCACCACACTGAGCAAATTTTTTTTGTATTTTTAGTAGAGCTGGGGTTTCTTCATGTTGGTCAGCCTGGTCTCGAATTCCCGACCTCAGGTGATCCACCTGCCTTGGCCTCCCAAAGTGCTGGGATTACAGGCATGGGCTACCGCACCCGGCCAGTGAAACATATTTTCTTAGCTACTTCCCATTCCTCTGGAGGCATACTTTTCCCTAGTGTTATTCTCTTCTTCATTTTTCTCTGAAGAATTTAAAATCTAGTAATCTGGAATCTACTGTATATCTGACTCTATCCTCACCTTAATCTTAGGAACCTTGGACAATCCCTGAAACTGTGGGGTACTAGAGAAATAACAAATAACTGGACATTATATCTTTCCCACAGGGAAATGATCATAATTCTTTGATCACCAGAGGCTGATACTTAAACCCAAAGTAGCAGCCTTCTTCTTTCATCAGCCTTCTTGGTGATGTGATTATCAAAACTGTCCTAGATCTTTTCATTAGTGGAATGAATATCCCAAAACATATCTCTGTGTCCTCTGTGTGGTGACAACTATTATCGCTTTCCTATGCATTGACCGTTTCTCTTATTTATGATAATAGCATCTTGATTTTCCTTCGGAAAAAAATGTAGTCCCTACTCTTAGTCTATAGGATTAGGATAAAGCCGACCGTTTTCTGAACTCAATGTGTGAGCATTTGACTTAGATTTAGCTAATTAGCGCCAATAAATTTTAATTCTCTATTTTTAAAAGTATAGAGAATAAAGAAGTTCTCCATCTGCTGGACTTCATTTGAAAGCGTATGAGCCGGGACATTAGCATAATGGAAAAGGGAATTTAGGAGCTATTCAGTAAGGCAATCATATGCAAACAAAAGTGAAATTCAAAAGCCCCCTCAACCATCTGAACGGACTTTTTCCTAGGCCAGGGCACTTTTAAAATGTAAACTGAGAAACTAGTTCAGGCCATGTCAGGAAGTGGGAGTTGAATATGCCTCATGATACCTCTTTAGTGTTAACATCAACACAGACCTTTAAGTCTGATAAGGAGCATTTACAATCTATTCTCTCTGAAGCCTGCTACCTGGAGGCTTCATCTGCATAATTAAACTTTGGCCTCCAGAACCTCTTATCGCAATCCAGACATTTCCTTTCTATTGATCCCAGGCCTTTAGATAAACTCAACCAACTGTCAACCAGAAAATGTGAATTTTAAACCTACCTGTAACCTGAAAGTTACCCCTACCCTCTTGCTTTGAATGGTCCTGCCTTTCTGAACCAAACCAATGTATTTATTAAATGTATTTTACTGAAGTTTCATATCTTCCTAACATGTATAAAACCAAGCTGCCATGCCTGACCACCTTGGGCACATGTTCTCAGGACCTCCTGAGGGCTGTGTCACAGGCCATGATCACTCATATTTGGCTCAGAATAAATCTCTTCAGATATTTTACAGTTTGACTCTTTTCATCTACACAGCAGAAGACAGACAGAGTCTGAGTTCTCGCAATGGAATTTGAGCCCCTGCATCTGAGATGGGAGAATTCCCTTGATCCTCTTGCAGGACTTGCAACAGGGGTGGGTCATTTACTTGGCTCCATCCTCTTGGAGGAGGGGGGCGCACACAGGTGAGTGGGCGCAGGAGCTGGGGCAAGTGCCTTTGGGAACTAAGTGTCTGCAGGAACTAACCCATACTGCCCCCGGCAGTGTCTAGGCATTGCCCACGACCTCTGGAGCCCCAGTGATTGTGTGTTACAAACAATACTCTTTTAGCATTTTCCTTTTGTAGATGGCTAGGTGTTAAAACCAGCTCAGGGGACGATCCGGTTGATAGCCTTTTACACCCTGCTCTCGTGGTACACAGGTTCTTGTCCAGCATCCAGGAAGAATCAGGTCACACAGACTTAAAGAATGGTGAATGTAGAGATTTTACTGGGCAGTGGAAAGGCTCTCAGTGAAATGGGGAGCAGGAAAGGGGATGGAGTGGGAAGATAATCTTCCCCTAGAGTTTGACTGTCCCTGGCCAAACTCCTCTCCAATCATCCCCCGCCAAACTCTTCTCCAATCCTAGTCTCCAATGTCCAGCTGCCTCTTCCCCTCTTGACGTTCAGACGCTTTCTCCTCTCCTTCTCTGGCACACAGCTCTGCTGCTCTACCAGTGGAGCTTGGGGTTTCTATGGGCACAGAGTAAGGAGCATGGTGGGCCAAAAGGCAACATTTGGATGGGAAAACAGGGATTTAAAGTTCTCTTTTAGGGCCATGGGCCCAGGCTTGAGGGTGAAACCTTGCCACCCTCTCTTCTCTTCTCTTCTCTCATCTCTTCTTGTTAGGAATAATGCTCAAAATCCGAAGGAAACTGAACACTCGAACAAAGGCTTCTTAGCAAAGCGATTTTACTTCTGCACAGAGGAGTTCCTCCTTGGCCAGTGGCCATGAGAGCACACCTGAACAAAGGGGCACGAAAGCCTTTGTTCCTGATGTAAGTCCTGCCCCTGTACCCTTTCCCCATTGGCTGGAGTCAGGCCATATAATCTAAACTAATCCTGGTTGGCTAAACATTTGATTTTTTTAGATAAGGTGGGCACATAAAAGCAAGTGGAGAGGAAAGGGGAAGGGGTATCTGTAATGAACTAGAAAGTTAGCCCTCTTTTCAAATAAGGAAAGGAATGTGAGCTAGTACTGATAATGCCTGGTACTGAGGCATGCCTGGGCATCTAACAAACGCAAAAAGGAAAAAAAGGAGAAAAAAGGAAAAGTGGGGTAGGGGGTACTATGAATTAAAGAATAAAAGATTGATTGGGTTATTTGAAGAGAAACTTTATCATATCCCACTTTCCCTCTCGTCCCCTCCCCTCCCCTTCTTTCTCTTCTCTTCTTAGATGGAGTCTCACTCATGGGCCCAGGCTTGAGGGTGGAACTCTTGCCAGAGACTCCCCTCCCCTCCCCTCTCCTCTTTCTTCTTTTCTTTTTTGAGATGGAGTCTCGCCCTGTCACCCAGGCTGGAGGGCTATGGCATGATCTCAGCTCACTGCAACCCCTGCCTCCCAGGTTCAGGTGATTCTCCTGTCTCAGCCTTCTGAGTAGCTGGGACTACAGGCATGTGCCACTATGCCCAACTAATTTTTGTATTTTCAGTAGAGACAGGGTTTCACCATGTTGGTCAGGCTGGTCTCGAATTCCTAACCTCAGGTGATCTACCCATCGCAGCCTCCCAAAGTGCTGAGATTACAAGCATGAGCCATCATGCCCGGCCCCCTACTTTTTTCTACCTAGTATTTCCCTGCCTCCTGTCCATATCCTATCCAACCAACCTACTTTTATATTTTTCAGCTTTGTAAGCCAAAGAATTTTCTTTCATTCTTAAATCAGTTTGAATTGGGTTTCTGTCACTTTCAGCTATAGCATCCTGAAGGGATCTCATTATATCATGTCCTATCCAAACTGTAGTTAGATTATTGTAACGTACATCTGAGTGCTCATCCCTGCTGCCTGATTAGAAGCATTCTGGAAGCAGTGACCAACTTTGTATCATACACTGCGATTGCCTTAGCGCCAGATCATTGCTGGACACATAGACATCCCTGTCCCCTGAAAATATGCCTATGTATTTCAAAAATGAATGGAGAATGATCCATATTTTTCTTACTCTTTTTCTCTTCAACTATATTTTTTAATAGTTTTTTGTCTTGTCTGCATGGGTACCTCTTATCACAGAGTGATTAAAATAGAAATACAAGGCCGGGCACGGTGGCTCAAGCCTGTAATCCCAGCACTTTGGGAGGCCGAGACGGGCGGATCACGAGGTCAGGAGATCGAGACCAGCCTGGCTAACACGGTGAAACCCCGTCTCTACTAAAAAATACAAAAAACTAGCCGGGCGCGGTGGCGGGCACCTGTAGTCCCGGCTACTCGGGAGGCTGAGGCAGGAGAATGGCATGAACCCGGGAGGTGGAGCTTGCAGTAAGCTGAGATCTGGCCACTGCACTCCAGCCTGGGTGACAGAGCGAGACTCCGTCTCAAAAAAAAAGAAAAAAAAAATAGAAATACAAAAGTCCCTAGAATCCATGAAGTGACTGTCCACAGTTTTGTTTTTTGTTTTTTGTTTTTTTTGAGATGAAGTCTCACTATGTCACCCAGGCTGGAGTGCAGTGGGGCGATCTCAGTTCACTGCAACCTCCACTTCCTGGGTTCAAATGATTCTCCTGACTCAGTCTCCTGAGTAGCTGGGATTACAGGCATGCACCACCACTCCTGGCTAATTTTTGTATTTTTAATAGAGACAGGGTTTCATCATGTTGGCCAGGCTGGTCTTGAACTCCTGACTTCAGGTGATCTGCCCACGTTGGCCTCTCAAAGTGCTGGGATTACAGACATGAGCCACCACGCAAAGCCAACAGTTTTTAAAAATCATCTGGTTATCTGCCTGCCATACCATCACGTTCCCTAAGACAAGTGTCAGGCCTCTGAGCCCAAGCTAAGCCATCATATCCCCTGTGACCTGCACGTATACATCCAGATAGCCTGAAGCAACTGAAGAGTCACAAAAGAAGTGAAAATAGCCGGTTCCTGCCTTAAGTGATGACATTCCACCATTGTGATTTGTTTCTGCCCCAACCGAACTGATCAATGTACCTTGTAATCTCCCCCACCCTTAAGAAGTTTCTTTGTAATCTCCTCCATCCTTATAAAGGCTCTTTGTAATTCTCCCCACCCTTGAGAATGTACTTTGTGAGGTCTACCCCCTGCTGGCAAAACATTGCTCCTAACTCCACTGCCTATCCCAAAACCTATAAGAACTAATGATAATCCCACCACCCTTTGCTGACTCCTTTTTCGGACTCAGCCTGCCTGCACCCAGGTGAAATAAACAGCCTTGTTGCTCACACAAAGCCTGCTTGGTGGTCTCTTCCCACGGACACACGTGACAACAAGACAACAAAATCAACTCTAACAAAAAGAAAATGAAACAAAGACTTGTGAAGTTTAACATATCACCCATAATCTCAGGAAATTGTATAACTCCATTCAGCTATTGAATAAAAAATGGAGATTAGAAAATATCTGGGCAATTTAAATCAAAATTTCCTCAGTTCTGAGGGCAGAATTTGTCATAGAAGTACTGCTTGAGAAATTCATACTTTGGCTCACATACTGAATGCATTGTCTAATAAGGTTCAAATCTCTTTTGTACTTTGTAGATAACAGATTTGCTAAACAGAACTGAAAAATTTTCTTCAGAAAAGAAGTATCGACCTATAATACAATCTCTCTCATAAAAGTGTTGATGAGAGCCTGCATTCCTGTTACCTTTTTGGACAGTCTACAGATTCCAAGTGTTATTGTAACTCAGCCATTAATAACAGCCCCCTACTCACCCAAGAATCTTAGCGGATGAACTTCCAAAACACAACCATTTATTATTGGAATTTTGAATACTGAAGAAAAGGAGCTCTATTCCCATCATTAACTCATTAATTAAGCCCCAAATTTCTAAAGTCAGCATGTTTTTAATCACCTCATTGTATGCCTTTGATTCTGAGGCACAAAACAGTGCCCAGTACTCACATTTTTGCCAGTAGCCTGTTCTTTATTGGTGATTTTAGTTTTGTATGGGAAAAAGATGTATTCAGGGATACTGACCACAGGGCTTTAAAAAGTACCCTCATGAAGTTTTATCGAATTGACAAATTGTTATTGTGATTTATTTTCATTATATTCCACATATTTTTATTTATCAGACTGAAGAAGGAAGGAGACTCACCCTCTGGAAGTATTGTACTACTTAAGACCACCTCAGACCCCCTTCAAAATGCATCGAAGTCCAGCCAATCAGAGCCCTCCATCATCATTTCCATGTGAGGAATGGCTAGTTAAAAGCACCCCAGTCTTCTGTCTTACATACAGAGTTCTCTTGTCTGCCAATATGAATGGTTGCTATCATTACATCAGCCTCCAGTGACTTCAATACATGAATGGCTAGCTTACGGTCCAAGAGTGGATGGGCTTTTCTGTCTTTTTTCAGAGGCATCTGCCAACCAACGGGAACAGGCAGACAAAGCTATCTTTAAGTATTCTGCCCCATGCAATGAATAGGCAATGCCTAAAGAACAGCTCAAGATGAGGCTGTGAGAACATGAAGGATACCCATAGGCATCTCAAAACCTCCTTCCAGCAAGAGAGTTCTTCTCACATATAGCAATGAAAGTAAACTGAACTGAAAGCAGAGCTATGTCTACTTGACACAGGGAGCCTCCTTGAAAGGGAGGCTTAATAAAATGGCATGGTGAAAACAATTCAAGAAGCTATAGGGATACAAGGGTGCCTGTTATTTGTGAATGGCCCTGTTTACTCAAAATGTGGAGAGAATTCCCTAATATCCAGGAGGGAATTAACTTGGGAGACATAATATAAGAGCTCTACTTTTGCCTCAGGCACTCTTGTTTCTTTTATTTCATTTTAAACATTATTCCACTATCAAAAATAATATCAGCTTATGGCAAATAACTAGACAAATAAAAGCATTAAGAAACAGAAACTTACCTATAATCCTAGTGAACACAGGGAATACCTGTTATCATTTTTGGCACATTTCTTTCCAGTTTTGTTCCCATTCTTTTGTGTTTATGCATATGACATCAGGCTAAAAATATGAAAATATCCTTATTTTATACCTACTTTTTTATCCTGCTTTGTTGAACTTTATATTGTTAGCCTCTTGTTCCATTGTTGTGGCAAGCTTTTTATAGGTATCATTTTAATAATAAACAGTAATACTCATAATTTATAGAATTGTATAGATCTTCTGTAATTTTCTTAATTGTATCCTCAATAAGGAGTATTTTTGTCTATAAACATTATAGACAGGTGTGGTGGCTCATGCCTGTAATCCCAGCACTTTGGAAGGCTGAGGCAGGCAGATCACAAGGTCAGGAGATTGAGACCATCCTGGCCAACATGGTGAAACCCCGTCTCTACGAAAAATACAAAAATTAGCTGGGCCTGGTGGTGGGCGCCTGTAATCCTGGCTACTCAGGAGGCTGAGCCAGGAGAATGGCGTGAACCCGGGAGACCGAGCTTGCAGCGAGCCAAGATCATGCCACTGCGCTCCAGCCTGGTGACAGAGGAAGACTCTGTCTCAAAAAAAAAATTACAAATCACATAAAATACGGAAATAAACATATTTCCCTAACTCCAACATAGACATTTTTGTGTCCCCCAACATTTTGATACTCCCTTCTAAGAGGACTATCTGCCTTGCGGTCACCCCCATTTGAGATTCACTGCCATAATCATCCATCGGCTGAGGGTGGTGGGGAGTACTTAATTACAGTTGACCCTTGAACAACATAGGGGTTAGAGGCATCGACACACTCACGTACAACTTTCGATTCTCCAAAAACTCAACTAAAACAGTCTGCTTTTGACTAGAAGCCCAATCAATAACTGAAACGGTCAGTGAACATGTTCTATGCATTATATACTGTATTCTTACAATGAAGTAAGCTACAGAAATAATGTTATTTTAAAAAATCTTAAGGAATAAGAACATATACTATTAATTAAATAAAGTAGATCATCATAAAGGTCTTTACCCTAGTCAACTTCATGTTAAGCAGGCAGAGGAAGGGTTTGTCTTGCTGTCTCAGAGGTGGCAGAGGCTGAGAAAAATCTGCGTATAAGTGGATCCACACAGTTCAAACCAATGTTGTTTAAGGGTCAACTATATATACTTCAGGTGTGTTTCATTAGGAGAATATATGGAACCAACAGATCTATACAAAAAGAGGAGCATTAACTCTTGAGCAATGGTGACATAGTCAAAATAAGCTTATAGCCTTTGGAAAAAAAAAAGTTTATTGAGATGTATCTATTAACAGCTTTCAAAATTGAAATCAGATTTTCTTCCTTTGGATTCAAAGACTGAACACATCAAAATACTTCAAAATATTTAAAACATTTCACACTAAACAAAGTAAAGACATCAGTTATCTACTGCTTCCACTAATTGCTGTTACGTGTTTTATTTGGAGTTTTTGTTTGTTTTGGGTTTTTTTTTTTTTTTGGAGACAATTTCGCTCTTGTTGCCCAGGCTAGAGTGCAATGGCACGATCTTGTTTCACTGTAACCTCCACCTCCTGACTTAGTCTCCCAAGTAGCTGGGATTATAGGTACCTGCCACCACGCCCGGCTAATTTTTTGTATTTTTAGTATAGACAGGGTTTCATCATGTTGGTCAGGTCTTGAACTCCTGACCTCAGGTGATCCACCCACCTCGGCCTCCCAAAGTGTTGGAATTACAGGCATGAGCCACGGTGCCTGGCCTTATTTGGGGTTTTTATACATTACACTTCAGAGGCAGTAAAGGTATTTTCAGGTAAAGAAAGAACTAAGGATAATTCCACCAATTCCCCTTATTCCAGCAAGCTCTCCACTGAATTCAACATCACGGTAATCAGCAAGGGGCCAAATAGTCCTTTACATTTTTTCTGTTTTCCATTTGGATAAGAAATGTGCCTTATGAAAAGTACACTTAAATGATGTAGACAGAGAAGCAAAATGCTTGGCTAATCCCAGTGCACATGACCCATTGCCTGAAAATGGGAAAAGTGACCACAGGAATTTAATTTGAAATACTTCCTACCACCACTAAGCCAGAGCAGGGAAAGCCAACAGAATGAGGAAGTTCTGGTCAGACACACATTGACTCATTTGATATATTACTTCCTCATATAATTTTCTTGTCCAGTCAGAGACTGTATTGGTTCTCCTAGAAAGATACATAAAAGGAGGAGCCAAAACTCATGACTTCACACAGTTCATCAATGCTCAAGCATGGCCTTAGAATGCCCAAATTGACCAGAGAGAAGAGGAGCCCAGGTTTACGGTATTTATTAGCCACAGAGGAGGTGAAAAGAAAAGTTGTTTGTAGACACTCTTACTCAAATGACCACATTTTTCTGATTATGAGATTTGACACTTGTTATCTCCGTCAGAGAGGAGGGTAGGTCCCTTGAATTCACACTGAAACTACGAAAGCAGCCACATCTGGAGGACTTGGGCCCCACCCCAGGTTCATATTTACAATCCTCTGGCAGTCCAGCCCTTCTCTGGAGCCCAAATAGAAGCTGTCAGGGCAAAACCCACAGAGGACTGGTGACGACAGACTGGGTGCACTCAGGACTCGCCCAGATATGTGCCACTGATCAGTTCAATGCAATTGGAGCCCTGATGCCAAGCAATCTGGAAATGAAAATACAAATCGTTTTCAGCCTTCAATTTATCAGAAAATGATTTACCTCCAAAGATGCCCAGTAGTTGGCTTCTGGCTAGAAGAAAGAACACAGATGGAAAAAAAAAAAAAAAAAAAAAGATGCTGAGGGCTATTTTGTTCTCAAGTCTAGGGAGCTTCCAAATATTTGAACCGTCCGCTTATGAAGAATTACCTTACACATCACTGAGAACTTGCCAATACTTTAAAGAATTCAACGCATCTAGATCCCAAACTGAACTGAGTGTAATGTTCTTCCTCTCCCTCCTCCTCTTCCTTCACCTTCTTCTTCCTGGCTTCCTTTGCTTCTAGCAATTTAGAAAATAAACTTCAACACAATGGCTTTTCTAATTGTCTAAAATGATAAGCAAATATCACGACTTATGGGCAGGCAAAGTATGAAGACTATCATCAAATACCACTGCAAACCAATGACACTGGCACTTTGAAATGCATCCATGCTAGTTATGATGCTGCAGGATAGTGAGAAACCTAGTAAACTATTTGCATAAATTTCTATAATTAATGTAAAGCAAGTGAACCAAAGTTTTTATTTTTATTTCTTTTAATGTGTTACATCTTCAAGATCCATAATAATTGTCTTTTTATACACTATCATTTAGCTTGATAATGACACAGAATAAAGGATAAAAGACATAGACTATAAGCAAGTTATAGGAATTGTAGGATAAAATACACAGAATATAAGAAAGTTACAGGAATTGTGATTTTTTAATCACCACTACTTACTGAAATTGAATGCATTCTACATGCCACACATTGTGCTAGAGGCTTTCCAACTTCTCCCTGTGTCTGTGAATGTGTGTGTGTGTGGGGGGGGGGCAAATTCATGTTGAAACCTTGTTTAGTGTCTCTTCAGACACAGTATTCACATTATTAGAAAGATTTTAGGATACCTAGACAGCATGTGGCCTTGGCTGTGTGCATATTGAACACTGAATATAATAATGATTACTTAGTAACCTTATGATGAAGTAATTAGCACTTCACTGGGATGCAAATTTTAATGACATGTCCTGTGAAGCAGCTGTGAGTCCGGAGAAAGGTGGATGTGTAACTATGAGTCACTTTGCTAGAAAGTGAGTTTAACTTAGCCAGAGTCCTTCACTTCTGCCTGTCTTTGTCCATTTCCATTTCCAATGCCACAGAATTCCTGAAGTTAGGAAAATATAATTTTCTATGTCAAAACATGACCCTGACAGTTAGGAAGCAAAAAATCAAACGATTTATATAAACATGAAGAGTAAGTGAAGGTCTAGCGAGTGAAGTTTCATAGTAAGAAAAATAGAGGTTTTACATAAGTTACCGAGATTGATGTCAAAGTGGTAATAATGGGGATCTCTAACAAGAGTAAGTCTGTTACCAGGAAGGGGTCTGATCCAGACCCCAAGAGAAGGTTCTTGGATCTCATGCAAGAAAGAATTCAGGGCAAGTCTATAAAGTGAAAGCAAGTTTATTAGGAAAGTAAAGGAAGAAAAAATGGCAACTCCAAGCCCGGGCGTGGTGGCTCACACCTGTAAGCCTAGCATTTCGGGAGGCCGAGGAAGGCGGATCACTTGAGGTCAGGAGTTCAAGACCACCATGGCCTACATGGTGAAACCCTGTCTCTACTAAAAATATAAAAGTTAGCCGGGCATTGTGGTGTGAGTCTCTAGTCCCAGCTACTCAGGAGACTGAGGCAGGAGAATTGCTTGAACCTGGAAGACGGAGGTTGCAGTAAGCCAAGATTGAGCCATTGCACTCCAGCCTGGGCAACAGAGTGAGACTCTATCTAAAAAAAAAAAAAAGAAAGAAAAAGAAAAAAGAAAAGTGGCTACTCCAGAGATAGAGCAGCTTGGAGGACTGCTGGTTTCCAATTTTTATGGTTATTTATTGATGATATGCTAAACAAGGGGTGGATTATTCATGTCTCCCCCTTTTGGACCATATAGGGTAACTTCCTGACATTGCCGTGGCAGTTTAAACTGTCATGGCACTAGTGGGAGTGGAGGAGTGAGGATGACCAGAGGTCACTCTCGTGGCCATCGTGGTCTTTGGTGGTTTTTGGCTGGCTTCTTTACTGCAAACTGTTTTATCAGCAAGGTTTTTATGACCTGTATCTTGTGCTGACCCCCTGTCTCATCCCGTGACTTAGAATGCCTTAACCATCTGGGAATGCAGCCCAGAGGACTCAGCCTCATTTTACCCAGCTCCTATTCAAGATGGAGTTGCTCTGGTTCAAATGGCTCTGACAATCTACCATTCATTCTTTCCAAAAACAAGAAAATTCATTTCTTTTTTTTTTTTTTTTTTGTTGAGACGGAGTCTCGCTCTGTCGCCCAGGCTGGAGTGCAGTGGCCGGATCTCGGCTCACTGCAAGCTCTGCCTCCCGGGTTCACGCCATTCTCCTGCCTCAGCCTCCCGAGTAGCTGGGACTACAGACGCTCGCCACCTCGCCCGGCTATTTTTTTGTATTTTTTTACTAGAGACGGGGTTTCACCAGGTTAGCCAGGATGGTCTTGATCTCCTGACCTCGTGATCCGCCCGTCTCGGCCTCCCAAAGTGCTGGGATTACAGGCTTGAGCCACCGCGCCCGGCCGAAAATTCATTTCTAAAATTGTTTTAGTAAATGATTTGGCCAATGCAAAATTTTCTCACCCGGTGAATACATTTTAGCAAAAGCTAAAAAGCTAACTAATTTGGTTTTCATTGCCATTTTTAATGGAAATGAGACTTAGGGGTAGATTTAATATTTTAAAATAAATGGTTACATATGTAATTATTATGTATAAAACCATATATAATAAGGTAATCACATTTTATATATAGATATATAATCATGAAGAGTATAAACAGCCCTTGCAAATTTCTTGCTAATATTTGTTTCAAGTATTTAGAGATTTTCAAAGTCATGACATTTCTACCTCATGATTATTACAGCTTTGAACAATGTTGCTACTCTCTAAAATGTTTTCTGATGTAAGGAGAGTATCTACCAGTACGATCAGAATAAATTTAAGTAGATTAATTAAGACTCTTTTTATCAGGCCAGGTGCTGTAACTCACGCCTGTAATCCTAGCACTTTGGGAGGCTGAGGTAGGCGTATCACCCGAGGTCTGGAGTTCGAGATCAGCCTGACCAACATGGAGAAACCCTGTCTCTACTAAAAATACAAAATTAGTGGGGCATGGTGGCACGTGCCTGTAATCCCAGCTACTCAGGAGGTTGAGGCAGGAGAATTGCTTGAACCTGGGACGCAGAGTTGCAGTGAGCCAAGATCACACTACTGCACTCCAGCCTGAGCAACAAGAGCAAAACTCCATCTCAAAAAAAAAAAAAAAAGACTTTTCTCTCCATTTATATGCTTATCCATTCACCAAACATAAAACACTCACCTATGTCAGTTACTGAATTTACATAGTCCTTGTTTGTTTTTTTACAAAAATCAGAGTTAAGAACAATTCAAGTTATTTTGATAAAAATTTGTCTGCTACCCACAATGTACCAAGTACTTTGCTAGGTGCCTGAAATATAGTTATAAATTTTTTCTATGTTCCTTTATAGGCAATATTCTTAAAAACCATCCAATTGTAATGGTTGGTGTTGACTCACTAAAGAGAAGACAGGCCAAAGTATTTCTTTTGTGAATCACTCTTAACCATCTGTGGTGGAGACGCCTGTTCCACCAAACCTCATCTTCATTGGCAAGCACACAAATGGGTATTCTCTCTCACCACTGTGGACAGTGGCAACCGTAAGTAGAGATTTGGAATGTCTAGGAGGGCCATCATCAAACAGCTCATGCGTGATGGCTCTGAGGTCATCCAACTGTGTTGTGGAGATAAGGCTATATTTGTACATTTCTCCTAAAACATATCTTACAGATTTCATTACAAATGCTATATTCTTAATTTGAGGAGATTTACTGCTATTTTCTACTTTTTATAACAATACAAGGTAGCAAAAAGGAAACAAAAATTGTGCATTTGAGCTATCCAAGTAAAAAACGCCACACATAGTAGAGTATATCTTTATTCCCCTTGTGTGTTACCTTCTCCTTAAGAAGATTATGCATCCCTTTCTCATCCTATGAGACTTGTGTGGCCTCCTTGTGAGGGGAGCATACTTCCCAATCTACTGAAGCAGATTCGGGAATGTGACTTTTTTTCATCACTGAATGAATTGCATGCGGAAGTGGCTTGTGTGCCATGGGAGCAGAAACATTAAGAACTGTAACTTGTTCACTTAACCCAGACTGAAACTGCTCCTACAGCCCGATCCCAAAATGAGTAAGAGGGTGCAAAGCCACAGATGGAAGCATAGTGGCAGCTGACTCTGCTGACCTATACTGACATGGAATGTGAAAGGGACCTGAAACTTAATTGCTATAATCTACCAAAATTTGGAGATTGTTTGTTCCTGTAGCATTACAAAGTGAAAGCTAAGTGATAAATCACATAAGCAGAAGTTTACATGTCACTAGTAAAACTTAACTTCATTAGTTTGTAGTTATCGTCATTTCTACTTTATTTTATTTTATTTCACTTTTAGTTAATCTCTTGGTCATCGCTTTGCCATTAACCATTAGGGAAGCCTAGTTTCTTCCTTTTGAGGACTTACTCTCAACCCCATTCTCATTCTTCTAATTACTCAAAAACCCTGGGCAATATAATCTGCTTTGTGCAAGAAAGACCAGTCCTCTAGGCAGAGAGGGGGAAAAAAACCCAAAAAAACAAAACAAAAAAACACCACACTAAAAAACTCCAAGTTCACCAGCATCCATGCTTTCTTCATGGCCATGTGATGCAGCTGTTGAAGATTAGGTCCTGCTCAGACTAATAGAAACTTGTCCACTGACGTGAAGTATAATTTATTACCCTGCATCTCTGTTATGGGCACATTACTTATTTTACATCCACGTGCTCAGGTGTCTTCCCCAAATGCAATCACATGTTGTGCTGGAAGTAACTTTTCTTTTCCAGCCTTTTCCCTCGTGCTGAGTTTAGGCTACAAGGCCACACACCACTTGCTTCACAGGAAGTTCCCTCTGTGTCATGGTGACCTTTTTAACCAGGAGACTCCCATCCACCATGGGAAGTTTCTCTAACACTGAATCACAGAGACAGTTTCAGAGTAGCCCTGTGACCCATGAACAAATGGTCCTTTTAGAGACACTCTGAAGCCATTTGTATCTACAGTCATTCATTTATAAAACCAAAAACCCCACCCATGAGCCTGTTCTTAGGATAACAGCGACACCGTCAAGATGAATGAGTGTGTCTCTGCATATACAGTGATGTATATGGATGATCTCCTCAATTAAAAAAAAAAAAAGGATCGTCTCACATTACTATAGATAATTCGTGGGCTGTCATCACTGCTATATCACTGTGGCAGCTCTAGTGTTCAGCAGAATGTTTAGTACCTTTCAGGTACTCCATAAATACCAGTTGAATAAATGGGAGAAATATTAATTACAACAATTAAGAAGATCAAATTACAACAATTAATAAGATCTAAAGGACTAGAATTTTCCCACTCTACATTTCACACTACCTTTCCCAATATGTAGTATTTTCCCTGGTTTTCCACTTCTTCAACTAACGCTTGAAACCAAATACCTGAGGTCTTTGGGAAGGCATTTCAGAGACTGTGAAACTAAGTTTGGTACTTAACGTATTCATAAGGGCTCTTCCAACAAGCTTTAAAAAAATGGTGCAAATACGACTCCGTCTCAAAAAAAAAAAGATGCAAATACAAGGTAAAGATAAAAATATATACAAATAGTTCTTATCTAGTTGTGTGAGATAATTATGACACCAAGAATGTCGCTTACGTCTTTATCCTATAATTTAAAAATTTGATTTCTTCCTATACTAAAAGAATGAAAAATACATCATCTAGATTTTCTTACATGATAAAGCATGTGAGATGTCTTACCATTTAATAACACTTGTTTCTGACTACATCATTAAACTTAGTAGATAACAGTCAATTTCCTGAGTTTGTCTGCTTTGTAAGCAACCCTATAAGAAAGGATGTATTTCAGGCAGCATTTTTGTTTCTTTGCTCTGAATGAAATACTATATGGTATTGCATACATGATAAAAAAAACTTCTTCAAGTTTAAATCGTTATGATTGCTTTGTTTTATACCCCGAGCATTATATTTATGCTTGCCATCTTGAATGACAAGAATATGTAACCAAAATTCCTGGAAGAAATACAAGGAACAATCATGAGGTAAAATATATACATTATCACATGTGTAAAATCCCTATTGTGATTCATGTAGAACATGGTAGGTGTTGATAAACTGTTACATTTTTAAAATCATTTTTTTTTTTTCTGGGGGTTTTGGCATCTAGCTAATAATTTGGATGTGAGAAAATTTAGTACCCAACATCTGCTCTTTTCTAGCTAATTGTGCAAATTTGGCCAAAGACATCAATGCTCCAGGCCTTGATTTTCATATTTGTGAAATAAAGATAATAATATCTAACTCGGGGGGTTTCTGAATCAGTGATAATGTATGTATATTAAACACAACACTTTGACTGCAAGAAACAGAAAGCTTCAGACAAAAAAAGGAAACAAAACGTATTCCAGGTAACCAAAAAACAATTTTAAAAAACCATCAATGATTTTATAGACGTGGATTCAAACCATTATATTATCATTCCATCTTCTGTACCTTTCTCTTTTTACATGGAGCCATGTTATTTCAAGATAACCATTCTCATAAAGTTAAAACCAAGATTACAGACAGCTCAGAGCTAATATTCTCATAAATTTCATAAATACAGAGGAAAGTTCAAATAACTCCAACTGTAGAATTCTGGAGAAGAAACTTAACTGGTCCTGCTAATGCAGAATTTTCTTCTTGGTCACTTTGCAAGACGGGAGCCTCCGGCCAGTAACACCCCACATGCGCCTCCCTCAGCCATGCTACCTGCTGCAGGAAATGGCCCGCCCACTTGGCCCGCCCAGGCCAGGTGGAGTCTGGCTTGCACTCCGGTTCGGAGCCAGAAAGAATTCAGGGCGAGTCCCTAGAGTAAAGTGAAAGCAACTTCCCCAACTTCCATGAGGATCAGCTGCTAACAGCTCACAGATGGCCCCTGTCTCTGGAAAATATGTCCCCCAGCTGCCAGCTACTTTACCTGGAGAGTTATGCGCATGCCCTGGGGGCAGCAGTCCAAAGTCAATGACTGATGAATGTGGTATATAAAGGGTTACTCTCTTGCCTTAGGCAGGCCAACAGAACTAAGTGATTAGTGATTCAAAGACCTTCCCTTAGGGACTCGGACCAGGCTAGACTCTGTCTGAGACCACAGTTGTTGTTTTTTTTTTTTTTTTTTTTTTTGAGACGGAGTTTCACTCTTGTTTCCCAGGCTGGAGTGCAGTGGCACCATCTCGGCTCAGTGCAACCTCCGCCTCCCAGGTTCAAGCAATTCTCCTGCCTCAGCCTCCCTAGTAGCTGGGATTATAGGCGTGTGCCACCACGCCCGGCTAATTTTGTAATTTTAGTAGAGACTGGGTGTCTCCGTGTTGGTCAGACTGGTCTCGAACTCCCAACCTTAGGTGATCCGCCCACCTCGACCTCCCAAAGTGCAGGGATTACAGACGTGAGCCACCACGCCCCGCCGTGAGACCACTGTCTTTCTCAGCATCTTCGCTTTCTCTATCCTGCTTCTCTCCCTTCCTTATGGGCTTTTCTGTTAATATATCACTTTCACAGGAATTCAGGTCTCACACTCAGCCTCTAGGGAGCCTAAGACCATGTTACAACAATATGTGATCAAAGTAACTTGCAGAATACTTTGAAAATATCAACTTAATCCCTCTGAGAAGCAGTACACCTCAGAAATGCAGACTCTTAAGAAAGAAGATCCACAGAATTGATAATAAGGAAAGGGATAAGGTGATAAGAAGAAGGAAAATACTACCACAAGCTTTAGACACAGCCAGCCCTGAAGCATGAGATCAAAGATTAACAATTGCTGTTGGAAGGTATGTTGCTTGGCTGGTTTGATTGATCAGTTGCTTGAGAGGTGCCCATCATTTATCTCTCTTTCGTATTTGGGGGCAATAATTCATTGTGTGGGATGAGATTCTCTATCCCAAAATGCCTGTGCAAAAGGTGGGCAGTTCTTTCTCTGTCTAATCCAGAGACCAGGGCTAGATAATATAATGAGTCCTTGATCAAGCAGCCCTCTAATTCAGGACTTTGAAGTTAAAGTCAGTTACTGAAAGAGGTCATCCATGACAGTTACTGCAGGATTCTTGCAGTGAGAGACAATGATAGTGCCTAGAGATTCCAGTAGGGTCTGGGAGCGATGGTGTAGTGTCAATGAGAATCTTTAAAGCATTGCTCCTACTGCCTGACTTGTATGTTCTTCTGGTTTCTGTCATCTCATTAAGCAGACTCCTCCATTTTCGCATCAATTATATGAGCTCCCTATTTTTCACAGTTAAGTCTCTTTTCAAAATAGTAGTTGCTCTCTCTTGTCTGAAGCGAAAAAAACTTATTTATACAATACCTATACAGATTTCCACAATGTCAACTTTTTACAAAGTTGACATACTATACATTTACAAATATGAAGCAAAAACAGAATCATATAGATTAAGATAATTGATTATCAACAATGGACTGGATGACTCTGGTAACTTTTATTCTATCTACTTTTTGCTGTCATGGTCGAAGTCCTCACCTGTTTGAACACCTGTAATACACTATATACAAGGAGAAATGTACAATCAACAAGACCCTATGTTCATGCATCACTGAGTTTTATAAATTTCAAATAACTTAACAAGTAAGTAAATATGTGTTCACAATTTTTGGTCTTATCAATGCAAATATAGGGCAAATGATGAAGAGTAACATAGAGAACCTTACTCAGCCCAGGGAATGCTATTTCAGGGCAATCTCTCTGAGTTCCATGTCAGCCGTGGCTTGATGCATAGATAAAATTTATCCAAGTAGAGGAAACAAGAGGCCGAAGGTTCCAAAGTGGAAGCGAGATTGGTGTTATCCCAGTAAATTAATTGGTGAGAGGCCAATGTGGCTTTCCCAGAGCAAGAAGGGGGTCAATGGCTCATGATGAGCTATGGGGCTAAGCAAGGGTTTTAAAGGGTCTTATATATTTCCCTTATGTTTGTGAGAGACACTTCTCTATAAAACTCCCGTAAAGAACCACATAAGTAGGCTACTTTGAGTTAGGACTGTGGTCTCTGATAGAGTTGAATATAAATTTGAGTGGACAGACTGTCTTGACACCCAAATCATTAGGGATGTGGAGACAAAGTAGACTCTGGGCAGGTGTTAGTACTGAATCATCAGGAAAGGGTGGAGAGACAAGAGAGAGTTTAGTCAGAGGGCAGATTCAAGAAACAGGGACTCCTCCCATTTAGACCAGCAGGCGGGAAGGAGGTCATGTGGAGGGGCTTGATTTCACATGATGCACTGGACAAGGAAATGAGATCTGCTGGCCAAGAGTCAAAAGAGAGAGACAAGGCAAGGCAGGAATCGAGCCAGGAACTTAGGCAATGAAAATGTGAAATCCCAGGAGGACAATGCCTTGCTGTAGAGAGCTACCTACTCAAGAGGTCTGCTACATAGGTACACTGGACAGCCTCAGCCCACAACGATTCACGTCAGCCTAAAAAGGGTTAATCTTGTCAGCGAGTAAAGTTTCCTGGTGGGCAGCTGAGTTTCTCCAGTCCCTAAATTCATTATTATAGTGTTCTTCCTCCCCTCTTAAGTCTTATCTTTGCCTGCCTTATCTGATTATCTGAGCTAGGGTTTTCACAGCAGAAAATTTGACACATACAAACACCACACACGTGTGCACGCACACACAACTGAAAAGCTAAGACACTGAGAATTGCCAACATATCTCAGGCTACTAACCGCTCTGCTAGGAGCTTATAGAAAATAGAAACAAAATATTGACGAAGCCTGAATTTTAAGAAAAAATTAACATGTCTTGGTTTTCTGCTTAATAGTACTGTACATATCCCTGCTAATGTGCCATGTTGGGAAATTTGAAGCCGTCATTATCTTTGTATTGAAGAGATAGAGTTGTACAAAAAACAACAAATGTTAACAAATAAACTGAACAGTCTAGAAAAAATTAATAAATGAGTGTATTTGGGGAGAAATAAGAAAATAAGCTTATCAGTGATTAAAATTGCAAGACCATAAGAGAAAGTAAAAACATAATTTGTGAGAACTGAATTAAGAAAAACAATGATATTAATTGTAAATGGAATGTCAGAGAAAATATGTTGGCAGTGTGAACTAATTAAATTGTAGAATCTAATCTCCCAAGGGAAGGGGTGGACACTTCATCTGGCATATTAGAGACAAAATTCTCACTGGCAGGAGTGAGGGTAAAAATGACCTAATAGGTCTTTTCCAACTCTGATTTCTATCATGTTGGCTAGGGAAACCTAGCCAGGAGTTACACAATTAAGCATCTTTGTGGAAAAAAATAAACACAGAACCATCAGATAATGCAGATGCACCCCCACCCCTGAAAACAACATAAAAGCAACGATCACACCACCAAAAAAGCCACAGGATCCAAACCAGAATGGCCCAGAAGAAACAATTCTTGACATGGACCATGGATAAATAGATGCATTCATTCCTCTAATTTTCTTAATCCTCAAATCTGAATGGACTAGGGTGGTGGGCTTTCAGGGGTGCTGGAAGGCAGGGGCTTTGCATAATCTTCCCCTGAAGGTTTGCTCTGTTTGGAAGAGGTTATCCTTTGAAGATGACTGGATAGGTTCCAGCAAGTTTTTTCCGACTCTCACAATCTTTTGCCCACTTTCCTTCACCCGTTCCTCTTGGCTCTACCCATCTCTGGGAAAAATGGGAAAACTATAAAACCTTAGATCTTTTCTCGAAGAATTGTGAGTAGAGCATTATATCCTAATAGCCTGTTGCCAAATCCAAACCCTATTCAAAGAAAATCCACTTTGAAAACGGAGTCTGTGGAGATGTGGACATTCCTGGGAAAATACATTTTCTCTTCTTACTTTTTGTTTTCTCTTTTTATTGGAGGGCTTAAAAGTTTTTTGGTTGCATTATTTGATTTAGGGCTTTCGTTATTCTGGTTTTTAGAAATTACCACCAATGGAGACAGAACAGAGTAGAATATACAAAAATGTCTGTCACTGTTTTGACTGGAAAAAAGACTCTTACTCAGGCAAACTAGGGAAATGAGAAGAATAGCTTGGCAGTTTGTAGTTCGAGAACAAGCAACACTGAGTACCAACCCCAGTTCTGAGTCTTTTATTTCTCTCACTCTTGCCTTTATAAATGCCTATTTTGGGATTTTATCTCTGAATCATTGAAGTTAGGCAATCAAAAAAAAAAAAAAAAAAAAACTGGCATGGATAGGTTTGACTTTGTGTTTTCTCAAGAGAATTTAACAGCTGCAACCTTTTGGATAAATAACGTTCATTTTCTAGCCACAAAAGAACTTTTTTAAAGCCCGTGGAGTCCAGGATAATTACATTTTGAAGCCTGCCTCTACTTGGCTTGCTTCTGTTAGCCTTTCTAGCTCTGCTCAGCTCCTTAGTGGACTTCAAAGAGGGACAAACCTAGATGCAAAACTGCTTAAGGACAGTCACAACCTCGAGGGCAGGTTTTGTGCAGGTATTGATAAACCAAGGGAAAGTCCAGCACAACAAAAGTCTGGCTTTTCTTGTTCTTTCTTATAGTTCTTCTGAGGAGGGAGGTATTTTTCACATTTTCTACAACTAGTATTACTTAATTTACTCATTTTCACTCAACAAATATTTTTCAGCAGCTATTAGATACCAGGTGGTCTCTACCCTGGAAATATAACATTGAAACAAAACAAAACAAAATGACATTTTTTTTTTAAAGCAATAAAAATAAACTTAACAAGCCCAGTGTGGTGGCTCACGCCTGTAATCCCAGTACTTTGGGAGGCCAAGGTGGGCGGATCACCTGAGGTCAGGAGTTTGAGGCCAGCTTCAACATGAAGAAACTCCGTCTCTACTAAAAATGCAAAATTAGCCAGGCATGGTGGTGCATGCCTGTAACCCCAGCTACTCGGGAGGCTGAGGCAGGAGAATTGCTTGAACCTGGGAAGCAGAGGTTGCGGTGAGCTGAGATCGTGCTATTGCACTCCAGCCTGGGCAACAAGAGTGAAACTCTGTCTCCAAAAAATAAAATAAATAAATAAAATAAACTTAATAATGGCATATACAAATATGAAAACAAGTTTATCAAGAAATTAAGAAGAAAGGAGGATAGAGATAAAAGAAGGAAAAAAAGGAGAATTGTTTCTGGAAGTCATTTTGTTTTTATTTGCAAAAGACCCAAAAATTGAAAGTTAAGGTGCTGATTTTATTTCCCTTAGAAAACTGAGTATCTTCCCTGTTTACTGGCTAATTTACATTTTAAAAAATCTTTTTTTTTTCTGGAAAAATCTCTTGGCAGTGATAACTTTTGTTTTTATAAATGAGCTTCTCCAATTGTGTCATATATATGTGTCAATGCATATATTTTCTTTTTTAAAAAATATGAATTACATGACACTTCTCAAAAAAGTCATGAAAACTGAAAAGTAATACAGACAGAAAGAAGAAACATACATTTCTCAAGACATATAAAGCTCAAAATCCATTCTGTTCATATTAAATGTGATTTCTCTCAAGTGGGACACAACCTACTATATTTAAGAATAATCAACAAATCACGATTTTGATGTTTAATCTGATAGAATAAGAGTATAACTCGTGATTGACTTATTACAATTTTAACCACTTATTTCATATTGTTCAACAAGTTACTCTGCCAATATTAAGCTACATTTCTGATTCGGTTGAAGTCACTGCTTCCTTTTTGCACAAAGTCAACTAAATAAAATGCAAGGAAAAAGATTACTTGAGTTGAGGAAAAACGTGAAAAAAGAGACCATAATTATCTTTTATCTAACAACCACACAACATAAAAATAAAAATCTAGATTTTGTTCTTTGTTGGACAAGACGGGGTTTAGTGACTCTGCAGAAATCACAGTGCAATTTATGTTTTCATCCCCCTCCTACATTTTTAACACACTCCTGGTCACTGAGGCTCTGTTTGTGGCAGTATCTAATCTGAAAGCTATCTCTGAAGCAAAGCTCTTTCAGAAGCATTCTGATTTGCCATCTCTCTGTTGCTTTGTCAGTCCTTCAGATCTTGTTGCTGTCTTGATAGAGGCTGGGTCTCCATTTTCCAAGGGGAGTTTTCAGTGAACCATAATCTATCTTTCCATTGGCTGAGTCTGTAAACCTTGGTGGGCTGGGTGGGTCCAGGAAAAAAAAAAAAAAAACAGGATGTTTTCTTTTTCCACTGTTTAAACCTCCTGTGAGTAATTCCCCACAGCTGTACATAAACACCCCCTTTCTGAGTGAGGGGAAAGAGGTCTCAGAACAGAACAGCTCTCTCTTGTTTATCAAATTAAAACAAATCATGGCAACAGCTTCTTAACTTTAACCAAAAGGGAGTCTCCTAGTCCTGATGTGTTTGTAGGGGCCTTAATTGTACTCCGGGGTTTCAGGCTAGAATTGAATTATCCAGATTTCTCCTTTAAAGAGGAAAAGGGATAAGCAGAAGAAACAAGTTTTAAATTGCTGTGTGTAAACAAACTGGGATTCTTTTGCAGCTATTATGAGATTGTCCAACAATTAAGTAGTTATAATTATATCCCCAAACAATGTTTGACTGGGCTGGTTGCCTAATCAGTGAAGCTGTGCTTGCACGGCAGACTAAGCATATTATTGTTAAAATAAATGTTATTGAAAAAACAGCGCTAGGGAATACATGTCTGCCTACAGAGAAGTTGTGGTTATTTCCAAAGATGCCAAGAAATTCAGTGCCCATCATGCAGTGGTTGTAAAATGACATCTGTAGGACCAAACATCATTTATCAAAATCATTGTTAGCCATTTTCAAACATCATCACAGAGAATATTCTAGTTTTTGGACCCATTTCTTCTTCCAACCCAATCTGGCAGAGATGCTGAAACAAAGGTTAAGTGATTTTACAAGGTCAGGCATTAGTAGTATACTGGGAAGTCACAGATTTCTTTCTCTGCATAACCCCATCATTGTCCTTGTAATTACAGTAATTGATTTAAATTGTTTGACTTCATGCATAGATTGTGAAATCCTTGAGACTGTTTTATCTCTTAATATCCACAGCCTAGCCCACTGCCTAGAGAGTGTGTGTGTGTGCGCGCGCACGCGCGCGTTTGGGACAGAACACATAGATAGAGGTGAAGGTAAGTATAATAGTAAGTAATCATTGGTATCATTTGTAATCATGTTTATGAAGTAGAAATTAATGACTGAGTCAAACTCAGCACATAATTGGATGAGTGCTGATACTAACCTTGCATACCTAAAGCTATGTAAATGTTGGAAGATTCTACCGCAAATGTTTCTAGTCTCTAGAAGATTACCTTTGCAAATGAGAGGAAGAAGAAAAGAATTTAAATCTTACAATTAGAAAAAGTTTTTCAACAATTTTACCTGACCTAATTTAAGAACTTTATTTTTCTACTTTATTGTTCTTCAGAGCTACCTGATTTTAAGAATTACCTGCAGTGGTTCTTAAAAACACAGTTTTTCTGGCCTCTGCCAGGCCTAAGGAATCAGAACAGAATCTCTGGGCACAGGAGCACACTGATGAAAGTAAGTTTGAAAATCACCTTTCTAAAATACTATTTGGCTAACTAAGGATATCAGGCAGGTCTTTATTATCTAGGGTAAATATAACTTTTTCCATAGAATCAACTGGATAACTCTAATCCACCAAATTTTTAATGTGTACCTCTCTTTTAACTTATGACATTTTCTCATTACGTTTTAACAGCATCATAAGCTTCAAATGGGGGAAAAAAACCTGAGACTTAACACTTTTTTCTGCATTTAACCAACATTTACTGGGTACCAGCTAAGATTTGACATCATGATGGAAAGGACTAACAGTGAATACGACATGGTTTCTATATGATTACAATTTGACAGATAATACTTATCTACAGTGCTACTACTTTTTTTCTTCTTCTTGGTTTTTTTTTTGTTGTTTTGTTTTGTTTTGAGATGAAGTCTCCCTCTGTCGCCCAGGGTGGAGTGCAGTGGCACTATCTCAGCCCACTGCAACCTCTGCCTCCTGAGTTCAAGCAATTCTCCTACCTCAGCCTCCCCAAGTAGCTGGGATTACAGGTACCTGCCACCACGCTCGGCTCATTTTTGCATGTTTACTAGAGACAGGGTTTCACCATGTTGGCCTTGAACTCCTGACCTCAAATGATTCGCCCACCTCAACCTCCCAAAGCACTGGGATTACAGGTGTGAGCCTCCGCGCCCAGCTATTTTTCTACAGGGTCTAGTATAGTGTGTCTCATAAAATAACTGCTCAAAACCCACTTGTTGAACAAGTGAATGAATGAAACAAAAATAAATAAATTCAGAATTGAATGTATAATATCCCAACATTAAAACCCAATGAGATTCCCATTCTGGCATTGTTTCCTGGAAGTAAAATGATACTGAAAAATAATAATCATAGTGGCAACTGAAAGTGCCTTCTCGTTTACAGTTGACAAAAAGTTTTCACTTGCATCATCTCATCTTTTCTTCGTGTCGACCCACTGAGAAAGTGCAGGTATTATAACAGCTTCATATTATAGATGAGCAAATTATCCCTCAACAAGCTTAATTAAACTAGTTGGAGTCAGCTCTTACAACTGAATTAGAATTCTTGCTGATGTAAGATTGATGCTGAAATGCAAGATTCAATAGTTATATAGTAAACCCAAGAGCTGGGTTTAGAAGATAAAACTCAGGAGACAGAATTTACCGCTTACTAAATGGGTTACCACTTCAAGCCACTTAACCATTTTGACCCCATTTGCTTTTATAAACGAGGGTTGATAACTTCCACATCATAGAATTGTTGTAAACATTAAAAGAGCTGTTAGAATGCTTTTTTACATTCTATATGAGAATTTTGGTTAAGCTCCAAACCAAGAAGGATGCCTTCACTTTTGAATACATATTTCTGCCTAATGAATTCACTCTCTGTAAATTATGAGGCAAGGGAGGCTGGTGATTTAACCACAAATGGTGGGGTTGTATTGGCTGTATATCCTCCCACATCACTTATCAGCTGTGTGACTTGGTAGTTATTCAATCTGACTGTGCCTCAATGCCCTCATCTATTAAATGGACATTAAAAATACCATCTATGGTATAGAATACTTGAAAGGAATGACTGGTACTTAAATATGTAAAGACAGCATCTGATACATAGTCAGCATTGAACAGATGGCTGATTTTTTTCTGGTTTATAGATCAGGAGCTGTGAGCTGGAATTTTTCTTAAGGTTTATCTGAAATTACTATTTGATAAAAAATGTCTTGAGCACCTACTACATGCCAGTCACTGCTCTAGATATGGAGCAAACATTCTTGCACAAAACTATACTTATCTTTTTTATTTTCCTACTTTAGAAATAGAGGGAAAGGGAACTTTCTCCTCTCTGGGGCCTCAGAGGGCACAACTTAGTACCTAGAGGTAGGAAAAGAAGGGAAGCCCTTGTCAGCGCGGAGCGCTGTGATTAACCTCTGGAAACACAGAGATCAGCCAGGCCAGGCCTCAACCCTGACAGTTCACATAGGTTAGAAGTTCACTTTTCCTTAATTGATCCCAGACTCTCATTAAGGACAGTCTTCGTTGGTGGTGGGCTTGCCAGGCAGGCTGCCCTAGGTGTCACATCAGATAACAATGGCTTCATTTTCCCCCTGGGCATGCTCAAGAAACTGTACTCACTCAAGCTGTTCCTATTCTTCCTGGAGAAGTTTTTCTTCATTCATCAAATGACAAATCTAATACATCCACATTTGCTTAATTTGTTTATCTCGGCATAGGGGAGCCAGTAGTTCTGATTAGTTACTGGCCTTCTAAAAGGCAGAAGAGTCTATCTGGAAATTGGTCAGAGTCCAAAGTGTTATTAAAAATGCATGAAATGGCTTAGAAAAGTATCTCTATCTCATGAGGTTATACTGGTCATCAAGGTAGATAATGGACGTTCAGTAACATGTTTGCTAATTAACCTTTTTTTCAGATAATTATAGATTCATATGCAGTTAGAAGAAATAATACAGAAAGATCCTATGTACCCTTTACCTAGTATTTCACAGCGGTAACATCTTGCAAAACTATAGCACAATATTACAGCCAGTGATTTGGTGTTGATAAAATCCAATAATTTTATTCAGGTTGTATCAATTTACCTGTACTCACTGGTCTCTGTGTGTGCATATATATGTGTGCATTTAGTTCAATGCAATTTTATCACATGTGTGGGTTCATGTATCTACCATTACAGTCAAGATACAAGACAATTCCATCACCACCAGAGGATACCTCATATTGACCTTTTGTTTTGCTTTGTTTTGTTTTTTTTGTTTTTGAGATGGAGACGGAGTCTTGCACTGTCGCCCCGGTGGCTGGAGTGCAGTGGCACGATCTCAGCTCACTGTAACTTGCGCCTCCTGGGTTCAAGCGATTCTTCTGCCTCAGCCTCCCAAGTAGCTGGAATTACAGGATGTTGACCTTCTGATAACCACCCCTACCTCCCTTTCCCACTCCCACCTCAACTCCAGCCCTAACCCTGGCAACCCGATCTCTTCTCTATTTCTATAATTTAGTCATTTAAAGAGTGTTACATAAATGTAATCATACAGTAATTCACATTACTTGAAAGCAGAAAGAAGTATCAGTAGATATTATTATTTGTTGTAATTTTACTAACAATAATTATATATTTTTTTTACAACCACCATATTTTTAGACAATTATAATTTTTTGAGTAGTCAGTTTTCTGGGGTGAGGGTTGGTGGGCCCATTATGCTGATTGCTATCTCGATTTTTCCTACTCCATGCAAGAACCAAGCCTCAACTGTGAAGAATACCTAGGGCTATCAAGTCTTCTGACTTTGGAATAGGAGGACTTGGGTCTGAATCCCAGATGCAGTGTCCTCTAGATATGTGATATTAACCTTCATTTTTGAGGCCCAGCATAATCGTTTGTAAGACAGATATACCCTCATGGACCTTACAGTGTTTTTATATGAATGAGACAGCAGTCAGCATAATGCCTGGCACTCGCAGGCCCTCAATAAGTATAAATTATTCAGACTTGGCTGGACGTAGTGGCTCATGCCTGTAATCCCAGCACTTTGGGAGGCCGAGGTGGGCAGATCACGAGATCAGGAGATCGAGACCATCCTGGCTAACACGGTGAAACCCCTTCTCTCCAAAAAATACAAAAAATTAGCCGGGCGTGGTGTCACCCCATCTCTACTAAAAATACAAAAGTTAGCCAGAGATGGCGGCACATGCCTGTAATCCCAGCTACTTGGGAGGTTGAGACAGGAGAATCGCTTGAACCCGGGAGGCGGAGGTTACAGTGAGCCGAAATCGTGCCACTGCACTCCAGCCTGGGCGACAGAGCGAGACTCCATCTTCAGAAAAAAAAAAAAAAAAAAAATTCAGACTTAAGCAAGTCAAAGTGATGGGATTTATCAGAAAACATAATTCATGCCACATTCACGTCTATAGCTTCTTTTTCTCAAAGAGTTCCCTTTAGTTCTCTGAGGAAAATTAAATTTTGACACTCCTCTGTGGTTTCTGTTTTTATCTGTTCCCTTACAGGAATTGTTAAATGCAGTCTACTGAGAGATACAGCATCAAACACAAGGATTTTTTCCTTCATTTCCATGATGGATTACCACTAGAATTATGGCTCATCAGGCATCCCAGTATGTGGTTAGAAAGTTGTCCTTTGAGCGGGCCACAAGCTGATTTTCTCATTTTGTGGTTGTGGTGGTGATTGTGTGCTCTATTCACTTTTGGGGAAAGTGTGTTAATAATCTGTATTTTTCTTATTGTGAATTTTTGAAATCACCTCCTCCTTTTCACTCTTAGTAGCTCACTCTGCCATAATGATCCTCAGCTTCTCCGGAAATAATTATTTATGTTCTGCTAATTGAGGAAGCCATTTTTTCTTTGTGTATATTGTAGTTTCATTTATTTGAGATTTTTATGAAGCCTCATTTCAATCATTAGGAAATGAACTCCAGCTATTATAATGGTTACTTTTATGTGTCAACTTGATTAGGCCCCAAGGTGTCTGGCTATCTGGTCAGACATTATCCTGAGCGTTCCTGTGAGGCTGTTTTTAATATTTAAATTGGTAGACGGATGTGGGTGGGCCGAATGTGGATAGGCCTCATCCAATCATTTGAAAGTCTGAATAGAACAAAAATGCTGACCCGCCCCCAAGTAAGAAAGAATTACTCCTGCCTGCCTTCAAATTGGCACATTAGTTTTTCTGCCTTTCGACTGGAACTGAAACGTGGGCTGTTCTTAAAGCTCCAGTCTGCTAGCCTTTGAACTGGAACTACACCATTGGCTTTCATGGTTATTCAGCATGCCAACTCACCCTGAAGATCTTGGGAACTGTCAGCGACCATCATCCCATGCACCGATTCCTTATAGTAAAGCTGTCTCCACTCGTGGTTCTGTTTCTCTGAAGAATCCTGGCTAATACAGATCTCTCTCTCTCTCTCTCTTTTGAGAAAAAGTCTCACTCTGTCACCCAGGCTGGAGGGCAGTGGTGCAATCTCAGCTCGCTGCAACCTCTGCCTCCTGGGTTCAAGCGATTCTTGTGCCTCAGCCTCCCGAGTAGCTGGAATGACAGGCGTGCACCACCATGCCCAGCTAATTTTTGTATTTTTAGTAGAGACAGGGTTTCACCATGTTGGCCAGACTGGTCTTGAACTCCTGACCTAAAGTGATCCTCCCACCTCAGCCTCCCAAAGTGCTGGTTTTACAGGTATGAGCCACCAGATATTTGATTTCATCTAATTCTCACAATAACTCTCTGAAATGGTTACTCTTGGATCGCTCTCAACTTTGAGGACCCTGGATCTCAGTGCTTTTGTGGTACTTACCCAAGATTACTCTTCTGATAAAAGTACACTATATTTGCTTGGAATTGTCTGATTTCAGGGTCCATACTCGTTGCATAAAGGGAGATAAGTAGGCAGGGGTTATTATAAGCATCTTTAACTCCATAGCACCAAGTCAGGTTGTCAGGTGAACTCTCTGCATTTACACACCATGTCAAGGAAGTGCATACATTTTGAGGATTATCTAAGGTATGAAAAACTTTGCTTCAGGAGCAAAAAGTATAAAATCAACTCTGGCCATTTATTTGCTACCCACTGAATTTCACAACTTCAACACGTTACTCACTTTAGCAAACTAGCCTTAAATTATCAATGGTATGATATTTTTAAATGTTTATGACCTTTTTAAATTACCAAAAAATGTTGTTTACATTTTTTACAGTGTTTAGACTCCCAGACTTGTACTTTATTTTCAACTCCATACTATTTTTATTTGCCTAGAAAACAACCGCTTGTCTTTAAGAACATTTACTCTCCGGAGCTGGGCGCAGTAGTTCACGCCCGTAATCCCAGCACTTCGGGAGACCGAGGTGGATGGATCACCTGAGGTCAGGAGTTCGAGATCAGCCTGACCCATACAGAGAAACTCCATCTCTACTGAAAATACAAAATTAGCTGGGCTTAGTGGCTCATGCCTATAAGCCCAGCTACTTGGGAAGGCTGAGGCAGGAGAATCACTTGAACCTGGGAGGTGGAGGTTACAATGAGCTGAGATCGTGCCATTGCACTCTAGCCTAGGCAACAAGAGCAAAACTCTGTCTCAAAAAAAAAAAAAAAAATTTATATATATATATATATATAAAAACATTTACTGCCCAGATCTAGATGTGTGCCTAGGCCATCTAAGTCTTGGATCAGCTCACTTTAATACATTTTTTAGGCAACTTCTGACAATGACTGCAATTGTCTCTCTCTCCCCAGTTAGACTGTGAACTTCTTGCGAGTGTGAACCCAAAATGTATGAGACAGGTCTCAGTCAATTTAGAAAGTTTATTTTTCCAAGGTTAAGGATGCACCTGTGACACAGCTTCATGAGGTCCTGGTGACATGAGCCCTGACTTTTATACATTTTAGGGAGACATGAGATATCAATCAATATGTGTAAGATGTACCTAGGTTTGGTCCAGTAAGCAGGGACGACTTGAAGTGGGGTTTTCCAGAAGTAGATAAGAGACAAAAGGTTGCATTATTTTGAATCCTTGATCAGCCTTCCGCTGAATACACAGTTTAGTCTGGCTCAGTAAATCTGCATTTTTACATAAGCAATAGACAAAGGGAGCAATCAGATATACATTTGTCTCAGGTAATTCTCAAAGGGATGACTTTGGGTTCTGTCTGTCTTTTGTCCACAAGGAATTTCCTTGTGGGCAAATAGTGAGGGAGGTATGTAACTTCTTACCTTTGTAGCTTAACTTATTTAGGAATAAAATGGGAGGCACATTTGCCTGACATAAACCCAAACTTGACTTTTCCCTTGGCTTAGTGATTTAGGGGTCCCAAGATTAATTTCCCTTTCACAAGAGCAAAGATGGTGGCATTTTATCCACCTTTGTTTACCAGTGCTTGGCATAATGCTGGCATGCAGTGGATGCTTAGTTGAGAGAGTAAAATAATGTTTTTTTTTTATTCTATTGAGGATATATGTTGTAAGTAATATTTCTAGGTTCCAGTGACAGAAAAAAAGGGCACAGTAACTTACAGTTGAGACACATGTAATGTCTGAATGTAGACAACACATAGCAAAATTGATAGACAATGTATAGACACATAGAACATTTTACTGAACTTTACTGCGTAGCAGTCATTTTTAGAAAGGCTATTTGCTGAAGAGCATATATTTGATTAGAAAATTTCACTAAGAATAAATGAGTCAAGTTTGTTTTAAGATTGACTTGAGCAGAATGTGTATGTTTTATGTTAAGTAGCATTCATCAAAACCAATAAAGTTGCCAGATTTACAAACAGCCGACAGATTTTATGTGTTCTATGTCTCCTTTGAAATTGTTTAAGATGTGTTAAGCACTCTTAGCTAGATTTGTTAAATATGCAGGCTATTGTAAATAAATCGTAATGCATCAATTTCTATGGATCTAGAATATGTTAATACTACAACAGGATGAGGAACATGTGAACTTTCTCTGAAATCTATTTGGTTTGAGGTCAAAACGTTTGAAAGAAGAAGACATTGCATTATACTGTAGCTGAGAAGACAAAAGGCAGCAATTTGGGAAAACCAAACTCAAGCAAGTGGTAACTGGGGTGGCTGGGAGACAGTGAAGAAAAGAGATGTTTCTGAAAAATGAGAAGAAAGGAATATTAAGACAGGTTGCCAGGGAAATAAAATATTAAAAGAGGCTTCTTAAAAATAAATAAATATTGAAATTTCAGGTAAAGAGAGAAAAGTGCAATAAATCAGCAATCTAGCTCATTTTGTTGAGAGTGGAGAGAAACCTCTTTTAAGTTCTCATAAACGGTTTCAGGAAGATCAAGCTTTACTTAAATTACAGACCTGTCAAAGATTCAGTGGGGAATAAGAACAAATGTGGCAGATATCTAAGAGAAGGAAACGTGTCTTTCATTAAAACCTTTCATATCACAAAGAACTATACATTTCTTGACCTTGAAGTTGTTCAAGGATTACTATTTGCTGTGTAATTTAGTAAATGCTTTTATCCATCTCATAGAATCAAGAATATACCCAATGTGGGAACAAATAACATTTGAATATATTTACAGTCCACACTTGCAGGAGTAGAGGGGGATGTCATCTGTTCTTCTTTTATCATCCACTGTCATCTAACAATGCCCCCTAACATGTACTCAATCAATACATCAAGCACCATTTCAGAAGTTTCTATATGCATTTTTTTTAGTTTATTAATTTATTTAGCATTGATTTTCTATGTATGCCAGACCTGCTACTTGGCCTGGAGATAATAAGGTATGTAAAGCAGTATTTTGACCTACGTAAAGAGGAGATTCAAGGAGAGAAGATAGATCCCTGATACGGTTTGGCTGTGTCCCCACCCAAATTTCATCTTGAATTGTAGTTCCCATAATTCCCATGTGTCATGGGAGGGACCGGTTGGGAGGTAACTGAATCATGGGGGTGATTTCCCCCATGCTTCTTATTACAGAAAGTCCTCGTGAGATCTGATGGTTTTATATAGGGCTTCCTCCTTCACTTGCCTCTTATTTTTCTCTCTCCTGCCACCTTGTGAAGAAGGACATGTTTGCTTCCCCCCTGCCCTGATTGTAAGTTTCCCGAGGCCTCCCCAGCGCTGCAGAACTGTGAGTCAATTAAACCTCTTTCCTTAATGAGTTACCCAGTCTCAAGTATGACCTTATAGCAGCATGAGAACGGATTAATAAAGCCTCTAAGTAGATACCTGCAATAAAACATTAATGATTATTAAAAATAGAGGAGAGGGCTGGGTGCAGTGGCTCATGCCTATAATCTCAGCACTTTAGGAGGCTGAAGTGGGCAGATTACCTGAGGTTAGGAGTTCAAGACCAGCCTGGGCAACATGGTGAAACCCAGTCTGTGCTAAAAATACAAAAATCAGCTGAGCGCAGTGGTGCACATCTATAAACCTAGCTACTTGGAAGGCTGAGGCAGGAGAATTGCTTGAGCCCAGGAGGCGGAGGCTGTGGTGAGCCAAGATCATACCATGCATTCCTGCCTGGGCGACAGAGCGAGACTCCGTCTCAAAAAAAAAAAAAAAAAAAAAAAAAAAAGAGGAGAGAGACATTAGTTATATCTGCAGTAGCAGATGAACATGGACTCCAGGAGATTCAATCCAAACTGTGTCTTAAAGTGTGCATGCAATAGACTTAAATTAGAAAAACATTGCCAAGCCTGTAACCCTGCTGGTCAACTCATTTAATTATATATAAAAGGAAAACCAAACAAATAATTAGAGGAGTGTAATATGCTTAATATAACTTAAAATCAGCATTATTATTTCCCCAGATATAATTATTATTTATTTCCTCTCAAATTGCCTTGCATAGATATGGTTTATTGGACATATTAGACTATCCAATTGGAGACTGCATTTCTCACCCTCCTTTGCAGCTTAATGCAGCCTTTAGAATGCAGGTGGATGTATTGTTTGCAACTTTCTTTTTTTTTTTTTTTTTTGAGACAGAGTCTCACTCTGTTGCCCAGGCTGGAGTGCAGTGGCGCAATCTCGGCTCACTGCAACCTCCACCTCCTGGGTTTAAGCCATTCTCCTGCCTCAGCCTCCAGAGGAGCTAGGATTACAGGTGCCCACTACCATGCCCAGCTAATTTTTGTATTTTTAGTAGAGATGAGGTTTCACCATATTGTTCAGGCTGGTCTCCAACTGCTGACCTTGTGATCTGCCCGCCTCAGCCTCCCAAAGTGCCGGGATTACAGGCGTGAGCCACCAAGCCCGGCTGTATGCAACTTTCATGTCACTTGGTTAAAGAATGCTGTTTGCCCTCTACTTGTCCTCTTTTTGTCTTCCCGTGGGCTGAAACCTAGAGCAAAAAGTGACCCAACATTGACCTACATTTCTATCTTATTTAAGCCACTGTGTTTTGTACCTGTTTGATACAGCAGTATAGCCTGTACCCTAGTGAACACAGATATCTCTCTTCCCACTTGTCAGAAATCAAAACTGAGTTTTAAAAGCAAAAGCACACACTTTAGTTGCAGAAAGAACTCACACCTAAAACATAGGAGGGTACATTTTGGGGTTTGGAAATCAGAGCTGCATTCAAATGTCAGTTCTCATAATGTGATGACAATAGTATTTATTTCGTGTCATCCTTGTGTTGAAAATTGGGTTTGGTACTGGGTATTTGATTCCATTTAATCTTTAGAAAAACCTAATGAACTAGCTACTATCCTCATTTTAGATTCAATTAACTTGAGGCTTAGAGTAGCTATGAGGTCACAGCAGGCCATATACTTAGTAGGAGGAGGAGGAGACAGGATTTAATTCTACACTGTTCTGGCTTATAAAGCTCTACTGTATCCCGCTTTACCCCATACTAGCTGAGGGCAAGGCTCAACCATCTTATCTGTAAACTGTCAATAACCTTTACCTATATATGAGGATGCTGTGAACACTGGATAAGTCTATGTATATGATAGACTCGTAAGAGTCCTTTCAAATCCTAATAAATAGTAGGCACACAATAAACATTAGGTGTTTTTCTTCTCAATAGTCTGAGAGCCCATAGAATGAAGGAGAAATACCCCTTTTGCCTTTGTAGTTTTCAGTATCCTGTAAAATGTCTGGCAAGAAATAGGTCCTTAATAAACATTAGGATAAATCAGGAGAATGAGGAGAGCAGGTATAGAAACTAGAAGATTTAAAATAAAAACATAGGCCGGGTGAGGTGTCTCACACCTGTTATCCCAGTGCTTAGGAGGCTGAGGTGAGCAGAACACTTGAGGCCAGGAGATCAAGACCAGTCTGGGCAACATAGCGAGACCTCATCTCTATAAAAAATAAAATAAAAATTAGCCAGGTGTGGTGACAAACACTTGCAGTCCTGGCTATTCAGAGGCTGAGGCGGGAGGATCCCTTGAGTCCAGGAATTCGAGTCTGCAGTTAACCGTGATCATGCTACTGTACTCCAGCCTGGGCAACAAAGTGAGATTCTTTCTCCCCCCACCAGAAAAAAATAGAATAAAAATTGGATCAATAAGGTCAGTAGTATTGAACCTTACTGTATTCTGTGAAATACAGTGATTACTTGATATACATGTTTTTCCTTTAATCCTCCTGATAGCTCTGTGAGGTTGGTTTTATTATTTTCCCTATTCTACAGATATGGCCAATGAACCCCAGATGTTAAGTAACTCACTCACAGTCACACAGATACTAAGCTGTGCAGTGGCTTCTACTTGAACTGAGCATTATGTTTGTCCAAAGCCAATCTTTTAATCACTTCCCCAAGCCAAACAACAGGACTGAAGAAGCTAAATGCTAGTCTTAGCCCATAACACTGTTTAGCTTTGAACTTCAGAATGCCCCCCAAATGCCCTGTCTCGTGCTCTTCAGCATTGAGGGTGATGATGTGTAGACTCCAGACCTTTCTCAGCTTGACCTCTCAGTGTCCTGCAGTAGCCAGGTGGGCTGTAGCTCTGGCTTCTCCCCTCCAGGGAGTGCTCCTGGGTGGCCAAGCAAGGCCTGTGGGCCTGCACAGCTGCCTTGTGTGTCGCCGTCCAAGCAGCTGGGCACGTGAGCTGCTCCAGCAGGCTGGAGTCAGATTGTGTAAACCACTGTATGCTCCTGGCAGCTTTGGGACTGGCTGAGTCCCTTCAGGAAATGAAGGGAGAGCTCCAAGTAAGCTTGACAAGGGCTGCTCTGGGGGCAGGAAGCAACAGACACTTGAACTCATTGAATTTCCAACTCTGGTTCCTTTCAAAGGCACATGCTGTGTCTTAATCTTCTACAAATGTACTCTTGTCTTCCAGTGCTCTAGACACAGTATGTGCTCAGTGAAATTTTGCTGAGTGGATGGACGAATGAATGAATAATTGAATGAAAGAAATGCAATCATGTTTGCTTTTGGAGGGCTGATAATAAAGCACAATATTTATTTTATTTTTTTAATTTATTTAAATTTTTTTCTTTTTTTGAGATGGAATTTTGCTCTTGTTGCCCAGGCTGGAGTGCAACTGCGTGATCTCGGCTCACTGCAACCTCTGCCCTCCCTGGTTCAAGTGATTTTCCTGCCTCAGCCTCCCTAGTAGCTGGAATTACAGGCATGTACCACCATGCTCAGCTAATTTTTGTATTTTTAGTAGAGATGGGGTTTCACCATGTTGGTCAGGCTGGTCTTGAACTCCTGACCTCAGGTGATCCACCTGCCTCGGCCTTTCAGAGTGCTGGAATTACAGGTGTGAGCCCCCGCGCCTGGCCTATTTGGGGTTTTTCTTAACAAGCTCTTTGCAGCCAGTGACTTTGAGCTACTCTCCTCTTCCCCAACAGCATCGCTATTCCTCTTCCAGAACCCCTCCCACCAGCCTCACTCTTACCTGCCACCAGCCTCACTCTTATCTGCCATCTTCCAAATGCCTGACATTTTCTTCCTAAATTTTCTTCTCTTTATCCATAACATTTACCCTTTTTATGAGCTATTGTTTTAAGATAATGCTAGGAAACAGCTAGTTATTTGATCAGAATAAAATGCAATTCTGATATGCTCCAGGATTCACCCTCCAAGAAAATACAAATGAATTTTAACAGTAATCTTGCAGACAGTTCTTATCTCTGCTTATTTGGGGTACTATGATAAGCCAATACAAACATATTTTGTCAAAGATAGATTCTTATGATACCTTCAATCTACTACTTATATTTCTCCCTTACATTTAAGGCTGCCACTGTTTTGGAAGAGGAATCATAAATATTACCTATGGCATGATGAACTTTTCGAATATAACTACATACACAATTATCATGCACATATGTCTACACAGATTTCCCGGTCATTGAATTATGCTAAGTTAAAGTATAGTTTCATCAGAAATTATGGATAAAATGAAGTCTCAAAGATGGATGGCACTAAAAGTTCCATTCCGCATTTTGACTCTTATTCTTAACTCACAGCGAACACATGTAAAAAATCTTTGCAATGAAAAGAAATTTGGAAGACTATATTGGAATCAAGTTTCCAAAAAATGTAGATGCAAAATTATTTTAAGCTTGTTCACAAATTTGTTTTATTGCATAGTGAAAATTAGCACATAATGTGTTAAATAGTAGAATAAAGGATGCCTTTTTTTCTTGTTTCTAGATATGCAGTTATGATAATAGTGATGCTGTTTTAAAAACATTCTAACATTACAGATATATAGAAAGGATATAGATATATAGAAATATATATAAAGTACATAGATATATAGAAAGTAAAGGATAAACACTCTACTCATCCTTCTAAATTTTCCAGTCAGTTGATATATGTCCCTTGAGGATAGGTTGTAAGTTATTTTAAAAGAGTAAAGAGGCTGGGTGCGGTGGCTTACGCTTGTAATCCCAGTACTTTGGGAGGCCGAGGCGGGTGGATCGTGAGGTCAGGAGATCGAGATCATCCTAGCTAACACAGTGAAATCCCATCTCCACTAAAAATACAAAAAATTAGCCAGGCCTGGTGGCAGGCGCCTGTAGTCCTAGCTACTCAGGAGGCTGAGGCAGGAGAATGGCGTGAACCCGGGAGGCAGAGCTTGCAGTGAGCCGAGATCACACCACTGCACTCCAGCCTGGGTGACAGAGCGAATCTCCGTCTCAAAAAAAAAAAAAAAAGTAAAGAAAACTTACTCCATAAATATTTATTAAATACATTCTATATGTCAGGCATTGATCCAGGAATATAAGAGTAGACAACTAGACAAAGACCCAACCTCTTATGAAGCTTACTTTGTTTTTTCTGTTTTTTAAATTTTTTTATTTTTTTGAGCTAGGGTCTTGCTCTGTTGTCCAGGCTGGCCTCAAACTCCTGGGCTCAAGCAATCTTCCCACCTCAGCTTCCCCTGTAGCTGGGACTTCAGGTATACACCACCATGCCTGGCTTAAAGCTTACTTTCTTTAGAGAAAAACAGGCACTAAATAATAAATATAATAAAAAGGTAATGTATAATATATTAAAAAGGAGTGACTAAAACTATGGGAAACTAAAGAATCAATATTATAAGTAAGGGGCCTGTTAGGGATGAGTCTGGGAACATGGATTGCAATTTTAAAACAGGGTGATTGAGGTAGGCTTCACTGAAAAGGTGACATATGAAGAAAGACGTAAAGGAAGTGAGCTAGCCAGACACATGGATATCTGGTATAAGATCATTCCAGATATATGAACAGGCCTATGGTGGAATGGCTGGCATATTTTAGGGCTAGAAAAGAAACAGGTGGAGCAAGACTGAGACTAGAAGAATAGAACAAGAATAGAAGTACAAGGTGATAATAGGAGACTAGATCATGGAAGCACTTGTACTCCATTGTAGGAGCTTTGGCTTTAGTTTTGCATAAGGTGAGAGCCAGTGGAGGATTTGAGCAAACCAGTAAACATGATAATGACCTTTGTTTTAAAGAAATTACTCTGACTGCTAAATTGAGAACAGACTAAAGAGAGACAAAGGAAAGGAGAACTGTTAAGAGCCTATTGCCTAGAGGGGAGGTGTCATGGATCAGAGTGGTAGCAGTGGAGGTGTGAGACAACAGCAAATTCTGGATATATTTTGAAAGTAGTGGCTGGGCACGGTGGTTCACGCCTGTAATCCCAGCACTTTGGGAGGCTGAGGCGGGTGGATCACGAGGTCAGGAGATCAAGACCAGTCTGGCTAACACGGTGAAACGCCATCTTTACTAAAAATACAAAAAATTAGCCGGGTGTGGTGGCGGGCGCCTGTAGTCCCAGCTACTCGGGGAGCTGAGGCAGGAGAATGGTGTGAACCTGGGAGTTGGAGCTTGTAGTGAGCAGAGATTGCACCACTGTACTCCAGCCTGGGCGACAGAGCGAGATTCTGTCTCAAAAAAAAAAAAAAAAAAAAAAAAAAAGAAAGTAGAACCAAAGAAAACGATTCCCTCCTGAAATACTGAAAGCAGAATGTGAGAGAAAGAGAAGACTCAGGGACAATCCCAAGGTCTGAGAAAATGAAAGGGTAGCATTTGCAATAAGTATATTTTCCTGAAACTTTAACTTTGATTCACGATATATAATGAACATCATTCCATGTCCAGTCACATAGAAATACATCATTTTAAACAGTTTCTTAGTGGTCTATTTTATGGTTATTCTATAATTTATTTAACCAGCATATGATTGCTCTCTTATTATTTTTTCCTGATTTTCTTCTGTAAGGTTTTAGAATTACTTTTTTAAAAAATGTAATCTTGTTAATTTTTTTGAACAGACCAATGTAGTAGCCTAAATCCACATTTAAAGAAGTACTAGTGAATCTTTCAGAAATCTAGTTCATTAGCAAAATGAAACATTCATATACGTTCATGCTATTTTATAATGCCTGTCAAGTGTTTCATTATTAGATTCATGTGTTCAATAATTTTATTTTTTTATTACATTCACTGTGATCAGAACTTTGGAGAAAAATAGACTTCAATTCCATTCCGGAGAAGTTCTGACCCAGAAAATCAAACACAGAGAGCTTTGTATAGAAAAGGGCCATGGCATAAGATATAAATACATAAGATATGTATTAATATATTTATGTCATAAGTAAGACAACTTAAGAATTACCATGAACTCCTAATATTTAGAATCGGCATTCATGGTAATTCTTAAGTTGTCTTACTTATGACATAAATATATAAATATATTCTTAGTCTGGCTAAGAATGGTGAGTTTATGCTATTCATCACTTATTAAAACAATGATTTAATCACTTATAAATCCTACCATTTATGGAAGTGGTAAGATTAATCATATAATCACATACATTTATTTTTTGAGTTGTTTAGTTGTTTCGTAATTATTCAAGAGATATATCTATGTCACCAAGAAAAATATCTATTTATCTAGATGATAATTCTTAAATAAACATCAAATTTCTTACTCCTCTAGGTAAGGAAGAAGAGACTATATAGTCTATTGCTAGAAATCACCACAAAATGACTTGACTGGTTCTATTAGTAGAAGATGAACAGGAGGACCCTTCTCCAAATATTGAGCAAACCAAAGGCAGAAGACCAGGCCATGGAAGGGGTGTTTGTACAAAACCATAGAGATGTGTATGCGTAACAGTCATAGAGATAGTGTACAGTTTATGTGTTTGTACCACAATTCTTCAGAACTTAAGAGAAGACTTAAAGATCTGTTTGATTTAATCTCCAATATAGAAAAAGAAACAATTTAGTTGTAGTTGGCAAAAAGTACGATCAACGTAAAAGGCACTGGACTGAAACTTCAAATTCAATTTTTCAACTTTTACTAGAATGATTGTATATTACATACTTTCTAGCTTTTACTGATTGTTTTAATTTTTAGAAAAGTAATTGTATATTGTATTTTGTAAATTGCATATTTTGTTATATGCTGAAGAAACATTATCTAACCCTGGCATTTTAACTTGAATTTTGAAAGATACAGAATTTTGTTTTGTTTTGTTTTGTTTGTTTTTTGAGATGGAGTATTCTTCTGTCACCAGGCTGGAGTGCAGTGGCATGATCTTGGCTCACTGTAACTTCCGCCTCCTGGATTCAAGTCATTCTCCTGGCTCAGCCTCCGGAGTAGCCGGGATTACAGGCACCCACCACCACGCCCAGCTAATTTTTGTATTTTTAGTAGAGATGGGGTTTCACCATGTTGACCAGGATGGTCTCGATCTCCTGACCTTGTGATCCGCCTGCCTCGGTCTCCCAAAGTGCTGGGATTACAGGCCTCAGCCACCGCACCCGGCTTTGGTTTGTTTTTGAGACGGAGGTTTGCTCTGTTGCCAAGGCCGGAGTGCAGTGGCGAGATCTCCGCTCACCGCAACCCCCGCCTCCCGGGCTCAAGCGATTCTCCTGCCTCAGCCTCTTGAGTACTTGTAATTACAGGCACATGCCAACACGCATGGCTAATTTTTGTATTTTTAGTAGAACGGGGTCTCCCCATGTTGGTTAGGCTGATCTCAAACTCCTGACCTCAGGTGATCTGCCCGCCTTGGCATCCCAAAGTGCTGGGATTACAGGCCTGAGCCACCGCGCTCAGCCTGTTATAGAACTTTGTATTAAACTCTTTGAAATATAATGAAACAAGTTTAAGGGAGAATTGTCCATTTTGCATTTAGATTTAAAAATGTAGAATGTTTGAGGTTATTTCACAATAGATAATATGCTTTATTATAAAAAATCAAGTATATGACAAAGCTCTTGGCTCTATTTTATATTCAACCTTGAAATAGTTCCATGCTGCCGGGCGCGGTGGCTCAAGCCTGTAATCCCAGCACTTTGGGAGGCCGAGACAGGCGGATCACGAGGTCAGGAGATCGAGACCATCCTGGCTAACACGGTGAAACCCCGTCTCTACTAAAAAAATACAAAAAAACTAGCCAATACAAAAAAAACTAGCCGGGCGAGGTGGCGGGCGCCTGTAGTCCCAGGTACTCGGGAGGCTGAGGCAGGAGAATGGCGTAAACCCGGGAGGCGGAGCTTGCAGTGAGCTGAGATCCGGCCACTGCACTCCAGCCCGGGCGACAGAGCGAGACTCCGTCTCCAAAAAAAAAAAAAAAAAAAAAAGAAATAGTTCCATGCTACCTGTCTATTCAGTAAAAATGACGGTAACAGTCATCAGGAGATAAGCATCTTTGTGTAAGTTATGTTTTAAATGCTGCTTTTAAAATTCTGTTGGTCATATCTACAGATATGTGACAAATAGGTGATGAGTAAAAAAAATTAGGAGAGAAACACTTAGATGATCTATTTTGGCAAAAAAGTAACTTTCATCATGTGATTACATATTACAAAACATTTTCTTGATTTATGAAATTGCAAAAATTGCAACTGAAATTGCTTCTTTTCCATATTAAATTTTCTCTCCCAAAATGTGTCATTTGAATCAACCCAATAGATCCAAGTATAATCTTATAATCCAGTGAAGAATATAGAGTACAATATACAAAATAGATAATTATTAACTATTCATATTATATTACAGGTAAGAAGTATGGCATACTGCCAAAGTATAGGCTATGAAGCAAGAGACACCTGGATTCCAATTCCACTTATCAATTTCCTGACTTCAGGTGCATTTACTTCCTCTCTTAGTACAAAGGTCCATCCTATGTAAAATAAGAGAAACATGTCTATTGTAAGAACAGTGAAGATTTGAGGTTAGCACATAGGACTGTACATAGGTGTTCAATAAATAGTGGCAGTTTGAATTGGTGATTGTGTTGCTGAAAAAGCTAATCATCATCTGAAAATTAAATTTAAGAAATCCATTCTCCCGGCAAATAAAAATAACAAAAGGAAAATTTTGATTGTCCTGGTGGGCACATGAATGTTTTGCTTTATGAAGACAAAAAGCATACTATGAAATAAGTGGAATACATATTTTTTCTAAATAAACTAGGCACAGTTTATTTAAAAAGTAGTACACAAGAAAATGGAAGAACATAGGAAGTAAAAGCGATGAGCACATTTGGCTGTATCTATGGAAACATTCCATGCACACAGAAGAAAGCACAAAAATCACCACTCTAGGAATATGTAACTATGTCTTTGGGAATACATCAAGAAAATGACTAAATTATTAGTTATTGACACATATTGATATATGTAATGAGTCTGCACTTAACTATAGCAATGTACTTTTGCTTTATTAGGATTTTTTTTTTTTTTTTTTTTGAGATTGAATTTCGCTCTTGTTGCCCAGGCTGGAGTGCAATAGCACGATCTCAGCTCACAGCAACCTCTGCCTCCCGGGTTCAAGCCATTCTCCTGCCTCAGCCTCCCCAGTAGCTGGGATTACAGGCATGCGCCACCACGCCCAGCTAATTTTGTATTTTTAGTAGAGATGGGGTTTCTCCATGTTGGTCAGGCTGGTCTCAAACTCCGGACCTCAGGTGATCCTCTACCTCGGCCTCCCAAAGTGCTGGGATTACAGGCGTGAGCCACTGCGCCTGGCCTACTAGAATTTTAGTATGATTATTCATTCAAGTGATGAAAGGACTAAAGTAGTCCCCCTTTATCAGTGCAGGATATGTTTCAAGACCCCCAGAAGATACCTGAAACCACAGATAGTGCCAAACCCTACATACGCCATGTTTCTTCCTATGCATACATGCCTATGACAAAGTTTAATTTATAGATTAGGAACAACAAGAGATTAACAATAATAATAATGGTTTAGAATAGTTATAACAATACACTGTAATAAGTTACGTGTATGTTATTTATTTATTTATTTATTTATTTATTTATTTATTTATTTTTTTGAGGCGGAGTCTCGCTCTGTCGCCCAGGCTGGAGTGCAGTGGACGGATCTCAGCTCACTGCAAGCTCCACCTCCCGGGTTCACGCCATTCTCCTGCCTCAAGACTCCCGAGTAGCTGGGACTACAGGTGCCCGCCACCTCGCCCGGCTAGATTTTTGTATTTTTTAGTAGAGACGGGGTTTCACCGGGTTAGCCAGGATGGTCTTGATCTCCTGACCTCGTGATCCACCCGTCTCGGCCTCCCAAAGTGCTGGGATTACAGGCTTGAGCCACCGCGCCCGGCCTATATTTCTTAAAATACGTTACTGCACTATACTCACCCTTCTTCTTGTGATAATGTGAGATGATAAAATGCCTAAGTGATGAGATGAAGTGAGGTGAATGACATAGGCACTGTGATGTACTGTTAGGCTACTATTGACCCATAGCGTTAGGCTATGATTGACCTTCCGACAGTACTTCACAAGAAGCATCATTTGTTTCAGGTGATCCTGAATCATTGAGCAACCATGATGTTGATGGCTGGATGTCAAGAGCAGACAATGCCAGTGACTAACTGGCAGACAGAACATACAATGTAGATTTGCTGGACAAAGAGATGATTCACATTCAGGGTGGGATGGAGTGTGACAACGTGAGATTTCATCACACTACCCAAAATGATATGCATTCAAAACTCAGAAATCTAGACTTTTCTATTAAACATTTTCAGATGATGGTTGACTATGGGTAACTGAAACCGTAGGAAGTGAAACCAAGGAAAAGAGGAGACTACTGTGTCTATCTATATGGAGAGATGGCCTTTTGGATCAAGTAGCAAAGATTTGATATGTCACCAAGGGTATAATGATAAAGCAAGGAGTCACACCTTTTGTGTGTTCCTGGAATATTTTCCAACACTGGGATTTTGAATAGCATACATAAAAGAATTTACAGTTAAAAACAAAGGACCAAAATCTATAAATGAGATTCATTTACTTGCTTGGTCACTGCTCAATATACATCACAATTTGAGCATGAATTTTTGTTGCTTTGGCAAGTAGTACTCTCATACAGATTCATGAAACAAAATGTTTGCACCTTCTAACACCGACATTTTCCCATTCAGCTCTGTATTCCAGTTAACAAATATTGCCATAATGGGATATATTTTAGTTACAGCAAAAATAAATGTATCAAGTGATAATAATTTGGCAGTGTATTTTTGAAGAATTCATGGCCCAATGATTAAGCACCACCACAATAGAAAGTAAAATGTGTTTGCTTGTTTGTTTTTAATAGATATGTTTTTTTCTATGTCTAGCTACTAGAAAAATGAAGTTGAGGACTAAAGCAATTTATTTATCATTTAGATCAATCTTTTTGGATATGGGAGATGTGTTTTTTATGCATGTTTCAGTTCGAGTGACAAACAATGTAAGAAATGGAAATCAACATAAAAGAGATCCATTTTCTACACAGAAACAAATAAGAAGTAGTTTTTATTCATTTTAACTGTAATAAAGTCTGATAATATTGTTTTCAGGCTTCTGTTAAGTTATTTATCTTGAAAGTAACTGAAAGCTGGGCGTGGTGGCTCATGCCTGTAATCCCAGCACTTTATAAGGTCAAGGAGGGCATATCACTTGAGGTCAGGAGTTCAAGACCAGCCTGACCAACATGGTGAAACCATCTCTCTACCAAAAACACAAAAATTAGCTGGTCATGGTGGCACACGCCTGTAATCCCAGCTACTCAGGAGGCTGAGGCAGGAGAATCACTTGAACCCAGGAGGCGGAGGTTGCAGTGAGCTGACATCGTGCCACTGCACTCCAGCCTGGACAACAGAGTGAGACTCCATCTCAAAAAAAAAAAGAAGAAGAAGAAGAAAGTAAGAAGAAAGTAACTGAGAAAATGAGAAGTTGTAAATGAATAAATTCAAGTTTATGCCAAGTAAACCAAAGGTAATTAGATTGCTTGACTTAGTTTAAAAGTAAAAAGAAAGAGCACTTTTCATACAGAACATTTTCATAAGTGAATGCTAGGTAGGCTGCGAGCAGGCAGAGTAACCAATTACTGCCAGGATATCACAGTGAGGAGGGGAAGTGCTAAAATTCAAGGTCAAGTCTATCTGCCTACATTATACTCAATGGCTTTCCAAATTAACCAAATGATGTGATTAGCAAGAAAGGAGGGAAGCTAACATTTACTGAGTATCTGTCATTTACCATGTGCTTTCATTAATCAGTTAGTTAATAAAATGAATGATGATGGTGAAAATTTAAGTACAGATCAAAGAATTACTAAATAGGAAACACTTACGTCTTTAAAAATCTGAAATTACTTAAGAGAAATCACAAGGGAAATCACTCAATATCTGAGGCTCCCCCAGCTTACTTCACCCTTCATAAATAAGACTATTAACTTAAAATTCCCCACTTTCTTGGAAACCTAGTGCCTACAATTCCTTGAAGGTTACTGGAGTATATATTATAACTTGTTTCACAATAGCTGCTTGCTTGGTGTAATGTTGATAAAACATCTGGACATTGGGCTTAATTTCTCTTTTTCTTTTTTCTTTATTTCCTTTTTTCTTTTTTCTTTTTTTTTTTTTTTTTTTGAGACAGAGTCTCGCTCTGTTGCCAAGTTGGAGTGCAGTGGCGCAATCTCGGCTCACTGCAACCTCTGCCTCCTGGTTTCAAGAGATTCCCCTGCCTCAACCTCCTGAGTAGCTGGGATTACAGGCAGGCACCACTACGCCCAGCTAATTTTTTTTTTGTACTTTAGTAGAGAGGGAGTTTCACCATGTTGGCCAGGATAGTCTCAATCTCCTGACCTCGTGATCTGCCCGCCTCGGCCTCCCAAAGTGCTGGGATTACAGGCGTGAGCCAAAACGCCTGGCTGCCAATTTCTCTTTTTCTATCCATTGTTATTTTAGGTTTTTACTTCCAATTCTGCTACATGACTCTGGATCCATGAAGAATGAAGAATGATTATTTACATGCTCTATTTCACATATATTGCTTTTCCTAATTCTTTCCCTCTTATCCAACACTTAGGCTCATGTAAAAGCATAAAAATAGACTTTTTCTCCCATTTTTAATATTTTAATTAGAAGGCATTAAACTTACATGCATAATCTCTTTCTGTGTAGATGGAGGATATATTTCAGAATTATGTCTTACAGATAATTCTTCATGATGTTCAGAACAATGAATCTTTAGTTATAAATTGAAAACCCCCTTATAAACCCAATCTCCTTATCATTATCCTCCCAAAGGTTCAAATGACCTGGCACCTGTCTGTCTGACTTCATCTTAGAGCCGCTCCCTGTTATTGAATACTTTCCAAATCAGTGGTCTTTCAGGGTTTTCAACACGTCAAACCCATTCCTGCTTTAAGTCATTGGTTGTAGCTGTGTCCTCTGCCAAGAGTGTTCTTCACATGGCTCTAATTCTTGTAATTCAGATCTGAGAGAGGCCTTCCCCAACTACCCAGTGACTACCTAGTCATTCTTTCTCATATTCTCCTGTTTCAAGCTTCAAGCACAGTGGTTTTGTTTTTCTTTATTTGCTTTATTTCTTATGGTTTGCTATTTCATACTAGAACTTAAGCTTCGCCACCATATCCCTGGTGTCTAAAACACTTCTGGCACACAGTGGGCACTGAATTAATGAGTGTTAAAGGGATTAATACACATATGATGTTCCTTTGGCACAACATTGATTACTTTTTACCTTTCATTATGAAAAACTTCTAAATTTAGGCAAAAGAAGAGAGAATAAGTAATGAATCCCTAGATATCAATAAAACAGTTGTAAAAATTATCAACAGTTGCAGTACTAATATATAATTAGTACTTGAAAGGATGAATTCACCTTACAGTTATATTCCCCATTGCATTTGTTTTCCTGTTATTCATAATAATAGCATGCACTTATTATGAACAGTTCTTTAAGGATTATCCATTTAAGACAAAACTTTCGGTTCAGTTACTGTCAAAATTTGAATAAGATCTCTGTCTTAAATAGATCACAATCTAATAAGAGGGATTAAGACAGGTACAAAAAGAACAACAATGCTAGGTGCAAGTAGAAAGTGCTCAAAGGGAGGCTGAGAAAAATATTATGGTAGATGAAAGAAGAGGTTTGCTGTTTGTTTTGTTTTGCTTTGTTTTTCAATTTGGAAGTAGATTGAGGAGGTTTTCTATGAAGCAGTGGGTTTTTTAGTTAGGTCTGGAAGAGTAGATGTAATGTCAGCCGTTGAAGGTATAAGGAATTATACTCTAAGGAGGAAGAGAAAAATCCACAAAAATAAAAAAAGCAGGAAAGCAAATATATTTATTTCTTTTTCTTTTTTTTTTTTAGACAGAATTTTGCTCTTCGCCCAAGCTGGACTGCAATGGTACGATCTCGGCTCACTGCAAGCTCTGTCTCCTGGGTTCGAGCGATTCTCATGCCTCAGCCTCTGAGTAGCTGGGATGTACCACCACGCCCAGCTAATTTTTGTAAATTTTGTATTTTTAGTAGAGATGGAGTTTCACCATGTTGGCCAGGCTGGTCTCGAACTCCTGACCTCAGGTGATCTGCCTGCCTCGGCCTCCCAAAGTGCTGGGATTACAGGCCTGAGCCACCGCGAAGCCTAAGCGAATGTATTTCTAGGAAGCAGCAAGTTTGGGTCTAGCACAGGTTGAATGCCTTAAAAAGTGGAAGAAAACACTGGAAAGCTGAGTTGAAATTAAGAGTTGGTTCTTTATTCAGAAGAAATGGGGATGCACTGAAGGCTGTTAAGGAGGCAAATAACACTGTTAAAAGTAACTTAAAGGTGAGGGTAATAGTAATAGTAGCATACAGGATAAATAAAAATAGAATAGGCTGCAAAAGAAGTCAGCAGAGCATAATGTCACGATAGACAATGTGGCTGCTCTAAAATACGGCTTAAATATTTGTAGACATTTCTCTCATCTAGCAGTGAGTCTTTTGTCTTCTTCCTTCTAATCAGGGCAGCTTGTGACCATTTCAGCCAATAGAGTATGGCAGAAGGATCCTGTGAGCCTTCCAAGAAAAGGTCATCAAAGGCCATGCAGCTTCAGCCTTATTCTCTAGGGACACTTGCTCTGAGGAAAGCCAGCAATCCTGTATGAATTCTGGCAAGCCTCGGATCATGCTGGAGAGGTGCTGTGCAGATGATCTAGTTGTTAGCACCAGCTGAGTTTCCTGGGCACAGTCAGCTGTGTGAGTGCACTGTTTGGAAGGTCCAACCCAGTTGTATCTTCAGATGACTACAGCACCAAATGACAGAGCGACTCCAAGCACAAACTGTCCATCTGAGCCCTTCCCTAAATACTTGACCTACAAAATCATGCGGAGAACAAAATGTTTCTTGTTTCACACCACTAAATGTTAGAGAAATCTCTAATAAGTAATAACAGACCAGGAAGTAAAAGTGAGTCTTGAATTGGGAGATCGGCAATTACAATGGTGAGGTGAGGGCAGATGTTAAGAGAGGCAGCTTGGAATGACAGGATTTAGTGACAGATTTGATGTGAGAAACACGACAAAGGGAGGAATCAAAGATATTGCCATTTTCTGTATAGGTAAAAAATGGAATTTTAGTTCTATTAACTGAAATCGTTAATATCTAGAATTTCCCTATTTAATTGTTCACTCATTCAATCAATCCTTCACTTAACAAATGGATGAGTATGCAACGTGTGTCAGCATGCTACAAACTAGCAGTACAAAGAAAACTGATGTTGAGTCTTAGCCACACAGAGCTTTCAGTCTAGAAAGGGAAACATGGACTGCAAGCTGTGGATTACACTCCAGTAAAGGGTCAGCTCAGATGAAATGAGGACAAAAAGATGAATTAAAAAATGGGAGGTTCAATATCAGTGAAGATTTGTTCATGATACTTCTGAGATCTTTCTCCCGAGAATCTGACCCATGCTTTTTGCATCTACATTCCTCTCATCTGGGTGCACATAATTCTGGTACTGTTGAGTATGCTTCTTCATTTTCTATTAAGTAAATATTCTAGTCGAATTTCTTAGCCCAGTACTGCAGGCTCTCCAAAAGTATCTCTCTAGATGTGGTTCCCATAGTCTCCATTGACCTCTGTCACCAGTAATATTGAGCTGTTTATTGTCTCTCTAATATGTTGTGTTCACTACAGTCTCCAAAGTTTTACTCCCTGCCTGGTGCGTTCTCTCTCCTTCTCTCTTCTCAAAGTCCAAACAGTCAAAGCCCAATTCAAATTATATCTCCTTGCTAAGGTCATCACATTGCAATGTTTCTCCTCCTCCTCAGTTCCCACAATACTTTGTGACTATTCATTGAGAACTTTTGCAGTGCTATTCTATCTATAATAGATTGATATAGATATGATAGATTGATATAGATATACTCTATATCAAGTATGTTTTATCTTCCTAGCCAAATGCTTTTACAATATAAAGACCAACACTTGTATTTAAAAATCTATGCCTAGTACTATGAATTATACCCAGGAACTATCTGACTGGTATTTCAAAGTCCTGATAATACTACTGACATTAAGTCTGCTTCCTAGTATTTCCTATACTGCTTGTTTATAGTTGAAGTAAATCCAATGTTTAAAATCTTATAAAATCTTACAATCCCAGTTTAAATTCTGATTTCCTTGATAATTATTCCATTTTAATGGTTATGATTGGTCATTCGAGAATGGATTCTTTTTCCATTCTCTCATTTTTTGCATGATTTCAGAAATTAAAAAAATGTATTATCGTTACCTGGATTATAAACAACCTGATTCTACAAATCTTGGATGTTAGGAAACAGAGACTCTGATATCTGGACCTAGTTTTCCCAAAGCCTAACTCTTTTTATAGAGAGTACAGAACTTCAAATAAAATTTTGTAATAAACAAATACTAATTTAGTTATAATTTTTATTTAAGCCAAACCAAGGAGAGACTATAAATGGGATTAATCTCTTAAATTATTAGTTAGGGTAAAAAATTTAACCATATATATACTACTTAAACATGTTATAATTTTCTAGGTCTGGAGCCAACATAGAAATTACCTAGTTCCATCAATACGTTAAGGAAAATAAGGTAGATTGTTAGAGAAACATGTATTTTCCCAAAGGTTGAGGAAAACCTGACAATCTGTAGCGAGGGCTAAAGGTCTAGCAGCGGATGTGTTATTGAAGCCTCCCCTGGGAAACAAAACTAGTTGACCCCAATAAAGTTCATGTTGACCAAAATGTTGGTTTATTTTGTGTGTGTCATCTTAAAAATAAAAAAACAAGACATGTTGCTTCTCACATTCCTATTATTTATTTGCCGCATAGAGACAAAGAGCCACAAAATGACCTAGAGTGTAACGTAATTTGACTTTATTTTTTTTAAGTTTTTCACCGTCCCAAGTTGGCTATGAAATTATGGTGAAATAAAATGTCAGGGTGTGGTCCCTTTGCCGTTACACATTTTTTCATTACTTTCTACAGGCATAAGCCAGCAGGAGAGACAGGACACCACCCTAGGGTGAAAGTAAGGAAGGTAACACACACTTCTTCACTTTGCCTATCAATCCCACTGTGGCCAGACAGTGAGTTCCTAAAGGCTGGCTGGAGGCTTAAGGATCTCTGGACTTTTCTCCTGTGCTAAGTGTTTACAATCTGACCATGCTCCTACTTCTGTTTCAGACAGGGAGTGAATGTTCTCTTGGAATAGTTAATATAATCCAGACATCACCATGATGATGTCTCACCCAGAGGAGAGGCAGTCCTCCCATTCATTCTGGCTGGGTGATTTCACAACTGCAGGCACATGGAGGAGGTGGGTTACAAAGGTCTTCTTTCCGCCAAATATATTTGAATCAATTCCTTTACTATCTGTCTGGTGATCTGACTCTCTTATGAATAAACTAAGGTTCAACATGTTATCCTTTTCCCCAGAGCAGTAATAACAAAGTTTCATACCATGTAGAATGAACAGAGCATAAATAGTATTTTTAAAATAAAAATCCTATACACATTAATGCATTTTGAAAGTTCCAAAATAGGTTTGAGTCTGCCAAAAGCAAGAAGTTTTATTTTTGTTTGATGCACCCCTTGGATCTGTCCAATGGGATGAAGATGTTCTAAGCCAATGTTTGTCAATGATTTTGATAATCACCAACAGAGCAGGAAAGTAGGGTGTTTAGGGACAATTTGGTTGTTAATAACATTGGGAGCCAGATTGGAATGAATCTTCATCCTTCTCTCAACACGTCCAGTAGAAGGAATGTTTTCACTAAACACAGTGCCAAGAAATTGCAGAAATGGAGGAGGGAGGGCACAGAGAAGAAGGAAGCAAGGATGAGATGGAAGGATTGAAGATCTTGTCTTTGGTCAATTTATTATCAGTATGAGCCATTTCACATAATCTAGTTTATAGCAAAAATTCCTTCCTTGTTATGGAAGTAAATGTCTACAATGGTAGATGACAGCCCGTAGTGATCTGAAATAATGAAGACCTCAGGTCTCTAGGGTAGAACACAGGGGCAGGGCAGCTTTATTGAAGGCAGAATAGAGACCTGCCAATTTGATTATTGGATGTTAGCAAATATTACCCCACAGATTATAGTCATGACTTATTCTCACTGAAATGTTATTGACATTTGAAAAATGTGATGCCTTAGACTCTTATCTACCATTGACAATTTAACCTCAGCCATACTATTGAATCATTCATATCTAGCACATAGAACAGGTGGAGTTCAGAACTGGGGACTTAGTGGGTGTTCAGAGTTGGGAGTGAAAGAGTATAACGGTCCCTTAGAGCTATGGGAGAGATAGATACACACGTACAATGGACCATGGAAGGAGAGAGAAAGAAAAAAAAAATGAGTGGAGGAGAAAGGAAGGAGCAGCACCCACTAATTAACACAAGGAATAAGTCTGGTTCTAAAATGTACGTTCGATTGAATAGACACACAAACGTCATCTCTTAATTCATGTACACTTTTCCACCACGCCTAGGCTTCTGGGGTCCAGAATTAAGAAAGGAGGAACAAGGAACACTGAGTTCATCAAGGACAAAAGCATTTCTGTTAGACGATGGGAAATTTCTTTCTTTTTTTTTTTTTTTTTTTTTTGAGACGGAGTCTCGCTCTGTTGCCCGGGCTGGAGTGCAGTGGCGCCATCTCAGCTCACTGCAAGCTCCGCCTCCCGGGCTTACGCCATTCTCCTGCTTCAGCCTCCCGAGTAGCTGGGACTACAGGCGCTCGCCACCTCGCCCGGCTAGGTTTTTGTATTTTTAGTAGAGACAGGGTTTCATCGTGTTAGCCAGGATGGTCTCGATCTCCTGACCTCGTGATCCGCCCGTCTCAGCCTCTCAAAGTGCTGGGATTACAGGCTTGAGCCACTGCGCCCAGTGGGAAATTTCTTCCTTAATTAGACTCATTTGAGCTCCCTTTCTGGATCTTACTTCCACCAGTGGTTTGTACTTGTATGGATTGCCCAGGGTTTTAGCAACAACTTTCTACCACTTTTCTGCTTGCAGAAGCACAGTGGGCTTATTTGCTGTGGACCTGTTTTTCTCATAGTCAGAAACAAGGCCTGGGGGATTTCCTTCTGAGGAGTGATTACTATAGATCCCATCCTATAGTTGTTTGATTAAGGGAATGAAATGCATACAAATTGAAAATTCAGATTGTCCTGGATAATGCGTGCCCAGATCCAGAGCCTCCTTTATGTTTCGTATGGGCTTTTTAAAGCTAGAAACAGTCCTGTTGATTGAAGTGCTGTCCCAAAAATGTACTGTTTCACGGCTTCCCAAGCAGACTGAGTTCCCCTGGAGACGCAGGGTAGAAACAAAGGCTTTAGCTTGGGAACACACTAGGTAGGAGTAAGACCTTTTATCAAAGAGCTGACCCAGGTCTGTTTATCTAGACATTCTGACAAAGAGATGAAAGGCATGTCAGATCTTAGTATAATCAATCCTATTGTAAAGAGAATAAATTGGCAGTAAAAGGACAACATTGTACAATCCATACAGCTGGGAAGTGACAACGCCAGGATAAGAACCAGCTTTTTCACTTCTGGTTCATAATGATACAATAATACATAGCTATGCTTGTGTGTTGCAGGTCATATAACTTGGATATTTGACTTGCCTATGTTAGAAGGACAAGTATGAGTTCTCTGGTTTAATTATCTGTTCATGTTACCTAATTTCTGATTCTTGCTGCCTCTTAGATGTCTTCTAACAAAATAATTGAGGCAGTGCCAAGAAATGGGCTGTACAGAGAAGCTACCTTATACCTACATTTTCCTCAGCACTTACTCACTTTCTTGTGACACAAAGCCAGGCATGTAATACCACTGAATGCAGTAACAGGGAAAAAGATGGAATCAATGTAGTTGGAAACTAACAGACTACAGGAATTTCTGGACAGACTGTATAACCAGAACATGGTTGATTGTATATCTCCTCCTGACTGTAGGTTTTTTTTTTTTTCCTTGAATAAGTGTACAAAAGCTAAGAGTAAAAAGAGGGAATCTCTCCAAGCTTTTATTTACAGTTCAAACTTTATCTATTATATTAAATCTTTTTTTTTTTTTTTTTTTTTTGAGACAGAGTCTCGCTCTGTCATCCAGGCTGGAGTGCAGTGGCGTGATCTTGGCTCACTGTAAAGTCTGCCTCTCGGGTTCAAGTGATTCTCCTGCCTCAGCCTCCCAAGTAACTGGGACTACAGGTGCATGCTACCATGCCCAGCTAATTTTTTGTATTTTTAGTAGAGACAGGGTTTCACCGTGTTAGCCCAGATGGTCTTGATCTCCTGACCTCGTGATCCACTTGCCTCAGCCTCCCAAAGTGCTGGGATTACAGGCATAAGACACCGCGCGCCTGACCCTATATTGAATCATTTTTTACTGATCAATTGCTGTAATAAGATTAACTTCTTACTTTTGACTTAATGTTAAGAAGCTAAGGGATTAAAGCTAAAAGAAAAGCAGCCCTTTCCTATGACGAGGTCCTAGTATAGAAACCAAAGGAACTGATACATAGATAATGCAATATGGTTAGTGCTCCTGTAGAAGTTACATAGAGCATGGAACACCTAGTTTAGAATGGGGGACAAAAGACAAAGGCTGGGATGTCAGTCTTAAAGAGAAGCTATCTAAGCAACTGGGAATTAGATTTTTAGGCAAGTTGAAGAAACGAAAGTGTGTCTCTAAGCCAATGGAATAATATACAAGTAATATAAAGGCACAGAAATGTGTAGCAATTTAAGTGACCTCTATGACCAGAGTATAGGATTTAAGTGGAAAAGTAAAAAGAGTTAAGCAGAATCTGGGTTTCATCAAGGGCCAATATGCATTCTCACATTCCCAAGAGAATGTACTTAGTGACTGTAATTTAGATAATACTCGAAGATATTGATATTTGGGGCAATAATCATTAAGAGCAAACTATACAAAGAACATTAATCAATTCATTTGTCCTCAGAACAGCCTGTTTCTATTGCCGCTTTTTACAGGTGAGGAAACTGAGGCACAGCGGGATAAAGAAAGTCATTCGGAGTAAATGATGAAGTCTTGACTCAAAACAGGTGTTGTAGTGCCAAAGAACATGTTATGTAAAAAATCAGCAACCAACTGCTATGAAAAAAAGAAAAGGACCCCACCCATAACATTAACCACTCATGATTCTCAAACCAATCATTCATTTAGGATTTTTTACATATTCAAGAGAAAAAGTTTGAGTGTGACTTAGAGTTCTTTGTCCATCCTACTGAAATCACATTATTCTGTTTGAAGTAGGATGAAATGACATTATTGCCTTCTTTCCCCAACCAGCATCTATAAAGTGCCATAAATTTGCACATGGCTTGATTTTCAGGCAGGGATGAAAGAGAAAACACCAGTTGTCTCGCATGGAAAAAGCAGTTATCTAAGAAAGGAAAGAATAAAAAAGATTTCCCAAGTCATCGTTTGGTTGGCCAATGTCCAGCTCAGAATGAAGTGCCCACTTTTCTGAAGAACACGGATTGCTCACACCCAATTACTTACACCTTGTAAGTAATGCTTCTTTTTCATGAGACATGAAATCAATCACTGAATGAAATCTTTGTAAGTTAGGGGCATAAACAGTCCAACCTTGTAGCTGTTTGTGATTATAGCTGGCAAAATGAAAGATTGTTCAGTAGATATTAATAGTTAAAACGACAGAAGTGGGGGGCAGGGGGGAAGAAACAAGTTAATCTTGTTTAGGGCTTCCAGAATGAGGAAACCAACATATGAGGAAGTCCTTGGATCTCAATGGGGATGCCCAGTCCTCTGTTATATTTGACCTTCAAAGCACTACCTTCATCTGGAACAGGTGTTGATGAATGGAGGCGAAAAACCTGACACTGCCTGGTATTTCTCTGCTTGAGAGGAAATGAAATTTCCCTTGATTTAGTTTCCTCTCTGATTCAGTTACCTTTTCTCCACTTACTGGACAGTACTGCTGAGAATATCTCATAGAGAATAAGCGGTATCTCTTTCTAAGAACAAAACCTGCTGAATATTAAAAGAATAACATTTGTGGCAGCCCTCCCAAGTAGAATTTTAAAAGGGTAGGATTCTAGGAAATTTCAACTTAAAAGATTCTCTTGGCTCTTCTGCATGGACCCCAAAGAAGATCACAGGGAGTTCCCTCTACATTTCAGCAAGTGTGTTTCTAGAACAGGGATCAGTAAACAGCCCTGGGTTACATAAAGCCCTCTCCATGCTTTATATGTGTAGTATAACATCTATTCACTTTAAGAGAAAACATCAGTTATCTCGTATGGAAAAAGCAGTTGTCTAAGAAGGAAAAAAAATAAAAAAGATTTCCCACATCACCATTTGGTTGGCCAATATCCAACTCAGAAGGATGTGCTCCTTTTCCTGAACCATAGGGATTGCTCACACCCAATTACTCCTACCTCATAAGTAATCCTTTTTGTTCATAAGACATAAAACCGATCACTGAATATATATTATACATACATGTATATATATAATCTATTCTTAGAGTTAGATTCTTAGATTTTGCTTAATTTCTCAGAACCTAGTATTGAAAAAGAATTTTAAAATAATAGTTCAATTCAAATTTCCACATGAATAAATAGTTTTACTGAAATCCTGCCATGCTCACTTGCTTATGTGTGATCTGAGGTTGCTTATGTGTTATAGTGGCAGAGCTGACCAGTTGCTACAAAGACCACATGGCCTGTAACACTAAAATATTTACTATCTTGCCCTTTATTGAAAACGTTTGTCAATCTCTGGTCTATAGCATTAAGAAACTGAACTCAGTGAGATGACCATCTTATTTTTCTCAAACTGCAGCCTACTAAAAGTTGAATATCTCTCGGAGGTATTTGCAAAAAGTACAGTTCAGTCTGTATGGACCTTTTAGGAAGTAAAAGAGAACCACTTATTTCTGCTGAGTATGACTGAAACAAACTGAAAACTCGCCTGAATAAATTCACCAGGTTTGGCACACTGCATTAAGTCAAATTAAATTCACCAGTGAGCTGCCAAATCACCACTAATTATTGTGCTGAACATATGAAATCACAGTTTTTTTAGGTCAAAAATAATTAAGTATTGTCAATTTTATATGGTTCCTGAGATTTCATAAGATGCTCTACAAAGAAAGGAATTTGTTTTAATATGCATTTTCATCAGCCTTCCTCTGTCAGGCATTGCACCTGATTTTCCTTAATTTCCCAGCACCTAGCATAATGAATGTATAGCATATGTTTGCTGACAACCTAGTAATCAAACAATAAGTTAAAGTTCCTTCTAAAAATTCTACATTTGGAATAATGTAGCAAAGAAAGGGTACTAGGACTTGAAACTTTTAAGGGAGAAGTTCAATGCTAAGGCATTCCTTAGAACTTGTTGCCTTGCCCAGGACAGTTCAGAAGGTAAATTTGCCATAAGAATTGAAATCCTAGCACTTTGAGAGGCCAAGGCAGGAGGATCACTTGAACTCAAGAGTTCAAGATCAGCCTAGGCAACATAGCAAGACCCCTGTCTCTACAAAAAAAAAAAAAAAAAAAGAAGAAGAAATTTTTTAAATTGGCTGAGTATGGTGGTGTGTGCCTGTAGTTCTGGCTGCTTCAGAGGCTGAGGTGGGAGGATCACTTGAGCTTGGGAAGTCGAGGTGCAGTGAGCCATGATGGTACCACTGCACTCCGAGGTGATAGAGCAAGACTCTGTCTCAAAAAAATAAAGAAAGAAAGGAAAAGAAAATAGGATTTTGTTCTCATACTAGCATCTTACAGTTGCTAGCACATGCAACTTCAGAGCACCAGAACTGTTATATAATTATATTATTTCTCTTTTCAGTGAAAGAACAAAAAATTATATTAAGAATCCAATATCGAATCAATAATTTCTTGAAGTTAAACTATTTTTAAGAATTCCATAAAATACTTACTATCACAAAACTTGATCAAAATAGCAACATCTTTAGTTGCAATGGGTAAATATTTTCCCACTGTTTTGCAACTGTTTCTTTATTTTCATTACCCTTCTCTTTGTCTGTAAACCTCTTGAAGGCAAAAGATATGCTTAACTTGTTAACTAATCACTAATCTTTCAAGGTTTAATATTGTTTCTTGGGCATAAACATACATACACTGAATGAAGAGAAAGAAAGAATCTTCCATAATTCAGATAACAGAAACAACCTTAAATTTTAAGCACAGATCCAGATCTTTCCAAGCAAATTAGAATTATTCTTCATGTATGGCCATAAATAGGAGAAATATTTTAACAAAAAATGCAATATGGGATTGGGGACGAGAGTGGATTCAATGGCATAGAAAGCCTGACAAATATAAAACAGTCAACATTTCACAGAAATAGAATTTTAAACTCCTTCCTTTAGGTAATCTCATTTATTATGTTTTATTTCTTATTTATTATGTTTATTTGTTTCCTCTGGCTGTTGTAACAAATTACCACAAACCGAATTTCATTCTCTCATAGCTGGAGAGGGCAGAAGCCTGAAATCAGTGTTTAGGCCGGGCTGAACTCCTTCCAGAGGCTAGAGGGAAGAATCCATTTCTGCTCCTTTCAGCTTCTGGTGACTGTCAGCATTCCTTGGCTTATGGCTGCATCTCTCTCTGCTCCATCTTTACATCATCTACTCCTCTGTATATCCTTGTCTAATCTCCTCTTTCTTAAAGAAACATTTATGATCACATTTAGGATTTACCCAGACAATCCAGGATAAGCCCCTCCTTTCAGTATCCTTAACATCATCACATCTTTTGCTACATAATGTAACATTCACTTGTTTGCTATATAAGTTAATATTCACAGATTCTGCAGATTAGGACGTGAATATATCTTTGTAGGACCATTTTTTCAGCCTACCACAGTAATGATATTAAGCTGAAATATACCTTAAAATTACTTTTAAATTTTCTGGAAAAAAAATCAAAGCTAGGGCAAAATACCCTTCACCTTGGTGCTAATTAAGATTATTTTAATGTGAGATAAATGATGGTCTTCTCCAAAACAGTTACTTTCTTGAGCTGCTAACTGCATTACAGTAAATAGATACGTAAATCCATGTGAACAAATAACAGCTTCTAAAGGGACACATTACCAAAGTCATATTTCCAAAAATTTAGAAAAATAACTAAATGAATTATTGAAGAAATTTCTGTTATTATAGTTTCAATGGGTTCATTTCTTTTACCCACAAGAAAAGTCCAGTAAGACCTTTCATTTGATTAAAAACAGACACTAATAAAAGTGGGTTAGGATCACAATGATAACCTATATTCAAGAACATGAACAAAAAGTGCCCTTGAAGGAAAAGGCTCACATGTGTTCACATCTGATACTGGGAAATAACTATATGATGTTGGGGAGTGATTACTACCAGCTGCAAGTATGCACACCACACAATAATACCTCATCCATACAACCGCTTGGAAAATTTATTTCTTGTTCTCTTTCTCCCAAGGGTTTCATAAAATATGGCCAAATCTTCCTCCTCTTACTGAATATTGACCTTTTAAAATCCTGATATAACAAAAAGAATGAGATTTTAAATTTTGAATGAACACAAAGAGAAAACACAGTTTACTTTGTCTTCATGAAAAGAAGATTGAGAAGATTTTCATATTTCTTTCTTTTTTTTTTTTTTTTTTGGAGACAGAGTTTTGCTCTTGTTGCCCAGGCTGGAGTGCCATGGTGCGATCTTGACTCACCACAACCTCCGCCTTCCAGGTTCAAGTGATTCTCCTGCCTCAGCCTCCCTAGTAGCTGGGATTACAGGCATGTGCCACCACACCCAGCTAATTTTGTATTTTTGGTAGAGACGAGGTTTCTCCATGTTGGTCAGGCTGGCCTCAAACTCCCAACCTCAGGTGATCTGCCCACCTTGGCCTCCCAAAGTGCTGGGATTACAGGGATGAGCCACTGCGCCTGGCCATGTTTCAGTATGAGACATTTTCTATTGCTTTCCAATGGCACTGTTAGGCTTTTAATTTTTATGGCCTGGAAACCACCACTGAAATGGAAGATAAACTGTTTGAGTTAAAGGTGCTGAGCTCTCAATAAAGCATCATTTAACTATAGTATCTTACCATTGGAAATAATCTGAAACATCATAGTGACCATCCTCCTGAATTTCAGATATAGCAATGTCTGAATCACTTCTTCATTATAATTTATTTCCAAAATACCTGGTGTATCCCTAGACCTGTGCTACCATATCTAGACTAGGGTTCCATAGAGGTATTTCTGGGATGTTAGGAAAGAGGAGTAATAGGGAGAGAGTGGAGAAAGTTTGAGAAGCTCTTGGTCAATAGGAACACATCTTTTTATCTTTTAAATTATTAATGTCCCAGTAAGGTTTTTGTTTGAAGAAAATTTTACCAGTTGAAACAAGAGAAAGAAAAGAACCAGCCTGGGCAACAGGGCAAGACCTCATCCCTACAAAAAATTAAAAAATTAGCCAGGCATGGTGGCATGTCTGTGGTCTCTGCTCCTTGGAAAGCTGGGGTGAGAAGATTGCTTGAACTTGGGAGGTCAAAGATGCAGTGAGCCATGATGGCGCCACTGCCCTCCAGCCTGGGTGACAAAGTGAGACCTTGTCTCAAATAAAAAAGAGAGAAAGCAGTGGAGAAAGCAGGGGAGAGAGAGAGAGAAGGGGTGGGGGGAGAGAGAGAGAGAAAGAGAAGAGAAGGAGGAAGAGGACGGAAGGAAGGAGAGAGAAAGAAAGAAAAGAGAGAGAAAGAGAAACGAAAAGAATATCGCTACCCTAATTTTTTTAACAGGCAAGTTAAGAGAAGGAAAGATATGAGACACTATCAGTGTTGATATCAGTATGGTATTTTGTTGTTGTTTTTGTTTTTATCTAATGCAACTAAATGAAAATCAGTGAAGGAAACAGAATTTTTTCAAAAGCACTTATTGTGTTATAAAATGACAAGATTAGAGGGAAGTAACTATGATTTTTTTAACCTCTAGAAAAAAAGCTAAACAATGAATAGTCAGTTAGTCAATGAGATAGAAGGTGATCTCTCTGCTCGGACATCACCACTCCCCACCATCACCATGTAGTAGATGTTCTTTCCCCTACACTTCCCTGCCCTGTTCCCCTATTTTCTTAGCAATGAAAAGGTTGATGAAACCTCCTTTATTCTTATTTGACATGGACTTCATACCACACCTGGGGTTAATACACTGCAAAGCATTACCAATCAACAGGTTGAAGCACAAACGATTAAAAACGAAAGATGACCCAAGACTGTGAGAGGACAGACATCTGCTGGAACTGTGAGGAGCAATGCTGCAAGCCCCAGTTCTTGTCAAGGCTTAGAGCCTGACTGACATTCTCAGAGAAGAATGTGGTGTCCCCTAGACACTGGACCTCCAGGCAAAGCCAAGAAGCCAATTTCCGAAAGTGCAGGGGGAAGTCGGGTGCTTCCTGACTCCAAGTCACCATGTGGACTAGAATGGAGAGCCCATTAGCAATGCCCAGCATGGACCAGGAATGAGAGGGCCTGTTGGAATATTCTGCTTTGTATCAGATCATATGAGGCTTTGCATGACCCATGAGAAAGAAATGGTAGTAATCCCAATAGTGACAGAGGCTGAACTTCTGCATAGATCAGCAGAATGAAGGCTCAGAATAACAAATTTGATAAATCTTTAAACGTCTTTTCTCACATTCTGAGACCACTGGGAAAAATTCATACCTAGACTAAAATGATGAGGCCATTTATCACTTTGATTATATTGCCCCTTAGCCTTCATTTTCTCATTTTGGGGAGAAAAAAAAGGCACCAGTTTCTCAGTTTCTTCCTATGGCGGAAAATACGGCTCATATTAAATGTTTTCATTTTCCATTGTTAAGATATTGTTTTGTCCAGTGGCTCCCAAATATGACTGACATTCACTATTACTGGGGGCAACATTTTTAAAGTATATAATGCTGTGTCTTATCCTTAGATATTCTAATTCATTAGCTTTTATTCAAACCCAAAAATAGTGGTAAAGACAAATGTACTGAAATCTTTCATGCAACATGGCTAAAGACGCGGGTTGTCAAAATTCTGATTCCATTGTTCATTGGTTAACTTGATATGATCCACATGCTTGGAGGCCTTTCAAAAGAAATCAGAAGAGAGGCAATGGACATATCGATCACTGATTCAGTCTTTAAGTATGGCTAAAATCCTTTTGTTGCTTGTATGTTTGTTTTTGTTGAAAGGAATGGTTCAGGAGCAAGATTATTCCATGAAAGGAGAATTATTTTCATAAAATGGAAATTGGCAATTTACCCATTGAAGTCTGCAAGAAACTCAGATGTCTACATTTCCATTGGGATGAATTCTGACAGCCAAGAGGAGGGAGTGCTGACAGCAAAAAAACAACCACCTGTTGCTGAGCAGGAGAGGAAGAAGCCAGGTGGGACACAGACCCCCACAAAGGATATTTGAGCAGTCTCCGGGCTTCCTTCGGGATAGAGGAAAAAAGGAAACCTGGTGGTGAGAAAGTCAGAAAAGGGAAATCTGAGCAGGTTTCTTAGCTGTCCTCCTTGTGGGGAAAGTAGGATTGAATTGGACAGACTGTAAAGCAGGAAGATTGACAATAAACGCTTATGTGTTTAAGGCACATTTAAACGATTAGAATACTACAGAAACATGTAATAATTCCTCTGAAATTACAGGTGTGTCTAAATGGAAATGAAACCAGGAGTTACTTCAGTCACCATCATTCTAGAAAATTAAAATATTCAGTAAAATACTATTATGAAGGATAGTATGTGCAGAAAAATAAAGTTTTAAACATAAAGCATAAGAACAAAGGAATATGCTGCCAGAAATCAAAACTCTTAAAGTTTTTTGATGTGAAAGGCTTTATTGGCCTTCTTGTCATATCTGAGACTGAACTAGGAACAAAGAGTAATTTTTGGGGGGGGGGGGGTTCGGGGGGGGGGACAGAGTCTTGCTCTGTTGCCCAGGCTGGAGTGCAGTGGCGCGATCTCGGCTCACTGAAAGCTCCGCCTCCTGGGTTCACGCCATTCTCCTGCCTCAGCCTCCCGGGTTCACGCCATTCTCCTGCCTCAGTCTCACGAGTAGCTGGGACTACAAGCGCCTGCCACCGCGCCCGGCTAATTTTTTGTATTTTTAGTAGAGACGGGGTTTCACTGTAGTCTCGATCTCCTGACCTCGTGATCCGCCCGCCTCGGCCTCCCAAAGTGCGGGGATTACAGGCGTGAGCCACCGCGCCCGGCCACAAAGAGTAATATTTACTTAACACTGTTTTCTCTTCTTGCTGTTTCTCTTTTCTGCGGTAAAAGGGGAAAATGAAACACCCTGAATTAAATATTTAGGAAGAGGAAAAAAACTTAGAATAACATGGATTATGTTATTAATCCAGAGTAACATGGATTAATAATTATAATTTGAATAGTTGAAAGTATCTCATTAACTTCAAAATTAAAAAGCATGTAGCACATTCAACAAGCAGGCCTGATATGTCCTGCCCTTTTCTCAATGCTTTACATGTATTCTTCATTTCAACCATGTCAGGTGTTATTATAATTTTGCAAAATAAGAAACTGAAATTGAGCAATATTAAATAACTTTTTCAAATATATAGCACTAACCAGTGGTAAGTCTAAGACATGACATGAGGCTCTATGGCTTTAATGATATTTTTCAGCAATATATTCCTATCAAGCAGCATTACCTATTAAAAGCTGATTACATGCCAAAATATAGCCAAGATTCTGAAAAAAGGCTTAAAAATGAATGTTTCTAAGATGTTAAATATACATATTGCAAAACTCTTTTTAAGCTTCTCAGAGTATATTTATTCCTCTTAGGATGAAACCGTCACAAACTAGGTTATCTCACATCTAAGCCCAGAGCAGATTAGTGACAGCAAATTAGCAGGATGTTTGGAGGGTTGTGTGAGAAAGGCAAAGACACTGATCGAATCAGAAAGAGTAACTGGTAGCCTAACCACAGGTAGATTATCACCTCACTTTCTTTTGGTTGCAAGTGTCAGAAGAGCTAATTAAACTCATTTCAACACAGAGAATCTATTGTTTCTTAACCCATATATCTGTGAATCTCAATACAGGGGGACTCCAGGGGCTCAAGCATGAAACTAGGATTCAATTTCTCTCCATCTTCATTTTCGGCTTCTAGGTGGTAACCTCAAAACGGCTTGAATTGCATTTTTCAATTTCGATAAAAGCAGCAAGAAAAAGTCTCCCTCCTCACTGCCTTTACCACCCCCTCCCCAAACCCCACACAAAAAATAAGCCTCAGTGGTTGTTCTTAACTCTAGTTGGCCCTGGACAGAGATATGAAATAAAGACAATGGCCAAAAGAAAAAAAGGCTGGGGGTGAGGTAGGACGTATACTTAATTGAAATATATAGACTGAGGTTTCAGGATGGTTGGTTCCTTTATTGGGGGTAAAAGAGAGAAAGAATTTCCATAAGAAGAAGAAATGAGAACTATAGATGAATCAAAAAGTTTATTTTTATAATTACAAACATAAGAACACAAAAGTTCAGCTAAATTTCTCTTATTAGAGAACGAAGGAGCTTTAAATAACTTCAAGCATGAATAGCTAGAACTTAAAAGCATTGTTTACCCTGAGTTTTCAAAAAGTTTAATGATCTCAAGGTAAACATGGTGCTAAGCAAGAAGGTGGAAATAATGTAAAATTTAAATGGTTAGCATCTATGTATTGTTGACTATGTACCAGGCATCAGACCCTCACAACAACCCTGTGAAGAAATACTTTGATAATTCCCATTTTACATTGAAGATAATGTGAGAAACAGAGCCATTTTCCCAATGAGACTCAATGATTAACTTGTATAATTTAACAATGTGAGAGAATGGTGATTCAGACTCACAGGATTAATTCAGAAACTTTCCTTTGACATACCATAAAACACTACCCTACAGTTTACATATATTGTCACTGAATATTACTTGTGAAAAAATGTACTTAAAATGGATAAATTGTAGTGTATTAATCCAGTCCCACACTACTATAAAGAACTACCCGAGACTGGGTAATTTACGAAGAAAAGAGGTTTAATTGACTCACAGTCCACAGGCTTAACAGGAAGCATGACTGGGAGGCCTCAGGAAACTTAAAATTATGGTGGAAAGCAAAGGGGAAGCAAGGCACCCTCTTCACATGCCGGCAGGAGAGAGAGAGAGTGAGTCAAGAAGGAAGTGCTACACACTTTTAAACAACCAGATGTTATGAGAACTCATTCACTATTATGAGAATAGCAAGTGGGAAGTTTGCCCCCATGATTCAATGACCTCCTACCAGACCCCTCCTCCAACACATGGGGATGTCAATTTGACATGAGATTTTGGTGGGGAGACAGAGTCAAACCATATCATGTAGTCATATAAATTCTAAATAATTTTGGTAAACAATTCCATACTTTGACAACATATTCAATATAAGCTTACTATGAACTCTTTCACATATATTGTATTGTTACTCTTTGCACTCAGTTCCTTTGCCTTTGACATAGTTTTTGAGCATCTACTATGTACCAAGTATTATACTACACATTCAGGATATCAGGCTTCCAATCTGTTCTTGTATTCCATTCTTGAATTTGTCTGGCATGAAATTTGTATTTGATATTTATAATAGCTCTATGAACTTATTAAATATCAAATCATAAATATTAAAATAATATTCTCATGACTGCTGAGTAGGAAAGAAGACAATTAGTAAAAAAGAATTATTTGTGTCAGAAAAAATATTAAATGCCAAAATGTGTTAACACTTCAAGTTGTTAAATATCCATCAATCCATCAGTTACCCAATAGAAATTGGCAGGAATTTTTATTAGGCATTACTAAAGAATTCTCTGAATTTTTGCATTCATGGTTAAGAATCTACTCATACAATCTGGAAAACAAGGACAGCAGAAATATTTCCAAAGATCTTTTATACAATTGAAGAAAACTTTTTATATAGCTTAATAACAAATTGTGTTTAATATAGTAATTTACACATTTGTCTTCCTTTTGCCCTTGTCTGAAATTTTGTGGAGGATTTATGGAAGATGTCTTTACATGTATTTAATTCACTATTTTTAAAATAAGAAATAAGATAGATCAAAGAAAACTACTTACTTGTAAAGACAAAAACATGGCAAAAATAGCTTTCTGTGACTTGAGTATTTAAGAAATATACTTGTATATGGCAATTGTTTGGGAGAAGGGAAGAAGATTCCACTGAAATTTATTTTACTCTAAATTTCCTTTGGCTTTCTTCTGTCTCTGAAGCCTAGGTTATTGTCTTTCCAAGGGCGTTTTCTTTTGCAATTAATAACAACTTCGTTATTATTTTCTGTTTCTCTTCTTAGGCCAAGAATATCCTAGTTTTGTAATCAAACCTCCCTGAGTCTGGAGGCTCAAAAATTATTTCTTTTGCTTTATGAAAAGATTTCACCTTCAAGGCAACACCCTCACATTGGGCTTTATGGATATACTAGTCCTAGAAAAAAGATAAATTGCCCCAGGCTTCCTATGAATAAATGCTAGCTATATTGAGCACATTCCTCCACCAAATGAAATGCAGTGGGTAATAATCTGGACTCCGGAGTGAGAATTTCTGGGTTCAAATTCCACTATATCACTTAACAGTTGTGTGGCCTTAGGATTTTAACATTCCTGATTCTTAGTATTTTCATCCATGCAACAACCTCATGGAGGACATTGTGCACCCCATTTTCTACATAGCACACTGCCTAGTACAGAGGAGATCATTAATTTAAGTATTACTATGACTATCCTCAGTATCAATAATTACAAAATAACTGCTTAAACAAAGAGGATTTGGGGAGACTATATGGATCCATTAAAAATGCATAGGATTTCTACAATGGAAAATGGACTGTTGTGGGGTGGGAAAGAACAAAAGAACAAAAGAAAAAAGAAATACCAGCAAAGACATGCAGGTCAGAAAGAAATAACTAATCCATTGAGACTGGAACATAAAACTCATATTCTACTAGTGCTGGGAAGAAGATTGGAAACACATTTTTCCCCTAGCCAGGGATAGGTGGCCCTTCTGTGTGTGCTGAAGGAAGTCTTGATTTCCCTCATCACATTATAGACACACTGCAAAAACCTCAGGCTTTGGAGAGAGAATACCCAGGTTAAAATTCTGGACTGACTTTTGTGCAACCTGGGCGAAAACACACATATACACACAAACAAACATATGCGCACACACACACACACAAAACCTCTCCAAGTCTTAGCTTTTAATAGATACAGTGAGGGATGATGCCATTTTGCACAGTTATTTTCATGGTTTAAAATAATAAAAATATTAATGCAACAACAGCTGCTATCTTTGAATAAGTACCAGGAATTGTGCTAAAGTCTTTGCATCCATATTTTATTTAACATCCTCAATATCTATAGAATGAAGGGTGATTATGACATCAGAACTACATGTAGATTCAGGGGCCACAAACAGACATAGCCAAGAAAAGCTACAAATTATGAAAAACAGGACAGACTGCTTTGAGTTTCCATAGAACATAGAAAGTGAAGCTTAAAGCAAATTTTAGCTAGATTTCTGAACAGGGGGAATTCCAACTTATATCTAAATTACAATAATTTTTGTGTTATATTCCTCATAGCATTTTTATTAGGCCAAAAAATAATTTACTGAACAGTAGAAGACTCCTCAGCTTCAAACCTATAATTGGTGAATTAATCAAAAAGTCAGTTAAAGAGAAGAACAATACATAAATATTTAATGTAACTTTATGTAATAATACATAAATATTCTTTTTTTTTCTTTTTTTTTTGAGAAGGAGTCTCACTCTGTCACCCTGGCTGGAGTGCAGTGGCCCAATCTGCAAGCTCCGCCTCCTGGGTTCACACCATTCTCCTGCCTCAGCCTCCCGAGTAGCTGGGACTACAGGCGCCCGCCACCACGCCCGGCTAATTTTTTGTATATTTTAGTAGAGACGGGGTTTCACCGGGTTAGCCAGGATGGTGTCGATCTCCTGACTTCAGATGATCTGCCTGCTTTGCCTCCCAAAGTTCTGAGATTACAGGCATGAGCCACCATGCCTGGCCAACAATACATAAATATTCTAACTTAAGACTTGTGAAAGTACATTTATTGATCAAACTTCTGAAGTAAGGCCAAGACATTTTTTAGTATGATTCTACTGATTATAAATCTGTATCTCAGGTTTCTAAATCTAAATCTCTTTTATGAAAATCATACCCACAATGCATCTGTAATTTCCATATTTGCTTTCTTCAAGTCAGAGCAGAATCTGCGAAGACATTTGAGAAGCAACCTGAGTGTAGAGTATATACAGATTGCAACATCTTTTTTTTCACATCTTTCTTGTCCATCCATATTCTATAGCAATTTTTATGTTGTAAGCCATTCACGTTTTTGCAAAGCACACTGCTTATTTTTTCTTAGAAACAATTCTTTTGTGCTCATATTTAATAGATTTGATTAATATTTAAGTGAATGACATAATGACTCTAAAATATAGTGACATAAACTGGTTTAGGTGACTCTTGATATGAATTCAACTCATCCAATGGGAATAGAAGTATTTGGACATACTAGAAAAGAGCCTGCTAATCATGAACTTTCAGGATACTGTGGGCTTCAGGCAGTATGGTCAAGAGAGGGAATGGATAGTATCATTTAATCTAGCAACTGTATTAAGAGGAGGTGGATTAGTATGTCCACTCTTTGTTAAGGTGTATTACTAGCTCTTACATTAATAATATGAGAGAATATACCATATTTCCTTAGATCATTCTTCTATGATACGAATACACTTTAACACATTTGAATTGATACAAAGAAGAAAATGCCTAGTTTATGGCTGGGTGCAGTGGCTCATGCCTGTAATCTCAGCATTTTCGGAGGTCGAAGAGGGTGGATCACTTGAGGTCAAGAGTTGGAGACCAGCCTGGGCAATTGGTAAAACCCCATCTCTACTAAAAATACAAAAATTAGCTGGAGGTGGTGGCAGGTACTTGTAATCCCAGCTATTTGGGAGGCTGAGGCAGGAGAATCGCTTGAACCTGGCAGGTGGCGGTTCCAGTGAGCTGAGATCGTGCCACTGCACTCCACCGTGGGTGACAGAGTGGGACGTTGTCTCTGGGGAAAAAAATAAAATAAAAGCCTAGTCATATCAAAATAATCATTTAGACTTTAACAGCAAATTTGAAAGAAGCAGCTGTTCAAAATAAGTGTCCATCCTGAAAACTTACCTGATATTAACCTTACTGTGGCCATTCATTTTTTTTGTGTTTCAATAGTGGCACAGCTCAGCCAATCAGAGAGATGGTTTGTTTTTATACCTCCCTTCATTTTTTATTTCAAATCCTCACTTGTGATGTTGCCCAATGCTATGCAAAGAAACAAGGTTTTCTCTATTCAATTCAAAGGCCTGAAAGAGAGAGTCTTCCCAGTTCACCTCCTATCAGATGTGTCTTGAGGACAGCAGGCAAGTCTAACAGGGAAATATTAATACATGGCAGAGTACCACTAGACTCAGATATTTGGGAGAACTAGGAGTCAACCACCAAATCTGTTCTGTATTTATACACATTTATACTCCACTCCAATAAGTCCTCAAATCTTTTTTGTTTTCAGCAATTCAGTGATAGCCCTCATTCTCTAGATTGAGGAAAGGTCACACAAGAGATAAAACTTTCTGCTCCGACAATGAAGAATTTGTAGATGTTCAAGGTAGAAAATTTCTCAGTCCTCCAAAAAGTGATAGAGTAAAAGAACTCTGAACCTCAATATAATTTTTGGTTATTATTCCTCAAGAAATCTTTATAGCCAGGGTATGTTTATTTTCTTGCCTCCCATGGGGAATTATGTCAATGAATTTGCATTCAAATATATTAGTTCCTTAGAATTATAACTTATAGATAAATAAAATGAGTGAGAAGTCAGAACTCCCTAAAATTGCTCATGGGCCATAGAGGGAAGCTTTTTGTTTAGTGTGAATAAATTCTATTCATTCAGCTTTCGCAGAATTGGCCAACTTGTTTGCTAATGACTGCAGTGTGTTAGAGCTGACATTACTTCTTCAACCTTTGCCCTACTTGAACATAAGTGAGAAGTATCTTTATTCCTGCCATATACATGTCCTATGAACCTGTCCACTGATCCTCAAATATGCCTTTGCATTTACCAGAAGAAAGAAGAAAACAAAGTAATACATAATCAAGTACTAACCAAGGCACTAGGCACCACGTAAGCTTTTTATACATAAAGTATTCTTTCTAGAATAAAGCATTACTAGTACCTGAACAACATATATTTTATAAAGTAAAATTTTACAGAGTATAAATAAATACTCTCAGTAAAAGAATATAATGTTTATTTAATTTAGCACAGTAACAAAGCTTTGAATTGTAAAGCTCTCCAGAGACAATAACTTTACTATTATTATTTTTTACTGTGAAGGAAAGACTTTAATATACTACTATCAAATTCCTATGTACCCAAACCAGGTATTTCATTGCTACCTTGGGCAAAATTTAAGAAAAAAAATACAATAGCTCTAAATTCTTTGTAACTTTCAAGGACAGGAAACCAGTATCTCTGAGAAGTGTGTTTATTTTAATACAATTGATTATTTCATCCCTCCTCCTCCCCCACAGTAATCAAAACAAATATTTTATCATTATTACTTTTGGTATATAAAACTGAATTCCAGGAAGGTAAAAAAGTCTGACCTGGAAATATAACATAGAAAAAGGTGAAATTAACAAACACATTACATTTTTTAGTTTTTCCTCATACGTATTATACCTTGACATCTATTTATCTGATAGCAGCATTGCTGGTTTTGAGTGAGTTTTGTTTGTTTGTTTGTTTTCTTCCAGAGGAAATGCAATAGGGCGGTATGATCTTTGGAACAAATTAAGAAGATAACAATAACAGGAGAAAAACTTCTACACAAATATTTTCCAAGGGCAATAAATAGATAAGTATATAATTATGAAAAAAATGCCTCAACTATGCTTTTTAAAATTTCTCAAAGTTTACAGTTTTGTTTTTCTTATTAAATTCTAATGCACTATCATGCTATCTGTCCTGGGAATAACAGAGCCAATAGAGAGTTCTGTAGTGTATCTGGTTATTTTACTAATGTACACATATTCTAGGTTATAATCAAGATGCTCACTAAATATTTTCTATCAAAGTTTTATAAGGAAACAATAACTTTTGAATAGCATAGAGGAAAGAAAGAAGGATTATCCAGTAAAATAGAGATTTTTCAGTATGAACAACAGGTGGAGAAACAATATGAGAAAAATCTCAGTGCTCCCCTTCCCCTCCTGCTTATTTGTCATCTGAGTTATCTTCATACCATTCATGTTATGGTGTCACAAGAGAAACCAACAGAAAGTCTGACTAAGAATTAGATAATAAAACCACTAGCCATTTGTGCAATTTATAGTTCTGGTGTAAATGTAACTACAAAGAAACCAGTTGCTAGGGAGTTGCTAAAATAAATTAAGAAAGGAGTTCTAATGATTAACTCGAGTATCTACATTCATCCAAGGAGGTGAGAATACCCTTTGCTTGATGAGGAGCTAGCTGAAATGAGGGAACTGAAGTGAGTGGTTTGAAAAGTAAATAAATAAATAAAAGGAATATGTCTTCCAAAGGAGATATAGGACTTGACCCTACAGAGAAATGGGAATGGTAGTTCAACCACATTGTTGCTTTTCCTTTTCTCATTGAGCATTCTTTCTTATGGTGCTGACAAGAAGTTCAATGCAGAACAAGAAAAACAAGCTGATGGAATGTAAACGTAAATAGGCAGTGAGACAGAACTTCCCAACTCATGGATGAAGCAGGAAGATTTGCTGGCTTAGAGGTTGCTGGAGGTTTTATAACCTGAAGACTAGGAGTTAAAGATATTCTTAAAGGTCTCCTTTTAATCAAATCAAGTGCAGTGCTATAGGAAAGATATTCCATAAAGCTTAAGTGTCAGTCTTATTACATTTTTTTCCAAATAATTTAACAAACAAACATTTATGAAACTCAGTTTAGTACTCTTCTAGGCACATTGGACACAGTAGTGAACAAAACTTCCTTTTTCATGTTTCATCCTGTGAGTGATAGAGAGACAATCTACAAGTAAATACATAATCAAAGGATGGTAATAAGTGCCAGGAAGTAAAATAAAACATGGGAGTGGATTGGATGTGTAGAGATTAGAGTCAGAAGGTATATAATAGGAGGATTGTCGTCATTTTTTATGTTTGGTGACAGCCTCCAAGCCCCATCAGTTCCCTTCTTTTTCTGCTTCCCATATTTGGGTAAACTGATAAGAACGTTGAGTTTCCCCTCCTTTGGCATGGCCTGCACAGCACTCAGGAGCCCTCACCCCAGCCTAACCTTCTAATCATGATAAAAGACAAGCCATTTCCCTTTCTCTGCTCTCTAAAGCCATTTTTGGACCTGCCTGAGAGCTTAAATATTTAAAAATATGTATTAGAAAGATTCGGAGTAAAGAAAAAGAAGACACAAGAAAATAAAAGATCAGAAAACTTGAAAATAGGTCAACAGAAATTAATAAGAAACAGTGGGATTTTTTTTTTTTTTTTTTTTTTTTTAATGAACAGAGCCTAAATGACCCAAGGAATAATATTAAGCTGAACACATGGAATTAGAATCTGAGGAAGTAAGCAGAAACTATTAGGAGAGAAAAATAAGTTCGAGAAAATAATAACCATAACTTATCCAAATTTGGTCAAAAATGTAAACCCACAAATCCAAGAAGTTCAGTGAACCCAAAGCAGAACATATTAAGAAAAACACAATAAGCCACACATTAAAAAAAAATGACGTTAAATACAGGAAACAATACTAAGGATAACAGCTAACATACAAGACACAACACAAACAAGGAAAAAATAAAATAATATCAAAGTGCTGAAAGAAAAATAAGGTAATCTAAAATTCTTTATCTAGTGAAAATGTCCTTTTAAAATAAGGCAAAATAAAAATATTTTCAGATAAATGATAGCTGAGAGAATTATCACAAATTTACCCCACTATGACAAATGCTAAAGGATGTTCTTAGCTAAATAAAACTGATACATAGGCAAAGGAATATCTGATTGACATGAAGGAATTGAGAAAAAAGCAATACAAGTATTTGGATAATATATTTATTCCTTAATTTAAAAGAAAGACAATTGACAGTTAAAGTATATGAAAATTAGACCAAAGATTTAAACTGACACTCCTTCAAAGGCACACACAAATGGCCAATTGAACATATGAAAAATGTTCATTATTATCATTTAGAGAAATGCATATTAAAGCCATAATGCAATATCATGAGATAGGTATTCAAGTGGCTCAAATTATAAAGCCTGACAATTTCAAGTGTTGACAAATTTTTGGGTAACTGAACATTCACATACACTAGTGATAATGAAAAATTGTTTGACAAGTTTGATAAAGTCTTTGATGTTTTCTGATAAAGTTAACGGCCCAAAATTTCTACTCTTAAGTATTTGACTGAAAGAAAAGAAAATATATGACCACAAGAAGACTTGTACATAAATGTATGGTAAGACTATATTTACATTTGTCCCAAATAGAATCAAGTCAAAGTTTATCAAAGAGAATGAATATATAAATTGTCATGTAGTTGCCACAATGAAGCACTTAGTAAGGAAAGGAACATACCACTGATATACACAAAAACAAGGATTTTGAAAACAGCATGCTGAGCAAGAGGAGTCAGAAATGAAGCATACTATGTATGAATTTATTTCTATGAAGCTTAAGAGCAGGCAAAAATAAACTATGGTGAAATAAAAATCAGAAGAGTGGTGGAGCCTTATGGTAGAGGGAAAACTGACCGGAAGTGTGTGTGAAGAAACTTTCTGAGAAAAGATAAATGTTCTAAATTTTTCACATTTGTTTTTATTGTGTAACAAACCATTACAAAACCTCATAACTTAAAGCAACATTCACTTTATTTAACATATGCTTTTGTTGGTAAGCTGGGTAGTTTTTCTCCTCTGGACAAGCCCAGTTGACCTTATGTATCTCTCATACATCTGTGGTCATCTGGAGGCTGGATGATCTGTGATCTAGAATGGCCCTTGTCATATATCTGACCAGAGGTGGGCTCTGAACTGGATTACCCTGGTCCTCCTCCATATGACTTCTCAGCCTCCAGCAGTCTAGCTCAGCCTCATTCACTTGTGAGTTTCAGGATTCCACATAGAACATGTTCCAATGCCCATGCGTTTTTCTTTTTCTTTTTGAGATGGAGTTTCGCTCTTGTTGCCTAGGCTGGAGTTTAATGGCGCAATCTCGGCTCACTGCAACCTCTGCCCACTGGGTTCAAGCACTTCTTCTGCCTCAGCCTCCCAAACAGCTGGGATTACAGGCACCCGCCAACATGCCCAGCTAATTATTTTTTATTTTTAGTAGAGATAGGGTTTCACTGTGTTGGCCAGGCTGGTCTCAAATGCCAGACCTTAGGTGATGGCCTCCCAAAGTGATGGGATTATAGGCATGAGCCACCGTGCCTGGCCGCCCATGCATTTTTCAAATATTTACTTGCATCATGTATGTATGTGTCCTATTGCCAAAGCAAAATATATGAACAAGCTTAGGATTCAATAGTGAAAAAATACATTCTGCCTTTTCAATCAGTAAGCTGCAATATAAAGGGATGGAAAGAATTTGCGGCCCTTCAAACATTCGGCCGGGCGCGGTGGCTCACGCCTGTAATCCCAGCACTTTGGGAGGCTGAGGCGGGCGGATCACGAGGTCAGGAGATCGAGACTATCCTGGCTAACACGGTGAAACCCCGTCTCTACTAAAAATACAAAAAAATTAGCCAGGCGTAGTGGCGGGCGCCTGTAGTCCCAGCTAATCGGGAGGCTGAGGCAGGAGAATGGCGCGAACCCGGGAGGCGGAGCTTGCAGTGAGCCGAGTTCACGCCACCGCACTCTAGCCTGGGCGACAGAGAGAGACTCCGTCTCAAAAAAAAAAAAAAAAAGAAAAAACATTCAATCTATTCCAATCTTAATTAAGATGTTATCTATGTGACAGTGTACACATTGTCCAAATGGATATTCAAAGTTAGTGCATTTTACTGTATATAAGCGAATGTTAAATATAAAAAAAGAAATATATATGTGCCTTGAGGTACAAGTACCAATATAGTGTGATTTGATATTTGGCTTGTCATTTTGCATTTTTTATAGAAAGAAGTAGATAAATACGACTCAATGGATTTAAATAATAAAGATGATTTATTGGCTTTTAAATGAAAAGACCATTTGTAGTTGCAGGCATGGTTTGATCAATTCTCTAGCTCTACTGTTCTGCAATTCTCTCTTCTGGCTTTTCTTCTTATGTCTTAGTAGGTGTTTTTCCCAGATTAGCATTTTTCATAATGGCAAAATGGCTACAATTATCTTTGGTCTTACCTCTGCACATTATGCAGAGAAAGATGTAAATTATCTTCCATTGACTAACAAACAAAAGCATGAGTTTCACTATGATTGGACCTAAATTAGATCCTAAACCTAGACAATCACTGAAATAGGCCTGGGTTACATGCTCATCTTTGAGCCAACCAGGGTTGCAAGGAGGGGACGTCATGTCAACCTCTCCTACTTTTAGAAGTAGGTTGGCTAATCCTGCCCTAATCTCACGGCAGCTACAGAGTGTATAAAGGGTGTAGTAGATGCTGTGGAGGCAACCAAATTTCACAAAGCAGATGAATTTGGAGGAGTATGGTAAGAAAAAATAATTGAAGTTGAGTAATCAAGTGGAAAAGAAAGAAAAAAGGATTTTTTGGAATTGGGTACAGTACTCAGAAAATGCTGATGGATTTACTTTACCTTTAGTTTCAATAAAATGATTTAATAGGGAAAACATAAAATATTGGCATGGTATGAGCTGTTATTTTTATGCGTATTTTTTGACACCTACGTCAAAGTCCCTTGTTGAGGCTGTCTTCATCCCATTACACCTGCCCTGCACCTGTTTGTTTCACTGTTACTATAGAGCTGCTCTGAGGAGAGCATCTGGACTTTGGATTATACTCACACTGGGACACTAACCTGGTTTATTCTCAACCTGTAGATTTTACATCTGTACATTTTACAAAGACCACTGCTGTGATGGAATGATCCTGAGACCTGGAAAACCAGGATATGATTTTGGAATCTGCCTAGGGGAAAGACAATGTTCTCCTCTCAAATATTTATTTTTATCTTGTGACCCTTTGTGAGAGAAAATATGAGTCAGGCAGTGTGTTTTGAGACTCCCACATTCTCTGGTATATGTCTGAACCTCACCCAGTCGAAAATCACCTCTTTGACTTAACATCTGCCACCTGGGAATTGCAAGTGCCTATGAAAGAAGAAATGATACATTAAGCCTTAGCAGTCATTTCTACTTCAGTGTGAATGAGCTTAAAGGATTCGGATATGTACGATAGGAGGGATATGGGAGGAAGCTGAGAGTGTGAGGACAATGAGAAATCCTGAGCACTTTCAGAGAAGGAGGACCACTAAGGGGGATGTCCCTGAGAGTAAAGCTGTAGTAGCAAAGATAAACAACTTATCTCAGCATTTTCTTTTCTTTTCTTTTTTTTTTAGATGGAGTCTCACTCTATTGCCCAGGCTAGAGTACAGTGGTATGATCTTGGCTCACTTCCATTTCCACCTCCCAGGTTCCAGCGATTCTCCTGCCTCAGCCTCCTGAGTAGCTGGAATTACAGGCATGCCCCACCACACCTGGCTAGTTTTTGTATTTTTAGTAGAGACGGGGTTTCACCATGTTGCCCAGGCCGGTCTCGGACTCCTGACCTCAAGTGATCTGCACTCCTCGGCCTCCCAAAGTGCTGTGATTACAGGGTGAGCCACCATGCCCAGCCAATCTTAGCATTTTTAATGTGTGGAAGAGTTTGTATAAAGCATCACTGTTACATTGTCTTAGGAAAAGTAGACATCACAGAGGAGGGCAGCTGTTCTCTGTCTAGAGCCCTAGACAGAGGCCTTGAATGTCTACTCTGACACTGTCTATGTGAACCGAAGGCAACTTGTTCAATCTCTTTGGGCTTCCATTTTCCCATTTGAAAATTGGAGATAATGACACCTATCTAACAACATAATTGTGACAATTAAAATGCAATGTATACGAATAAGCATATGTAAAGCTAGTCTAATATTAGTCACACTCAAGCAACCATTGTCACAGTGGGTGGGGAGAAAGTGAACAAAATGCTAAAAATCAGAAAGAAGTGTTTTCTTGTAACCAAAAATCTTTTAAAAGAGAAAAGTTTAAAGAATTTACTAGGCATCTACTTTTATGCCCAATGACATGACATAACCTGGTTATATCATGGTAAGAAGTATAGGGAATCAGGCAAGGCTACATGAAGGAAATGGACCCCAGTTGCTGCTGAAAGGATGGTTCGATACAGAGGAATCTCAGTAGAGGAATGTAGTGATGTGTCCTTAGTATTGCAGAGACAGTAGAGCTGGATAGTAGAATGATCTGCTGGCAGAAACAACTAGTCCACCAAGGTCTTCATTTGTTTGCCAGAATAGCACCTGGCATGTTAGAAACACAGCCAGTGTGGCAACTGGGTTGATGTGTACAAAGTGAGCCAGATGTGACTCACTGATTCTATATAAGCCATGGGCTTTGAGGTCATAACTACTGCAGAACAAAGTGTAATCATAGTATCCAAGGGAGAAATACCAGGAGAGTCTAGTCATTTAGAGCTGAAAGACGCGGCCGTCATTTAAGGTATGATTCTCCTTTCCCGGAGGAAGAGCGCAAGTCCTGAGCGGGCATAGCTACTCATGACTGTGCAGATTATGTAGCCGCAGATCTAGGAGAGCAGCCATACCCAGGTTAGGTACTGCCCTAATCAGGACTTCCTGTAAAGTTGGAGTTTCAAAGGAAAGTTTCGCCATAAACAAAAGTATTTTTTTTTCTTCTGGTAATGAAGGTCTTGGCATTGTCTGGGTTTTAATTTTCTCCTCAGTAAAATGAAGACGTTGAACTACAATGTCACTATAAACACTCTCCTTCACTTCCTCATCACATTTTAATTATTTTTCATGTTCTTCTGAGCATTTTCTCCCAAATTGATTGTTGAACATTATTAAGACAGTCCTTGATCAGTGAAAATATGAGAAACAAATAATTAGAAAAATGAGAGAAATAGAAAAAAAATGAGGACGTATAATTAGCAGAGTGTACGGTCTCATGCATAGCGACTTTGATGTGACACGGAGAAAACCCTAAAGTCTCTTGCGAAAAAAAATTCCAAGTAGATAAAGCTATCTTCCTATAAAGCAAGGGACTGGCTAAAGTGGCATATCACCTTGAAAGTGTTCATAGGAAGAAAATAATGTGAAGATAAAATCGATATTATCAAACTGGTTGGACCACAGGACTCAGATCCTTGAATGTAGCTCTTCACTTGATAATATCTTTGTCTTCTTTCACTGCACGAAATAGTTAATGTCTGTCAGGTGCTTTCAACTCTTCAGAAGAAAAGCACTTAAATAGAAGGTGTCACTTTGAGTTGTGAGCTTTGACCTCCAAATCCAGGGAGGCTGGTTTTAAACTGAAAGAACTGGAAACTCGTTTGTTTCGCTTCACTGTTTCTTTCTAGTCATCTCATTTGCTGCTAATCTTGATAGTTCACATCTGAAGGCAAATCTTTCTTATTTTTTCTCATATCTCGAAAGATAGCTCTCTTTGTGTTAAATGAAGGTACTTCGATTATCTAAAGATTTTAGAGAGAAAAACAAACCACAACTCATCATGTGTTCCATGGATCTTGCTCTCTCAGCTCCCTACTGTTGCTGTGCTGTATTTGAAGCCATTTCCTTTCCCAGCAACTTCACTCTTATCTGAGATCTTGATCTTAACCAAACACCCTTACAAGAAACCAGGCAGCCTGATGTTTGATACCATTAGCCTCCGACCTCTGAAGAACTTCCTCAGAAGGGAGCCAATTATTCAACAACGTTTACAAAATTTGGTCACCCAGAGAGAACATGAAACCAAAAGAATAGGAGTAGGTTTTATGAACTTTGAAAAAGCAAAACATTTCTCTATTCATTAGGGCTATGAAGAAAAAAGAGAAACGAAATGGAAGAAGTCTTTTGAAAAGTCATGCTATTATAAATTAAATATATTCTTAAATCCACTCAACTCATCCAGACCCAACATCCCAACGTGTCTTCTTCAAGGTCTTAAAAAGCAGGAGATACAATAATATTTTGAAACAGATAATTTTTAAAAGTGTATACTAATACCTCTTCCTAATATAAAGTTTGCAGTATGAGACTAAGCGCAAAGAATTATCTGTAACCATAAATATTCAGTTGATTTCAGATAATGAAAAGACATTAGGAAAAGTCATTGAGATTTCTCCATACCAAATAGATGGCCGGGCAACCTTGTGGTTAGAAAATTTGTTTAGACAAAGTATAACTCCCTTATTGCATTTTTTGTTCAGAAAGCTTAAAGATGTTTTTAAAGTTATAACAATCAAAACTTGACAGATATAAATGCTCAAATTTATAAAGCTAAGTAAGCAAGGTGGATAAAATGAACTCATTGGTCCATTGTCAGGATTTTTTTTGAGGAAGATTTTATAAGCCGATATGAGATGCAGAAAATAGAATTAACTACAGCTAAAATCTCAGACAGTAAAATATGGAATTAAGTGGTAATTATCACTCCACACAGTAATTATCCCAACTGGAACAAGCTGAAAATTGACTCAACCAATTTTATCTTGTTTGGAGGTTGAGCTCATTAATTTCCTACCATTCTGTTGCCAAATGATAAAGAAAAATCCAAAACTGAACTAAAAGTTTTGAGCAACAGTGATAAAACATTTACTTTTTTTGTAACTCATTTCCTTATTCTAATAAATTCCTTCGAAAAAAACATTTTTTGTTAAAAATCAAAATATAATAAGGTGCAGATGATTGATACAGTACTGTTCTAGCAGCTGCATGTCACACACAGTGTTGGTATCCTGTGCCATCTAGGTTAGGTCATTTTTCATTAGAAAGATGCTCTATGATGAAAGAGGAAGACTAGAATATTTTAGAAGAATGTATTCATTACAAGTCTCAAAAAGCAAACTTAGCCATGGACCTGGATAAAAGATTGGCTCCTATAAAGGATAAGAATGTGTAACACTAAGTAAATTAATGCACAGCCAATAACTATTAAGCATCTAATAATAAAGAAATTGATAATCTAGTAGAAACCATACATGTTAACAGTTAATAGAGCATAGTAAGCGCTATGCTACTGACTTGAAGAAAGTACTGTGAGCACAGAAAAAGCAGAATTTGTTCTAGTTGAGAAATTCCACAAATGCATTTTCCACAGAATAGTGGTCCATTTTAATACCTATATCCTTTGACTTTAAAAGGTTTTTTAGAGTTCAAAAATGTAAACTACTATTAATTGAGAGGTCACTATTTGCAAAAAAGTGCAACCTGTTCACAGCCTATCTCATAAAATTTACATGATGACTATGAAAGGTAGGCTTTATTTTCCACATTTTAGAGTTCATTTTAAGAAACTCAGAGATAAGACCGAAGTCACAAAGGTACTAAGAAGTAGTATTGGATATGTGATTCCAGATCTACTTGATCTTCGATTCAAATTTTCTGCCCTCTTCACCTAATTTTCTATTTAAACACAAACTCACTCATAAATAAATCACAGTGAAATAGAGAAGGATTGGAGTAAGGGATAAAGGAGAAAAGGGGACTTTAAAAAAATTGTGAAGGCACCTATAATAAAGTTTGTAACTTTCTAATTTTTCAGAGTGGCCTCTTCAACACAATTTTTAAGGGCAAATGTATCTATATGGTAAGACAAATTCCATGGTACAGAATACTCAATATAGTGAACAGAAACCTCTGCTGAGCAAATGATATTTCCTTTTCTGCCAGATAGCTCTCAAGCCAAACACTGGAAAGGGACTGTCTGCCCTCCAAGCCTTTCTTCCATTAACAGAAATGGACTCCAAGAGAAATCTTTCTCTTATGGTTCTCAATTAAGTAAGGGGTGAAATTTGGGGAGCAACTGTCCCTAAGACACAACAAGTCATGCAGAATCAAAGCATTTCTTTGGAGGTAACAGAAATGGCTGCTTCAAGAAAGGCTCAATCAGGGGTCACAGAATGTGCAGTGGAGACAAATGAAGTGGCTCTAGGGGTGATATGGAAGGGGGCAGACAGAATTCGTATGTATACAGTAATACATTAAACAAATCTCACTAACAATATCTTCATCATTGGCAAAACAATCATAATGGGATGGTTCCCTCCTCCCATCTGTACATGACTTGAGATATACTTTTGTGATAAAATTTTCCCTTTCAAATACAGTTAACTCCATCTCAATCAAACCATTGTTTTAGGGAAGAAAGAATACTGGGAAAGAGGAAACCTATTCTTCCTGTTGATTTTTGTTTTCTCCTGTAAAACGGGGCTATTAATAATCCCATAAATGCTTAAATGAGATGATCTACATTAAATGCTAGACACATGAGTGGCATATAAACAGGTCTTCACAGATAGAGGTAGCAATTGTTGGAATTGCTTTTATTGTAATTGCTATGATTAGCATGATATTTTGAAATAATTACATTATAATTAGCCCCTAGACATTTAGTTAATATAATTTATTCAAATGTAGATTACTCTTTCCTTTTGCTCTGGTTCCTACCCCTTTGTTTTGAAAATGTATTTCTGAAACTATTTTTCTATTGAAAGTTGTTTTTCAAACACATTCTAAATTATCTGTAATATTTGCATCTTTTTCTATCTAGTCCCTTCTCATATTTTATCTTTTAACAAATCCTTTAGCTCCTTCCCCACCATGAAACCCTGTTTTTCCCTACTTTCTTCTCCATTTTCCCACGTTGGTTTCCCCAGTCACATCAGCACCTTTGACCACTGACAGCTAGCTAATCACTGTCCATTTCTCTGCTGACGGCCAACTGGCCTTGGGGGAACATTATGTCACAGTGACATTGAGTTCTTTAGATGTTAACAAATCAATCTGGAAACTCAAATCCTAAATTGAAAACATATTTCAGCAGAAATGAGATGCAGGCTTTCCTGTACATGTAAGGCTTGTTGGAACCATACAAGGTAATGTCACTGTAGAGAAGAGAAAAAAAAACAGAAAAAAGGAGTCTTGCTCCCCAAAGCCATGCCCAAATTCTTCCTTTTGGAGGCTTTCCCAATTGCTTACTTTTCTCCTTTTTCTTAGTCTAAGCAGTTTTAGCCTAGATAATTTTGGAACAAAGGAATAATGAGGAAAGCTGGTGGGATATGAGAAAATGTCTCATTGATATATGGACAGAAAAACCCATATTTACATGGAGCACAGAACACTTCTTCCATATCCTGGCCCCAACACATACACACCACAGTCAGAACTGTTCATGACTTTTTCTGGGGTGGCCCCCTTAGAAATAGTGTGCTTTCCAAACAGTCAATACTTGCCATAAGAACTGAAAAGTGCAAGCTGTTGTTTCTTCTCCCATTCCCTTAGAAGTTAGACTTATGGAATCCTTCATCTGTGGGGAGAGTTATGTGCTGGACCAGCTTCCCTTCTTGTAGATGTTTTATTCTGAATCCCTCTACTTGTATTGGCATTTGCTATTTTCAGCTTCCCCTTATCATAAATTTTCAGAACAAGAAAAAATTATAATTGCCAAAAATAAGCCAGATTTCAAATTTTAATTGAAATAACAACTAGGAGAATGTTCATCTCCTCCACTGAGTCTCCTTGTTTCATTCATTAGAAATTAATTTGACTTGTTTAGCACGTAGTTTTCCTATACTCACTATATCATCTACCATAATTCTCATCAAAAAACAGGCCTGTTGTAAGGATAATGACTTCTAACAACAAAAATGGTAATAATAGCTAGCTGTTTCTATGTTCAAGGAACTTTTCTTAATGTTTATATTAGGATAATGTCAGCTGCTGTTAAGAAAGGGTCCCTAAAATTCAGTAATTCAAGCAAAATAAGCTATTTCTCACACATGCAAGAATCCAACATTTCCCTCCTTGAGGTCATTTAAGGACCAATGATCACAACTGTGATATCATGTTTAGGACAATGCCTCTGTGTTTGTTGTCACCAACATCATGTCCTTCATCAGGAAGCAGAGAAAAACAGTAAGTCCAAAATCAAAACGTTTTTCTTCAGCAGAAGAGGAAGAACACAGCTACAGTTCTATTACTTAAGTAAAGGAGAGCATGGATTTTAGTAAACAGCTAGTTGTTTACGTAACAGCAGTTTACATGGTATTATCTGAGTTAAATCTTCAAGCATAACCTTATGAAGAAAGATTAAGAAATATATATACCTGCAAACACATATCATAATGTCTAAAGTAATAATACAGGTGTAATACATTAAAACTATTTTTAGTTTGTTATTTGAGACATTTGATGGACTGCTAATAGATTGGATTTATATGATATGAGATACTGTGGCTGCGGATGAGACTCTTAGATTTTTGTGGTTATTGTTAATCTTGAAAGTGAAAATACTGTGAATTTACAGATGCAAATAGTTTTCTGCTTTTCAAGAAGCAGAAGGATGAATTTGGGAGCAGACTCTTTCTTGAGTTGGGGGTAGAAATCAAAGCCTGAAAAAGCTTTTTAGTTACGTAACTATTTTTTAAAAATTTATTTTATTGTGCTTAGCTTTACTGTGCTTCACAGATACTGTGTGTTTTTCAAATTGAAGGTTTGTGATAACTCTGCATCAAGCAAGTCTGTGGCCACCATTTTTTTTTAACAGTATGTTAGGCCGGGCGCGGTGGCTCAAGCCTGTAATCCCAGCACTTTGGGAGGCCGAGGCGGGTGGATCACGAGGTCAGGAGATCGAGACCATCCTGGCTAACATGGTGAAACCCCGTCTCTACTAAAAATACAAAAAACTAGCCGGGCGTGGTGGCGGGCGCCTGTAGTCCCAGCTACTTGGAGGCTGAGGCAGGAGAATGGCGTGAACCCGGGAGGCGGAGCTTGCAGTGAGCTGAGATCGCGCCACTGCACTCCAGCCTGGGTGACACAGCGAGACTCCGTCTCAAAAAAAAAAAAAAAAAAAAAAAAAAAAAAAAAAAAAAAAAAAAAAAAAAAACACAAAAAAACAGTATGTTAAAGGCACTTTGTGTCTTTGTGTCACATTTTGGTAATTCTCGCAATAATTCAAACTTTTTCATTACTGTTATATGTGTTATGAAAATCTGTGTTCAGTGATGTTTGATTCTACTATAATTGTTTTGAGGTGCCATAAACTATGCCCATAGAAGATAGTGAGTTTAATTGATAAATGTTGTGTGTGTTCTGACTGCTCCACTGACCAGCTGTTTTCCTGTCCCCCTTTCTCCTTGGGTCTCCTTATTCCCTGAGGCACAATGATGTCAAAATTAGCCAAAGTAAGAAGACTACAATGACTTCTAAGTTTTCAAATGAAAGAATGAATTGCATATCTCTCACTTTAAATCAAAAGCTAGAAATAATTAAGCTTAATGAGGAAGGAATGTCAAAAGCTGAGATAGGCCCAAACCTAGGCTTCTTGCAGGCCCAACCTTGGCCTCTTGCGCCAAACAGTCAATTAACCAAGTTGTGAATGCAAAGGAAAAGCTCTTAAAGAAAATTAATAATGCTACTCCAGCAAACACATGAATGATAAGAAAATGAAACAGTTTTATTGATGATATGAAAAAAGGTTGAGTGCTCTGATAGAAGATCAAACCAGCCACAACATTTCCTTAAGCCAAAACATAATCAGGGCAAAGCCCTAGTTCTCTTCAATTCTATGAAGGTGGAGAAAGGTGAAGAAGCTGAAGAGAAGTTGGAAGCTAGCAGAAGTTGGTTTATGAGATTTAAGGAGCGAAGCTATCTCCATAATATACAGGTATAACTTAAGCAACTAGTGCTGATATAGAAGCTTCGGCAAGTCATCCAGAAGATCTAAGATTATTGATGAAAGTGGCTGCACTAAACAACCAATTTTCAATGTAGATAAAACAAGCTTATATTAGAAAAAGATGCCATCAAGGACTTTCATAGCTAGAGAGACGTCAATGCTTGGTTTCAAAGCTTCAAAAGACAACCTGGCTTTTGTTAAGGGCTAATGCAGATGGTGACTTTAAGTTCAACCCAATGCTCATTTACTATTCTGAAAATCCTAGGGCCCTTAAGAATGTTACTAAGTCTACTCTGCCTGTACTCTATAAATGGAACAACAAAGCACAGCACATCTGTTTACCGCGTGGTTTATTGAACATTTTGAGCCCACAGTTGAGATCTGCTCAGAAAAGAAGACTCCTTTCAAAATATTAGTGCTCATTGACGATGTACTTGGTCACCTAAGAATTCAGATGGACATGTACAGGGAGATTAATATTTTTGTGCATACTAACACAATATCCATTCTGCAACCCATGAATCAAAGAGCAATTTCAACTTTCAAGTTTTACTATTTAAGAAATACATTTCATAAGGTTATAACTGTTACACAGTGATTCCTCTAATGGATCTAGGCAAAGTAAATTGAATACCTTCTGGAAATAATTCACCATTCTAGGTGCCATTAAGAACACTGGTGATTCATGGGAAGAAGTAAAAATATCAACATTAACAGGAGTTTGGAAGAAGTTGATACCAACCCTCATGGATGACTTTGAGGAGTTCAAGATTTCAGTGAAGGAAATAATGACAGATGTGGTTGTAATAGCAAGTAAACTAGAATTAAAAGTGGAGCCTGAAGTTGTGACTGAATTGCTGCATCTCACTATTAAACTTCAACATATGAAGAATTGCTTCTTGTTGATAAATAAAGAAATTGGTTTCTTGAGATGAAATCTACTCCTGGTAAAGATGCCGTGAACATTGTTGAAATGATAATGAAAGATTTAAAATATTCCATAAACTTAGTTAATAAAAATGTGGTGGAGTTTGAGAGGATTCCCTCCAATTTTGAAAGAAGCTCTACTGTGGAAAACATGCTACCAAACAATATCAAATACTACAGAAAAATCTTTTGTTAAAGGAAGAACTCATTGATAAGGCAGACTTCATTGTTTCTTATTTGAAGAAATTGTCACAGCCACCCAACCTTCAACAACCAGCACCCTGATGAGTCAGAAGCCATCAACATTGAGGCAAGATCCTCCACCAACAAAAGGATTACTACTCATCAAAGGCTCAGATAACTGTCAGCATTTTTTAGCAACAAAGTATTTTTAAATTAAGGTATGTACATTTGTTTCTTAGATATAATGCTGTCAAGCACTTAAGAGACTATCGTGTGAACATAACTTGTATGTGCACTGGGAAACCAAAAAATTAATGTAATTAGCTTTATTTTGATATTTGCCCTATTGCATTGGCCTAGAACTGAACTTGCAATATCTCTGAGGTATGTCTGTATTTCTCATAGTTTCATATTGAGTAGTGTGACAATGATACAGGTTAAGTGATAGTAGAGCTACATCTCTGCAGACCGTTTCCCTTAAAATGACAATTTTCTGTAAATGGCATTACATGGCCCAATGGCTTCATTTATTGCCCTTCATAAGGAAATGTGTCCATATATATGTGTCTGTGGGACTTCTTTACATCAGATCCCTGCTGCTGACTTTACTGAATGGCAGTGCTTCTTATTCTAATGAAAACCGTTAATGCCTGGTAGTATAGGAATGAGTTTATACTATTAGTATGTTATTTACATTTGAAATACAAAACCTTAACAAAATAAGCTTATGTATCAGAATAGAATTAGGGCTCTGTGCCTGCCAGCACAGAAAGGGTCCTAAGGGCAGGAGTAAAAATCCATTAAAGCACACAAAATAGCCTTCTAGTAAAACTGGTCAGAGATTCTCAATCTATGGTGACTGTGACATGAATGATTCAGAGTACTCTTCTCCTGATTTTATCTTTAACCCAAGAGTGAACTAGTAGAAAAAAACAAGAATGAAAACAAATACTAAATGGCAAATAAAAATTTTAATAATGTCTCAAACTTATATAATAGTTTATTCTTTTATTTATTTATTTATTTTTTTGAGACGGAGTCTTGCTCTGTCTGTCGCCCAGGCTAGAGTGAAGCGGCGTGATCTCGGCTCACTGCAGACTCCACCTCCTGGGTTCAAGCGATTCTCCTGCTTCAACCTCCCGAGTAGCTGGGATGACAGGCACCCACCACTGCACCTGGCTAAATTTTTGTAGTTTTTAGTAGAGACGGGGTTTCACCATCTTGGCTAGGCTGGTCTCGAACTCCTGACCTCATGATCCACCCGCCTCAGCCTCCCAAAGTGCTGGGATTACAGGCATGAGCCACCGTGCCCAGCCGAATAGTTTATGCTTTAAAAAAACCTTCCACATACTCAACAAATATAATTTATTCATTTGCTAATCAATTATTATTGCACCTCCTACTTACTAAGGGTCTATTTTGTATGCTAAGGATATGTCAGTGTACAAGATAGACATAGTCTTTGCTAGACCAGTAAGGCAGAGTTTTTAATAAATTGGGGAAAGGACACCCTATTTAATAAATGGTGCTAGGAAAACTGGGTAGCCACAAGTAGAATGAAACTGGATCCCTATCTCTCACCTTATTAAAAAAAATCAACTCAAGATGGATCAAAGACAAATCTAAAGCCTGAATCCACAAAAATTCTAGAAAATAACCTTGGCAAAACTCTTCTGGACATTGGCCTAGGCAAAGGATTCATGACTAAAACCCAAACGCAAATGCAACAACAACAAAAATAAATGAACGGGGCCTAATTAAACTAAAAAGCTTCTGCAGAGCAAAAGAGATAATCATCAGAGTAAACAAACAACCCACAGAATGGGAGAAAATATTTGCAAAGCTATGCATCCAACAAAGGACTCTTATCCAGTATCTACAGGGAACTCAAACAAACCAGCAAGAAAAAAACAAATAATCCCGTCAAAAAATGACATAAACATTTATCAAAAGAAGATATACAAATGGTCAAGAAACATTTAAAAAAGCTCAACATCACTAATCATCAGAGAAACGCATATTAAAGCCACAGTGAGATGCAACCTTACTCCTGCAAGAATGACCATTATTTAAAAAGTCAGAAAAACAATAGATGTGTGTGTGGATGTGGTGAAAAGGGAATGCTTACACACTGCTCGTGGGAATGTAAATTAGTATAACCTCTTCGGGGATTCCTTAAAGAACTAAAAGTAGATCTGCCATTCAATCCAGCAATCCCACTACTAGGTATCTACCCAAAGGAAAAGAAATCATCATATGAAAAAGACACATGCACACCTATGTTTATTGCAGCACAATTCACAATTGCAAAGACATGAAATCAACCTAGGTGCCCATTGACTAATGAATGGATAAAGAAAATGTGGTATATATACACAAGGAAATACTACTTAGCCATTAAAAAAGAAATGTTTTTTGAAGCAATTTGATTGGAGCTGGAGGCCATTATTCCAAGTGAAGTAACTCAGGAATGGAAAACCAAATACTGTATGTTCTCACTTGTAGGTTGGAACTAAGCTATGAGTAGGCAAAGGCATACAGAGTGATACAATGGACTTTGGATACTCAGAAGGAAGAGGGTGGGAAATGGGTGTGGGATAAAAAACTACACATTGGGTAAAATGTACACTACTCAGGTGACAGGTGCACTAAAATCTCAGAATTCACCACTATATATAATAATTCATCCATGTAACCAAAAACGACTTGTACCACAAAATATATTAACATTAATTTAAAAAAGTAATAAATACATAAAGTACTTATAACTTTTGATAAATCTTAGAAAGAAAATTAAAATGGTGGTGTTATAAAAATTACGAAGTGAAAAGATCTACTTTAGAAAGGACGAAAGTTCTATCATTTAAATAATGAAGGAAAATAATTTAGAGGGATGATGTGACTTGCCCACGGTCACATAGGCAGCTACAGGCAGAACCAGACCTAGATTCAAGATCCAGTCCACAAAGCAGTTCAAAGAAAAAGAGAAATAAGAATTTTCATGTTTGCATTTGATGATTTGAAAAATTGCAAGGCTTTTGCTACCTTTAAAACAGATGGAAAAAAAAAAAAAAAAAAAAAAACCAAACCCAGCATCCTTTCACTTTCTGTCATCTTAGACTAAGTGGGCCTTTGAATATGGGATGGAGACAAGAGGTCTCTCTCTCTCCACAGCAATTAGCAGCAGCCAGTCTTTACAGAATGGGTGTGATGGGATATCAGTTGATAATGACAGATCCATTTATTACTCCCTTTGACTCTTTTCACTAGCTGAAATGTCATCAGCATAACTGTAGAAGTAATATTCTCTATTCAATGCAGCTAGAAGCCAAACACATTCCTTAAGGAATAGTTACCAAGCTTTTAGTAATCCACTATGGCTAGCTAGATAAGGGCTCCTATGCTAAAGAATGTTCAACCCACTGCCAGTCCAAAAGAAGCTCCCCAATTGTCCAATATTATCCTCTTTCTTCAGTGCTTTTGCAGATATTTAGTTAATGGGTTAAGACATGGTGAGAAAAAGAAAAAAAAATAATAAGTTTCATCTCCTGTTGCCAAGCATCTTTACACAGAACGCTCAACTCAAATTCTACCTCTATTACGAAGTTTCTTGATCCCTGACTTGAAAGATCTGCCTTCCATCTCACCCATGCTTTCTGCTACTTATTGTGACATTATTGAACTCTAGGGGAAAAAAAGAGAACTAAAAAAAAGGCCTACTAATATGAATTGAGCACAGGCCATTTGTTGCATGATTTTTACAAAACTCATTTAATCACATTATTTTGACTCTTTTTGTTTTGTTTTTTTGAGACGGAGTCTCGCTCTGTCGCCCAGGCTGGAGTGCAGTGGCGCGATCTCGGCTCACTGAAAGCTCCGCCTCCCGGGTTTACACCATTCTCCTGCCTCAGCCTCCAGAGTAGCTGGGACTACAGGCACCCACCACCACGCCCGCCGAATTTTTTGTATTTTTAGTAGCGACGGGGTTTCACAATATTAGCCAGGATGGTCTCAATCTCCTGACCTCGTGATCCGCCCGCCTCGGCCTCCCAAAGTGCTGGGATTACAGGCGTGAGCCACCAAGCCCAGCCTATTCTGACTCTTTAATCAGAGCATATCATTGAGGCTGGTATTACAGGGTTGATAATAAAGGCGCTATTTATCAAACTTCCATCATTCAGTACTAAGCACTTACTGGACTGCTTGTTTATACGTATCACTACACAGTTTCATAAAATTTGTTTTATTCTCCCTACTTCCCAGATGAGGAGACTGAGGATCATAAAAGATAAGTGTCTGTGATTATAAGACAACCACTAAACTGAAGCTAGGCTTCAACACAGTGGAAGAATGAGCCCAAAGGTATTTCAGGGATGATTAGGGCTGCCTTTCCCAACCCAAACTGAGAGTGAAAGGGCCTTGAGGACAGAACAATTTCTAAGCTCCACTCCCCACATTCCACGGCAGTGCTGCTTGGCTGCCCCAGGTTCCCCCAGGTGTGGCTCCAACGGGTCCTTGTGTGACATGAGTTACAGTGACCACAGTAAACCTTGGCAGTGTCTGAATGATGCCATCTCTGCCAGTTCACAGAATGCACAAGCCATGGGGGTGTAGCTACCTCTACATAGTTTTCAAAGGATAGAGCCACCCATGGTCTTGGGATGTAACCCCAGGCAGAGGGCTTCCTGCCTAGGAGAGTTGAGAGGGTGGAGCTGCCCCCACCACCTCAGACCAGCAACGCCACCACTGTGCAATTCCAACCAAGAAGAGCCACAGGCACTTGACTGCAATCAGTGAGAGCTATGGTATGGGCTGAGCCCAGCAAAGCCACAGTGGTGGAGTCACCTGGAGACTTTGGGGCCAAGATCACACCCCAGTGTGTCTGAAAGGCAGGACATCAAGTCAAAGCTTATTCTGAAGGTTTGAGATTTAATGTTTTCCCCATTGGGCTTCAAATTTACTTGGGACCTGTTACTCCTTTATTATTTCCTATTTCTCCCTTTATGGCATAGGAATATCTATCCTATGCCTCTCCCATTGTATTTGGGAAGCATACAACTTTGATTTCAAAGTTGTAAAACTGGAGAGCAATTTGCCTCAGGATGAGTTGTACTTGGAGTCCCACCCATATCTGATTTAGATAACATTCAGATAAAATTTGGGACTTTGAATTTAAAGTTGGTGCTAGAATGAGTTAAAACTTTTGAAGCTATTGGGATGGAATTAACAAGTTTTGCATGTAAGAAGGACATGAATTTGGGGGGCAGGGGAGAAATGCTATGGTCTGAATGTTGTGCCCCCCATCATTTATATGTCGAAACCTAATCATCAATGTAATGATTTTAGGACATAGGGTCTTTGAGAAGTGATTAGATCATGAGGTCAGAGGTCTCATGAATGGGATTAGTGACCTTATAAAAGAGACTCCAGAGAGCTAGCTATTCCCTCCCCCCAGGTGAGGACACAGCAAGACAGTGCTGTATATGATCCACAAAACTGGCCTTCACCAGTCACTGAACCCACTGGCCCCGGGATCTTGGACTTCCCAGCCTCCAAAATTATGAGAAATAAATTTCTGTTGTTTATAAGCTAACCAGTCTATGGTATTTTTCATCCCCCAAGGCTCCATCTTTCGAATTTACAGTATATTGTTATAGCAGCCTGAACAGATTAAGATAAGGTCTCTCCAGGTGGATACAACCCAAAAACTTATGGTTTAGGAAGTGATTGATAGCTCTGTGCTAATAAGAAAAATAGATCTCTTTTTTCTTCCAAGTAGCAGCAGTTTCTATGCCAGGGTACTAGTTTAAATAGGAGAGAGCTAGATTTTAGAACTCACACACTTTCTGACACCCTTGGGCAGTGAATGTCTATTACACCCACCAGCTCTGCAGGCATACAGAAGTAAAATGTACCAGAGCTGAAACTTGAACTCAAGTCTGTTGATTTAGAGCTTATGATCTTAGCTACAAAGTAACCATGCCTTTTGATGTGGTAGATTTCCATGTGCAAAGGACTCATTTCTTGAATGCAATTTAAATTGCCTGGAGGTCAAGAATCATATCCGGTGAGTCTCAGAATCCTAGCATGTAACTTTGTCCTACAAAGCGACTCCGGATGCACCTGTTGCTGAATTGTCCGATACTCTGAGATGGTGTTAAGGGTAAGACAGCAAACCCCATTCTATCATCAGCCCCTAAGGACCAGGGTGTAAGCCGCTAAGCAGCCAATTCTTCCCTGCACCTGCTTCAGTCTCTTCTCTCTCCCCTCCACACTAACAGAGCCAGTGTCTATTTGTCCTTTGGAAGTAGTGTGCCCTGCTAGGAGTAAAATTTGGCACAATTAGTCTGTGGGCTCATCATAGTCATCTGCAACATGGACATTCAGTGTTAACTGATCCTCTCACAACATCATTAAATCAAACCTAGGGAGGGACAAATCCTCAGAACTAGAGGCAAACCATGAAACAGATTCCAGATATCTGAGCCTCACTCTTGCTGTTCCCTGCCTCTTCCAAGACTGCAGACACCTACTCCCTGAGGCCCTTCTGCCTTTCCAAACTCATTCAGCGCTCCAATTCTTTAATTTAGAGCTTTCCCTTTTGGGATTAGAGTGAAGGCTGGCCAGATTTACTCCACTGACTGCATGCTAAAAAATCTGGGAGAGGTGATTAAAGATACAGCACTACAAACCATTTTAGCAATCGTGAGCAGCTTAGACTTGTAGACTGGTAAGTAAGAAACTTACAGATGTCCTGGTATAGGCTCTCCTATCTCAGATGAGGACATTGTAAGGCACAGGGGGCAGAGAAGTGCTGCTATCTCCCGACACCCACTGCTATGCTCCTTTCATACTTTTTTTCTTCAACTTGAAGTTTAACCCCAGGCAACTTATATTGCTCCATTTACATCTTTTTTTTTTACCTGCAGAGAAAACTTTTTAATGAAGCCTTGTTTTATTATTTTAGCCTGAATCTATCTGCTCTGGTTTTTCTTATAGCACAACAACATACCTTTTTAAAAAACAGAATGTTTAAAATTACAGACATATCCTAGGACCGAGATCTGACTTTTAGTGGGAGGTGGGGGGTGAGGGGAGGAGGCAAGTGTAATTCAAAACGGGCAGGAGTGCAGAGAGCTAAGAAATATCTTGGAACAAGATAGCTGGCTTTTTTCCCCCCAGATCTCCTCCAGACCTGCTAAATCTGGCTGCCCTCCTGACCTGGATCTCAGGGTGGCATGGGCATTACCTCCTGTTATTCACAGACGAAGCTACATCTGAGTGTGAGGATGAAAACACTTCTGCTCATAAGAACAGTTTGTGGTTCAAGGTTTGCAGACAGGAGATTTGTTTGTTTTGCTTTGGGCTTGGGGGTTTTGTACCCTCCCCCTGCCGCCTACTTCAGTCCCAAGTGACTCAGCAGGCTTTCTCAGCCAGGCCCAGCCTAAACACTGCCACTTGGCAGAGAGAGGGGGTGTTCCCTCAATTGCTCAGTGACCTGGCTGCACTGAAAAGAACAGCCCAGGCCCCCTCCCTTGCCCCCTGGGGAACAATGCAGGGAGCACAGCAGTATGCAGGCAAGTCATCCCTCTGCAAACAGGACTCCCCCACCCGAACCCTTTCCCTTCACCACACACTCCGCCCTCCTACAAAACACAACGTGAAATTTGAACAGCAAAGCTGGATGGTTAGTCTACTTTCCCTCGGGGCCCCACGAATCACAAACAAGGCCATGTGCGCATGGTACACGGGGATCCCTACATCTGCCCAGTGACGCAGACACAGCTGAGGTGGGGTGGATGCAGAAGCTGTGAAAGGCCACACAACAGCACACTTGAGGTCTGGGTGGGGTGGCAGGTGGTCTCTAGGTTGGAAAAAAACCAGGAGTCTCAGGCCATAAACATCCACTCCCAGGAAACAGTGATTTTGCTGGTTCGTTGATTCAGTCCACAAACATGTGCTGGACACAGGGCTAGGTCCTAGAGAAATCAGTGTTACAAAGGGTGGGAGAGGTGGTAAAGGGTGCTGTAAAATGTGTAAGCAATGGTCTCCATCCTCAGGGACCTCATAGTCCAACTGGAAAGATAAAAATGTCAGAGAAGGATGGCAACTGACAACACAAGGTGATGAACCCTTTGGAAGAGGTATATAAGCCCCTCCATTCCCCTTTGTCCTAAGTTGCTGATTTTAAAAAGCACTTTATTCTTGTCCTTCAGCAACGCTGCACACACATGTAGGGGATTCACTGAAGTCGTGCCTTTTACTTGTGATGTGTTTCCCCACTCTCACCACCTAAATAATTAGAAATTATTCTTCCCGAATCATCTCAGGCTTGACTTTATCCATGCAATCTCCCTGACTGCTGCCACCAACCACGAGGATGGGGTAGGTGCCTCTATCTCATATCTCTTGTTCATACCTTTCTCATTGCCCATACATGTGGTTTATTAAATGTTTATGAGTCTTTGTCTCCCACTAGACTAAAAGCCGCTTGAGAGCAGATAGCTACAGCTTACTTACCTCATTAATCCTAACTCTGGCACAGTATCTGATACATAATGGACACTCTCAATAAATGGCTATCAAAGGTATAAGAATGGCAGTGGGAGAGACACCCTAAGGTGACCCCCAATGAGTCATATTGTCTAATCCCCTCTTCTTGGGTGCATGTGAAACCTGCAACTTGCTTCTGACCAGTAGAATATGAAAAACGTGATGGAAGGTCACCTCTGACATGTGATTATTCTAGATATGCCAATGGCTCATTTGTCAATCTTGGCATTCAGATCTTTCAAATCCTAAAGAGTGTCTTTTTCTATGAGTTAATGAAAGATTAAAATTGCCAATCATGATGGTGTATTTGTCTAATTAGCTAGTTAAATCAGTTTTTTCATGTGCCTTAAGGCTATGTCATTAGATGCATAAAAATTTAGGTGCTAAAATTTGGTATTATTATTTTCTGATTCAAGTGACTTCTTGATCATTATGAAATATTTCTGTTTTTCTCCAGTAGTAATTCTTGCTTTAAAGGTGACTTTATTGATATTAATATAGCTATGCCAACTTTAATTTCTGGATGACACGTTTTTCATATTTTTACTTTCAACCTTTCTAGGTTTCAGTATTTTTTTTTTTTTTTTTTTTTTTTTGAGATGGAGTCTCGCTCTGTCACCCAGGCTGGAGTGCAGTGGCGCAGTCTCAGCTTACTGCAAGCTCAGCCTCCCGAGTAGCTGGTACTACAAGTGCCCGCCACCATGCCCGGCTAATTTTTTATATTTTTAGTAGAGACGGGGTTTCACCGTGTTAGCCAGGATGATCTCGATCTCATGACCTTGTGATCCGCCCGCCTCGGCCTTCCAAAGTGCTGGGATTACAGGCGTGAGCTACTGCACCTGGCCTTAGGTTTCAGTATTTAAGGTGTGTTGCTTGTAAGCAGGATTGAACATTATTTTTAAATCCAGTTTTATTACCTTTGATTTACAAAATAGTGTATTTTTATTTAATATAATTAATGACATATTTGCTTTTAAATCAACTCATTCCTATTGGTTTTATATTTGTCTCATTTGTTCTCCATTCCTATTTTCTTTTTCTTGAATTTTTAAAAAAGTACTTGAATTATTAGTCTTTTCTGATTACCCATTCCCCCTGTATTCAATTATTAATTATTATTTTGATGTGTACTATAGGGAAATTTTTGTTTTTTTGAGATGAAGTTTTGCTCTTGTTGCCCAGGCTGGAGAGCAATGGAGCGATCTTGGCTCACTGCAACCTCCGCCTCCCGAGTTCAAGCGATTTTCCTGCCTCAGCCTTCTGAGTAACTGGGATTACAGGCATGCACCACCACGCCTGGCTAATTTTGCATTTTTAGTAGAGATGGTGTTTCTCCATGTTGGTCAGGCTGGTCTCGAACTCCCAACCTCAGGTGCTCTGCCTGCCTCGGCCTCCCAAAGTGGTGGGATTACAGGCGTGAGCCACCGCACCCAGCTGGGAAATGTATGCTTATAACAGTCTTCCTCAAATTTGTACATTTACCAACTCCCAGACAAATGAAGAATCAGTTGCCTACGAAACAGAACTCAAAAAAAAAAAAAAAAAAAAAAAAAAAAAAGGAAAAAACAAAACACCAACAGTGGGCAAATAACATGTCTATTGTTTCTCTCACATAAAAGATATCCAGAAGTGTGCATTCTAGGGCTAATATGGGAGTTTCATGAAGTCAGGAACTTTAGCATTTGGATATTATCTTAAAGTCAGAGTTCCTAGAAAGCTAGCCAATAAATTCTGCTTTTATCTCATTGGCTAAAACTTAGTCACATGGCTGCATCTCCCTAGGAGGCTGGGAATGTTTTTGTTTCTTTGTTTCCTTGTTTTCTTTTGTTTTTATAGCTGGGCACATTCCCTAGGATTCTCATTAGGAAGAAGGAGAGCACCAAAAAAGCAGGAGGTAAGGCAAGGGTTTTATGAGTCTGTGTCACACTATTAATAGAATATTTACGGCAATAAAAGAAATCCCATTCAACTCTGTTTCTGTATCTAACTGGTTTTAGGACTTTTTTTTTTTTGGAAAGTTTCCTTTTGTGTTTCCATTTCTATATTTTAATTTATTTAAATGCAATGATTTTATAATCTCTAGTCAGTATGTTTACTGAGATTATTTTGCTAGTGGGAGCTGGGAGTCAGGGAGCAGGGAGCTAATTCTACCTCTGCTGAATCTCTCATGGTTGGTTGTTTCTGTGTTCTGGAATTTCAGATTGTGAGCTCATTGTCCTTAGTGTTCAATTTGTGGAAATCTCCTGCAGAATAAGATAACATGGAAGTCTTTCTGTAGTCCTTTACATTTGATTCTCTGGTAGAAACGAATGTTTCTTATATAAAAACCTCAGGAGTCATCGGTAGCTGAGGGCCACTTTGAATCTTAATTTATTAGTTTGGAGGCTTCTGAAGTGTAATTTGTATGAATTTGATTCCCAGACTTACATGAGGAATAGGTCTATAGTATAAATTCTCAGTGAATTTTTTTTTCTATACTGTATAGAGCTCAGTGGGAAAGAGTTTTTTGTTATCAGCCTATGCTGGTGAGTAGATTTTTCCACTACTCCAGTTTTTTTTTTGTTTTTTTTTTTTTTTTTTTTTTTTTGAGGCGGAGTTTCGCTCTGTCGCCCAGGCTGGAGTGCAGTGGCCGGATCTCAGCTCACTGCAAGCTCCGCCTCCCGGGTTCACGCCATTCTCCTGCCTCAGTCTCCCGAGTAGCTGGGACTACAGGCGCCCGCCACCTCGCCCGGCTAGATTTTTGTATTTTTTAGTAGAGGCGGGGTTTCACCGGGTTAGCCAGGATGGTCTTGATCTCCTGACCTCGTGATCCGCCCGTCTCGGCCTCCCAAAGTGCTGGGATTATAGGCTTGAGCCACCGCGCCCGGCCACTACTCCAGTTTTTACTTTGGATACAGACCTTGGTGGGTTCAGAAGCCAAATGAGGGATATCAGTCCCAACATCCAGTGAAGCATAGGCTCAAGGCTTCTCTCCCATCACTGGTTGTATATAAAAAACCAGTTACCCCATCCCCTAAACCCCAAAGAAATTGTCGTTGCTGTGTGTCCAACAACCTGGCTTTTTAGTGTTGTTTTGTTTTTAACCCCTGGGGGACATCACTTTACATTATTGTGAGCTTAGTGGTGCATTGAAAAGAATATTTTATTTATATTTTATTTTTATATTTTATATTTATGTTTTATCCATTATTTATGGAATTTTTTATGAAAGTATTTTTGAGTAACTTTGTCATAATTCTGTAACTGGAAGTCAAGAGTGTTTCTTGTAAAATGATGTATTGTCTATGTGAGATTTTGAAGTTCATATCATAAACATCCAAATCCTGTAAATGGAATTTTGTGCCCTCATCAAAATGGGACCACCCTGACAGAGCCTTAAGTTCCCATTATGATTCTCAATCTCCAAAGAACTCCAACCAGTTACGCCAATCCTCTCCTTGGCTGGAATCCAATTTTGGAGAGTCCTGGGAGCCCATTCCTGCCATGGCCTGTGTTTCTTCTCCACCCTTCCCTACCTATTAGGCCAAAATCTGATTGTAAAGTTGGACTGTGTTTTTATTTTTGCTATAAAACCTCACACTTTCCTTTGGAGGAACTGGGATTTAGATAGATAATAACAGTACTTGTCTTTTTTTTTTTTTCCCTGTGTACAGTATTTTTGGTAATGCAAACCTCAACACTGAGTCTAGAGAACTCTGCCCCAGTTTTTTCCTTTGACAATTATATAACTGTGAACTGGCGGGACTGGGGTTCAAACTCAGAAGGACATTTTCTCTCCACAACCAAAATTCGTGATTAACACAAGTTAATATTTTTCTCATTTGTGTACTTTTTCTAATCATGGATACCCTTGTTCCTTACAGTTGATCCTCAGTTTTCTTCCTTTGACTTCTAGTATCAGCCTTTGACAAGATCAGAAGGAAAAGATTCTCTAAATGACTTCTGAAGATATGTATATGGTTTTAAAGTCCCTGTTGTTTTTCTACGTATTTTTCCCCTGTGGCTTCTCACCTAAAGGTAGTGATAATAGCAGCAGCTCATCTAGAGTGGCCCTGCCACGATGCCAGCTGCAGCGGGGAGGCGGGCCCAGGCCTCCCACTCCATGGAGCAAGTAGGAGCCCTGCCTCTCCAGGTGCTGCTACAATCGCCCTCCCAGGTGTAGGACTTGGGTGTCTCTCCAATCTGCACCCTCGGGGGCCTGGGAAGGGCCCCCACACCTCCTGTCCACAGGCTCGGGGGTGTCTGCTCCCACTGCCTGGCCTCTCTCCACTCCCAGCACCTGCTCCAATCTCAGAGTGTGATTGGACTGAGCCTGGAAGCTGTTAAAACCAAGCAGGGTTTGTGCACACTCAGGGCAGCACTGACACGCTGTCCCCTTGCTGCCTCAGCTCCCTTTGGGCTTTTGGTCCTGACAAACGTGGAAGGGAAAGCTAAGTGTGGGCTGAAGACAGCTCTGTGCTGACCTGCTGGTGCCCCTTGGTGCCAGCAGCCTAGGTGCCATGCATGACTGCAGGAGGCAGTCAGGCTCCTGGGAGGAAGGGAGCAGGTCCCCAGTGAAGCCCCATCTTCAGGCCAGGGAAGGCCTGAAGCCTGGGAGCCAGGCTGCCAGTCCTGTGGACCACAGGGGGAACTCATGGTGCTTTTTCCTGGGCCTGCCCATGGACCAAGCAACACAGACTTCCTCCCTCTGAGGCCTGTGGAGAGGAGCAACCCACTCCAGGGCCGCCTCCTCTCTGCCAAGGGTTGAACACTCACTGGGACACCTTGGCTGCAGAAAGGAGCTACCCACAGTGGGTCTCTGAGCTGTTCTACTGCTCTGTAAAGCTCCTCTTTGTTTTGCTCGCTCTTCACTTGTCTACGTACCTCATTCTTCCTGGTCACAGGACAAGAACTTGGGACCTGCCAAATGGAGAGGCTAAAAGAGCTATAACACAAACAAAACTGAAACACACCCCTTGCTCACCACGTTGCAGGCAAAGAGAGGGTGAGAAGAGCTGCAGCCCTTTGGGGACCCCAGACCTGGGAGCTCCCCGAGCCAGGGCTGTGACTCCCTTTTTGAGGCCCTGCAGTTCCTGTCATCTCCAAACTTCCAGGCGCCGCCGCATTTCCTGGTGACAGTCAAGGAAGCTGCTGGCAGTGCACCTGGTCTAGCTGCAGCATTGCAGAGAGCTGGTGCCCAGGCTGGCACCTGGAGCCAGTACTGACTGTGCAGTGGGCCGACCCCATGCTCAGTCACTCATGTACTTCTCGCTGCTTCATGCCTGGCTCGCCCTTGGCATGCATGGGATCCAGGCCAGCAGCATGAGCTGAGAGCAGCCTGCCAGGCTGAGTGGGTGAAACTAGTTGAGTAGGCCCGGGCAAAAGTCAAGCAAAGGCACCACTGTCCACAATTTCCAGCCAGAACAGTGACACCCCAAAACTCCCCTAACAGTAGATTATCATTTTTTTGGTAAAAGCTGCTAGAAAACATCTTGCCAAGATGCAATTCTAAGCAAAATGTTCGAGTCAACTTACAAACTCCAAGAAATATTCAATTTACAATGGAAATGCTGAGTTGATCATTAGATTTTGCTCTATGAATAAAGCATCCTGAGCAACACTATTTTTTAAAGCCCATAAACCACTTTGGTCTTAGTACTGCTAATCCCATCTGTCAGTTTCTAACTTGCCAGAGCATAGCTTATAAAATGTTACTCTTAAAGCCAAGATGGAAGAAGCTCTTTGACAAAACATCCCATTCAGGGGATAAAAAAATCTTAAACCTTAAAAGGAAAAGATTATTTAGTCTGCCCTCATCAGCATTCAGAGAGGAGAGGAGAGAATCTAAGAGTGACATGACTTGCCCAGTATTGCATGATGGCCACATGGCAAAGCTTCCTGCAAGGTCTAGAGGCCAGGTGGCCTGAGCGCAATCCAGTCTTCTTTCCACTTCCCCATGTTTTTAATCTCATTGAATTTGGCAGTTGTTTCCGCCTTTTTTTTTTTTTTTGAGACGGAGTTTTGCTCTTGTCACCCAGGCTGGAGTGCAATGGTGCGATCTCGGCTCACAGCAACCTCCACCTCCAGGGTTCAAGCCATTCTCCTGCCTCAGCCTCCAGAGTAGCTAGGATTACAGGCATGTGGCCACCACGCCCAGCTAATTTTGTATTTTTAGTAAAGACGGGGTTTCTCCATGTTGCTCAGGCTGGTCTCAAACTCTGGACCTCAGGTGATCTGCCTTCCTTGGCCTCCCAAAGTGCTGGGATTACAGGCATGCGCCACTGCGCCAGGCCATATTAGCCTGTTTTTAAAGGTTCTAGGTAATCTGTGTTACATTGCTACTTGAACAAAGGAGTGATTTAAGGTGGTAATATATAGCACTAGAAAATAAGTGGTACTACTGTAGGTGGCCTGGGATTTATACCTCATTACCAACTTGGTCTCATTTATTCATTTATTCAATCAATGAGAACTGCTCCACACACTCAGACCACAAATGAAGTCTCCATTCTTTTCATTGATTATGTAATAACAAAGAAACACAGGTATGTCTTCTTGGCAGGAAAGATTCCAAGATCTTCTTCTTGAAGCTTTACTTGGAATTCCCAAAGAATTCTAAAATTGCATACAGTCTAAAAGATAGGGTCAATCAGGTTTCTACAGCCATGCCGAGTTAGAGATAAAACTTTACCAGACCACAGCTGCTACTGAGTCTCAATATTCTCTAAAGTTGAGATGGAAAAAAATGGTTGGACAGAGTCACACATAAAGAGGGGCACCCACTGATTCAGATTCTGGAACTGAATACTATGGTCTTTAGAGAAGGATCCCACTCTCAATTACATACCTACCCTCAGGTACTCCGGGAATGTGTTTGCAAGGTTGAGGTTTTTATGTTTGAATGCACAGCACCTCCAAATGAGCCAGCCACACTCCAGGATGCCTGGTCATTTATGTATTCACATAATACATATTTACCCAGCATATGAGGCCAAATGGAAAAACTCGTAGATTTTTGTATTTTTCTTCATGCCTGGCTTCTGGTTGCTGGGGTCAGAGGCAAATATGGAGATGGGATTATGAGTTAAATATTTGTAACTGGATTAAATGATGTAATTAACTATAAATTATATAAAGTAATAGAATAAAATAGCAACTGTCCAGTTCCCAATGGCATGAGAGAGTATAGAGCTCTTTCAAAGAAAAAATAAACACACTGACATCAAATATTTATAATAAAGCTAATAAGGTTACAACTAATGGTCCTGGTTTCCATGTAAAAAATATAATTGAATGGGACCCCAGAATTAAAGGATGTGACCCAACCAAACTCACTTATAATTATAACTAGGAGATAAGCAAAATAAACCTTTTATTTAAAGAAAAACTCAACTTTGCCATCACTGCCTCCTGAAGATTTGAGCATAGTTCTACATTAAGGGAACAAATCCTGATACCACTCTCTTTCACTCACAAAGACAGAAGTGACAGAAGAAAAGAAGAAAAATAGTGTCATCTCCTGGATCCCTTCTTCCTGAAGGTTAACATGTAAGCTCATTGTTCAGCTAAGCACATTATGGAATCTTTGGATATGGAACGATGTGATGGTTAATTTTATACGTCAACATGACTGGACTACAGGGGGCCCAGATGTTTGGTTAAACACTATTTTGGGTGTGTGTGTGAGGGTGTTTCTCGATGAGATTAACATTTGAATCTGTAGACTGAGTAAACCAGATTGCCTTCACTAATGTGGGTGGCCCTCATCCAATCCCCTGAAGGCCAGAAAAGAATAAAAGACCAAGTAGGAAAGAATTCTCTCTCTGCCTACGTTAGAGCTTCCTTCTTTTGAAGGAAGAAGACATCATCAATCTTCTTCCTTCAGACTGGAACTTACACCATCAACCCTCTCCTAGGTCTCCAGCTTGCCAACTGCAGATCTTGGGACTTCTTAGCTTCCACAGTTATATGAGCCTATTCCTTATTTTATATAATGAATTTAATATAAGATACATGTATTATATATATCTTATATTTTATATAAGATACATGTATTATATATATATCTTATATTTTATATAAGATACATGTATCTTTTTTTTTTTTTTTGAGACAGAGTCTTGCTCTATCACCCAGGCTGGAGTGCAGTGGTGCAATCTCAGCTCACCACAACCTCTACCTCCCAGGTTCAAGTGATTCTCATGCCTCAGCCTCCTGTGTAGCTGGGACTATCAGCATGCAACACCATTCCTGGCTAATTTTTATAATTTTTGATAGACACAGGATTCACCATGTTGGCCAGGCTGATCTCAAGCTCCTGGCCTCAAAAGATCTACCTGCCTTGGATATATGTATCTTATTGGTTCTTTTTTTTCTGGAAAACCCTGAGTAATATACACAACCAGACACTTAGGGAAAGCAAAGTTACTCTCCATTTTAAAGAAGTGAGAGGAATTAGATTTCCAAGAAGGAGCTCAGGGAAAGGGGCTTTGGCTAAGAAGAAAGTGAGGAGTCCTGCATAAAAGGAGCTTACACCAGGAAAGAGGCTATATCTATGGAGAAATGTGGTGAATAAAAGTATTACATAGGTGAAAGAGCTTGGAGGAGAGAGATATCTTGAGTTAACTGTTTGGTTTCTTGCCAGTGGGAGGAGAGACAGCCTGTGATTCAATTCCCTTTGTGACTCTAAACTTTCAGTGCCATCTGCTACTCACTCAGGTATCTTGTGGAAGTGGTCATTGGGAGGAATAATAGAAAACATACTCTATTTCAGACCTATGCTGGCATTGCAAGTACCAGGCCCAGCTCTTACAGGCACATCGGGAAAGACAGTCAGTCTTCCAGATCTGAGCTTCTAAACATTAGCCTACTGACATTTTGGACTGCATAGCTTTGTTGGGGAATCTGTGTGTTGCTGAATATTTAGCAGCAGCATATTTGTTTGTCTTCTATACATTAGATGACAGTATCACCCCTCCGTGTAGCAACAAAAAGTTCTCCAAACATTGCCAAATGTCCCTTGGGTGGAGGAAGAGAGTTCCACCTTCATTTCAGAACCTCTAGTCTAAAGTATATGTAGAAAGAGCTTTACGGAAGGGGAGATCTTACTTCAGGACAAACCTACCAGGGTCCAATCAATGGAAGGAAAAGCTAAAAATTTAAACTGGACCTCACTTTGAAGAGAAATATTTTCTTAGTCCCTCTTACGTATAAATAGTCAAATTCTTTAAACTTCGCAAAAATTAGTAAAGGTTTCCCCAACAAATTTACAAATCACTACTGCATAGAACATACTGGGAGGAGAAATGAAGGTATTATTTTATTTATTTTATCTGACATCCTAGCATTCTCCAAAAGGTCAAACACAATAAAATCACTAACAATAAATAGTTAGATGATAGGAAGACAGGTAAATAAAATCCTTGGCTTGATTAGTTATAATACTATTACTGGCAGGGGAAAGATTGGAGCAAATTAACCAAGTGGAAGGTGATCAGACTAGGTATTTGTATAGTTCACAGTAACAATAATATTGTTCAAATAATTTTTTTTCTGTAGTTTTACTTTGTCACCAAAAAGTGAAGAAGTTGGACTAGGCAAATACAGAAATTTCTTCTGTTTGATAGAAGCCTTTAGTACTACTCAGTCTGGATTGATGAAAAACGAAACATTTTCCTGAATATAGAAAAAGTACATTCCTGGAGAAAAAAATGTGTTTCCAACAGTTCTACCAGCCCTTGAGAAATGAAGGGAATGCACAAGATAAAAAAGCCCATTTTTGCCTTGGGCTTGATGTTAAGAAACTTCTGCCAAAAACGAAAAGGACAGAACTGCAGAGGGTCAGGACGATAAAGATGTGAGCCATCTAGAAATTTACCACATCGACATAGTAATTCCTTTGTGCAGAAAAACTACATGAATTCTGTGATAATCATTTGTGAAAGAAAGAAAAATATGTTGTGTTTGAGAGAAGAGTGAAAGGCTTTCAGCTCAGCATCATAAAAGTCACTATTAGAAAAGGGAAAAATACAAATCCCAAAGCAACTATTAAAACACCACCAATAACAAATAATGGTTCCTCCATAAATTTATTTTGATGATTATACCTTGTGTTCTATCTCACAACAAACTGTCAGCAGCAAGACCTGCAGACAGATGTAAGTTTAAACTGTTTAACTCCACCTAAGAGTGAAATTAGGCCACAGTTTCTGTCTTCAATGAAACTCCAATGAAACTGATGCACATCCCTCCTCCGTGATGTCATGGTTCTCTTCTCATCAGAGAATAATCTCAAATTCCTCTGCAACGCCCCTTGATTCTACAACTTTGGATGGAATTTTACACATAAAAATCACACAAGTGTGTTTACCTTCTCATAAGAAATCATTGTATAATTCTCAGGGGCCCTTCCCTGCCCCGAAATAAGATAGCCTCCCTCTTCTCATTTGTATAGGTTCAGGATGGCTGCAGAGGCCCCACACAGTTTACAGAAAGGAAGCCAGTTGATGCTCTAAATGGAAAGTACATCACAATAATAAATCTGCAAACAAACCATAAAATTAGAAGATGGTGAATAACTTAATGGGATCCACAGGCAGAAGAGAACTTCCCATTAAAAGAGAGAGAGAGAGAGTGCTTCTCTGGGGTTTCCCATCTCTCTGGGAAGTAGTATGTGGCAGGTGTTGTCTTCATTCCACTGACAGCAATGAACGAGAGGTCAAGAGTCAATGGGTTTGTTTGAATCTGAGCTCTCTGGCTTCTAGGTTACTGCCACTCAGCCAGGACCTCTGTCCATTTGCCTGTGCTGTTGCCTCCCCATTGGCATTGGTCAAAAGAATATTCTGTGCCCCTTTCCAAGAACTGCAGTCAGACATCAGTGGTCTAAGAGATATTCAGAGTTCTGGTCAGGTGAACTAGTTTCTTGTTCCAAGTCAGGGGGCATTCCCATGCTACAATTGCCAAGACTCATAGGAGAGGAGAGAGTGTTGGTCTAACCTACCCTCTTCTGAATGTGTATTCTTTGGTCATAAAGAGAGGGGGAGGGATCAAGAAAGATACAGTAAGAAAGAAATGTTAAAAATAATGACAAACATCTTATGAGACTTACAGTCTACACCAATCTTTTGCATGCATGTTTTCATTTTCCATGCCAGCACCATTTTTTAAAGATGTACTGTTTTTACACAGGAAAAAATTTAAGACTCAGAGGGGCTAAGAGGTTTATCCAGGTTGAGTGGAAAAACAAATAAAATATCAGAATTCCAAATCCTTGTTTTTTCTTGTTTCCTAGTACACAGGGACTTACAGATTTTGTTTAGAGATTAATATTTTTGTAGGGTTTTCATTAGTCAGTTTTCTTAGGTGGACAGATAACCATTTTGCTGGATCCTACATCAATTCAGCTCTTTTCCTAACCAATTTCAGTTCTTTGATTAGAGAAATGAAACAATTGACTGTCCCTCTTCTCTTCCCTCTGTCCTTGCTAGTGAGCCCTGACAAAGCAGGGAGGTGTGAAGTATTGATGAAGATGTGGGGGGTGTGTTGGCTCCTGTGCCCTAAGGAAACATGAATAAATGCAAGGATCACTTTCAACTGGTTGGCTTTGATTTGAGATCCCTGTCTCTAGAGCTGGATTTCTCTTACTTATGTATCAATCATGCCCTAAATGGCCTACTTTGTCCCCAAAGTCTTCACTGACTGAGCTGCCCATCTCATGTCACAATTTCTCTGTAATTATGTGATTTCTATATATCTTACCCACCCAACCATGGACACAATGTTATACCTCGGATACAAATCTTTCTATGACTGGGTCTGTGATGTTTACAATGTGTGCCCTGATAACCACCTGCCTACCTGAACTTCTGTTGATTACCAGTTATCAGCTCATTGGTCAATTATCTTGTCAAATAATAAAAGAAATTGCTACCATTTATTGAGCACATGAGTGTCTTGTACTGTGCTAAGCACTTTAGCTGAGTTATCTTATTTGTTTCTTAAAATATCCCTGTAAGGACCATGTATCTGAATCCCTGGATCTTGAATGTCTTTTACCCTTGGATTAGGAATGGGCGAATGAAAGAGTCATTTGTGGAAAAAAAAAAAATCTGTCAGACACAGATACCACTGATTCCACTTAAATGTGGGCCAGCAGGATATGTCTTCAAATATGTAAAAGCAAAAAGATATGTGTTCAAAATAACTTGGCAGGAATATTTTACATAATGGAAAATGAAGGTCTATGTGTTTTAAATCCTTATAATGCATGTATAAAAACCATAAATCCTTAAATTGCCAACTAAATAAATGCTTCGTAGTGACTTGCCCCTTAATCATCCAGGAAAATTCGATAAGAACTAAGAAGTTATAAGAGCTCTTCGTTTGGGACATATTGTTTCACTTTGGCAAAATGATGTGGGGTTGTGAGGAGGAAAAACAAAGTGAGTTTTTTCTACTTAGGCAAACATGAAAGTAAAAACTATCACCAGTGATTTTTGAGACAATTGAAGCCTCTATATTGAAATGCATTGGGAGTTTGTTACGCTATTAGAAAAATATACAGTCCATTTACTATTATTTAACCACATTAATCATTATGATGAAATATGTTGTGAGCTAATTCATGAATTTCATACTTAGACGATTACATTGCTGCATAGGGTAATGATTTTAAACAGTGACAGGTAAACTTTTTCCATTTTGGCAAAAATGAGTAAGTACAGATTTTCCTCTGCGGGGATCACAGATTCTTGACACACCCAAACTTCTATAGACATATACCAGTAATGAGAAAATGGAATCCATCCACTATTACTTTAATGTTAACCTTCAGCTTAAAAAAAATCTTCTACAAGGGTTTGACATCATTGCCTTGACAATTATAAATTAAGCAGGGGCAGAATTCTGCCTACTCTAGGGAATCTAAATTCTCAGAAATTTCACTATCCAAGCTTATGATCTCTCCAAACAATCAAATGTCAGTTTTGAAGGTCATTCCTTTTGCAGATGTCTGCTCACAACAGACAACAATGGGTATGGTGTTAATGGCTCAATGGCTCAACCAGGGTAGGGACTATATTTAATTGCACATCACTGCACCCTACTCTCTAACGCAGTAGCTGGCACGTAATAAAAGTTCCATACGTAATGACTATTCCAGGTCCTAATATCTGACACTAATTGCCTGTGTGATTTTGGGATAGTCATTTAATACATTAAGGGATTTGAACTTAAAGGGCACCAAGATCTTTTCCAGCTCTGATATTTTACTAGTCATTGACTGAAGTCCCTGGGTGTTCACCAGTTTACTATAATGACTACAGAGAAAAACAGTGTTCCTCCCAAAAACACTTAAAATGAAATAATCCCTATCTCCTTCATTCAACCAATTCATGACTATTCCTCACGCAATCTATCATTTGCCAGAGGAAAAGCCATTGCTCATCTTTTATAAAAAGTGTTCTCAAAATCCAACCCATAATGGAACTAACAGTTTCTTGTCCAGCATAGGAAACATATTAACCTGATTTGATTCTGTTCCCATTTTGGTTCTCAGAATTTCAGTCTCCTTTGGAACCTTTATTATTGCCATTTAATTAAACCAATTCCTTCCATACCTTTTAATTTATTTAAAAAAAAAAAAAAAAAAAAACCCTCTCTTTTCTCAACCACTAGGAGGCAGTGTTTCAGTAGTTCTAAGCTAACAAAGACTGATCAGCCCAGAACACTGAAGTGGAATTTGACTCCTCAAATCTGAAAGTTTCCCTTAGACTTTGCTTCTTCAAGAAATAGGGGAAATAACATCTTTCTCACCAAGAAATAACCAATAGATATATTTTCACCATTAAATCACTAATAATCCTAAAAGATATATGCAAACTCCTGTTGGAATAATTTTTTTAAAAGTCTCTGCAGTTTATAATGCTATTATTTGGGGTGTTCTTAATGTTTAATTTACCATTTACCCATTCAAAACAATTCATCATGCCATTAATCACTTCTCTATTATCATCAAATATTGAATGACACATCTGTATTTTAAAGAATGTAACAAGTACTTAAAGGACAAATCCCTTTAATTCTATAGAAAGTGTTTTAATTTTTAAGTGGAAGGTAGTAAGTTTTTAAGAAGGTCCTAAGATAGGAAAATGGGAAAGGAAAGAGCAGAGCATGTTCTTTAGTGCTAGGCCTATTTTATAGATTTATTGAAATCTCAAAGCCACTCCATGAAGTAAATATTATTCCTATTTACAAGACAGAAAACTAAAGCCAAACTTCATTTAAAGTCAAATAATTAAGTGCCCAGGATTTGAATTAAGGCCTGTCTGATTCACCAATCTACTACACTAAGTTGTCTTGCAAATAAAAACAACAACAGTAACAATAACAATAAGTGAACTGTAAAGCAACCCAAAATTTGGCACAACAGTCTCTCAATTCAGTGCTCTAATCTTGATCGCAGTCTGGAAATTCATCATTAATCAACACAAAGTCACTACTTGGAAACAGAGCCAGCCACTGATTGTACTTAGGCTTTGTAAGAACAACACTCACTGCATATTCTCTGAGAATGTGTTTTTTAAAATTTGCATTGTTTTTATTATTAGGGACTTATTTAATAATAGCCTTCCTAAGCCTCCTTTCCTTGATTTGAAAGGCCATCACCATTGCAACCCTAAATTATTCTTTCTGAATGGTAAGAAAATCATGAAAACTCTTGTTGTACCTCTGCCCAAAGCCTATGCCCCAGGAAGAGAATTTTAAAAGTAATTAGTGTAACAGCTCTCACCACAGGCTTTAGGCCCCCTGTCTTAAGCCCCATAGTTAACAAACTTGAATATGTGCAGGCTTGTGAGTTTTATTTTTATCAATTCCATTTTAATATTTTACTGACCATCACCTATGCCTAGGTTTTCACAATAGCAAGTAAAATGGCTGAATCTTTGCACACTCATAGCATTCTTCTTTTCAAACTACAGAAACTAAGGTAAGGGATGTGTACAAAGAGACATGATTAAAACCATCCTTGCCACTGGACTTCTTGCAACAAATCAAACAAATTTTAAAAGTAATACAATTAACTGCCAAGATATTTCTCAAATATTCAAATGGAGGAGCAGTTTACCTTAACCTCAATTACCTTAATAGAATTAATAGAATTAAGTGGTAGAATTCTTAGAAAGTATCTGTTAAGTGCTTAACAGGTTCTTGTAGAATAATAATAGAGTTAGCTATTGCTCTAGTTGTCTCTGCACAGTTTTTGTGTGCTAAGATGGGTAGAGAAAAATTATCAGTGCTTACTGAAAAATAGGAGCTCTAAAAATGTGGAAAGAGATGGGGAACCCGCAATTAGATCAAGAAAATAACTGAAGTACATCTGGAGTGTTGGTGCATTTCTTCTCAGAGTAATAATAAAACATCCAACAGACCTCTTAACAACACAGGACATCACCATCATCACAGTGTAATCTTAAGAAAGAAAAGGTACAAGCAAAGCTCCCAGTCCACAGAGGAAGGGATTGCGGGAAAGAGAAATAAAGGAAATGGGGGTGGAGTAAACCCAGCCCTGCTGTGAAACCCTTTCCACTCAGTAGGTGAGGGATCATTTGTAATCACATCCTCTTTGACTTGGACAGTTTCCAGTGACAATTTAGAGAGGAGCCCCTAGGCCTGAGGGAGAGGCATTGGAGAAAAAAAAAAAAAAGGGAAACATAAATAGCTTTCTGCAGGAAATACAAATACACACACACACCCCCCATTTCATGGAATGGTGATCATGTTGCACATATTGATTTCAGAGAATGTAAAATGTGGAGCAGTGTCTTAAGGTAAAGGAGATAAAGTACAGTGCACACTTCTTTTTCAGGCACTTCCCATATAGCCTTTTCCCATCTCCCTTGGCTCTTATAATAAGAACACCAAAATAAAAAGATTACCGTCGACTGCCAAATCACTGTGGCCCCCAGTTGAGGACAATGAAAACCCTAGACTAATATCTATGGTGAATCTCTGGAGTCATATGGTAGACTACCAGTTTTCAGGAGCTTAAATAGTCAATAAAAATGCCTATGACTTTCTTTTTTTCTTTACAGGATAGTTCATTCTCATTATGCAAGATCATCCTAAGCGACTGCCAAATTAAATAGTCACCATAGTGCTTCCAATTTAAAAGCCAGAAAACATTTGCATTCTGATAAAATGGCTTCCATCGGATGAAGATCCTTTGAAACCCACAGTCCTCTAGCATTTTAAAGGCCGTTTGCTGAGAACCTTCTCTGACTTTGGAGCTCCCCTGTTTGCACTCTGTTAACAGTCTAGCAACTGGTCACAGCATAATTAGCCATTTGTTTCTTCAGCTAAGGGGCCAGTGGTGAATGTGGCTTCTAAGCCAAGAGCAGGGCCCCACCCTGAGCAAATCTGGCCTTAAAAACAGGCCTTCGAAAACCTACTTCTCAGTTGCCAAATACTCTAACATAAACACTGCCCCCTTTTTGAAAGCAGGTTGGATCAGAACTAGATCAGACTATTATTGCTTTTGCCTTCAGTTCTAATCTTTCAATGAACAATAGGGGGGAAAAAAAGGCCCAGGCCAGAACGTATTGCCTGACCAGCCTGTCAGAAACTGATGTCATTACAGAGCTGATACAATAAGAGAAGATTAGACTCAAAGGTCCTTGGATATATATTTACTTATGTAGATAAACATTTTTATACTATATACATATTCACTTTCATGTAAATAAACATTTATATGTATGCATATATCTGAGAGAGACTTTAAAGAAAAATGTGAAAAACTATTTTAAGTGTTATCTAAAAAAAAACTAAATCAAACACTATTTCATCAAATTTTTAAAAGTGTTGTTTGTAAGCATTTGGAAAGGAAAGAAATAAGCCTTTATTGTGACCAAATTATCTTTTTTATCCCCTCCATTTCTAATTTTATTTATTTACTAAACACATATAGCACTACCTATGCGCCAGGTACTATTCTAAGCACTCTGTAAATAATAACTTGTTTAATCATATAACGACCCTATGAAATATGTGCTATTATTATCCCTACCTGACAGATGAGGACACTGAGTAGAGAGAGGTCAAGTCACTTGCCGAGGGTCACACAGCTACCAGCGGTCAAGCTGGAATTTGAGCCAGGCATCCCACCTGTGAAATCTGTGTTCTTCACTTTGCTTCCTCCCTAAGTGAAAATTAATCTCATTTTAAAATCTTCACAGATGAGGAACTTAAGTTACATGTTTATATAACTAATCTATTTAACTCGTGCCAAATCTGAACAAAAATATGGAAATAATTTATGCCAACTAAGGACAATAGCACTAATAAAGATATTTTCATAACACATTTATGTCTTATAAAATTAGTACCCTGGCTGGGTGCAGTGGCTCACGCCTGTAATCCCAGCACTTTGGGAGGCAGTTCACGAGGTCAGGAGATCGAGACCATCCTGGCTAACACAGTGAAACCCCATCTCTACTAAAAATATAAAAAATTAGTCGGGCATGGTGGCACACACCTGTAATTCCAGCTACTCGGGAGGCTGAGGCAGGAGAATGGCGTGAACACAGGAGGCAGAGCTTATAGTGAGCCAAGATCGCACCACTGCACTCCAGCCTGGGCGACAGAGCAAGACTCCCTCTCAATAAATAAATAAATAAATAATAAAATAATAAAATAAAATTAACACCCTGGCCAGGCACGGTGACTCACGTCTATAATCCCAGCACTTTGGGAGCCAAAGTGGGAGGAGCACTTGAGGCCAGGAGTTCGAGGCCAGCCTGAGCAACATAGTGAGACACCATCTCTACAAAAAATTAAAAAATAAAAATTAGCCAGGCGTGGTAGCAGACCCCTAGAGTCCCAGCTACTCGGGAGGCTGAAGTGGGAGGATTGTTTGTGTCCAGGAGTTCAAGGCTGCAGTGAACTATCACTGCAACACTGTAGTCCAGCCTGGGTAACGGAGCAAGATTCTGTCTCTAAAAAGAAAAATGAAAGTGGAAATAAATAAATTAAATTAAATTAAAACCAGCTCTCTTCAATCTTCCTATACTCTCTTTAAAAAAAAAAAAAATTTCAATTTTTTATTTTTTTGAGATGGAGTCTCACTCTGTCACCCAGGCTAGAGTGCAATGGTGTGATCTCGGCTCACTGCAACCTCTGCCTGCCGGGTTCAGGCGATTCTTCTGCCTCAGCCTCCCGAGTAGCTGGGATTACAGGCTCGCAGAACCACGCCCAGTTAATTTTTGTATTTTTAATGGAGATGGGGTTTCACCATGTTGGCCAGGCTGGTCTCGAACTTCTGACCTGAAGTGATCCGCCCACCTTGACCTCCCAAAGTGATGTGAGCCACCACACCCAGCCACAATCTTCCTATACTCTCTAACTTGCATTTCTTGCATATATGGTGAGCAACATAGCTCTCTGCATGCATCACCAGATGGTCCTCCAGACCTCTCTGTTCAACAGTTAGTACAGTTGAGTCACTTGATACCTCATTCCCAACTAAGATTTACAAAGCATATTTAAAAGAGGAAAATCACACATTGGTTACCAGTTCATTGTAAAATGGTGCAAAAATTAGACTGATAATAAAATGTTTTATTAGGCACATCCTTTTCATATCTGCTATATTATAACTTGTCTTGATTTTAAATAAAAAGGCCCTTCTAGAAGCATCTATCTAAAGTCTATACAGGTTATGTTCATACTGTTATAAAATTATAAAGTCTAGACAGAGTTTGCTGGGCTTTGACTTTAAACTATTAAATAAGAAAAAAGATGATCTTGGCAAGGAAACAATTAGATAATATTCTCGATTTTCACAATATTGATTCGTGTGTGTTGTAGAATTTCTGGAAGGAAGTTAAAACAACAATGGCTAAATCTTGCTTGATGATTACAGTACTTAATTTATATTTATTAATGGCAATAGTAATAATGGACCTTATTTTAAAGTCTTCAATCTGTCCCCATCTCTCAAACCATACTACCACCACCATAGTTCAGGGTTTAACACTTCTCACTGTCTAATCTTATCTCCTCCCCTATTTAAATTACAACTGATAGATTGATCTTTCTGGAACACATATGTCACTTTCTGCTTAAAATATTTCTGCTGTTCTCTAGTCTCTTGATGACCAAATTATAACTTCTTAGAGGAGTATTTGGGATTTCTACTACTTTATTACTACCATAGCCATGTTTCAACCTCTTACGTTTTGCAAAAGCATTCTTCCACATATGTGCTTTCCCATATGTTATTCCCCGACTTGAGACATCATACCCATATCCTATCCTCACCCAATCTGGGCAATTTCATCATTCTTCAAATACCATCTCTCGTATACGCCAAAGACTTTTTCTGATCTGTCTCCTTGTCTGACTTAGACGGCTCTCTGAAAGGTTATAATAGCACCAAGTTCTTACCTCTATAATTCAGTCAATTACTTATCCTTTTGGAGAACATTAAAGACCTACATTACATGCTCAAGTTTCTATGCACTCCAGTAAATGTGAACTTTTTGAGGGAAGACACATTTTAAAGCTTTTTTCTTTCAATACCTCACAACTAGCATGGTGCCTGGCACAGTGATCAATAAATGCTGAATAAATGGCCAAATTTCAAGAAATCACATATACATAAGAAAATGTTATGCAACCAAGAAAATCACTGAATTGTGTATAATCTACTAGTCAAGGTTCTTTGGTAGAACAATGGCAGTCTTATGTATAGCCCTCTCAGGCTTTTGGTATCAATAAGAAGAACATACATACACAGCAGTAAGATAGTCCTATGTGATGTTAATATTCACAGGTAACTTGCATAAATAAAAGTGCAAGTGTGTGTGCATTCAAAACTACATTAGCAACATCCAAATAAATTGTTACAAATCTTTTCAAAATATTTAGTAATTTTTTCCAGAAGTTCCATCCTCTTTTGCATTAGATGTTTAAATACCCTCCAGTAGATTATCTTTTTTTAAAACAACTTTTAATTAAAAAGTGAGGATAATTAGGCTGGGCACGGTGGCTCACGCCTGTCATCCCAGCACTTTGGGAGGCCAACGTGGACAGATCACGAGGTCAGGAGATAAAGGCTATCCTGGCTAACACAGTGAAACCCCATATCTACTAAAAATACAAAAAATTAGCCGGGCATGGTGGTGGGCACCTGCAGTCCCAGCTACTTGGGAGGCTGAGGCAGGAGAATGGTGTGAACCTGGGAGGCAGAGTTTGCAGTGAACCGAGATTGTGCCACTGCATTCCAGCATGGGCGACAGAGCAAGACTCCGTCCCCCACCCCAAAAAAAAAAAAAAAAAAAAAAAAGTGAGGTTAATTAATAATTCCAAAGATTACTATCTTTTAGAATCGTGCAAAGATGTCCGTAAAACTTCCTAGCAGTAAATTAAGTAGAGTTATCATTTTTAAAGATGATGGAGTTAAGCATATCCTACTATTTGTAATTAAAATTTATCTGGGTGTATGTTTGTTTATTCTCTGTTGTCCACATTAGATTGTAAGCTGCCAAAAAAAGTACCCGAATTTCTTACTATAATCCGTTAGCACAAAGCAAATATGAAAGAAGTATTTTAAAATCTTCCTTTCAACTTCAGCTTCTGAAGGAGATAATTAATTCATGGAAGAACAACATATGCTCATAAAACATCAAAACCACCTGATAAATTCGCATATTTAAAGAATCAGAAATCTGCAGAAGCATACAAAGAGAGAAGAACCATTCAAAAGTGACTTGATGATCTTTAGCTCTCCTTGAAAGCATTTGCTGATCCTGGAAGGCACTGTAGGTTAGAAATCTGGACTTGACCCAGGAAGCATCCTACTGGAGGACAGAGAAACAAGGAGAACTTCAGAGAGTTGCATAGAACTGAAGGGCCAAAATTGTAGAATTAAAGGACATTAACCACAGACTCTGTGTCCCTCTTAGGACTCTGCCATGTTTGGAAGTTATAGGGTCAGGATACCAGAAAGCTAAGCCAATTGCCTCTCAGAGACAGAGTAGAAATTATTATGACCACTCAGGGCTAAGAAGAAAAACACCTTCTAGGCTCCCAATTAGAAAGCACTGTAAGGCCATGCTTTAATCAGAATTAGACTGCTTATTACTAAAATTGCAACTAGCCTCTCCCCACCTCAGTTTATAATTGGATCCCATTCCACCCCACATGCATATACACAACTGTCTATTTATCCAGCAGAGGAAAGAGCAAATTTTGTGTGGTGAAAGAAAACAACTAAAAATGCTAAAAATGTTAGCATTCAATCAAACATTTTTAAGAAAATAAACAGGACTATATGATTGACATCCAAACACACACACACACACACACACACACACACACACAAGCATATCCACAGATGATCCACACATTACAGTTAGCACAGATTTTGAAAGAACTATCATAAAGTTTAAGACAGTAGATGAATTGATTATCAAACTAATTAAAAGGTAGAAAATTTCAACAAATAGTAGTATATATAAATAATTATAATTTACAAATATCACAAGAACATTCTAGAAATTAAGGGCTGTGCATAGGTGATAGACTTTGGATGTTTGTTCCCTCCAAATATCATGCTTAAATGTGATCCCCAGTGTTGGAAGTGGGGCCTGGTGGAAGGTGTTTGGGTCATAGAAGTGGATCCCTCCCCTGAATGGCTTGGTACCCTCCCCATGGTAATGAGTTCACACAAGATCTCATTGATAAAAATTCTGGGACCTCCCTGACCTCACTCCCTCTTTCACCATGCAAGGTGACTGCTCCTCACTCACCTTCTGCCATGAGTAAAAGCTTCCCAAGGCCTTACCAGAAGCCAAGCAGATACTGGTGCCATGCTTGTACAGCCTGTAGAACCATGAGCCAAATAAACCTATTTTCTTTTTAAATTACCCAGTCTCAGGTATTCCTTTATAGCAATGCAAAATGGATGAATGCTGTAGGTTTACCAGGAAGTAGACATACTTGTAAGACAAATAGCAAGTAGAAGATAAGACTAGTAATTTCAGAGACAGGTGAATAGAAAATGTATATACTTAAGTAAAGAAGGAAAGGAAGAAAAGGATGACAGGAAAAGAACAAAGTGTAAAAAAATATATCAGACACATTTGAATGGCATAACACAAGTGTAATAAGATTATAAGAAAGAAGAGACAGGAATGAGATAGAAGCACAATTTGAAGAGCTAAGCACTGATAATTTTCCAAAACTGATGAAAAAAAACCCCAACTCACCAATTTCAGAAGCCTACCGAAGAGTATATAAAACACTGAAAGAGTACATAAAACACTTGGTCATATTGCAGCCAAACTACTGAAAACCAAGATAAAAATAAAAACTTTAAAAGAGCCAGAGGAAAGAAATACAAATTTCTTTCAAAATATACCCCAAATCTCTGACAGCTGACTTCAAAACAGAAATAATAGAAGCCAACAGACAATTGATTGACATTTTTACAGCGCTAAAAGAAAGTAACCATTAACTTAGAATTGTACCCATAGGGGAAAAAAATTTCCAAAATGTGACTAAGCTTAAAAACACTTTTGATTAACAAAACATGTCAAGTATTTAATGCCAAAAGATTTTCTTTGAAATAAATGTAAAAGAGTTTATCAGGTGAAAGGAAAATTACACTTCATAGAAACAAGGAAGTTCAGAAAGGAATGAAGAGCAATGGAAAAGGTGAATATGTATGCAAATATAAACAAATATTGACCCTATAAAATGATATTTTGAATACCTCATTGAATTTAAAATATATGTAAAAATGAAATGCACGATAAAACATTGCAAATAGCAAGAAGGAATTTAGAGTTTAAAAGGTCTAAGATTTTAGCAATATTGAGAAAAATAGTAAAGCTAACAGTTTGTACTAGATTATAAGTTAAGAATTCATGTTATAATCACTAGCTAATCTATAAAAATAGTAAAATTATTTTATGAAAAACAGGTATATATTATAGTTGGGATAATTTGAGCAAAAAAGAAAGGAATTGAATAATGTGGTATTATAACCCCAAATATAAAAATAAATATCCATGAGTCCATACTAATATAAATGATTGAAAATGAGTAAGAGAAAAGAACCAACTATCTCATGAAGAAGAATTCCAAATATTTATGTAGATACTTCACCCTCAAAAAGGCAGAGTATAACCCCCTATTCCTTAAGTGTGGGCTGCACATAGTGACTTCCTTACAATAAATACAGTATGAAAATAGGGAAAAACTAACTTTACAGTACAGAAAACCAACACTGCTTCAGTCCCATAATGAAAATGAACATAAACAATGATAAGTAATATTGACAGAATATACGTTTTATGTGAAATAAAAATGGTAGTTTACCTCTGTGGTCATTCTCAAACAGATTAGCTCCAATAAAATCATGAGAAGACCATCAGACAAGTCTCAGGCAGGGGCATTGTATAAGATATTTGACTAGTACTCCTTAAAACTGTCAAAGTCCTTTTTATGCTCATCAAATACAAGTACAGTCTGAGAAACTGTCACAACCAAGAGAATCCTAAGTAGTCATGAATACTAAATGCAATGTGACACCTGAATGGATCCTGGAACTACAACAACAACAACAACAACAACAATACATTAGGTAAAAGCAAAACAAAGAAAACCTGAATCTATTTGGAGGTTAGTTAATAATAATCATTAATTATAGCAAATATACCACATTTATATAAGGGGTTAGTAACATGGGGAAATAGATGTAGTGGAAGTGAGAATGTTCTATACTGTCTTTGCAATTTTTTTCTGTAAATCTAAGACTGTTGGAAGTAAAAATTTTAGAAAAGGGTGACAGATGAATAATACAATAATAAAGCAATGTTTCATCAATTTAAAAGGAAAAGGAGAAAGCAATGAATAAAGACGATTAAAACAGAAAAAAAAGAAAAATTTAAAAATCCATATTTATTATTTATTACATTCAATATAAATGGACTAAATCTACATTTTTAAAAAAACCCTAAAATTACCAAAATCAATTGTTAAATGCCTACCTACTCTAGCCTTCTTGCAAAAAACAAACTTTTAATTTCAAGTATAAAATACAGTTCAAAATAAAAGTATAGAAATAAAGATACCATGCAAACACTAGCCAAAAGAAAAGTGATTTAGCATATTATTATTAAACAAAGTAGGCATAAAGCCAAGAAGCATTATTAAATAAATTTAATAAAGATAAAGGGTTTAATCTAATAGATATCAGTGTACATGACAAATAACAATATCTGAGAATATGAAGACAGAAAGGGAAAATAGAGAAAATCTAATCATAGAGAGAGACTTTAATACACCACTCTAGGTAGCTGAGATGGCAAGATATATATGTTGTGAAGAACTGTTTTATTCATTTTAGGATGTTTAGTAGCATCCCTGGCTTCTACTCACTAAATGCTGGTAGTGCTTCCCATTCCCCAATTGTAACAACTAAAACTGTCTCCAGATATTAAAAATTCTCTGCTGGTTGAGAACCATTTACTACATATATACTTATATATGTTACACACACATCACATATAAAGTTTATATGTAACATATTACATATAATATGGAATACAAATATTGCATATAATATACATTATACACTTATGTATATATGCATACACAGACACATATATGTACACATAGACACAAACATGTCTACATGTAGTATATATAAAATGTATACATATATGTAATATATATTTACACATAATGTATACACACATGTATATATGCATGTATATACACAAACATATGTATATATACACAAACATATATTTGTATATATTAACACGTATATATGTATAAACACAAAAATATACTCAAACACATATACACACTGAATAATACAATAATCAAACTTTTCATAATTTACACATCTAGCTGACATTGCTGCCAACAGGACAGAATTCACATAATTTTTGACTTGGCATAGAAGCTTAGACCAAGATACACTATATGTTGGATCATAAAGCCTCAACAAATATCAACAAATGAAAATAATTCAGAGTATATTCTTTGATCACAAAATTAACTTAGAAATAAATTATAAGCCATCAAAACATCTCCAACTACCTGGAAATGATGTACTTCTAAATGATCTATGGGTCAAATAAGAATTAACAACGAAAACCTTAAGATATTATAGCTGAATCATAAAGAAGGTATAACACAAAATAAATGTGATATGCTTTAAAAGTAATATAGAGAGGGTAATATATATCACAGAATGAAAATATTGTGGAAGAATAAATACTAAAGCGATAAATATGCTTTTATCTCAAAAGGTTGTTAAATCAAATTAAATTTGGCCTAAATCTGCCTCTGTATGCAGTGAACTGTATCCTAATATAATTTGTAAATAAACTGCAGTCTAACTTGAGAGTATATTCTTCTAATAAGTAACTGAGCTTTGACAATCACAGTAGCCTGAGCTTTCAGCCAATCACAGCCGCAGATTGCTCATACATGTTCAAATAAGGCAAATGTCAAGCTGTGACCAATTGAGCTATTTCTGTATGTCACTCTCTTTTCCTGCCTATAAATTCCGCCTGCCCACATTGCTGGGTGGAGCTCCCTGAGGCTTTATTAGTTCAGGGTGCTGCCCAATACGTGAATGTTTCTTTGCTCAAATAAACTGCTAAATTTAATTTGTCTAAAGTTTTTCTTTTAACAGTCATAACAAAATTAAACCGAAATAATTTTTATATAATAGTAATAACAATGGGAATTAATGAAATGAAAACAAATGTGTAATTAAAAAAACACAACAAAGTCTTTGACTAAAATGATTTATAAAACATATACTTAGCAAAAATAAATAAGACACAAAGACAACACAAAATACCAACATCAGAAATGAAAAAAGCAACATCATTATTTGTAACAAAGGACTACTATTAACAATTTTAGCCAATGAATTTGATAATTTGGATTAAATTGGCAAATCCCTTAAAAACACAACTTTCTGAAACTGATACTATATATATTTAAAAGTAAATTACATTAAATATACATTTATATTGGATATATTAATATACAATTACTAATTGTATTATATATTTATTAATAATTAATACAAGGCAATCAATATAGTCATTATTATATTGCAATGTATATTAAATTTTTTGATTCTGTCATTGAAAACCTTCTAAAACAAATGAAGATGAAAATATTTGTACCAGTTAATTCTTCCAAAAAATTAAGAATAATACAAATTTTACACAAAATCTTCCAGAGAAAGAAAACAGAGGAAATACTTTCTAGCCATTTTTATAGAGCCAGGATAATCTTTATAGTAAAGTACAACAAGAAACTGAAATTTCAGACTAATCCCTCTCATTAATATAGTTATAAAAGTCCTAAATCAAACTCAGTGATATGTAAAATACATAATAGTTTCATCCAAACACCCTCAATAGTAGAACGAATCAATTGAGGTGTATTCACACATTAAAAATACTCTCTATGTATGAGAGTGAATGAACTACAACTACACTCAAGTAACAAAAGGCAGAATAAAGAAAATCAATCCCAAAAGAATTTACACTGAATTGTCCATTTATGTAATGTTTACGAGCAAAACTAATCTACACTAACAATATTAGAGGTCAGGATATGAATTACCCTGAGAGCAGATAGTGACTAAATGGGGGTGTGGGCATGTCTTCAGGGGTATGAGTGATGTTGTTTCTTGATCTCAGAATCATTTGCAGGAGTATATTCATGCTGTAAACATTTATCACGCTCTAGACTTTCGATGTGTGAATATTTCTGTACATGTCATACTTCAATAAAAAGTTTGATTTTCCAATTCTTTTTACCCAGCTTCTCTGTTGCCAGAAAACTCTTAATATATCTGTGAAATACGTTTTGATTTCTTTTTAGGTTCATACTTGAAGTTTCTTTGCTCAAATTCAGCATTAAAAATACTTAAGAGATTCTCTGCACCACATTGATGTAGGTATGAGTTTGGCTCTGCGATTGCTATTGAGCCACTTTAAAATTGTTCCCCAAGGTCTCTTCTCTTATCTCCTTCCAACTCCCTCAGAAAACCGTTAGTGACGCTGGAATCCAGGCAATTGCACAACCCTTTTAATGTCAGTCTTGGAATGAAGACTTTATGCATCACTAGCTGTGTGCATGTATAGTGAGGTAAAATTAATATCCTCTGCGTTGTTTAGTCTATATTTCATTGGCTGGCTGCCTAGAATGACTAAGGAAACTGCCTGTAAAGTTACCCCTTCCCCTCAAAAGAAAAAAGAAAAGGCAAACTTTGGAATTACTTTTACAAAAGGGAAAATTAATAAATGACTTAAAAAAATAAACTAAAAGGAGAAAAGGGAGTCTTCGTGCTCGTAGATTCCTTTTTTCTCAAAAGGAAAAGTACTTCATTCGGGCATAGTTGTAGTCAAGCCAAATTGTCACCATGCTCTGGTGATTTACAAATTGAGGGATGATATTCAAGGGCAGTGCTTGTCTCACTTCAAATCTTAATGCAAAGTTAATTGTATACCCTGGGTTACGTTCTACAGCATTTCAAGTGATATTGATGACACTAATAATATTATATAAGGCACTTCTCTGAAAATTCATGAATATACCTTTTAATTAAGCTGACTTTTGAAAGGACTATGGTCCTATTATATACAGTAAAATAGCTCCCTCCATGTAAATTAAGCTCTGTGTATGTGTGTGTGCGCGCGTAGCTACTGTGTACATACTCTATTACTAAATGTCAGGGAAAAGATTAAAATGTATTTTCCTCATAAACTGTTTTCAGTCATTGCAGTGCCTGAGGAGCAATGATTCCCTTTTCTGCTGACCTCCCATATAGTTTCCAGAGACCTAAATTTTCTTCTTTTGGGAGGTTACATTTTGTATCTTGTGTACACTACAGCTTTAAAGAGAAAAGAAGGCTCCTTGATGTCTGGAAGAATGCTATACATGTTTTATTGTTTTGTATCCTCTGATTATTGGCAGCAGTTTTGTTTGAGGTTTCTACTGTCCTCCTTTATCTGTCAGATGCTTAGGGATACATTTAACTGATGCAGCAAGCTTCAAACCTTAGCATGAGCTGTTTCAAAGACAGGTGCAGTTTAGGAAGTATAGAGCTTAAAGGAAGAAGGTACATTATTGGAATTAGAAGTGCAACAAGGAAATACATGCTTGTTATTTCACATTGAATGACATTTAGGTCCGTAATCTTCAGTGCTGGAATGAGATATTTTGTTCAGACTGAACCTAAACATGTCAGACATTAAATACGCTTTCCCTGCTCACCGAGGCTAGCTCTACATGTAGTCTCCAGGAATCCATAACAAGCCGTTGCCTTTCTCTCCTGAGGTAACCCTCCTGACTTTCCCGGCTGACTTCCCATGCTTATCTGATGGTTTACTCAACATGTTCCCAATACTGGAAACACTTTGTTCCCTGCTGGTTTTTCCCCTTCTAGCTCTCCAGATGGTTTTTGATCTTATGTCTCGAAGGATCTCTCTTTTTCTTCTCTCTCCAGTGACCAGTATACAACTCAAGGGCAGATTGTTTTGTCCTTCCCTCCGTTTAGAAACTCTTCACCGGCCTGCTGCCTCCTCAGTTTCTTGCAGTCAAGTCCTGCTTTGTGGGCTTTCAAGACGTACTGAGTGGCAATAGTGTAACAACGTGAGTTCTGATGCCAGTTACCTGCACTCAAATCCTGGTCCCTCCACTTACTAAAATAGCAACTTCAGACAAGTTCCTTAACATCTATTTGCCTAAAGTTTTTCATCTGCAAAATGAAGCTAATAATATCATACATCTGGAATTTTTGAATGGAGTCAATGAAACAATACATGCAAAAGACTTAGGATGATGTTGCATATATAGCAAGAAGTCAGTGAATATTGCCCTTGGTCAATAATCCAGGAGCACCTAAGCTTATACTATTTTGAACTCTGTCAGTATAATAAAATCTAGTTGTAATATAGAGCATATGTTTATCCAAGAACAGTACAAATAACTTCAGGAATATTAAAGACTAATCATATAGAAACTACATTTGGTAGGAACCATAATGACCAAAGTCTAAGAGTAGGAGGAGAGAGTAGCAAGAGAAATGGTTATCCTGACTGCTTTCTATCCTCTCCAATATCATCATTCTAGCAGGAGATGGTGGCTCATGCCTGTAATCCCAGCACTTCGGGAGGCCAAGGTGGGAGGATCACTTGAGCTCAGGACTTGGAGACCAGCCTGGGCAATGTAGTGAGATCTCATCCCTAGTAAAAATAAAAAAAATTAGCTTGGTATGGTGGCACACACCTGCAGTCCAAGCCACTCACAGGCTAAGGTGGGAGGATTGCCTGAGCCTTTGAGGTCCAGGCTGCAGTGTGCCATGATTGAGTCACTGCACTCCAGCCTGGGCAAAAGAGTAAGACCTGACTACTCTGTGACACAGTTGTCATATATTATATTATATATATATGAAATAAATGTTATTAGATTATTCTGAGAATGATCTCTAATAACTCAAAAGAAATACTCATGGCCTACATACCCCGATTCTTTTCTTAAAATATACTATAAATATTTTTAAATTTTATTGTGTCATGTCTTGTGTGAAGGACTTAAGGGATTCAGAGTCTAGTAGCAGAGACACATGCCCTACTTTCCTACCCAATTTAATTCCAAATATAGTGTGATAGAGACTTATAAAAAGGAATGGAGGCCAGGCGTAGTGGCTCATGCCTGTAATCCCAGCACTTTGGGAGGCCGGGGCAGGCAGATCACTTGAGATCAGGAGCTCAAGACCAGCCTGACCAACATGGTGAAACCCCATTTCTACTAAAAATACAAAAAATTAGCTAGGCAGGGTGGCAGTTTCCTGTAGTCCCAGCTATTTGGGAGGCTGAGGCGGTATAATTTCCTGAACCTGGGAGGTGGAGGTTGTAATGAGTTGAGATCTCACCACTGTACTCCAGCCTGGGCCACAGAGTGAAACTCCATCTCAAAACAAAACAAAACAAAACAAAACAAAAAGGTATGGAGCAATAGGGAGTTAGGGAAGAATTTTTTATTCATACAAATTTATGAGGTACATGTGCAATTTTGTTACATGCATAGATTTTTTTTCTTTTCTTTTTTTTTTTTTTTTGAGACAGAGTCTTTCTCTGTCACCAGGCTGGAGTACAGTGGTGTGATCTTGGCTCACTGCAACCTCCGCCTCCTGGTGCAAGAGATTCTCCTGCCTCAGCCTCCCGAGCAGCTGGGATTACAGGTGCACACCACCATGCCCAGCTAATTTTTGTAATTTTAGTAGAGACGGGGTTTCACCATGTTGGCCAGGATGGTCCCCATCTCTTGACCTTGTGATCACCTGCCTTAGCCACCCAGAGTGCTGGGATTACAGGTGTGAGCCACGGCGCCTGACCATGCGTACATTTTCATGGCGGTCAAGGCTTTTAGGGAATCCATCACTAAGTAATGTATATAGTACTCACTAATTTCTCATCATCCTCCCTCCTTCTGCCTCCTCACCCTTTAAAGTCTCCATTGTCTGTCATTCAATTCTCTGCACAAATGTGAACATATTTTATCACTCACTTATGAGTGAGAACATGCAATATTTGTCTGTGTCTGGCTTGTTTCATTTAAGTTAATAACCTCAATTTCCATCCATGTTGTTGAAAAATACAAGATTTTATTCTTTTTTATGGCCCAATAATATTCCACGGATATATATGCCACATTTTCTATATCCATTCATGTTGATGAACACTTAGGTTGATTCCATATCATTGCTATTGTGAAGAGTTTTGTGATAAACATGTGAGTGTAGGTATTATTTTGATGCATTGATTTCTTTTCCTTTGGGTAGATACCCAGTAGTCGGATTACTAGAATGAATAGTACTTCTATTTTTAGTTCTTTGAGGAATCTCCATATGGTTTTTCAGAGGAGTGGTACTAATTTACATGTCCACCAACAGTGTATAAGAGTTTTCTTTTCTCTACATTTTCATCAACATCTGTTATTTTTTGTCTTTGTGATAACAGACATTTTGATGGGGGTAAGATAATATTCCATTGTGGTTTTGACTTACATTTCTCTGATGATTAGGGATGCTGAACATTTTTCATATGCCTGTTGGCCATTTGCAGGTCTTCTTTTGGAAAAAGTCTATTCATGTCCTTTGCCCACTTTTTAATGGGATTATCCTTATGATTTGCTGTTGCAGTTGTTGAATTAAGTTCTTTTATATTCTGGATATTAGTTCCCTGTTAGATGAATAGTTTGCAAATATTTTCTCCTATTCAGCAAGTTGTCTCCTTACTCTGTTAATTATTTCTTTTGTGGTGCAGAAGCTTTTTGTTTAATGTAGTCCCATTTGACTATCATTTTTTTCTGTTGCCTACGCTTTTGAGGTCTTAGTCATAAATGCTTTGCCTAGCCCATTGTTTACAAGGCTTTTCCCTAGGTTTTCTTCTCATATATATAGTTTCAGGTTTTACATTTAAGTCTTTAATTCATCTTGAGTTGATTTTTGCATATAGTGAGAGATGGGGGTCTAGTTTCATTCATCTGTATATAGCTATTCAAATTTCCCAGCATAATTTATTGAAGTAGGTTTCCTTTCCCCAATATGTTATTATCAGCTTTGTCGAAGATCAGTCGGCTATAAACATATGGCTTGATTTCTGAGTTTTCTATTGTGTTCCGTTGATCTATATGTCTATGTTTATTTTATTTATTTATTTATTTTGAGACGGAGTCTGGCTCTGTCGCCCAGGCTGGAGTGCAGTGGCCAGATCTCAGCTCACTGCAAGCTCCGCCTCCCGGGTTTAAGCCATTCTCCTGCCTCAGCCTCCGGAGTAGCTGGGACTACAGACACCCACCACCTCGCCCGGCTAGTTTTTTGTACTTTTTAGTAGAGATGAGGTTTCACCGTGTTAGCCAGGATGGTCTCGATCTCCTGACCTTGTGATCTGCCCGTCTCAGCCTCCCAAAGTGCTGGGATTACAGGCTTGAGCCACCGCGCCCGGCCATGTCTATGTTTATAACAGGACATGCTTTTTTGGTTACTTTAGCCTTTTAATTTAAAGTCAAGTAATGTGAGGCCTCCAGCTGTGTTCTTTTTGTTCAGGATTGCTGTGGCTGATCAAGCTCTTTTTTGGTTCCATATGAATTTCAGAATTTTTTTCTAATTCTTTGAAAAATGACATTGGTATTTTGATAGGGATTGCATTTAATCTGTAGGGCAGTATGGTTATTTACTTTTGGAGACCAAGTCTCACTCTGTCACCCAGGCTGGAATGCAGTGATGCAGTCTTGGCTCACTGCAACCTCTGCCTCCCAGGTTCAAGCAATTCTCCTGCCTCAGCCTCCTGAGTAGCTGAGATTACAGGAGCCTGCCATCAGGCCCAGCTAATTTTTGTATTTTTAGTAGAGATGGGGTTTCACCATGTTTACCACCAGGCTGGTCTTAAACTCCTGACCTCAGGTGATCTGCCTGCCTCAGCCTCCCAAAGTGCTGGGATTACAGGCATGAGCCACCGTGCCTGGCCTGTATGGTCATTTTAACGTTATTTCCAATCCATGAGCAAAGGATGTCTTTTCCATTTTTTGTGTGTGTCATATATAATCTCTTTAATCATTTTTATAGGTTTTTTTTTTGTAGAGATCTTTCACTTTCATGATTGTTTATTCCTAGGTATTTTTTGTAAATATAAATGTGATTGCCTTCTTGATTTCTTCTAGCTAGGTTGTTACTGGTGTATATACACACTACTGATTTTTGTACATTGATTTTGCAATTTTACTGACTTCATTTTGCAAACCAAAGAGTTATTTGGTGAAGACTATGTTTTTCTAGATATAAGATCATTTCCTCAACAAAGAGGAATAATTTGACTTCCCCTTTTACAATTTGGATGCCATGTATTTCTTTCTCTTACGTGATTGCTCTGGCTAGGACTTTTAGTACTCTGATGAATAGGAGTGGTGAAAGTGACTACCTTTGTCTTTTTTCAGTCCATAAAGAAAATGCATTCAACTTTTCTCCAATCAGTATGATGTAGTGGTGGGGTTGTTTTACTCTACCTTTATTATTTTGACATACGTTTCTTGTATGCCTAGTTTGCTAAGGGTTTTTATCATGAGGAGATGTTGAATTTTATCAAATTCTTTTTCTGAATCTATTGATATGATCATATGATTATTATCCTTGATTCTGTTTATGTGAAGTATCACATTTATAGACTTATGGTAAGATGTTCTTCTGGTTCCAAGCATTGTGTGCTTGTGTTGACAGTGGTTGGACTAGGCCACTACTGGAAGTGTGGGCCAATTTCCAGGCCAGCAGGTGGCGCTTGCAGGTAGGAGCCAACTGCCGTGGTAGCAGCAAGGTGTTTAGGCCCAATCTCAGTCTTCTGGAAGAAGTGCTTTGCTGTCCCAAGTGGTGGATTCACTCGTGGAATGCTCAGGACCCTGGATTTTGTGCTTTGTCTCCAAGTGGGAGCAAAGCCAGATGGAGCCAGACTGGGCAGGCTGGTGCTCAGACCTCCCAATGGTGATTGCCTGCACCAGTGATAACAGACAATGGAAGGACAGTCATCAGGTACTTGGCAGAAAGCTCAGGTGGGGCTGACAGTTGCTACACTGACGTCCTGGCAAGGGGAAGGTGGGGCCATCCCCAGTGGCCACAGTCTAGAGCAGTATGTGGGATATGTGAATCTCTCTCATGTCCTGGTCCTGATGGGGCTTGCTCCTCAGTGCTAGCTGTTGCAACAGACCTGGATTACCCATCAGACCCCACAGTCCATTCCTAGATCTCAACTCAGCCTTCAGCCACAGGAGCCCCTGCCCAGCTCAAGACCAAGCTTCCATGGCAACTGGAATCCTGCTCAAGTCTCAGCGGTGGGACCCACTTTCCAGCATCTGGTGGCTGCTGCCCACACCACAGTTCTGGCTGCAGAAGTTCACTCTGCCCTTGTGCCCAGTTCTGTAAGCAGTAGACCAAGTTTCCCTAATGCCTAGGACCAGTACTATTAGATCACAGGACAGCACACAGTCTGTTAAAAAGTTACAACAGAAAATGGTGTCTTGCTACAGCTGCTTAGGTTTCATAAAGGGAGTGAGACCTAAGGTATGTTCCCTCCCTGGGGCGGTTCCTTCTCATAGTCTTCCAGCAGCTCCCTAAATTAGATTTAGGATTAGGGAGAGCCAAGATGCTCTCCCACAGCCTGGATTGCACAGTCCTCCAGTGGGAATGTGGACCACTGAAAGACTCTCACTCACCTTTTCTCCATGTTAGAGAGTCACTCCCAACTCCTCGTTGTTTTTGGCCAAGCAGACTGCCTGTTTTCCTTATCCGTCCTCATTTTTGGGTGTTTCCTGTTGCATTTCTGTTGCATTTCTTTGTCCTTCTTGGATAATGTATTGACAGTGTGATTGCCTACACACTATTTTGGCTCTTCTAAGTGGATGAGATGTGCTTGAAATGCCTCTAGTCAGCCATCTTGATCTCTATTCCTTACAACACTCATTCACCATCAGACTATAATTTTTAATAATCAGTAGGATCTGTCTCTCCCCTTTACTCTTAGTATTACCATCATTATTCTGGTCACAGAGATTGCGTTAAGGAGGAGAAAGTTCCAAGCCATGCTAATGAGTTTAAATTCTAAAAATTTCTAAATAACTTTTGGAATAGAGGCAGCCAGTTTTCCACTGTGATAGGGAAATGCCTCTCACCATTTTGCTCCATATCTCAGGACAAGGGAGAGACCGCCTTCAAAAGAAGTCAACTGAGTCAAGTCAAAATAGGAAGGGAGAAACAGAATCCTAATAACATCACTCGGGTCTCTCAATCTAGCCATCATGAAGAAAATCCTAGGTGAAATTTGCCAGTATATAAACCAGAAATTTTTCTTTTCTTACATAATTTTGAATTGGGTTTTCTGTCTTGAAGAAGGCTGCCTAATACAGAGGCCTACTGATAAAAACAAAACAAAACAAAAACCTTTCCTTGCTTGATGTCTAAGCCTAGTTATTCTCTCTCTCTCTCTCTCTCTCTCTCTCTCTCTCTCTCTCTCTCTCTCTCCCCCCCATCCTCCTCTGTGTCTTTCTCTCTCTCTGAAGTTTGTAGGATTCCTGCAGTAGCAAAACCACTTTCCTGTTCTGTGACTTGGCTGATTTTTTCTCAGTTACTTTCCTTTGCTAATACATAACGACTCCATCTTCACTTGCCTATCTGCAGGTCTAGGGTATGAAACCATTGCTCACAAAAAGCATTGATGGATGATGCAGGAAGTGAGGATTTGACAGGGCGTCTCTGCTCTAAATCAGATATATACTTCTTATTAGTGCATTAATCACTTTGAGCATCTTACTGCTCACTTATCAAGTATAATCACCTAGTTCATTTCTCTGTGCTATCACCTGCCTATTCACAGAAGTTTGAGTAGGGTGTGTGAAGTAGTAAGATTCAGACAATAGGGATTATAGTGGCATATAATCCCATACTAAGTTGTAGTAGGTGAATGTTTTCTAATGACACCTGGTATACAGATAAGTCAAAGTGGCCATAATATGTTCCCAATCCTAAAACAAAGGGAAAACAAAACGAAACAAAAAAAATAGCAACTCGATCACAAGAATTAGAACGTAATGCTCTGAAGAAATACGTTTTGAAAAATGAGTAAGGAAGGGTCTCTCAGAACAAGGAGATCCAAATAGATTTTGTTGCATTTTTTCTACATCACAGTAGCTGCTTTAATTCTTACTTTAAACTAGGTAATCTAGAACAAGTCTCTGAGCATCAGTTCAACATATCTCCTAACATGCTTCTATAGAGTTAGCACAGAACATTGCACTTAGAAGGCTATAAATTGATACATTTAATTAGTATATACTTTCATGACTGAACATATGAATGGATGCTTATGATGATTATTATCTCCTGCAAAGTTATATAGTCTTTCTCATTTTGTTTTCAATGTTTCACAAGGTCTTATTTTTTTTCCAAGTTTTCCCAATCACAACTATCCAACCCGCCAAGAGAATACCTGACCCAGTCTTCTGATTTAATTTCTTTTTATGATACAGATATTTATCCAGAGATTTTCTGGTCGAAAGTCACAACTTTATCATAAGCTGGTATGTATATATCTGTCCATTCTCTATCTGTAGTTCATTTTATAAAGATTATGTATACATATAAGTGATAAAATATGGTATATAGTTTGACTCTGATTTCACTGTTGCATATCAAGAAGTACGTGGCACTCTGGAGCTGGGCGCGGTGGGTCACGCCTGTAATCCCAGCACTTTGGGAGGCCGAGGCAGGCGGATCATGAGGTCAGGAGATCGAGACCATCCTGGCTAACACGGTGAAACCCCATCTCTACTAAAAATACAAAAAATTAGCCGGGCGTGGTGGCGGGCGCCTGTAGTCCCAGCTACTCAGGAGGCTGAGGCAGGAGAATGGCATGAACCTGGGAGGCAGAGCTTGCAGTGAGCCGAGATCACGCCACTGCACTCCAGCCTGGGCGACAGTGCAAGACTCCATCTCAAAAATAAATAAATAAATGAAAAGAAGTACATGGCACTCTGACATTACATACAAACAACAACAACTACTACAATGATTCTTGGTCCCCTCTATCACTAGACATATAAAAGGTATATGAGAAGTGATTTGCTAAATTTTGACCAAAATTAGCTTTAACAGAATATGCCATAATACCAAATAGGATATCATCTATCATTTTCTACATGACTCAAATATTCTACTTCCTTTTTCACTTAGAAAATTAAAAAATTAATAATTTCTGTCTTCTCTTATATTTGTATGTCCTTCTCTTCTGTTGTCCAACCCTAATTTGCTAAAGTGTACAAAATATAATATACCTTACCACTTCATCCAAAATATGATTACTATAAAAATAACAGCCAAGAGTCAAGATACTTTTAGTGCCTACTTAATTCAGTGTCTATATTTTAAAGAGATTGGAATGGATTTTTAAAAAACAAAACAAGTTGTTTAATATGCTCAAATTGGTCTTTGTCCCACTTTATTGTGTAATATAATCTCGATCCTAATCTATTGTATCATCAAATGTACAACACTGAACAAGTCAGTTTGTTTCTGAGACTCTCAGTTTCCCCATCTAATAAATGAAGAATTTCTAAATGTCCTACTAGCCGTATCTCTCTATGACCCTGAAATTTAGAAAAAAAAGTAAAAAATAGTAATTTAACTAAGAAAAAAGAAGCTATATCATTTGACCCTACTTAATTCCACTAATTTGAGAAATCAATCTAGCCTGAAGTAATAATCCAAATGAAAGCAAGAACTTACATGCACACAGATGTTTACCATATTGTTCTTTATAAAACCCCCAAAGGAGGAGGAAGTAAATATTTGAGGACAGGAGAATGGTTAATCAAATTACGTGGCATCCTCAACAGGATATTTAACAGCTGTAAATGATATTTAAGAAACAACATAAATTTTCTTATATTAATTGAGAAAAGCAGACTTTCATATTGTGTGTATTCTATGGTTTCATTGATGTGAAAATGTATATACATGTGGAAAATGGCTTGAAGGAATCATAGAGTTTATTCTATTTTATTAGAATGATGAGAAATATTTTTTAATAGTCCAGATCTTCTGTGATATTATTCTCATACAAAAATTAGTTCCCTGTTGTTTCTTCAAGGGGGATACTGTTTCCCTTTCTGAGAAGTTAATCGATGACCCTCCAAGACTTGAGAGGAGTGACCTGAGTTTAGGAGATAGTAGAACCCACCTAGATCATGGTGAGTACTCTTGAGAAATCTAAATATGCAAATTAACTTGGTAACGGGTTTTGAATCTCTCTAGCCGATATTAGAAATGGAAAGAAGATATAATCTAAGCTCACAAGTTTACAATTTGGAAGGGGAGACAGTTACACAATTAGCAAATCACATTACGGGTCATAAAATAAGAACTAAATTAGAGATGCATACATCAAGCTGTAAGAGCTTAGAAATTTAAGAAATGGTGGGGAGATTCTTTACAGAGAAGGGAGAATATGAAGGAATTATAGATAATACTGAAAAAAATTGGAGTGGAGCATGGGAAGGGCTTTATAGACAGAAGGAGTAGCACAAACAAAGAAAAGGAAACTGAAACTGTCTTTGTAGTATAAAACAATCAGTGGTCCTGTGACTGCTCTAAGGAACCAAAAGGGAGAAGCTAACTGTTAGCTAGAGAAGAGCTTATCTGTGATAAACCTTGTAATGTCATGTTAATTTAAAGTTTAGGCAATGAGTAGCCATATACAATTTTGGAAACCATGGAGAGATTCCAGGAATTCAAGGTTGTTTAATATTTGAAAAGCAATCAATGCAAAACCTTAATTATACAATACAGAATAAAAACCACATGATCATGTCAATAGACATAGAAAAGACATTTAACAGAATCTAACATCCTTTCATGGTTTTAAAAAAACACTCAGAAAACTAGAAATAGAAGAAAAAAATTTTAAATCTCATGAAGGATATGCAGGTTAATATTACATTTAATCAGGAACAAGACACTGAAATTTGCCCCAGCTACTTCTATTCAACATTGTGTGGTGGGTCTACCTGTAGAAATTAGGTAAGTAACAGCAATATACAGCATCCCAAATGAAAAGAAAGAAAGAAAACTATCTCTATTTGAATATGACTTGATCTTGTATATAGAATATTCTAAAGAATCCACTAAAAAGTATTCAAACTAATGAACTAATAATCAGAAAGGTTGTAGTATATAAAATCAATATATAATAATTACCTGTATTTCTCTGTGCTACCAATGAATAAAAAATGAAATTAAAGAAAAAATTCTTTCATAATAGCATAAAAAATAATTAGGAAAAGACCTTAACAAAGTAGTGTAAGACTTGTATACTTAAAGCAACAAAACATTGTGTTGCAAGAAATTAAACTTTTAAATAAATGGAAGGACATCCTATGTTTATATATTGTAACATTTAATATTGAAAATATAGCAATACTCCACACGTTTATTTACAGATTTAACACAATCCCTATCAAAATCCCAGCTGGATTTCTTCAGAAATTGATAAACTGATCCTAAAATGTATATGGAAATCCAAAGGACCCAGAATAGCCACAACCATGTTTACTAAGAAGGTCAAATTGAAGGACTCACACTTCCCAATTTCAAAATTTACTACAAAGCTATACTAATCAAGAATAGTGATACTGGCACAAGAATAGCTATTTAAATAGAATGAATTAAAAGTCTAGTAAAAAAGAAAAAACCTCACATTTGGTTGCATTTTTGTTAGTTGACTTTTAACAATGGGTTATAAGATAATTCAATAGGAAACAAAGTCTTTGCAACAAATGGTGCTGGGACACCTGTATATCCACATGCAAAAGAATGGAAGGGAGCCTCTAAGCCACACATACACAAGAATTAATATTGATCATGGATTTAAATGTAAAAGCTAAAATTTATTAAACTTTAGAAGTCACCGTAGGAGTAAAATCTTTATGACCTTGTGTTTGGGAATATATTTTTGCATGCTATACCAAAAACATTAGCAACAAAAGAAAAAATAGATACATTTGGTTAAAACAAAAATTTTGTGTTGCACACTGTACGATCAGGATATTGAAAAGACAACAAACAAAATGGGAGAAAACACTGGCAAAGCATATATTTGATAAGGAACTTGTATCCAGAATGTATAAATGACTTGTAACTCAGTAATAAAATGACAAGTAGCCCAATTTTTAAAAGTTGGCAAAGGATCTGAATAGACACATCTCTAAAGAAGATATACAAGTGAGCAACACATGCGTGAAAAAATGCTCAACATCATTAGTTTTCACATAATCCAAACCACAATGAGTTGAGTTACTTTTCCACATTTGTTGAACTGCCTCTAATCAAAAAGACAGATAAATATTAGAAAAGATGTGGAGAAATTAGAACCCTTGTACTTTGCAGATGGAAATATAAAATGGTGCGGCTGCTTTGAAAAACAGCATTATTTTTGGTTTCTCCAAAGATTGAACATAAACTTCCCAGATAGCCATGCAATTTCATTGCTATGTATTTACCCAAAAGAACATCTGCTTCCCAAAAAACCTGTACATGAATGTTCACAGTAGTATTATTCAAAATAGTCAAAAACTGGAAACAACCCAAATGTTCAACTGATGAATGAATGAATAAAAGGTGGTATATGCAAGGCAGGGAACGGTGGCTCACACCTGTATTCCCAGCACTGTGGGAGGCCAAGGTGGACAGATCACTTGAGCTCATAAGTTTGAGACCAGCCTGGGTTACATGTTGAAACCCTGTCCCTAAAAAAAAATACAAAAATTAGCCTGGCATGGTGTTGCACACCTGTAGTCCCAGCTACTCAGGAGGCTGGGGGCATGGCTTGAGCCCAGGAGGCAGAGGTTGCAGTGAGCTGATATCATGCCACTGCACTCCAGCCTGGGCAATAGAGTCAGACTTTGTCTCAAAAAATAAAAAAAAAAATAAAAAATAAAAGTGGCATATGCATACAATGAAATATACTTAGCAATGAAAAGTTATAAAGAATTGATACATGTTATAACATAGATGAATTCTGAAAACATGCTAAGTGAAAGAAACCAGTCACAAATGACTACATAATTGTATAATTCAATTTCTATAAAATGCCCAGAATGGGCAAATCTACATAAAGTGAAGTAAATTAGTTTCCTAGGGCTTAAGGAAGGGAAGATTATGAAGGAGGGAGGGAGGGACGGAGAAATTGCTAATGGGTATAGAGCTTTTTTTAGGGGTGACAAAAATGTTCCAAATTTAGATTGTGGTAGATGCTGCACAATTCTGTGAATATACTAAAGACTATTCAAAGTGTCCAGGGAATGGGATACTTTAAATTTTTTTTTTTTTTTTTTAAGTTCTAGGGTACATGTGCATAACGTGCAGGTTTGTTACATATGTAAACTTGTGCCATGTTGGCGTGCTGCACCCATCAACTCGTCAACACCCATCAATTCGTCATTTACATCAGGTATAACTCCCAATGCAATCCCTCCCTCCTCCCCCCTCCCCATGATAGGCCCCGGTGTATGATGTTCCCCTTCCCAAGTCCAAGTGATCTCATTGTTCAGTTCCCACCTATGAGTGAGAACATAAATGGGTTCTTTATATGGTGTGTGAATTATACTTGAAGAAAAGTGCTGCTTTTGTAATTTAATATATCAAATCATTCTGGAACTTAAATTCTATAAGGTATTTTTGTTGTTGCTGTTTTTGTTTTGTTTTTGTTTTTTTCTTTTTTTGAGACAGAATCTTGCTCCGTTGCCCAGGCTGGAGTGCAGTGGCATGATCTCAGCTCACTGCAACCTCCGCCTCCCGGGTTCAAATGATTCTCATGCCTCAGCCTCCCAAGTAGCTGGGATTACAGGCACGTACCACTATGCCCGGTTAATTCTTTGTATTTGTAGTAGAGACAGGGTTTTGCCATGTTGCCCAGGCTGGTCTTGAACTCCTGAGCTCAGGCAATCCGCCCAATTCAGCCTCCCAAAGTGCTAGGAATACAGGCATGAGCAACGGCGCCTGGCCTCCATAAGGTATTCTTTAAAGCAATATAACAGGGGGCAGAGCAAGATGGCCAAATAGGAACAGCTCCAGTCTCCAACTCCCAGCGCGAGCGACACAGAAGACCGGTGATTTCTGCATTTTCAACTGAGGTACTGGGTTCATCTCACTGGGGAGTGCCAGATGATCGGTGCTGGTCAGCTGCTGCAGCCCAACCAGCGAGAGCTGAAGCAGGGCGAGACATTGCCTCACCTGGAAAGCGCAAGGGGGAAGGGAATCCCTTTTCCTAGCCAGGGGAACTGAGACATACAACACCTGGAAAATCGGGTAACTCCCACCCCAATACCCCAATACTGCGCTTTAAGCAAACAGGCACACCAGGAGATCATATCCCACACCTGGCCGGGAGGGTCCCACACCCACGGAGCCTCCCTCATTGCTAGCACAGCAGTCTGTGATCTACTGGCAAGGCAGCAGCCAGGCTGGGGGAGGGGCGCCCGCCATTGCTGAGGCTTAAGTAGGTAAACAAAGCTGCTGGGAAGCTCGAACTGGGTGGAGCTCACAGCAGCTCAAGGAAACCTGCCTGTCTCTGTAGACTCCACCTCTGGGGACAGGGCACAGTAAACAATAACAAACGCAGCAGAAAGCTCTGCAGACGCAAACGACTCTGTCTGACAGCTTTGAAGAGAGCAGTGGATCTCCCAACACGGAGGTTGAGATCTGAGAAGGGACAGACTCCCTGCTCAAGTGGGTCCCTGACCCCTGAGTAGCCTAACTGGGAGACATCCCCCACTAGGGGCAGTCTGACACCCCACACCTCACAGGGTGGAGTACACCCCTGAGAGGAAGCTTCCAAAGCAAGAATCAGACAGGTACACTTGCTGTTCAGAAATATTCTATCTTCTGCAGCCTCTGCTGCTGATACCCAGGCAAACAGGGTCTGGAGTGGACCTCAAGAAATCTCCAACAGACCTACAGCTGAGGGTCCTGACTGTTAGAAGGAAAACTATCAAACAGGAAGGACACCTACACCAAAACCCCATCAGTACATCACCATCATCAAAGACCAGAGGCAGATAAAACCACAAAGATGGGGAAAAAGCAGGGCAGAAAAGCTGGAAATTCAAAAAATAAGAGCGCATCTCCCCCGGCAAAGGAGCGCAGCTCATCGCCAGCAACGGATCAAAGCTGGACGGAGAATGACTTCGACGAGATGAGAGAAGAAGGCTTCAGTCCATCAAATTTCTCAGAGCTAAAGGAGGAATTACGTACCCAGCGCAAAGAAACTAAACATATTGAAAAAAAAGTGGAAGAATTGATGGCTAGAGTAATTAATGCAGAGAAGGTCATAAACGAAATGAAAGAGACGAAAACCATGACACGAGAAATACGTGACAAATGCACAAGCTTCAGTAACCGACTCGATCAACTGGAAGAAAGAATGTCAGCGATTGAGGATCAAATGAATGAAATGAAGCGAGAAGAGACACCAAAAGAAAGAAGAAGAAAAAGAAATGAACAAAGCCTGCAAGAAGTATGGGATTATGTAAAAAGACCAAATCTACGTCTGATTGGGGTGCCTGAAAGTGAGGGGGAAAATGGAACCAAGTTGGAAAACACTCTTCAGGATATCATCCAGGAGAACTTCCCCAACCTAGTAGGGCAGGCCAACATTCAAATCCAGGAAATACAGAGAATGCCACAAAGATACTCCTCGAGAAGAGCAACTCCAAGACACATAATTGCCAGATTCACCAAAGTTGAAATGAAGGAAAAAATCTTAAGGGCAGCCAGAGAGAAAGGTCGGGTTACCCACAAAGGGAAGCCCATCAGACTAACAGCAGATCTCTCGGCAGAAACTCTTCAAGCCAGAAGAGAGTGGGGGCCAATATTCAACATTCTTAAAGAAAAGAATTTTAAACCCAGAATTTTATATCCAGCCAAACTAAGTTTCATAAGTGAAGGAGAAATAAAATCCTTTACAGATAAGCAAATGCTTAGAGATTTTGTCACCACTAGGCCTGCCTTACAAGAGACCCTGAAGGAAGCACTAAACATGGAAAGGAACAACCGGTACCAGCCATTGCAAAAACATGCCAAAATGTAAAGACCATCAAGGCTAGGAAGAAACTGCATCAACTAACGAGCAAAATAACCAGTTAATATCATAATGGCAGGATCAAGTTCACACATAACAATCTTAACCTTAAATGTAAATGGACTAAATGCTCCAATTAAAAGACACAGACTGGCAAACTGGATAAAGAGTCAAGACCCATCACTCTGCTGTATTCAGGAGACCCATCTCACACGCAGAGACATACATAGGCTCAAAACAAAGGGATGGAGGAAGATTTACCAAGCAAATGGAGAACAAAAAAAAGCGGGGGTTGCAATACTAGTCTCTGATAAAACAGACTTTAAACCATCAAAGATCAAAAGAGACAAAGAAGGCCATTACATAATGGTAAAGGGATCAATTCAACAGGAAGAGCTAACTATCCTAAATATATATGCACCCAATACAGGAGCACCCAGATTCATAAAGCAAGTCCTTAGAGACTTACAAAGAGACTTAGACTCCCATACAATAATCATGGGAGACTTCAACACTCCACTGTCAACATTAGACAGATCAACGAGACAGAAAGTTAACAAGGATATCCAAGAATTGAACTCATCTCTGCAGCAAGCAGACCTAATAGACATCCATAGAACTCTCCACCCCAAATCAACAGAATATACATTCTTCTCAGCACCACATCGTACTTACTCCAAAATTGACCACGTAATTGGAAGTAAAGCACTCCTCAGCAAATGTACAAGAACAGAAATTATAACAAACTGTTTCTCAGACCACAGTGCAATCAAACTAGAACTCAGGACTAAGAAACTCAATCAAACCGCTCAACTACATGGAAACTGAACAACCTGCTCCTGAATGACTACTGGGTACATAACGAAATGAAGGCAGAAATAAAGATGTTCTTTGAAACCAATGAGAACAAAGATACAACATACCAGAATCTCTGGGACACATTTAAAGCAGTGTGTAGAGGGAAATTTATAGCACTAAATGCCCACAAGAGAAAGCAGGAAAGATCTAAAATTGACACTCTAACATCGCAATTAAAAGAACTAGAGAAGCAAGAGCAAACACATTCGAAAGCTAGCAGAAGGCAAGAAATAACTAAGATCAGAGCAGAACTGAAGGAGATAGAGACACAAAAAACCCTCCAAAAAAATCAATGAATCCAGGAGTTGTTTTTTTGAAAAGATCAACAAAATTGACAGACCACTAGCAAGACTAATAAAGAAGAAGAGAGAGAAGAATCAAATCGACGCAATTAAAAATGATAAAGGGGATATCACCACCGACCCCACAGAAATACAAACTACCATCAGAGAATACTATAAACACCTCTACGTAAATAAACTGGAAAATCTAGAAGAAATGGATAATTTCCTGGACACTTACACTCTTCCAAGACTAAACCAGGAAGAAGTTGAATCCCTGAATAGACCAATAGCAGGCTCTGAAATTGAGGCAATAATTAATAGCCTACCAACCAAAAAAAGTCCAGGACCAGATGGATTCACAGCTGAATTCTACCAGAGGTACAAGGAGGAGTTGGTACCATTCCTTCTGAAACTATTCCAATCAATAGAAAAAGAGGGAATCCTCCCTAACTCATTTTATGAGGCCAACATCATCCTGATACCAAAGCCTGGCAGAGACACAACAAAAAGAGAGAATTTTAGACCAATATCCCTGATGAACATCGATGCAAAAATCCTCAATAAAATACTGGCAAACTGGATTCAGCAACATATCAAAAAGCTTATCCACCATGATCAAGTGGGCTTCATCCCTGGGATGCAAGGCTGGTTCAACATTCGCAAATCAATAAACATAATCCAGCATATAAACAGAACCAAAGACAAGAACCACATCATTATCTCAATAGATGCAGAAAAGGCTTTTGACAAAATTCAACAGCCCTTCATGCTAAAAACGCTCAAGAAATTCGGTATTGATGGAACGTACCTCAAAATCATAAGAGCTATTTATGACAAACCCACAGCCAATATCATACTGAATGGGCAAAAACTGGAAAAATTCCCTTTGAAAACTGGCACAAGACAGGGATGCCCTCTCTCACCACTCCTATTCAACATAGTGTTGGAAGTTCTGGCTAGGGCAATCAGGCAAGAGAAAGAAATCAAGGGGATTCAGTTAGGAAAAGAAGAAGTCAAATTGTCCCTGTTTGCAGATGACATGATTGTATATTTAGAAAACCCCATTGTCTCAGCCCAAAATCTCCTTAAGCTGATAAGCAACTTCAGCAAAGTCTCAGGATACAAAATTAATGTGCAAAAATCACAAGCATTCTTATACACCAGTAACAGACAAACAGAGAGCCAAATCAGGAATGAACTTCCATTCACAATTGCTTCAAAGAGAGTAAAATACCTAGGAATCCAACTTACAAGGGATGTAAAGGACCTCTTCAAGGAGAACTACAAACCACTGCTCAGTGAAATAAAAGAGGACACAAACAAATGGAAGAACATACCATGCTCATGGATAGGAAGAATCAATATCGTGAAAATGGCCATACTGCCCAAGGTAATTTATAGATTCAATGCCATCCCCATCAAGCTACCAATGAGCTTCTTCACAGAATTGGAAAAAACTGCTTTAAAGTTCATATGGAACCAAAAAAGAGCCCGCATCTCCAAGACAATCCTAAGTCAAAAGAACAAAGCTGGAGGCATCACGCTACCTGACTTCAAACTATACTACAAGGCTACAGTAACCAAAACAGCATGGTACTGGTACCAAAACAGAGATATAGACCAATGGAACAGAACAGAGTCCTCAGAAATAATACCACACATCTACAGCCATCTGATCTTTGACAAACCTGAGAGAAACAAGAAATGGGGAAAGGATTCCCTATTTAATAAATGGTGCTGGGAAAATTGGCTAGCCATAGGTAGAAAGCTGAAACTGGATCCTTTCCTTACTCCTTATACGAAAATTAATTCAAGATGGATTAGAGACTTAAATGTTAGACCTAATACCATAAAAATCCTAGAGGAAAACCTAGGTAGTACCATTCAGGACATAGGCATGGGCAAAGACTTCATGTCTAAAACACCAAAAGCAATGGCAGCAAAAGCCAAAATTGACAAATGGGATCTCATTAAACTCAAGAGCTTCTGCACAGCAAAAGAAACTACCATCAGAGTGAACAGGCAACCTACAGAATGGGAGAAAATTTTTGCAATCTACTCATCTGACAAAGGGCTAATATCCAGAACCTACAAAGAACTCAAACAAATTTACAAGAAAAAAACAAACAACCCCCTCAAAAAGTGGGCAAAGGATATGAACAGACATTTCTCAAAAGAAGACATTCATACAGCCAACAGACACATGAAAAAATGCTCATCATCACTGACCATCAGAGAAATGCAAATCAAAACCATAATGAGATACCATCTCACACCAGTTAGAATGGTGATCATTCAAAAGTCAGGAAACAACAGGTGCTGGAGAGGATGTGGAGAAATAGGAACACTTTTACACTGTTGGTGGGATTGTAAACTAGTTCAACCATTATGGAAAACAGTATGGCGATTCCTCAAGGATCTAGAACTAGATGTACCCTATGACCCAGCCATCCCATTACTGGGTATATACCCAAAGGATTATAAATTATGCTGCTATAAAGACACATGCACACGTATGTTTATTGCAGCACTATTCACAATAGCAAAGACTTGGAATCAACCCAAATGTCCATCAGTGACAGATTGGATTAAGAAAATGTGGCACATATACACCATGGAATACTATGCAGCCATAAAAAAGGATGAGTTTGTGTCCTTTGTAGGGACATGGATGCAGCTGGAAACCATCATTCTTAGCAAACTATCACAAGAACAGAAAACCAAACACCGCATGTTCTCACTCGTAGGTGGGAACTGAACAATGAGATCACTTGGACTCGGGAAGGGGAACATCACACACCGGGGCCTATCATGGGGAGGGGGGAGGGGGGAGGGATTGCATTGGGAGTTATACCTGATGTAAATGACGAGTTGATGGCTGCAGCACACCAACATGGCACAAGTATACATATGTAACAAACCTGCACGTTGTGCACATGTACCCTACAACTTAAAGTATAATAATAATAAATAAAAAAAAAAAGAAAAAGAAAAAAACAAAGTCACCAACCAGTAGATATCGTGTTATTCCATTCATATAAAGTTCAAAACAGGCAAAATTAAGTTACTGTGATAGAAATGGAGAAAATAAATACAAAATTACAAATAAAAATAAAATAAAATAAAAATAAAGCAATATAACAATATTTAATATCCACTTTATAAGGTGAGATATTACATGTTTTGCAATTACACAAACTTAAAATGAAAATATCTAGGTGTCAGTTTAGAAATTTATGAAAGGATAAAAAAGTTTTTCCAAAATTCTTTTGAAGGTCATGCCAGCAAATCCGTGTGAATGGCACTGGATTTAAAGAAGGAAGTTTAATTGAACGGTTACTACTCTCAATCACAGGAGCAGTTATCAGCATTTCCATTGAGACAATGGTGGTGGGAAAAGGAAGGCAAATATTTATTCACCCATGCATAAACTCATAAAAGTAGGTAATCAAGACATGCTTATTAAATAAACCTTGGAAGAAATAATGTCTGAAGCACTCCACAGTATATGGCTCAATATCCTACACAGAATATTGTCACAGGATATTTCATGTTTAGAGCAGAAATGAAATGTGTACATTTTCACAAAATCTTAGACTTTCTTTTTAGTTTTTAACTTTCCCTTCTGCCTTAGCAATATTTCACTTTGTTTCCTAACAAGCTGCAAAACAGACAGTTTAAAGATGGTTGTTACCTTACAGGTAGGATGTGGATGAGGAAAAAAAAAAAAAAAGGGGTCTCAAAGGAAAGTGACTAGATGATGGTTTTACTCAGATTATTTTTAGATTGAATGTGTCAGTTCTCAATTAATGGAGACCCCGTAAGAAGAAAATTTATTTTAGAAGGGAGTGGAAGAGAGCCTTGCTACTATCATGACCTCTCCTTTAGTCATGGGTAAACTGAAGGAATTTCTGACTACCCAGGGCCTACCTCTCCAATTTTAAGTCAGTGACAAAGCTCTGTTCTTCAAGAAAGCATACCGTATCAGGGCGACTTTGTTCAGGAAGTGAATCATCCCAGGGAACAGAGGTGTGGATGTTGCTTTCTTAATGTGAAAGTAGGCTTGGCAAATCTGTCATTGAAGCTCTGGTATACTGCATGCCTGCTTATTTATGCTCATGAATAGCAATGCGAAGTTTTATCATTCAATGATTCACAAGGGAACTTAGTAGTTATTTGAATTAATGACAGGAAACATGTTATTTTGGTCAGAATGTATAGTAAAGACTAGGATGAATTCCTGTCCCATTCTCCTAATCCCTTGCTACAAGTTTCTAAACTCCCATCATTAGAGAGCTATCCCTTTGGGCCAGGCTGGGTGACTCATGCCTGTAATCCCAGCACTTTGGGAGGCTGGGGCGAGTGGAGCATTTGAGATCAGGAGTTCAAGACCAGCCTGGCCAACATGGTGAACCCCCATCTCTATTAAAAATACAAAAATTAGCCGGGTGGTAGCTCGCCTGTAGTCCCAGCTACTCGGGAGGCTGAGGCAGGAGAATCACTTGAGCCTGGGAGGTGGAGGTTGCAGTGAGCCGAGATCATGCCATTGCACTCCAGTCTGGGTGACAGAATGAGACCCCGTCTCAAAAAAAAAAAAAAAAAAAAAAAAAAAAAAAGCGCCATCCCTTCGTGTTTAAGAATAAGTTAGCCCTGCTCCTAGCTTCAGCTTTACAAAGCCCTTGGGAGCCATTAATTCATTAGGCATCCCATAATCATTAACACTTTATGATAGTAATCAATCAACTACAAACTCCTATTACTGACCACCAAGCATAAAGTTCAATCCTCATTTGTGCCTACAAAGAGTTTACAGTGTAATTGCAGATAATAAATTACATAGAAAGCTATTGCTATAAAAATTCCTTTACGAGAGTAAAATAAATAGGGCAAATATTAAAAGCTACAAGACTACCTGGAGACATGCTTTATCAATTCTTCCCTCTCTCATGAATTATCAGCTATTGTCTGTCTAGAAATAGAAAGTAATTTTTTTTTTATCTAAACAAATATCAAAACAACCATTCTTCCAGGATATTGCTATCTCCTGAAGCACCACTTTGTGATTTTATAGTGTAAAATTTATAGAAAATGTAGTCTATAATTCCCTTCAATCCACCTTTCCTAAAATTCACTCGTCAGATAATACAGCCCCAACCACGTGACCAAAATATGCAATGATCTGCACTGCCCTGAACCTAATCAATGATGTTGTATTTAGCCTATTTGATTTATGAGTAGGCTTTGGATCAATGGTCACTCTCCCCTCTTTGAAATATTTTTCTAGCACAGCTTTTTAGGAAATCACACTTTCTTGGTTTTCTTAACTCAGTAACTGTTCTTGGTTTTCTTTTTTTAGGTCCTCCTTATCTTGCAGATCTCTGAATATTGAATGCTGAAGGCTTAATCCTATCACTACTGCATCCATTTCTGGAAGATCCCATCCAATTTCATGACTGACTTTCACTGCCATTTTTTGCTAACAACTTCATAATTTATATGTTTCACTGTAACTCAGTATGTTCAGAACCAAACTCTAGGTCTTCTTTCCTAAACCTTTCACTTGCTCAGGATAAACACGTTGAAGTCCTACTTGACTCCCCTTGTCCTCTCGTATCCCACATCTGCTTTTCAATAAATCTGAATTGAACTACAGATTCAGGACAATCTCTTCCAAAATATTTCTAAGGTATTTTCTGGGATTGGCAAGTTGATTTTAAATTATTTATGAACATGTAAAAGTTTAAGGGTAGCCAAGATTTTCAAAGAAGAAGAACAGTGTGAGGAGAATTTTCTACCACAGATTGATTGTGATGGTTAATTTTGTATCAGCTTGGCTTGGCTGTGGTGCCCAGATGATTGGTCAAAGAAACACGAGTCTCGATTTTATTGTGAAGGTATTTTCTTAGACATTATTAACATTTACATTTGTAGACTTTGGATGAAGCAGATTACTCTCCATAATGTTTGTAAACCTCATCTAATCAGTTGAAGGCCTTAAGTTAAAAGGACTGAGGACTCCCAAGGAAGAAGAAATTCTGCCTTCAGACTGCCTTCCTACTTGAGACTGCTGCATCAGCTCTTCCCAGGATCGTGAATCTCTAGCCTGCCCTGCATATTTTAAACTTGTCAGCTCTCACAATTTCTTAAAATCTCTCGATATACACACACACACACACACACACACTCTCTGTTGCTTCTATTTCTCTGGAAAGCTCTAATACACAAGACTTATTATAAAACTATGATATTTAAGATTGTGTGGTATTAGCACAGATAAAGAATATCAAGTAGAACAGATAATTCAAAAGTAAACCCATACATGTATGGATACTAAATATATGACAGAGATGAAATTATAGAATCATGGGAAAGAAAAGACTTTTTAGTAAGTATGCTGGAGCAAGTTTAAACTTATATGGCTGAAAATGACACTGAATTCCTATCTCATCCAATCAAAAAATCAATTTTGAATTTAACTAAAATCAATTTAGTCAATGTTCATAACTTATTGCCAAATGTAAAAGGCAATCCTATAAAACTTTTAGAAAGAAATATGGAAGACTATCTTTACCATCTTGGTGTAGAAAATTATTTCACAAAAAATTATCAAAAGACTTTTATTGAAGGGTAAAAGAATGATAAAGTTGATTACGTTAAAACTAAGGATCTCAGTCATCATAAACTCCATTTTTAAAAGTGAAGAAATGGCCAGGCACAGTGGCTCACTCCTGTAATTCCAGCACTTTGGGAGGCCAAGGCAGAAGGATGGCTTGAGCCTGGGAATTTGAGACCAGACTGGGCAACATAGGGAGACTCTATTTCTACTAAAAATAAATAAATAAGATGAAATAAAAGTGAGTTGGGCATGGTGGCACACACCGTAGTCCCAGCTACTTCGGAGCCTGCGGTGGGAGGTTTGCTTGAGCCCAGGAGAGGGAGGCTGCAGAGAGCCATGTCTGCACCATTGCACTGCAGCCTGGGTGACAGAGTAAGACCCTGTCTCAAAAAAAGAAAGAAAAGCAAAAAAGGTTAGGGCACTCATGAGTTAGACTTTTGGTGGAAGTGCTACTACCCTGGCTGCAGAAAAAGTACATAACCCAGAGCCAAAGGGCTCTGGGCTGCTGAGTCTGTTTTTTTTTTTTTTTTTTTTTTTTTTTTTTTTTTTTTTTTTTTAGACTGAGTCTCGCTCTGTCGCCCAGGCTGGAGTGCAGTGGCCGGATCTCAGCTCACTGCAAGCTCCGCCTCCCGGGTTCACGCCATTCTCCTGCCTCAGCCTCCAGAGTAGCTGGGACTACCAGCGTGAGCCACCGCACCCGGCTAGTTTTTTTGTGTTTTTAGTCCAGACAGGGTTTCACCATGTGAGCCAGGATAATCTCGATCTCCTGACCTCGTGATCCGCCCGTCTTGGCCTCCCAAAGTGCTGGGATTACAGGCGTGAGCCACCGCACCCGGCCTCTTGTTTTTTTTCTGAGCTTCCAAAGTGGGGACCCAGAATCTTTCTCTCTGGCTGCTGCTGCCACTGGAGTCACCACCACGGTGGCACTGCCTCTGCAGGGGCACCTTCACCTCTGTTGCGTGCACCAACTCTTTCACCACTGTTTGCTTTGCCACTGCCACTACTGTAAGAGTTGTGGCCAGAAACCAGAATAAAGAGGAGAGTTTCTTATTTCCTCCTTCTGACTTTCGATCTTTTTCCGGTGCTTTCCAGAAAAAGCACTTTGAAAATACAGCTTACAGGATCCAAACTTCCCTAAAATATGTAGCAGAGAACAGAATAAAGGGAATCAAGCTGAGAGCAAATTAATAAATAATTTGCATACTCTCTTAAAGCAAGTTCTTATCATTCTTTATTCCTCAAATTTAACTGATTACTTGACCCTGCCTCTCAGCCACTGTTGGTGCAGTTTCTTCCTTTTAGGAGTCCTTAGCCTTCTGCCTGTGACTTCCTACAATCCAGTGTACCCTTCAAGTCCCCATTCAGATAATGTTCTGTACATAACACAGTCCTCCCAATTTTGAAGATCATCTTTCCTGGCCCTGTTCACCCACTATACTTTCAGAGTGAACTCTTATACATGCTAATTTAATCTATAAACCTTCACAAAGAGGACTAAAAAAATAAGGCCTATTCTTTTAATGAGATTGAAGTCCCAGCTGGGCGCGGTGGTTCATGCCTATAATCTTAGCACTTTGGGAGGCCCAGGTAGGTGAATTGCCTCAGCTCAGGGGTTTGAGACCCATCTGGGCACCATGGTAAAACCCCGTCTCTTCTAAAAATATAAAAAATTAGCTGGACATGGTGATGCAGCTATTGGGGAGACTGAGGCATGAGAATTGTTTGAAACCGGGAGGTGGAGGTTGCAGTGAGCTGAGATCATGCCACTGCACTGCAGCCTGGGCAAAAGAGTGAGACTTTGTCTGAAAATAAATAAATAAATGTAAAAATAAAGTCCTTCTATGTGGAGAATTAGAAAACCAAATAAGCAAATACAGTGTCTTAAGTTTTATGTCAGATGTATGAGTTATGATTAGGTTTGGCCATGTGAGTGGAAAATAAATCTCAGGATCTCAAAATCACTAAATGAAGAGGAAAAGTCAAGCTGGGACCTGCTTAGGGCAAACCTGCCTCCCATTCTGTGCCTAATAAAGATAGCCACATACCTTTCTCACAATATGCCCACAAGGAAATTTCTTGTAGACAGAGAGAGGACAGACAGAACTCTCACCATCCTTCTGCTGAGATAAATGCATATCTGATTGCTTCCTTTAGAAAAGCTAATCATAAACTCCAAAGAACGCAACTATTTGTCACTCATTTACCTATGACCTGGAAGCCCCCTCCCTGCCTCGAGTTGTCTTGCCTTTCCAGACAGAACCAATGTACATTTTACCCATATTGATTGATGTCTCATGTCTCCCTAAAATGTATAAAACCAAGCTGTGCCCCAACCATGTTGGACACATGTCATCAGGACCACCTGAAGCTCTGTCATGGACCCATCCTTAACCGTGGCAAAATAAACTTCCTAAACTGATTGAGATCTGTCAGATATTTGGGGTTCTTATAGCTGCATTGAAAAGAAAACCCAACATAGCTTATAAAACATATAAATACATTTCTCTCCCATGTAAAAAATTATTGCCAGTAGAATAGTTCTGGTCTGATAGGGCATCTCCACTAAGTTCTCAGGAATCCATAACACAGGCTGTTGAGGTGTTTAGTCCCATAGGAAATAGAAGATAAAAGCTAAGAGTCAAAGCATTATAGAGCTATGATGGACTTTAGATTTCTAATCCAACATTCTGTGTTACAGATGACATTCCTGCTTTTCTGCTCTGATATCCTCAATACATGGCTTCCATGCTCAAGGTCATCTCATAGTCCAAGCTATAATAGCTCGTGGATACCTAGCCAACACATCTTACAGGATAGGCCATCACAAGGAGGAACACAAAAGGGGTAGTCCTCCTCTCTGAGCCAGGTCCCTTTGGTGGCTCCCATACAGTACTTACGCTCACATTTTATTGGCCAAAAATTAGTCACATGGCCACATCTAGTTGCAAAAGATACTGGCAGATGTATTATTGTAGTATGTACAAAGTGACCACAGATAAAATTGAAGTTCTGGTTCTAAAAAAAAAGGGAAGAATGGATACCCATTGGCAATAGGCATTCTTGGCCACAAGCATAGTGTTATGGGGTCAAAAACTCACATTTGGGAAGCCAGAGAAGGATTCCAAGAGGATATGATTTCTGCACTCGTCCTAGTTCACTCTGAGAATTACATGTATACATGTCTGTCTTCCCCACAAGACCGTGAGCCCTGAGAGCAGGCACTATATCCTCTTCATATCTATAACCTCTCAGAGGGGAGCTTTTTACAAAACAGAACCTCAATTTATTTTTGATGAACTGAGATGAAGGTGATGAAGTTTTTGAAGAGGAAGAGGAGAAGGTATGTCAGCTTTGCTAAAACTCTTACTGTCTTTTATCTTCAGGGAAAAAAAATGCCTCAGGTTTCATATCACAAAGGGAGCTTACAAAAATAATTCTTGGAAACATTTGTAACCTTGTAACAATTAAAATGTCTTCTTACTAATGGTTGATCCACTTTTTACTCATCTCAATGAGCAAAAGTCCTTCCTCCCCCACTGTAACCCTAGTCTCCACCCCAGCAGTACTAACTTAGCCTGGAGCCTTAAAGAAAAGCCAAATTCAAACTCAGGTGAAATCATAGGCTTTATGTGGGTAGAAATAGTGACTCAGGTTTGCAGAAATCATGACTTGCCATCCTTTCACAGAACACAGCTCTTGAAATAGGTATGACTATAAAACCAACATTTGGACACAGGTCATTATAATAACTGATTCCCAGATGAATCACATTAACTATTTCCAGATTTATGGGGTTAGCTAAAGTTGAAAATGGCAACCACTAGTTAAAAGAGTTCAAAACCCAAACTAAGACAAGTCCTGACAACATGGGGAAATTTAAGAGCAGCTGCTAACAGACCTTCTCTTGTTTCATCCCATTTCTTTTAGTTGGTTTGAGATTAGACACAAAAAGAATCTTTGAGATGACTACTGATTTACCCAGAAATGAAATCCAAGCTCTAACAGCTAGTTAACTTCCTATTTTGTTTCATTTTCTGTAACTAAGAAATGATTCTCTATACAGATGTTAATTATAGTAAAGCTGATGGAAACTTGGCTGCCATGTTCAGACACTGACCAAGTCTGGATCTGGCTGGAGACCCGGTTTAGTTTGAACCTTAGATTATATCTTGACTCTCTGAAATGCCTCTTCCCACTTTCCAATTCCGAGACAGCTTGATAGAGGCATGCCACCAGCTGCTTCAACTCCGACATTTCTGCATTATCAGTTGAGTGTGGAGGAGAGAAAGCAGACTGAACTCCTTCAGATTCTGCTTGGTAGACGTGGGGAGTCAGGCTGGAATGTGGATTTCTGAGGATCCCTAAAATGTGTTCTTAAGTGCTTTTCAACAAACAAGCTTCTTAGAGCTTTTTCTTGTCTCTTGGGAATAAGAGATAATTTTTTTCTATTATATTTCCGGTTTTCAAATGTGATGATTTGTGAGGAAGCTACAAAGCCACGAAGTCCAACTTACTGTTTAGGACAGTGGAACTATCAAACAGGACAAACTGATAAGCTCACAAAGTCAGGTAACCTAAAGATAACTACGAGTTGCTCATTCATCTCTGCAGCATGAGAAACACTTAAAGCACAACATCTTGAGGGAGGAAAGAGACAAGCTGCCCTTAAGAACAGAAGATACTCTTTTCTTTAGGTAGGTCTCCAAAAATCACCAGCCCAGAACTTAAAATCCATAACACCTAGGCTGTTGAGGTGTTGAGTCCTGTAGGAAACAGAAGACAGAAGCTAACTGTCAAACCATCACAGAGCTGTCACGGATTTTAGATTTCTCATCCAACATTCTTGTGTTACAGATGATGAAATCAGGACACAGAGAAATGTTTAAAATCTAGTCCCACTACAAATCGCTAATGGAGAAGGACAGAGATCCAACACCAATTTCAGTACCTCAGGAAACTCAGCTATTTATTGTCACTTTTAGCATAAACAAGGCTACATGTCAACTGACACACAGTTTATCTGCTTTTGACTGGAATCACATCAGCTCAGCATGGCCCATTAGTTTCTCATGGTAAGACGAAATAAGAATCAGATGAATATAAGATGGTCTGATGGAAGAAAAAATATGACTTTAATCTTGGCTCTATTAACCTTTAGCAAATTGGGTAAGCCACATAAAGCCTCTGAGTCACAGCTTTTTCACCTACAAAACAGAAGATAATTCTCACCTGAAGTGAAAGGATTCCAGAAGAGGTATGAAAAGAAGTCAACATAGCGTTTCGCCCTGTTTGTGCTCAATAAATAGTAATTATTGTTGTTGTTGTTGTTAAGCACCAGAAAGACAAATTGCCAAATTGAAGTTGAGAGGGTAACTGGCTGAATCCTTTCTCTACAGATTGCCAACTTTACAGAGAAACTGTTTTTTCCATTTTTGAAGAAACCCTAGCTTGTCTACCTGGGAGCTCGTATTCAAGCCTTCACTTAAGCTCTTGAATCCTCCAACGAAATGCTGCTCAAGCCTTCTTGTCCTGAATTACACTGTGTTCTTGGATACACTTGCATCCCACATACATTTATTGTGTTCTAAATGTTTCTGGGGTTGCCATGGTTTCAAATACTTATTTCTAATCTGCAGCAGAAAGTTTGAACTAAGTTTGCTAGTTAAAGGGAGGGAGGAGACATGATCATGACAGATTTTACTGTTTTATATTTGGTCACAAATAATCAAACCTTATATTTTTCTTATTTATAAAATGGAATCATTATATACCCACCTCATGTTCTTCATATTTATAAAATAGGATCATTATATGCCCACTTCATAAGTTTGTCATGAGAATTACAAAAACTAATACATGTCATAACATGTAGCTTTCAGTGTATCAGGTATTTAATACATATGATTATTCTTTATTCCCCAGGATGTCCTATCATAAACACTACATTACCATTAGTCTGGTTAACTCATCCTATCATAGACACACAGATATTTTTACCTCTCTTTTCTCTGCTGTCTTTCCAGGCAGGTTTTTCTCCCCCTCTCCTTTTTAACTATTTAATCAGTTGTAATTAGCAAACAGTAAGATTCCTTTTATTACTGGCTTTTTGTTACTGGTTTTATTTCTCTTTATTACACCACCTGAACTAAACTGCTAAATCATTAGGTAGGCAAGAAAAGATCCCAGAGAGGACAGACTGTCAGTCTTAGTCATTTACATAATTCCACTGTTGAGCAAAAAGCCAGACATGTAATAGGCATTCAGTGCGTATCAAGAGTTAGGCATGTGACTTTAGAATCCGAAATCTTCTTGCTACCTTTGGACTTCAGACAAGTTACTTAACCTTTTTCATCTCGACTTCCTTATGTGGAAAATAGAGATAAGGATGGAACTTTCCTCCCTGCTGTGTTGAGGATTGTGAACTGAAATTTATGGGAGGTCATTATTTTGGGCTGAGCCCCAACAGAACGGACAAAATCAAAATGGAGCCACTTATGCTAAGATTCCACATCAGCAAACCAAAACCACATTGTTTATCTAATCTTCTGAGAAATCAGGAGACAGATCATAGTCAAATTCCCACACAGGCCAGTTTTAGCCAGTATGAATGAGGAAATCCCCTCTGCTTTAACACTAATAAGGAAAATTACCAGAAACAACCTGATGTCAGCCAATCTGCTCTTTGTATTTTGCATTTCTTTATTCCTGCTCAAGCTATCTAATAAAAACCAACCATTCTGCCATGGCCATAGGGGTTCCTTATCTAAATCTTTAGATGAAATGCTGCCCAGTGCATAAATAGCTAACAAAGGCCAACTAGATCTTTAAATTCAATTTGTTGAAATTTTATGTGTGTAGTTTTTTTTCTTTCTCTCTGTCTTTCTTTACTTTTTTCTTTTTTTTTTTTTTTTTGAGATGGGGTCTTACTCTGTCACCCAGGCTGGAGTGTAGTGGCATGATCACTACTCATTGCAGCCACTAGCTCCCAGGCTCAACTAATCCTCCAACCTCAGCCTCAAAATTACCTGGGGCTACAGGCACATGCCACCATGCCTGGCTAATTTTTACATTTTTTGTAGAGATAGGTCTCGTTGTGTTGCCCAAGCTGGTCTCGACCTCCTGGGCTCAAGTGATCCTCCCACTTCGGCCTCCCAAAGTGCTGGGATTAAAGGCATGAGCCACCATGCCCAGTCACATTTTTTTTTTTAATAAGATAAAATGCAAAATGCTTACTTAGCAGGTTGCATATGTAAAAATTTTACAATTTATAGTCATTATAACTAAATAACTATTAAAGTATCACGTAATTGGCAGAAAATGCACAGGTAATTTGATATTATTTACCCTCTAGATCAAGGATTAGATGAACAGCTAGCTCAAGGCTTTTACAAACAAGGTTAGATGGACAGCTTCCTCCTCTGACCCTTTACAAAAAGGCACCCCAGGCAAACCACACTTTCCTGTTGTAACAATGCATTTGTACAGGCACTTTATTTCATTTTGAATGCCACTTCCTTTTCAACTTTCAGAAATCCTATCTTCCTTTCAAGATTCAAACTGAATACAAAGATCATCATCATGTCTTCCTGGATTCTCCAGCCACCTGCCTCCCACAGTCCCCTTCTCTCCCTTCAAAATACGCAAGTCTCCCCATCTCCCCAACTTCCACTATTCTGTGACAACCTGCTCACACCTCCCTGGCAGCACTGAATATAACTACTTGGCTGGCTTCTATGGCTTATCTCTATTAGATTAGAGACTTCCTGCCAGCCAAGTCATCTTCATTGTTTATCTCCCAGAGTAGAGAACACAGCAGGCCTCTGTTCCATTCCACTGGATACATTGGATTGATTTAGTTGGAATTGACAGCAGTTTGTGAAATCATTTGCCTCTGCTGTGTCTCATTGCCTTGTTAATTTGACAATTTACTCTGATTACATCTTACTGGAAGTGTATTGTCAGTTTCATTTCTAGAAATTCGTAATTAAAACAATAAATAGGATTGAATGGGGTGGGGCTGACTTAAGAGTGATTATAAAGGGATTTAAAAGCAGTATTGTAGAGACATGCAAATCAGTACTAAGATTCCACCTCACCTTGTAAAGTCTCTATTCTTTTTTAGGAGCTGATGAACTGAACACAAGTTTTGGTGTAATTAACAAGCTGCCTGGAATATGCATGAACTCCCCTAATTTTATGGATGCCTTTAATTCTGAAAGCATCTTCTGGGAGAGCTTAGCCTTTTCCATAAGTATGGATTTGGAAGCAAGCAGAATGGAAATAAGTCTGTGGTGTTCACATGTGCTTTAGTTTATGTGCACTTAAAAGTTTTAAAGAACTTTTTTTAAAAAAAACCTTTTAATATAACTCTTTTGTAAAAGTAATACTTAAAAGAAAATGTTTAATGATTTAAAAAAATCTTAGAGAAAAGAGCCTCCCATTTCTTGTTCTTTTTTTTTTTTTTTTCCCCGAGACGGAGTCTGTCACCAAGGCTGGAGTGCAGTGGTGCAATCTCGGCTCCCTGCGAGCTCTGTCTCCTGGGTTCAAGCGATTACTCTGCCTCAGCTTTCCGAGTAGCTGGGATTACAGGCACCCACCACCATGCCTAGCTAATTTTTGTATTTTTAGTAGAGATGGGGTTTCACCATGTTGGCCAGGTTGGTAGTCTCAAACTCCTGACCTGGTGATCCACCCACCTCGGCCTCCCAAAGTGCTGGGATTATAGGTGTGAACTACCATGCCCGGCCCTCTCATTATATTTCTAAAAAATATTTGCACAATTAAAATATCTCCATGTGGGCTGGGTGAAGTGGCTCACACCTGTAATCCCGGCACTTTGGGAGGCCAAGGCGGGCAGTTCAAGACCAGCCTGGCCAACATGGTGAAACCCCGTCTCTAGGAAAAATACAAAAATTAGCAGGGTGTGGTGGTATGCAGGTGTAATCCCAGCTACTCAGGAGACTGAGGCACGGATCCCTTGAACTCAGGAGGCAGAGGTTGCAGTGAGCTGACATAGCACCACTGCACTCCAGCCCAGGTGACAGAGCGAGATTCTGTCTCAAAACAAAACAAAGCAAAAGAAAACTCCATGCACATTGGTATTATATTTTAATTTTTTTTGAAAAGCACATGGACCTCTTTCTGATTTTTAATGTCTTGAAAGTAAGCACTCTTATTCCATATAAAGTAGTATTTTGAAATAATACCTCAATTGACATAAAATACATGTTACAATGAGAAAATAATGAGCCATATAAACATTGTGTGAATAATTGTAAATGAACTCATCACATTTTGAAAATGCCCCATGTTTTGAAGACCAGTGTATTAGTCTGTTCTTATACTTCTAATCAAGACATACCTAAGACTAGGTAATTTAAAAAGGGAAGAGGTTTAACTGACTCACATTTCCACATGGCTGGGGAGGCCTCACAATCACGGTAGAAGGTAAATGAGGGGCAAAGTCATGTCTCACATGGTGGCAGGCAAGAGAGCTTATATAGGGAACTCCCACTTATAAAAGCCTCAGATCTCGTGAGACTTACTCACTACCAGCAGAGCAGTATGGGGGAAACCACCCCTCTGATTCAATTATCTCCACCTGGCTGCTTCCTTGCCATGTGGTGATTATTACAATTGAAGATGAGAGTTGGGTGAGGACACAGCTGAACCATATCAGCTAGTGCACTGCATGAGTCTGTGCCTCCTTTGAGGTCTAAAAATTAAGCAACCCCTCAGGGTTACAAAGCTGAACGTATTCTCAGTCTCTCTGTGCTTCCCAATTAACTGGGATACTATTGGTACCTCTCTCATAAAGTGGACATGAGAATTAAAATAGAAAATGAGGCCTGGTGCAGTGGCTCACGCCTATAATCCCAGCACTTTGGGAGGCCAAGGCAAGCAGATCACGAGGATAGGAGATTGAGACCATCCTCAGGTGATTGAGACATTCTCAGGTGTCTCAAAATACAAAAAATTAGCCAGGCGTGGTGGTGCATGCCTGTAGTCCCAGCTCTTGGGAGGCTGAGGCAGGGGAATCGCTTGAACCCAGGAAGCGGAGGTTGCAGTGAGATGAGATCATGCCACTGCACTCCAGCTTGGTGACAGAGTGAGACTCAGTCTCAAAAAAAAAAAAAGAAAAAAGAAAAGAAAATACACATAAAAGGTTTAGCACAGTGCCTGATTCCTACAAATACTCAATAAACATTTCTTTTTATTGCTAAAAAATATGTTAAGTTTCCACTCTTTTCTTGATGTAAAGAAATGGGTGCCATCCTTTCTCCTCCTTTATTTAGAAGAAACCAAAAAAGCTGGAAGAATTAAAAATACCTTCTAACTACTGATGGCAGGAAGTTGGCCACTCAAAGCAAATAAAAATTGTTATGTTTCTGAAACTGCAGTTAACCAAAACATTCTATTAATTTTGACACTTAAAAGGCTAACAATTCTAATTCCCAAATGGAGTTTGGAGTCTTACATTGATCACATAAACTTCCAGCTTGGCGCTCAGGTGGCCTAAAGGTTATCAACCAGGAGGGTGGACAGTGGCTTTGAGCTGGCTATCCTGGATCTGCAACTTGAACAACCAGTTTTCACTGTCTCAATTGATCTGCTTCTTTGTCTTCAAAGCCACTTCTATTTATTTTTCAAGAGTTCAAAAGTTACTTCCTCTCTGTGTTATTTGCCCCACACACTTTCAGAAGGATGAATGACCCTGTCTCAGTGTCTCCACTGCGCTCTCTTAATATTTCTGTATTATCTACTCTGGACCTACTCTCTGTCTCTACCTACTATATACTACTCCATACCTCCTGCACTCCAGACTTTCATCTACTATATATCAACTATATCTATTCTATACCTACTTCCATCTACAACATGCCTCTATTAGTATAGAGGTTAATGGCTCTTTATTTTTTATTTTTTTGAAACAGAGTCTCACTCTGTCAACCAGACTGGAGTGCAGTGGTGCAATCTCAACTAACTACAGCCTCCGCCTCCAGGGTTCAAGCAATTCTCATGCCTTAGCCTCCTGAGTAGCTGGTATTACAGGTGTTTGCCACCATGCCTGGCTAATTTTTATATTTTTAGTAGAGTCGGGTTTCACCATGTTGGCCAGGCTGGTCTCGAACTCCTGACCTCAGCTGATCCGCCTGCCTTGGCTTCCTAAGGTGCTGGGATTACAGGTGTGAGCCACCGCAACTGGTCTCATTATTTATTTTCTAAACATGAAAGCAGGACTATTGTATCTGACCATGTTAATATGTATATCCTTATTAGATGATGTTTCAGAGATTCAATAAAGATTGTCTTCCAAGAAACTGGAGGACCTAGGATTTAGGTTGTTCATTAATTGTGTCACCATGAGGAGGCTGCTTAATATTTAGACCTTAGTTTCATTCGTCTAAAATGTTAATTTGGACTACATATGCCATGTGATCCCTTTCAGTTCCAGAACCCTATGAGTTTTTAGCATTAAGTAAATTAAAATCTGCATTTTTGTTACCTCTTTATTTCAAGAGTTAGAAGACCAGGGCTCAGAGAATTTCAGCAATGTTAATGGGCCTTAGTAAATAGAGCCTGGCATTTTAGAGATGGGCTCTGGAATCAGAATGCCTAGGCTGGAGTTTCTCCTCCATCACTTGCTCTATGATTTTAGGCAAGTTGTTTAAACTTTCTGTGCCTCTGTTTCGTTATCTATAAAATGGGAATAATAACGCATATCTATGGCATATGATCTTTATATAAAGATTAAACTAACACATGCAAAGTGCTGATTCATTCATAAGTATTAAATGTTAGCTTTCATCTTACCCTGATATCTCACACCAGTTTATAAGACAGCAGGTCCTGGAACTTAGTCTCCTCACCACACAGATAGTGCTTTTGAAACTATACCACATGCTCTCCAATATGGTGGTTTAATTAATTACAAACATACACACACACACAGGGAGATTGAGCCTGCTATGTATGCAGCACTGTGCTAAGCACTTTACTCTTTAACTCTCACAATGATTTTAATGTGAATATTACAGGTCCACGATACCTTAGGTGCAATTTCAAAATCAAAGAAGCTCCAAACACCAAAAGTACTTCAAAATTCACTGGATGACTTGAACTCCCCTAGAGGCAAAATCTGCCCTGATTGACATAAAGCTATTTGTAGACATACTTTATTCCATTTAGTGTGAATATTTATCTGATTCACTATAGAAATATTATTAATGATATATTTGGTTGTCTTTCTTTAGAAATAAGAGCCTCACTCTGTTGCCCAGGCTAGAGTGCAGTGGCACAATCATAACTGCTGGCTCTAACTCCTCGCCTCAAGCGATCCTCCTGCCTCAGCTTCCTGAGTAGCTGGGACTACAGCTGCAGGTCACCATGCCCTACTAATTTATTTTTTTAAATTTTCTTAGAGAGAGGGTCTTGCCATGTTACCCAGGCTGGTCTTGAACTCCTGGTCTCAAGCCATCCTCCTACCTCCCCAGCCTGGGCGACAGAGCGAGACTCTGCCTCAAGAAAAACAAAACAAAACAAAAACAAAAAACTTCTACACTCTCTTTTTAGAATGAGGGAAATTTTAATAACTCGGTTGTGCTGATAGCTATATATCTGTAAATTTACTAAAGATCAACTTAAATATATTTTATGGTATGTAAACTATACCTTAATAATGCTATCTTCATGAGACCATTAAATTGGAAAACATATATAATTATTAAGAATAATAAGGTTAATCAGGTACACTTGTAACCTTTCAAGTTTAATATTACTACTGGCTGTGATGTTTAATGTTTTTAGCCTCAAGTAGGGCTTAGCTGATACAAATACTTTAGTGCCATCCATCCAGGGTTTGAATTTATAATGACATGAATGGGACTACTGTTATAATTTTCACAAAAGAGAGAAGAAAAGACAAATATTCTAAAAAGAATAGTAAAAGGAACATGAAAAATTAATGAAATTGAAGAAACAAAATGGCATAAGATGGTATAAGTCCAAATATCATCTCTTTCCTACGTTTCCCTGAGTTATCCCACTCCATCAGAATTCATTTTCTCCCTCTGAACTTTCACAGAATTGTATATCTCTATAATGAAATTGAATAACTCATTCCAGTCATCTACATCTATTATACAGAATAGGGGCTTACCCTAGACAGCATAGACAATTTGTATTCATTTTTGCATTATTCATGGTGCCTAAAAAATGCATAAATAGGAGTTTAATAAACATCTAAATTATATTGAACCATTGTCTCAATAAAAGTTTGTACATAAAAATGTTTTTATTCTAAATTCCAAAACACATCTGAGTTCCAATAGTTTTGATTAAGGAATGATAGGTCATTATTATCACATCATTTTATAAAAGCAGAAACCAAAAGCTGGAAATTTTAAGTTACTTGTTTAAAATGACACGGCAGTGACTGAGTGTGGTGACTCATGCCTATAATCCCAGCACTTTGGGAGGCCAAGGTGGGGGACTGCCTGAGCTCAGGAGTTCGAGACCAGCCTGGGCAACATGGCAAAACCTGTATCTACAAAAATACAAAAAGTAGCTGGATGCAGTGGTGTGCGTCTATGGTCCCAGCTACTCAGGAGGCTGAGGTGAGAGGATCTCTTGAGTCTAGGAGGCAGAGGTTGCAGTAAGCCACGACTGCACCACTGCACTACAGCCTGGGTGACAGAGTGAGACCTTGTCTCTAGAAGAAAAGAAAAAATAATAGAATGACGTGGCTATCAAACAGTGGAGCTGGTATTTCAATCTATGTCTAGCTGACTTAAAACCCAAAACTTTATCTGCTTGTCTTGAAGATATTTGCACTTGCGAGTATAATATTAACAAATAAGTCATCTTGATTTAAAAAAATTCTCTGCAATAAATTAGTCAATGTTACAGACATGTAAAATTTTCTAATAGAGTTGGAAATATTTTCAGTTTGGGGGGTCAGAACATTATTTGGTTTACTTTCTTCTCTTCAGAACCTACCTGTTCTAAAGGAATACTCAAAACTATTGAATTTTTATTATTTTTCTTTAACTATTCTCTTTAAACAGTAAGAATTGTGTTATTAATCTATGAACTAAACAAAACAGTCAGAAATAGATAAGCTAGTAAAGAAAACACACACAAAAGAAAACAAAAGTGTTTATCATCAATTCCGTTCTTCTCTTTTTATAAGGCACTTTAGCAAATTATCTCCCAAAACCTATCTTAGCATGATCCAGTTGGGTCCTTTGCCACAATGAGAAGCCACAAGATGAACCATCAGATTTAAAAGGCAATAAATATACTACAGTCCAGTTTCCTGGGAAAGATAAAATGTTTTGAATTTGACTTCCTCTGTATCCCTAAAATTACTTCGGAAAGAAAATACTGATGAATTCCTCATTGGTCTTTTTCCTTTGTATGTTTTGTTAGTTGTTTTTTTCTGAAAAATAAACAAAAAAGCAGGCTGTGAAAAGTTGTTGTTCATTAATGAAACTCAAAAAGTAGTCAAATCCCTTTGAAGTTTAAGACAGCATCTGCTCCAGTGTCCAAAGAGAGTAGAAAATTAACATCTCTATCACATGGCTTTGAATGTCAAGTTACTGCCACCCAGAAGTTGCAGGTGCAAGGATATAGTTTTGTTTTATAAAGCATATTTGTGTGTGTGTGTCTGTGTGTCTGTGTGAGTACATGTGTACAAAATAAGGACCAGGTCTCAAAAAAATTCATGTTTTTAACTAACTTGCAAATATACTGAGGCTTATTAAGCTAAAATTGTCTTCAGGTGGATTTTTCTCAGTTATCTGTCAAAAACCATTTAGAGTTCAGTCAATAATGATCTGGGTCCTATTGTAGAAAATGAAAACTTCCTAGTGGACAACTTCACTTTACCAGTTCAGCTAATTGAAAGAAATATATTTAATAGTGGGAAGTCAGATTTAAGCAGCATGTAGAAGATGCTTATATCTCTTCTCTTTCTCAGTCAAGGTTTTTAAAAATTCCATTCGAATATTATAAAAATAATGATAAATACCATATTTTATTTTTATTTATTTATTTTTTTGAGACAGAGTCTCAATCTGTCGCCCAGGACCAGGATGGAGTGCAATGGCACTGTCTCAGCTCACTGCAACCTCCACCTCCCAGGTTCAAGTGATTCTTGTGTCTCAGCCTCAAGAGTAGCTGGGATTACAGGCATGTGCCACCACACCTGGCTAATTTTGTGTTTTTAGTAGAGATGGGTTTCTTCATGTTGGCCAGGCTGGTCTTGAACTCCTGGCCTCAAGATATGTACCTGCCTTGGCCTCCCAAAGTGCTGGGATTACAGGACTGAGCCACCGCCCCAGCCCCATATTAACTTCAACTTTATATATATATAATATATATATAATATATAATATAATCTATTATATAATATATAATATACAAATATATAATATATAAATATAAAATATATTATATATAAAATATATAACATATATAACTATATATTATGTATAAATATATAACACATATGTTATATATAATATATAAATATATAACATATATCTTTATATATTATATATAACATATATAAAATATGTTATATATAGCACATATAACTATATATAACATATATAACTTTATATATTATATAACTATATATATACAACTTTATATATGTTATATGTAGGCATTAATTTGTCAGTAGCTTTTTTTTGTTTTTTAAGGTATAAGGTTACATCATTTATTTGTGACCTTTATTCTGTTATAATGTAGACATTTATTACTATGAACTTCTCTAATAGTATTCCTTTTGCTGTATCCCATAAGTTTTGGTAAGTTGTAGTTTCTTTTCATGGGTCTCAAGATATTTTCTAATTTTCTTTTTGATTTCTTATTTGACCCAATGATTATTGTAGACTGTGTTGCTTAATTTATACATATTTGTAAATCTTCCAGTTTTCTTTCTTCTTTTTTTTTTTTTTTTTTTTGAGACAGAGTCTCACTCTGTCACCCAGGCTGGAGTACAATGGTGCATTCTCCACTCACTGCAAGCTCCACCTCCTGGATTCACGCCATTCTCCTGCCTCAGCCTCCCGAGCAGCTGGGACTACAGGCGCCTGTGACCACGCCGGGCTAATTTTCTGTATTTATAGCAGAGACAGGGTTTCACCATGTTAGCCAGGATGGCCTCGATCTCCTGACCTCATGATCCGCCCACCTTGGCCTCTCAAAGTGCTGGGATTACAGGCGTGAGCCACCGTTACCGGCCAAGTTTTCTTTCTTCTATTAATTTCCAGTTTCATTCCATTGTATTCATAAATGATATTGGATATGACTTTGGCCTTTTAAAATTTATAAACACTTGTTTTATGACCTAACATGTAGTATATCTTGGTGAAAGATCCGTGAGCACATGAGAAGAATGTGTATTCTGCTGCTATTGGGTGTAATGTTCTATACATGTCATTTAGGTCCATTTAATCTATAGTGCTATTTAAGACCTCTATTTCTTTATTAAAAGCCCAGGGCTGGACAGCTCCAGTGGTGATTTATTCCAAATATTTAAAGATAGATTAATGCCAATTCTTCTGAAACTCTTCTAATAAATTGAAGAGAAGGGAACACTTTTAAGCTCAGTTTGTGAGGCATTACTCTGATACCAAACACAAAGAAATCACAAGAAAAACAAGAACAACTATAGACAAATATCCCTGATGAATATAGATGCTAAAATCTCCAACAAAACATAGCAAACCAGCCAGGCGTGTAATCCCCACACTTTGGGAGGTCGAGGTGGGTGGAACACCTTAAGTCAGGAGTTCGAGGCCAGCCTGGCCAACATGGTGAAACCTCGTCTCTACTAAAAACACAAAAATTAGCCGGGCATGCTGGCGTGCACCTGCAATCCCAGCTACTTGGGAGGCTGAGGCAGGAGAATCACTTGAACCTGGGAGGCAGCGTCCTCAGTGAGCCGAAGCTACACCACTGCACTCTAGCCTGGGTGACAGAGTAAGACTCTGTCTCAAAAAAACAAAAACAAAAACAAAAAAACACAGCAAACCGAATCCAAAAACAAACTTAAAAGATTATACACCATGATAAAGTAGGATTTATCCCTGGAATTCAAGGATAGCCCAACATACAAAAGTCAATTAATGTGATTTACCACATTAACAGAATACAGAAAATAAACCACATGAGATAAATCACATCATCTCAACAGATTCAGAACAAATGTCTGGCAAAATTCAACACCCTTTCACAATAATTTAAAGTCTCAACAAAGTCGAACCAGGAGGACATTACTTCAACTTAATAAAGGACATTCATGAAAAATCCAAGCTATCACCATACTCACAGGTGAAAAACTGGAAACTTTTCTTCTAAGATCATGAGATCAGGAACAAGCCAAGGATGATTGCTCCTACCATTCCTATTTAAAATAGCACTACAAGTCTGAGCCAGAGTAGTTAGGCAACAAAGACACAAATGGGAGCTAAATGATGAGAATTTATGGACACAAAGTGGGGAACAACGGACACTGGGGCCCACCTGAGGGTAGAGGGTGGGAGGAAGGAGGAAACCAGAAAAAATAATATAACTATGGGGTACCAGGCTTGGTATCTGGGTGACAAAATAATTTATACAACAAACCCTTGTGACATGAGTTTTCCTGTATAACAAACCTGCAGATATACCCCTGAATCTAAAATAAAATTAAAAAAAAAAAAAATACAAATCAGAAAAGAAGAAGTAAAACTGTTCCTATTTGCAGATTATATGGTCTTATATATACAAACTAAAACCTCCATTAAAAAATCTGTTAAAACTAATACATAAATTTAATATAGTTGCAGGATACAAAATCAACAGCAAAAAATCAGTTGTCCAATATACTACCAATGCATTATGTGAAAAGGAAATCGAGGGGGCTGGGTGCGGTGGCTCACACCTGTAATCCCAGCCCTTCGGGAGGCCAAGGTAGGTGGATCATGAGGTCAGGAGTTCAAGACCAGCGTGGCCAAGATGGTGAAACCCCCATCTCTATTAAAAATACCAAAAAAAAAAAAAAAAAAAAATTAGCTGGGCAAGGTGGCAGGCGCCTGTAATCCCAGCTACTCAGGAGGCTGAGGCAGGAGAATTGCTTGGAGGTTGCAGTGAGCTGAGATCGCGCCACTGCACTACAGCCTAGGCGATAGAGTGAGACTCCATCTCAAAAAAAAAAAAAAAAAAAAGGAAAAGGAAATAAGGGAAATAATCATATTTCAAATAGTACCAAAAAATAAAATAGCCAGGCATACTGGCTCATGCTTATAATCCCAGGACTTCGGGAGGCTGAGGCAGGAGGATTACTTGAACCCAGGGGTTTGAGACCAGTCTGGGCAACATAGCAAGATCTTGTCTCCACTTAAAACATTTTTTTTAAATTAGCAGGGAATTGTGGTATGCCCCTGTGGTTCCAGCTACTTGGGAGGCTGGGGCAGGAAAGTTGCTTGAGCCCAGGAGGTCAAGGCTACCATGATCATGCCACACTGCATTCCAGGCCTGGGCAACAGAGCTAGATGCTATCTCAAAAAAAAAAAAAAAAAAAGAATAAAATATCTAGGAATAAACTTAACTAAAGAGGTGAAAAATCTGTATACTGAAAACTACAAAACATTGATGAAATGAATTTAAAAGATAACAAACAAATGAGAAGGCATCTTGTATTCTTGGACTGGGAGACTTACTATAATTAAAATGCCCATACTACCCGAAATGTTCTACAGATTTAATGCAATCCAATCAAAATCCCAAATGGCATAGTTACAGAAAGAGAAAAAAAAGGATCCTAAAATTCATATGGAACCATGAAAGACCACAGATAGCCAAATCAATCTTCAGGGAGAAGGACAAAGCTGGAGTCATCACACTTCCTGATTTCAAAATATATTACCAAGTTACATAACAAAACTGACATAAAGACAGACATATAGACCAATGGAACAGAATAAAGAGCTCAGAAACAAATTCACACAAACACAGTCAACTGATTTTCAATAAGGGGGTTAAAAATACATAATGGGGAAAAGATAGTTTCTTCAGCAAATGGTACTGGGAAAACTGGATATCCACATACATAAGAAAGAAATTGGACTCTTATACCACACACAAAACTATACTGAAAATGGGTTAAAAATTTAAATGTAAGACCCAAAACTATAAAACTGGAAGGAAATTTAGAGAAAAAGCTTGGTTTTGAGGATATCATGAATATAGCACTGAAAGCACAGGTAAAAATAATAATAATAAACATATAGAATTACATCAAACTAAAAAGCTTCTTCATAGCAAAGGAAACTAACACAGTGTAAAGGCAACTTGTGGAACAGGAAAAAATATTTCCAAACCAAATATCTGATAACGGGTCAATCTTCAAAATAGAGAGAGAACTTCTACAACTCAGTAAAAACCTAAAATGCCAATTAAAATATTAGCTAAGGACTTGAATAGACATTTTTCCAAAGACACACAGGCTAACAAGGATATGAAAAAAATGTTCAACATCACCATTCTCCAGGGAAATACAAATCGAAACTATACAATAGCATCTCATACCTGTCAGGATGGCTATTATCAAAACAACAAAAGCAAGTATTGCAAAGGTGTGGAGAAATTGGAATCTGTGCACACTGTTGTTGGGAATGAAAAATGTTGCAGCCACTGTGAAAAGTAATATGGAGATTTTGTCAAAAAAAAAAAAAAACTTTAATGTATTTCAACAATCTTTCTATTGGGTATTTATCCAAAAGAATTAAAATCAGAATTTTGGCCAGGCATAGTGGCTCATGCCCATAATCCCAGCACTCTGGGAACCCAAGGTGGGAGGATCACTTGAGCCCAGGAGTTTGAAACCAGCCTAGGCAATGCAGTGAGACCCCATCTCTATAAACTGCTTTTTGTTGTTTTTGTTGCTTTTTATTAGACAGGTGTGGTGATGCATGTCTGTAGTCTCAAGTACTCAGGGGGCCAAGGTGGGAGGATCCTTTGAGCCCAGGAGTTTGAAGCTGCACTGACTGTGATTGTGCCACTGCTCCAGCCTGGGCAACAGCCTGTGCAACAGAGTAAAACCCCATCTCAACAGACAGAAAAAAATAAAAAGAGGAAGTTAGACAAGATACTAGCACTCTTAGTCCATTCAGAACAAAATATTTTAGAGAATTTGTCACCAAGCAGACCCACCCGAAAAGAATGGGCAAAAGATGTTCTCTACATAGAAAACTAATAAAAAAAGAAGGAATCTTAGAAAATCTGGAAGGAGGAAAGAACAAGAGAAAGAGTAAAGGTGTGAGCAAGTGCAATGCATTTTCTTTTTCTGCTTGGGTTTTCTAAATTATGTTTGATAGTGGAAATAAAAGTAACAACTTACATGATATGATTCTAAATATATGGAGAAGAAATTTTTAAGACAATTATAAAAGGTGGAGGCTAAAGGGAGTTAAAGGGAGGTAAGGTTTTTACATTTTACTCAAGTTGATTGACTCTCAACACTAGTAGTCTGTGATAAGTTAGGTATATAAAATGAAATATATATATTATATAAGAGGTATATGTATATACAAGAGATAGACTGAAAAAAATTATAGATGAAATTTTTAAAAATGTTTAAGCATCCCATCAGAAGCAAGGAAAAAAATATAGAAATGGAAATCAGAGAGAACAAGCAGAAAACAAAAATTTAAACGGCAGGCTAAAGCCCTAATATAATAATAACATTAAATGTAATGGTCTAAATACAATGATTAAAAGACACAGATAAGCACATTTGAATAAAAAACATGACATAAGTATATGTAGTCTATAAGAAACTCATTTCAAATATAATGATACAGGCATGTTGAAAATAAAAGGATGGAAAAAGATATACTATGCAAACATTGAAAGAAAACAGGAGTGACTGTATTAATATTACCTAAAATAGATTCCAGAGCAATGAAAATTACCATACACCAAGAAGTACATTATATAATAATAAAAAGGTCAATGTACCAAGAAAACAATAATTCTAAATGTGTATGCATCAAACAACAAAACTGTAAAATCTGTGAAGGCAAAACTGGCAGAATTGAAAGGAGAAATAGACAAATTCACAATTATAGTTAGAACTTCAACATACCTCTCTCAACAATTGAGAAAACAACTAGAGAAAAAAATCAGCAAAATAATAGAACTAAAAGACATCAAAATAATAGAACTCAAAAACATCATTAACCAACAGGCTCTAATCAACATTTATAGAACACTCCATCCAGTAGGAGCCGAATACATTCAAGTACCCACAGAACATATACCTAGAGCCGGGGGTGGTGGCTCGCGCCTGTAATCCCAGCACTTTGGGAGGCTGAGGCAGGTGGATCACCTGAGGTCAGGAGTTCGAGACCAGCCTGGCTAACATGGCAATACCCCCATCTCTACTAAAAACACAAAAACTAGTTGGCCATGGTGGTGCGTGCCTATAATCCCAGCTACTCTGGAGGCTGAGGCAGGAGAAACGAGAAATGCTTGAACCAGGGAGGTGGAGGTTGCAGGGAGCCAAGGTCAGGCCACTGCACTCCAGCCTGGGCAACATAGTAAAAAACAAAAAAACAAAAAAACACCTAGAAAGACATATCATGGTTCATAAAACAAACCTCAAAAAATTTAAAGGAATTGAAATTATAAAGAATGTGTTTTCTGGCCACAATGAAATCAAACTAGAAATTGATAATAGAAAGGGCAGAAAGTCACCACACATATGGAAATTAAACACTTACATTTTAAAATAATCCATGGGTCAAAGAGAAAGTAATAAAGTACACTTAAAAACACACTGAACTGAATGAATACTAAACAAAACAAAAATCCCAGCATATCAAGATATGTGGGATATAGCTAAAACAGTGCTGAGAGGGAAATTTTTGGGCTACATACTTACATCAGAAAAGGGGAAATGTCTAAAAAGTTATGAGAGTTTAAAAAAATACCTAGCTATTAACTTAGGTTTTCTTATATATATGGTCTTATAATCCTAGTTGCTATTTCATTCTACTACTACTAGTTTGCGACTGTATATGACTATGAGACAAAAAAAGATGTTGCTAATTGGCAAAGTGAATAACAAATCAATAAGTATAAGAAACATATAAGCCTCTACTATGTAGTAGCAGTGGTAGAATAAGGTAACACTGATATTAAATTACTATCCTGGATTTCCCTTGGTGTATCTTACCTATCATTTCCAAATTTCTACTAGTTTTTTCTTAATTCATTATTTTTTGCTTGTCTTAAAAAAAATCTGTTTAGCAAAAAAAAAAAAAAAAAAAAAAAAGGCTCATGAGTGTGTTGTATTTCTGTTAGTCAGAATGAAATTCTGTCTCTTGTTTCCAAGTAAGCTTGACACATTTACATTCATTGTAACTGTCATTATAATTGGATTTACTTTTACCTTCTGGTTTCATATATTCTATTTATCATACAATTATATTTGTGGAAACAAAAATGACATTTTAGATTTGTGCAATTCACATACCTCATATTGATGGCTCATTTGAAATGAATTTATGATCAGAAGACCTGTTTATAAATACTGAGGACCGAAACAAAAGAATGATATTTGAAATGAGATTGGATTTGAAAAATATTTAAAGGTAAAATTAAAATGATTTGATTGGTAATTGAATGAGGGAAGTAGCAGACGAGAAGCTAATCTCCAGCTGGGAAAACTTAGTAAAGGTTGGCACCATACAATAAATGAAGTAAAGTTACACCAAATATCCCATTCCTCTCTGTACAAGTACTGTCCCTTCAGGGCCCTCTCTGTGGGAATTTGGAATTACAATGAGCTATGACCACACCACTGCACTCCAACCCGGGCAACAGAGCGAAACCCTGTCCCTAAATATATATATATGTACGTATGTATGTGTGTGTGTATGTATTTTTTGTTTTATTTTTTATGTTTTTGAGACAGAGTCTCACTCTGTCGCCCAAGTTAGAGTGCAGTGGCACGATCTCGACTCACTGCAACCTCCACCTGCCGGTTTCAAGCAATTCTTCTGCCTCAGACTCCCAAGTAGCTGGGATTACAAGTGTGTGCCACCATGCCCAGCTAATTTTTGTACTTTTAGTAGAGACAGAGTATTGCCATGTTGGCCAGGCTGGTCTTGAACTCCTGACCTCAGGTGATCCATCCACCTCAGCCTCCCGAAGTGCTGGGATTACAGGCATGAGCCACTGTGCATGGCATATATATATATGTTTTAATATATGTGCATGTGTACATATATATGTGTGCATGTGTACATATATGTATAGGCATATACACATACACACACACATGCACATATGTTGCAAACTTGACATATATATACACATACATCAACCCAATTGCAAACTTGACATATATATGATTGTGTGTATATATGTATATATCACATATATATACATACACACAATTGCAAAATGATATACATATGTACATACACATAAAAGATGATGACTATGATGTGAAAGTTAGTCATGGAGTACTGTCAGAGCTAAGAGATGGAGAGATGAGTTAGAATACTGAAGTGGACAGAGATGGAAAAAAGTAGTTTAGGCAGAAAGAGTAGTTTGGGACTGAGAGGTATTGCAATGAAAATGTGCACTAACTTGTTTAATATAATGTACTGTAAACAAAAAAGTTTGCAATTAGGTTGGAAAGTTAAAGGTCAGATCAGACTACAGAGTTTGGAGGACAGGGGTCCACAAAGAATGGTGCAAGGGGGCCTGATAAATGGAGTTGTGGCTGAGCTTCAATGTGCAAGCTAGGATATTCAAGGCATGTGTGCAAAGTCCATCATGTTATGGGATGTGGCCATAAGTGGAGAAAAAAGAGGGATGGGCTGAGGGGCCAGATGCAGGAGACTGGCACCTGGGTGCTGGTGGCTGCTAGTATGTTCTCCTTGCACTGTGGTTCTGGCATAGCATGCCGAAGCATTTGAGAATTCTAAATTTCAAATTGGCCTTGCAAAGTTTTTTGTCAAGGTAGAAAGAACTAATTTTAGCAAATATTTTGCCAACTTGTTTTATAACTATTAGGCATGTAGACATATGGCATATGAGCCACTATAAGTATTCTTGTGCAGAGTCCTGCAAATGCTAATGACAAGACTTGTGCCTGGACTATAGTAGATGCTTAATAAACTTTTGGTGAATGAATATGCAGCAAAAGTGAACATGATGGCTCAAAATAAGGAGAGACGGCCGAAAGTAGATCAAATTGGCCAGAAATTCCAAGAGGTAAAGTCTTCTGCTAGGGTTCTAATGTGATAGCAGTATAAATTCAGTTATTTGGAGGAGAGTTAATAAGTCATGTCTGAATTATTATATTTAGAAATATTTTTTATTTTATTTAGAAATTTGAATTGAATGAAAACATCAATAATAAAAAAGGTATCCTTTGTCTTTGCTCTAAAACAAAGGTGTAAAGACTCAGTTTTAGCTAACTATTTATTCTCAGACACTCCTACAAACTTGTCAAAAGCCCTGGCACAATAATTGAATTTGGCCTGAATTTCTGACTTATTGTGTGTTACCTGGAGGGGTCGCTTGACCTCCTTGCACCTCAGATCGTTCCGCTGGAGGCATGTGATGAAGCAAGGGTGTGCTGAAAACCAGATGAGAACTCTGTTAATTTCACTGGGTAAATTACAATAGGGAAGAAAGAAAACAACTATTTCTTTCTTTCTTTTTTTTTTTTTTTTTTTTTTTTTTTTTGAGACAGAGTCTCGCTTGGTCGCCCAGGCTGGAGTGCAGTGGCGCAATCTCAGCTCACTGCAAGCTCCGCCTCCGGGTTCATGCCATTCTCCTGCCTCAGCCTCCCGAGTAGCTGGGACTACAGGTGCCCGCCACCACAGCCGGCTAATTTTTTTGTGTTTTTAGTAGAGATGGGGTTTCACCGTGTGAGCCAGGATGGTCTCGATGTCCTGACCTCGTGATCTGCCCACCTCGGCCTCCCAAAGTGCTGGGATTACAGGCGTGAGCCACCGCCCCTGGCCAAAAACAACTATTTCAAAGAAGTATTTTAAACTTGTATTTTAAGCCTTTTTGAACATGGAGTTTCCTATTATTTAAGTAGACATGGTGAATAACGCCTATAGTAAATTCCTTCTAAACTACATACTTACGCCCGATACTTAATTAGTACTTTAAAGGGATTTTCTTTAGGAATTAAAAATAACATTTGTAGCTTTTAAGCCTTCAAAAAGTCTTCACCAGCTTTTTACATTTTTAAATTCTGAGCATAATCTAGAAGTATACAATAGCAGGAAACCTACCAGAACAGGGGAAACTGAAAATCTTCATTGTAACCAAGGAGCAAGTGCTTAGGGATGAGTACACGTGTCATCTTTCAACCTAACAGTGTTTTCAGCAACACCCATAATTATGCAAACATTTATTTCTTGCTTATCAGAACTTTCAAAGGATAATTTTATTTACTCCCCACAATGAACTCTAAGTAAGATCTTACTACCATGTCTATTTTATATACAGAGAATATAAATACAGAGAAACTGAGGCTTAGAGATTGAGCAATTTTCCCAAGACCATGCAGACATAAGTGTGAGGGTGCCCCAAATTGGTAGTTCAAGTCTAAAACCCTCTATTTTATACTTGATATTGTCTCACCTGTGATAGAAATCACTGGATTAATGTGCCTGCAGATAACCTATTGATTATATAAGCCTCAGGGTGTTCAAGACAAACATACTGTCATTAAAGAGAAAAAAATTTGGAATTTACAATCCTATTCTGCAAAAATAGGCATTGTTACTTTTTTGTTATCCAATTAGAGTTAAGGACACAAATATAACTGTTAAGAGTCATGTGTAAAAAGCTTAGGAAACTTGTGTTTTCATCTACAACACCCCCCAAAGTAGAAGTCCCAAGCTTCAGAGTGTATATAAGAATGACCTGGGGAAGTTTTTTCAAAGCAGAAATATGCCCAGAACCCATTACTATAAATTCTGAGGAGGTAGATCTGGGGCTTGGACACAAAATTTATATTTTTAATAGCAGCCAACTCACTGCAATGGAGGCCACTCTCAGACCACTTTGAGAAGTACAGCTTTACATTCCTTTTCACCTCTGATTCTTGAGGCCACCTGGCTTTTCAAAACAAACAATTGCTTAATTAGAAGCCTGATGAATTTGGTGTGAACAAACAACAGGTGCTGTCTGCAAGAGATGAGTCAGGAACAAAATCAAACTAGGTCCTGGTTCTCTGCCTACATATAATATATAGCTAGAACCACTGAACACTTAAGTTCTCAATCTCGCACTGATCTGGGTTGAACTTGGAAACCCTAAAATACTAGAAAGAAAATGCTATGATAGAGAACACACCTATAATTCACAAAAATATAATTTATTTGGTAAGCTTCTCAATTGCTTGCTTTCATCCTCAAGTTACCCTGCTATGACTTCTACGGTAGGCAGGATGTGACTAATACCTGGAGTCACACTTCTTAATGGCATTATTGGGACTGCTAGTGACAGTACCAGCCCTTGAATTGGAATAATTGCATTATTAGGACTAAGAGCGACAGAACGAGCCCCGGATTTGCAATTGGAATGATAATTCTACTAACTGGGTCTTGGAGCTAACACCTCTCTTGGATAAAGGTAGGAAGTCTCAATTTACTGAATTGCTTTAGGTCCCCTTCACCCTGACAAGGATTTCAGCCACCTGTGTGTGTGAACGCAGGCTTCTTAATTTGAAAACTTGGAATAGAATTTGGATTTCCTTATTCTCCTAAAAATATAAAATCAGGTGTCAATACCTGGGAAAAGGGAAATATAATGGATTCTTTAAAAATCTTATATTCCCAGTTTCTTAGCTTTCTCCCAAATGATTAAGATTTCTTTAGTTTGAGATTTTCTCTCTCTCAAATTGGTGCATCAAAAGAAAATTAGTGTAAATCATTAGAAAAAATTAAAGTTGGCTTAACTTTTTTCTTCCTTTGTCTTCTTTTTAAATTTGTAAGTACTTTGAAGCTTGGGAACTTCTCCTTTAGGGATGTTGTAGATGAAAATACAAGTTTCCTAAGCTTTTTACTTTGTAATTAACTAGGAAGATTTTGGATTTTTTAGTCTTTCCAAAGACCGCACAATATTTCTATCGGACAAGAGGCTTTTTAGTCTGTCCATGAACATGCCTGAGGGATAGCAGTTTGTAATGTCCCCAAAATTGTGAGAAAATGTTCAAATGCATAATTATTAATTTGGGAACAGAGTCACTTTTTATCCCAAATTATCAGAGAAGATTCTTTTACCCAGAAAAGCTTAGCAACTACACCCTCTAATAAGAAACAAACCAGTTTCCAGAAATTAAGCACATTTTTTTGGGGTTTGAAAAAGCTGAAGGCCAGCCACGGTGGCTCCCACCTGTAATCCCAGCGCTTTGGGAGGCCTAGGCAGGTGGATCATCTGAGGTCAGGAGTTCTAGACCAGCCTAACATAGTGAAACCCCATCTCTACAAAAGTACCAAAAAAAAAAAAAAAATAGCTGGGCATGATGGTGGGTGCCTGTAATCCCAGTTACTAAAGAGGCTGAAGCAGGAGAATCGCTTGAACCTGGGAGGCGGAGGTTGTGGTGAGCCGAGATCGCGCCATTGCACTTCAGCCTGGGCAACAAGAGTGAAACTCCATCTTGAAAAAATATAAATGAATAAATAAATAAATAAATGAATAAATAAATAAATAAAAAGCTGGTAAGTTTGTTAAGCTTTTCAGGAATACGATAAAATGCCATGTAGTTTCCAAGGAAGATTATTTCTATAATGTAGATACTTAATGTGTTTCTCCCATCAAGATTATTAGCAATTGCTATGGACACACACACACACACACATTTTAAAATCTTATCTTTAGGGATTACAATTAAGGCCATTAAAATATCAAAGGAAGATTAGATTACAAACCTTCCCCCTGAGTAGCACTTTCTGCTATTGTTGATTTGTCCCGTAAAGCACAAACTTTTCTTGACAGAAGTTGCTAACATTTAAATTAAGGATAGTTTTGTCCTTTTCTATAATCTGGGTCCGGAAAAATGCAAGTGATAAACACGTTATTTAGGCTATGTAAAATAACTTTCTACCCTTAGATCTGAAACAGACATGAATCTGGAGATAATCCTTAAAATTTAAATAGTTCAATAATATGAAACTTTGCTCCTACATAATTATTCAGTGATCTAATGTAAAGTTCAAAAATACAGGACTTTTTCAATAAGTGATCCAGATGGCTATATTTGATGATTTTGTTGCCAATCAGATCACAATTTTTGATCTTAAATACTTTTGAATACCTACCTACTGTTTAGGGTACAGCTTTAGTCATATAATATTTTAAAGCTAATTTCCTCATCTGTGGAAAGGCCTATTGAGAGATGATTATAAAGAGTTTTCTATGACTTTTGGTTTTTGTTCCTTTCATTTTCACTTTGGTAATCCTTAAAAAGTAACTCAAGCCAGGCGCGGTGGCTCACCCCTGTAATCCCAGTACTTTGGGAGGTCGAGGTGGGCGGGTCACCTTAGGTCGGGAGTTCAAGACCAGCCTGGCCAACATGGAGAAACCCTGTCTCTACTAAAAAATACAAAATTAGCCAGGTGTGGTGGCACATGCCTGTAATCCCAGCTACTTTGGAGGCTGAGGCAGGAGAATCACTTGCACCCGGAAGGCAGAGGTTGCCATGAGCCGAGATCGCGCCATTGCACTCCAGCCTGGGCAAAAAGAGTGAAACTCCATCTCAAATTGAAAATAAACAAACAAACAACTCAAATAATATTCAGAGTCTAATTTGAAAGGATCAAAGATTGACAAATTACTACTTTGATATAGTGAAAACTTCAAAAACTACAAGGATAAATAAAATGATCTTCCTCTACCTATATCAATCAATCAATGAGTATTTTAATCTCTTCCAATCTGTTCATTCCAATTTCTTGAGTGTCTTATAAATGCTTAGATCTCCGTCTCTTCACATTTTAAAATCTAGTGACCATCATTAACACAGCCATACCATCTTCAAAATTTTCTCTGCATTAATTATAGAGCCATGGGAGTTCAGGCTTGGAATTAACATTAAAAGGCAAGTAGTCCAATTTCTATGAGATGCTGGAAATTTCTTTGCCTCACGCAAACTGGAAATAAAGAACTAAATTTCAGGTTAATTCTTTCCCATCTTTACACAGTCAGACTCTTAAGAAATTCCATCATTTGTGGAACTGAAATATGATGTGTTTTAATCCCCAGTGGTATACAGACAGTCTTGGGATCATAGGGTATGTGCTAAAGCTCCTATGTATTTCCAAGGCATATAAGTTTCCCAGTGTCTCTTGCATCCTCTGAATCTTCTGTGTCACACTAAGCATTACTAATTCCTACAGCCATGCATCATGAAACAGAGTTGCTATCAATATTCCTGTTCTTATTGCTAGGTATCTTCTCAATGTGCAAAAGTTTGTCTATATTCTCAAAGTAAAAGATTTGTACACTACCGCATTTGGTATGCTTAATACAAATCAATATTTTTTATGTGGTTTGTAGATATTTGGGGGACCCTGAAGCCCTTTCAGGGCATCAAAGTGATTTTAATATTAATTCTAAGGCATTTTCATCTTTCACTTTGTTGACATTTATATTGATGATGCAGACACAATGATGGGCAAAACTGATAGTGCCTTAGCTGAAACATAGTAGGAGCAAACTGTACTAGCAGTCATTCTCACATGCTTTACCCCCCAGCCCTCACTAGGAAATAAATAGCAAGTTTCATTTAAGAAGATCCTTGATAAAGCACTAAATAGTTGTTTTTTGCTTTTCTTTTTTTTTCTTGTGAGATAGATTTCCATTCTCATTGCCCAGGCTGGAGAGCAATGGCACAATCTTGGCTCATCACAACCTCCACCTCCCAGGTTCAAGTTATTCTCCTGCCTCAGCCTCCAGAATAGCTGGGATTACAGGCATGCGCCACCATGCCCAGCTAATTTGGTATTTTCAGTAGAGACTAGGGCTTCTCCATGTTGGTCAGGCTGGTCTCAAACTCCCGACCTCAGGTGATCTGCCCACCTCAGCCTCCCAAAATGCTGGGATTACAGGTGTGAGCCACTGTGCCCAGCCAATAGTTTTAATTTTATTAAATTTTAATCCATCAGTATTTGGCTTTTTAACATTCTGTGTGAAGAAATAGAAAGGACACACCAAGCTACCCTGGTTATCTGGAGGAAACGCTTTCATGTGATTGAGTTGCAAGCCTCACTGGCCACTTTTATCGTGGAACATAACTTTTACTTGAAAGAATAATTAACAGACAAACTACTATTATTCAAGTGTGGGCATTTGGAAGCCTTTTTTTTTTTTTTTTAGGTGAACGAAGTAAACCTGTCACTACAATGCAAGCAACTGACAGTATTTATTGCTAATGATAATATGTGAGCTTTCAAGAGAAAACTAGAATTTTGGGAAACTTGTATTTGCCACCATGGACATGACAGATTCTTAATATCTGAAGACACTGGATGGGATTGGTGGTAATATTAATGATTGTGATCTTTTGTGTTACCAAAAGTGAAATGTGTCAACATTTAGAAAATCTGCATAACTCATTGGACCTGGCTGGGCACAGTGGCTCACGCCTGTAATTCCGGCACTTTGGGAGGCCGAGGCAGGCAGAACACGAGGTTAGGAGATCGAGACAATCCTGGCTAACACGGTGAAACCCCATCTCTACTAAAAATGCAAAAATATTAGCCGGGCGTGGTGGTGGGCGCCTGTAGTCCCAGCTACTCCGGAGGCTGAGGCAGGAGAATGGCGTGAACCCAGTAGGTGGAGCTTGCAGTGAGCAGAGATTGCACCACTGCACTCCAGCCTGGGCAACAGAGCAAGACTCTTGTCTCAAAAAAATAAAAATACAATAACTCATTGGACCTGTATTTTTTAGATAATCAATACACAATATTACAAATTCATAAATGGTTATAAAAGATGCATTTACAGTGTAAGACAGAACAACAGATTTTAATGTATTATCAGAGTACACAAAATTCACTCATACTGAGTACACACTGACAGGCCTTGCTGGGCTTCCTCACTCAGTCAGCTAGCATTAGATTATGCCCTTTTTGTCTTCTCCTATTTCTACATGGCTGCCCATTCTTTGTTAAACTTAAGCATAAAAACAGACAATTTCTTCTGTACCTTTGGATCTTCATTCTAAAAGCCCCTGTGTATGTACACACATTAAATAAATGTATATGCCTTTTCTCCTATTAATCTACTTCATGTCAGTGATTTTCAGCAAATCTTCGGAGGGCCAAGCCCTGGGCCAATTCACAACATTGCAACTTACCAAGTTTTGATGTAGTATAAAGGAGGAATACTTAAAAAAGCCTATGTAAATACTCTTCCATTTTTCAATTATATATGCATAGGACACAAGATTTTTTTCCTTATACTTCAATCAGAACAACAATTGAAAGCAAAAGCAAATGGGAGAATCCAGCTGTCTTCTATCAGCTAGACAGCAAAGAGATTTACAAAAATGGAAAATAATGACACTTTTCTCGCTTTTGGTTTTGAAAAATAGCTATTTTCACAAAATGTGATTAAGTTGGTATGTAACTGCATTTCTTATTACGTTAAATGACTTAAGTATTTTAAAACTCTCTAAGTCAGCTTTAAAGTCTAATGTGGTAAATATTGATAGACATAACATATAAACTGTTTTTGAGGTTCTCAATAATTATTAAGAGTATAAAGAGTTTCTTTACCAAAAGTTCTAGAACCACATATACAGAGGATTATGAAGGTACTAAATCCTTGTTCTGGATACTTTGCCTCTCAGATATATAAACATACGTTTTGTGCTGTGGGATGGAGGTCAGCAACAATATACTGCTAAGTCACATCTACTCAAGTAAAGACTACCATGTTTTCTCTGTTGCCTTGTACAGATGAAAGCATAACAGGTATGTGTTCCATAAGGTATATTTTAGGATGTCAAAACCTGAAAGGGATGGCTGAAAGGATGTCATCTTCTGATCCAAACAGCTCCTGTAAGATAGAAAGCTGAGGGTGAATTATCCAATGTTACTCAATTGGTTGGTGCCACAGCTTATTTGTGAAACTGGATCTTAGGTCTCTTAATTTGGTGCTTGTGAATCAGTACTCCATGACCAATAGTTTGGCCTGAGACTCAGAAAAGAAGTTGCATTAAATGGGAATGTCTGGGATATATTCACGGGCACTGACTAAGTCAATCGAAAAGAGTGAAGGGGCCAGACAAAGTGGCTCAGATCTATAATCCCAGCACTTTGGAAGGTAGAAGAAGAAGAATTGCTTGAGCCCAGGAGTTCGAGACCAGTCTGGGCAACATAGTGAGACTCAATCTCTATAAAAAACAAAAATAAAAGAGTGAGGGGACAGTACAAAGCTGAAGTAGGTCAAATAAGGGAACCTAGAATGAAACCATGGTTAATGCTCACCAAGAATAATTTAAGGAATATAAGGCCAGGAAAAGAGTGCAGTACTAATGTTTGTCTGAATACCCACAATGTTGCAGGCACTGAGCTAAGCTCTTAATATAATTTAACACATTATATCATCAAAACCACTTTGTAGCTATTTTCTCCACTTATCAACCAGGAAATGAAGATCCAGAGAGGTGAAATAGGCTTCTAGGATCTCACAAACAGCAAACATCAAAGATAGGATTTGAATGTAAAGTCTCTCTCAAACTTGAAAGTTTGCTTTCAAATAACTTTCACCTCTGGCTTCACATTGTATTAGTCTCTTACCTCTTTCTTTGGGGTGGAGATGGGAGGACCACAGAAATGCGTAGCTGTATAATCAGCTTTTACATCCATTTGCAGTCAGAAAACATTTTACTTTTGTTTTATGGGTAATGAATTACAAGTAAGAGGCGAGAAACAACAAATGTGTTTTTCTATAATAAAGAAACCCAGTTTTAGCAAATGTGCTTCTTGCTCGAACTAGTAGCACAGGCACAGTTAAATGCTAGTAAGCAATAATAGGTATGCCCGCATTATGTCTCATATTCATGAAAGTTTAGAGCTGGAAGGTTAAGTGTCCCCCTGGGGTCTCACAGCTAGACACCTGGCACCCCACAATTTCCACTCTACCTCTAAATCAGTTTAATCCACGTTATACGTCAGAGTACAGAAGTTAGGTGATATATTTAAAATTATAATTTAGCATTTGAAAACTACCGACAAACTGAATCAGGAAGCTCGAGTCTGATGAAGTGGGATGAAATTGTGCTCTGAAATTTAAGCCAGTCTCTCGAAGCGTTGAACCACCTAAGGCAGAGTTTAAACAAAGGCTGAAGCGTGAAGGTTTGCTGGGGGAAATCAGTGGGTTCCCCTGAGCAGCGTGAAGTCATCAGGCCAAGGTAATGCTTCCCAGAGGTGTAACCGCTGTGTGTGGGGGTAGGAACGGGGGCGGAAACCCGCAGTACTTTGCAGGTCGGCCCCTGGGGACTGGGATGGCTGACTACCTGGTATTGCAGTAAAATGCTTGACCTCTAATCACATGCCCCAACACTACACCTTGTGCGACGTGCTGAAAGCATCATTTCCAGTTTATTCGACTTTTCTGTTTCGACTTATTCATTATAGCCCATATATGTGATAAGGACTAAAAGCCCAGTCTTCAAAGTCCTGTCGAATTCCAAAGAAGTCCAACCCTCGGAAGATCCTTGGAAGGGGAAGAAGGAAAGAAGAAAGAAAAACCTGTTTTATCCTGTAACAGTTTCAGCGCAATCTCCGAAGACCAAGTTGGTTAATTTGTAAACTTACTCTCATTTTTTCCTAAACAGTGCCACCTACTGTCCATTTTAAGTCATCAGCAGGCTTGTTGGCAAGGACCAAGGGAAAGAAAGGGGGCGGGGTGGGGGTGGGGAGGAGTAACCAAAAAACGAACTCTACCCAGCCTTGGGGCATTGTGAAAACGACGAGGAAAGGCCATCTCCACGCAAGACATATTTTTACTCGTTAACTTTGCAGAAGGCTTGCAAGAACCAAAAGCCATTTAAGCCATTTCCTTCGAGATGGCTAAATACAAGTCATCCAGAACACAATTTTTATTATTGTATTTTTAATGCGCGCTGTTTGAGTACTTTTACGTTAGGGGACCAGGTTGAGCAAAAATATACATATAATTATTTTTCTATTTTTTCCGCCCACCCACGGCAGAAACCTCTTTATGAGAAAGGCTTTGACACTTGACGTCAGCTCAGAAACTTTTGAGTTGGCGGGAAGAAAGGGTTAACAAGTGGTGGACCAGCGCGGTCTTTTTAGAGTCTCAGCCGGCTGTCGAAGGCTCCAGGTACACACACACATGCACACTTACACACACACACACACGTGCACACACCCCTCCCAACTGTTCCTCCTCGGGTCGGTTACTTAGCTGAAGGGCACCATTTGGCTTTAAAACAAATTACTTAAGCGCAACAGGGAGTTTATCGCTTGGAGGGAACTTGTAACGCGGGAGTGCAGGGAAATCCAAGAGGTGAGGGCTCCCACCTCCGCCGCCAGAGGAGAGTAGGGAATCAGGTGGTGGCCCCCTATGTGTCTTGCATTTCTCTGCACACGTTAGCAATCAAGTTAATTGAATTCATTGGAGTTTAGAACCGGCCTCTAGCTCAGAGAAGGCTTTGAATGGCCAATTTCTCTCTCTCCCTCTCCCCCTCCCCGCCTCCCGCCCGCCCGCCCGCCCGCGCTCCCAGTTCCCTCCCCTCAGGGTTCCCCAGTCCACACCTCCCTCTCCACTTCCCTCACCCCCCCACTCCCTCCGCCGCCCTATTAAAACACCCACCAGCTCACTTGTTAAGACCCCCTTAAGTTGGAGGAGGCAGAAAGGCAACAACGGCGAGGAAGGAGAAGTCAAGACGTCTGGAAAGAATTACCCAGTCCTGGCTTCGAGCAGCCCATTGAACCAGAGACTTGAAACAGCCCCAGCCAAAGACTTTTCTCCCGATTCTGCGCTTCCTGGGTTCTGCTGAGTCTTCCACAGTCTTTTTTTTTTTTTTTTTCTGTAAGGCGAAAAAGAGATTTTCTGTTATCGGGGGCAGAAAGACTGAAGCAAAAAAAAAAAAAAAAAAAAAAAAAAAAAAAAAAAAAAAAAAGAGAAAAGTTAATTTATTTTTAAAGCATAATTTTCTTTTTAAAGAATTAGACTGAAGTGCAACGGAAAAATAAAGAGAATATTAGTGAAATTGTTTTTTAAAGTGGGGGAGAATCAAACATTTAAGACTCCCCTATCCTTTTTAAATGTTGTTTTTAAATTTCTTATTTTTTTTGGCCGGTCGTCTCAAATTCATCTGATCTCTTATTACCTCAATTTTGGAAACTGCCCGCCACCGACCCTCCGGGACCACACAGACAGGCTGAGGACGCCTTTATGACCAAGAGCTGAACAAGGTACGTTACACTGGCGCGTTTTGGTGAAGGATGAAGGTCCTCAAACAGGCCAGGGAGAAGGAAGAAATTATCCATATAATTGTTTTTAAAAAATTGAAGCCAGTTTCGATAGAAAAGTTGGAAGTTTAAAAATTTCCAACAGACTGAAGATCAGGGAATATTTCAGGTCACTGTCAGGCTTAGCAACATAGCCCTCTTTTCCCATCTCTGCGGCTCTCGCTAGAAATCCGCTGCCTTTCTGGGGACACAGGTAACCTCTCTGCCTGGGGAAGGCTGCACGTCCCCAGATGTACTTTTCCATTTTGCATCTTCCGGAGCAGCAGAGGGGCTCCTGAGTTAGGAAACAAGAATTCCCAATGTGTAAGGAAAATGCATTCTGCACAGCCGCTCCCACCCCTTCCCTTCCTTTTTTTCCCCACCACACACACTGTGGGGAGAAAAACTGAAATAGCCCAGCGCGTTTTACTTTTAAGTAAGAAACTCGCTTCTTGCTGGGAATGCAAAGGGTTAAGCAATCTGGGCTTCCAGCTCCGACAAGCTGGGACCCTGGAGAAGGAGGGTCCTTCTCTACCTCCTCGCAGCTACCGGCCCCCTCTCAGCCACTCCCCCCTTTCCCGGGCCTCCCCTCCTTTGCACTTCCCGCACCCCATTAAAGTGTCAGGCTCGTCAGTCTGGGCTCAGCTCGGCTCCGGAAGCTTTACTCGGGCCAGGGGTCCCTGACGCAGGCAGTGGCATCCGCAGATGGGAGCGGGAGGAGGGCGCGCATCCTTCCTCTCCGCGCCGGGCCACCCTCCGGCCGCCCGGGGGCAGGGCGTGCGTGGGGACAGCGCGCTGCGCTTCGGCAGCTGCAACGTCCCCAGAGCCAATTCCGACGTGGCACAGCGCACGCCGGCGCTTCTCTCCTCAGTTGCAGCTGGGGACACTGCCCGGTGGGAGATCTGGGGGCGCCGTCTCGAGTCCCCAGCCCAGGAAGGGGGCGAGGGGCCTGCGGGAGCTGGGGTGGAGGTGGGAGGGAAGCCAGAGGCTAGGTTGGAATGGATAATCAACACCTTGGGCGGAATTCGTCACGCCAGTTCCCGCCCAGCATGAGCCAGGGCTCCGAAATGGGTCCCTGTGAACAGGAGGGCGGGTCTGAAAGGAGGGTCTGTATGAGGGTGAGAAGCGGGAGGCGAGAAAGCCTTCTTCCTCTGACCACGGAAACGCAGCCGCGGGGGAACGGCGCTAAAAGGATAATTAAGGCTGCAAAGAGGCGCTGGGAGCACAGGGGCGGTGCCTGGGGAGGAGGGCTTGCAAGACCCGGGTCCTATTACACAGTCTTAGGTGCCAGTTTCCCCCAGTTCCTCTCCCTCCGTCCCCGAAACGTCTGCGCTGAGTACTTAGATTCAGGGACACCGCGCGCCTCTGGGACGAACGAGCTGCTGCAGCCGCGCTCCGGGAGGGAACGTGTAGAAGCCTCATCAGCCCCTCCCTGCCCACTTCCTCACCCTTGGGACCGTTGCCGCCTGTTGGGTCTCAGGAGCAATTGCCCAGAAACGCGAGGCTGCTCCAACCCACGTGTCTGGGCTGGGATATCCTTTGACGTCACACGCAGGGGGGAGGTGTGACGCAATAGATAGGGAAGCCCCGATTGGCCACCAAGGGCTTCCCCCAACTGGAGGCCTGAGTATATATAGACCATCAGCTCAGTGTTAGAATAAAGCGAAGGAAGTTGGTAGATGGCCTTTGCTGGAAGAGTGAGGCCGCTTGTTAAGAGGGAGACAACTTCACCGCTCATTGTACATTCCAAGACTTTGACTCGGATTTCTCACTGCGGTTAAGGCATATGATAAGTACTTTTGGCGGTATTAAGTCACGTTATTATTTTTTAAAAAAGGTTACTTTAAGAATAAAGTTTTTAACGGTCAACACATATTTACATTCACGATACTAGATTTAAAATTAAAATATGTATTTCTATAGATCCAAGTCCGTCAACCTCTTTGTAGATACAATTTTAAGTTTTATAGTTCTGTGACTACTGAATTGAAAAGAACTTTTAAATTCTAAATTTTTATTTCCTTCCAATGTGTGCAAGCTGACTCATTCATTAGTTTTCACCACACTTTTCTAGATTTAATAAGATTACAGTACAGCTGAGGTACTGTATTTTGAGTACCCATCATACTCCACCAAAAGTTTTGCCAATAGTTTCAGGATTCTTTTACATTTCCAATGACAATTTAACCTTTTAAGGTACCTGTTGCATTGATAGATTATGTCTTGTATGTGTCCAATTCTGGGAAGATAATTCTGATTTCTTAGTGGACATTTCTAGAATAAAATATTATAGCTAAAGTATCATCCCCCCTATTTCTTTTTTCTTAGATATCACCTGAGTCTGGTAAATAGAAAAATATACTGTAGACGTGCTGACAAATGCGTATTACCTGAGTTGCTTGTACTGTACCCAGAGTCGAATCCCTTTATCAAAGAAAGTTATGCAGTTTATAAAAATTCAAGGACTTAATAAATCAGTGACTAGCATTAAATTCTAGTTCTCCACAGAGCAAAGATATTTAGTCAGCTACCTTCCTGGAAATGGGGAATTGTGCAACAAGTGAGTAAGAAACTGTTACTAGAAAGTAAGTTAGTTGGAACCACTCGTTTTTGTTAGGTCTGTAGAATATAGCCCCATAGTATTGAATTTCATAAATACTTTCCCATACATGGTTTCCTTACCAGGTAAGATTTTTTTTTTTTAATATTTTTTTTTCTTGAAATTTTAAACACTTTTCACTGGTTCATTTATTTCCTGTTGTTAGCACTCTGGGGGAAGTCCTTTGTCAATGGATCAAGGTAGACATACCCTTTTTCAAAGTTATATTACACAGTTACTTTCAAAGTCTAAGAACAAGTAGGTTGTTGCATTATTAGCTTCCTGGCTCTTGTATGAAGTGTGATCCCTGAGTTAAAGTTATGGGAGGACAGAGCATAACCCCCATGTCTCCTTCTGGGTTCTGCTCTTTATCCATGCAAACCCAGGCTGTGTTCCTGTCAGTGACAGAGTTGGTGGCAGCTCATATATCAACGGAGTGGAGGGACAGCTACCTGTAGAGAAAACTAATTTCTATCACCCCAACTTGTTGTTTTATCCTTTCCCCTCTAGCAGCGATCTATGTAGAGTAAGTATTATCCTACTGCATACAGCCTTAAATTATTTAAGTATATTTTGCTCACTCCTGTAATCCCAGCACTTTGGAAGGCTGAGGAGGGCAGATCACCTGAGGTCAGGAGTTCGAGACCAGCCTGGCCAACATGGTGAAACCCTGTCTCTACTAAAAATACAAAAATTAGCCAGGTGTGGTGGTGGCCACCTGTAATCCCAGCTGAGGGAGGCTGAGGCAGGAAAATTTCTTAAACTCAGGAGGTGGAGGCTGTAGTAAGCTGAGATCTCACCACTGCACTCCAACCTGGGCGACAGAGTGAGGCTCTATCTCAAAAAAAAAAGTATATTTTGAATGGTAGTCGTGTGGAGTTCATATATATGCTGCCTTTCCCACAATCTAGGAGAATGTTACTGATGAGACTCAAATATAACAAGGTCACACTGTTAAATATTTTCTTAATTAAATTAAATAAATTTATTGATGAATGCCTCTTAACTGAATACATCTATACTGCAGATAATTTAAAAATTAGTTAAAAGTTTATTTAATGAAATTTTAAAATATACTGTAAGACAAAATATGATCTGGCCCATGAGAAACAACAGCTATTGTTTATCACATGTCTAGTATGTTTCAGGCACTCAACTAGATGGTTTACATACATCTATCTGATCCTAATCTGCAAAGAAAGTTTTGTAAGTAAAAGAACTTTGCCTCAGAAAAGTTAAGCAATTCACTCAAAGTAAATTAATTAGTAAGACGGGTGGATGGAATTTAATTCAAGAATTCTTGGAATATAATGCCCTTGAATTGAATTCATGCTAATTTATGCTGTAGCTGCACTAGTCAAGTTTTATGGGGGTTCATATTGAGAAATCACATCTGATTGAGAGAGATCAGTAAAGATTTCTTAAAGAGACTTGGCATTTGTGCTACATTTGGCTCTGTAAGTAGGGTTTTGACCTATAGATATAATTCCCAGGAGCCAATGTAGGTACATATAAAACTAAGATTCCATGCCATTTGGTAATTATTTCCCCCTACACTGTGAACTAAGTTTAGGATGGTGAAGTTCAGGAACCAGTAGAGCAGTTGGAAGAATACACATCCTAGAAAGAGTTGATTAATATAGATGGTGCAAAGGAAAAGAAATCTGAAACCTACAGTTCTGAATCCAGACACCGCTGGGGTGACAAGTCCTGTAACAAAGGCTTGTATCATAACCCTGGAAGCTTGGCTCAAGGGTCTTTGCTAGGATAACTGCAGTGGGACTGGAGAGAAAAAGGCAGACTTCAAAGCCAGAGAGGAAGAGAAGGTCAGAAGGGGAGAAGAGAGGTTGGGAGGGGGAGTTGGGAGGGTTTATCCTTTGTGTTCCAGCGGGGAATGTGTTGAAATGTGAAGCCTGCTGGGGGGAGACTTCATTTGGGTCCTCCTATCTCAGATTTCTACTTAGGAACAGTAGCAGAGGGAATACACATCAGGGATGGGTATCAATGTCAATGAGGTCATGAAAGTCTTATTTTACTTTAACCTAGTGGTTGCCAAACTTTGTTACATAGTTGAATTGCCGGAGGAGATTTTAAAACTTGTGATGACCTGGGCACAGCCCATATCAATGAACTCAAAATGTGGGAGCCACAGATCTGTAAATTTTATGAATTTGCGGATAATCTGCATATATAGCAAAATTTGGGAACCACTACTTTTTAACCTTTTATTCACCATACCTTCCTAATCCACTCTTAGCCAGCAGATAGCTACCACCTGACCTGAGTATGTCTGCTTAGAAGCAGATCTCTGTTATCCCTGCTAGTGTCACCAGCCTAGATTAATATTCCCTATTCTAATTATCACGCATATGATTTAAGGCCTATTGCCCCTTCTCCCATACAACATGAGTTTATGCATAAAGACAGCCTGTGTTTTAGAACCAGTTCGCGCCTTCATTAGAGAAACATTCTTTAAATGTCGCATCATCTTTTGTGCCTTTGTGTGTTTAAATACTTGGCTATAAGTTAAAAAGACACTGAACCTAGTCTTGAGTGGATTTTCAAATATAATGATGGAGAGACACAAGTGTACTTTACAACTTAAGTTCAAAGTTATTAATTGAATTGTCCAAGGACACATGACTTATTCATAGAACCCTCAAGCGGTTTGTCTGAGCCGGGTTGCTAATATAAGGCAGAGTGCAGACTTGAATCCATTTCTTCTGATTCCCAGTCCTCCTTTTCATCATGCCATAGTTATTACTGGTTAACCCATAAGTAATGAGTTAAATGGAAGGAGAGTCAAGGTTATTAGGTAGTTACTGGCAGGAAGCTAACATCACTAAGATCTAATTGTTGATAATTTCTTTTTAAAATATATACTTAGATTCCTTTATAAAATCTCATCTGTTTTATGAGTCAATATGATTAGCTCCATTTTATAGATGGAGAAACTGAAGATGACAAGTATTGTATAACTTGCCCGAGGTCATCCAGCCACTAAAAGGAAGAGCCAGGATTCTATCCCAACTCAGTCTAGTTCCAGAGGTCAAATTCTCTGAAATTGATAGTAGATGGCAGAGCTGGGATTTGAATACTAGTATAACTGATTTCAAAATATTTGCTAATCTGGTTAATACTAGATAATTTATTTAGTTGAAGAGACAAGACATACATGCACACATGCTCACAAGTCATTAGAGCCAAAATATAGAGCAGCATATGGATTAATGGACAATAAACACTGTAAGGGTACTGGAATTCAAGATAATAAAAGTTGATGCCCCAAACTTGACCCCTGAGCTCATAAGATAGCTCAGATTGCAACTCACAATCCTTGTAAATGCTCTTGGGGACCATCTGCCTTTTCTATCTTTGCTTTTCAAAGGCCTTCTAGACCTGGTCTGGGAATCCCTGTAACCATTGCCTTTAGACATCTGGGTGAAATATTATGGAGATGATTTCTTAAAAAAAAAAAAAAAAAAGACTATTTGAGGGGTACCCTTAAGGGTTTGGTTGTCTCTAGCACATATTCACTGCCTCTGCAGTAAAGATTGGGGTAGGACCTGTATCTGTCAGTCTACATTGACTGCCTGAGTCCAAATGGGCTTATTTATTTATTGAAAATCCATTTATTGAGTCCCTGCTATGAGCCAAGCCCTGGTTTTCATGCAAGGACAAACGAAATCATTGAACTACACAAGCCCCCAAAGCCACAGAGTATGTACATATATACTCTATGGCCATATATATATGTATATACTACTTAGAAAATCAAGCAGGTTAAGGGGAGAGAGCATGGCGGGGTGAAGAGAGGGCAAGGGTGAAGGAGTTGCTTTAGAAGGACAGATAAGCTAAGGCCTCCCAGAAGAGGTATCATCAGACCTAATTGTATTCTTTCCCAGATGTTGACTCAATAAATTTGAATTCATTTCAGCTTCTCCCAGATCCAAAATGGAAGGACCATTTTATGAAAACTAGGGTAACTCCTGCCAGGCACAGCAGCTCATGCCTGTAATCCCAGCACTTTGGGAGGCCAAGGCGGGTGGATCACCTGAGGTCGGGAGTTTGAGACCAGCCTGACCAACATGGAGAAACCCCGTCTCTACTAAAAATACAAAATTAGCCAGGTGTAGTGGCACATGCCTGTAATCCCAGCTACTCGGGAGGCTGGGGTAGGAGAATCACTTGAACCTGGGAGGCGGAGGTTGCTGTGAGCCGAGATCGTGCCATTGTACTCCAGCCTGGGCAACAATAGCGAAACTACATCTCAACAAAAAAGAAAAAGAAAAAGAAAACTAGGGTAACTCCACTGAACTCAGTTCTCACTGTTGCACTGGGGCAGTGAGAGTAGATGTTATTCTTTCATTCAGCACTTCGCTCTCTGCTTAATACAGAAAAGTCAAGAGAGAGGAAATGGCTTCGAGGTCCAGTGACCTGTAGAGTCCCACTGGGGTATATGAGCCAACAGCAAGGCTATATATCTGCTCCACAGGTGGAAGAAGTGGGAACACCAGTGCCTTTTCCATGGTAAGACAGGATTTTGGCTGTTGGCATTAGGAGCAGAATTGCCGTTGCATAGATGGAACCAGGCTCTTCCTTTGAAACAAGCACTTTTCATGTCTCTTTAGGTTGTTCCCACATAGAAAATATATGAGGCCGAAATCTCAGTGTTGGCTAGCCTTGTGTCTGTACTTGAGTGAGTGCCACTTTCCCATTTTCTATCACAGTAGGGAAACAATGTTCGGGCCAGGTGCAGTGGCTCCCACCTGTAATCCCAGCACTTTGGAAGGCCGAGGCAGGCAGATCACCTGAGGTCAGGAATTCGAGACCAGCCTGGCCAACATGGTGAAACCCATCTCTACTGAAAATACAAAAATTACACAGGCATGGTGGTGCATGCCTGTAGTCCCAGCTACTGGGGAGGCTAAGGCAGGAGAATCAATTGAACTCGCGAAGGGGAGGTTGCAGTGAGCCGAGATTGCACCACTGCACTCCAGTCTGGGAACATGGGTGACGCGTGAGATTCCATCTCAAAAAAAAAAAAAAAAAAAAAAAAAAAAAAAAAGTGGGGAAACCATATTCAAAGTTTTTTTCTAATCTTTCCTTATACGATGACATTTTATTAGCCAAAAACAAAAGAATGCCACCTATTTTGTCATGAGGATTCAAATATATTCAGCAAATTTATTGAGAATAATTATCTGGCATTATGCCACTGTGTGGATCCAACTCCTAGTTTTTTGACTATGACAAGTTAATTAAATACCCAGAGTCTTGGTATCTTTATTATATGAATAGCTATATGTAACATGAGATTAATAATGTGCTTACCACCCAAAGTCATTAAGATTAAATAAGATTATGCTTAAAAAAAAAAAAACTTGCCCCACTGCCTGAAACCTAATAAATGATGAATAAATGTTAGCTGCCATTATAATAATGATAATAATGAAGATGATGATGAATACATTTGCACTCATGCATTCAACAAATAGTTACTGAACACCAGCTAGCTATAAACCGGGCAGTGTTTTATGTCCTTGGGACACTTTAGTGAAAACAGATTATCTCCATTGACTTTCTGGAGATATATATAATGATATGCATTATAGTATAGCAAGCTGTTCTTTAATACTTGGCTTGACCTAATTCTCTGGAGAATACAAGTTAGTAAATATTTGGTATCAATTAATAGGTCAAAGTCTCATACTGGGGGAAAAAACTCTGAGTTTTTAATTTTAAATATTTAGAGAGTATAGATTTCTAAATCATCTTTCTACCTAGTAGCAAGTACTTATAATATAGGATTGAACTATTTTCCAATTTAACTATAAAGCCATATGTCTGACAAGAAGAGTATGCTTATGAAACAGTATTTGAATTGGGGATTGTCTCAGAAAGTCTAACACATATGGTGCCCATATCAATGCAGTTGCCCAGGGGAAATTAGAAAGAAATACGTCCTGTGTGTCATTCCCTGAGATCAATGTATTCCCTCAGCAAAGCTGGCTCTAAAACGTGCCTTTTGCCCTTTGGCCTGTACCAAGATGCTGTGTGTGCAATACTAGACAACACTGAGATATCTCGCAGAAATATAAAGGTTCACTTCTAGCCACGTTGCTGTAGTATGCTAGTAAAGTACTTTTCCCAAGCTTCAAAAGGACATTCTGTAGAGTCTTATGATGTAAGAGGGTGTTCCCACTTCAGCTGTGGCCAGCAGATGCTATGTCAACACTCTCTGTGTCCACGTGTGCTGATAAAAGCAAGGAAAATGTGAATAATGGAAAAGAATGGCAGGCAGTTCTTTTGCTGGCTATGGTGATTTTAAACACAAGCTAAATACACACTTAAGCTTCTCCCTGGCAAAGTGATTTAGTCCCCTTGAAATTTTTCACTCTTGTGAGAATGACTCACGTCTTGGAAATGACAAGTTCCAAGTCTGGTGCTCCCAGCACCTTTAGGCATTGGTTAATGTACCACGTGGGAGTTTTCAGCATCCCCTCAGCTGTGTTAATTAACAAGAGATGCTGTACTTGCCTGCCTTTCACTGAAAACTCAGCATTTCACCATTCCCCAACAGTTTAAACTTTCCACTTGGGTTATGGTTACATTTATCAGACTCCAACATTACACGCTATGGTGTCCCACATAGTTGCTAGAAGTGGAACACCAATTTTCTTTTTGTTGTGTTTGCTTTTTCGCTTCCTAGTTAACTGATCCTTTAAGCTGCAATGCATTTCTGGTTTTTAAAAACACTTTCATAAACACTGTTCCATTTTGCTCCTCACCACAGCCCCGTGGGGTCTTTGATAAGTTCTGTTATTTCCATTTAACAACAATAAAAAAGTGACGTCCGCCAGCTAGAATCCTGATCTCCAGGGTGCTTTGCATTATTTAAGTTATACTAGTTGAATACACTGAGCCCCAAATGCATAATGGACAAACAAAAATCCAGAAATTATTTTGTGCCAACGTAAGAGTCCATGGCAGGTATTCCTGTTTGGTGGGTGGCTCCCTTTCATATGGCAATCCAAGGACCAAGCTCCATCTATCTTAGGGCTTTCCAATTCCCTAAAACATTGTTAATATATGTATCAAGCCTGTTGAAGGGCCAGAGAGATGAGAGGGGGTATATTATCTTTCTTAAAAGATCTCACTGGAAGTGGCACATCTCAGATTTCCAAAGCCTGGAATGCCTTGGCCACACCAAGTCTATGCTTAGGAAGGAAAGGTAACACAATTGGTAAGAAACCACACTAAGGTTTCCCAAAAGTACAGTGCAGATCCCCTCAGGATCGTCTCAATGTACAATTGCCGGGAATAGCAGGTGACTGTGTGAATGGTGCCTCTTGGAGCTGAGCAACGTGGTGGCCATGCAGCTGTTAATAGCCTAGAGGATACTGTGTGAACAGTTGGTGTTAAGTTGGCACGTGGACTGGGAAATTATAAATAGCACATCAAGCAAAAGATTTTGCAAAGGTAATTGCTTAGTCTAAGTTTCTATTTGAAATAGATTTATTTAGCTTTTAAAAATGAATTGAATTAAAAAGATTAAACACTAAATATGTGTAAATATGAGAAAAGTCCAAAAATGGATGCAAATGACTAAAGATGAAGATGCTACATTTATACCAATTATATCTTCTTTGATAGTTCATCCTTGGAAGAGGAGGAAAATAAAACTCCAGGAGGAAAAAAATAAAATAAAAAGGAAAAAAATAAAATAAAAAATAAAAAGGCCAACCACCCCTTTAATGTAAGCATCAGAAATGCTTTGGGAAATATAAATCCTTTGGGAAATACAAATGTTTTAGGAAAAATGGTCCTTTTGTCCCTGAGTTGTTTAAAACTGTTTTCAGGAGATAGACAATATTTAGGGATGACTACAAAACTGACTATTATTGAATGGAAATGTGTTTCAGGTATAATGTACTATAGCTTTTAACAGGATGGAAACTCACTTGCTGAAATAAATCATGATGTTATTTGTCCTTTAATGTGTTCACTATTTCTATAAACATTTATTGTGTTTACTGTGTTCTAGTAAGGTTCGTGATGCTCCGGATCTAATCATCTAGTATTGGTGATGGTGGATGGAGGAGATAGACATGGGAACAAAGGAGTACAATTCAGAATTATGAGGGCTTTGATAGATATCTATGCAAGGTACTTAGGGATGGAAGATTTTTAACATCAGTGGGAACTTCAGAAATAATCAATTCTAAAATCCCTCATTTAACAGTTATTTTTACAAAACAACAACTGAGACCCAGAGAGGTATGGGGACTCACCCAAGGTCACACAGTTAGTTAATGAGCTAGTACTAGAATCCAGTATCCTGATCTCCAATGTCAGCTGGCTGCATGGAAAGGATTTAAGTTGAGGAATACGCTTTGGAGGTGAGATTAAATTACACATGAGAAATTTAGCAAAATCTCCAGTGGATGTTTTTCACTGGCCAGTATCAACGGGTGAGGGGACTATATAGAAGAATGACTGCTTTGGGTGTTAGAAACTTCAGGGTCCACGCCTGGCTATGACCACATACATAGAGTACAGCCTTAGGCTAGTGATCTAACACATTAAAACAATGTATGCAGTATTCGTTTAATACATTGGTTTTCAGTAGTATCCTGTACCATCATCTCATTTGACCCTTGAAATAACTCCCTGAGGTATGCTAGAAGGGCATCCTTTTTTTTTATTTTTTTTTTTTTGAGACGGAGTCTCGCTCTGTCGCCCAGGCTGGAGTGCAGTGGCGCAATCTCGGCTCACTGCAAGCTCCGCCTCCCGGGTTCACGCCATTCTCCTACCTCAGCCTCCCCAGTAGCTGGGACTACAGGCGCCCGCCACTGCGCCCGGCTAATTTTTTTCTATTTTTTAGTAGAGACGGGGTTTCACCATGGTCTCGATCTCCTGACCTTGTGATCCACCCGCCTCGGCCTCCCAAAGTGCTGGGATTACAGGCGTGAGCCACCGCGCCCGGCCTAGAAGGGCATCCTTATCGCTATTTTGCAGATGAGCAAACTGAAGTGCAGAAAGTCACACAATGAGTTGGGTGAAAAACTGAGTGTTAAAACTCCTGAATGCTTCTAGTCCAATGCTCTCCCCGGAATACTAGGTATATAACAAGTGTGGGACAATCATGGTTAACCAAAGTATCATTTGATTATATTACAGATGCATTGTGAGAGGTTTCTATGTATCCTGAGGATAATTGGAACCACACTCTTTGGGGTCTCTCTCCTCCTTGGAATCACAGCTGCTTATATTGTTGGCTACCAGTTTATCCAAACGGATAATTACTATTTCTCTTTTGGACTGTATGGTGCCTTTTTGGCATCACACCTCATCATCCAAAGCCTGTTTGCCTTTTTGGAGCACCGGAAAATGAAAAAATCCCTAGAAACCCCCATAAAGTTGAACAAAACAGTTGCCCTTTGCATCGCTGCCTATCAAGAAGATCCAGACTACTTAAGAAAATGTTTGCAATCTGTGAAAAGGCTAACCTACCCTGGGATTAAAGTTGTCATGGTCATAGATGGGAACTCAGAAGATGACCTTTACATGATGGACATCTTCAGTGAAGTCATGGGCAGAGACAAATCAGCCACTTATATCTGGAAGAACAACTTCCACGAAAAGGGTCCCGGTGAGACGGATGAGTCACATAAAGAAAGCTCGCAACACGTAACGCAATTGGTCTTGTCCAACAAAAGTATCTGCATCATGCAAAAATGGGGTGGAAAAAGAGAAGTCATGTACACAGCCTTCAGAGCACTGGGACGAAGTGTGGATTATGTACAGGTAGGTCTCCAAATTCCTGCCAGGGCAAACATACATTTAAATAAAGCAGCTTTTGTATCTGTCCAGTCATATGCTATAGCCCATCCTTGTCCCTTCTGAACACAGTACTTCTTTCAGTTCATTTGAAAATAGCATGACTGTTGAAAGCACATTTTGAAAAAGAGAAAAAAAAATCTTGTAAAACTGTTGAGACTATCTATGAAAATGCTTAATTTGTGCCGTGTTATTGGTTAAAAATCAGGATTATTTTGACAGGAGACCCTTCCTTCCTTCCCTTCTCTCCCCCCTCTTACCTTCTTTGCCCCCTTGATCCTGCCAAGTCAAATCCAACGTCATTTTCCACACTCTAAAACTCTCCAGCTTTGTAAGAATATAGTGTCTGCCTGAGCAGAAGGGTCTTGAGAAAATCTGCAGGCTGAAGGGAGGCTGTAAAATGTTTTTTGCAGAGACTGGGCAAAATAAGGGTGGTGAGAACGATTTTGATTTAAAAGAGAAAAAAAAAAAATTAAAATTGAGAGAAGGAAAAGGAAAACAAAAAATGGGAAAAAAAAATCTTAGAGCAAAAGCAAAGTAATGTTTATTTCACTCTCCAAACAGCATTACCTCACTCACTGCAACTTGACCTTTGAAAGCATTTGTGATGGTGTTTGCCTGCATGAAAATTAGGCAGGCTGTGTCTCCCATTAATTTCCTGACAGCTCACTATAGGGGTTCTCTTCTCCTGGTTCTCATTGAAGCTTCCTTCTTTAGAACATTAGTAGGGTCCCTGTGAGTTTCTAGTTTTAATTTTCTGCAGATACTTTATAATAATTAGATTTTGGCCATGATGGTATTGCGAGGGGAAAAATGTCTCTGGTTTAAGAAAGGCACTGGGATGGTCTTCCTCTCCTCAAGAATTTCTAGTGAAATTCTGGTTTTTAGAAAACCCATCCTATTCTTTAGGGTCCTTTACGGCCACAGAGTCATGCCTAGTGGTTCTCACGTAGTGAGACAGGAATGGACATTGGCTTTAGAGTCAATTGACCAAAGTTCTAATCATAGAGATTACTAGCTGGTTGACCATGGGCCAGACCACCTCTCTGAGTCTCAGTTTTCTGGATAGAATAAATTAATGTATTCCAGGAGTTTGGCAAAAGTTATTTATGATATCATTGATAGAATGAAAGCTTTTTATATTACTATTGTTATTTATTACCATTTAGTCCTTACTCAAATTATAGTACCTGTCAATTGCCACCATATAACTAATTTCAGTTGATGTCTGAAGAGTTTAGAGGCATTTCTTCATTATGTTAATCTGCATGTTAATCTCCCTTCTAGACAGTTGGGAGCATTTCTCCTAATTTCTCAAAGGTAAAACTTTCAAGTTAAGGTAGTTTCAGTTATCTTTGGACTTTTGGTATTTACATAGTATAACTTTGGGCTTGGATGAGAGGATAATAGGCTATTTTCAAAGGGAAAGGATGATGAGAACTTATAGAGGATATGAAAAATGAAGTTCTGGGCTTTAAATGAGAAAACATCTGTTTTGATATTTTGTCTTTTAGTTAAAACAATTGCCACATTTGTCATTTCTAATCAAGGCCTCGTTGTATGGGTTTTTTCTTACTTTTCTTTAAACGTGCTCCTCCCAAACCCTCTTCTCCCATCATTTTTGTTTTGAATTTTGTTTGTATCCTTGACAACTTTATGCTGTGCCTGTCCAGGAAAAAAATAATACAAAATATGAAATATTAGAGTAGGCCTCCTGCTAGAGCCCTAATTAGGCTTGAGAACTTTTCTTCCTCCAGGCTGAGATAGGGGAAGTCTCCAGATATACTGACCCGACCAGGGGCTCTTAACTGGGCCCTGATGCCTCCTGGGACTCTCAGCCAGTTCCAAGCACTCACACAGGAGTACAAATGTCTTAGCATTCTGAAACTGGTAATTCCATCTTTCCATCCCTCAGTAAATCCCCCGATATTTAACCATATTTGACCTGTAAAAATGGCAATTTCCTAAGGTTCAATCCACAACACTAAACACTCCCATCTTCTATTCTGACTGACCCAGGGTTTGAGCATTACAAAGCAGAAACCACAGAAAGACAAATAAGGGAAAAAGGGTTTGAGGATGTTGGCTGCTAAGCATTACAAGTGATGGAACTTGGAGTGCAGGCTGGTTAGGGAAAGAAGGAAGTGAAGTTCAGGTGGTAATACGCAAGAGAAAATGGGGGCTGGGCAAGAAATTGACCATGCTCACAAACTTGCTGGAGAATTCTGCTTAACTGTGGAGAGAGGTGGCCAAAAGGATTGGTTTCCAGTTGCAGCCGAATCCTTGGCACTCTTCAGCACTCTTTTCACTTGGTCTTGAATAGATGTCTTGCTTATTGCTCTCATAGCCTATTATTTCATACCTTCACCGCTTTCCCAAAACCCTATCCAAACTCCTCTCTGCTTAACTACTAACAGATGACCTTGCCTCCTATTAAGGAGAAAGTCAAAAGTACTGATTCTGAATGCTGTCAAGATCATCTTTACTCTCTTCTTAAACTGTTTCAAGAGTATCCAACCTCACTTCTTGTTTCAAGGTTATACTTTTGATCTATGCCCTTGAGACCACTGGACCTGCTTCCTCTTGTCTCCTCGGGAATAAAGCTTTCTCAGTTACCAGCTCTAACTCTGTCTCAGCTTTCATCTCTAGTCTTCTCTACTGACTGCTCTCTCAGCCTTGTAGCTGTTCAAATAATTAATGCTGACATAGAACAGTGAGGGAGTCACTAGTCAAGGAGAAACCCAGTGTGGTAGCAAATTTATCTGATGAATGCTCATGGGTGCTTTCAGAGATAAAGATAGAAAACAGGAAGGGAAAAAACAAATTGAGAAAAGAAGTTAAAGAGGGCCAGTGTGGTGGCTTATGCCTATAAGGGCAGTGCTTTAAGAGGCCAAGGCGGGAGGAATGCTTGAGCCCAGAAGTTCGAGACCAGCCTAGGCAACATAGGGAGACCTCATCTCTACCAAAAAAAAAAAAAAAAAAAAAAAAAAAAAAATTAGCTGGACTTGGTGGTACACATCTCTGGTCCTAGCTACTTGGGAGGCTGAGGTGGAAGGATTACTAGAGTCCAGGAGGTCAAGGCTATACTGAACCATTATCATGCCAGCCTGGGTAACACAGCAAGACCCTGTCTCAAAAAAAAGGAAAAAAAAAAAAAAAAAAGAGTTGAAGGGAATGAATTTTTTTTTAAAGGAGAATGAGCAAGATTTTTAAAATTCATAGTCAGTGTATTTTCTAGAGAAACTTTATTTTAACAAATGGGTAGATTCTGACCTGTTCTGAGTATGGCTTAGTGTTGGACAAAAGTTTAGTGTACCTCTTTGACGTAGGGTTTATAATGGCTTTTTTATTTACAAAAGTAACACAGGCTTATGGCAGCATGTTTCAAAAGTATTAAAAAAGTACAATAAGCAAAATTAAAGTTATCTTAAACAAATACCCAACCAATTGACACTTTCCAATGTATATTTTTCTATTTTTCCCTTGTTTTTAGAACACTTTGGGATTATTTTAATTTTTTATATCTTTTTAAATGTAATTTTATCAGAAAACTTAAAATATATTGATGTCTTGATTATATAATTGCTTTATTCCTATCTCTTACTAAACATGCATATTACAATTCAAGTGGCCACCAGTCTATGAGACAAAGGAAAACAAAAAAATCCCCTGATGTGTGCATGAGGGACTTCCTAGGTAGAAAATATATAACAAATAAGAACATCTTCTAAGCTGGAAGATTATAGGAGGAAATGTTATTATTGATTTAATCTTATAGCATTCTACATATCCAGAATTCTCTGAGTCGGAAAAAAGTAAGGCTTTATTATTGATAACAGTAGAGTTGACTGTGATTATTACTGGATTCTGTATTTGTAAATTTGTCTACTTGGTAAAATGTACTTGTAACCCTAAAATCAATAATTACAGTCATTAGGTGATCATTTGCTAACAAGCACACAGTGGCAAAAAATTTGACTCGTCCAATGTGCATGTTCCAGCTGAGGTCAAACAAGGTGATGCTTTGGCTTCTTGTTTCAGCTTTTATACTGTAAACAATTATCCTCTTCATGGTCTCTTTAGTGCCACATTTTCCCCTTTTTTGTGCTTTTCCTTGGCGGCATAGCTATTTAACATGGCCTCGAACTGTAATGCTGAAATGCTATCTAGCGCTCCTGAGCACAAGAAGACTGATACACCTCGTGGAGATGAATTTCCTTTAGGCATGAGATACCGTGCTGTTGGACATGAGTTCAATATTAATGAACCAACCATATGTATATTAAATAAGGTACATATAAACAGAAGCATAGGTAAAACAAGATTATGTGTTGTCAAAAATGTTGTGGCCAGAGGTTCGGAGGAACCTAGCCCTGTGTTTCTGCTAGAAGCACATTTTCAGTATTTTCCAGTTCAGTGTTCCTGGCAACTTTATGTAATATAACTACCAAAAATAAATGATAATCAACTGTGTATAACATTTAACTGGTTCCTGTTCTGTTCTGTGTAGAAAGCCTGAGCAACTGAAATATTCTGCGGGCCAGTATTGAGAATAGTAAGTTTATTTGTGTCTTTCATTTTGGAGGATAAGACTAAGAGCTCACTGAAAGAGGAATGAGGAAATCTGAATTCTGTACCCAACTTTGTTGTTTACCTGCTATGGTCCTGGCCTTAATGAATCATCCATTGAGGTAGTAGACCAGATGATCTCTAAGATCTCCTTCAGCTCAAGATTGTTAAGTCAGTATTGGTGTAATTCTTCTGACATCTTAATTATATCTGGCAACATCCTGAAGCTCTGCTAGAGCAAGATCAAAAGAAAAAGCGATATCAGAACTTTCATTTGTCGGTTACTATCGTGTTTCTCACTCTCACTTTTAATCTGCCTTTTTCCCCCAGATTGTGTCTCGAATATAAATCTTGATTTAAGGGCACCATTATGAGCTTTCTTGATTCTCTTCTTTAGAATGAGAATTTCAAACATTTGGAATAAGGGTCCTTCATGGTTTAAGCCTTAGAGGTGACAGCATTTGGTTTCTCACTTTGCCAACTGGCTCCTCACCTTTGTTTTGCACCTTTTATAACTTTCGCTCATTTTCAACTTTCCTAGAAAGGAAAAGAGAATAACCAAATGACTCCTTTTTTTTCACTTTAATAATTGGAAGAGATTGGTTGTCGGAAGGCAGGAATTATTTTATAATAATTTGGATAATTCATTCTACTAAGGAATGCTTGTATATTCCTAATTCCTTTTAAGAAGAATTACAATGAAGTACCAAACTGCATAGGTGTCTATGATGTAAAGGCTTTCTGTTGGCTAGATTTGAGATCCTGTACCATAAACCAAATTACTACAAGAGAAGAACCTCCTCCCCATCCCCTGTTCCCTTCACAAAGGAAAGATGATGTTTTCATTGAGGACTTTTTTTTTTTCTGGAATGGTTTTATTCATTAATTTCAAAAAGATTTATAGCTCTAAAATGTTTAGATTTTATGATTTTGCATTTGCTGCTTAATTTGAGGCTGCTTAACTTAGCTATGTTTATATGTAAATTCTATTCATCTAGAATTCATATAAATAGAAAATCAAGATTAAAAAATAAAGTTATACAATCTTGATAAATGAACATGCACTAGAGCTTTGGATTTTTTTTTTTTTTTTGGTTGTATGAGAAATGTTAAATTGTGTATAATATTCCATCATTGTAAAGTCAACTTCTATCCTCACTGTTTTGTTTCCCCCAAATCTTGCATGTATTGTGGCCTACTTTTTAGTATATATGAGTTCCATTTATTGAGCATTTATATGAGCTAGCCATTATTAAGAGCTTTACAATCATTATCTTATTAACTAACCATTACAACAAACTTATGAGGTAGGTATGATTAACCATATTTTTCACCTACAGAATGGAAGCTCAGGAGGTAAGGAGTCTGTAGTGAAGAAACCAGTCCAAGTTTACATAACTGGTTAATGGTGGATTGGGATCCAGATGGATTTGATTCCAAGGCCTTATATAGTACTTTTTTTGTTTGTTTGTTTCAGTAGTGTGTTTGCTCTGAGGTTGTACTGGTAGGAGTTCAGGGGGAATGGTAACATCTTGTATTTACTAAGTAAGTATTTGTGGAATTTTTTGTTCCTGCCATTACCCCTTTTTACTAGAGAAATTGGGCTGTGGTGAGCGGGGGGCATGCAGAATTTCTGTTTACTTTTGGGTTAAGTTGTGGGAGGAACCAAGAACAAATTCTACACATTCTAGAGATAGTCTCACTGGGTCAAGGTTAAGATGAAGGGTGAAGGTTAAGATGAAGGGTTAAGCCTTACAAGCAGGAAAAAGGTGAAGCCAGTAGCCAAAGAAAAAGTTTTGATTTATTTTCAACCTGTTTCCTCATTGAAGGCAGCCAGAGTAATTAAGATTTCTCTCTTGCTGTGTTAGCTGTCAATGCCCTTTGAAGTGGTATGGGAGAAGGTGAGGAGATCCATCAGTCTGAAAAAAGACATTAAAAGTAAAACGTGGAGATTTGGCATTTTAGACTTGGATCTTAAAATTTGAAAGGCATCTGGTGGAATAGATAATAGTATTTCTGCAGGAGATTTTTATTTAGATTGTTGTGAGATAAATTAACTCTAAGATTAGTGAGATAAATTAGAACAGACAGGGATGCTATAGAGATGGCTTCCAGATAAATTTGAGTTTGTTCATGTGGTAAGAGATTCTCTATATGTAATCAATTCCTATGTTCCTATTAGTGATCGTTGCTACAGAGCTATCTATTTGTGATAATAATTGACATAATCCTTTAGGTGTGGGTTTACTTAGAAAGTATAAAATATTGAAGACTATTACCTTATACTAATGGAATCAGTCCTTTGTAATTCACAAGGTACTTTTATTTGCATGTCTCACAAATGTCCCATGATGATGGCAAATGGCTCGTTCAAGGTCATAGAAGTAGTAAGTTACAGGGCCTCAGACTTTAATTAAGACTTCTTGATTTCATGGGTACTTGCTCTTGTAATAGGCAAAATCTTGGCTGAAGAAAATCTAACTTATTAATATCCTATATTTCAGGCTTTTCCTAACACAGGGAGATGGAGACAGCTTTTGCAAAATCTACTAAATTAAAATTGGGCTTCAAACATATTTAATCTCAACTTCACTGTTATTTTTAAGAAAGCAGAACCTTCTCCCTGTAACCAGTTATTTTGAACCCAGGGTTGGCAAACTTTGCTTATAAAAGGCTAAATAGTAAATATTAGGCTTTGCAGGCTATATGGTCTCTGTTGTAACTAGCCAATTTTGCTGTTGCAGGATGAAAAGCAGCCATAAATAGTAAGTAAATGAGCAGGAAAGGCTGAATTCCAATAAAAGCTTATTTATGACACTAAAATTTTAATTTTATGTAATTCCCATGTGTCACAAAATATTCTTTTTGATTTTTTTTCAACTATTGAATAATGTAAAACCATTCTTGGCCCATGACCCATATGAAGACCGGTAGCAGTCTAGACTTGACCAGTAGGCCTTGGTTTGCCAATCCCTGTTTTAGATAGGGAGGAAATGGAGGGAATTAACTCTCGGCTGGAGTAGTGAGGCACGAAGAGTGATGGTCTTATGCAATTTAGTGGATGATTCTGTGGTTAAGACTGAGGTGGCTGGTTCTTCTAAATAATGTGTTCTTGTCTTGACGTGTTTCATTTACTCAAAAGTTGGTGACTTGCTTCATTTCCATATCTTCTAGTGAGAAATCTTATAACTAATGATCATGTGGTTTCAACAAATTACACTGATGCACTTAGTGTGGCCAAAAAGATGTTTCAGTTTGTTCTCTTTCCTGTGTGCAAATCCTGTCCTGTAGTTTTTCCTTATGTGAGGTTCAGTTCTCTTTGAACTGGTGCATGTCTCCCACAGATTCTAATCCAGGGCTAACTAGCTGACATTCATGAAACTACATACTTGTTATTGATGAGTGAGGAGATGGCTAGAAAGCCTGTTCTTGCTGTATGGAATTAAGAAGGGCAAAAGTTATGCTCTTTACACCCTACTGAGTAAATTCCCTTGTGTCTGTGAATGCACATGCTTTCACAAACTGTCAAAGACCATGACTTTCTAGCTGGCATTCTATCACCAAACAGCATCCAGAAGTTGAAAAATTTGAAAGCTGTTAAATCCCACGATAATAAACCCTTTCCCAAGAGATTTCTGAGCTTTTCTTTCTGATACAGCTACATTCACCATGTGAACAATCTCTCTCAGAGAACTTCTGGCACTTTGCTATTGGAAATTGGGAGGGGCAGGAACCAATTTAAATATGCAGAACCTCATAAATTTGGTTCCAGTGTAGTCATTTCAAAGAGGCAGTTCTCCTGGCTTGCTTGTGCTCACACGCAGACGGAGTTATTTGAACATTAACTCTGGATTGCCCCCTTCCTGTTGTTTTTAGTCTTATTTTAGCCTGGTTTTACCTTTTCCAGCTTGAGTCAACAGAGGTGGGTGTGGTCATAAAATCAGGATGCTGGAGGCTAAAGATGAGTTAGACTTTCTGCCTTCACCTTTTTCTAGCCTCATCACAGACCTGCTGCCCAGCTCGTAGCCACATACAAACCAGGGATAGACAGGGCATGGGAGAGGCAAAACATTACTTTCGGGGGAATTATTCTAGGTTCCGGAGACTTGGGATGCTTGGATACAAACCCAAGTGTCAGTAAAATCCTGTTTTTTTATAATGAAAAACGAATGCCTAGCTTCTGCCTAATTTTTTTTTTCTTAAAATAAGTGAGACTATGCTGAACTTAAATGGAATGACAAAAATAATCAATAGGGTTTCATTTAGAAAATGAGTGCTTCTAAATAAGGAGAATAAAGTTTTAAAAATTCAGAAGTTAATGCCACAATTGCTATAATTAAACCTAGAAGGGTGATAGGTTCACTTTCTGATGCCCCATATACTCCACACATTATAATTTCCAATAACGCATTTAAATTGCTACTTTTACCAGCATTCTTCATTAACATGAAACCTTTTCAGAAAAATAAAAAAGCTATTAGTAAAATTGAGGTAGATACTTTTATTTTTTATTTTATTTCATTATTTTTTTGAGATGGGGGTCTTGCTGTTTTGCCCAGGCTGGTCTCAAACTCTTGGGCTCAAACAATCCCCCTGCCTTGGCTTCCCACTGCTCTTCGTAACACAGGTGTTAGCCACTGCACCCAGCCTAGATGCTTTTAAAAATGTTGGGATTCCTTAATTACTAATGTGAGGGACTCATGCTACATTATCTAGAGTCTCCTTTAATTCTGAGACTATTTATGCTTCTACTAATTGGTTAATTTCTTTTTCTTTTAATCCAAAACTGGCATATCAAACACTATTTTCTGTGAGACAGGGTCTCACTTTGTTGCTCAGGCTGAAATACTATGTTTATAGAGTAGTTTGCAGAACTGTTAAATAATTTATTTTGATATTTAAAAAATTGACTAAACCTTGATTCAGTCTGACCAGTACAGTCAGACTTGATGGCAGAATATGGGAATTGCAGATAATAAATACTCAGTCTCTGCCAATCATGCCATTCATTGAATGGGGATGTCAGGCTGATTAATCACATGACAATTCTGATCAATTTATATTTGTTAGGACTTCGCAGCATTCAGCAGAAAAGAGTATGTCCAATTAGTAAATGTTGCAGGGATAGAGAGATGGGGACTTTTTTTTCCTACTTTTTTTCTATTTCTGATTTTCTCTGATCATATGGAGGAAGCTCCATTGGCAGGTATAACCCACCAGCCTTTTCCAGCTGTCTCACTCCTTTCCTAAGAGAAAAGGAATGACTTAATCTTATTAGTGAGTGTAGAAGGAATAAGGGGAAGCCCAGCTCCTTCTCCCTGGCTTTTGGGAGTGGACAATCCCCCAGGAACAGGTATCAGCTGTACCTTTTGAAGGGCCATACACTGTATCTGCAGGAGGCTAGTCCCACTGAGAGCTTTTCTGGGACTGAGTAAAGTCTCCAGGACTGAGTAATTCTGGGAAACAGAATTATGAAGCCCACTTTTCCACATATAAAGCCCTATTCTCCATATCAGCTTTGTAAGTGTACAGGTAATAGTCTGGTTTTCCATTTGCTTTGTTATTCTTCTGTTTAATTTTTCAATTGATTTGGAAATTGGTCTGGAAAGAAAAGCACAGTTTATAGCCCTGTGCCCTTGAGCCTCCAATAGAAATGTCTGTTAGGAATACACAGTTATAAACTAATTCCAACAATTTTCTTGAAGTTGTGGTTGGTCTGGTTTCAGACTTGCTTTTGTTTGGCTCATAGAAAGATTGTGTTTAAAAACAACAATGGGCATTTCCACAATAGCTTAAAGTGATTTATATCCACTTTTAAATTCAGAGGGCTAGATGAACACTTAATACTTTAGAATAAAAAGGTATTGAAGGTCCTGCAAATCTTTCCCTTCCTGATGCAATGTCATTTGCTAAGCCCAGGTCATATGAACTTTAGAACTATATAATCTTTAGAGCTATACTATTGCTTTAGAATTACACAATCCTATGTAGGAGAATTGCTCTCCTGTCATTTATTTACCATATTAAAATAAAAGGCAAAATCATTAAATATGTCTCCCTTTCAATAACATCATAGAATGTTCTTATCATTCAGACCTGAAAGACAAAAAAGCCTAAAAGCCTTATTGAAGGTAACTAAAAAACATTTTTTTTTTCCTTAAACAGACCTCTAGGGGGACCACCCATTATAGTTTGCCAGGACTGGAGGTTACCTGGGATGTGAGACTTTCATTGACAAAATGGGGAGCATGTATGGCAAACTGGGACAAGTTGATCACGCTACAAGTCATACTTAGCACATCACTTCAGCTGTTCTACCCAGCAATACCATTAACTTAAATATTGAGTTTGCTGAAAAATAGGCTCTTTGTGTTGGCCATGATATAACAAGGCCTCTGTTATCACCACCATATCTCTGTTACTGAGGCCTTGTGACAGTAAGATGAGGACACAGTATATATGCGAAATTTTAACTACAGGGCATATATTTATAGTTCTGTAACTCATTTTTCATTTTCTTCTTTGCAGGTTTGTGATTCAGATACTATGCTTGACCCAGCCTCATCTGTGGAGATGGTAAAAGTTTTAGAAGAAGATCCTATGGTTGGAGGTGTTGGGGGAGATGTCCAGGTACATGGCTTCATTTTTTTTTTTTTTTGCATGAAACACTTTTAAGAGCACTTTTACTCATTGACTCATTGAACAACATTTATTAAACACTAACTCTGTGCCAGGTGTTGTTCTTGGTGCTTGAGACACATTGAAATGTACCTTGGATCTGCTTCACTGCCTCTTTTCCTATGTAAATTGAAATATAATTTAGAACTTTCTTGCTTAGTCCTGGGGTATAACCCATTTCTGTAGTAGCTGATAAGTTATATATGCAAGTTAAAATAAATGTGTAATGATTTCCACCATCTATCTTTGGGCCATAACTTAATATTTCATGTTCTGCTAAAAATTATTTCATTACAAGGATTAAGAAATAGAAGTATGAGCCAGATGCAGTGGCTCACACCTGTAATCCCAGCACTTTGGGAGGCTGAGGCAGGTGGATCACGTGAGTGAGGTCAGGAGTTTGAGACCAGCCTGACCAATATGGTGAAACCCTATCCCTACTAAAAATACAAAAATTAGCTGGGTGTAGTGGCGTGTGACTGTATTCCCAGCTCCTTGGGAGGCTGAGACAGGAGAATTACTTGGACCTGGGAGGCGGAGGTTGCAATGAGCCGAGATCATGCTCTTGCACTTCAGCCTGGGCGACAGGGTAAGACTCGGTCTCAAAAAAAAAGAAAAAAGAAACAGAAGTATGGTAAGAAATTGATATATATCTTATACCTATATACCTAAAGGATGATCAATATGTAGTTGATTAAAAAAAAATCTGAGTCAAAAAGGAATTAAAAAACAGAGACTCAAATTTATACTAGTGAAAGAGGCAAAGAATGGATAAGTGGTTTTCCAATATTGTTCATCATTTGTTATTGATGAAGAAACAATGAAACAAATATTAATGGAGGTAATTTGACATTTGGAAAAATGAATATGTGAAAATATGTGAAGATTAAAATAAGATTGCCTTGCAAATATGAGGTTAGACTTTAGCAAAAGGTAAGAAAGCACATGGAAAATAGACTTTAAAATTTAGATATTATCTGGCTGTATAACCCATTTTAGATATGTAGTTTGATAGCAAAGGCAAAGAAATTACATTAGAAGAGACAAAAAAATAGCCTGGTGATTTTAAAGAAAAGGAAGCTTGCAAAATCCAGACGAAAACTGAACAAAATTGAGACAGAGGAGAGAATTTAGAAATATTGCCAAAAAAGCTGATAATTTTCAATAGCCTTTATATAAAGCATTATTTCATGATTTACATTTTGCAAGAAGGCCATGGGAAACTCTCCTATTGCTGGTATTGCCAAAAAGCATGGATAAAGGAGAGGAAAATTAATAGCCAAGGATAGGATCAGTTTGAAATTAACCAGCACAGGAGGAACTGGGACCTAAAAACATTCATATCTTAGATGTTATGAAAGAGCGCCTGGGAGAAAAGAGTTTAGGAATTGAGAACTAAAGCCTAAAAAAAAATCTCAATTTGGCTGGGCACTGTGGCTCACGCCTATAATCCCAGCACTTTGGGAGGCTAAGGTGGGCAGATCACCTGAGGTCAGAAGCAAGACGAGCCTGGCCAACATGGCAAAACCCTGTCTCTACTAAAAATACAAAAATTAGCCAGGCCTGGTGGCGCCCACCTGTAGTCCCCAGCTACCAGAGAGGCTGAGGCAGGAGAATCGCTTGAACCAGGGAGGTGGAGGTTGCAGTGAGCCGAGATCATGCCACTGCACTCCAGTCTGGGTGACAGAGTGAGACTCCATCTCTAAATAAATAAATATCTCAATATGATAACACAACAAACAGAATAAGAATAGCAGAAAGAGGATAGAGGATGAAGTAGAAAAAAATATTCAACATCAAAGAATCTCAACACATGCATACAATGTAACAAATTAGTAACAGAATCAGAGAATCAGAGAAAACATAAAATAACCACACCAAAAAGAGGAAGGATGCCAAAACAGGAGAATAAAATAACAAATCTTACTCCAGGTAGTTACCTCAGGATGGAACAGGTTTTGCTGGAATTTTTAGCTAAAGCTTACCTTTTACTTATGTTTTTCTTCTTGCAGATTTTAAACAAGTATGATTCCTGGATCTCATTCCTCAGCAGTGTGAGATACTGGATGGCTTTTAATATAGAAAGGGCCTGTCAGTCTTATTTTGGGTGTGTCCAGTGCATTAGTGGACCTCTGGGAATGTACAGAAACTCCTTGTTGCATGAGTTTGTGGAAGATTGGTACAATCAAGAATTTATGGGCAACCAATGTAGCTTTGGTGATGACAGGCATCTCACGAACCGGGTGCTGAGTCTGGGCTATGCAACAAAATACACAGCTCGATCCAAGTGCCTTACTGAAACACCTATAGAATATCTCAGATGGCTGAACCAGCAGACCCGTTGGAGCAAGTCCTACTTCCGAGAATGGCTGTACAATGCAATGTGGTTTCACAAACATCACTTGTGGATGACCTATGAAGCGATTATCACTGGATTCTTTCCTTTCTTTCTCATTGCCACAGTAATCCAGCTCTTCTACCGGGGTAAAATTTGGAACATTCTCCTCTTCTTGTTAACTGTCCAGCTAGTAGGTCTCATAAAATCATCTTTTGCCAGCTGCCTTAGAGGAAATATCGTCATGGTCTTCATGTCTCTCTACTCAGTGTTATACATGTCAAGTTTACTTCCCGCCAAGATGTTTGCAATTGCAACAATAAACAAAGCTGGGTGGGGCACATCAGGAAGGAAAACCATTGTGGTTAATTTCATAGGACTCATTCCAGTGTCAGTTTGGTTTACAATCCTCCTGGGTGGTGTGATTTTCACCATTTATAAGGAATCTAAAAGGCCATTTTCAGAATCCAAACAGACAGTTCTCATTGTTGGAACGTTGCTCTATGCATGCTATTGGGTCATGCTTTTGACGCTGTATGTTGTTCTCATCAACAAGTGTGGCAGGCGGAAGAAGGGACAACAGTATGACATGGTGCTTGATGTATGAGCTTCCATGGTTTGACGTTTGCAGTCACACACAACACCTTAGTTCCTCTAGGGGCTGTACAGTATTGTGGCATCAGATAATGCCACCAAAGGAGACATATCACTGCTGCTGGGACTTGAACAAAGACATTTATGTGGGTTTATTTTCATTCTGCCAAAGTAAAACAATACATCAACAAGAAGAAACTCAGATTTAACCTGTTATTTCTATGAAAATGGGATGAATTCTTTGTTTATGCACTTTTTCTTTACTGTGCATCCGCCTGAAAGTGTTTTGCCCTATATACCTCACTAGCCATGCTTTATGTGGGTTATCATGGAAGAAAAGGATTTTGGAAACTCAAGGAAAAGTTCTTTCAACCTATACAACCTAACTTATGGACTGTTTTGATAGATAATTTTTTTTTTTTTAAGGAAGAATTTTCTTTTTAACTTTACCAAATGAAATGCCAAAGGAAGTTTTAAAGGCCGTTGGCTGTGCTGTATTTTGATATAATTGTACTGTGTTTTTAAATTTTGTATGCCAATCTTAAAGACAAATTTTGCATATTCTATATTTTACTTCTCTGCCAAAATAAACGTGTTCTTCCTTTTTTAAAATAAAATAAGTTCTTAAAAAATTTATACTTAAAAAATCCTGCCCAAAATGTGAAGCTTGGTTGACTGATGTTTATGATAGAAAGAATAAAATGTTTCTCTCTCTCTACCTTTTAAAATTGAATAGTTTATTTCTGTGAAAAAAGTATTTAAACTTTCAACATTTTAACTTTTTGTTTTTATTTCTTTTACAAAAGGCCAATATACCTGTCACACTTTGGAAGTAAAAATACACACTTTCGTGTGTACGTTAAAAAAAAATCATTGAAAATCAAGGCCAAAGGCAGTGCAATTTTTTCATAAGATTTTTTTAAAAAGGGAATGATAGTCTTTGAAAGAAAACAGTAGGCATCCAGCACTGGACGAAACATGAGTATCAAAGGTGAATAATCTTTGGAGATTCTCGCATTGTTTTCCCAGACCAACTCAAGTGGAAAGTGGAGAAATTATCTGTATAATTTGGACACATACAATGCAGTTTATCAAAGGTTTTGTTCTGTGGCCTGAATTTACTGGGTCCTACCTATACATTGAACATGTTTTGCCTGTCTTTTTTTTTTCAACTTGCCAGTTCACTTTACATGTTAGTATAATGTTTACACAGGTGAGTTGGATAAATTATAAAACACATAAATTCAAAATTGGCAGATAGAATCACCAAGTATCTATCCTCTTTTACCTTAAAATGAGGAATTTTTTTTCTGAATTATACAGATCATCGCTTCCTATTTCCTGTTCTGGACCTGTATAAAAATGTCTACACAGTAGAAGTGACATCAAGGTTTAATAAGTATATCAATGATTGGCACATATAAAAATTATTGAACCAAATACTCTGAACTTGGCTAATACAGTTACTACAAGGCCTCCATTATCCGGTTTTATTTTTTACATGATTGACCTTGCCTTGTAGCTGGTGCTGTGTAGACCTGTGTTGAACAGAACATATGAATAATTGAATGAACAGCATTATGGTGAGGCAGAGACACATGGAGAAGTGTTTAAAAAAAATGGGCTTCTTGCCTTTCTGCCTCTTTTTTATGCAGTCATCTATGTAACATCTATCCTGCCTAAGAAAAAGCTGCACATTCTACCTTCAGAGTACAAAAAGGTACATCTTCTGAAACTCAAGACTCTCACTATTGGAGAGCTTGTGGGAAACAATCACACCATGCCAATAAATGAGACGAAAACTTGAGTTTGCCTTTTTAACTATTTATGTTCTAAGTTAAGCTTTGATAACATTCAAATGTCAAATTCTCTCATTCTTATAAAAAGTTGAATTAATTGCCTGTATTTATTTTAGCAATTATTCAATGTATTTCCAGTATAGGATGTATAGTATAATTAATTTTTTGTAAATAAAATATTTTTGATAAGATAATTGCCTTTTTTTCTAAGGGAAGGGGGAACTTTGTTTTCCTGATTATAATGGTATGAATTTAGGAAGGGGGGGTTAAAAAAAGATGGTTGGTAAAAAAGAATATGTCATTTAATGTTACTTATTATTAGGTAGAAATCCCCAAAACTGGTGTGGTTTGGAAATCTTGAAAACCAGAGAGAGGAGAGAGACTGCTTAATTATCATTACCCTTGTCTATAATTTTCTCTTCTGCTTCCCTTGAAAGCAGCACAAATTTAGACAATTTTGTTTATTATAGTAACTTATAGCAGGAAAAAAAATCAGATATGCAGGAATATTATAACCAAGCTTGTTTATTTCAGCATTATTCAGAAATAATAACAAAACCTTAACCTAAAATCAAATGATGAGGGCAATAATTAAATAAATCATGGCATTTCTATAAAATGAGACACCCTTAGCTATTGAAGACAATGTTCTCAGAGAACACATGGACTTTGGAGAAATGTCACATTAAAAAAAAAAAAACCATTTTGTACAGTAACATCCCAATTTTATAAAAGTGAAGATGTTTAAACATGACTATCTCTAATACTGGGAATGACTGATTTATATTCTGTGTATGTTTTTGTGTTTTCCAAATATTATAAATATGTTTTTATAATCAGAAAAAAAGACAATAAATATCGACTTTTTAAAAAGTGGGTTGGGACATTAACAGCATTTTCTGATCAGAGGAGCTTTGATAGTAATGATCTCATTCTACCTCTTATCCCTCAAATTCATCTTATTTCCCAGTTCCTTTGTGTTATCTGTTTTCTAAGAATCCTTCATTACCTTCATTACCTTTGTACGGCTACATTATAAACTGCAGCCACTGAACATTACTGTCAGATAAGCCAGAAATATTGATGGTTTTAATTTTAATTCACTGATGAAGTCACTTGGTGACAATCTTTTGATGTAAAGAGCCTTAAAGTATACATTTTAGGACTGGGCATGGTGGCTCATGCCTGTAACTCCAGCACTGTGGGAGGATTGCTTGAGGCCAGGATTTTGAGACTAGCTGGGCAACATGGCAAGACCCTGTCTCTACAAACAATTTTTTTTTTTTTTTTTTAATTAGTCCGGTGTGGTGGTGTCGCTACTCAGAAGGCTAAAGTGGGAGGATTGCTTTAGCCCCCGAGGTCGAGGAGGCTATAGTGAGCTGTGTTTGCACCACTGCACGGCAGCCTGGGCAACAAAGTGAGACTCTGTCTCAAAAAACAAAAACAAACAAAAAAAAGCAAAAAACAACCATAAAACTATTCTTAATTCACCAGCATTCCCAAAACAGACAACAAGCCAGATCATCCTGCGGCCCATAGTTTAATGACCCCTTTAGGAATCTGTTGACTTATTTGTACCATTAAGTACTCACACTGACACCTAATTTCTGGGCACATACTATGTTTTAGGCACTACGGGAAGCATGCTTTATGGATTAGTTATTATTTCAGTCCCAAGAAGTTCCATTATTATTGCCATTTTAAGCGAGGAAGCTGAGTGAGGTTTAAAGAAATTTGGTAACTTAATATTATAAAGCCAGTACATTGTAGTGGTGGAATTTAGATCCAGGCATTATGACATCAAGCTTGCCCCTTCAACTAATGCTACTCAGTATTTTGTCCCTCAGCAGCATGTGGGAATTTATTAGAAATGGAAGTTTGCGGCCCTACCCCAGGCCTGCTGAATCAAATTCTCCAGAGAATCTGTTTAATAAGATTCCCACCCAGGTGACTTTTACACACATTAAAGTTTGAGGAGCATTGCCCTAATCTAGTATTTTATATTGTTCCCTTCAAACCGCGTGTCATTTCTAAGATAGTTATTCATTCAAATATTGTATTCTCCCATTGAACTTTTCTACTTTAATATAATTTATGGGTGTTGGCAGGTAACTGGTTTTAACTAAGTTTATTAAGTACTTGTTATAGGCTGGGCACTGTGGCTCATGCCTGTAATCCCAGCACTTCGGGAGGCTGAGGCAGGTGGATAACCTGAGGTCAGGAGTTACAGACCAGCCTGGCCAACATGGTGAAACCCCGTCTCTACTAAATATGCAAAAATTAGCCGGGCATGGGGGCTTATGCCTGTAATCCCAGCTACTCTGCAGGCTGAGGCACGAGAATCATTTGAACCCAGGAGGTGGAGGTTGCAGGAGTGGACATGATGCCATTGCACTCCAGACTAGGCAACAGAGTGAGACTCTGTCTCCAAAAAAAAAAAAAAAAAAGTTCCTGTCATGGGCAAAAAATGAAGTGGCGTAAATTGTGTCTATACTCAAAGAGCTTACAATTGAGTAAGAGGTATATTTATACTGTAAGTAAGAGGGTAGTTACATTGGGATTTGATGCAAAACAGAATAATAGAGGTATAAAGAATGGCATGGGATGTAAAAAGAAGGTGAAGGTGAGCATATACAATTATCCTCATAACGTCAGGTTTTAAGATAGCCTGGGATTTAGGTTGATTCTTTAAAGACGTGCAAACTTGGATGGGAATTAAGGATTTTTCAGGTAAAAGAAATAACATAAATACAATTATAGTGGTGTGATTTTAATATGTGGTGCTTTAAACAGAATTAACAAATTTAATTAAAGTGGAGGTTGTAGTTAACCAAGAGTGGGACATGATTATAGATAGTAAATTTGAAGGCCGGGTGTGGTGGCTCATGCCTGTAATCCCAGCACTTTGGGAGGCCGAGGCAGGCGAATCACCTGAGGTCAGGAATTCGAGACCAGCTTGGCCAACGTGGCAAAACCCCGTCTCTACTAAAAATACAAAACTTAGCTGGGCGTGGTGGCAGGCACCTGTAGTCCCAGCTACTTGGGAAGCTGAAGCCGGAGAATCGCTTGAACCCAGGAGGCGGAGGTTGCAGTGAGCCGAGTTTGCTCCATCACACTCCAACCTGGGCAGCAAAGCAAGACTCTGTCTCAAAAAAAAAAAAAAAAAAAAAAGCAAGTAAATTTGAAGATGGATGATAGAAGACCATAACACTACTGGGAGAAATACTAGAATGAGGTATTTACATTACTTTTGATAGATGACACACTCATGGAATTTTTGGACAGGATTCTAACATTGTCATAAAATAAGGCACTTTATGATGGTTTGGTTTCAAAGATCTCACGTAAACAATTGTGTTTATAATTACAATTTGGCCTGAGCATGCTTCTAATAAACTGGTATTGCTCTCCCAGGCACCTGACCACATTCATTGTATTTCTTCCCAGGCTGCCTCTTGCTTCACATTCTCAGGTCATCACCTCTTGCCAATTACCTAAGCACTCTCTTCAACTTTTGTTTTTGTATAAGAAGCCAGTAACCAGCTAGTTATTACAGTCATTTGATCCCACCTTTGCCATGTCATTCAAATTCGTCTCTCATCCTGTTAAGACTTTAAAAAATCTCTTAGCTGAACTGTTGAAAACACCTCCTGATGGCCGGACGCGGTGGCTCTCGCTGTAATCCCAGCACTTTAGGAGGCCGAGATGAACAGATCACCTGAGCTCAGGAGTTCGAGACCAGCCTGGCCAACATGGCAAAACCCAGTTTCTACTAAAAATACAAAAATTAGCTGGGCATGGTGGCGCCTGTAGTCCCAGCTACTTGGGAGGCCGAGGCAGGAGAATCCCTTGAACCAGGGAGGAGGAGATTGCAGCGAGCCAAGATCATGCCACTGCACTCCAGCCTGGCACAGAGTGAGACTCTGTCTCAAAATAAATAAATAAAAATAAAAAAATAAAGAAAATACCTCCTGACTACATTTCTACTCTCCATTTCTGTTTTATCCAATGAATTCTTTGCATTTCTGTTAAAATTATCATTGTAAGACCCAGTTCTGAATACAAAGATTTAACTTCACCTCATTGTCAACAAGATAAAAGCATTAAATATGTAAGAAATTATTCAAGGCTGATGATTGTCTATTTTCTCACTTGCAGTCCTTTACTGCTACTATTTTTCATGTTCTACCAAACTAGGTTTTTTTGCTCCCTCTTGAACACACTTTGCCCTTCTCCTTTGTTAGTATTTGCTCTCAATCTTGAATGGCTTTCACCTTTCCCCCATTCCCATATATAGTTGTCAAAGTTCTTCCATATTCTTCATTTTACTAGCGTATTCTTTACCCAATACCTCAATTTAAAAGGATTTATTTGCCTTCGCTCTTAGTATTCTATTTTTATCTCTGTCATGCAGTCCAGACTTTCTTCTGTCTTGTTTCATGAATATTAGTACACATGATAACAAGCTGGTAGACGAAAAGGTTTTTGAGGCTAAGTCTTCGTCTTTATCATTTTTGAATCCTCCATGGTAACTAGCATAGTCATGTGATCATTAAAATTTGGTTAATAGGCCAGGTGGTGGTTCACGCCTGTAATCCCAGCACTTTGGGAGGCCAAGGCAGGCAGATCACTTGAGATCAGGAGTTCAAGACCAGGCTGGCCAATCTGGTGAAACCCCATCTCTACTAAAAATACAAAAAAATAAATTAGCCGGGCGTGGTGGCAGGCTCCTGTAATCCAAGTTACTTGAGAGGCTGAGGCAGGAAAATGGCTTGAACGCAGGAGGCGGAGGTTGCAGTGAGCCGAGCTCATGCCACTGTACTTCAGCTTGGGTGACAGAGCAACTCAGTCTCCAAAAAAAAAAAAAAAAAGGGTGAATAAGTAAATGAAGACATGAAGGAACCAGGAAGGATGGATGGATTCAAGTAATAAATCTTCTTTCAGGAAAGTTGATAGTATTCCAGGCATTTTGCTGCAGGATGAGCTTTGGGGTGTGAGGGCTACACATTCTTTTTGCTTTGGGCAGAGAGCTGATGCTTTTGTCAAAAAAAAAAAAAAAAGAGTACCTTGGCACTGTCTATCAAGTTAAAGCATTCATTCGACAAACAGTTTTTGAGTAGTGATGATTTGGCAGACTTTGCTGGGATATCAGAAATAAGAAATTATACTTTCCTTCAAAAAGTTACTTAAAGGAACTCAAAGTAAGCCATGCTCTTACTTTACTGTGGTCGTTTCCAGAAGCTCTTCCTGACCCCACTTCCTCCCACTGCCACTTTTGTGTAGTGAATTCCTATTCTACCCTTCAGCCTCAGCTCAATCCTCACTTCCTCGGGGAAGTCTTCCATGACTACCATTGCCAGGTTTGTTTCTCCATTATATTCTCTTATGAAATTTCTTAGTGCTTATTTTTTTAGTTTTATTTCTATGACTCCTTGTTCAACATCTGTCTCTTTCAGTAAAGGATAAGCTGGATGATGAAAGGAACTGTGTGAGGCTGGGTGCGTTGGCTCACGCCTGTATGTAATCCCAGCACTTTGGGAGACTGAGGTGGGTGGATCACGAGGTCAGAAGATCGAGGCCATCCTGGCTAACACGGTGAAACCGTGTCTCCACTAAACATACAAAAAAAAAAAAAAACAATTAGCCCAGCGTGGTGGCGGGTGCCTGTAGTCCCAGCTACTCAGGGGGCTGAGGCAGGAGAAATGGCGTGAACCCGGGAGGTGGAGCTTGCAGTGAGCCGAGATCGCACCACTGCACTCCAGCCTGGGCAACAGAGCGAGACTCTGCCTCCAAAAAAGAAAGAAAGAAAGGAACTGTGTCCAACTGTATCAGCACTGCATGCTCTGATCTGAGCACATAGTATGTCACAGGTTAGGAACTCAATATAAATTTGTGAACAGAATAAAAGTGTGAGGAAATAAAGCTCCCAATACAGGTTGGGAAACACCCACAGAGTCAGAGTTATTTTTTCTTTTAAGTCAAAATCTTAGCTTTTTAGCTATAAGAAACTCCTTCATCCCTGGGTCGACTTATAACTTAAGATAGGAAGAGAAGCTAGAAACAGAAATGCATCAGTGTTGGGAAAGAAAAATGTATGGGCAGGAGGCTGGTTTTCAGTTGTGAGAAAGGTGAAGTAGTAGAGTTCACTAGAATTCCTATAATGAGGATGCACAGATCCCTCCCTAAACAATTGTTTTTATTAACTTACTAATTTACATGCTAAGTACTACATTTCCTATATTGTTTAGTGGTTCATGTTTTTCTTTGATGTAATTTGGACAAGTACCATCGACACATGTTCTCTTATTATCTGGTTTCCGGGAATACCTAGCCATCTCATTGAACAAAGGCATTTCTGATACAATGTTTTACCTTCAAATCATAAAATACTAATGTGTATTTTATATGCTATCGAGCTGTATTACAATGCAGTACATCTGAAACTTTTCTTATACATGCATATCATATACATTCATGGAATCACCTCTTTACATAGCTAACTCTACCTTGTCATTTATGACTCAATTCGATACCATTTTCACCAGAAATCTTCCCTGACCCCCCTGTCCCACCTGTATTGCATAACATGTTTTCTTTACCCCTGGTGATCTCTCTTCCACATATGACAAGGTGTGATCATCATCTTGTCCTAGATCCTGGGCTCCCTCACACCTAGCATAGGATCTCCCCAAAAGCAGGAGGAGTTCAGTAATCATGGGTTGGATCATGTTAAATTTGTTTCTATAGGAAAAAAAATTATTTACACTACAAGTGTATGCATATAAATATATATCCTTACTTTACATGATTTCATTCATTCATGCAGTTATTTGATCTTCAACAAATATTTGTTAGGTGTCTACTATATACATGTTTTGTGCTTGGAAAAGGAAAAACTGTTGCTTCAGTGAGTGCTTGCAACATCCGTGCTCCAAGGTATTGAAAGACCATTTATTAATTAAAAGAGTTCTAATCTCAGGCATGTTTAAGAAACACCATATTTCTTCGCTGTAGAAATTCTCAGAAACTTTTAATGTGCTGATGAGCTTTATGAATCTACAAGAATGGCCCGTCACATGCAGAAATCCCCACACTTACATGACTATGATACTCTTTCCACCGGGATGTCGGTTAACATCTGCATTAACATTATTATTCTGCAGAACATAGTTCAGGTGACACTGGCATGTATTTTCTGACATCACAAGTTGAATTTGTTTTCACTCACCCTCTAGAAACATCACTCAGAGCTTAACCGCCTTCTCATTTGAGTAATTGGCTCCAGGTGTGGGGATCACAAGGTTAAAAGACAGAAACCTTCAGGTTCATTTGGCTTAGCCTACCAGCTACAGAAACAGGCTCTTCTCTAAAGAGTTCAATGTACCCATCTGTTGTCAGAAAGCTCTCCACACTATGGTTTAGGCAAATCTAAGTGATTTGTTTTAATTCTGCTTTTTAGGGCAACAAGGAGTTTAACCCTTATATGTTGGGAAAATGTGCAATTAATGGGTTAGCTAGTCTTTGAAACAACTCTGGCAATATGTGAGAGCACTGATGGAAAGGAAGCACTATTGCTTTATAAACCAAGGGAAATTTTGCTTTTTATTCTCTTAAATTGTATTGATTGTTGAGTAACAAAATCAAATACAATCTTTTTTTTTTTTTTTTTTTTTTTTTTTTTTTTTTTAACCAGGTGAGGATAGAATCACAATATATATGCCTTACTCTCAGAATGAACGGGGGCACTGGTATGTCATATAAGTAAACAATTAGTCTCTCTAGACAAACTGTAATGTGTCTCTAATTAAAAAAAAAAATAGATGCAAGTATTACAAAAATAAAAATCCTGGAAGAAGGATCTCTGGGAATCAAAAATGAATGGCTGTTTTATGAAGCTATTAGTGGAATCACCGTAGATAGATAACTTAAAAGTCATTTGGTCCAGTTCAGCTGCTTCAAATGTTTCAGGAATGAAATGAAGCAAGGTATAAAGAAAGAGAGAGAGCAGAAAAAGTTCAAGCTCCTTATCTCAAGTAAGTACACTGCAATCCATTTGATTTTTAGCTCCTGGGTTCTAGCTTCACAACAGGTTACATACCCTGGAGCCAGCATCTGGCTCTCTTTCATCCAGATAAGTGTTTGAGGCCTGCTTTATAATGCAGAAAACCTCTAATATGCAATTTCTGGGCAGCTTCTCTAATCTTAAACCTGACATATTGAGGCTATGCTTAAGTCCATTCCCTTCAAAAGGAGTTGTAAATTATAAGTTTTCAGGATTACAGGTCTTTGATATTTAGATTTTAAATATAAGGCCACTCTGAGTAGTACAGCACAGTACCTGAAATGTTCAGCTCCATTAGGAAATATCATAACATATAAAAAAAGTGGAGATTCTAAAGTTCTTGCTCCAAAACAAATTGCTGCCATATTACCCATTTTGGAAGTGTATAAGGCCAGACAAGTTTGGAGCTCTGACTCATTGTGTACTTGGGCTTTGGTTGCAGATTGACGTGTATTCAAACTGCTGCTCTGCTATTTTTCAGCTGTATAAACTTGAGAAAACTACACTACCACTTCGAGCCTTATTTTCTTTATCTGAATAATAAAGGAAATGACACTCACCTTTCAGAGTTATTGTGTAATCAAAATATCCTATGAAAAATACATAAGAAAAATACCATATCATACGAGTTTAATAAAATTTTACTTTTTCCTTCTCTCATAAACAACTAACTTCATTAATATTCCTTTCTTCCTATGCTTTCTTTACTATCAAAACACAAGACGGAGTACTTGGATATATAACTCAAATACTAAGGAATTTTACCTCTCAAAACTGCTTTTTTTTTTTTTTTTTTTTTGAGACGGACTCTAATTCTGTTGCCAGGGCTGGAGTGCAGTGGTGTGATCTAGGCTCACTGCAACCTCCACCTCCCAGGTTCAAGAGATTCTCCTACCTCAGCCTCCCAAGTAGCTGAGATTACAGGCACCCGCCACTATGCCCAGCTAATTTTTTGTATTTTTAGTAGAGACGGGGTTTCACCATGTTGGCCAGGCTGGCCTCGAACTCCTGACCTCATGATTTGCTCGCCTTGGCCTCCCAAAGTGCTGGGATTACAGGCATAGGCCACCGTGCCCATGCCTCAAAACTACATGTTAAGTCACCCATTTCTAGGCTTCTATACATACTTAAGATATTTTTTTTTTCCTCCGAATAGGTGGCCACCCTCTTCAGACACAGAACTGGTAAACTCATCTAATTGTCTAGTATCTTCTGACATCCAGAATAACACTTAATACAGAAAATTTTACATCTGATAAAATAAACGCTTTGGAATGTCTAAAATATGGTAGGTGGATCAGTAGGAAAAGCATGATGTTGACATTAGTTGAATTTCAGTCCTGGCTTCACTGGGTTCTGGTTGACTCTTGGTGAATATCTCAATTTCTCAGTTTGAAAAGCATAAGAGGTCCCCTGCTACAAACTTCATAGGGAGTCTAATTGAGACTAAATAATAATATTAGTAATAATAATAGAAGGAAAAGGCCATTGGGAATTCAGAAAAACTCTGCACATTTGAGTTATGCTGATATGTTCTGAGCATTAGGACACATGAAGATTTTCACCTTACAAAGGTCAGATAAGGGCCTGAGTCCTGGTGAACTCTTCTCCTCATCATTGTCACCCCCCTCAGCCAAGCCACCAGCATCTTACATGTATTGTCAGACGTCTATCCTTTCTCCCACTCTTGCACCTTTCTAACAGCCTGGGTGAGAGCATCTGACTCACCTGCTTAGAAGCCTTCAAACATCTTATCTTAGAATACCGTATTCCACAAGGTCCAACATGATCTGCTTTCTGTATGTTTCCATGACTTCCTGTTGCACCTCTCTCCTTCCTTATTACATTACACACTGGCATCCTTTCTGTTCCTCAGCCAAGACAAGCTTGTTCCCGCCTCAGGGGGCATTAACCATTGCTATTTATTTGCCTAAAGTGCTCTTCTCCAAGAACATAGCATGGTTGATTTCTTCTTGTTATTGAGCTCACCTCTTCAGAGAGTTATTTCCTGGCCATGTCATCTGGTGTGACATCCTGTCCCCCACTCACTTTCTACCATATCATCATATTATTTTTCTCAAAGCATTTGCTGTTGGAAATTAGTGTATTTATTTATTTGTTTACTTGATTGTTGTCTCTTTGAGCACCCAGAGTATAAAATTCAGGGAACAGGGACATCTCAGAGCTCCAGAACATTGTTTCACATACAGAAAATACTAAATGAATATGACTGAATATATGCAGGTATAAAATATTGGTGCCAAATACCTCACTTTGATAAGCGTTGTTTCTGCTTACCCAAAATTGAATCGTAAGACAGGTTACAGAGGATATCAAAGGAAGCCTTTTTTTCCCTTTCCCCCGGTATCATTTCCACCAATTGACAATTTACCCTAAAAGTTAGACCAAGTATAATAAATACTTTAAAATGTATGGCTTAGTTATGTACAGACTGTGGAACTGGAGCTTTGTCTCTTCTTTTTTAAAAATGTTTTAATCAACACTACATGAATGTTTATTTAAGTTCACATCCAGGATTTTAAATGTTGTAACTCTCTTTGATATCTGATAATATTTTTCAAGTTTGAGTATCTGGTGGGGAGAAGATACTGTAAGGAAAAGAAATACACTAATTTTGGGCCAGGTGCGGTGGCTTACGCCTGTAATCCCAGCATTTTGGGAAACCGAAGCAGGAGGATCACCTGAGGTCGGGAGTTCGAGACCAGCCTGACCAACATGGAGAAACTGTGTCTCTACTGAAAATACAAACAAATTAGCCGGGCATGGTAGCGCATGCCTGTAATCCCAGCTACTCGGGACACTGAGGCAGGAGAATCGCTTGAACCTGGGAGGCGGAAGTTGCCATGAACCAAGATTGCGCCATTGCACTCCAGCCTGGGCAACAAGAGAGAAACTCTATCTCAAAAAAAAAAAAAAAAAAAAAAAAAAGAGAGAGAGAGAAAGAAATACACTAATTCTCTGTGTACTGATGGCCACAGTTACTGCTTGCTCATTTTTAAGCCCTACCCGGGAGAAGTCCCACATCACTTTGCCAGTAACCTAGGCACCGGATGGTGATTTGTAGCCAGCAATAACCTTTTCTAAGTAGAATTTTGGCAGAAGGAACATAGTTAGAGATTAGCAAGTACAAAGAGAGCTGAGAACTTCCATTGACCTTCCAGGACCATGACAGAGGCTGCTTATGTTGCTATGACCCCATTAGATGGCCAACTTCCAAACTGTTCAGAACATGACTTCTGGGCATATAGAGCTCATATCTCACTATATGGATAAAAGCCCAGCCTAAACAAGGTCTTATTAAGAAAGTGTCTCCACAGAAATTATACTATCTGGCAAGGGACAAATCCAATGATGCCATAGGTATTTTCCATCTTTTCTTCCCATGCTTGAGTCATTTCCTTTCTAGAGCAGATAATGGATAGTCTACAGACTGTGAGAATCTATGTGTAAAGGTTAAAATATTTCTTCAGAATTGATCTAACCCAGCTGAACTTCTGAAGTCAGATAAATACTGGTCCTCACCACTATAGCCTTATTCCCTCTTCCCTTCTACCATTGTGAATAGGAACATATCTTTTTATTTTTATTTTTATTTTTTCACTCTAAACCCACTGATAAAACAAATTAGTTGGTTGTTTTTTTTATTTCCTGTTTAAGTCAACAGACGTGAATGGCAGAGTGAAGGGAGGCTTAGATTTGGAGTCAACATTAGCTAGTAGCTGATCACTCTAATCCAAGCACTTCCTACTCATGTCATTTTGGTTAATTCATTTATTTAAGACTCACTTACCTTATTTTATTATCCCACAAAGCCCAGGTGAAACATCAACCTCTTCTGAGAGAAGCTTTTCTGGTGGACACTAAGAATCAGTAACTCCATTCTTTATTTCCAGACATCACTTGTATTTTCCAGTAATGCATTTAATACATTATATTTAATTATTCAAAACTTTCTCGTGTTCCCCGTTAGACTGTGATCTGCTCAATGCGGAAGTCTATGTCTTATTCATCTTTGTAAACATATTTTATCAACATGAAATGCTTTTTCATGGAGTGAAGGCTATATTTGTTGATCAAGTGAATGAATAAGTGATCTTATCATTTATGATGATTAGCAAAACAGTAGAAAAATGCTCTCTAAGTCAGTAATAAGTAAATATCAGGTAGGTTGGGTGATTGCCAAATGACAAGTAATTTTAAATACATGATTTCATTTAATCCCATCAAGCTTATAAGTTAAGTATAAATAACCTCATTTTAAGATGAGGGAATTGACATTTGAAAGTATTAGATTTTCCCAAAGTCTATTAACACATAAAGGCAGAATTCAAAAAAGATTTATTCTTTTCATTCTGACACTTTTTCCAATGTCCCATAACCGTCTTTACAAATGCTTTCTTCAGGCTGGGCGGTGGCTCACACCTGTAATCCCGGCACTTTGGGAGGCTGAGACAGGCAGATCACCTGAGGTCAGGAGTTTGAAACCAGCCTGGCTGGTTGAGGAAACCCTGTCTCTACTAAAAATACAAACATTAGCTGGGTGCGGTGGTGGGTGCCTATTATCCCAGCTACTTAGGAAGCTGACACAGGAGAATCGCTTGAACCTGGGAGGCAGAGGTTGCAGTGAGCCGAGATCGCACGACTGCACAGCCTGGGTGACAGAGCAAGACTCCATTTCAAAACAAACACACACACACACACACACACACACACACACACACACACCCCAAAAAACAAATGCTTTCTTCAATAAATGCTACTAACATTAAATTAAATCATATCTCAAAAAACACATTTTTACAGGGTATTAAAATAATGAAATTCATTTATGTTACTTTTCAATTATCAAACAACATAGAGATCTATATATCTAACAATATGTGGCTTTGAAAATCTGAAAGGCTGATGCTGCATCTAAATTAGCGTGGTTAAACACACAGGCTTTGAGCTAAGATATGAATTATGATCCCAACTCTGCCATTTATAAGACGTGTGACCCTGAGCAAGTTACGTAGGCTCAATGAGACTAATTTTCCTCATCTTTAAGTAATTTATTTCTTGAATGCAACAGGGCAAGACTGACCAGCTAAGGCAGAGAAGGGTTGTATTGAAGAGCAAAGATCAGAGAACCAGGCAGAAATCTAAGAGGGTTGGAAACATTGTAGCTGTGGGTAATTAAAAGAGGATTCGTGTTCTGATGTGGTGGCTTTCCCATGTCTGCCTCCTACCCTGAATGAGCTTCAGCTATGCTTGTCTTTGTGCTGTTGTGCACTCATGATTCAAATTCTTACAAGGGAGATTCTGATTGGTTCAGCTTAGGTCACGTGACCAACCTTTGACTAAGGGAGGGCGGGACTCTTTAATAGCCATTGCTGTCAATTCTGTATACAGTAAAAAGGAAGCAATTCTCCAAAAGATAATAGGATTCCTCTTACCAAAAAAAAAAGCTTTCAAAAAATGGGAGTCTCAAAACAACAAACATCTATAAAAGACTCCCTTACAGGGTTAGTGTGAAGATTAAGTGTGTTTTAGAAAATGTATGACAGTGTTGGCTAATAGTTAAGTATTCACAAATGTCTAATTTTTTAAATAGTATGAATAGAAATATCTTTATTTTAGATCAATAATATATAGCACACTGATTGGAGCAGAATGCCTGTGTGTGAAATTTGGTCGTTTCACCTATGGCCTGTGTTATCCCTGGCGAGCTAAGTAAGCTCTCTGCTACATTTTCTGCATTTGTCAAAGGTACCATAAAAGTATTAGTTTCAAGGAAGATGAAGGTTATTTTAAGTGTCTATTGTGTATAATAAATTGTGCCAAAACGTAGCGGCTTAAAACAAAAACAATTTATTATTTCTCACAACAAGTCAAGCCAAGTCTCGATCACAGTGATTTCTTAGCCAGGCACCGTCATCATTTCTCTCTCCCCTCGATGTGCTCTTTCCAGCAGAGTAGCTGGTTTGGAAAAAAACTATCCAAACTGTGTTTTTCCTCTGCTCTCACACGACGACAATCAACACAGTAGACTTCTGTGATCAAATGTGTGGGGGCTTTCCCGCACACACCAAGTGGTGGACACCAGCTGGGTGTTCTCGAATTCATCCCAACACTTTTCTACCAGGAGATAGTGTCAGATCCGACAGATGGAAGACTCAGTCCCCATGACTGCCCTCCCCTCCCCCAGACACCTGTCAAAAGTCCAGGCCTCCAGAACTTCTGACCTACCAGCTTTGAGTTGGGGTTCTCATGCCTTCCTCCCCTCTTTGTCTTCTATTAATTTGCTGGAGCAGCCCACAGAACTCAGGGAAACAATTATGTTTATCGCTGTATTACAAAGGATGTTGTAAAGGCTACAGATAAAGAGATATGTAGGGTGAGGTATGAGGCAAGGGGCACAGAGCTGCCACGCCCTCCCTGGATACCAGCCTCCAGAAACCTCCATGTGCTCAGCTATCCAGACGCTCTCTGAATCCAGTCCTTTTGGATTGTTTTGTTTTGTTTTGTTTTGTTTTTTGAGATGGAGTCTCACTCTGTTACCCAGGCTGGAGTGCTGTGGCATGATCTCGGCTCATTGCAACCTCCGCCTCCCAGGTTCAAGCGATTCTCCTGGCTCAGCCTCCCGAGTAGCTGGGATTACAGGCGCCTGCCACCGCACCTGGCTAATTTTTGTAGTTTTAGTAGAGATGGGGTTTCGCCATCTTGGCCAGGCTGGTCTTGAACTCCTGACCTCGTGATCTACCTGCCTTGGCCTCCCAAAGTGCTGGGATTACAGGCATGAGCCATTATGCCCAGTCGTCTTCTTGGATTTTTAAGGAAATTTCATGAGGTCAGCATTCCTTCTTCCAGTGTATAGGGCGGGACTCTCTCTAAGGAGAGTCCTTTATTGTGTATAATAAATTGTACCAAAACGTAGAGGCTTAAAACAGAAACAATTTATTATTTCTCACAACAAATCAAGCCAAGTCTTGATCACAGTGATTTCTTAGCCAGGCATCGTCAACATACTCAAAAGATCCATACTCAGAAAAGTGGGAGAAGTTGAGAGTCCTGTCTTGGGGCAGGTAAAAGGAAAATAGAGGAAGGTCAGAGTAATCCTGTTTTTTGAGGCCTAAGACAGCCAACATTATAACAAGCGAATGTAACAAGGGCTGTGGGAGTTATGAGCCAGGAACTGTGGACAAAAACCTACAAACATATAATAACACCACAGTAGCCAAACTTCTTTACAGGGTAGCTTTGAGGGACTCTCAGAGGGGGACAGAAAATTTTAAGAGAAAAAGACCTAGCGCACAAGGAATTATCAAGCCTCTGCGTGTCTCAGGCTTGCTCATGTACAGCTAGCCAAATACATTAATATGACCAAGTTCAGAATTAATGTGCAAGGACTACACATAGGATATGCATAATTTGGGGTAAAATAGTTTATTGACATGTTCAACAGTCTACCACAATAATTACATGAGATTTGTCAACAGTGCTCAGTAAATGTCAGCTAATGGCCCGAACCCTTTATTTTACAAAAGAGCAAAAAATAAAGATTTGTTACTGTTGTTAAATATTTTAAATAAAATGTAGTCAAGTCTTGATCATAGGGATTTCTCGGCTATGTTTTTCTTTTTCTTTTTTCTTTCTTTCTTTTTTTTTTTTTTCTTTTTTTTAATATGGAGTTTTGCTCTGTAACCCAGGCTGGAGTGAAGTGATGCCATCTCGGCTCACTGCAACCTCTGCCTCCTGGGTTCAAGCAATTCTCTGCCTCAGCTTCCCGATAGCTGGGATTACAGGTGCCCACCACCATGCCTGGCTGATTTTTTGTATTTTTAGTAGAGATGGGGTTTCATCATCTTGGCCAGGCTGATCTTGAACTCCTGCCCTTGTGATCCACCCGCCTCGGCCTCCCAAAGTGCTGGGATTATAGGCGTGAGCAGCCGCACCCGGCCTCTCGGCTGTGTTTTTCTATTGAGTGCCCAAAATGACAATATTCTGCCTTGTTGGTTAAGGGATCAGTACATTTTAGACAGCAGACATTTAAATGGCAAGGCTAACATTTTATAAGACTTGTTACTTCAACAATTTCATTTCCATAAGAAAACAAGCTGTAGGAGCCACAATGTAGGACCAAAAGCTTTCTCATTTAATGTGCTGCAGATCTGTTCAAAGAAGTGAATGGCAATTAGACTGAGGTTCGAAGTTTCACTTTACAAAGAACTAAAAGGATGTTTGGGGTCTGAATAATCTTAAGAGCAGGTGTTTACAATCATTCATTTGGATCATGAAAGAAACTCAGTGAGGAGCTTTGCTGGAGCTTTGAAATGCATCCTAATGAGTGAGGATGACAAATCCGGAAAGCTTACTCCCCTGTTGAGTTGATCTGAGCTGGGATTATTTAGAATTGCTCATTCACCATGTTTTCCAAATATGATTATTTTCAGTGTCAGATGTCTTAGTATTACTTTAGACTATAATTAGCTAGCAAATTTAATCCCTTTTGAATGTCTGGCACACAGTAGTGCTCCATGAATATTATGTTCCTTCTGTATCTCGACCCCAACATATTATCAGAATTCCTTTGGTTTCAAGTTAGAGGAAACAAAGCACAAATAATTTACATAAAGAGAGTGTTGGGTAAATGCACCTGAAAGCAATAGCTTGAACATACCCTGAAAATGACTCTGTATGGCAGAGGCATTTGAATGTGTGTTCTGATCTAGGGAATCCAGGCAGGGCCAACCCGGGGATTCGATTCATTCCTTGTCCATGAGGAACACCTGAGCTGCTGCTTCTTCTCGTGGAACATGGGCCATACAGTGGACTGGGGCCCTGAGTGCTGGGATGCGTGAAGGTTGCCAGGTGGAGGCTGTTAAAGGGAGGGTATCAAGTGAAAATATGATATAAACTGCATGCTGTTTGCAAGTGACTGTAGTTTCCCTGCCCAGCCTGCCGCCACTGGGCCATGCGATCATACTGTCCAGCCTGCCATCACTGAACTGTAGGGAGACAGATGTGTGGTCCAGCCTGTTGCCACTAGACAATTTCTGTGCATAATGTGGTTCTCCTGTCCAACTGCTGCCACTGGACTCTCTTTTCTGTATGTAAGCCCCTAATTAAACCCTATGTCTTGTTTGCTGGCTCTGTACCTCTTCTTTGGCCTGTTAAACCTGATGCCTTTCCTATTGAGGTTAACAGGGGTTCAGCACAATAGAGGGAATTTTATTTTAAAGACATTGAAGAGGAAAGTGTAATTGGCCCAGCTCAATAACCCTCCCCATCTGGGTAGATGTAGCCTGTGATGTAGCATTACCCTCCTCCCCATGGGAGAGCAGAATGTATTACAGAAGATGAGGTAGGATGAGCAGACAATTGCATATATGTCAATTTCACATATTATCACAGACTCAATGGGTAAACCCACAGTCAGAAATAGAAGAACAAGAGTCTCTTGGGAAAGCGGTGAGTGTGACATCTAGAAAGCCAACTCCCCCTGTCTTCTGTTAACTCTACTCCTTATAGCACTCTAGCCCTGCAGGTTTTCCCCAAATCCCTTCCTCCTATGTCAGGTGGATGCTATGCAGGGCAGCCCCTTGGACTACCTCTGATGCTGTGCTCTTGCTCAATTAAGGCTGCCATCTCAGCATCCTTCTCAGTCGCCTTGCTCTTGCTGATGCTTCCTGTAGCCAATCATTTGGCTGTCACAGGCGCAGGCACCATGCTCCTTGTGGTCTTTTCTACTTGCTCTGCTGCTGCTCCCTTTTTATAACCCAAGAGTGTAGGTGGCAGCCCAAGTAGATTAAAAATGCCTTTTATAACGCAGTCCAGGACTAAGGCCTTTTGTTGTCATTGCTTTTCTTTTTCTTTTTCCTGAAGTCTAGACATGAGCACTTGCAATAGTAGTAAATATTTATAGTGTACCTTGCGTTCAGTATCCCAGGAAACAGACTTTGAGATGGAGACTCTTGCAGATGGTTTACTGTCAATTGCTTTTAGGAAAAACACCTTTAAGGTAGTGAGAGAAGCAGTAACAGGCAGAGGAAAAAGTTGAGCTACGATACAGTTGCAACTGAGACCTCAGCCTATCCCTCAGGGGTCCTAGAGATGAAATCACCTTCTAGAGTTGTCTTAAATTTAGACAAGGGTGCTATGTCTTTGTACCCACCTGTTGTAACAACCAGTAATTAGACAAAGGCTATTCTGGGGTGGAGGGCAGGGGGAAAACTCAGCCGTGAACAACACAGTTCTCTTCAGCCCAGGGAAATTCCTGGGGAGTCATTCAACTGTCCTTCAAAAACAGTCAAACTCTTAGCAGCCAGAGGAGTGAGTATCTCAGTCCTAAAGCAGTGAAATAGACATTGCATCTAATATACTGTGCTCATCAAAAGTGCAAACTTGCTTGAACCCGAGAGGCGGAGGTTGCTGTGAGCCAAGATAGCACCACTGCACTCCAGTCCGGGCGACACTGCGAGACTCCATCTCAAAAAAGAAAAAAAAGTGCAAATTCTCCAGTGTTTAGAGTTTTTTAGTCAATAGATCCCAGATGGGGCTCAGGCAACTGTGCATCTTAACAGTGGCCCACGTGATTCTCACATATTTCATCTCGTATATTCTCATATATAGCTTGTATCATAGCTATATTTTGGTAAAGATTGCTCTCACCTGAAGGATACCTTCTCTTAATATTTTTTTCTCTCTTTCTATTCCTATTCTCAGACAGAATTTTCCTCTGTTCATCAGCTCCTTTGTAGGACAGAGGCACTAAAATATCAATCATAAAAACGTTATTTCAGGGTTCAAAGGAACATTGAGGCTGGGTACAGTGGCTCACGCCTGTAATTCCAGAATTTTGGGAGGCCGAGGCGGGCTGATCACCTGAGGTCAGGAGTTAAGAGACCAGTGTGGCCAACATGGTGAAACCCCATCTCTACCAAAAATACAAAAATTAGCCGGGCATGGTGGCTGGAGCCTGTAATCCCAGCTACTTGTGGGGCTGAGGCAGGAGAATCACTTGAACACGGGAGTTGGAGGTTGCAGTGAGCCGAGATTGCGCTATTGCACTCCAGCCTGGGCAACAAGAGCAAAACTCCATCTCAAAAAAACAAAACAAAACAAACAAAATAACGAAAACAAAAACAAAAAAGAAACATTGAAACATTGGAAATATTGACTCTAATACCTGTGTTTGAGGGAAAAAAAAGAAAAGAAAAACTGAAACAGACAAGAAAAGGGGCTTGTAAAGGACATTTTGTAATCATAGGTCTTTATCAATTACATAGAGAGTTTTGGGAATACAAGGTTAAATGAATGAGGTAATCTATGAAATCTTCATGAGAGTCTTCTTAAACCAATTCTCATTAATGCCAAGCTGTTTTGTGGGCCTGAGACACGGTCGGAGCATCCTGAAAATGAGTTGCGTGTCAGAAGGCTAGAAGCAGTACACAAACATCAGCGCTAAGCCAGGTCTCTGACTAGAGAGCCAAATGGGCTGGTCCCTGCCAAGGAGTTGTGGAAAAAGGAGCCAGCGGAAGTGAGTGAGGCATGATCTGAGGAAGGAAGTAACGCTGTCTGTCTTAGTTCCCGCAGTCAAGAGTTCCATTTGTTCAGAGCTCACTGCTCAGGTAATGGAGGTTTCTTAAAGATATCTAACTGTCTTCATTTTTGGAATAAAAATAAAGCTCTGGATTAAAAAAAAAAGAATCAAGGAGCCATATGTAGCACCTATAGCTTTCTGGAGGTTTAGCAGGGAAAATGGCATTCTGGGACACCTCATTGAGTACCCAAAGCTCCTTATGACAAAGAGGAGGCTCCCTGGAGGCCTGCCCTCATTACAAAGCTTGTTCCCAAACTTTAGGCTTCCCCCAGGGCTTGCCATGATTGTTTTCATTTAGGCCTGGTGAGGCCCCACAAGTAGAAGGCTTGGAGATTGCTTCTGAATCAACTCTGTCATGCAATACTCAGAGTGCCAGGTTTGGGGGAGGAGGGGCGGAAAGAAAAAAAGAAAAGCAAAACAAGAAACACTCTTGAAGGCCAGAAAAGCTTGGCTCAAGCCTATGCACGTAATGAAAAATAACAAAGAGGAAAAAAGTGTGAGTGTGTTCTTATAAAATGTGGGGTCAGTGTTTTTATTTATCATCAAATTTCAGTATCAAAACTCAGTCACAGCTGTTGCTATATGCATTTGAGAGATACCTGGGAGGTGAGTATCTGGGTTGGGATTATATGAATTGCTGCTTGACGTAGCTTTTTATTTCAACAACCTGGCTAATTACCCAGGCAGGGCAGCCCATCCACTGGCTGTCTCTGACAGAGAGATAGATTCCACATTCAGTTTAACAACTTAAACCACCCTGGGTGTCTAACTTCTACTCCCAACCCACACTCAGAACAAACTGTCCTCAGGTCCGGTCTACCAAACCCAAGAGAAAAGAGAAGACAAAGCGTCATTTTTTTCTTTCCTTTAAAACTCCAGCTGAGCCCAAACTTCAAAAGGAAAATGAGAGATTCCCATATCCCTGCTCTTGACCTTTTCTGCAATTCAATCCCTAGGATTTGAAGGGCTTTAAATCAGTGTGTCTCCACCCTGTTTGAAGAGTGTCTTGGAAATCTCCAGAGTTGTATTTCACTTTCTCTCCATCCCATAGAGATGTCCTGTGAGCCCCTATCAATTGTGCTACCCATCCCCTTAGATTTAGATGATATTGTGCCAGGTCTCCTATAGTTGATGGGTTTAGTGATTAAATTCTATTTAAATGTAGAATATAGAGGTTTTGAATGTAAGCTGTAGAACTGAATTGCCTACGGTTAAATCAGTCTCTCTGTTTAAAGATTGCATAACCTAAATCTAGTCAGCTAACTCCCCCTAGCTATCTAAAAGATGGAGATAAAAGAGGAGACGTTTGTTGAGTTCTTTCTCTGTGAAATGTGTTCAAAGCCCTATACCCTTTCAATTCATTTAATCTTCATAATATTCCTGTGAAATGGGTAATCTTATGATAATCACCACCCCATCTTATTGAAAATAATAGAACACAGAGTGATTTAATAATATGCCCCAAATGATGCAACTAGTACACAATGCAGCAAGGACTTAAACCCAGCAAGTTCAGCTCTAGTGACTAACCACTATGTCTAGGATTTAACTGCTATATTTTATTGCTTCTTCCACGTGGGTAGAAAAGAATAGTTCCTAACTCAAAGGGTTATAATGATGCTTAAATAAGCTCTAAATAAAATGTTTTTAGCACAGTGCCTGGATCATCATCATCATTGAATAAAGCTTAGCTATAATTATTACTGATAAGAGTGATGCCACTTTGTAATTATAAGACTGTGATGATGATAATAATGATGAAGTTTATCTAGCCTTCTCAAGTGTATGTCATTTTCTTGAGGGCAGAAATCTAGGAGCCAGGACAGTGGGGTACCTCATCACTTTGAGCTGATGATAATAGAATGAAACTCTCACCTCTTTAAACATAAAAACCTATTTAGGGCCTTACAGTTTTTGGGCAACTATGTGAAAGCAAGGAAAGAAGAAAAAACAAAACGGAAAAGAGTCCAACCAAGAATACCTCTACCGTGGCCGGGTGCGGTGGCTCACGCCTGTAATCCCAGCACTTTGGGAGGCCAAAGTGGGTGGATGTCCTGAGGTCAGGAGTTCGAGACCAGCCTGGTCAACATGGCGAAACCCCGTCTCTACCAAAAATACAAAAGTTAGCAGGACGTGGGGATGTATGCCTATAGTCCCAGCTACTCGGGAGGCTGAGGCAGGAGAATCGCTTGAACCCAGGAGGTGGAGGTTGCAGTGACCCCAGATCGTACCACTGCACTCCAACCTGACAGACAGAGTGAGACTCCTCAAAAAAACAAAACAAAACAAAAAAAATCTCTACCCTCATTTCCCAAATATGACTCAAAGCTCAGGACCTGCACCATGTGATTTCCACAACACACTTGCTGGATGGGTATTATTTTACAATTTTACCAACTAAGAAACTGAGCATTAAAAAGGCTGAGATAACTACAGAGGTAACACCATCAAAGGATTACCTGACTGAGCCAAAGTGGAATCCAGGCCTATGGTGCCCTACCAAAGGTGATACTCAGTCTTTGTTTGTGGAAAATAACTGAAATAAACTGCACAGAGTTGTGAATCCAAAATATCTGAGACAGGTCTCAGTCAATTTAGAAAGTTTATTTTGCCACTGTGAAGGACAGCCCATGACACAGCCTCAGGAGGTCCTTAGGATAGGTGCCCAAGGTGGTCAGGGTACAGTTTCGGAGAGACATGAGACATCAATTATTATGTGTAAATATACATTGGTTCAGTCCTATAAGGCAGGACCTGGAAGTGGGGGCTTCCAGTAGGAAGTAGATAAAAGACAAAAGCTTGCATTCTTTTGAGTCCTTGATCAGCCTTCCACTGAATACACAATTCAATCTGGCTCAGTGAATCTGCATTTCTACATAAACAGGGCAAAGGAAGCCATCAGATATGCGTTTGTCTCAGGTGAACCTCAGAGGAATGACTTTGAGTTCTGTCTGTCCTTTGTTCACAAGGAATTTCCTTGTGGGCAAATTGTGAGGGAGGTATATAGCTTCTTTGTAGCGTATCTTATTTAGGAATGAAATGGAAGGCATTGCCTAATGCAATTCTCAGCTTGACTTTTCCCTTGGCTTGGTGGTTTATTTTCCTTTTACAGAGCCCTCAAGGAAAGAGTCACCCCTGCCTCTCCAAAGCATTCTCTTATTTGATAAACACTTATTTATTTATTTATTTATTTATTTATTTATTTATTTACAGAAAGCGTCTCATTCTGCTGCCCAGGCTGGAGTGCAGTGGTGCCATCTTGGCTCACTGTAACTTACGCCTCCCAGGTTCAAGTGATTCTCCTGCCTCAGCCTCTCTAGGATTACAGGCACGTGCCATCTCACTCGGCTAATTTTTGTAATTTTTAGTGGAGACAGGGTTTCACCACTTTGGTCAGGCTGGTGTCGAACTCCTGACCTTAAATGATCTGCCTGCCTTGGCCTCCCAAAGTGCTGGGATTACAGGCGTGAAGCAACTCGCCTGGGCTGATAAACATTTATTGAGCATCTTATATATACAAGGCACGGGTTGCCCAACAGCTTCCACAGGCCTTGCGTATCAGGCATTCAGAAAGCATCTGGTGAGTTAAAAGCAGAGCTCCAGAGCTGTTACAGCAGGAGGCAGCTGTCCAGGAAGACATTAAACAAGGACATGGACTCATAATTCCAAACAGTTGGGACTCTGTCATTTAAATACCCATCACCTCCTCTTTAGTCTCCTCTAGGTAAAAATAGCTCAGTTGCCAAGAAACCTGTAACTAGTAATAAGTTCTCGCTTACTAAACAGATGTACAAATTTATAATTCAATGAAAATCTGAAAGATTGCTCTTCAAAGCTTCAACTTATGTGTATACAATGTAAGATGGGCCCATCATAATACCATGTATGAAAACGATATTTTTATGTTTAAATAATATTAAATTTATTAATGATAAATATTAAGAGAATAACACACTGGTCACAGAAACTCAGGGACTAAATACTGTCTCTATCAATCTCATCACAGAGTCATGGCATCCCATGTTCCCCCAGAGATTGTATAGTTCAACATAGGTTGAGAAAATTGATTGTGACACAAGGCCATCAATAGTCCTAAGTGAGGTAAGCCCAACGCACACTTGTATAGAGGTGAATGACTTTACATTCACAGTTTGTTACTGGTTGAATTGCGTTTCTCCCAAGAGATGAGCTAAAGTGTTAAAGTCTTAATGATCAGTACTTCAGAATGTGCACCTTATTTGGAAATAAGGTCCTTGCAGATCTAATTAAGATGAGGTCATTCCCTGGCCGGGCACCGTGGCTCATGCTTGTAATCCCAGCACTTTGGGAGGCTGAAGTGGGTGGATCACAAGGTCGGGAGTTCGAGGTCAGCCTGACCAACATGGTGAAACGCCGTCTCTACTAAAAATACAAAAATTAGCCGGATATGGTGGTGCATGCCTGTAATCCCAGCTGCTCAGGAGGCTGAGGCAGGAGAATCGCTTGAACCTGGAAGGTGGAGGTTGCAGTGAGCTGACCCTGGGCGAAAGAGTGAGACTCCATCTCAAAAAAAATGAAAGATGAGGTCATTCCCAAGCAGACTGGGCCCTTAATTCTGTATAACTGGGATCCTTATAGGAAGAGGTGAGGGAAGCAGGGAGAAGATGGCCATGCGATGACAGAGGCAGGGATTGCAGTCTATAAGCCAAGGATTGCCAGGAACCACAAGAGCTAGGAAGAGACAAGGGAGTATTCTCCCCCAGATCCATCAGATAGTACGCAGCCTTGCCAACACCATGATTTCACACTTCTAGCCTCCAGAATGGTTCAAAACTGAATTCCTGTTGTTTTAAACTACCCAGTTTTTCATACTTTGTTACAGCATCCCTAGGAAGCTGCTACATTGGTCAGTCTCAGAATAAAGTCTGACTTAATTTAAGACAGAAAAAAGATCTCAGAGTCAGAGATTATAAACTTTATTAACCTAAGTAACGTGTCTCATCTACTTGTCTTGCATCCCCAGTACTAAATCAGAGTTCAGTGAAGGTAATGGCCAAGTTATGTAACCAAGTGTCCATCACCCAATGAGTGCATAAAGAAAATGTGATATATCTATCTAGATACAGATATACTTGCACACAATGGAATACTATTCAGTCTTTACAAAGAGGAAAACCCTGTCATTTTTGACAACAGGGATAAATCTGGAAGGCATTAAATTAAGTGAAATAAGCGAGGCTAGAAAGACAAATACCTCACGTTTTCACTATACGTGGAATCTGAAACAATGAACACATAGAAGCAGTGAGTAGAATGGTGGTTACCAGAGGAGAGAGAGTGAAGGGTATGGGGAGATGATGGTGAAAAAGCACAATTTTTCAGTTAGACAGGAGGAATAAATGGTAAGTATTTGAGGTGATAAATATATTAATTAACATGATTCAGCCATTTCACACTGTGTACCTATAGCATCACTTTGTAGCTCATAAACACAGAAATTATATAATTTGTCAGCATCCAACAATAATAATAATCCAACAATAAATAAATAGATAATAAACAAATAAACTGTTTTTCAAGGCACATCTCAAATCCTGGTCCTTTTCACCCAAGAGATCTCTCCTGATCCTTTCTACAATGATTTTGTAACTTTTTCAAAGCGTCATGTTTTCTCCTTGAGAGGAGGTATTTTTTTGTTTGTTTGTTTTGTTTTGAGACAGAGTCTCTCTTACTCTGCCGCCCAGGCTGGAGTGCAGTGGCATGATCTTGGCTCACTGCCTCAGCCTCCCAAATAGCTGGGATGACAGGCATGTGCCACAACTCCCAACTAATGTTTGCATTTTTAGTAGAGATATGGTTTCACCATGTTGGCCAGGCTGGTCTCGAACTCCTGACCTCAGGTGAGCCGCCAACTTTGGCCTCCCAAAGTAATGGGATTATAGGCCTGAGCCACCGCACTCGGCCAAGAGGAGGTAATTCTTTACTAATCTTTGGATTCTCCAAAATGACTAATAGTGCTTTTGTACTGTTACTTTGTACTTTCTGTACTTACTTCACACAGGGCACTGCCAACTGCCTTGTATGAAGTAAGTGATCAGTTAGTAAGTATCCATTAGATGGAGTTCAATTCCTCTGACTTTCACTGCTAGCTTCATTTTAACCTTCTCAATCATGTCTGTCCCAAGCTTTGGCTCGTAATTCACTTGATAACTGTGCCTTGTCCATGGCCATAACACCCTGAACGCACTCGATCTCATCTGATCGCTGAGCTTTTATGCCACCCTTTGAAGATCACGGTGTGAAAGAAGGCAGGGCGATGCGACAATTTAAAAGATACTATAAACATTGAACTATCAAATGCAATGAGTAGCATCTACTTGGATTCTAATTTAAAGAAAGGAACTGTGAAAAAATATTTTTGAGATGATGAGGGAAAGCTGAATATGAACTAGGACAGTATTATACGATATTGATATAATTATAGTAAATTTTATTGGTTGTAATAATAATGTCATTAAGGAAGAAAACTTTCATGCCTGTAATTCCAGCACTCTGGGAGGCCAGGGCAGGAGGATCATTTGAGGTTAGGAGTTCAAGGCCAGCCTGGGCAACAGAGCAAGACCCTGTCTCTACAAAACATATATTTTTAAAATTAGGCAAGTGCAGTGACGTGCACCTGGGAGATTATAATAAAAATTATAAATTATATAATTTGACCTAGCTACTTGGTAGGCTGAACGGGAGGATCACTTGAGCCCAGAAGCTCAAAGCAGCAATGAGCTATGATCATGCTATTGCTCTCCAGCCTGGGCAAAAGTGAGATCCACTTGTATAAGATAATATAGGAGAAAATATGTGGAACCTGGAGCTTGGTGAAGAGTTCTTAGACATGACACCAAAGTCATTGTCCTTAAAAAGACAAATCGATAAATTGGATTTCATCGAAATAAAACATTTTTCTCTGGAAAAGACCCTATTAAGACGATGACAAACTTTTGCAAAACACATATCCAACAAAGGGCTTGTATCTAGGACAGATAAATAACACTCAGTACTCAATAGAAGAAAACAATCCAGTTAGAAAATGGGCAAAAGATGTGAATAGAAGACAATATATTTCACCAAAAAGGATATTCAGATGGCAAATAAGCATTATTTTTATTTATTTTTATGTTTTATTATACTTTAAGTTCTGGGATACATGTGCAGAACATGCAGGTTTGTTACATAGGTGTGCATGTCCCATGGTGGTTTGGTATACCCATCAACTGGTCATCTACATTAGGTATTTCTCCTAATGCTATTCCTCCCCTAGCCCCCACCCCCAGCAGGCCCCGGTGTGTGATGTTGCCCTCCCTGTGTCCATGTGTTCTCATTGCTCAACTCCCACGTATAAGTGAGAACATGCAGTGCTTGGTTTTCTGTTCTTGTGTTAGTTTCCTGAGAATGATGGTTTCCAGCTTCATCCACGTCCCTACAAAGGACATGAATTCACTTGCTATTAAGAAAATGCAAACTAAGAACATCATGAGATATTACTACACACCTATAAGGAGAGCTAGAATAAAACAATGACAATACTAAGTGCTGGTGAGGATGCAGAGAAACTGATCTCTCATATATGGCTGGTGGGAACATAAAGTGGCACAACTACTTTGACAAAACATTTGTCAGTTTCTTTTTATTCTTTTCTCTTTTTTTTTTTTTTTTTTTTTTGAGATGGAGTCTCGCTCTGTCGCCCGGGCGGGAGTGCAGTGGCATGATCTCGACTCACTTTCAGCTCCGCCTCCTGGGTTCACGCCATTCTCCTTCCTTAGCTTCCTGAGTAGCTGGGACTACAGGTGCCCGCCACCATGCCCAGCTAATTTTTTTGTATTTTTAGAGAGACGGGGTTTCACCGTGTTAGCCAGGATGGTGTCGATCTCCTGACCTTGGGATCTGCCCACCTTGGCCTCCCAAAGTGCTGGGATTACATTTGTCAGTTTCTTAACAAAAACCAAACATACACTTAACATACAACACACCACTTATACTTCTGGTCTTTTGTCTCCCCAAAATGGAAAATCATGTTCATATCAAAGCCTGTGTATGAATGTTCATAACAGCCTTATTAGCAGTAGCCAAAAATTGGAAGCACTCCAAGTTTTTTTCAATGGGTAAATGATTAAACAAAGGATGACATATCTACACCATGGAATATTACTAAGCAGTAAAAAAAAAAAAAAAAATTGAACAATTGATAAACACAATGACTTGGGGGACTTATACTGAGTGGGAAAAAAAGCCATTTTCAAAAGGTCACATGCAGTGTGATTTCATTTGTATAACATTCTCTAAATGACAAAATTATAGAGATGGAGAACAGAGTAGTGATTGCCAGGGGTTAGAGAAGACAGTAGTGGTTGACAGGTGTGTGTGTTGTTGGGGAGTGGGTTTGATTATTAAGGGGCAACTTGAGGAGATCTTTGTAAGATAGAATAGTTTGGTATCTTAACTGCGTAGATGGTTACATATATCTATACTTGCAATAAATATGACATAGAACTATATATACACGTTGTATCAATGTCAGTTTCCTGGTTTTCACATTTTACTATAGTTATGTGAGATGCAACCGTTGGAATAATTGAGTGAGGGATACATGAGACTTGTCTATACTATCTTTGCATCTACCTATACATTTATACTTATTTAAAATAAAAAGTTAAATATTAATTTAAAAAACGGGTTACTGGAATCTGTTGTTGCATACATCATCATACCCTGGGTTCACAATCACAGAAATCTTTTTGATTTAGTTTTTTCCTCAAGTTTTCCGTTCAGACTAACCTATTTATTCAGTTCCCTTCTTTACAGAATTTAACAAATGATTATATTCATGCCACAATCACTGTGGCATAGCATCTCTCAAGTCAGAATGACCTAGAAGGCTTCTTAAAACACAGACTGCAAGTCTCTGACCAGAAATTCTGATTAAGAAAGCCATGAAAAGGCCAGTAATTTTCTTTTCTTTCTCTTTCTTCCTTCCTTCCTTCCTTCCCTTCCTTCCTTCCTTCCTTCCTTCCTTCCTTCCTTCCTTCCTTCCTTCCTTCCTTCCTTCCTTTCTTTCTTTTCTTTCTTTCTCTTTCTTTCTTTTTCTTTCTTTCTTTCTTTTTCTTTCTTTCTTTTCTTTCTTCTTTCTCTTTCTTTTCTTTCTTCTTTCTCTTTTTCTGTCTTTCTTTCCTTTCTTTCTCTCTCTCCTTCCTTCCCTCCCTCCCTCCCTCCCTCCCTCCCTCCCTCCCTCCCTCCCTCCCTTCCTTCCTTCCTTCCTTCCTTCCTTCCTTCCTTCCTTCCTTCCTTCCTTCCTTCCTTCCTTCCTTCCTTCCTTCCTTTGTTTTTTGAGACAGAGCAATGGCATGATCTTGGCTCACTGCAACCTCCATCTCCCAGGTTCAAGCAATTCTCCTGTCTCAGCCTCCCAAGTAGCTGGGATTACAGGCATGCACCACCATGCCCAGCTAATTTTGTACTTTTAGTAGAGATGGGGTTTCACCCTGTTAGTCAGGCTGTTCTCAAACTCCTGATCTCAGGTGATCCACCCACCTTGGTCTCCCAAAGTGCTGGGATTATAGGAGTGAGCCACCGCGCACGGCCTAGTAATTTACATTTCTAACAAGCTCTTAGGTAGGTGATGCTGAGGGGAAATGCACATAGTGTTTTGCATACTTGCTGATAGTTAAGATCAAACCTAGTCTCCACTCTGTGTGATATTCATCAAGACACATAACCTCTCTCAGCCTTGGTTTTCTAAAATGTAAGCTACTCAGCTCGTAGGATTATTGTGAAGGAAATGAGATAAAGCATGAAATACACTGTAGCTCATTCTTATCATTTTTGTTATTACTAGCTTGTTTGGAAAGTCACTTTAGCATGTATGAGATCTGTTAGTGTATCTCTCACAATAAAAAATGTTAGCACATCCAAAATGCACATTTGCATTATAACTGTCTGAAACAGGTAAATATTCTTTCATATTTTTTTGTGTGTGCATGTGTGTTTGTGTACACTTTAGAAAGTAGTGGTGGTAATAAAAGATAGGGTGTTTGCTTCAGTGCATTAATTAATTTTCTAGATAATACAAGTAGCCTGGAAGACAGCGCATAGATCAATTACTATCTAGGATTACTTTACAAAGTGAATAGTAATGGGGGCTGTGGCACAGAAAAATGAAATGAGGGCTAAGGTCATACAGGTAGTCAAGGACAATCAAGCATGAGAATCATATCTCTTAGCTCTCAACCCAGGGTCCCTTTCAACACACCAGGTAGTCTATTCTGTAACTCCCTTAAGAATCTTGATCAGCAAATTGAAACTGGACACCTTCCTTATATCTTATACAAAAATTAATTAAAGATGGATTAAATTCTTAACCCAACATAAAAACCCTAGAAGAAAATCTAGACAATATCATTCAGGACATAGGCATGGGCGAGATTTCATGATGGAATCTTGAAATTCCGAAAGCTTTTGCAACAAAGCAAAAGCAAAAATTGACAAATAGGACCTAATTAAGGGAAAGAGCTTCTATACAGCAAAAGAAGCCATCATCAGAGTGAACAGACAATCTACAGAATGGAAGAACATTTTTGAAATCCATTTATCTGACAAAGGTTATATCCGGTCTAAAAGGAACTTAAACACATTTACAAGAAAAAAAACCAAACAACCCCATTCAACAGTAGGCAAATGACATGAACAGATATTTTTCAAAAGAAGACATTAATGTGGCCAACAAACATGAAAAAAAGCTCAACATCACTTATGCAAATCAAAACAACAGTGAGATACCATCTCATGCCAGTCAGAATGATGATTTAAAAAATCAAGAAACAGGCCAGGCGTGGTGGCTCATGCCTGTAATCCCAGCACTTTGGGAGGCCGAGGTGAGCAGATCACAAGGTCAGGAGTTCGAGACCAGCCTGGCCAACATGGTGAAATCCCATCTCCACTAAAATACAAAAAATTAGCCAGGCGTGGTGGTGTGTGTCTGTAGTCCCAGCTGCTCTAGAGACTGAGGCAGGGGAATCGCTTGAACCCAGAAGGCAGAGGTTGCAGCGAGCTGAGGTTGCAGCTAGCCAAGGTTACAGCTAGCCGAGATCGCGCTGCTGCACTCCAATCTGGAGACAAAGCAGGTCTTAAAAAAAAAAAAAAAAAAAAAAAATCAAGAAACAACATATGCTGGCAAGGTTGCTGATATGGATTGGCTGTGTTCCCAGCCAAATCTCATCTTCAATTCCCATATGTTGTGGGAGGGAGACAGTAGGAAGTGGTTGAACCATGGGGATGGGGCTTTCCTGTGCTGTTCTCTTGATGGTGAATGAGTCTCATGAGATGAGATGGTTTTAAAAAGAGGAGTTCCCCTGCACAAGTTCTCTCTCTTTGCCTGCTGCCATCCATGTAAGACGTGACTTGCTTTTCCTCGCCTTCTACCATGATTGTGAGGCTTTCTCAGCCACATGGAACTGTAAGTCCAATTAAACCTCTTTCTTTAGTAAATTGCCCAGTCTCGGGTGTGTCTTTATCAGCAGCGTGAAAATGGACTAATACAGTTGTAGAGAAAAAGGAACACTTTTACCTTGTTGGTGGGACTGTAAATTAGTTCAACCATTGTGGAAAGACAGTGTGGAAATTCCTCGAAGATCTAGAAGCAGAAATGCCATTTGACCCAGCAATCCCATTACTAGGTATATACCCAAAAGAATAGAAATCATTCTGTCATAGAGATACATGCACGCATATGTTCACTGCAGCACTATTCACAATAGCAAAGACTTGGAATCAATCCAAATGCCCAACAATAATAGACTGGACTAAAACAAATGTACATATACACCATGGAATACTATGCAGCTATTCATGTCCTTTGCAAGGACAAGGACAGAGCTGGAAGCCATTATCCCCAGCAAACTGATGCAGGAATGGAAACCAAAAACCAAACATTCTCACTTATAAGTTGGAGCTGAATAATGAGAAAACAGACACATGTAGGGGAACAACATACACTGGGGCCTGTTGGGGTGGGGGTAGGGAGAGCATCAGGAAGAATAGCTAATAGATGCTGGGCTTAATACCTAGGTGATGGGTTGATCTGTGCAGCAAACCACCATGGCACACGTTTACCAATGTAACAAACCTGCACATCCTGCACATGTACCCCAGAATTTAAAATAAAATTTGAAGAAAAAAAAGAACCCTGACTAGCCAAAAAATAACATGTTATGGAGGTTGCAGAGAAAAGGGAATACTTATTCAGGAATGCTTTTTCTAGAATGCTTATACACCGTTGGTGGGAGTGTAAATTAGTTCGATCATTGTGGAAAACAGTGTGGTAATTCTTCAAAGAGCTAAAAATAGAACTACCATTTGATCAGTAATCCCATTACTGGGCATATACCCAAAGGAATATAAACCATTATACCATAAAGACACATGCACTTGTATGTTCATTGCAGCATTGTTCACAATAGCAAAGACATGGAATCAACCTAAATGCCCATCAATGGTAGACTGGATAAAGAAAATGTGATACATATACATCATGGAATACTATGCAGCCATAAAAAAGAATGAGATCATGTCCTTTGCAGGAACGTGGATGTAGCTGGAGGCCATCATCCTTAGCAACTAATGCAGGAACAAACAGGAAACAAAATACCCCATGTTCTCACTTCTAAGTGGGGGCTAAATGATGAGAACACATGGACACTTGGAGGGGAAAAACACACACTGGGGCATAATTTAGGGTGGGAAGAGGGAGGGGATCAGAAAAAATAACTATTGGGTACCAGGCTGGGTGACAAGATGATCTGTACAACAAATTCCCATGAAATGAGTTTACCTATACAACAGACCTGCACATATACCCTGAACCTACAATAAAAGTTAAAAGAAAAAATAATTCTGACTCGTTTATACAACTGAGGCTGCTTGTAATTCCAACCACCTCAGTTCTCATACCACCTCTCTTGCTGAACCCTAAGTCAGAAACTACCCACTAACTTAGCTCACTTTGCAGTATAATCCTGTCTCAAAAACCCACAGGGGAAACATTAATCTGGGGAAATTTTTAGATGTATATTTCTGTGTCCAGTGTGTGACTTTATAGCATCACACACTATTTTAAAAAAACAGTTTCCTAGTCAAAAGTTTTGTAATGGACCATAAATCAGGAGTTCTGGGTTTTTCTAGGTCTGGCTCTGCCATTAAAATACTGTCTGATCCTGGGCAAGGCACCTTCCCTTTATGTTCCTCATTTTTTCATCTGTTAGAGTAGGATATTTGACTAGCTGGTTTCTAATGACCCTGTAAGCTCTAGGGTTCTGAGTCTGATTTTACTAAAGAGACTTTCAAAAAAGGTTAAGTCCCCCAATGTTCCCTTTTCTCACTAATTAATGGCAGAAATGAGGAGTAGGGAGAAACAAATGAATTTGGAATGTGATTCAGGTTCAAACTCTGGTTCTGCTAGTCACTGGCAATGAAATATTGTCCAACTGATATACTTTTATGAACTTTTGCTTTCTATTTTACTAAATGTGTAAAACAATACCTCATATTTTTTCCCTTTTCTCTTTTGTTTTGTTTTGTTTTGAAATGGAATCTCACTCTGTTGTCCCAGCTGGAGTAGAGTGGCATGATTTCGGCTCACAGCAACCTCTGTCTCCTGGGTTCAAGCGATTCTCCTGCCTCAGCCGCCCAAGCAACAGGGATTACAGGCATGTGCCACCATGCCCGGTTAATTTTTTGTATTTTTAGTAGAGACAGGGTTTCACCATGTTGGCCATGTTAGTCTTTAACTCCTGACCTCAAGTGATCCACCCGCCTTGGCCTCCCAAAGTGCTAGGATTATAGGTTGAGCCACTGTGCCTGGCCACCTCATAAGTTTTTTCATAATTAAATACCATAACGTACAAAATGGACTGGTGTAAATAGCCTGCTCCAACCCTTCTACCGTGCATCTTCCTATTTTGCTCTACCTTTCTCCTTTCCTTACTTTTGTCCTACATGCTCGCTCCCAGAATTATCTTTCATAAGTATGACCTGGATATGTATTTTCTGAGTACTAAGAAAAATGTGGTACCATTATATTTAGTACTACGTGGTACTAAATATTAGGCAAAAATTTGCCTAAATATTAGGTAGAATTTTTGGATCAATAATTAGTCTTGAAAGGATAGTGCCTTTTTATTTTTATTTTATTTTATTTTATTTTATTTTATTTTATTTTGAGGGCCTTGCTCTGTCGCCCAGGCTGGAGTGCAGTGGCACGATCTTGGCTCACTGCAAGCTCCACCTCCCTGGTTCACACCATTCTCCTGCCTCAGCCTCCCAAGTAGCTGGAACTGCAGGCGCTGCCACCACGACTGGCTAATTTTTTTTTTTGTATTTTTAGTAGAGATGGGGTTTCATCATGTTAGCCAGGATGGTCTCCATCTCCTGACTTCCTGATCCTCCCACCTTGGCCTCCCAGAGTGCTGGGATTACACTTGTGAGCCACTGCGCCCGGCCAGTGTCTTATTTTTTTTCCCAGTCCAACTTTCTTGCTAAAATTGATCCTTGAACTTATTTTATATTCTCGATTCTCTTTATATAGCTAAAGTATAGCAATTTCCTAGTGTCTGAGAAGTCACCTCAATATCATAGAAATTATCAGAAGCCATTCAAATTTTCCAAGAAATGTTACATTCATTATATCATTTGGGCTTCCTAAGAACATCCCTGTTTGTATGCCATCAAGGGCCATTAGCTCCATTTTACAAATAAGAAAACGGAAGCACAAAGAGATCGGAAAGACAGCAGGTCTCAACCTTCAGCTCTATGTGTTTTTGTTTTTTGCCAAATTAGTTCATTTCAGTTGGAGACTGATTAGCTACTCACCAAAAATCTCTTCCTCTTCTCCTGGGTACACAGATGGGCACCTTCCTTTGCAGTGAGGTGTGATCACGTATTTGAGCTCTAGTCAGTGGAATGTGAGTGGAAACGTTTGGCACTACTGAATCTAGTTCTAGGGAGCTTCTCAGTAAGATTTTCCATACATTATAAATGTTGAGTTTATTTATTGCAGCAGCCAACATTGCTATAACCCTTATAATTCGCTATTACTCCTACATCTCTTTTTCTTCCTTTCCTCAAAACATTCTGTACGTATGCCTTCCTTATTCATGATTCTTTCCTCCTATGGAAGGCACTAACCTTCTATGAATCCTTCAAGGATGACATCATATGAGAATTATGTGCTCCCTGATACCTCCCCCCAAAATCTCTTAGAGCATTCTGTTTCCAAATATATGACATAGACAATTGGTAACATGCATTTTGGTACTTGATTAAATTGGACACTGTTGGTTATGTATATTGGGCTTCACCAAAATTAGATTGTCTTAATTTATCACATATCCAGTGATACCCCACGAAGTATTGCTCATGCAGCAAGAGCTTAATAAATTCCTGCTGATTAATTGAATGTTACAGGTTTAATGAGCAAAACTGAAAATATCTGACCATTGCCTGGCCATTCATTACTTTGCAAAGATTTATTGAATACCTATTATGACTTTGGCATTGCTCTGGAAACTAAGACCAAAGTAACTATACTACTTCCTTATCTTCCCTTTGGGATAGTTTTTCATTTAATTTTTCCACCCTAGAGCTTTTCTCCTAGGGTTGGCTGCTTTCTATGCATTGACAAGGAGTATGTGTGAGGTACATTGAATACATTAGGCCTGAAATCCAGGCACTTTGAGGCTCAAATCCTGGTTCTCTCCATTTCTTTCTGTGTAACCTGGGATAATATCCTTATTCTTTCTGTACTTCTGGTTCTGTCACAGTAAAAGAAGGAGTAATATATAACTTACAAGGTTGTCACAATGATAAAATAACACACACAAAATGCCTAAACCTAAATAAATAGTGCAAATGTTCAGAAAATGTTATTTTCCTTTTAGCATGGCCCAGTCGTTTGGAAGGGGGAAGCTACCTTTCCCAAAGGAACATACACACATTTGGAGAGAAGTCTGAGGTGAAATAGGTGACCATCCTAGGGGAGCTGTAGTCCTTCTGTGCCTTTTCTTTTTTCTTTTTTTTTTTTTTGAGATGGAGCCTTGCTCTGTTGCCCAGGCTGGAGTGCAGTGGTACAATCTTGGCTCACTGCAACATCCATCTGCCAGGTTCAAACGATTCTCCTGCCTCTGCCTCCCGAGTAGGTGGGATTACAGGCGCCCGCCATCACTCCTGGCTAATTTTTTGTTTTTAGTAGAGATTGGGTTTCATCATGTTGGCCAGGCTGGTCTCGAACTCCCGACCTCAGGTGATCCTCCCACCTCAGCCTCCCAAAGTGCTGGGATTGCAGGTATGAGCCACTGCACCCGGCCCCTCTGTGCCTTTTAAGAATTTCCCCAAGTTCCTCACTGGGACCTTTCCAGAGAATATATAAATTCAGAGAATTTGTGGGATCTCTTCTCCATTCAGGAGGAGGACAGAAGAAAACTGTTGATTTATTAGATGTGAGAATTTGGAAAAAAGTGACATTATTCCTAATTCTTTGCATCTCTTTCTTATGTATTTAGTCCTGTAGACTTAAAGGGCAAATTAATAACAGTTCAAATTTAGTTCATCCCTGTGTTATGATGATTTTGCGGTGTATGGATCTTCCATACTAGTAAGTGAAATGATTTTATGCAATATGAAGACACAGTATTCAGGCTCTCAGAAGAGCCGCACAGGCCAGGATGGGGAGATGTAGCTGAACAGCTGCACGTGTGAGAGGGATTAGTGATTTCAGTTGACTGCCAGCCCAACATGAGTCACTAGAGTGTAGAGACTGCCAAGAGAATAATTTGATCTGGTGCTGAATTAACAGGACTGTAGTATCCAGACCAAAGGGAGTGATACTCCTGCTGTTTCGGCACGAATCAGACCACACCTAATGTCCCGCAGTTCTTGTTTACCTCAAATACCCCATTTCTTTTAGTGTTCTATACAAACAGGAGGTGATTGTCTTATAGGAACAACTGTCTAATACTTGTGTTAGAAAGCTTTATCCTTTACCTTATCGCTACCACAGAATTTAGCACAGAAGTCGTGTTGCTATTTTTTATGTCAAGAGACAGGGCCTCCCTCCCTATGTTTCTCAGAATGGTCTCAAACTCCTACACTCATGTGATTCTCCTGCCCCAGTCTAGTAGCTGGAACGACAAGTGTGCACCACTGCACCCACCTGACTATGTTATTTTATGAGTGGATATTTGCATCTTTGAGGGCTAGAAAAGTGTCCTCTTTTGTGTATCTGGTAGTACACATGGGATAGAAAAGTTTCAGGTCTATCTTTTTAAGGTAATATATTGACTTCAAGAAGCAGTATCTACTATATTAACTTGGACAATGTAATCAAACAGACCTCAATTCAAATATTGATTAAACTATTATGAACAAGAAAATTCATCAATTTCCCCTCTAATGCTTAGTCCTGTGTTTTTGAGTTAGAGTAATTTTCCTGCTGCTTCTCTTGGTCAGGCGTGGTGGCTCACGCCTGTAATCCCAGCACTTTGGGAGGCCGAGGCCGGCAGACCCCAAGGTCAGTATGAGACCAGCCTGGCCAACATAGTGAAACCTCATCTCTACTAAATATACAAAAAATTAGCTGGGTGTGGTAGCAGGTGCCTGTAATGTTAGCTACTCAGGAGGCTGAGGCAGGAGAATAGCTTGAACCTGTGAGGCGGGAGGTTGCAGTGAGCTGCGATCGTGCCACTGCACACCAGCCCGGGCGACAGTGCAAGACTCTATCTCAAAGACAGATAAACAAACAAACAAACAAACAAAAAAACTTCTGTCTACCCCATTGGGGTAGATAGGTGGCTACCAGACACATAACTATGAACCTGTAACATCCTTATCTCCCTTTCTCACAAAGTAGTAAGCATTACATTGTGGGAGTTATGTTTCCATAATAAAACAGTTTTGGAAGTGGGCTAAGTAAGGAACAGAGCAAGGCGGAGATAGGACAAGCCCTGATCTCTGATTAGTGAAAACACTGGGGAATTTAGGTTTAGATAAATAAAGAATTAGGCCCTAGGAATTAGAGAGAATCCCATTTCAAGTCAGAAAAGTTAAAACAAATGAGTACATGCTTGGAAATGGGGTCCGTATAAAACACATCACACTCTCACTCCTACCCTCCCTCCTTGACCCAGCAATTAATCTGAACACAGGATTGAACTAACAGCCAAACGGACAGTGAGAAAAGCCAAGGGCAATTTGCAGAGATTTGTTGTCAAACACCATGTCTGGATAGATCTTTCCTTCTTTCAAAATTAGTATCAACAAAATAAGACAACGGTTCCAACATCAGAAATCACAGGACCAATAAATATGCAGAAAGGGAAAAGTTCTGCTATTCTGAAGACTCACAGGAAGAACCCACTTCTGAAATATATTTTATATAGCAGGCAAAAGGAAATTTTGACATAAAATTTTACAAGAATACAAGAGGGCTTTTATAAAATAGGAGCAAAGATTCTAGGGAAATGATACCTGAGAGAAAGAAGTAACATAATAGGGGGAAAAAAACCCCAAAATTAGATAATAAGGAAAGGAAGTGAAATATACACATATATATATATATATATATAGTTACATTAAAATGCATAGCAGAAGCAGTAGAGAGTAAAATAAACATTGGAGAGATTTTTTTAAAAAATTTTATTTTGTTCATCTAAGTTTATGGGGTACAAGTGTAATTTTTTTAAAGTTTTATTTTTCCATAAGTTATTAGGGTACAGGTGGTATTTGGTTACACGAGTAAGTTCTTTAGTGGTGATTTGTGAGATTTTGGTGTACCCATCAGCCAAGCAGTATACACTGCCCCATATTTGTAGTCTTTTATTCCTTGCCCCCTCCCACTCTTCCAAGTCCCCAAAGTCCATTGTATCCTTCTTATGACTTTACGTCCTCATAGCTTAGCTCCCACATATCAGGGAGAAGTTACCATGTTTGGTTTCCATTCCTGAGTTACTTTACTTAGAATAATAGTCTCCAATCTCATCCAGTCACTGCAAATACAAGTGTAATTTTGTAACATGGATATATGAAGAGTCTCTGACCAGGATGAATCAGTGATGAGCAGGACAAACGGAGAAAAGCGCATGGAAGAAAGAAAAAAAATGGCAAAAAAAGATGAAAGTTGGGGTGAACATGATGGCTATGGAGGACAGAGAAAACAGAACTAGCCTAAGAATTACAGGTATTAACATTGAAAATAATAAAATGATTTTAGATGAGTTGAAATAATCAATGACATAATTGAAGAAAAACTTATTTGCTGATAACCAGTTTGAAAGAGATCATCATATTCTAAGAGAAAGTAATTTTAAAAGATCGTCACATATATACATCCTAAACAAGCTTTCACATCTCCAAGATAAAGAGAAATAATGTTATCAGTCAATAGAGCATTAGGTTGAGGGAAGACTTCTCAGAAAAAAACATATTGTTAAAAGTTGGTGGAGATCCTCAAAAGGTAATTTTACATTTCTACATTTTAAAAATAGTTTCCATAATTCTACACTTAAACTTCTAATTCATGTACTTGCATATGTGACTTTTGTGAACAGAAATTTTTATGTATTATCTTTGTTTACTTGTAACTTTCTGATTACATGCTGCTTATATCTGTGTAGTCAGGTTAATAAAGTGACTACAAATTAGAAAAAAAAAAAAGCCAGGCGTGGGGGCTCACACCTGTAACCCCAGTACATTGGGAAGCCAAGGCGGACGGATCACGAGGTCAGGAGTTTGAGACCAGTCTGGCCAACATGGTGAAACCCTATCTCTACTAAAAATATGAAAAGTAGCCTGGTGTAGTGGCTCGTGCCTGTAATCCTGCTTATTCAGGAGACTGAGGCAGGAGAATTGCTTGATCCCGGGAGGCAGAGGTTATAGTGAGCCGAGATTGCACCACTGCACTCCAGCCTGGGCGACAGAGACAGACTCCATCTCAAAAAAATAAAAAAGAGAGAGAACTTGGATTGTGTTATTGGTTATAGATGTTTGGAATGTTGACTACAAAAAATGAAGTCTGTGGAAAAACTCTACCAAAAATGAGGAGGTTGGTAGACTCACATGCTTGAGGAAAGCAGAGAAAAATTTGAAATTCCTACTGGGAGCAATGGGAGAGGAGCTTGTCTAGAGATGCATTACTTGAACCTGCTTGAACACCCTGACTGAGTCGAATACACTTACAGTTTCCACAACACCATATGCCTTCTTTTAAAAATACTTACGTATACCGTATTCTTTTTACAGTAGTCTCTGCATATCCATGGTTTCACTTTCCTCAGTTTCAGTTACCTGAGATCAACAGCAGTCTGAAAATAGCTGAGTACAGTATAATAGGGTATTTTGAGAGACAGAGAGACCACATTCACATAGCTTTTAATACAGTATATTGCTATAATTATTTAATTTTATTATTAATTATTTTTGTTACCCTGCTCCTGTGTCTGATTTATAAATTATGCTTTACTATAGGTACCTATGTACAGGAAAAAACAGTACAGTTGACCTTTTCACAACATGGATTTGAATTATGAGTTCATTTATATAGAGATGTTTTTCAATAAATATATTGAAAAATTCTTTTGTAGATGTGTGACAATTTGTGAAAACCTCACAAACCACACAGCCTAGAAGTATCAAGAAAAAATTAAGAAAATGTTAGGTAGGTCATGACTTCAAGAAATGCATGTAGATGTTAGTCTATTTTATTATTTACTACTATAAAATATAAACAAATCTATTACAAAAACTCAAAATTTCTCCAAACTTAGCACACAAACACTTATAGATTGTATATGGCACCATCTGTAGTACAGAGAAATATAAACAAACATAAAGATGCAGTATTAGGAGGGGCGGAGCAAGATGGCCGAATAGGAACAGCTCCAGTCTCCAACTCCCAGCGCGAGAGACACAGAAGACCGGCGATTTCTGCATTTTCAACTGAGGTACTGGGTTCATCTCACTGGGGAGTGCCAGACGATCGGTGCTGGTCAGCTGCTGCAGCCCGACCAGCGAGAGCTGAAGCAGGGCGAGGCATTGCCTCACCTGGAAAGCGCAAGGGGGAAGGGAATCCCTTTTCCTAGCCAGGGGAACTGAGACACACAACACCTGGAAAATCGGGTAACTCCCACCCCAATACTGCGCTTTAAGCAGACAGGCACACCAGGAGATCATATCCCACACCTGGCCGGGAGGGTCCCACACCCACGGAGCCTCCCTCATTGCTAGCACAGCAGTCTGTGATCTACCGGCAAGGCAGCAGCGAGGCTGGGGGAGGGGCGCCCGCCATTGCTGAGGCTTAAGTAGGTAAACAAAGCTGCTGGGAAGCTCGAACTGGGTGGAGCTCACAGCAGCTCAAGGAAACCTGCCTGTCTCTGTAGACTCCACCTCTGGGGACAGGGCACAGTAAATAATAACAAACGCAGCAGCTCTGCAGACGCAAACGACTCTGTCTGACAGCTTTGAAGAGAGCAGTGGATCTCCCAACACGGAGGTTGAGATCTGAGAAGGGACAGACTCCCTGCTCAAGTGGGTCCCTGACCCCTGAGTAGCCTAACTGGGAGACATCCCCCACTAGGGGCAGTCTGACACCCCACACCTCACAGGGTGGAGTACACCCCTGAGAGGAAGATTCCAAAGCAAGAATCAGACAGGTACAGTCGCTGTTCAGAAATATTCTATCTTCTGCAGCCTCTGCTGCTGATACCCAGGCAAACAGGGTCTGGAGTGGACCTCAAGCAATCTCCTACAGCTACAACCTACAGCTGAGGATCCTGACTGTTAGAAGGAAAACTATCAAACAGGAAGGACACCTACGCCAAAACCCCATCAGTACATCACCATCATCAAAGACCAGAGGCAGATAAAACCACAAAGATGGGGAAAAAGCAGGGCAGAAAAGCTGGAAATTCAAAAAATAAGAGCGCATCTCCCCCGGCAAAGGAGCACAGCTCATCGCCAGCAACGGATCAAAGCTGGACGGAGAATGACTTTGACGAGATGAGAGAAGAAGGCTTCAGTCCATCAAATTTCTCAGAGCTAAAGGAGGAATTACGTACCCAGCTCAAAGAAACTAAAAATCTTGAAAAAAAAGTGGAAGAATTGATGGCTAGAGTAATTAATGCAGAGAAGCTCACAAACGAAATGAAAGAGACGAAAACCATGGCACGAGAAATACGTGACAAATGCACAAGCTTCAGTAACCGTCTCGATCAACTGGAAGAAAGAATGTCAGCGATGGAGGATCAAATGAATGAAATGAAGCGAGAAGAGAAACCAAAAGAAAAAAGAAGAAAAAGAAATGAACAAAGCCTGCAAGAAGTATGGGATTATGTAAAAAGACCAAATCTATGTCTGATTGGGGTGCCTGAAAGTGACGGGGAAAATGGAACCAAGTTGGAAAACACTCTTCAGGATATCATCCAGGAGAACTTCCCCAACCTATTAGGGCAGGCCAACATTCAAATCCAGGAAATACAGAGAACGCCACAAAGATACTCCTCGAGAAGAGCAACTCTAAGACACATAATTGCCAGATTCACCAAAGTTGAAATGAAGGAAAAAATCTTAAGGGCAGCCAGAGAGAAAGGTCGGGTTACCCACAAAGGGAAGCCCATCAGACTAACAGCAGATCTCTCGGCAGAAACTCTTCAAGCCAGAAGAGAGTGGGGGCCAATATTCAACATTCTTAAAGAAAAGAATTTTAAACCCAGAATTTTATATCCAGCCAAACTAAGTTTCATAAGTGAAGGAGAAATAAAATCCTTTACAGATAAGCAAATGCTTAGAGATTTTGTCACCACTAGGCCTGCCTTACAAGAGACCCTGAAGGAAGCACTAAACATGGAAAGGAACAACCGGTACCAGCCATTGCAAAAACATGCCAAAATGTAAAGACCATCAAGGCTAGGAAGAAACTGCATCAACTAACGAGCAAAATAACCAGTTAATATCATAATGGCAGGATCAAGTTCACACATAACAATCTTAACCTTAAATGTAAATGGACTAAATGCTCCAATTAAAAGACACAGACTGGCAAACTGGATAAAGAGTCAAGACCCATCAGTCTGCTGTATTCAGGAGACCCATCTCACACGCAGAGACATACATAGGCTCAAAATAAAGGGATGGAGGAAGATTTACCAAGCAAATGGAGAACACAAAAAAGCGGGGGTTGCAATACTAGTCTCTGATAAAACAGACTTTAAACCATCAAAGATCAAAAGAGACAAAGAAGGCCATTACATAATGGTAAAGGGATCAATTCAACAGGAAGAGCTAACTATCCTAAATATATATGCACCCAATACAGGAGCACCCAGATTCATAAAGCAAGTCCTTAGAGACTTACAAAGAGACTTAGACTCCCATACAATAATAATGGGAGACTTCAACACTCCACTGTCAACATTAGACAGATCAACGAGACAGAAAGTTAACAAGGATATCCAGGAATTGAACTCATCTCTGCAGCAAGCAGACCTAATAGACATCTATAGAACTCTCCACCCCAAATCAACAGAATATACATTCTTCTCAGCACCACATCGTACTTACTCCAAAATTGACCACGTAATCGGAAGTAAAGCACTCCTCAGCAAATGTGCAAGAACAGAAATTATAACAAACTGTCTCTCAGACCACAGTGCAATCAAATTAGAACTCAGGACTAAGAAACTCAATCAAAACCGCTCAACTACATGGAAACTGAACAACCTGCTCCTGAATGACTACTGGGTACATAACGAAATGAAGGCAGAAATAAAGATGTCCTTTGAAACCAATAAGAACAAAGATACAACATACCAGAATCTCTGGGACACATTTAAAGCAGTGTGTAGAGGGAAATTTATAGCACTAAATGCCCACAAGAGAAAGCAGGAAAGATCTAAAATTGACACTCTAACATCGCAATTAAAAGAACTAGAGAAGCAAGAGCAAACACATTCGAAAGCTAGCAGAAGGCAAGAAATAACTAAGATCAGAGCAGAACTGAAGGAGATAGAGACACAAAAAACCCTCCAAAAAATCAATGAATCCAGGAGTTGGTTTTTTGAAAAGATCAACAAAATTGACAGACCACTAGCAAGACTAATAAAGAAGAAAAGAGAGAAGAATCAAATCGACGCAATTAAAAATGATAAAGGGGATATCACCACCGACCCCACAGAAATACAGACTACCATCAGAGAATACTATAAACACCTCTACGCAAATAAACTGGAAAATCTAGAAGAAATGGATAATTTCCTGGACACTTACACTCTTCCAAGACTAAACCAGGAAGAAGTTGAATCCCTGAATAGACCAATAGTAGGCTCTGAAATTGAGGCAATAATTAATAGCCTACCAACCAAAAAAAGTCCAGGACCAGATGGATTCACAGCTGAATTCTACCAGAGGTACAAGGAGGAACTGGTACCATTCCTTCTGAAACTATTCCAATCAATAGAAAAAGAGGGAATCCTCCCTAACTCATTTTATGAGGCCAACATCATCCTGATACCAAAGCCTGGCAGAGACACAACAAAAAAAGAGAATTTTAGACCAATATCCCTGATGAACATCGATGCAAAAATCCTCAATAAAATACTGGCAAACCGGATTCAGCAGCACATCAAAAAGCTTATCCACCATGATCAAGTGGGCTTCATCCCTGGGATGCAAGGCTGGTTCAACATTCGCAAATCAATAAACATAATCCAGCATATAAACAGAACCAAAGACAAGAACCACATGATTATCTCAATAGATGCAGAAAAGGCTTTTGACAAAATTCAACAGCCCTTCATGCTAAAAACGCTCAATAAATTCGGTATTGATGGAACGTACCTCAAAATCATAAGAGCTATTTATGACAAACCCACAGCCAATATCATACTGAATGGGCAAAAACTGGAAAAATTCCCTTTGAAAACTGGCACAAGACAGGGATGCCCTCTCTCACCACTCCTATTCAACATAGTGTTGGAAGTTCTGGCTAGGGCAATCAGGCAAGAGAAAGAAATCAAGGGGATTCAGTTAGGAAAAGAAGAAGTCAAATTGTCCCTGTTTGCAGACGACATGATTGTATATTTAGAAAACCCCATTGTCTCAGCCCAAAATCTCCTTAAGCTGATCAGCAACTTCAGCAAAGTCTCAGGATACAAAATTAATGTGCAAAAATCACAAGCATTCTTATACACCAGTGACAGTCAAACAGAGAGCCAAATCAGGAATGAACTTCCATTCACAATTGCTTCAAAGAGAATAAAATACCTAGGAATCCAACTTACAAGGGATGTAAAGGACCTCTTCAAGGAGAACTACAAACCACTGCTCAGTGAAATCAAAGAGGACACAAACAAATGGAAGAACATACCATGCTCATGGATAGGAAGAATCAATATCGTGAAAATGGCCATACTGCCCAAGGTAATTTATAGATTCAATGCCATCCCCATCAAGCTACCAATGAGCTTCTTCACAGAATTGGAAAAAACTGCTTTAAAGTTCATATGGAACCAAAAAAGAGCCCGCATCTCCAAGACAATCCTAAGTCAAAAGAACAAAGCTGGAGGCATCACACTACCTGACTTCAAACTATACTACAAGGCTACAGTAACCAAAACAGCATGGTACTGGTACCAAAACAGAGATATAGACCAATGGAACAGAACAGAGTCCTCAGAAATAATACCACACATCTACAGCCATCTGATCTTTGACAAACCTGAGAGAAACAAGAAATGGGGAAAGGATTCCCTATTTAATAAATGGTGCTGGGAAAACTGGCTAGCCATAAGTAGAAAGCTGAAACTGGATCCTTTCCTTACTCCTTATACGAAAATTAATTCAAGATGGATTAGAGACTTAAATGTTAGACCTAATACCATAAAAATCCTAGAGGAAAACCTAGGTAGTACCATTCAGGACATAGGCATGGGCAAAGACTTCATGTCTAAAACACCAAAAGCAACGGCAGCAAAAGCCAAAATTGACAAATGGGATCTCATCAAACTAAAGAGCTTCTGCACAGCAAAAGAAACTACCATCAGAGTGAACAGGCAACCTACAGAATGGGAGAAAATTTTTGCAATCTACTCATCTGACAAAGGGCTAATATCCAGAACCTACAAAGAACTCAAACAAATTTACAAGAAAAAAACAAACAACCCCATCCAAAAGTGGGCAAAGGATATGAACAGACATTTCTCAAAAGAAGACATTCATACAGCCAACAGACACATGAAAAAATGCTCATCATCACTGGCCATCAGAGAAATGCAAATCAAAACCACAATGAGATACCATCTCACACCAGTTAGAATGGCGATCATTCAAAAGTCAGGAAACAACAGGTGCTGGAGAGGATGTGGAGAAATAGGAACACTTTTACACTGTTGGTGGGATTGTAAACTAGTTCAACCATTATGGAAAACAGTATGGCGATTCCTCAAGGATCTAGAACTAGATGTACCATATGACCCAGCCATCCCATTACTGGGGATATACCCAAAGGATTATAAATTATGCTGCTATAAGGACACATGCACACGTATGTTTATTGCAGCACTATTCACAATAGCAAAGACTTGGAATCAACCCAAATGTCCATCAGTGACAGATTGGATTAAGAAAATGTGGCACATATACACCATGGAATACTATGCAGCCATAAAAAAGGATGAGTTTGTGTCCTTTGTAGGGACATGGATGCAGCTGGAAACCATCATTCTTAGCAAACTATCACAAGAACAGAAAACCAAACACCGCATGTTCTCACTCGTAGGTGGGAACTGAACAATGAGATCACTTGGACTCGGGAATGGGAACATCACACACCGGGGCCTATCATGGGGAGGGGGGAGGGGGGAGGGATTGCATTGGGAGTTATACCTGATGTAAATGACGAGTTGATGGGTGCAGCACACCAACATGGCACAAGTATACATATGTAGCAAACCTGCATGTTGTGCACATGTACCCTACAACTTGAAGTTTAATAATAATAAATAAATTTAAAAAAAAAAAAAAAGGAAAAAAAAAATGAATAAAAAAGATGCAGTATTAAATCATAAATGCTTACAATTAACTCATAGTATGTACTATAATACTGTCTAACAATTTTGTAGCCACCTCCTGTTACTATTGTGGTGAGCTTAAGTGTTGTGAGTATCTGCTGAAAACAGCATGTGACGTAATCACCTCTGTGTGAGCAGTGTCTCTCTCCAGTAAATTGCGTATCCCAGTACAAATTGATATCCTGTGGTACTCAAATATTTTTCATGGTGTTCAGTGCAATACTGTAAACCTTGAGTAACACCATCGGGCCCATACAAAGTGCCACTATTGATGCTGGAAGCGTATGCATTTTCTCTTTTTTATTTTCTCTTCCTTATGATTTTTATAATATTTTCTTTTCTCTAGTTTACTTAACTATAAGAATACAGTACTTAATATACATAACATACAAAATATGTGTTAATTGAGTCTTAATGTTATTGATAAGGTTTCCAGCCAACTATAGGCTGTTAGTTATTAAATTCTGGGGGAGTTTAAAGTTATACCTAGATTATTTACTGTGAGATCAGTGCCACTAACCCCTGAGTTGGTCAAGGGTCAACTGTATATTTAGGATTTAGTACTATTTAAGGTCTTGAGTGATAGAAAGCAAATCAGTGATTTTAGAGGCTGGGAGTAGAGAGAAACTGACTGCAAAGGGTGCTAAGAAAGCATTTGTAGTGATGGAAAAGTTCCATATTTTAATCGAGGTGGTGGTTACATGAATTTGCGCATTTGTCAAAGCTCATGAATGCATATATGTTTGATGGATGCATTTTATTGAGTTTAAATTATATACTTCGTATTTTACAACACAACATGAACCAAGTTAATAGCAAAATCAAAATGGATTTAATATAGCAAAGATATTATTTGCCTGTATTATTTATTGAGTAAAAAATTTATTTTCTAAAATGTCTTCAATAAACTTAAATTAGATGTGTAAATCAACTTTATTAGGAAGAATAGATATTTTGAAGAGTATTTGTCCTATGTAGGACATGGTTTTTAGCACAGGACTAGAAAGTAGTGACGTCAGAAACCCTGGAGAATGCAAGAGCTCTTTGGAGTGATTTATCACAGAAGCAAGTGAAATACGGAAAAAAAAAAAAAAAAAAAAAAAAAGCTGTGGTAGCTTTACTAACCTACAAGGTTAGACAGCTTATGATATTTACATTTTTTCTGTTTATTTAACATCTTTTTACACTTCAATCTTTACTATAATTTTTCTGGAAAGTTCTTCCTCACTAAATCCCAAACATTACCAGTATATACATCTTCATAGATTCTGTGAAAGATGAATTTGGCTCTAAAAATACTAACCAAGACAAAATGTACAAAAATCGGTCCTTTTGTGTTAGGTGCTTTAGAAGAAAGGAACATTATCTTCAACAAGTTATAGTTCAGTTGAGGCAAGAAAAGGCAAATGTAGAAGAAAAAGAGAGACATGTATAAAAAGTAGCATCCACAACTCAGGAATGCCACCAGAAAGTTTTTAGAGGATTAGCAAGGGCAGAATTTGAAAGAAGGCTTGGGATTTGAGCAAGGTCTGATTTACTGGAGAACAACGTCAGGCTGAGCAGACATTGACGGAACTGGGGGCCCACAAGGATAAAAAGATAAGGTTAGAGAGATAAGGTGGGGCCCAGGTGTGTGGGACCCTTGTAGCCCCAAGGCAGGATTTTTCCTTCTAAAAAGTCTGGAGAAAAAAAAAAGTCTGGAGATAAATGCCAACACCAAGGTCTTATAGTACACACAGATATTTCAAAACATCATCTCATTTTACACTAATAACTAAAAGATAGCACAGAATTATTAATAAAATAGCTAAAAGGAGAAATTCACTTGGAAGGTCAAGGGCAACCCCATATGACAGTAACGTGTATCTAGGGTTTACTGTATGCCAAGCACTATTGTAAGAGCCTTGTGTATGTTGAATCATGTAATCTTTGCCACAATTTCATGTACATGCTATTATTGTTTCTACTTGAGGACTGAGGAAGTTGAAGTAAGAAACTTGCCCAGATTGCACTGCTTTTACATATTATAGCTGTGATTCTACCCAGGAGAGAGACACTCTTACAAAGCAGTGCCTCCAATCTCTTGACCTCAGGTGATCTGCCCACTTTGGCCTCCCAAAGTGCTGGGATTACAGGCGTAAGCCATTGTGCCTGACCAAGAAAGTTTTTCTAAGTTATTTTTCATCAGGGCTGATTTGCATGATTTAATGTTTGTATCTTTGTTTGCTTTTCTACAAAAATAAAATTTTAAGTGGTTGCATGTGGGTGTGGAGCCATAGCTGACTTTTATTGGTCCTTAGTGTTTTTCATATTCTCTAAATTTCTACAGTGACAATTTATTGCTTTTGTAATGAGAAAAATGATATTGTTAAACATAGTCATGTTCAACTATGTGAAATAAGAAAAAAATTATGCATAGAAAAAACTGAGAAAAATATGTGTTTTTTACTTTTCTACCTTTCCAATATCATCTAATTTTTCTATAAATATATATTGCATTTATAATAGAAAAAACTTTAAAAAATAATGCATCCTTCCTCTAAAACATATGCTTAAAAATTAGGAGAAAAATTGGTTTCCTGACCTTGTATTCTAATTTCAGACTCATTAAATATTATAATTGTAAATACTTTTTTGCTTCCCAGTATTGACTGAGATCCATACACCTGAATTAAAATAACTCCTTATCTGTATAGTAGAATAAGTTTCTAGGTTAGCAATATGGTTTAGTTGTGTCCCCACCCAAATCTCATCTTGAATTGTAGCTCCCATAATTCCCACGTGTCATGGGAGGGACATGGTGGGAGGTAATTGAATCATGGGGGTGGGTCTTTCCATGCTATTCTTGTGATAGTGAACACATCTCATGAGATCTGATGGCTTTATAAAGGGGAGTTCCTCTGTACATGCTCTCTTGCCTGCTGCCATGTAAGACGTGACTTTGCTCCTCATTCACCTTTCATCATGATTGTGAGTTCTCAACCATGTGGAACTGTGAGTCATTTAAACCTCTTTCCTTTGTAAATTACTGAGTTTTGGGTAAGTCTTTATCAGCAGTGCAAGAACAGACTAATACAGTTATTCAAAAAGACTCATCATAATGGTGAGGAATACAAGGGGAAAACCAGACAATAAATCCAGACCCCAAGACTCTTATTTTATTTTTTTATTTTTTATTTTTTTTGAGATGGAGTCTCGCTCTGTCACCCAGGCTGGAGTGCAGTGGCATGATCTCAGCTTACCGCAAGCTCTGCCTGCTGGATTCACACCATTCCTCTGCCTCAGCCTCCTGAGTAGCTGGGACTACAGGCGCCCACCACCATGCCTGGCTAATTTTTTGTATTTTCAGTAGAGATGGGGATTTCACTGTGTTAGCCAGAATGGTCTTGATCTCCTGACCTCGTGATCCACCCACCTCAGCCTCCCAAAGTGCTGGGATTAAAGGCGTCTGTCACTGTGCCCAGCCCAGACCCCACGTCTCTTATTTTAAAAATAAGTTTTCTTGTGTATAGTTAAGATATACAACATGATATTATAGGGTACATATAGATATTAAAAAAAGTTACTTTAGGGAAGCAAATTAATGTAGCCATAATCTCACAGTTACTCATTTTTAAAAAAATTATTTTTGTGACAAGAGCAGCTAAAATCTACTTATTTAGCATGAATTCCAAATATAGTACAACTTTATTACCTATAGTCTCATGTTGTACATTAGATCTTTAGATTTGTTTATCTCAAATATTTACTACTTTTTATCCTCTGTCCTACATCTCCCCATTTCCTCTCCACTCCCTTTCTCCAGGCCTGTCACTGTTTTGTTCTCTCTGTATATTCAATTTTAAAAAATATTCTACATATAAGTAAGATCATGCAATATTTTTCTTTCTGTGTCTGGCTTATTTTACCTAGTATAATGTCCTCTACCTTCATGTACATTGTGGCAAAAGGTGAGTTCTCATTATTTTTGGGGGTTGAATGATATTCCATTGAGCATATGTGTGTGTGTGTGTGTATGTGTGTTCTATTTCTAATCTATTTAGAAACGTCCATACTGTTTTTCTTTGTTTTCTTTCTTTCTTTTTTCTTTTTTTTTTTTTTGAGAAAGAGTCTCACTGTGTCACCAGGCTGGAGTGCCTCAGCTCACTACCACCTCCACCTCCTGCATTCAAGCGATTCTCCTGCCTCAGCCTTTCAAGTAGCTGGGACTACAGGTGCCTGCCACCACGCCCAGCTAATTTGCGTATTTTTAATAGAGACAGGGTTTCACCATGTTGGCCAGGATGGTCTTGATCTCTTGACCTCATGATCCTCCCACCTCGGCCTACCAAAGTGCTGGGATTACAGGTGTGAGCCACTGCACCTGGCCCTCCATACAGTTTTTCATAATGGCTGTATCGATCTACATTCTCACCAACAGTATACAAGAGTTCTCTTTTCTCCACATCTTCACCAAAATTTCTCTTTTAACTTTGAAAATAACCATCCTAGTGGGTATAAGGTAGCATCTCATAGTGGTTTTGACTGTATTTTATTGATGATTAATAATGTTGAGCACCTTTTCATATACCTGTCGGCCATTTTCATATCTTCTTTGAAGAAATGTCTATTCAGGTTTTTTGCTCAGTTTTTATTCAGGTTGTTTTTCTACTGTTGAGTTTGGTGAGTTCTTTATAAATTTTGGATATTAACCTCTTATCAGAGGTATGGTTTGCAAATATTTTTCCCAATCTATAGTTTGCTATTTTGTTTTGTTGGTTGTTCTCCTTGCTGTGCAAGGATGTAGTCTCACTTACTTGTTTTTGCTTTCTTGGCTTGAGTTTTTGGTACAGTGTTCAAAAGAATCATTGCCAAGGCCAGTGTCCAGGTGCTCTTACTTTGTTCTCTTCTAAGAGTTTTATAGTTTCTGTTCTTACATTTAAGTTTTTTAAAATCTATTTTTACTTTATTTTTGTGTATGGTGTAAAATAAGGGTCCAATTTCATTCTTTTGGATATAGAAATCCAGTTTTCCCAGCACAATTTATTGAAGAGATTATGCTTTTCCCATTTTGTTGTCTTAGTGCCCATGTCAAAAGTTAGTTGATCATATATGTTTGGATTTATTTCTGGGCCCTCTGTTCTCTTCCACTGGTCTATGTGTTTGTTTTTATGCCAGTACCATACTGTTTTCATTATTGCAGGTTTAGAACATGATTTGAAATCAGGGAGTGTTGTGCTTCCAACTTTGCTTTTCTTTCTCAAAATTATTTTGGCTATTCAGGGTCTTTCACGATGTCACAGGAATTTTAGGATTAGAAAATTCTTTGAAAAATGCTATTGGGATTTTGATAGGGATTGTATTGGATCTGTATATTGCTCTGGGCAGGATGGATATTTTAACAATATTATTTCTTCTGGTCCATAAGCATGGGATATCTTTCAACTTGTTTGTGTCTTCTTTAATGTCTTTCATCAATATTTTATTATTTTCAGCGTACAGGTCATTTACCTTTTTAGGTACATTTGTTCCTAAGTATTTTATTTTCTTTAAAGTATTATAAATGAGATTTTTAAAAATTTCTTTTTAGTTAGGTCATTATTTATGTATAGAAATCCTACTGATTTTTGTATGTTGGTTTTGAATCCTGCAACTTTAATGATTTTATTAGTTCTAACTCGTGTGTGTGTATGATTGTCGGGAATTTTTTTTTACATGGAGGATCATGACATCTGCAAATAGAGATAATTTTACTTCTTCCTTTCCAATTTGGATTTTTTTTTCCTTGTTTGATTTTTCTTGCTAATACTTCCAGTACTATGTTGAACAGAAGTGGTGAGAGTGGGCATCCTTACCTTTTACAAGCTTTTAGCTTTTAGAGCTTTTTCTCCATTGATTATAACGTGAGCCATGGGTATTTCATAAATGGCATTTATTATGTTGAAAATCTTTTCTTCTATACCTAAACTGTTGAGAGATTTTTCAAGAAAGGATGTTGGATTTTGTCAATGCTGTTTTGTGTCAATGGAGCTAATCATGTGGTTTTTGTCTTTCATTCTATTAAATGTGATGTATCATATTGATAAATTTGTATATGTTAAGCCAGCATTTCATGCCTGGGCTAAATCCTATTTGATCATATATAATATTTTTGACATATTATTGGATCTGGTTTCCTAATATTTTATTGAGAATTCTTGCATCAATGTGCATTAGAGAGATTATAGCTTTCTTTTTTTGTAATGTCTTTGTCTAACTTAAGTATCAAGATGATGCTGGCCTCATAAAATGTGTTTGGAAGTATTTCCTCTAGTTCTATTTTTTGGCAGATTTTAAGAAGTATTGGTATTAATTCTTCTTTGAATGTTTGGTAGAATACAGCTGGGTAGCCATCTCAACTTGAGTTTTTCCTTATTGGGAAGTTTTAAAAAATTATTTCCTCAACCTTTTTATTTGTTACTGGTCTGTTAAAGTTTTCTACTTCTTCCTGACTCACTCTTGGTAGGTTGTATTTTTTTATGAATTTATCCATTTCCTCCAGGTTATCTAATTTTTTATCACGAAATTATTCATAATAAGGCTGGGCGCGGTGGCTCACGCCTTTAATCCTAGAACTTTGGGAGGCTGAGGCGGGCAGATCATGAGGTCAGGAGATCGCGACCATCCTGGCTAACACGGTGAAACCCCATCTCTACTAAAAATCCAAAAAAAAAAAAAAAAAAAAAATTAGCCAGACTTGCTGGCGGACGCCTGTGTCCCAGCTACTTGGGAGACTGAGGCGGGAGGTTGGTGTAAACCCAGGAGGCTGAGCTTGCAATCAGCCGAGATCATGCCACTGCACTCCATCCAGCCTGGGCCACGGAGTGAGACTCCATCTCAAAAATAAATAAATAGATAAATAAATAAAATTACTTATAATAGACCCTTATAATTTTTTTTTTATTTCTGAGGCATCTGTATTTTCTTCACTATCTTTTGTAAAAATTTTAGTCTTTTTTCTTTTTTTCTTAGACTAGCTAAGGGTTTGTCAATTTTGTTTGTTCAAAAAAGCAACTTAGTTTTATTGATTATTTCTTTCATTTTTCTATTCTCTGATTTGTTTCTGTTCTGATTTTTATTATTTCTTCCCTTCTGCAAATTCTGGATTTAGTTTGTTCTTTTTCTAATTTCTTGTGACACAATGTTAGATTATTTATTTGACATCTTTCATCTTCTTAAATGTAGGTTTTTATCACTATAAACTTCACTTTTAGAACTGTCTTTGCTGTATTCCATAGGTTTTAGTCTATTGTGTTTCCATTGCCATTTTTCTCAATATATCATTTAATTTACCTTTGGATTTTTCTTTGATACATTGGTTGTTCAGTAGCATGTTGCTTAAATTCCACAAATTTGTGAATTTTTCAATATTCCTTCTGTTATTAATTTCTAGTTTCATATAATTGTAATCTGAAACCATATGATTTCAATCTTCTCAAATTTGTTAAGACTTGTTTTCTGGCCTAACATGTGGCCTATCTTGGAGAATGTTCTATGTGTGCTAGAAAAATATGTGGTTTCTGTTGTTGTTAGAAAGAATGTTCTGTATATGTCTATTATGTCATTATAATTGGCATTAGGTCAAATGTGTTGTTCAAGTACAGTATTTCCTTATTAATTTTCTGTCTGAGCTATCCATCGTTGAAAGTGGGTATTGAAGTCACCTACTATCATTGTATTGCCTGCTCTTTTTTAATTTTCTTTTCTTCTCTTTTCTTTCTTTCTTCTTTTTTCTTTTCTTCTTTCTTTCTTTCTTTCTTTCTTTCTTTCTTTCTTTCTTTCTTTCTTTCTTTCTTTTCTTTTCTTTCTTTCTTTCTTTCTTTCTTTCTTTCTTTCTTTCTTTCTTTCTTTCTTTCTTTTCCCCTTCCTTCCTTCCTTCCTTCCTTCCATCCTTCTTCTCTTCTTTTCTTTCTTTCTCTCTTTCTCTCTTTCCCTCCCTCCCTCCCTTCCTAACGGAACTTCCTTTTTTTTTTCTTTCCAGATTGTATAGTTCTAAATTCCGTATGACTTGGGCTTAACATTGCATTAGGAAGGGAATCTGCAGGACCTTCAACACCTTTTTATTCTAAAGTATTAAGTGTTCATCTAGCCCTTTGAATTTAAATGTGGATATAGCCGGGCACGGTGGCTCACACCTGTAATCACAGCACTTTGGGAGGCCGAGGTGGGCAGGTCACCTGAGGTTGGGAGTTGAAGACCAGCCTGACCAACACGGAGAAACCCCATCTCTACTAAAAATACAAAAAAATTAGCTGGGCATAGTGGTGCATGCCTGTAATTCCAGCTACTAGGGAGGCTGAGGCAAGAGAATGGCTTGAACCTGGGAGGCGGAGGTTGCGGTGAGCCGAGATCGCACCATTGCACTCCAGTCTAGGCAATAAGAGCAAAACTCCATCTCAAAACAAACAAACAAACAAACCAAACTTGATATAAATCACTTTAAGCTATTCTAGAAATGCCGAAATGCCTATTGAGTTTTGTTTGTTTGTTTGTTTTAGACGGAGTCTCGCTCCTGTAGCCCAGGCTGGAGTGCGATGGTGCGATATCGGCTCACTGCAACCACGGCCTCCCAGATTCAAGCGATTTTCCTGCCCCAGCCTCCCGAGTAGCTGGGATTACAGGCGCCTGCCACCATGCCTCGCTAATATTCGTATTTTTAGTAGAGTTGGGGTTTCACCACGTTGGCCAGGTTGGTCTCAAACTCCTGACCTCAGGTGATCCACCTGCCTTGGCCTCCCAAAGTGTTGGGATTATAGGCATGAGCCACTGAGTCCTGCCTGCTATTTCTTTATTCATGTCCAGTAAAATTTTCTTTATGTACTTAGATTCTCCAGTGTTGAGTACATGTATATTTAAAATTATGTGTTCTTGATTAATTGAGCCCTGTATCACAACTTTCTTTGTGTCCTGTGACAGTTTTTGACTTGAAATTTGTCAGTTATGAGTATAACCATTCTCATATATTTTATTTTCATTTTCATGGAATATTATTTTTCTATCCCTTCACTTTCAGCCTATATACGTCAATAAAGCTTAAACATGTGTCTCATAGGCAGATACTTAACCTTTTCTTAAAAAATCTGTTCAGCCGTTCTGTATGTTTTGATTGGATAATTTGATACATTTACATTTAAGGTTATTATTGATAGGACTTCCTATTGCAATACTGTTATTTGTTTCTGTTGTTTTTCAGCTCCTTTATTTCTTCCTCTCCTATAGCCTACCTTTGTACTTTGACAATTTTCTGTAGTGCTAAGCTTTGATTCTTTTTTTATTGTTTGAATATTTGCTGTAGTTTTTTGTTTCGTGTTTATCATGAGACATAAAACATCTTATAGTTATAGTAAATGATTTTAAGCTGATAAAGATCTAACTTCCACAGCATAAAACAACTGTAAACTTTTACTCTCCTTTCTACTATTTATTTATTTATTTAGAGATGGAGTCTTGCTTTGTCGCCAGGCTGGAGTGCAGTGGTGTGATCTCGGTTCACTGCAACCTCCATCTCCTGGGTTCAAGCTATTCCCCTGCCTCGGCCTCCCGAGTAGCTGGGACTAAGGTGTGCATCACCATGCCCAGCTAATTTTTTATGTTTTAGTGGAGATGGAGTTTTACCATGTTGACCAGGATGGTCTCAATCTCCTGGCCTTGTGATCTGCCCACCTCGTCCTCCCAAAGTGCTAGGATTACAGGCATGAGCCACCGTGCCTGACCACAATTTATATTTTTGATGTAACAATTCACATCTTTTTCTGTTATGTAGTCCTTAACTACTTACTGTAGCTTTAGTTATTTTTGACCATTTTGACTTGTAACTTTCATACTAGGTACATACATGATTTATATACTACCATTACAGTATTAGAGTATTCTGGATTTGGCTATGTATTTATTTCCACCAGTAAGTTATACTGTCATATGTATTCATAATAGTAATTTTTCCATTTCTTTTCCACTTAAAGAATCACTTTAAATATTTCATGTTGGGTGGGTCTAGTGGTGATGAATTTCTTTGGCTTTTGCTTGTCTGGGAAAGATTTTATTTCTCTTTCATTTCTGAAGGACAGCTTTTCTGGGTATAGTATTCTTGTCTATCAGCTTTTTTTTTTTTTTTTCCTTTAAGTACTTTGACTATATCATCTCATTCTCTCCTATACTGGAAGGTCCAGGAGAAATCCACTAATAATATAATGCATATTCCTTTATATGTGACTTGACACTTTTCTTTTTCTGCTTTAAAAATTCTTTTTGTCTTTGACTTTTGTCAATTTGATTATAATGTGCCTTGGAGAGGACTTCTTTGTGTTGTGATCTCTGAGCTTCATGAGTCTGGATGTCCATATCTCTGTGAAAGTTTGGGGTTTGGGAAGTTTTAGCAATTATTTCATAAATAAACTTTCAGTTCTTTCTCTGTTTCTTCTCCTACTGGAACACCCACATTGCAAAAATTTATTCCCTTAACAGTGTTCCATAAGTCCAATGGACTGTCTTTCCTTTTTCTCATTGTTTACTTTTTCTTCTTCCCTATGAGTCATTTTAAAAGACCTCTATTCAAGTTCACAGATTCTTTCTTCTGCTTGATCTAATGTACTATTGAAGCTTTCTATTATATCATTAATTTCACTGATTGAATTCTTCTGCTCCAAGATTCCTGTTTGATTTTTTATTATGATGTCCTTGACTGTTGGATTTCTCATTCAGATCATGAATTGTTGTCCTGATTCTATTAAATTATCTATTTGCATTTTGTTGTATCTCATTGAGTTTCCTTAAAAGCATTATTTTGAATTCCTTTTTAGGAAATTTATAGATTTTTCTTTCTTTTGGGTCAGTCACTGGAGAATCATTGTGTTCCTTTGGTGGTGGTGTTTCCTCGATTTTTCTTTTGTCTTGTGTCTCTGCATTGATGTCTGTACATTTGCTGGTCAGTCACAACTTTAAAGTGGCTTTTGTAGGGGAAGGCTTTAACCTGAAGATGGATCTGAGGGTGCCAATTGCTTAGGTTGTGGTGGCTCTTGTTCTGTTGGGTGAAGTGTTGTAGTCTCCATGCAGTTTCTTCAGTTGTGACTAATGCCAACAGTGGTCCCACATTGCGCTAATCTGCAGGAATTTGTGGCAGTGACATGCTGCATAGGTTATTAGGGAAAGGGTTCTAGGGATTTTTCTGTTCATGTCTTCCTCACACTGGGGAATCTGAGCTGAGGGGGATATTTCTTGGTGTTAAATCTGAATCTGACATGATCCATAGGCAGCTGCAGAGGAACTGGGATTCAGGGAACAGGTGCCCAGAGAAGCTGTAGAGCCAGGTTCCTGGGCTCAAGGTCTTGTGGAACTACTGTAATGCCTGGGACTTGAGGTGTGGGTTAACTTTTCAAGTCATGAGTGGTTGTAGTTCTCCCACTAAGCTGGAGCTCTTTGCTCTAAGGCACACCCCAGCATCTTGGACCCAGGGGCCTGCAATATAGCTGTGAATATTAACATGGGAGACAGTGTGCGGCACTGGCATGTCACTGGGGAAGAAGCCTCCACTGGATGTTTGGGTCCCAGCGAGAAGGGCACTGCTCCAATTCAGGACCCAAAACCAACAGGATACAGCGGCAGTTTGGGCATGGGGGAATTAGGAGCCATATGGTGATTACTCTGAACCTTAGAATGGTGGAACACGGCAGTAGCCCAGGTTCTGTGGGGCCAGATGCAGAAGCAGCAAGAACACGATAATGATGAGATGTTGCTGTGGCTTAGACTACAGGAAGAGAGGAGAAACACAGCAATACTTCTACTTCCTGGAGAGGTGGGTCATCTCAGCTGCTCAGACTAGGGGCTTGTCCAATTTCACATAGGTGCAGCACTGTAGTTGTTTGGCCTGGCAGGCTGGGTGGCACATCTCAGTCAAGACCTGGGACTGATCCCCCATTTCCTAGAAAGCATGGCTACATGGGTCAGCAGAGCCTCCAAATCCCCTGAGGCAGGGCAATGCATCAGTAGGGGCACAGGGAGGTGCATCTGCTCCAGTGTCCTGGAGGATTGAAGTCTCCAGAGGACAGGATGATGCCTCACCTACGTCACATGTAGGAGGCTTGACTGCTCCAATGTGCTGGAGGCCTGAGAACTCCAAAGGGTGCTCCACTTCAGCTCAGTCCTGAGGGGCGGGTGCATCAGTGACTGGAATGGAAGCGATGGAGCAGCTCCATGGTAACTCTGCCCTAGGGCATTTGGTATAGCAGCAGCTTGACTCAGGGATGGTCCACTAACAAGTGGATGTATTGCAGTGATGACAAAGCTTCAGGGATGAAGGAGTAAAATGATTGTGCCTCCTCAGAGCAGGACATAATCTAACAGTGGTTCTGAGTCCAAGAAGGTGCACAGCAGTAGCAGCATGGGTCACAGGAGTTGAGGCACAGTGTCCTTCTCTGGGGGAAGCTCATTGTGTGAACTCTGGGAGCTCCCTTAGCTGGGCTCAGAGCCTGCAAAGACTGCAGGAGTCTTTGGTGGCAGGCTACAGGTGTCCGCAGTAATGATGAGAAGTTGCTGGGGTTCTGTTACTTACTTTTTTCCTGCAGGAAGGAGTCCCCCCTAGTTCCAAGCTTGTCTTGACTGGGGGAATAGGGTGGTAGCTGCAAGGTAGTTTCTTGCCTTCTCTATGTGGCCTTCCTGAGTTTCTGTGTTCTATAGGAGTTCTGCTGCTTGTTTGCTGTCTTCAGGACCTTTCTTTTAGTTTTTGATTGAAATGAAGCTCTTTATTCATTGGTTGTTGTTGTTGTTGTTGTTGTTGTTGTTGTGGGGGTGGGAAGAATGCTAGGAGCTTCTAGTCAGCCATCTTGTTGCTATCACTCCCCATGCCTCTTCCTGTAACTGCTAGATGTGCTTCCTGGCCACAGAGTCAGTCTATTATTAGAAATGTATTGAAATGTTTTTATCACAGAAAAATCAGTCTATGAAGTAATAGGTTTGTTAACTAATGTAATGTAATCGTTCAACATTGTAAATATATATCAAAACATCACATACGCCATACTATGTACAATTATTTGTAAATTGAAAATAAAATTAAATAATTAAAAGAAATAATTTGACTTATATTTAACTGCTTGGGAAATACAAATAAGTGGAAGATGCAGAGACTTTCCATTTATCTGAAGAAATAAGATGCAGAATATTTTTTAAGAAAAGACTTTCAGCAGAGACAAAGCCCGGACTAAGATTCCAAAGTAAGAAAAGGCCGGGTGTGGTGGCTCATGCCTATAATCCCAGTACTTTGGGAAGCCAAGGCAGGCAGATCACCTGAGGTCATGAGTTTGAGACCAGCCTGGCCAACATGGTGAAACCCCGTCTCTACTAAAAATACAAAAATTAGCCAGGTGTGGTGGTGGGCACCTGTAATCCCAGCTACTAGAGAGGCTGAGGCAGGAGAATCACTTGAACCTGGGAGGTGGAGGTTGCAGTGAGCCGTGATCACGCCACTGCACTCCAGTCAGGGTGACAAGAGTGAGACTCTATCTCAAAACTAAACAACCCCTCCAAAAAAATGAAGTAAGAAAATTGCAGATCAAGAGGCTCAGAAGAGGCTACAGAGGGCAGGACATAATCTTGAATGAACTTAAGACTCATGATAGAAAGGGAAGGACATTTTTGACAGAAGCTATGATACAAAAATAATGGTATTTATGGGAAAGCATTAGCTATTTGTCAGCTGGAGTAGATTTTTTTTTTTTTTTTTTTGAGAACTAATAGTTGTTAAGTTCTCATTAAACTCTCCCACCAGAAATTCTCAGGTTATCACCATTCTAGCATTTCCTGGGCCCCCTGATCAATTTCCTTCTTGTTCTACAGTTTACCTGAGATTGCATCATTTATATCATTACCTTCTTATTCTTCTAGGCACAAGTTAATTCTATTTAACTTGGCACCATTCTGCTTCATTGAGAAGCATAGTGGGTTTATAACACTAGAGGAATCATTTCACAATGTGATTATTGTTGCTAATATATATATTTTTAATGTTATCTATGAGAATACAATGTCTTCTGGATAAAAGTCTTTGACTGGCTATAGTGAAAAAGACTGAACTGGAAGACAGGAAACATGTATCCTCATCTTATTTCTGCAACTAATTTATGGAGACCTGTTCAAACTTTAAAAAATTTCCCCTAGGTTGTAGTGTATAAGTGGTCAGAATGGGCTCTCTATAAAATTGTTTCAAGCACGGGACTGAAATACCATCATTAAAGACATGTTGGAAGTTAGGATGGGACGACTAGAAACTTCAGCTTTTATGAATTAACTTAAAAAGCAAATTTTTCCTCGAGAAAAATGTAGTAGAAGATAAAAGCAGATGATTGAACTTCTAAGGATGATTGAGATCTGAGAGAACTCTCCTGAATGAGTTTCAAATCTCTCTCTTTCTCTCTCTCTGTCTCTCACTCTCTCTCGTGTGTGTGTGTGTGTGTGTGTGTGTGTGTGTGTGTGTGTGTCTTGGCAATAAGTGGACTCAGAATGGAACCATTGAGCAAGGATATCTAGTGTGTTTTGCATGCCAGTTTCTTGGAGAAAGTAACAGATAACACAAAACAAAACAAACAAACAAACGGAACAGAACAACCACTACAATAACTACAACAAAAGATAACTCCCAGGGATTTTGCAAACAAACAACAGAAAAGTCAGATATGTGGTACCTATTTATTTCAGTATCCCCACAATGACCTTCCATGTCTATAGCAAGAATTTTGAATAATGAGAACCCACATTGAGAACAAAGGTTATAAGAGTCTGAATAAAAGGTCATCAGTATCAGTCAACCAACAAAACATTAATTGAGCACTTATTATGTGTTAGACAATTTGCTTGGTGCTGAGGGTATATCCATGAAAAGGAATGCTGAACTTTAAGTGCTCCAAAATTTTCTTTTGGCTCTGCAATGCTATGGGAACAGAGAGCTTTCCTTAGAATGGCATTTCTGGATTGAGCTTTCTAAAATGGTAAATAAAATGTAAATATGTTATTCCAAATTATCTAGATTGGGTTATTTTGCTACGGAGGGAGACTAGAAAGTTAGCCTTGTAAGGTGCGTTGGAAATGTTAATAATAGAAAATAAATGTACTCAAGAATTCAGTCCATGGAGGTTTTTGTGAGGTGGTTACCAACTACTTGTGAACAAAAGATTAGGGCATCTTGGTAGTTCTGTCAGAGGCTTTCGAACCAGAGCCACTCTGTCTTAAGTGAGGACTAGGAAAATGAGGCAGGGACTTGTTGGGTTGAATTCCAAGAAACAAGGTATTCCTCAGCCTCCAGATGTTTACGGTTAAGGGAACAAATTAATAATGTTTACTAAACAGATGCAGACTTAGGAGTATCCAGATATCCTGAAATCTGGAGAACAAAGGGGTTCCTAATTTTGCTTTAAAGATAATAACATTGATTCTTGAAAAATATAGTAATTAAGAAAATTGATCCTTTATCACAAACCCTTGTAACAGAGCACATCTTCCCACGCATATGAGTATGGTACCTAGGGGGGATGTGCTCCTCCTCTTACTTTTGGGAACGTCCTACTCTGTCTGTGGAGTAGGTTTTCTTTCACTACTTCACTCTCTTAATAAACTTGCTTTTACTTTGCACTGCGGACCTGCCCTGAATTCTTTCTTGCATGAGATCCAAGAACCCTCTCTTGGGGACTGGATAGGGACCCCTTTCCTGTAACAGTTCTACATCATACATGAAAAGTAAAGGTGTTACTTTATAATTAACAGGGGGAGCTCTTGTCACCATTAAGGACTAATATCACATAATCTGTCATTTTTCTCTTTTTTAAAAAAGGTTTTCATTGCTCTTCTTAAAGTAACTTAAGTTCTAACTTTGGATACAAACTCTTCTGTTTGTTTATTTGTCGTTGTTGTTTTGACAGAGTTTTGCTCTTGTTGCCCAGGCTGGAGTGCAATGGCGCAGTCTCGGCTCACTGCAACCTCCACCTCCTGGGTTCAAGTGATCCTCCTGCCTCAGCCTACCGAGTAGCTGGGACTACAGATGTGCACCACCACGCCTAGCTAATTTTTGTATTTTTAGTAGAGACGGGGTTTCACCATGTTGGCCAGGCTGGTCTCAAACTCCTGACCTCAGGTGATCTGCCTGCCGTGGCCTCCCAAAGTGCTGGGATTACAGGCGTAAACCACCGTGCTGGCCAAACTCTTCTGTTTTATCATATAAATTACTTCATGGTTGAAAGGTAAAGTGTGCTGACGAAAAACAAGCAAGCAAGCAAACAAACAAACAAACAAATTCTTCACCAAGGCGATCCAGTTTAAACTTTTTTGTGCATGCACATTATTGACAAAGCTGACAGAATAGACAGAATGTGACGTTTCTATAAAAGACCTGTGTCAATAGTATACTTTGGGTTTAAAATAATCTCCTATGGTATGCTGTATCTTATTGCTTCCCAATAGAAATAGCTCACACCAGCTGTTTCTTTCCACTCCCATCAGCCTTAAATGAGTAAATATGAGACAAATGGCTGTTTAGTCATCTTGTTGGCATCTAAATTCTACATTGGTCTCCCTCAGTTAGAAAAATATTTGGTGTATCCTGGTTCAACCTGCTGCACTCATATTTACAGTCAGAAAACACAGTCCTCTTTCTTAAAATATCCTGAAATGAGTAATGCCAAAAGGCCAGGAATACCGTTGGCCAAAGGTTAATACAAACTCCAGCTTTTGTCCACTGTGCACTTAGTTTTCTTCCTTGGCAGTTCTTGACCCCCTTAAAAAGTAATGGCCTTCTTAGCAACATCTACCTGCCAGGAAAACTGTAACCTACAGTGTGCGTGTTTCATTTCACAGACACTAGAGAAGTTCAGCTTAACTTGGCGGGGCTTTGCTTGATGGTGGTGAGAAGATTCCAGACTCTTCTCCATGTACCTCCTCTTTGAAGTTGACAGCCTGTCCAGAATAAAGTGCATGGTATTTGCAGTCTGACAGTTGCAGTCTCAGATAAAATAAATACACCTCATTTGGGCACTTTCTTTCTTCCTTATCTTCTGCCAGCAACAGCTATTTAGTGTGGCTCACATTTGTGGCTGTGTGAGGCTATGGAAAACCATGTCATCTGGCTAGAAAGGGGGATGGTTGTTTACATTATGATGGAAGACAGGATAGGATCGTTAAAATCAAGTCTCTGATTTCCTTCCTTTCTTTATCTAGTGAGACTAAAGCAGCTCTGCACAAAGGGCTCTTCATCTGGCTGCTGTGTCTGGTAGTTGGTCTGTCATCTGAACCAATTCTTTTCACTTTAAATAGAGTACAGTAAGCCATGCTTTTCTTATTTTAACCTTTTTTGGAAGACCCTCCCGATTCACATAAGCAAGGAGTAAATAGCCCCTTGTTACTAAGCTTGTAGCAATTATTTAAGGATTCACATTTTACTGGAATTGTTTTCCCAATTTTTAAATAAAAGCATACACTCTAGTGATATTTTAAATCTCATGAATCTCAAATACGTTATGAAAAAGGATAGACTGTTATAATGACACAATAAGACAGTATTTTTCAAGCTGAGAAACAAAAAACACCTCCTTCTCCTTAACTCCAACCTGTGAGTCATACTTCTTTAGCCTATTAGAAGTTACATTGTGTGTGTGTGTGCATGTGTATAAATGTATGCAATGCTATATGTGTGTAATCAGTGAGTGGTTTGGAAGAATGTGAAAGCAGTGGAATAAGAAGAGGGAAAATACTTTCAAGACTTTTAGAAAGGAATTTTAGGGAATCTGTTGATTGCTGTAAGGAGAGAGTGAGAACTTGTCACCTGTTGCAACAGTAACTGGACCTGGAGATGTTATGACTTCTGTGATTTCATTCTATAAACCTTTCCTGCCTCCCACCCCTCCCCATCTCTAACAGTTGGTTTAATGACTCCTAGTCATCAGGCCCTACCATGAGCTATGTCCTGGGCATAGTGTCTAAACAGAGGCTGCTTTCTTGCCCTATGGGACAGAGAAGAGTTCTAAAAAATAACTGGAGTGCTTTACCCAGCTCTTAGGATTATGTAAAGACAAGGACTTCAATATGCCATTATGTTTAGCAAATTAATGCAGTCGAAGCTGGAAAATGAAAGAATAATGATTTGTGAGTCTCAGTAGACCAATGTTTAATTCAACAGATAGTAATTGAGTACTTCCCAATATGTAGAATTGTGCTAAGTATACACAAGCTATATTATGTGTAATATTTATGTGTATTGCATACAATGAGCTTATTATAGAAAATACCTGTAATTCTATGTTTTGTATTAGCATTTCATTATTTTCTGGCTAGACACACATGGAATGATCAGAAAGTAAAATGATTAAAATAAACTACCAGCTCCTGCCTTCCTCATTTTATTGAATAATCTTCATTATGTAATAATTTGTTATTCAACATCAATAATTCATTATTCAATAATTCATTATTTCATTATTTACTATTCACTCTTTACTTGCTACAGTTTCAGCCCTGGGTAGATACAGATGAGCAGGGGAGGCATTAGCAGCCCTAGTCTATCAGCAAGTACACATGCAAATGAGTTTTATTGTTTTATTCCGGGGTCTAGATTGCCTGGTCCTTAAAAGCTCACCCAGGAATTGTGTGCCTGAATTCACACAACTGGTTTGTTGCTGTTGTTGTTTTGTTTTGAGATAGATTCTTGCTCTGTCACCCAGGCTGGAGTGCAGTCGCATGATCTTGGCTCACTGTAACCTCTGCCTCCCTGGTTCAAACAATTCTCCTGCCTCAGCCTCCTGAGTAGCTGGGACTACAAGCACAAGCCATCATGCCCCACTAATTTTTGTATTTTTAGTAGAGATGGGGTTTCACCATGTTGGCCAGGCTGGTCTCGAACTCCTGACCTCAGGTGATCCGCCCACCTCTGCCTCCCGAAGTATTGGAATTACTGATGTAAGCCACTGCGCCTGGCCACAACTGAGTTTTTGACTCAGACCCCATATCCTTCTCTCTCTCTCTCTTTCTGTCTCTCTCTCTCTCTCTCTCTCTCACACACACACACACACACACAAACATACACACACACACACACACTTTTCCTTGTTTCCATATGAGACTTCCACTGTCACTGAGACCAGCCCTATTAACCATGTCTCAGTACTCTGCCTATCTGCATTCTCTCACCAGTGCCCTTCCCTGTGGAGCTCAGTGCTGTTCCTAACCTACCCTCACCCACAATGATTCTGCTATCATTGAAATAATAGCTAGAACTATAACAGAATAACCTCTTCCATCTGAATATGTTCTGCCCTTCTCCACATACCTTCCTGCATGGTGATGGCCATTCTACCCAAGGCTAAGACCACCGTACTTACCCGGAGAATGCCCTTTGAAATGCTGGCCACACTCCTTGTTGGTTTTCATAACTTTCTATTCTAACTTATTCCAGCATCTTTCTCATTCTCAACAGCCCTTTTCCTGAGAGCCTAGTTTGTTCTTGCCTGAGCCTGGAGGACCATAAGTTTTAGAGGAGTTTACATAAGGCAGTGATAGGGGAGGAGGAGGTGTCAGGGAGGACATGAGATTTGAGTTGGGCTTTGAAGAATGAGTGTGGTTTGCTTTATTCTTCTTTTGAATTCCAAAGTCTTTCAAAAGCTAACAGAATTATAGTCCTATAAAATGTCAGAGCTAAAGGGAACTATATGAACTTTATATGACTCATTCTTCACCTCAGATGGTAAGATTTAAAAAATTATCCAGATTAGAAGAAATTTATAAAAGAGGAGATAAGCTCCCAATGCTGGGGTAGTGAGATGTTGGGATATGTCTTGGAGCAGAGCTGCCACATGGTACAATGACAGTGCCATTGTCACATGCCTAGGTAAATGGAGCTTCCTGGATGGAATAGGACCATGCGCAGCCTGCAGGACCACAGCAATAAAACTCTCCATATCTTACAACGTGCATTTTTAACAGCTATGTATTACTATTGATACTATGAGGATAGTGATACTTCAATGAACAAAAATTAAAGATTCTTTGCCAGCCAGAAGTGTTGGCAGAGGTTTTACAAGGCCACAGATGATACTTTCAATAGAAATAAAAAGAAACAGAAAATCCCTTGTTTTTCCGTATGTTAGGTAACTGGTTGCATTTACATAAATATTTCTCCTTCATGCTAATTTAGACAGGATTAAGTACAAACAGAATATGTGAAGAAAATGAGAACCCTTTCTTGGGAAACTTAAAATTTGATGCGTCCTGTGTCTGTGGTAAAGTCATGATATAAAAATTTCTTTCTGCGGCTGTGCTGAGGCCTCTGGGACATCTGTGCTTAACTCATTCCTTTATTTCTCAAGTTATTACTAGGCCTATTCCCAGAATGATTTACCAAGGGTATTCCTGTTGCTCAGAATAAAAAGGGGGAAAATAGGTACATTACACTTCTTGTGTGAGACATCATTCCAAACAAACAGGTGAAGTTCTGCTTAGACCACAGTCTTCGACAGTGCCGCTTACCTGGCTCGCTCACTCTGGTCAACAGTATGTTGACTACTAATACGCAATCTGGGCCTCTTGATTTCCTAAATATACCCGATGGTTATTATTATTTGTCTAAAACCAGAAACCTTATAAATAAATGGTTAGTTGAAAAGACACAAACTGTGCACGTGTATAAAATAAATTTTAAATAATACACATGGGCGGGGCGTGGTGGCTCATGCCTGTAATCCCACCGCTTTGGGAAGCCAAGACGGGTGGATCACCTGAGGTCGGGAGTTCGAGACCAGCCTGACCAACATGGAGAAACCCTGTCTCTACCAAAAATACAAAATTAGCCGGGTATGGTGGCACCCGCCTGTAATCCCAGCTACTCAGGAGGCTGAGGCCGGGGAATCACTTGAACCCAGGAAGCAGAGGCTGTGGTGAGCCGAGATTGCGCCATTGCACTCCAGCCTGGGCAACAAGAGCAAAACTCCATCTCAGAAAATAAAAATAAATAAATAAATAAATAAATAAATAATACACATGAATAAACACAGTAGGGTTTTGATACAAACTTCCAAGCCATTCCCATTACTGTATTAGAGAATTGCCTTTTTAGCTAATGGTTTTAGCAGGCACTGATGAGTATTGATCTAATAGTTTTCTGTCACCACTGTAACAAATAACCACAAACTTAACAGCTTCAACAATGAAGTGTATCTTTTTTTTTTTTTTTTTTTTTTTTTTTTGAGATGGAGTCTCGCTGTGTCGCCCAGGCTGGAGTGCAGTGGCCGGATCTCAGCTCACTGCAATCTCTGCCTCCCGGGTTTACGCCATTCTCCTGCCTCAGCCTCCCGAGTAGCTGGGACTACAGGCGCCCGCCACCTCGCCCGGCTAGTTTTTTGTATTTTTTAGTAGAGACGGGGTTTCACCGTGTTAGCCAGGATGGTCTCGATCTCCTGACCTCGTGATCTGCCCATCTTGGCCTCCCAAAGTGCTGGGATTACAGGCTTGACCCACCGCGCCTGGCCAATGAAGTGTATCTTACAGCTCTGTAGGTGAGATGCCCAACAAGAGTGTCACTGGACTAAACTCCAGGTGTCACCAGGGCCCATTTCTTTTTGGAGGCTCTAGGGGAGAATCTGTTTCCTTCTCCAGCTTCTAGAGGCTGCCCACAGTCCTTGGCTCATGACCCTTCCTCCATCTCCAAAGCCAGTCATGTTGCATCCTTCTATTCCCGCTTCCCATAGTTACATTTTCTCCTGGCTGACTCTTTGTTAAGACCCTTGTGATTACATTGGTCCCACCTGAATAACACAGGATTTTCTTCCCGTCTTAAGGTTAGCGAATTAGCGATCAAAATTCCATCTGCAACCTCATTTCTCCTTTGTCAGGTAACCTATGATTTTAACTTAGTTTTTGGGTCTACAGACATCTTTGTGGGAAGATTACTCGGCCTACCAAAATTGCCTAGGTAAATGGTTCTCAACTCATTGATTAGAATCACCACACCAATGTGTGCTAAAACACACATTTGGGGACCCCAACCCCAACGTTTCTGCTTTCGTAGGGATGAAATGAGTCCTAAGGATTTGCATTTTAACAAGTTCCCAGATGGTGGTGATGCCCCTGCGCAGGGAACCACACTTCAAAAATCACAATTCTAGATTATTTCATTAAGGGTTGCAAAATGATGATATTTTAATTCTCTTGATAATTATATTTTGAAGTGAATTTCTGTTTCCACGGGAGTTACTAGATGAAATACCAGACACCCAGTTCAATTTGAATTTTAGATACCTAAAGAATAACGTTGTGGTATTAGTTTGCCAATGCAATATTTGGGACATACTTATACTAAAATGTTATTTTTGAAATCTGAAATTCACCTTGAACCAAGCACCTTGAAATTTTATTGGGTAAATCTGGTGACTCTAGTATTCACCTGGAAGGGAAAAAACAGGGCTGCAAGTATCCGTCAATATTCTCTGAAGGACAGAAATTTTGACATACCTTTTTTTGTTTAATCCTTCTTGCAGCCAAGTCAGCCGGCAATTCGCTACAAATCTTTTGCAATGGAATTATGAATTCACATATTTTCTCTCATTAATAGAGATTGAATGCCTAATAGGATAGGTTAGAGATCTTTGCTGTAGCTGTCAGAGAATTTTGCAATAAATGACATTGTAGTTTTCTTTTCATGAAATTTCTGCATCTTTCCTGTTAGGATTTTTCAGTTACTTCCTTGGTAAGTATCAATGTGATTATTCCCGGGAAGATGCTACACAGCCCAGTGCCCATTGCATGCCTCACCTTCTCATTATTCAAGACAGTGTGCCTCAGATTGTTTGTTTCTTGTAGCCAAAAGCTTTCCAACTCTTACAGAAGAGGAGCAGACCAGAAGAAAAAGATTGTTTCTGATTTCTACTTCCACCAATCTGGTTTTATCCTGCATTCAAGGAAATCTCAGTTTGGTAGATGAGACAAATATCTGGCCAGAGATTTCCAAATTTTCTCCATTCAAGATGTCTTTAGTGTCTAATAAGTTTTTCAAAACACTCATAGACTAAATAAAATACCTGAAAGTTGTCTTTGTTAACTACTTAGGTTCAGGAAACATGTTTTATTTATTTTTGAGACAGGTTCTCACTCTGTCTACCCAGGCTGAAATGCAGTGACACAATCAGGGCTCACTGCAGCCTCGACCTCCTGGGCTCAAGTGATCCTCCAACCTTGGCCTCCCAGACTGTTAGGATTACAGGCTTAAGCCACAACACCCAGTCAGGTCCAGGCAAGGTAATACATATTTATATCCTTACAACTTAGTAGCCATTTGAACAGAAAAAGTAACACATACATTGAAAGAAAAAATACTATCGTAAGTGGCCACAATTACTAATGAATGTAGTATGTACACCTGTCAGGCATAACACAGCTTGTCAAAACACGGAATCAGATTGGACATGACCACCCTCGTTTCCTCTTCCACACTGATTTTTTGCTTAGTATTTGTCCTTTAACACAGCAACCATGAACCACTCAGTTTATGATGTCATTGAAAGTAACGTAGTGTAATCTAATGTTGAACCTATGAACTACCTCAAGCAAGAGGTTTCTGCAGGGTCTGACAGTCACAGAGTAACACTTGGCTTCCCTCAAAGTATAACAATATACTGCAGCACTCCTGTAAGTTTGTTGATGCAGCTCAGGATATCTGTAGGCACACTTTGGAAACCGTGGATGTAAATAATGATTACAATCCAAGCAACACAAAGCCTGACAAAGTTCAAATTTAAACTCTGTGATTTGATAGTTCTAGGACCTTACGTAAGTCACTTAATGTCTCTAAATCTCATTTTTCATATTAATATGGTGAGAACAATAATACAATATGTCATTTGTTTTTCTGGTATAAAATAAATGCTCAACTGTCACCTAGTTTTATTATCATTCTTTGTATTGATAGGATGATCAGAAAACATAGACCTAAATCTATAAGAGGAATTGGTTAATGCTCTCTGAAAAAGGGGTGATACCTGAATACCATTTTGAGGATAAAGAAAGCTAATTTAATTGAATAAATGTGGAAGAAAAGTGTAAGCCGAGGTGATGTATTTAGGGAAGCTTCTGGAGGGTAAATATGAGAATCGGATGTGGCAGGAGATGAAGTATTTTCCTGGTTAAAATGACTGGTGTGGCAACAGAACAGTGCCCAGTGAGGTCTCATTATTTGTTTGTGTGCATGTTTTTTTTCTTCTTGGAGTAATTTTAACTTTTTAATACCAAAAAAAAAAAAAAGATGAAAATGGTCTTCAAAGAATGAAAGATATTTAGAAGAACACCTGTATGGCATCTTTAACGTAATTAAAATGACAAAAATTAGCATATAAGTTAATATTCACAATCTTTAACAAATTCAAGTTATTCCAGTTCTTTTCTTTTCTTTTTTCTTTTCTTTCTTCTTTTTTCTTTTTTCCTTTTTTTTTTTTTTTTTTTTTTTGAGACAGGGTTTTGTTCTGTCACCCAGGCTAGACTGCAGTGGTGCAATCAGTGCTCACTGTAGCCTTGAACTCCCGGGCTGAAGGGATCCTACTGCCTCAGCCACCTGAGTAGCTAAGACTAGACGTACATGCTGCCACCACACCTGCTTTTTTTTTTTTTTTTAAGTAGAGACAAGATCTCACTATGTTGCCCAGACTGATCTTGACCTTCTGGCCTCAAGCAATCTTCCCACCTTAAACTCCCAAAGTGCTGGGAGTACAGGCGTGAGCCACTGTGCCTAGCCCCAATTTCTAGTATGATATCACAGAGCTATTAATACCAAAATAATGATTGGTATGGTTTTTATGTTCTTAGGTTTTATTCACATAGCATGTAACTTCAATAGTCACACAGTTATTCTTCTGCCAGATAGCAAATTATCTCATTTCTATTGGTGATGAGGAAAATAAATTCATTCTATGAAATAGCCTTAATGATAATACAACAAAAGCCAGCACTCTGTGAACATGTGATCTTCATAACAATAGTCTGCAGCAACACTCATGGAATGAATGTTCCTTTTGCTATATAAACCACATCAAGTCACTTCCCTGGACAAAAAAAAGGTGACTCCTAAAATAAAAGTCAAAGAATTCTTTGCAGTCTAAGAGGCTCTTCATCACCTGGACTCCAACTTCATTTCTTACTTCTTTCCCTGCTTCTTACTCTCTTTTGGGCACACGAGTCTTCTTCCCATTTCACAAATACATGAAGGTTCATTCTCTTGGGGCTTCTGCATTTGCTATTTCTTCTGTCTCAATGTTCTTGCCTTGATTTAGAAGAAGAGCACCCACAAAAATGATACCTGCTCAGAGAGGACTTTCTGAACCACACCATCTAAAATAGCTTGCCCTTACCTCATCACTCTCTCTTTTCTCACCTGCTTTATTACTTTTCTTTATAGCACTTAAAATATATTAATTATTATATATTTGTTTACTTACGCCCTCCCTTACTGGACTGTAAACTGTGTCTATCTTTTTACTTATTTATTTATTTATTTATTTATTTAGAGACAGAGTCTTGCTCTGTCGCCCAGGCTGGATTGCTGTGGCACAATCTCGGCTCACTGCAACCTCTGCTCCCCGGATTCAAACAATTATTCTTCCTCAAGCTCTTGAGTAGTTGGGATTACAGGCACGTGCCATCATGCCCGGCTAATTTTTGTAATTTTAGTAGAGACGGGGTTTCACCATGTTGGTCAGGCTGATCTCAAACTGCTGACCTCATGATCCACCCGACTCGGCCTCTCAAAGTGCTGGGATTATAGGCGTGAGTCACCGCGCCCGGCCAGGATTCCATCTTTTTTACTTTCTATTCCAGACTTTGAGAACAATATATGACACATATATCAAGCACATTACAAATACTAGTAGCTCTGAAATTTAACTCAATTCTGCCTCATTTCAGAGTTCATACAGCCTTGATTCAACACTGCACTTTATTTTACACTTAGTGTTGTTCTTTATGAAGGCACCCTCCCCACAAGGCTGCAAGCTTGTGGAGGGAAGGGGACCAAAACACATACAAAATGCATTTCAAACACAAGCACAGATTTAATTTTGGAGATTTAAAAAATGTTACATCGTTGTAGGGACAAGAATGTCCACCTTCACCTCTCTTATTTAACATAGTAATGGGAAATCTAGATGCCACAATAAGGCGATTAAAAAGGACATTAAGATTGGAAAGGCAGAAAAAAACTGTTTTGTTTTGTTTTTGTTTTTTTGGTTTTTTTTGGTGGAGTTTTTGCTCTTATCCAGGCTGGAGTGCAGTGGCGTGATCTCAACTCACTGCAACCTCCACTTCCCGGGTTCAAGCGATTCTCCTGCTTCAGCCTCCTGAGTAGCTGGGATTACAGGCATGCGCCACCATGCCTGGCTAATGTTGTATTTTAAGTTATCAGACTGAAAACACAAAATATAATTCATAAAAGAAAAGAATGATAAGTTGGACCTCATCTAAATTAATCATGTTTGTTCTGCAAAAGATCCTGTGAAGAGCTTAAAAGATAAGGTACAGACTAGGTAAAGATATTTGTAAACCACGTATCTAACAAAAGTGTTTGTGCCCAAAATATAGAAAGAACTCTCAAGACTTAGCATAAAAAACCCAATGTAATTAGAATACGTATTAGTTTGGTGCAAAAGTAATGGCAATTTTTGCCAAATTACTTCGGCACCGAATTGATACAAATGGGCAAAATACTTCACAAGAGGATATGCTGAAGGCAAATAAGCCAGGAATATGATGTTCAATATCGTTAGCCATTAGAGAAATGAAAATTAAAGCCACAATGAACTATCACTATACACCTATCAGAATAATACAAATAAAAAATAGTAATAACAAGAAATGCTGATAAAGATATAGATAAACTGAGTCACTCAAACATTGCTGCTGGGAATGTGAAATGAGAAACCCACAGCCTCTCTGAAAAAGTGTGTGGCAGTTTTATACAAAACTAAACATATGCTTACCATATGGCTGAATAATTATACTGTTGAACATTTATCTCAGAGAAATGAAAACTGTAGTTCTAGGCAAAGGCCTCTAGATGAATGTTTATAGCAGCTTTATTCCTGATAGCCAAACACTAAAACAACCCAAATGCCCTTCAATGGGTGAATGGTTCAACAAACTGTCATACATCTATACTATGGGATATTACTTAGCATTTTATGTTGAATGAACTATTGATTTCTCAAGTGAATTATGTTGAGTTTGAAAAGCCTGCATCAAAAGGTTTGATATGATCCCATCTGATTTATATAATTTTCTTGAAGTTACACAATTATAGACATGAAGAACAAATTAGAAGTTGCTAGGAGGAACGGTCAGGGAGGGCGAAAGGGGTGACTGGTTGTAAGAGGAGCACTGGGTATCTCTGATGGAAGTATTCAGTATCTTGACTGTAGTAAAGTTCACATTAATCTACGCATGTGCTAAAATACACATATGCTCACAAAGGAGTGCAGATAAAACAGATAAAATCTGAATTAGGCAGAGAATTGCATCAATGTCAATTTCTTGGTTGTGTTACTTTATCATAGTTATGCAAGGTATTGCCATTGGTGGAGACTAGGTAAAGTGTATAGGAAATCTCCGTATTGTTTCATATGCCTCCACATGTATCTACGATTATCTCAACTCAAAAAGCTAAAAAAATGCATTTCCAAAAACCATAAAATAATGTTATGGGAGTTTGAGTGTGATGGAATAAACATTTGTCTCCCCTCTATTTTCTCCACTAATTGGACATTTTTCAGCCATTGTTGACCTCTTAGACTATAGCAAAACCTCACACATTTCAGATGATCAGATTTATGAGCATACTCCAATTCTAAATTATAAAAATATAAATTAGGGAGTATTCCCTAAAAAAAAAAATCTGCTGTAGTACTTTCAGCACCGTAGCAGATTTTGTGGAGACCAAGTTTTAGTTACTTATTTTAATCTTTCTCACAGGTTTTTCCCCTCTAGCTAAGACAAAGATAAAATCTAAACTGTGTTCTGGGCCAATTGCTTAAATTTTGTAGCAGGTAAAGTTTTATTATTAAGGATTTTTTTTTTTAATGATTCAGTTGTCTAAGATCTGTAATTTTAGACTCTAACTCTTTCGGATACATTTCCCTCATAGTTGGTAATTATAGATTCTAAAACCATTATTTTTAAATCAGGGTTTGTCATTTATAGACAGGATATCTCAGCTAAAAACGTGGTTTCTGTACTGGATAACATTCTTTTATTTAGAACTAGGGGCGGATGTCTATGATTCTTTCACATTCCAACATGGCATTTCTTGGGCTTGGGCTGGTATAGAGAAGTGAGCAGACCTATGCCCTATGTGGACAAAGAAGACCCTACGTTTGCTTAAGGCCCCAGATACAGCATTTCAAGGAACGACTTAGTAACACTAGTTAATGTTCCTAAATCTTCTTTTCTTATAGTGATTATGAGCTTAGAAACCAGTATGAATATTCCATAATAGATACCAATATCCTTTCTTTGATAATAGCGATAATGAGTACTATTATTCTAAGTGCTTTTTATACATTTTCTTTATTCCTCATAATAACTACAAGGTAATATAGCTCCATTTTATACATGAGAAAGTTAAGGTCCTTGCCAAAGTTATACATTTTAAAGGGCATAGATAGAATTTTAACTCAGACTTAAGTCTGTTGTCAGTACTATTTGCACTACACAGGGCTGTGTTTATTCTATTAAACAAAAAACGTTTAAAAAGTTTTTGACAGAAATATGCTTGTGTGTTATGGGTTCCCTGAGCATCTATGACTAAGTTCTGAAACAAATCACATGCTACACAATTGATATTGTAATGCCAAGGGAGACTGCTATACTATTAATGGATATAACCTGATTTATATAGTACTAGTGGCTCCTAACTAACATATTTAAATCATAATAGAAATCTTCAATGCCTGAACTGCAAAAAGGAAACAAAGACAATACAGGATTCGTTTTGGAGGATATCATTTTGGGTCATGTATTTAGGGGCCACTTAAATATATCTTCTTTGCCTATTTCTTAACATTGATTTCAAAGAATGAAGACTTAGATTTCAAAGATCCTTGGATTCTGTTTCTTTCTTCCCCTCTGCAGTGTTCTCAGGAACTCTATACAAGTTGCTTGACATCCTGAATCTCAATTTCTCCCACTTAAAACCAGGAGAGTATTTGCTGTACAGAAAGTGCTTAGCAGTCCTGTAATCAGGTACACACACAGTCCAAAGTTCCATTCTATTGGCACATTAATTTTGCTGTTTTGGTTGGGAGAAGTGCATGCGGATCACAGTGGTTGATTCTGCCAGTTTTCTGTAGCACGGGCACATCATATCTTAAACATTTGGCCCCCAGTGCAGCCCTTTCTATAGACAGCACTTACTCAGAATACAGAAATGTATTCATTGATTTACCAAACAGCCAAAGACAGACTATTATGCTTCATACCCTGTGCTAAAAGTTTGGGATACTAAGAAATATAACGCAGAGGTTTCCTGTTCTAGAATCTCCCAGATGAGTGGGGACCAGATCATTACATAAGTTGTTAAGTGCTATCAGAGGCCATATGTAAAAAATGCCTTTTGAGGCAAAGTACGTATGGATAACTGTGTATTCCTGGATATATTTCATTTTGAATTATTTTAAAAATATGAATATATGCCTCAGAGGTTAAGAACATGAGCTTTAAATTTGCTCAGACCAGACCTTTTTTTAAAATTTAAACTTTTTATTGAAATATGTTGTATATTATACATATATATGGAAAAGTGAGAATAATTCTAAGTGTACCATCAGATGAATTCTGGTTTGTTTGTTTATTTTTGTTTCTTGTTTTTTGAGACAGGATCTTGCTCCGTTGCCCAGGCTGGAGTATAGTGGTGCAGCCACACCTCACTGCTGCTTTGATTTCCTGAGCTCAAGTGATCTTCCCACCTCAGCCTCCAGTCCAGAGTAACAGGGACTAACAGCAGGTGTCACCATACCTGGTTAATATCAACACTTTTTTTTTTTGTAGAGATGGGTCTTCCTATGTTTCCCAGGATGTTCTCGAAATCCTGGCCTCAAGCAGTCCTTTTGCCTCAGCCTCACAAAGTGCTGGGATTACAGGTTTGAGTCATTGCATCCAGCCTGTTTTTTATAAAGTAAACATATTTGTGTAACCAGCCTCAAAATCAAGCACAGAAAATTATCAGCATCCCAGAGGCTCCCATTGCAGGTGCTGCCGTGCCCCAAGGGTAACTACTATCCTCATTTGTAGTAGCATAGATTAATTTGATCTGTTTTTCAAATTTATATAAGTGAAATCATGATATATATACTTTTTTGTTTACAGCTTCTTTCTCTTGACCTTATTTTTGTGAGTTTTTAAATATTATTAGACTTAGTTGCAATTTGTTCACTTTCAAGCTGTAGTCTATTATTCCATTTAGTAAATACATGTGGTTTTATCCATTCTACTGTTGATGGTATTTGAATAGTTCCAATTGGGGCCATTATACATAATGCTGCTCTTAACATTTTTGTATGAATCTCTTGGTCTATATAGCCTGGAATGGAATTACTGGTATTACGTTCATCTTTAGTAGATAAACATATATTTTCCTTTCTGGAAGTCTATATACCATGGAATCAAATTATTTCTATGCTTTATTTTCAACTTTAACAAATACTATTGAAGGGTTTTTAAATGTGATTTGTATCAACTTACATTACTCCCACTAGCAATGTTTGAGAGTTTTCTTAACCACACTTGGCACGGTCTGTATTTTTTTACTTTAGCCTTTTTAGTTGGTGTGTAGTACAGTGTTTTGGCACTTAGTTGGCATATGCGTTGGGCAAAACATCCTTCTGTGCCTGAATTTGCTTGTCTGTAAAATAGGGTAAGGAAAATCACTTATGTCACAAAGTTGTTTTTAGGAATAAGTAGAATAATCTGTAATAAAGTTCTAGGTGCAATGCCAGGCACAGAGCACACAGTCGCACATATTCTATGCTACTTATCGTCATCATTAGCAGCAGCACTATCATTGCTATCCAGAAGGATAACTGAGCAATTAAAACAAGAAAGCAGTGTTTTAGACAAAACGACCAGCTTATGCAAAGGCAGAAAGACAGGAAAGAGCCTGGTGTGTTGGAGAAACAGTGAAAAGTTTCCTCCTTCCCTCGTGCATGTTTGATCAGGGTGAGAGACAGAAATGTTTGGCTAGCAACTGACTCAATTGTTCTGTTGCAAAAGGAGGGTTATTAAGTACCCATTTAATTGAGCAGATTATGCATCTCGAATGAGAAGCAAATAGTCAGTTATTTGAAACAGTATGCGTCATGGTGTCTGTTCCATAAGAATGAAGTCAGAACAGTGCCTGTACTGTGTGGAGGACAGACCTGCTTTCTGTTTGACCAGCAGGGCTTTTTCTACTTTCCTTTTCAGATAAATGCATATTATTGGGAAATCCATGGAAAGCCCCTTTCTTTGTAGGTTAAAATATTTCCATGTGCCCTAGCTTGAAGAGTATCCCAGGCTGCTTCAATGGAATGTAGAATCATATTCTTGTCTCACTGGATTTCACCTCTGACTAGTGTGCCAGGCAGCCTGCAGCAAGAAACGGCTTCCCAGACCAGCATCCTATCGTGTCCAGCTGTACTGAGTAGCTTGCCAGCAAAGCTCACGTACCCCAGCGCAGCTTCCCCAAATTGTTGCTGGATGGGCTTTGCATCCTGAAATTCTCTTGTTTTATGCCTTGGCACTACTTTTAAGAGCAATAGACTCTCAAGCTCACTTTCTCTGCCTCCCTGTTTGGGGTTGGAGACTGTAGTCACTGGCTTGTGAGTGCTAAGAGTGAATGTTGGCTCTGGCTGGAAGGTCTTCATGTGGGAGGCTTGGAGGCCAATGTTACAGCAAAACATCTGCACAGATCTTTTCTTGCTTTTGGGATGCCGTGACCAACAATCTGGCATTATGCCAACTGGTTGGCCTATTTCTGAACATAGTGTGACACAGCTGTTTAAGGTTAATTTCCCAGAAACCAGAAAGAAAGCCCCGTCTTCAGGAAGACAGGAAAGTGATGATGAACTTGGGAAAAGGACTTCTCTTTTTATTAGACCAAGACCTTGGTGTTCTCAGAGTGGTCGTCAAGAAAGAGATAATGAGAACACTATAGTGTGCTGGCTAAAATTGTGTCAAAAAATAGCATGATTTTTATTTCTTTGGGTATATGCCCAGCAATGGGCTTTCTGGGTCAAACGATATTTCTGGTTGTAGATCCTTGAGGAATCGCCACACTGTCTTCCACAATGGTTGCACTAATTTACACTCCTACTAACAGTGTAAAAGTTCCTATTTCTCCACAGCCTCACCAGCATCTATTGTTTCTTGACTTTTTAATAATCATCATTCTGACTGATGTGAGATGTTATCTCATTGTGATTTTGATTTGCATTTCTCTAATGATCAGTGATGTTGAGCTTTTTTTCATATGTTTGTTGGCCATATAAATGTCTTCTTTTGAGAAGTGTCTGTGCATGTCTTTGCCCACTTTTTGATAGGGTTGTTTGTTTTTTCTTGTAAATTTGTTTAAGTTCCTAGTAAATTCTGGATATCAGACCTTCGTCAGATGGGTAGATTGCAAAAATTTTCTCCTATTCTGTAGGTTTCCTGTTTGACAATTTAAATTTAGCATAACTTATTTGAGCAAAAAAATGATTCATGAAGTAGGTAGCACCCTAAACCAGTAAAGGTTCAGGGAGTTCCACCCAGTAACTTGGGCAGGCAGCACTTAAATAAAGAAAAAGAAAGTGACACACAGAAATAGTCTCATTGGTTACGGCTTGGCTGTCTGCCTTATTTGGATATGTCTGAGCAGTTTGCAGCCTGGGATTGGCTAAACACTTGGCTGCTGTGATTGTTGGAGACTACATTATTTGTACCAAGAATATATTTTCAAGGTTGTAGTTTGCTTACATGTTAAGTTAAGCTACAGTTCACTATGTACATGTCAGTGTTAGGCCAAATTTAATTTAATCGAACAAGCAGAAGGATTGAGCTCCAACTACATCTCTTCAGCCAATCAACTCTATGGTCTTGGGCAAGTCACATGACCTTGCTTTGTTCTTCATCCGCAGCATTAGGAGAGTTATAGCTTCACATGGTCAGGTAAGCATGGTTGGTGTACTTCATACCTGTAAAGCACACAGCAGTGGCTGGCGCCGAGTGAGAGTTTAATATTCAGTACCTATTATATTTTATGTTGCCTTTCTTTACCCCTTCTCCTTTGTTTGGCCAACGATTGTCAGTTTTTGGCCCAGCTTTTCGTTTTTCCCAAGTCTTACTGAGGTATCTTTTCTGATTTATCCAATAGCAGATTTCACTGCCCTTATTGTAGAATTTATTTTGCCATATTGTAAACGTAATTGTGTATCTTTTTGTAAATAGACTTAGGTATATCTTGCTGGCCTTGTATCTGTGTATTGCTCATCACAATGCATGTCAAATGGTAAGCAGTCAACAAATATCACATTTTATTATTATTAGATACATAATATGTCTGTTGAAGAAAAGAAAGCAGATTCTCCTAGATTTTCTCCAGTGACTCCCCCGTCCACCCCCTATGCCCATGTAATCAGTCTCAGTACAGCATGCCACGAAGACTTAGAACAATGTTGGTATCTGATATTCTTGGATTCACTCCCTGCTCCTGCCAGTGCATTGGTGGTCAATTCACCTGCCCATCTCAATACCTGGCTGTCCAAACTTATAACCTAACCCCATATTCCATGTCTTTAAAAAAAAAATCATGTATTTTTATAGCCTACACAAGTATAGGTTAGCTGCAGGTTGGGGAATCTAAGCTGGACTTGCTCATATACATGCAGGTTCTCTGTAGATTCTGTACTGGGCAGGGCTTGGCTAGGGAACATTATCTGGAGTAACTCTGTTCTATGTGCCTCTCATCCTCCTTTCAGCCTGTGGGCTAGTATGGGACTATTCTCCTCATGGAGATGGTGGAGTTCAGGAGGGTAAGTGGAGACAATAAAGGCTTTTAAAGGTCTAGACTTAGAAATGTCACACTGTTATTTCTTCATTTTGTGTGTTCCCCCAAAATTCAAACATTGAAATCCTAACCCCCAGTGTAATAGTGTTAGGAGACAGGGCTTTTGGGAGGTAATTAGGTCATTAGGGCGAAACACTTATGAGTGGGGTTAGTGTCTTTATAAGAAGAGACACAGGGTTTCCTTTCTGCATGTTTTCTGCCATGTGAAGATATAACAAGAAAGCTATTTGCAAATCAAGAAGTGGGTCTCGCCAGACACCACATCTGTTCATGCCTTAATCTTGGGCTTCCTAACCTCAAGAACTATGGAAATAAATTTCTGATGTTTCAGCCATCCTATCTCTGCTATTCTGCTATAGCAGCCTGAACTGACTAAGATAAGAATGAAAAGGCTGAGTGTGGCTTATGCCTGTAATCCCAGCACTTTGAGAGACTGAGGTAGAAGGATTGCTTGAGCCTAGGAGTTTCAGACCAGCCTGGAAAACATAGCAAGCTCCGTCTCTACAAAATAAATAAAAAAATTATCAGGGCGTGGTGGCAGGAATCTGTAATTCCATCTACTCAGGAGGCTGAGGTGTGAGGATTGCTTGAGCCCAGGAGTCTGAGGCTGCAGTGAGCTGTAATTGTTCCACTGCACTCCAGCCTGGGTGACAGAGCGAGACCTTTTCTCTAAAAAAAAAAAAAAAAAAAAAAAAAAAAAAACGAGACTTGCAAGGTCATTTGGCAAGGATCATGCTACTGGGGGAGAAAATACTGGAGCTACCAAATGAGTCTACCACTTATACCATGATACGATACGGCTGTGTCTCCACCCAAATCTCATCTCAAATTGTAGCTCCCATAATTCCCACAGGTTGTGGGAGGTACCAGATGGGAGGTAACTGAATCATGAGGGCGGGTCTTTCCTGTGCTGTTCTTGTGACAGTGAATAAGCCTTATGAGATCTGATGGTTTTATAAAGGGGAGTTTCCCTGCACATGTTCTTCTTGCAGGCTGCCATGTCAGACATGACTTTGCTCCTACTTTGCCTTTCTCCATGATTGTGAGACCTCAGCCATGTGGACTGTGAGTCAATTAAACCTCTTTCCTTTATAAATTACCTCATCTCAGGTTGTCTTTATTAGCAGTTTGAGAACAGATTAATATATACCATATATTTTCATAGAACAGATAGAATCAGATAACTCATTCAAACTAAAATATAAGCACCCAGTGGGAATTATAATGTGTTATATATTTCCTATCCTGTAAGAAATTAATCTCTGAGTTCTAAATGCTTAAGGAATTCAAGTAGTGGGATAAAGGACCTTCGCTTTTCTGAAATAATTAATCACCATATTAATGGTGGACACACAGCACAAGCTAAGCACTGAATCAAGCACTTCAGAGAATACATGAGGGAAAACTTTACAGTCCATGATTTAAAGAAAAGGACAGATTTATTGTGAAGTAAAAGTTAAAAAATTAGCATTCACAATAAAGCAAATAACATAAGATGCAATAGAATTAAGGGACCATTTTGTAAAGTACCTACTGTATAATGACTTCTGTAATAAGTCCTGCATAGACTTTATCTTTATTTTTTTACGACAAGATAAGGACAGTGTTTTGACTCTGAGACTTGTACATATTCTTTCTGAAAGCAAATGTACCTGTTCAGTTCTCCTCAAAACTGTCAAGGTCATCAAAAACAAGGCAAGGGCTGGGTGTGGTGGTTCATGCCTGTAATCCCAGCACTTCGGGAGGCTGAGGTGTGTGGATCACCTGAGGTCATGAGTTTGAGACCAGCCTGGCCAATGTGGTGAAACCCTGTCTCTACTAAAAAAAAAAAAAAAAAAAAAAAAAAAAAAAAGTACAGAATTAGCCAGTGTGGTGATGCATGCCTGTAATCCCAGCTACTCGGCAGGCTGAGGCAGGAGAATCACTTGAGCCCAGGAGGTGGAGGATGCAGTGAGCTGAGATGGTGCCATTGGACTCCAGTCTGGGCAAAAAGCTACAAGAGCAAACCTCTGTCTCAAAACAAAACAAAACAAAACAAAAACAAGGCAAATGTGAGAAACTGCCACAGCCAAGAGGAATCTAAAAAGACATAATGATTGGACTGAATGCAATAGGATATCTTTCTCAATGGGATACTGGAGTAGAAAAAGGTCATTAGGTAAAAATTAAGGAAATCAGAATAAACGATGGGCTTTAGTTAATAATAATATGTTAATATTTGTTCATAAAGTGTACCAAATATTCCATAATAATATAAATTGTTAATAACAGAATAAACTGTGTGTAGGGATATATGGAAACTCTGTAGCCTCCGTTCAGTTTTTCTCTAAATCTGAAACTTTTCTAAGAAATACAGCTAATAAAAAACCTGACAAAAAATCTGAACAGACCTATAATAAGAAAATTGAATTAGTAATTAAATCACACAAATAAAATCAGAGTCTCAGATAACATCATCTGTAAATTCTGCCAAACATTTAAAGAATAATACCAACTCTTCACAAATTCTTTCAAAAAAGAGGGAGGATTATTTTTCAATTCATTCTGCAAGGCCAGTATTACCCTCAAACCAAAACCAAAGACCTCATAAAAACTATAGTCTACAGACTTTTCAAATATAGACACAAAAGTCTCCCAAAAGTACTAACAAACTGAATCCAGAAACATATTAAAATAATTATATACTATGGCCAAGTGAGATTTAACTCAGGAATTCAAGGTTAATTTAACATCTGAAAATTAATTTTGTAATATGTAATATGCTATATTAATAGAATAAAGAGCAGAACCACTCATCATCTCAATAGATACAACAAAAAGCATTTAACAAGATCCAACACTTTCATGATTAAAAACACTCTATAAACTGAATAGAGCAGAACTTTCTTAATCTGATAAGGGGCATTTATTAAAAATCTACAGCTAGCATTATACTTAATAGTGAAAGACTGGATGCTTTCCCCCTAAAATGAGAAAGAAGAGAGCATTCCGCATAACACTAGAGAGTCCAGCCAGGGAAATTAGGAAAGAAAAAAATATAAAAGGCATTCAGATTGCAAAGTAAGAATTAAAATGATCTCCTCTTGCAAATGGCCTGCATTTTATGTAGGTAATCCTAAGAAATACACCAAGAAGAACACATATTAGAACTAATAAAATGAGTTCAGCTAGATTGCAGAATACGAAATTAACAGGCATAAATGAGTTATCTTTCTACGCAATAGCAATAACAATGCAAAAATAAAATTAAGAAAACAATCCCATTTATAATATTATTAGAAAACTAATATAATTAGTAATAAAATTAACAAAAATAGTGTAAGACACTGAAAATTACAAAACATTGTTAAAAGGAAGCTACATAAACAGAAAGATAGCCTATGTTTGTGGGTTGGAAAATTTAATATTGTTAAAATGGCCATACTCCACGAATTAATCTATATGTTCAAAGAAATTCCTATCAAAATCCAGCTTGCGTTTTTTTTTTTTTCAGATATTGACAAGTGGATCCCAGTAGTCATATAGAAATACAAGGGAACCAAAATAGCCAAAACTGTTTTGAATAAGAAGAGCAAAATTGGAGGAATCATACTTTTTGATTGCAAAATACTGCAAAGCTATGGTAATCCAGACAGCGTGGTACTTGCAGAAGATAGATATACACATAAATGGAATAGAATTGAGAGTTCAGAATAATACATACATCTATGGTCAATTGATTTCTTGATGTAATTTGGATGTTTGTCTCCTCCCAAATTCATGTTGAAATGTGATTCACAATGTTGGAAGTGGGACCTGGTGGGAGATGTTTGGACCATGGGGGGGCTCCCTCGTCAATGACTTGGCACCATTCCCTTGGTGATGAGTGAGCTCTCACTCTGAGTTTACACATGACTTAGTTGTTTGAAAGTGTGTGGCACTTCCCCACTGTCTCTTGTTCCCACTCTCACCATGTGAGATGCCTACTCCCGCTTATCCTTCCACCATGATTGTAAGTTTCCTGAGGCCTCACCAGAAATGGATGCTAGCACCATGCTTGTACAACCTGCTGAACTGTGAGCCAATTAAACCTCTTTTCTTTATATGTAACCCAGCCTCAGGTATTTTTTTTTTATAACAATGCAAATGGCCTAATACAGATGGAAAAACAAGGCAATATACAAATAATAATCTTTTCAATAAATGGTGCTAGGAGAACTGGATATCCACATGCAAAGAATGTAGTTAGACTCCTGCCTCAGAACATACATAAAAATCAACTCAGAGTAGATCCTAAATTTCAGTATAATAGCTAAAGTATAAAATTCTTAGGCCAATATTTGTGGCTAGGCTGAAGTTTTTCTTAGATATGACCCAAAAAGCAAAAGCAACAAAAGAAAAAGAGAGACAAATTGAACTTTTTTTCTTTCTCCTCATAATTTGATCCATTGCAGAAAGAGACCAAAGAATTAAAAATTTCTGATATTAAAGTAACTCCAGCTGCTCTCTACAGACATAACCTGAAATTTCAGTAGCTTAATGCAATCGAAGTTTATTTCTTCTGCAATAAAGCCCCCAAAATGAGTATTTATGAGAGATTTCTTCAATTATGTGATTTCACAACCTATAATTTGTGGCTTCCAAGTTCACCTCACTTGTCTATTTCAAGCCAGAAGGGAAAGGAATATGGAGAGTTTCATAGGAGGTTTTGAGCAAGGCCTAGAGAGATGCATATCTCTTCTACTCACATTCCTTCTGCTTGTCTTATATTGCAAGAGATAGTGTGAAATATAGTCTATCATATGCACAAGAAAAGGAGAAATGGGTTTGGTGATCAGCTATCAGTTTCTACCATCAGTCCTATCATAAAATAGTCATTAGATGCCTCACATGTTAGAGTTTAGGGATTAGAATAAAAATAACAATGATAAGAGGAGCTAACATTTATTGAGTAATTATTCTGTAAGTGGCATGATGCTTGGTAATTTACAGGTATTATGATTATTAATCTTTACAAAAGCTCCATGAGACAAGTACTTTGTTATCTATAGTTTACCAATGAAGAAACTGAAGGAAAGAGAGGCTAAGTACCCTGCTAAAGTTGTACAGCTGCTAATTGGTAGCTCCTGATTCAAACCTAGCTAATGCTGACTCAAAAACCCAGGCTGTTTAAGATGATACTCCCTCCTAAGAAAGTAAGGGAGGATGGAAAGAGAGAAACGAGTAAGGAAAGAAAGAGTTAGGTTGTGAGATATCAGAAAATCAAGGCCAGAACAGCTGGATCCTGATAGGGAAGTTGGTAGTAGGTATCATTAATGACAGCCAATAACAGAGAGATCCTCCTGTGCATTTCCAGCAGGAGAACCGGTTGCATACAGGCTAAATGGTAACTCAAAGATCATCTAACTTGCCATCTATATTTTACAGATCAGTTAACTTGTTAAGATCAATATGGCTGGCCGTGTACTGAATGAGTACAAGGATCCAATTGTCTAGAGTCCCAGTCCTATTTTCTTATCATTGCCCTACATTCCTCTTGTTACAATCATTTCAAAGAAAGCAGCACTCAGGGGCTTGCCAGACTTCCTGGGCTTAGCCAGATTATCAGTGTGAGGTGCAGCATAACAATCTCCTATCCCTCAGCATTTTTTATAATTCACATTTACTTATTCAATAAACTGTTATGAAGTCAAGGATCTACTGCTTATCCCTATCTGAGGCAAGGGTATACATTTATGTTTAGTATTTCTCATCACTGAGATTGGCTATGTAATATACATCAATTATTGAAAAACATTTCATGAACAGTCACTGTTCAAGTTAACATTGATGTCTTCTAAGTCCTTGAAGAACCTGTGGAGGTATAGCGATGAAAGACTTTGTCTGATGGTCCTCAGGGTCAGGATTGAATGGTCTCTATTTTTGGAAATGTTGACTCTTCTGTGTTTTATTACCCATTTTTTGAAGCCCTTCTGTGACTCTATGTTATTAATAACATTGAAATTCCCTAGCAAAACTCATCAGGTACTCAATGATCAGACACTTTGCTGCATAAGATGGGGTATTAATTTCCTATTGCTGCTGTAATGAATTGCCACAAATTTACCACAAACTTAGTGGCTTAAGACAACACAAATTTACTGACTTGCAGTTCTGGAAGTCAGAAGTCTAAAATCAAGTTTTTGGCAGGGTTGTGTTCCTCCTGGAGTCTTCAGGGTCAAATCCATTCCCTTGCCTACATCAGCTTCTCAAAGCTTCCTACACTCGTTGGCTCACAGACCCCAACTTGCAATATTCCATCCTGTTGCTTCTATTATCACATCTCCTACTACTCACTTTGATGCTCCAGTCTTTCTTTATAAGAACCCTCGTTATTACATTGGACCCACCCAGATTACCCAGGATAATAGTCTGATCTCAAGATTTGTAAGCACATCTACCAAGTTCCTTTTGTCATGTAAACCTTTAGCAGGTTCCACGGATTAGGATGAAGACATCTTTGGAGGGGAGAGGTCATTATTCAGCCTACCACAGATAGTCCAGACACACAGAATTACTTGCCATTTTCCAAACTTATTCCATCTTTTGCACCATTAGCTCTCTGAACACCTCATCTCTATCAGTTAATACTGAAAATCTGGTCTTTCCTACTGAACCATCAATTCCCTGTTCAAGTGTCACTCTCCCTATGAAGTCTTCTACTTTCTTCTTTCCTCCGAAACCCCAATGTTGAACTGATTCTTCCCTCCCTATTAAAGTGTGAGTCTCAATATTCTGTAGCACTTTGCTTTTACTCTCTCTCTTCCCAACTAGATTATACATTTCTTGAGGGCAGAAATTTTATCTTACTTATGTTTGTGTATCTAGCACCCAGCACAAAGCAATGACTGATAAAGGTTTATTGAATTTTTAAATAGATATATGGCTTATTATACAGAGAGATGTGTCAAATCTCTACTGACTTGTTTTCCAAAGCTTTACCAGCAACGATTTAAAGCTTAATGGTAGCTTGGAAGATGGTAATAAGGTTGTTTTAAATTACATAGTTGTTGAGGCTACTTGTCTTTCGTAGCTAATGTCATTGAGGGGTTTCATAGACCAATTTACTCCACAGGTTCACCTTGAAAACTAGCTCATGTCAACAAAGTGCTAGTATCTAAGTAAAATCAATTGAAGAAATTGCATATATATGAAAGTGACTGTGGTTGCAAAATCACTTCATAAGTATTGATTTCCCCATACAAATGACTTTCCTATTCAAGGTTTGTATTTCCTATTAAAAGCCAGATTCCGCTACAAACAGCTAGAGAAATTGCATCTTATATTAACAGTATATCCTTCATTGTGTTGACCTTGTCATTTTTTCAAGTGGAGAGTTCAGATTCCCGGGGACTTCAATTATATAAAGTGACTCACAGATGGAGGTCATATCACCCCATTATGAATAAGCACACACAAGCATTAGTTTAAGCTTTCAGTGCTACAATACTTTCTTCATTTTGCTTAAGGTGACAGTTATTTGTAAGTTAATTCTATCTCCCTCTACTAGATGCCAGGTCACTGAAGACATATTCTCTGCCTTATACACATCATTTGTGGTTAGCAATTGTCTGGCACAGAGTAGAAAAGAAATATTGAAATAAATAAATATTGGAATTCAGTGCTTGAATTTTTTTAAAGCTAGATCCTCATACTCCTTTCCCCATCTAGTATATATTTCATGGGTACCTAATGGGGTTAACAACTTATCGCAGTTTGCCCTGTTCTTTCCTAGTTTTAGCACTGAAAGTTCTATGTCCTAAGAACCCCTTTCCCTTTCAGGCCTGGGCGCTCTACTTCCTAAGTACTCGGCCAGTATAAACTCACAAACTTAGAGGCTGTCAGGGACTGAAAATGAGAGGTGACCTGGTTTGGGGTAAAGTGGAAACCTGCCAGAAGGCATTGAGATATGAATAAATTGGTTCAAGGAGCTAAAGTCATTGAGACAGCCTTGAGACAACAATGTCTGGCCAAAGTTAACTGAAGAAGGGGCAGGGATAATTCTATTTTGTATTTAACTTTGATTTTTTCCCCTCAAATCAAAATGAAATGGTTAAGTACCAAATCCTTATTAGAGCTGACAAGTCATTACCCTGAGATTATTAACAAGTTACTTAACATCTCTGGATCTCCATTTCCTTACACATGAAACTGAAATTTAAAAAGAAACCACTGGCTACACAAAATTTTGGGAATTGAATTAGATTTAAAACAAAGAAATGCTAGTTGTTTTTATTTTTTTAAAAAACAATATATGTATTCGAAGACACATTGGATGGGGAATTTGAAACCTGGTTTTTATCTCTGCTTGTATAACCTTGAGGAATTCATTTAACATCTCTGGGCCTCAGGTTTCTCATCGATAATATAAGCAGGTTGGATAGTTAGTTGCTAGAGTGTAATATTATTAGGATTTGATTATCTAGAGAGTACTTTACAAGGCAAAATTGGTGCTAGGGATTAAGAGCTCAGGCTTAAGGATTATAGAGACCCAGGCTCCGATCCTGGCTCTGTCATTTAAGAGATGGGTCACCTTGGGCAAATTCTTCAACCTCTTCATGTCTAACTTGCCTTATCAATAAAAATGGGGATAATTGTGCCCACCTCATGCGGTTGTTGACATCAAGAGGACCAAATAAAATAACCTATATAAAAAGATCACTGTAGAAAATACAGGTAAATATTAGTTTATTAGTATTATTAAAGTCATCATGACTATTTAATATACAGAAATGAATCAAATATAGTTAAATAATGTCTTCAGTTTTGAAAACAGAATGTTATTGGGTTTGAATTTGAACCCTTTCCATCAATTTCTTACAGTTTAGGCAAAATGAAAGGTTAACTCTTTAACTACAGTGTTTTCAGTCTTCCCAGACTGTTTACAAAACTTCATAGTCCTGGAAATAAAATTGTCTCACAACTTTCTTTACTCTGGAGCCTCAAGCCCTCCTGTGGTTACAGAAGTTCATCTCCACAGGATGTAAGCTCCTTCTCTTCCATAGTAAAAAGAAAAAAAAAGACTTCCTGTGACTATTCTCCACCTGATCCCCTTCCAGATCACTTGCTCTTTCTTGAAGAAGCCAGAACATGCCAGAACATGCAACTCAATTTTGAATCAAAACCTAAGACTACGCATTAATCTCTAAATGCCATCATTTTTCCTAATAATGGTACCAACACACTGAGTTTCACTTACATACATAAGTGCTTCTGATTTTTTAAAGCCCATTTCCCCTTTTCCACAGCTGCTGTAAAACACACGAAAATTGAATTTAATCTGGCATTTAACATAAAGGGAGTGTGTGTGTGTGTGTGTGTGTGCACGCGCGCACGCGCACGCGCACGCATGTTTGTGTGGGTGCGCTACCCAGTACTTCCTGCAATATCAGCAGGTCTACTTTGAGACAGCATTTTAATTTTGTTTTTTGTTGTTGTTGAAAATACTTAAGTGGTCCCAGCTGTTTAAGACTCAGAGCTGCAGAGAAACCTTTCCATTTTAGGTGACCTTCATTAATGAAGTTCATTAATGGATCAAATATATCTTCACCCTCCACAGGAGTTTGTTAAGAAACCAGGCATGTGTGCCCTGTGTCATGGACAAATCAACACCAGATTAAACTATTTTCATGACTGTAGGCTAATTATATAAGAACAGAGATGTGTTTACTATACTGTTGTCTTTGTGCCATGTGAAAGTCAAATGACATTGTATGGACAAAAGCTTCTCAGTGCTTAAAGACAGTGGGTGGGAGATGGCAGTATCACAGGATATATGGCAGTCAGGAGTGCTAAACTCAAAACAACTGTCCATAGCAATCAGTAACATGGTCACATTGAAGTGGTCATTCCAGGGCAAGGTGGTCCATCAAAACTTTGCTCTGAAATACAACTTGATGTTATCCATGCTAATTGAAGTTGTTTTGAGTTTTTGCTTTATTTTTATTTAATTTATACATTAATTTTGTTTTTGCAGTCATAAGATAACTGCAAACATAGAAAATACATATCCAGTTTGATATTTGTGCATCTTTACATAACAAAATAAGAATAACTTAAATCAATATTGGGGATCCAAAATATGTTTTTCCTTTTATATGTCCTATAATGTTAGACCTTACTTAAGTTTGAGAAACCCTGGTCTGAAGTGTCATTGAAAGGGCTAAAGAGGCAAATATTCATGAGTGATAATAGAACAGAGCAGTGATTAAAGACTTTAGTATCAGTCTTAATTGAATTACAGTCTCATTTCTATGCTAAATAATCCTCATGGAACTTAACTTTTCTAAACCTTTGTTTTTCTAGGATAAAACGGGAATAAAAAGAGTAATCATCTAGAGCAGCTATGGTGATTCATTGAGATAGCCCTTATAAAGTGCTTTGCCGTTTAAGAGGCAGAATAGAGGTATAGTGAAGAATGTGAACTCCGGAGCAAGACAGCCTGGCTCAGATCCTAAGGATGCCACTTGCTAATTGTATGGTAGGTTACTTGACCTCCTTGCACCTCAGTTTTCTCGTCTGCAAAATGGGAATGATAATAGTGTCAACCTCATAGAGTTGATATAAAGACAACTGAGTTAATTAATGCAAGGTACATAGGGCATTGCATTAGTAAGCACACTATGTTTCTTCTTACTATTAGCACAGTGTTTGATACAACAGACCTTAAAAAAGTTTAGCTGATTTTAAGGCAGACTTTAGCTTAATTTTGGCACCACAACAAAATCTATTCCACGTGGAGGGATTATGGCCAATGTCCTATGATCATCCAGGCTGAGAAAATTAAACATTAAAGGCAGTTAAGCCTGAATCAGTGGGCAATGGAAGTAGATATGGTTAGATAGAAGTTGGGCCCACAGACATTGAGAAGATCAAAGCTGGACTAAAGTCTGAGGTAGCAGGTATAATTTGAAATGAAACGTGTGTTTTAGCATGAGCTTCAGAGTTGTCCATAGTGGAGTCTCCTGGAAGAGAAGTCACCTCAAGAAAAGAGAATAAGAGAAATTAGGCTTTAGAAAGGAAATGCTCTGAGTGTCAACCGTTCTGGCTGCCCCACCCCAGGAAATATAGAGTCATGTCAGTGTTTTTGGAGAAGAGCGCTAGGGGGTATAATTATAAAAAACTACCCTACGGAAAACTTTGAAAGTCACTGGGCCATGCTTTGACATCCAAATAGAAAAAGAAGTACCTGTAAGTTGGAGCAATGCTTGCTTTGGTACCTTGGGGACTTCAGGGAAGATGATGATATTCGTCCCTGAAGACAAAGGCAACAGATCCATTAGAGAGGAACCAGAGTAAAAGAGGAAACATGTCCGATATCACAGGCTATCTTGTTGAACTTGTTCATGAGGATATCTGAGATACTACCCCAGGGCCCCCGGAACTTCCAGGCATAGACTTTTCTGGTGATTGATCTGCATTGCAAGAGATGCAGAAGGACAGATAACTCTCAGGAATTATTCCCAGTACCTAAAGTCAGTGAATTAATATATAAGAGTTGAATGAATAAGGAAAGGAACAGATGGGTCTGATCTGAGAGAGGATGTTACAACTTTCCATTGTCTTCTAGATAAATAAAAAGAAGTGCAAGCTTTCCAGGTGATTCGAACAGTCTTTCTAGCCATTTAAAAAAGCAGAGATTTTTAGTGATTCGCAACTCTTCAGACCCATCAGAGACAGTGATGACAGCGAGAGCTATAACTCTACATTTTATGAGCAGACTGTGGACTCAATCATCAGCTATGATTTCTCAGAGGCTGATTGTATCTTCTTTCAAAACCCTGAGATGATCTTTTTTCAAGTCCTCCTCCTGAACCCTATCCTCTGCAAAAAAAAAAAAAAAAAAAAAAGAAGAAGTTCCAGGAATTACATAATTGATAAAAATTAACAGAGTTATCTTAAATTTAGAATTAAGATACGTTTGTCTAGGGAATAAACTAGTTTCTGTTTATCATATTAGGAGCAATTAGTTACAACATGAGCTTAAAGCTAAAACAGTGATACATTTTCCTTAGGTTACTTCTTTTCCCTCTAGGACTATTAAAAGATAATCAAAATATGCTACTAAAAAGACTTAACATAAGGTAATGCCTGTACATGAAATGAATAAGCCATTTGATTATGAACAAAAATATCTTCACTGGTGTATTCATTTCCATTCATTGCAATCTCTATTTATTAAGGACCTCCTGTGTTATGTGCAGTGTTCGTTAGCCCATTGACTATATATAATGGCCCTAGGGTCTATGTATTCATAATGCTATTTAACAAATAAGAAAATTGAAGCAAAGGGAGGTTTGCTAAGTTACTCATTTGTCCATTAAATAAATATTTATTGAGCAGTTAATCCACGTGTGTCACTGAGAATACAGCTCTGAAAAAGAAGATATTCTGTGCCTCTGTAGGGCTTTTAAATTATGATAATTGGGAAGAGACATTTCCAGTGGCATTCAGCCAGTAAGTGGCAGAGACAGGAATTAGAACTTCAAGCTCTAGGTTCTTTCCACTATCAATGAAAATGTTGAGTCGGGACTTACTGGGATCCTAAGGAGACCTTGCCTTTGTTTTGCCTTTATTTTCACTTTTTTTCCCCTCTTTCCCAGAATGTTTCTTTCAGTTTTATTAAGGGTGTTTTCCAGATGATTTCCTTCCCCTTCCCCCTGGCAAGCTGTTGTCATGAGTCACAAGCAAAACTCTGAGGAGTCACTGCCAATGGCTGACAGTTCCACCCTAGATCATCTCTGATTGACGGTGTTTCTTTAGTCCCTGTAGACCAGCAAAGGGGAACAATGCCTTAGGCTAAATACGTAGAATATTCTGAAAACATTTACTTCATGTAGACTGTGGGTAAGCCTCAGCACGCTGTGGTAGAGTTGCGTAGAGGCCAGGCATGTTTCATGCAGCTTTCTGCTGCAGTCTGCCCATCGCTGCAAAGAGGAGAGCAAGCCCTTCAGAGGCCTGAGAAGGAGATGGTTCCATAAACAGCTGGTTGAACTTCAAGCTAAAAAGGCACCTTCAGGGTGGCTGCAGTTAACAGCAATATACTGTGTATTTCAAAAGAGCTAGAAGAGAAGATTTAAAACATTTGAGGTGATAAATATCCTAATTACCTTAATTTGATCATTATACATTGTATGCATGCACCAAAATATCACCTATACCCCATAATTATGTACACTATGTATACATTAAAAAATGATAAACAGGCATCTTCCCTAGCAACAAAAGCACTAATATGCATTTTCTTATCCAGAACACTTACCATTTGTAAGCCTTTTCCAGACTCTTTTCATAATTTATTCTATTTCTCCTCCTGAACTCTATCCTCTGAAAAAAATATCTTCAAAATGACATTATGAGGTAAACAGATCAGTTAAAAGAACTAAACTCAAACCTGGAGGCTTAGGATTTTTTCCCAAGATTGCAAATATTATAAAAAAAATAGAAGGATTTCTCAAACTGAGGTCTTCTTGCTCTGAGATCAGGAGTCTTCCAGGGGTTCTCAGAGCAATGCTGGACTAGCAGAATTACTTGGAAACGTGTTAGGAATGCAAATTCTTGAGCTCCACAAAAGACGCACTGATCAGAAATTCTGAGGGTGTCCCTAGAAATCTATGTTTATACAGGTGTGTCGGATGCCTGCTAAAGTTTGAGAACCTATTGTGCTAATGGCTGCCTCCCAAATGAGGCTTGGGATTTTCTACTTAACACAGGCTATAAAATTGGAAGGCCTGAGATAATTGTTGGATTGGTCAACTATACTTTGACTTACCTGTTAACGGTGCCTGAAAAACACCAATATATTAATCTATTACATTAAAAATATGGTATAAAGTAGTTGGTCCCTAAAGGAGTTGGAGTAAAGTGATGGCATTTTAAATATAGGGATAGCCAATAGATTTGGTCCCAAGCTTAGTATCTGAACTTTGGTTTGTAGTTATCTGGACTGTGCTGCTGAGAACTTCTGAGGTCACACCAGAAAGAAAATCTGTGATTAATTGGCAATATCTGCACAGTAAGAAGAGTGGGGCCTACATATTTGTCACACTTTGTCTAAGGAAAGAGAATATGTTTACAATAGTGGTATTTCAATGTCAGCTCAACCCTTACTTTTCTGGATGACCACAGGCAAACCAACAGTAATAAAACTAGTAACATTTTGTACTTTTACGTGGATCTTTTGATTGAACCCATCTCAGGGCCTTGTAAGGGGGCAGAACTGAGATTGTTACTCTCAGTTGATAGTTGAGGAAAATTGAGATTAAGAAAATTTAACATTTGCCCAAAGTCAGCTATTGAGTTTTCAGGAGTAAAGTTCAAATTCTGGTCTGAGTTCTTTCTACTAAACTTGATGCTGTCTTTCAATTATTTGTGTTTCAATGTCCCCATTTGCAAAATGGAATATAACATACTTTCTGGTGTATTTCACAACAAGTTACTGATTTAAATACTCTGCAAAGTTAGAAGTGTCTATGAAATGTACATAAAAATATGTAGCATTTCACATATATGTTTCAATGTTTTCTGTATCAACCTAATGAGGGTTGAAGGCACAGATACTAAAGCAAAATAAATGTTTTGGTTAGGTTCAAGTAGTTTTCTCTTGAAAGAGCTGATTTTGCCCTCTCAGAGACATCTGGAAATGTCTGGAGACATGTTTGGCTGTCATAACTTGCAGACGGGTGTTGCTACTGGCATCCTATAGGTGGTGGCGGCAAATGCTGGTGAACTTCCTACTATGCACAGGACAACCCACATAGCAAAGAATTATCTGGTTGCAAACGTCAGTTGTGGCAAGGTTGAGATTAAAGCCAACGAGAAACACATTGTTTAACCAGGGTTTTATTGTCATTACAGGGAGATAGTCCAAGCTTTCTCCATGAGCAAAGATTTGCATGTTCTGTTCTCCCAAACGACGTGGTTTTCTCTAGTCCCAGTCAATAGTATTCTCTCCATACTCTTTTTGGCAAGACCCTGACTCTACCACTTTGTGCCTGTGTGACTTACATCTTACTTTGCTTGTTAGTTAAATAGGGATTATAGAACCTACCTCATAAAGCTAATGTGAAGATGAAATTAATGTATGCTCTGAAGCACTTAGAATAAGTCTCATACTATTAAGCTCATAGTAAGAGTTTAATAAATATCATAAACATTTTTTAAAAATAAGTTTTGGAATACAACCTTCTCCCTACAACATCTTCCCTGTGCTTACTGGGGTTTTCCTCCATTAATATGGAAGTCAATTATTTAAATTTAATGCGTGAAAAGCCCCAATATTGATTTAAAATATCAAATGCCAAATATTTAACATTTAATTATATTTAATAACTATTAATGAGTATTCAATTTAACGAATATGTTTTAAGATTTCATTTCCTTGAAAAGAAGGTCTATCTATATCCACAGCATATTTTCATGATCATCCATACCCATAATTCTCTTTACTATGAGAAAAAAAGTGATAAATTTGCCATGTGGCATTAAATAAGGAAAGGAGGGAGAGAAGGAATCATTTTTCATGATCAGGAACAAATCATACTCTTTTCCTTTTACAGTTGCCTCCCACTCCCGAAACGAGCAAGAACTGGAGAAAGAAACAACTAGATTATGAAATCCTGTATTTGTTTTTCCCAATTCTTTCATTTCTCCTGGTATTTCTGCAGTGTGTGGCTGTGAAATGGGCTGCCCTTACATCAGGCTCAAAACGTGAGTAGGGCTAGGGAAGGAGGAATTCTACACCGACTTAAGATAAGAGCTGATAAAAATGTGGTTTTAAACCATCATTCTCAGCAAACTAACACAAGAACAGAAAACCAAACACTGCATATTCTCACTCATAAGTGGGAGTTGAACAATGAGAACACATGGACACAGGGAGGGGAACATCATACACCGGGGCCTGTTGGTGGGTGGGGGTGTAGGGGAGGGAGAGCATTAGGAGAAATACCTAATGTAAATGACAGGTTGATGAGTGCAGCAAACCACCATGGCAGGTGTATACCTATGTAACAAACTTGCACGTTCTACATATGTATCCCAGAACTTAAGGTATAATGTAAAAAAATTATGGATTTGTATGAATATAAATTTACTAGTATCTGAATTGAACATGAAATTCCCTTGGTTTTCATATAATTTTATTAGACTAGCTACTGAAATCTGTTAAAAACATGTTTCCAGAATATCGCTGTTAATTGGGTAATACTGAGAAAGATTTTCCTAAACTGTGTTTTGGTACATTTCCTCATTACTATAATCCTTTATCTACCCCAGCTATATCTAAGAGAAGAATGTTTGCCTCAAGTCAGTCTGCTGATACAAAGTCCTTTAAATAAGTATTAGAAAATATTAAACTTCAAGTAGGAATTAAATGGAATGAGGTGAAGGGAGAAGGAGCCAGGCACCTCAGAGAAACCATAAGAAATAGTCATTGCTAGCCGTATCTTACAGATGAGCAAACTGAGGCCTAGTGAGATTAGAAAATAGGCAGCATCACACAGTGGCAGAGCCAGACCTGAGGCTCCAGTCTTTTAACTTCTAATTTAATGCTTGTTTTCATTCCTAACCACTCATGGTGGTATGGTGTGGGTCATATATGTAAGTAAAATCTTACATACATATATGCATGTATATATTTATATGTACATACATATACATACATATTTGTATGTACATATACATATACGTATGTAAGATCACCGTCAATATGATTCAAACATTCACACTTTTATAATTTCCTCCCAAAAGCAGAGAAATTTTCCATCAAAACTAAGAACGTGGGTGTCTACCTGTCTGGGAGCCAGAGAACAGTGATATTTGGGTAAACGTCAGAGACAAAACAGGCTATTCATCAACTCTGTCATTTCAGATAAATTGAAATAGAAATAGAAGATATAGGAAGTATTGGAAAAGTCTCATACTTTTATACTCATATACTTATTTGCATATGTATATGTGTGCACACGTGCATAGATATCTGTAAAAGCACCAGCTCGGGATATCTTTATTAGGCTTTGTCATATTGAAGGGACTAGCGGGAATATATTTAGTTATTTCTTTGTTGACAAATAGAGATTTATGTTCTTTGGTTCTTTCTCAGATTTTGATGTCTGAATATCTGTCCTTGGAATTTTACATGTGAGAACTTTCAGTAAGGGTGGGGAAGGATAGTATTTATTTATTTATTTATCTCTTTAGATGGAGTTTTGCTCTTGTCGCCCAGGCTGGAGTGCAATGGTGCGATCTCAGCTCACTGCAACCTTTGCCTTCCCAGTTCAAGTGATTCTCCTGCCTCAGCCTCCTGAGTAGCTGGGATTACAGGCACCCATCACCGTGCCTGGCTATATATATATACACACACATATATATATTTGTATTTTTATTAGAGGCAGGGTTTCACCATCTTCACCAGGCAGGTCTCGAACTCTGACCTCAGATGATCCACCGGCCTCGGCCTCCCAAAATTCTGGGATTATAGGCGTGAGCCACTGCACCCGGCCAAAGCATTTTATCAATTTTTAAAGGTGGAAATAATTATTTCCCCCCTTTTAAAAAAAGTTTCTTCTCACCTTCAGAACTACAAAATAATAAACTGCATTATTTTAAGCCACCAAGTGTGCAGTAATATGTTACAGTAAGCATAAGAAACTAATGCAATCCTTATGTCTCTTTGAGCCAATTAAAATCTTTGAGAATTTAAGTGTTAAGCCTTTCTTATAGTCTTTTTTCTTTCTTTGTTTCTTTCTTTCTTCTTTTTTTTTTTTTTAATAGAGTAATGGAATCCTAGGAAATGGGATCTCAAACAGCTCTGCAGAGGTTGAAAACTCTTTATTTTACAGATGTGGGAATGGAGCCCATAGATGGTTTTATGAGTTGCTCAAACCCAGTTCAGATTAGAATTTAGGCCTCCTGACTTACAGCACAAAGACCTTTCCACTACACTTTCCTGCTTCCAGAAAGTCACTGTTTCCCTCTTTTCTATGCCTTAACATTCGGTGCCACATTATAGTAGAGTTTCCTCAAGCACAGGCATTAGAGCAGTAAAATACTCAGAAAGAGAATAATTTAGAATTTCACCTCTTATGAGAACTGGTGTGACCAATCTGAGGTCAGATATAAACAACTAAAATTATAATAAATATTTGTAGGTTCACTAAAATAAAACAAATAAACATAACTCTTCTGTGACATTCACCCTGCCTTGACCTTAGACAAGTATTGACTGGTTATTTTCATTAACTATTTTTATTTTCTAAAACGTTTTAGAATCATCTTCCCTTTCCCTTCTCAGTTCCCTCAAAATACTTGTAGATTTATTTTTTGTTATTATAAACAAGCTTACGAGACACAGATATGTAATCAGAGTACTAATGCGTGGCAATTATGTCTCATAGGAAAATTTAGTTGGGAAGACAAATTAAGATTTAACCTTTATTGAGTACTTGCTACTTGGTAACTCCTAGACCATCTACCAAAACACATAAAGACACTATTATTACACTGTCTTGATCCTTGTTTTAAAGCTACCTAGTGAGATAACAATCAGAGCAACTGTAAAAGGATATGCCAATACAATAAGCCTATAGCCTAAATATCCAAAAATAAAATTTACAGAAATTACTCTTTATTAGGCACTGTGCTAAATTGCTTAATCTCAACAACAACTCTGTATGGTAAATATTTTCATCAACAGCATTTTTTTGCATGAAAGCTGAGTGTTAAATGGGCTAATTACCTGATCCAATATCATGCTGATACGGTGGGTACAGCCTGGATTCATGTCACACCCAGGGAGGCTGACCTCATTGCCAACACTCCTAACCACTATGCACATTACCACTCAATATCAAATTAGGTCATACTTGTCACAGGGCTTGGAGAGATCAAGTCTGAAGGCCAAGATCTTCTTGTTTCATGCAGTACTGGATAGATAGTATCAAAGATTTGCCTTTGATGCAACTTTTTTCAACATTTCATGCTGACATTCCCCTCCTCTGACTGGCAGAATAGTTTTTAGCTATGTTAATATCACTGACTTAGTTATAATAAGTTATAATCAACAAGTTTTGCCTCTGTGTTTTTTCGTTATATGCCTTTTAAACACAGGAGCTCAGGAACTATATATTTATTTATTTATTTTTGCTTAATGCTGTTTTGGCAGTGTATTTATTTATTTAGAGACAGAGTTTCGCTCTTCTTGCCCAGGCTGGAGTGCAATAACGCGATCTCAGTTCACCGCAACCTCCGCCTCCCGGGTTCAAGCGATTCTCCTGCCTCAGCCTTCCGAGTAGCTGGGATTACAGGCATGTGCCACCACGCCCAGCTAATTTTGTATTTTTAGTAGAGACGGGGTTTCTCCATGTTGGTCAGGCTGGTCTTGAACTCCCAACCTCCCGTGATCTGCCTGCCTCGGCCTCCCAAAGTGTTGGGATTACAGGCATGAGCCACTATGCCTGGCCGGCAGTGTTTTTATTTTACCCATTAAAATAGCTATACTGATTATCTTATTCTATTTTATAATAATATACTTTAGTAGAATGAATAATTCACTCTGGGAATTCCATGACAAATATATTTGCAAATTGTTACTATTTTATAATGTAGCCTGGAATATGCTCTTTCAGCAAAAAGATAGGCTATGTGAAATTGTTAAGTGAACTGCTGATTTATAAAGTATAGAAAAAACATTAAGGTAGTGAAATTCTTTTAAAAACTTAAAAATTTTTAAATGAAAAAAAGATTAAATTTATTTGGCATGACTTAGGAGGACAAAATTAGTAAAAATAGATAGGAATTTTAGAGGGCTAGCACGTAGCACCTAACAGAGATAGGCATTAAATAAATGTTTGCTAAATAAATATTGAATAATGTGATAGCTAATTTTATATGTCAACTTGGCTGGATCATGGTGCCTAGATACATACATGGTGAAACAATCTTACGAATATTTCTGCAAGAGTGTTTTTGGATGATATTAACGCTTAAATTGTTGTACTTCCGGTAAAGCAGATTGCCCTCCATAATGTAAGCTGGTCTCATCCAATCAGTTGAAGACTTGAATAGAATAAACAGACTGACCTCCTCCGAGTGAGAGTGAATTCTACAATAGATAGAGACTTTGCATTTGAAGTGTAACACTGGTTTATGCCTGGGTCTCCAGCCTGTTGACTCACCCTACCAATTTTGGACTTGTCAGCTTCCATAATCATGTGAGGTAATTCTTTAAAATAAATTTCTTTATATATACCCATTCTATTGGTTCTGTTTTTCTGAAGAACCCTAACTAATACAGATAGGTTAAATAATTAACCCTATTTCTATTCAGAATTAATTCATTTCACAAATATTTATTGAATGCTTGCTATGCTCTTGGCACTGCTGTTCTTTACTCTTTGGGATACAACACTCTATAAATCACTACAAGATGACAGCGCTTATGGGGATTATAATTAGTGAGATGTGACATTATCAATAAACATCATTATGTAGTTTTTCAAAAAGGGATGAGTATTATGAATAAATTGAACATAGAAAAGCACGAAGAAGTCAAAGAGCAGAGGTGGAGGTTAGAATAGGTAGCAATTAAAAATATTTTTAATTAAAAATAAATCTTTAGAGCAGTTTTGGACTCACAGCAAAATTGAGCAGACTATACAGAGAGCTCCCATACTATTCCTGCTCCACCACAAACACAGCCTTCCCATTATCAGCATTTTGCACTGGAATGGTGCATTTGTTAAAATCTATCATTTACATCATTAACACATCGTTATTCCCCAAAGTTCTTAGTTTGCATTGGAGTTCACACTAGGCGTACTTTCCATAGGTGTTGACAAATGTGTAATGACATGAATCCATCATTAATTATCATATGGAAGAGTTTTACTGCTTTCTGTGCTCCTTTTATTCATCTTTTCCTCCCTCTTAATCCCCAGCAATCACTGATCTTTGCAATGTTTTCTTAGCTTTGCCTTTTCCAGAATATCATATAGTTTGAATCATACAATATGTATCCTTTGAAATCAGTTCTTTTCACTAAGTATGCATTTAAGGTGACTCTATATCTTCTCAAGGCTTGGTATTTCTTTCTTTTTTTTTTTTTTTTAATTTATCTCTGAATAACATTCCATTGTCTGGATGTATCACAGTATTTTTTTCTTGTGAGATGGGCTTTAATTGGATGAAAATTCTATTTATATTGTAGTGGCAATAGCAATCAATCCACTACAAATAATTTATTATCATATTAGGCCATTCTCATATTGTTATAAAGACACACCTAAGACTGGGTAATTGATAAGAAAAAGAGGTTTAATTGGTCATAGTTCTGCAGGCTATATGGGAAACATGGCAGCATCTGCTTCTGGGGAGGTCTCAGGGAGGTTTTACTCATGGCAGAAGGCAAAGTGGGAGCAGACACTTCATATGGCGAAAGCAGGAGAAAAAAAAAAAATAGGAGAGAGACGGGGGAGTTACTGCACATTTTTAAATGACCAGATGTCACAAGAACTCACTATAGTGAGAACAGTACCAAGAGGATGCCCCAAGCCATTCATGAGGGATCTGCCCCTATAATCCAATTACCTCCCAGCAGGCCCCACCTCCAACACCGGGGATAATATTTCAATAAGAGATTTGCGTGGAGACACACATCCAAACTATATTAATCATCACCTTGAGTGTGTGACACAAGAATGAACATTTTCTCCAATTATTAGAGGCCTATATTTTAGATGATAAGTTAGTATAACAGTTTATCCAGTCACCTTCTGAAAGGCATCTTGGCTGCTTCCAAATGTTGTGAATTATAAATAAAGCTACTATAAACATCTGAGTGCAGGTTTTTATGTAGACATACATTTTCAACTCATTTGGATAAATACCAAGGAACATGATGGTAAGAAAGGGTATGTTTCATTTTGCAAGAAACTGCCAAACTGTCTTCATAAGTGGCTGTGCAATTTTTCACTCCCACCAGCAGTGAGAATTTCTGGTCATTCACATCCTTGCTAGCATTTGGTATTGTTAGTGGGGTTTTAAACATTATTTTTCCATTTTAATAAGTGTATAGTGGTATCTCTTGCTTTGATTTGCATTTTTCTGGTGATATATGATGTGGAATATCTTTTTCACATGATTACTTGCTATCTGTATACATTTTTTAGTTATATGCCTTTTGAGATCTTTTTCTTTCTTTTTTTATGATGAAATGAGCTTTTGTTATCAAATAATATACCTATCATGTCAAACCTAATGTTGTTGCTATAATTTTGAAGTTCCCAAAATGAAATACCTTTCTTCTCTCTCTTTTTCTTTTCTTGTGTGTGTATGTGCTTTTGTTTTTAGACACAATCTTGCTCTGTCACACGGGCTAGAGCACAGTGGTGTGATCATGGCTCACTGCAGTCTCAACTTCCTGGGCTCAGCTACTTCAACCTCCCAAGTAGCTGGGACTACAGGCATGCACCACTACACCTGGCTAATTTTGAAATTTTTTGTAGAGATGAGGGCTCACCATATTGCCTCGGCCAGTCTCAAAGTCCTGGGCTCAAACGATCCTTCCACCTCGGCCTCCAAAAGCCCTGGGATCACAGGCCTGAGCCATCTGACCCAGCCACCTTTCTTCTTAGTTGGCTTGATGTGTAAGGCAATGAAAAGTATTCCTTTAAGGTGCTCTAAGGGGTGAACAATGGGCATATAACATGTAATACTTTGTAGTTAACATGACAAAGTATAGATATTGGGTCTATTGGTACAAAGTTTTTCTCAACTGTCATTTTATCTAGCTTTCTACAGTGTTCAATAATATGTGTTAAACATCTCTTCAGTGTCTTTGGGAAAATGTCACATTTATTAAACAAGGTTAAATATAAGTGAGTATATTACATCTGTGTATGTATGTATGTGTATATATGTATCTAATATTTAAAAATCTGTTATTTTACTATAAACTATCCTACTTTCTAATGTTATCAATAACACCTATCAGTTGCTGTAGAAGAGTTCAGAATGTTCATTTTCCTGGGGGAAAAAAAACCCAAGAAAGTCTTAATCGTAAAGCAACAGAAAAAGAAAAATAGCCAAAAAAGTTCAAGATGCTCTATGAGAACAGATTTGTCACCTGACTGTGCACCAACTAGAAGCAAGGCACACACTCACTGCTTGCTGAGGTTGTCTGAAGTGGAGAATTGGAGAAATATTCCCAACATAGGGTGGGGGAAAAGAGAGCAAGAAATAAAAAGAAAGAACAGCTCAAAGCACATAGTGGGATGCGGGGGTGGTAATGGGTCAGAAGCACCGACAGCACAAAATCAAGACTGCTCCAAGGAAAAGAACAGAAGCCTCATTCAGAGTAGAGGGAGAGTGTTGTTTTTCCAACTGAGATCTATGGAAATTAGTGTCTAAAACATGAAAGGTACAATGGGGAAAAAGAAGATTCTGTGGTCAAATATACTTGAGAAATATAAATACTCTCTTCTTGGAGATTTACAATGCATACACAAACATTACAATTTCTGAGAGGTCCTATTTTTTAAAAAATCTCTTTAATCTTTTTAATAAATATATCCATGTTTAACATTGGTGTTCTCACACTTATTTGACTATGGAATTTTTTTTTAGACCACCTGATAACATTCCCAGTTGTATGAATGGGTGCAGCTGTGAACTCTCTCGTGTTTTGTGGTTAGTGGATTTTTAGAAACGTGGATATGGATAATCTCAACACCTCAATGGTACCTGAAGACATCCATGATGCACTTGGTAATGGGCAGAATAGCAAAATGGTTAAAGCCAGGAACTTTGAATTGGGTAATCCCTGGGCTCAAATTTCAGGTCTTCTACCTGCCTTGCCAAAGTCCCTGACTTCTTTATGGCTCTATTTCCTCATCTGTCAAAAAGGGGGAAAAATAAAGATAACAGGACCTATTTCATGAGTCATTGGGGGTGTCAGATGAGATATTTCCTGTAAAACACATGACATTGTGCCCAGCACATAGGAAACAAAAAATCCTAAAGAATCCAGCACTCAAATCTCCTCTTCTGTGAATTCTCTGGGAAGTTTTTATCTGGCTACTCAAGTGGTTTTTGGAGAATAGAGATTAAATGAATACTGCTTCTCTGACCAAGGCAACATGGTGTCTGGTGCTTTGGTCAAATGTAAGCATGATCTTACCAGACCCATGGTGGGTTGAGAGGATTTTGTGAGATTACATGCATGAAGGAGAGGTCTTTTTCTTTCTTAGTAAGGTTGTTCATTTTCTAAATGTTGAGTTTTAAGAGTTCCTTGTATATTTTGGATCATTATCTTGTGTCAGATACATCTTTTTCCCTTTGTTAACTTCTAGGCATATTATGGTTTTTGTGGATTACATTTAGATTTGAGATCTATTTTGAGTTAATATTTGTAAAGAGTAGAAGGTCTGTGTGATTTGTTTTTTGTATGTGGATGCCCAATTTTCCCAGCACCAAGGCTGGTTCAACATTTGAAAATAAAGTAATAAACCACATCCACAAGCTGAAAAATATAAATCATATGATCATATCAATAGGTGCAGAAAAAGCATTTGACAAAGTCCAACAGCCATTCATGATTAAAAACAAAAACAAAAACAAACACCTCTTAGCTAACTAGGAATAACTGGAAACTTCCTTTAACAAAGAACATCTTTAAAAACCTTCAGCTAGCATCATACTTCCAGTTTTCCACCATTAAGTACTGAAAAGGCTGTGCTTTGTCTATTGAATTACCTGCACTTCTTTGTCAAACATCAGTTGACTATACTTGTGTAGATCTATTCCTGGAGTCTCTAGTCTATTCCAATTATTTATTTGTCTGTTCCTTTGCCAAGACCATACTGTCTTGATTACTGTAGTTTTATAGTAAGTCTCAAAATAAGGTAGCGTTATTCCTCTGACTTTATTCTTTAATATTGTGTTGTCTATTATGGATCCATCACCTCTCCATATAATCTTTAAAATCAGTTTGTTGATATCCACAAAATAAACTACTGGGTTTTTATTAGAATTGCACTGAATCTATAGATGATGTTGAAAAGAACTGCCATCTTGACTATTATGTGCTTTCCTATCCATGAACATTAATTATCTCTCCACTTACTTAGTTCTTTGATTCATTTCATCAGAATGTTATAGGTTTTTCTCATATATGTCTTATACATACTTTGTAAGATTTATACAAAAGTATTTCATTTTTGAGATGCTGATACAAACCATATTGTGTTTTTAATTTCAATTTCAAGTTACACTTGTTCTTTTCTGGTATTTAGGAAAGCACTTGACCTTGATATCCTGCATTCTTGCTATAATGACTTATTAGTTCTAGGAGGTTTTCTGTTGTTTTGTTGGTTCTTTGGTATTTTCTATATAGACAATTGTGTCATCTGTGGGCAAAGGCAGTTTTATTTCTTCCTTCCCAGTCTGCATACATTTTATTTCCTTTTCTTATCTTATTGCATTAGCTAGGATTTCCAATACAATGTTAAAAAGGAGTGGTGAGAGGGGACATTCTTGCCTCGTTCTTGATCTTAGTAAGAAAACTTCTAGTTTCTCACCCTTAAGTATGATGTTAGCTGTAGGTTTTTAAAGAAGTTCTTTGTTGAGTTAAGGAAATTTCCTCCATTCCTAGTTTGTTAAGAGTCTTTCTTTCTTTCTTTTTTTAAATCATGAATGGGTGTTGAACTTTGTTAAATGCTTTTTCTGCATCTACTGATATGATCATATGATTTTTTTTTTTTAAGCTTGTGGATGTGGTATATTACTTTATTTTCCAATGTTGAACTAGTGTTGCTTACTAGGGAAAAATTCCACTTGGTCGTAGTGTATAATTCTTTTAATACATTGTTGAATTTATTTGCTAATATTCTCTTGAGGATTTTTGCACCTATGTTCATAGAGAGATTGGTCTGTAGTTTTGTTGTTGTTGTTTCTATTTTGTTATAATGTCTGGTTTTAGAATTAACGTAATGCTGGCCTCATGGAATGAATAAGAAAGTATTCCCTTTACTCTTATCTTCCGAAAGAGATTGTAGAAAATTAGTACAATTTCTTCCTTAAATGTTTGACAGAATTCACCAGTTAATCCATCTGGGTCTGGTGCTTTCTATTTTAGAAGACTTTTAATATTGATTCAATGTCTTTAATAGATCTAAGCTTATTTATATTGTCCATTTCTTCTTGTGTAAATTTTTACAGGTTGTGTCTTTCAATGAGTTGGTCCATTTTATCTAGGTTATTGAATTTGTTGGCATAGAGTTGTTCATATTATTTTAAAAATTATTATTTTAATGTCTATAGAATCTGTAGCAGTATTTCCTCCTTCATTTTTGATATTAGTAATTCATGTCTTCTCTCTTTTTTTCTTAGTTAATCTATCTAGAAGCTTGTTGATTTTGCTAATCTTTTTAAAGAACCAGCTTTAGGTTTTGTTGATTTTCTCAACTGACTTCCTGTCCTCAATTCTATTGACTTATGTTCTAATTTTTATCACTTCTTTCTTTCTGCTTACTTTGAACTCAACTTGCTCTTTCTATTTTTAGTTTCCTAAGGTAGAATGTTAGAAGGTTAATTTTAGATATTTCTTCTTCCCTAATAAATGCATTGGATGCTATTTACTTTTCTCTATATGCTGCTTTTGCTGTGTCACTCAAAACTTTATAAGTTGTATTTTTCTTTTTTGAGACAGGGTCTTACTCTGTTGCCCAGGCTGGAGTGTAGTGGCATGATCTTGACTCACTGCAACTGCCACCTCCTGGGCTCAAGCAGTTCTCCTGACTCAGCCTTCCCAGTAACTGGAACTAGAGGGACTTGCCACCATGCCTAGCTAACTTATTATTATTTTTTTTTTTCGTAGAGATGGGGTTTTGCCATGTTGCCCAGGCTGATCTGGAACTCCTGGGGTCAAACAATCCACCTACGTTGGCCTCCCAAAGTGCTGGGATTACAAGCATGAGCCACTGTTCCCGGACTAAGTTGTATTTTTTTTTCATTTATTTCATTTTTTTTTCAATTTTTTTGAGTTGTTTTTGACATGTATAGTATCTAGATGTGTGTTGTTTAATCCCCCAGTATTTGGGAATTTTCCAGTTATCTTCTTGATTTCTAGTTTAATTCTATATTGTCTGAGAACATACATTACATGATTCCTATTCCTTTAAATTTGGTAAAGTGTGTTTTATGGCCCATAATGTAGTCTATCTTAGTGAATGTTTCATGTGAACTTGAGAAGAATGTGTATTATGCTTTTGTTGAATAAAGCAGTCTAATGCTATCCATTATATATTCAGGTGATTGATGATGTTGTTGAGTTCTATGATGTCCTTACTAATTTTCTGCCTGCTGCCTGATAAGGAGGTGTTGAGGTCTCCAAGAATAATAGTGGATTCATCTATTTCTCCTCGCAGTTCTTTCAGTTTTTGCCTCAGATATGTTGATGGTGTGTTGTTATGTCCAAACAATTAAGTGTTGTTATGTCTTCTTGGATAATTGATCTCTTTATCATTATGTAATTCCTTTTTCTTCCTGATAATTTTTTTAGTCTGAAATCTGCTGTCTGAAATGGACATAGCTATTCCTCCTTACTTTTGATTAGCGTTAGTATAAAATATGTTTCTCCATATCTTTACTTTTAATCTATATGTATCTTTATATTTAAAGTGGATATAGTTGATTCTCGATTTTTGATATACTCTGACCATCTCTGCCTTTTAATTGGCATTTTTAGACCACTAATATTTAAAGTGATTATTAATATAGTTGAATTAATATCTACTGTATTTATTTACTGTTTTTCATTTGTCACCTTACCTCTTTTTTCCTGTTTTTGTCTTCCTCTCCTTTTCTACCTTTTATGGTTTTAAATGAGCATTTTGTATAATTTCATTTTCTTTTGTTTCTCAGTTCTCAGTTCTCCTTTTTTATTTTAAACAAAACTTTTTTTAGTAGTTGCTCTAGAGTTTCCAACATATTTACAAGTATTCAAGTCCAAGTCCACTTTCAAAGGATACCTTATAATAAGAAAATATTCCAGTTCATTCCTGCTGTCCCTTGTATGTTGCTATCATTCATTTTACTTACACATAAACTATAATAATTGAATATATTGTTGCTATTACTTCAAACAAAGTATTATCTGACACATCAATTAAAAATGTAAAAAAGTGAAAGCTTTTATTTTTCCATTAGTTATTCCTTCTCTAATACTCCTCCTTTCTTATGTAGACCGTAGTTTCTTATCTATATATCTTTCGTTTTCCCTACAGAACTTACAGCATCTCTTGAAAGGCATGTCTACTGGCAACAAAGTTCCTCAATTTTCATTTGTCTGAAAGTCTTTATTTCTCCTTCATTTTTTGAAGCATAATAAAAAGGATACAAAATTGTAGGTTGGTGGTTTTTTGTTTTTTGTTTTTGTTTTTGTTTTTTGCTCTCAACACTTTAAAGATTTTACTTCGCTGTCTTGGTTGCATGATGATTTAAAATGCACCCAGGATCGTTTTAACCAGGTAGTTAAATTGGAGTTCATAAGGTCCCATTTTATTAGACCACTTTGTAAGTGTCAAAAGCTTACTTTAATTTTAATTTATTATTGACTGCATTAAAGAGTCAAAGCCCAATATTGGATGTGTCAAGGCAATGGGTACTATGAGTACAAATTGAGGCAAAGCTATGGTTAAAGTGAGCATATCTATTCTCTGTTTTATATTTAGCTATTTTTTAAGATTGTAGGAAGAACAGTGTTTAAATTTAGTGAAATTCCAGGTATAACTCTAATTTGAGCCCTAGTTTTAATTAAGTTATGAAGTTTTTGTCGGTTGGTGCATTTTAGCAAATGCTAAAACTCACTTAAACCTATGTTGTAGACTCACAAAAGTTAGTCAATACACTTTTGTCTGTTTTTAATAAAAACTATATTGGTATATAAATTTTGTTGTATATTTGTTATATATAATTATTACATATAATTTGTTTTATATACATTTTAATATGTAAATTTTAGAATTTCAATGGAATCAAACTATGGACCTCTTTTAAAATTTAATTATGTATATAATTTATTATACATTTTCGTTGGCAGGGAGAGGGAGAGCATTAGGAAAAATAGCTAATACATGCTGGGCTTAATACCTAGCTGATAGGTTGACAGGTGCAGCAAACCACCATGGCACACGTTTACCTATGTAACAAACCTGCACATCCTGCACATGTACCCTGGAACTTAAAATAAAAATAAAAATTAATTTAAAAAGCATAAACATTGTACACACACACACACACACATATATATAACTATATATATTATGTATTTGCCTTTTCTTTTCTCCCCTTACATCTAGGGTTTTCTTTCCCTCTTTTACCTTTGTCTCCTTTTTCTTTTCATTTTAGGTTTTTAGCCTCCCGAAGCTGTGGTTTTTAGTTTCTGTTTCTGGTTGATAACTTGCAATCAGCTTTCTAGGAGTTTACAGGAAAAGGAGGGAGGGGGAACGGCCCAGTGGTCAGCCTCATTGGCAGCAGTTTTTGTTCTAGGTTTTCCAATCCATTTCTTTAACTTTTTTTTTTTCTTATTCTTAAACAAAATCTTTTAAAATCAGTATGTCTAGGCAGGCCAAATATTTTATTTCTTTTTTTGGAGGGGGAGTGGGCCAGGGTCATGTGTTTTGGCTCTCCCTTACCATTGTTTTTTCTATTTCTTTGAGTGTTTACCTGATACACTTGTGGTGGTCTTGAGTGGCCTCTGTGGTGATAGGAGAGCAATCTCTTCCTCAGCCGGTATGGCCAGTCATAGCATCAAGAATACAGGAAATAAGAACACATAGCTAATATGACTGGCTCTGTGATGCTCTGGCATCATCTAAGGAATCTCTGGGGTGATGAGAGTGGAGATTTTTAGAGAGTAAGCTATAAGTTGCTCCAAGCATCATATAAAACATTTTACAGTGAGAGAAGAAAGAAGGAGCACAAGAAGTTGTTTAAGGAATACTTGCAGGCCGACCCACAACTACGTTTCTAAATTGTGTAACTTTGGCCAAGAAAATAGATCTGAAGTTTTCGGGGATCTCTAATAATAGCTTGGTGATGTTACAAAAGGTAGAAGCTATATATAGAATATATAAAGTATATGGGATATATATGTATATATAGGATATAATTGACCATAGTATCTTGGTGTATTCTTCAGGCTAAGCTGGCAGGACTGCAGTTATGTTGTTGAAGAGTAGGAACTGACACATTAGTAACGTATATGGAAGAGTTGTGGTCTTTGTAGCCAAAGGGAAGGAGTAGTCATGTTTGGAGATATAGGATGTGCAAGAAGTGTGATGGAAAGCTGGAGTTCGGCAGGAAAATAAGGCACTGGGGAGTGAGTAGAATTATACCCAGGGGTTGTGGGGTTGACTGATATAAAGCAGATGGCTACGTGGAAAAGCAGTCATCTCCATTGATTGTTATAATGGCAGAGATTGTAGTTAACCTCTATGACATTTCCCCTTAGGCATGGGAGTATAGGGGTGTACTCTTTTGGCAGAGAGCAAGGATTATGCAAGAATCATGGGCTGAACCGATGGCAAGCTCAAGAAACATCATAGAATCCTTAGTATTAAAGGAAGAAAAGCGACAAAAGTCCTGGGTCCTGTTTGTGCCTTAGAAGAGGAAGTCCATGGGCATTGCTGGGACGGAGATTTTTAGTGTCCAGGGAAAAGTCATCTTTAATGGCAAGTTCTGGTATCGAGACAATGCCATCTCCAACACTGAGCTCTCCAGCCAGGGTGATATGGTCTGGGATGAGGAGCTGTCTTTTTTTTTTTTTTTTTTTTTTTTTTTTTTTTTTAAGTGTGTATTCACTCTAATTGATGTGGGTCTTGTTCTTATGGCTCTGTGGTATTATATATAATAAGGCCAAGGTTGGAGTTTCAACATTATCCTGTAGGCAGGCTCTCTAATACCACAGGTTCTTTGCCTTGGTTGTTGGTTTGGTTGGCAATGGGTAAGCTGAAGGAAGTCTCCAGGTTTAGGACCATACTCTGTAGCATGTGGGTCTTTAAAGGAGCTGGATCTCCGAACTGCAAACCAAGGAAAATACTTGGATCAGCAGTAAGACCAACAGTCAACAGAATGGTGTACAGCTGCACTTGCCAGGTTTTGTTTTGTTTCGTATTTGGTAAAAATTTAGGCTTAAATAGGTTCTATATCAGATAGACAGCTTACTAGACATAAGACAATCTATAGTTAATGATTCTAGAAGAGTATGTCCAGTTGATCTGTTCTCTAGCCCTTATGGGATAGGGGCAAGATCTAACATTTATAAAGATATGGGGATATTTTCAAAGGGCCTCATATATAATGAGTCTTTATATGTATGAAGAAAAAACACATCCCCTTTAAATATAGAAAAGACAATAGGATTTTTTTTTTCTTTTTGAGATGGAGTCTCACTCTGTAGCCCAGGCTGGAGTGCAGTGGTGTGACCTCGGCTCACTGCAACCTCTGCTTCCCGGGTTCAAGTGATCTCCTGCCTCAGCATCCTTAGTAGCTGGGATTACAAGCACGCGCCACTACGCCCAGCTAATTTTTGTATATTTAGTAGAGACGGTGTTTGGGAATGTTTTTAAAGTTGGTGGGAGGCACAAGTTGGCCAATGGACCTTGAAATAAGAGGGACTAACACATGGGGAAAGATACCTTTAGGAGTTTATTTGCCAGATTGGAATTTGAAAAGAAGTAGTTTGAGGAAACTGTCTTTCAGTATCTGAAACCCAAAAGAGACATTAAAATTCCATTGACTGATCTTTCAAAGAACCCAGCATTGTATATTCTATTCTAAGAAGTGACATGAGTGCCTTGATTACTCTCAGTAATGACTATATTTTTGAAGGAGATAAGCAATGTCTCGACAAGGCTGTGGATGTGACTTTAGTATATGTAGAGATATGTGTGACTTTCATTTATATTTTGAGTATCCATGAAACAAGTAATCCCCGAAATTATTTACCCTGAAGGTGCCAGCTCTTAGGCACTGGCCCAACAGTGTGTAGTAATGTGAAGATGGGTCCATTTGTTGATCAGGGTCCCAGTTCTAAGATGATTGTCTGTGGCCAATTTTGTTGACACTTGGGTCCTGTCCTACATCAGGGACATCTTGACTAAAGGAGGGAAAGTAGCAATATTCTGCCGAGCTTCATCAATCTTGTTATGATTGGCAATGACATTTGTATAGTTTATGAACTTCCATTGTTGTTTATTTGGTTAATTCCAAGGGGCTCTCCAGATAGCCAATGCATCTTGGGAGGGGTGTAGGGATCTCTTCCAGCACCATGGCACTTGGCAAGGAACTGAGGACAGGGTAGACCACCTCCTCCTGCAGGTGGAATATGCCAGAGAGCCCAGGTTTGGACCTAGTGACCATGCCAAGCTTTGTTTTATGATCCAAATCACACTGGGCAGCTGGATACGGAGGGTCAGAGACTCAGGGTCGGCAAGAGCCTCTATTTTGAAGAAAGCCCAATACGTAGCGAGCAGTTGTTTCAACGGTATATAGCACAAGACCAAAAGGGGCAGTTTCTCATATTAGAAGGCTTTGGGCAATTTATGGCCATTATAAGACTCCAGGAGGCATGAAAAGAAATTGTCGAACCTCTTTAATAAAGGAGTCTCTGAGAGCATTAAACATGTATGCCTGTTGACTTCCATTTGGACAGATTTTAGAGCCTTTTGTCGGAGAAAGCACCATTTAAGGTAGGCTGATTTCTGAATAGCAGCAATCATAAGTGAGATTAAATAAAACTTGTAGATGGGGAATATGTTGCTACCAAAACCCAGAAAGAACTGATAGATGTTTGACTTGTATATTCTTAAGAAATGTGCCAAATTAAGGCCAGGCGCGGTGGCTCAAGCCTGTAATCCCAGCACTTTGGGAGGCCGAGATGGGTGGATCACGAGGTCAGGAGATCGAGACCATCCTGGCTAACACAGTGAAACCCCGTCTCTACTAAAAAATGCAAAAAACTAGGCGGGCGAGGTGGTGGGCGCCTGTAGTCCCAGCTACTCGGGAGGCTGAGGCAGGAGAATGGCGTGAACCCGGGAAGCGGAGCTTGCAGTGAGCTGAGATACTGCCACTGCACTCCAGCCTGGGCGACAGAGCAAGACTCCATCTCAAAAAAAAAAAAAAAAAAAAAAAAAGAAATGTGCCAAAGTAATCTCCTTGGAGAAGAACGTCATTAGGTAACGTCATACCTGTCCTTCTTGAAAAAGGCAGATGCAATTGATATCTTGTCTGCAAAGACTGTGTTCATGGATAAAGCTGTTGAGGTATGCCATGGATAGTCCAGAAAATGTGGGTTGTATCCCTTCAGAGATAAGGGCACTTTGAGGATGAGAGACTGTTGAAATAGACATTGAATAGATCAACCAAATCTATAACAGCAAAATCTTTACTGGTTGATTGGATAGAAGCAGTAATAATAATATTGGATATTAAGTATGGGGATCTTGAGAGATGGGATCATAACATTGAAACTGTAGCAATCTACTAGAAGGCCCCGTTTTGTTTTGTTTTGTTTTGTTTTGTTTTTGAGGTTTAGGAATAGGCAAAACTGGATTGTCAAATAGAGAAAGAGTGGGGATAATTACCTCTTTATTAATTAGGTTTTAAATAGTAAGTTTTAATTATTGGAGGACCAGTTTAACTTCTATTTGGACATATTAACTCTTTTTTTTTTTTTTTTTTTTTTTTTTTTGAGACAGAGTCTCGCTCTGTCGCAATTTTAGTGTGTACCCACTCTAATTAGATGTGGTCTTGGCTCACTTCAAACTCTACCTCCTGGGTTCAAGCGATTCTCTTGCCTCAGCCTCCCGAGTAGCTGGGATTATAGGTGTCCGCCACCAGGCCCAGCTAATTTTTGTATTTTTAGTAGAGATTGGGTTTCTCTCTCTCTCTCTTCTCTCTCTCTTTCTTTCTTTCTTTTCTCTTTTTTTTGATGGAGTCTCATTGTGTCGCCTAGGCTGGAGTGCAGTGGCGTGATCTCGGCTGACTGCAACTCCATCTCCTGGGTTCAAGCAATTCTCCTGCCTCAGCCTCCTGAGTAGCTGGGATTACAGGTGCACGCCACCATGCCTGGCTAATTTTTGTCTTTTTTTTTAGTAGAGATGGAGTTTCACCATCTTGGCCAGGTTGATCTTGAACTCCTGACCTCGTGATCCACCCACCTTGGCCTCCCAAAGCACTGGGATTACAGGCATGAGCCACTGCGCCTGGCCCCATTTTAATTATTTTAACTGGAAAGTCATATGGTCTCATTTTACTAAGTCAATTTAGAAGTGTGACTTACTTTAATTTAAATGTATTATTCATTGTGTTAGAGCATTTATGCCTAATTTGGGATTATTTATGCCTAGTGGCTATTATGAGTATGGAAAACTTAGGCAAGGCTACATTTAAAGTGAGGCACACTTATATTTCCTCTATTTCACATCTAGTTACTTTTTTAAACTATAGGAAAAGAATGTTTAAATTTAGTGTGACTCCTGGTGTACTATAAGTGGAGCCCAAGTATTTATTAAGTCTATAAAGCTTTGTCAATTGGTGCATTTCAGCAAATACTAAATTTAACTTAGAACCTATTCTGTATAGGCACTAAAGCCAATCAGCACCCTTTTTATCTCTTTTTAGTGTAAATTATTTTAGTATATAGATATTATATTTTAATGCATTTGTTATGTATATTAGTATATATGCTACTTAATGTGACTTTTACTATATAAAGTTTTGATTATGAATTGAATCAAACTATAATTTTCCATTTGAATTCAATTATATGTAATTTATTATATATTTTTATATAATATTTTATCTATACATATACAATTTATTTATTCACTTTTTCTTTTCTTCCCTGTATCCCCACCACCTTTCTGTTTTAGGTTTTTAGCTGCCTTAAACAGGGTTTTTTTTTTTTTTAGGTTTCTGTTTCTGGATGATAACTGGCAGCATAAACCCACTAGGCAATTACAGGAAAAGAAAAGGGAAAGCAAGGGCTCCAGCGGCCTGGCTTTTAGACAGTTTTATTTATGTATTTATGTATGTATTTATTTCTAGGCTTTTAAATCCAATTCCCCCCCCCCTTTTTCAAAATCTTTTATTGTAGAATGGTTTATATGTCTATGCGCTTACATTTTTTTTTTCTGTTTTTTGAAGTCTTTTGTCTGTTTTTGACCATTTATATTTCCTTTAGTATTTACCTGATAAGCTCCTGATGGTCTCAAGTGACCTCTGCTGTGAGCAGTGGCCTCACTTTCTAGGATGTCCCACTCAATCTTAGAGGGTCAGGGTTTCCATTCAAGAGGGCAATAGCGGCACTAGCTTTCTCCTTCACATTCTCTGTTTGGAGTGTGAGACCCTTAGCAGTACTTAAGACAGCCAATGTTTGTTGATTAGGTACTTTTAAAATTAACTGAAACACTTGTTCAGAAAATCTGGGGGAATAGATGGCTGGACCCAGTTGTTCTTTTTCTTTCTCATTTTTTATTAAACATTGAGGGACTGGTCTACAGAGATAAGATGTCCTGTATCACATTGGTTTGAGAGGCACATCTCAACAGCAAGAGGACAACAGCAGAGAAGTTTATGATCTGAACAGCAATATTTGCAGGATGCTGTGATCCCCTAAGGAGGAGCTCCAGGAATGACTCATAGCACATGAACCATTGTTCAGGCAGTGCACTCCCATGACTCTGTGGAATGGTGGAAATTTGACTCAGCAAAGCTCAGAAGGAAAAGGTAAAGTGGTTTATACAATGCCCCCAGGAACATATAACATCCTGGACACGAGGTGCTTTTACATAAACAAGTCAGTTGCCCCCACCAATTTTCAGTGTTACCACTCTTTAGTGGGTCAGTGAATCAGACTTGTCCTACTAGGCACTAGGGGGTAATCACTCCTCATCTGCTTGGAAGGTCCTTTTGGAGAAACTGACATACTCAATTACCTTATATGTACTGTGTTCTGGACCCTGAGTGCTCAGTCAACATGGAGAAATATGTTGAGTGTCCCCAGGCCCTTAGTCCCAGATGTGTCTTATGAAGCAGCTCAGGAAAAGCGGCTTTCTAAGCTCCTCAATTTTAGGCTGGGAATTCAGGGCAACACTTGACAAAAACAACACAGTGCAGCAGTCATCAAGCAGCAAGCACAACAACAACCAGCTACGCTTTCCCAGTGAGTGGCTGCTGTCTGTCAGATCCAGTTAGGAAGCCAAGAGCAGCCTGAAGACATATAATCTCCCTCTGGTGTCAAATTCCCCTGTCCCAATTGTTTTAAAATGAACCCAGGTTTTGCATGGCATAGTGTAAAACATGCAGACATGGAAATGACTGTCATGAAGGAAGAAGTCTTGATACTCACAGATTTCTAGAAACAAGGCCACACAGGGAAGCATCAGGTTGGTCAAGAGGCAGAAAGAGAAAGGGGAACAAAATGGATCTGAGTCATTGAGGTTTCTACATAAAGGGATAGGCAAGGTAGGATAAGCAGGCTTAGGAGTGGTAGTTCGAATAATTCCAGCAGGCTCAGGGGTATAAAGACAGTATTAGTCTGTTCTCATGCTACTTAGACATACCTGAGACTGAAAAAGAGGTTTAATGGCCTCACAGTTTCACATGGCTGGGGAGGTCTCACAATCATGGTGGGAGGCAAAGGAGGAGCAAAGGCATGTCTTACATGGTGGCAGGCAAGAAAGTGTGTGCAGGGGAATTTACCTTTCATAAAACCATCAGATCAGCTGGGCGTAGTGGCTCACGCCAGTAATCCCAGCACTTCGGGAGGCCGAGGCGGGTGGATCACAGGGTCAGGAGATTGAGACCATCCTGACTAACACAGTGAAACCCAGTTTCTACTAAAAATACAAAAAACTAGTCGGGTGTGGTGGTGGGCGCCTGTAGTCCCAGCTACTTGGGAGGCTGAGGCAAGAGAATGGTGTGAATCCGGGAGGCGGAGCTTGAAGTGAGCCAAGGTCACGCCACTGCACTCCAACCTGGGTGACAAAGCGAGACTCCATCTCAAAAACATGAAAGAAAGAAAGAAAGAAAGAAAGAAAGAAAGAAAGACAGACAGACAGGAAGGAAGGAAGGAAGGAAGGAAGGAAGGAAGGAAGGAAGGAAGGAAGGAACCCATCAGATCTCCTGAGACTTTTTCACTATCATGAGAACAGCATGGCAAAACCCACCCCCATGATTCAATTACCTCCCTCTGGGTCCCTCCCATGACGCATGGGGATCATGGAAGCTACAACTCAGGATGAAATCTGGCTGGGACAAAGCCAAACTGTATCAAAGACTGACCTGAATTTTCCTTTTTTGAGTTCTACATGTCACCTTCTACCCACATGGGCCAGGTACCAGATGACCCACAGGCTCCTTACGTGTAGGGCCTGGAACCAGAAATCATAAGTAGCAATTTTTAGAAAAGATTATCATGGTAGATCCTACTCGAATTGGCTTTGATTCAAAGGGGGCACAAAAGTTAACATGAAGTTATATGAAGGAAGAGAGTTCTGGATAAAGGAAATAGACCCTGCACAAAGGCTGTTTGGAAGGGTCATTCCTGCCATGTTCAAAGCAGCAAGGACACCAGTGTAGCTGGAGCAGAATGAACAAGTGAGAGATTTGTAACAGATAAAGTAGGAAAGGGAGCAGGGGCTAGATCATGTGCGGCCTTGTCGGCTACTGCAGGGATTTTGGCTTTTACTCTGAATGAGATAGGAGGTGATGGGTTAAGGGGTTTCAGCAATATGGGAAATGGGTTAAGGGGTATTGAGCAATTCAGTGATTGAAGGACATGATCCAATGGGCTGCTGAGCTAAGAACAGACCACAGAACAAGGGTAGAGGTAGGAAAACTATCAAGAGGCCATTGTAGCTGTCCAGGGGACAGGCAGTGGTGACTGGGACCAGCATGTTAGTAGTGATGGGTAGTAAGAAGTGAGTAAGTTTAGGGTATATTTGGAGAGAGAACAAAGGATATTCTAAGATCTTTGGGGAGAACAATTGGACAGATGGCATTACCACTCACTGATGGGAGGCTGTTCAGGAGGAGCGAGAGTGGGGATGGGGAAAGAGAGAGTTCAGTTTGGGGCATGGAGTTCTCAGTCACCAAAGACCTGAAATATTTTGTGCAATAAGAGAAAATAAGAACATGAAGGTACACAAGCAGATAGAAAGGTTGGCAGGCAGATAAAATAAGTGAGAGAGAAAAGTGGGACCCAGAAAATGATTTATTTAGGATTCTGTTAGAGAATTCATGCATATGGCAGAGAAATGAACAAGATCTAAAGGACTATGTGGGTCTAAACCTAAGCCAAACTCTATGGTAGCTGATTTTTTTAGTCCATAGTTTTATAATTCCAAAAGATGTCACAGATACTGCCAAACAAAAATGTGATAGTTTTATAACTTCAGGATTAGTTGATCACCAAGGAATATATCAAGGAAAAGCTGCTCTAGATTCAATCCTTTTTAATATGAATTTGTATTCATTTCACTGCATCTATAAGCACTTATAAACATACTTTTTCTATAGGAAATTTCTTCCAATCTAATCATAGACTTTGATGCAAGGCAGATTCATAATCCCTCTAATATCTCTACTAACATGTATGTGTTCTTAATCCACAGACTGAGATTTAGAAGTGAATTCTTGTCACAAAGAGGTTCTAAAATGGAGGGAGTTCCAGAAGAAATTACTTAAAAGTTAGCCAAAGCAAATAGTCACTGTACAACTAACTAAAGTCAACAACAATCAGGCAAGTGTGTGCACTAGATAAGTTTTAACACGTATTGTCCTCAAAAGACAAGTTGCCACTTAGTTGGCCGAAATATTTATTTGTCATTATGAAATGCAGTATCTCAGCAGACACCCTACAGGTCAAGTCTTAATTGAGAATCTATGATCTGTCCCTATGCAATGAGAAAGCAGGAAGAAATATAATAGGACAAGGTGGCACAGGCTGATAGGTTATTTAACCGTAACCTGATTCTGTTGCTCCCCTGAAAGACCCTGTATTCCTCTGCACATAAGTTATACTTCCATGATCCTTCCTTTCCTCCTTTTGTCTTCTTCAGCATCATCTTCTAGAACCTTTGCTATTAGTCCAAACTGTACTAGACAAAAGGGATCACAAATGAATAGGACATTATCCCAACACTCTATATCGAAAAGAAAGTAGAAAAAAGTAGATTAGTCCATTTCATTCATTCATTTATTCAGTAAAACTTACAATGAACACTTACTATATTTGGTACCATGTTACTGGAGGTAGAGTTGAATGAACACAGAACTGACCATTAGGGAGTTCACCTTCCATCAGGGGGAGTGGACATGTAAACTAAGGCATGGGGTATAACCTACAGCTTCCATGGTAGGTGCACACACAAGGGCCTGCGGGTACAGCACGGAAGGAGTGTTTCTTTTAATTGGGAACACTGAGATTTGGAAAGGGTTTCATGTAGGATGTGATGCCTAGGTCACATCTCTAAAGGAAAGTAGGCAATTTGCAAGTGAATGAACCAGGAGGAGCTATTACAACATTTCCAAACACAACAGCTAGGGATTTTGCAGAGTCTAATTCTGTAAGCAAAGGGGACTCATTTAAAAGCTTACAGTAATGGAATCATATAACCAGAATTGTTGTTCAAAAATATCACTCTAAAGCAGGTTTAGTGGGTGATTTGGAGAGGGTAAGTCCACAGGCGAGGAGAGCAGTTAAGTGATTAATGCCTTAGTTTGGGAGATGATGAACGCTTGTGTGAGGCAGTGATTGTGGAAATAGGAAACAGAATGTTAAGAATAACTCATCCTCCAATTAAATGTTAGGAGTAAAGCTGGAAGTTATTTAAAATGACTTCTCTTTTGAGTGACTAGGTAAATAGTTATATCAACCAAAGCAGAGAGCTCAAGAGATTGTATAAACTTTGTAGGAAAAATAATGAGTTCATGTTGGGGTAAATACTTAAAAATATCTGTTGATTATAAGCTAGACACTCTTTTAAGCAGTAGCTAACTGCTTCATAAAAGCAAGGGTTCAAGGAGACAGAAGATAAACTACAAATAAATACATAAACAGGATCACATTCGATAGTGAAAGCTGCAAGCAAAAGCTCCATGTAGAAATGTTCAGTAAGCATGCATCTGTGTATGGCAGGCAGGGAACCATGAGTATGTCTTGGCCGAGTTGCATGACTATGAGCCAGCATCAGATCATAAGTGGCCATTGATGTGACAGCAGTGAATGAGAATTCCCAAGAAGAAGACAGAGGGAGCATACAGGTTTGGGAAACAGCAACATACAAACAAAAGATAATAATACACGGCTGAAATGCCAGCATTGATGGCCGTGCATAAATTGCTCTAAAAACTTTGAGGAAAGAGCTATTGATTGCTCTCACATTCGTTAGTGAAGGCTTTATCAGAGAGAAAATATCTGCATAGATGTATTGAAATCTTCTGAGCACTCAAGAAGATAAAGGGAAGTCCAGGCAGAAGGATCCACGTTAGAAATGAAAGAGAGAGTATGGTGGGGAGAGGAGGTGGTCAGGAGGGAGATACAGGTACTTTGGTAAGGTGGGAGGATGTAGTCTATGAGTGAATGTGTGGCAAGAAATGGAGCTGAAATCGCAGGAGAACCAGCTAAAGCCAGACCAGACCCAGATCTATAAACTACTGCTATTGAATATGCATCACTCAAGTGCTATACTTTATCCTCTGTGTTAATGTGACTTTGTGTCATGTTCTTATGTAACTTGTGCTTTTTCTTTTTTGTGGGTTTTAAATTCTTGACTCCCTAGTAATCTGAATAGCTTTTTATGGACAGTGATCTTTGCTTCCTCTTTTAGTCCTCATTGCCTTTTCCCTCTTGCCTTACATCATCATGTCCTTCCTCAGTTGACTTTGAGGCTGATAAAAAAAATTGAAAGAAATAATATATTTCTCAGGTCATAAGAGACTCAGGCTTAGCATTCTTGCAACAAGCTAGCAAAGATGAGGAGATGATTTTTGTAAGGTTTTGGGTAGGATTTCTTTAGCTAAGGAATACTTGTTTGACTGAACAGATAAGTAGGGCAATTGTTGATGGTGAGAAAGAAGCCTTGGCTTTAATTTTCTTCTAAAGTAGAACAAGACAAATAGCAAATGTAGAGCTGTAATTGAAGGCAGTAATATTTAACGGTTACATTTGACTAGAAATCTGATCCAGGATTGTGAGAGTGTGTGTGTGTGTGTGTGTGTGTGTGTGTGTGTGTGTGTGATTTCTTTGAGATCGACATGTCCAAGGGTTGATGCAGATAGAAACATTACATCTAAATACACTGCAATTTTTCACACTTAAAAGTCTAGTCACTAGAAAAAAAGAAGGCTGAGGGGGCTAGATTTTACCCATAAAGTATTTTTCGTAACTTTGGCATAGATTGTTCAGAAATAATTTAAAACAAAGTCAATGGAGTTGGAACTGTTAGTCTTACTTACAAAGAAATTCTCATGCTTTACACATCAACAGCAGGCACAGTTTCCTAAAAATGTTTTACCTTTGGATCTTTATCAAGCTCTTCTCCCTTCATTACCATATCTTGACAGTTTGTCATACCAATTGGGTAAGTTTTCACCATTTTGCAGTTTTGTGCCAATGACATTTCAACCTCTTCATCATCCTGCTAAACAAACAGAATATGTCACAACTGCTAAATAGCTGAACGCCCCCACCCTATTGTCAACTCATTTTTTCCTTTTCTCCCATAAATACTTGCCTTAAATTTGCATTATTCAGGAAACTATCTAGAGCAAGGCAACATTTTACAGATAAAGAAATTGAGACCCTGACGGATGAAAGGCATTACTCAAGATATCACATAGTCTTTTGTGTCAGAACAGGACAGACTAGGTCAGCTCATCCCAAGGCATTTTTCTTTCTTTTTCTTTACTATTCTATTCTATTCTATTCTATTCTATTTTATTTTATTTTATTTTATTTATTTTATTTTATTGAGATGGAGTCTCACTCTGTCATCCAGGCTGGAGTGCAGTGACACGATCTCAGCTCTCCAAAACTTCTACCTCCCAGGTTCAGGCAATTCTCCTGCCTCAGACTTCTGAGTAGCTGAGATTACAAGTATGCGCCACCACGTCTGGCTAATTTTTGTATTTTTAGTAGAGATGGGGATTCACCATATTGGCCAGATTGGTCTCGAAATCCTGACCTCGTAATCTGCCCGCCTAGGACTCCCAAAGTGCTAGGATTAGAGGCGTGAGCCACTACGCCCGACTTTCTTTACATTTTTAATTGACAAACAATAATTTTATATATTCTGGGGTATAATGTGTTGTTTTGATAAATGTTAACATTATAGAATAACTAATTCAAGCTGATTAATAAATCTACCAGCTCACATACTGATCTTCTTTTGTGTGTTTGTGTGGTAAAAACATTTAAAATCTGCTCTTTTAGTAATTTTAAAATATACTTTATTTCTTATTGTGATAATTCTGTGCACTAGATCACTAAAGCCATTCCTCTTATATAACTAAAACTTTGTGTCCGTGATTAACATTTCTCTTTACCTTGTCCATCCCTCTTCCCCAGCCTCTAGGAGCCACTACTGTACTCTCTACTTCTAGGAGTTCAACTTTTTTAGATTCCTCATATGAGTGAGATTTCTCTTTCTGTAGCTTCATTCCTCCTCTGGCGTAAGCATGAATTGAGAGCTCTATGTGATACTATTTGCACAGAAGACTAGTATAGATACCCTTTTGTCAATATCCTCTTCTCTTTCACAAGTCTATCCTTTCACTACTTCCCCCTTTCTTTTCTTCCCATTTAAAATTATAGCACCAATACCTCTGGGCTATCCCTTTTTTCAGAGAGCCTAGATAAGTAAGACTCAGAGTGGGCTGGCAGATGGCTGGGTAGATACAGTAGGGGATTGAGAAGAGGAAACAGATTTGAACAAGCTAACTTTCCCACCTGGAAGTTATTATTACAGCTCAAAAGATTCTCATCTGAGGCAGAAAGTGGCCTGGGAATGGGGGAGGTGGAAGAGGTGTCAGATTATCAGTGATTTCAATTTCCTTTTTTTAGGGAGAAGTTTGTACTTAGAAAATGAAATGCTCCTACTTAGCTGGGCGCTCACAAAATCTTTCCCCTTGCCTCTGGCATAAGACAAGCTGAAGAGAGATATATGACAGTGTACTGGAAAGGGCTGGTCCCCTGTTGGCTCTGCCAACTCTCTCTGGATTTTCCCTTTGCAACTGGAGGAAGATGCCAAATGCATGCTTCTCTAGATGCCAAGAAGAAGCAATTTGCACAATGTCTCTTTCATGTTAAGATTACCCACTTTATGCTATGAATATTGAGGAGAAAACATCCTGGAAATTAGTAGCAGTCGATGAGAGGATAACATATACCCTGCAACCTCTTCCTTATTATGGGGGAATTGCAAGAACTCTGTGCTACACCAGAAATATATTACTGCAATTTCGTCATTGCAACATTATAACATTACAACATTATTGCACTAGGTTATGGTTTAGGAGGTCTCTACAGAATGAGGAGGTCTTTTGTTCCAGTGCCTCCCCAGCCTTTTTTTTTGAAATGGAGTCTTGCTCTTCCCCCAGGCTGGAGTGCAGTGGCATGATCTCGGTCCACTGCAACCTCCACCTCCCAGGTTCAAGTGATTCTCCCACCTCAGCCTCCCGAGTAGCTGTGACTACAGGCACATGCCACTATGCCCAGCTGATTTTTGTATTTTTAGTGGAGATGGGGTTTCACCATGTTGAACTCCTGACCTCAAGTGCTCCGCCAGCCTCAGCCTCCCAAAGTGGTGGGATTACAGGCATGAGCCACCATGCCTGGTTCCAATCTCCCTTCAGAACCCTCCCCATTTTGTCATTCCTCTATCATATTGTCTTGCTGAATGTGGCATATCTCCAGTACCCTCAGTGACAGGAAATTCACTACACACTGAAGCAGTTCACAACAGTTAATGACAGTTGTGATGGTTAAAGTTCTCTATGTTTAGCCAAAATACTGTAGATTTGACTCACAGCTCTTCATTCATCATAGGGAAATTTATCTTCTGGAATTTGGATCCCATGTGCTTAGGAATGAGGAATAGGAAAGGTCTGCTATGATATACATTTTCATTATTGTAAACACATCCTTAACAAATAATAAAAGTGAGCACAGTATCTAACTTTCTCTAAGAGGCATTAATTAATGTCACTTGAAGGTCACATGTTACAAAGCAGTGTAGTAAGTTAAAAATAAATAAATAAAATTCTAGTCTGTTAGAGGTTTCCTGAATTCTAATCATCTGATGTATGGATTCTCATTTAAAATTTCTGAAAAGAGAATGAGGATACATAATATAACCTTTTCTGCCGTTGCTCATATTTAATCCCAATAAAGATGCACAGTCCTACTATTTTGGAGATTATGAAGCTGTTGCCAAAACGCTGTCTTCTTTTCTTGCATGGCTCTATAGGGTATTCGTGCCAAATAAACAAGGCAGTTACTTTTAACTTTTCAAAATAGTTTCATTGAGCTATAGCTGACATACACTAATTTGCACAAATTTAAAACTTCTAATTTGGTAGATTTTGACATAAGTCTACATCCACAAACCCGTCACTGCAATCAAGATAGTTTCCTCATTTTCCTCTGGGATCGCTCCCTCCTGACCTTACCACCTTATTCCTAACGACCAGGCAACAACTGCTCTGCCTTTTGTTTCTAGAGATTGTTTTAAATTTTCTGAACTTCTATACATATGAAATCATACAATGTGTACTCTTTTTTGGGGGGGAGGTCTGACTTCTTTAACTCAACATAAATATTTTAAGATTTATGACTGGGCATAGTGGCTCACGCCTGTAATCCCAGCACTTTGGGAGGCCGAGGCAGGTGGATCACGAGGTCACGAGATTGAGACCATCCTGGCTAACATGGTGAAACCCTGTCTCTACTAAAAATACAAAAAATTAGCTGGACGTGGTGGCAGGCGCCTGCAGTCCTAGCTACTCGGGAGGCTGAGGCAGGAGAATGGCGTGAACATGGGAGGAAGAGCTTGCAGTGAGCCGAGATCGTGCCACTGCACTCCAGGCCTGGGTGACAGCGAGACTCCATCTCAAAAAAATAAAAAATAAATAAATAAATAAAAGATTTATTAACATTGTTGCTTGTTTCAATAGTGTATTTATTTCTATTGCTAAATAGCATTTTGTAGCAAGGATATACTATTCACCTATTGGTGGACATTTGTTTCTTTTCATTTTGGGGTTACTACAAATAAAGCTGCTGTTGACATTTGTGTACAATCTTCATATGGATTTACATTTTTACTTTTCCTGGATGAATACCTAGGAATGAAATGGCTGAGTAATACTGTAGCAATATTACTTACTGAGTAGTCACTTGATTAAAAACATCCAGTCAAGTTAAGTGATGGCTTCTCCATGCTATGGTGACATAAATATTAGTAGGAAGTTAATTAAAAATTGTTGAATAAACAAATCAATTAATATTTTCTGGACAATTTGCATCTCATCTTCTTTATTTCAATCAAAAACTCAATAAACTCTATACAGTTGTTTATAAAGGAAACTCAAAAAGGTTGGGAAATTTACCTTCCATCACAAAGCTTACATATTGCAAAGGTAAGATTCAAAGCCAGTAGTGTCTCCAGAACCATTACCCCGCCCCCACTTCATCTATCAATCTTTTTCATCCTGTCTTTTTTTATGCCTCAGTGAGGTTTAAGGAGTAGAAGCATTTTTAGCCAGGTGGGTGGTATTTGTTTCTTTTCTTTTCTTTTCTTTTAAGTTATAGGATACATGTGCAGAATGTGCAGGTTTGTTATATAGGTAAACTTGTACCATGGCGGTTTGTGGCACCTACCAACCCCTCATGTAGGTGTTAAGCCCAGCATGCATTAACTGTTTATCCTGCTGTTTTCACTCTCCTACCCACCTCCCAACAACAGGCCCCAGTGTGTGTTGTTCCCCTCCCTGTATATCCATGTGTTCCTATTTTTTGGCTCCCACTTAGAAGTGAGAACATGCAGTGTTTGGTTTTCTGTTCTTGGGTTAGTTTGCTGAGGATAATGGCAACCAGCTCCATCCATCCATATCCCTGCAAAAGACACGATCTCATTGCTTTTTATGGCTGCATAGTATTCCATGGTATATATGTAGCACATGTTCTTTATCCAGTATATAATTGATGGGTATTTGGGTGGATTCCATGTCTTTGCTATAGTGATGCAATGAACACACGTGTGCATATATTTTTATAATAGATATATTTTTATAATAGAATAATTTATATTCCTTTAAGTATATATCCAGTAATCGGATTGCTGAGTCAAATGGTATTTCTGGTTCTAGGTCTTTCAGGATTCACCACACTGTCTTCCATAATGGTTGAATTAATTTACATACCCACCAAAAGTGTACAAGTTCCTGTTTCTTCATAGCCTTGCCAGCATCTATTTTTTTCTTGACTTTTTAACGATTGCTATTCTGACTGGTGTGAGATGGTATCTCATTGTGGTTTTGATTTGCATTTCTCTAATGATCAGTGATGTTGAGCTTTTTTTCATATGCTTGTTGGTCGCATAAAAGTTGTTTTTTTTTTTTTTTTTTTTTTTTTTAAGACAGCCTCACTCTGTTGCCCAGGCTGGAGTGCTGTGGTGTGACTCTCGGCTCACTGCAACCTCCGCCTCCCGGGTTCAAGCAACTCTCCTGCCTCAGCCTCCTGAGTAGCTGAGATTACAGGTGCCCACCACCACACCTGGCTAATTTTTTTGTATTTTTAGTAGAGGCGGGGGTCTCACCATGTTGGCCAAGCTGGTCTCGAACTCCTGACCTTAAATGATCCACTCTGCCTCCCAGAGTGCTGGGATTACAAGCATGAGCCATTGCACCCGGCAAATGTCTTTTTTTGAGTAGTGTCTGTTTATGTCCTTTGTGGTGGGTAGTATTTGAATAGGAGAAAAAAACAAAGACTAAACATATGAAAATGAAAAATCGTGAGATGTATTTGGGAGACTGCAAAGAGATTAGCCTGCAAGAAGTGAGGATTTATATAGGGAATTAGTGGAGATTGAGCCTGGGATCCACATCCCACCTACAGAATTACCACTTTTTCCTCTGAGACAGGGAGAACTGCTATATATTTCTGAGCAAATGTGTGACAGGATGAATTGAAGTAATCAAGCACAGGGTCTGGATTCATTGAGGCAGAGTGGTGTCCACTGAAATGCCCACTAAAATCTCTGATTGTGTGGAAGTGACAGTTTGAAAATGAGGATGACAAAAAGAATAGAAGGGAAGGTGCTGGTGTGACAGGCCCTCGGAGAAGAAATGGTCTATATTTTGTGACTAATTAACGAATTGTTGAATTTTACCTTCATAACTTGCCCCTCTGTAATAGGAGATAAGCCTTGTTTAGTCCTAAGGTTTAATCAGGGAAGCTGATCGGCATTATTTTCTTAGTTAAATAGAGAAAAAGTGTTTACTCACTTGTCGTTATTACTAGGTCCAGTATTGTAAGAATAAACGGTTCTTTTTAGATGACCATGATCTTATAGTAGCTTTTTTTGGGTCGTACAAATAGAGATAAAAATATAAGATGATTGAAAGGGTCAACTGATTGTGAATAATCTCAAATCATTCTCTGCAAGATGCTGCTAAAAGAATTCTCAGATTGACGTATTGACATTTTCTTCTTTGCTCCCCAAAGTACTGCTCACTAAATTTCAGTTATTGGAAGGCCTGCTATTGTTTGGTACCAGTTATTTGAAGTTCAGCAGCATGAGGTTTATGTTTAAAATGTGTGACTCATGTTTAACCTTGTCAGGTTTTAGATGAAAAGGGGAGTTCAGAAAACACTGGTGTGTAAACAATTGGAATAGCCTTCAAGGAAAAAAAATATGAGACTAAAAGAGCTGTCAAGCTGGGAAAGTCTTAAGAAGAATCTCTGGATAATGGTTTATAATATTATCTTTCCCTAAGGACCCAAGAAATGGAAAATATATTAGTTTTTCGATGAGTAGCTTTTGGCAAAGCACCATCAGTGCACTTCGTTAAAAACATCTTGGTGCCTCAAACCCGCAGGCTGGAATATGTAATACATATGTTGAAGGTCTGATGGGGCCTTATGAGGAAGTGATCCCTGGGAGACCCCATGAGAAAGATACTCAGAGAAACAGACTTTCCTGCATCCTTCCATGGGTTTTAAAAATCCAGTGAAAGAGTCGTTTAACTGCTATGGTTTCTATTTCTTACTTTCTTCCCTCCTCCACCCTCATTTTGCCCCCTGTCCCTCCAGTTGAGGGGGAACATTCCTTATATCAGCCTGGAACTATGCAGTCACGGGTGCCACTGATTTCCATCCCCCAGTACAATCTTTGAGGCTGGAGCTCTGGGGCTGTGCCACAGTCAGAGTGGGTATAGTCTGAGGACAGCCTGGGTGCAGAGAGAATAATCGAGTAAGTTTCATGTCAGAGACTATGAATTAAATCATCTACACAATCAATCTTTTCATTTTCTCAACAACCTTATGATGATTTGCCTCCATCATAGTCAAAGGAAAGGGCACAGCATAACTTGTCAAAGCTTCTCCTGTTAGTGTGAAGCAAGCAGATTTGTCTCACTCTGTGGCAGAAGCTATTGGTACCCCAGCTATAACCCCTCCTCTGTGCAAGGCAGCCGGTGTCCTGCCTGAGAACTTCCAGCGGCAGTACCAAGGTAGGTTGGGTGTTCTAGAGAGCATTCCCTGCACAAAGCAGACAACTGACGGTGGATGATGGAAGCTGGTACATCAATACTCTGACTCCTCTACCCTTTGGATGGGATCACATATTATTGATTTTATGACTCTCCCCCCAGTGGGATTAAGCTCCTGTTATAGTGGTAACTGGGTTGATCATGCATTTGTTGTTGGCCATCTTCCCTGCATTACTTTCCCACCACATTATTAGTGCTTCTTTCAATTAATTCTCACATAAATTACTGGACTCGTAACTTTCCAAGGAAACCTAAACCAGGAAACTCTATAAAGCCAAACATTCTCCTAAAGGCTTTAGGGATGATAACCTGTTAGACACGTTTATGTGTGTTATGTTTCAGCAGCCTTTATTAATCTTTCTCCTTCATTCTGGATCCCTCTGTTTCAATCCTTCAGGTGACCAGGACTTCCTGCCTCCAGATGCTTTCCCCATCCTCATTTTTCTCCAACATTAAAAAATTTCCACTGCCATCGAAGTAAATCAACCTCAGACATGAGTGATTGATAGCTTTTCACTCTGTCAAATACATTTGCATTTCAAAATAACCTGCTTTTATCCAAACAGATCTCTAGTAAATGCTGGATAAGGGATTTAGGGTTCAGTAGAACCAAAGACCTTCAGGATTTGTGGTATGTAAAAGTCAAAGGAACTGAGGAAGGAAGCAGAAACTCCTTAAAGAAGCTGGGTAAGACATTATCAGGGAAATAACATATGAGTTGGGCTTTGCAAGACAAATAGGACTGAATCAGCCTGCAAAGACAGGGAAACATGTTTGCAGTAGAAGGACTCTGTTTTTTAAATTTTTGAAATAATTTTCGATTTACCTAAGAATTTCAAAGACAATACAGAGAGCTCCTGTACGCCACTTACCCAGCTTTCCTCAATGTCAATATCTTATATTTCCAGTATGTAGTTAATAAAAACTAACAAATTAATAATGACAAAACACCCTTAGCTATACTACAGACTTTATTCAGATTTCACTAGTTTTTCCGACAATGTCCTGTTTTCTTTTCTAGAATCAAGCCAGGAAACCACATGGCATTTAATCATTATGTTTCCTTAATCTCCTTCAGACTATGACAATCAATCAGTCTTTCAGAAAGATCCTTTAATTCTCACAATCCAAACAATGTGGGTTTTTCCAAATTATAAGCCCATTCTATAGGTGAAAAAACTGGGTTTCACAAATAAGAAGTGAATACTGAGGGTAACATTTAACTAGAACTAGGACTAGAACCTGTGTCTGCTGCTTAGTCAGGAATCATTCTATCATGCCACATTTTTATCTTTTCTCCTCTTCATTTGGACTCTTTCCCATTCCTTCTCTCCTATCATTTATTTTTGGATGTTTTCCTTTATCTGCTCACTTTCTCCATGTTTAGGGCTTCTTCCCTACCATATTTAGGATGAGCAGGCTGGGCAGGAGAAGAGATAATATCTTCTGGTTTATCACTTCTATGACTGCTAGGTTGGTCATAAGGCTAGTCTTGTCTGGCCTCAAACAGACTGGACTAGCAGACACCTTGAAAAAAGACTGTTGGAAGCAGACAGGAGTCTTGCTTTTTTATTGCAACAAAAGGAAGACATTCTTTCAGGCCAGTGGAAGCTACGGGTCAGATGCCTTTCAATCATGAAGAGTTCTCTTTCACCACTGGTTACACATCTTCTTTCTCCCCCATGCCATTGAGCCTTCATTAATTTTGGCCCAGAGTTTTCCTTCTCAAAGTGGATAAAAGGCAAGGAACTGCTGCTCCCCACCTGGAGGGCTAGACCGTAACTATGTCCTGGGGGAGAATGGCACATTTCCAAAATGACCATTGACAGCCAAAGCATTATAATACATGTGGCCTTGTACCATGGGAGGATATAAATCATGTTTCACACCTGGCCCTGTCTGTTTATTAGGAGTTATTTGCAAAGCACTGTGCATACCCTTGTATTCTGTAGTTGATAGTGCTCTCCTTCCTGGAACAAATTTCCTCTAAAACTGAGATTGTAGAGGGTCATCATGAGCTTTATTTATGAATGCAGCTAGGAGACAAAGCCTGACCCAAGGAACTAATGCAGAAAAGCTCTTAGCACAATGGTAAATGAATTTAGAGACCCACACCCTCACACCAAAGCAGTACTTTTCAGAAGCTACAGGGGGTCTATAAAACTGGAAAGCAGGTCATTTCAGCTAGATGTATGGATGACATCACTTTTTTGTGCCTGGGGCTTCTTCTCCCCATTTTCCATTCTCTACTTCCCAGCCTGTGATAGACATGTGACTAGATGCTAATAGAACAATAAGAGCCAGACGCAGTGGCATATGCCTGTAATCCCAGGACTTTGGGAGGATGAGGCAGGCAGATTGCTTGAGTCCAGGAGTTCAAGACCAGCCTGGGCAACATGGTGAAAGCCTGTTTTCACTAAGAATTCAAAAATTAGCCAGCTGTGGTGGGGTGCACCTGTAGTCCCAGCTACTTAGGAGGCTGAGGTGGGAGGATCACTTGATTTGGGAGGTGGAGGTTGCAGTGAGCCCAGATGGCATCACTGCACTCCAGCCTGGGTGGCACAGTGTCTTTAAAAAATGGAAAGGTGAGTTTTCAAGGAGAATTAAAAAGTATGTGGGGGAGGTATATGTGTGCTGGAGAACAGTGGTGGTGAAAGAAGTAGATCCTCTATTGAGGATTAGCCCTTAGAACTAACCCAGTTGGAGCTTCCATTGGCAGAAAAGGAAACAGGTATTAAGGGGGCACTGACTTATTAGCCAGAAGCAAAGTCAGAACTAGAACCAGTCTTTGTCTACGTAATTGATCTCTCCTCTCTAGGAACTGTGCAACTGCAATATCCCAGAGGCCAAGTCTTCTTCAAGCTCAGCCCAGTGAGATCTAAAATTGGGCACTTACCAGAAATTAACAGAAAAGTATGGCAAAAAGGTGAGCGTTCTCAGTAATATTAGTCCTGTATATCCTTGCCAAGTTAAAGTATGTATTAGTTTCCCTGTGTAGTAGAAAGAAAGTGTTTTATCCCAGTTTATACCAATAATTAATAGGACCAGGTCTTGTGAGTTGAAGCTCATTGCTTATATTACTAAAATATTGTCTCTCTAATGTATATTATTACCTACAAGCTCCATGAAGGAAACAATAATGTCTGTTTGGGTCATTACTGTTTCTTTAGTACCAAAAACTATTGTTATAGCCTTCCATTTTTTTTTTTTTTTTTTTTTTTTTTTTGTAGACCATATCAGAGTCCACATTTATATGATCTGTGTGCCTATTTATTCAATGTCTAACTCTCTCAGGACACACTGAATATCTTGAGTTCATGGGTCAAGTTTGTTTTGCTTCTCATTGCATCTCTAACTCATAGCGGTAGGATTGCTGGATCATATGGTAGTCCTAGTTTTAGTTTTCTGAAGAACCTCCAAACTATTCTCCATAGTGGTTGTACTAATTTACATTCCCACCAACAGTGTATGAGAGTTCCCTTTTCTCCACATCCTCTTCAGCATTTGTTATGGCCTGTTTTTGGATAGAAACCATTTTAAATTGGGTGAGATGGTATCTCATTGTAGTTTTGATTTGCATTTCTCTATGATCAATGATGTTGAGCACCTTTTCAAGTACCTGTTTGCCAAGTGTATGTCTTCTTTTGAGAAATGTTGACTCATATCTTTTGCTCATTTTTAAATCAGATGATTAGATTTTTTTCCTATAGAGTTGTTTGAGCTCCTTATGTATTCTGGTTGTTTAACTCAATGTGATTCCATCTGTCCATTTTTGCTTTGGTTTCCTGTGCTTGTGGGATATTAGACAAGAAGTCTTTACCCAGATCAATGTCCTGGAGAGTTTCCCCAATGTTTTCTTTTATAGTTTCATGTTTGAGGCTTTAGATTTGAGCTTTTACTCCATTTTGATTTATTTTTGTATATGGAGAGAGATGGTCTAATTTCATTTTTCTGCATATGGATATCCAGTTTCCCAAGGACCATTTACTAAAGAGATTGTCCTTTCTCCAATGTATGCTCTTGGTATCTTGTGGAAAATGAGTTCACTGTAGATGTATAGATTTATTTCTAGATTCTCTATTCTGTTCCATTGGTTTGTGTGTGTGCTTTTATGCCAGTACCATACTGTTTTAGTTACTATAGCTCTGCAGTATAATTTGAAGTCAGGTAATGTGATTTCTTCAGTTTTGTTCTTTTTGCTCAGAATAGCTGTGGTCATGTTGGGTCTTTTGTGGTTCCATATTAATTGTAGGATTATTTTTTCTATTTCTGTGAAGAATGTCATTGGTATTATGATACGGATTGCATTGAATCTGTAGACTGCTTTGGGCAGTATGAACATTTTAACAACATTGATTCTTCCAGTACATGAACATGGAATAATTTCCCATTTTTGGTGTCCTCTTCATCAGTGTTTTATGGTTTTCATTGTAGAGATCTTTCACTTTGTTGGTTAATTCCGAGGTATTTAATTTAATTTGTAGCTATTGTAAATGGGATTAGTTTCTTGATTTTTAGATTGCTCACTTTTGGCATATAAAAATGCTATTAATTTTTGTGTGTTGATTTTGAATCCTGTAATCTTACTGAATTTGTTTATCAGTTCTAATAGTTTTTTGGTAGAATCTTTAGGTTTTTCCAAATATAAGGTCACATCATCTGCAAACAAGGATAATTTGATTTCTTCCTTCTCAGTCTGGATGCCCTTTATCTTTCTCTCGTCTGATTGCTCTAGCTAGAACTTCCAGTACTATGTTGAATAAGAGTAGTGCAAGAAGGCATCTTTTTTTTTTTTTTTTTTTTAAATTCCAGATCTTAGAAGGGAGGCTTTCAGTTTATCCCCATTCAGTATGATATTAGCTGTGGGTCTATCATATATGGCTTTTATTGTGTTGAGATATGTTCCTTCTATACCCAGTTTTTTAAGGGGTTTTTTTTTTTTATCATGAAGAGATGTTGAATTTTATCCAATGCTATTCAGCATCAATTGAAAAGAACATACGGTTTTTGCCCTTCATTCTGTTCATATGATGTATCACATTGATTGATTGGTGTATGTTGAACCATCCTTGCATCCCTGGGGTAAATCCCACTTGGTCATGATGAAGGATCTTTTAAACATGTTGTTGAATTCAGTTTGTTAGTATTATTTTGAGGATTTTTGCATCAATGTTCTTTAGTGATATTGGCCTGTAGCTTTCTTTTCTTGATGTGTCTTTGTCTGGGTTTGGTATCAGGGCAGTACTGGCCTCATAGAACGAGTTTGGAAGTATTCCCTGTTCCTCCATTATTTTGGAATTGTTTGAGTAGGATTAGCATTAGTTCTTTAAGTGTTTTGGTAAAATTCAGCAGTGAAGTCATTGGGTTTTGGGTTTTCTTTGCCAGGAGAGTTTTTATTATAGCTTCTATTTCATTATTTGTTATTGGTCTGTTCAGGTTTTGGATTTCTTCATGGTTTAATCTTGGTAGGTGGTATGTATGTAGGGAATTTATATGTTTCTTCCAGATTTTCCCAGTTTTTTGGCATATAGTTGCTCATAGTAGTCTCTAATGTTCCTTGGAATTTCTGCAGTGTCAGTTGTAATGCCTCTTTTTTCATCTCTGATTTTATTTATTTAGGTCTCTTCTCTTTTTTCTTTAGGTAGTATGGCTAAAGGTTTGTCAATTTTGTTTATCTTTGCAAAAAACTAGCTTGTTTCATTGATCTTTTATATATTTTTCATTTCAATTTCATTTATTTCTGCTCTGATCTTTATGATCTTTTCTTATACTAATTTTGAATTTGGTTTACTCTTGCATTTCTACTTCTTTAAGATGCATCATTAGGTTGTCATTTAAAGTTTTTCTATGTTTTTGATGTAGGTACTTATTGCTATAAACTTTCCTCTTAGTGCTGCTATTGCTGTATCCCATAGGTTTTGATTTGTTGTGTTTCCATGTTCTTTTTTTTTTCCAAGAAACTCTTAAATTTCCTTCTTAATTTATTTATCAATCCACTGTTCATAAGGAACATATTGTTTAATATCCATGTGTTCATATAGTTTCCAAAATTCTTCCTGTTACTGATTTTTAGTTTTATCCAATGTGATCAGAGAAGATACTTGATATAATTTAAAAAAAAAAAAAATTAAGACTTGTTTTGTGGCCTAATATGTGGTCTACCATTGAGAATAATCCATGTGTTGACAAGAAGAATGCGTACACTGTAGCCATTGAATGACATGTTCTGTAAATATCTATTAAATCTATTTGGTCTATAGTGCAGATTAAGTCTGATGTGTCTTTGTTGATTTTCTATCTGGATGATCTGTCCATTGCTGAAAGTGGGGTATTGAAATCTCCAGCTATTATTTTATTGGGGGTCTAGCTCTCTCTTTAGTAACATTTGCTCTCTATATATCTGGGTGCTTCAGTGTTGAATGCATCTATGTTTACAATCATTATATTCTCTTGCTGAATTGGCCCTTTTATCATTATATAATAAACTATTTTTCTCTTTTTATACTTTTGTCTTGAAATCTATTTTGTCAGATATAAATAAAGCTACTCTTGTTTTTTTTTATGGTCTGGTTCCCATTTGCATGTAATATCTTTTTTTTTTTTTTTGAGACAGGGTCTCACTCTGTCACCCAGGCTGGAATGCAGTGGCATGATATCGGCTCACTGCAACCTCCGCTTCCTGGGTTTAAGTGATTCTCCTGCCCCAGGCTCCCAAGTATCTGGGATTATGAGTATGCGCCACAATGCCTGGCTAATTTTTGTAATTTTAGTAGAGACAGGGTTTCAACATGTTGGCCAGGCTGGTCTCAAACTCCTTACCTCAGGTGATCCATCTGCCTCAGCCTCCCAAAGTGCTGGGATTACAGGCTTGAGCCACCGCGCCCGGCCGGGTCTTGGTTTTTAATACATTCAGCCACTCTGTCTCTTCATTGGAGAGTTTAGTCCATTTACATTCAATGTTATTATTGACAAGTAAGAACTTACTCCTACTATTTGTATTGTTTTCTGATTGTATTGTGGTTTTCTCTTCCTTCTTTTCTTCCTTCTGGTCTTCCTTTTAGAGATAGCGTTTTTCTATGGTGTTATGTTTTAAATTCTTGCTTTTTATTTTTTGTGTATCTGCTGCATGTTTTTGGTTAAAGGTTATTATAAGGCTTGCAAATAATATATTATAATCCAGTATTTTAAACGGATGACAACATTGATTGCATAAACAAATTAACAAGCAAGCAAAGAGAAACCTAGTAAAAACTCTACACTTTAAGTTTGGCTTTCCACTTTTTAACTATTTTTTGGTTTCTATTTATATCTTTTTATACTGTCTATGTCTTAAAACAGTGATTGTAATTATTATTTCTAATATGTTCATCTTTTAGTTCTTCTACTGAACATATGAGTAGTTTATATGCCATGATTACAGTGTTATAATATTATGTTTGTATGTGTGGTTACTATTATTAGTGAGTTTTCCACCTTCAGATGATTTCTTACTGATCATTAGCATACTTTTCTTTCAAATTAAAGAACTTCCTTGGCTGGGCACAGTGGCTCACGCCAGTAATCCCAGCACTTTGGGAGGCCGAGGCAGGCAGATCATGAAGTCAGGAGATCGAGACCATCCTGGCTAACACAATGAAATCTCGTCTCTACTAAAAAATACAAAAAATTAGCCAGACATGGTGGCAGGCGCCTGTAGTCCCAGCTACTCGGAAGGCTGAGGCAGGAGAATGGCATGAACCCAGGAGGCGGAGCTTGCAGTGAGCTGAGATTGTGCCACTGCACTCCAGCCTGGGCGACAGAGTGAGACTACATCTTGGGGAAAAAAAAAAAAAAGAGGTGGAATCTCTTTCCTACTCCTTGTAACTTGATTTATAGAATAGAGCAGAAGTGCTATTGGAGTTTGGGAGCCTTAGATTCAAAAAGCCTTGTTACTTTCATCTTAAACTCTTGGAAGAGTTCCTTGAGTCAGTCACAAAAGCAGCCACTCTAGCCTTCAGGAGGATGAGAGGTTACATAAAAGCGAACTAATATGCTCTGGTTAATAGTCAGTCAGCCTCAAATGCCAGATATATGAGTAAGGCTATCTTCAAGCCCAGCTGACCACCCAGTTGAATGTAGCTTCTTGAATGAGCTCAGGCAAATCAAGAAAGGAATCGGTCAGGCCCAGCCAGCCAACCAACGAAGCTAAGAGAAACAATAAATCATTGTTGTCTTAAGACACTAAGTTTTCAGGTGGTTTGTTATGCGGCAATAGTTAACTGCATAAAACTGATATGGTGAATAAAACAGAGTAAGAATCATATGGGGTGGTAGAGATTGGCTATTTTATACAGATGGTTAGAGAAGTCCCACAGAGAAGAGCTTTCTGAACAGAGGAACAGCAAAGGCAAAGGCTGTGAGGCAGGAGCATGCTTGTACGGAGTGTGATGAACTGTAAGGAGATCAGTGTATCTGCAATAAAGTGAGAGGGTAAGAGTGTTAACAGATAAATGCAGAGAACAGGGAAAACGGAATGTCATTGGAGGGTTTTTATCAAATATCTGCCTAGCAGTCTGCAAGAAACTCATAATAAAAACAGGCCTGACATATGGACCCTGCCCAATATATAGGGGCAGGAGGGAGGAGAATAAAATTACTCTAACCCCTTATGGAAAGAACATGAAGACACTTATGAAAGTCCTATGGGACAGAGGTCAGAGTAACTAAACTTTCCTGAGACTGTCATACAGCTTCTCAATAAATTGAGAACTGGAGGGTAGTGAGAGATAAGAGGAGTTTGTTCAGTCACTGAGAGAATGAAGAGCGTGCTAGGTAGAAAGAAAAGTATATGAAAGAAAGCAGGGATGGGGTCAAGTATTCAAGTCAATGGGAGAGAGGAGGGCGTTTTGTAAAAATGTGTACTGTTGTGGATGCTTAAGAAGCAACTCTGTGGTTAAACAAGCACAGTTCTAAGAATTTCTGTGTTGGACTTTATCTCTGGGAGAAACAGGAACTGTGTCTCTCCTGTCTGCCAGTGCATACCTTGTGCTTAGCACAGTATAGAACACATATAAGGCACTCAGTCATTGTGGACTCACTAAACAAATTGGTTCAACTATGTTAATTAGCTTTCCCAAAACTTATTAGACGACAAAATTTATCTCCCCCTGCTCATGCTATCCAGAATGCCTTGCAGTGTATCTTAAAACAGCTTTGGTTGGGAAAACTTTGAAGAATGCTGCCAAAGCCCAGGATTTTAGCTGGAGCACAAAGGATAGGTGATAAGATGGAGCTAAGCTGGGCCACTTTGGAAAGTCAAGGGTCTTAAGTCTTGTAATATCTGTTAATGAAAGCCATTAAAAAAAACTCAGTAGAATTACATGATAAAATGTATTTTTCTTTTTTTTTTTGAGATGGAGTCTTGCTCTGTCGCCCAGGCTGGAGTGCAGTGGCCAGATCTCAGCTCACTGCAAGCTCTGCCTGCCAGGTTTACGCCATTCTCCTGCCTCAGCCTCCTGAGTAGCTGGGACTACAGGCGCCCGCCACCTCGCTCAGCTAGTTTCTTGTATTTTTAGTAGAGATGGGGTTTCACCGTGTTAGCCAGGATGGTCTCAATCTCCTGACCTCGTGATCCACCCGTCTCGGCCTCCCAAAGTGCTGGGATTACAGGCTTGAGCCACCGCGCCCGGCCGATAAAATGTATTTTCTTATAATAATAACTATTTGATGCATAGAGGATGAAAGGGAAGCAATTGGAGACCTACGCACTAGCTAGAAGTTACCGATTCATTACAAGTGTGAGGTTGTGAGGATGTAAACTAGGATGTTAGGCTGAAGATTATTTTGAAGTTCTAACTTTTTAGATAGCATACATATACAAGTAGTAGAAACGTAGGAACATATGATATTTATGTTTTAGTGAAAAGGGTAATTTGATAGCTGATGTCACAACCAGATGTATTTATAGCCTTGCAGATTTTTATGTGTACCCACAAATATGTTAATTCCCCACTTTCAGCATAGTTTTATTTGGCCTAGAGCAACTCGCATAAATGTTTTTGGACCTCAGCAGCCAAATACTCAAGTAGTATCAGTAAAAGCCATATTATGAAAGTTTAAGGCATAAGTAACAACACAATAGCTGAAGGGGCAGAATTGGGCTTCAGAAGTTTTTGTCTGCTTGCATGAAAATTATGTGCGTGTGTGTGTGTTTATTTTGAATTCAAGTACTTGTTAGCATTTGATTTAATTTTTTTCTTGTGTGCGTTTTTAATTAAATAGAAACATGCTTTACAATATGATTTTTCTTTTTTTCTCTTAATACAAAATGGCATCTGTACCAGTGAATATAGATGAATATAGTTCTATTTTAAATTCTTATTTAAGAAATTATATTTAATTAACAAAAATTATATATATTTATGGTGTACACTGTAAAGCCTTGATACATGTACACATTATGAAATGGCTAAACCAAGCTATTTAACACATGTATTACTTCACATACTTATCTTTTTTGATGAAACACTTAAAATTGATTTTCAGTAATTTTCAAATATATAATACATTGTTATTAACTGTAGTCATCATAATGTACAACAGATCTCTTGAACTCATTCCTTCTATTTCACTGAAATTTTTGTATCCTTTGACCAACACCTCCTCAAATCTTTCAGCCTTCAGCCTCTGGTACCCACCATTTTACTGTTTCTATGAGTTGGATTTTTTTATACTCCACATATAAATCAGGTCATGAGGTATTTGTCTTTCTGTGCCCGGCTTATTTCACATAACATAATATCCTCCAGGTTCAGCCATGTTGTCACATGATTTTCTTCTTTTACAAGATTGAATAGTTTCCATCGTGTATATAGAGTCAATTTTCTCCATTGATTCATCCATTAATGAACACTTAGGTTGATCCCATATCTTGACTATTGGGAATAATGCTGTAATGAATATGGGAGAGCAGATATCTCTTTGAAATATTGTTTTATATCCTTTGAATATATACCCAGCAAAAGGATTGTGCTGAATTATATGGTATACGGTAACTTTATTTTTAATCTTTTTGAGAAACCTCCATATTATTTTAAATAATGACTGTACTAATTTACATTCCCATCACCAGTGTACAAGAGTTCTCTTTTGTCCACATTCTCGCAAACACTTGTTACCTTTTGTCTTTTTGATAATAGCCTGCCAGCATTTTAAAATGTAGAATTTCACATAAAACATATATTTTCAGGTTCTATTAAAACGTCAGATGCACCATTACTGGGCCAGCATTCCCACAAGAAAACAGTCCTATCTCCGAATATTGCTTAGGCTCAGCCTATAGGGACACAGGTGGCTTCTGTGGGTGCCTAGCCAATAATTAGGGGCTGTTTATATAGACTCTTCAAAAATGTTTTCCTCTTTACCAGTAGAAACTCTGATGCACAATACTACTCTACTAATCACAGGCTACTTTGGTAAAATTTATTGATCAAAAGAGTTTATTGTTTTTGCTTATTTACTTAGTTTTTAAAAAGGAATATTTAGGCTGGGTGCGGTGGCTCACGCCTGTAATCCCAGCACTTTGGGAGGCCGAGGCAGGCAGATCACGAGGTCAGGAGATCGAGACCATCCTGGCTAAGACGGTGAAACCCCGTCTCTACTAAAAATACAAAAAATTAGCTGGGCATGGTGGTGGGCACCTGTAGTCCCAGCTACTCGGGAGGCTGAGCCAGGAGAATGGCGTGAACCCGGGAGGCAGAGCTTGCAGTGAACCAAGATCGCGCCACTGCACTCCAGCCTGGGTGACAGAGCGAGACTCCATCTCAAAAAAAAAAAAAAAAAAAAAAAAAGGAATATTTACAGAAATGAAATAATCTAGCATCTTAATAAAATGTGCAAAATTTATGCACAGGAATAAATTTATTTCTTAAAACAAAACCATAATTTTGCTAATAGATAAGGGAAGAATTCATGGAGTATAGTAACAGTATATGGCTTGCAAGTCTAACTTTAGCCTGTGATTTAATTTTATTTTTCTATATTTGCTAACATATTATAGCATACCGTAATATTTTAAAGCACAGTTTCAGGAACTGTGAGATTGAGTTCTAATTGAAATGCCCTAACAGATTTTCAGTTAGGGATAGTTTAATAGTAACTCACTCAACTCACTCAAACTAACTTAGGTGAAAGGGGGAATTTATTGGACTAATCCAGACGTATTTCACAGATCACAAAGGCAAGGAATATAGCTGGGCCTCATGAGACACAAAGCCTATCATCTAGAAAATTAGGAACCACAGTTTGTCTCTTGAAAGCTTTGCTGTGAGCGTCTGCCTCGGTGTGTTCTCTCTCTGTCTATAATTTTATTCCCTGTCTGGACAGTGCCAAATAAAGCTTAATTAAAATTCTGCATTCCGATTCCAAATTTCTAAGGAATCTTACTGGTCCATTTTGGGTCAGGGCTATGTCAGGAAAAGGCTCATGTTGTCCACAAACCTCTCACCTAGAACTGTGAGAACAGACTGTTGGGGTATATAAGTGAAAAGCATTCCTTAAGAAGGAACATGGGTGTAGGAAGAAGACAAATGGCATCTTTTGCTGTATAAGGAATTTTATAATCTGTAAAGAATGCACATGGTATGATATTTTAAGCTGGGTTTTATTTCGAAGTAAAAACAAATAAGGAAGTGGCTAAATATTCTTGTTGAATCATTGTGGTCCCGACCTTCTTGGAGCTGGTAAAATGTGTTTGGAACATTTTGCAATTCAAGACCCTTTTGTCTCCTTAATTCCAGTCATAGGTGAGTTTTATCATCTGTATATGGGTAGTAAAGAAGAAAAAAGACAAGAGAGAGAGAGTGCGTGTGTGTGTGCGTGCGTGTATGTGTGTGTGTGCGTGCGTTTGTTTTGGTCTTGTTTGGATACTGTGTCATTCGGTCTTGTCTGGATAGTGAGAACAGATTCTCTTCAGTCATATTGGGTTTGCTTTTTGCTTATGTATAATAAAGACTTTTGGAAATGCATTCTTTTGTTCACAAGGTTTTGACTTTTATCTGACTTCTATGTCTATCTTCTATGTATTTCTCTAGGTCTCAGACCTATAGAAAACACACATGTGATAAGAAAGACCAAGAACAAGAATTATCCAAATAATTCCTTGTACTTCATATCATGTCATGACAGTGTGAGTGAATATAGTCTCTTCAGAGATTTTTTTTTGCATTATTAGAATTTTTTGTTTTAACTAGCTCCACAGTGCATTTGGCTTAATAGTCTCACCCTTGATTTAAAAAGTAAATAAGTAAGTAAAACTTGGTAATTGAAGGGTATTTGGTTCATAATGCATGTTTTTAATTTGTACTGAGATGATTCAAGAAGGATGTCTTCATACTCAGTTATAGCCAAGAAGATTTTGGACTTCTTCTGTATCATTTCTAGATTAAGAGGTGGTGTCTTTTATTTAAGCAAATAATTTAAAACTTATTTGACTTGTAAATATGACTTTCGAGTGGGCTTTGCATTTGGCAAAACAAATAGTCCTATCCACAGAAGGCAATGTGAAATTAAACAAGCCATAAAAGTTATGTGAAACACCCATCAGGAAACCCAATAATACAATTCTATCCCTGGGAATTGTAGGGTTCCCAGGATTTCAGATAAATGGAATCATATAAGCATCCTAGGAATGAGTAAAGGAGACACCATTTCCATCCTTCGTGACAATGCCCAACTCAAACCAAAGTTGCGCCAAAATGTTCCAAAACAGCTATGAAGAAATATTCCAAGGCTCATTTTTATTGTTTTCCTGACTGGTGCTCATTACTTTAATGACAGCACTTAACCAAATTTTGACTAGCAAAAAAAATGAAGGCAGAAGATCTAAAGAAAATCATAGTGTGTGCTCCCCAGTAACATCTAGGCAATCCATTTTACAATTCTACTTTCAGAGGACTGATACACACTATTTAGTGTAGCGCTAAAATAATTCTACTCATAAAATTGGCTTGTTTACCTTTTGCTGAGTGAATAGTTTCTACAAATGGAATCACCAGACCTTAGCAAAGGTGAACCTCAAGTCTTAAAATTGAAACAAAACTATAGGATTATAAAGCCTGTTGAAGGTCCCCTTGACTTACTATCTGTGATCAATAGAGAGCTATTCCTAACTCATTTTTAAATCCATAATTAACCTAACTGTTAAGCCCAAAGCTAACTTGTAATCTAATGTACTTCTTCACTTTTTAAAGAATGTAACTTCTAAAAAATTGAGGCCGGGAGTGGTGGCTCACGCCTGTAATCCCAGCACTTTGGGATGCAGAGGTGGGCGGATCAGGAGGTCAGGAGATGGAGACCATCCTGATCAACATGGTGAAACCCCGTCTCTAGTAAAAATACAAAAATTAGCTGGGCATGGTGGTGCTTGCCTGTAATCCCAGCTACTCAGGAGGCTGAGGCAGGAGAATCACTTGAACCCAAGAGGCGGAGGTTGCAGTGAGCCAAGATTGCACCACTGCACTCCAGCCTGGTGACAGAGTGAAACTCCATCTAAAATAAATAAATAAATAAATTGAAATTTATAAGACTTTAAGTGGCTTGAGCTAAATTCTACCTGACTTTATACTTTTCCAAAACATTTCTGGCTTGATCATCTTTATTACACTAAAGGACAACTAATCCACCAAATATGCAGAATTGAGAGCGTCAAGGCTGATTTCTGCTGGTCTTTATTATAATTTTTACCTTGAATGCATTATGAGAAGCGGGTTACAAATTCTTTAGACTCCAGTATATCAATAAAAATGAAGTCTTTCCTCTTATCCCTATAATCTCTCTGATCTAGTCATTTATATTCATAGATGCAGTGACAGCAAAATTGAAGGTCACAATAATTTTAGTAAAAATTTATTATCTATAACAAAAAATTCAACTTAAGCCTGGGCTTATGATTATATAAATTAGCATAAACTAATCTCAGCCATTAATTATTTTTAGCAAATAACAGAAGCTAGGCACTTAAAACATATAGAGGAAAATAACATGGTTCTCAACGTTGTGGAATTATAATTAGGTGTTATGAGACAGGGAAAAAAGGGTGAAATCTTAGAAACAGCATGAGAAGTGCTAAAGTAAAAGACAAAATTCTGAGGAAGCATCATTTATTAAGTTCCTAATTATGGAGTCATCTTTAGTTGGAAATCTGAGGAAAATTCCTCTAGGTTTATTCCATATGCAGCCCTGCAGAGTATGGGCTGGAAATCAGAAACCCTGGGCAATAGTCTTGCATCCACTGGGAAATGACCCTTTGTCCTTAAGAAAAATTATTTACTCTTCTTGAGTAACTTTTTGAGTTGCTATTGGGGTCAAGTGAGAAACCTATTTTGAAGGTACAATCCCCTCCCATTCATTTCTTCACTCCAATCTCTCACTTCTTATTTCACTGTGGATGTGATTTTTGTACTGGTTTCTTCATGGTGTATCAGAGAAAGTATAGTTCTACTAAATCTGTACTGTCTCCCCAGATTCTTAGCATAATTCTTAGTTCAAAATTAGTGCCCGGAACATTCTTTATCAGATCTGTTTTCACATTTGAGCACTACTGCTTAAGTGGCAGACAGTAAGCTCATCAGGGGAGGAAACCAAGTCTATCTTTATCCTAGTGCCTAACCCATGATAGATGCCTCATAAGAATATGTTGACTGCCTGCCTGAATGGAGGAATGGAATAAATGACAGAAGATATTTTAGAGGCTATCACTCTCAGACACTAACTCAGTTCTCTGGAGGAAACTGTCTACACTGTGGCAGGACAGTGGCCCATTCCTATTGGAGTCACTTTAAGTTCATATGACAGATTGGGCCTGGCATGAGAGTGAATGCCCTGGAGAGGAGAAAACAATTGATCATTTCTGTGCCAAGCACTGCATGCGTAATTGCATACAATTTTTTCAGTAACCCAAGAGCTGGGTATTAGCTCACTTTCATGGCTATGAAAGTCGAGGCTAGGAGAAGTTAAATAATTTACACAACGTCACATAACTGTAATCTACAAGATTTGACATCAGAACTGTGTCCTCTATGTCTATTTCTCAAACTGTGTAATTGCGAGATGCTGGTGGCCATAGCTGAAAAAAAAAAATGGTGCTTAAATGCAGTATTATTTATTCCCTTCCTCTGCCATTAGAGAACCATAATGCCTGCGAGCATATTGTGGAAGATGTGGTCGATTGCCTTCCTGAAGCTATTCATTATCTTTTTTGGTCCTGTCTCTTTCCTTTCTCTGTCTGAAAAAATAACATTTAGAGCTAAGACAGATGATTAATAAAACATTATAGGCTGTGAGAATTCCTACAAAAGTTAAATCTATTTAACTTTGTTTACCCCTTGATTTCTAAACTGATTAGACCACAGCATGCTTTCCTTTTTCTTAATGAAGAACTTATTACTATTTCAGAAGATACTGGTTTCTCCCAGAAACATTTTTTCAGGTGTTGATCAACACAATGCTTGATTAATGACAATGAAATTGTCTTTAATTTGAATATCGAAACCTGAATTGTTTGTTCATGACATAACATACAAACCCTTTGCTCATAATTTTAACCCCAGTGAACAGACAGAGAGCAAAGGTAAAAAAGCTTGACACATAAGGTGTTGGTTTTCATTCTTCTGTCTAACTCTATCTGGAGAACCAAAATGGAGAGAATAAGAAGTCAAAGGAAGGACCAACAACACCTTACAGATGCCTGGTCTCCTTATGGAATAAAGACGGAGCTGCTGTCTCCCCTTGATGCCACCAGCCCTCTTACCCACTGTTATGCCACATCATAGACAAGCAGCTTTGTGGTCATTTCCTGAACAGATACCAGGAGGCCCCCACAGTTGATGTGAAAGTGGTCTGTGAAACTGCTCCTTGGTGGCGGCTTACTGGAAATTTTATTTACCCCTGTATGGTGAGTTGTTTTATATGAAAAAATAGAAGCTTAGAAAAATTGACAAATGGGATCCAATTAAACTAAAGAGCTTCTGCACAGCAAAAGAAACTATCAGCAGAGTGAACAGATGACCTATAAAACGGGAGAACATTTTTGCAAGCTATGCATCTGAGAAAGGTCTAATATCCAGCATCTATAACGAACTTAAGTTTACAAGGAAAAAAACCCTATTAAAAAGTGGGGAAAGGACATGAACAGATACTTTTCATAAGAAGACGTGCACATGGGCAACTATCATATGAAAAAAAGCTCAACATCACTATCATTAGGGAAATGCAAATCAAAACCACAGTGAGACACCATCTCACACCAGTCAGAATGGGTATTATTAAAAAGTCAAAAAATAGTAGATACTGGCAATACTTTGGAGAAAAAGGAACACTTATATACTGTTGGTGGGAGTGTAAATTATTTCAACCATTGTGGAAGACAGTGTGGTGATTCACCAAAGAGCTAAAAACAGAAATACCATTCAACCCAGCTATCCTACTACTGGGCATATACCCCAAATAATATAAATCATTCTTTCATAAAGATGCATGCACATGTTCATTGCAGTACTATTCACAGTAGCAAAGACATAGAATGAACCTAAATGCCCATCAATAGCTGACTGGACATAGAAAATGTACTACATATACACCATGGAATACTACTATGCAGCCATGGAAAGAACAATATTGTGTCCTTTGCAGGAACATGAATGGAGCTGAAGGCCATTATCATTAGCAAACTAACGCAGGAACAGACAACCAAATACCTCATGTTCTCAGTTATAAGTGGTAGCTAAATGATGAGAACACATGGATGCATAGAAGGGGAAAAACACACACTGGGGCCCATTAGAGGGTGAAGGGTGGGAAGAGGGAGAGGATCAGGAAAAATAACTAATAGGTACTAGGCTTAATACCTGGGTGATGAAATAATCTGTACAACAAACCCCCATGGCACAAGTTTACCTATGTGACAAACCTGCACATGTACCCCTAAACTTAAATTAAAAATTAAATTAAAAAAGTAGAAGCTTAGATTGTGGTTCCCCATGTAGGACCTCTCCCACATCTTCTGTATATTCTGCACTCCTTATCTTGAAAGTTAAATTATACATTTTATTACAAATTGATTTTCTCTGGCACTAGCTCAGCCCAATTTATGCTTAACAGTTTAACTGGTGCACTTTTTTTGTGTGTGTCACCAGTTAGGCAAATAAATTCCCACATTACAATTTTCTCATACACCAGTTAACACAACTGAACAATACTTCCAGAACATTCATTCCTGAACTGAAACAGAGTCATCGTAAAGTCATATGGGTAAGATAAAGGAAAGTGGGAGTTTGGGAGGTCTCTGAGTTAAAGGTTGGTCCCCAGACTCCACAGCCACAGGAATTTCTCAGTTATAAACAGACGACAGTTGTCATTTTATTTAGCTAAAGTGCAACCCAATGGGACACTGTAGACTGTAAACAGATCTTTAATAGTGAAACAAAAAAAGTTCCCAGTACTTCATCCAAGGGCTTGTTTCCCAGCCTGTTCTTTCCCCACACCCATAAGGAAAAAAAAGTTCTAGATCTTATGATCTATGAATCTCACGTAATTTAAACTCTGATTACAGCCATCCATTCGAGTTGGAGTCATAAACTTATTGTAAGTCAGTTAACTGCTTAAATGGGTGAGGCAGATTACTTCAATTTGAAACTTAGATGAATGTCAGTTTGCAATCAAACAAGCTCATCTATATACATTTATATAATTTATCCAAAGCAATTTCAATCACAAGAAAGGATATTTTATAATCTTGTTATTATAATTTTAGATATTCTCTCTATTATCACTCTACTGTCTTAGTTGGGTGGAGATGAGGGGAGAAATATCACTAAGCAGTAACGGCATATTTCTTTATGAGCAAGAAATTGGCAAACATATCTTCAGTATTGCTCTTTGCCTTTCTTCAGAGCAATAGTGGGAAAGTTACAGTTTTTTTTTTTTATTGTTTTGGAATGGAATTTATATGTGATGAATCAGACTATTAACAAAGTTTCATAGAAAATTTGGATGGAATGCAGGGAAATTCTGATAGAATATGATTTTTTAACTTACCAGTAGTGTTACTTTACTTTTCTGGCAAACCTAACCTCATTTATATAAAGACCTGTCAAATGCTACTCTTCTATGGGACTTAAGACAGTTACATCAATGCTTCAATGACTGGGACACCCTTGCACCTGTTTCACAGCATTTTTTTTTAAATTTCTTCCAGTTGTGTTCAAACTACTAACACAGAGAGTTGGTTTCTTGGGTGCTGTTCTGCATAAAGTGAAAAGTACAATCTTTTGAATATCCTAGCTCTCTCTCTCTCTCTATATATATATATATAGTTTTTTAAAATAATGGGGGATGACTATAGCTGGGATGTTTTACAGTATTTTTATGATTGATAACACCTCAAGTTCATGGGTTTATCATACCTTATTTGTGATTACTTCTTTACGGAAAATATTTGGCTGAGCTGAGAATATCCAAGCAAAGCAGAAAAATAAACCCATCAAACACCCTGTCTCTGAAAAGATGGTAACAGATGTTTCTCATCTTCAGATAACTTGGGGGAGGCTAACTAAAGGGTTTCCCATGTTTCCCAGATGCTGCATGCTATGTCTGGGTTCCCAGGATTCATCCAAATGAAGACGCACTGAGATTTGCTAATAGAAATTCCCCAGCTGAGAGACCGAGGGTAGAAATAAGGAAAATCAAAGAAAAGGGATTTGCATTTGAAATTCTAAGACATCCATGGGAAGATGCGTTTTTGAATGTAGGTCACTCTTCTTGCATTTTTATAGCGCCCAGCAAAGGTGCCAGAAGAGTTCCCATCAGCTGCTCTTAATATTCTCTTTTCCTTTAAAACTTTCCTAAATATTTTAGAAACAATAGGATGGGGAGAAAATGGCTGAAAGAACAAGGGGTGAGATCCAAAGTCCAGGAATCAAATTACTCAGTATTTCTTGGTCATTCTTAACAATGCTACATCTCCATCTATTTCCAATAAACTTTACATCTTTATACAAGCAGGGTGTAAGCATGAAAACACTGGTCCCTCAATAACTCACCTTGCTCATTTCACTGAATTGTTTCTCCACGGGTGTGTGTCCCCTTATGTATGAAGAGATAACATTATTGAGTCTTACTATGTAGCTCACTGTTCTATGGGTTTTAAATGGACAAATGACTTAACATTTACAAGAGCTCTATGAAGGAGACACTATTAAATTTTTCATTATACAAGTTAGGACATTAAGCCATAGAAGTTAAGCTACATATCCATTCACACATCTAATAAATGGAGGCATCAAATTTTGAAACCAAGCAATCTAGCTTCAGAGGCCAAGTTCTGGAGCTTTATGGTGTGCTGCCTGATTCTAGATTTACAGTACATCTTTACACAGGATTATGTTTTCACTCAAATTGAATCTAAATAGGAATATATTGCAAGCCCAAGAAGCCCAAGAATGTTTTTCCCAAGACCTATAAAATTTTGGGTGGGGGAAACTACACCACAGAAATATCTGTAAGTCTCTCCCAACTTTCTAATTCTAGGATTCTTGAATCATGTATTGTGGAACATCTGGATTACTCCAGACCAGATGCTGATGGGCATCCACAAACACCTTTTAATTACCTGTGGAGATCACAGCTGTGACATACCAATGCAGCAGAGGAATGGTATATGTAAGATCAGTTGTTATTTTTGGTTCAGCCTTTTACATCATCATCTGCACAAAATAAAGAAATAGAAAATGAATATGAAAACCCATTACATCACCCATCAAGGAAATTTGTATGATTGATGTAATCTACAAAGAACTCTCTTCAAGCACAAGGTTGCCATAGAGATTACATCCTCCAAACAACCACTTCTCAGCTACTGCTGTAGAGCTGTGATTTTGGATTTATCCTATTCGGGGGTCTTGGTCAGAATCCAAAGAACCACTGAGAAAGATTATTCTCTTGTGGAAGCACTTAGAATAGCCTTCCTTGGCACATTTTAAATTCAGGTCTGTAAAAGCTGCTCCCCTGTTAATTATAGCACAATCTAATAGATTATAATTTTTCTATTCAGCTGTCCCACAGGAGCTAGATGATGTGATTAGAAGAAAAGGACACTACGATACCACAATGAATTTATAGACAATTGTATTGATCCACAGCTGATACAATTAACACCACCCATATATGCAAAAGGAAACTTTAAAAAAAAAAAATTTAGCTCATGAGTTCCAATTTCTGCTCCTTAACAAAATAACTAATATCATCCTTTTTTTTGGAGTTTCTTAATTCAATCCAGTGACTTTTTGTGTAAATTCAGGATTGTGATCTCAGGTTCAGTTCCGTTCAAAGCTCTATCTCAGGCTTTCCTTTCTTTCCACTTTAGGATTTAGGATCCCAATCCTAAATTCTCAAGAATGGAGCAGGAGGGGCAGAGATGGAGATTTCTCAAGCAAGAGGGCAATTGCTTCCTGACTGGCCACTCGCTGATATCCTGAAGGTGTGATTCAATTCTCACTCTTATTGTCTTCACGGTGTAGACAATGGTATTCAGGAGCTCCTCTGCCTCTGCCTGGCTGCACTGAGAAGCTATTTCCGTTTCCACACAGCACTTGCCACCGTGCTCATCTTCCTCAGACATTTTTAATTATGGAACCAGCCAGCAATACCCTCCACATCCGCTTGGGGAGACCTCACCTCTCCTGATCACGTGACATCCTGGGCCTGTGACTCAAGCCTTTTTGTCAACTAATCTACATGTATCTCTTTGGCAAGCAGGCACTTCTGAATTTCTCCCATGCCACTTGTGGGTTGTGACACTGGAAGTGTTCCTAGACATCCCATGCTTCCCTGTCTCCTCTGCTCTCTATCATGTTGCAGAGTCCCATTAGACATCTGTTGGGCAGTCACTGGTCATACTCCATCTGTGAAGAAAAAAATATCAGCCTCCTCTACACCGCTTATCCTCCCAACTTTAAGGGGATAGGTGGTTCTCAACTGCCTTCAGGCCCTGGGAATCTCATCTTCCAAAACTCTCCTCCCTCTTATGAATAGGCTTTTTTCCCTCTAAGTCAGAGTTATGTATACTCCATCTGGCACAAGGAATGGCAGGAAGTGAAGGGAGACAGGAGAAGAAAAATACTGGGGAAAACCCAGCTCTCCTGGTTTGTCCTATCCTCTTTACTTTTTTCCAAGAATCTGTAAAATTTATGGTAGCTGAAAAAGAAACACACAGTTTGATTCTTGAAGTTATTAGACTGTGCAAACTAAAGTTCTTGTGTAGGAATGACTCTTCTACACTCCCAATGCTTCTTTCCATGTGGAGGGAGTTCTACTAATGTAACGTTCCTGGATTCCCTCCCGCCCTCTCATCTACTGCTCCATTGCCCCATGGGGAAAGAAGAGAGACTTTCTTATTTGGTAAATTTAGAAAGAATAAAGTGGACAAACTCAGTTCACTGTACTCATCTTTTCTCTTCCTGGGAGGCAGCCTGCCTATAAAGAACACCGGTTCTTGTTTGTTCTCTGCTTGTTCCCAGAGGGGAGGCTGTGGTGTTCCAGAATGGTCCGTACCTGAATGGGGACACCTGCTCTAATTCTGGGCTCAGTATTGCTAAGTCTGTTTTCCCAAAGATGTTATTCACTGCCTGTCATATCAGCTTTGTTGGTAATAAAGACGATTTTTGCTGTCTCATCTGTCTTGTTCTTATTTGTTAATTGATTCAGACTTTGGCCAGAGAACAGAGTTACTGTTGGTTCTAATTTCCATAAATACTTTATGTATCATCCTTTCACACCATTAGTGTTCTTCTCTCTAGCTCTGTCTCCTCTCTCTCAAATCTAACCAAGAACGTGAAAACTTCAGGTCAAATTCTGGCTGTGCCACATGCAAATAATGTAACCCAAGACAGCTTACTTAGTCTCCAGGGCTTAGTTTTATCACCTATAAAGTGAAGATGTTAAGAATTCCTCCAAGAGATTATTGAGGAGATTCACTGGGACCATGTATAAAAATAGATCTCAATTGCTGCCCCTTCCCTTACTGTTGGCAGTTTTAGGTTGTGCTAAAAAAAACTGATAACTCTTACATTTCATTTTTAGGTTTTAATTTTTAAAAGTGCTCTGATATAGCACTATCTCTTCTCCAAATCACCACTTTCAGTAACATGCAAAATCAGATACCCACATACAAGTACTTTCAGTGCCGAGGGTGCTTCTTCTAACAACTATTTATAACTTGATGGATTTCTACGGGCATCCAATTCAGGAGCTTTTGTTTCTTTACTGAGGTATTTCCTCATTTTTTTTAAGACTGGGATGTGGGTTTATAATGTTCCAGCATCATATGTCTCAGCCAGAAACCAGGAAAGAAAAAAATGAGTAAGTTGTCTGAGAACTCTATCCAAATTCTTGCTGGACTTTGGAAACCTGAATATCCTTCCTTCTCAGTCTGAAGCAGAGACTGTGAGTATGGGAAAAAAATACAGCTAAACAATTTGGATCACTGGGAACTAAAATACTGTGTATACGTGCTGAGTAAGGCTATTCTCTGACTTACGCTAAGGGGAAGGGGCCCATAATCTCTTTCCTAATAAGCATAAATTAATCACTGGGACAAGAAAAAAGTTATTAAAGTGACATGGATAAGAAGAAACTTGGAAGAAACAAGGAAAACGTAGTGTTGAGAGATGCTCTATAACTTTAGATGAGCCATTGGATGCTGTATAAGTTACCTAATTTTCTTCAGAAAAATTACTCAGATGGCCTCAAGAGTTCTTTAACAGTCAAGCTTGTCTGGGCAATGAATTATATCTGGGCAGCAGTTCAGTTTCTACTTTAAGGACGCATACTCAGCAGAAGTAGCTTACTTTAATTTTATGTATTTATTTTTATACAAGTAATCTGAGTTAAGAAATTTAAACAGAAAATAGAAAACAAGACCAATCATCATTTTCGTTGTCATAATCATCCCACTTTCCTATGATAACTACTGTTTATACTTTGTTTATTTTGCTACTGACTTTTCTTTCATTTGTGTATCTACATATGCAAATCTACACATATATTTATAGTAAACACACACAAATGAAATTACTTCTATAGCTACCAGAGTAGAATCATAAATGCCTTCTTACGTAACCTGTTTTTTCATTTAATATTTTAAATATCATTCCATTCAGATTTATATTATTACTTTGTTGACTACTTTATTTCCTTTCTTGAATGTACCATAATTTTTTGACCAGTCTGTAATTAATGATGTTGCTTTGAATTTTAGCTAGAACTAAGACTACTGAGTTGAACATCCTTTTATATACAACTTTGCATAAACACTTGTCTAATTCATTATTTGATTTACATTCCTAGAACTGGAATTAATGGGTGGAAGGGAATGGATATTTTTATAGCTTCTCATACCTGTTGCCAAATTGTCCTCTAGAGAGATCGTACTAATGAATATTTCTAACAGCAGTATTTGAGAGCGGCCGTTTCCCCAATCTCCGCCAAAACTGGATTTTCTCATTATTTTTATGCTTGAAAATCTGATAAATCGTTTTGAAAAATATCATTTAAACAAAAGTCAGATGGTGACCACTACAATCTAAACTCTTTGATCATAGGCTACTACAAAGTGTCCCATAAGAATGGTTTTGGGACAAAGAAAAAAATAAATATGCAAATTTGTCCACAAATCTCTTATACTAGTTACATCTCTTTGAAGAACTTCTTTTGTGAGAGCTTTCCAGCAGAGAATTTTGTTTTAGAATGCAAAGATAATCTGAATTTTATCTACTAATCAAAATACTAGTTCTGCATGCTAAAAGACAGCAAAATAAAGCCAATATATTGAAGCATTTTACATCCCACATCATGACTTTTAGAAAGTAGCTTATATATTTGTTTGAGTATCACTTGCAAAATTTGTGATTGGAATTCAATTAGTCATGAATTCACTATCTCAGTATTGTGAATAGAGAGTTGGACTGATAATTGGGAGACCTATTTCTCTGTATCACTGGCTCAAATAATAAAATTGCATTTAAATTCAAGCAATTTAAGTAGACTAGAAGTACCATGAAGAGGCAGTAATTATTTATCTGGTAGCAAGATACTGTCAATATCTTTGTGACTTTGATTAACCCATGTATGTAGCAGATTTATAGTTATGTGATATGGTTAAATGAGAAAATATTTGAAATGTATTTTTTCTAGAAGATAAGTAAAAAGGGTGTAAAACAACTGCAGGTATCTGTGTATAGTGTGAAATACAGTGCTTAATCTTATGAAAACAAGCAATGTGACAGTTAAAATTTGGAATACCTACATCTGTCATTTCTATGCCACAATATTCCAACATCATTATGCCTTTTAAACATTTTAATCTTTTAGCAAACCATTTCATTAAAATAATATGTTTTTACCTTCAAACTTGCTGTAATACGTGGTAGAATCTTACAAAGACAGCCATCATAAACCATCATGCTTATTTATTTGCTATTTTTTCAAAAATTTTTAATAATATAAATGACCTTAAATCACTGTAGCAGAAACATACAAGGGAGAGGCTGGAAGCAGGCATATGCTATGCCGGGAACTCCTGCTGAGCTACTTGATCAGTCAGCTTAAAATTTGCAAAGCAGTGATGCAGTCCCTGCTTGTAAGTTCACGTGTGAGAACATAAATCATTAGTTTCCACTTGCAAACAGCATAAGGAATCTCCTCTCTGACTCTTGTGGTTTATAGGCAAACACACAACGGTGACGTAGTGACCTGCCAGCTAGCGTACATTTTTTCATTTATCAAATCATTAGTCATAGCTCTGGAGAGAGGTTGGACTGTTTGTCCACTTAGGTCATTCAGTTTCCCATCCCTGCTCCTCCTGACTTGTACAAAGCCATCCCCTTCCTCTTCTAACCGATTGCCTGGTTCCCTGAACGCCTGGCTTGCTGGCACCTGCCTATGCCCGTTAGTTTCCAGGCCTAATGGATCCTTGTTCATTTGATTTGGGATGACCCCACTAAACTTGAATGTTAGATAAATTCCTATGTTCAGAATTACTGATCAAGTGTGTGCAGAATGATCAGAAATAGATCTATTAAGGACAATAAATTACTCTTGACCTTATTTTAGGGCACTAACCCAAAGTCATTCTTGACCTTATTTCTGGGCATTGTTTCACTATGTCCCCATTGGCTATGATGTGGGGTTTTTCATTATTGTCCCTTTTTTGTGGTAGATTGATTATAAAAACAACCTTAATTGTCCACATCTTCCTGTACTACACCCTTTGCAAAGAGATTTTGGACTTCCTTTCTTTAAGCAGTGGAATCTATTTCTCCACTCCTTGGATCCAGCCCAGCTAGTTAGTGACTTTCTGTGACTAACACAAAGTGAAGGAAGTAAAGGTTTACCACTTCTAAGCCTAGGCCTCAAGTGACTTTGCTCACCTTTGCTTCTTCTCTTGGAATTCTGCCATAACAACGTGGTCCAAGCCAGATAGCTGCAACATGAAAGACATGTAGAATAGGGATTAATTTTCCCAGATGTAGCCATCCAGCCTAGCTACCTACCCACTGACCTGGTGGCTAAAAGCAGATGCATGAGTGAGCCTTAATGAGACCAGAAGCACCACTGAACTGAGCCAAGTCCAAATTGCTAAACTTCAGAATCTTGAATGCTATTTTTAGTCACATCTTAGCAAAAGCTAACTGGTATATTTGTCCATGCTTAAAGCTACTCTTAATTTTCAAATAACAAGGAATAGTAAATGCAAGTCAAAAGGTCTCAGCAAAAGTTACAAACTCAGATGCCTCCAGGAGCCAGGAAAGTTATAAAATTGAGTAAAATAGCAAAGTGTAAAAGAATTCACCAGCCTTATTAGTTTTCATTTTGTTTTTTTTATACAAGTGTTTTATTACAGAAGATTTTAAACATGTACAAAGTAAACCACATACTATAACAGACTTTCACCCAGCCTCAATAACCACTAACCATGTGCCATTTTTGTTTCAACTATAATTCAACCCAATTCCCCAACCCCATATTTTTAAAATTTATTTTTATTTTTATTTTTATTTTTGAGATGGAGGCTTGCTCTGTTGCCCAGGCTGGAGTGCAGTGGTGTGATCTCGGCTCACTGCAAGCTCCACCTCCTGGGTTCACACCATTCTCCTTCCTCAGCCTCCCGAGTAACTGGGACTACAGGTGCCCGCCACCACGCCCGGCTAAATTTTTTTGTATTTTTAGTAGAGACGTGGTTTCACTGGGTTAGCCAGGAAGGTCTCAATCTCCTTACCTTGTGATCCGCCTGCCTCAGCATCCCAAAGTGTTGGGATTACAAGCAAGAGCCACTGTACCTGGCCCATATATTTTTTAGTTCTTTTTTTTTTTATGAAGTCAGATACACATACATTGAAAGGCACAAATCTTAACTGTAAATTTTTTGACAAATAAATGTACCCATATAACCTTCATACCTTTCAAAAATATAATATTTTCATTATAGTTGGAAAATTCTCTCATGTTCTTCCCAGGAAAATGTTTCCTCTCCCAGTGGCTATCTCTACTTTTATTTTTTTCATCAAGGTTCATTTTGCCTGAAATCATACAGTATGTATTATTTTATGTTCAGCTGTCTCACTCGACACAGTATTTTTGAGATTCATCTATGGTGTGTGCTTCAGTAGTTTGTTTTTTGTATTGCTAAGTTTTTTGTATTGCTAAGTAATTCTGTTGCATGAATGTTAGGCTCTTATGACTAAGGAGCTAAGAACATTCTTGTACAAATACTTTGTATGTTTAATTTAATGCATTTTTAAACATTTAACTGACACCTCTTTACATTTTTAGTGGTTGTTTTAGAAGTTATACGTATCTCTAACACTTCACACTCTATTTATAGTTAATATTGTACTATTTTAATAAGTGTAAAATATAAAAGCCTTGCTTCAGAGCTGTTCCATTTACCTCCTTCTATTTTTTGTGCTACTCTCAAAAATTTTACATCTACACATAATAAATCCCACAATACCGTGTTATAATTTTTGCTTTAAATAGTCATAGGTCTTTTAAAGAAATTATTTGAAAAAAGGGGCAGGGCGTGGTGGCTCACGCCTGTAATCCCAGCACTTTGGGAGGCCGAGACAGGCGGATCACAAGGTCAGGAGATCGAGACCACCCTGGCTAACACAGTGAAACCCCGTCTCTACTAAAAAATACAAAAAACTAGCCGGGCGTGGTGGCGGGCGCCTGTAGTCTCAGCTACTCGGGAGCCTGAGGCAGGAGAGTGGTGTGAACCCGGGAGGCGGAGCTTGCAGTGAGCTGAGATCCGGCCACTGCACTCCAGCCTGGGTGACAGAGCGAGACTCCGTCTCAAAAAAAAAAAGAAAAAAGAAAAAAGATATTAATGAATATGTCAGGGAAGATATTTTGATGCTATACCAATATACTGTTTGTCCTTTACATTTAACCCACAATTTTGTATTTCCTTTTTTAAAAATAATTTCAACTTTTAATTTAGATTCAGGAGAGCACATGTGCAGGCTTTTTACATTGCTATATTGCATGATGCAGAGATTTGGGATATAAATAATCTTGTCATCCAGGTAGTGAGCATAGTACCCAATAGTCAGTTTTTCATCCCATACTCCACCTCCTTCCCTTCCTTCTCTGGTAAAGCCCATACTATAAAGTTACAGCCATTTGACCTTTGACAAAGTCAACAAAAATAAGCAATGGGGAAAGGACTTTCTATTCAATAAATGGTGTTAGAATAGCTGGTTAGCCATGTGTGGAAGAATAAAACTGCATCCTTTCATTTAACCATATACAAAATTAATGCAAGATGGGTTAAGGATTTAAATGTCAGAAATCAAACTGTAAGAATCCTAGAAGAAAACCTAGGAAACACCATTCTGGACATCAGCCTTGGGAAAGAACTTATGACTAAGTCCTCAAAAGCAATTGCAACAAAAACAAAAATTGACAAGTGAGAACTAATCAAACTAAAGAGCTTCTGCACAGTAAAATAAACTATCAAAAGAGTAAACAGACAACCTACAATATGGGAGATAATTTTTGCAAACCATGCATCTGACAAAGGTCTAATATTCAGAATCAAAAAGGACAACGAGGAACTTAACAAGCAAAAACCCATTAACTCCATTAAAAAGTAGGCAAAATACAGCTGGGTGTGGTGGCTCATTCCTCTAACCCTGGCACTTTGGGAGGCCGAGGTCAGGAGTTTGAGACCAGCCTGGCCAACATGGTGAAACCCTGTCTCTACTAAAAATACAAAAATTAGCTGGGCATGGTGGCGGGCACCTGTAATCCCAGCTACTCAGGAGGCTGACTCAGGAGAATCGCTTGAACCTGCAGCTGGAGGTTGTAGTGAGCTGAGATCACACCACTGTACTCCAGCCTGGGCAACAGAGCAAGACTCTGTTTCAACAACAACAACAAAAAAGTAGGCAAAATACATGAACTGACACTTCGCAAAAGAAGAATCCAGGGGGCCAAAAAGCATGAGAAAATGTTCTACATCATTAATCATCAGAGAAATGCAAATCAAAACCACAGTGAGGTATCATCTTACACCAGTTAGAATGGCTGTTATTGAAAAGTAAAAAAATAACAGATATTGGCAGGGTTGTTGAGAAAACAGAATGCTTACACGCTGTTGGTGGGAATGTAAGTTAGTTCAACCACTGTGGAAAGGAGATTGGAGATTTTTCAAAGAACTTAAAATAGAACTACCATTTGACCCAGCAATCCCATTTCTGGGAATATACCCAAAGGAATATAAATTGTTCTACCAAAAAAGAGACATGTACTTGTATGTTCATCACAGCACTATGGTCATTAGCAAAGACATGGAATCAACCTAGATGCTCATCAACAGTGGATTGGATAAAGACAATGTGGCACATATAAATCATGGAATGCTATGTGGCCATAAAAAAAGAATAAAATCATTACCTTTGCAGCAATATGGATGCAGCTGGAGGCCATTGTCCTAAATGAATTAACACAGGAACAGAAAACTAAATACTGCATACTCTCATTTATAAGTGGGAGCTAAACACTGGTACTCATGGACATAAAAATGGCAATATTTTGCTACTTTTGATCAAAATAGTTAAATCAGAACTATTTTCATATTCTTTTTACAAATTTTTATTCATTTATATTTTATTGTGTATTTTAAGGTGTACACGAGTTGTTTTTGTTTTTTTTTAACAACATGATATTTTGACATGCACGTACATAATAAAATTATTACTACAGTCATGCAAATTAGCATACCCATCACGGTTACATTTTTGTGGGAAGGGCATCTAACATCGACTCTTTTAGTAATTTTTCAGGATAAACTATTACTAACTACAGTTCTTTTGCTGTACATGAGATATTTAGACTTATTTGTTCTATATAACTGCAATTTTGTATACTTTGATGCACATGTCCTCATTTCTGCCCCTGTCCCTGCCCCTAGAAATGATTATTTTACTTCCTGTTTGAATGTATATAACTTACTTTAGAGTCCACATATGAGTGAGATCATGCACTATTTGACTTTCTGTGTCTGGCTAATTTTACCTACCATAATATCTCCAGGTTCATCCGTGTTGTTACAAGTGGCAGTTTTTCCTTTTTTTATGGCTGAAAAATATTGCATTGTGTGTGTGTATATATGGATGTACACACACATACATACATAATTTATTCATCCATCAATGGACAGAGGTTGTTTCCATATCTTAGCTATAGTGAATAATATTGCAATGAACATGGGAGTGCAGATATCTCTTTGACATACTGATTTCATTTCCTTTGGATATATATCCAGCAGAGAGACTCCTGGATCATATGGTAGTTCTATTTTTGACATTTTGAGGCACCTCCATACTATTTTCCATAATAGACCTTCCACTTTGCATTCCTATCAAGAGTTTGCAAGGTTCCTTTTATTCCATATCATCTTTAATGTTTATTATCTCGTCTTCTTGCTAATGGCCATCCTAACAGGTGTGAGATGTTATCTCATAGTATTTTGATTCGTATTTCCTCTGATAATTAGTGGTATTGAGCACCTTTTCTCATACCTGTTGATCATTTTTGTGTTTTCTTTAGAAAAGTGTCTATTCAGGTCCTTTGCCCATTTTTTAATTGAGTTATTTGTTTGTGTTTGTCTAGCTGTTATTGAGTTGGGTGAGTTCTTTATATTTTTTAGCTATTAACCCCTTATTTGATATATAATTTGCAAATATTTTCTCCCAATTTGTAGTCTGCCTTTTCATTTTGTCAATTATTTCATTTGCTGTGCAAAAGCTTTTTGGTTTGATGTAGTCCCACTTGTTTATTTTTGCTTTTGTTGTCTGACTTTCTTAGCCTGTTTAGTGTTGCTATGAAGGAATACCCGAGACTGGGCAATTTATAAAGAAAAAAGGTTTATTTGGCTCACAATTCTGATGTCTGAGAAAGTTCAAGATTGAGCATCTGGTGAGAGTCTCAGGTTGCTTCCACTCATAAAGGAGAGTGAAGGGGAGCCAGTGTGTACAAAGATCACATGGAAAGATAGGAAGCAAGCATGGGGGAGGCGCCAGATTTTTTTTAACAACCATCTCTAGCAGGAACTAATACAGTGAAAACTCACTAACTCCCAAGGGAGAACATTAATCTGTTCATGAAGGATCTGCCCCTATGACCTAAACACCTCCCACTAGGCCTTGCTTCCAATATCGGGGATCAAATTTCAACAAGAACTTTGGAGAAGACAAATATGTAAACTGTAGCACTGACCTTCCATTTGCTAAGTTAAAAAAAAAAAGAAAAAAAAAACCATTGCCAATGCCCATGTTAAGGAGTTTTTCCCCTAGGTTTTCTTCTTGAAATTTTATATTTAATACATTCAGGTGTTATGTTTAGATCTTTAATCCATTTTAAGTTGATTTTTGTATATAAAGTGAGACAAGGGTCCAGTTTTATTCTTTTCCATGTGAATATCCAGTTTTCCCAACACTACTTTTTGAAGAGACTATCCTTTTCCCCTTGTGTCTTCTTAGTGGCCTTATCAAAATTTACTTGACGATGTTTGTGTTTATTTCGGACCTCCATTTTGCTCTGTTCACCAATGTGTATGTTTTTAATGCCAGTACCATGCTGTTTTGATTACTATAACTTTGTAACATAATTTCAAATCAGAAAGTGTGATGGCTCCAGGTTTGTCGTATTTTCTGAAGATTGATTTAGCTATCTGGGATCTTTTGTGGTTCTATACAAATTTTTGAATTTTTTCTATTTCTGTGACAAATGCCATTAGAATATTGATAGGAATTGCATTGAATCTGCATATTGCTTTGGGTAGTATGAACATTTTAATAAACTTAATTCTTTCAATCAGCAAACATGGGGTTTCTCTCCATTTATTTGTGTTGCAATTTCTTTCATCAGTGTTCTAGTTCATGGTTTTCAGTGTACAGATTTTTTACTTCCTCAGTTAAATATATTCCTATTTTATTATTTTTGATGTTATTACAAATTGGATTTTTAAACTTCTTTTTCAGATTGATTGTTATTGGTATAAAGAAATACAACAGATTTGTATATTTATTTTGTTTTCTAATACTTTACTGAGTTCATTTATTAGTTATAACAGATATTTTGTGAAATCTTTAGGGTTTGCTACATATAAAACCTGTCATCTTCAAAAAGGAATAATTTCTTCCTTTCTAATTTGGACGTCTTTATTTCTATATTCTAAGCAAATCAACATAGTAAATGTTATGATAAATCCCAACTGACACTTAGACTTACTGTTGTGGAGGCAATAAAGAAGAATGGGGACTTTGGTGTGATGAATAATCCACACTCTGTCTAAGGTTGAGACTGTAGCTACTCAGTTATAGTCGTTAGAAGCTGTGTAGGATTGCAGGCTTGGTGTTGCCAAAATTGTGCTTGTTAAAGAGAAACTAAAAGCCTACACTTTTATTATTAAATGTCTTGACTTTTTACTGTTGGATTAGTTTGTAAAGAACATATGTGGGCCTGCTTGTGATACATGTACCACCAAATTATAATTTCTAAGCTACAGTAATATGAGGTTTGTGGTGGGAATGTGCCTCTGAATAATGGAGAGATGAATTAGTAAAAGGTAAAGGCTAATTTTAGAAAAGAACTTGCATACTTATTCCAGAATAAAATCACTGAAGAAATTAATAACTAGTAAGACAGAGAACAAGAAGGAAGGGAGAGGTAGAAGAGAGTTGAGGGAAGGGAGAGGGAGATAAAGCATACTACACATCTGGAGACTACTGGGAATGAGGGAAAAGAAGAATTTATTCCAATAAGGTTCAGAGTAACACCTATTCATATTTTGCCGTTAACGTACTCAATGATGAAGTTCCATTAGGGTTTTTTTTGTTGTTGTTTTTTTGTTTTTTGTTTTTTGTTTTTTTTTTTTAAAAAAACAGGGTTTTACTCTTGTCGCCCAAGCTGGAGTGCAATGGTGTGATCTTGGCTCGCTGCAACCTCTGCCTCCTGGGTTCAAGCGATTCTCCAGCCTCAGCCCCCCGAGTAGCTGGGATTACAGGTGCCCACTACCACACCTGGCTAATCTTTGTATTTTTAGTAGAGATGAGGTTTTGCCATGTTGGCCAGGCTGGTCTCAAACTCCTGACCTCATGTGATCCACCCACCTCAGCCTCCCAAAGTGTTGGGATTACAGGTGTGAGTCACTGCACCTGGCCGAGGTTCTATTAGTTTTTTCCAAATTTATCACTGTGTATAATAGTGAGCATAAAAAACGTGTGGACTAAATTTGGGGGTACAAAATAATTAAATTTCTGCTGCACTAGTCTGGCCATGACCAAGATGGGAGGCAGATCAGAGAACAGATATAAGAAGGGGACAGAAGAGCTTCTTCACACAGGAACATCTTGGCTCTAGCTGGATTGGGAGGGAACAACACAGTATTTGGGAAGGATTCCTAATCCCCAGAATAGTGGATACACCCCATTAACAGAGATTATGGCATATATGCAACAGAAGGAAGAGGCCAACTATAGAAACAATTCTTCAACTGTGCAAGCTTCTCAAGGTCTCGCTAATCCTTACTTCATTCATGTTGCTATAGAGTGTGTTATACAAAATGCCTACTGATCATGCCAACACCTATTTAAAATCCTCCGATGATTCCTCAAAACTTTTCCAAATAAAGCATCTTAGCTTAATATAGTACATGGAGCCTGCTCAGGCTGCGATAAACAGACTATTAGAGAATAACAATGTGTATGTGGACAGACTTGCGGCCCACTGTGAGCCACTACTCTGGGCGTCACTATCTTGTTTCTAATCATTGAAAGGATCCACGTGTGTCAGATATCAGTATATAACAGCATTGCTGAGCGATGCAGTTACATTAAATCCAAAGCAAGAAAATTAGCAGGATGTGGAACTGGTCCTCTTTCAGGAAGGAAAATATAATCAGCTTTATGATTGGCTAAAAATAGTTTACCAGTGAAACTTGCCACTGATTTTTCCAGATTGTGAATATTACTTTGAGCAGGGAAATTAAATGAGCCCTGAGTTCTCACAAACTACCTTTGCCTTCTTTGTCAAGACACTAACTTGTTAGATCTGAGTTTCATCTGTGAAATAAAAAGATTGGTACAGGGCTATTTTTATAAGCATATTAATTTCAAAATGCGTTGGGACTTTCGAATGGTATACATTATATCTGTACAGCTTTTTATCTCCATTATACTTCAATAAGTGGTTTAAAAAGAGAACTGGGATTCTACTTTAGGAGATCATCATTTCCTTATTACCAAATGGCAATTACAGGATGGACTTTGAATACATTAAACAGTATAATAATAGTAGCTTGTGGCCGGGCATGGTGGCTCATGCCTGTGATCCCAGCACTTTGGGAGGCCAAGGCAGGTGGATCACAAGGTCAGGAGTTTGAGACCAGCCTGGCCAACATGGTGAAACCCCGTCTCTAATAAAAATACAAAAAAAAATTAGCCAGGCATGGTGGCAGGCCCCCGTAATCCCAACTACTCAGGAGGCTGAGGCAGGAGAATCGCTTGAACCCGGGAGGTGGAGGTTGCAGTGAGCCGAGATCACACCACTGCACTCCAGCCTGGGCAACAGAGCGAGACTCTATCTTAAAAAAAAAAAAAAAAAAAAAAAGGTAGCTTTCAATTAGTAGTATTTTATTTTTTGCAGCTTCCAAAATACAATGCTTTTGAAACAGACCCCAGTAGCCTCATAGATAGTTGTTTCTGGATAAACAAAAATTGACCCTTCTGGTCTTAAAGTTTGAAATTTAGATTTGTTTTATCTGAGTTCCTTCCTCAGGAAGTGACCTTCAGACCTCTCAAAAAAAGTTTCAAAGAACTGAAACTCACCAGATCACCACATCCAGACAATGAGATGCCAGATCCCTCAGTTATCATGATTGCTTCCTTGACCTATCCTAGTTCCTGTTTTCTTACACATTGTTACATTTATTCCCTGCTATATAGACTCCTAGTTTTAGTGGGTTGGGGGGATGGACTTGAGATGATCTCTCATCTCCTCGGCTGCAGCACCCGATTAAAGCGTTCCTCCTTGGCAATACTCATCATCTCAGTCATTGACTTTCTGTGCAGAGAGCAGCAGAACCTAGACTAAACCCCAGATGTTTTATTAGCACTTTTGACTGTTTGCTTGACTTCTGACTAGGAAGATTCTAGAAAAATTTGCTAATTTCTCGGTGTTCCAGTAACCTCATGTGTTAACTTAGGCCAAACATGTCTTCCTTCCAAGAAATTGCAACAAATCACAAAAGCAAGGTGTATTAGTCCATTCTCAAACTGCTAATAAAGACATCCCTAAGACTGGGTAAAGGAAAGAGGTTTAATTGACTCGCAGTTCCACAGGGCTGGGGAGGCCTCAGGAAACTTACAATCATGGCAGAAGAGGAAGAAAACAAATCCTTCTTCACAGGGTGGCAGCAAGGAGAAGTGCCGAGCAAAAGGGGGAAAAGCCTTTTACAAAACCATCAGATCTCATGATAACTCACTATCACAAGAATAGCATGAGGATAATTGACCCCAAGATTAAATTACATCCCACTGGATCCCTCCCATGACACTTGGGGATCATGGAGACTACAATTGAAGATAAGATTTGGGTGGGGACACAACAAACCATATCACAATGATAGTAGCATATATGGTTGAAGAGAAAACAGATGGACTGTAGGTGTGTGTCTGTATGTATGTATGTATGCAACAGAAACAATAGTTGTCCTGTTTTCAGAATGTCCTTATATAGAGATTAAGAAAAACATCACATTTAAACTTCTAAGCACAGACCCAAGCACATAATAAGTACTCAAAAAGCTGTTAACTATTGCTATTTCATCAAGACAATTACCAAGGCAGAAGAGACTGGCAATTAAAGCTAAAGAAATGTAATTTAGAGAGTAAGAGACAAGATACAATGAAAATTAAAGATGGATTAATACAAAGAAGGATGAGACATATCTTTCTTAGTAGAAAAATATGAAGAAACAGAGGAGTAAATGAGCTATTCTTATATGTGCCAATTTTTAGGTACTATTTAGATATTTAAATATAAATAGCCCACAAACATTTAAAATATGATATTGGAATAAGGAGCAAGCTCAGAACTCTCAATATAGATGTAGAACTAAGCTGTCTAAGGGCAGATGCCATATGAAGATGTGAAGGCAAAAAAAATGTTAAGATTAAAAAACTGAACCCTAGTGCTTTGTGTTTATATCTACATTTAGGAAATAGAACAAGCAATAAAGCAAATAGAGAAGGAGAACTAGCTATGCTAAAATAATTCAATGTCTAACACACCCTCTGGCTCATAGGACGTTCACAGATAAATACTGATGACTTAATTACAATTGCACTGCACAGAAAGCCAATCATGGAGACAATTAACTATTGCCAAGAAAGATGGACTTAATAGGGTGCCACATCTGAGGAGATGGGAGATCAGTCTCAAATCCATCTCCCTGACTGACTAAAATTAGGAGTTTATATAGCAGGGAAGAAATGTAACAAAGTATAAGAAAACAGGAACTCAGATAAAACAAATGTAAGTTTCAGTCTTTAAGAAATTGACCAGAAGGGCCAATTCCTATGTGCCTGTGTGAAATATATATATATATATCTTACATATATATGAAAAAAACTGTCTATGGGACTATCAGGTTGGCTTCACTTGCAGGTAATCTTTAAAATTACCTCTTAATATCAGAGGTCAATGACAACCTCTGGTTCTAAGAAGGTGGTAGTTGTTCAGGTGAGGCAATAAGAACAGACTATTTAAAGAAATTTCTCAGTGCAAAACAATAGAAAAAGAGAATGATAATTTGCAGGATCATACAAGTCAGGACCATAAGAAAAGCTATAAAAAGGTTTTTCAAATAAAGATTTTCTGAACATAATTATAGGTATAAGAAGAATCCTTAAGGGTGAGAGAGATGATGATGGTTTATGAAACAGAGCAGATGACTGATGGACCAAGAAAGAAGGGAACTGGGATGGAATAAAAGACATAAGAAAAGGGTTTTTATGTCAAATGTAGGAGGTCAACCTCTTCTGAAAAAGAATTTAAGAAGAACAAGATGAGTAAAACTATAAAGGAAATGTGATATGAAAAGGGATGGTTAATTTTAAAAGCAGTTTTGACCTTGTCACTCATCTTTACAACTTTTCCATAGCTCTCCATCATCTTTGATAGGTTTGGAGGTTGGTGGGGGTGACTGCTATGGATCACAAGAGTAACTGAAGACGCTGCAATAGAAAGTTAGTGGGGAATTGATATTTAGATTCAACTAAAATTTAATATGTCTTTCCTTCTTATGCAGCAGAAACTTTCCTGTGCAGTAATTACGTGAGGTGGGCATGACTGTCTGATTGTATGAAATATGAAACTTACTAATTGGCCAAATGATTTACTGCAGGTCATGCTACTAGTTAGTTATAATGCAGATTTAAATGTGGTGTCCTGATTTCCAAGCCCTCTTTATTTTTAGAACACCAGACTTGTGTTGTAGCTTTGATGGGCTGCTATGTCTTACTGTGTTGTCATCGAGTCATTAAGATAGAGAAGGCACTGGGTATTACGGACGACAACTAACAACCCCAGGCGTGGTCCTTCCTGCCCTGAATTTGCTAAGGTCGTTTTTGTATAATGAAAAGAGACTGTAAGACGAATAACAAAACAAACAACACTGTGGTTTGAGTTCTGGTTTGGTTCCTTATTTTCTACTTAATATTAATAAAAAATAATCTTACTTGTAACATGGAGATGATCCCTTTGTTATGTAACTTCTTGTGCAGTACAAAGGCCAAATCAGATCATATAAATTAAATAAGGTAGTAATTAATGGAAGACTACAAGTTAAATAATAAGCCAATTCATTACTGTATCCTCAGCACTTACAACAAAGCTTGGGAGATAACACATAATCAATAAATATTGTAAAATAAACTCATGAATACATACAAAGCAGGGTATACCATAATTATTTTGTAATGTTGTGTCGAAGCTTTCAAGGGCAGGGCAGTTATGGGGTCCTAGACATTTGAAATATGTTCTAAAATTTAAAAACCCTAACTTCCACATAAATGGAACATTTCTAATACCTACATTTATTGTATTTTCAATAGTATTTAAGTTGCAATGTAATTATTTTAAATTTTAGCAGGCAAACTTTATTCTTTCGGTGTCTGGGAAGAATTTTTTCAGCGTTGATTAAGCTGAGACACTTATCCAAAAATAATAAAGCCACCCAAAATGAATGCTTACTTAATCAAATACAGAAGTCAAGCATAATCACTTTGTAAAATACTTTAACTTTTGGCTAATGTTATTTCCAAACCTTAGCTGATTTTTTTAACAGGTGATATTTGGATATTGAGATTAGAGGCTGTGAGAGCAAAAATTTAATTGTTTGAGGCATAAAAAGAGCAATCTGGTGAAAGGGATGAGGTCTGTAAACTCCCCCCCACCCACATCAACTTTTTTTAGTGGAGTAAACAAAGTTAGTGCCCAGAATCCTGTGTTCCCAGGCATCAATTGTAGCAAAATCTTTGTGTTGTTATGGATCAAAATAAGAAGCTGCAACAGAGTTGCCACTCATGGGTAAAACTTGTCAGCTTTCCAAGAGTGGCTGCTGGCAAATAGCCCAGGGCAGCAGCAGGCTCTCGCAACTCCTGAACTCCAGCTGGGGCTACAGCCCCAAAAGCTGGCAGAGTAATTAAAAATCATGACCTGCCCCTCTCTGGAACATACACCTTGAGCGACTCTGTCTGAGGTCCCATGGGTGGTTATCTTCATCCCACCATTTGGAATCCCGGAAATATGTGAACCCAGGCAGTGTGCTGCAATGAGTGAACACAGTTACCACTTAGGAGAGAGAAAAAGAGGCCCATCAGATGCCACAACTCTCTGCTGACTACTAGCTGAACCGGTTAGGAAGTACAGGAATGGGCGGTCCTGATTTTGTCTCCTTTCAGAAATCTAGATAGCTTGCTTAGAAGGTAAGTGTGCTGTGCTGTGATGTCAGCCTGATCTGTGTTCAGATCCCACCTCTACCTTTCTAGCTCGGTGAACTTTACTTAACTATTGTAAGAATCCATGTCCTCATTTGTAAAATAAGGAACATGGTGTTGTCCACTTGGGGATACTGTGAGAATTAAGTAGGATATTTTATTACAGCTTTTAGCACAGCATCTTGTATACAGAAAGTACACAATGAAAAGGTGAAATAAGTGAGAGAGATGGGCAAATATGGGTGAATGGGAAGAACTGCAGCAGGAATTTGTGTCGTGTGCATGGAGCGTAACCCAGGCATGCTTTGTCTTCCATACAAACAAGTTGATGAAATGACCATTTTGGGCATTTTTCAAGTTCATTAAGGCAGGTTTGTTCCTCCAAAAACTGCAAGAAATAATTTGTTCCTCCAAAAACTGCAAGAAATCATTTTGGCAAAGGCATGTAAAGGGATTTTGTTGTTGGATTTTTTTTTTTTTTTTTTTTTTTTTTTTTGAGACGGAGTCTTGACTTTGTCACTCAGACTGGAGTGCAGTGGTGCAATCTCAGCTCACTGCAACCTCCACCTCCTGGGTTCAAGCGATTCTCCTGCTTCAGTCTCCTGAGTAGCTGGGATTACAGGTACGTGCCACCACGGCCGACTGATTTTTGTATTTTTGGTAGAGACCGGGTTTTATCACGTTGGCCAGGCTGGACTCGAACTCCTCACCTCAAGTGATCTGCCTGCCTCAGCCTCCCAAAGTGCTGGAATTACACACATGAGCCACTGCACCTGGTCGTAAAGGGATGCTGTGAAGGAAAAATTCCTGGGACTGGAAATCCAGAATTCTGAATTCTGATAAAGATTTGACCATGAAAAAATTGTAAACCTGGAGAACTTACTTAATTTCTGGGCCCAGGTTTTCTCTTCTGTCAAATGAAGCATTTGGAGTAGTTGGCTGATTTTCAGATTAAATTCTTCAGAGCCCTGAGATTGCAGGACTGTGACTCCTAGTCACCTCTGGAAGGACAGGGAGGAGGAAAGAGAACGGATGGAGCTTTTCCTCTTTGGAGACTGAAAACAGTGGCTTCTCTCTGATCTCTTTTGAGTAGTGGTGACCCCCCACTCTGTCTCTTTGAAAAGTGAGTACTCTTCAAGCAATGCCTGAGTAGCACCTGACTGGATAATGGCTGTGAGATTCTTCCTAGTTTTTTTAAAAAAAGGAATCTTTGGCCGAGCGCGGTGACTCACACCTGTAATCCCAGCACTTTGGGAGGCCGAGGCGGGCGGATCACAAGGTCAGGAGATGGAGACCATCCTGGCTAACACAGTGAAACCCCGTCTCTACTAAAAATACAAAAAATTAGCCGGCATGGCGGCAGGCACCTGTAGTCCCAGCTACTTGGGAGACTGAGGCCGGAGAATGGTGTGAACCCATGAGGCAGAGCTTGCAGTGAGCCGAGATCACGCCACTGCGCTCCAGCATGGGTGACAGAACGAGACTGTCTCATCAAAAAAAAAAAGTAACCTTTAATCATAATCAGTTGCATAATTTGTGGGGGCCAGTTCAGAATAAAAATGTGAAACCCCTTGTTCAAAAAGTATTACAAAGACTTTTTCATTTATTTTGCAGCCTTGCCATGCCCCCCTCCACTGCCCCGTGCCCTCAACCTCATCATGGTAGTTTTTATTTTCTACCTCATGTTATGTCCCCTTGGGAACGGGGATATTTGAGGGGAGTAGAGACCCTCACAGATGCTCAGGTCCACATTCCATGACTTAGCAAGCAGAACACACACACCCGACTCTAAGCCACCCTGTACCCACACCCAGGCTCCCACTAGGCAGGAAGCACTGCAGCAACTGCAAGTTAGAGGCCAGGGAGCTGAGAACACATCCTTGGGATATGTCCAAGGCAGGCCTGGGTGTGAGCTGGACCTGCAAGCCCCTGGCTCATGCTCCTTGTCCTGCCAGACTTCACTACACAACACCAATTCAAAGGTAAAATTATTATGAATTTCAAGTTAGTGTCCCCAGAGCATTATACCCCAAGTCTTCTGAGTGGGATCTTCTGTTGCTGCCTTAGTTGTATGTCCATGAAATTGACACTGGCCTTAATATCAATAACCTCAAAAGAACTGTTCTAAGCTAGTGGTTTGGGTCAGTTTTTGCAAATGACTAGACTATAGACACAAATGTGATTTGATTTTCTGAGTATTAGTTGAGTAGGATCACTTTCAAAAAGGGCAAAACAAAACCACAAAAATCAAACAACACACACACACACACACGCACATACAAATCAACTATAAAAACACACACACACACCCCTATTAACAATAGGAACAACTACTATTACTTGGGAAACCACTTAATGTGGTTTAATTAGGATTAAAATAACCCCCGGCCCACCAAACACCCACATTCTGAATTCTATAATTCTTGGTTCTCCGTACAGAAGTTTCATGTCTCTCACATTTTTCTCCCAAATTTTCTCAACTAATTACCCTCATGTTGTTTGCCTCTTCTCTCTAGGTTTTTGCTAGACAGCTACCTTGCTACCATCCTGTTTTCTTTCCTTGCTCTTCTCCCGAGAACTAAACAATCTGAAACCTGGTTTCTTTCACTGTGCCCTGACCCATCCTTCCCCTGGAACACACATCAATACAACCTGCCTTTGATCTATTGTTAAATTACTCCCTCATTAATCTCCTGGTTGATAGGCCAACCATTACCAAGTTACATTTGCCAATGTATACATTTACCTTGAACATTCAAGGAAGAAGGAAACCCCATATGCCTGAAGTACAAATACAGATACAATTGCAGAGGAGGCTATTTTTCAAAACATGTCTTGTTTGAACCAACACACATGCAAAAGCACACATGGGAATACTAGTTATCTGCAAAGAGGCTTATCAACCCTGTCCAAATGGGAATAGACATTTGCAGCTATTCAAAACTAAGAGACTTATTGGCTCTGACTTTAGATATATAGAATAAACAAATCCTGCTCAAACCAGTTCCAACTCAATCTCGGCCATGAGATTAAAGCCTAAACTGCTGATGTATCCCTCTGTCTGAGTCACTAACAACTTATGTCAAAGTGTATGCAGATTTAAATTGTTAGGTGGAGGCAGGGAAGCTGGAGGCTAAGGTTCTTTATATACTTCCAAATGTACTTTACTTTCAAAGGGTATTTTATATACTTTCACATTAGACCAGCATCATTTGGCCCAATTGCAGACAGTGCTCTTTGTTGGTATAAATGGGCTGGTTTCTATATAGGAGGCTTTATTTAATACTATATGTACAAAATATTTAAAAACCGGAATGCAATTCTTCATTTATTTTCTATATTGTATATAAATTTAATTTTAAAATTTTAAGTAAGGTAATATTGATATTAATAGAACTGCATTTTATTTGCATCATTTACCAAATTTAACTTCCAGTTTAACCAACTGTGAAAGTTTATGTAATTTAATGTCAGTAGACCAAGTGATATGCAAAGAAAATGGCCATTTTTAAATCAGGATTTGTTCTGCATTATTTTCAGTTTGGGATATCACAATGTTTTTAGAAATATATCCCATTCATAGTAAGTGATGACTCTGATTTTTGTGTATTTGTTATTTTATTGTTTTATTTTGTTTTTCCAAAAAGAGACTTTGCCTACTACTTAGAAGTAAAATGAAGATTTTTCACAGTGCCTACTGAGCTCTCCACTGGATACTGAAATGTAAATGAATAAAGTTCTATACATGCAGCTCAACATTTTAATAGAAATTGTTTTTATTCCATAATAATCATCAGCACATATATATTTTAATAAAAATATGCTTAGTTTCTAAAACTCGATGGGTAGCAACATCTAAACATTTCCCTAGTTATAAAAAATTATAGGTAAAAACACATGGCTCTGCCCTGGTAAAAAGCATAGTACTTAACAGTGCTGCCAGGAAATTTTCATGAACCTCCCTGTGTTGGAAATAGAAAGATCAGTGGAAAGCTAAAGACACTGGGAAACTCAAGCACTTTTTGTCTCTCCTATAGCAGTTAGCCTGAAAAGCATTTAAAAGGACACGTAGCTCGTGAGAAAGCAGATGTAATTTCACTCTTCACCTTGAGTATTTTACCTGTGTATGGATGACTGAATTTGTCACAGTTTATAAACTGCTACATCTCACACACAATTAAACAAGGAAATTGGCCTCTGCTATATTTAAAAAGAGATTTGTGGCTGGGCGCGGTGGCTCACGCCTGTAATCCCAGCACTCTGGGAGGCCGAGGTGGGCGGATCACGAGGTCAGGAGATCAAGACCATCCTGGCTAACAACGGTGAAACCCCGTCTCTACTAAAAATACAAAAAAAAAAAAAAAAAAAAAAAAAAAAAAAATTAGCCGGGCGAGGTGGCGGGCGCCTGTAGTCCCAGCTACTCGGGAGGCTGAGGCAGGAGAATGGCGTGAACCCAGGAGGCGGAGCTTGCAGTGAGCCGAGATCCTGCCACCGCACTCCAGCCTGGGAGACAGAGCGAGACTCCGTCTCAAAAAAAAGAGATTTGTGGTTGCCTGACCCTGATTCATTGGAAGAATCTCCAAGGTGTCTACACCCTGTTTATCTTATATGGGAATGAACTTGAAGCTCTGTATATTGGAAACTGTACCTTAGATGTGAAGATTAAAAATTAGCAAGGCTAGTATTCTTTTAATTAAAAAAAATTAATCGACAGATAATAATTGTATCATTTATGGGATACAATGTGGTAGTTTTACATATGAATACAGTGTGAAATGATTAAATCAAGCTAAATAACATATCCATTACCTCCCTTACCATGTTTATGAGTCATTTGAAGTTTGCTCTCTCAGCAATTTGGAAATGCACAATATAATAACTATAGTCACCATGCTGTGCAATGTCGATATAAAAAACTTATTCCTTCTATCTGTCTAAAACTTTAAACTGTTTGGCCTATAAGGCAGTATGAAGCAGCAATTAAGTGCATGGGCTTTGGATTACATATGTTTTGTATTCATTCCTGACCTTGTAACTTGTAACTATGTGACAATGCAAATTACTAACTTCTCTATGCTTCAGTTTTCTCAGCTATAAAATGAGGATAATAGTATTACTACCTCACAGACATCTTGTTAATGTTAAGTGTACACGGCCTGGCAAATAGTAAACCTACAGGAAATGGTAACTATGGTTATCAGTGTTATTTGCTCTTTTTCTTTTCCTTTTTATCTGATAATTCAGTGAGTGCAAGGTGTCTCTCAAAAGAAATAGGAAAGTCACTGCAGTTGCCTGTTTATTGTTCTTATGCTACTTCTCAATTCCTCACAATAATCTTTACGTTTGATATAGTTTGGCTGTGTTTCCACCCACGTCTCATCTTAAATTGTAGTTCCCGTAATCCCCACATATTGTGGGAGGGATCAGGTGGAGATAATTGAATTATGGGGGCGGTTTCCCTCATCTAGTTCTCAGGATCGTGAGTTAGTTCTCATGAGATCTGATGGTTTAATAAGGGGCTTTGCCATTCCCTGGGCGCCCATTCTTTTCCTTCCTGCTGCCATGTGAAGAAGGACATATTTGCTTCCCTTTCCACAATGATTGTAAGTTTCCTGAGGCCTCCCTAGCCCTGTGGAACAGTGAGCAATTAAACCTTTTTTCTTTATAAATTATCCAGTCTTGGGTAGTTCTTTTTAGCAGCATGAGAATGGACTAATACAAGGTATACATCTAGACAAGTTCCCCTTTTTTTCTTCTAAATACTTTATCCGATTGGTGAATTATCCTAATTTTCAACATATGCAAGAAACAATGAATATTTTACAGAGAATAGGAATAGTAGCACTTAAGAATCATGTTTCTAATTGTAGGTGCCGAAATGTAAACCATAGTTTTTGTTATGATTGGTTCCAAGATGGGAGTTGCAGAATTGGATAATAAAGGGTGGCTTTAGGATCACAATGTTCTATGTCCAGAGATGAGTAACCACTTCTAGAATTACTATCTCCAGAGCTATGCTATGTCTACTGCATTGCACAAGCAAAATGTGTGTCTTGCATCCTACTGCCTCTTTCCACACTTAATTCCATTTGGAATTCAATTCTATTGCCAATCACTGCTCTCAATTAGCAGAAAGAACTTAAGTCACATCTGGAACCTAGCTTTGTAGCCTCTGAGCCCAGAAGACACACCCAAAGGAGAATGGAAAGATATCAAGCAAGCCAATCTAAAGTTCGTGCAAATGCTTTAATAGAATCATTTCTTCTTTGCTTCAGCTTTTTTTTTACTGTTCATAGGAAGTATTACTTCATGTAAAATAATGTAGATGCTTACAAAATAAAAAGGAAAAATCCATAAGTTATTGAAATAAGATGTTTTATTTCCTGTTTATTTTCCTTTCAAGTTTCAGTGGCAGATAACAGATGAAGACTTTTCAGTTTTGCAGAAAGGGGCCCCAGCAGCTGTGGTGGGCATAGAATAATAACTGAGATTTTTTGCAGAGCTATCTTGACAGATTGATAACTTCTGTGTGTGGGGATTCTGCAAATAAGATAAACAAAGATGAAAGTGAGAGAAAGTTGGATGGTTTAGAGTAAACATTACTAACTCTCTTCCATGGTGTATGTGTCATTTGAAAAGCAATTGGTTTCTGCTCTAAATCCACAGTTCTCAAAATATGGTGTGCATTACCTTATTCCAAGAAAATTGTAAAAATGCAAATCATTTGGCCTCATTGCAGATTTAGTAAATTGAAATATCCAAGAATTAGGGCCTAAGAATCTGCACTATAAAAGCACCTCAGATCTTGAATATAAAGTTCCTGGGCACCAATTCAGATACTCCCCAGCTAGAGGTAATTGTTCATATTTTCAGAGAAGGAAATAATTGCTGCTGGTAGTGGGAAGAAGAATATGCTAATACACTTTTTAAATTTTTATTTTTCTCCAAAGAGATGTGGGAGTAAATACAGCAAATGAAAACAGAATGTGAACAAACGGGAAGTGAGCTTATCTAGTGATTAGATGTTATTTAGGTTTTGTAACTTTAATCAAAAATGGCACTCTCAAAGCTTTTCAGCTCAGTTTTTCTCCTAATAACAGGATAAGGTCATTTCCTACATAGGGAGGGAAAAACAACATTTGTAGACTCCCTTCTCTGTACAAGATCCTTTCAACATGCCATTTTTATTTGACTTCATTCTCACCCTCAAGGAGCCATGTGTTTGATTCTAAGTTCTGAATGGCAGAAACTCCTTAGGCATCCCTTCTGGAAAAACTGAAGCATTCTTCCTGATTCTCATTGCAAACTCTCCTACACCAGATGCCTTAGAGACGACCTAAAATCCCAAGGAACAGGCAACTGAAATCGTGAGTCTAGAACAAAGCAAGAGAGATGGAAGTGGTTGCCCCAGAAAATGCAAAACTCCATGGCACTCAGCACCTGGCTCATCACTGAGCTCTGGAGGTAGGACTGGCCGACTGGAAACCAGTTTCCATCTCTCACCTACATGCCTCCTACAGGTAGCATGCTGCCCATGAAGAAATTGTCATTTTGACTTGGGCACTGCTCCTGAATCCTTATGAATATCTCCTCTTCAGTATCCCAAAGGCATCCAAGCTTACTATGTCCCAGACTTAATCGATGACTTTTAAATACTCTGGAGTTTGTTTCTTATTCCATGTCTCTGTACCTACCAAGAGTCCACTACAGAGCTAGTTGCATACATCAGAAGCCTAAGAATCTTTTGACATCTCCCCGTCACTTGTCTGACATCCGCAGTCAGTCCATGCCAAGTCACTGGATTTTATGTCTATATTTACCTTTCCCCCTTTATGTCAAACAACAAAAAACTATTTTGAGCTATGATTTTCTTCCCCATAAGCTTCAGTAGCGGAATCTCAACTTGTTTCACCGTATCCTCTACTTGACCCTCTTCAACATTTTTTCTTAACCCACCAGCCAGAGTGACTTATTCAAGCATAAATCTGATTAACCCTCTCCCTTGCCTTAAAGCTGTCTTTCGTGTCTTCCCATTGCTCTCAGGATAATGGGAAGGATTTGTGTCTTGCTGAAACTGAAACAGCCATATATAGTTTGGTCAGTCACTACCTGCTTCTTGAGACTCACTCTCACCACTCTTCCCATTGAGAAGCTTCTCTTTGTCGAAGAGCCTGATCCCTCCCATGATATGTGGGGATTATGGGAACTACAATTTAAGATGAGATGTGAGTGGAAACACAGCCAAACTATATCATATGTAAAGATTATTATGAGGGATTGAGAAGTAGCATAAGAACAATAAACAAGCAACTACAGTGACTTTCCTATTTCTTATTTTTTTTCATTTTTTAAAAATGATACTTTAAGTTCTAGGGTACATGTGGATAACGTGCAGGTTTGTTACATATGTATACTTGTGCCATGTTGGCGTGCTGCACCCATCAACTCATCATCACCCATCAACTCGTCATTTTCCTATTTCTTTTGAGAGACACCTTGCACTCACTGAATTATCAGATAAAAAGGAAAAGAAAAAGAGCAAATAACATTAATAAACATAGATACCATTTCCTATAGGTTTACTATTTGCCAGGCCGTGTACACCTAACATTAACAAGATGTCTGTGAGGTAGTAATACTATTATCCTCATTTTATAGCTGAGAAAACTGAAGAGGCATAAAGACCTCCTTCAGTTTTACCGACTCCCTGTTCTCACCCATATCACAGGGTCTTAATGTATGCTGTTCTACCTGCCTGGAATCTTCTTCACTCCTACTTGACTTACTGCCTTTTACCTTCCCCAGATGTCAATTCCATTTCCTCAGAGAAGCCATGGCTGATTCACATTTTTACTAGGTGCATTCATAGCACCATGGTTCTCTCTGTGAAAGAACTTATCATAGCTGCAATTTTGTATTTGTTTATGTTATGTTTATGTTTATGTTATGTATTTGTGTTTGTTTATGTTCGATTAATATCTGTGAAACCACTAGCAGATTCTCTTTTTAAAGGCAAAGATTACGCTTTCCTTAGGGCTCGCACTGTCTAGGGCAGATGGCAGAATTAAATGAATTGTTTTGAATTAATAGATGTTAAAATGGGGTTCTGGAAATGTGCAAGGTTAAATTTTATATTTCTCCTGTCTCCCCAACTGTGCCCATTGAACAAATAGTGCTGATCTAAAATGAGCTACGGAAAAGGAAGTAGATTCAAGTTTTTCGTTTTTTTCTTTTTTGGAGACAGAGTCTCACTCTGTCACCCAGGCTGGAGTGCAATGGCATGAACTCAGCCCACTGCAACCTCCGCTTCCTGGGTTCAAGCGATACTCCTGCCTCAGTCTCCCGAGTAGCTGGGAATACAGGCACCCACCACCATGCCTGGCTAATAGTTTACTTAAATTTTTAGGAGAGACGGGGTTTCATTATGTTGGCTAGACTAGCCTCAAACTTCTGACCTCAGGTAATCCGTGCACTTCAGCCTACCAACGTGTTGGGATTACAGGCGTAAGCCACCACGCCAAGCTGATTGAAGTACTTTTTATTATCAGTGGCCCCCTCTTCCAAGAGAATTAGAGGTATAGGGTGACTGATCACAAAGCATATGCTACGATATAAGCAAATACTCCAGCAGGTCTTTGGTTATGTCTCCAATGCCAAACATCTGCATAAAACATTAAAAATTATTTACCCATATGGTTATACATTTTACAATTGTTTGCCATTATGGTGATATTTATTGCCTGGGTCTTTGTAAATTACATGAGCCCAATATTTTCCAATTATCTTGAAAGTTTCTTTTGTCAAAAATTGTTAATGACCCTGTAGCTGTTGACTTTCATTTGTCCAGTAATTCTGAGACTATAGATATATAACAATTTTTACATGCCAGATAGTCATATCAAATCTAATTCTCAAACAACAGCCCCAGCAAAATACTGTCCCTACTTTGCAAATGAAGAAACTGAGGTTCAAGATAATATAGATAGCAAGGGCAATGACTAGTATTATATTTAACTATATTTGATTCTAAGATTTATGTCAGTTTCTTCTCTTTAATACCACATACCACTTTTAACTTATTTTTTACGGAAGAGAAAATTAGAGAAAAATAATAATTGAAGATAATTATGTTTTCTCTTTCTTTTTCCCACCCTCTCTTCCTGTCTTCCTTATTCCCTCTCCCTCTTTCTGTTTAATTAAATTTTCCAGCTTAGAGGATTCATGCAACATGTAAGTTCCATGAAGATAAGGAATCGTCATTAACTTGAGCAAAAGGAGCCCTCACCAACACTAAGCATATCAGGGTATTTGCTTTGGAGTGAGTTGTGGATATAACTCAGAACCTTCTCATTTGTTCTTATAATTTCTCCTTTAAATTATTGGTATACAAGGAAAAAAATCGGTGAGAATCTTAGAAGTTTAGTGGACTCTGTTTCTTTTCTCAGGAGGATTAACTGAGGATTCCATTATTTTCCATGGGAAAGCATTTAATGGTCAAGTCAGGAAACTCAAGTTCTAATCACAGTATTGCAAAGTGGATTTGCTGAGAGGTCCTCAAATACTGTCTCTTCTCTTTTAAATTACAAGTGAGGAAAGTGAGAGGCAGAAGGGGAGGAGCCATTCTCAAGCTCACACAGCAAGTCCTACTATTCTTACCACCTGAGTCCTTTTTAGCACCAAAACATTATTTTCAGGGAATAATTAGCAGCAAAAGAAAAAAATCCCTAGCTTTCTATTTAGTCGCTACCATTCCTCAAGAAGCAGACTGCTGCAGTCCACACGATGCACTTCCTTTATTTTCAAATCCAAAGGTCTTTTTTTCACAAAGCACTGAATTTATGATGGAGTATGAGCTAATACAAGGCTTCGGGGCCATTAAAAAAAATAACAAGTGTTCAACCGGATGTGTCTATGTAACAGAGTCAATTCAACAAGGTCCAGGTTGACCCATTGGCAATTTTTATGAGAAATGTCTCATTTTTCACCTTCCTCCAGACCCTAGAAAACGTGTTTTAATAACATTTGCAAGTTCTGTCACACCAGGGGCCGAGAGAAGCTGCAGTTCTGACTTGTTTGGCAGAGATCTCCCACCGAGATCTAGAGACCTACTTTCAGCTCCCTGAAGGGCTTTCTTTTTCCTGACTTTAATGTATTGGCCCCATGTATACAACAGCTTGAAAGTATTACAGAGGCACGAAGCCAGGAAGGTGTCCCAAAGGTATTCTCTTGCTTTAGAAGACAGTCTCTAAAGACCCTGAATGCCCCATGGAGACAATCACGTGCAAAATTCGACTTTTTTTTTTTGAGACGGAGTTTTGCTCTTGTTGCCCAGGCTGGAGTGCAATGGTGCCACCTCGGCTCACTACAACCTCCACCTTCCAGGTTCAAGCGATTCTCCTGCTTAACCTCCCGAGTAGCTGGGATTACAGGCATGCGCCACCACGCCTGGCTAATTTTGTATTTTTAGTAGAGACGAGGTTTCTCCATGTTGGTCAGGCTGGTCTGGAACTCCTGACCTCAGGTGATCTGCCCACCTCGGCCTCCCAAAGTGCTGGGCATAAGCCACCGTGTCTGGCCAAAATTCTACTTTTTAAGTGGGAGTCAAAGTTCAGGCTCTCCTGCATTATAGGAGTCGGGTAGATTACAAAATTATGACTTCACAAGATCCCAGAATAGACAGGATTGTATTAGCTGTTTGTTATGATATAGTGCTACGAACTCAGATACATAGAGGTCAAAACTCTGTCTCCATCTGCGGTGGTAGTTATGTCTACCATAGTGGTTCTCAACAGGGGTGATTTTAACCCCTTGAAAACATCTGGCAATGACTACAAATAGTTTCGGTTGTCACAGCTGGGAGTGAAGGTGCTACTGGCATTTCTTGGGAAGAGGCCAGGGATGCTGTTGATATGGAAGTGCTGGGAAGGGAAGAGTGTGGTCCCTTTAAATGACATGGAAGTGGGGAAGGAAGTGCTGGGTAAAGGAGAACGTGGTTCCTGGCTAGGGCTCTACCCCCACAGACCTAGGCCAGGACAGGCACTTCTGCCTTCGTGCCCAAATGTTGTATTTTACAAGACCACCCTGGCCCATCACACCCCCATCCTGGGCCTATAAAAACCTGAGACCCTAGCAAGGCAGGGACAGAAGCTACTGGACGGCGAGAAGACACGGAGGGAACACCCCGGTGGAAGAGCACACAGACAGACAGACACTGGAGCCCCGGCAGGCCATCAGCTGGCGGGACAAGGCGCAGTTTTGCGGGGCAGTTGGAGGAGAACTGGGGCCACCAAGCAGCCCACCTTCAGGGGAAGACCATCACCCTTATGGCTCCTCGATCTGCTGAGAGCTGTTTCCACTCAGTAAAACTTTAAACTCATTCTCCAAGTCCACGTGTCATCAGATTCTTCTGGTACACCAAGGTAAGAACCCGGGATATCGAAAGCCCTCTGTCCTTGCGACAAGGTGGAGGGTCTAATTGAGCTGGTTAACAGGTTTACTTTGCCTATAGACGGCAAAGTAAAAGAGCACCCTGTAACACATGCCCACTGGGGTTTCAGGAGCTACAAACATTCACTCCCAGACACTGCCGTGGGGTCAGAGCCCCACAGCCTGCCCGTCTGTATGCTCCCCTAGAGATTTGAGCGGTGGAGCACTGAAGAAGCAAGCCACACCCCCATCGCACCCTCTGCGAAGGGGACAAGGGAACCTTTCCCGTTTCACTGCCAAACATCCTACCAGGCACAGGACAGCCCCCACACGACAAAGAATTATCTGGTTCAAAATGTCAATACTGACAATGTTGAGAAACCCTTACAGGGTTAACTAGATAGGCAATAAATAGATTGAAAAGATAATTCAATAAATTTAATTCCAGACAGAAGGCCTATGTTAAAATCCCTGTTTGAGGTGTATAAATGTGGATACTTTTGATTTTAACCTTTCTTCCTCATTTTCTTCATCTATTAATAGGAATAACAATACATGTAACTTTCATAGCAAACAAAACATTCTGCATAATAACGTTAGCAATCATAATTAGAGCAGTACTAAATATTTGATCCCAACTCCTCATACCTGCTCTACTTTTATAGTCTCCTGGGCAATGAAAATAATTTATAATTTGATATCTTGATATATACTAAGTTTTACGTGCGTTCTCTTTATTACATAACAATTCTTTGAGTTAGATCTCATTATCTCCATTACATAGGAAAGGAAACTGAAGTACAAAGATACTAAATGACTTACCCAAATTTACAGTTAGTGAGTTGCATAGCCAGGGTTTGAACGTATTTATATATTAAAGCCCATTATTCTGTCCACTCTGTTGTGTGGAGAGGCTCCACATCTCTTTGGTTTACTTCTACCAGAGACACTTCACACTTGTTTGTATTTGCCTTTGTCACTGGTCTGTGAGATGCTTGGGGCAGGGACAATGTCTCAGTCACATGCATGTTCTTGTGCTCTGTGTATCACACCTTGAGGTTTTGAGCCATCCCGGGACGTGGTGGCCACACTTGGCAGCCAAGGAAGGGCTTACCTTTTTTCTCTCAGAGGCAGAAAAAACAATCACATGATTAGATTTACATATTTCAAAGAGTACTCTGGTAGCAATGAAGGGTTAATTGTGTTAAAAGGCAGAAAAGGCAGGCTGGAGCCAGTTAAAATTAATCATAGGACTGTCAAGGAGAAGAGGTACCTATGCCATCAAAGGCCATTAAGCAAGGTGCCACCAAACCTTATGACAATCACATGTGGATTAACATGACATGTTTTAGAAGCACAATTGTTTTACTTTATATTGTAAACAACTGACTTCACTGTACTCCATTGTCCTGTTTTCTTAAAGGATTAGTTTCAACTCTTCTTTCCGAATTTTAGGAAAAGATAAAGAAATGCCATAGACTAGAAGATAAAATATCTGCAAATCACGTATCTGATAAAGGATTATATCCAGTATATTTAAAGAACTCCCTGAACTCAAAGTTGAGAACAAATAATCCAATAAAAAATAGGCAAAACATTTGAACAGAAAGCTGACCCAAGATGTACTAATGGTAGGAAGCACCTTTAAAGATGCCCAACACCACTGGTTATCAAATAACCGGAAAGTTAAGCCACAATGTGCTACCACGACACACCTACTAGAATAACTAAAATAAAAAGACTGATCATACCAAGTGTTGATGAGGATGTGCAAAGCTTGAACACTTATACTCTGTTTGTGGGAATGTAACATGGTAGAGCCACTTTGGAAAACAGTTTGACAGTTTCTTAAAAACTCAAATAAACACCGCTCATATGATCCAGCCATTCCATTCCTCGGTATTTACTAAAATAAAAGTATTTGTTCATAACAAGACATTTGCATGAACATACCTAACAGTTTATTTTGTTGTAGCCAAAAACTGGAAATGATTCAAATGTCCATCAACAGGTAAGTGAATAATCAAATTGTACATATATGGAATGAATACTACTCAACAACAAAAAGAATGAACGCTTTACACATGTAACACCATGGGTATATCTCAATATGCTAGGAAAGAAACCAGGCCAAAAAGAGTCCATACTGTATGTTTCCATTTGTATAAAATTCTAGAAAAATGCCAGCTAATCTATAGTGACAGAAAGCAGATCAGTGGTTCCTGGGGAGGAGAAGGGTAAGGGACTGTAAAGGATCACAAAGAAATTTTGGGGGTGATGGATATACTTATAATCTTGATTGTGGTTGATGGAACACATAGGTATATGCATATGTCAAAATTTTAAAAATTGTACACTTCACATATGTGCACTTTAATGCGTGTCACTTATACCTCAATAAAGCAGTTAAATATGTACTTGCTAACTATTAAATTATAACTATTTTATATACACATATATGTATTTAGGATAATACGTATAAACATATAGATTGTCTTTCTCTGATGTGTGGGAAGGTCTTTCTCTTTCCTTGAGTTCTTTAAAGGAAGAAACTTCTTTAAGACAAATTTTTCATAGGAGGAACCACTGTAACTTTTGCAATACTATTAGTAAAGACTGTTTTTCCACATTTGTTGGAGCTGACTTGATATCTTGCTGAAATCTGTTGAAATCTGAGGGTGAATACAAAACTCTGATATTTGAAAATTTCAGCTACCAAAAGCCTAGAGGGCATGTCATGACATAGCGTCATGATCTGTTATCAGAACTAGAAAGCAACAACATGAAACACCTGTGTGTGCCCATGGGTCAGTCACTAGTATCCTCGCAGTGTCTCGATAGAATCACATGTATGCTCAGGTAAAAGATTCACTCTTTAAGAAAATGCTATCAGATAATCTTATTGTCATAATTATTGGCATAAATATTGTCATACATTGATAATTGGATGGGATAAAAATTCTGGATTTGTAAAACCTAAAAATGTAACTGAAAAAAATACATAAAACTTCTCCAATTTTACTAGTATCAGCAATATAAACATTTAGTGGTATTTATTACTAATACATAAACATTAGTACATATATTACTACAAATATTTATAACACTAATATATTACTAATGTAAATTAGTAATATATATTACTAATTGGTAATATGTTAGCAATATATATTACTAATGCCAATTAGTAATATATTAGTAACACCAATAATGGGTTATTATTTGTATATAACAATATAATTATATCATAAACAATTTATATCACTAATATATTAGTTATTTTATATATTGACTACTAATATTACTAACGGTTAAATAACACTACTAATTATATTAATAAGAGCAATAATAAGAACAGTAATAATAGCTACCATTTGATTATTACTATTTACAGAGTGTTATTATTCCCTTTATTTTATAATAATGGGAAAGTACATTCAAAGAGGTTACACAACTGTCTCAAAAACACACAGCTAGTAAATAGTGGATTTGGGATGCAAATTCAAGAAATCTGATTCCAGATCCCAAGGTTTTAGCCTCATATTTGTCTGATGTGTCTCTTGGGTCATCAAATCTGAATTTCAGGACAGTGAGAAAACACTAAATACAAAGTCAAACTTAAAAGTAACACGGCATCCCAAATACCAAGTATTACATTTTTACCTTGGCCAGAAGGAAAAAGTGAATTTTGTTTTAGTCGTAGGAGGTCACACTAACTGTTGAACACACAGTCTCATGTCTCAGTGAAATTATGTCTAATTTTTTCACTTACTTTTTGGACCAGAGCATGTTGGAGCCAGGGCAACTGCCCCAGGCAGTCACTTAGAGGTACAAGCTCCTTGCACTGAGTAATTCCCTTATCTCCTATGTTCTCAGATTGTCGTCTGCACGATCTGCATCTGGCTGATAAATCAGAGAAGGCTGAGGGCATAGAGGATTGCCTGAGTCTTCTTATGGGCCTGGCCTGGGTGTGACATTGATCACTCCTGTCCAGAGATCAGTTCCATAGTCAACTGATTTCAAGGCCAGAGGGAAATGTGGTCTGTGTTTCCAGAGGGAAAATAAAATAGGACTTGGTAACTACACAGTAATTCTCTGCCATAAGTTTCTGTTGTATTTGCACATAGAATTGGACACGCAGCTGACATCTGGAAGGACAAGAACAGTTGAGTTCCTAAATGTTCTATGAGAACTGCTGAATCAGAACCCCCAAGTGAGGGAAGGTAATGCGCCCTTTTAAACTAGCATGCTGTGTGATTCTGTACACACACTGAAGATTGAGAACTACTGGCCTAGAAGTTATCAGGGCCCAAGCCAATTAAGCGTGACTAGTTGAAGATGAAGATGTTCATGCTAATTCTGAACCTTTAGGCCACCATAATTTATACCCACCCTGATCAATAGTCATAAAAGCAAGGTAGTACCTCTGCCTCTGCTGAGGGATTATACCTCAGAACCCAGGGTAGGATAAGGTGAATGAAGCAGCCAGGGTTGAAAATCTAAGGAGGGTTCCTCTTAAGTTCATCCAAGAGCAGACTTGGTATATGAAACATTACAAGAACCTTGCAGGAACTGAGAGTGAGTGTCTCCTTAAATTTTTTGTCCTAGGTAACACTTGCCTATCTTCATATCCAATCCAGTCCTCCTGACTTTGCTCCCAAGAGTTATCTTCAGCTCATGATTTCATTCATTCAAACATGAATTTATTCAACAGATTATCTACTTATTTACCTATCTATTTCCAAAAAAAATTCAATAGCTAGTGTGATCTAGTAATAGAACACAAGTTTAAAGCTGTATCTGTGTGTTTCCTTTACAGATTTCTATGGCTATATTTATAATGCCACTTGATGGGAATGTAGGAATGTGTATTGAGAACTTTGTAGTTGTTTTGTATTGTGCTGAAGAATTCAGACAAAAGTGCAAGGAAATATGTATTAATTAAATGATTATAAGTAGTGCCAAGTGATTGATGCTGAGAGAGAAAGTTGGAGATGCGGATTTACTTTAGGTAGAGTGGCCCTGTAAGACTTTCCTGAGAAAGGGACATTAAAGCAGAGATCTGAAGCATAAGAATATTTAAAAAATCTCTTGTAATACTGATTGTCAATATTACAAGATATAGGATCATGTGAACACACTGCTAGGGTCACTTACAGTGCCCCAGAGTACACCTGCCTCTGGGTAGGGGAGGGGACATTTGCTTCTTTTCTGCATAGAGGAGATGATTTTTCCAGCCATTAAATATCTATATTGTGCTAGAAGACTTAATGGAGCAAAATATCATTTTGGAATCTCCAGGATGACATAACTTTGGGAACACTGGGAAACTGTATTCTTGATACGGTAACCAGGCTTTCTCAGAAGTCACAGGCAACAAACAGCGTGACCTACCACCCTAAAGTGGTAACTGCATTGGCAGGGCATCTAGTGGAAGATGAGGGGCGTTTACCATGAAAGTGCATGAGTCTTGAGAAGATTATAACAGAGATGAGACACCCCCTTCCTCCAGGCTTTCCCAGAAATTATTGGGGGACAGGTCTTTGTCCTGAACTATGAAATAGGTTATTTCTGTTAATATCACTAAATTAATGCCTATGGGAAATTTGGGTAATGCTACTTTATTTCCAAATCCAAGAACCAATCTGCAGCATGTACCAAATGAATATAGACAGTGACAAATGCCAGGAATTTTCATTCACAACCCTATGTCAAACAGATGTTGTGCTCTGGATCCAATCATCTCCCAAAAGGCAGCCAGGCACCTGTCCAATGTTGGCCTTGGCCAAATACCGAACAAAGACCCAAACAAAGGATACATAGTCGTGGCCTTATATATGACCAAGTTCTCATTCCCAAGTTCCTTAGCTACATGAAATGTTGCCTAAATTAGCAAAGTTTGCAGATATAGTACCCAAGAAGCAACTGTAAGGCCAAATGCATCCCATCTGAATCTCCTGGAAAACTAGTATGTATGTCTGGCCTTCACTCAGAAAAACTGTCTTTCCTATCCTATTACCCACTAATAAAATGTGGTTCTGTTCTACTCTATCTTCCTGAAAGGTAACCTAAAAACTATCTTCCAAAGTTTGTATTCTGACAATCAAATTTTCATTGCCCTATGATGATTTGCCAATCTATCCAATCCAACACTAGCCATTCCACCACCAACTAGCCCCATTGTGTTTTGCTATTTGCCATTTTATTGGGTGAAGAACAAAGTTTCTACTTTTATATACAGAGAGGTACCCCTAGAAATACTAAGAGGATAAACAGGCAAGTAAGGGTGAAGAAAAGCAAAATTGTAGCAAGAGATACCTTTTTTCCTTCAGACAGAATTTTGATGTCATATTTTCCTTTCCACCAAATGGTCTTTTTCATCATCACAGGGCAACTACATTATCATTCGGTTAGCATCTACTGTAGGCCAGTCGGGTCACTTATATAACATCATTTGGTTTTCGGGACAATCTTGCTGAATAAATATAATTATTATATCAATTTCAGGAGGTCAAGGTGGGCTGATCACTTGAGGTCAGCAGTTCGAGACCAGCCTGGCCAAAGTGGTGAAACCCCATCTCTACTGAAATACAAAAATTAGCTGGGCATGGTGGCAGGCGTGTGTAATCCCAGCTACTCAGGAGGCTGAGACAGGAGAATTGCTTCACCCCTGAAGACGGAGGTTGCAGTGAGCTGAGATTGTACCACACTGCACTCCAGCCCAGCCTGGGCGACAGAGCAAGACTATGTTTCAAAAATAAATAAATAAACAAAAAGGCATAAAGTAAGGCTCAGTGATTTTACAAATTAAAAAAAAATATACCTAGCAGGTTAGTAATGATGGAGCTCCAGGGCTCTATACATACTGCAGCCTCTGGATTTTAATTCAGAGAACTCAGCACTATCCAATGTTAGAATTGTTTGCTTTTTAATGTTGGCCAAGGGCAGGGCAAACATTTTAAAGAATTTTTAACTGAAAAGCAAGTATATAAATAAATAAGTTTCCTGCCTCATTCTGAGCCATATGCTGCCAGCACTAAGCTTCATTCTTTTTATATTTGTTTAAAAAGGTCTTTCAAAAGCAGAAGAGACATGTGCAATAATAAATGTTCTATAAAAATATACACTTTTAAGCTACCATTTATTTCTAGAGGACTTACTGAGTAATCTAAGCAATTTAAATATACTTACTTCTCACAATAGCCCTATGAAATAAATATGACCCATTGTATAGAAGAAGGAATTGAGGTTTAAAAAGGTTGAGTATTTTGTGCAAAGTAGCTAGAAGAAAATTGAGAGAGTGAACTAATATTCGGGCCTGTTTGACCTGAAAATTTAGTCACTGAACTATTACACTAAACTTTCTGCATTCATAAAATGACAGTCAGGTGTATCTTTCAAAGTTACTCTTTTTATGCTGGTTTATAAGTTAAAACATTTCTCTCCTTTACTCACCTCCCAAGCACTACCTAGTTCAGTATAGTCTAAGTATAGTGTTTGGAACCAGGATGTGTGAATTTAATTCCCAGCTACAGCATTTACTAAATGTGTGAACTCAAACAACTGAATTAACCCTCTGTCTCAGTTTTCTCATCTGCAAAAGGGACATAGAACTAGTGTCTACATCATAAGTTACTGTCAGGTTTTAATGATAGCATGTGGAAAGCACTAAGAAGAATGTATCATACACAGTAAGTACTATGTTAGTGTTTGTAGAGAAGAATGTATGATGCATAGTATTATGTTAGTGTGCATATGTAGAAAAATATATGATGCGACCAGGTGCAGTGGTTCACACCTGTAATACCAGCACTTTGGGAGGCCGAGGCAGGCGAATCACCTGAGGTTGGGAGTTCGAGACCAGCTTGACCAACATGGGGAAACCCCATCTCTACTAAAAATACAGAAATTAGCTGGGCACAGTGGTGCATGCCTGTAATCCCAGCTACTTGGGAGGCTGAGGCAGGAGGATCACTTGAACCTGGGAGGGGGAGGTTGTGGTGAGCCAAGATTGGGCCTTTGCACTCCAGTCTGGGCGACAAGAGCGAAACTCTGTCTCAAAAAAAAAAAAAAAAAAAAAAAAAGGAAAAAAGAAAAAAAAGAAAAATATATGATGCATAATAACTACTATATTAGTGTTGTAAAGAATATATGATACATAGTAAGGTCTGACTTCTTTTGCTTCCCCTCATCTCTCTTGGCATGCCTTACTCCATCTGTTACCTCAGTATCAGGTTGGTTTAGGCATAGTCTGGCAGTACCTACCTCAGCTATGACGTACATCTCTCACTTTCTGCCCTGAACACTCTCTGACATTAGGGGTGGTTACTCTACTGGTACCTACCAGGAATTGTATCTGGAAGTGTGAGTGAATTATCTCCCACGTGGCAACACCTGGCCAATGAGAAATGGGAGCAGGTGAATAAATGCCTCCCCTCTTCATCTCTGAAGAGAGACTCATTTCACATTGGTCCTTGGGAGGTGAGGGGCATGGCAGTGGATAGAGCTCTTAGGATAATCAGTCCAAGCCTCTGGAACTTCATAAAGTGATATGCATTCCCATGCTTGCCCCATGACAATACTTTATTATTGATACCAACATGCTTCTCACTCCATTTCGTGTATTATACGGAGCTAAGTAAAACACAAAAGCACAGAAACAAACCCCATTGTATCACACATTACATGGATGGGATCTTGTTTGCTTTGGCCTAATAGGACCTAAGTAATTTGCCTCAAGTAAGCAATGAATTCAATTCAACAAATAAAATATGATTCATGAGAACTCAGCTGATGTGGGCTCTAATTTCACATCTATGTTTAATTAGTTCTGAGACCCTAGGAAAAATACTAAATCACTTTAAGTCCCAAACATCTTATTACCAAAAAAATAGTAGATATTAGTTGATTTTTAGATTCTTTTCTTGTAAGATTAAAATTCTAATTATCAGTGCCTTTTCACAGCACTTCCTACACTGCACAAATGATTTGCAGCATATGTAAAGAAAATAGATTCAAGATTATTAAAAATCTTATAGTCAGTCTTATTAGAAATGGATTTGATAACACTTTTATTCATGTATTTGCAAATATTTTTTTTTTTTTTTGAGACGGAGTCTCGCTCTGTCGCGGCTCACTGCAAGCTATGCCTCCCGGGTTCACGCCATTCTCCTGCCTCAGCCTCCCGAGTAGCTGGGATTACAGGCGCCCGCCACCATGCCCGGCTAATTTTTTGTATTTTTTAGTAGAGACGGGGTTTCACCGTGTTAGCCAGGATGGTCTCGATCTCCTGACCTCGTGATCCGCCCGCCTCGGCCTCCCAAAGTGCTGAGATTACAGGCGTGAGCCACTGCGCCCGGCCGCAAATATTTTTTAAATTTAAAATAAATTTAGCATAATTACAATATTAAATATAATCTAACCATTATCCATAGTTATATCCATACAGGCTATAGTTTGAAAAATGCTTCTTATAACAGCATTCCTATAATTTGATTCTTATACACTTCATAGTATTAGTACTATTCATAGTTCCTATCTGGGGAAAAATAAATTCAAAGTGACCCTATGATTTTCTTGCAGCTACATGTTTAGTAACTAGTGGACACAGAGCTCTTTTCATTAAGAAACTTGTCTTCATAAAAACTGGTTTTCTACTAGAACCATAAAAAATAAACAAAAACATTTACTGAAAGCCAGGAATTAAAAATGTTTAACTAGACAGATAAAGATAAGATAAATATCAATATGGAAACCACTCTTATTTGTAGAAATATGAATGCTTCTTGCTTGTATATTAAAATCCTTGAGGTGAGAAGTGTCATATTTAATGTTTTGTGTTCTCACTTCTGACTTGCACACAGTAAGTGCTAAATAATTAACCAGATATATGAATAATTAAGAGATAAACTGAGAATATGAGAATGAGAATTAAGTGTGTTTCCTTCAGGATTCCTTCTTTAACTCCCAAGCCCCAGTTAGGGCAAGGTGCTTCTCTGCTCTGACATGCTGAGATCATGATGACATTTGTCGTGGGATATTGGAACACTCTTTTCTATGACCATGTCTTGATAGCTTGAGAACTACATGAATGGAAGTATTGAGACTTAATTACCTATTTGTCCTGTGCCCCAAGCATGTGGTAAATACAAGAAATATGTGGTGAATCAACAAAGAAATGGACAAAAATAATTGGGAAGAGAGAGAACAATTTTGTAATATGGGATTTATTAATATTGTGATGTTATTTGAAGCTGGGGAGATGAGTGGGATTAAAAATACAGGAACTAGACCTCAGGGAATGTTCAAAGTTAGTAGGAGAATGGAGAGGAGTCACTGAAGATAAACTGGGAGAACCACAAAACATAGGATTATGCAAATATAGAAGGTGGTAAACCATTCTCCTGGTCTTTCCATTACAACGCACTTCTTTTACCTTATAAAAATTGATATTTGGCATGGATACTTAGAGCATCGCCTAAAGTTGTGATTTCATTTCAATTTGGGCTTGTATAGTCATAGCTCCCACCTCAGAGATGCTAAAGCAAGTGAGGCTCTGAAAATATGTAACTTTGAGTCTGAAATTTCTAATCTTTGCTGTGTGGGCTGGAGCAAATGCTTAGCCTGAAATATGCTTCAGTTTTGTTTGCACAGTGAAAGCATTTTCTCTCATTGGGTTGTTGTGTGCAGTCACTAATAAAACACTGTGATAAAGCCCTTTGCAAATATGAAGTGCTATTGAAATGTAGAGTAATACACTGGACATCTTTGTTTTCCATCAGACACATCCCATGAGACGTTTCCTTCCTTCCAGAACATGTACACTCGATGAAGTGTCCATCTGGCAAATAAGACTCTGCCAAGAGTGGAAAGGCAAATTATTATAAGGTAAACAGCTGAGTGCTAGTGTGCAAAGGTGGTAAAAGACTTGTAGCCCTGTCTGTATAAGGGTTAAGATAGGGATTAGGATGCACCAGAATGTACAATATACTCGGTATTTTCCCCAGGGAGAATGAAGGCAGGGAAAATTTCTGGCTACCTGGGCCCCTTTGCCTTCCCTCTAAAAACATTACACTTGGCTAATGGAGCTGTAACTTTGTTTTGATTTCCTGAGTGGTCTTGAGTTACCTAATATCTGGCCTGCTTCCCTAGATGCATGCCTCTTAGATCTCTACAGTAAAATCATACTTAAACCATTTTCATTAGGAACGGAATACTACACGATCATAAAGTGCCCCCATGAAATGCCTTGATTAGTAGAGATCAAAGGCCGAGCTTCATTAGTTTTGCTTTCTTTCCCCTCCTACTTTGCCTCTGTGTTAAACTGCATTAACCTGACCAAGCCAAGCTCACCCAAGTTTGTACAGTCTGGAAAAGATAACTTCTCCTGAGCAGTCTGGCTTTTCTTTGGAGCACATGGCTTGCAGGTTTTCTGTGGCCCAGGGCACAGTCAACAAGCTGTCTATTTGGTGGAGGGAACCAGCCCCTACTCCAAAAGTAGCATGGCTATGGTTGCTTCTGTAATCACTTCTCTGGTTCAAAAGGACTTGGATTAACACTATGGCCAAAGGTTAGGAATCTATGAACCTGGCTTTCCTCACCAAATTGAGTCATTTCAAATGCAATCAAGGGCCAAATCCCTTAACAAAACTGTTCACCACAGTGTGGTGGTAAAGGGTGCTCTGTTCGCTAAGGCAGACTTGAGTTTAAATTCTGGCTCCTTCACTTATCTGAGCATCAGGTTTCTCATATGTAAATCGGGATATCAGTGCTGACTTCACAGGATTGTTGGAAAGACTGAGTGAGACAATGATTACAAAACACCGAGCACAGTGCCTAGCATATGAAAAACACTCAAGAAATGGTGACTATATATACCCATCAAGTCAATGCACCCTTACAGTTCTAGAGAGGAGAAGAGCTGATGCAAACACTGTGACACACTATTTTCTGGAAAGTGTTTCCAATTGCTCTGCTCCAGCAGCCTCCAAATTTCTTTTGGATAAATATCCAAAAGTGAGGAATGGAAGATGTTTCCTTGGATTAGCTATTTGGAGCCAGGCAAACCTCAAACTTTCCCACAAGCACATAGAAAAGGATGTGTACCCTTGGTCTAAGTGCAAGAGACACAGTGGAAAATCTGGCTTTCTGCACTGTGGGGCTGAGACACACAGAGTAGAGGCATGGTAAGCTGCTTCTTTTTACTCCATTTCTTTAAATTGACAAATAAAAATTGTGTATATTTGTTGTGTACAACACGGTATTTTGAGATGTGTATAAGGATAAGGGTTTTTTTCCTATATAAATCTAAAGTAGAATTTGGCCATTTCACAATTGGAAAGTGGAATCTCTTCCTGACATGTTGGTTGAAGTCTCATTTAACAGCATCAGTTCTTTCCCCCATCTCTGTAGTAGTCATACATTTTCTATATTATGATAATAGTACAATAAAATAAAAGTAGCTGCTCTTGTTATATTACCCGAATTTACTGTCATGCACTTTGTTTACTCTCTAGAGTATGTACTGCCCTGTACTATTGAAGTGGGCATTTTCATTTTATTATTTGAAAAGACGAACTAAATGTGTCTACTACCTTCACTTCCCATTCCCACTGCCCTAGATACCTGTGGAGAAACTGAAGTGAAATCTTACCCTTATGCCTCCAATTCTCTCTCTCCTAGGAGGTAATTAACAACATCTCCAGAGTACTATATGGTCAGTAACATTAATCTAGAATAATATATTATATAGAATTATATATTGTATAATTATATATATCTAATAATTATATATTATAATATATAAAAATATATTACATAATATATAATTCCATATAATATATTATTCTAGATTAATATTACTGACTATATTGTACTCTATTTATAGGACTATATATTACTAATATATATAGTTCTATATAGAGAGTATATAATCCTATAGAGAGTAATAGTAATATTAATACTAATTAGCAATATACAGTACTAAATATTACTAACATATAATCAATAATATTAATCTATATATATAATTTATAATAAATTATTATTAACGTTCTTTTTGTTAGGTTAAAATAAATTTTTATTAAATCTTAGAAGAGATTTATACACAATTCACAAATTCTTTACAAAGAATTGCCAATCCTTGTCCAATTTTTTAGTAGTCTCTACACAGATTTGGAAATTCTGCTGTGAAATAGGATTTATAAGATATTCCTTTTAGAAAGCATCACAATGCTAATTTTAGGCAAAACAGTGTTTAAAACTGAAGTCCTCATAGAAGTGAGTTCAACACCTTTAGCCTTTATCCCAGTGACAAAACTATATAAAATAAACATTAAGCTGACTTACTCAGAAAACAATGAATAAGTATTCTGTAAACTTCTCAAATTCACCTACAATTTTTGATTACTTTTAGAAGCAGTACTACTGCAAAGTATCAACAACCACACTATGCACCCAAATAAAATGGGTGTTAAGAATAAAATATATAATTCTACACAATAGAATTATATAAGGTGTATATACGTGAGAGGTGACAACATGCTAGCAGCCCTCGATCTCGGCACCTCCTTGGCCACGGTGTCCACTCCGGCAGTGCTTGAGGAGCCCTTCAGCCTGCCACCGCACTGTGGGAGCCCCTCTTTGGGCTGGCCAAGGCCACAGCCGGCTCCCTCTGCTTGTGGGTAGGTGTGGAGGGAGAGGAGCCTGCGGGAACCCGGCTGTGCCTGGTGCAGCAGGCCAGCGTTCCAGGTGGGCGTGGGCTTGGCAGCCCCCTACTGGGAGCGGTGAGGGCTTGGCACCCGGGCCAGCAGCTGCAGAGGGTGCGCTGGGTCCCCAACAGTGGAGCCCGCCTGCGCTGTGCTCTAATTCTTGCTAGGCCTCAGCTGCCTCTCCCCAGGGAAGGGCTCAGGACCTGTAGCCCACCATGCCTGAGCCTCCCCTCTGCCGCCATGGGCTCCCGCACAGCCTGAGCCTCCCCGATGAGCACCGCCCCCTGCTTGGTGGCACTGGGTCCCATCAACCACCCAAGGGCTGAGGAGTGCGGGAGCATGGTGTGGGACTGGTGGGCAGCTCTGCCTGCAGCCCTGGGGAGGTATCCACTGGGTGAGGCCAGGTGGGCTCCTGAGTCTAGTGGGGACTTGGAGAACCTTTATGTCTAGCTAAGGGATTTCAAACACACCAATCAGCACCCTGTGTCTAGCTCGAGGTTTGTAAATACACCAATCAGTACTCTGTATCTAGCTGACCTAGTGGGGACTTGGAGAACTTTTCTGTCTAGCACTCTGTGTCTAGCTAAAGGATTGTAAACACACCAATCAGCACTCTGTGTCTAGCCCAGGGATTGTAAACACACCAATCAGCACTCTGTGTCTAGCTCAGGGATTGTAGACACACCAATCAGCACTCTGTCAAAATAGACCAATCAGCTCTCTGTAAAATGGACCATCAGCAGGATGTGGGTGGAGGGCAGATAAGGGAATAAAAGCAGGCTGCCCAAGCCAGCAGTGGCAACCGGCGCGGGTCTCCTTCCACACTGTGGAAGCTTTGTTATTTCACTCTTTGCAATAAATCTTGCTGATGCTCATTCTTTGGGTCTGCTCTGCCTTTATGAGCTGTAGCACTCTCTGCGAAGGTCTGCAGCTTCACTCCTGAGGCCAGTGAGACCGTGAACCCACCATAAAGAAGAAACTCAGAACGTGTCCGAACATCAGAAGGAACAAACTCCGGACACACCATCTTTAAGAACTTTAACACTCACCGCGAGGGTCTGCAGCTTCATTCTTGAAGTCAGTGAGACCAAGAACCCACCAATTTCGGACACGTATGGACTGTTGTTTCTATTTCTCTGAAGAATTCTAATACAGTAACTTTATTTTGTTTGTAAATAGAATCACCCATAAGCTTATGTAATAAATTCATAACACTGTTTATTATTATATTGTGACTAATATTACTAGCTCAGGCATGCCTGTGTGTCTTTGAAAGGTGATATTAGAGTTGATGGCAATTTAATTGGAATTGCAGATTGAAATCTTCATTTTTGGTTTCCTAGAAATTTGCTTGTTTACAAGTCACAGATTCAAGCCAATGTTTCTGAATCCTGTGGTGTTGCTGTGGTGGTTGCTCAGACACGCAGACCCCTCACTTTCACTAAAACAGACAGGAAGGAAGAAAGTCACAGTCCTTGTCAACAAGAGGGTCACATCTCTAAGAGTGAAACAAATCTGAGTAAGCAAGTGAACTACTGTTGTTTGAGAGAGAGGTGTGCAAGGTTTGATTTGAAATTAATGAGCCTCCTGCTTGGGGCAGGCTTGCTTACCACAATGGGCAGTGGTAGTGGTGTTAGCTGCCTCTAAGCTCACCCCATTATGCAGAGAGGGTTGGAAGAAGAAAAATAAAGTTCTTGGTAGGGAATGTGTTAGGCAACTCTTACGTACCAGGTTCTATATCAAGCATTTGAACACACACTAATTTATGTACGCCTTCTGACAACTTGAATTTTCTTTTTTTGCAAATTAGAAAAGTGAGATCGAGGGAGATTAATTATATAATCTCATGGATCTGAGAAGAGAACAAGCCAGGATTCAAACTCAAGGTTGATACCAAAAGACAGATTCTTTCCACATCACCATTAAAGGGAGACAGGCAAGTGAAAGGGCCAAGGTACAACGTTTAGAGTCAAAGACACTGAGGTTTAAATCCTGGCTCAACCAATTACTACCCAATGTGTCTTTAGATAAGTTCTTGAGACACATCTTCTTCATCTGAAAATGCAAATAATGCTGTAAGTCATAGATCTGTTGGCAGGACTAAATATTTTCAAAGCACCATAAATGCCAAATGATTCTGGCTTTAAAAGCGACTGCAGACTCAGCAATGACCTCACTTGGACCTCTTTTCCCAGGTAGAGAGTATGCTGCCATGGACTGACCTCGTGTCTGATGCTCCAGCAGAGGCTAGTTATGACAGAGTCAGTTTCTGCACACCCTATGGTGTGTCAATAGCTCTGCTGTTGAAAGGAACATATTTGCAGGGGAATCTTGCCAAGAAGCAAACATTAGTTTGTGCTCCTTGAAAATTGTAAAAATAAGATTAGATTAAAAGGACTCCAGGGGTTGTTTGGACCTCAGGAGGGAATGGAAGTTTGTAACTATTTGAATGACTTAGTACATGTTCCACTATTGTCTTCTAAGACCTCTAAGGTTTCCTTTACCCCACGTTGTCTTGATATCTTTTAGGATATCATAATAGGTGACCTATTTATTCATAAGTAATAATTGTTTTGTGTCTAAACACAAAACTCTCTCCTCCAAAATTTATACATGTTAAGAAATATCAAGGGAAATCTGAGGGAGGGAGAAGGAAACAACAGAGAAATTATAGAAAATTTTTACTAGTTTGTGGATATTTAAAGAATGGGCACATTCTTTGTCTTCTTTCATGTATCTTCACAGTGACTGATTTTTGAATTTTAAAATTATGACTAACAATGATTGATAAATATCCCTTTGAACATGATTGAATTTTATTTGCTGCAGCTTCAAGCTACAATTCAGTAAACTGTTTATATAGCCAAGACTTCTTATTCCTAGGAGGTGTCACTTCTGGGAAATATAAATGGGAAAGCCAAGCCTCATAAAGAAAAAAGAAAAGAAAACACTAAAATATAAACTGCTCAAACATTAGATGCAATGAGAAGAAATCTTTCAGAAACTATCTCTTCTTTCACTGAATACTGATGAAAACTAAATGTCTGTCTTACTCAATTACCAACATATATCAATTTAAATCCTCCATTAAATTCAGAATAAATATTCACATTGTTTATTCATGTAATCCTCACAACACTGTGAGAAGCTTTTATTAACTCCCTTCTATGGATGAGGAATATGTGGTTCAGAGATTTTTAAAGATTTACCAAATCTGCACTGGCAATAAATGTAAGGTTACAAACATGCTTGTCAGTTTCCTAATTGCAAGTTCCCTTTCTTATTCCATGCTACCACCATTCTATTGTAGGATCTCTCTTATTTGTGCTTGTTTCATTTCCTTATTTACATTCTAAGCTCTCAGAAAGTAAGCCAAGTCTTCACTTTCATTGTATGCTCCCAAGTTTCCAAAGTGATTGGTTCATGAGTATTTGTTGATTGATCTGTTTGATTTTAAAAAGTCTTGCTATTTTCATGGCACAGACACATGTTTTGTTAGATTTGTACCTAAGTATTTCATTTCCTTTAGAACAGTTGTAACTGGTCTTCTTATTTAATCTCAGTTCTACATGTTCGTTTTTATTATAAAGAAATACAATTGAATTATATGTTTTGATCTTGTATCCTATGACCCTGTTGAATTTGAATAGTTCTAGGAGGTTTATTTGTAGGGGAATATATTTCTTTGGATTTTCTATGTAAAAAATCATGTTATCTACCAGTAGTGACAGTTTTATTTCTCCCTTTCCCATCTGTATGCATTTTTTTTCTTTGCCTTCCCTATTCCAATGGCTAGAACTTTCAGTATTTTGTTGAATAAAAGTGATGACAGCAGATATCACTGCCTTGTTCCTAATCTTCAAGGACAGCATCCTATTTTTCATCATTAAGATCGATGTTAGCTGTAGGAATTTTGCAGATTCTTTTCATAAACTTTAGGAAGTTCCCTTCAATTCCTAGTTTGCTTTTTTTTTTTTTTTTAACCATGAAATGGTGTTAGAGTCTCTCAAATCCTTTTTCTGCACCAATTAATATTATATTATTTTTCTTTCTAGCCTATTAATATGGCAGTATACATTGATAGATTTGTGAATGTTGATGGAGGCTTCATATTTAGAGAAAATCCCACTTAGTCATGGTGCACAATTCTTTTCAGGCATTGCTGTATTTGGTTTGCTAATATTTTAAAGCATTTTGGGTCTAAGTGTATGAGATGTTGGTTGGTAGTTTCTGTTTCTTTTTTGATCATCTTTGTCTGCTTTTGATAATACTAGCCTTATTAAATGAAATTAGAAGTATTCCTACAGTTGATGATTTGTTGATTTGTATTCCCCTTCTCCTTCTCTCTCTCTCTATCAGTCTTACTGGAAGTTAATCAATGCTATTTTTTCCAGAACCGGATTTTTCCTTCATTGCTTTATTATTTTCATGTTTTCAACATCATTGGTTTCTGTTCTTATTTTTATTTCCTTCCTTCTGTTTCTTTTGAGTTTATTGTGCTCTTCCTTTTCTTCTTTTTTTTCTTTTTTTTTTCAAGTAGGACCTTAGATTATTTATTTGAGATATCTCCTCATTCTAATGTAAGGATTTAGTATTATAAATTACCATTCAACATTGTTTTAGCTGCATCCCAAGTTTTGATGGTTGCACTTTTACTTTCATTCAGTGCTATGTGTTAACTGTTAATAGTTCCACTGAGATTTCTTTTTTTGGTTATTTAGAACTGTGTCACTTAATTTATAAGTATACAGTGATTTTCCTGTAATCTTTCTGTTACTGATTTCTAGTTTGATTCCATCGTGGTCAGAGAATATATTAAGTATGGTTTAATTATTTTAAATATATTGAGGCTTGTTTTATGACTAAAGATGTCTATCCTGATGAATATTCCATTGGAGTGTAGAAAAAAGGTGTTTTCTGTTTTTGTTGGCTGGAGTATTCTATATATGCTAAGTAATTGATGTTGACTGATAATTTTTTTCAGATCTTCTATATTCATGCTAATTATCTGTCTAATAATTCTACAAGTTATGGAGCAAGAGGTGTTGAGATCCACCAGCTACTATTGTAGACTTTTCTGTATTTCTTTTCAGCTCCATCAATTACTGCTTCATGTACTTTGAGGCTCCATTGTTTAGTGCATACACATTTAGGATCATTACGTCTTTCCCAGTGGATTATTTCTGTTATCATTCTGTGATGATTATCTTTGTTTATAACAATTTTTTTTTGTTCTGAGTCTACTTTATCTGATATACTTATAGCCACTCCTGCTTTTTATTTTTGAATGTTTGCATGATATGTCTTTTTTCATCCATCCTTTGTCTTCAACCTACCTATGTCATTGAATTTGAAGTGAGAACCTGTTAAAACAGAATATAGTTTGGGGTCAAGTTTTTTTAATCTACTCTCCTTTATCCACTTTCCTTTACCCTGTAATTGGCATATATAGACTATTTACATTTACATTGATGTATTAGGGCTCAAGTCTGCTATTTTACTATTTGCTTTCTTTCTGTTTCTTATTCCTTTATTCCTCCCTTGTCTTTTCTTGCTCAGAAATTCCTGTAAATGACCAAAACATTTTTTTTTTTTTTTTTTTTTTTTTGAGACGGAGTCTCGCTCTGTCGCCCAGGCTGGAGTGCAGTGGCGCAATCTCGGCTCACTGCAAGCTCCGCCTTCCGGGCTCACGCCATTCTCCTGCCTCAGCCTCCCAAGTAGCTGGGACTACAGGCACCCGCCACTGCGCCCGGCTAATTTTTTTCTATTTTTTAGTAGAGACGGGGTTTCACCATGGTCTCGATCTCCTGACCTTGTGATCCGCCCGCCTCGGCCTCCCAAAGTGCTGGGATTACAGGCGTGAGCCACCGCGCCCGGCCCCAAAACATTTTTTGAATCCCACTTAATCTGTTTATCTTATTTTTTAGTGTATTGCTTTGTAGTTGATTTTCTTGGTAGTTGTTTTGGGTATTACAATATGCTTATGTGACTTTGAGTAAAGTATGGAAACCTTACATTGATTCAGGTACTTTTATCCTCCCATTTTAAAATATCACCATTTTGAGTGTTAGATGGTGCTATAATGTTTATGATCTGGAAAATTCATGAGGGAAAGGGTAGTCTATTGTGTTTACTCATACTTCTCAACTTTCTGTTATTCTTTCTTCATTCTAGATGCTCCAAATTATTTCTTTTATCACTTTTTGTTTGAAGAATTTTCTTTTGTCATTTTTTTAAGGGTAGTCTGCTAGTGACAATTTTTTTTAGTTTTTATTCATCTGAGAATAATTTTATTTAGTCTTCATTGTTGAAGGATATGTTTTCTTGGATACAAAATTCACAGTTCACAGGAGTTTTATGTTTGTTTTTTCCAGAAGTGGAAAAATATTGTGTCAATGCCTACTGGCCTCTATCAGTTCAGAGGAGAAATCTGCTCTCATTCAAACTGGTGTTCCCTTATAGACAATATGTTGTCTTTGTCTGGTTACTTTTAATTTTATTTCATTGCTTTTAGTTTTCAGAAATTTAATTATGATGTGTCTTTATGCTTCTTCAGATTTATCCTGCTTGGAGCTGTTTTTAGTCTTACAATTTCCATTTCATTCTTTATTACAACATAAACATTTGCTGAGATTTTATTACTCTTTTTGTGTTTAAGAGAATTAGTAACTGCTTGTTGAAACATTTTCATAAGGGTTGCTTTGAAATCCAAGTCAGACAACTTCAACATCTGATTTTTCTCACTATTAAATGTTATTTGATTGTGTTTTCTTATTAAGACTAGATTTTCCTGGTGCTTGATATAATGAGTAATGTCTTGGAACAGTTAAGCTACTATGTATGTTAGGGAACTCTGTTAAAATTTTCATTTAGCAGTCAGTTACCGTGTTTTGGTTTAGCACATAAGCCCTGTTCTACTTAGCGAGCTATGGTTTCATGACAGCCTAATTTTCAGTCTTCCTGAAAATTAAAATTGCTCTTTTGGTCTGCTCATTTTATCTGGTGCCACTGTGGCTCCTACTGGTCCTTGCTGCTTTAGGAGAAGTTACTGGAAGTTACTGCTGGTTGGGCTACCTGGTGCCTCTAGGTTGGGGAAGGGAGTTTCTGTCCTGTAGGAACAAAGAGCCATTCCCAAGTGGGGTACTTGTTTTTGCTGACTCCCTATACTTGTGGGAGAAGAAAAATGTGTTTCCCAAGCTAGGGACATTTGTTGTGGCACAATTCCCATTGCTGATGACCCCGGCTACAGAGTTCCTCTGGTTTGAGGAAGAGGTGTCAGGTCCAGGAGGAAGGCGTGTGCTTCCCAATGGCTGCTTATTGCCAGCGGAGCTTCCCATTCAGTCTCCTTGCCAGTTCTGCTAGATTCACCTGGTGTAGTTGGCAAGCTTGTATTCAGTAGGGGAAGAAACAGGCCTACCTCAACCACCTTGTGTTGCTATGTTGGTGGATGTGAGATGTCCTACCTGGATCACCTTCTGATACCGTTTGGACTATTGCCCAAATTTCATGTTGAAATGTAATCCCGGCCAGGCGCGGTGGCTCACGCCTGTAATTCCAGCACTTTGGGAGGCCGAGGCGGGCGGATTACAAGGTCGAAACCATGGTGAAACCCCGTCTCTACTAAAAAAGTACAAAAAATTAGCCAGGCGTGGCGGTGGGCGCCTGTAGTCCTAGCTACTCGGGAGGCTGCGGCAGGAGAATGGCGTGAACCCGGGAGGCGGAGTTTGCAGTGAGCCAAGATCACACCACTGCACTCCAGCGCAAGACTCCGTCTCAAAAAAAAAAAAAAAAAAAAAAAAAAAGAAATGTAATCCCTACAGTGGAAGGTGGGGCCTGGTCAAAGGTGTTTGGAAAATGGGGCAGATCCCTCATGACTAGCTTGCGCCATCCCCTTGGTGATAAGTGAGCTCTCCCTCTAAGTTCACATGGAATTTGGTCATTTAAAAGTGTGTGGCACCCCTCTCCCCGAACTCTCTCTGTTACCTCCTCCAGTTCTCACCATATGATGTACCTGCTACCCATTTGCCTTCTGCCATGAATGGAAGCTTCCTGAGGCCTCCTCAGAAACAGATGCCACTATGCTTCCTGTAAAGCCTGCAGAGCCTTGAGCCAATTAAACCTATTTTCTTATAAATTACCCAGCTTCAGGTATTTCTGAGGCTGGTTATAGAACACTCTTCTGTGGTGCTCTTCTTCTCGTGCTGGGATCCAGACTGTGCTCTCCTTTCCACCTTTGAAAATTCTCCTTTGGTGTCTCTTGCATTATTGTCTGGATTTAGGGTTGTACTTAACGGGGAAAAGCAGAAAGAGACAAGTCTATGCTATCTTGTTAAGACTGGAAGTGTCACCTTCATTTTAAAAACCTATTTTCACTGATGATGCACATTTATTGACTCTGACCAGAAGTTGGCTGCCATTCTTATCTTTGTCCTCTGTATGTTTAGCATGTCTTTTTCCCTCTGACTAATTTAAGATGGGTTGTTTATAAGGAATTTTAAGTAACTTGATAATGATGTGCTTTGGTGTAGTTTTCTTCATGTTTCTTGTGTTTGGAATTCACTGAGTTTCGTGGATCTGTGGATTTTTGCTTTTCTTCATGTTTCAAGTGATTGAAATTCATTGAATATTTTGGACCTGTGGATTTTTACATTTCATTGAATTTTGAGAAATTGTGGCCCCCTATTTATTTAAATAATTTTTCTAGTCTCCTCCACAGTCTCTTTTCTTTTGGGAACTACAGTTACATTTTTGAGAGCCTGCTTGCAATTGTCCCACAGTTCATAATGCTTTATATTTTTCTTTGTGTTTCAGTCTCTACTTCTCTTTGTGTTTCATTTTTGATAGTCTACACTGTTGTATCTTTATTTTATTTTATTATTTTTTTATTATTATTATCCTTTAAGTTCTAGGGTACACGTGCACAACGTGCAGGTTTGTTACATATGTATACATGTTCCATGTTGGTGTGCTGCACCTATTAACTCATCATTTACATTAGGTATATCTCCCAGTGTTATCCCTCCCCACTCCCCCCACCCCACAACAGGCCCCGGTGTGTGATGTTCCCCTTCATGTGTCCAAGTGATCTTATTGTTCAATTCCCACCTATGAGTGAGAACATGCGGTGCTTGGTTTTCTGTTCTTGCAATAGTTTGCTGAGAATGATGGTTTCCAGCTGCATCCGTGTCCCTATAAAGGACATGAACTAATCATTTTATATGACTGCATAGTGTTCCATGGTGTGTATGTGCCACATTTTCTTAATCCAGTCTGTCATTGATGGACATTCGGATTGGTTCCAAGTCTTTGCTATTGTGAATAGTGCCACAATAAACATATGTGTGAATGTGTCTTTATAGCAGAATGATTTATAATCCTTTGGGTATATACCCAGTAATGGGATGGCTGGGTCAAATGGTATTTCTAGTTCTAGATCCTTGAGTAATCGCCACACTGTCTACCATAGTGGTTGAACTAGTTTACAGTCCCACCAACAGTGTAAAAGTGTTCCTATTTCTCCATGTCCTCTCCAGCACCTGTTGTTTCCTGATTTTTTAATGATTGCCATTCTAACTGGTGTGAGATGGTATCTCATTGTGGTTTTGATTTGCATTTCTCTGATGGCCAGTGATGATGAGCATTTTTTCATGTGTCTGTTGGCTGTATGAATGTCTTCTTTTGAGAAGTGTCTGTTCATATCCTTTGCCCACTTTTTGATGGGGTTGTTTGTTTTTTTCTTGTAAATTTGTTTGAGTTCTTTGTAGGTTCTGGATATTAGCCCTTTGTCAGATAAGCAGATTGCAAACATTTTCTCCCATTCTGTACTGTTGTATCTTTATATTCATTAATCTTTTCCTCATGGTGTCGAAATACTTAATTCCATCCTGTATATCATTCATCTCAGTCACTGTAAATTTTATGTGTAGAATTTCTATTTGAGTCTTTTATATCATTCATGTATCTCCTTAACATGTTCATAATTTTCTCTGCTTTCTTAAACATATGAAATATATTCAGCCGGGTGTGGTGGCTCACGCCTGTAATCCCAGCACTTTGGGAGGCTGAGGCAGGCGGATCATGAGGTCAGGAGATCGAGACCATTCTGGCTAACATGGTGAAACCCCATCTCTATTAAAAATACAAAAAAAGGCCGGGCGCGGTGGCTCAAGCCTGTAATCCCAGCACTTTGGGAGGCTGAGACGGGCAGAGCACAAGGTCAGGATATCGAGACCATCCTGGCTAACACGGTGAAACCCCATCTCTACTAAAATAAAAAATACAAAAAAATAGCCTGGTGTGGTGGTGGGCGCCTATAGTCCCAGCTACTTGGGAGGCTGAGGCAGGAGAATGGTGTAAACCCAGGAGGCGGAACTTGTAGTGAGCTGAGATCAAGCCACTGCACTCTAGCCTGGGCGACAGAGTGAGACTCCATCTCAAAAAAAAAAAAAAAAAAAAAAAAAAAAAAAAAAAAAAAAATTACCTGGGCGTGGTGGCAGGTACCTGTAGTCCCAGCTACTTGGGAGGCTGAGGCAGGAGAATGGTGTGAACCCGGGGAGGCAGAGCTCGCAGTGATCAGGCTATTGCACTCCAGCCTGGGTGACACAGCAAGGCTCCATCTCAGAAAAACAAAAAAGAAAAATAAATATATTTACAATAACTGTTTCAGTCTCCTTATCCACTAATTTTATCATCTGTTTAATTTTGGGGTATGTTTCTATTGGTTGAACTTTTCTCCTTGCTATGGGTTCTAATTTTTTTTTTTTTTCTGCTTCTGTGGATATCTAGTCAGTCATTTTTACTGATACATTTTACTTTGCTAGGAACTAAGTTTTGCATGTGCTTCTATCTTTTTGAACTTCACTCTGGGACACAGTTAAGGTACTTAAAATATTTTACTTCTTTGTTAGGTAGAAACAGAGCAACCTTAGGTCCATGGCTAATATTGTCCCAACTACTGAGACCACATTTCTGAGTACCCTACATGATGCCTATTAGTTATAAACAGCTTTTCCACATTACCTACAGAAAGCTTGAAATACCCTTGATCCCATTTCGGCTCCAGGGACTGTTTGTTTTAATTTTACCTGTGGTTCTTCCCCCCAGTTGTCAGTAGTTTCCTCACACTCAAGCAATGATCAGCACTAAACTGAAGACTCAAATACTCTGCAAATTTCTGAATCTCTCTCTCTCTTTCTCTCTCTGCAACTCTCTCTTTACTGGTACTCTGCCCTGTGAATTTTAGGTATTTTGTCCTGTGCTCTGAACTGTATTTAACCCAAGAAGACTTAATTCCAGTGCCTGTTTGGGCACCCTTTCTTCCTGCACTCACTGGAAACTCTCCTATACATTAGACAGGTAGGTTAGAGACGGTGGTCATACCCTCCCTTAAAGAGGAACAAAAAAACTTGCCAAATAAATGGAGTGAACAAACTGTTCAACATTGCACAAACTGCATCTAGGACTTGTGGTTAAATTATCCCGCAACAGAGAGGAAGAAGAGCAGAAGGGAAAATACCCAAACTCGTGCAAGCAGAGAAACTCATGATTAATGTCCTTAGGTTGACCTCTGTTTATTGTGATAGCAGAAGATACACCACTGGGTGGGAAGTTGGGATGCTAACAAGTCACGTGATGTATGTGCTAGCATGTACAATAATTGCACATGTGCACTCAGGAGACCAGTCACAACATGCTTAACAGCAATGCCCATCCTCACCCTCTTATGACTGATCATATAAGCTTCCCATAAAGGAAATTTCCCCAGTGTCAGACATGGCTGTCTCATTCTCTAGCAGCCTGCTCTGACCCACCTATCAGAGTATATTTTTGCTTTGCAATAGAGTCCTTCCCCTACTCTTACCTTGGACTCTCAAATTGTTTTGTGCAGCAAAATCAAGAAACTGAACCAGCCTAAAGGACAACATTAGGGCAATCAGCAGTCACCTTGTTTGTTTCCCTTTGTCCAGGGATCATTGTTCTGTGCAGCCTGCTGTAGGTCTGAAAATCATTCCTTTGTCTATCTTGACTAATTTCATGGTTAAGATAGAGGAAAAATATAGTTTCAGGTTTTTTTCATCAGGGTTGGATGAATATATGAATGGCATTGTGATGTTAAAAGTTGCATTCTGGTTATTACTTAACTGCTAACAGTAGTTGGTTTCCTTTATTAATAAAATTAACAATATATTTTCTCTTTAACCGTGTTTTTAATGATGAAATCAGATACTCCTATAAATTGCTAACCATTGTGTCTGACGTTTCAGTGAGAATTAGTTAGACTTCATTCTGACACCAATAGGGACTATCTGTAATGTATTGTACACTTAAAAATAACTAAAATATAATTGGAATGTTTGTAACACAAAGAAATGATACATGTTTGAGGTGATGAACACCCCAGCCTTGCCTCAAACATGCTTCCACCAGTGCTTCCATCACTTTGAAAAGGGGCAATCATGGATACTTGTATTGCATCATGGAAGAATTCAGAAAGCAACCTGGGGAAGCTACATGTGAAGTAAGTAATGTAAAGATCTATAAGAAATTATGGTGGATGTTTGAAAGTCCACATAATCAAGTGGTTAAGAATGAGCTCTGTTCAAGCAACCCAATAAGCAAATGTCAACATTTTTCAATGTCTGATTATAAATGAGCAAAAAATCTGAATAGATGTTTCTCAACAGAAGACATACAAATGGTAGACAGGTATATGAAAAGGTGCTCAACATCATGGATCATCAGAGAAAGGCAAATCAAAATTACAATGAGATAACATCTCACCCCAGTAACAATGACTTTTATCTAAAAGATAGACAATAATGAATGCTAGGGAGGATCTTGAGAACAGAGAACCTTCATATACTATTGGTAGGAATGTAAATTAGTGCAGCCACTAGAGAGAACAGTATGAATGTTTCTCAAAAAACTAAAAATAAAACTACCATGTGATCCAGTAATCCCATTGCTAGGTATAGACCCAAAAGAAAGGAAATAGTATATCAAAGAGATATCTGCACTGCCCTGTCTATTGTAGCACTGTTCAGAATAGCCAAGACTTAGAAGCAACCTAAGTGTACATCAACAGATGAATGGGGCCCGGCACAGTGACTCACGCCTGTAATCCCAGCACTTTGGGAGGCGGAGGCGGGCAGAACACGAGGTCAGATCAGGCCATCCTGGCTAACATGGTGAAACCCCATCTCTACTAAAAATGCAAAAAATTAGCTGGGCGTGGTGGCAGGTGCCTGTAGTCCCAGCTACTCGGGAGGCTGAGGCAGGAGAATGGCGTGAACCTGGGAAGCAGAGCTTGCAGTGAGCCGAGATCGCGCCACTGCACTCCAGCCAAAAAAAAAAAAAAAAGAAAAAAAAGGAAAAAAACACAGATGAACGGATATGTAGTACATATATACATAATGGAGTACCAATCAGCCATTAAAAAGTGAGATCCAGGCCAGGTGCGGTGGTTCACGCCTGTAATCCAGCACTTTGGGAGGTCGAGATGGGTGAATCATGAGGTCAGAAGTTTAAGACCATCCTGATCAACATGGTGAAACCCTGTCTCTACTAAAAATACAAAAATTAGCCGGGTGTGGTGGCGGGCGCCTGTAATCCCAGCTACTCAGAAGGCTGAGGCAGAAGAATCACTTAAACCCAGGAGGCGGAGGTTGCAGTGAGCCGAGATCGTGCCCTTGCACTCTACTCTGGGCGACAGAACGAGAGCAATTTTCAAACCTGAGTAATTAACAGATACCTTTTAAAAGAAACAAAAGTTATGTTTAACACCAGTGTTGCCTTAAATGATTTTTATTAGCATGTTGCTAAAATATGTGCAAATCAAAACCTACTTATAACTCCTTATGCATGTAAATGATTTAACATTCAAACACATTTACTAATTAAATGCAGATGAAAGATGCAACACAGTAAAATTCAGTTTTCTAACATTTATTTAACGTGATGGATGTTGTTGTTCTCTTGAAACTAAAAACCACTCACAAATGAACATCATACTCACAGTTAAGGTTCAAGTTCTCTTGTGGTCATCATACCCATACATCTGTGTGCCATGAGATCAGTCAATTTTTCCACCACTTTCCTCTGTTCCAACTACTGCAAAACCATAACATGATGTCATTTGGCCCTCACTTAGCAGAAATTCACCATTTACACAGTAATTCTCCCTCCATTTTTTTTTTTTTCACTTAAGCCCATGATAAAGTAGAACTACTTGGGTATAACATATTCAAACAACAACAACAACAACAAAAAACCCACTATTAAGATTCCCCCATATAAGGGCAATTACTGATTTTGAGATTGCCATCGGCTGCTCAAAAATGTGCTTATGTAAATAGTTTTAGATTACCATTGATATGAAATTCCTAAATTGAAAAATCTCATGAACTCTTGGGAATATGCCTGGGGATCCCCAGAGGACCAAAGATCCTAGTTTAGGAAATTCTGAGTTGTTCTATCTTGGCCTAACTGCTGGTTCCTCCTGCCTGGAAGAAGCTTTAGTTTCTTCCACACATGAATTATTAATAAAAGAATGCTTGTGTCATGATGCTAAAGTGGAACTGGCTAGAAGGAGGTAAGAAGCAAGACTGAATTAACTTCTCAAACTTTTATTTTTATTTATTTATTTTTTTGAGGTGGAGTCTCCCTCTGTTGCCCAGGCTGGAGTGCAGTGGAACAATCTCGACTCACCGCAACTTCCACCTCCTGGGTTCAAGCGATTCTCCTGCCTCAGCCTCCTGAGTAGCTGGGATTACAGGTGTGCATCACCACACCTGACTAATTTTTGCATTTTTAGTAGAGACGGGGTTTTACCATGTTGGCCAGGCTCATCTCAAGCTCCTGACCTCAACTGATCCACCTGCCTGGGCCTCGCGAAGTGCTGGTATTACAGGCATGAGACACCATACCTGGCCTCAAACTTTTATATGACAGAAGGTGACAATGTTATTTCTGAAAACATAGAGTCAATGATGTTAGAAAGGAATGGTTTTCATTTATGGTTTGAGAAAAAGGGAGTCATGAACCTGGATGACTTTTATTAGTTCACTCACTTCAAGGAGACAATCAATAACTAATGCTTATCTAGCATGTTTTCATTTACAAAGGGCTTTCCCTCACTTGATTATCTTCCATCTTCAGCCACACACAGATGAAGACCCTTCTCAAAGGAATAACCATAACCTGGGAGTTGCTGTTTAAATTATGTATTCTAAACTCTAAGTTCTCTACTTTCTGCTGTACACCAAACACCAAACCATCTTCCACAAAGAATACTGCTGCATGAACTCTCACCTGAGCACAAACAGGAGACAATGCACCGTATACTCTACATCATCATCAGTTTCTCCCTTAAACTAAAAATATTCTTTATCTGGAGGCAAGGATGCCTGCATTTTCACAAAAGTTGTATCAAAATGTTAGGAGCATGGGGCTCTGGAATTACATTACACATTCATCACTTACCAGCTCTGTGACGGTGGGAAAGCAATGTAAACTCTCTATACTGCACTATCATCCTCTGTAAAATAGGGGTGATCGTGAGTTTCTCATGGATTTATTTTAATGATTAAATGTGTGGGTAAGGCATGAAATCCTAGGTTACAATCCAAGTATCCAAGTGATGGATACACTAAAAGTCCACACTTCACTCTGATACAAATATCCATGTAACACAACTGCACTCATCACACTAAATATATTTTAAAACTTAAAAAATTAAAAATGTATTCACACCCCCTCCCCACAGAGAGTTTGCTATCATATCTCTGTGTAGCATGAATATGTTTACTCTTTGTCAGATACTGTCTTTCAAATGCTTTACACATTAAAGCAAATAATCCTCATCTTTGCATTAATCTTTTCTTTTTCCCCATTTGACAGATGGGGAAACTAAGGGGCAGAGTAATGAAGCGGGTTATCTATACTCACACAGCAGGTAAGTAATGGAGGTGGAATTTGAACCCTGACCCAAAACCTGTGTTTCAGAGTCTGTGCTTCTCGGAAGGCTGGATACTCCTTCTCCATGATTGTAAGCTTTTATTATCATAAGGGGAGAAAGAAATTCTCTTTAGTCTTCACATCTTGCCAAATCATCTCAACCACTCTGGCCATGTTTTAAGAGTTTCGTCAGTTCTTTTTTTGAATACTGCAACATCACTCAAACTTCTTACTCTGCCTGTAGGCTGAACCCCATCTGATGCATTCTCCACATTGCAGTCAGCATGATACATATTAATAGTATAATCACCCATTTTCCTCATAACAATGTTTCTGAGGTTAATCATCATTTTCAAAATACTGCCATGATCTGAGCCCCGCTTTCCTTTCCAACTTCATCCCCTTCCACTTCCTTTCAGGTTAGACATTTGGGAAATCCAGAATATTTGAAATTTCCTAAGTATCCCATGCAGTGTTTTTTTTATGCTTTCAAGTATTTTTTTCCTGTTGATTTGATCATGTTTTTATGCGTGGCTAAATCCTTTATATCCTTTAAACTCATTGTAAGCATCCTCTTCTACAGAGTATTTTCTGGTATCTTCACTTGTACCTCCTGGATTCTAGATATGATTATATTCACAATTACTAAGCAAGAAAGGTATAGAAAGTATTCTGATTAAAAAAAACCTGCAGCCAAAGTCATATCAATTACTATGCAGAACTGTCCTAGGGGGTCATGATATCAAACTTGCTTTGGGCAAATATTAAAGAGCAACTGAACCAAATATGGTCAGAATTCCTGCTGGAGTAATAGCAGTGCTGGCCCTGGCTGTAGTTGCATTCATGTATTAAGAAATTTTTGTATAACACTTTGTGATCAGCAAAACTCAGTAGACGTTTTCCTAAGACCTCCCCACCATTTTCTTCTCCCTCTTGTTGTTAAACTCATGTTTGTCAAGAAAAATTTGGCCTCTGTGTATCTGATTCACTTACACTTGACTCATCAAAATATTTTGTAAGAGAGGTTTGAAGTCCAAGAAGCCTCTTGAGCCTCCTTTGTGGATCTTTAAGACATTCTTTTCTGAGAACCAATAAGTTGTTTCTGGCCAAATCCAAGTAAATGGAAACTCCAAATGACTTAGAACTGTTAAAGGGGTTGAAATATATGAACATGCTACCTTGTCCTTAAGTGATGTATCCATGCATGAGGAAGGTTTTCAATTTCCCCTGAAGGTAAAGTTGAGGAAGTGAGTAGTTGCATAACATGACTCAAGAAACCCTGCTTAACATATTACATATTTCCCCATGCCCTACTGGGATTTCCTTGTCCTTGGTGTCTCTGACATTTCAAAATCAGAAGGCACCACCTGCCAGACAACAGCTAATCTGAATTAAGGATTTCTGTCAGAATGACACTTGGCTTACTGCCAGCTAAGGTAGATCAGAGTCTTTCCTGCCAAGCCACCTGGATTCCGGTTTCCCGGCTGTACCAAGCAGACCAGTGTAAGCAGGAGCAAGTGAGCCTTAGAAAAGATAATGCAATCCATGTGTCCCACCATAAATATCTGTTTTTACTACATGGCCGTAAGTCATTTATTCAAAGATTGCAAATTTTATTTTAAAAGTACAACAAATAGTTCATTGTACAACTGACTTGGGCCCTTAATTAGAAACTGCAGTACTTCGCTCATTGTATATAACATTATAATGGCCCTTTTCTTCCATTATCCAAATGTTGTAGCTAATTTATCTTGTAAGATTGCTTATGCAGTACACTCAGAAGTACTGTGACTGTACAACTGACTGAATATAGACAATCATAGTCTCATTTGACAAAAGAGTTTTCAAGAGCATTTCATTAATAGTTCTTCTTGGCCACTTCCTCTATTCCGTACCAAACCACAGGATGTCCTAACTTGAAAACCTACCACAGCAAGAACAAAGCCCCTGTCTGGTTACTAAATGCTCTTGGAGGCTTCCTTTTTGGAAACTCATTATCAGTTCTCTGCCATTGTAAGTCACTAGAGGAAAATTATCTCATTGTTTCAAAGCCAAAGAAATGGAATCCTCACCTCTTTAGATGTGTTGATACCACAACATCCTGATTTATCGGTTCTGAGCCTTACTACCTTCTTGTAGCATTTACTAACCCTTAAAAGAGAAAGATATGGCCACATATTCTCTGCCCCTAAATATCTAAAGGAGAACTAGAAACTCAGTTACCTAATGCCAAACAGCTGTATTTGTGATGTTTACCTTCTTCATTTCATTTTCAGCCAGATGTTTGGAATCACATAGACAATAAGACAATACTTAATATTTCTAAAAAGAGTCTCAAAAATATCATGACTCTTCAGATTGGGAACACGGGAAGACAAAGACATAGAAAGATATAATTGGAGCTTATACAATCATGAAGCGTCTGAATAAGTTGAATATAAACCCATTCATAACTTTTCAGAATACCAGAAACATTGTCTGAAATTTGAGAGGGACTTCAAGCTACAAACAAAAGGACAACTCAGTTGCGAACAAACATATGGAACTTGTTACCCCAGAGGTACAAAATGAAGATACACATACTAATTTGAAAATATTAATGTACATTCACAGATGATTGACGGAGATATTAAAGGTAATGAAAATATTTTGGATTCGGCCGGGCGCGGTGGCTCAAGCCTGTAATCCCAGCACTTTGGGAGGCCGAGACGGGTGGATCACAAGGTCAGGAGATCGAGACCATCCTGGCTCACACAGTGAAACCCTGTCTCTACTAAAAAATACAAAAAATTAGCCGGGCGAGGTGGCGGGTGCCTGTAGCCCCAGCTACTCGGGAGGCTGAGGCAGGAGACTGGCGTGAAACCGGGAGGTGGAGCTTGCAGTGAGCTGAGATCCGGCCACTGCACTCCAGCCTGGGTGACAGAGCAAGACTCCGTCTCAAAAAAAAAAAAAAAAAAAGAAAATATTTTGGATTCATTGTTAACTTTTTAACTTTGGTGTCAGAGAGGACAAGTCTGACTTTTAGCACATTTCCTGTATCCATATACAGTTTGTATCCATATGCTGGGTTGGCTGAAATCCAATGTGACAATTGTTACTTGCATAGTATCTGCTTATAATTATTTGTTAAATGAATATTAATATTTAAAGTACATAAACTCTTTCATATGCATCATCATTTTATCCTTTTTATAATCCTTTGATGCTGAAAATGAGGAAGATTCCTAAGAAAACTGAAATGGAGGTAGTATGTGTAGAGAGGGACCATGGGAGAATAATTACAAATTCAAACTCTGGAGTCAGATCTGTTCAGAATCCCAGCTCTACAAATCACAAGGTTTAGCACTTTACACAAGTTAACTAAACCCTCCAAACCTTAGTTTCTTGATATGTACAGTGAGACTAATGACAAAGTCTACATCTAAGGGTGTCTGTGAGAATTAATGAGATATCTTATGTAAAGTTTACTTCCCAGCGGCTGGCACATAGCAAATGTTCAATAATTACTATTTAGAGTTAAGAAAAAATTCATTTGTCAATATATCATGTTGTCTAATTATCCTACAATACGTAGCTGGTTAATTTTAGTACTGAGAATCAAACAGCATTCTTCTGACTAAGCCTTATGTTCTTTCCATGTGCATGGTGAATGCTATTTGGTCAAAGACAAAAGAGTAGACTAAGTAGACTAAGAGTAGACTAAGAAGAAAGAAGCCTGGCATTTGGGGTCTGAATGAGTTACCTCATACAATCACAAATATAAAAAGTCTATAACTCACTAAGTATTGTGTATTTTAAATGGGCTTTTTTTTCTTTATGATAAACATAGCCCATTTATTTTCGATTGATGGAAGTCAACTATGTTTGAATTTATGAGCTCACCACAATTTTCTTGGCAATGCCTGCCATTTACTAAATACAGTCTATCCGGAGTTACTAGTAATAACAAATATTTGCATTTATATTAGATGTTTTATGGTTAGAAGAGAATTAGACCAAACAATCTGGAGGAAGCATAATAGAAATGTTCCTTAACATCTATTCTTTAATGAGGCTTACATTGCCAAACGAGTTTAGCATGGGAAGTAGTTAAGGTTCTTTCCAAGAAGTTTTACAAAATAAGCTAGGCAGTATGTTTAAATAATAGAAGACAAGATCTTCAATAACATTCTCTTCAGTAAAAAGCCATCACCAAAAAATATTTTATCTACAACATAAATATTTGCTGTTAAACGTAGACTGTGTTTAGCCACAATTGATTTAATATTTCCTTCCCTCGAAATACAAAGTAAATAAGGTGATTGCATAGTGCTGGGCAACTTGATCCCAGTTGCTTGTCTTATCTTCACTATTACCACCTCCTTCTCTGCCACAGCCACAGCCACAGCACGGAACTTTTATCCAGTGGTATAAAGCAAAAGAGAATATTATAGGGAAATCAAAAGTGGGAACTGTGTCAGTTAATTCTTACTGTGTCACGATCACCCCAAAACATTTTGACTTAAACAACAAAATATGTTGTTTTTGATAATTCTGAGTCAGCTAAGCAGTTCTAGTCTGTGCCCACTTAACTGCTCAGCTGGGTCAAAATGTCATTACTCCTAGGTCTGGTGGTTGATTCCATGTCAGTGGTAAAAGGCCATATATCTCCCATTATCTCACAGCATTGCCCAGTCTTATTCACATGGTGATGGTTGCAGTATTCCTAAGAGCAACAACCAGACAATTTCTGACAAACAAGTGATTTTCAAAGCTTTATTTGTGTCACATTGTTCATTGTCCTGTTAGTCAAACATGTCATAAAAGCAAGGTTGGATTTGAGAAGTGGTTAAATAAACTTCAACTCTTAATGAGTTGCAAGCCCTCAATGCAAAGAATCGGATATTGAGAGGTGTGAAGAGTTGAAGTGATGTTTCCTTCCCATCACAGATAATCTATGACACTATTCTATGAGCATTCTCTACCAAAGGTTGTCCTATACTTTACAAGAAACTTCAAAATCTTTCTTTATTTCATTCTTTAAAAAATTCTCTGAGAAAAGTTAGCAATGAAGACATGTATTTAAATTCTAACCCTTATACAAATTAGTTCTATGACTTTGGTCCAGTCATTTACCATTTCATAATAGGTCGAATTAAATTATAATAGCTTCTATGTCATGGCACTGCCAAGAGAATTAAATTAGATAAGGTCATGTAAATTATTTATTAAAAATTCAAAATATTAGTTTTAAGCTCTAATTTATTCACTTAAAAATAATATTTGAGCACTTACTACATTTCTATTAATATAGAATATTTCTAAGAAGCAGTTAAGAGAACTATGTTGAGTCAAATTATCTGCACCTTATTCTACCTTTTATTTTGGAGTAAGTTACTTACTGTTTTGAACACTCTTATTTTTCCACACCTGTGAAATAAGCATAAAAATAATTATGTCTACCTCATAAAGTTGCTGGGAGAATTACATACAAATACCTATATAAATGTCTGGCACATCATCAATACCCAACAAATGATAACAATTATTATTATGTCACAGCCCTGGAGTAGACATTAGATGTATTAAAAATTCATTAAATGTGTCCTCATGTATATTACAGTATATTGAAGGAATGAGACACTGAAAATGGAATAGGTCAATAAATAAAAAGTTCAAATTGTGATTAGTGGAATGAAAGAAAATACGGTGGCAAGGTAACATAGAAATGAACTTCTGATGAAGTGGTAGCAGCAGTTCTCTCTGCAGAAATGATATGCAAACTGGAAATTTAAGAATTAAAGAAATTTGAGATTTTTCAGAAAAGAAAGATTGTAGTCAGAGGGGTAAAGCAACTTGCTCCAGGTTGTACAGGGGAGATGTCAATAGCTCGGAAAGATTCTAAGCAATAATACAACCTCTGTAAACCTTCCTAGGCCTTGAGGATAGATGTTGCCAAAGTGAGTGAGCCTGACAGTCTCTCGGGATGTAAACTCCTCTCCTCTGTGTGTTGCCCTCCTATTCAACTAATCCTACTTAGGAAATCTTTAACCTGATGAACAAACACAACAAAACAAAACAACCAAAAAAAAAAAAAAAAAAAAAAATCCAAAAAGCAATTCATTGATTCTGGCTTTTGAAATTAAAAACCGGTAAATCTGTGTTTTGTTTTGGTTCACAATTCTACCATGTAAAATTTCAAAATATGCTTCAGACAGACATCACAGAATATTGCATTTGTAATTAAAAAGGCAATCAAAAGCTATCCTGGCGTGGGCAAGTGTTTCAGTTCATTTTCACACTGCTATAAAGAACTCCCTGGGACTGGGTAATTTATGAAGAAAAGAGGCTTAATTGACTCACAGTTCTGCAGGCTTAATAGGAAGCATGGCTTGAAGGCCTCAGGAACTTACAACCGTGGTAAAAGGCACAGGGGAAGAAGCAAGCACATTTTTGCCATGGCAGAGCAGGAGAGCGAGCGAGGAACTGCCACACACTTTTAAACCATAAGATCTCCTGTGAACTGACTTGCTATCATGAAAACAGCATGGAGGAAACTGCTTCCTAATTCAATCTCCTCACTCTAGGGCCCTCTCCCAATAAGCAGGAATTACAGTTCGAGATGAGATTTGGGTGGGGACACAGAGCTGAACCATAACAGCAAATAATACCCCAAGCCACAGATCATCCTACAGATGACAACTACAACTTCTGGAGAAAATATAAAAACAACTATCAGAATTCACAGGAGGATGAAGAAAAGTAAGATAATTGTAGAGGTTAATGGTTTGCAAGAAATCAATGATACAAATTGGGATTTCTTTCTTTTCTTTGTTTTCTTTGGACATAGGAGAACGCTACAGTTGGCATGTCATAGAGTAGCTGAAACTTGGATAGAGAATCAACAGTCTTTTCTGCCAAGAGGACAAAGTTAAGACATCACAGCTGCTGGAGCCTGGAGGTGAAATACCAGAAGGGAGAACAAAAGAAGGTCCATAATCTGTATATAAAACTTGCCCAAATCTGGCCAGGCGCGGTGGCTCACTCCTGTAATCCCAGCACTTTGGGAGGCTGAGGAGGACAGATAATGAGGTTAGAAGTTCAAGACCAGCCTATCTAATATAGTGAAACCCCATCTCTACTAAAAAATACAAAAATTAGCCAGACGTGGTGGTGTGCACCTGTAGTTACAGCTACTCAGGAAGCTGAGGCAGGAGAATCGCTTGACCCTGGGAGGTGGAGGTTGGAATGAGCCGAGATCGTGCCACTGCACTCCAGCCAGGGCGATAGAGTGAGACTCTGTCTCAAAACAAACAAGCAAACAAAAAACTTGCCCAAATCTATGACTAATCTCAGAACTGCATATGAAATAAAGAAGACTCAAAAGAGTCCATTTGAGGATAAAATAACTTAGATTTGAACTGCTATAGAAGAGACAGAGTTTATAGTTATGTTCCATCTATGTTAATTACCACTTTAAAGAAGAATGTACACTCTTTTGAGGAATACAATGAAATCCAGAGTTACCATTTTATATTTAAAATCTCCAGAATAAAATCCAAAATTACTCAACATATAAGGAATAAAAAAAGTGGCTCATTTTCCAAAGAAAGATAATGAGATGATTTAGATGCTAAAGTTTATTGAAAAGTATTTTAAAGTAACTTTTTTTTTTTTTTTGAGATGGAGTTTTGTTCTTGTTGCCCAGGCTGGAGTGCAATGGCATGATCTCAGCTCACTGCAACCTCCGCCTCCCAGGCTCAAAAGTTCCCCTGCCTCAGCCTCCCGAGTAGCTGGGATTACAGGCATGCACAACCACACCCAACTAATGTTTTGTAATTTTTAGTAGAGATGGGGTTTCTTCATGTTGGTCAGGCTGGTCTGAAACTCCTGACCTCAGGTGATCTGCCTGCCTTGGCCTCCTGAAGTGCTGGGATTGCAGGCGTGAACCACTGCGCCCAGCCTAAAGTAACTATTATACTCAATGATATAAAGAAAAACAAGAAGCAATGCTTTCAATTAAAGACATATAGTAAATCTCAGCAAAGAAAAACTATAAAAAGAACCAAATGGAAATTCTAGGATTAAAAATTATATCTGAAATAAATTCACTATTTGAGAGTGAATGCAGATAAGGAAAAGAGTGAACACATTTGAAGATAGATCAACATAAATTATTCAGCCTGAAGAACAGAGAGGAGAAAACCATTTTTAAAAATTAACAGTCTCAGGGACAATATACAAATGTGTCATATATGTATTTGGAGTCCATGAAGAAGAGGAAAATGAAAAAAATTTGTTTCAGAGAATAGCTTAACACTAACCCAATTTGTTGATTGATATCGAGAAACTCAATGAATTCTAATTAAGAAAGTGAAAGGGCCAGGCATGGTGGGTAACGCCCGTAATCCCAGCACTGTGGGAGGCAGAGGCTGGCAGATTATTTGAGGTCAGGAGGTAGAGACTAGCCTGGCCAACATGGTGAAACCCCGGCCCTACTAAAAATAGAAAAATTTGCTGGGCATAGTGGCCTGTGCCTGTAGTCCCAGCTACTTGGGAGACTGAGGCAAGAGAACTGCTCGAACCCGGGAGGCAGAAGTTGCGTTGAGCCGAGATCTCGCCACTGCACTCCAGCTTGGGCAACAGAGCAAGACGTTGTCTCAAAAAAAAAAAAAAAAAAAAAAAGGAAAATGAAAGAAAGGCCCACCTGGACCCTGCATAGTCAATAGTCCGAAAAGCAAAAACAAGGAAAAGACCTTGAATCAGCCAGAAAACAAAAATACAGATCAAATACAGGAAAACAATGATTTGGATTATCCCTGACCTTTCAAGAGAACTATGGTGAGAAGACAATGGGACCACACCTTTGAAGTGTGGAAAGAAAAAAAAACAATCCAGAATTCTAAATCTAGCTAAAATGTCTTTCAAGAAGTAAGGATAAATGAATAATTTTAGATTAAAACAATAGAATTTTCATCAGTGGACAAATACTTAAGGATTTCTTCAGACCAAATGAAGGTGATACCTGGTAGAAATGACATTTTTCACGGAAGAATAAAGAGCATCAGCAAGAGTAAATTTCGGAGTAAATGAGAATGACTACTTTTTCCTTCTTCATTTATTTAAAATAGTATTTTTAATGCAAAATTATAATACTGGATTGTGGAGATTTAAAGCACATAAAAGTAAAACAAATGGCAACCATATCATAAAGGTTGAATAAGGGTAAATGAACATATACAGGCTTTTTCATATTTGATGTGAAATTAATACAACACTTATTCTAATTAGACTGTAAAGTTAAGGATGCATATTGTAGTCTAAAAAGGATAATGGAAAAAATATATATATAAAGTAGCAGATAAAATTGAATTATAAAAATATGTAAATAATTCAAAACAAAGCTGGAAACAGGGACAGAAATACAAATTAGAAGGAAGAAACAGAAAATAAATAATAAAATAGTAGACTGAAACTCAAATGATTAAATAGACTAAGCACTCCAATTAAAAGGCAGGAACTATTTCAATGCATAAAACTGTAAGACCCAACTGTGCACCATCTACTCTATCAGAGATACATTTTACTTAAAAAGACAAATGAAATGAAAATATATATACCATGAAAATAGTTAGCATTAGAATGTAGGAGTGGCTGTGTTGTTAATATCAGGTAAAATACATCTCAAGGCAGAAAAGATTACAAAATTAAAATAGAGATACTTCATAGTGATAAAGATGTCTATTCATTGCAGATCATCAATGTTTGTGTCTCTAATACCAAAGCTTCAAAAACTGAAAGAAAGACACAGAAAAATCTACAGTCATAGTTGGAGATTTTATTATGCCTTTCCAACAAATCAACCAGACAAAAAAAAATTTAGTAAAGACAGAGTAAAATGAACAATATTAATATGAACCTAACCAATAATTACACAACAATAAAGTCAGTAATTGCAGAATACATGCTCTTCTCCTTTGCTCATGGTACATGCATCAAGATTTTAAAAATGTACTTAAAAAGGCTCTTCCAAAGTGGCATTATACAGGGGCCATAGTACATTTCAATAATTTTTTAAAAATAAAATTATTAATTGTATATTCTACTTACCCATAAAATTGAATTAGAAATTATTAATTGTATATTCAGGAAATAATCCAAAATATTTGGATAGTATATAGCAAGTTTAAAAAGAATCTTTTAGTAAAAAAGAAATCATGTATAAGTTCAGTCTATTCATGAGATAAATGTCAGCCAAATCTCCATCATGGACATTCTGTAAAATAACTGACTAGTACTCCCCAAAACTGTCAAGGTCATCAAAAGTAAGAAAAGTCTGAGAAACTGCCACAGCCAAGAGGATTCTACGAAGGCATGATTACTAATTGTAATGTAATATCCCGTGGGATCGATCTTTTTTCTTTTCTTATTTATTTATTTATTTATGTATTTGGAGACAAGAGTCTAGCTTTGTCATCCAGGATGTAGTGCAGTGGTGCGATCTCAACTCACTGCCTCTGCCTCCTGGGTTCAAACGATTCTCCTGCCTCAGCCTCCTGAGTAGCTAGGATTACAGGCATGCGCCACCACGCCTGGCTAATTTTTGTATTTTTACTAGAGATAGGGCTAACTTTTTGTATTTTTAGTAGAAAAGAGGTTTCCCCATGTCGGCCAGGCTGGTCTCGAACTCCTGGCCTCCAGTGATCGGCCCAACTTAGCCTCCCAAAATGCTGGGATTACAAGCAAGAGCCACCGCACCTGACCCTGTGGAATCCTGGAACAAAAAAATAACATTAGGTAAAAACTAAGGAAATTTGAACAAAGGATTAACTTTAGCCAATAATGTATCAATAATGGTTCAATACTTGTAGCAAATTTACCTATTAACATAGAAGTTAATATTAGGGAAAACTGACTGTGGGTTGTATAACTCTCTATACTATCTTCTTAAATTTTTCTGTAAATCAAAATTTTCCCAAAATAAAAAAATTAGCTTTGAAAAATAAGAAAGTATTTTCAACTAAACAATAATGAAAATACACATCAAAATTATGGGGCCTGGAGTGGTGGCTCATGCCTATAATCCCAGCACTTTGGGAGCCTGAGCTGGGCAGATCACTTGAGGTCAGGAGTTCCAGACTAGCCTGGCCAACATGGCTAAACCCCGTCTTTATTAAAAATACAAAAATTAGCTGGATATAGTGGTGCTCACCTGTAATTGGGAGGCTGAGGCAAGAGAATCGCTTGAACCCAAGAGGCAGAGTTTGCAGTGAGCCGAGGTCGCACCACTGCACTCCAGCCTGGATGACAGACTGAGACTCCATCTCAAAAAACAAAAAGCAAAACAAAACAAAACAAAAATTGTGGGATATAGCTAAGGCAGTACGTAAAAGGAAGGAACTGTATAGCTTTACACACTTTTTAAAATAGATCTAAAATCAGAGACTTAAGATGCCACCCTAAGAAGCAAGAATTAAAGAAAAAAAGAAGAAGAAGAAAAAGAAAAGGAGCAGAATAACCCAAGACAAGTAGAAGGAAGAAACTTCTGAAGACAACAGCAAAAATCAATGAAAAAGAAAATTCAGGCCAGGTGCGGTGGCTCACGCCTGTAATTGCAGCACTTTGGGAGCCCGAGGTGGGTGGATCACCTGAGGTCAGGAATTTGAGACCAGCCTGGCCAACATGGCGAAACCCTGTCTCTACTAAAAATGCAAAAATTAGCCTGGCATGGTGGCAGGCACCTGTAATCCCAGCTACTCAGGAGGCTGAGGCAGGAGAATTACTTGCACCTAGGACATGGAGGTTGCAGTGAACCAAGATGGCACCACTGCACTCCACCCTGGGCAATAGAGTGAGACTCTGTCTCAAAAAAAAAAAAAAAAAAAAAAAGAATATTCATATAATAGAGAAAATTAACAAATCCAGCTGAACTCTCCTATGTTGTTCGTGGAAATACAAAATGAAGCAACCACTTTGGGCAAAGATCTGGCTAGTTTTAGTTGTGTTAAGTATACGCCTAGCCTATAACTAAAACATTTTACTCCTAAATAGTTCCTCAAAAAATGCGAAATACATTTTCACAAAAAAGACTTGTAAAAAAATGTTCATTTCAATTTTATCATAGCCAAAACCTAGAAATAGCCTAAGTGCCAATCAATAGGTTAATGAATATAATGAATTACGACTCATCAATGAGAAAGAATGGACTCAGTATACACACAATCTATGTTTCCATGTATTATCTCTTTCCATCTTCATAACAATCTCTTTCCATCTTCGTAACAACCCCGCTATTTGAGATATGAGGAACAGACACACAGAGTTCTTTAACTTGGTCAGATAGCTAGTGAGGGGTACCAGGACTCAAATACTGGTGGTGTAGTGCAAAATGCTTGCTGTTAAGGAATATATTGTACTTCCCTACGTTCACCTAAAACAGTCAAATCCATGGAGTGGTGTGTAGTACGAAATGGGTATCTTGGAAAACTGTGCTATAAAATTTCTACCTACACATTGCTTCCAAGCAATCATAAATAAAGGGTGAAGATAATTCTGCAGAATAGAACCTTACTTGCTCATAAAGGCACAGACCTATTCAGCCAGGGAAATGCTTAAGAAAGATAGAAATACTGTCAGTTGTTTTAACTTTGCTGCTACAACTACCAGATAAAGACTGCAGGAAGAAGATGTGCTGGCAAACTGGTGGATTAGGTTTCAGAAGACCGAGGTTCTTATACCAGCATTGTGACAAGGTAGCCAAGAAAGAGAAGACATATCACCTCTCTGGACTGCATCAATTGATTAAGGAGGCTGGACCCAATGAGCTTAAACTTTCCATTAAATTAGATTCTGTGCCTGTCTTCCTAATAGATGGAATCCTACTTAAATTTTTAAAAAATTGTTATTGCCAATCTTTAATAACTCATTCATAATAAACTGTCATCTACAAAAACATAGTTTACATAAAATATGAAGAGTTATTTACAATTCAATATCCAAGAAGTCTTTATTGAGAGGTATTTGTTGCAAGGAGGTGATACAAATAAGGACCAGCTTGGGAATCAGATATACCTGGTTCAGATCCCAGTTCTGAACTGCCTAGTCATATGAACCTGAGCAATGCACTTCCTCCCTGTAACTCAGTATCCTCATCTGTAAAATGGTAATATATAAATGCATATCCTGATGGCCTGTTTCCCACTCTGCCTAGGCAGCCATTGCCAGAGTTTTTCTCTGACCCATTCTTTCCCAAAGTAACTCCCACTTGCTGCCAGGAAATTGCCCTTACTGTATCTTCAGTCCAGGTCCCAGTGCCTTCTGTCTGCTTTAAGTTAGAAGGGTTCTAAGGGAAATGTAAAAGAACTTCATTAATAGTGCGTATAAAACCAGGCAGGCATATCGAAAGCAGGGAGATACACTGCAAACCCAGCAGGTGTAATCTTATTTGTAACATCACATCTTTAAGAGTTAATAAATAATTTTAATTTAAAAATAAAAGAAATAAGAAATGGAAAACTTGTGTGTCCCACTACTGTTTCAAAATTGAGTAGCAAATTATTGTATTGTTACCTATAATATAGGTACTATATAGTATATATTACCTATAAAATAGGTAGCTATAAATTAGGTTCAAGGAAAGAATCCTAGCTTTCAAATGCTTAAGCTATTTAGCTCATAGCTCCTCCTCTTCTGTTGCAATTTGTTTGTTCTGCTGTTATAATGCTTATCTCTGTGGAAGTCATTTGGGATCCCTCTCCCTCTGTATTTCTCTCTCCCTGACTCTCCCCTGCCCTCCCTCTCCCGCTCTTGATCTCTCTCTCTTTCTCTCTTTTTCTTCTTTCTCTACAACTGCAGTTTGAGCCTTTAAAAGGCTGATCTAATATTTGGTTCTTTGTTTTGTGTCCCACAAATTAGCACAGACTCAGTCATATAATAGGTGTTCAATCACTGTCCGCTCATTTAAGTTAATCATTATAAACAAACATGCCACTGATATGGACCAAAGCCTTTTCCATCCAGAAGTTCCTTCTGAGAAACACAGAGCATGGGGAAATGAGGACAGAGTAAGTAATCTAACCTAAAAGATTGTGAAGCTTCATGACCACGCCCAGAATGCAACAGTCCAAATATGAATTCAGTCATTTGTTTGTTTTTCTTTCTTTTTCTTTTTTAAATTGGCTTCAAAATTGACCATGAGTCATAGGCCAGACTGTCATACAAAGAGGACAATTTTTCATTCTCATATTTTTACATTCTACACTAAAATCCAAAATGTCTTATCAATGGCTCACTAGAAAAAAACACACTAGAATATTATGGTAAAAAATCAAAATAAATAAATACATAAAAATACACATATAAACGATGTTACTTAAAAAGTAAAACATTCCAGGGTCTTAGCAGAACCTTCCAACATCTTAACTGAGACCCACACTCGGACATCCATACCCTTATACTCAGATTTGTATAGTATGAGAGACAACAGATATCATTTGCGTTAGAGGATTTCAGTATGAATGGCCTAAGAAAGAATCAAGACACTTAATTTTTTGAATAGAATAAAATTTTTGAATCTATCTATCTATCTATACATATCTATGTATTTATGTATATTTTTCTACCCTATTCAGTAGTACTAATCATAGATCTATTAATAGCAATAATGTAAGTAATATATTAGGTATACATTGTATGCAGGCATTGTACTCAGCCTTGCATATTATATTATTTAACCCTCAAAATGAATCTATGAACTAGAAAATTGAATCTAAAGAACACTAAATAAATTGTGAAAACTGTGCACATACAAAATAGGAAGGCAGTATTCAAACCTATAAATTATAACTTCAGGGCCCCCGGTCTTAATAACTACAATATATTTACTAGATACAATAACATTTTACCCAAAGTATTGTAAAATTCAGTTGGAAGTTTAGGAAATTCACTGTGTACATGAATACTATGAAGAATGGTTACTTTTTTTTTAACATCAAGCTGGATGAATGTTACAGCACAAGACCGCACTTTTTTTTTTTTTTTCTTTTTTTTTACAAAATTTGTCCATGAATGGGCAGTCAAAAGCTGAAGCGACCTTGATTTTGATACCTGGGTAGAAAATAGCCTTACTGACCAACACCTGCCCCATGCTTTATCCCTTATGCTTCTTCCCCCTCCCTTAAACTTTTCACTAAAGAGATAATTCACCCAGGCTAAGATTTAGGGCCATATTAGGACTTCAGGATACTTAAATTCTGACAGTTATGGTACACCATGTAGTGAAAATAATATCAAACTGAAAAACTAATATTCACACATAGGCAACAACAAACAGTTTGGTTTATTTTTCAAGCATTTCTGTGTAAAATTTTTGGGATTAATCCATTGTAACATCTTTTATCCTTTAAGAGAAATACCCATCTGCTGGTTCCTAAAGCTGAGTCCTCAACCATGGGGTGTACATACTCAGAGAATGTTCAAGACGCCCCACTGAGTTAAAGGAAGAAAATGTTAGAACTTCTATTTGTATTTATTTGTAATCAAAAGTCAATTATTTTATACATATTTAAAACATAGATGGACATGGAAGATCTCATCCAGGCCACGTATCAGAGGGCCACATATTATTCACTCAACCTCCAGAGGGAAGAGTAGGATGTCCAAAATGTGTAGGGATTGCAAGTGGAATTTTCACTCATTTTTCTCTCTTTTAGTGTATAGCAATCATTTGTAGTTTACTTGTATTCACCTAAGTGAATTTATAAATTATATTATCTAGTTTTAAACAATTTAATGATAATAAAATGAGTAAGTGGTTTAAAATGTGTCTATTGAAGTTAACATTAACAATGCAAGCCCAATGAAATTGAGAACACAGAGAATCTAACCATTTAATAGAACAAGCTCCTCATTAGCCATGCTGCAAAGTAAAAATAAGGCATTAACCTGAAAGCATTTAAAATTATTAGGGAGACTATTTAATCTATGGATTTGTGTTTATTCTAATTAATTATGAATCTCTTCCTAAGGACATATTGTGCCTTGATGGTTTCTAAGTAAATAACAGTATGATGCCATCATGACTAAGAGGAAGTTATTTAATTTCTCTAACAATTGCTTTAAGATATAGTACTAAAACAAGTACTTTGCAAAATTTCCCTCAAGGTGAAATAAATGCTTAGGAATCACTTTTGAAATTCCTTAATCTGAATTAGAGAAATACTTATTTTGCCTGCTGCCTACAAAAATATGGTCAGAAGCTAAAATACACTCCGTTGGACAGAAGAGTTTTAAGGCCCATAAAGCATAAAAATATAGTTTTCAAATTATCTTTCCCCATTTGAATCTACATATATTCATAAAGTAAATTTTTTCAATAATCACAGCCTTTAAAGACAGTTTAGAAATAAATAGAATTTAAACCCTGATCTTGGAATTTCTGTAATATAGTATATTAAACCAGTACTTTTTTAAAACCTTAAGCTTGTCAATTTTTTTGCTCACATTAAGTTAATAAAAAACATGTTAATAATATAGTAATAATATTTTCAAACTGATGGTGTTTACCTTATTATATCTTTTTCTTGGACATAGAAGACTTCATTTTTCAGCCTCATTTGCAGTAAGATGTGGATCACTTGACTGAATTCTGGGTGCTGAAATGTAAGTTGGAAAGTCGTGTATCATTTCTGAGCCTAGCTCTTAAACCTTCATGTGCAGTATTTCAGATTTTACTTTCCTTTTATAAAGTGACTTTGGAGGCAAATGTGGCAACATTATAAGATAAACTCATCTGGAATTACACGAGAGAAAATAACCTATGGAAGCACAACCCACATTGGACTTTAATGTGAACAAGAAATAAACTTTGTATTGATAAGCTAGCGAGAGCTCAGTATTGCTACCACGAGTGAGGCAATTCTACACAGACTAATGCAATTATTAATAGCATATTGAGACCCAAATTTTTTGTACCATTAAATATAATAAAAGTATTTATGTAATATTGTTTATTTCATCTTTTTGTCACAATTTAAAATTTCCATTTTCCATGTCTTACGTGTAATATATTTCTACAGTAGCATAACTATACATCTGTTTGGGTTGCATGCCAAAGGTACTTTTTCTTGATAACTAAATAATAAAAAACATTTGGAGATAATTAAATTAAATATATGCTTTATTATCAAATTTTCATCACCAACTACTTAAATAGCCATAGGATATCTTTAGACTTATTATTGCAAAACTGTATAATATATTTAAGCCCTAAGCAACAAGAAATGAATGACAGTTGCATCTTACATCCACACACCTCTCCTAATTTTTAGTTGATATGGATCACCACACCCCAAACCAATGATTTACTAAAAGTAGAGAGTATTAGTACCAAGGAATTAAACCAGTTACTCTTTGTAGCTGAAAAGAGTATTCTTTAAAGCAGTATGTCTGAGAAATACAATCACTAAATTTCACAAGGAAAAAAGTTAAAAACAAGTAAACCCAAATTTTTATCTAGGATATATCTATGCATATATACACACACATGCATCTATATACATAAATAGACGGGCACATACACAAATGTGTGTATATGCTTAACATACATATATACATACGGTGGGTATTTATTTTTTAGAGTCACACCAACTTTTTTTAAATCCTAGAGCCTATTTGACTATCCAGACTGAAAGTAACTAGAAGTGAAATTAAAATAAGCCTTAACTACAGAACAAAATAAAAATCTTGGGTCTCATTTTGTTGAGTTAAATCAAGATCACATGTTCATTTCAATGTCTCAATAGAAATGTTCCATTCTTAGATACCAAAGCCAGACAGTTCATTTTCTAGTTCTTAACACCTATACACATTGCAGATGTAGCTGGTAAGCTCAAGGAGAATGTCTTTTTGTGGGCTGTCTTCAAAATGTACTAATTCCGAGAAGTTTGTGACTCTTAAAAGTAGGATTAAAAGCAGTAGGAGGCGTGGCCCTTGAAATATTTGAAACTGTTGACAGCTATGAGTTCCCTGGGACCTCATGGCCATAATATCTCCTGTGTGTGCTGTCAGCCACATACCACAGCATCTCTCGCCCTATCATTCAATCAGAAGTTTAGACTTTCAGGTCACTGTGACAGTTTCAAATGCATTTTAGAAAGCCAAGGCCAACATCTCAACACCACAAAACCTCCACGAAAGTGAGGAAAGTGATGGCTCCCTCTCAACTCCAGGGAAAACCCTTCAAAATAGCTCTTTTACTCATTATTTGTCAAACCAGTCATGCAATGGACAGAGTGTTTATGTTCCCCCCAAATTTGTATGTGATCCCTAATCCCTAATGTAATGGTATTTGGATATAGGGCCTCTTGGAGGCAATTAGGTCATAAGGGTAGAAACGTAATGAATTGGGATTAGTGCTCTCATAAGAAGAGACATGAGAGAGATGATCTCTTTCTCCACCATGTGAAGATACAGTAAGTAGGTGACAGTCTGTAAACCAGGAAGAGGGCCCTCCCAGAAACCTCATTGACCAGCACTTTGATCTTCCACTTCCTAGCCTCCAGAACTGTGAGAAATAAATGTTTGCTGCTTAAGGCGCATAGTCTGTGGTATTCGGTTATAGCAGCCTGAACTAAGACAAGTGGTGGTTAAGCAACCCAACCCTTTTAACATAGCAAGCTACATGGGTATGAAATTTATGTTGTAATGTTGTACATTATGTTGTAAATGTCCTAGGTCAATAGCACTGTGACCTAGGACACTGTAAATGTCAAATTTACAATGTCATTGTAAATGGTCACATATCCTAGGTCAATAGTAACTCTGCCATCATTACTTCTTGGGGGTAATTCAGTCCATATCAATACTTCTGGCAAGGTGAACTCTAAATCTCCCCTTCATCTCTCTTAGTCAGTGGAATTGCCTATTGATTAGAGAGATGACATTTAGGGATGTCATGTATTATTAGTCAGTGTAGGAATCTTTGTAATGCATAATTTAGGTCAAGGAAGGGATAAATGCTCTCTTGGAATAATAAGGTCATGGCTAATCATTCATAAGAACAATTAAGAAGTTTTCACACTAGAGTGCATGTGAAGTTTTTACAGCCTAGATTATTAGGGAAGATGTAAGCTATTTCAGAAAGAAGTGGCAAGATGTGCTTGATTTTAGGTACTCTATAAAATATCAATTGTAGCCCCAAGTGACTATTCACCTCATTCCGCACTTGCCCCTGTATACAGGAACAGGATTCACAAATCACTGACTTCAGCATGCTTCTCTGGCACTTACGGAACTGTGATGATTAAGCCAGGAAGGAATAGCCAAGAAAGCCACCAAGGCTGTGGCGTTCTCAAAACAGGAATATGTGTGTTAACATGGACTGAGATGTTATTTGTGTAAAACAGAGTCACAGTCCTTAGGATTTGTCCTCCACACACCTCTCACTTTGCCCCACCCCACATTCACACAACAGGTACAAGAGGAAGATTTAGTCAAAAGGAAAGAGAATTTCTGAACATTAGAATGATCCAGACAAATCTCTCAGACGTATTTCCCACTCACACCAATCTCTTTAAGGTGGGGCTTGGGGGAATAAAGATATTCTTAGGGAGCAGGAAAAGAAGGGATGGCCAGATGGCTGCATAGTGCAATAGATCTCTCCTACTTTAGAGGATTGACTGCTGAAGAAAAAGAAAAAGTTATATTGACCTACACAAACTGCTATAGCAGATTTCCACAGACTGGGTGGTTTAAACAATGGAGATTTATTATCTCACAGTTCTGTAGGCTGGAAGTCCACAACCAAGGTGCCAGCAGGTAGGACTGGTTTCCGGTGGGGTATGTTTTCTTTTCTTTCCTTTCTTTTTTTGTTAAATTTTACTTTAAGTTCTGGGATACATGTGTAGAACGTGCAGGTTTGTAACATAGGTGTACATGTGCCATGGTGGTTTTCTGCACTTATCAACCTGTCATCTAGGTTTTAAGCCCCACATGCATTAGATATTTGTCCTAATACTCTCTCTCCCTTTGGCCCCCACTCCCTGATTGGCCCTGGTGTGTGATGTTCCCCTTCCTATGCTCATGTGTTCTCATTGTTCAACTCCCACTTATGTGTGAGAACTATTTGGTTTTCTGTTCCTGTGTTAGTTTGCTGAGAATGATGGTTTCCAGCTTCATCCATGTTCCTACAAAGGACACAAACTCATTATTTTTTTATAGCTGCATAGTATTCCATGGTGTATATGTGCCACATTTTCTTTATCCAGTCTATCATTGATGGGCATTTGGGTTGGTTCCAAGTCTTTGCTATTGTGAATAGTGCTGCAATAAACATACATGTGCATGTATCTTTATAGTAGAATGATTTATAATCCTTTGGGTATATACCCAGTAATGGGATTGCTGGGTTAAATGGCATTTCTGGTTGTAGATCTTTGAGGAATCGCCACACTTCTTCCACATGATTGAACTAATTTACACTCCCCTGATGGGGTCATTTTTCTTGGCTTTTAGGGCACTGCCTTCTTGCTGTGTCCTCACATTGCCTTTCCTCTGTGTGAGTGCAGAGAGAGAGAAAGATCTCTGGTGCCTCTTTGTCTTCTTATAAGGGCATCAGCCCTATTGGATGAGGGCCCCACCCCATGACATCATTCATATTTAATTAGCCCTTTAGAGACTCTGTCTCCACATACAGTCACTTTGGGGGTTAGGACTTCAACATATAAATTTTGAGGGGACATAATTCTCTAGATAACAGGAGATATCATATGTAAATGATTTAAAACCTTACAGAATAAAAGGGCAAAATAGCAAATGAAGCCAGGGGTTAAGTTATGCAAATACATGTATCTTGTAAGGTTCTGACCAAACTTGCATCGGCTCAACTTTAATTCTGAACCCAATGGCCAAGACCAAGAGGTAAACACCATCAGTTATAGAGCCCACCATGTCAATAACCTCTTATTTGCTGCTCAGGAGAAGCAAAATTTTTCTTAGAGTCAAGGTCTGAAAGATATTTTCTGTATTTCAATTACACTTTTAAAGTTAAAGTAAAGCCTGGCTTAATAACATTGGGTCTAAGTATATTTCTTATTAGAAGCTTAGAGAATAAATGCAAATCAATTATTTAGTAAAAGTGATTCTATGAAACACAACGTAGGCCAATCACATTTAATAAAACTTTCAATCAGTTAAACACTACAATTTTTTTTTTTTTTTTTTTTTTTTTTTGAGATGGAGTCTCGCTGTGTCACCCGGGTTGGAGTGCAGAGGCAACCTCTGCTTCCTGGGTTCAAGCGATTCTCCTGCCTCAGCCTCTCGAGTAGCTGGGACTACAGGTGTGTGCCACTACACCTAGCTAATTTTTGTACTTTTAGTAGAGACAGGGTTTCACCATGTTGGTTGGCCAGGATGGTCTCGATTTCTTGACCCCGTGATCTGCCCGCCTTGGCCCCCCAAAATGCTGGGATTACAGGTGTAAGCCACTGTGCCCAGCTGACAATTGTTATTTTATAGCTCTAAGTAATGAATAGTATGAAACTGATTTTTATTTTCTAACCTCTGCTTATTAGAAAGGTACACTACCATGCACGCTTTTAACCAAAAGAAAATGCCAACATTTTCAGATAATATGGATACAAAGAGGCTTTTTCTTCCTACGTCTGTTCGCCATGCAAATGCCTAATTTTGTTTTTATTTTACACATTTTAAAAGGTAGTTTGAGGACTTCAGAGCAACAACTGACTTACTTAAACCATATCTGCAATTCTTAGAGTTGTGTAAAAGAGTAAATAAATAAATATACAGGTAAAATAATTTATCACAAACAGACCTCATCATAAGAAGGTATAACTGTATGGTCCAGCAGCCCTGTTTGTAAATTAAAGCTTCTGAACTCAAGGATTGGCTACCAAAAAGAAAATTACTATTTCTGTGTTAGTTTAATAAACCCCACATTAAAATGTTATGTCAGTTGTCATGTGTGCTTAAAACTTCAGAAACCAATAGGTACTGGTATAAAGGGTGATATTATGCACAAAATAGGCTTCTGAATATAACCCAGGGACCTCAGGAGGGTCTCTTTAACCTCAACATTTTACCACCACCTCTTTTTCAAAGGTACTCATCTTCCCTGCCTATGAATGTTTTTATCAGTGAGTACATGGCTTCCTAGTCTTTTAACATTTAATCTCTATTTATTCAGCTAACAACTATCATCTCAAGATGCAGGGAAGTTGGCTGGGCACAGTGGTGCATGCCTGTAATCCCAGCACTTTGGGAGGCCGAGGTGGGCGGATCACGAGGTCAAGAGATAGGGACCATCCTGCCAACATGGTGAAACTCCGACTCTACTAAAAATATGAAAATTAGGTGGGCGTGGTGGCACAGGCCTGTAGTCCCAGCTACTCAGGAGGCTGAGGCAGAAGGATCGCTTGAACCTGGGAGGCGGAGGTTGCCGTGAGCTGAGATCATGCCACTTCACTCCAGCCTGGTGACAGAGCTAGACTCCATCTAAAAAAAAAAAAAAAAAAAAAAAAAAGCGGGGAAATCCTTGACTGTAAGACAGGCAATCAAGAATATGCACAGACGGGTCCAAAGTAAGCATTTCCCAAGTCAGCAGGATGCACCCATCAGAAATTTCAGATCCAAAGTGATGGATCAAGGCTTTCCTTAGTCCAGTCCCAAACTCTCTCTTCTCTCTGTTCTAAGTCAAATATCAGTTAGGAATTAACCTATTTGAATTTTCACTTCCAGAACATACATTATTTTCCACAGTCAGAATTTTCTTTGAAATTTTGATGTTTAAAGACACCTCTGCTGCTTTGTGACATTTTAGACTATTTCAATATTTCTTTGTTATTTAATCAATATGTGTTTACATCTTGTCTCCTGAATGAGAATGAAACCCCTTCAGGACTGTCCTCTAGCTCACACATCTTTTAACTTGCTGAAAAACTCAGAATGTTTTGTACATAGAGAAACAACATGGCAGACAGGAGTAGGCTTGGGTGTTGGGATATATTCTCATCCTCAGTCTGTTAGTCCAATCTCTAGCTATATGATTTCTGGCCACTGATTTAACTCTCTTGAGACATAATTATTATTCTAAGAACATACTGGCGTATGTGGGGGAGTGGAAGTAGCTGACTTGCTACTAGTGAGAAACAGATTCAGAGCAAACAGCGGATCCCATTTACACGGGTTTGAGGTTTTAGTGTTCTTGGCCTTGTTTGCAGAAACCTTTCTTCACAGAACTTCAGCTTTCAATACCTTTAAGAAAATGCATTGAGAAGATCAAGGGAAGGATCACTATTAAGCTGAGTGCAAAACCCAAAGCTCACTTAGATATCCCCCGTTTATTTCACTATTCGATAGACTTATGTTCTTGGGCAAACACAACTGTTTTTCCTGGCTCTCCTTCTCAAATATGCAGACAAATCCTCGATGGCAGTAACAGCTACAGGAGAGTTTATAGCCAACACTGTTAAAGGGAAGTCAGCAATATGAGTGCTGTTTACCGGTGCCAAACTGCATAGTCAGTCCAATATTAGGAAAAAAAAAAAAATAGTTCAGCATTCAAGGCTTGCTGTTGATCACCTGAGTGGTTTTATTCTTTTATGAATTGGACTTGTTTGTTGCAACGGTTAGGGTAGGGTTTGTCCAGAGTAATTTTGAAAAAAATAATGAATAGGGGTTGTTTTGTTTGTTTTAAGACCTGCTTGTGCAAAGATAGCATTACAGCTACTAACCCACAAAGAGAGATTCTGTTGGGTATACAGGCAGGGCTGCTGGAAAAGATGCATTAAAAATGAAAGACATAAAAAAAGATGCATAAAAAAGACATTAAAAATGAAAAAAAAAGTGTAGAAGAAGAGGTAGAATATGCTATACAATGGTACATTTTATATTGAACTGGTATAAATAACCGATAAGAAATGGCAATTCTGTGAAAAATCTTTATTTTTGTCTTCTGGACCCAGTCTTCCATACTCTTTCAGCCTTGGTCTTAAAAATTCTCCCTTCCCCCACCATCATTTCAGTTGTTGTGTGTTATAACTATGAGGGTTCTGCAATTATAGGTTAAGCACGTTATGGTAGTTTAAGATTGGATTTTTTTCTTTCTGTAACTATTATGTTGTCATAGCAAAAGTCTTGTGTAATATGAGAACCATAATTTCAATTTCAAAAAGAAAATAATGACTCTTCAAGCTGACTTAAAGAACTCAACAATTTAAATGAAGAGCAAAGAACCCCTACTTAGGTGTGGAATACACCTGGAAAACACTTGATTTATATACATCTAAGGAAGTATGGATAAATGGTCATTAATCAATGTCCTATGTTATAACATAACCTAATCAGCCTCAGCATTTTTGATGAAAGCATTTGTTTATCATTTCATATCATTAGATCTTTTAACAATATGGAGATTGTTTTATTAGGAAGTTCAGAACTTTCTCTAGGATTCATGGAAAAATGCATTCCTTAATGCCCTGGTTTCAAAATTTCTTACAGAACTGGAATCAGTGGAATTTTCAAAGCTGAAGCAACTGTTGTAAAAGAAACATAGTATACTCCTTGATAATCAATCCACTTTGTGTGCTGGAGGAATGAAAAATTAATGACTTTAGTGACAAATTATCATATTTGGAATTTATGGATATTTTGCCAAAAGTACTAACTATAGATGTAAACTAAAATAAAGCAAACATCGCTTTTATTATGCACGGGATAACAGGGTTCAAATAATTTTTTGCCTCCCATTTGTTTGGGGTACACAGACTGCAAAGAGATCTATTCTTTAAAGAATAATTTATTTTTTCTCACAACTCTGTGAGTTGAAGCGTGGTTCTCCTGGTCCTACTTGGAATCACTAGGGCAGTTACTGTCAGATGGCAGCTCTATGGACTGGGCTGAAAGGTGCAAGGTGGCTTTATTCATATGTCTGGTAGTTAACGCTGTCTGTCAGCTGAGGTACCTTAGGTCTTCTCATCTGGACTCCATCTGAAAGATCTCACTAAACAGTTGTCCTTCTTCCCACATCCTCTTCTTCTACATTATTTTGAAGTCTCTTATTCCTCAGGTTGCTTGGGATATTTTGTAACTTTTCTAGTCTGTTTCTTTTCTAAAGGATGTAGATACCTCATTCTTCAAAAATTCTTTTCCTCTAGCACTATGCTAGAGCCATTCTGTTTTTTTTAGCTACGTTTTTGCCACTTACTTTTATAGCTGCTATCATCTTTGTGACCAGTTTGTATTTCTGGTTTGTGTATATTCATACTTTTGAGTTAATCAGCAAAACAGAATAACATAGCAAATTCTCCATAACAAAGTGTTTAATTTACACAGTCCTGAATTATGCACTGTGATTCTTTGCAGACGGCCTTTTAACTTCTGTGCCCTGTAATAGACTCTCTTTTATTTTGTTTGTTTCTTTTTTAATGTCAAATACATCTGTCTATTTTACTTTTAAATGTATACTTCTTGATATCAACTAAAAACATCCTACAGTTTCACTGTCTTCCTTACATATTTTTTCCTTTCTTAATAGAAAAGTACAAGCCAATGATCCAACCCCAGAAAAACTCACTGGATCCAGGTGAACACAGCCTCTTTAAATCTCTTGCCAATGAGCTGCTGGTCACTTTTTGCTGCTTGTCATCCAAGCACTTTGACATAGACCTGAAGTTATATAACAAGTGCCTATTCCATACTTCATTCAACTTTTGGGAGTCTACCAATGGTGTCCAGGACTGAGTGTAATCAACATACCAAGAAGCAAAAGAGATGCACCTAGCAGAAACATCTTGAAGGTGTACTATATCTATTACCATGAAGTCTGCATTCCCATTTTTTTTTTTTTTTTTTGATTAGGAAGATAACTGCAAAAGCTATTTTTTTTTTTAAAGATCATGTTTATAACTAGCAAATATCATGAAAACCTCAGATTATTGAATAACAATAGAATTGTTAAGCACTGTAAAAAAGTCCTGTTAAGTAATATTTACTCTAATCACAATTAAAGACAATAAATAAATGGAAATTACTTCTTTGAATTAATTGTAGTGATACGTCGTTTATATGATCATTTTATCTGAACTTTATTGCTGCTATTTATCTTTAAATTTCCTTGAATACACTGTCCATTTTCTCTTGAGTATAATTCATTTCTCAATTCTCAATGAAAATTTTGGTTTAATTTATTATTTAAATAGCATGTATAATTAAATGTATGCCTTTCATCTAGGGTCAAAATAGGTTGAGGAACAGTATAAGGGAGAAATATTAAAACTTGACTTAGTTTTGGTCTATTGCTTGGAAACTGCAAAACAACTTTATCTTGGGAATTTACCAAGTACTTATTATTATTTATGTTTGTCTTTTTCTGAGTGACTTTTTTGAAGAAGAACACAAGGATCTCACAACAATTATACTTTCTTTTCTTTTTTTTTTTTCTTTTTATTTTTGAGACGGAGTCTTGCTCTGTCACCCAGGCTGGAGTGCAGTGGCGTGATCTCGGCTCACTGCAAGCTCTGCCTCCCAGATTCATGCCATTCTCCTGCCTCAGCCTCCCAAGTAGCTGGGACTACATGGGCTGCCACCACGCCAGGCTAATTTTTTTTGTATTTTTAGTAGAGATGGGGTTTCACCGTGTTAGCCAGGATGGTCTCGATCTTCTGACCTTGTGATCCACCTGCCTCCGCCTCCCGCAGTGCTGGGATTACAGGCGTGAGCCAGGGCACCCGGCTGACAATTTTTATATTTTCTTAGTGAAGAAATATTAAATATGTTAGTGTTTTTGGTTTGTGCTGCTATAACAAAATACCACAAACTTGATAATTTATAAACAATAAAATTCGATTTGACACATAATTCTGGAGGCTGGGAAGTTTAAGATAAAGGGGCTGCATCTGGTGAGAGCTTTCTTGCTATGTCATAACATGGTGGAAGGCATTGAGAGGTGACAATGTACTAGCAGCCCTCGCTCTCTGCACCTCCTTGGCCTCGGCGTCCACTCTGGCGGCGCTTGAGGAGCTCTTCAGTCCACCCCTGCACTGTGGGAGCCCTTCTCTGGACTGGCCGACCGGAGCTGCCTCCCTCTGCTTACCGGGAGGTATGGAGGGAAAGGCGTGGTCGGGAACCGGGGCTGCGCAGGGTGCTCAGGGGCCAGTGCGAGTAACGGCCGGCACGGGTGTGGGTGGGCTCAGCAGCCCGCACACTGAGCAGCCGGCCAGCACCACAGGTACAGGGCAGTGAGGGGCTTAGCACCTGGGCCATCAGCTGTAGAGGTTGCAATGGGTCCCCCAGCACTGCCAGCCCGCATGCACCACGCTGGAATTCTCACAGGGCCTCAGCCGCCTCCCCACCGGGAAGGGCTCAGGACTTGCAGCCAGCCATGTCCAAGACCCCACTCCATGGTGGGCTCCTGCACACCCAAGCCTCCTGGATGGGCACCGCCCCCTGCTCCATGGCACCGGGTCCCATCTACTGCCCAAGAGCTGAGCAGTGGAGGTGCCGCTGGGGACTGGCTGGCAGCTCCACCTGTAGCCCTGCTGCAGGATCCACTAGGGGAAGCCAGCTGGGCTCCTGAGTCTAGTGGGGACTTGGAGAACTTACCTCTAGCTAAGGGATTGTAAATACACCAATCTGCACTCTGTGTCTAGCTCAGGGTTTAAAAATACACCAGTCAGTACTCTGCCTCTAGCTCAAGGTTTGTAAATACACCAGTTGGTACTCTGTATCTAGCTAACCTAGTGGGGACTTGGAGAACTTTTCTGTCTTGCACTCTGTGTCTAGCTCAAGGCTTGTAAATGCACCAATCAGCACTCTGTCAAAACAGACCAATCAGCTCTCTGTAAAATGGACCAATCAGCTCTCTGTAAAATAGATCAATCAGCTCTCTGTAAAATGGACCAATCAGCAGGATATGGGCCGGGTCAGATAAGGGAATAAAAGCAGGCTGCCCTGTCTAACAGCGGTAACCTGATCCGGTTCCCATCCCCAGTGTGGAAGCTTTGTTGTTGTGCTGTTTGCAGTAAATGTTACTGCTGGTCAATCTTTGGGTCCACAATGAGCTATAACACTCACCATAAAGGTCTGCAGCTTTGCTCTTGAAGCCAGCGAGTCCACGAACCCACAGGGAAGAATGAACAACTCCAGAGGTGCCACCTTTAAGAGCTATAACGCTCATGGCGAAGCTCTGCAGCTTCATTCCTGTCAGCGAGACCACGAAGCCACCAGAAAGAAGCACCTCCAGACACATCTGAATTTCTGAAGGAAGAAACTCCGGATACATCATCTTCAAGAACTGTAACACTCACCGCGAGGGTCAGAGGCTTCATTCTTGAAGTCAGAGAGACCAACAACCTACCAATTCCAGACATATCAGCACAATGGCAAAAGAGAGTGTGCAGGAGCTGCATTCATTTTTATAACAAACTTCCACCATGTCATTTATCCATTCATCAGTGCACAGCCCTCATGCACTAATCACCTGTTTAACAGTTCACCCTGTTGCACTGGGGGTTTAGTTTCTAACACAAGAACTTCGTGGGACCCATCCAAACCGTAGCAGTTAGGACAAGGAAGTTGACGGAAGGAGATGTTAAGAGTATAGGAGAAGAAAACAAAACCGTCAGCAAGACAAAGAAGAGTTTGAAATTCAGTGGTGATTTAGGTTGGATACTGCCCTAAGAATGAACAAAGCTCTAAGAGTGGATGGCCTCTCAGAAGTCACTTAGTCTCCAAATTGAGAACAAAACAAGACCTTGGTTTCCTGCGGGATAATTGAACCCTTTCCACATCAGACTACACTGCCACCTTGGAAGTTATATGACACTTTCATGCTAAGCACTAGCACACTTCTGGAGTCTAGGGTTGCCTTCAGGTCGCTAAATTTTGTGGGTGGTCAGTATTATTTTACAGAGAGAGAAAGAGAAGCTCCAGAGGGGTTAAGTGACTTGCAAAATGTCAAGCAATACTTCAGAGGGCTGATTCTGCAACTCAGGGCTAATCTCCTTATTCAGATATTCTTCAGAAAAGAATAATTTTATTTTCAAGAAAAATAATTTTCTTATTTTCAGGAAATATTAAGAAAAATAAATGTAAGAGAGTTAAGTTCTATGTTTACAAGGGATTACAAAACAGAATAATGATGACTTTGCACGTAATTTCTCTTAAAACGTGTGGGGGTTGTGCATTCAAAAAAGCCAAATTAATAGTTTTCTCAAGCTTTTGAGGAATGATATACTTACGTGGAGAAATTTACCTATGACAGTCATCATTCCTATGACATCTGTTCTGGTTTGCAGAGCTGGAGAGTGGAGAAGACACATTACTTACTATCTTGCAAGAAAACTGGAAATATCTTAGCTTTGAGTTCTAATATTTCCAGATGGTAGACATCGAAAGCAGGCTTCCTCTCCTTGCCTGCTCCTCCAAAGTTTTATGCAGCAGTAATAAGCTCTTATTTGACTGTGCTACATTTTATTGCAGAGAACAGAAGGATTGAGGCAACATATTTCTCAGGGAATGATTCTTTGCTGAGTGTACTTTTAACACTGCGTTCTGTTTCTGTCTTAAAAATGAAATACATAGCTCACAATTTTAGCCTCAAGAATACTACAGAATTGTGTTGATTCTTCGATTTTATTAACTTTTCCAATAAGACATTTCTAAAACTTGTAGAAAATGCTCTCAATTTCTATTTCCACAGAATATGGTAGAAAAACACAATGATATTTCTTCCCCATAATCTTTAAATATTAAAATTGCTCTCATGTAAGTAAAAACTTAGTACATTAATTTTTCTTGCATACTGAGTAATGGATCTCATGGCAATTTTGGGAAATATCTTTGGAAATCTAAACTCCAAAAAAATCCTGATTTCTACTTAGGAATGTAATCATAAAGGAAACAAAATTGACAAATGAATTGGGGAGAAGTTTACTTTGTTTACAAACATTTAATTTCAACTCATTTTCCCACTTGTAATTTCTATCACATGTATCAGTAGAAACTGTATTTCGGCCGTGGTCTTTACTGGATAGTGTTCCTGGGCTTTTCTTAACATACTGACGAGAGACTATGTCCTATTTATTCAGAGGAGGTGAAAAGAATCTGCTTATTAAACACCCAGAATGTATGTAAAACCTGGTTCCAGTATATGACAAAATATAATAAAATTGTTTCATGCTGCATTATGTGTTCAACTCCTCCAACCTATCTTTGACATAAAAAATAGAAGGCAATATTGTTGCAGAATCATTTCAATGCTTTTTCTTTTACCACTATGCCTGCTGAAAGTAAAAAATTATTTTCTGTATCTCCAAATGTGTGGATAATAAGTCTTATAAGTCTTATAAAGACCAAGAATTTTCCCAGATCTGTGGACTTCAGGTGCCTAATCTGGGGTGAAGCAAGAGTCAGCATTTACCGGAGAATGGTACTTGGAAAAAATATTGATTATATTCACTAAGACATAGCTATAAATATCCTCCTTCAGTAGGCAAGTGGGAGAGAAATGGGATAGGGACTACTGACCTGGGAGAGATGATAGAATCTGCTGATTTCTCTGGTTCATTTCTGCAAACACATGCTGAGTGTCAATTGCATTCTAGGTATTGCCCTTCGCACCTCTATGCAATGATGAAATTAACACAAAGACACAATACTTGATCAAGGAATGAAAACCCCAATGTCATTTGCTTTTAGTCCTTCTTGCGTTGGGTCGTCCTCCTAGAAGCAGTGATTCTTGAAAAGTAAACATCAGACGGGAGATGAAGGGTGGAAAGGGGTTCAAGTAGAGAGAGCAACCTGCACGAAGGCACAGAAATAGGAACATGTTGTATGCATAGGAGAGTACTGCCTACCGGGAATTCTAATGAATGTAGCATAAAATCCAGAAGCAAAGAATATGGGAAGTAACTGAAGAGAAAAGTAGAAGCCAGTTACCAGTAGCTTAGATTGACCCCTATGAGTGATGATGGCAAACGGGCATGGGAGACTTTAAGCAAGATCATCAAATGGTCAAATTTGCTTTTGGATGGATCAGACTGCATTTTGTGCTCAACGGATTGAAACGGAGCAATACTAGAGGCAGGCAGATCAGTGAAGGGATTGTCACAGAAGTCTAGGCACAAGATGATAGTGGCCTTTGCCTTCATAGCACTTGTCACTGTCAAATAATTATTTTCTCATTCTGTACATATGCATTCAATGTTGTCTTCCTTATGGAAATAATAAACACCACTGTGGTAGTGAATGTGACTTCTTCACCATGATGCCCTCTAACATCTCACACATGTCTGATGGTGACTGATTACTGAATAATTGTTTATAATGTAGGAGCTAGTGGCCTGAATGAAAACAATGGGACTAAGTTCAGAGCAAGGGTTAGGTTTTTAAAATATTCAAGAGGTAAATGTTCTAGGACTTGCCAACAAAAATTGACAATGACATCTGGGTGCCTGTATTTTTAAATTGTTTACTTATTTACCTTTTTTTTTTTTTTTTTTTGACACAGGGTCTCACTCTATCACCCAGGCTGGAGTGCAGTGGTGCAATCTCGGTCACTGCAAACTCCACCTCTCGGTTCAAGTGATTCTCCCACCTCAGCTTCCAGAGTAGCTGGGATTACAGGCGTGCACTGCCACACCCAGCTAATTTTTGTATTTTTGGTAGAGATGGGGTTTCACTATGTTTGTCAGCCTGGTTTTGAACTGCTGACCTCAAGTGATCTGCCCGCCTTGACCTCCCAAAGTGTTGGGATTACAGGTGTGAGCCACCACGCCCGGCCCTGGGTGCCTGTATTAATTAGACTGAATGAACCTCCAGGGCTAGGCATAGCATAGTGTTAAAAATATTAACTATGAACTTCCTTTAGTTCAAATCCCAGCACTCTTGACTCCCTCGCCATGTGTCCCTGAGTCAATGATTTAATCCACTTTGGCATTCAGTGTTCTTCGGTTTGCTCAAATGCAAAATGAGAATGAATATAGTACCTGCCTCATCATGTCCTTCTGAAAATCACAGGAGTTAATGCTTGTAAAGCACTTAGAACAAAGCCTGGCAGACAGCATATGCTCAATGAAAAGCTCAGATTAAATTCTCATGAAGTCATTAGTCACTAGTGACAGTTTCATTGCAGGGAGGTGCTTTTGCTTTTAAATCTCAACCATACCGTTTCATTTGATCTGCACTCCTCCCCGAAAGGTTTTACTGTCTTTACTTAACAAACAGCAAGCCAGAAGCTCCAAACCAAGTGGTGTGATAAAGTTCACACAGATTGTCATCGCCCAAACTAGCCTCAAAGCAGGGAGGCTTTGATCCTCCAATAGCGCTTTCTACTGAATATCTCCAAGGGAGAACTTAACTGCTGGCTGTGCAGCTGTAAAGAGCTTAAACGCTAACCTATCTATAAAAACATATGATTGATAAATCATGTCACACCTAAGACCCGTTTAACTAGTGCAGACATGCCTAGTTACCCGATTAAAACACTAAAGCTTTAGGAAAGTTCTTCAGACATGGGATTTTTCTTAGAGTCCATTAAAGATCTATCTTCCACAAATTTTAGTGAAAATGTTTCATATCTAAAGTTAATTTTTAGGTAATTTTGTTAACCATAAGTTCTTCCTTAAGATTCTAGTTTACAGAGGTTTTCATCAGTTTACATCTTCAACTGGGACAGTTTCTGTGTTCACTAGGTACTAATTTTTACGTTCCTTTTCTTGTACAGCATTAGAAAAAATGGAAATAAAATATTTGAGAGATAAAAATGGAGGGAAAGAGAATAGAAGAGTGGGGGTAATGGTTTTACGTTTCAGCTTTGGGAAAAATAAAGGAAATTAAGTAAAAATATTCCTGAGTCCTAGAAATGCCATTGAGGGTCTGTCTGGGGTGATGAACTGAGGATGAATGGAGGGAGCCTGATAGGGCTGCAACATGTGCTCTGTGGCTTTCCAAAATCTGCTGGTCAGCAGAGAGTCAAAATCGGGAAAAGCATTTACCAACTAAATTCCAGCTATTGGATTAAATCAAAGTCATCCAAAGCTCTATGTATCACAAGTTAATTTCAATTTCTAGGATGAATAAAGAAGGAATTTAAACAGTGTCCCAAAGGTGACAGTCGAAACTTCATAGAAAGTCTAAAAGGAATGGAACATATGGACAAGGAATCCAGCTCTGGAAGATGCCTATGCTCTGTGGATCAGAACTGATTTCTGAAGGTTATCTGTCTGCTGGAGAAGAACAGACATCGAGAACAAGCTTTAGGAAAATTATAGCTTGTCTTTCTCTTTCTGCCATCTTGGATCCTGTGGAGGCCTGCTGGGAACAGGACTTCTAAAAGGAAATATTGTCTGGAAGCCTGTGGTCCAATGCAATTTTTGCTGTCTTTATAAGTGGGGTCTCCAGAACCAAAGGGCGCACAAAGCTCTTCTTAAAATTGAAGGTGTTTATGCCTGAAATGAAACAAAATTCTATTTGGGCAAGAGATGCACTTATGTATACAAAGCAAAGAACAACACAGTGACTGCTGGCGGCAAACCAAGCAAAACCAGAGTAATCTGGGGAAAGGTAACTCGGGCCCATGGAAACAGTGGCATGGTTCGTGCCATATTCCGAAGCAATCTTCCTGCTTAGGCTATTGGACACAGAATCCAAGTGACGCTGTACCCCTCAAGGATTTAAACTAGTGAGAAGTCCACAAATAAAAGTGGATTTGTGCTCTTGTGGAAAGAAAGAAAAAATATATAATAACAGTTCGTTTCTTCCGATTATAAAACCTATTGACATAATTTGTATGTCTTTTATCTTTGTCATTTTGTACCTTTTATATTTTACGTTTCTAGTGACTCATTCTTTTGTTTTACAAAAATATTGATTAAGGATGGATTTGTGGATAAAAGTGACCTTTTCCACAGATAGTTTGAGAAGTACTGTCTTACTTAGAATGAATGTTTTTTTTTTTTCCCTACAAAATGTACCAAATTTACAACCATCTCATTAAAACTGTAGGAGAAGGAAATAGAAAAGTTTCTTCAAAGTAAAGCATAATATATGAAAATAAATTTTATATTGTCCAACATTCCTAATTTAAGATGGGCAAAATGTCACTGACAATTTTATTAGGTAATGTGTTGAAAATGTATCCTTTTTATTTTGACATACATGAAATGTATAAGGGCTTTCTTTGATAGTTGCAATTATGTTTCTATTTACTAATTATTGCTTTATCTTAAAATTATGTAATTTTTTACAGCAATTTGTTTTGCAACAATACATTTGGGAATATAGTCCCTCAGTTGAGAGGAATATACAGCATTTTGTATTATCAAACTGTACCCTTGGGGTAAGAGGTCCCATATATTAATTACCTACAAAGTAGTAGCACACTAAATCATTTGAATTTTTTCTGAACTTACTGGCTTTAAAAAGTATAGTAATGTTCATATTAAAGAAGACATTTCCTTCATTTTCTCCAGTGTTTTCAATGTCTGTAAACACTGCTATTTTGTTTCCTGTTAGGAGCTGTGAGGGAACTAGGCTTGGTGCTCAGTGATTTATTTCAAAAGAAAGACATACATGAAAAATGTTCACCTCAGCTTTAAGGAAAGAACCTAAAACACTTTCCAATATTAGTAGTATTGAAATTAGATTTGGACAAGTAGGATCCCTGTTCTTGGCTACCTCCAGGCGATGTGCTCACCCAGGGGACACACACACACATTCAACCTTTTAGATCATGCTCTGGGAATGAGGGACTCTAGGGTTCCCTGCCCCAAAGGCCAGAGCCTGCTTCCAGGCCTGTGTGGCCACCATCCCTGAGTCTGTCATCTAGCACGCTACTGGGTTACCAGGATAAGCACCATAGTCCCGCGGGGAGGCCAAGGAGATCTGTGAGGTGAGGGAAGTTGTGAATAGGGATTTGAAGTGCTAGAGGTAAAGGACTTGGTTAGTGGGTGGGAAAAAGCTTTTGACCCTGTAGTATTTAGCATAAAACTGCCTGTAGGATTGGCAAAGATCAAAAAGTGTTGTCACAGGTTGAAGGCTCACCAAAGTATGTGACCGGTTGAAGGTGTCCAGGTTCTTGGCATCTTGAACAAAGAATTGGACAAAATGCACAAACAGAACAAGGAAAGAATGAAGCAACAAAAGCAGAGATTTATTGAAAATGAAACTACACTCCATAGGGTGGAGCAGGTCCCAGCATAAGGGCTCAAGAGCCCTGTTAAAGAATTTCCTGGGGTCTAAATACCCTCTAGAGGTTTCCATTGGTTACTTGGTGTATGCCCTATGTAAACAAAAGGATGAAGTAAAGTTACCAAGTCATTTACTCGGTGTACACCCTATATAAATGGAAAGGATATTTCCTGTCATAGCTGAAGTGTTTCCATTTGATTTAGTTCTAGTAAGTCAGTGTGAACTCGCCTTATGTTCCTTGCCCACAGACCCTATTCTCCTGCCTCAGTGTCACATAAGGGTTAAAAAAGATGACTGAAAACACGCCTTCTCCAGCATTCATGGTAAACTATACATTGGCACAGCCTCTCTTAAGGGACACGTGGCAATACCAGGAAATGTTTTAAATTCCATCCCCGCTTATAGGACTTTATCCCACAGGTATACTCTAAATTATATATAAGAATGTCTTTCTTCATTGATTCATTTATTCAAAAAACTAATTTAATATATCCTATATTCCAGACACTATTTGGGTTTCCAGGAATATAGCAATGAAAGAAAAATAAGGTTCCCGCCTTTAAGGAGATTACAGTTTAGTGGAGAAAGCAGAGCATCAATAAATGAGTTAAGAAATAAATAGGGTGGGCATGGTGGTTCACACCTGTAATCCCAGCACTTTAAGAGACCCAGGAGGGAGGATTTCTTGAGCCCAGGAGTTTGAGAGAATTTGAGACAAACCTAGGCAATGTAGTGAGACCCAATTTTGAAAAAGAAATAGCTAAAAATAAAAATTAGCTGGGCATGGTGGCATGTGCCTGTCATCCCAGCTACTCAGGAGGCTGAGGTGGGAGAATTGCTTGAGCCTGGGAGGTAGAAGCTGCAGTGAGCCATGATGGTGCCACTGCACTCTAGCCTGGGCGACAGAAAAAGATGCTGTCTCCAGAAAAAAAAAGAAAAAAGAAATGTGATTACATAAGCATATAATATAAAGGGAATAGAGAGAACGGAAATTGAAACACTGGTTAGAGACATTATATGTACATACATGTGTATACACACACACAAACACACACAATATATAAAATATATTTCCTAAAATAATGATATCGTAGCAAAAAAGCAACAAACAACTTAAATGTCCATTAATATGGGATTTATTTAAAAAACTAGGGTACAGCTAGGTAAATAATGCTCTTTAGATGGCTGTTAAAAAGTGAGGCAGAGCTTTCTGCATATGCTAATAAGATAATAGCTCCAACACAGAGGAGGAGGGATATGAGGGAGAAGAAGAAGAAGGAGGGATATGAGGGAGGAGGTTAGGAAGGGGCAGAGGAAGAGGACAAGGAATAGCAGCATTGTATAAGGCAGACAATATGTGCATATCACTCGTTTAATGCTAGCATCACAGTGAAAGTGAAATATATTGGTCTCTATCCCTTAGTCATCTGACAGAAGCAGAAAGTACTAGAACTGTGGATGAGTGGCAAGAAGAGGAAGCCAGCTGGAGTTCTTGCAACCTAGCCAATAGAAAGAAGCCATAAAATTATTATTCCTAGCTCTTTTCGCCCCACCCCACCCTCTACACTCTTGTATCCCCTGGCTAGGAAACACCTGTTATGTAATAATTCTCATGAATGTGGGAATATAGCTGTAGTTTTCTGCATTGTGTCCTTATTATCTATGACTATACAGAGCAGAAAACTAGCTGTGGGTTATCATGATTAATCTTGCTAATTAGATTTTCTATTTCCTTTGATTCCTTCTTTGCATTCCTTCAGAACTGACACTGGGAAGTTTAGACCAGGAAATTGCAGCTGTATTCACATGCTATTATGCTTCGGGTACAGAGAGGCCTTCTATGCCCCATGAGTTCAGAAACCTAATTTCCATGTATATTAATCCTTACTTTGTACTGGAGCAAACTCAAGCTTTCTGCCTGTCTGTGTGTTCAGTGAGTACTCTGTTGCTTGTTGTGGTTTGAAGATAGTGATGAGACAGGGTATTTTCTCATGGTACTCACTTGTCAAGACAAATTTCCTAGGGAGTTATTAAATTGTAGGTTAGTTTTCTTTTGTGGCTGTAACAAATAACCACAAACTCATAAGTTTAAAAGAATGCAAATTTATTATTTCAGGTTTTGGAGGTCAGAATTTGGACACAGTATGGGTTAGCTGGTTCTTTCTCTAGAGTCTCACAAGGCTGATTTCAAGTTATCAGCAGGGCTGTGATCCTTTCTGGAAACTCTGTAGGTAAGTCCACTTCCAAATTAATTCACTGTGTTGGCAGAATACGTGTGGTTGTAGAACTGAGATGTTCCAGTGATCTTGATAATTGTCAGCTGGGGGCCATTCTCTTCTTTTAGGGGCTACACACACTCTTTGACTCATGGCCCCTTACCACCATCTTCAAAGTCAGCAATGGCAAATTAGATTAAGTTTCAGGTCTCTCTAGCTTCTCTCTCTGCCTCATCCCTCCTGCCTTCTTCTGTCACATCTTTCTGCCCAACCTTCAGTTCCACAGCTCAAAAATTTTAATGTTGCCATTTCTTCTTACATTCAAGATCCAACAAATTAACAAGAGACTAAAACAGGTATGCAACTAGTTTCATCTCCAACTCAAGTGCTGCAGGTCACTTAGCATGCTATGTATGGAAAGATACAAGTCTACAATGAGATTCAAGTCTACAGTGAGATGCAACCCACTAGGAGTATGTAGTAATGCTGTCTATGTGTACTTGGGTGGAGCTAGTGTAGGTAGGTTAAGAAGAAGGTCTCAGAATGTGTTTCATGCAAAACTCACTAGGAGTACTTAGTGATGCTGTCTGTGTGTCCTTGGGTGGAGCTAGAGTCAGTGGGTGAAGAAGGAGGTCTTAGCATATGTGTCATGCAAAATCCACTAAGAGTATGTAGTGATGCTGTCTGTGTGTAGTGGGATGGAGCTAAAGGTGGTGGGTGAAGAAGGAGGTCTCAGCATGTGTGTCATGCATTTGCAGCACAGCACCTAACATACAACTATAATGTCCACAAGTATTTCTGGGAACAGACCCAAATGTTTATGTTCATAAAGCTCTGAATTCTCTTCTATATTGGAGATACTTAGAAAATTAAATCAAAATAAGGTTTCTCTAGCGATGCTGAGCAGCTATATAGCTTTTCTCTTGTATCTCACTGTTAGATTGTTTAGGTTGACACTTTTGTTTTAAATCATTGTCTGTGGTATAGTTCTATGATACTGATACAACCAGCTCACTAAACTACATTATGGCACCTTGATTGCAACTTTGGTATTCCCAGACCCCATTCTTAGAGTCGCACCTGCATTTTACCTTTTTCTTCTGTGTACCCAACCAAAAGGTCTTCAGTTTTATTGTTCAGTCATCTATAATATATTTTACTCACATTTTCATCTGCTATAATTCTTTAAGAGTTTATCTCAATGTCATGTTTTCAGGGAAGCTAGATGCAAATAATGATAATAGTTACTATTTTTAAAATAAAGGGTAGGTCAGACACTAGTACCTCTACATAACACACAGAATTTAACTTTTTAATTAAGTTTATAAGGTGAGTATTATCATATCTTTTTTTTTTTTTTTTTTTTTTTTTTTTTTGAGATGGAGTCTCGCTGTGTCACCCAGGCTGGAGTGCAGTGGCACGATCTTGGCTCACTGCAAGCTCTGCCTCCCGGGTTCATACCATTCTCCTGCCTCAGCCTCCTGAGTAGCTGGGACCACAAGCACCTGCCACCACGCCTGGCTAATTTTTTTATATTTTTAGTAGAGACGGGGTTTCACCATGTTAGCCAGGATGGTCTCAAATCTCCTGAACTCGTGATCTGCCATTCTCAGCCTCCCAAAGTGCTGGGATTACAGGTGTGAGCCACCGCGCCTGGCCTATCATACCCATTTTAAAGTGAAGAAACAGACTCAATGTGATTAACTTGTTTCCTAGAGAGCAAAGTTTGCAAACCCATGGTGGTTCAAACACAAATCCCTTGTTCTAAATTACATTGCAATGATAAATTTCTCCATGACTATGGCTTCTTAGGTTTAAATCCAGTCATTTCTTCATGATCCATCTCAAGGTCACTTTCTGCACAAACATTTGTAATTCCCTCAAGCACATCATTCCTAGATTTCAAACCTCTTCTTTCCTTACTTACTTCACTCGTGAAACTCTTGTCATTTCTCTTGCATTATTTGTCCTTACTTTCTACATTCCTTGATGAGTTGTCTGTGACCTCCCTGAAGACCAGGACCAAGTCTCATTAACTTTATCTTGTTTAAAAGGCCCAGCATTCTACCTAATAAATGATCAGTAAATAACTGAATTGATTAACACTTCTCTCAGTGGAATTTCAAAGAGCCTGACATAAGAATGGCTCTGCTTATACTAGAAGAGAGTAGGGAAGGATGACTTAAGTCATGTTTAAGTTACCTTTAATCTCTCTAATTGAGGCTTCAACTTTGAAGCTAAATTCCAAAATGATTAAAAGTGCATTACTGACTTCACACACTATTTCGTCTGTACGTCAATGCTCACCCACTGGGAGTATCAACCTTCCAAAGGCTAAAGCTAATGTTTGAGGGAGGAGCACCAGCAGTTAGTGGTGCCAGAAGATTCAGGCCTTGGGGATCTTCATAAAACAACCCACCCTTTTCTTAACACAGTGATGTTACCACTTGCTAATCAGTCAACAACTGGCCTCTGTAACAGAACTTCTCTAGATTCACACAGTTCATAAAAGCAGAAGCATCCATGAACTTTCCTTTACTAAGAACCATCTAGTTCCATGAAACTGTTCAGCTTTGGGACAGGAAATTATCACAGCCCTAAAGATGGGGAGATGGGGCTATGCTGCCATTTTCTTTTTATTATTGGAGGCAAAATTGAGAAAATAATATACTTTCAGATGTCATTTCAAAAACCTTTTCATACTAGGCAAATATATTCAATGGCTTGTATAATAACTCTTTTTATATATTTAGAGTAATTCACAAGATGTTCCCCAAACTCTGTCCAAAATAAGAGAAGGCTCACCTAGAAGAAACTCAAACATCAAAGAAAATTTGTGTTCTCATGTAGCAACATAGCCAATATACAGGGTCAGTGGTTCAACACCACCATCAAGGACTCAGGTTTTTAACAGCTCTTTGCTCTGCCTCTCTGAGCATGATGGACTTTGTCCTTTAGCTCCTCTCCTGTAATCACAAGGTGAATCCTGCAACTTCTACCTTCCTGTCTTCCTATACCAGGTCAGAAAGGATGGAGGGGAAAAGAGGATATATATTGTCTCTAAGTTCCTCATTAAAGGCAATGAATATTTTCTAGAAACGTACAGCAGAAGTCCCTCACTACTCATTAGCCAGAGGAATTAATTACCATTATTGCAAGACTAATTGAGATTCACCTCCAGGAGCAAAAGATGATTTGTCTTCTCTAATCACATACCTGTATATACTGGAATAAATTCTGTTTCAGTAACAAGGCAGAGGGAATTAAATACGTTATTCATTTTTACCCTTTACAATGGTCCAGCAAGGAAGGTTACTGTGGTAGATATTGATGATGCTCACCAATATGTATGGTTCTATTCCTTTTAGCCGCAGAAAGGAATTACAATTTCATGCCTCTTGAGTCAGGTCATGTACCTCATTTTAGTCAATGACATTTAAGTAAATATGACATGTCCTACTCCTGGGCAGCAAGTATGTAATGATTAATCGATAGCGTTCTCTTAGCTCGATGACATGTGGTGGTAGCTAGTGTTGAAATGGAAATACAAAGCTGAGCCACCTTATGAAAGACATCTCCCTTGGAGAGTCTTCCAGAAAGACATACAGCGGAACATAAGCAAGTGAGAAATAAGCCTTCACTGTTTTGAGCCACTGAGATTGTGTTTTTACAGCATATCAGCTTATGATTGCTACAGGTGGTCAAGCAGAATTATCTCCAATTTGTTTTTCTGATTCATTTGGCCAAGGAAATGATAGAAGTTATTCAGTTCTGCCTCCTAGTACAGCCCCATTCCAACTTATAATCCCAAATTATTTAAAGCACCATTAGTTCACACATCAGCTGTGAGTGTATTTGCCTAAATTCTTTAATATTCTTTACTCTCACGCATGATGTCTTTTAAAGTAGTATGTCATTTGGACCTACTTTCCTTTTAATGAATCTTTTTCTAAATGGGCACTTCGCCCTTAAATAGGTAAGATTACTTTTACTATAGAATATAGTAAGCTTGTCCAACTTGTGGCCTGTGGGTGGCATGTGCCCCAGGACATCTTTGAATGTGGCCCAACACAAATGCGTAAACTTTCTTAAAACATGATGAGATTTTTGGGGTGATTTTATTTAGCTCCTCAGCTGTCGTGTTAGTGTATTTTATAAATGGCCCAAGACAATTCTTCTTCTTCCAATGTGGCCCAAGGAAGCCAAAAGATGGAACACCCTCTGGAAACTTCCTGTACTCACATCAGCAAAGGCCAAGTGGGAAATGTAAACTTCCACCTTTGTGAGGCTGTAGTGAGGTTCCCAGCAGCTCCACCAGTGTGGGGTCAGAGAAGGCTGGGTAGGGACTGTCAGTGGAGATTTCTGGGGAATCTGGACTTCCACTCCCACATCACAGTCATGAGGCACCTTGCTGCTTAGCCACTGAGGTGGTGTCACATGAGGCCCAGTAAAGAGTCAAGATTTCCACTATCACCCAGTGGTCATGAGGCCACTACCATAGTGGTGTCAGTGGGGGCCAGATGGGAATCAGGAATCCTCACCTCTGACCAGCAGTCACGAGGAGTCCTCCTTCTCATGTGTGAGGCTGAGTGAGGAACATGTATTTCTATCTCCATTGGAAGTAATCATGTGCTACTCCTCTTCTGCAGCCAGGGTGGTATCAGAAAATGCCAGGTAAAACCAAAGCTTCAAATGAAATCCAGAATCTTATAATACAGACATTTTCAGATTCTAATACAAAATCATGGGGCATACTGAAAACCAGGAAGATCTGAAACCAAGTGAAAAAAGACAATTAACAGAGGCTAAAATAGACATTACACAGATGATAGAACTATCTGACAGGATGTTACAGCAGCTATCATAAAAACGCTTCAATGAACAATGATAAATATGCCTGACACAGAAAGTGAAATCCTCAGCAAAGAAACAGATTAGATAAAGAAGAACCAAAGTAATATTAAATTTGATACTAAAATTGACGTATATAATAAATTTCAAATGTCCTCAATTTATGATAGGGTCACATACCAATAAACCTATCATAAGTCAACTTGGGAATGGTTTATCAGAACTTAGCCCCTTAGTAAGTGGAGGAACATACTAACTGTGCATCATTTTGGCATCATTTAATCAAAAAATCTGAGTCAGGAATTGTCTGTAAAGTATCAGTGGATGTGTTCGACAAAAGAATATAGGAGACAGAGGAAAAGAATCAGTAAACTGGAGGAAAGAACATTAGACATTACCTAATCTGAACAACAAGACAGAAAATTGACTGAAAAGAAAATGAACACGGAGTCTCAAGGGTCTGTGGGACAATAGCAAATGATAATACTGGCATCCCTGGAGTTTCAGAAAAAAAGGAGAAAGGGCATTAAGAAGTACTAAAAGAAACTTCCTAAATTTGCCAAGACAAACCAACAGACTCAAGAAGCAAAGGCCAAATAGAATAAACCCTGAGAAATCCATGCCTAGACACGTTGTAATTAAACCTCTGGGAACTAAAGACAAGAAAATCTTGAAAGCAGTCAGAGAAAAATGACAACTTTCCTATAGGGAAAATAGAATTTGAATGACAGTGGAGCAGAATTCTCATCAGAAAGCATGGAGGTGACAAAGCCATGGCACAATGTTCTTCAAGTACTGAGAAATCCTACACCTTCTGAAGATATCTTTCAGAAATGAAGTGGGAAATCGACACATTCTCAGACAAAGGAGAATAAGATAATTTGTCACCAGTAGACTTGCCTAAGAAGAATGACTAAAGGATGGAATCTAAACAAAAAGAAACCAAAAGAGAAGAAACCTTGGAAGGGAGAAAGAACACTGTTAGCAAAACTATATGTAACTACAATAGGTTTTTCTTCTCCTCTTGAATTTTCTAAAGTATGATTTCTAAATTATGCCGGTTGAAGCAAAAATTATAACACTCTCTGCTGTGGTTCTAAATGTATGCAAAGGAAATATTTAAGGAAATTATTTTATAAATTGGGGAATTAAAGGTAAATAAAGGTTTAATTTCATAGGAATTAGTAAAATGATGACACAAGTAGACTATGATAAATTCATATATATATGTATTATATATATAATGTAATACACAGACCAACCACTTAAAAATTGCACTATTTTGAGTGTAAAAGATATACTCAAAAACAATGTAGATGAATTAAAATGAAATTTGAGGAAATGTTCAGTTACTACAGGAAGACAGAAAAATGCAAACAGAAAAACACAAAAACAGAGAGAACAAACTGAAAACAAAAATAGTTGTGAATTACATTGTGAGACAATGATTCCCTTTTCAATTTCTTTCAAATCTCTGATCAAATCAGGCAGAAGCCTCAGTCTGGTGACAGGAGTCTTTCACAATTCCCTGGCATTGCTAAACTCTCTTCTTTAACCCAGAGGGAGCAGATCTCAGATTCAGAACCTGGGCAGATGACAGCATTTAGCCAGAACTCTGTAACACTGCTTGCATTGCGATTATTTTTAAAGTCACTTTTCTTTGTGGCAATTGATATGTTTTCACTCACAGGTGTTATACAATATTTCTTTTATGACAGAAAATACAAAATCATGGGTCTATATATGGAAAGAATGTTAAAGAAATTATAGTTCATATATCCAAAAAGAACAAATATCGGGAAGATGGTATCCAAATGACTGAAATTGGTGAACTCATTTAGGCAAAGTGCCTTATCTACTTTAAAAAAACATGTATTTAAAAAAAATATTTATTATTATTTATCTTGCTCTGTCACCAAGGTTGGAATGCAGTGGCATGATCTCTGCTCACTGCAACCTCCGACTCTCCGGTAAAAGTAATTCTCTGCCTCAGCTGGGACAAAAGGCGCCCACCACCACATTCAGCTAATTTTTGTATCTTTAGTAGAGACAGGGTTTTGCCGTGTTGGCCAGGCTGGTCTTGATCTCCTGGCCTCAAGTGATCCACCTGCCTCGGCCTCCCAAAGTGCTGGGATTATAGGTATGAGCTACCGGGTCCAGCCTTACTATTCGTTGAAGTACTTATGTAGCCCACTATAATGTGAGCTCCTTAAAGTCAGGAAAGATGTCGATTTTGTTTCTTTAGCATTTAGCACTATATTTGTCACAACATTCTCAATGTTTGGTGAAGGGCTGGTGAATGGTGAATGTTTGATTGAACAGCTCTAAAGGAAGGCATAGAGAAATAAGAGTAAATTCGGCCCCTTTAATAAGAGTAAACTCGGCCCCTTTGCTACACTTTGTTCATGGTGGGCCAAGGAAATAAAAGTTGTAAATAATGTATTTGTTTGAACTTTTTTCTAATCATGTGTTTATGTATGCATTGGGGTAGTGGGTATAAAGCTAAAGGACATGAAAATGGGTGGTGTGATGTCATTTCATCAAATTCAACAACAAATACATGACAGTGCTGCCAGATATTTCAATTCAGTTTTCAGTAAACTACATTTTGCTTTCAGAAAGATTAAAATTTTAGCATAGGCATGTGCCTATTTATTTGTTTTTGGGTTTTTGTTTTGCTTTGTTTTGTTTTTGGAGACAGAGTCTTGCTCTATTGCCCAGGCTGGAGTGCCGTGGTGCAATCTCAGCTCATTGCAACCTCTGCCTCCGGGGTTCAAGTGATTCTCCTGCCTCAGCCTCCCAAGTAGCTGGAATTACAGGCATGTGCCACCATGCCTGGCTAATTTTTGTATTTTTGGTAAAGACACGGGTTTCACCATGTTGGCCAGGCTGGTCTTGAATTCCTGACCTCAAGTGATACACCTGCCTTGGCCTCTCAAAGTGCTGCAATTATAGGTGTGTGCCCCATTTACATTACAATTTTTACCAACTATTTTACACCAGGATCTTAAATTTATTTTTTTGACTTCAGATACGGGGTTTATTCTTGAGAAATACTGTCATAATTTTACAAAAATTATTAGCAAAGTTGAAAAAAATTATGTGTATGTTTGTATACGTATTTGTATGCATGTATTTTATCTGTATACTTTAAAAGTGTTAGAGCTCTTCTTTTAATCTTATTCTTTTTACCTACCTAACTAACTTGAAAAGCTGAAAGAAAATACCTCAAAGGCTTGGCTCCCATTTTTTTCTGGAAATTACACATTTTCTGGCACATGTGAAAAATGCTTGAGGAGATGAATAGTCATTGTTTACGCACACTCAATGAAGCCTCACTTCTCTTGTGCATGTGTGTATGTGTGTGTGTAAATAGCAAAGTTAAATTTATGACTTAGATTATATGGTAGGACTTTCTTACTTAAACTTATTATTCTCATACACAAACAGTAACAGGGACTAATGATTAAATTTTCCAGATGTGTCCTGGACAGATATGCATTGGAAATAGATAAGAAACATAGAAGTCGGCACATTGTCTTGCTGTACAAACAGCTATTGAGCAAGTGAAATCAGTCATTTTTCAAAATTTCCTATTTGAAAATAATCTTGACATTGTTACATTTTTAGCAACCTCCTATTTAACAGATAAATACAAAGCTAAATTTTGGGTTGTGCTTATTCAAATGATCACAGATTTGGAGTCTGTGGTCTCCCTGAAATTTACTGTATTGTTCTAAGAACTTTTTGATGTCTTAGGGAAACAAAATTGGTATTTTTTTAGTTTTTAAATATTTTTAACTGATAATAATTATACATATTTATGGTATACATGGGATATTTTGATACATGTACACAATATATTATATAATAATTAAATCAAGGTACTTAGGTTACTCATCACCTCATACATTTATCATTCATTTTTTAAATTTATGTTTATTTTTTAAAATTTTTGGGGATACATAGTAGGTGTATATATTTATGAGGCATATGTGATGCTTTTACACAGGCATGCAATATGAAATAACAACATCATAAAGAATGGGGTATTCCTCCCCTCAAGCATTTTTCCTTTGAGTTACAAATAATCCAATTACATTCAAGTTATTTTCAAATATACAATTAAGTTGTTATATTACTAACTATAGTCACCCTATTGCGCTATCAAATAGTAGTTCTTATTCATTCTTTTTTTTTGTACCCATTAACCATCCTCACCTCTCCCCACTCCCCTCCCCAGCCTCTGGTAAGTATCTTCCTTCTTTCTATGTCCACGATTTCAATTGATATGATTTTTAGAATATTTCAAATCTTCTATCTATTTTGAAATATATAATACATTGTTATTAACTATAGTTGCCCTACTGCACTATGTAATACTAGAACTTCTTCCTTTGGTCTATGTTTACACTCATTCACCGAACTCTCTCCATCCCCTGCTCCCTACACCATTCCCAGCCTCTGGTAACTATTTTGAATATTTTTGAAGAATAAAGTAAGAAGTTATCAACTCTTATATTTCACTAGTTTGAACTTATAAAAAACAAGGAAATCTTGTGATATAATTTATATCAGGAAGAAAAATGGTGCATGACGCCCCCCATCACATATTCTGACAATGTCATATCCTCTTACTTCAAGCTTCAAGGAACAATAGTTTGCTTCATCTTTCACACTAATACCCATTTCAGAAGAATGAAAGGCCATATTCGTGGGAAATGACATTTGAAAACTGGAGAAAAGGGAAGAGCATATTCATGAGAGAATGATTCATTTTAGGGGCGTTGTTCTTTCCGATGAACAATAAATCAAAGTTAAATGTAATTGATTTCTTCATTCAATAAACATTTAGTGAGAGTCTAATGTGTGGCAAGCTTTGGGTTGTCATAATTACTTTGGTGAACACAGAAAAAGTGTCTCCTCTCATAGGAGTACGTATGTTTTATTGAATGGAGTCAGATTATAAACAGGGAAAATTATAAGGTAATTTCACATGAGAAGTACTATAAGGACAATACAAGAGAATGACAGAAAGTGACAAGGAGACAGAAGAAGTGACAGTTGTACTGAAGGTCAAGGAAGGTACTTTGGTCTGACTGTAGTAACTTCTACCTGGGCAAGAGGACCCCCTGCCTTAGGCTCTGTGCTTTCGAGAGCCTGCATATTGTAATCCATACGCATACATCCACGCATTTATTTAAACACACACAACTAAATGAATGCATGTCTAACTTTGTATCTATCATTGTAGGCACAATGTGAGCTTTAATTTTAAAAACCTACCCTCATGATTAATGGCATTCAGTTTCTTTTTTCTTTTTTTCTTTTCTTTTCTTTTTTTTTTTTTTTAAGACAGAGTCTTGCTCTGTAGGCCAGGCTGGAGTGCAGTGGCACAAACTGGGCTCACTGCAACCTCTGCCTCCCGGGCTCAAGCAGTTCTCCTGCCTCAGCCTCCCGAGTAGCTGGGATTACAGGCGTGTGCCACCATGCCTGGCTAATTTTTTTTTGTATTTTTAGTAAAGACAGGATTTCACCATGTTGGCCAGGCTGGTCTCGAACTCCTGACCTCAGGTAATTCGCCCACCTCAGTCTCCCAAAGTGCTAGGATTACAGGCATGAGCCACCGTGCCCGGCCAGCATTCAGTTTCTAGGAAAAGGCTTCTCTATCTCCTTTGGCTCTATGTCCTCAAAAAAAGACAGTGGAGATTTGTGCATTGCTCACTGTTGATTTCAGAAGTGGACACCGTGTTAGAGTCTATAAAATATTTGAGCATCTGACTTGCTTAGGTAAGAAAAAAGACAAATTCTTGTCAGTTAAAAACAAATGTCCAAATTCTCTGCATAGAAAAAGAATTATTTCCCTATACTACAATAGGTCCATTTTCTTGCTATATTTTTCTTCTAAATTTTCTAGAGCTATTTGCAAAAGCTCTAGAAAATTTAGACGAAATTAAGAATCAGGATAGTATTTGCAATATATAACTCATAGCTATATAACTTATATATATATGTTACACAGATGAGTGTGTTTGTGTGTGTGTGTGTGTGTGTGTGTGTGTGTGTAGGTTTAGATGTAATATACATGGAATCTTATACCAATTCTTTATATTGGTAACTAGATGGTCATTGAACTTTAGAATTGCAAAAAGTTGTATTTTTATTTAATATTTATTTAAATATATATTTAAAATATATAAATGTTTACACAAATATATTTAAAAGTTATATAATTTTTATTTTAAATTGATCATTAGCCATTGTTTGCTTCTTGTCTAATTTTCATAATTTTAAATAGTGAAAAATCACTCTTCAAAAGAATGACTATATTATTACTGATTTTTATTCTTTTTTACAATTTTGAAAGTATATTCACATATATTCAAATACTGTATACTCCAAAAACATTGAATTTTATTTTTGATTCTTGTAATCATTACTATCCATATATTCCAAATTATGTGAACATATGAATTAAAACAATACAATGAATATTATTAAAGTGAAAGCAAGAAATTTAAATTTATGGAATTATTATACAACAGTTTATAAAGTATGTATACCTTTATTCTATTACTCACCTAAACATTGTCAGCCCTTCAGCTCGAACACTGTCATATGTGTAATAATAATTAGATTAGATTCACCTGTTTCATATTTCACCCACCTGCAATCAAATTAACTCTGTAGCTCTCCATATGTACAATTTAATTTCTTTGTTACAAAGCTATGTTTGGAAGATTAACATGATATAATACATTCCATTTAATAGTGTGTTAGCTGCTCATTTGGACATGATGTCTGTGGCTTTCCATGTATCCTCTTGTCTTAACCCCAAGGAATGCTTGGTGTGGGTCTGTCTGAAAGGCAATAAATACATCAACCATGCTCAGTTTGAAGAGTGATGAGAGAAAGATGCTTGATACTAGAGAAGCAGCAAGAAGAATATGACTAAAGTCTGGATCACTGGGGAGAACAGAAAAAGGTCAAAATGAAGTTATTATAGTAATCCAGGTAAGATATGACAGCAGTTGGCACTGAAGTGGTAGCAATATACATGGAAAGAAGATAGAATTAGCAGGTAGTTTGGAAATATTGTTAGCAGTATTGCTGAAAGATTCCATATGGGATATACATGAAAAACCAACTTGATTCTTAAGTACTGTTGTATGAGTAAATGGGAAATAAACTAGAATAATGCATCCATTTACTGATACAGAAGAAACAATTATGCTGAAGATTGTCTTACTGTAACATGGTTAGTGCTGAGTAATATTTCATTATATAATTTTACTACAATTGGTCCATCCTTTGTCCTAATGGTAGGCATATGTTTCATTTCTCAAGAAATGGAATTTCTGAGTTAAAAGATTAATGCAATGAACTGTCAAAATAATTTTGCAAATTATTATACAATTTATCATATCAGTTGTTCCAAATTTTCACCAAGGCTTGATACTGCCAGCTTTTACTTTCAGCTATCCTGTTGGGTGTGAAATGGTTTATCATTTTGTTTTATTTTATTTATTTATTTTAATTTTATTTATTTATTTTGAGATGGAGTCTTGCTCTGTCACCCAGGCTGGAGTGCAGTGGTGCAACCTCTGCTCACTGCAGCCTCCACCTCCCAGGTTCAGGCGATTCTCCTGCCTCAGCCTCCCGAGTAGCTGGGACTACAGGCACGCACAACCATGCCCAGACAACTCTTGTATTTTTAGAAGAGACAGGGTTTCACCATGTTGGCCAGGCTGGTCTCAAACTCCTGACCTGAGGTGATCTGCCCACCTCGACCTTCCAAAGTGCTGGGATGCAGGTGTGAGCCACCATGCCCAGCCTATTGTTTTGTTTTGATATGCATTTCCTGGATGATTAATAATGTTGAATACCTTTTTGTGCAGTTATAGGACATTCATATATCATCTCTGAGAAGTAATTCTTCAAGTATTTGGCCCAGTTTTTTTTATAGAGTTATTCTTTTAATTGTTGACTAGTAGGCATTCTTTACATTTTCTGGATACAATCCTTTATCAGATATTTGTCTTGCACTTTTTCTTTGCCCCAATCTGTGGAATGTGTTCTCATTTTTAAAGTGTCTTTTGATGAGCAAAAGTTTTCAATGTAGATAAAATCCAATTTATCCTTTTAAAAAATACCTTATGCTTTTTATGTCCCATCTAATGAATATTTTCCAATTACAAGGTCACAAATGCTTTGTCTCTCTTTCTTTTTCCTAGAAGTTTACAGTTTTGGCTTTTCATTTAGTTCTAGCGTTTATTTCAAGTTAATTTTAATGTACTTTTGTAGTGGAGGTTGAAATACCTTATTTTTTCCATATGGAGATTTATCCTTATTCCAGTAGCATTGGGTTGAGAAAACTATCATTTCCCTTTTAAATTTCCTGGCATCTTTTTTTTTTTTTTTTTTTGGAGACAGAGTCTTGCTCTGCCACCCAGGCTGGAGTGTAGTGGCGCGATCTCTACTCACTGCAAGCTCCGCCTCCCGGGTTCACGCCATTCTACTGCCTCAGCCTCCTGAGTAGCTGGGACTACAGGCGCCCGCCACCATGCTGGGCTAATTATTTTTGTATTTTTAGTGGAGACAGGGTTTCACCATGCCAGCCAGGATGGTCTGGATGTTCTGACCTCATGATCCACCCGCCTCGGCCTCCCATAGTGCTGGGATTACAGGCGTGAGCCACCGCGCCCGGCCTCTTGGCATCTTTATAGAAGTAAGTTGGCCACATATGATGAGATCTATTTCTAAACTTTCTATTCTCTTCTATTAAGCTAAAATTCTATTGTCTTGATTACTGTAACTATATACTAATTTTTGAAATCAGGTGGTGTGATACTTCCAACTTTGTTCATTTTTTCTGTTCTTTTGGTTATTCTCAAACCTGTTTTCCATATGTATACATTTTTAATTGGCTTGTCAGTTCCTGCTTGTCAATTCCTGGTACTGAATTGAATACTGAAAGATCAATCTGAAAAGGAATGACATCTTAATAATATTTAGTCTCCTGATCCACCAACACAGTATATTTTTCCATTCATTTAAGTTTTTTCAATTTTCTTTCAAAAAAATGTGTTTTATAAAAGTTTCAGTGCACTGGCCTTGCACACATTCTTAAAATTTTATCCCTAAGTGTTTTATACCTTTTCATGAAGTTGTGAATAACATTTAAACATTTTGTTTTCTAATTGGTACTACTATTATATAGAAATACATTTGTTATTTGATTTTATTGTATATTTGATTTTATTGTATACTTGTATCCTGTAACATTAATACATTTGCTTATTTTTTTCTGGTAGATTGTATGTGGATTTCCGAAAATTTTCTCTACACAAGATTATTTCATCTATGAATACAGTTTCAATTGCATCTTTCTAATCTTTGTTTTGCTTGTTATTCTTGTCCTATTACATCGGCTAAAATCTATAGTACAATGTTGAATAAAAATAGTGCAAACAAACCTCATTGCCTTTTCCCAATCTTATGGGAAAAACACTCTATTTTTTCTCTATTAAGTATCACGTTAGCTTAACATTCTTTTGGAGATCCCCTTTATAAGATTAATAACGTTTCTTGTTATTGGTCTTTGCTGAGATATTTAATCATGGGTAGATGTGGACATTTTAAAAATGCTTTTTCTTCATCCAGTTGAGACGGTCATTTTGTTTTTGTATTTTTTAACTCCCTTGTTATTTGGGGAGTTGCATTAATTAAATTTTGACTATTAAGCAAAACTTGCATCCCTGGAATAACCCCAATTTGGCTGATATATTCCCCTTTAAAATTATTGTTAGGATTAATATGTCCATATTTATTTAAGAATATTTGCAACTATGATCATCAGAATTATCGGTCTGTGATTTTTCTTGCTTGTAATATCCTTGTCAGATCTGGTAATCTAGATTTGGCTGGAATTTTAAAAACTAGTTGGAAAGTGTTCTGTACTGCTATATTTTCTAAAAGAATTTATCTAGAATTGATGTTATTTCTCCCTTAGATATTTTATAGAAAAACCAGTGAAACTCTCTGACATAGCAGTAGCAGCTTTATTTTAAAATCCCATTTTTGAAAATCAGAGATAGAGCTATTCATGTTTTTATTTGTTTTTGCATCAGGTTTGAAGTCATATTCAAATAATTTGCCTATTTAATCTTAAGTTTTCAAGCGTATCAACCTAAAGTTCTTTATAAAGTTATTTTAACTTTTAAATATCTATAGGATCTGTAGTGATTGATGTCTTTTTTTAATCACCAAAAGTAAACATTTGTGTTCTGTCTTTTAACTAGTCTTATTTATTAAGATTTTAAAAATTTTTTCAAAAAACTAATTTTGCCTTTTCAAAATGTCTCTTATTTTTCTACCACTTTATCAACTTTGCTATTTGTTTATAAGTATATTCTTCAGTTTGTGTAATTTCTATGAATTTATCTTTAAGTTCAATGGTCTCTTCTTCTACAGTGACCAATCTTCTGAAAATTCATCCAGTGAATTATTTAGTTCTGATATTTTTGTATTTTAATTTTAGTGGTTTCACCAGACTGTTTTTCATACAAGCCTCCTAGTTTTCAACTACACAACAGCTAATTCTAGAATATATTATATGCCTTATCTAAGAGAATTAACAGATAGCTGATATTGATTTAAGTCAGAAGTGGAGATGCTGACTGCTTGTATCAATGTATATTAGATATAAAACAAACAATAGTTCTTTTCTTTTCTTTTTTTTTTTTTTTTGAGACAGAGTCTCACTTTGTCACCCAGGCTGGAGTGCAGTGGTGCAACCTCGGCTCACTGCAAGCTCCGCCTCCCAGGTTCACACCATTCTCCTGCCTCAGCCTCCTGTGCAGCTGGGACTACAGGCACCTGCCACCGCACCCGGCTAATTTTTTGTATTTTTAGTAGCGACGGGGTTTCACTGTGTTAGCCAGGATGGTCTCGATCTCCTGACCTCGTGATCCGCCCGTCTTGGCCTCCCAAAGTGCTGGGATTACAGGTGTGAGCCACTGCGCCTGGCCCACAATAGTTCTTTTCTAATAACATACGTTATACTCTGTTCAGGAAGGAAGTGAGGCAAGTAGCATTTTTACCATACTCATGTATTTTCAGTGTTGAATGTACACCAACATATACCAAAAGGTGAGAAGCTAAATCAATTTTGAGAAATAACACAAATGAAACAACAAAAAAAGATCTTGCAGGATGTAAAAAAGTCTTTAGGCAATGGTTTTTACAAATGTCTGTTTCTAACATGTGATACAGCTTAAGAAACCATTTACATTAGCAACAAGAAGTTTTTTTTTTAAAAAAAACTTTTTGTGAAGAACTCATATATGGCCCAACACATAACAAACAATGCAAGCCAACCAGACCTAACACATGAAGGGTAAGTATGCATTAAAGAGAAGATGATTAATTTCAACACAGGCTACAAATAAATAAAAACATCAAGATTTATTTAGTTTTTATCTAGTGGAACTCAAACTTGAATCCAGAGAAATATCTGGAGAATTTATCATGCAGATTCCTGGGCCCCCTCAACACAGTGTGATTCAGTGGTTCCAGAGAAAGGTCCAGGAATATTCACTTTTCACCAGCTCTCCAGGTTATTGTGAATCAGGGGTTCTTAAACCATATATCCTCCAACAATTGAGCCAGAGGCAGTCAATATCAGATTTCTTTAAATAGTTATAAAAATCACATGAGATTAGCAGCACTGCCTTAAATTTAACGTAGACCAAACTGAGACCAGGGCTTTAAAAAGGAAAAGAAAAAAGAAGAAGAAGAAAAAAAGAATGTGAGCCCCAGACTTTTTGTTTCTGATGCCCATGCTCTTTTAGTAAATCACATACTTGACCTTTAGCCATGTGTACACTGTGGCTAAACCTTCCTGATTTACCAGGAAGCCTTAAATCCCGAACCAGTTTAAACCTCTTATATGTGTCTATTTCCCCAAGATAGATATTGAATCATTTAAATCATTCTTGGCAACTCTTTCTCCCTCAGCCCCCATCTTTGTTTCCATTATCAAGTGGAAAGTTTGATTTTACATCTTAAATATATGTTGAGTTTCTCCACTTCTCTGTCTGTAACACCATCATCCTGGTGCAAAATTACAATTCATTTCTCTTTCCAGTGATCCACTGACATCCACTCATATGCCTTTCCAGTCATTGTCCACATTGCAGCTAGATTGACCTTTTCAAAATGAATATTGGATTATATTTAAAATGGTTTAATGGCTTCCCATTGTTTGGGGATAAAAGAATGCAATTCTTAACATAGCCTTGCATAAATTGATCTCAACCTGTTTCTCCAGCCTCATCCATATCGAGACTCCTTTCTCTCTACTATGGACACTCTGGACTTTAACAGCTCTCAAATGTGCTGTGCTCCTTCCCACCATGGAACTTTGCACATGCTGTTCCCACAACCTGAGATGCTCTTCACCTCATCTCCATCTAATCATATTTTCATTTTGGGGGCCAGAACTCCATTATTACATCTTCTAGGAAGTCTTGTGAATCTCTCTTAGTAACTCAAATTACCCAGTTAAAATGTCACATGAACACCCTGTACCTATGCTTATTAAGGAAGCCATTTTTTATCTGCTATTTTAAGTAATACCTGTCTCCATATTAGATTGTAGACTTGTAAGAGCAGAAAACGTTTGACTTGGCTCCCCATCTTTAACACGTAGCTGAGTTATCTACAACTCACACAGTTCAGTGTCTACAGCACACATAATAAATATTTCATAAACAATTACATAAATTAATTAATTTGGTTAATAGTGAGTTTCTTGGAGAGAAGGGCAAAGTTGTCAAAAGAATAATTAAAAATGCCTATTTCAAATAAAAATTTTAAATTTGCCTCAGAAAACAATTTTATTAAATACTGTAATCCATGGATGGAGCTGAAGGCCATTATCCTTTGTGGACTATCACAGAACAGAAAACCAAATACGGCATGTTTTCCCTTATAAGTGGGAGCTAAATGATTAGAACACATGGACACATAGACGGGAACAACAGGCGCTGGGGTCGATTAGAGAGTAGAGGGTGGGAGAAGGGAGAGGATCAAGAAAAATAATTACTGGGTACTAGGTTTAGTAGCTGGGTGATGAAGTAATCTGTACAACAAATCCCCATGACACACGTTTACCTATGTAACAAACCTGCACTTGTACCCCAGAATTTAAAATAAAAGTTAAAGAAAAATATACTCTAATCCAACACAAATTATTGCACCCCATGGGAAATCACTACTAAGACAGAATAATTGAACAAGATTTGGAAAGTATAAAATATTTGTACTAATGGCATTTAGTATTAAAATACAATTTATTTTTTAAAAAGATTTACAAGGGGCTAAAGCTATTGTAAAGAGAATTCTTCTTATTTCCTAGAAAATACCATAGTGACTCAGGAGGCTTAGGTGGAAACCAAACAAAATCATCTTTCTGTGATTCAATATTGGATGGGGTATTAGAGTCTGTGACTAAAATACATCTGTGGATAAAAACACAAGCTCAGCCTTATTCTTTTCCTTGAGTCAGCCAAACACTGCTTATAAATCACCCAGGAGCAACAATAATGGGGTATGTCTTTTCTGAGGGCCCAATGTTCATAATGAATTTTCCCAGTTAGCCCTTAAAATACATATGAAGCAGATTCCTGTTTTTTTCTATTTTAAAAATAAGGTAACTGCCATTTCAGTAATTTGAAAGTAGATACACAGCTCAAATAAAGTATGTAAAGCGTTGTTTACCAAAATGTATTTTGCAGAAATTGAGTGACAGGTTAGATGTTAAATGATCTTTTTAAAATTAAACTTTAATCTTTGATTAAATAAGTTGCAAAAAAGAGGCCTAGGTTAAAAATATTAAAGCTATTTCTTAATTGTGGGACTTTAATTTAGAGATGAATTTAATATTTTAATGTTTATTATGATTATCCAAAAATAGCCAAATAACACACACACAGACAGAATTTTTTGTATGTATTTGGCCTTCTTTAAAAACTAATATATTTTAAGAAATATTTGAAGAAATTCTCATAGTTTGTGTGACATACCTTGGGAAAATGTGATATAATGTATGTGGTTTTAAACCATATAAATAAAAAGTCATTATTTTATTTTACCTTAGTTTTATCTCCCTCTACCATGTTTGGAAAAAGTGTTCAGGGAGAGGAAATTATTTAAATTCTGAGTTTTCAAATTGACACTGGACACACTGAGTTCTATAATTTTCTAAATAAGTTTCCCTGTCTGAAGCTCAGAGAGGTTAAATGACTGTGAGTTCAAAGTGTACATAATTTGAAATAAAAAAGTTTAATGTTCAAATAAAATTATCGGAGAAATGTAAACCAAAACCATAATGAGATATCACCTCACACCTGTTTGGACAGCTATTAGCAAAAATATATGAGATAAGTGTAGGTGAGGATGTGGGGAAAGGAAACTTTTGTACACTTGAGGTGGGAATATAACTTAGTATAGCTATTATGGAAAATAGTATAGAGGTTCCCCCACAAATGAAAATAGAATTACAATATGATTCTGCAATCCCACTACTGGGTACATAATCAAAGGAAATGAAATCAGTAGGTCTAAGAGATATCTGCTCTTCCACATTCATTGCAGCATTATTCACAACAGACAAGACATGGAATCAATCTAAGTGTTAATCAATGGATGAATGGATAAAGAAAATGTGGTACATATACACAATGCAATACTAGTCAGCCTTAAAAAAAAGAAGGAAATCCTGTCATCTGTGACAGCATAGATGAACCTGGAGATGATTAGGCTAAGTGCACAGAAAGGCATAGAAAGACAAATGCTTTATGATCTCACTCATATATGAAATCTAAAAAAGTCAAATTTATAGAAACAGAGAGCAGAATAGTAGTTACTAGGGGCCGGGGGAAGATTAAGGAGATATTGGTCAAAGAACATAAAATTTCAGTCAGATGAAGGGAATAAGTCCAAGAAATCTGTTTTACAACATGATGACTATAGTTAATAACTATATATTGTACACTTAAACATTGCTAAACAAGTAGACTTTAAGCGTTTTCCTCCCCCGCAAAAAGGATAAATGTGAGAGATAATGATTTGTCAATTAGCTTGATTTAGTCATTCTAGAATGTAGACATATATCAAAACAACATGTTGTACACCATTAAAATGTTTAGTTTTTGTCTGTCAATTTAAAAATTAAAAAAAAGGTTTATCTGATTCCAAATATTGTTTTATTTCCATTAAAGCTTGGTTCTACTCATGCCACTATCTTTCACTGGGAGGTAATTGCACACAGTGGTTAGGAAGATAGGGTCTGCATGGGGACTACTCAAGAACAGAGCTTTGTTCAAACACTAATGAGATGTGTAAACTTGTGATTTACATTACCTATATAAAATTCTCTGTCTTCATCTATCCAAAGAGAAAAACACCAGTATGACCCTGAAAGTTAAATAAGATAATGAATATAAAGAGGCAAAGTGAGTGCTCAAATAGTCACCAGTGTAATAGCATTGTACTTACTGGATGTAACTGGAGAAATTATGTTACAATGGCAATTTTTACACATAAATAAAATATAATATTGAGATATTAATTCCAAAAAGTCAAGTAACTAATTTTTTAAAATTTGAAATATTTAGGGAAAAATGCTAAAGTATTTTATTTGCATGCAGTTTATTTTGGTCATTGTTTTTCGTTATTTGTTATCAGGGCTTACTAACCTAGATTAAAGAAGTTCATGACTGAATAAGAAATCCTTGACTCCTAAATCATAAGCAAATTTTTATCTGTACATAGATATATACATTTTCCCTCTGAGAGAAGGTTCGTAATTTTCTCCAGATTATTCTAACCCCAAATGTGGGAATGAATGTATTACTTACGTATCTGTGCACATTACTTATTTTGACATGACTACATGAAAAGATATGTTTGTCCTACATAAATAAAATAATTTCATGGAGATTAACAATGTCAAACTTCCCAGGTTTCTTTGTTTTATAGCCATATAAACACGTGCCACCTTTGGGTAACTGTTGTCTATATGGAAAAACCCAGGTGGCATTTTGCAAGTACGTAAATGAGAGGATGTGATCATATGGAACTCACACACATGCATCTATGATTTATATATGCACACAAGAGTATTTGATAGTGTCACTACCGACTTGACCAATGATTGCTGCGAAAACATTGAAACCACAACTTTAAAAGGGTAAATAGAAGAAGGAAAGCATTTAAGAGGGAAAATTGATTTTATTAGTTAATATAATAAAATAATTTATCCTTATTGTTCATCTTCAAATGCATTCAAAAACTACATTAAGAAGTGAGTATAATGTGCACTTAAAACTCTGATATTATGCCAGATATTGCTTGTTGTTACAAGTATCCCTGCTCTACCAAGCTTTTCATTGTGCCTCATAGACACGATGCCTGGAAATGGTATTTCCCAGACTTTCTTTTTTGCTATCTGTGCCCTCTTAGGTTGGCCAATGGGAGGCACTCATGTAAGATCTGGATGGCAGAAGATAGAGTCATTATTTTATGGCAGCAGCTATAGACAGTTAATTGGGCCATGGCAGACAGTGGGTGTGCGGTTTATTTTAAGAATCCATGATTCCTTCTTAGAATCTGCTACCTCAATGCTACAAAAAACTGAGAACCTTGATGGCTAGTGGCTTTTACACTATCCCTGGACTTCCAGGGTTCCAGAAAGTGGTCTTTCTAACCATCACAGCTTCTATTAACAGATATATGAATCTAATAAATTCGTACATTATTCAGATATTAAACATTTTGCTCAAGACACCTATAATCAGAACAAATCCTGATTTATATAGATAGCACAATAAAAATAGCACAGAAATGAGAACCAGAGTTAGCGTAGTAGTAAACTGCAAGTCTAGAATCCTGGATTCTTGTTTCAATTCTTCCATTAACTAGTTGAGTTACTTGGGGGAAATGATTTTACCTTCTAGGGCTCGATTTACACATCTGTGGTTTTGATGGTTTCAGTGGTGAATTTTTCCCACCATTTAAGGAAAAGATAAACTCATACTGCATACCTCTTTTAGATAATTAACGAAAGAAGGAACATTTCCTAGTGAATCTTAAAAGAACACTACAAAATATGAAGATTAAAAATGAATCTCTCTTTTATGAACAAAAGGTGCAAAAACTCTAAGCAAAATATTAACAAATCAAATCTAGTGATATACAAAATAGATTGTACATCATGACACAATTGGGTTTACTGCACAAAAGCCATGGCTATTTAACATTTGAAAATAAGTCAAGTCAACTCGTTATATCACAGAATAAAGGGGAAAAATCATACAGTCATCTCAATAAATGCAGAAAAAGAGTTGACCAAATTTATAATGCATTTATGATAAAAAACACTCAGAAAACCAAGGACAGCAAGTAATATCCTTATCGTATTAAATGGTAGTTAGAAATGAAAAGCAACAGCGAATATTACACTTTATAGTAAAGTTGGAATGATTTCTCACTGAGCTTGTAAGCAAGACAAGAACTGTTATTGTTACTTACATGCAACATTGCACTGGAGAGCATGACCAATACAACATTAAAAAGCAGATAAAAGTGTCAGAATTAAAGAGATAATAACGAAACTGTCCTTATTCTGAGATGACATGATTATGTAATGAGAAATGGCCAAAAAATACCTCACCAGGTAAACTATTAGAATTAGTGGATGTTATGGGTTGTGTTTCTATACAACAGCAATAAGAACTTAGAAAACAAAAATTTAAAAATGACAAACTTGGCCAGGCGCGGTGGCTCAAGCCTGTAATCCCAGCACTTTGGGAGGCCGAGACGGGCGGATCACGAGGTCAGGAGATCAAGACCATCCTAGCTAACACGGTGAAACCCCGTCTCTACCAAAAAATACAAAAAAAAAAAAACAAAAAAAAACAAACTAGCCGGGCGAGGTGGCAGGCACCTGTAGTCCCAGCTACATGGGAGGCTGAGGCAGGAGAATGGCGTAAACCCAGGAGGCGGAGCTTGCAGTGAGCTGAGATCCGGCCACTGCACTCCAGCCTGGGTGACAGAGGGAGACTCTGTCTGAAAAAAAAAAAAAAAAAAAGACAAACTTTATAGCATCAACAAAATTTAAATAGATTGGATAGAAACAAACAACTATGTACACAATGTCTACATGCAACACTATAGAAAGTAAAACTAGTAGAAATTAAAGAATACCCAGAAAATAACAAGATAAATTGTGTCCATGCAATGCAAGATTCATTAAAATAATTATGTAAATTATTTTCAAATTTATCGCTAGATTAAATCAAACCCCAAATCCAAGCAACTTTATTTTTCTCAAAATTGAGAAGATGATTCTAAACCATCAAGGAAAGGCAAAGGATCTCCAATAGTCAATAACATTTTGAAAATGAAGAACAAAGGTGTAAAACTTTTACTATCAAATATTAAATAATTACTGTAATATGCTACAGTAATTAAAAGTAGAAAGGTATTCGTAAAGGGATAAACTGAAGCATGAAAGACCACAGAGGGTCCATAAAGAAATGCACAGTCACCTGATTGATGACTAAGGTACCACGGCCATGCAGTGAGTAAAGGATAATCTTTGCAATCTGTAGTGCTGAAGGAATTGATGTCCATCTCACCCTTGACCAAAATTAAATAAATAAAATTAAATATGTAAAAGTAAATGAATAAATTCCAGAAGGACCACAGCTCTCTCTATAAAAGGTATAATAATAATAATAATAATAATAATAAAGAGGCCAGGAGCAGTGGCTCACTCCTGTAATCTCAGCACTTTGGAAGGCTGAAGCAAGCAGATCACTTGAGGCCATGAGTAGGAAACCAGCCTAGTCAACATAGTGAAACCCTGTTTCTACTAAAAATAAAAAATTAGCTGGGCATGGTGGCACAGGCCTGTGATCCCAGCCACCCGGGAGGTCGAGGCATGAAAATCCCTTGGACCCAGGAGGTGGAGGCTACAGTGAGCCGAGATCGCACCCCTGCACTCCAGCCTGGGTGACAGAGCAAGACGCTGACTAAAATAATAATATTAATAATAAAGATAGGAGAATTTCTTTGGGTGTTCAAAGAATTTAAAAGTCTGTTTAAACAGAATTTTTAAAGTCCTAATCAAAAAGGGGAAAAATTGTCTTCACAAAAAAAAGTTGACCACAAAATTTGACTCCACTAAAATAAGACATTCTGTTCATCAAAATTCAAGAGTGAAAAGGCAAGTTATAGAATGGGAAAATATTTTTGCAGTAGTACATTCAACAAAAGACCCAGATAATATAAAGAACACTTATAAAACAGTTAAGTGAAGTCAGATACATTTTTTAAAAATGGGAAAGAACTTCATAAAGCAGAACATTTAAATTGCCAAAACCCTAAAAATAAATAAATCACTAGTTACTGGGCAAATGAAAATTAAAACCCCCAAAAAAGGATACTATACATATGTACCAGTATGGTTAAAATGTAACATAATGAAGTTGAAAATACAAACTTTTATCAGAGATGCGGAACAACTGGAATTCTCAAATAGTGTTGGTAGATAGGTAAATTGGTATAACTCCTTTTGGACAACTGTATGGCAGTATTTCCTAAAGCTAAATACACCCCATACCTGACAATTCAGCAATTCCACTTGTGATAAAAGTCAATATAATGGTTACATCTGATGGGAGGAGTACTGATCACGAGGAGTATGAAAAAGCCTTTCTTGATTTGGTGATGGCTACATGAATATACTTACTTTTTTAAAAAAATCGAGTTGTAAAATGTTGCAATGAATTATGGTAAAGCTAAAAATTATGCAATGAGTAATATACATATATATTTAAACTCTAGGAATATAAGAGTAAGATAGAAAATTCTGAATCACCCATCAGCATCTGGGAAAACCTTCATTATGAGTTTAAGCCATCAGTATGTGCTTATATAACTCCCTAAACTGTGCATTCATAGTAGTTATCATTGGTATATTTAGTTATTTATTTGTTTATTTTTTGAGACAGAGTCTTGCTCTGTTGCCCAGGCTGGACTGCAGTGGTGCAGCCTCTGCTCACTGCAACCTTCACCTCCCAGATTCAAGCATTCTTCCTGCCTCAGCCTCTTGAGTAGCTGGGATTACGGTGCATGCCACCATGCCTGGCTAATTTTTGTAATTTTAGTATAGATGGGGTTTCACCATATTGGTCAGGCTGGTCTCGAATGCCTGACCTAGGTGATCCACCTGCCTCTTTAGGAGGATCCCAGCCTCCTAAAGTGCTGGGATTATAGGTGTGAGCCACCATGCCCAACCATCGTTGGTACATTTATGTATAGCATATTATGTATGTAATGATTTATCTAATATTTCTTACTATCCAGCCTATAAGTTACTAGGAATGAGACTGTGTCCTACTGTTTATGGCTTTGTTCCTATAATTGAGCCCAGTGTCTATCACATAGCATACAATCAAAAAATGTTTGAAGATGGTAGAGAGAAAAGGAGGGAGAGAGAGAAAAACAGAGGGAGAGAAGAAGGAAGGGAGAGAGGGAGGCAGGTAGGAAGGAAAAGGGTCTGAATGGACTTTTCCACCACCAAAAGAATATGGTGCTTAGGGATGGAAGTTGGGGATTTGGGGGGAGTAAAGGGAATAAATGTCTTATCAACTATTTCTAGATGGAAAAAAATCAACATATCTCCATCTTTGCGCAAAATGTTAGTTCTTTTCTTTCAGAATAGATCATTTGTGTTTACAAAAATTGACCATGCTTTTAAATTTTAATTTTTATGTCTGGGATCTAATCTGCCTACTTGCACATCGCTTAGGGATGGGTTGTAGGCAGCCCCGGCTGAACAATAGCTGCTGGGATTTCTAAATGCACAGGCAAAAAGCTCTGGGGAAGGAAGAAGCATGAATTTTATTAAACTAGAGAAAGCAACACTAATATTATTAATTCCTTTTGCTTGTAAAATGGGAGGATATAAAGGTGGTAAAAAATAGTTTTGCCAGTCTATCTTCAAATGGGTAATTGGGAGGCTGGTAGGAATTTTCAAACATAATATAACAAAATCTAGAAACAAAAAAGTTCCTTTTCATTTGCACAGAGGCTCTGTTGAAGCTGAAATACTTGTGGGATATTAGGAATGAAAAATGTCAGCATGCACATTGCCCAGGCTTGCCTGGTTTATGGCTCCCACCTCGTGGCCCTCATTACTGCCCAGAAAAAGAACCTCTTTGTCCCTGGAGCATTACTTTTCAAAGACAAGAAGCATCCAGAAGCATCCTCTCACTTTGACATATAGGTCATGGCATTCAGAGAATAATGTGAGGAATCGCCAAGTGCCAGCTTCTTGAATCATTGGGAGACGAAGCTATTTAGTATGGGTTCTGCTTTTTTGCAAAAAAGCAAAAAAGCTCCTATGAATTTTCCTCCTTAATGGAAAGTCACTTTTCGAGTGAACAAGATTTGGATTCTTCAGTGGCTTGAAATGCAAGGCTTGTAAACAAATAAAAGGCCAAAAACGGTGATAGTTGGCAGGGGGAGAATATAGGAAATGAAGAGAGAGGGAAACGTCATTTAATGTCTTAACCTAAAGTCTGTATTAGTGACTTGTGTGTGTGTGTGTGTGTGTGTGTGTTCTGAAATCCACAAGAGAAACAGCAATCCTCTAATTCAAAGCTAAAATGATCCAGACTTTACAATGAGCACATTTCCTCGTTTTCTGGTAGACTGAGAGGCTTGTTGGATGGAGAACGAACACCCACTAATTCCTACCCCAAACCCAAGAGAAAGACAAGACTGGCATGGGTATCCTGCCCTCTGTCAGGAATCCCCTTACATCTCCAGCCTCAAATCAGGCCCAAGAGAGGAAAGAGGAGTTTCTGGCACAGCTCTGGAAGCAGTGGTCTATTTCTTAGAGGTGAGGGTGCTGTAACCACAGCTTTTTCAAAGCGAATAATTTTAAGCCCGACTTAGTGGTTTGTATTTATAAAAATAGTGGTAATGAAGGAGGACAATTGGTTCTTTTCCTGGATGTCTTACATGAATGCCAGCCAAGTCATTTTGTTGAAGTCAGATGTAACTAGATTTCCTGTGTACACTGTGCCTAAAATACACAGCAAACAAAAAAAGCAGATTGTTTTGCATGAGATCAAATCATGATTGACTCACACGGTAGGGCTCGAGGTGGCATGTACTTGTGACATGTGGCAGAGGATATGGTCACCATAAAACTTAAAATTTTGAAATGAATTAAAGAGCTAATAAAGATACAGTGTTAGAATGAACAAGTACGCCCTAGGCACAAACCCTGAACAGCACTGGGCATTTTTGCATGAGTACCGTTAGACAGCCACTTCTCCATGAGTGAGCTTTTATGCCCTCTCTTTCCAAATGTCTTGTTTGCTATGAGAAAGTAGAGGCCAGGGTTTCCATTCTGTTATCCTTCATATCCTAATATGTTAGGTGGGATATGTTAGGTTATCCTACCTAACATATTAGCAAACATTATGTACCGGCTATTGCTCTAAAATATTTAATCCTCCCTAAAACCTTATAAGGTAAAGTTCTTTGTTTACTGTTATTTTTGATTGACAAGCAATAATTGTGTATATTTATGGGGGACAAAATGATATTTTAATACACACATATACCATGGAAAGAGCAAATCAGAGCAATAAAAATCAGGAACTTCTGTCATTTGCCACAACATGGATGAACCTAAAGGACATTATATTAAGTGAAATACGCCAGACACAAAGAGTCAAATGTCATATGATCTCACTTATATGTGAAATCTAAAAAAGTTGAAGTCATAGAAGTAGAGAGTGGATGGTGGCTGCCAGAGGCAGGGTGGGATGGTGGACTGGGAAAGGGGAGAATTTTCATCCATATGTACTAAGTTGCAGTTAGACAGGAGGAAGAAGCTCTGGTGTTCTATTGCACAGCAGCATGACTAATGTATTGTATATTTCTAAATAGTAGGTTAATAATGTATTGTATATTTTTAAATAGCTAAAAGATAGATGGTGAACTCTTGCTCCCTCTATTTCACAAGTTCATAGGACTTATAAATGGCAGAGCAAGTACTCAGATCTAGGCACTCTGTCATCACAGTTTGCTCTAACAAATAAGCCGTAACAAAGTTTGTCATCTTTTTCTATAAAAACCACAATTACTTTTGCACCAACCTAATACTTTTCCCTTACTCATGTCATTAAAATCACCCTTGAAACTGCAATGCATCTTCATATATATAGACAAGGGCTATAGGTGTTGAGGTATCTTAAGCTACATTTACCATCTCTCTCCCTAAGTGAAAATCATTCATTCATTCATTTGTTCATTCATATGCTAAGTCTTTTTGTAAAGAAGGTGTTACATGTTTTTCAGGTCTTACTAACTTGGGAAGTAAAGGAAGGATGACTGGATGACATTTAAATAAACAGCATTCAATCTGTTCTCTAAGTGGAAAAAAAGAATTGAAGTTGATAGGCTTAAGACAGCCATAAGACATTCTGGGTTTAAATAAATAGTCCTGGTATCTCTAGCAGGATTGAGGAGGTTCCCAAGCAGGAGCTTCCACTGATCTACTAGGGTAGGGAAGAAGAGGATCATGCTATAAGAGAGAACACTCTTTTTATTTTATCTAGTATCACAGGTAGAGAAGGTGGTATCTGGCTTTCAGAATGTTCTCGTGCAGTGAAGCACTAAACAGAATGACTGGGGGTATCTGGCCTGGTATAGCGCAACTTGCAGTTTTTCCATTCCTTAAAAGGTGTAGACATGTCCACGTAAAAGGAAGAGCACACTGAATGCTCACCATGCATAAATTTACATCCTGCTTACTTCCTCATGTATTAATTTCCCCTCTCTTTTTGCCTACTGACCTCACAGGCTATCTCACCTCTCTATTTTCTAAATATTATCTCACTTCTACGTTTTCTCTTGGCTCTTTTGTCTACCAAACTCAGCAATCTTCTTAGACAGGTTTTCTTCTTTCTTTTTCAGCTCTGTGGTTTTACCAGGGACCCCTTGAGCAATACCTTTCCTGCCTTGATCTGATTGATTCCTCAGGATCTCTCCTCTTTGACTCTGTAGATAACCCCATTTAGTCCAACCCCGACTTATGGGTAGTGCCTGGGCAGTAAAACCTTGGGTAGAGGTTGGCCAAAATATGCTCAGTATTTATCAATTTCTAAATTTCTTAAAAGAGGAATAATAAAGAAAGTACTGTCTTACACATCTAATTGAAAACATTCAACAAAAATTGTGCAACTACTATGTCCCAAATACTACATAAAGCCATAGGTAAAAATACTGAACATAGGTAAAAATACTGAACAGGTTCCAGTTGATGGGAAGCTTACAGACAAGTATACTTGATCACTAGCATTATCTGGTTACTTGCAACACTTTTAAACAATTTTTGAAAAGGCTTTATAAGAATTGGTGCTACAGAAATGACAACAAACTTATTTTTATTTTGTTAAATTTTCTTTCGATCCAGGGAGACAGATTGGAGACAACAAATTTTATAGTAGAAAACTATATGGCAGCTTTTACTTCTAGTCATTGTAAAAAATATTGTGAAGCTCTTATAGTCTTAGAAGTCTCAAATTAGGCCAGGTGCAGTGGCTCATGACTGTAATTCCAGCACTTTGGGAGGCCAAGGCGGGCCGATCACCTGAGGTCAGGAGTTCGAGATCAGCCTGACCAACATGGTGAAACCCTGTCTCTACCAAAAATACAAATTAGCTGGGCGTGGTGACATATGCCTGTAATCCCAGCTATTCGGGAGGCTGAGGCAAGAGAACTGTTTGAACCCAGGAGGCAGAGGTTACAGTAAGCTGAGATAGCGCCATTGCACTCCAGCCTAGGCAACAAGAGCGAAACACTGTCTCAAAAAAAAAAAGTCTCAAATAATAAAAATATGACTTTCTCCTTTCCCCCATCATATCCATGCATCCAAGCCTTGAATTAAAATGTTTTTTAAAATGCCTAATGAAAATACTTCTATTTACAGTTGGTTTAGTAAAGTTTAATTTTAACCAAATCTAATTTTACAAACCAAATTGAACTTTAAGTGGTTATTTTAGGTTTGTAATTTTATTCCCAACATAACAGCATAGCTGTGCTATTCGCTAAACATAAAGAAATAGAAACCTAGCCGGGCGCGGTGGCTCAAGCCTGTAATCCCAGCACTTTGGGAGGCTGAGACGGGTGGATCACGAGGTCAAGAGATCGAGACCATCCTGGTTAACACGGTGAAACCCCGTCTCTACTAAAAAATACAAAAAACTAGCCGGGCGAGGAGGCGGGCGCCTGTAGTCCCAGCTACTCGGGAGGCTGAGGCCGGAGAATGGCGTGAACCCGGGAGGCGGAGCTTGCAGTGAGCTGAGATCCGGCCACTGCACTCCAGCCTGGGCGACAGAGCTACACTCCGCCTCAAGAAAAAAAAAAAAAAAAAAAAAAAAAAAAAAAAAAGAAATAGAAACCTATGTAGATTTGCCTTACGAACCATCTGTTTTGCCTTGCATATTTTCTTGAAAAGAAACAAATAGACAAAAATGTAGGTCAGGGCATATAAAATGTTTAATTCCTTGACATTAGAAGTAGTTTTCAATTTTAGAAAAATCTATAGTTGTCATATAGGTTTTATGGAAATTGTGCAAAATTTCTTAGACATTCTCAGGGAATCCAGTTTTTCTGCTAGGGTGAAGTGGGGGACACCTTGGTATTTACTGAGTTTTTCATTTCTTTATCTCTAGCATGGAACAAGGTGACAGGCATGAGGCAGGTGTTCAGTAGTTGCTGGCTTCCTTTCATGCCATCTGGTTAAGGCAGACATTTGTTATGTTATACCTGCTATACCACAATATCATATTAAACACATTATACTAATACAGGTACTCTTGAGTTCTAGATTTCTTTGATTACCTTTATTCTGTTTCTAGCTTTTCTGCTATCTTTATTCAAACAGTGCTAGCACTGTGAAGACACTGGTAAATGTATCAAGGAATCCTGTTCATTCATTGTCCTATACTAGAAAATCCAAAAGGAGAGAAGAGGATAAGGAGGAGTCAGTAAAAGAATAGATCTTCATTCACCTTTGCAGACATCTCCTCTGAGTCCTGGGGCGTACAATGGCAGGCTCATTTCATCTTGGATGAAATAATCAACCTTTCTCTGGGATTTTGCCCCTTCAGTTCTGGACTGCCTAATATGTCATTTTCTCTCTCCCAAGCTCTTCCTTCATATTTCTATCTCAGTTCTGCTTTTTCTTAAATTTCACCTTGGAATTTGTTTTCCACTAAGGAGCTTCTTACCCAATGTGTTTTTATAGCAATGCCAAAAGACCAATCAGATTCTTTCTAAAACTTGGTGCTCAGGAGCTATTAAACTCAATTTATCTCTGAACATTTACAATCTGCAGAGAAAAATCACATGGGATGCCTCTGTCTTTCCTTACTTCTGCATTTTTTGGAAGGCATATGGCCTATTAGAGAGATAAAAAGAGAAGACTGAATTCAAATTTTGTTTCTCTCCTAAATTAGCTGGGCAAAGTCTAGGCAAAATACCTAATGGCTTCTTGCATTATTTTACCGATAGTGCTAGTTCTTTGTGTCCCAAGATAAGATTATTAAAATTTATAATATTGCATGGCTGTAAGATTCAGTGTGGTCTGGGCAGCCATATGTATCCTTGGGATCCTTTCATGGGAACTACAGGGACAAAAATATCTTTACAGTATTACTAAAACATGGTTTGCCTTTTCCACCCTCATTCTCCTGTAAATGTACCAAGAATACAAAGTTCATTAATTTCAGATTGCACATTGTAATTAACCTTTAAGAAAATAACATCTGTAGAGTTTTGATGTCGTACCAAGGAAGAACATCTACAATCCTCTAAATGGGCTATTAAAATATTCTTTCCTTTTCCAACTATGTCTGTGTGGGGCCAGATTTTTTTCAAATACTTTAACCAAAACAACACCTTGCAACAGATTGAATACAGAAGCAGTTACAAGAATCCAGCTGTCTTCTATTAAACCAGGAATTAAAGACATTTGCAAAAATGTAAAACAATGCCACTCTTTTTACTAAACCCTTTTTATTTTAAAAAATGCATTATTGATATATATGTTATTTATGTTCACATGTAATGAACTAGTATTATTAAAATAGATGAATAAAATTTTTAAAATCTCAGTTTTTAAACATGTTGAGTACATGAAATATCAATAGATACAATTTATATAAACAAAAGATCTTTGGTTCCTTCATATTAAATATATATATATACAGTCCTGAACAAAAACCATGAGAACCACTGACATACTGAACAGTTACACATAATTTATAATTTATATCATCTTCACATAATTATTAAGCAAATATGAAAGACCTGAGCTAATATTTTGCCCTAGAGAGCAAAAGTTATTTTAATCTCTTTTTCTAATATCCTTCTAATGTCTTTCTACCACCTAATATTATCTAATACCATTTTATTCCTAATACCTTCTCATCTGTCAAATGTCTTCATTTAATTAAGTATACACATGCAAACACTCATAATAGGATTTTGCCTTATTTGAATCTCTATATGTTGTACCCCTAAATCTATTGAAATAAAAAAAAAGAAAAGAAAAGTAAATTAAAAAATATATTTAGTGATGTATTTCTTTCTTGGGGTCTAACTAGGAACTATTACTTTGAAAAATAGTAAGATTTGAATTTTTGTTCCCGGGCATTGAATTAGGCTTTTTATTCAGCTAACTTAGGAGGGCTGCTCACCATGCAGCAAAACTCACAATAGAAATCATGCTTAAAAGCCCAAGATGAGTAAATAAATAAATACATCTTTATATGTAAAAAAACAAAATAAGCCAGTACAAAAAATCCAGATTTAATGATAAGAATAGGTCACTCAGTCTTTCTTGAGAAAAGCTCTGCAGTAAAAGAAAAAAAGAGAATAGGTCACTCAGTTGTATTAAAGAAGGAGTTAGGGACAATTCTCTATAAATCTGATCTAATAATACATAATATATATTATTAGTGAGATATTAATGAGATGAAATTGCACAATAGCTGTAGGAATAGAAAAACCTACCCCCTGTTACCTTTTAAAGGGAAATCCTTATATGGCCAATTCAATGGGAGAAATAAAACAGAAGGCATAAGACTAGAACATATTCTATTTGTTTCTCTACTTTAAGTACTAAGCAACTTCTGAAATAGCACCAGGTATTTGTGGAAGTAGAGTTCAGAAAAGAAGATCTTGGAGAAGGGAGATTTAAAAGCACTGGAATTATAACAGAGGAATTTTACAGAACTGTAAAACCAGTCAATAAACCTTTCTGAGAAGTCCTATTTGTCACATAAGCTAAGTGAAATGTAGTAAGGAACCTACTGACATTCAGATGTCATGGATATGTTGTTTTACACACACACACACACACACACAGAGGAAGAGAGACATCCAAAAATTCCTACATCGTCATTGTTTAATTACTTATTTAGAAGTTACTGTACTGTCTCCTTCTATATAGTATAATGAAATTGATAGATTAAATACAGTACAAAATAGGAAAGTAGAATAGAACTGGAACCCAAAGTAGTGATCAAAGGACACAGTGGTTACCAGAATCCTAGGACTCAGGCCATTCGTCTATATTATTATAATATTGGCAACAGTTAACTGAGCAATTGATATGTTTTAGGTACTTTGCACATGTTATCTTTCTTTATTCTTATAGCCGACAAGCATCAAGTTTAATTATCCCTATTTCTTAGGCGAGGAAACTGAGGAAAAGAAATCTTTTGCAGCTTGCAGCAGCTCAAAGCATAGCTGTAAAGTGTTGGCCATGAGCACTTAGTCACTATACTATGCTGTTCTTTATGGTCAAGTGTCTGTAGCAGGAGCTGAGATGCAGTGGTAGGGGGTACCAGGGCCCTTACCTCAAAGAGCTCACAGTCTCATATACTAGCCAGCTCACCAAATAACTGATTCAGACTACAATTTGTCCTGTAATCAAATTATAAATAATAAGTTTTAGGAAGAATGAAAAGAGACTAAATAATCCTTTAAAGCACACTATGTATTTACTTGCTATAAATGATGACAAAGGTATTGGAGAATATTCACAGGAATAGATATTTGAATTTGATTTTTATGAATAAATTCAATTTCCTTAGATAGAAAAGAGGAGAGACCATTTCTTTTGGACATTAAGTATTGATAAAAATGCATATAACTACTACTAATAACCGAAAGGTAGTATTCACTGAGTCATGGCTATGTGTGCAAAGCTGTCCTAAGAATTTTATTTCTATTTTCTCATTTAACACTCACAATAAGGTAGGTAAGTACTATCATCACTCTTCATTCATAGACAGGAAATCTCAGGCTTGGCAACAGCTAATAATTAATTGTTCACAGCCCAGGCTGTTTGAATCCAGCATCCATACCCTTAGCCACAATGCTATGCATTCTTTTAAGAATATCAAGTTTTCTATCATTTTCTCTTTTCCTATTGACCCTCTAACCTCAACTCCGAGGTCCCACCACAGGGTTAAGTTGAATCTTGGCGTGCACCACCCCAGGAGGCACTAGTGCCGTCTCTTGCACATGGTATTAGATTTTTACATGTTAGTTATACTTTGGCTTGGATCCCTGCAGCTCTCCAACTGAAGGGGTTAGAATAGAATCAAGGATAGGGGAACCCCAGTAGTAGCAGGAGCAGAGCTGTTTAGTAACTGGAAACCAAACAAGCCATTTAGCTTTGAAGGCACAAGAAAGGCTTCATTTAGATACCAGGCAGAAAAGATCAAAGCCGAGGAATACAAACATGCCTGTTGTCTGAGTCAGGCAGCAAGTCACCAGAAGGAAGCCCACATCCTTTACTGCAGAGCAGATGCAATACATCTGAGAGGTTACCATAAGCCAAATAAATACTGCCACAGAACCTCCCCTTGAGGTCTCACGGAAACAAAAGCACGAGCTTTCACCTGAAACAGAGAAAGGCTTGCTCTCTCCGCAGCTGGCACGTGGCCTTCTGCCCCATCATGCGTATCGTGTCTTAATGAAAATTGAACATCTACTAATAAAATTTCCTAAAAGCACCAAACCGCTTTACATATGTCTTTGAAGAAAACAAAAAAAAATTCATTCAAAACATTCCCTGGGCAGTGATATATAAAGACTTCTTTGCAAATCACAAGGGTTTCAAGTTGATAGCGGGCAATAAAGAGAAATACTGTGCTCTGTGTTAGTGAACCTGTGGTTCTCATAAATGAACAGAGTGGAAGGAAGCAGTGTTTTCACTTTTCTAGTCGGGAAACTTCTTGATTAAAGACGGAATCATACATGCATTCAACATCTACTATATGGTGAATGCTATTCTAGGTATTTTACATACATGATGGTATCTAATCGCTATTATAGTCCTTTAAATTTAGTCTTAGGTCCATAGATGAGAGAGTATATCGAGTCTTTTTAAGATCATATAGTGAGTGGTGGAACTAAAACATGAACTTTCTTCTTCATGGAAGTACTAGATTTTATTAAAAATTACTTCCTAATAAATTCTACCAGTTAGCAAACTGAAACCTCAGTCTGAGAATTCTGTAAAAATCTGTAAAAGTGACACAAAAGAAATTAACTGTAGAAATAAGCTATTTCATTTGTTAAATTTGAAGGAAAAAAGAGACGAGTCTAGGACCTTAATAATTAAAGATTGCTAACAAAAGCAGCAGACTGAGCAAAAGAGCTCTCTGCTCCTTAAACTTCATTTTAAAAACCACATCTTTGAGCGCACACTAGAGTGACCAGCTCATCCTGACTTGTCCAAGATGGTTCCAATCAGATACACATTGAGCAGGAATAGTTTGTTAGTCTATAATTAATTACATGAGATGCAGGGGTGATGAGAGGGATGAAGTTGGTCATATGAGTTCGTTAACAAGGGGCCTTTAATTGTCTTGGGAGCTTAGGGGCACCATCCTATGGAGGTGACACATGAGAGGAAATGTGAAGGCTGAATAGATACCAGTCAGATATAAAGGGGTTGAGGTAGGGGATCCTACCAGCAGAGAAAGAAGCAGGTACAAAGCAAATGGCAGAAGAGGAGCGGCTTTGGCCTGTGGAAACAATTGGAGAAAATAACGATTGTGGGAATACAGAATGAGGATGCACCAGTTGCTCAGGTGATACTCCCAGGTAGTCAGGGAAGACAATTCAAAGGCTTGTAGACTGAGTTAAAGGTTTGAGGTTTTGTCCTAAGAACAGAGACAAGCCTTCAAAGGGCATATTTCTGGGGTAAAAAGGTCACTGCACTGAGAAGAACAGAGTAAATGATAGGAGAACATTCAGCAGAAGACTGCTGCAGGCCAGATGGAGGCCATGGTGGCCAGATTTGGTGGCCACAGGGGAGACTGAAAGAAGAGGGTGGACTGTAAACACCTAGATAGAAAAACTGACTGCTTTCAGCAATAAATTCCACATGACCTGAAGTGGAGAAAAATGTCAAAGATAATGATGTTTCTAACTCTTGTAAATAGATAGACGGCAGAAATTTATATAAGGTTTAGTTTTATAGCTTAATAATTTCTATATTAACAGTTTAAATAAAGATGTTCTTGCCTTTGTAATAATACCAGAAAATGAATGGATCTTTTCCCTTACAAAAGATTTGTAGGCTCCTGCTACCACCTGTTGACTGTGTACCTTAATGGTGGAGAGACAACACAGAAGGTTGAGGGACCTTACCTCATCAAACACCAAGTTATAAATTACAGTACACATCACACATGAATGAGGATAAGGAAAGTACAAGGGGATAATTAATTTCAAAATCCACTCAAGCTGAGTTTGGAGGCAGATCCATATGAATAAAAACTTTTAGAACAAATTCATTTTAACTTATCTTCATGACTTCATGAGTGATATAAATTATAGAAGCCCAGTCTTTTTATTTATTTATGGTTGACATTTTACTGTTATTTTACATATGCTTTGAAGATCTGTTGGTTAAAGTTTTATTTCCATAGATTTTTGGGGAACAGGTGGTTTTTGGTTACATGAATAAGTTCTCTAGTGGTGATCTGTAGATTTTGGTGCAACTATCACCCAAGTGATATACACTGAACCCAATTTGTAGACTGAAGCACACTAGAGTATTACTTTTTGAATAGTTTTCATAAGATCCAACAAAATGATTCTATAAAGCTCTCTGCTCATCGGACTCTGCTACCATTAGTAAAATTACCACGTTCACACAGCTTATAAAAGTATTTGCTTATGCTCACTGTCTAAGCTTTTATCTCATCAATAGTATTATTATTTTAAAAAGTAAAAGCTACTTTAAAATTATTTTGCCTCATCTCATGGTCAGATTGCCTGAAAAATATGCTATAATTATATCAAATAACAACAATAAATGTAACCATGCATATATAATATGCCCTCATATATAATAGATAACACATTAATAAAATATAAATATTATAGGTTTTAATGTATAATATATAACATGTCATATATGGCACATGTATCTACTATATAACAGAACACATAATATATAATTATTCATATTATGTTTTAATACATTAAAGAACTAATAACACTCATGATATGTGCCTTATTTTATAGTTGACAAAGTGATTTTACATGGAGTCTCTCACTGAGTCTTTAACTGGATGTAACTATCACTATGCCTTCTAACATAAGGGAGGAAACAGTGACTAGAATTAGGTGGTCATAGTGAGTTTGAGTGAAGGATGGATGATGTAATATTTCTATAATGTATACTACATAGTATATAATATAGGATACATGATACATTGTATATTACATCATATGCATTCCCTTGTATTCTCCCACTGAATGTGCCTTCACAGTGTGATGGAAGTATTACTGTGCCCTTTGAACAGAGGAGGAAAATGAAGTGGCTCAATCACATGCCCAAATTCTCTCAACTAAATTATTCGGCAGGTTTAGGACTCATAACCAGCTTATTAAAACTGCAATTCCAGTACTCTTTCTACCACATCACAGCTGCATTAGATAACTGACTTTTGCTTTATAGCGTTTAACCGGTTTCTAACTGGCAGAGTTCTGGTAAGATGCCTGCCAGTATCTGATTAAAAATGATTCAGCTAATAACATCCAGAAGCAGTCAAAAAGACACTGAATGTGGTTCATGTGTAAGCCCTGAACAGCGAGATTGAAAAGTCCAGTAAGCATCTGCGTGCAGAATCTTCCAGGCAAGGACCAGACTCCACAAGCCAGATTGTCAGGGCCGAACCGCATCTGGTACAAGTGGTTTTCGTCATTCTTTCCCTTTCAAGTAATATAAGGAGCAGCTATGTACTCCAGGCTCATGGGACCAGGACTGTCCTTGCAGATGGGAAGTAAGGGAGCAAGTGTCCTGGTCTGACAGCCTGGCAGGGTATACTCGTCTATGGAAACAAAGGTCATTAAGGTTTAATGACCTTCAAGGAGCCCACCCACTCAGAAGAACAAAGGCTTCTCTAGGTTCCCGGACAGATGAGAGCAGAGGAATCATGTGCACACTGGGTTTTTGTATGCGTGTTGGGGTGGGGGGGGGGTGGGCTTAGGGTGACATCATTCTCTGACTTCATAGTTTAAGCACAGTTAACCCTCAAGAAAGCTAAAAGGTGTATTGAAGCATATAGGGAATTCATGGGCCATAAAGGAAACATCATTTATAACCCTGGTCCTTACTTTCACCCATGTGGTGCTCACTTCTAATAGTGAAAAAAAAAAAAAAGGAAAAACAAATTGAATACACACACACACACACACATTTATATGTATGTTTTTTGAAAAAAATTCCCCTTTTACTCTAACCTCTAAAAATGTAGATGATGGGCCAGGCGCAGTGGCTCATGCCTGTAATCCCAGCACTTTGGGAGGCCAAGCCAGGCAGATCACCTGAGGTCGGGCGTTCAAGACCAGCCTGGTCAACATGGTGAAACCCCATCTCTACTAAAAATACAAAAATTAACCGGCATGGTGATGAGTGCCTGGGGCGCCTGTAATCCCAGCTACTTGGGAGGCTGAGACAGGGAGAATCGCTTGAACCCAGGAGGTGGAGGTTGTAGTGAGCAGAGATCGCACCATTGCACTCCAGCCTGGGTGACAGAGTAAGACTCCGTCTCAAAAAAAACAAAAACAAAACAAAACAAAAAACCCAGAAGTAGATGATGTATTTCTTTAGAAAAGGAACAATAATGTAAAAAAAACTCACTGATGGTACACATTTACTTTGTTAAAGGTTATTCAGGGGATTAAGTAAACATTTTCTATAAAACGGAGAGATGACTTTGAGTTATAGCCTCTGGTTTGGTCCTGTCTGCCTCCATTCTATTTTCTTTTCTAGGAGTTCTCAAGCTATAGTCCTGAGATGTGCAACATCAGCATCACCTGAGAATTTGTTACAAATTGTTTCCTCAGGTCTCATCCAGACACAGCGAATCAGAAATCCTGGGAGTAAGGCTTAGCAAACCATGGGTTAGCTAGCCCTTCCGGTGGTTCAGATGCATACTACAGTTTGAGAACAATTACAGTGAGTACTTCGTCTGAGTGTTCCTGTAAGAGTACATGTTTATATTACTTCCCTGCTCAGCATTAGATTTTAGCTACCCATTACTTTCAGGAAAGACTTTGAACTTTTAATGTGGCCTGTTTTTTTTTTTTTTTTTCCTGACATAAAACCTACATAACTCCCTTGTAATTATACAGAACTACTTACAGCTTCCTTAGACCTTTGGAAAGTCTAATCTTTCTGTTCACAATGCCTTTCATTCCTGTCAGCTAGAAAAGGTAAAACCTGCTACATGAGAAAATAAGCACTACCACCTCTGTGAAGACTGCTCTGAATCTGTAAGCACGCGTAAGTGTTACCAAGTGACCTTGTTTCATACCACCATTGTATTGTTTTTATTATTTTAGCAATTTGTACAGGTCTCCTTCTCACTCCTTGAACTCTTTTAGGGCAGAGAGGACATCTTTCATACATAATTATGTCATCAGAGCTTTTCACTCGCCTTAGCACACAGTCAGTGATCAACAGTCATTGCATAACTCAATAGACAATTGAATCAAAGCTAAGTACGAAACACTAAAATTTCTACTAGGTAGTTTATGGTTCTGGTGACGTTAAGTTACACCTAATGAAATTATTGAACATTTATTTCCACCAAGGATTACAGATCCTTTGCTTTTTTTCTGATTTTCTGAATCCCTTTGTATTCTTATTTATTTATATATTTTACAAATAACTGTCCTTTTAAACTATGTCTTGGGCTTGCCAATTATACATAAAGGCTATGATACCACCCATAAAGAGAGGTTATTTCTCTGAAATAACTAGATTTTTTCCAACTACCATATCCCTGTTTTTTTGTTTTTTTTTGTTTTTTTTTTTTTTTTTTTGAGACGGAGTCTCACTCTGTCGCCTAGGCTGGAGTGCAGTGGCGCGATCTCGGCTCACTGCAAGTTCTGCCTCCCGGGTTCATGCCATTCTCCTGCCTCAGCCTCCCAAGTAGCTGGGACTACAGGCGCCCGCCACCACGCCCGGCTAATTTTTTTGTATTTTTAGTAGAGACGGGGTCTCACCCTGTAAGCCAGGAATCCCTGTTTTTTAATCCCCCCTCTGCCCTCTGCTGTTAATGTTTTCACGTTATCTTCTACCACCAAAGTAGAACCATGAGACTAATTACTTTAGGAAAATGGATGGCCAGGACTGCCTAGAACAAGTGTTCCTTCATCAGCTTTGAGTCTTAAATTCTCTAGATTCTAAGCTACATGAGACGGGTGACCTTGTTTTTATGTTCACTGCTCTGTCTTAGCAAGTAGAAGAGTGTCCAGCACATGGTATGTGTCTACAACTTATTAAATGGATGAATGAATGCATGAAAGCTGATATTCTTGATTTCATTAGCATGACAAAAGTAATGATGTCTGAACTGTGTTGAGGAAGAAAGGATTTTCTAACCTTTCTTCTACTTTCTCTTGAATGCAACAAAAAGGTAGGCTCATTTGCCAGATTATAGTGCCAGGTATAAGAAGAAATTGATGATGACATACAGGAAATAGCTTAAGGCCTACCCTTTGTGATCCCGATAAATTGTTTGGAAGACAAGGGAGAGAAAACAAAGGGAGAAAGGTGATTGGAAGTTTTCGCCCAGGCTCCCTTGTGCCGGACAAAATTTGAGAGATAAAAGATAGGCTAGAAATGTTGGTGGTCATCCCAAAGGCAAAAGAGCTTCTGCCCTCCTTCTTTTTGGATGTTGGAAGGCAGTCTTCTGGTAAGCTATCCCCTCAGCAGCCCGGAAGTAGTTGAACCAAATAGGGTGATTCACTGCGATTAGGGAAAGAGAACATCTGAGCTTAGTTATGCAGACCTATTTTCTAGGGTTGCCAGATTTAGCAAATGAAAATATAGAGCACCAGTTAGATTTGAGTTTTAGATCAACCAATGAGCCTTTTTTGTTGGTTTGTTTGCTTGTTTGGTATAAATATATCTCATGCAACATTTGGAACAGGTTTGCACTAAAAAAAGTTCAATGCACTTGCACTAAAAAAAAAAGTTGAAAAAAGAACTCTAATACATTGCGTATTACCTGAGTTACCTTAGTAGATAAATCGTTTATTTTTCAACTATTTTTCATACCATGAAAAAGTGTATATATATAATACATTCCATATATAATGAATTCATGGCTTTCCATGGGGTCCCCAAGAGGGTACGTAAAAGTTAGTTGAGATCTCTCTGGGGATCTCACCAGAGCATGACACAGCATACTGACAGCCAAGGTAGGGCCAAATTCCTAGGAAAGATCAATAAGTCCTGACCAAGACAAAGGAGAAAAGATCCCAAGTTATGCCAGCCTCATTAAGAGACAGCAGTAGACTTCCTAAGAATACTACCAGTTGCCCCTCAGCATTGTCAGCTGTTAAAGGGAAAACAACTGAAGCAGAGAACAATAAAAACCCAAGAGTCCAAAGAACCTGTGATAGCAACCTACCTTCAAGAAAGAACTCTCCATTTTGAAACAGTGTGGAGATTCATTTAAAAAATGTAAAATAGAATTTCCATATGATCTAGCAATCCCACTCATTACTGAGTATATATCCAAAGGAAATGAAATCAGAATGTTGCATGAGTATCTGCCCCCGCCCACCCCATATTCATTGCAGCATTACTCACAATAGCCAAAATATGGAATCAACCTGTCTCCATGAGTGGATAAAGAAAACATGGCATATATGCACAATGAACTACTATTCAGACTCGTAAAAGAAGATGATTCTGTTATTTGTGTTGACATAGATGAGCCTGGAGGACATTATGTTAAGTGAAACACCAGAAACAAAAAGACAAATGCAATATCATCTTCCCTTAAATGTATCTAAAAACTTTGAATTCACAGAAGTGGAAAGTAGAATGGTGGTTTCCAGGAGCTTTGGGAGAGGGAAGGGAATAGGGAGATGTTCGTCAAAAGGTAGAAAATTTCAGTTATACAGGAGAAATAAGTTCTGGATGTCTATTGTACAGCACAGTGACTATAATTAATAATAATGTATAATATACTTAAAAATTATTAAGAGAGTAGATTTCAAATGTTTTTATCACAAATAAGTATGTGAAATGATGGATATGTTAGTTAACTTGATTTAATCATTCTACAAGGTAGATATATATCAAAACATAGAGTTGTATGCCACAAATATATACATGTTTTCATTTGTCAACTTAAAAAATGAACCAAACTAAAATAAAACGTGATTAAACCATCAAATAAAAAGGAACTCTCCAGTTGCAAGAAATGCAGCTAACTGACAGCTTGCATAATAGATTAGGTATCACCTTTTTGAAACAAGAGAACACTCTTCCTGCGGAGCCCCTAGCAATGACTGAATGCAGCAGGGCCTGGCTATTTCTGCCAAATGTGGGATCCTTCCAACAATCACTCTTTTCTCAAGAACTTGCTGTTGAATTGCCAGAGCCTTTGTCTTCCTGCCCAGGCCTGCTTCCTTCCATCTTTCTTTTCAAGGTGTCATATGTCCAATCCTGCTTCCTCTACCTTTTCGTTTGCAATGGCTTTGCCTTGCAATAAATCCCTTGAACTCCCACTCTTATTCAACATCTACTTTCCAAAGGTTTCAACTAACACAATCATGTTATTTGCCATGATGCTATTTAAATTTTCATCCTCCCATAATCACAATTGACTTCATGGAGAGAAAGGGAGGAAGAACTCTAAAATATTGTGTATTACTTAAGTCACCTTAGTAGATAAATAGTTTGTTTTTCAACTAATCAGACAGAGAATATCTGGCTGGAATAAATCTACCTGGAATAAATTGACCTCTCCAAGTCATCTACTCAACAGAATTTGGATTCAGGGAGATCGGACTAGTTACACAGAAATTTTAAACTCACATTTTCTTTGTATATTTGATTGCAGTGTTGGGGAATTTACAACCTTGCTCCATCTACTTAAGATAGGCTCATAAAAGATTAATGAGATAGGAAAACAGAGTTTAGGGAGAGGTGGAAGAAGGAGATGAGTTACAGGGAGGAGAAGATAGGCAAACTTCACGAACATTTGAAATTTCAGTGTCTTTCAGGGGAGGATGCTTTACCTCTGACCCTTCATTAACTTCAGTGCTAACTTCCTATCTTGGGAAAACACTGGCCAGGTTAGGTTAAAAATCCCATCCTGTACTTTGTTCTGGGAAAATGACCAAATGTTATTTCCTAGAGGTATCTAAAAAGGAGGAGGGGACTAACTTCCTGGCAGCTCTTAGAGTGTGAAGGCTCATTTTCCTTCTGTCAACTAAACTTCTTAGGAGTTTAGTCCCAGTAACACTTTATTGGGGCTGGGTTGCTACCCTTTCAAAAAGTTTTAGTTGCATCCCACCCAAAACAAGGCAAATTTCTTGAAACCAAGAAGGCTCTAGAATCTGAGTTCTTTAGCTGGCATCTCAGGGCACTTCGTAAGCTCAACCTAACCCATCTTTGTCCCTAAAGGCTGGTTAAAGTGATTTCTTACCTGTATTAAACCGTGTCTAAATCCCAAGTATATGACAAACCTGCTTCAATATTTATATCTTCTTTGGTCAAACAGTCACAGATTCATCTCTCTCTTTGAATCATTATTATATTTATTTTCTATTTTTTTTCATTTATTTTATACCTCCTTACATTTTGTAAGTACTTTTTCTGCATAAGTATCTTATCTCATCAATATATATTACATTTATGAAGGATATGAAGGAAAGATCACATACTTTTTTTCTAATGTCTAGTAAATGCTTTAAAGTAACTGTCAGGTGATGCTGGAAGTACTCTTGCCATGAAAACAATTATTGCAGGAAAAGCACAGGCATGAATGATCAAACTGGGGTCAAAGTTAAATAATGTCATTTTGTAGTATATAAATACTGTGCTCCTGTGCTCTTATTCTTTGAATCAAAGAAGTTTAGAAAATGAACTTTACCCAACTTGATTATGAACAACACTCTGGTCTCTGCTAGTGACTAACAATGAATATGAGGTGAGTCAGAGCTAGTTACTCCACCTATAACCTTACTCCAGTTATAGTGAAACAGGATCTCAGTCTAAATTCTGCCTCACATACAAAACAATCCTTAGAAAGCAAGAACACAAACCACTCACAGAACCTATTCTGTTGTCTCAGGGAAATCTCAGCTCACTGTCCTCTTAGGCACTAAGATCACAAATTGTGAGAAAAGTTCCCTTAAAGCAGACAGCAATATTCTAGAAGCAGACATAACAACATTCCAGAAGCAGGACTCCGTCACCATGACAGCTGAATCAGACAACCAGAATCCTCCCAAATCCAAGGCTGGACACGGGAATCTTTGGGGATTTAGATTAGGACATCTTTTCCAAGGGTGTAGGCCACAAACCCTCCCTGTATTTCTATTCATGCATGTGTGGGAAGTATCTTCTAAAGAGGTTAGCTGGTACACATAGATTGAATATTTCTTATTTCCCAAAAAGAACCCATTTTTTGACATTTATCATTCTTGTCAGCAATCCCCTATTTTTACCAATAAATGTCCCATTTTCAACATCCAGTCTATGAATTAGTGAAGTAGCAGTTATTGATCCAGATACAAGTAAAGCAGTTGAAGTAGCCACTTGTGAAGGCTAGACTTCCTGAGGGCCAGGACCCAGTTCTGGATCTTGAAGAGCACATTCATTGACAATCTCTGGATTGTGCATTCTTTATTAGATACTAGAATCATTGAGTTGCAGGCTAAACTAAATAATATACATGTTCTTCCACATAAGATTTGCTAAAGTACTTTAAAATAATTTACAGATATCATAACATTTCTGCTAGTGTTTTCTTTCAAACTAGGTCCTCCAGAGCCCTAGTTTAAGCTCCCCATCCTTACCCATTTGGGAGCCACTGTATCCTTAAAACAAAGCTACTTTAAAAAAATTTTTTGACACTTTTTATTGGGACTTTGTGTAAGATTTTATTTGAAGGGTCAAAATGGTTACTGAAAAAAAAATGTTAGAACTAATTACTCTTCTATCCCGTACTGTTTTTCTCAATGAGAGAACTGCCACTCAGAAGGTGTGGAGATAAACTTTGAGGTCAACTATGCTGTAGCAGAGATAGGCCCAGAAGAGCATTTATAGTAGGAAAAAAAAAATGATACATAAAGACACAGGGGGCTGGGTGCAGTGGCTCATGCCTGTAATCCCAACACTTTGGGAGGCCCAGGCAGAGGGATCGCTTGAACCTCGGAGGTCAAAGCTCCAGTGGGCTCTGGTTGAGCCACTGCACTCCAACCTGGGCAACAGAGTGAGACAGGGTCTCACTAAAAAATAAATAAATAAATAAATAAATAAATAAATAAATAAATAAATAAATAACAAAGAAGAAAAGAAAGAAAGGAAGGAAGGAAGAAAGAAGGAAAGAAAAGAAAGAGAAAAAGAAAAAGACCCCGGGCGCGGTGGCTCACGCCCGTAATCCCAGTACTTTGGGAGGCCGAGGCGGGTGGATCACGAGGTCAGGAGATCGAGACCATCCTGGCTAACACAGTGAAACCCCGTCTCTACTAAAGAATACAAAAAATTAGCCGGGCGTAGTGGCGAGCACCTATAGTCCCAGCTACTCGGGAGGCTGAGGCAGGAAAATGGTGTGAAGCCAGGAGGCAGAGGTTGCAGTGAGCCGAGATTGTGCCACTGCACTGCAGCCTGGGCAACAGAGCAAGACTCTGTCTCAAAAAAAAAAAAGAAAGAAAGAGACACGAGAGCAGACACAAGATGTTTTAATAAAAGATAAAAGACCAGCAAATAAATGGTTTGCTGAATCAAAGCCTGTTAGTAAAGTGGGCCTGAAGGACCAACTGTGGTGTGTCTCTAGTATTTTGATACATCTTAACTTAGGTATATGTACAGCATCCATTCCATAATTGTAACTGACCTGGATGATCACCTAAGTCAAGATGCTGTGTTTACAAGAATAAATTCTCTGTCCTTGATGCACATAGAAGACAATATACTACAAGAAAAAAGCAATGCTAGGGCCACCTAGAAAGCAAGATTTGAAGCCATATTATCTCAATGACACCACTCCAGTTCCGTTTGACTAACTGGGTCATGGGACCTTGACATTTTGATAGGCTGAGGGAGCAAGGGATACTCTGGCAATATCTTTCTTCCTTTGCCCAGGGGTTCTTAAACCTCTGCTTTGGTGGATGCTTAGGAAAGGGAGAGGGTTCTGCAGTGGAAACTGCTGATTCCTTCTCTACTTTTCTTTGTATCCTGGAGGGTTTCCTACATGCCAAAAAATTTCAAAAGCCACAGACATTAAACATGGACAGACAGTAGTCTACAAACTTTTGTTTTGTATAGTTAATATTCTTTGCCATCCTACTAATATTTCTCAATTGGCAAGTACTTCTATGGCACACAATCTAAACAACTTGTTAGACGTGGGGCAAAGAAGTAACTCAACATCAAAATTTGAGGACCTCGAACTAAGTGTCAAACTAGTGGTTAACTCTATCTAAGCAAGAGTTCTTAACTTTTTCTAAGCTATGTTTTTGAGGACTAGTAAAACCTCAGCTGTTTCCCCAGGACAATGAACACATGCTTCCAATTTTACCAGCTATTCAGTTAGATGATGACCTCTCGAAAGTCCATCCACAGAGAGTTCTGCCTCCCTCAGGTGGCCTCATTCTAAAGAATAAGCAGCCTGAGGCTACATGTCCACCAGGAATTCGGAGGTTGTAGGTGGTAAGTAAATTCATTGAAAGGATTAAAACTAAAGGTAGTATTGGAACAACAACAAAAAATATATATGATGGTTAACTCACCAAAAGTTCTCTATTAGAAGATTTTTCTCTCCCACTTCCCACGGTGTTCCTCTGTAAAACTGCAAAGACTAAGAATACCCTACTACATCTCAGTTAAAGTTTCCTTGAGTTGTCCGGGCATGGTGGCTCATGGCTGTAATCCCAGCACTTTGAGAGACCAAGGCGGGTGGCTCACCTGAGGTCAGGAGTTCAAGACCAGCCTGGCCAACATGGCAAAATCCTGTCTCTACTAAGAATACAAAAATTAGCTGAGCGTGGTGGTGGGTGCCTGTAATCCCAGCTACTTGTGAGGCTGAGGCAGGAGAATCGGTTGACCTGTGAAGCGAGGTTGCAGTGAACCAAGATTGTGCCACTGCACTCCAGGCTGGGTGACAGAGTAGACAAGTCTCAAAAAAAAAAAAAGAAAAAAAAAATTCCTTGAGTTAGCCCTCAGGCATATTTTGCCTTACATAAGGCTATTCTGATAATATAAAATAAACCACATGAAAGTAAAGTTACAAAGCTATTTGAATCACTTAATGACATATTTATTTCTAGATTTCATTTTGAGTTTACCACAACCTTTCTCAGATTATTTAAAATGCTTTCCTAAAAAATGATTGTAATTTACCACTTTACTAGGATTATAGTATTTTTCTTTTACCCTGTGATATTGGTAAATTTTATTAACCCTGAAGTCAGCCAATTATCATGTTGCCAATTTAGATTTTAACGGAGTACCTAGTGTAGGTTTCTTTGAGATCTCTAACACATAATCGACTATATTGTTTAACATTTCCACCTCTGTGATGAAATGAGTGCACAAGGGAGGAGGTGAAAGTGAGAAAGGTCAGGGGAATAACGTTGAATCCATCTTACCACCAAATTACATCCATGTCTTAAGAAGCCTTGTTCCAATGTGGATTGGGTTTCCTCTGACCTACAGAGAAAAAATAAACAGAAATGTTTTTCAAAGAAAAGGAAAATAATTTCCAAGCTGTAAACATTTAATTGTAATACAATAACACAAGTTAATTTGCAAGTAGAAAACACGTTTTAGTGATTAAAAAAAAATTGAACCTGGGAAACCACCCAAAGCTTTCCTCCAAAGAAAGTATTCTAGTGAAGCCTGCACTGTGCAAACACACCCTGTGATTATCACCAACTGGGAACTGTGGAAGCCCCTTAATGCCAAAGCATGAAAAAGCATTTTAGCATCACATGCCAGCTACTTGTTCCAAGCTATTTCACAAATTCAAAGAGGGCAGTTTACAAAAACATAGTACATACAGTGCTTGTTTCAATATCATTTATTCTTTCAGATATTTATTTGAGCTCAAACTCACTATGCTTATTAGGCATAGCAGAAGCAGGGAAGGGACAGATGTACCTTTCCTTCTCAAAGCCATTATATGGTCAGTTTTACCAAACCAGTTGTCTCTTATAAGAATAATTGACTTGAACGGTTTTACTGACTTTAAAAAATCTGACATAATGGCAGGACTCCCAAACTTACCTTGATGAACACTCTATTCCAGTGGAGAACATCCTATATGCCACTTGGCTCTGGTCTGTTAAATTTTATACCATTATTACAATGCCCAGTTCTTTATAAGATGAAATAAAGATCCTGGTTCTAAATTATCATAGGTAAATATATGGACCGTGAATCATGAAGCCTATATGTAGTTATAAATAAGATGACAATAATACAATCTACAAAGCCTCAAACTCAAGATTTTATAGAACTGTCCTCATAATTAAGCTCAAATATTATTATTTATTGGTAGATGAACTGCACAATCCTTGACTTTCTTTGGTCAGTATTGGCCTGGCAGAAATGAAAAAAGAAATTATTCTGGTAACGTATAAAATCTGACCTCTTAAATAAACCTTTTAACTTCCCACATCTTGAAAATAATTTTTTTATTTTGATAAATTACATATATATAAATATTTTGTGGTGAGACAAGCTAATACACTCTAAGAACTTAAAAGTCTCCATCTTTTAAAAAGGACCCTGAAGACCAAAAAGGTTAAATACATTGTCTGAGGTTACATTTTTAATTAGTGGAACAACCAGGGTCAGGATTTAGGTCTTCTGATTCCAAGGTTAGAAATCTTTCTCCATATCAAATACTAAGCTATATTTTGTATTCCTAATGACTTCAATTTTCTAAAACCTCTCAAAAGACATGGCCATATTTAACAACAGTACTATCACATAAAGAAAAAAAGTATTTCCTTGCATATTGAAATGTTTTTGTCCCTGCAAATAAAATAATTATCAAGCAAAAAATAAGCTCATAGCAGAAGTAAATATCACATGAGACAGTATAAAAGCCTAATGGATTCGATTCAAACTGCGAAAGTGAGGAATGAGGTATATGTATATTTAAGGAAGAATAAAAACAATTTTCTTACCCATAAGTTCCAAGTTACCACATTCTAATGACTGCAGTGTGAAAATCCTGGGTCTCTGGGAAGGAATGGAATAGTGGTGAGAAAGAACAGCTCATTTCCTAGTATAATCCTCTTCCATGCAAATACATGGCTACAGTCAATGAAGAACGCCCATCTGCAGTCACTGGTTTATATAATAAGGTTTTTTGTTTTGTTTTGTCTTGTTTTGCTTAATAAAAATTCCAGTGACAATTTCAAGCATCTTATTCTTCCTTTTTACTGAACTATTTCTCCTGTGTGTCTATAATCATGGAATAAAGAGCAGAGTCTCTTACAAAGAAGTATCCATTAGAAATATTCTAAGAGGCACTGCTATCTATGTCTTATACTTTTTTTGTGCCTGACAAAAGAAAGGAGAATAGGCAGAACCTACCTTGATTTTCCAGGTTTTATAAAATTGGCCTTGCCATAACAATATGAACTGTTCATTCATCCCGTAAAAATGCCTCATATTAGAAAGCTGCTTCGCTTTTGCTGAGCTTTGGAACTGGGGACATGGTATTTACACTGTGTCCTATTATAGGCTAAATAGGCTCACACTCTAGAAATAGTTGTTGCTTAATGAAAGTAATATGCTCTAACCAAGACTATATTAGTATCTGACAATCAGACATCCCTTGTACTAAAATGTGTCTATTCTAATACAAGTATCTGCAAATTTAATTCTATTTCTCTGGTTTTACTCCTGGGCAGTATATATACCATCACTCTTTTTCAAATGTTTCATCTGAAATCAAGAACAAAGCATCTGATGACCTTTCAAAATGTTCCCTGGTTTTTGGAAGGACGCCATAGTCTTTAGTGGCAGACAGAGCTGGGTGAGGATTTGAACTGTACATTTAGTTGCTTGTATCATTGTGTAAAAAATTATTTAATTTCTGTTGGACATAGTTTTCCCATTTTATCATACATACCACATGGTATTTTTATGAAACTTTAAGGCAATGATCAAGTACCTAGCTCAGGACTAGAAAAATAATGGATATTCAACGTGGTATCATGGTAAATAGCAAAGGTTTGGGAACCAGTTTAAGGTCACAGCCTTGTTCCACTATCAGTGTGTCTAAATCTTTGATTTTATAAATTGGGCATACTAGTAAAAGTCATTGAATAGGTTTTATTAGAAGGATTGAGTAAAATAATCTACATACAGCACTTAGAAGAAATCTAGCACAAAATAAGTCCTCTACTCATTAACTCAACAAGTGTTTATTAAGCACCCTACTACATGTGAGACAATTTTTGAAGAGCTGGGTATTAAACAGTGAAAGAGTAAAAAAAATCTTTATCTGTATAAGCATAACAATTCCTATAAAGAAATACTATAAACAAGGTAAGTAAGATTACTATTATACAAAATACTAAAAAATTCTTATGGGCCAGGCACAGTGGCTCATGCTTGTAATCCCAGCATTTTGGGAGGCCAAGGCAGGCAGATCACAAGGTCAGAAGTTTGAGACCAGCCTGGCCAATATTATGAAACCTTGTCTCTACTAAAAAATACAAAAATTAGACAGGCATGGTGGCACACACCTGTAGTCCCAGCTACTCGGGAGGCTGAGGCAGGAGAATTGTTGGAACCTGGGAGGCAGAGGTTGCAGTGAGCCAAGATCATGCCACTGCACTCCAGCCTGGCCACAAGACTGACACTCCGTCTTAAAAAAAAAAAAAAAAAAAAAAAGCTTATGGGGACATTTTAAAAGTGGAGAAAGGGAGGCAAAGATAAGATAGTCAGAAGGCACTTACTAAAAAGATGTCATTTGAGGAAAGAACTAAATGTTCACAGTTGCTAATACTATTATTTTCCTTTCTTATTTTTCATTTACCAACCCATAATAGAATCCAATAATCAGAACAAGAAGGAGAAAAATATATCAGCTACGATTAGTCAAGAAAATAGAAACCACTCAAGCTAGAAGGCACTTAATTCAGGGAACTAATTAGGTGGTTATGAAACCACTGACAGTATGAAGAAGTGAAGTTTAAGTTAAATTACTGTTTTTTTTTTCCCCCAAGAAATTTGGATACTACAAGATGTTCTGGAAACCACTGCCAATGATCTCAGCTACCTACCATCCCAAAATGATAATTTTAGGGAAAACTCCTAGAAATCACTGGCAAAATCTCCTATTTGTCTACTACTTGCTAGCAGTAGGTAGTAAATGCAGGAGTAGTAAGTGCTCCTACCTGCCCCTGGGAGAGGAGTTGTATTAACTTCTCTTCTGCCTTCAAAACTGAATACAAATGAGTCTCACTAAAGGAATTTAAATTGGAGAACAGGCAGCAAGGGATTCGTAGTTTCTAGGCTTCCAGACCCTGTGACACAAAGGTGGCATAGGATGGAGTCTGTGTAGATATCTGTCAGAGAGAAAGAGAAGAAAAAACTGAAGGACAAAACTGTTTATTATGCGTTGGGCATTGTGCTAAATTCTAAATGTATTATGCATTGGGCATTGTGCTAAATGTTCATTTACTCCCCACAAAGGCATTTTATTATTGGTAAGTATATTATCTTCCCCTTTTCACAGATGAGGAAACTGGAAATTGAATGGATTAATTTGTCCAAAGTCACACACTAAATAAGTTACAGAGCTAAATTTTATTCCTGGGAAATACGATCTTAGGACCTGCATTTTTAATCCTTTTGCTTTTATTTACCTGTGTTCTTTATTCCTAGAGAAAGGGAAAAAGAATGTGGCTAATTATACAGTGGTCTAGATTAAATAACTAATTATATTCATAGTATTTGTTGAAAAGGAGTTAGGGAAATTGCAACTTGAAAGGAAAAAGAGCTGATTTTGAGGGTTACAGAGGAAGAGACAGAACTCAGTAAATATTGCCAAGAGGACAAGTGAAGACACACACAAGGACATCCTGCTACGGTATTTCTACAAATATTTTCAACTGTTCTTATTTTCAGACAGGACCCATTTTCCAAAGTAAGGTCCACAAACACTTAAAATATCAGATCTAGAGGGAATCTTAGAAATCAATTCACCCGGGATGGAGAAATGAGGCCACCAACAGTTTCAAAGTACAGAAGCTTGTTCCATTTCTCACACAGGCTGACATTAGTCAAGAGCTTTTTCTTTTAGACCTCATTTTAGTCTGTTTTTTTAAAAAATTGTTTAATATCTATAAATGTTTGTGTGTCTGATGGTTAAAACGGTATAGCAGAAATCTTGTTCGCTATTCTTGGCTCATCTGCAAATTTGCTGGCAGCCGTGGCATGTCTCATTCACTTCATCCAAGGTTCCAGAAACTCCATGTTCCCATGTGCGGAATAGGAGCCTTGTTAATCCTCATTCAGAATTTTAAAAGGACTGGATCATGAGTTAATTTGTGTAAAGCACTCTGAGATTCCGGGATAAAATCCATTGCATAGGCTAAGAAAAGCGAGTATTTTTTTCTGAATTATCAACCAATATTTGAAGAATGGTGGAGTCTAGATTCAATAAGGAATGGAAATGTTCTTCCTCGAAATCTTGCAGTCAATGTTGGAACAATTTCAATATCCATGAAATTTTAAATGTAATCATAAAGAGAGTTTGTCTCCAAAATTTTCCCAAGTAAAAGTAAGAAGCATTTTAAAATTACTTTAGGGATATTCTTATCTTGAGAAAACCACTGGCTGCGCTCTCCATTTAACTACATATTCCCACGCCATCTTTGGAAAACTAAACACTATAATTTGCTTCAGCCACATTGTATTAACATTTATTATTCAAAGAATAAGAACAAATAACCACTAAATATTCTTTGTTCTTTCAGAAGCACCGTGTTTCTTAAATGTATGAGTGGAAATCTAAGTGTGTGTTTAGTTTTGTTTACCAATCTTTTGTCAGTCTCCAGAGACTGAATATATTTATATTTATTCTGTTAAACTCCATATTGGTCATTGCACTTCAGAATTAAATATTTTATTTTAGTTAGAGAAAAACACTTATCCTTAATAGCAAAAAAAATAATAGCCTATGGTCCTCACCAGATTGTATTAGAAAATGTTCCAATAATTAAAATAACCTAATCTTAATAAACTATATTGAAAAGGAGAGGCCGGGCGTGGTGGCTCACGCCTGTAATCTCAGAACTTTGGAAGGCTGAGGTGCGCGGATCACCTGAGGTCAGGAGTTCAAGACCAGCCTGACCAATGTGATGAAACCCCGTCTCCACCAAAAGCACAAAAATTAGCCAGACGTGGTGGCATGTGCCTGTAATCCCAGCTACTCGGGAGGGTGAGACAGGAGAGTCACTTGAACCTGGGAGGTGGAGGTTGCAGTGAGCTGAGATCACACCACTGCACTCCAGCCTAGGCAACAAGAGCAAAAATCCGTCTCAAAAAAGAAAGAGAGATAATGACATTTTTGCTTTAAATACAAATGATACTGGCTAACCTATCGCAAAACAACTTGGATAATTCAGTTACTTATGATTAAATTTGCCTGAAACATCTACATAAATCAACCCATGGATATTACATCTTATTGGGCTTACTGGGTCTCAACATCTAGCCATCTGGGTTCTTTTCTCACTGTGCCACTAAAACTGATTTTGTCAAAGTCATCAACAGCATCTTGGAAAGTAATGGCTATCTTCTCATGAAATGAGAAGGATATTTCTCAGGATTCTGTCGTAAGCTCTCTTCTCAATTTATAAATCCTCCCTGGGCGAATTCATATATTCCTTTCACTTCAATCATGTATACTTCTCCAAATTTATTTATGTCCAGATATCTCTCCTAAGCATAAGACCTTTATATTCAAATATGTGTTATATATCTCCATTTTGGATATCTGTTAAGAATCTCATATTCAATATATCCAAAACTGAACTCATTACTATCCCCCAAACACTGCCTCTTCTGTGTTTTGAATATCAGTGAATGCCATCCATCAATCTGTCAGTTGCTTAAGCCATAAATCTTGCTGTTTTCATTACTACCTTTTGCTCCTTTCTCAACACCTACAACCAATTACCACATCCTCACAATACTGTCTTCTAAACACTTTTGTAGTCTGTTCATAATTTCTACTGCCTTTTTTGTTCAGGCCACAATCACCTCTTTCTTGGAGTATAACAAAAAAAATTCCCAGCTGGACTTTCTATATTCAATCTCATCTTTCTCTGATTCATTCTTATAGTGAACCAAAATGATAATGTGAGCATGGATTTTTCCTGGTTAAAATTTCAAATCTATAAACTTCAGGATAAATTCCAAATTATTTAACATGGCATAGACTGTGTGAAAGGTGTAGTCACACTGAATTTCCTTTTGGTTATTGGTCAAGCCACACATGCTCTCTTCCACACTCCCTCTCTTCATCTATCTCTGGCACTCTGTCTCTTTCTCTCTTCTCTGAATAGTATGAGGCATTCTTGATTTCTCTTTTCTCCTCCTTCTCCAAACCCAAGTCCCATTGACTCAACATTTTAAATGATCATAAATATTACTACTTCCCTCTGTGCCAAGTCTGTGTTAAATGTACTTGCTTGGGTACTTCCATAGCACACTTCACTTCCACTAAAAGTGGTAGTGGTAAATATCACTCTTTGGTAAATATCCCTTTACTTTTCTGCGATCTCTAACTTACTGTAAACTCTTTAAGGCTTAGGGCCTTGTCTTGTTCAATGTTATTTACGTAGCACCTAGCTCTTTGACAAGGCATATAATAGGTTAATAGGCATATTAACCATTAATACATGGTTTAAAAATGGACGGAGGAATAAAAGGAAGGAAGAAAAGAAAAGGAAGGAAGGGAGGAAAGAAGAGAGGGAGGGAGGGAGGGACGGAAAATGACAATTAGCGAAGTCATATTGTTTATTTTTTAGAAAAACAAGTTATGTTTTTCATCTTGAAAGGTTCAAGAAAAAAAGTTATTTCTGATATGAGTAGATATAAAGTTGGATAAAGATGCAGTGCATGTATTAAAGACACCCAACAGTAGGGAGAAAAAAGGTGGAATTGGAAAGAAAAATGAAAAAAATCCATCATTCAAAGCCTTTAGTCCATCCCACCTTCCTTTTCCTTGTGCCAACAGATATCATTGCCCTGAGTATTATGGAACATTTCCATATCTAGCTGAAAGTCACTTAAAATGTTGCCTGTGACATAAGAAAAAGAGTTAACTATCACTACAAAAAAATATCATGAGAATGAAAACAAAAATAAACCTAAATCTTAGCTAACCCAACAATTTATGGTGACATAAAACTGCTGCTCTGAGCCATTCATTATTCATTCATTTACCTACTTATTTACTTATTAAGGTTAGTTGGTCTAAACTGTGACATTCCAACTGCAAGGAGGATGCCCAGTTCTAGATTCTGGCACTCAAATAAGTCAGGTTCCCTTCAAAGAAATTAAGATGCAGGCTAATTGAACTATTTTATTTTATAAAGTTGACATATTACCAAAGCACAACTACCTCCGTGGAAAGGTGATTGAACAGTAAGCACTGAGGAAAATATGGCAGGATGCAATGCTTCGTAATCATGAATGGGGGAACATGATTCACTTTTTTTTTTCCCAACACAGTAAGCATGGGAAAAAAATATGAAATTTGATTGCAAAGCAACATCCATCCTCTTCTGTCTCCTTTTTCTCATTGTAGTTCTTTTCCTAGGGAAGAAATACCAGATGTGCAGTGACTCACAAGCAATGCGAGGTGTCAGTTCTTCCTTGTCTTGAAAGACTAAACATTTCAAAAACACATTTTTAATTGTGGCAAAACCATTTGAAACTACCCTCCTTAAACATGACATCTTTTCTTATTTAACTTTTTCCCCTTAGATTCAGTGTAACTCAGACAGATCTCTCTGGGTGTTTGAAACTGAAAACACACACAAGGGGGCAATTTTGCAACTAATTCTGGGAAAGTCAGCCCAATTTATGCAAATATTTATATCCTTTTATGTCCTTAGTTTCCTCTATTATGTCTCTGCACATATATTTCAGGATATTTGTCCAAAGGAACACTAAGTATTTTTTTATCTTCATTTTTCTGATTATATACAGTATGAAGAACATTAAAGAAATTCTCAAATAAAAATGACTTATCCCATTAGCTACAAATAATTTTCTTCTCAGACATTCCATTCATATATTTTAATGTAGTTAAGATTATAAAGCTCTCTATATAATTTTCACCCTTATTATTTTACCCTGAGTAATTTACATATCATTAAAATATCTTTCAACACATTATGCTTATTGCTAATGTTTGATTTTTAGACGGTTTTCATTTTTTTGTTGTTGTTTTTTCGACACGGAGTTTGGCTCTCGATGCCCTGATTGGAGTGCAATGGCTCCATCTCAGCTCCCGCAACCTCTGCCCCCCAGGTTCAAGTGATTCTCCTGCATCAGCCTCCCGAGTAGCTGGGATTACAGGCATGCGCCACCATGCCCAGCTAATTTTGTATTTTCAGTAGAGATAGGGTTTCTCCATCTTGGTCAGGCTGATCTCAAACTCCTGACCTCGGGTGATCTGCCCGCCTCAGCCTCCCAAAGTGCTGGGATTATAGGCGTGAGCCACTGTGCCCAGCCAATTTTTTTACTATTACAAATTATGTAGTCATCCGCTTTTGTACATTTCCTGAGCACTGAGTCATAGATGAGGAACTGCTGTATCAAATAATATATATTATACGTAATTTGAGGTAGTTGATTTCTATTTCTAAATAGCGTTTTAAAAGATGGTAAAAGTTGACTTTCTCACATATAATACATAAGAACAATCCCTCTCACTATATTTTAGAACACACAGGGCATTATTTGTTTACCTTTCAAATATGACGATCAAAATGTAATGTTCTTATTGTTCTAATCGGCTTTTTTGATTAATAGAATTATTGAAATTTTATATGGGTGTGTTATACATGCACATTTACAATAATATGTTTATATTTATCAGTTTCTACCAAATTGCATAATATATAAGCAAATATGTCTCTTATATGGTAAATTTATTTACCTTTCTGAGGCTTCCCTTAGCGTTCATGTTTCCATGAATGTAATCACAACCTCTGATTTGGTAGAGAACTCTACCCTGTATTTGAAGCTGGGATCAAACAGTCCAGAAAAATGATCTTTCAAGAATCTGATTCCTGAGAGGACACGCTATAAATAGATCTATCTGGGCCTCTCTGTTCTCAGGTATGCACAGCATTTACTCTAAGTTTGTTCTAAAAAGCTAACCCATGATTTACGGAGCCATTGGAAGGGAAAGCCTTGGGAGGCCGAGGTGGGTGGATCACGAAGTCAAGAGATCGAGATCATCCTGGCCAACATTGTGAAACCTTGTCTCTATTACAAATACAAAAATTAGTCGGGCACAGTGGGAGGCACCTGTAATCCGAGATACTCGGGAGGCTGAGGCAGGAGAATTGCTTGAACCTGGGAGGTGGAGGTTGCAGTGAGCTGAGATCGTGCCACTGGACTCCAGCCTGGGTGACAGAGCGAGACTCCATCTCAAAAAAACAAACAAACAAACAAACAAAACAAAACAAAACAAAACAAAAAACAACAACAACAGAAGGAAAGGGAAAGCCAGAGTTTATTAGTTAGTTATTCTCCAAGGAGGTGTCAGCCAATGCCAAGAGAGGATGAGATCACTCTCATTTCCTATCCGGCCTTTCGGATCAGTCCACTCTGTTCCTTTCAGGGGCAATAAGATAACGAACTGGAGTATCCTGAAAGACTTCACTTGATAGCCATGTGCCCCCTTGTTTATTGCTAAGTATGACATCAGGAGGCCATATGGACTGACTTGGGGGTGATTTTTGAAAGGAATTATTAAAATGAGTCATAGTAAGTACAATGGATAAACACAAAGACATGAAAACTTGGACCTTTAATAATTTGATAATGTTTTGGACAGAGTTACAGCTAATCATACACAGAGATACCAAAGAAGAAGCCGAAAGTCTTTTAAAATAGCAGAAGACATGGTACCATCAAACAAATGACAAGAAAAAACTCACAGCTTTCAACAGATTCTCCCAAAGGCTCAGCTGTCCAAATTCGGTACCACTAGACTAGAGAGAGTAATTGTTAGCATTGTCAGCATTTGCCAATGCTAGTCTAACCCCTCGTCCTTACAGTAGTAGCACCTGCAAGACCAGTGTTGAGAATGTCTTAGCCTTTCCTATTTGCAGGACCTCTGCTGGACTCTTTCTGCTTGTTACAAACATTAAATCCCATTTCTCACACTTCAAGCATGGATTCCCAATTTCACCTCCTCCATCTCAGGAGCAAGAAATTAAAGCACAGTACCAGCTTCTTCCAAAAATGCTTTTCAGCTCCGCATTCTGAATTTTTCTCTGACTGCACCCTAAACCATCAAGCTATTCTCAATGGTAAATTAATAGTAAATGGTAAATACTCATGATAAATGCCCTTTGCTTATATTTATTATATAATAGTCACCATTAATTTGCATCTACTACACACTAGGCATTATTGGTAGTAGTTTTTAGGAAGTACACATATATTTTTACAATCTATAAAGTAATTATATTAGGATTATAATTATTATTACTAGTTACTATTTATTTCATGCCTACTTTGTCCCAGACACTGGATTGAATGTGTTGTTTTAATAATGTTTATAACCTTCTCAACAAATCTATATGATAGGTATTAAAGTCATTTTTTAAATGATGAAACTAAGATTCAAAGAGATGAATTAACTTATATATGAAGTACTTATTATTTTGGTTGACACCTAGAAAATGCCCAATATTACCTACTTTATTATTAATGTTACATGGTTTGCTATCGATATTAATTTTGGGAAGTCATGGGACATGTCCCTTGAATGGAGATTTGGCTAGGGAAGGTATGCTATATACAAAAAAATTAATGTTTGTACCTTTGAGCACCAATATTAATAATGGCTGGGTATAGTGGCTCACACCTGTAATCCCAGCACTTTGGGAGGCCGAGGTGGTGGGTCATGAGGTCAGGAGTTCGAGACCAGCCTGGCCAACATGGTGAAACTCCATGTGTAGTAAAAATACAAAAATCAGCCGGGCGTTGTGGCAGGCACCTGTAATCCCAGCTAAGTGGGAGACTCAGGCAGGAGAGTCACTTGAACCTGGGAGATGAAGGCTGCAGTGAGCTGAGATCACACCACTGTACTCTAGCCTGGGTGACAGAGCACAATTCTGTCTCAAAAAAAAATACTAATAGTATTATTGTTAGTAACATTAAAATAATACTAACAATACCATTAATGATGTTACTGAGATATACTGTATTACATTAGTATATACTATATTAATACTCTTATGTTAATAGCATTAATATTAATTTAGAGCATTATTATATATACTATATTATACATAATATAGTATATTAATAGTATTAATATTATATTAATGCAATGATTATACTAAAACACTGCTACTATTAATACTATTACATACTATAACAATACTAATAAAATAGCTCAGTTTTAAGTACCTACTGTATGCCAAGCAGTAGGCTAATATCTTTTGCAGTGTTTACTTTGTTTCAGCCTTAAAAATCTTTGTGCAACAAACTCTTGTGGTACTTTCTGATTTACAAATGAAGAAACAAAGGATAACAGAGATGAATTATATAAGCTATATACCTTATAAGAAGAGAGCCAGGATTAGAATGTTGGCCCTCTAATTTAGAAGTCTTAGTTCTTAATCATTGTGCATTTGAGCTACACGGAATCTTATACATCATTTTGTATTTAACTTATTTTACATATGAAGAAACTAGGACCCAATAAGGAAGTAAAACTGCCCATGATTATATAGCATTTACTGGTCTACCTAAAATTTGCTAATAATAATAGCAGCCAAAACTAATTGCCTGTTCATTATGCATAGTCATGATGCAAATATTATCTTAGTTACAGTCCCAGTATCCAAGTAAATTAGGCTCCCTAGATCCCCGTTTTTACTATAAAGGAAACAAAAATTCAGACAGGTTAAGTAACTTGAATAATGTCAGTAACATCTCTCATTCAGTGCCCTTTCCAGGTCATCATGATGGTTTCCATGTTTTCTCTGGGGATGTGCTGAATCCACCTCAGACCAATTGTTCAATATTCAGAAATTTTGTGAGATGGTGGTCAAACATAGCTATTATTTAAACCTATATTTTATAGACTAATGATTTAATACATTACATTAAAAACAAAGTTAAGCCCTTTAGTACATTTTTTAGTCATTTTATTCACAATACTAATAATGTTAACAGCATTAATAATAAAATTAATACATAATACTAATAATACCAATATCATTACTACTAACACTGTATGCTTATTAATATTAATTATATTATTATTAATTTGCAAATATTAATATTATTTACTATATATTATATTATTTTACCACATCTCTAAATCCTAACTATTGTACTACATTTTACTATTACCTAGACTCTTGAAATTATGCGTCTATTGTATCTGTATGATCAGAGCACTATGTATTGTTTGGTTTCCTATGAGACATTTTCTCCCACTCTGCCTTTAGTGATGTCATGTTAGTAGCTTGAAACTGGCCATGGGAGAATTATTTACACCACCTAAATGGGCAAATGCTACAAATCAGGGCAATTATCTCCCCCATATAATCAGTTACTAAATAAATATTAGTACTTCCATGGGTCATGAGGATTAAAACAGAAGTCAAAAATGTTTTCCTGAATAAGTTAGGTCATATAAAGAAAACTCAAATTTATGTTATACACAATCAAAGGATATAATATAGGTTCACTGAACTTTAAAAAATTAACTAGGTGATATGAGTAGTACCTTTTGAATACAAATACTTTAAAGTGACAATTTCCAGGAAATTCTAGCCGATATTCAAACTAGGAGGCTTTTAAGCATAACGAAACCTGTCTTTACTTCTGTATATCATGCAGACAACTTATTGTAAGACAAAGGGTGGAAGGAAGATGATTCTAAATTTATACAATATACTGCAAGGTAGAAACATGATCAACAACTACGGTTTCTATTGGTAGATTCCAACCTTACAAGGGACAATATAGTGAAGAGTAATGCTAAACCTAACAGTCAAAAAAAAAAAAAAAAAAATTCCATTCAAGTGTGAGAGTCCATTCATTAGTGGTGCACAGCCTAAGAGGTGGAAACCAGCCCATGTGACTCACCCCAGACTTTGCCTGGCTTGGTAATTTGATGCAAAGCATTTTACCCCGTGGGTCACTGGTTCAACCTGGCTTACACTGACAGTAAATGAAAGCTGCTGGCAGAAGAAGGTGATTTAATGCTCTGAATGAAATGAAGTAGTTATCTCAGCTCAATCCTGAATGTTCTCCTATTCCTTTCTGTAACACTTAGCAGTCATTAGCACCCTTGTTTGTTGACAGTTTTGGCAGAAAGGCCAAGATAATAAAATGCCCAGAGATTAAAATCACATCTCACCTCGGTGGTTCCTCCAGAACAGAGCTGGAAAGAAAAATCTTCTTCTGCCACTTGTTCCCATTAGAGAGCTTTAATTCCCAGCATAATGCTTTTCTCAAAGAGCCTGGAGTCAAGAGTTCAAAAGAGCACTAGAGGGGGAAAAAACAATTGTAAAGCCTCTTGCTCTGACATTTCCCTTTTGATTTTAGATAGGAAAATTCAACATTTCTAAAGTCTCGTGCTTAAATCAAATTATTTGGAAGATATTTTCAGTAGGGGAAAATTTTGAACGGCTGAATTTTGTTTGTGTTTGTAGGACCTATTTTGAAATCATTAAGTTGGGACAATAATAAATTATAGTGTGGAATTTTAGAAAACCTCATAATGATAGAAAAGAGTAGTTGAGCAAAGTGATCTCTCTCAACTCTTTTAAATATTTAGATCCCTGGATAAAAGGCCAGGTGGTTGTCATAGAATCAGAGACTGGGACACAAACCCAAGTGTCTAAGAGGGCATTCACTTTTGTCCCTAGTCTACCATTTACCAGTACTATGATCTTCAAATGATATGCATGCTGAACTAGATGGACTCTGATTTCCTATAGTCCAGATCTGTTTTTAAGCAAATAAAATATTCTTACACTCATTTTACCAGTGAAGTACTTAAATGTGTTAATATATTTAAAGTACTTGAAGCAAGGTCTGAAACATAATAAGTCCTATATAAATCTGTGTCCTTATATTATTGATGTTATTATTATTTAAAGAATAAAATAAATTTCCCAAAACAAATTGTAGAGGAAAAACTAAAACTCCAGCCCTACACATGTTTTATTTATTGATTTTTTTCATCAAAATACAGAATATTAAGCTGTCACATGCAATAGGTCATCATTTCCCAAACTGTTTTTTTTAGGAACAATAATCCTTCAAGACACTCCTTTGTAAAATTATTCCTTGGACAAAAATAAAATATGGGACATGCTGCTTACTATATCCCTTCTTAGAAAAAAAGAGTGCACATTAGCTTATTAAAGACTCTGCAGGCAGGCACAGTGGCTCAAGGCTATTAATCCCAGTGACTCAGGAGGCTGAGGTAGGAAGATTGCTTGAGTCCAGGATTTTGAGGTTACAGTGAGCTATGATTGCACCACTGCCCTCCAGCTTGGACAACAGAGCAAGACCCTATCTCAAAACAGAAAAAAAAAAAAAAAAAAGACTTTGAGTAGTCTTTCATGAAGTAAATATATTCAATTAGGCATATACGTTGGTTTAAATGTGTCCTTCCAACATGTATGTTGAAACTTAATCCTCAATGCAATAGTATTAAGAGGTAGGGTCTTTAGGAGATCATTAGGTCATGAGGGCTTTGTTCCCATGAATGGAATTGGTGCCCTTATAAAAGAGGCTGAGATAGCCTGTCTGGTCCTTTTGCCTTTCTACCTTTTCTAGCATGTAAAGATGCCAGAAAAAGATTTCATGGATGGAACAGGCTCTCATTAGTACCAGATCTGCTGGTGCTGTGATCTTGGACTTCCCAGCCTCCAGAATTGTGAGATATAATTTTACAATTTTACAATACAAATTACCCAGTCAAAGCTATTTCTGTTACTGTCACAGGAATAGACTAAGACAGCATAATTTGATATTCTCAAACTAATTTGACACAAATTTTATTAGCACATAATATCTATATGGCTCTCCAAATGAACTACATAGGTCTCCTTTTCCAGATGTATAGAAATTAAGTCTTAATCACAGCATTTGACCATTTATACCACTTTAGACAAGCACTTACTAGGTGCTGGACTCCATGCTAAACTCTTTATAGCCATTACCCATTTAATTCTTATAACTCTGGAGGTCAGTGCCTTCATCATATCTCTACACAGAAGCAAGGGGAAGCTCATAGATATTTAGCAATTTGTATAAAATAATACAACTAGTATTTGATTGTAGGTTTATCAGGCTGCAGGACCTAGGCTTTCAACCTCTAAGCTCTTTTGAGTAACTATAAGTAAATGAGCAGATGCTTCCTAACTAAAGCTGGGGTGCAGGCTGAGGTTGGACAGAGTGCCCCACTGAGAGGAACCTTGAACAAATGCCTCCTAAGTGACCCCAGATGGTGGAGCTAAGAAAGTGAGAAGGCGAAGAGGAAGCCAGAGTACAGATTCCCTGTGTCACAGTCAGAGCCACTTAGGGAAAGGGCAGGCCACCCTGGTAAGGAGTGAACATTCTTTATGGGAATAGTATAAGCAGGAGTTAGATACACCTCCACTTTCATACATTTCTCCCCATCTGTCAGCATGTGTGTTCTCTGTATGTTTGCACTACACTATTCAACCATTTTCCTACATATGGATATTGGTATTGTTTGACATTTCTTACAATTTAAACATTCTGCAATTATTTTTCAAATGCAATAAACTGATTCTAAAGTTCATGTGGGAAAAAAATGCAGGAATTGTAGGAAAGTCTTAAAACACAGTAATGGTGATATGGTGAGGGCTCTGTTGCTTGTTAAACTTAATATAATGTTAGTATGCTCAAAATAATAAAGTACTTTTTCAGGCATATACAAATAAATTAAGGAATAAAATTCAAAACCAGGAAAAAATTCTCTCTATAGAATTCAATAGAAAAAAATCTGAGCCCTGCAAGTCAATGAGGAAATGAGAGATTTACCAAAAATTGGTTTTGGGAATGATTATTTATTAGAAGAAAATAAATGTAGTCAATTATGTGCTCATAAACAAACATGAATTCAAGACAAATTTCCAAACATAAAAATAAAAGTATTAAAAAAAAATACCTATGTGTATTAACTTGGGGAAGAGGGAAGCCTAGTAAAGAAGATGAAAACAAAAAGTTGTAAAGGAAAAATAAAATGCCAGAAGAACTTATAAGACAACAAACCAAAAATACCTTTGGATGGGAAGAAGCAACTTAATAAAATTAAAAGAAACATTACAGGTTAGAAGAAAACATTTTCTACACAAATAAAACATGATTAATACTCTCAAGATACAAGTAGTTCTTCAAATTAGTAAAGAGAACATACGACTCAAAAAAATTGATATTCAGGGAATTTATAACAAAGGCAACAAGAAATGATGTTACCAAAATGACAGAGTAGGAGATGCCAGCCTTTATCACCCCATAATAAAGCAAACAGAGATAGCCGTCCCAAAACCAAAATAACACTGAGAGGGCTCAAGGGCTCAATTAAGAATCTCAGCGTATCTGAGATGCCAGAAGACATCTAGGAACAAAGAAGAAAGTTGGAGGATATTAGTTTCAGCCATGTGGTGGAAATCAACATGATGCCCAGTGACCTGTTCCACAGAGGAGGATCTTTTGCCATTGAGTTAAGCAACAGACTTTCCCACTGCTGAACCACAGAGAGAGAGAGAGGGAGAGAGAGAGAGATACAGCTGCACATTCTTCCCCCACCAAGAAGCAGCCAGTATCAAGCCACTTCAGAAATAGTGACCACTTCTCCCAACCTCATGCATGCTGTAATTCTCAAGTCTTGGCCACCCGGAGAGTGCTCCCACTCCAAACAGGCTCTGTGGCTGCACTGAACCTACTCACATTTCAGAAGTGGGAGCCACAACGATAAGAAGTCAGTCCACATTCTGGGCCTCAAAGGCCCTGAAGGCCTATCTGAGTACCTTTTGGAAGCAGCTCAGCTAACGTAGAGAGCTAGGCCCTGCCCTGATCCTGGAGCCACTATAAATCTGTGGATGCCTGTACTCCGGTTCTTGGCTCCCTGACCATTTTATAAGCACCCACATGTCACATACAGTTACCAATACAGTAGCCAGGTGCCGACACCAGTGACAATACTGCCCAAGATTCCAGAGCTGTAGTCCCTCCATGCATGCCCATGCTTCAAGCCTCAGCCTCATAGATGCTCCATAGGTGCCACCCATCAGACTACTGCCAACATGAGCAGGCCTACAGCAGGATGCAGTTCCAAGAGTGATCCACTCAGTCAGAACTTCCCCAGTGAAAGAAAAAGACATCAGGAAGACCTTAGTTGCTACTATCTCCGAAGACTCCAACAATTTTTTGCTGCCACTGCAGACATCCACAGCACTGATGCTAAGGATTCCTGGGATGTTTGTCAACAGATACCTTAGCAGACAGATCTGCACAGAGCCTACACAGTAGGCATCCCCAGTGTTTCCAGAATTTTTACATCTCAAGGGAGTGCCCTTGCACCTACTGTAGGGGAACATCTTCCACGGTCAAACTGATTTTTAAAGTCTGCGAGAGTTGACTGCATACCAAATGAGCAGACATCAATGTAAGGTAACAAGAAACATGAAAAAAAAAAAAAAACAAAAAAAAACAAGGAGACATAACACCACACACACACAAACACAATCTCCCAGTAGCTGATCCTAAGGAAATGAAAATATACAAAATACTTGACAAATACATAACTCAAAATAACTGTTTAAGGAAGCTCTGCAAACTTTAAGAAAATACAGAGAAACAATTTTATAAATTCAGAAAAACAGTAAAGCACCAAAATGATAAAGTTAAAAGAAAGATTCAAATTATGAGAAAACCCCAGAAATTCTGGATTTTAAAAATACAATAAATGTAACAAGGAATGCTGTAGAGAGGTTGATAGCAGAATTGATCAAGTAGAAAAAAAAATCTGTGAACTTGAAGACAGGTTATTTGAAAATACACTGTGAGAGGAGAAAAAACAATGAATAGGAATGAAGAAAGTTAACAGGATTTATGGAACAGCATTAAAAGAACAAATATTCAAATTACAGGAGTTTAAAAAGAAGAGAAAGACAAAGGGACAGAAAGCTGGTTTAAAAAAAAAAACCACAACTGAAAACTTTCCAATTTGGGAGAAAGATATAAATATCCAGGTACAGGAAAGTCAAGGGTCTCTAATCAGATTCAATCCAAACAAAACTACACCAAGATATACGAAAACTATAAAAAATCAAAATAAAACTACATAAAATTACAAAATAATTTTAATGCTTCTAAAAGCATCAAGAGAAAAGAAGCAAATTACATAAACAGAAACTTTAATAAGGCTAGCAGCAGATTTTTCAGCAGATATCTTAATGCTAGGAGAAAGTAGGATAATATATTCAAAGCAATGAAGGAGAAAAACAACTGCCAATTAAAAATACTGTACCTATGGCTGGGCACGGTGGCTCACACTGTGGGATTAAACCTATAATCCCAGCAGTTTGGGAGACTGAGGTGGGCAGACTGTTTAAGCCCAGGAGTTTGAGACCAGTCTGAGTAACATGGCAAAATCTCATCTCTACAAAAAAGACAAAAATTAGGCAGGTGTGGTGGTGCTTGCTGGTAGTCCCAGCTACTCGGGAGGCCAAGGTGGGAAGATCAATTAAGACCAGGAGATTGAGGCTGCAATGAGCCGTGCACTCCAGCCTGGGCAACACAGCGAGACCCTATCTCAAAAAAAAAAAAAAAAAAAAATACTGTACCTGGAAAGGCTGTCTTTTAGAAATAAAAGAGAGAAATGATCTTTCTAGACAAATAAAAGTTGAAGGAGTTTATCACCATCAGACTTGTTTAAAAGAAAAAAATAAATGGAGTTCTTCAAGTTGAAAGAAAAAGATTAGTAACTCTGAAACATATTAAAGTATAAACTCACTAGTAAAAGCAAATACCCAGTAACATTCAGAATTATCTGATACTATAACAGTGGTGTATAAATTGCTTAAATCTTTAGTATGAAGGTTAAAAGACAAAACTATTAAAAACAATAGCTACAACAACTAAGGGATACACAATGTAAAAAGATATAAATTGTGACAACACAAACATAAAATATGGGTGAAAGAAGTGTAGTTATTTTATTCAATAAAAGTTAACTTGTTATTAGCTTAAAATAGCTTGTCATAAGTACAAGATATTGTATATAATTATCGTGGTAACCATAAAGCAAAACCTGTAATAGATACATCCATGATTTTTTTAAAAGTAAAGAATGAAAGCATACCACTACAGAAAATCATCTAATCATGAAGGAAGATGACAAGAGACGAATAAAGGAGCAACGGATCTATAAAACAACCAGAAATCAATTAAATGGCAGTAATAAGTTCTTACCTATCAATAATTACCTGGAATATAAGTGAATTAAATTATCCAATCAAAAGACAATGAACTGAATGGACCAAAAACCATGACCCAACTCTACGCTGCATACAAGTGACTCAATTCTCCTTCAAGGACACATATAAATTAAAAGTGAAAGAATGGACGAAGATATTCCATGCAAGTAGAAACCAAAGAAGAAATGCCTATACTTATCTTGAATAAAATAGACTTTATGTCAAAAACTAAAATGAGAAAAAATTATTACATATATTATATAATGATAAAAGGGTCTATTCATCAAGAGGATCTAACAATTTTAAATATATGTGCCCAACACTGGAGCACCTAAATAAAGGAAATATTAATAGATCTGAAGAAGGAGAAAGACTATAATACAACATTACAAGGGGACTTCAATAGCTCACTTTCAACAACGGACAGATAATCTTAACAAAAAATCAATTAAAAAAACACATTGAATATGAACTACAATTTGGACCACATAGACCTAACAAAAATATATAGAAATGTCATTCAATAGCAACAGAATACGTATTCCTTTAAAGCACACACAGAACATCACACACACAAATTAGTATGTTTTCTTCATGATGTTAACTGAACATCTACTGAGAACACCTGGACACAGAGAGGAGAACAGCACACACTGGAGCCTATCAGAGGGTGGAGCTGGAAGGAGGGAGAGGATCAGGAAAAATACTAATGGATACTAGGCTTAACAGCTGTGAGGTGAAAAAATCTTTACAACACACCCCCATGTCACAAATTTACTTATATAACAAACCTGCACATGTAACTCTGGACCTAAAAAGAAGAAATCAGTAGATCTTCTATACATTAACAGTGAACTATCTAAAACAGAAATCAAGAAAATAATCTCATTTACAAGAGCAACAAACAAATATTTAGAAATAAATTTAACAAAGGAAGTGAAAAATCTGTAAACTGAAAATTATAAAACATTGATGTAAGAAATTGAAGACACAAATAAATGGGAAGATATCCTGGGTTGATGGATTGGAAGAATTACTATTGTTAAAATGTCCACACTACCCAAAGCTATATATGCTTTCAATGAAGAAAATTAACAGGATCTCTATCAAAATTCCAATAATATTTTTCATAGAAATAGAAAAACACAATCCTAAAGTTCATATGGGAACATGAAAGACCCCAGATATCCAAAGCAATCTTGAGTAAAAAGAACACAGCCAGAGGATCACACTACTTGATTTCAAAATCTATTACTAAGCTATAGTAATCAAAACAGCCTACTAGAATCAGACATATAGGCCAATGGAAGAGAACAGAAAGCCCAGAAATAAATCCACACATTTATGGTAATTGAGTTTTGACAAAGACTTTCAAGAACAGACAACAGCAAAACAACAATCTCTTCAAATAGTTCTGGGACAACTGTATATTCACATGTAAGAGAAAAAAAAATAAACCTTCATCTCCCACTGTATTAAAAAACTCAACTCAAAATGGATAAAGAGTTAAGTATAAGCCCAGAAATAGTAAAACTACTAGAAGAAAAGATAGGGAAAATCTCCATGGCATGGTCTGGGCAATGATTTTTTAGATATGATCCCAAAGGCAGAGACAACAAAAGGAAAAAATAGACAAAAGGAATTACATTGTCTAAAAAGCCTCTGAGCAGCAAAGTAAACAATAGAGTGAAGATGTAACCTATGGAATGATAGAATATATTTGTAGACCATACATCTGATCAGGGGTTAATATCCAAAATGTATAAGGAATTCAACTCAAAAGAAAGAAAATAACCCAACTAAAAAATGAACAAAGCAATTGAATGGACATTCCTCAAAAGAAGACATACAAATGGCCATCAGTTACATGAAAAAGTGTTCAACATTACTACTTGTCGGGGAAATACAAGTTAAAACAACGAGATATCACTTCATACCTGTTAGAATGGCTATTTTCCAAGACGCGAAAGAGAAGTGTTGGCAAGGATGTGGGGCAAAAGGAATACTTGTAGGCTGTTGGTACAAATGTAAAGTACTACAGCCATTATGAAAAACAGTCTCAAGGCTCCTCAAAAAACTAAAAAGAGAACTAGCATATAATTCAGCACTCCCACTAATGGGCATCTATCCAAGGGAAATATAATCAGTATGTTGAAGAGTGAGATACCTACTCTCCCATGTTCACTGCAACATTATTCACGATAGCCAAGATAAGGAATCAACCTAAGTGTCCATGTACAGACGAAGAGATGAAGAAAATGTGGTATACATATGCAATAGAATACCACTCAGTCTTTAAAAAAGAAATAACGTTATTTGTGATAACATGGATAAACTTAGTGGACATTATATTAAGTGAAATAAGTCAGGCACAAGGAAAGCAGATATTATGTGATCTCACTTACATGTGGAATCTAAAAAATTGAACTCACAGAAACAGAGATTGAAAGTGGTGATTACCAGAGACTGGGAAATGGGAGAATTGGGGAGACATTGGTTAAAGTGTGTCACCAAAATGTGTCCGGAACTGGAGGGTTCTTGGTCTCGCTGACTTCAAGAATGAAGCCGTGGACCCTCTCAGTGAGTGTTACAGTTGTTAAAAATGGTGTGTCTACAGTCTGTTCCTTCAGATGTGTCCACAGTTTCTTCTGGTGGGTTTGTGGTCTCACTGACTTCAGGAGTGAAACTGCAGACCTTCGCAGAGAGTGTTACAGTGAGTGTTACAGCTCTTAAAGGCGGCGCATCTGGAGTTGTTCCTTCCTCCCGGTGGGTTTGTGGTCTCGTTGGCTTCATGAGTGAAGCTGCAGACCTTTGTGGTGAGTGTTACAGCTCATAAACTTTGTTTTGAGTGCTCATAAAGGCGGCATGGATCCACAGAGTGAGCAGCAGCAAGATTTATTGTAAGCAGCAAAACAACAATGCCGCCACACTGTATAAAGGCATCACAGCAGGTTGCTGCTGGTTGGTTCAGGCAGCCTGCTTTTATTCCCTTATCTGACCCCACCCATATCCTGCGGATTGGTCCATTTTACAGAGAGATGATTGGACTGTTTTGACAGGGTGCTGATTGGTGTGTTTACAATCCCTGAGCTAGACACAGAGTGCTGATTGGTGCATCTACAATCCTCTAGCTAGACATAAAAGTTCTCCAAGTCCCCACTAGACTCAGGAGCCCTCCTGGACTCACTCAGTGGATCCTGCATCGGGGCTGCAGGAGGAGCTGCCCACCAGTCCCGAGCCATACCTGCACTCTTCAGTCCTTGGATCAGGCGCCACCGAGTAGGGGGCGGTGCCCATTGGGGGAGGCTTGGTCGCACGGGAGCCCACCGTGGAGTGGGGGCTCAGGCATGGCAGGCTGTAGGTCCTGAGCCCTGCCCCACGGGGAGGCAGCTGAGGTCTGGTGAGAATTCGAGCGCAGCATCGCTGGGCCAGCGCTGCTGGGGGACCCGGGGCACTCTCTGCAGCTGTTGGCCTGGGTGCCACGCCCTTCACTGCCTGGGGCCAGGGACCCTGAGCCCGCGCCCGCGCGCACTGGCTGGCGAGCACCACGCACAGCCCCGGCTCCTACTCGCGCCTCTCCCTCCACACCTCCCGGCAAGCAGAGGGAGCCGGCTCCGGCCTGGGCCAGCCCAGAGGGGGTTCCCACAATAGAGTGGCAGGCCGAAGGGCTCCTCAAGTGCCACCAGAGTGGACGCCAAGGCAGAGGAGGTGCGGAGAGCGAGGGTCGCTAGCATGTTGTCACCTCTCTAAAGGACACAAAATTTCAATTACACTAGAGAAATAAGTGTAAGAAAAGTATTGTACATCATGGTGACTGATAACAATATATGTTTGCTAATTGCTAAGAGAGTAAATTTTAAATGTCTCACCACAAAACAAACATTATTTGAGTTAATATATATATTAGCTTGATTTAGCCGATTTACAATATATACACATATCAAAACATCATGTAAGATACCATAACAACACTATTTTTGTCAATTAAAAATAAAATTAAATAAACAAATAAAAGCAACAACACAATAAAACGTTTGCCCCTTCATATTGTCAAACATTTAAGATCATGTTAACACAAAATGCCCACGAGATTGTGAGGAAACAGCACTCTCATACACTAATGATGAGTCTGGCAATTTCTACACATTTTGGAATGTAAATCTCCCTATATTTATTAAACTATAAGTAAGCATATCATTTGATTTAGCATTCCACTTCTGGAAACTCTCATTTTCAGAAAATAAACTCATACGTGTAGAATGATACTCTTTTCAAACAGAATTTTGGTTTATCACATCCTGTATAAAAAAGATAAATACTCAGAAAAGTATGAGCCAGTTTGAGCCTATTTGAGCTCCCATACTTCAATGTACTTTCCATTTGATGTTTCCATTTCTCTGGGTAAGAAAACCATAGGAGAAAAAAAATGTCAACAAAATAGAGCCTGTACTTTCTTTACTCAATGGAAAAGCTAGTGAGAAAGGGGTACCAAAAAAAAAAAAAAAAAAAAAAAAAAAGCTAAGAAAGAACAAATGAAGGTATGGGGGACTCAGCCAGGAAGCCATGGGGAAACAAATGAGTAAAGTAATCCTGCCCCCCAAGGTTTGCAACTTAGTGGGATACAAAGACAGATATTAAGCAAAAGGGATACACAAAAGATGGCAGTGGTTTAGGGGAAGAGCAATCACAGGACAAGTACAAGCAAATCTCAGGGTTAAATCCTCAGCAGTTTAATTTTCCACTATTTATCATGGAAGATATATAACAAAGGTCAGTCCAATTTTTTGTCTTACTTTGTATAAACATAAAAACAAAAATAGTTTCAATGTTCAGCCACACAGTGTTTTAGACCTGGATATTAACTACATCTGCATAAGCTGAAGGGGAGAAGATTGAGAAACACACACACACACCCACGCACACAATTATGCACATTTCTTAACTACTGCCACCCCTCATGGTGTCAAAAGGAAAGCATTATCTTTCTTAGAATTTTCTTACAAAGATAGTAAATAGATACACACCATACAACCTGATTTAAAACCAGTTTCTCCTATACAATATTTTAGTTTGATCTCCAATTCTCCAATTTCTCTTCAAGAAACCAAATTACCTAATGATCATTGAATAAAAAAGTGGCGCCAAATATATTGTAGTGCTTGTATAAATGCAGTTGACCACATACTTATTGAGTAACTGTATTTCATGCATTTTGTTAGGCATTAAGGGAGAAATATGGAGAAATATATGATACAGTTTATCATAAAAGAGTAACATCAAAATAGAGTCATATATCCACATCTGCTGATTTCTGACAAAGGAGGAATTGAGGAGCTGGGACTCAGAGTTGTCAAGATCTAAAAATAAATTTACCCCCTTATTACCATAATATGTCTGATTTGACACTTTGCTCCATATGTATTTTTTAGGGACATAAGACACATTATTATTTTTTAAGAGATGTAAGACAGCATGTGTCCCTCTCCTTGCCAAAAAGCACATTTTCTACAGTTCTCAATCTTTTACATGATTTACTGGTCACAAATAATGGTAACAAAGCAGCTGCTCTTTATTGAGTGTTTACTGGGTATCAGGTGCTATGCTGAGCATTTATATAAGTGGCCTCCAGTTTTCACGACAACCCTGTGAGGTATGTATTTTCGTTATTTTACAGATTAGGAAACCTGTAGGCTCAGAGTTATTAATAAGTTGGGAAAGATCTTACCACTATCACATGGCAGATACGGGTCTCAGACTCATGTGTGTTGAACTCCAAAGCACATTGTTATTCTACTGCCTAAAGACAGAACCTTTGGGAATATAGACGTCTTACAATTTTTGCTACAATATTCACTTCTCCACTTTATGACATCTTTTTTTTGTTGTTACTCTTTTCTGCCTGACAGGGCCTACAGATCAGAGTTAATTTGCATGACTATTTCATTTAGGAGTCAAGAAACTAAATATTGGCCAGGCATAGTCGCTCACACCTGAAATCCCAGCACTTTGGGAGGCCGAGGCAGGTGGACCACTTGAGGTCAGGAGTTTGAGACCAGTCCGGCCAACATGGTGAAACCCCATCTCTACCAAAAATACAACAAATTAGCCAGATATGAAGGTGTGTGCCTATAATCCCAGCTACTCAGGAAGCTGAGGCCAGAGAGTCAGTTTAACCTGGGAGGCGGAGGTTGCAGTGAGCTGAGATCGTGCCATTGCACTCCAACCTGGGCAACAGAGCGAATCTCCATCTCAAAAAAAAAAAAAAAAAGAAAAAAGAGAAGCTAAATATTACCTACTATTTATTTTACTTTTAGAGAATCTACCACTCAAAAATGTTACTGTATGTACAGGAATGAAAAGTGAAAATAACTCGAAATGGTAAATACAGGTCTTCTGTTAAGAAAGATTTGATTTGCCTTTGTCCCTGTTTCTGCAAAAGTAAGAGGGCATGGAATGCCTAGGCTGGTTTTGATGTCTATTAGATAGATTTCTCCTGAGAAGCTGGGATAATCTCTTATATTTATATAGTGGCTATCATATCCCTGGCACTTAGCAATTGTCAGAAAGTGATTAGATAAGAGAACCTTAAGAGATTAGTGTAATATAACCCAGACTTTAATGCATCTGTTCTCTGTTGGCCTTCGAAGTCAGGCCCCACATGCCATTTTTTTTCCACAGTAAATCCAAGGGTAACTGTAGGTTTTTATGCTACGATTTGTTTTTCTATTCAGTTGGTTTTAATACTATCATCCTGGTGTGTGGATCTTCTTTGCCACATGGTGTTTAAACACTCGATTGTCCTTTCTTTTGCAACTTCAGTATCATAAAATGAAGGCTCTTCAATTATATACCAAAGTTTGACCATTATTGAGGTGGACCTCTATCTTAACTCACTTTTTTTTTTAAAGAAAAGAAATGATTAATTAATCTCTTCTCCTAATCCCCAGACTCCACATTTTTCCAGAACACTCCATTTCTCTTCAACTCACTCCATTTCTCTTAAGTCCATAGGACTTGGGGCAAAAAGGATGCTTAGTGATTGGTTGTAAATATTGGGATAAAAAGCAAGCCTTTTTCACATCCCTTTGATTATTTTTACAGATTGCCCAATGTTCCTTTTTAAAGACTGTTAACGTTTCTTAAAAGCCCCAGAATGATTGCTGATACTAATCCTAATGCATATCGAAGCATATTGGCCTCTTGGCTGGGTTTCAGTGTTTGAAATTGAATGCACATTGAACCCTACCAGTTCCCCTTCTTGCTCTCCTATCCTTTTATATACCGATCCACACATATACACAGGTTTTTGGTCTTACATGGCCCGTAAGGTTCAAAGCATGTCATCAAAATACTTAGGCACAGTTCTTCACCACTACCACCTTTCCTTGATGTCAAATGAATACCTTGCCTTTCGTAGGCTTTTCTTACAAAGATACTAAATATATACATACCACACAGTTGGCTTACAATCAGTTTCTCCAATATAATATTCAGTTTGATCTCTAATTTATTATCATCTCAATCCATGTAGCTCTTCCTATCTGAAACAATGTCTTTGATGAAATGTTTGATATGAGCTCTGAATTCTAATAATATTCTAATCCTTACTTCCAACTTACTTATTCTTTCACATGGCCCACCTCTTCCTTTGCGTTATATATATGAGGTATTTTGTTATTAATCAAAGAAGAGTTACTAAGTTATTAAGAGGAATATAGAATTATTATTAGAGTTACTAAGAGGAATATAAAATCATTAAAAAAAGATTATTCTGAAAATTCTTTATCTGCATAGACACCTCCCCCAACACACACACACAGCCTCAGCATTTTCCTTTTAAGACTGAAAAATGGAAGAATACTAGAATCATAAAATTTCTTTTGTTGTCTTCACAGTACGTTTCCATGATTGGCTTGAGTTAGCTCTCAAAATTGAAATTTCTTTAATTAAATATGTGGAATTTTTAAATATAGAAGTACAATACACTAAGCAAAGTAATATTAACTGGTGTTTTTATATGGCTTTTGTCTTACATTAAAATTTTTGCCCTTAAAGATCCAGGAAAGAACTAAGGTCATAGTGGAAATATTTTTAGAAGAGGGTGGGTTGCAAGATGTTTAAAACTCTGATATGCAAAAGAACTTCATTGTGAAGAACATAACTTTACTTCATTTTGTATTTTAATCCAGAGACAGATGATAGTATTCTCTTGAATACTACGCCTTTCTTGTCAACATGGTCCTGGCTAAACAAGCATGCCAAACTGGTCACATAACCTAATTTCAGTAGCCTTCTAAAGCTACTGGTAGTTTTGTAAGAGTTTTCCCTGAAGATCTCTGCTTTCCCTATTGCCCAGTTAAGATGAAAAGAGAAATTCATGTGTTTGCAGTCCTAGTAAGTGGAGAAATCACTAGTGCAAATCAAGGAGGTCAGAACAAAGAAATTCAGATTGACAGACCTGGTTTGAATGAGGAAAATAGTCTATTTATTTTGTAACTTCTCTGTATTAGATGTAAGCTCCATGTGATGTTAACTTCATGGAAGAAGAACATTGATTTAGAAGGAACTATACATTAGTTTTTATTATTTGTGTGTCTGCAAATCTTCAGGAATCTTGTTTTACATCAGAAAAGATTAATTGTTTGTCTTTTTCATCAGCCATTACTTAGGCTGTCATTTAAGTTGTCATGGAAGTTATTTAAATTGTCATTTAAGTTATCAGTTCAGTTATCAGTTCCATATTTTCAGTGATATAACCTCAAATTGGTCCTTTCAGGAGTTCCATATTTAAGGTTAATTTTGCAGTAAGTTGTTCTACCAAAAGCTGCATTGTCCAGAGGGCAGTTCAGATTTAATTATTTTGTAAGATTAATAGTAAGAAAAAAGCATGACCATAACATCGTATATGACTCACACCAACTTTGGATGTAAAAAATGAAACATCAAAAATGGATCACATCGAAGGAAAAGAAAGTCAATGTAGGAACATAACTGAGAGTGGACATCCTACTGGAAAGAAATGATAACACTGTGTTCAGGTGCTTTTTTATTCCTAATAATTAATTTAGTAAAGTACTGTGTTAAGTATAGAAATCACAACTGTGACACATTGAAAATTTCCGTTGTTTGTCAAAGGTCCTTGGCTGAGTGGATTGGTCAAGTCACTCAGGTTTTATCTACCAACTAGAGTGTAAGCTCCTGTAGGTCAGGAATTACAGTAATTTTTCTGCACACCTCTTTTAGAAGGTGCTCAAAAGATACTCTCTGCCTCACAGAGTCCTAAAACGGCCCTGCCAAATCCTTCCTCACTCAAGTTCCTAGACACACTATTGATTGGGAGCAGAGGGCAAATTGGACATCAAAGAGTTGCTAAAGGCTTTTCTGCTGTGGAAGGCTGAGGAGTTGATGATTCTTTGATCTCCGCTTCCACACACACACACACTGCCCCCACACATACCTCACAGCTTCTTCCTTCAGGTCCCACCCTTCATCTCTCCTCAGCTTCACTCACAGAAGACCCCCTGACACTCTGGTCCACATTAAGGAACAAAACTAAACAAGAGTGCGAACAATCAACCTTCTAATCCAGACAAGTTGCTCTCATAGCCTTTGGCTCCCTTGTCTGAATAAAGAAAACATTTGGTGAGATCTTTTAAATCTCAGTAAAAAAATCGAGGGCAGTTTTTATTCTCTTTTAATACAGAACCCAAATTGTATTGCTAGTGCTATCTTCATTCAGCTCACCTCTTGAAGAACCAAAAGGGAACATTTCTAGGAAGCTAATCTGAAGTTTAAATTCCACAAGCTGTATAATTCTTGAAAACCAAATTTTTTAAATTAAAATTTAAGCTTGTTCTGAATGAATCTGTCCTAACAGTGCAGAATTTCATTAACTACAATGTAAAAGCACATGGATGGCTTATTTTGAGAATCAACTGATAGAATTATGGTCCGAAAGTGTCTCAATGTTAACCTCTCTTACATATTCAAACACACAATGAGAATAATTGGAAATAAACATCAGCTTCGTCAGGACAGGTGTGGTTCTTAATGTGCTATTGTCTTAAATGTATATGATATTTTCAAACATACATTAATGAAAGGGAATAGATAATATGAGCTTTAGTGTTTTAAATTTCAACTGCCTAGAGAAAGGGAACTGAACCCACTGACCTTCTGGGGGCTCTGTGTGGGAAGGTCAACTAGGTCCTGGAATCAGCAGGTTGTGTCAACACTAAACTGAGCCCCTAAATGAAAGCTTGCGTACCGCATCATTCAAGTCTATTTTGCTAAATGGTAGTTACATCGTCTAAGTCATCCATACACGTCTCCAAAGTTCAGGCATTGATTACTTAATTTTAATTCAACAAGCACGTTCGGATACTTTCTGTATGTGAAGTTCAATGATTGAAATGCTGTTAAATATAAGAAAGAATATAGCAAAATTGAGAAATCAATTCCCAAGTTATATTTACAATTGCAGTTTCATCTTTTGAGTTTTTCTATATCACATGAGAATTGAAGGTTCATAGAAGGCTCATGGTAGGTGATTAGTTCTTCCTGACCAATCTAGGGAGAAAATGGAAAATGCTGAATGGAGATTTACAGACCCTGGACCTAATTCTAGGCAGGTAGACATTTTAAATCAGATTTAAAAAATAAATTTTCCATTTCTAAGTGAGTAAAAAGTCCCTTCATTTGTTCCTTCTTAACTATTCTTCTACTTTTAAGCCATTAAAGATGGATGTTTACCAAAATTCTATTTTTGTCTATTTTGTCTGTTTTGCAGCTAATGTATTTAGAATGTCTAAATTTAGAATTGTAAATTTAAAATGTATTTAGAATTCCTGGCGCACAGTAGGTCCTCCAAAGTATTCTTGGAATGCATAAACAAATCAACATTAACTTCAGAGCCAACTATTATTATTTTTGTTATGTGTTTTACTTTCTCATTAGGTTCAGTGTTTGGGTTCTACATCGATTCCTTTTTCATTTTTCTCCATATATCCTATGATCAACAGGTTCTAACTTTGCTTCACCAATGACTCTCATAGCTTTCCTTTGAATTCTTTTTTTTTTTTTTTTTTTTTTTTTTGAGATGGAGTCTGACTCTGTCACCCAGGCTGGAGTGCAGTGGCACAATCTCGGCTCACTGCAACCTCTGCCTCCCAGGTTCAAGCGATTCTCCTGCCTCAGTCTTCTGAGTAGCTGGGACAACAGGCGCATGCCACCACGCCTGGCTAAATTTTTGTATTTTTAGTAGAGACGGGGTTTCACTGTGTTAGCCAGGATGGTCCCAATCTCCTGACTTCGTGATCCACCCGCCTCTGCCTCCCAAAGTGCTGGGATTACAGGTGTGAGCCACCACACCCGGCCCCTAAATTCTGTGTGTACTGCCGGAAGCCTACTTAACTTTTCATTCTTTCTTGTCTGATGAAACACAATAGCCCCCTGCCTGGTTTCCTTTTCTCTAGTCTTTCTCTTTCATGACTCATTTTATCTTCTATTGCATTCCTAAAACATAGCCTTGGCCATGTTATGGCAATTCATTAATTTCTTCAGCAAGTATTTATTAGGAGTTAGATGTATGCTAGGGAAGGATTGAAAAGACTGAAAAGGCTCTTCCTTTATGAAGCTTGTATTTCTACCTCATTAGTCTTTATAACCCCTCACTGTGTACAAAGTAGTGACTAGACTACTACATTGACATCAAAACTCTCCACAATCTGACCTCGTCAACTTTCAAGCTTTCAATCCCATTAAAGTCCTTTCTGTATTCATGTACTTGTCAAATCAGACTAAGCCCATGAATGATTAATGTTGTTCCATATCTCTGAGTTCACACTGGCTTATCTCTGGGTAATAGACTCTGCCTCTGTCTATCCTATAATAATCTTACACATATCTGATTTTGCCACCTTCATGAAACCTCCTTGGATTTGCCTCATTTCTTTGAAAACAATCTTCTTTTCTTTGTGTTTGTTTTTGCCTCTCTAAGGATACTTTCACAAAATAATTTGTATGCTATTTATTAGTTTACATGTCTTACCTACCATAATACATTAGCACTTCCTCAAGGTCAGAGGCACTGCTTTTGTTTTGGACTCCCTACAGCAACTGGTACAATGTCTCATACTTGGGCACTCAGTGAATGTTTGTTGAATAGAAAAAAATATAGACTATCTTATAACTCCTTCACTTTATATTACACTCTTTTTAAATTAGTGTTAATGCTTCACCTTTGAGTAAGTATCACAACATCCCAATTCACATATCCCGAAAGGCAATAATTATAGCGTGGTTAAGAATCCAAGTTTTGGCCAGGCACGGTGGCTCACACCTGTAATCCCAGCACTTTGAGAGGCCGAGGTGTGCAAATCACTAGGTCAGGAGTTCAAGACTAGGGTGGCCAACATGGTGAAACCCCACCTCTACTAAAAATACAAAAAATTAGCTGGGCGTAGTGGCGGGTATCTGTAATCCCAGTTACTTGGGAGGCTGAGGCAGGAGAAGTGCTTGAACCCAGGAGGTAGAGATTGCAGTGAGCCAAGATCACACCACTGCACTCCAGCCCGAGTGACAGAGTGAGACTCCATCTCAAAAGAAAAAAAAAAGAAGAATCCAAGTTTTATAAATCAAAAAAATTTCAGATTTATTGGGGCTTCATTGTTCATTATGTATCTTGAACAAGTTATTTAACTTCTATGTGCCTTATTTTCCTCATTAGTAAAGATGGGCAAACAATAGCTAACTCACAGAGTTACTTAATACCTAAAATATGATAATGAGCATATGACAATTGGCACAGTATCTGACACTTATTTAGTAATTGTATTTATTATTACTGCAAAAACAGAGTGTCTGATTATCTCTTCACTCATCATCCATCTCCTTCCTGGCATTGTTATTCTTCCTGTTTCCATGATTGTGTCCCCACTCTATCCTATCCCTCCTCCCTGCCCCCTCCTCAAACAAACAAGCAAACAAACAAACAAACCTTTCTTTTGCTCCTATTTAAGGCATATGTATCCAGTAGAAGCCACTTCAAATCTTACCTTCTTCATAAAGTCATCTTGGCTTTTTCAGCCCATATCTAGTTTGCACTTCCGTGAACTATATAATACTCAGGATATTATGTCACACAATCCACATCTTCCTACATACACTCTGTTGTTAGTTACTTATTTTGGTATATTTATTTGACATATCTATTATCTACATATCTACAGACACAGCTATTTCTATATCTATCTGTTTATCTTGAACTCCTCATGACATTTAGCACAATGTTTCATACAGTGGGAAGTATACATTAGACTTAGGAACAAGAGATGTCAGTTACAAAAAGCTGGAATTTGAACTCTGCTATTTTTTAAAAAACAGGTAATCATAGAAAAGCTAATTAAGCTTTTTGAGCCTCACATTTCTTCATATAGGCAATGGAATGATAACGCTTACATTACTGGATAGCTGCTATGATTACAGTAGAAAATACATGTGAGTACTTAACACAGTATCTGAAATCGAGTAGAAACTTCATAAATAGAACTCGCAATCATGTCTTCATCACTGTTACTACTATTACCAGTTAATTAATTCCTCAACTCTCATAAAACAGATACTCAATGAAGCCATAAACCCCATTTTAACTGAAAACAACTGAATTTGTGGTATGCTCTCTCTTGCATTCTCTGTTTCTGTCTCTCTCTATATCTGTAGATTTCCTAAATACTTCATTACATATTTCCTTCTCTTTTTCAGCAAGTCCACAAGGTTTTCAATTTGCTTTATAATGAGAATAAAAGCCAAAAAAAAAAAAAAAAAGAAAAAGAAAAAAAAAACTGAAACGAATTACTTTGTGTCTGGCCTTAATTTAAAAATCATTTTGTCAAAGTGGAAGTGTTTAGAAGGACAAAGTCATTTTTTTCCATCAATAGATTTCAGTAAATCTGTCCTGAAAAATGAAACGTTTTAAAAGCAGCTAAAGTTTATTATTGGTTTAGAATCTTTTTTCTATGTTTACTAAGAATATTTGAGACAGGACTCAAAGACATTTTAATGCCCAGATCTTATGTGGAGCAATAATAACATCTTAGCCCTGAAAATACCACATTGTTGGTTTTCCACTGTGGAACTGAATGAATGCAAAGATGTTGTTTACTTGCCTTGTATATGTCTGAAGCCAGACCAAGCAGTATATGGAAGAAAGAAACTGGTGTCTTCAATTTTGAAGGGTTGGCTCATTAAGAATGCAGTGATAAGTTTGCTCTGTTAAAAAATTAGCTCACATTTAAATCCATGGCTGCGTTAACGCAGAAGGTACAAGAAATGCTTTACAGGCCTGAAAACCTGGAGAGGCACCAATTCAAATAACCCCCTGTAAGGATCCTGTGATTCTCAACTTTCAGACAATAAGATCCTGTGATTCTGAACTTTTAAACAGTAAGTTTCAGCCAAACAGAGTTTAATATGTCCCTTGATTAGCAAGTGCAAAAGTATCTTGGTTTGAAATATATTTGATATTATGTCATATTTCTTTTATGTGACTCTATTGATCACAAACTTTCAAAGTCTCTCATTTCGGGCTGATTTCTTCACTCTTCCATAACTCATTCAAAAAACGACTTGCAGCTTTTTACGTATTAGATAACTACGAAAATATCACCATAATATCTCTATAATTACAATCCTATCACGAAAACAATTCTGAATATGGTCAATTAAGGAGACTTTGTATTGAAGTTCATCTCTACTTTTTAGTAGCGACATTATCATAATCAGTTTATTTGCCCAATATGAGTTTTCTTTTTTTTGCTTATTTGTTGATGAGCCATCAGACAATACTGCAAGGCAGCACTAGGGTGAGTGCTAAATGAGAACTCTAAGAAGAACAGAAGTAGGTAAAATAGGGAATATCATCTGCTAGTACACTTTGAGAAAGTTTCAAAAAGAGGAAAGAATCATCTGGGTGCGGTGGCTCATGCCTGTAATCCCAGCACTTTGGGAGGCCGAGGTGGGTGGATCACCTGAGGTCAGGAGTTCGAGACCAGCCTGACCAAAATGGAGAAACCCCGCCTCTACTAAAAATACACACACACACAAATAAATAAATAAATAAATAAATAAATAAATAAGCCAGGAGCGGTGGCGCATGCCTGTAATCCCAGCTACTTGGAAGGCTGAGGCAGGAGAATCGGTTGAACCTGAGAGGCAGAGGTTATGGTAAGCTGAGATCATGCCACTGCACTCCAGCCTGGGCAACAAAAGCGAAACTCCATCTCAAAAAAAAAAAAAAAAAAAAAAAAAAAAGAAGAGAAAAGAGGGAGGAATCTGAGTGGGGTTTAGAAGTAAGAATATGAATGGATTTGGTCACTGGAAAAGAGAAGGCAAAGAGTGAAAGTGGAGTTGAGTTGAAACTAACTCTGCTGGCTAACGACATGAATTCAAGTAAGAGATTGGAAAGGCATTTAAAAACTTGAATATTAGGCTAGAAATATTACGGTTTTTGTTCACAAAGATCATAGATTTTAAATTCAAAAATACCTTAATTTGGGTCCTGGCTTTGCCAATTTCCAAAGACCTGAATTTATATAAGTTATTCAGCCCATATGAGTACCAGTTTCCCAAGCTGTAGCGTAAGGATAATAATAACCTTCAGGCTGGGTGCGGTGGCTCTTGCCCATAACCTCAACACTTTGGGAGGCCAAGACAAGAGGATTGCTTAAGCTCAGGAGTTTGAGACCACACTAGGCAACATAGTGAGATCTTGTCTGTACAAAAAAAAAATTGTTTTTTAAATTATCTGGGTGTAGTGGCACGTACCTGTTGTCCCAACTACTTAGGAGCTGAGGTGGGAGGATCATCTGAGCCCAGGAGTTTGAAGCTGCAGTGAGCCTTAATCACTCTGCTGCACTCCAACCTGGACAACAGAGCAGGACCCTATCTCAATAATAATAATACAATAATAATAATGATAAACTTTCAAAAATGCTGAAAGAATTTTAAAAACATGCAATATTTTTCTCATATTATATGCGGAATATATTGGTTGTTTGTCATGGGCCCTCCACTTGTTCATGCCGCAGACCTATTTACTCTCTCTTGCTTTGCTCTGTGCCCAAGGAGGCTGGCTTCTGTGGACTTCATCACCTGGTGCCCACACCCCCTGGTTTCTGGCTGGGCTTGACCAATGGAAGGCACTGGTAGAAGATTTGAGGGTGGGAAGAGGTACAATCCATGGTATTTCTTGCTCCCTGTTAAGGCACTGGTTGGTTGTATCCTTCCATGACATCAGTTCCTGGTTGATATCCTTCCATGACATCAGTTCCTGGTTGATATCCTTCCATGACATCAGTTCCTGCAGTGCAGGAGCTTTTCTATGGCTTCGGATCTTACTGGGCTCTGGTAACATAATTTATTCTCTCTACATTGGCAGTTTCCCTTGATGTCAGTCTCTGGTTGTCTCAGCATCTTTCATTGTTTCCCTTATCTTGTCCATACTTTAGAAGAAGTCATTTTATTAAAGCCCGTTATTCTGCTTCCTGCTGAGACCCTGATGGTATATGCTGGGTATGTCTTAATTCCATTCTTACCATTCTAATGACAATGGGAGCCACCAGAAAATGGACACAACGTGATACAAACTATGTTTTAGGATGTTTAAGGATGGTGTTATATATATGAGCACCTCTAAAAAAGAAGTAGAGTAATACCAACAATAATTTTAATATACAAATGAAAATTCTAGCTAATTGTTCCATGGGGCAGGGAAAGAGTAGTAACCACAAAATTGCAAACTAAGCGATGAGTAAACTTACCTCTTAATGAGAGGTCATCATTACCAAACATGGTGAGCAATGAGAGAAAAGAACTAACAATGAATCCAAAGATGGTCTATTTGTTGTCTTATCAAATGCTTGATTTTTGCCCAGCTGTTTACCAATTAAATCAAACCTAACATCTTCTTAACTACTCATCAATATTTCAATTTGTGTGAGAAGAGTGACTTGATATTTCTCATTGACTTTTATTACTTGAGTAGGCCCAAAAGAGAGAGAAGGCAACTATAAAAGAAAAGACAGATGGATAAACTAGTATATACAGTTCTCACAGGGATGATTCACATTCTAGCATATAATCTCAAGTCCTGGTATCCAAACACCTGATCAATTCTCACTGCCATATTAACAGTCTTATAAAACATATTGTGTTTAATAATGTGTTATAAAATGATCCAAAATAACCCTATGAGTTAAAATTGTTTTCACCAATTTTAAGATGAAGAAGCTAAGGATAATGAAAGTAAAGCTATCTCTTTATCTACACTTGTGTGTTTTTGTTCTGTGTTCTTTCATATATATATATGTATAAAAATATACTTTTTTTCTGCTATAAAAGCTCTGCTCAAAAAAAATCTGAAAATAGAAAAACATAAAGAAGAAAAATTAAAATGGCCATAGTCTGCTCTGAATAATTTGGTGAATTTTTCTGTATTTTTGTGTTAAGAGAAATATATAGATCCCTAAAATATGTAAGCACATCTACACACATATATGCATATGTGCCTATATTTAAATAGTTAAAATCATACTGTAATAAAAACTTTATAGTACTTTTTATTATTTGATATCGTAGCTCAAGTCATTTTTAAAAATCCATGCATTTTATTCTGTGCCAGGTATTGACATAAACACTGACTTGATTCTAATCACAGAGTCTAGAAAGAGCAGCTCTAAGAATTGGAAACATAATTATGACCACAAATCCTATGTTCTTTCTCGTATCTTACAAATGCTTTCCAGTCTGGCTCTCCCCATCCCCACTCCTCAAACTGGTAAGGAATTGCTTAATGCCAATCCTTTGAACTATGGGCTTCTTGTTGACCAAGGGTGTTTCTACATGACTTATAGTTTGTTAGTGATCCTTACCCTCCTCTTCCCCCACTCCACATACCCGCACCACGCTAAGTATCTGATCATCACTAATTAAAATTCTTGGAGAATTTGATATTATCTTCCCTTGAAGCTTGTTACTACTTATCCCTCACCTAGAGGCCTACACCTGTTTATGAGACATTTTTAATTTAAAAAATAAATGTTTTTCCCATCTAATTATTTGCTTAGGCCTTACTGTCAAATTTCGTATGCAATGACCAAGTAATCAAACATGGTTGGGGCCATTAGGTGTGAGATCTGGGACTAGCTTGTGCCGACTGTCTCAAATTCGACTAATAATTTTTTCTCTTCTGTGGCGTTTGGACTCTGGCTCCCCAGAAAGCATCATTAGAGGAATATACTATAGCAGCTTGGCTTTCTTGCATGACTACAATTGTATACTTCTAATGCACATATAGAGAAGACGGAATACCTACACTACTGGCAAGGCTGGATAGAAATGGGGGAACCAGGGAAAGGAGGCCTTAAAAAAGATAAGAGAATAAAAGATAAAACACTAGGTAGCTGTGTCATGTCAACACCATTTCTTTCTAATGAGCTATGACATTTAAACTGTAGCATCTGGAAAATCGTAAACACACAGTAAGAATCAGCTATAAATTATCTCTGAATGCTATTTCTAAACATGCAATGTATTTTCGTATCAACATCACACTTTAGATAAAATATAAAACCTTGAGAAAGAAAGAAATATCACTCCTAATCACATCATCTGGGATAAAATAATGATTACCATTTTGCGTATTTCTTTTTATTTCTTTTAAAAGTATATATACATTCACTTTAACATCACCTAAGAAATGTAGATGTATATTGTTTCCATACTTTTAATACCTATTTCAAGTCACAAATATTGACTGTTGGGGCACAAGTGACAGGGTCAGTTAATGACATATTTCAGTGTCCAAAATACACTCCAAAGACACACAGAATGAGCTGCACTGGGCAGAGAACTTGACAGATCTGTGTTTTGTGTTTGTTGAACTTTCCCATAAGAACATCAGGTTACAGCTGTGGGTCTAAGACTGAGAATATATCCCCACACTCTAAAACTCTCCCTGCCCATTTGTGCCCCTCCCTCTTTGAGGTCAAAATAACAGTAGAGAATCCTTTCACCTGTGTTGAATCTTGGTCTTAGGTAACATTATGAAGAACTTAAGCTCTCTGAAATGTAGTGGCACAGACTTGGCTTTGAGCCTTATTTTAGACATAAAAATCTTAATGCTCTTCTCTTTTTTTCAGCAAATGTGGTTAGCAACCCTTGTAAGAGTATGTAAACTGAATTTGAGTAAGGTTAAGCATAGGACAAATTTAACTTTAATTATTAACTGACTGAAGTCTTAGGCTATTTATATATCATGTAAAAATAAGCATTGGCATGTTTCTCAATGGTATGATATAGCATAATAATGAATATGACTCTAACATAGTTACCTCTTAAGTGCTATGTGACTTTAATCTGCCCACCTCATTGTGCTTAGGGTTGCTAAATTGAGAAATAGGACAATAATATTACCTCGCTCATAGGGCTGGTGTGGATTTCAAGTAACACATATATTGTAAATGCATTTTATATTTGTATATATAACATAGATTATATGCGTGTGTGTGTGTGTGTGTGTATATAAAACTTCAACAGTGTGTGGTACAAGGTCATCACTATATAAATATGACGAAATATTTCATTATTTTTATAATTATTGCCCCTTTATTTAGTAATATCCTTTCATTCATCCTTTTATTCTGTGAAATATAAAATAAGTGAAACCCTCAATACAATCTGGGAGTTCCCAAAACTCATTTTTATATTGGATCATAAATCCCTTCACAATATTGTTTTACTTATATCAGAGTTACATAGTGACAGTTCCATTGGTTATCAAATAGCTTTTTACCCTGTCTTCTTCCTTGCTTGCAGAAAGCCAATACTGATCACACAGCTCTTCCCCCTTGTATTTGGAAAGGTGACATTTCACTGTCCAGGTGTTGAATCATGGCCAGTCTAATTCAATCATCGTTAATTCAGTTGACTAGATTAGCGACTGGTCTAGTGAATGCCTTGTGGCCCAACTCTGGTTAATGAAAATGAAGAAGCCTGCTGTGGGAGTGAAGAGGGCTTAAAGGTTTCCTCCATAATAAAAAGGGATCGTGTGTGAAAACGTGCTTTTTCTACATTGTCTTCTGTTGTGAAGTCTGGAACATATAATATAGAAGTTTCCTTTTTTTTTTTGAAGTTTGTCTTTCCCGCTATCCTATAAGTTTCTTGAAATGAGGAAGGGTAACTTATTCACACTGGTAATGCCACCCTATATTCTTCCACCACTCTAAATATGGTATCTGAGGCTCAAATGACTGGAATCCCCTTTTGGAAGCCTTCACAGATACCCAATAGTGCGAATATCTTCCTCCTCTGTGTTCCCTCTATATTCTGCTCATATTTGAATAGTAGTTGGGTACGAAAGTGGATCAAGTGCTGGCTCTAGAATCAAATTGCTTGTGTTTAAATATGGATTCATCCAATTTTCTTTTCTTGTCTATACTTCCATTTCCTATTCTCCAAAATAAGGCCATCTATAGACTATCATTTAGGATTCATGTGAGGATGACGAGTATCAACTATTATAAATCATTTTAAATAGTGCCTGACATATAGTAAATTCTTATTAAATTTGAGTGATAATAATTCTGCTATGACACCTATATCATTTTAATTCAATTAATTGTTTACACATCTGTTTCCCCTGACTAAATTGTGAGAGTCAATTGAGCTGGGATTCTTTGTTTTCCATTTCCCCACTGGCTAGCAAAGTACCTGGTGCATAGTAGGTGTTCTGAGAATGTTTCCTTAGCTGAGTCATGAAAAACAGGAAGGAAGAAAGGCAAAAATGAAGACAGGAAGGTAGGCAGACAGGCAGGAAGGAAGGAAGGAAGGAAAAGAGGAAGGAAGGAACAAAGGAAGCAAAGAAGGAAGGAAGGAGGGAGGGAAAAGGGAAAAAAGGAAGGAAGGAAGAAACGAAGGAAGGAAGAAAGGGAAGAGGGAAGGAAGGAAGAAGGGAAGGAGGGAGAGAAGGAAGAAGGGAAGGAGGGAGAGAGGGAAGAAAGGAAGGAAGGAAGAAAGAAAGGAAGGAAGGAAGAAAGGAAGGAAAGGAGGAAGGAAAGAAGGGAAGGAGGGAAAGAAGGAAGGAAGGAAGGAAAGAAGGAAGGAAGGAAGGAAAGAAGGAAGGAAGGAAGGAAAGAAAGAAGATAAAATGTTTATATTGTTTTTGTGTTCCTTTTTCCCTTGGGATGGGGGAGAATTTAATGGTCTGTAAAGTTAATCTGGTTACCTGTTTCCACCCAGTGTCTTAGAGCCCAAATCTGTCCTCATCCTCTCAAAGCCACCTACTGAGAAGACTTAGTTAGCTATGAAGGCCTGTCATTTCTCTACTGTACAAATGATGCTTTCAGCTGGACAGTGGCCATCATGAGACAATGATCTCTATATTAGGGTTGTGCAAAACCCACGGACATAGTGAGCCGTCTGAGGCCTCTGACAACATCTCTACTGTGTGGGCCCCACAGCCAGTCCGGAGCCTCAGAGGAACTGATTATACTAAAGAGACTGGCCCTCCACAGAGCATAGAACTCTCCCTGACACAACAGGCCACACAAAATGATCATATTCATGTGGGTCACACAATTTTACTTGTCTGAGTCTGAGAGCTCAGCCCCCCCACCTGGATGCTTAAGCATTTGGTTTATAGCCTTTTAGACACTTCATAATAGAAACTTGAGGATCAGCCAGACTCCTCTCACAGGAAGTAGTTATCAAGCAAGTTCCCCAACACATCAAAACAATGAGAATAGATTGAACTTGGTGGATTTACAGTGAGCTATCTAGTCTTCTGATATTGTTTAAAATTGTTTGGGAATCTTTGAAAGCAAATTCCAGAGTTGTGGCCTAGTTCAGGAATGCAAGCAAGACCATGAAAGCCCATCAGTTAGAAAACGTATTCCTTTGTTGTTCTGATACTGGTGGAAATGACAACTTCTTAATTGTGTAAAGCTGAATATCTTTACACAAATCAAAGAGAACAATTACCTTTTTGAAGATAATTGCAACTCAGATTTTTGTAGAGTATCTGTAGTAATTTTTCATTCCTTGCTATTTTGTCTACAGTTTTCTCACAATCCTGGCATTACCCTAGCTAATTCCAACTTTCCTCAACGAAAATCAGTTCCCTGTTCTGATCCCAGTTTAAGTTATTTATCTCTTTTAATGTTTCCAAACCATCCGGTTCTATTCCTACAATGTAATTACAATTTGTAATTGAATTTATATTCTGGGTGTTTGTTTAAAATCTATCTCTGCTGGCCGGGTGCAGTGGCTCACACCTGTAATCCCAGCACTTTGGGAGGCTGAGGCAGGTGGATCACTTGAGGTTAGGAGTTCGAGACCAGCCTGGCCAACAGGGTGAAACCTGTCTCTACTAAAAATACAAAACATAAATGAGTAAGGTGGCATGCTTCTGTATTGAACCTGGAAGGCAGAGGCTGCAGTGAGCCAAGATTGTGTCACTGCACTCCAGCCTGGGCGACTGTCTCAAAAAACAAAAAAAATAAATAAAATAAAAATAAAATTTATCTCTTCTACTATGGTCCTGCGAACCCCTCCACAAATAAAGATCACCTGGAAGGCTTTCTAAAATAAAAATTCCTGGATGCCATACTAGAATTTCAGAATCATAATATCAAGAGGTTGGTTGCAGGCATTTTTAATGGACACTAAAGTTTACAGAGCATTTTAATGAAGCTTAAGCTTTCTGAGGGCAGAAGTCATGTTAATTGTGCTGAACTCTGTTATTCCAGTGCCTGGCACATACAAGTTCATAATAAATTCTTTTTAAGTAAATAAAATAAAAATTATAGTATCAAAAAGACAATTATTATTTTTAGATAGAAACTGAAAGACAAAAATTGAAGTACACTGCAATTACACACATATTTAAACCTCAAAATAAAGAAGTTATTTTTGTAAATACACTTTACCGCCTGTAAAAGGACTTAAAACCTTCTAAGCTGAAACTCCTGGGTTTTGGTCAAGAAGATGATATAGTGGGAAATAAATTGATTTTGCAACCCTGTGGACCTGACTCTGACACTCACCAGCTATGTGACTTGCTAATTTATTTGAACTTCAGTACTGGCGTTTTCATCTATAAAAATAATAGCTACGTTAAAATGTAATTGCGAGTGCAGGATTAACATAAGAAAATATAAACATAGAGCAGGGATTACACTGGGATTTAAAGAACAGTCAATGAATGATAGTATTTTCCTGCCTGATTCCTTGGTTTAAGCAAATTGTTTTAAAAACAACCAGGGAACACTTTGGCAAGCAGTCAGCATCTCTCTGCCCTTTAGTCATCATTCTTAGTAATGTTTAGGAAGCGCTGCAGGTCTTAATTTAAATAAAACGAGTAATGGATCCAGCCCTGAACTTGAATTGGCAGAATGTGTTTTCTTGATTATCTCCATTTTAGAAATATGCATGGTTTAAAACTCATCAATGTGCAAAGATATGATTTGAAATCTGAGACTGGGGCTGGGAAGATTTAACCGCAGAGAGAATTTTTGGGTGGGGATTGCAATCTCTTGCTAATTTGTGATGACGTTTTCTTGAAAACCAGAAGAGACTCCATTTACAAAAGAGCAAGAAAGAGAGCAACCAACAGGCAAATTCAAAACTGCAAGAAATTCCATTTTATCTATATTTTAATAATTTAAATATGAATAATATCCAGCAATGGTGAAGGAATAGAGAAGAAATGAATTTTTTTTTTTTCCTTTGCTTAATTCCTTGCAGAAGATATTCTAATTGTTTTAGCTCTTTTACTGGGATGGAAAAAACAAAAAAAAGATGAGACTGGAAAGGCATAAGAAAGCTTTGGCAACTCCATCTTTTCCAGCTGTGTTAACAAACTTCTGTGAAACAGATGGGTAACTGGCTAAAACCCTCTAACTGCAAATTCTCTTAATCAATGACACTTCCCAGCACTGTGAAATCTATAATAAAATTAACCCTCCCATCACTGTTTCAGGAACATCTGGGGTTTGTGACGTCTTGTTCACTTTCACTACAATTATTAAAAGGAAACTCATTTCAATAGCCCTTATCCTTTCTTGGTGAAATTTCCTCTTTTCTTTGTAGATACTGATAGCAAAGTCAGTTGTAGAGCTTTTCTTAAACATCGAATCCCTGTCACTTTGGAAATGGATGCCCTCTGCACTGACATATACTTTAGATGTTAAGTAACACTTAATTCACTATAGGTACTTGCTAAGTAAGAGAAATTATAATGCTCACAATAGACACGTTTCTTTTTTTCTTTTTCTTTTTTTTTTGAGACGGAGTCTCATTCTGTCGCCCAGGCTGGAGTGCAGTGGCACAATCTTGGCTCACTGCAACCTCTGCCTCCTGGGTTCAAGTGATTCTCCTGCCTCAGCCTCCCAACTAGCTGGGATTACAGGCATCCACCACCATGTCCGGCTGATTTTTTTTTTTTTTTGTATTTTTAGTAGAGATGGGGTTTCACCATATTAGCCAGGATGGTCTCCATCTCCTGACCTCATGATCTGCCCTCCTTGGCCTCCTAAAGTGCTGGGATTACAGGCTGAGCCACCGTGCCCGGCCTGAGTACATAGGTATTATGTAACAATTTTCATAAATATTTCAGTACAAATGATTGTTGATAATTCAATCTGTAGGCTTCCCATTCTTTTTCTTTTGGTGGAATTCCTTGTCTTTGTAACCTTACCTCAGCACATGATGAGATTAAGGGATGATATATATGCAGCAGTAGCACACATTGTCGTTTAGTTCATAATTATCTGTACATTACACTGTGGGAGAGGCTTTAATGTGAATACACTGGAACTGAAACTGGAACTTGGATGAAAAATTGGGTGACCAACTTGTCACCATTTGCCCAGGATTGTCCTGGTTTTAAAATTGAAACTCTAGCTTCCTGAGAACCTCCTTGGTCCTGGGCAAACTTGGATACTTGTTGACCAAAATTAATGATGGTAGCATCTTTGTTTTATAAAACTTAAAAATTGAAGACCAAGTTAATGTAGTTATACGTATTTGTCCCAAATGAAGTATCAGAAAGTTAAATGTAGAATGAATGAGTACTTGAGTAACTATAAGATTCATTTCAGTTTGAGTTGATAACTAGAAAGTAAATCCTATTTGACTATTCTATTGGAAAATGCTACTGTCTTCATAAACATGCCTATTTTATTTCCCTGTTGAGTTTTTCACATGTAAAAGCAGAAACTGAGACACAAACGTGAGAGCATTGTGAAGTGACATCCCTAATGTCCAGAGTTTCTGACCAAGTTTCAACAAATACCTGGGGTTAACAACTATTAAAATAAACGCTGCTTTTCCCTTCTTAAGAAAGATTCAACCACAGAAAGGGATTTCACTGGGCATGTTTAGGTGGCTTCCTATAACCTTACCTCCAGACTTCTATCTAGAACCAGTGATAATATCTCATTCCTCCTTCTACTACCTGATTCTATAAGCTCAGTTTCTTTAGTATTAATGATCATGAAAGTAATTATCCTCTATTTAAAAACTAAGCAAAGCATATTCAGAATTTCTAGATAATAATGTTAGAGTTTTGTGTGAATAGATGTCCAACAGATTTTATCTATTATCTTTGTAATATAACTAAAAAGTAATTATTAATCCTATTTTGCAGGTAAGAAAACTCAGAGATAGAATTTGAACTCTGATCTTATTACATCAATACTAAAAGCAGACTGAAGTGAATTCTAAGGTTGCTTATGACAAACATAGAAAATTTGAGTCACCAAAAAATATTCTTATCATAGAGCTGCCTCTCCTCTCCCAGTCACACTTTAGCTGTCAGACCTAATGAAAAGAATTGCCAGGTTAACGAGAGGCCAAGAAATCATTTTGGCTCTGTAATTTTAAATGGGTTAGAAATGATCACACTGTTTGAAGGACATGAGTCTGTGTTTTAGAGAAATCCTTCAGGGGGAATCTGGTCTTCTCATGAGTTGTTGCAAGAACCTTCCATACTTTATCAGCTCATGAACTCCTTAAGTCTTGTTTTATAATAGTGTAGGCTAGTTGGCAGGTTAGTTAGCTATCCACTGTCAAAACTTCAGTCACAAGAATCCTCATAATTCAGTAGTGTTCACTCCTAGCTCTGTATCAGAATGATCTGGAGAAATTTAAAAACAAAAATAAGTTCTTGGACCCATCCCAGAGCTACCAGACCTATTGAGTTTAGAGGTGCCCGTTACAGTTTCAAAAGAAGCAGTGGTGGTTCTGATGCCTACTTAAAGTTGAGGGCTGATGAATGTTTCATGAAATATATGGTTTTATACTAAGTAAGAATCTGGAAGTGAAGTCCATGACATATTTAGAGGATTTAATTTATATTTGTATTAGAGGTCATTCAGCCTAATTCGTCAGCTGTTTACATCATCTGGTTAGCTCCTGTCACACTTATTTCCATTCCTCTTCATCATCTTAAAATACTCTGGATGCTTTGTGATAATCAAAAGATGTTAGTTCATTCTTCAAGTAGAACTCAACAGCTTCTTCCTTCTTAGCAAAGAAAGCAAGGAGATTGTCTTCAGTGAATGGAAAGGCAGTGGGTGGCGAGAATGTGCAGGAGGCAGCGATTCTGGGTCCTTGCTCAGCTGTAAGGGCTGGAACTCAACCAAGAAGGAAATTCACTAACGTTCCAGATTTGATCTATGAGCCCTGCGTGGGCAGGAAGGGATACCCGTATTTAAATACTGTGACTTTCCTTGTACATGGCCTTTAAACACAGTACTCAGAAGCTCAGCAGAGAAACTTTACTTTAGAATTTAGATTAAGAACAGGAGCTTTAACTTAACTTTTGAGTAAAAGCAGAAATTCAGTTATATTGTCATCACATTCCAACTATGGCTGGAGAAATGTCTTTTGATGCTACGTAGGTATCAAGTGGTAAATCAAAGTAGTGCATAAATTACTAGTCCTAAGGCATTATTCTGATAAGATAATGTTTAAGAGAAATAATGAGAATAATAATAATATGTGAATAATAATGGTATTGACACCTACTATTCCCCAAATCTTTACTGTGGTAACCCTTGTTCTAAATACTTTATGTGCATTATATCAGTTTTTCTGATTACTATATGGAATTAATATTACTATCTCCCTCATAAACATGAGGATCTTGAGACTCAGAGAGTTCAAGACACTTATCTCTAAGGTCACACAGCAGGGGAGAGTCAGAGACAGGATTCAGATACAAATTTATCTTGCTTAAAATGTTTGTAACTTTATTTCTTTCACTCGCTTCCAAAAGATCATGTTTTAGCAACCATGAATATCAAGGAAATAGCTCAAAAACTTACTGCAATGCTGAGAGAATTTTCAGTATGAAGAATTTTCTTAGAACTCACCCAAGATAGAGTTATTATGAAATTACCAGAAAGACCTGTCACTGGCCATTCAGAAACATGGAACCCAAGAGAATTTTATACCTAGAGTTTTGCATGTTATTAAACTCTCAGTTATTTGGCTATTATTCATTTTCTATGTGGGTTCCAACACTAAGCAACAATTTTCTTCCAGCCATTTTTTTTTTTCTCTAAGAGATAGCCTCTCAATTTGAAGGGCAGTATGTTTTTCAAGTCAGCTTTTTATGTCTGTGTGAGATTATTTGCATCGTCTCAGTTCTCTAATAAACAGAATTAATAGTATTGGGATGAGCTTCTAACAAATTCCAAACAATATGCTTCCCTGCACAATAACTCTTCTCTGACAGCTCACCAAGATGGTGCATTTAACGGTTCCATAAATTTGTGTAATGGTAAACAAATGACTAATAAATGTCTGGAGGTTCAATGAAAACATTCAAATGAACATATTGCAGAAATAAATAAATGGCCATTAAAAGCTTAACTGCCATACATGTTAACTGGGAAATTACAGTGGTTTGGGAAAATATACAGAGGGTCCAGTTATTAATTAATGATTATGCTTTTTAAAATGGATGCTTATTCAGCAACATAAATAGGACCTAAGTCCACAGAGGAAGTCTCTCAGCTTCTGGCAATAACTCTAATAATCTTATAATAATCAAATAATAAAACCACAAACTTCCAGTGAGTTTCATCAAGTTGCTTATTCTGCCCCTTTAATTCCTCGGGGCTATAATTTTTAAAAGTGTGTTTTATATCTCTACTGGAGCCAATTCAAGATGTTCCCCTAATAATGTTTCACTGTCTTAGAAGTTTAATAAATATGTATTGACTATGTCTCCCCCCTTGCCATCATTTAATCAGCGATCACATCTAAATTCTCTATCATCACTCTTGTATCATGTACGTCCAATACACCAGATTAGTGTCCTATCCCTGCTCACCAAAGAATTTTTGATAGTCTTGTAATTGATGCACTCCTTTCTGCTTATTTATTTATTTTCAACTTTTAGACTCAGGAAGTACATGTGCAGTTTTGTTACCCGGGTATGTTGCATGTTGCTGAGGTTTGGGTTATGAATGTTCCTGTCACCCAGGTTATGAGCATAATACCCCACAATTAGTTTTTCAGTCCTCGCTCCTGCTTCCTTTCCCCTCTAGTAGTCCCCAGTGTCTATGGTTGCCATCTTCATGTCCATGTGTTTTCAATGTTTAGTTTCCATTTACAAGTGAGAACATGGGGTATTTGATTTTCTGTTCCAGTGTTAATTCGCTTAGGATAGCGGCCTCCAGGGATGTACTCCTTTCCTAAATCCTTCTCCTAATGCACCCTCTTGTTAGCCTTCCTAGGTTAAGTCTCTAATCCCATTTCTCCTCTGCTCAGAAATCACCAATGATTTAAGACAGATTAAAATTCTAAATCCTCAGTCTGAAATAAAATATCTTTCATAATCTAACTCTAAACTATTTTTATAGGGAAATTAGGAGTCTTTAGGTTGTGAGAGGCCTACTTCAAAGTGGCTTAAGATGAAAGGAAGAGAGGAGGTGGGAAGAAGGGAGAAAAGAAGAGATGCAGGAAGGGAGGGAGGGAGAGAGGAAGGAAGGAAGGAAGGAAAGAAAGGAGTTCATTTAGTTTATTAATTTCAGTGTTGGTCTCAGCCACAGCCAGGTCCAAGTGCTTTAGTGATGTCATGGATGATCTTGCCCTCCTTCCTTTGGCGAGGCTTCTTCATCTGTCCTGGCTTTGTTTGCAGGAAGCCTCTCCAAAGGAGAGGGAAAAAATGGCTGCCAGCCCCTCCAGCTCCAGATCCCATCCACAGAGCAACCCAAGGGGAAGTGATGTCTCTTGTAAAATCATGCCAACAAAATCCCAAGGCTGGTAATCTTTCCCTGAACCAATCACTGTTGCCAGGGAGAAGAAGCACACCAGATGTTCAGGCCTAAATGAGTTACTTATCTTTAGAGACTGGTATTGGATTAGCCTCACCCACATTAGAAGGGCTGAGAGTAGCTAGGGATGGTTTTCCAATGAGATACTGTTGATATTATGAAGAGATATGGGTCTTGGTCAAGGAAAACCAACAGATATCCATTATATTTTTCTATCTTTCTTTACTCCAACTTTACCTCATACTTATTATGGGGGGGTCAAGTCAAACAAAAGTATCCATTGTTCTCTATCGTCTTCTGTCAGTGTTTCCCTTCTTTATGCTGCTTTCTATGGAATTCTAAATTTGTCAATGATAAATTAAGGATTAAACAAAAAGGTAAAATGCTACGTGTGCCTGAGTTTCTAACAGGGTTACCAGACAAGCTACACAATGCCCAAATAACTTTTTGGTATAAGTGTATTCCAAATATTACATGGGATTACACTAAGTATTTGCTGTTTATCTGAAATTCTAACTTAACCAAGTGTCCTGTATTTTAATTTGCTAAATCTTGGCATCCTACTTTCTAAGAAAGTATATAGATTTTTCCAAATTTCTTTAATCATGAGACTTATTTTTTTTTTCCATAAAGTGTCCTGCATGAGTATTTCATAGAAGTTGCTTCAGGAGAAGCTACGGTATCCCATATTTCAATATGAACAAATGTAGCACTCCCTGTCCAGTCTCTTAACTACATGTATATTTTTCTTAGCCTCTGCCCTGTGGAATAAGACCATTTGCATCAATTAAAGGGTTGGAAGAAGAAGGAAGGAAAAACTTGACATGCAAAAGATATTGCCCAGAAATGAAATTAATGACTTGTGAGCAATACAAACAAAATTGGGCATTATCTCATATATTTGCCCCTGAACTGGCAGTCATGACTAAGGCTGATGAAAAAAATAATACTCCTAAAATGCGGGACAATTATATTACTTAAAAATGACACTTATTATGCAATGGAAGTGTTCATACTTCTTTATTTTATGTGTAACGCTGAAAGCAGAGACCCACCAGCCACCTCTTAAACCATAAACTGTCATGTCAAAAAGATTCACTAAAGGCCATCTGCACATGTCATTTTAACTATCCTACAAACTAAAAGTGTGCATATGTGTGTGTGCATATGAAAAAGACTAAAGAGATCTTCCCAAAGTTGTCACTGAGAAAGATATTTGTTTAAAAGAACACCCTTATGTGAGGTTTACCCTTTAACATTTTTCTTTTCGTTACTGAAGCTACTTAATATCGCATCTGGAAATGGAAAGATCTGCAAAGAAATGTCATTTATTGTGGAGGGCAAGAAGCAGAAAACTGAGATGAATATGCCTCTGTTAAACAGAAGCAGGCAAAATTACTGAGGGAAAGAAACCAGACGTTCCCCTGGTGCTCTTTCAGACAATAATTTATAAATGCCAAAGCTATCATCAAATAATAATAAAATATACATTCAATTGAGTTATGCACATTAAATGGAAAAGGGAGAATATGGTATAATTAAATTATAAGAAAAAACACATCCTTTGGCATTTTAGTTCCCTGTTTTGATTAGTAAACTCTCCTTGGTATATAAATGTTGAGGTGACCTCTATGATTCTTCTGAGCTCCTGAAGCTCCTTGATTCTAAGAGAAGAATCACTTAAATAGTTGGATACAACCGTGTAATAGGAGCTTTGAAACTGGTAGTGGGTAGAAATGTTTGCTGTAAGAATGATCAATTTTAGAAGACCTTGCTCCCTCAACTTCCCTCTTTGCCTTATAGGCTCTGTGTTCTATTTACCACCTGCTCCTGGCCATGCCCTTCAGGGGACTGCTTTGGTTTCTCTTGGCCTGATTGTTGTTGTTGGGGATCTTTTAATGTGATTACAAATAAAGACAACTTAGCAAGCTTTTGATGGCCATTTTTTCCCCTTTGGAAAGACTTTTTCTAATTTATTTATATTTTAATCTTCCTCTACCAATATAGAATACTAGGTGCTTCATCCTCTCATTAGTTATCACTCCGAAGAAGAAACAAAGTTATTTGAAAAAACAAAATCTTGTACAGAGGGACAATTGCATCTTAGCAAAGAGCTTTCAAAAGTAGGATATAAGAAATTATGCTTCCAAGAGTCATAGAATAGGAGGAAGTCTCCCCTTCGTTAATTTTGCACTTGATACAAAAATTTTTTTAACAGACCACAAAGTCCACGAGGGCAGGAATTATGTCTGTATTGTCACCAATAGCATCATTCCTGGTAAAAAGTAGGCACTAAATACAGTTTTCTTACATGAGTTAATGAATGAATGAATGACATGGAACCTGAATTTTTTTTTAATAACACAGTAGATTTCAAGAAATTGGTTTTGTAAAGCAATAGCTTTAATATGTTTAAGTAATTGTTGGTTATCTATGTTGTGAATTAGCAAAAACATTTTTTTAACTCAATTTCTTTCATTGTTCCCAACTGTCAATTCATCTGCTTCTAATTGGCATTTCTAAGAGAGAAAACACAAAGGCATACATGTTCTCAATATAATCTCCCACCAATCAAGCTGCCTTGAAACTTTTTTCCGGAATCCTTAAAGCAAACAATTACTAAAAGTATTATTTCATCTTTCAAATATAACTACATGAGTTGCCATAATCAATAAGTTTATTTTTCATAGTGTCAAAAAAGTTTTTGCTAACATGCTAATTTATACATTAATGCATGTGCACATGTTTGTTATTTGTAGGAATATTCAAATGAACATCATTGAGTGATGAAATGAATGCACACTGAAATTAATGCTACTTTGGCTAATCCATATCAAGCTTTCCCTAGTCACTGAATTTTGGTTTTAGCATTATCACTTTTGTTTGAAAAAAAATTAAAATATTACTTTATTTGAGGAATCCTACTTCATAAACATGAGCTATAATACTGTGGTTAGTATCAGAGAAAATAATTTTTATGCTTTGTGGAAATCTGCCAACTTTATTAATATAAGCAGATCTTAAGACTATAAACCATTATAAATAAAATATATAAATATCATCAATAGATTGTATTTTTTCAGTGTACCATCTATTTTCATTTGTGGAAAAAAATCTCTGGTAATATTGACATCAATTTTCGAGAATTTGAGGAAATATTAAAGTATGACACTGAGGTGCAGAGGAAGTACCTCTCTAAAATCCAATTGCATTCCAGTGTATTTGCAACAAGGTTTATGTCTTTAAAATGAATTGGTATATTATATTTATAATATATTGGCATATATTTATTACATATTTTCACATATTATTTATTAGCAGATGGCATGTGTTATTCATCAGTTTCTTTTTTATTTAACACCCCACTGTCTACACGAGACAGATCAACGAGACATAAAGTTAACAAGGATATCCAGGAATTGAACTCAACTCTGCACCAAGCGGACCTAATAGACATCTACAGAATTCTCCACCCCAAATCAATAGAATATACATTCTTCTCAGCACCACATCGCACTTATTCCAAAATTGACCACATGGTTGGAAGTAAAGCACTCCTCAGCAAACATAAAAGAACAGAAATTATAACAAACTGTCTCTCAGACTACAGTGCAATCAAACTAGAACTCAGGACTAAGAAACTCAATCAAAACCGCTCAACTACATGGAAACTGAACAACCTGCTCCTGAATGACTACTGGGTACATAACGAAATGAAGGCAGAAATAAAGATGTTCTTTGAAACCAATGAGAACAAAGATACAACCTACCAGAATCACTGGGACACACTGAAAGCAGTGTGTAGAGGGAAATTTATAGCACCAAATGCCCACAAGAGAAAGCAGGAAAGATCTAAAATTGACACCCTAATATCACAATGAACAGAACTAGAGAAGCAAGAGCAAACACATTCAAAAGCTAGCAGAAGGCAAGAAATAACTAAGATCAGAGCAGAACTGGCGTGCTCCTATAATCCCAACTACTCAGGAGGCTAAGGCAGGAGAATTGCTTGAACTGGAGAGGTGGAGGTTGCAGTGAGCTGAGATTGTGCCACTGCACTCCAGCCTGGGCAACAGAGCGAGACTCCATCTCAAAAAAAAAAAAAAGGAAAAAAGAAAAAAGAAAGACTGCCCAGAACATCACTTCACATTTATTTTTAGTAAAGAAAACATAGCTTAAAAGTTTTAAATTTTAAAATCTCCAAATTTGTCTAATGGGGGTAAAAGAAAATGAAACAGAAAACAACCATCACCACCAAAAAATAATAATAGTAAACCAGCTATATGCTGTGTTATGATAAGCAACCCAATAATGGAATTATTTGGAGTCCCTTCGACCTGGATTAAATTATTGCTTTCCCATTTATGTCTGTGTGACAGTGGATAAATTATTTATCTCTCTGAGATTATGTCTCCTCATCTGTAAAACAGAAATATGAATGTCTATCTCACCATAATTGTGAAAATTAAATTGGATAATAAATATAAAGTGTCTTGACTTTGGGACCCTCCCCGTCATTCTGCCACTCAAATTATGTAATGAATTTAATTTTTTACAGTGCTAATTTTACTGAAATGAATAAATACCATTAAACATAGAGTTACCATGTGACTCAACAATTCCAGTCCTAGGTGTATACCCAAGACAACAGAAAACATATTTTCACACGAAAACTTAAATGTAAATATTCATACATTATTTATAATAGTCAAAAAGCAGGAGAAACTCAAATGTCCATCAACTGATGAATGGATAAATAAAATGCAGTCCATCCATACAATAGAATATTTTTCAGCAATACAAAAATGAAGTACTGAAACATGCCACAGCATAGATAAACCATAATATACTGCATAAAAGAACAGACTCAAAAAACCACATACTTTATGATTCCATTTCCATGTAATATACAGAACAGGCAAATTCTAGAGATAGAAAGTAGATTAGCAGCGCCAAGGGGCAAGTAGAAAGCGAACGCCAGCGGGATCAGGATTTCTTTCTTGGGTGATGGAAATGTTCTGATCACACCTCAGCTCTATGGAACCATATGTTATTTATGGCGAATATTATTAATATTCACAGCAAATAATCATTTTAAAATCTGCATTCAACAAAGCAGGCCAGGGGATTCAAAAACAATGCAACAACAGGTATTTCTTAAAATGTCCTTTTTAAAAAAATCCATCAGGAGAAAATTATAGTTATTAGTTTTTTCTCCACAGATATATTCAGCAAAGCATAAGTCACCTCTCAAATCACACAGTCATTTGAAACTAAATAAAATCATGCATTGCAAAAGCAGATAGAAGTAGCTTCTTTAGGGACAAAAAGGGTACTTCTTTTACCTTTGCATGAAAATATTCCAAAATATGGATATGAGCCAACTTGCGTCTCCTGAAACATTTTTCTCAACCCCAAATGTCACATATCGTTTCCTTTGTTCAACGCCCTGACATGGGCAGATTATATGGAAACCTGAAAGCCTTAGTAAGTGCCTGCATCCATCCGCCTGCTTCACTGGAAGCTACTCTGTGGTAGGAGGAAGCTTTGCCCGTTAAAACGAAGAAGAAAACGTACCATCTTTCACTCAATCATTTCTATAACCCTGTGAGGTAGATGTTCCCGTTTCACGTATGAGCTAAGAACTCAGAGATGGGATATTACCTGCCAAAACACACCTAGTTAGGAGCTGTCAGAGGCAATATTCAGACCCACGCCAGACTAGAAGGAATAGCTTCTCCCCATAGCACTGTTGTTAAGGGAATTATGTTTAATTATATAGCTGATAAGGAGAAGAATCATTATAAAATAGTGGTCAAGAGGATAGACTGAGAATCAGACTGCCTGGATTTGAAATCTTCTTTGCTATTTTCTAGTTGAGAATGTAATTTCCAGTGCCTCAATTTCGTCATCTTGTAAAACAGGCCTAATGATGCACTTCTCTCATAGGGCTGTTATGAGGATAAAATTCATTCACTCATTCATATGAATGAAAATCATATGTTCAAATATATGTTGAATGAATTTATTTTTGATATATATTTGCATATATTTTACTGAGCACCTATTATGTGTGAGGAACTATTTTAGATACTAGGAATAAAGTGGTAGCCAGAAGAAAGAAAAACGGCTAAGATTCTTAGATTGCTATTCTCCTTTTTTTCTTCACTTTAATGGTAGAAGGCATACAATAAATGAAATAAATACAATATATAGTGTATTAGATGTCAATAGGTTAGCTATTAGCAGAGAAGACTTAAGGAGGAAAGGGTAAGACATGAAAAGTACGGTAGCATAGGTAATGAAATTAACAGGGTGCCTGTCAGAGTAAAATTAGAAAATGTTATTGTAATTAAGAACAGAAAGGCCTGTTTCAAATTTGTCACACAAGAGGACATCCGTAACCTTACGATGCCACTGATTCCAGGACGAAAAACAAACAAAACCAAAACACTGTACAGAGAGACAACTACAAAGGATGAATTGGGGTGGCTTCTGCCTTTCAATTGGATCCAGAGAAAAGTCCTTCCAGGAGTGACACAGTTCCATTCTTCAAAAAGCTGGCCCCTGGGTGTTCTCAGATTGTGAGCTCCTAATTTCCAAAGTTATCCTCGGGTAGTACTAGAGGGAAGACAAGAAAGGTTGGACATTCACCCGGGCAAAGCTCACGTCTCCGGCAAGTTATTCCTATTGGCTCTGTCAATATTGGGGCACTGGGTAGAGTTATCTTGATGGCATTTCCTAAGCTCTTATACTCTCAAGAGGGTGTAGGTACTGCTAGATTAACTTCTGACTACAAACTTGTTTTGCTGCTGCATTGGTTACTCTCTAGCTGAAAAACAACAACAATAAAAGATCAGAGGATTGTTCAGCAAACAGGGTGCCATGTAGATTTCTTTCTTTCAGTAGGAATTAAGAAGAGAGCACACAGCTTGAAGGAGGAAAGAGGAACTCTTTAGGAGCAATTTTCAAACTGAAAAGCACATTGAAATAATCTGGGCAACTTCAAATTAGTTCAGCCACTAGAGAAAGCAGTTTGGAGATTTCTCAAAAATAGTTTGTGAACTCTTTTTCAAAGAACTTATACAGAACTACCATTAGACCAAGCAATCCCATCACTGGATATGCATTCAAAGAAATATAAATTATTCCACCAAAATGGCGTACGCACTCGTACGTTCATTCCAGCATTATTGATAATAGCAAAGACAAGAATTAACCTAGATGCTCATCAACGGTAGACTAGATAAAGAAAATGTGGTAAATACATATTATGGAATACTACGCAACCCTGAAAAGAATGGAATTGTGCCCTTTGCGGCAACACAGATGCAGCTAGTTGCTAATAACACAGACATTATATATTGCATAATGCAGCCATTATCCTAACTGAATAAAGCAGGAACAGAAAGTTACTTACCACATGTTCTCACTTATAAGTGAGAACTAAATGTTGTGTACATATGGACACAAAGAGGGGAACAATAAACATTGGGGTCTATTTGAGAGTGCAAGGTCGTAGGAGGGTGAGGGTCAAAAAGCTACCTATTGGGTACTGTGCTCACTGACTGGTGACAAAATCATTTACACACCAAACCCCAGTGACCTGCAATTTACCCATATAACAAACCTGCACATGTACGCCCTGAATGTAAAATAAAAATTGAAAAAGAAAAAAAAAAATACAGTGATACTTGGGTTTTCTCACCAAGATTCTGATTTAATTGGTCATGAATGTGGCCTGGACACTGGATTTTTGTCAGAACTCCCTAGGTTACTGTTGTGGGTAACCAAGACTGAAAACCACTGATCTGGAATAAAGATAAAAGTAAATGAACACCTGTGATAGAAAACAACTTTAACTTGTTAATGGATGAAAGATTTAGGCAGCAGATAATGTCCAGTACAGCCAGGGGACGATAGAGAGGGAAGTTCCTGCAAACTAAATATAAGAACGATTAAGATAAAGAAATCTTAGCTGCAGGGAAATGCAGTGATTACATTAATGCAAATCTTCCTGTATGTATTTTAAATAACCACAATGGTTGGTTTGCATATGCATGATTGTTTTAATACATTCTTCTTTAAAAAAATTAATGCTACTGAGAGCAATATTTTTTGACACATTTAACCATAAGTGGCAGATAGAATAACACCTCTCCTGTCCCGAAGATATTCATGTCTAATCCCTGGAACCTGTCAGCATGTTTTCTTACATGGCAAAAGGGACTCTGTAGATGTGATAGTTAAGTATTTTAACACATGGAGATTATTCAGGATTATCTAGGTGGGCCAAATGTAATGTCTTTGCATGAAGGAGACAAGCAGGTCAAAGTCAGAAAAAGGAGATGTGACGATGAAAGCAGGGGTTAGATTGACACCTCTCAAAGTGGAGGAAGGGCTGTGAGGCCAAGGAATGCAGGTGGCCTCTAGAAGCTGAAAAAGGCAAGAAAATGGATTATCTGCTGGAGCCTTTAAAAGGGATGCAGCCCTACTGACACCTTGAACTGAACCCTGCAAGGCTCATTTTGGACTTCTGATCAACAAAAGTGTAAGATAATAAATGTGTTGTTTTAAGCCACAAGGTTTGTGGTGCTTTCTTACAGCTATGATAGGAAACAAATATCCCATGCCTTTAGAAAGGCCAGCTCTTTATGGACTACAAAGCTATCGCTATACTTCCAAAAAAGCATCCACCTATTTTGCAGCTAATACTTGCAAGCGTAATACTCAGGAGGAAATAGACAAAGACATGCTAGCTTAGCCAGGCAACCCCATAAAATGCTAGCAAAAGTCCAAACATCTTAGTTATTGTAGAAAAGTTCAGGTCTTGGATTGAATGGAGCTACTTAAGATAAAATGCACCTGGAAACAAATTCTGGGTCATTATTGTTAATTTACCAAACACGCTAAATCTCCTGCAGGTATTCGGACCATAGCAGAATAGCTCTGTATTACTGTCTCAGACGCCTTCACAGTGGAATTCCTTGAGGAACTCTTAAATATTTCAATGCCTAGGCTACACCCCAGACAAATTAAATCTGAAACGCTAGGGGTGGGACTGAGCAATCTCTGTTTTAACAAGTCCTCCCTAGTAATGGTTCTCATCATTAATGCCTATTCTGATCACTTGAGGATGTTGTTAAAGATAGCCAAAGTCTATATGTTTAACAAACACCCAGGTGATGCCAATAACAATGACTTTGAATGGCAAGGTTATGTAATGCCTTTTTTTTTCTCCATGAACCTTTCCCCAATTAACCAGTAACGCAGAAAGTGTTTAAATCAAAAGCTTATAGACCATTGTATTGGAGTTGCCGGTGGAAAGGCAAGCATCACTGTATTTAGCTCTGCTTTTCTTTGTCTATTTTGCATATTGCCTAATCTTAAAACCATCAGTTTTTAGCTCCCAGTTATTCATTACAACTAAAAGGCAAGATTTTTTCTTAATCTTACATGATGCTGGGGCATATAACATTGGAGAATCTCCAACTCATTTTTCTGTTCATTTGGTTCTCTCTCCCTCAGTATATTGAGCAGAGTTTTATTAATAAAACAAAACTCATGCATTGTATTCCAAGTGACAATACATAATACAGGAAATGAAAAGCTTATACAAACATTGGATGGCTGGGGAAGCTGTTGCCTGATTTCCTGACATCGAGAAGTATCAAATGTAAGAGAAGATGTGACTAATACTCTCAGGTGCCTGTGGAGCCCACGTGCGTGATCCCCAGGAATCTGCTGAGAATCAGCTATGAATTTCAGGACCCTCAGGAGAGTTCCCCTCAATATCTGCTTCCTACAGCATTGAAGCACCACTGCACTGCTCTCCTCTACTCTCTGCCCATGTATCTCTTTGCAATTGCAGCAACATGGAGTTAGCCTCTATGGAGAAACAGAAGAGGAAGAAGATGTAATTCTTTTCCTCCAGGTTTTCCCAGTTTAAGACAGGTGTTGGACACACAAAAGCAACTATGATAGACAGACTTAAAGTTCACTACTTGTGATGGTTAATTTTACATGTCAACTTGATTTGCTTAAGGGATGCCCAGATAGCTGGTTGAACATTATTTCTGGGTATGTCTGTGAGGACACTTCTGGAAGAGTTTAGCAATGTGAATCGGTAAATTGAGTAAGATCTGTTCTCATCAATGTGGGCAGGCATCATCTAATTCATTGAGGGCCTGAATAGAACAAAAAGGCAGAGGAAGGGTGAATTCTCATGCTCTTTCTTTAAGCTGGGGCATCATTTCCTCTTCTCTTTGGACATCAGAAGTCTCGGTCCTCAGGCCTAAGGACTCCAGGACTTACATCAGAGGGTCACACCCTCTAGTTTTCAGACAGCAGATCTTGGGATCTCTTAATCTCCATAATTGCATTAGTCAATTCCCATAATAAAATTCTTGATATCTCTATCTATGTATCTTTACATATCCTATTGATTCTATTTTTTTGAAAAACCTAACTAATTCACTGCTGTTATACTCTAGCTCAAAGGCTTAAAAAGCTATGCATGTCAAAAAGAAAGCATCGGGCATTATGTAAGATACCAGACGTCATTCAGATTTGACTAATTCAAGATCTTATGAAACACTGCATTTTATCAGGTCATCTACTACCATCCTCCTATTTCTTTAAAAGTACAAGAAACTGAGCTCATCAAAAATACTGAAACAGAGAAAAGAAAACAAACACAGCATTTAGGTTTAGGCAAAGGCTTAGGTCCACAGTGTTTATCCAGAATCTCATCTTAGTCAAAATTAAATCATACACTGTGAGTGTTTAGAGCACCTACAAATAGAGCAGGGATTATGCAGCAGCATTATTCTTACTATTATTTACTGATAATAAATGGGTAGTTTTCTTTCAGCCAATGAAACACGAGACACGATATGAGCAGATCCTCAAACAGCTTTTATTTAAGTTTGATCATCTTGTTTTTTAGAAAGTCCTTCAAATGTAAAAAGCGGTTAATCTTTTTATTCAAACATCTCAAGGAGAAAACCAGCCCCAAGAATGTGAGTTTTCTCTGCAGTAGAGGGTTCCAGAATTTAGTACTTTGGAGGGACTTCTGTGAAATGAACTGAGCATCTCTTTAGAGTGAAGTTTATAACATAGCCTCCGTGCAGTGAGAATGTTTTCATGCTTCCCAGCTGTTCCAAAACTCAAGCTACAAAATACAGTAACAGATGGGAAGAGCCCCTCAAGAGCATCTTTGGACTTACCAGAGTTAACATGTCTCCATGCTAAACCTGCCTGTTAGTAAATTCAGGACCGGTTGTCCTAGAGTTAAAGAAGCTTAGGATGCTATTAAAAATGAGTGCACCATGGAGGATTCATTGGGAAAAAACTATTATATTTAATTAAGTATTCTGGTTATCTAAGCCTCCCACTCACACAGTAAAAGTGGTTTTTGGAAGCTTCAATGGCCAATAATTGGCTTGCAGTTGGAAAAACAAATGAAGTCCAAATGCTTTTTGGAAACAGAGGATTAAGCCCATAGTTATTGACTGTGTTGAGACCTTCACCACTCCAAATAAAGTGAGTAAGGTAAACAACACAGATGAGTGTCAATACAAACAGTAAATTGGTGATCAAGATGGCATGGACAGACTAAACAGAGCCCTTGTCCTCTGAATCTAATTATGTTCAAATAGTTTTTTTTTTTTTTCTTTTTTCTTTTTTGAGACGGAGTCCTACTCTGTTGCCCAGGCTGGAGTGCAGATACACGATCTTGGCTCACTGCAAGCTCTGCCTCCTGGATTCACGCCATTCTCCTGCCTCAGCCTCCTGAGTAGCTGGGACTACAGGTGCCTGCCTCCACGTCTGGCTATTTTTTTGTTTTGTTTTTAGTAGAGACAGGGTTTCACCATGTTAGCTAGGATGGTCTCAATCTCCTGACCTCGTGATCCGCACCCCTCGGCCTCCCAAAGTCAATAGTTCTTAAAGGCGAACAATGGAAACCCAGACTGGATAAACTGAAGTGGTGTGGAAGTACTGCAGAGTTGCAGAGGTTTCTAAAAAAAAATAGGTATTCTGATTCATATTTAAAGGCAAGGATACCAACTTTGCAATGAACTATATAACTGAACTCAGAAACAGGATCTAATAAATAAGCACTTTCATCTTTGCTTTCCTGTTTTCTTCATTTTAAAAGTATGTTCCGATTTTCATGGTCTATAGAAAATCCACACTTTGTAATACCGTATCATTTACCATTTGGCAGTACTTTTTTTTTCTTGGCTATTGGTGTTATCTTCATGGTCAATCAATGTTTGTATAAATTTTCCATAAGAACAGGAAGACTGTATTTGTTTTCTTCTCAAAAGCAAAACGGTAGACATTTGGTACCTATCTAAATTCATCCTTATGCAAGTCAGAGGTTTTCACAATATTAAACTTTCACAATCCTTTACAAAGAAAGAACACAGATGATGTCTGCATCGCTGTGTATCTTGTATACTTATTCCTCTCCTCTTAGCTTTTTTTCCATTAGGCTCCTATAGCATAAAAGAGACTCACATTCCACATTCTCCTGACTGGGGAGTGTGACAATTGGCCATTGTAAGCCAAACTGACGGAAGCTTTAAATTATGTCTGATTTTCCAGTATGTGAGATAACACAAATAATCAAACGCAGAAATCAGTACATTATTATCAGAAAAAAAGTTCTAAACATACACACACATTATTCTAATAAAATACGTTTGTTAACACCATCTTGTTGGGTGCATGCAATAGATAATCTAGTACAGTAGTTCTCAACTTAAGTGTGCATCAGTAACACCTGGAGGGCTTGTTAAACCACAGGTTGCTTCATCCCACCACAAGAATTTCTGATTCAGAAATGGGGTTGGTTTTGAGAATTTGCATTTTTAACACATTTCCAGGTGATGCTGATGCTGCTTGTCTGGGTACCAGACTCAGACCTATTTTTCTATATAAATACTCAAGTGCTCCAAATCCCTTCTTCAAGGCCAGTGCGCCCATCCCTCATCCCCCAGGTGCTGGTAGTATTGGCTGCCGGCCACTCACAGCTGTGATACTTATTGGAAATTGTTCTCAGGCTCAGTGAATGACCTCTTCCAAGGTTATAAACCTTCCCAGAGTTTACCATGCAGCAAATTACTGGCTGAAGGAGGGATACAAAGGCTTTGCCAACTTAATTCAATTTGAGATCAATCAGCCAACAGCTCAGTTTCAACTGTGTTGCGGGCCAGTTTTTTTCTGTTTCTTCTTACCTTACTTTCTTACCTTACTGCCTTATAGGCATGTCTCCCAAGACCACTTCCCAATCAACTTTTGCACAAAACTCCGTTTCAGAGGAATCCATTATTAGACAATATCAAATAATATTTTGCTCCAAGATTATCTGAATTGTTGCTCGGGGTAAACACAGTCCAAGTGTCCCAGGAGATACATTGACCCCTTTGCTTTCTAACACCATGGAAAATTATGTGTTTGACCATCTAGTCTGAGAAACATATTATTCAACTTTATGTTGTCAGATCAGTTTCTATCTTATACCCCAGAACTCCTCTTACGCATTAATACTCAATAAAATAATAGAATGGGTAAAAGAATTTACACTGTTTCAAAGCACAGCCTTCCCTACTCAAATAGTCTTCCTGTTAATGATAAGTTGATAGCTAAGAATTGTCATAGCCTGAAATTTTCTACTTGTTTACTCAGAACTCAAAACTACTGGTAATGACCAAAAAAGCTGAATGTACTCTTCTAAGACACAAAACCCCCTGTTAGCCTTTTGCTGACCTTATTTTTCCCTATACTATACAATGTATTTGACGATAATAAGGTATTTTACTCATAGGAATAGAAAAGCATGATATGGTTATAGGAAAAGGATAACACAATTTTTAAAAATAAAACATCAACTAAAAAATACAGCTAATCTACTCAGCGTCAAAGTCTTTCTTGATTTACATCTTTTAAAGCTATATTAGATTTTCCTTGTGTATAATTCAGATTAACTGGAAACATACCGTTCCTAGATGGAAATTGGCAGTGTCTGGAAAGAAACAGTCAGAAAAATGGAGATGTAGAAGACATGAGAATGAACAAGCAGTGACTTGAGGTCAAGTAGTTGCTCTGACTTATCCTATTTGTTTCTGTGGGGCCTTGAATTAAATAAGTACTGGGCAGTTGGTATCTGTTGTGAACTAAATGTCAGCAACTCACAAGATCCCGCTGTATTTGGATGTAGGACCCTCTCCATTCTTCACAGCTCTGGGAAAATGTGCTTTGTCAAACGCAGACATCAAGAAGAAGAAGGGGCAAGACCACGGCACAGATCTGGATGTCACTTCAGCTAAGTGAAGTGCTTTCTGTCCTATCTGGCACTCCTAAATCTCTGCATGCCCTTTGCCATGCTACATGTTTCATAATAGCTGGCACTCCATAGGAAGCCTTCGCCAATGCAAATAGAAGCAGGTAAGATCCTCTGTATGATGTAAAGAGGACAGTTCACAAGAGGGAGGCAAATATTGGGCTAGGTCCTGCCTACTACTGGCACTGACTATAGAAAGGCAGCCAAGGCTAGAGTGATTTAGATCAGACAACTACCATGATCAGAAGTATGGGATGTGTGGCTATGAGACTTGTGATTCTCTCACTGTCTATGCCAGTTCAGGAGACACAGCACTTGTGACCCAGTAGAGAGTCATTGAAACTGAGAGCAGGTGTCATCTCTCAAATAAGGTAACATGTAATTGATGCATACACTCATCAAAGGACGAGTCACCTTGAAACGGAGTATGACATTTCATAGATTACGTCAAGACCCAGCTGATATTTGTTGAGAATCAATTAACCACTAGGAATTTTAGAAAAGAGACAGTAAGACACAGGGTATGATTTCAAGGAACGTATATCTCAGCAAGGGAAACAAGACAAGACCAAATAATCATATTACAAGGCAGAACTGGATAAGAAAATTACAAGAGGGTAGAAGTTAAAAGAAAAGCAAAACCGTCCCCAAGAAAAAGTTGTATCTTATAGGTAATGCTTGATTTCTAGTATTAATCATTAGTTGTAAGGCTACCCACGTATTCATACACGTAACATTCACCGAGCATTGAGCATGTACAGGCTGCCGTGCCAAATCTACAGATGTAATAATGTTAGAGTAAAATAACATGCACTAGAATCAGTGTTTGTTCCTATCTGAGGCAAAGTATAATCTCAATAGTTTGCTAAAATGGTGATAAAATGCCTCTTGACTAATATAGTACACCTAACATGGAATGAGCTATCCTGGAAATATTTCTTAAATATTCTTTAAAATTCTAGTTGTTGGAAAGCAGGTACATTTTAGTAGACATCCATAATCTGTACCCCTTGTGTAAATAGGTCATAATATAAAGTGGGTCTTCTTCCCAATACTGCTAGTCAGAGATCAATAAAAATAAGGAATATCATTTGTAGTTACTTTTTATGCCAGAATCCATGCTAGATAATAGTAATTACCAACATTTCTTTGTGGTAAGAATTATTGTCTGCGTTCTCCATCTAAGCCAAGACTCAGAGAAGTTAAGTAACTAGCAAAAGTGTACTTAGAAAGAAAGAAGGCGGGGTGCAAATGTCTGTCTATCTGTTCCTTGGCGAGCTGACGCCAATACCTCACAGTGTGGTGTTGCTGCTGTCCCAGCCTCTTGCACGCTCTTCATCAGGGATTTGGTGATTTCTATTCTCCTGATCTCACTTCACATACAACTAGTACAGACTTAACCCACTGTTTTTGTCTGCCAACACCCCTCGTTTTTATATGTGAGCTTTAGATATAAAGAATGGGAAAGTTGCAAAGACAATACTCAAAATACTTAATATGTACTATGGCTCAACACTTAGTTAATCAGAAGAATGCCTGATCGATCAGGAGAGACACCAGCAATAAACAACCAGTGCAGTCATACTCACATAAACATCAGCTCAATATCAACCATGCCTGGAACACATCTATACTAAGGTTACATTTCCCATTTAGGCAACATCTTACATAGACATCTCACTTTGCCTATTTCATGAAACCATCATGAGCCATTACAGACCTCCAAGTGTACACCTCTTATCATATATTTATCTTTACTTTATCTTAAACATATGGAGATGTTTTATTAGGGGGGATAGTATATTTATCCTAAATGGGCTACCCCATCTATGGGTATGCACACATTGCTCCAGAAACATAAAAATAGCTAAACTGCATTAAACAATGGATGCCCAGCATTATAAATGAAGTCACAGGTTTTTGATGATACACTGTATAACAAAGCAGCTGGGTGCAGCTTTTTCCAAACCTTAGTTTGTTCATCATGCCAAAGGGAATTCATTCATAGTATTATTAGCAGCTAAAATTAGCTTTTTTGGGGGAGGCAAGAAGGGGGTTAAAAAAAAGTATATAAATATGCCATGTGCCTGCCACTATATTAAAAAGTTCTTGTTTAAATCTTACAACAATATCATTGCATCCATTTTTTTTTTCAGATAAGAAAACAGAGGCACTGGGAGATAGCAGAACGAAGATTTAAGACCAAGGAGTCTAGTGCCCATGTTCTTAACCACAATGATTTACTATTTACCACATTTAGAAGCTACAAACTCATGATGTAGGTGGTTTTAAAATGAACATTCTGGTCAAAATTATTTAATAATTCCCCATTGCAACAGGAAAAAAATACTTCCTATCTTAAATGAAAGGTTCTTTAAAATGTAGCACTGGCCATTTATTCAGCCTCAACTGTGTGCCTTATTTCCAGATCTTCCTATGACAGTTATTTCAAATGCCTTTTCCTCCAAGAAGTTCCCCTGACTGCCTCCATCAAGGCATATTTAGGGGTTCCTTGTTCCATGATCCCATTGTGCCTTGTGTATATTACCTGAATTTAGCATTTACCATGCTATACATTTATTTTCCATTTACATGTCTGCCTTTTCAGTACACCCTGTCCTCCCTGAGGAAAAGAACTATCTCTGTCTTTATGCCTTGCAGATAGTAGATAGCTAGTAAATATTTATAGAATATAAGATTGGATGATTAATTAATAAATTACACCAGTAACTATTATTTCTGCCAATAGTAACAGAAAACCCAATTCAAACTGGCTGAAATAATAAAGAAAATATTTCAGTTCATATAAAAAGCATATGGCAGAAAAGGGGTCTTTGGTTTCATCCAGGAGCTTGTTGATATTACCAGTTTCTTTCTAGCTCTCTTTTCTTTTCCTTGGGTGTTGTCAACTTCGACCTAAGGCTGACCTCTCCAAGTAGTCACAGTATGGCTGTCTCTAATTTTCAGACAAACATACATGTTTTTGTGTATCCAGAAAAACACAGCATATTTTCTTAGCTCAAGTAATAGAATTCCTAGCTTCATCCTGATGGAAATGACCTAAATTTGGCCAGAAAAATGCTTTGTGCTGGTTGATTTAAGCCTGCCCGAAATGTCCTACCCTGACCATAAGCATTGTTCTGGGAGATAGGATTAGCCCAGAACCAGTGGTGAGCCCATCCTACCAGTATGTACTGGTGAGTAACCTACCCTACCATATGGTTGCTATATAATGAGGAAGGGGTGGAATGAAGGCAAGGTGGCAGTTAAAGTCTATGGCATGCACGAATGGACTTCTTTACTCTGAAAAGTTGCATACGCTCATTTTTAATAGTTGTCTTTGTCTGTTTATACTGCTATAACACAATACCTGAGACTGTAATTTATTATGAACAGAAATTTATTTCTTACAGTTCTAGAGGCTAGGAAGTCTAAGATCAAGGGACCAACATCTGACGAGCACCTCTTGCTTCATCATCCCATGGTGAAAAGTGCAAGGATCCAGAGAGTGAGAAAGATAAAGGGTCAAACTCATCCTTTTATAAGGAAACGACTCTGGCTATAACAAATCTATTCATCTATTTGCAAGGGCAGATCCCTCATGACCTAATCACCCTCTGAAGTTGTCACCTCTTAATACTGTTACAATGGCAATTACATTTAAATCTGAGTTTGGGAGTGGGCATTTAAACCATAGCAGTAGTGTAGTAACCTGATATCCTTCTACTAACATTTCAAAATTGTCTACTGGACGATGATATCTGACAGTCAGTCTCCCGATGCTGCAGTCTGCTTTCTTGTAATACTACCAGTTCCTCTGCAGCTCTGTAGGCTACAGAAAATCTCCAGAATCTCCACTTCACTGACAAGTAATTTCAAACCAGCAGCCTTAGCAACCGACCCAAGAATTCCTCCTCAAATCAGAAGAGATCCAAATTTTCTAGGGGGTGTCTGGGACATACAGGAAGTTGTTATTAACCAAATGACTCACATGCTGAATCACAAAACAAGAACCATTTGGGGAAAGGTCGCCCCTCTTGGCTGTAACTCCGGAGTGTGTTTCCAGTTAAGTTGACATCCTGAGGCCTCTTTTTGAGACAAAGCCAGCACTGGCCAACATCATCATAGTAGCATCACCAGGGGCTAAATGATAATGGCATACAATCCAAGGATTCCTCCACCCTTCTTAGTTTTATGCCCTTGAACCTCCCAGGGATACAATCTCTGGGAAATCCCAGACGGAGACTAGGGAATTTTCCATGTGCCAGGAACCCAGATTTTCTATGTAAGTTTCAAAGAAAGGCCAGCGATTCTCTACACGAATGGCATTTGAAACACCCCTCCCAGAAACTGGATAGCTAGTTATTTCATTTCCTTTCTCTTTCCTAGTAATTTTCACGTGAATTTTGACCACCCTAAAGACGGATATTTATCTGTGCTATGATTTACATATTCTGATGTTTAGAGTGATAAAGAAATTTTAGCTCAACGAAAGGAAAAACTTAGGAGATTAAGCTAACATTAAAGGCTCAATGTTGAATGTTTTAATTTTTTATCCAGATTTGCTGTTCCACGATATAGTGACTATTCAATGTTTTCTACTTCAAACATATCCACCAAGAATCCTCAAAGTGCATCAGTTGTGTCATTATTTCCCCATCCATTCATTTATCTATGTTTTCATTTAGTGAGCACATATTTATTGAAGGTCTTTTGTGTGCCACATGCAGGCATATCCACAAAGGGTACTTTCACGAACCAAGTGGCTTGATTCCTGACCTCATGAAATCATGTCTAAAACCCTGCTCCTCCTCCCATTGTGTGAAGGAGCTCTTCCTCCATTTAGTCTGAGAAGGAGTCTTTTTGGAGAGGAGGAGTCTAATTGTGAGTTAGGCGTCTGTGTTATTGCCATACCGACCATAGCTTCCTGTTGGATCAGGTCCAGTTCTCAGGGAATGAAAGTTCTCCTGACTGTAAGCATCTCAAGTACCGGGGTCATCTCTACTTAATACTCATATCCAGCAGAGTACCTAACACTGAGAAGGTATATAATAAATGATGCACACACCCAAGAAAATTAAGGCAAAGATGATAAGGTAATTTGCTACTGGCAATACAGTTCCATTCTCTGCTTAGTTTCCATCGCTGGCTAGGGTTCTTCCTAACGGCTTAGACTTAGAGCTATATCTCCTACAAACTGGACTATCTTGATACATGCACCGTTATGGCACGCAGACATCGACATTGTTTGCCCTAATTCTGTCACAGACTCCATTTAAAGGTATATTGCTTTAGTAAGTCAAATTATTTTAACTACATTCCAGCCACCTCAAACATCTGTCTTTGAGTCTCACAGATGCCTTTTGCCTCTTTTTCAGTTCTCCTTTGCCCAAGATTAAACTGGTTTTCTCCACACTTGACCATGGTAAGTATTTACTAGCCCAATACAGAAAGACTCAGAACGTATCCTCATTTGAAGATTCAGCTGCTCTTGGAAGGAGGAGCAAGCTAGGGAAAAAGGGAAGGGCAAAGAGAGTTGTGTTTTTTTTTCCTCTCTCCATAGAGCAGGGACTTTTACAATGCACCACAGTGTGTGAACAGAGCTGCGTGCTGTGATACCATTTACTAATAATGGATGACTTGTGCTGCCCAGACTTAACAGGCCAGTGAGCAACATCAGGCTGCAGATGGAGTGCTCTGAGACTGCCATGCATTAAAAAAGGATAAAAAATAAAATTGTCTATGGCTATTGTCGACATATTTACCCCTTGTTTAGGTATTCCCATGGCAACAAAAAGCTGTTACCACTGGTGAAGGTGGGTGTGCTTCTTGCCCAGGAATGAACCCTATTTGCATGCAACTACCCCCTCTAGTGACGATGTGGTGAATGGCAGGGCTTTTCATAGTTTGCTTTGGCATCAACCTCTCCCGCCATATGTTATGGGTCTTAACTCCAAAAGCATAATATTGTTATATTAAATTAGCATGACTTATTTTTGAGGAGCCTCCTAAAACTTCATTATTATGGGTTTAATTCTTACTTTCCAAGGTTTCGTTTTGTTTTCATATTTTAAACTAAACCTAGAAAATATCCAAGTTTCCGGCTTGAGCCAAGCTCTTCTCTATGGCCTGTTTGTGTCTCACATTTAGACCAGATACGCAAAACAACTAACATGGAAGGGGTGGTTAGGATCTCTGAAGCCACTTTTCTTTCTTTCCTGGAAGAGGTGCTGGAATACAGGTCTAATCTTAGGGACCTTTCAGGCAAGCTATTATTGTGTCTCTGCCCTGTCCCCCACAACCTTTCTCTCCCCAGCTGTCACCTGTGATGACATCCAGATTTAGGACTCATATACAGACCACCCGGAAGCTCCAGATTCTTCAGGGGGCAAAACCTCTACACAAAATAGTACACATGGAAGTGGTCACAGAAGGATTAAAACAATTTCTACTTCACCCCCAAAGTCCTCAATAACCTTATGGAATCTACAGAAGGCCTTAACTTTTTAAGAAATCACATCGCAAGTCTTATCCCCTAGTGTTCTTCTTCTGAGATTTTATAGACCTTTCTTTGGGTGTTATAAGATGCCTTGTGCTGTTAATACTCTTTATATGAAAATTTGTCAAGTGTTTGCAACTCTGATATACATTCCTTGGGAACAAATACTTTCTCTGGAATGTTTAAATTATTTATTTAGTTTTGATGGTTGGTGGAATTATTTTTCTGCACACAACTTGTTGAAGCACTATTTGCATAGAGAGGCATTAGCCAATGGGGAATTCATGTTTCTGGTGTGATGCAGATCTCTGGAGGGTTGGTGCAGACCTACTGTCCTGAGACATTGACACTGAGCAAGTAAAAAGGGAAAGGAACTCTATCTCTATTGAACTAGCAGGGTCTCTGTTTATTATAAAATAATTCATTAATCATAGATCCTGTTAGATCCCTATGTGGTAGCTATAATCCTCACTTTACGGATAGGAAAACTGAGCCTCAGAAAGATTAATTAGCAAACTGAATGTTGCAGTGTTACCAACTGATGATGGCAGGTTTCAAATAAAAGCTTTCCTCTTATATTTCATTGACTTCAGAAGAGAAGTTCTCAAACTTTTAATGAAGAGAAACTACTTTTGATATTTCTGGTATTTCGAATCCTCTAAGAAAAAAAATGGAATGTTCTCACAGAGCAGGTTACTAATGTCTGAAAACAGATAATGGTTAGCCACACTTCCCTTTCTACTGGAAATCAACTCTAAAAGAAAGTATAGAAAATAAGCACCAGTAGATATCTAGGTAAGGCTTGAAGATTAACTGATATTTCTAGGCCTTTGTAGAGTAGACTCTTGATCAAGAACTGAAGTCCCATTATGTCTTCCCCAAAACACTAGTATATGATGTTTTTCTCTGTAAGAAGAAGGTGGGATCAAAAATATTTGAGAATTCTGCATGTGAAGATTCAGAATGTGTTCAGAAGAGTACTGTAGTTTAATAATTAAGGAAAAAATAAAAGCTGTTTAGCTTTGCTAAACTTCAAATTTTCCAAACACAAATCAAAGCTCCTATGAGTTTGATAAAACCCTACCAGGCTACATCTGTGAAAATAAATTTGGTAACACTGATCTTGAAGCAAGTATGTGCAAGTGCCAGGCAAAGAAGGAACACCTAAAAACCTGGACTTAGAAGCTGTGGACCTTAACATAAGGAAATGCTATGAAAGAAATTAGACATGACAACCACAAGCTTGGATATAATTTAAATACTTTCTATAAGGATTCACTTGGTCAAATAATCATGTTTTGCTTTATAAAGTTTAATAACGAAAAGGTAGAACTTCATCTTAAGTTGTGGTCTTGCTGATCACATTTTGTTATTTTACTGTAAGTGCACGAGGCATTTTTGTACTAATTGTTCTCAAAGTCAAAGGGTACGTTTCAAAAAATTCAGCCTTGGTAATCTCCTTTGGTACTTGCATTTTAAAAAGTTCCCGCTATGGAACCATTCTTGTTTTTCCATCTTTCTCCTTCCTTTTCTTCTTCCCCATTTTTTCCTCATATCTATCCCTGAATCGCACCTACAATTTTGGTCTGTTTCATGTCTTAAAAGAATGGGCTTAATTTTTCTCAGTGCTCATGTTAAAATTTCTCTACTTTTTATACTCCTCTCTCTATTTTTTTCATTATTTTGTTCTCTGCAAGATTTCCCATTTTGGTAGTGGTGGCAACCTTGACAAAACTTTCGTGTTATCAAAACTATTTGAATTTTATCTCCAATAATTACTAAGTAGAAGACCTTGAGCAAGTAGTTTAGTATTTTTTAGTTTTTTTAATCTGTGAAGTAAACTTATAAAAATGTTTAAACATTTTAGAAATGCATTACACACATTTTAATATTAATCTTATGTCTATATAAAATGCAATGTTCCAGTAGGCTGGCACACAGTAAATGCCTAGTAAGTATTAATTTTCTCCTCGGGGCATAAAATTGTTTAACATACTAAATTATTTTGCAATTTGTTTATAATCACTCACTGAAGAAGATTCAAGAAAATGGAGGTTCTATGTGATGATGCAGGGGACTCCATAGACCCTGACAAGCAGTATAGCCAGGAATAAATGTAAATAAAAAGCTTGTCATCAGCTACTCCTTCTGTCTTTACATCTCACAGTTTCATCCTGAATTTCCAGTGGAATATACTACATAATGTACTCATGGCTATAGTTTAGTTCTTTGACTGAAGTCTGTTGAGAGTCCCCAGGATATAAACCTAGGTTGTTACCTGTACAACACCCACCACATCCTCCCAGTTCACCATGATCAGCCAACAATAAACTAGAGAAATGATTCTGGTGGCTTTCATTGGAGATTTCAGTCTACACATGGAGGGGAAATTCATGGATTATAGGTAACAACACTTTTGGAAGAGGCAAATGGTTAATTCAACAGAAGAACCATGTATTTCAGATCATCTTTTATTCAAGAAAATTTAAAGTTTCTCCACCTCTTTCAAACACTCTGGGGATTTTTTATTTGCATGGGGAATTGCCAGTGTTTAAAAAGCCTCTATAAGGGTGTCTTTGTAACAAAAATACGCATCATAAAGTCTGAAGATATGCGACTCTTGTTTATCATTAATGAAGGAAGTTATGTTGGAGAATTCAAGCCAGACAATCAGAAGAGAAGCATATTATAAGATGAACTGATTACTATCAATCTATAAATCTTCTTTTCCCCTTAACTTCTTCAACCCATGACCACCCCACCCCTGGCCCCACCATGCTTTCTTGTTATGGTCCAGAAAGCATATTTAACAAGGACAAGGAAGCAGTGATCCCGTTAACTTAACCAAAGTCCCCTTATTCTTATGTTTTAATCCTTGTTCAGTCATTCAATTCTGAGGTGACCTCTGGCATTTTTAGGAAAGGGGATTATAGTGCTGATGTAGTAAAGGACTGCTAATTACTCTTTCAAAAGCACTTTGAAACTATAGGGGGAAGATAAGTACTTGGCTGTAATAGGCTTGATCCTCATTTTTCTTCCTCAGATTGCCATTTGCCTACAACTTGAATTAAGACTATAATTAGACAAATGTAAAAATATTATGGCAGATTTTGTTTCACCTGTTGATCTACTAGTTCAGCATTTACTGAACATCTGTTATCTGTGAAAGCACTATTCTGAAGCTTTAGTGATATAAAAAGATGGATTTGCAGCAACCCAGCTATCAGTTTACTTGGTGTCTGTGAAAGGCTTCAAGCTGGTAAACAAACGGTTGCAATTTAATATGATAGGAGAGCATCCAGGATGAGACTGTCAAAGTACTCATCCAGGATGAGAACATGGGGAAAGGATCTGGATCAAGGAGGAAGGGCAGAGACAGTATCAGGAAGAAGAACTAAGATTTGGAGAACAAATAAGACTTGGTCAGAAAGAGGTTTTGAAGCTAAAGTAGTAGGTAGCGAGAGGGGGTGCCTTTGAGTCTTCCAGATGAGAGAAATGCACATTTGAATAAACTGCCATGGAAGAAAGTCACTGTGGAAATCCTGGATGTCCTTGGGAGACTAGCAGATTGTGAATGTAATGTAGAGTGGCAGATGATGAAAGGAGATCAGAGGCCGGTTGAGAAAAAGGAGTCAGTGTACAAGGAAACACTAACATTTCGCAAAGTGGTATAACAGAGGAGAGAGAGAGGAACATGAGACAGGGAAAAATGCATCAATTTTTAAGACTCGAAGACATTTTAAAACTGGGCAGAAGTTCTCAACTTAGAGCCTCTAGTTTATCTGTGAAGAGCTCCTTCACTGGGATTCTCAGTTGAAAGTATCCCTATACTTTTCTTTGTCTTTCTCGTGACATAGCGTCTTAAAATTTATCCTATGCTGCATCAATAAATAATAATTTCTCAGCCAGTTGTCTCAAGGGGATCTGTCTCTTCAATTGAAACAACTATGGATTCATTGTTGGTTGTACTGCTGTGGAATGGTGATTAGATAATTATTCTACTAAATAAGACTGATATGTTGAAAAGCAAAAAGAAGAAGAAGAAAAAAAAAAAGTCATCAAAGCAAACAAGCCAAAAAAAAAAAAAAATCATGAAAGATGCTTTCTTCTTTCTCCATCATTTTTCTACTTTGAAAATATTATGGCAGATTTTGTTTCACCTGTTGATCTACTAGTTCAGCATTTACTGAACATCTGTTATCTGTGAAGGCACTATTCTGAAGCTTTAGTGATATAAAAAGATGGATTTGCAGTGTAGTTCAAATCTAAGAGTAAAGGATTTTAGAATTGCTATACCCAATCTAAACAACCTGATCTAGTATTGTTAATGGATGATGATGAAAGGCAAAAGATTGGTGTAATAGAATGAGTCAGGTCTCTTTTTGAGACTGGAAAGGGAAAAGAGAGTTTCTGAAGGCTTCACCGCTTTATCAATAAAGCTTTCTCTTTTTATCCTCAGTGATTCAATCATGATAAAAGATACTGTTTCAGGGTGGTACAGCAGGTTCATGCATATTCATCAATTTTTTTTTTTTTTTGCTGTAGAAATACCTCAGATATATGTCAGATTCCTCATCTCCATTTCCTATGTTAAAAAAGAGAAATGATTCTGTATCTTCAGGATAATTTCAACTAATTTGGGTTTTTTACAATTCCAACTATAGGTTAATTATCATTCTCAAAAAATGACATTTGATATTCTGATACTAGTCTAATATGTTATACATAGAAAAATGATTAATTGGGGCAGAGAGTAGGGTGAGAAAGAAGAATTAACTTGTGTAAAGACAAGACATCCATAAATAAAACAGCACATTAGTATGTTCAGGTTAAAGAACACAATTCAGACTAAGTCCTCAGTATCAGGTTTTAATGACTGCCATAAAAAATTTCCACACACTTGGTGGCTTAAAAGAATATGCATTTTTAAAAATTTTACAGTTTCACTGGTTTTAAATCAGATTCAGTTCCCAGATGCAGATACCAATACAGATACTAGGCTAAAATCAAGATGTCAGTAAAGCTGTGTTTCTTGGAAGCTCTAGCAGTGAATCCATTCACCTGCCTTTTCCAGCATCTAGGGGCCACCCAGATACCTTGACTTATGGCCCCATCCTTCCATCCTCAAAGCCAGAAACTGCATTTGTCTGACCATTCCTCAGTATTCACATCTCTTTCTTATGTCTCCTTCTACATTTAAGAGCCATCCTGATTACACTGGGGCTGCCTGGTTACTGAGGGTGCTCTCTGTGTCTGCTGATTAGCAGCCTTAGTTTCATCTTCAACTTTAGTCTCCCTCTGCCATGTATTCACAGGTTCCAGAGACTAAGATACTGGCATCCTTGGGTCATTATTCTGTCTACTCCATCCTCACGTCTTCCATAGTTTGTAAAGCCACACATGGGATTTTACAATTGCCAGAAACGTATTGGGTTTTAACTGCCTGCCTGTGATTTTTTTTTTAATATGAAGGATATTGTACAAATTCTTATTCTAACATTCAAGCTGTGGACTCTGTATGGCACTGGTGGATTTATCATGCATTCCATGCACTTTAGGGTTTCAAGAGGAACAACAAAATTGTGTGCTTACTTTAGGCCATTTCTTTCCCCAGGGCAGAACATGCTCCCAAATAAGTTTTTTCAGATTGTGTTTGCAGTTCAATAACCCCTACATTAGTGTTTTCACCTTGAGTTTCTGTTCCCTATCTTTGATTTAAAAAAAAAAAAAAAAATTAAGACTATGATGAGAATAGAGGAAAAGTCATCATTCTGACTCATCTTCCTTCTAAAGAATTATTTGTTGGCTTTGCTCAGTCCGTTTACATGCTGATCATGGTCAGTGGTGGAGACCTGTATTTGGAAAATCCATGAGATACTAAATCGAAGCACATAATGTAAAGGCTATGAGGCTTTTCGAGAAGAAAATATCAGTGAGAGAGAAGAAGCAGAAGAAGAAACTGGGAAAGAGGAAAGGCAACATTTGGGGAAAACAGAGACAAAAAAGGAGTTGTCATGAGATAAAGACTTTTGGGGATATAAGTAAGCCAAAGGTATTTTGGGGGAAGTCTCACAGTTTAACTCAGCTCTCAAAAAATCCACGTTATCTTTCAGCATTTTCACAATTGAATCTGTTTCTATTGAAGGTGATGTATTGAGACTGTTCCCCAACCTGGGTTTGTGTTAAATAAAGATGATCCACAAACATTGCTTAAATATCTACCAAGCAGGGAAAACTGGAACCAAAACAAAACCTAGTTCTTGACTCAAGGGTTTTACAATCTGCCTATATTTAAAGTTATAAATATATAAATTCATATGTTGTAGACAAAACAGTAAATTATGATGAATAGAGCTGATAAATTCTACAAGTGATCAGAGGAACAGGAAGTTACAAAGAAACTGCCACCTTATTTTATATTGAATGATGATAATGATTATAGCAGCCATTTGTCGAGTATCTACTATATACTAAGCATGCCCTGATACTTTATAGTATCCTATATAATTTACTCATAATCATGCAATATAGATATAATTATCTCTATTTTATAGGCAAATAATAGTCAAGTATTTGCCTAGAATAGGTGATGGAGCCAGTATTCGAACCCATCCTATGCTTTTCTTTTTCCCTAAGAAGTCACGTCACAGATCGTGTGACATCTTTAGTCATTGTCTTCACAGTCTTTAAAAAGAGCAGAGTGAGTTTTCTGTTGCTGCCTGTGGTAGGCTGAAAAAAATTGTTCCACAAAGGTAGATGCACTTCCTGATCCCTAGAACCTCTCCGTATGACCTAATATTGCAAAAGAGGCGATGAAGTTATGGATATCGAGAAGAGGAGTTTATCCTAGATTATCTGAGTGGGCCTTAAATACAATCGCAAGGGTCTTAGAAGAGGGAGGAAGAAGGAGATCAGACACAGACATACACAGAGGAGAAGCCTATGTGAAGAGGGAGGCAGAGATTAGTGCTAGGGTCACAAGCCAACAAACATCAACAAATGCAGGAGAGCCACGAGAAGCCGGAAGGATCAAGACACAGATTCTTCCCGACGGCCTCCAGAGGGAGTGCAGCTCTGCCAGCCCCTTGATTTTTGAACTTCTGGCCCGCAGAACTGTGAGAAAATAAATTTTTGTTATGTTAAGCCTCCAAGGTTTTTGTTATTTCTTACAGCAGCCTTAGGAAACTCATGCATCGTCATAACAAATCACCACAATGTAGCAGCTTAAAACAACACAAATGTGTTATCTCACAGAAATCTGAAATGAGTCCAGGTGGGCTCAGCTAGTTCCTCTGCTTCAAGTCTCATAAAGCTGAACTCAAGGTGTCAGCTGGCCTGGCCTTCTATCCGCAGGCTCTGAAGAAGAATTTTCTTCCAAAAGCATTCAGAGTTCTTGGCAGAATTCAGTTCCTTGTGACTGTAGGGCTGAGGTCCCTGTTCCATCTAGGAACCTCTCACAGTTCCTTTAAGCTGGTCATATGGCCTCCTTGTCACATGACCTCACCATCTTCAAACCAGTGATAGTGCATTGAGTCTTTTCCGCTTTTCTAACCCCTCTGGCTTCTCCTTCAGCTGCATCTCTTCTGTTTCCAGGCTGTAAATCTTGGATTTTAAGGGCTCATGAGATTAGGTTGTGCAGACTCAAATAATCCAAGTTAATATTCCTATTTTAACGTCCTCAATTTTAATTACATTTGCAAAGTCCCTTTTTGGCATGCAACATAACATATTCACATGTTCCATGGACATCTTTGGGTGGGGAGGGGAGCATTCTGCCTACCGCAGGGAGCTGAGAATGGATTATGTTCAGATTAACGTGCTGTGAAAACATATGTATTACTTAGGGTATGGATTTAACTCCTAGAAAAAGGGACTCAAAATACGGTGACTTAAATAAGATGGAACTGTATTTTTATCTCACCAGAGAGCCCAAGGAAGGCCAGCAGACAAGGCTGGAAGATAACCAAGTCCTAACTTTGTTTCCTTTTTCTGCTCTTCCCTGGGGACTTGTTTTCACCTGCAAGGTTGAAGGTGAATTTCCACCATAATCATTCACATTCTAGGTCAAAGTAAGAGTCCAACAATTTGAAGTGGAATGCAAACAATTTCCTTTTGAGTACATGGTATGGAAGTTGCAGCATCACACCTACCCATTGGCAAGAACGTAGGACATGCCCACGCCTAACAGCTAGGGAGGCTGGAACATGTAGTCTTCAGGTAGAATGTCATGCACTCTATAAAAATCTACAACTGGAAGAGAAGAAATTGTTCCAGGGACTACTAGAAATCTGCTACAACATGGAATTCAAACAAAATTGTAGGAAAGGAAGGAAGAAAAGAAAGTATCTGGAAGGAGGACATATTTTGATCAAAAAGTATTGCGGGATGGATCGATGATCTATGCTTAAGAAACAACAGGTATAATATAATACACGGTTGGAACAGGCAGATAGTAGACAAAAATTGATTATAAGTCTGGAAATGAACAGACTCATCCCTCCTGACAGCATGGATCTTGAGTCTCGTTCATCATGTTATCACAGGGATTTAGCAATATTTCTGGCACATCGTATGTTTTCAATACATTTTTGAAATTTAATTTAATTTGCCCATTGCAGGGAGATAAGTCTTCCACAAAGGCTAGGATAACTGTGCTAGCTACTAGGAACATATAAAAAGGGCAGGACAAAACATACTCCTGCTATTTAGAACTTCTGGTTTAGACAGAGGTAAATAGATAGTAAAATGATAATATAAACAAATTTGTAATTACAAACTCTGTGAATAGTATGAATGAAAAGTAGAGGGAGAAAGTAGTCTTAGGGAAGTCTTCCTAAGAGAGGGGACTTGGAGCTGAAATATGAAGGATGGAAAGATGCTGAGTGAATGATGTGCAGGTAGGTGCAGGATGAGAAAGGCACGACCAAAGCGTGAAAAAGCAATCCCGTGTTTCTTACAGCTTGTGGACTCATTATCTGGTGATGTTTATTTTATTCGTTTATGTGTTTATTATCTTCCCTTCCAACTAGAAAGGAGTATCATGATGATGTATGCAGGTATGTAAACATGGTAATTTTATTGGATTGGTGAAAGATTCCAAAGACCTCCAATTACATCACTGTTTTAGCCAATTGGGCTCTCACAAAATACATAAACTAAATAGTTTATAGACCACAGAAATGTATTTCACACAGTTCTGAAATCTTGAAAATCGAAGACCAAGTGGCCAGGAGATTCAAAGTCTACTGAGAACCTGCTTCCTGGTTCATAGATGATGTCTTCTCATTGCGTCCCCACATGGTGAAAAGAGCAAGGCAGCTCCCTGGTGTCTCTTTTATAAGGGCACTCATTCTATCGTGAGGGCTTCATTCTCATGACCTAATCACCTCCCAGAGGCCCTGTCTCCTAACGCTATTGCCTTGGAGCTTAGGTTTCCACATATGAATTTGGGAGGGACATAAGCATTCAGACCATAGCAATCATAGAGTCCTCTTTATACAGACTTCTAGAAGAAATTTCTCTGAGTTTTCAGTTTCTGGTATCAAGGTCAGATGTGCTTCTCTTAACTAGAGTGTTAGGTTTTGTTTTTAGCCTACAGCCTCTATAAACAGGGCCAGCTTCTTGGGTTTGTGAGCTGTGTAGTTCCCCAAGACCCTGCCCTCAAAAAGGTCCTTTGCTTCAAGTTTAATGCTCACAAGTCACTGTTTGGAACTTCTTGATGATTTTATCTTTCAGTTTGTATTCTGTAAGCGGAGCTGGAGGATGCATGCAGGCTTGGCGCCTTATCTCACAGCTCTGCGTCCCATGGCTTCCCTGGAATGGATCCCTGGCTTCCCATTGCCTTGGTTTCTGTTGCTCTGGCTGTAACTGATCTCCTGCATCCCAGACCCACTACGCACTGCTGATGCCTCCTGCTCCTTTGCACCCCAGGCACTGCCTGTCCTCCTTCTCCCAGGCCAGTGACCACTTTACATTGAGAGGGTTTGTGCATAGGCATACGTCATGGAGAGGGTCGGGGTCAGGTGGTGTGTACCCTGTGGCATCTCAGGGTGGGGCAAGGCAGTGGTGATCTGTGTCCCTGGCTGACAGCACGATATGCATTTGGTAAGGCAAGCCTACTACTCATTCCCAATTCAGGATTTTCAATCCCTAGAAGCTTGCCCATTCATTATGGGTTGAGACAGAGGGCCATGGAAAGGCAGACAGTGTATAGGTCTGGTGGCTAACAGGAAGGAGAACTTGGCAATACCTGGGCCACCTGAGCCAAGTCAGGAGTGAGGCTCCCAGTGCCTGTGATAGTCTGCATTCACCCAGCTGGTGTCCTCACACCCAAAGGAGTCCACCATTAAATAGCAAACAACAAACACCATGACAGGTCGAGAACGAAAGCATGGAATAAAGAAAAAAAGGCTCATGTTTTATTACATTGAGTGGCATTTTTCCAGCTTTTTAAATAAGGGGGCCACATATTTTCATTTTGCACTGGGGCCAGCAAATTATGTGGCTAGCCCTGCCTGTAAATCACACACTAAATCATATTTTACTAATTATGAAAGCTGCTAGGAAAGTCAGAACAAAATTTACAACCCCACTTTAGCACAATATCAGAGAATTTATGGTATATATTTTGAGTAGTAAAATAAACTCATACTTGTCTTTTTCCTTATTTTTCTTCATTTTATTTCTCTTTATCTCTCCATATATCCATAGGGGAAAAATCTTATTTTTCATTTATCTTTGAAAACATGTTAGGTATTCATCTAGGGTATAAACAGTTATGAATTAAATAATTATATACCTAACACACTCTCACATGACCCAATAAATCTTGGTTGACATGACTTGTGATTATTTGCTTAAGATATGACTTTTCCATCATTGCAGATGGTACTGTTTTAATACTTCCTCCTCTTGTAATACATATCATACTTGTGATATCTGAATTCATCACTGGCTAGCATGTTCAATGACAACACCATGAATAGAATCTGTCCTCTAAAAAGACAGTATCTTCAGCATTTGGACTTCTCACTACAATAATCCATCAACAGTAATTTTTTTTGTTGATTAACTACTATATGCCAAGTTTTTCTAGGCATTGAGGAAATTAGTGACGCACAAGTCAAAAGCTATCACTAGCCACAAGAGAGAGCTCGGTACTAGCAAGCAAGAAAGAGCATCAACAAGCAAACAAACAAATAATATCAGTGCAGATCACAATATGTTATAAAGGAAGTAAGCAGGATTGTTTATTGCAAGCAGAAGTCAAGGGAGTGTGGGGCCTTCATTTCATAAAAGGACCTATGATCCCAGCACTTTGGGAGGCCGAGATGGGTGGATCATCTGAGGTCAGGAGTTCGAGACCGGCCTGACCAACATAGTGAAACCCCCATCTCTACTAAAAATACAAAAATTAGCTGGGTGTGGTGGTACACTCCTGTAATCCCAGCTACTCAGGAGGCTGAGGGGGTAGGATTGCTTGAACCCGGGAGGCAGAGGTTGCAGTGAACTGAGATCGCACCACTGTACTCCAGCCTGGGTGACAGAGCAAGACTCTGTCTCAAACAAAACAAAACAAAAACATAAAAGCATCTATGAAAGTGATCTAGGGATCAGAGGTAGGCCTCTTTGAAAAGGTGATAAACCAGAACTTTGATTCCAGAAGTCAGTCATCCGAGATGCTGGGGGAAATGAGCCAGGGTGGAAGTGTAAAATGGACAGGAAAAGAAAGGAAGAAGTCTGGCTGAGGCATATAAAGAGAGGCTAAGAATGGTCCATGATAATAATTAAAGTTTCCCAGCACAAGCCCTTACCATCCTGCAACTCTCATCCTTTGTCGCTGAAGGGCTCCCTCTGGTGGCCACTGTGTGCACACATTCTCCCAAGACAAAATCACAACCGGTGGAAGAAATCTATGGAAGAAATAAAGATACCAAGAAAATGTTAGCCAGGTGGGCGGAGAAAAAGTGAGCCAGGAAGAGTGAGGACAGGCCCAAGATAGTTTGTAGTCACCAACTGGCCCAAGAAGGAGCAGAAGGACAAAGGTAAAACCAATTAATGCTGGCAAAGAACCAAAAGTGTGTACGCTTCATCCTGCTGCTTTATTACCCAAGTATTTCTTGTCACCCTTATAACCTTTATTATCACCATTAACCAAACTTAGGAGACGCAAAGGCTTTTTTCCCTGATGTCCTGGCCCCAGCTCTTACACTAAGGTATCTCTCTGCCCGATAACGCTAAGTAGGCTCTAAACGATTCCATCTTGAATACTCGGTGCAGGAGGACGTTATGGTCAGTAAATGCGATGATTAACAAAGGTGTTCTGAAACTTTAAAACACTAAATACATGTGAGGTTGTGGATGATGGTAATGAGGATGATGAGAATGATACTTGTATAATTCTACTCCTTTTTTTTTTTTTTTTTTTTTAATTATACTTTAGGTTCTGGGATATATGTGCAGAACGTGCAGGTTTGTTACATAGATATACATGTGCTATGGTGGGTGGCTGCACCCATCAACCTAGCATCTACATTACATATTTCTCCTAATGCTCTCCCTCTCCTAGCCTCTCACTCCCCAACAGGCCCCCGCATGTGACGTTCCCCTCCCTGTGTCATGTGTTCTCATTGTTCGACTCCCACTTATGAGTGAGAACATGTGGTGTTTGGTTTTCTGTTCCTGTGTTAGATTGCTGAGAATGATAGTTTCTGGCTTCATCCATGTCCTTGCAAAGGACATGAACTCATCCTTTTTTATGGCTGCATAGTATTCCATGGTGTAATGTGCCGCATTTTCTTTATCCAGTCTATCATTGATGAGCATTTGGGTTGGTTCCAAGTCTTTGCTATTGTGAACAGTGCTGCAATAAACATATGTGTGCATGTGTCTTTATAGTAAAATGATTTATTGCTGGGTCAAATGGTACTTCTGGTTCAGGACATAGACCTGGGCAAAGACTTCATGACTAAAACACCAAAAGCAATGGCAACAAAAGCCAAAACTGACAAATGGGATCTAATTAAATTGAAGAGCTTCTGCACAGCAAAAGAGACTATCATCAGTGTGGACAGGCAACCTACAGAATAGGAGAAAAATTTTGCAATTTATCCATTGGACAAAGGGCTAATTCTACTCCTTTATCCAAGTGGTAGTTTTCTAAAATGAAATGAAATAAATGAAATGAAATGAAATGAAATGAAATGAAATGAAATGAAATGAAATGAACCTGATTTGCACTGGCAGATTTTTTTTTGTTGTTGTTATGCCAGTATCTTGTGAATGAAAATGTATGTTGCAGAAAGTGAAGTCTTCTACGGATTGCAATAGGTGGTTAGTGTTGTGATCGAACTAACATAATCACATCTTTGCCTTAATTCAACCCTATTAAGTAGAAGAAAACCATGTGAGAATCTTTTGTTGGGGAGGGAAGAGTGGGAGGAAGAGGGGAAGGCTCTCTAAATGCCCTTTTTAACTCAGTGAAGCATTTCAGGAACTCAAACCACTCCAGGCTTCAAGATTCTACTCAGCCATGGTGTGACATTAACCAAAGTTTTGAATGATTTTGAGAGGAGGAAAAGAGAGCGGAGGGGTATATTGTGGGGTCAGATAAATCAAAGCACATTTGGCCAGACACTACCCCCCTTCATTTCCAAGCACATGTGAATTTCCAGGGAAATTGAATCCATGTGTTCCTGATTCATTTACATTTAACTCTTCACAATGCTTTGTAAGCCCTCCAAGAAGCCTTCAGTGCATTGATGCCAGAGGTTGGGCTTTGCTTGCCATGCAGGGATCTAATATGCTGAATGAATGGGACTAGATTTTAAAGACAGAACTAAGGAAGGTCGAGTGGCTTGAAAATTTGACCCAACATATTTCCCTTAATTTCTGGATCCAAACCACCCAACTTTTGCAAAGTATATACAGAAATAAACATTTCTCTCCATGGCTCTCATTTTGCTGAGAGCTGCTGGCCTCGAAACCCATTTCCACACAAGCCTAAGCCTCTTCGATGGCCAGAGACAGAATAAGTGACACTTGACAGCAGTCTTGTGCTTTCTTTTCCTGTAAACCACTTGCTTTCTTCTCTGAAGTTGAAAAGTGGCTACTGCCACCCCTGCATCTTTGATAAGAATTGACGAGACTCAGGAGAGTGTGGGAAGAGTCTCTGACTCTAGCAGCTTGGCAGAGGTTCTGCAGAGACTTTCTGATCTTTTTCCACATGCTGGAAATCCCAGAAGTTCTTTGACAGAGAGGACCTTCAGAAGGACAGTCTTTCTGTCCTCATTTCTACTGGAAAAAAAAAAAAAGCATAAAAATAAAAGAAAAAAAAATGAGGGTAGCTACCAGATTCTATCCTCTGAGAAAGCAGACATAATAAAAATGTTCTCTTCTTTGAGTGGGATAGGGAACACTTTGAGAGCAATCACTTCCTCCTGCCCACACATGTGAATACAGTCATAAGAGGTCCTACCCACCTTCAAATTGCACAAATATTATGGTAAAAACTCATGCTTCCTTTATTATTTGATAATAGCTTAGATGCCTAGCTCACAAATGAGTCAAGCTTCTGCAAAAGAAATGGCCAGAACTCACAACGAATGGTATTCAAGATTCTTTCTTCCACCTTTCATCTCTGGTGCTTCTTCATTTGCTGTGTATGCACAAGGCAGGGGCATTGTGAAGAGTGGCAAATACTTCTGAGATGGTTTGGCCAAATTCTAATAAAGTCTTTGTGAATAGGTCAAACACTTTTGTAAGCTCTCAGAACAATTTTACATTTGCTGATGCGATTATGCCAATAACGACCTCTGCTAGAGACCTATGAGGATAGGAATGGTATTGTGTCTTATTTTTGTAGTGCTTGGACCTGCTACGGTGTAGATACTCAAAAATCTTTACTAAATCGTTTTAAGGAGGTCTTAGTATATACAAGCCATGGTGTATTAAATTATATTTAATGTTCACAGTAAACATAAAAGGTATGTGCTCTTAGGATCTTCATCTTACAGGCAATGAAATTGAAGCTTAGAAATATTAAGCAGCCTCCTGAGGCCATCTATGTTAACAAAATGTGGAAGTAGGGCTCTAGGGCAGGTTTATTTCATTCTATTGACCTCTGATCTTGTAAGCTCACTCAAGACACACCTGGTAAATATGAACTTCACTTTCAATAAGAAGCATTTCCATTTACATAATAGAAGGACGTACCTAACTAATGTTTGTAAGAAGCTGCCTCACTAATTAGCAAAACATTCATCTTGGCCCTCTTTGTCTGGCACATATTCTCTGAATTCCCTGCAAAGATGTCTTTAGACACCCTAAAACATTCACTAACCTCTTTAAGTGTGCCAATATTTATATGTTATTTAATGCATATACTCATTCAGTATATGACCTATAGTTTATTCTGAAATCTGAAAACTGGAAACACTAAATAACTATGCAATTTAAGATCTCTGTCAGTTACAGCTTTCTTTTCTTCGATTTTAGTCTGCTTTTCTTTGCCTTTTGAAACGTTTCTTGAAGGTTACAGCCACATTAGATTCCTTGAACAAGCTCACTGCCAGTTAGTTTATAGAAGGTCAGTGAAGTGATTCGTAAGCAAACACAGGACTTTACAGATACCTAAGAGACTGTAATCCTTGGTAAATATTCCAATTTGAAGTATTTCAACTTCAAATTATATATGTGTGTGGGTGTAAAATTTTATTGTAAACTGTAAAGCACAGTGCAAATATTAGTTATACTTGTTTTAAGTAGGAAAGAAACTGCTGGTGAAGTCTGAGGCTGTGACTCCTGCTTTTGTTACTTTGTGTCTCTTCATTCTCTGAGACACTGAACTTTACAGCATGTGCCAGGATGCTTCTTTCCTTGAAATCCATTTAGGAGTAGAGACAGGACCACCTTCAGGAAACACTTTAAAAATTGAGTGAAGAATTATAATCCCTAAAGGGATTTAAGAACACCATGGAATGATCAACTTGACAAGATAAGCTTGGAAGCACATAATTAAACCTGAAAATATCTTTGGAGCTTTTCCAACAAAGATTGTTATCTCTCAGTAGACATATTTCGTGACCTAGTGCAAAAGTGTTAGTGTTCTGAGCTTCTCCACAGTAGTGCTTCTCAAACTTTAATGCTATCTGAATCTCCATGGGATTTTGTGAAAATGCAGATTTCAGTACAGTTGGTCTATGTTGTCACCTGAGACTCTGCATTTTATCAGGCTCTTAATTGGTGGTGATGATGCTGGACTATGGGCCACACTTTGAATAGCAAGACTCCGTGAGATGATGTAATCCAGCCTTTACACTTAAGAATTAGGGCTCAGACTGAATTTAGACTGTGTGGCTTGGAATTTGACCTCAGTCACTCACTGTGTGATCTTGTTCAGTGTATTGTACTCCTTTTTGCCTTGTCCATATCAGAGAATGAGGAAAATATTAGTATTACTTTGTAGGCTTTTGTAATAATTGCATAACATATTCATGAAAATGTGTGGTTGGTATTACCCATTACACATAGTAATTGTATTAGTCTGTTCTCATGCTGCTGATAAAGACATACCCGAGACTGGATAATTTATAAAGAAAAAGAGATTTAATGGACTCACAGTTCCATGTGGTTCTGGAGGCCACATAATCATGGAGGACGGTGGAAGGCATGGCCACAGGCAAGAGAGAAAATGAGAGACAAGTGAAAGGGGAAACCCTGTATAAAACCATCAGCTCTCCAGACTTACTCACTACCATGAGAACAGTATGGGGGAAACAGCCCCCATGATTCAGTTATCTCTCACCAGGTCCCTCCCAGAACACCTGGGAAGTATGAGAGCTACAATTCAAGATGAGATATGGGTGGGGACACAGCCAAACCATATCAGTAATCATATAATAAATATTATTTATTTAACAATTGTATCCACAGAGGATGTTGCTTCTCTACAGGATCTCTTCTTAGGCATTCAAAAGAAATTTTCTCAGGTAAAGTATTATAAAAATCATGATAATTCTTTTTCTGAATTAAAATGGGATACATAAAATGATCTTTTCAAATTCTCTTTGTGTAAAAATTAGTCAATCAATTAGTGTGTTTAGTAGATATGTTTATGATAACATGGCTTTTGATGACTTGGCATTCTCCAAATTCTATTTTGGTGCTTGTAACTACTTCTTTATAACCAACTTTTCTTACTAGTTCTACATTAAATTTAATCCATTGTGTTCTCAACGTCTAACAGGAAACTCTCACAGAAGTGACACAGTTTGTCATCTTGATCACATCACAATCTGTTGTAGGAGTAAATAAGAGAACCATATTTGTTCTTTACTACATTCTATTTTGACTGTGTGTGTTTTTCTATTACTCAAACACAGTAGGAGTACTGTCATCCTTTTGTTCTGTTTTATTGGTTTGACCCTAACAGTGCTTCTGCCTGTTTCACAATAATATATTTTAAAGACAGAGAGATTAGTGCAGGCTTGGGAATTCTTGATATTCTCTGACTTCCCACAAGACATTCCATGAAGAGGTTCTGAATATCAGAACCACTGTAGTCATATGTTTGCTTCCTTACTGTCATTCATTTACATGTAATTCCCTTTCCTCAACTGGTGAGTTTCTTCAGTATGGGTCATTCACCTTCACACTGTCAGGGCATAGTAAAAATTCTGCCTCATTGTATGTGCTTCATGAATGCTTGAGGGCTGAAGGGAAGAAGAGAGGTAAGAAGGAGAAAAAGAATGAGGAGGAAGAAGGAAGGAACAAGGGAAGGGAGAAAATAAAATGTTGGGGAAGACAGAGAAAGTAATATTTAATATTCACGTACTACCTGCCACACCCTTACTCCACTAATTTTTTTCTTATTACTGATTAGAAAAGATGTGTAGACACTTTAACTCAAGTTTACCCTGTCAACAAGGAGTAGAACTTGCAATGATGCTTAGACATGTCTTAGTCCCACACCCGTACTGTCATACAGCACGCAGTCTCCGAGGAAGCGATTCTCAAATTTACCTCTATAATAAAATCACTGTGGAAACTGAAAAAAAATTACTGATGCCTAGTTCTCTCCCTCCAAGATTCTAGTTAATTTCTCGAATGCAGGCTGGCCATTGGGATTTAAAAAACCTTTCTAGATATATCTAATGTTCAAGCAAAATTAAGAAACGCTTTTGTAAGGTTTATGTGAAAATTACAGATCACACAATCTGAAATGAAACTATGTCTTTCATAGAGGTATTTGGCAGTGGGAGGAACATGTATGTGGAAAAGACATACGTGTGGCATTTAATGATAGTGAGGTACTAGGCAGCACTACCCACATGCTTTGGGTTGACATCAGGACAGTCCTAATCCTCAGCACTGACCCTTTTTAAGGTACCTGCTATGTTCAGGGATTATTTTATTTATTTTAGATATATTCATGTTATTAATTCATTTAGTCCTCACAATCCTCCTATGAGGAAGGATTATTTTTATCTCCATTTTACAGAAGGAAACATTGAAAGGGCAGGTTTATTAACTTGCCCAAGTTCTGACAGGATGAATAGAGAGAGCTACAACACAGAGTAGTGGGGTTCAGTTCAAGCAGTGGGATCCAAAGTCCTCATACTTAACCACTACTAGATCAGGTTATTTCACCCTCCCGCCCCATTCAGCGCCTAAAGGGAGGCGAATAAAACAGGTACAAAATTTAAAGAGACAAGAAAAACTCAGTAGTCAAGACAAATAATATTTTAATGAAAAATGTTAAAATACAAAATAATGCAAAAATCATGATGAGCGAATTTAAATTTCTAAATAAAAGGGTTCCATGCGGAGGCATATTGGAAATCTGAAACAACAGGAAAATCAACAATGCTAATCCTCTTTTTATGCAAAATTTTAATGTTTTATTCATCATAGTTTTTATTGCATTAATTTTGACATTTTTAATGTATCTCATAAAAACATTATTCATCTTGATTACCGAGATGTTTTTGTGCTCACTTAAAATTTGCACCCAAGGTAAATGCCATATTCACCTCCTCTTAGTCCTGACTCTGCCCATCTTTTCCTCCTATTTCTAGACATGGTAGGTGCAAGAAAGTCTTGAGGACAAAGCCCAGGTGTTGCTTAAAATCTTTTCCTGCTACAGAACAGCAACTGTGTTGGGTCTCCCTTCTCTTTACCCCTTTACTTTCTACTTTCCACTTTTAATTTTCTCCTTCTCTCACTATCTGTGTTCTCCCCCTCCTTCTTGCTATCTCCCCTTCTCTCATTTATTTTTTTATCTTATTATGTTCCATTCCCTGTTTCTGAGATCTCTTACATTTGTGCCTTCTAGTTTACAATGTCAATGACCTAAATATTGCTGTGCTAGGTGAGGTCCTTCCACAGTCAAGTCAAGGCAGCTTTTAGCATCACAGGCTGTTTCAACAGCAGTACCATAGTTATCTTTGCCATATTTGCTCCGTTAAGTTTGAACTTTCTCTTCTGGTGATCTAAGGAAGGAGTCCAACCTTTCAAATATTTTACACTTCTGAATTAGTATATATTTGATCTACTATCCATGTAATGAAGGATAATTTTATGATCAAACAATGGTCAGGCCAGGTATGGGCTGTGCTCACCTACAGTGTTTTTGGAGTAAATCTGAAACTGAATTCAATCTCATTCTCCTTTCAGATTGATAATAGCAGAACAACTTTCAACTTAGAGAAAAAAAAACATTCATTTTTAAAGGAGCAAAAGAGACATGAAGCCTTATTTGATTATGAGATATTTTTGTTGTCTTAAAGAAACAAATTTCCTGAATCTCTAAATGTTCTCCCTTCTGTCACCAAAGGAACGAGTCTGGTCCAGCTTGCTGGAGTGGGCGAGAGCTCATGAGCAGTCAAGTAACTCATCTCAGCCAAGGCCCCTGCAAGACCAACTGGTTCCTAGATGACCCAGGAATTGACCTAAGACACATGAGTCATCCCGCCACATCCAGCTGAGCATAACCCAAATTGATGACTCAAATTGTAAACCAAATACATGGATGTCAGTTGAAGCCATGAAGTTGTGGGGTGGTTTCTTGCTATACAGCATGAGCTAACTAATGCAGAAACTGTTTCATGAAAATGTTTGGAGTCTTCTATCATTGCAGAAGGAATGGAGTTGCTTTCCCAGCTGTGGGAAAACCATCGGTCTCCGGCTAATCAAGAGAGCCTCTGTGGGCTCCTTCTGAAAAATGCGAGAAGTTTTTCTAACACAGTACACTTCTGGGATCCACTCTAATCATTGATGACCTCCTTTCTACAGGCACTTTTGTGTGTGTGACAGACCTGAAATTGCTTAGTCCAGTAATCAGATTTTTTTTCACTAAATGTCCAGGTGTCCAGCAAGTAGTTGTTATCAGTTTGAGGGCTACACACCCCTCATTTCCTAGAAACATCCCTAAGTAAAGCACCAACCACAGTCCTTGGAAAACCATGCTTTCAGAAGCTTTGATCAGTGGGCTGGCACTGTAGAACTCTTCCCAATGTGTGGAATTGGCAAATTCAATTTTACATTTCTCTTTCTTGCTGCTCTCCAAGCCTGATTCTATCATACCACATCCCTTCACAACCTTCCTCAAAAACAAGGGCAGAGGTGAAAGACTAAATTCCAGAGGAAAAGAAAGAGGAAAGAAAAATAGCATCTATTGAGTTGGTTATATGCCATACTTTTTCTATCTTATTTAAATCCTAAAATTATGAAATACTAAATATGCTAAATAGATAAATGTTCTTTCCTGAAACTTCTCATGTATGTTTAACTCAAACTATCCGAACAGACCTTCTGAGGTAAGTAACACTTTTCCATTTTACAGATTAAGAAATTGAGGCAGAGACAGTTTAGGTGATTTACCCCTTACAAGACAACATCTCAAGAGGGGACTAAGAGACACTTTGGATGACCAAATCAGCTCTGATACAGAATCTGAAGTTTATGTTGGCAGAATATTTATGTAAAATGAAACTTAAAAAGTGGAGGAGATTGTTACCTTGAATTGGCATGCTAAAGTTTTAAAGTTTTATAATAAAGTTTTAAAGGGAGATTGAAGAAGTTTATTTAATACATAAAAAGTATGAAAGTTACTTTTTTCTCTTCTGTTTCTTATTATTTTTGCAAATCTGAATTGTATAAAGTGTGTACAATTTAAAATACCATCCCACATCTCATCTCTCTCATGATAGGTAAGTAGGCAATGAGTTCTGGGTTCACATAATAGTTATGTGGACTTTCTAAAGAGCATTTATCTTGCAACTTAGGTTTTCCTTTTATGTCAGATATTTTGTTAGAAGAATAATAAAGAAAAAAGTAACAAAAGGAATGATGTAAAATAGAGGCCTGCATAAACCACTAAAGACACCATTGGTCCCTGCCTGCCCAAGCGCTGGCTCTGTCATACCCCTTCTCCTGGAAAGAACAGTCTATTTCTAATACGCACTGGAATCGTGCTAATCATCACCATCCTCCTCTCTACAGCTGGTTTCATATGTGTGCCTCCCATGAAATTAACCACCCTCTTCCACTCATTCACATCCTGGTTCACTTTAGCATCCTTTCTCTTGTTCAGGTTTTTTTGTTTTGTTTTGTTTTTGGTAAATGCTCTATCCCATTTTGTATTCTGTTAAGTAATTACCTTTAATCCAACATTGTTTTTGTTTTTATAATTGCACGTTACTTTTGTCAGAGAAACACTTCACCTCAAACTGGGTCCTATTCTGAAGAAAAATTTAAAAGCCTGCTGTTACAGGTGTCTGTCCTCTCCTTCTCAACTTGCTAGCTTTCACACTTTATCTTCTTCCTTTTGAACACAGTATGAGAGTCAGGTGCTTTAGCATTTGAATTCCAGCTACACCACTGTTATAATTGTGACCAAATTACATCAGCTGAGTCTCATTTTACCATCCACAAAGTGGGAATATGACGATCACAGTGCCAACAGTTCAGAATCACTGTGGGTGTCAAATCCATTTAGGTTGTACGGCCCAGTATCTGGCACTTACTAAACACATATTGAAAACTGATTGTTTCTCTCATTCTCTTCCTTCTAGGTTTATGGACAGGTCACTGTAGTTAGTAACTTACAAGCATGTATCAGGACCCAGCAATCCTGACTGCTCCGCATCTGTTTTCCGTATGCTTCTGCGTCATCTTCAAAATTTCCCTCTGCCCACATCTATGAAATGATTCATAATAAATGAGGCTTGCAATTATTGAAATATTTATATAGGTGTTCCCAGTTCTTCAGTGGTTTAATCAAATAGTCCGTTTATATCATCTTGAGATGATAAAGTTTACCCTCTGTATCTTCTTCAGCCACCATTCCCAGCACTGTGATTACCCTCGTCATCAAGTTGTATTTATTATGATTGCTTTTTTAATGTCCCAGCAAGAAGAAGGGGAAGTACATCTAAACTATCAAGGCATGCACACTTTGAAACCACTCAATATTGCCATTTTGCAGGGGCAAATGTATAAATCCCACATCTAACAATTTTTTTCCAGATTACTGATGCATAAATCCTTCATGGCAGTATTTTGTTAATTGCTTGAAAATTTGAAAGTAGCCAAAGTGATAATCAACAGGAATATTGTTTAATAAATTTATGTTATATTCATATTACAGAATAGGATGCAACTTGTAAAAGAAATGTACTAGCTTTGTGTGCTACTGATGCAGAAAAAAAATTTCTATGAGGCCTCGTGTGGCGGCTCACATCTGTTTTCCCAGCACTTTGGGAGGCCGGGGTGGGAAGATCAACTGAGGCCAGAAGTTTCAGACCCACCTGGGCAACCTAGCAAGACCCCATCTCCAAAAAAAATTCAATAATTAGCCAGGTATGGTGGAACAGCTTGTAGTTCCAGCTCTTCAGGAGGCTGAGGTGGGAGAATTGATTGAGCCCAGGAATTTGAGGTTACAGTGGGCTATAATGATGCCACTCCCCTCCATCCTGGGTGACACAGGGAGAAGGAGGGAAGGAAGGAAGGAAGGAAGGAAGGAAGGAAGGAAGGAAGGAAGGAAGGAAGGAAGGGAAGGAGGGAGGGAGGGAGGGAGGGAGGGAAGGAGGGGAAGGAGGGGAAGGTGATGTATTTATGTGCCTGAAATAATGGGTGCTCAAAATATTGGCTATGATATATTCACTATTCCCTAAATAATAAGTTCGTATGCTGAGTAGAACAGTCTCCAAGGCATTGTTTACATCACAAAAGAAACTGAAGGGAGAAAAGAAAGACAGTATCTTGCCCTTTATACTGTCACCCCCATTCATTTGGGGAGACTGTAAGCACAAGAAAAGACTTAAGAATAGTGCAATATAACATCCCCATCAGTGAACTCCAATGGTTTAAAATGAGAATGTGGAAATGAGTGATAAGAACTTGATAGCAGAGTAACAGACACAGGGCTTAATTCAGGGATGGTTTCATGCATGGAAGAACTGAATCAGGATTTATATGAGGCAAATGGACATAAAACAATGTTATGTAAAGCAAAATAAATCAGAGTAAAAGCACATTGTCAAGGAAGAATTGATAGAAGACATTGATAAATATTGCAATTTGGTTGGAGAAGAACAAGAGATGGGCTTGGAGGGATATGGAAAGTATCCAGTGCAGGAGGTGCTAAAGTGAGTAGGCAAAGAATGAGCCCCAAAGAGGCAAACTTGGTAGTGTATGAGCAACCATTGTGCATTCTCAGCAGCAAGTGAATTATGCTATTGGCCCTCATTGTCTACCTGAAATCTTTCTATCTAATAACTGACAAAGGAATAGTACTGGGTTTTCTACGATGAGTGGGTAAATTGACTAGTTTTTGTGATTTTTATAATGAATAATTTATTCAAAGTTGGAGAATTAAAAACAGATTTTAAACAATCTTGCTTCTCTTGAGACTGATAATAGTAATCAAGAGGAAAGGAAAATGTCAGTGAAGAAACACCAACTGGGGTTTAATTAAAGCACAGAACACTGGCATCTCCCGGTTGCGAAAACAAAAATCAATCATCAATAGAAACTAGTGGCTCATCTCAGCAGTCATTAGTAAACTGTGTAAAATCAGATGTGCACTTGATAAAAAAAACCTCTGGCTACTGTGGAGAAATTGTTTTGTAGGTGGGGATACACAGAAACAGGAAAAAGCATGCTTTCAGGTAATTAATACAAGAGTTGACAGTTGCTTGACTAAGATGTTAATACTAGAATCTGAGAAGAAGAATTGGATTCAAGATACTTTTAAGAGTAAAAACAAGAATACTTCAGCTTTACAAAAGAGGAAATTTGTATAACAAAATATCAAAGGCTTATTGAGATCAATGAAAGTGCTCAAAGTCACACAGTTAGTAAAGCGAAGATCCGGGATTTAACCTCTAGCTTATCTGTTTCCAAGGCCCTGGTCTTCTGCAGTACACAACTTCAGCTCCCCTACACAGTGGAAAAGACAGAAAAGTTCATGTCAACTCATACTTTCCATTTAGGCTTTGAAATTAAGAAAAAAAGTAACAAGCATTCAAACACATTGTTTTTCTAAGGAGTTTTAAAAGGCAGAACCCAGAATACACACAAAAAACCCCCACAATTTTAATAAAAATATAGTTTCCCCAGAAGGTATACAAGTGCCCATTTCTTTGAGATCTTTCTAATTAAAAATTAAATGTTGGTTTTTAGTTGCTTTTTAATGCAGAAGACCCTATTTCTTTCTACATGAGCACACACTGCCAATTTTCAGTAAAGTAACACTTATCGACAGCCTACGTTGGGCAGAAAAGCATACATGATATCAGTAGAATACATGAATGTAATATGTATACTAGAATACATCATATGATAGCCAAGGTCCATGAGCTCTATTTTGAAAGTTTATCATCAAACAGGATGAGGAACCATAGGGAAACTGCTGTAAAAACCCATATGTCAGAAACACATAGACTACACACACACACACACACACACACACACACACACACACCAGGAAAACCAGCTGTAGAAGTCAGTCTAGAAACCTATGCTGTCCAAAAGGTAACCATTAGCTACTAGCTACTAAGTCCTTGAAATGTGACAAGTCCAAATTGAGATATGACAAAAGTGTAAAATACTCGCCAGATTTTGAGGACTTAGCATGATAAAAATGTAAAATATTTATGAATTTTTACACTGATTACAATCTGAAATATTTTCAATATATTTGGTTAAATAAAATATATTATTAAAATGAATTTAATCTGTTTCCTTTTACTTCTTTTTTTTTTTTTTAGACAGAGTCTCGCTCCGTTGCCTAGGTTGGAGTGCAATGGTACAATCTTGGCTCACTGCAACCTCTCCTGGGTTCAAGCGATTCTCTTGCCTCAGTCTCCCAAATAGCTGGGATTACAAGTGCCCACCAACATGCCTGGCTAATTTTTTTTTTTTTCGTATTTTCACTAGAGACAGTGTTTGACCATGTTTGACCAGGCTGGTCTCGAACTCCTGACCTCAGGTAATCAACTCACCTCTGCCTTCCAATTCTTTTTTTTTTTTTAATTGTGGTTAAGAGAAAAATGTCAATGACCTATGTGAATTGCCTTTGTAGGATCACCTTACATTTCAGTTGGACCCCACTGTTCCAGACATACGTACTAGAGGCATTTCAGAGAGTGTTGCATTGAGAGGGGTAACAGACAGGTGGATGGGATGCATCTAGATGTGTCCAGGCTTGTATATCTTTCCTTAAACATGGTATTTTCCAGCCACTGTCAAATTTTGAATTCAAATGAAACTCTCCCCCCAAAAATGTTGCAAAATATTATTTGTCCGTAAGTCTGCATTTTTGCATTGCTATTATTTATCTATTTCCAGCAAAGCTCTGATGTTACCATAAAAGGTTTTAATTCAGATGTCAGCTCTGCGTTCACATCAGATGACATTTTATTCTTTCTGTGATATTTCAATAGGAAAAGAAACGTGCATTATTAAAGATCTAGATAATCCCCAAAATGCATCAGAAGGTACAACTATAGTGTCTTGCCTTGGCCTAAGGATATGAAAAAGCATGATACCATAGGTTTTGCCCTCAAGGGGCTCGACAAAGATAAACGTAAAAGGTGAAAATGCACAGTATCACATAGCGTGACAAATGAAAAAATCACATTGCAGTATGGGAATTAAAGATTGATGAGATGGCTGAGTTGATAAGAGTTAATTGTGAGAATTATGGAATCGAAGAATGGTGGGGGATGAATGCAAGAAAATATCGTTGAATTTATTTCCTTTCCTCTGACTATGAGTTATCTGGCAAAAGATTTAACCTTCTTGAGGATCGATTTCTTTACCAGCTTCTATAACCCAGTACAGTGTCTGACATTCAGCAATCTTCGTTGAACGAATAGATGAATATGTCTAGAAAATTGAGATACTAACACATGTATATGAAGGTTTTGCGGGTATTCACTTCAATGAGTGTGTAAAGTTTCAATCACAACGAATATGCAAGGTGTTTATTCAGCAAATAATATTGAACATGTATTGAGTTCCAAGAACTATTCTAGGCTGTGCCTATTTATTAGGCTTTGAAGAAAGGATAGAGTTTAGGCTAATAGTGAGAAGGGAAAAGTCTTCCAGGCAGAGAGAAAAGGTTGGAAAGATATCAAAGGGATAAATCCTTTTTTACTTTCATATTCTAACTGGCTTCCTTGCTTTCAATCTTGAACACCTTTGGACATCATTTGTACTTCTAGCAAGTATCTTTGCTGCTCTGTGTCATAGCCTTTCAGCTTTCCCTGGTTGCAGCTGCAGCTCTGGTGCACATTTCTATGGAAGCTTATATTTACCCGGAGATGATGCTTCTTCAAATACACTCTCCTCTCTTCTGCTTGCTGCCCAAGTGTCATCTCTGATGTCACAAAAGCCAGTTTGACCATCCCATACTTGCATCCAGAAATACAGGGGAGTTAAGAATCACAGGAACATCATTCAACTAATGTGAAACTGAAAATAGAGGATAACTTTTCCAGCTTCCTGTCCTTTGAGTGGACAATTCAAGGTCAAAACTGCACACTTCTCAAAGATTCGGGTAGAATTGAGTTCTTGTTCCTTGCAGCAGCAACCTCAATAACGCTCTCTCATTTTGCTTTTTCTCCTTCCCCATTGCACTCCCTTTACTCCCTTTCTCCTAGCTTCCTGGGGTCACTTCCTAAATAAACTACTTTTACCCAAGTCATGTCTCAGGCATCACTTTGGAGGAAACCTAACCAAGAGGAAGAAGCCCAAACTAAGATAGCATTACCAAGACATCACTCCTAAGATACAAAGGATAGCCATCTTTAAGCAAGGCTCTGCTCTCCCTCCAAGTCTCAACCCCCCAGGGGGCTTCCATAATCTGCAGCCTCCCACACTTAATGGTTTAGCACCATCTTTGTTCCTTCATACCTCTACCTTCACGTTGTTCATAATCTGTTTTGCAGAGGAACTATTTCATTTATTGTGTGTCTTCCCCATTCAGTGGTATGTTCAAGGACAGGACTGTGCATATTCATATTTATGACCCCAGTCAACAACTAGCATACAGATTTGAACATTATAGATGCTCAAACACTGCTGACATTGTTGTAAATACAATCTTTCATGATCCAGCATACACATCCTGAGATGAACAAGTCTCAGAAATATGGGATGATAGAATTCCAGAATAAATGGATCATGGTTGCAATCATAATTTTTTTAAAAAAACAGCTTTTCAGTATTATACTAAATGACACAATTTTAATGAGGCAGAAAATCAATAATTTATCTTAAGAAGAACTTACTATATTTGGAGGAAAAGAAAATGCTCAAATGGGCCCTGAGGCTGTTAGACATTCTGAGACTTTGAGAAGAACAAAGTGTAGCAGAAAGGTTCTGATTCAGAAAATAAGGAAAACTTATTTTACTGTTCTGAAATAAGGGCACTACTGGGTATCTACGCAGAGGAAAGTAAGTCGTTATACAAAGAAGATACTTGCACACGCATTGTTTATAGCTGCACAATTCACAATTGCAAAAATGTGGAACCAACCCAAATGCCCATCAATAAACAAGTGGATAAAGAAACTGTGATATATAGATGACAGAATACTACTCAGTCATAAAAAGGAATGAATTAATGGCATTAGCAGCAACCTGGATGGGATTGGAGACTAATATTCTAAGGGAAGTAACCCAGGAATGGAAAACCAAACATCGTATATTCTCGCTCATAAGTGGGAGCTAAGCTATGAGGATGAAAAGGCATAAGAATGACACAGTAGACTTTGAGGACTCAGTGGGGAAAGGATGGGAAGGGGGTGAGGGATAACAGACTACAAATTAGGTTCAGTGGATCAGTGTGTATCGCTCGGGTGATGGGTGCCCCAAAATTTCACAAACCATCACTAAAGAACTTACCAAACACCACCTGTTCCCAAAAAACCTATGGAAATGACGAATTAAAAAAAAAACTGAGATAAAGTAAAAAATAGAAATAAATAAAAATAAATAGGAGATGAAATAGAGAGGACACTGTAGAGGAGATAAGAAGGGCATGCAAGCTGATAGAAGACTGTGTGGTGTCAATGTGATTTATATATCTGACCTCTCGAATATTTTGACAAAAAGTATTTTAAAGTCTCTAAAATCTTAGAGTGATTTCATTTCTTGTGGAAATACATGACAATGATTATCACTGTTGGCCCTGCCTGGTGTGGAACCTAGCCCGTGTTTATAAACCCCTTGCTTTATGTGCTAGGTTTTAACATACACAAACACACACACACATTAAATATATAAACATATAAACATACATACAGTGGGTCCTCAATAGAAAACACGAATTCCATATTTGCAAATTTATTTATTCCTAAAATACATGTGCAAGCCCCGAATCTATACTTACTGTGTTTTCATAGACATGTACTGAGCTGTAAAAAGACTGAGCCTCCAGACACACATTCCCAGCTGAGGTCAAGCAAGGCGATGCTCTGCTCTCTTGTTTTACCTATCATACTGCAAATGAGTGGGATTTTCTTGCACTCGGTTTTGCGCTGCATTTTCTTTACATTTATGTTATTTTGGTTGGTGATTTTGCTTTTTTTTTTTTTTTTTTTTTTTTTTTTTTCTGAGATGGAGTCTCACTCTGTTGCCCAGGCTGGAGTGCAGTGGTGCCATCTCGGCTCACTGCAGCCTGCGCCTCCCAGGTTCAAGCGATTCTTCTGCCTCAGCCTCCTGAGTAGCTGAGACTACAGATGTGTGCCACTACGCCTGGCTAAATTTTTGTATTTTTAGTAGAGATGGGGTTTCACCATGTTAGCCAGGATGGTCTTGATCTCCTGACCTCATGAGCCACCTGCCCTGGCCTCCCAAAGTGCTGGGAGGTTTTGCTTTTCAAAATGGTCCCCAAACACGGTGCTGCAGTGCTGTCCTAATCTTAAGGCTGTGATGTGTCTTCCAGAGAAAATACGTGTTAGATAAGCTTCATTCAAGCATGAGCTACAGTGTTATTCAATGTTAATCAACCAAAAATAAATATTAAATAAGGTGTCTTTAAACAAAAGTATATAGAAAACAAGGTTATGTGTTACTCAGTTAATGAAAATATTATGATCAGCCTTTCACAGAAACTGAATTCTACATTTCCCTTAGGAGCAATGGCTCAGTAATCCTGTGTTCACAGCAACTATAAAGAACATAAATATGGGGCCGGGCATGGTGGCTTAAGCCTGTAATTCCAGCACTCTGGGAGGCCGAGACGGGCGGATCATGAGGTCAGGAGATTGAGACCATCCTGGCTAACACGGTGAAACCCCGTCTCTACTAAAAAATACAAAAAATTAGCCGGGCGTAGTGGCAGGCACCTGTAGTCCCAGCTACTCGGGAGGCTGAGGCAGGAGAATGGCGTGTACCCGGGAGGCGGAGCTTGCAGTGAGCTGAGATCCGGCCACTGCACTCCAGCTTGGGCGACAGAGCGAGACTCCGTCTCAAAAACAAAAAACAAAAAACAAAAAACAAAACATAAATATAACACATAATGAGAATAGGTGCTCTCTCTGTGTGCGTGTGTGTACATACAGATAAATAGATATCTACACTATGTATCTATATCTATAATATATAGATATATAAAGATATATAGGTATGCATATTTTTCTCAGTGCATGAATGTTTGTGTGTATATAGAGATATCATCTATATATCTATATATCTGTAATTTATATATGGATATATAAAGATATACCTATATATCTATAGATATATAGATGTACCTATCTATATATAAATATATAACATAACTTGGTATAAGTGTGATTGCTTGTTTCTCTTGGATTTTTACCCTACAGTGGAACTGCTGAGTCATAATGATTGTGAAAATTTGACTTCATAAAACAATGTCGAATTGATTTTCAAAGTGGTTATATCAATGTATATGCCCATAGCAATTTATCCAGTTGTAATTTTGAAGCTCGTCCTTCAAAATATTGATTTTTTAAACTTTCAAACAAGTTTCTACTCATTCAAAATTTATTACTATGTTACAAAGAAATGTGAAACAGTTTATAATACTGCCTTTAGTAAATTTAGAAAGTTAATAACCTTTTTATATAAAAGGAAAATTAAAATTAGAGAGAAAAATCAGAGAACACATAGAACCCACGGTTCCATGGAATAATGCCAGAAGTTCCTGAATTGTATGCAAAATTTGTGGCAAATGTACATTATTCTGGGAGTTTTTTAAATTATCAAAGATTTTTGTGACCTAGAAAATGTTTAGAATCATGGCAAAAAAATAAATTGAAAGACAATTGTACTAGCATTTTGTAATAAGCTATTTTAAAAGAAAAAATATTCCTTAACTACCTAGAAATTATAGCCAAGGAAGAGGCATGGCTTGTTATATAGTTTTCACGGGACAAAATAAAACACACTGGCCTTCATCTTAATACTTAAGCCTTGCTTAGGGTCTGATTTAAAAATCACAGGTACTTTTAATAACTTATACTTCAGTTGAGCCTTGAGGAATAGTGTAAATTTAAAAAATAGCCATCAAGAGTGCACCAAGTAAAACTCCTGACTCAGTAAAATGGAAAATTACCTATACGAAGAAGAGAGATGATGGAGTGGGCAAGAGGCAAAAATTGTAAGGTGTTTCTGGCTAAGGAGTATGAAGGAGGAAGAGAATTATTAATACACAGCACATTTTTTCATCCAGAGTTAGGTAACTGGTAAAGGAGGGCCTCATTCAGTGGGGACTGTATGTTTTGCTAGGAAAAACAGCTACATTTGACCACCCTGGGAGAAGCTTATAAAACTCTTCCAAGCTAGTAAAGGAAAAGATCCAGACAGTTAAAACAGGAAGTACCAGCTGGGGAAGATCTCCACTGGTATTCATGCGTACACCAGATACATAATGAACAACAGAAGAATGGAAGTGAGGACGGCCTAGGAAACCTTCTATGGGAAGGAGAGAGCAGGTGGCCCTCATCAGGAAGCGTCTGGTAGTTTGTGTTCTTAAAACCCATCAAACTGCTGAGAGGCTATTTTCTATTGAAATGAAAATAAAAATTGGTGTTTTGCCTTTATCAACAGGTTAGCAGGCATTTCCACTGGGATTTAGATACTTCTTTAGTGACTCAGGTTTTTGTGATACATGGTTGATAAAATTTTATACAGAAGCTTTTTATCTAGTTTTCTTATCTCCTTATCCATGTGGATTGAACAAAGAGTTCCCCTTAAAATATTGCCTGTTAATACCTGGAGTAGTTTAGTAAAATTTTAAATTGGGTAAAACTTGAAGAAATGTGATTGTGGCATATGTCAATTGTTATGGAAGTGTAAATATAAAATAATATGGAGAGGTGATCACTCAACTTAAGCAATCTCCTTTTATAGAAAAAAATTTATTATCAGTCTACCTGACAAGAAAAAAAAAATGTCTACAGTTGCATGTCCCTCAATATTACTAATATATTTTATTGGTCAGATTTAATCTCTCTCTGCATCTTAGACTTTCAGTCTTTTAGTGTATTGTGTGGTCTTTCCATTGGGCATTTCTGGATCTCACTGTACAATAGGTTATACCAACTTTCCCTGATTCTAGAATATTATTTCTGCAAACACACAAAAAGAAAGCACCACATTTAATCAGAGAGCAGGAATGAAAAACCACATACATGGTCGAGGTAATTAAGTGATCATTAAATACCCTCTGGTTCCATGATTCCAAGATTTAAACCTGAGGTGAAGAGAAGAAATACAATTTTCAAAAGATTAATTTGGTATATAAATTCTGGTAATATTATTTACCACCTGATAGCAATCAATTTGAAAATAATGTTACAATGATTTGTAATATCAGTTAGTATGTCAATTTACCAAGTGTCAATAGCGTAAACCCAAGAATATGGTAAAAAGTTAATATTCTATGATATGTATTAGAGTATGATCACATAGTAGGAAACGATTTCTCAAAATTACAGAGGAAAAATTGATAAAGTAGAATATATTAAAACAAAAATCTTCTTTTCATCAAGGCACATGACAGGGACATGAGTAGGAATGGCAGAATAAGGAAATCCAAATATCTGCTCCTCCATGAAAGCAATGAGAATACATGCAAAAATTACCAAAATCAACTTTTTCAAAACTCTAGAAACTAACCAAAGACTTTTAACAACCTAGACAGCATTTATTCCAGAAAAGTGGCTGAGTCCTGGTAAGAATAGAAAGCCATCTGGCATTTTAATGTACCCTATTCTAATTCCTTACTCCCTAATTCCACAGGTGTTTTGAATACTAGCAGTCCCACAGTCATGGTGATAACCAGAACTTTAACAATCACTAGATAGGCAGAATATATTTCAACCTCCCCAATAGCAACATTTACAGAACTGTCATTATTTGACCTGTCTAAAAGTTTCCTAGAAACCCTGACTCCCATAAACTGTCTTTTTTGTATCTCTTTATTTTTCATTCAGTGTGAGCAGCCTTTCAGATGAAAATATTTGTCAAATTATTTAACACTGCACCTGTGTGCATGACCTGTGTTCGTGTTCAGGACCATAAAGGCAATGGCTCTTACTTCTGACAGTATTTACAAATGCAGAAAATAAGAGCTAAGGCAGAAATATGAACTACCTGCCTGAGCATTGAAGATGTGCCCCAACATGCATACAGAGCATCTCAGCAATAGCTGAGAGACTTACTGGTTCCAGGCATTTAAGAAATATCTGTCCAGTCATTAACTGACCAGTAAGCTAGCAAAACAGAGGCCTCATGGACAATATATAGGAAAGAATAAAGACTTTGCAACGTTAGTTCAGGACGGTAACCAAACAAATAGGTGCAACAACAGCAATAATAATGGCCATCATAACAGCAATGCCAAAACCAAAAACAAACAGTGACAACATCAAGCCCTAAGGAGGACTGAATTATTTTTAGAGCTGCTATGTTATATCATTTAAAATGTCCAGTTTTCAATAACAAAAAATGAGACATGCTAAAAACCAAAAGAGTATGCTCTATGCACAGTAGATCCTGTCCCTGAAGAAGTCAAGACTTTTGACTTACTAGACAAAAATGTCTAAATTAGCTACTTTAAATATGTTCGAATAACTAAAGAAAGACATCTCTAAAAAAATCAAATGGAAATGATGTCTCACCAAATACAGGGTATCGATAAAGAGGTACAAATTATAGAAAATAACCAAACAAAAACCTGGATTGAAGAATACAATAGCTGTAATGAAAAATCCACTAGAGAGGTTCAATAGCAGATTTGAGCTGGCAGAATAAAGTAACAGAGAACTGAAAGATTAGCCATTGAGATCATTTAGTCTGGGAACAAAAAGAAAAAAGAACGAAGTTAACAGAGTCTTAGAGACCTATGGAACACCATCAAGCAGGCCAACTCATAAATTTGTATATACAGTATGAATCTCAAAAGTAGATGAGAGAGAAATGGGCAAAAGACTATTTGGAGAAATAATTATCAAAAAATTTCCAAACTTATAAAACACATTGACCTGTACATCTAAGAAGCTCAACAGATTTCATATGGGATAAACACAAAGAGATCCAAATCTAGACACATGATAATCGAACTGTCAAAGCTAAAGCCAAAGAAAAAATTTTAAAAGCAGCAAGAGAAAAGTGACTTATCATAACAGATACTCAATAAAATAGGTGCCTCTCTGTTTTACAACTGCAAGGAATTGGATTCTGCTACCAACCACATAAACCTGAAATGGAAATCTGAGATCCAGAAAAGAAAGGCAGTTTGGCCAATGCTTTGCTTTCAGCCTTATGAGACCACAAACGAAAGACAAAACTAATATATGTCCAGATTCTTCAACCATGGAAACTGCAAGATAATACATTTACATTGTTTTAAATTGCTGTGTTTGTGGTAATTTGCTACTACCATTAGAAAGCAAAGGCATATAGAAGTTTAAGAGGGAAGTGAAAGGGAGTTATATTGAGAAAAGAAATGCCCAGGGTAGAAAGGTTGGTTTCTGGGGTATTGTCACTATATTGTTTCTTAACCTTGGTGATTACTACAGGTATTCATTTTATATTCATATGTTAAATGTATTTTGTGACCCTAAGTAACTATGTCGTATCTCTTAATTAAAAAATATATTTAAGTACTTTAAAAATGTATGAAGTAAAAGATATGATAATGGGTCAACAATTTCAGGTCAACTAACCAAAAAGCTTATGCTTGTTAAACTAAGTAGAAATGCATAACACGTTTAAATTAATTGACACTTCAGAGAGAAATTTAAGAGTATACACACCCCATCACCATGAACCAAAACCAAGAAGATAGATATAAAAATAAAGTTTCAAAAAAAGGGAAAGAAAACAATGTAACAATTAAGGTGCATGCTCCCAGTAAAGCCAATTCCTTCTTAATCATTGGTATGGATTTTCACTTGTCACTTTTCTGGACTCACACAGCAATATTCATTCGGAAAATAATACCTTTTGAAGCACATGTTAAAGCGGAAGATTTTTATCACAGCAAAAAAAAAAAAAAAAAAAAAAAAAAAGATTCTAACCCAATGTCCATATTGTGAGCATATGTTAAATTTAGAGCAATTGAATCATCAGAATAAAAGTGAATGGCAGGTGTGTAGTTTTTTCATATTTTAATGTCTCCACCTGTGCATAGGCTTACCCTCAAGTTTCTCCATATCTCATTTGTAGACCTAGTGATATTTTTCCTTTCCATACTACCATTTCAAAATCATCAGCACTTCAGCACAATCAGTGATTTGGCATCTACTATGGTATGAATGTGTCTTTAAAAATTTATGCGTTGGAAACTTAATCCCAATGCAACAGTACTGTGAGTTAGGGCCTTTTGGGAGATGTTTAAGTCCTGAGGGCTCCACCCCAATCAGTGAAGTAGTGCCATTATAAAAGGGCTTGACAGAGGGAGTTTGGCTCCTTTTTACTACATCTGTGATGTGAAGACACAGCCTTCCTTCACTCTGGAAGATGCAGCAATGAGGTGCCACCTTGGAAGCAAAGAGTAGCCCTCACCAGACAACTGACCTGCTGACACCTTGATCTTGTCCTTCCCAGCCTCTAGAACTGTGAAAATAATAAATACCTGTTCCTTATATATTACTGTCTTAGGCATTTTGTTATAGCAGCATTAACAGACTAAGACAGTATTCAGGTTTTATTTACTTAAACATTTACTGAGCATCTCTTATGTGCCTGGCACTGTACGTAGTAGAAGGTTCAAAGATGAAACATACATGACTCATTCCCTGAGGTGCTGCTATTCCAAAGAGGAGGGGCACCATAACAGATAATTTAAATATTTATGCAAGAGGCCAGGCAGACTGACTGACTTAGTAACTCACCCTTTGGTTATATTATTGACCTAATACTAAAACAAGAATAATTTTATAAATGAAATGATTTAATACTTGATGTCTAACCATGCAATAGAGTGTTTTCCAGATATACCTTTCTACTCCAAATAATTTAAAGTAGGGACTGTGTGTTTAGAGCCTTGTACTTGTCTTTTCAGTGTTTTTTTATTTCTCTCAAATAGTATCCCTTCTCATCCATCTTGTAATCTTAGCAAAGAGTCCTGAAAAAGTGTTGATAGAAATTAAGGGCTTGAGGAGTCACCACTTACCTAAGTATTTATGCATATAAATAGGAAATAGTTAAACCCTAAAAGTTATTTTGAGGAAATAAAACCTGTTATAACAATGGCTTGACAACTGTAGAAGTGATATTTTTGAGCTATATGGTTTAATAATTTATTGCAAACAAATGCTACTTGCCTGGTAGCATTTTAGGCTCTGGATATCTCAAATAAATGAAGTATAGTACGTACTCTCCAAGTGATACAAATGGGTAATTCAGCCTTAAGATAAAAGTGAATATCGAGTGCCTTGAGAGTTTAAAACAAGGGCACTTCAGCACAGCTTGTGGATACAGGGTGAAAGATGGGGACAGAAAGAAGGAAGGATTTGAGGCACAAGACAATGAACACAGAAATGTTAATTAGAAAATCACTAAAATAAATATCCATGCATGAATAAAAGGGCAGTAATGGAGACAAAAGGCATAGCATGGAAGGAGAATTCCCAGTGATTCTTCTAACAAGTTATAACTGGAGTCTCAACTTGGATCAGCTTCTTCCACCATAAGGCAATTATATCTTTGGTGTTTATTACCTCACCAGAATGTAGAGATAGATGGAAAAGACCTTAATTATATTTCACTAGTTGGTGACCATTCAACTTGCCTTACTCAGTCACACAGTCAACATTTATTGACTGCAAACTTCATGCCACATACTTTCCTAGGAGCTGCAGATACAAGGCATTTGAATTTACTAAGTCAAGGGATCATTTTTTAAAATAGTCATTGTGAAATTTTCTCTCTTATTCTAATTACTAGTGATCTGAAACTTACAGCTTTGGGAATTTCAACTGCTACTCAGCTGTCAGCTCAGGTCACTCTTATCTTTGCAACTTAAATAAGATGGGTTTCAATGCCCTCTCCTAAGCCTAGCACATTTACTGGGATTTACCTAAATTTAATTTTGTTATCTCGCTGATTTCTTCCTCTCTACTTGTTTGTCACTGTCCAGAGACTTTTTTGTTTCAGTCTGTCCATGACCAGTTCAGATGTATAATATAGTCCTTTTGAATGACTTCTCCATAACACTTTTCAAGTAAGTTTGTGTGGCAGGTCTGACTCAACATTTTGTACAATAGAGCCCACATATAAAACATCACATAAAAACCATAAAACACTAAACTTTTCTGGTAGTCCCTTAGAAAGTAACAACCTATTCCGAAATTCAGTGGCTTAAGAGAACCATTGTATTGGCTTATAATATTTTAGGCCAAAAATTGAGGAAGCACTGACAGTTCATCTCCAACCAACATGGAGTCCATTGAGCAGCTGTGGATGAAAGATCTTCTTCCAAGATGGCTTCTTCACTCAAATATCCAGTCCCTTTATGCTCTTTGACCTCTCTATCCACAAAGTCACATCTCCCAGGGCCTCTTCACAAGGCTTGAGCTTCCTCTAGCAAGGTGATCTCAGGGTAGTTGCACTACTTATGTAGTGAATGTTTTCTGTGGGGAAATTGAACTTAATATTACCTTACTCAGGAATGTTGAAGGAAGTGATGAATTACGGGTGCTACATATACTGCTAGGGGAAATCTTTGGCAATACTGATACAGAATTGTGAAAAACACAACATCAAAGTAAGCCCAATAAATAATTAAGGAAAACAGGTCCTAACTAGTGATATAAATTGAGCGTGTGCTGCCTATTTACTAAAAGTAGAATAATGTCTAACAATGATAAAGCTTTAATTCCATATAAATACAGCTGAAAATCTACTACATCTCACAGACACTTGCTGTTTACTTGCCTGCATTCAAGGTATTGTTTTTACTGAATAAAGAAATCAGCTACTTGTATATTTATAAATTGGCATCTTTCTCTTGGTCTTGACTTCTGTCCCCTCACCCACCCCTCACTGAAAATACTTTCAAGACACAGGAAACAGACATTGTTAGGCTACGTAGGGGCTATGCTGGAACTTGCTCCACTTCAGTCATAGAGGATTGATAGAGTTGCTGTAGAGCAAATGAGGGAAGAGATATTCTTGCAGCTGTATTAGGAAGTCTATCTTCCACATAGGCATCCATTCTTAAGAATTTGCCAGTCACTCTTGCCTCTGAAATTACCCTCTGATTGATATTTCTGCTCAAGTCCTCAACATCATTGTTCAGCCCTCCTCTCCCTCTTACTTTGCCTCTGTAATAAGGTTTGGGTTTATGTCTCCACCCAAATCTCATATTGAATTGTAATCTCATAATCACTGTGTGTCGTGGGAGAAATCTGGTGGGAGGTAGTTGAATCATGGGGCCTGTTTCTGCCATGCTGTTCTCATGATAGTGAGTTCTCATGAAAGCTGATGGTTTTATAAATGTCTGAGATTTCCCCTGCTATTACTCATTCTCTCTCCTGCCATCCTGTGAAGAGGTGCCTTCCACAGTGATTGTAACTTTCCTGAGGCCTCCCCAACCATGTGGAACTGTGAATAAATTAAACCTCTTTTCTTTATAAATTACCCAGTCTTGGGTATTTCTTCAAGTGTGAAAATGGACTAATAAGTAAATTGGTACCAGGAGTGGGATGTTGCTATAAAGACACCCAAAAATGTGGAAGCAATTTTGGAACCAGGTAACAGGCAGAGGTGTGAACAGTTTGGAGGGCTCAGAAGAAGACAAGAAAATGTGGAAAAGTTTGGAACTTCCTAGAGACTTGTTGAATGGCTTTGACCAAAATGCTTACAGTGATATGGACAATGAAGTCCAGGCTGAAGTGGTCTCAGATGGAGATGGGGGATTTGTTGGGAACTGGAGTAAAAGTAACTGTTGCTATGCTTTAGCATTGTTATGCTTTAGCAAGAGACTGGCAGCATTTTGTCTCTGCCCCAGAGATCTGTGGAACTTTGAACTTGAGAGACATGATTTAGGGTATCTGGCACAAGAAATTTCTAAGCAGCAAAGTGTTCAAGAGGAAGCAGAGCATACAGGTTTGGAAAACTGGCAACCAGACTACGTGAAAGAAAAGATAAACCCATTTTCTGGGGATAAATTTGAGCAGCCTGCAGAAATTTGTATAAGTAATGAGGAGCCAAATGTTAATCACCAAGACAATGGGGAAAATGTCCCCAGGGCATGTCAGAGACCTTTGTGGCAGCCCCTCCCATCACAGGCCCAGAGGACTAGGAGGGAAAAATGGTTTTTGGACTGGACCCAGGGTCCCCCACTGCTCTGTGTAGCCTTGTGACATGTTTCCCTGCATCCCAGCTGCTTCATGTTCCATGCATCCAGCCATGGCTAAAAGGGGCCAGGGTAAAGCTTGGGCCATTACTTCAGAGGGTGCAAGCCCCAAGCCTTGGTGGCTTTCATGTGGTGTTGAGCCTGTGGGTACACAGATGTCAAGAATTGAGGTTTGGGAACCTCCATCTAGATTTCAGAGGATGTATGGAAATGCCTGGGGCATTAGTTTGTGCAGAGGTGGAGCCCTCATGGAGAACCCAAGCTAGGGCAGTGCAGAAGGGAAATGTGGGGTTGGAGCCCCCCACCACAGTCCTCACTGGGGCACTGCCTAGTGAAGGTAGGAGAAAAGGGCCACCATCCTCCAGACCCCAGAATGCTAGATCCACTGGCATCCTGTACCATGCCTGGAAAAGCCACAGAAACTCAATGCCAGCTTGTGAAATCAGCCAGGAGGGGGCCTGCACCCTGCAAAGCCATAGGGTCAGAGCTGCCCAAGGCAATAGGAGCTCATAGCTTTCATCAGCATGACCTGATTGTGAGACATGGAGTCAAAGGAGATCATTCTGGAACTTTAAGATTTAATGACTATTGGATTTTGGACTTACATAGGCCTGTGGCCCCATTGTTTTGGTCAATTTTTCCCATTTTTGGAGGGTGTATTTACCCACTGCCTGTACCACCATGCTAGAAAGTAACTAGCTTGCCTTTGATTTTACAGGCTCATAGGCAGAAGGGACTTTCCTTGTCTCAGATGAGACTTTGGATTTGACCTTTGGGTTAATGTTGGAGTGAGTAAAGACTTTGGGGGACTGTTGGAAGGACATAATTGTATTTTGAAATGTGAAGATATGAGATTTGGGAGGGGCAAGGGGCATCATGATATGGTTTAACTTTGTGTCCCCACCAAAATCTCATCTTGAATTGTAATCCCATAATCACCATCTGTCATGGGAGAGACCCAGTGGGAGGTAACTGAATCATAGGGGTAGTTCCCACCATGCTATTCTTGTGATAGTGAATGCGTTCTCATGAGATCTGATGGTTTTTTAAGTGTCTGGGATTTCTCCTGCTAGTGCTCATTCTCTCTCCTGATGCCCTGTGAAGAAGTGACTTCTGCCATGATTGTAAGTTTCTTGAGACCTCCCCAGTCATGCAGAACTGTGAGTCAATTAAACCTGTTTTCTTTATAAATCATCCAGTCTCAGGTATTTCTTCATAGCAGTGTGAGAATGGACTATACACTCACCTTCTCTATTCTATTTCCTCCAATCTCAAAATTATTGTATCTTTCTTGGACAAGTTTGTTTCATTGATTGATGAATGAACTGATGTTCTCATCTGCTTCACTGAATTATCTCTGCTATTTGTAGAAGGCCTTATCTTTACAAACACATCTATTAAATTGTGTTTAAAACAAAGACAATTGTCTTTCTGAATGAAAATCTGTGCTAGATATTAAAATACAATGTTCACTTTGCCACATTTAAATCTCTTATAGTAACCAAAAATACAAAACCCCAACTTCAAGTTTTTGGTCTTTTTGTAATTTGTTTTTTATTAGTACGTAAAGTTTATTAAATATCTCTTACTTTATTCTTTAAATATAAGAAAAACTATTTTTGATTACTGAGAATTCAAATCAAAGTCTAAACTGTCTTTGTTCCTTTTTCTCTCTTCCATCTCCAAGCCTAAATTTACTAAAAAATTCTCCATGTGTAGCTAAAAGCTAAATTCTGCAGAGAAAAAAGCAGACCCGAAGTTTGTATACTTGGGGCAAAGCTGTTTGTTATCAGCTTTTGCTGTTTTCAGTCGATACCACAGTTAAGAATGGGGCAATTATGCAGAGTAAGTTTTCCTTTCAAAGTTAAAATACAAAAGAAGCCCCTGTCAAGAATTATTAATGTCTTAAGTAAAGTTTATCATAGCCTCTACTCATCTGACAAAGGGCTAATATCCAGAACTTACAAAGAACTCAAACAAATTTACAAGAAAAAAACGAACAACCCCATCAAAAAGTGGGCAAAGGATATGAACAGATATTTCTCAAAAAGAAGACATTCATACAGCCAACAGACACATGAAAAAATGCTCATCATCACTGGCTATCAGAGAAATGCAAATCAAAACCACAATGAGATACCATCTCACACCAGTTAGAATGGTGATCATTAAAAAGTCAGGAAACAACAGGTGCTGGAGAGGATGTGGAGAAATAGGAACACTTTTACACTGCTGGTGGGATTGTAAACTAGTTCAACCATTATGGAAAACAGTATGGCGATTCCTCAAGGATCTAGAACTAGATGTACCATATGACCCAGCCATCCCATTACTGGGTATATACCCAAAGGATTATAAATCATGCTGCTATAAAGACACATGCACACGTATGTTTATTGCGGCACTATTCACAATAGCAAAGACTTGGAATCAACCCAAATGTCCATCAGTGACAGACTGGATTAAGAAAATGTGGCACATATATACCTTGGAATACTATGCAGCCATAAAAAAGGATGAGTTTGTGTCCTTTGTAGGGACATGGATGCAGCTGGAAACCATCATTCTTAGCAAACTATCACAAGAACAGAAAACCAAACACCGCATGTTCTCACTTATAGGTGGGAACTGAACAATGAGATCACTTGGACTCAGGAAGGGGAACATCACACACCGGGGCCTATCATGGGGAGGGGGGAGGGGGGAGGGGGGAGGGATTGCATTGGGAGTTATACCTGATGTAAATGACGAGTTGATGGGTGCTGACGAGTTGATGGGTGCAGCACACCAACATGGCACAAGTATACATATGTAACAAACCTGCACGTTATGCACATGTACCCTAGAACTTAAAGTATAAAAAAAAAAAAAAAGTTTATCATAGCCAAAGCCATTCTAAAGAATAAATCTACCAAAAATAGAAAAGTGTGTATGTAGTTATTTAGAAATAGTGGGGATGTGGGTGAGAGAAGAAGGTGAAGGACTCATTTTCTTATAAGGTACAGAAAAAAATAGATATTTTGTTGGATAAAAGAAAATGCAACCATAATAATAAATAAATCTTCTTATAAAAAATAAGCTTAAGTGAAAAGGGAATGTAGAGGTCAGAAATAAAAACCCAAGTTTAATTCAGAAAATAATGGTATAGAAAGAGCCCTAGGCTTAGATTAGAGCATGGGAATCAATGGCATGAAAATAGAACATAAGAAGGTTATTTGACCAGAACCACTCTTTTAAAAGGTGGTACAAATATATAAATTCTACGTTGCTTACAAGGAAGCTTGTTAACAACAATATCTCCAAATTAATTTACATAATGTTCAGTATAAATATTTTCTTTGTGTTTTGGCATGTAAAAGGTACGATACGTTAAATATAAACATTTAAAGTATAGCAACATTTTTCAATGTTGATTTTTCCTTCTTTCATTTTTTTATATATTAGTCAAATCATTCCAGACCTCTGATACTGCTGCCACTTAGTAACTATATAAACTTGGGAAACACATTAAGTTTCTTTGCATCCCAGTTTTATCTTATGGAAGAGAGAATAATAATACCTGCCTTACCTAAGTCACAGGGTTGTTGTGAAATCTTATGTGTAAATCATAAAGAACAGCAGAGAGGTAAGGAGCTGCTTTTGTTTGAATGTATCCCCAAAGTCCATGTGTCTGAAATTCAATGTCATATTGTTGAGAGGTAGGAGCTTTCAGAGGTGACTAGGTCCTGAGGGGTCTGACCTCATGAATGGATTAATGCCATTATTTTGGGAGTGGGTTAGTTATCCCACAAGAAGGTTCCTAATAAAAGGATTAATTTGACCCCTCTGTCCTCTTCTCTCTCTCTCTTGCATGCCCTCTCACCACATGGTGCCTTCTGTCATATTCTGATGCAGGAAGAAGGCCCTCATGTGGTGCCTCAATCTTGGACTTCCCAGCTTCCAGAACCATGAGCCAAATAAACTTCTATTGTTTACAAATTACCCAGTCTGTGGTTTCTTGATATAGCAGCAAAAACAAACAAATAACACAAAACAAAACAGAAAAACAAAAACAAAAACAGACTCAGATGGAGGTCCTGATGTGATTGTTAGAACTGTTAAAAATATATATATAGTCAACTTTTAAGTGTAATTTTTGTAGTAATTCAAGTTGTTTGTTTAGGAAATGCTGAAGCCAGAGTTAGAACTGAATTTTCTATCATTATCAGAAAAGCTCACATTTCAGAGACCTTTGGCCTCAAAGTCACCTCCAAATCAAATGCTGAGCATGGTTCTCCAGGTATCTCTCTCCAAAAGGTCTTTCAAGAAAGTTTTGCTGAAAATGAAATTTTTAGTTAATTGATTTGCTTCTCCAGTGACGTTGATAGTGAGTATATGTACACACACACACTCACAATACATAAGAATAAAATATTAGTAAAAATAACAAGATTTATTAGCTGCAATATTATCCTAAATGTAAGGATGTCACAAGGTTGAGTTTCCCAGGGAGTAGACTCAGAGGGAAGTTTGCTTGCAGGATTATTTTGAGGCACCTTCAGGATTGGCACCCGCAGGGAAGTTAAGAAGTCAGGATTCAGCAGAGAAAGAAGTTGAGAACTGTGATGAATTTGTAGCAAAGACTCTGAAAATCATGCAGAGTCTTAGACCTGGAATGGACCTTCATAGTTGTTTCAAATTGAGGTGAGGGGTACCGCTTTTATATTCCCATATCAAGTTGTCCCAGGCTCTCCCAGCAACGGGGGTAACCTTGAGCAATGCAGCTTTTTAATGCCAAGGACGAGTGCCGGAGAGGGACTCAGCTTAGAGATATGTTACCAACACTCTTGAGATGAGAAATTTAGTTCTTCAGTTTTAAAGTGTGATCTAGGTGAACACCACAGAATTCACTCCTTATGCGATTCAGATCCACATACATCAGGTCTGGGATCAGTGTTATTGTTCTTGGAGGAAGCTTACAAGAAGATGGTCAATGGGATGAACACTAGGTTCCACCAATGAAGCTAGTTTTGAAGCTATAACTAATATTCATCATACTCCTCTCTTGCTACCCATTCAAGATTCCTTCACCCTCAGCTGACACCTCTGTTAGCCTCAACGGCTTATCTATTAAAGCAATTCAGAGCCTTATCTCTGAGGCATTAGTATGTCCTTCTCGAGTTTTGGTTGCTAAACTTGTTCAGTTATTATCAAAATTGAGTAAACAATTACCAAGAGATGCCCAAATGGATCACCTGAGTGTCAAACATATTATTTGCTGCTCATGTAAGAGCAGTCCTTCCTCCTCTTGATAATCAGAATCACTTACCAGGTTGGTGAGTCCTTTCTTTATATGCCAGTATCATGGCACAAGAAACTTAAAGTGATTGAATAGTAGTTGCTGAAGCTTGAGCTTTAATGAGAATTTTGTTGCATTCCCTGGTGGAAGCTTTCTCCCTCTGGTAACCAAGGCATCTAAGCCCACAAATCCCAAAGTTTTCAGAATGAGAAGCGCAAATTCCCTAAGTGGATCACTTGGAATGATAATTAAACAGGCTACTGTTACATTCACTGCTTAGTTCTAGGACCTATGTGCTCTATCATTTGGGGGACATAGAACCATACATGCTTGCTGACTTGGGGTATATAAAGAATTCCCAAAGTATTCTCTCCAAGCTGGTGCATCAGATGTTCATTCAGCAGCCTGCACCATTGCTAAAAAGACGGCCAACTCCTGTGAGAAGTGGAATGTGACAGAACTAATGGATCCCATGGAGATAAACTGATGTCAAATCTACTGTGCTGTGAGGTTGGTCACTTCATCTGATGTTATATAAAATCACGTGTCAATGGGTCAAATACTCTGTGAGTCCTCTAATCATGGTGCTAGCTAAGCCCTACTGGCAGGAAAGATAAACCCAAGCTCCAAAGAGCATGGATTAACAAAGTAAAAGGGGTCTTACATATTGCCACCAATGGGCTGGTTTGTTTGTTTAATGGATGATGCTGTATTTGAGGCTCAGGGTCAATCTCTGTTGCTAGCAGTCTGGAATTCATTAAAGGCAGTAGTAAGATCAGACTTGATCATGGAAAACAATGCAATCTGGCCAATGCACAATCTCCATCCCTGCTGCCCAGCCTACTCTGTTCCATGAGCACAATGTGCCAGTATTAGAGTGGTTGACATTAACTGAGTCAGTCAGTCTACTTAGTTACTTAGTGTCTCTCCTATGGCGGATCTTCTCTTTTCAGCATTAATAAGCAGTAGAGAATCCAGTACAATTCATGCCCATGCCTAATAGGTTATCCAAATCCTTCTTCTCTAGAACTCCTTGCCCTAATCTTGTACTCCTTCTGGTACCCTGATTAACCAGCCAAACAATTTTCACTGCCCATGTGTCTGTATTATTATTACCTCAGGCTACCTCTCTTTCCACAGAAAAGACATCCAGGTTCACTTCTCAAAGTCCTGGCCATTGGGATGATTTTCCCTGAAAATTGTATTCAGTGCCACTCCTAAGTAGGCAATAATGCACTACAGTTCATTTTCAGTTTGCACCTATATACTGAACTGACCTATCTCTAGGCTAAGCTTGGTTTTTTTCCCCCTTGCTTGTGCCTTCTAGCCATATTCTTGTCTAAACCCATCTGTATCACTTCCATCTTAGAATGGATTACTGCTGGCCCCAGCCAATATTACGATATGGTGAATTTACCTGAACCCTGATCATGGTGGGCAGTTCTGATTGTGTGATCATTGGATGTCCCATGACCAGTCATTCTGTATTTACCAGGGTCCAGTATCAAAACAGAAAGTGTTTTCAGAAAGTTATCATACGTATTCAATATTGACAGCATAGTCTTCCTATAAAACTACCATTTTACTTTAGGATGAAGGGTTGTCTGTCACCAATGATGTATTTCGCAGCCCTTAGAGCCTCTATAAACACTCCAAAGCAAAATAAAAAGCCGCATGTAACAACTTGTTTCACATATGTGCTTGACAATATTACGGTGAAGGGATAGATCTTAGGAGCCCTTACTGGTAGGACAAATACTTATCCAAGTTTAATGTAGTACGGGCTGAAAGGAACAGAGGACATTTTTGCAGATTTCAATGACCCTGTTCCTTCAAATCATTCTGAAAATCTAAAATAAAATGTTTACATAGTATTATCAGAACCCTCTAAGGATTTCAGATTCTAAAAGATATTATCTACTTCACCTAAGCCTTTAAACTTGGAGAGGGCACAAAAACACAAATCAAGTAATTCTGTTCAATATAAGAGAAAGTAAAAAATAACAAAATCAAATTCAAGTCAGAACTGGGGCAGATATTGTTCCTGACTTCTCTTTTTTCTCCTTAAGAATATAAAAAATGACCGGGTACAGTAGCTCACGCCTGTAATCCCAGCACTTTGGGAGGCCGAGGTGGGTGGATCACAAGGTCAGGAGATTGAGAGCATCCCAGCTCATACAGTGAAACCCGTCTCTACTAAAAATACAAAAAATTAGCTGGGCGGGGTGGTGGGCGCCTGTAGTCCCAGCTACTCAGGAGGCTGAGGCAGGAGAATTGCTTGAATCTGGGAGGTGGATGATGCAGTGAGCCGAGATCATGCCACTGCACTCCAGCCTGGGTGACAGAGTGAGACTCAGTCTTAAAACAATAAATAAATAAATAAATAAATAATAAATTAAATAATATAAAAACATACATATATTTCCTTCATTGTCTTTATTAAAGGACTGCTTTTCTTTCATTTAACACTGAATAAGGAGACCCTTTCTGTTCTGTTTATTTTAAAATGAAGCATTTCTAACCCAAATAAGTGATGTTATTCTCCTCTAATAGAAAATGCAATTTGTGCTTACCACAGGTACAGCATATCTTAAAAATGTAATATAGCAGAAGCCTAAATGAGTACTTGAAGGAAAAGCATACTATTGTTTAAACAGGAATAACATATAATATTGTATTATAGAACTCATGACTGAGGACCAAACCTTTTAAGGGGAAGGGATTTTCCTGTTCTTAAAGAAACATGGATGTTATTAGAGAAGTCTGAACCCTGCAGACTTCAGTTCACTATAGCAAAAAGGCTCTGCAAAGATGAAATCATCTGCATTATATTATGAGCAGGCAGGCCAGTTGAAAAGGGACATTGAGTATGCAATGTGGTAGATATTAGCAAACACTTAAGAGAAACCACCAAAAAAAAAAAAAAAAAAAAAAAAAAAAAAAAAAAAAAAAAAAAAAAAAAAAAAAAAAAAACCTCATGCATTGGCCTGGAGTAAGCCTTCAACATCTGCTCAGGCCCTTCAGAGTCTACACTGCTGAGAACATAAGCCAGTTTGTTGGTCATTCTTCTGAACTTGAAGCCAGATGAGCAAATCCAAGCCATTTTATGGTAAAATCATTCAAATCATTTCAGTATGTTACAAGACTTTTGCCTTTGCCTTGAGCTTCAAAAAGAATTAGGCGGCATTTGTAACACTTCACACATTCCAAGGAAACGATTGGATCCAATTGTGAAAGTTTTCAAGTTCTGGTCAATTTTTTAATGTATAATTTATGTTGAGCATCCAACTCACAATGATGTTTTGCTGCAGACCCATTGCAGAATAGCAATATGCCATTTTTATGTTTGCTATTATCATTTTTATGCTATTTGCTTATATTTGTTATTATATGGTTCTAGTCCTTTGACAGCTTCATCCAAAAGGATTACATTCACCAATAATCTTAAAATAATAATCACCAGTAATCTTAAGACTCACGAGTAATCTTAAACTAATATCTAAGATTAATAGAAGGGAATATAGAGATGATCATACAATAAGAGGAATTCCATTACATTAAAATTTTCCACAAGCACTTTTAAAATATATATACTTATAAGCTCCTGCATAGCAAAATAAATAATCATTGGAGTAAACAGACAACCCACAGAATCGAAGAAAATATTTGCAACTTATGCATCCAGCAAAGGACTAATATCCAGAATCTACAAGGAAGTCAAATAAATCAGCAAGAAAAAAAAGCAAATAATCCTGTCAAAAAGTGGGCATGTGACATGGATAGACATTTCTCAAAAGAAGATATATAAGGGGCCCATAAACATATGAAAAAAATGCTCAACATTGTTAATCTTTGCAGAAATGAAAATTAAATCCACAACGAGATACCAACTTACCCAGTCAGAATGGCCATTATTAAAAAGTGAAGAAACAGTAGATGTTGGCATGGGTGTGGTGAAAAGGGAATGCTTATACACTGCTGATGGGAACGTAAATTAGCACAATCTCTGTGAAAAACAGTATAGAGACTTTTTTAAAGGACTAAAAGTAAATCTACCATTTGATCCAGCAATCCTGCTACTGGGTATTTATCCAAAGGAAAATAAGTCATATATTTTTTTAAAAACCTGCATGCATATGTTTATTGCAGCAGAATTCATAATTGCAAAGATATGGAACCAACCTAAGTGCCCATTGACCAGTGACTGGATAAAGAATATGTGATATACATGTACCATGGAATACTACGCAGCCATAAAAAAGAATAAAACAATGTCTTTTACAGCAACTTGGATAGAACCAGAGGCCATTATGCTAAGTGAAGTAACTCAGGAAAGGAAAACCAAATAACATTTGTTCTCACTTCTAAATGGATCTAAGCTATGGGTACACAAAGGCATACAGAGTGATATAATGGACTTGGGAGACTCAAAAGGGAGGAGGATGGGAGGGGGATGAGGGATAAAACACTATGTATCAGGTACGAAGTACTCTACTCAGGTGACAGGAGCACTAAAATCTCAGACTTCACCATTATAAACTTCATCCATGTAGCCAAAAACCAGTTGTATCCTAAAAGTTATTGAAATAAAAATGTATATTTAAAAGATACAATTTATAATATATAATATATAATGGCCATTCTGACTGGGCAAGTTGGCATCTCACTGTGGATTTAATTTTCATTTCTCTGAACATTAACAATGTTGAGCATTTTTTTCATATATTTATGGGCCCCTTGTATATCTTCTTTTGAGAAATGTCTATATTTTGAGAACTATATATATGATATATATATTTAAATTTGTGAAGTTAAAAACTATGGAGCAGGTATTTGGATCATTTTACTGCAGTTAAACACATTTTCTTGCTATCCATGAACTATCTCTTTATACATAGTCTTATTTCTAATCATCTTTATTAGAGCATCTTTATAAGCAGGGGTGGAAGTGAATACCATCCTTTCATAGCCGAATTAATCTTACTTTCAGAAGCAAATTATTTTATGGCAAACCTAGAATGTTTAGCATATGCCCAATTGCCTCAGACTTTTCCTGTTAGGGTTTTTGCCTATCAGATTAGAGTTTTGCCTATTATATTGGTGCTACCTGGGTAGGAGAAAAAAGGGCTGGGAAGAAGGGCTTTGAAGAAATGTTAAGTTGACTCACAAACGCTCTTGTATGTTTTCCTAAAATTCTGAGATGTTGAGTAAAATTTTTGTCCCTTGAGAGTTAAGAATTGCCCAGAGATGTAAAATTCTCTACTTTGCTAAACAAAAGAACAATTCAAAGAGGTCCTGAGGGCAGACTTTCAAGAATGCCAAGCATAAGATAATTTTCTCAAGCATCTTTCACTCTGATACAAGGATGAAAAAAGTGAAAGTTGGAGAAGTTAGGTGAACTGCAATGATTATGTACCTATTAAGTGCAGGATCTAAGATTTAAAGTAGAATAGGCCCATTGCTATGAAGCCTGCCTCCTTCCCTCCTTACAATGTTGCATTAAAGCAACTCAAGATTGGTAAGTGTCTGGCACTCAATCATCTAGGGGGTGTGTGTGTGTGTGTGTGTGTGTGTGTGTGTGTGTGTGTGTTTTCCCTTTTACTTTCAGTAGAAAAGTCTCAAATAGAAAAGGTCACGAAGTCAAAATCTCAGCTAGACTCAAAACTACAACCACTCTCCTTCAGTACATGTAGCTAGCCAATGTATGACATTACTTTCTAGACTAGAATTTTTTTCCTTAAAAATATAAGATAGCCCTTTGTCAGATGAGTAGATTGCAAAAAGGATGAGTTTGTGTCCTTTGTAGGGACATGGATGCAGCTGGAAACCATCATTCTTAGCAAACTATCACAAGAACAGAAAACCAAACACCGCATGTTCTCACTCGTAGGTGGGAACTGAACAATGAGATCACTTGGACTCGGGAAGGGGAACATCACACACCGGGCCTATCATGGGGAGGGGGGAGGGGGGAGGGATTGCATTGGGAGTTATACCTGATGTAAATGACGAGTTGATGGGTGCAGCACACCAACATGGCACAAGTATACATATGTAGCAAACCTGCACGTTGTGCACATGTACCCTACAACTTGAAGTTTAATAATAATAAATAAATTTAAAAAAATATATATATATATATAAAAGATAGAATTTCAGTGGGTCATATTACACATGCTATAAGTATTAACTGAAAATGGTAGTTTAATAGCTAATTTTTGAGCCACTTTTTGCAATATGGCAATTTTTTTCTTTTCTGTAGTCTCTGACCATTTTTGTGCCATAATTTGGTTTTCAAGCAAATTGTACATTCAAGTGATTTCAGTTAGCATAAGCAGGTAGGTAGTTAAGAGTCATTTAAAATTTATTTCCTGTTGTTTGCCTTTTGAAGAGACTTCCCTGAGCTGTTTCCTATGCCCTGCTTCTAAAATTTCATCCTTTGAGGAAACCCCTGACTAAACTTAGAAGTGAAGGGTTTTCCTTAAAAACCTGGGCACCAAGCTGGGTTTTCTGACTCAATATAAATATAGGAATGACTCCTTCTTCAGTGACTTATTGCATATACAATATGATTTTAAAATGGAAGGAAGGAAGGAAGGAAGGAAGGAAGGAAGGAAGGAAGGCAGGCAGGAAGGGAGGAAAGAAGGAAGGAAAGAAGGAAGGAAAGAAGGAAAGGAGGGGAAGGAAGGAGGGAGAAGAATTTAAGCTTTTTCACCAACTCACTGCATGAGCCTGAACTCTTTTCACTTTTCTAATTTTCTGTCTATATATGTAAGACAGAGTTAATAATTCAATTTTCATAAACTTGAGAGGATAAGAAATTAATTATATAAATTAATTGCAGAGTTCAGTTTCTTGCACAGAATAAACTCTCAATAAATTATATAGTATAGCATTATTAGAGACCTATCGATAATGTGACTGCAATGAATTTCTCATTTACTAAGTAGAACTGACTTCAGAGAACATATTTGGCTCCTATCTGGCTCCTCCAGGTGATGGGGTAGTTCTTTATCCAAAAAACAGACTGATCTTCCCTTCTCTCCAACTCATACATTATGATTCCTGGAAGAATTATTGCTTAGCAGATCAAACTCAAACTTCCATTTCCCAATGGAGAGACATAGAGAATGGTGAGAACAGGAGAAACAAGGAGCAGACACACAGCCAAGCTATTATCAAGTTTATGAATGAATATTCAAATAAAAGATTACTAAACAAAACCAACCCAACCAAATGCAAAGAATATCTTTTCACATATGTTTAAGTTGAGTTTCAAAGAATTTATTCAGTCACTGAGCTTTTATTTCAAATATATAATTTCAAATAATGAGTGACATTTACTAATAAATTGCTTTTTGTTAGGTTTATTGAGTTCTTATTTATGTTAATTCATTTAATCTGTACAACAACTCTTCGAGATAGGTAAATAATATTGTTACCCATATATACAGGGGGTTTATAGCCCATGAAGGGTATGTGATTGGTCTAATTTATACATCTCATAAGTGGTGGAGCCAACATTTGGATTGGGTATTCTGGGTCCAGAACAAATGCCTTAACCAACGGGATATAGTTTGCATAATTTTCAAGATAATTAGAGAGAATGGAACAGAAGAGAAAAGAATGATGCATATCTGAAAGCTTGTCTATGCAGCAATTTTTATTAAGATACATTCTAAGTGAATATCATAATAAAGTATTTTATGAAAATGAGAAGTTTTTTGCTGTAGGAAACTTTCATGATCATTTCATTGAAACAGACTATTTTAAAGACAAGGAGAGAGGCTGAAAGAGGCTAGTTGACTTGACAAAGTTTACCCAAAGAATCAGCCTCAAACTTCCTCCCCCAACCAGGCTGGTATGCTTTCAAAGGAAGTAACATACCTCAAAAGTAAATTTAAGATTCACTTGTGTGGGAATGGTAATAAGAATAAAAATAATAGAATCAATAATAATAATTCCTCTGACAGCATGGAAGTCACAATATTCCTATTTCACTTACATTGTCTCAAATTTATTACTGAGTGTCAAGGATATGAGAGACTAGCTTGGTTATGTCACCTTGTCCTAGGCCAAGATGGAATTGCTCTCTGTAGAGTATTCTTGGAAAGCATAGAAGAAAAGTTATTGTAGCAGAATCATCTGCTAAAGGAAATATACCTAGAGCCAGATATTGGATCAGGGCCACTGCTATACAGACTGAGTCGGAATCTATTAAAATAGCAATGGAAGAACATAAATTAGACGGTTAGACCTTGTCCATACTTTGGGGAATAAACTGAACACACACTGCAGCTGTTTTCATGGAATGGGTATAAAGTGCTATACCTGTGCTTTCACCAAAAAATATGAAAGTGCTAACTGATTAATTAGTTAAGAAATAAAGCCCTTGCAGATTTTTTCCCAATTATTTTGATATGTTTGTCCATTATGTTAGATATTTTAAAGAATTTTCCAATAATGTAACCTCAGTTTGGGATATAACAAATTGCTGAATTGAATTAAATGAAGAGAAAAATTCCAGTGGTTTGGAATCATTTCCTTCTTATTTTAGCATTTCCTAATGCCTTCAGACCAAATTTGGCAGTGAATTTCTAAAATAAATGAATTTCCAGAAAGTTATATCCAACAAGATTCAAGCATGACTTACCCAAGGATAGAGCATGAATTTCTAGGTTCAGCCTAACCCCTTATCAACTGAGTTACCTGGAGAAAGAAACCTAACCTTCCCAAGCCTCAGTTTCCATCCCTGTAAAATTATAATAAATTAAAAACTATCCCCAGAGTTCTTGAAGATTAGATGGAATAATAATAATGAGAGTCCAATGCCTGGCACACCATAAGAACTCTTATATTACATCAGCGAAGTGGCTTTTCTAGTTGATCATACTTTCCCTTTGGATCTACAAACTATTTCGCTGTATATACAAAACAATCTTAACTCCCTTGTACTTACATTTTGAGACTTCTTTTATTTTTTAAGAGGTGGTATGCTGGTGTAAAGATAGTTCTGAATTAAAGTGAAATACTGGGCTCTACTTGGGGTGCTGTCACCAGACAGAGGATCTGACGAGTTATTCTGCTTTTCTTGGTCTCTGATTTCCTCATATTTAGAATAGAAATCATGCCATTGCAAATATCTTTTGGAAAGTTACATTAAATAAGAACAATCAAACCAGTGGTAAAATCTGTAACCTGTGACCGACAAAGACTAATGACTAACACAGATGAGGGAGAATAGTCATCTAATTATCCACAGTTTCTAAACCACTTGGTCTAGTGACCAGAGACTCATGGTTGGGTGGTGTTAAGCATGCAATGAGTGGATATGGAACTTAGGAACTCTAACTGGACTGCATGAGAACTTAATTATGATTCTTGAAAACTTCTTTAGCTAAGTTTACTAAACCAATGGAAACATGGTAAGATGTAGGGAAATGGGCATGGCAGGCATCTCTTGGCAATTCTCCCACTCTGTAAAGGAAGGGGCACACATACCACCCTAACCTAATTGTTCTTAAAGCTATTGCAACATATCTGAGGTCTGCACAATATAATGAATTGAGCATGAGATCCAAAATTCCAGATTCAAGATGCAAGAACAAGTTCCCACATTCTGAATTGTGGAAATAAATAATATTTACTCAGAGTGTTGCTATGAAGATTAATTGGAAGAGCACATATAAAGCAGCTGATCAAGTTACAGCTCTTAAAAGACAGTCAGTTCATGTTAGTCTCCTTCCTTTACTAAGCAGGGCTTCTCATTTGAGAGCTTCTGACTCTCACCATCCAAGTTTATGGAAAAGTAAAACATATTAGACCTCAGGATAAAATATAATGCTCTAAATTAACTTAATTTGGTTGCATCAAAATTTCAGGGCTGAAAATTATACATTTTTGGCCTTCATCTAATGGTTCATAAGCAGAGAGAGATTGTTGCTGGTTAGTTATAAAAATAATTAAACTTCTTTGGGATGTTATATACAAGATTTAAGCATTAGATAGTTTAGCTAGATGCTCTGCATATCTGGATGCTCTGTCATCTCATTTTTCTATCTTGAGCCCTCGTAATAAATAATACTTTGCCAACCCTGATACCCAAATAATACTCCAGCAACTCAATATAGGACAAGTTTCCCAAGAATATTACAGCACACACACATACAGACACACACGCAGGCACACACACACACATTGCTCCACCTTCTCCTCATACTGTGCCTGTAGTGAAGGAAAGGCAGGATTATCTTTCATCTTCATTCTGCTTATTTATTAATTGATGTCAAATTCAATTCTGTCTCTTCTGTTTGGAGGTTTTTCCAGAATTATCCACATATTTCTTTTTTAATGACTAATTTAATGTAAATCAGTCTTTCCCAATTGGTCAAAACAGTAGTAGTATTACTAACTTGTCCAATGATCTTTTGCTCATTTTTGAATTCTATCTAAAGCTTAGTATAATACTTGGGATATATTGTATTCAGAATATGTATTTGTTGAATTAATTTAATTACAGACTCATTAGAACTGGAAGGGATTTAAGGATCATTTAACCCAATCTTCCAGTCATTGATTGACAACTGTTTTAGAGCTGTATCATCTAATATGGTAGCCATTAACAACATAGAGCTATTAAGCACTTGAAATTTGGCCAATGGGATTGAGAAAATAACTTTTAGTTTTGTTGAATTTTAATTAATTTTAATTTTAATGTAAAAATAAATCCTTTTACTATGGCAGAGGTTTTAAGCATTGCTGGAACAATATGACTATTAGAATCTACTTTTTCAACTGTGAATGTTATAACATTAGATATAGGTCAAATATTTGGGATAAAATGTAGCATCCTAATTGATATGTGTCGTAAGTGTAAAACAAAGGTTGGATTTTGAAGATTTAGTACAACAAATGGGTAGAATATATCATTAAAATGTTCACATTGGTAACACGCCGAAATAATATTTTAGAGATGGTTAAATAATATATTATTAAAGTTAATCTATTTTTTCCTTCTTACATGTGACTACTGGAAATTTAAAATTTTATATGGGCTAGCATCATATGTCTATTGGAAATACTGGGTAGAGTATCCCAAGCGGAAATTCACTCATCCTGGGCTTCCTCCAGTGAGTAATTTAATAATGATGTGAATAGCTTATTTCATAAAATGGCTGTACTTGTTGAAAGGATTTTTATATTTAAGGAGTTGCAATTATTTGCATTCTTCTACCCATGGCTTCTATTTTAGTATCTGAAAAGAAAAATCTAAGATAAGAATTTCCTGTTCCATGTGTCAGTCCTCCAGAAACTGAAAGAGTAATAACAGCAATAATAAAGGTAATACTAAGTATTTATCATGTGCCAGGCACTGGACTAGATGCTTGACATAAATTACCTCATTTGAGCTTTGAGATAGCTGTGAGATCATCCTCATTTTATGGATGAAGAAACTGAGGCTGAGAGGAAATAAGCAATTGCACAGGAGAAGTGCTTAGCATGCTACCGGGCATACAAGAGACACTTAATATGAGTTAACACTATTATTGTCACTACTTCTGCTGCTTTTTTATAGCAATAAAGATTTTTTATTAATACATAATAGTTTTACATATTTATGGGGTGCATGTGATATTTTGATACATTCATACTGTAATGATCAAATCAGGGTTATAGGGATATTTATCACCTCAAACATTTATCTTTTCTTTTTGTTGGGAACATTCCAATTCTTCTCTTTTAGCTATTTTGACCTGTACATTACTGTTAACTATAGTCACCCTACTGTACTATTGAATATTATATCTTATTCCTTCTATCTAAATGTGTTTTTATGCTTATTAACTATCCTGTCTTCTTCCCCACCAACCCTCTGCTCTTCCCAGCCTCTGGTAACCACTAATCCACTCTCTATCTCCATGAGATTTACTCTTTTAATTCCCACATATGAGTAAGAATATGTGGTATTTGTCTTTCTGTGTCTGGTTTATTTCACTTAACATATGACCTGCAGTTCCATCAACGTGGCTGCACATTACAGGAGCCCATTCCTTTTTTATGGCTGAATGGTATTCCATTGTGTGTGTATGTGTTCTTTATCCATATGTGTGTGTGTGTGTGTGTGTTTTATCCATTCATGTTCTTTATCCATTCACCTACATTCATCTGTTGATAGATGCTTAGATTGGCTTCATGTCTTGGCTATTGTGAATAGTGCTTCAATAAACACGGGAGTGTAGATATCTCTTCAATATGCTAATTTTCTTTCTTTCTTTCTTTTTTTTTTTTTTTTTTTTTTTTGAGATATACCCGGCAGTGGGACTGCTGGATCATATGGTAGTTACACTTTTAGTCTTTTGAGGAAACTCCATGCTGTTTTCCATACTGGCGACAACAATTTACATTCCCACCAACAGTGTACGAACATTCCCAATTCTCAGCATTCTCACAGCATCCATCATTTTTTGTCTTTTTGATGAAAGCCATTTCAGCTGGGGTGAGATGACATCTCATTGTGGCTTTGATTTGCTCCTTCCCAATGATCAGTGATGTTGAACATTTTTTCATATACCTGTTGGCCCTTTGCATGTACTCTTTTGAGAAATGTCTACTAGATCCTTTCCCACTGTTCAATCAAATTATTTGTTTCCTTGCTATTGAGTTTTCAGAGTTCACCATATATTGTGGTTATCAGTCCCTTGTGGGAGAGATATTAACAGTTCACAAATGTTTTCTTCTATTTCATAGGCTGTCTCCTCACCTGATCAATTGGTCTTTTGCTGTGCAAAAGCCCTTTTAAAATTTTTAATTGACAGATAATAATTGTACATATTCCTTCTATTTGTAGAACTGAGAGAGAGAAAGAGTCCTTTTCCCTTGGGTTTCCAGTGAAGCATGAATTTCCTTGCATTTCCAGGTTTCCATTATGAGCACCAGCCAGCCTAAAAATACTCTACTCTAGTTCCATGGGGAAGAAAGCTGAGGTACACATTACGGACGTAAGTCAAGGTGCTGTTGCATTTTGGCTGCAAGAGTTTGGCTCAAGTCCATGTTAGGTGAGTCGCCACAGAGGTAGCTGGGGTTAGAACAATCGGCCAAAGGCTCAGCAGGCCAGTGAGGCTGAAAAGATCTGAAGTGTGAAAGAGGCGTCTGATTCAAATGAGCAACTCATTGGGTAGAACATCAAGCACACGTTGCTGTAATTTAGAAACATCATTGTTATGCTGCTATTGGCAGTGTTATATTGAGAATATGGCTTGATTCCTAATATTACTTTTAAGCTACCATGTAACTTTATCTTCTCATACCTATGACTCATTTTCTATTTTCTAAATCAGAAACAATATTTTTAAAATTACAGGCTGATTGAACAAGTGAGATTTTGTTATATTGCCTTCAATCACGAAAAACTTTCCCCTTGAGGAGATGGCCATTTGTGGATCAATTGGATATAATCATAAAAAAGACAAAATGAAAGAGCTTAACATTTAATAACTTGACACATATGTAGCGAAGAATCAAATGATAGTTTTGGTTAAGGTCCCATAAGGGTCATTCAGCATGTGAATGCATGAACTCCATCTCAGTGTACTAGTCAAAACGGAATTTAACTGTATCAGAACATATGTGGGTCAATGACACGAATAAAGAAAGAAAATAAACATGACATATTAGCAGGCATTGTTAGAAGAAAGCATTGTACCTACAATGAGTTGGCAAAACGGGGACCTGGGTAAATAATTTAGCTTTGTAAAAAGTTGAGCGATTGATTATATAAAGAGATATGTGGAGATACAAGTGTGTGTATATATATACATACACACACACACGTATACATATATGTGTATGTATATACACACACATGTGTGGTGTGTGTGAATATATAAATATATAGTTACCACATAGTGAGCACTTACTATGTACCAGATAGTGTGCACTTGATTTTTTTTTTTTTAAATAATGCTATTTTGTTTCATGACAAGTCATTATGTTGGTCTCATTATTGTGCTTTGCTTACAGACAAGAAAACTGAATGACAGGATATAAATAATTTCCAAAAACCCATGAGTAATAAGTAGCGAAGTCAAGAGTTAAAAGAGGTATTTTGTGGGGAAAAGAAAGAGAGATCAGACTGTTACTGTGTCTATATAGAAAGAAGTAGACATAAGAGACTCCATTTTGTTCTGTATTTGAGATGCTGTTAATCTGTGACCCTACCCCCAACACTGTCCTTGCAAGAGACATGTGCTGTGGTGACTCAAGGTTTAATGAATTTGGGGCTGTGCAAGGTGTGCTTTGTTAAACAAGTGCCTGAAGGCAGCTTGCTGGTTAAAAGTCATCACCATTCTTTTAATCTCAAGTACCCAGGGACACGTACACTGCCAAAGGTCGCAGGGACCTCTGCCTAGGAAAGCTAGGTATTGTCCAAGGTTTCTCCCCATGTGACAGTCTGAAATATGACCCCGTGGGAAGGGAAAGAACTGATCGTCCCCCAGCCTGACACCCATGAAGGGTCTGTGCTAAGGAGGACTAGTGTAAGAGGAAAGAAGGCCTCTTGGCAGTTGAGATAGAGAAAAGCATCTGTCTTCTGCCCGTCCCTGGGCAATGGAATATCTCCGTGTAAATCCTGATTGTATGTTCTGTTTACTGAGAAAGGAGAAAACCACCTTGGGGCTGAAGGTGGGACGTGCTAGCAGCAATGCTGCTCTTTATGCACTAAAAAGGTTTATGGAGATGTTTGCATATGCATATCAAGGCACAGCACTTTTCCTTAAACTTATTCATGTCACAGAGATCTTTATTCATATGTCTTACTGCTTACCTTCTCCCTACGATGATCGTATTATCCTGTCACTTCCCTTTTTCTAAGATGGTAAAGATAATGATCAATAAATACTGAGGGAACTCAGAGACCTGTGCCAGCACGGGTCCTCTGTATGCTGAGCGCCGGTCCCCTGGGCCCACTTTTTCTTCCTCTATACTTTGTCTCTGTGTCTCATTTCTTTTCTCAAGTCTCTCGTTTCACCTAACGAGGAACGCCCACAGGTGTGGAGGGGCAGGCCACCCCTTCATATTTCAGTCTCCAGAGTCCCCGCACTTAAATGGACTTAAATGGCACGTGTCGACTCTTTGAAATAGAAAATGATTAATAGTTACCTATTGACTGAACACATTACCAAGTCAGGAACTCAGCTAGAAATTTTGTGCATACTAGTTCTAAATCTTAGAGATAGGTTTTAATATTTCTAAATTACAGACAGGCAAACTGAGCCTCAGAGAGTTTAAATAACTAATAAAATAAACATAAGAATAGTAAAAATAATCTTCCATCTGAGGAACCACACAGGCAATTTACAGAGGGCATGCAAAACGGGTGAAGTATTTATAGATGTCTGCTGCTGTTGGCAGGCTAAGACCAAGAACCACATGAGCATACACTGGAGTGCCCACTTCGACTTGTAAAATATTTACATCCACATGGGTGACTACAGATGGCAACCAAACTACTGAGAAAATGTAATCCTTCTTATGTGACAAAATGAAATCCCTAAAATCTAAAATATTCCCATAACTTTAGGATAATAATATGATTACAATCACAAATGAAAGCAATTAGAGGAATTGCATGTTCAGAGTTGATTTTTCTAAAAATCTAGAGGACTATTTTGTACATTAGTAATGGGCTTGAAGCTGAGTGTGGTGCGTCATGCCTTGTAATCCCAGCATTTTGGGGAAGCTGAGGGAGGAGGATTTCTTGAGCCCAGGAGTTCAGTAGCAGCCTGGGCAACATGGAGAGATACTTTCTCTACAAAAAAAAAAAATTAAAAAATTAACCAGGTGTGGTGGCACACACCTGTAGTCCCAGCTCCTCACAAGGCTGAGGCAGGAGGATCCCTTGAGCCTGGGAGGTTGAGGCTCCAGTGAGTTGAGACTGCACCACTGCACTCCAATGACAGAGAGAGACACAGTCTCAAAATAAATAAATAAATTTTAAAAGAAGTAATTGGCGGCTGGGCGCCGTGGCTCACATCTGTAATCCCAGCACTTTGAGAGGCCGAGGTGGGTGGATTATGAGGTCAAGAGATCAAGACCATCCTAGCCAATATGGTGAAACCCCGTCTCTACTAAAAATACAAAAAATTAGCTGGGTGTGGTGGTGGGCGCCTGTAGTACCAGCTACTTGGGAGGCCAAGGCAGGAGAATTACTTAAACCCGGGAGGTGGAGGTTGCAATGAGCCGAGATTGTGCCACTGCACTCCAGCCTGGTGACACAGCGAGACTCCATCCCAAACAAAAACAAAAACAAAACAAAGAAGAAAAAGAAGAAGAAAAAGTAATTGGTTTGACTTGGGCTGTACATTACATTTTTGAAAAGGAAGGGAATTTCTACTTCCCCAGACATTCAGTGAGTACTTATGCTATAGGAATTAAAGTTAAAGAACAATAAAACACATTTCTGATTCAATGCTTTGCTATCTTGCATTCTATCTAATTTAAATATTAGAGGGAAAATACAGCATACATGTTGTAGAGTCTCTAACTGGTCCATAGATTGGGCTGCAAAAGAAAAGAAAATTATACCTTCCATGTGTACTATGGCATTGTTCCAATCATTATTCTGCAGCATTAGCAGAGGTCTACCATTAGAAAGCACTGGGATAGGCACTGCTTTGCAAAAATTCCAGGCAGTACCTGCATGGTCCTTAGCCTAAAGGACACAATACACTGGCAGATACTAGGTCACTTGATAGCGCTAAGTGTATTCATTTAGGTGGGTTAAAAATTAGACGAAAAATATATATGGTGTCAAAAACAGTAGTTTATTTCTTGCTCATGATACAGTAGCAGGTAGGCAAAAAGATGAGAGGAGTTTCCCACAGGCTGATTAATCTGCCATTTTCAACAAATGACTTTCAAGGTTGCTTTGAAGATTTTATCTATTCTGATCAGCCAGAAGGGAAAGAGAGCATAAAAAAATGTACATCTAAGGTACAGGCCTCGAAAATACACTTTTCACTTCTGCTCACATTTTTGTGGGCTAGAACTCAGTCGTAAGGCCACATGAAGCTACAAGGAGGGTGGAAAACGTAGTCTACCCGTGTGCCTAAGAAAAAGGGAAAAACATGGATTTGTGTGAAAAGCTTGAAGTTACCTCCAAATTGTGTGTCTCTAGCTGTCACCTGTCATGAGTGTTCTATTTCACACATTAAAAACACACCCTTCCCCAAGGACACAGCCCAAAGTCCCAACAAATTGGTACATCTAACTCAAAGTCTGGGATTTCTGAGCACTGTGAAGTCCTTTCAATCAGAAATAGATGTGCTTCTTCACAGTCCAATATACTATTAACTAAAAGTACATTATCTGCTCTACCATAAGCACCCACATCCAATAGACGATGGTGTAATAAAGACAGGATAACTGTAATTAAAATTCCTATTTCGAAAGTGGACATATGTGAGCCATTCAGATGTCATTGGTACAGGTTCAGTATCTACTCTCTGAAATGCTTGGGACGGGGAATGTTTCAGACTTGACCTTTTTTTTTGGAATTTGGAATCTTTGCATATAGACAATGAGGTATCTTGGGGATGGGATCCAAGGTTAAGCACAAAATTAATGTAGTTTTCACATACACCTAATACACATGGCATGAAGGTAATTTTACATATTTTTGATAATTTAGTGCATGAAATAAAGTTTTGACTGCAACCCAGCACACGAGGTCAGGTGCAGAATTTTCCACTTGTGGCCTCATGTTGGTGCTCAAAAAGTTTCAGATTTGGAGTATTCCAAATTTTGGATTTTTGAAATAGAAATGCTCTACCTACACATGTCAGTTATGAAATCCTGCTGGGAGGCCAGGTGCAGTGCCTCACACCTATTATCTCGGCATTTTGGGAGACGAAGGTGGGAGGATCACTTGGGCCCAGGAGTTCGAGACCAACCTGGGCAACATAACAAGACATCGTCTCTATTAAAAATTGAAAAACAAAACAAATTAGCTGAATATAGTGGCATGCACCTATAGTCCCAACTACTGGGGAGGCTGAGGCAAGAGGGTTATTTGGGCCCAGGAGTTCAAAGCTGCAGAGTTATAGTAGGGCTACTGCACTCCAGCATGGGCAAGAGAGAAAGACCCTGTTTCTCAAAAATAATAACAAAATAAAAATGACGGGCAGACATCATGAAGCACCCCTCTACCAAGAATAGAGAAACTTCTTTGATTAAACCCAGATTCTTCTATTTGGGAGGAAATCTCTGGACCAGTATTCTCTCCAGCCTTGACTCTACCCACTGGACATTTCTTCCATTGTCCTCCAGCACCAAATCTGAAGGAAAGCTTGCCTTTAAACAAACCCTAAGGGCTGCACAGATTTCAGGACATGCTTTCTACTTTTGAAGGTTTCAAGATCCAAGATTGTTATGTAACTGGAGGCTTTTTTTGAGGTCAGGCCTGTGTTTTTATCAACTAACTAAATGCAAGGTTTCTTCCTGGGCGTGCTCTAGGAATCCTTTCCTTACCCATGTTTCTTCTTTCAGATTAACGATGGTTTCCTTGAGGCCAGGGAAACAAATAGGCTTGGGGGAAAGGTAACACCATCAATATGAACTTTGCTGCATAGCTGAAATACCAAGAAGTTTTATTGGGCTTTTGATGCTCAAAGCCTTTTTTTATTTACTTTCCACAGTTCAGGATCTTCAGCACTCAGATTTTCCAACTCTTTGAGAACCCACATTTCTGAATTCTGTCTTTTCCTTTATTTCTCTGTGTAAAGTTGGAAATTCTGAACTCAACTCTTGTAGTTCTTTGTTTAAACAAAAGAAATTATAAACATAAGCATGCTAATTTATTTCAATAATTTCTTTTAGAAAGCTCAGTTGGTTTGTTTTCCAAGTGATTTTTTATGATGGTTTTTACCAAATATTTCCCCCAGTGTGAGCATCCTATTATGAAAATATTCACCTCATCTCCTCCAACTCAGCAGAAAGACTATACTTTTCCAGCCCGTTGATATTGGGCATAGACATACAACTTGCTTTACCCAGTAGAATGTTAGCAGATGTGTCATAAGCATTATATGAAATGTGTTTTGCTGTTGTGCTCATAGTCCTGTACCACCACCATCACCGTATAAAGAGCTTCCTCTAAATAACTGCTGTATCTGTAGCCTGGGCTCCAGAATTAATGTGCATAAAGTATACCAGAGCACAATCTATAGTAAGGAGCCAAAACCAGCTATGCTTGCAGATTGAAATAGAGTTTCCAAGCCAAACCATGTCTTGAACAGCTGTTTCTCAGCTAAACCACATTTGTGTGAGTGAGTGAAAATGATTGTCATTGAAATCACAGGTTTTTTGAATAGTTTGTTATTTAGGAATAGCTATCTGATACACTTTACATAAAATGGGTCTTCATCTTCATGGATTCTAATATCTGCTTCTTTGTTGTTGGTTACCTACTGCATTACTATTAAGTAAACACCACAAGTTTAAGGCATGAAATCAGTACTACTAAGTGTGGGTTATCTGCTTTAACAAAGAGACTCCAACATGTATGATAGCTCAAATTCATTCAATAAGAATGGGCAGGCAATCAAGTTGATGATTACTATGTGGCTTAAGAAGTTATTTTGAAAGCTATCTTCATTTCCTCAAGCTCAGAAGTTGAAAAGAGCATAGAGAACGTATCAGAAGTTTTGGTGATCCAGGGCTACAAGTGGTGTACATCATTTCTGATCATATTTTATTGGCTAGAAATTATTTGTATAGCCACATCTAACTGCAAAGAGCAGTGGGAAATATATCTAGTTGTGCATCCAGGGAAAAAAAAAATAGTAGATATTTTTGAAGGTCAGGTCCCAACCTCTGCCATAACATGCATAGCCCCTCTCTGAGATAAGGAGAATAACTGACAAAGATATCCTTTGCTGCTTCACTTATGGATTTTTATTACTATGATCAATATCACTATTGCTACTGCTGCTATACCTGCTACTACTCCAGGTCCTATTTCATACTACATTTTGTTGAGCTCTGTTTTCTGGTCACTTAATATATCTTTATTATAGTTGATCCTTATATTACAGAGGAGAAAAATAATACTCAGAAATAGGTAGAGGAGTCAGGGAAAAACTCTGTTGTATCAAATTCCATCATATTACATTATATGTCTGTATATAATCAAGCTCTTCGTAGATAACCTCAAGTGTTTAAGAGGATAAACTATACTTCTTCACACACACACACACACACACACACACACGCACACACACATAGGCACACACACAAATGTTAAAATCCCTGACAGTGGTAATGACAAGCTTGTTCGGGCTAAGAAAACACAACAGATTTTTAAAAATGTATTTTTCTTCAGCAAAATATGCTGTATTTCTCAAAACGTCTAAGAAATGGGAGGTCACATTACCTGTTTCCAAAACATCAAATTTCAGTAAATGTAATGAAAGTTGATCAAATCAATGAGAAAAAGAACTCAGTTAAAACAAGTCTGCAAATCCCTTAAAAATAAACAACCAATTATTGATTGCTATTTGCATTTCAATTATGTACATAACTATAGTCCTAGACATACATTTAATTAGTAAGGCAAAATTACCCTTACTAGGTAAGGTTAGTATAATCCTGTCCAGGATTATGTACTGTTTTGCTTATTTCTGAAGATTGACACAAGTAGAAGGTATGGGAAGTAGCAACATACATGTAGGCAGAAGCCTGATGTTATTAGTACATGGCTTGTCACTTATTCTTGTTGGCTGTCTCCGGCTTCCAAATTGGTTGGAAAGGAAGCAATTGAGTTCAAGAATGGCATGCCCCACCCCCGCCCCACCAAGCTGTTCTCTTTGAAAATTCTTTCACTGTACTTGGATGACACTGAAGACCAAATACATAACCTTATCATTTTACTATAGCTTGAAGATCCAGCCAAGAGAATGCAGAAATGGCCCTTTTTCTCTGGCCTTCATCTCTTAAATCCAGGAACTCAAAACAGCTTTCTGTAGCATAAGTCCTGACCACCTCTGAGTTTCTCATTACTCCTCTGGACCTAGTTCAAGACAAAATGATTTGGAGATTTTTTTTTTTTCAAGAAATTGGAGACACCTAAACGAAACATTCATGTAATGTCCAATATTCAATTTTATGTTAAAGACCCAATTATGGTATCATGGCAATAGTTTATGATTTCTTTAGGGTGAATTTTTCTACACTAGCTAGGAGATAAGCCCAGGGATATAATCATGTTTTCACATTTAAACGTACTAGGATAATTAAGGAAAGTAAACCAAGAAAACAAAGCTTTGCTTGGAATACTATACTTGGGGTTCTTACTTTTATGAGATTTGATGTTACTGGCTCCACTTTAAAAGCGAGTAATATTAAATAACAATTGGAGACATAACAAAAAGATATTGAGCCAAATTCCAGACCATGGGGCAGCGAAGAGAGAAGAAATAAGAGAAAGACTGTAAGACAGAAGAATTGGATGATTAGCTTTTCCTCTACCATTTCCTTTCCAGGACACCCTAGGGATCCCACACCTAGGCATCAGTTGCCTCATGTGTAAGCCAAGGTTAGTAACACCACACCTGTCTAAAGACAGAAGGCTGAACTCAACATTTTCTGAGGTGGTTTTCAGCTCTAAAATCTAAAACTCAGAAGTTCAAGGATGCCAGTGACTAATAACCTGGGTCTCCATGACAAATGGAAAGTAGAGCCCTGATGACTTCCCCATGTTTCCTCCACACTCCCTCCGTGCTGAATCATGAAGTGTACGTATTTCCAGTCATGGTGGACTATAGTAATGACCCAGTGTTTCCCTCCTAGTAGGATGACTATGTATCTCCCTCTTAGTGAACCCAGGATGTTCATGTGATGTACTTTGGCCAAGGATACATAGGCAGAGGCATCTGATTCCTTCATAAAGGTAATGCTCTCCAAATAGTGAAAGATGTAAGGTTTAACTATAGGTTGACCAATCATCTGCTTTTTTTTGTGGGTCTGAGGGGTTTCCCAGGATGTGGGACTTTCAATGCTAAAACACAGAAAGTCCCAGGTAACCTGGTGATATGGTTTGGCTGTGTCCCTACCCAAATCTCATCTTGGATTCCCACATGTTGTGGGAAGGACCAAGTGTGAGGTAATCGAATCATTGGGGCAGGTGTTCCCTGTGCTGTTCTTGTGATAGTGAATAAGTCTTACAAGATCTGATGGTTTTATAAGGGTGAGTTTCCATGCACAAGTTCTCTTTTTGCCTGCTGCCATCCATGTAAGATGTGACTGGCTCCTCCTTGCCTCCCACCATGATTGTGAGGCCTCCCCAGCCATGTGGAACCGCAAGTCCATTAAACCTCCTTCTTTTGTAAATTACACAGTCTCTGGTAGGGCTTTATCAGCAGTGTGAAAATGAACTAACACACCTGGCATGAGTTGATTACCTTTGGTTTCACTGATGAAAGCTCTGCAAGGTGCTTAGATATCATGCTTTCCCATGGCTACTTAGGATTTCCTGGCAATTCCTTTTGTATGTGTTTTCCATCCAACTTTAACATTCCTGTGCCTTATTTCCTCCCATAAAAGGTTGAAAAACAAATCTAATAAATAACACTAAACCATGTACACCAATATGGTACAAGAGAAACAGCTCTCGATTTGCATATATAAGAAATACCTTTGGGCCTTCACTCTTCTACATAGTAGTTCTATAACTTTGAGGCAGCCACCTAATCGCATTTAGTTTGGGTCCTTATGTTTTAGAAATAGAGCAAAAATATGAAAAACACCTTGCAAACCCTGAAGACTAAAAATAATATTGTTATTGTTATACACGGAAAAAGATTGATCATGCTATTAAATCACATTCTATCCATTTGCCAAATTAATTTCTTATTTAATGGTCATTTCCCTTTATCCCAGCTCACACCCCTGTGTAAAAAGGATGGATGGACAGGTGGCATTTACCCTGGGACCACACATATGGAAATAATGGTAACTTATACCAGGGAGAGATTCCTACTTGGTCAACTGAGCATGGGTAGTAATTATTGGAAATGCACATTTGGAAGTATAGGACAGGAGTATGGTGTTGATAATGGGAAAGAGCTAGGGAAGTACAAGGAAAAGCAACTTGTCACTATTTTGAATCTCTGAACTAGTAGTATATACCTCTGAATAGGGGGAAAAGAAAAGAAAACATACCATAACTACTAACAAGTGCATTGTCACTTTACAGGAGAGCTGCTAACCCCAAAGTCACTCCATATTCAGTTGTAGTAGAGCCACTGTGAAAGATGATTAGCCCTCCAAACCTATACCCTATTTTCTCCTCTCTCCTCTATGCCTATGTATAAATTACACCAATGGGTATCTGCCTTTGGCTTAAGATGGGAACACTAGCAGGAGCTTGGAGGAAGGAAAGCGAGATTAGGTGTTTCACCTTGACTACACCATCATTCTGAATGGTTGCTGAGGGGTTGACTGTATTCCTCAACCTAAAGTCATAGCTCTAGTCAAGGCAGCCGTCTACTCATAATATCATTCTGGGTTCCTGTCATCACTGGTTTAAGGTGACAACAGCACTTTGGATGTTACTCTCCCAGGGACACTATGCCATCCACTTGTGGTCTGCCTACTAATAACCCATTTTGAGAGTACATTTGTTTCTGGTTTTTAAAATATGAATCATTTTCATCTATGCATCATAACACTTTATATTGATTATTATTTCATTGCAAGAGAGTGCCTTGTTTGACTCTGTCTTCTTTACTCATGATGATAAATAAATTTGACTTACAAGACCGAGTCACTATGGAACAGACTCTTGACTAGCCTCTCTGGACCCCGGTTTTAATGAAGGCTACCGAACAGTTCAAAAAGAGTCTCCTGTCCTGTGCTTTTCTGCAAGATGAGCGAAGCTGAGCGCTGGGCAGCTTCCAAAGTGTTTTAAAGGCCTGGCTTCTCTCTCCTCTTAGACCATTTCCAACATCTGTGACCATAACACATGTGAGCAATCTGAGTCTTGCCAGTGCATTTCCTGGCAGACACAGTGCGTGTCAGTTTTATTGCTCATTCAGACTTGGGAATTGAAATCAATGCAATCAATGCTTATGGAGCACAATTCTGTGTAAAAAAGCACTTAGTTAGGTGCTGTTGAGAATACAGAACTAAATTATTGTTATCAAGAATGGAAAACTTGGAACTTGGGGAAACATTTAAAAATTTAAATAGTAACTACCAATTGTTACACACTTACGATGTTCCCAAACACTACTAGATATTCATTCATTATTTTAGCCCATTTGAATTTCAGAAAAATGCTGCAAGGGAGCAATTACTTCTTTTTGTGTGAATGAAAAACTCTCAGAGGCTCAGGGATGTTAAGTGTGTTCCCTATGATCACACAGCTAATAAGTGGGGCAATCACCATTTGGAACCACGTGTGCCTGGTGCCAAAGCCCATGTTCATCACTGTAACCCTTGAAAATAGCACTAACCTTATTCTAGATTACAAACAGCTGAAGATAATGATCTTCAAAAATGTCAACGGTCAATGTAATCTTAATGCCTTCCCTTTTTAAGCAGTTGCCAGAACACAAGCAAAGTTGTATCATAAAATGTGTATTTACTCCTGCAGGTGGAGTCAGGAAGAAGAGGTAGACAGGCATGCTCCCTGTTTGAGCCTGCCAAAAAAAAAATTGGATTGTTTTTACACCGATGGCTTGCAGACATGGTGAAACGAAGAGACTTGGGGAAAATTCAGTATGCTTTTGTTTTGTCCAAATGGAAAAGGATAGAAATCTCCCTATTGTGAAGTCTTCTTGGATGTAGGGTCAGTTGTAAACAGATAATTTGAATATTAAAGTCTCTTTTGAATGCAGTAGGGAATATTATGAATTAAGGGAAAATACAGTGGTTTTCTTCAGTTATATAATATTTTTTAGTATAATCAATTATCTGCTTCATTAATTGTATTTCAAGTTGTTACAAATAAATGTTTCTTTACTATTATTACACTTTACTAGTGTGCCTTTTTCTGGTAATACACTATATTAGAGTGCAATCATGACTCAGAAATTTCCTGCTTAAGAAAAAGGATCCCAAAATAGAAGAATTAAATAATTAACACCATGATAAAGCTACTGCTCTCTCTGTCCCAGGACAAAAGACTGCTCATGGAAAAAACCAATTGCTAGTCCCTTCCTGCCACAAGATTCTGGTTGTGTCTGTATCATAATTCAAGCAATAAATGATCTAAATTTTTATGGAGAAAAAAATCTCAAAGAACCCTGTCTTCTGCTCCACTTTTTTTTTTTTTAAAACAGGAAACATTTTGCTCTTTAGCCTAAATGACCACATCATTTGCATCTTGGGAAGCAAATAAATTTTCTTCCTGAAGCTGAATATAATTTCTTAAAGCTTAAAGCTCTCAGCACAGCCAGATGGCTTGCTACAGGTCACCCTTTTCTAAGGTGAAATGTGGCTCAGACAGCATCAGGTGCATGCTGGAGATAGCGAAATGTGCACATGATTCAAGAACAGAAGAAAAGTAAATCGTTACTTAGCTTCTGTGTGTTCTCATTTTCATTCACTCATTTTGGAGACAGGCACTTGTTCCAGTGTTTTAACAGTATTAAGAACGGACCAAGTACTCCGGTTGTGTTTGAACTAAGGAGCACAGAATCCAGTGAGCCGAGAAAGGCTGATGATGATGGTTCCATCCAAGTCTTATCAAAACACACAGTTTAATCCTCCTTCTTAGGTTCTGTGAGCTTCTTCTTACCTGACAAGGTGTGCGATGGAAGCGTTCAAGACAGGAGCTATCTATGCAAGTTTGGGTAAATAATTCCCCTAAGTCATTTCCCTGGGTCTCAGGTGTTTCCTTTGTAAGTTGAATGAGTTGAGATTAAACAAACCTCAAGTTTTTCTCAAACTCCAATATTCCATACACTAACAAGCAAAAGTTTTCATAGAATTCTTTGTCATAGCAAAGCCTTGTCTTCAGGGGAAGTTTCCAAGCTGCCAATGTAAACATCAAAATTTCTTAGTATGGGATATGATTTCTATCAATATAATGATGTCTGAAATACTGTTGTTCTGGTCCCTGAGCTCATATCTTGTTTCATGTGTAGCAGTGACCAAAGTTCATATTTGTGGAAGAGCAGAGATAGTGATGACCACCCATGGTGAATCTAGGCTATTGTGTCTGAAATAAAATAAGATAAACCATTGTACCGGGAACACAAGTGTCTGATATATGAGATCATTTTGCCAAAGGGCAAATAACATCATTTGTAAGAGCCTGTAATAGTCTTGCTAGACTAAACAGTCTCCAATACTAAGACCGGCCTGGTAACATATATTCTCCAGACTTTGGGTACGACAGTTGTGATGTGTCACCATTTGACAAGACAGGTAAGTCAGTTTCATGTTTCCCAAATATCAGTCATTCATGTCACCTGCATGACCTTAGAAACATCCAAACTTTTAAACAGCTTCATAGTTTGAATGTCATAAATTTACTTAATTTTTTTACTATTGTGAAGAGTAAACCATAAATAGAAGTAAACCAAATAATAAAGGATAAAATAATATATTGCTACTAAATTTTGAAAATTGAAATCAAGCAAATATGATCTTTTAAATGAGGACTGAAAAACTCTTGAGCACTGTTTTTAAAACCTGAGAGGGCATGTTCTACCCTCCCAACATACTTTCTTGCTTGTTCCACTCTAGCTATAGTGATTCATTATTCTGATTTTTCTGCATCAAAGCTTTCACAGGATCCTTTCCCTACAACATCATGCCCCTTTCCACATTTCTACTCAATCTTCAGACTCCAGACTTCAGCTCAAAAATTACTACCTCGGGGAAGAATTATCTGTCTCTGTGACTGAGGCAAGTCCTATATTTCAAATCACTATATGCTACTCCTTTGTATGCTAGACACTGTGGCAATTCTCCATTTCATTCGCATTTCTTTGTTTGTCTTCCCCAGTAGGCTGAAAGTTCCAAAATGCACCCCCGGTTTTTCTCACCCCAGCATCTAGCTTAGTACCTGATAAGTAGAAGATACTGGGATTCTTATTGCAGGTCAAACAACAATAAGGACAAGAGAGAAAGCAGTTTTTCCTTGCAAGAAAAACAAAAACAAAAACAAACAAACAAAAACTGTTTATCCAGTTAAAGGGACACAAATAGGAGTGATTCAGTGAGGGTTTGACTGTCAGGATCCTTCACATTCCAGAAATGAGTTCATCCTTTCTCAATTCTAATTTTTATATATAAATAGCCTAATGACTGTGAATTAAACACATGAAAATTGATATGGAACTATTAAACAAATATTCCTTCAGGAACCATCTGAAATCATCATACTGGCTGCCAGTGACGCTTACACCACACTTTGGAATACCATGTTAGGATTGGTGTGAGGTTAATATTCTCAAAGTCCAGCTTCCATTATATCGCCCTTCCAAACAGAATAATTCAAGGGTTTCCCCGTGCCTACAAAATTGAAAACCTGACTGAGTTTTAGGGCTCCAACTTGTCTTTTCAATCTTATTTTCCAATACTATTACTTATCTTATGCTCCTGGCAAGCTGAACATCTCCTAAACACTCCCTCTGCTGACCTCATTCCGATGCTACTTCTTCTATTGAGAACACTGCCGTTACTCTCATGTTCTCATCATGTATAAATCCTATTCATCTTTCAAAGCCTATTTCCAACATCTCTTCTTTAAAGCTTTTTTGAATTCCGCTAAATAGATGTAATGTCTCCTTTCGATGAGGGATGTAGAATGTTACCTAGTTTCCATTATAAAATTTATCACTTCTTATTTTGCATTGCATTTCTTTATTCTCATACATAACTTCAACAATAAACAAACACATAATTGAACTATACACTCCTTGAGAGGCAGGTTTTTGTCTTCATCGTATTTGAATTTCTCACAGTTCCTGGCATAACACAGGCACACAATAAAATATGTGTTCACTGTATAAATTAATCTGATGTGTTTCATTTTAAAGAAACACTTTGATTTTCTGGGTTTGACTTGAAAATCTCATCTCACTCCCTAAATGGGATACTTTGTCATGGGCAATCTTTTTCATCTTTCTTTAATGTTAGTTTTTTATACAGAGTTCTAAGTAGAGGAAAAGAAACTCTCCTTTAGCAATTTTTAATCTGTCTAAGGCAACAATGTCAAGATATGGCTTGAGAGCAATGTCTAACTGTGAATACACATCAGGTCAGAGGAAGATGAGGAGGCAGAGAACACAGCATAGGATGTTGTAGATCAATCAATGGCATTCATGTTCATTTGCAAGCTATCATTTGATAAAGTTTAGGAAGGATACTGCAAAGTGGGATGCCCTTGTACTCAGATAAGTTTTTCTTTCACTGATATACTCTGAAAACCAGGATTAAATGGTGGACAATAGTGATAAGTAGCTGTTAGTTGTACAAATCAGCTATTTATGTTTCAGTGACATTCAGCTGTCTTGGTGAACGTAACTGCTGTCAACCTGGCCATCTTGCCTGCTCTTTCTCTCATCCCCAAACCATCTGTGGACTCCTACCAAACTGATCATTCTACAGCACAGCAGTCTGCACACCACTGCTGAAAAGCCTTCAATTGCTCCTCTTTGTCTAACAATTAGGTTGGTGCAAAAGTAACTGCAGTTTTTGCCATGAAAAGTAATGGCAAAAACCGCAATTACTTTTGCACCTCTAACAGAACCGTCTTTAGCAGGTCATTCAGTGTCTTCCACTTTCTAGACCCAGTTGACTTCAGTTTCTTATACTGAAGTTCAGAAAAGCAAAACAACAGCCTCTTAGACTCGATCATTTCTGAAATATTTTGAGTTGTTAGTATGATTTAAAATATGGTATGAGTTGTCAACATTTAAAAATCAGAACAGAGAACATGACAACCTAGATTTTCTTTCTTTTTTATTTATTTAATTGGCAAAATTATAATGTATATATACAGTGTACAACATGTTATTTTGAAATATGTATAAATTGTGCAATGGCCAAATCAAGCTAGTAGTAACATACGCATTACTTTACATAAGTATCATTGTTTCATAGTGAGAACACTTACAATCAGTTTTCAAGAATACAATACATTGTTATTAACAACAGTCATCATGTTGTATAATGTGTCTCTTGACTTATCCCTCCTATCTAACTGAACCCTCATCTCCCCAGTTCTTGCATCTCTCTTGCATTCTTCTGCCCCAGACTCTGGAAACCAACCTTCTGCTCTCTGCTTCCATGAATCTAAAAAATCTAGCCTTTTTAGATTCCACATACAAGTAAGGTCCTGTAGTATTTGCCTTTTGGTGCCTCATTTATTTCACTTAACAAAATGTTCCCTAGGCTCATTGATGACACAATGATAGGATTTCCTTGTTTTATGAGGCTGAATAATATTCTATTGTGTATGTATACCACGTTTTCTTTATTCATTCATCCATTGATAGACACTTAGGGTGATTCCATATCTTGTCATGAACATGACAGGCTGCCATGAACATGAAAGTGCAAGTATCTCTTTGACATGCTGATTTCGTTTCTTTTGAAGGTATACCCCAGTCATGGGATTGCTGGATCATATAGCAGTTCTATTTTTATTTTTTAATGAAATTCCATACTAATTTGCATTTCCACCAACAGTGTTTCCATTTCTCCACATTCTCTTCAATACTTTCATCTTTTTGATAAGAACCATTCTAACAAGTGTGAGGTGATATCTCATTGTGGTTTTAATTTGCATTTCTCTCATTATTGATGTTGAGCATTTCTTCATATATCTGTTGGCCATAGGTATGTCGTTTTTTTTTGAGACAGAGTCTCTCTCTGTCACCTAGGCTGGAGTGCAGTGACGTGATCACAGCTCACTGGAGCCTCCGCCTCCCGGGATCAAGCGATTCTCCTGCCTCAGCATATGTTTGTCTTCTTTTGGGAAGTGTCTATTCAGGGTTTTTGCCCATTTGTCTATCAGATGTATGGTTTACAATATTTCCTTCTTTAAAAATTCAGAATTTCTGGCAACATTGGTTCTTCATTCTTGTGTGACAATACTCACTGTAGCCAAGCAGCAGCTGCTCCCTTCGAATGGGCAGAACCTCTCCAGTTCTTCACAGGCGCCATCATTCCCTATGACTCTTGCATTCGCCAGCATAGACTCTGGTATGAAATCAACTTGGATTCAGTTCTCTACTCAGCCACTTACTGGCTTTGCATTCTTGAGTAAGTTCTTTAATGTTTAAAAATATCAGCTTCTTTGTCTGGCAAATGTGAAGCTAAGACTCTTGCTCATTTCAGACAGTTTTGTGAAGATTGGGAGAGACAATACATGAAGAGGGCTTAGTACAGACCCCCCCCCATACTTAAGTACTCTCTAAATGTTACCTATATAGTTCTTCTTATTAATATAGAAGCATTCTTGGCATTTATTTTTACTGTACTTTTTGAAGACAGAGACTTGCAGCTGAATAATCAAAAGGACAATGGCCCACTCTTATTTGCAGCCTATGAAACAAGCAGCAACAAAAATCTTATTTCATCTCTTTTACTAGATAGTAAAACATTAATATTTGACATTTACATAACACCTGCAGAATGTAAAACAGCTGGGGTTGGTGTTTCATAAAGGAGCCCTCAAAGGGTTCTACCTTCTGAACAAATCTCATTAAAATCAAAGCAACATGATATTACCACCTTCCTTAAAAGAATGGCAGAATTTCACATTTTAACAGAGAAATTGACCATAAGAGAGCACAAGAAATTATCTACTCCTTGCATAAAATTTTGTAGCCCTGTTCCTCCTACCTGGCATACCATACGTAGGCCAGATCGACCTCCTTCAAGAAAGACAATCTGAAATCAAATCATCAAAAACCTAAAGGATCTATTATATATGACCAAAATAATTAGTTTGATGCGATTTGGACAGCTGATTGAAGAAGAAGAAAGAGGAGAAAAAGAAGGAGCACACTTATTGACCCTAAGCTCTGTGCTTAGTGCATGATCTCATGCAATTCTAAATATAAGTAGGCACTACTGCAGTCTCCAATTGCTAGACATAGAAACTAAAGTTTGAGGCTAGTGTTACACAGCTAGTGAGTGGTGGAGGTGGGATTCCAATGCAATTCTTATTTTTCCAAGAGCTTCATTCTGCTCTGATTCACTGTGCTCTAATACTGAAGGGGCTCTGTGAATGTATCTAAACAAATTAAATTCATTTATTCAATAACCATTTAGAATCTCCAAGACCTTTACTAAATTCCACATTCCTAGAATTAAAGAAAACTTGGCTACTGAGAGAAGTAAATTAAAGGTGTGCAAATGGAATTTGTACTCAATACTCTAGTCAGTGATCATTACTTACAATATGGAACATTTTCTCTAAATTTTACTGAGATCAAAGAATAGTAGCCGGTCTGGTGCGGTAGTTCATACCTGTAATCCTAGCACTTTGGGAGGCTGAGGCGGGAGGATCACTTAAGCCCAGGAGTTCAAGACCAGGCTGGGCAAGATGGCAAGACATCATTTTTAAATAACAATAATAATAAAGAACAGAAACCTATTGATAAAGAGTTTTTAAGAATATAAAAATATGCTTGAATGTCCTTACTGCTTTAATCTTAAAATTCTATGTCAAATATTCAGACATCTTATTTGGATGATTCTTGGTCTGCTCCCTGATGTATTGCTCTTTTTAATATGTTCTCATTAAAATGAGCAATCATTACATCAACTGAGCCCAATCATATCAATAGTAAATGTAATTTAAATTTGAGACACACCCAAGTGTGATTCCACTAACAAGTAGATTTAAGGAGCAAAACAACAAAAACTAATTCTGCCTTTCAGTGGGAAAGGCAGACTAATACGAGCATCCATTACATGCCAGTTACTTATATATATGATATTGCCTAATTATCAAAAAGCCCAGTGAAGTCAGAATGATATCCCCAAAAGTTAAAACTGAGGCACAGAAGAAAAGGATTTGTTCCAAAACACGTTCCTCATGTGTAAGTGGGCCAGCATTCAAATGTTGGACTCTCAAACTGCAAAACTTCTAATAATCTTTCAAGGTCAGAAACATATTATTTTTCCCTCACAGTTTTGGAAGTATAATTTTAATAATAAAAATATTTTTGTTTGTTCCTTTTTTAATATTTTTCAATTTCTAGAGAGATAAAAGAGCAAAGAAATGTAGTGTAAAACTTCCACCATTTCTATGATCAAGGGTAGTGACAGCATTCACTACAGGTAGAAACCTCCTGTTTGGTTTGGGAAAATGCATCAGTGGGTCTTTGGGTTATGGATGTCTAATATGCAGTTGAAAGACACAGAAGAAAACTTTACCTAATGAAGACAATAAGTGTGTTCTTAGGTGGAGAGAGTCTTCTAACAGGAATTGGTTTTTTGTCTTCTCTGCATTGAAAGTGAAGTAACAGGAATTGGTTGTTTTGCCTTCTCTGCATTACAGGCACGGTGGCTCATGCCTGTAATCCCAGCACTTTGGGAGGCCAAGGTGGGCGGATTGCCTCAGCTCAAGAGTTTGAGACCAGCCTGGGCAACATGGTGAAACCCCATCTCTACAAAAATAAAAAAACATTAGCCAGGTGTGGCAGCGTGAGCCTGAAGTCCCAGCTACTCCAAAGGCTGAGGCAAGAGATTTGCTTGAACATGGGAGGCAGAGGTTGCAGTGAGCTGAGATTGTGCCACTGTACTCCAGCCTGGGTGACAGAGCAAGAGTCCATTTCAGAAGCAAACCAAACCAAACAAAAAAGTGGAGAAGTAATGAACTTGGGGTCACCGATCTGATAATTGAGAAAAGAGTGAAATGTGAGATGAGTACGCCTGTGACACTAACAGCCAGCAATGACTCCCGAAGAGGGAATGGAACTCTGGGACTTTTGAAGGAATAATATGTGGCATTAAGCTTAAAGTGTTTTTCTTTTTTCTTCTATTTTATAAATCCCTTATGCTATCCTCAAATTCACAAGAAATCTGATACATCTTGTAATGTATCACACAGGGATTAGTGGTTCATGTAATCCCAGCATTTTGGGAGGCTGAGATGGGAGGGCTGCTTGAGTTCAGGAGCTCAAGATCAGCCTAGGAAACATAGTGAGACCTCATCTCTACTAAAAATTAAAAAAAAATTGGCCAGACGTGGTACACACCTGTAGTCCCAGCTACTCAGGAAGCTGAGGCAGGGATCACTTGAGCCCAGGAGTTCAAGGCTGCAGTGAGCCACAATCATGGGATACGGTGGAGGACCCTGTCTCAAAAAAAAAAAAAGAAAGAAAGAAAGAAAGAAAGAAAGAAAAGAAAAAGGCAGTCTGATACACATAAGAACTTTATATTAGACACGCTCTCAAGCCCTGCCCACACATGAAACAGGTCAAGCACTACTAATACTTACTGAGTACTTACATTGTGCTGAGCACTGTCCTCTATCTATCTATCTATCTATCTATCTATCTATCTATCTATCTTCTATCTATCCTCCTTAACTCTCACAGAAAACATAGGAGATAAGTAATTAAAAAATGTACACTTTTAAAATGTGGAAGCTGAGATGCAAAGAGAGTACATAACTTGGCCATAGTTACATAGCTAGTAAAAGTTGGGTCTGGGATTTGAATCTGAGTCTTCATTCTTAACCAATTTAAATGACAGTGATGCAACTACTCCTACATTTCTTTTCCTGGGAGGGCAATACATTGGTAAAGTTGCACCTCAAACAAACAAACAAACTAGTGCTTTTCACAATGCATGTAAAGGCCTGAGATGAGGGGATAGTGATAAGTAGCAAGAAGGTGACAGTGGAGAAACTGGCTGTAGCACGGATATGACACAAAAGCTCTTTTCCCCAAAGAGTTTACAGAGAGTAGTGAGTTATTCAGTGTATAGCAGTGAACCAAGCAACCTATGCCAGGTTTATAGAAGGATGGTTAGAGTAAATAAAGCTTTTCACCACTTCTCTCATTTATTTTTCATGGCATCTTGCCTGATCTTGCCTGGAGAATCCCAGACCATCTCTTCCTGGTTAGGGCACATGCCAGTGCTTTCTGCCCATGGACCTGTCATCATTTGTTCCAGCTGCGACTAAATCAATCAGGGATGAAGGAAGCAGAGTTCTATTACCAGAAACAAGTCCGAAAAATAATTAGGATGCCTGCCAATCTTGACTTTAACATTCACCAACCTCTCATTCAACTAACCCCTCTTGATTCTTCTACTTTAGTCTTTTTCTCCCACTCGTACCCTGTCTGCATAGACAGTACCCTAAATCACCCTCCCAGTGCAGGAATTCTGTAATCCAAGTATTACAATATGTTACAAATATATAATATATGCTTATCTCATTACTAACACTACCTTTGATTAAATAAACATGTATTTTTGGAACGACTTCAGATACATTCCCATAAAGTGCCTTTTATATTCACTAGCTAGGAAAGTTTTAAAACACCTTCAAACCTTTGATCTCCTCCTATTGAGAAGTTAAGAATATGCCATGCCTCCTTGCTTTCTTTTTTTAAATGTAAAGTTGCAGCAATTTATTCAATTGTGATATGACTGGAGTGACAAGTAAAGAAGCAATTAAAATCTACTCCTTTAGCAATTTTCAAATATATAATATTACCTGTAATCATCATGATACACGATAGATCTCAACTTATTCCTCCTAAATGAAATTTTGTGTCCTTTGACCAGTATCTCCCCAACCTCCTGGCCTCCAGTAACCACCATTTTACTCTTTGTTTCTATGGGTTTGATGTTTTTACACTCCCTATATATGAGATCATGCAACATTTGTCTTTGCTTGGCTTATTTCACTTAACATAATGTCTTCCAGCTTCGTCCATGTTTTCACAAATGACAGGATTAGCTTCTTTTAAAAGGCTGAATAGTATTCCATTGTGGATATACAACACAGTTTCTCCATCCATTCATCTGTTGATGGTCATCTAGGCTGATTCCCTTTCTTGGGCATTAAAAATAATGCTGCAATGAACATGGGAGTGCAGACAGCTCTGTGATATACTGATTTTACTTCCTTTCAATATATTCCTAGTTGTGAGATTGCTGGATCACATGGTAGTCCTATTTCTAATTTTTCCAGGAAACTCCATACTATTTTCTATAATGCCTATACTAATTAACATTCCCATCAACAGTGTACAGGGTTCCATTTTTTTCACGTCTTCAGAAACAATCTCTTCTTTTTATTTTTCCAAATTTTTATTTCCATAGGTTTTTGGTAAACAGGTGGTGTTTGGTTACTTCAATAAGTTCTTTAGTGGTGATTTGCGAAATTTTGGTGCACCCATCACCCAAGTAGTATACACTAGACCCAATTTGAAGTCTTTTCTCCCTCACCCCCTTCCCACGCATTCCCTGAGTCCCCAAAGTCCCTGCTTGCTTTCTGAGTGGGCTTTTAATTGCATCCACCAATGGAATGTGGCAGAAAAGTTTTTATGTGACTTCCAAACCTAGGTTTTAAGAAGATGCAGCTTCCTCCTAGCTCACTGGAACAGCTTCTCTGCAAGCCCTGAACTGCTGTGTCAGAAGTCAGATTACCTTGAAACAACCAACTGTATGCATTCTAGCCAACAGTCTCAGTAGAGTCCATTCACTCTGCCATACCTACCAAGCAAGACATGAGTGCAGAAGCTGCCAAATTATTCCAGGCTTCAGCCATGCAAGTCACTCTTAGTCATTTGTGTCCTTACAGTCGAGGTCCCAGAGATGGACACGACATCATGATGTACACTAATAAGATATCTGTTATTTTATGACACTAGTTTTGGGGTGGTTTTCTGTGCAACTGTAGATAACCAGAACACCAGCATTTTAATAGAATTTCAAGATAGGAGAAAAATAAATGGAATAACAAGTACTATTCACTTGGAACCGGTGCATGGGAATATGTCTCACCAAAACACATCAGCTGTCATTTGTATTTCAACAGAGAAAAGATTTAAAGCTCTTGTCCTAGAATCTTAGAGTCTTTACTAAGGGAGAACCTTACTCACTCCTACCAACATACCTCTTAAAAATCATCTCATCTCATGATGGGCAAGATGTTCAATTTTGAGTTCTAAAAATCTAATTAAAACAACTTTAAACTTAACAAGGGGATACATGTATGACTTAGAAAAATACAAAAATAGCAGACAGAGAAACAAAGAGCTTCAGGGATCAGGACATGGTTTAAGGAGACTCAGTTCATCAGAACTGTGTCACTCTCATTCGATTATATCTGATCTCTGTCTCTGCTTGGCTTTATTCAAATATCATTGAAAATGGTAACCAGCATGCAATTCCACAGCCTCCAGTGCAGCAATATCAGCAGAAAGATATCCTGCCCTAGCAGTCACTAAATAACACACAAAAGAATCCATGCCTATCCTTTGGGATAATCGTTGTGTCTGGATGGGGTGCTATGATTAATTCATCCTAAAGGACAAGACATCCCTGTGCTTGAGCCTAAAAGGGATAATCTGATAGTCTCATACAGGCCACACTGCAATGTGGAGAAAGATTTCTAAAAGAAAGGAGACACTTTTGGCGGGGCGCAGTGGCTCACGCCTGTAATCCCAGCACTTTGGGAGGCCGAGGCGGGTGGATCACAAAGCCAGGAGATCGAGACCACCCTGGCTAACACAGTGAAACCCCGTCTCTACTAAAATTACAAAATCTTAGCCGGGCATGGTGACAGGAGCCTGTAGTCTCAGCTACTCAGGAGGCTGAGGCAGGAGAATGGCGTGAACCTGGGAGGCGGAGCTTGCAGTGAGCCGAGATCAGGCCACTGCACTCCTGCCTGGGCGACAGAGCGAGACTCCGTCTCAAAAAAAAAAAAAAAAAACAAAAAAGAAAGAAAGAAAGAAAGAAAGAAAGAAAGGGGATACTTTGGCTAGAAGACAGAAATTGGAACAACGTGATGAGAAAACAAAAATCTGATGGCAATCCTAGCCTACTATCCCTTTTCTTCCATAAGTAAATAGAAGATTTAAACTCAGTATGGAATGTTTGGTTCAGGCAGTCTACAGTGTTAACATTCCATAAAATATAACATTTTGGAAAACTATACCATGCTTACCTCATATATGCCTTAAACTGTGTACTCTAAGTAATTTTAAAAGTAAGGTCAAGGTATCTGGAAAGCAAAGTTGCTGAGGAGTTGTCAGAAGAAATTATAGAGCAAATTAAATTTATTAAAATTAAATACGTTTAATTTCCCCTCTTAAATTGTGTGCAAAATAAATTGATTCTTAACAATTTCATACTAAAACAGAAAGCAAAACCTCCAAATATATTCAACAAGCATTCCTATATGTATTATTCATAGAATAATTTATTAATAGGTATGAGTATGCTTTTGTATAGACTATTCATCCACATGCCTTGGAAATGAGGAGTACAAAGTACTTTCTTAGCCTGCAAGAATTAATTGCATATTATATAAGTACCTATATAGTAGAAAAGGAATCGTGATATAACTAGAAAAGTTCTGAGCACTGAATTTAGAAAGACCTCGGTACAGGTATTTCACCTCTTTCATCTAGTTTCAGCCTTCATGTAATGGGGGTCATAAAGGAGTCATGACATATGTGAGTGAATGATTAAGTCAATCAAGTCAATTTAATTGATTGCTTATGTCTAACTTTTACTTAAGATAGAGATTGGCTAAAAGAAACGGGAACAAGTTAGAAACTACATTTTCTCAGATCCTTCCATGGGTCAAATAGAACCCATTGCTTATTTTGTAAATAAAATCTTATTGGAACACAGCCACCCTCGTTCATTAACATGTTGCCTACAGATGCTTGAGTGCTTCGAGGACAAAAGTGAGAAGTTAGGACCAAATTACACAGCTGCAAAGCCTAAACTACTCACTACCTGGCCTCTTCAAAGAAAAAGTTCAATCCTTGCTCTAGTTCAAACTCTTAAAGAAGGAATTCTTATGAATTCTAGATAACTCCACCCTTTTTTCTTTCCATCTTAGTGAGTTAGAACAGAATTTTGATCACTTATCTTTTCAAAACAAACTCTTGACAGAGAAGTTTATTGGACCATAAGACTACATTTAGATTGCTACCTCACCAAGGACTGGGCAGGAGTTCCTGGTCTTACTGCTGCTGTCTATCCAACTTTCCCTATATGAACTGGATATTTCTTTTTTCATCTTCTTTTCTTCTTCAATTTCTATTCTAGCATGAATGAAAGTGTACACAAGTTTGGATCAAAGAATCATTAACTCCATGGTAGTTCCCCTTGACTGTGGTTTCACTTTCTACAATTTCAGTTACCTGCAGTACTAAGATATTTTGAAAGAGACAGAGCACATTCACATAACTTTTATTACAGTACATTGTTATAATTGTTATATTTTACTATTAGTTATTGTTATTAATATCAAATTATGCCTAATTTATAAATTCAGCTTTATCAGAGGAATTATGTATACTAAAAAAAACATAGTATACAGGGGTTTGGTACTATCCATAGTCTCAAGCAGCCACTAAGAGTCTTGGAGCATATCCCCCCATGGACAAGGGGAGGCTACTGTATTAGTACCTAGGAAAACAAGCTGTTAGTGATGGTCACCTGAGAAAATGACCATTGATGTTGGAAAGGTAGGAAATATTTGAGAATGCAAAAAATCCAGTTCTGAAAGTGGCTGGCTAATATAAAGGAAGTGGAGGTGCACAGTGGCTGGGTAGCTGCTCAGGAGAAACCTCTCCCTCTCTCTGTGGCTAAAAGCAAAGGGGTTTACTGAATATTCAAATCCCAGTCTGTTAAAGATGTAGTTACTAATTTATTTCTATAGAATCACACATGAGGCATGCAGAGAGCCGAAGACAACAGTGGGCACCAAGAAGACAACGCAAAGTGCTCACAGAGTGACCCAGGCCAAGAGACCAAAGTGATATATAGAGAAACAACCTATGGGGGGCTAAATGAGCAACCCGACTCAAGATGATTTTCGCCAGCAGGAGTGGAGCAAAGGAATTATCTATAGATGGCTGTACAAACTTGGGCTTAGAGAAGTATGGTAAGCACCCGTGTAATCCAAGGCCTGAAAGTAACACAGAAATGGAAAAATCTTAATTCATTTTTTTTAAGGCCAAGCTAACTCAAGAGGAATATGATTATGGGAGCCTTAGTTTGGAGCATCAGTCCTATGGGCAGCACTGGGCTAAATTACTTCCTCAGTAAGTACTTGGAATAATAATAATTTTAAAAAGCAGAGTAAGTTATAAGAAAAAAAGCTACAGGTGGGAGCCAGAGAAATTCCCAGGATTAAGTCCAAGGAGTGAAGTTTTAAACAAGAAAGAGGAGTTGAGAAAGCTGAAACCTGTCAGGAATCAGAGTAAACTGCAAGGAGAGAACCCATTAAAATAGAGACAATGCTGAAAAGGGCATGCATCGTTGAGGACCCCACTCTTAATAAATTGGGTGTAGTCTTTAAGGAATGGAGACAAGCCAGCTAACCTAAAGGCATGGGACTTAAAGTACACTTACAACATTTCATACCATTTGATTTGCCTATTTCTGCAATACCTGATAATGTGAGTTTTATTTTGTTTCCATGAAAAGTTATTTTTGTACATTGTAGCCAGTAGCATTGTTGAAGAGAGATTTGTTCCAGGTATCCAATAAGAGGCTCAAGACTGTGGAAACCTCTATAAAGGAAATAAAGACCCTCTATGACATGAGCCTCTGAGAACTATGGTATACACCTGATTCTCTCACAAGCTGATTTATGAACTGGTTACCCTATTCTTACAGCAGGCTTCTTCTCACATAGGTCTACCTTATTTGTTATGTTAACAGCATCTAGTTAGCCCCAGCTGTTCCCAATACTAGTACACTTCATATTCTGTAAGTCTATCCCCCTTAAACTTTGACAGACAGCAACACTGCCTTGCAGAAACCAGGACTGGCTGTTTAAGAACAGTCTGTGTAGGCTGGCTAACACATCCTTTTCTACATATTTAACATCATCTGGAAGCATTTTTGTTTTCCATGAAAAACACACATCACCTGATTATTCTATGGTTCATTGCTATAGAAAATGTTTCCTAAATAAAAATAACAGAAAAAACTTTTAAAAATACAAGAACAGAACAAATCTATGCAGTTCTTTATTAGCATGATTTCAGTGGCCAAGAATTTAGAAAGATCGGCTCCCAAATAAATCGACATAAAACTGATGTATTTGAGCCAGGGGGTATTTAAATACTAATTGACAATATGGCAAAGATTAAGGAGAGTACATTTGTAAAAAATTTCTTAAAATGGATTTAATTCCCCAAAGCTACTACCATAATCAAATCCAATCACGTAAAAGTCATGTTTAAAAACACTTTAAAGAAAAAGGCAGTAGTCATCATTTGCCTGCTTCTTTACTTCAAAACTTTCAAAAAATAATGCCAAAAGGATTTTTGCTCATGGGTTTTGGTTTATTCTACTAAAGACAGTAGAAATTTCTTTAGTTTTTCATTGCTTGAAAAGGATAAAGGTGGAAATGGAAGGATTTTATCTGTAAGTAGTTTCAAAAATTGATAACCAAAGCTGCTAAAATATGAAATTAAGAGAGAAGGGAATAAGTATAAATTACACTCTAGAACAGATCTTAGAAACTCAAGATCTAGACTTAAATACATGCAATATCAAGATGCAAGCAGTACGGAGAGGTGGAGACTGTGGAAAACTGGAGCGTGTCTTCTCTTAATAAAACTCAAAAATCACAGCACTTTAAAGCAGTATGAGGGAATAAGGTCAAAGTCTACTGTATTTTGAATGTCAGCAATGGTCTACAGCCACACCACCCTGAACACACCCAATCTTATCTGAGTATCAGCAATATTTTATATAATTGGAGATACGTTTCATTTGCTACAGTAGATAAACATTAACAGGAATTGTGAAAAGTCCTCAAATTCTTCATTTCATTTAATCCTAACTCTCTGAGATAGGCATGATTATCCCCACTTTACAGAAGAGGAAACTGAGATTGCAGTCTAGGGCCTAGAATAATCCCTGGCACACAGTAGGCATTCAATCAACATTTGTTCAAAGTCTGAACGAATGACAGAACTTTTCCCATCTATATTTTATATCATGATGTGAGACTGAGACTCTGTAAGCTTTATTTTCCTCCTATTGGGTTTTGTCAGTGAGGGACACTAGAGGGAACAGGGAAGCAGGTGGAGGGGAAAAGGAGCTTCTTCCTGGAGCTTGCTGTTCCATTCACCATCACATCAGCCACAACCCTTCTCCCAACAGCAACAGCTGGTTCTAGTCTCCGGCTTCTCTGACACTGACAGAACTGGCCTCACTGCATCCCCGCAGAGCTACCAGCAGTAGCTAGACAGCACCTCCTGTTCCAAGGTCTGAGCCCTAACTCTGCAAAGCCTCTCCTCCAAGCTCTTGATGTAGTAACATGAGCCAGGTGGCACTCCCTCCTTAGAAGCCAGAGTCCTTACTTCCCAGGGACGACTACATGTTCCTGAGTACCAGGACCAGCCGGCCAGCTTCCTCTCCTCCGAGGTCTGCATCCTAGCTCTGCAAAACCCCTCACTTGAGTTTTCAGATTCTGAAAACCCCAACTCCTTTTTATGCCTCCAGCTGAGAGATGGAAGCTCTTTCTTATGTTTCTTCTGTTTCTTATACTACGTCAGTATTTTTTTTTCCTTTTCTCCAGTTTCAGACTTCCAATCCCAAATTAACCAATTCTCAATATGTTTTCTGTCAAAATATCTAATATGGTTCTAGTTTCCTGTCTGGGCTATGACTGATACAGGATAGCTACCTCATAGAACTATTTTGGTGATTAGTTTATATCTAGTTCATAGGAGATTCTTATCAGTCATTATTTGATTCCTCACTTAGAGTATATGACTCTCTCCCAGTTTAATATCTTCTACATATTTGATCATCATCTTTCTATGCCTTCACCCAGGGTAATAGGGTTTGGCTGTGTCCCCACCCAAATCTCATCTTGAATTATAGCTCCCATAATTCCCACATGTCGTGGGAGAGAACCCACGGGAGGTAACTGAATCACAGGCGCGGGTCTTTCCCATGCTGTTCTCATGACAGTAAGTCTCAGGAGATCTGATGGTTTTATAAAGGGGAGCTCTTCTGCACACACACTCTTGCCTGCCGCGATGTAAATCATGTCTTGCTTCCTCTTTGCCTTCTGCCATGATTGTGAGGCTTCCCCAGTCACGTGGAACTGTGAGTCAATTAAATCTCTTTTCTTTATAAATTGCCCAGTCTCAGCTATGTCTTTATTAGCAGCGTGAGAACAGACTACTACACAAGTTAATGCCAACACAGCTAACTAGAACAAGTCTGAGACTGAAACCCTGTTTTATATCAATAGAATTCATCTTCAAAATGGACTTCACTCTTTTAGGTATGTTACTATCTTTCTACAATGAGCATGAATTATTTTCATCATTGGATCATGAACAAATTAAACCAATTGTCATTTTGAAAAAAAAGAATACATTTAGTGCCTTAGACTAGCTTTGACTGCAACATGATGGACTGAAAAGACTGCTGGCTTGGGAAATGTAATCGAAGCCTACTGCTAAGTAATTAATGTACAACTGCAGGCAAGTCACTGAACCACTCCACTTTCCAGTTCTCTGGAAAAGAAAATGAGAAGCTTGAACGAGACAATGTCCAAGATCTCTTTCAGCTGGCTCACTCTAAATAAAAGGATGAGTGTTATCTCTGCATATTTCATATCACTAAGATATTTTTGACAACGAAGTGATTTTAGACCTACTACATTTCCAAAAACAAGAAACTGAATTAAAGGAATGAGTACTTCTTTCTTTATGCTGATGTGAAGCTAGTAATATCAAACCTGGAAAAAAAAAAATCCAAGTGAAATTAATTTCTCAAAAATGTCAGTACTTCAATGGTCAATTAACTTTAAGCCTAAGAGAAAGGGAAGCTAGTCTAGCTGAAATTGTAATTGTAAGGAAGCTATACATGCCTTCTTACCAAGAAGGAGTACCTCTATAATAGTGGCAAGACTGGTGGTATGATGTGATCACAATGCTATCCAATTTTGTGGGAGTAGAGTATGTGTTAAACTTGCCAACTAGAACATCAAGTTCAGTTAACAATCCTTTGTGGCCTCCAAACTGCCACTGTGGCATCCAGCTGTCTCTTCACCAGGGACTTCAAACAGTGCAGCTGACACCACAGGCAGCAGCTAGCTAAAGTCTCTCCTACACGTTTAGAAAGAAATAACCATAACCACGAAGGCCAAAGAATTTTTTGCAGCTGCCCTAGTGTCCAAATAAAGATCCTCATTCCAAAGTAGTAAAGTGACAAGAGCCTGAAATATCTGAAGAAGGAAAATCCCAGCTCAGAAAAGAAAAATATGTTATCCGCATGATTACCTCTATAATAAAACATTTTTCCTTCTCCTTTTCTTCTGTCTTCCCTTTTTCCCTTCCTTTCTCTCTCCCTTCCTTGCTTCCTTCCTGCCTTCTTGCTTCTCCCTTAAAAAATACGGTCCCTAAATTTATTAAGCTATTATAGTAGTGAAGACTGTTTAGAAAAAGATAAAAATCATAGCCCCTGAATTCATTTACCTCTCAATCCAGAAGGTAAAAATAAGAATCACGTACAATAGTAGAATTGAGTAATATATAGTATAATAAAGGTATGTACAAGATTCTGTAAGAGTACACAGCAAGTCAGAGTGAGAATTTAATGTCACAAAACGAGAAATCCTTGATATGAATCATGAAAAATGTGTGAGAGTGACGTGATAGGAAAGAGGGGAAAGCGGGGGCCATCTGGGCAGCATGAATAGAATGTGAATTGTCAATCAAATGAGAAGCAGCCCAGCACCTCCTCAGATCTGTGAATCAGGGCGTTGTGTCTGAAGTGGAAGGTATATGAAGAAGCAAGGACAGATGACATGAAGGAGACAGCAGAGGCAAGATATGGTGCAAATGTATGTGAAACTAGTGTTTGGATCAGTACTGCACATAATGAGAAACCTTTGAACGAAGCTTGATATGATAAGATTTACATTTTAGAAAAATTATTTGGGGGTCAATGTAGAGAACAGATTGGACCAGATAACATTGGGCAGAAAGCGGGGAAAAATTAGAGATTACTGCAGTGTTTCGGGGATGATCTAGGAGCGTTTGGCTTCAGATTGCAACAACTGGAGAGGAGAGGACAGACACAAGACACCAAAGAACTGGATTAGAATGACTGCATATTGGAGGGTGTGAATGAAATAGAGAAGAGGGTATAGGGAGTGAGGATTCTTTCTAAGACTTTATTTTGTTGCTACTTATGTTTATCTTTGCTGGGTCTCAATTATACAGGCTCAGAGGTGGAATCGAGTCCTATGTTTGTGGAAAGAAAAAAAAAACCTCTAATTTTAATCTCTTATCTGTGGTTGTGGTACCTGAAATTATTTATCATGGAGTTAATTCCTGTCGTTTCAAAGATATATTGTCCCACAGGAATCCCAAATTACAATGCCTATTACTCCAGGTAGGAGTAATATCATAAGCCTGTCAGAAAAGTGCTCTGAAAAGAACTTCTTCAGAGAAGTACTCCTAAAAAACGAAAACAAATGTTTTTTTCTTGGAGTAACCTTGGGCATAATATTTGTCTTCTATGTTAACTTTAATATATAAATAGCATTTTAAGGACATTTTCAATAGCACCTGAGAATAAATTATACTCTATGTATATATGTCAATGTTACAGTATTTTCTGTGGCTCAATATACTACCAAACATCCACAAAGTTAAGGATTTCCATTTGGCATGCACAGTCTTAAGTGCATCTCAGAAGAGTCTCTGTGTTAAGGAGAATGATCTTCGCTAGACAAGTTGGATACAAATTGTCTGAGAGGAGCAATATTGGGTATTAGTAGTCCAACATCAGAAAATGGGCATGAAAGGGGAGGAAAGATGGAAGAATATTTAAAGCAAATTCTTCCTTAGGATTTTTCCATAAGTTTAGCACATAAATTAAAACACGGGGAAGAAGTCAAGGCTAGAGATGTACATCTGGGAGTCAGAAATTGCATAAAGCGAAGACAAAGAAATAGGGAAGTATGAAATCCTGAGAAATTCTAACACTTAAGGGGCAAAAATAAGGAGGCTATGAAATTGGCCAGAAAGGTAAAGGGAATAGAGACTTTATTTAATAGTATGGTTACTTAGATCAGGCTACATTGAGGCGATGACCTTTGGCACAGACCTGAAGGATTTAGAGAGCCAGCTATGTGGGCATCTGATATAACATCATCTCTAGCCTAAGGAACAACCACGGCAAAGTCCCTAGGAGGTGCCTGGAAAGTTCAAGGAAGACCAAAAGGTCAGTACAGTCAGAGTGGAGTGGGCAAGTGTGGGAGCCGAAAGAGATGAGGTGAAAGATGTGACGGGAGAGGATGATGCAGGGACTTAAAGGCTCTTGTCTTGACTCTAGCTTTCACTCTAAGGGATCTGGGATACTATTTCAGGGTTTTAAGCAGAGGAATGAAATACTCCTGCCACTATGTTTAGAGTAAGCTATATGGCAGGCAAAGACAGACAGAATAACCAGTTAGAACATGATTAGGGGAAAAATAATGTTGGCTCAGACTAAGATAATGATGGCTCAGAATAAGATGAACTAGAGGAAGTGAAGTGAGAATTGACTGGATTGTGAATATATCTTAAAAGTAGAGCCAATAGTTCCAATAGTTATATATTAATTATATGTAGGATGTAACAGAAAGAGAATAGTTAATGATTACTCCAAGTATCTTTGCCAGGAAAACTTCAAGAATGGATGCATCAACTGAGATGGAAAAGGCGGTTTTGGCAGAAGTTCACGATTGAGGTTTGGACATATTAAAATTGAGATAAGTCTTATATATTCAAAAGCAGATTTCAAGAAGGTAGTTGTTATGTAGGTCTGCTTTGGGGATGACAGAGCTAGACTGGAGCTATACATTTGAGAGTTGTTGGTATCATAGAGGGAACTTAAAGCTCTCTAACTAGCTGAGAATAATAAAAAAGCAAGAGTAAGTCAGAACAGGACCACTGATTGAGGCCTGGAGTTTCTATCACCAAGAGTTTAGGGAGAAGAGGAACCACTAATAAAGATAGGAAAAGAGTGGCCAATTAGGTAGGAAGAAAACTAAGGAAGTGTGGTGGTCTAGAGCCTGACTATACAAAATACACATAGAAGGAGAGAGGGAAGGATCCAATGTGTCAGATGCTACCAACGGATCAGAAAGTAGCCTAAAAATTTGCAATTGGATTTAATAACATGGAAGTAATTTAGTGAACCTGACAGGCAGTTTCATGGAACAGTGGTGGTGAGATCCTGAATGAAAACAGCTCTTTCAAGGAACACCAAAGGCCAGTACCTTTTGGTGCTCTAGACTTCCCCTGTAAGCCTGTTCGGTTTCTTTATGGCATTTACACATGGCTACAAAGATTTCTTTATAGCCATTTACACAATAGCTATAAAGAAATCAGACAGGCTTACAGGGCAAATAGTGTAAAGAAAAGTATATTTGTATTTTAAAACAGGAGAAAAATAGTATGCTTATATGTTAATGGGAACATATGGAAGAATGAATGGGAAATGAAATAGAAATAGTGATGGTACAAAACGCACAAGAAGTTTAATCTGGAAGAAATAGTACAAGGAGTGTTTGTGCAGAGGGACCCTGAGTCAAGGGGAGGTTCATAATTTCTTTTTAGGGTAAGATAAACAAGTGTGGAAGATAAACAAGCCAGTAGAATTAAAGTGATTTAAGACAGGGAAGAAAAAGAAATTATATATAGTGCTCGTCTCAAAGGAGGTGAGAAGATAAGAGTGCAGATAGAGACCTGACTCATGCACACAGTGATAACTCCTTCCCTAATCCCCAAAGGAAGGATGAGACAGACGAGACACAAGGTTAAAGCAAGGGAATAAAAGTGAGATGTGTGCATTTTAGCGGTAATATAGAAAGCAAGGACAGCTGAGCAAGGGAGTGTATGTGCTCAGTTTAGAAAAGGAGTGAATTTTGGAATATCTGCTGAGAAGAAGAAAAAGGATCATGACTAAAGATACAAGTAAAGATGTGTTAGCTGGCTGAGGTCAATGTCTACATGAAGTTAAAAAAATCTTACGGTAATAGTGGCACCAACTCATACAGTATAGTGATTATTTTCTGCAGTTTTGTTTTTAAATAGCCCAATTGTAAGAAGTAAGAAGGCAGATGGGGGATTGATCTAGGTCCTGGCGTGTCAGGCAGATGCTTTAGAAATAAAAGAAGGCAAGAATTGATGGTGCTGGTGCTTGAGTTGTGACACTGATTAACCATGAAGTCCAGGCTGTGTAGAGATGCAACAAATAAAGGCAAGAGGGGACAGAGAGAGAAACAAATAGAAGGCAAGGAATAGATGGTTCCTTAAGGTAGAAAAGCAAGTAGATGGCCGGGTGCAGTGGCTCATGTCTATAATCCCAGCACTTTGGGAGGCTGAGGCGGGTGGATCATTTGAGGCCAGGAGTTCAAGACCAGCCTGGTCAACATGGTGAAACCCCGTATTTACTAAAAATACAAAAATTAGCCGGGCAGTAGTGGCGTGTACCTGTGATCCCAGCTACTTGGGAGGCTGAGGCAGGAGAATCGCTTGAACTCGGGAGGCGGAGGCTGCTATGAGCTGAGATCATGCCACTGAACTCCAGTCTGGATGACAGAGTGAGACCCTGTCCCCTCCGGCGCCCCCCCCCCCCACACAAACGAAGGAAGGAAGGAAGGAAGGAAGGAAGGAAGGAAGGAAGGAAGGAAGGAAGGAAGGAAGGAAGGAAGGCAGGAAGGCAGGCAGGCAGGCAGGCAAGTAGATGTGAAAACTGAAAGAGGTTGATGTGAGCTAATTCCAGAAAACAATTTTAGGATATGGATAACTAAAGTGGAATATTGGGACAGTAAAGATGCCTTAGAGTTGGATGGGTCATTTTCATTGATGCTTGAGTCACTGAGAGTACTTGCAGGATATATCATAAACAGGAAAATTGTGACTGAGGTATTCAAGCCTTCTTTTTTCCTCTTCAGCTCCTAAGTTGGCCTTCAACCCATGGTACCATTCATGGTGTTTGCTTAACTAAGAGTTTGCTGATCCCTGATATAAATATCCTCTTGGTGTGTGGTAATAATTCAATTTCTTCCCAAAGCACCTAACCTATTTCTAAGACAAGTTAGAAAGAGGGAAAAAGTTTGGTAACTCTTCCTGTAAGTACTGCTTCATAACAAACTATCCCAAAACGTTCTGATGTAAAATAACCATTTCATTCAGTTCAAGGTTCTGAGGGTCAGGTATTCAGAGAGGGATCTGCAATATCTGGGACCTCAGCTGAGGCAACTTGATGGCTGAGGGGTGACTGGACATTTGGAGCTGGAATTATCAGGAAGTATCTTCACGTATATGCCTGGTGGTTGATGCTGGGAGCTGGGACCTCTGCTGTGTCTGTCACCTACAAGTGGCTGCTTTTTCTTGAGATGTAGCTTCTCACAGCATGGAAGCCTCAGGGTAGAAGACATCTACCATTCTGGTTAGGGCTTCCAAAGTTACCATTCCAAGAAAACCAAGTGGAAACTCTATGACCTTTTCTGACCTGGCTTTGGGAGCTGCATAGTGTCATTTCTGCTACTGGTGACAAGCAAGTCACCTAGGTGAGCCCAAATTGAACGGAGGGGAACCTCACTTCTCAACTGATGAAGTATCAAGAAAATTACAAACATGTTTTAGAACTTCCAAGTGGCATTCATGGGGCTTCCTTAACCCGACCCCCAAGCCTAGTGTGTCCTGTCATAAATGTTCCTTACGTATTATACAAATTTAATCCCTTTTCTAAACATCAAGCCTATTGCTAGATAGGAGATAAAAACAAGGGAGAAGAAAGTTTAATAACTAATGATAATATCTTTTTACATTTAAAAAATACAGTCTGTTAGTCTTTTCATCCCTTTACTTACTTCCTCTGTTAAAGGATCTAAACAATTCTGAGCTCTTGTCTCATGAGAGAAAAATTTTAGGGTAAAAAAAGAACAGCCTGCCCTACTTCGATCTTCTAAAGGTAGAATATTGGGGAATCAAGGGGCAATGACAAGTGTTGAAGATGTAAAGGCCTGGCAGGGCACAGGTTCTTCATGCCATCCCCCTTCCTGGCTTAGGAAAATGAGAGAAAAGCAGAGGAAGGAGGCTCTGATGGTGATGGCCCTAGACACAGAATACTCGTCGTGCACTGCCTTACCAGACCCCGCCTTAGGGAGTGAGGAATACCCTAAGGGGGAATGGATACACAGTCATTGTGGAAAGACAGTGTCATAATTAGTCTCAAGGGGATGTCTAGGTCCTATAATGGCTTGAAAGAAACAGAATAGAGTTCTTTGCTTCTTAGTGTGGCATGGCATGAAAACAGAGTTGTCATACTGTATAGTAAGGATGACATTGAAAGCAAATGTCCCTAGGCCTTAGTATAAAGTGGTATCAAGCAAAGAAAGAAAATCCCAAATTAATTGAGGCATAACGGATGTTCCCACCCCTCCCCATGAAATGGGTGCTTAAAATAAAATTTAAAATGAATTGAAGACAGTTTAAACATATTTATCACACTTGAGCTATGAGCTAGGCTCAAATCCATTTTAACTTTTTCAAAGCTATACATTGTATACATTGTACTCAATTTATTTTACCCCAAAGGCCATGAGTGCTGAAGGACCTGAGGAAGGACCTGCTAATAACATGCCAAAGCATAAAACAGATACCAGGTGAGATTTTATTTGTACTTTTCCTACATAGGTGGCTTTTTTTAAGAGTACATTTTCTGAGAACTTTTGCTTCACTTTCCCCTCCCCCAAAAATAATCAGAGCTAGCCACAAAAATTACTCCAGATACAGTTAAAAAAAAAAAAAAAAAAAGAAAGGAAAGAAAGCAGATGGGCTTCTTTGAGCTTCAGGATGAGGAGTCACACTGAGTTATAAACGCCTTGAATGAAGGTCCGCTGTTTTATTCAGCTCTTAATTCCCACAGCAACATGCACAATGCCTTGTAAATCAAACATGCCTAGTAAAAGGGAATTGACTTAAACTAAACTGGAGCTTAAAAATATGAACCCTGTTCCATGAAGGTCAAGCAGGAAGACCTCTAGAAGTGCTAATGTTAAGCTCCTTTGCTCTATTCACTTGCAGACAAGACTGGTTAACTCAGACTTTGGTTAGCCTCCCTGGATGATTTCCTTAAGAATCTCCAGGGCAGGGGCTTCCTGATGGCAAGGTGGCAAAGGTCAACCCCAGCATCTGCACAGCCGATATAAAGGTTCTGCCAGCTACTTCTCCTTTCCTGTCAAGCCAAGGAACAAATCACATGTCCCCAGGAGTTCTTCACACAAAGCTGAGCTCATGATGGATATCCGATAAATTCTTGGGAATGCATACTGAGTTATCTCATTGCACAGCAACATTGGCAAGAAGGTAAGGAGCAGATAATATCAAATGTAGGCTGAATTCCTTTATTTAGGCTGAATTCCTTTTTTTTTTTTTTTTTTTTTTTTTTGAGATGGAGTCTTTCTCTGTGGCTCAGGCTGGAGTGCAGTGGCACAATCTCGCTCACTGCAAGCTCCGCCTCCCGGGTTCACGACACTCTCCTGCCTCAACCTCCCGAGTTGCTGGAACTACAGATGCCCACCACCAGGCCCAGCTAATTTTCTGTATTTTATTTTATTTTTTTTTAGTAGAGATGGGGTTTCACTGTGTTAGCCAGGATGGTTTCGATCTCCTGACCTCAGGATCCGCCTGCCTCAGTCACCCAAAGTGTTGGGATTACAGGCGTGAGCCACCGTACCCGGCCTCTTTCTGAAGCCCAGGCTAAAGTGCAGTGGTGCCATCTCAGCTCACTGCAACCTCCGCCTTCCGGATTCAAGCTATTCTCTTGCCTCAGCCTCCCCAGTAACTGAGATCACAGGCGCACACCACAGTTCCTGACTAATGTTTGTATTTTTAGTGGAGAGAGGTTTTCACCATGTTGGCCAGGCAGGTCTCAAACTTCTGACCTTAGGTAATCCTCCCACCTTGGCCTCCCAGAGTGCTGGGATTACAGATGTGAGCCACGGCACCCTACCTAAATTAGGCTGAATTCTTAACTCTACCACCAGTGTGGACTTGTCAAACCTGTAAAATATGGCTAATGAAACACATCCTGAAGGGAGATGAAAGAGATGATAGAAAACATGTGAGAAGTAACAGCCGCCACTGTGTATTGGATGCTATGATCCTCCCTCAGGTCCCCACTGCAAGAATGAGAGACTCATTTCAGTTGTTTGTAGTGCTGGCACCTGAGTCCCTCTCTAGGAATTGCCCTAAGCTGAAGCGAGCCACTTTGCTCTAGGTCACATTCTGTGGTGTATGCTCTATATGGCGTTGGCTGAGGCCCTTGCTGCAACTACATGGAAGCTCAACTCTCTCTGACCAATCCACCTCTTTCTACTACTCCAGAGGTTATTTGTCCCATAGGCACTCTCCAACAAACTTCCTGCTTGCAAGTCTCTTTCTCACAGCCTATTTCTGGAACTGACCTACGACAAACTTGTCAAAAGAAAATGATTCCTGTGACTCAAATAGAGATGAAAGACTTTATTGATGGAGCTCCTAAAGACCAGGTGGCTTCTAACTGAAGCAGAGTGAGAGTTTTTATAGGATGGTAGGCACTTGAGTACCTGGCCTTGAGGTTTTTGACTGGGCAGCAATTTAGCCAACTTTAACCCACACTCGCAGTTGAACATCCTTCCTGTTTACATGCCCCTTGCTTAGAGTCCTTGGTAATTACACAATCGCAATACCCATCAGAACATTTTTTACATTTTTTCGAAGCCTTGTGGTTTATCAGCTAGTCAAAGTTTATGAAATGAGTGAATTAGATAGCAAATGAGAAAGAAAGGGGGACAAAGAAGGCAGTGGGAACATGAGAGAACATCAGTGTTGGTGGGTTTTACTTTTAGTCCTTTTACACACATATTGCGTACTTATCACATCTCAGACTCTGTGCCGAGGTTATGCATGCACCGTCTTCAATCTTTTCCTTAATCACTAGGAGTAGGGATGCTTGGCTGCCATTTTCTGCTTAGATTTGATGATCCACAATGCTAATGAGCAAATGCCATAACAGAAAAGTAGTAGAGAACACGAGACTGAGGGTGCTCTCTGCTTGCTTCAGGGTTTTTACCCTCAAGTCCTGACTGCCTTGGTTGTACTCTGATGCCTATAGTTTTGTTTTGCCTTATGTATTTTATCCATATTTTGTATCTGTTCTGTGGTAAGAGGATGAGTTTGATATAAAGAACTCCACTGGACAGATAAGGGAACTGAGGCTCAAATAGAGTAATTACTTAAGGCAAGGCAGCTTGCAAGCAATGAAGCTAGCAGAACCACCCAGAACTCTCTGATTCCAGTAACTATGCTTTTAACCCACTGGTTTAATTTAACTTACTGGCCACTTGCAAACTTCAGAATATAGTGGAAATTTTACATTTTAATCAATACTTCTGTATGAAATAAATTAGTTGATTAAATTCTCCCATAAAATACAAATATGGCTGCACAATACTGTGCTGTATTTTGTGTTTAAAAGACCTTTGATTCAAACCGTTATGTTCACTTACTTGTTCTATTTTTAAATTATATCAGCATAAAAATAAAGGCATAGTCCCTCAATACAGTAACCTACACTTAACAATAAACATTAGGCAATTCTTAAACACACACAAGGAATTACTAGGACAACTGAAATAACATAAGCTTGCAACATGCCAAGAGGTCACATGGGTTGAAAATGGATGGGAAAAGCAATTCTCTATTGTTTACTGCCATTTTTGTTGAAATAAACTCTGGATGTACAATTTTTCCTATGAAGAACTGTGGTTTTGCGGTGGTTTTAGTGAATCTGTACAGCATATAATTGATGGTTTTTCAGTTATGAAGAGAATTACTAATATGTACCCAAACATACTAGGAGGGTAAGAACATTCAAGCACTGACTAGAACACTGGAAAATCTTAAATATAACAAAGATACTCAATAGAGGAAGAATAATTCTTCTTTTCTATTTAATTCATGTACATGTTATTTTGTGATTTAGTTTTAATAATGATTATTTGCTAAGGGACTCTTGGCACTTGACGATTCATCTCCAGTATCTCTTTTAATACAACTAGCAATCTTCTAGTTGAGTATTGTTATAACCCAATGTAAAGGCAGTTGTAGCTCCTAGATAAAGGTTTGGTGCCACTTACTAGATGTGACTGTGGACATACTTAACCTTTAAAACAATGCTTCGATTTCCTTATCAATGTGACAGAAATAATGATGAGACCTGCTTCAAAAAATATCTTTTGAAATTAAATGTGATGTGTGAAATGTATGAATAATTAATAAGTATTATAATTCTATCTTTGTTATATGAAATACTGAGTCTTTTGGAAGTTAATAACCCAGTTACACATAATTTGAAGGTGTCAGAACTGTGAGTCACTCATTCACTCTCTGATCCCAGAATTTGTGGACTTAATGACTGTAGCGTATCTTCCTCCAAGTCTGGGGGTTGCATTTCTCCAAGCAACAAATCAAGTGTTACAAGACAAAGCTAACAAGCACACCAAATCTTGTGTAATGAGTTAACTGGTGGCCTCCGACAGATACATTCATGTCCAAATTCCTGAAACCTATGAATGTTACCTTGTTTGAAAAGAGTCTTTGCAGATACTGTAAGCTGAAGATCTCCTGGATTATCTGAGTGGTTCCAAATTCCAATGATGAGTGTTACTATATTGTGAGAGGAGAGGGAGATTTGACACACGAACCCATACAGAGGAGACCATGTGATGGCTGAGGCAGAGATTAAAGTGACATGCCCACAAGCTAGGGAACACTGACAGCCATCAGAATTGAGAAGATGCAAAGAACAGAACTTTCCTGGAGCCTCTGGACTAGAAAATTATGAAATCAAACACTCCTGCTGATTGATATCTTGATCTCAGGTGATCCTGCTGAAACCTTGATCTTAGAATTTTGGCCTCCAGAACTGTGAAGAATAAATTTCCAGTTATTTGTTATGACAGCACTAGGAAACTAATACAACTTGTTTAACATAAATTTAAATTTAAAATTTATGCGTTAATTTCCTCAAATCCCACTTCTACAATCTTGTCTAATACAACTAATTTATAACAGCCTTGCCTTTCTCTATTTTCTTTTTTCAATGCAACCAGTAACTTAATATACATGTTGTCTGATTTTTGGCCATATGTATCACACAAGTTAGCATTTTATCCTATTTTCTTATTTCTTCATAGTTAACTTTGTCTCTCCTAGTAGGATGTGGATTCCTCTGAGCTGAAACTATCTACTGATTTCTTTACGGTACATTCACTTTGGCCCCCAATAAACACCTTTTTATTGATTGAGATTGATCAAATAAATGGGAAACTAGAAACTTCTATAAATATATATAAAAACAAGGGACATGCAGGAAGGAGAAGAGGCTTTGATGTCAAACAGACCTGATTTTTAATCGTTTCAGCTATTTACTAGCTTTGTGACTTGGTGTGAGTTACTTAGACTCTTAATTTCAATTTCCTCATCTGTAAGCAATGATAACCCTACTACCTAAAGCCATTGAAAGGAATCACAACCTGTGTTGTCTCGATATTGGTTGACTTTTTTTCTTCCCAGAATACATTCATATCTTTGTGGTAATAGGGTAGGGTGCCCTGTGATGATAGCCAGGGTGCTATTTGCTCCTTGTGCCAAGGTTGGGAAGCCCTGCTGTAGAGGAAACAGCATAGCACACTGTAACCTCCAAGAAGTAAGTGGCATTGTTTAGAGTAATTAATACATGTGTTTTGAATCAGTTAATTTACTCCAGAAGGAAAATAAATAAGACAATGATTGCCACAAAGGTTAAGAAGTATTTGAATTCTTTCTCAGCAATGTGCCTACCAATGGCTGATCAATGTGCTTAAGCCATGTGTGGCTCTGGGTCTTTGATGGTTTCTTTGAAACATTACATTAATCAACAGTGCCCTTCCTCTTTTCCTTAGCCCTCCCTATGTCCTCAATTTCTTCAACTGAAAAAACCTTCTTGTCCTTGAACGTGCTACTGCATCTCTAATGAATCTCTGGCATCAATTGATCTCCCTTTAGGAAATGACCTAATCAACAAGATCATTATATATGAAACCAAAAAAAGGGGAGGAGCAGAGAAAACCAAATATTATTTTACATTCCAAGTAATCTATTCCCTAGTTTCCTTTCTTTGTAACTCTTTTGCCCATCAGCAATATGTGGTTTCAATAATGATGGGGATAATGAGATGAACTTCAGGACAAGTTACAAAGCAAATAAATAATCAGATTAAAAAATAAGACCTTCACTTTGGAAGGAATTTGGCTTGTATGACAATGAAGCTGAATTATGTGACTGGAGATTGGTAACTAAGGGAGCTTTATTAAAAATGAGTCTCCGGCACAATATCCAGTTCTTGCAGTGGAGTGGCAAAGGTTTCATATCTTGGGTCCTGTCGCCTGAGGATTTTTTAAAAATTATTTAATAATCTGGCAAACTGTAGTGATCTACAATTTATATGATTAAGAGGTGTTTTTTGTTTGTTTTGTTTTGTTTTTTGAGACGGAGTCTCGCTCTGCCGCCCAGACTGGAGTGCAGTGGCGCCATCTCGGCTCACTGCAAGCTCTGCCTCCCGGGTTCACGCCATTCTCCTGCCTCAGCCTCCCGAGTAGCTGGGACTACAGGCAAGTGCCACCATGCCTGGCTAATTTTTTGTATTTTTTAGTAGAGACGGGGTTTCACCGTGTTAGCCAGGATGGTCTCCATCTCCTGACCTCGTGATCCGCCTGCCTCAGCCTCCCAAAGTGCCGAAATTACAGGCATGAGCCACCGCGTCCGGCCAAGAGGTTCTTAAAAGCTTAGTGGGCTTCACCAAACTCTGATAGTTTTAAATAATCCACTCAATAGAGAAACACTAAATGAAACTGCAGGATAAAAATAGCTTTAAATAATTTCCTGGCACCGGAGACATCTCCTAGTAATTATTTTCACTGGTTAGAATGGTTAGGATAGTTACTATCTTGATTGTCTTTAAAGAATAACTATAAAATCATCTTAATTCCTTTAAACAACATCCAGATTTGTGAAATGTTTGGTTATTTTGAGCTAACCGTACCCAAATGAATATATATATATATATATATTTTTAACTAAAATGATCTTTCCTAATGCTCTGACACAGTCAAATTCCAGAAAGTAAGAAACGCCCCTATTTCTCATTACCGCTATTGACAATAGGCAATGAGATAAGGGCGTATCCTGGAGATTAGAGTTCATTAGCGATACCGAAAGCAGTAATGTGGGGATTAGCAATGTAGTTCTCCCTCCCTGAGGAAGAAACAGCTAGAGATTTTGTAGATAGTGATTTTCTCAAAGAGGCATCCTGGAAAGAGGGCGGTGGAACCAACTCATTTTCAACTGTAACTTCCGCTCACCAGCTGTTTGACCTTGGGAAGCTACTAAAGTTCTCTGAACCTAAGTTTCCTCATCCGTAAAGTGGGAAAATAATATATAAATAATAATGCCTCTCCTATTTTCAGCTCAGCATTGCTAATATTCAGAAGGGAATGTAGTGTTTGTAAAAAACTTTTAAAAGTTGTACCAAGGTCAATTGCTATAATAATTCATAGTTATCGGTGACAAAAAGATATAATTGATTCATCTGTTTACACTAAAGTACATTTCACTTACTGTAGTCAGATTGCTCTTTGATGATAACTATAACAACTCAATAGTTGTTTTGTGTGTGTGCCAATAAAACAAACAAATTACCATCAGCATGCTATAATTTTCAGTGAATTGCTTTCCACTATCTCTTAAGTTTGGGAACCAAAAATCCTGGGGTTAAATTCCCAATCTGTCACTTAGTAGACATATAACATGGCATAAACCAATTAAGCCTTCATTTTCTCACATGTATACAGTTTATAAAACATGTAGAGTATTGCAATGAAGAGCAAATGTTATAAAGAATTTATTATGCCTGGCATAATGTGAACATTGAATAAATGTTAGGGTTTACAGAGCATCATCAACGTACTCAGAATTCACTCTAATTATATTTTCTTCAACTTTCCAGTGCAGACATGGTCGAAATGCCATAATGCCATGAACTGACAATAATCAAGCAACGAATAACATTCATCATGGTCTTTTGGCTGCCAAAATCAATCAATCAATATGTAAACTTTCTTACCTAATATTTCCTCTGAATGATTCTTCTCATTGAAAATTCCTGTCCTACCAACATTCTGATTCCACAATCAGAACCCAAGGTTAATTGAGCTCATAATACTGGTAAGCAAGTACCAAAAATGTTATCTCTTCAGCCAGAAAAAAAATGCCACAAATGTTCACCACAGTTAAATATGTACAAGCATTGTTTCTTGGTATCTTGCAGAATCAGACTAAATATAACAGCTGAGGCTTAAAAACTCACTTTCTCTGTAGAAGGAACTATTTTGGTTATGCTTGGATTTCCACTGAACAGCATTTGGCTTTATTTTACTAACCACATATTGTCTGTTGCCATCCTCTCTCTAAGACTACCCACAGAAATGTGAATGCTTCCACCAGTGGTAAACCACCAACATCAGTGCAAGCACAGCAATAATTCCATAGCCAGTCCTAGATCTTAGTACTCCAAAGGGAAGAAATCAAAGGGTTTTCAGAACATAAATTATTGACACTTAGGGTTTTCAACAACTCTGTTATCCCTGTACAGGCCACCAATGCAGACAGGTTGATGGAAACTTTTTTTTAGCATCTCCACATGATTGTGATTACATTCACGTCAAAAAATATTTTGTGAATTTTTATTTTGGCGGTTGCAGGATAGCAGGATGGCATTAATATTCTGGGCTTGACCCGGATGCTATATTTGGAATGTTTAAATTTTTCAAAAGATTGAAAAACAATTAATCTCCATCATGTAGAGAAGCCTAGTCATGTTTACTACACCTGATACTCATATACTTGTTAGGTAAGCATCTAGATTGAAGGAAAAACCAATATTATATTTATATATTCCTAGTGAAAGTATTTTGTGTTTTTTAAGGTGTTTTAGGTGTTTACGACAAATTCTAAAGTAAGAGAATTGTTTTATTTGGTGGTTATCTTTCTTCACTCTTCCCCCAAATGGGCATGGTTCTGTAGTCACCATATTTCTCCCGCAGTTGCCAAGATAAGCGTGTGCGTGTGCACACACACACACTCACGCACACACTGACACACACACTCACACACTCTCACATGCACTCACACGCCCTCACACACACACTTATTCACACTCTCACTCACACTTTCACACACTCACACACTCACACACACCCACACACCCACACACTCACACCCTTACACACATTCTCACACCCACACTCTCACACACACACATTCTCACACACACTCACACACCCACACACATACTCTCACGCACAAAATACACACACTCGCACACACACACGTGTGCACGTGCACACTTTCTCTTCTCCAAACCTGGTACAAGTCTGCGGTTACTCAAACTCAACATCTCTATCATTCAGGTATAATTTACATAAAGTCAAAATATACAAGTCTTAAATGTATAATTCCATCAGTCTTGGTAAATGTAGACACCACACCTCTATTAAAATATGGAGCGTTTTCATCATCCCAGAGGGTTACCTCATGCCTCTTCCCAGGCAGCTCCACCCTTTCTTCCCATTCATACACAAAAGCAACCACTGCACCATGGAGTAGTTTCATCTCTTCTAGAATTTCATCAGAATGGAATCATAAGTATGAAAGTACTCATTTTGTATCTTGCTTCTTTCACTTAGCATGTTTTTGAGATTCACTTATTAGAAGTTCTGTCTTATTGCTAAATATTTATTTTCCATTACATGAATATTTTACAGTTTGTTTATCCATTTTCCTCTAGATGGACTGATTGGGCATTATGAATAATGCTGCTATAAAAAGTCTTGTACAAGGTTCTGTAGTGGTATTGTTTTATGTCTCTTGAATACTCAGAAGTTGATTTGATTTGCTACCACACTAGTAGATGCAGATTTAACTGCTAAACTATTTCTTTTCTTTTTTTTTTTTTTTTTTTGAGGCGGAGTCTTGCTGTGTCGCCCAGGCTGGAGTGCAGTGGCGCGATCTCGGCTCACTGCAAGCTCTGCCTCCCGGGTTCACGCCATTCTCCTGCCTCATTCTCCCCAGTAGCTGGGACTACAGGCGCCTGCCACCGCGCCCGGCTAATTTTTTGTACTTTTTGGTAGAGACGGGGTTTCACCGTGTTAGCCAGGATGGTCTCGATGTCCTGACCTCGTGATCCACCCGCCTCGGCCTCCCAAAGTGCTGGGATTACAGGTGTGAGCCACCGCGCCCGGACAGTAAACCGCTTTTTAAAGAAATTACTAAACAGTTTTCCAAAATGGTCGTATTAGGTTGGTGCAAAACTAATTTCAGTTTTTCCCATTAAAAGCAATGGCAAAAACCAATATTATTTGTTTTCTTTCCCCCAGCAATATATGAGTGTATCTGTTGTTTCATATATATGACAGCATTGGCTTTGATAATGTGTTTTATTTTAGCCATTCTAGGGGGTACGTGTCTCATTGTGATTTTAATTTGTCTTTCCCTGGTAAATATTTATGCTGAATACTTTTCAAGTGTTTATTAGACATTCATACACACACATTCACATGCATATATATAATTTAAAATATATATTACATATTTATTAAATAGATGTTTGTGACATATCTGTTTAAGTCTTCTGCTGATATATATACCTATATACGCACATATATGTTGTGTCTATGGTGGCTATTTGTCTTTTTATTATTGCGTTTTAGAAGTATTTTTGATATGATATGAAAAGTCCTTTGTCACATATGTTTTATTAATATTTTCTCCAAATATACGGCTTATTTTCCTTTTGGTGTCTTTTGATAAAAAGATTTTAATTTTAATAAAGTCTAACTCATTAAATGTATTACTGTCCTGGTTAGTACTTTTTATGTTTGCTTCATAACGTCCTTGCCTATCCTAAGTTTGTGAAGATATTTATTTTTTGCTTCTAGAAGCTGTACAGTTTTAGCTGTTATTCTTAAGTTTGTGTTCCATCTTGATTTAATTTTTGTGTCTTGTGTGTCTGCATCAAACTTGACTTACTCTCCTGCTATGGTTTGCATATGGCTAGTCTGTCCCCATCAAAACTCATGCTGAAATTTAATCCCCAATGCTGCAGTGTTGAAAGGTGAGGCCTCATGGGAGGTGTCTGGGCTGTGAGTAGGCAGATTTTAAAATGTTCTGATTGGCAGTAGGTTGAAAGAATTATTATCAATAGAAAGGAATGTCTGGGTTATGATAGGGGGTTGTAGAGTCCAAATTTTATCATGCAGATGAAGCCTCCAGGTAGCAGGCTTCAGAGAGAATAGACTGTAAATGTTTCTTAACAGAATTAAGGTTTGTGTTGATGTTAAAGGCTTAGCGGCTTTTCCTGAATTCCAAAAGGAAGGAGGGTATAATAAGGCACATCTGACCTCCCACTGCCCTCCACAATCCGAACCAGTCTTTCAGGTTAAATTCGGAGCACCCTGGTTGACAGGAGGGAGTCCATTTAGATGGCTGAAGGGCGACCTTTGCATTTTACTTTTGGTTTGCAAAGCAGAATGGGCATCATAATAGAAGCTACCTCAGAAGGCTGTTGTGAGGGTTACACGTGTCAGGACATGTCCTGGCACATAGTAAGTGCTATGAGTCTGCGCTGCTGCTGTTGTGCATATTGCTCACTTAAATGCATTGAACACTTCATTTTACATAGACCTAAAGGATCTAGGTCCCTCTTTGGAGTGGGTGCAGATCAGGGCCCCAGAGCTGCAGTTTGATAGATATAAGGCTTGAGTTTATCTTTGAAGGATTCTTTAGATAGGAAATAATGTAGAACCAATATAGACACATAATCTTAAAACAGATCAGCATCCAATCTATTTTCATCTCAGTATTGGCTTTTCCTGCTGAGTGCCCTCTATGCTCCTTAAGAGCAAGACCATTCTTGTTCATCTGCAGTGCTGATAATACAGGGGAAAAGAGGCAACTGCTTTTATCTAAGATGACTGGCTGCCTTTGGGAAAGGAAGATAGAAGAATAAGTTAAAATCAACTCACTTTTGTAAGAAAAATTGTTATTTATAATCCCTTGCCTATTTATTTATATTTATTTGCATTTAATCCCCAAACAACTCTAAAAGATAGATTTTTAAACAGTACAGTATTTCCCCCTTGAATTTACAGACAAGGAAACTGAGTCAGGGAGAGGTTGAAATATCACCCACACATTCATAGGCTGTAAGTAGTTTACATGGGACTGGAATCAAATTTTTCTAACTTTAAGACCAGTTGTTGCGTCATCAGATACCATGTTTGAATTTGTGCTTCTCCATCCAGTGGTTGCCTCTCAAAGTTGTTCTCAGGATTAATACATAATACAGTTGAAAGCACCTAGCTCAGAACCTGACACTGGAAATGCTCTTCAAGTATGAGCTAAATCTGAATGTACGCAGCTACAGGATGATGGGATAGAGTAATATTTGAACAAAATACTCTCAAATGCAAAGTTCCAGTAATCTGTATTTCCCAGTCAATAAAGGACTAACTAGAAAACCTTTTTCTCAATTTATTTTAGATAATAATCTTTCTTCCTTTGTTTAAATAATGAGTCACTGAACTTCCTGCCTTAAGCAATCAACTGCAGTACATTTTTTCCCCCTTTAAGGCTTGAAGTTTTATTTTGGTGTTTTCTGAATATTAGTAATTTTGAAGTATGTGACCCCAAATTATTTATGAAAAAGATGTAAATATTTGAGCTTGGTAAATATTTGAGCTTCATGTAAACAGGTCCCAAGGTCCATCCTAATTTTTTAAAATAAATCTAAAATTAATCTGTTTGCTTGGATTGGCTTTCTTCAGATAATATGAAAAAAAATCTAGGCAATTAACAGTTTAATTTGTTTGGTTTAAGATAATCAAGCTTTCCTATGCTAAACAGATAGCATCAAGGGGGAACATTTCAAGAAGTAGTGGATTAACATTACATACGTTTTAACTTGGAGGATCCTGTTTTGATTTTATAGCACATTCAGATACCCAGCCTTGAATTAAGCTGTTGCTAAAGCTCAGGATAAATGTTCTCAACAGCAAAACTCTTCTAGAGACTATGCAATTACTTTGATTTTGAAAAACAAGCTAATGGATTTGGAATCTAAAACCTGAAAAGTTTTCACTTGGATCCATCATTTATGTGAGTTCTGGGAATCTTCCTGTGGCTGGGTCCAAAGGGCAAAAGTGAATGGAGACTAGGTCCTCTGTACCTGAACCATATATTGTTTGGACAGCAGGAAAATGCTCTGTGGGAATTTAGTGAAAGGAAGGAAAGAATGAAGGAAGAGATGGGAAAGGAGAGAAGAAAGGGAGGGTAAAACTAAATCAGAAACAAGAAAGAAGAAAAAATAGAAAATAGCAAACTAATGCAAGAACAGAAAACCAAATACTGTATGATCTCGCTTATACGTGGGAGCTGAATGGTGAGAACACATGAGCATATAGAGGGGAACAGCACACACTGAGGCTCTTAGAAGGTGGAGGGTATGAGGAGGGAGAGGATCAGGAAAAATAACTGATGGATATTAAGCTTAATACCTGGGTGAAGAAATAATCTGCATAACAAATCCCCATGATGTAAGTCTACCTATGTAACAAACCTGCACATGTATCCCTGAACTTACAAGTTAAAAAAACAGAAAATTAAAAGTTGCTTGAAGTTTTCTGTGTCTAACCTCCAGTCCTCGAGATAACTGTTCTCTGATATTTTTGAAAGGCACTTTATAAACTAGAGCCGTTATTCTCAAAGTGAGGCTCCAAAACCAGCGAGGGCAACGTCATCTGGGAACTTGCTGGAGATGCATATTTTTCATATTTACACTTCTCATCCCAGATGTACTGAAATTAAAACTTCAGGAGTGGAACTCAAGAATATGTGTTTTAAAAAGCCCTCTAGGTGATTCTGATGCACCCCAAAGTTTGAGAACTAGAGGAATTTCAAATATAACTATAAGATAATAGTGTTACATACTAGGTGTCAATTAGGACCATTGCAGAATTTTGAATCTTATCCTGGAATAAAGTTTCCAGCAGAATTTCTATTTATTGAGGCACAAGCAAAAGCAAGTACAGATGTGTGGGAAGCTGTAGATGTCCAGGCAGAATGGGATTAATGTTAGATACCCAGTGTCAATAAACAAACTCCAATTAAAACAAAAACAAAAATGCAAATGAACCATCACCACCATAACAGAAGGTAAGATGAAGATTTGTCTAGGGTCATCACAGACGAATTCACCTGGATACACACTTCTTTTTGATGGGTTTCCTGTGAAGGCCCAAGTTCCTACTCCACAGTCTCTTCCTCACAGCGGTAGATAAGCCACAGTCAGTCTTAAAAACTAGAGCCCTCCAATCCAAGATTTGATACTGCCATAACCTTTCTAGAAGTAGCAGTTCCAGCTGGAAAGTCTGCAGCCCTCCTCCTAGTAGTTTAATATATGAGCTGAGTGTTGTGCCTGCAGCCAGAACACGTGTGAACTAGAACACGTGTGAACTACCCTAACCCTGAGGTCGTTTAAGAGCACTTGTTTCACATATTTGTAAAAATGGTGATATGATCTAATTTTACCTAAACTTCACTAACCTGCAGTTCCATATGAGGTCATACTGTAAACAATATTTAAAATGACTTGCCCCGATCTGCATAATACATATATCTCCAGCCACCTGGAAATTCCCTCCTATCCCTACCTGCTAATGTGTATGTCTAGAAATTCACATGATGTTTACATAAAATCCTTGTTGATATGAACCATTGGCATGTGCATACGTTCCTATGTTCTCACACTCCCCCATCATCACTGAAATCTATTCCCATGGTGGCAGATTACTTTTATGACAATTCTGTTTCCCAAAGTTCCCAGGTTTGTAAACCCAGAGAGTGTTTTCATAGCAGATACATACTCTCTCTTTTGTTTCTTTCTGCCATGAACGGGTCCAAGGCACAATTTCTTCTTGAAGCCCACCTGGGGGAGTTTCGCATGCTCCGCTGACACTGCCAAGGGATTTACCTGCTGGTTTTAAAGTACGGGTGGTATAATGACATCCCATTTCCCATGGCTTCACATCTTCCCTGCTTTGTAAAAAGGTAGCTTATACTTGCTTCCTAAGGCCTTGACAAATATCAAAATGATTAAGAAAGGCTGGAGGGATGGGGAGAGAGATAAAGAGAGATGATGGGGGCTGGGGTGAAAGGGAGAGAGAGAAGAAAGAAAACTGGAGGAATGAGGAAAGAGACAGTGTGAAGGAGAGGAGGAGGAGGTAGAGCCAGGCCAGAGGAAGAAGAGGTAGAGGAGAAGAGAAGAGAAAAGCTGTAGAGAGAAATAGATACCAGCTCAGAAAATTTAAAGGTCTAATTTTGTGCTTCAATTCCTAGAAAGGGAAAAAACAACAACTTCAACTCTCAAATCCCCTTGTTGACTAGCTGGCTTTCCACTAAATTCTAGGCCTGGGGTTTGGTCAAAGAGAATGCAAACCAAGGAGAAAATTTAGATCACACAAGCACTCCCAGGCTGGGAAGTTGCAGTGTATTTCACGGTGGAAATCATGAACAATCTTGCTTGTCATTACAGTGTATATTATTTAAAGCATCCAGAAACAGAAACATGATAAGGTATCATTTTCATGTCTTACTACAAATAAATGTATACAGTGAATATGTTATTCTGAGCAGATACATGATGAGGACTGGAGTCAGCATGGAATAGTTAAAACATTAAACTAGATAGGTAGAGTTACATATACTGTACTTGCATTTGAATCTGTTTACTAAGCTATATGACCTTAGGCAATTAAGTTATCTGAGTCTCAGTTTTCTGTATCTGTAAAATATTGCCAATAATATTTGTATGTATCTACAATAATGACAGTAAGTATCAGCCAGGTGCAGTGGCTCATGCCTGTAATCCCAGCACTCTGGGAGGCCGAGGTAGGTGGATCACCCAAGGTCAGGAATTCGAGAACAGCCTGCCCAACTTGGTGAAACCCCGTCTCTACTAAAAATATTTAAAAATTAGCCAGACACAGTGGCAGACGCCTGTAATCCCAGCTACTCAAGAGGCTGAGGGAGGAGAATCTCTTGAACCCAGGAGGCAGAGGTTGCAGTGAGCCAAGATCACACCATTGCACTCCAGCCTGGACAACAAGAGTGAAACTCCATCTCAAAAAATTAGGAAATAAAAAAACAATCAATAATAGTAAGTATCTTAGAGAGTTGTTATGAGAACTTAAACCCAATAAAGGGTTTAAATACTACAGTGGTTTGAACAGTATTTCCCTAAGAATTTGTTTCTACCTGTAACTTCAGAATGTGACCTTATTTGGAAACAAGGTCTTTGCAGGTACAATTAAGATGAAATCATAGTGGCTTAAGATGGGCCTTGGACCCAATGACTGCTGTCCTTGTAAGAAGAGGAGAGGACGCACAGAGAAGGAGAGAAGGCCATATAAAACAGAGGTGGAGATCGGAGCTATCCTGGCACAACTCAAAGAACACCCAAGACTACCAGAAGCTGGGAAAGGCAAGGAAGAATTCTTCCCTGGAGCCTCCAGAAGGAGTGTGGCCCTGCCAACACCGTGGTTTCAGATTTCTGGCCTCCAGAACTGTGAGAGAATAAACTGTTGTTCTAAGCCATGAAGTTTGTGGTAATTTGTTACGGCAGCCCAAGAAAATTAATACAAGTGTATAATAAGTACCCAATATTAAAACTAGCCGGGCGAGGTGGCGGGCGCCTGTAGTCCCAGCTACTCGGGAGGCTGAGGCAGGAGAATGGCGTAAACCCGGGAGGCGGAGCTTGCAGTGAGCTGAGATCCGGCCATTGCTCTCCAGCTTGGGCGACAGAGCGAGACTCTGTCTCAAAAAAAAAAAAAAAAAAAAAAAAAAAAAAAGTACCCAATAAAAGTCAGTTCAACATCATGTGAGTTTTAACTTATATTGTGGCTATTACCTTGCAGTTCTTGAATTGGTAATTTAAATTGGTCCTACTTTAACAGCTTTAACCTCTCCAGGTCTCAGCTTCAGCCATTTAGTCCACTTTTTGATTCTCCCAACCTGAGCTAAGGGGGATCCTGCATATTCTCCCATTAAATCTGCCTTGACTGCGAGCCCCTAGTTACCTGTCTCAGCCTATCCAATTCATTTATCCATTTGATACTTCTCTACTAAGCAACTACTATGAACCAGTCAGTATGCAAGGAACCAGGTATAAAGCAGTGAACAAAACAAATTTCTCTTTTCATAAGATATACTTTCTGGTGAGAAGAAAAAAAAAAGGATAAACAAGTAGGCTAGTGAATGTACATCAGACGGTGTGGTGGTTACTGCTATGTAAATAAAATAAGGCAGGATGCAGCAATGCAGAGCTAGCACAGGGTGAACTAACGTCGGTGACTCAGGGCTGATCTTCCTGATGAGGTAGTATTTTAGCAGTGACAAGAATGAAGTAAAAGAGGAAGTCCTTCTGACTATCTGGGAGGAGAAAGGAAAGAAGAAATGGGGGCTCAGTCACCTACAACCATGTAAGCCATGACTTGGACTTGGACTTTTGCACTGAGTGATAAAGGAAACCAGAAAAGGATGCAGAATGGAAGAGAGTGTGATCTGCCTTATACTTTTTTTTTACTTTAAGTTCTGGGATACATGTACAGAACATGCAGGTTTGTTACATAGGTGTACATGTGCCATGGTGGTTTGCTTCACCTATCAACCTGTCATCTAGGTTTTAAGCCCTGCATGCACTAGGTATTTCTGCTAATGCTCTCCCTCCCTTTGCCCGCCACCCACTGACAGGCCCCATTATGTGATGTTCCCCTCCCTGTGTCCATGTGTTCTCATTGTTCAACTCCCACTTATGAGTGAGAACATGCAGTGGCTGGTTTTCTGTTCCTGTGTTAGTTTGCTGAGAATGATGGCTTCCAGCTTTATCCATGTCCCTGCAAAGGACATGAACTCATTCTTTTTTATGGCTGTATAGTATTCCATGGTATATACATGCCACATTTTCTTTATCCAGTCTATCATTGATGGGCATTTGGGCTGGTTCTAAGTCTTTGCTACTGTAAATAGTCTGCAATAAACATATGTAGGCATGTGTCTTTATAGTAGAGTGATTTTTGGGTATATACCCAGTAATGGGATTGCTGGGTCAAATGGTATTTCTAGTTCTAGATCCCTGAAGAATCACCACACTGTCTTCCACAATGGTTGAACTAATTTACACTCCCACCAACAGTGTAAACGCGTTCTTATTTCTCCACAGCCTTGCCAGTATCTGTTGTTTCCCGATATTTTAATAATCACCATTCTGACTGGTGTGAGATGGTATCTCATTGTGGTTTTGATTTGCATTTCTCTAATGACCAGTGATTATGAGCTTTCTTTCATATGTTTGTTGGCCACATACATGTCTTCTTTTGAGAAGTGTCTGTTCATATCCTTTGCCCACTTTTTGATGGGGTTGTTTTTTCCTTGCAAACTTGTTTAAGTTCTTTGCAGATTCTCGAGATTAGACCTTTGTCAGATGGGTAGATTGCAAAAATATTCTCCCATTCTGTAAGTTGCCTGTTCAGTCTGCTCATGGTTTCTTTTGCTGGGCAGAAGCTGTTTAGTTTAATTAGATCCCATTTGTCAATTTGGGCTTTTGTTGCAATTGCTTTTGGTGTTTTAGTCATGAGGTCTATTTATGACAAATACATAACCAATATCATACTGAATAGGCAAAAGCTGGAAGCATTGCCTTTCAAAATCGGCACAAGGATGCCCTCTCTCACCACTCCTATTCAACATAATATTGGAAATTCTGGCCAGGGCACTCGGGCAAGAGAAAGAAATAAAGTGTATTCAAATAGGAAAAGAGGAAGTCAAATTGTCTCTATTTGCAGATTACATGATTGTATATTTAGAAAACCCCATCATCTCAGCCCCGAAACTCCTTAAGCCGATAAGCAACTTCAATGGATACAAAATCAATGTGCAAAAATCACAAGCATTACTTTACACCAACAATAGGCAAGCAGAAAGTCAAATTATGAGTGAACTCCCATTCACAATTGCTGCAAAGAGAATAAAATAACTAAGAATATATCTTACAAGGACATGAAGGACCTCTTCAAGGAGAACTACAAACCACTGCTCAAGGAAATAAAAGAGGACACAAACAAATGGAAAAAAAATTCCATGCTCATGGATAGTAAGAATCAATATTGTGAAAATGGCCATACTACCCAAAGTAATTTAGATTCACTGCTATTCCTATGAAGCTACTATCGGCTTTCTGGGAATTAGAAAAAACTACATTAAATTTCATATGGAACCAAAAGGGAGCCTGTATAGCCAAGACAATCCTAAGCAAAAAGAACAAAGCTGGAGGCATCATGCTACCTGACTTCAAACTGTACTACAAGGCTACAGAAATCAAAACAGCATGGAACTGGTACCAAAATAGATATACAGACCCATGGAACACAATAGAGACCTCAGAAATAACACCACACATCCAGAACCATCTGATCTTTGACAAATCTGATAAAAACAAGCAAAGGGGAAAGGATTCCCTATTTAATAAATGGTGCTGGGGAAACTGTCCAGCCATATGTAGAAAACAGAAAATGGACCCCTTCCTTACACCTTATACAAAAATTAACTCAGGAATGGATTAAAGACTTAAATGTAAAACCCAAAACCATAAAAACTCTAGAAGAAAACCTAGGCAATATCATTCAGGACATAGGCATTGGTAAAGACTTCATGATCTGCCTTATATTTTAAAATAATCCCTCCAGCTACTGTTTCAAGAACATATTTTAAGCAGGGAACTTCAAAACAAGATCAGTTAGGGTGTGATCATAAGAAGTCCAGGCTAAATACTACTTCTTACTCCTTTCTCACTCTTTCTTCAGACTCGTGGTAACAGGCAGGTAGAGTGGAAATATTCATTAGAAGTTACTGGAGTCTGTTTATATTTTGCAGAGAAACCAATTGGAAATTTTTATAAAACATTATGGTTTATGGGAGAAACAGAAATTAAGGAACCCTCCAAGTGTTTTACTGAGATAGGAAAGACTGGAGGAGTAGAGAAAGGAGATAGTTTAAATGTGAGGAATCCAACAAGCTGCGGGTATGAACTGATGAACTAACTTCCTTTCCCTTGCCATTACGACCTGGCTATCAGCTGGTGGAATCCAACCTCGTCCGGCAATGTTACAGGAATTTAACTCTTTATAAGACCTTTTATAAAAACTCTTCTGTAAAACCAGGCCCAGCTGTGCCTTTCTAAAGCACACTGTCTTAAATATGTATTTTAAATTTTAAACTTTATATTATCATGTAGGCCCTTGGAACATCAAGTACATAATGTTCCCCTAAAAGAATAACAGAAAAGGAATCATAACACCCTTTTTTTTCCCACTGCTATCTAATTCCCACCTACATGCAGCAGCTATAACAAGTAAAGCTGGCAGTCCATTTTAAATGGGAATGGACCTTCCCAAATCCAAGCCAAATCCAGATCTGTAAAGACAGAGCTTATGGAAGTGATAGGGCCAAGTACTGAAGACAGATCTGAGCATCTTGAACTACCACTGATTTTATTCGTCTGCCACTTTGAAACAAGGAAGCTACAAAGCTCTCTCTTGCTCAGAGTCACCAACCCCTTTTACCCGCTTTGCCAGGTACCTGAAAAAGCATATAGAAAGGGCTGCTGACTTTGGGCAAGCGTGGGCTTTGTAGCTTCCTACACAGAAGAGCACAAGCAGTTAAAAAGTAAAGTATTGCCAACGGTTTAGTGGGTGAGCTGGGGAGGGCGGGGGAGAGAGGGGGATTATACAGCATGATTTTTCACACCAACCCTGTCTTTAGTAGACAATTCCTCAAACCATGAGAAATTCTTCAGGGAAGCAGGGCTACTAGTATGAGGTCCTAGGTGGTAATCTTTTGCAACTCCCCCTGCAAGAAAATGGATAGAGAACAGGGGATTGCTTAGAAACATATGTTCTTCAGGGAGTCTTGCAAGTCTTGCTCTAAACTCTGAGCCAACCCAGCTGTAAGGGAGCAGAGGTCAAGACTTCACAGAAAGCCAGATGCTGCAGCCAGCACATATTGTTTCACAGACATACATATGTATGGATATGTGCACTGAATAAATATATACATCAACGTGTGTATATACACTGGCAAATGCCCTTCCCAGCTTCCCATCCTTTTAGGTAAACTGAAGGAGGAAGGGAAGATTTCCTGTGAAAACAATGTGTAACTGTGCTCATCTGGTTAATGTGTGTGTCTGGATTCAATATAACCAAATGAAAAGAAGGAACAGGGAGAAGATTTTTTGATTAAAAAAAAAAAAAACTTTACACAGAGTATTCAATCTAACTGAATTCAATTTCTGACTACTATTTCTTGGCACTATTGGATACTATGTGCAATGTAGAAATAATTAAAAGACCAGTTAGTTTTATCCATTTATAAACAGCATGACCTTGAGAATGGTATTTAGCCTCCTGGAGAAATAACTGAGTGGGAGCATTTTGCTGTTCAATCCTCATTACAATAGATACTTAACAGAGATGCTCACAATATGACATAATAGAAAGAGTAATGGGCTGGGACTGCAGGCCCAGCTCTGCCCCTAGTTTGCTGTGTTACTGTGACCAATTCATCTCATCTTTGTCTCTGCCCCCAAAACTATTGCTAGAAAAGAGATGGTTTCCTCTTCTATGAAATAAGGTGGTTGGATTAGAAAAAGGGTCACAGAATAACCATCTGTAAAAGAACTGTTTGGGTTCCAAGTATTCCACCAGGGCATGAGACACCTGTCTAAAGGAGGCAGGGACTCTCATCTGTGGCCTACTGCTGTCATGTGACAACATAATCTGTTCTAATTTTTCAAGAAAGGGTGGCCATCTGTATTCTTATATGATACTAACTCTTTTTCTTTTTTGAAACAAATATATTAGTCTGTTCTCATGTTGCTAATAAAGATATACCAAAGATTGGGTAATTTATAAAGGAAAGAGGCTTAATGAACTCACAATTCCACATTGCTGGGGAGGCCTCACAATCATGGGGGAAGACAAAGGAAGGGCAAAGGGACTTCTTACATGGTGGCAGGCAAGAAGAGCTTGTGCAGGGGAACTCCCATTTATAAAACTATTGGATCTGTTGAGTCTTATTCACTAACAGACGAGTAGCATGGAAAAGACCCACTCCTCCCCGATTCAATTACCTCCCACCAGGTCCTTCCCACAACATGTGGGAATTATGGGAGCTACAATTCAAGATGAGATTTGGGTGGGGACTCAGCCAAACCATATCAACAGGGTCTCATTCTAATGCCCATGCAGGAGTTTAGTGGCATGATCATGGCTCATTCCAGCCTCAATCTCCTGGGCTCAAATGATCCTTCCACCTTGGTGTCCTGAGTAGCAGGGACCACAGGTGCCTGCCACCACATCAAGCTATTTTTTGTATTTTTTGTAGAGATGAGGTCTCACTATCTTGCCCAGGCTGGTCTCAAACTCCTGGGCTCAAGCGATCTTCCTGCTTTGACCTCTCAAAGTACTGAGATTACAGGCATGAGCTACCACACTCAGCCCGGAGCAATTCTTAAAATACTGTAAAGGACAAACAAAACACTTTAGGGTGTCCAATCCTTGCCCACAGCCTGCCAGTTTGCAATCTCAGGACTGAATGACTCATAAAGTTTCTTTTATTTCAAACAATGGGTAAGATTTTGGCACAGATGTCTCAAGAGTGCCCACATTCCTCTTGCTGCTGAAATAAATTGTGTCAGAAAATTGTACTGGGGGCCTTCCAAGGGTCACTCACTGCCTCGCCTAAAGCTCTTTTGAAGTCATGCTGCCTAGTTCCATATCCAGAGGAATCTCCAGCCTTTATGGCATTCACAGCTCTACAGAAGTCAGCAACACTCCCTATAATTTATAAGAGAACATCTCCTGACCTGGTCATTGAATCTTCTCTCAAAGTCTTTGACTCCATATCCAGCTACAACTCCAGAGGCTACTTTTGCCTCCCTGGGAAAAACTCAGGAACCTTGAAATAACTCAGCTGCACTCAGATCCCAGAAGATCTAAACATTCTGTGTATCAGAATTGTCAAAATAACTAATTGGGAGGTCATTAGATTGTAGGTACTCCAGCATCCTGAGTTTCTACATAAGTAAACCAAAACCCAACTCAGCAAAAATTGTCATAGCCTAGGAAAAGAAAACTTAAGTTTAACCAATCAGAAACTGCCAATTAACCTCTTTGATGGTAAATATTGAGTGCCAACTTGATTGGATTGAAGGATGCAAAGTTTGTTCCTGGTTGTGTCTGTGAGGGTGTTGCCAAAGGAGGTTAACACTTGAGTTAGTGGACTGGGGAAGGCAGACCCACCCTTAATCTGGGTGGGCACAATCTAATCAGCTGCCAGCATGGCCAGAATAAAAGCAGGCAGAAGAACGTGAAAACACTTGACTGGCTGAGCCTCCCAGCCTACATCTTTCTCCCGTGCTGGATGCTTCCTGCCCTTGAACATTGGACTCCAAGTTCTTCAGCTTTGGGACTTGGACTGGCTTCCTGGCTCCTCAGCTTGCAGTCCCTATTATGGGACCTTGTGATTGGGTGAGTCAATACTCCTCAATAAAGTCCCCTTTATATATACATCTATCCTATCAGTTTTGTCCCTCTGGAGAACCCTGACTAATATAACCTCTAACTAGAGATTTAAAACTACTGTTCCACCTGAACCAAGCACATATTTTCTTTGTCTTGCTTCTGTGAATACCTTATAAAAATGTTCCCCTCACACCTCTTCAGTGGAATCCCAAACCACCTGAGGTCAAATTGGAACTGCACAATTCATGAATTGCTGTCTAGTGAAATAAACACCTGAAAATTTTAATGTGGTTAAATGTATCTTTTACCATTATTTAAAAATAAAGAAACAGAATCTATCATTATAGAGCACCCCCCATGTGCCAGGCCTGATACTGCAAGCTTGGACATAACACACAAAAGAAAAACCACACATAACATGTGTAAAACTAGACAGGATATTGTCACAGAAGAAGATAGCTGAATGAGAAATAATTAGGTATACGTGAATGATAGATATTGCCAAGAGATGGTGCTCAAAGTTTTCCTTTGTTTTTAATCAATCATATGTAATGACCTGATGGGTTCATTTAGCCTGCTGCCCAGATGGGGCCAATTTATCAAGACAGGCGCTTGCAATAGAGAAAGATGTTAAGTCATACAGAGCCAGCTGAACCAAAGACTGCAATTTTTATTATTACTCAAATCAGTCTCCCTGAAAATTCAGAGGCTAGGGGTTTTCAAGTATAGTGTGGAAGGCCAGGGAATGGGTGCTGCTGATTGGTTGGGGATACAATCAAAGGGGTATGAAAATTGGCCTTTGAGTGCTCTGAGTCTGCTTCTGGGTAGGGTGATAGGACCAATTAGTGGGTCCAGGTGGAGCCACTGGTAGCCAGAAATGCAAAAACCTGAAAAGACATCTCAAAAGGCCTATCTTAAGTTCTACAATAGTGATGTAGAGTAATTGGGGAAATTGCAAATCTTGTGACCTCTGACATAATGGCTGGCAATTACGTCTACACCTTAGCAGAATTCAGGTTCCCCTCATTCTTGTAACTTGGTGGTCTTTCATTAGCTTTACAAAGGTGTTTTAGTTTGGGGGAAGGGCTATTATTAAACTATAAATTTCTCCCAAAGTTAGCTTGGAATAAGCCCAGGAATGATTAAGGGCAGTTTGGAGGTTAAAGACAAGATGGGGTGGGATAGATGAGATCTCTTTTCACTTCTATAATTCTCCACACTGTTACAATTTTTGCAAAGACAGTTTTACATATTTTATTTAGTTTCTACCCATTACATACCATGCCCTGGACATACCTACCTTCACACAGGTAATGGTGGGAGAGACAAGCAGACATTGAAAAATAAATTATAAAAGATATTTAATTGAATACTGGATTGAAGGGGAAAAATAGAGTTTCATGGGACCATGTAATCTAGCTTGGGAGTGGGGTTTGGTTTAGAACATTCTTTATGGAGTGTAACAGAAACCTGATGTTGCAATAATCACATCAAGTCAGTTTAGCCATAAACCACTTGCACTTAATGTTTCATTTTAGAAATTTTCTTACCATTGACCTCCACCCTGCAACTTGGTTATTAATCTCCACTTATTCTTGTTGGAGTCAGAAATAAGCCCAATCTATCTCTCCCATTGCAAGACACTTTTGTAGAAGTTCCTGCAACTATGGCCATTACACCCTTTGAATAAAGCCTGCCTTACCACCTTTAACACGTGTCATAAATAATTTTTTAACAAGTGAAAACCTTTCTGGCAATTTTATAATTGTGCTTAATCTTTAGCAGTTTATAGATTTCTCTAGTATACACTTAATTTTTAAAAAGGTTTTAATTTTAGGTTTGGGGATACATGTGAAGGTTTGTTACATAGGGAAATTCATGTCATGGGGGTTTGTTATACAGATAATTTTGTCATCCAGGTATTAAGCCCAGTACCCAGTAGTTATCTTTTCAGTTCCTCTGCTTTCTCCAATCCTCTACCTTTCAGTAGACCTCAGTATTTGTTGTTTCCTTTTTTGCATTCATAAGTTCTCATTATTTAGCTTGCACTTACAAGAATATGTGGTATTTGGTTTTCTGTTCCTGCATTAGTTTGCTGAGGATAATAGCCTCCAGCTCCATCCATGTTCCCACAAAAGACATAATTTCCTTCTTTTTTATGGCTGCATAGTATTTCATGGTGTATGTGTACCACATTTTCTTTAACCAGTCTGTCATTTTCGGACATTTGGTTGATTCCATGTCTTTGCTATTGTGAACAGTGTTGCAATGAACATACACATGCATGTGTCTTTATTGTAGAATGATTTATATTCCTTCAGATATATACACAATAATGAGGTTGCTGGGTCAAATGGTAGTTCTGCTTTGAGTTCTTTAAGAAACTGCCAAATTGTTTCCACAGTGACTGAACTAATTGACATTCCCATCAGCAGTGTATAAGTGTTCCCTTTTCTCCATAACCTCGCCAGCATCTGTCATTTCTTGACTTTTTAATAATAGACATTCTGACTGATGTGAGATGGTATCTCATTTTGGTTTTGATTTGCATTTCTCTAATGATCAGTGATATTGAGATTTTTTTCATATGCTTGTTGGCTGCACGCATGTCTTCTTTTGAAAAGTGTCTTGTTCATCCTTTGCCCACTTTTTAATGGTGTTGTTTTTCTCTTGTAAATTTGTTTAAGTTCTTAATAGATGCTGAATATTAGACCTTTGTCAGATGCAGAGTTTGCAAATATTTTCTTCCATTCTGTAGGTAGTCTGTTTACTCTGTTGACAATTTCTTTTGCTGTGTAGAAGCTCTTAAATTTAATTAGATCTCACTTGTTAATTTTTGCTTTAATTGCAATTGCTTTTGGTGCCTTGTCATGAAATCCTTGCCCATTTCTGTGTCCAGGATGGTACTGCCTAGGTTGTCTTCCAGGGTTTTTATAGTTTGGGGTTTTACATTCAAGTCTTTAATTCACCTTGAGTTAATTTTTGTATATGGTATATACACTTGATTTTCATGTGTGATGAGTAGGTTATAGCTTATCATTCCCAGTTTTTAAAATGTGAAAAACAAGGTTCAGATAATATAAAACATTTGCCCCAAAATCACAGAAATAGCAAGTGACAGAAATAAGACAAAATTTTAAGCCATCTATTTTTTAAACCAATGTTTCTTTCCCCCTACTCCATTTTGTAGATGGTAGAATTCTCAGTACAAGAGAATCTAGAGTTCTCATTTTCCCCAGGGGAGAGTGACTAAAACGAAGGAGTTCAAAAACCTTGAGCTGAAGAGAAAGAAGGGTCTTCTATAATCTCAGTTCTCTAGAAGGGCATTAAGTCTCTAGAAGGGCATTCACAAACCTGAATTTTATGACTATCTGTTTCTCAGAATTTATTAATGATGTTGCATTATAAAAGCATTCTGTCGTTATATGACTTGGGGAAGCTCTGGGTTTAAAGTTGATTTAACTACAGAGAATTGAAATACATTATTAATCGCTCAGGGGGAGTACACTACAATTTCCAAAACTTATTTTCACAGATTGCGGTGTTCTGAAAAAGGCAATTTAGTAAAATCTGCCTTACAACAAAAGGAAGACTCAAGGACATGTCTGACTCTTAGGTCCTGGCCATGTGTGAGCCTGGTCTCCAGTGTGAAAGAGGATCTGAAGGAAGAAGTGGCAGCTTGTTCCCCAACTGAGATGCATTTGCTAGCTTTGGCAACTCTCCAGGACAAAGATGGATCCTTAAAAGTGATTTTTAAACTACAGAAAATTAGAATCAGTTCAATAAATCATTTGTTTAGCATCATAATAAGATTTAAATACAGAGCTAGCAATTTGTTATTTTAAACTACAAGAACACAGTTGAGTGCCTGGAAGCATTCCCTGACATTCCAGTGACTTTTTAAAGGAAATTCTAGCAAAATGGAAAAAAAAAGACATGTAATGACCAAGAGTTCAGGGAGAGGTTTTGATATATGAAACTGTCAGGTTTGCCAGTGTTAACAACTATCAAGTGGAGATAAGAAATATCAATTTTTTTTCCAAAGCAAATTTTCATCAATTAAGTGACAGGAAAAAAAATGCCAAAAATACATATTAATTTGCTTTTGCATTTCCTCCAGACTAACCAGAACCAGATACAGAGACCAGAAGTATCAGTAGGAAGAACAGAAAAAGAATCTGTTCATTCAACATTTTGTCCCAGCTTTTTCTGGATGCTGACGATTCAGTGATAACAAAGAAAAATCTGTCTCCACTGGAACTTATATTATTGTGGAATACAAGAAATAAACATTTTACATCTTCAATAATTTGTTCATTCATCAAACATTAAGAAAATAAATGAATACATCCTTTGTGTCAGATACTGTGCCAGATTTTGTGGATAAAACAGTATTTACTTTCACCCCAACCTACTCCAGCCACATTCTTTGTCCACCTAGTAATAGAGCACTCCATTCAACCATATAATCAGACTAAATATCTTAGGATCCTTGACCATCTTCTGCTTCTCATAAACCATATTCAAACCATCAGTAAATCTTATTTTCATCAAAAAATATATACATATTAAAAAACTCAACCATTTTTCACCTATATCCACTACTGTCTGCATGGTCCAAGCCACCATCATTGTTCGTAATAGTTTCCTACTCAGCTTCTGTATTAGTCCATTTTCATGCTGCTGATGAAGACATGCCTGAGACTGGGCAATTTACAAAACAAAAGAGGTTTATTGGACTTACATTTCCACATGGTTGGGGAGGCCTCACAATCATGGCAGAAAGTAATAGGCATGTCTCACATGTTGGCAGCAAGAGAGAGAATGAGAGCCAAGCAAAACGGGTTTCCCTTTATCAAACCATCAGATCTCATGCAGCTTATTCACTATCACGAGAAAGTACGGGAGAAATCACTTCCATGATTCAATTATCTCCCAAGGGGTCCCTCACACAACGTGTGGCAATTATGGGAGTACAATTTAAGGCGAGATTTGTGTCCAGACACAGAGCCAAACCATATCATTCCACCCCTGACCCCTCCCAAATCTCATGTCCTCACATTTCAAAACCAATCATGCCTTCCCAACAGTACCCCAAAGTCTTAACTCATTTCAGCATTAACCCAAAAATCCACAGTCCAAAGTCTCATCTGAGACAAGACAAGTCCCTTCCTGCTATGAGCCTATAAAACCAGAAGAAAGCTAATTACTTTGTGGATACAATGCGGATACAGGCATTGGGTAAATACAACCAATCCAAATGGGGAGGAATTGGCTGAAACAAAGGGGCTACAGGCCCCAGGCAAGTCTGATGATCCAGCAGGGCAGTCAAATGTTAAAGTTCCAGAATGATTTCCTTTGACTCCATGTCTCATATCCAGGTCACACTGATGCAAGATATAGGTTCCCATGGTCTTGGGCAGCTCCGCCCCTGTGGCTTTGCAAGGTACAGCCTCCCTCCCTGCTGCTTTCACAGGCTGACGTTGGGTGTCTGCAACATTTCGAGGTGAAAGGTGTAAGCCGTCAGTGGATCTACCATTCTGGGGTCTGGAGGATGGTGGCCTTCTGCATTTCCATACATCTTCTGAAATACAGGAGGAGTTTCCCAAATTCCACTTCTTGACTTCTGTGCACCCGCAGGCTCAACACCACGTGGAAGCTGTCAAGGCTTGAGGCTTGCACCCTCTGCTGAGGCCACGGCCCAGGCTCCATGACCCCTTTCAGACACAGCTGGAGTGGCTGGGATACAGGGCACCAAGTCTCTAGGCTGCACACAGCACCGGGACCCTGGGCCCAGTCGGTGAAACCATTTCTCCTAGGCCTCTGGGCCTGTGATGGGAGGGGCTGCAGTGAAGACCTCTGACATGCCCTGGGGACTTTTTCCCCACTGTCTTGGGGATTAACATTCAGCTCCTTGTTACTTGAGCAAATTTCTACCACCCGCTTGAATTTTTCCTGAGAAGAACAGTTTCCCCTTATCAAACCACAGAGTGGGGGAAACCGCCCCCATGATGCAATTATCTCCCACCAGGTCCCTCCCACAACATGTGGGAATTATGGGAGTACAATTCAAGATGAGATTTGCGTGGGGACACAGCCAAACCACATCAGCTTCCAATCATTTTTTCCTAACACCTGTATTCAACAGGTTATCCAGAGCAAGTCATAGAATATTATTTTTCTGTCCTTTGCCCACTTTTTGATGGGGATTTTTCTTGTAAATTTGTTTGAGTTCTTTGTAGATTCTGGATATTAGCCCTTTGTCAGATGAGTAGATTGCAAAAATTTTTTCCCATTCTGTAGGTTGCCTGTTCACTCTGATGGTATTTTCTTTTGCTGTGCAGAACCTGTTTAGTTTAATTAGATCCCGTTTGTCAATTTTGGCTTTTGTTGCTATTGCTTTTGGTGTTTTAGACATGAAGTCCTTGCCCATGCCTATGTCCTGAATGGTATTACCTAGGTTTTCTTCTAGGTTTTTCATGGTTTTAGGTCTAACATTTAAGTCTTTAATCCATCTTGAATTAATTTTTGTATAAGGTGTAAGGAAGGGATCCAGCTTCAGCTTTCTACATATGGCTAGCCAGTTTTCCCAGCACCATTTATTAAATAGGGAATCCTTTCCCCATTTCTTGTTTTTGTCAGGTTTGTCAAAGATCAGATGGTTGTAGAAGGGACACTTCTCAAAAGAAGACATTTATGCAGCCAACAGACACATGAAAAAATGCTCATCATCACTGACCATCAGAGAAATGCAAATCAAAACCACAATGAGATACCATCTCACACCAGTTAGAATGGCAATCATTAAAAAGTCAGGAAACAACAGATGCTGGAGAAGATGTGGAGAAATAGGAATACTTTTACACTGTTGGGACTCTAAACTAGTTCAACCATTGTGGAAGACAGTGTGACGATTCCTCAAGGATCTAGAACTAGAAATACCATTTGACCCAGCCACCCCATTACTGGGTATATACCCAAAGGATTATAAATCATGCTACTATAAAGACACATGCACACATATGTTTATTGCAGCACTATTTACAATAGCAAAGACTTGGAACCAACCCGAATACCCATCAGTGATAGAGTGGATTAAGAAAATGTGGCACATATACACCATGGAATACTATGCAGCAATAAAAAAGGATGAGTTCATGTCCTTTGTAGGGACATGGATGAAGCTGGAAACCATCATTCTCAGCAAACTATCGCAAGGACAAAGAACCAAACACCACATGTTCTCACTCATGGGTGGGAGCTAAACAATGAGAACACTTGGACACAGGAAGGGGAACATCACACACCAGGGCCTGTCATGGGGTGGGGGGATGGGGGAGGCACAGCATTAGGAGATATACCTAATATAAATGACGAGTTAATGGGTGCAGCACACCAACATGGCACATGTATACATATGTAACAAACCTGCACGTTGTGCACATGTACCCTAGAACTTAAAGTATAATAATAATAAAAAATTATTTTTCTCTTTGAAATCTTCCTTTATGCTGCCTCTCTTAGTCTGTTTGAGATGCTATCACAGAATACCATACACTGGGTTACTTACAAAGAACAACAAAAAAAAATGATTTCCCACAGTTCCGGAGGCTGGGAAATCAAGGGGTTGGCAGATTCAATGTCTGATGGGGGCCTGCATCCTGGTTCACCGATGACTGCCTTTTCACTGTCTCCTCATGTAATGGAAGGGACAAGGAAGCTCTCTGTATTTCCTTTTATAGGAACACTAATCTCATATGAAGATTCTACCCTTATGAACTAATAACCTCCCAAAGGCCCTACTTCCTAATACCATCACAATGGATGTAAGATTTTCAACATATAAATTTTGAGAGTATACATTCAGTCTACAGCTCTGTCTTAATGCATTTGTAACAACCTGCCATGTTGTCTAAGCTCATCTGTTTATTTGTGTATTATTCATCTCCCTCCTCTTAAACATAATTTTAAAAAAAAGGAATGAGTAGGTTTATTTCTAATATCTAAATTATCATTTTGTCTATTATAGTAAATTTTACGACATGATAAATATTCATAAGACATAAGCAACAGTGATGTCATAGATGATAGATGAGGGTTTGATCAATGGTCTGTGGGCTTTGATTGTAGAAAGATCAGGGAAAATTTTATGAAGGAATTGAAGCTTGCTCAAAGAACTGAAGCTTTCTTAAAGAAATTAAAGCTTGTTCAAAAGCTACTATCTTCTGAAGGGAGTACTTCTGCTCCCTCTATACAATATCAACAATAGCTTCCTAACTGATAAGACATGTCTTTAGTACTCAGCCCAAACAGCCTCTTCCTTGAGACATTTTTCTTGACTTTTTGTGTATTTAATAAAAATTGATTGAGTGTCTTTTGTTTGCAGGCCATAAGGAACGCAATCATGGATGAGATAAATGTGAAGACCACTGGAATGCAGTGTGGTAAGGGCAATCAGAGGCAAGTAAACAGGGCTATGAGCCTTTGAGTCTTCCATTTTATTTCTCCCTTTCTTCTTCTCAATTCTCTGTTTTGCTTAAAGTTGTATGTTTCTCCAATATGCTTACAGCCCCCATTTCCAGCAAAGCTAATTATTTTAACATGGGTGGATTTTGAGTTTGAAATGTAGTTACTCCCATATACCCTTGCTCTGCTCAATCCATTTCAGCTGCCTATACTGAAGGCCACAAACAGCGTCTATTCTCTACTTCTTGGATCCATTAGCAACAAGAAGTTGAAGCTGGAACCATCTTGCTTCACTAACCTGCTGTGTGGTGTGATGACCACATTGACAACACCTGACAATAATAATGGTGCAGGCAAATACTTGAGAGGTAAGGCTGGTCATGTAAGTGAGAGAAGCATGCTGGCTAAAATGTAATAATGAGTAGTGGGGACTGGATGTGGTGAGGAGAACTTGCACTCAATGACTGCAGAGCCAGGAGTGACCGTCACAGAGGGAATGTAGGTCAAGGGTAGGAAAGAAACCTCTTTTCCTCTTTTCTTCAAATACAGGGACACACTAGCCTCTCTCCATGCTCTCATCCATTCCTACCCTAGAGATAAGTGAAGGATCGGGCCTCTCCAGTTAAGAGGAGGACCTGGACTTCACATCCCAGCCTTTTCCTTGCTTTTTCTCTCTGGCATTTACCTGTCTGCTCCTCTATGCGGTATGTGTTACAGAGTCAGGCCACATAAGAAGGCCTGCAGTTGTTTGGTGTTGCCTGTGACTGGGTGAAGAAGCCTATTTCTGGGATTTGGTATTAAGAATCCCATTGTTTCTGCTCATGTAAGCCATGTCTTTTGTCTTAGACTTTATCCATAGTAAATGAGATATTTTGATCTTCACCGGCCGTAATCGTTTTTTTTTTTTTTTCTCATTTTTTAGTCTATTTGTCAACTCAAGTGAGGAAAACAGGGGTGCGATTTATGGCTGGTGTTGCTTGATTTTCTAATTTCTAAATAAAATACAAGTTCAGATTTTTATATGTAAAAGTCTTCTGATTCCAAACTGTTGGCAAAATAACTCATGTATTTATTTTCTCTTTAACAAATTTAATGAAGAACTTTGCTTGGGAACAATTAGGAACATTCCTTCAATAAACAGAACTTTTTCTAAACATTTTAAATTTATTTATTTTAATTGACAAGTAAAAATTGTATATATTAATTGGGTACAACATGTTGTTTTGAAATCTAGGTACACTGTGGAATGATCAAATCGAGCTAATTAACATATGCATCACCTCACACACTTATATTTTTGTGTGACAACACTCAAAATCCACTCAGAATCCCAAATTCATGTATTTTTAAAATAGGTTCCAAATGAAATATATCTGTAAGCCGATTTTCACCAGAGGTCACCAGTTTGCAATTATGCTCTAAACCCTGTAGTTGAGGGCAAGTGTCAGCATCTAGGTTTCTGTCCCAGTCCCTTCTGATAAATCCAGTTCTCATTTGAAGTTGGAACCCTGCTTTTTTTAGATTTTTAATTGATAAGTATGAATTGTATCTCTTTACCTGAGTTGACTAATCTGGATTCCTGATATCTTAACTACCCAACCATCCCTGTTCAGCACCTTGTCCTAGAAGCTAGCTCTCATTCTCTTCACCCTCTTTTTCCTCCCAACTGCAAATTATTTAATACCAATATTCCTCTCCATTCACAGATTATTTCTCTCTCCCAGCCTACCTTCCACTGAGATCTTTAAAATGCATCGTATCAACATGCACACTGTAAGATCTGAGCAAATCTGATTTCTTCTTTTCTCTCTTTCCCACTTGGTCTGTGGCCATTAATACAAATTTTTCTCCTCTTTCTCTTATCACATAGGAATACCTGATATACCTATAATACCTGGTATAAGGTATTATATGTTTCTTGTTTCCATTTTCATTGCCCTGTTATTTATTCTCCTTGCTTTCTTTCGAGTAACTAGCTCCACTGACAATCTCTTTCCCTAGGTCCTTATTCAGCCAGTCTGATAGCAGCCTCCTGGGAAGAGCAAACTGAATCAATTTTTTTAAATGGCTGATTATTTTCCAAAGGTTGGACTAGTCAATAAGACAATGTTTCAGTCTCTCCTGGGACCACCCATTCAGTCTTCAACACAGCTTATTTGACTTCTTTCCAGCCATCTGTTTTACTTGGGCAAAGAGAGTCAGTTTTAATGTCTACATGTTTTTCTTTTTATGTATATTTTTGGCACCTTTAGTTAATTCAGAGTTAGCTCCAGAAAGGAAACATTTGCCATCTCTCAGCAGCTGTTTAGTCCTAGAGGAAAAAAATGCAGTCTTGTTCTTCTTTCCCATTGGCTTGTTCTTCCTTATTCTGGCCATAACTTTTCCATCATCCTTGCACTCCAATCTGCCTGACACCTGGATGCACTGATTTTTGCTTTGGAATGAAAATAATAGCTTCTGAGTTCAATTCTCGTCAATTCATTTTTCAATGTGTATGAGTTCTGAATTCCATTATATCATCCAAGGCTCAGAGTTCAGAGGTGGACTCCACCAGTCATCAAACTACATCATCAAGATATACCTCACTTTCCTCCTCTGTGAAATGATCTGTAATACAGACCCTAAATTCAAATGTCATGAGATACCCATAGATAAAGGAAAGGAGAAACTACTAGAGGCACTGTCGGATACAAGACAACTGGATATGACAGGGATTTAAAACTGAGAAGGCATGTCCTACCCAAAGTCATTTATTAGCTCAGCAAAATCAATCTGCAAGCTCCTTAACCGAAGACCGGCTTTAGCTGACAGTTTGTAAGCTGAGTGATACCTTAAGCCCTGCCATTCGAAAAACCTTAGTTTCTCCCAGCTACAGTTTTATCCCCTGAAAAATTTCCCCTTAGCTAATCAATATTTAAAACAGAATAGTACATATAATATGATGAAAGGTGAGATATGGCTTTATAAATCACACCAGTCAGCCTTTTGCTCATAGATGGAGATACCACGTTAGCATGGAGTGGATTTGTTAGTACGGGGCATTTGCTTGAGTAGTAGCAGATATGTGAACGCATTGCAGGAAGGATGTAACAAAACTTTTGTGCCCGAAAAAACTACACATTCTTAAAATACTGTTTGCTTTTATAGTGCTGGAATTCAGAGAAAGTTGGGGAAACATGCAGAGATGACAATGACTTCAAGGAAGATGACTATCAACATGTCTTTTCCTTGATCTTCACCAGTATTAGACTGTCTGATGGTTTGAAATGGACTGTGCTGGCAGAAAAGGCCAAAAGAAGCATGAGGAGTCTTAGCCGTTGGCCTGCTCTCAAACATGGGCCCAAGGGTTGTGAGAGCAGACCAATTACAACACAGTGTGTTGAGGTTGTAGCCACATTGACATAGTGGTATATGCTTGAGAAACAGTGGCTGAGGAGGTAAGTATGAATAATTATAGAATAATCTATACTGTTAAAACCTAAACCTCAAGAATCCTATGGTCAGTGCAGGAATCTACATCAACAAGGCTATCGTAGATATTTTTCGAACTGTGCTAGACAGGCTTCAACAGCAACAACTAGTGGCAGCTACAGCAGTAGTAGACTGATCTCACTCTCCAATCTCTCATTACTTTGCATTTGAAGGACAACTAATCAAATACCATTGAAACTATGTAAGTCCAGGTGTTCTCGGGAAATTGAAAGTGGAGAATGCCTCTAGAAGAGGAAAAAATGATTCTTGTGATAATGTGAGAATGTTGGCTCTTGAGCAAAAATTTTAAAACTGAAATAGGTTGGATCAGTTAGTTATTGTCACAATAAGGTTGTGCAATCCATGGCATTTCAATAGCATTCAGCAATAAGCATTCTCACAGGTTTATGTGCTCACTGGAGTTCAGCTGATCTAGGCTGAGCTCAGGCCACTTTGCTTCTCATTGCAGATCTGCAGGTGAGCTGAAACAGCTTTATTCTATGTGACTCTATATTCTACATGACTTCTTGGACTATCAGGCTAGCCATGGCATGTTCCTCAAATAGTAATGGTAGAGGTGCCAGAGGGAAAATTCAAATGCACAAGTATACTTTAAGACCCTACTTGTGTTATGTTTTCTAACCTCCTATTAGCCATGAAGCCCTGTGGCTGAGCTCAAAGGGATGGGGCAGGAGAATGTATTCCTTCAACAGAGGAAGAGAAAAACTTGTATGGCAAAAGCATAAAAACTCAAAGCCAATAATTGAATCTATAACAGATGTGAACATATTTTATATCCTGAATTGAGGAAAAGGGCTTAACAGATAATTACAGATTTGGATGAGCTTCAAGGTTTTATACAATGCTTGTAAAATAAAACACATTGCTTTTTGCTATATTGATATGAGGTTTAAAAAAGTATAAAAGATCTGATGTGTGATGTGCATTTATGTTTATATACACGTATATACTTAGAACAAATGTAAGTTGAATTATTCTATGGATGAGGCCACAGAGGATCACCAAAGATCCATGCTTCCCCTTTAATATATAGAGTTGTTACTAGGAAGTGGCTCCATATTCAGGAACTAGATTTTCCAGTGCTCCTTGCAACTAGGTGGTATCATGTGACTAGTTTCTGCCAATGTAATAGAAATAGAAGACATGTGGTAGCTCAGGTAAGCACAGTTGAGAAGTAGATATCATTTCTCTACCTCTTCTTCCCTGTTTGCCAAGTAAATGCAGAAGACCCAATCTGACAACTTAGTCACAAGATGGAACAAGTGTAGGTCTCTCAATCTTATGGAAGCCCACCAGAAACTCTGTTACATGAATAAGGAATGAGCCTTTGTAACCAAATACCCCATTTTCCTAAAAATTATTTTTACCCCTTCCCTTTTTCCCTGAGTGCTCGCCTACCTCTTATTTAGCTCCTTAGAAATGCAATTGTAACCTTTACGTTCTCTCCACCAGGCACTCCCTGCACTGCTAGATCAACTAATCATCTGTTTGCTTAGAAGTTCCAGGGACCAAATCTTAAAACAAACCAGGCACCCTCCAGAATTCTCCCCCACCAAGAGATTGCCTCACTACAATAATAATTTTACAACCCAATTCTGCCAGCAGTGGTGCTGGCCAGACCATCGGATGGCCCATTACTGAGATAAGCCATTAGACCCAGTCACGTAGATGCCACACCTCCTCACCCCTCCTGCATGCCCTCTGTACCAAAATTTCTCTTCTTAAACCTCTGCTTTCTGCCCAGAAATCTGAAGTGGTTCCTTTAGATGCAAAACTGGCCACTTCCCCAATGCTAAACTCTGGAATAAAGTTGCTTTGTTCTTGCCACATTTCATCCTTATCATTCAGCTTTACCAGCAGCGAGCAGCTGAGCCTGTGCTCAGCAACACCTCCACTGTGTTTATTTTATGCCACTCAACTGGAGTAAGAATTTCTTACAGCAACTTAAAAGTTATATGGAGAAGAGGCTGAAGCTCCTCTTCCCACTGTCAAGAATTTATAAAGAAGATAAGATAAAGAGAACACTTACTGCACATTTCTCATGTGTAAGGCTTTTAACTAAATATATCACACAGTTAAATGTTTCAGACCTGTGAGATTGTTTAATGGGGTACAGCAATAGAAAGAAGCTGATTGCTCCAACATCTGCTATGTTGAACTGTGCAAATAGTGGATGAACAAAAAATAGTAAAAACTCTTTATTTCGATATGGTGAGATATCCATGGAGACTGCAGAATCACGATACAAGTCAGAAACAGCAAATTCAGGACACTTTACAATAGGATCTGTGAATAAACTTAAACAAAGGAGATATCTGATGATCCTAGGAGAGTACAAGTGTAAACATATAAATGTTCAGTAATTATTAGGATTGGGCTACTGGAATCTTGAGAAACTATCTTAGGGAACCCATTCTTACTCATGGTGCCTAAACCCTAGACCACACCAATGGGTAGAGTTGACTATATTATGGATGGAAGGTTGTAGGTTATGTGGTTGTTGAGGAAAATGTGAGGACTGGAGCCCATATTTTCTAGAGAGCACGAGAGAATTAAAACTTTCACCACTATTAGTGGTGGTGGTGGTGGTGGTGTTAATTGCCAGAGATGCTAGAAACTGCTAAAACTTTATGTATAGAAAGAAAAAAATCTTGAAGTATTATTTTTGTGATTTTCTTTATTTCTCACATTTCTGGGCGTGTCTGCAAGTCGACTTCAAGAATTAGCATTTCTATAGGAATGCAAAAAGGAAAAAGTAGCCTTTTATTTTTACTAGCCAAAATGGACACTTGCAATCAAAAGGCAAAGCACTGAGTTGAGAGAATGGAACTTAGAAATACAGGAAAGATCTGTGTATTGTGTGTGTATAGAAAGTGGACACACAGCAGGACCAAGGAGGATCTCCCTGAGCCTGAATTTGGACTTAAACAAGAGACTACTCAGTGTGTTACCTCGTATAAATATTTTCCCAAGAAAACAACGTAAGAGAAATTCCTCATTTATTCTGTCGGTGGCAATTCTAAGCTGAGACTGTCAGAGGGAGGGCTAAGGATAATTCTCTGTTTTTAACCAAATCAACAGCCATTCTGGCATTCTAATGTTAACAATTGCCTTTATGCTCATTCTCTCCAGAAGAAAACCACATGAAATTTGTAAATTAACGGAATGTTCCTCTCTTAAATGTGGACCCAGAAGTCCAACCAAAGTTTTTAGTTCCCAGGACCCAGATGCTTTCAGCATTCTCCTTTACAAATAGGCAGAAATCAGCCAGACTCACAAAGAGGGATGACGCCATTCCAAAAACAATTTAATAGTGGGCATTCTCAATTTCTCCTCTGTCATGCCTTTGGCTTGGAGAATTGTTTTGAAACTTCAACAGAATGAGGCGGACTGTGTCAGGGGAGGACCCCTTCCTTAGTAGCAGTTCGAATTTTAAAGCAAACAGACCAATCCATTTTGTAAGAATTACGGAGAGGCTTGCTTAGAAGATAAATCAAGTTCACCAAAGGGTAAAATATAATAGATGATATCCCTTGCCAGAATTTTTTCTCTCACATAATTGGCATAGGCCATATGGTCCTTTAACACATATGTAACTTAGATATAGTAAGGAGTGGCAGCAACCAATTTTGTTATTTCTCTTCATTTTCTGAATTAGTTTCCTAAGGCTACTTTAGCATACTGGTACAAACTTAGTGGCTCAAAACACACACATTTATTATCTTAAATTCTGAAACTAAGGAGTTCTAAATAGGCCTTTCTGTACCATTAGGGCTGCATAGTCTCTTTTTTTCTGGAGGAACTATAGAAAAATCCATTTTCTTGCTCTTTACAACTTTTAGAAGGTGCTTACATTCCTTGGCCCACGTCTTCCTTCCATCTTCAAAGTCAGAATTGGTCAGTTGAGTCTTACACTGAATCACTCTGACACTGACTCCTCTGCCTCTCTCACAAACATTTAAGGATGCTTGTGAATACACTGGGTCCACCTTGATGATCCAGGATAATCTCCCTATTTTAAGGTCATTTGATTAGTAACCTTAATTCCATCTGCAATCTTAATCCCTCTTTTCCATGTAATATACCATATTTATGAATTCCAGGGATTAGGTCATGAATATCTTTGAGAGACCATTATTCTGTCTACCACATTCTGCTTGTCAAATGATGCTATACAGTTTGTTCTTCTCTTCTTTGGTTGAAATCTTAGGCCACATAGGTTTTTCCAGTTTCTTAGTAATTTAAGTAATTTTAAAGTATATGCCCTATGAGTTTATTTTCAACACTCCTAACTGATGTTGAATTTTGACCTTTCCTATCTCCCTAATTATGCCTGCCACAGGCCTAGAAACTTGGAGTGGGAAAGGAGATGGGTATATGACTAACTTCAATTTGCTTCTTTATTACCTTCTCCCCATGTCTATAGCTGCTGTTTTCTACCTAGCCAGGCTCATGGAGGAAAAGTACTGTATTACAGACTTGTAGAGTTGTCTTCAGGCATTGATGCCTATTAATGTCAGATGCACAATTACTAGCTCTCTGTTTCTTTGGTTGCTTGTGTAGGTTCCCTGGAGATCCTCTACTGGGAACCTCCTCCTGCAGTTCCCATGATATGGTCAATGTGTCCCCTTAGCTATTTATAACTCCGTTTACAAAATCGGAGTTCTAGAATTCTTCCTCCTCCTGTTGGGGTCACATGGAACCTCCAGATAGTCAAATTGGACAGTTGACCCAGGCTAGCTCCCTTTCATGGTAGAAATCCAGGTTGGTCCCAACGCTGCCCTTAAGAAAATCCAGTCATATCTTATGACATTTAGACTTGACACATAATACAGAAGTTTACCAAACTCCAAGAGGCTTTTGTGAACCACACTAAGTGGTCCCCTTGAAATTCTTTTCATTGGCTTAAGGTAAGATAAAAGAGCACTTCCTCCTTGATGAACATGGAACAAAAAGAAATAAAACAGAAGCAATGCTTTTTAGAACTGTCCCTTTTACTTACTTCTATCAGTTTCTTAACATGCAGCCAACAATGAGTGGGATAAGGATGGGCAGAATGTGTTTTGCAATTCTTTTAGCATGCCATGAATAAGCAGTTCAGCATACGCACCCAACTTATGGGATTGTTCCTGGCACCCACTGAATTGCTCTTGAGCTTTGGTACCTCCGTGGAAAGTGATAAATATCTATATCATCACTGTATCTATTTTATAACAAAATTATATTTATGTAAGTATAACAGGGCATATTAAACAAATAGGACATTGGCATTGCTAGTGTAGACAGCCACACCTCAAGAATATTATTATTATTAAGTATCATTAGAGATAGGGTCTTGCTATGTTGCCCAGTCTGAAGCATAGTGGCTATTCACAAGCATGATCATAATGCACTGCACCCTCGAATTCCTTGCCTCAAGCGACTCTCCCACCAGGCCTAGTCCCAATAATCTTTTTTGAGACCAGTGGGTTACATTACATAAATCTTTTGTTTATAACCAGAGAAAGAGGAAGAATTTTGGTACAGGGCTGGGAGAAGAGTGGAAATGAGAGAGAAAGATACTAAAAAGCAGAAGTATGAAATGGTTTCTGTCCCCTTTCTAGACCCCGTACTACTATCCTGCCTCCCTAGTATTTAGAAGGGTGTAGGCAGAGAAGATATTGTGTTGAGACACATTTTTTGGAGACTCTGATCAAAAACAATGTTCATCTAGAGCCAAGTTGGCAAATCTTGGCACAGAGTAGAAAAAAAGGTCATCTTTGTCACCTCTACTTTGAACCGAGCACCACTTTGGCATTTTATGGACTAGTGACTCTGTAATTGCAAGATAGCACTCCAAGCATGGTCACTGTTATTCCCACATGGGTGCAAAAACAGTGGCAATGAGATAAGCAGCCCACAATAAATCTGTAAAAAAGAGGATTTGGTAGATCCTGTATGCTGAATACATGCCAAGGAATAAATAGATTCTATATGCTAAGGTAGGAAGCTTAGTGGTGTAGACTAAGTTAAAATACTTTGGATTATTGCTGTGAACATGACTTTATTTGTACCACAAAACTAGAAAGGGTAGGGACATTATAGATACATAGGATTTTACAGTTTACAAAAGCTTATCACATTATTTCAAGTAACTAAAGAATAGGCAGATTGTTATGCAAGTTGGATGAAAGACAAATTAAGAAGCTATCACAGTTAGGCATAAGATTGTACCACGCATTTAATACACTGAACTAACCGTGCAAGACTTTCTCTTTTGTACATTCAGGAGTTCTTCCTAAGGATTATGTTCATAGAACCCGCAACTTTGAAATAGAGAAACAATTCACTGAGTGATTTAAGTATTTAAAAAATAAGAATCACGTATAATACACACACAAAAATCTCTAGTCACTGGACTGAATTTTCAGTTTGTGTCCAGATACGCAGCACAACATAGCAGAGATCTGTTCTGAATTATCGTGAGCAGGAGTCACGAGACTCAGATACACCTACATCACCCACATACTGTTTAAAAGCCTTCCCTTTGATAATTGCATCATCTAGAAACTGAATGGCTTGGTAGAGAACTGAGGAAGCAAACGGAGTTTATAAAGTCTATGAGGTGTTCTGAAGAATAAGTAGAAAGAACACAGGAAAAAGAAAGTGGAAAGATCAAATTATTTTTAGCACTAAATACACATTTTGAATAGAGTACCTGTCTATTAATGACTATTAGATATTCCTGAAACTGTAACGGTTGGCCTTCTGTTTCTTTTGAATTTCCACTCTGCTACTGGATTTCCAGTTGGCTTATCTCTTCTGCCTCTCTGACTATATTCTCAGTGCTGTGCCATGACCCCTTTTATTTTCTGACCTCCTGTTAAATATAAAAAGTACTCAAAGTTCTGTGCTGTTTTTTTTCCTCTTCCTTCCTAAGCAATAGTTCTAGTCAACATTTCATACCAATGATTTTGACAATTGGATGATCCATAAAGATCTCATATCCAGGGCCGGGCGCGGTAGCTCACATCTGTAATCCCAGCACTTTGGGAGGCTGAGGTGGGTGGATTACGAGGTCAGGAGATCAAGACCATCCTGGCTAACATGGTGAAACCCCGTCTCTACTAAAAATACAAAAATTAGCCGGGTGTGTTGGTGGGTGCCTGTAGTCCCAGCTACTTGGGAGGCTGAGGCAGGAGAATGGCGTGAACCCGGGAGGCGGAGTTCGCAGTGAGCCCAGATAGCACCACTGCACTCTAGCCTGGGCGACAGAGCGAGACTTCCGTCTCAAAAATAAACAAACAAAAACCTCATATCCTATCATGTGTTCACAATCTCCATCCTGATTCTATCATTTAGCCATTTTCACAAATTAGAAACCTCCAAACAGCTTTAGGTATTTCCTTGAATCCCCATATCCAGTTAACCAACTGATTGATCTCATCCCTGTATCATTTCCTGTAGCTGCTTTTATTTTTCCATCCCTGCTGTCTTTCCTTTGTTATAACTTACCTTCTGCAATAACTTCCTAAATACCTCTCTGCTTCTCACCACCTTCCTTTAGTAAGCATCCACATCCCCTCTAGTCATCCTTCAAAAATACAGTTATGGTCAATACGACCTGCTAAGTTAAAACCTTTCCATCTTTTCTAATCAAAAAGCCTAAGTTATTTGATATAATCTTCAAGATCCATCACAGTTGAAATCTAAACTGCTTTATTAGTATTCTCATCAGTCCTTTTATTTGTTCTCCTTATTACTATTGGAGTATTGGGCACCTCCCACCTCAGCTTTATTCTCCTACTTACCCACCATCTCCTGAACAAAAAAAGATGCATAATACCTTACATCCTCTGAGCTCATGTTATTATCTTCATGTGGAATATCTTATTAGCACACAACGAATAGTAATGACAGCAATGGCTACATTTGTTGAGCAATTTCTATTGAACTATTCTAAGAGCTTGTCATTTATTACATAATTCAATCTTCACTCTACTCTCTGAGCTAAGTAGTATGATATTCATTTTATAGATGAAAAAACTGAGGCACAGAGTAGTTAAGCAACTCACCCAAAGTCACAGGGTGATATACTATGAATGTGTGTCCCCACCCGAATCTCATATTGAAATGTAATCCCCAATGCTGGAGGTGGGCCTAGTAGGAGATGACTGGATCACGAGGGTGGATTTCTCATGAATGGTTTAGCACCATCTGCTGGCTACTGTCCTGCTGATAGTGAGTGAGTTCTCATGAGACATGGTCATTTAAAAGTATGTAGCACCTCCCCCATTCACTCTCTTGCTCCTGTTTTTGCCTTGTGACGTGTCTGCTCCCCGTTTGCCTTCCACCATGATTGTAAGCTTCCTGAAGCCTCCCCAGAAGCCAAGCAGATGTCAGCATCATGCTTTCTGTATAGCCTGCAGAGCCATGAGCCAATTAAACCTCTTTTCTTTATAAATTACCGAGTTTCAGGTATTTCTTTATAGCAATGCAAAAATGGATTAAGACACAGGGCTTACAAACTTTACTGAAATTCTAGTATAAGGCTTTCCATTTCATTTTGTCTGATTATTAAAGCAACATTTTAAAGCAAGTATTATTATATAAATTTCACAGGAAATTGTGATTTACAGTGGTCTAACTCCAAAATCCTTGCTATTTCCAGAATAAAATATTTCCTCTCATCTAAGAAGAATACACAAGTTGTGTTGTTAGACTGAAATATGGGGATCTCCCATTTGGCGTAGTATTACTTTCTCCATGAAGCTTTTAGTAGGCCAGCCAAGTGATGATGCTGTACTGGCTTGGGTTACACATTTTATGAGCTGCCAGCTGGAACACAATCAGCCAAGGGAAGGAAATTTGTGAGAGCAACTAAATTATGAATCTGCTTGTGACATCCAACTAGCATAGCTCTGATAACATCATTGGCTGAGATAAATGTTACATAATATCCAGTCTATGGACTACACACAGGCTGTTTCTAATCTTTACATAGTGTTCCCAGATATCCTTTGAAAATCCATACCTGAGACATTATTTGGAGCAACCGACTTTGGATTTTTAGATTTTCCTATTTTCAAATATTTTTCTGAGTAAAACGGTGTGCTTGATTACAAATAAGAACGTTATGGCCTTCATGCTGATGAGAAGCATTTTCTGCCCTAGTCATGTGGGAGGCTGCTCTTGCCCCTCCTAATGCATCTGCAGAGGATATCACGCCATTCAAACATTGCACAACCACACTTTTTTTTTCCCCCAGGATGCTTGCTTTCGCTAGGTAACTAAAGAGGACATTTTGCAGCTCTGTGTCAAAGATCAAAATGAAAACAGCAAAATCACGGCTCACATTCCTTTTTGTGTAAAACTGAACAGCTTAAATTCACCAGCAATGTCCTGCCTTTGGGTTAGTGGCCAAAATTGAAACAACACATCTAGAAAAAAAAAAAAAAATCCATTATAAAAGTAGTCTGGGAGACTGTAGATCACTTGAAAGTTTTAGAAAAGTACCTCTTCCCAATGTTATTATTTGAAAATGATGTTACTGAGGGGCAGCGAGTGTTGTGCACTTTAGTTACACCCACAATAATTGCTGGCAGATGTATATAATTTCTAGTCAAAATTTCAAACCGAGACATTTGGTTTGGTCCTACGGATAATGAGGAAGTTATGCAGCAATTGTACCTCTGGATACTGGTTTGAATGCTGAAAAGTGAAAAGTTCCATCAAACCACAACGTAGACTATAACCACCACTATATCAGCCTTTGCCATGAAGAAGTCCTATTTCTGGGTAATGGCACATCTATTTTTCAGTCAATCAGGCTCACATCTTCTGCCACCTTTGAAGCCTTCTTCTGCCTGCCATAGACATTTAACATCTGTCTTAGCTCATGCAGGCTGATAAACTACCATAGACTACGTGGCTTATAAACAACAAACATTCAGATTTCAAAGTTCTGGAGATTAGGAAGTTCAAGATCAAGGTGCCAGCAAATCTGGTGTCTGGTGAGGACTCACTTCCTGATTTATAGCCAGTTGTCTTCTTGCTATGACCTCACATAGAAGAAGGGGTAAAGGATTTCTTTGGCACCTTTTTTATAAGGGTGCTAACTCCATTTATGAGGGTTTCACCCTCAAGACCTAATTATTTCCCAGAGGTTCCACCTCCAAATACCATCAAATTGAGAATTAGGTTTCAACACTTGAATTTTGGGAGGACATCTTCAGTGTATGTGGCATTATTCTCCTTTCCCCCCAACCCCCACCAAATTTATGTCATTCTCACATTACATCAACTCAAAAATCTAAGTCCAAAGTCTCATCTGAATTTCACCTAGATTAGATGTGTGTGAGACTCAAGGTATGATTCATTCTGAGGCCATTTTTTTAAACTTTTATTTTAAGCTCAATGGTACAAGTGCAGGTTTGTCACATAGGTAAACTTGTGTCATGGGGGTTTGTTGTACAGATTATTTCATCACCCAGGTATTAAGCCTAGTACCCATTAGTTATTTTTCCCGATCCTCTCCCTCCTCCCACCCTCCACCCTCTGATGGGCCCCGGTGTGTGTTGTTCTCCTCTATGTGTCCATGTGTTCTCAACATTTAGCTCCCACTCATAAGTGAGAACGTGCAGTATTTGGTTTTCTGTTCCTGTGTTAGCTTGGTACTGATAATGGCCTCAGTTCCATCCATATCCCTGTAAAGGATACTGTCTCATTCTTTTTTATGGATGCATAGTATTCCATGATGTATATGTGCCACATTTTCTTTATCCAGTCTACCATTGATGGGGTTTCAGATTAGTTCCATGTCTTTACTGTTGTGAATAGTGCTGCAGTGAACATACGTGTGCATGTGTCTTTATAATATTAATAGAATGATTTATATTCCTTTGGGTATATACTCAGTAATGGGATTGCCATCCTAAACAAGTTATGCATTTCCAAAAACAATGATGGGACAGTCACAGGACAGACATTCTCATTCTAACAGAGAGGAGGAAAGGAAGAAAGGAGTGACTGGTCCCAAGTAGTCCAAAATCTAACAGGGCAACAACGCTAAACCTTAAGCAACATTAAAAACTGAGAATAATCTTTGTTTGACTCAATGCTCCGCCCTCCAATCCTACTGTGCCAGAAGTCCTTCTTTATAGACACACCCAGATAGTGATCCTGACCCCACAGCTTTTCCAGATAGGAATTAGGCCCTCAAGGTTCTGGCAACCCTGCCCCCATGGCTTTGTCCAGCCCATTCCCCACAGCTTGGGCAGATGACCCTGTAGCAGCTCTTTACCTGAAGTTTTGCTCCTGCAGCAGCTCTGTACCTAGCTCCAGACTATCCAGGGCAGGAGTCTCTGAGCCCAGAGCTTAGTTAGGAGGCCCTGTCCTTTCATACGTAGGTGGAGTTAGCCATGCAGTTAAGCGGAAATACGATGTATGCATCAGTATCAATCCCCGGAAGAAGAACACCAAGCACTAATTATCAATCCCAGGAGAGGACTCTTACCACTTGACTAATTTTTGCTAAAGTTCTTAGATCTGGCAGAAGGTTTTATATAAATGCAGCTGCCAGAGATTTTGCACAAACCCAACTGGCAGAGTATAAATCCAGTGAGACAGAACACTTACAAAGCGCATCAGGCAAAGCAACTTTATTACTCACAGATAGGCAATAAGAATCAATGGAACGCCTAGGATCCATGATAAACTGGTTCCCCCAAGGCTCAGGAAAGCTTTCCAGGACAGATGAGATCTTGTCTGCAAGTGCCCTGCTTTGCACTACAGATGAAAGACCCTGAAATCATTCTGCTCTGGGTTTTATACCCTAGGGGCTAACTGGATTGCTGGGCTGAAATGCTGCAGGAGGTCCTCTTCTAGGAGGGATGCAAAGATAGTCCAGGCTGTATTGAACTCTTCCTCCTTATCTCAGGATGTTGCATTCTCAGAATATTCTGCCCAAGAGTTGCAAGCAAGAAGGGGATTGGTTGGGCCAGCCAAGATCACCCAGGAACCCGTCTTCCTGCATATGACCCCCAGGCTCATGCACTTTACACACCTGCAGAGACTACACCCATCTGAGGCACAACCACTGTGGCCTGTGCCACATCTGGACTCACCAGAGCCACAACTGGGGTGGCTGAGGAGTAGTGCTGTAGTGAAGGGAGCAAAACCTGCAATGTGTCACTGGGAAGTGTGTCCCCACGGTCCCAGAAGCACAGGGGTCCCTCCTTTACATTCTTCCCTTGTCTTGAACAGTAACTTCTGGCCACTGTTGAGATGACTAATCTCTATCAGATGGTCATTTGTCCACACCCTGAAAGTTCTCTTCTGACAATGCTTTCTTGATTTTTGTATTATGGATAGGCTACAAATTTTCCAATATTAAATTTCTGTTTCCATTTTGCTTAACAATTCCATCTTTAACCATTTCCCCTCTTCTCACAATTTTCTATAAGCAGTCAAGAGAATCCAGTAAAGACCTTCAACACTTTGCTCAGACATGTCCTCAGCAAAATACTCAATTTCTTCACTCACAAGTTCTACTTTCCACAAAACACTAGGACACAAACGCAAATCAGCCAAGTTCTTTAGTACTTTATAACAAAGACGGCCTTGCCTTCATGATTCAAAAACATGTTCCTCATTTTTGTCTGAGATCTCATAAGAATGACCTTTATCAGCCATATTTCTACTAACATTCTGTTCAGGGTCACTTAGGTTTGTTTTGTTTTGTTTTGTTTGAGATAGAGTCTTGCTGTGTTATCAGGCTAGAGTGCAGCGGCATGATCTCGGTTCTCTGCAACCTCTGCCTCCCAGGTTCAAGCGATTCTCCTGCTTCAGCCTCCTGACTAGCTGGGATTACAGGCGCTCACCACCTGCCCAAACAATTGTTGTATTTTTAGTAGAGACAGGGCTTCACCATGTTGGCCAGGCTGGTCTCGAACTCCTGACCTCACGTGATCCGCCCGCCTCAGCCTCCCAAAGTGCTGGTTTTACAGGCATAAGCCACCACGCCTGGCCACTTAGGTTTTTTCTAAGAAGATTTAGGTTTTCTCTAAACCCCTCCTCCTCTCGATTCCTCTTTAGAATTGCTCCTAAGAATCTATTCCTGGCAATATAAGTGTTTTCTTTATGCACCTCAAACTCTTCAGCTTCAATCTTTTACCCAGTGCCAAAGCGAGTCCTCCATTTTTATATACTTGTTATGGCAGTACTCCACTTTTCAGCACCAATTTTTGCTGTAGCCTATCCTGGCTGCTACAACAAATTGCCATAGACTGGCTGCCTTAGGAACAATAAACATTTCTCACAGTTCTTGAGGCAGAAAGTTCAAGATCAAGATGGAGGTGGATTTGGTATCCTATAAAGGCTCATTTCATATTTCACAGACAGACAGCTGTCTTCTCACTGTGTATTCACATTGTAGAAAGGGAAAAGGAACACTTTCAAGAACTTTTTATAAGGGCTTTAAACCCATTCATGAGGGCTTGGCCCTCATAACTTAATCACCTCTCAAAGTGATTGGCCCTCATGACAAATCACCTCTCGAATCCACCTCCTACTACCACCACCTTGGAGATTAAGATTTCAACATATGAATTGAAGAGTGGGCAGGAGGGAACACAAATATTTAAGCTATAGCACCTAATAAACCATAGTCAATCTCTTTTTGATTGTCAGCTTTGTTTCCTCCCTTGCTCTAGGATTAGGACTTCATTATATTTTTCAAAAAGCTTTTCTTTTTCATTTGTGTTTTGCAATTATTTAAAAGAAATTTGGATTAGAAGTCCTAATGTTCAACACTGAACAAATCTCTTTAGTTATTTTCTATTTTTCCAGCGTTCTAACAGCCTTATTACAAATATAAAGGAAATATTTCAATGAGAAAAGTCTATCTCCACCTTATTATAAAAACGTCTCAACTTTTTGTTTTTTTGAAGTCCCCTACCAATTCTATTTTATACACATAACTAGCTGTGCTCCTATATAAATCAGTTAACATTGGGAGGCCAAGGTGCGTGGATCACGAGGTCAGGACATCGAGACCATCCTGGCTAACACGGTGACAGCCCGTGTCTACTAAAAAAAAAAAAAAAAAGCTAGGTTTGGTGGCACACCCCTGTAGTCCCAGCTACTCAGGAGGCTGAGGCAGGAGAATGGCGTGAACCCGGGAGGCAGAGCTTGCAGTGAACCGAGATTGCGCCACTGCACTCCAGCCTGGGCGACAGAGCAAGACTCCATCTCAAAAAAATAAATAAATATAAATAAATAAATAAATAAATAAAAATCAGTTAACAAGATGAGATTTGGGTAGGCCCAGAGAGCCAAACCATATCATTTAACTCTTTAGTTCATTTGGAAATTTCTTAGAGTATGTTCTGTGGTCATATTCCATAAATACAGACAATCACATGGAAGTTTTTGGTTTTCCTTAAACAAAAATTAGTACAACCAACCCCTAGAGATATACATTTAGTATGTCTAGGGTTAAATATATATGTACATATAAAATTAATACAATTATGTAAGTATAATTAGCATAAACATTTTATGATTATAATACATATATTATCTAATTTTTAAAAGTTTCAAGTTGAGGAAGAGTAAATAAATAATAAAGCAGAGTATTGTTTAACAAAACAATGTTTGACTCATTATTTTCTCCAAAATTGGTGGTCTCTAATTTCTTTCTTAATTAATATATTGTATAACACTCATCCCCCATTGTTTCAGTTCTAATATTTCCCGTGTAAAAGTGAGTCATAGGGTCCAATGCGCCTGGCTAGCAGCATCGACTACAGGGCATCTACAGGCAGGGTTCGCTGAATAGGGGAGACAGAGCTACCTGTCTAGTATGATGATCGGGCTCTATGGAGGATAGTAATCTAGAGCTTAAGATGGGAAAACAAGACCTTACTGCAAAAATGAAACCTGATGAAACTCCTATATTTGACCAGAGTACTCAAAGTACTAGCCTGGAGTCAGAATACATCTAGATTTTCTCCAGCCGCTTCCCCAACACGTCCTGGAGGAGACCTGTTTTGAGACCTGTTTGTACTGCTGACTTAAGTAGAGGGGTGTGTGTGTGTGTGTGTGTGTGTGTGTGTGTGTGTGTGTGTGTTAAGATAACGGGGCCAGCTGACAAGAGAGACTGGAGTTGTGAACCCTGAACAATTTATGAAATCTTTTGAGCATATAAAGAAATCTGGGGACTATCATGTTACAGATGTAGAAGATGCAACTCTAGGACAGATTGTTGCTACAGCAGCTCTGATAATAGAACACAAATTCATCCATTTCTGTTCTAAGAGAGGAAGAATAGAAGATGTTATCATTAACGACGAATGCAGAGAAAAGCAGCTTGGCAAGTTGTTATTATCAACTCTGACTTTGCTAAGCTAGAAACTGAACTGTTATAAGATTTCCCTTGAATTTCTACCACAAAACGTTGGTTTGTATAAAAAGCTTGGATACACTAGATCTGAGGAAAACCGCATGGGCTGGAGGTTTCTAAACTAAAAATCTTTTCTAGAAAATTGTTAAAGGGGCTAATGCTGCAAGTCTATACTCCTTGCAGAGTTAAAATAATGTATTGCTGCATCCCAGTAACCTCCATAAGTACCGGACTGAAAAAAAACATGGCAATACTATAAGTATAATGACATTCAGAAGATTATTTTGGGCTGGTGGGATGTGTGTGAATTTAGATTACAAACCAATATTATAAAGGGAATGATTTTTAACCAAAGGAATATATTTTTAGCTTGAATCTTTTATTGAATTTTTTTTTTTAAGTTTGGCTTCATTTCTTGGTAGTCAAGATGATGGGTAGTAAGGAGTCATATGTCTGCTGTGTTGCTCATTTTTAAAAAGTGTATGTTGAATAAGGCTGTTTCTTATCACATGCAAAAAATTAAATATTTTTGTTTCAAAGAAACATATCTCAATACACTTAGGGCTGTATCATTTCCCACATATTAAGTGAGGATGGATAAATTAGTTATTACAACTAAACATAGTACAGTCCAACATGTGGTGATAGTAATGCAGGCAAACTTGTTTAGCCTTTTAAAGAAGTGTAGAAGAAATGAAAATGCTTCATTTGACAAGATTCAAAGTAAAATAATTTAAAAGTTTTACTAGAAGTTTGTACAGTTCTGTGTAGATAAAAAGCACCATTTTTCTTATTTGTGAAATATAATTATTCATTTGTTAAAAATACTGAAAAGCAATTACATTAGAAATCTAAGGTATTTTTAACAGTGAATTAGCAAATCTCAGCAGATGTATTTCTACCCCAGTGTTTCATTTCATGGGCATCTGAAGCCCATGGGCTTCTTTTCATGGGCCTCTGAAGTAACATTTTTATCAAAAATGGAATATTAGAGAATTGAGTGGAATACAATATTTTAAAATGTACTGATATTGTTTGTAGGCTCCACCCAAATCTCATGTTGAATTGTAATCCCCGGTATTGGAGGTGGAGTCTGGAGGGAGGTGATTGGATCTTGGGGCCAGATCCCTTATGAATTACTAATCCCTCATGAATTATTGATTATGCTCTCCATTCACCTTCAAGTATCCTGAGGCACCTTTTGTCACCTGCTCTCTATGCTCAGAATATCTGGCTGTAATCCAAACTTCTGCAACATCCAAACATCTTTCAGGATATAGTTCAAGTGTTCTTGTCTTCTGCATGATGCTTTCTCCGAGGTTCTCAACCAGAAGTAATCCATCTCCATTTTCCACAGAATTTTAATTTCATGCATTTGATTTATACTTTTTTTCCTTCTCAAGTTTGTGAGCAAATATCACTAGAAAGAAGACTCTTGAAGAGGAACTCTTTTCTTTCTAGTGATATTTTTTTATCTCTGTATTCCCCATCAGGCTTACAACAATGCTTTCATAAAAGCAGAGATATGAAAATTATGCAATATAAAATGGTGCTTTTTCTTTGTGTAACTAATAACTACAATCCTGTAGGAAATTGTAATTCACAGTGATTTTTGCAACTATTGTCCTAATACAATCTTACAACAAACCTGGAGGAAGGAATTAATAGCATGGACATTTGGTAGATGAAGAAATTGGAGGTCAGAGAGGCTGGTTGGTAGGACACTTGGGTTTTCAACCAAAGCCAGACCCATAGGGTCTGATTACTTCTCTCCGCATTTCCTCTCACCCTATTCATTCCCCAACACAAAAACACAAATTCTATTCCACTCTGTCAGCTGCACTTATACTTGGTTGACACTTATTCTTCATCTTACAACTACAAGCAAGCTTTCAACTTTATCCACGACATTACTCTAAGTATTAAAAAACATCATAAAAACATTTATATTAATAAGTATGAGATTACTATTAATGTCTAAGAGACATCCATAAGCTAGGATTTTATTTCCTTTCTTATATACAATGTTATGATTCCTGGAGCACTCAAAAGAAATTTGTTTTACCATTAATGTCCAAAGGACTGTTTTTTGATGCCCAACACTTGCTTAAAAATTATGTTTACTTTATATTTGAATCATGACTTTTTTTGAATAGCTCTTTGTTCATTCTGGTGATTTCTATTGTCTTTTAAGAACATTATTTGCATTTACCAAATCTTCAGCTTTCCATGTTTTAAATGACTTTATTCAATGCCACATTTTTTTCTTAAAATATTTCACCCCTTTTCCCATAACATCATCTTTCTGCTTCAGTCTGAGTTATTGGGTCTGACAGGAAGTACCCTGAAACCTACATCTCTTTAATGCTAAATTAGACCTGCTGTAACATGGATCTGGTATCTTCTAATTTTTGCTTCTACTCCTGATTTCTTTTAGTTCATATTTAAGTAACTTCCTAAGACAAGAGTGAATGAAAAGTAAACTTTATGAATCATGAATGCCTTTATGGCATACTCACACTTGATTTATAATTCATGGATACAGAATTTGAAGATTAAAAATATTTTTTTCTCATAAATCTGAAGAAATTGTTTCATCTACTTCCACATCTAGTATTATTGATGAGGATCATAATATTAGCCTGATTAATGCCTCTTTGGTAGTGATTTTTTTTTTTAATTTCAGTCTTCAAAATTTTAGAAGCTTTTCTTAATTTTTAGTGCTTGGATAAATAATCAGAATGTACACAGGGATGTATGTCTTTTTTTAATTTATGGTCTCTTAAGAGACTTATTGATAGCACTTTTCCCTATGCAGATTCTCAGTCAATAGATTTATTTTTTGAAGTCTAGTTACAGGCCACAGTATTACAGCATCATTAGAGAATTTGCTTGAATATCAGAGTCAAATGGCTTCTTAACATTTAGACAAAATTAGGAGGATATAGTGCTGCTGCACCGGAACAACCTATTCTGCCCCTCACAGTGACACAGTATCTCCCTAGAGGAGCCAAAAGGGATACCAGCCAACTTTACATGGAGAATTTGCCCCTAAGTAAAAGCAAGACAGAGCTGAGCAATTGTTGATTTTATCATCACAAAGTTATCCATAATATAAATTACTCCATGTCCCCTGGGACAGAGCAACAGGTGAAAAGAAGCTTTGAGTAACAGTAAATGTTTTTTTCTTAGAGCAAAAATATCACAAATAGGAAAGAAGTGTTCCTCACTAACAGACCTGAGGTGGGTTCTTGAATCTGAAGTGTGTTCTGTATTAACTGTGGGAAATTTTTCTATAATTTAATAAATCTTTCATTTTTGTTTTCTTCATTTTTTCTTTCTGTGCCTTTTATTTACAGGATATTGACTAATAGGACTATTTCTATTTTTTCTATTTATGTATATTCCATGTCTATTTTTTGCTTCATATTTTGGAAACTTCATTGATTTTCTTTGCAATCCTCCTATTGAGTATTTTCAAACTGTCACAGTTTAAATCATTAAAATCTTTTTTCTTATTATGGTGGTTTGTTTTTCATGATGCATTATATTTTTAAACACATTTGAGTGTTAATTTCTACCAGCACTAGTATAAAACAGAACATACCTCACATATCTAAAACATACCAAAATTATGACCATTCTACACAATTTAGTCTTTCTCTAGTGTTTGCTATCTTAATGAGAGGCTGTCAGATCGGTTTTCAATACAGTTATCTCCACCTCATCTCTTGGACTATCTCATTTTTTTTTTTTTTTTTGAGACGGAGTCTCGCTCTGTCGACCAGGCTGGAGTGCAGTGGCGCAATCTCGGCTCACTGCAAGCTCCGCCTCCCGGGTTCACGCCATTCTCCTACCTCAGCCTCCCCAGTAGCTGGGACTACAGGCGCCCGCCACTGCGCCCGGCTAATTTTTTCTATTTTTAGTAGAGACGGGGTTTCACCATGATCTCGATCTCCTGACCTTGTGATCCGCCCGCCTCGGCCTCCCAAAGTGCTGGGATTACAGGCGTGAGCCACCGCGCCCGGCCTGGACTATCTCATTTTTAAGGGACACCTTTCCTAACTTCTGCAAAGCCTACTTCTCCGTCTTCACACTTTTCCCAACATCAACTTCTCATTTGTCTTCTTGATGATTTTATTGGTTGTCTCTGCCACTAGATGTAAAGGCAGAAACTGCACCTATTTTTGTTCACCATGTATAGTGCCTGTGACTTGACAGACAACAGACAGTCATTAAATATCTGTGAATGAATAAAAGAACCTATGCATGAATATATAATTATGATATCTCATTGCTATAAAATTTTAGAGGCCAGGTTATGTCAAGGAAAGTTGCATTGCAATGAAAACTACTTATGATTTTGTTAATATGTTAGTTTAAATTATCCCTTTGAGGAATTTGTATTTGAGTTTTAAATGAGTTAGAAGTGGTTACTTGTAATTTTTTTTTTTATCTGTAATGAGATTCTGTGTTGGAAATTAGCTGTTTTAATTTTTTAAAAATATACTTTATTTTTAAAGCAATTTTAAGTTTACAAAATAAATTGAAAGGAAGATACAGAGATTTTTCATATGCCCCTACCCATACATAGTCACAGCTTCCCCCATTACCAGCATCTCCCATTACAGTAGTACATTTGTTATAACTGATTAATTTACATTGACATATTACCAGCCAAAATCCATAGTTTACATTCAGGGTTCATTCTTGGTGCTGTACATTCTGTGGGTTTAGGTAATTCATAATGACATGAATTCACCATTTGAATGTCATACAGATCAATATCACTGCTCTAAAATTCCTCTTTGCTATGCCTCTTCATTCCTCTCTCTCCACTAAGCCCTGGCAACCACTGATCTTTTTACCATCTCCACAATATTACCTTTTCCAGAATGTTATATAGTTGGAATTACACAGTATATTAGTCTTTTGGATTGGTTTATTTCATTTAGTATAATATTCATTTAAGTTTCTACCATGTGTTTTCATGACTTGATAGCTATATATTTTTTTAAGGCCGAGCAATATTCCATGATCAGGATGTACCACAGTTTATTCATTCACTTATCAAAGGACATGTTGGTTGCTTCCAAGTTTTGGTGATTATGAACAAAGCTGCTAGAAATATCTGTATGCAGGTTTTCATGTGGACTTAGCCTTTATCTCCTTTGGGTAAATACCAATTATCACAATTTCTGAATCATATGGTACGAGTATGTTTAGCTTTGGAAGAAACCTCCAAACTGTCTCCCAAAGTGGCTGCAGCATTTTGCATTTTCATCAGCCACGAATGTGTGTTGCTGTTGGTTCACATCTTTGTCAGTATTTGGTGATGTCAGTGTTGGATTTCGGTCATTTTAATAGGTGTGTATTGGTATCTTAGAATTATTGTTTTAATTTGCATTTCTGTGATGACATAGGAGGTAGAACATCTTTCATTTGCTTATTTTCATTCATATATCTTTTTTGGTGAGGTGTCTGTTAAAATCTTTGGCCATTTTTAAATCAGGTCATTTGTTTCTTGTTTTTCTATCTTTAATTTGTATTGTTACCCCAACCTCTATGCCTATATATGATCTCCTACCTCCAAGAAGCAGACTATATGCTATTAAGAGGAAGAAACAATAATAGTTACTATGTAAATACATATTTGGGATGATGTTGAAAAGTGTTATGGAGTAAAACAAAACAGCGCAAAGGAAACAATATGTGCTGGAGGACAGGTTTTGCTGTTGTCGTGTTTAGTAAGTTTTAATATTGAGTGGTCAGGGAAGGTGTCACTGTAAAGATATCCTTTGTACAGAGTTCAGAAGGAAGGGGGCAAGCCATGTAGCCATCTAGTTTAAAAGTATGTTGGACAGCTTTTTAAAAATAACTGCAAAGACCATTAAATAGAAACAAGTTTGACATCGTTGAGGAACATTAATACCTTACCTGTATGACTGAAGCAAAATAATTAAGGAAAAATATAATAGACGAGTTTAGGGCAGTGGCCAGGATGCATATCGTGTGTGCCTTTGGTAAGGGTTTTGAGTTTTATCCTGAATGAAATGGGAAACCATTGAATATCATTTTATACACCAAGCACTATTAAGCCTTGAAGATAATTAAGTTGTATCTCTAAGGAGCTGACAATTCAATATTGGAGACAGGCATGTAGTTAAAACAGCATTATAGACGATGAAACACTATGCAGAGGAAATTTTCAGGAAGTAACAATGAAGTCCATCTATCCCATCAGAGGATGTCATAACTTAGAAAGAAGTAGAGATGTAGAAACAATCTCATCCATCTTTCTTTGTTTCTCAGAGTTCTGATTTTTAATGGGCTCCAATAACAGGTCTCGGAGTCTTCAAATTGTTGAGTCAATCCTGGGAAGACAGCCAGAGCTTATTTACAGAGACCTAGAAAGACTCAGAATAAATTGCTGCTACAGTGCAGGTAACCTGAGTCTTCATGCATTCTCCTGGTTATATCATCCCTATTCTCTGACCTTCTGCCATCTTGGAAAAATCTATTTGATTGAGCTTTTTCTACAGTTTTTCTGATTAGCATTTCACATCCCAGCTAACTGTAGTTGCTCCCTTTATTCAGAGGCAATCTTTCAATGGGGCCCTCTATCAATGTCCAATCAGGGAAACAGAAATCACTGAAGGTATTTCAGGCAGAAAGGGATTTAATATAGGGTATCATTTACAAAATATTAGAATGTCTGGAGAAACAAAAGAGGAAAGCTAATGTTACAAAGAAGTCTGCAGCCACAGGGAGCCTCTATTTTCACTACAGATTGCAGGAGCTGGCATTCTCCATGACATTCTTAGAGGAGATGCTGCTGCTGCTGCTGCTGTTCATTAGGAAACCAAAAGCCTGTCAATGCGCTGCCAGTAATTGAAATGTCATCCACCTTCCTCAGGCCTTCTAATCCCATGTAAGTGCTTCCCACTCATCTAACATAAATGTAACTGGCAAGTAAGATGATCAATTCATCCTCATTTGCCAAGGAATTTTCAAGTTTTAGCAGTGAAAAACTTATATCTCTGGAAACCCAGGCAAACTAGTCCTATTGATATCTAATAGGCAAAGGAAATTGGGCAACGTAGTTTTCAGGCTTCCAGTCTCAGCAGTACAAAGGAGAGTAAAGAAAAGTTGCTCTGGGGCTGAGTACCAGCAACAGTTCTCGAACACAGTTGCTTTAAGGAAAATACAGATGACTTACAACCAATATGGCACCCCTACTTAAATGTGAGCATGCCGATTATTCAGAACTCCTGTTGTGACTCTGATGATTGACCACTGACCATGAAAAGGCCAGACTTTAAGTCTAGGATTTTTGTAAGATTAAGATGATTATTATATAGCACAAATTCAATAAAAGGTTGAAATTACTATTTATAAATACACAGTAGTAATATGTTACTATTACTACTGCTACTACTAACAGGAAGAATAGTAACTGATGAGCAAAAAGAGGCTGTAAAGAGAATAATGAAATTGAGGACAGGCATGGAAAAAGAGTAACAAAAACCAATTCACTAGTTGACTTCTCTAGTTTCAAAGGGCAGAGCTGACATTTTGTGACTATTCTCATTCCTCCCAAAATGTAGTTCTAGACATTTCTAATGCCTCCCAGAGGAGGAAGTAAACCCATTTTCCTGGTATAATTGTGGCTATGGGGCTTAGCTTTTTGAAGGAGCCAAGAACCACCTCACTCCTATCCCTGCCCAATGGCTCTTGCTATGCTAAAAGGCAAGGAATATTCCACTGTCAAAACACACAATAAAGCAATGACTAAATATCATTTTAAACATTAAAGAATGTCATGCAAGTTTTTGGTAGCAAGAGGAATTCACTACACATTCACTGGGAGCAGAATCTTTGCTTGGCTATGATTTTGCTTGCATGGCTTTCAAAAATTTCCATAAAATGTATTTAGATTTTATGCCATTATTTTGGATTATCAAGTAAACATTTAATAATAAGACTGGTAATAAATTGCCCTTTAGGCAGGATGGTGAAATCTAGAAATGGCTTCCCTGACACTGAAGAGCAGATAGCAACTCCAGACCTCTGTGTTTCTCACAAAATTGTGTAGAGAGGGTTTTCAGAGTTCTCAGACTAGAGCCCAAAGTTCATCCCTTAACAGAGCTTTCATCATGTGTTCTTGTTTACAATCCTGTGTTCTGGCTGCCAGACAGGGCACTCACAGCTTTCTAACCTGAATGTATAGACACTGCATGTTTATCCATCCTGGGGCTCTGACATCTGATGCCCAGCTGTGCTGACGTCCGAAGAATGGACTCCAGAGGCAAGGCTCCAGTGACTGCTCCCAGGGAACAACTCCCAGGGAGGGACACAAATCCATCACAGATGACAGAGGAGGGAGGCTCCAGGGAAAGGCAGCTGAGACTGCAAGGAAGTTCAGTAGGGAAAATTTTTGCTGGGTGTGCACATATGATTTGGGGATTGTAGAAACAGCTAAAGAGTTGCTAATGGACCATTTATTTCTCAGAGCAGAAAATGGCAGAGTTCTATATTTTTTTCATGACGTGTTACATTTGCTCTCCCATCCTCTTATGTGGAATGCACATCTACATGTGCCCTCTTTGACTCTTTCACAGTAATGCTCTTTTTCACTCTCCTTATTCATGCATCCATTCATTTCATTCATTCATCTAGTTATTCATCCCCTTTTTGATATTAAATGCTTGGACTGTGTCAGGCACTGTGCTAGGAACTAGGAACACAAGAAATAAAAGGAAGTATTTATTCAAGGGGATTTCTTCTCTCTTCCATGGTCAACAGTAAGCATGTAATTCAAATGCATTTTGAAAAGCACATATAGTGGTTCAATATATTAAAAGCCACTATGAGAAAACCTCCATTTTTCCTGATATCCTGTCCAAGGGTAAGCATGTTTGTTTTTAGACCCCCTGAGACTAATAGACGTGGCTTTTGATACAGTGGTGGAGTTGTGGGTGAAGAAAGGCACAAATGAGAGACAGCGGTCAGAAAAGAGAAACAGTTACTTCCCGTGGGCCAGATATTTTACCAAAGACTCTGCTGATGAGTGAAACATTGGCCCAGGCTTAACCTGTGGTCAACTAAATTATGACTACATCTACCATCACAACATTTGGGGAATTTTTTACAAGCTGTGTCAAAAATGTTTACCTCTCTCTTGCACTTTCTCAACTTATTTAAACACACACACACACATACACACACACCCCCAAATGCTGAATTTTATGTATATATTTTTCCTGTTGAATTTTGTCCTATTGGTTAAATTCATTATCTAAATCTGGTGAAATCATTAGGAACGTTGCTTTTGTCATCTATTATTGCAACTACTCCACCCAGCTTTATGTCTTTTGAACATTTCACAATCATGTCTTCTCTTTTTTCTCTGTGCAATCCATCTACCACATGGCAACCAGAGTGATCTTTCTAAAGTAAAAGCAAAACAACAACAACAACAAAACCAATCTTCTTTTTCCCCAACCCACATATAGTTTTAATGTGGAAAATGCCTCAGTGTGGATCAAGACTTTCAAAATTTCCCCCTTGTTTGCCTCTTCTTCAACTCCTGACACTAACTCTCCCTTACTTCCAAGTGGATTGAACTACTTAGAAGCTCTCAGAACTCAGCATACACCTGCTGTCTACCTACTTGCCCCAATCTTCCTTTTAGGATGCACTTTTCTTTTTAATCATCCTTAAAAAACACTATTCTTCTTTCAGGCATCTGCCATATTGCACCTTCGCTGGAAAAGCCTTTTTTGGAAACACGCACATCCACATCCCCTCCTTCAGGCTAGTGTTTCATTCTCTGTGTTTTCATGGTAATTTACAGATACTCTAATATGCCACTTGTAACATCAGTTAAAACTCAGCTTGTCAACTCTATAATGCTCATACAGTCACCTCAGTATTCTGGTAAGATGCAGATTCTGATTCAGTTGTTCTGAGATGGTGAGGTCTGAAAGCCTGGATTTCTAGTAAGTTCCTAGGTTAGGCATGCTGATGCTACTATCACAGGACACTTTGAGTAGGAAGAATCTAACTCTTTGTATATGTTTCCTTTCTCCACTGTGAACTGCTTGAAATGAGAGCCTGTGACTTACTCATCTTTGATTCTTTAGGTCCCAACACACATATGAAGATGAAAAACATTTTAGATGAATTGGTTTTGTGTTATTATCCGATAACAGTTATTTGTTGTTTTGTTTCATATTTGACATCAAACAATTTTGAGATTCAGAGAATTTCTGCTTTGGGTATCTTTTTTTTCTGTCTTTTTTTTCTTTTAAGTTTGAGGGTACATGTGAGGGGTTGTTACATAGATAAACACACATCACAGGGATTTGTTGTATATGTTATCTCATCACCCAGGTACAGTTTTTTAAAATGTTGAACAGAGCTATAAGAAACTAATCTTCATGTTGACATTTATATGATTCCAACATTTCATTCAAAATAACTCGGCTTTTACATTTTTGACACAGGTTGAAAACTAATTGCTGAAAGGGGAGCTCTAGACAGTACCTTTTCTAATGTTTGCTGAGATACAGCAAAGGATGTAAAAATAAGTTGGTGACAAATACTAATATTTATGTTAGGGTACTTGCATAAGCCTTATGGAAACCACTTTCCCATACATATTTCTTTCAATGTTCATTTACAACCACTGTGTAAGATAGAGTATATACGTTAAGGACACATAGATTCACTGGTTTTGATGCCTGACTCTGCCATTTACCAGCTGTGTGATCTTGGGAAATTACATAAAATCTTTTAGCTTCTACTCACCATCTGTAAAATGGAGATGGTAATAGTTTTTCTGCCTCATAGGGTTTATTGAGAATAAATGTGTTAATATGCATGAGGTTTTTAGACCAGTGCTTGCATGTATTCAGTGTAAGTATGGGCCATTATTATTTACTTATTTATTCAAAATATTTGAGTCCCTGCTCTATGTCACACGCTGTGGTCTATGCTGGAACTACAGTGATGCATAAGATAATACATCTCTTCTCAAGGAGCACATTGTCTTGGAAAATCAGACAATAACCAAGTAAACAAACAAATAGTTAAAAGTTGACATGTGTGCTGTATAGTAGCCAAACAGGGCCATATCACAGAGCAGAAAGGAGAGTGGAAAGCTAGTTAAATAAGGTAGTCATGATCAGAAAAGCCATCCCTACCAAGGGGACTTTGAATTTAAGACCTGAAGGGGATTAAGCCAGTCAGGGATGAGCAGAAGTGAGAACATTCCAGGCAACAGAAACAGCCTTTGCAAAGATCTGAGGTAGGAAATAAATATATGACCATAACCCTCTTCTATGGGATGAAACTGAAGCAAAGTGAGGTTAAGTGTTTTGCCCATTGTTCAATCCTAACCTCCATCAAAGAGGAGATCACAACCCAAATTCCTGATTAATATGGCTCTTATCATTATACCATGTTGTGTATCCACAACATGGAAGGAAAACCAAAGTGGCCAGCTATTTGTTCATGAGATTGGTTCAAACACTTCCCAGTCTGAAAGAATTATACATTTAAACCAGCCTTGTCATCTATAGGTAGAGATGGATAGAGGATGACAGGAAAACCCAGGTCTTCTTCATAAAGCTATCCAGAAAAAACCTGAAATATTCTAAATTCTCATTTAAACATGTTTCCATAGTGTATTAGCTGGTTTTCACTAGGTTATGCAAAAATAAATTACTCCAAAATTAAAATTATAATGTTCAAAAAATTTTTATTTCTTGCTTGTCTTGCATTTTGGTGATGATGTTGTTGTTGCTCTGTTCATCCCAGGGTGCAGCTGAAGAAATTAGACTCTATGGGACATTCTGACCTATTAGCAAATGGAAAAGAATGAGGGCATAATCATGCAATGGCTCTTAAATGTCCTTGAAGAATTTCATACCACTTTCACTCATGCAAGGAAAAGTAGTTTGGCCAAAATCAATTTGATGGCCAAATGTAACACCAACAAGGTAGAAATTGGAGGGGACATATAATATTTTCCCAACGGGATGCAATATATACAACAATAATATGATATACCACATGTACTAAACAGAGACATTCAAAATGTGTCTCATCTGAATTTAGAATAATTCAACAGCTATTGAAATATTGAGATATGCGAAGTGCTTATTATCAGGATTTTGAGAGGAATTTTATTCTACTTGATCCACATATTTATTCACTAATTATTGAGTGCTGCTATAGACAAAAATCTGTATATTTCCTCTTTACTTTTAAATCTATACTTCTCTATATGAAAAATGAAAAACCCTATTTGCAAGGGGGAACTAACGCAACTCAGGCAAATATTTGTTTGCAAACCATATGTAGAGAAAAAGAAAGAAATCATATTCTTTAAAATACATTTTATTATAATAAAATATGGAGATGGAGGCTTGCTATGTTGCCCAGGCTGGTCTCCAACTAAGCTCAAGCAATCCTCCTACCTCGGCCTTCCAAAATGCACAAGCATGAACCACCACACCCAGGCAGGAATCATATCCTTTGCCTTAGTTATAATATGTAAAAACATATGGTTAAATTTTAACTATTGTTTACACCAACATGGAGAGCCTTCTCTTTTTCTCTCTTTCTGCTTTCTTCCAGAATCTCTGCTCAACACCTGCACTGGTAACAGTATCCTAGTTTGATCATAAGAAAAACATATGTGCTCATTAGCTATCTCAGATAAGCCAAGGACTAAATCTTATAAGGTATGCTACAAAATTGGAAATCGTGAAAGCAGCAGCATTCCAAATGCACATGATTCAGAAGAGCTGAAAGGTTTTTAACAACCCTCCACAAATATATTTTTCACTAAGATGTAAATTGAGGACCCAAGGAAACTTACTTTTAAGCTGGTGTCTTAGAGACCCAAAGGATAATAGTGTTGGGTGTGAATCTTATGCTATGGGACAAATCTGATGAAAAGAAAAATAATCTTTTATTTTTGTCTTATTTTCTACTTTTCAATAATATGCTGCAAAGAAAGGCAACTTTCCTGAGATTAACCCTTTGCTAGACAAAGCTAGAGACTTTAACTTAATGTAATTAATCTGTAATTCCTGAAGTCATATTCCCTGGTACATACAGGACTGATATATTTAGCTGGCCATACTGATATGTTAACTACTATACACCAGTAGTTAAAATTGTGAAATGCTTCTATATCTGTTAGTGAAAAGCTGTTCCCTGAACTTCCTCCCTGTTGATAAATGTTTTTGAAATTCACCTCTGTTGAAGTGTTGGTGTTTATGATCAAGTTGGAACAATGGGGTAAGGAAAAGGTCTGGGGTTCAAAGAGTAAAGTTTGAGCCTCAGCTCTGCCACTGATTTGGAGATTCGGTACTCAGCCTCTTACCTTCTCACTATTTCTTTTTCTTTATTAAAAAAAATTGAAAATGGCAATAACAACTTTTTGCCTACCTCATAGGACTGACTGACAATCAAATGAATGCCAACCATAACATAGATAACCTGTAGGAGGCTTATTATGCATTAGAAATTCTAAATGCTTTACATCCTTACCTCCCCTCACCCCACACTCAACACTATACGGGAGAAGTTATTACCACTCCTATTTTTTAGGTGAAGAAACTAAGATTGTGCAAGTGCACCTTACCCAACGTTATACAGATGGGATTTGGTAGAGCTAGGACTCAATCCAAGATCACTCTAATTCCAGGGCTTATCTAGTTAGTAAAACATTAGAAAGGGTATTAAAAATGCAAGATTTTCTCATACTTTTACTTTCAAGCACCAACATTTGGATGAAGGTAACCATGGTCATGTTCTTGATTGCCAGGTAATATTATCCCTTTAAAAAATCTGATCCTGGCCTCCCCCAAAAAACTCCAAAATAAAAAATCCAATTTCTTGCTCCATAGACCACATTCTTACGTCAGCCTTCTAAAACACATGTGATAGCTCTTTAACAAGATCAGGACACACAAATGTTTTTGATCAGGTTTCCCAATATCTGTGCTCCTCTGATGACAAAACATGCTATAGTCATTTTCCAAGGCTTGGTAAGATTCTCTCTGGTCAAGTGTGCTGGAAGGAGGAGGGCTCACTGGCAACATCTGTGCACTTAATGGAAAGGAAGCGGCCTGAAGCATTGAGCCCATATGTTTACTCAGCTGTTGGTTTGTCTCCCCATCTGGAAAAAGACTGAGGGCATGCAGAGTCTCTGACCCTGAAATAGGGTAATAGGCAATAAACCCATGCTGACCACAGACTCCCAATAACCATTTTGAAATAAACCAGGAAAAATGGCAGAGAATTCTGGACAAAGCCTAGCTTAGACTAGAGCCTATCTTTGAGAAAAAATTTCCCCATTATGGCTACTTTATGTAACAGTAATCTATTCTTGAGTGTTGTGCTTTTCTTCACATTCCTCCCCAGTCTTGGTTATGTTTTTATCAGCAACATGAAAAGGCACTAATACAGGGTTCAATAAGCTTCAGTAAACCCAACAAGCCTAATATCAACTGAAGCTGGTATTATCAACTTCCCATCCTTTGAAGAAAATAATTTAGAATTTTTTTTTCTGATCTTGGAATACATATGTTGGTATGGTTTGGCTCTATGTCTCCACCCAAGTATCATGTCAAATTGTAATCCCTATGTGTCAGAGGAGGGGTTTGGTGGGAGGATCCTTGGATCATGGGGGCAGATTTCCCCCTTGCTGTTCTCATAGGGAGTGAGTTCTCACAAGATCTGATTGTTTAAAAATGTGTTGCACCTTCCCCTTCTTTCTCTTCCTCTCTCCTGCCGGCCATGGTCAGATGTGCTTGCTTTCCCTTTGCCTTCTGCCATGATTGTAAGTTTCCTGAGGCCTTGTAGCCATGCTTTCTGTACAGCCTGTGGAACTGTGAGTCAATTAAACCTCTCTTCTTCATAAATTTCCTAGTCTCTGGTAGTTCTTTATAGCAGTGGAAAAATCGACTATATACAGAAAATTGGTACTGTGAGTGGAGTACTGCTATAAAGATACCCAAAATTGTGGGAATGCCTTTGGAACTGGGTAATGAGCAGAGGTTGGAACAGTTTGGAAGGCTCAGAAGAAGACAGGAAGCTGTGGCAAAGTTTGGAATTTCCTAGAGACTTGTTGAATAGTTGTGAACAAATTGCTGACGGCGGTATGTACAATGAAGTCCAGGCTGAGGTGGTCTCAGATGAAGATGAGGAACTTATTGAGAAATGGAGTAAAGGTTATTCTTGCTATGCTTTGACAAAGAGACCAGTAGCATTTTGCCTCCGCCCTGGAGAACTGTGGAACTTTGAACTCGGGAGAGATGATTTGGGGTACCTGGCAGAAGATGGCAGCAAAGAATTCAAGATTTGGCCTGGCTGTTTCTAAAAGTGTATGCTCATATACATGAAGAAGAGATGGTCTGAAGTTACTTATATTTAAAAGGGAAGCAGAGTATGAAAGTTTAGAAAATTTGCAGCCCGACCATGTGGTAGAAAAGAAAAACCAATTTTCTGAGGAGGACTTCAAGCCAGCTGCAGAAATTTGGGTCAGTAACGAGGAACCGAATGTTAATAGCCAAGACAATGGGTAAAAATGTCTCAGGAAATGACAGCAATCTTGGTGGTAGCCCCTCCCACCACTGTATCAGAGGCCTAGAGGGAAAAATGGTTTAATGGCCCGGGCCCAGGGCCTCCCTGCTTTGTGCAGTTTAAGGACATGGCACCCTACATCCCAGCTGCTCCAGCTCCAGTCATAGTTAAAAGGGGCCAAGGTACAGCTCAGGCCATGGCTTCAGATGGTGCAAGCCCTACGGCTTGGCAGCTTCTACATGATGTTGGGCCTGCAGTACACAGAAGGCAATAATTTAAGTTTGGGAACCTCTGCGTAGATTTCAGAGGCTGAATGCAAAGGCCTGGATGTCCAAACAGAAGTCAGCTGTGGGGGCAGAGCCCTCATGGTGAATCTCTACCAAGGAAGTGAGGAGGGGGAATGTGGGGTTAGAGCCCCTACACATAGTTCCTACTGGCGCAATGCCTAGTGGAGCTGCAACAAGAAGGCCACCATCCTCCAGACCCCAAAATGGTAGATCCACCGACAGCTTGCATGGTTCCTGGAAAACTTCAGGCACTCAACGCCAGCTCATGAAAGCAACCAGTGGGGCTGTACCCTGCAGAGCCACAGTGACAGAGCTGCCCAAGGCCTTGGGAGCCCACCCCATGCATCAGCATGCCCTGGATGTGAGATATGGAGTCATAGGAGATTATTTTGGAGCTTTAAGATTTAATGAGCTCTCTGCCAGGTTTGGGACTTGCATGGGGCCTGTGTTCACTTTGTTTTGGCCAATTTCTCCCATTTGGAATAGAAATATTTACTCAATGTCTATACCCCCATTGTATATTGAAAGTAACTTACTCATTTTTGATTTTACAGGCTCATAGGCAGAAAGGACTTGCCTTGTCTCAAATGAGACTTTGGACTTGCTCTTTTGAGTTAATGCTGATATGAGTTAAGACTTTGGGGGACTGGTGGAAAGGCATGATTGGTTTGGAAATTGAGAAGGACATGAGATTTGGGAGGGGCCTGGGGCAGAATGACATGGTTTGGCTTTGTGTCACCACCCAAATCTCATGTAAATTATAATCTCCACGTGTCAGGGGAGGGGCCTGGTAGGAGGTGATTGGATCATGGGGGCAGATTTTCTGCTTCCTGTTCTCATGATAGTGAGTTCTCACAAGATCTGATTGTTTAAAAGTGTGTGGCACCTCCCCCTTCTCTCTCCCTCTCTCCTTCTCCACCATGGTAAAGCATGCTTGCTTTCTCTTTGCCTTCTGCCATAATTGTAAGTTTCCTGAGACCTCCCAGGCATGCTTCCTGCTAATCCTGCAAAGCTGTGAGTCGGTGGAACTTCTTTTCTTTATAAATTACCCAGTCTCAGGTAGTTGTTTATAGCAGTGTGAAAACAGACTAATACAGATGATATTCTAAGTACAACACAAAAACAAGCCATATGAGCCAAAACCCCAAAACTCTTATATATAGAAACTGGCAAAAAGTTACAAAAAATAGCAAAAATTCTGATAGAAAAAATATGTATATATTTGCAAGATGCTAATTTCCCCCCAAACATGTAGGGTTTTCACAAGTAACAAGAATAGTACCAATCACCTTACCCCAGGTAAAAAAAAAATATATATATATATGTGTGTGTGTGTGTGTGTGTGTGTGTGTGTGTGTGTATATATATATTCTGCCCTATTTAGATGTGCCATGTACTCTATTAAACCCAGCCTACTTCATTTATTACTTTTAATGACTGACCTTTTAGCCATTTGATTTTTTCCACTTTTGAAGGAGCTTTGTACTGTATCAACTAAGCATGACTATGTTACTCACAAATTCCTTTCCTATATGTTTCAGTATTAGGGTTTGCCAATAGAGAAATTCATGTGAAACCAGGAAGGCTGAAATATGGCAGTTCCTGTGTGTACACTGGGCCATCCACTGCTGCAGCTCACTGACAGGTCTGCTGACTCATCTTGTTGGCATGGGACAGCAGCCAGAAGCACAGTGCTCCTGGCTGGATTAGTTGTTGAGCAGCTCCTCAGTGAAATATAGCAGCTCTTGAACTTAGTGGCTGGTTGTTGGTGAAAGACCAATGTAGGTTCCAATCTGTCCTCATGGATTCCAGCTCAGGTTCTCAGGCCTCTGTTAGCTCTCCCATACCTCATATCTATCTTCCTTCCCTGACTACCAGCCTTGATGACTTCAGGATGCAGCTTTTGAAGCAGAGGCAAAAGACATACTAATTCATAAAATACTTAGCCAGCTCCCACGATTGCATAAAGAAAAACTCCTATAATAACTCACAGTGGTTCTGGTTCTGCTTCTCTAATAGAGCCCTGATAGTAAAACTGCCTTTGCAAAATTATAACAGAGAAATCTGACATAGTTGACTTCACCTTGCTTCTGATTTCCAAGCTGTCCTTGGTCATTCTTGGGCATAGGTCATGGTAACTTTGGGAGAAATTTAGTTTATGGTTTAGCTTGAAAGCCAGGCTGATAATAGTACCTCCCAAAAACTAAACCCCTCCCTGCTCAGGGTTCAAAAACCACCTTTATAAGACTGATGAAAGGCTGTAAGAAAAGGATTATGGGAGGAGACTGAACTCTGCTAAAAGATAGGTATAGTTTCTATAATCTCACTGCTCAGGAGTCATGTGGCCAGAGGTCACAAGATTTTTGACCTCCCTAATTTCTTCTATGGATAACATCACATTATAGAACCTAAGATGGTTTTTTTGAGATATCTTTCAGATTTATCCCGTCCGGATGGTGACTCATGACTCAAGTGATCCTTTGGTCCTACTCAGATGTGAACTGTGCACATAAGGACCGTTTTCCACACCCTTACGATTGCATCTCCAACTAATCTGCAGAACCCATTCTCTAGCCCCCTACCCACCACATTGTCCAGAAAAACCCCAGCCTCCAAGCTTCTGGGAGATTGACTTGAACGGTAATTCTGGTTCTCCCACATGGACTGGGCTTGGGACAATTAAACTCTTTTTTTACTGCAATGCTGTGTCTCAGTGAATTGATTTAGTCTGTACAGCAGGCAGGAAGAACCCATTGGGTGATTACAACACATCTACCACAATCCTAAATCGGCATAATAATCATGATAGTTGGATCCCCACTTCATAATTCAAATATAGGATAATAATGATAATAGCAGGAAAAACTAACATTTATATATATTATGATTTACAAATTTTACATATATTATTAATGCTCAAAAGAAATCCTCCATGGTATTTTAAACAACTCCTTCTTACATTTGATGAAATTAAGAATACCAAAGTCAAAGTCATTTGCCAAAGATTAGTAGCTAGACTGAACCAGTGCCAAGGTCAAACACTGAAGGCAGCTGGCAAAACTGTACAATACTGCACCCAGCTGAGAATTTTAGATCTCCTCTCTACCAGATGTTACCCTTGGAGATATATTTCTTATGGAATTGTTGTAAAAATTAAATAACACATGAAAGATACTTGGAAAGGTATCTTGATTATAGTAATGACTCAAAAAAATTAACTATTATTATTATCTGTTGTAGTAATATTAATGGCAAAAGAAGACACTGATTCAAAATGTAAATTAGCAAATAAATATTTTAAATAGATAAGACAAAAAGTAACAAAGAAGGGTCTACTTGCCATATCACTATGGACAAGTTAATTTCTATAATCCTTGTTTTTATAGATCTGTAATGATCTGTAAATGGGGAATGACGCTATTACCCTATCACTTTTATCATCCTGGTTCTCAATTACTCCATTTCACACTTTCTTTTCTTTTTTTTTTTTTTTTTTTGTTTTCTTTTTCTTTCTAATCTTGTTTAATACACTTTCAAATACAGTAATTACTGACATCCTTTTCATTCCTTCTGGAACCCCAAATCATTGCTGTCTGAATCATCAACTAGTATTTCCCCCATGGACCTCAGTTTTTCTATCTTTCCTCTCACAAGATTGCCAGGAAAACTTTTTCTTTCCTGTTAAAAATATAGATTTAACATACTCACCTCCAACCCTTCAGTGTAACCAAAAATTTTTAGGCACCTCCACCCTATGCTGTATTCCAAGGTGGCAGTAACTCTTACTGATGCATCACATAGGACCACAAAGACAGACCTTGCCTTGGAGAAGTAGGATGAGCATTCAGTAGCTGGCTTTGACTAGTGCCTGTGGCTCTGACCTTGATGCCATTTGCCCTTAATTTCTACAATGAGATTTTAGTAATTTTCCCGAGCAGTGTTACCTCCACTACAATTGCTATTGCTTTTAATTCTCATTACAATGCTGCTAACAAGTCACATGACAGAAAGAATACCTCATCTACCCCATGGCAGTTTAGCCTAACCAGCTTCTTCTCAGCTCAGCTCATGCCCTAGAACACACGCATGCTTCCAACCCTCCCAAAGATCAGGAGCTCCCGGAATCCCATTAGAGCTCCTTCCAGCCTTAGATTCCCCTGCTTTCCTTGGCATTGGGCCATCTTTTATTTTGACATTTAGAATTTCTTTTCCTTTCTAAATGAGTTCCATTTTTGCTTTGTGTAGTATAAAGTCTTCTGTTTCCAATAGATTTTCTTTTGTCAATCATCCACTTCAAAATATTCTTTTTGGCTTTCGCTTTATTTCCTTTCATCTTTTCATTCATAAATCACAAAGGGTGTTTTATATTAGTTATTTTTAAAGTATAATCCAGTCCACTCTCTCTGTCAATGTACAGCAATATCTCCTCTGATCACACTTCACTTTATGATACTTCAGGCATCCTGCGTTTTCGAAGGTTCATGGCAACTTTGTGTCCAGCAAGACTATGAGCGCCATTATTTCAACAGCTTGTGCTCACTTCCTGTCTCTATGTCACATTTGGATAATTCTTGAAACATTTCAAACATTTTCAATATTATTTTATCTGTTAAGGTGATTTGTGATTAGTGATCTTTGTTGTTACTGTTATAATTGTTTTGGGATGCCACAAACTGCATCCACATAAAATGGCAAACTTAGTAAATGTTGTGTGTGTTCTGACTAGTCTATTAGCTGGCCATTTTCCTGCCTTTCTCCCACTCCTCGAGCCTTCCTATTCCCTGAGACATAGCAATATTGAAATTAGGCCAATAAATAACCTTACAATGACCTCTAAGTGTTCAAGTGAAAAAGAGTCACAAGTCTTTCACTTTAAATCAAAAGTTAGAAATGATTAAGCTTAGTAAGAAAAGCATGACAAAGACCAAGAGAGGATGAAAACTAGGGCTCTTTTGCTAAACACTTAGCCAAGATATAAAGGCAAAGGAAAAGATTTTGAAGGGAATTAAAAGTGCTACACCAGTGAACACACAAACAAGAAAGCAAAACAGTCTTATTATTATTAATACAGAGAAAGTTTGTATGGTCACAATAGAAGGTCAAACAGCCACAGTATTTCCTTAAACCAAAGTCTAATCCAGAGCAAGGCTCTACTTCTTCAATTCTATAAAGGCTGAGAGACGTGAAGAAGCTTTAGAAAAAAATGTTTGCAGCTAAGAGAGGCTGGTTCATGAGGTTTAAGGAAATAAGTTGTCCCTATAACATAAAAGTGCAAGGTGAAGCAACAAATACTAATGTAGAAGCTATCAACAAACTATCCAGAAAATTTAGCTAAGATCACTGATGAAGGTAGCTACCTTAAACAACAGATTTTCAATGTCGTTGAGACAGCCTTATATTGGAAGAAGATGCCTTGTAGAAATTTTATAGCTAGAGAAAAATCAATGCTTACATCCAAAGCTTCAAAGGACAGGTTGACTCTTACATTAGGAGCTAATGCAGCTGGCAACTTTAAGCTGAAGCCAGTGCTCATTTACCATTCCAAAAATCCCAGGGCCCTTAAGAAATTATGCTAAATCTACTCAGCTTGTGCCCTAAAAATGGAAAAAGAAAGCCTGTATGACAGCACGTCTGTTTACAGCATAGTTTACTGAGTATTTTAAGCCTATTGTTGAGACCTACTGCTCAAAAAAGTATATTCCTTTCAAATATTACTGCTCATTGATAATGCATCTGTCACCCAATAGCTCTGATGGAGAAGTATAAGGATATTAATGTTGTTTTTATGCCTGCTAATACATTATTTATTCTACAGCCCACGAATCAAGGAGTAATTTTGACTTTCAAGTCTTACTATGTAAGACATATATTTCAAAAAGCTATATAGCTGCCACAGATAGTAATTCCTCTGATGGATCTAGGCAAAATAAACTGAAAACCTTCTGGAAAGAATTCATTAGTCCAGATGTTATTAAGAACATTTGTAATTCATGAGATAAGGTCAAAATAGAAACATTAACAGGAGTTTAGAATTTGATTCCAACCCTCGTTGACTTTCAGTGGAGGAAATAACTGTAAATGTGGTAGAAAATAGCAAGAGAAACTCGAATTAGAAGTGGAGCCAGAAGAAATGACTGAATTGCTGCAATCCTATAATAAAACTTGAATTAATGAGGAGTTGTTTCTGATGCACGTGCAAAGAAAATGGTTTCTTGAGATGGCATCTCCACCTTCTCCTGGTGAAGATGCTATGAACATTGTTGAAATGACAAGAAAGGATTTAGAACATTATATAAACTTAATTGTTAATGTAGCAGAAGAGTTTGTGAGGATTGCCTCCAATTTTGAAAACCTTGCAACTGTAGGTAAAATGCTACCAAACAGCATCACGTTACAGAAAAATCTTTCATAAAAGGAAGAGTCAACTGATGAAGTAGACTTCATTTTTTTTGTAAGAAACTCCAGCCTTTAGCAACCACCACCCAGAGCCCTCAGCAGCCATCAACATTGAGGCAAGACCCTCCATCAGCTAAAAGATTATGACTTACTGAAGGCTCAGATGATTGTTTTTTTTTTTAGCAATAAAGCTTTCTAAATCTATTTTGTTTTTTATGCATAATGCTATTGCACATTTAATACACCATAGTGTAGACTAAACATAACTTTTATATGCACTGGAATACCATAAACACTGTGTGATTTGCTTTATTGCAATATTTGTTTTACTGTGGTGCTCTGTAACTGAAAATATATGCCTGTATTTGCAGTATAGTCAGCAGCTAGCTTCACCCTTTCTTATGAGGAAGGCTTTTTTCCTAATGCAAATATATACAAGCACTTAAAGAAATATCTAAAACTGTCATTGAACTCTATTTAACAAATCTGGGAAAATTTCAGATAGTGAGTGGGTTTAAAAGTAGCAGAAACAGGTTACATGCTCAGATTAGATTAAATTACAATTATTTTTAGTTCCTTATCTCCTAGTAGATTCATTTCATCAACATGCATTTATTGAAAATTTAAGGCTTAAAGCAACAAAGACTTGTCACTCCCATTAAAGGTCTTTAGCAGGTTGGCTAGAGATTTGCTCTTCATTATTCTGTTTGGAATTCAGGCCAACAGAGTAGTCAACACCATGGGTGTTTCTTTTCTCCATAGGAAAGAGAAGGAGAAAATGATGAATCACACTCTGGCTCTAAAATTTCTCCTGAAAGAGATGACTCACATCTCTTCTGCTCACGTTTCTTTGGTCAAGGCAAATCATGTGGCCATCCCACAAAAAAGGGGATGGGGGTAATAAAAGAAATGTAATTTTATCATGTGCCAGCAGGAGAAGAAAGGAAAAGCTTTCCAAGGACTGTAATCAATACCACAAAAAATGTATGGATATTAAACTATTAGAATGCTTTGATTGTAAGTAGAAAAATACCAAACTCAAGCCTTCTGAAATAATAAGAAAATTCATTTTCCCCACATAGGAAGTCTAATAGTAGGGTGGACTCCAGTGTGTATTTAGTGGCTCAACATGTCATCCAGAACCCAGATTATTTTTATTTCTCTTATCTATCATCTTTAGAAGGTTGTCATTGCCCTCAGGCTAACTCTTCCCTTAGTCTCAAAATAGATTTAGCTGTTTCTAGATAACACATTAAGCAAGGAAATATGTAAATGAAGAATTCAAAAAGTTGGTCTCTTTCTATGTCTCCTTAGGGATGAGAAAATCTTTTGTTAGACTCCAGACTTTCCCTCAAGTCTCACTGGCCATGGTTGGATCTTATGCCTGTTGCTGATCCAATCCTTGCCAAGGATAGTAGAGTTGCTCTGACAGTCTTAGACTGATTATCTGATGCATGAATGTTGAGGAATGTGCCATCCTTTGAATTCTCTTTGCTGGCCATACCCTTTGGGATATACCAGGCATAAATGCTTGTTACAGTCATGCATAAATAAGTGCGTGACAATGACATTTTATTCTGGACTGCCTTTCATGATCCTCTCTAAAACTTTTATTTTTGATGTTATTCCCTTAGTTTATAAATAAGGGATTCCGAATTAGTTTTCCAGGAGTGTCATGACCAAGTACTACAAAATGGGTGGGTGGCTTAAACAACAAAAAATTATTGTATCACAGTTCTGGAGGCCAGAAGTTCAAAATCAAGGTGTCATAAGGCTAGGTTTTTTTCTGAGCTCTATGAGTAAATTATCTGTTCCACGTGCCTCTCCTTGGTTTGCAAATGGCCGCTTTTACATTCAAGTGGTGTTCTCACTGTGTGCATGCCTACATGCAAATTTCACCTTTTATGAAGACATAAGTCATACTGGTAGAGGGCCTATCCTTATGGCCTTATCTTAATTAATTACATCTGTAATGATACATTTCCAAATAAGGTCATATTCTATGGTACCAGAGATTAGGACTTCAACATATGAATTTAAAGTGGGGGAATTACAGTTCAACCCGTAACAGGTGCTATAGCAAGTAGTCATATGAAGCTGTCATTTATTTCTTTGGTATATGTTTTAAACATTTTCTCTTATGATGTCTCGCAAAGAAAATTTTATTTCTTAGTGCCTGTGTAAGCTCATATGCTACCCAAGAAACTGATATCTGTATTTTTATCTTATTAACATTGTGAATCTTTTAACTGATTCCATGTCTTTTTTGCTGCAAAATATTTTATATATTTCTCTATATAACATTATTCTTGATTCATTTTACTTCCACTTTTAAATGTTGATCTTCATATTTTTATTTTTACCTTTTATCATTTTTAGATAAATCATTTCAATGTGAGTAGAATAAGAAGAAAGGAAGGAAGGGAGGAAAGAAAAAAGGAAGGAAGAAGAGAAAAAATAGAAGGAAGGGAAAAAGGAAAAGAAGGAATAAAGATTAATAAACAAAATTCAGAACCTCTGGAATTATAAAAATAATGCATCTTGTAAGAAATCAGCATTAATTTTTCAAGTTTTTAGCAATATTCTAAAAATATCTACAATTTTTTTATTTATCTGCAACAGGTTGGGTTAAGATATAAACATTTAAGAAAGATTCAGTAAAAATACAATAAATTCTTGTTTCAAATTAATGGACACAAGTGAAATGAAATGGTGACATTCTAATTAGGATGCATTCACAAAAGGAAATAGCTATTTAAAATCTAATTTCCTATAATGCCTTGAAATAAGACCAAGTTTTAGCAAGTAGAGATTGCTTGAAGACGTGCTTTAATGAATGCAGAGGAATAATATTTAATTGAAATATCAAGCTAATTTGTAAGTGAAAGTTTCAAGAAATAGAACCATTTAAGTTGTACTAACAAATAAGAACCACTAGTATTTGTTCAGCACATTCTGCATGCCAGACAATGTATACTACACACTCTACTATACTTCATTAAACATCAAAATGAGCCTATGACATGCGCTGCTAGTATTACTATTTTACAGATAAGGCTATGAGGCTCAACTAGTTAAGTTTTGTCCCAAAGTCACTGAGCTAGTAAGGAATAGAGTAGTAATAGAACCATAATATACCTCACCCAAAGCCCATGCTCTTAAAATCATCCTAAATAAAAGGTCACTATATTTTAAGTTTCTTTCCTAAATTATCACACATTTTGATTAACTGCGTCTTTTATAATATCCTGTGGAGCTCACAACTGAGTAAACTAGAGATGATTTAGAAACAGTAATCTTAGTGGAAAAAAAAATCATACTACTTACTTTGTATTTTATTATTATAAGAAAAATATACAAAATATTACATATAATAAATATTAAATGTACAAAATATTAAATATTAAATTCATGCAAAATTTTCAAATAAAATATTTTTAAATCATTAAATAAGAAATGAGTTTAACATATTTTGAAAGTAAGCTTATGCTTGGTATGTTACTCTGTATTTGTTGACTTGTTGCTGTGTAACAAATTACCCCAAAACTTAACTGCTTAAAGTAACACACATTTATTATCTCACAATTTCTGTGAGTCAGAAATCCAGCCTTGTCGAAGTGACATATTTCTGGCTAGGTCTCTTACACAGTTGCAGTCAAGCTGTCAAACAGGATTGCAGTCTCATCTGATGTATTAGCTAGGGAAAGATCCATTTATAAACTCTCACATATGTTTGTTGGCAGGATTGTATCTTTGCAGATTGTTAGATGGAGGGTCTCAGTCACTCCTGTTGGAATGGAGTTTCCTTCAGTTATTTACAAGGTAGGCCTCTTCATAGAACAGTCCACAAAAAAGCAGTTGAGTTTTCTTAGTGTGAATGAGCAGGAGAGTAAGAGAGGGTATGCAGGATGGAAACCACTCTTTTTGCAACCTAATCACAAAAAATGTCATCCCTACCTGTCTGCTGCATTCCATTCCTTAGCAGTGAATCAACAAATCCATCCCACACTTTAGGAGAGCAGAGTAGATATAGGTGTCAACACTGAAAGACAAGGATCATTGAAGGCAATCTTAAAGGCTGCCTATTACAATAGTTCTATACCATTACCATTCATGATTAGAGACCCACTAGTATTAATCTTCTCAAATTCTGGATCATCTTCATTGACAAAAACTTTCTTCACCCAAGTGGGTAATGAAAAATTTAAAATCATTTTTACAGCTATTTAAAAATTTATAGTAGTTGCACTTAAATTTAAAGATTCTAATTATTTTCTTTGATTGGCAAATACAACGTTGAAATTTTTTGTGCTGCTGCAAATGAACTTTAGCTCCAAATTTTTTCTCACATTAAATATGACAAATCTTTAATTTGCAGAATACGCATGGATTGGGAAAGTAAGAAGATGGCTAAATGGGCACACCAGCCATAAACAGACAGGAGGAGCCAATGTATAAGAAGGTAAAGATTTGTGGCTGAAACCTGGAGCTGCATTCACAAGGAACTCCTCCCTGACCTCTCCACATCACACGTCAACCAGCCACATTGTGGCCTCTGCACTGTAGTGTTTCAGTATCTAGGAAATATGCTGGAAATTCTCCAGCGACCCTAGGATCTCTTTTTCATGGTCATCAGTAGCCATTCTGCAACTGGCTGCTGGAATGTATCCAGGAGGTAAAGCACATACCTGAGTATGTTCTGTACTACCATTTCTCACACTTTAATGGGCACGCAACTCACGCAGACACCTTGCTGAAGTGCAGATTCTGATTCAGGGAATTCAACATGGCGACAGAGATCCTGCATTTCTAACAAGCTCCCAAGTGATGCTGACGTTCGTGAGCAGCAAGCCTCTATATAACCTAGTTAAAGACTGAGAACCACACATTGCTCATCATGTTTGCTGCCATTGAGGATGATGCAGGAGTAATGCTAGACCCACTCCTGCAGACTACAATATGAAGGTAGAGTAGATAATGTAGTTGTCCTACCCTGAAACTTTCAGATCTCTTTTACTGATACTGTATCCCCATTCCCCCTAATTCTATGGGCTATGCCTTTAGGATAGGCACTCTGCAACTTTATTCAGAGGATTGTCCTTGGGTTACTGCCCTCACATACCCAGAACCAGTAGTGCTTGATCATCCCTGTCCCATGGGGGCAGCCTGTAGCCAAGACTGACTATTGTGGGAATAGGAAAGTTCAGCTTCCTCACCTCACGGTGGGAGAAAATCTTCTGTGCATTTATATTTCTTTATCTATTGCTCATCCTCATTTATGTTCCAGAGCTCCCTGTGGAACACAGTTTCAGATTGAGGCTGGGACTTCACTAGAAGTTTCCATCTACTTAGCGTTGACCTCTTCTCTGTCCAGCTTCTTCCACTCTCTTACATTGGAGTGCTTTTTGTTAAACCACTTAGACGCAAATCCTTGTCTCAAGTTATACACTAAAGGAGGATACCTGCTGCTTGAGGCAACTGACTAAACCAACCTAGCTCCTGCCTTCCTCCTGGAGGGCCAAGAAAATCAGTATCTCTGCCAAGCCTATGACTGGCATACTCGTTGGGAAGCTCTAGGCTGAAGAACCAATTTTTGAAGCTCTAGGCTGGAGAACCAATTTTGTGTAAATATACTGCACAGCAAGAATCATGGAACCCAAATAGTTTGCAGCCTCCATCCTATTTTCTTATCAACAAGGCAAGATATCCACTTGTTTCTGCACTTGTAAGCCTCGTGTTATTGACAGAGATGTCACAGAACCATGGCCTCTTTTATAATTTTCAAGAAGAAAAACTGTGCCAAAGATGTAAAATTATTATACTCTTTCAAGTCAATTTTGATAGTGATTCCTAATTTTTCCGGTAATCAACTTTAGCTGGCATGTGTCCTTTAGCCTTTACAGTTTGGGCTAGAATGTGCAAACAAGAATGGTGAATTAAATTGAAGACATTAACAACTTATTTAAAGGAGTTGCATTTTACTTCAAGGACAAAAGACGAAGTCCTTAAATTTGTTCATAGGCTTTTGGTATTTGAATTCTTTTTAAAGTGAAATACGAAAAAAAAAATCTATGCTGGACAGGAAGCTACAAACAGTTTCATTAGGCTTGTGTAATGGAATAACATCTCATTATTCTAATATGGGTTTGTCCCAACTAGTGGATAATTCAAAACAACTGCTACTTCTCTAATGCCTTGTTATTCTTTAATAAAACAGCTGATAATTCAAAGTTAGTTCGTTGAAACTCACATATTTTTGTCTTTTATTTCCTGCTCTTTGCTTCTCCGATTCATTGGGTTTCATCATAAAGTAAAAACAGAGCTAAGAATTGTGATAACTAAAAATCAGTAATACACTGAAAACTGTAGCTTAAAGGGAACTGCATTTAAATGTGCATTTATATTTCTTTATTTATTGCTCATCCTCATTTATGTTCCAGACTCCTTTGAGTTAACAGCTTTGGATCCACTGTTTCTGCTGCAGGTTTTAATAATAGTAAAGTTGGGTGTTTCTTTCTGCAGTTAATCAAAACTGCTTCCCAACGAGACTGAGCATGGCTTTTCCACACTTAAACTGCAGCTGTTTTTCATATGATGGTGTTCCAGAAACAATCTTACGTCGGCTAGCCCCCTGAGAAGCTGGGCAGAGTGAGAGAAAGTTCTGTTGTCCATTATTTCCTACCATTTCTGTTTCTGGAACACTCAAAATAAAATGATAGTTTTGTCCTTACGAAAATTCTTTCCTCCATGTTTTTTCCCTGTCTAAGTAGTTTAAACACTCAGAAACCAATTTTTTGGCTACCCATCTTTTTTTCGCTGTTTATTTCTCCTGAGGGAAAGGAATGCTAAGGAAGATTTTCTGTTATAGTTTCTTTTACCATAACAATGACAATGACAGAATCAAGCACCTCTTTCACTCAATAGGTGTTTGTCGGATGTCTATCATAGTTTTCTGACAGATCCTTCCTGCCTACTGCACAAACAAAACCGATTTACAGAGACTGTGGTATTGTAGTAGTAAATTGTAGTAAAGAAAGAGTTTAATTAACATGAGGGCAGTCACATGGAAGATGGAGTTAGTGCTCAAATCAGTCTTCCCAAAGGCTCCAAGGTTAGGCTTTTTTAGGGACAGTTTGGTGGGCAGGGGACTAGGGAATGGGTGCCATTGACTGGTTGGAAATGCAATCATGGGGATGTGGCAAATGGTCCTCTGTGCTGAGTTCACCTCTGGGTGGGGCCACCGGACTGACAGAGTCATGAGTCACGACTCCAGGTGGGGTAGTCTGGAAAACATCTCAAAGGTCCAATCTTAGGTTCTACAATAGTGATGTTATCTACAGGAACAACTGGGGAAGTTATAAATCTTTGACCTACAGAACAATGGCTAGTTATCATTTAACTATGCCTACATCTTAGCAGAATTCAGGCCCTTCTCATAATCCTAACATTTTGGCCTTTTATTAGCTTTAAAAAGGTGGTTACATTTTGGAAAGAGTTATTATCATCATTGCTTTAAGGTTAAACCTTAAACTTAGTTACTCCTCCAAAGTTAGCTTGACCTAAACCCAGAAATGACTGAGGACAGTTTGGAGATTGTAAGTAAGACGGAGTCAACTATGTCAGATTTATCTTACTGCCATAATTTTGCAAAGGCAGCGTCACCATCATAGGTCTGTGGGCTAAGACAGAGGAAATAAGTTCAACAAGGCTAAGTTCTCCACTTAACAAGTTCATAATTTTGGGGTGGGGGGGTAATAGAAAAATCAGCCAGTGTTTTCAAAACAATGAGGTTAATTACTTCAAAGAAATACATGTGACTTGGGCACAGAGTTTAAGTAACTTGCCTAAGTGACATATTTTTTAAAGTGATAAATCAAGAACTTGAATCTAGTAATATTACACACCCATTTCTATGGTTTTTCTGACATTATTTCCCACTGCTTTTGTATTAAGCAATTAATCTCATGGTTTTGGAACTGGTGGCTTATTTGACAAGCGGAAAAACTTAGCCTTATTTATCTCTGCCTTCTCTGTGTCCCAGTTTCCAAATCTAGGAAATAAGAATCAGGCCACAGTACCTTGGTTTTAAAGCAGCATTGATTTTAAAATACCATTCTTAATAATAGGTTATAAAGGGGGGGGGAAATAAACACTACATTAAATGTACCCATGGCTGCAAAACACCATAATTTCTGAAATACTGAAGTATGAAGAAACGTGAATATAATTATATATAGTTATTAGAGGCTGTGAAGGGCAGAGGGGAAAGGAGAATAGAGAGAGGTTGGTTAACACATAAAAAATTAAAGATAGATGGGATAAATAAGTTCCAGTGTTCTATAGCACTATAGGGGTAAATATGGTTAACAAGAATTTGTTGTATATTTCAAAAAGCTAGAAGAGAGAATTCCAAGTGTTCACAACACAAAAAAGTGATACACATTTGAGGTGATGAAATGCTAATGATCATTACACACTGTATACATGTACTGAAATATTCTGTATTCCATAAATATGTACAATTATAGCAATCAACTAATAATAAAAGGAAAAACGGTGAACTATATAGTATGTGAATTTTATTTTAATAAAGCTATTTTAAAATAAAGATATAAAATAAAAATGTGAATAAATGTATACAATATTATTAAAAATATCCTAAACAATGCCTCAGGAGAGTCTTATAAGGATAATTGAGAACACTTATAAAGTACCCTACTCATTACCTAGTATACAATATATGTCTTATAAATAGCTCTTATTGCCATTACTATTACTTAATTAAGAATAGGATACTACTTAGATGGAAGGAAAAGCTTAACTCTCTGACTCCTTAGAGAAAGTTTCTCAGTAGAGGCAATACTTGAGTCAGCTCTTCAAGAATGATTGTACCAGTGGATAAGGAATGAAATTGCCTTTGAATCAAAAGGAATGAAAGATGCAAAGACAGACTGGTATGTTGGTTTCTAGGAGTTTAAAGTAGTTTGCCATGGTTAGAGTACAAGGCATGCATGCCTCAGTGATGGCAGACACAGCTGGGACTATATGCAGGGCCATGTCAGGAAGGGCTTTGAATGGACTTTGGATGGCATGACATAAAATTTGGGTTCCCAAATGGACAAAGACAGTTTGGTTTGAGTTCTAAAATAACAATTTGGTTTGCAAATGAAAAATGACAAAAATGAGAAATGGGCAAATGATACTTGACATTAAGCTTCCATACAATTTCCATTTTTTTGCCATTGAGAAAGAATAATCATTTGTTTCATTTTGCTAATAGAGACATATTAAAGTTGTATGTTTCCAACACTTTTAACAATATGGCAACTCCAGAGTAAACTGATTTCTCGCATTTCTAGTGGGCTTAAAAAGTCATAGGGACCTCTCTCAGTCAGAACTCATCCAGTGCTGTACAATGTGTAGAACAGGATATAACTTATTTCTGAGGACACTGCTGCTGAGCTGAAGATTGAATGACTTGCCCAAGATCTCATAGCCAGCAAGTGACAGAAGTGAGACTTACATCCATATCTTTGGACTTCAGATCAGAAGCCTGTAAAGCTTCTTTGGAAGGAACTCCTCTGGGTCTGCTGTAATAAAAGAATTGCACTGGTCTAGCTCATCTTTCCAAACACAGCTTTCCTCTGGACCTTTTCTCACACAGACTCTCATGCTTAGAATGCCCCTTACTCTCCTCCTTATGACTTTTTCCTATTTATCCAAAGTCTGATCACCAGAAGAAATGCTTTAAGCCCTTACTCATCTGAGAAGCCTTCTTGGCTTCTTCCAGACCATGCAGGACTTTCTCTGTGGCCCCTTCCTGTACTCTTACGTAACAACAACAACAACAACAACAACAACAAAACCAAATATTTACAATGTTAATCTTTGACTTTTCTTTTCCGTCACTTTCTTCCCAGTAATTTCCCCATGATTACTCAGAACCATCAATATTCCCTTGAGTGAAAGCAGGATTTTAGAGCAAGAATGAAAAATGTAACACAGACCATTTCTATGTCAAAAGACATTTGTATTTTTCTACTTCAAAATAGGCTTTTGAGACTCTTAATAAAAGACTGAAGAAAGTACCACATAAAATATAAACTATAAAAATAAAATCAGGAATGGAATGAAAAAGGAACCAGATAATCCATTCACCCAATAACCACATCTGTACTCAGGGGATACTATTGGTGGAGTACAATGCCCGCGTCTGTACTCGCGATACTATACATGGAGCTGTCAGTGGGGGCAGCCTCTTGGGACTGCCAATCATCGCCAGTGGCCAGCACCAAGGTGGCACATGGAAGTTTTTGTTTATTCAAGGAAATACCCCCATGTCATCCAAAAGAAGAAGTCAAATTAGAGTGGCTCCACTGTAGCAGGGTGTGGACCGTCTGTCAACGCTATCTTAGGTGCAGTAAGTCATCAGAAGAAGGAAATCCACCAGGCCAGGGACATTCCTGTATGCCATCAGAACTGACCATGGTTCTCTGTTAATTGTCCAGGACAATGTGAATGTTGTCTCTTGGAATTGCATGATGCTATGGAGTTTGTCCAGAATAAAAGATTTCCCAATTCATCCAGCTAAATAAAAACATTTTGCAACCTTAATTCCCAGATGATGATGTGAAGGGGATGTAAAATATGAAGTTTAGTTTTGGAAACTGGCAGGGGCAGGACAGTGGTGAAACCCAATTCCATTACCATGTATAACTCCACGTATTATTAAAGTTTTCATGTATTGGTGTCTTCACCCTACAACTAAATCATAAAATATTTTTTGGCTGAGACTCATCTTCTAAGACTAATTTTGTATCTCAAAGAGCACTTATGGAAACTAAATGTTCAAAAATTGATTCATTGATAAGAGGAAAATTTTTCCAAAGTCATTTAGAGATTACAGTGTGAAATCTTAGATTTGGGACTCTTATCCTTTAAAAATAGTTTTCTCTAAAACCCATACTGATTCAGGAAGTGATCTGGGTCTTGGTAGATATTGCACACACAATTTTAATCACTGGAATTATCATAACTTGTAACAGATGCATTTTTGTCTTCAGCATCTGTCTCAAAGTTAAGGTGGTAGTAAATGGGAAAACCATGGGGCCAGGAGTCTTCGGAATAATACCTTTATGAAGTCTTTCTTGACCAACTAAACTCACAGGGAGGAAATGTCTTTCTCAGTGTCTTCATTTTTCATTTTACTGTGCTGGTATTTCTATCAGAACTGCGATTACATCAAAATATTTTCCTATTATGCATTTAACTCTCCCTCTAGATCAGTGGTTCTCAGTGAAGAGAGATTTGGCAATGATGACACATTTTAGTTGTCACAACTAAGGTGGGGAGTGACATTGAATGTAGTGGGTAGAGGCCAGAGATGTTGCTAAACATCTTACAATAGAAAGGAGAGCCCCCAGCAACAAAGAATTATCTGTCTCAAAATGTCATAATTCCAAGTTTTAGACCCAGCTCTAGAAAGTACATCTTCTTTTTTTTAGACACAGTCTCATTCTGTCACCCAGGCTGGAGAGCAGTGGCAAGTCAAGGCTCACTGCATCCCTGACCTCCCAGGATCAAGCATTCCTCCTGCCCAAGCCTCTTGAGTATAGATGGGACCACAGGCATGTGCCACCATGTTCCATTTATGTGCCACCATGCCTGGCTAACTTTCTATTATTATTATTATTATTATTATTATTACTATTATTATTATTATTAAGTAGAGACAGAGTCACATTCTGTTGTTGCCCAAGCTGGCCTAAAACTCCTGGGCTGAAGTCATCCTCCCATCTCAGTTTCCCGAAGTGCTGGGATTACAGACGTAGCAACCATGCCAGGCCTAGAATGTATCTTTCTTGAAGGCAGAGATCATGGCTTACTTATCTTTAATCTTAAATGCCCGGTATATAGTAATTTATTAGTATTGTATTAATTAACTAATGCAATAAATAAGTCATGAAGAGGACCTCCTTCAGGTTATCTCAAGGGCTGTTTCTTCATCTTGGGCCAGATCCCTGTCTCTGTTGTTTCTCTTTTGTAGACCCCAAAGTTTTATTTTTCTTCCACAGAAACACAACAACAAATATGTATCAAGTCCCTATATATGTGCACAATGGGAAATAAAGCATGAAAACAAATATACTTGTTTTCATGGCTTTCTCAGTCCCTGCAGCATAAATCATGCTTTCTCAATCCCTCTGTCCTATTACCTCCAAATAAAACTACACCACTATTCATTATTTCTAGTTTTTCTAAAGTTGTTGATTTAAAACATTTTATCTTTCTGCAAATTATGACAAAGAAGCAGGGGTTACAGACTAAAACGTATACCTTTTTAGAAAAATTTAAGATGAAAGAACTCAGACATCTGTGGGGTCAGACGTGTTTTCAGAGAAGAGCCCTTTCTCAGCTCTCTGGAAGAAGGTTACCTTTAACTTCCATGTTACCCACTTCTGCATATGGGGAAAATAGGTCATCATTTCCGTAAAGGTGAGAGAGCTTCCACAAGACAATGTACTAGAGTGACCATATTGGGGCACAAGATGATGGAGTAGAACTTAAGGATAAAAACCTAGTTGAGTCCACTCTATAAGGAACATGCAAAGGGATATGATGCCACTTTATGGACAGTAGAAGGTTGTTCGAAAGCTATAGTTCACCCTGGAGCTGGCAGTCTGGCTCTTGTGCATATACTGGCGTAACTCTGAAATGTATTGTACCAGGCAGAGATGTCTCATTGACTTGGGTAGCACTCTGCAACAGAATGTTCTGCAATAATGGAAATGTTCTATAATGCGCCTTTTGTGGAAAAAAATATGTTACCTGGCAATGCTTCATGAAGAGTTTAAGAATTAGAGCAAATAATACAATGAGTGCCATATATGAAATTACAAGTTTTCTAGGAGCCACAGTAATAAGGTAAAAAAAAAAAGTAAAATTATTTTTAATAAAATATATGATTTAACCCAATGTATGCAAAATTGAACAATTTAAAATTTAATTATATATAGTTATTAATGAGATAATTTCCATTATTTTATTAAACTAGATCTTCAAAATTTGATGTATATTTACACTTAATAACACATCTGAATTCAAATGCTAAATTTCCAATGGTTAATATGAAAGTCTTACAAAAACAATAAAGTTTTGTGTTGAATGGAAAACTATGTCACAGTGCTCCCATTTTTAATTTAAATATGCATGAATTAAAATGAAATAACACTGAAATTTTATTTCTGGGGCCCACTAATCCCATTGCAAGCACTCAATAGTTACATGTGGCTCCTGGCTATCCTATTGGACAGTGCAACTCTAAATAAACAGAAAACTAATAAAATTTAAATGAAATATAAAATGAGTTAATGATCCTGTAGCGAAACCAAGACAGTAAGTGTGATGAAAAGTTAATGCTATTCAGATTTAGATTCTGGGATTTCCTACCAGAACAAAAGCGGAGAATGAAATAACCTGCGAAAATGGAACTTTTCCATTTCTGATCACTTTTGCATTATCTAGCTTGTACCTATGAGGCTTCAATATATCCATCATGTTAATTTGGCCCGTCCTTCTCCCACATGTTTTCTCTGCCCTGGCTAAGGAAAATCCCCTCATATAAATGCAGAGCTGCAGGGATTCAGCTTAGCTTGTGTTAGATCCTCACATTTCATTCTGCTTTACCACAGTATCCTCAGGACAACACTTTTCTGCTTCCAAAGAGCCATAATTATTCTGGCTGACATTACTAGCATCTCCTTCCCTCTGGGTTCAACTGCTGTATAAGCAGCTGCTAGGAAGTACAAAAAGAGTACTATACACTCCAGACCTGTCTTCCGCCTCTCTCCAGTTCCTGGCTCAGAACGGTTATATGTGAGAAACTCCACTTATTCAAAGAGAAACAGGACTGAAAATGATTTCCAGGCCCCTATATCCAACGTTCTTCTCATCCTACTCTCCTGAGTATTAATGAAGAACTGTTTGAAATGTTGTCAAAGGGGAAGACAGGATATTACCTCTAAAAGAGCACCTTATCCGTCAGAGTTTGAAAAAAAAAATTCAAAGAGTTTCTTAGAACATGGAATCCACATTGTGCAGAGGACATCCACATCCAGATGTAAAGATGGCCCCAAAGGGACATGGGAAGTTCTATTAGGGAACTCTTTCCAATTCTTCTTTGGAATCTCTCTCTTTGGAAATGAGAGACTGGCCCCTAGACAATTCCTATTAGTCAGCCAACTGGCACATTTTAAATTTCCTGTTCTATTTATGGACAGTCTAATATCATCATATGTTACAAGGGCTTTCTGTAGGGCATTCTTTTTCTTAATGGACCTCAGGTGCAGAAAGTTGAGTTCACCATTTTCTCCAGTTCGTAATATGTTATCATCATTGGTTCAGGCAATTCTCAAGCTTGTTAATTTTTAAAAAAATGTTTGTTCATTTATCCATCTGTTTATTTATGTATATGTGTCTTTTTGAGGTGTTTTTCTTTTTTTTTTCTTTTTTCTTTTTTCTTTTTTTTTTTAAGAGATAAGGTCTCACTCTGTTGCCCAGGCTGGAGTGCAGTAGCCAATCACAGCTCACTGCAGCCTTGAACTCTTGGGCTCAAACGATTCTCCCAGCTCAACCCCTTGAGTCACTGGGACTACAGGCACCATCACACCTGGCTATTTTTTTTTTTAATGTTTTGTAGACAGGGCCTCACTATGATGCCTAGGCTGGTCTCACACTTCTGCACTCAAGTGATCCTTCCATCTTGGCCTCCCAAACTTCTGGAATAAGAGGCGCTATGCCCGGTCTATGTATGTGTGTCTTTTATCTTTTTTTTTCCCTTTGATTTCCCTCTTCTACACAGATAACTATTGTATGCTATTTAATATCTTCTCTGTTTTTTTCTGAATTACTACAAGATGTGTTCCTTTTTTGCGCATGTATTTTTAAACTACGTAATTTATGTAGTTCATTTTATTATATATTTTACTCATTCCATTTCTTAGTGTTTCATTAAGGACTGCATGTTGAAGACCCCTCCATGTCAATATGTGTACAACTTATCTGTTGCATAATGTAATAATATAACGTAACGTAACACAACGTAACATAACATAACGTAATATAGTGTATCCACCACACTGTAACAATCCACCATCCAGTTAAGGGACAGCCAAACTGCCTCTAATCCCCATCTCTACATATAATTGTGCAATGGACTTCTTTCCTCATGCATGCTCCTTTATGTAACTGTGTGAGATTTTCTTTGGGATACTGACGGGGCAGTCTTGGATGTTTGACTCAGCCTTTTCACCATGTTTCTTACTCTAGAGATCAGAGAACCAGCCTTACAGCCTGCAAGCAGTAAGGGAAAATTACGTACTCAAGCACTAGGGAAAAAAGCAAAAGGCTGAGCTCATAGATGAACTGAACCTACTGTGAGATACAATTACGTACTCAAGCACTAGGGAAAAAAGCAAAAGGCTGAGCTCATAGATGAACTGAACCTACTGTGAGATACAATACACCTGGTCCCAAATTCCATTTGCCTTCCATCTACCCCCTACTAAAATAGGAATGGGGTTAAGGGCATTCTGGGTGGCCTGGTGGCAGTATCACTTCACACTTTGTATTCATTAGCCCTCAAAAGTTGTGGGTTTTGCCTTTCCCCCAGGGCAGCGTTACTCTGGTAAATGATTCAGTCACTTTTGAGGAAGGATTAGTGGAGTTATTTATCTTAGACACTTGCAGTGACATTCCAGGCAGCTTCCTGGAAGAAATGGGCTCTAAGTTTGAGAACTGGCTTGGATGGAGAAACTAGGTGAGAGATGCAATTTTTCAATTTAATGGCTAACATTAGCCTTCTGCTCATTTGCTTTCGATGTTTCCAGTTATAAAAGTCAGTCATTCATCCTTCATCTTGTCTCTATGAGCATCATGATTTATTTAAATGAGTGCCATCATCTTTCTCATGGTAAGTGCTGACATCCAACCTGCATACTCCCTCTGCCGGAGACTCACCGTCTCTGTTTGCATGAGAGAGACCAGTTCCAAGGCAGTGCTTCTGCGCCTAATTCTGATTGTAAGAGTGTATATTCTGGGTCCTCCCAGGAAATACGGTCAGGTTTGGGGTTGTTACTCTCATTTTTTCAAAATTTCTAACCCTCTGAGCCTCTTGATCCTACAGAGTACTGTCAAAGCAGCTTCAACATCTCCAACTAATTAACTGCAGGTCTCCAACTAATTAACTGTGGTCTAATTAACTCCAACTAATTAACTGTTTTTCCATGTTCAAGTTTTAAGAAGACAATCTAGAAAGTATTAGGCCAAGGTCTAGGCATCCTTGCCAAGATGCTAAAGCAAGAGCAATGTGAGAGTGTCCCTAAGCCGACAAACTCCTACCTGTCTGGCCTTATATTCCACCCACTCTATATTAGTTTCTTAGGGAGACTGTAACAAAGCACCACAAACTGGAAGGCTTAAAACAATAGACATTTATTCTTTGGAGGTACTGGAGACTAGATGCCTGAATTCAAGATGTCAGCTGGGCCATGCTGTCTCTGAAGGCTCTAAGGTATGATCCTTGCCTCTTCCTATCTTCTGGTGGTTGTCTGAGGACCCTGAGACCTGTGGACCCATCACTCTAACCTGTGTCTCCATAGTCACATTTCCCTTGTGTGTCTCTGTGTCCCTGAGTCTTCACATAACTTTCTGATAAGGACAATAATCATCACATTTGGGGCCTACCCTAATCCACTACGACATCATCGTGACTTAATTAACATCTGCAAAGTTCCTATTTCCAAATAAGGTCACACGCAAAAGTACCAGGGTTTCAACTTGGAGCATTTTCCAACATCAACAAATTGTTCAACTCTCTGGATGTCAGTGGCATATCTTACAGGTTTTTTTTTTTTTTTTTTTTTTTTTGGTTTCCTTGTTTTTGATCTTTATGACATTTGTCATTTTTTTATTATTATTATTATACTTTAAGTTCCAGGGTACATGTGCATAACATGCAGGTTTGTTACATATGTATACTTGTGCCATGTTGGTGTGCTGCACCCATCAACTTGTCAGCACCCATCAACTGGTCATTTACATCAGGTATAACTCCCAGTGCAATCCCTCTCCCCTCCCCCCTCCCCATGATAGGCCCCGGTGTGTGATGCTCCCCTTCCCGAGTCCAAGTGATCTCATTGTTCAGTTCCCACCTATGAGTGAGAACATGCGGTGTTTGGTTTTCTGTTCCTGTGATAGTTTGCAAAAAAGAGCCCGCATCTCCAAGACAATCCTAAGTCAAAAGAACAAAGCTGGAGGCATCACGCTACCTGACTTCAAACTATACTACAAGGCTACAGTAACCAAAACAGCATGGTACTGGTACCAAAACAGAGATATAGACCAATGGAACAGAACAGAGTCCTCAGAAATAATACCACACATCTACAGCCATCTGATCTTTGACAAATCTGAGAGAAACAAGAAATGGGGAAAGGATTCCCTATTTAATAAATGGTGCTGGGAAAATTGGCTAGTCATAAGTAGAAAGCTGAAACTGGATCCTTTCCTTACTCCTTATATGAAAATTAATTCAAGATGGATTAGAGACTTAAATGTTAGACCTAATACCATAAAAACCCTAGAGGAAAACCTAGGTAGTACCATTCAGGACATAGGCATGGGCAAAGACTTCATGTCTAAAACACCAAAAGCAACGGCAGCAAAAGCCAAAATTGACAAATGGGATCTCATTAAACTCAAGAGCTTCTGCACAGCAAAAGAAACTACCATCAGAGTGAACAGGTAACCTACAGAATGGGAGAAAATTTTTGCAATCTACTCATCTGACAAAGGGCTCATATCCAGAACCTACAAAGAACTCAAACAAATTTACAAGAAAAAAACAACCCCATCAAAAAGTGGGCAAAGGATATGAACAGCCATTTCTCAAAAGAAGACATTCATACAGCCAACAGACACATGAAAAAATGCTCATCATCACTGGCCATCAGAGAAATGCAAATCAAAACCACAATGAGATACCATCTCACACCAGTTAGAATGGCGATCATTAAAAAGTCAGGAAACAATAGGTGCTGGAGAGGATGTGGAGAAACAGGAACATTTTTACACTGTTGGTGGGATTGTAAACTAGTTCAACCATTATGGAAAACAGTATGGCGATTCCTCAAGGATCTAGAACTAGATGTACCATATGATCCAGCCATCCCATTACTGGGTATATACCCAAAGGATTATAAATCATGCTGCTATAAAGACACATGCACACGTATGTTTATTGCAGCACTATTCACAATAGCAAAGACTTGGAATCAACCCAAATGTCCATCAGTGACAGACTGGATTAAGAAAATGTGGCACATATACACCATGGAATGGTGTATAAAAAAGGATGAGTTTGTGTCCTTTGTAGGGACATGGATGCAGCTGGAAACCATATCTTACAGTTTAACTCAATTCTGACACCAGTAATATCCAGAATTAGCTCAGCCCCCACAAGTTAAGGACTTAGTACTAAAAAGACTGACCTACCTCAGATACCAATTATAAGTATGGGCCTTCCATACTTCTGACCAACCAGCTGTAGGTCGAGGGTTCCCACAACTCCTTCTTCAGGTTTGAGAATTTGCTAGAATTGCTCACAGAATTCCAAGAAACACTTTACTTATGCTTTACTGGCTTATTAAAAAGGATACAATTCAGAAACAGCCAGATGGAAGAGATGCACAGGTCAAGGTATTGGGCTGGAGGGTGGGTGGCACAGAGCTTCCATACCTTCACCGGGTATACCAACCCTCCCAACACCACTGTTGTTCACCAACCTAGAGATTCTCTGAATCCTGTCCTCTTCAGTTTTTATGGAGGTTTCATTATACAGGCATTATTGATTAAATCATTTTTTGTTGGTGATCGACTTAACCTTCTATTTTCAGTCTTTCTCCTCTTCCTTAAAAGGTCAGGGGTGGAGCTAAAGGTTCTAAGCTTCTTATCTTATGGTTAGTTCCCCTGGCAACCAGCTCTCTATCTTTAGGGACTTTCCAAAAATCAGCTTATTAACATAAACTCAAGTGCGATTGAAAGGGGCTTGTTATGAATGGCACAAGATTCTCCTTTCACCTTTTATCACTTAAGAAATTCCAAAAGTTTTAGGAGATTTGCCAAGGAATAAGATGAACCAACATACGTTTATTATGAATAACAATATCCCAGGATTTCAGCATTTATTTTGGGGGACACAATTTAACCCACAACACACTATATCCCAACCCTGGTTTAAAAGCTATGTACTCCTTCATATACTATATATTATATATAAAGGAATGTTTACATATTCCTTTGTTGTATGCTGGTACCTAATTGCCATATCTTACAACTCTTTTAGTAATTATGCTATTTCCTTCCAGTGTAAGAACTATACTTTCCTGCTCAGACTAGAGTGATATCTAACTTTAGTTATGTGTCTGGAGACAAGAAGTTGAGACAGAGGTGGAAACTGAGGACAAACATCATTTTGTGAGGCATTCATCCAAGGTGAGATTTTCGTTTTTATGAACAAGTCTTAATAAGGAAGAACAGGTCTTCCCTGTTATTTATCTTAGACACCTGCAGTGACATTCCTTGTCTTAACAAGGAAGAACAGGTCACTTCTTTTGTCCTAAAATATTCAGGAAAATCTGGAGTAAAAGATTTTTAAGTACATCTAGCCAAATGTCACTGAGAAAAGAAACAAACAAAAACCAACCAAACAAACAAACAAAAATTTTTTATCTGAGGAATGCAAGTCCTTTTAAATTATAAGGTCAAGAGAGGTTTTAAATGAGACAGCAATCACATCCTACTTCTCCACTGTATCTCTTGAAATTGCTTGCTGTTGCCATAAGTAGAAAGAAATTAACGTAATAATGCCACATTAACACCATAACATCACACAGTACAGCTTAGCAATGTATAGCCAATCAATAGTTTGCTATTTTAATGTGAATTCGTAATAAACAATGCAAGAATTCCTCTTCTTTCCCTTTAAAAACTCACTTGTGGCTGGGTGCAGTGGCTCATGCATGTAATCCTAGCACTTTTGGAGGCCAAGGTGGGTGGATCACCTGAGGTCAGGAGTTCAATACCAGCCTGGCCAACATGGTGAAATGCTGTCTCTACTAAAAATACAAAAATTAGCTAGGTGTGGTGGCACAGGCCTGTAATCTCAGCTACTTGGGAGGCTGAGGCAGGAGAATTGCTTGAACCTGGGAGGCAGAAGTTGCAGTGGGCCAAGATTGTGCCACTACACTCCAGTCTAGGAGACAGAGCAAGACTCTGTCTTAAAACAAAAAACAAACAAACAAACAAAAACTCTTGTAACTGCTGCTGCTATCATGTTTATTCAGGAAAATTTATATTTATGTACACAGGCTGCAATCCTCAAGCTTGACCCAAATAAACTCTCTACTTATATTAATTTTTCCTCAACTTCTTTTCTTTAGGTTGGCACACCCAGTCATTATTTCAGTGTCTCATACCTTCCCTAGTAGGGCCCTGAATTTTAACATAGGAGACCTGTAAAGACTGTGTGAGAAATCTTCTGGTAATTCAGCTACCTTAACAGTTATAATTGTACCTATCGTTAATAAAATCTCTCAGCTGCAGGAGATGAGAGTGTTTTAAATGCTGTTGTGGAGGCCTTTGGGTTTTCACATGTTCTAAAATAAAAAGTGACTGAAAGAATATCTGTGAAGTATCATTTGTGTTTATTAGTAAGTCTTCTGTTTGCCTGTTTATCTTCTATTTAGTTGTTCCATTTCTTACTAAAAAATAAGTATGGCTGGGCCTGTTAGCTCATGCCTGTAATCCCAGGACTTTGGGAGATCAAAGTGGGCAGATCCATTGAGTTCACAAGTTTGAGACCATCCTGGACAACATGGCGAAACCCCATCTCTACAAAAAAAATACAAAAATTAGCCAGGCCTGTGGTGCATGCCTGTAGTCCCAGTTACTTGGGATACACATACACACACACACACACACACACACACACACGCACACATATATATAAATAAAGTATGATGGCATTGATGATTATTAAATTTTCTATTTTCTCCCTCAGTTTTGTCAGTTTTTGGTTCAAATATTTTAGGACTCTGTTACTGTATTTATACATGTTTATAATTGTTAACTTTTTTGTTTTAAAGTCTATTTTTTCTGATATAACGACTCGAGCTTTCTTATAAATGCTATTTGTGTAACAGATTTGTAATCATCCAACAGGTTGTTCCTCCCTGCTTCACAAAGTCAATCCACTGAGACCATGGCATTGCAGTAAAGAAAGAGTTTAACTGATGCAAGGCTGGCCCACATGGAAGAACTGGAATTATAACTCAAATCAGTGTCCCTAATGGCTCAGAGGCTAGGGTTTTTATGGGCAATCTGGTGAGCAGGGAACTGGGGAATGGGAATCGCTGATTGGTTGGGGATACAATCACAGGAGGGTAAAAAATGGTCCCAACACACACAGTCTCCTTCTGGGTGGGCCACAGGATCCACTGAGTCATGAATCACAAGTCCAGTTGGGATCCGTCTGAAAAACATCTAAAAATAACCAGTATTAGGTTCCACAATAATGATGTTATTTACAAGAGCAATTGAGAAGGTCACAAGTCTTGTGACTTCTGGCCACGTAACCCCTGAACAGTGAGGAATTATAGAAAACTGTTCTTACACCTTAGCACAGTTCAGGTACCTTACATAATCCCATTTTTGTGATCTTTCTTAGTCTTATTTTATCTTATTTTGAGAGGGAGTTTCTCTCTTGTCGCCCAGGCTGGAGTGCAATGGTACCATCTCAGCTCACTGCAACCTCTGCCTCCTGGGTTCAAATGATTTTCCTGCCTCAGCCTCTCGAGCAGCTGGGATTACAGGCATGCACCACCATGCCCAGCTAATTTTGTATTTTTATTAGATGGCGGGTCACCACGTTGGTCGACCTCCCAAAGTGCTGGGATTACAGGCGTGAGCCACTGCACCCAGTCTCATTAGTCTTACAAAGGTGGTTTTCAATGCCTGAGCAGGGAGGGGGTTAGTTTTGGGGAGGGACTATTATCATCCTTGCTTCCAAGTCTAACTATAAATTAAATTCCTCCTGAAGTTAGCTTGGGCTGTGCCCAGGAAAAACCAAAGACAGCTTGAGGTCAGAAGCAAGATGGAGTCAACTAAGTCAAACTTCTTTTACTGTCATAGTTTTGCAAAGGTGGTTTCAGATGTTTTCTATTCTTTTCTTTTCAACCATTTGTATCATCAAAACTTAAGTATATCTCTGGTAGACAGCATATAGTTGGATCTTGTTTCTTCCATTCTGACAATTTCTGCCCTTTAACTGGATTGTTTAATCCACTTACATTTTTTAATTTTTAAAAAATTATTTTAGATTCAGGGAGTACATGTGCTTATTTATTACTTAAGTATTATGTGTGTAATGGTGAGGGTTGGGCCTCTTGTGTACCTGTCACTCAAATATTGAATACTGTATCCATCCATTTACATTTAATGGTTTTAATATTGTTGATTTACATCTGCCAGTTTACTTTTTGTTTTCTATATGGCTCCAGGTCTTTTTGTTCCTCTATTCTTCTTTTGTTGCTTTCTTTTTCATTCATGAATATTTGCTAGTGCTATATTTTAACTCCTTTAGTGACTGTTTTTCACTATGCTTTTTGTTATTTTCTTAGTGGCTTCTCTAGAGGTTACCTTATACATCTTACCTCTTAAGAATCTAGTTCATATTTATACTAATTTAATTCTCACAAGACACAAAAAATTTTATATAACTTTATGCCTTCTTCTTCCTTTTTTGTTATACATATTTTATCTATATGTTACCAATTCAGCAATAGATTGTTATAATTACTAGCTTATTTAATTTTATGTCTATTACAGAAGCTAAGAAAAGAAAGGACTTCAAATATATATTTATGAAGTAATATTTTTCTTATTTATCATTTCTGGCTCTTTTTATTTGTTCTTTTGAGTTCAACTTACCATCTTAAGTCATTTCCTTTTTCAATACAGTTTTGATCCTACTTATCTCCTTTATGCTTTAGTTGTCAAATATATTATGTTTCTATGCTATAGACCCAATAATACACTTGTATACATTTGTTTCATACAATTGGTTTCAAAATTAGTCAAGAGAAGCAGCAAAATATTTATACCCTTTTATAATTACATAATTATTACCAGTACAGTGTGTTTGTCTATGTGGATTTTAATTTTCACCTCTGTTTATGTGATTTTAGCCTGAAAAACTTCCCTTCACATTTCTTGTAAAGCATGCCCATTAGGAATGAATTTTCTCAATTTTTTTGCTTACCTGGGAATGCTTTTATTTCACCTTCATTTTTGAAAGATAGTTTTGCTGGATACAAGATTTTTATTGACTTTTTTTGTGTGTTCCTAGGATTCTGAATACGCAGTCTCATGCTTTGTGGCCCCCATTGTTTCTGACTAGAAGTCAGTTGTTAATCTCATTAGGATTCCCTTGTCCTTAAAGCGTAGTCTTTCCCTTAGTGCTTTCAGAATTTTCTCCTTTGATGTTCAACATTTTTACTATGATTCAGCTGGGCGTTGATTTCTTTGGATTTATCCTACTTGGAGTCCACTGATCTTCTCAACTGTATAGATTTGTGTCTTCAATCAAATTTGGAAAGTTTTCAACTATTAATCTTCAAATAATTATCGCTATCCCTTTCTCTCCTTTCCTTCTGGTACTACTATTATGCATATTTTGGTAGATGTAAAATTGTCCCAGTGTCTTCTAGTTTCTCTCTGATTTTCAGATTGGGTATTCTCTATCAGTCTGTCTCCAAGTTTGTTGACACCTTCTTCTGCTAGATTACTCTAATAAATTTTCATTTTAATTATTACAGTTTTCAGCTTCATGCTTTACATCTGTTATTTTTTATAACTTACATTTCTTTTTTGAAAACATCCATTTATTGAGACATTGTCTTCATACATTACTTCCTTAAAAATAGTTTTCTGTAGTTCTTTGAATATATTTATAAAGACTATTTGAGGTAATTTTATTATCTGTGAAATCTGATACCCGATCCCTCTCACAGGTAGTTTCTTTTGCTTGATTTTTTTTTTTCCCTCTGTGTCATGTGTTCTATTTCTTTGCCCATCTCATAACTTTGGTTGAAAACTGGATATTTTAGGTAACACAGCTATTTGGGGTACTTGTTTGTATACAGCTATTTTGGGTACTTGTTGTTTACTTGCTTATTTTTTTGAAATGGTTAGTCTATGTTAGTAATTTACATTCCATCCACAACTTGAAGTCTTTGGTGTATTCCTTGGACGGTACCACCTTCATCACGTGTACCATCATCCTGGGATGGGATGTTTAAGCAGGGCTCTCTTTACCTATTTATTTCCTTAATATCACTTAATATTGTTACCAAGCTATCTGCTTCATTTGGTAATACACCCCACTCACTGAACTCCACTAATTACAGGTTAATTGCTCTATTGCTTTTTTTTTTTTTTTAATGCCCTAAGGCATAAGTTGCTCAAGAGTCTGATCTAATTAAATTTGTTGGTTTTGAAGCCAGTCTTTTGTTTTGACCCCAGGGAGGGCTTTTCTTGGCTGTCTCTTTCTCTGGTTCTTACTGAAGAAATAACTTCCTTATTGTTTAGCTTATTGCTCTTAATTAAGAGGAGCTATTGTTTTAGAAAGAGCCCTTAGGTTTGAACTTCTTCACATTTGGATTCAAAGTCAGTCCATTTGGGTAGGGCTACAGACCTCTGTTTTCCTATTCACTGTCTTTCCCCTTAGGCAACCTCTCTAGTCACTAATTTAGGCAATAAACCTCTGGTTGTCTCTGCATGCCTCTTTCAGTGTAGAATCTCTGCCCAATGTATGACCCGAAGCAAGGACAGCTGGAGGTCCCTGTATTCTTGGCCTGCCTGTCTGGGATGGAGCCTCTGTACTATGAAGATGAGCTTAGTGGCGGAAAGGGATCCCCAGCCTTTCCCTGTACTCAACAGGAATTTTATCTTTTTAACTTGGAGTTGAAAGAGATGAAAAGTGCTAGAACCTTGTCCTCCTATTGAGATACTGTAAGCGTTGATTGGAAGATGAAGGGAGAGGGACTTCTCCCTTAGCTTCATCTATCCATAATGGAGCTCCTCTAAATTGAGCTGGGGATGGTCTCAAGAGGGAGGATTGTGGATCAAATGCTACTGACTGGCTGTTCTTAATGGGTTTTAGTAGATTTTCTCCAGTAAATATTTATTTGCTTTATTCCCTTAGGACATTTTACAGAAACTTTAATTGACTGGATTTTTTTTTTTTTAATTGTGTTTACCAACTTTGTTTTTCTGGGGAATGGGTCCATGGAACTTCTTATGCTGCCATCCAGAAGTGGAATTCACTGATGTACTATTTTTTAACATCATTCTAAGATACCATAAGGAAAACTCATTGACCTTCTGGAATGCTTGTGTACCAGCCTTGCACTAAAAAATATTCACAGTTGACTTTGTAGAATGCAATATTACTATTATGACTCCATCTATGTTCATTACCCCACAGCTAATTAAGAATAAAGCCTTACTGATGGGTGCAGCACACCAACATGGCACAAGTATACATATGTAGCAAACCTGCACGTTGTGCACATGTACCCTACAACTTGAAGTTTAATAATAATAAATAAATTAAAAAAAAAAAAAGAATAAAGCCTTACTATGCCACTATTGCTGGTTCTCTCCGTTAAAAACACAGATATTTGTGTCAAGGCCACTGCTTATTGCCCCCCATAATTATATTTTCTGCATCCGCATTGTTCCTGGCCACCTAATGCTGATGAAAAAGTGGCAAGAATATTTCTTATTCCCCACTCTAAGACACACTTTGACACAGAAGTGGGCACTCAAGAAAAAATACTTGTACTCTCCGTGTACCACAAAAGCCTTTGACAGTATGCCTCTATAATCTGTGCCTGAGGTCCCACTTTTCACATACACAAACCTCTGACTTCACGTAGCTAGGCCTGGAAACCAATATGTGAGATAGACATCACTGGGTCCACAAACTATAAACTCCTCCTTTTTGCCTTTGCACACACAAGACCTCAGTAAAGATCTTTATTGGAATCTACTCACGATGGCCCCCTATACCAGTTTATAAAATATGCATATTTTTTGCCTGTCTTCCAACAGAGATTCAAGCTTTTCCTAAAGCAAGAGTTGGCAAAACATGGTCTTTGGGATAAATCTGGCTATCTGGCTTACCACCTGTTTTGGCACAGCCTATGAGTTAAGATAGTTTCTATAGATGAACATTTGATCATAGGGAATGCTAATTTTGAAACTGAACTAAATGAAATGCTATTTTCCCCCAAATAATTTTACTATTCTCATTAGATTTATATCACAAAGTAATTTGTAATTATTATTATATTTTGAATTTTATCAATAAAAATTTTGTGGACATTTATTTTCACTCATTATATATCTTAAATATTATCCTGAATTTGTCTTATTGGTCCAAAAAGCCTAACATACTTACTATCTGTTGCTTTAAATAGAAATTTTTCCAACTCTTATCCTAAAGGATGCCCAAGAGAATATGAGTTTGAAGAATGCCAGAGAAGAGTATAAAAATTGTGAAAATTGGCACACTCCTGTACAGGATATAGTATCCCAGATCTAGGGGATAAGACAGAGTTAGTGACAAAGCTGAAAGGCCCAATAGCACAGCTATAGATTTGCAGCAGATGTGGTCAATTTACTTCTTTCCTGACCAGATGGAGGCTATAAAGTAGGAAGCAAGACAACCTTCTTTGTACTCCCCAGTTTTGTTTTTTTTTTTTAACACTATCAACACATAAACTCCAAGAAATGGCAAGCACCTTGCTTTCTTCAGGGCAAAACACTTTCAGTGAATTTTTATTAGCCTAATTCTCACCCATACGCATGGCTAATCCACAGTGCAATGTTTTCATGATTCAACTACCTGCACAGTAGCAGGATGTGTTTAGTTCAGAGGCAGTAGGATGTGGTAGAAAGTTTGCGAGATACAAAAAAGGAATTTAAAATCTTATCTTGTCACTTTAAAGCTGAGTGGCTTAATCTGTATCAAATTACTTAATCTAACAAGTCCTCAGCTTTCTTTGCTATAAAACGGAAATTCTAATATGTAGCTACTTCCACAGCTGCTATTCAAAACATTTAATAACTAATGTAGCACAGGCACTGATGAATCAGAAAGTATATTGGCCATGAAGAATGGGTAGAGCCATACAAGCCAGACTTATAAATTATGTAGAGACTTACCTGTCATTTGTGCCTCAGAGTCTAAAATATAATAAGTGCATTTTAATTTTTTGCTGTTGTTACAATGATATAATTTCCTCCCTTCATCCTTAAAAATGATGTCCTATATTACCTGTTTAAATGTACTGCATTTTAAATATAGCAATGTATTTATAGTGTCAGATAAGATTTGACACACAATGAGGATACGGGCTCCCTTGAAATAAATATCTAGAAATGACCCTCAAGGCTGACGTGACAGGAAAATATTACCTGTTTATCCAATAACCAAAATTGGTAGTGAGATTATTGCTAAAAGCAAATTAAATTAACAATCTTTAGGTCTCAAAAAAATAGCTAGTTTGCACAAAAGGGTTGTGGTGAATTTAATAGGCTTTACCCAAGATCAGACCATGAGCAGAAAACACTCAGGCAGAAACACATCTAGTATTTCTCTGTAGTTTTGATCTGTATACTCTACGTATTTTATTTGTTGAAATGAATATATGTTGTGGGTAGAATGTTTGTATGCCCCCAAAATTTATATATTGAAATCTAACCCCAGTGAGACAGTATTAGGAGATGAGGTCTGTGGGAGATATTTAGGTCATGAGGATGGAGCCCTCATGAATGGGATTAGTGCCCATATGGAAAGGATCTCAGAGAGCCAGCTCACTTTCTTTCTACCATGTGAGAGTACAGTGAGAAGTTGGCAGTCTGCAACCCAGAATATGACCATGCTGGCACCCTGATCTCTGACTTTCAACCTCCAGAACTGTTAAGAAATAAATTTTTATTTTTTATAAGCCACCCCATCTATAGTACTTTGTCATAGCATCTTGAAGTAAGACAATATACAACATTTCTTAGTGTCTGTGACTAGAAGAGAGATCAATGAAATCCTCTACCCTGATTAGGTCCACGATGACATATAATAGAAATGACTTATTGACTATGTATACAAATACCAGGCATTGTTTGAACTGCTTTACACACAGTCATGTAATTGTTATGACAGCTCTATCAGACAGTATATCAAACACCTTTCAGTCATCAATTTACACTCTTTTGGACTCTGTTGTCCAAAATTCCAATGGCTACTACGATTCTTTTTTTTTTTTTCTTAAGACTTCAAACAAATAAAATCAGCTTGTTCTACAAATGTAATTATTGTCAGCTCCACAAAGCATTAATGGGCCACAGCCATCACATAACCCAAGGCCTTACCTTCTACTTACACCTCATCCCATCAACCAGCTCTGCATATGTTCCTATCAGCTTCACACTGTGCAAATGATAGCATTTAGTCCCTGGCTGCCCATGCCATTTGTTTTTAATTCCAAACCCCAGAACTTCCCTTTTGATGCCCTAGAGTAGGATACCAAGGCAACCTGCTCAATATCTACATATGCAACCCAGAAATTATGAGGAGTTAACACCAAGGCAAATATTCATTTAACGAAAATTAGAAGCTGACAGATAAATGTTCTCCTCCTATTCTTCCAAGCGCACAGTAATCTTAAAATGTTTTTCATATGGCTGCTTAGACAGCACGGCAGAATGAAGTAATCAGTAGCATGTAGCAATATCCAACTCAAGGATGTACCTTTGTAATAACTCCATCTTCTTTCCTGCTTTACCCCTAAGGTCATTTAATCCCCCTTCCTAGGTCATACTCTCCAATAAACTTCTCACACATATCACAAAGGAGCCTTTGTCCCAGGATCAGCATTCTGGGAACGTGGTACTAACCCAGTCATTATCAAATGTGGCCCGAGACAGTAGACCCTCAAGACAGAATTTTGGAGCATGAACACTCCCCAGTCAGAGGGCAGTAAGATGATCCCTATTCATGCTGTCAATTGAGATGAGGATTACCATCGGAATTGAGTAAAAATAAGAATTACGAAGATTCTTGCCTGTGGTTGTTTAGGATGAGATGTAAGTAGAAGGTAAGGCCTTGGGTTATGTGATGGCTGCGGCCCATTAATGCTTTGTGGAGCTGACAATAATTGTATTTGTAGAACAAGCTGATTTTATTTGTTGGAAGTCTTAAGAAAAAAAAAAAGAATCATAGTAGCCAACTTAAACTCAAAGCATGCTGTGAAAACCGTAGATCCTCTACGGCAGCTTGAAAAAGACATTAAACTGCAGCTGCAGGGGTGACTGTGCTGAAAACCAGGCTCCTCCCTAATCTAATTATAAAGATGGCAGAGCATTAAAGGGTAGTAAACGCAAGCTTCAACAGATGTCCTATGTCACAGTCAGAACCCAGCAGGAAAGGAGTACAATTCTGTGGCCTGGGAAGAGGACATTCAATGGATAAGCCTGAGATACTTGTGTTTTTTTTTTTTAATCAGATTTATTAAAGTGTAGTTTATATACAATAAAATTCACCCCTTGTAAGTGTACAAGTCAATTGACAAATTCACATGCTTATGCAACCACCAACACAATCAAGATCCAAAATACTTTTTATCACCCTAAAAAGTTCCCTCATGACCCTCTGAAGTCAATCTCCTACCCTCATCTTTAGCCTCTGGCAACTACTGACCTATTTTTTTAATCTCTATAGTTTTGCATTTTCCAGAATGCCATATAAATGGAATTATACAGTACAGGGTTTTTTTTTTTTTTTTTTTAGCCTCTATGCTTTCATATAATACTTTTCAGATTCATTGTTTTTCTTAGAATATTAATAGTTTGTTCCTTTTAATTGCTAAATAACATTTCATGTATATATCACAATTTGTTTATGCATTAATGTGAGGTTGAGAATCTGGAAGCCCCAATTTCCCTGGACAAAATCATGCTAGCAAGAGAATTCTCTTACCAGAGAATCGCTTCCTTACCTGGAGATCCTGTGTGATTAAGTGGACACCAAGGCAAAGCATGAAATTAATAGTGTCTGCTTTAGGAAGAAATAGCATATACACCAAAGGAATAATAGAATCTGAGTGTGTCAAAGAAACCCCTCCCCAACTAAAGATGTTTGTTCCCTAATCCCTGATACCTGTGAATATTACATGCCTAAAGGGTTTTGCAGATGTGATTAAGAACCTTAAAATGGGGGTATTATCCTGGATTGGTCCAATCTAATCACGAGTCGTTAAAGTAGGAGAGAAAGGCAGAGGAGTGGGTCTGAAGAGATGTGACCAGAGAAGGACTCAACTCGTTTTTGCTGACTGTAAAAAGGGAGAAATGGAGCCACGAGCCAAGGAACGCAACAACCTCTAGAAGCTGGAAACAGCCCTCATTTTATAACCACTAAGAAGATAGGGTCCTTGGTTCTATAATTGCTGGGAACTAAATCCCACCAACAACTCAAATAGCAGGAAGCAGATTCTCCCCTGAAGCCTCCAGAAAGACTCAGCCTGCTGACAACTTGATTTTGTCCAGTGAGACTTGAGATTTGTACTGATTTGTGACCTACAAAAAAATATAATAAAGCTGTGTTGTTTCAGGTCACTAAATTTGTGGTTATTTGCTACAGCACCAGTAGAAAACTAATATCTCCTGTCATGTATATTAGCAAGGATTGGGAGAACAAAGTGTAAGAGTGTGTCTGGAGGGTGTTAATATGGGGCAGGAGGTGGAGCAAAGAAATGAGGCCAGATAGTAAGAATGTATTAACATTAGATGGAGCCTTTATGTATGACTTGAAGTCACTATTCGGCCAGAGATGTCTGAAATGTAGCCTAATACAACCCTAGAACCATGCCTCACAATTTGGCATAATGATGGCCAACTGAAACTGAGATATAGATGCCAAGACTTCCTTGAGAAAGGGTTAGAAAGATAAGAGGTAGGGATATCAGAAAGAATTTATGTCAGAATAAGAGATTTGGGGACAGATATTTGTTGATATGTGCATAAACCTGTACAATGACTAACACCATAATCAAGAAACTGAATCTATCTATAAAACCCCAAAGTTTCCCCATGCTCCTTCACAATCTCGTCCCTTCCCTATTCCCAAGCAGTCATTGACCTGCTTTTTGTCTATAGATTAGTATGCACTTTTTAGAATTTTACATAAATGAAAACATATATAGTATATTCTTTGTATGTGTGGCTTCTCACTTCACATAATTACTTTGAGATTCTTCCGTGATGTTGTGTGCATCAGTAGTTTATTCCTTTCACTGCTGAATATCATTGGATGTATACACAAGAGTTTATTTATTTACTTAGTGCTTGGACATCAAGCTGTTACTAAGTTTTAGATACTTTCAAATAGAGTTGCTATAAACATTTGTATCCAAGTCTCCATGTGGACTTATGCTTTCATTTCTCTTTGGTAAATATCTAAAGTAGAATGGCTGGATCATATTGTAGAAGTATGCTTAATGTTTTAAGACACTGTCAAACTGTTTTCTAATGTGGTGTACAATTTCACACCTCCACCAGCAGTGTATAAGAGTTTCAGTTCCTCTACATACTCACCAATGTTAGATATGGTCAATGTTTTTAGTTTTAACCATTTTGATAGGTGTACAGTGCTATCTCTTTGTATTTAAAACTGATCATTTGTCTTACAGGCTTGCTAAATTTACTTAGTAGTTTTAGTATCTTTTTTGCGGATTCAACTGATTTTCTACATAAATGACTATGTTGTCTGTTAACAATGACAATTCTTCTTTGATAACTTAAAAGGATTTTCAATTCTATAGTTGGCAAATTTTGAAACTTCAAATGGAGGTGACAGTGAATTTCGTGTATTTCATCTTGATCACTTAGTCATAACCACTCTAACAATGCATACAGTAGGTACACAATAAGTAAATACCTTATGACTTTCTCAAAAGGATGTGTTGTCATATAAACTAGGTTGATGGCTGAAAAACACTTATGAAAAAGGAGGAAGAGAAAAAATAATTTTAAAGGCTCTTCAATTTATGTAAAAGAGGAACTTTCTCTCTTTTTCAAATGAAAAAGTGAGAGAGAACATCAGAGAGCAGTCACCAGACATTAGCAGGGTATATACTGGCTAAAGAATATTAATGCCTTTACATTCAATGTAACTTTAATTGTCATTGGCTTTGCAGAAATGTATTTGGTTTCTGTGTGGACTCTTCCATTTGCAGAGGATATTAATTTTTGATTCTTCATTCTATAGTAGTGATGTACACTGTATATATAGTGTATAAACTAGAAAATCATTTTTGGTTTTCCTGTTGTTATTCCAATTGCATCTTGGCCAGCTTCCTAGATGGTTAATTCTAGAAGTCTCTGTTGAGTAGATGAAGTGCAAGTTTGTGAATTAGACAACTAAACTTTCCAAGCTACTGAGATACTTTGGTCCAAATGAACCAAAATAGTGGTTTCTAGGAATTTTATATTGTCTCACACATTGAATACGTTTAATCCTCTCATTTAACTTTTACAGGCTATACTATGTATAAAATATTTATTATTTTAATAGAATTTTAGAGAAATTTCAGGTTCACAGCAAAACTGCGCAAAATGTACAGAGTTCCTATATACCCAAGCCCCCGACACATACACAACCTCCTCCACTATCAATACCCCAAAACAGCGGTATGTTTGTTACAACTGATAAACTTATACTGACACATCGTTACCATCCAAAGCCCACAGTTTAATTAGGGTTGACTCCTGATGTTATACATTCTATGGGTTTTGTTTAATATATAACCACAGATGTCATCATAGTATCACAAGAATAGTTTCACTGTGCTAAAAACGCACTGTGCTCTGCCTATTCATCCCTCCCTGCCTCCTAACTCCCGGAAACCACTCATCTTTTTGCTGTTTCCATAGTTTCGCCTTTTGCAGAATATCGTATAATTGGAATCATAGAATATGTAGCCCTTTCAGATTGGCTTCTTTCACTTAGTAATATGAAGTTTCCTCTACATTTTTTTTTTTTTTTTTTTTTTTTGGAGACGGGGTCTCGCTCTGTCGCCCGGGCTGGAGTGCAGTGGCTGGATCTCAGCTCACTGCAAGCTCCGCCTCCCGGTTTATGCCATTCTCCTGCCTCAGCCTCCCGAGTAGCTGGGACAACAGGTGCCCGCCACCTCGCCCAGGTAGTTTTTATTTTTGTATTTTTTAGTAGAGATGGGGTTTCACCGTGTTAGCCAGGATGGTCTCGATCTCCTGACCTCGTGATCTGCCTGTCTCGGCCTCCCAAAGTGCTGGGATTACAGGCTTGAGCCACCGCGCCCGGCTCCTCTACATCTTTGCATGGCTTGATAGTTCATCTTTTTTTGTACTGCTGAATAATATTCCATTGTCTAGAGGTATCACAGTTTGTTTATCCAGTAGTTCATTTTCTATTGCAGAACAGTATTTCATAAAAGTTTATGCTGATAAATACAACTTTATCTAGAGGGGTAAGCAGTCTTCTCCACAAGGTCATCCCACAAGCCAAGCCCCTTCTTTTTGTTCTCTGATTCCCTAGGGCGTTATTTTCATATATTCAGATAGTTCACTGCCACCGTGCCCACATTGCAGCCTATGGAAAAGAAGAAAGAATAAGCCTAATGCAAATACTTTCCTTTTAAACTGATGGTGTGAAAAATAAAGGATGGATGGATGGATGGATGGATGGATGGATGGATGGATAGATAGATACATAGATACATAGATACATAGATACATAGATCTACTACTGAACATAAGAACAGGTTAGATTTTAGATAACGATTAGCAGACCACACCATGACAGGTAGAAATAAACAATTTTCACAAATTACAGAGGACACAAAACTATGGGCCCTATAAATTCAAGTCAGTTTTAATAAGGTATGGAAATACTGAACCTCACTAGCAAAGGCAGTGTAGAATCATACAATCTTTCTCAAATTTTCTAAACTCAGACTTTCTCAAAGTGTGGTTCATTCCAAGTACAAGCAAGCAAGTGACAATTGTATGAGGTCTTTGGATACATTTATGTTTCTTTTCAGTATTTATCTCTATTTCTTGGCTACCTTATTTTTATGACAAGCTATCCCAGTTTTCCATTTATGGCAATAATATAATTTTGTTTAAAAATATATTTAACCAAAAGCAATAATCATATTTAAATAAAAATGCCCAGCAAAAACAATACAAATATGAGATTTACATGATAAAAATTACTAAGGTGGAGGACTCAAATGACTTAATATATATTCCTTAGATTAACACAAAAACTTCATTCTCTCTTTGTTACAATTTTCAAATAAATTAAATATGGCTAAAACAAATGCATTTTCTTTTAGTCTGAGTGTTTACCTATTTTAAAACTGTTCATATACTGCCACACACTGAGATTCTTATTCTCACCCACAACAAGATGCAGCACCTGACTGAGAATCACTAGGCAGTTGAATAGACAATGAAACATTTTAGGGTTGAGCTCCTTTCCTGAAATGATTTACTGGTTCTGATACTGAGACTCAGTTCCCTCATCTACAAATGGGATACTAAAAAGAATAGAAAAAGAGAGAGGGAGAGAGAGAAACAAATGGTATAGTAATACTTAAGCTTCCAGATTTAACAAGGAAACAGTTCAGCTAAAATTATGTGTAACTGGATCTGCAAATATAAGAAATCCATTCAGCAACAGTAAAAACAATCTGGCTCTCAGTAATGCCATTTTAGTCAAAGTGTTCCCGCTGTGAACTAGACCACTGTCACATGGTGAAAAGCCAATCAATGGTGGACATGGAAAGGAACACCATGGGAACCCACGGTCAAGACAGTCAGAATCCGGTTCAGAAGACCAGCATGGCACCCAAGGGAAATTTTACTGACTTCAAGGGGAAAAATTGATCCAAAAAATACAAAGGCTTATTACTGAACATTATCCTAATAAACGTTTCTTTAGGGAAATAGTCTGAGGGAAATGTGACATCCAGCATTCTCTCCACTTTTTCCCTCTCTAAATTAACAAGGTATTTCTAATTCTTTTAAAATAGTTATGCTAATAGTGCATATTGTGCTATATAGCATTTGTAAATTGCTATTCTAAACATTTTCTAAATTTATCACTATTCAAACATACATACGTGTGCACACTATATTTTAGGTACTTTTTTTCTATTATAAGAATTATGTCATCCTTCTCTCTCACAGTATAAAAAAGAAGAGATTGCTGGATGCGGTGGCTCATGCCTGTAATCCCAGCACTTCGGGAGGCCGAGGTGGGCGGATCACGAGGTCAGGAGACAGAGGCCATCTTGGCTAACACTGTGAAACCCTGTCTCTACTAAAAATACAAAAAAAAAAAAATTAGCCGGGCGTGGTGGCGGGCGCCTGTAGTCCCAGCTACTCTGCAGGCTGAGGCAGGAGAATGGCATGAACTCAGGGGGCGGAGCTTGCAGTGAGCTGAGATCGCGCCACCGCACTCCAGCCTGAGCGACAGAGCGACTCTCTCTCAAAACAAAACAAAAAAAAAAACAAAAACAAAAACAAAGATTAACTCTCAGAATTCAAATGCCTTGTTCAGGGTCATACAGGAAGGCGACATTTGGAATATCTACTGTATTAATACGTAATCAACATGTTTATTTGATAAATGAATCAATAAATATTAAGAAAACAGAGATTTCTGCTCTTAAAATGAGTCTTTTATGCCACCATATTATTTTTCTATTTTCCCTGAGTCACAATTCCATAAAGTAGTTAAAAGGAGCAAACATGGTAGCTTATATAATAAGAGTATTTGCTGATGGCTTATGTTCCTATCATATTAAATGCATAGTTTCCAAATTATTTTATAATTTTTGCTTTCTGCCTCAGAGTGACCACTTAGACCACTACAAGTTGTTCTCCAATAGAACTCTGCCTACTTCAACTGCCAGTATTTGTATCACATTTAACCCACAGGTCCCTCATAGGATCCAAAACAGGATGTTCAAATTAAGCAAAATGTATGATATAAAAGCTTTTACATGAATTACTTAAAAGCATTCATGACTATAAATGTTTCTACCCTTTGATCTGTGACTTTTTATTCATAGATCTCCACTTTGAAGATCTCCAAGATCTCTTCCAATGAGGAGGCACAAGTCTATGGTCATGAATGATGTGGGGAGCTCTGTTTTTGATTCAGACTCCTCCCTGCGACAGAGCTTTCAGATCATGTACATAGAGCCCAGCAGCCAATGAGATTTACTTCTTTAAGAAAAGAGGTAATGGTCGGATATAGTTCAGCACCAGTTCCATATTCTCTATCTCAGCTTACCTGTTGTGCAGTTCCAGAGATGGTTGCTACATCCACATGGCAGGATTAAAATCATAAGAATGACATGCAGGATTAGATAAGAATAGCAGTGAATTAATTTGAAATTGGAATGACTTTTGGTGCTCTTTACATTTTATTTCTGGATCTTACTATGTGTGTGAACCTTATTAGATTTCTACTGGGCACTACTCAGTTGATTCTCAAAGTAATCATAAGTTTCAATTAAAATGCTCCTATTACTTGTTCTATAATGCCTAGAGTTTGGTCTCTCTTTATTTGTAGGTGCCATGAGGGCATATATGGAGTTCAACAATCCCCTCGAAGTATCTGAATTTGGAGATGACTGAATGGTCAAACTGATTTTCATTATTAGGCATTCCTACTAACCCTGGACTCCACTACCACTTTTCCAATAAATATGCATTTAACAAAGATTTCAACCTCTTTCTGAATGTCAAGTAACTAGAGAAACTCAATTTTGATAGAAAAAGCTATCATTAAAATAATGTCAAAAACAAAGCACCAAGAGAAAGAGGTAAAATTAAGTCACATGATAATAAGGCTGCTGTCTCATTTACTGTTTCCTATAGCAGAAATCCTGTTCAATCCATTACTAATCAAAAAAAGCAGCTGTCAGTGTGATGGATTTTTGTTTTGTTTTGTTTTTGAGATGGAGTCTTGCTGTCTTGCCCAGGCTGGAGTACAGTGGCATGATCTTGGCTCACTGCAACCTCTGCCTCCCAGGTTCAAGGGATTCTCCTACCTGAGCCTCTCAAGTAGCTGGGATTACAGGTGCACACCACCATGCCCGGCTAATTTTTATGTTTTTAGTAGAGGTGAGATTTCACTATATTGGTCAGGCTGCTCTTGAACTCCTGACCTCAGGTGATTCACCTGCCTCAGCCTTCCAAAGTGCTGGGATTACAGACATGAGCCACTGCACCCGATCATGTGATGGATCTTTGGAACAGTATTGGGTAAATGGGCAATGGCACAGTATGTGCACTAAGACAGAGTGTGAGCACTGTGCTATTTTTTTAAAATCACAGACACAAAATTAGTCACCACGCCAATAGTCACCCCATCCTATTTGAATCACACAGAAAGATGGTCAGCAATTTTATTCTAGGAAGTCTAAGTGGCAAATTAGCAACAGATTGTTTGCCAATTGGCATATGCTTTCCTGGGAGACAGTACAATGTAGTGCTCAAAAATTCTAAGCTCTTGCCTTACACTGTCAGGATTTCATTCCTGCTTTTACCTAACTCTGTCAGACTCTAGGTCAGTTGACTCCTGTTGGAAATGGGGATGGTAAAAGTTCCCATCTCAGATAAAGTTTGTGAGGATTAAATGAAATAAGGAACATAAAGTGCATGATATATAGAGGACTCTCGTATTTGCAATTCCTGGAAATACTAAAGGCCTTCTTTACAAACTTGAGTTTTTCTTCCACATTATACAACAACGCCATAGTTGATCAACAGGTGCTAAAATTATGTTTGCTGGTCAAGCTTTCCAGATTTGACTCATCATTAAATATGTACAAGTCTTTATGTTTCTGTCCCGCTGAATGCATTTATTTCCAACTTACTCATCAACCATTCTTAAAATAAAAATGTATTTAAATACAATCAATCTCTTATGTTCCAGCCCTTTCATGTGTCCTATACATAACTGCAGGAAAGTTTTCAGTTACTGTGGACAACTTTCTAACCTTTTCCACACAGTCTGTGCTTATCTAAAACCCTGGCAGGTGCCATTACCTCATCCTCAGATGTTGCTTTTAACTTATTCACTACCCCGCTTACAGATTCGACCTCACACAAGGATTTTATATTTGCATTTTTTTCCAAGGAGCTTATCTTTGTTTTTATGCTGACGTGAAGTAACATGTGTTGCTTCACACCAGAGACTAGCCCAAGCCTGACTGGCTAGCCTTGAAAGCACACTTCCTATAAGGTAAACAGAGTTCATAGACCCTGTTTGATCAGTACCATTTTTCTTGCCCTACACAGACCGAAAATTCTGCTCATTTTTCATGGTCCTTCCACACATATGAACAATAGTCACACAGCCTTAAATTTCATTAATCAAATGTTAATTTTCTTGTAAGTTATGTCTAATTCAATGCCAAAAAATGTCTGCTCCCCAGATGACCAGTTCTACTCATTTTCTTTTTACTCTAGAATGCTTTAATATTTGAAGTTAATGCCAGCCATGTACAAAGGTGATCAATTTATATCAGGGTTCATTTTATGTGAGATGGTTTGAAATGAAGGCTGTTTTCAATAAATGATTTTATATTCCCAGCCATATGTCCAGATGATTATGAGAATAGGGTATGTGTGTGAGGAGTGGTGGCAATGTGTTTTTCTTGTGAGGCTAAACTTCCAGAGCATCATGGTGGTCTAATGGTCTACTCTCTGAAAGTAAGTGTGTGTGTGTGTGTGTGTGTGTGTGTGTGTGTGTGTGTGTGTTATGCATGTATGAAATAAATCGAATCTGGGGTACACTTTTTAAAAATATGAAACAGAAGTTGTCAAATATTAATAATAACAGGCAAATCACAACAGTAAACAGGGAATAACTAAGCATTCACATCAGACTCACTATTCCTAATGTCCACTGAGTACTTCCCTCTTGGGTACCTCTCATAGCTCATCTTCCTCACTTTTGCCTGAGTTTTCTGCCATGTGCATATCGATCTCCAGAAACCTCTTCCTTCCTGAGTCCTAGGACTTCCAAACTTTAGTAGTCCAGGTATCCAGGGAGCAATGTTAATATTAGTATTCGTGTTTCCTTATAATCTGACGCAATTTAGCTCAGCATTTTCTCAAATTCTACCTTTCAAGTTATGCCTGAGCTTTTCTGAGAATATTTCTAGGATAATTTATTACATATATGCTCAATCTTGCCTTATTTTTCTTATTCGAATTAGGAATAAAAAGTAAGTCACCAGTTTAAAATGTAAGGTCAGCAGCAAGAGTCAAAAAATTCTCCATATCATGCACTTAGCATAGTGGTTTAACTTTTGATTGCTGTATAACTCATCAACACAAACAGCAGCTTAAAACAACATCCATTTATCATCTTGCTGTTTCTATAGGTCAGAAGTCTGGCTGCAGTGTAAGTGTGATGCGTGCTCAGCGTCTCAACGCTGAAATCCAGCTAGGCTGTGTTTTCATCTGAAGTTCGAAATCCTCTTCCAAGCTTACTCAGATGATCAGCAGAATTTAGTTCCTTGTGGCTGTAGGTCTGAGATCCTAATTTTCTTATTGTTCATCAGCCAGGAGTCACTCTCTGCTCTTACAGGCCACCTTCAGTGGCCAGTCATGTGACCCTATCTCAACAGGACAGCTTATTTTTTCAAAGCTGACAGGAAAAATTCCTCTCACTTGCAATCTTTCTGACTATTTTAAAGGCTTGCCTGGTTGGGTCGGACCCCATCAAGGATAGTCTCCCTTTTCATGAACTCAAAGTCAACTGATTAGGAACCTCAATTATATCTGCAAATCCCTTTATCTTTGTCATGTAGCATGAGCTGCTCATGGGAGTGCTACCCTATCACATTCACAGGTCCCACTGACACTCAATGGAAAGGGATTATGCAGGCAACCTCAGCAGGCAGGAGTCATTAGGACCATCTTAGAATTCATCCTAGCACGCAGGGCACTCATGCCAAGGATTCTGCAGAAAGATACAGTTAAGAGTTCACTTTTGCTGCACACATAAAAGCCAACTGTTTGCCTGCATTATCCTGGAGAAACTGAGATATAATGCATAGGTATTAGAGGAAAAAAGGTATAAAAGGAAATTATATACCAATATCCCCCAGCTCCACCCCAGGGAGTTGAGTTCAGCTGGAAGGATATGAGGGTAATAATCTGTGGAATAACTGAACCAGAGAGACCCTGAACTTGGAAACACAATGCAGAGAGGACAGCAAGGGTAAGGCCCCAAATTAAAAACAAGGGGATAAATAACCCTTCCTCCTGAACAGTAAGACAGCCAACCCTCACCCAAACACAGAACACAGGCAGTCAAACTTGCTATCACTCGACACCCCTAGCTACTGGCAGAAAATTGGAAGAAGTATCTAGAAACATTGACCTACTCTCAAGGGAAGGTCTAGAGATATTGATGTTTTCTGGAGGTGGTGGGGGCAATTCTACAAGTAAATAGCCAAATTTCTAACTGATACCCCTACCAGTCAACTAAGAGGGAGGGAGGGAGCGAGGAAGGGGTGCGGAGGGGAGGGCAGACAAACAGAGGCAATCTCCCCAAAAATGTAAATATATTCATAGCACAATACCCTATTTAATTGTATATCATATTTACATAATCATAATGAAAACTAAATATGGATTTTTAAAAACTGTGAAATAAGTATCATGATAGAATAGAAAAAAACACAAAGGGTTGTAAGAGCTAAAATCATTATCTAGCATTATTGGAATTCCATAGGTTATGTCTAAATTAATGAATCAAGTCTGAAGAAAATGGTTATTATTTAGAGATACAGAAATGAACAGGATTTGTCAGTCTTTCAGCTTGTTTTTAATACCAGTTAAACCTATTCCTTTGTTATAATTTAAAATTACTTGTAAAAGTTAATGTTACATTATGAAAAGCTCTATAGGGAACATCAAAGAAAAGGGATATTTATTTATTATTTATTTATTGAGATGGAATCTTGCTCTGTTGCCCAGGCTGGAGTGTTGGAGTGTAGTGGCGCTATATCGGCTCACTGCAACCTCTATCTCCTGGTTCAAGCAATTCTCTTGCCTCAGCCTCCCGAGGGCCACCATGTCTGTCTAGGTTTTTGTATTTTCAGGTGCGCACCACCATGCCCAGCCAATTTTGTATTTTAAGTACAGACGGGCTTTCAACACGTTGACCAGGCTGGTCTCAAACTCCTGACCTCAAGTGATCTGACCACCTCAGCCTCCCAAAGTGCTGGGATTGCAGGTTTGAGCCACCGCCCCCAGTCGAAAAGGGATATTTAAATCACACTTCAAGTGGAGGTGGTCAGGGATGACTATTTCAAGGGCACAAAAATATATCCTGAATTTTAAAGGATGAGTAAAACTCTCAAATGATAATAAAAGCTAACTCTCCTTTGGTATTATATTTTAGGCACTATGCAAAGAATAGTGGTATTTTTCTTCCTTAATCTTTCCAATGACCCCAAGAGGTTAAACACTGTTACTATTATATTCAGACGAGAAAACTAAAGCTCAGAGCAGTTAATGCACTTGCCCAAATGTTCTCAAAAGGTATGTAGCAGCTGAGAAGTGAAACAGTCTAATGTAAGGATGAAAAATGACAAAAACACACACTCTTAGCTATGCTGTCTCCTTTAATAAAAACAAGTCATATAAGAGATTCTGGGTAGAAGAAACACAATGAGACAAGCACCGAGGTATGATACAGCACTCGAGTTCACTTGTAGAAGCTGCAGAAGCGGGTGGATCACGAGGTCAGAAGATGGTCTCCATCTCCTGACATCATGAAACCCCTTCTCTACTAAAAATACAAAAAAAAAAAAAAAATAGCTGGGTGTGGTGGTGGGCACCTGTAGTCCCAGCTACTCGGGAGGCTCAGGCGGGATAATCGCTTGAACCCAGGAATTGGAAGTTGCTGTGAGAGGAGATCACGCCACTGCACTCCAGCATGGGCCACAGAGTGAGACTCTGTCTCAAAAAAGAAAATACAGAAAGACAGGATAGGACAGGACAGGATAGGACAGGACAAGACAGACAAGACAAAAAGAGGCTGCGCACGGTGGCTCACGCCTGTAATCCCAGCACTTTGGGAGGCCAAGGCGGGCGGATCATGATATCAGGAGATTGAGACCATCCTGGCTAACACGGTGAAACCCTGTCTCTACTAATAATACAAAAAAAAAATTAGCCGGGCGTGGTGGCGGGCGCCAGTAGTCCCAGGTACTTGGGAGGCTGAGGCAGGAGAACGGCCTGAACCCGGAAGGCGGAGCTTGCAGTGAGCTGAGATTGCGCCACTGCACTCCAGCATGGGCAACAGAGCTAGACTCTGTCTCAAAAAAATAAAAAATAATAAAAGAAAAAAGAAAGTAAGTTGGAAAGCCTGAACAGAATCCAAGTGAGAAGAAATGGGGCTGAAGTCCTAACTTAAAGTGTCTGAGTGTAGGGAAAGCCTTTAAATGTATGAATGCAAACTGTAGGTGTTATTGGAGGATTAACAAAAAAAGAAATTACTTGGTAAATTTGCTTTTAGGAAGAATCATTCTGATTACTATGTGGAAAATGGGCTGGAAAGTGAATAGAATGGCACAGAGAGATCATTTAAGAAGCAACTGCAATAGTAGTGCAGAGAAACCCTGATTTAAAGCAGGAGCTTCCAAGTGGAGAGAGGACACATTTTTGAGAGTTTGAGATATGAAAGAGGTTGAATAGGCAAGACTTGTTGTTCAAGTGAACATGGTTAATGAGTCAGAGAGAATAGTTAACAATCTACTGTCTGGGGAAAAAAAGATTAATACTCTCTGGTTTGTAGGTTTTGCTGATTTCCATGGTGTAAATGTTGAATATAGAAAATCTCCTTCATACAGATACCAGAGAAATAAATAACCTTAAGAGCATAGATAATAGCAAAATATGGTGAAATAATTAGGAAGTGAAGAGTTTTGAGTATTTATTACTTTTGTTTTTAATAAAATGATCATTCAATTTTAAGTTTCAAAAAGACTGATTAAAAAAAAATAATGGCTGTGTTTAAAGATTGTTTCACAAAATTTCGAAAAATTAACCATCGGCTCTCCTGAGCAAGTATGAACGACCCCAGCACACCATTGGAAGGCATGTAAGATTTCAGGTGAGGCGTCACATCCTCCAGGAAGCCTCCTTTAATCCTCCAGGAGTAAGAAGAGAAGGCCTTCTCTGTGCTCTCACGGCACCTTGTGAAGGGTTGTACCATATCATTGATTGTACCAATCAACATTTGATGTGTTGATTTTCACATCAAATTTAACAATGTATTAGTTTCTCATTCTCTTAGTGGTGACATTCCAGTGTTTAGGAAATCATGGCCAACTTTTTCCAAAAGATTTCTGTGCTAGACAGTTTGGTCCTGAGGTGCAAAGATAAATAATAGATAATCTTTATATTAAAGAATTTCACAGTCAGGAAAAGAGATAGACAGTAAATCTCACTGTAAGTTCTTGCATTAAGAACTACGATAGAGGTGAGCTGGAGGTGGAAACAAGGCATAAACAGTGCCCCCGACCCAAACCACGACAATTATCAGAGAAAGGATCCTGGGGATCTTGACATGCAATGTTCATGATTCTTCCTACATATTGTTTTGAACTTTAACCAAGAAAGCAAACAAACAAAAACTTTGACATTAATAGCAGACCCAAAAAAAAAAAAAATTCATTAGAGTCAAAGCATTAAAGCCAATTTTAGAACTGATAGAGGGCCTTCCCAATAAGTTTTCCCTTTTCCCTTAAGATTCTACTTAAAACAGTCTAGATTTCCAAGAACAGTTTTTCCGTGCCTTCAGTTTTCCAAAATTTCTTTTTGCTTGAATCAGGAAAAGATTTCTCAACTCCCTAAATGTAGGAGTAGAGCGAGAAGTCAATCCTCTTCCCAGCTTCAGCAGACAACATCAGGCCCTAACTGAAAACAAATTTGTGGGAAATGCTCTTTCACAGCAAATATGTTTTCCTGTCCTCCTCCCACATTCTGGGACATGAAGCAGCTGGACTTCCATCCTTTGCAGGGACACTTTGGGGTAACTGAGTCATTCCTACCACTGCTCCAGATAGTCTCATTCAATTGCCAATGGCCTTAGCAGGATTCGCATTTTAGTAGCTGGTCTGCAGAAACAGCTCCAAGGTGAAACCTGGCTGGTCCCTGAGATGAAAAGCTCTTTGGTAAAGTAAGCAATTATCTACTGTCACAACAAAATTGCTAAGTATAAGTCATAATTTTTAAGATGCACAAAAAATTGCTTACTATCCCTGATGTTTTGCAGGTGTGTATTTTATCAGTATGAACAGGAACCTGAATGACTATGAAGTCCAAAGCACAGGGAAGGCAGGACATCAGTGTTACCAATAAGTCATTTTTCCTGGCTTTTGTAACCACAGGGTCTGCTCTAAATTTCTCAACTTTCTCAAAGATTTAAGGTCCAGAACTACCATTTAACTAACTATCTAAGCTTAAATATTTTAAATCTATTTCCTTACCTGTTAAATGGCAATTATATTTTCTGTCTTCAGAAGGGTTTTGTTAAGATTAAATGATATTTTGAAAAGATTAAATGAGATAATATTGAATGGATAAGTAAGTTTTTATAAGAGTCTGAGATTAGCACTTGCTAAACTATAGAACACAATGTAAATTATTATAAAATTATGTTAATAAGTGATAATTATTTACATAACTTTATTAAAAGCTTGGTACCATTATAAATTAAGATGCTGATTTAAAGGCCAGAAAGTATAAAGAAAAAGATGATCTCATACCTGTGATCCCGGCGCTTTGGGAGGCTAAGGTGGGATGATAGTTTGAGGCCAGGAGTTTGAGACCAGCCTAGGCAACACAGTGAAACCCCATCTCTATAAAAGAAAAAAGAAAAAGATTACCTTGACTTCATAAAAATTTAAAGTAAAAATTTTTAATTATATATAAAGCTAAGATATAAACAGTATGCCGTATATATCAAAATTTATATTTCTGTATATATAATAGCAAATGTGGTTCACTAGTAACATATAGAAATAAAATTATTAACAAAAATATTCAAGTTTTTTATAATCATAGAAATGAGATCGTAAAATACAGAGTTTTTAATCACTATGGCAAAAGTTTAAAAATTGATAATACACTAAGCAGAAAGTGGATGGAAGAAACATATTCTCAAATCCTACTCATAGGAACAAATTAGTACAGCTTTTCACAAGGGCAATTTGGCAAAATATATATCAGAATTTAAATATGCATACCTTGGGACATATCAAATCAATTTCTAGAAATTATCTTAAAACAAATAGAGAAGTTAAACAAAATGTACAGAAGACGTTTATTACAGCATTATTTAAAATATAGAAAAATGAGGAGTCAATACTAGTATTATCAAAGCACTAGTTATATACATTTTCATATAATCATGTAATGAAATATGCAGCCATTATATCTATATGCTTCCATATTTATTGACATTTATGATATATTAAGATATTTCTTGTATTACATGGCATATTGATGGCATATTAACAAAAATAGTTTAAAATTATATGTGAAGTTCAATTGATTAAATTAATGAAAATATTTTAATGTAGCATGATAGACAGCAAGATGTTAAAAATAATAATTATTGATATCATTAAATTAGGTTGCAATAAGTCTATATTACTTTTACTATAATAATAACAACTTTTTTTTTGTTTTGAAGGGATAATTTTTTTCCTATCTCTGCTGTTTACTCAACTGAAACAGACATTTTATCTTTATGGTAGATTACCTTTTCCTCTCCTGATCCTATCCTTTCTCTGGCTGCTTGTTGCATTTCTTGCTCAGTGATACTATGATCCAATGTCATCAAAACTACTCTTCATCATAGTGCTTGTGACATCACAAAGTCTGGATTTCTCTGAATTAAAGTCATAGTTCTCCTGACTCTAAATGAGAAATTCCTCTATAAAATATTTTCTCCTTACCAGCTTATTTTTTCAGGTGCATTGAGATATAATTGGCAAATTAAAAATTGTATATATTGAAGGCATATCATGTGATTTTTGATATAAATATATATGTTTTATAGTGATGCCTGCAATCAAGTTAGCATCATACTCAATAGTGAAAAGTCTAAAGCTATTCCTTTAAGATCAGTAACAAAACAAGGATGTGCACTCTCACCACTTCTATTCGATATAGTGCTGGAAGTTGTAGCCAGAGCAATTAGGCAAGAAAAAAACAAATGAAAATGTGGCCAGGTGCGGTGGCTCAAGCCTGTAATCCCAGCACTTTGGGAGGCCAAGGCAGGCGGATCACAAGGTCAGGAGATCGAGACCATCCTGGCTAACATGGTGAAACCCCGTCTCTACAAAAAAAATACAAAAAACTAGCCAGGCGAGGTGGCAGGCGCCTGTAGTCCCAGCTACTCGGGAGGCTGAGGCAGGAGAATGGCATAAACCCGGGAGGCGGAGCTTGCAGTGAGCTGAGATCTGGCCACTGCACTCCAGCCCGGGCGACAGAGCGAGACTCCATCTCAAACAAACAAACAAAAAAACAAAAACAAAATAGAAAATGCATCCAAATTGGAAAACAGAGGTAAACTTATCTCAGTTTGCCAATGACATAATCTTACATAGAGAAAATACTAAAGGCTCCCCCAAAAAACTCAAAGAACTAATAAACAAATTCTGCAACTTCAGTAAAGTTGCAGAATACAAAATCAATAGAAAAGTCAGTTGTGGCCGGGCACAATGGCTCATGCCTGTAATTCCAGCACTTAGGGAGGCCGAGACGGATGAATCTTGAGGTCAGGAGTTCAAGACCAGCCTGGCCAACATGGTGAAATGCCGTCTCTACTCAAAATACAAAAAATTAGCTGGGCATAGTGGCTGGTGCCTGTAATCCCAGCTACTCAGGAGGCTGAGGCAAGAGAATTGCTTGAACACAGGAGGCACAGATCGAGCCACTGCACTCCAGCTTGGGCGACAGAGTGAGACTCTGCTTAAAAAAAAAAAAAAAAAAAAAAAAAAAGAAAACCTCAGTTGTATTTCTATACCATTAAATGAACTAACTCCAAAGGATTTTTTTTAATGTCATTTACAATAACAACAAAAAGAAGAAAATATTTGGGAATAAGTTTAGCCATGGAGATGAAACATCTGCATATGGAAAACTATAAAACTTCAATGAAAAAAATGGAAAAGTTCATGACAAATTAATAGAAAGACATCTCATGTTCATAAATTGGAAGAATGACTATTATTAAAATGTCCATACTACCCAAAGGGAACTACAGATTCAATGCAAACTCTATGAAAATTCCACTGACATTTTTTACAGAAATAGAAAAAAAATCCTCAAATTTGTGTGGAACCAGAAAAGACTCCTTAATCAGTTTGCAAAACAAAAACTTGGAAGAAAAGAAGAAAAATAATTAAAATCAGAAAACATATAAAGGTGTTTATATGAGAACTGATGACATATTACTTTATTAATAAAAATGCCAGTAGCATCAGTGGATGAGGTGAGTGCATGCAGGTGACCCCATGTAGCATGTATTTGCATCTGAAAGAAAAGCACATTTGGAAAATAAGACTTAATTTTCCAGAAGTGGGAGTGTCCTATTGAGTCACCAGTTTGGGGCTCATCTGTAGAAATATTTTGCTTTAAGAACACAGACAAGATTATAGATAACAATGAGCTCAAGTAAATTCCTTGAAATATGGAAAAGAAAGGTGAATAACTGTTTATACAGTAAACAGAAAAAAACAGCGAAAGGGAAGGAGGTGTGCTGATTATACAGGTTTTTATTGAGGTAGTCTAGAAATCCATTTTCAGCTTTCTTCTTTTCTTATCTATACACTCTCAAGTATCTCACTTACTCTTGTTGCTTCAATACTTAGCTAAGAAATAGTTTTGCATACAATAACAATAACACAATGAACCTACTTCAATACATGTAGTAGAAAAAAAGGAATTCACAGAAGAAAGGGCTTGTGGCTCCCATGAAGGGGCACTGTTGCTGAGCACTTATAAATGGGAAGTATTTCCTACTCCTGGTCAGAAATGTGGTGGGTATTACAAATACTTAGAGATACAAATATATAGAAAGATAAGAAAAAAGAAAAAGTTTAGAGAAACCCAATACATTCATTCAACCAAAGTAATATATATTATATTTCTATATAGGAGATGATACCAGAAAGATAAACCAGGGCTAGATTTACAGGATTCTTGAATGACAAATTAAGAATCTGAGACAAGAAAAATATAAACCATTATAATCATAATATTATATTGAGATTTTTTTTTGCCTCTTTTCTAGTTGTATTTCTTGATTTTACCATACAATTGTTTCTGATATTGTTTCTGCAAAACACTGTGTTGATTATATTTTTTGAAAAGTGAAAATGTAAAAACCCATCATTAATTCAACAAGAAAAATGCTGTCACTTTTAATCTCCTTAGTTACACTGAATGAGAGGCATTACTAGAGATTTGGCAACATATAGTAAAATGTCCATTCAGTTAGAGAAATAAATCCAAATAACATACAATTTACAGGGAAATTTTCCAAATCTTTCCAGTAAGAATGGGCATGACCCATTCTTTGCCCAGGCATGTTGACCATTACCGTCAAAATCCATTTGCAATGGGAGTAGACTTTCAGGGACAGAACAGATTGTCAGTGAAGGCTTAATGACCAGAGGTCTCAGAAAACTTGGCAACGAAATGCTGAGTACTTGGGGTCTGGAGAAGAAAAGCTTTAATGAGTGGTCATCAAAGCTCTAAGCAAAGGTCAGCTTACCTACTCAGCCAGTGTTTCTTTGAAGTAGAACTATTGTTGGGCTGCTGATTTCCCGAAAAGCCCCGCAAGCAGGTGGCTATGCTTCTCATGCTAATTTGCACTGCTTTTCCCCCTTGTGTGATGAATAGTCCACCACATAGAAGGAAACCTGCCAAGATGTTGAGCTTCAGCACGGACCTATACTCCTTAAAACTCACGTGGTTAAAGTATCCACTACAACAGTCTCCTAATCCTAAACTAATTGAACTGTGTGCTGAAATGGGCCAAAATGTTTCCTATGTTTGCTTTTAAATTGCTCCCATTTGTTTCGTGGCTCAAATAATTTTATTTCACTTAATCTGACTTGTGGCTAGAGGAGATTCAGCTATTCTCCCTACAGAGAGGCAGTTCCTTGTCAGATAGACAAGCCTGTGGAATCAATGGAATGAGTTTAGGAACAAAAGTATTTTTAGGAGGACCGGATTGGTTACACACTATGCTAGGAAGGTTTGCGTAATTCTCTTTGTTCCAAATCTTTCATTAACTTGGCATTCCATCCTTAGAAATTAATTTACTTAAGTCAAAGTTTTCCTTTTTTTTTTTTTTGAGACAGACTCTCACTCTGTTGCTCAGGCTGGAGTACAGTGACATGATCGTGGCTCACTGCAACCTCTGCCTCCTGAGTTCAAGCAATTCTTGTGCCTCAGCCTCCCTAGTAGCTGGGATTACAGGTGCCCACTACCATGCCTGGCTGATTTTTGTATTTTTAGTAGAAATGGGGTTTTACCATGTTGGCCAGGCTGGTCTTGAACTCCTGAGCTTGAGCTCAAGTGATCTGACCTTGGCCACCTGGAATTACAGGCATGAGCCACCGTGCCTGGCTAAAAGTTTTCCATTCTTTAGGACACCCCTACTAAAATGGAAATACCTCTGAAAGCATCTCTTAAGGGGAATGGGATACAGGTTGGATGACTGGTTTGGAGCAGGGAGATAATAGCAGAAAAATAGTAAAAAAGATATTAAAGTCCATTTTTTCTTCTCAAAATTTTGTGAGAGAGTGGGATGAATGTTCTGTTTCTAATTTGATATTCTCCCCCTCAATAATTTAGGCTCCTAACATCCTTTTAACTTTTATAATCCAGCCTCACCTAAAGAGAACCCTATCCAAAGTAATAAGAACATCATAACGATGTGAAGAAAATCAGGACATGATATTTGAAGTCCATGTAGGTTATGGTCAAATAACTGGAAACTTTAATGTGACTTTCTTGAAGTCAAGTTAGGGCTGGGAAAACAGGAACGCAAGAGATGCCATGTGTGATCATTAGGTGTATTATCTCTTTCTGCATAACAAGTTATGCACAAGCACTTAGCTTAAAATAGCCAATTATTAGCTCACAGTGATGTAGCTCGAAGTCAAGGTATGCTGGGCGGAGTTCCCCACTTAGGGCCTCATTTCAAGGATGAAATCAGAAATCAAGTGTTGGCCATGTTTTTTATCTAGAAGGTCTGGGGAAGAAGCTACTTCCGAGCACATTCAGATTGTCAGAATTCAGTTCCTTGTGGTTGTTCCCGTTTTCTCGCTGACGGTCAGCCAGCTGCTACTCTCATCTTTCAGATGTGGCCTGCATATGGCCTCTTCCCCATCTTCAAGTCAGCAATGGCATTTCAAATTATTTTCATGCTTCTAATATCTCCAAATTGTATGTTTTGCTACTGTCCAGAGAAAACTCCTCTCTTACAGTGCACAGGTTGGGCCTATGTTATCTATGAGCCATATTCCATATAACACCATCACAGCAGTGATGTCATACAACACAATCAGAGCAGTGATGTCTCATCATATTCCTGGGCTGCACCCACACTCAAGGGGAAAGGTACTATACAAGACTGAGGATCTTTAGAAGTCATTCTTAGAGTTCTGCCTACCACCACTATGCATCTTGTTAAGCTTTAACAGGCTGGAGCTTCACTATTCACTAAACTGAATTCACGCTACTAGAAATGCTATGATGGATCCCAAACAAGGGAAGTTTAAGCACTGTTTTAACAAAACTTGAAGTCAGATTCATTGATGTTATCCACCTGCAGGTTTATTTATTCCCAGGTTCTGAGGCAATTCTGACTACAGCAAGATAATAATGGGCATCTCACCTTCACTATCTGTTTGGGTCAACACTAGTTTTGCTGTGTAGCAGTGGCATATTTGGTGTGAGTCCTAATAACCTAGTTAACAGCCCAGCAACAGCCCTTTCCTGTCTCCTCCCAAATTAGTGTGGTTCATATGGCAGGGCTTTACTTCCAGCTTTTATTTTAGACCTCCATTCTCCCCAAGGAAGAGAGGACACCTACAGATCACAAACCACTAGACTGCCTCTCAGACACGCTGTAGCTCTTTCTGGAGGCTAGATTCTGCTCCCTGCTCCTGTAATTAAGCAATGAAAGGCAATCTGTAAATGAGTGACTGATCAAAATTTTAACTTTAATGTTAGGTATACCACTTGGCATTAAATATAATCTACTGCCTGGACTCCGATTTTCTAGCCCAATCGACTAGACTGAATATTTTGAGTATTTTACTTTTTTTTTCAGTTGATTTAGATATAATTAACAAATGAAATGGAATATATCTAAGGTGAGCAATATGATGTTTATATATATATATACACACACACACATTGATTACCAAATTCAAGCTAATTAACATATCTGTCACTTCACAAAATTACCATTTTTTTGTGTGTGTGGTGACAACGCTTACGATTTACTCTCTTAGCAAATTTCAAGTACACAATATAGTACTATTAATTATAGTCACCATGCTATAAATCTCCAGAACTTATTTATCCTGCATAACTGAACTTTGTGCGCATTAACCAACATCTCCCCATTTTCCCCACCACACAGCCCCTGGGAATTCTACTCAGCTTCTATGAGTTCAACTTTTTTAGATTTCACATTTTATATTATTGATGTCACACTTCATGTCTTTTTATGTTATGTATCCATTAACAAATTATAGTGGCTGTAGTTACTTTTAATACTTTTGTCTTTTATCTTTTATGCTAGGTTTAAAAGATACACACCACTATTGCTGTATTAGAATATTATTATTATTATTGTTATTGTGGTTTTTTTTGAGACAGAATCTCACTCTGTCCCCCAGGCTGGAGTGCAGTGGCATGATCTCAGCTCACTGCAAGTTCCGCCTCCCGAGTTCACGCCATTCTCCTGCCTCAGCCTCTCCAGTAGCTGGGACTACAGGCGCCCACCACCATGCCCGGCTAATTTTTTGTATTTTTAGTAGAGATGGGGTTTCACCGTGTTAGCCAGGATGGTCTCAATCTCCTGACCTCGTGATCCACCTGTCTCCACCTCCCAAAGTGCTGGGATTACAGGAGTGAGCCACTGTGCCCGGCCAGAATATTCTTAATTTGACTTATACTTACCTTTACCAACATGTTTTAAACTTTTGTATGTTTTCATGTTACTATTTAGTATCCTTTCATTTCAACTTAAAAGAACTTCATGTGGCATTTCTTGTAAGGCAGGTAATTTTGTTTTCTGGAAATGCCTTGACCCTTGTTTCATTTTTAAAGGACGACTTTTCTGGATATAGTATTTTTATTTTATTTTTTTCTTTCAGCACTTTGAATATATTATCCCACTCTCTCCTGGCCTGCACAGTTTCATCTAATACAGCTGCTGATAGTCTTATAACAGTTTCTTTGTATGTGATGAGTCACTTTTCCCTTGTTGCTATCTAAATTCTCCTTGACTTGGTAATTGATTTTAATGGGTCTCAGTGTAATCTTCTTTAGGTTTATCCTCTTTGGGAATTGTTAAGATCCATAAACCGGAATGTCCATTCTCCTCCCAAGATTTGGAGAGTTTTCAGTCATTACTTTTTTAAATAGCTTCCTTCTCTTTTCTCTCTTTTTCTTCTTTGACTTCCATAATTGGTTCATTTGATGGTGTCGCATAAATCCTGAGGATTTTCTTTACTTTATAAATTATTTTTACTTTTTTTCTGCACTGACAGGATAATTTTAAATGACCTATTTTCGAGATCACAGATTCTTTCTTTTGTTTCATTGAGGTTACTGTTGAAACTCTCTATTACATTTTCAAAACTTCATTCATTGTATTTTCAGCTCCAAAATTTCTGTTAGGTTCTTTTTCATAATTTTTATTTTTTGTTGGACTTCTAGTCTTGTTTTCCTGGTTGCGTTGAGTTGTCTATCTGTGTTCTCCTGCAGTTTGCTGAGCTTCCTTAAAACAATTATTTTGGCTTATTTGTCCGATAATTCATAGATCTCATAGATTCTAATCAGCTACTGGAAATTATTTTGTCCTTTTGTAGTGCCATGTTTTCTAGATTTTCCATGCTTCTTGAAGTATTGCATTGCTATCTTCTCATATGAAGGAGAAGTCACATTCTCCAGTTTTATGACTAGCTTCAGAAAAGAAAGATCTTCATCAGTCATCCTGCTTAGGGATTCTTAAGAGTCTCTCAGACCTTTTCTATGGATGCACTCATTCCACTCCTTTTCTTCCCTCTTTAGAGAAAAGTCTTGTATGTCTTATTATGATCCTATAAATCCAGATTAAGCACTGAGAGCCTTCTGTTTATTTTCCCAAAGGGAGTTCCCAGAAGTGTTCAAAGTGTTTTCTTCCAAAGCACAGAAGACCAGGATGTTTACACCCTTCCCAAGATTTAGAGAGTTTTCAGCTATTATGTGTTTAAATAAGCATTCTGCCCTTTTTCCTCTCTCTTCTCTTGCCTGAGACTCCTATAATGGGTATTTTGTTTCACTTGATGGTGACTCTGGCAGAGGTGAACTGGCTGTGTGTGCTTGTGCATGACCTGGAGAGGCATATGTACACCATCTGTGGGGGAATGCTGGGTGATGGCTATGGGGTTGGGCACGCAGAATGCTAGGGGTTTGCATGGGCTAATTGGGGAGATCCACAGGTACAGTGCCCTACGATGTTTATGGGCAGGTTTTTTGGTGGAGTCTGTGAAGAATTAATAGAAACCACTGCCCTTAAATTTCTCATTTGGGTTGCTGGGATTCCCCCATGTCTTTTCACTGCTCCTAGCTGCCCCTAGCCATGCCAAGCCCCTCGGTATTATGGGTGGGATGAGAAAGAAATGGACCTCTTTGGAAGCATCCTGAACAAATGGAGGAGCTGGGTCCTCACTACACCCTCACTATTCCCCATGAGAAAAATCACAGGCTGAGGGAGTCTCTCTTGGCAACAAGCTGTGCCACTCTGAAGGAGAGGTAAGATGGGTAAAGTGAAATTGTTTTTGCCCTTTTCAATGCATCTATTCTCTGAATTTTTTGCTCCAACAGGATGCTGGGTCCTTTCTTCTGACTCCTGATCTCCTATAAAGGTACTGCTGTGAGTAGTTGTTAAAACCAGTGTTTCTATGGAAGGCATGAGGGCTAAAAAAATTCCTATTTCACCATTTTGCTGACATCCTATCTATGAATCTTTTGATTATAAACACTCGTTGGAATTGAGGAAAAATGCATCATGCATACTGGACACTCCAATTTGAACTATCTATTTTCCCTCGCAAGGATCAGATGTCTGATTCATGGTTAACCCTCAAGATTCCATCAAGTTTCCCTCCCTTCCCCATTGGTTGATCTATACTGGAAAGTCAAGCCTGCCAAGAGTAGAATTGGATTTCAGTTTCGAGAATCAAATCTTGGATAATATCCATAATGAAGAGGCAAGACGAGAGGACAAAGAAATAAATAAAAAGGAAACCAGAGAGACAAAGGTTAAGAATAAGGTCAGTGTCTTCTCATGAAAAACCAGAGAAGAGGATCACAGTAATGTAGAATGTGATGACAGAAGAAGCCATTTGGTTTGAAGATTATTGGATTCAATAACTACATTAACTGTTCTTGGAGAGAACGAGGGAATAATATTTTTCTAATATTGGAGAGAACAAATAATTGTTACTGACAGGCTCTCTAGGAGAAAAAAATATATAGAATAGAATTGAACTTCAATATCTACCACTCCAGAGAGTAAAGGGCTGACTAGTGGAATTAGCACACAGCATTCACTCCCCACTATCCTCACTTGCAGGAGAACAATAGGTGAAGTAAGTGGAGTGGGAAATTGCCTAGACCAGCTTATTCTTCCCCGCTATTTGCCAACTTGACTGGCATACATTTTTTAATATTGATAGATAACAAAATAAATATGCTTTCTGCATAGTAAGTGTTCAATATAATAATGGACTCATTTTCTTCATCAGGCACCACAATCATCTGCAAACCCCTTCCTACACTTCCCAATTAAAACCACTATTATTAGTCACCCATGATCTCCCAGAGAAATTCAGAATCTTTTCTTTAGATTTCATTATTTTTAATTTATCTCGATATTTGACACTGTTAACTATCTCATATTTATTTACTTTACTTTCTTTTGCCTTCCAGAACAACGCATGATGCATCTATATATACTTCTCCAGTTCCTTGTCTGTCCTCTTCCTTGCACTGCCTTCAGTTCCTGCCCTAACACGATAGACATCCCCATAAAGTTTTATCTCTAGTCCTCTGCACTGGAAGAAGAGTTCTATTCAATTCCTAAATACCACTTATATATTAATGATTTTAGATTTATATCTCTAAGTGTGCTCTGTGTCATGACTTTTAAAAAATCCACATTTTTGTTTAGTTTACTGTCGTGACAAACAAATCCCAGCTTTTTGGTTAACCTATGGGTTAATTTCTTATTCTACTTATGCAATGCAGATATTTAACCACAAATAACTCATTGAGATGCCTGAAAGTAGCAATCTTCATGGGGATGTGGATCTAGGATTTCTTTTAACACTCTGAGAAGTAATATATATCATGACTGTATATTCTGCTTTGTCTGGAAAACTCTAGGTTTATGCTTATTTTCCAGGTGTAATTATTAATAGCAATTTCTTTCATCATTACAAATGTCCTGTTTTGTGTGACAAATTATATTGCCACACAGATTATACAGAACACTCAAGGCTATGCAATTTCCCTTTATTCTATGTTCCAGAAAAACTTCTCAAATCTCAAATTTTCAAATACCTTAGGACACAAAGTATAATATTCAATTATATTTAAGCTAACATTTCTAACAGGCAACCTGAGTCTTAAAATATTCATTTGGCTCACTGGGACTATCAAGACGGGACAAGTAATTACCCTCCCTGGATTGCTTACTGAGCCTTGCTTGTGCAGAGAGTGTCATTACTACAGGTTTTCTATATTGACCTAAATGTTGAGCCTAGCATGTCCGCCCACCTTGGTTTACCATCGAGGATCAATCTAGGATCAATCCCAAGCAAGCACAAAGTCTTGAAGACCTTCTCAAGTACATGGCAATGTTTCAGCTGTATGTTCTCATTGCTACTGCTAGCCATCTCTCCATCATGGAAATCAAGAAGAAGAAAAAAATCAGCAATGACAGAAATGCCGGAAAAAGTTCCAGCACTTAAATGGGCAACCTTAGTGCCAAAACCAATTTGTCTTTTATTCATTCACAAAAGAAATATTTATTGGACCTATTATGTGCCCTTCTCTTGAATTATATAACCACAGGGATTGGCATATAAAAGAAGCTGAAAAAATACTCATCTCCTTCAGAACGAGTATTTTCTAGAACAGTTTTCAGAAGAAGTAGCCAAACATGTAATTTTCTATCTCAATGTATCCTAAACTATCTTCTATACACTAAATTCACTATGAACAAACTACATTTAAAAGAAAAAAAAAATCACATATGACATCAAGAATTCATGTGGAAATCACTATGAAAAGCTATGTGAGAGACAAATATTGTTTCCATTAAAAATTTGAATTTGAAAATGGTCTCATCACTGCAGAAACTCTTATCAAACACTAAAAACTTAATTATTGAATGAGTTCCTGAATAGTCTCATAGACACAGGGTTTTCTTTTCAGCCACAGGATTTTAACTGTAAGAGAAACAGGAGCCAGATTTTCAGAATTTATAGCTTGGTTGTGTCTGTCAATCAGTTCCTAGAAATTACTGAGGCCAATAAGTAGCAAACAAGCCAACAACTCCCTCTTCTAGAGGCCATGTTTGACATGACAACATTCTTTTCCATAAAGCCAAGACTGAGCCTCAGAATCTTCCACAAGACAGAACTCAAGATACTCTCTGTCAGTTGTTCTGGGTTGACACAAGAACCCTATTTCTCATTCCTGCCCTAAACTATTAACGTAACCACAGAATAATACTTTTACTTTTAGCTTATGCTTTCTCAACTACCCATAATCATGGGATAATCATATGCTCCATTTCTCTCTCTCTCTCTCCCTTTCCACCTTCTCTGTCCCTCTCTCTCCCTCTCCCCTGCCCCTTTATCTCAAGATATTAATTTTTCATCAAAGTCTCTCTGTTTCTTCTCTCTCTGATTTTTTGAGATAGAGTCTCACTCTGTTGCCCAGGCTGGAGTGCAGTGACGTAATGTCAGCTCACTGCAACATCTGCCTCCTGGTTCAAGCAATTCTCCTGCCTCAGTCACCTGAGTGCACCACCAGTTCTGGCTAATTTTTGTATTTTTAGTAGAAACGGGGTTTCACCATGTTGGCCAGGCTGGTCATGAACTCCTGACCTCAAGTGATCCACCTGCCTCGGCCTCCCAAAGTGCTGGGATTACAAGTGTGAGCCACCTTGTCTGGCTTGTCTGTTTCTTCTGACAAACTTCAAAACCTACCACCTCCACAAAGCCTCTGCAGGCTGAAAGAAATCCAGTATCTTGGATTTGTTATAAATGAAGCCCACATTTGCAGAGTTTGCCTTTCAATATTATACTCAAATAGGAACATCTTTATCAGCCAAATAGAGATGACAGCATATGATCTGGTGGGTGAGACAAAAATGTATGAAAAATATGAATATGTCATACATGTTATTAAAAAGAGAAGGAGCATTCTGTATGAGCACAATGAAATCCTCAAATCATCTGACTGCTTCCCTATCAAATCCCAGGTAGTTGAAATGACAAACTATTGAAGTAACATACACAAATTAATAAAGATGACAACTTTAAAAAATGGAAAAAAGAGATACTACCTGTCCTATAGACTAATACTTAAAATATGTTTCTTAAGAAAACATGCAGAGGCCATAATGGAGACATCTCTAAAATTTTACTGAGGCCATGAAAGAACAAAAGAAACTGAGACACAGTCCATGTTTCTTGATAAGAAAATGGACATAAAAATGCCACCTCTTCTAAAACTAGTTGGTGGTCTTAACACAATTCTGAACAAATTTTACAAGGAGGTAAATAATTTCGTGAAATACTTCTAAAAGTAGTTGGAAGAATAAATTGATGTGACTAAGAAAATTTTCAAAAAACATTAACATAATATTTAACATTAAAGATATAGTAGTTCTATTTCTAAACCACTGAGGTAATCACTATAATAATAATAATACTTGATTATGAAACAACTACTGTTTCCATAGGCTTTGGAATAAGCACTCTACAACACTGTTCAATTCCCATGCAGTCCTATGGTGAAGGGAATATTATGCCTGTTTTATAAATGAGGAGGTTAGGTCATTGGCCAGAATTAGCATGTGGAGATAGAGCAGCCTATTGGGTAAGTATACAGGCTCTAGAGTCAAGGAGGTCTGTAGTCAAATCTCAAATACATCCCTTGCTAGCTGTGGAATTTTGAGCTTGTAATTTAACTTAATTGAAGCTTCATTACCTAATCTGCAATTTGAGGTTAATAGCTCTTATAAAATCAACATATGAATGAAACAATATAAATATACATAATAGAGTCCCATCACATAGTTGGTGCCCAATAAATGCAAACTTAAAAACACTAAAATCTATACAGTAAAGCAGGTGTTGAAACCCAATAATAATGGCTAACGTATAGCGAACCCTTCATTCTGGGCATCATTTCAAATATTTTCTATGTGCAAACTTATTTTGATTAACCTAACTTTAGAGATAGTTATTATTATTACTACCCCCATTTTGCAGTTAAAGAAACAGAGGCACAAACAAATTAAATATTCTTTGCCAAGGACATACGGCTAAGCTGAGGCAGAGCTGTGATTAAACACAAGTGATGCTCTTAGCCACCACATCTACAGCATTTCTTCATACACAATCATTGACATGAGACAAACAAGGAGATAGATGGAGTGATCTCCGGAATGTCGGCTGTGGCTAGGACACTATGAAACAGCCCAGGCTTGAGTGGATGAGGATTTAGACAAAAACAGAAACTAAGGAGTTAAAAGAGAGGAAACTAGTATGGCAACTATATTTAGAAAAAAATAAGAAGACTAAGAAAGCATCAGATGTAGCTGAGAGAAGAGTCCAATCTCCAAGTTCAGAAAATGGGATCAAAATGATGTTCTTCATCAAGATATGGCAGGGAAAAAAAAAAGCAACTTTAAAAGAGCATTGGCCCAAATTAACCAAACTGTATACTTTACAAAAAGTCAGTATTTTATTTAACACTGACTATATGTCGTGGATAACTTAACAGCAATTAAAATCCCCTAATTAACACTAGATAAATAAAGGAAAATTTTACTCTAAGATAACCAGATTAATATGGACAATGAAACAATGTATTATGACAACTTCTTGGTTTAGCTATCCAAGCCAAAGTCTTGTTTTGTCATAACTTGCATGCAATCAAGCTTTGTAAGTCTTTGGGAAAATTAGGGGAAAACCAAATATAATTGCTTAAAACCCTCAAAGAACCAATTTGTAACAAATAACAGATTTTGTTAAAATTCAGTTCAGAGGCTCTCAAATTTTAAAAAATCTAAGGTTATTTTATTGATTAACATATCCCATAAAATATCTGGGGATATGGTGAGAGAGTCATCTCAGGTACATTATCATATTAATTAGAAAGTTTCCTACACAGGTATCATTATCAAAACCATCCTGAAAAGACCAAATCACCTTTCTCAAGCCCTCTCACATTTTCTCCTACTCTTATGAGAAGACATGAGCACACATGGACTTATTCTGCATAAAATAGAGAAAGAAGTTATCTAAAGTGTGTTTTTGGCATGAACTGATTTATTCTAACATGGAAAAAGATTTCTTCTTCTTTCTCCTTCTTTCTCACAAAGATTTCTCTTTGCCACCCCAAAATTAGAATGGTGTCACCAGCTTCTTTGCTTGAGATGTTCAACTCTAACCTCTCCAAGGAAAAAAGGCCATGATTTATAAAAGCATTCCAGTGTTCTAGGCTGGAGAGAAGAGGCAGTGTTGGATATCAACTGCACACTGGCACTTAAAAAAAATGAATCACATCACAACAGAGCACAAAATCCCCATCAATACCACTATCATCAACAAACCCGTGTCCCCACATAGCCCTCAGATCACCTTGAGAAGTCTTGGATTCTTTTCCTCTACAAACTTGTTTTTAGAAGATGACAGATACATTGTGGAAAAATCTCAGTGTGGGAACAGATTATATATTGTGCTTCAGTTCTGGGTCCTGGTCTATCAGACAAAGTCACTTAAATTCTCTGAACTTCAATTACCTTATCTATAAAATAGAGGACTAGGTGAAGAGACTCTAAAAATTAAGAACAATGGTAATATTGTTGTTTCACTGCTATTTCACCCAATATGATTTAACACATTTTCGATCAGAGAAGGGTGACCCAGAAGGAAAGCACTGACTGTCCCTACTTTCTACAGTTGACCATGGACTTCGTGTCCTTCTCTCTTAGAATGATTTTACCCACAGCCAAAGTTATAATGAAACACTACAGCTCACCCCTACTGTTGTTGCTGCTGACATTTTTCTGGAAGACTTTAACATTCTAAACTTTTTTCTCCTTCTAAAAAATTATTGAGCATCCTCTATGAGCAAGCATAAATGTTAGACACTAGGAACAGAGTGGTTCATGAAATAATTGTAGAACCAGACCACATGGAACCTAGAGTCTAAAACTAGTTGGTTTCTCCAAGTATAGCAAAAAGTCATCATATTGTAACAGGATAATGTTCAAGGATGCAAATCTGAAGGGAATTCTCACCAAAATTTATAGACTCATAAAGATTGGAAGGAATTTTTATCCTTCAATTATTCTAACTTCGTAAAAAAGTATTGGAATCCATGGCAAATGGTTACTAAGCCTCTCTTTAAATACTTCCTATGGTGAAGCACTTACAGAACAGCCCATTGAACATCTTTGGCACCACATGATATATGACGAACGACATCCTTTTTTTGTAAAAGATGCTGGAATATCCCTTTGAAAGGGCCAGTACCTGCCTGCCAGGACATTTTACAGTACCTCCCCACAAGTGATTATTTGGAGAAGTCACCTAATAATCCTGATAATTAAAGACACAAAGTTTAAAATGATTAATAACTTATATTGGCATAATGAATATTAAAGTATAACAAGTATTTAAGGAGAAGATTTATTTTGTGATTATGTAGCAATTCAGATTTGAAGTTTGTTATCTGAAGAGAAAGCAAGTAGGCAGGATTTAAATGTTTTAACTGCATTACTTGAAAAAGAGTGCATTTAAAAATATGTAAATATAATGGGTATCTAGGAAAGGATGAAAGCTGAATATACTTGCCTAATTTTGTTCTCTTCTAAAATTCCATTAAAATGACAATAAATAATTTTTTCAGGCATAAATCCACAAAGATGAGAAGTAGGAGAAGATAAAATGATGATAAAATATTAGAAGGTGGGAGACAGATCAGTGGTAAATGACTTACTGAGTTCAAGAAAACTAAATCTTAATATAAAACAGGCAAAAGCCATGATATAACTTTATTTTCCCTGAATATTCTAAAGGCTAAGAACTAGTAAAAGTTTCTGAAAATAGGAGCAAAGAGGGTAGCATAAGGAGAGTTGACAAAAAGTCAATTTAAGGAGCAAATATCCAGAACTGGTCGCTAATTGTACACAGCTGGGGAGTATCTGGATCCTGGAGGTTCATTCTCAAGAAAGAATAGTATCCAGGGTAAGAAACAACAAGTACATTTGTGAGCAGAGGTACTATTCTCAAAAGAGGAGGATTTAGTGAATATGTCTTTACCTCATCAAACAAGTCTTAGAGAGATTCAGAGCTCTATGCAATAAAAAAGTAGGCTTCTCTAATTTTGGAGCCAAAACTCAGAATCGATTCAACACAACTTTGCGTTCAACTGCCCCTAGAAGAGCCCCTGTTTACCAAGATGGAACCAAACAACCAGAATCTGGGTCCAATCCATGTTTCACCTCCTTCCCTGCTTGCTATGCCAAATATCTGGAGGGTGAAGGTGCATTGTGCTGTGGGTTCAACTTGACTGCCCATTTTATCCCCATCATGTGTAGACAGAAACCAGGATTTAGTAAAAAGGAGACATATGTCTCAATATTTTGAGACATATTTTGAGAAATATGTCTCAAAATTGCTTTGGAACACCCTAAAATATTATAGAGCCTGTAGTCATGTAAGAGTCAAGCTAAATGGAATTAAATTAATGCTACTGATGTCCAACCAAATTATCTAAGTAGCCCTGGAGATTAGCTGTCAATCTGACTGTATTCAGAAAGTGAATTCTGAATTCACCAAAATGAAAAGTGTCATTTGTTCAGAAAGTCCATTTTCAAATGGGAAGTTATGTCATGGCCAGGGGACAAGCTGTAGCTAACAACTCAAGCAAATAACAACAAAAAAATTCAACTGTGTCTCTTTTTGTACTACTGTGAAGGCTGTTTGTTTCTATACTGTAGACATTATACAGCATTCTAAGAGTCAACCTTAGACAGCATTCTAAGAGTGCAACCTGTATAAGTACAAAGCTATTTAACAATCCTTTAAAACAAGTTTACCAAAGGAATAGAACTCATTTTATTATAAAGATACATGTATGCATATGTTCATTGCAGCACTATTCACAATAGCAAAGAGAGGGAATCAACCCAAATACCCATCAATGACAGACTGGATAAAGAAAATGTGGTACATATATACACCATGGAATACTATGAAGTCATAAAAAGGAACATGGATAGAGCTAGAAACCATTATTCTTGGCAAACTAACGCAGGAACAGAACATGTTCTCACTCATAAGTGGGAGCTGAATGATGAGAACACACGGACACATGGTGTGGGACAACACACATTGGGACCTGTTGTGAGGGCTGGGGAGGGAGAGCATCAAGAATAGGTAAGTAATGGACACTGGGCTTAATATCTAGATGATGAGTTGATCTGTACAGCAAACCACCACCGCACACGTTTACCTATATAACAAACGTGCATATCCTGCACATGTACCTAGGAACTTAAAAGTATAAAAAAAGGGGGGGCCTTAAACAACAGTTTTTAATACATAAATTTTGTGGTGAAGTAAACATGTACAAGGTGATTTTCAGTTATCCAAGTAAGATTTTTCTGATGTTCCCTAGCTCACTGCTGTTTCTGAAAACGTACTGAGAGGTTTAAGACCTAATGGTAGGTTATTTTGATCACTGTAATTGCTGCCTCAATGGTTATTGCTTCCATGACATCCTCAAAAGATTTTGCAACAGATTTTCATGTCTTTGTTCAAGAAAATAGTGAAGTCAAATTTCAGACAATTTTTCTGTCACTTTCCAGCCCTTTAGCATAATGTAGCCCGATATGATTTGTTATCTATTTTTCTATATTCTGATCTAGATCACTGCTTAGCCTTGGACTAAATGAGTTGAGACTGGGGGACTGTTAGGAAGGCATGATTGGTTTTGAAATGTGAAGATATAAGATTTTGGAGGGGCCAGGGAGGAATGATATGGTTTGGCTCTGTGTCCCCATTCAAATCTCATCTTGTAGCTCCCATAATTCCCATGTGATGTGGGAGGGACACAGTGGGAGATGAATGAATTATGAGGGTGGGTCTTTCCCATGCTCTCGTGATAGTGAATGGGTTGTCATGATAGCGAATGGGTCATGTTCTCATGAGAGTGAATGGGTCTCACAAGATCTGATGGTTTTAATAACGGGAGTTGCCATGCACAAGCTCTCTTTTTGCCTACTGCCATCCATATAAGATGTGACTTGCTCCTCCTTGCCTTCCACCATGATCGAGAGGCCTCCCTAGCCACGTGGAACTGTAAGTCCAATAAACCATTTTTTGTAAATTGCCCAGTCTCATTTGTCTTTATCAACAATGTGAAAATGGACAATATAGGAAGTGACCTTTGAAATGAACCACATCATTAAGTGGTTTGCTCACAGCATGTCTGCACTTATTCTAGGTGTCTGCATTTTAAGTCTTGTGTTCTTCTCTCATCCCTCACTACTTCTCTGTCAAAAATGAACAAAGAAGATTGTGTATTTTCTTCTCAAAAGTTATTTTAAAGCAAGGTGATTTTTAACTAGTTGGGAGATATTAAAATTCTAATCATAGTAGCTTTGAACCACATATTTCAAATTCCCTTTTTACCCAGTTCTAGAATCTTTATCAACATATTATATCTTCCATTTCTGACAAACAATGTAATTTTTTTTTTCCTTTAGAGTTTTTCACTTTCCATTATGCTTCATTCCTGAATCTTACTAACAGGACAGAAAGCCACCTATTACTTTCGATAGAAAGAAACAACAGGAGATTTCAAGTTTTTCAGGAAAGTCTTTTTTTTTTTTTTTTTTTTTTAAGTTCTAGGGTACACGTATACAATGTGCAGGTTTGTTACATATGTATAGGTGTGCCATGTTAGTGTGTTGCATCCATTAACTTGTCTTTTACATTAGGTGTATCTCCTAATGCTATCCCTCCCCCCTCCCCCCACCCCACGACAGGCCCCAGTGTGTGATGTTCCCCATCCTATGTCCAAGTGTTCTCGTTGTTCAATTCCCACCTATGAGTGAGAACATGCGGTGTTTGGTTTTTTTGTCCTTGTGATAGTTTGCTGAGAATGATGGTTTTCAACTTCATCCATGTCCCTACAAAGGACATGAACTCATGGGAAAGAATTTTCTAGATACTGTTTTGGATCCAACCTCATTATACCCATCCTTAAAGTATTTTACACCCAAATTCTGTGAATCTGTTTGCCAGTGCCCCTCTTCTCAAATAATTCCAAGTCTGCCCTACTGGCATTATATTAACACAAATTTTCCAGAAATAACTTCTTTACTGTCTCCATTGAAAGTTGGTGCCAAATTCAAAATGGTAAAAAAAAAAAAAAAAAAATCTAAACAAGAATTATACATTTCAAAGTGTGTGTTTTTATGAAGATTCTCAATAAGGAATGTTTCCACAATTACTTAAAGGTTTTATTAATGTGTTCTCTTCATAAAATTAACCTCACCTATCAACTTTCTTCTGGTTTTCTCCTCCAACATCATATGCAGAGATGTTTAAGAAAATGAAGGTATTGAGGCTTCACAAAGTAAAGTTTCACTTTCTTAAACGTCTCTGAATATAATGCTGTCATTCCTTCTTTCAATTTTTGTGTTTTAATCTCAGGACTGATTTTGAAAGTATAATGTTGCTTTAATTCATTGTGCATATGCATTTGTGCATAATTACACCCCACTAAAGAAATTAAGATTAGCCTTAAGAATGTTTTGTAGAGAAAAAAACTTTTTCTCCATGCATTTATGTTCAGTAGCTGAGGGTCTGTAAATTAAACTGGCAAAAGTCAGACTAACAGGAGAAAAAAACTTTATTTGCATGCATACTAAAGCTTACAAAATAAGTAGCCTGATGAATGGTTAGAGGTTTATATATCTTTCTTAGTAAAGAAAAGAAGAAAGACAAAAGAGGTCCCCATGAGAAGAACAAATGGGTTTTTATAAGAACAAATAGAAATAATAAAGTTTATGGTACTGATTGTTCATGCAAGCCTGAAAATTCTTTCTGTCTTCTTCATGGAGATACATCTTCCCCAACAGGGGATTTATGGTTGGTTTCATCTTGGTCATCTTCCTCGGAATAAAATCAAACGAGAAAAGAGCAGCTATGTTCCTGGAAGCTTCTGTTTTTAGTCACATAAGGGAAATGCCAAGAAGGCTTCTTTCTGCATCTGTTGAATCACTAATGTCTTCAACTTAAAATAATCTATATACTAACTCTAGGATTTTGAGTGGTTACCCACAAACCTAAAGGTTATCAACCCCAAGAGGCACATGAGCTTTTTCTGAACCAGAAAAAAATACCCTAATAGAATAATATCATACCTGTGCATTATGAAAATTTGAGGCATGTAAAAAAAAATTTGTAATTTAAAAAATTTTTGTAATTTTAAAAGAAATAAAACTGTTCTCTCAGACAAATGAGTAACTCCAAAATGTTCATGACCTAGAACCTTGAGGAAGGTCAAATTATTTGCCCAAATTATTGACCTATCCCTGTATCTGTATCTTTTAATATAAAATATGGTTTCTTATACCTAAAGTAAATAAATATTCTCCAGTAATTGACTTTGGGCTCATCTACATGACTTACTTTGGCCAATGGATGTTTATGTGCTCATGCCATCATTGTGAGAAGAACATAATGTGGCTATCTCACTGGCCCAAAAAGGATGACAGATACATGAGAGCAACTGATTGACCTTTAAATCCAGAGTGTGAAGCAATCATCCCAGCCACCCTGCAAATTCATGAGTAAATATCTGTATATACACACACACATATACACATACACACACATACATATATATAATTTTTGGATGATAATGAAATTCTGTGGTTGTTTTTAAGCAGCAAAAGATAACTCATCCAAACTCTGATTCATACATTAAACACCTTAGGTACTACATTTTTTTCAGTGCGTTGAAAGGCAACTCGCGGTATAAATAATTGAAAACTTCTCCAAAACATTTGTTATATAACTGAAGCAATTCTACCAATACTACTATAACAATATAAAAACACTATGTGGTTGTATACAAGCACTACTGATAAATTAGATGCAAGCACAACAATTACAATTTATCATCAGATTGCTCTTTTACGTTAACTGCCATATCACCAGAACTCCAAGCCAATCAGTCATTTTGATGAGCTTGGAAGAACATTTTGATAATATACAAGACACAGTTTTTACATAGTTGTATCCACTGTACATGAAATATTCTACTTTTTTATATGTTATTATTTTCTGAATTTCTAAAGAGTTACATACATATTGCTTAATAGTGTAACAATATATTCTAATTTTCTTGCCTTTTTAGTTTTCAGAAGTTTAAATTTCTTTCTGTCATGATTATAAATTACAGATTGGTATATACCTTTATAGTACTAACTTCTTTTCTATTGTTTGGAATTATTTTAAATGCAGGTTTTATTCTTTTTTTAAAAAACTCTGTATTGTATCAGTGATTTTCTGTTCTTGTGCTTAAATTTAAACAAGTTACCTTCATTTTATTGAATTTTTAAAAGTACAGTTCAAGTATATTTTTATCAATGACAATGAAATATAAAGTAAAATTTACATTTTCTTCAATTTTATTTGCATAATCTCTTTCTCTCTCGTCTCCCTCCCCCTCGCTAAACACACACACATACACACAGCTGAGATTGACCACAGATTTCTTTTTAATATAATTTGACTCTCATCTCATCCCACTGACTCCATAACAACTAGCCAGAAGGAATCTCCACCAATTCTTCCCTTCTCAGGCTTAGAAAGAGTTCCAGGTCGACATCCTTGGAATGCCAGGCAAACGATAAATCATAACTGGGTTTATAAGAAAATTTCAACTGACTTCAGCAAAGCAGCCAACTAAGGAGTAATAAAGAGGGCCAAAAAGCTTGTTCATAGGCCCTTTTAGAATTGTTTCTTCTATCTTGAATTCTCCTATTTTGGGTCTTAGAATCAGGTGAACATAGAGGAAGCTAAGCCTTTCCTGGAGGCATTTCTACCTAGTTGAGAGCAGATGTTAAATAAAGTACCCAGTATTCCATTTTTCTATTAAATCACCAGAAACCTGAGTGTTATAGATGTAAATGATTGTGCAATAGCATCTGTCTGCAAAGTGATTCATTCATCTTCTGCCAACGCTGGCTCTCTAGGGTTCGACTTGAACAAGGCAGGAGTCCCAGACCCCAGACCACTGCCAGATGCTCCATGTGTGCCTCTCCAGAGCAACATGAGATGCGACCATAAGAGTGTAGCAATGCCTGTGAGACCATCATATCTTTTTCCTTTAGTGCCTCCCAGGCTGGGGCAGAATTTTCATATACAATTCTTTGTACAGATGATAGTTTTAAAGTAAGGTCTAAAGACATTTTTATGTGTGCTTCTCTTCTAAGTTTCTTGTTCACCTAGAGTGAAGGAATTTCTGTTATCAGCATGGATTCAAAACTCTCCCACCAGATGAATTATACCCTAAGCACAACCCACTGTTGATCACTCCATTTTACAGCACTTCAACATATAGATCTAAAATTTATATAAAATAAAGACAATCTATACAACATGTGTATCCAAAATTAATGACCAAGAACTGGGCTCAAGTCAGAGAGAACTGACTTTTATATCCCTGTTCTGGCCTCCTAGTTATAGGCCCTTGGTCAAACTTCAGTATCCTCATTTTTTAAAAAAATTGAGTTTGAATTAAAGACAGTATCTGGAATTGGAAGTACTCAAGAGAAACTGGCTATTATAATTGCATTTTTTATTATTAATAGTTCAAAATAGTCACTTTTGCATATAATACACTTTTTTCAAATAGCAATGTTTCTGAAAAAAAAATACATCATCTGATCAATTTATCCTGAATAATTTTGTAAGACTTGTGAAAATCAGATTAATAGTTTTCTTATATATACACTGAGATAGGCCATGGGCATTATGTTCAGATCTTGTTATGCATTTGCTCAGATAAACTAACCTTCATATGTCAATTAATATTTTACCAAGAACCAATTAACATGGCAAAACAAATAGAGAAATAAAAAGTGGGCACCAGAAATTTAATGTATGTGGCAAATTATATTATTTTTCAATTATTTACTGCCTTCCCTATAAAAAGATTATACGCTTCTGCCTCATGGCTACCAGGCTTGCTCATCTTACTTACTTTGGCAATAGAAATATGTAAGTGACATAAGCCACATCTAAGCAGAAACTTGAAAAGCCATCAGGTAATTTCATCATTGCTTTTTTCCTCTCTCTTCAAAAATGTTACAAAATTTCCCTTTCAATTCTGGAATTCTGAATGCAGACTTGTGAAGTATAACCCTAGTCCCTTTATAATTGCAATTGTAGATATACAGGCACTAAACAGATTTATGCATTGGAATTAAATCTTTATTGTATGAAGCTACTGATATTTAAGAATTGTTTCTTATACAGCATAATCTTAAAAAGCTGACTAGTACAGAAATAATTGTCCAGGATAAGGTACTTCAGGACAGGAATGCTAAATAGGGGAAATTTGTTTAAAGCCCCATGAAACCTCTAAATGAGAAAGAAACTTACTGGTAACTGGGAAAATGATGGCTCCTATTATGCAATAATAACTTGCTATCTGTAAATAACTTGGGAACATTCTGTTTGAATTAACTGCTATTATTTGCATTTGAAAAAGTACTATTAAATGTGTGTGCAGGATGGATAGATGGATGGATGGATGGATAGATGGATGGATGGATGGATGGATGGATGGATGGATAGATAGATAGATAGATAGACAGACAGACGATAAAGAAATCAGATAAGATAGGTAGATGGCCCAATTGAAAGGTGACAAAAGAATGCCCATATCTGTAACCTCTCAATTAAGGTTATGCCAATTAAAATGTTTTGGGTGGATAAAATTGCTCATTAAAAAAAAAGACTTGAAAGCTGTGACTCTCCTATATAAACATAATAAGCTCAAGTTCCTTGTAACTAAATCTAGAGAGGTAGAGAGATGTGTTTCAAAAAGGATTTTGTATATGCCTTCCTGGAATAATATCTTTTAAATAGCTGTAATTCTAAAAGAGCCAAAAATCTGGATTAAAAGAGACTGACCATTTGAGGCTAAAATGATCTTTGCCACCTCTTGATATTGTCATCAAAAAGTAGGATGAGAAATCTGTTAAGTCACTAAGGAAGGCAGTTTCTCCAATGCCTTGCTTAGATGTGGCTAAGAAAGACAACAGAAAAGGAAGAACCTTCTAATAAATGAGGTCAGAGCCAAGCAGAAAAAAAGAACTAAGAAACTAATTTTAAAAATCAAAATTTAGATTTTTAAAAATGGGTTTTGCTAGCTTCAAAGAGAATAAAATACCTAGGAATCCAACTTACATGGGATGTAAAGGACCTCCAAGGAGAACTACAAACCACTGCTCAGTGAAATAAAAGAGGACACAAACAAATGGAAGAACATACCACACTCATGGATAGGAAGAATCAATATTGTGAAAATGACCATACTACCCAAGGTAATTTATAGATTCAATGCCATCCTCATTAAGCTACCAATGACTTTCTTCACAGAATTGGAAAAAACTGCTTTAAAGTTCATATGGAACCAAAAAAGACCCCACATTGCCAAGACAATCCTAAGCCAAAAGAACAAAGCTGGAGGCATCATGCTACCCGACTTCAAACTATACTACAAGGCTACAGTAACCAAAACAGCATGGTACTGGTACCAAAACAATGGAACAGAACAGAGCCCTCAGAAATAATACCACACATCTATAGCCACCTGATCTTTTGACAAATCTGACAAAAACAAGAAATGGGGAAAGATTCCCTATTTAATCAATGGTACTGGGAAAATTGGCTAGCCATAAGTAGAAAGCTGAAACTGGATCCTTTCCTTACTCCTTATACGAAAATTAATTCAAGATGGATTAGAGACTTAAATTTTAGAAATAAAACCATTAAAAACCTAGAAGAAAACCTAGGTAATACCATTCAGGACATAGGCATGGGCAAGGACTTCATGTCTAAAACACCAAAAGCAATGGCAACAAAAGCCAGAATTGACAAATGGGATCTAATTAAACTAAAGAGCTTCTGCACAGCAAAAGAAACCACCATCAGAGTGAGCAGGCAACCTACAGAATGGGAGAAAATTTTCGCAATCTACTCATCTGACAAAGGGCTAATATCCAGAACCTATAAAGAACTGAATCAAATTTACAAGAAAAAAACAAACAACCCCATCAAAAAGTGGGCAAAGGATATGAACAGACAGTTCTCAAAAGAAGACATTCATACAGCCAACAGACACATGAAAAAATGCTTATCATCACTCGCCATCAGAGAAATGCAAATCAAAACCACAATGAGATACCATCTCACACCAGTTAGAATGGTGATCATTAAAAAGTCAGGAAACAACAGGTGCTGGAGAGGATGTGGAGAAATAGGAACACTTTTACACTGTTGGTGGGACTGTAAACTAGTTCAACCATTGTGGAAAACAGTGTGGCGATTCTTCAAGGATCTAGAACTAGAAATACCATTTGACCCAACCATCCCATTGCTGGGTATATACCCAAAGGATTATAAATCATGCTGCTATAAAGACACATGCACACATGTTTATTGCGGCACTATTCACAATAGCAAAGACTTGGAATCAACCCAAATGTCCATTAGTGACAGACTAGATTAAGAAAATGTGGCACGTATACACCATGGAATACTATGCAGCCATAAAAAAGGATGAGTTCATGTTCTTTGCAGAGACATGGATGCAGCTGGAAACCATCATTCTGAGCAAACTATCACAAGAACAGAAAACCAAATACCACATGTTCTCACTCACAGGTGGGTATTGAACAATGAGATCACTTGGACACAGGAAGGGGAACATCACACAGCGGGTCCTACTGTGGGGAGGGGGCAAGGGGGAGGGATAGCATTAGGAGATATACCTCATGTAAATGACGAGTTAATGGGTGCAGCACACCAACATGGCACATGTATACATATGTAACAAACCTGCATGTTGTGCACATGTACCCTAGAACTTAAGGTATTATTTTAAAAAATTGATTTTGCTTTTAAAAAATCACCTCCTTGTAGGAGGTCTTCTCATTGTCTACTCAGTAAGATTTCAAAATTTCTATGGATCAGTGAATTCTGTATACTTCCAATTTACTACCTTCTTAAATCGATGTTGCCTTGTTTATTTTACATGTGGCCCACGATCCTACAATTCTAGGTTCACACGCAGATATTTTTGTTCATGGATCTGAAAGAAAGTTTCATCAAAATAGGAGATACAGATTATTACAATACTCTATTTTTAGGCCAGATGCTTTGATTGAAAACAACTTTTGATGGATATTTTTTGTAGACAGTCAGCGATTTTTAAGACTGGAAAATATATTTTTGAGATTATTAAGGAAGACTAGGATAGTTTGTTATTATTGCCATTTGTTCACTGCCCTGTCTGTAAGAATATATTTTTCTACTGAAATGATATAAAGCTTTACCATTTGACTTATTTTTCACCAGTGAAATCAGCAGTAATGCAAGCCACATCCAAGCATAAGCCTTTAAGGTCATTATATGGTTCTGTTTTTTGTTGTTGTTTTTTTTTTTTTCTCTTTTTTCTCTTCCATAGGAACATCATGTCCAAGGTACTGACAGCTCCTTAGACTGAATCAAACAATAGGAAAACTTGTGAAACACAATTTCGGCCATCCAGAAGCCAACAGTAAGAGAATTGCAGATGACCACAAAGATGATGATGTAACTTAAGTGAAAAAGAAAACTTGGGTGTTTGAAGCCACGGATGTGCTAGGATCATTTTTATCACAACCCAGCCTAACAAATTGATTAATAATATGTATGAGAGTTATTGCATTTAATAAAATATTCATAGAAGAGCCACTTCGATTTTTCTCAAAGTGAAAAAGAATATTGCCTAATAATGATGAATTCTAGTGTGTGTAGTAGGTATCTTTTACTTGTAAATTACTAATAGATAATAGTATTTCATTTGTGTATTACGAATATATAATAGCATTATGTATTTTGAACAGCCTCCTTATATTTTAATCATTTTCCATGTTATGAATCCTGCTTCTCTGGGATAGAATGCAGAACACATCCTTTCAGTGCAGATGCAGACATGTGACTTAAGTCCTGCAAATCAGACACAACCACATAAGACTTGAATTTCAAATGGAGCAATGATCTATAAAGTTTCATTCAGGAAACCTGATCTGTATCATCCTTGGAACAGAAACATCTGGTTCTTCAGAAATGGTAGTTAGTAGGATGCTCTGCATACTGTCCTGAGTGTAAGGAACTAAGGAGCAGATCCTCCCATGCGGTCCTACACTGTGCCTGGTTTCAAAGCTTCAGAGTCCATCTCTCTGTACCTTCCAAATGGGCTTTAATAAATCAGTTGTTTGGTTTTTTTTTTAAAGCAAGCCATAGAGAACTCTGTTGTTTAAAAGTAGGTATCCAAACAAACACATATGTGAACAGAAAAATACTGTATTTGGCTACAATTTGTACACAAGTTTAGAACGATTCATATTCCCAATGTAACTCAAAGTCTCTTGGAACATAACACTCTCCACCACCGTCAGTTACAAATCCAAGGAGAGGAACTTCATCACAAAATTGAATAGCCTTAAATTTCTTGACTATTTCTGGAAGGCGCTGCTACACATACTTCTAGTTTCTTGGTTCCCACATCTCTTTTCTTAACTTGCATTCAATCTCTCTAATCTTAAGCCCTCATCACCACTTCCAAGCACTAATGCAATGACTTTCCCTGCCTCAAATTGCTTAACAAATGGATTCAACACTCACGTTGCTGCCAGGACATATCCTTTTCCTATGCAATTCAAGAACTACCCATGGACTATAGGAAAAATCTACCACAATATATTCCCGATGTACTTTTCTAGCCCCTCCTCAACAAAATCGTCTCATGCTTCCTGAACTTCAGCAGCAAGAGACTTGACCTCTTAAAAATGTCCTCAGTGGCATCTTACACCACAAATGTTTGTTCAGCCCACCCACAGAAATGTCTCCCACCTGGTCAGTGCTTCTCACACCTGCACATATGAAAAATTGGAGAATTAAAAAGAAATTGTCACCCTTCAAAGGAAACTCAAATACTACTCAGTAGGAAGGTTTCTCTGATCACTCTGAGGAAATTCATCACTCCTAAAGCACTGTGTACCTAAGAGTGTCTATTTCTCTTTACTTGTATTGTTGTATGTGTTTGCAGATCTCCACATCCACATTACATTTTAATTGTAAACTTCTGTCAAGCAGGAGTCATGACTGAACATCTGTAAATCCAGAGCAGCAGTAATATCTTTGTCTCTATTATACTCCAAGAGTGTGCACAATAAAATAAAATGGCTCTGAATAGAGTAGAACAGATTAAACAGGATATGCATTTCCTTAAATGCTTTTCTCTGACTAAGCCACAACAGCAGCAACAAATTTTGTTTTCAGTATGAGAGAGAAGTTTATAAAACATGAATAAAAAATGTGCTTTGGAAAGATTATTGTGATGCCTTCAAAGGGGAAAGGACTCTTTTGCTGTGCATGTTTAGACTGTAGACCGTTAAATGGCCTTGAACATTTGGAAACAGGAAAGGAGCAGAGTCCAGCTTTCTCCTTAAGTGTGGTTCCATCAATGTTTGATTATGGATTTAACTATTTGCATCATCCTAAAATAATAAACTCTCCTATACAATGTCACCTCATACAGGCTGACCGGCAAAACTATGCTCAGACCAGCACTTGTTTCAACTGGGAGGAAATAATGACATAATGGATTCTAGTTGCTCAGTGAATTTGAATCATGCAGGGACAGACATATGAGTCTGGGTGGAATAAAGTGGGTAATAGTGTGATTACATACTTGACATCTTTGCTCCAAGTAACAACTTCCCTTGACCTCTTCAAACAAAATTAATTTGTTTGAAACTAAAATTCAACTATATGCTGTTTATTTGGTGTAAACATTACTCAATTCTAGTGATTAGCAAAGGAATTAGAACACAATAGGCATTCAATATGGGTATTCAATAAAATATATTCAATATAAGTATTCAATAAAAATTTGTTAAACTTTATTGAATTGAAAATTAATTAATGCCTCATCAATTTCCCCCTACCCTGCAAGAAAAGAAAATGATAATCGGCTGCTTTGGCTATTCTATAAGTATAATGATCTTCAACTGCCTCCTCACATTCCCAAGCCAAACTTTGTTTTTCTGATGTCAAACATACCTAATTTGTTTTAGTCAGCCAATCATCTGGCTTCACTCAAGGCGTTAACTAATTGGCTAACCATTTGACTGATATATAGGCACGGTCATTGTTCCCTTTTATTAACCCTTTTTTTTTAAAAAGTCTTCAACTTTGGGCTTCCCAGTCAAGCGAGGATATATATATCCTCGGTACATTTTGAACTCTATCCTTTCCAAATCAATCAGCTTACAAGCCCTTGATTTCCGTAGTGCTGAAATATTAAACCTCCCTGAAATTAAACAGAGAAACCAAATGTCCAGAACCAAGAACAAGTTGGAGAAGTCTTCACAGTCTTATAATGCAAGCCATTGTTCTTTATACTAAAAACAAATGCAATGGAGAAGCAGCAGTAAGGTCTCAGGAACTTATTTTTCCATAGGAGGAAAAAGAAGATATTAATGGTGTATCTCAGTCTGAAAGAAAGTAATATCCCTTAGGGGAAACAGACTTTTTCATGAACTTCATTTGTAATTCATCTGCTTGGCCAAATCAAAATGTAACATAGGGGAACATTCAAATAAAAAGATTATAAGCATTTGGAGAATAAAAAGAGACATTGAAAGAGTGAGGATTAATATAGGAAAGGATGAAGAAGATGGTAATTTAATGAAACAGCTGTTCCATCTTTTTTCCTATTCTTGAACATGAGAGTGCATACTTCTGCAAAACAGAATAATTACTGCTTTCCCTACAGTAAAACAGAATCTTTCTATGCTTATAGTTACAGAAAAATAACAAGTAGCAATTCATGTGCTTCATTCATTGTTAGATCCTAAAAGAGATTAATTTTCATAATTATATTCATCCTTTATTAGTTACTATAAAAATAGACCCAGATATAATAGAAATGGGGAAAAACTTCCAACTATTCTTCATAATTATACATGAATATTAATTTTTCCAGTCTGCATAAAATAGGATTCTGCTATAACTGACCACCAAGTGGGTAATGTTGTATCTATTCATGTAACAAAACAGAACAGTGATTCAGTAGAAATAACAACCAACAGTTCATTATGCTCAAATCTTTATTTCTTTGCAGGAATTTTTGTTGCATTTTGCTGATAATTACTAAGGAACACCGCATTTCTTGTAATTTTTTTCAATTACAAAAAAAATGGTAATCTCTGTACTTAAAGACGAGGTGAGTATCTAAAGCATCTCTGTTGTTTACAACTTCTCTGCCCTAGAGTTTCTTACCCATTATATCATTCAGAAAGGGTCACATTTTAAAATCATTACATTATCTGAAAAGAAGAGCTAACTAGGTAGTAAATCCAGATATAATTGTTATCAATTCATGAACGCAGAAACCTGACACTTAGAAAAGTTACATGGGGTAAATAGCCCTAATCTTGTCATCATATTCTCAGTTATCTACAAAGATACCAGGTAATTTTGGTATTTGGGATACAGGTAAAAGAAACTTGTTTCTTTAGATTTACTATTGAAGAATAAAGTTAAGGAACCATAAAATGTATTGTTAAGGGATTTTACAGATCATCTCATCCAACTTCTTCAGTTTATACATGAAGAAATCAAGGCCCAGAGAAGAGAACTGGTCTACACAACATTGCAGGGTTGTCCATCTACATTATCAAGGATGCAAATGCAGTTATGTAAGTCTGCGACCACTGGGCTAGACTGCCTCTCACCCACTCAAATTAGCAATCATGATGACAAGAACATTAAGGTCATGTTTCCACGTGTCAATTGCCTGTAATCACACTGAACTTTTTAATCAAAAGCCTTCTTTCTCCCAAATTCCTTTTTTTGAACAATGTGCAAAGCAAACAGTGAAATTAAAAGAGAAAGCTGATCAATCAGTTACCTCCAATCATCTATTCAGGATTCGCCAAGTGACAACCAAGAGCTATGCTGACCTAATCTTTTGTCTCCATCCTCAAACCCTCTGGGGAGTCTCTCTGGCCTACTAGGTGAGCCAGTAGCCTGTTAGCATTCTACAGTGGATGATGTATTAAGTTGGTGCCACAGTCATTGTGGTTTTGGCCATGACTTTTAATGAACATTGGCTGGGAATATGGATGGTTTGTGCTCACCTGTTCAACCTCCTCAGAGTTGTCCTCTAAATCTGAGATTTTCGTGGGCCCTGCATTTTATTCAGACCTGTTATATCACTAAGACAAAAAGCTTCAGAAACACATGAGCATAAACACTCCCATCAGCCATCCTGCTATCTGTCCTCCTAGACAGGAGTTCTACCTGCTCTAAGAATGGGGCTTCCCTTGGTCATTGTGTTTCCCCATCACCTGCAACTATGGCTGACACTATAGCTGTACAATAAATATTTGTCTAAAAAATGAATCTGTTGGAAAGATGTCATGAATTGAGTCAAAGACCAATCTTAACTCTTTTTGTAAAATGACTCTGGCCCCAGATATCTCTTTGGTATAACAAAACACAATGCCTTTTTATTTAAGTGGGGGAGGGTAGAGGAATGGGAGGAAGGAAATTAACTTTTGAAATCCCTCCTGTGTGCTAGATGTTGTGCATGGTGCTCCACATGTATTATGTATCTCTTCCTCACAAGGCAACTGTTATTATCCCCAAATTACAGATGAGAAAATAGAGAAGAGATTGTTAACATATATGTAGCATTTAACAGAATAAAATCAGTGAAGTATCAATGGAGAGAGCAAGATAAACAGATACAACATTCAAAGGACCAGAGAAAAATGGAAACTTCCAACATAAGTGTTCTAGGCTGGCTTTTCAAACTTTGGCCCCTGAACCAGTGATACCTGGCCCACTTTGAGTACATAAGAGGTCAAGAGAGTGAAGAGAGAGTGAGTTTGAAGAGAGCAGCTGCCAGCTCGGAATTATGTGGGTGCCACCATTTCACATTTGGCCAAACCTGAGAACCCTTGCTAGGTCTCCCTGTAGAGCTTCAGATAAGTCTATGAGTGTTTGGTAGGGATAGGAGGCTGAGATCTGACCCTTGCTTGGAAGCTTGGAGGGAAGGATAGTGGGTGGGCAAGCTGTATTGCCAGGTGAGCTTTGGTAAGGTGCATTTAGAAATAAATCACACTTCCCTCTAAAGAGATGCTATAAAGATGATGCATGCTTTCCAGGAAGCAGCTTTGTGGGCCTTGAGAGAGAGAAAGCTGACCGGGAGCCTTGTTTTTTTAAAAAAAAGTTCTGCAAGGAGAGTCTCCTAGGCGTATTGCATTTGCAAAAGTGCAAGTGACTGTGGCAACATCTCCTGAAGCATCAGGGAATGAAAGGAAGCAACTCTCCAAGGAATACAGCCTTCAGGATGGAGAAGCTGCAGCCAGAAGCCTTCAGAAGTGATACAGAAAAGTTTACAAAAGCACAAAGAGAGAGAGCAAGAAAGAGAGAGGGAGAGAGTGCCACCCACATGTTCACAGGGCCAGAGAACATAAGGTCATGTTCTTGAAACCACCTTTGCAAAAATTATAACAGGACATTGTGACAGTGAAAGAGATCTGACCTAACTGACTCCATCTTGCTTCTAACCTCCAAGCTGTCGTTCCTGGGTGTAGGCTGAAATTTCTTCCTGAAATTTTGACCTTGGGAAGAAATTTAGTTTGTACTTCAACTTTGAAAAAAAAAAAAATGACAATAATCCTTTCCCAAAATAAACCTCCTTCTTCCCTGGGACCAGTGTGCCTTTGTAGGACTAACAAATTAGCTACAACTTTAGAAATTATGTTTAGGAGCCATGCAGCCTCCGGCTGCAAGACTCTGAACAAATCGCTCCTGGGAATAACAGTGCTGTTGTAAAGGCTAAGATCAGTGCCTGAGATATTTTGCAGACCCTGCATCCCAGTGCACCAGCTGACCCCACCCAGACAAGTAATCTAGCTCAATTAGTTCTGCAATCCCACCCAGGAACAAGACACGAAGAAAAACTCATTTCGACCCCCTGTGATTTCATCCCCCACCCAACCAATCATCACTTCCCACTTCCCACTTCCCATGCCCCTACCCGCCAAATTATCATTAAAAACCCCAGTCGCTCAGTTTTCTGGGAGACTGATTTGAGTAATAACAAAATTTCACCTGGCTCTGCATGAATTGCTCTTTCCCTATTGCAATTCCCCTGTCTTGATAAATCAGCTCTGTTTAGGCAGCGGGCAAGGTGAACCTGTTGGGCGGTTACATTCTGACAGCATCGATTCAAGATTGAATTCTCTTTCCTTTTCTCCTCCTCTTTTCCCCATTGTTCTTATTTAGACGGACTTGTCAGTGGAATGCAGGTAGAAAAGACAGAGCAGCTGCACATTGATGGCAAGCTGGCAAATTGCCAGACACAAATGGGCTCTGGCTTGAAGGAGGGATTTTTTCAATTATTTTCTGGGCTTAAAAATATATATTTTGAAATTGAATTCCGTTTACACTGTTTTCAGATTTTTCCATAAGTTATTGCAGTACAGGGGTGCTATTTGGTTACATGAGTAAGTTCTTTAGTGGCGATTTGTGAGATCCTGGTGTACCCATCACCTGAGCAGTATATACCACACCATATATGTTGTCTTTTATCCCTCGCCCCCCTCCCATAAGAATGATACAATGTTCATACTTTGAAGTGATATTAGAACATTTCAGGTGACTTGCAAGTTGTGAATGTTGTCTTTTTCTCTTTTGGTTTCGGGAGCAAAGTCATAACATCCTTCTCTGTCTGTCATAATGCTGGTGCCATGTGGATTGTTAATGCCACAATTCAACCTTAAATACCAAGATGCTCCAGGGACCCCGGTACCATCTAAACATACCTGAGCCCAGCCTGGCTCCTACTGCCTGCCAATTATTTCCTATAACGTGGGAAGATTTAGAAGCCAATACCTAAGGGAAGAGGGTAGATAATGTAAGATACAGTGGTATGATGAGGGAAACTGCTCCCTCTAAAATAAGGGAAATAAAATTGCCTGGCATCAAGAGCCAAGGAAGTGCCCCAACATAAAAGTGCAGCACACTGGAGTCAGGCTTCAGGTGCCTCTCAGCTGAGAGGAAAAAAGAAATAGCAAGATGTCTAAGTGTATGGAAAACATTTTGGTAGCTAAATTACTTAGGTACTGACATATTTGAAAAAGAAACACTATGACTTATTCAAAGGTCCATGACATTGGTAATTTTCCAAACCAATGGGGTAGAAGTATACCAAGGGTCACTTGAGAACCCACATGAGTGTTCTATGTGCCTGATACATGTTAGATATTTGATATTTGTTGAATAGATGAATGGGTCTAAATCTGTCAATTACCATAATAATATTACTTTCCACTGCAATATAATGTCTAGTTGTTTTTTATTTTATTTATTTTTTTTGAGACGGGGTTTCGCTCCTGTTGCCCAGGCTGGAGTGCAATGGCACAATCTTGGCTCAATGCAACCTCTATCTCCTGGGTTCAAGCGATTCTCCTGCCTCAGCCTCCCAAGTGGCTGTGATTACAGGCATGCGCCACCACGCCCAGCTAATTTTGTATTTTTAGTTGAGACAAGGGTTCTCCACGTTGGTCAGTTTGGTCTCGAACTCCCGACCTCAGGTGATCCACCCACCTCAGTTTCCCAAAGTGCTGGGATTACAGGCATGAGCCACCGCGCCTGGTCTAGTTTTTATTTTTTTGTTTCTTTTTTGCTTTATTGTTCCTGTTCTTATTTTTCATAGCTTAAAAGACAAAATACCATGCTTAAAGTGGCCTTAAAATCCTCAGCCTTGAAACAAAAGAAGAAAATGTCATACCAGCAATAGCCTGAGAAATAAGGAAACAGCTGGGCATGAGAAAATTAAACCAGAATGCTGATCAAACTTTCCTTGCAAATAATAAGTAGAGGAAAGACTGGAAGAAATGAAGGCATGGGGGCTATGAGAACTTCCCTTCAGATCCCCAGTGGAGAGGAGCCAGTGAGTTAACCGCCCCAGCAGCAAAGCTCTGAAGCCCTTCAGAGAACTTACACAGGCTGCTTCCAGTCTTAGTCGAGCAGCAGGAATATGAAGGAAGGCCCATTCTTGGAGGTCCTGGGTCTGGGGCAAACCACTCCCTCTAGGACTTCCCTTTCACCTTGCTGAGCTTTCTTAGAACTGCATCGCTGCCTTAGATTCCTCCTCACAGTTGCCCCCAGTCCCCGCTCTCCTTCCCTTCAGGGCATTTGTCCTAGTAAGGCTCTTTCAAGTCTGATCCTGAATTACCAACTAACTGCCTCTCTGAGGAACCAAGGTATATGAGGGTGTGTGTGCCTAGTCTACCCATTCACTAAGCGACCAGCGACCACCCATGGTATCCCTGCAAGAATGAAACCCAGGGTCGGGCATGGTGGCTCACGCCTGTAACCCCAGCACTTTGGGAGACAGAAGTGGGTGGATCACCTGAGGTCAAGAGTTCAAGACCAGCCTGACCAATATGGTGAAACCCCATCTCTACTAAAACTACAAAAATTAGACAGGCGTGTTGGCGTGCACTTGTACTCCCAGCTACTCAGGCGGTTGAGACAGGAGAATTGCTTGAACCCGGGAAGCGGAGGTTGTAGTGAAATGAGATCATGCCATTGCACTCCAGCCTGGGTGACAAGAGACTCCATCTGGAAAAAAAAAAAAAAAAAAAAATCCATGTTTTTTCATGTCAAATTCAGGATTTTTAAATATTGGTTCAAATTTTTCTTAAATATGATATTCAAGCCAAGCAATACTCCTGCCGTCTAGGATCTCCCATAGGCAGCCAGCTTGCAGCCTCCACTCCATACTGTAACCATCCATGTAGAGTTGTTAACCAACTCTACTAGGATTCGCCTTATTCTCCTTCTCACCGATCTCCTAGGCATGAACTCCCACAAAACCTCGAACTGAAGATGGGCAAGGAGACCTCTCAGTATTTAGAGAACACCCAAGACATAGATATGGCCCGAAGACGGATGTAGCAACTTCTCAGAACAGATACCTGGAAAGCCCAGTTGCCTTTAAACCAAAAGCAACAGAGTGAATACCCATTTTTTCTCCCCGAGTTCAAAGACACAGTTTAGACAGTTTTGCCTCTATCAGGTGCTATGGCTGACCTAGTGTTTAAATGTACTTTCAGTTGGCCTTTGAAATTTGAGAAGGTCGTATAGCACATTTGCCATAAAGTCTTTGCTTAACCTGGAGAACAAGTCTTTAATGGCAGCCCAATATCCTTGGGACAGCTGCTGTAAGCTTTTTTAGTAAATCACTGCTGCTTATGAGTTTAAATTTTATTATGGTCCAGTTAGTCCTCATCAGTATGAGAAAGTCTGATTTATTTGGTTTTCAGATTTACAGTTTCTGTCTTACTAGAAGACAAAATCATTATTTTATTTGCCCTCCACACAAGGTCAGTAATTGGAACTCCCCAAATACACATTCATTTTAGTTCTTCAGAGAAAGTTACAAAACATAATTAAAATGGATTCCTTAGACCACATTTGTGGTGAGATTGCAAAGACGGACATGAATGAATGAAATTCCCTCTCCCTCTCCAAGCTCTGAAACATCCTCTGGTTTCTGCTGTGTATTCTTCAGAGACAATTGAACCCTAAGGAATATAAGTACAAGCCATGTTGTTTTAATCAGTAATAAAAGAATCTCACATTGTCTAGTTCTTTCCTGCTTTACTCAACAACACTGTTGAACTTCATTTGGATTTTCATTTCTTAATTTCAGAGTGTCATGCCAAGATTGCTAGAACATTTCAGCTGGTAAGAACTGGTAAAACCGTAAAGGGGATTCCTCATTTTCCAGCTACTTTGCAACATACACTTATTTTTCTCAACAAAATCCACACACAACTGCTTAAATCTTTTTTCCATAATCTCCCTATCTGTAATAGGCTTTGAGACTTAAGAGTTCAGCATTACACTTCTATTTTTCAGCTAAAATTCTACGTGTAGAATCATATACCCAGAAAACTTAAATCATTCTATCCATAGATTAATGGAAAGAGGCTTGATTCACTGTCCAGGGACCTGGATTGCTGCTACGATCCTGCCTTTAACATACGATTCCAAGAAGTAAGAAATTACCTCTCAGCCTTTTTCTCATCTACATAATAACATGGTTGCACCACGGGTAAAGCTAGGTTTTATGAGGCCTGAAGTACATACATTTTGGAAACCCTTCATAAGGAAAATGAATTCAAAATTATGAGCCCGAATTGGATATTTAAAAAAACATTTACAGTAAGAAATTAGTAATTATATCAAATTACTAATTTTAAAAGGTTGACAAATACCACAGACCTGGAAATAGGGAAAATTAAAATAGTATTTATGTTAATTAGCTGCCTGGCACATCTCTATATTTATTTGCATACATATATATGGGGGGGAGAGAGAGAGAGAGGGGTGGGGAGAGAGACTGACTCACTCTGTCACCCATGCTGGAGTGTAGTGGCGCAGTCTCAGCTCACTGCAACCTCCACCTCCCAGGTTCAAATGATTCTTCTGCCTCAGCCTACTAAGTAACTGGGATTACAGACACCTGCCACCACGCCCGGCTAATCTTTGTATTTTTAGTAGAGACAGGGTTTATCATGTTGACCAGGCTGGTCTCAAACTCCTGACCTCAGATGATCCACCAACCTCGGCCTCCCAAAGTGCTGGGAGTACAGCTGTGAGCCACGGGGCCCCGCCTGCCTGTATATTTTCTCTGCACACTCTTGATTGCTTCTTCTCTTGACAATAATTTCATAACATTGTCTACAGAGAGAAGAGAAAAAAATTGGTCTCTCCTTTAGTATGGTTGATCAAAATTTGTTTTGTATTGTTTATAGATTAGAAATGTTCCTTTTAGTTTCACAACCTATTACTGGTAATTTCATGTAAACATTTAATATCTTGCCAAATTTATGGAAAATCTCTATCCTGTCTTTCTATATAAGCTGTACGATTCAGTAGAATTCTCTATAGACAAACTCCTGCCTCCATATATTTGCAATTTTGTTTCTTTTCCACTAACATTTGCAAAAATCTCATACTTCTAATGCCAAATGCCATAGACCCATTCATGATGCAGCAATATTTCTGGCACCTCTGTGACATGACCTTGGTTGAGTCAGAAAGATGGTTGGTAAAAATATTCCTGAAAACCATTTTTATAGATACGGCTAGCAATAATTTAACAGTACATGGAAGAAACTAGAAACCACATAAATATAGCTCATTAAATCCAAACTTTAAATATATCTTACTATTTCAAGTTTTACGAAGACACATAACCCTGTGAACATGATCCTCCCAGGATGTTGGAAAGACCCACTTGTAAGTGAGGCATCCTAAAGCTTAAGCTTCAGTATCATCATGGTAAATCCATTTCCATCTCAAACCTTCCTAATCCCAAAGATGGTTCTGAAAAATTAAAATCGCTAAAATTTAACCCAGTATGTTCGCTTTATCAAAAGAAAAGGAGGAGGCAGAAAAAGCAGTGAAGAAGAAGAGTAAAAGCACAGACATATGGTTTAAATTATATTGAGTTTATTCACTGATTTCAGTCACTTCTATACCATTTTTATACATCACAAACAAAAGTTGATTTTAGAGCCCTCTTATCTATTAGGTAAAGGTAGAAGCTGCTGTCTTACTGTTTAAGGAGTGAGTTGACCCAGTTCTGAATTTAATGTGGATATGGCTTACATTTGGTAATTTCATATTAGTCACTAACATTTCAAACAGCAATTCTGAATCAGATTGAGTTTAAGAACAGGTGTCAGTCTGGCAAAGAAAATTTTGGGGATTTTTGTTAAGTTTTTTTTTCTCATCATTGAAATTTATAATACAAATATTGTAGTAATCTCAAAATTGATCCTAGATCATAACACAATCATAAGTTGAATTACTTTTTTAAGGAAACTTTATTAATAAATGAGGCATGTGATCTTTATTCATTCAACAAACTTTATTAACACATATTATGTGACTGGCACTGCGCCAGGCAGAAGCATGCATACAATTTGTGACGCTGACAGTCTTTCCCCAGTTCTCTGGGCATATTGATTCTATCCTTGCTTGTCTTCAAGTTCTGAATTGGTTGGTGAAGAAAAATAACTGAAACTAAGATGCATCCTGCTGCCATGTGATTTTCCCTCCAGGGGAACCTGAAATCAAAACACCTGGCTTCAAAGGCCTCCTCTGCTTTCTACTGCCTGTGTGAATTAGGTTGGGGGTCTTCAAAATGTTTTACCTACATGCTCCCTAAAACACATGTATTTAGGTTGATGTCTCAATTTTTTTAAATCAAAAGTTTAAATAGGTATATTGTATGTGACTTTTGGTGTATTATAAATTTTGATATTTTAAAATAATATGATTAATCACTCTTTTAAATATGTCCAGTAAATCTAAATACCATAGGGATACATACTTGCCATCAATTTTTAAAAAAATATATAAACAAGATCTTCCTTAACAGGAATTTTATCTCATTTCTTTTTCTCCTTGAACTTATTTTCCATCCCCCCGACCAATACATACATACACACACACACACACACACACACACACACACACACACACACAGTATGCTGGTATAACATATTTTTAAATTTAAAAGATCATCTTACCATATTTTTTCTATAGCAAAAATATTTATAAAAATATAAAACGATAATTTTAGGTTTTAAGTAGTAAGAAATTTCTTCTGAAATGTATCATAAAGGCACTAGTTCACAATTTAAAAAACCAAGTATGTTAACATTTTTGAAACTCATCAAACAAAAAATTTGTGGAAGTTTGTCTGTTAATGAGCTGAGTTTTTGTTTGTTTTTGCAATTAGCTCATAAGGGCTGAGTATGACTTAATACTAGAATAAGATTATTTTGAGTCTCACGTCTACTCTTGTTTCTCATTTTTATAGATGTAAATTCTCAGATAACACAAAAAATAGAATGAGATGGGAGAAATTTTCTATAGCAATATCATCTCCTTTTTTTGAATTTCCTCCAAGTTAGATGCCAAAATTGATATACTGATTTATCATTTAGCACTTAAAATTATTTCCAATAGTTTCTCAACTGACAACTTAGTTATTTCTTCCTTTGATTTTGTTGAAAGTCAAAAACTGGAAAGGATCTGACCTGCAAGGTGATTTGTTATCCAGTCATGAAAGTTATTCATTTTCTGGGAAATACACCAGAAAAATATTACCAAGTCTCATTAAATGACGCTTGGTCTTTCACACAGCAGAACCCCATTTAACCCAATGTCCTCAGAAAGGTTTAAGAAACTCAAAATATTGCGGTTTTCAGTACGATTCTGGCAATATTAATTTTTAATAAAATGCTTTTGTCTCATCATGTGGCTTAAATATACTTTCCTCAAAACCTGTGTGCTACCATTGAACTCACTCAGCTTATGAAAAATATCCACTAATAACCTAACTGGCAAAGGCAGCCCTCATTGTCTAACCAATTTATTGATTCCAGACTCACTTTCTACAAGGAAATGCCTCACTTTATTGACTCAAATAAATGTATTGGGTCCCTATGACAATCAGCAAACATCTAAATTATATTTCTAAGACAAATAGACAAACTATGGCACTTTGCCATGCTTTTTCTTTTCAGTGGTTTTCTTGTTGCTTTATGTTCATGAAACTCCCTCCCAAGAACAATGAATTTTTGACAATAGCCAGACACAGTACACTAACAAAATGAGAAAGCCACTTAATGCTAACGGATTATAAGTGTCCTTGAGCCATGACAATGTAAGTTGAAGACTAGTACAGTCATTCTGGACGAAATCTGGCATACTTTAGTCATATTACATAGACATTCACTCTGTGACTCAGAATTTCCACTCTTGGATCTATATCCCAAAGATATTGTCACCTGTAATGGAAACATCGGAGAATGTGTACCACAGTGTTGTGTATGGGAGGGAGGTGGAGGCTACCAGATTACCTGGCACTAGGAAGGTGAATAGATATGTGGTAAAAGGTCATAATCCAATGAACAGATCTTAAAAAATCATTGTGCTTGTGAAAAACAATAAGCAGAACACACATATTTCACAACATATTTATATAAACTAAAAATACCTCCACATTAGGCAATACCTATTTTGCAGAATGCACATACAAGGTGATAGACATTAAATGCATCAGAATTATTGAACTGTAATGTATTGATGCTAATGTATTAAACACTAATAAATATTTTAAATAATTCATAAATATATGCAATATGGTCATAATTCTGCCTTCAGATACAGCTCCACCTTAAAAAGGACAAACGCAGTTGATATTTAAGGGTATTCTATCCTCCTTCCCTTAGTCATTCCAGGCAGGTTGATTAGGGAAGACTGTATTGGTCTGTTTTTGCATTGCTATATAGAAATGCCTGAAGCTGGGTAATTTATAAAGAAAAGAGGTTTCATTTGGCTCATGATTCTGCAGGCTGTACAGGAAGTATGGCATTGTATCTGCTCCTGGTGAGGCCTCAGGAAGTCTCCAATTATAGTGGAAGGTAAAGGGGGAGCAAACGTTACACGGTAAGGGAAGGGGACAGAGAAATACATGGTAGGTATCACAGTCTTTCAAACATCCAGATCTCCTGTGAACTCAGAATGAGTACTCACTCATCACCAAGGGGATGTTGCTAAGCCATTCATGAAAGATCCATCCCCATGATCCAACATATCCCACCAGGTCCTACCTCTAACATTGGGAATCACATTTCAACATAAGAGTTGGAGGGTACAAACATCCAAACTATGTCAAAGATGTTTTAATGTAAAATAAATTATCCCAGGGGAAGAAAGAATCTGCTCCTTTTAAAATAATGGATTTGGTCTTTGAAGAAAAACAAAAGGGAGTTGAGTGAAGAAAATCTAGCTTTCAATTAGTGAAAACAATAAGGCTCTAGGGGAAGGACTAAGAATTTGGCCAAGGACTGTCCCTCCCCTTCTATCATCCTCTAATCCTGCTATCACCTCCTCTTATTTCCTTTTATGTATTTCCACTCCATGATCACTTCATCAGAGATGTTTGAGAAAAATACAAGCGGCTAATTAACAAAAGAAAAGATGTTAAACCTCCAGGGGATTTATGGAAATGGTAATTAAAACATAAATAATATTTCCTGAAAAGATTTAAATGGAGTGTGCTTTAAAAAGAAGGATAGGCAGATATAGATTTGATTCTGAATTTTAATTCACTCTACAACTTTCCAGTTGCATCTCAAGATACAAATGATTAAGCATACAGATTTTAAAATATAAAACAAAATATAAAACAGAATTTTAATTCATTATACAACTTTTCAGTTGTATCTCAAGATACAAATGATTAAGCATATAGATTTTAAAATATAAAACAAATGGTGTAACAACAACAAAACAGTATTTAGTTGTATTGAAATAGACTGTTATACTAATAGACTGAAAACACTATAGAACCAGCATTGCAATAGTATAACCCCTAGTGATTTTAAGACAAGATATATTGCTTCCAAATCATGGATAATAGAAACTGGGGGAGAAACAAATAAAAACTCATCAATTCATTAGAGTACAGTAAAAAAAAAATAAGTTTCCATGTTAAAATTAGAGGTATCAAAGAACAAAATATTTGAACAGATAAATTACAAAAGAAGATGTACAAATGGCCAATAAGCACATGAGAAACTATTCAACATTATTTGTCATCAGGGAAATAAAATTTTAAAAATAATTAGAAACTGCTATACACCCTCCGGAATGGCCCCAAGTGAAAAGACTAACACTAATGCCGGCAAGGACGTAGACAATCTGAACTCTCAAACATTGTTGGTGGGAGGGTCAAATTATACAGCCAATTTGGAAAAAATATCTAGCAGTTTTTCTGAAAACTTAACATGTACTTCCTCTATGACTTTAGGTATTAACTCCTAAATGTTTACCCAAGAGAAATGAAAGCATATGTCTACCAAAATCGTAACATACTTATTCATAATTTCCAAGAACTGGAAATAGCCTGTATCCATTAATAAGAAACAGGTAAATAAATTGTAGTACATTCAAACAATGAAGTGCTACTCTGCAACAATAAGAAATGAACTATCAGATAAATGGAATAAATTGGCTAAATCTTAGAAATGTTATGCCGAGTGAAAGGAACCTCAGGCAGAATTAAATACTACATGATCCCATTCATATGAAGTTCTACAACAGCAAAATAAAAACCTGTAATGAAAAAATTCAGAAATGATCATCTCTTGAGTGACTGAAGGTCGGGCTTAGCTGTGAAAGGACACAAAGGAGCTTTCTGCAATGATGGTTATGACTTGGTGGGCTTCAGGGGACAGTTTTATATGTTATATGTTGATCTTAATTCACCAAATAGCATGCTTAAGATTTGTGCACTTCACTGTATTTAAATCTTATGTCAAAAGAACACAGAATGAAAAACCAAAATTGAATTTATTTCAGGATTTGTATGCGGAAGTGCTTAGTGCTAATGTATTGATGACTCAAACTTACATTGGGGTGTGTTTTCAAAAATGGTAAATTGATGTGTGGATAGAGGCATGGAGAGGTGAATAGATACATGATTAATCAAATATAGAAATAAGTTAAGATACAGGAGATTAGGGGATATCTAGATTAAATATGGCAAAGTGTTAAATCTGGATAGTAGCAGGCACCAGAGGGTGTCTTATGTTATTTTTTGTGTACTTGTATTTTCCTACATTCTTGAGTTATTTTATAATTACAAATATATATGCTAAACCTCTGTTACTTAAGTGCTGTACAAAAAACCTGTGTAAATGTGGAGTCAGAGACCCTCTACAACCACTCTGCAGTCCCCATTCCTGGACATCCCAAGGTGAAAATAGAAACTACAAAAACTCTATGCTGTTTTGTCTGTTAACTTTGTAGGTGTGTTGATAGGTGTGTATGCTTAATTAAACTGCATAAGACAGAGTGGCAAAAGTATAAACGTATCAGTTCTTGAGTAGAAGGCACTTTTATTCCTCAAATGAATTTCCTCCCTCCCCTCTCAAAGGATGACACAGCCCCATTCATTATCATGTGACTTGCTCTGACCAAAGCATTTGAGCGGGCATGACATCTGCCACCTCCAAGGGAGAGTGTTGTGGGCGGAATGTGTCCTCCCAAAATGTATATGATAAAACCTTAACCCCCAGTACATCAGAGTGTGACTGTATTTGGAGACAGGGCATTGAAAGAAGTGATTAAATTAAATAGAGACCATTAGAGGGTACCCCCACCTAATCTGATTAGTGACCTTAGGAGAAGAGGAAATTTGGACACACACAGAGACACCAGGGAGGAGTCTGCATAGAAGAAAGATTATGTGAAGACAGGGAGAAGGTGCCCATCAGCAAGCCAAGGGGAAAGGCCTCAGGAGGGAAAATCCTGCTGACAACTTGATTTTGAACTGCTAGCCTCCAGAACTGTTAAGACAAGAACAAGAACTTGCATGTTCCATAACTCCTGGAAGGAGCTGAGTAACTCCAGTTGTTCCTTCAACCCAGAAGTGAAAGCTAGGTCACATCAGTTGCAAACATGTAACCTGAGAATAAATGCTTGTTGTCAGAAACTTTCATACACACACAACAGGATGTGTGTGAATATTCATAGCAGAAGTTAAGTGGGGCCAAATTTTACAGATTTGACATTATGGTGCAGGAACAATGATTTTGCAGCCCTGTCAGCTAGCTCGTTTTGTACACAGTCATTGGTGAATCGCACTTTGCAATACAAAATAAAGGTTATTTTTCGGTGCCTTCCATAGGAGAACAATTTGGCTCCGTGATACAAAGTGCTGCAAATGACGCATTGCCAAAAAGTTAAAGTTATTAAGCTTTTCTTTTGCCTCATCACAACCAAAATAAAGGCATCCTAGACTCAGAACAATAAGGAATTTTCTTCTTTTGCTCAGGCTGGAGCACAATGGCATGATCATGGTTCACCATGATCTTGAACTCCTGGGCTCATGTTATCATCCCATCTCAGCCTCTCCAGTAGCTAGGACTACATCAGGCCCAGCTACCTGTTTTTTTTGTTTTGTTTTGTTTTTTTTTTTTTTTGGTAGAGACAAGGTCTACTATGTTACAGCTCAAGCTGGTCTTGAACTCCTGGCATCAAGGGATCCTCCTGCCTCAGCCTCACAAAATGCTGGCATTACAGGCATGAGCCACTGTGCCCAGCCAGGAATTTTCTTTTAAAAGTATTCTTGAAAAGTCTGTTCTTTTAAAGTTTGATTTGAATGAACAAAATGTATTTTGGTATTATATTTTCTTCTAATCCCTTTTCTCCAATAGTTGCAGGTTGTATTTTATAATAATGAATGTACATTTATATTTCAATGGACTGTTATAATTTTAACAAATAAAAAAATTTTTTCCTTGCCCTTGAAAGTCTTAAAGCCTGGGCCCAAGATGTCTATCTTAGATGCTTTAGGGATGAGTTTGAAGGCTTTCCAACTCTTAATATTTTCAGACAGCTAAATTGATATTATATTTTTACATGTGAATAATTTCTAAATTTTTTTTGTTTAAAATATTCATATATCAAATTAAATAATTAAAACTTAAGTGAAGTTCTCAGGGGTTAAGTGTTTATCATTAAGAACACTAATAAAATAATTTTACAAAGTTTAAAATTAAGATACAATCTCTATTATTTGGTTTTTATAATTTAAATTTTATATACATTTTTGATTCAAAAGTAATAAATTTCACCAATTTTTCTAGCCAAAATACTCTCAATGTTCATATTAAATGAAAACTTTTATATTTTAAAAATATTTTAAAGTTCTTAATCATATTTAATGTAGAATCAACATACTTCTAAATCTTTAAAATCACAATTTTAATTTTTAAATAATGATATACATTTTATTTCAGTGAGCTTTTAACATTTCAGCAAGTAGAGCTCTTAAGATTTTTTGTTAAATAGGGAATCCTTTCCCCATTTCTTGTTTCTCTCAGGTTTGTCAAAGATCAGATGGCTGTAGATGTGTGGTATTATTTCTGAGGACTCTGTTCTGTTCCATTGGTCTATATCTCTGTTTTGGTACCAGTACCATGCTGTTTTGGTTACTGTAGCCTTGTAGTATAGTTTGAAGTCAGGTAGCGTGATGACTCCAGCTTTGTTCTTTTGACTTAGGATTGTCTTGGAGATGCGGGCTCTTTTTTGGTTCCATATGAACTTTAAAGCAGTTTTTTCCAATTCTGTGAAGAAGCTCATTGGTAGCTTGATGGGGATGGCATTGAATCTATAAATTACCTTGGGCAGTATGGCCATTTTCACGATATTGATTCTTCCTATCCATGAGCATGGTATGTTCTTCCATTTGTTTGTGTCCTCTTTTATTTCACTGAGCAGTGGTTTGTAGTTCTCCTTGAAGAGGTCCTTTACATCCCTTGTAAGTTGGATTCCTAGGTATTTTATTCTCTTTGAAGCAATTGTGAATGGGAGTTCATTCCTGATTTGGCTCTCTGTTTGACTGTCACTGGTGTATAAGAATGCTTGTGATTTTTGCACATTAATTTTGTATCCTGAGACTTTGCTGAAGTTGCTTATCAGCTTAAGGAGATTTTGGGCTGAGACAATGGTGCTGGGAAAATTGGCTAGCCATAAGTAGAAAGCTGAAACCGGATCCTTTCCTTACTCCTTATACGAAAATTAATTCAAGATGGATTAGAGACTTAAATGTTAGACCTAATACCATAAAAATCCTAGAGGAAAACCTAGGTAGTACCATTCAGGACATAGGCATGGGCAAAGACTTCATGTCTAAAACACCAAAAGCAACGGCAGCAAAAGCCAAAATTGACAAATGGGATCTCATTAAACTCAAGAGCTTCTGCACAGCAAAAGAAACTACCATCAGAGTGAACAGGCAACCTACAGAATGGGAGAAAATTTTTGCAATCTACTCATCTGACAAAGGGCTAATATCCAGAACCTACAAAGAACTCAAACAAATTTACAAGAAAAAAACAAACAACCCCATCAAAAAGTGGGCAAAGGATATGAACAGACATTTCTCAAAAGAAGACATTCATACAGCCAACAGACACATGAAAAAATGCTCATCATCACTGGCCATCAGAGAAATGCAAATCAAAACCACAATGAGATACCATCTCACACCAGTTAGAATGGCAATCATTCAAAAGTCAGGAAACAACAGGTGCTGGAGAGGATGTGGAGAAATAGGAACACTTTTACACTGTTGGTGGGATTGTAAACTAGTTCAACCATTATGGAAAACAGTATGGCGATTCCTCAAGGACCTAGAACTAGATGTACCATATGACCCAGCCATCCCATTACTGGGTATATACCCAAAGGATTATAAATTATGCTGCTATAAAGACACATGCACATGTATGTTTATTGCGGCACTATTCACAATAGCAAAGACTTGGAATCAACCCAAATGTCCATCAGTGACAGATTGGATTAAGAAAATGTGGCACATATACACCATGGAATACTATGCAGCCATAAAAAAGGATGAGTTTGTGTCCTTTGTAGGGACATGGATGCAGCTGGAAACCATCATTCTCAGCAAACAATCACAAGAACAGAAAACCAAACACCGCATGTTCTCACTCATAGGCGGGAACTGAACAATGAGATCACTTGGACTCGGGAAGGGGAACATCACACACCGGGGCCTATCATGGGGAGGGGGGAGGGGGGAGGGTTTGCACTGGGAGTTATACCTGATGTAAATGACGAGTTGATGGGTGCAGCACACCAACATGGCACAAGTATACATATGTAGCAAACCTGCACGTTGTGCACATGTACCCTACAACTTGAAGTTTAATAATAATAAATAAATTTTAAAAAATTTAAAAAAAGAAAAAAAAATGTATTGTACTCAGCTGATGCACACCTTAAATATCCAACTTGATCACTACACATTTATATGTATATGTAAAAATTTGTCATGTATCCCATATATTTGCACAAATAAAAAATCAAAATTCTTTAAAAAAAAAAAAAAGATTTTTTGCATATAGCTTGTTTTTTGACACTAAAACATTAAATAATCAGCTATTAATATTTAGAATACTCAGATATTGATAATAAATTCAAATGTCAATGTTGGTCCATCACCCAAATGCCATAAGCACTCATGCTCCAGGGAAGGCCAACAGAAAGTTTTCTGATAGGAGTCCTGTGACTCTTCCCCTGAAAGCTTCCTCCAAGCATAGGAGCCTATTCAACTCATGCACAAGGTAGGCCACAAGGGTTGAAATGTTAAGATACCCTCCACACCCTCAGAAAGTCCTCCATCAACAATTGATGGGCTTTGGTGGACAAATACCTCAGCTACTCACATTTCAGCTGGGGTTACTCTGAGGTGTGGTCTACTCTGTCCACCAGAGGTCTACACTGCAATTGAGATCTAGTTACCATAATGACAGATTCAATAATATACCTTTACTGGCTTTCTTCCTTTTCTTGTATCATTTCCCACCCACCAACTAGTGTTTCATAGACTCACCTCACAAATAACTCACATCCTTTTCTCAGGGTCGGCTTTGCATAATCATGTGATTGCACAAACTTCAGGAACACCAGAAATGGTATCGAAGAGGCCATTTGGCTCTTCAGCCTTTCAAAACTCAAGGACAAAGATAAAGTCCAATATCAGATTTTTACTGAATCACCAAGAACAAAACTGAACGAGAAAACCATGTGGTTATATGCTGTCCACAAAAGACATTCCAAACAGTATGACATGGAAAGATGGAAAGCAAACAGATTGAAGAGAATGTTCTAATAAAAAGTGGTTTAAAAAAACAGACACGATAATATTAATAGAAATGAAAAACCTTCAGGTTAATCAGAGAATTTTTTTTAAATTCACTATAATGCTTTAATCCCTGAAGATGATACTATAACTCAAGAACTGATATATACTTAGTCATGAAGCATCTAAATATTTAAAACACATGTTAAAATGTAATTTTAAAATGTTTCATATCTATAGTCAAATAAAGAAATTTAAACATTAGTTTCACATAAATGAATAAATTATGAAGAAAATCATGAAGATAATATTAATAAGCTGGATTTAATGGAGATATATACATATATGTATTTTATTCAACTAAGCCTAGATCTGTTTTTACTCAGACATAGTCAGAAAAAAAATAAATGTGAATTAGGCCACAAAAAGGTTTTAACAATTTCAAAAAGGCAGAAATTATACTAGCCACATCTTCTAATCACTATATAATAAAACTAAAAGTTAACAAAAGTAAAATATACACACATAGTCATAAATTTTAAAACATCTTTCTAAGTATTTTTCATTAAAGAGAAAATGAAATTAAAACCACTTAGGCATATTCCAAAAATGGGATAATTCAAATGAAAAGTGCTGTAACACATGAAATTAGTCCTTAATAGTCTTGTTAGAACAAAATAAATTTTGAAGTAAAATATTCCAATACATAAAGCTATAAAAAATATTTTTAATATGGAAAAAATAATTAATACATATAAAAGAAATAATGCTATTTGTTAAAAAGGAACATATTCCATTGTGACAAAGTTATAAAAGTTTCCAGAAGACATTTAACCAAAATGTCTCCCAGGCCAAAAAATGCTCTCTTCACTACTTAGGTTTTTATAAATTGTATTTCCAAGCCATAAACCAGAAGCAGTTTGCGAGTTTGGTAAGTTGCTATGTGGAATTCTTTATTTCCCTTGTTAACACCCCACCAGCACAATCACCAGCACCACCGCCGCCACCACCTCCGTCCTCTAGGATACTAGCTAATGCCACATTCCTACTAAGCCTTGCTGAGATTAGCAGTAGGGTTGAAAAAGCCCTAACAAACTCACCCCTTTGAAAGCCACCAGCTTCAGGTCTACAAAGGTTGACTCTCCCATTTTAGTCTTAAAGTTTTTAAACTTGTATCCTTTGTATTGCTATGTAAGAAATTCCAAATTCAGCGACTTAAAATAACAACTCATTGTTTATCACAATTCTGTTCTTTGTGCAATTCTCCTCACTTCACCTGGCCCACTCATGCAGTTGAGTTACCTTCAGGAGAAGGGTCAGTGGGCTTGAAGTTTCACTTGTTGTTGGCTGGGGCGACTTGATTTTCCTCCATGTGGCCTCCCATCATCTAGGAGACTAGAATTAGCTTCCTTAAATGGCAGCCTTAGGACAGAATTCCAAGACGACAAAAATATATGCTGCATGGCCTCTTGAAAACTAGGCTCTGGAATTAGCAAATGTCACTTCAATCGCATTCTATTGGTGAAGGCAAAACACTAAGCTAGCCCAGGTGGAAGAAGTAGGGTTATGGTTGTTACCTCTTACAGGAAAGAGCTGCAAAATAGTGTGGCCATTTTTTTCAAACTACCATAAACTCAACTTTATCTCTGGAGCTGAAACCAGCTACATGCTCACCAATCCTACATTCACTTCCTGGACACGAAACAGAAGAGCATTTAAGTCTCTCTGTAGGCAAGCTGAGTCCAAGCGCATGGATTCATGGCACTTCCAGGTGCAGCATTAAACTCCCTGGGCAATACTCTGTGCTGTGTCTTCCACTGTGCCAGCAACAGTGATGGTATGAGCTGAAAATGGCACCATCGCAAAATAGGAGAAACATGGGTCCCTGAGGCATTTTTTTTTTTTTTTAAAGAAAAGCCATCTGATTTTCATTAGCCTTTGACATGAATGCGAAATAAGCTCATAGTGCATTAAACCACTGAGATTCAAACACACCACAATTGAATATACCCTAATACAGCCTTTGAGAACTGAAAGAATGAACTCAAATAATGCAATGTAGGACATGACGAAAAGCTGGTAGTAGAGAGTTTCTTGCTACTGTTTTTGTTGGGAAATGGGGGAAAAAATTCACCTCATTTTGTGCCATGTTAGCAGTCTTCCTTCTACTTACTAGCACATCTTTCCTATGATATTCATTAGTCTTTTAGGCTCTGTTAGTTCCAAAGAAAACATAAATGAGGAGACTTCCTACTGTGGCAGAAATTTGCTTGCACAGTAGATACATGTCTTATGATTCAATCCACAACTAGACTACTGCTATTCATAGGGAAGAGGTTACTGCTAGGAGCAAATACAAACATTTAGGGGCAGCGGGGGGCGGGGTGAGTTCATGACTAGCTTAGAAAAACACTACCTTTAAGATAGTGTCCAAAGTTAATTTTCTTTCACTCTAATTATTTCTCATTCCTTAGATAAGTGCTTCTCTATTGGCACAACACTTGTAGAATTTCACCCCTGAAAGACCTTGCCAGCTTCCTAAAATGCTAGTTTTTCGTTTGTTTCAACTCAGCCATATGATAAAATATTAAGTGGGTCACTGGGAGATTTTTTTACCCATTTTCTAGAGTAAGAACTCCTCCAAGTGTTTTAAAGATGTAAACCTGTTCCTTTTCATCTCTGGCAACAAGGCTGATGATGAGAAAAACCTTCCCAGACCAGGATGATCCATCCAAGATTTATTTATTTTTCCATAATCCGTCTGTTTATGTGTTCTCAAATGACTAATGAGGCCAATCTGGAACTGGCAGATTTTGCCACAATTTAGACAGATGGTTTCAGTATATGTGCATAAAGAAAGCAATGTTGAAAATGTAAAAATAAAGATATGTTTTGTACCATCCTGAGTTTTTCTAAGGGAACAAAGATAAAATGACAAGGGGACACAGAAAACTCTTGGTGTTACTAAACCCTACAATATTACCCTCTTATCTTACAAACCTCTGGAGTAACCACTGAGAATCATTACACTAACATATAGATGATTTCTTTAGCCCAAACACTTGGGGAATTTTAAACATACACTCTAGTCATTGCTTTAGCAAGCTTATTTAAGCAATACTGAGTGAACTGTTGCTGATAAAAACGTGTCCTCACTGTAAACCTGAGCTCTTCCTAGAAATGAATCAAAATGAAATATTTCTGGTCAATTGTAAATATAAACAGGGCTGACCATTTTTCAAATCTTTGCACAGGTGACACATTCCTGAGTCTTCTAATCCATCTATCCAAATGTTAGTGTGGTCTCCTTTAGAAGGGAACTGTTTGAAGCCTTGATACCTTTTCAATTTACTGCATAGAGTTGAAACACTATAAAAATACAATCATTCATTTCTTCATTCAGTCATTCATGTATTCTCAACTAAGACACACTAATGTACTTTGAAGACAAGGCAATTCCTGCTGAAAAACTCAAGCATGAATATACCCATTGGCCCTCTTTTTATAAAACTCATGGGTTTTAAAGAAATGTGAACAAATTATTGTCATACAGAATGGTAAATGTATAGTTCCTTAGAGAATAATTGCATTTTGTGCTACTTATGTCTATAGTGGTAACAAGAAAGAAATAAAATGAAGGAAAGAGGAAGGAAGAACCCAAGTGTAATAGGTTATCCTGATATATATTACCCATATGCCTGTACCCAGATACAAGTACCATTAATGATAATTTGCTAAGCATGTCAGCTGTTTGTGATGGTGGATGAGCCCATCCATACACAGGAGTTGTCTGTGGATCTTAGAAGTGAGTATAACGAGCAGAAACCTCTAAATGTCTTTCAAGACCCTTTGATGCAGGATAGAAATAAGACTGAGAGAGAAGAGCAATGAGCCATGAACCACAAGGTAGCCACCCATGCACTGCTGCAGTGAAACTCCAATGAGTATCAGAATTCCAAATTTTAACTTGGATATTAAGGTCATTGTAAAGGTATATGTGTCCACTCAACTGATGTAAGGGACTCTCAGACAGTTGGTAAAACGTCATTTCTGGCTTTGTCTAGGAGGGTATTTCCAGAAGCAATCAGCATTTGCACTGGTAAACTGAGCAATGAAGATCTTCATCAAAACAGGTGGGCATTATCCAACCCACTGAGGACTTAAATAGAATGAAAAGGCAGATTTGCTATCTGTACTTGAGCTGGAACATTCATCTTCTGTTCCCCTCAACCATCAATGCTCCTGGTTCTAAGGCTTTCTGATTCACACTGCAACTTACACCACTGAATCCCCTGGTTCTCAGGCCTTTGTCCTTGGACTGGAACTACACCACAGACTTTCCTGGACTTCCAGCTTATAGTTAGCAGAGATCATGGGAGTTCTCAGTATCCATAATCACGTGAGCCAATTCCTCATAAAAAACTCTCTCTCTCTCTCTCTATATATATACACACACACACACACACACACATACATGTATCCTATTGTTTGTTTCTCTGGAGAATCCTGACAAATACAGTACGTTTCTCAGGGTAAGAAGATAGAAAATAATTTATTTAGTACATTGTTCACTAGATTTATAATTTTTAAATTCTATGCATTATAAAGATTTCTATTTATGCGAGCTCCAACCCCACACACAGATTGCATATCTTTGGGAGCTTACTCATCAAAAAGTCACAGGCTTTTGCAGGCCATGCTTGCAGTTTCATTGGTAGTAATATTCCCTCAAAATCTTTGTAGGCATTTGACCTACTTTCATTCAGCTTAGTTCCTGTGTAAGTAATCACAGTCAAAGGTTTTCTCTTGTTTTTTTTTTTTTTCTCTCAATTTAATTATATCTATCTTGCAATAATTTGAAACAATGGGCTTATGTAGGAAGAAAACACTGTTAATCTGATCTTTGGCACTGAGTTCTCTCCCATTTTCTGAACAATAATAACACAGGACGAGAGAGGGAGGCAATACAGACTTGAGACCCCACCTTTGTAAAAAGTGTTTCATCAGCACTACCTCTAATAGCTGGCCTGACTTCAATTCTCTGATAGGGTTTTGCTAAATGAAGAAAAAAAGAAAAGAAGCTAGCTCACAACAGTGTAACTTTTTCCAACAAGCATGGCTAGATATGGTCTGCCTTTCTAAAGTATTTTGGATGAGAGTTTATCAAATGTCTTATTCAAGCATAACAGGGATCTTTGGCTTTCAACCCTAAAATGTGTGTGTCTTACCCCTTAGAACCAAATGTTAAGACAATGGCATGTGTTTTCCATACCTGTTAGGACAGTGGTCCAACTCGAAGTCATAAACTCTGTATTAATTGTAGAAAATAAAATCAATTGCAGAAGACCCAAAATACAATGCTTAAGCAAGAGACAAATTTATTTCTCTCTTACATAGCAGTTCAAGATTTTAAGAGCAGATTCAACATTTTCGATGTGGTTCTTTCAACTCTAGGTCTAAAGGTGACTGCTCCCCTTCTCATTTCCCAAGTGGTAGAAATAAGGGAAAGGGCAAGAGGAGCAATGATGCATTCGTTTTTTATAAAATACAGAAATAGCACACATATTTTCTGTTTCCATCCAATGGGACAGAATTTATTCACACGGCAACACCAAGCTGCAAAAGTAGCTGGAAAATGAGTTCCTGTGTAGCCATGCATTGAGCTAAGGCTTGGGCATTCTAATACTTAAGAAGAAGGACTTGATATTGATAGACAATCAGTAGTCTCTACTATAATTACACGGAAGGTCAGAATACGATAAGTAGAGAGAGAAGGAGTGGGGTAAGAAACTCACTGAGACGCAGCATAAAAGATTAGATAGGAACCTTATCCCGAGCTGATTTTAAGTTTGATACCCTGAAGATGTTAGTTAGTTCCTTAGAAAGAGCTCACTCTAGGCTGAGTCCACCTTTTGTCTTTTAAGAGGATACTTCTCAAAATTATATAGAAGCTCATCTGCCAATTCAAGGTTTCAGTTAGTCCTATTCTCCATTGTTTTGTTATACACATTCACCACAAACAAAGAGGATTTGCTGTATGTGCACTAGTAGCTCAGAAAAAAAGGATAGGGGAAATCTCACATTCTCTGAAGTAGTTTTACAAGAGAAGCAGCAGCTGAGGTAAATGCAAAAGGAATAAAGGAGGAGGACAGAGGAAGAGAGCCAGGCTTCTGTGAGGACTGATCAGAGAAGTTGTCTCTCTCTGCTACTCGGACTTCACAGGTCTACGCAACTTCAGAGACTTGGAGCCGAGTAAACTAGAAGGACTAGTGTCCAAAATACAAATCCCAGGTTGAACTTGAACTGTTTACCTAACAGCTCAGTTCCTCAGTGTCCGCATCTATAAAATGTGGATAACACTTACCTCGTGAGTTATTTTGAAGATTTCAATGAGAGAGTGTATATAAAATGCTAAGGCATTGTGCCTTATACATAAATTTAAAAAATGTTTTCTAAAAACATGCTCTTATTAAATCATAATACGCAAAGGATGGGAAATACATTGTTATTCAAAGTAATATTCTTCACTGCCTCTAACATTGTTCCTGGAACACAGCAGTTGTTCATTCAATAAAGGAAGGAAAAAGTGAATGAACACCCTGAGATCCATTAAACTAACCAAACTACCCCAGCTTTCACCAGACTCAAATTTCTTAAGTAGCGGCTCAAAAATGAAGAATTTATGTTAGAAATGTGAGCCAAAGCACATAATTTTATCTGAACAAAAAAAGTCAAAACCTCTTATTAATTTACAGTGAAGCCATAACATCAGCCTGGGAAAGCCAAAAAGACAGCAGCCTAGAAATTTTCTAGAACGAACATACACACACACACACACACACACACACACACACACACACACCCCTTAGCTTCTTATTAGCTAAGGAAAATGGAGCCATCTACAGGTCAAATCTATTTACCATCAAACAAAACTCATTTCTTGAATTAGTCATCGTAGAACAAGGCTTTTTACTTTAACTTCTTATTGTTCTTATGCTTATTTATCATTAATCTTATTCTCCTACTTTCAAATTTGTGACCCTAGTTCGAGAGTATGTCCAGAGTATTAACAGTGGTTACTACTTCCACCACCAGCTGGTGCCACCATCTTTTCTTCCTAGACCAATGCAACAGTTTGACTAGCTGCCTCCTTCTGCCTTTGACCCATTACAGTCTATGTTCAACAACAAAGAATTCTTTCAAATGTAAATCACTTAAATATCTGTCCATTAAATTTAAAAATTAATGAGCCATACACGTTTTAAGTATTGATGCTAAAGTCATAACAAAGACATTGTGCCTTTTTATGAACAAAATGGAAAAGCTTATGGAAAAAAATTAGGAACTACTATATTAAAGGTAAGAGCAAAAGATGAGAAACAATGCAACTAGCTCCCTTAAAAATGAGATAGCATTTAAGCTGAATTTTAAAACATAAGTAGAATGACATCTTTGTTTTTTCAGTAAAATAAGAATACTAAAAAAAAAATGCAATCACTGTTACTTACTGGGGACTGCCTGCCTGTGAGGCACAGTGCTAAGTGCTTAAATGCAGGACCTCACTTAATCCTTATAACCATCAAAATTAGCCAAAATTTTATCCTGTTGTGCAGAGGCAGAAACTGAGATGTAGAGAGGTTAGATAATTTACTGAGCAATATCTAGTCAGCAGTGGATCTGAGAGCTGAGCTCAGCTGGTCTGTTATGAGAAACTGACCTCTTAAGGACTAAGTAATACTTCTTCCATGAAAAGTAGAAACAGAAATCCAGAGACAGAGCTATTGCAACAGCAGGAGGATTCTTAGTAATCTATTCACAGGCCTTTCATTGGAATCCTGGAGCTTTAAAGTGGCCATGATTATTTAAGACAGAGATCTGCCAATCCCTGCCTTAACAGATTTCTGACATTGCAAACACACACACACACACACACACACACACACGTTCACACAAACAGAGATAACAATGCTTCATGCGACTATGAAATTAAGAGGCTATAACAAGAACATGAGCCCCATATGGGCAGGCACTAGGTCTTGGCACCATTGTGTCTCCAGTATACCATGTGTGGGCATATAGTGGATATTGAATAAATGAACAGATGATCTGAGACTCTGACTGCATTTTAAATATCCTGTTGACAATTAGAAGGCAAAAAGTACCATTAGTGGACAGATTGCACAACAGATTGTACATGAGGCCAAACAGTTGATGCTTTTGTTTTCAGCTATATGAATCTTAAACAGGCAATTGAGCAAGGAGTTGCATTTGGCTAAGTCAAGTTACAGTTTGAGTCTGTCTTGCTTAAGCCTAGTTTTATAACTACACCTATTACCAATTCCAGCTAGATTTGCTTTGCTGATAATTATTTAGACAGGGCTTCTTCACCCAGAGAGCCAGCGGGCGTCCACACCAGGAAGCATAGCACAGCGACTTCAGAAGACACTGAGTTCCTAAAGGTTATGGTGAAGGGAACAAACACACACCTGGAAATAGGGATATCACAGGGTTCATGAAGGTGAGAGCACTGGGCCCATGTATTTATCAGGGATCCTTCAGTTTCAAGCAATGGAAATCTTTCTCAAAATGGAGGAAACAACGATTAGCTCCTGTAATTGGTATGTTCAATAAATGGGCATGGCTTCAGGAACCACCAGACCTAGAGACTCAAAAAATGTCTTTAAAACATTGCCTGTCTCTCCAACTCCTGCCTCAGCACTCTGTTCATTTGGCTGCGTTCTCAGGTTCTCATTTAGGGTCAGCAAAATTGGTTTCCAGCAGCTTCAAATTTACATGCTACCTTCTTAGCAAAACTGATGGACAGTAAAGCCACTTTTCCAATAATTCATAAATCCTTGGATGTCCTCTGATTGGTGCAGCTTGTGTAACTTGTCCATCCCTGAGCCAATTACTGTGGCCAATCAAAATCATGTGTCTCTCTGATTGGTTAGAACTGGGACAGGTAACTGGTTGGAATCGAAAGATGGAATTTTCTCTGCCCAAATGATCTAGACCGAGACTGGAAGAGGGCTGATTCCCTATATAAAATTTGAGGTTTCTTTTACAATGAGAAATGCTAAAGATAAGTAATCATCGTAAAGGGGATAGGAAAAACGTTAGCTGAAAATATGAGAAAGCATGTTGAATGTGACCTGGCCAGGACCGACCCTCGACTGAATCGGTTTGGGGGTGGAAACTGCAAGTGAAAGGAGGACATTAAATCTGTTAGACCACAGAACAGTCACTAAGTGTTGCATTATGGAGTAAGTTTTGCCAAGTGGTAACTGGATGGTTCACTAGTTGAGCTGAGAAAAGACATCATTAATTCACTCACTCATTGTAGGTTATTGAATGAATACATACATGTATGAAATGAATGAAAGAATAAACAAATGAAGAACAACTTTCTAAGGTAGGCATTATTTATCCCATTTTACAATTAAATAAAATGAAGCCCAGAGGCTGAATAGTAAAGTTCTCATAATGTCAGCAACCCATTATTTTAGCTTAAGGGCTCAACTTTTGGGTATCCATTCCTATTGTGCTCTAAAAATTAAGTACATTAAAATGAGACTTAGTATTGTGAATAAGTTTTAATCCTAAAATTTAAAACTGTGACAGAGACTTTCAAAATTAAAAGAGCTTAAATCTGAACTCTTTTACTAGCCAAGAGTCCTAAGGTAAGTTATTTAATCCCTTTTTGCCTCCACTTCTTCATTTGCAAAATAGTGACAATAATACGTCCTTTATTAAAAATGTTAAATAAAATAACCTATGTGAGAAGTGCCTAAATAACATATTTACAATTTAAAATTTAACTAAAATTAAAATTTAACTAATTAAATTTATAAGAGTTTTTAAAAAATAAAATAGAAACCAAGATCCATTCTTGAAAACAAAATGAAACATCAAAAAAAAAAAATAATCACACACACAACTTATTCTGTCTTTCCCCCAAGCACAATTCCAAATCACCCCCATGCTGTTACTTAAGTTAATATAATTATGTACAAGGAAAGAAAGAGGCATTTACTAAGCATATAATGCCTAAAAATATGGGCCCAGTTAACTCATTGGATCCTGAAAGCAATTTAGGTTTGGTTTTACACCATCTGCAACCTCTCAGACTTCAGAAGCTTTGAATCAGCACTGCACCACCTTGCCATATATTGGACACAAATATAAAAAGGAAAAGAAAAATCAAGCCATAACTCTGGACTCCATCCAGGAAACTTTATCTTGAGGTTAAAGTTTTATAAAATGTCTCTCTTCTGCAAAATGATAATCATATCCTTGCCTATGTCATACCTCTACAGTCTCTTCGATGTTTTTGTGTTCTAATGGAAACTCCTTAACCCCAAGTCATGACCCCTCTAACCCTTGTGATGTTCTCCCCCCGTGGCCTTGAAAGTATGGCTTCCCTTTCTTCAGTTTAATCAAACACTTTCATCCCTTCCCTTTGATTTCTATCACCAATCAGTAGCCATAGATGTGTCTCATGAGTTCTTACTATCCAGCATATAAAACAGGAAAAAGGAAAACTACCATAAAGGGAAATAGTGATAAACTGAACTTTACTAAAGTTAAGATCCAAAGATATCACTGAGTGAAAAAACTGTGAGAATATATTTACAATAAATAAATCTGACAAAGAACTTGTATTTAAATTTATTTGTTTAATCTACTTTACATCAAAAATAAAGGACAATACAATTTTTTGTAAGTAGGTGAAAGACTTAAATAGACAGTTCACCAAAAAAGGATACTTAGTTAAAAATAAGCACACGAAAAGTTGATCAACAAGGTGAGGCATTGGAAAACTGCTCATTAAAACCACAGTGATAAAATATTTATATATCCATTAAAATGGCTAAAATTTAAAAAATAACAATTGAATGGATCAGTGTTAGAGAGTATGCAGAGAACTAGAACACTCTTATTTTGCTGGTGGTCCAGTAAATTGGTACAACTACTTCAGAAACTATTAGATATTATCTGCTAAAACTGAATAGATATGTAATCCTATGACCCAGCAATTCCTCTCCTGAGTACATTTCCAACAGAAATGCATATGTGTATAGATTTGTGCAAAAGAAATATTCAAAAATGCTTAAAACAGTATTATGGTGAATAACCAAAAATGAGAAATGATCCAAAAGTCCACAAACAGTGGAAAATAACATTGTGGTAATATATTCACACAATGGGATACAATACTGCAATGAAAGGCAGAAACAGCTGCTCTATGCAATGGTATAAATGAATTTCAAAAACATGATGTCGAGCAAAAAACACCAATTCTATGATTCCTTTCATGTAAAATTCAGAAAGACAAAACTAGCTTAGGGTAACAGAAGCCAGAATATAGTTATCTTTGGCACAGGTGGGAAGGGCTGAAGGAGGCAGGAATGATTTCTGTACTATTGACAATGTTCTCTATTTTTATCTTGATGGGGGCTATACAAATGTGTTCACTCTGTAAAATTCATTAAGTTTTACACTTAAGGTTTGTTCCCTTTCCCAAATGTAGTTGGTATATCAATTTAAAAATATACAAGGAAGTTCATATCCTTCTTCATATTTCTAATTAAAACTTCTGAATTCCATACAACCAAATCTGTGGCTTTAGAGTAAACTTGGAAATACAACTAGAATGCAACCATCCACACAGAACATTCCCAATCTCCATATCCACAAGGCTACCTTTTTCCATTTTTCAATTGAGCCTTCTCTGAGTGATGGTTTGTGGGTGCCATCATGGAAAGAAATGAAAAGCAAGAGGTGAGTTCCTAAAACACTCATAAAACAGGAAATATGCATAGATTACTTACTAAATATTAAACAATGTGCTTTAAGTGCATTAGTTAATTTAATCTTCACAATAAACTTTCGAAATACATACCATTATTATCCCTATTTTAGAAGTAAGAAAACTAAGGGCCAGAAATGTTTCATCTCTTGTCTAGATTTACACTGCCGACAAGTGGCTAGAGTCAAGATTTAAACCCAAATGTGTCAATTTACCATGTCAACTCCATGGACTACGATATTAAACACTAGCTTACCCTGCCCTCAATAAAACTGAGGATGTGGGAAATATATTCTCTTTCCTCTCTGCCCAAGGAAGAACTTTGTAGTAAGGAAATACGTGGAAAGTCATGCAGACATTTCATTTTCAGAGTTCCTATTCTGGCCAGGAACACTTAGTCCTTTATCTGGGCATGCCCTCTCTATGGAAAGCATTTTTCCATCATGGAATGGAAAGACAGCATGCAGCCTTTAGAGTCTGAGAGATCTCAGAGCTCTTCCTCTTGTGTGCTCTTGGACAAATCCATTGCCCCATCTATCAAATGAAGATAGATCTTTTTCATAAAGTTATTCAGTGAATTAAAAAGGAAAATGTCTATTGTCTTAAACCGATGCATTTGGGAAGTCTTATAAACGTAAGTTTAATTATATTTTATGTTATGTTATGTTATTATTTATTTATTTATTTTTGAGGTGGACTTTTGCTCTGTCGCCCAGGCTGAAGTGCAATGGCACAATCTTGGCTCACTGTAACCTCTGCTTCCTGGGTTCAGGAAGTAATTTTTCCTGCCTCAACCTCCCAAGTAGCTGGGATTACAGATGCCTGCCACCACACCCAGTTAATTTTTGTATTTTTAGTAGAGAGGGGTTTCACCATGTTGGTCAGGCTGGTCTCAAAACTCCTGAACTCAGTGATCCATCTGCCTCGGCCTCCCAAAGTGCTGGGATTACAGGTGTGAGCCACTGCACCTGGCCTATTTTATGTTTTAGAGACAGTATCTGATCTCTGTCACCCAGGCTGGAGTGCAATGGCATGATCATAGCTCACTGTAACCTCAAATTCCTGGGCTCGAGCAGTCCTCCAGCCTCAGCCTCCCAAGCAGCTAGGACTACAGGTATATGACACCACACCAAGCTAATTTTCTTACTTTTTGTAGAGACTGGGTCTTGCTCTGTTGCCCATGCTGGTCTTGAACTCCTGGCCTCAAGCAATCCTCCCATCTTGGCCTCCCAAAGTGCTGAGATTACACTGTGAGCCACCGCACTGGGCCATGCTTTTGTTTTTTAACCACAGGGGAGCATAACCTCTGTGGTCTGATATATATTCCTTTGAGATGTCTCTTTGAATCCTCACAATAGTCCTGGGATGTATTTCAGAGAGGTGATTAACTTAAAGTTAACAGTGTTTAAATTAAAGTTTCTCAAACCCTTATCCACTGCACAAAACTGCTCTAAATTCCTTTCCTCATTCCTCCTTATGTGACCTGGCCTAAACCATTTGGAAGAACACTCAAGTACTTGTTTCCTTTGAAATTTAGAATGCATACTAAATTTAAAAGGAGAAAGCAGCTAAATGTCTGCTTCCTTCCTTCTGGATCTCATCCTGACCCTTCTCCATAATTCATAGCTAAATAATTATAGTTATTACTTAAGCATCACCTTCTTGGTGACACGTCTAAATATGCAATCATTTTTGGCCAAAACCTTTCTGCTCCTTTTATTACCTTCTTCAGAATTTGCCATCATTACCCACTCAATTTTACAAATTGGTAACCTCAGAGTCAACTATGGTTCTTCACTTCCCCTCAACCCATAAAGTCACTGTTTCAAGATAGATTCTGAGTTTAGCCCACTGTCTCAAAACCTTCCTACTTCAGGTAGTTCTTGCCATCTGGATTTTTAGCCATATTAGTTGCGTGTGGCATCTTTTCACCTAGTTCCTCTGTTTCCTTCCCTCCTCTCTCATCTCTCTCATCTCTACTACCTTTAAAAGAAACTCCAAACTTCTTAAATGGCCAATAAGGCCTGGCACTCTCTAGACCTACCTTTCTAAGTGCCTCTAGCACACATATCTCTTCACAACCTATACTTCTGCTGCTGTGACATTATCTCCATTCATTTCGTGATTCTTTGTGCAAGCTGGGGTTTTTGTTGTTACTGTTCTCCTCCCAACCCTACCCATCTGACAATCTCCTACACATCCTCCAAAATGCTGTTAAATGTAACTTCCTATGAGAAAGCTTTTTTTCCCATTCCCTGCAGCCCAACTGGTTAATTACTACTGGGTTCCCACAGCACTTAAGATATTAAATTGTGTTATCTATTACTAATAAAATTAAATCAAATTGCTGATTTCTGATTGCTGCCACTTCTCAAGAGTAAAAGTTGCCTCATCTTTCTTCTGTGTATTCCCAGCGCTCAGCACTATACCTGGCATATACAGCTGTTGTGGGGATTAGAAAAGATATTAGAAAGGAAAGAAGACACAAAATGAATGAATGAATGAAGTGTTTACAAACCTAAGTCAAAGTATTGCATTTGAAGGGATAACCTGCATACAAATGTAAAAGCTGCAAAGGAGAATGAGAATCTGATCTGAAGAAAGAACACTGAACTGAGATTCCATATACCTGGGATACTACTCCATCCATGACACTCACTAGCCATGAGGCTATAAAGGTGTAATTTTACCTGTCAGCACTTTTAGACTTAATGATCTGTGACAACAGCTCTTACTCTAAGATACTATAAACCTTGACAGAAAACAAAAGCTAACCAGCAACCTAAGTCTTTCTCTGTGTATTGAAGGAGTTAATTCAGATACTAAAGAAGTTTTATTATATACATATCTCTTTCCTAACTGAGGCTGGGAGGAACTAGCCCCAGTAATTCTAAGCAACAGTTTTAAAGACATAAGAAAAAAGAATACTGGCTCAGAAACAAAATACAAAGGACACTGGTTGTGAAACAAACCACATGAAGTAAGAGGAAATGCTTTTTTTATGAGAAGACCCAAGCCAACCTCCTCAAGAAGAAAAAAAAAAAAAAACTATCATTATATCCAGACAAATTAAAAGTCCATTCCAATGCAAAGCAGTTTCATTTAAGGCAAGTCAAATAGCGCAAAGGTCTTGCTGAGTTGGACCTAGAAGCTCCACACTTAAAATAGAGAGGCATTTTAACTTCATGTATGGTTTTACTCTTGCCAGTTACCAATTTTTTGTTAATTGCCTTTGGTTGTCCTTCCTGCCCAATGTTGGAAGAGTTTCTTGGAATGGAAGAACAGTGGTGCTGGATGTAAGAACGTTGTCTGTGCTGTCCATGTTAGGGACAGCCAGGAACAATACAAGTCAAATTTCATGTGAATGTAGGAACCACCGTCATGCTGGCTTCACCAAGACCAGAATGTAATCTGGGGAACACACATTTCGCTTGGCAACATCTCTTGTAACCAAGTAAACTGTTTGTATCTTTAGTGGCCCAAGTTTGTTAACTCATACTCTATTATCCACTGTTAGCATGACTCAGTTATACCCCCACGCCCTTTTTCTGTGTGATTTTCAAATCCTGCAAACCAGTATGTTGTCTCATATCTCTGGATCAGATATTTTCGAGAGAGTATCAAAACACACCACTCTTGTGTAAATCAGAGCATTTATACAAGGCTACCAAGTAGGTTGCTAGCCAGCCTACAGATTGCTCACACTTAATTAGGGCTCCACCCTGGTTCTATCATCTTTGGCCAGAGTAGAATGGTCAAATGAATCAGCATTGATATTTACAAAAGAAACCCCTTGGAAGAATATTTTGGGTGAGGCCAGCACTTGGAGATTAGGCCTGTCCCAGGCAGAATCACAAGGCCCATTATGATAACTGGGGTAGCTTCCCTTATATTTAAACTGGAAGAAGCCACAGCACCTCCAGATACCTCTGAACGTATCTTCAGTACCAGCAGCCACTTGAATGACCCACTTAGTTGTATTGACAACATAAGGCCACTTTTCAACGAACTTTCTGCATCAGTCAGCTGTGTTGCTTAGATTTCTGTTATTAGTTAGCTAAGTTATGCTGTAGTAACAATGGTCCCCACAATCTTAGTGGTTTACAAAGGGTTACTGCTCTCTCATGTGTGTCCACTGTGATGGATTTTGGTTCTGCTCCACATTGTCTCTACCTTGGGACCCACGCTGGCTAAAAGGTCTCTGTCTCTGAAGGGTGACTACACATCTCAAGTTTATCCAACACAGTGCTAGTTGATGCCTATTGTTGCAGAGCAATTATTAATAAATAGCAAATCTTTTCACTCAGTAGTGTAATCTCTTGTTTTTAAACATTCCTAGTTTAGACAATAAATCGTATGTCATCTTTTCTGTGAGACATCAATGATTTCATGGCAAAGAAGAAAGATACGGCAAAAACACAAACTGGCTGTTAAAAGTCTCTGCTCAGAAATGACTCGAATCACTTCTGCCCACATTTCATTGGCTAAACCAAGTCAAGTATGTACTTCTGAGTCCAGTGGAGTAAGAAAGGATAATTGCTCCACGAGGGGCAGCAAATATTCTGAACCAAATACAACTTACTACACCAAATGAAAGCAAACTTAAAGAGAAAATAAAGTGATGTAAGTGGTTTGCCCAAAGTGTGTATGCAAAATAGGTGAAGAGGTAGAGTTAGAGACACTGTAATTCAGTGTCTTGTAATTCAGTTATTCAGTCTTGTCCAAGGCTCTCAATTTATTAAATGCAAAAAAAAGCCCTGAATCCTAAGGAGGGGAAGTAACTTGCCCAAGGTTTTAAAAGTCCATGGACCAGTCCATGACCTGCTAATATGTGAGTTTCAGAGTCTGATGGAAGGAAAAGAAGTTAAGTGATAGCGTAATCCTACATGTCTAAATATGAAGCAATCCCAAGTTACTCAATCTGCATGGCATTAAGATAGTTGTTAAAAATGGTGTGGTACACACACAGTAAATGAGAGAACGTCCAATAGCATGAGAAACATCGTTAGAACTTGAACATAATGCAACATATGAGTTATTCTTTTATGAAAAATAATTTCAGAGAAAGTCCTCAGCTTATATTCAGACATGTATGGTATATGAGTCTTATCTCCTACTTGGCACTAGGTAACCTGACGACCTCCCTGTGCTTCAGGGCCCAGCTGCTGTGGTTCTCAACCCTGATGCCTGGTTGCCATCCCCAAAGATTCTGATCCAGTTTTTGGGAGAAGAGGTGTAGGGAATCAGTATTATGTAAAAAGCTCCCAGATTATTCTAATTTATATCCAGGACTGAAAACCACTAATGTAGGATTTTTTATAGTAGCCCACGGACCATAATAAGAGACCTTATTTTTGGTCTAGTCACTCTTATAAGGAGATTCAAATGTCACATTTTAAGAATGGAATACTGTGTCACCCCAAATATGTATGTTGAATTCTTGACCCCCAATGTGATGGTATTTCAAGATGAGGACTTTAAGAAGTAATTAGGATTACACGAGGTTAGTAGGGTAGGATGTTCATGTTGAGATAATTGGCCTTATAAGGAGAAATATCAGAGAACTAGCACTCTCCCTTTTTTTTTTTTTTTTGAAACAGGGTCTCACTCTATGGCTCAGACTAGAGTACAGTTGTGTGATCTCGGCTCACTGCAACCTCCGCCTCCCAGGTTCAAGTGATTTGCCTGCCTCAGCCTCCCAAGGAACTGGGATTACAGGTGCGCACCACTACCGCCCAGCTAATTTTTTTTATTTTTAGTAGTTACAGGGTTTCACCATGTCGGCCAGGTTGGTCTTGAACTCCTGACCTTAAATGATCCACCCACCTCAGCCTCCCAAAGTGCTGGAATTACAGGTGTGAGCCACTGCGCCTGGCCCATTCTCCCTTTTTTCCCTCCCTCTCTCTCCTCCCCTTCCCTTTTCCCTTTCTCCCTCTCCCCTTCTCTTTCAGTCCCCCTCCTTCGTTTAACTCTCTCTCCTTTCCACTCCTTTCATACACATATACAAAGAAGTCATATGACATCTGAGCACACAGTGAAATGGCAGCCAGCTACAAGCCAAGAGAAGAGGCCTCAGAATAAAGCCTACCTTGCCAGCACTTTGATCTTGGACTTCCCAGCCTCCAGAACTGTGAGAAACATTTCTCTTGTTTTAAGCCACACAGTCTATGGTGTTTTATTATGGCAGTCTGAGTAGACTAATATGTCATTTTTCTTCAGAATGCCCTGGGTCCTATTTATCACTGCAAGCACCTCCACCCCCGAACACACACACACACACACACACACACCTGGTTGGTTTGTTTCATTTGTTTGCTTGTGATGCATTTTTATATTCTAGGTAACAATTTAACATATAAACTAGACATTTTTGAAATTAAGAGGGAATACTATTTCTTCCAAATAGAGAAAAGAGTCTTTGGTGTTTCTAGTTTGAAGATTCAATGTCTTTCTAATGAGTGCAAGGCTAGAGATTAAGAAACATTTGGCCTAGTGCTGGTTCTGCTACATAACTGGCCATTGGACATTGGGTGGATCACTTTACTTCCCTGTATATCACTTTCTGTATTATAAAGGAGAGAATCAAATGGATGTTTTTGTAAGGTTCCTTTTTCCAGTTTAGGAATCACACAACCATCCATAAGGCAGTAGCTCTAGCCCACTTTTTAAAATGAGTTAAGCTTTCTAAAAAAGCCAGGATCCATGACTCTTCTCTCCAACTACAAACAAACCAGTTTAATTGGTCCAGGGCAGGTAGGGCCAGTTTATTGGTATTTTTTAAAAAGCTATCCAGGGTATTCAAATGATCAGCCAGTATTTAAAAGTATTGAGCTACTTTACAAGTTTCTGCCAATAAGGATACAGACTCAGGTGAAGTTATTTGTCCAAAATCACATAGCTTGTAAGTGACAAAGCCAGGACACAAACTGGTTGTCTAGCTACAAAACTACTTCCACTATAGATGGTACAGGAGCTCTTGGAGCTGCCTGAGGCTACTGAAACAGATTTTGCTGCTCATATTTGAAAGCTGACTTGACTGAGTAATCAGTCAGACTCACCTGTCAGCTGCTATAGGCAGAAGGGGATGAAACTGTGGTTATTGTAGAATGAAAGAAGGGACCATTCTTCCATTTATATCCAGTAGAATATACTGGTTCTCCATATCTGGCTGTTAAAAAGGAGACTATGATGCACAGAGACTAATTGTGGATTACAAATATGAATGCTTATAGATTGCTCTGACTTTCATTTCCACATAGAACTATTTTCTGGTATACTACTACACTGGCATTTTGATTAATGTTACATTTTTGGCTTGTTCTTCAGTTGTAGCAACACACAGATTTCTGTCTACATGTACTATTCACTGTCATCTGAACCTCCCACTCAATGTAGCTGATAATTACACATTCTGGAAGCTGCATGTCACAACCAATTAACTTGACAGGCTCCACTGATTCGGGTAAAAATGGAGGCTGTACAAATCTGTTTTGTGGTATCTCAGTATAGAGAAGCAATTAAGTGAAAGGAATACAATAACACAACACTGGCTTAAACCCAGGTACATGAGAAGTGATTAGAAAGATTTTGAGCTTTGGAGCTAAAGAGACTGAAGTTCAAATCCCAATTCTGCCACTTACTAGTTGAATGGTCTTGCTAAGTTACTTAGCCTTACTTACATTTTTAACTGTGTATCTACCAAAAAGTACCCCTAAAATATGTATTTTTATTAAATATTAGGTTGCTACACCAACCTAAATTACTTTTGCATTAACCTAATAAAATAATAATAAAAAAATAGGCCAGATGCAGTGGCTTATACCTGTAATCCCAGCACTACAGGAGGCCAAGGCAGGCAGATCACTTCCCGTCAGGAGTTTGAGACCATTCTGGCCAACATGGTGAAACCCTGTCTCTACTAAAAAAATAAAAATAAAAAAAAAAATTAGCCAGGCATGGTCGTGCACTCCTGTAGTCCCAGCTACTCGGGAGCCTGAGACATGAGAATCACTTGAACCCAGGAAGCAGAAGTTGCAGTGAGCTGAAATTGCACCACTGCACTCCAGCCTGGGTGAGAGAGCGAGACTCTGTCTCAAAAAATAAAACAAAATAAAATAAGCATCATTATGTTCATCAGATCAGCTTCAGAAATAAAACTGACATGTAATACTCTTGAAGTCCCAGGACTTTATCCATTTTCATATCCATTTTCTCCCCAATGATAATTCCATGCCTCTTTTACTTCTCCCCTTCCTTTCCTCTGTAGTTCTTCTTTTCAGTTTCACCCACCTGTATCTGTATCCCTAAATATATTTATATTGCAATTACCTGTTCTGAACTTTAGGATCATGTTACGTATCTGTCTTCTGTGCCTTACTCTATTTGTTTTTCATTGTGTCTACAATCAGTTAACACCGATGTATGTAGTTAGAGATCATTAATTTTCAATACTATATAGTATTTCACTGATTGACTATACAACATAGCAGGAACAAAAGTAAAGAATACTGTTTGGAATAAAAGAGTGACTCCCTGATGACTTTTCACCTCCTCTTCCTGTCCTTCAAACTTGATCTTCCTTGGAGTTGGTCCTTTCCTTTTTTTTTTTTTTTTTTTTTTTTTGAGATGGAGTTTTGCTCTTGTTGCCCAGGCTGGAGTGCAATGGCACAATCTCAGCTCACTGCAACCTCCACCTTCCCAGGTTCAAGCAATTCTTCTGCCTCAGCCTCCCACACAGCTGGGATCACAGGCATGCGCCAACACACCTATCTAATTTTGTATTTTTAGTAGAGACAAGGTTTCACCATGTTGGCCAGGCTGGTCTAGAACTCCTGACCTCAGGTGATCCACCTGCCTTGGCCTCCCAAAAGGCTGGGATTACAGGCGTGAGCCACTACGCCCGGCTGGAGGTGATCCTTTCTAGAAACAATCCCTTTGCCCCTCTGTGGGGCAACTTGGTCTAGAAAAAAACAAAGATGACTGTAAGAAATCCAATGCATGGGCTAGTCTGGCTGGCCTCTGTGGTTACTACCAGAAGAATGCCAAGAATCTCACATCATGTGAACTTGGAAGGGAATCCATTGCCTCTCATCTTTACAACAGATTCCAATCCCACGCCTCAGAGCTCCACTGGGCAGTCTCAGAGGTGGCTTCATCGTCAAACCTGTTATTTACATCTGGTAGAAACATGCCGCTCCCCAATAAGGAGTAAATGTGGTTTGTGGAAAATCCTGGAACTTACTTCCATTGACACAGGACCTTGGGAAACTTTATGTCTCTGGATACCCAAACTTCTCAAATAAGTTTCAAGCCAGGCTCCTGCTCTGAAATGTTGTAATTAAGCAAATTTTTGGCTACTCATTTCCATTTTCTTTCAATAAGAAGTTTAAAATGGGCAGCAACTAGGTGAAAGGCATAGAGCTGGTATAGCTAAAGATAAATTCAAAATAACCCCTGTTCTTAAGACAGGACCACCTATAATATTCGCAGGACTCAGTGCACAATGAAGATGGAGAGCGACTTATTTGAAAAATAGTAAGAATTTCAAAATGGCAACAGCAAAGCATTGAGTCAAACGTGGGTCTGTCTAAACATGGGCTAAACGGTAATGGTAATGCGGCTTCACAGGTCTCATGCTGATGAAGCCAATCCTGGTAATCTAGTAGATGAGACTAACACAAAAGCAGCTACCTTATAAGCAAGAAAGATTGTTTAATGTTCACACAAGTAATGTGCTATCAGCATGTAATTCTAGGGGATCATCAGGGTAAGCACCCCACAGGAGGAGGTATTTAAACTGGACGTTAAATGTGTGAAGACACGTTGATAGGTATACCGTGAGACTAAGTGTATCTTTGTTTGGGAAACAGAAGAAAAATACGGTGGTGTGAAATGTTTGCTTTAATAGAGAACAGGCAGAAAGGCCCCAGGGGCTGGAAGGTAAGGTAGTGTAGGTGACATGGCACTGGTACTGAGGATCTGGAAAGGTCACTTGAGGTCAATTACTTGGGTGTTCCTGGGACCCTGAATTCCCTGACTTTTGACTTTATCTTGCATTGGATATACTGAGCCTTCTGAGATTTTTAAGTGGGAGAATGATGTGCTCAGTCCTAAAATTCCTGTGAAACAAAATAACTCTAGTGCTAATGTGGCAAATGGATCAGAGAAGAAAAGCCAGAGACAGATAAAATTGTGAGAAAATAGTCACCAATGCCTAGGGAGAGAAAATGGGGGCGCTGTGTTACAGACAGAAAGGGGATTGATAAAAGATACTGCAGTGGGCCTTCCTCCTTTGAAAACAAGAAAGGAGAATTGCCAGGAATTTACATATATCTGAAATAATGACGTAAGGTGGGTGGATAGGTTATAAAAATTCATGTAGCACCCTTAAAGAACTCAATGCCAGGATCAGGAAGCTTGTTCTTGGGCCCTGCCAAGCAAAGAACAAGCACAGACCCAAGCTAACACGTTCTAGGCTGGGGAGCTGTCACCAAGGTAAACTCAAAAATGTCATGATCAAGGACCGAAGGACACACCTGGAGCTGCCCTCAGCACTGTGTCTTTGTTCCAGTCAAACTTCTGAGCTGTTGAGGCATAGATAGATCTGAAACATGTAGTTCTTATCAAAAGTTCAAGTTCAGTACAGCTAGGCAAGCTCAAGAAAACTAGCCTAGAACTTATTTTTATATATTTTTTATAAAAACACTGGAAGCATTATTTAAAAAAAAAAAAAAAAAATTAGTAGATGAGGGCCGCGTGTGGAGGCTCACGCCTGTATTCCCAGCACTTTGGGAGGCCAAGGCAGGCAGATCACGAGGTCAAGAGGAGGAGACCATCCTGGCCAACATGGTGAAACTCCGTCTCTACTAAAAATACAAAAAATTAGCCAGGTATGGTGGCTCGTGCCTGTAAACTCAGCTACTAGGGAGGCTGAGGCAGGGGAATCAGTTGAACCTGGGAGGCGGAGACTGCAGTGAGCCAAGATTGCGCCACTGCACTCCAGCCTGGCGACTGAGCAAGACTCTGTCTTAAAAAAAAAAAAATTGGTTGATGGGTAGGAACCAGAAAAATAATTTTTAAAATTGGCTTTTAGGATCTATTTAAATATCTAAAGCATCATTCTGTTTAGGAGAAACTTCTAATGAATAATAACATTTTGATACCAAAAAATAGATGACAAACATTAAAACACTGGTTTCTTAGTCTAATTCAAAGTCAAGATATCTGCAACTGAAACAATTGTATAGAAAGAACCTAGTTCAAGACATGGTTCTGTAATATACTGTTGATTTGACCTGAGACAAGTAATTATGCTTCTGAGACTCTACTTCCTCACCTTGAATATAAGCATCAAATTACTTCCTTTGCAAACTTCCCTAGAGTATTAAATCAGGCAAAGACAAGCAGATAGAGAAACAAGCTTTGAAGGCTCCAATGGACTCTAGAAATCCTGGGTATTATTAGCAGTATTACAGATCTCAGCGGTCTACAACTTTTTATCTTACAGTTTTAATTTACTTCCTTATAGCCAATGTGGTCCCAAGAAAATGTGGAATGAACCTATTTGAATTGTTGTTGTTGTTGTGTATGTGTTAATTGTTTTATTTTTGTTTCAGTGAAATAGGACAAATTTATAGGAAATATTAGCAGACATCATAACAAGAGATAGGAATACAAGGAATAAATAGGAAGGCCTCCCAAGCTCTTCAGTGTCTAACAAAGAAAATATATTTCATTATGTTGTCTTCTGAGCATATGGGAAATGTTAAAATAAATGAACCCAACCAATACTTGTAAGTCTCATTTCTTTTGCTTCCCTGCCCCCCAACAGAAAACACTCATAAATCATTCATTTTATGTAAAAGCAAAGTTATTACCTCCTACTTGGCTGCTTCTGACTGTGCAACCTGGTCATGTTACGTCCAACTGTTCCTAGCATCAAGAATTCAGCTGGCTCTTGCTCTAATATGTCTTAAGTTCACGAAATTTATGTTTCTCCCTCACTCACCAGAAAGAAAAGCTCTTGAGGGCAGGGGCTGACTTCTCTATAACCTCAGCTCCTCGTTCAGTGCCTGACATACCGTAGGTGCTAACTCAATGGTGAAGGAATGAGTGAAGATTAAATAATTATCTTACCATATGCACAGCCAGATTTTCTTTTTCATAATTATCAAATATTCATGAGTAGATTTTTCATGTTATCAATTTTTTCCCCAAAGATAGCAAAGACTGAGTTGGATGCCTTAGTTAGGCATCCTTTAGTTTTTTTGTTGTTGTTTTTAATAACAAATTTCACCTAATATACAAATTCCATCTTTACACAGCTTTAGTGAATATTAAATGGGTTTACACGTGTAAAGAGCTTAGCGTTTACATGATACGTCCTCAGTAAACTAAAGATTATTATTATTCATCCATAAGAGGAACTGTAGTGGCTCTGAAGACAGATTACCTTGATTCCTATCTTAATTCTCCTGTTACTGCTATGTGATATGACTTTTATCACTATAATGGAGAAAAGTACTGCTCATCTCATAATACTGCAGGAATTTCACATGAGATACTCTGTATGAAAATAATGCAAGAAAGAGGGGGCGGAGCAAGATGGCCGAATAGGAACAGCTCCAGTCTCCAACTCCCAGCGCGAGCGACACAGAAAACCGGCGATTTCTGCATTTTCAACTGAGGTACTGGGTTCATCTCACTGGGGAGTGCCAGACGATCGGTGCTGGTCAGCTGCTGCAGCCCGACCAGCAAGAGCTGAAGCAGGGCGAGGCATTGCCTCACCTGGAAAGCGCAAGGGGGAAGGGAATCCCTTTTCCTAGCCAGGGGAACTGAGACACACAACACCTGGAAAATCGGGTAACTCCCACCCCAATACTGCGCTTTAAGCAGACAGGCACACCAGGAGATCATATCCCACACCTGGCCGGGAGTGTCCCACACCCACGGAGCCTCCCTCATTGCTAGCACAGCAGTCTGTGATCTACCGGCAAGGCAGCAGCGAGGCTGGGGGAGGGGCGCCCGCCATTGCTGAGGCTTAAGTAGGTAAACAAAGCTGCTGGGAAGCTCGAACTGGGTGGAGCTCACAGCAGCTCAAGGAAACCTGCCTGTCTCTGTAGACTCCACCTCTGGGGACAGGGCACAGTAAATAATAACAAACGCAGCAGCTCTGCAGACGCAAATGACTCTGTCTGACAGCTTTGAAGAGAGCAGTGGATCTCCCAACACGGAGGTTGAGATCTGAGAAGGGACAGACTCCCTGCTCAAGTGGGTCCCTGACCCCTGAGTAGCCTAACTGGGAGACATCCCCCACTAGGGGCAGTCTGACACCCCACACCTCACAGAGTGGAGTACACCCCTGAGAGGAAGATTCCAAAGCAAGAATCAGACAGGTACACTCGCTGTTCAGAAATATTCTATCTTCTGCAGCCTCTGCTGCTGATACCCAGGCAAACAGGGTCTGGAGTGGACCTCAAGCAATCTCCTACAGCTACAACCTACAGCTGAGGATCCTGACTGTTAGAAGGAAAGCTATCAAACAGGAAGGACACCTACACCAAAACCCCATCAGTACATCACCATCATCAAAGACCAGAGGCAGATAAAAGCACAAAGATGGGGAAAAAGCAGGGCAGAAAAGCTGGAAATTCAAAAACTAAGAGCGCATCTCCCCCGGCAAAGGAGCGCAGCTCATCGCCAGCAACGGATCAAAGCTGGACGGAGAATGACTTCGACGAGATGAGAGAAGAAGGCTTCAGTCCATCAAATTTCTCAGAGCTAAAGGAGGAATTACGTACCCAGCGCAAAGAAACTAAAAATCTTGAAAAAAAAGTGGAAGAATTGATGGCTAGAGTAATTAATGCAGAGAAGCTCACAAACGAAATGAAAGAGACAAAAACCATGGCACGAGAAATACGTGACAAATGCACAAGCTTCAGTAACCGTCTCGATCAACTGGAAGAAAGAATGTCAGCGATGGAGGATCAAATGAATGAAATGAAGCGAGAAGAGAAACCAAAAGAAAAAAGAAGAAAAAGAAATGAACAAAGCCTGCAAGAAGTATGGGATTATGTAAAAAGACCAAATCTACGTCTCATTGGGGTGCCTGAAAGTGACGGGGAAAATGGAACCAAGTTGGAAAACACTCTTCAGGATATCATCCAGGAGAACTTCCCCAACCTAGTAGGGCAGGCCAACATTCAAATCCAGGAAATACAGAGAATGCCACAAAGATACTCCTCGAGAAGAGCAACTCCAAGACACATAATTGCCAGATTCACCAAAGTTGAAATGAAGGAAAAAATCTTAAGGGCAGCCAGAGAGAAAGGTCGGGTTACCCACAAAGGGAAGCCCATCAGACTAACAGCAGATCTCTCGGCAGAAACTCTTCAAGCCAGAAGAGAGTGGGGGCCAATATTCAACATTCTTAAAGAAAAGAATTTTAAACCCAGAATTTTATATCCAGCCAAACTAAGTTTCATAAGTGAAGGAGAAATAAAATCCTTTACAGATAAGCAAATGCTTAGAGATTTTGTCACCACTAGGCCTGCCTTACAAGAGACCCTGAAGGAAGCACTAAACATGGAAAGGAACAACCGGTACCAGCCATTGCAAAAACATGCCAAAATGTAAAGACCATCAAGGCTAGGAAGAAACTGCATCAACTAACGAGCAAAATAACCAGTTAATATCATAATGGCAGGATCAAGTTCACACATAACAATCTTAACCTTAAATGTAAATGGACTAAATGCTCCAATTAAAAGACACAGACTGGCAAACTGGATAAAGAGTCAAGAGCCATCAGTCTGCTGTATCCAGGAGACCCATCTCACATGCAGAGACATACATAGGCTCAAAATAAAGGGATGGAGGAAGATTTACCAAGCAAATGGAGAACACAAAAAAGCGGGGGTTGCAATACTAGTCTCTGATAAAACAGACTTTAAACCATCAAAGATCAAAAGAGACAAAGAAGGCCATTACATAATGGTAAAGGGATCAATTCAACAGGAAGAGCTAACTATCCTAAATATATATGCACCCAATACAGGAGCACCCAGATTCATAAAGCAAGTCCTTAGAGACTTACAAAGAGACTTAGACTCCCATACAATAATAATGGGAGACTTCAACACTCCACTGTCAACATTAGACAGATCAACGAGACAGAAAGTTAACAAGGATATCCAGGAATTGAACTCATCTCTGCAGCAAGCAGACCTAATAGACATCTATAGAACTCTCCACCCCAAATCAACAGAATATACATTCTTCTCAGCACCACATCGTACTTACTCCAAAATTGACCACGTAATTGGAAGTAAAGCACTCCTCAGCAAATGTACAAGAACAGAAATTATAACAAACTGTCTCTCAGACCACAGTGCAATCAAATTAGAACTCAGGACTAAGAAACTCAATCAAAACCGCTCAACTACATGGAAACTGAACAACCTGCTCCTGAATGACTACTGGGTACATAACGAAATGAAGGCAGAAATAAAGATGTTCTTTGAAACCAATGAGAACAAAGATACAACATACCAGAATCTCTGGGACACATTTAAAGCAGTGTGTAGAGGGAAATTTATAGCACTAAATGCCCACAAGAGAAAGCAGCAAAGATCTAAAATTGACACTCTAACATCGCAATTAAAAGAACTAGAGAAGCAAGAGAAAACACATTCGAAAGCCAGCAGAAGGCAAGAAATAACTAAGATCAGAGCAGAACTGAAGGAGATAGAGACACAAAAAACCCTCCAAAAAATCAATGAATCCAGGAGTTGGTTTTTTGAAAAGATCAACAAAATTGACAGACCACTAGCAAGACTAATAAAGAAGAAAAGAGAGAAGAATCAAATCGACGCAATTAAAAATGATAAAGGGGATATCACCACCGACCCCACAGAAATACAAACTACCATCAGAGAATACTATAAACACCTCTACGCAAATAAACTGGAAAATCTAGAAGAAATGGATAATTTCCTGGACACTTACACTCTTCCAAGACTAAACCAGGAAGAAGTTGAATCCCTGAATAGACCAATATTAGGCTCTGAAATTGAGGCAATAATTAATAGCCTACCAACCAAAAAAGTCCAGGACCAGATGGATTCACAGCTGAATTCTACCAGAGGTACAAGGAGGAGCTGGTACCATTCCTTCTGAAACTATTCCAATCAATAGAAAAAGAGGGAATCCTCCCTAACTCACTTTATGAGGCCAACATCATCCTGATACCAAAGCCTGGCAGAGACACAACAAAAAAAGAGAATTTTAGACCAATATCCCTGATGAACATCGATGCAAAAATCCTCAATAAAATACTGGCAAACCGGATTCAGCAGCACATCAAAAAGCTTATCCACCATGATCAAGTGGGCTTCATCCCTGGGATGCAAGGCTGGTTCAACATTCGCAAATCAATAAACATAATCCAGCATATAAACAGAACCAAAGACAAGAACCACATCATTATCTCAATAGATGCAGAAAAGGCTTTTGACAAAATTCAACAGCCCTTCATGCTAAAAACGCTCAATAAATTCGGTATTGATGGAACGTACCTCAAAATCATAAGAGCTATTTATGACAAACCCACAGCCAATATCATACTGAATGGGCAAAAACTGGAAAAATTCCCTTTGAAAACTGGCACAAGACAGGGATGCCCTCTCTCACCACTCCTATTCAACATAGTGTTGGAAGTTCTGGCTAGGGCAATCAGGCAAGAGAAAGAAATCAAGGGGATTCAGTTAGGAAAAGAAGAAGTCAAATTGTCCCTGTTTGCAGACGACATGATTGTATATTTAGAAAACCCCATTGTCTCAGCCCAAAATCTCCTTAAGCTGATCAGCAACTTCAGCAAAGTCTCAGGATACAAAATTAATGTGCAAAAATCACAAGCATTCTTATACACCAGTGACAGTCAAACAGAGAGCCAAATCAGGAATGAACTTCCATTCACAATTGCTTCAAAGAGAATAAAATACCTAGGAACCCAACTTACAAGGGATGTAAAGGACCTCTTCAAGGAGAACTACAAACCACTGCTCAGTGAAATCAAAGAGGACACAAACAAATGGAAGAACATACCATGCTCATGGATAGGAAGAATCAATATCGTGAAAATGGCCATACTGCCCAAGGTAATTTATAGATTCAATGCCATCCCCATCAAGCTACCAATGAGCTTCTTCACAGAATTGGAAAAAACTGCTTTAAAGTTCATATGGAACCAAAAAAGAGCCCGCATCTCCAAGACAATCCTAAGTCAAAAGAACAAAGCTGGAGGCATCACGCTACCTGACTTCAAACTATACTACAAGGCTACAGTAACCAAAACAGCATGGTACTGGTACCAAAACAGAGATATAGACCAATGGAACAGAACAGAGTCCTCAGAAATAATACCACACATCTACAGCCATCTGATCTTTGACAAACCTGAGAGAAACAAGAAATGGGGAAAGGATTCCCTATTTAATAAATGGTGCTGGGAAAACTGGCTAGCCATAAGTAGAAAGCTGAAACTGGATCCTTTCCTTACTCCTTATACGAAAATTAATTCAAGATGGATTAGAGACTTAAATGTTAGACCTAATACCATAAAAATCCTAGAGGAAAACCTAGGTAGTACCATTCAGGACATAGGCATGGGCAAAGACTTCATGTCTAAAACACCAAAAGCAACGGCAACAAAAGCCAAAATTGACAAATGGGATCTCATCAAACTAAAGAGCTTCTGCACAGCAAAAGAAACTACCATCAGAGTGAGCAGGCAACCTACAGAATGGGAGAAAATTTTTGCAATCTACTCATCTGACAAAGGGCTAATATCCAGAACCTACAAAGAACTCAAACAAATTTACAAGAAAAAAACAAACAACCCCATCCAAAAGTGGGCAAAGGATATGAACAGACATTTCTCAAAAGAAGACATTCATACAGCCAACAGACACATGAAAAAATGCTCATCATCACTGGCCATCAGAGAAATGCAAATCAAAACCACAATGAGATACCATCTCACACCAGTTAGAATGGCAATCATTCAAAAGTCAGGAAACAACAGGTGCTGGAGAGGATGTGGAGAAATAGGAACACTTTTACACTGTTGGTGGGATTGTAAACTAGTTCAACCATTATGGAAAACAGTATGGCGATTCCTCAAGGATCTAGAACTAGATGTACCATATGACCCAGCCATCCCATTACTGGGTATATACCCAAAGGATTATAAATTATGCTGCTATAAGGACACATGCACACGTATGTTTATTGCAGCACTATTCACAATAGCAAAGACTTGGAATCAACCCAAATGTCCATCAGTGACAGATTGGATTAAGAAAATGTGGCACATATACACCATGGAATACTATGCAGCCATAAAAAAGGATGAGTTTGTGTCCTTTGTAGGGACATGGATGCAGCTGGAAACCATCATTCTTAGCAAACTATCACAAGAACAGAAAACCAAACACCGCATGTTCTCACTCGTAGGTGGGAACTGAACAATGAGATCACTTGGACTCGGGAAGGGGAACATCACACACCGGGGCCTATCATGGGGAGGGGGGAGGGGGGAGGGATTGCATTGGGAGTTATACCTGATGTAAATGACGAGTTGATGGGTGCAGCACACCAACATGGCACAAGTATACATATGTAGCAAACCTGCACGTTGTGCACATGTACCCTACAACTTGAAGTTTAATAATAATAAATAAATTAAAAAAAAAAAAAGAAAATAATGCAAGAAAATTAAGCACATGCAGAGTGCTGGAAACAGTATGCAAATACTCAATAAATATTAGAAAAAAAAAATCCAAGAAACATGTGTTAATCACTTGCTCTACACAAGACACTAGGCTAGCTACTCTGGGGGAAGCGATGTAAGATAAGACCCGGTCCCAATCCTCATAGAGTTTAGATTCTCAGCAGAATCTCAGTGTAAAGCTGTCAAGGGAATAGATGATAAAGAGGACAGACAGCCTTTCCCTCTTTGTTCTCCCAGAGCTCTGGGAAACAACATAACTTTTCTCCCATATAACTGAAAGAAAAGGGATTTACACTGCAGCCACGTAAAAGTTCCATCAAATGTCTCATAACACTTTAACTATTAGATGTTAGTGATACATAAATAATAAAAACAACCTGATTATACTGAAAATTTTATATTTGATTTCATTTAATCCTTGCAACAAAACTGCAAAATAAGTACCATTACCTGCATTTTACAGATGGAAGTTCACAGATGATAAACAATTGCCCAAGGTCATATATTAACTGTGGCCATACCTACCTACTCTAACAAACCCAAAAATGCATACTTGCACTAACAGAATAGACATTCATTTCTTGCCTACTAGGTTGTTGAAGATGAAGGCACAGACCTGGCTGCCAGAAGCTCTGTCAACTTGGATATTCTAGCAGAATAAAGAGGAGAAAGAAGATGCAGGAGAGTATCTGGGAGGGTTAAGGAGCCAGGCCTGGAAGTGGTGCACATCACTTGTGCAAAGTTTCTGTAATCTAGAATGCAGTCACCTATCCACACTTAACTCCAGGGAGAAATGGGAAATGTGGAATCTGGCTAGGTAGATACTTCTCATGTATAACTCCTTGCTGTCAAACAGGGAGCATAAATATCTGTGTATCTTCAGCCTTCTCTAGATGAGAAAGTAAGTACCAAAGTCATGAGTGAAACTCAGGTTTATTTGACTACCAAGTCCAAGCTTCTAAACAAACACTGGTAACCATAAGAGCTCCTGATGGTCCAAGTACTGCTCCTAAATGCTGTATATGCTTCAAATCATTTCATCCTCAAAACAACTCTACGAAGTGAAAGACTAAGAAAACACAACCCAGAAGGATTAAACAGTGTGTTCAGTTACTTCATGAAAATTACATGAGAGTATGTGTTTGATCAGGGCTCACATTACACCAGTCCCTGATCTTTCTTCCTTTTTTTCTTGTACTCTTTATATTTAATTGACAGTTATTGTATGTATTTATGGGGTACAACGTGGTGTTTTGATAGATGTATACGTTGCGGGATGATCAAATCAGGCTAATCAGCATATCTCTCATCTCAAATATTTAATGTATCTTTGTGGTAAAAACATTCAAAATTCTCTTTCAGCTGTTTTAAAATATACAGTTTTGATCATTTCCCAGTACTGTTCCAGCTCTGTGTGCAGCCTGAAAGCCAAGCTCTGAGAGCTGCCTGGAAGAATGTCTTCTACCAGTTATCCCAGGAGCAGAACTGAGCTGTCTCCCACAGGATGCCACCAAAGGCCCCAAGACATCCTATGGACAGTTATTTTGGCCTGTATGATACCATCACTTGATTTTCTCACTTTACAGAGAGTCCTTAATGTGGGTTATCCAGGAATCCCACAACAAAACACCCCACTGAGAGAAAAAGGTTTTGGCTTTGTACACAAAGATTTAATGTACTTGCAGCTTCTGGAACACAACATTTCTCTTCAAAAGTTTGCCATAGAATGGTGACATTTGTCAAGTCTAAAAAGCTATAATTCTATTCATATATTACTTTGAAGTTGAAAACTAAAATTGCATTTACTGGACATAGATTTTAAATCCTCTATTTTCAAAGTAACCACAGACCAATCTTTTACAGTGAGGTCTTACAGCAAAGTAAATTTCATAGTGGTTGCTGCTTCTAAAAGGATTTCATGACGTTAAGCTTATGAGTCCAGGCTTTGGCGCCAGGTTTCATGTGTGTAAGTCCCAGCTGTGTCACCTCCCGTAGATACATGACCAAGGCAAAAGCACTTAACACTAGGCCAGTATTTCCCAATCTGCTGAATGGAGCCAATTCCAGTGCCTATTTCAGAGAGCTGCTGTGAAGATTAGACTGTGTCTAATGTAATCACTCAGCAAAATGCTTGGTCTGCAGTAAGCACTCATCAGATTGCGTGAACTAACTCAGTGCCCATCACAATTCCAAAAGACACAATCCTGAATGCCATAATCCCAAATGTTGAAATCCCAATCAAAATCCCTAAAGGCTAAAATCTCTAACATCTAAAATCCAAAAAGTCACAATCCTGAAGGATTAAAATCCCGAAGGTTGAAGTCCTGAAAACCAAATTCTGGGGAAGGAATTTGTGTTTGGGGTTATTCTCCAGGTAGTTGTATCATGGTAGGCAGAACTATTACCTTGTTATTGTTTTTATTTGGAAATTAAGTTTAAGATGATGTGTTGGGGTGCCATGTTGACAAGGTGGGAACTTGTGGGCTTAATTTCAGGTGTCAATTTGACTGGATTAAGGAATGCCTAGAAACCCAGTAAAGCATTATTTTGGGGGTCTGTGTTTTCAGAGAAGATGAAAGTGTCAGTCTGTGTAGACTTCGTGGGGGAAAATCCTTCCTTAAGGCTTGCAGACACCATCCAATCAGCTGGAGGCCAAAGAACAAATACAGAAGGCAAATTGGTCTCTTTCTGAGAACTAGGACAGACCTTTTTTTCTGCTGCTTTGGACATCAGAACTCCAGGCTGTCCGGCCTCTGGACTCTAGGACTTAACACCAGTGGCCCCCCGGGTCCTGAGGCTATTGGCCTGAGACTGGGAGTTACACAATCAGCTTCCCCAGTTCTGAGGCCTTTGGACTTGGACTGAGCCATGCGAGTGACATCCCAGGGTCTCCAACTTGCAGATGGCCTGTCCTGGAACTTCTCAGGCACTGTAATTGCATGAGCCAATTCCCCTAATAAATCCTCTCTTATTGATCTATACACATATCCTGTTGATTCTGACTCTCTGGAGAACCCTGACTAATACTGATTTGGTATTCAGGAGGTTGAATATTATTCCTTCCTACTATATCCCTTACAACATAATGGAAGAAATCAGTGAAACTATTTCCTTGCCAAAAGGCTATGAGTTAAGTGTATGAGGCTTCTTAATGGTGAAAGGTAGTTTAAAGAAAGTTTAAAAGCTGATTATTATTGGTGCTACAAAAGCAAAAAAAAAAAAAAAAAAAAAATTGCTTCATTCCAAGAGCCAAATAATAACCAGGCTTTCAAATGGAACAGTCATATACTTATAAAACTTGTAGACCATAACTGCTTTTGAAATACAGCAAGTGTTGCAAAGATCACAGAAAACACAGGGCAAAAAATAGAAGAAATTTCCTTTGCCAAAGCACCAATTCACTATACTATATATTTTATCTTCACATCATTTCCAATACTGGAGGTATAAATTGCGTAGTGATATGGTTTGGCTGCATCCCTACCCAAATCTCAATTTGAATTGTATCTCCCAGAATTCCCACGTTATGGGAGGGACCCAGGAAGAGGTAATTGAATCACGGGTGCTGGTCTTACCACGAACAAGTGAATTACACACTTTATAAACATTCTCATGACAGTGAGTAAGTCTCACAAGCTCTTATGGGTTTATCAGGGGTTTCCACTTCTGCTTCTTCATTCTTCTCATGCCACCACCATGTAAGAAGTACTTTTTGCCTCCCACCATGATTCTGAGGCCTCCCCAGCCATGTAGAACTGTGAGTCCAATTAAGCCTCTTTTTCTTCCCAGTCTCAGGTATGTCTTTATCAGCAGCGTGAAAATGTGTAGACTCTTAAAAAGTTCTAATTTGTTTTATGTAGTTTTTTAAATTTGACTCCACAATAGCACATTATCACAACATTGATTCTGTCTGTAAGCATTGTATGTATATGTAAAAGCATTGAAACTTCCTTAATGAAGAGATGTTCTGTTTGTATATCGGCATTTGTGAAAGATGATAAAATTCCTCAAGATCTTATCTCTTTGGGCAACAGCAATAGGTGGTGGTGACATCATGGTTTTTGATTCATTTTATCAAGAGTTGGGTTTTCCATCATGGTATTTCAGATGACCACAGTTATAACGGTGGCTGCACACAGTTACCAACTATAGTGACATGTGTTTATACATTTCTCTTTTTTACCTATTTCTTTATGAATACAGTTCATCTCCTTATAACTCTGATATCCATGTGACTGTCATTAGTATACCTGACTGCTTAGGTATATTTGCAAAAATATGTAAGTTATTTTTGCCTATTCTATTTGTAAAGTGGCCTGTGAAGTGTTCTGTTTTGTTTTTATGTGTTTCTCACGTAAATTGCCTTTTAAAAATGTAAACAAGGGTATTTTTAAAAATTTTTTTTTGTAATTATACTTTTCTGATTTTGATAATTTGGGATTGTGATTTGGGGGATTGCTGACTAGGAATTTTGATCCTTAGGGATTTCAACATTTGGGATCATGGCATTTAAGATTGTGTCTTTTGGGATTATGGTACAACTCAACCAAGCTAATTAGGTATTTCCCCATTTTCTTAGATTTAGAACCCCTTAAAATGGATCAAACAGGAATTTGCTCTAATGTCATGACCCCATTAATCAATGTAACACTGATGACCAAGTTCTGGGTGGCATCTGCCATCTCATCCTGGATCAGAAGGGTAGCCCCATGGCTTCAGAACGTATATCTCCTCGATTAGATCTATGCTGTTTACCTAGTATATGCTTAGTATAAATGCTAATTTTCATCTCTATAACTAAAAGAGAAATTCAGCTCTTAAAAATGCCAGTCTGGGGCCAGATGAACACATTTTAAGAGTCTCAGATTTACCTACAACTTTCTGTGTGATCTTGGATAAGTCCTGAACTACTTCACTCCTCAGCTTTCTTATCCCTAATGGGCTTGATAATATCATCCATAGAAGTCTACTATGAGGATTATGTCTGATGTGACACTGTGCTCAACACTTTACAAGCATACTGTCTTCAGTGAGTACAATAATCTTTTCACTTTTGCAAAAGATTCTCATTTTTTCTTTAAATAAAGACATGTAAATGTGAGTGTAAAATAAAGTCATGGTGGGAAACAGTTTGGCAGTTCGTCAAAAAAGTAAATATAAGATCACTATATGACCTAACTATTCCATTCCTAGGTATATACCCAAAAAATGAAAACATGGTCATACCAAAAAATTGCACACAAATGTTTATAACAGCTGTATTTGTAACATTCAAAAATGTGTAAACAACCCAAAAGTCCATCAATTGATGAATGGATAAACACTATCAAATGTTATTCAGCAATAAAAAGAATTGAAGTACTAATACATTCTATAACACGGATGAACTCGAAAAACTTTATGCTAAGTGAAAGAAACCAAATATAAAAGACCATAGGTTATACGATCCCATTCATACAGAATATCCAGAATAGGCAAATCTACAGAGAATGAAAGTAGACTGATGGTTTCCTGGAGCTGGGGGAGAGGAGATGGAGAGCTAATTGGTAAGGAGCTTATTTGCGGGGCAGTTGATTAAAATATTCTAAAATTATGATGGCTGCATAACTCTGTAAACCTACTACAAACAATTGAATTACACAGTCAAAATGGGTAAACTTTATGGTATATAAATTATATTTCAATAAAGGTGTTTCAAGGACTATATGTAATGGTAATTGTATCTACTGTAAGTTCTTGGCTGGGATGCCTAACAGCTTCCATATTGCTTTGCATGTTATCAACATTTAAAAAGTAGCTATTGAATAAAGAACAAAATGTAGACGCCAAACTTTTCCACTGAAATTTCCTGTCATTGTCACAGTCTCTCTCTCCTAGCCCTAAATCAAGCTGAATCAAGTGCCAAAATAAGCCTAAAGAAGTTAAAAGTAGCCAACTTTTTTGCTGCAAATAGATATTGGTGTAGGAACTAGACCTTATGAGGTGTGGCTCTTTGACCCAAAAGAGCAGTCGTTTCCCACCCACAAATATATTCTCTTTCATCCACAACAAACAGTTGAAGACTAGAACTGCGTTTATAAGCGGTCGCCAGACTAAAAGATTTTATTTATTCAGCCACACCACTGTTAGAATGAATTTTTCCTCCATGGTTATGGGTTGAAGAAAGTAACCTAATTGATTCATTCATTTAATTAATATGTACAGATCACCCACACTGTACCAAGAACTAGTCCAGGTATTAAATCTACTTATTAATTTTCAGCATTACCAAACAAAAACATTTCATTTCTTCAAGATGACTCAGATGTGCTCATAAAGATTCAATAGGGATGTTAATTTATTTAAACAAGGTTCTGGCCAACCATCCAAATAAAGTAAAAAAGGAGCCTCTAGTTACTTAGACACAGCCTGAGATTTTCAAGCAAAGAATGGTGACACTTTACTGTCCACTAAGAAACCATTTCTTACTACTCTGGTCTTACGTCTTTTACTTACACTGAAGTATCATTAATCCAAAGAGAATGTGGAAAGGCATGTAATTTCCAAATGATAACCTGATTTTCCAAAAGCAAATTGCAAGTAAAATTTTGAGCACAATAAAGATAGAAATGGCACAGAAGAAGAGAGCGGATCCAATGAGGCACCAAACTTTAACCCTTGGCCCCCTCCACGCTGTACATTTTACCTTGGCCATTCCCTTCTGCTTTCAACTGGCTTCAATTACTCCTAGTTTTGGCTTCAGCAAACAAAGTATTGAAAACTCAATTTTCCATTCTTCAAAGTGCATTACTGAGAAAAAGTGAAATGCAAGGCAACAAAGAACATTTAATCATTAGGATCTTGCCCCTTGCTGTGGGGAAACCACACAGCTTGGCCCACTTCCAAAGCCAGAATTAATGAATGAGCAAGATTCTCAGGGAAAGCCTTTAACTACAGCTGCTTAGCCCAGAGAGCCTGCCCCTTTATTGCTCTTGGCATGTCTGCCTCTGTTTCTAATGGATCACCTTCCCTGGGGAATTTGCACAGAGAGAAAGGTGCAGCCTTATGAATTCATGTTTCCATTTCCTTTCTTTTCTTAAGAAACAGACTTCAGGAGATTTAATTATGCCAAAACAGAAAAGTCTTGAGTCTTAGGACCAAGACAGAAGTTAGTTGTGTTCGTCCTCTGCCATTTATTGTCTCTGAAGAATGTGGCACTTGCTTGTGGCTAAGGTTCTAGGCTACAGTATCTCAGACACAGAATCTTCCCTAAGCTCAGACCTCCAGGGAACCTGTAGCGGCAGCACCATGAACCCTCTCCCCATCCTCATACATCTTGAAAAGGTAGATCACCATTACGAGCCCAGCAAGGGCAACGCTGGGCTACTATCCTAGGAAGTGAAGCTGTCTAGACAAGCCAAGTTAAGAGTTAGTCGGCTTCTGTCTTAGAAATTCTCTCCTGATGGTTTCTTTCACTCAGGCTCCCGAAAAGCTAGTGCACGAAAACAGGCCTGACACTGCACTGTGACATTTGTTGTATGTTGCCACCCGATATCACACCCATCTAAATATTGAACGTCACTTCGATTTCCTTTTGGGGAATTCTTCTACCCTTTCTAAACATAGTCTTGCAAGGGTCATTAAATCGCCCTCCCCACCTCTAGCCAAAAGTGAGCACAGGACATAAGCTGGGGCCACATATGTTCTCGTACCCAAAGTTTTCTTCTTCAGCAGAATGATTCAAAACAAAAACTGAACACAGATTTTTTTTTTCCATGGGGGTGGGGAAGTGTTTAGAAGAAGGTTTTTTTTTTTTCAGTTCCCGATATAAAGAATCCACTTACCCGGCTCCCACTGCCCCCAACCACACACAGACAGCTGTTGTAGTCCCTTGCTGTCATTCCTCTTTCCTATTCCATGAGCAACTCCACAGCCTTCCAAACTCCCTCTGCATAAGTTAAGCAGACTCAGTTTCTGTTACTTGAAACCAAGCAGCTGCATCATAAGTTCAATTTTTCTCAGTTTAATAAAGCCAACTCAAAGATATAACTAAGAATCTGGCCTCTAAAGATGAACTATGTTTCCAATCCTTCAAGAAATTCTTAATAAATGTATTTTAGACTTGTTTACTATACAGTCTTTAAAAATCCTCTCTCTATATATATATATACACACACACACGTGTGTATATATGTATATACATATGTATGTGTATGTCTCTATACACACACAGAGATAATATATATGCATTATATATATAATAAAGAGAAAAACAATCTCATATGAGACAAAAACTGTTCTTTTGTAACTACTGCTTATACTTTATAGAAACTGTTAACTGAAATTTTAAAAAGTGACGTGGATTGCTCAAAAAATAGTAGGGTTATAAAAAATCCTCATATTTTCTGGCTCCCAGTTCAGACTGTGTTTGAGTACACAGAACACAAAATAATGAAACTAAATCTTTTAACACATACTACCAAAGTATTACAGGTTACTTACCTCATTTAATCCTCTTTAAAACCTGCTAAGATATTATTAGGCCTATGTTACATCACAAGGTAACTGGGGATTTTAAGTGAATTGCCTTGGTCCTCAGCTAGGAAATAACAAAGTAAAGCAATGCAAATCCAGGCAGTTTTGACTGTAAAGCCTGTGATTTTCACCCTATATCATGTTGACTCTCTATGGAAACAAACTCTTAATGGATTTAAGGCAGAATAAATTATTCAATAAATGTTACTTAATCATTGATGTAACACCACAGTGGGAGACAGGGAAGTAGATTCCTACAACGAAACCTAAATCAAAATTAATTCAGCATAGCTTGAAGTGTTTCATGTTTAAAAATGAAACAAAGCAAATATATAATAAAATATAGGCAAATTTTTTCTGATCTCAGGGTAAGGAAAGCCATTCTAAGCAGAAAAACAACGATGCATCTTAAAGAAAATTATTGCTGTATTTGACTACGTATCAGTTGAAAACATCTGTAGAATAAAAAGTAACATAAATTGAATTCAAAGACAAACAGGAAAAATATTTTCAGAGTACATTACACAAGATGAGTATTTTTAGTGTATAAATGTTTTTTTCTAAAACAAAAAGGGAATAAACCCTTCAATATTTTTATATTTATTTATTTATTTGAGAGGGAGTCTCACTCTGTTGCCAGGCTGGAGTACAATGGTGCCATGTCGACTCACTGCAACCTCCAACTCCCGGATTCAAGCTATTCTCCTGCCTCAGCCTCCTGAGCAGCTGGGATTACAGGTGTGCGCCACTACACCCAGCTAATTTTTGTATTTTTAGTACAGACACGGTTTCACCATGTTGGTCAGGCTGGTCTGGAACTCCTGACCTCATGATCTGCCTGCCTCGGCCTCCCAAAGTGCTGGGATTACAGGTGCCCAGCCTTTCTTGTTTTTAAAACAGGTCTCACTCTGTCACCTAGGCTGGAGTGCACTGGTGTATTCACAGCTCACTGCAGCCTCAGTCTCCCAAAATCAAGCAATTCTCCCACTTCAGCCTCCCAAGTAGCTGGGACCACAGGTGTGCTCCAACGTGCCCAGCTATTTTTTAAATTTTTTGTTTCCCTATGTTGCCCAGACTGGTCTTGAACTCCTGGGTTTAGCAGTCCTTCCCAACTTGGCCTCCCAAAGTGCTGGGGTTAGAGGCATGAGCCACCATACCCATCCTTCAAGTTTTAAAAATAGGCAATAGTCATGACCACTGAAATTACAGAAAAAGTCATATACATGAGCAGAATACATCTAATGATAAATTTAGATTCACTAATAAAAAACACAAAGTAAAGAAATTATAGGCTTCTATTTTTTACTTACCATATTGACAAAAGTTTGCATTAGTCATATTGAGAGGTGACAATGTGCTAGCAGCCCTCACTCTCGGCGCCTCCTCGGCCTCAGCGTCCACTCTGGTGGCCCTCAAGGAGCCCTTCAGCCCGCCACTGCACTGTGTGAGCCCCTCTCTGGGCTGGCCGAGGCCGGAGCCTGCTCCCTCTGCTTGCAGCGAGGTGTGGAGGCGCAGGCGGGAACCGGGGCTGCGCGCCGCGGTCACATTCCAGCGTGAGTTCCGGCGGCCACGAGCTCGGCGGGCCCCTCAGTCAGAGCGGCTGGCCTGCGCCTCCGGCCTAGGGCAGCGAGGAGCTTAGCACCTGGGCCAGCAGCTGCAGAAGGTGCGCAGGTTCCCCCAGCAGTGCTGACCGACCTGCGCTCGAGTTCTCGCGGGGCCTCAGCTGCCTCTCCGTGGGGCAGGGCTCGGGGCCTGCAGCCCGCCAAATCCGAGCCCGCCATATCCGAACCGCTGCGCCCTCCCCGACGGGCGCCGCCCCCTACTCCGTGGAGCCCGGTCCCATCGACTGCCCAAGGGCTGAGAAGTGCAGGCACGGCTGGGGACTGGTGGGCAGCTGTGCCTGCAGCCCAAGTGCAGGATCTGCTAGGTGAAGCTGGCTAGGCTTCTGGGTCGAGTGGGGACTTGGAGAACTTTTATGTCTAGCTAAGGGATCGTGAACGCACCAGTCAGCACTCTGTCAAAACGGACCAATCAGCGCTCTGTAAAATGGACCAATCAGCAGGATGTGGGTGGGGTCAGATAAGGGAATAAAAGCAGGCTGCCCAAGGCCGCAGTGACAACTTGCTAGGGTCCCTTCCAAACTGTGAAAGCTTTGATCTTTCGCTCTTTGCAGAAAATCTTGTTGCTAACTCTTGGGGTCCATGCTACCTTTAAGAGCTGTAACACTCACTGTGAAGGTCTGTAGCTTCACTCCTGTCAGCAAGACCACAAACCCACCAGAAAGAAGCAGCTCCAGACACATCTGAATGTCTGAAGGAACAAACTCCAGGCACACCATCTTTGAGAACTATAACACTCACCGCGAGGGTTCGAGGTTTCATTCTTAAAGTCAGTGAGACCAAGAACCCACCAATTCCGGACACAGTATCAACACTATTATAATACCAGATGCTGTGAAGGGTGCCAGAAACAATGTAAATTGGTACAACTTCTCCAGAAAACGCTTTCATATTATCTACCAAATGCTTTAAACAATGTGGATACAACTTGTCTCAATGGGGAAAACTTTTTAAAAGGCACTTGTTTTATGCAATACAATGCTATGAAGTTATTGAGTGACAAGATAATTTTCATCTTTTACATATATATATCTGTATTTTCCAAATTTTCACAATAAATGTATACAGGGAAGTATGTGTGTGTACATATTATAAGTAAAAATAATGTGTAAGTATAAAATTGTGTATATACACCTGCATGTAAATATATACATACATATATAAGGGTTTTAACATTTGTGCAAATTTAAGTTTATATACATTTAAGCATGTGTGCATGCTGAGAAGTTTAAACTCATTGGGATATACACAAGAAACCATTTTATTGTCATTCTACTCTGTCAAATTTCCTTTTCCCCTCCATATTGACACCTTAGGCATATTCCAGGATTCCTGAACACTTTCAGTTGTTTAAAAACACAGTCCTTTTGTTTTAAAAGAGTCTTTCTCCCCTGATTCAACCTCCTGTTTCAGCACCAAGCAGCATCCTAGCTTGGAACCTAAACTAGGGAAGGGGGTGTGGTCTACGCTTTCTCTTTCTAAAGCTTGGATGGGAACAGAGCACGGTGGGCCTCTGACACTCTCTGCTCCCTCCTTTCTGGACCTAGTGCTTCCGCCCTGGGGGCTAAAAAGAGGAGAGCAGAGCCAGGCGCGGTGGCTCACGCCTGTAATCCCAGCACTTTGGGAGGCTGAGGCGGGCGGATCACGAGGTCAGGAGATCAAGACCACGGTGAAACCGTCTCTACTAAAAATACAAAAAATTAGCTGGGCACAGTGGCGGCGCCTGTAGTCCCAGCTACTCGGAAGGCTGAGGCAGGAGAATGGCATGAACCCGAGAGGCGGAGCTTGCAGTGAGCCAAGATCTCGCCACTGCACTCCAGCCTGGGCAACAGAGCGAGACTCCGTCCAAAAAAAAAAGAGGAGAGCAGAAGGAAGCCCCAAGACTTGGGCTTCCCAGCCTCCCTTGGTTGTTAGGTACTTTTTCCCTGGGAACACTAGGGGGCAGTGGTGCCCTACGTGGTGCTCTAGAGGCTTAGCGGACCCTGCAGGACTCCTCTCCAGGGCTCCTGTTAGCAAGACTCAATGGTACATCCATCTCCCCCACATCCCTGCCTCTCTCCCACCACTCTGATGTTCCCTTGGAGCCTCTTGCTGCTGGAATTTCTACCCAAGCAACTATGTCGCTCTGGAAAAAGACCTCTGGAGATGACCACGTTAAAAGGAAAACCATACCCAGGTTAAATTTAACAAGAGTTTGAGCAAAAAACGAGTTTTCAATGGGGCAGCCTCTCGAGCCAGATCGGGTAGACACAGAGGGACTCCAGCACAGCCACATGGTGGAAGATTTATGGACAGAAAAAGGAAAGAGGCCTACAGGAAATGGAAGTGAGGTACAGAAACCTCCACTTGGCTACAGTTCTAATTTACTTTATTAGAATGCTGTTTGAAAAACTGACCCCGTTGACCAAAACTCAGTGATTGGCATAATAGTAGGTCACAGTCTGTTTACCACTCCATTAAGTTATAGTTCACTATGTACAGAGAAACTTTTAGGCTGAGCTTAAAATATGAAAGGAGGCAGCTTTAGACTGAACTTGATTTAACAATCTCATGTGGTTAGCTAAGAAAGAGAGAATAAAGAGAAGGCAACTAAATCCTTCTTGACACATCTGCTTCTCTTAATTCTTATCACTGTAAACTCTGGTCAACATTATCTTCTGCCTGGATTACTCGAAGAACCTCTTAGGTCCCTGCCTCCCAATCCCCCAACCCCAATCAATCTCGATCCTGCAAGCCAGCAGACTCATAAAACACACATCCAATTGTTTAAAGACCTGTTGTCAATGATTTCCCATTCCCTTATGATAAGCTCCAAACCTGCCCACAGGGGATACAAGATTGGCATCTGGCCTCTCTTCACCGCATCCTCTACCTCCATCTCCCTGTTGCATCCTCTCCAGTTCTAGCCAGACTGAATGTTCACTCCCCTCCAAGGGGCCCCACTCCTGCTTACCCTAAGGTCTCCATGGAGGTGCTTCCTTCTTCCCACCGCACTCTCTACCACCCCAGCGCTGTCACATCCTTACCTAATTCATGCCCCCCTCCTGCTTTCTATTTCGATTCAAGCTACACTCACAGGGCCCCCGTCCGAACACAAGGCAAGCTGTCACGTACCCTAACATCACCTGCCCTGCACTCACTACCATTTTGCAATCACTAATTTCTGTGCACTCTAAAAGGCAATGCTTTCACTGAAAGCTGGATTGTATCTTTCATATTTACAGAGGGGTATACCCCCGGGACCTAGCACCTAGTCACTTGATCCATAATAAGCCCTTAACTATAAATGAATTAATTCATATGGAAGCTTACTTCTGGGTATCTCTTAGGCTTCTCTGCAAGGCACTGATGGGTACAGGCAAACTGAATAATCTGAAAGAGTTACATTTAAAAAAGAGTATTTTCAAAAGAGTGAGCAGAACTTATGGAAGGCAACAAGGCCGGGGCAGCATCCTGGGGACAGGGACCCCAGGGAGCACTCACCACACCTTAGGTGTAAAGGGCAAGAGAAGGGAGCCGTGGGTAGTCAGGATCTACCCAGAGACAGAGCTGGATGGAGAAGGACAACTGGCCAGATGCAAACCAGACATGAGCCTGCAGTTCGGGAGGGAGTTAGGGGAATAAATACTCCAAGCTCTCTCTCTTACCCACTGGTATCTCCTGTTGGTGGCTTCCATGGCCTGAGCCAATTCAAAGCCAACAGCAGAAGAACACAGTGATGGGTCCACATAAACCAGGCCTCCAGTGTGCAGGGCAGGGTGGAGACGAATGGAGAGGAGTAGATTCAGAGCATCAGCACTGCATTAGCAGAGGCAGGTTGCAGCTCTTTGCTTCCTTGTATCCTCTCAGTGCCCAGTACATACAGTGTGTCCAAAACATTTATGAAAATGAGTAAGGTGAATTGAACCGAACTGAATTGAACTGCTTTGAACTGAATGGAACCAACCAGATTGCTGAATAGTTTCCAAGTCAGGATTTATCTCATCTCCAAGTTATAATCATGGATATTGCACCCCTGATTTCTGATACACTCACACCAAGCCTCCGGGTTTAACCGGAATTAGGAAGGCAAAATATCCCATGTTCCAAGCAATTGCAGTGAAGCCTGCAGTTTACTGTTACATGACATTTTATATGACTTGATGTTTTATCTTTAATGACTGGGTCTCCCTTCCCCCAAAGCGTATGGGGCATAATTTAGGCAAAGAAATATTGGTTACATCTGCAGTTTCAAACCAAAGAGGTAGTTAATGTTGCAGGTTTATATACATGCATTAAAATTAAAAAGTGCAACTTTTACTTGAGATTTCTTCATGCATTTAGTGGCAGCATCTATAAAGGCCTCCAGGTGCTGGTATTGGCTTGCACACGGCAGCACCTTGTGAATTATCCAGCTGGCAATTCACGGAGTGCCGCTTGTCAGAGCACAGAACCATTTGAATGGCAGCTCATGCTGGCGCAGGTGACATGCCAAAGGCAAGTCACTGGCATCCATTAGGAGGGCAGTCAACAGAGTTCAGGAATAAAAAGACTCAGTCAGGCCGAGTCACAGTGACTCAAAAATAGCCTGCCCGATAATCAGTTATCTTAGTGGAAAACATTGCCAGACTTTTAATTTCAGGTAACCAGATTACTGGATTATCCTGCTTAACCCATTTTGTTATTTTAATGTAGGTCCACCTTAAGAAAAATAATGTTTAAGCCCAGAAATGAAACTTGAACATAAAGCAAACAGTTGGACTAGAGAGTCTTTTATGACTCCAGTACTAGAAACAGGACTCACATCATCTGCTATAGGAGAACTACTCCTTGTCAGACTTTCTGTATAATAATGAAAATCATAACAGTGATTTCACCCACCGTTTAAAGTATTCCATGCAATTAAATCACGCTATAATAGGATTATAGTGGTTGCACATGGGCTAAAAAACAACCTACTTTGAGGTCAAGGTTCTCTGAGTCTGAACTGATAGGACAACACACACATACACACACGAAAAAAGTCACAGAAGTCATGTTTTGTACCATTAACCATAAAATAACATCAAGGTCTAATCAGTTGTGTCATATACAGAAACTCAGAAAAAAATTACAGCATTCCCTAAAACCTTACCTCATCTACACATTTCAACAGAACAGTGATTTTAAATTCTGTCAAATAGCATAAAGTGGGGAAGAGATTTGAAAATGGTGAGGAGACTCTTTAACCCAGAAGTACACATTTTATTTTAATCAAAGCTATTCAGAAATTATTAGCCCCCTGGAAAGTCCTGAGAGAGGTACTGGAACCAAAAGAACAAGGGCAAGGAGGAGGAACCCCCTGAATGAGATCCAGGTGAACATCCCCTGGGGGGGTCTCCGATAAACCCGCCAACGCCCCTCTACCCCTGTAAAACCTACATTTGAACACCTGCCACGACAGAAAATACTGAAGTCAGATTGAGACAGCACCAACTGGGTGACACCCTCCCTCTCCTCCCCATCCTCTTCTCCTTGGCCCAATACCTGAGGAAAAAGAAGGAAAACTGGTAAGCAGTACACTGGGATGGGAGGGCCCACCTCTTCATGGTCACATGATCGTGAACTACAGCTCAGACCTGACCTTGGCGGAGGGAAGAAAATCTAATGAGGATCTGAGATCAAAGTTTTGACTTGGACCACACTAGATTTTTCAATCCCTGAAATGAGACATTTTTGACATTGAAAGTGACTTTGTAGTCATAGGATTTTCCTAAGATATTATCACAGGACAGGAAAGTGAGAGTCAATGGATCAGAGAGGCAGCAGGTAGCATAAAATAATGTTATTTTTTCTTTGCACCCAATTAATACTAGCAAGAAAATTGTTACACGTGGTACTGAGAGTTCACAGTCCCAACAGCCAATATTAATACCAATATTAATATCGACCTCTGCCCCCACTGCTCCCTGAGCCCCACAAAGCACTGTATGAGGCTCTCCATGCAGGCTGTGTGCCCTCAAGCCAATCCCTTCCTCCAGGGAGGAGTTTCTCTACTTGGTCAGTCTGAGACATGCACACATTCATACATTCATGAATTGAAGATCAAGCCACAAGATTGATGGTCCTACTGGTTCTACTGTAATCAAGTAGAGAGGTAAGAATCATTTCCCAAAAAGACGGGATGCTGGAAAAAAAAAAAAAAAAAAAAAAAAGACGGACATTACAATACCAAACGTGTGGCCTACCACATCAGCTGACCCGTATTTACTTGTTCTGTTCTCAATTGTCAGAAAGCATCTACTTCTGCCTTTTAAACTAACCTACTTTTTAAACTTTCTTTAATAGCAGGATTGATTCAGAGAATCAAGAAGCAGGATGTCAGCTAAGGCAGAGTAAACGTGAGGTAGACTTAAAGCAAGCTGATGTAAATTTAATTCCTGGTTCTTCCAGCAACCTGTACTGTTTGTACCAAATCACTTCATATCTCTAAGCTTTAAAACTCCTATAAGTCTTACAAAATTAACCTTAAAAGAGGGAAAAATAGTCATTGGCCACATGAATGACCTCAGAAACAATTTAATACTTCCAAGCCTCACAAGTTTCTTTTTTTTTTTTTTTTTTTTTGAGTTAGAGTCTCACTCTTCCTCCCAGGCTGGAGTGCAGTGACACAACCTCAGCTCACTGCAACCTCCGCCTCCCAGGTTCAAGCAATTCTCTGCTTCAGCCTCCTGAATAGCTCAGATTACAGGTGCCCAACACCATGCCCACCTAATTTTTGTATTTTTAGTGGAGATGGGGTTTCACCATCTTGGCCAGGCTGGTCTTGGACTCGTGACCTCAGGTGATCTGCCTACTTCAGCCTCCCAAAGTGCTGGGATTATGGGCGTGAGTCACCGCGCCCAGCCACAACTCTAAAAATCTTACAAAATAGGGCTGGGCACCATGATTCATGCCTGTAATCTCAGCACTTTGGGAAGCTGAGGCAGGAGGATCATTTGAGCCCCAGAGTTTGCAGCTGCAGCGAGCCATGATCACGCCACTGCACTACAGCCTGGGCAACAGAGTAAAACCCTGTCTTTAAAAACTACAATAAAAACTTACAAAATTAATCTAACGAGGGAAAAGAATAGTCAACAGCCACATGAGTGACCTCAGAAACAACTTTTACATATTTGATTTTCCTTAGAGAAATAAGTATATAGTCTACATTATTGTGCATTCATTAGATTTTAAAGATAACATCAAGGAACCTAAAACTCAACCTTATTTTGTTAAACAGTAAAGACGCCTACTTTGTTCTATATAATAAACTGCCCAGGTAAAGGTTTAAATATAAGAGAGAAAAAAAAGTAGAAATACATAGAAACAAACACCAAAAATTCTAAGGAAAAGGCAGAGATAAGCACAATCAAATTAAAAAGTCAAACCCAGAAAAACAAGCATCACAGAACCTGGAGCAATACAGTGACTTCTGTAGAATAGGAGCACCATCTTGTGGAAGGTAAGGATACTGCAGCTGAAGGCTTCTGACACCTTATTTCATTTTCTCAACTATGCAATAATTGTAAACAGCAATATCACTTTCTTGGTACTTTTCCAATGGACCAAGTGAAATTAAGTAGAGGAACAGACCCAATGTATGGACTGCAGGTTCCCCAATTCTTAGACGAAATAATGGTTCATAGAATGTCTTCAAAACATCACAAATATGAGACACACATGAAAACATTCAGAATAAATCTAAAGGCAATGAAATTGTGAGGCTGTCTTAAGATTAAGTTTTCTGTGGCTTGTTTCATTGATCTCGATTAACTACTGTATTTATTTGAATGTGAATATTTATAGAGCATATGTTACATACCCCAGATACCACTATGGGTGTGTGCATGCGCACGCGTGTGTGTGTGTGTTGCATGATTCCATTCATATCAAATGTCTAAATAGGAAAATCCATGAGAAAGAAATTAGATTAATGATTTCCTAGGCTTGAGGTTTGGGAGCGAATGGTGGGGATGATGGCTAATTGATACAGGCTTGCTTTTGGGGGTGATAAAGAGGTCTTAAAATTGATGGCTGCTTGGGAGGCCAAGGTGGGCGGATCACCTGAGGTCAGGAGTTCGAGACCAACCAGCGTGGCCAATGTGGTGAAACCCCATGTCTACTAAAAAGAAAAAATTTAGCCGGGCATGGTGGCACACGCCTATAATCCCAACTACTCGGGAGGCGGAAGCAGGAGAATAGCTTGAACCCGGGAGGTGGAGGTTGCAGTGAGCCAAGATCACACCACTGCACTCCAGCCTGGATGACAAGAGTGAAACTCCATCTCAAAAATTAAAAAAAAAAAAAAAAATTGATGGTTTCCATGGTTGCAAAGCTCATGAATGTAGTAAAAGTCATTGGAGTATTCACTTTCAAGGGGTGAATTCTATGGTAAATAAATTATATATAAATAAAGCTATTATCAAAACGTATCTGTAAAGAAAATGCATCAGAATTTCGTTGGGACATTTTTGAATATGTGTAAGATAGATTAAAACTTGCATTGATAAATATTTGTACACAGTTCTTGTTGAAATATGTGAATAAAATGTGTTCTGTGAAGGACTACCAATATTTGCTTGGTCTGTGTACCACATAGATTAGTCCATACATATGATATAAAAACAAATTGTAATTTACTCCTATAGTCAAACAAATGTTGTTCTTTGACAGAGTGAACTCAAATCACTTACCTGTTTTGTGAAGCTGCGAGATACCAGTTTGGGTGCTGGAGACACAGCAGTGAATAATACAAGGGCCTTGGCCTTTTGGAGCTTTTGTTCCAGTGAGAGATAAATGATCAAGAGGCAAGTAATTATAAAGTGCCGTATGATATAAGGTGTTATAATGCTAAATAAAGCAGTGTGGCAGACAGGAAGTGTAGGGATGAGAGAAGGAACTGCTGTTTTCTACAGGGTGGATAAATTAGTGAAAACTAAGCAGAGACATGAAATAAGCAAGGGAGTGAGTCATGTGGTTATGGGGGAAGGTAGAACCAAAGGCAGCTAATAAACGAGGTGCTTAGGCTCTGAAATCAGACACACCTGAGCCAGAATCCCAGCTCTGCCATTTACCAACTCTGTTATTTAAGCTCCCTAAGCTTCAATTTCTTCATCTATAAAGTGAGACAAATAATGCATTATCCAACGTTGCAAAGGTTAAATGCACATAGAATGCTTTGCACAGGGCCAGCCACATGACAGATGTACAGCAACTGTAGCCAACACCTATGTCAGTTTGACCACGTGAACATGTAGACAGATATTTGAACACTCTTCCTGTTTCATTTTTATGGGATTTTCAATAATAGCTAACATTTATTGACCGCTTACTCTGTACGTCTTAAAACCTCACAATGTCAAAAAAGGGTAACATTATTTTCATTTTATAGATGAAACTGAGGCTCAACAAAGTTGAGTAGCTTGTTCATGTTCATGAACACAACTAACTGTGAGCCAGAAATTAGACAAAGGCAGTCTGACTACAGAATCTATACTCTTTGCCAGGATGCAAAACTAGCCCTCAATTAGAACGCATGCAAAGCAAGTGTCTGAAGCCAAAACCCAAACTCATGCCTCCATTTCTTCCCACTCTGCTTAACTCTCACTCAGAAGTACTTGATTTAATCATGCTACAATTCAAGTTTGACAGTTAAACCAAAACTGCACATATATGCTGCCAAAACAAGTGGTCACTGTAAAGATTTCAAATTGCCTGATCCAGTTGTTTTTCCATCCACGATAGCAACTCATTATGGAGATGTGAAATCCATGTAGTCCACTGTAATCGACTTCTTTTGAAACATGGAATGGATAAAAACAGGAAACACTAGAGCCAATAACACACAGTAAGAATAAGTTTTCTGTTTTGTTTTTTTGTTTTTTTTGTTTTGTTTTGTTTTGTTTGAGATGGAGTCTTGCTCTGTCACCTAGGCTGAGGTGCAGTGGTGCAATCTCGACTCACTGCAACCTCCACCTCCCAGGTTCAAGTGATTCTCCTGCCTCAGCCTCCCAAGTAGCTGGAATTACAGGTGCACCATGCCCGGCTAATTTGTTTGTTTGTTGTTTGTTTGTTTGTCTTTAGTAGAGATGGGGTTTCACCATGTTGGCCAGGCTGGTTTCAAACTCCTGACCTCAGGTGATCCACCCACCTTGGCCTCCCAAAGTGCTGGGATTACAGGCATGAGCCATTGCACCCAGACAGAATAAGGTTTTTTTTTGTTTGTTTTGTTTTTTCAGATGGAGTCTTGCTCTGTCACCCAGGCTGGAATATAATGCAGTGGCACGATTTCGGCTCACTGCAGCCTCTGCCTCCCGGGTTCCAGTGATTCTCCTGCCTCAGCCTCCTGGGCAGCTGGGATAACACGCACACACCACCACGCCTGGCTAATTTTTTTTATTTTTAGTAGAGATGCACTTTCGCCATGTTGGCTGGTCTTGAACTCCTGACCTCAGGTGATCTGCCCACCTCGGCCTCCCAGAGTGCTGGGATTACAGGCATGAGCCACTGCGCCCAGCCCAGAATAAGTATTTTTAAGTAAATCCTCGTGATATGGTTTGCTGTGTCCCCACACAAATCTCATCTTTTATTGTAGCTCCCATAATTCCAATGCATCATGGGAGGGACCTAGTGGGAAGTAATTGAATCAGGGGATGGGTCTTTCCCATGCTGTTCTAGTGATAGTGAATAAGTCTCATGAGATCTGGTGGTTTTATAAAGGGCAGTTCCCCTGCACACACTCTTACCTACCACCACGTAAGACATGCCTTTGCTCCTCCTTCGCCTTCTGCCATGAATGTGAGGCCTCCCCAGCCATGTGGAATTGTGAATTCATTAAACCTCTTTTTCTTTATAAATTACCCAGTCTCAGGTATGTCTTTGTTAGCAGTGTAAGAATGAACTAATACAGTAAGGATACATATTTTTAAGTTAATCCTTGTTTCAGTTGTGTGCATGCATGTGTGAGCACCATGTAGGCTCTGTGTTGTGATGCAAAAATGCACTTTTTACAGTTGGTCTTAATCTAAATACCTTGAAACAAACTGATGTAGGGGATACTCTTTGATCCTTTCAAAATATGATTGGTTGCCCACTTATGCGCCTTTTGCTCTCCAGGCTGGTCGGTTTAAATCATGTACCTATAAGATAAATTATCAAAATGGAGTTTTCATTTTTTGTTCAAACATGTTGCTATCATGGATCGATGACATCTTTACCTATGTGTCAGAAAACCTGGATCAAGTGTAAAATTTTTACTATTTTAGTGGTTATGATTCTCCCACAAAACCTGTCAGATTTTCTTTCATTGAGCAGACAAGTTATTTTAGCATCAAATATATATCACCTCAATTTACTAAGTACGAAAGTTGTGTCACACACTAAAAACAAAACAAAACAAAACAAAACAAAAAAACCCTCTTGCCTTAAAGAGACAAACTGGTTTTCAACAAGCAGGTGAGTTCATAGACCACATGCTCAGCCATTCTCATGCATTTTTCAGAGTTGAAAATGTCATACATTTGTATAATTTATTTGTAAGGCACTGACAACTGACAATAATGGAAACATTATGATCTGATTATTTCCTAAAGTAATTCATTTAAGCAATTCAAGTGGTTGAAATTTAAGGGTACAAAACATCGTGTGACACTAATAAAATTTTATTATTGTTGTTAAGCTTACATAATTTAAAACACCTATTCAATTTAAAATATATAGCTTACTTCCTTATAACATAAATTTGATCTTTTAGTAATCGGTCAAAAGATGCTTTGGTAACTTTAGAATTTTCTTTATAAAATATAATTACCCAGAAACAGTGTTAAAATTGTGCTATACATTCACCACCCATTTTCTGTGACAGATAACATTTGTCTGGGTAGCCCAGGTATAGTTTCAGAATTCCCCTCCACACTGCAACCACTACCAACTGAATAGAGTCGACATGGATTAAATGTATTTGTCCTTCCTATCATTAACCATTATATTGTCTAAAATCAACATTTTGGGGTTCAAGTTCTATATCTTAGACTGTCCCTGGCACTTGAAACAGAACAACAATCCAATGTCATTCAATGTGCTTTGTTTTATGGTTTAGAATATAAGGTCACAGCATATTGCGTAACAAGGGAACCAATAGCTTCTCTTGCATAAAATAGTTATGATTAATATGACCAAGTCATGAGAAATCTAGCTTATCCCCTCAAGTGTTTTCCCCACTGAACAACCAACACTCAAATCTTTTGTCAAATCAATAGATCCTCAATTTTAGATCTAAACAAAATAGATACTATATAACTAATAAACATGATACACCATATCAACAGAATAAAGGACAAAAACTATATGATAATAGATGCAGAAAAAGCACTTCATAAAATTCAGCATTTCTTCATGATAAAAGCTCTCAACCATGTAAGTATAGAAGGAACATACCTCAGCACAACAAAAGTCATATATGACATATCCATAGCCAATGTCATGCTGAATGGGGAAAAGTCAATAGCTTTTTTCTCTAAGAACAAGAACAAGATAAGGATGCCCACCTTCACAACTCTTACTCAACATAGTACTAGAAGTCCTAGCCAAAGCAATCAGGAGAAAGAACCAGCATCCAGATGAGAAAGGAGGGAGTCAAATTATCCCTGTTTGCAGATAACAGAATTTTATGTAGAGAAAGACACAAAGACTCCACCAAAACAAAAAACATTAGAACTGAAAAACAAATTCAGTCAAGTTACAGGATACAAAATCAATATATGGAAATTAGTAGCATTTCTATACACCAATAGCGAACTCTCTGAAAAAGGGAATTGAGAAAGCAATCACATTTACAATAGCTACAAAAAATAAAACAAAATACGTGAGGATAATTTAACCAAGGAGGTGAAAGAGTTCTACAATAAAAACTATAAACCACTGATGAAAGAAATTGAAGAGGACACAAAAAATGGAAAGACATCCATGTGAATAGATTGGAAGAATATTGTAAAAATGATCATACTACCCAACATGATCCACAGATTTAATGCAATCTCTTTCAAAATAGCAATGACATTCTCACGGGGGGGGGGGGGGGTGGAAAAACACTCCTAAAATTATAATGGTACCACAAAAGACCCCGAGTAGCCAAGGCAATCCTGGGCAAAAAGAGCAAAGCTGGAGGCATCGCATCATTTGACTTCAAAATATACTACAAAGCTAAAGTAACCAATACAATCTAGTATTGGCATAAAAACTGATATATACACCAACATAACAGAATGGAGAACTCAGAAATAAATCCACGTATTTACAGCCAACTGATTTTTGACAAAGACACCAAGAATATATACTGGGGAAAGAAGAGTCTCTGAACAAATAATATGAAACAGTATATTTCTATGCTGAAGAATGAAACTAGACCCCTATCCCTCACAAGTACAAAAATAAACTCAAAATGAATGAAATATTTAAATGTCAGACTCAAAACTAGGAAACTACAAGAACAAAATACAGAATAAAGGCCTTAAGGCATTTGTCAGGGCAAATATTTTATGGATGAGACTTCAAAAGCACAGGCAACAAAAGAAAAAAAAATACACGAATATTTTTGTGTATATTTTGTGACATAAAATTGGAAAGTTTCTGCACAGAAAACAACCAACAGAGTGAAAAGACAACTTGCTGAATGAGAGAAAATACTTGCAAACTATTCATCTGACAAGGGATTAATATCCAGAATACATACAGAACTCAATTCAACAGCCAAAAAAAATAAAAATAAATAATGTGATTTAAAAATGGACAATGGGTTGGGTGTGGTGGCTCATGCCTGTAATCCCAATATTTTGGGAGGCCGAGGCAGGAGGACCACTTGAGGTCAGGAGTTCAAGACCAGTCTGGCTAACATGGTGAAACCCCATCTCTTCTAAAAATACAAAAATTAGCTGGGCATCATGGCATACACCTGTAATCCCAGCTACTTAGGAGGCTGAGGCAGGAGAATCACTTGAACCCAGGAGGCAGAGTTTACAGTGAGCCGAGAACACGACACTGCACTGCAGCCTAGGTGGCAGAACGATTCTCCATCTCAAAAAATAAAAAATATAATGTAATAAAAATAGGCAATCATCTGAATAGACTTTTTTTTTTTTTTTTTTTTTTTTTTTAACAGAGACTCATTCTGTTGCCCAGGCTAGAGTACAGTGGTGCGACCTCGGCTCACTGCAACCTCCTCCTCTCAGGTTCAAGTGATTCTCCTCCCTCAGCCTCCCAAGTAGCTGGGATTACAGGCACAGGCCACCATGCCCAGCTAATTTTTGTATCTTTTAGTAGAGACAGGGTTTCACCATGTTGGCCAGGCTTGTCTCAAACTCCTAACCTCAGGTGATCTGCCCACCTTGGCCTTCCAAAGTTCTGGGATTACAGGCGTGAACCACCACTCCCAGCCTGAATAGACATTTCTCAAAAGAAGACATACAAATGGTCAACATGAAAAAATGCTCAACACTACTCATCATCAGGGAAATGCAAATTAAGCCAAAATGAGATACCATCTTACTTCTGTTAGAATGGCTATTACTAAAAAAGGACAAAAAAATAAATTCTAATAAGTATGCAGAGAAAAGGAAATCCTTATACGCTGTTGGTGGGAATGCAAATTAATGTAGCCACTATGGAAAACAGTATGGAGGTTCCTCAAAAACCTGCAAATTGAACTACCATCTGACCCAGCAATCCCACTACTGAGTATATATTCAAAGGAAAGGAAATTGATATGTCAAAAATATATCTACTCTCCTATGTTAATTGCAGCACTATTTGCAATAGCCAAGATAAGAAATTAACTGAAATGTCCAGCAAAAGAAATGTGGTGTGTGTGTGTGTACATATATGTATATACATACATACATACACATATATACATATATATGTGTATATATACACACACACACACAGTGAAATACTATTCAGCCATTAAAAGAAAAAATCCTGTTATTCACAGCAACATGGATGAGCCTGGAGAAGATCATGTTAAGTGAAATGAGCCAGGTACAGAAAGACAAATATCACATGTTCTCATTCATATGTGGAAGCTAAAAAATTTGGTCTCATAAAAGCAGAGATTAGGATATAGTTACTAGAGGCTGAAAAGCAGGGAGATATGGAGAAGTTAATTAACAGATACAAAACAGTTAGATAGGAATAAGTTCTAGTGTTCTATAAATAGTGTTCTAAATAAATTATTATTTTACCAACCACCTTGGTAAAAATTGAACATTGTAATTATTTACATATTTCCCAATATTAAAACCCGGTAATTCTAGTATTAGAATCATACTTACCTGGTAGAAACTAGCAAATAAATTTTTGAATTTTACCTTCATGAATTCCTAGTCAATACATCTCAGGATTGTTTTTAACTTTATGTTTATAAAACACCACTTTTCAATGGGAAAAAACTTCTACCAGTAAAAGAATAAATTAAAAATTCAATAGGTACTACACAGAACAACCTGTGTATGCACATGTACATATATTATGTATTTAATATATAATACATATATATGTTACAAACACATACCTAAAAATATGCTATTTGCATACACACATAACTACATGCCCAGTACTTGCTTGTTACAAATACATTAATAAATAGAGTAAAGCTTCAAGTTGTTCTACATTGATGCAGAATTCATAATAACTCGCCAAACTTGGAGAAGACATTTGTCTTTGGATCATAAGAAAGAATATATCTATTAAGCAAATTTGGTTAGCAAGAATTGGAGAAGGGGGCTGCACATGGTGGCTCATGCCTGTAATCCCAGCACTTTGGGAGGCCGAGGCAGGCAGATCACCTGATGTCAGGAGTTCAAGACCAGCCTGGCCAACATGGTGAAACACTGCCTCTACTAAAAACACAAAAATTAGCCAGGCACAGTGGCGGGCATCTGTAATCTCAGCTACTCGAGAGGCTGAGACAGGAGAATTGCTTGAACCAAGGAGGTGGAGGTTGCAGTGAGCTAGAAATTGTGCCATTGCACTCCAGCCTGGGTGACAAGAATGAGACTCCATCTCAAAAAAAAAAAAAAAAAAAAAAAAAAAAAAAAAAAAAAAAAGAATTGGAGAAGGGAACTATGGAAGAATGCCTTATGCTGTTTAAGAGAACAAACTTTTTCAGGTACATTTGGAGTGTCTATTTGAACACATGGTGTTTTTATTTACATATATGGAGTGAAAATACTGATTAAAGATGTTCAGCAAAACAACTTGAATAAAAATGGTTCATAACTTTAATGCATTTATAAATACTTAGCACACACCAAATATAAACAATAAAATACCTTGGGGAAAGTGATGCTAAGCTATAAAAGGTTGGCTATAATTTATGTTTTCGTATGCAGCCCAGCATTTTAACCTTGGGCATTTTTTCTTGCTTAGCAGAGTATCTGGGCCACTTACTTCTTTTATTCTCCTAGAATCAAAAAGGTGCAAAAATCATTTTTACACAAGCCTAATAAAATAATTATGAAATAGAATGTTCCCCCTGTCCAAATTATATAATATTCTCCAAAAGCAATTATCAAAGATCTGGATACTGTCTGCTGTTTTCAATTAAATGCCCCATTACTTCCTGACACTGTCATGATTACTGAGAGTAGGTGGTTTCACACTAATTAGAGCTGTTCACAATACATAATGCCAGAGATGGCCATTCTCACTTGCACTCTGAAGAATGTAATTCAAACAACTTGCATGATTAATGATCCTGCTCTTTGTAATCTTGCGCAAATGCCTACAAAAGGCACAGAATACCATCTGAAGAAAATATCTGCTTTACCCCAACATCAGCAGTACTCTGGGAGAATATAATTTGAGTTTCTTTTAGAAGAAAGCATAGGTTTAATTTAAAGAATGTATATTGTGGTTATTTGGTGGTTGGGGGTAGCAATTGGATTTCTGCCCAATTAATGACAATAAATGCAGAAAACTGATGTGATCCCCTTGAATAAATGACTGCAACTTATACATTCGTGTTCCTGCCCAATAGATGTAATCTGTCTGAGTTTTCTTGTCTTCATAGTAAAAAAAAAAAAAAAAATGAGGTACATATTGTTTTGAGAATTAGAGAGATTATACAAAGTTTCTAGCACATGATAGGTGCTAGTGAAACGGCAGGTTAGTAAATGGTCATTGGATAATCCATTCAGGCTCTTTTATTCTTGGGATGAACACATATGGCACAATAGGGGAAAATTTTCCTCTCACACCACACTTCTTGACATTTCTTAAAGCATGTGCTATACTCTGGATTCCCAGAGATGAATGTTGGTGATTTGTGATAGCGTATACTGAAAGGATTTTTTTTCTGAATCTAACCACACATTTGTACATTGTGTAACAAATGTACACAAATTCATATCATGCAATTTGCTCTTGAGAATTTCAAGGACAGCATCTACCCTGCCCTTTTCCCCAGTAAAGGACCTTGTAACTAGGATAATGTTTCTGTCCCTTAGCCTTAAATACTGTGAGACGGTATCTCCATAGAAGACTTTAAAAACACAGATATATTATTCTTTGGATCCCTTGATCAATACCTTCTCTTCACTGTCCTAGCTCTCTCTTGCCAACCAAGACTACATTGTCAGTAGTTAATTTTGAACCTCTGATACTGCTGAAGTCCCTCTAATAGCTGCTTAAACACCTTGTCCTTACTTGATAATGCTTTTAGGAAAATGACTACAGGACTTGTCCTACCCAATGCATAAAAGGCGGCAAAGGTCATTTTAGCTGCTAATTCCTAATTCTACAACCGACCTGCTCAAAACAAAACACACACATCCCCTCATCAGTAGATCACCCACTGTTGACTAGTTTGCCATTGGACAGAGTTTAGATGCCAGCTCCCTATTAATTATGCAGGACCTGCTCAGGGAAGCTGTAAAACTACTGATCAGCCAAGGGTGGAAATGTGCTCCTGTGGCAGGTAGCATTTCTGCTATCACAAATATCCTTTAAGTTAAAAGTAAAAACTCTCTTTTTGGCATTATTGTTTTCAGTAAGAACCTACAGCATGGAATGAAGGGAATTACTCAAATATTCAGTCCAGGATCTAATTCCTAAACATCGGATTAAACCTAAGGAGATGGATACTATGCTTTTGAATGGAAACCGTTCTCTGGATTTCCAAAGGAACACATCACGTCACTCGACAATTTCTCAGAATAACTCAGACTATATCACCTTTTATATTTAAAAAGATATCCAAAGATCCTAGAATAGTACTTTATACATACTAGCTATTTAGTATGTGCTATAATTGTTAAAATGGTGGGCAGAAGAAACACATTAACTGTGTTCCATTAAGTTTGCTTTCAGATAGAAAAGCTCAAGTGTTTTGAGTAAGTTTATCAAACAATTCAGCTATTTCAACATCATAACCAAAATATTCTGCAATCAATGTCATGCAGCTATTTAACAATAAACCACAAGGAAAGTATGCAAAATTTTGAAGCACAGAATTGGTTATCCATTATAATTAATCATGGTTATAAATAGTCTTTAATTACTAATTTGCTTATTTGTAGTTTAGGCTTCCCACGACCCGTCAATCCTACCAGGAAATCCTAATTCCCATCTAGTGGCCAAATTGATGATGTGACACATGTTAAAGAGCCCTAAAAATCAAAGTGCTGGCCGAGCACGGTGGCTCACGCCTGTAATCCCAGCACTTTAGGAGGCTGAGGCGGGCGGATCACGAGGTCAGGAGATGGGAGCATCCTGGCTAACACGGTGAAACTGCGTCTCTAGTAAAAATACACACAAAAATTAGCCGGGTGCGGTGGCGGGCGCCTGAGGCAGGATAATGGCGTCAACCGGGGAGGTGGAGCTTGCAGTGAGCCGAGATTGCGCCATTGCACTCCAGCCTGGGCGACAGAGCGAGACTCTGTCCCAAATAAATAATAAATAATAAAAGTGCAACTCAGAAGAATATTATCTATATTCAGCATCATCCGCATCCCTGAGTGACAATTCATTGTCATTTTACACATTTCTGGTGTCACACAGAACTCTCAAGGTCGTTTCCTCAGGACATGGTGTTGATCTCACCCTAGTCTTCCAACATTAAAGAAACTCTCTTCAGCTGACACGCGTGCTTAGATGACATTTAGAATAACATTGACCTAGAGTTATTCTTCTCAAAGATAATGGTAATTGTATTAGTTCATTTTTACACTGCTATAAGGAAATACCCAAGACTGGGTGATTTATAAAGGAAAGAGGTTTAATTGACTCACAGTTCTGCAGGGCTGGGGAGGCCTCAGGAAACTTACAGTCATGGTGGAAGGGGAAGCAAACATGTCCTTCTTCACAAGGTGGCAGGAGAGAGAATTGCAGAGCAAAGGGGGAAGAGCCCCTTATAAAACCATAAGACCTTATGAGAACTCACTATCATGAGAACAGCATGAAGTAACTGCACCCATCATTTAATCACTTCCCATAAGGTCCCTCTCTTAACACGTGGGGATTACAGTTCAACATGAGATTTTGGTGGGTTCACAGAGCCAGACCATATCAGCAGTTGAGGAAATGGCCAGCTTTCTTCTCACCCCTAAAATCACACCATATAATCAGTCTCCTCTTAAAGTAAACCTAGTCTACCTGTAAGAGCACTGGTATTCCAGGGAATAGCAAACCATCTGAGGTCTTAACTTTGTCCTGTGATATAACCCAACACCATTAGATGGCAGCAATGGCAAGTGACTGTGTCGTCATGACTCAGTTTTTTAGGCGGACTGGAGCAGCACTTGGGAAAGTAAAGCAGTCTCTATGATGAAAGGTGAGACAGGCTCCTGGAATAGTGTTTCAATATACCTAAATTTTAATTTTCTCCTACCGTTCCCCATAAGATAGCTTGTTTTTGTATAGACCCTTCTGTTCTCTGGGAAAAAAATGTCTCTGGGTATTCAGTGTGTGACAATTCCAAAAAACAATGGAACAATAGGAGTTCTTAAAGCATTTTATTTAAGTTCAAGTTTTACTATTGAAAATGCCTCCTTCCCCTATTGTGACATGATGCTTGGCTCCATGTAAGGTGAGCAAACTTAAGTCTTGTTTCATGAAGCTATTTATGTCAAAGTTTGGTGAAATGCCTTGAGCAAAATGAATTAGTGAGTTACCTAAAATCATTACCTCACTTACGTTAAATCAAATCAGCATGATCCATTGCAACAGCGTATTTGCCCCAGTATTTTTAACTTCCAATAACGCTTGAACAGTCAAAAGGCTGTGATACGGCAATGGAAGAACACTTTTACAACATTCACTTCTACTCAGTTGGGTTGAATTCTCTTAGCCAACATTCTGCTGTAATTGACTAATTGTAGTTGTCCCTCTGAGAGAGAGAGGAGCATGCAAATAAAGCCTCCATAGAAACAGCTACACAGCTCCAGGCTCCTTCTCCTTTTTGAATGAACTAAGATCCACAAGTTGTTTCTGGCACTGAGGACAGCTCCTCCAGGCATTTGATGTGCTAAGCACTTGAATTATATTATCTCACTTGGCACTGCCAAGAACCCTATGTTATCATCCTCAGTCCATAGACAGGAAACTAAGGCTCAGAGAGATTGAATAACATGCCCAAGATCCCACAACTACTAAGTGGTGGAGGACTGCCAACTCCAAGGGAAGACACTCCTCCATGGCTGCAGACATGGTAAGGTGGGAAACAACTCACCGACACATGCTGAGGTCAGCCCAGGCCCCTGCCCCTGCACACACAAGGGACAGTTTCCCATCCTGCTCAGCTGATAGAAAGGATCAGAAAGTGGATGGTGGGAAAATATGTGTCTTACCCCCTCCCAAAATCAACCCAGTAATTCTGCAACTACTCCCTACCTATACCCACAACAATTGGGCATGCTCCTTTCTGTATTTACAGGGGAGAAATCCATTTTTGTCCTACTACACTGTCTCCCTCATAGTATATTTGAGCCGCCTGCTGTTTATTTTCGTTTTGAGCATCACACAGCAGCTACTTCCAATTCCAGGCCAAGCCTGGGATATACCCGCAGACAATGAACTTAAAGTCAACCTGTACTCCAGGAACCCTTTTCTTCTGATTGGAAATAACTCCCAGTTTGCCCCTTGCACTCATGTCTGCAAAAAGGCCAAGCACTCTCCACCCCTGCTCTCCAATCCCCAACACAATCCCCCAACACCAGGCCCACATTCCTGGAATCTTATTGATTTATTTCAGGCACTAACTTATGGAAAAATGATAGATTCCTTCAACAAAACTTCTGTTGCTATTTATCCTCTTGTTTTACCAAATAATAATAATAATAATAATAAAAGGGATAAAGAATGTGGAAATCTCCAACAGCCTCTTCCTCTAGAGGTAGAAAACAGTCAGGGGTATGTAAGAAGGGTGTGTATAAAGGGTGAGCTATGTCTCTCAGCCACTCAAAAATCTCAAAGGTCTGTTTTTCTTTGCACCTGACAACAGGGCCTGGGCCCACACTTCATGTGTCTGTATTGTTTATGCCTCTTAACCAGTTTTCTGGGCAAGGAGCAGTTAAAATCCTACAAAATCCTCTTCTTCACCACACATCCTGGCAAGTCTATTTCTAATTTACATGAAGACACTGCATACACTTGTGAAGATAGCCAGTGATCTGGGCCAGCAAAATAGAAAAATAACAAAGATCATCTTGGCATGCCCAGGCACGTCTTCCTCGTTTTGTCCCACTCTTCTCCTTTAAAAACACTTTTTTCTCCTTCCTTCCCATGGCCACCCAAACCAGGCTGCGAGCGGTTCACTCATGCTCATAAACATAAGCCAGGGAGAAAGTTTGACCTTGAAAACAGAATTTGGGTTAAAAATAAAAAGATAAGAGCTCTAACATTCATTAAGATCTGCTATGTGTTAGAAACACAGGTGTTTTGCTTATTTTCAGGTTATACACAAAAGAACACCAGAAGATAACTCCCATTACCCATCTCCAACTTCAGCAATTTTCAAGAGCCTGCCAGTTTTATTTTGTCTATCCCTCATATTTTTTAAAACATCTCCCAGATATCACATCTTTTCAAGTCTAGATATTTGATTATGTGTCTTCAATAGGTAAGAGGTTGTTACAGAAAAATGATGTCATTTTCACACATAAGATTAATAATTAATATATAAAATCATCTCATAAATAGGCCACATTCAAATGCACCTTACTGGCTCAAAAATGCATTTTTACAGTTGGTTTGATTAAATCGAGATGCAATAAGCTTCATCCACTGCATTTGGTTGGTAGTCTCCTAAGACTCTTGTGATCCACGGGAGTTCCCTTTCTCCTACTTCCACCCAAGATTTTTATGTCATCTGTTTGCAAGTCAAGATGAGTTATTTGACTTGTAGATTGTCCTAAATTCTTTGTTGATTTATCTTTTGTCATGTTGTTTAATTTACTATTCTATTACCACTTAATATAAACATGTAGTCAGGTCCAAAGGATGTATTTGTGTGTGTAATAAGAATCTATCATAGGTATTGAATACACTACCTATATGCATATCTAGAGTCCCAGGATTCCTGACTGTGTATGTTTATTGACATTAGCACTGAATGGTGGGTTTTGGTGATATCTATCTGATCCCTTCCTTGTAGAGTTTCTCATTCAGTCCTTCACGGCTTTAGCAGCCATCGATGATCGTCTCCTGGATCCATTATTTCATTACAGTTAGCAAAACGGATATTTCCTAATTCTATCAGCCCTCCAGTATTTATTAGTTGGAACTCTTTAACAAAGAACAATTTTCCTCATCAATTGTTTATCTGAAAACAACAACAAAAGCCAGATTAATGCCTGATTCTTTCGTCTGTTTTCAGAATAGTGAGTTAGTGACCACACAACCTTCATATGAACTTGTGGATTTTGCATATTTAACATGTTTCAAAACATTGTAGTCACTATTTGCTTTTAAATTATTCCAGGTTTTCCCAGTGGGAGCTCTTGTATTAGTCCATTCTCACGCTGCTAATAAAGACATACCTAAAACTGGGTAATTTACGAAAGAAAGAGGTTTAACTGACTCACAGTTCAGTAAAGGGGTGTCCTGCCCCTCCACACCTGTGGGCGTTTCTCATTAGGTGGAAAGAGAGACTTGAGAAAAGAAATGAGACCCAGAGACAAAGTATAGAGAAAGAAAAAGTGGGTCCAGGGGACCGGCGCTCAGCATACAGAGGACCTGCACCAGCACGGTCTCTGAGTTCCCTCAGTATTTATTGATCATTATCTTTACCATCTTAGAAAAGGGAAGTGGCAGGATAATAGGATCCTAGTAGGGAGAAGGTCAGCAGTAAGACATATGAATAAAGATCTCTGTGACATGAATAAGTTTAAGGAAAAGTGCTGTGCCTTGATATGCATATGCAAACAACTCCATAAACCTTTTTAGTGCATAAAGAGCAGCATTGCTCCTAGCACGTCCCACCTTCAGCCCTAAGACAGTTTTCTCCCATCTCAGTAAATAGAACACACAATCGGGTTTTACACCGAGATATTCCATTGCCCAGGGATGGGCAGGAGACAGATGCCTTTCTCTATCTCAACTGCCCAGAGGCCTTCTTTCCTCTTACACTAGTCCTCCTCAGCACAGACCCTTCATGGGTGTCAGGCTGGGGGACGATCAGGTCTTTCCCTTCCCACGGGGCCATAGTTCAGACTACCACATGGGGAGAAACCTTGGACAATACCTAGCTTTCCTAGGCAGAGGTCCCTGTGACCTTCCACGGTGTACGTGTCCCTGGGTACTTGAGATTAAGAGAATGGTGATGACTTTTAACCAGCAAGCTGCCTTCAGGCACTTGTTTAACAAAGCACACCCTGCACAGCCCCAAATCCATTAAACTTTGAGTCACCACAGCACATATCTCTTGCAAGGACAGGGTTGGGGGTAGGGTCACAGATTAACATCATCTCAAATACAGAACAAAATGGAGTCTCTTATGTCTACTTCTTTCTATATAGACACAGTAACAGTCTGATCTCTCTTTTCCCCACAGTTCAGCATGGCTGGGGGGCCTCACAATCGTGGCAGAAGGCAAAGGAAGAGCAAAGGCACATCTTAAATTGCAGCAGGCAAGAGAGAAATGAGAGCCAAGTGAAAGGAGAAACCCCTTATAAAACCATTAGATCTCATAAGACTCATTCACTACCCTACCATGAGAACAGTATGGGGGAAACTGCCTCTATGATTCAATTATCTCTGACCTGGTCCCACCTGCAACATGTGGGAACTATGGGAGGTACAATTCAAGATGAATTTGGGTGGGGACACAGTCAAACCATATCAGCTCCTTAACCTGGCTCATCCATTTTATGCATTGGGCTTATCTCAAATACTTCCTGCTCATGCTAGAATCAGTCATTTCTCCAAGGAGACCTGGTTCCTTTAACATGGAAATGGTACTTAAATATAAACTTCTGGGTACTTGGAGTGATTATTGCTACTGAACTGATCACAGTTCTAGGCCTTGTCAGTAGACATGACTGATAAATTTGTAGTTTTAAGAAAAATAAACTATAAATTCATACCAATATTTCTAATTCAAAATAAGGATTACAGAGTTTTTAATGATTTTGTAAAGTTCATCTTTTCTTACTCTGAAAATTTTATGTCCTAAGGATAATTTAATTGTTTAATTGATTTATCCTATTTTAGCTATAATAAACTCCAAAAGAATGTAAATATCACCACTAAAAACTAGCCAACAAAATTCAATCTAAGATGTCTTTGTACTTCTTTTTGTCCTTAGGATATATGCCCCTAAGGACATATAATCGAAATATGTGTTCTAAAGTCATTTAAAATAATTCTTGAGATCATTATGCCACAGAATTGATATATGCCTAAGTTCTTTGTTTTCAGTTTGTTTCAAATTTTTAGAAATTGTTATATTTTGATGTGGTTTTTCCTTTTGTTTTTAATCATGTAAAACATTTACACAATTTCAAAGTCAAAATAAAATAAGGTATGTGGAAAAGCATAGCTCTTCTGTATCTCCTACTCGCCTGCTTCCTCCATCCAACTATAGGTAAGCATTTTTTACTGATTTTTGTTTTATCTTGCTATTGCAATCATAAATATGTATTTCGTATTTCTTCGCCTTTCCTATCCACACTATAACATACTATAAATACAGTAATGCATTTTGCTTATTTTGCTTAACAATATGTCCTGGACATTATTGTATTTCAGGACATAAAGATAGGTTTCTTTCCTTTCCAGGGATATATTATATGACATTGTATAAATATCCCAATTTATTTAACTAATGTCCCTTTGATAGACATTTGGGTTTCCGGCCTTTTGCTAGCTGGTCTTCTACGTTTGTGTTATTTAGTCCTCCCTAGAGTTTTGTCAATTTGGCTTATTATCCTCATGTTAAAAGGAGGAAACTGCTACATAAACAGTTAAAGACTTGACCAAAGTCTTGGAATTAAGCAGGGAGAAGGGGAAAGAAGAATTCCCCTGCTTCCATAATGTCTGTTATTTGCACAAGTCCATGTAATTCACACTACAATGAAAATGTCTGTTGACACCTTTATTTTAGAGTTGGAGGAGGGAGAGGTAAGCACGTGCTTTGCAGTAGATTGTGGAGAAAAATTTAGCCTTAAGTTCAAGGCTGGAATTTCAGGCCTGAGCCAGCCTGTGGGGAGGGTATCTGAGGGAACAGTTGGCCTTTCTGGCTTTGTCCCCAGCTAAAGGCACGCCAGACATCCACAAGCAGGTGTGTCTATTTTGGGCAGAGGGATCTTCTCAGAGTCTGCTAAATCACAACATGCCCATTCTATCACAGTGTGCTCTGAACCCTGGTGCTCCCCTAATAAACCCACCAAAACTCCCTTTGAAGGAGAGAGAACAATCCATTCTCTACTGTGCCCCTTAACAGTGACTTCCCCCTTCTTCCTTCTTATCCTACAGACCAATGAACAATTATATATATCAAACCAAACAGAACAGCACAGTTTTGATTCAGTAAAAACCATTTTACATACTTTTTAGAGGAGAAATTAAGTGAGATTTGGAGGAAGTCTTAGGACAAAACCAAAACCTTTCATTAATTTTCCTTTTTCCACTCAGTTTTTTTAAGGGAAAATATTAATTCTGAGGGAAAATATGCCCCAATCATGTTGTTTTAAAATGAGCATCTCAAGCTAAGGCCTCATCTCAGAGCACTTTTAGCCCAATCTCTTCCCACATCCATTCTCCTCTTCAAAATCATCATTGAAATCATTGTAAGATATGAGGATCATTCACTTTTCAATTTCAAGATACAAATCATATTCACTGCACAGTTTTTAACCGAGGCAGAAGGAGACAGCCACTACATTTTAGAGATTTTGCAAAAGGGTTTAAACAAAGCAGCTTTCTTTTTCTGCCCCAGTAGTCACTGAATAGTCTTGTTAATAAAGGTTTTATTGTGTCATTGCTAAGCTTCTGAGACCAAACAGCATAAGCAAATTAGCCACAAGATCATCGCACCATAGACTGGGCAGCTGAGCACTTGGCTGACCATGTGGGGATCTGATTTCATCATGGAGCTGAGTAGCTTTCCTAGCTAGCTGCACTCAGGACACTCCAAGCTCAGCTGCATGGACGTGCTAGGCAAAGCCAGTACTCCAAAACTCTGCTCTCCATCTAGTCAAAACAGGAAGTGTGGCATGTGAGTCAAAGGCTGGAAGTCCACTCACTCCACATATGTGCAAGTCTTTTACCAGAGAGGGAAATCCTCTCTTCCCTTTAGCATCCACATCTGAGTTACCAGCAAGTCCTATTAGTTATAACTACAAATTGTATTCCACTATGTACATTTTTTCTGTCTATTTCCACCACTACCACCCTAATCCAAGGTACCATCATCCAGTGCTGGTTTTTCCTACTAATGATCTCCTGGGACCTCTTCTCGCCAACCTACAAACCATTCCCTACACAGCAGCACGAGAAAGCTTAAAATGCAAACCAGACCATGGCACTCTCTTAAACTTTTTAAATAATTATCAGTTGTATTTACAATTAAATTTAAACTCCTTACCATGGGTTTCTAAATATGCATGATTTAGTGCTTATCTTTTCAACTTCATCCCATCAATTTCTTCTCCTAATTCATTATACTGCATTAATAAAGACCTCCTTTATTTTGTCCAACAAAACACATTTTTTCCCAGCTCATGGCTTTGTACTTGCTGTATTCTCTGCCAAGGATGCCTGATATGAAAGAAGAAAGAAAAAACAAAAGAGGAAAGGAAAGAAAGAAAATAAAAGAGCAAAGAGGGAAAGCCTGAGCTAAGGCACAAAGGCCAGAAATAGAATGGTGTAAGTAGAAAAAGATAAGCACTTCGGTGATCGTTAAATATAAATACAACGATGATAAAAGAATGAAGAAACAAAACAGTGGTAGGCTAAGACCAGATTAAGTAAATATATATTGGCTGTTATTGCTGCACCCAGCATTTAGCAACTTAAAACAACAGTTTCAATCTCACACTTTCAATGGATCAGCAACTTGGGAGTAACATAGGTAGTTCTGGTTCAGAACTTTTTATGAGGTTTCAATTAAGACATCAGCCTGGACTTGTCATTTAAAGTCTTGAATGGGACTACAAAATCCACTCCCAAGTTTGCTTTTGTAGGGCATCTCAGTTTCACGCTATGTGGACCCCTCCATAGTGCTGCTTGAATGTTCTCACGAAAAGACAACTGGCCTCCCCTAGAGGGGGTGATTCAAGAGAAAGAGCAAGGAGAAACCTGTAATGCCTTTCATGACCTATCCATGAAAGTCCCATACCATCGCTTCTGTTATTTTCTGTTTACTGAGCCCATATAAGGGGAGGAGAATTAAACTCTACCTATCAAAAAGAAATATCTTGGAAAATTTGTTAATAGGTTTTAAAACCACCTTATCCATCAAGCAATGAAAAGTGACTTAGGAAGTAGGAAGTTGTATTTTAGGTTAATCACCCTAGTGCTGATAAACTGATGGATTTAAAAATAACAATATTGAAAGCAGACAGACAAATTCAAAGAATCCTGAAATAGCCCAGGGTGAGATCAAACAAACAATAGAAAAATAGATGCATTTGAGAAATAGTAAAAAGATAAATTTGCTATATGAGGCAGAAAAACGCAAAAATTTTATGTCATATTTTAAATTTGAATTAATTTTCAAGATAGAAAATCCATGAGAGACCAAGAGGTTGAGGAATAAGAGCATGAGTTCAGCATTGAATATTTTGAGTTTGAGCTCTGAGGTCTAGTGGATACTAATTTGCCACTATAGCATTTGTTCTTGCCTTACTCTGATAACAATCTCCTTTTTTTTTGAGGGGGATCTACCCATACCTACTATCTTGCACAGGGCGTGCTAGTAAACAAACTTTCTAAAATTAATAAAGCCCTAAGTTGTGATTTAAACATTCCCACCTTTTCCAACTTAATGCTACAAACAATTTAACAACCAGCTCAGAAAATACTGAAATGTAGTTAACAGGCTCACTCTAGCACACTACTGGTTATTTCCCTTGCTTAGCAATAAAGCACATGACCCAAGCCTAAGCCAGTCCGTGCACTGAATAACTTCTGGTCATGGTGATTGGTTCAGAGATGGGCAATGAGAGCCAATGAGATGCAAGGAAACTCTAGCTATACATCATGGGAAAAAATTCCTTTTCCTCAACACAAAAACGAGAGGATGCAATGCAACTACTGCAACCATGAGAAGTTAAAGGCTAGAGCCAACCCTGTAGAAAGCAGATCTGAGAGACTAAAAGAAAGTAAATCTAGATGACGTTATGTAAGCCCTAAATCTAGCTGTAGCTAAAACCAACTCTATTCATAGTTTTCATTTAAGTGAGCCAATAAGTTCCTTTATATTCTTTATGTTTGTGATTTATTTGGTGCAAATAAATTTTGCATTGCCTTTCTTTTACATTCAGAGAATCTCAGCTGATACACTTTGTGATATCCAGATAATTGGTTATATGAATCTGAAGCTCAGTGGAGAAGTTCAGGATTATCAGAATTTAGTGAAAATTTAAACCATGAGAGGGACAAGCTCACCAACAGAGAGAACCACCCTGCTAATCTTAATATTCTTAAAATACTGTAGAATCAGAGAGCTTGGAGAAGCATTAGAGATGATCAAATCCAACTCCTTGATTCAGTAATTAAGAAAACTGTAGCCCTAAATGGTATAACAACTTGTCCAAGGTCATTTAACTGGTTATTTCATGACAGAGCCAGGACTGAATCTCTGATTTTCTGACTTCTATGTAGACTTTTTTCTAAGTCATCACAAGCTCCGAGTTATTAGGGTTTCACTTAACTCAATAAATACATGTTCTGTGTATATTGTGAATAAAAAATTTTGTAACATCTTAGTTTAATGGATAGCACTTTGTTTCAAAGCACCTTTTTAATTTAATATTTTTGCCAACCTTGTAAAGTTGGTTAGGCAAGTGGTTTGGAGGTAAGAAAATCTAGGCTTAGAAAACTTGAATGACTTTTCCAAGGTCAAACAGCCAGTGAGTAGCTACCAGTATAGAACACATGTCTTCCAATGTTCTTCCTTCTGCCTCTTTCAATGTAACATCTCATTGCAAGTGCTAAAGGTGTAAATTAGCACAGCTTCTCAGGATTTGTGATGACTTCTCAGAAACTTCGGGAAAATACATTCCGAGATGTTTATACTCTGTACTATTTTTTCTTTTATTCATATTTTAATTGAAAAATAAAAATGTGTTTAATATTTATGGTGTATAACATGATGTTTTGAAACATGTGTATTGTGGAATGACTAAATCAAACTAGTTAACACATATGCATTACCTCCATACTTATCAGTATTTTTTTGTGATAAGAACCCAATCTTCAAGGATATAAAATCTGCACTATTTCTATAGTTCTTCAGGCTGCTAATATTTAGAGTGCTTTGCAGTCACAGTGCTAACACAGATGGTTTTATAGAAGGTATATTTGTTTCTGGGGGCTGCTGCGACCAATTACCATAAATTTACTGGCTTGCAATGACAGAAATTTATTTCCTCACAATTTCCTCACCATTCTGGAGGCCAGAAGTCTACAACCAGGGTCATACTCCCCACAAAACCTTTAGGGAATAATTTGTTCCATATCTCTTCCAGTTTCTGATGCCTGCCAGCTTTCTTGGCTTGTGGCTACATCACACCAATCTCTGCTTCCATCTTCACATAGCCTTTTTCTCATTGTATCTATCCCCTGTATCTTATAAGCACATTTGCTATTGGATTTAGGACCCATCCAGATAATTCAGAATGATCGCCTCTTCTCAATAGCCTTAACTTAATGACATTTGCAAAGACACTTTTCCAAACATCACAACATTCACAGGTTCTGGGGACTAGGATATGAATATATCTTCTGAGGGACTGCCATGAAGGTCACTACAGGAGGCAAAGGAGAAGAGTTATTCATTCAAAGGTCAGGAGCTTAACAAGTGAAGTGAAGCAAAGCTCTGCCAAAGTGATGACCAAGCATTCTCTTTCCCGGAGTCTTCAGTTTATCTACAAATTTTCAAAAAAGTCCAAGAGGTCAGTCTTCTGAAAAAATTCCCTACCATCAGCTTTGTCAGATAGCCATGAGTCTTGGGCTGGAGGGGGTGAGAATATATCCAACAAGTTGGGCCTGGCTTACATGCTTGGGCACATGCCCTGTTTATATGATACCCTCTGCCAAAGTCAGCTTCATGCCAAAAGGCAAACTTGAAAAGCCACTGTTGAAACAAGAGCTCCTGTTTATCTCTGACCAGCATAGCAAGTTCTCTGCATCACTCACTCTCAGAGAGCCGGCCACTAGACTAGCCGTGTTCTTCCTGCTGATCCTTTGAACAAAGCTTGATAGGTATAGATTTCCAACTCCAGAGCTGTGCCTGTGATGTATCACAATCTGCAGAACTTACATATAAGGGACAGTCATGCAGGGACTAATGACACATCTACTGTATGATTATTCTTCCATGGGAAAGACACCCTCTTTTCCATGCTATTGGGAAGAAAAATAAGAAGGGAATTGATACTTACTGAGCACGACGAGTCTGTTTAGTTTGCCCCAGATCCACTCTCAATCCTTATTTAATCTGTTTCACAGCTCACTCCTGTGACCTTAATGGACTTCCTTACCAAATGGCTTCAAGTTAGGTTTAACCAATAGAATACCCTGGAGGAAACTAGAGGGACGAAAAGAGAGGGAAGAAAGCTACACAATCCATTTCCCAGTTCCCCAGTGATCGCCAAGGGCTGGCCACATCTCTCCACAAAAGGCCTCAGCAGCTGTCTGATAGTTCGTCCTACACAGCCTTCTTAGGTTCTCCCTGGGTCCCAGGAAACACTTCTGCTCACATCTTCAGGCCTAAAGCTGGTGACCCCGGAATATTGTACTATATTTTGTAGTTTTCCTCTGCCCTGCCTACGCATCGTCCTGCTCTACATTTTCCTCAAGTTTTCCTAATTTGAATGGGCCATGTTTTCTGGCAGGACTCAGACTGATGAAGCCCCAGTTCTTTTATGATATTTGTTAGATGTTTTATTTCGATGATTACAACAGTCCTGTAGATACTCTTAACTCCATATTATAGATGAGGAAACTGAGGCAATACAGCCCTATGAGGTGATACTGTGCTACAAGAAACAGCTAGCAAGTGAGCAGTGAGAAGTCAAACCCAGATTTGTCTAACTTCAAAGCCCTTGGATTTTCAGCCATTTCTTCTCAATACAGAAGATATGTCTTATAGGATGCCTGGAGAAACAGGGAGTTTTAAGGCACAAAAATGGCAGAATCGTTCAAATGCTTTATTCAAGTTAACCTTTATAAAGCTATTCAGAGGCCCCAACTCTGTTTAGTATTACATGCAAAAACACAAACAAACAAAAAACACAATTCTACAGACACAATAATTGAATGTAATTCATGTCTTTACTGTAGTCTCCTAAAAAGGAGCCAGGAGTAGATTACATTTATAATGCAGAGCCAAACTTCTTAAAAGCCTCTTTCCCTCATCATTCTCCCTGTCTACATATGTCACATATGGCAGCTACCCACAAAATCAAATCTTTTTCCTAACCACCTCCATGCTCTCGAGATCCCCAGTAACATACTTTCGGCCTCCTAGTCCCTTTGTCCTTTCTTTTTGTTGTTGTTTTCCTCCTGCCAGTAACTCTGCCTTTTCCAACAAAAATCCCTCTTGTCGGGAGAGCATTAGGATAAATACCTAATGCATGCAGTGCTTAAAACCTAGATGACGGGTTGATGCATGCAGCAAACCACCATGGCACATGTATACCTAGGTAACAAACCTGCACGTTCAACACATGTATCCCAGAACTTAAAGAAAAAAAAAATCCCTTTTGTCTCTTCTAGTCTTCTCCACAATTTCTTTTGGTTCCTGTCCTCAATTAACACACAACTGAAGAACTGCTTGATAGCTACCTGAGCAACATACGCATTTTGTTGGGAGAGTGGGAGTTTTGTTAATATACTAAACTATTAATATTTTTTCTGTGACATAGTATAGATTTACTGTTATTTTCTCAAGAAGAAAAGATGTTGGTGTCTCATATAAAATCTATGCTAAGGATAAAATATATATTACAATTGCCTGAAGCAAGAGAAGGGTAGTGGGAGAGAGTGAAAGGACTCTTCAATTCACATCATATTCATTCCGTCAATGCCCCAGCAAACTATAGTGTAAATCTTTGTTTGAACGCAAGTGTTTGGAACTCTGGACATATTTTATTTGAGAAACATCATTACAGACTACATTTTTTTATCCATTATAAATAGTATTTGCATTAAAATTATAACAATTAATAATATTTCCTTATCAATAAATTCACCCTCTGTCTTCTATGTCCCAATCTCTAGTGAGGCAATTACATAGTCAAGCTGAGCCAAGAGGAGCTCTATCTACTAGAAAGTGATTCTAGGAACCATTACATTTCACAGTTTTTCTTAAACACCTTAATTGGCAGAATTCAGTAAAAGGTAGAATAAGTCAGTACAAGCAATTTGCAGTAGTTTTTTTTTTTTTTTTTTTTAAAGTAACATTTATAGTTTCAGAGCCGTTTATCCCAAAGCATTCTCTTTGTCAAGGCAAAACGGAGGGTAAAATATAAGAGGATGATTCACTCTCAGACTTGAAAGAAAGGCACTCACAGAAACATCAGACAATGAAGCCAGCTCATTCCAATTCTATCTATGGTTCATGGAGATGACAAGGATTTTCATTTTCCTGGTTTCAAAAAAGGCATCAGTCAAACTGAGAAAGAGTCAGTTTGTTTTTTCACTTGGACCCTGTAGGGTCAGGAGTAGAGAAAGGTAGAGAACCAACACTTGCTAAGCACCTGCCCTGTGAGACATCACCAAGTAATTAATAACTTACCTTATATCACAAAAATACAAAATACAGAGGCTGGGAGCTGAAGAGTATTTATATGTTTGTTGTCAGACCTCTCCACCTCCACCCTCTTACTAAATTATAATATCTGTGGAAGCAAGTAGCCCATCAGTCTGTTGCTAAATCCCCAGAGCCTAACGTATTAGGTTTGTGCAAAAATAATTGCAATTTTTGCAATTACTTTCAATGGCAAAAACTGCAATTACTTTTGCACCAACCTAACAGTACCTGGCCCATAGAAAGAGCTCAACAAGAATATATGGAATAAATGAACAAATGAATGAGTGTCTTCTGACTTCAAAGCCCAGGGTTATTCCACTTCATCTTGCTTGTAGCTGGAAAAATAAAACTCCAACAGTGGTTGTCCTTAGATTTCGAGATGTCTGCTATGCAGTGTATTGATATCAGGATAGTATTTCTTCCTTTATAAACAAAATAGTTCCCCTCCACGTAAGTTTGCGTTGAAAAACGACGCAGTGACATCAAATTCAAAATGTAAATCGCAATTTTTGTTAGCAAACAAATCTAGTTCCCTTAATGATGATTGACCACTTAACTTGTACCTCTATAGTTAATTTGGGAGCAAATTGGAAAACAAAGTTTAGCGAAACAATTACATTATAATGGAAATTCTGAGGAATGTCTCATACTGTTTCAGGTTTGCTTTGGCTGTGTTTGCAGCCAAAATTCAGTCACAGTCAATCAACCAATTGTTTCCTCTGCACTACACCAAAGGAGTGGTTGGTCTCATTTTTTTCTGTGTCACTGAATTGATGAATTGCTTTGGCATCAGGTAGATCAGGTAGTCAGCTTTTATCTTGGGAAATAATCATCTTCTGCTGGGAGCGCTATTCAGCTGTGTGGTAGTGCTTTATCATAGGCAGCGCATAAGTGGTGCTGTTTGCAATTTGATAAACGTGCACTGTAAGGCACAGAAGTCCCCAGACACAAGTCTCATATGTAAACACAATCAAATCATGCTGTTAACTAGGGAACTGAATTGTCATTGAGCATCCTTCTCTGTCTTTTTCCTTCCTCTGTAAAAAGAAATCCTCATACTCCATTCTGTACAAGCAAACTGAGAGGTATTTGTCAGTTGTGGGTAGCATTAAGATGAGCATCAAATATTTTCCATCTGCTTTAAACTGAATTGATTGGGAAATACCGTATTAAAACAATTTCATAAGAAACTGGAACGTGGCGAGTGTGGTAGCTCAAATCTGTAATCCCAGCACTTTGGGAGGCTGAGGTGGGCAGATCACATGAGGTCTAGAGTTGGAGACCAGCCTGGCCAACATACCAAAACCTGGTCTCTACTAAAATTACAGAAATTAACTGGGTGTGGTGACACGTACATGTAATCCCAGCTACTTAGGAGGCTGAGGTAGGAGAATTACTTAAATTTGGAAGGTGGAAGTTATAGTGAGCCGAGATTATGCCACTGCACTCCAGCCTGGGCAACAGAGTGAGACTGACTCCATCTCCAAAAAAAAAGAAAGAAAGAAACTGGAACACTGGGGAATATCTAAGAAATGCAGAAGGATAGCTAGTTTTTTAAAACTTTTCTTTCCCAAAGCCTTTGGAATCATAACACTTCAGGTTAGGAGAAATCAAATGTTGCATGTATATGCAACGCGCACACACACACACACACACACACCTGTCTCTCTTCAGACACTAAGGACAAAAGTTAATTATTTTAATTAGTGTTGACATTTGTGTAGTGGATAGTAAGTGCATTTTAAAAATTATGAAATTGAAGCAGAAAAATTAAGCAACTTGCCATAGGTCCCGTTTTTAGTAAGTGGAAGAATCAAAATTGGAACCCAGTTTTATCTCTATGTCTTCACTACTGCATGCACCACCACACTTCTGTAATATTCCTGTCAATGTATGCTTGAATTCCTTTTTTAAGCCAGTCCATGAACTTAGTTTATCCCATCCTCAGACATCTCTATTTGAATTGCCTGCTCTATGCAGTGAATTAGAAGTTGTCTTTCTATAACTTCTGCCTAGTGATCCTAGGACTGGCCTGAGGTCTTTCTAAGTGCAATCCCTCTTCCAAGTGACAAGCTTTTGAATATTAAAAGCTGGTAATCATGTCACCTTGAGCTTTCTTTCTGGAGCCTGGGTAAATATTTCTGAGTCCTTCAGCCATCTTCTCTATAACATGGTTTCGTTTTCTTGATTACTGTCTATCATCTATGTCTTCCTCTTAAAATGTGGCTCAGTATTACTCATAGGATGTCAGCTTTCATCTGGCTTCCCTAAGACCACCAGAAATCTTACCCCCTCAATCTATTAATGCATTGATTAAATTAAAATTTCTCTCCGCCCCAACAACCCTATGTTTTTAAATCTATACTTTACAGGCATGCAGCCTTGCCTCAGAGTCCCCCAGACCCCACACAGAGTGTCAAATCTGTAACAATCCTCTTCTAAAAATGTAAAGCAAATCCCACATGAAATTAACCAGAGTACCCAATGGGACTCTATTTTATGAAACTTAATCCACTTTAGTGTCCTGCTTCTCTCCCTAAAGCCTCATGGCCCAAGCATCCTCTATCTTTAAAAGGTCTATAAATCCTTAAGTGCCTGCCACAAACCCAGTTACTCTCCCAGGAAAGTACAGGCATATCTCATTTTATTGTGATTCACTTGATCGTGTACTGCATTTTTCACAAACAGGAGGTTTGTGGAAGCTCTGCTTCAAGCAAGTCTAGCAGCACAATTTTTCCAACAGCATGTGGTCGCTCCATGTCTCTGTGTCACATTTGGGTAATTCTTGCAATATTTCAGATTTTTTCATTATTATATCTGTTTTGGTGACCTGTGACCAGTGATCTTTGATGTTACTACTATAACTGTTTGGGGGTGCCATGAACCACTCCCATATATAACTGTGAACTTAATTGATAAAATTATGTATATTGTGACTGCTCCACTGACCGACCATTCTCCCATCTTTCCCTATCTCCTTGGGCTTCTCTATTGCCTGAGACACAGCAATATTAAAATTAAGCCAATTAATAACCCTACAATGTCTTCTAAGTGTCCAAGTGAAGGGAAGATTCACACATCTCTCACTTTAAATCAAAAGCTACAAATGATTTTTAGTGAGGAAGTTATGCCAAAAACAGAGATAGGCCAAAAGCTCATTCTCTTGCACCAGTCAGTGATAAACATTGTTAATGCAAAGAAAATATTTTTGAAGGAGATTAAAAATGTTATTCCAGTGAACACATTAATGATAAGAAAGTGATATGAATAGTAAGAAACAGCCTTATTGCCAATATGCAGAAAGCTTTAGAGATCTGGATAGATCAAACTAGACACAATATTCCCTTAAGGCAAAGTTTAATCCAGAAAAAGGTCCTAATCTTCAATTCTATGAAGGCTGAAAGAGGTGAAGAATTGGCAGAAGAAAATTTGGAAGCTACCAGAGGTTGATTCATGAGGTTTAAGGAAAGAAGCTTTCTCTATAACATAAAAGCACAAGGTGAAGCAGCAAAGCTGACGCAGAAGAGTCAGCAAGTTGTACAGAAGATCTGTTAAGATCACTGATAAAGGTGACTACTCTAAACAACAAATTTTCAATGTAGACAAAACAGTCTTAATTTGGAAGATGCCATCAGGGACTATCCTAGCTAGAGAGAAGTCAATGCCTGGCTTCAAAACTTCAAAGCACAGGCTGACTCTCTTGTTAGGAGCTAATGCAACTGGTGATTTTAAATTGAAACCAGTGTTCTGGGCCTTAAGAAATCTGCTGTGCCTGTGCTCAATGAGATTTTATTGTTTTGAACTTTATTTAAACATAATGGATGACAGCACATCTATTTACAGCATGATTTACTGAATATTTTAAGTCTACTGTCAAGACTTAATTCTCTGAAAAGAGATTTTTTAAAAAATATGGCTTCCTGTTGACAATGCACATGGTCAACCAACAGCTCTGATAGAGATGTATAAGATAAATGTTGTTATCATGCCTGCTAACACAACATCCATTCTGCAGCCTATGAATCAAGGGGTTAATTTCAACTTTCAAGTTTTATTATTTAAGAAATACATTTTGTAAGCCAATAGCTGCCATAGATAGTAATTTTTCTGATGGGTCTGGGATAAGTAAATTGAAAAACTTCTGGAAAGGATTCACCATTTTAGATGCCATTAAGAACACTGGTAAGTAATGGATGGAGGTCAAAATATCAACATAAACCAGAGTTTTAAGAAAGTTGATTCCAATCCTCATGGATGACTTTGAAGAGTTTGAGACTTAATTGGAGGAAGTAACTTCAGGTGGGATGGAAATAACCAGAGAACTAGAAGTGAAGCCTGAAGATGTTACCAAATTGCTATCTTGAACGGATGAGAAGTTGCTTTTTATGGATGAGCAAAGAAAGTGGTTTCTTGGGATGCAATCTACTCCTGGTAAAGATGATGTAAACACTGCTGAAATGACAAGAAAAGATTTAGTGTATTACATCAACTTAGTTGATAAAGAATGGCAGGGTTTGCGAAGATTGGCTCCAACTTTGAAAGAAGTTCTACTGGGGGTAAAATGCTACCAAAAAAATGCATATGTCACAGAGAACTCTTTCTTGAAATGCAGCAAACTTCATTGTTGTCTTATTATAAGAAATTGCCAGCCAGTGCAGTGGCTCACACCTGTAATCCCAGCACTGTGGGAGGCCAAGGCAGGCAGATCATAAAGTCAGGAGATCGAGACTATCCTGGCTAACATGGTGAAACCCCGCCTCTACTAAAAATACAAAAACAAAATTAGCCAGGCATGGTGGCAGGCACCTGTAGTCCCAGCTACTCAGGAGGCTGAGGCAGGAGAATGGTGTGAACCCAGGAGGCGAAGCTTGCAGTGAGCTGAGATCATGCCACTGCACTCCAGCCTGGGCGACAGTGCAAGACTCCGTCTCAAAAAAAAAAAAAAAAAAAAAAAAAAAAAAAAAAAAAAAAAAAAAAAAGCATGTATATATATATATATCCACAGCCACCCCAACCTTAAGTGACCACCACCCTGATCAGTGATCATCACCCATCAATGAGGCAAGACCCTCTACCAGAAAAAAGATTATACCAGCAAAAACATTAAGATTACACCAGCAAAAAGATTAAGACTCAGATGATTGTTAGCAGTTTTTAGCAACAAAGTATTTTAAAATTAATTACGTACATGTTTTAGACATAATGTTACTGCACTTAATAGACTACGGTATCTTATAAACATAACTTTTACATGAACTGGGAAAGCAAAAAATTTGTCTGACTTCTTTATCATGATATTCACTTTATTATAATTTGTAACCAAGCCCATGATATCTCTGAGATATGCCTCCAAGGTATATCTCCAAGGCTTTTCTTGCTTAAGTTGTCTTTACTGTTAAAAAGGTACAGTCACTCATTACCCTTGCCATTGCTGATGAGGCCAACCAGGGACAGGTGTGTGACTCAAGTGACTGCACATGAACTGGTTACCTCCGGAGTGGCTATTATTAACTACAGAAAAAAAAAATCCTTCTTATCAAATGGGGCCAAAACAACCTCATCATATATTCTTTAAACAAAAGAATGTTAGTCTTCAAGCTCCACTGTGTGAGAGAATTGTATTTAACTTCTGAACTTTATTCTTAGTGTGAGTCTCCATTTGACTGGGGATTAATCTCAGGTAATTCAAGGACTCCCTCCTTTGGGAGAAGTTACCTTTAGTTTAGTGGAGTTTATGGACTGCTAATGCTTTGCTGGGGCGAGGGCATCCGATTTGCGCTATCGTTTATCCTCACCAGCATCTGTCAAATTGTCTTCCTCCTTAGGTCACCTCCTGATTTTCAGTCATTGCTGCACTTGGGTTTGGGATATGTCATCTCAATTGTTGAACACAGGGCTTCTCTTGGCCGTTGGGGTTATTCTTCCTAAGAGCTTGGGATCTTTTTTTTTTTTTTTTTTTTTTTTTTTTGGCACCATGCCACACAGAGCCACAAAAACTCAGTAAGGCTGTTTCTATCTCTTTCCTAATTTGCATTTTCCCAAATCTCTGGCACACACATCCTCTTAGGCTCCCTCTGAATTCCCAAACTTTTGAAATACAAAAATCAAGGAAAGGCCCTTTGTTTCTCTTTTCAACGTGTCATTATTTTCTTGCAATGAACTTAGAACCTCCTTTCTATTACCTAAATGGCAAAAAGAGATAGTAGGAATAAAAAATCATTTAAATTGTTATTCAAAAAACATTAGTCTTCTGGACCATAAATTCAGGGCACATACAAAGACAGGAAGATTCACTCAACTCCAATGGCTGCACCAAGTGACAATGGAGGGAATCTTCAGGTTTCACAAAAAATGTGCCTCACATACCATCTTAGGCCCTTGTAAGTGACTCCACTGCTAATGTGACCTTTTCTTCCTCTATCTCACCATCTATATTCTTGCAATAAACTCCTATCTTTGTTAACAATCTGTGCATGTCACTTCCTTGTGGCCCAGAAAAAAACCGACTGGCAGAATTAGTAAACAACATTATAGACTCCATAACACCTCCACATATCCACACACATACACAAACACATACAAACACACACACACACCCTCCTTTCTGCAGCAACACTGGTTGGTAACTAGATATCTGCAAAAAGATCCAGTGTGAAAAGATGAACTGAACCAATCAGATTCTTGCTTTCAAAAGTTTAAACTGAGGAACAATCAACAGAATCAAATAATACTCATACCAGAAAACATGTATTGAGCAGATACTTTGTGGGAAGCATTGTGCTACCTGATTTAAACGCATATTTCGTTTAAACCTCACACTAATCATTTAAAGTAGGTATCATTACTATCTTTACTTCATAGGTGACCCAATTAAGACAGAGAAATTAAGTAACATGCTGAAAGTCATGTATCTAAAGCCAGGATTGGAACCCAATAATTCTGACCCCAGAGTCTAGGCTCTCAGCCATCTGTGTGACAAGGAACAGATGAAGGAAGAAAAGCCACATACTGTGTTAGGGTCATAGTAAACTAATAGTATGAAGAAACAGAAAATGTATAGTGCCACAAGCTTGTGCAGTGATGGTGGGGAAAGGGAGGAAGATCTAATCAGAATCATAACTAGATCATTCTGAAGAAGTGACATTTGGGCTGAGATCAAAAGGTTAATCAGAGCTAGCTAGTCACCACAAAGCGAGAATAGCACTGGCACAGCACCCCTGTGGGCCTGAAAGAAGCCCAGAATGGCTGGAGCAGAGAGAGCGTCAGGGAGACTGGGGAGCAATGACACTAGAAAAGAAAGCAGAAGCCACATCATGCTGGGCCTTGTAAAGTATGCTAATAAATTTTACTGGGAATAGCCATTCCGCAAGAAGCAGCTCAAGTCCTGAGTTTCCATCACTTCTTACCTCAAGCTGTCATCATGGATAAACAAACACGATTGCAAACGTACGAGGTAGAGGGTCTGATTTGTTCAGCTTGGCTGAGGTATCTCCCGCTTATCCAATCAGCAGTGGGGGGCAGGGTCACATGGTCACCGGAGCCCATCAGTGTGAGGAGGCAAAAGCGGTTTACTACAAATATATGTATTAGACCACAGATTCCTGCATTCACCAGCATCTTTGAAATTACAAGATTCCCAGACATACTCAGATTTACCTGGGTCGCTGAGTTTTATTGTAAAGATAAAATGGGACAAAAAAAAAAAAAAAAAAAAACACACACCCTGAAGCTGACTTAATAGGCTTGGAGCCAGGTCTTATAGAAAAAGAAGTTTATTCAGAAAACATTAGTAGCACTAACATCTACTACACACAGCAAAAGTTCTAGCCACTTGGTCCTGTGATTAACCTGGCAACAACAGTTGTCCAACCGGAATGCTCTGCCATTAAAGGTTTCTTGGTGAGTCTATGGCTCTGCTTCTTCTACTTCTATTACTCTGACTTAACTCTCTCTGTATTTTCTGTTCCAGTTCCCTAAGAGCAAGGACTTGATGGAATTGAACAGTTGCCCTCTGGTTTTAGGCTTCCCTGTTGAGGAGACTGCTTCTCAAGGTCTCCAGGGATAACCTAAAGAGGGTTGCCATTGCTCCAGTTATATTTTTCTGCAATCTGTTGAAGGCAACACAGTGGTGCTTTGAATAAAGGACTCAATCTTTGTGCAAGGTAATTACTGCCAACAGGAGTCTAGAACTGGCCACAGATATATTTGGTTTGACTTGCACAACGTTGGCTCACACAGTACTTATTTAATAATGTTTACCATGAACGATTTTTGAATAGGGAAATTTCACATAAAAACTCAGATTTCCAGCTTTCCTTGAAAAATTAGAAAGTCAAGAAACACTAGCCACAATCAACAGGCACTGAGTACTATATGAGCCATTAAAAAGCACCTGAGCTCTTCAGTTCACCAGAGTCCCTAACTTAGGCTACTGTCAAAGAGTTTCACTCCATTGCCTGACCCTTGTGGGCACTGGAGTTGGTGAACACTAAAGTAAGGAGTGATGTGCAGTTACTTTAATCAAAAGGGAGTTTATGGGGATGCAGGCACTTGAAGAGTCACCGCCTATAGTACTTCACCAATTGTGATTCAGAAACTATGGCCAGTGTGATTTCATCACTGCTGGCAGCTCCTAGAGCAACTTTGAGATAGCCTCTCAATGCTGCTAGCTAGTGTCCCTACAAGCTGCTGCCTAATCAGCAATTGATCCTTTACTCATCCTGATAGCTTAACCCAGACGTGACCTAAGCATTTTTAAAAAGAGGCAGGGATAGACGAAGGAAGGCCTTCCAGCACATTGGCCCAATCCCATGTCACATCTTAGTTCATTCTTCTCTGCCTTAATAATGCCTATTACAAAACACAGTAATAATGGGGTATCCTTGCCAAGCTACATGCTTCTCTGGTTATCAGATGACCCAGAGGGGTAGATACACCTCATGCCGGTAAAACTGGACACTCACATTTGTTGTTCTAGTACATTCATGCTTCTCTCTTGAGAAGAGATGCTACACAACGTAAGGTAAAAATCACTGTTTTACAGGGCAAATTGGTGTCCACCTATCTACCAGGCATATGACCCTGGGAAAGTCACTTAATCTGTTCCTGCTTCAATTTCTTTATCCACAAAATGTTGATAATATGTGTTTCAGTGGATACTCTGAGGATGAAATACAACGAAGGTGTACACTTACTTCTTCACCCCTTTAGGGTATGAAACAATCTCAAACTCAGCTGTTTTAATATTTAAATTAAGTTAACTTCTCTCACCCTAGCCCTCATACTGTCATTGTGAGAAGCTTCTTGCCTTATTTAGGTTCTCACTCCCCTGAAGGCCTTCTTTAATGCAAATGCTTAGTCCTGGTTTCCCGGAGAGAAGATCTGATCAGTCCTACCAGTGGCTGCATTTTTTTCAAACCTGCTGCAGCTGTCAATATATTAAGGTGAAAGCCATGTGGCCTCAGTGGTGAACTCATGACCAAAGCATCCCACCATGCTGCCACATGCCCATAAACTATGAAACCCAGGAGACCCCGGAGCCTGCGGGCTGTGCCCAGCTTAGTGCAGCTGCTGTGGTCAGCAAACACATATCATGAATGCAGGGAGAGGCCCTGTGGTCCAAGGGGTAGATACCACTATGGAAGCATCATTCTCTGCCCCTACCTCATGGTTCAGCTTCTGATTTTACAGACTTTCAAGCTACCCAGCTCCTTTAACAGACACTCACAATCAGCCACTTCCACAAATCACATACCCAATCCAACACAGCCGAGTTTAAAAATGTTTCCCAACTCAAAGCACACGGTAGCAGAACCATTCTCATGGGACAAAACGCTGAGGTCCCCAAAGGTGGAGAATGCCCCTCCTCTCCTTCTCAACTCCTTCCATCTCCCACCACTGGAGGAGCTTGTTTCCTCCCTAGCAAAACATGGAAACATGAAAAGGCCCTGCCGATGCTCTTCTTCAACCTGCCTTGCGATTAAAGCCTCCCCTGTACCCCTTTTAGGGTCACATATGTTTTAGACCAGCTAGTGACTTACAGACAGGCTAAAATGCGGGCTATCTGACAATTTGAGTTCACATTTCTCAGCAATTATTTAGGACAGGTGTTGCTACGGTGCCCTGCCCTAAGGAAGACGGTAAAGCAGGTGAAGTGGGTAGGGCACAGGAGGAGAAAGAGTGTAACAGCTGAGGATGGAAACTGATGACAGATCACCTGAGACCAGGCCTCAGTTGTGCCACTCCCTTGACCCTGTGATCTTGACAAGTCACTTAACCTCCCTATACCCCAGTTTTTTCTTCTATCAAATGAGGCGATCACAAAGATTATAGGAATTAATATATGTAAAGCTCTTAGACCAGTCTCTGACATGTAAAAAAAAAAAAAAAAAAGAAAAGAAAAGAAAAAAAAGCATAGTCACCTTTATTCCAGTTCCCAACAAGTTCCTCATCTCCATCTGAGACCACTTGAGTCTGGACTTTATTGCCCATATCACTATCAGCATTTTGATTAAAGCTATTCAACAACTCTCTAGGAAGTTCCAAACTTTCCTACATCTTCCTGTCTTCTTCTGAGCCCTCCAAACTGTTCCAACCTCTGCCTGTTACCCAGTTCCAAAGTTACTTCCGCAGTTTCGGGTGTCTTTATACCAGCACCTCACTCTCTGTGGTACCAATTTACTGTATTAGCCCGTTTTCAGACTGCTATAAAGAACTGCCTGAGTAATTTATAAAGGAAACAGGTTTAACTGACTCACAGTTCAGCATGTCTGGGGAATCCTCAGGAAACTTACATTCATGGTGGAAAGCGAAGGGGAAGCAAGGCACCTTCCTCACAGGACGGCTGGAAAGAGAGGTACTGAGCAAAACGGGAAGAGCCCGTTATAAAACCATTAGATCTCGTGAGAACTCACGCACTATCATGAGAACAGCTTGGGGGAAACCACCGCCATGATTCAATTACCTCCACCTGCTCTCTCCCTTGACACGTGGGGATTATAATTCAAGACGAGATTTGGGTGGGAACACAAAGCCTAACCATATCAGTTTGTTTCCCTCATTTGGGGAACTCTTGCTACTTCGTTCCTCCAGTCCCTCGCTCTCATATAAGTGTAGAAATTTCCATGGAGAGGGACTAACATGGTACCACTGAAAACCAGGAGGACACTGCAACTGAGAAAACATGGCTTCCCAAATTATATTTTGCAGTCCATTAATATTAATATCTTGTTGCCAATTTTTACATCTAACTATATTATTGGAATATGCTCTTTGTTGCTTGTTAATAAAGGGAACTGTTAATGGTTGTTAAAGTTAAAGGGGCCCAAAATAGTATCACCCTTTTTTGCTATCCAAGGTGAGACTCCAATGAAAGAGAAAGAGTTAAGTAAATGATGGAAAAAAATATCAGATTTAACTTAGCACAATGGTACATGCCTGTAGTTGCAGCTACTCTGGAGGCTATACCAGGAGGCTTGAGCCCAGGAGTTCAAGGCCATAGTGCATTATGATCACACCTGTGAATAACCATTGCAATCCAGCCTGGGCAACATAGCAAGACCCTGTCTCTTAAAAAAAATGTCAGATGTAATACTGATAATGCTGATATAGAAATGCTGCTTAAGTATGCAGCTACACTGGGTTTACCCATACTGGATTGCACACTTCCAGTCACAGGCAGCTTTGATCTACCTTAGATAGGGCTTTTGCTGCTAAGATTATATTATGTCCCAGAGGAGACAAAAAATTGTGCTTTATTCAACCAGACAGATCCCAAAGACAATGCAGCTGTGCAGGGCTATTTCTCCCCGACAGTCATCAATAGAATATCACCTCTCTCCACCGAGATGACATGTCTAAGGGACAGAAATAGGGACACTAATTCTATATGGAAATATATGAATGGGGAATAATGTTCCTCCTAATAATGATATTAACCTATGACCCTTCCCCTTTCCAACCATGGAAGCTCAATTGTGTTAATCTTTCTGAATTTCGTGACATTTTTAATGACAAAAATAGTTTTCAATTTGCTTCTCATGACGGAGGCCATTTCCTCCTTGGAATCTCTCAGAGGCTCCTCGATTTCCACAAATCTTCATGAAGGTCAGTATTTCCTGGGCCCCTGTTTTTGACCATCCTCTAACTCTAAGTAGACTTTTTAGGTGGTTTTAAAAGCTTGTGTGATTTCACAAAGTATTTCTTGCTCCAAATTTAATTTCAGTCAAGCTCCAGGATTATATAACTGATTTCTTAGTAAATGTCTCACTGTGACCATCCCGTCTGCTTCTCACAAAGGGCTAGATCATGGTGTCTGAATCTCCAAGTCCCAGGGCAGGACATGACACATAGCAGACACTCAAGAAAGAAAGAATGGAGGAAGGGTAATTGAGAGAAGGGATACAATAGAGAAAGAAGGGAGAAAGAAAGAAAACATGGGGAAGGAAGGAAAAATGAAGGAAGGAGAGACTGAAAAAGGAAGCAAAGAGACCTGAGGAGCATTGCTTTCATTGGTAATGAAACGGAGAAAACATTTATAACTAGACATGGTTCCAGTGTGTAATAGCATTCTGAATTGGGGGCAGTTAATTAAACTTTCTGAACTTCTGTTTTCTCATTTATAAAAAAAAATTATTTCAATATATTAGTTTGAGAATTAACCAAGTTAATGTCTGTGAAAATATCGAGCACATGTAATAAACATTCAATAAATGTTGGTTACATTAAGGTATGCATTTTAAATCATCAAAGTACTGCCAACTGCTGAATTCTTTAAAGGCTGCGTTGTAGTTCCCTTCAGACTTGAAAACCCTGACTTTGAGTAAGACACCTTGGTTAGATCCCAAAGAGCCACCATATGGAAGAATTTCACTTGGGGCTCTTCCTACAAAACCACATCAAATATATAAATGTGGGCTGATTCCAATCTATCTTCAGCTGGGTGGGGCACCCACACTCACTGCTACAATTATGTAGTGGAGTGGCTCAGTGCTTATCTGAAATCTTGATGATTATAAAAGGAGTCATATAGTCTTAAATAGCTTCTAAAAAAACACTGTTGTAAAACAGAAGATGATATTGTTTGCCTCAAAATAGATATCCAAACAGTTTCCCTTTCATGATTGAAAACATAACAGTAAATTTAACTTCCTGTCCTGAATTCCTCATTAAACTTCTCTGCAGTTGAGTGAGTTTTAGAATTTCTCCCAAGCTGCAAGTCTTCAGTGACAGGCCTGGAATTTGGTTTGGAGAGAAGAGAGGCTACAACCAGGACTGGGAATCCAGGTGCCTGCACTCATTTCCCTTAACCTAAAAGCTGGCTTGGTAGGAAGCAAGAGGCTCTCAGTATTATATGTTACCTTCAAAATGGCCAGAGGGTGTAACTCCCAGCAATTTTTTAAAAGATTATATGGTGTATTAGTTCTTTCAGCACAAGAATTTTTTATGTGTGTGTGTGTGTATGTATATATAGATAGATATGTATACGTGTGTATATATACATATTTTTGTTTGTTTGTTTTTGAGATGGAGTTTTACTCTGTCGCCCAGGCTGGAGTGCAGTGGCACAATCTCGGCTCACCACAACCTCCACATCCCAGGTTGAAGCGATTCTCCTGCCTCAGCCTCCTGAGTAGCTGGGATTACAGGCGCCTGCCACCACACCGATCTAATTTTTTGTATTTTTAGTAGAGACAGGGTTTTGCCATGTTGGCCAGGCTGATCTTGAACTCCTGATATCAGGTGATCCACCTGCCTCGGCCTCCCAAAGTGCTAGGATTACAGACGTGAGCCACTGCGCCCAGCCTTGTCTTAATATTTTTAAATCTTCACTCAATACCAGGCATAACTCTTGACACATTGTAGGTATAGTCATTGATCAAAAGAATAAAAGAAAAATCAATTGAAAGGAAGATTTGAAAAAATAGCTGAATGAATAATTGAATGATGAATAAATGAGAGTCTGAAAGACAGTTCAATAGGGGTTTTCATGGTTTTACTTTTACATTCAAGAATACATCTGCAGGTTTGTTATATTGGTAAATAATAAGCATAGTAATTGATAGGTAGTGTTTCTATCTTCACCCCGCTCTCACCTTCCACCTTTAAATAGGCCTCGGTGTCTGCTATTCTCTTCTTTGTGTCCATATGTACTCAATGTTTAGCTCCCACTTATAAGTCAGAATATAAACTACTTGATTTTCTGTTCCTTAGGATAATAGTCTACAGCTGCATCCTTCTTGCTGCAAAGGACATGATCTTGTTCTTTTTTATGGCTGCATAATATTCCATAGTGTATACATACCATATCTACTTTATCCAGTCTACTGTTGATTGGCATTTAGGTTGATTCCATGTCTTTGTTATTGTAAATAGTGCTGTGATGAACATGCGATGCATGTTCTTTATGGTAGAATGATCTATAGTTATTCGGGTATATACTCAATCATGGGATTGCTGAGTTGAATGGTAATTCTGCTTTGAGTCGTTTAAGAAATCGCCAAACTGCTTTCCACAATGGCTGAACTAATTTACACTCCCACCAGCAGTGTGTAAGTGTTCCCTTTTCTCTGCAACCTCACCAGCATCTGTTACTTGATGACTTTTTAATAGTCCTTCTGACTAGTGTGAGATGGTATCCCATTGTGGTTTTGATTTGAATTTCTCTAATGATTAGTAAGGTTGAGCATTTTTTCATATGCTTGTTGGTTGCATTCTTTTGAAAGGGGTATGTTCATATTCTTTGCCCACTTTTTAATGGGGTTGTTTTTTCTTGTTATTTTGTTCAAATTCCTTGTTGATTCTGGTTATTAGACCTTTGTCAGATGCATGGCTTACAGATATTTCCTCCCACTCTGTAGATTGTTTGCTCTGTTGATACTTTCTTTTACTATGCAGAAGCTCTTTAGTTTAATTATGTCTCATTTGTTAATTTTTGTTTTTGTCGCAATTGCTTTTGGCATCTTCATCATGAAATCTTTGCTAAGTCAATGGGGCTTTTCAAAGTGCTTAAAGGCTTACAGAAGTGTCCAAATTTGGGCTTATATATTCAAGAACTACATTTTACATGGAGTGATGAGATGTGAGGGTCTAAACCCATATTAACCTGATTCATAAATCAATGATTAATTAATCAGTGTCAAATTACTAATTTACACTGAGAAAACTTAACTTTTAGCATTCAAAAATCCTTAGCCTAATTTCTGACTCACAGGAGGCATGCAACCATATTTACCGACTATGCATAATATTTAGTCAACTCAACAAATATTTAATGAGTGCACACAGTGATCCAGGCACTGAACTTAGTACGGGGGATACAGTGGTAAGTCAATCTATCATATTATGATCAGGCAAGCCTCTTTAAGGGAAAAGTCTCTATGGGAACTTGATAAAAGTAAAAAAAGTTTGCATGTTGCATATAAAATCAGAGAAAAGATCTTAATAAATAATTTTATTATCTGCTGGGTAGATGTTTATGTCTTTCTACCTTCTTAATCTAGTATGTCACCTTAAAAAGAGCTGGCACCAGGCACTCGGATCATAAATACGGTATCTCATACTGGGTGTGCTCTTTTGCCATGATCTCTTTACCTTTGAGCAGAGGTTCAACACATTACCTCCTTGTTTCTGCATCTTCATAAACCTCACTCAATGCTTAGTGCCTACTGGCCATCTAGCACTTTATGAAAAACTATGAAATAGTGACCATACATTTCAGAGTGAAAGATATGCACGCTAATCAGTGTGAAAGATTTATGAGAATAGCAGCACTTTTGAAATCTTAACTGTCATTAAACTGGAAAAAAATCCAGCACAGAGCTACTAAAACCAGACAGATGCAAGGAAGGACCAGAGTGAGTTGTGATTCTACAAAGAAATGAAATGGAAAATAAGACAATGTTTTGTGTATACCTGGATCTGTATATCAATATCAATATATGTGCATTCATTTGCTAGGGCTTCTGTAACAACATCATCAACTAGGTGACTTACGCAACAGAAATTTATTGTCTCACAGTTCCTGAAGCTAGAAATCCAAAATCAAGATATTGGCAGGGTTGTTTCCTTCTGAGGACTGTGAGGGAGAAACTGTTCCACGCCTCCCTCCTGGTTTCTGGTGGTTTCCTGGCAGTCTTTGGTGTTCTGTGGCTTATAGGAGCATCATCAAAATCTCTACCTTCATATTCACATGGCATTCTCCCTGGGTGTGTTTGTCTCTATGTTCAAATTGCCCCTTTTTATAAGAATCCTCGTTATATCAGATTAGATTTCACCTTAATTAGCTCATTTTAAATTATCTCTGTAAAGACTTTATTTCCAAATAAGGTCACATGCTAAGGTACTGGGGGTTAGGGCTTCAACACATCTTTTGTGGGGACACTATTCCACCCGTACAATATGTTTGTCATTCATAGAAGATTTCTGCACAGTAATTAAGAAAATATAAACAGTGATATCTTCTAGGGAGTTAGACTATGAGATCAGAGGAATTTTATTTTTGGTTTTTCATCTTTGAACACTCTAGAAATTTTAACCATGAGTACATAATATTGTCTTGATTACACCAGTAATGCCTACTTGGGGCTTTCTTCATTATGTTATTGGAAATAAGCAACAGAGCATTTAACAGAAAATGAATAGCTGCCCCAAACATTCCATGTCTGAAACAAGCACTTCAGGGAGAAGTCTAGATTCTGTTTCCAGTGAACAGAGTGTTTTACTAAGCCATTTAATCTAGGTTGTAAGCTATCTGAGCTGGGACTAGTTTAATCACATTTTGGACACAATGCCCAGTATGTTTTTGGCCATGAACCTGGGCAAAAGGCAATGTCTGTGACCCATTTATGAGTCACCAGATCTTACTGGCTAATGCCAAACAATATCTCTTCTGTTCTTAAAAAGTGGATTAACGTGGAATTTGCTGTCTCTGCTAGCATCCCCCTGAAAGGAATGCAAACATGAAGCTAAGCATGACAATCAGAGGCGCAGGCTCATTCCTGCTGCACGTGCACGTGGCAGTTTCCTCTAAGTGCTTCTGCAGTGCCAGGCTCCCAAGGCCACAAGTGTGCATCCCACAGGGCCGAGCCAAGGAACTTCAGTGTGCGCCCTTTATCAGTCCCTTCAAGGCCAATGCCACACAAAATTTATTTCAGCTCTCTCTCCATTCAGTTCTCACGTCTATAGAAAGGAAAGTCAGCTAATGGAAACCTTTGATTTCAGTGTCAGTATGAGATTGTGTTGAAAGAGGAGTTTTAATGTGTAAGTAGAGAGGGGCTATTTAATTAATCAATCAGCAACTTCTACTTTCTTTAAGCTTTTGCTGAGTACCCGGCATTGGGGCACCATGTGAGTGCAGCGATTAGTGACAGGGGCCTCAGAATCAGAAAGACTAGAGTCTGAGTATTGACTCTGTCAAATACTTACGGTTGAACCACATGATACTTCTAGTATTAAATCATCCTGAAATATAATTCACTCAAGGCAGTAGAGGGCACATTTTTTCATAGGATAGCAAAACTAGATTATTATTTTATAAGAAATGAGTTCAATGTCATGTTAATAGGTAGAAAACTAATTTCTCATGAAAGATCAGAAGAGTTTCCCTGAATTAAAGTTGTTTTTTTTCCTGCCCAATACCTTTGAATGTCTACTCAATAATGTGGTCAGGGGCCAGGCTCTTTCTATCTTCTTGCCCCACCATCTTATCATATTACTTTTTCTTCATGATGGCTGGAGATCTATTGCACCTTCAATTATCACACTTGCTTTTCAAGCAAGAGGAAGGGAGGAGGGTCCAAACCCCTCTGCTTAATGAAAGCCCTTCTCATCAGAAGTAAGTTTATATACCATTGGACAGAACTGTGGTATATCACTACTGCTGGCTAGGCTGTGACTGAGAAAAATGAGTCCTTCATCCTCTATCCCCTAGGTTAGACAAAAGCAAAGAAGGTATTTGAGAATCTGTGTTGAGTGAGCCAATCCTTGACCAAGGCAGGGATGGAGGAGAAGATATCAGTTATATAATGAGTTATTTATTTGCAAGTTATTTTTAGCTTCACATTAGGATGAGGAACTAAGATTTAGAGAGGTTACAATTGCCCCAGATTTTGAGATAGGATTGGAGCCTCAGTCATCATGTCTCCAAAGTTTTTGCATTTAAGAACTTTGCTTGCTTGGAACAAGAATCTAGAGTTTTCCTTTAAGCACCTTTGATAGGAGTAATGTTCTCTATTAAGATATAGAAGTAACAGTCAAGTTTGCAGTTGGCAATATACCTCCTTGACTGGCTTTAGGACATGGTGGGAAGAACAATTTAGTTGATTATTCAAGGTAGAGGCCAGCATACCCTACCAGGCCATTTTAGCTGCTGCTCTCTCAATATGGCAGGCAAATATACATCTATTTTGTAGTCACTGATAAGGTCTCCAATTGGATTTAAGTAACAGTAATTGTCTCCATCTCTTGTATTGGTTGAAATTGACAAGCTAATATACCTTTTACAATCCATTTTTTAAGCTATAAGCAGAAGGATGTTTAAACTATTTTCTCAAAAAGCAAAAATATACGGTTCTCAGAACTTCTCCAAAAAGGTGATCAACAGGGCACTTATCAATTATGATTGCTAAAGAGACTGATGACAGATGGAGTTAGAAGGATTTAATTTGGTTTGCAGACACTGTAAACTGTGGATAATCTGATGCACAAAGAGTATGAAGTATGGAATGTTAAATAAAAAGTAAACCACAAGTGCAAAAGAGTCTTATGTCATTCAGTGGCAAGGTCTTCTGCTTACTCCAATGGCTGGTTATTTAGAAGAAAGGTTCATCTTCACAGTGTGTCACCTAATGATTAGGACTGTACCTTGTGGAATATAGAAATGTATCATTTCAAGATAATACCTACCTCTGCATCACAGCACTAGGTGAGTCATTTGCAAAAGCACAGCACTTATGTCCTTGAAAATGAAAACTAAATTGCATGGCATACAGAATAAGGTGTGCAGCTATAGCACTGGGAATGTAACAGAATCAGATAATCAACTTTGGAAACTGAACCACAGCAAATGACTCATTCATTCATTCCACAAACCTTTATTCATCACCTACTGAGCTAATAATCACTGTGACCCTATTTGGAATAACTAGAACACAGATTAAGGGAGATAATGTCCTGCTTTAGATTGAGGGCCTAGTTAGACCAGGCACCATCTCACTTATTAATGGCTACCTTGAAAACAAACCTATCTTATCACCGCTCTCGGGAACAAGGGGGAAATGAGCACCCTATGACTGGGAGCATAAAAAACTAATTCTTACTATGACTTTAATGGGTTTTGAAGTCTTAAGAAGCAGGAACCTTTTGTTAAATAATCAAACAATTAAGAGATTTCTGAGAATCACACAGGGCTTATCCCAAAGTAAGCAAAAAGCTATTAGTCACCTACTGGGTTATCCAATTATTTATTCAATATGGTCTTTAAAGTAACCTAATGTGTATGAATTGAACTTTGGGAGATATTATGGCCATGGGGTATGACCTGGTGACAAATTTCCCTTAGTACTTTGCTGAACGAAGCATTTGAACTAGGCATCACATTCATGATTTCTTATGCCCCAACACCCATCTTACCCAGTAGCAAATTTTGTATTATATTGAAATTGTCTCCTAAACTCTACCATATGTTCTCTAAGGAGCTGAGAGTCTCCCTTATTCATCTGTGTATACTCAGCAGTTAACATAAAACCTGTTATATAAAAGATACTCAATTAATTTTTGAAAGTATATGAATATGTAAGCCATTTCTTTTTCAAAGGTAAGATTCACAACTAGTTAGGAGAATTATGTACATCAGAGGTATATAAATAACTATTCTTAAATTTATAAGAAGACAAAATAAATGGATGAGTAATTTTATTTGAAAACCTGTTGTCTTCTTGGAAACACAAACACACACATAATCCCTTCATGTGTTCAGATGAAGAGGAGAAATCGTGCCTAAGACAGTTTGGGATGCTATATCAGAATACCATAGACCAAGTGGCTCAAACAGCAAACATTTATTTCTTAGAGTTCTGGAGACTGAGAATTCCAAGGTCAAGGTGCAGGCAGATGTGATGTCTAGTGTGGGCATCCATCTTGGTTTGCAGACAGCTGTCTTCTTGTATTCTCACAGAGCAAAGAGCACAGAGAGAGGGGTTATAAGTTCACTTGTATCTCTTCTTTCATGAGCATTCATACCATCATGAGGGCTCCCATCTCATAATCTAATTACCTACAACAGCCCCACCTCCTAATACTATCACAATGGGGTTAGGATTTCCACATATGAATTTTGGGTGCACACAAACATTCAGTCCATAGCAAACAGTTTTCTAAGCTGAAGTCTTAAGTGTGGTCTTTGCTCCTGGTGACTCTAGCTATGTAGACGTGATTTATAGTTCACCCAATGTATAGGACCAAGTCCACAATATTTTGTTCCATTGTGTCATTGCTTATTTATTTGATTTTTATGCAGGTTCACACCATGACAATCAGGTCCTCTCAGTAGCTAATACTTGGGTGCTATTTCACACTAATGTCTGGTATTCATTTCATTGGGAAGGAACAAAACCATTTGTCTTTAAATAAAATTTATGCAGAAATAGATTCACTTACTAATTTAAATTCATGTACCACAGCGTCGAAATACTTTGGCAAAATCATTTTCTCTTCTCTGCAGTTCTTGTATCTCTTTTGTTTTCTTGTGATCCTTAATAAACAAGACACCTTCTTGGGAGGCATATTAAAGTGTGCAAAATTTAGATAATAAAGCAAATCCTGGGACACAGCATGTATCATGCATTATTCAATTTTTAGAATTTCAACAAATTTTCAGCTATGCCTGAACATGTGAATCAAAACAACATTCAACTAATATAGGTGGGTGCTAACTAGGAAGCCCTTTTCTCTTTTTCCACTTGGGGAACCTCTCTTTTTTGGCAGCAGAAGGACTAATTAAGCCTCATAAGTTATGTGTGGTAGAAACCAGAGACCCCATAATTCTGATTTATTCTAAGGATAGACCCTCCTCATCCCCCAGTCTCTTACTGGATTCTAAGATGCTGCTTTTTGTGCATGCTTCTTTACTTCGATTAAGACTCCATAGAGATCTAAGGTAATTTCATACAGTAAAACATTAGAGCTTCAAAGGAATTGAAGAATGTTGTTCTACGATAATCTCAGCAGAAGCTTAAAGGAAAAAAAAAAAAAAAGATGTTATCTTAAAGAGATTCATAGAGGTAACTTTTGTCTAGTGAAATGAACCCCAGTAAAATTCCCAGGACAGTCACAAAGGTTTTTAAGAAAAATGAGTTAGCAGAAATGCCACTAGCTTGGATTGAAAGGAACAGATATAAATAAAATGAAAAGAGGTCTTTGAAATCCCTGAGAAAACTGCACACCTGAAAATATGGCTACTTTTTACAAAAAAAAATAAAATAAAATAAAAATAACTCAGAGACACAGAATAGAGACAAGAGCCTAGAAGGCAGAGCAAAGAGCCATAAGGAATTACTCTCAAGTCTTTAATCCTATTTAAGAAACTACTACCTGTGCCTTGATGATTTTCAGAATGGCTATGGACTAGTGATTCCTATATAACTTCTATTTCTCCCTTTTTGAATAGGAGATTTTTTTTCCATAAGTTATTGGGGTATTGGGGTACTGGTGGTATTTGGTTACATGAGTAAGTTTTTTAGTGGTGATTTGTGAGATTTGGGTGCACCCATCACCCAAGCAGTATACACTGCACCATATTTGTAGTCTTTTATCTCTTGCCCCTCCCACTTTTTCCCCAAATTCTCCAAAGTTCATTGTATCATTCCTTTGCCTTTACGTCCTCATAGCTTAGCTCCCACATATCAGTGAGAACATAAAACATTTGGTTTTCCATTCCTGAGTTACTTCACTTACAATAATAGTCTCCAGTCTCATTCAGGTCACTGCAAATGTTAATTCACTCTTTTTTATGGCTGAATAGTATTTCATCATATATATATTTCATCATATATATGATGTGGTATTTCATCATATATATATGATGTGGTATTTCATCATATATATGACGTGGTATTTCATCATACATATATATGATGTGGTATTTCATCATATATATGTATATATATATCTCACAGTTTCTTTATCCACTTATTGATTGATGGGCATTTGTGTTGGCTCCATGATTTAGCAATTGTGAATTGTGCTGCTATAAACATGCATGTGCAAGTGTCTTTTTCGAATAATGACTTTTTTTTCCTCTGGGTAGATACCCAGTAGTGGGATTGCTGGATCAAACAGTAGTTCTACTTTTAGTTCTTAAGTTCTACTTTTAGTTCTTTAATCTCCACACTGTTTTCCATAACGGGTGTACTAGCTTACATTCCCAACAGCAGTGTAGAAGTGTTCCCTGTTGACTGCATCCACGCCAACATCTACTGTTTTTTGATTTTTTGATTATGGCCATTCTCACAGGGAAAAGGTGGTTTTGAATTGTGGTTTTGATTTGCATTTCCCTGATGATTAATGATGTTGAACAGTTTTTCATATATTTGTTGGTCATTTGTGTATCTTCTTTTGAGAATTGTCTATTCATGTCCTTAGTCCACTTTTTGATGGGATTTTTTTTTTCTTACTGATTTGTTTGGGTTTGTTGTAAACCCGATATTAGTCTTTTGTCAGATGAATAGATTGTGAAGATTTTCTCCCATTCTGTGGGTTGTCTGTTTACTCTGCTGACTGTTCCTTTTGCCATGGAAAAGCTCTTTAGTTTAATTAGGTCTCAGCTATTTATCTTTGTTTTTATTGCATTTGCTTTTGGGTTCTTGGTCATGAAATGCTTGCCTAAGCCAATGTCTAGAAAGGTTTTTCCAATATTATCTTCTAGAATTTTTATAGTTTCAGGTTTTCAGTTTATGTCCTTAATCTATTTTGAGTTGATTTTGTATAAGGTGAGAGATGAGGATCCGGTTTTATTCTCCTACATGTGGCTAGCCAGTACCATTTGTTGAAAACGGTGTTCTTTCCCCACTTTCTGTTTTTGTTTGCTTTGTTAAAGATCAGTTGGTTGTAAGCATTTGGGTTTATTTCTGGGTTCTCTATTCTGTTCCATTGGTCTATGTGCCTATTTTTATACCAGTACCTCGCTGTTCTGGTGAGTATGGCATTATACTATAGTTTGAAATCAGGTAGTGTGATGCCTCCAAATTTGTTCTTTTTGCTTAGACTTGCTTTGGCTATTGAGGCCTTTTTTTGGTTCCACATGAATTTTAGAATTGTTTTTTTCTAATTCTTTGAAGAATGATGGGGGTATTTGGTTGGGGATTGCACTGAACCTGTAGATTGCTTTTGGCAGTATGGTCATTTTCACAATATTGATTCTACCCATCCATGAGCATGGGACGTGTTTCCATTTGTTTGTGTCGTGAAAAGAATATGATTTGTAGTTTTCCTTGTAGAGGTCTTTTGAATCTTTTGTTAAGTATATTCCTAAGCCTGCCTTTCTTTCTTTCTTTCTTTCTTTCTTTCTTTCTTTCTTTCTTTTGGAGTTATTGTAAAAGTGGTTGAGTTCTTGATTTGATTGACTGTTTGGTTGCTGTTAGTGTATAGAAGAGCTACTTATTTGTGTACATTAATCTTGTGTCCGGAAACTTTGCTGAATTCTTTTATCAGTCCTAGGAGTTTTCTAGAGAAGTCTTTAGGGTTTTCAAGGTAAACAATCATGTTGTCAGCAAACAGTGACAGTTTGACTTCCTCTTTACCGATTTGGATATCCTTTATTTCTTTCTCTTCTCTGATTATTCCAGCTAGGACTTCCAGTACTATGTTGAAGAGGAGTGGTGAGAGTGGGCATCCTTGTCTTGTTCCAGTTCTCGGAGGGAATGCTTTCAACCTTTCCACATTCAGTATTATGTTGGCTGTGGGTTTGTCATCGATGGCTTTTATTACATTCAGGTATGTCCCTTGTATGCCAATTTTTCTGAGAGTTTTAATCATAAAGGAATGCTGGATTTTGTCGAATGCTTTTTCTGTATCTATTGAGATGATCATGTGATTTTTGTTTTTAATTCTGTTTATGTGATGTATCACATTTATTGACTTGCCTATGTTAAACCATCCCTGGTATGAAACCCACTTGATCATGGTGGATTATCTTTTTGATATGTTGTTGGTGGATTCGGTTAGCTAGTATTTTGTTAAGGATTTTAGCATCTATGTTCATCAAGGATATTTGTCTGTCATTTTCTTTTTTGGTTATACCCTTTCCTGGTTTTGGTATCAGGGTGATGCTGACTTCATAGAATGAATTAGAGTGGGTTCCTTCTTTCTCTATCTTGTGGAATAGTGTCAAAAGAATTGGTACCAGTTCTTCTTTGAATGTCTGTTAGATTTCTGCTGTGAATCTGTCTGGTCCTGGACATTTTTTGTTGGTAATTTTAAAATTACCATTTCAATCTCACTGCTTGTTATTGTCTGTTCAGGTTATTTAGTTCTTCCTGATTTAAGCTAGGAAGGTTTTATCTTTCCAGGAATTTATCCATCTCTTCTAGGTTTTCTAGTTTATGTGCATAAAGGTGTTCATAGTAGGCTCGAATGATCTTTTGTATTTCAATGATGTCAACTGTAATATCTCCTGTTTCATTTCTTAGTGAGGTTACTTGGATTTTCTCTATGCTTTTCTTGGTTAATTTTGCTCATGGCCCATAAATTTTACTTATTTTTTAAAGAATCAGTTCTGTTTCATTTATATTTTGTATTTTTTTTTTTGTTTCAATTTCATTTAGTTCTGCTCTGATCTTGGTTATTTCCTTTCTTCTGCTGGTTTTGGGTTTGGTTTATTCTTGTTTCTCTAGTTCCTTGAGGTGTGACTTTAGATTGTCTATTTGTGCTCTTTCAGACTTTTTGATGTAGGCATTTAGGGCTATGAACTCTCTTCTTAGCACCACCTTTGCTGTATCCCACAGGTTTTGATAGGTTTTGTTGTTATTGTCATTCAGTTCAAAGAATTTTTAAATTTCCATCATGATTTTATTTTTGACCCAATGCTCATTCAGGAGCGTTATTTAATTTCCATGTATTTGCATGGTTTCGAAAGTTCCTTTTGGAGTTGATTTCCAGTTTTATTCCACTGTGGTCTGAGAGAGTGCTTGATATAATATCAATTTTCTTAAATTTACTAAGGCTGTTTTTAGGGCCTATCATGTGGTCTACCTTGGAGAAAGTTCCACGTGCTGTTGAATAGAATGTGTATTCTGAGGTTGTTAGATGAAAGGTTCTGTATATGTCTGTTAAGTCAATTTGTTCCAAGGTATAGTTTAAATCCATTGTTTCTTTGTTGACTTTCTGTTGTGATGACCTGTCTAGTGCTGTCAGTGAAGTATTGAAGTCTCCCACTATTACAGTGTTGCTGTCTATCTCATTTCTTAGGTCTATTAGTAATTGTTTTATCAATTTAGGAGCTCCAGCGTTAGGTGCATATATGTTTAGGATTGTGGTATTTTCTCGTCGGATGAGACCTTTTACCATTATATACTGTCCCTCTTTGTCTCTTTTAACTGCTGTTGCTTTAAAGTTTGTTTTGTCTGATATAAGAATAGCTACCCTTCTCACTTTTAGTGTCCATTTTCATCCCTTTACTTTAAGTTTATGTGAGTCTTTATGTGTTACGTGAGTCTCCTGAAGGCAGCAGATAGTCGGTTGGTGGGTTCTTATCCGTTCTGCAGTTCTGTATCTTTTAAGAAAGAACATTTAGGCCATTTACATTCAATGTTAGTATTGAAATGTGAGGTACTGTTGCTTCCATCACGCTCTTTGTTGCCTGTGTACTTTTGTTTGTTTGTTTGTTTTTACTTTATAACTTGTATTTTTGTTTTATAGGTCCTGTGTGATTTATGCTTTAAAGAAGCTCTGCTTTCATGTGTTTCCAGGATTTGTTTCAAGATTTAGAGCTCCTTTTAGCAGTTATTGTAGTGGTGGTTTGGTAATGGTGAATTCTCTCGGCATTTGTTTGTCTGAAAACAACTGTATTTTTTCCTTCATATATGATGCTTAGTTTTGCTGGATACAAAATTCTTGGCTGATAATTGTTCTGTTTGAAGAGTGTGAAGATAGGTCCTGAATCCCTTCAAGCTTGTAGGGTTTCTGCTGAGAAATTTGCTGTTAATCTGATAACTTTTCCTTTATAAGTTACCTGGTGCTTCTGTCTCACAGCTCATAAGATTCTTTCCTTTGTCTTGACTTTGGATAACCTGATGACAATGTGCCTAGGCAAAGATCTTTTTGCGATGAATTTCCCAGGTGTTTTTTATCCTTGTATTTGGATGTCTAGGTCTCTCACAAGGCCAGGGAAGTTTTCCTTGATTATTCCTCCAAATATGTTTTTCCAGGCTTTTAGAATTATCTTCTTCCTTGGAAGAAGATTATTCTTAGGTTTGGTGGTTCATGATAATCCCAGACTTCTTGATGGCTTTGTTCATATTTTCTTATTCTTTTTTCTTTATCTTTGTTGGATTGGTTTAATTAGAAGACCTTGTCTTTGAGCTCTGAATTTCTTTCTTCTAGTTGTTCAATTCTATTGCTTAGACTTTCCACAACACTTTGCATTTCTAAAAGCGTGTCCAGAGTTTCCTGAATTTTTATTGTTTTTTTCTTTAAGATATCTATTTCCATGGATATATCTCCCTTCACTTCTTGCGTCATTTTTTGGATTTCTTTGCATTGGGCTTTGCCTTTCTCTGGTCCCTCCCTGATTATCTTAATGACTAACCTCCTGAATTCTTTTTCAGGTAAATCAGGGATTTCTTCTTGGTTTGGATCCATTGCTGGTGAACTAGTGTAATTTTTGGAGGGGTGTTGAAGAGCCTTCTTTTGTTGTATTACCAGAGTTGGTTTTCTGGTTCCTTCTTATTTGAGTAGGTTCTGTCAGAGGGAAGATCTAGGGCTGAAAGCTGTTCAGATTCTTTTGGCCCATGGGGTGGTAGTACTCTCCCCCTTTTCTTATGGACGTGGCTTCCTGTGAGCCAAACTGCAGTGATTGTTGTCTCACTTCTGCGTCTAGCCACTCAGCACGTCTACCCAGCTTTGGGCTGGTCCTGGGGGTTGTCTGCACCAAATCCTGTGATGTGAACTGTCCATGGGTCTCTCAGACATGGATACCAACTCCTGTTCCAGGGGAGGTGGTGGAAGGTACAATGGATTCTGGGAGGGCCCTTAGCTTTGACGGTTTAATGCTCTATTTTTGTGCTGATTGGTCTCTTGCCAGGAGGTGGTACTTTCCAGAAAGCATCAGCTATAGTAGTGTGGAGAAGGACTGGTGGTGGGCAGGGCCCTAGAACTCCCAAGATTATATGCCCTTTATCTTTCACTACCAGGGTGGACAGGGAAAGACCATCAGGTGGGGATGGGGCTAGGCACGTCTGAGCTCAGACTCTCCTTGGGCATGTCTGGCTGAGTCTGCTGTGGGGTATGGGGGTAAGATTCCCAGGTCACTGGAGTTGTGTAGGGGAGGATTATGGTTGTCTCTGCTGAGTCATGCAGGTTGTCAGGAACGTGGGGGAAAGCCACAGTCACAGGCCTCACCCAGCTCCCATGCAATCCAAAAGGTCTTTATCACTCACACTATGCCCCTTACCAACAGCCCAGGGAGTCTGTTTCCAGGTGGAGGGTGATGGGTTTGAAAACTTGCCTGAGGCTACCTGCCTCCCAGCTGTGAGAAAAAAGGGCTTAGGTCTTCCCCTGCCTGTGAAATATACATGCCTAATTTGCACCCTCCCCCAAGTTCTGGCCAGGAGACTTCTCACCCCTGAAAAGGATATTTTATAACTACTATCTTATGGGAGTGGCATGATTCTATGTTGAGTGCAAGTAGAAGAAATAACTTAAGTTTTAGTTAACAGGTCTTCAGCTTGAGAGAAACCATAAGCAAGGAAATGTTCTTAAGGAGTAACCTAGAAGCCCCATTCACATCTAGACCATTTAAATAAGGAGATTCTGGACTTTGTGTAATATTGTAATAAGGTGAGACTTTTTGGAGCCTTGTAAGAGGGTGAGTATATTTTGCACACGTGAGGGTTGTGAATCACTGGGAACCAGAGTGAAGATTATGCTTGTCAGGCTTTGACATGACCCTGAATAATTATTACCTTCTAGTGTCCATGTACTTATATAATCCTTCCCACACTGAATAAGGATGGGTTGTGTAACCAATAGAAGATTGCAAAAATTATGGAACAATAACTTCAAGGCTAGGTCACAAAAGACATTGTGATTTTCTCCTTATGCTTTCTTAATTCACTCTTCTTCCCAAATGCACATGGAAAATTCATGAGGAAAGACTATATTTTAGGCAATGAAATTAGTCTCAATAAACTTTAAAAGATTGAAATAATATGAAGCCTTCTTTAGTGACAATGTAATGCAGTTACAATGAATAACAACAGAAAATCTGGAAACTTCATGAATTTACAAAAATTAAACAACACATTCTTTTTTTTTTTTTTTTTGAATTTTTTTTTTTAATTTATTTATTATTATTAAACTTCAAGTTGTAGGGTACATGTGCACAACGTGCAGGTTTGCTACATATGTATACTTGTGCCATGTTGGTGTGCTGCACCCATCAACTCGTCATTTACATCAGGTATAACTCCCAATGCAATCCCTCCCCGCTCCCCCCTCCCCATGATAGGCCCCGGTGTGTGATGTTCCCCTTCCCGAGTCCAAGTGATCTCATTGTTCAGTTCCCACCTACGAGTGAGAACATGCGGTGTTTGGTTTTCTGTTCTTGTGATAGTTTGCTAAGAATGATGGTTTCCAGCTGCATCTATGTCCCTACAAAGGACACAAACTCATCCTTTTTTATGGTTGAATAGTATTCCATGGTGTATATGTGCCACATTTTCTTAATCCAATCTGTCACTGATGGACATTTGGGTTGATTCCAAGTCTTTGCTATTGTGAATAGTGCTGCAATAAACATACGTGTGCATGTGTCCTTATAGCAGCATAATTTATAATCCTTTGGGTATATACCCAGTAATGGGATGGCTGGGTCATATGGTACATCTAGTTCTAGATCCTTGAGGAATCGCCATACTGTTTTCCATAATGGTTGAACTAGTTTACAATCCCACCAACAGTGTAAAAGTGTTCCTATTTCTCCACATCCTCTCCAGCACCTGTTGTTTCCTGACTTTTGAATGATCGCCATTCTAACTGATGTGAGATGGTATCTCATTGTGGTTTTGATTTGCATTTCTCTGATGGCCAGTGATGATGAGCATTTTTTCATGTGTCTGAACAACACATTCTTAATCAACCAATGTGTCAAAGAAGAAATCAAAGGAAAATGTCAAATATATGAAAATAAAAACACAGCATACCAAAACTGGAATGCAGTGAAAGTAGTGCTCAGAGAGAAATATGTAGCCATAAATGACCCCATTTGTAAAGAAGATTTGAAGTCAATAGCCTAGCCTTCTACTTTAAGAAGCTAGAAAAGCAATAACAAAGTAAGCCCAAAGCCAGCATAAAGAAGGAAATAATAAAGATTACAGTGGAGATAAAGAAAATAAAGAGTAAAAAAGAATAGAGAATTTAACAAAACAAAAATTTAGTTCTTTCCAAACTTCAACAGAATTAACAAAGCTTTACCTAAATTGACCAAGAAAAAAAAGAGAATACTCAAATTCCTAAAGTTAGGAATGCAAGTGGGGACATTACTACAGACCTTACAGAAACGAAAAGATAATAAGAAATTGAATAACCTAAATGATATTGGCAAATCCTCTAAACACAAAAACTGCCAAAACATACTCAAAAAGAAATAGAAAATATAAATAGACCTATAACAACAACAACAAAAAGATTGAATTCGTAATCAAAATTTCCATTTATCACTGGAAATCCCAGTGAAGATGGTGTCACTGTTCGTGAACTTCACCAAACACAGAAAGAAGAGTTAAAACTAATCCTTCACAAATTCTTCCAAAAAAAATGGAAGTGGAAGAAACACTTTCTCACTTATTATATCAGGCTACTATTAACAGCAAAGCCAGACAAAAACACTGCAAGAAAAGGAAACCACCAATTAATACCTCATATGAATATAGATGCAAACATCTTCAACAAAATATGAGCAAACAAAATTCAGCAGCATATTAAAATTAATTAATTTTTTAATTAAAAATTAATTAAAACCGTGACTCACTGAGAATGCAAGATTGGATTAACATCTAAAAATAAGTTAATATAATACTCCATGTCAATAGAATAAAAGCAAAATCCATATAATTATTTCAGAAAATAGAGAAAAAGCATTTGACAAAAACTAACATCCTTTCATAATAAAAAAAAATCAACTAGGAACAGAAATGAACTTCATCAACCTGATAAAAGACATTTATGAAAAACCTCCCGCTGACATCATACTTAATGTTAAAACTTTGGTCCTAAAATCAAGAACAAGACAAGGATGTCCACTCTCCCCATTTCTGTTCAACATTTGACTGACAGTTCCAGTCAGGGTCAATTGGGGGCAGGGAGGAAGGAGGGAAGGTAGTTTGGCGGGCAGGGTAAGCACCTACATGGGAAAGGAAGAAAGTAAGACTAGCTCTATCTACATATGAATCACATGAAAATGGACAAGCTGAAACTACAATTCATATAGAATTGCAAGAGCCCTTGAATAGCCAAATGAATTATAAAAAAGAACTAAGTTGAAACATGTAACTGCTCAACTCCAAAACTTGTTACAAAGTCACAATAGTCAAGACAGTATGTTACTGGCATAAGGATATTTATACAGATCAGTGAAATAGAATTGGGAGTTCAAAAATAAACTCATAGCTCTAGGGTCAGTTGGGTTTTGACAGAGGTTTGACTTTCCCCACACATTCAATGGGGAAAGAACAGTCTTTTCAACAAATGTTACTGAGATGATGGGATATCTGCATACACAAGAATGAATTTAGACTCCAACCACACACCATATACAAATATTAGCCCAAAAAGAATCAAAAGCCTAAATGTAAGAAATAAACTCTAAAACTCTTGGAAGAAAATATAGGGTTAAATATTTTTAACCGTAGGTTAGATAATGTTTCTTAAAAATGACACCAAAAACACAAGCAACAAAATAAAAAGATAAATTCAACTTCATCAAAAATAAAAACTTATGTACATTAAAGGACCCTAATAAATTCAACTTCATCAAAAATAAAAACTTATGTACATTAAAGGACACTACCAAGAAAGTGAAAAGACAATTTACATAATGGGAGAAAATTTTTGCAAACCATATGGCCTAGTATAAAGAATACATAAAGAACTCACAACAATAAGTCAAATAACCCAATTAAAATTTGGATACAGAACCTAAATAGACATTTCTCCAAAGTAGATAAATAATTAGTCAATAAGGACATGAAAATATCCTCAAAATCATTGTCATTAGGCAAATGCAAATTAAAACCATAATGAGATGTCATTTTGCACCCATTAATATGGCTAGAATTTTCTTTTTAAATGGAAAATAACAAGTGTTAGTGAGAATGTAGTGAAACTGGAACTCATACATTGTTGGTGGTCTGTAAAATAGTGCAATATAGAATATGACTATAAATACGTAAAAATGCCTCTGTCCCAGGTAAGATGGGTTTGACATAAGAATGGTCTGTTTCATGACAGGCCAGGCAGCCTCATAAGTAAGATAATATCTGTGCCCTCTGTCCCAGGATAATTGTTAGTCATACACCCTCTTCTCTCAAGAAAGTCCTAGAATGGACAACAAGTTACATTGCCATCCTCCTCATGGAAAGAAACTTTACCCTAAGGAAAGAGAGGATGAAGGCCCATCCCCTTTGCAAAGGGTTATGAATCATTAAAGCAGGGAAAGAGTAAATTTGAGGACAGGAGGCAGTGGACTTCTCGAATTGCCTTTCATCCTATACCTCACGACGTCCTCCAAGCTGTTGAGGATATTACACAAATATATTTAAAAATTAAAAATATATGTTGCTAATAAATTGAGATCCCAAGGAAAGTTATGTTTTTTCTATAGCTGAGCACAGCACAAGATGCTATAACACAGCATAGTACAAGAGTGTGTAAGAAGTATTTTCCCCATTTCAATGTTGGATGCTAAAGCGAGGAATAGAGATATCAATGTCCACCTCACTGGCAGCAGAGAACACTGGATATGAATATGATAGAAGTTAGGAAGTTAAGGCAAAAAATAAATTGATACCTAGAGATGCACACGTTTTCATTTATATGACAATTGCTTTTCTTTTTAATGTATACCTGTGGAAAGAGGAAGGTGATTACAGAACTGAATAGTAGTTATTTTAAGATAAGGGGATTATAAGTGTTTTTTTCACTTTATTCAAAACTTTTTATATAGTTATTAATTTATGACTTTTTCATAACAATAACTTTTATCAAAAATGTTACCAGTTATATCAAGGCACAATCAGAGAAGCAAAACTACATATATATGTGGGTGGGTGTGTGTCTGTATCTGTGTTTCTATCTATATCACATCCACACATATTATTTGCTACAGCTATTTGACTTCCTACAATTGTGAGAGCTGGTTAAGCAGTCACTGTGGGATGGTTGTCATCCTGTCTGATGGTGAAACTTCAAGTCCAGAAGGCAGACAGTCGGGAAGAGAAGATGAATGTTATGTGGGAATAAGCAAGATCAAGCTAGAACCACAGTCACAAGCCAGAGCCCACAAGCACAGACAGAAACCCCTGTCTGTTCTTGTTATAGTGGGTGTCCTACAGAAGCTAGGCCCTTCCCTCACAGAACTACACACGCATCTAACCCAAGAGTTGCAAGAATTGGAGGAAGATCCAAGGGAAATTGAAATGGTTGTGGGCTCGCTCCAACCTCACACCATGGGTGAGCCTGCAAGTCGGTGACAATACGTGTGAACTACAAAAGGGCAGCTGCATCACATCTGCCCCACATATCTCACGCCAAAATATCTCTTTTGTTCAATCCTATCCAGAAACATGCAAGAAATAGGGATTTCGGGAAATGTAGGTCACTGTAGCCAAGTTGACATGTTACAAAGCCACCACAAAGTCAAATTGTGCCTTTTGTCAAAAAACACCAGTAGTTTCCCTAACAAAAGATCATTAAAATCTGGACTAACATGAATCTCTCCTTTACCAGGCTATCTTTAGTATTTATTCCTAAACATTTTATTTAATCTAATTCAATTTCTTCCCTCATCGTAAAATAGGGTTAATAATATCACCTATTTTAGAAAAGTTATTAATTATGAGCCATAGAAACTGACTCTAGGGTAGGATTTCTCAGCCTCCCGACTGTTGACACTTTGGGACAGACTCCTTTGTGACACAGGCTGCTCTGAGCACTGTAGAATGTCTCACAGCATCTCTGGCCAAGGCCAGATATATCTATATCGCCTCTACGACTCGTGGGTAGTCTTGCCTCCACCACAGCTGCAAGGCCATAGCAAGTACCCGGCTATGGTTATGGAACATCTGCTGCTCACCTAGCAGGGTGCCAAGTACTGTGTTAAATCCAAAGAAGTCAGAGTGCCTCAGCCTGAAGAGGTTACAATCAGCCCTATAAATAATCAAGATTTGACCTTTCCATGAGGGCCACATCCTTTAGCACGATCCTGTGTCCAGGGACAGCAAGGACACAGGTTGGTGCTGGACTTTGGAAGACCTTTTGGCTTTGGAAGACCTTATCGCTGTTACTGAAAAGAACATTTTGGTCAGAGAGAAACGATGGAATGTTTCCACTTTCTCGTTTGGAAAGCTATTTAGAAAAGAAGGAAGTGAGTGAGCAAGGGTTGATGGTGACTGATAGATGAGAAAAGGCTCCTCTCTATGCTGCAGTGGCCTAGAAAAGGCAACAGTCACACACGTAGTGCTCGTTAGTGCTGATGGGAGTTGGGTCTGGCATCCAGAGAAGAACATGCCCTTGGAGTTGTGCTTCCCTCTGTGGACAAACTGACATTGAGAAAACCTTTACCATAAATAATCCCTGCTATTCAAGAGAATATTTATCCCTTTGCTGCAGAGTGAAGACAAAAGAGTCAACGAAGTTTTCAGGAGGAGATCACAGACTCTGGAAGCTCTCTTTAGGAAGATTAAGAAAGGCACAACAGGCATCAGAACTGTAATGATGGATAAAACAAATAAAGAGGTGTTGAGTTGCTGAAACTTGCAATGGCTGTGTAATAGTCCCTTCACACACTACTATAAAGAAATATCGGAGACTGGATAGTTTATAATGAAAAAAGGTTTAATTGGCTCCCTGTTCTGCAGGCTGTACAGAAAGTATAGCGGCTTCTGCCTCTTAGGAGGCCTCAGGAAATTTACAGTCATGGCAGACAGAGTGGGAGCAGACATCTTACTTGGCAAGAACAGGACCGAGAGAGAAGAGGGAGGTGCTACACACTTTTAAACAACCAGATCTTACAATAACTCACTCACTATCACAAGAACAACACCAAGGGGATGATGCTAACCCATTCATAAGAACTCAGATCCCGTGATCCAATTGTCTCCCACCAGGCCCCACGTCCAACATTGGGGATTACAAATCCACATGAGATTTGGGCAGAGACACAGATCCGCACCATATCAGGCTGTAACAGGTACATAATGCTAAATGTCTGGGTACAGAATGAAGAAATCAGTTACTATCCCTAAAACCTGTATTCTACTGCTTCATATTTTATTTAAATAGAAAAAAATAACAATAAAACAATGAGTCAGGGTCAGAGTCCATTCAACTGAGCATTCTGTCCTTGGCAGTGCTATTAAAGGAATTTTGGTGAAGGGTAATGTTGGCCCATGTTACATAAATGAATAAATAAGTGAGATAAGGAAGGATATATAAATCAATAAAGAAAAAGACTCACGGCTTTGCTCCATGCAGTCATTCAGGGACGCAGACTCTTTCCATCTATCCTGACAGCCTTTGGAGTCCACCACTGGATCCTCTGCATTCAATCCGTAAAGAAAAGAATGAATGTAGGGGACTTAGTGGGAAGTTTAGGGTACAGTCCTACAGGTGGTGTACATCATTTATTCTAATATCTTATTGGCAATAACTCATTCACAAGGCCACACCTCACTGCAATCATAGCCAGAAATATAATCTAGTATGTGCTCAGAAGCAAAAGGGAAAATGGTTTGGTGAACCACAAAGTGCGTTTAATCTTGATCTAGTCCTTCTCAAACTATTTTCCAATTTGAAGAATCCTTTGCTTTTGTGTTTTTCTTACCTTGATTACATGACCACCCTTCCGTGTAAATTCTCCAGCTCATTTATGCCTCTCACGACTTGAGATATCAGAATTACACACCATAGTGGAAGAAAAAGCAGAGATGAGAAGAGAGGGGATGAGAGGAGAAGAGAGAGCTTCTGAACTAAAAAGACCTGCAGGGCAACAAATCCCAAACACCTCATTTCACAAAAGAGGACACTAAGTCCTGGGAAAAAGTCACCTACCCATGGCAGCACACCTTTAAATATAAAACTGGGACTTCAGCCCAGTACTTTTAATTTTCTTTTCAGGATTCTTACCAACAGTACCGTTATTTCAAATGTGCACATGTTAAAATCTGTTACAAATGTGCAATAACTTTTCCAAGTAGTTTTTAATTCTCTGTAGCTTTATAATAATGTCTCATATTTTGTTGGTAGTTTTGACCCAAGAAGTACATATTTGATAAGCATGCCTCTAGTCCAAACTACCAACCCAGAGCTCCTTGTTTGAGCTTCTATCATTATAATTATTTTTCACTATTCATCAGAATGCATGTATGTACTGAACAAGCCTCCAAAAAGAAGTATTTGGAGATAATTTTGGTTTTGGTTTTAATTCCCCTTTTATTTGCTATATTAGGATCATTTCAATTGATAATATTGGAAAACAATTCAAAAAGCTTAATTTTCAAAATGGCATCATTGAATCATGTGTATACTGCAGGATCCAGGGACACAACCAGTATCATCAGAGTTATTCATGTCTACCCATTTTTAATTCTCTTTCTTGGTCAGTCTGACTCCCTCTTCTTGCAGACAGGCTACTTCCACATGTTGGGAATGATGGCCACTGGCAAGATCAGCCCTTCAAGTTTTAACTTGAGATTCAAAGGGAAGAGAGAATCTTTCCCTCCAACTGCAGCAAAACAGTCCCAGAGTGGATTCTAACTGGCCTGGCTCAGTCACCTGCTTTTCAATGAGTAGATTTAGGTATGGGAGCAGACACTATGATTGACAGCTCCACCAAAACCACAAGGAGTGGGTTAGGATTTCCTCCAGAAACCAGAAACGGGGCTACAAAACATGCTGAGCTGAGAAAAATAGCTGTTATAGTCCATTCTGCTTGTTGGCTAGGAAAATGATATTAAACATTCAAGGAATGGAATGCATTTTTAATGAACAACTAAAATTTCAGCCACCTGATACTTTGAAGTATATACCTCCAACCTAAGAGTCAACATGAAAATTCAGGACATTTTCCTCCCTCTCTTTAAGTTAAAAATATAGAACAGTAGATAGACAGTAAAAAATATTATCTCTCTGCCCGATACCTCCTGTTATTCATGGATATTCAATGGAAAGATCTCAGATTTGTAGTTAATTTGGTTACTTATGCAAAAATTAATCACTAAGATATCTCTCTTCCTAACCAGAAAAAAATAGAGCTAAATATTGGGTTTGGAAAAGGGCTATAAACATTGTCTATTCCATCTCTTTCATTTTCTACATTGTGATATTGAAGACCAGATAAGTAATATAATCTAGCTAAAGTTACACAGCTTCCTATTGAATAAATCCTGGGTTAAAACTCAAATTTCCTTCCAGGTATTATAGTACTGTTTTCATTGTATACCATTATCCAAATTGCATGCATATTACATCCTTTTAAAAGATTTTTTTAAATGTAGAAGCAAATAGACAATTGTAAACTAAAAAGGGATATTTCCAGGTCTCATAATCTTTCAATTTTTTTGCAACAACTCAAAAATCCTCCTCCATTCATATTTTCCAGTGCATAGTCCTATGATAGCCAAAAAAACATGGTGGCTTCTATGAATGGCAAGTTTCAAACTGAATGGAAATGCTTGCAAAATAATTACTGATAAAGTCAGAACGACATGAATCACGAGGGTTGCCTTTCCAATTTGGCTTCTGAATTTTTTTCAAAAACATCTATCTCCTGCTGTGTCTTTATGCAATTATACACAGCATGATTCAATAGGGAAAGAGTCCCTAAATACCATGAACAGCTAAAATAAAGTTCTAATTAACCCACTTGATTTTTAAATTGTTTCAAAATACATCCTAGGTACTAACATGATAATCCTTAACTTTTCTTACTTTAGTAGAAATTAGTTCTGTTTTTCTTGACCAACAAAGTTTACTTGGGATAAACTCTAATCAGAAAATTCAACTTAAAATGAAATATTATCTTTTGCCCATCGGGTTAATAAATTAGGATTGAAAGTACTTAGTTTAGCAAGAGTGTGGTAAAGGGGCCATCTCATACACTTCTAGGGCAGATGTAAGGCATTAATATTTGTTCTTCAGGCCAACTTGGAAATATGTATTAAGTATCATTAAAAATATTCATGCCTTTTAATCTAGTAATTTTGCTTCTAATAATTTATCATAAGAAAATTATCAAATACGTACAAAAGTGACCACAACAGTATTTATCACAATATTATTTGAGTTGGAATAAAAAGGATATTACTAAATATAAAAAAGCTGTGGTTAAATAAATTAGTGATAGCACATATGATGGAATATTTTCTAACCTAAATAACCAAGAATATAAGATTAGAAATAAACTAAATAATCACAATATAAGATTGGAAAATAAACTTCGGTGTGTTAGGATGATGAAATACTATGATGCCATTTTTTAAGTAGAAAGATTTTACAACAATATAATCCAATTCATGCAAATTTTGCAAATATTTTTCAATATACCTGTACACACACACACACACACAGAGATACTTTAGAAGTACATATACCACACAAATATTAGCATATATACCAAAAATATTAGCTCTGTCTGGAGATAATATCTACTTCAAAATGTTACTGTTAGGATTCAGTGTGTGTGTGTGTGTGTGTGTGTGTGTGTGTGTGTGTGTGTGTCCCTATCAGAAGGCCTGAGAAATAGTAGATCTTCAGATAATGCTGGTCACCTTCTTGCCTGTACAACCTTTTCTGTATGTGGCACCACTCCACACTATTCTATATCTAACATGATTTGGCCCCAAGAACAGGGATGGAGAAGAATCTTCGGAAAGAGGATAAATCAGGCAGAAAACTTAAAAGCGTCTGGAACTCTTGGCAGCATCTCTGCGTTTACCCTGTAAAACCAAAGCCTTAAGTTGATGTCAGCTTTCACATGACAGCAGAATGACAGGGCCTCATCTTGTAGTGCATGATCTGAAAGTCTACCTTTAGTAATGAACATAGACTAAGGGTAACCTCTTTCTCAGAAAGTGTTCTCTCATTACCTTTTAAAAGCATGAATCAGACCCAGGAAAAGCTGAGGTTCATTACTTTAAAATAACCATGTGAAGGAAGCCACAGTCACATGTGCAGGCCTAATAGATTTTGCCCCCTGAAAGAGGCCTAATTTTGGACTCTTCTTCCTGTTCCCTGTTGGGTTTCCATGGAAACAAGTGTCAGAGGGGAGGGGGTCAACTCTACTCATCTTGGGTTGGGGAGCTATTTGAATGGGTAAGAGAGACAAAATCTGTCCTCTTTGGGAGCTAATTGGGTCTAACTATGGGTGTATACTTGGCCATAACAGAAAAGTGGAGGGCCCTGAGGTGATGAGGGATTTTAAGGCCAGAGCAGCAAAAGCTTCACAGAAGTCTGACATAATTTTCATCTTCTCCAAATTGCTACCTGGTAAGCTGTTCTCTGACCATCTTTAGTCTGCTTTCCCTTTTGTTCAAAAAAAAGTGTAGATGACATCTTTTCAGGCTATTAACACAAAGGGAGAAAGGACTCCCAAACCCATTCCTACAATCTGATTTAATGAAACTGAAAGTCAAACTGAGTGCAACATCAAAGTATTGCTTCTCCGAGAAATGAATTAAACTTCAAAATGCACAATCACCTCAACTACTGGTTAACTCATTGTGGCAAATGCGCATATTCCAGTATGGACCTCTACTCTCCCACAAAGCAACACTTATTATAATGGTAGGAGATGGCTGGACCATAATAAACAGAAACACAGACTCCAAAGTAATTTCTTTGACTTCAATGTGGACTTTTTTTTCAGTAGCAGATGTCACACACATCTTCTAAGTTCCAGGGAGATACCAAAAACACCATTGGAGATGCTAGACATAAGTAAGACAGAGGCACATTTCAAGACAGGCCAAATTCCAGCTAGAATTTTCTGGTGTAAATGCCAGTGAAAGGTTTGACTGAATCAAGTCCTAATCATACTATACATGTATGTATCATTACCGCATGACTACTCATTTTATACTGGGCCAATACAAATAAACTCTTCTTATCACTATGATATACAGTCTCTCAGGAAGAAGTGTTTGGATGAGAGAGAACAGCTTTTCTTTTACTATCTCACCTATGAAAAGACCCTTGGGTTCTATTGTTGTTTTCTTATATCAACTTCGAAAGAAAGAAAGAAAGAGAGAGAGAGAGAGAGAGAGAGAGAGAGAGAGAGAGAGAGAGAGAGAGAGAGAGAGAGAGAAAGAAAGAAAGAAAGAAAGAAAGAAAGAAAGAAAGAAAGAAAGAAAGAAGGGAGGGAGGGAGGGAGGGAGGGAGGGAGGGAGGGAGGGAAGGAAGGAAGGAAGGGGCCTTTTGTTAGCATCTACATATGTCCATCAGTAATGATAAGTATATCATGGTTATAAAGTCTCCGAAAATGAAGAAAACAATCTTCAGTGGCCAGCTTGCATTTTGAGGGAAAGAAAACAGGAGTGGAAGGGATTAATACGTCAAACCACTCCCTTAAAGACAAGCAAATGTGACTTGGGAAGCTTTTCTTAGTCATTGTAGCCAAGTTCTTCCTATTCTGAATAACAGTTGCATTTACAATTTCTACCTTTGACCTTCATTCATTCAACAAGAATTCACTGTGTAACTGTGATGGGTCAAAGCCAAGGATTTGTACTTATTGACTGGTGACAAATTTTTCCTTATTATGTAATCAAATACCTGTTATGTTCTTTCTTCCAACAAGAGTCTATGTCTCTTGAAGACTTGAATCATGACACACCTTTGTTTATAAAATAAAGATCTGAGTCTTCTCCCTCCATTATCTTGTAACAACCCATCTTTCCAGCCCCATCCCCACCTTTCTCTTTCATTTCTCTCTATGACAAACCAGCCATGCTATGCCCCATTGTGATATGAAGTCAGCACATTCCTGTTGGAATGCATTGGTTCAGGCAACCTCTTTACATGAATGCCCTTCTTCAAACTCTTTTCTTTAAAATGATACCCATTCTTTGGTGTCATTATCAGAGGCTATCCTGTCTACTAAGCCTCTGGAGGACCTCCAAAACCATAATCATTCTCTTCTTCCTCTGTGTTCCTGTAACACTTTTGTTTTGATCCTCTCTTTAGAAACTTCTCACATTTTTCTTATTTCAGAGCCAATATTGTCGTGTATTCTATTAAATTTGAAGCTCATTACTTTAATAATGTCTTACTTATCACTGTATCCTCTATATTACATATAGAAGACAATTAATAAACATTTTAAATAAATTTATTGATACTAGCCTTTGCAATGAATGGTAATAGCTAAGCAAACTCAGCCTGGAGATCCACTAACAAATCATGGCTGAAATAATTACTTTACATCCACAAAATAAAATACTATAAAGCCATGAAAAATGGTGACTTAGAAGAGATTTTCAGGCTGTCACTCTTCTTTTATCCTTAGTAGCTATTTCAAGCATTTAAATCATCTCAAACCCTCAAACTCATGTTTCTTTTTACTCTCAGCAGATGACTTCACATCCTAATTCACAGAGCAAATAAAACAACCAGATTTGTTTTTTCAAAAAAACAAAACAAAAACTTTATAACACCAGGCATACGCACTCACCTGTGTATGTATCCATCCGGCCCTTCCATACAGTTATACTGAAAGAGGTTTTACTCATCTTGCTTTAAGACTAATTTCCCTCCATGTGCTCAGTGTTATCCCCCAATGTCTGTCTTCTTATACCCTTGCTGTATTGATTACCCCTTCAAATTTCTTTATCTTCAGTCACTTCCTCTCTATTGAGTCCTTCCCAAGGGCATTTTTAAGTGTTCATGTATTTGTACTTTAAAAAAAAAAATCACCTCACATGACCCTGGATCCTGTGCATAAAAAACTTGATGAGGCCAGTTCTCTCTCTGTCCCTGAATTTCATCTACTGTGCATTCCCCTCACACTGAAATCTAGCTTCCTTCTCCACCACCAAATAAAAATAATAACAATACTTCATCAAAATCATCACTTGCCTACTTCTCACTAGAGCCTTTGAGTACTTCAAACTTTAAGCAGTTGCTCGATAATTTAGACAGCTCCTCTATACAGTACATTTATCCCCAGTTGTCAACTGCACTTCACATGGCTTTGCTTCTGCCTTTCTTGGTTCCCCTTTGTGAGCTTCCCTTCCTCTGACATCCCTTAAATTTACATATTTCTCAGAGGCTGCATCTAGGTCCTCTTCTCTTCTCATTCAAAACATTACTAATGAACATTTTCCTCCACTGTAACTTCAATTACCATCTTAGTGCTGATAACTCAGAGATGGGGCCTATGGTTTCCACCCAGATCACTCTCTTCAGCTCCCATCTCATACACTCAACTGCCTCACGGGCGTCTCCATTAAGCTGTCCTACAGGCAACATTTCCCAGCATTTTCCTGAAGTGCTCCATTCTACCACACCCAGCATTCTCCTCTTCTGCTTCCTTTCTCATTAGACAGCCCCACCACCATCCAAGTAAGAAACCCAGATGACATTCTTATTACCTCCCCTCCTCACCTTCCACATCCACCCAGTCACCTTATCATGTGGAATCCACCTTCCAATATTTCTCAGGTTTACCAACTTCTCTCCAGGTCCACTGACACTACCCTACTCCAGGCCACTATCACCTCTTGCCAGGATTTCTGAAACAACTTCACAACTCATTTTTCCTGCCTCAGTCTTGCTACACTCTAATCTTCCCCTAATTACAACAACCATGGCATTTCTAAAATGCACATTATCTGTGCATATTAGATAGACACAGAGCCCATGTCAAAGCTCTGGGGAAGATAATGTCCCTACTGAAAACTCTTTCAGTGCCATTGCCCTCAGAATAAACTACAATATTATAATGAACTCCCCATTCCAGAGTGCTATAATATCTGCTTAGCTCCATGATTTTTGTCTCTTACATGCTACTTTTCTTCCTTCTCTATGCCCCTGCCATCCTGAAAATCTCTGAGCTCATCAAGTGAACCTTCTATTCCACATTGCTTAATCTTTGCTTACTCTCTTCACCTTACCTGCAACATTCTCCTTTTCTCCAAGACTACACTCTCATACCTGTCAACCACACCTGGCTAATGTCTACTCATACCTCAGATATTAGATGAGACATTGATTCATTCAGGTATCCTTCTCATGCCTACAAGTCCAGTTTGAGTGCCTCTTCTTTGCTCTCACAGCATCTAGTAACCCTATTGTAACACCTAACCCAAGACATTATAATTTCTGTCACTTGCCTATATCCTATATTATAAAATTCTTGAGGACAGACATTGTGTCAATGCTGATTATTTATTGATTCAACAAATAGTATTGCAATACTAATTCTAGAATTGCAATGGTGAGGAAAAACAGACATGTAGGTTCACTCATATTTCTTACAGCTAATTGAAAAAAAAAAAAACAGACATTAATCAAATGATCATGCATAAAATTAACTCTGGCAAATGCCACAAAGGAAAGTTAGGTTTTATGAGAGCCTGCAAAGAAGGGATTGGTTTACTCAAGACAGCCAGGACAAAGAAGGCTTCCTTGCTTCTGGAAGATGCGATAACTAATGGGAGATCTGACACTGAAGGTAATTAAAGGACAGAAAGAAAGGAATGTGCTCCAGTTTAAGGAACAGCCTGTGTCAAAGCTCTAGAGGAGATTAAAGGAACTAAAAGAGATTCAATGTGATTGAAACACCAAGAGAAAAATTTAGGAGATTAACTGAAGACTGTACAAGTAGCTAAAGGTCCAGACATTCAAATTTGAATACTTATTCTACAGTCTTTGAAGGATTTCACACAAAAATATGATATAAGCAGATTTTTGCTCTGAAACAAATCACTCTGAGTGCAGAGCAGACAATGGATTGGGTGGACCCAGAAAGGAATGTTTGTATGTCTATGAGGAGACTGCTGCCATCATCTCAATGGCAGATGATAGTGATTTGGACTAGGTTGGTGCCATCGGCCAAGGAGAGAAAGGGAAGAACTTGGGAGATATTTAAGAGATAAAAGTAATAGTACTTAGTGATGGATTCAATGTAGTAGTTAAGGAGAAATTCCCTAGAGCAGTACCTGGCATTTAGTAGCATTATAACAAATATCTATTTATAATATCACTATGTAGTATATAATATTTTGATTCTTAAAAATATATACCTATGGACTAAGTTACAAATTTCAGTTCTTATACTTTTTTTTTTTTTTTTTTTTTGAGATGGAGTCTTGCTCTGTCGCCCAGGGTGGAGTGCAGTGGCCAGATCTCAGCTCACTGCAAGCTCTGCCTCCCAGGTTTACGCCATTCTCCTGCCTCAGCCTCCCAAGTAGCTGGGACTACAGGCGCCTGCCACTATGCCCGGCTAGTTTTTTGTATTTTTTTAGTAGAGACGGGGTTTCACCGTGTTAGCCAGGATGGTCTCGATCTCCTGACCTCGTGATCCGCCCATCTCGGCCTCCCAAAGTGCTGGGATTACAGGCTTGAGCCACCGCGCCTGGCCAGTTCTTATACTTTTATACTTACTAACTTTGATCAAGTAATTTATTTTGTTTTTATAATTTTTTTTTTTGAAACAGGATCTTGCTCTATCATGAGGCTAGAATGCAGTAGTGCAATTATAGCTCACTGCTACCTTGAACTCCTGGGCTCAAGTCATTGTCCCACCTCAGCCTTCCTAGTAGCTGGGACTATAGGCATGGGCCACCACACCCAGCTAATTTTTTTTCTTTTTTTTTTTAGAGACAGGGTCTTGCTATGTTGCCCAGGCTGATCTCAAACTCCTGGGCTCAAGTGACCCACCTGCCTCAGCCTTCCAAAGTTTTGGGATTACAGTCATAAGCCACTGTACCCAGTCAAATAATTTAATTTCTATGTGATTAAATTTATTCATCCATGTAATGGGGGCAGGGAAGGGAGCAGAAATATAACACAAAGGTCATAGGGCATGTTTATGAAAATGAAATATAAAAATTGATATAAAGCATTTATCACAATATGTAATATACTGTAAATGTTGAATATATGTGAGTTTTAAAATATGTATATAACTCTTCTATAATATTATTACATAAACATGAAGAAAGTTTAGGAATCCTAACTTTAGCCATAATAGAGATTAAGGAGGTAAAAATTCTGTACATTGAAAACTATTAAACAATAAAATAAATTGAAAAAGTTACAAATAAATGGAAATACATCCTGTGTTCATGGATTGAAAGAATTAATATTGTTAAAATTTTCATATTACCCAAAGCTATCTACAGATTCAATGTAATCCTTATCAAAATTCTAATGACATATTAACAGAAATAGGAAAACAATCCTAAAATTAATATGGAACCGCAAAAAACCTGAATAGCCAAGGCACTCTCCATTAAAAAGAACAAAGTTGGAGGCAACACATGACCTGACTTTAAATTTTTACAAAGCTATAGCAATTAAAACAGCATGTATAGGCATATAAATAGAAACATCTGCCAATGAACAAAATAGCCCAGAAATGAACCCACACATTTACAGTTAATTGATTTTGAAAAGGTGCCAATAGCATATAGTGGGAAAAGAACACTCTATTCAATAAATGATGTTGGAAAAACTGGATATTCATATGCAGAAGAATGAAATTGGACCTTTTATCTCATACTGTATATAAAAACCAACTCAAAACGTATTAAAGACTTAAATATAAGACCTGAAACTATAAAAAGACTGGAAAAAAAATAGGAGAAAAACTACACAATATTGATCTGGGCAATGATTTTTTGGATTTGGCACTCAAAGCTCAGGCAATAAAAGCAAAAATAGACAAATGGGATTATTTCAAACTGAAAGGCTTCTATACAGCGGAAGAAACAATAGAGTGCAGAAACCTATAGGTTGAGAGAAAATATTTGCAGTCAGTAATCTGATAAGTTATTAATAGCCAAAACACAAAAAACCTCAAAAAATAACTCAATATCAAAAAAAGCCTTGATTTTAAAATGTGAAAAGTATCTGTATAGACATTTCTCAAAAGAAGACATACAAATGGCCAACAGATACATGAAAAAAATGCTAATCATCACACCAATTATTAGGGAAATGCAAATTAAAATCACAATGAGATATCACCTTACACTAGTTACAATGGCTATTATCAAAATGACAAAAGATAAATCTTGGCAAGCATGTAGTGAAAAGGCAATCCTTGTACACTGTTGATGGAAATGTAAATTAGTACAGATATTACGGAAAACTGCATGAAGGGTTTTCAAGAAACTAAAAACAGAACTACCATATGATCCAGCAATTCCATTTCTGGGTATATATCCTAAGGAAATGAGATAAGTATGTCCAAGAGGTATCTACATTCCCATATTGATTACAGCATTACTTACAACAGCCAACTTACAGAATTAACCTAAGTCCATCAATGGATGAATGGATAAAGAAAATGTGGTATATTTACACAATAGAATACTAGTCAATCTTAAAAAAAAAAAAAAGAAAAGGAATGTTGTCATTTGCAACAACATGGATGAATCTGGACATTATGCTGCATGAAAGAAAGCAGGAATAGAGAGGCAAATATCGTATGTTCTCACATATATGTAGAATCTAAGAAAATCAAACTCATAGAAGCAGGGTGTAGAATGGTGGTTACCAGGGCTGCAGGGTAGGAGACATAAGAAGATGTTGTTCAAAGAGTACAAAGTTGCAGTTAAGAGGCATAAATGATAAATATTTAAAGTGATGTATAGATTAATTAGTTTCATTCAGTTATTCTACAGTATATACATATAACCTCGGTGTGTATTCCATAATAATATACTGTTATAATTTGTTAAAAAATAAAATTAAATAAAAATAATATTTGTTTTGAAAGAGCAGGGATTATTTCAGTGGTTTTATGGAGAAAGCGAGAGATGGCCCAAAAGACAAAAACAACACTAAAGAATATATAGATGTGATTCGACCACATTTATAAATTGTTGTAAAATGACAAGTCTATATATACATTTTAAGACAAATGTTGAATATTTTTAGTAAAAATAAAACTCTTATTTATGAGTTTATCTCCTTTATGTATGGGTATATTTAAAATATTTTCTCTAATATACATATATATGTATATATGATACTTATAACAAGAAAAAAATGGCCGGGCACTGTGGCTCACTCCTGTAATCCCAGCACTTTGGGAGGCTGAGGCAGGCGGATCACGAGGTCCAGAGATTGAGAACATCCTGGCTAACTTGGTGAAACCTCGTCTCTACTAAAAATACAAAAAACTAGCCGGGCGTGGTGGCGGGCGCCTGTAGTCCCAGCTACTCGGGAGGCTGAGGCAGGAGAATGGCGTAAACCCGGGAGGCGGAGCTTGCAGTGAGCTGAGATTGCGCCCCTGCACTCCAGCCTGGGAGACAGAGCGAGACTCCATCTCGGGAAAACAAAACAAAACAAAAGAAATAAAAAATTAATTTTGAACTATACTTTATGTTTCACTTTCTGAAAGTATGAAGTGATTCTGAAGCTTTATTGTCTTAAAACCTAATTCAAGGCTGGGCGCAGTGGCTCAGGCTTGTAATCCCAGCCCTTTGAGAGGCCAGCGAGGGCAGATCACCTGAGGTCAGGAGTTCAACACCAGCCTGACCACCATGGCGAAACCCTATCTCTACTAAAAATACAAAAATTAGCGAAGTGTGGTGGTTTATGCCTGTAGTCGCAGCTACTCAGGAGGCTGAGGCACAAGAATCACTTGAACCTAGCAGGCAGAGGTTGGAGTAAGTTGAGATGGCACCACTGCACTCCAGCCTGGGCTACAGAGTGCCACTCTGTCTCAAAAATAAATAAATCTAATTCAGCAATTGATGTCATCTTGTAATTAATAGTTTATTTCCCCAGATGTCATGGCACTAAGTTTTCCCTATAATTTTGCTTGTATTTCTGCTTTAAACATTTAAGAGCTGAAATGCAAAAGAAATTTAAATATGTGTATGTGTCCAACCATAATGAAAGGAATACAAAATTACTGAAGATGACCAAGAAAAAATACAAAATAAAGCAGACCTGTGTATTTAAGCTGGGTGAACTCAGATTTGAGAGCAGATAATAGTCTCAAGAACTGATTTATGTAACTAAATTGAAACAAAAAGATAGTCTGTAATAATTACCCCTCTCTTCTAATCAAAAGTACTCAGACAACACTTCTCAAAAGCACAGTGGAGACTTGCTTTAATACTGTATTATAGAAATAAGTGAACAAGCAGAGGGAGGAGAAAATTAGAAAACATACACTATTGGACACACTGCATTATTCCCCAAAGTAGAGACGTTTTAGGTTCATTAAGGCACATCTAAAGATTATGAGTGCAAACAAGCTATCTGATTACAGAAACAATTTAGAAGAAAGAAAGTAAAAGATCTAACCTAAACTAAATGAAGGTCAAGAGAGACTAGAATAAAATCATCAGGCTTTTGAACTAAAAGGTTCTCTAAATGACAATAGTCATATTCTAGGCATTGTAGCAAAGGCATTACAAATGTTCTTTCACTTAATGCCCACATACAACCCTTCCCATTTTACTACAGAAAAATACAGAGGCAAAGAAAGGTTGAATAGCACTCTAATTAGTCCAACTTTCTGAACTTTCTCTTTGCTCAGATAGTATAGGGGGCTGGGGAAGAGGAAGCAACTTACAGGTTTTGCTTGACAAAATCTATGCTTGAGTATAAAGGCAGAGATACAAAGTAGTATTTAGAAATATCCACCTATGCCTTAAGACCAGACAACCTTTGAGTATTTTTTAATGAACAGATTTAGATAATAACTATAGCATAGTAAGTTTTGAATCCTCATTGATATTTGATTATGTTGATTGTATCAGTCAACGGACAGGCAGGCTCAAAAAGTTTAACTGAAGCCAGTTTAATGAAAATTGTGAGTTGAGAGTAGGTTTAAAGAAAACTAAGTAGGTTTTGGTGATGACCAAAGGATGACTTCAGCCTTGACTAGTGTTCTGAAGAGCAGCCTGTCAAAGTCAAGTAAAGAATTTGGGGGAACAGGACATAATACATTAGCCATATTTTCACTGCAAATATTTGGAGGGCTAGCAATGTCATCTGAATGGAAACAAATTTGGATTTGTTACAAAAAGAATATCGAATTTAAAGCAGAAAGAGCAAAGGCTGTCCTGGATTTTGGTAGAGACTGGTATGATAACTAAGTTTTCCATGGAAAGATGATGTCTACCATTAACTCCAAATGGTTATTGGGAGAGCGAGATGCAAGTACAATCTACCTGTGTTTGGGAATAATTGTTAAGCAGAAACATCTCAGAGACTGGATGATCTGAAGATGTTAAGGGAACAGGAGCAAAACTCAGGAGATACTGAACTGGAACCTTTTCTCCACAGAAATATTCACCTACAATTTCTCATTTTGTGAATGAGTAAACTGGGGCTGGGAGAAGCAATGCTAAAGTAAAGCTAAAGACACATTCATAAAGCATGATTAGGACAAAAATATAGCTATAAGGACAGCTACCAATCTTTCCCATTAAACCATACTGTCATTACTGCTGTCATTTTTTCCATTGCTTAGGTACTAACATAATATTATTATTTATGATTGTCTTAATTGTCTCCAAACACACATATTACAATTACATTGAATAAGAATTTGATCCATAAACCTGCAGCCCTTACATATTGCCTTCATCCTCATTCTCAACTACCAGAAAAGTAGCCTACTAATAAGAATACCAATAAAGATACAAAACAAAGAGGTACACCTAATAAGTCAATGGTGGAAATAGGATAAAATTATGAAAAAATGTAATGACTCCAAAAGAAGGCAAGAAGAAAGTAAAAAAAAAAAAAAAAAAAAAAAAAAAAAGCATGGAATGGATAGAACAAGGAGAAAAATATTAACACCACAAATTTAAATTAAAAATCAGGTAATATGTAAACACTGCCCCTCTCAAAAAAGGAAGATTGTCACATTGTGTTTAAAAATTAAAAATGACAATCCAACTCTATGTTATCTACAACTAATACTCTTTAAGCATAGGTAAAAAGAGTAAAAGAATGAAAAAGATATGTTATATAAACACTGATTAAGAAAGCTGAAGTGGCTATATTAATATTTCAGGACAAGAACTGAATATAATATAATATATTATAGGAATATAAAATGATGTTATCTAATGATAAATTAACAAATTCATTAAGAAGGCATAACAATTCTAAATGTGTATACACCTAATAACAGATTCAATATACACAAAGAAAGGTTGTTGGACCAAAAGCATAAATAGACAAATCCACAATTACAGCTGGAGATTTTGAGATATTTCATTCAATATTTGACAGAGCAAAAATACAGGAAATTATAAGGATTTAGAAGACCTGTACAGTATATTGGTCTTAACTAGAATTTCTCCAACACTCCACCCAATAAAAGCATAGTACACATTCTTTGTAAGTACATAAGAAACATTAACCAATGTATATCAGATGTTGAACCAGAAAAGATATCTCAACAGATTAATAAGAATTTAAATCAATAAGAATTTAAATCATATAAATTACGTTTTCTGATAAATTAAATTAGAAATCAATAATTGAAAGATATCTGAAAAGTCTCTATTATTTGAAATCAAGCAATACATTTCCAAATAAACTATGAATCAAAAAGAACATAAGAAAGTACCTTGAATTGAATATAAATAAAAATACAACACATAAAAAAGTGTGGATATAGCTAAGACAGTGCTTAGAGGGAAGTTTGTAGCTTTAAATGCTTATATTAAAAAAGAGGAAAGGTTTCAAATCATTGATGTAAGTTTCCACCTTAAGAAACCAGAAAATAAAAAAATCATAAACAGAGAAATAAATAATAAAGGGAATGTTTAAATTATTGAAATATAAAATATAAAAATAATAGAGAACATCAGTGAAACCAAGAACTGGTTCTTTGATAGGATAAATGAAATTGATAAATCTCTGGCCAGATTGATTTAAAAAAAAAAAAAAAAGAGAGAGAGAGACAGAAAGGACACAATTTGCCAATATCAGTAATAGAAGCAAGAACATCACAAAAGACCCCACAGATATTTAAAAATAAGTGAAAACTGTGAACATCTTTATGCTAGTAAATTTAACAATTTAGATGTAACACGAAAATAAATTGAAATACACATACTACCCCAAAGAAATTGATAACTCAAATACCTTATATTCAAAAAATTAAATTTTTTTTCAAGAAACTTTTCATACAAAATTATCCAGCTCTACGTGGCTTCACTGGAGAATTCTACTAACTCTTAAGGAAGAAATAATAACAAGTCTACATGATCTTTTTTAAGATGAGAAAAGAACATTTCCCAACTCATTCTATGAGGTCAGCATTACCCTGAAAATAAAATCAGACAAAAGCACTATAAAGAAAACTAGGTATCAATATCCTTTAAGAATAGTGATGTGAATATTCTTTTAAAAATTTTAGCAAGTAGAATTCAGCAATATATGAAAAACACAATACATCATGGCCTAGTATTTATTCCAGGAATGCAAAGTTGATTTACTCTTTGAAAATCAATTAATATAATTTAACCTATGACTAGACTAAAAAAGAAAAGCACGTCATCTCAATATATGCAGAAAAAGCATTGGATAAAATTCAACACAAATGCATAACAAAAATAAAAATAAATTCTCAGCAAACTAGTAATACAGGGGAGCATTCTCAAATTAATAATGAGTATCTACAAAACACCTAAAAGTAATTTCATCATTCATGGTGAAGGACAGATACTTTACCCTGAAGATCAGAGCAAGACAAAAATGCCTTCTCTCACTATATCTATTCAACATGTAATGGTGGTGCTAGCTTATGCAATGAAACAAGAAATAAAACTAAAGTGTTTATGAATTGGAAAGGAAGAAGTAATTTTTTTTTTTAATTTGCAGAACACATGATTATCTATGTAGAATATTCCAAAAGAATATGTTAAAACTAACGAGTGAGTTTAGTAAGGTTGTAGATAACAAACTCAACAAAGAAAAATCAGTTACAAATCCTGTATTCTTTCGACATTGAAATGTTTAAAATAGGCTATTTGCAAAAGCATAATTTAAAATAATTAGAAATGAATTTTTTAAAAATGTAAGCCTTTTAATATAAAATGGTAAAATACCACTGAGAAAAATTAAAGAGCTAAATAATGGAAAGATACAGATTAGAAAACTAATTATTGTTGAGGTGTCAATTCTCCCCTAATTGATCTATAAATTCGTTGCAATCTTATCCAAAATTTCAACACTTTTGTTAAAACTGGGAAGTTTATTCTAAAATGTACATGAAATGACAAAGTAATTAGTATAACCCATAACACTGACAAAGAAGAATAAAATCAGAGGATTTATGCTGCTTGACTTTAAATCTTACTCCTAAGGCACAGCAATGGAAGCAGTGTGGTATTGGTGCCAAATAGATACATAGATCAATTAAATAGGAGACCTCAGAAACAGACACATATATGTAGTCAACTGATTTTTAACAAAGTAGCTAAGGCAGTTGAGTGGGGAAATATAATATTTTTCGAGAAATAATTTTTAAACAATTGGATATCCAAATTCAAAAAAAAAAAAACCTGAGCCTTACAAATTATACCATGTTTAACTTTTATTTCAAATCGTAGACCTAAACATAAGAGCCAAAACAAGCATCAAGAAAAAAACATAAAAATCCCAGTGAGTCTGAATTTAGTAAGGATTAAATAGAATTAAGAACTCCAAAGAATGGAATATAAAAGAAAAAAATGGACAAATATGACTTCATTAAAATTTTAGCTTTTGCTCTTCAAAAGACACTGTTAATAAAAAGATAATTACAAATGACAGAAAATACTCACGATGCACGTAGCTAATAAAATATTTTTGTATAAATATATAAGGAATCACATAATACAATAATGAGGCAATGACCTAATATATATATGTACATGTGTATATATATGCATATGTATATAAATTGCCTATATATGTATCCAAACTAAAACCATGAGATACCGTTATGCAGCCGTTAGAATAGCTAGAATTAAGAAGATTGGCAATACCAATTATCAACAAGTACATGGAACAACCAGAGCTCTCTTTCATTGCTAGTGAGAATACACACTTAAAAACAGTGGTAATTTCTATATAAGTTATACATATACTTTAACCATATACCCTGAAATTCCATTCTTAGGTATTCATCCAAGTTACGGAAATATTAGTACACACTTGTACTCAAAAAGCAGATTTATTCATAATAGCCTCAAATTTGAAAGAATTCAAATTTCCAACAACATCTGAATGGTTTAACAAAATGTGGTATATATATACAATGAAACACAACTCAGCAACTAAAAGGAATAAACTACTATAAAAGCAATAACATGAATAATATCAAGAACATTTTGCTAAGTGAAGGAAAAGACTGCATACTATATGATTTCATTCATGGAAAATTATTTAAAAGCCAAATAAATAAATAAATAAATAAATAAATATAAAATAAAAATTAAAAAGCAGATCAATATTTTCCAAAAATCAGGAGTTGGGGAGAGGGTATTGACTTTGTTAAAGCTAACTAACTATGACCTGAGAAGGACTCCGTATTTCTGTATTTGAGTCCTTGTAGAGAAATTGCAACCTAACTTAATAGGCAGACAAACTGAAAACCTAATTTAGGAGTATGTAGCGATAGCTGAGTCTCAGCCAATCCCAGCAGCCATCCATCAACCACTCATACACTGAGGAGTGTTGGAATGAGGCAAACGCCAACCTGTAACCAATACAGCTGTTTATGTACCTCACTTCCGATTTCTGTACCTCAATTCCTTTTTTATTTCTTTTTGTTTGTTTGTTTGTCTATAAATCTTCCACCACGTGGCTGCGCTGGAGGCTCTCTGAATCTGCTGTGATTCCGATTCCGGGCACTACCTGATTCCCCAATAGTTCGCTGCTCAATTAAACTCCTTCAAGTTTAATTTCGCTGAAGTTTTTCTTTTAACAACTTTGAAGAGATATAAAAACTTCTTAGGATGATGAAAATATTCCATTTTATGATTACTATGGAGACGACACAATTGGTAATTGTATACAGTTACATATCCATATACAATTATCAAAACACAACAAATGATTGCACTGAAAATAAGCGTATTTTGTTGTGTGTGAATTTTACTTTAATAATGCTGATTTTAAAAATACACTACAGACAAAAACGCCTACATCCCTAATGCTGTAATTGTCAATGGGAATTTCTTAAACTATGATAATTTAGTCTTTTGCTAATTAATTAATTACGTATGATCTAACATGTGGTATAAAAACGAAACAGAATAATCAAAATACAGATTATTCTGAAGAGTTATGGTAGCAATGCCAACTGTTGAGGATATAAAGCAGGAAAAACCTTTATACACACTGAAGAACTGTAAATTAGGACAACTTCTTTGAGAAACTCCTTGCACTAACTTTTAATCCTAATCATATACATACCCTGTGGCCTAGCAGTTCCATGAGTGAGTATGTATCCAATAAAAATAAGGTTTTTTTTTTTTTTTTTTTTTTGAGACGGAGTCTCGCTCTGTCGCCCAGGCTGGAGTGCAGTGGCGCAATCTCGGCTCACTGCAAGCTCCGCCTCCCGGGTTCACGCCATTCTCCTGCCTCAGCCTCCTGAGTAGCTGGACTACAGGCGCCCGCCACCTCGCCCGGCTATTTTTTTTGTATTTTTAGTAGAGACGGGGTTTCACCGTGGTCTCGATCTCCTGACCTTGTGATCCGCCCGCCTCGGCCTCCCAAAGTGCTGGGATTACAGGCGTGAGCCACCGCGCCCGGCCAAAAATAAGGTCTTGTGTCCCTTAAATAAAATATACAAGAACTTCATAGGTGCCTTATTTAGAATACTTCCAAACTGGAAACTAGTAAGTGTCCAAAAACAAAAAATGGAGAAATAAATTGTGATATAGTCACAAAATAATCTGTTCAACAACAAAAAACTAACTACTGCTACCCACAACAATACAGATGAACTTTGTAGGCATCATGTTAAATAAACAACAACAAAAAGCCAGACTCCAAATTCCTTTCGAAGAATAGGCAAAACGAACCTAAGTTGATAGAATTCCCAATGGTGTTATTTTTGGTGGGAGTATTGTCACGGAGGGGACATGAGGGAGCCTTCTGAAGGGCTGACTATATTCTAAATCTTTTTTCTTTTTCTTTTTCTTTTTTTCTTTTTGAGATAAGGTCTTGCTCTGTCTCCCAGACTGGAGTGCAATGGTGTGATCATAGCTTACTGCCACCTCCAATTCCTGGACTCCAGTGATCCTCCTGCCTCAGCCTCCTTAGTGACTAGGACTATAGGCACAAGCCACTGCACCTTGCAAATGTTCTATCTTGATGTGGGTGGTAGTAACATGGCTGCATACACGTTTTTGTGAAAATCCATTGAATTGCATACTTAAAATTGGTGCACTTTATGTAAATTACACCATAATTTAAGAATTTTTCAAAGTTTAAATCATGCTTTAAAAATGTGTGGAAACATTTAAGTGTGAATAAAGGTTAAAAGATCATGACATGTAATAGTCTTAGAATATTAAATACTATTCTAGCTCTCTGGGTAAGAAGCTGGGGCAGGGAAAGGATGCTTTTAGAATATTCTCTTTATAAAAATCCCTGTGGAGTGTATGAGCGAATTCCCAGGATCAGCTAGAATAAGACTTCAAACCACATAAGAAAAAAACAACCTCTCAGTGTATTTAATTAAAATGTTGACACTTCTTCACTCCTTCAGTGGTTATTTCTTCTGAATTTCCCATAAGGGTTAACAGTGGACAGATGTGGCATGACTGTAAATCAGCAGGTTATATACTTTAAGCCCACTCTGCTTCTCAATAGTGGTGTACACTTGGGGTGTTAGTTACCCTCCCTGTGATTTCAGCTTCTCAGCCAATGAAAATATTATTAATAGTTATAATAAGAATAACTCCTGTCCACTGAATACCTATTGTGGGCTGGACACCATGCTGGCTACTTTCCATTCAGTATCTCCAACTTTATTTGGTAGGTCTTATTATGGAGAGGCAATATAAGAGTGTGTTCTCTGGAGTCAGACTTCCTGAGTTAAAAACCTGGCTCTGCTTCTTCCCAGCTATGTAAACTTGGGCCTCTGTTTCCTCATCTGTAAAATGGGAATAGAAAAATTGCTTTTCTCCCAGAATTGTTGCTAGAATTAAACAGAGATAGAAATAGAGATAGATATATATAGACACACACACATATGTTTGTGTTTCTGTGTGTATGTGTGTGTGTGTGTGCATCATTGAGAATTTTCTGGCATGTAATAAGGGCTATAAAATATTTTATAGGTAAAATGACAAAAAATAATTTTGAAGGTGGAAAATGCAAGGCCACAGAGGCAGTAGCATATCATGGATGAGGCAATGACAATGGTACACTCAAGTACAGACAAGGGGTGGGGGCGCATCGTCTGTTGGGAACTTTTTAAATAATAAAAACAAGACATTTTACTATCATCATGCCCCAGCAACTCAAAACAATGTCTGAGATTTAAAAAAAACCCCTCCTGGGACCAGTTGTTTTCATGTCCTATCCACTTTAGACAACCTCGAATCGAGGTTAAAACATTTGCCCAAGGCCACACAACCGCAGGTGATAGAGCTGAGATTTAAACCTACAGCCATCAAATTTGCAAATCTATACTGACTAAACCTCCTTTAAGAACCATTCTAGCTCCCAAAACACATATCTTATAATTTCTATCCGCTGTATGCAGTATCCATGTCTTCTTCCTTGAAACCGTTATAATCCAAGAAATAAATAATAGTATCTACCATGTCCCAGGTTCTGTTCTAGCTACAGAGGCTACAGGTGTCCACAAAAAATGTAGGGCCGGGCGCGGTGGCTCAAGCCTGTAATCCCAGCACTTTGGGAGGCCGAGGCGGGCGGATCACGAGGTCAGGAGATCGAGACTATCCTGGCTAACACAGTGAAACCCCGTCTCTATTAAAAAAATACAAAAAACTAGCCAGGCGAGGTGGCGGGCGCCTGTAGTTCCAGCTACTTGGGAGGCTGAGGCAGGAGAATGGCGTAAACCCGGGAGGCGGAGCTTGCAGTGAGCTGAGATAGCGCCACTGCACTCCAGCCTGGTCGACAGAGCGAGACGCTGTCTCAAAAAAAAAAAAAAAAAAAAAAAGAAAATGTAACTGCTGTTTCAGAGCTTACATTCTAGTAGAGTAAGACAAAGTAAACAACGCAAATACAAACACATAACTTTCGGATGACTAATCCCTCAGCTACATACGGCTACTGAATACTTAAAATGTGGCTGGTTCAAACTGAAATGTGATATAAGTGTGTAACACATGGATTTCAAAGATTTAATAGGAAAAACAGAGTGTAAAAGACCTCATATTTTTATATGTTTATTACATGTTGGTAAAGAAAACAGTGATAATATATAAAACAGCATATTTACCATTTCCAATGTTCTTTATTCTCTTAATTTCAAATTTTCAGCTAGTATTGTTTTCCTTCCAGATGAAAAACTTATTTTAATATCTTTTATAGTGCAACTCTGCTGCCAGTGAATTCTCTTAGCTTTTGCTCATTTGAAAAAAGTCTATTTTGCCTTTGTTTTTAAAGCTATTTCCACTGAATAGAGAATTCTAGGTTGGGCTGAGCACAGTGACTCACGCCTGTAATCCCAGCACTTTGGGAGGCCACAGCAGGCCAATCACGAAGTCAGGAGTTAGAGACCAGCCTGACCAACATGGTGAAACCCTGTTATCGACTAAAAATACAAAAATTAGCCAAGCGTGGTGGCGCGCACCTGTAATCCCAGCTACTTGAGAGGCTCAGGCAGGAGAATCCCTTGAACCTGGGAGGCAGAGGTTGCAGTGAGCCAAGATCATGCCACTGCACTCCAGCCTGGGCAACAGAGTGAGACTCCACCTCAAAAATAAAAATAAAAAGAAAAAGAATTCTAGGTTGATAGTTTTTTAATTTTATTTTTTCTTTCAGGACTTTAAAGATGCCATTCTATTATCATCTGGTCTACAATGTGTCAGACTAGGAGTCTGCCTATTATCATGGTTTACTTTGTATACAGTGCCTGGCTGCTTTCGAGATTTATTTTTTATCATAGGTTTCCAACACTTTTATTATAATATGCCTGGATGTGGTTTTCATTGCGTTTATCCTGCTTGAGGTTCTGTTGAGCATCTTGGATATATAGATTTACCATTTTCATCAAATTGGCAAAAATTTTTGCCAGCATTTCTTCAAATAATTTTGTGTGTTAATTTATTTTTCCCCTTTTACTCAGCTTAAATCACACATATGTTGACATTCAATATTGTCGCCTGAGTCACTAATGCTCTGTTTATTTTGTTCATTTTTTTTCTCCCTCTGTGCTTCAGTTTAAGTGGTTTCTATTGCTATGCTTTCAAATTCAGTAATTTTTTTTCTTGCTTTCTTGGTGTTCATCAGTTTTAATCTCCTCCAGTGAAATTTTTCATTCATTTATTATCCCATTTCTAGAAGTTCCAGTTTTAATCCTTTATCCCTTTCCTTATTAGGCTGTTTCCCTTTAAATTTTAAAGGTATTTGTAAAGCTCTTTTAAGGTTCTTTTCTGTCAATTCCATTGCCTTTGCCATGTTTTAAAATCTGTTTCTGATGACTGATGCTTTTTGTAATAGAATAGACTTTAATTTACATTTTAATTAAATATAATATATTCATATATAATATTTATATTATTTTATTATAATATAAATTGTGATGCATCTTGTAATCAATTAAATTGTTCTACTTCTTCAAATGCCTACTATTCTTCATTAGATTCTGGACATTGTACATGTTACACTGGTGAGAATACATTTGCACAACCTTAGCTATCACTATTGCCTGCATCACCCTGGCTAACAAGGAGGTCTTGAGTCTGTCCACGTATCCAGTGCATTACTACTACAATCCTATTCGTAACCAAGAAATCTCAGAATCTATGGCACTACCCTCTAACCCGCATCACAGCTGATGCTGGTACCCACTACTAGGAGCCTAGAGGGAATATCACATCCCTGGATTCCCTGTAAACACACACACACACACACACACACACACACACGTTCCTTTTTTTTATTCTAGCAAACTTTTAAGTTACTTGTTGATCAGCTTAAGCTTTTCAAAGTTTTCGTATAAGTTTTGTTATAGCAGGTTTCAAGTGTCCTTTACTGTAGACCTAGTTTATTCACTCTTGCAAGGCATGACCTTGTAGTGTTTCCACTGAATCCCTCAAAGTTTTAACAAGGGCTCTTCACTATGGTTGACCAGAACATAAACATCTCCCAGCCCTGGGTGTACTCTAGAAACTCTTCAACTCATGGTTTCTTGTTTGCTTTTTGCCCAGCCTCATGGAGTCTCACCCTTCACAACTGTGGTTTAGTATTCAAGGGGGTCTTCATACAGATTTTGGAGCTCTTTCTCTGGGCAGCTCCTCAATCTCTGGTTTTACTCGTTAAATTCCAGATGGCTCGCTCTTTCTAAATTCCAATTGATCTCTTTCTATGTGCTATCTGGAAAGTGCTTCCGGACAGAAAGGCAGATGAACGTAATGTTCACTGATTTGGTTCAACTGTGTCCCCACTCAAATATCATCTTGAATTGTTGTTCCCATAATCCCCACGTGTCATGAGAGAAACCCAGTGGGAGGTAATTGAATCACGGCAGCAGTTTCCCCATTGCTATTCTCGAGATAGGGAGTAAGTTCTCATGAAATCTGATGGTTTTTTAAGGGGCTTCCCCTTCACTTGGTTCTCACTATTCTCCTTCCTGCCACCATGTAAAGAAGGATATGTTTGCTTCCCCTTCTGCTATGATTGTAAAGTTCCTGAGGCCTCCCCAGCCCTGCAGAACTGTGAGTCAATTAAACCTCTTTTCTTTATACATTACCCAAATCTTGGGTATTTCTTCATAGCAGTGTGAGAAGGAACTAATGCATTCACCTTGCTTATTTCCGTTCTCTCATAAATTATAGCCCTGCACTGCCTGTTGTCTACTGTCCAGAAATAGTTGCCTTGTGTATTTCATCCAGTTATCTAGTTGTTTACTATGAGAGGATTAAGTCTCAGTACAGTTACCCCATTATAGTCAGAAGCTGAGGTAAGCGTGTATGAAATTTGGCAACTTATACAAATAAAAATGTTTTCTTCTTAAAAAGTAATTTTGTTTTTCAAGATGGTAGATTGGAGGCATTGTTAGCATGCCTCTCCCACTTGGAAAGACAGAATAGTGTGTCAAGATTCATGCTCTGAAATTTTTTCCAAGAAGTAACACAGGATCTTAATAGAAAAACCTAAAGGAACTACAGACTCTTGGAAAGAAGCAGGAGGCAGTCACCTCCACCACGAACCAGGTGAAAAACTGTGCGTTTACATAGTGTGAGAAGGGGAGAGACTGCCTCTGGGACACACACTCCCACTGGGGAGCCAGGCAGTCCAGGCCCTGGAGAAAAGTTTTGACCCTATCCAGTGCTGGAGCTGATTTAGTGAGTGGTGGGGAGTATGTAAGAAGGAGCAGCATTAAGATATGCTTTGTGTGCAGTCCTAGACTCCAGCAGGGGTAGAGGGAAGCCATTCCTGATCCTGTCTCAGGGGACCTTGCAGAAGTCTGCCAGCTAACTCAGGCAGTGGTCACAGGTTGACAGAAGCTCTCAATTGATATTTGTGATATAATCTCAAGTGGGGATAAACCCTGATGGCCAGAACCAAGGGGAGAGCAGGGAGTGTGCTACGAATTGGGCACAGGAGCTGGGTGCCTGCTTTGTGGATGGACTGGAAGGGGTATAACCTGAAAGCCACTGTTTCTGCCTCAGTTGGGTAGGCTTATAGCTGGGGCAGTTTTGAATTCTGAGTACCTGCTGCCGGGAACCCAAGTGTGAGACCTGTATTGCCAGATAAGTAGGAGCTGAGTAGCTGAGTGGGGCTTATTGCCACCTGCTGTACCCTGCTTTCTGTGTGGATCTTTTTGTGCATCAGGGGCAGCTGTGCTCCTCCCAGCAACCAGGGAATGGCCCTCTGATCTTCAATAGGGCCACTGCTTGTGTCCATACATGGGAAGCCAGAGTACAAACTTGCCTGACTTAGGCCCTACCAGTCTCTGCCCTTCCACATATGCTGGTAGTGTAACACAATGGAGAGGAATATTTGGAAGCTCCATGGCCTTACCCATCACTGGAGATACCAGAGTACTTCCAGTGGGTAACATAAGGCAAGTACAAATTCCACTGCTACCACTACAGCTGGTGCTTTTTGGCAAGCACCAGCTCCTGGCTGGAGGCCAGCCAGCACAGCTCATTACAACATCTGCAGGCACAATAACACAGCACTCAGGAAGGAGAATACTTTTATGTAACCTCAGCTATCACCATTGCTTGCATCAACCTGGCTAACCAGGAGGTCTTGAGTCTATCCATGTATTTAGTATATTACTATGACAAGCCTACTTACAACCAGGAAATCTCAGAGTCTATGGCACTACCCTCTGATCCCCATCAGGGCTGATGCTGTTACCCACTACTGGGAACATCACATCACTGGATCTCCTGCAGACATTCCCCAGCACCAGACTGGAGTAAGCAGCCCCACTGGGTGGCTAGACCCAGAGGAGCAGCAGGATTCACAGTAGTCTGGCCCACCAGGGACTGCTACTCCTAGGGAAGAGGGAATGCACCATGGACATCTCATGGGATGTCTCATGGGACATCTTAAGGGAGCATCCCATGAGACAAAAGAAATCAGGCTGCAAGCCCTGACTTCTTGAGCTTTCCACTTGTGGGAAGTTTCTTTCGCAGAGGCACAGGTACACTGCTAGGCTAACTGGGAAAAGTCTAGTCTCAGATTTACCCGAATAGTCAGGCAGCCCTCGCACTCATGAAGGGTCTTGGAGAAGGGAACAAATGGAGGATCTGAATGAAAAGAAATGTTTAACGAGATACATATATTAAAGAAAAACCAATCAGTACTTCTGGAAATGAAAGACACGTTTAGGGAATGAAAATATGCAGTGTAAAAGTTTAACAATAGACTAGACCAAGTAGAAGAACGAACTTCAGACTTCAAAGACAAGGCTTTCAAATTAACCCAATCAGAAAAAAATAAAGAAAAATGACAATCCTAAATATATGCACACCTAACTCCAGAGCTCTCAGATTCATAAAGCAGTTACTACTAGATCTAAGAAAAGAGATATACAGCAACACAACAATCGTGGGAAACTTCAGCACTCCACTGACAGAACTATACAGATCATTGAGGTAAAAAGTCAACAAAGAATCACTGGACTTAAAGTGCACCCTAGAACAAATGGATGGAGCTAGTAGATATTTACAGAAAATTCTACCAGGAATGGCAGAATATACATTCTTCTCATCAGCACATGGAACATTCTCCGAGATAGACCATACGATTGGCTTAAAAACAAGTCTTAAACATTTTGAAAATTGAAATTATATCAAGTATCTTCGCAGACTACAGCAGAATTAAACTAGAATTCAATTCCAAATGAAACCCTGAAAAATATACAAAAATATGAAAATAAAACAATCTGCCCCTGAATAACTTTTGGATTAACTATGAAATCAAGATGAAAATTTAAAAATTTGTCAAAATGAATGATAACAGTCACCTTTGACCAAAACCTTTTTGAAGGTAACTTGACCAAAAGTCAAACTTTCCTCTTAGCACTGCTTTTGCTTTATAGCAAAAGCTATATAAAGTTCATAGTGCTAAATGCCTATGTAAAAAAGTCTGAAAGATCACAAATTGACAACATAATGTCATACCTCTGCAAGGAGAGGTATCTACAAGGAGAACTACAAAATGCTGCTGGAAGAAATCATAGATGGTGCAAAACAAATGGAAATGCATCCCATGTTCATGGATTGAATGAATCAATATTGTGAAAATGGCTGTACTGCCCCAAAAAAATCTACAGATTCAAAGCAATTTTCATCAAAATACCAACATCATTTTTCACAGAATTAGAAAAAAAGTTCTCAAATTCATATGGAACTTGAAAAGAGCCCAAATAGACAAAGCAATTTTAAGCAAAAAGAACAAATATGAAGGCATCACATTACCTGATTTCAAATTATACTACAAGACTATAGAAACTAAAACAGCATGGTGCTGGTATAAAAGTAGATACATAGACCATTGAAAGAGAATAGAGCACCCATACATAAAGCCAAATACAACCAGCTGATCTTCAACAAAGTAGATAAAAACGTAAATTGGGGAATGGACACCCCATTTAATAAATGGTGCTAGGAATATTGGATAACCACATGTAGAAGAATGAAACTGGATCCTTATCTCTCACCATATACAAAAATTAACTCAACATGAATTAGATATTTCAATCTAAGACTTGAAACCATAAAAATTCTAGAAAGAGAAAAACTAGGAAAAACTCTTCTGGACATCGTCCTATCAAAGGATTTATGACTAAGATCCCAAAAACAAATGCAACAAAAACAATAATAAATACATGGGACCTAATTAAACTAAATCTGAACAGTAAAAGAATATTCATCAGAATAAACAAACAACCTACAGAATGAAAGAAAATATTTGCAAATTATGCATCCAACAAAGGACTAATACACAGAATCTACAAGGAATTCAAATAAATCAGCAAGATAAAAACAAATAATTCCATTAAAAAGTGGGCAAAGGACATGAATAGACATTTCTCACAAGAAGATATACAAAGGATCAAAAAACATATGGAAAAATGCTCAGCATCACTAATCATCAGGGAAATGCAAACTAAAACCACAATGAACCACTATTAAAAAGTCAGAAAACAATAAATGTCAGTGCAGATGTGGTGAAAAGGGAACCCTTATACAGTGCTAGTGGGAATGTAAATTAGTACAACCTCTGCAAAAAACAGTATGGAGATTTCTTAAAGAACTAAAAGTAGATCTACCATTCCATCCAACAATCCCACTACTGGGTACCTCCTCAATGGAAAATAAGTGGCTATATTAAAAAGACACCTACATATATATGTTTATCGCAGCACAATTCACAATTGCAAAGATACGGAATCAACTTATGTGCCCATCAACAAATGAGTGAATAAAGAAAATGTGGTATGTATATACCATGGAATACTACTCAGCAATAAAAAATAAATAAAATAATGTCATTTGCGGCAACTTGGATGAAACTGGAGGCCATTATTCTAAATGTAGTAACTCAAGAATTAAAAACCAAATACTGCATGTTCTCATTTATAAATGCAAAGTAAGCTATGGGTACGTAAATGCATACAGAGTGTTATAAGGGACATTGGATACTCAGAGGGGGTGGGAGTGGGATGAGAAATGAAAAAGTACTTCTTGGGAACAATGTACACTACTCAGGAGATAGGTACACTAAAATCCTAGATTTCCTCACTACACAATTCACCTATGTAACCGACAACCACTTGTACCCCTAAAGCTATTGAAATGGATTTTTTAAGTAAATTAATTTCAAGAGCATCTCATTATAAGAAATACCTAGTTTAGTACACTGATTTCCAAACATGTTTGCACAATGCAATAACCTGGAGCCCACTTGCAGAGTTTTTGATTTAAATGGTCTGTGATGTCACTTGAGCATTAGAAATTTTAAAAGATTCCTTAGTGAGTTTATTATGCATCCAACTTTGAGAAAACCACTGGCTTGCTATACTGAAGTACTTACTGACTGATATTACACTAAAAACAGATGCATGCAGTGTGTGCGTGGGTGTGTGTGTGTGGGGGGTGTTTGTGTGCACACACCAACTGGGTATACATATATATGTGGAGTATACCCTCTACCTAGGTCTCTAGATCAGTACTTCTCAAACATTGTTATTGGAGCAGAAATATTCAAGACAAAACCTAGCAAAGGATATTTTCTAACTGTGAATGTGCCTAGCTAACTCTAATGACAGAGCAGAGAATTATGTTCAAGTAACTGACGGCCCTTAGGAACAGCTGTGTGTAAGTGGATAAGGGGCTATATTTTATGGATTAACCATTTGATTATGTGCTCATTAATGTGATCCAGAATGGTTAGCAATGAATCCTACCAGGGAAGGCACCTGTTTGACATGCCAGGGCTTAGAGTAGAGCTCATGTCTCTTTTTTTCCACCCTTCGGTTGTTACAGTTTTTCAGACCAAAGCCACACCTAGAGAGGTATTAACGGCTAATCTATGTCTACTAAATCAGGGATTGCATTGAAACACTTCATAGCGTAAACTGGATTTTTCTTCTCTGGATGTACCAAAAAAGAACAGAAATATGAAAGAAATGTCCACTTATTAAGAACCAGGTTTTTTATATATACCATCTGACCAATAGCATCAACAATCCTATGGGATAAGACAGTCTCATTTTAAGAAGAAATCAAGGAAAATCTTAGGACCTTAGTTCTCATGATTTTCTTTGGTGAACACGAAGAAAAAAGAGCGAAAAAATGAATTAAAGTATATCAGCTCTTGATGAAGTAGATGAGGAAACCTAAAGCCATCCCAATATCTCATTTGCTCCTCGTGCAAATTCCAGAGGCTTTTATGTGGAACTGCTAGGACTCTTAAGCACAGTGTGAAAACTACTTGCCAAGAAGGGCCATTCCAGGTCTAATATCTCATCACCCTATAGGTTCAGCATCTTGCCCCGGGTAGGCAGTCAAGCAATGTTTATAGAATCTGTTTTTTTCTTTATTTATCCTATAGTGGTATTCTTCTCAGCTAAGAACACTAGTTCTCTAACTTTCCCATAAATATTCACACAGATTAGTGTTATGCAAAAGAAACAGACACTGGAGCACTGGACAGATCTGGGTTAAAAATCCCAGAACCAATTATTGCTAGTTGTATGAGGGTGAGTACATTACATTAAAAATTTCTATAACTCACTTATCCCATTTACAACAAAATAAATGGTGCCTGGGTCCATCACGGTAACAGCAGGATACTGATGATACAACCAAGTTTGCTGATTGAAGAGAATTCGATTCAAGATCAATTTACAAAGACGAGAGTAGTTTTGGGGAACCAACAATGTGTAGCAATTACATAAAGGCTTGAAGGGGCAGGTGAAAGAACAGTGACTGGAAGAGAGCTGTATGGGGAAGACGGCTCAACAGGAGTGGGACATTTTGAGAGAGGAATGCAGCCAACCCACAGTGACCCAGAAAAATAGATACTTCTGCCATATTTGTGGACTTCACTCTCCTCTCACCTTCCAGTTGCCTTCCAGTGCCATTAACTGAACCCCACAGGAAGCTAGAGGACAAAATGAAGAAAAAAGAAGGGTAGAGAGTAGAACGTGGATGGGGCAGGAGGGTATACAAATGGCATAGTAACTGCACAACTTTACTCTGAGGACTACATGAAATAGTCAGCTATAGTGGATGCATAACATGAGGCAGTTCCTTTCCCTTTCCCTCCTGGCATTTACTCTTTCTTCCTCTCAGGCATTGCCTCCTGTCATCTTCCTCCTCTTTCCAATCTCTAGAATTCCCTGATCTAATTCTTCCAGAGGCCTGTCTCCAGCCCTGACCATCCCACCTTCACTACTTGCAACTATTCTTAAATACTTGCCACTCTTGAAGAAGTGAGTATCACATTCACTTACCTGGAGTTGAGTTTGTCCATGGTTAAGCTCTCTTTCTAGGTCCTTAAAATATCACAATTGAAGTAAACGGGAAAAGACATGAACTTTGGCAAAAGAGGAATAAATAACACCTTTATTAAAACTTGTTCTTTACTCTGTGGATACAAGACCTTGGCTAAAATGTTAACTCATTCAGACATCTGATTTTTAGGCCAAAAATATTAGCATCAGCAAATAGGAAAGGAGAAATCAAGAAGGGGAAAGAAAGGAATGGGAGAAAGGAAGGGAGAAGAAACGATGGCAAACACAACAGAAAGAATGGCTGAGATCTAGACGTAGAGGAAAGAGAGAGACAGAAACACTGAAGTCCGAGAAGGACATAGCAAAGTAAAGGACACAGCAAGATGCCCAAACACTTGAACAAAGGTAAAATATGTTTAGAATTATCTGGTTAAAAATGCAGAAAATAATATAATGTTCTAGGATATGATTTCTCAGAAAAGATGATGAAAATCAAAATTATATTAAGCTTTGCAGAGTATTACTTCAATTCCCTAGAGAATTTAGTTATGCAATGTCCCTCATTCTTATGAAGGGAGATACTTAGAAATCAATATACTGTCTTACATTAGTCACAGTTGTTTCTTACGTTTGGTCTTGTCCCCTCTGCTTTTTGAGTGTAGCATTCATAAGACATTTACTGAGTCCCTTCTGAGGCTGCCGTAAATGTGGAGGCATGGTAAGTCTTTACAGTAAAAGAAGAAACAGATATGGAGCCAGGAAAACTTGAGTTCAAATCCTATGACTAATAATGTCAGTTGAGTCTGAATAAGATTGTTTACAAATTGATCCAAACTGAAGAGCAAAAAGAGGAAGAAAATAAGATAAAAGCTGTTTTTACAACATGCCTTTACAACGTGCACAAATCACCCCCTCCATTCACAGATTCATTTGACAAACCATTATTTTCATAAGGGCATTACTCATATTTAGAAGGGTTTTGGCACATATTAGTCACTCAGTAAATGCTTGGGTACTTGAGGTTCAAAGACAAATATGGTGGGTCACTGTTGTGTAAAGGTCTTTGAAAAACAATAAGTATATTGTTGGGTTACCTCCATTCTTTTTTCTAACCAGACTCCTATATCCCCATCTCTCCATTTATGCAAGGCTAAGTGCTAAGTCAGATTATCTGAGACCCATAGTTTGAAGTATCTCTAGGAGACGAGGCTGTTTCTCATCAGAATCCTCAGCAAGGGTTTAAGTCTTCTCAATAGTGAGTCGGGTTTCTCCTACTAATATGTGATGGGTACTTTCTAGCAATTGCTTCTATCGGTGGACAGTGCTACACATGTGTGATTATATTTAATGAGATAAAAATATGCTCTAAGAGATAAAATGGATTCTCTCCATTTTACTGATCATAAACCTAAGGCTAAGAGAGGTTAGGAATTTTTCAAAAGTCACACAAGTAGGATTGATGGAACAAAGATTCCAACCAAAATGTCTGCTTTTCAGATACTCAAAGGTTCATACTGCAGGCACACCAGAACAAACCACTAACTTTCCAGATAACCTCTGGACTTGGGATCCAGGCCAGACCCTTAGAGTTTGGACCAAGTCTCCAATACCTCTGTAGCTTACCTGAGTCTGGATGCTACATAAGACAACTAAGACAGTTATGGCAAGGGCAGATTCACTAGAGTATGTCCAGCCAAGCAAATCCCAAGGGTGGAATCATGATGTAACAGAAATAACATTGCCATGGAGTTCAGACACCTGGCATCTAGCCCCAACTCAATTCATGTTAAAGGGTAGATGACTGCTGCTTATTATATTTGTTAGAAAACTCACATGAGATAACCCAAAAAACAATCACAATAACCTCATAATTCCTTTATTTAAAAAAGTAATCGAAATTGAAGTCCTTTTAAGGGAAGATTTGATGGAAGAACAAGTTGAACCATTGATTAGAGTGACAGTTTTGATCTGTCTTTGTTTTTCACTTACCTCAGTTTTTATTTTCTGTCACTCATTGATATGAATCATTAAGGTCTAGTTCAGAGTCCTACTCAAATTTGTATATTCAGTATGTTAACAACTATATAAAAAATAAATTATTCATTTTTTAAAAGAAAGTGAAAGATCATCTACTCAAATAGTTAACGGTGATCATCACTTGAGTAATGTGAATATAGGTGATTTTTAGAACCTTCTTTCATAATGAATGTGCATTATTTTCCAAATGAAAAAATAATATGTGCTCATTTTAAGTGCTGTACCAAACGCGTATTGCCTTGAAACAAATAAGAATGGAGAAATTGAACAAGTAAGGGGTATCTCAGAAAATGTTCTTATCTATAAACACATGATTTACTTGGAGATAAATCAAAGATGAAAGATGGTTACCTAATCATCACTGTAATTTTGCAAGCAATATAACCAAGGGGTGCTACTGATACTTAACTGTAAAGACAGAGAACTCTCCACAGTGACTTCAACAGTGTGAAATGTCTTGAACTATTATCCACACAGAACTGTGGCCACAGAACAGAATAAGAAGCACTAGTTAGGTCTACATAGCATAAATAGCTGAAAGTCCATCTGACCTGGATTTTCTCACGGCTGTTCATTGAGCTGAGTGATATCAAGTTGGAAGAGCACATATCTGAAAATTCCATGTATATATTCCTATTTCTTGGAATACAGGAAAGTATTCACAATCAATTATGTGGACCAAGTTAAAAGGGTAGCCCCTCCTGCATTCCCACATGCACCTTTGTTTAAAATATACTCACATCGACTGATGCCCTAACAATCTTTTTGAAGTCTAGATGAGTTTCCTCGTCTACTCACCACCTTTTCATCAACTTCAAATATTTGTTCAGTTGCTGCCTTCCAGTTCAAGTTACTTTTCCAGAGGAAAAAAAATATCAGTACTATATTTAAAACTAATTGCCAAACATTCTGAATGCTGAAAGTGGCCTAAATAAAGAAAGTTCAAAAAACAGATAGTCATGAGGAACTGGAAACAAGCTTCAGTGATGCCATCACATTTGTAGACATCTCACCTTTCCATTGGAAATTTAATACCAGCTTATCATTACCTTATGAGATATAAAGCAGTGTCACAATCAGTTGTCATTTTTTCAATTTGACAATTGGCTTATTACTTTTCCTCTGACAGTTGTGTTCTTCCTGATTATCATTTCTTGGCAATTGTTTTGAACAAAACACTGTCATCTGTTGTGGGAAAGAGAATTAAAAAAAAATCTGTTGACCCTTTCATCTTTAATTCACCCTCCTAAGAGAATGTGAAGTGCATGTGAGGCTCTTTTAGAAAGTTAGCTTTATAGTTACTGCCACAGTTCACTCCTGTTATTCCTTAATGATATTAAAAAATTGTTTTAAGTTTCACATAATGCTCTCATTGAATACCCATAGGATTATAAAAGGTTATGTTTGATAATGTAAAATTACTGTGGATGCTCAAACCAGGCCTATATTTTTTTCATTTATTCTACAAATCTGTGAAATACTGGGGAGTTAAAGTCCTGCAAGTGAGGCTTGACCAGTCAAAGACAGGAGACATGAAGGAACCAGCAGATAAATTCATTCCACAAACATGTGAGCACTATATGTGCCGTACGTGCCTGTATATTCCAGGCACTGTACTTGCTTGGTGATATTACATGTACCTTTGTCATAGACCACATAGTTTGTTGTTGTTGTTGTTGTTTTAATGATGAAGAGGTAGTTTTCCTTCCTTTATCCCGGGAGCTACTAAAAGTTGAAGTTAACTAGAATATTAACAAAATAAAAGGGCTTGCATGTACAATGTCTTTCATGAACAGCCATTTCATTTAATGATAGCAAGTTTTGGAAATCTTTTTTTTTAAATTTTTTTATTTTACTTTAAGTTCTGGGATAAATGTGCAGAACGTGTAGGTTTGTTACATAGGATACATGTACCATGGTGGTTTGCTGCACGTATCAACCCATCATCTAGGTTTTAAGCCCCACATGCATTAGGTATTTGTCCTAAAGCTCTCTCTCCCCTTGCCTCCAACCCCCCCACAGGACCCTGTATGTGATGTTCCCCTCCCTGTGTCCATGTTCTCATTGTTCAACTCCCACTTATGAGTGAGAACATGCAGTGTTTGGTTTTCTGTTCCTGCGTTAGTTTGCTGAGAATGATGGTTTCCAGCTTCATCCACGTCCCTGCAAAGGACATGAAATAATTCTTTTTAATGACTGCGTAGTAGCCATAGTGTGTATGTGCCACATTTTCTTTATCCAGTCTATCATTGATTGACATTTGGGTTGGTTCCAAGTCTTTGCTATTGTGAATAGTGCTGCGCTAAACATATGTATGCATGTGTCTTTATAGTAGATCACCTCAGCCTGGAACTTATTGTTCATATCACTATCAGTATTTTTGTCAAACTCATTCAACAAGTCTCTAGGAGTTTCCAAACTTTTCCATATTTTCCTATCTTCTTCTGAGCCCTCCAAACTGTTCCAACCTCTGCCTCTTACCCAGTTCCAAAGTCGCTTCCACCTTTTCAGGCATATTTTCAGCAATACCCCACTCTACCGGTACCAATTTACTGTATTAGTCTATTTTCATGCTGCTGATAAAGACATACCTGAAACTGGGGAGAAAAAGAGGCTTAATTGGACTTACAGTTCCACATGGCTGGGGAGGCCTCCAAATCATGGCAGGAGGCAAAAGGCACTTCTTACATGGGAGTGACAAGAGAAAAATGAGGAAGAAGCAGAAGAAGGAAGAAGTCGATAAACCCATCAGATCTCATGAGACTTGTTCATTATCATGAGAATAGTATGGGAAAGACTGGCCCCATGTTTCAGTTACCTTCCCCTGGGTTTCTCCCACAACACGTGGGAATCCTAGGAGGCACAATTCAAATTGAGATTTAGGTGGGGACACAGCCAAACCATATCAGGTATATACCCAGTAATGGGATTGCTGGGTTGAATGGTAGTTCTGTTGTTTTTAGTTTTTTGAGGAATCACCACACTGCTTTCCACAGTGGTTGAACTAATTTACACTCCCACCAGCAGTATATAAGTGTTCCCTTTTCTCCTTAACTCTGCCAGCATGTGTTATTTTTAAATTTTTTTAGTAATAGCCACTCTGACTGGTGTGAGGTGGTATCTCATTGTGGTTTTGATTTGTATTTCTCCAATAATTAGGGGTATTGAGTATTTTTTCATGTTTGTTTGCCACATACATGTCTTCGTTTGAAAAGTGTCTGTTCATGTCCTTTGCCCACTTTTTAATGGGATTGTTTGCTTTTTACTTGAGTCTTTTAAAGTAAACAAACATCTCGTCTCCCTATAATTACAATATTAGGTGAAGAAGACATCTTAGAGATCAAGTCATTTCTAAAAACTAGGAAGCAACCCAGGAGACCCAGAGATATCAATTTTCCTTTTTTTGTTGTTAATGAGGGGATTAAAAAGTAAACTCAAGCTACAATTACCGTAATTTCATAACATAAATAACATTTTAACCCCAGTAGGAAAGAAATTATCTCAGAATTCTAATACTCTGTTACAAATTTGTGAAACCTCATTAAATATTCTAATTCTTCTCATTTCACTCCCATTCTAGCTGCCCTGACACTGGACCCTCCAAAAAGCCTTAATAGGTGAACTCTGTCATAGACTGTGTTTTCTAAGAAACCTGTGCCTAGACATTGCTATTCTTTTATTCCCATTTTAGAGATTAAGATAAGTGAGACTTAATCAAATTTGTCCAATGTTACATAGCCTGTAAACTGCATGATTAGGATTCAACTCCAATTTGTGTAATATGTCTGAATGTCTGATTGTTATGTTATTTCTCAATGCCCCAATTTATCCATTCTGACACTGTCAAGTCATTTGACTTAAAACAATGGCATAAAAATATTTCTTTCTTTCTCACATAATTATAAATTTTGAGAGATATCCCAGACAGAGGGCCAAAATGAAATGTATTAAAATAAATATAAAAAATTTAAGGTGAACATGACTAGATACCCACCCTATATTTAGCTTTCCCTTTTTCCTTAGTAAGAGAACCAAGATTTGGTTCAGGGTAGCTGGCTTTGTCCCAGCTTCCACTGTGGCTAAGGGTAGCTACATCACACAGTGTGGCTGAGGAAATGAAACTGGAAATCACTAAGTGGGGATTCAAGGAAAGCTCCGTAAGAAAAAGACACACTTAACTAAAATACGTGCTGTGCCCTCTACCTCTGTCCTTTATTCTATGTAGATTGTGAACTTGACACTGGAAAAGGAGCATTCATTTTACAATCACCAAACATTTTTAAAAATAAAAACCCCATGCCAAGGGAGTCTCCGTGGAAACACAGAAGAAACCTGGGTTGCTGGGAGTGTTGTTCAGCTACAAAATTAAGTCCAAACTGCCCCTCTCAACACTTCTATTTATAGGAAAGAGAAATAGATCCCTGAATTGTTAAGGAACCATATTTTCAAGTTCTCATGACATGGAGCAGAACACAATCCCTAACGAATCACTGACACAAATATATCTTTTTTAAAAACATAAAAATAAAAAATTGAAAATGTGGCTATACATGAAGAATTTATGAGAGTGTCAAGTAAAGAGTTTAAATGCCCAAATATAGGCACTAGGAATTGTCGAAAGATACAGATAGAATACCCTCCAAGGTGGAAACACAGAGCAAAAAGTAGAGAGATGGAGGAAATCATGAATCAGAATGAAGAGGGGTGAAGAGATGGACCAGGTGCTAGGTATTAAACAGTTGAAAACACAGAGATTCAGCCATCAATGCCTAGACTAAATTAACATCAGCGGCCGCATCCAAGGGCAGATGGAGGCTTCCCATCCAAGCTAAGCATCATAGAACAGCATGAACTCTGCTGATAGTACACTCCACTGCGTAGAGTGCACCCAACTTCTCTTCACACTGACATAATGCTTAGGTTTAAACCAAACTTTCTGTGCAGTTGGTATGAAGTGGAAAGACTGGATCTGATGTTGCCAATGAAGCTCTTAGAGAGGAGGTAGGGTCCAAAGCTAACAGGACTCAGGGCTCACTCAGCCTTCCTTTTGTGACTCATGTTTTCATGTATTCATTCACTCATTTTTTTCAACAAACTTACGTTGAGTATCTAGTATGTTATAGGTATTACTAGCAAAAAATGGAAATTGCTAAGTACTAGCAAAATGTAATATTCAAAAGGATAAAAACATGACTCACATACAATATATAATGATTAATTTATATTAACTTCAGAAGGAATTGGTGAAATCATAAAATATTATCAAAGAGCATTTAAGCAACAGAGAATTTATAAGGATTAAAGAAAGAATATTCAAGTAAAATGTCTGGAAAGAAAGAAGGGATTAAAGGAAGAATATTCAAATAAAATATTCCATATAAAACTAGTAAACTGTCCTCTGCAGTTACGTTTTCTACTAGACAGAAATTATTTGCATGTCTACTGGACAAAAACCTACAAGTTAAAATGTGACATTACAGCATCAGGGCTCTGATTTATAATAAATAGGATAGCAAACACAGGCATATTTGCCTCAATTATTAAATAGTCTTTGGGTAAATCTATTATACAGTGCTTCAGAATGACACTGAAAGGACACACAACTGTCTTTGCCTTGTTTCTAAGTATTGAATAATTTTGGGAATAAGAAGCAGATTCTGTGGGTTGTTCTATTGAAACTACACTTCCCCAACTCCAGGAAAAGAAATAAAGAACTTAAGAGAATTAAGTCCTCAATGTAAACATATACCTGGAACTTAATATGACACTTCATTTGATTCTCACCCAACCAAGCAAGGTGATTATTATTAAACACATCTAAAATATTTTTTAAATTGAGGCTAAAAGCATTGCAATCACACACAAAAAGAAGGAGCTAATCTCAAATTTGTAAATGTCTGTTTCCAGTCTTCAAGCTCTTTCCACTTAGGCCATGTGGACTCTCATGAAATGTATAGATATATCGAGCCATCCACTGACTGGTTAACTCAACAATACTTAGTGAGTACCACCTACACACCCAGCAATCTTACAGGCCCTGGCATTGCAGGGATGAACAATCTTTTCCTTCATGAAGCTCACATCCTAAGGGGCTCCAGACCTTCACTTTGGACAGCCATCATCGCAAGCATTTCCCCCAGATGTATGTATATATTTAATACTAATTTGAAGTGGTTGTATTAAAAAAAAAAAGTGTGCTCCTCTTTCTGTTATCTCAGCCCAGCCACAGATGCCTGCTCCTTTTATCTAGTGGCCTCTGCCATTTCTTGCTCTCTTCCAAATCCATTTCATTCCCTGAGTTCAGAGCTGCAGAGCTTTTCTTGTAAGTCAGACAGACATCTCACAGACTCCATTCAAAGGTTTCAGATGCCTACATGACAAGCAGCTGCTGTTGGGAAACCTGAGCCAGGAGCCCTTTCAAGCAGACTGCTCCATGAATGACCCTCCCCTGTGACTGCTGGTACAGGCTGGGCCTGAGATGGACAGTCAGCCCAGGATGAGGGTGGCTTTCACTTAGGATACATGACTCAGGAAGCTGCTCCTTATTACAACATGTTGCAACTTCATCCTATATGAGCATAATTCAGGCCGGCCTTCTTAGTGGTCATTCACAATGGAGTATATCACTGGCAAAACAGAATTCAAAGCCCTTCTCCTCCTCTACCAGTGGTCCATGTGTGAGAGGGCTCCCTTAGGCATTCAGCAAGAATGCAAAACAGCAAGAGCACAGTCCCTCGCAGCCTGCACAGACCATTTCCTTACTTGCTCAGAAATTGTGGTAAAACTCATTTCCTGCCTTTGAGTTGCAGTTATGTGTGATTGTGTAATGATTAAACAGCAGGCCATGAAATCCTAACCTTCTAGAGTTCTAAGGACTGTATATCATTGTATGCCCCACTCCTCCGCTTTCAGACAAGGCTACACCTGGGTCATTACATTCATATTGGAGAAATCCAACTGTAGCCCAAAGGAAGAGAAGGCAGAGGCTCTCACTATTGGCCTCAATCAACCATTGCAAGGTTTAGGAATAATCTGCTGCCAAACACATGTTTCCTGGTGCGTCAATGAAATCCCTCAAACCACAGTTTAATGGTCCGTCCTTCTCTTATTCTGTATTTGTAGCGATGTTGTGAGACTGGTCAGTATCCACTAAATTACAGTATAACACATTGCAAATACAGTCTTCCCTTCTCTAAGTATTTCCAACTCACAAGTGTCTGGGACTATGTGGCTATGGTGAGTGAGCCATAAATGCGTTGAACTAGAATCCACGCATTCATCCCGGTGAACTCCCTGAGGGCCAGAAACAGGAGATTCTAACTACTCTGTGTAAAAAGTAATTTTTACTTCCTCTAGAAGGATAGCCAGGTCAGGTCTACTCTTATTATTCCTAGACCAAAGGTGACAAATTGAGGCCCACTTATTGTATTCTAAAGCGTTTACCATATATTTTAAAGGAATAAACCAAACTAACACACTCCTCATTAAAATACGTTCTATTGTCCTTCCTTGAAAAGTATACCTCCATAATGACAAAATTGGAAAAGATTTCTAACATCATTTATTTTAAATGACTGGAAGCCAGCATGATATCAATGAAAATATGAAAACTGAAATTTAATTCAAGTTGGGGTGCTCTATTGGAAAGATGTCAATGTTAGGATGAGTTCTAAAGACATAAAATGTTTTAACTATTATATATTCCATTCACATAAATATTTTCTTACCTTTATTTCAGCACATAACTATGTTGTTAAAGAGATTCTCATAATTTGTGTGCAATTGACAGTAAAGCCAAATTACATACACTTCTCTTGAGTCATTGTAGTTCTTGGTTTTTAAAAATTAATTTCAATTAGGAGAAATTCTGAGGCAATAAGCAATTGGAATCATCAATGAATTCTTTAAACAATATTTAGATTCAGAAATTAATTATTATTTTACATATCATGTTAAAATATTTTAATGAGGTCACAAACTATAACCACAGAAATATCATTAAAATTTTAATTTTATCACATAAATAAGGCACAATTGCATTTTATCACCTCTTTAAAAAATATTCAAATTTTGTAGTATTTCTTAAGATAAACACGTTTCATTTTTCTCTTCTAGTGAATCTCACGTCCTATTGGAACTTAATTTAGTTGAAGGCATTTAGTCAGTATTCTCAGTGGGTATCTGAGAGTGGTTATGATGTCATACTTGATATGTTTCATTAAGACATCTCTCCTTTGCCTAAATCCAGAAAAAAAATATGTATGATCTCTGAATTGATCCCAATGTCATTTCTATAGGCATAGTTGAGAAAATAAATCAAAAATACGTATCCTTCAGAGTATGGAAAATGTTTCTGTATTTCAGCCAACATTCTACTTTGACAATTTTTTTAATCTACCAGATTTGTGCCATTATCCTAGGCCTGCTGTCGGTGGTCTCTGAATTACTTCAATAAAGCTGAATATTTTTATTTAGTTTTTTGAGAATTTGTTAAATTATATTAAATATTTTTGTAAAAATAAAATTATTTACAATTTCAGCTTTAGTATCAATGTAATGGCTGATGTAAAGAATTGGTATCATGCTTCACACTTGTTACATCCAGATCAGTGTTGTCCAGTAAAATTTTCTTCAATGATAGAAATGTTCTGGATTTGAACTGTCTAATATGGTAGTTTCTCTCCACATGCGGCAGTTAAGTATTCGAAATGTGGTATGACTGAGGACCTGAATGTTTTATTTTGTTTAATTTTAGTTCATTTAAATTTAATCAGATGCTTTTGACTAGTGGCTACTATATTGAACAGCAGAGATCTCAACTTACATTTGAACACATTTAAAAGTAATATGAGTTTATCATATTGCAAAATATTTCTCTGAATTGATCTCAATGTTGCCAATATTGTAAGAATTTCTGAATATTGCCTTGTCCCTACTTGGAAACCATGTCTCACTATGCAAAATCTATTGACTTCATGCTATCTGTAAAATTCATTAATTTATCTTATTCTTACGTAAGAGTTCTACTGGTCAATTTCTTTCCATATTGTAATATCCATCTCCAATATTATCCCACCCAGGACCAGGAGGAGTGTTTGGCTGGGGCCTGAACTGTTTTTGTGCTAGGTGAAACTTTCTGATATGGAGTCCTATGACCAGGGTTCCTCTTATCCAAATCTAGGGCAAGGTATGTGGGGGAAATAAAAAATACTGAATTTAAAAAGGAAGTAAGAAGAAGAGGAAAGGAAACAGGATACAGGGATTTATCCTGCCCTCCTTACTGTCGGTACTCAGGATGCCCAAATGTGGGGATAAATGATAGTTGGCAGCTTCTGACCACAAATTTCTTACCATTAAAACGTTCACTATTCTGAAGAGGAGGCAAGACCTTATGTAATCAATATGTTCAAAAAGTTTGATGAGTAATAATTGAATGAATGAACAAAGCACATATCTATATGCCACTTCCCCCTTACAATAGAAGGGGCTTTCAATCAGCTCCCCTTTGGGGCCCAATAATTTGACACATTTAACTATAGTCCTTAGAGGACCTTGAAAAATGATATTACATCCCTAATATTCCATTTCATCTGTAAAAATTAAGAAGTTTGCATATTAAAAAAGACGCTTTCTTCCTGATCTTTACTAGGATGTTTATATGTTCACTATCTAGATTTCTAACTGAATTGTCGAATCTCCCTTATGAAATGATGACAAAAATGGTACGTCCAGGTATTCCTCATTACAGGAACACCATTTCAGGGACACTATATATTAGTTTGTTAGGGTTGCCCTAACAAAGGTCTGCAAAGTGAGTGGCTTCAACAGCAGGAATTTATTGTCTTATAGCTTTGGAGTTTAGAAGCCCAAGATCAAGTATTGACAAGGCCATGCTCTTTCTGCAGGATCTGGGGAATGATTTTCTGTGGTCCTGTTTTCTAGTGTCTGGTAGTTCCTTGCCTTATGGCAGCATAAATACAACTTTACAAAGCCTTCTTCCTGCATGTGTGTTTGTCTCCAAATTTCCCCCTTTTTATGAGGACACCAGTCATATTGGATTAGGGGCTTACCCTGTCCCAGTTGGACTCCATCTTAACTCACTACATCTGCAGAGACCCTGTTTCCAAATGACCCTTTCGAATAAGGTCATATTCTGAGATGCTGAGGATTTAAGACTTCAATATGTATACTTAGGGATAGGGTACATAATTCAACCCATCACACATACATTCCAGATTCCCCTATTTTAAGATATACTGCTACATTGCATTCACATTGTACTATTCTCTTTTTCTATATTCTTTATATGTTTTCCTGGTAGATTATGCATCATTTCCATTTTATAGATGTGAGGTAAGAAGAGCAGAAAGAACATAAGTGATATTCCTAAATTCACAATTGTGTTTGTATAGGCTCATAGGTGGAAAGTTAATACTCAGTGTCAACTTGATTGGATTGAAGGATGCAAAGTATTGTTCCTGGGTGTGTCTGTGAGGGTGTTACCAAGGGAGATTAACATTTGAGTCAGTGGACTGGGAAAGGCAGACCCACCCTCAATCTTGACGGGCACAATCTAATCAGCTGCCAGTGCAGCCAGAATAGAAACAGGCAGAAGAACGTGGAAAGATTAGACTGGTTTAGCCTTCTGGCTTACATCTTTCTCCTGTGCTGGATGCTTCTTGCCCTCTAACATCAGACTCCAAGCTCTTCAGTTTTGAGACTCGGACTGGCTTCCTTGCTCCTCAGCTTGCTGGTGGTCTATTGTGGGACCTTACCTTGTGATTGTGTAACGGAAGCCTTAATAAACTCCCCTTATATATACATCTTTCCTGTTCGTTAAGAGTCCTGACTAATACACATTGTCTCAAATGAGAGTTTGGACTTGGACTTTTGGGTTAATGCTGGAATGAGTTAAGACTTTGAGGGACAGTTGGGAAGGCATGGTTGTGTTTTAAAATATGAGGACATGAGATTTGTACTGCATTAGTTCATTCTCATGCTGCTAATAAAGACATATCCAAGACTGGGTAATTTATCAAGAAAGACATTTCATTGACTCACAGTTCAGCATGGCTGTGGAGGCCTCAGAAAACTTACAATCATGGCAGAAGGGGGAGCAAACATTTCCTTCTTCACATGGCAGCAGGAAGGAGAAAAATGAGAACCAAGCGAAGGGGGGAATCCCTTATAAAACCATCAGCTCTCATGAGAACTCACTCGCTATCATGAGAATAGCATGGGGGAAACTGCTTCCATGATTCAATTACCTCCTACTGGGTCCCTCCCACAACACATGGGGATTATGGGAACTACAATTCAAGATATGATTTGGGTGAGGACACAGCCAAACCATATCAGTTACCAACCTTAGTTTCAAAGTATCCTACTTTCAAGGACAGTGATTTTATTCCAAGACTATATTTTGTTGCTTCTTCTGCATACATGATTTATTTTTCTAAAGATGTCTTTATTACCATTACTCTAATTCCCATGTAAACTGAATATTTAAAAGCTACTCAGTCTTGCCTGCTTTCTCTGCCCATACAAATTCCAACTTGATCCTTTGTTATTGTATTTGGTCTGAAGAACAAGATAAACCCTTAACAGAAATTGACCCTGGGTTCTGAGTCTTCTTGCAGACAAATTGAAAGGCTGGACCTCAAACTCTGAATTCCTCAGAGTCACAGGAGTATCCCAGGGCATCTAGCTGATGGAATTTCTGCACTTCCACAGGGGCAAACCAGAGAGTTGGTAGGAAAATCCAAGAATCACAGGTCAAGCAGAACTTGGCTCCACTTGGCCATGCACTAGCTGTAAGTAATATCTCAGATTTAGTAACATAATCTCATAATATAGTGGGACTCATCAAAATGCACATAAAACATTTTATAAATTGTAAAGCACTATACAAATACTAGTTCTTCGTGTAATGGAAAGTATATTTCACCACTCTCTCACTGGGCAATTTAGCTACAACTTCTGGCCCTGCTACCATCTCCAACCATTTAGGTGTTCAGGACATTCTCCTGCATTCCTCCATATCCTTCTCATGGAGACTGTGTTGTCCACATAGAGTGGGTCAGAGGAAGACTGACTAAATGTGAGGCACAGTTAGGTCCCATTCTACTGGATGACCAGTATGTGTAGAGAAGGCTGAGGATGGGAGGACCTGTCCAGAGTAGATATTCTGGGAACAGTGACTGGTCCCCATCCTGCTTCCTGAGGTAAGCTCTAGATGTTCCTTGCTCAGGACTGCATTGTTACTTTAATTTATCCATGCCACTCCTCCCTTCTCTTTCTTCTCTATACTATGAAATCTTCATCTAGTCTCAAGCAGGGAAGGTCTGGAGAAGTTACACTGGACCAAATAATCTTCCAGTTATTTCCAAGTTTTTCAAAGCTAAAGAGTCAAGAGTTTGAGTGCACTCTTCTCTGATCCTCTGTGTTGACATTCCTCTAGTTAATGGATAATGCATGTTTAGATGCCTGGTAATAGGAAGGGCTTCAGACCTCAGGTTCAAGGGAAATGGACTGGGGGAAAGATATATGTTGACTCTTAAAAGTATTATAACTACTTGAAGATCTGGTCGATACTTAATTCATAGTGGAGAAACTTCTGCTACATTATAAGGCAAAAATTGCAAGGTGAAACTCACTCTGTGTAGGTCATTTAATGTAAAATTAGTCAAAGAGGCTTCCAGTGGGGAGCAGAAACCTGGCACCATCTTACCCTGCTAGTATCAGCTGTGTAATCTGGGACTGATCCCTGAACACCAGTAGGTGGCTAAATAATAGCCCCCTAAGATATCAGGTCCCAATCTCTTGAACCTGTAAGAGTTACATTACATGAAAAAAGGATCTTTGTAGGTATGATTATATTAAGGTTCTTGAGATGAGGAGTTTATCTTGGATTATCTAGGAGGGCCCTAAATGCAATCACAAGTGTCTTAGTCCATTTGTGCGGAGACTGGGTAATTTATAAAGAAGAGAATTTTATTTCTCATAGTTATAAAGGATGGAAAGTCCTTAATAAAAGTGTTAGCACTTTTATGTCTAACATAAAAGTTTGATGTCTGGTGAGGGCTGCTCTCTGCCTTCAAGATAGTGCCTGTTGCTACAACCTCCAGAGGGGACAAAGGCTGTATCCTCACATGGTGGAAGGAATGGACAGATGTGTACCCACTCCTTAAAGCCCTTTTATAAAGGCCTTTACCCCATTCATGAAGGCTCTGCCCTCATGACTTAATCACCCACTAAAGGTTCCACATCTTAATACTATCACATCAGTGATTAAGTTTTAACACATGAATTTTAGGAGACACAAACCATAGCAACACATATCTTTATGAAACAGAGGCGGGGGAGATTTCAGACACATGGAGAGAAGACGATGATGTGAAAATGGAGCAGAAAGTGATTCAAAGATGCTTACACTGCTGGCCATGAGATGAAGGAAGGGGCCGTGAGATAATCAACAGTAGGAATGCCCACAGCCAGAAGAAGCTGGAAAAGGCAAGGACCCAAGTTGTTCCCTAAAGCATCTGGAGGGAGTGTAGCTGTGTATATGCCTTGATTTTGGCCCAGTTCTGCTGATTTCAGACTTCTGGCCTCCAGAACTGTGAGAGAATAAATTTCTGTTGTTTTAAGTTTGTGGTAATTTGTTATAGCAGCCCTAGGAAACTAATACACACTTTTGAGTCCAAGTTTCCCATTTGCTGAATTGGAGGTGGAAGGGAGAATAGATCAGTAATTCTCAACTCTGTATACACAAGAGACTCAGTGGGAGAGCTTACGAATTATTCTGATAGGGGCCACTTCCAGAGACTCTGATTTAATACCCTGGGGTGGGGCCTGAGTATCCGTACTTATAAAAGTTCTCCAAGTGGTTATAATGGTGCAGCCAGGCTTAGGAGTCACTAGACTATGTGGTTCTTCCCACATCTAACATGCCTAGTTGTCTGAATATGAGATAAGAGATTACTGGAGAAGACAAGACAAAAGAAAAAACACCCAAGATAAACCAAGAGAAGACTGAGTGGTATGTAAGAGAGCCAGAGGGCATCAGAGCAAATCTAGCTTATCTCTTTGGTGTTTGCTAGCCTTCCTCTCCTTGGGAGGGTGTAATCATCTCCCCCAACAGTAAGGAACACTTTAGATGTATGTGACTTTCAGAAAAACTGCATCAAATGGCAAGTCAATTTACTTTTGTGCTCTGCCAGAATAGAAACGAAAGGACCAGCAGAAATTCAAAGAACTTTCTTTCTTAATAATTCATTCATCCATTCATGAAATATTTATTAGAAGGCTATTCAACAAATATGTATGAGGCATATCCTGTGTATCAGGCACCGTTCTAGGTACTTGAGATCTAATAGTAAACAAAATCCAGAAAGATTCTATTTTTCACAGGGTTCTGGGAAGAAACATTCTGTGATGAAAAATACATCGAGGGTGTGGAATAAGAAACGAGGTTGGGGGAAGGCGTGGTAGTGCCCATGCTTGGACAAGAAGGCCTCACTGAAGATAAATTTCAGCACACCCCTTAAGTGGTGAAGGGCAAGAGCCATGGCCATCTGGTTAGAGAGCTTCCCAAGCACAGGGAACAGTAGCACTGATGGCCAATATTTTCAGTAAATCTAGAGAATCTGCTATTCTCAGAACTTGATTAAAGAATCTATGTATTTCCTTTTGCTTTGCTCTATCTCAAAATGCTTTGGAAATGGAAAATGGAGCTTGTTTAACTCCAAGTAGAATGGAGCATAGGGAATACTGCTTTGATGAGGAATTGGTTCTATCAATAAGACTCTTCTTTACCCTTTTTTTTTTTTTTAAACCAATAAAGGCAGGAAAGGGAAACTTTTCAAACAAATAACCCAAAACTAAAAGTTAAGCTATTGTGGGACTTTGGTCCCCAAAGGGCAAATTCCTCAACAAGAAGCTCAAAGGAGGAACAGTGACGAGGGTGGCCGAAGCCCTTGAGCTCCACATTGTTTTTCCTTGCTGTGATGCGATTTTCCTTTTACATTTTTGGACCAGTCCCCTTTCCAATTAGGGATCACAGCTGCTAAGAATAAAGTGATGTCTGTTTAACTGGCAGAAGGCACAATGGCCCACTCAGGCCATCAGTGGGAGTCATTGTTCGAGAAATATTGCCATTGAGATTTTCAAAATGCTAATGAAATTACTTTTTCAATGTTGATTGTCACCCAGCTCCTTTCAGAAAAATGAAGGAGGGGTTTTAATTTTAATTATAGTGGACCAAAACCATTTCTCATGAAAATACAGATTCAGAATTTTAAAACTGCCAGGAACTTTTGATATTATTTATGTAACCAACTCATGTATAGAGAAGAATGCAGCCCAGAAGGCTGAGACACTTGGTAACAGCAACACTACTGCTGAATGGCAGAGTTGGAACTAGCACCCAGTCTCTTCCATCTCCATCTTGCTTTCTTTCCACTATAGCAGGCTGTGCCATCAGAAATATTTGTTAGCGACATCTGTAATTCACCATCAGATTTTCTTTGCCATGAATGAGTGCCAAGTAAGTATCTTCCTCCAGCAAATTTTCTTAGTGCTCAAACATGAAATCTAGGAAGACATCTCATGACCTTCTCCTCGCTGAATCAACACTACCTTTTCCACTCAAGCAAGGGATGTCCTTCTACACTGCCTAGGGGAATCAAAGGAAAGTATTCCTTTGGGTAGAGGAATGTTTCCTGGTGGAGCATGTTCTGTGGCTTATGTGGACTTTAGGTCTCAAGACTAAAAGATTGATGAGTTCATCTTTTTCAGGTAACCTGATCAGCAGTTTGTTGCTAGAAAATCACTCCTTCCAGATAGCTGAGGGTGCTTCAGCCATCTGAATGAAGTGCCCTGAAGACTGCACACACAATAAGCCTCTTTTTAAAAGAGGATCTCAGGCCAGGCCTCGTGCCTCACACCTGTAATCCCAGCATTTTGGGAGGCTCTCTTGAGTCCAGGAGTTCAAGAACAGCCTGGGCAACCCTGTCTCTATAAAAGAAAAAAAATTAAAGAGAATTCCTCTAACAATTTGGAAAATAAAAGTATGATTCAGTCCCCGCTTAGATTAAGCAAACTCTACTTTATCTAAATGCCCATAATTCTGCTGTGATTACCGGTAAACATGACCCTGGTTTAGACAGGCAGCTTTAGCACATAAAAAATTGCAATGAACTGGAAATGTAGATAATTTTTGTTTTTAAGTACTTCCATTCAGTCATTTATTCAACAAAAACATTAAGACCTACTAAAAGCCAAGCCCTGTACTAGGCAATAAGGAATAATCTTCAGCTAAATTAGATTTCCAGTTTTGCCATGATTTTCAGTGTGACTTTTGAAAAATTCATTTTCTATCTCTTAGCTTCAGTTTCTTCATCTTTAAAGTGAGAAATTTTAATACTTACCTCGAGATCTTCACACACAAAATGTTAATACTTTACAAACTGTGAAAGCTTCAAATCAAAACGAAGATTTGTAAATACTGTATAATCAATCCTTTTGGAGGATGTTTATTAATAACAGTAAAGTGCCAGGCACTTGTACTAGTGTCTCAGCTCGCACTACTCTAACAAAATGCCACAGACTGGTTAGCTTAAATAATAGACATTTAATTCTAGTCTGGAGTCTGCAAAGCTCAACGTCAAGGTGGCAACCAATTTGACTCCTGGTTAGGGATCTCCTCCTGGCTTACAAAAGGCCACCTTCCTTCTGTGTCTTCCTGTGGTGAAGAAAGTGAGAGAGCAGGGGTCTCTCTTTGTCTTCAGATGAGGACACTAATCCTATCCTGAGTCCCCACCCTCACCACCTCATCTAAACTTAATTACCTCTCAAGGACAACACGTCCAAATACTATCACACTGGGATTTAGGGCTTCAACATATAAATTTGGGGGGCACACTAGGATCATTTACCCCTTCCTGAATCCTCCCAGGTAGGCAGTATTATTTTCTTTAAATCAGCAGTAACTGAGACGTACCAAGGCAAAGTGTTTGCCCAAATTCCTAATGCTAGGAGATGGAGGATCTGAGAATCAAGTCATGTCTGTCCACTGTTGACTCTGAAGGCTCTGATGTGAGAACCATGCATATATGACTTCTACAAAACAGACCTGACTGCCACCGAGCAGGAGGAAATAAATGGCACTGAAACTCTTGGAGTAAACTAACCCAACTGGTTCATAAAATTTCATGCACTTACAATGATGTACATCCCCTGCCCCCAGCAATAGAAATCATCTCCCAAGGCCAAATGCCTTATCTCTTGATATAAATTCCAGAACCATCAAAAGAAATAATGGAAATCATAACTCCAGGTCAATCAGTCTACAAATTTGACAGCTTCATCAAGACATGTGTGGTCTCCACTATCAAAAAGATTTTTTTGTCTAGGGCCAGGACATTTTAGCATGATAAACTCAGATAAATAAAGTTTACCTGAGGCTCCTACAAATAATTTCAGGAATTGACCTTTTCAGGCCTAGACACTTGTATTTTTTTTCCTATCAAAAGCAAAAAATGAAAACAAAAGCCTGAAACACTAACAGTAAACATTTCTAATTCAATAACTTCTTTAGAACATTAAACATCCAAGAAGAATATGAGGACCCAAAACTTTCTGGGGTTTTCTCCTTTTTTTTTAAGGTATCATCAGTGGTCCTACATGCAAAAGCTGAAATCAACCTCGTAGGCACTGTTGACTTTTGAGTAGGACATTTTGTTCAGTACTTGCCTGACAAATTAGTGGCCATACTCTTGTTCCCAAGTAATAATCTAAATCCTAACCTGGGGCCACCTTGCAATGTTAGTTCCATTATGTCTTAGGTAGCAGAGAGAGGTTAGAGGAGACAAATCAACCTCTCAAATGTGGTTTTCTGGGCACTGGCATTCTCCCAGAGCCTGAAACAAGGTCATCGAGTTAGGAACACAACAACTGAAAAGAGCAAAAAGCAAACAAAGACGGAAACAAAGGGCCAAGACCATAGAGCAATAGTTGAACTCGGTTCCAAATAACTGTTCAGAACCAATGTTAACAACACTCTTTCCCAATTCTGACAGTGACTTTGATTTAATTCATCAGAATAATTCAATTATGCCATTTTAAAAATTTCTATTTTTCAGATTTTTTTCTTTGCTTGGTGTAGTCCATCTGCCAAAACGCAGAGAGCCTCAGTCAGGCTCCCATCCTCACTTGGCCCTCACATATGCAGCATGTGTGTCGTATTTATCATGCCACATAGTCCCAAGCTGGATTTATACATGTTCATTACTGTGTTGTAAAATGTATAAACATATCTGTATTTGCTTCTCACTCATAGTGAACCCTGGATATGTTCTATGTTTTTCTGTTTAGCCTTAAAACAGCCTTGCGAAGTAGCTGGAAAAGATACCATCACTCCCATTTTACAGATACAAAACTATTAATAAGGTTCAAGAGGTTCAGTGACTTGCATGATAAAGGCTAGTAAGTTCGGTGAGGTGTTACAGGAAGAAGATAGACTCTGTAGCTGAGCGGACCTTGTACCTACCACCTACTTTTCCTTCCTCTCTTTTTCCATTCCTCCATTCTCCACTTTTCCCCAGCAGTCAATAACTACCAACTGTTTGAATTAAGCCAGGTAGACATTAGGTTCTGGCAAATTTGTGGTACAACTTCTTTTCCAATAATCCAAAAACAATAACCCCAAACCTGACCTGTGTCAAACTTGAAATTTTAGGTCCATTTCATCTTACCCAAAACCTGATCTTATCCTACATCTTAGCTACTACAGGTATTTTGCTGGCTATTATGAATAAATGTGTATGCTGTTCAATAGTATGGTACAATAATTTGTACCATAACTGTGACTGTCATAATCACTTGAGTATTCTTTGTCTCCAAGTAACCTTGAGAACAATGATTTAAGGAAACAATGTTTGGGGTAAATGAAAAGCTGAGCAGAGTTCCATATATGAGAATGACGCCCTGGAGCCTGAAAAAGGGAAGCAATAGCAGTTTCACCCCCTTGGCTCCAGCAAACCACCATTTTTTTCAGCTCCCTTACAATCCAACTACTGTTTTTTGTTGTTGTTGTCAGCAACAATGCCAACTCTTAACTGATGTCGTTAATCACATGGCCACAAGCAAGCTTCTGACCCCCATATTCTTCGTTCAGGAAGTGAAGAAACATACCCAGTTGCCTCAATGTAAAGGCTGAATGAGACTGTGTCTGAAAACAATCAGCATCTTTATGATTAATATCAGCAAAGGTCAGTGGGTGGGGAAGTGGGAGATGTAGAGAGATAGGAGAAGAAGAAGGAGAAGCAGTAGCATGGGAAACCTACAAAAATTTATTTGTAAGTCAATTACTGATTTCCACATGTAGTTCCTCCTAGAGGAGAAAAAAATTAGTCTTTCTTAGGGTATGCAGAAAGACATGCTAGTTCTGCCAGATATTAACAAGGGTTACTAGAAAAAAAAATGAGACCTATAATCCTAGCACTTTCAGAGTCCAAGGTGGGCAATTGCTTGAGCCCAGGAGTTGGAAACCAGGCTGAGCAATATGGCCAAACCTCATCTCTACCAAAGAAAAGAAAAAGTTACCCAGGCATGGTGGTGCATGCGTGTAGTCCCAGCCACTAGGGAGACTGAGGTGGGAAGATCCCTTGAGCCTGGGAAGGTCAAGGATGCAATGAGCCATCATCATGCCACTGCGCTCCAGCCTGGGAGACAGAATAAGACCCTGAAAAAAAAAAAGAAGGAAAGAAAGAAAAAAGAAAGAAAGAAAGGGAAAAAAAGGTTGGGAGGTGGTGAGACAGGAGAGAGAGGGGGTTGGAAGGTCCAATGGTCAATACCCGACTAAATAAAATTTAAGAATTTCTATATATATGACCTTTAATATGTGAATGAGAATGGATAGACAAGACGACTACAGATATGTTGGATTTACCAAATGGATATGACTGTGGAAACATTTTCTCAGAATCTGCTTCAGAGAATGTTCTGTGGAACACAGTTTGCTCAGTTATATCTGCAAAGAAACAAAAAAGACAAGAACTTGGGACAAAATGTAGTTGAATTTCTCACGTTTATGTAGTAACTTACAGTTTATCAAATACTTCACTGATGTAATCTCAATATATGATGTTTTAGTCTCACTGTCCTTTGAATTTTACCTAATTCCATATGGTTCTCAGTTAAAGTGGCTCATGAGCTATGTAAACAACAGCAGAATCCTTTCTCAGTCTCCCCTCAATTTTTCTCATTCTTTCCATTCCTATTTTTTCTCCTTTTTCTTAAAGACTGGATACAGGGCTGAAGGGAATGCCACCTCCATCCTGGACCCCACACAGTTCCAGCACTTTTTCCTCTTCCAGTAGGATCCTAAGTAAGAGGAGTAAGGGGAGTGCTAGAAGTGCAGTTAGTTATTAGTTCAATGGATGTTTATTGAGAATGCAGCATAATCAGAAATGCTGGGAGGGAAAAACAACAAACTAGGACTATGTATAAAGGTAAGTCCAAGTTAGATTGACATCTCAGTTTCACTCCTGCTTCTGGACAAGAGATAGAGACAAAAGAGGAGTCATCTTCTATTACTTTATATCATGAACATTGCTAGATCTGGTTTCACTGATTAAGAATAAAGTGGGTGAAAAAAAACATCTGGTGATCTCTACATCATTTTTACTAAAGTGGCAGCTGTTTGTAGGAAATAGTATCTGTTGTTGTTTGCCTCCCAGTCTTTCTTTCTTTTTTTTTTTTTGAGAACCATGCCTTCCCTTATTCCCTTAACTCTTGGTTCATATGGTTTGGAAGAACTTCATCCCCTTGGATCAGGGAGGATACACAGGCAGAGAACTCCATCCTTGGGTCAAAGGATCAGTTGAGGGATCAATACTTGATGTCAGCAGGTCAGAGAATGTCAACGTTTGCTGAATCTCTCAGGAAAAAGGAGTTTATGTTCTCTGTGATTGTGATCTCTATCTGTGAGAGTGAGGTAAACCTGGAAATTCTGGTGACCATGTTAACCATCAATTGGAAGTGGTTTCCTGAGAGTAAGTCCTAAACTGAGGAAGACAGAGCTGAGAGAGAGAGAACTAGGCAATTTCCTGATGGCATTATTTGCATAACTGGATCTAGCCATCATGAAACTAGAAACACTTCTGAAGTTTTAAGGCTTTTATTGAAGGGTTCAGTCTTTACACAATGGTCTCAGCTACAATCTTTTGTTTCATGCGAGCCCATTTTCTCCTGAGCCAGTCTGTATGCCTAGCACCCTAGGTTACTAAGGCAAGAAGCCACTCACTCTAGGACTTGCACAGTTCGATGATATTGACACTCTTTTATAACTCTCTGGGCATCCAGTGTCTTCCCTTACTTACTGATACTCTAAGTTATGCTTTCAAAAGATACAACTAGCACTATGGGGTGTTTTTGTTAGGAGGGTTTCAGGTTGTCTATTTGATGGTATTTCCAGATATAAAAGTGTAACTATTTTTTGGAAAATTATGTTTTCTATAGTAAAGTATAGATTGCCTTCTTTCTGACACAAACAGTCATTAAAAAGCTGTATTGCAACTGGATTACAACTGGCAGAGTGGAAATACAATTTTCCCATTGATCCTTCTTTGTTTCCCAATGTACTTCTGTTAAGCTAGAGGTCGAAAATCAGAGAACATATTTTTCTTTGAGCATTCTGAGTCATATTAATTAGTCCATGTTTTCAAAGTGCTTTTTGAGATGAAATCTTTATTCATCAGCAAAACCGGGTTTTTCTTTGTTATCATCATGATAATAAAAGATGCTAATTGGCCCACCTGCCATGAAAAAACAACTTCACCTTTGCATTTAATGACTAGAAACAACATACCTAGGTATCCTATTTATTAATTCACAAGTTAAAACTTCATAGGCAAGAAATATACACTTTTACTGTTACAATAGCAGTGAAAATTCACCGCAATGAAGGAGGGCATTTTGGCAATGCCGTGTACCACCTGAAAATAGAATGTTGCTTATGTGGGTGCCACAAGGGAAAACCCATTATTCTCATTGTTTCCATGTCATTGTTTCTAAATATATGAGAAATATTTCCATATTTCTAGCAGTGTAGACCTTATTGAAGTAGTCCATTCTCAACACCTGTCCTATGAATATTGCTTTATGCCATTTCTATTCTATTTTTATAGATGGGAAACAGTTGTTTGTATTTTTAGCATTTAAATAAAACCTGGCTCATATTAGGTTGGTGCAAAAGTAATTGCTGTCATTGCCATTAAAATGAATCTAAGAAAAACAATCTAATAAAAACACAAATTCAGAAACAATATCAAAAGCCAGACTTAAAGAACATAAGTATTTAGCAATCTGAACAGTAATGAAAAGATTTCTCTCAGATTCTTTTCCATAACATGCAAAGAGAAAATATTATGTTCTCTGTAATATTATCCAAATATTCTTTGGCATTTTTCCTAAGTTATATTTTTATCCATGCTATATTTTTTTGGATATCAGATGTTTGATAGGGCATTTGAAATGACTTAATTTTTTCCCCAGGAACTAAAATTATTTTTTATAAATTTTTCTTACAGAATCAAAACTATTTGGAAATCAACATTAATAGCCCTATCATCTGAGAAAACAGAGAGATCTATAAAAAATCTATCATAGAGCACCAAGTATACTACAGCTCTTTAAGCTTTAAATCTAAAAATAAAATGTTCATGACACTTGTTTGGAAAGTGAGTTATAGAAATAAATTTAATTCAAATGCCTCTTTTTAAAAAATTAGTTTTGAAGCCTTTGTTCCATAATAGATGTCCCAATATATGTGCAATTCACTAGTTGCAAACATTTGGGGATTCTAGGTTACTTCTTTTGTGGACCAAGGTACCCTTGAATAAACTGAAATACTCATTCAGTAAAATGACACCCCCAAGTCAGAAGAGCTAAGGGAGCACTGAAAATCACCTACATTATTATTCTCAACCAGATTCTATTCCAGGCTAATCTATCTGGTTCATACATAGAATGAGTCTAACTGAAATCTTTGAAAGTCTGATGATATGTATATAATGTTGAGAATCTGGCTTCTAAAGCAGTCTTACTTCTTAATTTTGAAAATAAAACAGGTTGGTTTATGAGTTTTTATACAATCCTATTATCCATAGTTTATCCACTATGTCTAAATAAGGAATTTATAATAGCTGGGCAAATAAACTCTCTTCCATCAAAGACGGTAGTTAAAAGTATTTTAGGGGACTTCACGTATGTCTGTAATTTAAGATTTGGAGTAAGGAAGAGGTGACTGTGACATGCCCTCTGCTCTCAATAGTCCCAGGTCTGAGGAGAGGCAGATGTGAATCTGCAGTTATGAAGCAGTGTAACAAGTGCAATGACAGAACACTCTTCCAAGTGCCTTGATGGCAGAAAGAAAGGAATCATCAACTCCACTTGGGAAGCCCCGAGAAGACTTCCAGAGGAGATGTCTGCACCGAGATTGAAAGACAAGTAGGAGTTCTCTCTACAGACAAGAAGGACAAGGGGAGTCCCAGCAGAGATGTGAAATATAATCGCAGTTTGAGGGAACTGTGTACTTTCAGTAGGACTGGAGAGTTAAGTGTACCGAGGGAGGTGGTGGGAATTAAGGTTCCAAAGGCACACACGTACATATATTTACACTTTAGTATTTCATTTTTTAAAATGTACAAATAAAAATAATGGTTTTCATACATTGATTTAAATTTAAAATATACAAATAAATATATATCATTACAATTAATTTCACCTGTTTCATGTGGCTCCCACTTGGGGGTTGCATTATACATTTATGTATTTTTATTGGGCAGCACTCTAGACTATGGGCTTCTCATTTCTGCACCTTCTGTGCCTAATATGGGTCCTGTCACATAGTTCAATACCACACCCATCAAGAAACAACAGAAGGAAACAGAAGAGCTATGGAGGATTCTGTAATACAGTGAAGGCAGTTGTTATCAAATGATTTCTCTCTCAACAGTGGTGTTCTTGGACTGATATGGCATGATCTGCTACTGAAAGATAATAATAGTCATCTTTTCTCAGTTTTGGCAGGCTGGGGGGTGTCGAATAAAAGAATTTCCTTTTTTTTTTTTTTTTTGTATTTTTAGTAGACACAGGGTTTCACCGTGTTAGCCAGGATGGTCTCGATCTCCAGACCTTGTGACCCGCCCACCTCGGCCTCCCAAAGTGCTGGGATTACAGGCGTGACCCACTGCGTCTGGCTGGATTTTGTTTAAGTAGTATTTTTTGCTCATGAATTTTTATTAAACCTTTATAAAATAAAGTAAATAAGAAGTGTAGTCAATAAGAAAAATGGAAACGAGCCCCCCTCTATCACACACTGGGAGCTTCTTTAGAAGCAGTATTCCGGGTCCTTCTACAACTTATTTCTCAACCTCTTCCATTTCAGTCCAGTTGGCTCTCAGCTTCTGACCTTTGATTGCCTGCCTTGTTTGGGATCTTCTGCCCCTTGGACAGAAGTCAATATTTAGCTTTGCTAGCCTTGATGTTTGATGCTACTCTAGATCTTGATCGTCTTCCCCTTCTGGCCTTGGGTGGGGGAATCATATCCCAATTTGAGCCTCTTGGCCTTCCTAGCCAATTCTAAATTGTACCCACAGAGACATAAGGTGTTGGGCCAAGAAGACTTTATTGCTTTGAGCACTTTGCCTTTGAGAAGTGTGAATCATTCCTAATGAAATGGGCATCAGTTCCCATTGATCTGGGGATGCCACAGATAACACTGTCATGCTCCCTACAAGAAGACAGAAAAGTTTATGCCAAAAACTCATGGTGGTTACGAGCTTTGGAGAGTTATTGAGAATCCAAAAAGTAACGTGATTTCTGGTCAGAAGAGTGGGATGCTGAGGAAGAAGATTCACATCACGTGGAATGCATAAACTAAAAACTCTAAGAAATATCACTTCCCTTGTCTTTTTAAAATTCAATTTAATTCTGATACTCTACCCCATTCTACCAGGTTGACAGAATATTCAATCTCGGACATTATGTGGGTCTCCTGTCTCCCAGGTTTCCATCAGGATATAATATACCTAAATGATGTCTTTAAAACAAAGAAAAGATATGGCCTTCTAATCTTTACTTTATGTGATGACCATTGATATCTCAGAGTCCAAGCCACAGTAGTCCTCCAGCCTCTCATGGTTGTTAACTCCTGTGCCTTTCAAGTGTCAGGAAACACTTTCTAAGGCTGGGTACCTTCATGATACAGGCCCCACCTCCCCAGGCACTCATTATAGTCTTAACTTCTGAGTTCTGTATCCTCTTCAGGGAGCCATATAGCAGTTTATAGTATACACATCTATACTAGTCTGGAAACACATAAATCTTTTTCCTCTTTTCCATTCAAAAGAATCTCTCTCCATTTCTTTGCCTTCAAAGACTTCACTGTTTCATCTCTCCCTCTGGGACATGATCTTTTTAAATACCCATAGGATTTCATGAAAGACAAAAAGAGTTATTGACTCGAGGTTGCTTTTACAAAGGCTCTGGCTTCTACCAGATACCGGAAGCAAGATACGGTAAAAGAGGTAAGAATAGAAAATACAAGGAGAAAAAAAGCATAAATGGATGTTTTAACCAACGAAGCTGAAAGAAGAACTATAAAAAACCACAGTTTTAGACAATGGCTTCTTTGTGTTTTTACCCTATCTCCAATAGCTAGTGTAGTACTTGGCTCAACAAATACAGATTGTATAAATGAATAATTGAGTGAGTGAATTCAACAAGATTTATATTGACCCACCTTTCCTAAGGCATACCAAATTTAAGCTATCTCCATCATTTTCTCAGGATGCCCACCTAATTTGGTCTATCAATGTGGCAACTATCTCAATATAAAAGAAACAGACCTTGTTGTTATGGTCTGAACCTTCAGTGCTGCATGTGTCAGACTAGCAAGATCCAATCTCAGACATTTCAAACATCTTTAACAAGCAAAAAGTTTGTGGGCCTATTTTCTTTCCACTTCTGCATGAGGAACTTCGATGGCAAAACTGGTAAATCTCCTTCCAATTTTAATATGGAAAGAGTCTGCAAATGACTGCTAGGCCAAAAGCACCTGCAAAATCAGCTTCCATGTAGAGAAGAATAAATGAAAAGATAAGAGAGAGTGTGAGTGAGGCTCTCATGCCTTCAACATGTCCTCAGATTGACAGGACTCAGTTTTTGTCTTCACCCACTAAAAAATGATCTGCACTCATTACTATCCTTCCCGCCTTCAATCCCTCTTCCATATAAGAAATGTTTCCCCCCTTTTTGTTTGTTTTTTGTTTGCTTTTAACCTTTCCTCCGTTTCTGATTCCCCCTTTCTGAAAGCAAGCTCTTCTGTTTGGGATCTGTATTAATTATCTTTGATATAATGTCAAACCCCCAAATCGTAGTGACCTACAATTTTAAAGTTGTACTTCTCAGTTGTGTGTGTGTCATTGGTGGGCCAGCTATGACTTGCTCTAGATTATAGCTCTACTGCACAAGTCTTCTCATTCCAGGATACAGGCAGAGCAAGCAGACCCCAGGTAGAACACATCTTCTTCGTGGTAAGAGGGAAGAATAAGAGAACCGATGATGTATGTCAAGTTCACTCATATTCTTCTGAGTAAATCATGTCAAATGGCCAAGCCCAAAGTCAATAGGATGGAGATATACAATCCTCTTACAGGGAAGAAAGAGTGAATAATTTTGCATAATAATGCAATTTGCCATAGGATCCATCTTACTTCTTCTGGAATCCCCATTCAGGGATGGTATTCTCTACATTGTATCTCCAACTTGTCTTTCGCCTCACTCTCTTCTCTCCATAGGTAAGCAAGCTTGGGTCTTTTACACTAAAATAAACAACAATTAATCCTTCAAATTCAAGTTCCCTCTATCTATTATCCAGTTACTCCTCTTTCCCCCCTCAAGATTCTTTTAAGAGCAATCAAAGTCTCCCATCTCTATTCCCTCTTCAACACATTGCATTGTGGCATTTCCTACCCTACCCACGAAACCCTGAAGTGGCTGTTGCCAAGGTAACCAATACTCTCTTAGTTGCTAAGTTCAGGGAGCACTTTTTCAGTCTTTATCTTCTTTGACCTCTTTGCCAAGACGAAGTGCTGTTGACCACTGCCGAGGCTATCACTCTTAGTGACTTTAATATGTGCTCTCCTGACTTGCTTCCTATTTTTATGGATGCAAACTGTAAGTATCCTTTGAAAACTGTGTTTCTTCTTGTTCTGGGTTTGTGGGGGCCCAATAAATAATATTTTCTTTTCTTGTGACTGGAAGACAGACAGGAAAGTCAGGCTAGTGGAGATAAAAATGTAAGCTATATTTTTTGATGAAAGCTATACTGGAGATGTGGTTTAGTTGTGCAACGATAATGAATTTCCTACAACTGAAACTCAAGAGTAGATGTGTTTACTGAGTTGCAGGCAGTGGTGAAACCTCATAGGCCTCCTTATGGGGGCAGAAAATTTTTAATTGCTTCTCAAAGAGCTCTTTATAGGGAGGCAGATGCCAAATGGGATGAGGAAGAAAGGATTGAGCCTTCCCAGCTTTGAAAGGACAGTTCTTCCTTTCAAAGGTGCCAAACTGATAAGCAACTCCTCCGCCTTCTAATTGACAGGGCAATGAGAGGTCAGACTTGTTACTCCAACGGAAGTACTGCAAGTCCCTCAGTGTAGAAATATGAGTCAGGGTGAAGGAGGCTCTGCCCTCACCCCACCCTCTGTCCCCCTCAACATCCATTTCTTTATCATCAGTGTTCTCCACATATCTGCCAGGCCTACCATAACAAAATACCACAGACTGGGTGGCTTCAAGCATAGAAATTTACTCTCACAATTCTGGAGGCTGGAAGTCCAAGGGCAAGGTGTCCAAAATTCGGTTTGGTTTCTCCTAAAGTTTCTCTCTTTGGCTTGCAGGTGGCTGCCTTCTTGCAGTGTCCTCACATAGCCTTCTCTCTGTGCTTGCACATCCTTGGCATCTCTTCCTCTTCCTTTAAGGACATCAGTCATATGGGGTTACAGATCATCCTAATGGCATCATTTTAACTTACTTACACTTTAAAGACCCTTGCTCCAAATATAGTCAGATGCTGAGGTGCTGAGCATTAAGGCTTCATTATACACATTTGCAGAGGACACAATCCAGTCCATAACACCAAGATTTCATTCACTAGTTTCTTCTCTACTGTAGCTACATGTACTCTGCAGAATCTAATCTACTCATCTAGATTGAACTCTCACTGGACACTGATAAATAGCATGAATTCATTCTCTTTGGGAGTCGGGGATATTTAAGGAAAAATATATGTGAGAAGGTGTGTTCAGGAAAGAAGACAATGGAGGGGACAATGAGTTTTCTGAAATCCAATCCAACACCAGGCCCTCGGCCTGAGTGCAGAGCAAAAGGGGGCTATAAATGAAAATTAAAGAATTTGTATGAGATTTTTGTTAAACCTCAGGCTCAACCAGTTTGGTGACCACTAGAGAAATGATGGTCCTGGGTTAGGAAAACAGGCAATCTTTCCATTTCTTCAAGGGACATGCTGTGGCCTGAGGACAGTTAGGAGCATGTTGTCAATTGGTACTGCATAGCTTTCGGGATGCCCCAAGGTGTTAGGCGAGCAAGGAAGTAGCATTATCATGATGAGTGCACACAGACATAGAAGATGGAGAGGCAGAACGTGACAGGTTCATCTCTTGTGAGACATTGTGGGAAATCTTAGACAATGTCACTTGGAGTACAGATCCAAGACACCACAGAAATGCAAAGGGTGTCATGACCAAGAAATGTGGGTTTTAATTATAATGCAACTGTTTTTACACTTGTTTGGGATGAGGCCTGGAAGGATATGGGTTACATTGAAATGGCACACAGGCCCCACCTGCCTTTCCTGCATCCTCTAGCCCCATAACCCTTAGAGTCTACTGCTAGCCAGGATAAGTTATCTGGAACACCCAGAACTCACCTGGCTGCTTCTTGCTTCCATGTCATCGACAATCTGACTTTTGTAATGAATGCTCTTCCCTGTCTTACCCCATGATTATTACTCCGTTTTCTTTTGAAATCTTGCTCAGACATCACTTGGAGGGGGAAAAATTTTCTGAATGTTCCTAAATGTAATATTTCCTTCTGATTAAAAGAAGGAGCATTCCACCCATTTAATCAGTACTTCTATCTCTTTTCTTCTTTTATTGTTCTTCACTGATCCTCCCATGGGCAGGGAGAATCCATGGAAAAGGAAAGATTTTCTGCTCTTAACTTTATGTAGTCTGGTCAGACCCAGCACCTCCACAGCAGTAGAGTCTCCAATCAAGATTTGTTGAAGTGAACTGAAGAGGAATGAACACAAGAATCTAGAAAATTCCCTTATTTGCCTTTTAAAAAGATATCATGAGAGTTATAAAAAAATTAAGGAAAAAAGTAAAAGAAGAAAAATATATGCAGTGAAGAAGGGTTTTTTAAAATGTGTCTGTGTGTGCATGTGTGACATATATTCTTTTATGTTAAGCAAAGCTCTGACCTTTGAAAAGATAAATGTCGGAATAATATAGAATGACATGAAGCCTTTCCCAGTATTTCCCATACAACCGCATAGCTTAGGAGACAACCTAAAGGTACCACTGATTTTCACATGGCAATGATTGCAAATTCTAAGGCACAGTGAAAAGACAGTAAGATAATGTTGAGACCTACCCCATAAGAGTCATTCATTTGGCTTTTATATAAGGAGTGCCCACTTGCTAAGAGGGAACACTATTCTCCACTATTTCACGTTTCCCACTAGAAACACTAAAGTCACCCTCCTGGCCGCCATCCCCACCCTGCGACCTCCTCTCCAGGAGAGTAGTGATATGTCTAACCGAGGAGTTTGGGAGAAGGGACAAGCCTGTTCTATTCCTTAACAGCTACAGGGAAAGTCCTGCCTCTGTGAGGGGTGGGTGGCCTGTCTTGCTCCAGTAGTACTTGTGACTGAGTGGGAAATTCCGGAGTTCCGCATTAGGAAGCAACATCCTAGTTGTGGGATCCTCTAAAACTCCAGCCCTGCTACATCATGTTCACTGCGACAGCCATATGGTCTCCTCCCTCAAGAAACTCATGGTTTGCAGTAGGGACCAGACACATAAATATATAATGACAACATAATGTGGTGAGTAATGATTGAAATAAGCATGGGCACTGTGCAAGCACAGGAGAAAGTCACCTGATCCAGCTTGGGGAGGTCAGGGAAAGCACGAGCAGCAAGCTGAGTGTTCGATGATAACTAAAAGTTAGCCACCAAAATAGTAAACAGCAACTGCCGTTTATTGACCAAGTACCATGTTTGAGGATGCGTGGTAAGTCACTTTACATAACCTAGCTCAATGAATCCTCACAACAGTCTGTAAATACGTTCTTACTTGCATCAGAACGATGGGAAAATGAAGACTCAAAAGTTATTTTTTATGAGCTCACACGACTTTTAAGTGATGAGGATGGAGGCATGCATTTTTTTTTTTTGGTGCTTAAAATCAGGATTTGGCAAACTTTTTCTATAAAAGATCAGATAATAAATATTTGGGGCTTTGTAGGTTATGTGGTCTTCATTGCAACTACTCATAATTCTGGTGCTGTGGAGTGGAAATAGCCATAAACTATACATAAATCAATAAGTATTGCTGCGTTCCAATAATACTTTATTTACAGATAATTTGAATTTGAATTTCTGATTATTTTCCTGTGTCTTCCTGAAATCTTCTTCTGACTTTTTCCAACTATTTCAAAAGGTAAAAGCCATTCTCAGCTGTGCAAAAGCAGGTTGTATAACAACGGGCAGCAGGTCAGATTTGGCCCATGAGCCAGTGATTCTCTAGCTTTGCCTTGAGTCAATTTTATGCCTGAGTTTCTGATTCTTTCCTGCAGTTTTCCTCCTCAATTGTGATGGTTGAAATCTTTGTTGTCTTTGTTTTTGTTAAAGTATAAGTTATCGGATTTTCTTTGACATTTTCTAAGGTGGAAAATAATTTATTGTCTTCCTAGACTGCATTTAGCTCAAAGTAAGAACATTATAGCTTATGAGGGTGCCAATTAGAACTCATTACAGTAGGTTTGCCCTGCCATTAATCTGAAATATTTGGGAAAATTTTACCTTTTGTTCTTTCAGCCTTGAACTTTGTTTGGTTTCCATTTGGTTTCCCCTCACTATTCGCCGGCACATCCCTCTAAGAAAGTCATCCCTTTATAGGTACAGATGAGAAAACCAATGACAGGTAAAATGATGACTTCAGAAAATGACCCTTCCGTTTCTTACTGCGTGGAAGTGCAGTGCATCTGAGAACATTCCTTAGTTTTCCAAAGATGAGAAGTTAAAAGCCCTCGTAGAAATTGTGGCATGGACGCCTTCTTATAGGAAAGGCTTTAATAAAGTAAAACTGTCAAAGCTCAAGTCTGACCCTTGGAAAAATTGTGAAGGGAGTGGAACTTATTTTCTCAGCACTTTCCATCCTTGCCTAGAGTCCCTATTCCTGCTCAGTATCTGCTTACCCACTCTGCACCCTTAGGTGCCCAGTGTCCTCAAAGCACCCTTTGTCAGTTACTGAGATCAAAGTCATACACAGAATAGTATTCTATCTTTCAACTCTATGGGATAAGAACTCTGTCTTTCTTAACAGCCAGGAATGGGTCATTTTTGGCAGAACTGCTAGTTGCCTACTCTAAAATCCACTCTCCCCCCACCACCCTTTTTTTAGTAATATAACCTTACATTGTTATCCAGGCAAGTGACTGTCTGAAATATATTTTCCCAGCATCCTTACCTGTGAGATTCCTTAGCTGTGAGCAAATGATTAAGTTCTAAACAATGACATGTAAGGGGAACTTCTGTTTAGCAGCTTTCAAGAAGCATGTTTAGATATCTGGTATGCAGTCCCTCTTTCCTCTCTTTTTGCCCCATTCTCCCTGGAGTATGAATGCTGTGGCCAAAGCTCCCAATAGTCATTTTGACCATGAATATGAAGGACACATGCAAGGGATGGTGGATGGAGGGCTGGAAGAAAAGTTGGTCTCTGACTTCATACAGTCACCAAGTTAGCTCTGGACTACTTTAGATTTCTTTTATATAGGCAAAAACATAAAGATAAACCTCTATCTTATTTAAACAATTTTGCAGGGGGTTCCTATTATATGGCTCCACCTAACTCTTAACTTGAATTTGATACAATAATCAAATTAGCCAAACCCATGTGGGGAGAAATATTATCTCTCTGGCTTTTTTGAGGCAGTTTAACTGATATACCATCAGGTATCCAGCGGCTGGTAAATGTGAGCATGGAAACCTCCAAGGCTGGTTACAGCAATTTCCTGGCTCTTACTTCTCAGTTCCAGGTCAATCCTCAGCTCAGTGCTGGACTTTGGGGTCTTCATCTTACCTAGAGAGACAAGGTAGGATAAGGGTCAAGAGTACAAACTCTAGACTTCCCTTGCCCATACCTGCTTAACCACTTCCTAGCTGTGTGTCTTGGGGTATACTAGTTCCAACCTCTTGATGCCTTAGTTCTCCAGCATAAAAAAGATGACATGAATAGTAACTACCTCATAGGATTATTGTAAGTCTTAAATAAGTAAATGTATATAACATGCTTATTATAAAACATCATCTAGCACAAAGGGATGCTACCTGAGCGTGTGCTATTATTATTAATGTTATTATCATTAGTATCTTTGACAATTTGGCCTTGATGTTGATAACAGTTGATATTCCTACTACAGGGTTTTGTTTTGTTTGTTTGTTTGTTTTTTCGAGACAGTCTCACTCTGTCACCAGACTAGAGTGCAGTGGCACGATTTTGGCTCACTGCAACCTCCACCTGCTGGGTTCAAGCTATTCTCATGCCTCAGTCTCCCAAATAGCTGGGCTTACAGGCATGTGCCACCACGCCTGGCTAATTTTTATACTTTTTTAGTAGAGATGGGGTTTTGCCATGTTGGCCAGGCTGGTCTTGGATTCCTCATCTCAGGTAATCCACCCATCTCGGCCTCTCAAAGTGCTGGGATTACAAGCGTGAGCCACTGCACCTAGCCGGTTTTTCTTGTTTATTTTACTCCTTTAGTAGTTTATTTAAAATATTATTTGAACTATAAAAAATAAACATTAACTGTTAAAAATATTCAAGTTGGGTATAAGTCAATAGAGTAAAAACTAAAACCCCTTCCTGCACTGGTCTTCCCACTCTCACTCCCATTGGCAACCACTGTTAACTTTTGCACATGTATCCTTTCAGATACGTTTCATCCACGGAGAATCATATAGTTTCATCCACAGAGAACTGTAAGAGACAGAGAGAGAAATCCTTTGCGTGACATATGTCTTTTTGTTGTTTTATACTAAAAATGTTCCTAGCATATGTGCTATTCTATTTCTTGCTTTTTTTGCTCAATATCATTTGGACATTTAGAAAATGTTCCCCTGGTATTAGGGAATACCATAGGCATCATAATTGTTTCCATACTCTTAGTATTATTAAAAAATTGTTACAATGTACTTCCTTGCACAGTATCTTTGTGCACCTGTGTGAGTACATTTATCAGAAAAATTCCCCAAAATAGAGTAGCTGGGTCAAAGTGTATGTACATCATAGATGTTGCTATAAAGCTCTCCAAAAAAGTGTGCAGTCCACTGATAGGGAGTTGGAGTTCTATATCCCTATACTATCTTTAAGATTGGATGTTTCCAAACTTCTAAAATAGTTGCCAACCTGAGGCATGAAAAATAATGCTTTTATTGCTTTAATTTTTATTACAAATAAAGCCGAGAACCTTTCTGGAAATTTATTATCACTTTTGTTTCTTTTTTTATGGAATGTGTTTGATTTACGTTTTTCCCATATTTGATTATTGCCGTTTCCTCAAGGACTCTGGGTTTCTGTGCTCTGGGCAGCCTCACATAGAGACGCCTGCTGCATTTCTGGTTTCTGACATTGGCTATTCAGTTGTCATCTTGGCCTGAGTGTCCTGGCTCCAAATGCTCTGTCCTAAATGGGTCAGGGAGAGAATTGAGGGGGCAGGTTTAGACACACCAATCCAGGATCTCTAGGCAACAGCGCAAAACATTGTAGCTCCTCTTTTCCAAAGCTTTGGCTCCTCCATGAGGTGAGAGGATCAGTTATGTGGCTCTAGGCCTCTCTAAGCTGCCACGAGTCCTCACCCAAAGGTCCTGTGTCTCCAACAGCACAACATATCCTGGAGAGAAATGCTTGCTCTTTAGTGAGGACTACACAGAAAGTCCAACAAGTCCTACCATCCTACCGTCATCCCATGTCAGAATGGAATCCCTTTCGGAATGGTTGAGATGACCAAAGTCCTCCAGGAAATAAGGTCTCCCAAGCCTGGGGCCATGCATAACTCACAAGATGGGAATCACCTTCTAGCAGCAACTGTAGCTCCAAAATACTGAGGATGCAATAGACAAAGTGGAGTTCACACAACCGCTCCAGCTCCACCACCTGTTAGTGTCACACCTTGACACTGGAATTTAAGACTTTGGGCTTAAATTCTCTCATCTTCTACTTCTTCATCTGTGAATGAGAAAAGATTTGTCCTCTCTACTTCTGAGTTATTGTGGAGACCAAATGAGAGTGTATATTGTGAAAATATTTTATAAACTGTAAAGGACTGTACGATTTTTATGGCTATTGTATATTATTATTATTGTTAATAGTAGTAGTAGTCTTACCAGTAGCAGTAGTAGTAGAGTAGTAGTTCTTTACTCCTTCTCCTTGGCAACAGCTTTCAAAGGCAGAAAATTTCCATTGGGATCCCTCAGGAGCACTTTTGGAGGGGAAGGACTGTATCTTATGCACGTATCTATTAACAAGGGCCCAGCCCAGTGTCTTTGCCTGAACAAATGCTTAATGCTTGTTGGATGACTAACTAATTGAATGCCTGAATGGATGAACAAATAAATAATTGAATGCCACTTGGTTTTCTCTCTGACCTTCTTGGAGCAACTTTAAGATATCTTTATAGTAGTACCACTAAGGTTTCTCCTTAGACCTTCTTTTCTGAACAGGAGGGAACATGCACGTCCACCTCTTTATGAGAGGAGCAGCAAACAACCTGTGGCTAATTTTAAAGGCCAGTTTTAAAATTTGATTTTTTTCCAGAGAAACTAAACAATCAATTTTTAGATGAAATTTCCCAGTTCGTCAAAATATGCCAATCAAACAAAATATGTCTGTGGGCCATGATTCTGGAAGGTACAAAATTTGAATCACCTTTCAAGAATGTGTACACAGCTTTGTGTTGTGAAACAAGTGTGTGTAACACCCTCAAGAGGCCCTTTGAACTTGCCTTCACAATTCTCAAGGAAAGGCATGGTTTAGTTCACTCTTCCTTACTCAGGTGAGCCCCTTCACTATCCTCCCATAGATCTTGCAAAACCTTGCTTTTCATCTATCCCAGGACGTACCTGATCTCAGGAGATGAGGGCATTTGGCAAAAGCAACACATTCTCCTTCAGAACAAAGAGCACAGTTATAAATCCAGCTTCAAGAGCTCATCACTGTGCTATCCCTATAGATCTCCACCACCAGATAAGCCATCTGACTGCTGAGAACAACTGCATTACACAGTACCAACCTATTCTTCCATAATTCCTCATGATTTTCCAATCCATCCTTGACCTCCTCACCACCACCTGGTCTGCACCAATCCATGCCCACCATTGCTTTCAAGCTCTAACTCAATAACTCACTCCTCTGGTCCTGCCCTTCTCTAAGAATGCCCAACTTCCACATTTTTCTGGGTATTTAAGTGTTCAGTCCCCAGCACAATGGGCTTCTGTGTGTGTTCGGTGAGTCAGAATGGCAAAGCGATACTCTCCAGAACTTTGACCCCTGGTTGAAGTGGGGTTGAATCCCATCTCTGTCATTAGCGCAAGTTACTCAATAGTTTATTCCACTGTCAGGTGAATAATCATAGTGGCCTGGGAGAGTTGCTGCAAGGATTACATCAGATGACATATGTAAAGTACATGTAAAGTTCTCCGTTTGACACATGCTATGAGACCTACTTTCTTAGTTTTACCTCTATTTTCTGGGAGTTTCATCTAAATCTTTTCTTTTAAACTGCAAATTGCCCATTTCTTAACAACAGAAACTGAGACCTATTTTTTAATCCCAGAAAAGTGTCTAGTACAGGCTGTTTATGGATTAGTCAATAATTGTTTCTGAAATTACCAGAATGTTTATATAATATTGAAGTCAAAGTCATGAGGGACCTATCAATCAGGTTTAAAAGTTGATGGCCTTGGCTGGGGGCGGTGGCTCACGCCTGTAATCCCAGCACTTTGGGAGGCTGAGCCGGGCGGATCATGAGATCGAGACCACCCTGGCTAACACGGTGAAACTTTGTCTCTACTAAAAATACAAAAAATTAGCCAGGTGCGGCGGCGGGCACCTGTGGTCCCAGCTACATAGGAGGCTGAGGCAGGAGAATGGCGTGAACCCGGGAGGCGGAGCTTGCAGTGAGTGGAGATCGCGCCACTGCACTCCAGCCTGGGCGACAAAGCGAGACTCCGTCTCAAAAAAAAAAAAAAGTTGATGGCCTCAACAGAGTTGGTGCAGTATTGTGTAAAATGGTGATTCTCCAGACATTGAAGATGAAAAAAAATAAAATAAAACACTGAAGTTTGACACAGAAAAACTGAGTTATAGTATCCTTGATAAAGTCTAATACCTTGCTAAGCTTTTATGTCCTCGTTAGAAAACCACCTGAGATGCCTGTGTTTCCAAGAATTGTTAAGGATCAACAGCCATCATAATATACTGTTTGAAATGAAAACATTTTCAAACAGAAATTAATATAATATAAAAACAAAAAGCCAGAGAATGACTGGATAACTTACACTTCTTGTACTTACCTAGGAAAGGAAGAAAGAGGCAGACTGTTTCTCCTGGAAACTTCCCAGGTTCCCAGCATTGTTAGGATTTGAAGCCTTGAAATGCAGACATAATCTCATCCTCTCCAGGATGACCAGAGGTCAGGCTGTACTTTCCAAGGCTACTATGAGCCGGGTCTTCTTGCTTCCCAAACTCTACCCCTGCACCTGTGTTAAGCCTGCTGTGGCTAAAGCTAATTTCTAAAATATTAGAAACACTAGCAAAACCAGGTGCTTAACCAGAAATATTTTTCTCTGGGTTGACTATGTTTATAGAAAATTAAAAGTACATAGATGTATCTGTCCCTTTTCATGCTGCTGAAAAGGACATGCCCGAGACTGGGTAATTTACAAAGAAAAGAGGTTTAATGAACTCACAGTTCCACGTGGCTGGGGAGGCCTCACAATCATGGCAGAAGGTGAAGGAAGAACAAAAGCATGTCTTTCATGGTGGCAGACAAGAGAGAGTTTGTGCAGGGAAACTCCCCTTTGTAAAACCATCAGATCTCTTGAGACTTATTCACTATCACAAGAACAGCACAGGAAAAACTCGCCCCCATAATTCAATTACCACCCACCAGGTCTCTCCCATGACACCTGGGAATTGTGGGAGCTACAGTTCAAGATGAGAGTTGGGTGGGGACACAGCCAAACCAAATCAGGAGAATTCCAGCATCCCTATAGATTAAAGTAAACCCAAACTTCATCTCTATCCAAGTACCATTTTTAAAGCTTTTTCCATAATGTTGTTTTGGTTTTTTTACATTTGATTCTACTGCTAGTCTGTGGAAGTCTTTGTCACTTGACAACTGGGAGTTCAGAAAAACATGGAAAATTACTATCTGAGAGTTGTTTCTTGCCTTTTTGAAAGAACCTAATATAAAAGCAGTTAGTCTCACATGGAATCACATAGCAGAAAACAAAGTGTCTGCCATCCTTATTTCTGTCGAGCGTTTGAGCACTGGTGCAGGTCTATGGAGCATGCTATCAAGCAGAAGGAAGGCCAATCAGCTCACTGCCGAGAAGCCTCCTTTGCAGGGTTGCATTAATTGTATGAGCAGGGACAGGTAGTCCTTGGAACTCAGGGACTTCACTGTATCAGAACATGAGACTGGATCACAGTGTTGAGGCTAGACTTGCCCTATGCAAACAGCCCGGAGACTCATATAGAAATCTAGACCTCCAATTCACTTAACTTAAATTGAGAGGTACAGATTCATAATCTGAAGACCAAATCCAGCCTGCAAGAGTCTTTTTGGTTTGCTTGCCTTTTATTTTATTTGTGGGGCCAAATGATATTTTTTACAATTTGAGCCAATTTTTAAAAACCCTTTAAAAGTATATTTCTGGACTGTCTTAGAAAATTGGAAGATCTGACCCCTGTGCTTTCCTGAATGGCAGCAATGCTGGCTGGAGCTAAGTAGTGCTGCCCCTTTACATGAAGTTTGTGCTCCCTAGTTTTGCACATCTCTCACCATTTCTGATTATTCCCCAAATATGAGGCCATTTGTTATGTTACTTGCATTGTTTTCTTGTAATAGGGATATATCTCTCCTATAGTTATGCCTCTGTCAAAATTTGGAAAACTGAATAGAAGGCTAGAAGGAAGATTGTTTCAAGAAAATTGAAAGAGGACATATTTCCTTTTGAAGGCAAAGAATAAACTTCTGGCCAGGTGTAGTGGCTCATGCCTATAAACTCAGCACTTTGGGAGGCTGGGGTGAGCAGATTGCTTGAGTCCAGGAGTTTGAGACCAGCCTGTGAAACCTGGCAAAACCCCATCTATACAAAAAATACAAAAATTAGCTGGGCATGGTGGCATGCAGCTGTAGTCCTCCGTACTCAAGACGCTGAGTGGGGAGAATCGCTTGAGCCCAGGAGGTAGAGGCTACAGTGAACCGTGATCACATCACTGCACTCTGGCCTGAGTGACAGAATGAGATATTGTCTCAAAAAATAAAAATAAATAAATAAATAAATAAATTCTGATATAATCACATACATGATATATGTAAATATAATATATACCTACCGTCATTCTCCTTCGGTTACAAGCTTCCACATTTGCCAAAGAAGAATCACAATAATTTTTGCCTTGAAAGAATTTTCAGAACTCACTGGTTTTAAAGGACGTTTTGTGACAAAATCTAAGTTCACTCTAAGTGGATTTTATTGTAGAAACCACAAAACAAAATGCTCCCTTTAAAAATAAAGAAAGATGATGAAAAAAAGAAAAGAGAGAGGGGTAGGAAGGGAGGGATCCCCAATATCCCCAAACAAATTTTTCAGTTGGTTAACTTTCTGGAAAGAAAATAAAAGGCAGTAAAATGTTTTGCAATCTTACTGAAATTTCTACTGCAATCTAACACTGATCTGATTTGGGGGCATTGGTGTTGGTGACTAAGAGGAACAGCCACAATTTTTTAACCTTTCAGGAAGCCTATGGGACAGAATTTAAAGCATAGCCATGTAAGGCTAACAGACTCACTCTTCAGAAGAGAAGTTAATCCTCTTGGGGGCTTCCCTTTAAAAATAATTTTAAAGGCCCTCACTCAGAGAACCTGAAATGTAAAATTGAGTTTCAATTAACTGAAGCCCAGTGGAAAGGGGACAAGATGTGGACTCTGTCAAACTTAAGTCTGAATTCCAGTCCTTCCGCTCACACTTAATGTGACCTTGAGCAGGTTTCTTCATGTCTCTGTGTTCCAAATCTCCATTTTTGAAACTGGGATGACTTCTGCTTTACAGAGTTGATGTAAGGCTTACATGAGAAGATATGGCAAACTGGTTCATTGCAGGTCCTCTCAAATGTTGGTTCAGATTCTCTTTTTTGTTTCCTTTGTTTATAATTATGATAACCACCATAGACCGGAATGCCTATTACAGTTATGAGCCACCTAATGACATTTCAGTCAAGGAAGGACCACATATATGACAGTGATCCCATATAATTGTGTTATAATTGTCTAACATGCTATACGAGTTTGTGGTCTAGAAATTAGTCCATAGCCTAGGTGTGTGGTAGGCTACAGCATCTAGATTTGTTTAAGTACCGTCTATGCTATTTGCACAACAAATTGCCTAACAATGCATTTCTTAATACATATCCCCATCATTAAGTGACACCTGACTGTATTTGCCAGACTGGCGCCTCTTACCCTAATTTCCAGTTTTCTCTGCTTTTAAAGTTTCTCCAGTCCTTTTCAAAGTATTTTAAGACATTGGAGCAGGTGTTATTCTTTTTTTGTAAATGGTCAAGTTAGAAATATTTTAAGCTTTGCAGGCTTTATGGTCTCTCTCAGGATTACTCAACTCTGCCTGCCATTGTAGCATGAATGGTAGCCATAGACAGCATGTAAATGAGTGTGTGTGGTCGTGTTCCAATGAAACTTTATGAAATTGAGTAGCTAGTCCATGGAAAATAGTTTGCCAACCTTCGCACTTTACTATGAAACTTCAGCATCCTGTACACACTGAAATTTTAACAAGGCCTTAGGATAAAAATTTCAGTTTGTTTTAGGAAAGAGAGGGAGGCAAGAGAAAAGGGAGAAGAGAAATAGTTGAAGAATTCAATGTGAATTTATATTCATTACACTATTATTGTAACTAAATATAGAGAAAATAATCTTTCCACTTGTCTTAAGCTATTTACTTTAACTAGGTTGTTTACCACTTATTAGCTCAATGCTCTCAGACCTAGTAAGACTAGTTAATATTTATTGATCACTTACTCTAGGTGAGTCCTGTGTCAAGTGCCTACATGCAGGATTTTATTTAATCTTTAAAATAATCCTGTGAGATAAAAATAATTTGGAAATACTGTTTTAAAGCCAAGTAAATGGAAGCTTAAAAAGATGACTTTTCCTAGTATCACAGAGTCAGTAAATTAAGTAACTGGAATTTATATCCAGGTAGTTTGACTTCACAGTTGTTTAACTTCAGTTTTATTTTACATAAAAATAAATTATCAATCTATATCTTACAGGTTTCTTGGAAAGATTACAACAGGGTAAGTATCTGAAAACACCTGGGTAACAATCATGGGGCACTAAATCAGTTCCATTCTCTTTTTCTAGTCTACTAAGCATTCATAATTATCTAGCAATTTTTTTTTTTTTTTTTAAGAGACAGGGTCTCACTCCATCACCCAGACTGGAGTGCAGTGGTGTGATTATGGCTAACCACAGCCTGGACATCTTGGGCTCAAGTGATCCTTTCTATGCAGCCTCCCAAGTAGCTGGGACTACAGGTTTGTGCCACCACATCCAGCTAATGTTTATTCATTTTATTTTTTTGTAGAGACAGGGTCTTGCTATTTTGCCCAGGCTGGTCTTGAACTTCTGACCTCAAGTAATCATCCTGCCTTGGCCTCCCAAAATACTGGGATTACAGACATGAGACACCATGCCCAACCATTTATTAAATATTTGTTAAGTACCCTCTATCTTCTTGGGTTTGACTGATCTAGAACCACTGATTCCTTGGTAGAGGAAGTTTTAGTGTTGGCTTGGCAAAAGAAATTGTTTCTTTAGCCAAGGATATATGATCTTGAAGAGTCTTTGGCCTTGAGTTTCCATGATGTGCCTACTCAATCTTTCTTAAAATGCTATCTAATCTGCATCAGAATCCTGTTGATAAAATTTACATTTTCAGACACTAACTAAGATCACAATCATCGGAATGTTTTGGGGTGGGGCTCAGGTTTCTGCATTATTATCCCCAACTCTATTTTGAAAAAAAAAAAACAAAAAACAAAAAAAAAACAACTTTAACCTACAAAAAGTTGAATCATACAGCATAAACTGATTTATCTATCACTAGATTCTCTTATTTGGATCTCTTTCTCTTGCTGTTACACCCTCTCTCTGTTTCTGTCTCTGTATTTAAAAGTTAGTTTATAGTTTACCACATTTCCTAGAGAGTTCTTTTCTTTCTCCATTTGAAAGTCAGTTATAGACATCATGTCACCCCTAAACACATCAGCACATATATTTTAAGAGCAAAGACATTTCACAACCACAATACTATTATCACACTTAGGAAATTTAATTTACATTGATGCAATCATATTATCAAATATAGTCTATATTTAAATTTCTTCATCACACACAAAAGTACTTATAGTTTCTCTTTGATGATTTAATCCAAGATTTTGCCTTTTATTTGGTTTTCATGTCGCTCTAGGTTTCTTTCATTTAGAGCAATTCCACGCTGTTTCTTGTCTTCCATAATTTGACATTTTTAAGAACCTAAGCCACTTGTTTTGTTGAATGTCCCATAGTCTGGATCTGCCTGTTTGCCTGTATTTAGATGGTAGATTAGATCAAGCATCTATTTGGTACTTTGTGCACTTTTACTGGGATATATACTAAGAACAAAACAAACTGCAAAGAAATTTTGAACTTGTTTGGTAGTTTTGTTGTTGGTATTGCTATTGAAACAATAATTCTGAAACAATTTCCTTTTATACTGTAGAATACAGAAAAATGAATTAATCTATTGGCATTTTTGAAAACCAAATTTCTCACTTATTGGGAGATACAAATGTGAATAAGGAAAGGTAAGGAAGTACCTTATGATGTTAGGTTTGAATTGGCGATATGAGTATGGACGCTCTCTGTCTTCCTTAGTGGCAAGAAGTTTACCTGGTCTCCAGATCTTGGTTCCTATGCGACCTTTCTTACTAAAAGGAATCAGGGATCTTTAAAGGAATGGCTGATGCCAGGACTAGGCAGATAAAATACAAGTTAATCCTGCCAGAAGGCAAAAAACAAACAAACAAAAAAATACTTAAGGGCAAAGGGGACCTGTCAAAAGAACATAGGAGTCAGCTTGAAGAGGCTCATACTGGCCAAATTTTGGATATCAAAACAACAAACAGAATAATGATAGTAGTGAATTATGGCACATTAAGGAAGAATATATGTTGAAGTGAAATGTAAAAACAACAGCAGCAAAAATAGCCGTATATTGGAGAAAGCTCTTCATTACAGAAGTATGTCTTCTGATAAATGTAGAAGGAATTTAGATATGTTACTTACATTTTTAACATGCTCCCCATGTGGTTCTAATTCCCTCCAAAGTTTGGGAACAACTTCTAGATGTTACCTCAAAGTTCTTTAATTCTATAATAGCTATAAAACTTTAAACATAGTTCCTTCCTTGCATAAATAATATTCAATATAAACATATGAAAAACAGAGATTCTAGTTAGCCGCTGATAATTTGTTTTCTCCTTTATAATACTTCTGAAAGCATTTTTATTGACTCTTCTCTATACTGGTCAGTCTGGCTATTCCTGAAATTTGCCATTCTATTCTATTATGGTCCTGGGATAATTTTTTCCCCTCTTTACTTCCAGTACAATTCCCTTCCTGTGGAGAAAAATATCTACACTCATGGAGATGGGAAAAGGAGACAGCTGCCTCAGACTGTCTCCAAGCTCTGCATTTTGCTTGCTTTAGTTTTCTTTGTCCCTTCACCAGGCAGATGAGAACTTTTAGACATCCTGTTGCCTTCTTGGAGTTTAGTTCAGTGGACACTGTATGTAAAAGCAGTGTGTAGTGATACCTCAAAGGGCTTGAATTTTCATTTCAGACGTGAAATACAGCAATTGCCTTTTGCCTTTAAATGTGTGTTCTTCCTCTTGGCCTCCAAGTTTTACATCTAAGTAAATGATACTGTCTTAATCTGTTTGTGCTGCTAGAACAAAATACTTGAGACTGGGTAATTTATAAATAACAGAAATGTATTTTTCACAGCTCCAGAGGCTGGGAAGTCCAAGATCAAGGCAGTAGCAGGTTTGGCACCTAGTGAGGGACCAGTTTCTTCTTCTAAGATGGCACCTTGTTGCTGAATCTTCCAGAAGGGACAAATGTTGTGTCCTCGTATGGCAGAAGAGATAGAAAGGCAAAAGGGGCTACCTAGTTCCTTCCAGCCCTTTCATAATGTTGCCAGTTGCATTATGAGGCCTCTACTCTCATGACTTAATCAACTCCCAAAGGTCCCACCTGTTAATACTATATTGGGTCTTATGTTCTGACATGAGTTTTGGGGGAACACATACATTCAAACCTTAACAGATACCTAAATGCCCTTATCTAGGCCTTCAACTACAATGCTTTTAGGCCACAACCTGTTTCATGTTCCACTATTCCCTCAAACTTGACAAATCTAAAATGAACTCACATCACCTCCTGACAAGTTCACCCACACTCTTTCTGTCTACCTAAGTTCGTGCCTAGTATATTGTAACAGTTATGAGCATAAGTTTTGAAGAAAAATAGATCTAAGTTAGACTAGGTTTGAACCCCAACTCAAATGCTTATAGAAAGTGTGAACCTGTTGAGTGCAACATTCTCATCTGTAATATGTGGATGATATTACCTACCTCAAATAATTTCTGTCAGGAATCAATGGTATATGTTAAGTACACACAGAATCTAACACCTTGTAAAAGTTTAATAAAAACTAATTGGTATTTCATTGGCTTCTCCTCCTTTTCCTAGTTCTTTATCCAATAAATCATCACAAGCTGTTCAATCTTTTATTAAAACCATCTCTTTTATTTCCACACAAATACTGATTTTTAGCCATCCTGCCTAAGCTATTGAATAATCTCCCTAAGTCGTTTTCCTGCTTCAGTTTGCCAAAGGCTTGTATTCCTATTGTGTGCAAGGAATCATGCTAAAGCATCTCAGTCTTTCCCAACTACTTAATCCTCAATATCTCACCAGTATCTGTTTTGATAATACCTCTCTTTTGATTAGCAGGAATGAATGGCTTCTCAGTGCTTTTAGATAAATTCTATAGTAAATTTCTATAGTGAAGAGCTATCATTTAGTCTGGCCCAGTCTGCTTCCACATGTATTCTAGTGAACACATGCCTTTCTTTTGGTGACTTGCTTATCACCCCCCCTCTAGCCATGAGGCTTTGGCTGTCAATCATGTTCTCTGTCTGTGTTCAGAAGGATAGAAATGTAACCCAAGCTGAGTCACCTGACTCCTCTCTTTGCTTGAAAGTTTTCTCAAATTGAGTTTAGGAGAAAAGGGTCCTTTCCTTCCTGGAAGCCAAGCTGAGTGCCATGAACCTGGAAGCTGCCAGTGGCCATGGGTTAGCCTTGTATAACCTAAGAAAATGCAGTGTACTGGTATCACGTTCTAGCTGTACTTGAGGCTCGTTTTTCCCTTGATCTTCTAGCAGATTGGCTACGTGAACCAATGCTTTTTCCCATTGGCATTTAGTGTCAGTTGAAATGCCATCATTTGGAGCCAAGTATTCTGACTAATAACACTATCTTTTCACCAGATCACTGTCTTATTTCTTTCCCAAACCCATCCAAGCTGGTCAACCCACTGCTCAATGAAGAAAATGCACATTCTTTTTCATCTTGCCTTTGACCAAGTTGATCTCCCTGCTAGGAATGTTTTCTCTTATGCTCCAAAGTCTGTAATTTATTTAAGACTCAGCTCAAAGCCTACCTTTTCCATGAAACTCAATTCTTTTGCCATAAGCACAAGTCGAACATCTAAAGTTTAGATTCTAAAGTCTGAAAGTACTGAAATCATCTCATATGATTTCTAATTATTAGGTCATTAATTCTTGGATGTCTTTCCTTTCTATCAAATTATAATCAAAATTATGGGTTCAATGAAACCATCAAATCAAATTCTATCATTTTATAGTCAAGAAGCCAAAGTCGATAAGTGAAAAGAGATAGTTCCAAATCACAAAGCCACTTTAAGTAAATTAGAATTTACTTAAAGATACTCATGTATGACTGATAATAGTGAAGAATTCACTGAAAAGGAAAAGCATGTGCCAGTAGCTTAAGTCACTGCAAAATGTCTCTGTTGTTAGAAGAGTGGGGGGAAAGATGAAAAATAATTTAAAGAAAATGCTACAGTTTGTTCAATGATGAAAAATGAAAGGCCCTAAATATTCCATTATCTGGAAATATTTCTAGGCAGCAAAACTCTTCATTTACCTTTAAGAGATTCCCAGAGCAGTAGAAGAACTTGAGGCCCTTGCCAGAGAAGGCAGTGGGATAAGGATGTGGTATTTGGGGACTATTCCAAGTTTCAGTTATAGTTAAAGAATAGAAGGAAGAGATATCCATTTAGGATATAAGAGAATTTGTGCTAGTCGTACTGATGGCCTAAGAGTCCAGTACAAAGAGGTAACCAGGGGCGGGGCAGGGGTGTCTGGAAGGAAACTGCTGGAGCAGAGAGGAGTGGGTCAGGTGAGTTATAAACAAAAGTGAAGGTTTCGATACAGAGTAAGAAAAGAAATTTGCCATTTCTCATGAATCAACGGAGGGACATAGAAATGATTCCATAAAGCAAGTAGAGATGGTGGAGAAGGAATGAAGAGGTCTCCTTACATATAGACCCCGATGGCAAATGTTCTCCTAGTAATTGAATAACCAATCTCCTTTGCAATCTGAAGAGTATTAATAGTTTAGCAAGGCCCTGAAATAGTTATTTCCAATTTCTTTTCATATTATTTTAAAGATGCATATGGGTGAAACTTTGATTTCTTATTCCTTTTTACTTCCCACATCTGATAGACCTACTTGGGCCCATTTGCTGAAGCTTCTAGTATGTAGTAGGATAGCTTGCTATGAGGATTTCACACATCTGTTATGTTTGACATGTCTGCCAAATGGAATCTATCATTCCACAGTTTCAAATGTATAATCCCTGAGGAAAAATGACAAATTCATACCATAGATATGAAAATACTAGTATAAAGTTTGTTTCAACAGTAGATTGTTATAAAAGAGAAGTAAAAAGAGTAGAAATCAATAACAGATGATGAAGGATAAACAACGAATTACTTTACAACTCTGCCTTAGGCTAAGCCTGAAAATGTCCTCACAATCAAATTCTAAACATAGTGAGCAGTCAAATAACTCTCACCTGACTGACTGGTTGGCTGAGAGTCTGGGTGATGGTCTATCTAGTTTACCAAGGACTTGCCCAGGTTTATGCAGGTATATGCAATAGAGGGAGTTTCCCAATCCTTTTAAAATGGTGACATATCTGCTAGTCAACTGGGGCACACTAGAGAAGAAACCACTCAGCCTTCTAATCATGTACCATCTCCCATTCTCAGTGTTTTACCTTTAAAATAAGAATCACTAATCTAGCACTGGGATTTGGAATCTGGAGGCTGGCTGCTTCCAGGCTCATTTCACTCTCAGCACTGCAGCTACCTAATTCTCCCTGTGGGCTCTTTGTGTACATGTCTTCTTCCTGTCTTGATCATCTTTGCATCCCTGGGTGTGCCTGTCTCCAGCACCTACCTAAGTTATTTACCAAAGTATATGCTTAGAAAGTGTTCGTTGATATCTGTTTAAATAGGTAGGCCTCATCTTGGGAGTTTTGCATCTCAAGAGCCCCTCCTGCTCCACTTTCATTCTGGTCTCTAACATACCCATAGATACCAAAGAGCTCTCCACTTCCTCTTCTCCAGTATTCACATTGTATCACTCTCCATTCTATATGCATCGGAAAAATCCCCTTAAAGGTGCTCAATCTGTTATTCATGAAACACTATCAAAAGCACAGTGATCATATTTTCCAAACTGACATATTGGAGCACATATTCTAATCAGTAGAAATTTACTTAGCAGGTAATTGAAAGTAATTTTTGAAAACAGGACTGTTCTTCAAAACCCAAAACATATGGTTGTTGAAACTCAAAGAGGACAAGGAAGATGGTCTGTGTTATGACCCTCCAAGGCCCCAAGCTGAGGCCTGGTCCAACCTATCTCTCTGATCTCCTCTCTTACCTCTTTTTTCCTCCCATGGACTGCCCCAGCCACATTGACCTCCTTTGGGTCTTTTGAACCAGACCAGCTTGGTTCTGTCTCAGGTACTTTGCACCAGCTTTTCCTTCTCCCTGGGACCCTCTTTCCTAGGTCTTTACAAGGCTTGCCTCTTCTTATTCATGTCTCAGTCTAAATGTCACCTTTTCACAAAGGCTTTCCTTAATAGCCAACACCTCCAGTAGCTGGTCCTCAGCAGCTCTCAATTTTGTGACTGTTTTCTCTTCCCAGCATTTACTTCTACATGGAAGTATCTGATGTGTTTATAGTCCGTCTCCACTTCCACCCTACCCTACAGTGCAAGCTTCACAGAGAGAGTCTTTACTGGTATGTCCACTCCCGTATCCCAGCACCAAGAACATGGTCGGGACACAACGAAATTTTACAGAATAAACAGAACATGGTTCTTTCCCCACATGATACTCTTTTGTTATGTATCTGTGGCTACTGTGGGGCTGAAGATTGTGTGACCTGCTCTTCCAAGGCTAAATCCATCCAAATATCCGCAGGAAAATGCATATCTCATGGGAAAGAGCAACAGAAGGATCTCTGTTTGGACTGGGTGGACAATGGAAGTCAAAGTTAGGACTGGAGGAAGATACAGAACAGGGGACAGAGCTCAGTGAAAGAAATCGGGTAAAAAGGGGACTTTAGGTATAACTTCCAGAATCCTGAAGTTGGACTGTTCCTAGACTCAGCTTTGACACAAACTTATAGTGTGGCCTTGGATCCTTCTTTGCTCTGCTCTGAGCTTCAAATGCCACATCTATGAGTAAGCAAGCTGGAGGTCGCTTCAGACCATTCCAGTGACCATTCTCGGAAAGGGGACACCTAAGAGAGTACATGCTTTCCTAATTATATGCAGTATGGCCGCAGTGCAGTTGTCCTGGCCTTACTGAACTAAAAAATGAGGTCAATAAGGTATATCTTTGAGAGTCAGCATTAGCAATCAGAGGCCAATTATGTGGAGTTGTCTGAGAGGAAAACAACAAACACCCAGGCCTACTTGAGGGTACAGGATGGGAGGAGGGTGAGGACTGAAAAACTACCTATTAGGTACTACGCTTATTATATGAGTGACAAAATAATTACACCAAACCCCGTGACATGCAATTTACCTATACAAAACACCTGTACATATACCCCTGAACCTAAAATTAAAGTTTTCTGTTTTTTGTGGGTTTTTTTGAGACCGAGTCTCGCTCTGTCACCCAGGCTGCAGTGCACTGGCACAATCTCTGCTTACTACAACTTCCGCCTCCTGGTTCAAGCAACTCTCCTGCCTCAGTCCCCCAAGTAGCTGGAACTACAGGTGCCCGCCACCACCCCAGCTAATGATTGTATTTTTAGTAGAGACGGGGTTTCACTATCTTAGCCAGGCTGGTCTCAAACTCCTCAGGTGATCTGCCTGCCTCAGCCTCCCAAAGTGCTGGAAGTACAGGCATGAGCCACTGCACCTCGCCATAAGTTTTTTTTTTTTTTTTTAAAGACAGAGTGAAGTGTAACAAGACCACAACAGTCACCAGTTTCAACTTGTTAACATGTCTATAGAAAAAAATGTGTTGACTGGGGGAGGGCAGGGTGTTCTCCAACCTTGGAAAGAAGGAAAGGCCAGAGGCACCAGCTGCTTCCACCCTTCTCCATATGGTCTAGGGGAAGGGCCCTCCTCCTCAGTGTCTCCCTCCCAGTGGAAAGGCTGGCTTCAGTGTGCAGATGAACGTAGGGGCTGTAGCTAACAGGCTTTGAAGATTTTCAAGAGTGTAAGGGCAACGGTTAGACTCTTGCAGCTTTAAATCCTGACTCTGCCATTTACTAATTACATGACAGGGGCAGCTTATGAAACCTGAACCTCCCCTTCTTCACCTGTGAAATGGGAATGACGGTAATAGTAAATATCCTCAAGAATTGCTGGGATGATTAGGTTAATATGTGTAAAGAACTTAGAATAGGAGCTGTAATTATGATTCCACTGGAAAGGGCATCTCTGGCTAACATACATGCCTCAGGCCTAATAACTGTCTCCTCTCATTCAGATGCAACTTTCAAAAAGCAACATACTCCTTCCCAGGTAGGTTTGCTTACACAGAAAAAAATAAAATAATAAAAAAAAATGTGCTTATCACAGAGATTCTGAGAAATTCCCATCTCAGAGCCTACAGTTTCTTCTGACAAATCGATATATTATCTGTGGTTGTGCCTGGGCCTCCCACATTGTTTGGCCACAGATGCAAGATGCAGGCATGATGTTGATGCAGGATTTCTGGTCCAGGAGTAGATCTGTCTTGATTTGTAAATCTTCACGCTGGCACTCTGTTGCCTATCTCAACCTTAGTGTATCTGGATTTCAACGCAGATACTCAGGCTCTGGTTTCACTGAAGAATGATGCACATGAGTCAGTCTCTAAAGCAAGGGGCTAGCCCCAGCTGCTTTTCCGTCCTGAGAGTGGATGGTGATACCACCTGTGTTAGCTCCTTGTCTGATTCTGCATGTCACAAAGGGCTGGAGAGCCCCTGAGGCTGCCGTCCCCGCTGTGGCCACCTTTGCATGAAAGAGTAAAGAGCTTTTTGCAAAATGGGTGAGTTAAAAATATAGGAAGAGGGAGAGCTACAAGCAGAAGCATCAATCCAGGGCACCTTCTCACCTGCAATGACTCCACCTTCTCAAGAAAACGTCCAAATGTTTTCATTTCATTCTTTGACCTGGTTGGGACTCCACTCTTTAGGAAGTCGTCTGAGCTTTTAAGCCTCCTTGATTAAAAGTGTGAGTTATTCTAAAAGACTTAGAGAACTTTCAATGATGATACACATCAATGGGAATGTGTTCAATAAGATTTATTTCCTCTCAACACCTTGCTGGGTTGGGGTTACTTCAGGAATTAACAGAACTGTGTGTTTTGTTTTGTGTTGTGTTTGGAGACAGGGTAGACCGCAGTGGGAAGGGAACGTAACGGAGAAGCATGAAACACCTTGAGCGGACCCTGAGATCTGCTTAGAGTTAGGGGAAAACTGGAGAGGTTCAAGATGAGAAGAACTCAGGGTTGTTCAGGTGTCACATGGGTTACGTGGGCATTTCTGGATTGGTCTGGGAAGGTAAACAACCATTATAATATTGTTACCCTGGAAAAATGCAACTTGAAATCCAAATAACTAACTTGCAAAGCAACTATGAAATACCACCCATTCCAACTGAATTCTTAAATGGGAGGCTTCTTATATGGGAACTCAGGAAGAAAGAGAGATCCCCGGGCAGCATTTGGTGTGGCACTGGGAAAACAAAGATAGGTCACAAGCTTAAAGCATAGAATGAGTTACAGCTGGAAGAATATTTGTCCCTGGGGTCTGAGGCAAGCATGACCTGTTGAAAACCCCAGGCCAGCAGACACCTGTCCAGGGCTCCATAGAAAATGTTTCCTGCATTTAAGGAGAGGAGGTTTAAGGCACTCGGGCTATGTTGAGTCTTCTTTCTAGAATCTTGGGACAGCGTATTCCCTTTTAACTCCTGGGGAGTCCAGAGCCTTGGTCTGAGTTTAGCTTCCTCCTAGGAACCCGGGTGGAAAGGAGAGACAGGTAAGAACTCCGCAGAGTCAGGGAAGCCTGGGTTTAAGGAAGCAGAGGGAGGAGACCTGGATCTAGTTACAAAGGAGTTGTAAGACCTAGGGCCAATTCTACGTGCTGGGTGTGAAAGGGAAGGGGGCTCAGGAGGACCGAGTGAGGGCACCCAGGCGGGACGCAGGCACCCGGCGAAGGTGCCGTGTGGGCGCCCACGGAGTGGGGGAGCTGGGACGAAAGGGGGACTGCGGTGAGCTGGACAGAAGTGGGACGGGGAAGGCGCTCGGGAAGCTGTCTCCGCGGCGTCGTGCGCTCCGGGGACGGAGGCGGGGAGGTCTGGGCGGGCGGGCGGCGTGTGACCGCCAAGGCTGCGGCGGCTGGAACAGGTGAGCGGCCGCTGGGTTGTGGGTCCCCGCCCTTCACCGCCAGCGTGCCTCCTCCCACGGACTCTCCCCAGCGCTGAGCTGCTCCGCGGCTCCCCTTGGTTTGGGGTTTTGCAACTGGCTGCTGGCTTTTTTCCCCTCCCCTGTCTCGGTCTCTCCTTCTTCTTTTAGGTTGCTCCACCCCGCCCAGGATCAGGAGAGGGGGAACCAGCCTGACTGCGGCTGCCAACTCCCTCCGAGTGCGTCTGCGAACTCCCGGAGCGGAGTCCCGCGTGCCGCCACCTCCCCGCGGGGCGCACTCTCCTCGCTTCCCCGGGTCCCTCGTCCTCCCCCCGGCCACCCTTCCCCACTTTTCCCCCCTTTTCCAATCACATGGCATTTTAAGAATGCCGGAAAGATGGCGGTAGCAGCGGCGGCCGCGGCGGCGGCGGCTGGGCCGGCTGGCGGGGGAGGCGGCCGGGCGCAGCGGAGCGGGCTGCTGGAAGTTTTGGTGCGGGATCGCTGGCACAAAGTTCTGGTGAACTTGAGCGAGGACGCCCTGGTTCTGAGCAGCGAGGAGGGCGCTGCGGCGTACAACGGCATTGGGACCGCCACCAATGGCTCGTTCTGCAGGGGCGCCGGGGCTGGGCACCCGGGCGCGGGCGGCGCGCAGCCCCCGGACTCGCCCGCCGGGGTCCGCACCGCCTTCACCGACCTGCCGGAGCAGGTGCCCGAGTCCATCTCGAACCAGAAGCGCGGCGTGAAGGTGCTGAAGCAGGAGCTAGGCGGGTTGGGGATCAGCATCAAGGGGGGCAAGGAGAACAAGATGCCCATCCTCATTAGCAAGATCTTCAAGGGGCTGGCGGCGGACCAGACCCAAGCCCTGTACGTGGGCGACGCCATCCTGTCCGTGAACGGAGCCGACCTGCGGGACGCCACCCACGACGAGGCGGTGCAGGCGCTAAAGCGCGCGGGCAAGGAAGTGCTGCTGGAAGGTAAGGGGTTAACCGCGCGCGGGCCGCGCCGGGCGCGCACACACCTGCTCGGCTTCCCACCCGCACGCTCACACTCACACCACACTCGACCACGTGCCGACACACCCCAGGGGGCCGAATGTGTGTGTGGGGGGGGGGGGCAGAGGGCGGAGGAAGTGGCAGCATAGAGTTTTGTCAACTTTTACCCACCCTGGGGGCAATTTGTCTCCAGTCCGCAGGGCTGGCTTTAACCCAGGAGGGTGTATGGAAAAGCGAGGCTAGCAGGGTTTCCCAGCCGGATTGCCTGCTTAGTATACGTTGTTTCATTTTTGTCTGCGAGTAATCCTGGTAGAGTGTAGGGACTGGGATATGGAATCGAGAATGAAGGGTGAACTTAGAATATTCCTACATCCAACGTTGCCAAGCAGGGCTACTGCGTAATTGCAACTCATAGTTTTCCGCTTTGGCAAAATTTCCCACTCTAAAGCCTGGGCAACCCAGCAGAAGACGGTTGACTCATAAAGGGGTGAGAGAGAGGTGGCAAGATTGTGAATGCTAAAACTCCGACTATCCTTCTGGACGTTCCCCCTGCAAATGGGGGACTAGGGTTATGCCTGGAGAGTTGTGTCAGGGGCCGGGAAATATGTTGCAGTTTTGGGGAAAATTCACTTTCCCTGCCGGGCATCTGGCCGGTCAGTCTGGATTCCAGGTTCCTCTGGGTGGAGAGCTGGTGAAGTGGTTTTTCTGGCTGCGTTTTCTGGAGCCCTTTCTGAGTGGTGTGGAAACAACTTTGCATTTGTAAACAGTTTCCCCTGCGTGTGAGGAGCCTAGAAACTACTCTTTCTCTCTCGAGATCTGATGTCCCCAGTCCCCTCATTATTGAATGTGAATAGAATAGGAACCACCTATTTACAGTTTTGCACTGTTCATGGCTATGTTGAGTTATGTCGGGGAGAAGGGCATATGGTAGTAAACTGAATTCTCCTGTTTGGCTACAGCTGCATTTCTCACTTGTTTCTCTTCTCTTTAGTGCTGTGTACATACCTCTGTCAGCACTAATAACGTGTAATTATTTTATCTATTTACTCAGCCTAGCCTAGCTATAGATTGCGGTATCTGGAGTCTTTTATTTAGCGGTGGATCTCTCTTGAGCTTAGTTGCTCTGTGACATACATGCTGAGTAAATGAATAAATGAACCCATAGCTATTGAAATAGACTATTTCATCTGAGACCAGGTAATATGGTGATTGATTTAAGCCCTAAAGACTTAAGTCAATTTCCTGCTTACCTAGTCGTGGCACTGGTGTGTAAAACTGAGAAAGTTTAAAGCAAGGGTGCCAGCATCGCTAGCGTGTGACAGCTGATGCAACTCCCTGGTATGTCATGGCCCACCTCCTGGCCCACAATACAGAGAAGTCCTCCCCCACCAACCTTGTTTGTCTAGAGGATTTGCGATGTCTTCATAGTCAATTACCACCCTGGACCCAGAAAGTGGAAAGCTATTTGCTTTGGCTTGATGATTAACATAACAGGAAAAAAAAAGTTTTCTTGACTCCAGTGTGTGTTGGTTTGTGTGACAAGGGGCAGGTGGGATCTGGGGCAAGTGTTATTTGGACTATAAACTGTTGGGCACCTGCTCAGTTTGCAATACTTACTGTAAATACCGGGGTAGGGGTTGGGGGTGGGGCGGAAGGCGGGTCATTTTATTTTAGGTACCATCCTTTATTATGTCCCTGCTTTTCTTCCTCTGCTTGCTTTCAATTTAATGAATAATTACTTGGCAAAGAGGTAAAAAATATCTCTCACCCAAAAAGAGGAAGAAATTTCTCTGCAATTGAAAATAAACTTAAAGAAAGAAAAAAAATCAAGTAGTTATGTGACTTTCAGTTTCTTGAAACAGAAACTGAAAAGTGAGTTTGGTAAAAACCTCTAACATGACATTCTTAGAACACTTTGTCATTTGTCACAGGCAGGACCTCTGGAGAAACCCTGTGGGTCTCCTAGATATGAACATTTTTGGCTCAGTGTAGCAGGCTTATCCTCAGCCCAAGTTTTTCAAAATCAGCTGCTATTAAGGGAAGCGGAGGCCCTGCTCAGAACAGTGTCTCTTATTCTGAGCCAAAGTGTTCGTTGTCAATGCAATGGTAGTCATCAAATACCATCAAGTCAAATATCACAATCCTCTCTTTTGTAGCTTAGCCTAATACTGGGATTCCCAGTTGAAGGGGCTTATTAGGACCACTTCAAGGGCTTTTTAAAAAGACATACCTACTTCTTCATATTCTAACATGCAGTGTGGATTCCAGAGTTTCTACATAGGAGAGGTTTTGAAGATGTAATCTGGTTGCATGACAGGGCAAAGGGAAATGTTTTGAAGGTACATTTGTATAGCAAGTACACCCTTTTTTCCGCCTAGATTCCTTTTTGTTTGTTTATTGGGGGAGTAAATGGAGATTAGTTTAGTACTCCAACCACCGCCCATACGCACCCCACTGCATGACATGCGCCCCCTTGTGGAGAGCTACTACCTCTACGAGTGGAACACCCTGTAAAGTGAAACCCTGGAGAAGTTTCAATGCCTGCATTCTAGGCATAGATTCTGCCACAGAATTAACATAACCTACCTGAGTCTCAGTGTCTTCATCCGCGAGATGGGAATAAGGAAACCTGCTGGACCTGCTTACTTTACAGGACTGCTGTATGGAAGAACACATTGAGAATGAAAGGCATGTATCAAATATCTGCTGCAAGTAGTTTTACAGTTCAAATGAAATGAACATGAAACTGTCCCTTCTCAAGGACAGTCCTATCTTTTTCCTTTACTGGAGTTTATATTTCTTATTTTTATAACACTTTTTTTTTTGTACTATGGTGTAATGCTGGGAGACCATTCCTGTGGGACCACAGGAGTTAAACAGAACCGGAGAAAAAGAATCATAACAATAGCTAACATTTCTTGAGCACTTAATATGTGCCAGGCTTTACCTGTTATAGTAACTGAGGCCAGTACTATTGTTATTGTTTATTTTACTGATGAGGAAATTAAAGCTTACAGACATTCAGTTTTTTTGCATAAAGTAACATAGTGGCCAGCGCGGTAGCTCATGCCCGTAATCCCAGCACTTTGGGAAACTGAGGTGGGCAGATCACAAGGTCATGAGTTCAAGACCAGCCTGGCCAACATAGTGAAACCCTGTCTCTACTAAAAATACAAAAATTAGCTGGGCATGGTGCCCCATACCTATAATCCCAGCTACTGGGGAGGCTGAGGCAGGAGAATCTCTTGGATCCAGAAGGCGGGGGTTGCAGTGAACTGAGATTGTGCCATTGCACTCCAGCCTGGGCAACAGAGCAAGACTCCATCTCAAAAAAATAAAAAATAAAATATAAATATAAATATAAATAATGTAACATAGCCAGGAGCATTCCAAATCTATCTGACATAAAAGCTTATACTTTTCACCTCTAGGCAATACTGATGCTCTGAGCTTCCACTTGGAACAGTGTACTTGAACCGGTTGGAGTTACTGGGTTCAAAGCATTCTTCTGCCCCACTCCTGAAGTGCTGGGGACAAATCAGCAGGAAACGGCAATTGTGTGGGCCACTCAAAAGGGAGGGACAGGAAGGAGGAGTGAGTCTTAAAAACCTAATGCACGAAGTGTCTACTGTCAAAATGAAGCTGCTATAACATGACCCAGCCCTACCATGGTTAAACACATGGCCAGCAAGGAGACTAAATGTAATCCAAACGTGAATAAACTCTGCCAGTTAAGCCAGTGTTTAGCCAATATTCGTTAAAGTTAAGATCAGAAATCTTCACACCACAAGCTCATTTCTCATTTTAAGGGATAGGGGCAGGGGCTGCACATCCAGCCATGCAGGTATTGTACCTGTAACTCCAGCAACAGCATTCACATAGACCATAGTGTCAGTGGCACCCTCTGGAGCTGGGCACAGTGCACCTGCACAAACGTCCTTGGCAGCTCCAGGTCAGGAGGGACAGAGGAGTTTTTTGCTCTTAGATTGATAGTAAAATCGTATTTTGAAATAGGTCAACTTTTTGTAACTGAAGCTACAAGGAAATTAATTTATCCATAACTTTGTTGAGATCAAGTTCAGAATCTTCTGGAAGACTCATGTTGGAGTATGGAGGTGGGGGTGGACTGAATAATCCCTTGATCCAAAAGCTCTCCTATGGAACTGGACTGGAAAAAGTGGAAACTCAAAGAAGAAAGTCAAGGCCAGTTGCTGACATTACCCCTGTCCATTAGAGCTTCCCCTTCAGCAATGCTCCCCTGGAATGTTTGCCTGAGATGGTCTGGAACCTCACTGTCACAATCACTTTCTCCAATGGTGGAAGTGGGAGTGATCAAGGAGGAAGATGGGAGCAAGGGAGGGGCAGTGATTTTCTGGAGTAAAATATCAGAATTGGAAGAAAATTTGAATTTTAAGGAATCTTACTTTATTTAGGATGTACAGATTCTTGAAGAATACCCAATACCCTGAGATTCGTGTCTTGAAACCTAGGTTTTTATCTTCTACTAGTTTCACTTTTACAAGAAATTTCATCTTTTTAGGACTTAGTTTTCTTTACTGGGAAGCATAAGGAGCTGGGTTAAGCCATCTCTAAACCTTATTCTGTCTTAAATCCTATAAACTCAGACCTGGTGCACATCACTAATAACAAAATTTTAACACCCCTCTTATTATTGTAAAGTGAATTTCACAAATAACATAGCCTAACTCTAATTTAAGTTTAAACATCCATAGAATGCCCTACTAGTAATACAAAGGAGAAATAAAATAAATTGTTAAAACAAAAACCATGTTTCAATAGATAAATGCATGGACACAACTACACCAGAGGTCATAATGAAAGAGTTAGATGCTCGCACCTTTATGTTAAATCACTACCAATGCACAGCTGCACATGAAGATGAGTAGGGCTGTGTGGTATCACTTAGGAGCTAGACAAGCCTTTCACTGTGAAGGACTGCCCCAGGTGTTCCAGGATGTCCAGCTTCCCTAGCTTCCTCCACTAAATGCCAGCAGTGTGACACCCCTTCTGTACTTCATCGCTAAAAAGCCTTTGTAAGTTTCTGAACTGCCACTGGGAGGGAGGTGTGGACCCCCCACCTTCTTGAGAACTGCTGTCCTGTAAGAATGCTAATTCTGCCTCATCACTTTGTAGTGCCTAACCTTTTGCAAACTCTTTTTCGAATGTAATAATAGCGAACACATGCAAAACACTGTACCACATGCTGTTTTAAGCACTTTACACGGATCAGCTCCCTGGATCCCAATGCTATTAGTATCCTTCTTTTACACACAAGAAAACTGAGGCAGAGCGTTTAAGTCACTTGCCAAAAACACACCGTGAATAAGTGCGGAGTCTTAGGTTCAAGCACAGGCCTTATAGCTTTTAATCCTCATAAATGGGCCTAGGAGATAAATAAATAAGGGATGCTTATCCCCAATTTGTTGATCAGGAAAGGGAAGCTCCAAAGGTTGCAATGATTTGTCATCATTGGTCTTCTGTTTTCTTATCTGGTGTACTAGTTTTCTATTGCTGCTATAACAAATTATTAGAAACCTTAGTAAATTAAAACAACACATACTTATTACAGTTTTTAAAGTCAGAAGTCTGACACACGTCTCACTGAACTAACGTCATTAGCAAATCTTTATTGCTTTCTGGATGTCTAAGGGAGAACCCCCCCTTTTTTTTAATCTTTTCCAGAAGCTCCTAGAGACCACCCATATGCCTTGGCTATTGGTCCCATTCCATTTCTAAAGCCTGCAATAGCACCCTAAATCCTTCTCACATCAGATCACTCCAGCCTCTTTTTTGCTTCCCTTTCATTTTTAAGGACTCTTGTGATTACTTTGGTCACTAACAAACACACCAGGATAATTCTCTATTTTAATGTTATCTCATTAGCAACCTTAATTCTATCTTCAACCCTAATTCCCCTTTGCCACATAAGTTAACATATTCACAGGATCTGGAGAAGACTAGGATGTGGGTGTCTTTGGAGAGGGGGGGTGGGCATTCTTCTGCCTACTAAATCTAGTTTGCTGAAGTTGTAATGGAAAGAAATGTCCAGGGTAGTCATTAGATGATGAACTACACCTTTATAAACAATCACTTCCTCTCTCATTGCAAGAGAGTTTCTCATTGATTTACATATTTGCTCTTTTATCAAGTAATTTATTGAGTGTCCTCTATGTACTATGAACTATACACTACTAGGATATTGCCCTCAAGAAGCAACATTCTACTGACAGATGCAGATAAGCACCATGCAGATACCTATAAGAGGGAGGAAAAATGGCTACACTATGGGTATTACGAGATGCTGTGGTAGCCTGTGGGAAGGGTATCTGGTCTGTTCTTGGACAGGGCAGTATAGAAGGCAAATGTCTTCAGGCAGCCCAAGAAAGAGCTTGGGCCTCATCTATAGCTCAGTGTGGCTAACGGGGCAGAATGTGACCTTCAGACTTTGCTGAGGGGGAAGAGTGGGGAAAAAAAAAGTAAGGAATTGAGGACCATGCCTTGGGGGGCTTATTACAGAATTGGATTTCAGATTGAGGGTAAAGTGTTTTAGGCAGGGAAATGTCATGCTCGGTTTTGCATTTAAGGCAGATTTCCCTCTAGAGTAACATGAGGTTGGTAAGGCCCTAGTGAAATGGAAGTGCCAGAGAATAGGAAGTCACCTACTAGGTGACTAGTCACTAGGTGACTTCCTATTCTCTGGCACTTCCATTTTACTGAGCCTTTCCAAACAGAAGCTGGAAATCAGGTGATCTAACACCTCATCAGGCCCATCCTGCTGTATACTACACAAACTGAAGAGACTGTAAGGTGGACAAAAGGAAGCTAAAGAGGTATAAGGCGTGGCTTCTGGTTTCAGGGAGCTTCAAGTAATTGAGGAGGTAGGGCATTTGAGGCTGACTATGAAGTACTTGAGCCGGTGATGAGCGATACATGTTAGCCTTTAGCACAGTGCTTGGCACATATTAGGCTGTTAAAATGTGTTAGAAAGGAAAAAATGCTAAAGGATGGATGAATGGATGGGTGGAAGGAAAGAGGAAGGAATAAAGGGAGAGAAAAAGGAAAGGAGAGAAGGAAGGAAAGGAAAGGGGAGGGGAGAAAGAAAAGAAGGAGGGAAGGGAGAGAAAGAATTGGAAGATTAGTTGCCCGTTTTATGACTCCCATCATCCACCACTCGTACTACTGGACTATGGTGGTAAACATTAGACGTGGTATAATGAAAGCTATACCTTGCTCTGTAGAGGAGTAAAGAGTGACTTTATAGACCTAGGAAACATTTAATGTAAGCCAATTTTAAAAGATGGTTGACGAAAGAGGAGCCAGACATGATTTCAAAAGGTATAGGTAATGTAATTATCCTTTTAATGTTATACAGTATTTATAATCACCTTTCTTTTGAACCCCTATGGCTCAGGGACCCGCCAGTCTGAATATGTAAGAACACTTTCTACCTGAGGAGATGAAAACTGTCTGCTTAGATATTTTAATTGCTTCTTTTTTAAGCGTAGGTAGTAATGTGAGAATTCAGACCATTTTCCTTCCTTGAAGCTCATCAGAACAGCCCTTCAATTCCTTATTTCTGCTGTGGTTGGGTAACGCTCTTCATGTTCAGTGGTGCATTTTAGCAGTCACCCCATGGAGTGTGTATTAAAAATAACTCACTCCGCATGGCTCCATATTTGTGAAAAGCTTCTAGCTGAACCTACCAGTGGTCTAGTGAAGGAAAATTATTCTGTGGTAGCTACTGGCCTACTAGGCGTTCCATTTCAAATGATGCACTTCAAAGCTGTTAATGTTTTCTAAAAGCCACAAGTTCCCCTGCATTTATATCAAGTGTTTTATATACCAAACCTCATTACCCACTTCACTGGCCTTTAATGATGCTTGCCTTTAGCTCTGGCCTGCAGAGTTAAGACTTAAGACAAAAATATGTAATACCCACCACAAAATCAATGCCCTAACAGACTTGTGCAAGTGAGCACCACTCTCAAACAGGGACAGACAAGATGGAAAAGCTTATGATTAATTGTGATTATGATGGAAATTAAAATGACCACCCATACTTTTTAGCTCAATACGTTTTTAAAAATGACTACTTCTACCTGTGGTTTGGAGCATCATTCTTTGCATGTTGGTGAGTGTGGAAAGATATATCTAAATTGACTGGTTGGTGAGTATCACTGTATTTGATATATCCTGTTTATTTGCATTGCTGTTCACACTGCCATTGTTTCTTCCTGTCACAGTATTTATTTATTTATTTATTTATTTATTTATTTATTTATTTCTCTCTTCTCAAAGCAGGTTAGTGCAGTGGTTTAGAGGACAGGTGTTAGATTTACTCTGCCTGGGCTTAAATTCCTATTCCATTATTTCTAACTGTGTGCAAATTACTTAACTACAACTCTCAATTTCTTAATCAGTAAAGTAACTTTCCTCTTCGTAGGCTTGTTCTGAGGAGTAAGGGGATTATGTATGTAAAACAGTTAACTCGTTGCCCAGAATCTAGTAAGTCCTAAATTATATAATATGTCACATCTCATGCTTAGCTAAGTATTATTTTCCAATAGAGTTCAATCGTATAAGTTATAGGCTTTAATCATATGGTATATAAAGTCGTTTGGGGGTGCAAGGAACAATTTGGGATTTGCCGTATAGGGAATGGAACAGTGTAACGAATGACCAAGGCGAGGTTGTTTGCTTTGTGGGGTGAGAGTTATGATTCCACATGGGTGTTTTTTGTTGATGATTTTTAGGCAGTATCAGATGTTTTCCATCAACCAGACCACAGTGTAGGCTGCTGTGGGTTTTGGTGGGCAAATATGAAATCTGTATTAAAATGCTGGTTGTGCAGAAACATGCAGGAAACTATTTTGTAAAGGGAAAGTCAACACATAAGGATTTAACCTACACAGCAAAATTCAAACTTCTTTGAAAGTTTGCATTTTCGATTACTTCAGTCTTCCAATAATTATGGAAATTTGGAAATATTATTAACCAAAAAAAACCCAAAATGTTTCTTTTATTGACTGTTAATTTATAAAACTTTTTTCTATAAATTTACATAAGTGTAATAACATAATTGTTATTAAATCAACATTATACTTTAGTTTTTTATTCTCTATTTAGTTCTGTACTTCATGAAATCCCAGAGGCCATCCAGTGGAAGATACATCATTGTTTATGTACCTTTAAGAAAGAAAAAACTGTCTTCAGTGGGGAATCTAATAAGATAGCTGATTAAAATTGGGACACCAAAGGGTTATCTCTCCAGTGCAGGGAAATGTGAGAAATAGGCCCATCACTCAGACAGGCAATTTGCAACACAGAAACTTGTAGGTCTCAAATTTGGTCCCGGTAGAAGGAAGGACAAACATCTTCCCTGAGATTTTGATTTTACAATGTCATTGTGAACTTTTTAAACAATGTTCGGATAGTGCATTTAATGTAAAGTGGTCTCAGGTGGAGAGGCCCCTGAACAAATGATAGGAGCAGCTGTGAATACTCTCTGGAAGAACTCTAGTTCCATCCAAGTCTCCAGGGATTTTAAGACGTCAGCAATTTTCAAGGACATTCTCAAAATCAGAGATGATAAAATATGAAAAAATTGGACAGATTGAATTGATTATATACGGTGCATAATAGTCATATAATATTGTGACAATTGTGAATTTTGACAATATTTGTAAGGTGAGATCTTGTTGATAGATTGAAGCAAAATTTTCATTCCATTACAGGAATGAAATTAAACTCCTTTCCTTCTAAAATATAGAAGAGTCTGGAGGACAGACAGGTGTAGAGTAATACATTACATATATATAAGTTACAAATAGATTTTATAAAATAATAATAAATTATAAAGGAATGAATGTTGCCACAGAACTTACAGAATGACCAGATAAGTCATGGATATCTGAAATTGAATGGAATGTTTCACAGAAGAGGTGAGTGACTTACATAGTAGAGTTACATTAGCAAAGTGAAACTTAAAATATAGGCAATTATTTGGCTCTTTGAGGCCTTGCATTTCAAATACTTTCATCTGAAACATTCTTTCATCTGCAATGAAAATCAAGGTTAATGACTTTTTCTTGCTTGCTTGTAATATTCCTATATTTTCCTCTGTTCTCTACTTCATTTTTAGAATTTTTCTAAATCAAAATAACATATGATTATAGCATTTCTTTGCATACCTTGCTCCACACCCTCTTCTGCCGAGAATATTAGACTATATATATCCCAGAATACAAAACTTAGAATATTAAAATGTATATTCAAATATTAAAACATATATTCTAATATTTTAACCTATGTTCATATTAGAATATATTTTAATATTCTAAGTAATATGCTTATACTGCTTTTTCTTGATATATCAGTTCTAGGCATTATTAACTAAATCAGTCTATGTTTACAAAATTATGACCATGACAGTATCGTTCCATTTTTTAGCCAAGTAATATCTATGATTAAATTTCTTGCAGTTATTAACCACTTCTTATTTTTCTGTTTGCTTAGTTTTTTTGTACTTATCCCAATTTTTTTTCTTTCGAATACAATAGATTTATTAAGTTTCCAGCAGTAATTTTACTTTTTTAATGTTCATGCATATCAAACAATCCATAATTTTTTTTAACAAAAAAATTAAAATTCTGTATAATTTTTTTCCTGGAGCCCTGCTACTCTGGACTGGTCCCATCTAGGTCTGATGCATGACCATCCTCCTTGAGCTGTCCTTGGCTTTCTCCTGTGTCTATTTTCCTGGATCCATTGTTACTTTTTCTCTGAATTCCCTAGTTTCACTGGAGCACATTTTTCAGTGACTTCCTGAGAAAGATTTTGGTAGGTAAGTATCTGAAGATGTCTTTAATCTCTCACTGGATGGATAATTTGAGTATGATATTCTAAATTAGCTGTTGCTTTCCTTCAGCACTTTCCAGAGTTGCTGACGAGGAGTTGTACGGCATTTTCATTCTCTTTTAATAACCTTTTTTAAATCACTAATTGTCTAAGTTGTGTAAAGTTGGCATGGGGCTCTTATTAATCAATTTGCTAAGCAAGTGATAGACACTAATAAGCTAAAGCCATGACTCTTACACTATGTGTGGAGGTTCCCCTGGGTACATAGTGTGCCCCAATGAACTTGCCAGGATGCCAGGGACTGTTTTACAATTTCAAGGAAGATGTAGTAACATCTTTTGGACACCAGATAACCATAACTTGAGTTTCAACATAAGATTGCTACATTCCTTCAATGATGTGATATCTTTTAACTGAGTTTTCTGCAGTACTGGGATTTTTCAAAAAGTCATGAAAATTAGCATGGAACAGGAAATGAGAGTGATAATATCTATTATAGTATAATTTCAAGGTTTGAAAACTTGCATAATGCCCAGTAGGTGTCAAGTTTTTAGTACACAAATACTTACTGTTGTTTGGGCCTAAGTACTTAATAAGTAGACTTGTTAGGTATTTCTTTGGGCCCCAAGCGTGTCATGAAAAAATCACTAAGACATTAAGGGCATCGTTTACCAAAAAAGTTGGGACCTCTGAACTGAAGACTCTTATACTATCTGCATGTAGAAATCCTATTAACTGAATGTTGGACTCTCCATATTGGCCCACTAATAAACTGCTTTTTGTTGCTATCTTATTGTTTCTCCAATTTTCCTTCACTTTTGTTCATTCTGGAGAATTATTAGATTTTTATCTACAACTCTTGTATTGATTTTTCATTCCATCTATCATATATCTAAGTTCCCAAACCATTTTCTTGTTCTTTGATTGTTCCTTTTTTATATAGCATCCTCTTGTTGTTTTGTAGACACTTTATCTTTGCTTGTCTGTCTGAGCATATTAATAATAGTTTTTTGAAGACTTTTTTTGTACCAGTATTGACTCAGATGTCTGCAAGTTCCTTTTTCTCTACTTTGTTTTTGAGTGTGCCATGCATATCTGATAATTTCATCTATTTTAAGATTTGTTCCATCTTTGTGTACCCCAAGAGACAGAATCTGAAATGAGGATCTAAGTGCAAGAAGTTATTTGGGATGTAATTCTAGGAAACACTGGTAGTAAAGTGCAGACATGAGTGAAGGGAATGAACCAATAAAGGCCCTACTGATAGTTGCTCAGTCCCTCTAGAGCTTAGCATGTCCCAACTGAAAGTGAGTGAGAAAGCCCGTAAAGTGGATTTACCAACTCTCCAACCATCTTTGCGTTAGGGGTTGCTTCTGGGACATTAACTCCCTGGCCAGCATCTCCATGAGGGCTGTGTGTACTCCCAACAAAAAGATGCCCTCAGGGAGAGAACTGAAGTTATTTTCTGTAAGCAAGCTTCGGCCTGTGGAGTTGAATGCAGAGGAGACATAACATGCTAACATTAGGCTTCATCATAATCACATTCCTTATTCTAAAAGAGTTCAGAGGAAATCATGGTGGAAGGTGTATTGCACGCAGCCCTAGACACATTTTCATCTCAAATCTTTTATAAAAAGCTGGTTCGGACATGACCAAGATTGAATATATTATCCTTGGGGAGACTTGCAAGACAATATTTTGGGCCACCTATACCAGATTTTTAAAAACTTCTTGGAATGCATGGCTAGCAAAGTGTTTGTGAAATCCAGCCGATTGCCGATTGCACAGTTCCTGTGAGTAGATTATGTACAAGTTAAGATTCATTGAACTAAACAGGAGTATTGTGTACATCAAGGTTTCTCAACATCAGAGAGAGTGCCATTTTGGATCAGATAGTTCTTTATTGTGGAGGCTGTCCTTTGTATTATAGGATGTTTAGCAGTATCTCTAGCCTCTACTCACTAGGTGCAAGTAGCATTATCTTTTTCTAGTTGTATTAAACAAAAGTGTCTTCAGACATTGACAAGTGTTTTCCGGAGGGCAGAAAGTCCCCATTTGAGAGGCACTGGTGTACAGCCTACAGCTCTGGTTCTCAAACTTCGCCACATATTATGGACACTTGGGAAGCTTTCAAAACCCTCATGATTGGATCCTTCCCCAAGAGGTCCTGATTTTAAGTTTGGGGCCTTAGAAGGTTTAAAAGTTCCCCAGGTGATTCTAATCTACAATCAAGGCTGGTCATTAACTGTAGGGCAGCGAAACTTGCTGAGTGTAAGATAATCAGATATGGTGGGGCCTGTGTTAACCTGGGCATCTTGTTGCCATATAGAAGAGATTTTCACTTCTTATGGATTTATTTCTCTTTATTTGTGCTTTGTAGCAAACATAAGACATTTTTAGCACACCTTTCTTTTAATAATACTATTCTGGTATGACAAGAAAACTATTGAGCCACAGAGTGACGATAAAAGCTAGGTGTGGAATAAAGGTGTACAGACCAGCTTTGTGACCTTGTGCAATCACTGCATCTGCCTGGCCTCAGTTTTCTCATTGATAGCATAAGAATAGCAATGATGCTTTCCTTATAGTGCTGAGGTGACAATTAAGAGTTAATACAGAACTTAGTACAGTATCTGGCGCACAGAGGTCAGCATGTGTTGACTCTTATTACAAACTGTTTGTCTTCCTCCACTTGAATGTGTGCTCCTAAGAGATCAGGTCTTATCCATCTTAAAACTTCAGTGAACTGAGCAAAATTAACCCATTGGCAATTGTCTTTTTGTCATTAGCCATGGCCTTCACATAGAAGGATTAGAACAAAAAAAAAAAAAAAAAAAAAAAGAAAAACGAGGTGCTTTGGTTAATGATATTTACTGGCTGTAAAATAATGTGCATTAGTTTGGGTCAACAACTACTCGAAAATGTTGCCAGGCCATGGGCTTTTGTTATATCAACCCCTGATTGAATATCAACCCCTGAATACAAAGCCATGAAACTATCGCGGTCCTTATTTCTAAAGTAGAAAAATAAAAGTTAGAAATGGATTTACTGCTTTTCAAATATTATAAACACTTTAAAATTTTTATACAGGTACACTTTATTTAAAATCTTAACGTGTCACAGGATCAGTATTTCTCATTTTGTTAGAAAATGTATTCTCTGCAAATTTATCTTTGCCTCAGATATGAAATGACAGGAGACCATGGTTTTTGTATGGTGTGTTTATCAATCTGTATTTATCAGGGAAAAAATAAATATAAGTTTCTACAGCTATTCCAAATGCTGAATTAAATCGTATATCCCTTGAAAATGGCCATAGGCCTGAGAGAGCTATCTGAAAGAAACTTTTTAAAGAAGGAATCTTAGAAAATGGTTTGTAAAATTCCATTTTCAGCTACTATATTTTTTAAAAATGTATACCTCTTTATAGATTAGTATTTGTGTGCATATAATGTAAAACATGCACACAAAATATACTTTGGGAAGGTTGAAACTTTTTCTTTTAAAGTTGTACAGAAAGAGCATACATATAAAACATGCATGACACTATATGACAGCTTTGCCACATGAATGTTCCAATAGTAAATGCCATACACATAGACTGAGGGAAGAATCATGAGACTTAGAAACGGGAAGGAATGCTCTCTTGGAGAGCCAGGGCCAAAAGTGGATGCAAAATAATTCATTCCTGTCTGCCCCTGCCTATTTTCATGCTGTATGAAAACAGCATGCTTTCCCTGCAAAGCAACTTTCATATAAGTCTCCTCATCAGCCCTTTCCCACCAGGTCGGAATAGTTTGACTCTCAGGAGCATGTCCCAGGCACTGGGAACCTCCCTCTTCAAATGGACTTTCTTTCAGTTTTAAACTCCAGACCTGTGTTGTTGATTTCTAGCTCTCCTCTCCAGGCTTTATACTTTTGCGTTTTTTAATCCCTATTTTTTGGATTAACTGTGTCACCCCAAAATTCATAGGTTGAAGTCCTAACCGCCAGTACCGCACATGTGATCTTATTTGGAGATAGGGTCTTTATAGAGGTAATCAAGTGTATTAGTCCATTCTCGCACTGCTATAAACAAATACCTGAAACTGGTATTTCTTTATAAAGAAAAGAGGTTTAATTGGCTCATGATTCTGCAGGCTGTACAGGAATCCTGGCTGTGGAGACCTTGGGAAACTCACAATTATGGCAGAAGGAGGAGGGGAAGCAGGCATGTCTTACCATGGTGGCAGGAGAGAGAGCGAGCTAAGGGGGAGGTGCTACACACTTTGAAACAACCTCTTGAAAACTCACTCACTATCGTAAGAACAGCAAGAGGGAAATGTACCCCCAAGATCTAATCACTTCCCACCAGGACCCTAGTCCAACCTCGGGGATTACAAATTGACATGAGATTTGGGCGGTGACACAGATTCAAACTATATCATCAAGTTAAAGTGAGGTCATTGCGGGGGTGGTAATCCAGTAAGACTGGGGCTTTATAAAAAGGGGGAAAGTTGGAAACATTCATGCACACAGGGAGGGGCCATATGAACATGAAGGCAGGGATGGGGACGATGCATCTACAAGCCGAGGAACACCAAGGATTGCCAGCAAACACCAGAAACTAGGAGCAGGGCACGGAAGAGAGTCTCCCTCACAGTCTTCAGAAGGTACCAACCTTGCTGACACCTGGATCTTGGACTTTTAACCTTCAGAACTGTGAGACAATGAACTCCTGTTGTCTAAGCCATCCAGTTGGTGATACTTTATTATAGCAGGCCTAGGAAACTAACATCCACTGTAGTAGGATTTAGAATAAATTTCATTAGACGTTAATAGGGAGTGTATGAAATGAGTAAATAGTAACTAAATTCTAGCATTCTAGATATTTTTTCTCTTTGTCAAATATCTAATGACACCACCTGTCTTTACTAAGTGTTCAGATAAATTCTTGATCACCTCTAGGTGTGTGGTCAGGACAGAGAATGCTGGGCAATGGCGAAGATTGTTCAGATTTATTTGTATTTATTAAATAGGTGGGACCAGGTCCCCTGGTACATACAGCACCACTAAATTTTGCTCTCATGCATGCCAGCCTTGCTATGAGTACAGTTACCAGAGAGTAACTTCTCCACTTTCTAAAAGAGTCAAAATCTGATACCTATGCAGCTGAACTAATTAACAGGTTTCCTAAAATCTTTACACGTATCATTGCTGAATATAAAAGTTATTTGATACAAATAAATGTTAAATGTATAAGTATTTCACAAATATTGCCTGGGACATACTTATGATGAAAAATATTTGTCATTCATCTGAAAGTTAAATTCAACTGCATTTTTCTTTGCTAAATCTGGCAACCTTATTTACGTGACTTTCAAAATTATAGCCTTTCAACCAGTCTGAGACTCTGGTTTGCAGCAAACCAGGAGTCACTAGAGATAGACTAACCAGAAATTAAATGGTTTTAAAATGGTTTGTAAAGATAATGGTAAACCAAGAAGCTCTTCAGAAGGTATGGTCGTGGTCCTTCTCAGAAGACTGAAGAACAGCTGATGGAAGGTGTGGTTCCTTCTCTGAAGCCCTGTCTCCTCTCACCAATTTTAGAGGAACCAGAGCTTGGAGCAGCAACTAAGAAATGGGGCAAAGGGGTAAGGAATAAGATGGCAGTAAATCTTCAATCAGTACTGACTGAATTACTAATAAAAACTAATATTACCAGCATAACCTAAAGCACTTACCAAGTGAAAATCAAAGAATTGGTCTCTTGATGCTGTTGTAAAACTAATCAACAAGATTATCATTAATAACAGCCCCTCTTTATATATTTACCTTGTACATCACAGTACATATTTTTATATACTTGAGTGTGTGTGTGTGTATATATATATATAATAGTACATATACTACTTATATATTGAATAGTTTCCTCTAAGTAACACAGACTTTACAGAAGTCCTTCTAGTTAGTCATTTGAAAGAAGTGAAAGAAGGGGCTTACCTTCGGAGTTTTGTATGTGAAGGTCTGAGAAATTTAACGCTGTCATAAATTAACTTGAGCTGATGGGAGCTGGGAATACTGGTGCGGGAAGTTTAGAGAGGGAAATATACTTTTAAAAATTTCAGTATTCTGGCTGAGCGTGGTGGTTCACGCCTGTAATCCCACCACTTTGGAAGGCCGAGGCAGGCGGATTACCAGGTCAGGAGATCGAGACCATCCTGGCTAACACGGTGAAACCCTGTCTCTACCAAAAATACAGAAAAACAAAAATAGCCAGGCATGGCCACATGTACCTATAGACCCAGCTTCTCAGGAGGCTGAGGCAGGAGAATGGCGTGAACCTGGGAGGTGGAACTTGCAGTGAGATGAGATCGTGCTACTCCACTCCAGCCTGGGCGACAGAGTAAGACTCCATCTCAAAAAAAAAAAAAAAAAAAAAAATTCAGTATTCCATTCCAAGTTACTGGGTTGCATCATCCTTCAGAATATTGTATGGTCTAAAGAACTTCTCGAAGTCTCTCCAGTTTCTCGCTGACTGGTAGTGAAGCTTACCTTCTTAATACTGAATTCGCCATCTCTGTCCATTCCTTCAGTTTGTTTATGAAGGGGAAGGGAGCCATATGGAAAGAAAGCCCCATTTTCTGATCTCACCCTATTATTGTCATAACTAAACCAATTGCAGGATTTTATAGTATAAAAAAATTTTATCATGCTTGACCTATGTTAAAAAATAAGCTGAGGCATATTTTATCATTGAGAAAGACACTGTGAGCTAGTCACACTTACAAAAGTTCTTTCATAGGCTTCGAATAACAAATATATGAATATTTCAAAAACTCTTAATAATTTTGGGGTGTTTTGGCAGCAGTATTAAAATTCAGATTAATTCTTGAATTGTTAATGTGCTCTAGAATCTTGTATGAAATAAACAGGATTTTTTAAATCACCTTAGGAAAACCTGTATTTGACTAGTTAGAACAATGTAGAGGTTTAAGTTTAATAGGCTGATCGGCAGTTACACAACTCCTTAGACCCCAACCACCCAAATCTTCGTAATTCCGGTTCTCAGAAACCCAGGACACTGGATGGAAGAAAAAAATGTTTTTAGAGGAGCTGCTTCCTTGAGTGAAACACTTAATAGATTGTATCCTGATAGATCACATTTGGGAACAGCGTTTCTTCGCGGGCAACCTGTGTCCTCTTTCTTAGATCTCAACTTGCTTTATCTCTTTAGCAGCTTGATTAGAAGTGGTTACTGCAACTGCTGTGGAAAAATCCACCAGGAGGTTATCGTATTTAATGTTTCAGAAAACTTGCTTTTGAAGGTGATAACAGTATTTCTTAATCACTGTGCCTTTGGGCAAAGCACAGATGTGTTGCATACCGTTAAATCACTCTCTTCTTAGGACGCAATGTTGTTCTTTGAAAGTATTTGGTTCTCCTTCCACCTCTCTTTCCCCTGCCCTCTCATTATGCCAGATAAGGCACATTTCACAGACTTACTCTCCACACCCAGCAAGATATTCCTTCAGAAATCCTGAATGATTTTTTTTTTTTTTTAGCTCATTCCATCCCAGTTGCATCTCCAAGCTCATGATACATGTTTCTTATTCATTTTAGGTGTGCACAGATTGAGCACCTCTTAGTATGGAGCCCTAGAGTAGATTCCAAAGATAGAAATGTATTAACAAAGCACCAACACACAGACCTATAGAGAGGCCACCTTCTTTTCTCTTCTTTCGATAGAGTTTGCCTTGAATTAGAGTGAGGGAGAATCGTAATATAATAGACACTTCAATCTTAGTAACAAAAAAGGTTGAAATTATATTTCAGTGAATGTTGATTCCATTAAAAGTATAAGTCTTGAAAGGGAAATAATGGAGAAGCAGAGGACTTCTTACGTGAATCAGCTAGTGTACAACATTCTGTACAACCAGCTACCTTTTTATAAAATAAAATCCCAAACCTTTGAAATACCATCAAAACTTGCTACAATTTTAGCTTCAACCCAATTTTCCAATTTCCTAGATTAACGCTATACTTTAGCTAAATTATTCTACTTACCATCTAAAAACACTGTAAGATATGGGATTTGCCACAGTACTTGGCTAGCAGCAAGCAATTAGTTTATATTTGGAGAAGAATGAATGAATGAATGAATGAATGAATGAATGACTATGAATGTATTTCTTCTGCCATTGCCATTAAAAAAGATTTAAAAGCTTTAGAGGTACAAGTAGATTTTTGTTATATGGATGAATTTTACAGTGGTGAAGTCTGGGATTTTAGTGCACCCATCACACAACTAGTGTACATTGTACCCAATAGATAGGTTTGCATCACTTACCACCACCCACCCTCCCCTTTTTTGAGTCTCCAATATCCATTATACCTCTCTGTATGCATTTATGTACCCATAGCTTAGCCTCCACTTATGAGAACATATTTAGTTTTCAATTCCTGAGTTACTTCACTTAGAATAATGGCCTCTAGTTTCATCCAAGTTGCTGCAAATGACATTATTTTGTTCTTTTTTATGGTTGAGTAGTATTCCATGGTGTGCGTGTGTGTGCTTGTGTGCTTCTTTAGTACTCATATATATATGAGTGGTACCCACTCCGTGGTTGACGAGCATTTCAGTCATTTCTGTATCTTTGCAATTGTGAATCACGCTGTGATAAACATACCCATGCAGGTGTCATTTTAATATAGTTAATGTTTTCCTTTGGGTAAATACTCAGTAGTGGGATTGCTGGATCCAATGGTAGATCTACTTTGAGAAATCTCCATACTGTTTTCCATAGAGGTGTACTAATTTACATTCCCACCAGCAGTGTATAAATGTTCCATTTTCAGAACATCCACACCACCATCTATTGTGTGGGTTTAAAAAAAAAATTAATTATGTTTATTCTGATTGGGGTAAGGTAGTATCTCATTGTAATTTTAATTTGCATTTCCCTGATGATGTTGAGCATTTTTTCATGTTTGTTGGAATTTGTATATCTTCTTTTGAGAAATTCATGGCTTCAAGTATTCATGATATTTGCCCAACTTTCAATGGGATTATTTGGATTTTTTCTTGATGATTTGTTTGAGTTCCTTGTAGATTCTGGGTATTAGTCTTTTGTCAGTAGTATAATTTGAAGTCAGGTAATATGTTGCCTCCAGATTTTTTTTTTTTTTTTTTTTTTTTTTTTTTTTGCTTAGGATTGCCTTGGCTATTTGGGCTCTTTTTAAGTTCCATAGGAATTTGAGGATGTTTTTTTGAATTCTTTAATAAATGATGTTGGCATTTTGATAGAAATTGAATTGAATCTGTAGATTGCTTTGGGCCGTATGTCCATTTTCATGATACCAATTCTTCCTATCCATGAGCATGAGATGTATTTCCATTTGTTTGCATCATCTCTGATTTCTTTCTGCAGTGTTTTGCAGTTGTCCTGGTAGACATCTTTTGCCTCCTTGGTTAAGTAAATTCCTAAGTATTTTATTTTATTTTTTGCTATTGTAAAAGGGATTGTGTTCTTGATTTTATTCTCATCTTGGTTGTTGTTGGTGTATAGCAGTGCTGCTGATTTGTATACACTGATTTGGTAACCTGAGACTTTACTGAATTAATTTATCAGATCTAGGAATCTCTTGGAAGAGTTATTAGGGATTTCTGTTTATAAGATTATATCATTGACAAACAGAAAATCTGACTTCCTCTTTTCCAATTTGGATGCCCTTTATTTCTTTCTCTTGCCTGATTGTTCTGTCTAGGATTTCCAGTACTATGTTGAATAGGAGTGGTGACAGAGGTTATCCTTGTCTTGTTCCAGTTCTTAGGAGCAATGCTTTCAATTTTTTCCCATTCAGTATGATGTTGACTATGGGTTTGTCATATATGGATTTTATTATTTTGAGGTATATTCCTTGTAGGTCTAGTTTTTTGATGGTTTGTATCATAAAAGGATGCTGGATTTTATTGAATGCTTTTTCTGTGTCTATTGAGATGTTCATAAGGCTTTTGTTTTTAATTGTTTTTGTGATAAATCCCATTTATTGACTTGCATATGTTGAAACATGCCTCCATCCCTGGGATAAAACCCACCTGATTATGGTGAATTACTTTTTTTGATGTGCTGTTGGATTTGGTTTGCTAGAATTTTGTAGAGGATTTTTGTATCTATATTCATCAAACACATTGGTCTGCAGCTTTCTCTTTTTTTGTTATATTCTCTCCTGGCTTTGGTATCAGGGTGATACTGGCTTTGCAGAATGAGTTAGGAAGGATTCTCTCCTTCTCAATCTTTGGAATAGTTTCAGTATAATTGGTACCAATTCTCCTTTGAATGTCTGGTAGAATTTGGCTGAGAATCTGTCTGGCCTTGGGCTATTTTTTGTTGGCAGCTTTTTTAAAATTAATGATTCAATCTCATTGCTTTTTATTGATCTGCTCAGGATGTCTATTTCTTCCTGATTCAAGCAAGGGGTAGGGGTTATATGTTTTCAGGAACATATCCAATTTCTCTAGATTTTTTTGTTTGTGTGCATAGAGTTGTTCATAGTAGTCTCAAATGATATTCTGTATTTCTGTAGTGTCAGTTGTGATGTCTCCATTTTCCCTCCTAATTGAGCTTATTTGAATTTCTTCTCTGCTTGCTTAATCTAGCAAGTGGCTTTTCAATTTCATTAATCTTTTCAAAGAACCAGCTTTTTGTTTCATTGACTTTTTTTTAATTTTGGTTTCAATTTCATTAGATTCTGCTCTGATCCTTTGTATTTCTTTTTACATGCTAGCTTTGGGTTTGGTTTGTTCTTTGTTTTCTAGTTCCTTGAGGGATGACATTAGATTATCAATTTTTCATCCTTCAAACTCTCTGATAGAGGCATTTTGTGCTATAAGCTTTCTTCTTAGCACAGCTTTTGCTATATCCCAGAGGTTTTGATAATTTGTGTCACTGTGATCATTCATTTCAGAAAATTCTTAAATTTTCATCTTTATTTTGTTGTTAACACAAAAATAATTCTGGAGCAGATTTGTTTAATCACTATGTATTTGCATGGTTTGAAGGTTACTTTTGGAATTGATTTCTAATTTTATTCTGCTGTGCTCTGAGAAGATACTTGATACTGTTTCGATAATTTAAAATTTATTGAGACTTGTTTTGTGGCCTGTCATATAGTCTATCTTGGTGAATGTTTTGTGTGCTGATGAGAAGAATGTGTATTCTGAAGTTTTTGGGTAGAATGTTCTATAAGGGTCTTTTAGATCCATTTGAGCTAGAGTACAGTTTAAGTCCAGTGTTTCTTTGTTGATTTTCTGCCTCAGTGATCTGTCTAGTGCTGTCAGTGGAGTGTTGAAGTCCCCCACTATTATTGTGCTGCTGACTATTTCTTTTCATATATCTAATAGTAACTGCTTTATGAATCTGGAAGCTTCAGAGTTAGCTGCATATGTATCTAGAATTAGTATATCTTCTTGTTGAATTGATCATTTTGTCATTATGTAATGACCTTTGTCTTTTCCTTATGCTGTTTTTGCTTTAACATCTGTTTTATCTGATATAAGAATTGCTACTACTGCTTGATTTTGGTTTCCATTTGCATGAAATATCTTTTTCCATCCCCCTACCTTGGGTCTATAAGAATCCTTACATGTTAGCTGTATCTCTTGAAGACAGCAGATATTTGGTTTATGATTTTTAATCAGTTATTCCAATCTGTATATCTTAATTGGACTATTTAGACCATTTACATTCAACATTAATATGGAGATGTGAATGTGAATGACTGTTCTAGTCATCATTTAATTGTTACCTAGTGACTTTGTTTTCTTACTTGTCTTATTGTTTTATAAACCCTGTTAATTTTAGACTTTCAGGAATGTCTATTCCAATGCGTAACAGCCTTTTGTTTCAAGATTTAGAACTCCTTTTAGCCTTTCTGGTAGGGCTGGTCTAATATTGACAAATTCCCGCAGCCTTTGCTCACCTAAGAAAGACTTTACTTCTTCCTCATTTATAAAATTTAGTTTTGCTGGATACAAAATTCTTGGCTGACAGTTATTCTATTTAAGGAGACTAAAGATAGGAGCCCAGTCCCTTCTAGACATCAGGTTTCTACTCAGAAGTCCCCTGTTAGTCTGATAGATTTTCCTTTACAGGTTACCTGATGCTTTTGTCTCACTGCTGTTGGAATTCTTTCTTTCAGGTTGAGTTTAGATAGCCTGATGACTATATATCTTGATGATTTTCTTTGTACAATTAATCTTCCAGGAATTATTTGAGCATCTTTTATTTGGATGTCTAAATCCCTAGCAAGACAAGGGAAGCTTTCCTTCATCATTGCCTCAAATAGGTTTCCCAAACTTTTTGCTTTTTCTTCTCCTCAGGAACCCCTATGATTCATAGGTTTGGCCATTTTACATAATCCCATATTTCTTAGAGACTTTATTCCTTTCTTTTAATTTTTTTTGTCATTTTTGTCTGATTTGGTTAATTCAAAAGCCTTGTCCTCAGCCTCTGAAATTCTTCTACTTGATCTAGTCTATTGTTAAAGCTTTCTTCTTCATTTTATAGTTCCCTAAATATGTCTTTCATTTCCAATAATTCTGATGGTCTTTCTTTAAAATAAGTATCTCTTTAGAAAACTTTTCATTCGTATCCTGAGTTGTTTTTGAAATTTGCTTATGTTGTTTTTTTACCTTTCTCCTGTATCTCCATTAGTGACTTAATAATCAACCTTTTGAATTTTTTATCTGGTATTTCAAAGATTGCATTTGGGTTTAGATCCACTGCTGTAGAATTAGTGTACTCTTCTGGGGGTATTCTTTGCATATTGCCTGAATTATTTTTCTCACTTTTTCTTTTTTAGGTTGACTATTTCATCTAATTATTTTAAAATTTATTTTTGATTCAACTTTAAAAAAATTTTTTTTTTCTCTTGAGGATGTGACTTTAATGTTTCTAGGTTATTGTCGCCTAGCTTCAGCTCTGGGTGTTTTCCATGGTGAATACTCTGTATGAGTCTCTTGTTTATAGAGAATCCTTGTGTAATGGCTTTCTCAGATGCTGGTTGTGATAGTGATGTGTTAGGTATGTGAGCAAGTTCACCATCTCCTGTTAGGCTGGAATGGCAGAGGTCTTATGAAGCTTATCTTATTCCCCAGTGGTATGCATTTAAAAAATGTTTTTTTCCTTCGTACTTTCTTCATTGGGTTGAACAGTTTAGGCCTCAGGCGAGTGGGAGATGGCTATAGGTAAAATCTGGCTATGGCTAAAGCGGGTGGACAAACATATTACCCTAATAGTGTGCCAAGGTCACAGATTCGACAGAGGTAGGTGGGGAAGCTTTCAGTGAAACGCGCTGAAGTATTTCAGGGGGAATGGAAGGAGCCACCACAGCCTCCATTCCAAGCCAGCAGGAAAGCAATCCTTCCAGTCACACTCTTGACCTGGTATTCTGGCTATTCAGATCAGACCAGTACCTCTTTTCATCTGTAGGAATGCTGATGTTTTATGTAGGGAGGGATTGTGACTCTATCTCTCATGCAAGCCTGAACCTGGAGGGTACTCCTCCTACAGATGCAGTCACCCTGAAGTGTTCCAGAAAGGCTGTCTACAGATGTACCCATGCTGAACTCCTGTGGTAAAAGCCCCAGCTGTGTCTGCAGTGGTGGGCAAGGGGGAGAAGTCCCTTCTCTAAGACCCTTCATGAGCACCGGGGCTGCCTGACCATTGGGCTAGAGCTCCAGACTTTTCTCACTGAACCCAGCACTGCACCTGTACCTCTGCTGAAACAGACTTCCCTTAAGTAGAAAGTGCAGGGATGCAAAGCCTGAAGCCTGATTTCTTTTGCCTCACAGGGTGCTCCCTTAATGTGGTGCATGCCCTCTTCCCTAGGAGTAGCAATCCCTGAGAGTCAGACTACTGGAAATCCCTCTGCTTCTCTTGGTCTAGCCACCCAGTGGGGTTTCTGCACCCCAGAATGTTGCTGGGGAATATCTGCAGACAGTTCAGTGGTGTAACCTGTCCTCTAGTCTCCCAGCAGCAGGTACTGCGTCAGCTCTGATGGGAGTAGGAGGGAAGTCACGTAGGTTGTGTGAGATTTCCTTAGTTATAAATAGCCTTAGTGTATTGACTTTCTCAAATTTCTCAAATGCCAGCTGTAGTAGTAATGTACTGGGCACATGGACAGACTCAAGACCTCCTGGTTAGCCAGCATAATGCAGGAAATGGCAATAGCTGAGGTTGTGCAAGTTTTTCCTTCCTGAGTGCCGTGTTATTGTGCCTGCAGATGTTGTAAGGGGCTGGGATGGCTGGCTTCCAGCCAGCAGGTGGTGCTTGCAAAAGATCGCCAGCTGTGGTAGTAACAGTGGGATTTGTGCTTGCCTTGTGTTTCCCAGAGTAGGTACTCTGGGGTCTCAGGCAGTGGGCAGGGTCATGGAGAACCCAAAATTCCCTGTTAATTGTGTTTCACTAGCAGGGTGGGTGGAGGGGCAAAGCCACATGGGGGCCAGGTCAGGCAAGTCCATGCACTGGCTTCTCATGTGTGGGCTCAAGCAGCAGCCCCAATGGGGATCAGAGGGCAGTTCTCTGGCTGCTGCAGTAATGTTCCAGTGAGGAGCACAGCTGCCTCCACTGTACCAAATGATCTACGTGGAGAGTGGGGAATAGCAGGTGGCAGTAAGCTGCACTCAGCTCCCACGCATTTGGCAAGGGAGGTCCGACACCCACAGTGTTCTGCTAGCAGCAGCTAGCTAGGTTCCGGGCAGCCTGTACTCAGAACCCAAAACTGCCCTGGGCCATAACCCTTCTTGACTGAGACAGAAATCATGGCTTTCAGGCCATACCCCTCCTGGTTCACCCAGGAAACAGAAATGCCCAACTCCTGTACCCATGGCTGTAGCACACTTCCTGCTCTCAGTGGTTCTGGTCATAGGGGTTCATTCCTACTCAAGATTATATCATGAATCTCAGCTGGGGGTTTCTCTAAACCTGTGACCACTGCCTGAATTAGCTGGCAGACTTCTGCAAGGTTCCCTCTGAGGTGGAATCAAGAATGGTTTCCCTCCATCCCTGCTGGAGTCTTGATGCCACTCCTTCTCATATATTCCCCAGCACTCACTAAATCAGCTCCAGCACTTAGTAGGTTTGAGGCCTTCCCCTTGGCCTGGACTCCCCAGTGTGGGGTTGTGTCACGGAGGCAGTCTCTCTCCTCCTTAAACTCTGCAGACTCAGTTTTTCTCCTGGTTCACAGTGTAGGCTGCTGCCCACTGCTTCTTTCCAAGAGTCTGTGGTTTCTTTCTGTTTTTCTTTTAAATTCCTGTGTTGCTTCTTGGAAAACTGTTGACAGCATGAATCCCAATACACTATTTTGTCTTTTCAAGTGGAAGAGGCATGCTTACAATGCCTCCAATCCACCATCTTGGAAAGAAAAAGCTGCTATTGCCATTTTTAGCATCATTTTTCCACAGCATTCCACACCAAGAATATTCCAATTCCAAATGATCTGATTAGTGTGGCTTGGGTCAGGTGTCTCTCCTTTGTCCAGACAGCTGTGTCCAGGAAATCAGGCCATGTGGCTAGATGCCCACTCAGCCAGGACTCTGAGCACACTTTCTGAGAAGTGGCTCATGGTTATGACCTGCCACATCATGGAGTAGCTTATGAAATGCAATTTATTGAGATATTATAGGAGATCCAGTACAGTCATCCCTCTGTATCTGAGGTGGATTGGTTCCAGGACTCCCTTGGATACCATAATCATTGGATACTCAAATCCCTTTAATAAAAATGGCGCAGGCTGGGTGCAGTGCCTCACACCTGTAATCCCAGCACTTTGGGAGGCCGAGGCAGGTGGATCATTTGAGATCAGGAGTTCAAAACCAGCCTGGCCAACATGGTGAAACCCATCTCTACTAAAAATACAAAAATTAGCTGGGCGTGATGGTGGGTGCCTATAATCCCAGCTATTTGGGAGGCTGAGGCAGGAGAATTGCTTGAACCCAGGAGGTGGAGGTTGCAGTGAGCACTAATCACTCCATTGCACTCCAACCTGGGCGACAGAGCAAGACTGTCCAAAAAAAAAAAAACAAAACAAAAAACCTGGAGTATTTGCATATAACCTACACACATTTTCCCATATACTTTAAATCATTTCTAGATGACTTATAGTACCTAATATAATCTAAATGCTATGTAACTTGTTGTTATACTGAATTGTTATTTACTTGCATTTTTTAAAAATAATTTTATTGGTAAAAAGTGTTTGTTTTATCTATTTTGAATATTTTTCATCTGCAGTTGGTTGAATCTTTGTATGCAGAACATACAGTCAGGAAGGACCAACTGAATCTGGAAGGGGCAGTAGGGAACAAAGAGTTTACTGATTGTTCTTCTTTGCCCTTGAAGTTGGACAGGGATTGAAGAAGCAGTTTCTAGAATTGGAAAGGACTAAAAGGGGTTCCAAAGTGGTATTTTCAGGGGAAAGCCAAGACTCTATCAGGGCAAGTTGGAGGAGGAGAAGGGAGAATTTGAAAAAAGATGAAAAATAAGGAAAAAGGTTTCTTCCATAAGAAAACATTTCATATATTTTTAGGTTTTGTTTAGGGGTATTGACATTATTTTCTTTCATCTCATGATTAAATATGCATTTATTGAATGCACATGTGTATTCCATACAATATTCAATATGTATTCTACATGTGTAATATTACTTTCATTTTAAGCAATGCATTCCAAGTCCAAGCAGCAGTATTAGAAATTTTAAAAAAGCAACCCACATTTAGATTGAGATTTTCCCATGATTGTTGAATGATTCAGTAAAAGTGAGTGAGTAGGTGAAATGAGTTAGTGAAAACCAACCAACTTAAGAGTGAGAAGTAGGTGTATTTGGAAAATATCAGTGATATATAATTTATATAATTTACTTCCATGAGAAATACTTGCTATTCTGTTAGATTGCTAGCAGAACTTGTGTTCACAGTTAACCAGAATAGTTAAGCCAAGTTAAACATATTTGCAGAAGCTTTTTAGGTTAGTATACAATTGCATATTATAGAGGAACTATTGATTAGACACACTTGTTAAGAGAAACTTTTTCTCTCTTAAACTTCCTGTGAAGATATACGTTCTTAGTATAAAGACCAGTGCATGAAGAGTTGACTGGAAATCAAAGAGAAACTTGTTATCCTTGTTTTTCTTTCTGAGTGAAAAGCAAAAGGTAAATATCATGGTCAAATGGCAAAGTAAATTGGATTTTAAATTTTCATGTGAGTTTTCCCAGTTTGAGGTGCTCAGATTTCATTTAGTGGTTCAGTTATAATTGACAAGACCTCTTAAAACGTGACATATCCACTTGAGGGTTGAACTTTTTCATGTACTGTTAGGTGAATGCTTTTACATTATTGGATGGTAACTCTGTTATATAACATTTGTTATGTTTAGTATAACATTTTACATATATATATGTGTAGGTATGTATGTATACATATTTATCCATAATTTAAATTATTATTACATTCTAGGAGATAATGTTGTGGTTTCTTTCTCCATTTTATTTAATAGAGTTTTTAAAAATAGGTAAATGTGCAGTAAATCTCTAACCAATAAATGTTGTATTTCAATTGATTTTAACTTTTAAAAAACTTTTTAAAAAAAGACACTCTAAATGTTTCAGGGAAGGCTTCAAGGATTTTGTTGTCTCCTGATTTCGTGGGTTGAACTGTGTCTCCTCAAAATTCATATACTGAAATCTTAATCCCCAGTATCTCAAAAGGTGACTGCATTTGAAAATAGGATTGTTGCAAATATAATTAGCTAAAATGAGGTTATATTGGAGTAGGATGAGCCCCTAGTCCAGTATCACTGGTATTCTTATAAAAAGGGGAAATTTGAACACACAGGCATGCATGGAGGGAAGACCATGTAAAGACACACAGCAAGAAGATGGTCTACCAGCAAGCCATGGAGAGAGGCCCAGGACAGTTCCTTCTCTCACAGCTCCTTAGAGGGAACCAATCCTGCTCACACTGTGATTTTGGACTTCTTGTCTCCAGAATAATGAGACAGTAAAATTCCATTGTTTAAGCCACTTGGCTTGTGATCATTTATTATGACAGCCCTAGCAAACTAATACATCTGGCTGTATGTCAGTAGTGGCTGCCATATGGAATGATATGATCTCTCCCATGCTAGAGACAGACTTTTTGTTAGAAATTCCAACTCCATGCCCCAGCTCCTAGGACTTTCCTTGTTCTTCTCTTTAACATTAGACATTTCTAATGTCTACTGAGGTTGAGCTGTGATATAATTTTCCAGGAGGACCTATAGAATCATCTGAAAATTCCTGAATGAGTCTATTCTCTGTTTTGTGAAATTCATAAAAAGAGGTAGGTTGGCCACACACGTATAATACACAGACCTAGTAGGAATGCTGGGCTCTTGCTTTGACTGTATGTTCCATGGCCTTGGGTCACTCACTTAACTTGTCTGAGTCTCAGTCTTTTTATTTGTAAGATAGAAGTTAGTCTTTTTGTGATGTTGTGAGTCTAAATTCAAATATCTATTACATAAGCCAAAGTAAGTGAATATAAAGTAATAACACTTAATAGTTTTCATGGTTCTTTTTCTCACCATTTTCATGTATTATCCAAGTGAAAAATATCTTTGGTTAAAAAAAAAATGGCAAAGTACAGGATGTCTTATAATGCAAAGCACAGTGTCTGCTTCAGCCATCCCCAGCCTCCTCAATGCCTAGCTTACTTCCCAGAGGAAACCACTTTTAACAGTTTCCATATTTAGCTCTTTTAGTGGTTACCACCCTGACTTTAATAATATGCTTATGCTACATTTCCTTGATGATCAACTCTAGACATTATCTCTTTGCTCCCCACCACTTACTACTTTTAAAGTGAAGAATCACTGATTCAGCAGACATTCCCGATTGCCTACAGGTCCACCGACCTCTTTTGGAGTCTCATTCTCTATGGATCTAATTTGAGCAAAGAACTTCCGCTTCACTCAGAGGAAACCAGGGATTAGATGATCGTGGGGCATAGCACAGGACAAGAAGGTGTTTGGCTTAATTACTCAATGTCAAATTGGGCCTGAGTTGTAATGAGTTTGCTCTTGATATTTTTCTGTCTGACCACATTTATTTTAAATAAAATTAAAACAAAAGGTGAACTTAAAATATTGTATGTTACTTTTACAAAAAGGAAAATTATCTACCCTGCTAGCTCATTACTTTAAGAAGTACCACTTATTAAGAGATACTTAACAGGTATGGTGCTTTATTCTTCAATTTTAAACATGAACTAAACTGCTATGAAGATGTCAGTTGATCATCTGTGGTGCCAGTTTGATTTGGTTTTGCACCCTTCCCCTTCCAGAAATTTGCTACTGGTTATCCAAAGAGTAAGACATAAGAGAGAAAAAAGAGTTGAAATCATTACTGTTTCTTGGAAACATGGCATTTCTGCAATTCAGATTTTTCTGAAAATGCTATAAAGTAAATGACTTTGACTTATAATTTAGAAAACCTCATTATCATCCATAATGTCAGGAAAACATATTTTAGAAAAGTTTACACGTTGACCATTTTGGGTTTCTTTGAGCACTGCTCAAAGAATGTGACACATCTGTTGCTCATTTCTAACTCCCGATTACATTGAATGACTCACCAAAGTGGAGTCAGAAAACCTTGATGTTAATGGAGTTTCATATTTAGCTATTATATATGCCATAGTCACAGATATATATTAAAGCATAGCTTAAGAGGAGATATTCAAGGATATGTTTGCAAATGGGGCAATCCAATTTGGTGGTGGGGTGAAAAGAAATATAGAAGGAGTTGTGTTTTCAGCACTTCCTGCTGCATACCAGCCCTCTTTCTGGAAATTCTTTCGTGCCTTGTTGGCTTCACGATAGCACTCTTTCCTGGTTCTTCTGCTCTGACACAGATCTTTTTTTTTTTTTTTTTTAACTAGATCATCATTCCTCATATGTCTTCAATAGGCTTTTAATAAGGTGTCATCCACTGTTACTTTTTTGCAACACATCTGCCACTTTTTCATTGGCCCCCACTGGTCTTTACTCAATATCCAGAGCCCTACGTGGATATATTATGTTGTTTTTTGCAGACAACCCTCACATCCCTTTCTCTAGCCCTTGCCTCTATCCTGAACTACAGGCATGTCCACTGGATGTTCCTACATGGACAACCCAGAAATTTCTCAGATGTAACATACCTCAAACAAAAACTATCATCTTTCACTCTCCTGTCAAACTCCCTTCTAGGTAACAGCCTCATGTTTTATCTATTAACACAAGCCAGAAAGCTAACACTTCGGCTCCATCCCTTCCTATCTCTCAGAGTTCATTTTACCCACAGCTTGCAAATTTTTATTCCTCTTTTTATGCCCTCTTCCCTTGTCCTAGCCAGATCTTATCCTGTTTCTAGATTACAGCAATATCTTCTATAGTTGGGCTCTCAGTCATCAACTTTTCTAACGCTCCACTTTAAAATTTTATTTTATTTTATTTCATTTTATTTTGAGACAGAGTCTCACTCTGTCGCCAGGCTGGAATGCAGTGGCACAATCTGGGCTCACTGCAGCCTCCGCCTCCCAGGTTCAAGCGATTCTCCTGTCTTAGCCTCCCGAGTGGCTGGGACTACAAGTGCACACCACCACACTCAGCCAATGTTTATATTTTTAGCAGAGACGGGGTTTCACCATGTTGGCCAGGATGATCTCAATCTCCTGACCTTGTGCTCCACCCACTTTGGCCTCCCAAAGTGCTGGGATTACAGGCATGAGCCATCACGCCCAACCTTACATTTTATTTTTGGCCAGAGCTATTTTACTTAATAGAGGTGGTAATCATGTCATTTGCCTGCTCGAAAATCCTTGATTAGATCCTATGACTATCAGGATACGACTGAAACTTCATAGCCTGACATCCAATACTTTTTCCTCTGTGCCTACTAGTCTTTACTCAATATAATATCCAGGGCCCCACGTGGAGCGTAACATACTGCAGAGGCCTGATAAATAAATGAATAAATGAACAAATGAATGATGGAGTGGATAAATGAATAAATTACTCACCAGGCATTGAGCCTGCCAAACAGATGCATGCATCATGCTGCCAAGAGAGCTATTCCCCTCCTTCTGATGCGGGTGAAATCCTATTCAATATGTCATTTTTTAAAGTTTTTTTAGACTATTCCAGTCTCAATAAATTGCTTCTCCACTTGTGATTCTGAGACATTTTATTCATGCTACAGTTGTAGCAGTTAATATGTGTCAAGGTTATTTATATGTGTGTTGGGTGTTCACAGAGACAGGGACTCTTGATGGCAGTGAAGACTCAGCTGCTAGCAAAAAGCCTGATGCACTTCGGAAATCAATCCATGTTTGAATTCCCACCACCACTAATTTCTTTCAGTCATATTATATCTTTCCTGAAGTCCTACAATAGCTTTGTAAGTGTTTTCCCTACCTCCATTCTCATCCTAAAATCTACTCCTCATTGTCCTACTAGACGAATCCTTTTGTTCTGAAAATGAAAAGTTTGCAAAATGCCAGAGCATTGATGAAATTAGAGGTCAAGATTCCTGATTTAGAGGTCATTGTCTTCTTAAATGCATCCAAAGTTTCCACCTTTTTTGGTGACTAAAGTTGTTTTAGAGTTTTAGGCGCCCTGGGTTGAGAAATAAATAGAATATCATTTTGTGGCATAGTAGAGATCTTTCTGTAAGTTTTTAGCTGCTTAGCCATTTCACATTATTTGTACTGTGTGAGTAAATATAGAGTCAGGAAGAAATGTTCCTGGGAACAGGAAAGAGACATATCTAAGCCCTAAGTAACTTAATGACTGTGTTTTCCCTGCTAACAAGAGCCTTGGAACCCACCTGGGTTGTATCAAATAATACAATTATTGCAGTTCAACTAGGTCATGTTTGTGTGCACACAAAGTTTGGATGTGGCAGAAGTAAATGACCGGACATTGTTAACAGAGCTGTAGTTTGCAAAACAGCAAAGGTTTTCAGACTTGAGAAAGGGAGCGAGTTCAGAGAAACATCAGTCTAACCAAAGTGTTTCTGCTGCTGCTGCAGATGCCACTGTTAATTGGAATTGCTTATTACTTCAGTTACTTTCAATAGTGCTTTGGGGGATACTCTTGCCCTCATATTGTCTAAATCTGTCCCTGTCACTAGTGACTGGATAACCCAGGGCATTTTAACAGGCATCCTATTACCTGACAGTAGGCATCCAGTTTCCCATATTAGAAGTAGACATTTCTCCTGGGATTTAACCTTCTGTTCAAAGCTTGAACTGCTTTGGTAGGAAAAATGTGGTCCTAATAATGTTTTCCAGTCACCTGTGGCTTGCAAAGTACTTAATGCTTATTAACTCATTAATCCTCTTCATGAATCCAGTGAGGAAGGTAGATGTCAAGTTACGTTTTCCTCTTTCTAAGGGCTGTGAATCTGAAGCACAGACTTGCACAGACTGTTTGGGACATATCCGTGGCAAATTGGGAGAAAGGGACCTATCATTTTGAGATGTTCATACCCAAAATCTAGCAGCTGATTTTTAAAAATTGCAACTTCAAGGTGGCTCTCCCCTCTGTAGCTATCAATCAGAAATCCTCAGTGGGTAAATCTAGCAGGAGGCATTGGCTGAAAAATGAAGCTTTGAGAGCAATAATATCTGCTCAGTTGGGTGGGGGACAGATACTTGTAGTGTCAAGATTGTGATGCATGGTCTTGGGATTTTTCCAAGTTCAACATGTTTGTCAGTCTTTTGAGGCCCCTATTTATCCATGGGGTAAGGATTTGTTTAACCAACTATTTCCTCCTAATACTTGCAAAGACATATATGAAGCACACAACAGCAGATGAAACCATAGTAGGAATTCTTTCAAAGGACCCAGTCTATGGCTTCTGTCCTTCCCCATTCTAATCTGAGTGGTAGAAATGTATCCTAGTGAAAGATTGGTATTAGATGCTTACTACTAAAACGGGAATGTGAATTCCTACTTCTAATTAAAAGCCCTCATTGCTGTTCCTTAGATCTATTGGTTAGGTGATTTCTTGGGTTCTGGCCAACCACAGAGGGGAACTTTAATCTGCATGCTTCTTAGAGAACCCTGTTGCCACCTTATTATTTTCCTAATGAAGTATGCAGAGCCCAAGGACATGTAGATTGTTTATTCATCCATGTGTGCACTTACTCATTTAGGAAGTACTTTTTCATTATTCACCATGTGACAACCATGTGCCAAGCTCCTGGGGGTACTGATATGACCAGGCTTATGAGGGGGAAGCAGGTGGACCATTTAGCAGGAGGCCTCATATTCATAAAAGGCCTCACATTAAGACTCTTGACATTGCTCCCAAATGAAGTTTTATTTTGGTTGTAAATAAGGGTTATTTGCAAAATACAAGCATTTAAAAATATGTGAGAGTTTTGGGAATCCTGCTTTGGCATTTTATAACATCAAAACGTGTCCACAGGTTTCAAAAATAGAAGTGACCTGGGCTGGTTAGAACCTCTTGGAGTTTGTAGAAATGGTTCAGACACCCTCCTTGTGTCTCGTTACTCTGTAGGAGATCAGGCATCCTTCTCCCCAAGAAACAATGCAGATGGTACCCCAGAATAAGAGAACATCCGGAAGCAGCCATGGAATATAAATGTTAGACAGCTGGAAGAAGCCACAGAGAGCCCCCAGTGCTTATGTGTCAGTCAAGGAAACTGACCTGAAAGAGGTGTCGGGGGACATCCCTAAGACCCACAGGCAGTTCACAGCACAGTGAGACTAGAATAGAGGACTGGTAATCTGAGGAGCTCTGCTGTTTCCTCCATAGAATTGGGCCCTTGATAAACATACGTGTGCATGTGTCTTTAGAGCAGCATGATTTATAATCCTTTGGGTATATACCCAGTAATGAGATGGCTGGGTCAAATGGAATCTCTAGTTCTAGATCCCTGAGGAATCGCCACACTGTCTTTCACAATGGTTGAACTAGTTTACAGTTAATGGGTGCAGCAAACCAACATGGCAATGTATACATATGTAACAAACCTGCACATTGTGTACATGTACCCTAGAACTTAAAGTATAATAAAAAAGAGAGAGAGGCTGGGCGCGGTGGCTCATGCCTGTAATCCCAGCACTTTGGGAGGCCGAGGCGGGTGGATCACCTGAGGTCAAGAGTTCGAGACTGACCTGACCAACATGAAGAAACCCCGTCTGTACTAAAAATACAAAAATTAGCTGGGTGTGGTAGCTTATACCTGTAATCCCAGCTATTCAGGAGACTGAGGCAGGAGAATCACTTGAACCCGGGAGGTGGAGGTTGCGGTGAGCTGAGATCACGCCCTTGCACTCCAGCCTGGGCAATAAGAGCGAAACTCCGTCTCAAAAAAAAAAAAAAAAAAGAGAGAGAGAGAGAGAGAGAGAGAGGGAAAGAATTGGGCCCTTGACAAAAGAGTGGCACTTATACTGTGCTTCACCCTGTTACACGGTCCTCTGCACCACTCCCTAGGCATGGGCTAATGTCAGCTTCTTTCCCTTCCTTCCTTCCTTCCTTCCTTCCTTCCTTCCTTCCTTCCTTCTTTCCTTCCTTCTTTCGTTCCTTCCTCCTCCCCTCCCTTCCTCCCCTCCTTCCCTCCCTTCCTCCCTCCTTCCTTCCCTCCCTAGGCATGGACTGATATCAGCTTCTTTCCCTTCCTTTCTTCCTTCCTTCCTTCCTTCTTCCCTCCCTTCCTCCCCTCTTCCCCTCCTTCCCTCCCTCCCTCCCTCCTTCTTTCCTTCCTTCTTCTCTCCCTCCCTCTTTCTCTTCCTTCCTTCCTCCCTCCCTCCTTCCTTCCTTCTTTCTTTTGTTCTTCCTTTCTTTGTCTACCCCCATCCTCATCACTCTCTTTTTTTCTTTCTCTCTCTTTTAAATTGAGTGCATCCTGGTTTTATACTTACTGCCAGTGTCTTTTTGCTATACTCCTCCCTTGTTCCTACCAGCAATGGAGGTTGGCCCACATCAAAAGCAGAAAGTTTGGTTTTAATCAGAACAATATTTGCATTGTGAGCTTTGATCTTGAATTCTCCTGCCTGGGGCCAGAGCAGGACTTCACCGCAACAGTGAACTCAAGTCTCCATGTTCTCCTCTCTGAAACTGGGATCACCAGGATGTGGTTAGCATGTTGCGGAATGAGTGTCGCTGGGATTCAAAGCCTGCAATGAGATTTTTTCAGTAAGTCCCAACTATATGAGAAAGAGAGAGAGGGAAAAATCCCATATAAAGTAAGCATCTCCCTTCTCCCCTCAAAACACAAAGATGACAAGCTAGACCAGATTGACTATTTTCCTGTCTCATCCTGTTCTTATTCCTTTTCTTTGAGTTTTAGACAAGTATGTTATGACAAAAATTTAACTCCATATTTTCCCTGGAGTTTCAAAATTCTTTGAGCCGCCTCATGGATAGTACTGCTCAATGTGCCAAAGACTTCAAACTCAACATGACAAGCCCGAACTTAACATTTTCCCCTAGAAACCCGCTCTTCTGGCTGGGCGCGGTGGCTCATGCCTGTAATCTCAGCACTTGGGGAGGCTAAGGCAGGTGGATCACTTGAGGTCAGGAGTTTGAGACCAGCCTGGCCAACATGGTGAAATCCCGTTTCTACTAAAAATACAAAAATTAGCAGGGCATGGTGGTGTGTGCCTGTAGTTCCAGCTACTTGGGAGATTGAGGCAGGAGAATGGCTTGAACCCAGAGGCAGAGGTCGCAGTGAGCCAAAGTCGTGCCACTGCACTCTAGCCTGGGCGAGAGAGCAAGACCCATCTCAAAACAAACAAACAAACAAGAAAACCCTGCTCTTCTTTGTTTTTTGTAATCTGTCACCAGGCTCCCCAGCTGGAAACCTTGAATTCATCTTACACTCCTCTCTCATTCACCACATTCTGTCAATTCTGCCACCTAAACAAATCCAATTACTGCCTTCCTTCCACTCCGTACGCCACACAGCTGCCAGGGAGATCTGTCTAAAATGCAAATCTGATTGTGCCATCCTCCTCCTTGAAAAGCTCTGTGCATTCCCCGGACTGAGTCACACATGCACACTCTTAAGCATGAGACAGCCACATGGCTCTGGCTGCAGCTTAACGAGGTAGCCCTGCTATAACCCATGCTGCAGCCACACTGGATGTCTGACCACACCTTCATGGGGCGTGCTCATGAATGCCTCCTGCATCTTTGCTCCAGTTAATCACACCACCTGCAATATTCTTTCTCTTTCTTCCACAACTGGTCACATTTTGTTCTTTCTTCTAGATTTAGCTCACTCTCCCCACATTTAAGTCTTCCACGGCCTCTCAGGTACTTGGTTGCGTCATCCTCCCACTTGGATTTGATTTACTGGAAGGAACATGGGCTTTGGAGTTTCACAAACAAGACTTAAGAACCTGTCCCACTCCGAATGTCATTGCTTCAACTATAACATAGACACAGTGCCAACTTCACAGAACTATTGAGGGAATGAAACAAAGAAGCATTTGGCTTCTGATAAATATTAGTTTCCTTTCTATAGCAAATTTTACATAGCAAATTGCGTAGTGGTTAAGAGACTGTGGCCCTCAATCCAGAAGATGTGGCTTTAAAGCCTAGCTCCACCTCGTTCTTACGTGAGTGACCTTGAACGATTACATTTGCTTGAGCAAATTATTCTCCTTTCAATGTCCTTATCTCTATAATAATAGTACCCACTTGATAGGGTGCTTGGGAATATGAAATGAGATAAATACAAGGTTATTGTATTTGGCACACAGTAATCACACAGTGGGTTTTGGCGGTAGTCTTTTTTTTCCCCATACTTGCCCTGCGGTATCATAATTATTTGTTTACACATTGTTTTCCCTATTAACCTAAGGATTCCTAAAAGGACCAGATGGTGCCTTACTCAGACTTGTATCCTCAGCTGCTGCCGTAGAACACAGTGTAAGTGTTCGGAAGTTACTTCTTCAAATGGATAAGGCCTGGCACGTTTCATATGAAGTTTTACTTCTGGACTGTGGTCAGCAACACAATCCGAAATTCTTCTAGGGTACTACCCCACGCTCACATCCATGCCAATCTCTATTTTTATTATTTATGTATTTATTTTTAATAGAAATGGGGTCTTACTATGTTGCCCAGGCTGGTCCCAAACTCTGGGCTTAAGCAATCATCCTACCTCAGCCTTCTGCAGTGCTGAGATTACAGACATGAACCATCGTGCCCGGCCTCAACCTCTCTTTAAAACCCACTTCAAAGTAGGCTTCTCTAAGAATATTTCCTCCATGTTACCCCAAGTTCATTCAGAGCTCTCTTTCAAATCTCAGTTCCAGTTGCTTTACTGATTTTTTTAAAATTATTATTTCACATGTATGTCCTCAGTGGGCTTTTTTTTTTCCAGTTCTTAAATTATTTCATTTGTTTATTTTTAATTTTAATTTTGGGGTACACAGTTGACATGTAAATGGTAGGGGGCTGGACTACCTCCTTTCTGTGATCTGTGAGTGGTCTTGCTGCCACCAACAGTAGCACAGCTGTTGTGGGGCTTTCCATGAATAGTGTTACCTGGTCGGGTTGCCTCTCACGGTAGCATCTTTTTTCCCCATCTTCTTTTCTTTTTCTTCTCTTTCTGTTCTCTCCAAGGGCCCCTCCAGCCTTGAATGAGTGTTGTGATCCCTGTTTTAGACTAGAGGAACTTCCGTTCCTGCCCTGGATCCCAGAGTCCATCCATTTAAAACCTGTTCTCTCCTCTTTCCTATCCGTGGCAGGCATATACCGCGTGGGTTGTTTCTCACCCTTCTCATTTCAGCTTAGCCGACTCCAGTGGTGTCGGATGCCAGGAGACATCCTCCTCCTTTGCTTGTGTATTTGACACACATACACAAACACACACATACATTTTAAAAGTGTGCCCCTTGCTGGGCGTGGTGGCTCACACCTGTAATCCCAGTGCTTTTGGAGGCTGAGGTGGGTGGATCACTTGAAGTCAGGAGTTCAAGACTAGCCTGGCCAACCTGGTGAAACCCCGTCCAACACAAACAATTAGCTGGGTGTGATGGTGTGTGCCTATAATCCTAGCTACTCAGGAGGCTGAGGCAGGAGAATGGTTTGAACCCAGGAGGCAGCGGGTGCAGTGAGCCGAGATCACGCCACTGCACTCCAGCCTAGGTGACATAGTGAGACTCTGTCTCAAAAAAAAAAAAAAAAAAAAAGAAGAAGAAAACAATTGTGTCACCCTAATCCCGTATGTGAGAGACAATCTAGAGGGTTCTGTACAGGAGAGACATAAAACAGATACAGGTCGGGCACAGCGGCTCATGCCTGTAATCCCAGCACTTTGGGAGGCCAAGGCGGGCGGATCACTTGAGGTCAGGAGTTCAAGACCAGCCTGACCAACATGGTGAAACCTCATCTCCACTAAAAATACAAAAATTAGCCTGGTGTGGTGGCACATGCCTGTAGACCCAGTTACTCGGGAGGCTGAGGCAGGAGGGTCGCTTGAGCCCTGGAGGTGGAGGTTGTTGTGAGCCAAGTGTGCGCCACTGAACTCCAACCTGGCAAGGGGAGTGAAACCCTGTCTCAAAATAAATAAATGAATAAATAAATAAATGAATAAATAAATAAATAAATAAAATAAAACAGATACCAAATATGTGCTGAAACACTGTTACCCAACAGAATTCTTAAGAGCAGTATATTTTAGATTTCAGTTAGTAGGGCTAAATTCTATTACAAAGATGCTCAGAGAGCTTGATGTAAATTAAAGCTTTCTGTTTGGGTTTAAGTTTCAAAAAACAATGAGGCATGGTTTTGTTTTGTTTTAAGCATGTTTTTCTATTGTCTTCATGTCACACCCTCAAGCTGAAAGTGATTCTTGATTAGGGAGAAGACAGAAACCAATTAAGGGCTTCTCCAGTCCAAATGGAGTGATTACTAGAAAAAAGCTGCAGCGTACTCCACTTGCATTTACACAATCTTAATGCATTTGTTTTCTTAGAAAAGAAATTTAAACACTTGTGATGTAATGGAACAGAATTTTTTTTTTTTTTTGAGACGGAATCTTGTTCTGTCCCCAGGCCAGAGTGCGGTGGTGCAATCTCTACTCACTGCAAGCTCTGCCTCCCGGGTTCACAACATTCTCCTGCCTCAGCCTCCTGAGTAGCTGGGACTACAGGCACCTGCCACCACGCCCGGCTAATTTTTTGTATTTTTAGTAGAGATGGGGTTTCACTGCGTTAGCCAGGATGGTCTCAATCTCCTGACCTCGTGATCCACCCGCCTCAGCCTCCAAAGTGCTGGAATTACAGGCTTGAGCCACTGGGAACAGAAATTTTTAAATACATTTTTCCTAAATCTTTTTCTTTATTTTCATATGGAAACAGAAATTTGTCAGGTGTGTTTTTCTTCAGAATAATTATTTTTCTGCTCTTCAGGTGACAGAAATGGTAGAAATGAAAAGAACACACACACCTAGCATTTTCTTCCATTCTATAAATTTGGATCTTTTATCTCATTCTCTGGATTCGGATGTTCTAATTATTGTCTGGGTCTCTGGACTTTTTTCTTTTCCCAAAACCTTGTTCACCTCCCTCTGGGACAGAGCAGTTTCCCTTCCTGGGATACTGAGCTGCTAGTTTTATTCTATTCCGCCCACAAATCCAGTGTTGCTGCATCTCTAAAGTCTCCTTGATTTCCTCCCACGTAATAACTTATTTTACCCTTCCACTGAGTGATCAACCTCCTGGGTAAAAAATGACAGTCTAGGAAATAGATGATCCAAAGTGACTCTTCTTGTTACAGTATTATGAGATCATTATTTCGCACTTCTACCCATTCCCTAGCCTAATTAAAATGTCTGGAAACATGGGTACCAGAAATAAACTGCATAAGAAAATAAGCACAGACCATTGAAATTAGATGCTTCCATCATTAAAGGTCTGTACTTTTTAAAAAAATTTTTTGAGACAAGAGTTTTGCTCTTGTTGACCAGGCTGTCCCCTTTATGAAGCTCTCAAGATATGGGCTGCCGTGCACCAATCACTACTGGCTGTAGGGCACTGGCACATCGCTGAAGTTCTAGTGCTGGTGTAGATTCACTGGGACTTGAACAGCATGAGGTCAATGCATTCCATAGGAGACTGTGGTAACATTGTTTGCAGGTGGGATAAGTCTCTTTTCCAGGTACGATGTTCCTGGCTTAGCTGCTGTTTTCTGTGACAAGTTTTGTGGACAGGAACAATTGCCTGCTTTTCCAGCAGTGCACTTAGAACCTCAAAAAAACTGGCTCTTGGGCAGATCAACAACCCATTGAATGCAGTTGCAATTTAAAAATCTGAGCCACAGAAAGATACTGTTACTTGGCTGGGTTGTGACTATCTTCCCTGGGTAATCCCTGCAGGACTTTTGAGGGGAGGAAAGAAGTGGCATCTCCCATTTCATCCATCAGAATCATCATTTAGGAATTATCAAGAATGAGAGAGAGTGAGTCTTAGAATATGCAGAAAGGTATACATGGCAGTTACTAGTGTATTAATAAAAATGTCACTGTGCTGAAGAAACAACCGAGCATGATAAAAGACTACTATGGAAAGAATTTTTCATTGTGGCACTCTTGCAATGGCTTTAGGTGTCTAATTGCATTTAAGGCTCAGAACAACCCTCTAAGGAATGATAATCTCCATTTCACAGATGAAGAGGAAGAAGAACAAAGAGGCTAAGTGATTTGCCCAAGGTCTCACAGTAATAAGTGTCAGAATCCAGATTTGAACCAAGACAGTCTGGCTGTAGAGCCTGTGTTCTAAATAGCTATACCACCAGATCCTTCTATTACCTTTTTGGTTTTTTGTTGTTAACATATTCAAGGTCTAAAGAGCATATAAGCAAGTCAACTAACTTGTACACTCTTTGTGTTATTGAAATATATATGCATGGTGTGTGTATGAACACTTTATATACACGGTGTACAATTATAAAGTACTTTGGAGTGGGAGGGGGTTTAGAAGTTTATTTCAGCTTCCCACCCAGTGCAGGGGTCCCCAGAGAATCATCATTCAGCTTTGCTTGAACTTTAAGGTCAGATGAATAAAAATACTAAGGGTCAACATAAGTGCTGATGCTAATAATTGCTGTAACTATGGAAACAAACTAGAATACAAAGGACAAAAAAAGGTTCTTAAGAGAGAATTTTAAAAAGACAACTGAAATCCACCATAAACACACAAAGTAGTAACTAGGCTGGGAACCCAAATAAATTAATAAACGCTGGAAAATGGAGGAGAGTAGGGTGAGTGAAGTATAAGCACTAGATTTCTGGCCATCTGTAAAACATAGTTAAACACTTCGTTTGTTTTGATTAAATAAATATTTTTGTGTTTGTGAAAAAAACTCTGGGATAACCATTCATATAATTAGAAACAAGATGCCTGCCTTCTAAATGGGTATAGAATATAAAACATAGCCTATTTAGGAAAAGAAATAGTGGAAGAGAAACAGTAAGAAAACAAATGAACAATAGCAATGAACCCCAATGTGTAAGCTCCATGGCAAATACATAGCTTTACATTTTCCTATTAAAACATAAAATATACCAAAGTAGATTTAACAATGATATGCATGATTTGCATTCATTACCCAATGACTAAAAATATTCTAGCCAATTATAGTGCTGTACAGTATTTTGTTGGTTAACATCGTCTCTAATTACTTGGAAGATAAACTATGCCTTAATCAATTTGGTATTGCCAATGTATAATTGTATGATTGGTGCTCAGATATATGTTAAATGATTTAATGCATTTTTAAAAAATGAGTGGATAACAATAAAAGGAAAAAAGTATTTAATGAAAAAATATTATATATAGAAGAGTGGGTGATTATAAATGTATAATCAATAGTGAAGACATAATGAAATGGAAACCTTATGTGCCAAACAGCATTGCTATAAACTACTTGGGGCAAAAACTGTTGGAAATACAAAGATATATTGGTGGTAAGAGTGTGGGCTTTGTAATTAGTCATACCTGGGTTTGAATCATGGCTCTGATATTTAGTAGGTTGGCCAATTATTTATCCTTTCTGAATCTTATTTTCATCATCTACAAAAATGAGACTAACCTCATTGTGAGGATTAAGTGAGGAAATGTAGGTAAAAGTGAAGGAGGGAGAGATGTATCCTGTTTTCAGTGATTATGCAGCATTTGGTCAATAAATATCCCGAGAGTGAGAACCCTCTTCTAGTCATTTTCACAGTTCTTTTGTGCCAGTATAATGCCTTGTTCTATTAAACATTCAAATAGATGCTGAGTATAGAATAATTTTAAAAAGAAGATCAGCATAAACTCTGCTTCCTTGCTTAAAAACAGAAATCTAACTGTAGTGGCTTTACAAATTAGAGGTTTGTTTTCTTACATAAAGCTCAGACATAGGTGATGAGGTGTGGCTCCATGAAGTTATGAAGGACTCAACCGCCTTCTCTCCTTCAGTTCAACCAACCTTAGCACTTTCTTTCCATGTTCCAGGTCACAGAATGGCTTCTGAAACTCTAACTATCATGGCCACTGCCGTGACTTGAATGTGCTCCTCAAAAAAAAAAAAATGTGTTTTGGAAAGTTAATACCCAGTTCAACAGTGTTGGGAGGTGGGACCTAGTGGGAGGTGTTTAGGTGATAAGGGCTTCATCCTCATGAATGCATTAATGCCAATTATTAAAGAGTTTGAGGCTGTGAGTTCCATTTCTTGCTCTTTTGCATGCATGCTTTTTTTTTTTTTTTTTTTTTTTTTGCCTGTCTGTCTCCCACCATAGGATGATGCAGCAAGAAGGCCCTCACCAGATGCCAGCACCTTGATATTGGACTTCTCAGCCTCCAGAACCATGGAAAATAAGTGTCCTTTCTTAAAAATCACCCAGTCTGTGATATACTGTTACAGAAGTATGAAACGGACTCAGACAACTACAGTCTAGGTTATAGGAAGAGGAATGGCAACAGTCAAGGACATTTCTTCCACTTCACTTATCTCTCACAAAAACTCTCCTGGAATCCCTACCCACAAATTCTACTTATCTCTTATACCATCCATTACTCCCTATAAAGAAGATAGAGAAATGTGAATTTTTTAGTTTTTTCGGTTTTATTTTGTTTTGTTTTGTTTTTGAGACAGAGTCTTGCTCTGTCACCCAGGCTGGAGTGCAGTGGCATGATCTTGGCTCACTGCAAGCTCCGCCTCCCAGGTTCAAGTGATTCTTATGCCTCAGTTTCCCCAGTAGCTGGGACTACAGGCGCCTGCCCCCACGTCCATCTAATTTTTTTGTATTTTTAGTAGAGATGGGGTTTCACCATGCTGGTTAGGCTGGTCTCAAACTCCTGACCTCAGGCGATCCTCCCGCCTCTGCCTTCCAGAGTGCTAGGATTACAGGCATGAGCCACTGCACCCGGCCGTGAGTTTTTTTTAAGCTGGAATCTTAGCCACCCCATATACAATAGAGGTTCTAATGTTAGTGAAGAAAGGAAGAATTGATATTAGGGAGGCAACAAAGAATCTGTCAAAATGATTGATGGTTTTCTTGGATGGGAACTTCTTGCATCACTTATTAAACTCTACACTTATGTATTTAATAATTTTCTGTCTAGTGGGTTTACTTCAACTGAGCAGGGCCTGGGGTGGGGTCCTAAAGTAACTGATAGAGCTTTCCTTTGTGAGTTTTATCTGATATATATTCTCTGAGAGATTGAATTTAGAAAGTAGGGCAATTGAAAATGGCTAGGGATTCCTGAAGGGTATTTATTAATTTATTTGACTGGTAAGACATACACCAAAAAAAATCAACAGGGGCAAAACAAATACAACTAAAAAGTAATTTTTCTTCACCCTTGGTTCTCAGTTATTCAGCCCCTGTTTTCAGAAGTAACCACTGTGACTAACCACTATTTAAATTTTGTGTAGACTTCTGGATGAAGTCACTGCGTATAATGCATATTTGGGTATGTAATCTAGTTGTTTTTTTTTTTTAAGCAAATGAGACGGTATCAGACATACTTCTGTGCACATGGAATATTTCACTTAAGAGTATTTCTTGGATATCTTTCCAAGTCATACTTGAGAAACTGCCTCATTGTTTTTAACAGCGGGCTAGTATATCATTGCATGGATATATACCATTATTTATTCTCTTGATGAACTGTATATACACCATAATTTATTTGGCTGAACATTTTGAAGAGTCCAATATTTTGCTGTTATAAATAAGACTATAATGAATAACCTTGGAAATGTGTCATTTTGTGTATGTATAAAAGTATTCCAAGAATTAGAATTTATTCTGAGTCAAAAGGCATTTGACCTTATGACTTTGAGAACATTGCCAAATTACTCTCCATAAGTATCGTGGCAGTTTTTACTCCACTAACAGTGTACTGAGAATATATTTTTGCTCATTACATTGTGTGACCAAACACTTGGTCTTCTTGGAAAGGCCAAGGCAGGAGAATCGTTTGACCCCAGGAGTTCCAGACCAGCCTGGACAACATAGCAAGACCCCATCTCTATAAAACAAACGAATGAACATTTTGGTGTTTGCTCATATAATAGACCAAAAAAAAAAAAATCGTAGGTTGAGTATCATATTGTAAATTTAAGAGCTAAAAAGAATTCTATTTATATTCTTTGCCCATTTTTCTTTTGGGTTGGTTAATTCTTACAGGTTGTCTTTATAGTTTAAGGAAATTAGCCTCTTATTAGTTGCAAATGTTTCCAATTTGGTTTTTACTTTGTTTATGGTATTTTTCATGCAGAAAAAAATTTTTTAACTATTATATAGTCAAGTTTATTGACTTTTAAATGGCATGCAGATTTTACATCATATGTAGAAAAGTTAAGATCTCACATTAAGATTGTTTTAATAAGTCAATTTTTTCCTAGTTTTGTTTTTGCAAAGGGTAGCACAAAGACCAGTGTAACTACAAGGTACCAGGAAGCCAATTTCAGCTCCTCCTGGAAGGAAGAACTTTTTAACAATTAGTCCAACAGTGGAATCAACCCCTTCTTGTTGTAGTTTTCTTCAGGGTTTGGTAAGCTAACCATTTCTAAGAGTATTCCAGGAAGCCTGTATTTCTTATTTCTGCAGTCCTCTATCTTCTTTCCAAGAAGAAATTTACATTTTACAATGGGCATCATTACCAGGCAGTTCTTGGAAAATAAGCACATTTAGTAATGGGATATATAAGACTCGTGATATCTATTAATAAATAGCAAAAGAAATTTAATGGAAATCATATAAATTGTTCTAGAGGAAGAAGTTTTTTGACATAGTTCAGTATAGTGGTGACAGACTGAGCTTCCAAGTCAGAAAGAGTAGTTCAGATCCAAATCTGTGCCTGGCTGTGAACCTCTGAGCCTCAGTTTCCCCATCTTTAAAATGGAGATAGTAATGCTACCTACTACATAGGGTTCTTGTCAGGCACTCTTAAAAGTCCGAAAGTTCTATGCATTTTTTAAAACTTTAAGTGTTCAATAAATATTAGCTATTTTGTTATTACTCTATTTGGATGCAATTCCATTGCCTAGTATTTTTTTTTTATTTCAGCAAGCATTTATTTAGTGCACACTGTGTACTAAACACTGTACTGGATTCTGGGGCATAAACAAGAGTAAACAAGGTACCTGTTCCCAAAGACCATAGCCTTAGGTTTTACAGGGGTAAGGAGGCAGGATAATAATAAAGTTTACTTATTAAATCAATAAGACCCCAAAGCACCATGCATTTGTAATCTAGAGTATGAATGGCACATATGGCAAAGTAACATGTTGGCAATGAGCCTATGAATAAATAGTAGCTGGACTGCAAAATCAAGGAGAAGCTTTTCCCCTACCCTCCAAACCCAAACAATCCCCTTCTTTCATCAGGTAACAAGAGATGACAGCACAGGGATCAGGTCCTAATGCACAGCCTTTCATGGCCCCAGTCCTGCTTTTCATTCTGATTAGAGGATAAAGGAAATGGGTTTCCTGGCTGGTCTCATCCTGGTAAACATTTTGCCTGCTTTGCAGAACCGCCACCCTATTTAAGTGCAATTTGCTGGACCTGCAGTTGGTTGAAAACAGCAGGGCCTTTGTCAGTGAATAGAGCTGTAGTGACAGGGAGGACATTTATAAAAATGCTGGTGTGTCTCATGCCCTGTGCCAGCTGGTGCTATTAGTGCTCTTTTATGTGCCTCTTGAAATACACTATAATAAATCTTTAAAGGAAAGCCAGGGCATAATGAGTAATCAAATTCAGTCGTCTGGAATGCATTGCAGTGGTGGCTTCTAAACGTGCATATTGCCCCATCAGAAATGGAGAACTGAGAAGTTAAGCAAAACAGGTTGTTCTTGAAAGTGTATCAGAGACATTTTTGGTAAAGAATTATAGTGGCCCTCTTCCAGTGGCTTTATTTTTATTAAGAACTAGCAATCCATGAGCTGAAATACACAGACTGCTGGAACCCAGCCTTGATGTGAATCCTGCATCTTAGTCTGAGTTACTATTTTAATAAAAAAGAAACACTTCTATTAAAAGTCTCTGGGTGCTCCACCAAGTATTCTCTATCTATTCAATGTTATAATCATAGAGCTTATACCACAGTGTAGGAAAATGTCTGGGAAGTGATGACTGAAAAAAGCAGTTTCTTCCAGCCGGTATCTACCTGATGATCACCCCATATGTATATGGTCAAGGTGCGGAAGAGATCTCTCCAATTAAAAATACTTGATACATTTGGGTAATACAACGTGTTCCAAGTTTTCTCTTTTTCTTTTTCATTTTAATTGCTGTAGAATAATTTAAAAATGATCAAAAATAAAAGAACTGTGGTTAGGTATGCATGTCTACAGACCACCCATTATTCTCCCTTCTGGGCAAAGTCTAGATCAATTTTTCCATTTGAGCTGGAGCTTCCTATTTGCAACTATAGAAATTAGTGTCGAATGCTTGGACCTGCTAACACAGGAGTTGGTTAACTGTGGCTTGTGGGTCAATTCCAGCTTACCATCTCTTTTTTGTTTATTTGCCTAGAAGTTAGTCTGTGTTTATTGTTTGCTGTAACTGTAGGTGTCAGAGGCTGAAATTTCCGCTGGTGTCCTTGTTTTTGGGGGGTCCCTGTTGTCTTGGGTTTCCCTAGAGACTCCTCTATAAATAGAATCTGAGCCTTGCAGTTCTTTTCAGCTATCATCCTCTGTTATACTGGAATCCTATTGACGTGGCGCTAAAATGGAGGTGGTGGTAAAGGGGAAGCACTCAATAACCCTACGATTTGTCTCAGTCTTCAGTGACTCCATCATTATAGATTTAAGAACCTTTTAATTCCTTTCCTTGTTTATACTCTTGCTCATTTTCCTGTTGGGTTACTTAACTTTTGCATGTGTTCTTTATAGTTTTAAGAAATTCGCCTCTTGTTAGTTGCAAATCTGTTTCCTATTTGTCTTTTGACTTTGTTTATGGTATCTTTTCATGCAGAAAAATTTTTAAATATTAATAAATTTTACCATATAAAATTCTTCACTAGGTCTTCAGGTTTTTTTTCACCCCTTAATAAGTGAGACAGGAAGGCTAGATGGGGCTAGAGTTGGGTATTTCCCTTCTCCCAGGTCAACTGGGCTTTCTCTGACAAAATCTTACTAGGTTAGGCTCTGGTAAAATGGTTTCCCTCGAAGACAGGTTGTGTTAAGGAGAACAGAACAGTCTGGGTGTATTTTAAAATGGTTACTTTTCCCCTCCCCCTGCAGGAAGGATGAGGGTATTTTTCTTTGACCTTTACAGTGCAAACCTAGTTAAGCTTCAGCAGGTAAAACTCATACAGATGTGCCTCCCCCACCTCCCTCAGGCTGGGTCTCCAGGAGTTTTTAATCTCTGAAGGTAGGCCAGGCTCAGTCTCTAGTAATTAGTAAATTATCCTTTAAATGTGTCTACCCAATGTTGGCTCCAGTATTTCTGCCCCAACTAAGATACAATTCTTTGTATCTACACCTCTTTTCGGTTTTAGCAGTGGCGATTTGATCTGTGACCTCACTTCTCTGATAGACCTAAGAAGAATTGTTGATTTTCAGGGTGTTTTTTGGCTTGTTTCTTATTGTGAGGACAGGAGTGACAAATACCATGATTATTTACAGAGCCAGAAACCAAAGTCTACCACCTGTGTTTGTATAGCTTGTGAGCTAAGCATGTTTTTTGGCATTACCAAATGGTTGAAAAAAATTTAAATAATTTTTTGTGACATGTAAAAATTATATCAAATTCAAACTTTAATACTGTGTTCATAAATAAAATTCTGTTGAAACATGGCCATTCTCATTCATTTATGTAGTCTATGGCAGATTGAGTATTTGTGACAGAGACACTATGGCCAGCAAAACTTAAGTTATTTATCATCTGGCCCTTTACAGAAATGGCTGCTTTTTAGTACACTCTAGACATAGGTCCTGGTTAAGTTTGAATCCCTTGACACTGTGCTTGAGTTGAAAATCAAATGATTGGGCACATGTCAAGGGCTGGAGAGGATCTTCACATTTAGAGATGAGCGAAGACATAGGCCTTCTCTCAAGGAGACTCTAGGCTTGTGGGGAACACTACAGGGCCAACCAAATAAGAATTTAACTGGAGCAGTTCAGAAGGAAAGGCTATGAAGTTCGTCTTGGGCCGTAGGGAGTCATTGGAGTCCATCCTATTTGGTAGAACAGGAACTTCTTGATGATGGGCCAAGGGCTGGATCTTTTCAGGAGTGCCAAGCTCAGCTGGACATTGATATATTGCACTTTCTGAGAACTGAGAAGTTTCAGCCCCAATCTTTCCAACAGTAATGGCTGCTGTGGCCACTTCAGTACTGTAATGCCACTTTCAAACGCATGTTTGATTTTTTTATTTTTAATTTTACCATTATGATTTTTTATTCTTCAGTTACCAAGAATTATGCTAATTTGAGGAAAGAATGGACTCATGTATCAGAAAAGTATTCAAAGCAAACCATCAACCTAATTTCAGAAAGTAGAGACCAGTGAAAGTCCTAAACATTTATAAAGGGTAGAATGCTTGGACATTTCTGGGTTGATTGTGAACTCTGCCAGTAGTGTTTATCCATTTGCTCTGCCCTCTGAAGCCTGCTTAGATTTCGAGTAAAAGGAAGGATAAATCACAAACCGTTTAGTTCATGTATATCCTATAATACATGTATGTTATTATCTCTGTAGATAATAGGAGAACTTCAGAACTTTGTCTATGGCCTGGATGGAAATTCCTTCAGTCCCTGCTGTATATTTACAACAGCTATAAGATGTCAGAAATGCCTCCTTAGCTAAAGTGGGTTGGGGCCGGGCAAGGTGGTTTATGCCTGTAATCCTTGTGCTTTGGGAGGCTGAGGCAGGAGGATTGCTTGAGCCCAGGAGTTCAAAACCAGCCTAGGCAACATGGCAAGAAACTGTCTCTATAAAATAACAATAATAAGGCCGGGCGCGGTGGCTCAAGCCTGTAATCCCAGCACTTTGGGAGGCCGAGACGGGCGGATCACGAGGTCAGGAGATCGAGACCATCCTGGTTAACATGGTGAAACCCCGTCTCTACTAAAAAATACAAAAAACTAGCTGGGCGAGGTGGCGGGCGCCTGTAGTCCCAGCTACTCGGGAGGCTGAGGCAGGAGAATGGTGTGAACCCGGGAGGCAGAGCTTGCAGTGAGCTGAGATCCGGCCACTGCACTCCAGCCTGGGTGACAGAGCGAGACTCCGTCTCAAAAAAAAAATAATAATAATAATAATAATAAATAAATAAATAAGTTGGTTGATGCTGAGGAGGGTCCATGCTGGACTTATATGATAGGACGGATGCAGACAATGAGGAGATATACAACATGGAGTTCCTTATTAATTAATCACAACTTCCCTGAGGTCCAGATTCCTCAGAAAAGTTAGGTGACCACTCTTGGGCCCCCTGTGTTGGCCACAGTGTATTAAGATGTGCCTAGGCTGCAAATTGAGTAGTGTCCTTGAGTCTTTCTGGCTATGTCCCCAAACTGCAATTCTGACTGTACACTATGTTGTGGTTTGGCCCAGAAACAGGTATATTCCCTTGCTGCCTTATACTTTTTATCAGAGTGATTGTGAAATCCACCCAGCAGCTCTTGTCCGTGGGGCATCAGCATATTATATGGCATGTTAATGGAGCTGGAGAAATAGTGAAGCAAATAACCCATGCAAAAGTAACTAAAGCACAAATAAGGAACATGATATTGACTCTCTTGAATCTCTCACAGAGTGTAGATTTGATGAGGACCTCTAACTCAATGTAAAGTTTGCCTTAATGAAAGCTGTCTCTTACTATCGTCATCCAGGCCCTTACTGAATATGTCCGGAGGTGAGGAACTCATATCCTCCCCTCAACCCATGTATGTCAGTGTTAGACACTGCATTAGTCAGGGATCTGGGGGTTGCAAGTGACACATCAATTTGTTTAAGCAAAAAACAAAAGTTATTAGCTCTCTTGACAAAATTTGAGAAGGGCACATTTCAAAAGTGAATATAAATAAGGTTTAAATATTGGCAATCAATAATTAATTTTTCATCTCTTTCCCTCCTTCCTTTTCTCTTTCATATACATATATGTAAAGCTATTACAACATCACCTGGAACATAGTAAGTGCCCAATATGTGTTACTTGTTGTTACCTTTATTACTTCATAGGGTTAGCAGAAGCAATAAATGAGATAATGCGTTTAGCATGGTTCCTGGTATCACCACCACCACCACCGCTGTTACTACTTCTCTTTCCAATTTTCTCTGTTCTTCTCCTTTAATCTTTCAGAGTCTTTCCCACTTAGTGGAAAACATGGCCATCCGTAACTTCCAAACTCACATGTCCCTGCTTCACAATTAGAAAGCATTTGGGATTTCTTCTTTCTGTTTCTTACGTTCCCCACGTTAGGGAGAAATCTGATTAGCTTAACTTTAATCCAGTGTGCATACCTCTGTGGTCGCAGTGGCCAGGAAGGAAGGATGCCCTCACTAGAACAGTATAGTTGGACCAGAGGGAAGTTCTTCACAGAAGAAGGGAAGATTTGTTAAGCTGACACAACTAGAAAGCTGTTAGAGACATCGGGGGTGATTAGGAGGGCTTTCATACATTTCAACGGAATACTTGTACTTCCGTTTAAGAGTAGTTTGCTCTTCTCCTGAAACACGAAATGAATCAGTTCTTTCTCCTTTGTGACCTTTCAGATATTTAAACGCAGCTGCCATGTCTGACTACTTGGCACATTACAACATTCTACTGACCCAGGTCTCCTGTCTCTGAGTTACTTTCACTCCAATTTTCAGCTCTGACAGGACCCTTGTAGACTTCTTGTTTCCTCCTTTTCTTTAACCTCTGTAATCGCCTTGCCATCTCTCACCCTGCTTTAGGCCCCATAGTTCCCCTTAATCGTTGCTCAGCTAGCCTGGCCTTTGCAGACCAATCACCCAGTATCATGTAAGAATGCAGTCCTTTCAGCAGCAAACAGGTTGGGGAACCCGATAGATCTGTTTTGATGCCTGTGTCTCTCCTACTGAGTAAAAGTATGACCTTGAGAAATTGACTCAGCCTCTTGCAGTGTTGTTGTAAGGATTAGGGACTAGTTATACACAGTCCTTAGCCCAAGGCCTGGCATATAGCAGATATACAATAAACAGTAGCTGTGGTTACCGTCATCATTATTCTTATATCAATTACTGGCATCCCACAGTAAAGGAACATGTGGTTAGAGAATTTATACTCCATCCCGTGCCCATGAAGCAAAAGGCCAGGTTCTTCCTATCCTGGCAAAGCCAGCATGAAAAGGTGACTTGACCACCTAGGCAAAAATTGGACCTTGGGACTTCAATTTCTTTTTCTTGCAGGCCTTAGGTGTCAGTCCCAGCACTTAGGCCACTGGGAATGTAGCAATGGCTTTTCTCTTGTTTTCTACCTCAAGTTTTAAGCCAATTGTCTTGAGGGATATAAAAGCCCTGTTATCCCAAGCTAGGGAATTAGAATGTTGATTCTGTCCAGGTCAGCTCTTAGAGGCTACATAGGTAGAGATGACTCCTGTCTGGGGGCTTTACCAAAAGTGCTAGCTCAACTCATTCAGCTCCATCGAAGAAACATAGTTTTCATATTCCTACTCTGGCTAAATGTCTTGGCATTTGAGGTTCCCTACATTTTGACTGTAGTCTACTTTTCCAACTTTAACTCTCCTTACTCTGTTGTACTCACCTTCTACCCATCCAGAACAGGTTAATTCCCCCTCCTACAACCCACTCTGTGAATAAGCACTTCTGAATATTTTATCACATCGTTACCCCAGTGAGTGACCTGCACCAAACTAAATAAATCCTACCCATCTTTACCACCTTAGCTGTCCATTCATTGCTTTACATCTATCCATCCATCCATTGAAGAAAATTGCTATTTTAGGCATCGAGGATACAGATGTAAACAAGACCAAGTCCCTGGCCTCATGGAATTTACATTCCAGTGTGAGAAACAGACAACAAAGATATAAATAGATGCTCTAATGCCAGGTGTATTAAGTGTTGTACTAAAAATTAAAACAAAATAAGGAAAGAGAAAACGATGTTAGAGTTAGGAAGGGTAGAGATTGACTATGTTGGATATGCTCATTATGGTTCATAGAAGGGAAAGTCATCTTGTCCAAAATGCTCCAATATCTCTGAAAGACAGCAATCCACGGAGACAATGCACTGTTGATCTTAAGAGCACAGGCCTTGGAGCTGGATTGACCTTGGTTTGAATTCCAGCTCAATCACTTGCTGGAATTCAGCTCAACGATGTGACCTTGGCTGACTGACTTACCATCTTAGAGGCTTCTTATTCTTTATCTGGCAAACGGGGATTAGAATAGCACTATTTGTTCCAGCTGTTGGTTGTCGGGAGGATTAAATGAAGTTCTGTCTGTAAAGCTATTACAACATAACTTGGAACATAGTGCTTAATATGTGTTACCTGTTGTTACCTTTATTACTTCATATAGTTAGCATAAGCAACAAGTGAGATAATGTATTTGGCATGGTTCTTGGTATCACTACCATCACTACTACTACTACTATTATGATTGTTATTTTTATTATTGTTTTCTAGTGACAGAAGACTTTTAAGATGGGAAGTTCCTTGTCTTATGAGTTTCCTTTTTTGACAGTCTGTTCACCAAATTGCCCCTTTTCACGTTGAACCAGAACGTACTTCACATAAATATTTAGTTTGTGGTCCCAGATGGACCTGTCAATCATAACCTCCAGAGCTAAGCATCCAGACTAACATAGTTTGGCTCTCCCTGATCATGACAGCCCATGGCACGCTCTCCTCCTCTGAAATCCCCAAGCCACTTTTGTTAATACCACTCACTTGACCTTACCCTTTATTGTTCTGATAGCTATTGCCTTATTATGTTAGTATTTAGTTCAGTCTATACCCAGAACAAAAATGCTCTAGGGCAGGATATTGTCCTACCTTTTCTTTTTATAATCCCCTTGGATGGAACCTCCTCTCTCTCTTTCTTCTCTCTCTCTCTCTCTCTCTCTCTCTCTCACACACACACACACACACACACAACACACCACAGCATAGCATAGACTCAACATTTACACAGTGTCAAGGCCACTGTGTCACTACTGTGAAGGCCACTGCAACCACACTGGGTGACATGAGAACCAACACCATTGCCTCGGATACAAAGGTTGCTTGTGTTTCGCTGGAGCATCTATTATTATGCCAGTTTCTTCCATGTGCAAGTCAAAATTGAGTCTTTTTAAAATGTTCCTGCTGACTCATAATCTTGCTTGTTGTCTTTTCCTCCTCATTTACGACTCTACAATCCATAATGTAGTAAATGATGCAAGATCGCGGCCTAATATTAGGGAAGGAAAGTAGTAATTGAATTCTTAAACTCATGCACCTTTCTGTAGCCTTTGCTTATGATGTTGTTTTTGCCCTGGGCACAGACAGTACATTGAAGGACTGGCCTTCAAACCAGCTTCTCCCATTGCTTTTCTAACGATAAGAGTGAGTAACATTTATTACACATTCACTTTGCCTTCATATATTCTCTACATCTACACTTCCCATGCATGATGTCATTTAATCTTCAGAATCACCCTCTGAATTTGGAACAATTCTTATCCCCACTTTAGGGATAAGAAAATTGAGACTTAGACAAGGAATCTCAATCCCAGAACTAGATTTCTTTTTCTTCTTCTTTCTTTTTTGAGACAGGGTCTTACTCTGTTGCCCAGGTTGGAGTACAGTGGCACAATCACAGCTCACTATAGCTCAAGCGATTCTCCTACCTCAGTCTCCCCAGTAACTGGTACTACAGGCATATGCCACCACACCCAGCTAATATTTTTCTTGATTTTTTTTTTTTTTTTTTGGTAGAGACCTTTTTTCACCATGTTGCCCAGGCTGGTCTCAAACTCCTGGACTCAAGCAATCCAGCAATCCACCCGCCTTGGCCTCCCAAAGTGCTGGGATTACAGGTGTGAGCCACAATGCCAGGCCCAAGAACTATATTTCTTAACTACTCCCCCATATCAGGACCTGTGTGACAGTGAGATAATTTTTGAGGTTCTTTTCTCTGTGATGCAGCCTCTGGCCATGTGTTCATTTATAGTTTCAAGTAGAAAGTGAGTTACTGTCAGCAGGCCAGAAATAGAAGACTTTGGGAAATTTCTTTTATCTATGATATTAGTTTACAAAGTTTAGACCCTGATTTAAATAGGCATCATACTCCCAAATTAAGATTGATGAGACAAACTAGAACAAATGTATCTATGATTGCAGGATCAGTCATAGGGTTTCCTTGATACAAAAATTCTCTCCTATCTTTTGATATTTCAGTTTGATTAGGAAAAATTCATTGCATACACAAATTTTTAGGCACATAGCTAAGGCATAAGATAAGATATATATGTGGATCCACTGGTTAAAACGTTAAATGTGTGGCTTGTTTCATCATTAAAGTCCCTCTAATATGCATTTATTTGCTTCCCAGAAGAATTTGATCTGATCGTTGTTCTACCAACCGCACACACTTGATGCTTCTCTGACCTTATCTGCTGCTACTCTCTGCCTTGCTTATTCTCCCCTTACTGTTCACAGGGAAAATGTACCAAGCACTGTGGGACTGAAGTTCTGTTCCTGCCCTCAGGGAACTTCCCATTTTGTTGAGGTGACAAGATTATACATACGGGATTGTTTGACAATTTGGAGCTACACAGTAGTGCTATTGAGAAATAGGGCAGGTCTTAAGAGGAGGATTTAGAGTAGCCTTTTCAGAGGAGATGAAGGACTTGAACTGGAGATTGGATTTGGTTGGTGGAGTAAATGGATGGGTTTACAAGTCTGGGAGGTGGAGTAGGCATTGGAAGACCAAAGACAGCATAAAGGAAGAACTTTTTAAAGTTATCCAATTATATCCTACTATGTTTCAAACCATCTTGAAGGCATGATGCTGGGAGGAACCTAGCATGTGGGTGGACTGGTCTGATACACTTACCATTTTTCCTTGGTGTATATTATATGAGTTTCAAACAGTATTTTAATGTGGCGCCTCAGGATTGACACAGGTGATTTCTATTCCCACACTGCCAGTGATGGCCCAACTGTGATGTTCCTCCAGGGCCTCTGAAACACCCTGTGCCATCAGGCTCAGCAACCCCAAGGAAAACCTTGGAAGGGAGCACATATTGCTTCTTTTCCAGTAAAAACAAGTCTGGTTTTTTTGTTTTTTGTTTTTTTTTTCCTTCCACCTTTTGTTTTAGGCTCAGGGAATGCATATCCAGGTTTGTTATGGGGGAAATTGCATGTTGCTGCGGTTTTGTGTACAAATTATTTCATTACCCAGGTAGCAAGACTAGTACCCAATAGGTAGTTTACCAATCCTCACCCTCCTCCCATCCTCCATCCTCAAGTAGGCCCCTGTATCTATTGTTCCTTTATTTATGTCCACGTGTACTCAGTGTTTAGCTCTCAATTATAAGTGAGAACATGTGGTATTTGGTTTTCTGTTCCTGCATTAATTAGCTTAGGATAATAGCCTCCAGCTGCATCCATGTTGCTACAAAGAACATGATTTCCTTCTTATTATGGCTGTGTAGTATTCCATGGTGTGTATGGAATAACATTGTATCACAGTTTCTTTATCCAGTTCTCCATTGATGAGTTTCTAGGTTGATTTTATTTATTTCCTACTGTGAATGGTGCTACAATGAACATAGCTGTGTGTGTGCCTTTTTCCTAGAACGATTGATATTCCCCTTTAGGTATATACTCAGTAATGAAACTGATGGATCAAATTCTTATGAGGATGGTCAGGGAAGTTATTCTCACTTTACTGAAGAGGAAATTGATGTTCATGTGCTAAGACACAAAGATGTGATTTTTAAAATATTACATAGATAACAGGTATTAAACAATATATATTATATATGCATATATACACACACACAGATATATTATAATGTGCTAACTTCAGCATTTCTGCAAGCTTTAACCTAGCCAAGGTGCCTGATCTGAGATCAAATTGGATTTTCATTACCTTTTGGCCTAATGAACCACATACACCTGCCCTTCTCTTAGGCTTGGCTCTTGCTAATTATCTCTCTCAATTTGATGTTCTTCTCTTCTCACTGTGTATGTCATTTTTAATAAGACAAAACCGTGTTTGGGAGAGGTTTATGGGCAAGAAGAAAAATAAGACGATCACTAACAACTGGCAGCAGGTTATAATGCCAAGATCATCTACAACATTTTAAATGACATGCTGAACTGTGTGCTGAATTGCACCATTTTCCATTAATTGCTTTCAGCCAGAACAAGAGGAACAAGTAAGAATGGGTTGAGAAAGCGACCTGATCATAATGTCTGCTATTTATTGGGCACCCATTGTGTGCAGACACTGTACTCAATCCTTACATTTTTTTTTTTCATTTAAACCTCATACTATTATTATCACCATTTTACAGAAAAATAAATGGAAGCCTGTAGAGGTTAAGTAGGTGGCTCAAGAAGATATAACTAGTAAGTGATGGAGCTGGTGGTCAGGAATTTATATATATAAATGTATATATAATAGTTCATTGGAAGAAAGCTTTCATCACGAGTCAAATGCTTATGGGTAAAGAAAAATTGGAGACCAGCTGTAAGACCAGACATTTACTTCCAGTGCCAATCAATATTGTCACAATAGCAGGTGTAGAAATGATTGTGGGGACAGATTTCTTACACACAAAAAATGTATCTTTTAAAATTTAATTTGTATGGCTATTTGAATGTGCAGTAATAAAAAGTAGAAATACACACATAGAAGAAGTAACTTTAGAGCCTTCACAAAACCCTCCTGTCTGAAAGGATATCCTCTACCCAATTGTCATGTCAGAAATTCTTTCCTTAGTAATTAATATCCTTGCATAGTTTTTTTTAGGTGTCATCTTAATGTGGACAACATTCCTCACATATCAGATTTTGTCACATATCAGATTTCATCAAAATTGAGTTTGTCTTTTCACATTTACTCCCCCTTCTTCCCTCTCCTGAGATAACTTAGCGTCCTCACTCCACTCTTTACTTAAGCACTGAATCTCACTTCATTATCTCTCTTTCATCAGCACTTCTCCATTCTGTGACTCTCTGTTCCTTGATACCTTGTTCTCTAAAGCTGACAGTGGGTGATCACAGGTCAGTTATCAGATGGAATCCTTTAGCCGTAGATAATATGATTTTTCTGCTTCTTAGAAGACAGTGTCATAATAGTTAAGCAGCAGGCTGATTGCATGTGTTTTCATCACCTGAATTGTAGTATATCCAGATAGAGGGTAGTTTGGGGGAGGGGGATTCTTTTAGATTCTGCAGGAGCTTTTCCCCATACTTAAATCACGGTTTCCCTTCCTAATGCATAAAGCTGATTCTGCTTGGAAGAGGGAAGCCGGCCTTTCATTTTCCACCTGACACCTCATGATAGATGGAAATGTCCCTTCCTCTTCTCTTTCTTATCTCTCAGCATCCTTCTTCTCTGAACAAATGAGCATTCGTGACCCTTGGTGAGTCAATTTCATTTAAACAGAAGGCCAGATACAGCCCAGTGTATTCAATTATTTTATCATCAATTCCCTTTTCGGCAGCATCTTTCTCCCAAGAGTCAGAGATCACTTTACAAACTGTATTGGCAACATTATTGCAAGTCAGAGCACAGTGACCTGCATCTGAGGACAGTGATTTAAGAGACAGTGAATATGAAAAGACAAATTTGATTTTGATGAATGAATGACAAGAATTTTGTGTGTTATCAACATAAGGTGACACCTAGAGAAACCAGTTCAACAAGTACATCACCACTGAAGGAATTTCAGGCAAGTCAGTTGGTGTTGGGGCAGTTAGGAGCTCAGCAATTCATTTCACACTCTCCATCAAATGATTAATTATATAAATGCACTAATTCAAGATACTTATTGAGCTTTGGCTATCACCAGAACCCTGGGCACAGGGTGCTGGAGATACAAAAGTTTAAGTGAATAAATGAAGGAAGCTGGCAATGGTGAAAAGGAAGGAATGAAGGAAGGGAGGGAGGGAAGCAAGGAGGGAGGACAGGAGGGACAGAGGGAGGGAGGGAGGGATTGTTAGCTTTAGTAATTGAATAATTTGTCTCTGACAGGAAGGGTTGGCCTTCCAAGCTGAACCAAGCTTTCTTAGTACTTCTCAATAATTAAAATAATTGAGCTATATGACTAAAAATTTGCAAGTGGAAATTTCTGTTCATGTTCTGTGATTGCTATAGGTTTATAAAGCAAAAATTTTAAAACTTAGAAAGAACCACGTTATGGCTTTGAGTCAAAGACTTGGACAGTTTTTTCACCTGAAAAAACAGAATCTAGACTCATGAGGAGTTAGGTAAGTTCACAGGAATTAGCAGACAGGAATTCCAAGAGCAGCACAGACCTTTCTGTACTAATGTTTCAAGCCAACCCACATACTGCAGTTGCTGAGCCGCCTAGACTTTCAGCGGAAATGTAAAGACGAGAAAGATATTTGGCTTCTAACATCCCCTGAGTCTGTTTCAGTTTCCTTTTTTGCAAACGTTTATCAACAGTTGTTCATAAGACTTTCTCAATAACCAAAAAACGCAACAGGCAGCCAGAAGAGATGGCCTCTTCACAGCATACAGACAGCCACAAGATACCACCAGAAAAAAATACAATAAGATACATCAGGTAGATGCATAGAGGGGCTGTAGTGGTTTATGCAGAGTACATTGATCCAACTCCTAGACATGGAAAAATCCACATATTTAAGTAGCCTCCTTAAAATAAGTTGACTTTTCAGTAAGCAGTTTGGCCAACTGCTAGCGTACAGTGAAAGGAATAATTTAAGATTTAACCTTGGCCACAACTTGATTCTGCAAACATGTACAGAAGAAACAGAATGCTTTCCCTTTCCTTTTTACTGCCTCCTGCAATCAGTGGTTTGCCCAACCAAATTTTAAAAATTGGAGAAAACGGGTCTTTGGAAGAACTAGCTAGAAATAGGCTACAGCCAGACCTCCTAACTAATCCGTTGAAGGATGACTTCTCATTCTTTTCCAGGCTTTCCTTTGATTCAGTGTTTGAAAAATCAGGCAAACTAGAAGATTATTATTATAACCACTGTTATAAGTCATTGTAATTGTTTATAATTTAGTTTTACATGATTACTGATTCACTTGTATTATGTTCTTATTGGGTGCCAGGTGTCGTACTGCCTGTTGCCTGTATAATTACTAACAATAACAAAAATCACTGCAAGGTTGGTAGTATTCTTCCTGTAATTTGTAGAAGAGAAAAATTTAGACTCAGACAAGTGCAAATGACTTACTCGAAGTCCCACAGCTGTGAAGTTGCATGGCCAGGGACTTAAATGCGTGAGTCTGTCTGGCTGCAATGCCTGGGCTATTTCTTACCACACCATGTTTAATGAAACTAGAACACTGCCCTACACAATAAAACAAGGATATATCTTTAGTGCCATTCTAGTCTTTTGCTGGGTAATGAAGCATTAACAGCATAACCCCTGGAAGAAATTTCCATTTTTTATTTTCCTTTGGAATTATCTGCCTTGAAGGTCCATAGTAAATTGAAGTGCTTACACGTTGCTTCTTCTATGGGCAGATTTATAACATACATATTTTGTATGTCATATATATTATATACTGTATTCTGGGTCCTGTGAAGTCAAAGGCCCCCCGATCCATGAATCTGGCTTTTCCAGACAGCAAATAACTTCACCATCCCTTTCCCTCTAGTCTTTACAATTCCTGCAGGAGCCAGATGCTTTAGAAAACAGATCCTTTGTATTGAATTTCCACACTGCAGTTCCCAGACCACGGAAGGATGAAGACCAAATTTTTTGTGTTTTGTCATCTCTATTTATGTGGATAGATATATATTTAGAACAAGTTAAAAAGGAGGGAGGAAAAAAAAAAAAAGCCCACTCCAAAACAAACGACTTCCTGATCTAATACAGAGGATGCAGGGGACTCTGCCGTCAGTAGAATGCACAGGATGTCCACTGTTGCCACAACAGAACTTATTTGAGTAGAATCAAACTAATTTATCTGAGAGGATGCCTGGTTGCACAAGAGAAAGGGGAGTGAAAGGTTTGAGTTATTTAGAAAAGCAAACAGTTATTCTTTAGCAGGCATCAAACACTTTAACTCTGGCAAACAAGTCCATTCAAGAGCTCATCACATAGAAAATAACTAGCAATGCATAATGTATCTTTTCTATGAGGAAACAGTAGAGGAAGAAAGAAGAAAAAAATAATTTTTATATCTACCCAGAGACAACCATGTTTAAAAATTAGTACATTGTTCTAGATTATTTTGTGTGTATATACATATGTGTGTATGGGTATGCCTTTTTTTATATTTTAATTTTAAATTTATGTTAAGTTCATGGGTGCATAGGCAGGTTTGTTTTATAGGTAAACTTGTGTCATGGGGTTTGTTGTGCAGATTATTTCTTCACCCAGGTATTAAGCCTAGTCACCATTAGTTACTTTTTCTGACCCTCTCCTTCCTCCCACTCTCCACCCTCCCAAAGGCCCCAGTATGTGCTGTTCTCCTCTGTGTGTCCATGTGTTCTCATTTAGTTCCCATTCATAAGTGAGAACATGGGCTGGGTGTGATGGCTCATGCCTGTAATCCCCGCACTTTCGGAGGCTGAGGTGGGCGGATCAATTGAGGTCAGGAGTTTGAGACCAGGTGGGCCAACATGGTGAAACCCCATCTCTCCTAAAAATACAAGAATGAGCCAGGCATGGTGGTGCACACCTATAGTCCTAGCTACTCAGGAGGCTGAGGCATGAGAGTTGCTTGAACCCAGGAGACGGAGGTTGCAGTGAGCCAAGATTGTGCCACTGCACTCCAGCCTGTGTGACAGAGCAAGACCCTATCTCGAAAATAAATCAATAAATAAGTGAGAACATGCAGTATTTGGTTTTCTGTTCCTGCATTAGTTTGCTAAGGATAATGGCCTTCAACTCCATCCATGTCCCTGCAAGGGACATGATCTCATTCTTTTTTATGGCTGCATAGTATTCCATGGTGTATATGGGGTATGCCTATTTTAAAAATAATAATAAATAAGACCATATGATATATTCTGTATTTTAACCTGCCTTTTTTTTCTTTTTACTTAAAAATACACCATGGACATTTTTCTCTGAAAAAACAATTCATTGCTTCTGAGTATTCTGTGCCTAGAGCTACAACAATTGTTGGCTGTGCATGTTGCTTCCTATTACAAACCATTCATAATGGCATCCTTGTGACTCACTGAACCCTTGTTCACTGCATTCCAGCCTGAGTCCACTGACTTCCTTAGGATAAATTAATTAAAGCTGCAAGAATGGACTAAACACCATGCACATTTTCAAGATGATTAAACTGTTCCTGGAAACATGGTTTCAGTCTATAGCCTGAATATAGAAAATGCCATTTCTCCTATATCCAGTAACACTGAATGTTTATGATACTGAATAACAGAAAGAAATCATTATTTTGAAAGCTGCCTGTCTATTCATCTTGATATCATAGTAAATGGCACAATTAATCTTAAGGGAAGACTGTAAGTTTTATTTAGAAAAATGCCCGCTTGGCTTATTTAGATGTGAAAAGCTAAAGCTGGGGTAGGTAAATTTTTTCCGTAAAGAGCCAAAGAGTAAATATTTTAGGTTTTGTGGGTTATAAGATCTCTGTTGCAGCCACAGTTGACCCTTGAACAACATGGGGCTTGGGGCAATGATCTCTGCACTATTGAAAATTCACATGTAACTTTTGACTTCCCACTCACTTAACCACTAATAGCCTACTGTTGACCAAAGCCTTACCAATAGCATAATCAATTAACATTTATTTTGTAGGTTATATATATTATATACTGTATTTTTACAATGAAGTAAGCTAGAGAAAAAATGTTATTAAGAAAATCATATGGAAGAGAAAATATATTTACTATCATTAATTGAAAGTAGATCATCATGCAGGTCTTCATCCTCGTCATCTTCATGTTGAGTAGGCTGACAAGAAGGAGGAAGAAGAGGGGTTGGTGTTGCTGTATTGGGGTGGCAGAGATGAAAGAAAGTCCAAGTATAAGTGAACCTATGCAGTTCAAACCTATGTCAAGGCGCAACTCTGCTCAACTCTGCGGTGGCACTAAGCCTTCGTGGATAATGAGTGTGCCTGTGTTCCAATAAAACTTTATTTACAAACACAGATGGATTGAACCCACAGAGCTGGGGTGCACCAACGCCTGGGATAGACCACCGGGCATGGTCTGTAAGGATTAGATTCAGACCAAAACAGCAATAATAGGGTACATGATGGAGTAACTCTTGGGAGGAGAGGCAGCAGTTAGAGGCAGTAAAGATATGGGGGCAGTGGGACAGGACTTTGGGGTGAGAAAGAGTGTCCAGCGTCATGGCAGCTGGTAAGGATTACAGAAAAAACCTTCCAGAGAGAAATTCCCTATGGTGTGGGTGGGTGGCTGAAGAAATTCAGCTGAGGAATTGCATCATGTCTAAAATTAATTTCAAGATATTTCCTGTTTTGCTCCAAATAGGAGTTCTCTTCCATGTTTCTAAAGCCTTCAGTAAAATGTTACTGACGAATGAGGGAGCTAGGAAGGGCTCCTCCCATGGAGTAGGTGGAAAGAGAAACATCCCCAGGAGGTGTCATGGTGGGTGGAGTGTCTGAGAATTAATCTAGGTGAGGGAATCCAGACAAACTGTGACAGGAGAATGTAATTCTGCTTCTCTTCTGGAACTTTCAGAAGTCCCCCGGGGAATGCTGGCTTCTCTTCACCTGAAGGATGGGGCTATATCGGGCAAGGTTCTGGCAGGAAATGGATGGAGTGCTGGAGTAGAGGTGTGACCCAGGTTAGGTAACTGACCAAGATGGGGATGATGTCAGGGACTAGTGACAGTGGGGAGCCATCAGCACCCCAAGCATGGGAGGCCAGAGAGGGAGATGCATCACCAGGGGCTGATGAAAGCTGCAGGCAGCGAAGACTCTCCACTCTGCCCCACTGCTAACACTTGTAGCTCTGTGCAGCCAAGATCAGAGAGGACATGTAGCTGGGAAGGACAGTTAAAATAACCACTGAGACCTCTTTTTATTCCACGTTTGTTCTTCTACCTATGGTCCTAATGTCTGGACCAAATAGAAGTCAGAGGACAAGTGAGACTGGTTAATGGAGCCCACAGAGGTCAGTCTCTTAGGACATCAAGAAAGATGATGGATTTGGGGGCAAGAAGTTGTCATGGAGAGTAACTAGCCATTTTATTTGGATAATAAAAGAAAGCTGTGGAACTTGGGATATCTATATTATTAAAATCTACCAAATTATGGTATTATATTATTTCATGTAATATATGATTGTATTATTATTTTTAATGTGGCAACAATATTAGGTGCTTTGGACATAGAGGAAGAGACAGCGATACAAATACAAATCATACAAATGTGATTTGCAGTTGCCGCATGTTTTGGTTTTAGGAGTCTGAAATATTCTCCAGCTTAATCCATGTGTAGTATCTATTCAAAGTTTCTTTTGTCCAGAAAAACCCTACCAACACTTAAGAATAATAAAATATTAAAATAGAAGGAAAAATGATTCCCACTGAGTTCCTCTGCAATTATAGCAATGCGTCATATTCACTGGTAAAAATGAAGTTGAATTTATGCCACGTCAAACATACTAAGAGTAACGGAAAGGTTTGCATTTGTATTCTGAGGGGGTGAGAATGATCCATCTTCTGCAGATGAATCAGCTTCCAGGGTTGGTAGAGGGGCCAAGACAAATGACAGCTCGTGATTGTTTTCTTGTGGAGCTCAAGGAATCTTTGTACATTTTTCTGTTGCAGCAAATTGCATTGCTAACATTGACCTTCATTTGCTTAAATGGATGCATTAGTTTTTAGAAGGAAATGAGAGGTGCTAGTTAATTTTTAGTGTAAGAGATGTAGACGCACTCTTCCAAGGATTGATTTAATCAGCTTCTCTTCCCAGTGGAACTGGAAATAAATCGAAGTGAAGACCTGATTTCCCCATCCCATTAACTTCTTGTATGAGGGATTCCCTTGCAAAAAAGGGTCACCCAGGCTGGAGTGCAGTGGCACAATCATAGCTTACTTCAGCCTCAAACTGCTGGGCTCGAGCGATCCTCCTGCCTCAGCCTCCCAAGTAACTGGGACCACAAGCATATGCCACCATGGCCGGCTAACTAATTTTTATTTTGTGTAGAGACAAAGTATCCTATGTTGCCCAGGCTGGTCTTGAACTCCTGGCTTCAAGCGATCCTCCTGCCTCATCTTCCCAACCTGTTAGGATTACAGGCATGGGCCACTGCACCCAGCCCCAAATTAAATTTGTATTTAAAAAAAAAATGACGTTTTCTTGTATTGGGCCCTGTGATATAATGGTAGTGGGCTCTGTACTTTAGTGTGAGACACACATGTTTAGGAAGAGATTTAGGCTATTTCATTGCCACCTGCCAACATTGTAATGATGACAGCCAGAAAAACCCCACACTTCTAAAAGTGCCTCTGCCATTAGACCACCTGCTTTTTATTGAATGTTTTATCCATAGCTTGAAAGGGGGTTTTACTTTATCAGGAAACAGGGAATTACTACTTCTACCTTTGCTGCAAATCAAACTCCATTAGATTTTCATCTTCCTTCACTGATGGACAACCCTTTAAACACAGGTCTTTGCATGACCCTTTACTCAACTTTCCATTAATATAGTCCAATCACACCCGCCTGCATTGCAGATATCAGTTAACACGAGTAATGCTGGCCAGGTATCAAGAATGTCAATCAAGAAACCAAGGAAAGGGTGTTTGGTAATTACGAAACCGTGTTTTATAATTACCTCTGTGCTATGTGCAATTTCCTGACCCCAAATGATAATAAAACACAGTCATCCAATTACACAGTCAGCCAGTCTACGAGATCTGTGTCCTTTGAAGATGAAACTTCACTAGGATTGTCCTCACATATTTGGCCCCTACCAATCAGAAGTTTCCTTGTGGAACAACTGAGCAGAAAAACCCATAAAGAAGAATTTCTGTTCTATAGTAGTCACTGACTTGCTTTCAGAGAAATGGTAGTCCCTGTGGTGGCCTCTAAAGGTCCTCCAGAGAGCGCCCTGTAGTAGACTCCTACCTCACTTCACTTTTTTCTAGAAATCTTACTTTTGCACACTTGAAAGTCTCTGTACCTCTTCTCTTCTCATTTTCAAAAATATGAATTTTTGAAATTCATATCTGGCTTTTTGCTGGTCCCCAGGGATCACTACTGGTTTCACTTGTCCCTCCCCAACACTCCCAAGGTGTGAGTTGATCTGTCCTCCCCACTGAGACCCAGAAGAGAGCCCTGGTTTAGTGTTTAGAGATGCATGCAGTGTTTAGCACCTTCTTTGTGTAAACTTCTGTATCTAAAAAATAACCTATCAGTCTGTTAATTTCTGGAAAGAGGAAGGAAATGTCTTACTATAAAGAGGCATATTCATGATTCCAATCTGTAAAGGGACCATTTAAATAAAGCTCCTGAGAGGAACAACTGAATGAAACACTGCACATACATCTTAGAAGAGTTCACCAATGTGAAAGGTGGAGAACTTATGCTGTACCCTCAACTGTAGGAGGAAGCTCAGCAAGCAGTCCTGAGCTGAGACAGGGATGCTCAGGTGCCATCCTGTGACTCGATCTTTTTGCTTCCCGTAAGAAATAAATCATAAATAAATCGCCTCAGACAAATCTGATGCTTTCAGTTGCTTACACCCTCCAGAAGAGGCGAGCCAGTCACCTGCCCCAGTAACTTATCCCTGAGTCATTCTGGGTTGGTACACTTTTACTGATATTTCATGAAAATCCTTTTTATTGCTTTTTGAATCAATGGAACACAACATCCAAGATAATCAAGAAAATCTTTTTGAAAGGCACAGCTTTCCACCTCAAATTTTTTTTTTTTTTTTTTTGAGACGGAGTCTCGCTCTGTCACCCAGTCTGGAGCGTAGTGGCGGGATCTCAGCTCACTGCAAGCTCCGCCTCCCGGGTTTACGCCATTCTCCTGCCTCAGCCTCCCGAGTAGCTGGGACTACAGGTGCCCGCCACCTCGCCCGGCTAGTTTTTTGTATTTTTTAGTAGAGACGGGGTTTCATCATGTTAGCCAGGATGGTCTTGATCTCCTGACCTCGTGATCCGCCCGTCTCGGCCTCCCAAAGTGCTGGGATTACAGGCTTGAGCCACTGCGCCCGGCCTCTCAAAATGGTTTTACTTAAGCCAGGGGCCATAAGATGGCAGGCAGTGCTTTGCTTTGCTGTCAGAGGAATTGATTTTTCTTTTTAAGTTGAACGTCTTTGATTCTGTTCTCCTGTTTTCATGGGCCCTATTATTTCCTACAGTTGTTCATCCAGACCATTCACATGTGTATTCTACCTGCCCATCCCCTATGGATTAAACTTTTACTCTCTCAACTTTATTTATAAAACACAATATTTATATGGCTATTTCTGTATCCCTTACACATACCCTACCTCAATACTGACCCTGGAATACTTTGGAGAATAGAGTTGAAGGCTTTGCGTGTCACATACAGTCTTTACGGCATACTCCACCTCCTTCTTCCCACTTTCTCCTCTTCCTTCTCTATTTCTCCTTCTTCTCCTTATTTTTCTTTTTTACAACCTTTAAAAATGTAAAAACTATTCTTAGCATGTAAGTCCTACAAAACTAGGCCAACAGCTGAATTGGCTATAGTTTGCTGACCACTGAGAAATGAAAGTTGAGAAGACACTTAGATTCATGTTTTAAAAAATTAGGAGGAGGTAAAATACCATACTTCTTGGGTGTTTGTGTGTGTGTGTGTGTGTGTGTGTGTTTGTTTTGAGAGGGAGTCTGGCTCTGTCACCCAGGGAGGCGAGAGTGCAGTGGCGTGATCTCAGCTCACTGCAACCTCTGCCTCCCAAGTTCAAGCAATTCTCCCACCTCAACCCCCACCACCCCCCCGAGTAGCTGGGACTACAGGGGCTTGCCACTGGACCCAACTAATTTTGTATTTTTAGTAGAGACAGGGTTTCGTCATGTTGGCCAGGGTGGTCTTGAACTCCCAACCCCAGGTGATCTGCCCACCTCGGCCTCCCACAGTGCTGGGATTACAGGTGTGAGCCACCACAACTGGCCACAAAACACTATACTTCTAACCACATATATCTGAGTCTGAATTCATAGAACATGAATCAAAATTGCCTAGAAATGCTTAAAACAAAGAACGAAAATCAATGACTAGTTGCCATGAAGACTTAGTAAACCTGGACATGAATTTCTGATATGATCATGTGAGGTTAATGTTTCATCTGAAAGGAAGAGAGCTGTATAAAGTAGAAGTGGATACATCGGACACCAAGAAGATGCATCCTTCTGTGCAAACTCACTGCCTGACATTAGGGTGTGGACAGGACTGATGTGATGTTATCGTGCTAGTGATTAAAATCGCGGGCTGTGGGATCAAATCCTTGCTCAACCACTGGCTAGCTGGATGTAACCAGTCTTAAGCTCTCTGGGCTTCAGTTTCCACATCTGTGAAATGACTGTCATCATTGTAACCACTTCCTAGTGGTTGTGTGCTGTTGAGAAGATTAAAAATGCTTGATACGTTTGGGTAATAGAATGTGTTAAAGTTTTTTCTTTTTCTTTTTCAACTTTATGTGCTGTAAAACAAAAAAAATAAGAAGTGATTTTAAAAAAAAAGAAGAAAAGAGCTGTGTTTGGATGTGCCTACAGGCCGCCCATCATTCTCCCTTCCGGACAAAGTCTAAATCAGTTTTTCCATTTGGGCCCGAGCTTCCTATTTGCTGCTATGGAGACTGTTGTGGAATGCCTGGAGCTGCTTAACATAAGGCTTAATTACCTATGGCCTGTGAGCCAGTTCCAGTTCCCCACCTCTTTTTTCTTTATTTGCCTGGGAGTTAGGCTGTGTTGATTGTTTGCTGTAACTGTAGATGTCAGAAGCTAAAATTTCTTCTGGAGCCCTCTTTTCTTCTACCTCAAGTGCTTAAAATATGCCTGACAGATGGAAATGCTCCGTAAATATTAGTTATTATTATTGTGATTACTCTTTTTGTTTCACTGCAAAATCAATGAAAGGAAATTGATAATTTTCTTCTGAGAGATCATATTCTAGAAGAAAGATGCCACGGTGATGGAGGATCTGAACCTGGATGCTTCATTCTATATAAAATATAACATGTGCCAAGTTCTTGACTGTGTCAGCTTCATGGCTCAGAAGGTGGAGGAAGTGATGAGGGCAGCAGCTGCTATGGACCATCTTGTCTTCAGCCAAATACATAAGAGGTGCATCACTTTTCTTCCAGCTGTCCTCCTGCCACTAAAATTAAAGAATCTAAGTATCCACCCTCTGGCAAAAACAGATCATGGAAAAGAAGCAAGTAACTGCTTTCCTACTGAATTTCTCTTAGGGCCATTGACTGATTTCCCCTGGGTATAGATGGGTTACTCCAAGAACATGGGGTCATGTATAGCTGTGTCATTTTTAATCATGCCAGCTCTGACTCTTCCGTTAAGTTTGTAATTTGAATATGCCACATGGTATTTATGATCCTCCTCTTCCTCACCAATAAAATGGGAGTAATAGCGACACTTCCCCACCTGGGCAGAAGGCAAAAATGTAAAGAAGAGTTAAAAAGCACTCCCCAAGCCCAAGTGCTTTGTAAATATTTAATACTTACTGAGTAGTTAAGGTAAATCTCAGGAGAGTGTGGAGCCCACCATGAATCTTTTTGTTATGACAGCTCTTTAGATGTGTTTAATTCCCCAGTCCAAACACAGGGAACCCTGAACTTTTCTGACCACTTCCTCTTGTCTTATTTTCCTGCTTCTACTATGCCCAAATATTTCCCATCTACCATTAAATGACAGTTCATTCGAATTCCTCTACAAAAGATACTTTTAGTTTATTAGGATCCTTGATGGGCTGCTCTCTACTTTGAGTTCCTAAATGCTTGTACAGAAAAACTTAGGTTTCTTGGGAAATTCCCTTTCTGGACAAAAACACCTCTTTGTATTTGAAGAGGACTGAATGCCATTGTCTGAGAACAACCCCCATTGTTGGAAGTCCTCACTTCTCATTAGGCTAGCTCATTTCCACAGAAAAGCTCAAATAATTTTCTTTCAACTTCACAACCCTACTGGGCCCTTGAAACTAAGCAGATTTTATACTGTTCTCCTGATGAAGGTTTGCTGGTTGATAGGAGGGGTCTAGGTAAACTGAGTATAAATAAATGGGTAAAAAAAAAAAAGCCTTTTAAATAATGCATTGGGGTTTTTCCAGAGTAACTCTGTTTTCTCTTGAAATTACTAGAGTTTTTCAGTAAACATTTGCCTGGATACATTTTCACAGAGGAGTTTGCCACATTCTGAGGACCTCATTGGCTCCCACTGTTCATTGCTATGCCCATCTCACACCCACTTCAACTGTCAAACAGAAGAACAATTCTTATTAACAGTGATTTGCTTTGCAGTTTTAGTTTATTTCTAAATTGCAGACATGGTTGATGACTGAAGTTGTTTTAGTGACTGTTTATGGGAACAGAGCAGAGAATAGATTCAGGAATTCTCGAGGCTGCCATGTGTATGGTGAAAAATAGAAATAAAAACCATGCCATTTTGCTTAAAAAGAAAAATCCCCAGAAATCTTAATGGTGATACATGCAATCTGAGGTTAGATAGCTTATATTTGTATGTGCTTTGCAATTTTCTTAGGACTTTTTTGTACATTATCTTCTCAGCCTTAAAGTACTGGTTTTGAGGTTTTTGGTTGATGACCTCCAGTAATAGCTGTAGAAGATAGAGCTAGGATGGATGATTGTGAGTTATAGGGAAGAACACTGTTACATTAGGTAGGAAGGAAGGAAGGAAGGAAGGAAGGAAGGAAGGAAGGAAGGAAGGAAGGAAGGGAGGGAGGGAGGGAGGGAGGGAGGATGGGAGGGAGGGAAAAGTTCAATCACTCAGCCTCTCTGAGACTTGCTTTCCTTTTATAAAACATGAAGATAATAATAATTCTTACCCTATCTGTCCCATAAGGTCTTGGATTACCTGCAGTAGACTCCACATTAAAGTATTGCTTCATCCAAAGAGTACTTTAGAAGTTTTAGCGGGTGTTATTGCTTACATTATTATGACTCAGGAAAAGTTGATGTCTTCATCTGTTCAAGATGCCCTAACAAAATATCATAAACTGTGTAGCTTATATACAACAGAAATTTGTTTCTCATGATTCTGGAGGCCGTGAAGTCCAAGGCAGATTTGGTGTCTGGTGAGGGCCCACTTATGGTTTATAGAAGGTGTCTTCTTGCTGTGTCCTCATAGTAGGGGGAAGCTCTCTCTCTCAGGCCTCTTTTATAACAGTACTAACCTCATTCATGAGGGTTCTGTCCCTACGACCTAGTCAACTCTCAAAGGCCCCCTTTTCTACTACTATCACCCTGGGAGTTAGGATTTCAATATATGAATTTGGGGAGGACACAAACATTCAGACCATAGCAGTTGGTCCACTCAAGATTGTTTCATTCACTGGCCTACTGTGCTATAAAGTTCCCACTTTGGGAAGATAACACACGAACTCTATAGCATTTATGGACATATCAACTGGATTGGCTCAGCCACTTATGTATTGCCTTCTTAGGAGACCTAATAAAAGTGAAAAACAGGATTATATATTATGACAATTGAAAGGGGTGGATAAAAGCTCTGAATTAGAGGATAACAGAAAAGAAATGAGGATTGCATTGCAAGGTAGGTGGAGAGTATGCTGAAGCCAGACTTCACCAAGACATACCTTGACATGGCTGGCCCCAGGTTTGCCCTCGGCCATACAAATCAATAGCTGCTGTGTTCTCCTAAGTGACTTCTGAACTCTAATCTCTGCATATTGCTTGTGATTAGATCTTTCTGAGCTTGTTTTGGTTTTCATTTTCTTCTGTCAAAAATTGCTAGTTCATAAGATATGTTAGAGTTGTACACAAATTGCTTTTCTTTCCTTTCTTAGAAAATGCCAATAGAAGGAACATACACTACGCAGTCATGAGATTTCTTTGAACTGAGAACAAATATCTAGCTGTCTATCACTTCTTTGGTGCTTCATAGTTGACAAAGTGATTTTTCATGCTGTATATAATTTATTTAGTGCATTAACTCTGAAGTAGGTAACCCCAGTATTTTTAGGAAAATGAAGGTAATACATACCTACCTTGCAAGGTTGAGAGGATTAAATGAGACATTTGTAAGCAACTTTTCACAGCCGCCTGGCATAGAGAAAAGTCTTATTTTTAATACCGATATTTTATGGATGAAGAAACAAATTCAAAGGATGTGTGATATGTTCAAGGTCACAGAACAAGTTGAAGATGGATCTATCACTTGGACTGCCACTCCACCGTGCTAACATCATGTTGATGAACAGTCAAACCATTTGATATTTAAGTTTAAATTCCATGTTTCAAATTGTTGAGAAAGAAAGTGAGAGAAAGAAGGAAAGAGAGAGAGAGATGGAGAGAGAGGAGTTTAAGAACATTGATGGGCTAAGACACAGGTAAGACATGTTGAATACCTCACCCAGGGGTGATTAGGATATCACGTAAAAATGATGTGTGCCTGTGGCTCAGGTGTGGTTATGTAATCGAAAGGGCTGTGGGAATGAAATGCATTTAATTTTCCTCCAGCTCCCTGCTTCTAAGGCTTCAGTGTTTGAGTTCTGCCACACCAGCCTTTGCATATTAATAGATGGTTGGCTATCCCTGGGGAGCTCAGGGTGAGGGAGAGGTCCTCTGCAATAAAATCCAAGCTGATTCAGTTGAAGGTATTTGTGAAGCCTTTTTTATATCTACTTTGCTTCTAGACCTCCCAGCATACATCACGGAAATGTTATTTCCAGCAACTGAAGCTTTGATCTCCAGCAATACCAGCTCTTGATAGAATTCGGCAGTAAGAAGGTTTATGGTCATTGGCTCCTTGTTATTCTTTTTGGCCTCCTTGCCATACTTTTAGTTCTCTTCACTGATATCTGCCTGTTGCAGAGACTTATCTAAGGTCTCTTCAGAGTATCAACTTTTGTCCTGGGCCTTAGCTATTGTATCTCCAATTTTCCATGATTCACCAGTTGAGGGGTAAATGGTTAGGCTTTGTGTCCCCACCCAAATCTCATCTTGAATGGTAATCCCCATAATCCCCACATGTCAAAGGAGAGGCCAGGTAGAGGTAATTGAATCATGGGGACAGTTTCCCCCATGCTGTTTTCATGATAGTGAGTGAGTTCTCACCAGATCTGATGGTTTTTATGAGAGGCTCTTCCCATTGTCACTCAGCACTTCTCCTTCCTGCTGCCTTGTGAAGAAGGTGCCTTGCTTCCCCTTTGCCTTCCACCGTGATTGAAAATTTCCTGAAGCCTCTCCAACCATGCTGAACTGTGAGTCAATTAAACCTCTTTCTTTTATAAATGACCCAGTCTTGGGGAGTTCTTTATAGCAGTATGAAAACAGACTAATAGAAGGGGATACTTTCAAAAGAACATAGTTTACAGTAAAAATACTTGGCGAACTACTGTGAGTCACCCATGGAGCTGCTTGAACCAACCTCTTCCTGCCTCCTGCCTGTTCTTCCTCCTTCTTAGGAGAATCCAAAGATGGCTCATTCGTTCCCTGGTGTATTAGTTTGCCAAGGCTACCAAAAAAAAAAATGCTACAGTCTGTGTGATTTGACCAGCAGACATTTATTTTCTCATGGTTCTGGAGGCTAGAAGTCTAAGGTCAAGATCTGGTTTCTTCTGTGGTCTCTCTCCTGGGCTGTAGATGGCTGCCTTCTTCCTGTGTCTTCACATGGCCTTTCTCTGTGCACATATAACCTTGGTGTTTCTTTTATGTGTGTCCTAATAACCCCTTATAATAAGGACACCAACCACTCAGATTAGGGACCACCCTAATGACCTCGTTTTAACTTAATCACCTCTTTAAAGAGGCTGTCTATCTCCAAATACAGTTCAGTTCCATGGTCCTGGGGGTTAGGGCTTCAACATATAAATTTTGTAAGAGGTAGCAGAGTTCAGCCCATAACATCTCATCACCTTGCTCCCTTCATGTCTTGCTGCCTCCCTTTTCGGTTTCTTTGGTGTCTTGTTTTCCATTCTTCTGGTCTTATAAGGCTCCAGGGTCCCCTTATGGAAATCCCTTGTGTCATCCTCCAAGCCACTCTCTTACTCTCCTGCAAAAATTTGCTGACATTCAAGCTGTCTTTGGGGTTTGTGTAAACTTTGTGGCATTGACCTTGGGTTGTCACATGGCCATAGCCTCATCTGCTGACTTGGGCTGCAGCCCTCTTCCACCAGAGCAACGACGCTTTTCTGAAGACACAAAATGGACAGGCTTGTATTCTCTTTCTTTAATGCCCCTAAGTAGTTTGACTGCTTTTCCTGACTCATTATTTCTATTTTATGTCCTCTCCCTCTTAGAACTTCACAAGTTCTTTTATGGGCTGGTTTGAAAAACAGTCGAGATGTGTTCACTTCCAAAGCTTTCTTATCCACTTATAGCCAGTCATCCTTTAACCATCTGGACCCTCTCAGAAATCTCTAGCTGGAGGGCTCTTTTTCCTCTCAAGACTTTGCAGACAGTTAAAAGGCAGCCATCATCTGGTTTGGTGCAGGCCACATGACCTAGATGCCGCAATTATGCTCTCTTTGTGGAGGAGACTCCAACAACCCGTGTTTCAGCATGCATTGTAGGGCTTCATCCTTCTGGTTCTGGGGTAAATCCGAGGTTGAACCCTAGAATTGCCACTTAATTGTTCAATAACCCAGGAGCATTATTTTCATCGGTCTTAGACTCTTCATCTATAAAATGGTGATAATGACACCTACTTCTTAGTCTTGCTGTCAGACATGAAGTAAGGTGGCATAAAGCCTGGCACATAGCAAACATTCAATAAATGTTAGCTTTCATGACCATTTTGCAAATAAAACTTTTTTTTTTTTTTTTTTTTTGAGACAGAATCTCGCTCTGTCCCTCAGACTGGAGTGCAATGCTACAATCTCGGCTCAGTGCAACCTCTGCCTCCCGGGTTCAAGTGATTCTCTTGCCTCAGACTCCTGAGTAGCTGGGATTATAGGTGCCCACCATCATGCCTGGCTACAGTTTTTTGTATTTTTAGTAGAGACAGGGTTTCACACTATGGGCCAGGCTGGTCTCAAACTCCTGACCTCAGGTGATCTGCCCACCTCAGCCTCCCAAAGTGCTGGGATTACAGGCATGAACCACTATGCCCGGCCTGCAAATAAAACTTTGTGATAGGCTGGAACTTCTTCGGTTATAAGCTTTCCTTCTCCTGTTTGTGCTCCTCTATTATTTGTATTAAACAAAGTATTTATTGAATATCTGTTATGTTCTAAGTATTGCATTAAGTTCTTTACATTTGTTGATCTTATTTAATTCCTCACAATAAGCCTTAAGGTTGATACTGTTACTAACAGAACTTTACAATCCTGGGAATATAGCCTTGAACAAGACAGATATTATACACTTCTGTCAGATCTTACATTACAGTGAGAAACTCAGATGTTAAACTAATAATTACAATACAATAATTATAGCAGCCTACTCTTCCTTGAGGCAGTACCTACTTCCCTCTAGTTATTACTGGATCTTGGAGTTTAAGTAGAGTTTGTCTTACTATTGCTAAGCACTCCATGTTGTGAAATTATATAATAATCAACTTTCGCATTCCTTAGGAGTCTTATCAATGAAAACTCTGAAATCTTAGCGATGGAAAGAAATGGAAGGGATATGGTTGTTTGTATTTGTTAAGTCAGAGCTAATTATTTGTAATTACCTCATAAGCAGGAGATGCATATTCATGTTTTGTTCCTTCTTTTAGAAGGGACCAAATAGTTTGGAAATCTCAGACAACATCCTGCTGAAAGGCAGTTGAAGAAAGAGAAATATTACTTGGTTGGCTTAATGGGAGTTTGGAAAAGATCTATTGCTTGGAGTTCTAGAATCACTGAGCCTGGGCCCTGTAATTCCACAGAGCAGTGTGCTGATCATAAAACCAATGTTGTATGGAGGAAAATGACACAGATGCCTATGCGTGGACCACCAACTGCCAGCCAAGGATACCTTTCGGCGCCCTCAATTAAAAACCACAGCCAGATTTTTAACATGGATAGACCTTCTTATTCATACAAAGTGATGCCTCAAGTATGATGACTCACTCTAGGAAGAGGAAAGAAACAGACTACTCAATGCTTTTGAAATAAATTATTGTAATATTTTTACCATTTTGTGAGTGTTTGTTAGAAAGGCTATTTGTCTACCTCATACTTGGCATATACATGATTTGTACTCCCAGTCAGGGCCTGTTGAATGAAATTAGTTTCCTTTATCAATCATCCCTATGATGTCTGTTACATGGACTGGCATTCTGGATACTATCTAATAGCAACAGTTCTAATGAACATGCTCTAATAACATTGCTCCTTGCAACAGATGTGTTTTACCCCAAAGTATAAACTCCTTAAAGCATAGACAGGCAGAGTTGGCTCATGCCTGTTATGCAGCCTATCCTGTCCTTTCTTTTATTTCTTTCATTTTATTTATTTATTTTAATTTTAATTTTTTTTTTTTTTTTGAGATGGTGTCTCATTCTGTCACCCAGGCTGAGCTGGAGTGCAGCAGCATGATCTCAGCTCACTGCAACCTCCACCTCCCGGGTTCAGATGATTCTCCTGCCTCAGCTTCCCAAGTAGCTGGGATTACAGGCATGCGCCAACATGCCCAGCTAATTTTTTGTATTTTTAGTAGAGACAGGTTTTCCCTATGTTGGCCAGGCTGGTCTTAAACTCCTGGTCTCAAGTGATTCGCCTACCTTGGTCTCCCAAAGTCTATCATGCCCTTTCTATTCAGTAGCCTGCAAGTGTCTCAAATAAATGTTTGTTAACTACTTACAGAATATTTCTTTGTTCAAATTAGAAACGATTAACTCTTAACTGAAGTAAATGATATAATTATCTGAAGAACAGAAGGGAAACCTTTCACGCTTAAGAAGGCAGAACCCACATCCTCAGAGTGAGGTTTCTGCTTTTCTGGTTAAACATGAGTATTAACTGGAAAAGTCTACTTTAAAGCATCAGCTCTGGTAGGTACAGCTAACATCATTTTGGACACCTTCGCTTTTTTTAAATCATGAACTGTAATGCTGTCTTCCTCTTGGTGGTTCAACATTACAGAAATGAGTAGAGTTAACCTACAAGTTGTAGGAAGCCATTTGATGACAGAAAGACACTTGAAAAAGTAGCTGATTTACCCACAAGTCATATCAGCACTTTGAAGAAACAAACACTGCCACAGTACCCTGTTAAAAGTGTCAGTCATAAAGCTCTTTACAAAGGTATTGTGCCTCCAACTTTTAATTTTCATACCCTCATGGAGAGATAAGCATCTTCAAAAGAGCCCAATTGCCTTATAGGGCTTTCAAAGGAAGCTTCAGTTTTGAAACACTGCTCACTGCTTCTACATTCCTCCCATTTTCATGAAATAAAATTGGCATACTAGTCCCCTTTGCAGAAGTTATACAGCATTTGGGAATACTGAATGTTTTCTGTTGAAGTTCATCTTAGAGAACTTAAAAATTCAACAAGTCATAATCATAACCCAGAATTAAGCCCATGGTATACAGCAACAGCTGGGATCTGGGTGATAGAGAGGAACGAGTTCTGCCATAGACATCTGCAGGTTTGGCTTCTGGGTCTGGGTCTGGTACTTACTTGCTAGGTGATTCAGGGCCAGTCTTCTCTCAGTGAGCCCCAGTTTCCTGCCCCTGCCATGTAAAATGAGCCTGATATCTGCATGATCACCAAGCTCTTTTCCTGCACCAACATCCTATGACTCCTGGCAAGGCAGGGGAGCTCACCTTTTCTAATGAAATATTAAGCAATCAGGACTAGACGCCTTGGAAGTCATCTCTTCAAGCCCAGTCCTCGCAGGCTTTCATCAGCTGGCCCAGAGAGGTGATACTGTTCCTATTGATCCTGTTTCTAATGTTTCGCCATTGACTAGCTTTCACATCGTTCACTCTCTCTGAGTCTGAAAGTAAAGAGCTGCTGCCCCTTTCTACAGAACGTGTGTGTTTCCTGTATATTGTGGTTGTACACTTTCTTTGCTCTGACTTGTGAAAATAAAAAAAAGAGAGAGCTAAGCATTCTTTTTCTTTTCTTTCTTCTTGAGCAAGCTGAAATAGGCAGGGTATAATTTCACTTGGGTTTATAAAATGGCAGTTTATTTATTTAACTGAGAAATACCGATACTTTTTCTTCTTAGTTATTATTTATTTATTTGTTTAATTTTTTATTACTATATTTTTTTGAGACAAAGTCTCACTCTGTTGCCCAGGCTGGAGTGCCGTAGTGCAATCTTGGCTCACTGCAACCTCTGCCTTCCAGATTCAAGCAATTCTCCTGCCTCAGCCTCCCGAGTAGCTGGAATTACAGGTGCCCACCACCACACCCGGCTAATTTTTATATTTTTAGTAGAGACCGGGATTTCACCATGTTGGCCACGGTGGTCTCAAACTCCTGACCTCAACTGATCTGCCTGTCTCGGCCTCCCAAACTGCTGGGATTGCAGGCGTGAGCCACTGCGCCCGGCCGCTATTATTTATTAAGCAAACCCACGATAGGTACTGTGCTAAACTCTTTCTCTCTAAAGATATACTATTTAAAAGGTTTAAATCACCATGAAAAATAGGTGTTATTGTTCCCACTTTACAGAAGATGAGATTAAAGTTCAAAAATATTAAGTGACTTGCTTAGGGTTACTAAGTGATGGACCTGAGATTCCGATTCATCCCCAAGATCCTAATCACAACATGTTTAAATCATTTTGAAGAGACATAAGAAGGTGTAATGCTTCCATTTGTAAAACAGTTTGTTGTAAAATCAAACTCATTTTGAGGTATGTTTTAAGCTTACCACTTGAATATTTAAATTTCATTAGAACTGGGCCTGGTGCAGTGGTGGATCACCTGAGGTCAGGAGTTCGATACCCAGCCTGGCCAACATAGCGAAACTTTACTAAAAGTACAAAATACTCTACAAAATTACTAAAAATACAAAAATTAGCCAGGCATGGTGGTGTGCATCTGTAATCCCAGCTAATCGGGAGGCTGAGACAGGAGAATCACTTGAACCCAGGAGGCTAAGGTGGCAGTGAGTTGAGATTGAGCCACTGCATTTCAGCCTAGGTGACAGAGCAAGACTCCATCTCAAAAAATAATAAAAATAAAAATAAATAAATAAATAAAATTTCATTAGAACTGTTCCTGGCATAGAGTAGGTGGGTACTTAATTTGGTTGAACAGATACTTGGATTTATAAAAATGCGATTTATGTGCGGGACATCACTAAGGGATTGTTGGCAGAATGAGCAGTGCATCTCTTGTATGTTGAGTGAGACAACTGCTTTTGCAGGCTCTGTGTCTGCAGTTGACCTGATGCCACAGTCATGTGCATGGTGGCTGTAGGGGCAGTGGTTCTGGTAAAGTCTTGGGACACACTCTGTCCTTAAAATTCACACTCTGTCCTTAAAAATACGTTAGTGAAAAGGCTGCATCTAACAAACTGAATGTCCCTTTTGACATGTTTTTCAGTGGCATCACTATCCTGTGAGGTTGGTGGTAAATTAGGCATAGTCCCTGTTCTGCTGTATCAGCCGCTCTGAAAGCAACAGGACTCTCATTTTGGGCTCTTAGACAAACTTGGATTCATGTAGGCAGAGCATAGAGCTATTAATCAAAATTGATAGCAATTATAATTAGAGCTACATAGGGAAGTATTATTTTTAAGGTTAATTTTGAATAATCAATGCATACATGGAATAGAGAATTCAACAAGTACCAAAACTCTCACCCTCAACCCTCACTTCCATTCACCCAGTCTCTTCCAGAAGATTTCAGATATCTAGACATATACAGGCACGTATATATTCATACATTATTTTTTCTCACAAAGAGTAATAACATATTTGAACAATTCTGTACATTGCTTGGAAAATAAGATTTTCTTTAAAGAGTGTCCAGCACATAGAGATCAGTTAATAAATATTTTGTCAAAACCAAAATACCATCTCACATCAGTCAGAATGGCTATTATTAAAAAGTCAGCCCAGGTGCGGTGGCTCATGTCTACAATCCCAGCACTTTGAGAGACCAAGGTGGGCAGATTACTTGAGACCAGGAGTTAGAGACCAACCTGGGCAACATGACTGTAAAAACCACGTCTCTAAAACAAAGTACAAACATTAGCCGGGTCTAATGGCTTGTGTCTGAAGTCCCAGCTACTTGTAAGGCTGAGGTGGGAGGATCACTTGAGCCCAAGAGGCAGAGGTTGCAGTGAGGCAAGATAGCACCAGTGCACTCCAGCCTGGGGACAGGGTGAGACCCCTTTTGAAAAAAAAAAAAAAAAAAGATCAGTAAACAACAGATGCTGGAGAGGCTGTGGAGAAAAGGTAACATTTATACACTGTTTGTGGGAATGTAAATTAGTTCAGGTGCTGTGAAAAGTAGTTTGGAGATTTTTTAAATAACTTAAAACAGAACTACCATTTGACCCAGCAGTCCCACTACTAGGTATATATCCAACAGAAAACAAAATGTTCTACCAAAAAGACACATGCACTCATATGTTCATTGCAGCATTATTCAATAGCTAAGACATGGAATCAACCTAGGTGCCCATGGATGGTGGACAGGATAAAGAAAATGTGGTGCATATACATCATGAAATACTATGCAGTCGTAAAAAAAAAAATGAAATCATGTCCTTTGCAGCAACATGGATGCAGCTGGAGGCCATTATCCTAGTGAATTAATGCAGGAACAGAAAACCAAATGCTGCATGTTCTCACTTACAAGACTTATAAACAGGAGCTAAATATTGGGTGCTTTTGGACATAAAGATGGCAACAATAGACAATGGGGACTGCTAGCCACGGGAGGGAGGGAGTGGGGACAAGGGTTGAGAAACCAACTGTTGGGTACTATGCTCAGTACCTGGGTGACAGGATCATTTATATCCCAAACCTCAGCATCACACAATATACCCAGGTAACAAGCCTGCCTGTGTACCCCCTGAATATAAAATAAATGTTGAAAGAGGAGAAAAAATAATAAATATTTTGTTTTGTTTAAAAAATAATTCACGGCCGGACACAGTGGCTCATGCCTGTAATCCCAGCACTTTGGAAGGCTGAAGTGGGCAGATGGCTTGAGCTCAGAAGTTCAAAACCAGCCCAGGCAACATGGTGAAACCCCATCTCTACCAAAAATATACCCCTGTAGTCCCAGCTACTCAGAAGGCTGGGGTGGAAGAATCACTTGAGCCTGGGAGGTGGAGGTTGCAGTAAGCCAAGACTATGCCACTGCACTCCAGCCTGGACAACAGAGCAAAACCCTATCTCAGAAAAAAAGAAAAAATAATAAATTAATGAAAAATAAAAAATAATCCACAAAAGCAACATGCAAGAGGGACAGGGTGGGAGAAGGAATATCTGCATAGTAATACCATACCACAGTTACACTCAGAAAGACTCGCCTAGGAAGCCAGGGTTCTAATCTTTCGTGAATTCTTCTGGTCTAGAAGGAAGCTATATGGTATAGCAAAAAAAACCACAGGGCTTGGAGTCAAACTCACACAGAATGTGTTCCATATTTATTAGCTCAGCAGTCAATGAACTGAAATATCTCACAGGGAACCACACAGCCTGGTGCTGGGCACATGGTAGATTTTACACAGGAATGATAAAAACTTCTGCTCTTTCATGAATCTTATCTACAGTAGTTTGGCTCAATTTCAACTTGGGTCTTGTTGCAATAGTCTATGTATGATGAGAAAAACACCTGGTGGTAGTTCTCCTCTTCTCTGAAAGCAATGGCTAGCATTTATGGAGTATTACTATTGCCAGGCACCGTACGAGGCACTGTGCCAATGTGATCACATTTAATACTCATCACGACCCTACAAGGTAGTAACTATTCTTGCTATTATCTTTAGACAAGAAACTGAAGAGAAATGTAAGATAATTTACTTACTGTTCCCTCAGGCAAACGGACTCCCATCTGGCTGACCCTAATGTGCCTGCTCCTCACAGTCCTCACCTGCCTCTTGTCTGCATCAAATGGTCTTTTTCTTTGTAGACATAACCCTTGGACACCCCAGAAGAGAAACGGAGTTGTTACCACCTCAGCTCAGTTCTGGCACACACCCCCAAAGCTGGAGGCAGCTTTTTAATGTATTACAACTACAAATCACAGGACAAGGCAGTCTTTGACCCCACATGTCAGAGATCCCGTATTATTCTTTTCTGTGTTGGCCAGCCAGCAAGAGTTTTTATTGAGGTGCATTTTCTGGCTTCTCTTACTTCTGCCTCCCAACCAAACTATCCCTGAGAACATCCTTGCCTTCCAGTCGCTTGCCATCACAGCAGGCTTCCTATAATTCCTGCAGCGTAATGCAAAAAGAAAGGGGGGGAAAGTGTTGACTGAGATTCCTGGCAAACATTATTTAAGCTGAAGAAGAGCACTGCAGATTGACTATTAGACACTATTAGACGATTAGTGCTGGTAATGCCAGGATGCTTTCTTGTCAGCATTCCAGTCTGAGATTTTTATGACTGTTTAATTACCAACACTCTCCCCCATTGCCAGGATGTGCCTCTCCAAAACCCTACTGGAAGTTCAGTGTCGATTACAACCAGCTATATGCACTTCCTACATTGCAGATCTTTAATAGCTTGCTTTATTCTGTGGCACTAGCAGAAATCATCCAGATAATGGCTCCAAATTTCCCTTTTAAATCTTGTATTTTTTCCCATGTACCATGAAAATAGAACTGTTTTCTTTCTGCTGAAGAGTAATTTTCCTGGTAATGATATTTAAGAAGGAGTCTATTTCAAAATGTCCACATTCATCTTACATGTTATCTGGAGATTCATTCATGATTTTGTTTAGCCATTTGAATAATTTTGTTTAGCCATTGAATAATTACATATTTGATGTCAATGTTGAAATAGGAGTTTAATCCACAGAGGGTGAGTTTGTCAAGAAAATGGCATTGCTACAGAAATAGGCGGTTGTTTTATAGAGAAACAAACTGAATCCTTATCCCAAAAACAGTATATTCACCAGTCAACAATGTCTCTGACAATGTCTAGGAAACTAGAGAAGACAATCTTAGTGCTAAAATTATATTCAGGTTTTTAAATGGTAGCTAACGATTTTTTAGAAATCTATGTGTACAAAACTAGATTTTTCAAAACTGAATAAACATAGTTCTTAAACAATGATGAGCAAAATAGTTTTGCTTATACGGCACGAGCAAATGGGGAAAACTTTAGTTCTTGTTGAATACATGGGAGAAACAGAAATCCTCACTGAGGCGGGAAGGGAGAGAGGCAGTCATTTCAATATATTGAGCCCTGAACACCCAGCCTTACCTCCCACATGGTTATCTGTCAGATTGATCAGATTGGTTTGTATAAAGTCAACAGTGATAACTTTATGTTTATGGTGGCAGTGTTCTAATTTATTATCAGTACTAATGATAATGATCAACTTCATACAGTTTGTAACGATATTGAGAAATTTTCGAATAGCAACTCTTAAGAAAGCTCTCCTGTCTGGGGAGATGAAGGAGCTGCCTTAAGATAAGAATACAGACTAGACAGTATCTTAAAAGTCCTTTTGGCCCTGTGTTATGATGATGAATATTGTGTATGGAGGAACTTTTCCACGGGCATAATTTAATCTGTCCTTTCTCTGTTGTAGATACTGCTGCTACCAATTCATTTCCTTCAATCCTCTTTTATTAGGTTGGTGCAAAATTAATTGTGGATTTGCCATTACTTTCAAAAACAAAAACAAAAGTGGCTTCCAAAGCTCAAATCTCACAGTAGATTAGAGCTTTGTACACAACATTGTGAGCTAATTTGAAGCTGAAGCTTTAAAACTTGGTGCTTCCTTTCCATCAAATTACTCGAAGTTTAGGTTCCCCTAAAAGCAGAGTCTATTTGAGACAAGGACCTAGGTACAGGTAGTTGATTTCAGAGATGATCTCAAGAAGTGGAATGAAGGGCCGAGAGATTGATACAGGGAAGAATGGAGAGTCCTTAAAGAATGAATACTGAGCTGGTTACCACTTTGGGCAACTGGGGAGGAATCTGACTGGGGACAATTTGAGGAATTATTCAGAATGCACTTAGAAGAATGATACCCCCCACCTCCCATAAGTTTGAAGGCTGGAGCATTATCCAACAACCCCTCACCCCTCCTCTCTCCACTTACCTCCTCCTTCCCAGCCTCACATTAACTCCTCCATACTTGGCCAAGTGGGTTCTGCAGTTTTGCAGAAAGTTCTGAAGCAAAGGAGCTGAGGAGCCTTAAGACAGGAAGTCCTCACTGGTTAAAGGAACTACTCATCACATCTGCCATTAAAATCAGATGTGGTTCAAGTCAGGAGTAGTCAAAGACTTGGGCCATGGAATCCCATTAGCAGCTGCCACATTTTTTAATTGCTTGTACTCCCCTGCCCTGCATCTCCACCTCCCAGCCCACTTCCCTCCTGCTCACACTCTGCCTTGTGCTTTTCACCCACAGTCTTCCACGGCCCTCTAAGTCAGCTTGCCTCTCTCCTCATCCCCAGCTCCCTCTCCCTCCTGCATGCCTAGTTCAACTGTGCGATTCTGCCACCCTGGCTTTTCTTCCTTCCTCTCTAGCTAAAATCATCTTTGTTTAGGAGCCTCATCTTTCTTATCTGGCTTTCCATTTCATTAAAACAACAAAAACAAACATAGTTTCCAAAGCTCAAATCTTACATTAGATTAGAGATTTGTACACAACACTGTGAGCTAATTTGCAGCTGAATCTTGAAAATCTGGTGCTTCCTTTCCATCAAATTACTCAAACCTTCTTCCCCACTCCATGTTCCCTAAAAGGGAATCTCAACTAAAAATAGCTTTCAGTGTTTGAAAGCAGTAATGTGGTGTGGGCTGAGGAGCTCAACTTGTGCATGCGTGGAGAGAACTTTATTCTGAGAGTCTCAGGAGACACATATCCCTTACCTGGCAGGTGACACAAGATGAAGGGACTCTGTGTTCTCTTGCAGCACTGAAGTCATGTAATGGAACTAATTAAAGCAGGCAGGCCTGGGCCCATGGCTGTCACTCATCTCAAAGCCCAGACTTTGTCAGAGTGTACAAGAGCTCTGACTGGCCATATTACCCATGTGTTGGGCAGGGTCCCCTGAAACAGGGCTCCTTTGCAGAGTACCCAGGTTGAACCTATAGCAAAAAGGCTGGCACACCTCCAAAGCCTTCTGCTGTCTTCCATGGGTTTCCTCTGTAGCTTCAGAGACCAAAAAGATCTTGGCAGAGCCTGAAGTAATCTTTTTCTTTCATGGAGAATAAGCCTGAGTTTCAGACCCTCTAGCTCTAACTCCATTAAACATGCCTCTCTTGAGTTCCCAACACATTGTCTTTGCTTCAGTTGCATTGCTAATTGCGATATAGTATAGTTCATCTTCAAATGTCTGCTGCCTTCCCCACTAGACTGGAAACACCCTGTGGCAGGAGCTATTTCCTAGCAATAACAATAGCTGCCATTTACTGGACATTCAGTAGGTGATAGGTATTGTCTTAGGGTTCTAAACATATTTCATGTTCTGTATGGTAGTCTTGCTGGGCAGATATTATCATCCTCTTTTGTAAATCAGAAAATTTAAGACAGGTCAAGTATGCCCAGGGATATACAGCTTTTCAAGGACATAAGAGGAACGTGGGCCCAGCCACCTATCTATCTGAGCCAGTGCAACTAACTGGTGAGCTGTACAGCCCCCTCACTGCTTCAGTATATGTATCTCCTGGTCAAGAAACCAACTAGGATTGAATGAAGGGATATACAGAGTGGGCTTAGCAAACTCAGCAAACTCTAGGCTCATCTCACATATTTATTTACTTTGTCCATTTGGAAATAATGCCAATCACACTCATCCATCTACATGAAGAAATGCCACATTTTTTGCCTTCTAAAAATAATTTTAATTGTCTTTTTGTATAGTTTGTAGCACTGGAGTATTGACTTTTAGTCTTTTCTAAGTATAAATCATATGTAGTATATATATGTATGTATGAATATGCTATATATATATATATATGTCGCATATAGCTCCTTTGAACCTGCTTTGTTCATATAGCAACAACATAACACCATGAGTATTCTTCCTATTAAAGTGTCATTGCTGCAACATAGTTGGAACAAGTGTTGTGACTGGATAATCAGATTGGAAGGGAATTTTGAAGTCATTACCCACCTTTATCTAAACTAATGGTCTCCAATGGAACAGAACAGAGGCCTTAGAAATAATACCATACATCTACAACCATCTGATCTTTGACAAACCTGACAAAAACAAGAAATGGGGAAAGGATTCCCTATTTAATAAATGGTGCTGGGAAAACTGGCTAGCCATTTGTAGAAAGCTGAAACTGGATCCTTTCCTTACACCTTATACAAAAAGTAATTCAAGATGGATTAGAGACTTAGATGTTAGACCTAAAACCAAAAAAACCGTAGAAGAAAACCTAGGCAATACCATTCAGGATGTAGATGTGGGCAAGAACTTCATGACTAAAACACCAAAAGCAATGGCAACAAAAGCCAAAATTGACAGATGGGATCTAATTAAACTAAAGAGCTTCTGCACAGCAAAAGAAACTGCCATCAGAGTGAACAGGCAACCTACAGAATGAGAGAAAATTTTGCAATCTACCTATCTGACAAAGGGCTAATATCCAGAATCTACAGAGACCTTAAACAAATGTACGAGAACAAAATCAAACAACCCCATCAAAAGGTGAGCAAAGGATATGAACAGACACTTCTCAAAAGAAGACATTTATGCAGCCAACAGACGTATGAAAAAATGCTCATTATCACTGGTCATCAGAGAAATGCAAGTCAAAATCACAATGAGATACCATCTCACACCAGTCAGAATGGCAATCATTAAAAAGTGAGGAAACAACAGGTGCTGGAGAGGATGTGGAGAAATAGGAACACTTTTACACTGTTGGTGGGACCGTAAACGAGTTCAACCATTGTGGAAGACAGTGTGGTGATTCCTCAAGGATCTAGAGCTAGAAATACCATTTGACCCAGCAATCCCATTACTGGGTATATGCCCAAAGGATTATAAATCATGCTACTATAAAGACACATGTGCACGGATGTTTATTGTGGCACTATTCACAGTAGCAAAGACTTGGAACCAACCCAAATGTCCATCAGTGATAAATTGGATTAAGAAAATGTGGCACATATACACCATGGAATACTATGCAGCCATAAAAAGGATGATATCCATGCAGGGACATGGATGAAGCTGGAAACCATCATTCTCAGCAAATTATCACAAGGACAGGAAACCAAACACCGCATGTTCTCACTCATAAGTGGGAATTGAGCAATGAGAACACTTGGTCACAGGATGGGGAACATCACACACCAGGACTTGTCATGGGGTGGGGGACAGGGGGAGGGATAGCACTGGGAGAAATACCTGATGTAAATGATGGGTTGATGGGTGCAGCGGGCCAGCATGGCACATGTATACCTATGTAATGAGCCTGCACATTGTGCACATGTACCCTAGGACTTAAAGTATAATAAATAAATAAACAAATAAATAAATAATTTAAAAATGAAAAAAACATAAACAAATGGTCTCAAAGTTATTTTTAACTATGACTCATTTTTTTCCCTAAGGAAATCCATATAAAACATCAATAGATAGCATAAATTAAAAATGGCATTATGGTTATATTTATATGAATTTATTTTGTAAGTACAGCTTTGTCACATTTACTCATTAAAAAGCCAGCCAATTAGAGTAATAAGGCTCGTTCAACCAAGCAGCAATGTTTAATTGGAAGTTAGGGATGACATCTGAGGTTTTATGTAAGCCTCAGTATCTTGTCTTCATTGCATAGGAGTTGGGGGGTCATGGTCCACACAGGTATTTGTAACATCATTGTTTAACAGATGCCCCTGGAATTAGCTAAATACAAGCTACAGGAGAAGCCTGATTTCAAGTCTGCACAAAAATGAGTTAACCTTGTAGCAGCATCCAAATTTTGGTGTTCCAGCATATCCAAGTTTTGTATAAGACATATTTAAATGCATGGGTGCCACTTTTTCTTACCATTTTTTAAATAGTCAAAAGTAAATTCTCATTAAAAAGTGAAATCTTACACAAATAAGTGTATAATCCCTTAAAGCGCACTTTATAGAGGTCTAGGGTTCCCTGACACCCTAGGGTTTTCTGAAATTCAGCTAGGAAATCACTGATTTAGCTTTCCCTAAAAGTCTAACACATTAATAAAAGCTGCAAAAGAAGGAGGCTACCTAGGCTGCCTCAGGAATACACCCAAGTATTTAAATCCCCTAATGATGGTCAGAAAATTCCTTCTCATGCCTGACTTAAGTTTCCTAAGCTGGTGCCTAAGCTTAGCGTAGTATATAGAAGGCTCTTTGAAAAGACTTGTTGACTGACAGATGGAGGCTCCTGTGGAAGGGTAAGGTAGGTGATTGGCCACTTTTCTTCTCACCAAATAACTATGATCTAGTCTCCCACTCACTCCTGACTTGGTACTGTGATTACCACGATTAGGCAGCATCATTTTCTGATTAGCCCAACATCCTGCCAAAACAGTAATGACTTCTTCAAGTCACCTCTGCATAGAAAACATTTGGCTTGATACATTTTTACAGTGTGGGTTTGCAAAAGATATTGATCAATGTCTTCATAGCACTTATGTGAAGCTCTAATACTTCTCGTCAAAACTCAGTATAGGATAGAGGTCATTGCACTGGGTCAGGCAGAAAGGAAAAGTCAGTAATTCGAGTTGTCCACTTAAGCCAGTAATTGAATGTTCAATAGTTGTCTGGGGAGTTGGATTCATTTGCAGCAGATAAAAACAGGAAACGGTAGGCAGATCTGAGGCATACGGAAAAGACCTAGTTATCAGAATGGGGTCACGGGGCCCGAGAGTCAGGAGGATTTGATACTCACTGGCCATGCATTGTGCTGATGACACATAAATCTATCCTTTCTGGCCCACATGAGACTCGTGTGAGAACAAGGAGGATACTGGGCCCTCAGACAGGGGCCAAGGAGGGAGCTGGAGGGAGAGGAGAGCCTCACTGTCTGGGGTGCCAGGGAAGGTCTAATATGCTCAGGATTGGGCTGCCCCAAAGTGCATATGGGAATTTTCTCCACAGTCTTATGACATAGGTTATTTATGTTGGATAGTGAGCTTTTCCTCATCTTGCTGCCAGCCCCTTTGCCCTAACCCATGTACTTACTGCATCACCGATCACGGGAAGGTTTGATGGCTACCCAGGCATTTAAGAGAATTTGGAAGCTATGCTCTAATCCTGGAAGTATAAAATTTTAATTGAACTATGTAGACAGTTTGAAATCATTTTACAAATAGGAGGGCAAGGCTTTTTGAGCCTTGTCCGCCATTCATGTAAGTGGAATTCTTCATGAGAGACAGAAAGGTTAGGCTCATTCCATGGCATGAGGAATGATGTGAGCAAAGGTGAAATCTGGGAGAGTAAGTGTAGTGAGTAGAGCAGACACCAGCACACTATGTTGGCTTTTCTGTCTTCCCTGTCTCTCTTTCCCTACATCCTGGTTTGTGCTTCCTGGATTCACCTCTCAAATAAACCTCCAGCACTCACGTCCTTGTCTTGGGTTCTGCTTTTGGGGGAAGGCAAACTAAGACAGCGAGTTCAACCTTCTTCAACTGAACGTCATAGCTTTGGGGGAGAATTACATGGAGCAATGATGGATGGCAAGGATAGCCACCAGATCAGCCATCTCCACCTGGGCAAGCTAGACAGACTTGGACCAACCAATTGTCCATGCCTCTAAGAAACTAGGAGTGTGCCTGAATAGATAAGGGAGTTTATTCAGTAGTATTAACTCATACAATCACAAGGTCCCATAAAAGGCTGTCTGCAAGATGAGGAGCAAGGAAGCCAGTCCAAGTCCCAAAGCTGAAGAACTTGAAGTCCAATGTTTGAGGGCAGGAAGCATCCAGCACTGGAGATAGATGTAAGCTGGGAGGCTAGGCCAGTCTGACCTTTTCACGTTTCTCTGGCTGCTTTATATTCTAGCGACACTGGCAGCTGATGAGATGGTGCCCACCCAGATTAAGGGTGGGTCTGCCTTTCTCAGTCCACTGACTCAAATGTTAATCTCCTTTGGCAACACCCTCACAGACACACCCAGGATCAATACTTTGCATCCTTCAATCCAATCAAACTGACACTCAATATTAGCCATCACACCAGGTTAATGAGTTCCTTCTCTATTCAATCCCTCTGCCGTTGGACAAACCTTTTACCTTGCTGTTTGCTTCCGAGATGGTGAGAGAGTTTGGGTTTGAAGCAGATGCTGATCAGTGACCTTCACCACACTTTCCTAGTCACAGTATCATAGTTGTTCTGAACCTACTAAGTCAAGCCAAGAGACAGCATCCTTCCTTTGTGTGTGTGTGTAGAATTGACACTCTTGCCTTAGCTCTTGTAACATTTGGAGTTTATAGGGAACCACAGAGAGAAAACATACTCTATTTTGATTTCTTCCTGGTAGTTTTACTTTCTCTAAACTTTTTGTTTGGTTCTAGTGGCTCCACAGTGTCTCCTATTCAGCCCCCCAAAACCCAAACTTCCCACCTGTCAAACCACCCTAAGTCCTTATTTCCCTTCCCCTTCCAGAAGCAGTTAGGAGGAAGGGGGTGTGGTCAGAACCAGACCCACTTCTAACATTTTCAGAGCCCAAAACATGAGTATGAATGGAGGTTCATATACTATAGGTCTAAATATGTTAACATTATCAATCAAATTTACAAACATGCAATAAAATATATTTGGCCACCTTCTTTGCCAAAGCCTAATGAAGAGAAGCTGGTGGGAGACCACGGGGAGAAGTGGCCCTGGCCTGAAGTCCATCCCCTCTTCTCTTGCCACCCCTGGTTCCACAGGCACTGCAACAAGAATCCTGCCCACGTGTGGACAGCCCAGCATGCAAGCTCTATCCATGCCCTGCCCCTGTAACCGTGGCTCCCTTTGCCCTCCTGGAGCCTAGAGGTTTTATGAAAGCAGTGGCACAGTGACCCTCAGGAGGACAGACAGGGAGGACAGATGCTCACAGGCCCTGGGCCCAAGCTTGGAGCCTTTGCATCCTTCAATCCAATTAAATTGACACTCAGTATTAGCCATCACACCAATTAGACAATTCTAGGGTCCAGAAGGGAACATAGGCTCCAGTTGGGCCTATCCCCTTGGCCTGGAGGACTCTCCCTTACATGGGAAGCAAGACAGCCAGCAAAATACCAGAGCACAGCCCTCTAAGAATAAAAGGGACGAAGGCCTCCCTAGCCTGGTTCAAAGGGCAGGACTGCTCAGGGCTGATGGACAAGAGACATCTAGTACCTCTTTTCTTCCATCTCAAACCTGTCCGTGGCACTACTGAATGGCTCTTTTTTGAGGAAAGAGGGCTTTGTTTTTCATTTTATTTTTGCTTCATCTAAATATGCCCTGCAGATCCTTCCTTTAACAGTGTGAACAAGCAGCTTCTGGCCCTGGCCCTGTTTCTGTATCTGGTGCCACACAATAGAACATCTGCCTTGACCCGGACTGCCTTCCACTCTGCACATCATTTCCCATCTGTGCCAGGAGAGGGGTAAAGCTGTCAATACATATCAACTGTATGGACTCCTGCCCGTTCTCTGCTACAAGGGCTGGAAGCTTCCCTGTGATGAAGAAAGGCAACCTCAATGCTTTGGAGGCTTAGCACTATTTGCCCACCCAAGAATCCATCAGGAAAACTGAAAAGAGTACATTGTGGTGAAGTTGTAACAAAACAGCAACTGATGAGTATGAGTTTTTGTCACATTCCCTAGGCCACTGGAGTCACCCAATCATTCCTTTAGCTTCGGCTGACTCTGCAAAGGGCTCTGTGTTCTAGCTCTCGACTTGTGCAGTGAGAGAAGAGTCTTAATATAGAGTGGCCCATTTGAGCGGGATTCAATGGGCTGCACCACAGACTCTGGGATAGCAGGTGATATTTCATATCGCCTAGGCAGCGCTGAAAGGAACATTAAGCTGCATTTCCATTATCAGTGAGGTCCGTAGTGGCCTGAGGATCAGAATCCCAGCATTCTAATCAGTCTGCCTAATATTTTCCTGGGCAGCCTCCTAAAATCCTATGATTGGTTTGCATAGGAAGTCTGAACCACCTTTCTTAAGGGAAAAGTGATCTACAAGAATGCCCGGAGCATGATGAGCCGAGGAGAGATTCAGTGACAAGTTAAAGAGCCTTGTACTATGAACAAAAGGATCACTTCTGGGGAACCTAAGGATTTCTGCAGAGAAGAGTGGCTCATTTGGCTGGAGTATTAAAATCCATGAAAACTGCTGAAAGATCAGTAAGGAAATTTCTGTTCAGAGAGGCCCAGACCCCAGTCTTAGCCTTTGCCCTCGTGTGAATTACTCTGCAGACCCCAAACCACCTAATAGTGCTAGAAGAAAATCGTCTATTTCTCATGTTAAATCATGAAATTTTATAAGTTTAGGTTGAAGAGAAAAGCAAGGACATCTAAACCGAATACCAATGTCATGCTTAGTTCCTCTGCAAGGCGCCGCCAAGCTGACTTTCATCCTCCATGGGACACCTTAAAGGAGAGGAAACTCACTGCTTGTAGCTGTGGACATTTCTGATTACTAAAAGTTCTCATTATCTATCAAAGTCCTGAACATCAAGTGTCTAAAAACAGAGACCTATATCTTAACCTCTAGCATCCTCCCCAAATGAGGGAGGATGTGTATTTGCAAAGTCAGCTGCTGGAATAGATGTCACACTGCAAGTAATGACCTTCACAAAAATAGAATATTTTGCCTAGAATGTTCGCTAAGGAATCAGTTTCGTTTTGTGTGTGGCTGTGTGAAGAAAATAACATTTTATTCTGTGAATAGTTTTAGTAGGGATACAAATTTCAGGTTACTAATGCATGAAAACACTTTAAAGTATATTTCAAGTGAAAATTGTCAATAATCATGATAATAATAATAGAATTCTGCACAGAATATATTCTTCTCAGGCAGTCTGTGGCAGACATACTTGAGGTAGGAAAATTTATGCCTGTATTCATTCATTCATTTATTTATACATTCATCAAATATTTATTGACTACCAACTATGGGCTCAGCCCTAAAATGACTGGGATGAAAGACTGGAGTTTCTTCCCCTAAGAAGGAGCTCAGAATCTAGTGGGAAAGATGATGATGTAAACCACTCATTATGACACTGAGAAGAGATGCCAAGGATTCTGTGGAACTGAGGATGTGCACCTGGATTAACTCAGAAGGAATTTCCCAGGGTAAATGGGACATTGAAGATTGATATCAGCTGGTTCTCTTCTGATATCAATTCTCATTGCCTCCTCCAGAGTCTCCGGTTCCTTGATGAGTTAGAGGTTTGGCTTTTTTTACTAACCTTCACTCGGATTACTTTCTCAAAACAGTCTCTCCACTCCTGTGTGAGTGGGACAGCATCATGAATAAAGGGTGCGCTTAATAAGCGAAACAAGGAGGGGGAAAAAAGAAAGAAAGGAGAAGAATGCCACCTCTCCTAATTACCTGTCGCTTTAACCTCTGGCAATTGGACCCTTTGGTCTTCTGTGCCAAGTAACTGTCTCAGTGTTGACATCACGTGAAATCTTCATGGAACCTTTATCGAGTCTCCCACCCTTTCACCCACTTTGTTTGTTTATCATACCTTCTAGGCATCCTCTTTTATTTATTGCTTCTTTCAAAGAGACCTTTATATTATGAAACTCAAGTCTGTTTTCTTTTTTTCGTTTTTAACCATTTATCCTCCCCAGATACACAACTCATGTGATGTTAACTAAAATTTGCTATTGTTTTCTGGGCTCTGTTGAGTAAGTAGCCTTGCTTTTTGATGAGAACCAAGAAACCTGAGCATTGGATAAAAATAAAATATAAATTCCACTGAAATACAAGCAAGTTATCCTTCATTCACAGGTAGGCGAATGAACCAAATTTCCTTCTTTCACAAGGATACTGTGAGCTTAATGAGGCCAAACAAACGCATGTTTTGACTTTCACTCATTTAGGCTAAATTTGCTTTGGAGAAGTGAATGGGTTAAAGTCAAGACTGAATGATCTGGAATGCATCTTTTTGAAGGAAATGGAGCTATGCATGTACAGGAGAATGAAAATTAAGGGGAAGTTACAAGACAAAGGTTGGCTATATTTTTTTTTATAACTTCTGCAGTTGTATATTGAAAGGGAATTTGACTGTGATGGAGATTTATGTCTTGAAGATAAATGAAATTTCTCCAATTTGTGCTATTATGTAGCTCATCTTTTCACAGAAATCCAAGACTACTGACAGATCAAGAGGTTTCACATTTCAGATCCTTTCAGCATTCAGCGAATGCAATAAATATCAGAGGTGGCCGGTGTTGAATGTAAGAGCAGATGTTTCTGCAGGAAGCAGGATGGAAACTTACATCCACTGGCTTGCTGCAACTTTGAGGAGACTTTCTTCTATACCTTCCTCTAAATGTGACTTGAAACCTTCTGCCGTGATATTTTAATAAACTTTCTATATCCTGATGTTTCCTTTAAGGGTATCATTCTTGCCCAAGTTACCACGTTGACAAGAGACTATCTCCATAGCCCATCTGTTAGTTCAATTAACAGAGGCTTCTGAGATTTTTGCTTGGGGACTCAGCATTTATATTTATACCTCATCCTCTAAGAGTAATTCTTGCAAATAATCTTTGGGAATGGTGGCTGCTTCCTATCTGGATTTGAAGATCCTGCTTTTAATGAAGAATGTTTTTGCCAGAAAAAAAAAAGGACTTAAAATATCTACCTCCATGATTCCATGTCTTTCTGGAGTGTGGATTTATTTTTTGTGGCCAAATCGCCTTCTGTGAAATGAAGTATTTGTATCTTACTTATGAGGGCCAGGCTCAAGTTCTCTTGGGACCACTGAATTGCATAGCTGGCTGGAAGTGACGCCACAAGTTTTGACTCTTTCTGAAGACAGTATTATGGATGGCTTGCACACACTGGCTTCTTAAATGTAATCGAATGGAGGAGGGGTTCTGTCTCTGTGGTGGGCAAAAGAGAGTGTTTCAGAAATACAGGTGGAAGGTGCTCTTGGTGTCTGTGCTGAGGAAAAAAATAAATTCTGGTCTGGTAAACTGCATCCAACTCAGTTTGACCAAACAAGCCACATTTACATGTTTCTGGTATGGAAAGACCTTAAACATACAAAGAATGTGATATGGCAGACACTAATTAATGAACCCCTTAATCCAAATATACTCTAGCCTATGACAGACTCAAGCCTCTTCTTGGCTCTAACACTCTCTTGTTCCTGGGTTTCCTCTTTTAAATAATAATTGTAAGTATTTTTATAGAGTCCTTTACAGGTAATAATGTACATTATCTCTTGTAATGCCTACATCAAATTATTATTAATGGGAATGAACTGTAATTACACACCACAGCATGAGTGAATCTCAAACATGTTACACAGTGTGAAAGAAGTCAGATGTACACAAAAAAGTACATATTGTATGATTCAATATTTTTTTTTGAGATGGAGTCTCACTCTGTTGCCCAGGCTGGAGTGCAGTGGCGCAGTCTTGGCTCGCTGCAACCTCCAACTCCCAGGTTCAAGCGATTCTTCTGCTTCAGCCTCCCAAGTAGCTGGGACTACAGGCACCCACCACTATGCTCAGCTAATTTTTGTATTTTTAGTAAAGATGGGGTTTCACCATATTGGCCAGGCTGGTCTCAAATTCCTGACCTTGCAACCCACCCGCCTCGGCCTCCCAAAGTCCTAGGATTACAGGCATGAGCCACCATGCCCAGCCTGATTCAATTTATAGAAAAATATAGAAAAAGCAAATCAGAAAACAGATCAGTAGCTACTTTTCTGTGGGGTGGGGTGACTGAAAAGGAACATGAGGGAAATGTCTAGACAGATGAAAATCAAACCTATGAAATGCATGTAATATGTATTTATCCAGACTGAAAGATGCATGTAAGGTCTGAGTACTTCACTGTATGTAGATTATGCCTGAATTTTTAAAAATTTTATTTCTCTCAGGTGTATCTATAGATGAGGAGGCTGAACTTTAGAAAGATGAAATAAGTTGTCCATTCTCATGCAGCTGAAAGAGAGAACTGCACCTCAGCCCAGATGATCCTAACTCTTTAGTTCAGGTTTTTCCACCTAAAACAGTTTCCAAGAATGACAATATTTATATTACTCCACTATGGAGTCAATGCATTTTAGGTGCTTTTCTTCCTGGGAATAGAGATGGGTTTCTGAAACCACGTAACAGGGTACTGGCAATAGTAACCAGGAGAAGACGGTGTGCAGCATGTGTAATGGTTAATGCTAGTGCTGGATCATAAAGCCTGAGTTCAAATTCCCACTCTGCCACTTATTATGCAGCATAAGAAGTTGGGTGAGTCTACCTGCCTGAGATTCAGCTTCTTCATATGGAAAATAAACTGTAGTGAGACATAAATCTGATCATTCATGGACAGTTCGTAGCTGCCTATGAACTATCACTGAATGATGGCTATGATTCTTCTTCACAGTTTTGGTTAAAGGATGAATAAAAGCCCTGTGGTACTAATAAGTTTACCATGTTATTACAGTGGCTTACAGTGTGACATTTTTGTCTCCACTGAACTTTTCTAAGTTGTTACATAATTAATTTATCATCATATAAAAAATGCATATAAAATTAGACTTAATAGTGCTTCTATCCTTGACCTCCTTGTTTAGTAACAGGAATTGTTGAAAAATTCAGGATGGTGTGTACCTCATTCACTACATGAATAATGTCTCTCTATGTATATATTTTCGAGACCCAGTCTCGCACTGTCGCCCAGGCTGGAGTGCAGTGACGCCATCTCGGCTCACTGCAAGCTCTGCCTCCCAGGTTCATGCCATTCTCCTGCCTCAGCCTCCTGAGTAGCTGGGACTACAGGCACCCGCCACCATGCCCGGCTAATTATTTTGTATTTTTAGTAGAGATGGGGTTTCACCGTGTCAGCCAGGATGGTCTCAATCTCCTGACCTTGTGATCCGCCCGCCTCGGCCTCCCAAAGTGCTGGGATTACAGGTGTGAACCACTGCGCCCGGCCTGTCGTATATTTCTAAGTTCTGAAAGAAAATTCATTCCAAGTGTAATTCACTTATAAATCTACAATTCCATGAATTTTCAGTATGATTCACTGAAGTATGTCTTAATGTTTGTAAATGACTGCAAACTTGGAAGGAAGCATTTCTTGGAAGTAATTAGAATATTATGTGTATAATGTGGGCAGACTTTCTTAAAGCAGAAGATTCCATTTCAAACATATGTGAGTATGACCTAAGGATTTAAAAAAGAAAAGCAAATGAGTGTTTGCTTTTTTATATTGACAAACAAGATACACTACTCTAAAGGTAAAGTTTGTTTTTTGGGTTCTGCTCCTGTTACAATTGATAGCATGTTAGACTACAAATATTTTATTATGTTCTAGGGTCCTCAGAGCCTGCTTAAGTCAAAAATCCTGCATGACTTGTCCAATGAGGTCATATACTTAAATATGCATTATCTGTTGAACAGAAAAGAAAAAGGAGTGAAGAGTTTAGACCCTGACAGAAAGTAAAACACTTGTATTTTTTCGTGCAGAAATATGTTGAAAAATTCTTTGGTGCAAAACACCTGACGGCCTGCACAGCTACTGTTTACACAGTAAACAGTCTTGCATGGAGGGAAGTGAGGCGGCCCAGGACAATGGATAACAAGAGTGTTCATCTGGAACTCACAGCCAGGATTTCCCATTTAGCTAACCCAGAGCTTTGATCCGAGGGAGCTGTGAGGCCTTGAAATGTGGAGCATACTTTGCCTTAGGGCAACACAATTTAGAGTGTATAAAGATTTTTTTAGTGATTTTTTTAATTATGCAATATTTAAAGGTATTATTTACATTGAAATACTTCAAGTCCACTTTCAACCTGGAGGAAACTTAAGTTTCATACCTAGATTCAATTAACCATATCAACCATCTAAACAACAACATGAATCACGAAGTGATTTGAGATTTTTTCCAGCTACTTGCCCCAGGCTTGTTAAAACTCTGGTTTTGTTTTCTGCCAGTGAATACCTGGGTTTCAATGTTCTACCATAGACAACACCAAAAAGTAGGGTTTGGTTTTGTTTTGTTTTTTGTTTTTGGCACAAGCCAAAAAGATTTTGTTCTGGATTCTTCTCCAAGTGCAGGTCAATATGCCCTAAAATATTTTCTGGTGATTGTTTTGAGATTCATATCAGTACCCAGGAAGAGTTGCCTTTTAACACATTTCAGAATGTGTGCTACATATCCTTTAATTTGATAATTTATATTGTTTTAGTCTATTTGTACTGCTATAACAGAATACCAGAGCCTGGGTAATTTATACAGAAAAAAATATATATATATTATTTCTTGTGGTTCTGGAGGCTGGGAAGTCCAAGACTGAGCCAGCAATAGGTTTGGTGTCTGGGGAGTACCTCATTCCCTGCTGCCAAGAGAGCACCTTGCTTTGTCCTCCAGAGGGGATGAATTCTGTGTCCTCACATGGCAGAAGGCAAATGGAGAAAAGGGGCCTAAGCTAGCTCCCTCCTGCCCTTTGGTAAGGCACTAATCCATTCAAGAGGGCAGAACCCTCATGACCTAATCACTTCCTAAAAGGTTCCACTTCTTAATACTACCATAAAGAGGATTAAATTTCAACATGAATTTTGGAGGGGATGCATTCTAACCACAACAAGTGTTACCTAATTTAATAGCAAATTTGTACATTACATGTTATCAGGCCCCGTGAGGCTTAGAGAGGTCAGGAAATATTCCCTGTAGCCATTTGTGCAGCAATCAGCCGCATAAGCTGGATTGATCTGACTCAAAGTCTGTGATCTTTTAGCTCAACTCTACTGGTACTCAAATAAGCCGATAAGCTTCCTGTTGTTTAGTTTGAGTTTTCCCTTCACAACACCCACAACCTCCGCCCCCTTCTTCCCTGCTCCAAGATTAGATCAGGGAACATAGATAGTGTTTTAGAATAGGAGGAAGGGTTTAAGTCATCTGTTCAGTTCAACATCTATTTCCCTTTTGAGCTTTGATGTCTGTCTTTTGCCCTTTTGCTTGCCCCTGGGCTGTCTGCGGAAAAGGTGGGGGGATAGTGAGGATGTGGATAACTTGCAACATAAGAAAATGGCTCTAGGTTGTTACATACCTGCCATCTCCCTCTGTCCTTGTTCTCTAGTTTTCTTCTGGGAGGTTTGCCTTGGGCAGAAAGGGTAAAGGGAACTACTATTTATGGCATACCTTTTTTTTTTTTTTTTTTTTTGTTAATACCAGACACTTTACATATATCATCTGGTAAAATATACACAACAACCCCATGCTTTTGGTATTATTTTCTTCTTTTTCATGAGAAGAAATCTCAGGCTTAGAGAACTGTAGCAAGTTGTCCAGACTTCAAGGCTCTTTGGGGAGAAAAGATTCTAAATCAGATTTGATTCCAAAAGGCAGACTTTCACAGCACAGTAGGAAAGAGGAAAAGCTTTGGAATCAGGCTTGAATCACAACTTTGAGGCTGTAGGGTCTTAGGTAAGTTGTTTGACTTCTGTGTCTTCATCTGTAAACTGTTTTAACATAACAGTACTATCTCACAAGATGGTTGTGAAAATTAAAAGACATAATCTATGTAAAACCCTAGACATTTAGTTAGTGCTCAATAAGTGCTAACCATTACGATCGTTATGTAACGTCTCCTTCCACTGGAACTGAGATGAAACTCTGACCATTTCCCAAAGCTTCAGACTCATAATTCTGCTGTCTGTTGACCTATATCTCTTCATGGATGTTCTGTCTACAGCTCAAACCTCACATCTCCAAAACTGAAATAGTTCACTCTCATCCCAGAAGCTTGTATTTCTTCCCATATTTTCTATCCTTTTTAATGGAATTGCTGTCTACCTAATTTACCAAGGCAGTTTCCCTGATTTTATAGAACAGGAAATTTAGAACACTAGAGGGTTAAATTATTTGCTAACAACTACTCAGAAAATTAGGAACCCAGCCATAATGGAAATTCAGGTATAACAAGTTCTAGGTGCTTTATCCTACACCTTGTTTCATTCCTCCTTCCCTCGCTCCCTTTCTCCCTCCCTCCTTCCTTTCCACCCTTCCTTCCATTTTTTCACTCTCTCACTTATTCATTCATGCATTCATTTGTTTAACATTTTTAACTTTCCAATCCTTATACATTGAATTGCTTCTTCTTGTCATTTAGCACAGCCTAGGACTTCCAGTGCAACATTATAAAGAGGGATAATGAGAGGGTATTGTTAATTCAGTCCTGATTTTCAAGGAGATGCTTACAGCATTTCCTTATTCAGAGTGCTTGATGTCAGTTTGGTTTTATTTCTAGTGGACAGTCTTTATGAAGTTAAGGAAGTTACCTTCTATTTCTGGTTTACTAAGGGCTTCTTTTGTTTACTATAACTGTCTATTAAAGTTTATAAAATATAAAATGAATTTTCCTCACTTAAGTAGTCATATACTTTTCTCCTTTCATCTGCTAATATATTGAATGACAATAATACATTTTCTAATATTGAATCAAACTTGCATTATTCACATAGTCCAAACTTGGTCATGCTGTACTACCGTCTTCTATATATATTGTTGGACTTGGTTTACTGATATTTTGTTTGGCATTTGGGATTTATGTTTATATTTAGGAAAATGGATGGGCAATTTTCCTTTAAAAATTTTCCATGACTTAATTTGTTATTAAAGTTATATTAGCTTCATGGAATAATTTGGGGAGACTCTTTCTGTGTCTAGTCTCTGGAATAGTTTGATTAAGATTCGAATGAGCTATTCTTTAACAATTTGGTAGAATTCACTAATAAGCTCTGGTTCTAGTATTTTCTTTTTAAACATATTCTTTAAAATTAAAGAATACATTTTAAAATTCTTTTTAAAGAATTTTCCCATTTCTTTAAGAGTTACAAGGCTACCCATGCTCTCTATTTTCTTAGGTCAGTTTTGTTAAGTTTATTTTTTTCTAGGAATTTGTGCACTCCAGGTTTTCAAACTTATTACCATAAAACTGTCAAAAGTATTCTTTTATGTTTTTGAGATTATTTATTATTTTAATCTCTATTATATCTGATGTCATTTCCCCTTTTGTTTATAATACAAATTTTATGTCAATTTTTTTATTTTCATCAATGTGACAGTTTGTATGTTTTTTAGTATTTCCTATATAACCTTTAGATTTTTTCTTTTGGCACATGTGGAATATTTTTATAACATCAATTCTGATATAATTATCACAGAGTATGTTTATTAATTTAATCCCCTTTTCTAATATCCATAGATTTTCCCAGCATCAATAGCAATTCATTGCTCATTAACCACAATAATCTAGCTTATGTCTTCATGTTACCTGAAGTAGATGTATTATTACATCTGTGATTATGGTGAAAGGGATTTTCAAATTAGAGTTAGAAGATGTGGGATCAAATTCCAGGTCTGGTGATTGCTTGCAGTAAGATATTTAAACTCTCTGAACCTCAATTTGCCTACCTTTTTGTTGTTAAATTTTTCTATAGGTTTATTTATTGAAAGAGTTGTATCCATTCACTCATGCTCACCATCATTCCTTTCCTACCTTTTGAAAAAACAAAAAAGCCCCAACTATCTTGACTGCTACACTTCAAGTGAAGCTTCTAGAGGTTTAGCATTAAATCTTGTGAGGTTTTATTCTTCTGACTCTGATAGTCAGATCCTTAAAGCTTGCTTAGGCCTTTCCTCTGTCAACGTGATCTAATTCTTGGGAATTACTCTCCTAAGAAAGTATGAGGCAAGGCCAAGCTAAGTTTGGCCTCTTGGAGAAAATCCAGTGCAGAAGCCCAGTGAAGTCACATTGAGCTGAGTCCTAAAGGCATCAGTTTCATGGAGCAAGATGTGTTTGTGTGTGCATGTATGTTGGGGGGAGGAGGTAAAATTTGATGGGGAAAGTTGTTAGGCTTTCACTCTCTGGGTCATGGAAGTCTCAAAAAAATAGACGCATAGTCAGATTCTAAAAGGCCTTGCAACTTAGCATATTTCAGATGAGGGTGACAATAAGCATGCAATGAGATTGTGTGCAAGGAAGTGCTATAAAGCACTTTCAAAATAGGAGGTATCCATAGCATTATCTAGTCTGACAGACTCTGATGTTTCAAAGAACCCCTCACCTTCTACCTTACCTTCAGATGCCTCTACAAGTACTTTAGATTTGCAGCGTATTCGGAGTAAGGTGGAAAAATGTCACACCATTCTTGACTCTACCCTTGGTAATGATATTTAGTTTACTTAATGTGGTTTCCTTTGGAAAAGTTTTATGACTCTGGACTTCTGTCACTGAAAAATAGCTGCAAATTTACTGAGCCCCAAGTTTGATTTGCAGGATGTTATTATGAAGCTACACCTGGAATAATAGCGTTTTATCTTCCAGAGATACCTGTAAGGGGTAAGAGAGAGACACACTTCCTGCTTTTGATGTAAAATTTCATTCACATGTGATGATCTGTCCAGCAAGGAGTAAAAACAATATTTGGAGTTGAGCATTCAGACATCCTTTCTGCATGTTACTTACTTCCTGTCTTCAGATGTTAGAGTATAGCTGTTAAAATAGTTACTTTATTTTCCCAGGGAAGAGAAATTATGATTAGTTTTGATGGTGAGGGCCTTGCTGACAAATTAATCCAGGTCCTCTCAGGACTTACTAATATCTGATGAATAAATTTTAGACTGCTTTTTGTGTGTATTGAATCATATTCTATAGAAATTTTGGTATGTTAAGTTTGTATGCCTTTTCTGCCTGGCATGATTATAAAATTCTCAGAAGCAATAACTTGTATATCCAATTGATTATCTATCCTGCAATGTCTAGTCCCACACAATGCACAGAGTAAGTGCTTAATTTATGTGCAAGAAATGAATGAACGAAATGATACTTTCAAGCACTTTTTATTTTGACAGTTCTAAGAGTCAGAATAGAGACATCCTTGCAATGCATTTTCTCACTGAAATTTCATAGCGACAATAACAGCAATGACATAATAGCAATATTTAAATTTGAGTGATAAGCATGTGCTAGATACTGTTCTAAGGGCTTTATATACATTTTTTGAAATTATTTAATCCTTGTAACAATCCCTATGAGATAGGTGCTGTTATCAGGTAAGGAAACTGAGGTACAGAGAGGTTATATACCTTCTTAAGGAAGTCCACCTTGTAAATGGAAGATTTGGGATTCCAACCCAGATGCTCTGACTCTAGAGTTCGTATTTTAAACCACTACATTATCTTGCCTATCTAAGGAAGACATTGTTTTCCTCATTATATAGATGAGGATTCTAAGACCCAGATAGCTTAACAAATTGTCCCATTGCCATACTACTAATATGTAGCTAATAAACATATAATAATGAAGAAATGTACAGCACAATTTTATGCTTGGTAATGTATCTGTGAATCGATCTCACTATATTGGAGTCTGTGGATTAGGCATCTCAATTAACCACATTCCAGAAGAAATCACAGAATATGGCAACTTGAAGAGATTTTAGAAACAATCTGCTCTTTCACACAGTAGAATTATTTTCTGCAATGTGGCTGGGAGATAGCTCATCCAGTTTCTGCTTGAAATGTCACTAGCATAGGGAAGTCACCACCTCTCAGTCTTTTCTTATATTGAACCAAAATCTTACCCCTGTTGATTGTATTCATTGATCATGGCTCTATTCTGCAGACATACACAAAGTGAAGTTAACCCAATCCTCAGTTATTAAGTCCTGTAAATTGTTTTTCTAGGTTGAATAACTTCTAATAATTGCAGTGTATCTTTCAGTGTTTACTATCCCAAGTTTCTTGTAGATTTTTACTTACTTTGACTCATTTAATCCTCACAACAGTTCTATAAGTGAGTGAAAGAACAAACGTGGGGAAACCAAGTAATTTGCTCAGGACCACAGAGCTAGGCAATAGAAGAGCTTGGAATCAGACCCTAGGGTCAGACTTCAAAGTTTATGCACTTCACTCTCTTGTGCTAGTGTCTCTCATTTAATGTATGTTTTAATTATTTCCTGAGCCTTTCAACAAGCTGATCACCTGCTTTACCCTCATTTAAACATCATCTAACCTGTTAAGAGCTTCAGGTATGGGCTGATCAAGGAGGCAAAGAGAAGGACTTCTCTCTCCTTCTCTGAATGCCATACTTCTATCAGTGGAGCCTAATATCCTACTACTTTATTATGGGAATCATAGCCATGAAAATCCCTAGAATCTTTATTCTTATCAACAGCTTATAACACAGTTCTCCCTGTCCTACATGTTACAGAGATTTTTATTTTGAATATGCAATGACAGAACTTTCACTTTATCTCTATTATATTTCATCTTTCTATTTAGTGCCCATGTGAAACTCTTAAAATCTCAATTTTGTCATTGTAAGCATTAGGCAGCCCTCCCAGAGGCTACCTAGTAACTTGAAGTAATAAAAGCAACACCTATTATGCACCTCACCTATTAGATTCAACAATTGCCACCTTCAGGTTTTGAAGGAGTGTGGGCCAGTTGCTTTATAATATCTAGATGTCAAATGAGCAAGATCCCGGTAGTTCCAGCCTCTTTTTTTCTGGCTTATCTTTTTTCTTTATGAAAACATAAGCATTGATATTTTATCAGCTTATAAGATGATGAAAAGAAAATGCTGCAGATTAAAAGTTTTTTTCTTTTCTCTCTTTTTTTTTTTTTTTTTGACACAAAGTCTCCTTTTGCACAGCCTGGAGTGCAGTGGCATGATCATAGCTCACTGCAGCCTCAACTAACTGAGCTCAAGTGATCCTCCTGCTTCAGCCTCCTAAGCAGGTAGGGCTACAGGTATGCACCACCATGCCTGGATAATTTTTTAATTTTTATTTTTGTAGAAATGAGGTCATGCTGTATTGTTCAGGCTAGTCTCTAACTCCTGGCCTCAAGCAAGTCTCTCACCTCATACTCCCAAAGTGCAGGAATCACAGGTGTGAGCCACAAAGCTCAGCTAAAAGATGTTTTTAAAAACATGACTTCGAAAATTTTTGTGGTTGTACAAACAGGTTTCAGGCATGAACATTTGTATATGTGTAGAGGCAGCATCCAGGATACAAGAAAAAAGCATGGTAAAGTGATTGGAAGTCGAGGATGTAGAGCTAGACAACCTCGGTTCAAATCTCAGCACTGCCAGTTGCTACCATGTGACCGTGGGCAAGTCACTTCAGTTCTCCATGCCACAGTTTTCTTTCTTATAAGGCAGGCATACTAGTATGCCTACCTCATAGGATTGCTCCCTAATGAGCATACTTTACACATTTAGAGTCAGGTCCAACACATGGTAAGTAATCAATAATTGCTAGTCGTTGTTATTGTTCTAAAGCTGGAGTTGGCAGACTACAGCCCATGGGTCCAACCTGGCCTTCTGCCTGGTTTTGTGAATGAAGTGTTGTTGGACTGCTGCCACACTGATGTATTTGTGTAGAATCTGTGACCTCTTTGTGCATCAGTGGCAAAATGAAGTTATGACAGAGACTCTAAGGTCCACAAAGCCCTCAGCATTTTCTCTCTGGCTTTTTACAGAAAACTCTTGCCTACCTCCATTTTACAGGATAGAATGCAGGGTTCCTGACCCTCATCTGTGACTCCTTGGTCTTGTAACCTTAGGCAAGTGACTGATATTCTCTGGCCTCTGCTACTTGATCTGTAACAAAGATTGGTTATGAGACTGCTCCTAGAGAACAACTCTAAGAAATTGGCCGCACACGGTGGCTCACGCTTGTAATCCCAGCACTTTGGGAGGCCAAGGCGGATGGATCACTTGAGGTCAGGAGTTCGAGACCAGCCTGGCCAACATGGTGCAACCTCGTCTCTACTAAAAATACAAAAATTAGCCAGGTGTGGTGCTGTGCACCTGTAGTCCCAGCTACTCAGGAGACTGAGGCAGGAGAATCGCTTGAACCCAGGAGGTAGAGGTTGCAGTGAGCCAAAATTGTGCCACTGCACTCCAGCCTGGGCAACAGAGCCAGACTCCATCTCAAAAAAAAAAAAAATCTGAGAAATTATATTATGCAGATTCTATTTGTTGTTCATTTGCTCACTAATTCCATGTTTTGTAGCCAGACATTTGTGCTAATTGCATGTCCCCGAGTTTTTATTTTGTCTGACAGTAATGAGTACTTTCTATGTGCTAAAAACACACTTCTAAGGCCTTTGTGTGTGTTAACTCATTTAATCCTCATAACCTTATAACAATTCTCTGAGGTAAGAACGGCTATGCGTCCTCATTTTTCACATGGAAAAGTGAAGCTATCAAAAGGGTAAGGAAATTTTCCCAAGCTTACATAGCTGGCAGGTGGCAGAGCTGGGATGTGAACTGTATAGTCTGGCTCCAGAGTCTAGAGTTTGTAAAGTAGTCACTCAACTTTGAAGACCTTATGGTTTTACTAGAGAGACCTATTATGCAAACAATTGCATATAAATATAAGGGTTTTTTAAATATTGGTAAGCTGATCAGCACAGTGCCTGGTGTGGAATAAGCCATCATCACGATATTTATGGTCCTGATGCTGTTGGTATCAGTGGAAGCTGCTACAAAGCACAGCTGGTGTTTAAGGGAGGCATGCCTGGAGGTGTCAGGAGCACTTTGAAAAGGAGGTCTTACCCAGCATGAGGTTTAAAGGATGTAGGGAGTTTTCCAGAAAGGTTTCCACATGGAGGAAACTGCACGTGGAAAGAACAGAGGCAGGAGAGAACATGGTATGTTCAGAGAATTAAACCGTACTTCTCTGTGGCTTGTGTGTGAACCATGGAGAACAAGTCAGCTAAGATTAGGTCAGGAAGTAGGCAGGTGCCAGATGGTGAATGGCTCTGTGTAAACGGGGACAGGCTCCTGTCCTCTAGTGCATGTCACTTTCTGAGCAATGCCCTATATTGTCTGAGTGTTTAATGTCTCCACCCTGTGCTGCAACAGGCACATGTGTACTGGAATGCAAGCACCTTAAGGGTGGGGAGCCAGTCTGTCTTATTCACTGTGACTATTCCAATACTCAGGGCCCTCCCTACAGCAAGAGCTCATTAAACATTTGTTGAATTAATTAATAACTAAACCAATCGTTGTGCTCTGTATGGATGTAGGATTACTCATGAGATGGGATACTTTCTGCGGGTACATTGCCTTACTTTAGCATCAATTATCTTGCTTTGTTGAAGAATCAAGGTAGGTCACATTGAATGAGTGGATTAGTCTAAAATAGGATAATTTTGAGATAATCTTTTCTTTGGAGGCCAAAGATTACTTAACAAATTCATACCTAGTTTATTTTACTTTCGACTCCACATTTTAAAGCTCAGTCCCTTCTCCAAGAATGTCCTTTGACTTCTTCAGAACATTTTGGCCATTCTTCAAGTGCTTCTTCCCTTCAAGATGTATTTATGCCAGGATTCAGCTGGCAGAATGGAAGTAAAATAGATATTGGTAACTGAATGAAAATAATGATTCTTCTAGATAATGCTGCCAAACCTAAGAAAAAGTAACTTGAGAATATAATCTCAGTGTGGGCTTATATTCCTATTTGTCAGGTGCCTGTAGGGTTTGGTTAAAAAGTCAGAAGACACATCTGCTTAAGGCCTCTGTCTAGAATTTGGCACACATTTGAACAGGGCTATTTCTTGGTGATGACATAAATAGCAAGATGAGGTAAGACACATTTTTTTTCATAATATTGTCAGAAAAGGCAGCTTCCCAAGGAATCAGAGAATGCTTGAAGGGTAGGGACCTTATTTCCCTCCTTTGACAGGCAAAGAAAATGAGATCCAGACAAGGGAAGTGACTTGCCCAGGGCTGGAGAGCTAATTAGTGGCGGAGCTGGAACTGTAATCCAGGTCTCAGACTCCCAGGGCCAATTCTCTTTCCTCTGCATCATTCAGCCTCTCGAGACATTAGCTATAACTTCTGAGAAACATATTACCTCTTTCATCATTTCTTGGTCTTTTTGAAAATATTGATGATCTCTCTCTGCATCTTTCCTCTCTCAGATGACCTGGGAAAATGCCATTGAGGGTAAATCTTATATTACATTTTGTTGGCAAGTCCCACTGTCACCAGCCTGTCCCCAACTTGAACATTTCACCAAAAGTCTGAATACCCACGTTTCTTACCTCCAGCTAATCCCTTCTTCTTAATCAGATTTTTCAAACTGCACATTCGTGTTTACATCCTCTAAAGCAATGAATTTTTTTCCCTTCCTATAATCTGGAAATTCTTTTTTTGTTGTTGTGTTTGTTGTTATTTTTAAGAAAACTTGAATATATCAGATGGACTTTCTGGCTCCTTAGAAACTAGTCTGGTAGGAGAGTTGATTGGATTTGCCTAAAGCATTTCCTCATTAGTAGCCTGTGTGCTGCTTTTTCTTTCAAATGTCATCTGGCCAACCCAACAAAGATTTAATTGTGGCAACTTGGAGCCGTAGCAGACTTGGGCTTTACTGAATGCTCTTTTGAAATCTTCACAACTGCCTGTCCTTCAAATGAAAAACACAAACATATTGAAAGTGGCTTGGCGGATTATTGGTTTGAAGACCACTTCTTACTTCTCTCCGCCCCTTTTCTTACAACTGAAGACTGGAATTTTAATTGCTAAACCACAGCTTTTATATCACGATGCCCAAAAAGGGCATGGTTTATTAATTAGTTCTGATTACTAGGCACCCTGAACCTGGGCCTGGCTGCTTCTAATCAGTTTCAACAGCTCTTTGCCTGAAATCACTGCCGGTAAGCACATAGAGGTGTAATTATGCAGACGCTAGTGGTTCAGTTCTGCCAGGTTAAACCCTCTATTATGAATACATATTATAGTGTCTTAAAAGGCATTTATTGAAATGCCATAGTTTAATAGTTCAAGCTTACAAAATCAAACTCTCTCATGTTACAGGCAACAGCCTCTTAATTGGATGTTTTCTCCCAGCACATGAAAATATTGACTTAAATACACGTGCACACACACACACACACACACACAATTTTTTTTTTTTTTTTCAGAGTGAGAATCAGTATTGCTTCCTGATTGAACCTAAGGACTCTAGGGCCAGTCTGCCTGGATTCATCTCGTGTTTCTGCCATTTTCCAGCACTGTGACTTTGGGCGAATGACCTAACCCCTCTCTATTGTAGTGTCTTTGGTGAAAGGGGGATGATTATAATGCCTATATTGTTGCGAGGTTCAAATGAGTTAGCACACAAAAAACACTTAGCAAAGTATATGGAACGTGGCCATCATTTTTTAATTGATTGCTCTAACACATTTATTTGTATTTATGTGTTATAAAATCTATTTATGCTAAGTCCTGAGAGAATTAGGAATGCCTTCCTCTGGAAAAAGCTGAGTTGTCTCCAGATATTTATTCCCTTCATTTTCCACAGTAATAGCCACCTCTCTCTACCATTTTTAGCTGGGTGGACAAAGAGCTGTCAAGAATTTTAAAAAAATTATTTTCCACCTAGAAGTGGCCATGTGAGTAAGTTCTGGCCAGTGGGTTGTGTGTTAATCCATTTTGCATGGCTACAAAGGAATACCTGGGCCTGGGTAATTTATAAAGAAAAGAGGTTGAACTGGCTCACGGTTCTGCAGGCAGGACAGAAAGCATGGTGCCACCATCCGCTTGGCTTCTGGTGATGCCCCAGGGAGCTTTTACTCGTGGTGGAAAGCAAAGGAAGAGCAGCACATCATATGGCAAGAATGGGACAAAGAGAGAGAATGGGGAGGTCCCAGACTCTTTTAAATAATCAGATCTCAAGTGAACCAACTGAGTGAGAACTCGCGCCCTACCAAGGGGATGGTGCTAAGCCATTCACAAGGGATCTATTCTCATGATCCAATACCTCCCACTATGCCCATTTCTAACACTGGAGATTACATTTCAACATGAGATTTGGAGGGGCTAAATATTCAAACCATATCAGGTTGTAAGCAGAAATAGTGTGTCAATATCTGAAAAGTGGCCTTAAAGCAAGAAGGATGGTGTGTTTTTCACTTCTTTGTCCTTCCTACTAATGGGAATTTGGTTGTGATGGCTGGAACGCAGCAGCCATATTGGATCATTAGACAGCACACCAGGGATACAGAGCAGTCAGGAAGCAGAAGCCTGCGTCCCTGACAACTTCAGGGAGCAGAGTTGCCCTAGCAGCCCTTTTCTTTCACTCTAGACTTTTGATAAATAAATAACAAACTCCTGTATTACTTAACACACTGATGCTGGCTGCCTATTGTAGATAAATCTATTCTTAGGCAACACCTTCCCTTCCCTGAATTAGATGATATCCTAACTACTTTGATTGCCAGGTATAGAAATTCTAGAACACTAACACAGAGAACCATGAAGGTTTCACACACTCTGTTTCCAGTTAGAGCCACTGCTTTACCACACCCAAGCATGGCTACCCTTCTTTCACTCCCTGCCTGGGGCTGCTTAGTCTCAGACTTCAACTGGTGATTGGAGACAGGAGTGCTTGGCAGTAGAGTTATGTCCACAATTGATAGTCAACCCTTATAAAAATGACTTGGAGTCTCTTCCAGCAAGAAGGGCCATCTTGACCATTTTATTACTTCTTCTGTACCAGAAAGTATGGGTGCTTGGAGAAATCCAATGGCAATCTTCTTTTGCTTTTTTTTTTTTTTTTAATACATTAAGTTCTAGGGTACATGTGCATAACGTGCAGGTTTGTTACATATGTATACATGTGCCATGTTGGTGTGCTGCACCCATCAACTCGTCAGCACCCATCAACTCGTCATTTACATCAGGTATAACTCCCAATGCAATCCCTCCACCCTCCCCTCTTCCCCCTCCCCATGATAGGCCCCGGTGTGTGATGTTCCCCGTCCCAAGTCCAAGTGATCTCATTGTTCAGTTCCCACCTATGTGAGAACATGCGGTGTTTGGTTTTCTGTTCTTGTGATAGTTTGCTAAGAATGATGGTTTCCAGCTGCATCCATGTCCCTACAAAGGACACAAACTCATCCTTTTTTGTGGCTGCATAGTATTCCATGGTGTATATGTGCCACATTTTCTTAATCCAGTCTGTCACTGATGGACATATGGGTTGATTCCAAGTCTTTGCTATTGTGAATAGTGCTGCAATAAACATACGTGTGCATGTGTCTTTATAGCAGCATGATTTTAGTAATGGGATGGCTGGGTCATATGGTACATCTAGTTCTAGATCCTTGAGGAATCGCCATACTGTTTTCCATAATGGTTGAACTAGTTTACAATCCCACCAACAGTGTAAAAGTGTTCCTATTTCTCCACATCCTCTCCAGCACCTGTTGTTTCCTGACTTTTTAATGATTGCCATTCTAACTGGTGTGAGATGGTATCTCATTTTGGTTTTGATTTGCATTTCTCTGATGGCCAGCGCACCAACATGGCACAAGTATACATATGTAACAAACTTGCACATTATGCACATGTACCCTAGAACTTAAAGTATAATTTAAAAAAAAAAAAGATTACTATATGCAGAATATTACTCCCAATGGGATATCCCTTCTTCAAGGCAGTGCCATGTCTTCTCTCCTTTGGAAATTCCCCTAGTGCTGTGTCACATAGGAAATGGTTACTTGGCAAATATTTGCTTCCAGGCTAAGACTTGCTATACTCCCCATGCTTCTTCCCAGGAATGGATAAAGTCACACATTTCTGGAATTCCTCCTGCCTTATATGGAGATTTAGAGTGTTGCTTGGGTTATCTCCGACAAAAACCCCTATGGCCCTGGAAATGGTGGATCTACTTCTAATCTTTTCTCTTAAGTACACCCAATCTCACCTTCCAGGAGTTCTCTCTAAAACTAACCTTTGATTCGGCCACTCTCTCACTCACAGATCACCACGACTATCACTACTGCCTGTAGAATAAAGCTCAAACCTATTAGCTTGTCATTTGCAGCCTTCATCTAGGTGGTTTGGCCAGATCTCATGAGAAAATATTATCTCTGGGAAATCAAATTCTAGCTACACCACTTACTAGCCACGTAACTTTACGTAAGCTAAAATTCTGAGCATCAGTGTGCCGATGTGTACAATGATATTAACCTATAAGAGATCACCTATGTCAAGCTGCTAGTGTTCACTTGAATTAGAATAGCCCTACAAGGCATTTCTTTCTAGCAGGTCTGAAAGAGATAGCAATATTTTTCTTGTATAACTCATGGATACATGGACGCTTGGTAAATAAAAGATACCTTATCCATACCTTTTCTAGACCTTAGTTTCCTTGTATATAAAATGAGACCTTAAATGGTCACTTGAAACTTAAAGTGGAAAGATATGTAAAGCACCTGATTCAATACTTGGCACATCATTAAGTATATTGCAAATGTCCTTTCTCTATCCTTCTTCCAAATTGAGACCCAACTTACCTTTTCTATGGAATTGCAATAAAAATTATAAAGCAGAGCATGTTACCTAAAGAAAGGATTATTATTCTTATCTCTACTTTTTAAAGTCCTAGCTACTCTTTAAGGCCAAATTCAAATGCCACCTTCTCCATGAAGCATTCCTGGATTCTCACTCCTGCAACACTCATCCCTACTCCACTCAGAAGGATAATAATGCAATCAAAGGAAAATCTTCAACTCATCTTAGCTGATACTTGAATTTTCTATATTTCCACTAGGATAATTCTACAATATACAAAGCTAAGCAGTGTTCTAGCTTCTACTAAAATGGTTTCCCAGATGAAAAAGTTCAGGATCTTCTAAAGAAGTATATTTATTCCAGCCTCAGACAGTTTAAGTATGTCCCCCTAAATTTCTGCATTTGCTCATGGGTATGTCTGTGTTCCTCTTTAAATATTTTGCCCAGAAATAAATAATATTTATTAAAATACACGGTCCATTTATAATATTTCTCCTTCTGTAACTGCAACCTGTGCTAACAGGTTTGGAGCAACCATGGAGCTCTTTTCTCCTAATTGCACTTATATTCAATTAAAACCCTGAACTCTTCTTTGACAATGTATGTTGGTGTTAAATGACTGCTCCTCTGTCTTGTATTAATACGTCTATTTTTGATATGATTGAGTCCCTCAATAAAGGTCCATATTATTACATGCATCTGGGTATATTTGAACTGCTGATTAAATTTTTGTGAACCTGAACTCTTTCATGCTCCTAGATCCTTTTTTTAATGGGTTCTTCCAAGGCATTTTATTCCTTTTATAAAACATAGCTCATTCTACTTTGTGCCATAGTTTGTGTACTTTGTCTTATGTCCTATCTTAGGTGGGTTTCTGAGAAGCAGAGCATCTGTCTGGGTGATTGGGTAGTGACTTTGCAGCCTCTGAAGCTTAGCGACTTCTGTTGGCCCAAGATTGAGGAGCAACTATGAGTTGTTCTCACCCAACACACAGCAACTAGGCTATAGGAAAAGGGTCCTAGATGGGACACCAACAGCATCCACTCTAGTCACCCATGATTTTGTAATGCTGAGTATGGAGTGTATTGTTCATCTCGTAGTCTCCATAATCCTGTTCATGTCTTGCACAGGGAAGCCACTAGTTGGTGGAACCGATTCGTCAAAGATCTGGAGGAAATGTCCCCTAGTTCGCTGTCATTCCAATTCACTGCCATTTGTAATAACAAACACCTGTGAGGGACTTAGCCCAATCTCCCCAAGCAGCAGAGAACCAGAGTATGTGGGTGACAGAGAGAAGAATATGCAAGTTTGTATTGCATGTTCCAAGAATCTCATTGCCCTGTCAACTCAAAAGCTGTCTAAGGACCAAATGCTCAAATTCAGAATAGGCAAAAATACTCCTTAATACCAAGGCAAACATATCAAAGAGCAGAACTTCAGGCTGCTTCACTTGGCTCATAAGCTATTTTTGTTTTCTTAAGTTATTTTTGTTTTCTTAAGCTTTATAAAGGTAATATACACATGGTTAAACATGAAAATGATATAAAAGAATAATAAATAAATAGTAAAAACCTATTTCTTAATTGTGGCTTTTATTTCCACTTCCCATAGCTAACTAGTGTTAACAATTTCTTATATTTCTACCCAGAAATAATTGTACGCATATAAGCACATATATTTATGAATTTATATACAAAGATATTACAGTATATGTATTACTTTCTCCTTTTATCCCCACTAATAATAGATCTTACGGGTCTTTCCACATCAACACATCTATCTATCTGTCTATCTATCTATCTATCTATCTATCTATCTATGTATCTATGTAGATATATTTCATTTTTTAAATGATGATGTAGATGTCTTACAATTTATTTAATCTGTCCCTGTTTAATGGATATTTACATTGTTTCTAGTTTTCAGCTCTTACAAATAATTTTTTTGCTATTACACATTTTCTCCACTACAAAATATGCTCTTATATGTATTTGTTTGCATGTTTCCTTAACACTATTAAATTGAAAACCCTATGATTGTTTCTCAACAGAAAAATGGCATCATGGGTAATGAATGTGGCCACCATATTCCTTACATCTATGTTGAACAATGTATATTTAGCCTAAGTTATACTTTCTCACTCTGTGCCCATGTTTTCAGCCTTTTTCCCAGAATGCAAAACTTAAAATCAGAAAATGTAAAAGTTGTCACAGTTGAAAAAAGCTAGACACAATTCTCAACTGTAGGACATCATAACAGCAAGTTCTAAGATCCACAGAGCTATATAATTTAAATAATAAGATAATTACCTTGTGTGGAACAGAAATTCGGAATCTCATTGAGAATTTAAGAAGTTCAGTATTAAGAGCTTATCCAATTCAAGTCTATTTCAGAAACATAATCAGACTTTCCAGAAATTCAGCCGTGATGTATTAAAAGCACTTATTATCTTTTTGCTTGCAGTGAAGTACATGCGAGAAGCCACGCCCTATGTGAAGAAAGGATCCCCAGTATCCGAGATTGGGTGGGAAACACCTCCTCCTGAATCTCCTCGATTAGGGGGCAGCACCTCAGAACCCCCATCATCGCAGTCCTTCTCCTTCCACAGAGACCGGAAAAGCATCCCCCTCAAAATGTGCTACGTCACTCGGAGTATGGCCTTGGCCGACCCTGAGAACAGGTAAACAGGGTCAAAACTCTCGACTGTATTGAGCGGCTCCTTGACCTCTCAGGCTAAATAGGGGCTTTCACCAGGTTGCCCTCATGTTCTGAAAACACATCATGGCTTCCAAAGAAAAGCATGAAAGGGCCATGCTGAGAATAGTGTATGTGTGTGTGTGTGTGCACGTGTGTGTGTGTGTGTAAGAGAGAGAGAGAGACAGAGACAGAGGAGAGAGAATCTATACACTGAGCACTGGTTCTGGAAAGAGTTGAAAAACTAGAATCATATCCTAAATGTCTTCAGGGCTCATTACCGGTCCACATGACTCACGCCAAGTTTCTTAAACCACTTAACCTCAGTTTTGTCATCTCTAAGATGGGAATAATTGAAAGAGATGCTTTGTTGGGTTGTGAGAATTAAATTAGGAAAGCCATGTGATATAGTTTGGATGTTTGTCCCCTCCAAATCTCATGTTGAAATGTGATCCCCAATGTTGGAGATGGGGGTCCAGTGACAGGTGTTTGGGTCATGGGGGCAGATCTCTCATGAATGGCTTGCTGCCCGCCCTGACATTGTGAGTTCTTGCTCTATTAGTTCAAGTGAGAGCTGGTTATTTAAAAAAAGAGCATGGCATATCTCCCCTCTCTTTCTTGCTCCCTCTCTTCCCATGTAACTTGTTGGCACCCCCTGCCCCTTCCACCATGAGTGGAAGCTCCCTGAAGCCCTCTTCAGAAGCTGGTATATAACCTGCAGAACCGGGAGCCAAATAAACCTCTTTCCTTAAATTCCCCAGCCTCAGGTATTCCTTTAGAGCAATACGAAATGAATTAATGCAGCATGTAAGGCACTCAGCACAGGAAAACTTTCCATGAATATAAGCTACAGTAATGTTTCTTATTAATGTTAGATAGTAATAAGCAAATTCACCTTACTAGGCCTCAGTGCTGTCAACTGTATACTTGGAGGGTTAGATGAGAGTTGCTTTAAGGCTATTTTCTACTTTAAGCATCTCTATATGCTCAAGAGAGCAAAAGGAGTGGCTTTGGTCCAAGTCTGGAATGCTGTTTCCCAAAGTCGGTACATGACTTTGCATGCCACAGGCTAGATATATCACCCAACCCATGGCAATTAGAAGGAATGCAGCCAAGAGGAAGTAAAATTCAGGGTCCCTCATCCCCCAGAAGTCTTACTTTAGCTCAGTAGAAGAGAAAACGTACATTTTAGGAGGAAAACAAGAGAAATAAAGAGAGTGAGGAATTGAGCCAGCAAATGGGGAATCTTGGTGACCTTTGCATCCACATTAAAGTGCTAAAAATAGGAACCGCTCGACTGGCCCTTATTTAGAATGTGTGTGGGACAGCTGCAACCCGCCCAAATAGAAAGTATTTGGCTAGGCTCAGAGTTGCTGATGGGGAAAAGCAATCGGGAGTAGGGGCAGGAAGAAAGTTGCTTCCTTGGCTCCCAGCTCAATGTCTTTTTGTTCTCATCTCAGTTAGCTCACTCTAAAGACGCTGCCAGGGCCCTTCTGGCTCCGGCCAGCTGCAAGATCCTTCTACCCTGCTCTCCCTACTCCTCCTGTATTAGTTATTTCTGTACAGCGATTGGCCAGTTGTACAAGAAAGCCAGCAAGTATCAGCAAGAGGGGTAAGAGCAGACAGACTGGGAAGGACATAGAGCTCATCGCTGGTCCACTCTCACCCTGTTAGCTCTGTTTTGTTCCCCACAATTTCTGCAGAGTTCCTGGGCCTGCAGTCAATGTCCTGGTTATTCTAAGTCTCCTTTTCCCTGGCCTTTTACCCACCCAATAAAACAAGTCCCATCTCCCAAGGATCTAATGTCAAAGTTTTCAGATGTGATGAACTCATGATGCAGTATTGAGTGCCTATCATGTGCATTATACTAATTAATGTAGACCACAGACTGCAAAGTGGCAGCCTATAGGTATACCCAGCCTACAGATATGTTTTTTTTTTTTTTTTTGGAATAGTCTATCTAGTGTTTAAATAAATTTGAATTAGTTGCTATGTTCAATAATTGAGAAATTTCACATTTAAAAAGCCAGGTTTCTGCTTTTCTAGAGAAGTTGGAAGAACTGGTCATGTTATTAGGCCCACATTGATGCAGCAGGGCAGTCATATACCAGAGCTCAGTAGAGTTTTCTCCTTTGACAAGGGAATGAACTCTCCTCATCATTTCTATTACCTTATACTTACAGAATTCAATTAATTACCTGCCTAATCTTTGAATTTGTAACCCCGCTTACTCCTCTTAACAGCTCTGTGAGTTTCTTTCATTGTCCCCATTCTACAGACAAAAAATTGAGACAAAAAATGTTTATATAAGTTCTCAACATTATATAGCTGTTTTATAGTCTAGCTGGGCTTCAAACTCATACCTATAGAAAGGGTGACAGTGTCAGTTAATCATTTCCAGAGAAATGCAAACCGAGACAAAAACTTACTGGGACATTGTAGGAGCAATTCATACACTAGGGAGAAAATTTGAGTAGATGATTTCTTGGGTTTCTCCCAGAAGTAGACTGAGATGCTACAACAGCACTCCTGGGTCATTTAATTATATTTTAAAGATGATTTTGGGAGACACCAGACCTTAATCCAGATGTTGGAAACTTCAGTCTGTGTGTCAAGCCAGTAGAGGAGAATAAGTTTCAAACTTTTATATTGGTGCTCGTCAAGTCCACCATTGACGATTATACACAGGGCTTCCCCTGTGGGAGAGGGAGAGCCTGTTCTGCTGTGTTGTGAGAACCAGCAGGGCAGAATCGAACATGAGAATCCAGCTAGGCCAGATACTTCCGAAGGGACTTCAGGTCCCAACAGGTCCCAAACTGCTGCTAACAAGAAGATTGGGGACCTAAGTGAGGCTTGCCCATGGTAGAGGAAGAGAAGAAACTAAAAAGGAAACAAATATTTTATGAAACACCAGTTACAGGCTGAGCAGAGCATGGTGTACCAGTCAGAAATGTGAAATCTGCAAAACCCAACTCTATGCTGAATGCAAAAGACACACCTAACAGAGTGATTTTAAAAGGTGAAAGATACAGTGGTGGGCAAAAGCTTACGAGGCAAATGCAAACTATTAAATAACAACAGAAAGCATTGATTTTGATCTTGATATAAGACAAGGTAAAATGCAGGCTAAAAAAAATGTCCAAGGTAAAATGTCCATAAAGTAGCACAAGGAAGGATTGATTTCTGTTGAAGGCCAGAGTTCACAAGCAACATCCAGTAGTTATGAATACATACCACATAACAAAACAGCATCTTTTAGAGCAGAAACTGCAGAAGATGAAAGAAGAAATAGACAGAAACATACTCATATTAGGTATTTCAACATATACCACTTTCCATCCAAGTAAGGGCAAGTAGAGGACACAGATAAATACAGTAACCCCCCTTATTCATGGAAGGAATGTAACAGGACCCGCAGTAGATGCCTGAAACCATGGATAGTACTGACTCCTCTCTACACTGTGTTTTTCCTATACATACATACCTATGATAAAGTTTAATTTATAAAGTAGGCACAGTAAGAGATTAACAACAATACTAATACTATAGAACAATTATAACAATATACTGTAATAAAAGTTATGTGAATATGGTCTCTCTCTCTCTCTCAAAATATTTTATTGTACTTATTTTTGGACTGCAGTTGACCTCAGATAACTGAAACCATGGCAAGTGGAACCATAAGTAAGGGATGACTTACTATAATTATTTAGAAGACCCAACAACATGATAAATAAGGTAGAGCTGAATACATTGCAAACCCTTTACCTTGATAATAGAGAATACACTTATTTTTCAAGTCCACAAAGAACACTGACAAAATTAACCACAGATCAGGTCACAAAGAAAATGCAATAAGTTCCATTAGGTACAAATAATACAAACAATAGCCTCTGATGACAGTGGAATAAAACTAGAAAATCAATAACAAAACCAAACCACACAAAGCCCTTTGTTCATGGGTTTTTAAAAGCTCACTGTAAAATAACTCTTGAGTCAAAAGGGAACTATAAACTGACATTGTTGCATTTCTTCAAAGATAAATAATAATGAAAATAATGCATCCATTAAATATGAAGAGAAAGAAGGATAAAGAGAGAGTGTAGAGTGTGGAGTCAACTAGACACACAGTGGAATCATAGTTCTATCCCTTGTATGTGAATTTAAGCAAGAATCTCATTGAATTCAAATAACCATCCTAGGTAGTGGGAACTCTTCTCTCTACTTTGTAGACAGTGATACTTAGTTGAGAAATGAGAGTTGAAGCAAACGGTAGATCTCAGATTCAAACCCAAACCTAGCTGACCCCAAGCCCAATTTCTGAATCATCACACACATTGCCTCTAACTTCGGCACCTGGCAGAGTAGCTCGCCTGAACTATAAGCACCTTGGCCAGGAGTTAATGGTCTCCTGGGAGCTAAAACCTGTGAACTGATGACAAATGCCACAGCATCTTGGGGCTCATCCTCTCAATTGGTGACACACAGGTGCCTATAGTCTGATTAAAAACTCTAATGTCCAATTTCTCAAATACAAACAACCATAGAACAGCAGGCAGTATTGCTGCTCTTTCTGTGAAAAAGGTCACGCAGCAGGCATTGAATCCACAAGAATATGTGACTGCTAGTGGCTGTCAGTAATTGCAATATATTTTTATTATTCTACCTCTTAAATATCTCTTGTTTTTCATATTCAGCTCTTCACAGCCACTTCCCTGAACCAGGCCCACATCCTTAGTCCCTGAGAGTATTTGGGTGTTTCTTACAGGGTGTTTTGTTGGTAGTTTGCTCTTTCCCCATTTCCCACCATGTACTCTGTACCTAGCTAGCCAAGGGAATCTGAAACACCTGAAATTTACCCCTTCTGTCAAAATGACTGGCTGTCACCTGCACTCATATCGAAACTCCTCAGTATTGCATGAAAACCCCTTTAGGCTTTAGATATTCCCTAACTGTTCAACTCCTCTTTACCTCATCCTTTCTGTTCCAGCATCCCCTAAATAATTTGTATACTTCCTACAATTGCCTTCCTGACAACTTCCTACTTGCCCTTTAAGCCTCAGGATAAACATTCTTCTCGGATATCAGTGTCTCGCTATACCTTCTGTGTCAATTTGTTCATTATAGCATGCTTCATAATAACTTGTGATTTTTTCTTACATGCCTACTCAGTTCCTGAGTCATAAGCTTTCTGAGCTCTGAGACACTCCATGTTTTCATTTTATTACCCCAGATATCTAAAACTTTGGCATTCAAAACTATTTTTGTTCATAAATGATAAATAGTATATTTATCTGCTCGTTTTTCATATTCTTCTCTAAAAATGTCTTTTGAAAAAATCTTCCACTAAATAGTCTTGGGAATAAGGGAATAAATAAAAGCACAGTTCTCTTCTGACAGACATAGGAAGCTTAAAGAAACCAGGACAATCCATTAACCAAGCCTGTCACTGGATTGTGAGCAGCTGTGCTACAATGGGCAGTTTATGAGGCTTTAAGTCATGACTCTTTGTACCGCTGCGTAACAGAGTCCACTGTAGATTTTCATGGTTAAATTATGGAAAGATTGACATCATCTTTCTTGGGAAACAGTGTACATCTCTATTTATGGTGCACAAATGAAACATTCACAGAAGGTGCTGTCTTGGTTTCAAATGGAAAACCTCTGCTAGGCTGGACTGTGATTCAGAGGGGTGTGATCTGTTAAGTCCTGTAAGATGCCTGGATACGTTGCTACAAGGTACCCTTAGTGATGTCACCACAATCCAGTGCTTGGGTTTCAGCCACAGAAGATCAGAAACTTGATTTAGTTGGCATAGTGTTAGCGGATCCATCTCTAAGGGGTTGACTCACATTAACCAAATAGGCAAAATTTGCTTATGATGAGCAACACCATTGTCAAATAGATGGAAATGCCCACATGGGAGGATCTATATGCCCTCTCGTTGTCAGCAGGCTGTATTGAAAGACAAATGTGAATATGAGCAGAATGCCAGAACACTAAGTATTAATAACTCAAACGATGTGGACTTTCAAATCAGAGCAATGCACTCTTTCTGAGTAGATAAGCTACACAAGAAATGATATTGTCATGAAAGTGATTTGGTGAGTGTGGAATCAATAGAAGGTGTGCTAATAGACCTTAGGAAGTTTTTTAGACAAGTAAGCTGAAAGCCCTCCCTTCCAGGACAGGGAGAGCCTTGCCGAGGTGACCCTTACGTAAATTTCTGCTTTGCCAAGACTCCTACTCCTTTGGGCTGTACATAAATAGCTTGAGGTTTCCCATGTGGCCCTTCCCTGTCCTTTCATGGCTAATTTATCCCCTTCAATTCACATGGTTCTTTCTTCCTGTGAGTACAAAACAGTGGATTTGGGTTTTGCTTATCAAATTTAAACACTTTTCATTCTAGGCTCCTTGAAGTTGTTCTCATAGCACCCTGTTTTGCGTTTTAGATGATTGGAAGTACTTTAGTTGCACGTTCATAGACAGATCGTCTTTAGTGGCTACCAAGAGAGGAATCGTTTTACCAGTTCAGCCTTTCTCCCCTTTTTCCCAGTGTTTGGGGGCACATTATTGCCCCCTCATGTCTTATATAGAACTCTCAACTGTATTTATTAAACTTTGAATACTGTTGAAACATTTCCTCCTTTAGTGCCTAGAGAGTGAAGATTTATGAGGTACTTTTTCCTGTCTTTTCTCCTCTGTCTTTGTTTATGAAAAGTGCTTCTCTTTTTAAGAGGCCCACAAAATATGTATTTTCTGAATGTAGTTCATTCTTTGTTGGGCACATCATGGTGGCTTCATAATGGAAACTATTGCCAGAACTCATGATTGACATTACATTTTGGAAACAGAAAAAAATATATATAAAGTATATGTATATGGTGCTGTAATAAGTAATGTTTCACATATGTAAAAACAGGTCCAGATTAAATGCATGCTTGTATCAGTGAATAAAACTCTAGGGTTACAGTTATTATAGAAAATATGGGTTTAAATCCCAAGTCCGTTACTTATTCCCTTTAAGTAAATCATCTAATCTCTCTGATTTTCAGGCTCCTTCTTTGCTATAGTCTTAATGTTTGTGTCCCCTCACCCCCTAAATTCATACATTGAAACCTAATCTTTAATGTAATAATATTAAGAGATGAGACCTTTGGAGGCAGTTAGGTCATGAGGTTCATACTTCATGAATGGAATGAGTGCCCTTTTATAAAAGAGGCTAATGGGAGCCTGTTTTCCCCTTAGACCATGCAAGGACATATAGTAGGTATCAACTATGAGGAACGCACCTTCACTACACACCAAATCTGCTGGTGCCTTAATCTTGGACTGTCCAGTCTCCAGAATTGTGAGAAAAAAATTTCTATTGTTTGTAAACTACCCAATCTATTTTTTATAGCAACCTGAATAGACTAAGAAATTGGTACAGCATTGGGGTGTTGCTATAGCAAAGACCTAAAAATGTAGAAGTGGTCTTGGAACTGGGTAATGGATAGAGGCTGGAAGAATTTTGAGGTACAATGCTGTGAAAGGAGATCTAAGAACAATTCTGGTGAGGTCTCAGAAGAGGAGAGCTGTAAAGAAAGCCTCAGTCTTCTTCGAAATTATCTAAGTGGCCATGGTCAGAATATTGGTATAAATATGGTGGTAAAGGCAATTCTGATTAGGTCTCAGATGGAAATATGGAACATGGTATTGGACAATGCAGGAAAGGCCATCCTCATTATAAAGTGGCAAAGGACTTTGCTAAATTGTGTTCATGTCCTAGAGTTTTGTGGAGGGAGGAACTTATGAACAATAAAATAGAATATTTGACAGAAGAAATATCTAAGCAAAGTGCTGAGGGTGTGGCATGGCTTCTCCTGACTGCTTGTAATAAAAGGCAAGAAGAAATAAATGATTAAAAATGGAATTTATAATCAAAAGTGATGCAACACTTAAAGATCTGGAAAATTCCCAGCCTGACCCTGTTGTAAATAATGAGAAAAATGTGTCCTGGAGAGAACACAAAGAGTGTAGCCAAATGAACCTTTGATAAAGAGATTAGGATGAGTAGGTGGAATCCAGATGCTATGTATTCATCAAGACAATGGAAGATTGACCCTGAAGGCATTTGGAGATTTAAGGCTGCCAGGGCCTTGGGAACAGAACAATTTAATGACTCTGCTCTGTGCCTTGTGTTACATTGATCCTTGGCTGCCCTAGCTGTGGCTCAGGTGGCCCCAGGCACGGCTTAGGCTACCCTCTGGAAGGCACAAGTAGTAAAACTTGGCAGTATCTGCAAGGTGCCACTACCCAATACACAGGGTGCACAAGCAGTGAGGACATGGCTATCTCCACCTAGATTTCAAAGGATGCCATGTGGAGCCTTGGGGCCCAGAAAGAGAACAGAGGTGGGACCACCAAAGAGAACTCCCACTAGGGCAGTGCCCACTAGAGCTGTGGGGCCGGTATCATCACAGAGAGCCCCCACTAAGGCAGTGCCTAGCAGAGCCATAAGGGCAGAGCCACCTCAGGGACCAGACCTTCCACCAGTAGAGCCATCAGTGTGGAACTCCTGCCTGGGAGAGTTGCAGGCATGCAACTTCAGCCCATGAGAGCTGCCACATGGACTGTGCCCATCAAAGCCATCCAGGTAGAGCAGGGCTACCTGGGGCCTGGGGGGCCCAAGCCCCATCCCAGTGTGTCTGGAAGGCGGGACTTTGAGTCAAGGAAAATTATTCTGGAGAATTAAGATTCAATTTTTGCCAGGCATGGTGGCTCATGCCTATAATCCCAGCACTTTGGGGTGCCAAGGCGGATGGAGTACCTGAGGTCAGGAGTTCAAGACCAGCTGGCCAACATGGTGAAACTCCATCTCTACTAAAAATACAAAAAATTAGCCGGGTGTGGTGGCAGATGCCTGTACTCCCAGCTACTCAGGAGGCTGAGGCAGGAGAATTGCTTGAACCTGGGAGGCAGAGGTTGCAGTGAGCCGAGATCATGCCATTGCACTCTAGCCTGGGCAACAGAATGAGACTCAGTATCAAAAAAAAAAAAAAAAAATCAATTTTTGCCCTGTTGGGTATAGATTTGGTCAAGACCTGTTATTCCTGTCTTTCTTCCTATTTTTCCCTTTCTCTCCTATTCCATGCCTGTTCCACCATTGCATTTTGAAATACATAATTTGTCTGATTTCACAGGCCTCCATCTGGAGGGAAATTTGCTTCAAGATGAAGCATATCTTTGAGTCTCACTTATATGTGATGTAGACGACATTTAGAGAGACTTCAGATTTTAGACTTTTGAGTTGATGCTGGAATGAGTTAAGAATTTTGAGGGCTATTGTGATGGAATGAATGTATTTTGCATGTGAGAAAGACATGAATTTGGGCATGCTAGGGGCAGAATGTTATGGTCTCAATATTTGTGTCTCCCCAGAATTCATATGTTGACAACTCTTCTCCAGTGTGACAGTATTAAGAGATGGGGCCTGTGAAAGATGATTAGGCCATAAGGTCTCCACCCTCATGAACAGGATTAGCGCCTTTATAAAAGAGGCCCAAGGGTGCCTATTTGCCCCTCCTGCTACATAAGGACACATAATAGGCACTATGAGGCTCTAACCAGACACCAAATCTGATAGTGCCTTGATTTTGGACTTTCCTGTCCCCAGAACTGTGATCAATAAATTTATGTTATTTATAAGTTTCACAGTCAGAAGTATTTTGTTATAGCAGACTAAGATATTACCTAACAGACTAAGACATTATCTATAAAATGTGGCCAATAATATAATCATGTATGATTTTTATGATAGATGACTTAATGTTGGCATCCTCTAATTCCTGGCAGGATAACTATGGGGTAAATGTAGCCTTCAGTCAAACTATCCTCCTTGCTGGGTGCAAGAAAAGGGGATTTTTTTTCCTTCTCTGTACTCAGAGTCCAGGAGAGAGAACTGGAAGGTCAAGCTGTCAAGCAGAGATTATTTTGTAAGACATTCTTTCACAGACATTTTTAAGCCTTTTGAGATTTCTGGCTTTTTATAGGGACCTCAGTTCCGTTTTCCCAACTCATGGGTTCTTAATGCCTTAACTATCTTTTATTTGTCAAATTCCAAGTCCTCAGCCCGCCCACCACTACCTGACCCACTACATACTACCTGTCTCAACCCCGCCCCTACCCACTTTCCCAGGGATGCTTTATTATTCGCTGAAATACTCACCGTTCTGATTTTTAACGCCACCCCCACCCCCTTTTGTTGACACCTGGGAGTTTCCTTTTCTTTCTTGTAAGATCAGCATTACACAAACAAGCACACTTTTCTTACTATACTTTATCTAGAAAACCCAGGTGTCTGTAGCAGAAGCATTCCTGAATTTATGTAGATCATTATTTTGCTGGAACTGGAAACCTCCTGAAACATGGCAGTGGAATTGCTTGTAATTGGCTATGTATATCAGGAACAAAAGTCAATATTCTATTTTTTTCAAGTGTAATTTAACATAAGTTAAACATTTACCATTCAATTTAAAACTAAAAACAAACAATGATGAGTATTATTTTTTGGATAATTTACCTCCTTCATTTGAAATTATGGACTGCCCTCTACCACCAGAGCCATCATTTTGGTCATGATTTTTCAGCTCTCTATATACCTACCTATTTGTCTGTCTATCTATCTATCTATCTATCTATCTATCTATCTATCTATCTATCTATCATCTATCTACCTACCTACCTACCCACCCACCCACCTACATACATACATGTCAGTATTTGCTTCTCACTTAGAGGAGCCATGTGAAATACTTTGTTACTGTAGAAAGGGTATACATACAAGGAGAGGTGATGTTAGCCTTAGATTCAACAGTGTGGACCCTCTGCATTTAAGAAATTTAGGGAGTAGAATACATAGTAACATTTCAGCAATCATTTTAATGGTGGTTGGGAAGGAGGAGTTCAGGGAGGTTGGATTAAATTAGTCAGAAATTTGAAATAGGAAACAAGTGCTAAATGGTTGTATTATTTTTAAGCATACATCGTGAATGAGACTAAGTGAAGAAGCACTGCCTGGTGGCACTCATAACAGACCTAACAAAATAGATCATATACTCCCTTTTTAAAGTTATTTTAAGTGAAATTTTAAATGTTATCAAAATGATAAAGGCAGATAATTTAAAACTCAAATAGATTTAAAAGATTTATTTTTTTAAAGCAATGGGAATTTATTAATTTTATAATGTCTTCCTCTTTTTGTTATGCTTCTTCACGTGTCTTGTTAGAAGGATGTTGGAACTTCTAGATTGATGTTGTAAGGTTGTTTTTTTTTTCTCTATTGCTTACATCACATTTTTTTTACTTTATTTTTTAATCCTTCTCATGAATATATTTTTTTACCTTTCATCTGTCATATTTTGGCTCTTTTTGTTTTCTGAATTATTTTTATAGAATTTTGTTCTTTTTTAGATGTCATATTTTCTCTTAATTCTTGGATAATAGTCTCTTTTTTTTACTTTTCTTTGTATTCTTTGTTCCTCCATTTACTGTTATCTGTTTGTTTGTTTGTTTTTATCTTTGTCTTCTTTACTTGAGGTTTTCTTAAATGTCTGGTGATCCATTGCTATCTGTTCATTTCTTGCACTGAGAAAAACGTGTTGGAACCTATGTGGGGAGTTGGGAAGGGGATGTCAACTGGTGAGAATTCACATGGAATTATTGCTTGGTGAACCAATCCTTACCAAGAGATCCCTCCCAATTCTGCAAATATCAGGGTTTAGAAGCTTTACCTGGGTCTGTCAGTCACTTATGGGAGAATCATTCTGTCTTTTTGGGTGTGGACTGGGGGTAGATAGTGAGAGAATGCCCACTTTCCACTGTTCTGAGAATCCCAACACTCAGCATACAGACTTCATTTAGGGCCTCTTTTCAGGGCTATATCACCCCCCCTACCCTGTCTCTGGAGGTGCTGAGCCCATGCAGGTTGTGCAGAGCCAAGGGACTCACATCTGGCTGGAATTCTCTCTTTGTGGCCCTTTAGGTTATAGGATTTTATACTCTTCTTCCACTCTGCAGAGTCAGTAACCCGGCTCCATTGCTGTCTCTCCTCCAAACATGTTGTGCCTGTCTTATTCTCTTTTGAGTTTAGACCTCCTTTACTGTCTTTTTACTGGATCTTATAAGAGGCAGAAGATCAACATGAATAGCCAAACCACTGTTTTTCCCAATGAGAATCCTTGCCTAATTTGCATCTTGGTTTATAACAGAGTACACAAAAGATTCATTTTAATGAGCTTAAAAATATTTTTATAGCCTTGTTAGTTTTAAGAAAATTTGTTTTCTTCCTAGATAAACTTCAGCATTCATTCTAATTACATTTTTAATCAATGTGAATGAATTAATGAGGTTTCACTGGCAATGGTAAGCTAGTTAAAAAAGGAATTTAAGTACCTCTGGTTTACCTTGAGAGAGAGTTGAGGAGAGGGCTCACCAAACATGGTTCTATGACTTCACCAATACACAGCTCCTTATGAGTTAATTTTAGCCCATATCCATACCTATCAGCACCGTTCCAGGAAAATTTTAGTTTCCTATGTGCACTTTGAGAGGTTAAACTTGACCATCTGGGTGCTGAAGGATTTTTGCTAATGTTGATATATAGGGCTTGATCCTTTGCTCTTGATACATTAATTGAACTCTATTTTGCTTGCAAAAAGCTGCCCAAGGATTTTCAAGCAGAGATAATGATGCCTCTGAAAATAACTCCAATGCTATCGTGCAGGCATCGTCTATTCAAGCAGGCATAACCTAGCCTGGAGATTCTAGAGTAGAAAGGGAGGCATCACAAAGAGACCCCTGCTCTTTCTTCTTTTGACACATGTGAAATTTGGATTTCCTTGGTGGAGAATGAGTTTGGGATACAGCACTGCAGATACACTTAAAACAAGACCTGTGTGGACATATAAGGTGTGTATCTATTGGCTGATACTCCCTTTGATCCTCAACAATACTGTAACAGGAACTTTGACATTGCTAGTATGTTGAACCTGATTGAGATATTGCTCCTTTTCTTAAATTTCAACTTTTCAATAGATAGTTTTGATTATCTTGGTTCTTTGCTGGATGTTGAGGCTGCATCAATGACAGAGTCCTTGCCCTGACATAGCTTCCCATTAGGTAGGGAATATCTACAAGTTGGTAATTAGCCAAACAATATCATAGAAAGACAATGAGGAAAGTACAGGATGCTATGGAGGCTCCCTCGCAGGAAGGACACCGAATCCAAAGTTCTGTTTTTAAAGCAGGCTGGGTGTTGTCAACAGGTAATGATTCTCAAAGCAAGTGATGTCTATGCCTAGACTTGAATAATAAAGTAAGTGTTAGCCAGGTCAAAGGTTAAGATAGGAAGACAGGGAAGGTATTCTCAACAAAGGAACTAGTATAAGTACAGACACTAAGGCAAGAAAAAATATAGTTCGGTAGTTCCGTTGAAGAATGGGAGGTTTAGTTTCTTTGGAGCAATTCATAAGAAGAATGTCTCTGTACCTACTGTGTACCCACAAACATTAAAAATTAAAAAGAAAGCAAAAAAAAGAATATCTCAAGAGATGAATCTGAAGAGGTCATCATGATGAGAGCTAAGCCACTTTATGACTTGGACTTTATTCTAGGAGGGGTCTGAAGCCTTAGAGTGATGTAACAAAGATCTCTCTGGCTGCATGGATCAATAGGAGGCAAGACTAAAGGCTGGGAGACCAGCTAGGATGCTGTTGCAGCAATTTAGGTGAGAAATAATCCTGGCTTCTTTTACAAGGTTAGGGCAGTGATTCTGAAGAATAGTTAGATACATTTGAAAGACTTAAAGAGATAGAATTGGCAGGAGCTGGTGATGAAATGGGCTTGGAGGGATGAGAAAAAAGAAGTATTCCAGAATTAATTTTGCTCAGAGCCACAGTCAACCACACACCTGGCCACTATTACCTAGTTTATTGCATTGGTCCTGCGTCAATGGACTGAGGTCAGATATGTCTTGATGGAAGACAGGGATAGGTGGAGGCATAGGAAAGGTGTAGGCTTTTGGAGATATTGCCTGAATTGAGACTGAGAGTATGACTGCATTTTGAGAGTTTTGTGTTCCTTACTGGATTTCCAAGCTTGTTAAGGACAGCAGCACGTATGGTTTTTCTTTTGTATCTGCCAATTTTTAGAACAGTATATAGAAATCACTCACTAAATACAGAAGGATAAATGCAGTGATATCTGTCAGGAGACAGGTATCATCCCTGAAATGTCAGCTAAAGAGCATAATGCAGGAACTATAGACAGAGAAAGGGGCCATCTTGGGAGCCAACAGGGGATGGGGAAACACCCAGGACTTAGCACTCAGTGGCAAGCTCTTACCACCCTTGTGTCTGAGGAGCAAAAAGAGCAAGTTACTACAATCTGGAGGGGACTGTAGCCCTGGGAGAGGAACAGTGGCCCAGCTGGGGTTGGAGGTAGGTCAGTACCCCAACCTTTTTCTTCTGCCATTGAATCCCCATCAGGGCTTCTGGTTGGCCATGCATAATTGGAAGCCGGAGGTGAGGGAGGAGCCTGAGTGATGCCATTTAGCCCATAGAGGTTGACCTCTTGGAGCACAAAGCAAGGCAAAGAGTGGCAAATAATGAATCTGGAGGCAAAAAGAAAAAAAGTCACAAAATTGTATTTACATTCTGCCTCTTTGAACATAGGTCTGGTATGTATAATACAAGTGATAACTAGTTATAAGAAACTGTGGTTAATCCATATACTTCATTTCCTGACCCTGTTGGAGAAAAATGTCTTGGGTAGCCCCAAATCAGTATTTACACCTTCCTGCTTAATGAAAGTTCTTATACCTACCTAGAGTTTTGATAAAGATTTCTTTTAGCCACTGTGATATGAGCTGGATAGGGAAGTAACAATCGAGAGGCTCAGAGGAAGACAGAGTTGGTTTGGGTCAAGCTGAAAGTTGCAGAAGAGCCATGTATCAGGGAGGGAACAGGACAGCTTAGCTCTGAAATAGGGTTGGAGATTAGTTTTTTACTCTTCTCAGAAAGTGGTCGAGGTCTACAGGGACCATGTTCTTCCATTATGACAAAACTGGAGGCTAGAGAAGGCACCAGTAAGAACGTTGTCACAATGCCAGGCTGGTTTTGATAGTGACATATCCATAAAAAGGCAGCAGAGAGAGAGACGGGATATAAGGAAAAGAAAGGGGCACATTTGAGCAGTAACTATTCTCAGTGGAAATCAAAACTCTAGGCTGCAAAAATGTCTTTTAACCTTAATTTACTTTCATTTAAAATGCCAAATCACTTACCCTTTACGTGCACACTTTCACTTATAATGTGGTGGTTTTATTTCCACCCTAGAATAAAACCCTCTCCCGGATCTCTGTTATGAAACACACAATAAAGGCCAAGCAGTGCGATTTGTTTTCATTGCCTGTATTATTAAACATTCGGACAATCAGAAAATGTTTCCTCATGTTACCTGGAAACCAAACCCTAGATCCAGAAGTTAGAATTCTTGGAGTCATTTTCTCAAGCACTCCATCAATATTTTTTACCAAATCCGTTGTGCAGCCTTGAAAAGATAATTGACTTTCAGGCCAGGCCAACCTGGATTTCATTACCATCTTTTCTACTTATTATCTAGGTGACTTTTGGCAATTTACTTAACTTCTTTGACTTTTTTGAATATATGAAATGAGGATGATAGTATCTCTATGAATATACTATTTTTAGAATTAAGTAAGTTGACATCTGCCTAATGCCTGGGATATACTAGATACTTAGCAAATGTAAAATCCTCCAATTTCCCACTTAAAAAAAATCCAGCCCTATTAAGATTATCAAAGGATTCTTTCAGTATCATGAAGATGTGTTAAGAATTTTTTAGAGGATTTTATTAAGTCCTGGGAAAGTCGTATATTCAGTTGAAAAGTATAAAACAGCTGTTTGGGTAAACGAAAACCACATCATGATTTTATATACTTCTGTCTAATCCTGCATCTGTAGTAGCTGACAGTTTGAAGAACTAGGTCAGTTTGCAAATAGCATCTTTAGATGAATTTCTCCAGAAAACACAGAGACACGCCTTGAATCACTAAGAAGATGTAGAAGCCTTCCAAGGCCATATATGGCTTTATAGAAATATTCCAGTAAATTTTTACGGCACAGTTCTCTGGCCTGCTGTCAGATATGTATAAAAGGAGAGTGACAAATAAAACAGGGTGCATGAGCCAGAGTGGAAATTTGGACCACAATATTTCTGTGGATACCAGAGCAATCCTAGGGTTCTGTTGACTTCCATGTGCATCAGGTTTCGAGCCTTTATAAATCTATTATCATTATCTCTGTGTATAAAGGGTATTGTGTTTTTTTTTTTTTTTTGAGATAGGGTCTCACTCTGTCACCCAGACTGGAGTGCAGTGGCATGATCATAGCTCACTGCAACCTTGACCTTTGACCTCCTGGGCTCCAGCAATTCTCCCACTTCAGCCTCCTGAGCAGCTGGAACTGCAGGTGCACAAAACCCACCATGCCCAGCTAATTTTTGAAATTTTTGTAGTAGAGACAGGGTCTCACTATGTTGCCCAGGCTGCTCTTGAACTCCTGGCCTCAAGCAATTCTCCTGCCTCAGCTTCTCAAAGTGCTGATATTACAGATGTAAGCCACCATGCCCAGCTGTTTATATAGTTTTAATTGTGCCACCAGCAATTTAGAACATGTATCTTGGTCATTTTTTTCCTAGTTCTCCAGCTACTTCTGTTGTACTCTGTCCACCTTTTCTTTTGGAATCCTTCATAGGGTGAGAAGTACACCATTGTGTATATATCTGGCAGAACCTATTTCCAGAAGCTTTGCTGCAAGGGAATCTGGGAAGGTAGATATATCTTTAACCATTCTATCTTCTGCAGTACAGCAAGGTACATCACAAAGAAGATGCAATGAGGTAGAGTAAGTTCACAGCATCCATTGCACGAAGTGTTGGCTACATGGTAGAAGCTCAAGAAATGCTAATTCTCATCTCTTCTAAAGACTCAATATATGATTTTAAAGGAAACTTTGTGCCCTGACTATGGTTTGGGGAATTGTGGCAAAGATAGTTTACCTCCTCTGGTCAGTATTGTGGAATTCTAGAAAGAGATTCTTGTGGTAAAGAGAGTAGTGCTCACCAAATAGTCCCTTTGTTCCTCTGCATTTCCAGGCTTTCCTACAGTTATGTTGGGTCTTGTGGCTAATTTTGGCAATGAACTATGACTGGAAGTGATGTGTGCACTTCTGGGCTGAGACAGTGATAAGTATGTGTGTTCCTGGAAGTACAAGTACAAAATGACAGAGCTTCCTTTAGCCTGGCTTCTCCAGTGATCTAATGGAGCATGTATCCACTCTGACACGTAGGACCCTTTGTGAACATATAGCATATTATTTTCATAAACTTTTGTTGTGCTAAGTGACTGAGATTTCAGGATCATTTGATACCACAGTATAAACCTATCCTATTGTAACTAATGGGGTCATCATGTAAATGTACTGAGTTGAGTCAAGCTGATTAATACTTACTGAGAAACACCAGTAATTCTCATGAAGCTTAGACTGTTTTGTAAGTGAAATGTTTTCTTTCTCTTCCTCACTTTATATAGTTTTTAATGCAGAGCCCCAAAGGCTGCCATGTTACTTCGTTTTTACTTGAAGCTATCCAAGTGAATGATTATAACCCAGAGGTCCCAGATGAAGACCACTGGGCCTTTTCACACTTAAAACATGTGAAAAGCATTATTTGTTACTGCAATTTTAGCTGTTGCTTTTAGAGACCTTTACTATTTGCAGCTGGCTTTCTTTCTTTCTGGGTCTAAAGATACCTTTGTTCGGAAAGGAACTCTTGTCTCCGTTTGCCTCAGCAAAACAAAGTGTAACTGTAGCATAACCAAATTCTGCCACAGCTAAAATGCTAGAATGTAAGTTTGTGACATTCCTTCTGCCTTCCTAGCTTATAATTACTAGGATTATTTTAAGACAAGACCACTAATTTTTGAAAAATAAAGAATAGAGACTTGAAAACACTTTGCTCTCTTTTTTGCCCTCACTTCTGTACCCTGTCATATTTTCATCTGAATTAACTTCTGCTACAGTAATTCTCAACCTTCTTTTTTTTTCAAATCTTGCCATTACAGCATTGGTGTGAAAGTCCAATGAGGCAATATGTGTTAAAGCATTTCATAAGCTATGATGCTATAAGAACGTAAAGAAAACAACAAACCTCATTGAAGATGTCCTTGCCCTATTACTAGGGCCCAAAAGAAACCCACAGCCTATTGCTGTTCAGCAACTGTGTGCTATGAGCTTTGCCAACTTGAGTCTCCATGCCTCAACTCCTTGTATCTGTTACCATGTAGTGGTTTTACATTTCATTTTGTCTTTTCTTTTTATTAACATCTGTCTTCCTCACCAGCTCCATGAGTAAAGCAGCCTTGTTTGCTTTTGCTCTTCATTCCATCTCCCAGTGTCCAACCCAGTGACTGGCTCAGAGTAGGCATTGAATAAATACTCCCTGAAGGAATGGATAGATGGCTGGATGGACTGATGAGTGGCTAAAGCAAAGAGAACACAAGGGTGACCCAGGAAATAGAGATGAGCTTCTCAATTTTCCCATTCAGCATTCCTGCAGTCTACATGTTGCTATGGGCCAGGTCAAACAGTTGTTTAGAATTTCTTCAGCTATTTTTTTTTTTTTTTTTTGGATGCCTTGGATATTCCCCAAGAACTTCCAAGTCCTGATCCCTAAATGAAAAACTCTCCTTTACAGTGATTGCTTCAATCAGTATTATAGTTTTATAGTTTGCCAAACCCATGAGGCACTGCTTATGAGGGAAACTATTCTCCAACTATGGCCGCAGTACAGTATATTTATTTTTTTCATGATAACCAAAACTGTGACTTCTGTAGGCCTACTTGTGAGAGCTGCATAGCTTTAAGATTGTCATACGTAGGCTCCCTACTTCCATGTGGCAGATATTTTAAATTGCAGTTGCAGCCTTTCAGCTTAGAATTGCTTGTCCTGAAGAGCCTTAAATTCTAAACCAGAGGGGCTGTTGAGGAGGAGAGGTTGGCACGGGGGTTGGTCTCCCTCCCTATCCAGGAGGCCCTGGTGCCAATCAGTCATAATAGAGCAAGAGGCCCTGGTACAGGCACTTCTGGGAAACCAACAGAGTTTTTGCAGCTCTGTTGTCCATCATAGCCCAAGTAGAGAGGGTGGCTTAAAAGCACAGGAAATCGGCTGGGTGCAGTGGCTCACGCCTGTAATCCCAGCATGTTGGGAAGCTGAGGTGGGCAGATCACCTGAGGTCAGGAGCTTGAGACCAGCCTGGCCAACATGGTGAAACCCCATCCCTACTAAAACTACAAAAATTATTTGGGCATGGTGATGCCTGCCTGTAGTCCCAGCTACTCAGGAGGCTGAGGCAGGAGAACCATTTGAACCCAGGAGACGGAGGTTGAAGTGAGCTGAGACCACGCCACTGCACTCCAGCATGGGCGACAGAGTGAGATTTGGTCTCAAAAAAAAAGCACAGGAAATCAAAGTCTGCAGAGGCCTTTCAGGATCCAGACTACTCTTGGGCATTTTAGCAGAGAATTGAATGCAGGGAATTGGTTCACTGTTGATGAAGGACCTGAGAATCCAGCAGGAAATGATGAGGCCTCTTGGAGGTTAGCAATAGCAGGAAGCTCCACCTCTCTTAGGCTACAGAGGCAAAGTAAGAGGGAAGTTGCTACCAGCATCCAGGGTGCAGGGCCACTTTGCAAAAGCTGGAACCACAGTGGACCTGCTCAGCTAGGGGAGCCATAGAGAAGACACTGTTGCTGCTGGAGATTCTACACTGGGTCAAGTGGGGGACATGGGGTACTATGGTTTTCCCTTCTTCCTGCCCTCCAGTCTCCTCCAGTGCCTCCTATTTGGCAGAAGCCATGTGACACAGAAGCCTCAGGGAATCATCCCCCTGTAATAACTGACCAAACTCAGGAAAAGCGCAAGGAATGGATTTGATGGCAAACTGTCCCAGGACAGCAACAGGAAAGCAACTGATTCTTCCCTACGTCTTTACTTCCTAGTACACAATAAGTTCTCAATAAATGTTACACTGAATGGATTGAATGGCTCTGGTACTCAACTCTCTCAGTTATGTGAAATAAGTCACTTCATGCCTTTGAGTGCATTTCTGGACTAAACTAGAGATAAAAATGTGTTCTCCATTCTTACCCTAATGAGTAGAGGATTCTGATCTTTGGTGTCTTTCAGGAGCTCTGTGCCATCTTGCAGAGGTTTTATTATCATTGCACAAGATTCTTATCAGTGAGTTAAATCATCCTCACCCCCAGGATTGACCCTGAAAGTCATTCTTTGGAATGATCAATGTTTAATGGCTTTAATGTGATTTGTTTATTTCTTTGGTGGAGTGCAAGAAACATACAGATTTCTGGTCCCAAGTAACTTACGTGTTGCTCTAGGGTATCACTTTAAAGTATTTCATGATTTATTCATTTATTTTCAATAAGTAACACAGATGCTCCTTAACTTACCAATGGGGTTACATCCTGATAAACCCATCATAAGTTGACAACATCATGAGTCAAAAATGCATTTAATACACCTACCCCACTGAACATCATAGTTTAGCTTAGCCTGTATTAAACATGCTCACAACACTTACATTAGCCTACAGTTGAACAAAATCTTCTAACACAGATTATTTTATAATAAAGATTTGAATATCTCATGCAATTTATTGAATGCTGTACTGAAAGTGAAAAGAGGGGAGGTCGTATGGGTACTTGAAGTACAGTTTCTACTGAATGGACACTGCTTTTGCACCATCATAAATTGAAAAATCCTAAGTCGAAGCACTGTAAGTTGGGGACCATCTGTACATGCACTTGGTTTAATATTCAAAAGGTACAGAGGACTTGCAGTGAAAAATAAGTCTACCTTTAAGTCTCACATCCAGGCCACCTACTTCTCCTCTCAAAGAAGCAATACTGTTGCCAGCTTTTTATGTTAAAATGTCAATTTAAGACAGTAATTATTTCCCCAATCTTCCAAATGACAGGCATATTAGTTTTCTAGGACTTCCATAACAAATTACTACAAACCAGGTATCTTAAACAATAGAAATGTATTCTCTCATAGTTTTGGACACTAGGAGTTCAAAATGAAGGCATTGGTAGGGCCAATGTCTTGATTGCCAAAACTGCAAGGTACCACTTCGAAGCCTCTAGAGAGGAATCCTTCTTCCTTGGCTTTTCCTTCTTCTAGTGTCCTTGGTATTTCTTGGCTTGGTATGTCAATCCTTGGTATTTCTTGACTTGTAGCTGCATCCCTGCAATCTCTGCTTCAATCTTTACTGGCCTTCTCTGTATGTGTATATCATCGCGTGTCTCCTCCTCTTCTTATAAGAGCACAGTCGTTAGATTTAGAGTCCACCTAATCTGTTATAACATGATCTCATCTCAACTAATTACATTGCAAAGATCTTCTTCCAAATAAGGTTGCATTCTGAGGTTCTGGGTAGAAATGAATTTTGAGAGGACACTATTCAACCCATTATTACAGGTCATGGGGCTTCTCAAGTACCTCCAAAAATAAGACTTATGAGGGGAAATGGGGGTTACATCAGTGGATAAAAATATAGATTCCTGGCCCCATCCCAGATCCACAGGATTGGAACCTCCAAAAAAGGGGCCTGGAAATCCATAGTTTCAACAGGTTTTCTAGGCAAGTGTAATCGTTGGGGAAGTATGAGAAATGCTCTTTTGAAATAATCAAACAAAGGCAAACATCCCAAAGTACAAAACCTGATTCAGTGGACTTGAGGTCAAACACTTGCTGTGCCTTCTACTAATTAATAACTTTGTGCATTTCACCTAATGCCTCTGGGCTTCAGTCTTTTAATTCATAGAATGGTAGTAACAGTAGTGGTATATACATTGTGGGACTGCTAGAAATGGAAAGAACATTGTGTCCATGTACTCTGAATGATGAAGAGCTGCTAGGAGCACACCCGAGACTCAAACCCAGAGCCTCTAAGTCCATGTCCACCATGCACTTTCCACTGAAATCTTGCCTCCTTTTGACTTCAAAGAGGAATTGTACATAGGATTCCTTTAAAGATCTAGGTTCCCCCAGGGGAGTTTTAATCTGATCTACTTACAAAGCTATAATATTTGCACACTTATTAGATAATACTAAGTAAATAGAGCAATGGGTTATTTGACATCTCAGTGACATCTGCCTACAATCATCTTTTCACTTCCCTACCCACCACCCCCCAACATGTACTTCACAAGCCTGTGGTCATCCTTCAGTCCTCATACAGATATCACCTACTCTGAGCGGTCGTTTCTGTCTGCCTCCTTCAAGACCAGAGTAGTTGATATTGTTATTCTGAGTAACGCTGGCTATCATTTTTCCAGCCCCTGCTGTATGAAGACCAAGGTATTAAGGGACAGAATTGGGTTTGAGCTAGCCCTTTCTGACTTCAAAGCCCATGTGTCATGGAACCATCATATTACACTGTCTTCAAACCCCTTCTAAAGCTACCCTAACCACATTGTACGGCTTATGGGAAAGAAAGCCTATTTCCTCCACCAAACTATGACTCCTCCTTGTTATCCATGCCGAAGCACAATCCCGCATTTTGTTTGTGTCGTAAAGCACCACGTAATAGGTGCTCAACAAGCGTCTGACAATAGACTAGAGGAATTTATGGGTAACAAGAAAGCTAGACCTATACTTTCTAGGACAAGATACATTTTTATGAGTTGGAAGGAATCTTAGAGAAAATTTTATACTAGATTAAAGTCAAATTGAGAAGCTTTTCCAGGCTACAACAGTGACTTAGCATCAAAATGAGACAGTGAATGATGTCTTGATGTTTTCTAGCTTCTTGCTACTCCAAGTGTGCTACAGGGACACTAGTAGCATCACATCACCTGGGGATCTATAAGTAATGCTGAGTTTCAGACCCCACTTCAGGCCTGTGGAATAAGAATCTGCATTTTAATATGATTCATTCCATTACAGTTTAACAGGCATTTTCATTTTGAATAGATCACTGAGCTTTCACCAAACTAATCTCTCATCCTTTAGTTGAATGTCCTTTTTTGTTGTTTTCTAGAGATGAAATTTAATTTCCTGGTGAATCCACATGTGTGAGGAATTTACTAAAGAGGGGATGGTGGTAGTGAAATCAATTAAATTCATTCAGTGCCTTGGAAATAAAGCTTTAACAAAGGATCAGAAAAAGTTCCTTTAGTGCAGATGGGAAAACTGATTTGTCATTTAGAATAGCACCCACTCTGGCTCAGATGCAGGCAAAATGTCAACTGCTCCAACTCATGAAAGGTCAATAAATTGCCTCAAACATTTTATGAATTGCTCATCTCAAAGCCAGAGCCACCATGGAGATGGTTGATGGTTGTATGCAGTCCAGCCCCATGATGTCATCAGTCTCATGCCCTTGTCCCAGCCTGATTTATCCCCTCAGCTTCTAGGGTGGAGCCATTTGAAGCTTCATTTTCTCCTATCTGAAGTCGAGCCAACTTTCTATTATGGTTATGGGAGCAGAGTAATAGCATGAAACAGAGAAAGTAACAGCTCATCAGCCTAAAGTATTTCTTCCCAGAGTTTTAACTTCTGCCCCTAAGTCTTTTTACTAAGGCTGCTTAGAATTAGTAAAATCATTTAGTTTGAATTTCTTATTTTCTCCAGCTGTTCATGATGCAAAATTAGTGGTGATGTTGGCAGGCGCCAGAAGAAAGGAGAGAGTACTAAAAGCATGGCTAATATACAAACCCTATAATTGGTCCCTTCCAATTATCTGTATTTGTAAACTGATGCCAGGAATACAGAGACCCTTAGGGACTGATTCCTGTTTTATAGACACAGTGACTGGTACATAGAAGCTGCCCAATAAATACTTTTCAACTGACCTGAAGCAAATACAATCTAATTATCTGTCACTTAGAACATCAAAGGAAATGCCATAATGCCTTCATAATAAAGACTGTCACACTGAAAAGACAATATCTTAAAGACTTATCTGAGAAAGCATGGTAGAAGACTTCCACTGTGACCAAGATGGAGTAAAGGGAACTATATTTACTCTTCTTCCTGAAACAAACAAAAAAGCAGGTAAAATGTGTGATACAACAATGCTCAAAACCTTGGACATCAGGCAATGACTCCTGAGAGATGGGAAACAAATTAGATGCCCCTCTGAGAAGTGCTCCTGTCTTGATCTCTCAAGCCATGACCCAGGGAGAGGGAACCACAGGGGAGCCTGACAGACTCCCTGGGTTGGAAGACAGAGCTGAGGGTCTGGAAGACCAAAACAGCCACTGTTCACAAGGCAGATACCAGTGAGGAGAGAACTGCACAGAGAATTCTGGGGATTTTAAAAAGGGTCTTGTCGTGTCCAGCTGAGAACCAATCAGTGTATGTGTATGAGGAAACTACACAGAGCCGAGGCAAAAACTACACCACAGGATGAGAAGAAACAGTGCTCGGCACTCACACAAGGCCAGAAATAATGCCTGTCCTACCAGTGGGACTGGAAAGTGTCATGATTCATGGGACACTGGGTAGAGCACACATAAGGGCCTCACCTCTATGGAAAGAATTAGCCCCAGATGGAATACCACTCCAGTCCTGCCTAACAAACTTTAATAGCAACACCTGAAAAGACCAAATGGTTTCCAAATAACTGTGTCCCAGAAAAAAAACAAAAAAACAAAAAACAAAAAAACAAAAAAAACACTGATGAGTATTTTTAGGAATATAAAAATATCCAACCTTCAATAAGGTAAAATTCACAATATTTGGCACCTATGAAAAAATTACCACGGCTACACGCAGTTGTTCACTCCTGTAATCCCAGCACTTTGGAAGGCCAAGGGCAGAGGATTGCTGAAGGCCAAAGACCAGCCTGTGCAACAAAGCGAGAGCCCCATCTCTACAATAAAATAAAATAATTAACCAGGTGTGGTGCACATTTTAACTTGTGTATTAGTCTAGGACTCTGGGAAAAGTTTTCTCCTGTATCTCCTTGTGTCCTAAATGAACTGTTTGAGTCCTTTGTATTCTTCCTCACGTATGGATTTCCAAACACTTCTCTCCATTTCCATGACCACCAAACCACTGAGGCAGGTACATTACGGGGCAGGGGAGGGGCAGCCAGGGGCCAGCTTTCACCGGTGTGAGCTGTAGTGTGGTGGCATTCTAGAGCCAGCTGTAGTACTAGCTACTTAGAAGGCTGAAGTAGGAGAACTGCTTGAGCCCAGAGGCTTGAGGCTGTAGTGAACTATGATGGTGCCACTGCAGCAAAGCCCAGGTAACAGAGCAAGACCCTGTCTCTTAAAAAGAGAGAGAGAAGGAGCAAATCTGACCTGTGATGTAGAGAAAAACTGATCAATTGAAACTGACCCAGAACTGACATGGATGTTAGAATTATTCAACATAGACCTTTAAATAATTAATATAATGGTATTCCTTATGATCAAAAAGTTAAGTAAAAACGTGAAATTAAAAAAAATTAATATCACACTTCTGAATATGAAACAATGTGTGGATGAAAAACACACTGAATGGCATTCATAGCAAAAAGTACCTAGTAATAGAAGCTATTCCTAATGAAACATAGAGAAGATAATTTTTTAAAAATGAACAGAGAATCAGTGAGCTATGCTACAAATTCAAGCAGCCTAATACACCTATAGTTGGAGTCCACAAAGGGGAGAAGGAATCGAAAATCATTTGAAGAAATAATGGCTGAAAATTACTCAAATTTTATAAAAAACTGTAAACCCCCAGGTCCACAGAAGCTCAATAAACCATATATGCAAGAAATATGAAACTAACGACACCAAAGACATTGTAATCACAATGCTCAACACCAGTGATAAAAAGAAAAATTTAAAAAGCCACCAAAGAAAAAAAGACACATTATACATGCAAACTAATTTATAATGAGAGGAACAAAGAGGTGGCAGCTGATTTCTCACTAGAAGAAATGCAAATGAGAAGGCATTTAAGCAACATCTTTCAAGTCCTGAAATAAAAATAACTGCCAAGTAGCATTCTATACCCAGCAAAAATATCCTTCAAAAATTAGGGTGAAATAAAGACTTACTCAGACATACAAATGCTCAAAGAATGCATTACCTGCATACCTGCACTACAAGAAATACTACAGGAAGACTTCAGGCAGAAAGAAAATTACATCAAATAGAAATATGTATCTGCAGAAAAGAATAACTCTATAATGTTACGATAGTAACACTTCCCTCATTGATTTGTAGATCCAATGCCATACTAATCAAAATCTCTGTGGGTTTTTTAATAGAAATTGGAAAACTGATTCTAAAATTCATATGGAAATGCAAAGGACTCAGAATAACCAAACAGCTTTAAAAAAGACAAAACTAGAGGACAAACAGCACTTCATTCTAGTCTTTTTATAATGTTACAGCAATCAAAACAGTGGGATATTGACATCAAGACAGATGAATTGATTGATGAAACCTACTAGGGAGTCCAGAAATAGACTCACATATATATGGGTAATTGACTTTCAAGGAAGTACAAAGGCAGTTCAAGAAAAATCGTATTTTAAAGAAACAGTGCTATAAAAATTAAATATCCAAATGCAAAAAAGTACTTCAATCTTTATATTATACTGTATACAAAAATTCCTTCAAATGTATCATCAACCTCAAAGTGAAACATAAAACTATAAAACTTCTAGCAGAAAACAAAACATTTTTGAATTTGAGTTTGGAAAATGTTCTAGATAAGACACTAAAAACACGATAACTAAAGCAAAAATTGATAAATTGGATTTCATTAGAATTAAAAACCTATTATTGAGAGAATAAAACCACAAGCCAAAGATTGGGAGAACATATTTGCAAAATATATATTGATAAATGACCTGTATCCAGATCATATATATTTTATTTATTTATTTAGAGATGAAGTCTTGCTCTGTTGCCCAGGCTGGAGTATAGTGGCACGATCTCAGCTCATTGCAACCTCTGCCTCCCAGGTTCAAGCAATTCTCCTGCCTCAGCCTCCCAAGTAGCTGGAATTATAGGTGCGTGCCACCATGCCTGGCTAATTTTTGTATTTTTAGTAGAGACGGGGTTTCACTATGTTGGCCAGGCTGGTCTTGAACTCCTGACCTCAAATGATCCACCCACCTGGACCTCCCAAAGCACTGGATTACAGGCATAAGCCACCATGCCCAGCCAAGAGCCTATATATTTAAAAAATCTCTAACCTTATAATAAAAAGGCAATCAATGCAATTTTTAAAGGACAAAAATGTATACAGACACTTGGTCATAGAAGATAGATGCAGAGAAAATGAGCACAGGAAAAGGTGATCTACTTCATTAGTCAATGCACACATGCAAATTAAAACCACACAGTGAGCTACTGCTACATTCATATGAATCTAGCTAAAATTTAAAAGGATGACTATATTAGGTATTGGTGAGGATGTGGAAGAACTCAAACCTTCATATACTTCCGTTTGAAAATGAAAAATGGTACAGTCACTCTGATACAGTTTGGCTATTCCTTAAAATGCTAAAGACACACCTACCACATGAACCAGCAATTTCTCTCCTAGCTATCAACCCAAGATAAATGAAAGTATGTGTTTATACAAAAACACAAATGTTCATAGCAGCATTATTTGCCGCTATTACTATAACCAAAAACTAGAAACAACCCACTTTCCCTTTGAAGGATGAATAAACAAACACTGCTGTATCCATGTAATGGATTACTTAGCCATGAAACAAATGAACTATTGATACATGCTAAAACATGGATGAATCTTAAAACAATTATGCTGTGTGAAATAAGCTAGACAAAAGGAAGACATACTGTATGATTTTATGTATTAAAATTCTAGAAAATACAAACTAATCTATAATGAGAGAAATGGGGGAAGGACTGTCATGGGGGGGTATGTATGTCTAAAATTATTGTGCACTTAAAGTACATCCAATTTATTGCATATCAATTATACCTCAATAAAGCTATTAAAAAATAAATGCAGTTATAGAAAAAGTCTTGCAGATAAACTGAACTATTTGCTATTCCTGAACATCTTCAGCTTTCATACATTTCTGTCCTTGGTCATCATCTTCCCACAGACTGGAATACCCTCTCTTCATACTCCACCTGTCAAAATCCTCTTATTCCTTAAGCCCCATGTCAAATGCTTTCATCTTCCTGAAGTATTTCCTGATCCTTACACATATCATGGCTTTCCTTCCTTGGATACTCTGTGCTTCCTGAATGGCACACCTGTTCTGCCATGTATTACAATTATTTTGGTACCATCCGCCTCACTAGGCTATAAATGGCTTAGATTACATCTAAGTTATCTTTGTATCCCCTGTCTTCCTATGCCTAGCAGACTCTGTAACCATGGATGGGTAATTTTTGAGTTCAGTATTTGGAGGACACAATTTCCTAAATATACAAGCATTAATTCAGAAATAAAACTGTCATAATAGAATGCCCTCCTATTCTGCTGTAATCAGATCTTTAGTATCTCAAGCATTCTCTCTTTTGCACTTACTGTGCCTCCATTGTAACTGCAGAGACATTCTGGCTGGTCTCCTTGTCCCCAGTCTGTGTCTTTTCCCATGTGGACTCTCTGGCAGGATATCACTAAAATACAAGCTTGATCAGGTCATTATGCTTGAATAATTCTGTCAATGGGTCCTCACGCTGCCTCCTGTTTGTCCCTTTGCTTTCTTGCCCACCTTTCCCCCACACTTCTAAGCCACTCAAGAACTACTTGTGGCCAGGTGCGATGAATCATGCCTGTAATCCCAGCACTTTGGGAGGCCGAGGCAGGTGGATCACCTGAGGTAAGGAGTTTGAGACTAGCCGTCAACATGGTGAAACCCCATCCCTACTAAAAATACAAAAATTAACTGGGCATAATGGCGCCTGCCTGTAATCCCAGCTACTCAGGAGGCTGAGGCAGGAGAATTGCTTGAACCGGGAGGCAGAGGTTGCAGTGAGCCGAGATCGCACCATTGCACTCCAGCCTGGGTGACAGAGCGAGACATGGTCTCAAAAAAAAAAAAAAAAAAAAAAAAAAAGGAACTTCTTGCACATTCCATCATGTGCAATGTACTCTCATACTGATGTCTCTTCCTCAAGCTGCTGCTGTCCTTGGGATGCTCTCCCCTTGGCCTCTACTCTTCCTTTTTGGCTTAGTTAACTTTTCCTCTTCCTTCAGAAGTAAGCTTTAGGGTCATCACTGTTCTAGTCATTGTACATGTAATTCAGTCCATTTCTATCTGTAGATGAGGAAACTGAGATGCAAAGAGGTAATTTCTTTGTTCAGGGCCACTTAGCTCATAGCCAGTACATGGACCAAGCCAAACTGGCTCTGTTAATGACATTCTAACCTCTATGCTATGTGGCCTCTCCTAGATGGCAGTCATTGGGTTCTGTATCTGCTCCCCTCCAAGCCCCCTGACACCCCCTGCCGCCACACACACACATATACACATACACACACTCTTCAGCCTCTGTGGACAGTGAGCTCTTTGAAGGCCATGGCGATGTTTTCTAGCCTCAGTAACTCCAGTACCTAGCAGGCTGCCTAGCAGAAAACAAACATTCAAGGAATATTTTTGAATGAATGATTCAAACATGATTAAGGTTGTTTGTACTTGCTGCACCCAAAAATCTGACCTCTTTCAGTTTACGTTTTTGTAGAAGGTACATTTAAGTCTTACTTTCAGTCCATGCTTTCATGATGATTGATAATCACCCCTCATGCAAACTGTCCAAGGGTACACTGCTGGATGTAAAGTTTAATCACTTGACTCACACATCTGGAGGGAACAAATGTTTGGAATGCTGTGAGGCAGAGGCAGACATCTGACCACCTAGGAGCTCAGAAGGTCTCCCTGGTGGCACACACACAACATTCTCCTCTCGCTGTCCATGGCCTGCCCCTCTCAACCCACCCCATGCATCTTGAGGTCAAGAAGTGGAAAGTTTTGGGTTAATTTCTTTCATCTGTAACAATTTTTCTGTTCTACTAGTTTAATACACATTATCTTAAAAAACAGGAACTAATGAAGTCGAAACAAAACAAATCTAACCCCATAGCTTTGCTGCTTCACAGAGAGACTGTCTTTCTTCCCAACTTGTCTGGCACCTTGGCATTTACTGTAAGATGAGAAAGATTGAATTTCATGTAGTGTGACCTTTTAAAACTTGAATTGAACATTTGCATTATTCTGATTTTTGTCCTTTGCAGAATTGCACGACAATTTAAAACTTGTCTAGATAGTTTAGATATAGATATTTTTAAATAGCAATTTTGTGGGTAGCTGATTTATTTGTTTGTGCTTGTTTAAATCAGTCAGGTAATGAAAATGATTATTGCTATCTACAAAAGAGGTGAAAGTGTCTTTGAGCAAAGACTTCCACAGAGAAAATAATTATGAAGCTGTCATCTCCATAAAGACCTTGACAGTGAAATATCTACAAAGTACAGTGATTGTTTAAAATACAGAAAGAGCTACTAGTCACAAATTTTAGGACCAGCTCTCTGGAAAATGATTTAAAAAGTTAAAATTGCCTCCAGCACACCATGAGTTTTCTACTCCTTCCCCATTCTCTGAACATAGATAAACTTAGTTGTTAAGCAATCTGGACTTGCAGCCATAAAAAAGAATGAGTTCATGTCCTTTGCAGGGACATGGATGAAGCTGGAAGCCATCATCCTCAGCAAACTAACACAGGAACAGAAAACCAAACACTGCATGTTCTCACACATAAGTGGGAGTTGAGCAATGAACAATGAGAACACGTGGACACAGGGAGGGGAACATCACAAACCAGGGCCTATGGGGGGTTGAGGGGAAAGGGGAGGGGGAGCATTAGGACACATACCTAATGCATGTGGGGCTTAAAAGACTGGTTGATGGGTGCAACAAACAACCATGGCACATGTATACCTATGTAACAAACCTGTATGTTCAGCACATGGATCCCAGAACTTCAAGTAAAATAAAAATTAAAAATTAAAAAGAAGAAATCTGGACTCTAGGCTCAGTAATAGTACCTGCAAGTGTGACCTTGGGTAAATAATTTCTCTTCTCCGGAAGTTAGGCTTTTCACTTGTGAAATGAGTGATTGGTTTAAATGGCCTCGAAATTCCTGTTAGTTTATTAATTGTCTTTGATCATTCATTCATTCATGCATTTAACTAGGATAACTTTGGTTTCTGCTTTTTCTCTATACGTGCATGCTTCATTTTGTTGCACTTTGCTTTATTGTGCTTTGCATATACTCTGGGTTTTTTGTTTGTTTGTTTTTGTTTGTTGGTTTGTTGGTTTTAACAAATTGAAGGTTTGTGACAACCCTGCCTTGAGCAAGTCTCTAGGCACCATTTTTCCAATACATCGTACACAGTTTGTATCTGTGTCACATTTTTGTAATTCTCACAGTAATTCATACATTCTTATTATCTTGTATCTGTTATGGTGATCTGTGATCAGTAACTTTGATGTTAATGTTGTAATGGTTTTGGGGTACCACAAACTACACCCATATAAGTCAGATAACTTAATGCATAAATGTTGTATGTATCCTGTCTGCTCCATCGATTGGCTGTTCTTCCCTTGCTCCCATCTCTCTCCCTATCCTCAGGTCTTCCTGTTCCCTGAGACATAACAATCTTGAAATTAGGCCAGTGAATACCTCTTTGAAGGCTTCTAAGTGTTCAAGTAAAAGGAAGAGTCACACGTCTCTCACTTATATTCAAAAACTAGAAATGATTCAGCTTAGTGAGGAAGGCATGTCAAAAGCTGAAATAGGCTGAAAGTTAGGCTTCTTGTGCCAAACACTTGGCCAAGCTATGAATGCAAAGGGAAAGTTTTTGAAGGAAACCAAAAGTGCTACTCCAGTGAACGCAAATAATAAGAAAGCAAAACAGCTTTTTTGCTGGTATGGAAAAAGTTTTAGTGTCCTGGATAAAAGATCAAACCAACCACAACATTTCCTTAAGCTAAAGCCTAATCCAGAGCAAGACCCTAACTGTCTTCAATTCTTTGAAGACTAAGAGAGGTGAAGATGCTGCAGAAGAAAAGTGTGAAGCTAGTAGAGGTTAGTTCATAAGGCTTAAGAAGCTGTCTCTGTAACATAGTGCAAGGTGAAACAAGTACTGATGTAGAAGCTGCAGCAAATTATCCAGAAGATCTAGCTAAGGTCATTGATGAAGGTGACTTCACTAAACAATCAATTTTCAATGTAGATGAAACAGCCTGGGATTGGAAGAAGATCCCATCTAGGACTTTCATAGCTAGAGAAGAGAAGTCATTGTCTTCAAATCTTCAGAGGACAGGTTGACTCTCTTGTTATGGGCTAATGTAGTTTGTAGCTTTAAGTTGAAGCTAATGGTTATTTGCCATTCTAAATCTCCTAGGGCCACTAGGTATTATGCAGAACCTTCTCTGCCTGTGTTCTATAGGTGGAAAACAAAGCCTGGATAACTGCACATCTGTTTATAGCATGGTTTACTATTTTAAGACCACTGTTGAGACCTCCTACTCAGCAAAAAAAGATCTCTCTCAAAATATTACTGCTTATTGACACTGTAACTGGTCACCCAAGAGCTATGATGGAGATATACACGGAGATTACTGTTGTTTTCATGTCTGCCAACACAGAATCTATTCTGTAGCCCATAGATCAAGGAGTAATTTTAACTCTTATGTCTTATTTAAGACATGATCATGAGTGAAGGCATGAATCATATAGCCTTATGAAATGTATTTCTAGCACAGGAGAACTAGATACAGGCAGATGTATTTCTTAAATACACTTCATAAGGCTATAGCTGCCATAGACAGTAATTCCTGTGATGGATATGAGCAAAGTAAATCAACGACCTTCTGGAAAGGATTTACCATCCTAAATATCATTAAGAACATTTGTGATTTATGGGAGGAGGTCAAAATATCAACGTTAATGGGTGTTTGGAAGTTGATTCCAGTCCTCATGGATAACTCTGAAGACTTCAGTGAAAGAAGTAACTGCAGATGTGGTAGAAATAGCAAGAGAACTAAAATTAGAAGTGGAACCTGAAGATGTGATGAATTGCTGCAATCCCATGATGAAACTTGAACAAATGGAGGAGTTGTTTCTTATGGATAAGGAAAAAAAAAAAAGTGGCTTCTTGAGATGGAATCTATTCCTGGTGAAAATGTTGCAAAAATTGGTGACATGACAAGAAAGGATTTAGAATATTACATAAACTGGGATTACACCCGTAGTGCCAGCACTTTGGGAGGCCGAGGCAGGCAGATTGCTTGAGTTCAGGAGTTCGAGACCAGCCTACCCAACATGGTGAAACCCCATTTCTACTAAAAATACAAAAATTAACCAGGCGTGGTGGCATGCGCCTGTAGTCCCAGCTACTCAGGAGGCTGAAGCAGGAGAATCGCTTAAACCCAGGGGGCAGAGGTTGCAGTGAGCCAAGATCAGGCTACTGTAATCCAGCCTGGGAGACAGAGTGAGACTTTGTCTCAAATAAAAAGAATATTACATAAATTTTGTTGATAAAGCAGCAGCAAGATTTGAGAGGATTGACTAAAATTTTGATAAAAATTTCTGCAGAGGATAAAACGCTATCAAATACTATCACATGCTGCAAAGAAATATTTTGTGAAGAGTCCATCGATGTGGCAAACTTCATTGTCTTATTTTAAGAAAATGACACAGCCATGCCAGCCTTCAAAAACCACCACCCTGATCAGTCAGCAGCCATCCGCATTGAGGCAAGACCCTCCACCAGCAAAAAGATTACAACTTGCTCAAGACCCAGATGATCATTAGCAATTTTTAGCATTAAAGTACTTTTATGTTAAGGTGTATACCTTGTTTTCTTAGACATATTGCCATTGCACACTTAGTAGACTACAGTATGATATAAACATAACTCTTACATGCACCGGGAAACCAAAAAAAATCCTGAGATTCATTTTATTGTGATATTCACTGTATTGTCATATTTGCTTTATTGTGGTGGTCTGGAACTGAACCCACAATATCTCTGAGTTATGTCTGTATCTAGTTCTCCTGTACTAACTAAATTGCCTATGATGTTTCCTACTTCCTGAACCCAAGTTCCCTGGCTACTCTCTAGTCCCTTTATGTGATAGATTCTCTTTAAATCCTTCCTGTCCCATCCAGCTTCTGTCTCCTCTTCATCATTCTCTCGTGGCCCTCTTCTCTGCTGGGTGGCACTACTGACAGTTCCTGTTAAAAGGTTCTTAGATACTAATAATTTACTGCCTTCTACAGGTAACACATCTTTATTTATATAGAAACCTGAGACACAATGCCTTTATCTATATCCTCTCCCCTTTTCTCCTCCTGTACTCTCACTAAGGAAGGATTTAGTAGAAAATACAACTGAATGGATGAGTGATATTTTGGTAATGGTGAAGTACTGTTATTATGTATAAGCACTGCTAAATTCAAATAATAAATAATTGCTTTAATAATTTATTGAGAATTGAGTGATGATTCTCTGCACCTAAAATAGGTACAAATGATTCTCTCACATTAGGAATTTCTTGAGTTATTTGAAAATTTAAGAAAGCATGTGCTTGTTCAAGATTGCTTGAGTATAATCTTAGTGATTACTGAAACAGTATCTATGTTGAGTTCTCTTCACATGCCTCCTGGCATGTCTGGCAAGTACTAGGCACTAAAAAATAATTGATAAGTTGATGAATGAAGAGGCATTTTTGTCACAATTTTGCAAATGGGTCAGACAGACAAATCTTATTATTTTACATGAAACTCTGACATAATGAGAGATTGTACTTGAGAGATCATTAGATGAAAAAAATCCAGGACTTGATCCAAGGGTGGGGCAATGAGGAGATAAAGTGGCCTATTTTTGGAGAGGTATAAGTCAAAATACTTTCTAGCAATGTTAAGTAGGCAGCATGGGTGCTGCCAATTCCCATTTCCATGCCCACAGCAAACATCCATAAATGATTATGACACTTATCCTAGATGAGCCTGGAATGAGGCCTCAGATTCCTTTCAAGACATCATTTCAGGCAACCCCTACCATTTAATCAAAGTTGGCCTAGACACTATTCACAATAGCAGAGACTTGGAACCAACCCAAATGTCCATCAATGACAGACTGGATTAAGAAAATGTGGCACATATATACCATGGAATACTGTGCAGCCATAAAAAAGGATGAGTTCATGTCCTTTGTAGGGACATGGATGCAGCTGGAAACCATCATTCTCAGCAAACTATCACAAGAACAGAAAACCAAACACTGTGTGTTCTCACTCATAGGTGGGAATTGAACATTGAGAACACTTGGACACAGGAAGGGGAGCATCACACACCGGGTCCTATTGTGGGGAGGGGATGGGGGGAGGGATAGCATTAGAAGATATACCTAATGTAAATGACGAGTTAATGGGTGCAGCACACCAACATGGCACATGTATACATATATAACAAACCTGCATGTTGTGCACATGTACCCTAGAACATAAAGTATAAAAAAAAAAAAAAAAAAAAAAAAGGTTGGCCTAGAAAATAAAACTTACATCCCATCCTAGGTTAGTCACTGCTCCAACTCCACTGAGAAAACTTGGTAACTTACAGTCTGGCTAGCTCTTCTGAAAGGGAGATACTGCCAAGATAATACTGATAAAACTTGTATACTGGGGCCTAGAGAAGAGGACAAGAGGCATCAAGGATGTTGGGTCATCCAACTTCAATTATTGGAAAGATATTGATGGCATTAAAACAAAATAACCATAGGATAAACAGACTCTTGAAGAGTAGCTTGTACATGTATATACTATAAGTCTCAGGTTATAACAAGATATCCAAATGAAAATAGAGATATTTAACCAAACTCACTGTGTTTCTCTCCAAATCTGAATCATTTTGAGTTTTTTATCTTAGTGAATAGCACTGTCATTAATTTAGTTGTCTAAGCCCAAAACCTAGGCATCACCTTGACACTTATCTCTTCCCCGCCGCCTCACAGTTAATCTATCATAACATCCTGTTGGTTTTATTTTCTATACCTTTTTCTAACTCATGTACTTTACGCCATCTCCACGACTAGATATTACACGGGACATACTAATACTAAAAAATTATTCCATGTTTATCTGAAACTCAAGTTTAACTGGGCATCCAACATTTTTATTTGCTAAATCTGGCAACCCTAGTCTAAAATAATCTAATTCAAAAGAAGCAAAAGTAGGCCCTCAGACTCTAAATGGTGTGATCTAGATTGGGCTGTCGGATAGACTATTTATCAATGTAAGTACTAAGATTATAAGACAAATGCACATTTATTTGCCCTGCATAGCACCTTGTCTATTTAGATGGCTTATTATTTTTTAAAATCAGTTGAGCAGGGTAAAACCACAGAATATTTTGGGAGGTATAGATGATATGCATAGTGAGAAAACAAAATGTTTTCTTTAGTTTTGACATTAGCTGACTTGTAAAATTAATAATGATATCATTTCCCAAGGAAAGGTCAAAGTGCTGAAATTCTTCACGTATTTTGTAAATTTATGTGTCACTGAAAAACTGAAATCTAGCCAACATGAGAGATATTGTCAAGTTCCCTCAGAGCTTAGCAGAATACTATATCATGCATGACCTGTTTTTTAAATGGGATTTTGTGAAAAATAGCAGAACACCTTTTCTGGTTTCTTTTTCATTAAGTGCTCACACTTTACACATTCCTTAAATGATCTCCCTGGCTCCCATCATGGCAGCCTGCTTCCTAAATCCACATTCTTAGCTGAGGATTGTAATTTCAGGCAATAGAATCAACTCTGGTTAAGGATATTATGGTGTTCATGGATTTCCTCAAAATTTCAAAAAAACAGGCTATGGAAGCTCAACACCAACCAATCGTGAATGCTGCTCTAGGGAAAATACCCATTGTCACTTTCGTAACAACTGTTTCACAACTCACACACTGCCTCCACTCATACCAATGACACCTGAGATTGGCCGAGCTCTACCTAAAAATGGGGTGCCTCCTCCTTCCTGCCTTCCAGATGATGGAGTCTATGCATGTCTATGCACATTTACTTCCTGATGTTGCCCCCTTCAGAATTGCCATTCAGTGTGAGTGGTTCTGTCCTTGAGCAGCAAGGAAGGCTGGGAACCTGGATTCTGGCTTCTATCTTTGGGAAGCTCAACATATAATTTGGAAAATTTTCCAAATACACAGGAAGGATATTCAAAAGATGTTGAACAGCAACCAACATGAAATACGTTCCCTGCTTTCCAAACACCACATTTTATAACCATCCTGCTAGATGGAGCATAATGATTAAGACATGGGCTTTGGAGTCCAATGAACTTTGGTTCTAGTTCCAGTTTTACCTCTTACTAATGGGAAAAGGCAGGATGGGCTACCCCGCTAAGACACCATCTTCTTATCTGTGAACTAGACACATTAATACCATTCACCTCATAGGACGGTATGAGGATAAAATGAGAAAAGTGAACAAGTATGGTGGTGGAGTTTGCATCTTCACGGAACAAATACTTATCCTCATTACAAATGTGATTACTACCAATCTTTTTACCTCTTTCTTTTACATCTTGTAGTTACAACCCATTTTAGGATTTTTTAAATAATCTGATTTTTGCTTTGGTGTTATCGTTTTCACATAAGAATACTTCTTTCTACTGAAGCATTTCATCAGTGACATTATTGCAAAAGGTTTACAAATATTCATTTTTAAAAAAGTTTTCTAATTTTTTCCTGATTACGTTGAAAAAAATTGGAAACTACAGAAAAGCAGAAAGGTGGAAATAAAAATACCCCAAAATGTCATGACCTAGAGTTAACCATTGTTATTTGCCTGTCGAGAAGTATTTTTCATCAACCATAGGAATCACAGATTTGAGGAACTGAAAGCGACCATAATGACCATGCGGTTTGAATTCTCTTAGATTCCCCGAATTTGCTGCCAGCCAGCGAAACTTCATCCTCCTGACTAGTTTCATCTGTGTTTTCTCCAGAGTCACTTGGAGGGGAAAGGTCACTTGAAACTTTCATTGTCAGGTTGTGAGTTGTTTTATTTATTAATTTCGTAGTAGGAGGCTTCACGTTTTATGTGTTTTAGCCTCGTGTTTCTAAACAGGGGAAGTAGAGGATGCTGGGAAATACCATTTGACTCTATGGAAGCCTTTGAGAGAGCAAGAGGGGAAGAAAATTACTCTTTTATTGTGAGTTTTGCCAAATGATCTCTGAGAAGCTGTGATATCATTCATATGCCGTGCCAAGCTGGATTGAAACGGCTCATCTTGGCAGACATTGAGAGTGAGCATATAATTCCTTGGGGTTGGGATGGGCTGTTATCAGAAATAGTTCCATAGGCAGTATTTACATAACTGTGGTGGAGTGTGAGAATAAACACAGCTGTGGCATTGCCCTAAATATTTCTATTCAGCAGGGAATTAAAAGAGAACTTTATCGCTGAACGACAGATAAACACAATTCATCAAGCAGTGGTCAGTTCAACTGGGGAACAAAATAGGAGTTATAAAAGACTGGCCTGCTGAAAATAGCTCCAATCAGCCATCCTGACTTTATTGCTGCTTTACTCCCTCCCTCCCTCTTCTTCCCTAGTTCCAGAAATGTAGGGCTCATCAGCCAGCAAGGAAGTTGTCTGGATTTTCTTTACCCCAAGAAGGAAGTCGAGGACACTATCCTTTACTGAGTAAAGATCTACCCCGGGCCAGCATGCTTTATATATGTTCCTTACTTCAGAATGGTTCCCCATTTTCTTTCTGGGCTATAAAACTGAATGTTGGTGGGAGTAAGATTTCTTGCCAAGAAGACAACTTTTTAACTCCAAAGTGAGCTAAAATGGACACGTGATTTCACAGCTCTAAATGATCTAAATTCATCTTACGAATTTCTTTAAGCATCCATATATTTTAAATAGTAGTGCAGTCCTGGTTCTGCTATGCCCAGGAAGATAGTTACATGATGTATTTGTGTAATAGTTTTCTAGGATTGCCATAACAAAGTACCACAAACTGAGTAGCTTAAAACAATAGAAATTTATCCTCTCTCAGCTTTGGAGACCGGAAGTCTGAAACCATAGTGTCAGCAGGGTTGGTTCTTTCTGGATGTTTTGAGGGGTAAACCATTTCATGCCTCTCTCCTAACTTCTAGTGGTTGCCTGCCCTCATTGGCATTCCCTGTCTTGTGACTGCATCACTCCAATCTCTGCCTCCACCTACACATTGCCTTCTTTTCTGCACGTCTCTCTGTGTCTTTTCTGTCTCTTATAACAGCACTCTTATTGGATTTAGGACCCACCCTAATACACTGGGTGGAATGATGAGATAATGAGATAAGGATTTCATCTGAATCCTTCCCTTAATTAGATCTGCAAGGATCCTATTTCCAAATAAAGTCACATCCTGAGGTTCCCCAGGAACCTGAATTTTGGAGGGACACTATTCAATGCACTGCACATGGTGAGTTAATTGGAGACAGAGACCACATAACACATGCCAGATACCTCATCAGTGTTCTAGAACACTTGCTAATTGGCTGTGACAGCATTGCATGTTTCTTTTTTTTTTTTCTTTTTTTTTTTTTTTTGAGACGGAGTCTCGCTCTGTCACCCAGGCTGGAGTGCAGTGGCCGGATCTCAGCTCACTGCAAGCTCCGCCTCCCGGGTTCACTCCATTCTCCTGCCTCAGCCTCCCGAGTAGCTGGGACTACAGGTGCCCGCCACCTCGCCCGGCTAGTTTTTTATATTTTTAGTAGAGACGGGGTTTCACCAGGTTAGCCAGGATGGTCTCGATCTCCTGACCTCGTGATCTGCCCGTCTCGGCCTCCCAAAGTGCTGGGATTACAGGCTTGAGCCACCGCGCCCGGCCAGCATTGCATGTTTCTTACTCTGTTTTGTAACCCAAGAGATTTACTGAGATTTTCTGTTTCAATATGCATGCCTTGACTCTTTATAGAATTTCTAAGAGAGACCTATAGGTATAGATAATATGAAAACATTATGTTCACTAATATAGTTTTTTTCCCCCATTTACCAAGTCAACAGAAAGTCTTAAAATGCTAAAAACATAAGTGACAACTACTAACATCAGGTCACAAAGCACTTTCATAATTATTACCTCATTTGATACTCCAGTAACCCTGTGAATGTTATCACCTTCATTAGCATCATCATCACCACTTTGATCATTACCACCACCATCTCAATTTTATATGGGATGAAGAAACTCAAGGCCCAGAGAAATGAAAAGACCTATTTGAGGTCAGTGTATGAGTCAGGACTTTTAGTTGTATTTTGAAAGTAGCCCAACTTAAACTGGCTTAAGGAAAAAAAAAAAAGGAACATAGAAGAGCAGGTCCTTCCCTCTCGATGGCAAGATGGTCATCACAGATCCATGACAATTATTCCTGGAATGCAATTTCTTTACTCTCTATCACTTTCTATTATGGAATGTGCATTACACTGGATCCAGCAGAAATTCTGGGCCTGGATCTCTTTGGTCCAAATTGTTTCATACCTACAACCCTCAAGCCATCAAATCCCCCAGACCACATAGAATGAGAATGAGGATAAAGCCTGTTACCAGAAAAGCAGGGTATGGAAATGGCAGACAAACAACAGATATCCCTAAGAAGCATAGTTTACAAATGACAGCTTGGGCTTGAGACAAGATGGTTTTAACCAATAGATGTATTCTATGGCCCGTCCTTCTCCTCTTCTGTTTAAATGCATTGAATACATGATAAATGCACAATGGAACAAAATTTAAAAGATACACAGTTATACAGTTAAAATCTCCCTTCCAATTTTGTCCTCCTGTCACTCAGTTTCCCTCCTAATTGAACTCATCTCTATACCCCTCCAGGGATAGTTATAGTTTCCACATTTACAAGCATCATATGAGTTGTTTTTACATCAGTGATACATTATTCTCACTGTTCTGTCCGGTGCTTTTTTCGCTCCACTCTGTTAGGTATTTTTGGCTCTCTGACTTTAATGACTTCAACCACCCAGGCACAGTGACATTTTCACACACCACTTAGTTTTCACTCTTGAATTTTTTTTCTGTTTTCCTTTTTCTGTCCTTCTCCCTACCCTCTTCTTACTGCGTTTCCCCATTTTACCTCCTTCCATATGTTCATCATGTAATTATTGAAGTTGAAACTACCTTTTTAAGAAAACACATAATACTAAACATTTGACCCTACAAAATGGTTCCTTTGAGGTATGTTATCAGCAAAAACCTACTGAAAAAAATGAAACCATTTCTCATCTCTTTTCACCCCAGAGTCACTGATTAGCTCAGGCTATGAGAAAGCAACAGCTAATTGTAGCTCTAGTTATGGCCACAACACTCATTAACTTGTGCCCCTCAACAGGAACCTCGTATAGCTCTTTTTTGTTTTTAGAATAAAGAGGTAGATGGGTTAAAGGGTGACATGTTATCAGGTTTGCCCCAAATCTTTTAGTATCTTGCAAAAGACTCAGGCATCTTTCCCTAAAGTTATTTTGTTTTCATTCCAGGATAGTAAAAAGAGCCTTTGTATAACCTTTTAGTTTTTCCCGGGGCTTGCATTTTTCTTCAAATCCCAGTACTCTGAAAAGCAGTTGGACTATAGCCCACCTGCCCTGGAGGACTCTCCATGCTTCATTGGACCAATACAATTTTATTGTGCACAAATTTGGAAAGACTATTCATTGTAAACTAGGAAAACTGATCAAGATGGGCATGGCACTGTGACATCTCATACATGTTATTTCATTTAATCTTCTCAATAATCTCAATAGACAAATATATTGAGGCATTCTACAGATAAAGAAATCGAGGCTAGGGAGTTTAAGTAACTTGTCTAATGCATCACAGCCAATAAGTCATAAAGCCACTCTGAATCCAATAAGTCATAAAGTCAGTCTGAAAGTCATAAAGCCAATGTTTATTCCAGCATGCATCTTTTCAATTGGTAAGAATATGGGCTGCTGAAAGAACTATTGCACAACCAACCAGGAATGGAATTTCTTTACTCTCTACCACTTTCTATTCTGGAACATGCATTACACTGGATCACATTTTGGTAAAATGAGGTCAAATAACAAATTAGGTCAAAATGTGTTTATTTGAAGTTCAGTTAATGCCAAGTAGTGGGGATATATAGGTGTAAAATCACCCCATGACCTTGTTGAGAATCTTGAGTTGTCACCCAGGGATTTGAAGGACTTCACTGATACCAAGTACCTATCGTTTGCCTTAGATAGTAGAACTCACTGATATTAAAAGAGGAAGTTTGTAGCCCTTTCTCCTCTCCCTTTGGGTTTTGTTGGGGGTGAGGGAAAAAGGGGGAATGTAAGTTGCTGAATTCTTTTAATTACTCATTGCACAAATAATTGACACCTTTTCCATGCCAAACTTTTGTCAGATCAGCCCAACTATTCTTAGCCCACCATCATATTTGGTGGTTTCATGCTGCCCTCATGTGTGGTCAGTGAGAGGCTCTTTCTCATCTCTCCTATTGTCATTGACCCCTATCTTAAGTCTACCATATGTCTCATCTTGTAATCCAGAGTCAAAGCTTAGTTAAAAAGAATGATTTCCCTCTTTACTTGGATCTGCAAGATCTTCATAGGCTACTGGTTCACAGCTCCAAAAACTCTCTCTCTACATTTGCAAACAGGCTCTTTGCAGGACTTTACTTCATCTGAAAGCTTCTCTATGGTGGTTTTAAGATACAGATATGTCTACGAATGCTTTGGTACTCTTCCTTGTATCCTAGTGGAGCTTAATTCTCCTTTTGTTGAATGTGTATTGGACTTACTGACGCACTTCTAACAATAAGAATAAACCAAAACTCATAGTGTGCCTGCTGGTGGGAATGTAAACTAGTAAAACCACTATGGAAAACAGGATAGTGGTTCCTTAAAGAACTACAAGTAGAACTACCATTTGATCCAGCAATCCCATGACTGGGTATCTACCCAGAGGAAAAGAAGTCATTATATGAAAAAGACACTTACACACGCATGTTTATAGCAACACAATTCACAATCGCAAAAATATGGAACCAGCCAAAATGCCCATCAGCCAATGAGTGGATTAAAAAATGTGATATACATGCACCACAGAATACTACTCAGTCATATAAAGGAACAAAATAATGGCATTTGCAGCAACCTGGATGAAGTTGGAAACTGTTATTCTAAGTGAAGTAACTCAGGAATGGAAAACCAAATATCAAATGTTCTTACTTATAAATGGGAACTAAGCTATGAGAATGCAAAGGCAGAAGAATGATATAATGGACTCTGGGGACTCAGGAGAAGGGGTGGGAGGGTGGTGAGGGATAAAAGACTGCACATTGGGTACAGTGTACACTGCTCAGGTTATGGGTGCACCAAAATCTCAGAAATCACCACTAAAGAACTTATCCATGTAACCAAAAACCACCTGTTCCCCCAAAACTATTGAAATTTAAAAATCAAAGAAACAGTAACAACAAACATGGTGTGTGCCTTTGAAGACCAGGTCAGAAAAAGCATAGCAGTTCCTTTTTTCTTTGGAGGAAACACCTGCCATGTCAGGAGGACACTCAAGCAGCCTTTAGAAAACGCTCATATGGCAAGAAACTGAGGCCTCCTGCCAATGGCCATAAGAGGGAGCCATCTTAGAAGTGGATCCTCAACCCCAGTCAAGCCTTCAGATGCCTGCAACCCCTGTCAGCATCCTAACTGCAAATTCCTGAGCCAGAACCACTCAGCTAAGCCATTCCAAAATTCATGACCTACAGATACTGTGAGATAACAGATGTTTGGAATTTTGTTTTGTTTTGTTTTTGTTTTTCAGTAAGGGTCTTGCTCTGTCACCCAGGCTGGAGTGCAGTAGTGCAATCATGACTTTTACTGCAGCCTTGACCTCCTGGCCCCAAGCAATCCTCCCACCTCAGCCTCCTAGGTAGCTGGGACTACAGGTGTGCACCACCATGCCTGACTACTTTTTAAATTTTTTGTAGAGATGGGGCCTCCTTACTTGCCCAGGCTGGTGTCAAACTCCTGAGCTCAACTAATCCTCCCACTTCAACCTCCCAAAGTGCGGGGATCACAGGCATGAGTCACTGTGGCTGGCCTGGAATTTTAAGCCAAATTTTAATTGAAGGGAATTTGTTAGTCAGTAGTCCATAGCTAACATACTCTCCAGGAACCATCTGTTGTATTACTCTTCCGGGGACAACTACCAATAGGCGCAGCTCATTAGGGGGCTCCAGCTTGGCCTCAGAGAGGCCTGCAGTGGTCTTTAATCTATATAAATTTGTGGAACATTTAAAGCATATGCCCAGGCTTCAATCTCTGGAACCTTACTCCGTATGACTGGGACAGGGTCCAATCATTTATATTTAACTGAATGATTTTTTAAAAAGAAGCCTATTAAAGGATATCTGAAGAATACTTTTGGTTGAGAACCTTGCTGTTCTTTTTGATGATAAAAAGCAACAGGCCTCTCTGCTCTGTGTCTTTTGTATTCTTCCTCTGAAAACTGATGGGGGAAGCTCAGTTCACCATTCCATGTCCCTCTCAGCCATTGGGAAGCCAGGCAAACAACCAAGCTCAGTCCTTTTTTTTTTTAAATGAACCTATGGCACAGCCCTTCTCAAACTTGACTAGAGTCAGATTTTCCTGGAGGATGATTGCTAGACCTCATCCCCAGAGTTTCTAGTTAAGTAGGCCTGAGGTGGGAACCTATAATTTGCATGCAAATACTGCTGGTCTGTGGCCCCACCTTGAGAATCACTGCCAAAAAGTATGGGACCTGGTACTTCAACTTTGCCTCAGAAATTGTCCTAGATCTTCCCTACACTTCAGGTAGCAACAAAAAAATGAAAGCAAACAAAAATTCATCCATTTTTGCCTGAGGCAAAAGTAATCCATAGTGTTAGAAATTCGAATAGTGATTATATTGGAGGACAGGAGCTGGAAAGGGTATACAAAAGGGATTTCTGGGATGACTGTAATATTCTATTTTTTGATCTGAGTGATGGTGACACGAATATATTCTCTTTGCAAAAATACAGTTGAGGTGGACACCTACAATTTGTGCACTTTTCCATCTGTAGGTTATACTTTAAAAGTTTACTTAAAAATTAATAATAATGATAAGCACTGTCAAAACCTGGAAGAAACGGGCGTCCGCATCACTAGCCTATACCTCTGTTTGCAAGTCTGCTTTATCCTAGGGCCATGCTGGCAACCCAACAAAGAAAATACTCTGTTTTCTTTCTTTCATTTTTGCTGGCATCACTTGTGTGTGTGTGATACCTGTGGAGTCCTGTTTCCCAATATGTCGTTTCTTTGAAAACAAATGCCAGCCTTCAAAAGAAAATATTGTAAATGACGTATTTGCATGCTTTAAATTCCAGAATGATAGATATTGATAGAATAACTTGAAAAGCCAGTTGATAACCACCATTGTTGATTAAAAATAAAGTTTTAAAGAAAGGAAAGAAAAGCAAGCTGAGATCTCATTAATGCTTTTGAGAATCCTAGTTTGTGTTCTGCTATGCAACTTTACTGAACAGTGAGAACTTTGGGAGACAGTGAACTCACCATATTTATTACCCATTTCTTGAGTTTTTTTTTTTTTATTGACAATTGATTCTAATTATTAAGTCTTTGAATATGAATGAAGAAAGAGGAAGAAAAAAATGCTGGCTATTTGACAGGAGAGTCTTACTCTACCCACAACCCCAATATCCCTGGTTCCTTTTCTTGTTGAAGGACTACTGCACATTATTATAGATGATAATAACAGAACAGAAATTATCTCAGAGATTGGGGCACCCATTGTTACTGTTGGTGTTTATGATGACCCAGTTGATGCAAGAAAGGAAGGACTCAAGATGGCTGAAATAAAAGTTAAGCATATTGAAGCCAAAGAAGCTTTGGAAAATTATATTACCTTACAGGATTTTAACTCGGCATCAACATTAAAAGAAGAAATAAAAGCATTAGAAGATGGCAAAAGAAACGTTTTGAAAGAGACAGAGCAATTTGAAATTAAAGAAGTCCACATGGAGAAGAATGATGCAGAAACATTATAGAATGTCTTATGCTGTGAACTGTTGAAGCAGATGTCCATTTCAGCAGGCGTAAGTGCAGCCATGAATGGGATCGTTGAATTTTTTATTCTTCCTAAGATAATACATGTTTACCCTACAGTAAGAAATCTGGCTGTTTTATGCTCAGGAGTTGCAGACTACAGAATCAGGATTTTGCATGTAACACTTTGTGTTATCGTTGCAGGTTTTGCAAATTGATGATGTCACAATAAAAATAAGTGCTTTAAAGGGAATCTTTGACTAGCTGATAATGTTTGGGGTTGAACCACTTAAACCTAAAAACTCAAAGCCTTTTAATATGAAGGTGCAGAGATAAACAGTGATTGATGAGCAAGAGTCATAAAAAGTTGAAAAGGCCTTACAGCGAAGAATGTTCTGAAATACCTTTCTGATTTCTTAGATAGTGAGGTATCTATACTTAGGACAGGAGCCACAGAAGGACTAGCCAAGCCGATGTTCTCTGGGCTTTGGGTCAGCAGCAGGACTTTTTCCCATCTTATTTTGTAATGGTAGAGTCCTGTGACTGAAGAGGATGTTTGACTTCTACATTGCCTAGGTATGTTCTCCCCCATGTTTGCTTATGCAAGCAGGACTAATCAGGAATGCTTTGAAGAAGTTTCTCTTCCAAGCCTGCAAACACTGGCCAGTGCTCCTGCATCTTCTCCTTTAGCTGAAATTGATATCAGAAATGTTCTTGAGTTACTTATAGATTTGACGAGAACAAGCAGATTAAATTCTCAGGCCAAGAATTCCTAAGATTATCAGCCTTAACAGTACATGACAGTTTGGCTATAAAAATTTGCAGTGAGGCCGGGCGCGGTGGTTCAAGCCTGTAATCCCAGCACTTTGGGAGGCCGAGATGGGCGGATCACGAGGTCAGGAGATCGAGACCATCCTGGCTAACCCAGTGAAACCCTGTCTCTACTAAAAAAAAATACAAAAAACTAGCCGGGCGAGGTGGCGGGCGCCTGTAGTCCCAGTTACCCAGGAGGCTGAGGCAGGAGAATGGCCTGAACCCGGGAGGTGGAGCTTGCAGTGAGCTGAGATCCGGCCACTGCACTCCAGCCTGGGTGACAGAGCGAGACTCCGTCTCAAAAAAAAAAAAAAAAAAAAAAAAATTTGCAGTGAGATCTTAACAAGTCCATGCTCACCAGAAATTCGGGTTTCTATAAAAGCATTGAGTTCTTTAGAACTCAATAGCCATCTTGCAAAAGATCTTCTGATTCTATTGAATGGGATTCTGGAGCAAGTAAAGGATGGGGCACATCTGAAAGCTTTGGAGAAAATCAAGATTCAGCTGGCAAAAAGGAAATAAAGAATTTGGTGACCAGCCTGAAGCAGCACAGGATGTCAACTTGACTAGAACTATTTTTCAAAATGAAGATGAAAAGAATAAGGAAGTACATATGACTCTTGTTAGGGATGTAAAAGCAACCCTGGCATCAAAATCTAGTCAGCAAAAGACTAACAGGGGACAGAGAAAAGTGACAGCTTCAGCTAGGATGAACAGGAGACATCAGATTGCTGAGGCTGACTCTGAAAGTGACCATGAAGTTCTAGAACCAGAATCAGAAATGAAGATGAAACTACCAAGACAAGCCAAAACAGCAGTGCTGGAAAAAAAGTAAACCCAATCTTGCACAATTTCTCAATGAAGATTTAAGTTAGGAAAGATGGTGGAGGTAGAGTTCTTTAAAATTATCTTCAGTTCTTTGCTTGAATAAAGTTACCCTTGTCGAAATTTTTAAAAAGGCCTTCAAAAGAAAATATTGTAAATGAAGTATTTGTATGTTTTAAACTCCTAGAATAATGAATACTGGTAGAATAACTTGAGAAGCCAGTTAATAACCACGATTGTCTTTGTTTTTTTGTTTATTTGTTTGTTTTGTTTGCTTTTGGGACAGAGTCTTGCTCTGTCTCCCAGGCTGGAGTGCAGTAGCCCGATCTCAGCTCACTACAGCCTCCGCCTCCCGGGTTCAAGCGATTCTCCTGCCTCAGCCTCCTGAGTAGTTGGGACTACAGGCGCCCACCACCACGCCTGGCTAATTTTTGTATTTTTAGTAGAGATGGGGTTTCACCATATTGGCCAGGTTGGTCTCGAACTCCTGACCTTGTGATCCGCCTGCCTCGGCCTCCCAAAGTGCTAGGATTACAGGCATGAGCCACCGCGCCCAGCCCATCATTGTCAATTAAAAATAAAGTTTTAAAGAAATAGAAGAAAAACAAGTTAAGCTCTCATTAATGCTCTTGAAAATGCTAGTTTGTATTCTGCTCTGCAACTTTACTGAAGAGTGAGAACTTAGGGAGAGAATGGAAACTCTCACCTTAGATTTATTACCCATATTTTGGAAACATGCCTAACAGGCATGAGATTTTTTTCCTCTGTGTGAGGACAGGTGTCACCAAAAGAATTCCCTGTTCCATCACATAAAATTTTTGGTATCTCACTGGGGAGACTGGCTTTGCAAATTCCTTAAAAAGAATACTAATTATGGCTAAAGTTCTCCTAGTGACATCCCACTTTCCAAACCTTCCCTATTCTACAACTTATGCTTGTGGTAAAACGGTTTAGTCACTGTAAAAGGTTGGTTTCAAATGTTAATGAAGCCAAGTTGCATTGGGTCTTCTAACTCTCAAGCCATCTGCAAAATTGTTATTTTGAAACTCAGGAGCTAGGTGGAACATATTGGGCATAGTTGTTGATGATGAATACTACACTTCACATCACTGCAGAAGACAGTGAATGCCCCCCATAGGACATTGTCCAATTCAAGGAGAGGTATCGTGGTATAGTATTTAAATTCACAGGCTTTTGAGCCTATTTAACATGGGTTTTCATCATTCTCAGCAAACTATCGCAAGAACAGAAAACCAAACACCGCATGTTCTCACTCATAGGTGGGAACTGAACAATGAGATCACTTGGACTCGGGAAGGGGAACATCACACACCAGGGCCTATGGTGGGGAGGGGGGAGGGGGAAGGGATTGCATTGGGAGTTATACCTGATGTAAATGACGAGTTGATGGGTGCTGATGAGTTGATGGGTGCAGCACACCAACATGGCACAAGTATACATATGTAACAAACCTGCACGTTATGCACATGTACCCTAGAACTTAAAGTATAATAATAAAAAAATAAATAAATAAAAATTTTTAAAAACATGGGTTTGAATCCCAGCATCACCAACAGTGTGGCCTTGGGTAAACTTCTTCTTCCTCTCTCTCTCTCTCTCCAAAGTTCATTTTTTTCTTCTGTTAAGGGGGGGTTAATAATATCAGTCATAGGGCTATTAGAAGCATTATATATAATAATATAAAATGATTTAAAAGTTTGCCTGGCACATAGTAAATTCTCAATGAATAACAGCATGATTATTAAGGGATGAAAGGAAGTTAATAAATGGATAATTCTATTCAGCTTTGAATTTCCAAATCCGTGTATCTTTCTAGTGTAAACATGAATGAATAAATGATATTTATTGCACATATACATGAATGAATATTGGGTTTTTTTTTCTCTATGCAATTAAAAAGTACCTGTCTAAAATTTACAGATACGGAGAACAGGTTAGTTGTTGCCTAGGGACAACAACTAGGTGGGGGTGGGGGACACATGACTAAAAAGGGGTAGATGCGGGGGAGATTAAAGATCTCTGCTTTGTGGTGATGGAGTAGTTCTGCCTTGTAATTGCAGTGGGGTTTACACAAATCTGCACATGAAAAAATGGCATAGAACTTACCTTCACATTGTACCCATGTCAGTTTCTTAGTTTTGATAATGTACTATAGGAGGTAAAATATAACCACTGGGGGAAACTGGTAAAGAACATCCCAGACTTCTTTGTTCTATTTGTGCAACTCCATGCTAATCTATAATTACTTCAAAATAAAAAGTTAATGACATAAAGTATCTGTTGAGAATTTCCTTCTTTTACCACAATTACAGTATACAGATTTCTCACTCGGTTTCTTCAGTAATCCAATTAGAGTTCTGGCGTAAGCTTTGTCGTTGGACTTTTATTTTTATTTTAGTTTATTTTAGTTTATTTTATTTGAGACTGAGTCTCACTCTGTAGCCCAGGCTAGAGTGCAATGGCTTGATCTCAGCTCACTGCAACCTCTGCCTCCCGGGTTCAAATAATTCTCCCACCTCAGGCTCCTGAGTAGCTGGGATTACAGGCACCTGCCATAATGCCTGGCTAATTTTTGTATTTTTGTAGAGACAGGATTTCGCCATCTTGGCCAGGCTGGTCTTGAACTCCTGACCTCAGGTGATCTGCCCACCTCAGCCTCCTAAAGTGCTGGGATTACAGGCGTGAGCCAGCGTGCTGGGCCTGGACTTTAAATATATAATATTTTAAGTGCTCTCTCCCCATTGTTACCCCTTCCTAAGCCAATGCACGCCTTCACACCACGGGTCTGAGGATTAAGTGGAAGCTAAATGTGCTACAGACAAAATTCCTAAAAGATGCAAAGTTTGGTCATCTTCGATTCTAAAATATTCTCAATTGATTAACACTGAGCAGCAGGATTAAGCATGTGGCTAGATATATTTCAATCTATTTCCTGCCAGCACCAGCAACGATGTGAGTATATTATTAAAATCCTCTGTGAATTAAGAAGTAAGGCAAATTAGTATCAGCTCACAGTTTGGAAGTCTCGATGTGATACTACTAATCAGCAAATCAGCTGAATAACAAGAAAATCAGATAACCTTAATTTAGGTGATTTGGTGGTTGCACAGCTGTGTTCCCAGTATGTAGACCAGTACTTGGGCACCCAGTAAATATGCGTGGATGAATTAATGAGCGAATGAAAGGATGGCAGGACCATTAAGGCATCCCATGAGAAACTGACAAAGTCTAAAAACAGGAGTAAAGAATTAATTCACCTTTGTGGCCCAGGTCTTGATGAAGCAGGACCTGCCAGGAAACTTTCTAACCCTTCTCTCTGTGCTCCTCTAGGCAGCTTGAAATCCACTCTCCAGATGCTAAGCACACAGTGATCCTAAGGAGCAAGGACTCAGCTACCGCCCAGGCATGGTTCAGTGCCATCCATTCCAACGTTAATGACCTGCTGACCCGAGTGATTGCTGAGGTCAGAGAGCAGCTGGGGAAAACAGGCATTGCTGGAAGCCGAGAGATTAGGCATCTTGGCTGGCTTGCAGAAAAGGTAAGAAAAATACCTTCCTCTATAATAGTCATCCTTCCCGAGATTCCCCCAGCGCTCATAACCACTAAAGTTATCTCATTCCATAGGCTGATTCTCTCATTCACAGTCTGTGTGGATTTCTTATCCCTCTCCAGCAGGCTATAGGCCTTTACATTATACAGGGGTTTTGTCTTAATTGAATTTGATTACCTGCATTTAGTCAAACGTGGCAGATTGCACGGGGTCCAGGTTGTTGGATGATGGATGAACGAGTGAGTTGAGGAATAGTTTGATTTTAACATCTATGTATGAAGGGAAGGGAAAATCACTCAACCTCAGAACAGAGCTGTTGCTTTGGGAGGCAAGGAAGTCCAAATTATTGCTTCAAAAGGGTTTGTGTGGGTTTTGATGAGCCTGTTTGTTAATAACACAGACACTTTTGAGATGATTCAATTATACATTTACAAGTAACAGCAAGGATTACTTGAGCAATTACTATAAGCTAGCTCTTTTCTTATGTTATCTTATATTTTATTTGTGCTCTTAAGCCAGCCACTTTTTAATGTTATCATTAAAGAGCACCTACTTTTGTGAGGCACAGTGCGAGGCAGGAGTCAGGGAGGGAGTGAAAACATAAAAAGACTTAGCCTCTGTCTCAGAGAGGACAGCTGCTGTGGAAAAGACTTTGGGTCATATTAACACGGTCCCTGATTTCTTTTCCCAAGTTATGTGATATGTTAAAGATAGTAAAACTCACTTTGTGGCCATCTCTTGGGAGTTACTCTTTCTCTCTATTTCAAAGGATTGAGCCTTTGCCATTGTCCTTACACATGATTGCTGTCCCTTGAAGTTGACCTTGAGTGCTCAGGAACGCTGGACTTTGGGGATGATCTGACCTCCCAGTGACTCACTTTCTAATAGACAGTAAATGGGAATAGTGAATGTCACAATAACACCTTTCCTGCCAAAGAACTCTGTCATCTGAGAAGGCCCAGTCAAATGGCACCTGGAATAATACTTGAACACACCATTTGGCTGTTTTCCATCATTGTGCTTTGTTTGCAGCAGATCATGCATGGGTCTTAGCCTAAAAATTTAACACCAAATGGGTTGTTTGACTTGGTATTGTCCTATCTCTCAGAGATTTCAAAGAACCAAAGGGACAATGCAGGTGATAGGAGCATCCAAATTCATAATAAACACAAACCACCCATAGCCTTTCATGAGTTTATGTGTTAGGGTTCCTGAAGAAAACAAGACCATAAATCTGGATGGCTGATATAATTTTGAAAGTCATATCTCTATCACTCTCCACTTTCTACTCTCTTTAAATGCATGTGTTTTTATTAGGAAAGGGCCTGATAGTCAGGGATCTTTCCATTACAAGTGGCAGAAAACTCAACTCAATTTAGCCTGAGCAAAATGGGCATGCCTGGGTTCTGATAACTGCAATGTCCAAAGATAAGCTTCAGGCATGGTGGGATCCAGGGACTTAAATAATGTATTAGGTCTAAGTCTCCATCTCTTTCTTTCCCTGTCCTTTCATTAGTTTATTACCAGGCTTCCTCTCTAGTTGGCCTGACGGTTCCAGGCTTAGTTTTCTTTGCTCCTGGTTGTCTCAGTGAAGAATGGCCTCTTTGCCCCAATTGTTCCAACACAAGTCCTGAGATTATAAGTCTAATTGGGTTGACTTGGATAATTTGTTCAGTCTTAGTGCTGAAATCAGCCTCACCTAAGTCATTTGCAGTGAAGTTGAGGAGGGGTGGTTCTCTAATGGAAAAAATCAGGTGCTGTGCAAGAAAAAGAATCAATGGATACCAGGGAAGCAAAAGCAACCAACATTTACTGTAGAACAAGAGAAGGAGCTGATTGTGATGAAAAATGCTCTCACTTGGTTAAAGTTCTGGGTGGACTTGGAGATATAGCACATATTTCAGGATCCTGGCAGCAGATGGATGGGAAGGTCAAAAGGGATAATTGGAAAGGATTTAATGCAGGAATAATTTATAAGGTATAGCCAAGGTTTGAGAAACCAATAAGAGATAGAGAAGAACTCCAGGGCCAACAGTAGTAAGAGGCCACTACCATCCCTTGACCAGAAAGGGCAAAGAGAAGCAGCAGTTACCTGAGACTAGGAGGCTTCTAGCTGTAGAAAAGTGCCACCTACTACCAGCTGTGGTCTTTGGAAGAGAAATGTAGCCCCTGCCAACCCCTGCCCACTGACACCCTACTGGTGTCTTCCAAAGGCTGAAGCTGGCTGGAAGCCAGAGGCAAGAAGCCCCATGGATGCACTCTTAAGGTGAGTCTCCCAGGGTGCAGAGAAGGATGGGAAAGGTAGACTGTATCTGAAGGGGCAGAGGGAAGCTGGCCAACACATACAACCCTGCATCTTCCAAGGTGATGGTCTTAATCGTTGGAGGTACTTTTCTCTCATCTCTTCAAATACAAGCTATGTTTAAAATCATTACTATTCATGAAATTAAAAAATCTTCCAAAGGTTACTCTTTCTCACCTATAATTTGTCTCATGCCTTTTGCTTATCCCAAATTATTAGCAGACATATTATTAGACATTCTCATGGAACAGTAATAAATGTGCATATAAAGCTCTTCCTGTTTTTAGCATATGATTGTTCTTATGATGTAATTTTAGATCATGATTCTAGAGGTCTCCTTAAGGGTATTATGCAGAGTATCTGTAAGAGCAATAATGATCATGGATAATTATGAGAAGCAAGAATGTCTTTTATTGCCTTCATTTTCACACTTCTCAGAAGATTACCATAGATCAAGTTTAAGGGAACAAATCCAAACTAGATTTTTTTGAATAAATATTTAATACTGAATCCTGGTGTGCAGATATATGAATGGTTTTTAGCAAAATGTTACAATGAATGGCAAATCCTTAATACGATGCCTTTCTTATATTATCACAAATACCATGAATTCACTTGGTATTTGTAAAGACATAAAATGTGATCCTATATCTATCTAGCTGTAATTTATCTTAAATTGACATTCTTTGTCTTTTCCTATATTGTTATATTTTGATTTTGTAAATTTATCACAGTCACTCTGTGACAAGGTTGTACAGATGATATTTAATTTAGTTTCAAGTTTTTAGAAGTGGCATTTATGTGAACTCAAAAAATATGAAACAACAGCTTCCTTTTTAAAATTCCGTTTAGTGCAAATCTTAAAATCTCCTCAACACTATACAGGAGGAAAATTTAGTATTAACATTATTTTTCTTCATGAGATAGTCAGGAGACTTGAAGAATGGCTTCTGAGAAATGACAGGGATTTGAGTGAATGGAGACATTTCCCTGCACTCCAAGAGAGGAGAAAGAAGGAAGGCCTGTGTTAGTATGGCTTGTTGGGGGACTGGGGGAAAGACCAGAGACTGATCTAAAGTGAAGCAAGAGTTCATCCTGGAGAAAAGTGATAAGAGGACCTGACACCTTGACTAGAACCTGATTATGAAAGATTTTTTTTTTTTTTTAATAGACAGTGTCTCACTATGATGCCCAGGCTGGAAATCCTGGACTCAAGCAATCCTTCTGCCTCAGCCTCCCAAGTAACTGGGACTACAGGTGTGTGCCCCTGCACCTGGCTACCAATTATGGAAAATCTGCTTTCCTCTGTGAGCACTGTCACCTGTAGATGGGTCATGTATATCAGTGTAAAGTCCCTCCCATGTCCATATTAGCCTCAAATCTTTCCTTCTTTTTTTTTTTTCTTTGAGATGGAGTCTCGCTCTGTCTCCCAGGCTGGAGTGCAGTGACATGATGTTGGCTCACTGCAATCTCTGCCTCCGAGTTCAAACGATTCTCCTACCTCAGCCTCCTGAGTAGCTGCAATTACAGGCACATGCCACCACACCCAGCTAATTTTGTAGTTTTAGTAGAGATGGGGTTTCGCTCTGTTGGCCAGGCTGGTCTCAAACTCCTGACTTCAGGTGATCTGGCCACCTCGGCTTCCCAGAGTCCTGGGATTACAGGCGTGAGCCAACACGCCCAGCCAGCCTCAAATCTTTTAACTCCTTGCAAGCCCCCATGTGGCCCAAGATGAGCCATAAATACCAACTCCTGTGAATTGTAAAATGCGTCATGCCCCAAACACATTTTTCCCAATCTTTGTTTCTTAGTTCATCTAATCTTTTTACAGTTTCGTTACATTTCAGATAAGAGAAAAACAAGCTAAGTTCTGACTCTCTTGCTACTCAGAAAAACAATAATAAACAGGGACACAGCAGAATTGTTGAGCTCTATTTTGTGCTCAGTTCATCAGGCATTCCCTTTGCTTTCCCTTGTTATCTCGGTTTGCAAACTATTTCTTGTCAGATTAAATATGCAAAAACACAACACAGCAAAACAAAAGCCCAGATGGGAGCTCTGAGATGCAAGTTCAGGTATCAGCTTTATTCATTTCCATTTCGTATTCTTTCAAATGGGAGCGTTTATATAGTTGTGCCTCCCCATGGTGTTACTGGAGAAAAGGAAGTTGGTAATTCATACTTATGGGCAATATGCTTCAAATCATCCAAATCCAATGAGGTAAACTTGTAGTATTTGAGTAACTTTTCTAAGATCTCTCCTCTAGCATGTGGTAGATTTAGAATTTGAGCTTCTCTTTCTAACTCCAAAGTCCAGCACTTTCCACTAAGCTGACCTTATAAAGGGGCCCAGGAAACATCTGTCCTTATGAGTAATGCCTCCAACAATCCCATCTAGAGCAGTATCAGACGAAAAGCACAGTTTCAGAGCTAAAAGACATACCAAGATAATTCAAATCCTTTTAAATTATGAAAATAAGGGAAATTTCCATCCTGGCTAACATGGTGAAACCCCATCTCTACTAAAAATACAAAAATTAGCTGGGCGTTGTGGCGGGCACCTATAGTCCCAGCTACTCTGGAGGCTGAGGCAGGAGAATGGTGTGAACCCAGGAGGCAAAGCTTGCAGTGAGCAGAGATCACGGCACTGCACTCCAGCTTGGGCAACAGAGCGAGACTCTGTCAGGAAGGAAGGAAGGAAGGAAGGGAGGGAGGGAGCAAGGGAGGGGAAATTTGTATACCTAGGCCGGGCGACACTTACCAAGATCTTCTCATTTCTCCTATTCATATACATCCTATACCTTCAACTGCTTCCGTTCTTCTCATGACTCTAAAAGAAGAAAAACAAGGAGGAGAGATTCTCTCCTTTCTGTCCTTCTCTTCCATTCTTGACTACGTCAATCAACCAAGTCTCTCTGGTTAGGTTCCTTCTTTTATCTTCCACATAGTAATCCTCCTCCCTTCTCTTCCTTCCTAATTTTGTCTTATAACAGTTCAAAGAACAGGTCCTACAGAGACTGAAATCGTATTTCATAGGGCAGATTAGGGGAAGGCAATTTGTATATACACATACACACACACCTATCTATGAATTTCAGTTATCACTATTTAATTAGATATGCCAGTCTCTCAACAAAATGGTTCAAGTTTCTGCTACCAAGGCATATTAACTGTGAGTAATTTCATAAAGTACAGACCTTATTGCTAAGTCTTCAGTTCACAAATTCCACCATGTAACTAGCAGATGTACATCCTGACTGGTGACCAATCACATCACTTCTTTCAAAGTCTATGGGTGATTGGCCGTGGCACCTCTGTTAATCAGTTCACACGCAGACAGCAAAGGCGATAACTCCCTTTCCTCCCTGTCTCCCAGTGACAAATCCATATGACACTTCACAAGGATGGATCCTAGAAAAAGGGAGTTGTCCCACAAAGATGACAGTGCAGCAAAGGTACAAAAAGTGATAATACTGGAAATGAAATTTGCATCAAACATAAATGGAATGATGGCAGAAATAGCTGCCCTTGGGAATGTTCACACTGATACTGTTCTAGATAGCCGCCAGAACTTAGGGAAGGTAAATGTTAGTGAAGACTGTAGCTGTGATGAAGGATGAAGATGCCCCAGAGGAGGTGACACTCGTGAAAACTTCACATTAAAGGAACTCTCAGAGATAGTTCACATCATTGAAAGTGCAAAGGATAAAATGTTGCTAGCTGATCCAAACTTAGAAAGGATGATGACAATTTGTCAAAGCATTAAAAAAAAAAGGCTTGTTCTATATTATAAGTTAGATGAGGAGAAGACAAAAAGTTCTGTTCAAACTACACTTGAATCCTCAATCCTTCTAATGTTTTAAATTAGAGATTACTAAATAAACATTTACTCTTTTTCTCATCTCCCTATGCGTATATAACTGACAATAAGATACTTTTTAACATTTTGATCAAAAGTTTTAAAGGTCATGTAATGATCCTAATTTTTCCAACTGATTAAGATTGCTTAGTGTGGTTTCAGCTTTCATAATCATTTTTATTACTCAGCACTACTGTGCAAAGGCAGAACTGAGTGATTTCTCAATCTCTCTACCTCCCTGTATCTATCTATTCATCCCTATCTAATTACCTATTTATCTATGTGAATATATTAATCTCTCTCTATATATATACACACCCACACATATATATGTATATATTATAGTCCATATTCTTACATAATTTGTTAGATCACCATTAATTTTCAGTTCCAACAACAGCAATTTACTCATGCCCCCCAATTCCAGGTAACCAGAACCAACCAAGTGATTTCTTTCTCTAGCTACATTGCCCACCTACATTAGAAGAATCTCAGTGTGAATGTAAAATAGCCCTGGCCCTAGGAAAACAGGCTGCTGTAATCAAGATCTTGACAGTGTAATTAACAGAGAGATATTTTTGGAGCCCCTAAGTATATCAGCCCCACCATCTGCCTAAAAGAAATTACCTAAGTCAGAATTTCTCCCTGCTTCTTCCAGGGAGAAAATAGTCTCTGACCTGAGGGAACTCCCATCTGATAAGAGATAGAAATAGAACTACTGTCCGGGCTACCCTGGCTTGCATCATCCCTAAATCAAGACTACTGGTTATGGTAGAAAACACAGTCTGTTAATGCAATTAAGTGCTAACAGGCCTGTTGTGTTGCTTTAAAAGGGAGTCATCAAGTTCCTGAGTGAATCACCTCTGAGATGGAGCAAGACGAAGAAAAAATCTGGCAGCAGCTTGGGAATCTTCCCATTAGTCTTTTGCTACAAGTGTTTAAACTAAATGTGCCAGTATGAATTTCATTCAGATTGCCTCCATCATCTATTCTCTCAAATGAAACATCAGAGATTTTAAATTGGGATGAGTGAGTAAGTGGGTGGCAGCGGCAGTATGAAATATGCCCACTTTTCTGCATGCCTTCACAGTCATGTGAATTTAGTAAATGGAATTTAGTAAAGTGAATTGTTCTCACCAAAGTGGAAACATCAGAGCTGCCCATGTAAGAGCGGGGGTGTGTGTACATTTTATTTCTTGAAGGCTGATTCATACAACTTCATATGGGCCTGCTTCAGTCTCTTTGGAGAGAACCATGGAACTTGAGATAGAAAGCCCCCTGTGCCTGATCACATGGTGCTATGGTTTGAACTTGTCCCCCAGTGTTCATGTGTTGGAAACTTAGTCCTTAATGCAACAGAGTTGGGATCTTTAAGAGGTAATGAGGTCTTGAGAGCTCTGCCTTCATGAATGGATTAATGTCATTATCACAGGAATGGATTAGTTATTTCAGGAGTGGGTTCCTGAGAAAAAGGATGACTTCAGACCATTTCCTGTTAGTCCACATGCAGACAACAGGGCTGCCTCAGGCACTGGAGGCCCCACATCTGTCCCAATGGGCCTAGGATTTGAGACATGGAGTCAAAGGAGATCATTCTCCATCATTAAGTCTTAATGTTGTTTTCCCTTTTGTGTTTTGGACTTAACTGGGACCAGGTACCCCTTTCTTCTTGCCTATTTCTCCCTTTTGGAACAGGAATGTCTATCCTATGCCTGTCTTATCACTGTATTTCAGAAGTAGGTAACTTGTTTTCATTTCACAGACTCACAGCTGGAGGGAGTTTGCCTCCAGATGAATTGTAGTTTGAGTCTCACTCATCTGATGTAGGTGAGACTCTGAACTTTGGACTTTTGAGTTGTTGCTGGACCAAGTTAAGACTCTGGGGCTATTGGGATGGAATGAATACATTTTGCATGTGAGGAGGACATGAATTTTTGGGGGAAGGTGTGCAATGCTATGGTTTGAATATGTCCCCAAAGTTCATGTGTTGGAAACTTAGTCCCCAATGCAACAGAGTTGCATTCATGGGACCTTTAAGAGATGATTAGGTCATTGGGGTTCTGTCTTTATGAATGGACTAATGCCATTATCATGGGCATGAGTTAGCTATTGCAGGAGTGGGCTCCTGATAAAAAGGATGCTTGACTCCCTTCCAGTCTGTCTCATGTGCACGCTCTCTTGCCCTTGCTTCTTCTGCCATGGGATGATACAGCAAGAAGGTCCTCACCAGGTGCAGGCCCCTCATCCTTGGACTTCTCAGTCTCCAGAACTATAAGACATAAATATCTTCCCTTTATAAATTACCCAGTTGGCCGGGTGCGGTGGCTCACGCCTGTAATCCCAACATTGTGGAAGGCCGAGGTGGGTGGATCACTGGAGGACAGGAGTTTGAGACCAGCCTGGCCAACATGGTGAACCCCATCTCTACAAAAAATACAAAAAGTAGCCGGGTGTGGTGGTGCACGCCTATAGTCCCAGCTACTCAAGAGACTGAGGCAGGAGAATCACTTGAACCTGGAAGGTGGAGGTTGCAGTGAGCCAAGATTGTGCCACTGCACTCCAGCCTGGGTGACAGAGCAAGACTCTGTCTGAAAACAAACAAACAAACAAACAAACAAAAAATTACCCAGTCTACGGTACTCTGTTACAGCAACACAAAACAGACTAATGCATGTGCCTTGCAGACTCTACTGAACCTACTTTTATTGGGCATTACGGATTGCCCTTTCTTTATGAAATAGATGTGTTCCAGAAGAGCTGCCTGACTTTGGTCAGAACATAATGATTTTCTATTAATTTCTATTATTTGATTTTTCTGGTCACCTCCTCTTTGCCCCACTGGTAAGGAAGATATTTCCCACCTGAAACAGGATGAGATGGCTGAACACACACTACTCAGCACTGAACAGATGAGATTAGCAGTAGTTTATTAGTCACATATACTCACAGCCTGGGAGGAGGACACTGCACACCACGCAGGGCCACATTGGGGTTGCACTAGGGACTAGAGTGACACAGCAGAAGCACTGGGAAGCATATTTTGCAGTAATAGGAGGATGATGTGTGCCCTGGTTCCCAGGGGAGATGTGATTGGCTTCTTTGAATAATTTCGCAGGCTGCTAGGGAAATAAAACCCACTAGGTTGAGAACTGGGTGCAGTGTAGCTGGTCCAGCTGATATGAGAACTAGCCGGATGGCGGGCATATCAGGGGAGCCAGGTTAACTCACCAGTAGGCTTTTGGAGTCATGTGAGGTTCAAAGATGTCAAGGCAACACATGAAGTTTTAAGCCTCACGATGACCATGAAGCCTACATTGGTCAATGTCTCCAAATTCTTTAGAAGCAGAGTCTGAGATGGAGATTCTTGGGGAGTGATTAACTGAGTAAGGCTCTTAGGAGAAACCTGTAAGGAAGTGAGTGAAGCAGGCTAGGCTGCATAGGAAGGTAAACAAAAATGTAGTATTAGCTGAAATCTAGTTTCAGCCTGATCCCACTGGAGCTCAAGAGTAAGAACAGCAGGACAGAGCTCTCCCACTTTAAGCCAAGGGAACCAGGACTTTCTATACCCATATATTGGCTGTGGGCTCCCGTAGAGGTAGAGAGAGGCCATTCCCGTCAGCCAGGGCAATTCTGTAGAGAAGGAAAAGGTTAAGCTGTGACCAGTCAACATGTACATCAGGTGAGGCTAGGGTGCACTGGCCTAACAAAGGGAATTTTGGCAGGCAACCAACAAAATCTACTATAATCACTGGTGTATTCCCATGAGGGAAGGAATTCCATCAGGGATTCCTTAGGTATATGGGACCTTTAGGTGGGACAGATTTAAATATAATGGCTACTACTGTGACATGTTGAAGGTTATAGCTACCACCTAGAAATTTACTTTTATTTACAGCTGTATTCACATTCTAATAACTCACGTTGGCATTTACTTGCTCCCTTGTCCCTCACATCATGGAATAATAATTTTTTTTTAATGCTTTGAAATTCTCAAATGTCATTTTCAGAGTTTCTTTGCATCCTTACACGTTTGGTTTGGGCTTTTTATTACTTCTAATAGAACTGGGCTGCTATGCAATGCAAATGGACACATTTCATTTTTCATCCTGAAACTCTCTCAAGTTGGTATTTTCAGGTTTGTAAGTTGAATTCATTTTCTGGTTTAGCAAGTCAGCCAATTTGAAGTTTTTAAAATATTGATTTTATTTATAATTAGGGATAGAAATACAGGTGAAGCTATAAGTCTAGAATCTGATTTAAGAACATACATATCTACATTTGGGCTGCATCAAGGTGAAAACAGAGATCTTTATGGAGCTGGAGAGGCCAAGCAGGACTCTTAGAATTACATTAGTCACTTTATCACAATGATTCAGAGAGAGAGGCCCTAAAATATTTCTCCATGTGTTTTGGCCCTGCAGCTTGTAACCCTGCCGAGAAAAGAGGCTGCTTCTTATTTAGTTCTATAGCTCCAGTGCCTACACAGTGTCTGGGAAATAGTAAGTGGTCAACTTAATGTTTGTCAAATGCATGAGTCAGTGGACCGGTAATATTAGCCAGAAAATGATTCCCTGTTGCCAGTAGACACTGCAACACATTTTCTCTGAGAATGAGGTACAATTCACATTATGTGTTCAAAGTGGCTTTGCTGGGGATGGGGTAGGAGGGAGGGAAACGCAGGCACCTGGTATGAGTCAAAAAGTGGAAGAGAACTCTGGAAAAATGAGAAAGAATTAAAGAGTGAAACCTTGGGGAGCATGAAAGGAGAAAGAAGATGGAATGATAGTTGGTTTCTGGTCATGGTGACCCATTCACCAAGCTCTCTCTTGCCCTAAGTAGAATTGACATGTTCCTTCTGTTCTGAAAAGCTTCTGAAATATAACTCATAATGCCTATTATTACACTTGTTTGTTGAACTATTTTGTTGGTGCAAAAGTAGTTGCGGTTTTTGCCATTGCTTTAATTATGCAATTACTTTTGCACCAAACTAATACTTTATTTTGGCTCACAAAACATGTGGCTGTACAGTTCATTGCACTCTCTGACCTCCCTTCCCTATTTCTCCACCTTCCCATTTCTCACTCCTTGTTCTTTTATTCTCCACTCTGCATACAAACAGACTAAATCTTCCACGAACTAATCTTGGCATCTTTTCAGTTGCAGATTTCCTAGACACTTTACTGTATCTTCTTTTCCCTAGTTAGCTGTCCACTTATAGGGTCACTTTCCTGCTCAGTAGCACCTCCACTAGTGGGCATGAAAGAGGGAAAAATGGCCGAGCATGGTGGCTCACGCCTGCAATCCCAGAATTTTGGGAAGCCGAGGTGGGTGGATCGATCACCTGAGGTCAGGAGTTTGAGACCACCCTGGCCAACACTGTGAAACCTCGTCTCTACTAAAAATACAAAAATTAGCCGGGTATGGTGTTGAGAGCCTGTAATCCCAGCTACTCAGGAGGCTGGGGCAGGAGAATCACTTGAACTCGGGAGATGGAGGTTGCAGTGAGCAGAGATTGTACCACGGCACTCCAGCCTGGGGGAGGGAGAGGGAGAGAAAGAAAGAAAGAAAAAAGAAAGGAAGGGAAAGGAAGAGAGAAAGAGGGAAAGAGGGAAAGAGAGAAAGAAAGAAAGAGAGAGGAAAGGAAAGGAAAAGAAGAAAAGAAAAAAGAAAGAAGGGAGGAAGAGAGAGAGGGAGTGGGGAAGAGAGGAAGGGAGGGAGGGAGGGAGGGAAGGAGGAAAGGAAGGAAGGGAGGGAGGGAGGGAGGGAGGGAGGGAGGGAGATGCATATTAACCCAGTTGGATTCTCATCAGAGGCATTGGGAAAAAAATGTGCTAGAGGATTCCATCAGTAGGCATGTCTGTGTATTTTACAAAGTTTCAGGCAAACATTCACTTTTTGTGTGCCTGGATCTCCCAACACACCATAAGATAACCTGAAGTCCATAGTGTCGGTGCTGAAAACACAAAAAAAATCCCTGTTGTGTGTGGGGGGTGGGGGTGGGGGGAGTTGTGCATGCCTACTGCACAATTTAACTGGCTATATATTAGCTGTTGAATTCAAACATCAAACATTTTGGCTAAGGTGAATTTGGAGAACCTAGAAATAAAATTAGGGTCAACTAAGTGCAGTAAGAACTTATTGAATGAATATGTGGGAGGCAGGGAAGGGCAGTGAAGGTTGCAAAACACCCTACTATAGAAGGAAGAGCAAGGACTTTGCATGGAGACCTACGTGGATTTTAATCCCCAGTTTGTTACTTACTGGTTAAGTGACTTTTGACAAGTTTTTAAAAAATCTTTAATCCTCACTTTTTGTGTCTGTAAAAAAAAAAGACATTAATACTTACTGCAAAAGATCATTTTTACAACTTAATTGAAATTGTTTTTGTATAATGGCTGGCACAGGGCCGGCACATAGCATCCAATAAATTTAATCCAGCAGGTGAGGGCAGTCAGCTCCCTAGCTTGCATGTCTTATTAGAAAAGTAGTAGTTACTTTTGGAGTATTTTTGGAGTGGAGTTTGCAATAGAAGCCTCTAGAAATCTCCAAATTTGTGAATGCTACTAGACGTGTGTACACACACACACACACACACATACACACACTTTCTTCTATTAGGTGCAATAAAAATGAGTTGTACTGGACTTTTTTTTACTGAAATACTGACTTACCAAATGGCTCAGAACTACTGATCCAATATTCTATTCTTTAATTTATCCCTAACTTCTATTTTCTGGCAAAGAACTATCATCTTCATAGAACCTCCATCATCAACATCGTCATTTGGCTTTTTAGGCCATTTTACAAAAATGTGTGTGTGTTTCATGCCTTCATGCAAGGGTAGGACAGCAGAGCCATGCTGACATGCCTAGAGAGGGGTTGTCTGGGCCTCCTCCAGGTCTGAGTGTCAGCCCACACTTCAAAACTGGCCCTTAACACAATGACAAATTAGTGCAAAGTCATCAGCATTCAAGGTCACACAGAGTAAAAACTGTATTAAATATATGAAGGCCAAAGATCTACTGTAAATATTAGAGTAAAAACTGAACTTAATAAAGAATCAAAATCAATACTTAACAATAGTGCTGACAAAATTAGGGAGGGAGAATGCGCAGTGTGAAATGGGGTTTCCAAGAAAAGCTTGATAGGAAAAATCAGACTGAATAGTCTTCAAACAGGGGAAAGATTTGAAAGTTTCAGATGGATCATAGATGACCTGCTGCCTAATTTCACAAGGTCCTGAAATAAAGAACATATTACTTCATGTCTGGAAAAGAGGTCATAAATCAGAGTTACATAAATCAATCCCAAGTTCCCTGAAAATGAAATCAATCTCTCTCTTTCTCTCTCTCTCTTTCTTTGTCTCTTTCTTTCTCGCATTCTCTCTCTCTGTATATATACATAATTTTCATATGTATGTATATATTTCACATATATATGAATCATATATACCAATACCCCATTATGAATCTTGTAGAAGTAATTCCATGTTTACAGAACTGTAAATTATAAGAACACCTTTCTAAAGCTTATATAAATGATTTTAAAAGGCAATTTTTAAATTAGTATAAAAATGATCTTTCAACAAAAGCATAAAATAATGTATTCATAATTGCTGTATTTCTTTTCACTGCAAGAGACCAGAAATTGAAGGAAGAAGTATTTTTAGGAATTTTAGCATTCTTGATGGCTTTTGTAGAAACTAACCCATAGATATGTATTTTATTGTTTTCTCATTTTTCTATTTAAACTTTTAACAAACTAGAACCTTAAACATAATTGCGAGTTATTCTGGTGCATTTGAAAAAGACAGGTTTCTGGAAGCTTCACCATGGACCTTGATATTTTTCTGAGAAAACAGACCTCAGAAATGTGGAAACCAACTTCTCCCGGCTCTAGATTTTCCACCCTCTGCCTTTTTAACGCATGGTTTTTCCTCCATGCCAAGCTTCAAGGCTTTAGCTTGAATAATAACTGGGTTGAAAGGTAATTTCATCCAGCGTCCAACAGCCAGAAACCAAAATGGAACTATCACAGGAATCTATTTTTTATTTATCCCTCATCTTTTAGGGATTGAACGTCTTTTTGCTTATAATCAAGTGATTTTTTAAAAAAAAAATATGATTAGTCATTTGCTTATCCATTTGATAAACACTATGTGGCACCCATAATTCACTCATTCTGTAAGTAACTATTGAACACATACAATATGTCAAGCAAGTGAAAGCACTGGGACTATGATGGTGACACGTCAGACAAGTTCCTTGCTGCACTGGACCTTCTTTCAGCAGGGGAAGTAGATAATTTGTAAGAAAACAAACAATTCAGATTGTGGATTGTGATAAGTGCTGATAAAGAGAATGGGCAATATGAATTTAAGGGACAAGAAAATTAATTTTAGATAATTGTTTATAATAGGCAAAGCAGTGAGCTGGAGATACAAAGATGATCTCAGGGAACTCAGAAACAAATGAGGAAGACAAACATGGAACCAAAGAATTTCAAATACAGACCTGTGCATGCCATAATTTATTTCCATATTAAATCGATGGGGGCTCTTAGGAAGAAATCAGCTCACTTGGACTAAGAGTTTAAGAAAGCTCTTAAACTGAAACTTAAAAATCAGGTACAGAAGGACTTTCCGGGTTGCAGAAATAGTATGTGCAAAGGCTTAAAGACGCAAAATGCATGGCCTCGTTTAAGAATAGCCATTAATCTTGGGTGGCTGGAGCACTAAATATATATATTCAGGTGATACTGCCTTGCTTAGCAACACCCTTAGGCAGTTGTACCTTCACTCGTTTGCTACTGTATTGCATTTTTAGAATTCTTCTTTGGAATCGCCTTCAAAGACAGTATCTGAAAATCTACTTTACAGTCACGTGGGCATCCCCCTTAGTCCAAATGTATTTTCTCTCTCTTTTTCTACTTTCACCCTGATTGGCTTAACTGATCACCTTGTACCTATTCCAAGGAGAGCTCCGATCTCAGAGCTAGGGATCTGGAGGTGAGTTCTGAGCATGGAGCGAGGCTGGACATGCTATTATGCCAGCCAAGGCTGACCCACAAAACACCTCACCCAAAATACATGAGGAAGCTCAATGCCGTAAGTTCCTTTGGAAAATAATTCAACAGCATTTTTTGAGTCCCCACCACTGGGTCAGGTAGGTGTTCTATTCTACCTTAGCACTCGTTCTAGTGAGTTTTACATATCAATTCAGTCTTCACCCAGTATTTACAAATCTGTGGATTATCTTTCTTTTAGAAAGTTAGACAGATGTAGCAAACTGCTTTTGTGAAGTACAGCCTAGGGCTTTATGTATGCTAGCTACCACAGTAGATTTAGAAGTGAAACACTCCAGTTTCTCATTCCACAAAAATATTCTTCCTTGGTGTCCCAACTCTAACAACCACACAAGTTACAATAGCAAAATTAAATATTTGCTTGGTGCTTTATAGAGTGATTTTATATTCCTTACTGCCTTTAACATGCTAAGAGCTCACTGATTCTACACCAGGGGTGTCCAATCTTTTGGCTTCCCTTGGCTTCCCTGGGCCACATTAGAAGAAGAATTGTCTTGGCCCACACATAAAATACACTAACACTAACGACAGTTAATGAGCTTTAAAAAATTGCCAAAAAATCTCATACTGTTTTCAACACAAATTTGTGTTGGGCCACATTCAAAGCTGTCCTGGACCACATGTGGCCCATGGGCCGTGGGTTGGACAAGCTTGTTCTACACCATTATCTGCCAGGCACTGTTGGTTTGATGAGTGAGCACATGGCTGTGCACCAGGCTGCAGGCCTCGCTCTGCAGGAGCCACGTTCCCTTTCAGGAGGAACACAGGCATCTTCAGCAACGTTGTGTGCACCTCATGGTTGCCATGGTGCAAAGTGCTTATTGGGATTCTGCCAGAATAGATGTGATCATTGAGAATAAAAACTACTCTTTGAATTGTGCTGACAAGAAAGCTGATCCTCGGTGTCGAAATGATTTGTGTGACCTTTAATTTTTAAAGTGACTTTATGCAAACAGGAGTGGTGCATGCTGTGTAATTTTAAACATAATATTGCATTTGTTTGTTTTCCTTTTTCAAACCAGGACTACAAAAATCAAACTAGGCCTGGCATGGTGGCTTATGCCTGCGATCCCAGCACTTTGGGAAACCAAGTTGAGAGGGTTGCTTGAGGCCAGGAGTTTGAGACCAGCCTGGGGCAACGTAGCAAGAGCCCCCCATTTCTACAAAAACAAAACAAAACAAAAAAACTTTTTTTAATTAGCCAGGTGTGGTGGTGTGCCCCTGTAGTTCTAGCTTACTGGGAAGGCTGAGGCAGGAAGATCACTTGAGCCCAGGAACTCAAGGCTACAGTGATCTATGATCACACCACTGCGCCCCAGGCCATGTGAAAGAGTGAGACCCTGTCTTAAAAAGAAAAAAAAAAATGAAGCTAATCTTAAGCACCAGTGTTGAGTCAAGTAGTCGAATCTAAATCACCAACTGCTAGTAATCTCTTCCTCATTGATCCACACTTAAAGGAAAGGAAAATTGATGGTACTACCCAAAAATGTACTATTAAATCATTATTCGTGAATCATTACCGACTTGGAGATGTGAGGAAGGCTTCCTTTATTCCTTTCCTAATATTATTTTTTCACTCCTACAAGCGTTTGTTGTCCTCCAGGAAAAGGTGATAGGAGGGGTGTAGGCACTATTTGGGTGCTGAATGATGAATTACAGAGGATCATGTAGGAGGCCCCACCCTGAGAGGAACAGTTAGCTTATAAAGAGCTACATCCAGTTAAGGAAGAAATTGGTAGGAAAGAAAGAAGAAAAGATAAAGGGAGAAGAACAGTTAGTTTTTAAAGAGCTACATCCAGTTAAGAGAGAAATGGGTAGGAAAGAAAGAAGAAAAGATAATCCTAAAGGGAAGGGAAGGAAAGGAAATGAAAGGAAAGGAAGAAAAATAAGGAAGGAGAAAGACATGCTGTAATCTTTTTACCTCCATTTGATTCAAACCGGCTTATGTTATTCAGATGGCAGAAATAACGTTTGCACTTAAAGAGACTGGCTTTAAAACTTTCAGCCCTGACCTTGAGGCTACTCACTTGGCCTTCTAATGAATGGTATTTGGTTCCTGGAAATATGATAATGCCATTTGCATGTTCAGTTTTCTCCTATTTTGGTGGTAAATCCAATAAGTTCTTCATGTAAGCAGAAAGGCAAATTGATAACCATGAAGCCCTGTGGGTTCTGCAAAGGGATTTTTTTCCTCCCCTCAATTTTTAATGAGGCCCCATGTTCGTTGTCTTCCCCAATGGCTACTTTGAGCAAGATGTGCTCAGTGTATGCTGTTGAGCTGATGCCAAGCTGCTGACCTTTGCATTCGGTGAGCCCTCAGCTGAGAGTCTGACCTAAGCTCAGACATATTGTTGGATCCGTCATGTTGATTCTTGGCTCTGATACTAATGCACAGCTAATGAGTTGCATGGTGTACATATTAACCCCAGCTCTGGTGGTGCTAATGCCAGATGCAAGTGAGTTGGAGTTGTGGGGAGGGAAGCAAGATGCCCAGTGCACCAGCATCTTTTTGTTTTTGTTTTTTTGTTGTTTTGTGTTTTTTTGACATAGTCTCGCTCTGTTGCCAGACTGGAGTGCAGTGGCACAATCTTGGCTCACTGAAACCTTTACCTCCTAGGTTCAAGCGATTCCCCTGCCTTAGCCTCCTGAGTAGCTGGGACTACAGATGTGCACCACTACACCCGGCTAAGTTTTTTTTTTTTTTGAATTTTAGTAGAGATGGGATTTCACCATGTTGGCCAGGATGGTCTCAATCCTGACCTCGTGATCCACCTGCCTTGGCCTCCCAAAGAGCTGGGATCATCTTAATAGACATGAACAATTAGAGGAGCTGTGTTGGAGGAATGCCTGTTTCATGGCTTATGGGAAGTAATATGCAGTCTAGAGGTGGAAAAAACATACTGTCTTATCTCTCCTCTCAAATTAAAAAAAAAAAAAATCCCTCCACCTCAGAGAGGTGCTTTACGAACTGTGAAATAGGAAGAAAAGTTGAAATGTTTGAAGAGTTCGATAATGGCTTTTACTACCAAGGGGACACTGATGTCCAGCCCTGCTGTTGAGTAACAGTAGATTTAAGACCTCCAGGCATGGCCATGTGGCACTGACCACAGGCACATTGGTGACATTTCAAGACAGTGCTGTGTTATCTGTTTTCTTCAAGAGCTGGCAGGCCAGAGCTAGGGCATAGAAGGGCATGCTACTCTGGCCTTGGAAACAAGTTTTCAAAAGGCAGTGGTGTAAAGAATTTCTACCAGCACACTCTGAGAGACATAATATGCCAGATAAGGAATTGTGTCTAATTTGTTCCTGCACCTGAAGTGCCTACCACTGTTTCTGGCCACTAGTTTAAGACAGATTGGTTGAACTGGTTAAGGAGTCATGAAAATTGATTATGCACTCCACCAGGCTACTAAGGATAGCTGTTTTACTTTGGACAGGGTATCTCTCTTAAATTTGTTTCAGCTGCCTCATATTACAGATGAGAAAACCGAGACGCAGAAAGGATAAATAACTTTGCACTGTATTGCACTAATTTCCCTAAGAATTTATGTTACATGAGAAAGAAGGATGCCTGCTGTAATGCTGTGGATAAACAGTGTGCATGGAGCCCTAAAGAACCAATTCTCATCCTCACTGCTCTTTCAAGCTGTTTTTTTTCTTGGGCAAACCATTGACAGTCTCTCTGAACTCCTGGATCCTGCCTTGTAAATGGTAAATAATGCACGTGAAAGCACTGCATAAACTTTAGATCCCCATGTAAAGATAAGCTGTTATTAATTTCCAAGACACTGCTTCCCCAACTCTGTTACTACAGTTTAAAGGGGAGTATACATGAGAAAAAGAAAACGGACAGAATCCACAATCAAATAACTGAAAAGTCAGATGTCATGATACAAGCAAGTACATTTGAATTTGTTTACTATAGTGAATCCTAAATCATTCACACCATTCTGATACCCAACAAAGATTAATAACCACTACCAGATACATGGTAGTTCTCCATTTTACCCTTGTAAAGACAGAAACAAAGAATGCCACATACTTTTTCCTATATAAATGTCAGTAAACCTTATATTTATTCACTCACTGTCACTGAGCATCTGGTACACTATTGTAGTACATGATGTTACTATATACTAGCGGTATTGTAATGTTGATCTCCAGAGTGTTGCCTGGAGAGGGGATGGTGGGATGGTGTCAATTAAAAATGCAGATTTTGTACCCATTAACCAACCACTCTTCATATCTCACTTACCTTTCCCAGCCTCTAGTAACTACCATTCTACTCTCTATCTCCATGTGATCAATGTTTTGTCTTCTTTTTTTTTTTTTTTTTTGAGATGGAGCTGCACTCTTGTTGCCCAGGCTAAAGTGCAATGGCATAGTCCTGGCTCACTGCAGCCTCTGCCTCCTGGGTTCAAGCAATTCTCCTGCCTCAGCCTCCTAAGTAGCTGGGATTATAGGCGCCCACCACCATGCCTGGCTAATTTTTGTATTTTTCGTAGAGACAGGGTTTCACCATGTTGGCCAGGCTGGTTTTGAACTCCTAGCCTCCACTGATCTACCCGCCTCAGCCTCCCAAAGTGCTGGGATTATAGATGTGAGCCACCATGCCCAGCCAAGATCAACTTTTTTAGTTCCCACGTAAGAGTGAGAAAATGCAATGTTTTTCTTCCTGTGCCTGACTTATTTCGCTTAATATCATGACCTCCAGTTCCATCTAAATGACTATAGTTAACAATATATTATATATTTCAAACAGCTAGAAGAGAAGATTTGTAATGTTCGCAACACAAAGAAATGATAAATGTTTGAGGTGATGATTATCCTAAATACCCTAATTTGATCTTTACACATTGCATGCATGTATCAAAATCTCATATGTGCCACAAATATGTGTAATTATTATGTATCAACAAAAATATTACAGCTGGGCGTACTTTTGTCTCTACTAAAAATACAAAATTAGCCAGGCATGGTGGTGAGCACCTGTAATCCCAGTTACTAGGGAGGCTGAGGCAGAGAAATCACTTGAACCCAGGAGGCGGAGGTTGCAGTGAGCTGAGATCGTGCCATTGCACTCCAGCCTGGGCAACAAGATCAAAACTCCATCTCAAAAAAATAAAATATAAAATAAAATAAAAGCAGATTTGGAGACTCTACCTTAAACCTACTGATTCAGAATCACCCCAGTGGCTAGGGCTTAGAAATCTATATTTTCAGCAAGCTCCCAGGAGATTCTGATGCCTAATAGTGTTTAACAACCATCACTGTATACTGTGTTGTGGAAGGCCACATGCTATGAAGTTGGTCCCCTTGGTTCTATGACTTACTAGCCTTGTGACCTGGGCAAGCTCCTTTAATGTTTCTAAGCTCCAGTTTTCTTATCTGTGAAAGGGATGTAATAACTACTTTGCAAAGATTTTGTGACGATTAAATGATAATAATATACACAATATGCTTGTTATAACATCTGATATTATCATAAGATCTCATTTGTAGTAATGACTACTGTTAATGTTATTATAAGGACCACTACACAAAGTGAAAATATCCGTTAAACATGATGGCTTTCTCGAAGGCTCACTGTTCAGTGCCTGTGTTAAATTTTAGCAGCTAATTGCAGACACCATGATGTGCACTACAGGGGAGACATGACTGAAATCAAATGGAAATTCAGTGACTCACTCTGTTTGGAGGGATTTGTGGAAAGCTCACCAGAGAAGACATGTGAGTCGATCTTGAAATAGGTGTCTTCCAGGTAAGAACCAACCTCACCAATACACAGAAAAATAAGTAATACTGAGAGTACTTCCAGAAAACCCAAAGGAAATTTGCCACATGTCTGGCACTGCCTTTTTTTTTTTTTTGAGACAGAGTCTTACTCTGTCACCCAGGCTGGAGTACAGTGGCGCAATCTCAGCTCACTGCAACCTCTGCCTCCCGGGTTCAAGTGATTCTCCTGCCTCAGCCTCCCGAGTAGCTGGGACTACAGGCACCCGCCACCATGACCAGTTAATTTTTTCTATCTTTAGTAGAGACGGGGTTTCAACATGTTAGCCAGGATGGTCTCGATCTCCTGACCTCGTGATCCACCCGTCTCTGCCTCCCAAAGTGCTGGGATTACAGGCGTGAGCTACTGCACCCACCCTGGCACTGCCTTCTTGATAGCTGTGTGGCATCACTTCCCATCACCTCTTGTCTCAGAGGTAATTATTCTTTCTCCGACTTAATTTTCTTCACAGACTGCTGTAGGGAATGTGGACAATATAACTCCACAAATATGTTAAATAATTTAAAATAACAGTCCCAGTTTCCTTATTAACGGTTTGTTTTCTAGAGCTTCTAATTGCTATTTTCTAACTTTTGATTTTGCTTCTTCTCCCTTTTCTCCCTCTTCTGCACTCTTGGGGGAAGGTTTAAGTGGCCACCAGCTGGCCAAAAGTGACCCTCAACAAAGATCTAAGGAGTCCAAAGCTTAATGGTGGATAAACCTAACAACCAGCATTAATTTCATATGCACTGTTTAGCATTATCAAGAAAATTCAGCACATTTAGATTAGGCATTTGCCATAGGGTCAGACCTGCTCAGGGCTCTTATTTGGCCAGCAAGAGGCCAAGACCCACAGAACCACTGCCACCACCACCCCTGTGTCAGCACGAAGCAATTACAGAAGACTAACGTTTGTCCACTTTCCCCCAAATCTTTGGGGTCTTGGAATGCTGAGGGGGGATGTGTTACAGTAGGTAGTAGTCAGGTACGAGCAGGGCAGGAGCGGGCTCCCCACACACACACAGCAGGTGTGTTGGGCGATCATCAGGTGATGGTTAGGCCATTGTTAATTGTCTCTCTAAAGTAGTAATTGATCACAGCTGGCACCAGGGCAAAGCCGTCGCCTAACAGAGAGAAAACACTTGAAACTGATCAGCAGCTTCCCAGTAAGATCTCAGGAGTGGGGAGAAGCAACGCAAGATCCCGGAAGTAGGCCAAAGTATAAAACCCCAAGTCAAGAGGGAAAGCTGTGCCCTTGGTTTCTCAAGTTGCCCACTTGGCCCTCTTCCAAATGTGCTTTTCTTCCTTTCCTTACTATTTTAAAGCTTTTTAATAAACTTCCACTCCTGCTCTGGAAAACAAACAAACAAAAAAGTTTAGCCCTGCTCAGTGGGCTAAGAATGCAAACCATTTCCCTATCCTCAAGGTTTATAAGATAATTAATGAAGGAAACAATCAGTTAAGAAGTTTCAAAATCAGGGTCGGGCGCAGTGGCTCACACCTGTAATCCCAGCATTTTGGAAGGCTGAGACAGGAGAATCTAAGATCAGGAGTTCGAGACCAGACTGGCCAACATGGTGAAACCTCGTCCCTTCTAAAACTACAAAAATTAGCTGGGCACAGTGGCATGTGCCTATAATCCCAGCTACCTGGGAGGCCAAGACAAGAGAATCGCTTAAACCAGGGAGGCAGAGGTTGCAGTGAGCTGAGATCGTGCCACTGCACTCCTGCCTGGGCAACAGAGTGAGACTCTGTCTCAAAAAAACAAAAAAGTTTCTAAATCAAATAGTGAATAATAAAGAAACTGTGTGTGCAAAGCAAAATAATCCTATGTTGATTAAACCACTGCCTATATCTTTATGTGATTAACTAGAAAAATATGAGATCAGGAGAGTTAAGAACATTGGGCTAGCCTCATGGAGGATCTCAAAGGACAAGATTTGGGAGGAGAATATGAATGTATTAAATCTCACCTGTGGTACCCTTAGGAATTGCATGCACACCTTTTCATGAGGCAGGAGGTCTATGCTATGGTTGCCAGGAAGTGTTGGGCCATGGTCTCTTACAAAGCCTGGAAAACATCAGACAGAACAGTGGCCAACACTGCTGGAATACTTGTGTGTACCGCGATGTAATATGTAATAATAAAGTGAGACATCTCTCCTTTCTCCCCCTCTCAGGCAGAAAGAGAGGTTTGACACAGCTTGTTTTTTATTTGTTTTGGTTTTTTTTAAAAAAAGAAAAAACTTAATTTTCTTTTAAAAAATAATCTGTGCTCATTGTAAAAACTATTTTCCATTTGTTTTTTCAATGTAATTACAAACTTTGTAAAGGTGGTTCTGAAGGGCTTGGCAGTGCTCCCCAAAGATACTCTCCTATTGACAGGGCTCTCCAACACCCTCGAGTGGCAGGTTGGGAGGGAACTTTACACTTCACCAGCAGCAGCAGTCTCTTCTGATGGCTCAGGGTGTCCTGCCCCAGCCCCTGCTGCCTGATGGCAGGATTACTGCTGGGTGGTCATTTGATCCCCGGCATATGTTGACAATGAAAGAAAAACTCCAGCATGGACCTACGCCTGGTCTATTCATTGTTGTCTTCAGTTTAAGGAACATAGAACATTAACACAGGAGGGAAGCGGGCAATTCCATACGGAACTCTTTCTACCTTAGAATCTTTGGCTTGTCTAGTTTTTAAAATATTTTTTCATGCCTGGTACTAGACTTATTACTTTTCCTTTGTTCTTCTCCTTTGTTTTATTTTCCTTTCTACGTATTTTCGAATAAGACTTACTATGCAGTCTCTATCTGCTCTTTTAGTTGTCATCCTTTACTTTTTTTAGATACATATGTGACCTAAAATCTAAACAGAACTAATATCTCTAACTCATTCCCCCTTAATATAAGGATCTCAGCAAGATTTTACTGCACTCCTATCTTAACATGTTATTTTGTTCAGTGTCTTATTTATCATCTTATTTTACACTCCCCAAGGTAGCAATTACTTTTTTAAAAATCCATTTAATACTCACTTAGGTTCGCACACACGTCGGTTTCTTTGCTCACCTTTGCTTTCTACATCCCACTACTTCCTTGGGAATTCAGTTTCCTTCTTCATAAAGTACTCCTTTTAGTAATTTTCTTTTTACAAGAGTCCTTTCCTTTCTTCCAAAACGCGTTCTCCTGTGTTTTTCTAGTATTTTAAACAGATTTCTAGTGTCGTCTCCATCCTTTTGTTGTATTATAGAAGCTGAATTAGTTTGCTAGGACTGCCATAACAAAGTACTGCAGACTGAGTGGGTTAAATAACAGAAATTTATTTTCTTACAGTTCTGGAGGCTGAAAGTCCGAGATCAAGGTGTCAGCAGGGTTGATTTGTTCAGAGGCCTCTCCCTCTGGCTCATAGATGGCTGTCTTCTCTCTGTATCCTCATGTGTTCTTTCCTCTGTGGGTGTCTGTGCCCTAATCTTTCCTTCTTATGAGGACTCCAGTCATATTGGATTAAGGCCCAAAAATATGGCCTTATTTTACTTAAATTACCTCTTTGAAGACCCTGTGTCTAAATACAGTCACATCTGAGAAACTGGGGGTTAGGACTTCTATGTATAAATTGGGGTGGGGAGCGACAGTTTTGCCCATAGCTGTTGTTCATGTTCTTCTAATAATCCTATATGACGTGTTCTTTAACTAGTTCTCATGGAGAATTTTTATCTTTTGTGATTTGAAGTTTCGGACAGTGAGCTCATCTTCATTGGGTGTTTAATTTGGGAATTCTGTGTGCCTGGGTCAAAGATGGGTTCCTACAGAGCAGCTTTATCCCAAAGGATCTGCCAGGTGCTGCCACAGTTTCAACGACTCTGTTCAATGTTTTTGATAATTACCAAGCTTATAGTTTCTGTAGATCATGTAGGCAATATAAATGCTAACCCCAGACCCTCACGAGGCAGAAGCCTGTGGTTGTAAATGATCAGAGACCTTTTATCCTATCCAAATCACAGCTGATGGCAAGAAAGCTTTTTCTTTTCATCCTTTCACGAACTGTGCATTCTTTCAAGGGTCCAGACTTAAGTGTGGACATCAGTCACAACATTTCACCTTGCAGAAACCACCCATGGAGTTGTGTAGCATTCAGCTATTCACAAGTAATTCTGAAAACTGTCTGGGATTATGGAGATCTTCATTTTCCCCAAGACTTTCTACCCTAGCTGGGCCATAGCAGCAACGCTGCATCACTTCCCTTTTTGTTTTTCTTGCATCAGTGACTTTCAGCTACTCATTTAAAACGATGTAAGTCAGATGTTATCCTTCACTTTTAGGTATCTTAGTACAAGGGTTTTCAAGATAAGAAGTCCTTCATTGCTGGAATGAAAAGGTAAATGGCAAGTTCAAGTGCATTAAATTTATAGATTAGGTGGAAGCAACAGCCTTATAATAGTGAATATTCCCTCTCAAGCGCTGGGTATTTGTTTAGATACTCTTTGTGTTCCTGTATTAGATTTTAAAATTTTTCCTTGTGTGAATTTGTACTTCATTTTTTATTCACTTTTATTTACCTTTGACTATTATACTTGGAATCTTTATTTAACTTCTACTAAGTGTTTTTTGTTTATGTAAAGGCTATAATTTCCATATACTAATTCTGTACCTACTTGTTGGATTCCTTTATTTATGATAATTTTCCAACTGCCTCTCTTGGCTTTTCCAGAGATACAGTCTTCTCATCCCAACATTATGATAATTTTACCCCTCTCATCTAATTTTTTATGTATCCATTTAATTTCTCTTGCTGGATTGATGTTTCTTAACAATGGTATGTAATTGTGGGGATAAGGAGTAGTCTTATATTTTCCCTAACTTAAACAGGAATGTTTCTTGTGTTGTCAAGAAACAATAATGTTTTTTGTGGTTTCTTGTTAAGCTTCACATTGGCTAACTTGCGAATTAAAGTGATGGACATTTGTATAGGTCTTTAGAATTTAAAAGCACTTTTCTACACATGGTCATGTTTGAATTCTCACCACCACTTGATTTTGTGAGACCAAAACCAACTTGCTCAATTTTCTTTTAAAGACAACTTACTGAAAATTTTACCTCAATGAATAATGACCTTCAATTGTACCTGTGGATAAAAGTTTTATCCACTTTTGGTTACCAAATGTAGTGATAATACCTGCCTATTCACAAACGTCCTATTGTTTGTTTCTTACTGAAACTCAAATCTTGTCTTCTTAACTAAAAAGCAAGTGAGAAGAATTTAAGAAGCTGTGTAATGATTTGGAGTGTGTGTGTGTATATATATACACACACACATATATATGAGACATAATAGTATTTTATACTGACATAAATATATAACTATATATAGTTATATATTTATAAAGTACCCCTATTTATACAGTATAAATACAGTATATGTAGTATTTTATATATTATACCATTATATATAATTATATATCATATAAGTATATAATTCTGTTATAAATATATATTCTTATATATAATTATATGTTATAAAACATATGATATATAAATTATATATGTAGATACACATATCAGTATATAATTTTAGGGTAATAGTTATTACTTTAAAATGTTTGCATAAAGCACTGCAAAGATCTGGTCTGATCTGTTTATACTTACACAGTTGGTGGCATTCACTAAGGGCCACTCTACAAGACTGTGCAGTTTGTGCATTCCACAAAGGTTCCCAGATGCAGGGACAAGTAGGGGCGAAATCCAATTGACATTCTACTTGCCAAGCCTCCCACCTTGGCAGGGGCATGGCCCACCAGAAGAGGCCCCTTTTTGTCTGTAGCTAAATGTTGCACGTGCAGGGCTGCATTTTCCCAGAAGGGGGCACCTTTTCATCATTCACTTAAAGATTCCATAAGGCTAACACCACAAATCATGGATTACACTGACTTCCCTAAAGCCTAATTTCATGCATAGCTCATGGGAGTCACAGCACAACCTTACACTAGTATTACACTGGGGCTTTGCCCTATCTGGACTTTGTTTTAACAAAGAGGTCATCTTTTCAGAAGATTTCCACTATGTAAATCTCAGTTTTGAAACATATGCCATCTTCATCATCATCAACAGCAGACATCTACTGGACATCTATCAAACAGGGGTCACTGATATACAGTAGATACAAAAAGAGGTGAACACATAACTTAGCATGGCTACTTAGCAAATGCTAACCAAAGATACGTGTCATGGCTGGGCTTGTGAACATACAGTACTGTTGTCGCAGGTAACCTTTCTATAAAAAGCACAGTTAGACGTAGTAACATCACAAGAAACTACAGATTACCAGCTGTTAGCCTTGTAGCTACTTCTGGGGAGCTTGGTATCTCCATAGGAAATGGAGCAAGTAAAACCTCCCTTCAGAGACAAGCTGTGTATTATGGGAGCAGCACACTGACTCTGGAAAGCAGATAAATTTCCTGTGCACTGATGCACTGCAAAGGACTCGGCCTATTTCTTGCTGTTCCTCCAACCCCTAAAGAAAGGGAACTGCAGAGTCAGCACCACTGAATCAAATTATTGAAGTGGAAGGAATTTTATACATCATACACTCGGCATTCCTCGTACACAAAGGCACATTGGTGTAGGAATATGCAGTGACCAATTCAGGACCACAGTCTTGGTAACAGGAGAGTGGAGATTAAAATATGACATGGAACTCTACTTGAAGATTCAGGATGCTACTGCTCCTAAGATTTTTCAAGTATTTTCATTCATCTGGCAATGACTTATGAATACTATAAGTATTAATAGTCTCTGGAACATCAATGGCTTGAAGAAGCAGCACATCTTACTGGAAACAATTGCCTGGCTTTGAATTCTGGTTTGTATCTTTTTACCAGGAATGGTTACTGAACGATGTAGTTCAGTATTTAGGTCTGATGCTTCTATTTTTGGAATAGTTGTCTGTATGAATTTAAAATGCAAAAGGTGGCTGGGCATGGCGACTCACACCTGTAATTCCAGCACTTTGGGAGGCCAAGGCGGGTGGATCACCTGAAGTCAGGAGTTCAAGACTAGATTGGCCAACATGGTGAAACCCCGTCTCTACTAAAAATACAAAAATTTGCTGGGCATGGTGGTGCGCACCTGTAATCTCAGCTACTCGAGAGGCTGAGGCAGGAGAATTGCATGAACCCGGGAGGCAGAGGTTGCAGTGAGCCAAGATCACACCACTTCACTCCAAGCTGGGAGACAGAGAGGAAACTGTCTCAAAAAAAAAAAAAAAAAGAAAAAAAAAGCAAAGGTCATAGGCTTCCAAGCCATGGGCTAATTAGTGGCCTATGATATGACCACCTGAGAAGAACTGACATTTGGAAAGCCTGCAAGAGTGGGCCACTTAGCTGTGGAAGCCGAACTGACATTTGATGGAGATTCAGGTATTCAGAGCACCACCATGAGCCACAAGAAAGCAGAGGACACTCATAGGCAGAGACAGATGACTATACGGATGGAGACACCAAGGGGATACCAAAAGAAGAGACAACTAATTATGTTTCTGATGGCTCTCCAGTTCCCAGGAGGCCTGGCTCAGTTTCTCTCTTGATCTGTGCGTTCCATGAGAACCTTGGCATCCTCAACTTACACCTCCCTCTTTATTTGGGCCCCTATCAGTCATTTTTCCTTTTTTGTAATCAGAGTGTCTGGACAATGCCGCCTTTCACTCGCAGACACCTAAATATGGAACCCTGGGAGAGCAGGATTCCTTTTGACAAAGCCCTGGCCTGACAAGCATCTTAGTCCCTACTGAGAAGGGCTACAGCCACCTCTTCTTCATCAGCCCTGGTCAAAACATACCTCTGGGGAGATGGAAACTTCATTCAACCACTTTCCAATTCCATTAGAAAGAGCTTTATTCCTCCCAAGATTGATTAGTGAATTGATCATAAACTGAATATTAGCTCTGAACATTTTGAGGTGATTTCTGAATGAAACTTGAATCCCACGGGACCTGTGAGTGACATAGGACCCAGCAGTTTCCCCTTCTCATCCTGAAAGCATATGGGCACAGTGTCATGTCCTATAGATCAGTGTTGTTTCAACTTTTGCATGCGTCAGAATTGCCTGGAGGACTTGTTAGAACATAGATTGCTGGACTCCCCTGCAAGAGTTTCTGATTCAGTTGGTTTGGGGTGGGATGCAAGAATTTGCATTTTTAACAAGTTCCCAGGCAATGCTGATGATTCTGGATCTGAATTATACTTTGAGAAGCACTGTTTTAGAAAAATTCTTGTCAAAAAAAAAAAAAGAAAGAAAGAAAGACAAGAAAAGAAGTGACAAGTGTGGAATGACAACTAAAAATCTAGGGTAACTGGGCATGGTGGCTTATACCTGTAATCCCAGCACTTTGGTGAAGCCGAGGTGGGTGGATCAGTTGAGGCCAGGAGTTCGAGACCAGCCTGACCAATATGGTGAAACCTGTCTCTACCAGAAATACAAAAATTACCCGGGCATGGTGGCGCACCTGTAGTCCCAGCTACTTGGGAGGCTGAGGCGAGAGAGTTGCTTGAACCTAGGAGAAGAGGTTGCAGTGAGCCAAGATCACGCCACTGTATTCTAGCCTGGGCAACAGAGCAAAACCCCATCTCAAAAACAGAAGAAGAAAAAAATCTAGAGTTTTTTCGAGGGGGGTTGATGAAAATATTCTAAAATTATATTATGGTGATAGCCCCACAAAAATAACTAAGAATAATTGAATTGTACATTTTAAATAATTGAATTGTACATTTTAAATGAGATAATGTGGTGGTATATAAATTATATGATAGCAAAGCTGTGTAAAAGTCATCTTAACATGACTTTTAAACAGCTATTGATGTTTAAAAGCTTTTTAAAAGTTTAATGACTTTTAAACAACTTTGTTATATAGTTTATACACAGAATTGACATCTTAAATGACTTTTAAATGCTTTTTGTCATATAATTTATACATATAATTTTAAAAAATTAATTTAATAGATTACCAACAATATTTTTCTCTTAATTAAATAGAATAGAGTAGAAAATATTAGAATGTGTTTACATAGTGTATTAGGATTCTCCAGAGAAAGAGGAGCAATAGGATGTGTGTGTAGATGGACAGGGAGCTAGATAGATACATAGAAACACAGGAGAAGATAATCACATGATTATAGGCGCTGGCAAAGCTGAAATCTGCAGGGCGGACTAGCTGGCTGGAAATTGTGGCAAAAAGATGAAGTTAAAGTCTTGAGTCCAAAGACAGTGTAGAGGCAGAATTCCTTCCTTTCGGGGGAACCTCGTTCTTTTCAGGCCTTCAACTGATTGGATAAGGCCTACTCACATGATGGAGGGTCATCTGCTTTACTCAAAGTCAATGTGATTAAGTGTTCATCACATCTAAAAAATACATTCACAGCAACACCTAGACTGATATTTGACCAAACATACCATAGCCTAACTAGGTAGACACATAAAATTTACCATCACACAGAGTAAAAATAGCATGTTGTGAAAAGTTTGCTTCCATTTGCACACTCACCTATGTGTGAACTGGCTTGTGATTTTAAATGCCTTCATTACTGTGAGTCATAGGTTAAAAAATACAAAAGCCTCTGCTTTTCATCCTCATGTGCAGATAGATGACTGTACCAAAAACTTTATGAAATAAAACAAACAAAAAGGCGGCTTTAGTACTTTTGGTGAAAGCATACTAAATGAAATTTAATCTTTTGTTATTGTTGTTGTTGTTGTTTGTTTGTTTTGTTTTGTTTTTTGCCCCTAACTGAAAGACCTAATGGAAAGAAAGTAGTCTCAAGGTTTCTGGAGCCCTGTTTGGCTATCTGGCTGTCACCTTTATTACCATAGACAGCCATATGCTGTGACTGAGGACTTGTAAAGCCAAGCCCAGGATGACTGAACCAAGTGGAAAACACGTGTAGGTTGGCATGCGCATCTTGTAGACACATTGGGATGATTAATCCAAGCCTCACTGTTGCATTAACATGTGACCAAGCAATTTATTTGGAGGAGGCTGTTTTGGCATGGCAGCTTCAAAGACATAAAAATATTGCAATTTCTTAACGAGTCAGGTGCAGAGCTGACAGCCGTGACCTCCCACTGCAGACGCAAGCAGGGCACACAATGAGAGTCAGGGATGGAGTGAGACACAAGAGGTAGATGAAGTTGTCTCCAATACACATTACTTTGTATTTTTTGTTTTGTAAAGGACTTTAAAACTGTGTCTTTGAATTTTTTTAGCACGAAAGATATGGTGAAGCTCTCAATTGGATTAGAGATGGGATTAGGCTCAGGTATGGGGTAAGGATGTCCATGTTGTATTTTTTGGAAAACACAACTTAAATTGTTTTTAAAGATAATTTCAAACGGTCTCATCCAAGTAAGCTGTCTCAGAATATCAGATGTTTTCATCCTCATGAGACTAATGAAATCTAAATTTTACCATCTAAATTCACCACCCTTAGGTATGTAATGACTGCACACCGCCCCTCACCCTATGCTGACCACTCCCTCTCCCACTAGAGATCAGTCTGAGGATGACTGTAGGAATAGCAAATCTCTCTGCTGAGATTCGGATTATTCCCCAGAGTGAAAGTATCCATCGTGTCTGACTCATCTGGATTCCCAGCAGTGATAGCAGACAGCACCTCTTGACATAACTCCATGGGGAGCCAGCCTAGCTGCCTTGCCATCCTCTTTGCCTGGGTCTGCTGGGCACCAAGCTCTTTTGCCTGCATGAGTGTGGGGAAGTGGTGTTTTGTCCTCTGTATGAGCTGTTTGCTTTTCCTTCCCATCTGAGTCTAACCAATCCCCTGTGCTCCGACTGAGTCAAGCTGAGCAAGGCTGGGCTGGACTGTCACTGTGCCCCATCTCCTCACTCAGATTTCCCAGGATGGCCCTGCTCTGTGTCTTTTGCTTGTGCCTCCTTCACCCCACAGCCTTGCAGCTGTGCCTCATCCCACTCCCTTGTGACTAAGCCCAGTTTCCCCTCTTTCTTATGGTCAGCCTCAAACTGAACTGCAAAACGGCCTGACTGTAGAGCTACCACACTATGCTGACCGAGATAGATTATAGGTAAATTAAATGACAAATTGATACATAGAATAAAAGACGAGTAAGGAATTCCAGCTACCTATTGCTGAGTAATAGCTACCTCAATTAAATGCCTTTTCACTGGGGCAGCAGCTTAAAATCAACAGCCAATTTAACATCTCTCACAATTCTGTGGGCTGACTGGGTTTAGCCAGAAAGAACTTCTGCTCCATGTTCTGTCAGTGGGACCTTCAGTCATCTGGAAACTTCACCGACCTGTACCATCCAAGATGGCGCACACATATGGCTGATAATCGGTCTTGGTTGTCATTTGGGAGCTTAGCTGGGATTTCAACTGGAGCACATGTGCCCTCTCTGTATGGCTTGGGCCTCTCTCGGCATGGTGGCTGGATCCCGGGGGCACAGTGTTCCAAGTACACGAAAGCAGGAGGTGCAGAATGTCTTGAAACCCAGTTTCAGAAGTTGCACGGCATCACTTCTGCTGCATCCTGTTAGTTAAAACAAGTCACGGGGCCTGCCCAGAGGAGAGAAAGAGACTCTACCTCTTGGTGGATTTGTGGCCACCTTTAAGCCACCACATGGAGACAGGTAAACAGATAAAGAAGAGGTGAACTGAAATATTCCAACTAAAATTTGGAGGAGCTAGATCATGTTTTCTGTGTTTCTTGTTACTTCCCTGCATTTTCTGGTTTTTAACAATAAATAAATTGCTATTTTTAAATTTAATAAGTATAGCTCATGCATAATCCAAATGCTATAAGTATAGCTTGATAAATTTTAACAAACTGTACCTGACCATGTCACTAGCATCCGCATTAAGAAAGACAACATTAGCAGCATTTTAGAAATCTTCAATAGCTATGACTTTTGCAAAGAGAAAAGCATTTAATATTTAAAGAGAAGCATCTATCGTTTTTTAAAAAGTTATTTCCAATCTTCTATTTTTTACAACTATGACATATCTTTGACATATGTAAAGTAACTCTTAACTATTCTTCAAATTATAGATTTCAGGGTTCAACTGGCTAATCTCCAACAATTTCCAGCAAATGAATAGAAGTAGGATTTTCCAACAGCGAAGTGCCCAGTCTGAATATTTGGCGAACTCACTGATCATGTATATCCTTATTTAAGCATTTATCATTATCAGACTGATACTTAATTCTTCAGATTTGTTTTGAAATGAGGCATGAATAAATATAAAATCTGGATTTATAGCAAAAGCATCAAGCAGCAATTAGCTTCAGAAACATACAAAAAAAAAAAACCTGCATGTGCACACAAGGTCATTTTGTCAACCTCACATTTTCTGGAGGTAATCATTAGGTTCTGATGAGATAGAAGTCACACAATTATACAACTCACTGTTAATACAAATTATTTGTGCAGTATTTTTATTAACTTTTAATGTGTATTTCTATTTTTTAACAGCCACTGATGAATAATTAAGGACCAAGGCTTGTTCTCACTCTTTAAATCTTGACTTAAAGTTCCCTGGTGACATTCACCTTTCCTGGCCACCTTGGTGACATTCACCTTTCCTGGCCACCTTATATAGAGGTAGCACCTTTCTTCGTGCCTGGCTTGTTTTCAACAGAGTCCTGTGGTAACCTGAATAATGGTCTGTAAACATATCCAGATCCTAAGCCCTGGAACCTGTGAACATTACCCTGTATGGAAAAAGGGTAGTTGTACATATTAAAGACCTTGCCATGCAGACATAATCCTGCCTGCATTATTCTACTGGGTCCTACATGTAATCATCTGTATCTTTATAAGAGGGATGCCAAAGGAGACTTCACACAGAGGAGGAGCTGTGCGATGGAAAGCAGAATCAGAGAGAGAAGATGCTATGGTTCTGGCTTTGAAGATGCAGGGCTGAAAAAAAAAAAAAAATGCAGCTCTAGAAGCTACGAAGAGTAAAGCAAAGGGCTCTCCACTAGAGGATCAGGAGGGAGGGCAGCCCTGAGGATGCTTTGACTTTCCCCCATTAACTCGAATTTCAGACTTTTGGCCTCCAGAACCATAAGAGAATAAATACGTATTGCGTTAAGCAACTTGGTTTATGGTAATGTGTTACAGGGGCATAGGAAATGAGCATGGTGCCTGCTACAGTCTGAATGCTTTGTTTGCGTCCCTGTTTTTATTCTCATCTCCCTCACTAGACTCTAAGCTCCTGGGGGTGAGACTTTCTCTGACTTCTTCACTGCTATCCACAGTTCAGTACTTGGCACAGAGTAAATGTATACAAAGTGATTCAGCCATAAATGATACTCAGGAGAAGGCTGTTTGGAGAAAGCTTGTGAATGCTAAAGGATGGAGAAAGCTTGGCCTGGTATAAACAAGTGGGGCTGGAGTTACAGATAGGGGCTCCATTATATGCAAATGTGCAGAGATGAGGATGAAGAAGTCATGTGGAGCTATGGGGACCCAGTGAAGAAATGACCAGATAAGCCCTGAGTTCCCTTGAGAAGAATGGAGACTCTTCCTGGAAGGATGACATGAGGTCAGATTGAGGGAACTTTGAAAACCCAGAGGAAAACAACAGATTGGAATGGAGAGGGATGCGTGAGAGCCAGAAGTGGGACTTCAGGCTGGATAGCTCTTGACTTGTGGGCATATAGTTTGCCCAGTGAGCAGAATAAGCACCAGCAAAGCATCTTCCCATCCCCAAACAGAGAAAAGTTTACTCTTGAGGAATTAATGATGACTTTTGTAGCTGGAAAATCTGCCAAGAAACTCTTTTAATTTCACATATGATGTATGTTCTGTTTTAAATTTGTCTTGATTTTAGTTGGAATTATATATATAAGTCAGCAAAACCGCAACCTTTCCAGGACTTTAGACCTCTTAAGGATTAAGACTGTAAGTCGTCGGGGCTGCAGGATGGGCCAGAAGCTGGATTCATCCCTGGCCGGGGCCTGTGTCCTGATGCTGCCAAGGTGGCTCAGTTCTAGGGGAACATACTCAGTCTGCAATGCACAGATCTGCAAATTCATTGGCTCTGCCTCTTTCCATAATGCTGCTCTCATATTCTTACTTTGTATAATTACCTGATGACTTATATCCTTATTAAGAGCTTGCCAAAATGGCAATCAATTAGCAAACTCATTCATTAGGATCCTTCTTTGTGGTTTTGTTGTAAAGGATACTCATTTTTCACTAATGTGATGTCCTGCTACTCCTGAAAACTGCTGTCCTGTGAAAATGCCAATTCAGCAGGAACCCTGGCTATGGAACAAGAGTGTGCAAATCACACATGCTTATAAAAATCCATCGCATCACTTGTGGGAGGCAGATTAATGGCTCCCTGGGGGGTGTTGTGCTAGTTTCCTATAGCTGCTATAGCAAATTACCACAAACCCAGTGGCTTCAAACAGAAATTTATTCTCTCATAGACCTAGAATTCAGAAGTCCAGAATCAGCATCACTGGGCCAAAATGAAGGTGTTGGTAGGACCATGTGCCCTCTGGATGCTCTAAGGACAATCTATTTCTTGCCTCTTCCAGCTTCTGGTAGCCACTAGTATTCATTGGCTTGTGGCCACATCGCTCTAGTCTCTGTCTCTATGGTCCACTGCCTTCTGTTCGTCTATGTGAAATGTCCCTCTTGTGATTGCATTTAGGGCTTGTGATTGCATTTTGGGTTCATCCAGATAACTCAGGCTAGTCTCCCTATCTCGAGACCTCTGCAAAGTCTTTGCCATATAAGGTAACACAGGTTCCAGGTATTGGGACATGAACATCATTTGTGGGGGGACAATTGTTCAGCCTACCACAGATGTCTATGCACTAAGCACCAAACCTCTGCATATGTGATTAAAGTTACAGACCTTGAAATGAACAGAGTAGCTGGATTATCCAGATGTGCCTAATCTCATCACATAAGCCCTTAAAAGAAAAGATGCTTTCCTGATTGTGGTCAGAGAGAGCGCAGAGAAAGACACAGGAGGGATGTGAAGCAGGAGAGAGACTTTATCCACCATTGCTGACTTTGAAGGTGGAAGGGAGGGTGGAGAAGAGCCCAGGAGTGCAGGCAGCCTCTAGAAACTGGGAATGGCCCTCAGCTGACAGTCAGCAAGGAAATGGGGACCTCGGTCTTATAACCAAAAAGAACTGAATTCAGCCAACAACCTAAATGAGCCAGGAAACATATTCTCCTCTAGGGCCTCCAGAAAGGAGCACAGCCATGCTGACATCTTGATTTCAGTCCGATCAGGCTTCTGACCTGTGCAGCTATAAATCTGCATTGGGTCATGATTGGTTTGTAGCAATAGAAAATTAACACACCAATGTAAACAGTGGGTTTAATAAACAGAGGAGGTCTCAGTTTATTAAAGTTTTTGGTATCAAATAACAGACATATAGATATCCTCAAAATTAATAAATGTTGATGTTCTGGTCTCTGTTTAGAGAAAATACCATGATAGATTTTTGGTTTAGTGAATGTCGACATTTCTGAACGTGTGCCTTAATGTATGTATGTTACGTAGAGAGATGCTGGAGAATGCTTTTATAGCTTAAAAGACATAAAAAAAATTAAGAAGAGCAGCTTGTGAAACCATCCACATCCCTCTGCTTTATCCCCTGTCCCTGGGGGGTATGGATGTATGTGATTATACATATGTCATTGAACATGGGCAGGGAAGGTGGTTAACACACACAGACACACATGCATGAAGAAGCAGCTCAACATATTGATCAAGAAAGTGAGTCCATTACAGGAAAGGGGTCCCAATCCAGACCCTAAGAGAGGATTCTTGGATTTCATGCAAGAAATAATTCAGGGAGAGTCCATAGGGTAAAGTGAAAGCAAGTTTATTAAGAAAATAGAGGAATAAGCTGGACGCAGTGGCTCACGCCTGTAATCCAAGCACTTTGGGAGGCCAAGGTGGGTGGATCAACTGAGGTCGGGAGTTTGAGACCAGTCTGACCAACATGGAGAAACCTCATCTCTGCTAAACACACAAAATTAGCCGCACATGGTGGTACATGCCTGCAGTCCTAGCTACTCGGGAGGCTAAGGCAGGAGAATTGCTTGAACCCATGAGGCAGAGGTTGCGGTGAGCCGAGATTGAGCCATTGCACTCCAGCCTGGGCAACAAGAGCGAAACTCTGTCTAAAAAAAAAAAAAATCATTAGAGGAATAAAAAAATGGCTACTCCATAGACAGAGCAGCCCCTAGGGTTGCTGGTTGCCCATTTTTATGGCTATTTCTTGATGATATGCTAAACAAGGGATGGATTATTCATGCCTCCCCTTTTTAGACCATATAGGGTAACTTCCTGATGTTGTCATGGCATTTGTAAACTGTTAAGGCAATGGTGGGAGTGTAGCAGTGAGGATGACCAGAGGTCACTCTTGTTGCCACCTTGGTTTTGGTGGGTTTTGGCTGGCTTCTTTACTGCAAGCTGTTTTATCCACAAGGTCTTTATGACCTGTATCTTGTGCTGACCCCCTGTCTCATCCTGTGACTTAGAATGCCTTAACCATCTGGGAATGCGGCCCAGTAGGACTCAGCCTCATTTTATCTAGCTCCTATTCAAGATGGAGTTGCTGTTGTTCAAACACCTCTGAGAAGTCCACTGCAGAGACAAAACACAGTGATGTAGCCCAGGAGCCTGTGCAGTCAGGCCTCAAGGAGGACCAAGGACAGTTAACATCTGAGGAGGTTTATTTTAGCCTTTGGGCCTTCTGCTTGACTCTTACCTTCACTTTCTTTTGTGAATGTGTGGTAAAATATACACAACATAAAATTGACCATTTTAACTATTTTTTTATTGTATGGTTCAATTAAGTACATTTGCATTGTTGTGCAACCATCACCACCATCCAGCCACAGCACTTTCTCATCTTCCCAAACTGAAACTCCATACCTATCAAACAGCGTTCCCATTACCCTTGTCCTCTTTTGCCTTTACTTCTGCACATGAGCTATAGAAAGGGCAGACATATCCCTCTGAGGTGCTAAAACAACACGAGGAAACTCAAAGTTTGAAATAATTCAATTGAAATTATTTGAGATTTATACATTAAGACATGAGCAGCCAGGTGCCGTGGCTTTCACCAGTAATCCCAGCACTTTGCAAGGCTGAGGTGGGAGGATCACTTGAGGCTAGGAATTCCTGACCAGCCTAAGCAATATAGCAAGACCCTGTCTCTAAAAAAAATAAATATTAGTGGCTGAGTGCAGTGGCTCACACCTGTAATCCCAGCACTTTGGGAGGCCGAGGCAGGTGGATCACCTGAGGTCAGGAGTTCGAGACCAGCCTGGCCAACATAGTGAAACCCTGCCTCTACTAAAAATACAAAAATTAGCTGGGCTTGGTGGCGCATGCCTGCTACTTGGGAGGTTGAGGTTAAGAGAATCACTTGAACCCGGGAAGTGGAGGTTGCAGTGAGCTGAGACTGCACCATTGCACTCCAGCCTGGGCAACAAGAGAGAAACTCTGTCTCAAAACATACATACATACATACATACATACATACATACATAATAGCTCAATGTGGTGGGATGCACCTGTAGTGCCAGCTACTCGGGAGGCTGAAGTGGGAGGATCACTTGAGCCCAGGAGGTCAAGGCTGCAGTGACCCATGATTGCACCACCACACTCCAGCCTGGGTGACAGAGTGAGACCCTGTCTCAAAAATAAATAAATAAATAAATAAATAAATAAATAAATACATGTGCTGAGCCCCTTAGAAAAGATATGATACGTACATAATACATAACAAAAGTATCCAAGGCTCATAAAATCTCAAACGATACCGAATTGAATTGAGTGAAGTGAACAATGAAAGTCCCTCTTCTCTCCCCTGCCTGATGCCATTTTAAGAAAACTGCCCTGAAGAGTTCGGTATGTCCCCTCTTCCAGACAAGGACTTTTTGTAGTTGTGAATTTGGGCCAGCTTTAAAAATAGAATCCCCAGATAGCTTTCCAGATGAGGTGATTTATGCGATTAGGAAAAACCTCTGTCCAATGTGCCATCTCCCCAAATCATTTTCTCATTTTGCCGTTTTATGGCTGAAACCCTATCATTAACAATTCATTTATTTGGCTTAATGATTTGTCTCTTCTTAAGATGCAAATACCGCTTATAAGACTAACTCTTTAAGCCCTAACCCTCCTGTAAGAATGAGTCTATTTAAATGGAGTCATTTCTTCTTTCTCCTTTATCTCATCAGTTGTTTGTTTCCTTCCTTTTATCCATCACCAGCAGAGACTCTGAGTCCCATTAGGACAAGGACTACTTGAGCCTTATTCACTGTCCAGTTCCTGGGATGGAGTGACACAGGATGTATTCAATAAGTATTTGATTGGCTGTAAGACCTTGAGATAATGGACTCAGACATGAGACCCAAGGGTGCTGAGACATAATGGAAGGCAAAAGAAATGTGGTGTGAGCATGCGAGGCTGCCCCCGGACTGGATGGCTTTTCAGCTGCTGTGCACTGCCTAGGCTTAGGGCATCTTTCCTTTCAGTGCCTGCTTCAGTGGGAGTCTGTGCCGGTTGTTAAATATTTTGAATATCACCCCCGGCACCACAATTAAACTTTACTGACCTCATAGTTCTCTTCATGATCTACCCTGTGAATCAAAACTTTACAACTGATTCTTTTTTAAGTTTGAGAAGATGAAAAATCAAAGCAAGATAGCAGTGTCTGAGTTTTCTTGTTTTTGTTTTGTGTCCTCAAAGTTGTTTTATTCTCCCTTTTTCATTTTAACAGCTGTGTAAACATTTAGCCAACAACAACAACAAAAAGCCATGGGAACGGGGTGTGGGGAAAGGATCATATGCAAAGGAATCTGCTGTTTGCAGAAATATTTACGGAATGCCAGTAGCGTTATTCCAGGTGTATACAGCAGATTCACCGGCCCTGTTAATACCTCCCCAGTGGCATTTAATTCACTTATTCAGAATTAGGAATTGCAAAGACCCCAGAGGAGGAGAAAGGGAAACTGACTCAATAGAGCTCTTAAATATGCCTCATAATGAATACCAACAGTTACCACAGTTTATGATATATTTCTTTCCTTATTTGATGGCTTATGTACTGCCTGTCCTCTCTGCCAGCCTAAAAGCTCCATCTGAGGTAGAGCTTGTCTACTTCTGTTTGTCACAAAGTGCCTAGCTCCTAGCACAGTGTCTGGCACATAGCATGTGCTTAACAAATATTTATAGCATGAAAGAATACACATTATCCCATTTAGTTGGGATAGGCTGTTCTAATGGTATAAATGAATTTTTTTAAAAAATTCTCTGCTTGGTCAGGCACAGTGGATCACACCTGCACTTTGGGAGGCTGAGATGGTAGGATTGCTGGAGGCCAGGAGTTCTAGACCAGCCTGGGCAATGTAGCAACAGTGTGACTCTACCAAAAAAAAAAAATCATGGTGTGGTGGCACATGCCTGTAGTCCCAGCTACAGGAGGATGAGGCAGGAGGATTCCTTGAGCCCAGGAGTTTGAGGCTGCAGCATGCCATGATCACGACACTGCACTCCAGCCTGGGTGACAGAGCCAGGCCCTCGCTCTTGAAGAAAAAAAAAATCTGCTCATTGGCTTGAAATTGGACTGTTAATTTATATTTTTAGTAGCTTTCTCTCAAAGCTTTTAGCCTCTTTCACACTTTTTAATAAAATGAAATTTATTTTCATAGATGATTTAGCTTTCTTCATGAATGGGGTCAACTGTATATAATTAGTGACTATCATAATAGAAGCAGTAGGAAAAGATTGACCCTTACTATTTCCTTTATGAGAAAGTAGTAAAAAATTAAACTGAAGTGGTCTATTTTTTATTTGTTATGTCATCATCATCATCATCTTTAACTGAGCTATCCCCTTTTGCAATTTAATGAAAATGGATCTTTGTAGCCACTGAGACTGAAATGCTTGCATATCAAGGAAATCACCTTCTTTATCCTAAATCACACTCCTTGCACACAATGAACAAAAGAGGAGAACTGAGTTTTTATGTATTGGATTGCATAGGACACCCAGGGGAACAAGGCTCTAAAGGACTCAAAAATTTGTTGGGGTGAGGTTAGTATGAGGCTAAAAGAAGAGGTGCCAGAATAGGTGCAAAGGAAGCATTTACAGAGCCATAAAAACAGGGCGGTTGTTGATACCAGCTGCAGTACATCTACTGCCCATAGCATTGTCATGGATAATATGTTTTCTGTCCAAAACCTCATACTCCTCACATTGTGAGGTATAAAGCCAGAGTTATTCTTAGACATTCCTTCCTGGCAGAGAGCAAGGAGGTCCCGGGGTTGCTATGCATCTCTGACAAATCTATCTAGAATAGCATATACACCTTTGACCCCTAGGTCTTAACAGGGATAGAGGGAAAAGGTGACTATAATGAAAAGGTCACCCATTCTCAAAGGGTTAAAAGGCAGGATGAAGTAGACTAAATCTCACAGAGCTTGGTAAATGAGGAACATAAGAAGATGTTGGAGGAAGAAGTAAATTGTTAGAAGCGAAATATGAAAAGACAAAAAGCATGTTCTTGAGGAGGAGTTTGGTGTGGCTAATTTTCAGAACTTGCTGATGATCCAAGGACAGAGGAAAATCTGGGAGAGAAGCATCTGAGGATCCATGGTGCTGACTTTTAGGCTGGTATATGTTTTGTGTGGTACCTACTTCTGCAGATGTTCTCTCTTGGAAACTGTAATGCCTTGCAGGTATGTCATTTCAGAGAATGAGAGTGACATGTGTTAGGTTGAAACCTACAATGAGGCCGGGCGCAGTGGCTCACGCTTTAATACCAGCACTTTGGGAGGCCAAGGCTGGTGGATCACGAGGTCAGGAGTTCAAGATCAGCCTGGCCAACATGGTGAAACCCCATCTCTACTAAAAATAGAAAAATTAGCCAAGCATGGTGGCGTATGCCTGTAATACCAGTTACTCAGGAGCCTGAGGCAGGAGAATTGCTTAAACCAGGACCCGGGAGGTGGAGGTTGCTGTGAGCCGAGATTGCGCCACTGCACTCCAGCCTGGGCTACAGAGCAAGACTCTGTCTCAAAAAAAAAAAAAAAGAAAAAAAGAAAAAAGAAAAGAAAAGAAAGAAACCTATAATGAACACAGGAGAAGCAAAGATGAGACTTAGGTAAGGATATGCTAATAAGACAGCAGATGTCATTTCATAGTGATGGGCCCTGCAAGACCAGCAGGGAGTGTGGTGATTCCAGAAAGCATTAATCATTATGGCATGCACTTTTACAACACACATTCTTGCAGGTACTCTATATAATGATTACTGTGCTTCCTACTTTGCATCTGTTACCACATTTGATTGTCACAATAATCCTTTGAAATGGATACTGTTATCTACTTAAATCAGGCTGATGTTAGGTACTGGTAGGAAACTGAAAGACAGAAGAAAGAAGCCTCATGATTCAACTCCAGCAAGGAGCATGTTGGCCACCTATGTATCTTTCATGGCAAAACAGAATATTGAGGGGGGAAAATAAAGTGAGAGAGAGGAACAAAGCATGTCACCTCATATTTTCACAGCTACTTTTCTATTTGGAAATCACACTTACATCATTTCCTGTTTGATAACTACAAAGAATTTGCCAGCTGCCATAAAGACAGCTGCATGAAGCAGATTCTTTGCAGTGTAGACTGAGCCTGTCCATAGGAATGTGAACTTGGGTATTGACTGAGCCTAATGGGGTGGAGGTGGAAGACTGAGGTGTTGGAATTGTTAGAGAAGGGTGAATGTGCAAGATAAGATGGAGCTGGAAAATGGAATTTTCTGGTCGGATATATTATCACTTCTAATAATTTTGGAGTTATTTTAGGAAATAGAAAGAAAGAGTAGATTCTGGGTAGTACAATGGACTGAATGATTGTGTCTGCATGACAATTTATATAGTGAAATGCTAATCCCAATGTGGTGATATGTGGAAGCAGGGCCTGGGGTGGGGGTAAGGGTAATTAGGTCATGAGGGCGGGTCATTAGGTCATGAAGGGTCATTAGGTCATGATGGGAACGATCCCATCATGACCTAATTCATGATGAATGGGATAGTTCCCTTCTTAGAAGAGTCAAGGGAGCTAGCTAGCTCCTTCCACCATATGAGGATACAATGAGAATAGAGCCATCTACAAACCAGGAAGTGGGCCCTCATCAGACACCAGGTCTCCCAACCCCTTGATTTTGTACTTACTAGACTCCAGAACTGTGAGAAATAATGTTGTTGTTTAAGCCACTCAGTCTATGGTAATTTGTTATAGCAGCCAGAATTGACTCAGATGGATGGGCAATTGGCAATTCCCATAGCAGTACAAGTGGATACAACAAAAGTCATGACAGTGGTACACTAATGACTTAGAGTTTGGAAAAATTACTGTGAATGAATCAAATGCTCATAAATATAACATTAGAAAGAAATGAAGAAGAGGAAATCCCTGAGCAGAGCTTATCATAGCTTGGAGGTTACTTTGGCAGATGTACCTTTATTCAGGTCAACTGATCTCAGTGAGCATTTATGATAGTATTGTAGACACTGGCTAAATGGTTAAGTAATAAAGGGCTATAATCCAGTATCAGGATGAGTTACATGGGTCAGTGATTCCCAAAGCAGGCTGCACATCAGAGTCCTCAAAAGAGGGTGTATAAATACAGATGTGTGGTCTCAATTCCTGGATACCAAGATTCAGTGACTCAGGGATTCAAGAATCTATTTGTAGCAAATACCCAGTGATACAAGGCAGGGAATCCAAGGAGACTGGTCACTGGTAGAAAATGAGTGGTATATACATTATGATGATACTGATGGTAATTGATGCTTATTACAGATATGCTCAAACAATAGTATGCAGAAGACTTACCCAGGCACCTCCCTATAGATCTAGATTTCTGTGAGACACCCACAGCACTTTTGAGTAATTGGATCCCAGGAGGAGCAGACTTCTGAATTTGTAACCAGCAACCCCGCTCATTCTGAAGCAGATAACCTACCAATGAAATTTTGAGAAACACCTTTAAATACATTATCTAATTCCATCCTCCTAACAGTCTTAGAGAAGTAATATCCCCATTTTACAGATGAGGAAACTGCAGCATGGAGAAGATGAGTAACTTCTTTAAGATCACAGTGGAAATAACTAAGCTGAGTTGCGAACTAGAAGTGTCAGATAAGATTTATGTCCTTACTACTAGATTCCCTCCTTGCTGCCAGGAAGTCAGATGAAAAAAAAAAAATGGCTATTCCCAGCTGGGGCAGGTTTTATGAAGGAGTTTAAAGCAGGATAAGTGGGCTTCAGAATTTGTTTGTCACTTGGTCCTTGGAATACAGTTTTACAATTTCTCTAAAATCAATTCTTGTTTGTTGTTTGGTTGGTTAGTTGTAAAGCTTTGATAGATCGCACTGGAAGCAAGCATGTTGATGTTTTGTTCATATAGTAAATGGTATTATGGTGTCTGACATTACTGAATAGCCATAATGCCAGGCCATGAGTTTAGGAAATGTTGGTGTGATGTTGAGGCCAGACACTCCCTACATTTTAACATTTTCTTCCTTCAAAGAACTTCTGGTTTTGGTTTTCTTTTTTGACAGAAAAATAAAATGAGGAAGTAGACAAGGAAGCCCACAAACATGCCCCACCTTTTATCCTTTGAAAACAAAACACAGGATGTTGAAGCATACATTTTTTTTTTTTCCCAAAGAGCTTGCTCTGTTTGGATTTAGCAATAATGTTATCTCTCCTTCAAAAGATAGCTTTTTAAAAAAAAAAAATTGTCAATTTCTGCACATCAGCATCCCTTTAAGCTAAAGGGCATCTTTCCTGGAAGTTAAGGAAGTAAAGGCTGTAAGTCAAAGATAACTTGTTTACCAAATAGAGACTTTAATTGAAATGGCCCTTTGGAGTTAATGAAAGTAAAATAGCTTTCCCCACTACATTGAGAGGAGGCTAATTTAACTATCTGTGAGCGTCACAGATTAGAAGCAGCCTTTCATCCATTTCTGGAAGCTGAGTATGGACTGCTCACACCTAATGAAGGAAAATGGGAATTGGAGCCATGGGTGGGTGGAGAAGGTCCGTGAGACAGCGCATAGATCTCAGGCTTCTGAGCGCTTCAAACAATGATGCTTAAACAGTTTACAGTATTCATTGGCGGGGGGACCTAAGGCACAGTTGACTAGGTGTGACTTTAGTTGCTCAGAGTTCAGCAAGTATCTGTTGAACACTGCTGTACTCCAGTCATTCCGCAGGGGCTAAGGATATGTAAGGTATGGAACCATGATACACAAAGGACAGGCATCCCACACAAGATGAAATTTTCCAGAGTCTTATTTTTCAGAACTAGAAGGAATTAGTAAAGGAGTGGGAAATGGATAGTAGGTTGGGCCAGAGGATTATTGTGGAGATCTTTATAATTTGTGAGAACTGTGCCTCAAGAACTTTCAAAGGTACTGAACTCTAAAAGCTGCCACATACAATTTTCCTCCCATAAAACATTAGTTTTCATTTTGTTATTGTTGTTGGGTTTTTTGTTTGTTTGTTTCTTGAGACAGAGTCTCACTCTGTTGCCCAGGCTGGAGTGCAGTGGTGCAATCTTGGCTCACCGCAACCTCTGCCTCCCGGGTTCAAGCAATTCTCCTACCTCAACCTCCCGAGTAGCTGGCATTATAGGCATGTGCCACCACATCCAGCTGATTTTTGTATTTTTAGTACAGACGGGGTTTCACCATGTTGGCCAGGCTGGTCTTGACCTCCTGGCCTCAGGTGATCCACCCGCCTCGGCCTCCCAAAATGCTGGAATTATAGGTGTGAGCCACCATACCCAGCCATATAGGGATTCTTAAAACTCACATAAAGGAAAATAAAAAACAATAATGAACCTCCAGTTTCAACAACTGTCACTATGTTATCTACCTTGTTTCCCCCATCTGCCCATTTTTAGAAGGGACAAGGGAGGGATTTTAAAGCAAATTCCAGACTTCCTGTCATTTCGCTCCATACATTATTTTTCAACTTAAATTCATTGCCAACTGAGGTAGGCACAATAACGTTCCCCACAAGGACGTCCGCGTCCTAACCCCCAGAATCTGTGAGTGTGTTGACTTACCTGGGAAAGAGAACTCTGCAGATGCAATGAAGTTTAGGATCTTGAGATGGAGAGAAGATCCCAGATCATCCAAATGGGCCCAGTGTCATCACAAGTGTCCTTATAAAAGGGAGGCAGGAGAGTCAGAAGCAAGAGAAGGTGACACAGTGACAGAAACAGCGGGAAAAAAGGTAACATGATGCAAAGCCATGAGCCAAGGGATGTGGGGGACCCGGAAGCAGGAAAAGGCACGGAAGTGGGCTCTCCCCAGAGCCAGCAGAAGGAACCAGCCCTGCCAACACCAAGATTTCAGGATATCTGACTTCCAGCACTACAGGATAGCAAATACCACCAAGTTTGTGGAAACTTCTTACAGCACCAATAGGAAACGAATACACTAGCTTTTAAACATAGGGAAAGTTTACATTAAAAACATTCAGATTCCTGGCTTCTCTTGAAACACTGGAAGATTTGGCAATGCCATGCCCACCATCATTCCTGGTAATAGTTGACTGATTCCTGAAAAGAGGTTATCTCATAAGTGAAATGGAAGTTATTTCTCTTTGTATACCTGGCCCTCTGTAATAATATGAATTTATGACTCATTCTCTAGAAGGTTCTGTGGTTAATATAGCTAGTGTAACATTGCTTAAGGGATGTGTTTTGTGTCCAGTGTTTTCTATCCCATGAGCTGGAAAGGTCAAGAGCCACTTAACTTCCTAGACTGCAGATATCTCAAAAAGTTTGGGAGTTGCTAATGCTGTTTCATAGCCTAACTTTGATAGTGACTCAAATGCTGTTTCATAGCCTACTGTATTCGTGTTATATGTTGTTAAACATATGACACGTTTGATTTTAAACTGCACAGCATATTACATTGGACTTCACTCTTTTAGAAACTTGCAAATATCTGCCCTGGGGTGAGCAAAAAACACCAGCGAAAAACCAGGATTTGCTAAAGTAACAGAATCATGCAAACTGAATTGATAGAATAATGGAAATGTTTCACCTCCTTTAGAGAACGGACTATGTTTCATTTACTAGCCCTTCAATTGTGCAATAAAGAGTAAATATAAGGGACCAATTTTGCCCCAGCTACTTGTTATAAATAGAAAGGTCTCTTACTGGAACAACATATTAAGGGTTATGACTCACTTCCACCTTAGTCTTCAATTACTTTAATCAGATGTGAGGCTTGGGGAATAAAGAGCTTTGATTATTAAGAGGGGAATTTAGGAATTTGGACCAACATACTGACATCTGGCCTCAGTGAAGCCTCACATGCCAGGAGGCAGGAAAGAACGACAGAAGGAAGAACCCCAAAGAGAAGCATGTGCACTGAGCTGGGCCCGTGCACTCCAGCTGAGGAGACAGTCCAACTGAGCTCCCCACATGAGCCACATGAGTGACTTTATAATTCTAACTGCCTGTGCTTAGCCAGGACATAACCTCTCAGAACCACAGTTTCTTCTTCTGTAAATGGGGATAATAATAAATACCTTAAAGTGTTGCTGAAAGGATTAAGAGTGGTGAACTACAGCATAGTGCTCAAATGCCCTTGTAAGGGCTGCCATTAAAAAGTACCATAAACTGGGTGGCTTACGCTACAGAAATGTATAGTCTCACAGTTCTGGAGGCTAGAATTCTGAGATGAAGGTGTCAGCTGGGTTGGTTCCTTCTGACGACTATAAGGAAGAATGTGTTCCATGCCTGTCTCCTGGCTTCAGGTGACCACCAGATTGCTGGCAATCTCTGGCATTCCTTGGCATGGAAACGTATTACCCTGGTCTCTTCCTTCATGCTCACGTGGCCTCTTCCTTGTGTACATGTCTGTGTACACCTTTCCCCTTTTATTAGCACACCAGTCATGGTGGATTAGGGGCCCAACCTATTCCAATATGACCTCATCCCAACTTAACTAATTACATCTACAACGACCCTATTTCCAGATAAGGTCACATTCTGAGGTACTGGGGTCAGGACTTCAACATATGAATTTTGGGGAACACAATTTAACCCACAGTAAGACTCATCAGAGTAGACTGTCATACATGTTCACTCCCTCAGCCTTTCCCTCCGTTGATAGAAAGAATTCTTTCCCTGTCACATAGATTTTTAAATCATCAGCTTTAAATGACTCAAAATCAAACATATTACATTTTCCCTAAATCTTTTTTCTCCTAACTGCTCTTCTAACTTACTACACTTTTTTTTTTTTTTTTTGAGACGGAGTTTCGCTCTGTTGCCCAGGCTAGAGTACAGTGGTGCGATCTTGGCTCACTGCAACCTCCGCCTCCTGGGTTCGAGCAATTCTCCTGCCTCAGGCTCCCAAGTAGTTGGGACTACAGGCACCCACCACCATGCCCAACTAATTTTTGTATTTTTAGTAGAGACGGGGTTTCACAGTGTTGGCCAGTCTGGTCTCGAACTCCTGACCTCAGGTGATCCGCTCACCTCGGCCTCTCAAAGTGCTGGGATTACAGAAATGAGCCACCATGCCTGGCCCTAACTTACTACACTTTTAAGAGATCCAAAGGTAGAGCAAATCTCAAACAATTCTGACCTAATTGAATTGGTCATAATTCAACTGAGACATAATATTGTATAATTCAGGCAGGGCATGGACTTGAAAGTTGCTTTTAGACTTTGCTCAGAGAAAGATGAGCTAAGCAAACAGGTAAACAGATGAAAAGGGAATGTTTACAGGTTTAAAGAACAATCCATTACAAAGCACTAGAAGGAATTTATTTTCATACAAAAAAGAAGCCTTCATTTTCAACAGCTGGTACTTTGAAGCTGTCCTGAGGCAATGGCTGTGTCCCCTGGGAGACCCGGGTGTTCCCAGTTGAGCCAAGACACTGAGGATGTGTGGCAAATAAATATTTTGACTCTAAATGGGATTGTTGCTGAGAAAGCCTTCTAGGAGTCAAAGACTTCTCCATAAAGTCATCCCTTTATAAGAGAAGGGATGATGAGGAAAGCAAGTCTAGGTCCAGAAATCTGGATCTGGGAGGTGAAAACAGTTTCACAGTCATGGAGTCAGGGTTTCTCTGGAGGGAGGGAAGGGACACAATAAGCTGTCAAGGAGTAAAAACAACGTAGCCACAGAGAAAGCACACAAAATCATTCACCATGGAAATGGCAAGTGGGGCACACAGCAAATCCAGTTTGTGGTCCAAGCTCACGGCTAGGATTTCTCCCAGAGTGCTGCGTGGGGCGGGTGGGAGATCGTAGTAGGAGCTGGTAATGTAATGACTCACCCTTTCTCCCTTTTTTGGCTCCCAACTGAGAACCAGAAGGAATGATGAACTAATGGGAATCAACAACAACAATAACAAGAAAACACATTAATAGCCGAGCAAGTGCCCAGTAAGCGCTAATGCCAAACTCTAGATAAATGTCAGATTATACAGAGCATGGCCTAAGCCATGTGTCTTGCCTCCTGTGCACTCTGGAATGCTGTGGTCTACAAAGTGAGTTAATGGGGTGGACCAAACTGGCCAGTCTGCCCCAGGGTCAGCCAGCTGTGTGTCTTCTCACTGTGCAGACACAGGGACTTGAGTGATAGGGTAGTGATCACAGACACCCACTGCTGACAAACGTGACAATGCCTCCTATTAAAAGAGGCCGCTGACAGTTCTTAGATCTGAACAATCAGATTAATAACACTTCTTTCCTCGGAGGGGAGTTAAGTAGAAAGAAAGAAATGGGGGACACTCTTTCTCCCTAAAGTAATCCTTCAGCAGGGCTCCAATCGGCTTTTCCAGAGGCGAGGGAGGGTGTAGGGTGGCCACTCAGCTAAAACTTATCGAGCCACAGCCTCAGGCAAATGAGTCTGTTTCTTGCAATTTATTAGTCCAACTTAATTGTGTTTATCTTGAACGTGCAGTAAAACAGGGATGCAGAGTAACCCAAGTAGAATCTAACAACCTTTTTTTTTTGAGACCGAGTCTCACTCTGTCTCCCAGGCTGGAGTGCAGTGGCCTGGCCTCAGCTTGCTGCAACCTCCGCCTCCCGAATTCAAGCAATTCTCTTGCCTCAGCTTCCTGAAGAGCTGGGATTACAGGCCCAGCTAATTTTTGAATTTTTAGTAGAGACGGGGTTTCACCATGTTGGTCAAGCTGGTCTCAAACTCCTGACCTCATGATCTGCCCACCTTGGCCTCCCAAAGTGCTGGGATTACAGGCGTGAGCCACTATACCCAGCCGCCACTTAATAGTTTTGAACCTTAATCTCATCTTCTGTAAAGTGGGAACAGTAACACCTGTTTTTCATACTGAGTTAAACCTTTTAAATAGTGTATCTTTAGAGAAAGAGTTCAAGCGATTCTCCTGCCTCAGCCTCCCAAGCAGCTGGGACTACAGGTGTGCACCCCCATGCCCAGCTAATTTTTGTATTTTTAGTAGAGACGGGGGTTTCACTATGTTGGTCAGGAATTTCTCTAATTCCTGACCAGTTTGTGGTCAGGAGGCCCACCTCGGCCTCCCAAAGTACTGGGATTATAAGTGTGAGCCACTGCGCCCAGTCAAACTCCAATAGGAGATTTTCTTTTTTTTTTAGACAGCATCTCACACTGTTGCCCAGGCTAGAGTGCAATGACCCAATCTTGGCCCACTGCAACCTCTGCCTCCCAGGTTCAGGCAATTCTCATGCCTCAGCCGCCCAAGTAGCTGAGATTACAAGCGTGCGCCACCACGTCTGGCTAATTTTTGTATTTTTAGTAGAGACAGGGTTTTACCATTTGGCCAGGCTGGTCTTGAACTGCTGACCTCAGGTGATCTTCCCTCCTCGGCCTCCCAAAGTGCTGGGATTACAAGTGTGAACCACCACGCCTGGCCTACCAACAACCATTTTAAAGCAAGAAGAGACATTGGAACCACTTAACTGGAATGCATTTTGGAGTGTATCCATTTTCAAATGCTGTCTCATTAGCAGTGAGCAAATGAGGCAAAGCAATTGAAAGGCCAAGTTCATGTAGTTGACATGGCCCTGTGCTATGATGAAGCCTACACAGACCCTCCTCTGTCTTCTACCTCCTCTTCCTGCAATGTTGTAGGTAGAGAGGAGATTTAAAACCTGGGCTGCACACTTATCTCCTTAGATATGTGTGCTCTGCCCTAAGGTTGGCTTCATTATGAAGTCCCAGACACCAAGGCATTACTTTTAATAGAGTCATCTAGGGCCTCTGTTAGAGTACATTAGCATCTGACCTTCTGCATGCTCAGTAAATAAGATAACTTGTAAAACATCTACTCCGTTTCTGCAAGTATGCAAAGGGAAAAAAGAAAACTGGAAAACTGACCGAAAATGTAGTGGGTTTGGGCCACTTTCTTATTATTAATTTCCTGTCTTTATGCCTCAGTAGGAAGTTCTGAGGACAGGATGCCCAGGAATTTTGATAGTCTTGTGACCTTTCTGGTTTAAATAGTGCAACACCAGGCCTCTTTTGTCTCTTTACCTCCTTCCTTATCTCAATAGAAGCCATATGTTTCTTTGACATATTTTTATTACAGCATTTAGAAAATTACATAAGTAGGCCAGGTGAGGTGGCTCACACCTGTAATCTCAGTACTTTGGGAGGCCAAAGCGGGTGGATCCCCTGAGGTCAGGAGTTTGAGAACAGCCTGGACAACATGGTGAAACCCCATCTCTACTAAAAAAAATACAAAAATTAGCTGGGAGTGGTGGCACACCTGTAATCCCAGCTACTTGGGAGGCTGAGGCAGGAGAATCGCTTGAACCTGGGAGGCGGAGGTCGCAGTGAGCTGAGATCATGCCACTGCACTCCAGCCTATGCAACGAGTGAGACTCTGTCAAAAAAATAAAAGAAAAAAAAATTCCATAAGTAATTCCTGTTTGTGGTTTATTTTCAATAAAATAATAAAACAAAAATTACCCAAAATTCTATCCTTTGGAGATAATTATTTCCGTGTGTAGTTTTATGAAAAAAAAAAAAAGTTACCATGATGTTTCACTGTTTTGGAAGCTGCTTTTCCCAAACAACACTATATATAGTTTTTTCTTTCCCAGGAAAACACTGTTTTGCATTCTATCACTATAGATCAATTTGCATTTTCTATAATTTTATTCAGTATGCATATTTTTCTTTCTTTTGTGTGACTTCTCTCACTCTGCAAAATTATTTTGAGATTCATCCATGGTGTTGCATGTACCAATAGTTTATTCCCTTTTTCTGGCTAAATATTATTGTTCCATTGCATAGATACACAATTAGCTTATGCATTCACCTACTGACGGACATTTGGGCTTTTCGAACTACGGATACTAAAAACTACTAAGAATATTTATATACAAGTTTTCATATGGCCACATATTTCATTTCTCTTGGGTTAATAATATCTAGGAGTGAAATCACTAGATCAAATGGTAAATGCATGTTTAACTTTAAAAGAAACTGCCACAGCATTTTTCAAAATGGTTATCCCATTATTCAGTCTCAACAATGTATGAGAATTTCAGTTTCTTTACATCCTCATTAACACTTGGTATGGTCAGTCATTTTAATTCCATTAATTTTAATAAGGGTGTAGTGATATCTCATGTAGTTTAAATTGCATTTCCCTGATGACTATGTTTGCACATCTTTTAACGTGCTTATTTGAGGTTTGTGTGTATCTTCATTGCTGAACTGTCTGTTTATATTCATTTTTGTTGAGTTTCTTTCTTAGTACTGAGTTTTGAGAGTACTGTATGTATTCTGGATGTAACCACCCAAGGGGTTCACCTTGCCCTCCGCCTAGACAGAGCCTATTCATCAAGACAAGGGAATTACAATAGAGAAAGAGTAATTCACGCAGAGCTGACTGTGCCGGAGACCAGAGTTCTATTATTACTCAAAACACTCTCCCTGAGCATTCAGGGAGCAGAATTTTTAAGGATAACTTGGTGGGCAGGGGCAAGCCAGTAAATCAGGAGTGCTGATTGGTCAGAGATGAGATCATAGGGAGTCAGAGCTGTCTTCTTGTGCTCAGTCAGTTCCTGGGTGGGAGCCACAAGAGCAGATGAACCAGTTTATTGATCTGGGTGGGCCCAGCTGATCCATCAAGTACAGGTTCTACAGAATACCTCAAGCACTGATTTTAGGAGCAGTTTAAGGAGGGTCAGAATCTTGTAACCTCCAGCTGCATGACTCCTAAACCATAATTTCTAATCTTGTGGCTCATGTTAGACCTACAGAGGCAATCTAGTCCCCAGGCAAGAAGGAGGTCTGCTTTGGGAAAGGGCTGTTACTATCTTTGTTTAAACTATAAACTATAAACCAAGTTTCTCCCTGAGCTAGTTCAGCCTACACCCCGGAATGAACAAGAATAATTTGGAGGTTAGAAGCAAGATAGAGTCAAGTTAAGTTAGTCAAGTTAAGTCAAGTTAAGAGTTAAGTTAGATCTCTTTTACTGTCTCAGTCATAATTTTGCAAAGGCGGTTTCAATCCCTCCCTTTGGGTTTTATAACACCTTAATCTTAAGCTGTAGGCTATGAAGATGGGAAAAGGTTATTGAGTGCTCTGGCTTTTTCCTGCTGACAGGGGATGTAGTGGGAATTGGAGTGAACCCCAAGGTGAGAAGAGTGGAACCACTTTGCAACTGTCTGAGCAATGCATGCAGGCCTCGCTGGGCTTCCAAGGCTTGCATGGCAAAAATGTTCACACTCTTATCTATAGTTTTACTGCAGTGGACCAAGTCCTATAGGATGAGGAGCATGATTCCCAATTTTAAAAGCGAAGATTTGAAGGCATTAGTTTGGGGACTTTTAATCCACAAAGAATTTAGAATTTAGTCTAAACTGCAGGAAAAAAACAGCTAACAACATATTTTTCTCTTTCAAGTCCCTTTTTTTTTTCTTTTTTTTTGAGATGGAGTCTCCCCCTGTTGCCCAGGCTGGAGTGCAATGACACAATCTCAGCTCACTGCAACCTCTGCCTCCCGGGTTCAAGCAATTCTCCTGCCTCAGCCTCCTGAGTAGCTGGGATTACAGGCACACGCCACCATGCCCGGCTAATTTTTATATTTTTAGTAGAGACGGGATTTCACCATGTTGGTCAGGCTGGTCTCGAACTCCTGACCTCGTGATTTGCCCACCTCGGCCTCCCAAAATGCTGGGATTACAGGCATGAGGCACCGTGCCCAGCCTCCAGTCCCCATTTCTATTAAAAGCAAATTCGGATAGAACTGATTTGTTTACAAAATAAACTTCAGTCTTACTATACTTGGCCTGATTATTTGCTTAAATTGCAGCATGAATAATTATTTTTCACTTAGGCTTTTTAAATTGGCTTTGATAGAACTCTGTTCCATGAAGGATCTCAGATAAGACTTTTTAAAAGCTGAGCCCAACCATGGGTTTATACCCTTAAATATCTATGATTGGGCAAATTCCTCTCCTCTTGAGGTCCCAAGATAACTTGGGGTTCCTGGGCCTGTTAGAAAGTAATATTCTTACTTACCACAGGTCAGGAACCTTGTACAGGGACTCTGTGTGGACAAAGTATGAGGCCAAACTCCCCCATGGGCTTTAATTGGCTGTGTAAGCTAACTTTGAGTCTTTAAAGGAATCATGCCATTTCAGTGAAAGCCTTGGTAAAATAACCAGTTTCTCCAATTGTGTCCTGTTACAAAAGAAAACAGATTTTTATTGCACTTGTGCAATTAACTACAGTGCCATAAATTGAGAATATTCACAAATAGTTTCCAAATTCTGAAGAAATCAGGTAGGGAGAAATAAATATGCTTCAAATTTTGTTCACAGGAGTATATTTTACTCAGTTGTTAAAAGTTCCAAATGGCTCTAAACAAATAAGTTCCCTTGACTCTGAAAACAAAAGCCTTAGCAATGTTTAACACATTAGCTTTTCATGAGAGTCCTAGAAGATTGGGTTTTTCCTCTATTCCAATAGCACAATTTTAAAAGTTATCTGAGACTTGCACTTAGAGTCCTATATCTGATTATAAACTGCCTTTTGAAAAGGACCAAAGCAAGATAAAATGTCTGTGGATGACAAAAGTCTATAGCCACTATTAAAGCTATAATTGACTAGGAATTTTGGTTACTTCTGTGGCATACAACAATTTTACATAACCATTAGAATTATTAATAATATACACTAAATTATATCAATGTTATAGAAGTTTCCCATAATTTGGGAACATATACTAATAACATGTTTATGCAAATACAGTCCAAAGTAAACCAACCACCATTTACTTTTTTATTTAAAAGTTTTTCCTATATTCTAATGTCACAATCTCCAGTGTTATTAATCAGAATCCTGCATTTAAGAGCACCTGTTAAATTTTATAGCTGATTATAAAGCCATCCTTTAAAGAGGACCAAAACAAGACAACAATTGTCTGTGGATAACAAAAACATTCTAGGGCTGCCACAGTTAAAGACACAATTGGCAAGGAAATTTGTTACCTCTGTGGCACACAGTCTGTTAACATAATAATTATAATTATTACTGGTAACATATACTAAGTCATATTAGAATTATAGGAGTTTTACATAATTTTGGAACATACACCAATAACACATTTACACAAATGTAGACCAAAGAAAGCCAAACACCATTTCATATTTGACAATGCTTCCTGTTTGATTTTTGTACCAAATAAGCCAAATGTCCTTTTTGGACTTTAGAGGACCTAATATTTTAGATATAGAAAGAGACATAATTTATAATTTGATTTTGGAAAATTTGTCAAATATCAAAGGTTTAAAACGCCGGATATCACAAAATATAATCCCAGGTCACCATAAGTCATTCATTTGGCCAAAATAACTCCAAAAAGTTTTTTAAAAAAGAAAACCTTTACTCTGATAGAGGAGACTTAGCTTTCCAAACAAGACCCAATGAAGATAGCATGAGGCCAGCTGAATCTGTCTTTTCCTTTTTTTCCCCTGCCATTTACCCAAAGGAAAAAACAAAACCCTTTCATTATCTATTAACATTACATAAAAATAGTCTTCATGAGAAAAGAGAAAACCAAATTTCATGTTTGCATCAGTGCATTTTTAATGTTAAAGCTAGTTTTTCAAATAAAATTTTATATCGTTATCCAGTTTTAATTAGTTTGACCATAAGGTAAGATTTTCATAAACTTTTTAGGACCCCTTACAATTTTTCATCAAACATAAAAGATTAATTTTTTAAGAAAACTCTGCTATTTGGACACAGGGGCCCAGATTCTGGCTCCACATCAGTGTGATTTTAATGTTTTTATGTAAGGAAAAAAGCTAAATAATTTCTTTTAAATTTTAGCCAACTTGTTTATACCCACAGAATTTTTATAAGATGAACCCTTTACAAACCCTTTTCACTTTGCTTAAACCTTCTGTTTTGTTTCATTACTTTTTTAGGTTAAGACAATCTTTAAAACCCTCTGAACTAGACAGAATTATATTCCCTTTAACAAAAGCTATATTCCCATGCCTTCTTATAATCTTTTACCAAAAACATATTCCCTACACACTTTGTATGTAAAACTGTTTTTCCAGTGATCTCAATTACATGTTACAATGTTAACTCTTAGCAACTTTTTGAAAAACCTGAGAAGTAAGCAATTTTAATTATGTACTAGTGGTGGAGCCTAGGACATCAGCAGAAATGCAGATAAGGTCTGACTCCTTTTAGCATAGCTAGTGGGCATGGCTTTCCATATGCTCCCAGGCCTTATCTATAATCTAATGCTCCAAAATAGGTAAATTGAATAAATTTCAAAAGCCGAAGAAACAGTTTGACCTTAAAGCATTTAGCAAATTTGATATCTGACCTTAATTTAAACCAAATATCTACAATTTAATACATTTTGTTCTTTAGAACTCTTTATTTCCAAAAGATTACGAAAGTCATGTGAACAAAAGGCATTAAAGTTTCTATTTTTCTGACGAAATATTTGATTTGAACGCTTATTTTTCTAAGCCAATTAATCAGAGCTCTTTTATGTATAAACATACAACACATATAAATACATAGACAGACAGAAGATTCAGCACTTGTAAAATTATTCATTTGCCAGTTTCTTAATTGCATGACTGGCTTCAGGGTGAAGCCCTTGGAAGAACAGAGCTGGGAAAGCATGCATTTCTAGGGCCAAATAAGTAGCAATAAGCAGCTGAAGGCAAATATGGATCTTCAAAATTAAGGGTGTCATTTTATACTGGTTTGTGGATCCCAAAAGGAAGGAAATACCATGGGAGAAGACAGTGTAGTGGTTCTACCCTGCATTTCATTGAAAGGCAACCCAAAGCCAATCAGCCCATTTTGTAATCAGCCCATCCTTCACGGGAGTCTCAATTCCCAGTGGAGGGTGGAGATGTTTCCTTATCTTCCAGGTGGCCAAAAGCATGTCTCTCTGATCCAAGTGTGCAAAGAGTCAAGAATCCCTCCATAACTACTATTAGGCACCCCTTAAAGTGTATTTCCTACCTAGTTTTTATAATGCGAAGTAATTTCTGATACCTCTAAACTCAAAACCATCAGATAACACAATGCAAAACAGAACAGAGTCTTTGATTTTGAAAGGGATTTATCAGCTTTTAACTCCTGGGGTTTCATGAGGAAAACAGAGGGTTTTTTCCCCCAAAACGGGATCTGTGGCACCTCCTCTTTCTCCCAAGGAGTCCTAGGCTACCGGAAGTTATCTCAGGGCCTCTCATGTGTGTACTAAGAGTGGCAAGACAAACAAATGGAGCAAAATAATTCAGTCGACTGAGAAGAAAAAAACTTTTTTCCAGAAAAACAAATTCCAAGAAGAGAAAAACATAAAGGCCTTTTAAATGTTTTTAAATAGCTTGTTTATCCACTTTTTTTTTTTTTTTTTTTTTGAGACGGAGTCTCGCTCTGTCGCCCAGGCTGGAGTGCAGTGGTGTGATCTCAGCTCACTGCAAGCTCCGCCTCCCAGGTTCACGCCATTCTCCTGCCTCAGCCTCCCGAGTAGGTGGGACTACAGGCGCCCGCCACCGCGCCTGGCTAGTTTTTTGTATTTTTTAGTAGAGACGGGGTTTCACCGTATTAGCTAGGATGGTCTTGATCTTCTGACCTCGTGATCCGCCCGTCTCGGCCTCCCAAAGTGCTGGGATTACAGGCTTGAGCCACTGCGCCCGGCCTGTTTATCCACTTTTAATTAAGCTGACTTTTAACCATAGTGCTCTTTAAAAAAGAAATCATTTTAAATTTCTTAGTACCTGACTTTAGCCATGCCAAGTGGCTTCTGAACTTTACCAAAGGTAATCTCCTAGGTGCTTCAAAGACTTTCTTTCTTTCTTTCTTTCTTTTTTTTTTTTTTTTTTTTTTTTTTTTTTTGTACAAGATTTAGAATCTCCACAACGTAGTTCAGAGAAAGGAAAATTCAAGAGAGGAAATCAGAAGCTAACTGTGGGGGGTGGGGCAGGGAAACCACCTCAATAAATGTCAAAGTTACACAAATAACAAACCAGAAAGGAATCATTCCAGAAGCCAACAACTGAACCCAGGCCACCACTGTCAAAAGATAAAGCCTTAGCTACTGAGCTATACAGCATTGAGCAGTTTGTACTGCTTTTCCCAGAAGGAGCCTAGAGAAGCTAATTTCAAGCTTGCAAGGCTTCTAACTGCTCAAGAAAAATTTTTAGGACTAACTATGACATGAACCCCAAAATTCCTGTCCTCTGGATGGTGGAAACCAAAAGAAAGTATCTCCACATGATCACAAGGGTAAACTCTGAAGGACACAAAACAGAGAAATTTCAAACTGTATTGGTTTCAGGGACCTGTAGCAAAGTTTGTAACTGACCAACCTGCCAAGCTGGCTTAAAAGCAGGCTTATAGAGGTCCTAAACCCACGTTCTATCCTGTAATACCCTTCTCTCCATTACAGAACACAGAAAGACAAATTATTAGCACAAAGTACACTAGATTTGCTACACCCTAAGACTAGTCTCTCACATCCTTTATCAGATATATGCTTTTCTCCCAGTCTGTGGTTTGTCTCTTTATTCTCTTAATAGCTTTAAAAGAGCAGGAGTTTATAATTTTATTGACGTTCAACTTACCAATTTTTTCACTTATGGATTATGTTTTTTATTTTTGTTTGTCATCGATGTCAGAAACCTTTGCCCAACCCAAGTTCACCAAGTTTTTTTCTTGTTTCCTTCAATAAATCTTAACGTTTTATGTTCTACAGTTTAGTATAGATTCATCTTGAGTTAATCTTTGTATATGGTGTAAGACACAAATTGAAGTTAAATTATTTTGCATATGGATATTCAATATTTCAAGCATGATTTGTTTAAAAACTGCCCTTTCTCCACTGAATTTTTCTTATCCCTTTGTTCAAATTTTGTTCCCTGATATATGCGAATTTATTCTGTTCTGCTTTCTCTACTCTGTTCAGTTGATCTTTTTGCCTGTCTTTATGCTAATACCACACTCTGGATTACTGCAGCAATTTAATAACACTTCAGGTCAGACAGTGTTATTCCTTCAATTTCCTTTTTCCTTTTCAAAGTTGTCTTAGCTATTCTAGGTTCTTGGTATTTCCATGTAAATTTTAGTCAGCTTGTCAATCTCTACCAAAAAAATATATTTTTTTAAGCCTGCTGGAGTTTTACTGGAATTCAGTTGAATCTTTAGATCATTTAGACAACTAAAATCTTAATCATATTGATCTTTCAACCCATAAATGCAGTGTATGTTTCCATTTGTTTAAGTTTTCTTTCATTTCTCTCAGCAATGTTTTATAGTCTTCAGTATGGAGGTCTTGCACGTGATTCATCATGCCTATCCCTAAGAATTCCATAGGTTCATGCTAGTGTAAATGATGTAATTTGTTATTTCAGTTTGTTTATTGCTAGTATATGCAGATACAATTGCTTCTTTTTTTTCTTTTTCTTTTTTTTTTTTTTTGGAGACCAAGTCTCACTCTGTTGCCCAGACTAGAGTGCAGTAGCACCATCTCGGCTCACTACAACCTCCGCCTCCCAAGTTCAAGCAGTTCTCCTGCCTCAGCCTCCCAAGTAGCTATGATTACAGGAGTGTGCCATCATGCCAGGCTAATTTTTGTATTTTTAGTAGAGATGGGATTTCACCATGTTGTCCAGGCTGGTCTCAAACTCCTGACCTCAGGTGATCCTCCTGCCTTGGCCTCCCAAAGTGCTGGGATTACAGGCATGAGCCACCCATGCGCCCAGCCATAATTGCTTTTTATACATTGGTCTTTTTTCCTACAACCTTGCTAAACTCAGTTATTAGTTCTAGTATCTTTTTGCTAAATTCTATCAGATTTTCTACATAGACGTTCACATTGTCTGTGAATAAAGACAGTTTTGCTTCTTCCTTTCCAATCTGGGTGCCTTTTCTTTCTTTTTCTTTTGTGATTGCACTGGCTAGAACTTCCAGTGCAATGTTGATTAGAAGTGAGGAGAGCAGACATCCAGCATTCAGCAACCTCTGCCTCCTGGGTTCAAGCAGTTCTCCCACCTCAGCCTTCTATGTAGCTGGAATTACAGGCACCCTACACCATGCCCAGCTAATTTTTGTATTTTTAGTAGAGACAGGGTTTTGTCATGTTGGCCAGGCTGGTCTTGACCTCAAGTGATCCGCCTACCTTGGCCTCCCAAAATGTTGGGATTACAAGCGTAAGCCACTGCACCAGGCCTGCTGAGTGTTTTTTAAATCAGAAACAGATATTGGGCTTTGTCCTTAAAATACTTGTTTAAGTATTTTAAGTATTGATTGATATTTAATTTGTTATTAAATAGCTACAGTAATGCTTTTTTGAATTAATCCCTGCTTAGTCATGATGTATTACCATTTAAATATAATTTCATACTCAATTTGCTAACATTTTGTTTAGAAATTTTGGGTCTATGTTCGTGAGGAGTACTGGTTTATAGTTTTCTATTTTCATAATATATTTGTCTTATTTTGGATCAGTGTAAGTCTTTTTTTTCTTTCTTTCTTTTTTTCTTGTTTGTGGATCAGTGTAAGTCTAGTCTGTAGAATGAGTTGGAAGTATCGCTACTTTTCTATTTTCTGAAAGAATTATATATAATTGGTATTATTTCTTAAGTGTTTGATAGAATTCCTCAGTGAAGTCATCTGGCCCTTGAGTATTTTGGGAAGAAACATTTTAAACTACCAATTCAATTTCTTTAAGGGAGATAGTACTGTTCCAGTTTTTGTTTGTTTGTTTTTGTTTTTTTGAGATGGAGTTTCCCTCTTTCACCCAGGCTGGAGTGAAGTGTCTGGATCTCAGCTCACTGCAACCTCTGCCCCCTGGGTTCAAGCAATTATCCTGCTTCACCCTCCCGAGTAGAAGCAGCTGGGATTATAGGCACCCACCACCATGCCCGGCTAATTTTTGCATTTTTAGTTAGAGATGGGGTTTCGCCATGTTGGCCAGGCTGGTCTTGATCTCCTGACCTCAGGTGATCCACCCGCCTTGGCCTCCCCGCAAAGTGCTAGGATTACAGGCGTGAGCCACCATCCCCAGCTGTTCCAGTGTTTCCTCTTGAGTATGCTTTAGTAGTTTGTGTCTTTCAAGGAATTCGTCAATTCTTCATATATTCCGTTATCATACATTTAATGCTATATTAATTAATATTATTATTTATAAAGAGGATCTGGCTATGTTTCCAAGGCTGTTCTGAAACACCTGGCCTCAAGCAATTCTCCCACTTCAGCCTACCAAATTGCTGAGATTATAGATGAGAGCACCACACCCGGCCTTATATTTAATATCTGCAGACTATGTAGTGATGTCCCTCTTTCATTTTTTAAAATTTTACTTTAATTTCTGGGATACAAGTGCAGAACATGCAGGTTTGTTACATAGGTGTACATGTGCCATGGTGGTTTGCAGCACTGTCAACTCATCATCTAGGTTTTAAGCCCCACATGCATTAGGTATTTGTCCTAGTGCTCTCCCTCCCCTTGTCCCCCATCCCTCGACAGGCCCCAATGTGTGATGTTCCCCTCCTTGTGTCCATATGTTCTCATTGTTTAACTCCCACTTATGAGTGAGAACATGCGGTGTTTGGTTTTCTGTTCTTGTGTTAGTTTGCTGAGAATGATGGTTTCCAGCTTCATTCATGTCCCTGCAAAGGACATGAACTCGTTTCATTTCTGATATTCATAATTTGTGTCTTCTCTCTCATTTTCATGGTCAGTCTGGCTGGCTAGAGGTTTATTGATTATTGATCTCAAAAAACCAGATTTTGGTTTTGTTGAACTTCTGATGCTTTTATGTTTCTTTTTTCATTGATTTCTGCACTGGTCTTTATTATTTCCTATTTTCTGCTTATTTTGGTTTAATTTTTTTTCTATTTCTAGTTTGTTAAGGTGAAAACTGAGACCACTGACTTGAATACTTTCTTCTCTTCTAATATTGGTGTTAATTGCCCATTTCTTCTTAGTCATGCTTAAAAAGCAACATCTTGAGGATTTTGATATGTTGTGTTTTTATTTCCCATAGCTCTCTATTATTGATTTCTAATTTAATTCCATTTTGGTCTAAGAACATACATTGTTTAACTTGAATACATTTAAACTTATTGAAACTAGATTTAATGCCCAGAGTGTGGTCTATCTTGTTAATTCTATGTGTACTTGACATGAATGGGTATTCTGCTATTGGTTTTTTTTATTTTGTTTGTTTTTTGTTTTTGTTTTTTGAGATGGAGTTTCACTCTTGTTGCCCAGGCTGGAGTGCAATCGCATGGTCTTGGCTCACTGCAACTTCCACCTCCCGGGTTCAAGCAATTCTCTTGCCTCAACCTCCCAAGTAGCTGGGATTATAGGCATATGCCACCATGCCTGGCTCATTTTATATTTTTACTGGAGATGGGGTTTCACCATGTTGGCCAGGCTGGCAAAGGTTGCAGTGAGCCAAGGTGGCACCACTGCATTCCAGCCTGGAAGACAAAGCAAGACACCGTCTAAAAATAAATAAGTAAAAATAAAATAAAAATTAAAATGACACCCTCTTTAGTGTCCCATGATCAGACCATATTTTTCATGCTGTACTTTTCACCTTGCTTTATTTTTCATCATTATCTTAATATCCATCCACATAATGCATCACTCAATCTGTTCCTCTCCTTTTTTTGAGACAGAGTCTCACTCTGTTGCCAAGGCCGGAGTGCAATGGTGCGATCTCGGCTCACGGCAACCTCCGCCTCCCAGGTTCAAGCGATTCTCATGCCTCTCAGCCTTCTGAGCAGCTGGGACTACAGGCGTGCGCCACCATGCCCTGCTAATTTTTGTATTTTTAGTAGAGATGAGTTTTCACCATGTTGGCCAGGCTGGTCTCAAACTCCTGGCCACAGGTGATCCGCTCGCCTCAGCCTCCCAAAATGCTGGGATTACAGGCGTGAGCCACCGTGCCCGGCCTCTGCTCCCCTCTTGACACCAATCTTAAATTCAGCAGGTGATCCAGGTACCAGACAGCTTATGAGAAGAGAGAAGTTAGTCCTAGAAAGCTGAGGCTCCCATAGAGCACTTTTCTTCTTTTTCTAGCCTTTTCTCTCATTCTCCTTTGCCTTCTCTTCCTTTTCATTCTCCTTTGCATTCAGCTCTAGATGTCCTAGATTTTCTTTTTTTTTTTTTTTTTTCTGAGACAGGGTCTCACTCTGTTGCCCAGGCTGGAGTGCTGTCGTGCAATCTCAGCTCATTGCGACCTCCACCTCCTGGATTAAAGTGGGTCTCGGGCCTCAGCCTCTCAAGTAGCTGGGGTTATGGGCGTGAGCCACCATGCCAACCAGCTCTAGATGTCTTGTCTGACTCCTGATTCCTGGGTCCTGGGGATTGTTCAGGGCAAGCTGGAAGACAGCTGGAGATTTGAGTGGCCTTGCTTAGCCCTGTCCCTATGTGTCTGTGGCCACACTTAAATGTTGTTTCTCTTCTTTATCAGCCTCCCTGAGAGTTGGTGCAGGGATTAATTATCTAATGTTGGTAAAGCATTTGGAAGTCGATCAATGCTAATTATTATTATTACACTGATAGCTCGTCCTTTGTTCTAAACACCCAGCAACCTGAGGCGAAACAAACTTCAATTAAAAAGTTGTCCAGATAAATACAAGCTGCAATACAAAAGCCATAATGGCCCTTCTTCCTTCATGAAGGTTTTCACTTTGTGTTCTCTGTCCCTTACATCTAAGCCTTCCTTCCTGCTCATTGGAGCTGGGGGAAACAGTGGGCTTGAGGTGAGCAACTGGGGCGGTTTAACATTTTGAGTACCCATCATGTAGGAAGTTTTATATATGTTGTCTCATTTGATCCTCAAAAACACGTGCATGGGAGGCCATCCTCAGCACGTGACACATCCGTGAACAAGTGCTTAGAGCGCGTAAGTAAGCCGGTGAACAAGTGCATAGAGCACGTAAGTAAGCTGTTCACGTCCCTCAGCTGGGAAGTGGCAAAGCCAGATTTTGCAGACACGCTGTTTGGCTCTAAAGACTGTGAGCTCTTCCTGCCATGCATGCTCAAGTAGAAAATGGAATGTAAATATGTTAGGAAGAGTGAGTTGGTAGGAAGCGAGAAAAAGAGACCCACGTATTGCTTTTTGCCTTAAGAAAAGAGTGCACTGAACAAAGAGCTGTAAAGCAAGAATCCCAGTTGCTGAAGCAGTTCCAGCCTAGTAGCAGATAATTTTAAACTTAAAAGATGATTGGATTTTGAAGTTGAGGAGGTGGTAGCAATAATTTAGTCCCACTCCATCATTTGGTGGAGGAGGAAATTTTGACCCAGCAAAGGCAAGTAATTCTTGCCCAAGCTCACTCAGATCTTTAATCTGATGTGCACTCCACTAACCTTAATACTAAAAAATAGCTATGTTTTTAAGGATTGCCTGTCTACTGTCTGTAAGACAGCTTTGTAAATCCTGTATGTGCATGAATTCATTTAATCATTACAATTCTGCCTGAGACAACAGTATCAAAAAGGCACTGAAAGTTCTGATAAAACTGTGTCTTTGGAAACAATGTGAAGATTCTAGATTTTTTGTTTGTTTGTTTTGTTTTTCTCTTTTCTTTTTTGACACACAGCCTCACCCTGCAGCACAGGCTGGAGTGCAGTGGCGCCATCTTGGCTCACTGCAACTCCATCACCTGGGCTCAAGCAATTGTTGCACCTCAGCCTTCTGAGTGGCTGGGACTACAGGACATGCACCACCATGCCCGGCTAATTTTTGTATTTTTAGTAGAGGCAGGGTTTCTGCCATGTTGGCCAGGCTGCTCTTATCCTGGCCTCAAGTGATCCACCCACCTCAGTCTCCCAAAGCGCTGGAAGTATAGGCATGAGCCACTGCGCCCTGCCAGATTCTAGGTATTTTAGAAGAGACAAGATCAGTTTTCAAACTATATTCCAAAGATTGGTCGCAACCCGACTTGGAGGCATGGGTGGTGCTAGGATGAAGACATAAAGTCCCACAGGTGCCAAGATCCCCCACTGGGAGGCAACCCCATGTAAACCCTCTTTCAATTCTTCTTGTTTTTGTTTTTGTTTTTTTTTTTGAGACAGCATCTCGCCCTGTTGCCCAGGCTGAAGTGCAATGGCACAATCTTGGCTCACTGCAACCTCCGCCTCCCAGGTTCAAGCGATTCTCCTGGCTCAGCTTCCTGAGTAGCTGGGATTACAGGTGCCCACCACCACGCCTGGCTAATTTTTGTATTTTTAGTAGAGACTGTGTTTCACCATGCTGGCCAGGCTGGCCTCGAACTCCTGACCTCAGGTGATCTGCCTGCCTCGGCCTCCCAAAGTGCTGGGATTATAGGCCTGAGCTACCTCACCCGGCCAATTCTTTTACATATTCTTCTAGGACTTGTGACTTAATCTGAACAGAGAGATCATTGAATTTAAAGAGTTTGGAAGCCACTGACCCAGATGATTTGGGAGACCTGTCTCAAATTAAGGACACTTCCATAATTGTTACCAATTGCTTCTTACCACCACCTCTCAAATTCTTGCCATTTTGTAAACCTTTCCTATCATGCTCTGTGGAAGTGATTACAGGGACAGGATTCAGTTCACCAAAGTTGTGCTTCAGAATAATTTCAGAATTGAATGTTTTATTCCCCTGTTGCCTTTTCTTTACCTTCTTAGTTAGAAATCTGATCAGTTCTTGAGAAACTGACGACTGCAGCACTCAAGGCAGGAAGCCAGGCAAAGATGGAAATCACATCTGTTTCAGGAGTCATATGTTAACAAAATGCAAACAAATCTCCACAACTGTCGTATTCACATCAGAATACTTTGGGTGCCAGGAAAGCTGGATTTGTAATGCACCTTGTCACTAGAACAATAGCACCAATATTTGAGCCTGACAAAAATTCGCCTTCAAAGGTTTGAAATAATGAAGCGTATGGAGCACAAGGTATGACTTTTAAAACCCTGTTCTTCCCGAGGCGGGCGGATCATGAGGTCAGCAGATCGAGACCATCCTGGCTAACACCGTGAAACCCTGTCTCTACTAAAAAAAAAAAAAAAAAAAAAAAAAAAAAAAAAAAAAATTAGGCGGGCGTGGCGGCGGGCGCCTGTAGTCCCAGTTACTCCGGTGGCTGAGGCGGGAGAATGGTGTGGACCCCAGGAGGTGGAGCTTGCAGTGAACGGAGACCGCGCCACTGCACTCCAACCTGGGCAACAGAGCGAGACTCCATCTCAAAACAAAACAAAAAAACTCCTGTTCTTCAACATGATTTTTCCCCCCCCGTTGGAAAGTCGTTTGTCCTCATAGGCAGCCTTCTACCTCTAAGCATTTACATTAGCATTAAAATGACAGCTCTGCATACAGGAATAGTGGAATGTGCCCACTACAAGTATTCTTGAGAGGTGACAACCTGCTAACAGCCCTCACTCACCTCCTCGGCCTCGGGGTCCACTCTGGCGGCGCTTGAGGAGCCCTTCAGCCCACCCCTGCACTGTGGGAGCCCAGTTCTGGTCTGGCCAAAGCCAGAGCCAGCTCCCTCTGCTTGCGGAGAGGTGTGGAGGGAGAGGCGCGGGCGGGAACCGGGACTGCGCCCGCAGCTCTCACAGGCCAGCGCAGTCGCGGGCTCGGCGGGCCCCGCACTCGGAGCAGCCGGCTGGCGCTGCCGGCCCAGGGCAGTTATGGGCTTAGCACCCGGGCCAGCAGCTGCAGAGGGTGCGCCAGGTCCCCCCAGCAGTGCCAGCCCGCTGGCACTGCTCGACTTCTCACCGGGCCTCAGTTGCCTCCCCGCGGGGCCGGGCTCAGGACCTGCAGCCCCCCATGCCCGAACCCCCCTGAGGGGGGCTCCGGCACAGCCCGAGCCTGCTCGGTGGCGCTCGGTCCCATCAGCCGTCCAGGGGCTGAGGAGTAAGGGTGTATGGCGCTGGGACTGGCAGGCAGCTCCGCTGGCAGCCCCTGTGCAAGATCCACTAGGTGAAGTCAGCTGGGCTCCTGAGTCTAGTGGGGTTTTGGAGAACTTTTACGCCTAGCTAGGGGATTGTGAATACACCAATCAGTACTCTATGTCTAGCTCAAGGTTTGTAAATACACCAATCAGTACTCTGTATCTAGCTAACCTAGTGGGGTCTTGGAGAACTTTTGTCTAGCACTCTGTGTCTAGCTAAAGGATTGTAAACGCACCAATCAGCACTCTGTGTCTAGCTCAGGGTTTGTAAATACACCAATCAGTACTCTCTATCTAGCTAACCTAGTGGGGACTTGGAGAACGTTTATGTCTAGCTAGAGGGTTGTAAATGCACCAATCAGCACTCTGTGTCTAGCTCAGGGATTGTAAATGCATCAATCAGCTCTATGTAAAATGCACCAATCAGCTCTCTGTAAAATAGGCCAATCAGCTCTCTCTAAAATGGACCAATCAGGAGGATGTGGGAGGGGTCAAATAAGGGAATAAACGCAAGCTGCCGGAGCCAGCAGTGATAACTGCCCTCTAATCCCCTTTGACGCTGGAGAAGTCTTATTGTTTGACTTTTTACCATAAATCTTGTTGGGGGTTATTCTTTGGGTCCATGCTGTCTTTAAGAGCTGTAGCACTCAGGCGAAGGTCTCCAGCTTCACTCTTGAAGCCAGGGAGACCACGAACTCACCAGGAAGAAGGAAGGACTCCAGATATGCGGTGTTTGAGAGCTATAACATTCACCGCTAAGGTCTGTAGTTTAGCTCTTTAGGCCGGCAAGACCATGAACCCACCAGAAGGAATAAATGGGACGCACTATTTTTAAGAACTGTAACACTCACCGCGAGGGTCTGTGGCTTCATTCTTGAAGTCAGTGAGACCAAGAACCTACCAATTCCAGACACACACTCACAGCAGAGTTTACCATAACCACGCACCACTTTTCAATGAACTGCAAAATGTTTTAGGGCTTTGGGATTATTTAAACCTGCGTATATCACTTGACACGTAGGTGAGATGAGATTACACCAGTAGAGAAGTCTGCATTATACTGTTGGTATTTACTGTTGAGTCTTATTTTGCAAACTTAATATTGTTTTTGAAGAATGATGCTTAGTTGCGTTCACATTTAAATGACCGATTCCGGTCAAAGTTAATGGATTGCATCTGACTAGGTAAGTAAGATAGTCACTTTGGGAGGATCATTTGTAGCTTCTCCAGTCCTATTTAATGAGCTGGAAAAGTAATTTACTAAGTTTAATGTGGAAGCTGGAAAAAATTTATGCTGAACTCCCCCCCAGCCCCGCCAGAAATGCTTTATGCCTTGAGACCATACTTTATTCACCTTGCAGGGTCTGGTACATTGCCTTTTCTAACAATTTATTTTGATCTGTTGAAGATGCTGCTGTTCTGTTGGAAAAAGTCCTTTTACAAAAGCAATAAGCTAAAGCTAGCTTTTAAAATATGCATAAAATGCACAAATTGAGGAATATGTCAACAGTCATTCATGTTCTAGTATAAATAGCTTTACAGCAGGGGACTGGGGGAGGGCAGTTCTTCAGAAGCACAGTTTTTGTTTGGAATTGCTGGAAGGGAGGCATTAAAATATAAAGGTGATCATCAAGCAATGAGTTCTTCCTGGGAGAACTTTGGAAAGGATGGGAAGAAAAAGTATTGAAATTGTCAGCACCAAGCTTATTCTTGGCTCGTCTTATAATTTTTCCCAAGGAAAGTCATTGCCTTGTCATAGTGATGCCATTTCCAAAGGACACCGTTTTTGACATGTTCAAAAAATTGGTGTCTGACACGATTTCCCCATCTTGTGTTTTACTGAGGGTGTTACCATCTGCCAGCTACCACGCCAAGCACATTACACATACTGTCTCATTTAATCCCCACTATAGCATGATGAGGTAAGTGCTACTTAACAGGTACTTACATGATGCTTATTCTGCACTGCATTAAGCATTTCTACAAATTTTAGCTCATTTAATCTTCACAACCACCCTCTACTATAGGTTCTATTATTTCTCATTTTACAGATCCAGAAACTGAGACACAGAGAAATATAGTTGAATTACCCAAGACCCCCACAGCTAGTAAATTGGGTAACACAAATTTGTGTTCAGGCCTGCTAGCTCCCGAGTCAGCACTCAAAATCACTGGTGTGTATGATATTATCCTTATCAGTAAGGAAATAGAAGCACAGAGAATATCTTGTCCAGAGTCACACAGGCAATAAATGACAGACTCACTTAGGAAGCCTACGTGTAGGACATACAGAACTCAAGCCTTATATCATTCTGTAAATCTTCTCTTATCGCTCATTCCTCATACTAGGGTGTTAGCTTAAAGCAAGAGCTACACACATGCTTGTATCTCTATACAGATTCCATTGTGTCACTTAAAGTAATAAGACTAGAAAGGGAAGAAATTAGCTTTATCACATATTTAGCTTACTGTCTAATTTACTTTGATTCTGAATAGATTTTTGAGTTGTGACTTGCTATGACAACGTTAAATCTTGGATTAGTTGTCAGTGTCAAAAGCAATCTTAACCTCATCTGGAGCAGTGTTTCTTTAATCAGCATAGGGATTACCTGAAGATTTTGTTTAAATGCAGATTTGGATTCAACAGATCTGGATGGACCTGAGACTCTAGCAAGCTCCCAGATGATGCTGATGCTACTGCAACATGGTCCATATTTTGAGTAGCAAGAATTGAGCATTCACTGAGTTTTTAAACTGAGCTTAAAGATGTATCCTAGGGTCCATCAAATGTCCTATATAGATAGAAGAACATATAGGAAGTTTGGGAAGGGCAAACACCAGGCCAGGGGGATGGCTAATGAGATAAGAGCTGAGCTACACAGATTCTGCAGATTAGAAGGGTTTTCAAAGATCATCTGGTCCAATCATCCTACTGATAACTTTCAGAATCCTTTCACATCCCTGTCAGGTCATCTCAACCCTTGAGTTAATAAATTTTGCGTGGTGAATGGAACTGGACATTCAACAGAATCAGATAAGTTTCAAGATGATGCCTGAATCACAGAACCAATCTAAGAGCAAAAGACTAGGGAAAGAGGCTGTGATGTCTCACTCTGTCTGGGTAGACATTTGCCACCATAGTACATTTTCCAGAGCCTTTAGGTATTTATTCAAAAACTTTTTAGACCTTACCATTTCATAATTTTTAAAAAATGCTACTGTACCAGAGAATCAGCTGGAAGTACTTATTCCCCCAGGCATTTGCCTCCCACTATGAAATCAAGATTCAGTGCTGACTGGCAGGTGAGAAACAGTGACAGATGTGTGGCAGCTGGACTGCTTCTTAGCTGTCCTGACTATACATTTCAGGGCCCTTGAGACAACAGATATTTTCAAAGATCAGGAAGGATGGAATAAAGACAAGGTTCTTTCCATCTTGATTTTGCAACCAAACCGAAAGACACTCAGCGTATTGCTGAGTCCTCTGATTAGGGGAATGCCAACTTCTCATAATCATCCTTTTCTCAGGCTGTCATTTGACAGTTCTCTGCTTTCTTTTTCAGGTGCCAGGGGAAAGTGAGAAACAGTGGAAACCAGCCCTGGTTGTGCTGACTGAGAAAGACCTTTTAATCTATGACAGCATGCCAAGGAGGAAGGAAGCCTGGTTCAGCCCAATTCACACATACCCTCTTCTTGCCACCAGGTAGCCATGGCTTTGGTTTGGTATGATGTGTTTGTAGGTTGATACTATTTTAATGAATTACAATTAGCTCAACACGTTATATTACTGCTCACTATTGCAGCAGGGGCTGAGAGCTCCTTAAGAATATAGCCACACATTTTTAGCCACATAGATTAATGATCATTTATGGCCAAACATGAAGCAACAACACAGAGACAAAGAACAAAAGACTCATCCATTATCAAGGAACAGTGACATCTGTGAGATGTTCCTCATCTAGCCAGCTTCCTGGGTCTCCATCTCATTCCCTTTGAAATGAACTAGGCATATGTGTTTGTAGTCTTGAAGTCCAAGTAGAATCACCAAGCAAGGGTCTTCACTGGGTGGCACAAAAGAGTGTTATATGGGAGTACTCCACTGTGATTTTTAAGGCTTGTTCAGCAGGAAATCTCGTAACAAGTTATTTCTCAGTTACAGGATGCTTCCTTTGGAAGGGTGGCTGCTAGGTTCTGTTTTACAGGTCCTTCAATGCACATGTATTATTCATGTGAAATATGTCTTTAAAAAGCACTTCATTGAGGTATTGACATGCAAAGGTGTGTACATATTTAATGTATATAATTTGATAAATTTGGAGATATACATCTATGAAACTATCATCATAGTTGATACCGTAAACATATCCATCACCTCCAAAAATTTCTTCCTTCCCTCTATATTTTATTTTTTGTGATAACATGTAATATAAGATCTGCCCTCTTAGCAACCTTTTAGGTATATAATACCATGTTGTTAGCTATAGGTGCTATGCTGTACAGTAGATCTCTAGAGCTTTTTCAACTTGCATGACAAAAATTTCATGTCCTTTGGCCAACACATCCCCATTTCCCCCTCCCTGCTGGAAACCACCATTCTACTCTCTGCTTTAAGAGCTTCGTCATTTTAGATTCCTCATATAAATGGGATCCTGTAGTGTTTGTCCTTACGTGTCTGGCATATTTCACTTAACATAATGTTCTTCAGGTTCATTCATGTTGTCAAATATGGGAGGATTTCTTTCCTTTTAAGGCTGAATAATATTGGATTATATGTAAATACCATACTTTCTTTATCCATTCATCTATAGATGGACATTTGGAGGCATCACACTTCCTGATTTCAAAATGTATTACAAACCTATAATAATCAAAACCTTATGATACTGGCATAAAAACACATAGACCAGTAGAACATATTGGAGAGCCCAAAAATAAATTCATCCATTTGTGGTCATCTGATTGTTGACAAGAGTGCCAAGAATACACAATGGAGAAAGGATATTCTCTTCAATAAATGGTGCTGTGAAAACTGGATATTCATATGCAAACCATGAACCCTATTTTACACCATACACGAAAATAAACTCAAAATGGATTACACACTTAAAGATAAGATCTGAAACTGTAAAACTTCCAGAAGAAAACATAGGGAAAATATTCTTGACATTGGCCTTGGCAGTGATTTATTGTATATGACACCTGCAGCACAGGCAACAAAAGCAAAAATAAATAAATGGAACTACATCAAAGTAGAAAGCTTCTGCATAGCAAAGGAAACAGTCAACAAAATGGAAAGGCAACTTACAAAATGGGAGACCTCATATATAATTAAAGGTTAACATCCAAAATATGTAAAGACTTACATTTCAATAGCAAAAAAAAAAAAAAAAAAAAAAAAAAATTCAAAACGGACCTGAATAGACATTTCTCCAAAGAAGACATACAGATGTCCAACAGGCATTTGAAAAGGTGTTTAATGTCACTAATGATCCGAGAAATGCAATTCAAAACCACAGTGAGGATGTGGTTAGGATGTGTGTTAGGATGGCTATTGTCAAAAAGACAAATGATAACGAGTGTTGTTTATCATTTGATAAATGCAAACCCTTGTATACTGTTGGTAGGAATGTAAAATGGAGAAAAGGAAATCCTTGTATACCGTTGCTAGGAATGTAAAATGGTGCAACCACTCTGGAAAACAGTATGGAGATTTCTCTAAAAATTAAAAACAGAACTCTAATGTGAGCTAGCAATCCCACTTCTGGGTATTGAAATTAAGGTCTTAAAGAGGTAGTTATGCTCCCATGTTCATTGCAACATTATTCACAGCAACCAAGACTTGAAATACAGTTTGATTTTTAATTATTTATTTTTGAGACGGAGTTTTACTCTTGTTTTTATGGGTTTTTTTTTTTTTTTTTTTTGAGACACAGTCTTGCTCTTGTCGCCAGGCTATAGTGCAATGGCACTATCTCGGCCCACTGCAACCTCTGCCTCCCAGGTTCAAGTGATTCTCCTGCCTCAGCCTCCTGAGTAGCTGGGATTATAGGCGCCCACCACCACGCCTGACTTTTTTTTTTTTTTTTTTTTTTTTTTTTTTTTTTTTTTTTAAGCAGAAACAGAGTTTCACCATGTTGGCCAAGCTGGTCTTGAACTCTTGACCTCAGGTGATCTGCCTGCCTCGGCCTCCCACAGTGCTGGGACTATGGACGTTCTTCTCAACCACTGCACCTGGCCTGAAATACAGTTTTAATGTGTTACATCCTTGTCCCCTTCTTTGAAAGCTTATATTCCAAAAACAGAAATGAATCAAACTTGAGTCTTGCTTTCAAGTAGCTGACATTTCCCAAACCTGACTTCTGTTGGCAGCTCTTTTTGTTTGTGCTTTATGACAGTGAGCTGTTTGCATTCCTTCTATACCTCTGCTTCTTTACCTGCAAACTAGGCATGATACAGTCATATTTGTGGCCTTCCTGGCATAGTGCCTGGCAATATTGTGCCCTCGATGTCTGTTGAATGAATTATTGAACAATGTGAGACAAACACTGGAAGGAGTTTGGTCCAAGAGACAAAGCATAGTGGACGGAGGTTTTGGAGCATCTGACCTGAGCAAGATGTAGACAGAAATAAGCTGAGCTCTCCATCCTGGAAGTACTGAGCTGCCAGACAGGTTATGGTCAACGGTCAGCTGGCTGCAAGGAGGACAGTGAGACCCAGTAGCAGAGCAAGAAGTAACACAAGGTTAAAATGCCAGCAGTGAATAGAGCTGAAATTCCAGAAAAATCCTTGTTACTTCCAGTCGTGATTGATGATGAAGACCAGCAGCGGGGGTGGTACCGGGGAGGGTGGGGAGCTAAAAGATGGAAATTGTTGGCCCCAGAGGTGAATAGAGGAGGTTTTCAGGGGCAAGGAACCAGGCCTAGATCACTTTTGAAAAATAAAATTTAAAAGTAATTTAATATTTGAAGCTTTCGAGCTTCAAAATGTTTGGCAGCATGGCTATTAAAGTACAATACAGCTTTGTAATAAAACTGCAGTAATCATGGCCGGGTACGCTGGCTCACACCTGTAATCCCAGCACTTTGGGAGGCCAAGGAGGGCAGAGCATCTGAAATCATGAGTTCGAGACCAGCCTGAATAACATGGTAAAACCCCATCTCTACCAAAATACAAAAATTAGCCGGGTGTGGTGGCGCCCATTTGTGGTTCCCGGCTGCTCAGGAGGCTGAGGCAGGAGAATCACTAGAACCTGGAAGGCAGAGGTTGCAGTGAGCCAAGATTGCGCCACTGCACTCCAGCCTGGGTGACAGAGTGGGACTCCGTCTCAAAAAAAACAAAAACAAAAACAAAAAACCTCAATAATCAGAATGTAAACATCCTTAACTGCACACAAGACTCAGTCTGTGTCTTGGGGCCCATAAGAATTCGGCCCAATCGTGATTGCTTTCTGTACGTTGCATCCACAGTCCTCATCCAATTGAACAACATTATCTTCAGATTCTGAGACATTCCCACAACAGAAACCAAAGAAAGATTAGACCACAGTCACTGGATTCCAGTTACTAAGAAGGAAAGTTGGACTCAAGCCTCTTGAAATGATTTTCAGAAACAAAAGTTGAAATAAGGTAGTTTCTGCGCCCCTCAAGCAACATGAAAATAAAATTCACCCTAGTACATAGCCTTGTTCTCACAGTTTCTTAGCATTATGAACAATGGGGGCTGCTTTTTCATTCATTCATTCATTGATCAGTCAACATTTATAAATCATCTACTATGTGCCAGGAGTTATAATTGGGGCAAGGGATAAAGAGGTGAAAAAAATTCAAACTTGTGAACCTAGCATTATCTGGAACAAAGTGTGCCGATGTGCAGGAACACGTAAGGAACCGTTTGCAATAAAGACAACAAAAAATGCCAAACTCTGCCTGGAGAGTGGTGGAGGACTCATTGCAGTAGAAGTCATGTCGAATTGAAGCCTGAGGGAAAACTCACCAGAGGAACAAGGGAAGGGAGCCCAGAGAGGGGCGTGGGTATTCCAGGCTTAGGGGAGATCCAAGCACAGAGGTCATGCAGTGCTGTATGGCCCTGGGGAATGAGGGAAAATGAATCAGATATTCACCAAGTACCCAGCACTTGACACAAGTTACCGTTTGCAACTTGGTATCCATTCTGCAAGGCCTGTATTAGTGTGCCCATTTTGCAGATTAGGTACCTGAGGCTCAGAAGAGTTCAGGAATCACCCCAGGTGGTGTAGCTTCTGAGAGATGGAGGTGGGATTCCAGTTCTGGAACTGTGTGTCACTTGCCTACCTGTGTCTTGGTACCACTGGGGATTGGCACAGAGGTGGGAGATGGGGAGGAAGACTTTTCACTAGTGTATCCTTTTTTACCTTTTGAAATTGGAACCATGGGGAGTGGCAGGAGTCTTTGGGGATGATAAGAATCATGGATGTGATCTGGGTAGATATTTTTACATTTGGTGTCAAATAACAAATGTCCAAGGAGTGACTGTTGAATCCAAACAATTTTGCAGTGATTCTGATTCCATTGTTAAAAAAAAAAAAAAAAAAAAAAAATTCTGTGAGGACACAAAGTACTCAGCTACAGGAAGAGATACATTGCTCCCCAGGAGTCTCCCCTCTTTTGTTTTTTTCTCAGCTTTCCTATCTTGTAACCAGGTTTAGCACTGGAACTCCAACCCCCTGGTAAGACGAGGAGACTGAGAAAGGCTCTGCCTTAGGTCTGGTTCTTCAGAAGCAGAGAAGGCAACAAGGACTGAAGTGGCAATGAGTTCTTAAGCAAAGGCTCCCAGGAGAAGCCTGGAAGGGACGGGGGGAAGGACAACCAAGAGAGAGGAACCAAGGAGGCTAGTATTTCAGGCAAAATCTCGGTCTCAGCCTGACCTTACAGGGGATTTGAGAGCTAGACTGTTGAGCATGGTAGCCACTAGCCAGATGTGGCTATTTAAAATAATTAAATTTAAGTAAAATTTAAAATTCAGATCCTCAGCCTCCTCAGCCATATTTCAAGTGTCCAACAGCCACCTGTGGCTAGTGACTCCCATTTTGAACAGCACAGATCTAGAACATTGCCATCACCACCAAAATTCTATCAGACAGCACTTCCCTAGAGCATGTAAATGACTCCTTCCAAGTTTGTCCCGACTCAGGCAAGTGACTGGACCTGTACATTCCTCCAGCAGTCCATGGACAGCTGAGGCTGCCTGGAGAGATGTCATCTCGCAGGCTCTTCAGGCTTCTGCACAAGCAGGAAAGTCCTAAGCGTGATTCCTTAAAAGCAAAGGCCCAAAAGGAGGGATGGGTGTGCAGAAACAGTAAATGGGACCTGAAGAGGTTTGAGTGGAGCACTGAAAGTGTCTGTTACAGGTGCACAAGAGACACAGGTGCCAGGTCTGAACCGAGAGTAAAGCAGATGAATAGCCTAAACCCGTAAGCCTGCAACCAATATGAAAACAGGAAATGGAAACCTCTTCAGTGCATCATTGTGGTCATTTAGAATAGACGATGCAGGCTGGGCGTGGTGGCTCACACCTGTAATCCCAGCACTTTGGGAGGCCAAGGCAGGCAGATCACCTGAAGTCAGGGGTTCAAGGCCAGCCTGATCAACATGGTGAAACCCCATCTCTACTAAAAATACAAAAATTAGCCAGGCATGGTGGTGGGGGCCTGTCATCCCAGCTACTCAGTAGGGTTTGGCATGAGAATGCCTGAACCTGGGAAGCAGCATTGCAGTGAGCCAAGATCACGCCACTGCATTCCAGCCTGGGCAACAGAGCAAGACTCTATTTAAAAATAATAATAATAATAAAATAAATAAAAAAGAAAAAAAAACAGAAGATGCAGTAAAAAAAAAAAAAAAATTCAGTATCTACGATGCAACCATAAAGGGGACCCAGTTGTAATAGTTGTCCCCTCAACTCACTGTCCCTCTCCCAAATTACCCAGCCTAACTACTGAACTGCAAGAGGAAATGTTCCTCTGTGTGTTTATTAGCCCTATGAGGAATGATACCATTAGGCCTGAAGGATTGCCCTGGTCTCTGGTTGGTAGTCCATGAGGCAGAGTATGTCCAGGATCTTAGGTGGCACTGGCTATTCATTCTCACTCTATCCTCTCGAAGTAGTAGGTGAGCTTTTGCCTGCCCCTGGTCTGCAGCCTGGATATGGCAGAGCTGGGAGTTTGCATCCTAGTCTTCCTTCCTCCAGAAGGGTGCCTAACCCCAACCTGATCACCTCAGCTCCCTCTTTTAGAATCCCCATCTGTGAAACACACTCACTGGAATGCCATTGTCTCCAAAGTCAAAGGAAAATATACTTTGGTAAAATAGAGTTTTAACTGATCTTTTGGCTTAAGCATCAGCTACCAGAGCATCAGTCCTATTCAGCTTCTCCCCAAGACCCTGTGGATGTACCTAGAAAAAGACTTTTAGAAAGCAAACAATGGGAAAAAAATGACCCCTGCCTTCTCTGTGAGATGATGTCATGGAGATGGAGCCCCTTTGCAGCTCCAGGCTGAACTTCCTAATGAATTGTTGTAGGAGGCAGGGTCCACCCCAGCTGAAATAGAAACTCTTATCTCCTTGCGGATAAAAGTGGCTGTCTGAGGTGAGAAGCTGGGCTGATGCTGTTGGTTTCTGGTGAGTTGTGGGGGACGGTCCGTGCCAGAAGTGGTAGCATTCAAAGGGAAGCAGAATCATTCCATTGCAGAGGTTACCCCAGCACTTCCATTGACTGCTTTTTTAGCCACTTATTTAAGTTCAACAAGTGACTCTTTCATTTACTTCCAATGCATTCTATACAGCGTATACAGCACCGTATCCTTTATATATGACCACATAGGCATGTTATCTGTCTACTAGTATTATTTGTCTGTGTATATTTGTAAAGAAGAGGATCATTCCTGTTTTAAAAAATTTATTTTAAAAATCTTGTATTGAGGTCTAATTTATACATAGTAATAGGAACAAATCATAAAGGTATGATGTAATTTTTACTTATGGATATAGAGCTATGTTTTTAAAAAATGTATTATACTGTGCCTACTAAGTAATAACCTTGGGTGATATTATCAAGAAGGCCATGGTAATATTATTTTCAAAATAGATCAAGCTGGACTGAGCACTTTGGCTCATGTCTGTAATCCCAGCACTTTGGGAGGCTGAGGTGGGAGGATTGCTTGAGGCCAGAAGTGCAAGACTAGCCTGGACTACATGGGGAATCCATCTCTACAAAAATAAAATAAAATTTAAAAAAACACAGTTAGCCATGCATGGTGGTGCACACCTGTAGTCCCAGTGACTTAAGAGGATGAAGTGGGAGAATTGCTTGATCCCAGGAGATCAAGGTTTCAGTGAGCTATGATGGCACCACTGTACTCCAGCACCTGGGTCCAGAGCAAGACCCTGTCTCTTTAAAAAAAAAAAAAAAAAAAAGTAGATGAACTCTGTAATGAAGTAGTGACTGGCCCTTATTGAGCATAGATCAAGGCTACGTGCTTTAGGTGGATTCTATTAGGGTTTGCAAACCTTGCCCAATATGAGGATTATCAGGATGCTTATTAAGATTCAGGTCTTCAAAACCCTGCCTTAGTTATTCTGGCTTAGATTGGGGTTGTGGATCAGGAGAATGTGCTTTTAACAAACCAGGAAAATGTTTTTCAGGGTTACCACATTCAACCCTCACAACCCCATAAGGTTAAGGTTTTATTCCTATTTTACAGATCAGTTAACTTAGAAACTAAGTAGTTAAGTTACTTACCCACCGCCATGCAACAGTAACAGTAAAAGATGGACCTGAGATTCTGTTTCTACCTTTTGATTCTTATCCACTATTCTGTGCAGCTTCCTAAGAGCATATCCTTATTTCCTAGAGTTTCAATGGCTCTTAGAATTTGCTGAGTGTATCATATATAAAAGTTTTCTTTCCTGACAAATAAATCATGCAGCAGGTGGCCTCTTATTCCAGCTAACAATCAAGGGAATTGTTACCCCTAATCACGCACAGTGAGGACAGAGTTGCGGATGGAATCAGAGACCTAGAGTTTCTGGCTTACCCAGCAGCGGGAGTACCATCTGGGACTGTTAAACAAGCAAATATTCAACTCCACTCCAGACCAACTGAATCAGAAACTCTGGGAATGGGACCCAGTCCATCTTTGATTTTAACAAGCCTCCAGGTGTTTCTGACACAGGCTCCAGTTTGAGAATTATTGATTTAGAAGACTGTGTGCTGCTGCTGCCTCCCGTCTTCTCAGGGGTTTGTGGTGTGTCCGAGTCCATTTGGGGCTGCTGTAACAAAATAACTTAGCCTGGGTAATTTATAAGTAATGGAAATGCAGTTCTCACAGTTCTGGAGACTGGGAAGTCCAAGATCAAGGTGCCAGCAGATTTGCTGTCTGGTGAAGTCATGTTCTCGGGTCCATAGATGGAGCCTGTTGCTGTGTTCTCACGTGGGTGGAAGGGCAAAAAAAGGGACTAACAGACTTCCCAAGTCCCCCGTTTTTTGTTTTTATGGTTTTTTTTGTTTTTTTTGAGACAGAGTCTTGCTTTTGTCGCCAGGCTATAGTGCAATGGCGCGACCTCGGCTCACTGCAACCTCCACTTCCCAGGTCCAAGTGATTCTCCTGCCTCACCCTCCCAAGTAGCTGGGACTACAGGCACACAACACCACACATGGCTAATTTTTGTATTTTTAATAAAGACACTGGCTAACTTTTGTATTTAATAGGGACACCACAACCGGTCTCTATTTTGTATTTAATAGAGACACCAGCTAATTTTGTATTTAATAGAGACACCACACCCGGCTAATTTTTGTATTTTAATAGGCCATTACGTTGGCCAGGCTGGTCTCGAACTCCTGACCTCAGGTGATCTGCCTGCCTCAGCCTCCCAAAGTGCTGGGATTACAGGCGTGAGCCACCACACCCGGCTCCCCAAACCCTTTTATAAGGCACTAATCCTATCCATGAGAGTGGGGCCCTCAGGACCTAGTCACCTCCTTAAAGGCCCTACCTCTTAATCCTTTTTTTGCATTAGAGCTTCAGTTTCAACATGAATTCTGGGGGGACACAAACATTCAAACCACAGCATGGTGGGAGGGGAACTCCACAGCAACGATGTGGTTCTTTTCCCTGTGGTTCTTCAGAAGCACTGTTTGGCCGCAAGCTGTGATGACCACCAATGGATCAGTTCTAAGGCTGTCCTGGGTCCCAGCCTCACAGAGTGATCCACAGCTCCTAAAATGTGGTGTGTTCCTGCTCTTCCTTTTCTCTTAGATGAACTTCTAGCACATTCTCACTGGTATTTTGCATTCTTTCCTAGCTTTATTTTCATGGCTGCATAGTGTCCGTCACACGAATGCTCTAGAGCTTGGATTCTAGAAACTGACAACCTGGTTCCATATCCCAGCCTTGCTACTTACCAAGCCTTGGAGCCTTGGACAAGTTTTGTAATCTCTTTTTGCCTCATGTCCTTCATCAGTAATATATGCCCAATATCTGTACCTGATTAATAGGGTTATTATAAGGATTACACTAGATCATGTAAACTGCTTAGATTAGTGCTTGACATATGGCAAGTGCTAAATGAATTTAGTTATTTTCTAATTTTTTAACCCCTCTTCTATTTTGGAGTTTAAAAATACGTTGGCTACATTTTTAAAAGAACTCCATCACACTGAAAATTTGTAACCAACTGAAATTCACAGGTCATCGTTATACCACCTGCTAAAAATACTTTTAAAATCCATCCTGTTAGCAGAAACTAAAAATTAAGAAATAAGCCAACAAAAAGTCTCCAAAAATATCTCCTTAATAAATGGAAGATAATTGGATTTGCTGGTAGAGAGGGAAAACAGTGTTTCATCATATCAGATTTGACAGACCTGGGTGCGCACTGCAGTTTTGCCCAGGCAAGCCCCAGTTTATGACCACGAGCAAGTGACGTCTTCTCTCTGATCTGTTTCCACATCTGAAAAATAGAATCATAGGTTGGGCACGGTGGCTCACACCTGTAATCCCAGCACTTTGGGAGGCCGAGGCGGGTGGATCACCTGAGGTCGGGAGTTCGAGACCAGCCTGACCAACATGGAGAAACCCCGTCTCTAATAAAAATACAAAATTAGCCAGGCATGACGTGCATGCCTGTAATCCCAGCTATGTGGGAGGTTGAGACAGGAGAATTGCTTGAACCCAGGAGGCGGAGTTTGCAGTGAACTGAGATCACACCATTGTACTCCAGCCTGGGTGACAAGAGTGAAACTCTGTCTCAAAATGATAATAATAATAATAAGAAGAAGAATAAGAATATCTATTGCAAGGCAATTATGAAAATTAAAATATGATGAATGTATTAGCCATAACAAAATACTATAGACTAGGTGACTTAAACAACAGATATTTATTTCCTCACAATTTTAGAGGCTACAAGCCCCAGATTAAGTGCCAGCATGATCAGTTTCTGGTGAGCACCATCTTCCTGGGACTGCTGCCCTGTTTTAACGTTCTCAAATGACCTGTACTTTGTGTGTGCATGGAGAGAGAATGCAAGCTCTCCATTGTCTCTTATCATTTTGAGGATGCTAATCCTATCATATCAGGGCCTCCCATTTAGCTTTAACCAACTCCTCTTAGGCCCTATCTCAAATACAGTCACCTTGGAGGTTAGGACTTCAACACACGAATTGAGTGGAAAGGGGCACAATGCCATTCATAGCAATGGCCTATGTACAGCCTTCTTTTTCTTTTTTATTTTATTTTTTGAGACAGAGTTTTGCTGTTGTTGCCCAGGCTGGAGTGCAATGGCATGATATCGGCTCACTGCAACCTCCTCCTCCCAGGATTAGGCAATTCTCCTGCCTCAGCTTCCCAAGTAGCTGGGATTATAGGTGTGAGCCTCCATGCCTGGCTTTTTTGTATTTTTAGCAGAGATGGGGTTTCACCATGTTGGTCAGGCTGGTCTCAATCTCCTGACCTCAAGTGATCCATCTGCCTTGGCCTCCCAAAGTGCTGAGATTACAGGCACGAGCCACCGTGCCTGGCCAGCCTTATTTTTCATAAATACACATAGTAGGGCCAGGTGACTGCCATTCCCCTTCTCTTCCCCGTAGCAGAACTAGGGAGCTTCTTTCAGTCTTTTCTCTAGCACAAGAGGGAATGGCCAGGACTATAGCCAGTAGGAAACAGTTTTCTTCTAAATCAAGTTATTCCCTCAAAGAGTTCATAGTTGATGTGTTTCTTTGCTTGGGTTTTCCTTTTTAGGCCCAGGCACATCTAATTTATATTTTTCTGGAGGATAAAAATTTGATTGTGTGTTTCACAGAAGTGGCACCAGAAATGCTCACAACATGTTCTTGGTGTCGACTGCCATGCAGAGATGTTTACGAGCAGTCATCTCTCCTCTCCCACTGCCAAACGTGGATGGTGCCCCTGTGAGTCCATTGATGGTACAATTTATAGCAGTGCACTCGGGAAGTTTGCAAACATGTTGTAATTTTAGCAATTCTCATCCCTCAGCTTTTTATGAGTCCTTGGGAAAACATTTTTTGCTTAGCCAAAGTTTATTTGATATTGCTAAACATTAAAAAGAAAAAAAAAAGGTATGCTCCCTTGTATGGAGTAAGAGCGTTAGTTTTCTTGTCAGTGTCGTCATAATTGGCAAATGAGATGGGTCTACAGAGAGTGAGGATTAAGGTCACATTATTTCTGGAGTTATAGAGGAGGTTTAACCCAGAAATTCTGCACGGCCAGTCCCAGTGGCTGGTGGGAGTTTCGGGAACACAGAGCTTCTAAAAAGAGTGACACTGCTCTGAGTCCAGTTTATTGTCCCGTGGGCCTAAGAGAAGGGTGTGAGGTTGGCTTGAAAGGGGAACTGAAGAATGTGCACTTCTCTACTCCCAGATTGCTTGGGAGCCAGGCATACGGAGCATTTCAGCTAAACCTGATGGGTAATCCTTGGTGCCTAAGCAACTAACTCGTTTCTTTCTTTTTCTTTTTTTTCTTTATTTAATATTTTATTATTATTATTATTATTATTATTATTATTATTATTTTGAGCAGTAGCAAGGGTTATTGTGAAGAGCGAAAGAACAAAGCTTCCACAGCATGGAAGGGTGGAAGGGGACCCAAGCGGGTTGCCCACAACTAACCCATTTCTAAGTGCTAAAAGTAGTAGTAGTAGCTGCCTCAGGCCAGCCTCAGAAATTTTAGGAATTCTTTTCACTAGAAAGTTTGGCCTATTGCATTTGTCAAACATTAAATTACAATCAGCCTATGGTTTCCATGCTAACCCTGGGGGTCATCCTTACTAGTAGAGAATATGGGGCATATTCTATGGCATTGCCTGGGGTGGCATGAAGAAATTTACATGCCCAAGAATCTAACGGCTGTCAAACTGGGAAGTGTGGGGTTTGCCTTCCACAGCCAGTCATCCCATTTGTCCCCATATACCTAGTGATCTTCCAGTGTCTGGTCTCTGGTCTTCCCTCCTGCTAACCAGGAGCCCCTCAGGAGTGGTGGGTGGGATATAAGAAGAGTGAGGAGATCCATGGATTTTGAAATCAGACAAACCAGGAGTTGAATCCTGAGACCTCTACTTGCAGTGCGATCTTGGGCAAAATACCAGTCTCTCAGAATCAGAGTCTCCTCATCTGAACAAAGGGGGCGGTAATATCTTCCATTTTATACAATGATTGATAGGACTGATTGAGCTAGCATATATAAATATTAAGCATATGACTGAGACATAATAAGTGACTGATAAATGTTAGCAATTGTTAAAGACCAGATAAAATAATTGTAATTAAAGTAAGTAATTTGACATATTTGACTCTGCATTTTATCTGGGAATCCTAGTGTCTTAAATCACAGTAATTGAGCTCTAAGGACTGAGGTTAATGAAACTGTTGGCTGTTTGGATGGGTTTGGGGGAGGGTAGGATGGAGGCGGAAGACTGCAACTCCTTGGCACACACAACAGAGCTAGCTCTAAATGCTACTTGTAACAGCTCCACAGACAGGAGGCCTGCAGATGGCTTCCTCTTTGGGGCAGGAATGTTTATTTCAGTTAGAGAAACTTAATAGGCTCCTGTTAGTGGCCAACATTGTAGCCAGGACTGATGGTAGGAGAATTTCTGAAAGCAGTATGAAATAGGAAAAGCTGAGTGTTATAAGAGCTGATTGTTCAGGTTATTTGCTCATGGTTTCAATTTTCCATTAAAATAGGACTGATTTTAGTCATTACCATCCATGGAGACATTCCTGAAGGTCTTTCTATACTATGTATTCTACACACACAATGGGACGTATGTTGAACTAATTAAAGCATAGTTAGACAAGAGAATAGGTAAGAGTTAATTAAAAGATTCAAAAAAATATTTAAAATGTATAGCTCCAAGAGTGCTAAAAAAAAAAAAAAAAAAAAAAGTAACTTCAAAGGAAAAATTTCCCAAGACGTTGGACCGTCATGATGTGAGAATATCCATCAGATTGTAATTCTTGTTTACCTCTGGAGGAGAGCAGCACAGGGATAAATTAAACCCATGGATGACCTGAAGTCTGCATTATATTCTTTCAAGTTTCTTTTCTTAATTTTTCTTTTTTTGGGGGGGATGGAGTCTCATTCTGTCTCCCAGGCTGGAGTGCAGTGGTGCAATCTCGGCTCACTCCAATCTCCCCCTCCTGTGTTCAAGCGATCCGCAGCCTCCTAAGTAGCTGGGATTACAGGCATGTGCTACCACGCCCGTCTGTTTTTGTATTTTAGTAGAGATGGGGTTTCACCATGTTGGCCAGGCTGGTCTCAAACTCCTGACCTCAAGAGATCCACCCGTCTCAGCCTCCCAAAATGCTGGGATTACAGGTGTGAGCCACTGCGCCCAGCCTCTTTCCCTTCAGTTTCCTTCCCCACCTATAGCTGGTGAGCTGGAGTTTGGCTCTTTTTGTGTGTGATAGAAAGAGTATGGACTCTGTAGTCATATAGCCCTGGGTTCAAATTCTCAACACTACCTGTGGTATCCTAAGCAGTTATTTCACTGCATGGAACCATGGATTCCTTGTTTATAAAGTGGAGCTCATAATACCACTTTCAAAGAAGCGTTGTGGAAATTAAACGAGGTAATACATCCACACAACCTTTCACGCGGTGAACATCCGCTTTTCTCTGTCCATAATACTACTGGCAGATCACAAGGGCATGAAGAAAGGTATGGAGGACAACCACTTGTCTCCGGAAATCTACCTGGATAATGCCACTGAATAGTCAGGAATTGACTCCAAGCTGTTTTGCTGCTATTCACCTGTACTAATTTGTTCATTTCTTATAGTCAATATCCCTCAATATCAACTTTCTGAGATATGGGACCTTGCCTTTCACCACCATATTTAGATGAAAGGAGTTTATTTATTTATTTATTTTGAGACGACGTCTTGCTCTGTCACCCAGGCAGGAGTGCAATGGTGCAATCTCGGCTCTGCAGCCTCTGCCTCCAGGGTTCAAACAATTCTCCTGCCTCCGCCTCCTGAGTAGCTGGGATCACAGGTGCCCACCACCAAGCCTGACTAATTTTTGTATTTTTAGTAGAGACAGGGTTTCGCCATGTTGGCGAGGCTGGTCTCGAACTCCTGACCTCAGTTGATGCGCCTGCCTCGGCCTCCCAAAGTGCTGGGATTACAGGCATGAGCCACCGCACCCAGCCCAGATGAAACGAGGTTAGAAGATATAAATGAGGCAATTGATTGGCTATTCCTAGCTGGGGGAAATGATGCAGGGGGTTAGAGAGTGTTCCTGGGAAGCCCCTTTCACATGACCATTTGATACTTGTTAGTGATTCTTTGACCCTCATTTCTTTCCTGAAGGGTCTGTTGACTCCCAGGCTCCATTGGGGTGGCCAGTGGATGAAAGTATTTGAGACTGCCAGAACCATGTAAGGGATCTGGCCAGTGCTTCGTGTGTGTGTGTGTGTGTGTGTGTGTGTGTGTGTGTGTGTGTGTGTCTGTGTGTCTGTGTGTCTGGCTTGCATTGTGGCATCTGCTGGGAGATGCTAATTACAGCAATTAAGTAAAATGAGGATGTAACATTGCTTAGCAACCCAGTTACCTAATATGTAATTTTACTAATTTGGCTGAATCTGTGTGCTGTAATTGTTTGTGTTTTAATTAAGGATATTAATAATAATGTTTTTGTATGGAACATTTTATGCAACATTCTGTGATACCTCTCCAGAATTAAATTAATGCATAAGCATTTCTTGAAAGACAGGTTTTTGGGGATTTTTTGTTTTGTTTTGTTCAAAACTAGTCAGGCTAAGGGGTATATTTGAAGATCCAGAAACAATATGCAATCTGATACCTCTGTTGTCAGTGGAGAGAGAAACACTTGGCCTGATGTCCTGCAGGAATGAGTTCCCCAATGTCCTGGACAAAGATTTGGCCCAAAAGTGGTCCTATCATGCAGCCAGTTTGAGCCTCATGGAATTAATCACTTTGGGCATTTAAAGTAATTTAAAGACATTTTATAAATTATTTTTATCTTGCTTAGGGACCCGTTTATATACAAATCTTCAAATTGGATCCATGCTGACCATGAATGTGAAATCTTAACAACTTTCACTTTTTCAAAAAAATAGGCAACTTCTATCCCCCAGACCAAAAGAAGGTAATTCTACCTCCCTAAACAACCAAGTTACTACTGAAAACACCAGTCACTAAAGATAGATTTAAAAGAAGAAGCAGGAAATTGATGTTAGGCTGTTCTCATAAAACATCTAATCTCAGTTACCTTTCAAGATCACTTTTTTTCAGGGCTGAATTAATCTGGAAATTAGCTTGTAGCGGACGTAAACCCAAGTTCTTTGGATTTGGCATTAGCTACTGCTTTGTGTGGTTGAAGGGCTGAGAGTGGGAGAGGAGTCATATAGTAGTCATTAATCACAATCTTCTTGGGAAACTGTTCTCTTTATATTCCAGCTATTCATTTAGTAGTTCATTTAACAGATACTGAGTGCCTGCTATGTGCCTAGAACTGTTCTAGGTGCTGGGAATACAGCAGGGAATAATCAAATAAAAATTTCTACCCTGATCAAACTTATGTTCTAATAAGAATAACGGCCATTACTATGTATTCTGTGCCAAGCACTGCTCCATGGAATATTCATTTATTAACTTATTTAATTTTCACAACACCACCATGAGGTGACCATACTATTATCCCCAGTTTGCAGTTGAGGAAGCTAAGGCATGGAGAGTTTAAGAAACTTGCCAAGGTCACATAATGAGTAGTAGAGCTGGGATTTGAATCCAGGTATCTGAATTTCTGCTTTACCTCCTCCTACCTATGACTTCATTCTGTTGCCCCTCTCTGATATTATACAGTCCTATTTATTTTTTTCACTTATTCACACTCCTGGCTAATAGGAAATGTAAAACCTTTCTGTGATTTATAGCTTTGCTTCCAACCATGGGAATGTGTTTCTGAGTTTTGTAACTAACCAATTTTATAAAGAACAAAGCATGTCCTTGGTTTTCTCAAGCAGTTTCAGATAATACTTAGAAATTGGGTGTGAACGGCAGCTTGAAACCCCGTCCCAGGGTGCCAGTATTTTTTTCTGGCTGGGTAAGAAAGTTATCTTCTCTTGGGAGACAGCATTTTCTTGGTTGCTATAGTTTAGTTCTTGCAACAGATAAGAGACAGATGGTCATATTTTTAAGGATACACACAGAGCTTAAAATGTAAAATAATTGAAATATAAATAATAGCTATTTCAGAGTCCCCCTGAGACTGCAGATCAGGACAGATCTTTGGGAAGAATCTTGGAAGGAATGTAAAAAGGCTGTTCCTGGCAGAATGGGAAAAAGCCAGGCAGACACATTTTAGCCTTACCTTTTCAAATGTCCAGATGACAATTTTTGAAATCTTACTGTCCAGCTGACATTTACTTGGTACTTAGTTCCCAGAATCTGGCTACAGGAATGTGTTTCCAAGTGTGATCTACAAATAAAGAGCACGTTAAGAGGCCATTTCACTGGCCCTGAATGTCAGAGTATTTCAGAATTGTGTTGTGTTGTGTGTTTGTGTATGTGTATACTTGACTTTGCAAAACTGAATTCACATGTTAAAAACCTTTTGAAAAACATGTATTCATGCAGTTACCCAGCCAACATTTATTGAACACCTACCATGTGCTAGATTCCAGGGAGTTAAAAAGAGAGGAGACCAGGCTCCTACCCTGAAAGAGAGCAAGGTCTACTAAGAGAAATCAGGTGGTGATTATAAAACAGTAAGGTAAATGGATTGATAATGATGTGTGGGAATCCAGAGGGGGGATGCCTATCTCCAAAAAGAGATCAAAGAGGAGATCAGATGGCAAATGGTCTTGAGCTCCAGTAGATCACCTTGTTGTCAACGGAAGTTTGCTTTCCCCAGCATCTTCTTACCCAGGAGCTGTCAACTTTGATACATGAGCAACAACCCCTACAGAGTAAATACCCAAGAACCTGGGTTGGCTGGCAGCTTAGGCAACCTCAGACTTGCTGGAAGGGCACTTACTTCATCTTGGCTTCCAAGAAGCAAGATATCTGCTCCAAGTATGGTTTTCTCTCCTAGATTATTAGCCAAGGTCCAGAGATGGTTTTGAGGGGAGAATAACATCCCTGGGGAAGTCAATAACTAACCCATGCTTGAACACTTCCACAGATAGTGCAAACATTTATGCTTACCCTTTCCTCCTTTCCATTCCTCATACAAAATCTTCTCTTTTCCAGATAAACTCATGTTGTCTTTGGCATTGTTAGGAAACCTTTCCGTATTTAGACCCTCAATTTCCCATCTAAATGACTATTTCTTTTGAATACTGTTTTGACTTCCAGTATAAGCTTCCTCTCCTTTGCAGTGGACATGACCCTTTGGGGATCCTGGTGTTACTTAGAACTCAGGTATCAGGTTCTTAAGATCTTAAAGGCCTAATGCAATATCGCTGTAGCTTATCTGGAGTCTGACGTGCCTGTGAGCCATCTGAGTGGAGATGATCAGTAAGCAGGCTGTTGGATAGACAGTATCCAACATTGTATATCCAATATTATTTATTGGCTGGGAGTTGGTAATAGGCCACTGCAAATTAATCTCAAGAGAAAGATTTCACAGAGCATTTATAAATTGAATTATTCCACTAGTTTTCTCTATTTCTTTCTGGAGGCGCTACTCCTATTGCCCTGGTGGCTCACATAACAAAAGAGAAAGGATCTTAGTCTTATCGTGTCCGATGGCCTTGACTCATCTTTGCCATGCCATAATTTGTACAGCAATCAGCTGTCTGTTCAGTCACTATAAGGTAGTATAGTAATGAATGTCCACATTCCTATGTTTCATCCCCGACTTATTATTGTTGATCATCAGAAGCAATTTGTTGGGAATGATATAAAGAATAAGTGAAATCTATTATTTCCAACACCTTGATAGGGATGAAATAACAAATATGTTGATGACCATGAGATTCCTTCTTTGTCTTTGTGCCATAATCACTGATCTCCATTTTTAAAGAACTGCTTTTTCTGAAAGTTCAGATTCCCTCTCTGGAGGAAGATCTTTATAATGATCAGGTTGCTCCAGTGAGGAGGAATAATTTTCCACCCATCCACCTACCTGGCTCATATTCTTTGCTTGTCATCTACCAGAAGCTGGTTCCAACTCTCTTACATAATCCAGCAATAAGTCTCTCCAAAACTGGAGCTCAACTTGGAGTAAAGAGGCCATGGGGATTCGGAGGGGAGAGAGTATTTCTCCTTTTAAACTGTGTCTCCTTGAGGCTTAATCCATGCCTGTTCTGTTCACACTATACCTAGACGTGAGTTTGTGTAGACTAGGTGCTTATTAGTCTACTAGAGGGACCATAACAAAATACCACAGACTGGGTGGCATCAACAACAGACATTTAGTTCTCACAGTTCTGGAGGCTTGAAGTCTAAGATCAGGGTGCTGTCAGGATTGGTTTCTAGTTAGAACTGTCTTCCTGGCTTGCAGATGACTGCCCTCTTTGTGTGTCCTCACATGGTCTTTCCTCTGTGAGTACACGGAGCAGGAGAGATTTTTGGCTTCTCTTCCTCTTCTTATAAGAACACGGTTCCACTGGATTAATGCCCCACTCTTAGGACCCCCTCACTTAACCTTTATTACCTCCTTGTAGGTCCTAATGTTATAGGGATTAAGAAGGAATTATTTAGGTAGATAGCAAGGGCATGGGAGTCCTCAGTAAGGCTTTTCCTTTTAATGAAAAGCAACCCCAAATCATTTTCCAACAAAGAGCAGGCTGTAAGTTGAGCCGCAGACATAAACAAGCTGGGAGCTTGCAGGGCTGAATGCCGGCAGGAACTACCGACTAGACATTTTCCAGATGGTGGCTCCATCTTCCCTTCTCTGTCAGCCACGTGTACAGCAAGAAGCAGACAAGATGGCACCGATCAACTGGAAAGTCCAGTTGCATAAGAAGATTAGGGTAGGGCAAGCAGCCCTTCCCTGAACCATGTGAAAGTCATGCCTGATGGAACCAATCTGTGGGTCCTGCCTAAATCAGATACCACCTTCTCAAACTGGACTATAAAATTCAGTGCATTGGCCTCCAGCCGGCCTTTCTGCTCAGAAATCCCTTCCTCTATAGAGGAAGCTGTTTCTCTTTCTCTTCTCTTATACCTATTAAACCTCCACTCCTAAACTCCCAGTGTTGTCCGTGTTCTAAATTTTCCTGGCGTGGGACAACAAACCCCAGGGGATATACCCTGGGCAAAGTAGCCACTTCACTATTTTCAAATACTGTCATACTGGGCTTCAACATATGAATCTTGTGAGGACACAATTCAGTCCATAACAATACTCCATAAATATGTGTTGAGTATATAGGTTGGTGAATGAAGAAATCTTTATTGATTGAATGAATGAATTAATGAGTGATTTTTGGTATTCTTTTATAAGGAAGGGAGAAAGGACTTGAACAAAGCAAGAAGCTTCTCTGTGACCCCTGAGAGTACCCCTGAGTCCAGAAAGATCCTATAACTTCAACTGGCAGGTCTCAGTATCTCTGTTACCTCCTTTGCTGGAGGCCAGTGTGTCAGTGTAAGAGATTAATGAAGCCACAGGTGTAGGTTTCATCCCACGTGGATCAGTTAACTTTATTCTGAGAAGGGCTATTCCATACCTATAGCCTGCAGGCTTTCGGTGTTAGCCTCGAAACACATCTAATATTAAACAATGAAATAAATGTGAGTTACACATGCATTTAAGAAAGATGAATAAAAACAAGTAAAATAATTACCCAATTTTTGGTGACTCAGTGACAGCAGTCGTAGTGGTGGTGGTTTCATTAAAGAATAAATGCTTGCAGAGTGAAAACTATAAGGAGCACCCCCCGCCCACCACGCAGGTCAAAACCAATCACAGATGAGGCAGGCTCGCTGAGTGCTTTCAACCAGCGCTCACTGTCATACATTTGATTACTGTAGATGTCATGATTTTTTTATACTAATTTGTATGCATTTCTTCACTCATTTTCCAACTCACTTATTCCAGTTTAGAGTCAACGGTGGCCAGACGGAGCCTATCCCAGCAGCTCAGGGCACAAAGTGGGAACCAACCCTGGACAGACGCTCACACCCACATTCACACTCATCCCAGGACCATGTAGACATGCCATGTAACCCAACGGGAACATCTTTGGGATGCAGGAGGAAACTGGAGATCCCAGAGAAAACCCAGGCAGTCATGGGGAGAATGTGCCAACTCCACACAGACAGTGGACCCCCAGGGAATCGATTTCTTTTCTCACTAATGTTATAATAAAATGATGTTGAATGGAATGAAAATATTTGAGGACCTGACGTATATGTTTCTTAGAGAATTTTTTTTTTTTTTTTTTTTGAGAAGGAGTCTCGCTCTTTTGCCCAGGCTGGAGTCCAGTGGCACAATCTCAGCTCACTGCAACCTCTGCCTCCCAGGTTCAAGCGATTCTCCTGCCTCAGCCTCCTGAGTAGCTGCGTCTACAGGCACGTGCCACCACAACCAGCTAATTTTTATCTTTTCAGTAGAGACGGGGTTTCACCATATTAGGCTGGTCTCAAACTCCTAACCTCACATGACCACCCGCCTCAGCCTCCCAAAGTGATGGGATTACATGCGTGAGACACCATGTCCAGCCTCTTAGAGAAAATTTTAAGAATTTTTTAAAAAGAAGACATAAAATCAGCCATAAAATTACTCTACATTTTAATGGATTTATTTTCAAGCTTTTCTTTAACATCCTTGAGTTACATTTACAGAGCTTTTCCATAATATAGATGCATTTTCCCACATTTACACATAGTACTTATAATTTCAAGGTGTGTAATACTGCATCCAGAGGACATGCACACATATGGATACAGCAGATAGCTGATGTATTTCACTTGAGTTTTATCTGGGAAAAGTATCCTTTTATTACAGCATACCCACCAGGTAGTGAAAAGACAATTTGCTTTATCTCAGAGTTTACATACAGTACTGTACGTTTCATTAAGCCAATATCAGCATATCCAAAAGGACACATAATTCAACATGTCTGCTGTTCCTCAGATGGCAAATCCAGGTTCTTTAATGTAAAAGAGAATTTACACTTGGTTAGTTGAAAAATCAATTTTCCTCTTCCCTCTTTTTATTAATCAATGAGAGTTTTATGATGAGATGAATAACACAGAACATCAGCAGCCCTTCCTGTAAAACAGGAGTCCCCAGGACCTAGGCCGTGGACCTGTAGCGGTCTGTGGCATGTTAGGAACGGGACCGCACAGCAGAGATGAGCAGCTAGGAAGCAAAGCTTCATCTGTATTTACAGCACTCCCCATTGCTCGCATTACCGCCTGAATTCTGCCTCCTGTCAGATCAACAGCAGCCTTAGATTCTCGCAGGAGTTCAAACCCTATTGCTCCTTATGAGAATCTATTGCCTGATGATTTGTCACTGTCTCCCATTGTCCCCAAATAGGACCATCTAGTGTGCAGGAAAATAAGTGCAGGGCTCCCACTGATTCTACATTATGGAGAGTTGAATAATTATTTCATTATATATTACAACGTAATAATAATAGCAATAAAGTGCACAATAAATGTAATGCACTTGAATCATCCCGAAACCATCCTCCCCTCCACCTCCCACCCATCACCAATTCCCCACCCCATCCCGAAAGATGGGGAAACCAGTCCCCGGTGCCAAAAAGATTGGCACTGCTGCTCTAAAAGCTTCCTTTGACCGGGTGCGGCGGCTCTTGCCTGTAATCCCAGCATTTTGGGAGGCCAAGGCAGGCAGATCACCTGAGGTCAGGAGTTCGAGACCAGCCTGGCCAACATGGCAAAACCCCATCTGTACTAAAAATACAAAAATTAGCCAGATGTGGTGGTGCGCGCCTGTAATCCCAGCTACTCAGGAGGCTGAGACAGAGAATCGCTTGAACCCAGGGGGTGGAGGTTGCAGTGAGCCGAGATCACACCACTGCATGCCAGCCTCAGTGACAGAGCAAGACTCTCTTATTTATTAAATAAATAAATAGAAAACCTTCTTCATTATTACTTCTCGAACACACTGGTCTTCCCATCAAGCTCTCCCTGTTCAGGGTATCGGTCAGCTTGGTTCCAGGCTTTCTCAGACCTCGTTCCTTTCTCTTAGTAATTCCATTCCTCATACCCTGAGCTACCAAATGTGGATTTTCTAACAAATGCATTTTCCCAGTTATTATTTATTTCAATTTTATAGTCTAATAAATATTGGTAGGAAATTCACAGAAACTCCTAGGATTCTCCATGAGAGTGGCATATCTTTTTCTCACTTTGCTTCTGCCTCTACAATATATTTATGCTGGCTCTGGATCGTGACAGACTTGATGTCCTCTGGATGGAAATTTAGGGTATGGAAAATGAGAACAAGTTAGGCCAGGGAAGGAAGAAGGGAACCAGTTTTTACTGAATGCTGACTATAATGTTCTAGATACTGAACGAAGTGCTCTGTATACTTTACTATATTTAATCCTAATCCTATGGGGTAGGTATTATATTTTTTAAATGAGGAAACTAAGGGTAGGGGTAAGAAGGGAGCACAAACCATATACTAGTTTCTGTGATAGGTACAGAGCATTGGTTATTTAATCTTCACAACACAACCTTACTTTTTTTTTTTTTTTTTTTTTTTTGAGATGGAGTCTCACTCTGACGCCCAGGCTGGAGTGCAGTGGTGCGATCTCGGCTCACTTCAACTTCTGTCTCCCGGGTTCAAACGATTCTCCTGCCTCAGCCTCCCAAGTAGCTGGGATTACAGGCACAGGCCACCACACTCAGCTAATATTTTGCATTTTTAGTAGAGATAGGGGTTCACTGTGTTAGCCAGGATGGTCATGACCTTACTTTTTAAGAAGTGGTGATTCTTAAAAAGTTTAACAAATGTCAGACAGAATGGGGTTCTAATACAGTTTCGTATGCCTCCCAAACCTATGTCCTTTTTCAGCTTAACATGCAGCCTGCCAGCTGTACTCAGCTGATACAGATGTTAAAATTTCAAAAAGGCAGGGTGGGCTATTTGATTTCTGGATTCAGAGTATGTAGTGCTCACCATTACACCATGGCACCTCACATGAGCAATTTCATTTCTTTTTTTTTTTTGAGATGGAGTCTCACTCTGTCACCCAGTCTGGAGCGCAGTGGCGCGATCTCAGCTCACTGCAACCTCTGCCTCCCAGGTTCAAGCAGTTTTCTGCCTCAGCCTCCCAAGTAGCTGGGATTACAGGTGCATACCACCATGCCCAGATAATTTTTGTGTTTTTAGTAGAGATGGGGTTTCATCATCTTGGCCAGGCTGGTCTTGAACTCCTGACCTCGTGATCCATCCCCCTTGGCCTCCTAAAGTGCTGGGATTACAGGTGTGGCCACCACGCCTGGCCGAGCTATTTAATTTGTTGAAGCAATTAAAACTTAAGCACTTTCTTTTTTTTTTTTTTTTTTTTTTTTTTGAGACGGAGTCTCGCTCTGTCGCCCAGGCTGGAGTGCAGTGGCCGGATCTCAGCTCACTGCAAGCTCCGCCTCCCGGGTTCACGCCATTCTCCTGCCTCAGCCTCCCGAGTAGCTGGGACTACAGGCGCCCGCCACCTCGCCCGGCTAGTTTTTTGTATTTTTTAGTAGAGACGGGGTTTCACCGTGTTAGCCAGGATGGTCTCGATCTCCTGACCTCGTGATCCGCCCGTCTCGGCCTCCCAAAGTGCTGGGATTACAGGCTTGAGCCACCGCGCCCGGCCCAAAACTTAAGCACTTTCAAGTCTAAAAACTTATTTTGAAATACAAACACTTTTGAGCAAATAAGAAAACACAGTATACATATACATTCTTGCTCCTTGTAGATACCTTTTCTTAATGAATTTTTACCTTACCCTCAATCCCTTTAAAGCCTATGCTAGGTAGGCTTCAGAGAAATGCTTTCTGTTTTCTTTAGCCTCACTTTCATTTGAATCCTCTAGCAGCTTCTCAGTGACTCTGACTCACTTATTACAAAATGCCCTCCTCCCTCCTGAATGAATTGGGCTTAATCTCTACATGTTAAATCCCCGTGTGTGGGCACCCATGCCAGCAGCCATTTCCCTTCACACTGTCCTAGACTACTCTCAATGAGATTCATGGAACTGCCATACCTTTTTTTTTTTTTTTTTAAGACAGAGTCTCACACTGTTGCCCAGGCTGGAGTGCAATGGTGCGATCTCAGCTCACTGCAATCTCTGGTTCCCAGATTCAAGCCATTCTCCTGCCTCAGCCTCCCGAGTAGCTGGGACTACAGGTGCATGCCACCATGCCGGGCTAATTTTTGTATTTTTAGTAGAGAAGGGGTTTCCCATGTTGGCCAGGCTGGTCTTGAACTCCTGACCTCAGGTGATCTGCCCGCCGCAGCCTCCCAAAGTGCTGGGATTGCAGGTGTGAGGCACCGTGCCTGGCCTTTCATATCTTTAATGACTCTTTCAACCTAAAGACTTTTCAAATACCCTTTTTCTTTGAGTCGGCCTTGCAAACCACCCCTCCTGCCTAATTTTAACTTTGTAAGTAAAAGAAAGCTCCTTCAAGTTATACAACAAACTTGTTGCCAGAAATTCAACAGGTAATAATTTGCTTTATTCTACTGATAATTTTGTTCCTGCAGTATTTAGGTTTATAAGAGAACATAAGCTTTTGTATTTCCTCTGTGCAATTTTAATCTAGGGGTAACAAGCCTTTTGCCTAAGAAAATAACTCTTGCATCCACCATGTGGTTAGACACCTGGCATTTCTCTAGCAAATTGTAAAGTGTTGCTTTCTGGATTAAAAGATGAGACTTAAAATGCAAATACCCTAGAGAGAAGTCACATTTACTAAATTAGACTTATGCTATCCTGCAAATGATTGATTTAAAAGTCTCTCCCAAAAGGAGATTGAGATATCGAGGCATAGGAGAGAGGATGAAAGATCCCAGTGTTCAAAAGCAATGAATAAGAAGTAGGACCTAGCCCCTGCTCCGAAGGTGGCCCTCAGAGCACTTTGATTCTTCCTCTTTCAAGTCTGGTCTTTCAGAAAATATTTACTATGGAAGTCACATTTTACGCTGAGTGTAAGTTCAAAAGTCAGTGTGAAAATCTTGGGTGGTAAAAATCTCTCTTGAAAATCTCCCCTAAAGTGCAGTTCCATACTGCTTCTCAAGAAGTCCAGCATTGCCAGTTCTTCCTTGAGCTTTATCAAATACACCAGTGCTATTGCCTCAACTGAGTTCCAGCTTGTTTGTTTGCATTTAGGGGCTACATGCATGAAAAATTGCACACCTAGAAGTACATTCAATGCAGCCCGACGTTTCAAACTACAAGAGACACAGGAAAGTGAAGCCTAACCCAGGAAATAATAGATTCTCAGTCTTGTTTCATGCTTGTGCTGGGACATATAGATGCTCAGGAAAGGAATGCTGGAGAGAATTTTACACAGTATTTAATTTATTTTCTCACTCATATTTATTTATTTTTCCTTATAGTTGAACTTGCACAAATTAAAGTCATGTTATTGAACTCCCTTGCATATTCGTCCAGATGTCCAGCTCTTGGGTGCTATCTTAACCTCATGTTACCATTGGAGAGGAGATGGCAGAAGAGCAGGGTAGAGTGGAGCCCTTTGATTCTAGTCCAGAAAAATGAGAGCAGATCACCAATTTGGGTCTTATATAAGGTGATATGCCAGGTGAATAAACTAGTCTCCATTTTGATGATCTCTCTCTCTCTCTCTGACATTCTCTCTCTCTTTCTCCAGGCTGGTCCATTCAGGTCCAGGGAAGGGATCACCCCAGACTGGTGTGGATTTGTCCTTTGCAACGCGAACTGGTACCAGGCAAGGGATTGAAACACATCTCTTCAGAGCAGAGACCAGCAGGGACCTCTCCCACTGGACAAGGAGCATAGTACAGGGTTGCCACAATTCTGCCGAACTCATTGCTGAAATCAGCACTGGTGAGTACTGCAGTGGGCTACTGAGGACACACTGTTAGGGGAAGATGAACCCTCTACTCCACTGGGGCCTTAAAGTAGTTTTCATCACTGGCCTCTGGGGATAGTTAAAATTCCAGAAGCAAATTTAAATTCTTCTACATTAAGGAAGTCTATGCCCTACTAAAATGTAACCTAGAGCTTTGATTATAAAAAGACGTATCCTATCTTCATTCAAGAAATTTTGGTAAATTGGATAGTCGGTTACAGTTCTCCCACCTATAACCTCTGGGTGGCTTCCTGGAGGAATGAACTTTGAGGCATGAATGAGCAGTGTTCTTGGTTACAAACAGCAGAAACTGATTCTGAGTAATCTATCACAGAATAAAATTATTGGAAATATCTTAGGCAGTTAATAGGATTGATCAGAAAACAGGTGTGTGAGTCTGTTTGGCCTGCTATAAAGAAATGCCTGAAGCTGGGTAATTTATAAAGAAAAGAAGTTTACTTTGGCTCCCAGTTCTACAGACTGTACAGGAATCATGGTCCTGGCATCTGCTTCTGGTGAGGGCCTCAGGAAGCTTCCCATCATGATGGAAGGCAAATGGGAACTGGCATATCACATGGCAATGGAAGACAGGAGAGAGAGAGAGAGGAGAGGAAAGTGCCGCACTATTTTAAACAATCAGGTCTCTCATGAATTCAAAGCAAGAGCTCACTCTTTACTGAAAGGAGGAGGGAACCAAGCTATTCATGAAGGATCCACCCCCAAGACCCAAACACCTTCCACCAAGCCCCACCTCCATACCGGGGATTACATTTCAGCATGAGATTTGGAGGGAATAAAACATCCAAACCATATCAACTAGAGACCCAGGGCAGTAAAAAAGAGCAGGAGCCAAAGGCATCGTGGTGGCGATAAGCAGAGCAAAGGTACAGTTCTGGGAAGAGTGACCGGTGCCCCTGCCCTGGTGTGAATGAAGAGGCAGAGACAGAATGGAAGTGCTGAGTGAGTACAGGCCACACCCACACAGAGCTCTTTGAAAGGGCAAGTCGGTGGTAGAAACGGGAGATGTGTGTGGAAGGAAGAACGCTTCTATAGTACAGTATGTATTAAAGACCTGCTATATGCCAGGCATTTAATGTGTCAGTAGTTTCATACTTTGAAAAACAAACTTTTTTGTTTTGGGGGGTGGGTGGAGTTTTGCTCTTGTCACCTGGGCTGGAGTACAATGGCGAGATCTCACTGCGACCGCCACCTCCCGGGTTCAAGCAATTCTCCTGCCTCAGCCTCCTAAGTAGCTGGGATTACAGATGGGGAGGCAGTGCTATCAGTACAATCTCTGTGCCACTGTCCTTGGACATCCTTGAATGGGAGGGCTGGCAGAGGGCAGGGTTCAGGGACTGTTCCCAGAAGGAGTTATAGACCTGTTAGAGGAAAAGATGAGCCCTAGTTACAAGTCGAAAGATATCTGCAAGTCAGTCAGGAGAAAGGGCATATGTTTTAATCAGAGCTCTGATTAAAATCCACCGCATTCTGTGAGCAATGGAGATCTCTATTTCTTCCCCAAAACTTTGAAGGCCTCCCCACCTACTGTCATTATCGTGAGGTAGGAAAGTTGAGCAATTCTGTGCCCAGCTCCTTCTCCACATCCCTCCTTGTCCTGAGTGCCAGACCCAGAAGGAACACAGGGCAGAGTGCAAAGAACTTGAATTTTGAAAGCCAAACAACCTGGACTGGTGACGTGTTCATGTCTCTGAGCTTTCCTTTTTCCACCTATAATATCGGGCTGTGTTCAGGCTTCAGAAGTTCGAGGCTGGTCTCGAACTCCTGACCTCAAGTGATCTGCCCGCCTCGGCCTCCCAAAGTTGGGATTACAGGTGTGAGCCAGTGTGCCTGCTGGCCTTATTTAAATCAAAGTTCTGTTTTTTCTGGCTTGAGACAAGGCCTACAGGGCCATTGGAAGGCAAGTACACCTATAGACCTGTGTGTTCTTAGATGGCTAGATAGGGACTAGTAGATCCCAGCAAAAGGAATTTCTTCCCTTTTTTTTTTCCTTAATTCTATGGGGCTTTTAAAATTACAACACCAAAATAAATCCATTGCGTGGAGCAAATGATGTACAGCAAGTTCTCAATCAGTAAAGCCCTTGCTCTTACGCCTCCAAGCCCCACCCCCAGCAGGGAGTGTCCTGGTTTCCCTGCAGAACTTTTAGATGTAGATCAAAACCTTAGCCAATTTACTTGTCAGGGTCTGTTAAATGTGGTGTTTTGTGAAGCAAAAAAAATCCAATCTGATCTGTAATAACCTTTTTCAGAACTCTTTGATCAAGAGTTTTAAACATTCACGAGTCTTCCTAAATAGGAGTTAGGATGCTGTGGCAGTTCCCGTGCCCAGCCCGCCCATAAGCTTAAAGAGCAGGACGCTTTTCCTAAACATAGTGAGAATCCCAGGTAAAAGCTGGCAGCGCACCTGCTCAAGAGGTTTTTGCTTTGTGCCTTTGGATCAGAGGGCACCATGTGGATGCCACCCCTGAGATTCCTGGATGCCACACCCGGGGTGCTCTTCATGGAAGATGCCACATCTGAGGTCTGTCAGCAAGAGCAGCTTTTCCAGGATCCAAGATCATCAGGGAAATTAAAAGAGCACCCCTCTCAATTTCTAAAATGAGATTTGTTAGACTATTAAATATTAGACTATTTCTAAACTACTCATTCCTGACTTACGTATTTACATTAGTTAATGTTGATAATATCATGGGTGTATGCTGTCTTCTTTCACCAGGTGGTAGATATCATTTGTGTGTGTGTGTGTGTGTGTGTGTGTGTGTGTGTGTGTGTGTTGATGATGATGATAAAGGATGGTGATTCAAAGGTGTCTTTATTCATTTAAAAAAAAATTTATTTTTTTTTTGAGACAGAGTCTTGGTCTGTCACCCAGGCTGGAATACAGTGGAGCGATCTTGACTTACTGCAACCTCTGCCTCCTGGGTTCAAGCCATTCTCCTGCCTCAGCCTCCAGAGTAGCTGGGACTACAGGCACACACCACCACGTCTGGCTAATATTTGTATTTTTAGTAGAGATGGGGTTGCACCATATTGGCCAGGCTGGTCTCGAACTCCTGACCTCAAGTGATCTGCTCGCCTCGGCCTCCCAAAGTTGGGATTACAGGTGTGAGCCAGTGCGCCTGCTGGCCTTATTTAAATCAAAGTTCTGTTTTTTCTGGCTTGAGACAAGCCCTGTAGGGCTGTTGGAAGGCAAGTACACCTATAGACCTGTGTGTTGTTAGATGGCTAGATAGGGACTAGAACGCAGATAACATTCAGTAGATCCCAACAAAAGGAATTTCTTCCCATTTTTTTCCTTAATTCTATGGGGCTTTTAAAATTACAACACCAAAATAAATCCAAAGAGAATATTTTCATGAAAAATGACTATATTTTTATTTTAGTAAGAAATTTGTAGCTGATCGCTGGGACTGAGGAGGCATGAAGTGAGTGATTGGGAAAATGGATTGATCGCCATGGTTCATACTTGTCTCTTTTTCTCTGTTTCTCTCTCTTTCTCTCTCAGCTTGCACCTACAAAAACCAGGAGTGCCGTTTGACCATACATTATGAGAATGGATTTTCTATTACCACTGAACCACAGGAGGGTGCCTTTCCCAAGACCATCATACAGTCTCCTTATGAAAAGCTCAAAATGTCTTCAGATGATGGAATCAGGATGCTGTATTTAGATTTTGGAGGCAAAGATGGAGAGATTGTAAGGGTACTTTTCTTTAGACCATGTGATTTCATATATTAATATTTCATTATGCAACAGAATGCTGCCTTACTCTTATTCAGCATTTGACTGCTAATGATGTACTTGCAAGCCCATGTTTTATTTGATCCTTGAAATACAGCGATTAGGTTCAATTATTTCAAAGTTCTTTTCTTCGGTCTCATTTTCCATTAGAAGACTACATAAATATTTGAGTCAAAGGAAAGTTTCCTTTATAAAACTAGATTAAATTCTTATCAAATAGGGTCTCACCAGCTTAAAAAATGTACCCTGCAGTTTTAAAAAGTATCAAGCATCTCATATAACCTTGGCATTGTGCTAGATGTTAGGGATGCAGCGAACTAAAATACATGGTCCCTACTATCAGGGAAGTCTCCGAGGAGAGAACAGAGAGCAAAGAGACAGGAGGGGCCAGATGAGCAGCAGAGCAAGAGGGCAGCAGGAAAAGAAAAGAAACTGATCAACTCCACTGGAGTGGAGAGAGGGCCAGAGGAGGGCACAGAAGCATGGAGCTGATGTCAAACAATATGCAACAAAATTAGCAAATTTATCCGTGAAAGTAACATATGTCTCATCTCAATGCAAGTAGTCCATGCGTTGAAATTCATCATTTCCTGAGATGGTTTCTGCCTGCCATAATGAAAAAGTATATGACTTCACTTGCACAGAAGGGTGAGAATTGCACATTCTTATACTCTCTAGCTAGCAAGTGTCATCCTTGGCATTTCAGGAAAACATAGCATCTCATTTAAGCTGTCAAATGTAGAACTTCAAAGAGGACTTTGATTTTGTGATGACTAGTCTCTGTTTAGGTCCTCCCTAGCCACTGGGTTACTCAATGAATTTGTTGGCTTTCAGGAAGAAAACGGCAGAACACACTTAACAGACCGTAGGGACTTTTTATCTCAAAATTGCAGCCCCACTCTTCTAAATGATGCCATACTTCTGGTACCAAGACAGTACCAGATTTCTTGCCATGAGTGCCATAGGCAGCCACGATGGAGGCCATTCCCCTTGGCTGACACTTGGTTTGCTGACATTCACTTTCTGAGAGTTATTTCTAGCCAAGCATTTTTCTAACTTTTAAAATGGATCTACAGAATTTTTATCAAATGTTTGTTTGTTTGTATGTTTCAATCAGTAGGTTCAGTGTGAGGCACCCACTTGGAAATAAAGTAGTGACTTGAAAGTCCATTTTACTAAGAATATTTCTAATTCAGTTGTTGCTCTATCAATCACCCATCGTGTGCCTTTTCCTAAAGGTGACTACTCTCTAGCAAAGTGGAAAAGAACAAGAATCAGTCTCCTGCTTTATCCTTGGCTTAAAAATTCAAGGCTATTTTTGCCCATGAGGAAAATCACTTATGTCTAAATTTCAGCCTTTCTGCCTGTAATTACAGCCTGACTTGGAAGATTTAGGAAGAACTGATTTTTACTGCCAGTACATTTAGTTGACAAGCTCAAATTCAGACACAGCCTCCTTCCCCTCTACCCCCTATGTCTGTTTAAGCAATCCTGGAAGTGGGCCACAGACCTTCCCAGTGTGGAGGGGGAAGGGAGCAGAGATGAGCTGTAGGAAATGCAATAAACTGAGGGTCAAGACCTGTGTTCTCTTTCTGAGTCTGCAACAAACTCACCAACTCTCTTGGGAAAGTCCTTTCATTGCTTTCTATCTCAGTCTCCCATCCATAAAATACACGGATTGAAGTAGCTAATCTGTAATGTCTCTTTCAAAAGTTTCCTTCTGTGTTAGTGACATAGAATGTTGTGGTTAAGCCCTGGCTCTGGCATTAGACAGAGTCCGTGCTTTTCATTTACTGTAAGATCTATATTTTAGAAAGTTTCATAACTTCCCTGAATCTTAGTTTCCCTATATAAAAAAATGGAGATAATAACAATAGCTTCCTCATCGTCATGCTGTGAGAGAGAATTAAATAAGATAGTGGATAGAAGATATTTAGCACAGTACCTGGCTCGTAATGAGTACCACCTTAACTTTGGTAGCTATAATATGCTCAGGTGGTTGTGATTCTCCAACATTGTCATCATCAGAACAAAACTGGGGACAGCAGAAGAGAATTGAGAACAGCTCTCCCAATTTCCCTAAATTAGGTCAGGTGATAAAATTCAACTTCTGAAGGACTCTCCTGCTCAGACTGTATGTCTTGTGTGTGCCAGGTTCTCAAGGAACACATCAAGAGGCATAAGACTTCAGATGGTGCCTTCCCAGAGATGTGGCATACGTGCTTAAACAGTTCAAGACTGAGGATGGTGACAACACAGCTGCTTAGCATGGGTTCTGTGTTTTAGTTTATGAGGAAGTTTCACATATAGTAGCTCCATTAATACTCAAATGACTGTGAATTAGTAAGACTGAGAAGAATTTTAAGAGACTTATCCAAGATTGTACGTATGAAAAGCATCAGAACCAGGATTCAAACCTAATCTTCAGATGTGAAATTTAGTACTGCTTCATACTGTATCAAATCCAACATGAATGAATATCACTCACTATTGTGGTACCAAAAATAAATGGCTTAGACAGTGAAGAAGGACAACATCAATATTTATGGTATTCGTATATCTAAATTTCACAGGACCTATTTTGGAAAAAAGATATATGAGATGTAAGGAATAAGTTCAAAGAGTTGTTCCTTTATCTCATTGAAGGGCAATGATTTTATTTTATTTTATTTTATTTTTACTTTTTTATTATTATTATACTTTAAGTTCTAGGGTACATGTGCACAACATGCAGGTTTGTTACATATGTATACTTGTGCCATGTTGGTGTGCTGCACCCATCAACTCATCAGCACCCATCAACCAGTCATTTACATCAAGTATAACTCCCAATGCAATCCCTCCCCACTTCCCCCTCCCCATCTTAGGCCCTGGTGTGTGATGTTCCCCTTCCCGAGTCCAAGTGATCTCATTGTTCAGTTCCCACCTATGAGTGAGAACATGCAGTGTTTGGTTTTCTGTTATTGCGATAGTTTGCTGAGAATGATGGTTTCCAGCTGCATCTATGTCCCTACAAAGGATACAAACTCATCTTTTTTTTATGGCTGCATAGTATTCCATGGTGTCTATGTGCCACATTTTCTTAATCCGGTCTGTCACTGATGGACATTTGGGTTGATTCCAAGTCTTTGCTATTGTGAATAGTGCCGCAATGAACATACGTGTGCATGTGTCTTTATAGCAGCATGATTTATAATCCTTTGGGTATATACCCAGTAATGGGATGGCTGAGTCATATGGTACTTCTAGTTCTAGATCCTTGAGGAATCACCATACTGTTTTCCATAATGGTTGAACTAGTTTACAATCCCACCAACAGTGTAAAAGTGTTCCTATTTCTCCACGTCCTCTCCAGCACCTGTTGTTTCCTGAGTTTTTAATAATTGCCATTCTAACTGGTGTGAGATGGTATCTCATTGTGGTTTTGATTTGCATTTCTCTGATGGAGGGGCAATGATTTTAGAGCATAATTGCTCCAATCAACACTTAAAAGCAGGAAGTGCATATAGATTCATTTGATGTGCAAATCACTCATCTACATCAAGCATTAATTTAAAATCGCTCATGCTCTCTTCTTTTTAAATTTCAGCAACTGGACCTTCATTCCTGCCCCAAACCAATTGTTTTCATCATTCATTCCTTCCTGTCAGCTAAGATTACAAGACTGGGCTTGGTGGCCTGAAGACAGGGGCGACTTGCCTTTGAGAAAAGAAGGGCTGCAATGCCACCAGAGAACGTGACATCAGACACCATCTGTAGTGAGCAGTGCACCAGATGTAGCGTGCTACAGTCAGCTTTAGCTCTCAAGAGTCATATGTAACTGTCCCAGACTCCTCTATCAGTTTCAGCAACTACAAGGGATACCCTGCGAAAGTACCGTGAGAAATATCAGAGTAAAACTTTCTAGAACAGTACAAGGTTAAAGAGGTGAGGTGATGGGAAACACACAGCATAGCTTTGAAATAATGACAACAAGGACATGACCATTAGAACAGCATGTGCAGATCTTAATCATCCCAGTTCCTAGGTAACTGGTTCACCAGGTACACAAGGCCCAAATAGTTGAGAAATGGACATTTTTACCTACTCCTCCTAGCCCCTATGCCCAGTAACAATGATCCCTTTTTTTATTGTGATTTATTTCCTAATTCTTGCTGAGTTGACTTTCACTTGTAGGAAAATATATTTCAAATAGAAACCCACCTTCTATTTAAGTATGAAGCAGCTGTCACTTTTTAAACACGAATTATCTTTCAATAGTGTAGAATGATTCCAAAGTGTCCCCATTAGCATATACTGAGCAGGAATTAAATAAAGCATCAGATACTGATCTGAGCTGTAAGCTAGTAGAATCTGAGCCAAAGTAGACTGCTTAAATTGATAAGCTTTGCTAAAGAGTTGTATGCACAAAGGATTATTAATTCTGGGACTACACTCACACCAAGATCTGCTGTCTTGTAGCCAAGAATTACAGCTTTATTTATAGAGAGTGAATTATGGGTATTTTTTCAGAAAAGATTGTCATCTGATACACATATAAAACTCACATTGTTGGAGTTAACTAATTATCCCTATTTCATGGTTTTCAGTGGAAATAGTAAGCAACTTACTGACCCTTGTTTTTGCCTGTGCTTGTATGCATGCATTTTCAAGCAAGTAATAGAGCAGCCTCATTTAATTCTGGACAATGCTGGGTTTTGCATATAGACTGACTGCTATAATCAAATCTATTGATAATATCTGCAGTCCTTTCAGAATTCCAGGGAAATAATATAACGACCTGATATTTTTCTACAGGAATATTTTCAGACATAGCACATTACTGATTTAATGCTTTTGCTTTTATCTTTCAAATCAAATTCGCTAAAAATAACACCTATTGATTTTGAAGTCACTTTTCTCAAACTTTGAAAATGAGCTCTAGGATCTCTATAAACATTTCGAACACTTTTCCTGTAGTTTACACAGACAGACATCTATTGTTAGACCTGTGTGTTTTAAAGAATCATACGTTAACAAATACCCATGCAAAGAGCTTCAAAAAGTGAAACCGTGCTAAAGGAACATGATTTTACTCACTCAGACATATTTGTTTATTGAATTGCAAAGTTTTATTTTAAATCAGCATTTCCCCAAAGAATATATCATATGACGCTAGGTTCTAAGGGGCTTGACCGAGTGGTGTTTTGCTGGGGGGAGGTAGGGGTTTGTTAATACACTTGACTGAGCTGAAAAATGTTAAACAGATTTCACAATTGCCTCCTTGAAGATTTTAAAGTTCATTGTGATTCTTCAAGGGGAAATCTGGTGAGCCATTTCTCACACTTACCTACGGGACTCCTTTCTAATGGAGCATCTTGTGAAGCTAGTGGGTTTTGTTTTGTTTTTTTAATGCTTTAGAAAACACAGCTTTAGGATATTGACTTTTTGTTTGTTTCTATTTTCAAATGCTGAAAAGTCAAGTCCCAGCTTGAATACTATAGAAAAGCTTTGATTCATTTGTAAATTATATTGCACTTTCACTATATATTTTCAAAATCACTGGAATGTTGTTATACAAGAGAATTATAATTGTGTATTGTAAATAACATATTAAAATACATATATTAATGCCAATAGTTAAATTCAACAATATGTAATCTAAGGTGCTCGGTTCTACATGAAGTATGAGTTAACTGCTCATAATTAAGTTGCCAAGATTCTATTATATATTTATAGACAAATTAAAATGATCATAATTACAAATATGATTTCCTTATCACTTAAGTTTTGGACTGATTAATATCTGTGTGAGGGTCAATGGAAACTACATTCTCTACATTTATAAACATTTAATTATTTATATTTTAGGAAAATATATTTGAATAAAATTAATGCATTTTCTGGAGTAAATTAAAATGTTATTAGCAAGAAATAGAAAATTTGACTAAGATAATTGTGTATATGAATCATTTTTCCCCCCAAGTTAAAATGTATCATAATAGAGAGGCTCTAATGAATCAATTTCCAATATTCATTTTTTTCTCATTTTGAATTCAAGTTACAATGACTTTACACTGTAGATTTTAATCTTGCCTGATGTGTGCTGGTGTGTATGACACAAACTCGTATGTCTGGATCATGCTTGGGTACAGTCAATGAATCAATTTTTTGTCCAATTTGCTCTGTGCTCAATCCCATGAATTATTAAATTTACAATGTTTGTCCCCAAATGAAAACCAATATAAATGAATGATGTTTTAATCTGTACTTTATGGGAAGCTGCCTATTTGTCAGTAGATGTGGTTGAGTCCCCTGGTGCGGTGACATCCTTTTAAGCCATCTCATAGGGATTTAAAGATGGCCAATAAGAATATAGATACTGGTTTTTCTTTCTCTTACTTGAACTAAGTAGGAGAAACCAAACCATAAACCTATTACAAACTACCGAGGCAGAGGCATTTACTTAATTCATCAACTAGTGCAATTAAAACCCTGAAAACACATGTTCCTTGTTGACTCTGCTTGGTTGAAGCAGGAAAGAGTGGTTTTGATGGTCAGAAAGTTTTAAAATTAATGGGCAGGGCCTTTCTGGCCCCTGTGTTACAAATGCATTAGATATTCCATCTTGAGGGGATTACAGTAGGAGGCTACAGTGAGGGGGTAATTTTTGGATGTATCTGGACTTAAAAAAAAATGTGCCTATATTTATAGCACCATGAATATTATGTAAAATTTATATATGAATTAAATAAATATTCACCTCTGATTTCCAGTGCAGAAGTTTATATGATATTCTAAATATACAATACGGTGACCTGGACAGTGGTTTTACAATACTCATAGAAGAGCATGGGAGTATGAAGGCAAGTCTTGCTATTCTCTTCCATCAAGTGCTGAAGGATAAGGGGGATGCCACCAGCAACACATTTGTGTGTTCACTTATTTTTACTTTTCTGAATTCATTTAAAAATATATAGGTTTGGCTGCGCACAGTGGCTCATGCCTGTAATCCCAGCACTTTGGGAGGCTGAGGCGGGCAGATCACCTGAGATCAGGAGTTTGAGACCAGCCTGGCCAACATGATGAAACCCTGTCTTTCCTAAAAATGCAAAAATTAGCCAGGCCTGGTGGCACGTGCCTATAATCTCAGCTGGAGGCTGAGGCAGGAGAATCGCTTGAACCCAGAAAGCGGAGGTTGCAGGGAGCCGAGATCATGCCATTGCACTCCTGCCTGGGTGACAGGAGCAAGACTCCATCTCGGATAAAAAAAAAAAAGTGTTTTTTCTTTTTCCCACTGCAGCAAAGTTTAACAGATCCCTAAAATATTAATATTGTCCCCAAATTATTAAGTTGAATATAGTTTCAGGATGGGTCTTCACCCAGGGCTTAGGGCTCCCATTTTTAACTAAGTTTTCATGGGATTTGACACATACACCAAGCTCCAAATACACAACTTCTCTGTTGTACTAAAATTTGGTTTGTGTTTAAGTTGCTTGTAATAAACGTCATGGACTGGGGTTTCAAAGTCTTTTTCCTAGTTGAAACTTTAGTAATATTAAGATTAAATTTAGAACCATAGAATCACAATTTTGAAGAGATCTTAGAGGCTCTCAACCATATTTTAGCCCAAAGTTTATTATTTATTTCTTTTTTTTTTTTTTGAAGGAATGAAGGGCTTTATTGAAAACGAAAGTACACTCCACAGCGTAGGCCTGAGCATAGGGGGTCAAAGGCTCTGTTACAGAGTTTTTGTGAGTTTAAATACCCTCTACTTGGGGTACGTCCTATGTAAATGAAGAGGATGAAGTAAAGTTACAAGGTGTATGCCCTATGGAGAGGCTATTTCCTGTTACAGCTGAAGTGTGAATTAGCCTTATGTTCTCTGCCTCCAGACTCTATTTTCCTGCCTCATCTCTCCACTTAGAGATGTGATCCTCATAAATCTTTACGGGAGGCAGAGGGACCGATGGTGTTTTTTTCTGTAACTGCTTCATGCTGACTTGAGGCGTAGTCTCTACCTATCGGGAATCACAGAACTCTTCTCTCACACTGCTCTATCTAGTGGAAGCAGGGTAGTTTCTTGATGGCCAGGGGCGATGTCTTCACCTGGAACTGGCTGGAGCCTTTGTTGCACGATCACCTGAAGCTTGATGGTCTCTCAGGGGTTCCAATGGGTGCACAGTTCCAAAAGTGTGGCGGGACCCTTCTCAGTTGCAACACCACGAACCTAAAGCTCAAGGTCCCGAAGTTTTTGTTGTAGTGTGGATGGCAAGGACAGTCGTCCTTTGATGTTTCCAGAAGATTCAAACTGTAAAAAGTTTTCTTTACCCTATTATTTCAACAGTACTAACTGAAGGTATATGATTTGCTAGTAATGTAGCAACATTGTATATACATGTAAAAATGAATATAAACCAATTGAAACTTTTTTAATATAAACCAATTAAAACTTTTTAAAGTTTGTGCCACTTAAAGTCATCCCGCACATACACCATGGCCCAGGTACTACATCTTTGGAAACACTGACCTTGTATAATATTACATTAAACTCAGGAATCTCTTCCTGAACATCCCTTGAAATTATTCATCCAGCCTGAAATTGAAAATGTCCAGGTATGGGAGAGAAGTACCTCATCTCCCCAGGTAGGTCATTCCATTGCTGGATGGGTAGAGATGTTTGAAAGTTCTTACACTGTTAGAGCCAAAACTTCTGGCAGAAGTGGGAGATGGTGAAAAATAAGAAAGCCCTGTGGGGACAAGAGGCAGGATAGGAAACTGACACACAATCAGACCATCCATTGCCTGTTGGCAGCGTGGTCAGGAAAAGGCATCCTACGGACAAAGCCCCTCCCGCTGACTCTGATCTCAGAGGTAGCCACACTCCTGCTCTCATGCTTGGCCTCATGGCTGTGATTCTGCCTTGGCTTGGACCATGGCCTGGGAATGTTGAAAGAAAACGTAAGGTCAGAGGATCACTTGAGGCCAGGAGTTTGAGAGTTTGAGACCAGCCTGGATAAAATAGCGAGACTCCATCTTTAAAACAAAACAAAACAAAATAAAACAAAAAAACAAACAAAACAAATTTCTATCTGCCTAACTTTCAGTCATGACCATGGTTCTACCCTAGAAAATACTGGAAGTCCAATTTCCTGTCCACATGAATATCCTATATAAAAAGACAAGTCAAGGCTGGAAACTACTAAGTAATGTAAAATGATCTGAAAATGGTTTTCAATAGGGCATTTAAAGTTCATTTTCATCTTTAAAGAACTACAGTTACCAAGATTAAAACCTTCTACAATACTTAGTGGTAAGATATCTTGCAATAATTGAGAGAGCAATTTGGCAATATCTACACAAATTTAAAAATACATGTACCTTTTGACTTGTGGGAATTTACTCTAGAGATATAACTCTATGAGTGCACAAAGGCGAATGTCTAAAGATCATCTCTGCAGTGTTGCTTGCAACAAGACCATTGAAAAAGTCAATGTGACTATCACTAGCTAAATAAATCCTGGCACAGAAGTATGCTTGAACATTCTGCAACTGTTACAAAGAATGGTCCATCTTTAAGTGCTAATATGGACAAAATCTCTAAGTGCGAGCTCTGCGAGGTGCATATCTCCCGTTTTTTGTGTTTTTAAATGGCTCTCCAGAAGAGTCAAAGTACACCCTCCACACACCCCATGGGGGCATTTTGGAAGTCTGTGGTAATGCTATTTGGTTGTCACAATAACTGGGGGAAGGGGGAACATTATTGGCATTTAATGAACAAGACCCAGAGTTCATAGATATAATGCTAATGACAGCCGTACATCCAATGGAACCATTTCCCACACAATTTTTGAGTGTCCTGGGTTATTTGTGTTGGTGAAAAACCTATTTGATAATCCAAGCCTAGACCCTGACTACCTTTTATGTATGAAAACATTTTGACAGATTCAATATATTCTGACTTTTCTAGATATGCAACTACCAAATATATGAAAAAAAGATTGTGTTTCGTTTTACTCAGGTCATTATCAAAAGGTATTAACATTTTATAAAAACAAGTCTGTGTGGTACTTGAGTTACAAACAACTGACTTAGCATCACTTCAGTCATGGCTAATTGGTGTGAACGTCAAACATCTGACTACTTCATTTTGTCTTTTAGTGTAGTCATACTCCAGCATCTCCATATTGAAATGCATACTGTTTTATTATGATTACTTTGCTTTTCCAAAAATTTTACCTTATGGTTAAGAGATAGCAATTTTTAAGAGTCTAAGTATGTATAGGTTAGATTACTGTATAGGACACATCCTATGTATATCCTCAGATTTCTTCAGTGCCATCATGGCGTCTCCTAAACTTCCAGCTGTTTACCACAACCTTAGGCACCACCATAGCTGGGTCTGCTTGACCTAAGTGTTTAGCCACTTAGAGCCAACCAGTTGCTTGCCTGGAAATGTTGCCTCCCCTCCCATCTCTGTTTGGTGGCTGCCAGGCAGCCAGGCAAAGGAGACACATACTTCAATTTCTGAGTTCTATCATCAATTCCAGACTTGGATAGACAGCACACTGCAGGGCACAGGAGCTGGATTCCAGAGCAGTTGCTGGGTCATAACCTGAGCAAGGCAGAACTATAGCGGATTTAAATCTTTGTGGGGTCAAACAGGAGTCAGTAACAAGGAGGAGCCAGCACAAATAAATAATCCTCTTCTTCCTCTTTTTTTTTTTTTTTTTTGAGACCAGAATCTCACTCTCTCACCCAGGCTGGAGTGCAGTGGTGCAATCTCAGGTCATTGCACCCTTTCACCTCTTAGGTTCAAGCTATTCTCCCGCTCAGCCTCCCAGGTAGCTGGGATTACAGGCAGACACCACCATCCCCACCTAATTTTTGTGTGTGTGTTTTAATAGACACAGGGTTTCACCATGTTGGCCAGGCTGGTCTCAAACTCCCGACCTCAAGTGATCTGCCTCCCTCGGGCTCCCAAAGTAATGACATTACAGGCGTGACCCACTGCACCTGGCCTCTTCTTCCTCTTTTTATGTACTTGTGTGAGGCATGCTTTCTCTGTACACCCTCTATCCTGAGAGATATCCCATGTGACTGAGAAGATGCTGACTTAGTGGTTGACTGTGTCTCTCTGGGCCTCATGAGCACTAATGTCACCTTGCCTTGCTTTCCTGCCTTCCCTGCCTTTCCTGCCTTTCCCCTGCTTTTTTCATCATCTCTGTGTCTCCCAAATAAAGCAGCAGCACAAATCCTTGCCTCAGATTTTGCTTTCTAGGAAACTTGGCCTAAGACCATTATTTATGAATCCCACCTTGTGACAGCGGAGGAGACATTATAAGTACTGCTTATAGAAGGGGTGTTTGGGCCTGATTAGTTGAGAAACAATGGACACATATAATATGCCTGTACATGTATTAAAATGTCTGGAAAGATACATTTAAAAAGGCCTCTTACTATCAGTTACTGCTGAGAAATGGGACTAGGGATGATGGGTATGACCTTAATACCCTTCTAGATTACATGAACTTCTTAACTGTGCATTTCAAAATTCCCTTTTAAAAAAGGTTCTTTTTTATGACTAATGTTCCGATATGATGAATAATATATTTAACCTGTCTATAAAATCCTGAATAATAGAACTATTTGAATGTGTGACCAGAAATCAATTATCATGTCACCTACAGTCCTCTAAATTACACTAAATTTGATTTCACTGGGGGAAGCAAGTCTAATACCTCATTAAAATGACTAAACCATGTCCAAGGAGAGTATGGAATCACATTTGAATGATAACAGAAAAGCCGCAGGAACCTCTCTTTTGGACTTTTATTCTCTATTATTATTTTCCTTGTACATAAATGAGGCTTTTTCTTGGAAGAGTGTAAGAATCCATAGACGGAACATTGCTCAGTGTCACAGCAAGAAGAGCTGGGTAGAGGCGGGAGATGGTGAAAACTAAGAAAGCCCTATGGGGACAAGAGGCAGGATAGGAAACTGACACACAATCAGACCATCCATTGCCTGTTGGCAGCGTGGTCAGGAAAAGGCATCCCATGGACAAAGCCCCTCCCGCTGACTCTGATCTCAGAGGTGGAGACACTCCTGCTCTCACGGCTGTGATTCTGCCTTGGCTTGGATCAGGGCCTGGGAATGTTGAAAGAAAACGTTGTTCTTCACAAGAAACAAAGCCAACGATATTTTCAGCAACTTTCCTGTATAATTATTTGGATGAATAAAGCCTATTTACTTCCAAGAACTCAAAGGCAATTCCAGGAAACACTAAGAATAATGCCTCATTAATGAATTGTAGCTCTCCTGCTTCCTAATTCTCACCCGCACAAGAGAGTAAGGAACTTCTTCATCTGCAAGTTTTCTGGGTCTCATGAAAAAGGGAAACACAGTCCAAAAAGTAAGCAATTTCATTTATCTTCAACTAAGGCCTTCAAACTAAGGCCTTAATAAATGAAGTTTTTGAAACTTTCTTTCTTGCACTTGGTCTCTCAATGAATTTTTGGATGTGAGTGGACGCTAATGTTTATGTACAACAAGCTACCTCACAACCTAGTGGCTTAGAACACTGCAACATATTATTTCTCATTATTCTGAGGGTTGCCTGGGCAGCTCTTTACTGGTTTTGCCTGGGCTCACTCATGTGGCTGTATTTATCTGGAGCATGTGCTCGGCTGAAGATCCCAGATGCCTCACTCACATCCTGGCAGCTGACGCGGCTGTCAGGGAACCTCTGTTCTCTTCCATATGGCCTCTCACCTTCTAATAGGCTAGACTAGTTCTCTCATGTGGCTCCCTTATATGCAGGACAAGGTTCTACAGGAGCAAAAGAGAAGCTACGAGGTCCTCAATGACAGCATGTCATTTATGCCACATTCTACTGGTCAAACAAAGTCACATTGGCAGCTCAGATGCAAGGACTAGGGGAACAGATTCCATCTCTTGGTGAGAGGAGCTCAAAGCTTTGTGGCTATATTTGACCATATTTTACCCTCTGGACACAATTATTTTCATTCATTCCACATGAAAGATAATACAGGCTAAAGTCAATATTTCATGATCATCTGGTAGGGATAACTCTCTTAGGGTGTGGCTTCTTAAAATCTACAATATTGTGACCTACAGAAACGAAGTTAACTGCCTTCCATACATCCAAAATACAATGGTGAGGCAGAGACAGGATAACTGCAAGAGATGGGACTAGTCACTAGTTCACAGTAATTCTGAAATCCAGCTAAGATTGGACGACTTTATTCGAGATCTTCTGTATGTGATTTTGCTTAAAGTTGCAGTTTCCAAGAACCTACTGATGACTTGAGGACTTACTGTAGTCCAAGGATACAACTGATTAGTTTTCTTATCCTGCTTCCTGTCCATTGAAATTTGGAGGTCTCTTTTCAGTTTGATACAATTTTCTTACAATTTTCTGAGATTTCTGGTGCCAAGAAAATTCAATGGGGAAAGAATAATCTTTTCACTAAATAGTGCTGGAACAACAGGATATCTACATGCAAAGGAAAGAAGCTATATCCCTTCACAAAATTAAGTCTATACAAAAATTAAGTCAAAGTGGGTCATAGACTTAAATTCAGGAGCTAAACTAAAAAGTAAAAAACTCACAGAATGGGAGTAAATATTTGCAAATCATATATCTGATTGGAAACTAGAATCCAGAATATATAAAGAAGTCTTACAATTCAATAAAAGACAAATAACCCAATTAAAGAATGGTCAAAAGATCTGAGTGAACATTTCTTCAAATAAGATATGTAAGTGGCCAGAAAACACATGAAAAGATGCTTAACATCATTACTTATCAGGTAAATGCAAATCAAAACCACAGTGAGATACTACTTCATATCATTCTCTTGTGAAAAAAGACAAGAGCTGGCAAAATGTGGAGAAACCAGAACCCTCATCCATTGCTGGTGGGAATGTCAAGTGGTATAGCTACTTTGGAAAACAGTCTGTCATTTTCTCAAAAACTTAACCATGGAGTCACCATGTATCCCAGCAATTCCACTCTTAGGCATATAAACCCAAGATAACAGAAAACATTTGCTCATGTGCAAACTTGTACGCAAATATTCATAGCATTATTAATAATACCAAAAAAGGAATCAACCCAAATGCCCATCAACTGATAAATGGATAAACAAAATGTAGCAGATTCATACATTATTCAGCTATAAAAAAGGGATGAGGAACTGATACATGTTACAACACGAACTTCAAAAACCTTATGCTAAGTGAAAGAAGCCAGACACAAAAGGCCATATATTACATATACTGTATGAGTAAATTTATATGAAATGTCCTAGAATAGGCAAATCCATAGGGACAGAAAGCAGATTAATGACCAACGTCCTCACCACACACACACACACACACATACACACACACACACACACACACACACACAGATGTGTGATGATGGATATGTCAGATTGTGGTAATCGTTTCACAATGTATATGTATATCAAATCATCATGTTGTACACCTTGAATATGTACAATTTTAATTTGTTAATTATACCTCATTAAAGCTGAAGGAAAAAAATGTAGATTAGTGGTTGCTAGGGAATGGCGGAAAGAAAAATAAGAAATACTGCTAACAGATACGGGGTTTCCATTTGGAGTGATGAAATGTTCTGGAATTAGATGCGGGTGATGACTGCACACTTTGTGAGTTTACTAAAACCACTGAATTATACACTTTAAAGGGTGAAGTCTAGTGTATATTATTACATTTCAACTAAAAGAGACTGGGTTTTCTGTGTATTAAGTTATAGTCTAATCTATTGATGACAGCCATACCCCCCATTCTTTTCACGACAGGTCTCTCTTTATTGACAGCGTCAGGTGCTGTGAAACACTACCCTTTAGATTCTTAAAAGCCATTTTGTCTAGCTGAGAGGGTCTACTTTTAAATCATTAAGTATTTCAAATGTCTCAACAGAGGATTATACAGCCACACCTTTGGATTGATTCTTTTTCTGAGGCTATTTCTGACTTAGAAAATTTTTTGCCGTTGGAGATACTGAAAGTGGAAAATCATTTTATTTTCCAATCCAGAATATCCTAAGCCCTTCATATCTTCTCTAAATTCTGCTAGAAAACTGAACATTTCTTGAATTCGTTTATCTTTTCCTATACCTTATCATATTCAGCTAAACAAATAAATGGCCGTTGATACTTCCAACACTGTCTGGAAATGTCCTTAATTAGATCCATGAGTCCATTAGGTAGAATGGACTAAATAGCCCTCTTCTGGGCTATTTAGGCAACAGTTTGCTAAATGTATCACCACTAGGTAACACATCTGAGCTACTTGGGCCCAGTGACTCCCTGTTTCCCAAACAAATGGCCTCAAATGGTTGAGGTGGTTAATGTTTGTAATCCCAGTACTTTGGGAGGCTGAGGCAGGAGGATTGCTTGAGGCCAGGAGTTCAAGACCAGCCTAGGCAACATATCAAGACCACATCTCTACAAAAAAAGAAGGAAGGAAGGAAGGAAGGAAGGAAGGAAGGAAGGAAGGAAGGAAGGGAGGGAGGGAGGGAGGGAGGGAGGGAAGAAAGAAAGAGAGAAAGAGAAAGAGAGAAAGAGAAAGAGAGAGAGAAACAAAGAAAGAAAGGAAGGAAGGAAGGAAGGAAGGAAGGAAGGAAGGAAGGAAGGAAGGAAGGAAGGAAGGGAGGAAGGGAGGGAAAGAAAGAAAGAAAAGAAGGAAGGAAGGAAGGGAGGGAGGGAGGGAGTGAGGAAGGAAGGGAGGAAGGGAGGAAGGGAGGAAGGAAGGAAGGAAGGAAGGAAGGAAGGAAGGAAGGAAGGAAGGAAGGAAGGAAGGAAGGAAGGGTGAGTCCAGGCAAGGCAGTGCTTGCCTATAATCCCAGCTACTCAGAAAGCTACTTGGGATTGTTTGAACCAGGGAGGTCAAGGCTCCAGTGAGCTGTGATCCTGCCACTGCACTCCAGCCTAGGCAACAGAGCAAGACCCTCTTCCACCCCCACCCACAAATAAAAAGAGATTTCCAAATGCATCATATAGTTGCCAAGACATGGTGTAGTCTGTTTCAAAATTGTATTCATTCTAGTTGGTGTTTAGAGGCATCTTATTATGGTTTTAATTTGCATTCCTTTGATGACTGATGATGTTGGGCATCTTTTCATGTGCTTATTGCCATTCCTATGTCCTGTTTTGTGAAATGTTTTTTTCAAATCTTTTGCCCATTTTTAAAAAATTGAATTATGTCTTATCGTTAAGCTGTAAGAGTGCGTCACATCATCTAGATAAAAGTCCTTTGTCAGATATATGCATTGCACATAATTTCTCCCAGCCTGTGGGTTACATTTTCACTCTCCTAGTGGTGCCTTTCCAAGAGCAGCTTTTAGATTTTGAAGTAAAATTTATTTTTTTTAATTTTATGGTTTGTACTTTTTGTGTCCTTTCAAATAAATCCTTGTTTTATTCCAAGAGTGATGAAGATTTTTCTATGTTTTCTTCTATAGGTTTTATGGTTTTGGACTTTAAATATAAAATTATGATCCATATCATATAAATAGTTGCAAATGGTAGGAGGTTACGGTTGAAAGTAACTTATTTTTCCATATGGCTGGATATTCTTATTCAAGTTCAATTTTTTAAAAGACCATTTTTCCTTCAATGAAAAGTTTGATATATAGGCATACCTGTAAGTTTTTATTCTGTCCCACTGACCTATATGCTTATTCTAATTCCAAGAGCAAATTGTCTTCATTACTGTAACTTTATAGTAAGTCTTGAAGCAAAGAAACAAGTCTCCCAACTTCGTTCTTTTGTTACAAAGTTATTTGGCTATCGTATGTCCTTTTGATAAGTGGTGACATCAATTTAGTTTTTTCATGTATACTTTTGCTTTTGATCAGGTTAACTGATATAATTTACATATGCTAAATTTCAAACAGCATTACAAAAGTTTATCCAGCATATTCACAAAAAGAAATATTTTAAATGGTATCGGGCTTACAGGTTATCTTCAAACTTGTTTTAATGTATATTATTAAGTACGGCAGAAAACCAGGATCCTTGGAAGAAAGGAATAAAAACAAAAAAATGGATACACCAATACTTGCAGAGATCCTATGTTTGGATAAGCAGTGTGGTTCAAGAAATACAAGTTCTCATTCTGGCTCTGTAGTTGCTGAGCTATGTGATCCTGGATATGACATTTAATCTTGCTATACTTCAATTTCTTATCTATAAAATGGGAAATAGCTACCTAATATGGCTGCAATGAGATAATGTAAAATGATTAAGATAATGTCTGTCACATAGTGCTCAACAAATGTTAGCCATGATGATCATCTTTTCGTGATCCCTGTGAAGTCAGCATTATTTACCCCATTTTTAGAACAGCAAATTGAGGTTATGAGAGTTTTTCTTTCCTATGACTATTACTGTGTTCCTAGGAATGTTTTCAAATTGCCTGATCTAATCTGTTGTACTTTAAAACCTACTGGCTCCTTTTATATTATAAATGTTTATTAGTCTGACTAAATAAATTTATATTTAAAAACGTGTATTGGTACAGCATTTTTTTTCCTTTTGAGATAGGGTCTCGATCTTTCTCACAGGCTGCAGTACAGTGGTGAAATCATGGCTCACTGTAGCCTCGACTTTCTAGGATCGAGCAATCCTCCCACTTCTGCCTCCTAAGTAGCTTAAGACCCCTCCTAAGTAGCTACAGGTATGTGCCACCATGTGCAGCTAATTTATTCTTTTTAGAGATAGGGTCTCACTATGTTGCTCAGGCTGGTCTTGAACTCCTAGCCTCAAGCAATCCTCCTGCCTCAACCTCCCAAAGTGCTGGGATTAGAGGTATGAGTCACTATGCCCAGCCATGGTACAACATTTCAAAAGACAATTTTGCTAACCTAATAGAATCTTTGAATATTGGCTCACTCTTGCAATTCCTATGATAGTGAACAATTCAGACAAAAAGGAGCATTTCAAATCAGCAATTTCATGGAACCCTAGAAATGCTTCTTGAAAGCATTCACTTTGAATTCAACATAGGCAAGCAAAGCAGGTGATAAGCAAATTTCTTTACTTGGAAGAAACTATAAAGGTGGCAGATTTGATTACATTAAAAACTAAAAATTTCAGAATACTATAAACAAAAAGACAAAGGGCCAATATCCTTAATATATAAGAACATATATAAATGAGTAAGAAAAAGTCAAAAACAGTTCAAAATAAAAATGGGCAAAAGCTAGATATAAACAATTAGAGAGATGCCAACATGTTTAAAAAAAATTCACCCTTACTATTTTCAGTTTTCAAAAAAGGAAATGGGGACTCTGCTGGTGGGAGCACATACTGGTCTTTCAGGAGGGCAATTAAAAATATTTACAAAAGAGCTTAAGATCCACAAATTTCCCTCCTAAAAAAGCATACTAGGAAAATAGTGACATACTGGGAAGATTCATTAAAGTTTTATGTATTACAGGGAAAAACAGAATCTTTACGTCCAATAATGGGGGATTAAACAAACTGTGGCTCATTTGCATTAGGCAGTTATTAAAAAAATGACATAAATTCACAACATATTATGTGAAAAGTAGGTTATAAATTAATGCACACACAACACACACATACGCATAACAACATATTATATGATTCCAATTTTGAAAATATTTAAAAAATAATTACATATATTTTTAAAATATAGCAGTTATATTTAGACAGTAGGGGGGAATGTCGGTAATTTTTTTTCATTCTTCTTTGTATTTTCTGCATTTTCCAAATTTTCTACCACGGGAAAAGATACTTTTTTTCCTGGGAGACTGTACTTAGTGTCATTTTCATTATGCCTTATTTTCACAATTTATCTTGTTTCTTAATTTTTGTTACCAAATAAACATTAATAGCCCAACAATGGTGGCTCCAGGACTGAGGCCTGTTTGGATTTCTTTTGCCAATACTCTCTAAATCGGGAGCAGTCCAATAAACTATGTTGTTGGAACACATGGGAAAAGCCATTGGCAGTATCTTACTTATATCTAAGAAATGCACAGCCTAACTTAGTACACCTAACAACAAAGACATGAATTCCAAAAAGTAAAAAAAAAAAAATTGTTTATTGTAATAATTAAATAACCAAGAGTAAACATTTTAAAACATATAAAAATAACTTTAACATTAAAATATAGTAACACTGTACAAAATATGTATCTAATTAAAAATACATTTATGTAGCATCCCCAAAACTATACAAATATAGAATATTCATGAAATCTTTAGAAATATAACATCTATTCTTTGAATAAAGTTTAAAATTTGTTTATAATTTTCAAACTTAAAAAAGTAGTAAATAATAGCTCCATCCAATTTATAATTGTCTTAAAGAGAATGATTCTGTATCACTTCTTGCTTGTCTTTTCTAATACCCATTCAATCACCTAGGAGGAGAAAAATATGATTGTAGTAGATTTCTATTGAAAACACAAGTAATAGAAAAATACACGGTCAAAACTTCAAAAGAACATGGTAGAAAAGTTATAATAAAAAGGAAGATACTGAAATCTTATACTAAAAAACACATTTTATTTTGTAATGGAAGAACATTTTTGTTGGACTTCCAATACTGAGTATAATATTGTCCTCACTGGATGAAATGAAGATTCTGCTCCATTTTCTCACCTTTATATGAAAATATGTTTCAAATGATCAATCAAATAAACTAAACTTTGAAAATAGCTAACCAAAAATGGACTGGTTTTTCCGGCACGTCAGATAATTTATTTTTTCTTTTGCTTTCTTAGCATCACTTTGGAAACTCTTTTGTTGACAGACTAACCTATTAAATACTATAAAATACTCAGCCTATATAAGCCTATTATTAAGTTTCTTAAAGAGTTTTCATAGGGACAGAGTTGAAAAAGACCAGTAACTAATTATTGCTGCATATATAACGGCATCAGAGCAACCCTGAAATAAAACACCAATTTAATTGAATATAGCTTCTTGGGAATAACTTTACCTGTACAGCATTGTTGTTTGCTGTTTTCTTCATTTCTTCAAATAGACCCCTTGAAGTTTTAAGATCCTAAACATAATAAAATACAGCATTTTACAATATGCACATTAAATTACAAAGAACAACTCATTATTATTAAATACACTTGAGATTATCCTAAATCATTCTACAAGTATCAATGTGATTAGGGACAGACTACAAAAAAAAAAAAAAATCTAAGTACTAGGTTATAATTTAGTTCCATTCTGAAATATCAAAATACTCCAACCAAAATACATACACATATACGTAAGTTCATCTCACTCTCATCTCCTATTCCCAATAGAGCGGACCTAAAATCACTCCCACCCTCCACCGTGAGCATCCACTAATGCTGCATTACTCAAGAAACAAACATATGGTTTGTATTTATTTATCAGGTAAAATATATTTTTTCTTCATTTTGGCTATTTGACTCCATCATAAAGAAGAATGACATACAAAAGGAAACTGATGTCTCACTTTTAAAAATTTAGTGATTATATCAAATTGCAAAGTAAAAGAAACTGAACTGTATTTAAAAAGATAAGAAGCAGTTATCTGTTGTACTTCCAAGTTACGCTCCATAAAGGCAGTCACTTTCAATTCTTTCAGGTTTTTCCCTTACTTATACCTTAATGTTTCTAACTACTATGCTTATGTTGCTACTTGGTGATTAAACACTTTTAGACAGAGATTACTGATGTTAGGGAGAACGGTCATGGATTCAGGTCTCGTACACAAAACCTTCCTACTCTTCCTTTCAAGAACAGTTGTATCGCAATTTTTGATTAGTAAATAGGCAGTGTTTGCGCTATTGTATCTATGTAAATACTTTCAATTGTGTGCTAATTAATGTATTATGGTTATAATTTACCTTTCTTCCAATATTCTATTTATCCTGTTAACTACTGTTAGCTTTTTCATTTGCTCAGCTTTCCATGTATATAATTCTGGATTTTTCGTCCCTAAATACTGGCAATAAATGGGCTAAATGTACAGCAAAGTTTTTTCAAGCCCTGAAGTATACGGGATAATCTCTCAGTTCAGCTTCCTTTCTGCTTTTGGTCTTTTTAATTAAATCTTTTAAACCTGGAGATCTTTCTCCCATAGCCTCCTCTAATTTGTCCTAGTTGCTGCCTAGGCCTGGTACTATTAGGACTTGTCTTTTCCATTTTAGATTAGTTTTTGTTTTGTTTCGTGATTTAGTCCCTTGTTCTGCTGAACTTCATCGTCTAGCAGATTCCTCAAAAGGGTAAAACAAATTCTTTTTCAGATATTCCATGTTTCAGTGTATCTTCATTAAATCCTCATATCGGACTGCATTCCAGACTGGGTATAGAATACTAGGTAAGTCGCTTTCCCTCAGAAGTTTCTTTTCTTTTTTCTTTTTTTAATTCTAGAAATACAAATCCCTCAGAATTTGAAGATACTTTTCTACTATCCTCTAGCATACAGTGTTACTGTGGAGAAGTCCAATGCCATTCTGATTATTGATTCACTATATATAAACTAGATTATCTCCTGGCAAGCTTTTAGAAAATGTTCTCTCTGTGCTAAGAAGTGTGAAATTCCACAATTATGTGACTCGCTGAAGAATTTTCATTCACTGGTTTGGACAAGCTAGGAGGCTTGTGTCCAGTCCTGGAAAAGTTTGTTACATTTTTGAACAAGTTTCTCTCTTCTAAACTTTGGGAATAAAGTAGAGAAGATTGTTCAAAAAATGTAAAATTCATATTATTAGCATTTTGGATCTTCTGTATTAATCGTCCAATTTTCTTGTCCTGGATTCAATGTTTTTGTCATTTGATTCTAATTTCCGGTAAATTTTTTTTCATCTCAACTGTTCAGCCTTTCCATTTAACTGATTTTATCATATTATTAATTTTACAGAGCTTTCATGTTTTATGCTTTTTTTGGAAACAGCATCCTGTTCTCGTTTTATGGATGCGATTACCTTCTTTCTATGAGAATTATAGTTTTTATGAAGTTTTCTTCAACTTCCTGCTTCTTCAGAGTTCCCTTTATTCCTTTATGTTTTGGCATCAATTGTGTTAGAAGCTTTCCTCAAAGCCTCTAAGGAAGCTGTCCTTAGAGGACAGCTTCTAGTGTCCTCTAGTCATATTTAAAAGTGAGACACTAAAAATCTGACTGGAAGTTCTGTGCAGAGATTGTCACTGGTTTCTTTTCAAGGTAGAGTGACAAGATGGCCATTTGGCTTTTCCACTGCAGCTTCCAGTATTTTCCCCAGTGACTATTTCCTGCACTGTCACTGAGGTGGCTGGAAAAACCTATGCATGATAGACCTTGTAGTTAACATTGTGGGAGAAGGGCATGCCGAGCAAGTTGGACAATCCCCAGGTCACTTTGTAGATAGATCTTTATTTAACTCCCTTGCTTTCTATGTGGACCCTTGCCCCTGCTTTCCATGATACCTGGTGTCTTCAAATCATGAGCACCTCAGGTTCTGTGGAATTAACATGCTTCTCACTAGTATTCCACTAGGGACCCAATTAGATTGTAACTCTTTTCACTTTCTTACACCACACTTCCATGTGCTTTTTTGTTATTGTTCAACATGTATTAAAAACATTTCTAGTTTTTTCTTGTCCTTTCTCTTGGATATGTGATAAATCTGCAGTTTTAACCAGAAACCCACAGATAACTGATTCAGGTCAGAAACTCTTAAGGCTGGACATAATCTAACATCGTCTAAGTTTTAGAAAACCATCATCTGAGTGGTTGATGTGTCCAATGTCTTACAACTAGCTGATAATGGATCCAAAATTGGAAACTGAGTGTTTTGATATTTAGTCCAGTAGCCTTTTTACTACACAGTCATCCCTTTTGTCTCTGCGAAGGACTGATTCCATGATTCCACTGAGAATACCAAAATCTGCCGATAGTCAAGTCCCTTATATAAAATGGTGTAGCATTTGCATATAACCTATACACATTTTCCCATACACATTTTAAAAAATCTGGACATGTTCAGTACAGATGCAACATCCTTTTCTTTTTCCAGAACATTTTCAATTTGCAGTTAATCCATGGATATGGAACACATGGATATAGAACCCACAGATATGGAGGGCCAATTATATTAAAAAATTAATAATTAAACATATTTTGAAGCTTATTAACTATAAGTCAAACACATGTTAGGGGAAACAGGATATTGGTTAAAATGTAGCTTTCTATATATGAGAACTCAAATCAAAACAAATATAAAGTATTTTGGCTTCATTTTTTCTATCTCCATCATTTAATAAATCTGGCAGCAAGAATATGCTCTCAGTATAAAAAATACTCAAACTTTTTTTTTTATGTCAAACAGGAACATTAGAACATGAACCAAATTTTGCCATTAGTAGAGAAGACACTGTACCTTTAGATAGAACTTAGAGATTTCAAAGAGACGCTGGCTGCATGCAGTGAAACATTCATGGGTCTCGCTAATACTGTGTTTCTTCAGGGTTTCAGTAACGACTTCTTTCAGTATCTTGAACAGAACATAACATATGACTAATATTTCTTAGAAGAGTAACAAACCTATTATTTCAGCTTTAGAGTTCAATCCTGTGAATTACACAATCATTTTGCTGTGCTAAAAGACAGACATATTCATTAAGACAAAATGAGAAAAAAAGATATCTAACATTTACATGGTCAGAAGTGTCACAGGAATAAAACGTTAGCAGGAAATGACTAGAGTGTCTTAAGAACGAACTCAAATCATGAGTTCTGAATTGATATCTGAGTGTTAAAGTTACACACAGCAGGGATATGTAAGCTTATATTTATTTTTTATTACGGAAAATTTCAAGCATAGAAAAGTAGAGAATATTTGACACACAGAATATTTTATAACAAACTTCTATCTTGATATATCTTTTAACCAGCTTCAAGTATGATTAATCTGTAGCTAATCTTGTTTCATTTATATCCCCACCTATTTTCCTATCATCCTTCTTACACCAGTGAATTCTAGACATCGTTTCATTTCATTCATAAATTTTTTTAGACATATATTTTAATCAAATTTAAAAAGACTTCCCATGTAGAACTAAGAAAAATGGGAAATAAATCTTTACCCGTGTGTGTTTCTGTGATCTTGATTCCTTAATTTGCCTTGATGTTTTTGATTCATGCACACTTTTTTGACCTGAGCTGGTCTTTATAGCAAGTTTTGGAGTTTCACAGCTAGGAACTGGAACCAATGGACAAGTCACTGGTAAGGACCGCTCTGTTTGTGGCTTTCTGGATGTCACATGATGATGATGGTGATTACTGTTACCACTTGTCTGAGAAAGAAGAGACTCTGAACTTTCAGATTTCACAAGTCTACAGTAGGAGAAAAAAATCAAGAACGTAGATTAAGCAAATCAACATCGAAGTTCACTTTCTGTCTTAAATGTTACCACTATATCCATTATGACATAAATTCAAGAAAAGCAAACAAAGTTTATTGCTATTACTGCCTTAAGTAAGCAATAAACATCACATTATAAAGTTGTTCCTTAGTTCTTTAGACGAGTAACTAAAACATAGAAGGTAATGAATAGCAAACTAGGATTTTGGCTAATAGAGAAAGTAAATATAAGTAACTATCTATCTATCTAGCTAGCTAGCTATACTCTCTCTCATTCTCTAATTTACAATTTCTCAAATAAATCAGCTATGCATGCCGAGAGTGCTGCTATTTATAGATGTAATACTAATCTGTTAAATACTTATACTTTTCTGTTAAGATAATTTGAACAGAAACACCACAACCTGTATCTTCTTATACCCATGGAACTCCCTTGCAAAATAATAGTGTTAAAACAAATACAAATAAACTATAAAACTGGCTCATACTTCAATCTTCCTAAAATGTTTACATTTGTTCCCGACAAGACCCAAATTTTTCTCTTTACAAGATAGGGTCTTATAGCCCTCAGTTCTGCTGACCCAGAGGCCACAGTGTACTTTCCTTTTAAGAACACATATATTTTTATTAGCCACAGGTCAGAAATAAGAAATACGGCTATAAATATAGTACCCCAAATGTTACTGTTGCTCTTTAGTTTTATCAGGTATAAAAAGTACCACGAATTTATAAAGTCCTCATAAAAACGACTGAGTTCTTCCATATCAGGGTAATAGTATTCTAACTTTTTAAACTATTCAAAAAAAGATCTGAAAGTTATATTTTCATATAGTTCATACTTTTTGCAAGGTTTAATTAAATACAATAAGAATTCAAGCCTTGCTTTAGATGCCAAGAACCTAAGTTTGACAAAGGTTCTAAAAATAACATCAATTCAATAGAAATTAGTGTTCACTACATAAACTTCTAACTTCTGTTCAAGTATCTGGACATTTTATTTAGTTAGCAAAAAAAACGCATCCAGAAAAGTTTCATATATCATTATGTAGAGTTTAAAGCTATATTTTATATGTAACAGGTGTTTTAAAAATGGTACCTCATGGAATCTCTTGCTCAAGGGAACAATGCAGGCAGGAATCTGAGGGGAAGGGAAGGAAGAGCTAATGGGAGAACTCCCATCCCCAAACAGTCTCTTCAACAGACCAGCTCAGCAGCTTAATCTATGGGGTGAAATCTCTACTGTTCCACAGCTTAAAAGCTTTACAATCCATTGTGCTCATGGACTGTATATTAGCACATAAAGCAAGAAACTGTGTTTTTTTTCTGAATCATTTTTTATAACTTATAAGCAAAATCATCAACAGCTCATAAAATAAACTTGCCATGAAGAAATTAATCTGAAAGACTAATATAAAATAAAAATCCTCTAGAGACTAAAATACTTTGTGTTGAGATACTATTTATGTGCTTGTAATATAACACCTTTTTCTGGGATAAAGACAATTCAGATCTTTAGATCTCCGTTTCAATCGGGATACTTCGGTTCGAAGTTCATTTTGTAAAACTTCTCCGTCAGGGACACTTCCAGGTTCTGACGAAACTGCAGGAGATGGAAGAGGGCTCAACACAGTAGGTACTGGAAAACTTTCTCTGGTGCAGGTGGTTTGAGTTTCATAACGAATAAGACGAGACTGAAGTTCAGAAAATCCTCCATCTCTTTCCAAAGCTTTTCGGTCGTCCAAACAATACCTAAAATGAGTGAAAGAGCATTAAAATGTAAACCTCCATAAGAGCAACAGACTTTCCACTTTCAATTAGAGAATAGCAGGACATTTACTTTGAGAGTTCTTGACTAATTTCCTAATAATTGCTGGAAGGTTGACGGGCTGGCCTATTTCCCTCCCAAGTTCAGTTTTCTTCTAGTTTGCTATATGACATGGCAAAAGATTAAAAAATGTGAAGTACAATCTGATTTCTCTTTCACTGGTGTTTCTGGGCAACAGATTAAGTTAATCCTTCAGCTTATTTTCAAAATAATACAGTTGCTGTTTTAATGCTTTTTAAAACTCTACCAACCTCTGATGTCTCAGCATGGCTGATACATGACAACATGAACTGCTGTCTTCTGTTAGAAAGGGCAAGTTTATTCTCAACACAAAGATTAAAAGGGTATAAAGGCATTCTAAACAGGCTCACCAAACAGCTTAGAACATTTCAAATTTTTTCTTTGAAACTCAGTTCCCACCTTATTAACTGATTGACAGATTTTCCTTCAAACACTTCGGCTGTCTGTGCATGTGGTTTCTAGCTGAATCTGATTCAGGGCATCAATGAAATGTTAGCTCAGTGAATGCTTCTGGACTCAAAGAAATCCTAGGTTGTTAAGTACAACAAACAAGGATATCAGGAAGATCACCTAGGAGCTGTGTGACCTTGGAAAACTCTTCACATTCTTCCCTTTCTACAACTGCATTTAAAAAACACAAATGGCTTCACATATGTGATGGCAGCACTGTACAAATTAAAACCTTTCTCTGTGCTCTGTCATTTTTACCTGCAAAAGTCTAAGATACTGCCTAAAATCAGATTTTTGTATCCAAAAGATTTTAGTTCAACTCCCAAAGAGTGTATCATTTCCTGAACATCTGACTGTTTGATGGAGGTTTTAAGAACCTTATCTTTCCCTTGTGACACTTACATATTTGACACAACAGACTCCATGGATTTAAATCCAGGCTCCTCTATTTATTAGCTGTGTGAACTTGGCTAAATTACTTAACTTTATCTATGACTCTGTTGCTTCATCTGCAAAATGAGAATTATAGTACTTATCTGAAAAAGCTATTGTGATAATTCCTTGAATTGTATACATAAACACTTAGAATCAGTGCCTGAAACATGCAAGCAGGCAGTCAAGAAATGTATGCTACTATTATTGTTATCATCATCATTAGATTTATTTTCTAGCACAGTAAAGCTGGCAGTATGCTGATAATATGTAGCACAGCCAGAATGTAAACCCAGGTTGGTGACTTCAGAGCCTGACTTTAGCCATTTTAGTATACTATCTCTATGTAAAGTGTAAGAATCACCTTACTCATGTTCAACACATGGCTGAGCATTAGAACCATCTGAAGAGCTTTTAAGAAATACCATGTGCTCATTGTTTCTGATTTAATTGGTTTAGGGTAATACTCAGTTACCAACAGTTTTAAAAATCTGCCTGGGTGATTCTTAAAAAAACTACTTAAATCCATAGAAACAGAGTAGAACAGTGGTTATGGGGATGGGGAAGGTTATGGAAAGATGTAGATTAAAGGGTACAAAGTTGCAGAGTTATATAGGATGAATAAATCTAGAAATCTAGTGTATAGTATAAGGACTATAGTTAATCATATGTACTATATATTGAAAATTTGCTAAGAGAGCAGACTTTGGGTGCTCTCAGCACACAAGAGGTAAGTATGTGAGACGATAGTTATGTTAATTTGCTTGGCTACAGTGATCATTTCACTATGCATACACACATCAAAACATCTTATTATATTAAAATATTAAAAATACACACTTTTTAAAAATCCTACCTAGATGATTCTAAAGTATAACTAGGACTGAAAAATCTCTGATCTACTCAAACAGTGTAATTTAACAGGTGACAAAACTAAACTAAATCCAAATGTGAGTTGGTGGCAGAGCAGGGAGTAGAACCTAGGTCTCTGGCATCTCTCTAGCTAATATTCTTTCTCTAGTCTGTTGTTTAAGAAACGTATTTCATTAAAAATCAGAAGCAACCCTAAGGGTTACTGATGAGTCCTACTTCTATCATGGGTAATTGGTAGAATCTAGAGTAAAATTAGAACCATGAATTTCAAGAGTCTGGTAAGAGGCAATATAATGCCTGATAAGCTTGAATACAGAAAATTTTTGAGAGAAAAGATGCATATTTTGATTATAAGATGAATATTTCTTTCTACCCTAAGATTTTATTTCTAAGATGCAGATTTTTTTTCTTCCAGTTTTAACATCTCTTGATCACAGCTGTTCATAATGTCATGGCTTCAACTGAATTATGCACATTGTACATCTTGATGTTAATTGCCATTTAAAATATCTTTAGATTATACTATGATTTGTCATTGGAACAAAAATTTACTTTGTAAATTAGAGAAAAGAAACAGTGAGGCAGGAGGCAGGGTGTATATTTGATATTAGTGAAGTAAAAATTTATTGTTGGATGAATGACTACAATCCCATATTTTCTTATAAAACAATAAGCAAATGCTTTATGGGTCCTAACAAAGAAAAATACCCATAAGACGATGAAGCTGTTTTTGTTTTGTAAATAAGAAATAGACAAAATACTGCCCATCACACACTAACCAATACCAATGAAGGCAGGAGAAACTGACAAATCTCTTGGAATAGATGAAGGAAATTTCAAAGCAATGAGAGCCTGGTATGATCAAATGATTGTCAGAGTATGACAGCAGAGTTTAATTTGCTGTTCAATAAAACAGTGCATTTTATAATTAATGGAATCTTAAATTCCAGGATAGGGTAAATAAGTGAAAAAACAAACAAGCCAACAGTGGTTAATATTTTATTTTGCCTTAAAAAACACTGTTTTGCTCCCATGCAATTAACACATTTTTTCCAAATATTCCTTTGTATCAGAGAAAGAGCTCCAGGGTTTTAAAGGCCCACAACAACATAAGAGAACTTTCTTTGTAGTTTCATATTTACTTTAAAATGTTACTTGAATTTGTTTCTACTCCATAATCTATGCTGAACATAAATCGGCTCTCATACTATACACCCAAACCTTCTTGAAAAAGACATGTTTCGGAATTCATGGTCCTCACCTCCTACAACTTTGTCAGCCTAGTCTCAATGTCCCCAGTTTAATGAGCATAAATTTACAGTAAAAAAAAAGTGAGTCACAGATAGATTTGTTTGTTTATGGGAGTAGGTAGGTAGTGGAGAAGAGAATTACTTTTTACAGTGAATCAGAATTTCAGAACATTGTATAAGTTAATAAAGCTCTGAGTAGATTTAAGCCCATCAGGGCACAGTACTCAAATAAGTCTTAATTTAACATTTTGATAAATGATCATGAAGAACATACCCTTGAAAAATTTTATAAATTTGTATATATCAAGACTTTTTCTATAGTAAATTAAAAACAGCAGGAAAAAAAGAGTAGAGAGATGGAGATGCAGAATAAACAAAACTAAATTAAAATTTTAGGAAAAATAATCTAAATAAGATTATATGATGGACACTTTAGTCAGCAGTTAAAATGTAATTATTGTAGCTTATTTTATTCAAATCAGTGCTTTAGTGTGTGTATAGGGCCGAAGAAGTGAAAAACAGATGTGTCCTGGGGTATTCTGGCCATGTAGCAAAGCGAATGTTAATACTAGTACATTTTCTCAACAGTGAACACTATTTTTCATAATAATATAAACACTGTTGACTGGTTTCAACTTTCACATTCAAATTAAATACAAAACGACTAAAATTTTTAATTAGTTTCCTTTCATAGATTAGGAGGTCCTAATATTCTTATCAAAGTGGGGGAGATACTGCTGTATAGCTGATGGAATAAGAAGGAGAAGTTTAAGTATATATATATTTAAAAACATGAAAGTAAATAGCGGAGAGCTCAAATTGAGAAGAACCAAATCTTCATAGTAGAGTCAATATTTTATATTGTGACAGTTAAAAATATTGACATAAGGATATTTTTTAAAATGAGAGATAACAACCAGGGAAACTAAACCAAACAAATAAAATATTTTTTTTTCTAAAAACTGGGACTGCAGGTAGGTAGTAATAAGAAAAGGAATTGTTGGTTTTCCTTATGAACTTTTCTGTAATGTTTAATTTCTAGGTCTTTAATAAAATCAAAAGGAGGAACACAGAAAAATATATCCTATTAATCAAATGTTTATGTAGTAGAACAAGATGTTCCCACTTACATTTAATAAACTTAGTATAAATGAAAAGTAAAATTTTGGGCCAGGTGTGGTGGCTCAAGCCCGTAATCTCAGCACTTTCTAGGGCCAAGGCAGGTGGATTACTTGAGGCTAGGAGTTCAAGACCACCTAGCCAACATGGCTAAATCTTGTCTCTACTAAAAATATGAAAATTAGCCAGGCATGGTGGTGCATGCCTGTAATCCCAGTTACTCGGGAGGCTGAGGCATGAGAATCACTTGAACCCAGGAAACGGAGGTTGCAGTGAGCTAAGATTGTGCCACTGTACTCCAGCCTGGGCGAAAAAGTGAGATTCTGTCTGAAAAAGAAAAAAGAAAAGTAAAATTGTGTAATCAAAGCACAGAAGGATATATGGCTAAAAACATAGTTTAAGTAAAAGCTTAAGCTAAATTTAAGGCTATTTGGGAAACATCCCTACCTTTTTCATGTTAAAGGGAGAACAGTAATCCTCTCAAACAAGGAATCTTTTAGTCAAATATCAGAACTAAAAAGACAGATCAGGTGGCATTTCTTATCTTTTTATAATTTAGTAGTTATCTCTGAGTTGCCTATCTGTTCACAAAACAATTTAAAAATCTTATCTTACCATTTAGATTCAAATCAGCATTTCATACAGGACTTCTTTTAGAAATAATTCATTATTGAATGTTATACTTCATATTGCTAATTTCAAAGTCTTCAAAATCTTTTTTTTTTTTTTTTTTTTTTTCTGAGACAGGGTCTCATTCTGTCACCCGGCTGGAGTGCAGTGGCATGGTCATGGCTCACTGCAGCCTCAATCTCCCAAAATCAATTGATCCTCCTGCCTCAGCATCCTGAGTAGCTAGGACTACAGGCACACACACACCCCACTATGCCCAGCTAATTTTTGTATTTTTTTGTAGAGACAAGGTTTCACCATGTTGCCCAGACTGGTCTCAAACTCCTGGGCTCAAGCAATCCACCTGCCTCGGCTTCTCAGAATGTTGGGATTACAGATGTTAGCCACCGTGCCTGGACTCAAATTCTTATTTCAATTATTTTTCACACAGACAGATATTTAATGTTGTTGGATGTATCGATATTTCGTTCCTTGTTATAGTTGAATAGTATTGCTTTATATAAATATACCACAGTTTATCTATTTTCCTGTTGATATCCTCCTAGGCTCTTTCCAGTTTGAGGATATTGAGAATTAAACTATTACATGCATACTTGTATAAGTTTTCTCTTGGAAAAATGTCTAGTATTGAAATGCTGGGCCCTATCTAACAATTTCTGAGCAACTATAATGTAATTGGTGACCAGAAAATATTAATGTGACCCATAGTGTGAATATACATTTATAACATAGGAACCAAAACAATTTTGATTAAAATATCTAGTAGCTAATAACAAGATGCTTAAATGCTGTTAAGCTTATTAATCATCAAGGAACTTCTTCAACAGAGGACAAATTATTTTTATATGCACTGCTTTGCTTTTTGAGGTTTTTGACATATCCTCTTGGTCTCTGTCTCAATTTATATCATTTTATTAAAGTCACTCTTCACACAAGACAGACTGTATCAACAACATACAGAAGAGTAAAGTACAAATTAAAAACTTACTCAATTCCATGATAATGACATACTGAGGCTTTCTCAAAAGGTAAGATCTGAAGTTTCCCAGGACTAAGTTCTGGTGTCAAAACAAAAGTCTTTTCCCTGAAACAAAAAGTTTTTCATTTGTATTCAAAGTTTATTTACTGACAAATAGAAAGTTAAAGAAAGTATCTAATGAAACAAATCTGACCTTTTCCTCTATAACTGAATTTTATATGGGATAAAGGTTAAGGCACACCAGAAAGTATAAGAAGGAAATGAAGCAAGGTTAGGCCCTGACTTTCGTCACTTACATTTTCTGTACTTCAAGTAGGTTATGATGTTATTTATTGCACAAAACTATTCTGAGAAATGGGTAAACAAAAGTGGAATTTGGTTTATAATGGAAATTTAAGAAGCAGTATTATTTATTTCTTTTTTTTGGAGTCTCACTCTGTCGCCCAGGCTGGGGTGCAGTGGTATGATCTCGCCTTCCTGCAACTTACGCCTCCTGGGTTCTAGCGTTTCTCCTGCCTCCTCCTCCCCTACTCAGGAGGAGCTGGGATTACAGGCACCTGCTACCATGCCCAGCTAATTTTTGTGTTTTTAGTAGAGACAGGGTTTTATCATGTTGGCCAGGCTGGTCTCGAACTCCTGACTTCAAGTGATCCGCCAGCCTCGGCCTCCCAAAGTGTTGGGATTACAGGCATGTAATCCAAGAAGCATCCAGCCAAGAAGCAGCATTATTTCTAGAAGATTTTTTCCTTGGTAGAGTAAACTAAACTTTAGGCATTTAGTTAAATCCTTTTCTGCAGAGGAATAATTAAAGTCAACTTGAATCTTTGGTAACAATAAAAGTATTTACTTCCTACTATCACACATGTGGGACCCAGATCTTTCTTTGCCTGAGAATGTAGTCACTGACACCTACTTTAAGAGGCAGGAACTTTTTAAGTATCAGAGGGTATAGAGACTAACTGCTGATTTCAGTTCTTTTTCTGAAGTAGGTTTTCAATCAGTTGCCATGTTAGAACTAACCATATGTCGAGTTTATATAAAATATTCATGCTCAAGCCTTTCCACACCTAGAACTACAGAGATATATCAAAATCTGGGAAAGAAGAGGATCACTGCAATTAGATTAAGCTCTTTGGGTTATTCTGATAAATCATCCTTCTCTAAGTTGGAAACCACTGTTGTAATGTAATGGATCATGGTCCTGAAGCTCAGAACTTCAGGAAATGGGGAAATCATGCAACAGTGGTCTTTAAATAGTTAATAGGTAAAATGAATACAAGGGGCTGACCGGGCATGGTGGCTCACGCCTGTAATCCCAGCACTTTGGGAGGCTGAAGCGGGTGGATCGCCTAAGGTCAGGAGTTTGAGACCAGTCAGGTAAACATGGCGAAACTCTGTCTCTACTAAAAGTACAAAAATTATCCAGGCGTGGTGGTGTGTGTCTGTAATCCCAGCTACTCAGGAGGCTGAGGTAGGAGAATCGCTTGAATCCAGGAGGCAGAGGTTGCAGTGAGCTGAGATCACGACACTGCACTCCAGCCTCCCAAGTGACAGAGCAAGACTCCGTGCCCCCAACAACAACAAAAATAAAAATGGAAGGAAGGAAGGAAGGAAGGAAGGAAGGAAGGAAGGAAGGAAGGAAGGAAGGAAGGAAGGAAGGAAAGAAAGAAAGAAAGAAAGAAAGAAAGAAAGAAAGAAAGAAAGAAAGAAAGAAAGAAAGAAAGAAAGAAAGAAAGAAAGAAAGAGAGAGAGAAAGAAAGAAAGGAGGGAAGGAAGGAAGGAAGGAAGGAAGGAAGGAAGGAAGGAAGGAAGACAGACTGACCAGGGGCTTGAGTTCAGAAGAGTTGGAAATGGTATGTAGAAGGGCAAATAAATAGTAGAGTACCAAGAATAAATTTGCTGTCACATTTCCCCCACTATGACATTAGTAATGAAAACTGTCCTGCCACTGAAAATTATCTAGGGTACTATGACAAGCATTTGAAATTATTACATTAAAATGTAAGATTCATGCCAATTAATGAATCCTAAAAAGCAGACATTATATTCAAATGCATCCATTTAAATTATTCCAAAAAAGTAACACTAGTAAATTATAATGACCCTAGTATTTCGATGATTATTAAAATAACTTTGTAAAATGGAAATCTTTAAGTATCTAGCATTTTACTTCTTTCCTTTACCATACTGTCTTCTCATTTCTCATATCAATCGCCCTCAGCAACCTTACCTATTTTTGTTTAATTTCACTCACAAGTTTTTCTTTCTAAAATAAACATGTTGATAAATATGTCAATGTTTATTATTTCCTTGGTATATACATGAGTCATATTTGTATTTTAACACAGCATTTTGGATGGCTTCTTGTGCAGGTAAACATTTAATAAGAGCATATAGGTTCCTGATTTATTACCATGAAAACTCATCCTTCAACTTTAATGTTAACAGAAGATACATTTGACAGCAATGCAGTTATTTACTAACACTTAAGAATCACATCAAATTTTCCTAAATAAATCACCTACAATTAGTTTCCAGAAAGAACTAACTTTGTCTCCTCTACAATGCATCTAGAAAGATATTCTGCCAGAAAGAGTACAACTTACATAAATAACTCAGTTTAGGCAAACTGACTGACTCTGACAGTTTGTGCTTAATGATTTCAAAGGACAATAATCCAATTAACTAAATAGATAAAAACATGTATATTTCTTTACTTTCTTGATTCCCACAACAAAACGTTATCCATCTTTCAAAGTTATGAGAAAAAAAATTACTCCAAAATTACACAATTTTTATGTCATTAAAATCATTAAGTCATTAAGACTCTCAAATTTTCGAAGTTGCTCTTTATCTCTCTCTCTAGTGAACATGCACATAAAGCAATAATGTTCCAGCAATATTTCTGAGATGTAATTGCCTTCGAATAACGCCTTTCCAAAATTCACCTTTAAAGGCAATATTTATCACAGTATAATTCAAATTAAGCTTGTAAAAGTGATCAAAGTGATCTACAATTTTTAAGGGCTTTTGGAAGGTTTTCAAAATAATGAATTAACAATTAAAAAGACATTAGAGTAATGAGTAAATTATTCAATTCTCACAGGTATTTGATGTCACAATTTTATGGGCAATTTTGTCAATGTCAGCAACATGCAGCATTTATTAACTAGTAACTTAGTGAAAACTGTCTTGGAAGTCAAATTAGTTGTAAATTATTCACGTAGAAACTGAATTCTTACTTGGTAATGTCATAGTTTCAAAAGCGTTTTTATTATACTTTCCTGTTCTTCAGGTGAAAGGTCATGCTTTTTGCTACTATTAGGCATGCCTGACAATGCTCATGCTGAGTAGTGGCAATATCAACACTAGAGTAACACAGAAAAGAGAACTAAAATCAAAATTTTATAAGTCAAAATTCCAATTTTTTATTAGAAAGTATTACTTTTGCATACCAAATAGAAGCTACTGACTTCTACAGGGAATATGGTGAGTTTGCTTTTCTTATTCCTGTTTCTCATAAGAGAAATAAAAGAGAATATAAATTCGATACCACAAAACAGTAGGATATTTTGCTAAGGTAAAAAGTGAAGATTAAGGCCAACAGACAAATATTAGGATCAAACTTATAAATTTTCCCTGAGTAGCACAGGGCATCAATTAACTAAGGAAATGAGACACAATTTTATTTAAAAGTAATTTTTTAAAAGTTAATTGTAAATTATAAGTTTATAACCTACCCCTTTTGAATGGGTAAAGGCTGAAGATCTCCAACGGGTAATCCATCTGAGGTAAAGTACTTCAGCAGTTCTTTAGCATCCAATAATGTGATTGAGTCCCGAGGACCCTCTTTGTGGCCCAGCAACTGTTCAGATGAATGAGGTAATGAACCACTTCTGGGAAAATAATGTTATGCAGATTTATTAAAAGTGGATTCAATCCAGAGAGAAGCCAGAGTCAGGAAAAAAAAAGTAAATTCAAATTCACTATAGTCAGGAACCAGAAAAATACAACAGGAACACTGGAGAATTAAACATTTAGGAAAGATAATAAAGTTAAATATTTGCAAATCACTTAGTTTCTATTTTTAAAACTCTTTAGGTCACAATAAAACTTGCAATTATCACATCAACAAGTAGTATTTTCACTATTTAAACAGAATTACACTATTAATGATGACCTATTATTCAGTGGTGTGAAGTTACCAATTCTATAAAACTTAAATCTAAATTCTCTTGTATGTTCTGAAATCCCACAATAACATAAATTTTTGAAGGAAGCAACTGAATGTTCCAATTTTCCATGAACTGGAAAGATTACTTGAAGCACAACCATGAAATGAGACAATAATCAGAAACCTCCCCAAAGTCTCTTGTAGCCATGATTCTGACATTATGAATAAGCACTGAATCATTATTATATACCTGAAATACATGCAGGACTTTATATTTTTTCAAACTACTTTTCATATAATATATTCTTAATACTCACAAGTTTCCTTGAAAAAGATGGAATAGGTCTTATCTCAAAATGAAATAATAACTAAAAATAAGTACTTTGTAAAGTGAAAATCACCACGCCAAGCTTAAAAAGCAATCATTATTCCTACTAGTCAAGTAAAGATGCTAACATACAAAAGCTTATATTATAGACTCAGGGTGATACAGCTATTTAAAATGACAGAACTAGACTAACTCCAAATTAGTTACTATTTCTACTCTATCACTCTATAAATGAAAAAACAAAAACTCACAGAAAGTTTTAAATACTGGAAAGTGAAAAACTGTAGTTTCAGTTAGATGTTTCCAGTTAGAGGTTTCACTATGCACTGAATCATAGATCACCATAGCTCTGTTACCATAGTATAAAGGAAATATTTCAACGTCTATACAGAAAATTAATTTCCTAACTTTATATTAATTCAACTATTTCCTGATAATTTTATTACTCAAATTAAGCATAATTACTGATAATGACATGATTAAAATACTGACATTACAGTTTTAAATATATTTCTATACATTAAGGGTCAATAAAATACTGACAGTGCCTCTTTCCTCTTCCTATTCCTTTGTTTTTAAAGTGAAAATATTAATCTAATAAAAACAGTCAACAAAACACTCAAATTTTCTCTGGACATCATACTCCAGCAGGGTAGGAGCTATAGAATGATTCTAATTTGTAAAGATACAGAACCATGTGCCTGTCTCAGTGTCAGCAGTGATGTCCCAGAATAATTTAGTGCTGGGTGAAGCACCAATACTTCCTGCCTACTGATACCCTAAAGTATGCTCTAAAGTGAAGCCTGACAAACATGCTCTACCCGGGCTCTCCCTTCTCCTAACATTAACATAAGTGAGAGACGTGGGGAACAGGACTAAACCTATGGAAAGAAAATACATGCCAACTACCTATAGAAAGCAACATGGTCCTAAATTCCTAGTTATGAACAGACAATCTAGGACCACTAGACACTGGAGAAAAATTACACATAAGAGAAAAACACCAGAAGAACAAATAAAACAGTTGCAAATGAAAATGAGATAATTCGAGAAACAGATAAAACAAGTTAAAAGAAAATTCTAATTAATATCCTTATAGTATCATCTCAAGTCTTATTAATAAAGGAATAGGTTACTAGAAAAAATATAGCAGAATAACAAGAGAAAATTATTAGAAATTTAAAATATGACTACCAAAAATTTTAACAGAAAAGATGAAAACAAAGGTAAAGGAAATTCCCAGAACATAAAGCAGAAAAGTTAAAGAGATAGAGTATTAAGAAAAAAATGAAATTAAGAAACATCAATCCAGAAAGTTTAATATTAATTAAAACAGGTATTTCAGAGAGAAAAGAAAAAAATAAAATGAAGGGAAGAATAGTATTAAAGAAATAAGATATTTATCAGAGCCACAAAAAGACAAAAGACTTGAATCTAAAACATCTCATACCATGGCCTCTTGTAATTTCAGAATATTAAAGAAAATAGAAAATTGTAAAAGTTTTAGAGACAAAATAAAATACCTATTGAGGAACAAAAATCGATCTAGCATCAGACTTCTCTTTAATATACGAAATCTAAGAAAATACAGAACTAATCTAAAACATAATCAAAAGAAATACCAGGTTAACAAATACGCAGGTAGAGTCAGTCAAGTTAGAGTAGGAACTCAGAGAGAAGAAAAACAAAAGTAAGAATTGTATATTGCAAACAGCATAAGGTTTAGAGATAGAAGATAAAAAGGGAAGAAAAATAGGGGTGTTAATTACTCATCTTTCCCAGTGGGAAGTTATAAGATGTCATCTAAAATTGGTAGGCAAGAAATTGAGGTTCTGTTGTGGGGAACCTGTACTTTTCTCACTCTTCTTTCTTGTCTTCTTCTGCCTAACCTATAAACACCAGGGATTCTTAAGGAGTGGTCTTAGCCTCCATTTCTTTTCGCCTCATGGTCTCATCATGTGACTTACCAACCATCATGTATTTGGAAAACTCTACTGATGATAACTCAAATTGAGTGAGTTCCAGATATCCCCACAGTCCACTTGTTATTTTCACTTGGATAATTCATAGATCAAATGTATCATCCCTAAAGAGGAATTCTTGATTTTTTCTCCCCAAAGCTGTCCTCACCCTAAGTTTCCACCCATTTACCCCAGAAGAACACCACTCACTCAACTGAAGCCAGAAATCTAAATCATCTTCAATGTTTCCTTTCCCTCTATTCCACATCTAATGCATCACAGGAAGCTTTTCACCAGCTTCCCACCAGCGTATCTCCCAAATTTGTTCTCCCAAATTTGTTCCCACTACTACTGCTCTAGTTTGAAATCAGTCATCTCTCACTCAGCCTACAGAAAGAGCCATCTGTCTCTCTGCTCTAATCTCTGCCTCCTGAAATTTATTTGCTGCAAGAAAGCGAAATTTTTGCAAAATCATATCCCATCACTCTTTCATATGAAATCCTTCCACCAATGCACTTACAATGAAATCCGAACTGTGTATGAGGACCTATTTGGTCCTGTGTGACTGAACGTACTTCACCCATTTATCCATTAGGTCTCAGTTCAAATATAACCTCTAAGAGGTCTCCCTGACCATCCACCTCATCTAAGTGAGTACTACCACTTCCTTCCCCACAACAAATAAAATTATTCTCCCCCAGTCTTTTTATTTCACTCATTACACACAGAATAATTTACAATTATTATATTTACTTGTCTAGTTACTTATTTTGATTGCTGCTGTCATTAAAAGGTAAGCTCTAGATGAGAGGGGCAGAGAAACAGCTTGTTCTTCCTCATATTCCCAGCGCCTGACACATGGTTGGTACTCAATAAATGTCTGTTTCATGTGTATGAAACAAAGTTATAGAAAGTAATAAAATACTATCCATGGAGAAGCTAAAAATAAAAATGTGATTTGTAATATTTGGGAGAAAAGTAATGTAAGAGAGCTTAGCTTCTCCACTTTTATTCCATCATTTAACAATTATGTACTAAGGGCCTACTATGTACTGAACCAAAATAACAAAAACAAAACAAAACAAAAAATCCTGCCTCCTATAGTTCATTAATAGGCACTGTATAAACATATATGAATGTAAAATAGGAACAGATCAAAGTGGTTCAAATGAGGCGAGTACTTCTACTTCGTTTTACATGTTCTTATAGTAAGATTTTTTTATGTCTTCATACACTGTGTATGTTTATTGGAGACAGTCTGAAAGGCTATACACCAAAATGTTCACTGTGATGACACAGACCTAGAAAGTACAAGTGCAGGGCAGAGCAAGATGAGTACTTCCTTTTTAATTGATATACTACTCTAGTGATTATCTATTCACAGTATGTATTTCTTTTATAATAAAACTATAAACTGCTCATATCTCATAAACATAATTTAACTATTTTTAAAAAGAGTTCATTCAAATTACTGAGCTATCATGTGCTTTACTACAGATTCAAATATTACCTCATTTTTTGTTTCGTTTTTTCAAAAGTTTCCAAATTTTGAAGAACATGCCTTTCTGGCCATTCCAGAGGATTGGTTTCCATTAGACTTGAGGAATTAGGTTCCACTGGACTAAAATCTAAAGTGAAAGAAATACACATAAGTCTGAAAAGTATTAACATACTGAATTTTGCTAATACAAATGTGTATTTATAGACACATACATATGTGTGTGTAAGTGTGTCAAAAGGCCATAGAAATGTTTGTTGCAAATAAAAATAAAATATCACCTCATAATAAAAGTTATAAGCTAAAATTTACAAAATTGTCTTAGCACTATTTAGGACTCCTATGGAATAAAAGCATAACTTTGTTATTTTGGGTGAAAATAGTTCTAAATGGAAAGAAGATAACACTATAGAGAATATATTGGATATTCTGTGTGATTTTCATACTAGAAATAGGAATTAGCACAAGTAGACCAAAACATTCATTGTTTAAAAAGAGATTACCTTATTCTTAAAACTACAATAATAATAGATAAGTTATGATGTTCTGATGTTCTCTCTGAGAAACCAAGATGCTTAAACATTCACACCTTCAAATCACTAACATTCAATGTTATTTTCTACTAATCAAATATTATATGTAAGAGTGTGCTTATCTTTCTAGATAATATGCTGCAGTGAACTACTATTGAGATTGCTGATAATATTGGGATTTTCAATGAAAACCTAAAGGGACAGTTTCCGGTCTTATTAGAAATTATTATTAATAGTATTAATATATTCAAACTGTTTTAACACTGGCAAAATTACTAACTGTGCTACTTTTTGGATTGCAAAACTATTTGGTTTTAGAATTGTTTTGAACACTGTTTTAATAAACTCACTGAGAATTACTGAACATTAGCTATTTGACTAACTATCAACATTAACAAAAATACTCATTTGAGAAAATAATGATTTGGTAAAGGAATTTTTCTTTTTCCCCCAGAGACGGAGTTTCACTCTGTCGCCCAGGCTGGAGTGCAATGGCATGATCTCAGCTCACTGCAACCTCTGACTCCTGGCTTCAAGTAATTCTCCTGCCTCAGGCTCCTGAGTAGCTGGGATTACAGGTACATGCCACTATGCCCAGCTTAGTTTTGTATTTTCAGTAGAGAAAAAGTTCCACCATGTTGGCCAGGTTGGTCTCGAACATCTGGCTTCAAGTGATTCATCCACCTTGGCCTCCCAAAGTGCTGGGATTATAGGCGTGAGCCACCATGCCCGGCCTGGTAAAGCAATTTTTAAACAAGAAACACAAATGAAAATGAATGCAAACTGCTATCTTACTTTCTTTTACTTATTAAACTATTTAACCTTGAATAGTTTAAAATATTTTCAAAACCTGTATTGAATTGCCCTATCTAAACACCATCCAAATACAATATTTCACATTTTTTAGTAAAGGGGTGAAATATTATTTTAAAGAGTAATGAGCTTCATAATAAAATAACATGCTGCTGAATGTCAATGTGGCTTTCTACTAAAAGTATAAAGAAAAATATCACTTGCATTTCTGCACAGCTTCATGTTATGAGTTCATAAAAGAATATAAGCAATCTTAAACAACAGTAAACATTAAATTGTTCCTAAATATTTCAATATAATATACAGCCTAAAAAATAAATTACATAGACTAAATATTAAGAAATAGGTGGGAAAACATTCATATGTGTCATGTCTTTTGTGGAATCATTTAATACAATTCTTACAATAAAATAAAACACAATATTTCATTTATGTGGCAGTCAAGACACTAGGTTATGCTGACAGCCAAAAAGCACAAAGGCTCTCTGAGAAACTAAGAACGCTGCTTTAAAAAAAAAAATTTTACAGGAGAAACACAGAAATAGACAATAAAACCAACACAATAGGGAAACAGGGAAAACTGACCTATAAAATCAAAAATTACAGCAAACAAAAAGAGATGACATTATGTGGTTAATGAATTCAGGCCATAATAACCTTACACACTTAAATATGAATAAATCACAAAGAAAATGTTATATTACAAATTAATAAAGCAAGAATTATAAATAAATGCCAGAAGATTCCTTTTAAGTGTTTGAAGTAATAAAATAATGATCTGATAGAATTACCTGGAAAACTTATTTATGCAGTGTGTTGATGTGCCCAATGGTCCCATGCAAAGGAGATCGTTATTGTAGTTATTGTATTATGAGTTCAGATATCACATTTGACTTTGTCAAAGTCTTTAGCAACTTTGTGACAATGTGTAAATAAATGGTTATATTAGACATTTTCTACCTACTGACTTGTCACTTGTTACACATACTAGAGTTTTTACCAAAAAATGAGCAGATTAAATAACTTTATTAATTACTAACAACTAATATGGATGCTTGGAAATGAGTCAGAATATGATATCTAATTGGCCTTAGTGTTTCTTTCATTATGTAATTTACAGGTAGATGCATTTATTCAAATCAAAGCGAGAAAAGATGTTAAAAATTGCAACTTCATTCTTAGGAGTCATGTTCAAATGCATAACCTGTCAAATTTCAGTTCAGGTTCTAAAAATTTTCCAAGTTTCTTTCATTTGTTCAATAAATACAATCTTAAAATGTCATCCAATAATTTAAAAAAACATCACAGGAAGAGAGTATAACAGAAAACTACGGAAACTGGGGAAGGTCTGGGAAAGTCTCTTTGAGAAAGTGACATTTAAATCAAGATCTGAAGAATGATCGTAAGTTAATCAGGTAAAGGCTGGAAGAAAAGAATTCCAGGCAGAGGACACTGCATCTATAAAGTTCCTGAGGCAGAAAGAAATGTAACGTTTCCAAGGAAAGAAAGGACTTCCTGTGATAAAAAGGAAACAGAAATGTACTGGTACTAGAATAAGTATGAAGCCAGATATCATTTAAAGTTTTTACAAACCATATGAAGGTTGATCCATTTTATGTGCAATTAGAAGCAATCAAGAAGGTCTGGGCAAAGGAGTGACATAATCTGACTGTAGATTGTGTTGATCCTTTGCTCAAACCTTTTTGATTTTAAGATGAGCTCTCCTGAAGCTCAGTGTCAAGCGTCCTCTGTACAGGTAACTTTAAGATACATATCCTTAAACTTATATAAAAGTCCTAGCAATTATTTGAGCCCTTCCTATCTTTCAACCCTTATCTCCCATACAAATCCTCTGGTAAGCCAATCTCTCTCTTGATCTCGGTTTGCCTTTTCTTACCTCCATGACCCTGAATATGGTGCTTCTACCTGGCACATCTTATCTTCTCTCTATCTAGATCTTATGTATCATTCAAGACCTACATCAAGTTCCTTGGCTCCTAACCAGCCTTCATGACTATTCTACCCTACTTGCAGTTCTCTCCTCAAAATTCATATTTATTTAACCAGCACTTACTTTATACTAGGCAACTGCTTAAGCAATTTAATAATAATTAATTTAATCTTCATAACAACCTATGTCATTCCTAATTTAAAGATAAAGAAGCAGAGGCAAAAAGATCAGAAAACATGCCCAAGGTCACATAGCAAGTAAGCTGCTAGTCTTGCTCCAGAGTCCATGCTATACATGGAGCTATGGTCTCTCACTTATTGAACACATCCCCCATTTACAAGTAATCTAATAATGTCTCCAGCACCTTTCAGATTACTCTGTACGCTATTTAACTTGGGTACTGATATGCAATGGTGATGATAATGATAAAACAAGTAACATCTTTTTTGGTGCTTGTGTTAAGTGTTTTACAGGTATCAACTCATTCAATCCTCACAATAACCCTACTAATCCTCACAATAATCCTAATAAGTGGGTTGTATTATTATTCCCATTTTAAACATGACGAAACAGGCATAGAGATGAATAACTTGCCTAAAGACATTTGGTTAGCAAGTAACAAAAGTGAGATTTGAACCCTGACAATTTAGCTCCACAGCCTGTGTCCTTAAACAAGGTTATTCAAATTTATCACAACACTGGAACTCAGGAAAGCAGAAAGAAATACAACCAAATAATGAAATGATTTCCAGCCGTCTAAGTGAAGTCTGACTGTTCCTCCCCTACTGAATGTTAAATATGCATCATCTTATCATATGGACTTTTACCTCTATTAAATTTACTATGATTACTATGATTTACTAAATTTTCCTTTCCACACTTTATGGAAATGTAGCTTAATAGAAATTCACACATTTCAGTAGCTTAGTAAGACTAAAGAGAGGCATCATCTTAAAGTGCTTCTTCCTTTGCCCAAAAGCAATTACACTGAATACAGTTAATGAAAAAAGTTACTAGAAAATTTATAATGTTTAAATAATGAGTAATACAGTTCACCACATATACATACATACTTGCATCTATATAAGTATATACTATTATTTAAATCTGTGAAATATATTTTGATTTGACCAATACATTTTATAAGTTTTAATAATAAATGTCATAGTTGCCACACACACACACACACACACACACACACACACACACAGAAAGAACTAAAATTTAAAGTAATAAAAAACTTACCATTTAATATATTGAAGGTTTTAATTTTGTCCATCTTTCTTGGAATCATTTTAGGAATCACAGCATCAAAATGATCTAAAAAGTGTTTCCTTGTGAGTACTAACAGGCTTTTGAGTTCAGCAACAGAAACGGTTTCAGGCTGTTTTGCCAACTTTCTCCTTTCTGTAAGACAAATCAATACAATTGACTTATTTTTTATCCACTTTGGAGCTCATCTACTACTCTTTTGAGAAAAACATTTTCAGAAGTAAAACAAGTGAACTTCTCTAGTAAATCAACATTCCTGTTTTCAGGATTGTAGGCCTTCTTTCACTTTAATCCTATTTGTAGATAATGGGAGAATTTCCAGTTATGTGAGATAAACAGAAGTAATTCATTGATGCTATAAGTTGATAACAGATAAAGGCAGGTTTACAAAACCTTTCAGAAATATATTGCAGAGCATTAAAATGGTCTTATGTTCACGTTTATGCAGAAATAAAACTCGTTAGACTTTCAGTTAAATACGGTAGCTTGGCCACTTCCGTTTCTTCTTCTCAAAGCCTAAAATCACAGCAAAGAAATAAAAAGGGAGAACAAAAGAAGGAATGACAAATAATGACATTTTTCAACAAATTTTGGAAGACATAAATGACAGCTGAGTGGTGAGTCTGCAAAGTAGAGGAAGAGCTGCCTTGGATGCCTGTAGAGAGGCACTACCAAGGAGTACAAAGTAGGTGGTGGTGAGATGCTGGACTGAAACAGGACTGGATGTAGCACAGGAAGTTAGAACTCCAGGTCCTTCCCCTACCCAACCCCCTATTCCTCAGAGTTAGGCACCACTGCTTGTATTTTTTTTTTTTTTTTTTTTTTTTTTGTATGGAACATCAGGTATACGAAAAGCTAGTATTGAGGCTGGGGTTAAAACTAAGGGATTAAGGAAAAGTCTATTCATTGAAAGGTTGGACTTCAAGCCCTGATACCAGAAAGTTAACATCCACAAATGCCCCTCTGGAAATATCAGAGGATTCTCCTTTCGTTAAACTGAATGCTGTCAGAGAAAAGAACTCTAGATAGCAACACTGGGGTGAAGTTAGGGGTAGAAGCTCATGAACCAAATGTTGAATTGTCACTTCACCAAACTATAGTGAAGCTTGACAGATATTACATTAGAAGTAAGCATACAAAACTTCCATTTCAAAATAGGATAGAAAGAAAAGAATATCCAGACATTTAAGGAAAGGTGTTGAGGGGGAGAGGCAGTTCTTTGTTTCCCTGTGCAAAGATTTGATTCGGTTAACACTTTCAGCTCCCCTCTTCCTTCCCATCACTCACTGAGCTAGTCATGAACAAAGCATGCTCTGATAGATTCTTCTGACTTTCATCTGAGTGAGCAAGTCTTCAGGATTTATTTTCTCTGCAGACTTCTACTGCAGGGTTGGTCTGCAGTTGCCTAGCTCTGATAGTCATTCAATGGCAAAGTTCAATGCTGGGTGTATGTATGAGGAGGCCAACTTGGCCATAGATTTAAAAAGCCATGTCCTTTAATACAGCTTTCATCTATAATTTCTCTCCATCTGTATATTTCTTACATTTATTTTTCAGTTGGTTCAAATGTTGGGAGGAGAAGTGGGTATTAGTCATTGGAATCCCAAACTAAAAAACATCCAAAAGAGAGACTAAGGCAAACAAACAGAAAAAAGGGAGTCCAGCAGAAACAAAAGCATTGTAGAAAACTAAACAAAGTTTGCTATAATTTTCTCATAGACATATGAGAAGATACTGCAACCATGAAATAAGTACAGGATGCTTTGATAAAGAAAAAAAAATCAATGAACAAGAAATGACTCTAAAATTAAGCACACGAGAGATCAAATTTCAAAAATTCCATAGAAGAGCTGCAAAATAAAATGGAAGATATTCCCCCAAAACTAGAACAAAAACATAGTAATATGAAACTAGGAATGGAAATCAGGCATTCTGTCCAGAAAAGTCAATATCTAGTAAAAGCTCCAGAGCTCCAGAGAGAGAGAGAGGGGGAGAGAGAGAGAGAGAGAAAGAATGGGAGGAACAAAATTATTAAAAGGATAAAACAAATTCAGATTTCAAGATATGACTCTCCCATTTAAATTGCCAATCAACTACAAAGGTCAATAAATGGGACTGGTGGGGAAGAGGGGACAGATAAACACAATATGACTCAAAGTAAACCTTCTTGAGACAATGCTTCTGGAGACAAAGTTACCAGAAAGTGGGTAAAAACCAAACAAACCAAAATTAGATTACTACAAAGGATAGGAATTATATTTGACTTCTCAACAGAAACACAGTAAAGCAGAAGACAATGAAGCAGTATCATTGAAATTCTGAGGGAAAATGATTTTTAACCTAGAATTTTATTAGTGAAGTAAATAAATTTTCAGACACGCAAGAAGAACTCAAAAAATTTATGCTCCATGAACTTTTGCTCAAAAAGTGACTGGAAGAAGTGCACCAACCGAACAAAGGCATAATCCAAGAAAAAGGAGAATAAGGGGTCTAGGAAAAAGAACATTCCAAAAGAAGAAAAGAGGAAAGGGAAATCTTCAAGATATTAGCAAGTCTAACAAGCAATCAGTCCACAGTCAAGCAAAATACGAAACGCTCCAGGAAAGAAAACAATAGAGAAATAAAAAGGAACTGATATATTTGAACACACAATGAATGTTAATGATAGGAGTGCAGCAGAAATGTTGGAGCCTCTGGAAAAACATAATAATGTTTTGTCTATACAGAAGAGTAGGCAAATTAAAAATAAGGTGATTATCAACCATAAGAAAAACAAAGAACTATATAAAAGAGATTTGATGATCATCATTTATTACATGGCTCTGCAGTAAACTTATTTATAAAATTATAATAATGTTAAAGCCAACCACTGATTTAACCAAAATTCATGACTTCACTATAAGAAGCAGAAAGAGAATGTGAAGATTATGTGGGAAAGTGAAGTTTTTATCTTCCACAGTTAGATGTTAAGATAATGCCTGAAACTGATACATCTAAGAAATAGCAGCATACATACATTATTTGTATAGGGGTCCACCTGGAAGAGCTGAGGATAGCTGTCTATAAACACAGGGACTGAAAGATGGGGAGGCATGGGTGGCACATTGCTGTTTGCCTCTTGAAGCTTTTTCAGTATCATTTGATTTTTCAAACTATATCCATGTATTACTTTGATAAAAATAGTCTATTTTAAAACACTTCTAGTCTAGTAACATTTTCTTCCACAATAAAATAGTAACCTAAAAGTTCATAGAAAATTCAACGCAATACGCATTTATTAATTTTAAGAGCTTACTGCCTAAAAACCACTGTACTGTGTCCTTAGACACAGAGGATTAAAGCATTATTACATTACACTACCTGAGGTCAGCACATAAATAACGCAAGGGAGTAGAATAAGGAGGAGACAACCAGTGTCAAGGTTCTACTTTAGAACATCAGCTTCATGATACAAGCCTCTGTAAAATCCTGCATCGACAAGGTGGACATTGGTAGGGTCCTTCCAGATCTGACCCAAGGTAACTAACATGGCTTCCACAATCAAGAACATTAGGAAGAGTAAAATGAGAGCTATAATATATTCTGTCTCTATTACATCCTCTTAGTGAGAAAATCATAAGCCTCATTGTCTTTTTCTGCACAATCTGCTGGGAGCCATTCCAAAACAAAAAGTTACCGATGGTTTGGTTTTATCTGGAAGATGTACAGAGTAATCTGCTTCAGAAATTAGCCCCTATGTTGTTATTAATGTTAAAAATATACTCAAATCTGGTTGGGCGTGTTGGCTCACTCCTGTAATCCCGGCACTTTGGGAGGCCAAAGCAGATGGATCACCTGAGGTCAAGAGTTCGAGATCACCCTGGCCAACATGGAGAAACTTCATCTCTACTAAAAATACAAAAATTAGCCAGGCATGGTGGTACACGCCTGTAATGCTAGCTACTTGAGAGGCTGAAGCACAAGAATCACTTGAACTCAGGAGGTAGAAGTTGCAGTGAGCTAAGATCATGCCACTGCACTCCAGCCTGGGTGACAAAGCAAAATTCTGTCTCAAAAAAAAAATTATATATATATATGTGTGTGTGTGTGTGTGTATATATGTGTATATATATGTATAGATATATGTGTATATATGTATAGATATATGTGTGTATATATATGTATATATGTGTATATATAAGTGTATACACACATACACACACTCTCAAATCTGAACCTGAACCTGACCTATATTTATTAAACCTGTCAATTATATTACAATTTGAAAAACAGAGTAAGAATCCATATTGACCTTAATGATTAAGAAATGGAGAGAGAAAATACATAAAGTTTACAAGTTATGAGTAGGATAATTTACCTAGGCAAAACATCATCTCCACACAAGTGAGTGTGCATATAAGTGGCAGATAAATATCTGAGAGAAAAACATTGGACTAAAGTCTAAAAATGAGTCAGCATAAGAACGCTATTTTCCTAAAAAAGTTAGTAATAACTAAGGATTTATTAAAGAAAAATGTAGAAGCAGAACATCCAAAGGAATCAGCAGGTCGAGCATAAGCTTTGCACTGGGTTCTATACATTTAACAAAGATGTAGGGAACTCAGAGTAGAGACTGCAATACTGGAGCAAAATGGTAATACTGCTGTTTTCATACTTATATCATACTGAACAGTCTTTTATTTAAAAATTGTTCAGCATTCTCAAGCCTTTTCTTGAAAAATCAGTGAAACAAGATTTTTAATATTTCCAAATACAGAAAGTTCTAAATTACCAACAAATTTGGTAAAATATAAATCACAAGCTTATAAATTTTAAATATCATCATTCTAATTAAATAGTATTACATATAATTTTCAAAATAAAATTAATGAAAATAAACTAATTTTAAAAATTAAGCCCTAACAAATTTTATTTCATTTTTGTGTTACTTTAAAAAACAAAGTGCCTCCATAGTGTTATTAATGAGTACATTTTTGTGTAAATTTTTCTAGCTATTCTTTCTAATTTAGTATTAGAAAAATACTGGAAAGAGTAATAGGTCTACTCAGTGTTTTGCTGATAATTTGAGGAAATCTTTTTGAACAAGTTTTGTTTTTTTGTAAACACTATAATCTCTGTATGGATACTGAACCACTAATTTTTTTCCAAAGAGAGCTGTTCCCATTATATTCTTTAGTTTTTGTCATTGCTTTAAGTACTTTTCTGTTAACTGCATTGCTTTAAGTACTTTTCTGTTCACACTTCACTTATTTGAAAATCACTGAAGTAGACGCTTAAGACATGCTTACATTGGAAACTTTCTTTTGCTGTCATTTGCCTCTGCCTTTTGAGACACAGGCATTCTAAACAGATGCATCTTTGTCTCCAAGTTTTTAATCCAGTATTAACTCTCTGGGTAGAGAAGAGATTTGTTCAGGAAGTATTTTCATCATAAATAGATTAACTGGATCATTAATCTGAATCAAGATTTAATATTTCAGATTGCAAAATGGCCATTTCATGGACATACCCAGAGCAAGTGTCTCTAGTAGCAACTAGCTCTAAGGTCTTCTTCAGTTTCAGGTTCTCACCTTACTCTGCCCAGTCTAGTGGCATCTCTACGATGTTTTGTTTTTTTTGGTTTTTTTTTTTTTTGCATTTCTGTGCCCTCTCCTGCCCTCTCACCAACTCTGCTGAACTTTTCACTCACACCTCTAGGCAGCAACCTAGTTATAGCTGTCATATTTCCCTTCCCACACAACCAGGAGGGATGGCCCTCTTGGGGTTAAGTCTTCTCCTTTCACAAAGAAGAGATGCACCAGCTTCAGAGAGGTCCCTGCTCCTCTGATAGTTTTTCTTTTTGGAAAGGTGAGGAACAGAGGTGAAGATGAAACAGTGGAGATGTTGACGGAACTGAGTTATAAAAAGCTGCAGGAGGCTTATGGCAAGGAAATCAGGGCCTGACGGGTTTTTGGCAGGAATAGAGCAAAGTTAAAAAATGAATAATACTGATGTCTGAAATAAACATTTTATATCCATAACAATACTGGTATTTCAGTATATATATGTGTGTGTGTGTTTATGTATTTGTTGGTTATAGCATGTACTACACTTTATTAAAAATGATTTGCCTTTCTAATTACACTTTCCTTGAGCAAACATCATTTTCTTGGTTTAAAAGAAAAAAAAAAACACCAATGGTTAGAGGAGCTCAAGACTACACAATTACCCTGGATTTTTACAATTGAAAAAGTTTGTAATCTTTACATGAATAATTGAGACCAAGCATTCTAAAATTATCTTCTATTGAATAGGTAGGCTACTGAATTCACACTTTTAAAATATGTTTTTAAAGAAAAGAATGATCGTTCTTATTTTATAATATATGTAATATATAATTCGAATATCTTTTTTTCTACATACAACTAAGGAGGACTCACAATTTGAATCAATTTCTTAGAAATTACATAACAATAAATAAGTTCAATTAGGCAACAAATGAATGCTTAAAATTTGTATTAAAAAATAAGACTGATAGCCAAATTAACTGTAAAAGAGAAAACATGTGAAATTATGACTCTTTTCTGAATAAATCTATAATGCCAATGTCACTTAGCACATGAAATGTTCTTACTTATTATTGATCATTATTAAACTCTAAGAATCAATGCTCAAGGTAACACATTAATTTCCCTAAGACTTGCATTTTTTCCTATTTGTAGCATCCAACTTCTGCTACCAAAAATATATAAAAAGATATTTTATCAAGAGTTCTACACTAAACAGAAAAATAAAACTTACATACCTTTTCTAGTATCCAATTAAAAACAAATTTTGAAATGCAAAATTTGCTGATGAAGTATTTTTATAACTGTTAACAGTGATGTACAAATAAACAGAAACATTCTGAATCTAGTGAAAATATCTCTTCTACTCTACATCATCGCTATCAAAAATAGTTCTATAAATAAGTAGCGTAACTAAAAGATAAACTATATAAGAAGAAGTATGCAAATAAAGGTAGCTTATGTCCGAACAAGTCAACATTTTTAGAGTAGGATGAAATATACAATTGTTACTTACTTAGGCATTCTTTCAAAGCTAAAACTTGAACATTAGCTAACTGTTTCTCTCTTTGTACAATCTGCTCCCCAGAAAAATGTGGAAGTGATAACAAGTCAAAAGGAAAACCTGAGCAATAAGAAAAAAAAAAGGTCAACATTAACAATGCCCTTTGCCAACAATTAGTACTCAGTTCCTGGGAAATGTGTTACAGCAATGATTTAACAAAAAATAAAAACCAATCACTCACCTCTCTTGATCTTATATATTTCAAAGTAAATAATAATAATAATTAAGCAGCAGAAAATAAGCATACTCAATTATTTTGCATTTTAAACATTGACCTGATTTTTAAATTGAGGGAATTAGATAGTAAAGCAGAATTCCCTGAATCACGTTTTCTTCTACCTAATCAGAAATCACAGATAGGGAACGGGAGCCAGTCTCTAAAGATACCCCCAAAAGCCACTGAATGAACCACATCTCCCGTTATTCCTTTTTGTGCAGTACCCTCCACAATGAATCCAACCTAGATAAATGTGCTGGATGGTCCCATGATAGCCTTAGCCGTGTCTCTCTCCCCATTCTTCATGCCCATAGTACTCAAGAATAACTGTAGAACGTACTGGAAATGTACTATCTTGAAACAGGGAGGAACTGTCCAAGATAGCTTGGGTTTTTTTCCTTTGTCCCCTAAAAGCAGGATGTCCTTTAAAGCGTCGCCCAATGAGTCACATGGCCCCTGAAATACAGAAGCCAGGTCAGGCTGCCTTTTGGGGTCCCTTAGCTGTGGTGCAAACGGCACACATGCAGTCAAGACTCCATCTGCCCTGGGAAGCTTTCCTGAGCCTTGGGGGCCTGGCTCACAACAGATCCTAGGCTTCTTTTGTTCCTTGCTGCCTATCTGTAAGTAATAAACCTGCTTCACATAACTTGCATGTGAGTGTGTTCTGTCACACTGGACTAGGACAAATTGGTGACCAGTACATGGTGGACCTAAATAGTAGCCCAGGGGACAGCAGAAAGATGTATTTAGACTCCTGTTACTGGTGGTTGGCATAGTGATGATCTTCCCTATTTTCCACGCTGTGGCAGTCCTCCCTTAAGATTGCTAATTATTGGACATGCTTCACACTATGTAACAAGGTAACGTAAACGTGACACTGAATGACTTCTAGCTAGGACACAGAAACCCTTGCAGCTTCACAGAACAATTGCTCTAAGTCTGCAACAATATAAGAAGTCAGCCTAGGCCGGGCGCAGTGGCTCACACCTGTAATCCCAGCAGTTTGGGAGGCTGAGGTGGGCAGATCACGAGGTCAAGAGATCGAGACCATCCTGGCCAACATGGTGAAACCCTGTCTCTATTAAAAATACAAAAATTAGCTGGGCATGGTGGCGCACACCTGTAGTCCCAGCTACTCCGGAGGCTGAGGTAGGAGAATTGCTTGAACCTGGGAGGCAGAGGTTGCAGTGAGCGAAGATTGTGCCACTGCACTCCAGCCTGGTGACAGAGCAAGACTATGTCTCAAAATGAAAAAGTCAGTCAGTCTACCCTAAGACCATGATGTTTTAAGGAAGCCCAAGCTAGCTGTGAGGAAAGGGCCTGTGGAGAGAAAATCAGACCTCATCTGTTCCAGCCATCTTAGCCCAGGCACCAAACATGGGTGTGAAGAAGCTATCTTAGACATCAAGCCCTGTGGAAACTTCAAATGACTGGAGCCATAGTGTATGTGACTGTAATCATATGCACGACCTCAAAATAGAAACATCCAGCTGAGCCCATTCAACCTACAGGACCATGAGAGATAACAATAAACTGCTATTTTTAAGCTAAATTTGGGATAGTTTGTTATGCAGCAATCAGTAACCTAAATAATAAAGCCTGGGAAGAGGGAAAGATGGGCAATAAAATAGAACGTGTGGCTTGAGACAATGTAAATGAAAATGAGAAATACAGCAAAATACATGTATTTAAAGTGGAAAATACTAAAAATTTCATTTTTAGAATTGAAGGCTGATCTACTAAATTTTACTAGGTATAATGTAAAAGGAATTTGCTCGTTGCACATTAAATTGTAAAAAAATGTCATAATATGTTTTAAATAAAAGGTAAATTAATGAGAGAGAATGGAGTTTGGGGAAAATAAATTCATTAAATTTTTAATATTTCTTCTACTTAAAGCCACATATGCTAACTACACACACAAACAATGTAAACATGTTTTAATACCTAAAGTTAACACTTACTCAATTTGGCTTCTTCTGTCTTTGTTTTCATCTTTCCATGAATTAAACTGAGTGCAAATGAGCCATTGATCTGGTTGGCTGAGTGAATCAATGTGGCTTTACATCTTCTATTGCCATTACCTTGTAACAAGAGATAATAGCTTGAACACTCTCCTTTCACTTCAACATCTGGAACTAAACAAAAACAATTATCTTGTTAAGTATGTGAAAATTCAGCACACAACACAACAGAATCATACATTTGATCCATAGGATATAATAAAATTTTTATGTTATTTTAAAACAAGCTATTCATACATTCAGGGCTAGTAGTCGTTCATTTAATTGAGAAGGCTGTTAAGGCAAAAAATCATAACAAACAATTACAAAGCATAAATCTTTTATGTGTACTCATTCTTTAACTTTTGATATGGCTTACCAGAGTTCTACAGTATATTTCTTAAATAACCACATCAATAATGTTTACAGCTTCCATTTCTTCAAAGGGGAATAAACTGACTCCTACAAACACACACAACTTAATTGATGGAAGCAGAAGGGTACAGCTATACTCGGGAGTAGCTTTTTGCTTCTTGCAGTGGGCATCCATAATGTATTTTACAGAGGGAATGGAGAGCATTCATTAATCTGGCATGCCAGTTATGTGAAGGTCAGTTAAGACAGCATCTAGTATATTTTAAAAGCAAATCAAGTGAGGGTTATAGTGAAGGTTGAAGAAAAACTGTGAAGCCTTCGAGATTAAAAATAGAAGTAGAATCTTTTTTTGTTGAAGATGGTGAGTTGGACATAAACATTTATATTCACTATCTCCTGAAATTCCACTAAATGAGAATAAAGAAATCTTAAAAATAGCATAAATCTACAAAAAACTAATATCTGGAAGAGACAACAACTAAAATTTGAAAGCAGTAAAGTATATGAACAACTAGTAACAAACTTCAATCTCTCCGCTGCTAAGGAAGCTGAGAAAAACAGCAGAGAAAGCCCCAAAGCAGCACAATTTATACATGCATCCTCAAGAGGTCTGGAATGGTGACCCCAGATGGCTCTGGAAGCAAAACAAAGCTGGAATAGGAACAGAGTTTGAAAGTCAACTTGAGAAACAGGCCTCCTGATCCCTTATTCTATTCAGGCAAATGACTGTCAGAAGATTAGAGGTTTATCCTCTGAATAGGGTAAAACGAAGTGTCTTCGGCTTGAGATATATAATGTAGAGTTAAGGGCTGATTATCAGGGAATAAAAGTGAATGCTTACCTCTTTAAAAAGTTATCTATGTCTCTATTTCCCTTAAGTTTATTTTAGGGGCTATCAGGATGGCAGGGTGAGAAAGTCTGTGGACCCACTCCCCAGCAATACAAGCACAACTGGTGAAATGATCCTAAGGGTATACACCAAATTAAGAAACATTTATTCAGGAAAATAGATACTAAGATTAGGGTTGGGAAGAAGCAGGTTGGACAGATTGGAGCATCTATCCATTGAGTTGGGAATGGATTGGGAAGAAGCAGGTTGTGGCTTAGTATTTAAGAGTCCACAGGACTTCAGTCGCAGCCTGCTTCTCCCCACCCATTCCCAAAGCAGATGAACAGAAACTCCAATCAAAGTGGCTGTGGCCAAAAAGATGGGTCTTCTCTTCCCTCGCTTCCAATAAAGGGTTACAGCATCTCATGGGAAGGAGCAGGCTGTCAGCAATTTCTCATCCCCTCATTCTGAGTTGAAAAGACTAAATTCCTGATGCGTATGATGAGAATTTGGGGACTTCTTTCTCCACCTACCTCCTGCTCATAAGGTAGAGGTTCTACCCCAGGATAGCAAAGCTGAGAAAATAGGGACCCAAATGTCCCCACCTCGGCGCATTCACAGGGCAGTTTCTACACTGGGAGAGGTATATAAAGAAGACCAGAAGCTACATGCTGGCCCAGCTACCAAAGTAGTGGCTCAGAGATTTTGCCCAGGGGAAGAGACCTCAAAACAGAAGGCCCTAAACTCTCCCCAAAGAAACAACTGACTTCATCTGACTCAGATTGCAGTAAGTTGGAGCCTAAAGGAGGTCTCAAAAACGATGGAGACTTGGTAATAAGCAAATAAAAGGAGGCTGGTAGTTCACCTAATTAAGAGAAACAAGCAAAAGATCTCGTTCATTAGAGAGAACGGGGGAATGAGACAGCTAAGAAGCGTCATCTTGGTGTCAGAATTCAAATCGAAGAATGCCCACAAAAATGAATCAAATTTAAATGGATGTGGAACAATTTAAGCCCCAATGCATTGTCAAAAACAATAAAGCAATTAGTGAAGATGGCAATTAGTGAAGTATAAAGCAGCTACATGTGACAGCAAATGAGGCAGACAAAGAAGGTATCAGGGAAAGGGAAAGTGAGTCAGGCAGAGACCACTGGATGCCCAGGGTAAATCTGGCCACGCTGAAGGCTGCACCCTCTGAAGAGTGACACCAAAGTCAAACAGACTTCATTAAAATTCATACTATAAGCAATACAAGCCCAACTCATACAACAAATAAATATACAAACAACAAGAAAACAAACCTAATAAGGGGGGAGAGAAATTATTAACCAACAACTACAACACATTACCTAAATTGTCATCTTTATCAAGAAATTATGAAACATGCAAAGAAACAGGAAGGTGTAATACCTACAGAAGGGGAAAAGCAAGTGATATAAAATACTTGTGAGAGGTCCCAGAAGTTAAATATAACAAAGACTTCAAAGCAAACATTACAAATATGTTCAAAGAACTAAAGGAAACCACACTTAAAGACATGAAAGGCATGATGACAGTCTCATCTAATAGATAATATAGATGAAAAGATATAAAATAAAACCCAATGGAAACACTGGAGTGGAAAAGTACAATAAACTTAAAAGGACTGAAATCGTTAGTCCTTTTAGACACTAATAATTCAGAGAAATCTGGGAAATTAACAAATATGTGGAAATTAAACAACACACCAACAAATAACCAATGGGTCAAATATGAAATCATAATGGAAATTTAAAAATACTCTAAGATAAACAAAAGATATAAAGTTTATCAAATATAGCTGAAGTAGTGTTAAAGATCTCAATCAATAACCTAACCTTCTACCTTAAGACACCGAAAAAAGAGGAAGCCCAGCAATTCCACTCCTAGATTTATACCGAAAATGATTTTAAGCCTGTGCCTATATATTCAGAGCAGCATTATTCATAATAGCCTAAAAGTGTCAACATTCCAAATGTCCATCAACTGATGTGTGGATAAAATGTGGTATATCTAAGTGATGAAATATTATTCAGCAATAAAGAGGATGATGTACTGGCATATGCTACAGCATGTACAGCATGGATGAACTTTGAAAACATTATACTAAGTCCAAGAAGCCAGTCATTAAAAACTAGATATTATATGATTACACTTCTATGATATGTCCCAAACAGTCAAATCTATACAGACCAAAACAGATACATGGTTGCTTAGGGGTAGGGGGAGGAATGGGTGGTGGAAATGCGCAATGATTGCTAATGCGTATGGGGTTTCTTTCCAGGGAGATTAAAATGCCCTAAACTTGATTGTGGTGATAGTGGCACAATTCTGTGATTATATTTTAAAAGTCACTGAATTGTAAACTTTAAAAGGGTAAAATGTGTGGTATGCATTATATCTCAGTAAAACTGTATTTTTAAAAATTATCTTAGGAATGTAAAGTTCTGCTTACAAAACGAAAGCTAAAAGATCCTTTTATATAGTATACAGAATATCATATATACACATATATACATCCCAAAATACTAAGAAAGCACTGTAATTTTATTACAATAGCTACAGTTTATTTCAGAGATAGGAAAATACCGTGGGTCATAGTCTATTCCCCAAAACAATGATGAAGTAACAAAAACAATTTTTACAATCAGATTGCTAGAGTGACATTAATTCTGTTCATAAACTGTAGTTTTACAACATGAATTTAAATAAAGGTTATTAGAAAAGAAAAACACTTGTTGTTACCAGTTTTATTTGAAATTAAGGTTTGCCAAAAGATACAGTGACCTTAATTCAGTTACCATTTTAGCTACTTGCTGATTCGACTTATATATATCTCTTCTATCTATGACATTCTTTCCACATTTATTTTAAATCTCATCACCTTTATTTGCATTTTAATCACTGAAGTTTGTAATTACAACAATCTTATTTTCCTCAAAAGAAAAATATTTACTATAAAGAATTCTCTAGCCATAATGACTCTGCAGTCATTTAAAAAATGTTGCTCCAGATTTGGCAGGTGTTAATTGAAGACTTATTAAATAACTTTTATGTAAATGCCACAGAGAGTAACAGATTTACAATTAGCATAGTTATTCTAGCCTCATCACTCTTCCTAAATAAGGGAAAATGATTACTAAAAAAAGGTCTATTTTCAACTGCTATGTTTATTTACATTATCATTTGATAAGGTGTTGGCTTGTATGCCCCTTCTCCACCAAAAGCATACATATATTTTGGATAATACTATACAGATAAAATGGGAGAAGCAGAAACTACCAAGTGTCTATTAGTTGCATCAAAGTTTACAGATAACACATAAACCACAATAAAGTCTTATGTCTTTATTAGTATTAGCAAAAAAATTCTTATATAATAAAAATCAAGTTATATTCTTTGTCAATAAGTTTCTTAGTGGTTCTTAAAACCCTGTAACACTCATTTTTAACGGTTAATATGAAAACAAAATTATAATAATCTAAAGGATAAATAATATTCCACATAATAGAAGGAAAAAAAAATATCCCAGGACTACAGGGGAAACAGGATATTCTGGGTAAGTGAATATTCTGACTTACTGATAGTTATTATATATGTTCATAAAGAAATGGCAAAATAATATAACCAATTATTTTAATAATCATTCCAAAAATGAAATAATAAAACAAAATCTAGTTTCCAATGTAGGCATCTTAGGAGGCTACACTCTTTTCAACAATGAGATCGCTGTTTAACTCGAGACTCAACTTTTGAAACAGCCCTTAGTGCCAGCTGGGGAGGCACAAGAAAAAAAAAAATCAATCTAAGTACTTTATATTCATAAAGTATCTTCAGAAATGTATTTCCTAGCCTGATACCCCACCGTATTCATCAGACTAAGCTTTGAACAATTTAGCATAAAACTAGGCTGCCACTGACATTGTTCAAGAAAATGACTGTGGCTCAATTTTTTAAAAAATCTAAAATAGTTTAAAAAATGACAGTACTGGCCGGGCGTGGTACCTCACACCTGTAATCCCAGCACTTTGGGAGGCTGAAGTGGGTGGATCATGAGGTCAGGAGATCAAGACCATCCTGGCTAACACGGTGAAACCCCATCTCTACTAAAAATACAAAAAATTAGCCAGGCGTGGTGGCACACGCCTGTAATCTTAGCTACTCAGGAGGCCGAGGCAGGAGAATCGCTCGAATCCAGGAGGTGGAGGTTGCAATGAGCTGAGATCCGGCTACTGCATTCCAGCCTGGGGAACAAAGCAAGACTCCGTCTCAAAAAAAGAAAAAGAAAAAAAAACGATAGTACTGTTGAGTAGGTGTATAACTCACTACTGTGAAAATTATAAAAACACAGGATTTATAAATTCCACCATGACTATTTTAAACAATTAAGTAATATTAGGGTCATAAACTATATACATTTCCTCTTAATTACAATATTAAAAAATACACAATTTGAAAGCTACAATGAATAGAGAAGCCACTCAGAAGATATTTCCAGATCTTATTCATTATGAACAGCAATGATTTCTTTGTTGTTTCACAGACACAGAAGCATATAAGATTGGAGAGAATAACAAAAAGTTACTGCAGAATTTAGAAAGAGTGTACCTTCCATTACCAATTTGATTCAAACAAGTTTGAGATACAGTAAGCAAGTAGTAGTATCCTCATTTTCTAGATAAGGAATTAAAAGGCCTAAAGCAGTGATTCTTAAATTTTTTCTGCCTCAAAGCATCTAAAGGATTCTTCAGTAACAGCGATGTCACCTAGTGTTGGGGAAAGCACCACCTAGGGCAGAGGTTCTCAATCTTGGATACACATTTGAACCACCGAGGATGCTCTAACAAACCACTGACACCCTAGGTCCACCCCAGAGATTGGGTTGAATTATTTTCAGGTGGAGCTCAGCTTGACCTTTTTAAATAACTGTCAAGGTGATTCTAATTTACAGCTGGTGTTAAGAATCATTGAACTAGAGAGAGAAACAAAAACTCTGCATTTAGACTGAAGGGCCTAAATGATTGTCTTAGAAAAAAAGTAATTCTTTAAATAACTTTAAATAACTGTCAAAATGATTCTAATTTGTAGCTGGTGTTAAGAATCATTACGCTAGAGAGATAAATAAAACTCTGCATTTAGGTTGAAGGACCTAAATGATTCTTACAAAAAGTGATCCTTACAAAGAATAAAAAGCTTTAATAGTGTACAATTACATAGGTATTTACATATGTACATATATTAAGGTCTAACTTTAACAAATTTCGGGAAATGTAAACAACTTTGCATCCACTATGAACCAGTTTTGAGAAACTTCCATCACATCTTTGCAGTCAATCTCCCTTCTATCCATGGCCTCAGACAACCATTGATCTGCTTTGTCTCCTGCCTTTTATAAAAATTTCATACATATAATCTCACAATAAATAATCTAACCTTGTCTGACTTTATTTATAAACTTAGCACTATGTTTTTCAGGTACACCCCAAACTTTTCATGCCTTCTCATTCCTCTGTATTCCACTATATGCAAAAAAAAAAGATCTCTTCACCAGATGATAGATATTTGCATAGTTTCCAAGTGTTGGCTATTACGAATAATGCTTTTATAAACACTTGCATATAAGCCTTTGTGTAAACATAATGTTCTCATTTCTCCTGGGTAAATATCTAGGAATGAAAGGGCTGGGTTGTACAGTCAAGTGCAAGTTTAACTAACAAACTGGTTTCCTTACTAGCTGTGCTATATTGTACATCCCCAGCAACAATGTGTGAGATGTGCAGTTTCTCCACATCCTCATCAACATTTCATAGTCACTGTTTTCAATTACAGCTGTTCTAGTGAGTGTGTTGCAGAATCACATTTTGGTTGTAATTTGCATCTCCCAAAAGACTAATGATGTCGGGCATCTTTTCATGGAGTTTACTAGTCATTCATGTATCTTCTTTGGTGAAATGTCTATTCAAGCATTTCACTCATTTATTAATTGGGTTGTTTTATTATATATAAAATTGTGAGAATTTTTCAAATATATCTGTCCATTGTCAGATATATGATTGGAAATATTTTCTCTATGTAGCTTGTTTTTAAATGTTCTAATAGTGTTTATCAAAAAGTAAGCATCTGAACCTTGGTGAATTCTACTCTATATATTTGTTTTCTTTTTCTAATTTATAGATTTGTTATCTATGTTATCTTACAAAAGTTTTATAATTTTAGCTCTTGAATTTAGTTATATGACCCATTTTGAGCTAATTTTCATTTAAAGTAAAAGGCTAAATACATACATATACACATAATTTTTACATATGGATATCCAATTCTTCCAGCAGTGTGTTGAGATTATCCTGTTGCCATTGGCATATGACTCTATTCTGTTCCATGGATCTATGTATTCTTAGCCCAATACCACAATGTCTTGATAACTGTGGCTTTATAATAAGTCATGAAATCAGGTAGCTAAGTTCTCAAATGTTGTTTTTACTTATCAAAATTGTTCTAGTCATTTTAGGTGCTTTGCAATTCCATATAAACTTAGGATCAGTTTGTCAATTTCTTTTATTTCTTTTTTTTTTTTTTTTTTGAGACGGAGTCTCGCTCTGTCACCCATGCTGGAGTGCAGTGGCATGATCTCGGCTCACTGCAACCTCTCTGCCTCCTGGGTTCAAGCGATTCCCCTGCCTCAGCCTCCAGAGCAGCTGGGATTACAGGCGCCTGCCACCACGCCCAGCTAATTTGTGTGTGTGTGTGTGTGTGTATATATATATATATATATATATATATATATATATATATATATTTTGTAGAGACGGGGTTTCGCCATGTTGGCCAGGCTGGTCTTGAACTTCTGCAGTTTGTCAATTTCTACAGAAAATCCTGCTGGAACTTCGATAGGCATTGGGTTGAATTTGGAGTTCTATCTTAATAATACTGAGTTTTCCAAACTCTAAATATGGTATATATCTCCATTTACTTATATCTTCTTTAATTACTCTCAGTAATGCTTTGGGGTTTTCAGTGTACACGTCTTATACTTCTTTTGGTAGGCATATTCTTCAATATTTTATTCGTTAATTTTTTCCTTCTACTCACTTAGGTCTTCTTGCTTACTGAGGTTGATGGTTAAATTGATCGTTGATCTTTCTTCCATGCTAAGATAAGCATTTCAGATATTCTTAGTACTGCTTTAGCTGTGTTCCATACATTTTATGTTTTGTTTTTACTTTCATTCAGTTGAAACTATTTTCTAATTTCCTTTTTGATTTTTTCTTTGATCTATAGGTTATTTGGAAGTGTATTAATTTCCAAATAGTTGAGAGATCTCTCAGGTTTCTTTCTGTTGTCAATTTCTAACTTAATTCCATTGAAATTGGAGGATATCGTGTATATTATTTCTATCCTTTTAAATTTGCTGAGATTCATTTAATGGGGAGCATGTATACGGGTCTGTCCTGAAGCATGTTCCATATGTGCTTGAAAAGAATGAGTATAAAGTTAAGTGTACAATAACGGTTGGTAGTCAAGTTAGTTGAAAGGTTTACCACTGTATTCCTAGCACAGTAACGCCTTGCACACAGCAGGCACAAAAAAATATTTGTGGACTAAAAGAATACTTTGTCGGCTGGGCGCAGTGGCTCATGCCCCTAATCCCAGCACTTTGGGAGGCCGAGGCAGGCGGATCACGAGGTCAGGAGATCAAGACCATCCAGGCTAACACGGTGAAACCCCATCTCCACTAAAAATACAAAAAAAAAAAAAGAAAAAAATTAGCCGGGCATGGTGGCGGGCACCTGTAGTCCCAGTTACTCAGGAGGCTGCGGCAGGAGAATGGTGTGAACCCGGGAGGCGGAGATTGCAGTGAGCCGAGATTGCGCCACCATAATCCAGCCTGTGTGACAGAGCGAGACTCCATCTCAAAAAACAAAAACAAAAACAAAAAAAAACTTTGTCTCTGTCACTAAAATTTCTTTCAAAATCCTTATCAGTCCTTTATTTCTCAAGATGAAATTTATAGGTCACTTGCACTGTGCTATTTTAGCCTTACCTGTTTCAGCCCACTATTTTTTATTTTGAGTTTAGATTCAGGAGGTACATATGCAGGTTTTCCATAACGGTATATTGTGGGATGTTGAGATTTGTACTTCTATTAATCCCGTCACCCAGTGAACACAGCATGCAACTTCTCTCCTTTGGAGTCCCCAGTGTCTACTGTTCCTGTATTTATATTTGTGTATATCCAGGGTTAGCCTCCATTTGTGAGAACATGTGATATTTGGTTTTCTGTTTCTGTGATAATTCCTTCACATGGCCTCCAGCTGCATCCTTGGTGTTGCAAAGGACATGGTTCCACAGTATTCCATGGTGTACATGTACTACATTTCTTATGGCTGCACAGTATTCCATGGTGTATATGTACCATCTTTTTATAGCTGCACAGTAGTCCATGGTGTTTATGTATCGTTTTTATGGCTGCATAGTATCCCATAGCATACATGTACCATCTTTTTTATGGCTGTGTAGTATTCCTGGTATATATGTACCACATTTTCTTTATCCAATCCTCTGTTGATGTCAGCCCACTATTTTGAAACATTTTCACCATGGTGATTTGAATGTGAAAAAGGCACATGCTTCATTATTTCAAAACATTTTATCAGTCATTAGTCTAGTCCCTCTAAAAATATTTTTATTAGAAGAATTGTTAGTCAACAAAATAATCAGATATGATTTTCTCCAAGAGTACATTTAACACATTTCTTTTCAAAAGAATTCCAATTTTAAAAAATGAGGCAATATTCAAGTTTAGACTTCTAAAATTATCAAACATCTAGAATTATAAAATTGTGAGATACTATTATTCTGCTACATGAGAATAAATTATTTCCACAAACATCAAGACATAAAATTGAAAAGACTGTTTTTTTTTTTAATTAAATGTTAAGTTCTGGGATACATGTACAGAATGTGCAGGTTTGTTACATAGATATACACGTGCCATGGTGGTTTGCTGCACCCATCAACCCGTCATCTACATTAGGTATTTCTCCTAATGCTATCCCTCTCCTAGTCCCCCATCCCCTGACAGGCCCCAGTGTGTGATGTTCCCCTCCCTGTGTCCATGTGTTCTCATTGTTCAACTCCCACTTAAGAGTGAGAACATGCAGTGTTTGATTTTCTGTTCTTGTGTTAGTTTGCTGAGAATGATGGTTTCCAGCTTCATCCATGTCCCTGCAAAGGACATGAACTCATTCTTTTTTATGGCTGCGTAGTATTCCATGATGTATATGTGCCACATTTTCTTTATCAAGTCTATCATTGAAGGGCATTTGGGTTGGTTCCAAGTCTTTGCTATTGCGAATAGTGCCACAATAAACATATATGTGCATGTGTTTTTAGAGTAGAATGATTTATAATCCTTTGGGTATATGCCCAGTAATGGGGTTGCTGGGTCAAATGTTATTTCTGGTTCTAGATCCTCAAGGAATTGCCACACTGTCTTCCACAATGGTTGAACTAATTTACACTCCCAGCAGTGTATAAGTGTTCCTATTTCTCCACATCCTCTCCAGCATCTGTTGTTTCCTGACTTTTCAATGATCATCATTCTAACTGGCGCAGGATGGTATCTCATTGTGGTTTTGATTTGCATTTCTCTAATGACCAGTGATGATGAGCTTTTTTTCATATGTTTATTGACTGCATAAATGTCTTTTTTTGAGAGGTGTCTGTTCATATCCTTTGCCCACTTTTTGATCGGGTTGTTTGCTTTTTTCTTGCAAATTTGTTTAAGTTCCTTGTAGATTCTGGATTTTAGCTCTTTGTCACATGGATAGATTGCAAAATTTTTCTCCCATTCTGCAGGTTCCCTGTTCACTCTGATGATAGTTTCTTTGTTGTGCAGAAGCTCTTTAGTTTAATTAGATCCCATTTGTCAATTTTGGCTTTTGTTGTCATTGCTTTTGTTGTCTTATCATGAAGTCTTTGCCCATGCCTGTGTCCTGAATGGAATTGCCTAGGTTTTCTTCTAGGGTTTTTATGGTTTTAGGTCTTATGTGTAAGTCTTTAATCCATCTTGAGTTAATTTTTGTATAAGGTGTAAGGAAGGGGTCCAGTTTCAGCTTTCTGCATATGGCTAGCCAGTTTTCCCAGCACCATTTAGTAAATAGGGAATCCTTTCCCCATTGTTTGTTTTTGTCAGGTTTGTCAAAGATTAGATGGTTGTAGATGTGTGGCATTATTTCTGAGGCCTCCGTTCTGTTCCATTGGTCTATATATCTGTTTTGGTACCAGCACCATGCTGTTTTGGTTACTGTAGTCTTGTAGTATAGTTTGAAGTCAGGTAGCATGATGCCTCCAGCTTTGTTCTTTTTGCTTAGGATTGTCTTGGCTATACGAGCTCTTTTTTGGTTCCATATGAAATTTAAAGTAGTTTTTCTAATTCTGTGAAGAAAGTCAGTGGTAGCTTGATGGGGATAGCATTGAATCTATAAATTACTTTGGGCAGTAAGGCCATTTTCACGGTACTGATCCCACCTATCTATGAGCATGAAATGTTTTTCTATTTGTTTGTGTCCTCTCTTATTTCCTTGAGCAGTGCTTTGTAGTTCTCCTTGAAGAGATCCTTCACATCCTTTGTAAGCTGGATTCCTAGGTATTTTATTCTCTTTGTAGCAATTGTGAGTTCACTCATGATTTGGTTCTCTGTTTGTCTATTATTGGTGTATAGGAATGCTTGTGATTTTTGCACACTGATTTTGTGTCCTGAGACTTTGCTGAAGTTGTTTATCAGCTTAAGGAGATTTTGGGCTGAGACGATGGAGTTTTCTAAATAAACAATCATGTCATCTGCAAACAGACAATTTGACTTCCTCTCTTCCTATGTGAATACCGTTTAATTTCTTTCTCTTGCCTGATTACTTTGGCCAGAACTTCCAATACTATGTTGAATAGGAGTGGTAAGAGAGGGCATCCTTGTCTTGTGCCAGTTTTCAAAGGGAATCCTTCCAGGTTTTGCCAATTCAGTATGATACTGGCTATGGGTTTGTCATAAATAGCTCTTATTATTTTGAGATACGTTCCATCAATACCTAGCTTATTGAGAGTTTTAGCATGAAGGGGTGTTTATTGAAGGCCAAAAAGACCAAGTTTAAAAAATTATTTTCAATGAAAGTATACATTATGTGACAAAACAAATCATGCATGGCCTTTAGATACATTCAAAATTAGGTAGAAATTCTAATTCCACCCTGTGACATTAGATAAGGTTCTTGGTTTCCTTGATTGCCTTATTTTTCTCAATTGTAATATAAAGGATTTTTTAAAAACCTACTTCTCAATATTGTTTTGAGAATTAAAGATAATGAATCCACAGCGTATGGCACATAGTAGGCCTTCAATATTGGGAGATAAAATTTTTTATTACTTATCTATGATTTGTTTAGGTTGCACATGATCATTCAATTTTTTGACAACTTCATAAAATATCTCTGTAAACATGGTGAGCCAGCCATTTTTCACTGTTCATCTGTCTTCTCAATAAGTTTTACACATAGACATTTTTCTTTTGAAATGTAATATGATTGACTTAATTGCATTTGTTTGTACAGTGCTTTTGCATTTTTCCTGTATCATAGTAATTTCTGGGTATTTCATTGAATACCAATTTTAAAAGGCATTTATTTGCTATTATAATTAAACCATACTTCAAATTGGGCATTGTTTGTCCGTTTTAGTTCACTCTATGAAACTGCTGATACAAAACAATTTTTGATATACAAAAACAACATATGGTTCAAATTAATACATATGTATTTTTTATTTCATCAAAGGATGAAACTGATAAAAATTGGAGCACAAATTTTGGTTCATACTACATAGATGGAGTCCATTCAAAGTCTTTCTTTAACTGTCTGGAGAGCAGTTATTACTACCTAGAAATATATACTTCACTCATTATTTAACAAACACTTTTGAGTAACTGTTAAGTGTCAGGCAGACACACATTTAGTACATTAGACAGCATGAGTATTAAGGTAAAAAGATAAAGCTAGGAAGATGAATAAGAGGTCAGGAGAAGAGTCTGTTTGCAACGTTAGATGGGCTGGCAAAAAAGGTCCTAAAAGAGAAAAATGATTTTGGAGTAAAGACCTGAAAAAATTAGGAACTAGTCATATGGCTATCTGGGGGAAAAACTAAACCTGTTACCTCCACCATAAAATAAGCTCCATTAGGGCAAGGATTTTGTTCTATTTACTGCTGGTCCAGCATGTAAAACACTGCTTAATATATTGTAAGTGCTCGATAAAAATATCTGTTGAAAAAGTGGATATTTAATGCATATACAAATATGTTTAAATGCTCAATACACACAAAGTTGTTTTTATCATTAATAATAGTATAACTATTGCATACCTTGCTTTTTTCATTCATTATGTCTTGGGGATTTTTCCTAGTCAGTGACTACTAAATACAATGTTATAATAACTTCTGAATATCTATTTTCTGTAGTACAGTGTACATTCCATTAGAGGAAGACTCAAGTCTATCTCATGGATCAGTAATCCCAAGATAACAGTACCATGCCTGATACACAATATCTGCTGTATATTCAAATAAATGAATAAAAGGTATAACTCACTAGATGCATGAATGAATAATAAAGTCACAAAGGAATAAAATCAAGGAATGCTTTCAGGAAACAGTACAAAGTTAGAATGAAGATTCTGGAACATATGTGGCAACAACAGACAACAGTTGGGCATAATTCAGAAGACTGTGGAGAAACAGAGTCATGGTGTAGGAGAATGATCTGAGAGTCGCTATATGATTTGGGATAGTGAGAAAGGGTACTGTTAGTGATGCTAGGAAGGGATAGGAAGTTTGCCAGGTGTGAGTTATTGAAGCTTTTACATTAGCTAAAACTCAGCTTCTCTATTTTTACAAAAAAAAATTCCGTTAATAGGTAAGAATTTCTCCTACAGAGAGGATTATGGGTAGAAGAGAACTGAATAATCAACTGTCCAGTTTGATTTTATTTCTACTTCTAAGATTTTTTTTAAAAATACTGTAAAGTGTCAGCTTAATCAGCCCTTAATGATAAAGTCTAATCAGTAATCAACAATCTGGCTTCAAAGATTATGTGATCTGTGTCTTATTATTATTCACAAGTTACCAATATTAATGCTCAAATTTCAAGAAGAGATAATTTTAAAAAATCAAATCAAGCCACAAGGTATTTTCTTAAAATTACAATGGAAATCATGCCAAAAAAACCCCACACCTAAGTTAAGAGTAAATTACCTTAAAATCAGAAGTTCCAACGTAATGGTTGTTTGAAGTTGGAGAAAGTTACAAGAGGAAAAATAAATAATGAATGGGCTGCCAGAATATACTCAAGTTTATTGAGATGTTAATATTATGATTAACTGACTGCATATGTCTACGTATGTTTAATCAATTTTGGACATACGTAAAGCTGAGAAATGGATCAGTATTATTCCATGATTATATGTAGAATAAGTGAAATTGACTATATTGCCACTCAGAAAATCTATTTCTGATTGTTTTAGCAAGTGCCAAAATTACCAAATACATATTTGTTCCCTGTGAGATGAGAATGGTTAAAAGCTGCACTTATTCATGTATTAGTATGGTGCCGTAAGTTACAGTAATAATGTCTCCTCCTACAGGAAACTTTTCTTGAACTCTTAAGGCTATGTTAGGTCATACACTCTGGAAGTACCTTTCATTTTGCCTTCAATGTTGGCTAGACAGACTTATAATTATTTTCCCAGGTACATTCCTCACTTGAGTATAAATTTCACAAAGAAAAAGACCATGAATCTACTTCCTCAAGTGTAAAAACCCAGTTTGATGCTCCTTTATTTCCCACACTTTGCACCATGCTCTTTATCAATGGTATTTTAATGCTGATGTTAACGATAACTTGCTAGGGTCTTCCAAAGATCATTTACCGTATCATTTCCTAACTTTCCCTCCACTTTCACCTTACATGCAGGTACAATTTGCCCTCTACATCTATGGGTTTCACACTGTGGATTCAACCAACCAGGAATTGAAAATATTCCAGAAAAAAATTTAAAAATAACAAATCAATAACCGAGAATATAAATTTTAAAAACCATATAGTATAACAAGTATTTACACAGCATTTACGTTGTATCAGGCATTATAAGTAATCTAGAGATGATTTAAAGTATACAGGAGAATGTGCACAGGTTATATGCAACTATTACTCCATTTTATATGAGGGATTTGAGCATCTAGGAATTTTGTTATCCACAGGGGTCCTGGAACCAATTCCCAGTGGATACTGAGGGATGACTGTATTTCTAAAGACTCTATCCTTGGCTCTCTTCTCTAGCCATGTTGTTTATGTGTTGTTGTTTTCAACCATTCCTAACTAACATTCTACATTCCTAACTAGTAGGCACCTATGGTAGACTTTTTACATTAGTGGCTTCCTATTATTCACATCTTTAGATAGGTACTTCCTCCTTGAATTTGGACTATTCTTGTCACTAGCTCTAAATAACAGAATGTAACAGAAGTAAGACTGGGCTAGTCCTGGGATTAAGCCTTCAAAAGTCTTGGTAGTTTCAAGTTCTATACGTTTGTCCCGAGCCACCATGGAAAAACTCCAGCTAACTTGCAGGAGAGATCATGTGACAAGACCATGTGGCAAGGAAAAGGCTCTGAGACTAAACGGAGAAAGAAAACCAGCCAGCTCCACTGAACCCAGCCTCCAAATGATTTGCAAGTTCAAAACACCCACATCAATGACCTCTGGTGAAATCAGTAGATGCTGAGGGCAGCTCAGACTGCAAAACTATAAGCAAATAAAGTGTTTGCTCTTTCAAGCCACTAAGTTTTGGGATGGCTTATTACACAATAGATAAAACTGCTGGAAAACTCAAAATCCAAATATCCAGCCCTGACTATTATCTAGAGATCTGTACCTAAAATTCAAACTCTACATTTAAATTTCCACAGATATCTTACCTACATTTGCAATTCAACATCTGCTAAAATAGAATTCAGTATCTCTCCTGTTTCTTATATGGAAAAATAGAAAATCTATACTGTATAAGCTACTGATTTTTAAATTGTATTCCTCAAAATTAAAGGGCCCTGTGGAGTATTCCTACAGATTTCTTCATAATAGTTCTGGTACACATGTCTCAATTACAGTTCTTAGTCCCATCACATTATGGGTCACAAAAACTATAAGCTAAAAAAGTTTAAAAATTTTGTTCAATTTAAAAAACACATCAAAGCCAAAGTATGATGGAACACATTTCACCAACGTGACTTTGGGAAAGTAATTTTAACATTCTAAGCCACAATCACCTCATGAAATACTAGGGTTTAGACTTAATCTCTGATTTTATAACAGAAATTCTCATTTGGATAAAGACATCTTGAATATACTAGAGGAACCGAGTGGGAACACAGAGTAGTGGTAAAGAGCACAAGAGCACAGGTTCAAACCCTTGGAGAAGTGACAGAGCCATAGGTTCTGCCAACTAATAGCTTTGTCACTTCTCTAAGCTCCAATTCCTTCATCTGTAAAATGGGGATAAAAATAAGTATACAGGGTTATTACAAAAATTAAATGAATCAGTATATCTAAAATAGAATACTTGGAATATTGTGTAAGATACAGTTAAACTGTTAAATAAAAAACCTTAGGTCAGGCGCGGTGGCCCACGCCTGTAATCCTAGCACTTTGGGAGGCGGAGGCGGGTGGATCACTTGAGGTCAGGAGTTCAAGACTAGCCTGGCCAACATGGTGAAACCCCATCTTGACTAAAAATACAAAAATTAGTCAGGTGTGGTGGTGGGTGCCTGTAATCCCATCTACTCGGGAGGCTGAAGCAGGAGAATCATTTGAACCCAGGAGGTGGAGGTTGCAATGAACCAAGATTGTGCCACCACACTCTAGCCTGGGTGGCAAAGTGAGACTTTATCTCTAAATAAATAAATAAATAACTTCTACTAATTTCTTCAAAAAATTATCACAGGTTTGTTTTTTTTAATGTACCATATAATAAATGAACCGCTCTTTTCACATATTTGATTCCTGAAACATCTCTAAAAAAACCCATGTTCAATATAATTAGCTATCTAATGAACCAAGAGTTCTGCCTTTAGATCACTAGCATTTTAAATGAATATGGTTAGAGATACTTTATGTTACAGTAGGTTGCAATTAAAAATCTGAAAATGATGTAGACTCCTGGTTATAATACATCAATATTATGTAATAGCAATAATATGAAATACTGTTTTCTCATATAGAAATGTTATCTTCACTTCAAATTTGATACATACATTAACTATGCTGCATCATTAAAACAATTGAAACATGTAATACTCACCACTGATGGTTTTAGGCTTTTTAGCTATATATTCCTTCCATTTTCTTGAACTGAGTTGGTTGGGAGGTGGAATAAGTATGTTACTAATGGTACATGGCAATACAAAAAGAGCACCAACCTGGATAAAAGAGATCATATTTTCATTGACTGCACACTGAGATTCACTCTTGAATAGTGCCAAGTGACAATTTTCCACTCATATTTCACCAATTTAACATGCATTTAGTAATGCCCTCTCCCAATAACTCCACTATAAAAACTAAAAAGAACAATGGCCCACCCTCTGTCAAAACAAAACAAAACAAAAGCTAAAACGCAGACAAACAAAAACAGTAAAGGCATTCAATGCTACAGGCTTCCCTTTTCCACTGAAGTATACATCTCTGAAAAATTCACAATATTTGCTTCAAGTTCAGGTTGTGGATATAATTTATTTGTGTGTATACAAAACAGTGTAAGGCTGAGCACTGGCACCAAAATATTTTGTTATATTTAACCATCATCTTATAACTTTTTGACTAGATGGATTATTGTTCTAGTTTCAAAATTAAAATACATTTGCAGGCAATTTAGAAACTTTGTTCCTGGAAATCAGAGATTTAATGCTAATAGGTACAAACTGAGGAGAAGACAATGAATTATATGGTAGAAAACATACAGCAACTTCTGACTGATTTATGAGCAAACTCAGCTTATTCATCTTTGTATTGCCAGGGCTGGGGATACAGATGCTTATTAAATATTGGTTCAACAAAATCACCATAATATATTTAGGTAAACTCTCAGTTTATTAAGGGCTGAATAAAACAAACCACAGTTCTGAAAGTTATATTTTTCCAGTTAATTCAGAAATGCAGCTACATCAATCAGCACATCTCAGTAAAAGGTATTTCATTTTAAAACTCTGGGAAAATTTAGGCAAAGCATTTGCCAAAGATCTTAGAGCTAGTGCAAAATCACTTTTAATTGTCCTATATTGATGGACTGGTTACATGAAATATGTGATCACTAATATTTTAATGTTTTGTTGCTATTTATTATTTTTACTTATGCATTCTTAATTCACAGATATAAAAATAAATATTAAAGTTAGTGCAAACGTAATTGTGGTGTTTGCATTGTTGAAATTTGCCGTTTGATACTGGAATATGTTCTTAAATAAATGTGGTTATGTTATACAACATTTTAATGAGCATTTCTCGCTTTATATTTTCTTGTTAATAACTTACTACTTGCTGTTTATGTTTATTTTAGACTATGGAAATGATGTTAGACAAAAAACAAATGTCAGTAATTTTCTTATTCAAGTTCAAAATGGGTCAAAAAGCAGTGGAGACAACTTGCAACATCAACGCATCTGGCCCAGGAACTGCTAATGAACATGCAGCGCAGTGGAGGTTCAAAAAGTTTTGCAAAGGAGATGAGAGCCTTGAAGAGGAGTGGGTATAGTGGCTGGCCATAGGAAGTAGACAACAACCAATTGAGAGCAATGATCGAAGCTGATCCTCTTACAACTACACAAGAAGTTGCAGAAGAACTCACCATCGACCATTCAGCATTTGAAGCAAATTAGAAAGCTCAATAAGACCAGGCATGGTGGCTCATACCTGTAATCTCAGCACTTTGGGAGGCCGAGGTGGGTGGATCACCTGAGGTCAGGAGTTCGAGACCACCCTGGCCAATATGGTGTAACCCTGTCTCTACTAAAGATACAAAAATTAGCCAGGCATGGGGGCATACGCCTGTAGTCCCAGAAACTTGGGAGACTGAGGCAGGAGAATTGCTTGAACCCGAGAGGCAGAGATTGCAGTGAGCCCAGACTGAGCCATGACACTCCAGCCTGGGCAACAAAGTGAGACTCTATCTCAAAAACAAAACAAAACAAACAAATAAATAAATAAACCCCCAAAAGCTCAATAAGTAGGTGCCTCATGAGCTGAGCAAAAACTTTAAAAATCGTCGTTTTGAAGCGTCGTCTTCCCTTATTCTATGCAACAACGAACCATTTCTTGATCAGATTGTGTGATGAAAAGTGGGCGACGACCAGCCTCGTGATTGGACTGAGAAGAAGCTCCAAAGCACTTCCCAAAGCCAAACTTGCACTAAAAAAAAGATCATAGTCACTGTATCCTGGTCTGCTGCCATTCTGATCCATGACAGCTTTTTGAATCCTGGTGAAATCATTACATCTGAGAATTATGCTCAGCAAATCAATGAGATGCACCAAAAACTGCAACACCTATAGCCGGCATTGGTCAACAGAAAGGGCCCAAGTCTTCTCCATGACAACGCCCAACCACATGTCACATAACCAATGCTTCAAAAGTTGAATGAACTGGGCTACAAGTTTTGCCTCATCCATCATATTCACCTGACCTCTCACCAACTGACTGCCACTTCCTCAAGCATCTTAACAACTTTTTGCAGGGAAAATGCTTCCACAGGCAAGGCAGGATGCAGAAAATACTTTCTAAGAGTTCGTAGAATTCCAAAGCATGGATTTTTATACTACAGGAATAAAAAAACTTAATTTTCATTGGCAAAAATGTGTTGATCGTAATGGTTTCTATTTTTATTCATAAAGATGTGTTTGAGCCTAGTTATAATGATTTAAAACTCATGGTCTGAAACCACAATTACTTTTACACCAACCTAATATGTTAGGAACAAAATAAGAAAGGTTAAAAGAAATATGCTTATTTTTCTTTATTATTATAGCCATAATCTTTTTAAAGTCAAATATATTTTATGTAGTTAAGAATTAAAAATTAAAAATAAAAATATTTAGCAATAGAAAATAATCATTAAATATAAAAAATATATCTAATTTTCTCGACATTAAATCCTAGTTCTTCTTTCTTGCATACATAAGACTCCATAGCCCAAAAAATGTGACCAGACTGTATAGTTAAAAAGGTGGACAAGGCTGTAATGTGAGTATGCCAGACTGGGTCCCAGTTACAGCTTTCTCAACATTTTAGAGATGCTAATTGCAGTTAAATGCATTACTTACAGCCTAATATAAATGCGGTGGGACCATTAGCTGAAATGGCCACACTTCTGAGACAGCCTGATACTGACTAGACATTTGCTTCAAATATGAAAATAAGTATTTCTAAATCACATAAACTATAATTCCCTACAAAATAAATTTGTCAGTTGTTTATAATGCATTCTTAATACACTTAGGTGCTGATAACTTGCACCCATACACTAATCATTAGATAACTCTGAGACTTGAGGATGATCTGATCTGTTCAGGCTATCAATCTATCTCTAGAATATAAATGCCAAATAACATGTCAAATCTGACTTTCAAAATCTTGTTTTTTCTTTCTTTCTTTTTTTTTTTTTTTTTTTGAGACAGTCTCACCCTGTTGCCCATGCTGGAGTGCAGTGGTGCGATCTCGGCTCACTGCAACCTCTGCCTCCCTAGTTCAAGCGACTCTCTCGCCTCAGCCTCCCAAGTAGGCGCATGCCACCATGCCTGGCTAATATTTTCTATTGTTTTAGTAGAGACGGAGTTTCACCATGTTGCTCAGGCTGGTCTCGGACTCCTGACCTCAGGTGATCCACCCGCCTTGGTCTCCAAAAGTGCTGGGATTATAGGCATGAGCCACTGCACCTGGCCTGAGTTTCAAAATCTTGATTAAGTCTTTTCAGTAGGTCCTCTTCAACAAGAGTCATTGTGGAAATCATGTTTCTAGCTTTGCAAATTCCTCTCTTCGAAGAAATATTTCCCAGCCAGAAGATTAGTGAACATCATAACTTCCTAACAATCCTATCTTGTCTTTTCCTAATCAAGCTTAATTATTAGTAAAATAAACTTTACTCCAAGAAGTTTTTACTTACATTCTGGGGCTAACCATAGCTACATAGAGAGATAATTTGTTTAAGCTAAGATGCTGACTGAAGATCATACAAAGCAATAGAACTTAAGCACCATGAAAGTTTCCTGAGAAAGGGCCTGTCCACTTTATTCTATCCAATATTACGAACAGGCATCTGGCAGATACTAGCAGTAAAAACATTTAAAAAAAGAAAAAAAAAAATTAATTGTTTAATAAATGAAACCCAAGTTATTTATTTATTTATTTTTTGAGATGAAGTCTCGTTCTGTTGCCCAGGTTCAAGTGCAGTGGTGCGATCTTGGTTCATTGCAACCTCCACCTCTTGGATGCAAATGATTCTCCTGCTTCAGCCTCCTGTATAGCTCGGACTACAGGGAAGCGCCACCATGCCCGGCTAATTTTTTGTATTTTTAGTAGAGATGGGGTTTCACCATATTGGCCAGGTTGGTCTTGAACTCCTGACCTCAGGTGATCCACCCACCTTGGCCTCCCAAAGTGCTGGGATTACAGGCATGAGCCACCACACCCAGCTGAAACCCAAGTTATAAAACACTTCATTTCAAAGAACTGGTATGTCATTATACACTTTTTCAAAAACATGAAAAATGACCTGGTACAGTGGCTCATGCCTGTAATCCCAGCACTTTGGGAGGCCGAGGTGGGTGGATCACTTGAGGTCAGGAGTTCAAGACCAGCCTGGCCAACATGACGAAACCCTGTCTCTACTAAATATACAAAAAAAACTTAGCCAAGCATGGTGGTATATGCCTATAGTTCCAGCTATTTGAGTGGCTGAGCCAGGAGAATTGCTTGAACCCAGGAGGCAGAGGTTGCAGCGAGCAAAGATCACACCACTGCACTTCAGCCTGGGCAACAGAGTGAGACTCCGTCTTTAAAAAAAAAAAAAGTAAAAAACAAATTGTAACTCAATGTATAAGAAAAATAAATTATTTCATATTTAGATTTGTCTTCTAAGTTACATAATATATGGCTTCAAAAATAATCCTTTTTGCTGCATTAAACTGGGAATATAGTTATAAAGTCTCTATTCCTTACTAATAAAGTATGTTCTAATATTTTACAGTTGTGGTTCAAGAAGAAAAAATGATAATCTAATACAACAAATTTAAAACAAAACAACTGAAAATACATTATTAAACATTAATAGTTTAGGGTGCTTCTAGAATTAGTGTTACCTATCTTCAATAACTAGATGGACTAATGATTATGTTACACCTGTGCTAAACTACAGGTACAGATCTGATTTTGACTTGAAATAGTCTCTATAAATTAGCCAGGCATGGTGGCACATGCCTGTAACTCCAGCTACTTGGAAGGCTGAGGCAGGAGAACCACCTGAACCTGGGGGGCGGAGGTTGTGATGAGCTGAGCTCGCGTCATTGCTCTCCAGTCTGGGTGACAGAATGAGACTCTGTCTTATTTAAAAAAAAAAAAAAAAAAAGGAAAGAGTCTCTATAAGATTTCTACAAATTTCTCTGTAAAATTTCTATAAATTTCACCATACCTTCAAATTACTTAGAGAATATCTAGTGTTTTGTACTTTTAAGGAAACTGTTTCACTTATGTGTATCAATCATTTGGGCCACATAAACTTCAAAGACAATAAGAAATTATGTAGCAACCATCATTTACATCATAATTGGTAGTTTATAAAATACATCCAATTTGGTTTTCATTACAACTCTGAAATAGGTAACACAGGGATTATGATTTCCAGTTTGCAATATGAAAAGCTATAACCCAGTGAGTGAGGCAGTTATGGCTTAAAGTCAAGCTTTCTAAAAACCATGCTCTTCCATTGAAGACTTTCTACTATACCATCTATATTTCTTCCCTCCCTTATCTGACAATATAGATGAGATAATTAATGATATAATAATATTCTCAATCCATACAGTGAAGCAGCTCCAAAAGATTAGGTAACTGGACAGGGTTATATAGAGAGCTACTTAGCTACCTGAATTAAAATAGAAACAGGGTATTTTTTATTCTCAGTGCACTTAAAAAATATATACTAATTCATAAGATGTCTCTGCAAATAGTTCTGGAGAAATATATGGCCTTATTAACCTCTATCTAAAGTAGGGTCTCTTGACTTATTCCCTATCTCAGGCTGTTTATTTCTTCATAATTCTTATTGTGTCTGCAGTTACTTATTTTCTGCTTGTCCCCTAAAATGTAAGTTCCACAAGTATAGAAGTGTCATCTGTACACTTCATTACTGGGTTCCTGAAATCTAGTATAGTACCTCACACACAATAGAATATATGTTGGATAAATGATAAAAGATACATTTTAAAATTTCAAAATTCAGCAAATTAGTTATTTTTAGAGGATGAAAGCCAGGGTAATACTGGTAAAGGCCACTTCATCAAATAAATACTTTGGTGCCCTATTCAAAGGACTATTAAATTTATAGAAAAAGAGGCTAGAAGCCAAAATTTTAAGTTAGTATACAGTCAAGTATACATCTTAAGGTCAAAATCATTTTTCCTTTACTATATCGATTTTCTATAGGAATTATAACCAAGACTTGATTATAGCACCATGGGGAAACTGCTATAATTATAAGAATCATTTTCTCCCTGCAGGATTATTTGCTAGTCTACTTGTTATTAAAACAATAAGAAAATGTTACGTAGGTATTGCCAATAAACATTGTGTGCATTAAAAATTGTTTTCCAAGAAACATAACAGTTGAATAAATAACTAGAAAAAAAGCAAACTTTCATTTTTTCCTACTAAAAACTGAATTTGATTTTAAATAGATGATTCCACTTAAAATTATTTATATTGTAATTTTTTTAAAGTTAAAAATATACCAATTTTACATCATTTTATATATATACAAAATAACTGTTAAAATAGCCATAAATCTCCTAAACATCATCAGAATTTAGAAAGAAAAATTGGAAACTCCCAAATGACAATTTAGTAAAACTTTAGCTTTTTCCACTTTCATCCCCTGCCCTACAATGAAGAATGCAAGTATATGAATGTCTTCTCATAGAATTGAAATCGCATGTTGAAGAAGTAGGTTAACAATAACAATTACCAGTCATAAAGCTTATTTCTGAAAATCTCTCCTAAAAACAAAATGTCACTTATGTTTGCAGAGTACTTTTACAGTTATTATGAAAAGTCCAAAGTATCTTAATACGAGTTAGGACCAAAATTATCCTATATTACAATAAAGAAACCAAGTCATCAAGAAAACAGATTAGTAAGTTACATTCATTTTCTTACACATCCTTAAATGGCAAGTATAAAAACAAACAAACAAAAAACCCCCAAGAAACCCTCAATACCTTGCTACACAGAGAAGAAATCTGCTCCAACAGTAACACAGAATTCTGTTTGGTACTGTTTGTCAATCCTCTGTACTAAGGAGTTAAAGAAATGATGTAATGGTACCTGTGAAACAATGTACTCCTTGAAATAAGTTTCATTATTTCAATTCTTCCACAGTTGCTTAAATTCATTTATTAAAAAATGTAACTGTAGCCATTAACAATTACTCCTTTCCCTAAGGATAATTATTTTTCCTATTATTTGTTTAATTCTGAAAATTCCAAAAATTTGTTTATTTGTTTAATTCTGGATTGATTGAGGCAGAGTGTTCACTGAAATGCCCACTAAAATATCTGATTGTGTGGAAGTGAGAATTTGAAAATGAGGATGACAAAAGAATAGAAGGGAAGGTGCTGGTGTGACAGGCCCTCAGAGAAGAAATGGCCAACATTTTGTGACTAATTAACTAATTGTTGAATTTTACCTTCATAATTTGCCCCTCTATAATGGGAGATAATCCTTGTTTAGCATTATTGTTTAAATGCTAAGAAACAGTGCTATTATAAAGAGCATTACTATAAACTATAAGAACAAGAAATGTATAAAAAACTGTAGCTTCTAAATAAAAATTCAAAAACACTAGGCTAGTGTTTCATTTCTTTTTATACAAAATGAAATACACCTAAGAACAGAACATTTTGTATAAAAAGAAATTGTATTTCTTTTTATTATACAATTATACAATACAAATTGTATTTCTTTTTATACAAAATGTTCTGTTCTTAGGTGTATTTCTAAACATTCTTATATATTTTTAAAAGAGAGTTTAAAATATGTTGAATATATTTGCAGATACATACGATACCATTTATATTTACTTAAATACATAAAATGATGCATCAGCTGACTGATTCTTATGTTTCTTCATGGTGATGGCAGGAGAAACATTTACACATTTTTTAAGTATATAAATTACTTGTTTTTTTTTTCCCACAGATTCCTAATATTTCTCCCTCCTCTCTACACCATATACCAGGAAGTCCTCTGCCTATTCTAAAAGCATAAATACAGTATTTGAGGGAAGATTTTTTTTTTCCAAGTTGTAGAACTTTTCTTAACATAATGGTAGCAAAAAGTATACTGAATATTATGTAAAAACACGGTCAAACATCTAAATGTTGGGTGGTACCATGAAAACAGTTTACAGTACACTTTGCAAACCTTTTTGATGCAGAAACTTTTTCCAAGTGACATTTTATCTGGAAACCCAATATTTAGGGCAGAAGAGGTGCTGCTCTGGTTGCAGTAGTAGGGGGCCAAGAGCCATGCCCACTCAACTTATCTTTCAATCCCATTATCCAGAGAACCGAGTCCTTGACTTTCCTTGGAAGATGGTTTGAAAACCACTGGTCTAAGGCAAGAATCTAATGTAAGATAAATATGTCAAACAGCTTCTGCCCAACAAGCTGCTAATAGATGAGGACAGAGAAAAGAAGGATTAATAATAGATTATATCTGAAAGTAACATCTACAGTTACACTGCCAGGTAGAATGCTGGCTAAATGGTTCTCAACAGTAATGTACAAAGGATAAAAAATTTTTAAAACTACCTATTATACCTTTTACTACAATGTACATTACCACTCCAACTACACGAACCTGAACTCCTCTTCCTCTATGAAAATGGCTCATCTCATGTTATCTCAACTAGTGACACCAGTTTCAACATAGGGAATCAACTACACTCTCTGGCCTTCTCACTTTCTCGGCATGTAATAAATAAATCATGATATCGTGTTGATTTTACATCTTTAACACATCGTGTACTTTTCCTGGCTCTCCATTCCAAATGCCACTTGTTTAGTTCGAGCTTTGCTCAGGTTTCCAAAATCCTACCAGCATGATCCAAAATTTACTTCTCATTAAGCTACTGTCTGGCTTATAATCCTTGTATGATTCCTCATTTTCTTTCGGATAGAATTTAACCCCAATCACGATATGTAAGGTCTTTTAGGACCTGATTAATCTGAAAAGCCTCTCCAATCTGATTACTTAGCAACTGCCCTCAACACCCCCAAACCAAAAAATGACTACTCTTTAGAGATTCTAGACTACAAACAGTTTTCAGCTGGGTAAGGTTCTCCTATGCCTTAGTAAATATTATCTTTTCTGCAACAAGGAATTTTCAATCAGAAAATAATGAGTATTTTGATTTAGGCTGACATAATCCAAAGTCATTCATCTGACAATATTGAGTGCTTACTACATGCTATGATATATTGCAGTTACAGACTTCTTCAGCAGAAACATATTGAGTAAAACACAGAAGTCATGGAGATGTACTCCTGGATTTCAGGAAAAGGGAAATTATTTCCCAAAAGCATTAAAACTATTAAAAAAAAAAGTAAAGTTAACAAAAGCACATAAAATATATACATGGTGATGTCTGGGCAGTGGGTGGGAAGGACAAAGTTTCAGTTAATGCTAGACTAGGTGTGAGAGTATATGAGTCTTATGCTCAAGCAGAGAACATTATAACTGCATTAAAGAAACAAGGCTCAATCACTTCTGTATTATTTCCACAGCTCTATCCATAGAAAAATCTCAACAATACTGAACGAAAATAAAAATGCTTGCATAGGGAGGAAGATTTCTGATAAAATAGGTATAGGATCCAGGAGGTGGGAAAAGCAAGAACTTCCTTCCCCAGCAACTCCAACAATAAGGAGTCCAGCAGCCTACTTGAACATCAACATTAAAACAATGAATATAATGAAAAATATATATCTAACATGTATATTTACCCGAAAATACCAGAACATTCTACCTGACACAGAAGATGTAATCTAAAATGAACATGTAAATGAAAGGATACAACTCAAATTCAATGTCCGACATATAGCAGGAGGGTAGATCTGATAATTTTATCATCTGCACAAATTCTAAAGCAGGGCCATAATAATGGAAAACCTAGAAGTTAAAATTGTGTAATATTTAAATACCATAAACAAAAGTAAACAAATTAGTGATTAAGGGTTTAAAACTTTAAAATGGATCTTAAAAAAAAACTTATACACATTATGCATGCCTAGTATGTAATCCTCTATAGCAGACCAGAATTTCTTCAGTTTCAATTCTACCTTTCAGGGTACAGAAACAGACATGGAGATCACGTAGTAACCAGGAAGAGCTTTCACAGGAGAAAGTAAGTATGGGAGGAGGTAAGCAACAGAGGACAACAGTTCTCAACTTTTGCTGTTTATCTTCAACAAGACAGACAGGTGATACAATAGGCTATAGTGTTGAAGAAATAAATTAGCAACCTACCTCTGCAGGTGGAATCTGTAAACTAAAAAAGTGAAAGAAAAGACACTCCAGGATGAACTTAGGTTGAGTGGTACACTGACACTAAAAAAAAAAAAAATTCTAGCACAAAGACTAAATAAATTACAGAGATAGTGAAGCCAACATGTGCCAATTAACATAGAAAGCTCCATTCAGAAAAAATAAAATTTCAGTACTGTATTTCTTGGGTAAAGCCTAAAACTAAATTAGAATTTGTTATTGAAGGGCTGCTATTTCAACAGTTGGAGCTATAGTGTTTCACATGAAAGGCAAAGAAAAGAGCACACTTCTTGAAGAAGTTACACAAAGTTTTAGACTTGTAAAAAGTGGAGTAATTTCACCATATATGATTATGTGTATATATATCCCTAAACATATATGTCTATACAGTGTGTGTGTCTATACATATACAGAGAGAGAATATGAATTTTACATTATTGAAGAAGTTGTACCCTAAGATTCTCTTCAACAGTAGCAAAAATTCGGATACATTATTCATACTTGAAGAAAAGTTGAGGTCATGAATCTTTCTATTCTAATCTTTAGAAAAGAATTTAATATTCCTGTGAAAGATGGCCAGTTACTTAAAGTAAGCAATTCTAAACAAATATGGAGAAATGAGTTCAAATCAGAAATTATACTCTGTTTGTACCACCCTTTGATTAGAAAATATTAACCATCAATCTGACATCTTTTTAACTTCATGACCACAGATTTCCACGTTCTTAAATTAGTTCTTTTAAAGTGAATTCTAAGATACCTTCATATAAATATCTCTTCTTATGTTATTTTTCCAATGTTAAAAAGCCAACTAAACCTTTTCCTAATTATTATATTTTATAATTACTTGCATTTTAAGAACAAATGTATAGAAGATATGGGGCAAGAATTGATACTTCTTATACTGTAAGTTAAGCATATGTCAGGTACTATGCCAGATATTAAACTCTTACCTCATATAATCCTCATAACTTTGTAAGATACGTGTGTTACTACTGCCTCCACTTCACAAATGGGTTAATCAATCTACCCAAGGTTATAAACAACAACTTACAGGTGACACAGTCAGGTTCCAAACCCATGTTTACCTAACACCAAAACATACCCTCTTCTCACTACGTCATATTCTCTCCAAACTGAGTCTTAGAAAGGTCACATAGTAAAGTCCAAACCAAAGGTGGTTTCAGGACTACACTCATTTAGTACCATTACATATCTTTAAACATCTAAAACAATGACAATATCACCAAAATTTAATGCTGATGACACAGTATAACTTAAGTACTTAATCATATTAAAAATTATGCTAGTGAGCACACTTAAGCACATATATTAGTAATATTAATTCAAGATTCAAACATATTTTATAGGAACAAAAATACACATGAATGATCACACAAAAAAATTAAACACAATTACCTTTGGCAAAATATTCTTATCCTTTGACGGTATTATCTTTTTGGCAAGGAAGTCAGCATTTAAGTTAGATGTACTAAAATTCTCAGGTGTGACTCCCTTTAAACAAAATTCAGGAAAACTAATTTCAAATCCAAACTGAAAAGAGACCAAGAAAACACAGTTACAAGTATCATGAACAATGCTATAAGATTAATACATCTTATTACAATGTAAAAGTTGAGGGGAAACCCATGTGTAAGTTTATTTTTGAGTCCTCAGCTCAAAAGTGTGCTTCTTACATTTAGGTATACATCCTATTTTAACTTACACATTGATTTTTCAGTTTTTCATGAAAAGCTCTCATTGGCTCTTTACCAGCTGGCAACAGTATGTTAAGCTCATTCTACGCAGCGACAGGACCAAACAACCTCCTTTGCATTGTTCAATATCTGGCTTCCTACCAGTCTGTAAGTTATGCAAAGACAGAAGCTGTCTGTCTTGTTCCTTTTGTTTTTTTTTTGTTTTTTGTTTTTTGTTTGGCTTTGAGACGGAGTTTCACTCTTGTGGCCCAGGGTGGAGTACAGTGGCACGATCTTGCCTAACTGTAATCTCCACCTCCTGGGTTCAAGTGATTCTCCTGCCTCAGCCTCCTGAGTAGTTGGGATTATAGGGACCTGCCACCATGCTCAGCTAATTTTTAGCATTTTTAGTAGAGACAGGGTTTCACCATGTTGGTCAGGTTGGTCTTGAACTCCTGACCTTGGGTGATCCACTCACCTCGGCCTCCCAAAGTGCTGGGATTACAGGCGTGAGCAACCACACCTGGCTCTATCTTATTCCTTACTAGATCCTCAGTACAGTGTCTCACATAGTTTGTCTTTGATAAATGTTGCTGATAAGATCAATTACTGCAGAAGTAGTAATAGCAAGGATGCTAATAATAGTAATGGTAGCCACAACAATAGTGATAGCTAACGCTTACTGAGTGGTTACTCTGTGCTTTGAATAATTTAATCCTCACAAAAATCTATGAGATAGGAAGTATTATCATCATCTTACAGACAAAGACAAATGCAGCACCTCTAAGAGGCTAAGCATTACACATCAGGCTACGCTAAACTAGAAAAAAAAAGAGTTGGGATTTGATTGTAGGCAATATAACTCTAGAATCTATGTCCTTAATCACCATAATGCCTAAAAAGCTGTTCTCTATCAAAAAAAGTGATTTCAAGTTTTAAATGCTTGTATTACGTGGATGTTGTATTAGGTGGGCTCTTCTAATCCTGAATTTCTATGAAGTTTCTATTTCATTTTGACATCTCTTACTATAAACGAATGTTTGTGGGTTGTGTAAGTCATGTCCATTTTGAAATAAGTGTTCATAGTAATTTATGTATTTAATTTATGGACATTTAATTTCCTATTCAGGAGAACAAAAGAATCTCATGAAAATAACTCTATTATCTCTCTTGTATGTAAACATGCAGTTTCAGAAATAATACAAAAGCAATTCTAGCAAACTGTATCTTCCACTCTTCCACTTGGCTATGTGGGGTTTTTTGTTGTTTATTGGGGTTTTTTTTGAGATGGAGTCTTGTTCTGTCGCCCAGGCTGGAGTGCAGTGGCACGATTTCAGCTCACTGCAACCTCCGCCTCCCAGGATCACACCATTCTCTTGCCTCAGCCCCCTGAGTAGCTGGCACTACAGGTGCCTGCCACCATGCCCGGCTAATTTTTTGTATTTTTAGTAGAGATGGGGTTTCACCGTGTTAGCCAGGATTGTCTTGATCTCCTGACCTCTTGATGTGCCCGCCTTGGCATCCCAAAGGGCTGGGATTACAGGCGTGAGCCACCCACCGCGCCCAGCCTATGTGGGGTTTTTTTTTTTTAATATCAAAACACTTGCAGAGAGAGTTCACCTGCAGATTTAACCTCTCTGAGATTCAGGATGAGCAAACATGCAAATCAACAAGACAAATCCAGCCACATTGATTCCTGTTGTCTAATCAGAGATTTTATTAAACCATTACTAAGGGTGAATTAAAAAAGAAAAAAATGTGTAGTAATTAGTGTAGCAAAACTTTAGAGGAACTCAAAAGCCTACTCATGCTCCCATGCTACCCTACACAAACATTAAGAAACTTTCTTAGTTAGTTTTGCCTATTTACAAAAATACATAAATTACTATGAACACTTATTTCAAAATGGACACAACTTACAAAACCCACAAACATTCTTTCATAGTAAGAGACGTCAAAATGAAATAGAAACTTCATAGAAATTCAGGATTAGAAGAGTCCACCTAATACAACATTCTCATCTTACAATTGAGAAATCTGGGGTCCAGTAAGGGTAAAAAAATTTGTGCAAAATCTGAGGGCTGGTTAGTAAACAGCAAAGATCACCTAAGGTAGTATTATGGGAAGACAATATGCTCTAAGCAATTTTTCTAGTAGTTTACACATGCAATAAAATAAAGCAATTTGGATAAACAACATGAACTCGATTAATGTCAAATTCTATGGTTTAAAGGAACGTTACATTCAGCACTCAAAACATAATCACATTATTATGATTAAATTAAAGTAAATTAAAATCAAATAAAAATTCAGTTCATCAGTGGAACTACTCACATATAAAGTGTTCAGTAGTAATAAGTGGTTTGTAGGCTACTGTATTAGCATAGATATAGAACATTTCCATTATTGCAGAAAGTCTACTTAGATAGTGCTAGTCTAGAATATCTTTATAAGGTATATTTTCGTTAAGATTTATTTAAATATCTGTGTTGTAAATAAAATTGAAAGGCCCGCTTGGCAAATTGTGAATAATCCATTTACCTTTCTTTCCCATATCTGTATTTTTCCCCTCCATAATTCCTTTGAGTCAACAACATTTCTGAGATCTTCTAAAGATACAACATTAGCAGAAAGGTATTCTGCAATTTTCTGACAGTTTCTATAAAAAAAAGATTGCAACAATTAAACACAGGGTTTTATATTTCACTGATTTAATCATTATAGTTAACTACAAGCCTAAGAGGCAAAATTGCAAAATTTATATTGCTGTATTTTTCCTACTAATATGAAACACCCTTCAAGTCAGTCTCTAAGTGAATTGCTGTCACATGTTCATTTAGTCCCAACATCCTCACAAATTTAGAGTAATTATCTTTAGTACTAAGGAGGAAGAAATAGACTTTCCTCTTACTATTGGCTTAAAGGTGTCAGATGTACACACACACAGGCACAATGTCACTTCCCTATCTTCAAAAAGAGAACTGCTCTCCTATATTGTCCCCAAACAGCTTTGTATGGAATTCTATAACAGCACCTATCACAGACTATCTTGACTGTTAGCATTCCTGTTTCTCGCTGCACTTCAATGAAAAAGATCACGTCTTCTCACTTTCTTAACTTACCAGCATCTATTGCTATGCTTGCCATAAAGGTATTGCTCAATAAACATTCATTGAATGAAAACAAATCATGAAGTTATTAAATCCAATTGAATGCTTATTTAAGGATCAAAATTGTAATATACAATTAATCCTTGCTAAAATATCATAAAATACAACAGTGTATATTTATTCATACATTGGCACATAACAGAAAACCAAATACAACATGACAAATCCAGTGTATCTATGTTCAAAAGCATACAGTGTGCTTATAGAATTAATCCTCAGTAATGGTTGTAAAACAGCATCAATATTTACTAAACACTTAAATATTTCAGAAACATAAATATAAAATATGAAACATCTAGATTGTTCTCAATACACAAATGTGCAATCATGGTATAACATACAATTTTATCTTGTCACATTAAAATAATTTTCAAATGCTGAGTGTGAAAACAGAATAGTATGTTAATTGTGAAAACAGACAATGCAACACAGACAATAATCAAATATGAAGAGAAGCTTACATTTCACAATGATTTCCTGCTATAGTGATCTTTGCTGAATACCATTCTGTCAAATGTTTTAATGCTCCTACAGTAGGTAAACAGCCTTTCAATTTAGGAGGATCTCTGTCAGAAGGCAATAATATTATATCTACCATTGCTCTACCTAGAAAGAGAAAAAGGCATTTTTGTAATTTTTAAAAAGTTAGATCTGAAATGTCTCAAAATAGTACCTTGAACAACTGAATTTTATGTTTATTTAGAAAAATGAATTTTATATTTATTTAGAAGACAAAGGAAGATTTTAATTTCTGAAATTCTTCGAAACAATACACGTCCTTAAGAATTCAAACTTTTTAAATGTTCATCATTTGATTTATAGCCATGTTATCTTGAAATAGTTAGCATATACTAGAAAACAATAAAATATATTATAACTACTTGCCAATTCTGCAGCAGTGGCTAATTACACACATTGCTCTTAAGATCATCAATGCTATTGTACTCAACAAAGAAAAAAAACCTGTGCAATTTCATTATATTTTTCTAAACATAATTTTGTTATCCAAAAGAGAATGAATTAGTGCAAAACTATAATATTCAAATAAATGATGTCTCTTTTATAAAGGACAATAAAACACTCAGAAAACCAATTACACTGACATCATCACTGGATCCTGAAAAACAATAACTTCACAAAACTTTAAATTTTATAAAATTATAAATTTCCTGAAGGACTACAAAAATCAAAATGAAACAAACTGGAGCTAAATTTGATAATGAAAGTATTCTAATTTGCCAAGACAACTATGTAATATTTCAGTGCATCCTTTGAACTCAACACATTTCATTTTAAAAGTTGATGTGTTGGTCAACTCATTCAGTTATTTTTCTATGTGGGGCTTTTTGTACTAATATATGGTCTCCTTGAATACGAGATCAGACTGACTACAAGCTATAAGCTTCTTTATGTTAATCACAGATGCTCTATTCATCATGGCACACCTGGCTCCTAGTACAAATATTTACTTAATAATGACCTTCAATAAACAAAGTATTCAGAAAAGAATACTCTTCAAAGTATTTGTGGATGCCAACTGTACCAAATATTAGATGACAGCTACTTGATTAACACAAAGGAAAAAAGCAAAAAACAATTTTAGGAATATTATGATACAGTATTTCACAAAATATTCTTTCCACTATGGGAAAAAAAATATCAAAAACAGCTGAGGAAACGCCTTCTTTTATGGTATGACATTCCATTTGATAATGCATATAGTAACTTCACCATAAAAGAATGTTATCCAAATTATCAAGGTTAAATAATCTCTTTTTTAAAGAGCTGTTTATAGGATTAGTCTTCTACAGAACATACTCTGAAAAACAACAGTCTGTAGTAGAAAGATTCTTCTTCAGTAATAACTAAACAGAGATAGTTATTTAATTTTCACCTAACTAAATGAAAACAATGAAAAGAACTGCTACATCTCAGTAATGTACTCTAATGGAGTACATTCTGTATCAACTTCAATTATAAATTGTTTTGCAATTTTTAATTTAAAGATTAAAGTGAGAACACTAACATAAAGAATGAATTTATCACTTAGTCATAAAAAGTGTAATAAGATAAGATACAAATTATTGAAAGCAGTCATAAAATATTACCAGGAGCAGGAAGCTTGTCTGATAACTGATGCAAATTTTCTGCAGCTTCTTCATAGAGACTAAAATAAAAGGGTAAGTTAGGGGAAAAAAAACCCACAAATACATTTATATATAATCATAATAGGTACTATTAACTAAAAAGATTGTTGCACAGACACAAACAGGTTAGATGTATAATCTCATTTTATCTTTATGACAATTCCAGGAGGTACTACTATAATACTATTATTATCTCCACTTTAAATAACTTGCCTAAAGTTACATAATTAGTGTGTACAGAAGCTAGGATTCAAACCCTGAGTACAAGTTCTTACCTACACCCCAAAAACAAACAAACAAAGGGAATAAAACTCCCTAAATTATAACTAGCATATTAAATATAAATCATAACAGACCAAACTTTTTTTGGAATCTTTCATTTATTTATTTATTTTTGGTTTTGGGGATTTTTTTGAGACAGGGTCTCACTCTGTCACCCAGTCTGGAGTGCAGTGGCATGATCACAGCTCACTGCAGCCTCAATCCTACAGGCTCAGGTGATCCTCCCACCTCAGCCTCCTGCATAGTTGGGATAGCTGGGACTACAGGCAACGCCACCATGCCTGGCTAATTTTTTTATTTTTTGTAGATACAGGGTTCTGCCGTGGTACCCAGGCTAGTCCCAAACTCCTGGGCTCAAGTCATCCGCCTGCCTCAGCCTCCCAAAGTGCTGGCATTACAGGCATGAGCCACTGCACCTAGCCATTTTTCTGAATCTTAAAAGAAAATGCTAAGTATTTAATAAAAAAGGACATGATTTTTCTCTGAATGGTATTTAATAGTCTTGACTAAAGAATATGATGCCCTCCTCAGATCCTTCAAAATGGATTAGTTTTATCTATATGATACAATTTTTTATTATATAGCATAAAGGTACTTAAATCCTTTATTATAAACCCACCATCATCTTAGAAACTTAAGGCATCTTACGTAAACTCTAGTTTTCAGGCTCCCTCTTGTGGAAATAATTATTAGGTCACTTACCAGAAACGTTTATACTTTAATAGTGGTAGGAAAACATATGGCATGATACGAGTTTTTAAGGGTAAATGAAAGCACCTGAGAAATCTCCTAAAAGTACTTCAATACTTTACAGATGAGAAAATAAAGGACCAGAGAAGTTACATGACCGGCCTAAGATTGTGTAAATAAAGTCTACCTCCTTGGTTCAGTGATATTTCTCTGGTTCTGAAAGGTCTCCTTTTATTAATCAGAACAAACAAATATGATCTGGAAAAAGGAAAATGAAATTTTTTAAGTCTACAGCTACTTACAGATATAATATGTGACTACTACAATAAGAGCAGTTTTGTCATGAAATGTCATGAAGGACTAAAATAAGAGGTATTAATTATAAGAGGAGGGATATTTCAGAAAGAGAAAAATTACTATCACAACTTATGTCACCTAGATCAACTTACATATTGTACCACAATTCAAAAAAACCTAAACGTGAACTCAGTCATGTATATATAATCCTCACAAACTCTTTATGGATTTTAAAAGGTACCTGAAATGCTGCAAATACCCATAAATTAAAGAAGTCACATATTTCGGCCTCAAATAGCAAAATGAAAATGATACTTTGGTATGAATGCTAGCTATTAACATTAAATAACATTTCTATTCAAGCTTTTAAAATACATTATTGGCCAGGCACGGTGGCTCACAGCTGTACTCCCAGCACTTTGGGAGGCCAAGGCAGGCAGATTGCTTGAGCTCAGGAATTTCAGACCAGTCTGAGCAACATGGCGAAACAATATCTCTAAAAAAAAAAAAAAAATACAAAAATTAGCTGGGTGTGGTGGTGCACACCTATAGTTCCAGCTACTCTGGCAGCTGAGGTCAGAGGATAGCTTGAGCCCAGAAGGTCAAGGCTGCAGGGAGCCAGGACTGCAACACTGCACTGCAGCCTGGGTGACAGAGCAAGATCCTGTTTCAAAAATAAAATATTAGGCAGAATTTATCTTCAAGAAAGTAACATGTCAATTAAAATATGACTTTTTATGATTCTTGACATTATGTAAGCTTAAGAAACATGCATTTTAAAGAATGTTATTCAAATAAAAGGCCCAAATTGCCTTATGTCTTCCAAAGTGAAGAGTCGAAAATTTCAATTAACTAGAATTTCTTCAGTAAAGATGCTAAAATATATAATCTTCATTCTCATGGATTAAAATAACTGTCTAATATTAAGTATTTTAATGATAATACAAAAAACATATAAGCATACTCAGCCAAGGATAATGATTCCCTGCTATTACTATCTTCTTCTTCAAAACACTCAACAGCACTCAAACATTCTTCGATATTTGTTTGAAGAACATCTTCAATTTTATCTTTTTCTGTATCAAAATGTATCTCTTGCCAATCAGAACTACAAAACTAATAAATCAAAAGATTGTATTAAATAATGGATCATGAAATTATTTATATTAGTACAGACATTCACTAATAGCTATTTTTTAATTTATATTACCTGATAAAATCCATATATTGCCTGCACTGCAAAGAACCACTTCTTGGAACCAGGTACACCACCCACTGAACAGGCTTGAAAATAAAATCACACTTCTTATTAGAAAGGCATACCATAAATAAGCAGATGACACAGCATATATACCGTATTTAGAGACCATATTTTTGGAACATATTACATATTTATCCAACATATATATGTGGATCTTTTAAAAATCTCTGCTAAAAATTCAAATAGAATAATCTACCTCAAGAGCAAAATTCTTTACTCACAATAAATACTTGGTTTTCGTTTGTCACAATTCAAAATCCATATTATTATTTTTTATTATTTTAATCATCATTTCACACAGATTACAATCTACCATAAAGATACTGAAAATACAGCTACTCAATTACCACCGAGTAACACAAAACCATGTAAGTCATTTTAGTGAAAACAATTCCTTCTCCAAAGACCACGCAGGTTGGTTCAGCCCAACTAGAGACAGAGGCGTTAAAGAGCAACCCCAGCCTAAAGATAACAAAGATGCTCTTCTTGGAGAACGGAGTATTATATGAGGATATAAAATTAAGGGTCACCCCAGGGTATGTGCCAAGGAGTCACAAAGAATTTAGAGCTATGTATAGAAATTGGACTCAAAAAAGGAAGAAGAAAAGTAGTAACTGAGGCTTAACTAATGGAAGGAAGCGAGGTAAAATGCTAAATTCTTATTACCACTTTCTTCCAACAATCTCAGCAGAAGACTCCTACCACCTTAACAAAATAGAAACTATCAGGTAATAATTCCAATAACATCCTCTCAGGAAACATACAACTCAACTTGTACTCCCATTAAGTCTTTCCTCTTTCCTCCCCTTTAACGTGTAAGAGGCACTGTCCTTCTAATTCAATGTTACCCCCCAAACCTCCTGAGACCACTGATTCTATTATCTAGTTCACTGACTATTTTTCCTGCATTTCACTCTGCTCCCTTCTGTCTGTTCTTTGTCATTGCCATTTAAATACACACAAGTGTTTCTCAAAGTATTTCTTTTTTTAAAAAGGGGTCCCTTTAAATTCATCTCCACTTCACTTTCATAGCTCTTCCTCAAAGATAAACTTCTGAAGGTGCTGTCCACACCTGACTGTCTCCATTTCCTCATCAACTTTTCCACTTCCTTCCACATGTATTTCAATCTGTTTTTTGTCTCCAATATGCCACTGAAAGAACACGCATCAAAGTCACCAATAACTGACTTGTTACTAAATCTAGCAGTTTTTAGTGCTATTGTTATTTGACCTCTCAGCATAAGAAAAAAATAAAAGATGACGTATTTGACTACTTTCTCTTTAAAACACTTGGCTTCTGTGGCACCCATCTTTTCTGGCTCCTCCTTATTCTTTTTAAAAACTGGTGTTCAGTTCCTCTAAATACTGGGATTCAGTTTGAGACTTTCTGTTCTTCCTGCTATCCATAAGCAATCCCATCATTTCTCATGGTTTCACCTGACATCTATACATGAGTTCTATACTTTATATTAACTGGTGCAAAATAATTGCTTTTTTTTTTTTTGCCATTATTTTTGCAACAACCGAATATCTCCAGCTCTCTCCTACATTTTTAGTTCCAGACACACTTATCCAACTTTTATAAAACATTTTTACTTTTTTATTTTTACATTGTAAACACATAAAACATTTTTACATTTTTACTTTTTACTTTGACATCTTACAGGCAACTATTAACAGGTTCCAAATTGAACATGTCATATTCCCTCCAAATCTATTTCTCCTTTCTCACTAAATGCCACCATCATGCTGTTACCTATGCCAGAAACCTAATGTCACCCTTGATTATTTTCTCATCCTTCCCTTCTTCTACATCATACCAATTCAACGCTAAGGTAGGTGAATTCCACCCCCATAATTTCCTTCAGATCTATCCATTTTCCTCCACCCTGGCTGCCTCTCCCATTCCTCATTTGGTCTTCTACAGAATCCCCCTATACAGAAATAGCTATACTTTTCTCTAATCCATCTACTATACTTCAGGGAGAATACTTCAAAAGCACAGATCTGATCATGTCTCTTTCTTAATTAACACATTTAATGGCTACTGATTACCATTAGGAAAAAATCCAAACACCTTGAAACTATTTACAAAATCCTCTAAATAGCCACGCCTACTTCTCCACCCTTATCCCAATTATAATCATAATGTACTTTCCGTCCCTCAAACTTGCCATATTACTGAAATCAAAAATCCTAGTATGCAGGAAATTCAGTGCAGGCAGTTTCTACTCTTACGGCTCTGATATGCACAAATTCCAGTTACTATAGCTTAAATAACACCAGTTCCCCAACAACCTGGTTTAAATTTCAGTCACCATAGTGTATTAATTAACTATAATTGCATAGTTTAAGACTTCATTACAAGCTTCTCAGTCTACAAAACCACTGTATACATAAAAGATGTGTGTCATGATCAGTAACCAATCATGTTACTGCTTTTAAAGTATGTCACTGATTGGTTACTGCACAAGTGCCAGTCAGTTCACACACAGGTAGCAAAGGATGTAATTGTATTGCCTCCCGGTTTCCCAGTGTAAATCCATGTGATATTTTAGAAACGTGGATAAATGGATGAGGGAATTTTTTAAAAAGAGAGAGATAAAGAAACACCAAAGAAATAAAAAGTGCTAACACTGAAAGCGATCTTCAAACTAATGTAAATAGAATTCTAAAAATACTGCTGTGACAAACACCTTTTGATGAAAAAGGTGACGATGTCCCAGAGAAAATGATGCTAGCAAAAACCTTAACATTAAAGGAACTCAGACATATTTCACAATAGTGAAAGTCCAGGTCGGGCACAGTGGCTCACATCCGTAATCCCAGCACTTTGGGAGGCCAACACAGGTGGATTACTTGAGCCCAGGAGTTCAAGACCAGCCTGGGCAACATAATGAAACTCTGCCTCTACAAAAAGTTAAAAAATTAGCCAGGTGTGATGGCTCATGCCTACAATCCCTGCTACTCAGGAGGCTAAGGTAGGAGGATCACTTGAGCTGGAGAGGTTGAGGCTGCAGTAAACCATGATTGGGTCACTGGACTCCAGCCTGAGCAACAAAGTGGGACTCTGTCTCAAAAAAAGAAAAAAAATTGAAGAATAAAACATTGGAAGTTGATACAACTGGAATATGATAATTCGCCAATAAAAGAAAAGATGTTAATTCTGTATCGTAAGTTACGTGATGATGAGAAGGTGGCAAGCACTGTTCAAGCTACTCTTGATAAGGCTTTTACAAAGAAATAAAACACTTTAATTCTCAATGTTTCTAAGGTTTTAAATTACACTGTACAAAATAAATTTTATTTTTACTATTTTTTTGCTTCCTTAAAATTTTATAACAGTAAGAGAATTTTTAATGTTTTGACAAAAGATATTAAAGATATAAAGGTCATGGGACAATTCTAATTTTTCTCACTGATTATTATATTAAGATTGCTTTGCACAATCAATTATAAAGTACCACACTACCATGCAAAACAAGGACCGTGTGTATAAGAAACTCCTAAATACACAAGCGGAAAGTAAAATTTATCATTGGAACCTCTAGAATACTCCCAAGAGCTCTTTTACATATACATCTGAGGTGCAAATGAAAGAAAATCTTTCCTGCAATAATAGTAGTATTGACTAAAATTATACCAACTTGAAAATTAATGAGTACTACTAGGCCTTGGAAAACAGGCTAGGGCAACATACACATATTAGAAATCATTCCCCAACAGTATTAGCTGACACCAAGAGACAAGAAGTTCTCTAATGAAAGAAGAGAAAGGTGCAGATTGTACAGTCACAGGAACTACAAATTTATCAGAAGGAGCAGACCCTTCCTTGCACCGACAGAAACTTCCTTCAGTTTTTAGGTATTGGTCTGTTTTGGCATCTCCATTTTCAGCACGTTTAAAGGACATTCTCCAGTAAAGGACAAGAAGAGGGAATAAAAAAAAAAGATAACTATCAAAGTCAGTAAATGCATTTGTATAATGCCAATAGAAGCTAAAGGAGGAAAGATTTTTACAAAGTAAAGGTTGGTCAAAAAAGCAAAATACTTCAAAAAGTCAAAGCAGATAAGAAGTGATTGTGTTTAGTAATTATTAAGTACTGTTAAGAGAATCAGTAACAGCTAAGAACAGAAATAAATAAATGGTAAGGAAATCAGTGTGGGAGCATTATTTACATATTTTTACTTAGGATAAAACCATCCTCATAAAGCCACATTCCCCTTACTTATACAGAACTAAGATAGGCAAGAAAATTTCATAAAAGAAGCAAAACTCAAGCTGAGAACCTAGAATACTTTTCATAACTTTATTATACTCAAGCATCAAGAAGAAAGGAGTAATCTATTATTCAGTTTTGTACTCCTTCAGTTACCTCTGTAACTCAGTGCCTTGTACACAGTAAAGTATTTCCTTGTATTCCTTAGGGTCCAAATTAATTAAGTTAATTTCCAGTACAAATGCTGTGCCAGAGAAAAGAGTTTATTATACTTGCCAGGGAAAGTACTATCTTCTGGATTAATTGAAGCACTAATGCTTTTTTTCAAGAGGTGATAAACATTTGCTGCAGTGAAGTCTGAAAAAGAAAAGACAGAATAAGTCAAAGGGCGCCAGACTTACATAATCTAACTTACTCCAGTTTCACCATCAGAGGCTGTCAAGACCAGTACGTTGTACATAAAAGTACTACACGCTACTCAAGATCTGTTCAAGTTTTGATACAGTAAATCTAAAGCAAGCAGAGAAAATAGAAAAGGCTCCCGATCTGTACCTGCCAGCCAGTTAGCACAAATGCAAAATTCCCCTCAAAAGAATAACTTTAAAGAGAAGGGAAATTCTGTCACAATATCTTATACACAACCACATACATCTACTCCTCAAAATGGTTGTTCGATCGAAACAAATGAATACATAGAATGCAATATTGAATCTAGGCGGGTGCACCAAAAAGCAGTGCAATCGCAAACAATTAAAATCATTTAAAATTCATCATTTGTTTTTAAAACTTAGTTTATATGTGGGATATCTCCTCCCATTAGACGTAAATTCTAGTACAGCAAGATATTTCTCCATCTTGTTCCTGTCTGTATTATCTGCATGTGAAACACAGGGGCAGAAATAATAAATGCATATATATATCCAAAAACCAGGAAATTCCATTACTAAGGCATAGAAAATTTATTAAGTTAAATATTTACTATGCCAAGAACTTCTAAGGGCTGGAATCTTGCATCCACAAATTTGTCCCTGTTTTTCCATGAAGATGCTATTTTTGCAGCCCTCATTAACTCTATCCCAGATAGAGTCCCAGCTTCGTGGGACAACTACATATTGATCCCTCTCCAGCAGAACTTTATCACAAACTCAAACTTCTTCCCCGCTCCACAAGCCGTTCCCGCCCTTTCTCATCCCAGCGCTTACCCGGCTGCTTCTCAGTACCCTCACCCGACGACACCTCTGGCCCATGTTCTGCCTCCCTACTGGCCGCCGACGGGAATTTTCCTTCCCCCCAGATCACCAGCAGCAGGTACCGATCCATCTCCTCAGAGATCACCCCCCAGTTTCAGGTATCGCCTCCCACATCCAAACAGACGCGCGCTATGACGCACTTCCTGTTCCCTTCATTTAGGTCGGCTGGAAATTGTGTCCTCCGTCGGGTTTCCACAGTTTTCCAGCAAACGAGTTATTTTCGGGAGTTACTCCCTAAATAACTGCATTATCTGCTCCTTTCATGACGAAATTGCTGCCGTGGGGAAGACTGGAAGAAACTCGAGGAAGAGGGAGAAGCCGACAAGTGCTGGACGGGCTAGGAACTGTGCTGCTTGGATGTTAGCGTTTCCCGCCGGGCCAGTAAGGCTGCGTCACCCAGCTTGGCTACTAAGAGAAGGACGGACGGTCTTGCTAGTGGGGAAACATGTCTAGTTTCTCTAGGGCGCCCCAGGTGAGCTCGGACTCTTGTGGCTTGATGGGGTTCATTATACTGGCAGAAGGAGAGCGTTGGTTCCGGCAGATTAAGTAGTGAAGCTGGGGCGACAGGGAAGCCGAGACCCTCGGCTAAAGCACAAGAGGGTCGTCAGTCTGGCAAGCACTTAATGTCGTTCGTTTGTTACTCGTCCCCTCTTCTTTTCAATCTGCCCTTTTTTTGGGGAGTGGGGCGGGGGAAAGAGGATTAGGAGAGCAGGTCGGAGAGGTAATAAGGTGGATCACATAGGACACTGTAGGCCGTTGTAATATTTTGGTTTTTTACTGAGTAAAATGGGGACCTATTGGAGGGTTTTGATCCAAGGGGTAACGTGATCTGACCTGGTGTCAAAAGGAGCACTCTGACTGCTGGGTTGAGAATAGACTGTTCAGAAATAGAGGTTAGTAGAGGACAGAAGCAAAGAATATGTTTGGAGGGTATTACAGTAATCCAGGCGAGACGTGATGGTGCAGAGACCACGCTGGAAATCCTGTGGAGTGTATTGAAAGTGGTCAGGTTTTGTTTGAAGGTGGAGTCAATAGGACTTCCTGAAGATTGAATATAGGCCAACAGCAAAAGAAGAAACAAGGATTACCCCCAAGGATTTTTGGTTTGTACAACTGGAGGGTGTGTCATCAACTGAGATAGGGAAGGCTGAGATTGAACCAGGTTTCAGGTGGAAGAATAGGAGTTAGTTTGGGTTATATGGGTCTAAGATGACTCTTAACCCAGTGCCGCTCCAAGTGTGGTTCCTTCCGTGGACTGTTTGTTGCCTGTCTGTGATGAGATAAATACAGGAAGTAAAATAAAACTTTTAAAAACTTTTTTAGCAATTTGACATCGTCCAGCATTTGTATTTTTTTCATTAAAGTTTTTTGGTTTTTTTTTTCTGTCAAAGTATCAAACTATTTGTCTACAATGGATGAGGACAAAAACTGGCCTTTTTCTTATATGTAGATTAGTTTGAAGTTGTGATAAGTAATTTAAAATAAAACCAGCTAGCCTCGTTTTATTTTTCCAGCATTGTTTAGCCTCTCGTGTATATGCATAGCGAAAGCAACTGGTGGAGATCTTTCTGGCCTAGAGTTTTTAAGAATTTGAATACATTGGTGACGACTGTAAAAACAATGGTCTATTCCTGAGGTAACCTAAAGATAACTATTTCAGGCAACTTTTTAAAGTTGAAATTTATTCCACATCATCCATCTGTACTTTCCCGACTACACTGTTCTATTTTACTCTCCCCAGGAACTGAACTTCCGAATCATCTTCAGTTTCCAATTGGCCACTCAGCTTTCAATATAATGTACCTACTAATCTGTAAATGTTTTTGAAGACCTTCATAAACAGCTTCTGCTTTCCTACAAGCTTCTCATTGCCCTTCCAGATTCTATTATGTGTTATACAAAAAAAAAAAAAAAAAAGTCATAATGTAAAGAGAAATATATCTTTGGGATATTTATAGCAAAATATAAGTCATATTGCTAACAGGAAACCAGGCAGGAATAATTACTGTGTTTGTCTTTGCAGAATGATTAGAAAAAAAAAAAACCTCTTTTCCAGAAATAGAAATGAAAACAAAAATTCTTTAGCAATAGAGTTATTTTTCAAAGAAATTGACATTAATTGTAGAAAACATGTGATATTATATAATAAATTTAATTACTGTATTTCCATTTTAATGACAACTATCTTTATTTTTTCCTCTTTTTTTTTTTTTCCCCAAGCAATGGGCCACTTTTGCTAGAATATGGTATCTCTTAGATGGGAAAATGCAGCCACCTGGCAAACTTGCCGCTATGGCATCAATAAGACTTCAGGGATTACATAAACCTGTGTACCATGCACTGAGTAAGTATTATTTTAGACCTGTCATTAACCACTGTAGTTTTCATGCCGGAGTAGAATCTTGGTGAAGTTTGACAGGGCTGAGTTTAAGGATCCTTTTTATTTTTCCTGAGGATCCTGTATTCCATTCTTGCTGAAACCATACGGGCGCCCTAAACTGAATTTGGCTTATTAACGGGAAAACCATATGGATCAGTTTACCCGGAACAAGCATATTTTATGCCACTGTCCAGCAAAATTATTAATAGCCCTTCTTTTAACACTCAGAAACAACCTGAATTGCCCCATGACTTAAACTTTCACTTTTATATGTGTCCTTTCACATGATGACGTGCATATGAAGAGTTTTTAAGGGAAATAATTTTGTCCTCTCTTCTAAAAAAATCATTTCCCCTAGAAAAATATATGGTGCTAGCTAGGTATGGGAAGCTTATTTTCACTAATAAGATTAATAGACTTGCTTTTCTGTATCCTTCTTCCAAAATAAAATTAAAAAGTTGTTTTCATTCTTGAAGATTTCTGCTTACAGATAGTTTTTGATAGACCTCATTTACCCCAGCACTTCATGGCCAGATCCAGATGTCAGTTTTTAGTCCTCATACTGGTTGACTTGTCAACAGCATTTGCTGCAATTGATCACATTTTTATTTAGCTTTTATTGTGCAATATATTAAACATACAAAGATGTGTATATAAAAATATGTGATATTTCATAGGAAATAATCCATAGTAACAATTATAATGGTGAAATGAATACACTCAGCATTGGTTTGTTTCCAGTTTTTTTGCCATTATGTTATATTACGTTAATGTTGCTATCAATATTCTTGTGCCATTTTCCTAGTACACATGGAAGAATTTTTCCAAGGTATGCCCAAAGGACAGGAATTACTGGGTTTTAAGGTGCATAGAAATTATTGAGTCTTTATCATGCCAGTAGCATGCAAGAGTTTCCGTTACTCCTCATCTTCAGTAACACTTGATATGTTCATTCTTCTTAATTTTGACTATTCCGATATGTAAAATGCTTGCTTTGTGATTTCAATTTGCATTTTCCTGATGACAAACACGGCTGGCTGAGTATCTTTTCATTTCTTGGCATTTATAGCTTCCTCTTCTGTGAAATGTCTGTGCATGTCTTTTGCAAATTCTTCCACTGAGTTGTTTGTCCTTTGCTTTTTTCTTACTTTTTTTATAAAAGGTTTCAAACTATCAGAAAAGGTCAAAGAATAGTACAATGAATTTCTTTATACTCTCCACCTAAATACAGTTGTTAACATTTTATCATATATTTTTTATTAAACCATTTGAAAATACATTGCAGATGCCATTATAATTCCCCCAAAATACTTCGGCATACATATCCTAAAAATAAAGATACTCTCTATGTAACCAAAATGCCATTGACACACGTAAGAAAATAAACAGTACTTTAATTAGATGGTCTAATGTTCAGTGCATTTTTAAATTTCTCTGGTTGTCCCAAGTATGTTTCTAATAGCTATTATTTTTTTGAACCAGGATGCAACCTAGGTTTATGTATTGTCTTTGGTTGTTATGCTCCTTTAGTCTCTTAATCTAGAATAATCCTTCTTTTATTTCCTTCTCAAGCTTTTGAGGAGTCCAGGCTAATTTTCATCTAGAGAACTTTCTTCTTGAAACACATTCTTCACTTGTTTCCCTGGATTCACTTGTTTCCCTGTTTCTTCTCCCTTTCTTAGTACCCTTGGCTATCCTCAGCTTTCTAAACTCTCCAATGCTCTTCTCACCAAAAATTGGAAGTGCCTCAGGGCCCAATCCTTGAAGTGCCTAAGGCCCCATGCTTTAGATGATTGCATTATGTCTCATGTATCTAAAAATCATCTATATGTTAATGCCTCCCAAATTTAAATCTCCAGTTTTGACCCCTTCCCTGTATCCTAGACTCACATATACAAATTTCTGTTAAGCAAATTTTTCTGGTGTCTAGTAGACATCTCCAATGAATAAGTCCATTTGGAGATGTCTTGCTTCTTGTCTACTTCACCCAAACCAACCTGTTCCTTCCCAGTTTTCCATCTCAATTAATAGCATCACTATTCTTTTTGTTGCTGTGGTGTGAAGGCATTGTCTTATCTGCAACTCCTCTTTGTTCAACCAAAAAAATAAAAAATATATATATATATACATACACACACACATATTTAATATATTAGAAAAAAGTATATCTGAACTCTGGCACCTCTCATCATCTCTCCCTCTACTCTGATTTTAAACTGTTGTACTCTATCCTGTTTTATTCCAAAAACTGTCTCACTGTGATCTGTTTTCTTCTGCCATTGCTTTCATGTAATTTTTTCTCCATAGATCAACTACAGTTATCTTCTCCAAATGAAATTTCTGTGTGTCCTACAAGAACTTAAATAATATGGTCCCTGTTAACTTTCTGACTTTCTTTCCTTTATTTATTTATTTACTATTTAATTAATTATTTATGTCAATCCACTCAGGCCTGTGCTGTTCCATTAACTTGCCTGCCAAGCACATTTTTGCCTTATGCCCTTTTTTTTTTTTTTTGAGACAGAGTCTCACTTTGTTGCCCAGGCTAGAGTGCAGTGACCCGATCTTGGCTCACTGCAACCTCCGCCTCCTGGATTCAAGCATTTCTCCTGCCTCAGCCTCCCGAGAAGCTGGGATTACAGGCATATGCTACCACACCCAACTAAGTTTGTACTTTTAGTAGAGACGGGGTTTCACCATGTTGCCAGGCTGGTGTCGAACTTCTGACTGCAAGTGATCCATCCACCTTGGCCTCGGAAAGTTCTAGGATTACAGGCCTGAGCCACCACGCCCAGCCCTTAGGCCCTTTTCACACTCTGTTCCCTCTGCCTAGATATTCTTTACCAGATATCTGCATAGCTTATTTCTTCATGTATTTCAGATTTCTGCTCAGGCATTTATATTCTGAGAGAGGCCTTCCCTGATTCCTCTGCTCACCCTTTCACTCTGTATACCTTTTCCTTGCTTTAAAAAAAAAGTGTTCATGTATCACCTGAAATGTTATGTAAGTATCTGTTTATTATCTACCTTCCTTCACTAGAGTAAGTTCCCAGAGCACAAAAAATGTTGCCTATTTTGTACACAGCTGTGTCCCTATTACCTGTAATAGTGCTTGACACATAATTGGAATGTAAGAAATGTTTGTTAAGTGAATACGCTTGCATTTATGAATTCCAGTTGTGAAAATGAAGAAAATACTTTTAGTCAGGGCTCTGGTGTTGAAGCTAAGTCAGATTTTTGGATCTGTGGAGCTAAGAGGAAGGGTATTCCAAATGATTTGATTTGGGCAAGAGCAAAGATTTATGCTGCTCTAACCTTTTTTCTCTACCTAATGAAAATTTCAGTGAGATCAAAATAAACCCACACTCTGAAATCTGTGAGTATATAATATGAATCTGAGGTTTTGTCTTGTTAATCTTTGTTTTTCAAGCACCCCCCAGTACAATGTCTGGCCCATCATAGATGCTTGCCAGAAATCATTTGTGGAATGACACTTTCAAACAGATGTTTTGTGAGTAGTCAGTTCTTGTTCCCTGTGGTTGTCCTGTGAACACTGGGTTAGTGAATACTGAACCATTGCTTCTGGGAGAGATACGGAGTTAGATTCCCCTGACCCTCTGGTCACAGCATTTTCATCAACCAATCAGTACATAACTTTGTTTTATGTGTGTTTCTGTTTAAAGACATCTTAACACTGAACTCGTGACCAACAGCAGTATAACAAGCTTATCTAACACACATATTATCTCTATAAGGCAACAACACAGCCTTCTTATATTTAGGAACACTAAATGCACTCAGTATAACAAGCTTGGGGGATATTTTAAACAGTGAAATCACTGAGAAAAGTCCACAGATGCCAGAAACATAGCACTACATAGAAAATGAAAAGGATGCTTGTTTATTTTATGAAAGGTGAAAGAAGGCAGAGCATCGCCTTATTCAGCCTCAGATGGGAACATGTGCATCAAATAACACAAATTTATTTCCACTCTGAGCATGTCCATCAATGACTGCAAAAGCACTATGAGTATTGATTTTTGGGTAACAAATTTTAACAAGTAGGCAAATTTGTAAATATGGAATCTATGAATAATGAGGTCAACTGTATTTTGAAAGTAAAAAGTGATCAGGAAACTTACACTTTAACTTATAAACCTGTTTACTTTAAAAATCTTTTTTGGCAGACCAGAAAAATAGAGAATTACCAATTCATATGGTTGTTTAATTCCTTAGGACTTTAGATATTTTGTTTAGCCACCTCATCTCTTCATTGACAGTCGAGTAAACTAAAATCAGGATTTCATTGCTATTCAGCTATATTATAGTACAACTGGGACTAGAACTTAGGCACCTGTTTCTCATGTAGGAAATTCCCCATTCCACTTCACTCTGGTGATACTTAACCACTTGTATTGAGTATTCCTGCTGCTTTTTTCCTTAGCGATGGTATCAGCAGATAATAAATGAGATAGGTTGTCTCTGCAGAAATGCAAATAATACAAAATTTGAAGAAAAGTGCAATTAGTAGCAGTCACCTAATTTCCATCTCCAAATATAGCACTATCTGTCCACTCAAAGTTCTGCTTCCTTATTACCAGGTCGTCATTGCAAAAGTGTATCTTAAATATGGATGAATAGGCATTCTGCTAGGATACCAGAAGAGCTGTTGTGGCTGCCTATTAGGTTTCTGTGAAAGTAGAAACTTACTTTTTAAAGACTGAATTGCATTTTTGTTTCACTATGTGTTTTGAGACAGGGTCTTACTCTGCCACTCAGGCTGCAGTGCAATGGAGCCATCACAGCTCACTGCAACCTCCACCTTCTGAGCCTCCCAGGTAGCTGGGACTATAGGCATGCACCATCATATCCAGCTAAGTTTTTTGTAGTTTTTGTAGAGACGGGGTTTCACAATGTTGCACAAGCTGGTCTTAAACTCCTAAACTCAAGCAATCCACTCACCTCAGCCTCACAGAGTGCTGGAATTACACATATGAGCCACCTTGCCTGGGCATGTTTCGCTGTATTTAATATGTAATATATTAGCAAAACTTCTTGTGTCCACAAGATGTCACTAAAATCAAAACTTAAATTGCAAGCAATTTTCAGTTTATAAATATGTTGTGTTTTAAGAGTTCATTCTAACATTTAGTGGTTTAATAAACATTTATTGAGCAGATATTATGGGCTCATAATCACTATAAATATATTTTTTTGAAAATTGACCTACAGTTAATAATATTACAAATGATCATTGTTCTAGGAATGATTGTAAAAATTAACAAATAATGTATCTGAACATAATGTATACAGTATTTAAACTACCTTGTTTGTGAAATGGATGTTTGTGAAGTGTTGTGGAAATTGACTTTTCATTATAAGGTTATTTTTTATGGAAAATGTGGGTTAAGGTAGAAAGGATGTGGAGCTAGTAAAGGAATCCCTCCTTCTAGAGCTGCCCTCTTGAATTTGGGACTTGGGAACTTTTCGAACATGTTTCTGATAAATGAAAAGAAAGGTTATATGTGGTGATTAGTGGAGTATGACTTATTCTTTATGAGGATTCTACTCCTTTCACTGCCAACTGATTAATTCATTGAGGACTATAGGAGTATTTAAAGGAAGCAGAGGAAAACCTTTCTTTAGCTTTGCTAAAATTAGATTATGTTAAAATATTTCTGTTCTGCATTGAATGAAATAAAAGTTGCACTCAGTTTATAAAGATTAATGTTATGAATGCTAATATACCAAACAATTCAACAGAGATCAGATTTATGATCTAAATCTAATCTGTAGTATTCTGCCTTGTAAGTTTATGATGCTCTTCTTAAAGTTGCTTAGCTAACATATTTTTCTTTTACTATTCAGTTAAATGTATAAATGTAATTCAAATGTTAATATCACAGCATTTTAATTTTGCAATCTAAATTGTACATTTATACTTCACCTCACTCCTAGAATATCATCCTACAGAGCACTGAAGTAGATTTTTGCTTCAGGTTATATCTAGAATACGTATCTCCTTTGGAAGTGACTATATTGATATTGTCAATAAATTAAACAGTATGCCTTGTTCGTGTTACAGTATCTATACATTCAGCAGATTTTATGGTAACCTATATGATCATTCATCACCTTGGCTGTGCACAAGTTCAGGGATGCCAAAAATAACACCGAAGTAGCCAGTGGGACATTTGTCCTTCCAAACTTAGAAACAAACATAAAGGCCAAAGCCAAACTTTGTTGTTTATCACTAATTCAGAATAACTATTTTTCAAACATTTCTCAAACTAAATCTTCAAGGAAACCCAATAAATAAAAGCAGTACTGTCCTAGTTGAAGGAAGAAGAACCTAGATCCTTGTGCCTTGAGTCACCTTTTAGAAGCCTAAGACTGAATCACCTGCACTTTAAAAACCACTATGCTAAAGCAAACAGCTTATAAGGAAGGATTCAACCCTATAAAGGGGAAAAAAACAAGCTACAGACTGGAAGAAAATATTTGCAAACTACATCATCAACAAAAGTCATATCTAAAATATATAAAGAACTTTCAAAACTCAACAGTAAAATCAAACAATTTAATTAGACTGTGGGCAGAATACATGAACAGATGGCAGATAAGTACATGAAAAGATGTTCAATATAAGTAGCCATTAGGGAAATGCAAATTAAACCCACAGTGAGATAATACTACACAACTATCAAAATAGCTAATATAAAAAATAGTGACAAGTGCTGATGAGGTTGCATAGAAACTGGATTACTGATGCATTGCTGGTAGAAATGTAACATGGTACAGCAACTCTGGAAAAGAATATGGCAGTTTCTTCTAAAACTAAACATGAGCTTACTATATAGCACAGCAGTTTCATTTCTCTTGGACATTATCCCAGAGAAATGAAAATTAAGTTCATGAAAAACCTGTACCAATTAATAATCTCTCCACCCTATTACTCTTTATCTTCCCATGTTCATCAGCTCCTGGCATATTGCATATTCATTTATTTGTTTGTTTATTATCTGGCTTTTCCACTAGAGCATAAGATTTATTAACAAGAATTTCTCTGTAAGGAACTTAAGTTTACAAGCAAAAAACCACCCCGTTAAAAAGTGAGCAAAGGACATACATAAAGAGACACTTTTCAAAAGAAGACATACATACAGTCAACAAGCAAATGAAAAAATGCCCATATCGCTAATGATTAGAGAAATGTAAGTCAAAACCACAATGAGATACCATCTCACACCAGTCAGAATGGCTATCACTAAAAGGTCAAAAAATAATAGACGTTGGCAAGGCTAAGGAGAAAAGGCCATGCTTATACACTGCTGGTGGGCGTGCAAATTAGTTCAGTCATTCTAGAAAGCAATTAGGTGATTTCTGAAAGAACTTAAAGCATCTACAGTTCATTTTAGCACTATTCATAATAGCAAAGATATGGCATCAATGTAAGTGCCCATCAGTGGTAGACTGGATAAAGAAAATGTGGTACATATACACCATAGAACACTGTAGAGTCATTAAAAAATGAGATCATGTCCTTTGCAGCAACTTGGATGGAGCTGGAGGCCATTATCCTAAGTAAACTAACACAGGAACAGAAAACCAAATACTGCATGTTCTCACTTATAAGTGGGAGTTAAACATTGGGTACTCATGGGCACAAAGGGAACAATAGACAACTACTTGAGGGTGGAGAGTGGGAGGAGGGTGAGGATCAAAAAACTACCTATTGGGTGCTCTGCTTATTGCCTCGGTGACAAAATAATCTGTATATTCAACCCACATGCAATTTACCTGTATAACACACCTGTACATTTACCCCTGAACCTAAAATAAAAGTTTAAAAAAATAAAAAGTTTTTCAGTTACATTCATTGTTATATCCCCAGCATCGAGAATGATACATGGCATTAGTAAGTATGTAATACATAGCAAGTGGATTTGTTCATCAATGGAAAAGGGTTATAAAGTAAATTTTAAAAGAGCTGGAGACTCCCAGCAAGCAAATTGGTGTCTCTATCTGAATCTGCCCTTGCATGGAATCTGAATATTTCAAACATGGTTAAAAACGAACACTAGGGATTTTCGTAAACACTTACTGTGTCTAGTAACTCTATATGAGGGATCTATAATTATATATGAGGGATCTATATGAGTCTGCAGCAGGGATCTAGGACCAAAAAAATTATACAAATGCTAGAACAAAGTAGAGTTCGTTATTTCAGTTGCAAAAACTGCAGTTACTTTTGCACCAACCTAAATAGCATGGCTTACTTGGCACAGACAGTAGTGTTGGAAAAACTGGTAAATAAGGCTACAAAAAGTTATCCTATACTCTAGGTCTCCTTGAATCCCTAACGAAGGAGTTGGTACATAGGGAAGTACAAAGATGGCAAATAACTGTAACCTGTCAGTGGTTTGCTGAGAAGGACTTCTGAGATCTTAGAATTTAGCAGAAAAGAATACGTAATTGATTAGTGAATGATATCATTGCCTCCTTATGGCATTATAACTACCACTTTTTGCCATCTGGTTGTGGCAGACATGTAAGATCTGCCTTTGAAGTTTTACTAGAGTTGTGTTTGAAGCTTAACTTTACCACTTATTAGACATATCATTTTAGCTGAGTTTAACCTCTGACTGTTTTCTCATTAAACATTATTAAATAGTAAAAGTGGCAGGCAGAGGGAGTACATTAGCTTTACCTAACACAATAGTTGTGAGACTTTGAGTGTTAAAAGTGACTATAAAATGCCTAGCTCAGTGCTTTGAAAGTAGAAGATATTGAATAAATATTACTTCCTTTCCTCCCAGGCAATTTTGAGGAAAAATTATGACTTAATTCTGGCTTAAGGGAGAAGATGGGCCAAAACATTGAGACGGTATAGGACTAAGAGGTGCCCCTGATGGTGTAACCTACCTGAGACTTTAGGTTTTGTGACATGAAGCTGTTGAGTTTTCACTTTGTTTGAATTAGTTTGAATGTATTTGGCCATTTAATTTAGCACCTAGTGTTATACTGAGGAGTCAGATAAAGTTAGAAGTTTAAGATTAGAATTTTTATAAATAAACTCACAATTCCTATTTCTAAAAATTATTTACTATTATACTATTTTTCAACTTAATTTCTCTTCAGAACATCTCTTGATCAAGCACTAGAGCTATGATTTATTTACATTTGGTACATAAATGTGCAGCTTTAAGTTAAAAATTGTAAAATGAAACTATTTAACTTAATAGAAATTTAGACAGAAACAATTGTGCTATATCCAGGGTTACAGTCTTACATTAATACTGACTTTAGTGTTAATGAAATACAGTTAAAAGCGTGTATTTAATTGCTGGTTAGTTTTTGTTTAGCGTTAGTAGAGAAATGCTTCTTAGAATGAATTTACTAGAGATTTGGCATATATTATTGAGGAAGAACAATTTTTCCTAGATTAGATGTGATATCTTAGAACTGAAAGAATATGATTTTCAGTTGCTTTGTGGCAATCTGTCTAATGCCCCATGAAAGATTTTTTTGCTCTCTATAAATACTTTTTGAGTGGCTCAAGATGCTTTACCTGTATTTAAAACTTAACAATTTAAAAGTAAATTCAGTTTTAGTGGAAAGTTTAAAGATTCAATTTTTTCCTCCAAATAGATGTTATGGAAAGAGCCTATACTGGTTATTAGGTAACTTAGTGTGTGAGCCTTTGCAAATCACTTAATCTTCTGCTGTAAATGTCTGAATGTGAGCTAAAGTAATTTCATCGTTTTTTGAGGCTGTCTGGTTATCTTCTCACCTTCTTTATTTACTCTTCTGCTGCATTTGCCCGACTGCCTCAATAGCCAACAGGATGTCACTTTTCAGAACCTCAATCATTTAATTAAATATTGTCAGACTATTCTTTTCCATCTAATAACAGCAAGCTTTCCAGGTCTTTCATTCATACCTCTGAATTTCCTTTCACTCTAGTGATGAAAACCCACTTGCCTTATTTTCTTTTCTTTATTCTTTTCCTATATAGACTATGAACGTCTCTGAAAATTCTGCCATTCAAATTTAGAGCTCTGCATAGAATCCTAAAATCTTTAGTTTACATATATATTGTACTTGTGTTTCTTATTTTTAGTGTTTTTTTTTCTTAAGCTTCTAGAATATCTTCAGGTTTGTTTTTTTCTATTAGTAGAATAGGTGTTTTATAAATGTTTCTGATTACTTGATTTTGTCATATATAGTAAGTCATTTGAAAATGTACATGTTAACTTTTTAGCTTGTTTTCAGATGAACAGCCAAACTTAGGGATAGAAAATGAGTGCAGATACACATATTTTGATTTTCAGGTCATCTGTCCTGTCAAATATGTTTGTGTAGTCATAGTTGAGAGTAGCAGTTTAAATTTACTATAAACATAGTTGGAAAAAAACCTTTCCATGGTAGTTAATAAGATCATAGCAGTCTGCTCTCTAAATTTGCAAAAAATGATAATCAATTGTAATGTTTTATGTTTGTTTTCAATTTACCTATAGGTTAAACATGCTTTTTTATGTCTATATACATATTGTTTTCATTTTCTTGGCTATTTTTCAGGGAAATTTTGTATCAGACATTTAAAGGCACTTAATACAAACATTTTTACTGAAGTGTAATTATTAATTGGAAGAGTAATAACAGTAATTTGCCTTTAAAAGATGTATTGTTGTTATTGGCACCCTTATTAAATTTCTTTTACTTTGCAGTGTTGAGATTTTCCAAATGGCCAGCCAACTCTTTCTCTACTTAGATGTTATATTAAAAAGTAACAGAAGTCTATTCAAGGATTTTTGATGTTGCACTGTGACTTGCTTTTTATTTTTTAATACGTTGTTTGAACTTAGGCTTTATAAATAACCAAGGACACTTTTTCTTAAGGTTTGTATTTTTCATACAAAATCTTGTTTCTTTTTAAAATCTAGGTGACTGTGGGGATCATGTTGTTATAATGAACACAAGACACATTGCATTTTCTGGAAACAAATGGGAACAAAAAGTATACTCTTCGCATACTGGGTAAGATAATGCTATTGTCAGGGAAAGCAGGTAGTTAAAATATATCACTTTAAGAATATAGTTGTTCTTTCTTAAAAGAAAAAAGATATTTTTAAGAATCGGCATTATTACTAATTTTACTCATGCCATGTATATAATTTACTCAATTTTTAAAAACCACACAACTATACCAAATGTAGTTATTACCTGATAGTATTTGTTTATCCTAGAAGTGTTTCATATAACCTGTGAACAAGATTAATCTCATGTTTTAGTCACTCTTTTACTTCTGTATTTCTGCTTCCTATAATTCAACTTACTGCTGTTTTCAGAACCATCCCAAACACCTGAAAGTTAACAAGACGTTTAAGGAATGGTCACTCTTCTCTAGATAAAATCTTGTTTGTCAGTATCGCTCTTAAGTAAATACACTCACCTGGGTGTGTTCTGTTGGTTTCCAAATACAGCGTGACTCTCCTCCATTTTTCAGTTAGGCAGTCTTCTGTTGCAGTAGAACTTTTCTTCAAGGCCATAGTATTTCTGTGTTTGAGTTTACTGTCAGCTAAAACTCCTGTTTTTCAGATATACTCCTGTTGAATCATGTCTCCTCCTTCCTGTGTGCTTTAGTTGTAATTTAATTCAATTGCAAGACCTTAAGTTTACTCCGTGTTAAATTTTATCTCCAGCCTTTTAAGATCCTGATTTTATCATCTTACGTATTAGTTAATCCACAGTTTCAGGTCATGTGCACATTTAATTAAGTATACTTTCTATACTATTACCCAAGTTATGGTTAGAAATGTTGATTTTTTATTCTTGATCAAAATCACTATTTTATTTCCAAATGCATCTTCGCCTTTGATGTTCCCATTCGTTTCTTTTCATCTCTTGCCCCAAGTGCATCTTAAATATTTGGAACAACTGTTTTGCTTCTTTGAGCCAGCCTTTGCCCATTCCTCCCCTTAAAATACATTCATGAAATCTTTATATAAGTTAACAAAACTGAATTTACATCCATCTTTAGTAATGTCAGCTATTGGCAAATCTCTGTGTATAAACCAAGTTCTACAAAATTGGGAGGTAATTGGGAAAGAAATATTAAAAGTCAGAATAACATAATGTGATAAAAGCATAAAGGGAAGTATTGACACAAAATACTATGGAAATTACTATAGCAATAATATGTAGTATTAGTGCAAATGAAGGAAAATAACAGCATAGCCAATAGTGAACAGCTACCATGATGTGTACGTCAGCTGGTAGTGTCCCTGTCAGTAGTGCTTTCTCACTGATAGATGAAAATTCAAACTCCTTTACAAGTCATTGGAAACCAGTTCCCACTGCTGCTTCATAGTTCTTCTTAGACAACATATTGCTATTTCATTCCTTTCTGCCTTTGCACATGTTGTTCCCTGACAGTGAGGACTTCTCCTATTTATCCATTAAAAATGGGCTCAGATGTCACATTTTCTGGGATACCTTTTCTATTTCCTCATCACTCAAAGAGTTGATTGCTTTTTGTTTCTGTTGACTGTTCACTTACACTTTGGACATACTACTTTATTATGCTCATAACACTATATTACAATTACATATTCAAAATTTAGCTTGCTAGTTGTAAAATTTTTAGGATATACTAATTTTAGAAAATATAGAGAAGTTTAAAGAGGCAAGTAAAATTCACTCCTGATCCCATGAGTTAACATTTTAATATACAATCAGCCCTCCATATCTATGGATTCCACATTGTGGAAATGTAAAATTTTTGTTTTGTTTTGTTTCTTGAGATGGAGTCTTGCTCTGTCACCCAGGCTGGAGTGCAGTGGTATGATCTTGTCTCACTGCAACGTCCGCCTCCCAGGTTCAAGCAATTCTGCTGCCTCAGCCTCCTGAGTAACTGGGACTACAGGTGTGCACCACCATGCCCAGCTAATTTTTGTATTTTTAGTAGGGACAGGGTTTCTCCATGTTGGCTAGACTGGTCTCGAACTCCTGACCTCAGGTGATCCGCCTGCCTTGGCCTCCCAAAGTGCTGTGATTACAGGCTTGAGCCACTGCACCCGGACTGTAATTTTTTTTTTTTAATTGCATCAATACTGAACATGTACAAACATTTTTCTTGTCATTATTCCCTAAACAATACAGCATAACAGCTATTTACATAGCATTTACATTATATTGGGTATTATAAGTAATCTAGAGATGATTTAAAGTATACAAGAGGATATGTGTAGGTTATATGCAATTACTACACCATTTTATATCAGGAATATGAACATCCCTGGAGTTTGGTATCCTCAGGAGGTCCTGGAACTAGTCCTCAACAGATGGAGAGGGATAACTGTATATACAAGTTTATATTCTTTTTCACTTAATAGAAAATTCTCAAAGAACCTTTTTGTAAGTATTATTTTTGGTTACTAAGTAGTAGTGCACAAAATGATTTATGATACTTGATCATTGTTCTGTTTTTTGAAATGAAAATTTTGGCTTTTATACAGGCTGATAAACATCTTTTTTTTCAATTCTTTTTTTTTTTTTTTTTTTAACTTTTAAGTTCAGTTACATGTGAAGTTTGTTACATAGGTAAACTTGTGTCATGGGGATTTGTTGTACAGGTTATTTCATCACCCAGGTATTAAGCCTAGTACCCATTAGTTATTTTCCTCTCTCTACTCCCAGCATCCACCCTCCATTAGGCCCCAGTGTGTGTTGTTCCCCTCTATGTATTATTGTATTCTCATCATTGAGCACCCACTTATAAGTGAAAATATGCAGTATTTGGTTTTCTGTTCTTGTGTTAGTTTGCTTAGAATAATGGCCTCCAGCTGCATCCATGTGGCTGCAAAGGACATGATCTTGTTCTTTTTTTATGGCTATGTAGTATTTCATGGTATATATGTACTACATTTTCTTTATCCAGTCTACCTTTGATGGGCATGTAGGTTAATTCCATGTCTTTACTATAATGAATAGTGCTGCAGTGAACACACATGTGGATGTGTCTTCATAATAGAACAATTTATATTCCTTAGGGTGTGTACCTAGTAATGGGATGGCTGGGTCAAATGGTATTTCTGTCTTTAGGACTTTGAGGAATCGCCACACTGTTTTCCACAGTGGTTGAACACTCCCACCAACAGTGTAAAACTCCCACCAACAACGTAAAAGCATTCCTTTTTCTCTACAGCCTTGCCAGCATCTGTTATTTTTTGACTTTTTAATAATAGCCATTCTCACTGGTGTGAGATGGCATCTCATTGTGGTTTTGATTTGCGTTTCTCTAATGATCAATGATTTTGAGCTTTTTTTCCACGATTGTTGGCCACATGTATGTCTTCTTTTGAAAAGTGTATGTTCCTGTCTTTTGCCCACTTTTTGATGGGGTTTGTTATTTCTTCTTGTAAATTTAAGTTCCTTATGATGCTGGATACTAGACCTTTATCAGATGCATAGTTTGCAAAAATTTTCTCTCATTCTGTAGGTGTCTGTTTATTCTGTTTCTTTTGTTGTGCAGAAGCTCTTTAGTTTAATTACGTCCCATCTGTCGATTTATGCTTTTGTTGCAACTGCAGTTTGCATCTTTGTCATGAAATCTTTGCCCATGCCTTTGTTCTTAATGGTATTGCCTAGATTGTCTTCCAGGGTTTTTATAGTTTTGGGTTTTACATTTAAGTCTGGAATCCATCCTGAGTTATTTTTGTATGTGGTATAAGGAAGGGGTCCAATTTCAATCTTCCGCATATGGCTAGCCAGTTCTCCCAGCACCATTTATTGAACAGGGAATCCTTTCTCCATTGCTTTTTTGGCCAGGTTTGTCGAAGATCAAATAGTTGTAGGTGTGTGGTCTTATTTCTGGGTTATCTGTTTTGATCCACTGGTTTATGTATCTTTTTTTTTTTTTTTTTTAACCAGTACCATGCTGTTTTGGTTACTACAGACCTGTAGTATAGTTTGAAGCTGGGTAGCGTGATGCCTCCAGCTTTGTTCTTTTTGTTTAGGATTGCCTTGGCTATTCGGGCTCTTCTTTGGTTTCATATGAATTTTGAAATTTGTTTTCTAGTCCTGTGAAGAATCTCAGTGATAATTTAATAGGAATAGCATTGAATCTATAAACTTTGGGCAGTATGGCCATTTTAACAATATTGATTCTTCCTATCCATGAGCATGGAATGTTTTTCCATTTGTTTCTGTCATCTCTGATTTCTTTTTATTATTAACTTTAAAAAAGTTTTTTCTCTTGAGATGGGGGCTCACTGTGTTGTCTAGGCTTTTCTTGAACTTGTGGGCTCAAGCAGTTCTCACACCTCAGCCTCCCACAGTACTGGGATTACAGGCATGAGCCACCATACCCAGCCTTCATCTCTGGTTTCTTTGGACAGTAGTTTGTAGTTCTCCTTGTAGAAATCTTTCACCTCCCTAATTGGCTGTATTCCTCAGTATTTTATTCTTTCTGTGGCAGCTGTGAACAGGAATACATTCCTGATTTGACTCTGCGCTTGACTCTTGCTAGTGTCTAGGAATGTTAGTGATTTTTTGCTAGTGATTTTTGCACATTGATTTTGTATCCTGTGATGTCTTTGTCCAGTGATTTTTTTCATATATGTAGGATTCTTTAAAATCTCTGGAAGTGAAATGTATTTCAAGATCAAAAGAATGGTCATTTATAGGTCTTTTGATAGATATTTTCAATCATGAGTTTACTAAGCCATAGAAGAGCATACAAATGTTTGTTATCCCAAATCTGTGCGGACACAGTATTATCTTTAAAAATAAGGCTGTTGTCTTTTGATATAGCTGAATATTTACACTTGCATAATAATGAAGTTTCAGTGTTACTTTATCACTTTCTATGAACATTTTATCTATTAAGATTATTAATCCACTATTTTATTTTTTACTTTTAACAAAATTTTTATGTTATTTACTGTATAGTTATTTAATTTTATATTATTGGATGCCTTTTCCTTTGTAATTTCTTCTGTTTTCCGTCTCAGAAATTCTTTCTTGTTCAGATTTTTGTAAACATTTACTTCTAATTTTTTAGGAGTTAGTTGAATTGGGTGTGCGTGCACTTTGAACTTTCACATCTAAGTCTTTAGTCGTCTAAAATACATTGTCATGAATTAGAGATACAACTTACTACTAGTTGTATCAATAGAATTTTTCAATTTTAAATAGGACAGGATTTTGTCATATTTATCTGTGTCCCCAGTCCCAGCATGATACACATTCAGTGTTTACTGAATTAATTTCAATGAAAAGCCCTTGGCTAGCATTTAAAACAAATGTTCTCTTACTCCATCCCATACTGGAGGAAAGAGTGTAGTTATTTTCTTACTAGTAAAAATCAATTGAGTGTTGCATTACTCAAGTCATCCTCCACTCAAAATTTTACATTAGCTTTCCAAATACTTCAGAATAAAGTCCAAACTTCTCAAATATATTGTAAATGGTATGTTTTAGAATTTGCCATCTCAGTTTTCAAACTAGAAACATCATCTTTTAGCATAGAAATTGCAAAACATTTTTTTCCATGGAGAGAAAGAATGTAGGAATAGAAGTCTAGACAGGCATTTCTTTTTCTAAAACTGAGATTCCATGAAAAAAGAGAATATCAATTTTAAAACTACCTTTCTCAGCAAACTTCTAACTTTGATAAGTTTTATTCCTAAAACGTGTTTTCTTAAATCACCTTTAAAATATTTTCAAATTTTATTGAAGGGAACATGTGGAAAGAATCACATTTAGGTAATCTTGAGGTTTTTTGCAGATTCCACACTGACTTTCCAATTTCTTCCCCCTTTCTTAAAATCGTTTGGACTTTATTTATCTATTTAGGATAATAGAACCTTACATCTATATATGTATTGTTTTTGTTTTAAATTTCCCAGTCCCTTTCAGAAATATTTTTTCATTTGACCCAGAAATCTTGTGAGGTAGATAATATTTATTCATATGAGTGAAATTATAAGCAGAGAGGTAAAATGAGCTGCCTGATATTACACTGGGGGTCACTGACAAAACCTAGATTCCATTCCTGCATCTGGGGTATCTGGAAGCTAAGCTGCCTCCAATACTATTCAATGTATATTTTGTAATTGCCACTTTTTTCATTTTATAAAGAATAATTGATCTGAGCACAATGAAATATTATATTACTTAGAGCCAATATGTAGCACTTAGAGACCTTTACAAACTGCTAAGAGGAAACATGATTACTGGCTGTCTAAAGTATGAACTTGACTTCAGAGCCAAGTGGACTACCAACATTTTCCCCAGACCTAACCTGTAGTTTATACAGTTTATCTAATTTGGTAAGGAACATGAAATATTCTGGCTTGTTTCTATTTCTTTGTTAAATCAAGTAGTAATAAACTGCCCCGTAATGAGTGAGTGAATTAATAAGTTACAATTCATATAGAAATATACTTATGCCAATACATTTTTCCAAGAAGTAGAACTTTTTATGATGTAATGGTAGTTGACCATTTAAGAGAATAGCATTTCAAAGAGCGTAGATTACTACTTAATTTTGAAAACACTAATGAACAGCATAGTTTCCAGAAACAATTTATTAAAATAGTTTTCTTATAAAAGAATAATCAGTTTAAGAATATCGTATCAGCCTATGCCCAGTCTTAATGTCTTTGCTCCTTTTAACAGCTACCCAGGTGGATTTAGACAAGTAACAGCTGCTCAGCTTCACCTGAGGGATCCAGTGGCAGTAAGTTTCTTGTATTTTTTATTAATCATCTTTGGAACGACCAATTTAGACACTGTTTTGTCAGTCTCCCTTCTCTTTTAATATAGTCAGCATACAAGGATATAAATTCTTCACTTTAGCTGTATCACACAAGTTTTGATAAGTATTATTTTTATTATTCAACTCTATGTATTTTCTAATTGCTAATGTATTACGTTTTGCATTTAGTTGAAGAATTCTGATGTTTTTCTTTTTAAATTTTGATACCTGCATAATCACCTAGTATATGATGAGTTTGCTGAAATGCCTTGGAAAGGAGAGAGATATATGTATGCATGTGTATACATATATTTTCAAACATGCTAAGTGTGTTCTTGTATTCTGACTTTTTTTGTTAACTTGAATATTATCTGAGTTTATTTTTATTTATTAACATCCCAATTGTAGATTTATTAATTTCTTCTTACAGATCTGTCCATTTTATTCTGGAAAAAATAGTAAAGTTCTTGAAAACATAACTACTTTCATTTTATTTTATTATTTCTTTATTTATTTATTTTTCTGGAGGCAGGGCCTCACTCTGTCACCCAGGCTAGAGCACAGTGGCACAATGATAGCTCACTGCAGCCTCAAACTCCTGGGCTCAAGGGATCTTCCCACCTCAGCCTCTCAAGTAGCTGGGACTACAGGTACGCACCACCACACCCTGCTAAAACTTTTTATTTTTTGTGGAGACCAGGTTTTCCTATGTTGCCCAAGCTTGTCTCAAACTCATGGGCTCAAGCCGTCCTCCCACCTCAGCCTCCCAAGTGCTGGAATTAAAGGCGAGAGCCACCACACTCAGACTTTATTCTATTTTTAGTTTATGTTTTTAAAGACAGGGTCTTGCTATGTTGCCCAGGCTGGACTCAAATTCCTGAGCTCAAGCAATCTTCCTATTTTGGCCTCCCAAACAGCTAGGACTGTAGGCACTCTGCTTGTTTATGTTTTATTTATTTTTCTTATGTTTTTTTCCTGTCAATTTTTGCCTTATATATTTTGAAAGTTTAGTGTTAGATGAATTTAAGATTGGAATTGTAATCTTTCTCAACAATTGATCAGGGTCAATATGTACTGATCCTCTTCATCGCCAATAATGTGTCTGTTTGTTCTGATATTAAGATAGCTCCATTAGCTGACTTTTGATTAGTGTTTGCCTCATGTATTTCATTGTTTAAACTTTACTGAGTTACTCTGTTATAGATGTTTTTATTGTAAACATCATGTAGCTGGATTTTCTCTTCTTTCTTGCCTTCTTTTGGATTGGTTGAATTGATTTATTATAGGTCTAAGGATCATCAGTATTTTTACCTTCCTTCCAAATCAATGAAAGCCCTTAGAAGATTTTTAACTAGCACTCTCCCTCCCAATCTACATGCTTTCTTTGTTCAGGATTTTAAAAAACTCTTCCGATTGAACATTCTTGTTATTGTTTTATTCTGTTACTGATTTTTTTAAATTTTCTTTTATTACAATCTCTTCTTGTAACCCAGCCTGCCTTCTAGTATCAGTTTCCTTTTCCTTGAAGTACCTCTTACTGGCATTCTTCTAGCCACATTCTCTTAATACTGAACTCACCTTTTTTGTCTGAAACTGTTTTCTTTATTTTTGGTTTCATTCTTGAAAGATACTTTTGCTATAAATGGAATTCTAAGATAACCATTATTCCATTATTTTTTTTCTCTCAGCTTTTTGAAGCTATTATTCAATTGGAATTTAGCTTCTATTATTGCTTTTATAAATCAGATGTCGATTTAATTATTTCTTTATGTGTACTCTTGTCTTTTTTTTCTGGATACCTTTAAGACCTTTTCATTGTCTTTGGTTTTCATATCTTCCTACTACAGTCTTATTTATTTCGTTTGAGGACTGGTGTCTTCGGTTCTGGAAATGTGTTAGCTCTTAAATCTTCGAATATTGGGTCTCTTTATTCTCTGTTTCTTCCCTTTGGAAATCTGGTTATAATAAGAGGAGACAGTTGCATTTTATTGTACATGATTCAGTACCTCTCTTTCATACTTCATGTCTCACTGTCTCTGTGGGGCATTCTCAGTAATTTCTTCAGATCTGTGTTCCAGTTCTGTATCTTTTCACCTGTGTCTAATCTGATTAACCTTTTTCTGAGGTCCTAATTGCAATTACCTTTTTTCCGTTTCTTGAAGTTTTATTATTTGGTTCTTTTTCAAATTTCTTGATCAGTTTCAATAGTCTTCTGTTTCTTTATCGTGTTTTGGTCCACTCTTACATTTCTTTATGCATATTAAACATAATTCTTAGCATTTATATCTGATTCTCATATTTGTGGCCTTTGTAGGTCCACAATTTGTAATATCTGCTCAGTATACTTACTTGGTAGGCTCATGTACCTTGAAACTTCATCTCTGGGAATTCTTTAAGACCTGTGTTAAAAATGGCTTTCCTCAAAAAGGATTCACTTAGCTTATGGCAACTACATGGGGCTATAACAACCTGAGATGTTTTTGAGCTAAACTTTAGACTTACAGGATCTTCATCCCCACAAGAAGGATGAATTTGGGGCCTCAAAGCCTTGTGATGTCAGTTTTCATACTTTAAAAGATTTTTTTATAAACAATATTAATTAACTTCACTAATGTTTATTGCTTTGTGTTGTGTATGATACTGGGAGAGGTTCTAATTCATACATTAGTCACCAATATTGCTAAAGGCAAAGTCTCCTGTTGTTTTAAGATTTATTTTTCCTTTAACTATTGATAGAACTAACCTTTCAACTTCACTCATAGGTTAGATAGCATTTTTTTCCTATTAGAGACTATTTTGTCTTTTTACTGCAGTACATTAATAAATTAGCAAAATGTTAGACCTAAAAATATCATTTTTTTGTTTCCCTTAAATAATAAAAATAAATATCTATTGTCAGGATACAACCATTTGTTTGGTGTAGTACTGCCTAAAATTTTCTTGGTAAGGCTGGGGGGAAGGATATTTTATTATAATAAGGCCTGACATACCATTTAGAAGTTTCATGATTTACTATTTATTTAGTATTGTTTATATCTGTTTTATAAAAGTATGCTCAGAGTTTGCTTCTTAGGAAATATTTAATTTTTTTTTAACTAGTGTGTTTTTAAGCCTTACAGGTCAAAGTATTATACTTTGAATATCAATATGCTTTGTATATAATAGTATTAAAAGTTATGAGGGCTCCTGATAATATATATCATAGCTGTTACAATAAATTATATTTTTAATACTTTATAAATATTTGAAATGTTAAAATGAAAGTTTCTGTTTTATCTTAACTGTACACTAGGAGGCAGTATAGTATGACGTTCATGTTAAAAATTTGGTATTAGGTAACACTTGTAGAAATTGTTTCAAATCATTGTTTATAAGCAATAATTGAAATGGATTGTAAAATGTTTGAGGAAGGCTTAGGAAATATTTCAGAGTTAAATCCATTTGGATTATTACCTCATTAAAGGATTTTAATTTTTTAAGTCTTAATTTTTACTATATTTTGAAGAAGAATGTCTTGTCAAGGAAGATATTTATTATTTACTTTTAATTTAAACATTTACTTTTAATTCAAATACTAAGTGTTTGTCTGGAATAGTAGGCCTCTGCCAGTAGACATAATTTGCTTATCAGTTCTTACTGTGTGTGGCCTATCAGAGAATTTGTTTCACAATGCAGCTTTCTGATTATTAGTACAGAATTGAAATTTGTGAAATATGATAATATTTACTAGTTAAATAGGTGATAGTTTGTTGAATATTTAAAATTTTTCATAATGATGTAGATTATTCTAATTTCAAATAAATATATCGATTTAGCCCTTTTCTTATGTTCTTTTTCTCTCTGTCATATGTTTTAGCAACTTTAAGAGGTTCTATGTCCTTATGTTTTCTTCTAACATGGTTCCTCTATTTGATTTTCCCCCTTCCTATAATTAATAAGTTAGTTCTGTGACACAAATGGCACGTGCCCTGGGATATAGATTATATGAGGAAGGTCTTCAATATTTACTAACTTTATCTTGTTCTATCTTTTTTACTTTCTGAATTTCTTAAAACTTATACTTAATGTCTATACAGCTAGAATTACTTTTTTGCATGTATGTGTTGTTTCACGTGTATTTCTTTGTTTACGTACATTTGTATGTCGTTTTTCCTCCCTGTTAGCTTATAATCTTTTCACATTTTCTAACTTTTTAAAATTTGAATGTGGAGTTTGCATTTTCTAATAGGGTAAATTTTTAAAATGCCAACTTAGTAATTCAAATAAATACAACTAAATTTTTTAGAAACATGAGAATCAAATGCCACGTAACACTACTAATACAATAAAATTGCCTTTACGATGATATTCAGAGGATATAATTACTTGCTTATCCAGAAAAGATAGTCTTAACATTGTCAGTTTCAATTTACAACTTTTAAAACATTGAAAAATTTAAACGCTAAAACTAAATCAGTGCTGTCTGGTAGAAATTTTTGCTGTGATGGAAATGTTCTGTGTCTGCACTGTCAAATGTGGTAGCCACTAGCCACATGTCAACTGACCACTTGAAATGTGTGGCTTTTGTGACTAAGGAACTAAATTTTTAATTGCTTTTAATTTTAGCAACATAAATATATATACGTTTATATAAATATGTTTATATGTATATTTATATATATTTAAATGACCTCTCAAAAACATAAAGTTTTAACACTGACAGAAAATAGAAAATAGATGGAAAATGCATATGGTATCCCATTAGCTTTTGCATGTAACGAGGCTTTGTAGTCTGATTTGATGAGAGAATAAAAGTAATAGGAAGGCCTCTTACAAAGTAACCCTGTTCTAACATGTACTGTTTTAGTGGGTTTAGCTGTAACACACATCAAATTATATTGAAATATGAGTGCAGATGATAAAAATCAATTATTCTATCTAAAATTGGCACATATACAGGTTATTTTTAATCTTTTTTTCTTTTTCTAAATAAACAATAAATGGAGCCAAAAGAAAATAGTAATGTACAAAGTAATAAAAGTTTCTTTTCTGTTGCTTCCACATATCCACTTAGGTCTGTTTCTTTCCTGTATTTGTGTTGAATCTAAACCCCTCATTTTCTTTCTTTTTATTATTATTATTATACTTTATGTTCTAGGTTACATGTACACAACGTGCAGGTTTGTGTTATATATATATATATATATATATATATATATATATATATATGCGCCATGTTGGTGTGCTGCACCCATTAACTCGTCATTTACATTAGCTATATCTCCTAATGCTATCCCTCCCCCCTCCCCCCACCCCACAATAGGCCCCGGTGTGTAATGTTCCCCTTCCTGTGTCCAGGTGATCTCATTGTTCAGTTCCCACCTATGAGTGAGAACATGCAGTGTTTGGTTTTCTGTTCTTGCGATAGTTTGCTGAGAACGATGTAAACCCCTCATTTTCATCATCATCTCTAATTATGTTTACTTTCTTACAATCGCAAGTCACAGTTTTCTTATTGTGTCCTATGTATATCTGTTTTTCAGATTGTAAAACTAGCTATTTATGGCATGCTACCTAAAAACCTTCACAGAAGAACAATGATGGAAAGGTTGCATCTTTTTCCAGATGAGGTAAGTCAGTGGTCATTGGTAACAAGACTTTTCCAGAATTTTCAATTAAATGTTTTTCTTTTTAATATATATATATATTAAATGCCAACACTTATTTTCAAAAATGTTATGTCAACTTCTGAAATATTTTTATATTTTTTAAGTGAATATGTATGTATAAAAAATGATAATTACTTTTATTAATATTTTTCAATGTAAAATGAACCATCATTGGACTAAAAATTAAAAGTATCTAAATTTTTTTAAACAATTTTAATCACTGCTTGCTTTTGAACAAGGAGGTATGATCAGAACCCCTGTTAAACTGAGGTACTTGTTGATAATTTCATTCACTGTGAAAAAGTTTTAATTTAGTTTACTTTTTATGTGACCAGTAGCAAAACTTCTGTGAATCATGGACTAATAGCTTAACTTTGGTTGCTATTATTTTCCATGATTTAACTTTAGAATCCTTGTTCATACTCATAGTTGAGTCAGCTAAAAATTACTTAGAAAAAGTATAAACATTTTTATTTATTAGTATTATATTGTTTTAAGTACTTAACTTTTCTCCTTAATATAATGCAATGAAATACTAAAGCTTCTATAATAAAATAATTGAGTGCAGTATCAAATCAGACTGCCTGGCTTTGAATTGTGCCCCATTATTTACTGACTGCATGAACATGGGCTCATTACTTACCTCTGTTTTCTACTCTGTGAAGTTGACATAATAATAGTATCTATTTTACAAGATTGTTGTAAGGATTAAATAAAATACACTTGTAGATTGCTTAGAAAAGAGCCTGGCATGATAAGTGCTAATTGCTATCATTACCATGGTTATAATTGTCCTTCTTTTTCCTCCTAAAGGAATAATATAAAAATTTATTCCAGAATATCAAGTTACAATGATTGTTCAAGCTACGCATGTGCTCTTATTGTTAGCTTAAACAATACATGAAGAGTTATTAATAGTGAGTAAGTTGCTCATGTTTATCAAAATGATTAATTTATTGTCTTTACTATAAATGAACAAGTAGAATAATTTCCCACTATTTACTTTACCTCTAAGGTAGCATATATGGGAGCAGTATCATCATCCAAGGATCACTTCGTGATGAAATTGCAAGAATTTAAGAATTCCTATTTCTGATTGTATTGTCACTTTCTTTAGAAACCATAATTTCTAAAAGACACAAAAATAATATTTCATTTACAAAGTAAGTTTGAGTGTAGATATTTTAAGTATTCATGGTAGTTCAGTTAAATAGGAAATTACTTCATTTCAGAGTATAAATGAACCTAGTTCCCAAAAACGAATTGATAAGTATTCAGAAGCTTGACAGTACATTTTATCAAGCCCATGGGGGAAACAGGCACACTCATACATTGTTGGTGGTAGCACAACATGGTGCATCTCATCTGGAATCCTGGGAATTAATTAGGTAACATTTAACGAAAATACATACATCAGGAGATTGATCCTTGATCCAGCAATCTCATTTATAAAAATACACCTTGAAGATACACATGCACATGATTATTTTCACTGGATTCATAATCATACAATAAAAAAAAAAATGCTTATTCATAGGAAGTAAATTGTCGAGTATTGTGCAATTTTTTTATAAAAAGAATGACACATATTTTTGTGACTTGGTAGTTGTGCTTTCCAGGATATATTGTTAAGTGAAAACAAACAAGGTAAAAAAGAATGTAGACGGCATACTACATTTGTATGCATATATACATATGTGTGTTTACATACACACGAACATATCTTTATGTGCAATACTTTTTGCGTAAAGAAGCACCGGAAGAGAAAGTTGGCAACTGCTAGACTATGGGTACAAAGGAATAGGGGAAGAATGAGATTTTTTTCAGAGACTGTCTTTTAAATTTATTTTTTATGTTAATCATGTTAAAATTTTATGTATTAGAAAAATAAAATGACAGCACCAAGAGAGGTGAGCACAATTAGTTCCCAAATCTTATTTTCCACATGCTATTCCCTACCAAAAGGAACTTAGTTCTTGGAGAACTGATTGATTCACGATCTGGAGCAAAGAACGAACTAAATTGTTATGGGGTATACACATGCACAAGACTAGTATTTCTGCATGATTTATAATAGTGACATAATAAAAAGTAACAGAAAATAAGGCAGTACTCAAAAACTCATGGAGCAATATCAAGAGAACATGGAGCCAGCTTTAGGTGGTGCCCACTTTCCCACTGACCAAATACGGAACTGTGTGAGCCTCAAAACACATGGTAATAATAAGGGATTACCTTGAATAAGAAAACAAAAATCTATATGGCTACAATGACCATCCAAAAATTATTTTTAATTTATTATAATGTCCCTTCTTTCTGAGGATAGAAAAGCCCTCTATAGAAGAATATCATATAAAAAATGTAGAAGGAATACTGAACTAGAAAAGCCACCATCACCAGCATATTCTGTGGCCACTGGGTAAAAGGTTATTGTGGAGCAGGATAGTTATAGTTTCCAAGCAACACACTACAGAGTATTCATTATTTGTAAAGGGAATATTTTCAATTATTTGTGATGGGAATCTTCCCATTGCTTTTACATTAATAAAGTCTGGTGGACACCACCATAACCAAGAGATCAAATCTTTGGTCACTGTGGGAGAAACTGACATCAGGTGCCTCCTGCTGTGAAGCACTGAACACTCAACATAAACTACATAGCCTCTTGTCAGTAATACTTAACCTGAATGTAATCATGGAAAAACAATAGTATAAATCCAAATAAAAGGAAATTCTGCAACATAACTGGCCTGGACTCTTGAAAATATTAAAGAAAAGGCAAGGAAACTTACGATTAAAGGAGACTAGACTACAGAGTAAACAACATAATATAGTAACTAAATGCAGCATGTGATTCTTGACCTGATCCTGAATTGGGAAAAGTTACATTTGACAACATGAGACCTATTTGGGAAATTTGAATATGTACGTATATTAGATAAAAAGTATGTCGTTGATGTTAATTTTCCTGAACATTAAATTTAATGTGGTTGTATAGGAGACTATCTTTAGGAGATACATGCTGAAATATTTAGTTTGAAGTATTTGCAAATTACTCTAAAATGGTTCATCCAAAAAGCGTTTGTGTATAGACAGACCAAAAGAGAAAGCAAACATGTCATGTTAACAGTTGGGGAACTTAGGTAAAGATTAGATTAATGTTCATTATATTGTCACAACTTTTCTGTAAATTTAAATTTTTCTAAAGTAAAAAGTTGCAAAAAAAGTGATCACTTGACCCCTGTTTCTGTTTGTTGCACTTGTTGTTTTCCTCATTTCCCCTTAGGTTAACCACCTCTCTGTGAAGAGAACTCTTAAATCCCCATAAACACCTTCAGTTAGCATTCATGGGTTACCTTCTCTGTATACACATTAAAGGAGATACTTCTCCCTCTTTCTGGTTTCATGTGTAATGCCTAATCAAAAACTTTGATTCCTCATTTTGCATTGATTTTAACCATTCAGCAAAATCCTCTAATAGTGAATAAATTTGGCTCATTCTATTCAAAATTCTATTCCATGCAGCAAACATTTGCTAGGAACCCACTATGTTCCACGTGCTCTATGCTGAGTGAGCACTTAGCAGCTTTTTGAAATTGTCTTTACAGCTGATCTAGGGAATTTTATACGGGCTTTCCAAAGAAGTATGAAATATTTATATATCTTTGGAAATATCTGACAAGTAGGCTCCTTCAATAAGTAAAAAATAAGTGTCACCAACAATCTTGTCTATGTCCAGGCATCCTCTGCTTGCCCTGACTCTGTAATTATTGTGCAGATTTGAATATACTGAGGAAGTGATAACAATAGGGGAAAGGATGTTAAATAATGTTAAATGCTTTTCAGTGAAGAAGCACATTATCAATAGTATCTATTGTGTTTTGTATATGTTGATAGTGACCCAGCCTATCCAAACCACAATTTTTTTTAATTCATTTAAATTGCTTAAAATATTATAAATATTTTGCTATATTGGGTTTTAGGACAAGCTTATAGGACAGTAGAGCTCTGTGATCCTAAAGTTATTATAAAATTTTATCCTGATTCTTAAGACAATATGTCTTAAGACAACATGTCTTAAGAATTGGTCAAAACGATGCCTTAGTTGATGCCATGTCCTTGGCCAGATATTGGATTCCCACTTGTAATAGTGCTCTCTGCAGAGAGCTGTAATTTACAGTGTGATAATCCTTTTATCGAAAATTCCTGTGCGCATACTATAAAGAGAAGAGGGAATTATATCTACTCCCCTTATAAGAATGACTATAAGACACCTCCATATTGATATCATTATTTAAATAGAGTTCCCAAAATTAATTTATCATCCAATCTCACAATATAGTGCATTCTCCCAGCTGCCTTATTTCTGTGTCATGAGTACAATATAAATGTTCATTCTTTTGGTTACCCACACTCTTCATTTTTTTATTCCTCCTTAGTCTAATTCCAATGCTTGCTTCTTTTAAAATGTCTTAGATATGTGCTTTACACTTTAGTGTGCTTTTAAGTATCTAAATTCAAACTTTAAAAAAATCTTACCTTGATTACTGAAACAGCCACTTAATTGTTCTTGTCTCCAGCTTTTCTCCACTGCAGTTCATTCTGTCTACTGTTGGCAGGTCAATCTTCCAACTCTTCTCTTCGTTTTTCTGAATGTTGGATGCATAATAGGGGGAAAGTGGTCCTGGTCAGGGGAATACAATTAATAAATATATCACGATTTGAGTCTAGAGCAACACATGAAAGGTGAGGAGGTTGATTAGTCAGAAACCATGGATGTGTGTGTGGAGAAGTGACGTTGAAAAGGTGGACTAGTGGTAAGGACTGTCTAGCTAAGCAAGTTTAGCAAAGGAGTTAAAACTTTATCTTGAAAAATTTCAAGCTGAGAGGTGACTTTTTAAAAATTATAAGCCTTAAGAAGGCGTGATCTTTTTATTTTCCTTTATATGGCCAGCACCTAGCCCAATGTTTGGTTCTTAGAAGTTCAATAAATGTTTCTTAGATAAATAAATGACTCAAAGATTTTCATTTTCAAATTTTTTTCTGGCCACAGTTGGAGCACTGATTGAAAGGTAGTGGCACTAGACCCGGAGACCCATTACTTAGATTCGTCAGAAGAGAAAGCATGAGAATGAGCCACGGCAGTGTCTTTTTGCAGTTGAAAAGAGGGAAATAAACAGCACATTTTTAAAAATAGGTGTCTTATTATAATGGGATTACTCGTATTAATCTAATGTACTTTTGGGGAATTTTTATAAGGTTTTTATTTTAAAGATTTTATGTTTTCCTTATTCTGTGAACATTCTTTTGCTTTTTTTTTTTAACACTAAGTATTAGTAATTTATTGCTAAGAAAGATATTTTAAGAAAATTAAGTCTATTTTTTTTTTAATGTAGGATATTCCAGAAGATATTCTTAAGAATTTGGTGGAGGAGCTTCCTCAACCACGAAAAATACCTAAACGTCTAGATGAGTACACACAAGAAGAAATAGATGCCTTCCCAAGAGTGTGGACTCCGTAAGTGTTTCCCTTCTTCTTGTCTTTTTTTTTCTCTTTTGATATCCTCTGTTTCCTCAACCATATGATTAAATAAGATCCTTAAGGACGGGAAAAGTGAACTCATTTTTCTGCTCTCTTGGGAACTCAGCAGCTACTACCTACAAATAAACTCTAGATATAGATATTAGAACCAAAAATTTTTAAGCATTAAGACCTTGCTAGGTAAGTGCAAGGATGTTCATAGGTTCCTATAATTATCAAATATTTTGTTTGAGTCGACCTTCCTTGGACTGATGGTAGTCTTTAGGAATGATACATGAATTGTTATTAATCTGAAATGTAAGGATTCTCAGATTTCCACATTGTTTCATAAGCTAAAACTGTTATCTAATGAGAAGTCATTAATTTTGGATACTTGCTGTCTTGGTTCAAAAAGAAAAAAAAAAAAAAAAAAAACACTTTTTGCTCTCCTCTGTACAGTTTGCCATAAAACTGCTAAGATGTAACATTCTTACTCCCATCTAGTTGTTTCTAGGCTTTTTTGCCAGGGCTCTCCAGATGATGAAGCATTTAAATGTAACTTCCTCAGGCAGTCCTTCCTGTAATCTTTGAACCTGGTTAGGCTCTCATTATGGGTTCTCATCGTACACTTCCATTTACTGATTTACTCTAATTTATTTATATATTTGTGTGATTATCTGTTTTCTGTCTGTCTTTCTTGCTAGACTTCATGAGGGAGCTACATGTTTGTCTTATTTAGCACTGAGCTTGGTGCTAGACAAATTAAGTAGACACTCAGCCAGTATTTTTTGAACAAATTAATTAAGACAGATTTTTTTTATCAGCTTTTGTAAGTGACTTCAGGAAAGAATCTCTAGAAAATATGAAGCAAAGACCACTTTTCATTTTTTTCACAGCATTTATCACTATCTACAGTACTTTTATTTATATGTGTGTTTATTATTTGTCTCTCTACACTCATGGCAATAATAAAAATAGCAAACACTAATAAAGCATTTATTGTGTGCTTTATATGTATTAATCTACTAATCCTCAGAGCGATCTAGTGAGTCAGTACAATTTTTATTCTTATTTTTAAATGAGAAAATGTGGGCACAGAGAGATAAAGTAACTTGACTATTATCACATAGTTGTAAATGGTAGTTTAGGGATTCAAGCCTGAGTGACTAGCTGCTGTGTCATGCTCCTTACTCTGCTGGAATGCCCCTTCTTGCATTGGCATGTCAGCTTCAAGGGGGCAGGGACATTGTCTGATTCAGCATTTACATCATAGAAATACTTAGAAACATGTAGAAATAGTACTTGGCACATAATGGGTACTCAGTGAGTGTTTTTGAAAGAATGAAGACATGAGCTCTTTCCCTAAAAATTAAATGTGAAATTGTCATGAATAGCTTAACGAAGTTTTAGAAAAATCCAAACAAAGGTTCAAATCTTGCCTCTATAGCAGCTGACTCTATAACCTTAAGTAAATCATCTGTCATTTTGAGCCTTAGTTTCTTCATCTCAACTCAGTTTCTTCAGTTGTAAATTAGAGCCAGTCCATACTTCTGAGAATTGCTGGAAGGAATAAGTGAGCAACTTAGCTCACTTGAAGTGCTAAGTTTTTAATAGGAGAATTTTTTTGCTATTGCAAATTCTATACCATTTTAACATGCTTGCTAGTGTCGAATTTTATTGTAAATGTACTTAAGTTGATGTAGTTTGAAAATATTCAGCTTTGGTAAGTTATATACTAAAAACATTTTAAGTTGTCCTTGAAGTTTTGACAGGTTACCTTCCTATAACAAGTTCTGTAAATATATATCTGATTTTCTTACAGAAACACCATCATAAATGAATTTATATTCCTGACCAAGAGGGGTGTGGTACTCTTTTTTTTTAAATTAGAAATAACAAAGATGCTGTTAAATCATGGATGTGCAAATACATATTATACACTTGAAGTCATATTTCATGAATATTCTAAAGTGTATTCTAAATCAGTTAAACTGGCACCATAGTAATATAACAATTCACAAATTATATTTAGTGTTATTATAGTCAGAGTACTGACCAAAATTCTCATTTTGCTGAATGATTTCTGCTTTCTTTTGAAACAAATTAGAAGGTGCCTGAGTGCCTTCATTTTATTAATAGAATTAGAAAGGGCTTTTCTATAGCTATTTTTAAGGAGACTTTTAGAGAAACTTAGAGACACTTGATGCATTTTTAGTTACTACTCTGGGAATGGATTTTCCTGCCCTCTGTCTTCATTCCAGATTTCCCTGAGGCAGGAATATGCATTAGACACCAAGTTTTCCTTTAAGCTTTATTAAAGTTGTGATTTTTCCTCATAAATAGTCACATACATATGTTAACTTGTATTGTCAAAGTAATAAAATAAGTATACATTTACTGAAATGTACAGATAGTATAGGTGTACTAGTCATTTAATATAAATCATTCTATATTTCTTTCTCCCTGCACATTTGAGGTGACATCAAGTCCAGTTAGTCTTTATTATGTGAAAAGCATGTGACCAGGAAAAAAAATAGTCAAGTTTGTCTAAGAAATAGATGATCATTTACTTCAAGGCTCTTGAGTAGAACTTTCTGCAATGATGAAAAAAACTCTCAGCCTATAATCCTAGCACTTTGGGAGGCCAAGGCAGGAGGACCTCTTGGGTCCAGGAGTTCAAGACCAGCCTGGGCAAGATGGCCAGACCCTGTCTCTACAAAAACAAAAAACAAAAAAATTAGCCAGGTGTGTTGGCACACACCTGTAGTCCCAGCTACCTGGGAGGCTTGAGGCAGGAGGATCCCTTGAGCCCAGGAGGTTGTGGCTACAGTGAGCCATGATCATGCCACCGCGCTCCAGCCTGGACAACAGAGCAAGACCTGCCGAGAGAGAGGAAGAGGAAGAGAGAGGGGGAGGGGGAGGCAGTGGAAGAGGGAGGAGAAGGAGAGGGAAGCCTGGCGCTGTGGCTCATGCCTGTAATCCCAGCACTTTGAGAGGCTGAAGTGGGTGGATCACCTGAGGTTGGGAGTCCAAGACCAGCCTGGCCAACATGGTGAAACCCTGTCTCTAATACAAATATAAAATAAAAACTAGCCGGATATGGTGGTGGGCACCTGTAATCCCAGCTACTCTGGAGGTTGAGGTAGGAGAATTGCTTGAACCCGGGAGGCAAAGGTTGCAGTGAGCCGAGATCACGCCATTGCACAACAAGAGCAAAACTCCATCTCAAAAAAATAAAAGAAAAGGAAGCAAGGAGGGAGGGATGAAGGGAAGGAGGTAACTCTATTTGAGCTTCAAATACATTAGCTACTGTTGATGTGTATCTCTTGAGGCCTTGCACTGTGGCTAATGTGACTAAGGAACTGAATTTTTGTTAGTAAACAAAATTACCCTTGCTTCATATGGCTAGTGTCTACATTATTGGACTATGCCATTTTATAAAGTTCTATTAAATATTACATACTTTAGAATTCGAATTAAAATATTTGATATGCCATGCAGTTCAATTCATGGAACATGAGGTTTTTATTATTGGAAGGATTGCCTTTATTAGAAAAAAATTTTTTGCTCCTTTTGGAGGAGGACCTTGCTTAAGATATGCTTTTGTTCTACCCAACATAGCTAAGCCAAGAATATTATCTTCCTTTGGAATGTAGTAACTGGAATTTGTTTAAGATAGATCTGATGGCGAATCTGCAGACACTTGACAAACAGATGTACCTGCATTGCGCCACAAGTAAAGAGCCACAAAAATAGCTTGCTTTGGTGTTTGCTTCCCTAGTAATAATACTTAAAATATGTTTATAATATTAAAATGTACATTTTATAATTTGAACTGTTACAAATATTTGGTTCAATGTAAGTTTATTAACTTTTATATTAGAGACTAAAAGCTTCTGAGCAGCAGAAACAATTATTAAAGAACTTTGAACCCAGTAGATGATTGACAAAATTGCTTTAACCTTAATTAAAAGCTAGCATTGTTGGGATTTTATTTACATTATTTTAAATCACCTCCAAAGATTCTTTCAGGCCTAGTTTCAGCATCATTAGGTTTTCTTTTGTAGTTATTAGTTTAGTCATTAGTTATTGTCATTTTTAAGCTATAGTAGAAGATAGGGAATGAAATTGATCTTTATGACAAAACTATACTTTTTGAAAACTAAAAGCCATTTTATATATACTATGGGTACTATTGCCTATTCATCTCACTTCTTAAGTTAATACTTGGTGTATTATATTTTACTAGTGGATATACTTGGTATATTATATTTTACATAAATCATGGATACATAAATTTTGTGAAAGTGTTATGAAGTTATATTTTTTATATTTCTTGATGGTACAAAGCAGATAGGTATTTGCAATGTGCAAATGGTGACTGTGGGGTTTACACTTAAATTTTTCTTTTTTCTTTAAAGGCAAAAAATAGCACCATCTTCACAATTCTGTTGCTTGAGATTGTAGCTTTAAAATGGTCAATTTATTTTAATACTATCAATAATTACTTACATGATTATTGCAGTTTTGCCAGCACATTTCACAACCCCAATAATCATGGAAATTAATCATGCTCATTGTAATGGAAATGTTTCAAAATGTAGTCTACAAATAAAACTTGGATCATTTTAAACTTTATTTTCAATTTTTGCAAAATGATGTAGGAGAGCTTTTCCTAGGGAAAACTAGGCATGTGAAAAAATTCAACTTGAATTGCTTTGCAGTATTTTTCCTTACATGTTAATTCAGTAAGAAGTGCTTTTTTAAAGCAAAACTCTCCTTTGTAGAGAAGCTAACCATGGAAAGCCTCAGCATCAATACATGCTTGAAAACAGGTTTTTACAATAAAAACCTGTGTTCCTGGTGTTTCAGTACTCTACAGAGTGTGCTGTTAGAAATGTGCCTGCAAAGGAGAGCTGGATGGTAAGGATGAAGACGAAGTATGAGGACAACCATTACTGATGCAGAATTGTCTCTTCTGAAAGTTGGATGAGGATTAGGGAGCTCAGTATGTAATCCATTCAGCTCTGTAAAAGAAAAGCTGGATTCCAGATGCTGGGAACATTAGCACTGCATTGGTGAGCATCCTGTTCAGTCTGTAGCTCTAGAAGGGAGCAAGAATTTAAGCTTAGTGCATATTCTCTGATATGAAAGCTATTACTCCTAAAAACTACCCATTTTCAGATTTACTTAATACTCAGGAAAAAATTACTTTTACCTATGCCTTTATAAAATGTGCTTCAGATCAGAGACTTAACGACAGTGTAGAAGGATTTTTACCTTTTCTAATCCCATAAGTTGCTGGGATCTGGACAGCTTTAAGATTTTCCATAATTTTATGCTAGTCTAGTCATGTGGCATTTTCTCCACACGATTTAACTTAATTTGCTGCTCTTCACAGTCAGAAGTTACTAGCTGGACTTGTGGACTAAGGTTACTTTCCAACTTTCCTACCCATTTCAACCAGCTCAGCACTGACTTCAATGATAGACTTCAGTCTCTCCAGTCCTGAGTTTTGCTCAAATAGGCATTCTACGCTGTACTGTTCTTTGGATATGAACAGATTAGGACTGGCTATTAAAATAAAAAAGTATTCTCTATTTAAACAACAAAAACCAAATCATTTATGAGTCCTAGCTGATACAGATTTTGACTAAAAATTTGTAGATGAATGTAATGGCAATTTCTGTTCATTTTAATTGAAAAAAATCATTTGGCAAAAATTTTCAACAATCTAACAGGTTTAGTTTATTTAAAAGCATGTTGATATGTAGGTTTGTATCTGAAAGGGAAGAAACACAAAAGAATAATCAAAAAGAGATTAAAAAAATTTTTTTAAATGTATGTTGAGCTTTTTCTGATCAGGATGGTGCTACAGTGCCTAGGAAAATGAGGGCTAAGGCACCATTACTTTACCTCTCAGTATAGCTAACATCCTTAAAGAATATGTGATGTCACCAGATTTCCTGAAATGGTTTATTCTAAATAATTTCATTCATACAATGGAAATGACTTAAAACTCAAACTGACCTTTTATTGCTTTTAAGATTAGTTCACCATCCAAATATTATTTTAGTCTTTTAAATGTTTCATAGAATAAGCATTATACTAAGAAATATTATTTCAGAGTGAAAAGACATAAAACCTAATGAAGAAAAAAAAATATTTTTGAGATTACACTTTAGCTACGCTCAGTTTCCTAGACTTACAGCTGAAATGGGATTTTTTTTTTACTTCAAAAATAAATTATTCTTAGTAGGACCAATAATGTTAAGTGTCACTAATCTTACTGTAGCATAAGCCATGTGCTTCATAACTTGATGTTTTGTTTTATTCACAACAAAGTAAATTTTTCCTACTATTTTATAATACAAACTAAAATCTCCAAAAAGTTTTTTCCTAATGTTAAGAGGTAAATTCTTCTATAGAAATTACTCCATTTTCAGGATAATATAAATGTTTTAACCTCTGTTATTACTGAATTCTGAATTTGAATCTCTGCTTTTTTGATATGTGCTTATGTCACTTTAATGAGTAGCGGTATTTTGCTTGTTTCATCTAATGAGTAGCAGGCAGTGTTTTGCATAGGCATGCATATGGTAAAGAATTTGCTATAGAAAACAGAATGATGTGGCATGTAGTGTGACTTTAACTGTTTTTGAGCAGTCACAAGAACCATAGAGAATTTTCTACCACTCAGACGGGCCTTTTTAAAAGTTCTGTTTTCTCACTCAAAAAAAGTAATACTATTTTCAGACATTACTTTGTTTAAAGGCAGTTTTTGCTAGTGACAAGTATTATCTGCAAAATAGTTATTACAGAACATTTGATAGCTATGGAAAGTGTAGCACAATTTAGAGAATGAATTAAAGTTTTATGTTAGCTATTTCTTAGATGATTCAGTAATCTCCAAAGTACATTCTAAGCACATAAATGAAAGTTTAAAACTTTCAGCTTTCACTTCAAAGGTCAAAACTTGTGTATGTTTCATATATATTTTATATATAAGTATACTATATATAAATTATATATAAAATATATATCATAGCTTTATTAGATAACAGTTATACACACACATACACACACACACACATATATAATCCACTGTTAGAAACTGCTTTATAAAGATGAGGACTTGGTCCTGCTCACTGCTTTATTCCCAGTGCCCACAGCAGGCCTGACCAGTCAATTTGTTGAATGAATGAATGCATGAATGGAATCATATCCTCCCTGAAAGGGAAATTGATGTTCAGTTCATGAAGTGTGATAAATTCATGTTTTGGGTTTTGCTGCTTACTTAAATCTTGTTTAACTATAGGTAAAATAGACATTTTTCTTAACAGGCCTTGCTTTAGTGCAGCTCTAATATAGCCAGTTTTGGATACTTTGTATTACATGTTTAAATAACGATCATGGCAGTTTCATTAACATACAACTTATATTTCTGTCAAGGAGTAAATTTGTATAATTTACATGAAAAAAAATTGATAGGTGTTAGCTTTCAGAAATGGCATTTGAAATATCCCTCTAAAGATTTCCTGTGATTATTTTAGAATACTGTTATTATTTACAAATATATTAACCTTATGTAACATTAATGTACATTTTAAAACTACATAAATTTGTTATTTCCAATGAAACAGTGACAAAGAAGTAGGGCTAATGTATAATATACATTCACCTATCATCCCTCTTTTAAAAGATTAAGCCATTTCATTTAAGTTTCAAGTAGTTAAGCATTGATAATATGAAAAGTAATGTGCTAGATGCCACACTTCTTGTTTTTAAAAACTAATCTAGTGAGGAGATTAGGTCATCTCAGCACAAAATAGGGAAAATATGTAAGCAACATAATCTGAGAATTCAATTCTAGTTTGCATAATGTTACCATATGTGGGTTACCAACTTTTAAAGAATCTAAATACATTTGCTGAGTACTAAAGCTACTTGAACTGCAATTTGGGAGAAAAGAACCAGGAAAGATACTGTGTATCAAATGGAGTCATCTCTAGTTTAGGAAGAAGTATGTGTGTTACCTTCTGTTAGATAGTGTTAGCAATTTCTTACTGAAGGTGCTCCTCTCTCTTATAAATAGCTCTGTCTTTGGTCTGAGGGGAACCCATGCTAATTAGAATGTGGTCCATAAACCAGCACTGCATCAGGTGGGAGCTTGTTAGGATTGGCGAATCATGAGCCCCTCCACAGAATAAGTGAAATCAGAAGCTGCATTCTCATAAGAATCCAAGCAATTTGTATGCCTGCTGAAGTTTGAGAAAGACAGACATAAATAGCCCTCTCCTCCCCTTTCTTATATTACCTTGAATTTCTTTGTTTTAGTGGAAAGAAATAAGCAATACAGAAAAGTTGTGTGTATGCTTGTTTTCATTTCTGTTTGAGCCAGAGAGAAGTAAAACCATATTTACTTCATATTTACGTTTTACATTTAGTGTAAAAACCTCTCTTTTTCCCCACAGGGGAACCTCCTGAAAAACATGTATCATTAATTGCCTCCAGTATGAGTTGATGTTTCCAGCTGTGCCACTGTCTTAACTATCTAGTCTTTGACCATGATACTGTTTTTCCCCCTTGGAAGCAAATTAACCATCTGCAAAATATCCCAATTATTTAAAGATGAATTTGCACATGAAGTGACATTTTCAAGGGGGTCACTGTACTCTGTACTGTGCTTAGATATACCAGGCATCCACTGTGTATCGGACATTGCCCTGGCTGATGGGAGTATAAGATAATCATATCAGCGCCCTGCTTTCAGAGGACTGGCAGCCTAAGAGGCATCATATAGAATAAAATGGTGCTTGCAAGCACTGGAGTCAAATTGTTTACACTCATACCCCTGCCATCTACCTCCTAGCTGTGTATCCTTAGCCACGTTACGGAGCTGCTTGGAGCCTAAGTTTTGTCACTGTGAAATGAAATTATTAACAGTGTCTTTCTTACAAAGTAGTTGTGAGGATAAAATAATTCATGTGAAGTCTTTATTATTCTTTGTGGCACCTAATAAGCACTCAGCATTTCTTATTTACCAGGAAGAGCCAGTATGATTAGAGAAGCGTTGTAGTGGAAGTATGTATTAAGCTTTCTGGCAATCCTAGAGAAAGGAGCCCAGTCTATGTTAGAAAGGAATTGTTGTGAAGAGCTGGACAGAAAATGTAACGTTTGAGGTGGATTTTGAAAGATTAGTCATGGTTGCCAGGCAGAGAAAAGAGAAAGGAAATTTCAGGTACCCAAGTTCAGCAGTGTGAGGGTATTTATCTGGGCAATAGCAAGCAGTGTAGCGGGACCAGGCTATAGAAAATAGAGTGTAGAAAGAATAACTCAGAAAGGTTAACTGGGGCCACATAGTGGAGGCTCATGTGTTTAATTCTAGAGTATTTGAACTTTGAGAATGCAAGAGAGGGTCATTCAAGATTTTTAAGTGGGGCCACATGACATGAAGAAGTGGGATAGAAAAGCAGAAACCTGTGTTAGAGACCTTCCAATTTGTTCCCTCTTGCCTCAAGTTTCCTAAGTGCCAAATCCTAATTTCTACATGTCTGCCATGTCCAGATTTTATCATATTCAGAATCAACCCTCCATTCCCTATCCTGAAAAACAGCATAGCTGCATTCTTCAATCTGAAAATTAATAATCTCTGAATGTCATTTTCTAGTAACTCCTTCCTGCCATCTCCCTGGCTCCTTTCCTCTTCTCTCTCCCATTCCACTCACCTCCAAACCCAACCTGTTACTCTCTTGTTTCCAAAATTCTGAACCTGACCTCTCTTTTTTCTCATCACTGCCACTGTTCTGGCAGAGCCCATACTTTTATACTTCCTCCAAAAAAAATCTTGAAACAAATTTGGGCTTCATTAGCCCTCTATTGCCTTGAGGTCAATGTCCACATTGTTTTATGTGGTGGATCATACCATTCAATTTTACTTCTAAATTCCACTGAAAGGTGGTATTGTCATTTCATTTCAATTAAATAAATCTTTTTGTGTGGAAACAACTGATGACTGTGACTAAACACATTTAATTCTATTGAGTGGAGTTGCAGACTTCTTGTGGGACATTAACTTAGATTTCTTTCCAATTGCATGACCACCACCTCCTTTGTAATTATATGAACCAGCTGGATGGGATAACAAATTGTTTCTTAAAATGTACTGGTGTCTCTTTACTAAGAACTGCTTTGAGTATATTGAGTCACATACCAAAGGTGAAAAGGGTATATTCTGGAGCTGCGTGTAACTGTCATCAGATTGTTATTTCCCAGACTTTGGATGCAGTTTTTACATTTGGATAGAGATTTCACAAACAAAGTGACAAAATTCTGCGATTTATCTTCTTATTGTTATAGATGGCTGATATGGCAAAGCATACATGGCTAGTTTCCCAGATCAGTGCTTTTGTTGCTCAGAGTTTAATAATAGACAATTTAAAATTCTGTAGAGTTCTTTTACTTAGCTAGTAGACTGTCAGTCTTCTTAGGTAGGCTATGTGGTATCCTGTGAGTATTCAGTTTCAGAAAACATTTATAAATTTATAAATATAGAAAGGGACTAGTAGATTAAGTTGTTTTTGGGCAAACAAAGTCATCTACTGTTTAAAGGAACTCAAACTATTACATATTTTTACAGTTGTCTTCGAAATACTTACTTATTTTCTTCAACATTTATTTTAAGTTCCAGGGTACACGTGCAGGTTGTACAGGTTTGTTACATAGGTAAACATGTGCCATGGTGGTTTGGTGCACAGATCAACCAATCTCCAGCATCCATTAGCTATTCTTCCTGATGCTCTCCCTCCCCCAAACCCTCCTAACAGGCTCCAGTGTACGTTGTTCCCCCCAGCCCCACGTGTCCATGTGTTCTCATCTTTTAGCTCCCATACGTGAGAACATGCAGTTTTTGGGTTTCTGTTCCTGCATTAGTTTGCTGAGGATAATGGCTTCAAGTTCCATCCATGTTCCTGCAAAGAACATGATCTCATTCCTTTTTATGACTGCATAGTATTCCATGGTGTATATGTACCACATTTTCTTTATCCAGTCAGGGCATTTGAGTTGATTGCACGTCTGTGCTATTGTGAATAGTGCTGCAGTGAACATACACACGCGTTTGTCTTTATAATAGAATGATTTCTATTCCTTTGGGTATATACCCAGTAATGGAATTTCTGGGTCAAATGGTATTTCTACCTCTAGATCTTTGAGGAATTGCCACACTGTCTTCCACAGTGGTTGAACTAATTTACCCTCCCACCAACAATGTAAAAGTTTCTTTTTCTCCACAACTTTGCCATCATCTGTTGTTTCTGGACTTTTTAATAATTTCCATTCTGACTGGCATGAGATGGTATCTCAGTTGTGGTTTTGATTTGCATTTCTCTAATGATCAATGATGTTGGCTTTTTTTCATGTTTGTTGGCCTCATGAATATCTTCTTTTAAGAAGTATCTGTTCATGTCCTTTGCCTGCCTGCTTTTTAATGGGGTTATTTTTTCTTCTAAATTTGCCTAAATTCATTGTAGATGCTGGATATTAGACCTTTGTCAGATGGATAGATTACAAACATTTTCTCCCATTCTATGAGTTGCCTGTTGACTCTGATGCTAGTTTCTTTTGCTATGCAGAAGCTCTTTAGTTTAATTACATCCCATTTGTCAATTTATGCTTTTGTTGTAATTGCTTTTGAAATTTTTGTCATGAAATCTGCCCATGCCTGTGTCCTGAATGGTATTGCCCAGATTTTCTTCTAGGGTTTTATAGTTTTGGGTTTTACATTTAAGTCTTTAATTCATCTTGAGTTAAATTTTGTATTAGGTGTAAAGATGGGGTCCAGTTTCAGTTTTCCGCATATGGCTAGCCAGTTTTCCCAGCACCATTTATGGAGTAGAAAATCCTTTGCCCATTGCTTGTTTTTGTCAGATCTGTCGAAGATCAGATAGTTGTAGGCATGTGGTCTTATTTCTGAGTTCTCAGTTCTGTTCCATTGGTCTATGTGTCTATTCTTGTACCAGTACCATGTGATTTTGGTTACTGTAGCCTTGTAGTATAGTTTGAAGTTGGGTAGTGAAGGGCCTTCAGCTTTGTTGTTTTTGCTTAGGATTGTCTTGGCTATTTGGGCTCTTTATTGGTTCCGTATGAATTTTAAAATAGTTTCTTCTGATTCTGTGAAGAATGTCAATGTTAGCTTAATGGGAATAGCATTGAACCTATAAATTACTTTGGGCAGTATGGACATTTTCACCATACTGATTCTTCTTATCCATGAGCATGGAATGTTTTTCCATTTGTTTGTGTCCTCTCTGATTTCCTTGAGCAGTGGTTTGTAGTTCTCCTTGAAGAGGTCCTTCATTTCCCTTGTTAGCTGTATTCCTAGGTATTTTATTCTTTTGTAGCAATTGTGAATGGGAGTTGATTTATGATTTGGCTCTCTGTTTGCCTGTTGTTGGTGTATAGGAATTCTAGCAATTTTTGCACATTGATTTTGTATCCTGAGACTTTGCTGAAGTTGCTTATCAGCTTAAGAAGCTTTTGGGATGAAACGATGGGATTTTCTAGATATAGCGTCATGTCATCTGCAAACAAAGGTAATTTGACTTCTTCTCTCCCTATTTGAATACCCTTTATTTCTTTCGCTTGCCTGATTGCCCTGGCCAGAGCTTCCAGTACTATGTTGAATAGCGGTGATGAAAAAAGGCATCCTTGTCATTTGCTTGTTTTCAAGGGTAATGCTTCCAGCTTTTCACCATTTAGTATAGTATTGGCTGTAGGTTTCTCACATATGGCTCTTACTATTTTGAGGCATGTTCCTTCAATACCTTGTTTATTGAGAGTTTTTAACATGAAAGGATGTTGAATTTTATCAAAGGCTTTTTCTGTGTCTATTGAGATGATCATGTGGTTATGTCTTTAGTTCTTTTTATGTTGATGAATTACATTTATTGATCTGCATATGTTGAACCAGCCTTGCATCCTGGGGATGAAGCTGACTTGATTGTGGTGGATAAGCTTTTTGATGTGCTGCTGGATTCAGTTTGCCAGTGTTTTATTGAGGATTTTTGCATCGATGTTCTTCAGGCATATTGGCCTGAAGTTTTCTTTATGTTGCACTTCTGCTAGATTTTGGTATTAGGATTATGCTGGCCTCATAAAATAGGTTAGGGAGGAGTCCCTTCTTTTGAATTTTTTAGAATAGTTTCTGTAGAAATGGTACCAGCTCTTCTTTATACCTCTGATAAAATTCAGCTCTAAATCTGTCTGGTCATCGTTTTTTTTGTTAGTTTGTTTGTTTGTTTGTTTTGGTTGGTGAGCTATTTATTACTGATTTGATTTCAGAATTATGGGTCTATTCAGGGATTTAATTTCTTCCTGGTTCAGTCTTTGGAGGGTTTATGTGTCTAGGAATTTATCCATTTCTTCTAGATTTTCTAGTTTATGTGTATAGAGGTGTTTGTAGTATTCTTGCATGATGGTTTATATTTCTGTGGGATCAGTAGTGATACCCCCTTATCATTTCTGATTGTGTCGATTCTGCTCTTTCTTCTTCTTTATTAGTCTAGCTAGCAGCCTATTTTTTTATTATTATATTATTATTTTTATTATGTTTCCAAAACACCAGCTCCTGGATTCATTGATTTTTTTTTTTTTTTTTTTTTTTTTTTTGAAGGATTTTCTTGTCGCTGTCTCCTTCAGTTCTGCTCTGATCTTGGTTATTTCTTGTCTTCTGCTAGCTGTGTTTGCTCTTGGTACTCTAGTTCTTTTTGTTGTGATGTCAGGTTGTTAATTTGAGATCTTTGTAGCTTTTTGATGTGGGCATTTAGTGCTACAAATTTCCCTCTTATTCTGGTATGTTGTCTCTTCATTCTCATTAGTTTCAAAGAACTCCTTGATTTCTACCTTAATTTCATTATTGACCCAGGAGTCATTCAGGAGCAGATTGTTCAGTTTCCATGTAGTTGTATGGTTTTGAGTGAATTTCTTAGCCTTGAGTTCTAATTTGATTGTGCTGTGATCTGAGAAACTGTTATGATTTCAGTTCTTTACATTTGCTAAGAAGTGTTTTACCTTACTGTGATCAGTTTTAGAGTAAATGCCATGTGGCAACAAGAAGAATGTATGTTCTGTTGTTTTGGGGTGCAGAGTTCTGTAGATATCTATCAGGTCTGTTTGATCCAGAGCTGAGTTCAGGTCCTGAATATCTTTGTTAATTTTCTGTCCCAGTGATCTGTCGAATATTGTCAGTGGGGCATTAAAGTCTCTCACAATGATCATGTGGGAGTCTAAGTCTCTTTGTAGGTCTCTAAGAACTTGTTTGTGAATCTGGATGCTCCTGTATTAGGTGCATATATATTTAGGATAGTTAACTCTTGTTGAATTGAACCTTTACCTTCTGTCTTTGTAAATTTTGGTTGGTTTAAAGTCTGTTTTGTAAGAAATTAGGATTGCAACCCCTGCTTTTTTCTGGTTTCCATGTGCTTGGTAAATTTTTCCTCCATCCCTTTATTTCGAGCCTATGTGTGTCTTTGTTTGTGAGATGGGTCTCTTGAAGACAGCATACCAATAGGTCTCAACTTTTTATCCAGTTTGCCAGTCTGTGTCTTTAAATTGGGGCATTTAGCCTATTTACATTTAAGGTTAATATTGTTGTGTGTGAATTTCATCCTGTCATGATGCTAGCTGGTTATTTTGCAGACTTGTTTATTTGGTTGCTTCATAGCATCACTGGTCTGTCTACTTTAGTGTGTTTTTGTAGTGGCTGGTAGTGGTTGTTCCTTTCCATATTTAGTGCTTTCTTCAGGAGCTCTTGCAAGGCAGGCCTGGTGGTGATGAATTCCCTCAGCATTTGTTTGTCTGAAAAAGATATTATTTCTTCTTCACTTAGGAAGCTTAGTTTGGCCAGATATGAAATTTTGGGTTGGAATTTCTTTAAAAATGTTGAATATTGCCCCTATTCTCTTCTGGCTGGTAAGGTTTCTACTGAGAGGTCCACTGTTAGTCTGACTGGTTTCTCTTCGTAGGTGACCTGGCCTTTCTCTCTGGCTGCCCTTAACATTTTCTCTTTTATTTTGACCTTGGAGAATCTGAAGATTGTGTGTCTTGAAGTTGCTCTTATCATGGAATACTTTACTGGGGTTCTCTGGATTTCCTGACTTTGAGTTTTGGCCTGTCTTGCTAGGTTGGGGAAGTTCTCCTGGATGATATCTCGAAGTATGTTTTCCAACTTGGTTCTGTTCTCCCTTTTTCAGGTACCCCAATTAGTCATAGGTTTTTACATAGTCCCATATTTCTTGGAGGTTTTGTTCATTCCTTTTCATTCTGTGTGTGTGTCTGTGTGTGTGTGTGTATGTGTCTCTGTGTGTGTGTGTGTATGTGTGTATAAATTGTCTGCCTGTCTTATTTCAGAAAGATACTTAGTCTATTCTGCCATTGATACTTGTGATTGCATTATGTATTTCTCATGTTGTATTTGTCAGCTCCATGAGATCAGTAATGCTCCTCTCTAAACTGGCTATTCTGGCTGTTGGCTCCTGTATTATCATGATTCTTAACTTCTTTGCATTGAGTTACAGCACGCTCCTTTAGCTCAGTGAAATCCATTATTACTCACCTTCTGAAGCCTACTTTTGTCAGTTAAACCATCTCAACTTCAGCCCAGTTTTGTGCCTTTGCTGAGGAGGTGTTGCAGTCATTTGGAGGAGAAGTAGTACTCTGGCTTTTAGAGTTTTCAGGGTTTTTGCATTGATTCTTTCTCATCTTTGTGGGCTTATCTGTCTTCGATTTTTGAGGTGGCTTACCTTTCAGTGGGGTTTTTGTGGGGTCTTTTTTTGTTGATGTTGTTGTTGTTACTTTGTTGTTTTTCTGTTAACAGACCACTTTTCCATAGGACTATTGCAGTTTGCTGGGGGATCTCACCAGACCCTAGTTGTTTCAGTTTTTACCTTACTTGGAGGTATCACCAGTTAAGCCTGCAAAACAGCAACGACAGTAGCCTGTTCCTTCCTTTGGGAGCTCCGTCCTAGAGGGGTACTGACCTGTTGCTGGCCCAGACACTCCTGTAGGAGTTGTCTGGAGACCCCTGTTGGGAGGTCTCACCTAGTCAGGAGGAACAGGATCAGGGACCTGCTTAAAGCAGTCTGGCTGCTTTTTGGTAGAGCAGGTATGCTGTGTTGTGGGGAGCCCATCCCCATCCAGACTGCTTGAACTGTCCAGAGCCAACAGGCTGGAAAGGCTGAACTGGGTAGATGTTGGCCACCCCTCCTGCCAGGGGCTCCATCCCAGGGAGGCATGAGAGATCTGTCTGTATAACCCTGGCTGAAGTTGCTGAAATTCCTGGAGTTGCTGGTGCTCACTGGCACCAACTGGTGAGGAGGGATGGATCGGGGTCCCACTTAAAGAAAAAGTCTAGCCACAGTCTGGCACAGCAGCTGTGCTACATTGTGGTGGACTCCTCCTTGTCTAGACTGCCTGGACTCCCTGGAACTGGCAGGCTGGAATGACTGTGTCAAATGAACTGCAGAAACAGGGGCCGTCTCTCCCCAGGGCTCCATCCCAGGGAGAGATCAGAGTTCTGTTCATAAAACCCTGGCTAGAGTTGTTGAAATTCCTACAGGGAGGCCCCACCCAGTGAGGTGGGATGGATTAGGGTCCCAGTTAAAGAAGCAGTGTGGCCATGATCTGGTACAGCAGCTGTGTTGCATTGTGGGGGACTCCTCCTTGTCCAGTGAACTCCTTGGAGTTGGCAGGCTGGAATGGCTGAGTCGACCTAACCACAGAACTGGCAGCTGCCCCTCCCCGCAGGAACTTGTCCATCTCAGGCAGTCTCTAGCCTGTTGCACTGGTTGGCTGGATATCCAATCCAGTGAGGCTTAACATGTGAGGTGCCGTAGAAGTGGGGCCCGCAGAACAAAACTGCTTGGCTCCCTGGATTCAGCCCCTTCCTCGGGGAATTTACAGATGGATCTCCTGCCTTATGGGGATTCCTGGGGCTGGAATCTGTTAAACTCCTGGGTCTCTGTGTGAGCCTGAGCAACTGCTCTGCCAAGACTCTGGACAGCTCTGTGTATTGGACCCAAGGCCCTGTTGGTGTGGGCTCACAATGGTATCTCCTGATCCACAGGCTGCAAAGATCCGTGGGAGAAATGTGGTTTCCCAGGTGGGGTCACACAATCACTGCTTCCCTTGGCTGAGAGTGGGGGTTTCTTTGGCTCCATGCCACTCCCAGGTGGGCGATCACTCCATCCTGATTTCCTTAGTTATTTCTCCTTGAGTCGAGTAGTCTGCCTAGTCAGTCCCAATGTGAGAACCTGGGTATTTCAGTTGAAGGTGCTGAATTCACTTGCCATTTTCATTTGTCTGGGAGAGCTGCAGACCACAGCTGCTTCTAATCAGCCATCTTGGCCAAAATATCTGTTTGGTTTTTTTCTAACTTCCTTCAGAAAATTCCATATGGAAGCTCAACACCTACAAATACACTCTTGAAAAGATAACAGGACAAATTGTTTGCATTTTATAATTTCCTGTTTTTAATTTTCTCTATTGTTATAATTTAATACTTCTGAAAAATTTTTTTTAATTTACTAATGAAAGCAACTCTCAGGTGTGATTAATTTTATAATCACATAAATAAGGAAAATCAGTTATGTTTGTAAATAAATATTAGAAGACTGGTGTTTATATACTTATTTTGTATATGGATCATAATGAAAAATTTAGCATATGATAATATAAATAGGAAAAATCACTTATTCAAAATTTGCATTTGTACTATAAATCCGTGTCTTTGTTTGATTTTTAAACTCTTAAAGATTACAGTAATCTTTTCAATAAAAACTTTATAAAAGTGTTTAAAAATGGAACAGAGACATTGAATTCAGGTTATTACTAAATACATTCTTATATAGGCACAAGGTGGCTTGTATTTATACTTTCAGAAAGACTTTGGAGTTGTCACTTAACTGTTCTACTTTATAAAGATTTGATGTTAATGGGGTTTTTTTGGTCACCAAAAATTTAGATGCAGTGTTTGTAGCTATTTCTTGGTGAACAGTTATTTTTATTTTAAATTGGAAAAATAATCGTCATCAGTCAGGAGAAAACGAAATAGTGATTCATGAAGAAATATGTTGATTTTGTCTTTCAGACCTGAAGATTATCGGCTATAAGAGAATAAGAATTGCAGAAAATAACAGTGAAATGATTGAAACTTTCTTCTGATGAGTTTCTCTAACCTACAGGATGGAGTAGAACAACTGCTACAGTTCAGCACCTGTTTTATGTGCCAAATCACTGGGGAAAGGTCAGGAAGGTATACTCTTCAATAAGAAATTGTCATTAAAATATACTATTTTATGGAACCATTTTTATGTAATCTGATTTGAATGTTATAGTTGATAATAATAAAATCACTTACTTTGTTGACTATTCAGTGTTGCATTTAATGATAAAAAACAGACCCTGTGTATAGAATTGCAGTTACACATTCCAAAAATGCCTCTTCATGCAGATTTTCTCAAGATGCAGGTCACTTTTCTTGTCCCTTGTGAACAAGCTCTACCTTCACTTTTCATTTCAGTGGCTTTTTTGTTTTGTTTTGTTTTGTTTTTGTTGTTGTTTTTTTTTTGAGACAGAGTCTCGCTCTGTCGCCCAGGCTGGAGTGCAGTGGCACAATCTCAGCTCACTGCAAGCTCTGCCTCCCAGGTTCACGCCGTTCTCCTGCCTCAGCCTCCTGAGTAGCTGGGACTACAGGTGCCTGCCACCATGCTCAGCTAATTTTTTGTATTTTTAGTACAGACGGGGTTTCACCGTGTTAGCCAGGATGGTCTGGATCTCCTGACCTCGTGATCCACCCACCTCGGCCTCCCAAAGTGCTGGGATTACAGGCGTGAGCCACCACGCCTGGCCTTCAGTGGCTTTTTAAATCTAACCTGTCATCCATCTAAATTCATATTTGTAGCTTAATAGGGTAAAGTTTGCCCTGAAATATTTATAAACTGTTATCTTTTTCTGTGTCCCATATAGCCTCTTGGCCCCACATGACACCAAAATAAATAATGCCCATCTGCTCGTTAGAAATCCCTCTTTCCTGCCGGTGATTGTGTTTGTAGACTCTCCACACTGTTTTCCCATATCTATCCTGTTGGTTTCCATTCAGGTCTGTACTGGCACTTAGATTGGGGTGCTAGGATGACTATTGCTGTAAAATATGCTCTCTAGAAATTAAGATACTGAGCCACTGCATTTGGGCATTTTTATGGTGGTATTTTTTTCTTCTCTTTCCCTAGCCAATCAAGGAATGAATTTCAGACCAACTTTCCCATTCATTCAGCAAACATATATTGAGTACTGCTATATGCCAGGCACAGTGCTAGGTCCTGGGAAAACAAATCATACAAGTCGCCCCCAACACTTCTGTGCCCCATCAAAGAGTCTGTCGTAGGATGGGGAGGAAGTGTAGATAGATTTGTAAATAAGTAAAACTGGTTGTCAAAAGTGCTGATATAACTGTGCGAATTATGATGTAAACATGTTTAATAACTGCATTAAATATGACATAAGCACTTACTATGTGCCAGGCACAACCACTTTATATGAATTATTTAATACATACTGTAATGGAGGTACTGTTATCCTCCCCATTTAAAGGGGACACAGTGAAGCAGCAATAAATTAAGTAATTTGGCCAGGGTAAATATCAGGATTTGTATCCAGGCAATTGGGTTTGAAAGCCCATGGACTTAGCCACTGCTAGATGAGAAAAGGTGAGGATGTTTCTGTATTACAAATTCTTTAACAAAGCACGTATAACCTGGCACAGGTTAACAACTACCATTCAGAAGGAAGTCCGTTACATTTTAAGGTGTTGGACCAAAAAGAACCTCCCCTTCTTACTTTTGATGGAATAATCTTAGGGGAGTGAGCCAATATGAAATAAGTCTCCAGTTCTCGATACATCAGCTTTAATAGGAATTTTTGCCCAGTGTCTACTAAGCACCTGGAACAGTGCTGGTACATATTTGTCAGATGGCTGAAGGACCACTGAAGAAAGGTCCTTATTTTTAACAAAACTTGAGTGTTTGAGCAAGTAAGATGATAGAGACATGGTCTATAAGAATATTGAGCCAAATCATTATAATATGAAGTATTCAATAAGAATATTGAGAATAATCACCATAAATGTCACTCTCACTTGCTGTGTGTGAGAGGGAGGGTTGCCCAATTCTGCTGATTCATGTAGACCTAAACAGAGGCTGTATTGGTGGACTGAATTGCTCCTACTGCTTGCTGTTAGGAGATAAGTCCATTTTGGATTCAGAGAAAACTGAAGCAGAAAAGTTCATTTTAAAACTTTTTTTTTTTTCAGAGAGGCTTTGAGCCAAGACAGTGCAACAGTTTAGAAGCAGAAACTATTACACCTCCCGCTGCCTACCCATTTGCCATTGTCTGAGAGTTTAACTGCCTTATCTATACATACCCTGAAAGAATACAACCTCAAGTAGCCAAATAAAAATCACAACTCACTGTATGGGACTCAGTAGTCCAAGGGAGGAAGATAAGCTGGACCCTAGAACAGCAGCTCCTATCAAAGTAAAATGAATAGAAGCAGAAGAGAACTTTTTAAAAATAATACAAATTCTTATATAAAAAAGAAACTCAAATTATTACAAACATTGGAAAGACCAAGAACGCTAACATGTTTTCTGTTACCATATGTATCCTTAGTTTGCAAATTAGTGCAGACAAATGAGGAATCAATCCCCAAAACCAAAATCATATTTGTTCATAAACCATTTTTCACCAGGTGACTATGCATTGCACTATTGGAAAATATCAGTAAATGTGAAAGACACCATCCAACTAAGCATAATGACCTGGGAAGAATATACAATATACCTTATCTTTCTTACCCCATTTTACTCAAGTCCATTGCCCTGTGGGAAATATCCTGCTGTATTTTTGTACTTTCTCAGTAAAACATGAGTAAGTGTCCTATTACAAGTGATAGGAAAGGAGAAGGCTTACATATTGCAAAGTTTTACAATAAGAGAATGTGATACTGCAGCAGCCACTGGGCCTAAAGTAATCACATTGATGAACATAGCAGATAATACTGAAGACAAACAAAGGCTTAATATTAACATCCCAATAATCATCTGCTTTCCAGAGAACTAAAAACTGACAAGCACTTGCAGGGAGCTGAAGATAACTACAAACCTGATGCAGCATGAGCACACTTTGTGTCATCCAATTTCATCTGGGGCCACACAACTTCAGTAAAGAGGGCATAATTAACAACAAAAAAGGTTGTATTTCTGTTTATAGGGAGTTTGAAGACATGAAAAACAAGATAATAGCCACCTTTACCCATTTCATTAAAAAAACTGATTTGTGTGTCTTCTTTTGAGAAACAACTATTCAGGTCTTTTGCCCATTTTTTGATGGAGTTATTTGTTTTCTTGTTTCTTGGTTGCTTATATATTTTGGATCTTATCCCCTTGTACAATGTATGGTTTACAAATATTTTCTCCCAATCTGTGGGTTGCCTTTTTGCTCTGTTAACTATTTTCTTTGCTGTGCATAAGCTTTTTAGTTTAATGCAATCTGATTTGTCTATTTTTGCTTTCATTGCCTGTGCTTTGGGGAACAATCCAAGAAATCACTACCCAGACCAAAGTCCTGGAGGTTTCTCCCTGTGTTTTCACCTATAAGTTTTATAGTTTTAGGTCTTAACATTTAAATATTTATTCTGAGTTGATTCTTGTATAAAGGGTGAAGATAAGGGTTTATTTTTATTTTCCTGCATGAAGATATGCATTTTTTCCAACACAGCTTATTGAAGAGACTGTCATTTTCCCCATTGTCTGTACCTGGCACCCTTTTTGAAAATCAATTGACCATAGGTGTGTGGGGTTATTTCTGAGTTCTTTATTCATTGGTCAATGTATTTTTATGCCAATGTCAGGCAGTTTTGATTATTATAGCTTTGTAATATATTTTGAAATCCAGCAGTGTGATACCTCCAGCTTTGTTCTTTTTGGCTGATGTTGTCTTGGCTATTTGGATCTTGCAGCCCCATTCAAATTTTAAGATTGCGTTTTCTGTTTCTGTGAAGAATGACATTGAATTTTGATAGGGATTGCATTGAATCTGTAGATCACTTTGTGTAGTATGGATATTTAATGATATGCTGGGTTTTTTTGCCACAGATTGGAGGCAGCATTAACATGCCTCTCCTGCTTGGAAAGACAAAACAGTGTGTAGATACTCACACTGTGAACTTTTTTTCCAAAAAGCAATGCAGGAACTTCACAGGAAAACTGAAATCCTCAGTTTCTTTTAAAGATGTGGCAGGATGCAGCCAGCACCATAAGCCAGATGAAAAACTTTGTCCCTAGAGTGTGAGAAGGAGAAAGGCTGCCTCCAGGATATACACCCCCACTGGGAAATCTAGAAATCCAGGCCACAGGGGAAGGCCTTAACCCTACGCCATGCTAGAACTGATTTAGGGAGCGGGGGAGGGGAGGCAATATAAAAGTAGGAACAGCAGCAGGAAGAACTTTACATGCATTCCTAGTCTCCACTGCAAACCAAGGGAAACCATTCTTTATTCTGCCTCACAGGGGACCTCATGGAGGTCTGCCTACTCAGGCAGTGGTCACAGATTGAAAGAAGCTCACAAATGAATTTTGTGATACAACTTCTAGTGAGGAGGAACACCCTTAGCCAGAAGCAGTCAGGGCAGAGGGAGTGGGGGTGGGAAGCAAATGAGAAGTTTGATGCAGCCACAAATGTAGAAGCTGTATGGGTGGACTGGGAGGGGTATGGCCCAAAAGCCATGGTTGCTATTTCTGCAGTGAAGGCTTATGGCCTGGGGCAGTTTTTAGTTCTGAGTGTAGACAGCCTGGAACTTAGCTCACTGCTGCTAGCAGAAAACTGCAGGTGTGAGATCTGCCTTGCAAGTGTGTGGAAGTTGGGTGCTCCTTACTCCCTGCACAAACTTCTGTGCAACAGAGGCAGCTATGCTCCTCTCTGAAACATGATCCCAGTAGCCAGAGAACCAACCCACAACTTCCACAGGGGCTGCTGCTTGCTTGTCATGCAGAGTCAGAGCATAGACCTCCGTAACTCAGCCCCCACTTGGCTTTGTCCCTTCACCCTCCCTGGTAGCTTAACACAAAGGACCGAAATTTTTGGAAGCTTAATGACCCTGCCCATTACCTGAGAAACCAGAGTACCTTCCCTGGGTAACATAAGGCAAGCACAAATCCCACCATTACCACTGCAGCTGATATTCTTTTGCAAATGTCACCTCCTGGCTGGAAGCCAACTGATACAGTTCTTTACAGCATCTACAGGTGGAATAACACAGTACCCAGAAAAGAGAAAACTTGTGCATGACCTCAGCTATCACCATTGCCTGCACCACCCTGCCTAACCAGGGGGTCTTGAGTCTGTCCATGTGACCAGTTCATTACTGCTACAACCAGCATTTGAGAACACCAATACATGGAGGCTATCTGTAACCAAGGAATCTAAGAGTCTGCATCACTCCCCTGCCACCCCCATCAGAGCTGGTGGTGGTACCCACTGCTGGGAGACTTGAGGACAGATCACATCTCTGGATCCCTTGCAAACATTCCCCAGCACCAGCCTGGAGTGTGGAAGACCCAGAGGAGCAACAGCATTCACATTAGTCTCTGGCTCTTGGGGATTCCTACTCCTAGAGGAAGAGGAAGTACAACACATCAAGAGAAAACCCTGTGGGACAAAAAAAAAAAAAAAAAACACCCCAGACAGCAGGCCTTGAGTCCCAGATCTTTCCACTGGTGGGAAGTTTCTTTCCACAGAGGCACAATTGCAGTGCTGAGCTCAGCAGGGAAAGTGTATAGCTCTACCCCAACAAGTAGGCAACTCTGGTGCTTGTGAAGGGTCTTGGAGATTTATTTTCCCCCTCATCCACCATTGCTGACACAGCTGGGGCTTTTCCCATGGGACCTCAGCAGGGATGCACCTATAGACAGCCTTACTGGAACACTTTGGGTGACTGCATCCCACAGGAGGAGCACCCTCCAGGTGTAGGCTTGCAAGAGAGGTAGAGTCACCATTTCTCTCTCCTTGGAACATCAGTATTCCTGCAGATGAAAAAAGGTGCCTGTCTGATCTGAATATCTAGAACACTGAGTCAGAAGTTAGTCTGAGAGGAGGATAGCTTTCCTGCTGGCCTGGCAGGGGAGCTGAGGTGACTCTTGTCCTTCCCTCTGATAAGACCTCAGTGTGTCTTCCTGAGAGTTCGTCCAGCCACCTCTGTAAAGGCTAGGACCTGTGCCCACCATTAGGTATTACCTTTACCCACCTGCTATAGCCAAAGCCAGTTTTTACCCATGAGCACCTCCCCTATTGGCCTGAAGCCTATTCAACTATTGAACTATTCAACCCAGTAAATAAAATACTGGGAAATAAATAAATAGTGCACACCATAGGGGAATGAGAAGTTTCAAGAGACCTCTGCCATTCCAACCCTATAGGATACAGTGAACTTGGTGACACAGCAAGCACATTGCTACTGCAACCAGCATCTGAGAAAGCCATCGTACAAAGACTCTATAACTGAGGAACTTATACAGAATCTTCACCTGTGAAAGCACCAAGAACTGAATTAGGCTGCAGTAAACAACAAACATTAAAGACACATCCTTGAGGAGGAAAAAAGAAATTAACAAAAAACATAGTCAAATCAAACACAAATTCAAGAATAATGAGAAGAAATCATCTACCCAAATGAGGAAGAATGAGACAAGTAATTCTGGTAATATGACAAAACAGGGTTCTATAACACCCCCAAAATATCACACTAGCCCTCCGGGAATGAATCTAAACAAAGGTGAAACCACTGAAATATCAGATAAAGAATTCAAATTGGTTATTAAGCTATTCAAGGAGATATAAGAGAAAGGTGAAAAACAACAGAAATTTTCAAAACAATTGAGGATATGAACAAAATATTTTCTAAAGAGATAGATATCCTAAAGAAAACCCAATCAATTTCTGGAAATGAAAGACATACTTAGGGAATTATATAATAAAATGCAGTGGAGCATTTCAACCAGGGAGGCAGAAGTTGCAGTGAGCCAAAATTGCACCATTGCACTCTAGCCTGGGTGACAAGAGAGAAACTCCATCTAAAAAAAAAGAGAACTTCACTCTAGAACAAACAGACCTAACATGTATTTACAGAACATTCTACCCAAAAACTGCAGAATATACATTCTTCTCATCATCACATGGAGCATTCTCCAAGACAGACCATATGATAGGCCACAAAACAAGTCTCAATAGATTTTTAACACTAAGTATCTTCTGAGACCACAGTGGAATAAAACTAGAAATCAGCTTCAAAAGAAAACCCCAAAACTGCAAATACATAGACATTAAACAATCTGCTCCTGAATGATTTTTGGGTTAACAATAAAATTGAGAGCATAAAACTCACAGGGTCTATAAAACAATAACAATATAAAAAGTATCTAGGTAACAATGAATAAAATGAATGGAACAGTACCTCATATCTCTATATTAACATTGAATGTAAATGCCCTAATTGTTCCACTTAAAGATACAAAGTGGCAGAATGGATACTACATCACAAACCAAATATCTGCTGTATTCAAGAGAATCACCTAACATGTAAGGATTCATCTAAACTAAGGTAAAGGGGTGGAAAAAGATATTCCATGCAAATAGAAAACAAAAGCAAGCAGGAATAGCTATGCTTATATCAGCTAAAACAGACTTTAAAGCAACAACTTTAATAAAAAAAAAAAGACACAGAAGGTCATTTTACAATGACAGAAGGATCAATCCAATAAGAAGATACTATAATCCTAAATTTATATGCACCTTACACTGGAGCTCCCAGATTCACAAAACAATTAGTACTAGATGTGAAAAGGGAGACAGCAACACAATAATAGTGGGAAACCTCAATACTCACTGACAGCACTAGACAGATCAAGACACAAAGTCAACAAGCAAAAATGAACAGCCATGTGCAGTGGCTCATGCCTGTAATCCCAGCACTGTGGGAGGCCAAGGCGGGTGGATCACCTGAAGTCAGGAGTTCAAGACCAGCCTGGCCAACATGGTGAAACCCCATCTCTGCTAAAAATACAAAAATGAGCTGGGCAAGGTGGCAGATGCCTGTCATCCCAGCTACTCGAGAGGCTGAGGCAGGAGAAACGCATGAACCTGGGAGGCGGAAGTTGCAGTGAGCCAAGATCGCACCATTGCAATCTAGCCTGGGTGACAAGAGAGAAACTCTGTCTCAAAAAAAAAAAAAAAAAAAGAGGACTTAAATACACTCTAGAACAAACGGACCTAGCATGTATTTACAGAACATTCTACATTACAGAACATTCTACCCAAGAACTGCAGAATATGCATTCTTCTCATTATCACATGGAGCATTCTCCAAGAGACCATATGATAGGCCACAAAACAAGTCTCGATAAATTTTTAAAATTCAGAATCACATTAAGTATCTTCTGAGACCACAGTGGAATAAAACAAGAAATCAGCTTCAAAAGAAAACCCTAAAACTACAAATACATGGAAATTAAACAATCTGCTCCTGAATGATTTTTGGGTTAACAGTAAAATTGAGATGGAAATTTAAAAATGCTTTGAAATAAATGATAGTAGTGACACAACTTATCAAAACCCCTGGGATACAGCAAAAGCAGTGCTAAGGGGAAAATTTATATTGCTGAATGCATACAGCAAATTTTTCTGAAAAATCACAAACTGACAGCCCAATGTCACACCTCAAGTAACTAAAGAAACAAGAATAAACCAAACCCAAAGCTAGCAGAAGAAAATAAATAATGAAGATCAAAACAGAACTAAATGAAACTGAAACAAAAAATACAAAAGATTAATGAAAGAAAAACTTGATCCTTTGAAAATATAAACAAAATTGATAGACCGTTAGCTAGATTAACCAAGAAAACAAAAGAGAAGTTTCCAATGAGCTCAATTAGAAATGAAGCTGCAGAGTTTCATTTTGAGACTCCTGTGAACACTTCTATTCACATAAACTAGATAACCTAGAGGAAATGGATAAATTCCTGGAAACATACAAGCCTCCTAGATTAAGCAGGAAGAAACAGAAACCCCAAACAACCCAATAACAAGCAGATAGATTGAATCAGCAATAATAAGAAGAAGAAAGAAAGGTCAGCAGAAAAAAGCCTAGGGCCAGAAGGATTCACAGATGAATTCTATCAGACATTCAAAGAAGAATTGGTACCAATCCTACTGAAACTATTTCAAAAGATTGAGAAAGAGGGAATCATTCCTAAATTATTCTATGAACATAGTATCACCAATACCAAAACTGGGAAAGGACATAACAATAACAACAACAAAAACTACAGACCAATATCCCTGATGAACACAGATGCAAAAATCTTCAACAAAATACTAGCTAACCAAATCCAACAGCACATCAGAAAAATAACACACCACTATCAATTCACCCCAGGGATGCAGGGATAGTTTAACATATGCACGTCAATAAATGTGATACATCACTTAAAGAGAATCAATAACAAAAACCATGTGAACATGTCACTAGATGCAGAAAGAGGCATTGGATAAAACCCAGCATCTTTTTATGATTAAAAAAGAAACTAAAAACCTAGGCATAGAAGGGACTTACCTCAAATTAATAAAAGCCATATACAAGAAACCCACAGCCAACATCATACTGATTGGAGGAAAGTTGAAAGCATTCCCCCTAAGAATTGGAACAAAACAAGGATGCCCATTTCATGTTTATTCAACATAGTACAGGAAGTCCTAGCCAGAGCAATCAGGCAGGAGAAAGAAAGGACATTCAAATTGGAAAAGAGGAAGTCAAACTATTGCTGCTCACTGGTGATATGATTGTATACCTAGAAAACTCTAAAGAGTCCTCCAAAAAACTCCTAGATTTAATAAAACAATTCAGTCCAGGTGTGGTGGCTCACATCTTTAATCTGAGCACTTTAGGAGGCTGAAGCAGGTGGATTGCCTGAGCTCAAGAGTTTGTGACCAGCTTGGGAAACATGGCAAGACCCCATCTCTACAAAAAATACAAAAATTATCCAGGTATGGTGGTGCCTGCCTGTAGTCCTAACTAGTTGGAAGGCTGAGTTGGGAGAATTGCTTGAGCCCAGGAGGTCGAGGCTGCAGTGAGCCATGTTTGCACCACGGTACAGTACTCCAGCCTGGGTGACAGAGTGAGACCCTGCTGCAAAAAAAAAAAAAAAAAAAAAAAAAAAAAGAATTCAGTAAAGTCTCAGGTTACAAAATCAATGTACACAAATCAGTAGAACTGCTATACACAAACAACAGCCAAGCTGCAAACTCAATCCCTTTTACAGTAGCTGCAAAAATATTAAAATACCTAGGAATATAGTTAACCAAGGAGATGGAAGACCTTTTCAAGGGGAACTGCAAAACACTGCTGAGAGATATCAGAGATGACAGAAACAAATGGAAACACATCCCATGCTCATGGATTAGAAAAATCTATATCATGAAAATAACCATACTGCCCAAAGCAGTCTACAGATTCAGTGCAATTCCTATCAAAATACCAACAACACTTTTCACAGAATTAGAAAAAACAATGCTGAAATTCATATGAAACTGAAGAAGATCCCGAATAAGCAAAGCAGTCCTAAGCAGAAAGAACAAATCTGGAGGCATCACATTACCCAACTTCAAATTATACTATAAGGATATAGTTACAAAAACAGCATGGTACTGGTATAAAAGTAGACACATGAACCAATGATACAGAATAGAGAACCCAAAAGTAAAACCAAATATTTACATCCAACGGACTTTCAACAAAACATACAAAAACATAACTTGGGGAAAGGACACCCTATTTAATAAATGGTGCTGGGAAAACTGGGTAGCTACATGCAGAATGAAACGAGATCTCTCTTTCTCACCTTATATAAAAATCAACTCAAGATGGATTAAAACCTTAAATCTCAGACCTGAAACCATAAAAACATTTTTCCAAGGTTATCTTCTGGATAACCTTGGAAAACCTCTTTGGGATATTGGCCTTGGTAAAGAATTCATGACTAAAACCCCAAAAGCAAATGTAACAAAAACAAAAATAAATAAATGGTACCTAATTAAACTAAAAATCTACACAACAAAAGACATAATCGTCAGAGTAAACAGACAACCCACAGAATGAGAAAAAATATTTGCAAACTATATATCTGACAAAGGACTAGTATCCAGAATCTACAAGGAATCAAACAAATCAGCAAAAAACCAACAATCCCATCTAAAAGTGGGCAAATGACATGAATAGACATTTCTCAAAAGAACACAAATGGCCAACAAACATACAAAAAAAATGATCAACATCACTAATCATCAGGGAAATACAAATTAAAACCAAAATGAGACACCACCTTGCCCCTGAAAGAACGGCCATTATTAAAAAGTGAAAAAAGGCCGGCGGAGCAAGATGGCCGAATAGGAACAGCTCCAGTCTCCAACTCCCAGCGCGAGCTACACAGAAGACCGGTGATTTCTGCATTTTCAACTGAGGTACTGGGTTCATCTCACTAGGGAGTGCCGGACAATCGGTGCTGGTCAGCTGTTGCAGCCCGACCAGCGAGAGCTGAAGCAGGGCGAGGCATCGCCTCACCTGGGAAGCGCAAGGGGGAAGGGAATCCCTTTTCCTAGCCAGGGGAACTGAGACACACAACACCTGGAAAATCGGGTAACTCCCACCCCAATACTGCGCTTTAAGCAAACAGGCACACCAGGAGATTATATCCCACACCTGGCCAGGAGGGTCCCATGCCCACGGAGCCTCCCTCATTGCTAGCACAGCAGTCTGCGATCTACCGGCAAGGCAGCAGCGAGGCTGGGGGAGGGGCGCCCGCCATTGCTGAGGCTTAAGTAGGTAAACAAAGCCACTGGGAAGCTTGAACTGGGTGGAGCTCACAGCAGCTCAAGGAAACCTGCCTGTCTCTGTAGACTCCAACTCTGGGGACAGGGCACAGTAAACAATAACAAAAGCAGCAGAAACCTCTGCAGACGCAAACGACTCTGTCTGACAACTTTGAAGAGAGCCGTGGATCTCCCAACACGGAGGTTGAGCTCTGAGAAGGGACAGACTGCCTGCTCAAGTGGGTCCCTGACCCCTGAGTAGCCTAACTGGGAGACATCCCCCACTAGGGGCAGTCTGACACCCCACACCTCACAGGGTGGAGTACACCCGAGAGGAAGCTTCCAAAGCAAGAATCAGACAGGTACACTTGTTGTCCAGCAATATTCTATCTTCTGCAGCCTCTGCTGCTGATACCCAGGCAAACAGGGTCTGGAGTGGACCTCAAGCAATCTCCAACAGACCTACAGCTGAGGGTCCTGACTGTTAGAAGGAAAACTATCAAACAGGAAGGACACCTACACCAAAACCCCATCAGTACGTCACCATCGTCAAAGACCAGAGGCAGATAAAACCACAAAGATGGGGAAAAAGCAGGGCAGAAAAGCTGGAAATTCAAAAAATAAGAGCGCATCTCCCCTGGCAAAGGAGCGCAGCTCGTCGCCAGCAATGGATCAAAGCTGGATGGAGAATGACTTTGATGAGATGAGACAAGAAGGCTTCAGTCCATCAAATTTCTCAGAGCTAAAGGAGGAATTACATACCCAGCGCAAAGAAACTAAAAATCTTGAAAAAAAAGTGGAAGAATTGATAGCTAGAGTAATTAATGCAGAGAAGGTCATAAACGAAATGAAAGAGAAGAAAACCATGACACGAGAAATACATGACAAATGCACAAGCTTCAGTAACCGACTCGATCAACTGGAAGAAAGAGTATCAGCGATTGAGGATCAAATGAATGAAATGAAGTGAGAAGAGAAACCAAAAGAAAAAAGAAGAAAAAGAAATGAACAAAGCCTGCAAGAAGTATGGGATTATGTAGAAAGACCAAATCTACATCTGATTGGGGTGCCTGAAAGTAAGGGGGAAAATGGAACCAAGTTGGAAAACACTCTTCAGGATATCATCCAGGAGAACTTCCCCAACCTAGTAGGGCAGGCCAACATTCAAATCCGGGAAATACAGAGAACGCCACAAAGATACTCCTCGAGAAGAGCAACTCCAAGACACATAATTGCCAGATTCACCAAAGTTGAAATGAAGGAAAAAATCTTAAGGGCAGCCAGAGAGAAAGGTCGGGTTACCCACAAAGGGAAGCCCATCAGACTAACAGCAGATCTCTCGGCAGAAACTCTACAAGCCAGAAGAGAGTAGGGGCCAATATTCAACATTCTTAAAGAAAAGAATTTTAAACCCAGAATTTCATATCCAGCGAAACTAAGTTTCATAAGTGAAGGAGAAATAAAATCCTTTACAGATAAGCAAATGCTTAGAGATTTTGTCACCACCAGGCCTGCCTTACAAGAGACCCTGAAGGAAGCACTAAACATGGAAAGGAACAACCGGTACCAGCCATTGCAAAAACATGCCAAAATGTAAAGACCATCGAGGCTAGGAAGAAACTGCATCAACTAACAAGCAAAATAACCAGTTAATATCATAATGGCAGGATCAAGTTCACACATAACAATATTAACCTTAAATGTAAATGGACTAAATGCTCCGATTAAAAGACACAGACTGGCAAACTGGATAAAGAGTCAAGACCCATCAGTCTGCTGTATTCAGGAGACCCATCTCACATGCAGAGACATACATAGGCTCAAAATAAAGGGATGGAGGAAGATTTACCAAGCAAATGGAGAACAAAAAAAAGCAGGGGTTGCAATCCTAGTCTCTGATAAAACAGACTTTAAACCATCAAAGATCAAAAGAGACAAAGAAGGCCATTACATAATGGTAAAGGGATCAATTCAACAAGACGAGCTAACTCTCTTAAATATATATGTACCCAACACAGGAGCACCAAGATTCATAAAGCAAGTCCTTAGAGACCTACGAAGAGACTTAGACTCCCATACAATAATAATGCGAGACTTCAACACTCCACTGTCAACATTAGAAAGATCAACGAGACAGAAAGTTAACAAGGATATCCAGGAATTGAACTCATCTCTGCAGCAAGCAGACCTAATAGACATCTATAGAACTCTCCACCCCAAATCAACAGAATATACATTCTTCTCAGCACCACATTACACTTACTCGAAAATTGACCACATAATTGGAAGTAAAGCACTCCTCAGCAAATGTAAAAGAACAGAAATTATAACAAACTGTCTCTCAGACCACAGTGCAATCAAACTAGAACTCAGGACTAAGAAACTCAATCAAAACCGCTCAACTACATGCAGATTGAACAACCTGCTCCTGAATGACTACTGGGTACATAACGAAATGAAGGCAGAAATAAAGATGTTCTTTGAAACCAATGAGAACAAAGATACAACATACCAGAATCTCTGGGACACATTTAAAGCAGTGTGTAGAGGGAAATTTATAGCACTAAATGCCCACAAGAGAAAGCAGGAAAGATCTAAAATTGACACTCTAACATCACAATTAAAAGAACTAGAGAAGCAAGAGCAAACACATTCGAAAGCTAGCAGAAGGCAAGAAATAACTAGGATCAGAGCAGAACTGAAGGAGATAGAGACACAAAAAACCCTCCAAAAAATCAATAAATCCAGGAGTTGGTTTTTTGAAGAGATCAACAAAATTGACAGACCGCTAGCATGACTAATAAAGAAGAAAAGAGAGAAGAATCAAATAGATGCAATAAAAAATGATAAAGGGGATATCACCACCAACCCCACAGAAATACAAACTACCATCAGAGAATACTATAAACACCTCTATGCAAATAAACTGGAAAATCTAGAAGAAATGGATAATTTCCTGGACACTTACACTCTTCCAAGACTAAACCAGGAAGAAGTTGAATCCCTGAATAGACCAATAGCAGGCTCTGAAATTGAGGCAATAATTAATAGCCTACCAACCAAAAAAAGTCCAGGACCAGATAGATTCACAGCTGAATTCTACCAGAGGTACAAGGAGGAGCTGGTACCATTCCTTCTGAAACTATTCCAATCAATAGAAAAAGAGGGAATCCTCCCTCACTCATTTTATGAGGCCAGCATCATCCTGATACCAAAGCCTGGCAGAGACACAACAAAAAAAGAATTTTAGACCAATATCCCTGATGAACATCGATGCAAAAATCCTCAATAAAATACTGGCAAACCGGATTCAGCAGCACATCAAAAAGCTTATCTGCCATGATCAAATGGGCTTCATCCCTGGGATGCAAGGCTGGTTCAACATACACAAATCAATAAATATAATCCAGCATATAAACAGAACCAAAGACAAGTACCACATGATTATCTCAATAGATGCAGAAAAGGCTTTTGACAAAATTCAACAGCCCTTCATGCTAAAAACGCTCAATAAATTCGGTATTGATGGAACGTACCTCAAAATCATAAGAGCTATTTATGACAAACCCACAGCCAATATCATACTGAATGGGCAAAAACTGGAAAAATTCCCTTTGAAAACTGGCACAAGACAGGGATGCCCTCTCTCACCACTCCTATTCAACATAGTGTTGGAAGTTCTGGCTAGGGCAATCAGGCAAGAGAAAGAAATCAAGGGGATTCAATTAGGAAAAGAAGAAGTAAAATTGTCCCTGTTTGCAGATGACATGATTGTATATTTAGAAAACCCCATTGTCTCAGCCCAAAATCTCCTTAAGCTGATAAGCAACTTCAGCAAAGTCTCAGGATACAAAATTAATGTGCAAAAATCACAAGCATTCTTATACACCAGCAACAGACAAACAGAGAGCCAAATCATGAATGAACTTCCATTCACAATTGCTTCAAAGAGAATAAAATACCTAGGAATCCAACTTACAAGGGATGTAAAGGACCTCTTCAAGGAGAACTACAAACCACTGCTCAGTGAAATAAAAGAGGACACAAACAAATGGAAGAACATACCATGCTCACGGATAGGAAGAATCAATATCGTGAAAATGGCCATACTGCCCAAGGTAATTTATAGATTCAATGCCATCCCCATCAAGCTACCAATGAGTTTCTTCACAGAATTGGAAAAAAACTGCTTTAAAGTTCATATGGAACCAAAAAAGAGCCCGCATTGCCAAGACAATCCTAAGTCAAAAGAACAAAGCTGGAGGCATCACGCTACCTGACTTCAAACTATACTACAAGGCTACAGTAACCAAAACAGCATGGTACTGGTACCAAAACAGAGATATAGACCAATGGAACAGAACAGAGTCCTCAGAAATAATACCACACATCTACAGCCATCTGATCTTTGACAAACCTGAGAGAAACAAGAAATGGGGAAAGGATTCCCTATTTAATAAATGGTGCTGGGAAAATTGGCTAGCCATAAGTAGAAAGCTGAAATTAGATCCTTTCCTTACTCCTTATACGAAAATTAATTCAAGATGGATTAGAGACTTAAATGTTAGACCTAATACCATAAAAATCCTAAAGGAAAACCTAGGTAGTACCATTCAGGACATAGGCATAGGCAAAGACTTCATGTCTAAAACACCAAAAGCAACGGCAGCAAAAGCCAAAATTGACAAATGGGATCTCATTAAACTAAAGAGCTTCTGCACAGCAAAAGAAACTACCATCAGAGTGAACAGGCAACCTACAGAATGGGAGAAAATTTTTGCAATCTACTCATCTGACAAAGGGCTAATATCCAGAACCTACAAAGAACTCAAACAAATTTACAAGAAAAAAACAAACAACCCCATCAAAAAGTGGGCAAAGGATATGAACAGACATTTCTCAAAAGAAGACATTCATACAGCCAACAGACACATGAAAAAATGCTCATCATCACTGGCCAACAGAGAAATGCAAATCAAAACCACAATGAGATACCATCTCACACCAGTTAGAATGGCGATCATTAAAAAGTCAGGAAACAACAGGTGCTGGAGAGGATGTGGAGAAATAGGAACACTTTTACACTGTTGGTGGGACTGTAAACTAGTTCAACCATTATGGAAAACAGTATGGCGATTCCTCAAGGATCTAGAACTAGATGTACCATATGACCCAGCCATCCCATTACTGGGTATATACCCAAAGGATTATAACTCATGCTCCTATAAAGACACATGCACACGTATGTTTATTGCGGCACTATTCACAATAGCAAAGACTTGGAATCAACCCAAATGTCCATCAGTGACAGACTGGATTAAGAAAATGTGGCACATATACACCATGGAATACTATGCAGCCATAAAAAAGGATGAGTTTGTGTCCTTTGTAGGGACATAGATGCAGCTGGAAACCATCATTCTTAGCAAACTATCACAAGAACAGAAAACCAAACACCGCATGTTCTCACTCATAGGTGGGAACTGAACAATGAGATCACTTGGACTCAGGAAGGGGAACATCACATACCAGGGCCTATCATGGGCGTGGGGGGAGGGGGGAGGGATGGCATTGGGAGTTATACTTGATGTAAATGATGGGTTGATGGGTGCTGATGAGTTGATGGGTGCAGCACACCAACATGGCACAAGTATACATATGTAACAAACCTGCACGTTATGCACATGTACCCTAGAACTTAAAGTATAATAATAATAATAATAAATAAAATAAATGAAATAAATTAAAAAAAAATAAAGAAAAAAAATAAAAAGTGAAAAAACAATAGATGTTGGTGTGGATGTGGTGAAAAGGGAATGATTATACACTGCTAGTGAGAATGTAAATTAGAACAATCTCTATGGAAAACTATACGGAGAGTCCTTAAAGAACGAAAAGTGGAGCTATCATTTGATCAAGCAATCCCACTACTGGGTATCTACCCAAAGGAAAATAAGTCATATGGAAAAGAAACATGTACACATATGTTTATTGCAGCCCAATTCACAATTTTGTAAACATATGGAAGCAACCTAAATGCCCATAGAACAATGAGTGGATAAAGAAAATGTGTGTGTGTATATATATGTATACTGTGTATATATACGTATACACACACACACACAAACACACACACACACATATATATACACACACACACTACATTTTATATGATGGAATACTACTTAGCTATAAAAAGGAACAAAATAATGTCTTTTGCAGCAACCTGGATGGAGCTGGAGGCCATTATTCTAAGTGAAGTAACTCAGGAATGGAAAACCAAATACCATATGTTCTCACTTACAGTTGGGAACTAAGCTATGAGTATGCAAAAGCATACAGAGTGGATAATAGACTTTGGCAACTCAGAAGGGTGAAGGTGGGAGGGGAGTGAGGGATTAAAAAAACTGTATATTATAGACAGCATACACCTCTCGGTTGACAGGTGCACTAAAATCTCAGAATTGACCACTATATAATTCATCTATGTAACCAAAAACCACTTATACCCCAAAAGCTATTGAAATAAAAGAAATATTTAAAAACAGAAAAACTAAAAAATAAAATTTAAAAAATTAATTCTTCCAATTCATGAACACACTGTATCTTTTCATTTATTTGTGTCATCTTTCACTTCCTGAGTTAAATTCACCCTATTTTTTACACTATTGTAAATGAATTGGTTTTTTAAATTTTCTTTTTCAGATAGGGCATTGTTAGTTTATAGAAACACTAGTGATTTTTATATGTTGATTTTGTATCCTGCAACTTTGTTGAATTTAATTGTCAGTTCTTACAGTGTTTTGATGAAGTCTTTAGGAATTTCTATACATAAGATTATGAAATACATGATGAAACAGAGAGAGTTTCACTTCTTTCTTTTCTATTTGGATGTCTTTTCTTTTGCTTGCCTAATTGCTCTGGCTGGGAAGCACAGTACTGTGTTGAACAGAAGTAATGAGAATGGACGTCATTGCCTTGTTCATGATCTTAGCAGAAAAGCCTTCCGACATGGAAGACATTATTCTAAGTGAAATAAGCCAGGCACAGAAAGGTGAATAATTGAATAATGTGTGACCTCACTTACATATAGAAGTTTAAAAAGTCAAACTCACAGAAGTAGACAATAAAGTAGTGGTTACTAGAGGCTGGTCAGGAGGCAAGAGTGTATAGGGAAAGAAGAGACATTGGTTAAAAGGTACAGAGTTTCAATTAGATAGAATAAGTTTTCATGGTCTATTGCACAGCATGATGACTATAGTTAATGTATACTTCAAAACAGCTAACAGAGGATTTTGAATGTTCTCACCAGAAAGAAATGATAAATATTTGAAGTGTTGGATATGCAAATTAGCCCCATTTGATCATTCCACAAAGTATACATTTGTTGAAACACCGCATTGTACCCAAAAAAAAAAAAAAAAAAATACACAATTATTATTTGCCAGTTAAAAATAAAGTAAAAACTATGATCTTTCTTCCACAAAGGTAGAAATTCCCCCATAGCTCACATGGGGCTACTCTTTATAGTTCAAAGCCACAATCATTCACTATAAATACCTGCACTAAGCAAATTTCATATCCCGTCAAAATTGTGTGCTACATTTACTATAGTATTCCTTTATTTATTAGGAATTTGTGATGTTTAGAATTGTGGTACCTTTATAAGACTACAAGTTTTGATATTTCTGCCCCAATTTCCCATAGCCCTGTTATTTTTGGAACTCAAAATTCCATTACGCAGGCATTATTTTTAGAAATGCATGTATCACATTACAAGACAAACAACTGTACTCACCGTAATTATTGGTTCAGCACATCCTTCTGCCGGTCTAACTCCTCTTCCAGAGTCCTAACGAGTCACATTTCCCCAACCCCAGCAACAGAGCCATATGGGAGATACTATACTAATAAATGTCTGGTGCAATCCCTTTGTCATGCCTGGATTGGAGTAGGGAGCACCTCACTGTAATGCCTCCTGAGTGGGCATAGTGACACTGTTGGCAGATTCTGTTCTTATCTCCAGGCATAGAATGTCTCAGGCGTTCCATTAGGACCTAGCAGGTGGGCCAAGATAAAGCTGGGTTTTAAACTAGGTCTCTACAATCATCCTTTGCCCAGGTTTCCATCATTTCCTTATCCAAATCCTTACTCTTAATTAGCAAGATAACGACCAAGAACTATAACAGGTGAGATTTATACGTGACTCCTGATTTAGGCAAACTGGGCCATGTGCCAGCCCAGATGCTGGGTTAGCAGTAATGAAATAATGCTGCTGTCTTTAAAACTGATTGAAGAGCAAAGTTTCAGTTTACTTGTAAGGTTTAACGTGGATAAAGGAGGCTTTAAAAATATTCATGTAAATTGCAGTTTTTAACCTGATTTCTACTACAGTTCCTCTCCTTAATCGCCAATTCCCTCCAAGCCTGATCTAGACTCTGTCACTATGCATATGGCTCATCTTTTTTCTGTGCTGCCATTGACTGATTTGTTCTCCTATCTTCTCTTGGAAAAGAGGGTTAGGACCACATTCAGCCAAGAAAAACATTAAATGTCCTGGCCTCTCCTGGCTAAAAATTTCCCCGTGGAACAGGTAGCAAGGTTTGAGTCTACAAAGCCTAGAAGCCCCAGGAGAGACTCTACTGCCAATGTCTACAGTGTGGAGTTTGAATTGGATAGAACTCTATTTAAAAAGGTCTGATCCTTCCAAGACAGACATTAAGGCTCCATTTCAACTGAAATATAAAGTCTTGCAGAGAAATGGTATTTCTCTCACTCTGTCCAAAATTCTAAAATAACAGTTGAGTAGTTTTGCAGCATCACTACTGCTCGGGGCTTCACCTTGGAAGAATGTGAATCTGAGATTGGCTACCAATATAACAGAGAGTCGATTCCACCTGAAAGCCAGCTTTTACTAGACTAGCTGCCCGGGAGGATAGGATATATTTTCCACATGAAGATGGCATCAACAGGACCTCTGAAAGAGACACACATTTCTATTAGTGTCATTTGGTTCATGAGAAACTCCTTGATTTCAAACAAATCTTGACTTCAAAACTTAACTCCGCATTCACTTTTCAACTCCAAAGTTAATACCTATTAAAATCTTGCAAACACTGGCTACTAGAAGATCATTCTGTTTGTGGTTGGACACCTGTGCTTTATAGATGCTCTAGCTCATCCACCAAAATCATTTAGAATCAATACTTTGAAATTATGACGCCATTTGGCATCTTCTTTGGCAATCACAAAACTAAAAAAGACTGGTTATTTAGAGGAAATTCTGAATGTGAAGCATCTTTTACTTTTTGGCGAATTCACATTGTCCAAAGAAAATATTAGTATGACTTGCGAGAAGAGTATTAACAGTTATTTTACTACTAGTGCACTGTTAGCAGCATGATGTATATGCAGAGCCAGTAAATCATGGGGAAATATAAATATGTGTATTCTTCAGAAAATTTGATCCAGAGTCTAAACCTTGGGATCAGTGATTAAGCAGCCAACTCTTCAGTCTGTATAAACAAGGGATCAACTGCTATCATATATTTCATTCATTTAGCTAATATTTATGTCCCAGAAACTATTCTAGATGCTTGATATATAAATATTTTATATATATATATGAATAAAACAAATTTTTCTGCTGTCATGGAGGTACATTCTAGTGAAGGGAGGTGGATAACAAACATAATCTGTAAGTTATATTAAATATAGGTTATATACAAGTTATATTAGTAAATGTTAAGTGTGAGATTTCTCAGCTATTATTACCACAGTAATTCTCCATAACACCACTCCAAAATAATATATATATGTATTTTGCTTGTGTGTGACAGATGGCTAAAAATCAGTTGATTTCTATAGCTGGCCTCAACTGGGCTTGCCTCCAAACTGCAGATTGGGTCCAGGTCTAGTCCACACGTCCCTGGCTATCCCTGGGCCATTGGCTGCCTGAGGCATGTTCTTAGGGTGAAAGGCAGAAACACAAGAAAGTAAGCCTAACTGTGCAAGCATCTTTTAGCCCTCTGCTTGTGTTGTGTGCATTAACATTCTACAGGCCAAGGTAAGTCAAAGTCAAGAGTTGGGAGGCATTTATGTAGCATGGAAGAGGCTGCCAGTATTTATACAATGGCCTACAGTTCAATATATTACCTGGATCCCGGTACCTCTCTAATTTCACCTACAATTCTCCGTCTGCCCCTTTTTTGCCATACTAATCTTTGCTGTTCCTGGAACAGCCTTGGTATCCTCCCATTATGGGGCCCATGTTCTTCCCATTTCTTCTGCCTAGACTGTTCTTTGATATACGGTCATGTACCACATGATGACATATTGGTCAAAGACAGACCCCCTGTAAGATGGTGGTCCTGGCCGGGCGCGGTGGCTCACGCCTGTAATCCCAGCACTTTGGGAGGCCGAGGCGGGTGGATCACGAGGTCAGGAGATCGAGACCATCCTGGCTAACACAGTGAAACCCCGTCTCTACTAAAAATACAAAAAATTAGCCAGGCGTGGTGGCGGGCGCCTGTAATCCCAGCTACTCGGGAGGCTGAGGCAGGAGAATGGGGTGAACCCGGGAGTCGGAGCTTTCAGTGAGCCGAGATGGCGCCACTGCACTCCAGCCTGAGCTACAGAGCGAGACTCTGTCTCAACTAAAAAAAAAAAAAATTTTTTAAAAAGATGGTGGTCCTATAATATTATAATAGCCCATCTTTACGGTACCTTTTCTACGTTTAGACGTGTTTAGATGCCATTGTGTTACAATTGCCTGCGATATTCAGTACAGTAACAGGGTTGTAGCCTAGGACCAATAGGCTAGACCATAGCCTAGATGTGTAGTAGACTAGACCACCTAGGTTTGTTCAAGTACACTCTATGTTTATGCAATGACAACATTGCCTAACAGTGCATATCTCAGAAGGTATCCCCGTCCTGAAGGGATGCATGACTGTATAGACTCATGGCTTACTTCCTCATCTCCTTCAAGTCTTTGCTTGACTCCTACCCTGACCACCTCATTTAAAACTAGAGCCCTCGCCTTCTCACCCTCAGCTCCCCCAATCGTCTTACCTTTATTTGTCCATAACACCTACACCTTTCCTATACAGTATACCATTTACTTACTTATTAGGTTTATTGTTTATTTTCTGTCATTCCCACTAGAGTACAAGCTCAAGCTTGTGTTTCAAGAGCCCAAAGCATTCCAGGAATATATAGCTACTGCTCCATAAATGCATTCCCATAGTTCAAATGTACATGACAAACCGGGCAATTGCAGTAAGCTCCTGGTGGGTCTTTTTAACTTTAATTTCTACTGTGTTGTTACAGATCCCTTCTGCTTACTATGATATCACCCAGAGCCATGGCGGACAGTTGTGAGAGTGCAGCAGACTCACCAGCACTGGCAGGTTCTCATGTCTCATGCATATGCAAGGAGCTTCTGTGTTCTGTCTCATGATACTCACGCCAAGACAGCCCCTGAGATTGAAAGTTAACACCCTGAGAAACAAGGCTCCACCACAAGGATTCAGGAATCAGTGAAGGAAGGCTTCAATCTCCCACCCTCAAGGGGACAGTTCTAAGAAGCATCTTCTCACTTCTCAGAGGTCAAGGTAGAACTGAATCCCCACTGCCTATAGCTGCTGCCGATAATGCACCTTGAGATTGGCTTTTCCTTGTTCCCTGTCTCATTTGTGCTGCTCCCTCACTGCTATTTCCTTTAGTCACTTTTCAAATAAACTGTCTTCCCTGAAATCCTTGTTTCATGTCCTAATTTCAGAAGAACCAAACTGAGCCAGGCTCTAGTTGAGGCACATGTTGAAGCCAGGCAGATATTTCTAACATAAAGGTCTCCTCATGTCACTCTCAAACCAAAATACTTAGGGATTCCCATCACCTGGTCTGAAATCCACATACCTTAGCAAGACCTACAAGACTCTCTAAGATTTTTCTAGTCTCACCTTTCCATCCTCATCTCCATCCACTCCTATTTTTGGATTTTACATTCCAGTCTCTCTTAAGCACTGGTGATTCCCAAACAGTTATACTCTCAGTCTCTATGCCTTTTTTTTTTTTTTTTTTAAATACTTAGAACAACTTCCTTTAGCTCCCCTCCATCCAATCTACTTCTACCATGTCTCATACATCTCAGTTCTTCCAGGTATCCTTAGGTATTTCTTCTCTCTTATTATCTCTATTCATTGTGCATAAGCCCATTATAACTATTTCCTTATTGTGTTATAGTTGCTAGTCCCTCCATCACCAGTTGAGTTTATTGAGAGCAGAGAATATGTCTTCTTGTTGTTGCTGTTGTTGCTGTTGTTGCATACACCCAGCACGGTGCCTGGCTCATGGAAACATCTACAAGAGTGCTTGGTACACAGTAGATCCATAGGAAATGTTTGTTGCATGAGTGAGGGCAGCTTTATTAGTTATAGTCATGCTAGATAATATAACCCACACACACTTCTGGGTTGTTACATAATAAAAGTTTATTCCTTTTTCGTGTAACAATACAATGCAGGTGATCCTGATCAGTCACTGGCCTTCCACAAAGTCATTCAGGGACCCAAACACCTTCCATCCTCTGGTTCTACCCTCCTATAAGACCTTGGAGTCCTCAGCATTCAGGTGGCAAGTGGGAAGCACCAGGCAGAGAAGACATCCACACTGCCTAACCTCCGTGAGTCAGAAGTCACAAAGTTCATTGGTAAGAATGTGTCATGTAATCATACTGAGGGACTCTGAGAAATGAGAATCTAATTTGTACCAAGAAAAAGAGAAAATAAATTTCGTTGTAGCTAGCCAGTCTCTGAAACAGCAGGCAATAAAAAATTATCTATGAACCAGATAGAATTGTCTCTTTGCTAATACCAGATTTAGGGAGATGAGAACTCCAGACTTTAATGAGTTAAAGAAATAATGTATCAACTATAAACCAATATAGGTACCTAACCTATAATAAAATAAAGTAATAAAGCAGGCGATTGCTTCCAAACACATCTGATTTTGCTGTACTCAGTTCTTGCTTTGATAGGCATAAACTTTTTTAATGAGTAAGTGTTAAGATTCAGAAATGGTATACAAGCCACAGTCTTTCTAGTCTCCAGAAATGTCTTTGTTCACTATCTAGAAATATGAAAACAGAAACCATCAACCTTGATATGGTTTGGCTGTGTCCCCACCCAAATCTCATCTTGAATTATAGCTCCCGTAATTCCCACATGTCATGGGAGGAACCTGGTGGGAGGTAATTGAATCATAGGGGAGGGCCTTTCCCAGGCTGTTCTCATGATAGTGAATAAGTCTCACGAGATCTGATGGTTTTGTAAAGGGGAGTTCCCCTGCACACGCTCTCTTGCCTGCCACCATGTATGATGTGCTTTGCTTCTCCTTTGCCTTCTGACATGATTGTGAGGCCTCTCCAGCTATGTGGACTGTGAGTCTATTAAACTTTTTTCCTTTATAAATTACCCAGTCTCGGGTATGTCTTTATTAACAATGTAAGAACAGACTAATATAACCCTACTTCCACGCTGCCAACCTCCTCGGTGGATGGGCTGCTGAGTTAATGGTAACTTTTATTCCTCCTCATTATTGAAAGCTATCTGCAGCCATGCAAGTATAGCTCCAGTTCCTTCAGAAAGCACCCATAGATACAGACAATGGGTAGATATCTAGGGAGAAGAAAAGTAAACTGCCCCAAAATTGAAAAATGCAAACAAATGTTACTGTTACCTGAACAGTTGGGTTTTGAATTGTATCCATCTTTTTAAGCATTTCTGTTACTCACAGTCTCTAGAGTTGTGGCTCTCTGCTGGTTTGATAAAACAGTCACCCTTGAAAGTGAATCTAGAGATGAAGCTTGTTGGCAACTCTCCAAGAATAACAAGCAAGCAGTCAGTGACAAGGGAGATTTAGTTAGCAGGAATTCTGTGTGGTGTCCAAATCTGATAACTAGAATGTCTGTAAAAAGAACTTTATTTGTGGAGTTCAGTCCCTTCAGCCTCCACATTTTCCAGTTCAAAGGTGTAATAGAAACAGATATATGGTGGAAGAAAAACACAGGTAAAGTGAAAATATGTCAATTTTTGAAAAGTCAAATTCTCTCCAACACATCTATTTAGTAATTAAACACATTCAAACAATACTGGTTTCTCATCGTGAAAGTGGAGCTGGTTAACAATTTTGTGACATAATTGTTAGGGTATAACCAGGACACAGTTTTATCAGGATTCACTGAATTTAGGCCAGATGACAGGACACTGAAAAATGGAGATAAATGTCTTCAGTAATTTTACCTCTCTATTCTATCTTATTCAGTTACTTTTACTTTGTTGCCATACAGAATTTTAGATCTTAAAATACATATTTTTACTGCTCTAGATGTCATTATAAAACTTACTTTAAGTTTGGTTAATAAAGTTGAATTTTATTACATTAGTTATGAATTTTTAAAAATAAATAAGATAAAATGAAATTAAACAAAGAAACAAACAACAAAATGTAGTTTTCATGCCAGCATATATTTTTTGTTACATAGTAAGATACAGAGAAAAATTAAACCATGAGTAGCATTTATGCATTTATAAATGCTACCTAAACAAGAGAATCATTCCAACACTCCTGATAATGAATTTACTCTATTGCCTGTTATTCTGCTTTCAAAATTATCATTGCCTACCATCTTTCTAACTGTCAGTGACTCATTTTTATTCACTCATTCCAGATCATTAATAATAATGATAATACTTAAAGGGCAACAGATTATTTGTAAAGCAGAATTTTATTCTAAAATCTTTTATGATTTTCTAGTAAAATCTTAAGCTTCTGAGAGCACATACTTGTTGCAAAATATTTTTCAAACAATGTAAAACTTTTAAGCATTAACATTTAAGTAAAATTTACTTAATTTTTGTTGATAATAGAGTTATTCTAAAGAGTATAGACATAACTAGGACTTTGTGGCAAAGGAGTTTTCTAAACTCTGAACATGTTTAGCACAAATGAACACTTTCCATTAATGTTTCTGATGCCACATCAAATTACAGTGAAAAGTTGTGATTTTTTTTAAACCAAATAGTTTGGTTCATACCTTGGAAACCTCCATTCTGCATTTGAACAGCCCCTTTTGTTGGGGACAGGCCCAAGGAGATTAATCCTTGTCCTGCTGTCACAGCTTAATTAGACATCCAAAATCACTCCTTTCTGTTTCATCCTTCTTAAGTTCCTATCTGCTACTAATAACGTACTTACTCAGAAAAAAAAAAAAAAAAAAAAAAATCAAAGCCAACATGTCATTCTCAAATCATTCCCTCTCCCCTGCTCAAATTTCTCTCTCCCTTAATGGACTTACCGTTCAACCAATCTTCCAAACTTGAAATCATGAAGCCGTTCTTTCCTTCCTCATGTGCACTACCCCAGATCCCATCAGTCATCAAGTTCTGCCCAGAATCCTTCCTCAATAGTCCTCAAAGCTTGTGCTTCCTATTCTTTGTCCACTGCAGTGCTGTGGTCCAGGCTGTCACCATCTGAACAACTGCAGCAGGCAGCACAATACATATGCGGGAGGTTGCATGAAATTTGGGAACAAACCAATGATTAGAATCCCTGCTTTGCCTCTTCTGTGTTTGTATGTGACCTTGGATGTGTTACTTACCTTCCATGTTTCAGCATTTGCAAAAAAGGAAAGAAAAAAAGGTAATACCTACCTTAATTTGTAAAAATCAACTTCCTGTAAAGCACCCAGAACAGAAGCTAACATAGAGGAGGTCTTTGTTAAATGTCTTTTTCTTTCCTCAATCTTTTCCCACCCCAGTGTATCTTGTACATTCTATAAAAATGGTACCCCAAAATAATAACTCTAATCAGGTCACTCATCTGCTTAAGATATTCATTGCCCCTGTTCCCTCAGATAAAAATCTCAACATGGGATAGAAGATCTTTCACAATCTGCTCCAAGTCATCTTTCCTGCTTCAACTTAGAGCAGAAAATTAGGGAGCTCCTATGTCACTCTATTCATCTCTTCCTTTACAGCACCCCAACACATGGCTGAACTCATGGCAGATCCTAGTTAAAAATTTGATGGATGAACACATGCATGCATGGAGAGATCGATGAATACATGAATACATGAATGAATAAATTTATCAGAAGACAAGATTTACATACTTCCCTTACATTATGGAACATTTACTAGATCTGAATTTGAAAGCTATAGAAGCTTATCATTCACTTCCAGGCTTTATTCCTGTCTCCCAAATTTTCTGCCTTATACTGAGAGAAAAGTTTTCCTACTATAAGCAGAGTATGTGATTTGGCCCAGAATATAGATAAAACTGTGCTAGGATGAGATGCTTCTTAATAGAATTCTACAAACATTTATTGAGCAGCTGTCAAGGGTCAAGCATGCTCTGATCAGTCTGAGACCCCTTAAAGGATGCACATCGTATGGGAGAAGAGAGGTTAAAGAGTCAGCTGATAAAGGGGGCTACGATGTCACAGTTGTCAAGATGGTCATGGTGGAGTTTAGTAAAGGCTTGACACAGGAAGAGGAGCCTCAGGTGAGTCTTGAAAATTTAGTATGAGTTTAAGCAGGTCATTGAAACTAGGGTGGGGCAGAGAAGAGGGACTTTCCATGTGGAGGAAAAAGCGTGTCGAAGATATAGAAACAAGAGAGAACAGGCACAATGAGTTCATTATGGCTGTACTTTGGAAAGTGTTTTGTTAAGATACCTATTTAAATATACTTCCTCAAAATTAAAATACTAATTACGAAGTTGGAGAATTTGTTGACACAAAAATGAAAAAAAGGATAACAGAAGGCAAGAAATTCCCCCAGATAAGCCCATTCATTTTCCCTACCCCCACCCCATAGTCTGTAGCCTTTAAATACATTCTACATGCTGATGACTCCTAAATTTATCTCTAGCATTGATTTTTCTCCCAAGCTCCAACTTGCCTGTTAGACACCTCATGCTCAGTTTATCTTGTAAAGTGAAGTCTTAAGCCTCATTGCCCCAAATCTGTCATTCCCAACAGGATAAATATTATCTCAATCCACCCAGTTGCTTGTGCCAGAAATGTGAGTTATCCTGTTTTCCTTTCCTTGCCTCCATTTCCAGTTGATTAATAAGCCCCGTTATTTCCATTATCTTAGGTCAGTTCTCCATTATCTACCACTGGTTCTCCACCATGCAACCAGAATGCTCTCAAAATAGTGTTTTAGTAGCTATGGCTTACGGATCACCAAGGTGCTTGGTCGAAAAATAAGAAAATGCACCTATCTAGTTCTCAACTCAGACAACTGACACAGAATCTGTGGGCGTTCTTCAGAGTTCAGGGGTCTGCACTTTAATGAGCCCTACCTCTACCCCTTTTGCTGTTAAAATTGAAGCATCCCCAGTATGTAAGGCAGAGAAATCTAGAGGTTAGGAGTGGATGTCTTGAGCCAGAGCTTCTGTGAATTCTAACTGTGTGTCTTTGGGCAAGTAACTTAACTTTTGGTGCTTTCGTCTCTTTACTGGGAAAATCAGGATGATAGTGAACTAGATCTTGGGTTGTTGGGAGGTTCAAATGAGTTAAAACATAAGTGGTAGATTTTATTGTTTCTTGCCATTATTTCTGGTTCTCTTCTGTCTCCTAGCACATGGGAAGGCTGTACTTCTCCGCCCCATTGAATGTGGTAATGTGATTTACTTAGGCCAAAGATCCATGAGTGAAAATAATGTGTGTCACTTCTGAAGGAAGCGTGGGGCAACGAGTCTCCAAGTTCTCTCTCCTCTTGCCTTGGTGATGACTGGAGTGCATGTTGACATGGAAGTGTCTGAGGCAGAAGCAGTGTGGAACACTGAGCCCAGATGCGGCAGACAGCTGCCCTGCTCTATTGGGTGAGCAAGAAGGAAGTGTGTATTGTGCTAAGCTCCTGAGATGTTAGGGATTATTACCACTGTATAGCCTAGCCCAACCTAACTGATACAACTTTAAAGCTCCTGGGATAGGCTTGGCTGATAGTAACTGCACAGTGACAACTTCAGAACATAAACACAGCAGTGTGATTCCATGGAACAGCAATTTTCCCTTTACTGACTTAAAACAGACACTTGATGGTGTCATTCCTCTGTCTGCAACTCCTCAGTTGCTTCTAATGAAATTTATTAATAAAATAAAATGCACATCACTAACTTCACACATACAGTCCCCCTTGCTTTGCTCTTCAGCCTTATTTTGTTCACTCTTCCACTCACTCTCCTGCCAACCGGCCTGCTTGTAATTCCCTGAACATGGCACCTACCTTGCTGACAAAGGGCCTTCGTACTTGACAAACCCTGGGATTGAATTCATCTCCCACACCTTTTCTTATCTTCATGTCTCTACTTAAACGTCAGCCCCTCAGAGAGGGGCCCCTCCCACCCAAATGGAAGCAGATGTTTATTCCTCCATTGTTATTCCTGTCTTAGGACCTTATCTGTGTCTTTCATATTCATCATGATTGGTAATTAATTTGTCTATGGCCATACCACCCTGAACGCACCTGATGTTGTTTAATACTTAATTTTGCTTGTGTGTTCACATGTTTCCTGTCTTTTTCCAGCAACAGAAAGGATGCCCCATGAGGGCAGAGCCCACATCTCTTTTGTTGATGGTTTTATCCCCAGAACGAAAACACTCCCTGGTTCACAGTAATATTTGATATGGAAAGATGGGGTGGGGCAGAAGAGGTTAAAAAAAAAAAAAAAAAAAAGAGTTGTTCTAGAATTAAATTGAGGTCTTTTGGAATATAAAATACTACCCTAAAATGACTATTGCCAAAAGAAATGGAGAGTTTGTAACAAATGTGATGAGAATTCTGAAGAGTAATGTATTTTTTATGAAATGATGCTTTATTACTTTTAGAAAACAGTATAAACTTATAAACTATAAATTAAGATATAAGTATATTTCTGCCAAAGTAAGTCAAGAAAAACACATTTCAGAATCAGCTTTTATTACAGGCAATGTATTGTAAACTCGAACATCCAGAATCTGAGTTACACTTTTTATTTTTAACTTTTTACTAAATAAAAATCTGATATACTGGGTCCAAGTGATGACACATTCCAAATTAATGTAACTTTCTTACAGCTTAAATAAACAAATTTAGATCACCAAGTGAAATCAAAGCCAAGTGTATTTGCACAACTCAAGAATGATGTGAATGGATTAGAATCTCTGGTAGTGTATACTTTACCATTTATAAGCAAACTTCGACAGTCTTCTGAGTGGCATGGTATTAAACTTTGTTTCCAAGGGTCAAATACTAAAATGTATAGAATATCTTACTCTATACTCACTATTAAATGTCATGGACTAGGAAATCTGAGACACAGAGTAAGAAGCAACTGATCACACACCCCAATCATTTAAGTTGGAAGAGTTCTCTTAGGTGACTCTGGGTCAGGCCGTCTTGATGGGCCTTAGACAAGTTTTCCTTCCCATAAATCCTGCTTTCTCAGGCAGAATCATATACCATAACTGGAAGGAAATGGCTGCTGGTTATCTACTCATTGTCTTCTTTCATTCCCTGCAAAGACACCAAAAAAACCGATTTGTTTAGACCCGCCCCCCGCCCCCACCCCACCCCATCAAAGGTACACAAGTAGATTGTTTGAATCCTTCAGATGAAGTCTTCTTTCATCTTCAAAGATCAGGAGATTATGAGAAGGACAGAAAGTCAGAGATCCTGGTGATCAGACAGACGCCATTCTTCGTGTTAGCCTTTTCCTGATCCAGAAAGAATCCAGCTTCTAGTTGTAAATGATCCCATCCCCGCTTTTTAAAGTTAGCTGTTACTAGAGAGATGTTACAGAGGAGAAGGAGCACATATTAAATTTATGGTTCTCTTTTGTTTCTATTTCAACTAGCACATAATAGAACTCAAATCTTTCTCAAATACCTAGATTTTTCCTTTGTGAGCAAAAGACAAAGTACGGTTTAAGGGTTAGAGTCTATTCGATTCAACCTCATTTCCACTCTGCATTCTAGGGGTTTTTAGGCTTTCCTCAATATCAGAAGATAGGTGGGCTTCTCAGTCAGCTATTGGTAAACACTTATTTAGCAGAGGTCATGCATTTGCAGGCTCTTTCCTGCCTGGTAAATTATAAATGAATATTAAAATATTGCTAATCTCTTAGTTCCAAGTCAACTGCTTCTTCTGTTTTCTACTGCACTCAGAATGAATGAATGAACGAATGAGTAAACAAATGAATGAGAGTTTGAATGCTTACCTAAAGGAAGACAACTGTTGTCTTTCTGGAGGACACTCAGTTAAGACTACAAAAGCTTAAGGTGATACTTAGAAATGCAGAAAAAAGAATCCACATACATTGTTTCAAAGTTTTATTTGCTTAGAAAAGAAAATGGAAGTAGGTTTGCGAAAACTTATCTGCACGTACAAAGTAATCCCTGTAGATAAGGAGAGGCAACCCCTGGAACACACTGCTGGATAAATTGTTCATTAAAATTATATTTCTTTGCATCAGAGCTGGTGGAAAGTCATTATTTCACGAGTTAAAACCACTGAAAAACTAAATCTATTTTTTAAATTACCAAATTCAGAAAGATTATATCCAAATGCTGATTTTTGGATACCCAGGAAACCAGTTACCAAGTGATCTCAGAGTTGGACATATCAATTAAGCAAGAGGTAGTTTGTCCAATTATGTCCCTTTTTTTCTTATCAGTAAGGTTATTCCTATAGCAAGTAGGAGTAAGTGACATATTCTTTGAACCTCTTTGAATTCTTTTCCTGATGCAGGCATATTATTTCCCTCAAACACAATCATATTTGTTCATTTTAGGACTTGAGAGAGAAGATTTCAGAGTTCAATTTATTTTTCCCAATTCCTCTTTGAGCTCTCTTCTCTGGAAAAACAAATTATCTGACATGCCATGAAAACACCAAAGGGAAATCATTTCTACTATGTCGTAGATTAAGGGAACTTTTAAAAAATATATATATTTTTTGTTAATAATAACAATAATATTAACATTATCCAAGGAGGAGGTTTAGGCTGCTGGAATGAGCCCCGCCCCCGCCCCCCAAAGGAGCATACAAACCACATCACAACATTTTCTCAAACAAGATGCCTTAAGAGTTCTTGCAGTTGGTCTTTCAATTTCTTCTGAGGCTATCAGACTCCGGGGCCCCACAGTTCCATGGCTTCCAGCTCGTCTTGGACAGGGGTGAACTCTGGCTGATCTGGATGGGGAGCTAAAGAGGAAAAGTGTGGGGGTGGGGACTTGCTGCACCCAGGAATCATAAATTGATATTCTCCCCTCACCTGGGTCCTTAGAGACACAGAGATATCCTGCTGGGTAAAAAGCAGTGGGTATCTTAAGCCACCACGCCCCTTGTACCTTCCCCGTAAGATTTCAGACAGTTAGTAAACAGACGAAGGGAAAGATACATTACAGAAATTGTTAGAAAATTAGAATCATAGCCAACCATTTAAATATTACATGTTTTATTTACAGAAGAAACCCTGAAAACTCAGCAAAATTATAAAAGAAATAGAAATTTAAAAAAACGATCTCATGTTAGAAGTCCATCACCAGAGGAGAGCAGGGAGGGGAGATGATCGGGGAGGAAGGGAGAGTAGGGTGATCAAGGAGAAAGATGCCCATCCATCCTGTGTGGGGAGAGGAAGGAGGAGGAGGCACAATTAAGTAACTTTATTACGGAGCTGTCACACAGGGGAGTCTGGGATAAATTCTTGGCACACGATCATATACCTCTATCCAGGCTGACATGGAGCAGTCAGTGTCTATTAAAATAGACATATATGATTTGGTTAAGTTCCAATGTTATCACTCCATCATGTTTGGAGCAGAGTGAGCAAGAGATTTGAAAGCGTGAAGGCAGGGATGCAGAAGAGGCAGGGAAGCAGGGTGTCCATTGTTAGGGGCAGGGGCTTGGTGGTGGTGGTGGTCGATAGGACAGTTCTGTTTCCATAGCCAAATGCCCGGGGCCAATGTAACCAGAGTGGAGGATTTCCACTTCAGTGCTGGTAATCATTGTAGGGGATCAGATCTTAATAAGGGATAGGAGTATTTGAGAGAACAGGGAGGGAAAAGATGAACAGAGAAAAACACATCAGCAAAACTTTGTTGACCAATTCCTCTGATAAATAAGGTTAAATTTCTACTGAAGCAGAAAATTTTAAACCCATTAACTAGTAAGTTCATGGCCCCACAGCAGTCCCTCAGCCTCTCTCTTGATGCTTCCAACAGCGATGATGTCAGAAAAGGGGCCATTGCACAGCACACCAGCATGCACACTGCAGATGTTTTAGGAAGGATATTCTTTTAGTCCAGTAGTTAGTGATAAGGCAAGGACAGGATGACTTTTGTTTCCTCTCACAACTATCCTTGGTCACCTAAAATATGGTGCTTAAATGCACCTAAGTGCAAGTGGTATGCAAGAGATCACTGAAAATAATCTAAGGACCCTCTTAATTACAGGAGAAAGTTCTAAGTTTGACGTTTCCCCAAACCAAGAGTAAAATTTTATGAGACGTCTTGGCCACATCACAGCTGTCACATAAGAATGAAGACTCCAAAAGAATGTTCAACCATGTCCTCCAAACGTGCTAAACATGAAGTCAGAGGCCAGGTCTATGCAGGTCATCATTTGGAAGCAAGGAAGACTTAGATGTGCTGTTATTTTGAATTTGCTCTTAAGGTTTTTAAGGGAGTAGCCTCTATAGCAATTTGCACTTTATAGAAAATGTCTGGGATAATTTAAGGAAGTGAGGCATTCAAGCTCTGCTTCCCATTCATAACCAACTGAACTTTTTTCATAGCGCTATCTTCCCATTTTGGTAGTAAGCACAGTGAAACATTGATCAAAACCCACAAGAGGGGCTTTTTGTGACACTTACCTCTCACACCATAGGCAGAACATGACGAGGGGTCACAATATCCAGGCTGGCCAGAAGGACCTTGCGGTCCAGGAACCCCCAGATGACCTGGGGGCCCTCTTGGTCCAGGAGAGCCAGGGGGCCCAGGGCTGCCAGGCCGACTCTCCCCTGAAGGTCCTAAGAAGTACCCATAGATAAAAACAGTTGGTCTTTTGCCACAACAGGGTGAGTTTTGAGACAACCGAGAAGTAAACTAACTCTTAGAAAAAGCTACTTTTAGGACAATTAGGACAATGTCTTTCTATTCATTGAGCTCTTTTTCTTAGACTGGATTCCCTAGGCAGAGGATCATAGTGTAATCACTTGTCCTTCTGGAGGTCAATGCTCTGAATCAGCTCAGGAAACTAGGAAGCAAAATGTATTTTTTTCTATTACCTCCTGGGTATTAAAGGGAAAGAAACATTCCATTTTCAACCTTATTTTCTTTTTGGAGCTTTTGTTTCCCAATGCAGTTCCTTATGAACCCAATCTATGGGCGTGCACACACACAGACGCAAACATGAACACACTCAGAGCTCAACCTCATCATCTAGTTAGAATAGCCATGCAATTCAGTACCAGTTTATGGCCCCAGATAACTAAAGCTCAACCTCATCAACAGTTAGAACAGCTATGTAATTCAGTACCGGTTTATGGCCCTAGATAATTAAAGTAAATTTGTATGAGTGTGAAATTGTCCTGGAGGGGACCAATGACAAGTTTGAAATTCGACCCAATATACTAATCCAAAATTTCTTTAAACTAGTTTACATTAATTGAGAATTCAGATAGAGTAAAAATAGGAGGATTAAAATTGTTGTGAATCGAAGAAATTTGTCAGTATGAGAGTTTTGTGGCTTGTATGCTTGTTTGTTTTTAGGCCTGGGTTCCAACAGTGTTGAAAAGGCATTCTTCGACTATAATAGAATTTCTCAACTGGAACTGAAATGAAAAGTAGGAAGAAGTATCACCTTCTATTTGAATAGCGTGGTGGTTCTCATATATTCAGCTCCTCAATCAGCACTCACCAACCACCCATTCTGTATAATGTGTAATGTTATATCAGTTCCTCACATTGTCTCTAATAACAGAAATATTTACACTCAAAATGAATCTATTGAATTAGGAACCTCCCTCAGAGAAAGTATTTTCCAAAATCCTTACTAGACTAGAAAGAAAAATCTGTAAAGCACTTTACTCAATGTGGCTAAGACTGACATTATAAATATATATAATAAGATTGCAAATTATAATAATTCTAATATAAAGTCTGATCATCTGGAGACCATTCTAAAAGCACATAATACACAAAACTCAAAACTTCTACAGAACTCATTCAGTAAGATTACCATGGCAGGAAATACTAGTGCTCACCAAATAGCCTTGTATTTCTCTAGATTTTGTGTCTGCCTTGCAGTTCAACTGGGGCTAGGTGATTAGTTCCAGACAATAAAATGTGAATGGAAATGACATCTCATTCTGATTAGGAAGTTGAGACTGATGTGCCTTCTTTTTTTTTTTTTTTTTTTTTTGAGACAGGGTCTCCTCTCCCTCTGTCACTCAGACTGGAGTGCAGTGGTGCCATCATGGCTCACTGTAGCCTCAACCTCCAGAGCTCATGTGACCCTCTGCTTCAGCCTCTCAGGTAGCTGGGACTACAGGCACATGCTACCACGCCTGGTTAAATTTTTGTATTTTTTTGTAGAAATGGGGTTTCGTCACGTTGTCCAGGCTGGTCTCAAACTCTTGGCCTCAAGTGATCCTCTTGTCTCGGCTTCCCAAAATGCTGGGCTTACAGGAGGGAGCCACCACACCCAGCCTGATGTGCCTTCTTTATCTTTCTCTTGGAGGCTACATGATTCACTACAGAGGTCATGGGTTCTGAGATGGAAGAGAGCTACCTTATTCATATGAAACTTTGTGTGAGTGTGAAATAAAGCTTTATTGTATAAATCCACTAAGCATTTGGGATGTATTTGTTACTACAGCATAGTCTGTCCTACCCTAACTCACACAAACAATAAGATCCCAGAATATGCTCTAACTTTTTGGGCTTGTATAATGCGAGGATCATTATTAACCAAGAAGCATCCCAACAAAACAAATACGAAATACAGCCATTTCAGTTACATACTAGAATGTAAGATGACCATTTTCCTCCACTGCAATGCCAAGTGAATATAAAAATGTACATTTGCAGTTTCTTGTTAGGAAGGAAGATTTACCTGCTGGTCCAGGGGGGCCTCTTGGACCTTGGGTTCCAACGCCCGGATTTCCTTTTTCTCCCTTGACACCAGTTAGACCTGTTTAAAATAATTTTTTAAAAAATGTTTAAAGTTCTTTTTGAAAAAAAATCTTGGTAGTTCCATTTTTCTGGAGTTCAAAAGTGCTTCTCTGATGAAGACAATTAAGTGGGTTGGTCTGGGGTTATGAGTACCACGGGACTTTTAAATTAAATTCTGACACTGGTAGCGTATGTAGAATCACATGTTGAAGTCTGGTTCTGTATTTGAGTGTGTGGTCTGTATTTGCTACTCTGCCAGTCTCTCTTTCTCCTTCCTACTGAAGTCACACAGCCTGCCAAGAACTGGTCCTTGTCTTTGCACGCACCAGGCCACTGGACTTATGCAGCTGGCACTCCACAAGTAACACAATAGAAATCACAAGTGAACACGTCTAACATTTTCCTTTTGGTCCACCCTGTAATGTATCTGCAAAAGGCATGAATTATAATTAGGCAGCAACATTCTGAAGAGCGTGAGTTTCCATTAAAACTTGGAAGCTTCGGGAAAGCCTGTGTTTGATTTGGCTGATTCAGCCCCATAAAAATCGAAATCTATTCATGTTTCTTTTCCATGGAGCGGACCTCTTATAATTTACAGTGCTATTAACAAACTATACATTTTCACAGGCAAACACAAAGAAACATATACTCTGACACCTCATTATCTAAACAGGTCCTATCACAAGATCACTTCAAAGGTGAGAGCACCTATATTGAGGCCCAAGGTAAGGTTGCATTAGATTGGGGTCTGGGTTACCCTGGCTTACATCACAGAAGATCTTTGCTGTCTGTATTTCATGTACAACAATGCTTTGAAATAGCAGCATGCAGAACAGCATCTCTGTTTAATTATACCTACTGAGAAATTATGCTGAATTGGCAAAGCCTAGGAGGAAACATCAATAAACGAAAAATGGCCAATTTGACAGGTAGCAGGCATGGAAAGGCTTTGCAATTTTTTAAAATTACAAATAACTATTTGTTTACTTTAAATATAATGCATATTCACTGTCAACAAATTAGAAGATGCAACAAGCAAGACGCTAGCACTTGAAAATAATCACTTTTAACATCTTACTTTATAACTTCCAGAAAGAAAAGCGTTGATGTACGATTTGTTCTGGAAATCATTGGTAAAGACGACTCTGGTGAGGAACTAACAGGTTTTGGTTTTTGGATTTTACACTGCATATATAATGGTTGATCGTAACCTGCAGCTTTGGTATCTTTTGTGCTCCCAGTAATGATCTCTTGTAGTCAAGACATAGCCTGGCAGCTCTTTTAAAAAGCTCTTCTTCTTTATTCGGAGTCATCCAGGTTGGTCTACTCATTGCTAGAATTCCCAAACACCCAATCCTATTGCATGTCACCTTGATGGTGCTATCTGAGCTTACAAAAGACCAGTACCTCCATGACAGCCCAGGGTACTAACCACCATGCCTGTGACCTTCTGTTTAGGGCCTGGTTCTTCTCTTAGGAGCCCATAAGGAAAACAACAATTTCTCAAAAGTAAAAATACCATCTCATCTGAGTTTTAAAAGCACACGGCTAACTCTGACTCATCAATATTTAATGCTCAATTGCTAATCAAGTTGTTCAGACAGAAAACCACGCTGTGGAAGCCTCCTGGGTATTAGTTTAGTAGCTAATGAGAGTTTGTAGTTTTTAGCTGAGAGGTGCTACTTCACTTGTAAGTGCTTGTGCCCCAGTGTGCATCTGGGAATTTAGCCGAGAATCCTTCTTCTTCTGCTTGAACTGGAGTCACTTTGCCAACAGGGAACAAGTAATTTTGAAAGAACTAGAACATAATAAAATATACTGATGACTAACACCAGGCTGTTCCTGATTAAGAGCATGGTGACTCAGTGGCCTCTCACGACCTCACGGTGCAGGATCATCTTTAACAGGATGGCTCCTAATGCTTAACTCTCCACAAGAAGACATAGATCAGGGAGAAGAGGACATCTGGGGAAGTATTCTTGGGACTAATCCCCTGATAATAGTTTCCTGACTTGTTTTTTGCTCACTCATAAAGAAAGTACGAGGTAGAGAAGATTGGGAATAGAAAATCTGGTTGTTTTAATTTTCTCATTACACAGATAAAAATAAATGGAATCAGATATTATCTGTAACATATGTCGAGGTAAGAAGAGAGAAAGAGCCTCACAAAAACATTTTGAAAAAAAATTCCAGCCCTCGAAATGCCTTAGAAAAGGAAAAGGAAAATGCCTAAAGACACAATTATATATGAACAAGGAATTTTAGATTTTATTCTTTTTTTCTTTTTCCTTTTTTTTTTTTTGAGACAGAGTCTCACTCACTCTGTCACCCAGGCTGGAGTACAGTGGTGTAATCTCAGCTCACTGCAACCTCCGCCTCCTGGGTTCAGGCGATTCTCCTGCCTCAGCTTCCTGAGTGTCTAGGATTACAGGTGTGTGACACTATGCTTGGCAGATTTTTATATTTTTAGTAGAGACAAGGTTTCAGCATTTTGGCCAGGCTGGTCTCGAACTCCTGACCTCAAGTGATCCACCCACCTTAACCTTCTAAAGTGCTGGGATTACAGACATGAACCACCACGCCTGGCTGATTTTATTATTCTTCAAGGTATTATATTACAAACTACATTTAGGTGAATACATTCATATTTGTCCACATATCCACTTATGGTTCTCATACTGAAGGAACGTTCATGTCCATGACAACTGAACTTGGTTGTAGGCCATTTTTTGGAGTGAAGCAATCTTGTTAAAAATTAGTATTTAAGTACCTTAGATGAGGGTTGAGATCAAAGGCTAAGTGTAGAGACTTCAGATCTCTAAAAATAGATCTGGATATATTTTTGATAAGCCTTGTAGGACCTAATTAAAAGGAGGGAAATCAAATGTCCTAAAACATCAGCCTGTGACTATCCATGAGATGCCTGAGGACAGTGGAGCCTGGGTATAAAGTCATTTTTCACAGACAAAACCCAGTCATGGCCCATCACAGATCTCTTTTGCACAGACCCAAGGTGGGGCCACTTGGTGCTGAGATGGGGTCACCAGTGCTATGTGCCAGCGTCCCTTCCACAGAAACATCGAGACTCAGGAGACTCATGGGACTCCCAAATGCGAATTTCCTTCTTTTGAAATGCCCTTTACTTTGTCTGCCTCCATAACTTCTCCTCATTCTTTAAGACCCAACTCAAAACTTCTCTATAACCATAGTAGGCAGAACCATGACAGACTCAAGAGGGCAAGGAATATTTATCTTATTCCACGGCTATATCTCCAATGTGTCTTCCACATAATATATAACTCACAAATATTTGTTGAGTGAAGTAACAGATGAAAGAATGACTGAGTGAAGGAATTCTTTGCTTTCTTAGTAACTGTGCTCCTGTGGTACTGTGCATTCCACTGCATTACCTATTCTCATGCCCACATGGCCCCAAAACTATAGGACTCTTGACGGCTGGAGCCGTGCCTCACTTATCTCTCCAGCGTCAGTCCGTAGCCACTCTTAGATGGCCCAATAAATACTGGAAGACTAAATGAATTGAATGTCTAGACCAATACTCAACTTCCCATTATTATTATTTTAAACTTTATTTTACTTTTAAATTCTCGGCTACATGTGCAGCACGTGCAGGTTTGCTACACAAGTAACACATGTGCCATGGTGGTTTGCTGCACCTATCAACCCATCACGTAGGTTTTAAGCCCTGCACACATTGGTTACTTGTCCTGATGCTCTTCCTCCTCTTGCCCCTCCTCCCAACAGGTCCCAGTGTGTGTTGTTCCCCTCCCTGTGTCCCTGTGTTCTCACTGCTCCCACTTCTGAGTGAGAACATGCGGTGTTTGGTTTTCTGTTCCTGCGTTAGTTTGCTGAGGATGATGGCTTCCAGCTTCATCCATGTCCCTGCAAAGGGCATGATCTCATTCCTTTTTATGGTTGCATAGTGTTCCATGGTGTATATGTACCATATTTGCTTTAGCCTATCACTGACGGCCATTTGGGTTGGTTCCACGTCTTTGCTATTGTGAATAGTTCAGCTGCCCATTATAAGCAAGCATATCTTTGAAAAATCAACAGACAAAATTCCATAGGCTGAAGCTTCATTTTTACACACCTCGGTTATGTGAACACTGCTTTTTCTAACAAGTTGCTTGTGTGGTGGTGATATCAACTACTAGTGCCTTTTAGAGATGAATATAATTGGTTCCAGTTAAGTTTGAGGTACTGCAATTTTTTAAATGAGCACAGCTAATATAAATAAAGATCTAACTTCACAAAAATACGATTTAGCCAAGATTAAAATACCCTTAGTTTTCTGTAGAGCAACCAAAATAATATTTAGAATCATCAGAAAGAAGTCCCCTCCCTCCATCTCCTCCTCCTCCTCCTCTCTCTTTTCCTAATAGACTATCTTTTAGAGCAGTTTTGGGTTCACAGTAAAACCGAGTCAAAGACACAGAGATTTCTCATATACACCCTGCTCCCACAAATGTATAACCTCGCTCATTGTACAACATCCCCCATCAGGGTGGCACATTTCTCATATTCATTCATTCTTCAGAGTCTCATTAGAAACCATTTCAGGTTACCTGATTTTCCCTCACTGCTAACCTAATACTGACTTGCCAATATTTTCGTTTTCTGGCCCACAAAATCTGGGACTTGTTTGTTTTAGATCTTCCTTATATTCCAAGTGCCAGTCACACATTAAGCACTCAAGAAATATCTGTTAAAGCAATGGATGAATGAATGGAACACAAAATTTGATTGCAGACTTTGACAAATCAAAAATGTGCCTGAGAGCGTATCAGCACTGCCTACAAATGATCTCACTAGGTTTCGGATGCCAGCTGCTTCACATGAACAAACTCATGTTATTTCCACGAGAGCCACAAGGGCGGGCACTACTATAACCCTGAAGGAGAGCTGGATCCTGAGAGGGTAAGTCACTTGTCCTTAGGTAGGAAATAACAGAGCCAAAATCTCAACCCAGGCAGATTGGCGCAGAAGCCTCTGTGCTCAACCACGACACTCCCTGCCTCTCCATCCTAAGCTGGACCTGAAGGCTCTTTCTTGTCTTGCTTGCTATAGTGTGGCTTCCAAAACCTCCTGCCAAATGTGTCTGCACACTCTCTCTGGCCTCACGCTCAGCAGTCGGCCCCGTGTTTAGCGCCACGTTTCCTCAGCTGCTCTCCTCAATTTGTATACTTGCTGTCTGTCCTGAGCAAGATTTGGAGTTCACTTTAAGAGGATTTATCCTGCTCACACTGACATGTCCAGGGACTGGCCCTTGGTTGTCTGTTTCCTATTTTCTTTGGCCTTTTGTCCTCTGAGTTGGGAGATTTTATTCATCGTTATGGCCCCACTGACCACACCACACACTCCAGCCTGGAGTCTCTGTTGCTTCTGGAGCACAGTCACGCCTTCCTCATCCCCAGACATTCTAAGAAACTCCCAGGATTTATGCCCAGGAAGCTATGCAAGGCCTGGGGAATGCTTCCATTGTAATTGTACCAAAAAGTCACGGAGACTATAGATCAAGGCTTGCTGTGTTATGATACTGTCTGTTGCCTGGGATATGCTAGCGATGGATTGCAAGTGCAGTCTGTTCTTCGCTCAATGTTTGTGTGAATGCCTACTAAGTGTAAGGTACTGGACCTAGCACCTAGTTACAAGAAGGCAGATTAATTGGACTCAATTCAATAAGTACTGTATGCATTTTGTTAAGCTCTTCTATTTCTACATGTTTGGTCTGTAGGACCAGTACCAGTTTCTGGGGCTGCATGCTTTATGCTAAGATGGACAGGGATGGAAAACACCTAGTTGTTTTATATGTAAATGAGCCTTGCAAATGATTGCTAAAGGTCCCTCTTCCCATTGTCTTTTTCATGTAACAACTGGCCATCTACTGTGCCTTTATAATTCAGGGCTCAGCCAGGGAAATACAAACCACTCTAGATCCTTCAGACAGAGGAAATTTGGAATTTAACACAGAGACTTGATAACATGGATGATGGAAAAGCTTAGAAACCAAGCAAAGGTGTAACTTACAAATTGGCAACATGGAGCCACTATTACCCGTAGGAGAGTACAGACATTGAGAAAAAACAATGTGACTGGAGCCCAGAGCCCAGGGGCTTAGGGTAGGATCTAGAAACAGAGGGGGAGATTGTCCAGTAGAAGCAGGGGCGCAGAGGGATGGCGGCTACAACTGGAGTTGCAGAGGAGGCAGGGGTGGGGTTTGCCCTTCTTCGTACCCTCCAATCTTCCTCAATGCTTCCCATTGGGCTGACCTTGCCAAAGAGCAGAGGGTAAACGGGCCTGGACACACAGCACCTGAAGCTAAAGCCAGGAGAAGGCAAACAACACAAACTGCCTAGCCCAGTCCCAACATCAACCACTGGGAATCCAGAGTCAAAAGCACCCCTCCTGCAGGTAGCAGGTTGTCATGGAGTAGGAAACACAGACAAGTAACAAGTAGTTATAATGCAATGTGAAAACAGCTACAGCAGAATATGAGAGCACGGAACTGAGGGTCCTGTGGGGACTCCAGAAGGCTTTCCAATATGGCTGAGCCTGAAATGACATCTTGAAGAACAGGCATTATCTGCTAAAGAAGTGACAGATGGGCATGGTGGCAGATGAACCTGCATGTGCAAATGCTTGCAGGTTGGAGCCAACAGAACATGCCTGGGGGACCAGAAATGGTTTGGTATGGCTTTGGCAGTTTCAGGTTGTTTCACAGGCAATAGAACATAAGCTAGTCTAGTCCAGAGCACGACAAGCTTTGTGTGCCAGACTATGGAGAGACACTAACTTGTAAGGGCCACCTTCAGTACCTCCTACTTAATTTTATGTTCGGACTTTGTATTCTTTTTCTTCAAGAGGAACCCCAAGTCGTGAGCTTCAGGTTCCACAAAGCCTGGATCTGCTCCTTCTGGGTGATACAAGGCAATACACTGGTTAAGGCAGCCTGGAGTCCTGTAGAGCCTAGCTCTACCAGTAAACCCTGTGCTAGTTCCACAGAAAATCCAAAGGAAAACACGTTGAATCATTAACTGGGGGCACTCAATGGTCAAAGGAATCCACTAACCAAAGCAAGATCAAAGCAAAGGGGTTAGCACTTCAGGTCTTTCTATTAGTCTCTATCAGACAGGACAGTATAGGTAGAGGGTCCTTTGGTATTTTGCCCACAGACTCACCTAAATTTGGGCAGCGAGAGGGAGGAAGTGCAGTAGGAAGGAAAGAGGAGAAGTAGGAAGAGTGGAAGTTAAAAAGAGAAGGGTGGAGTGAGAGAGAAGAAGATGAGGTGCAAAGTTCATCAGTACACACTAGGCTAGTGTAGCCTGCAGGTTGACCATTTGTAACACAGGTGAGTGGCAGGAGAAAATGGGCATTCAATCAGGTATCAGGAATCTGGGCTTTTTGTTCACCCAGTGTTGCCACTGACACTATGACCTCACTGGTATATAAGAATGTCAGACCAAATGCCAATCTATCACTCTCTGCTACAAAATTTTGATTATTCCTTCTTAAGAGGAATAAAAATCAAATAAAATTTGATAATTCCTTCTATTATATTATTTCCACTATTGACTATTAAGAAAATTATAAATTATTCAAAATTAGTGGCAATAGGAGCCAATTTCTATAGCTTAAAGATGACTATTTCAGGTTCAGCTTGAACAGTCAACCAGTTGATGATATTTAAATTGGAGCTTGGTCTTCATTCCTTGCAGAACTGGAAAATGACACGATGCTCTCCACTCTTAGAAAAGGGAGCTGTGTCCAGGCATTGGGATGAGGTCAGGGTCTACAGAATGTAAAACAAAATGTGTTATGACCAACAGCCCTTCAAGATCAGCATGAAAGACCCATTACTATGTTCTCACTCATAAGTGGGAGTTGAACAATGTGAACACATGGAAACTGGGAGGGGAACATCACACACCGGGGGCTGTCAGGGGGTTGGGGAAAAGGGGACAGAGAGCATTAGGACAAATATCTAATGCATGGGGAGATTAAAATCTAGATGACGGGTCGATAGGTGCAGCAAACGATCATGGCACATGTATAGCTATGTAACAAACCTGCATGTTCAGCACGTGTATCCCAGAAGTTAAAGTTAAAAAAAAAAAAAAAAGAAAAAAGGACAAACACATCCAAAATCAAGGATACTCATCATGTTTTTCCAAACTAGCAAAGAAGTTCAGGAAAGTCAAACTACTTCGCCATATTTACGTAGTAATTGAATGCCAAAGTCAAATCTAGAACAATGAAAATGGAAAGGATTAATGAATATATCTTTTCTCTGCATATTTTCACCCTCCTCTAAAAATACATTTTGATAATTAACTTATTACAGTCATGGCTTTGAAAGCCATGTCAAAAAATTCACCAAAAACGGTTTATCACAGCTAATACAAACAACTTTAGTTTTATCATATAAACTACATTATATTTCCATGTTACTTATGTTCAAGGCTTGAAAATTTAGAAAATGACAAAATACATTCCTACATTTTTAAAAAAGGAGTTTCTTTCTCTCTCTCTCTCTCTTTTATTAGCTAGTATAACCAAATCTCCTTCTCAGAAAACTTGTCATGATTTTCTGGCTAAATTACACGACAACAACTTGAAAGGAAATGCTTACATTGTTCACGTGGCAGTAATCTGTCACCACGATGTCTCAGGATTGATGCACAATATCCACATGGGACTTTGTTTTTATCAGGGCTCAAGGGTGAATGAAGAATGGCAGTCAAAAAGCTAGCCAAGAGGTTATCAACACTATAAACTAGTTATGACTTATGAAATAACTATTGTATTTCATGTATTATGAGGAATAAAAGAAAAATGTACATTAAAATTTGTTTTCGGGGATAAGGTAGCCTCATTGTAAGAAAGGATGAACACAAAGAAATCATTAAAGGCCAAATCAAGAAAGTATACTCTATCCCTATTGAATGACACGTGTCACACACTAATTGCAGTAGGATTAATCAGTCACTGATTTATCAAATATTTGTTCAAACTGACTAATAGACTTTCCAATTAAAGTTTTAAAATGTTTTTATCTACAGAAACAATGATACTAGCTTCCATGGCAAAAACAAGACAAAACACTAGTTATAGCTTTTTATTACTGTAACAGTCATACTCTACTAATTATACAGCGTGGAAACATAATTTAATGCTAATTTTAATTTGTCAACGGCTTTTTTTTCTCTCATTCTTTGTGTTTGTTTTGAAAATGGATTTTGTTCTAATTACAATTAATTTCAGAAACAGGAACACAAAAGGTATTAGTAGCTTTCAAAAATATTTTTCCCAATAATTGCTACTGTTTTTAAAGGTGCTTACACCTGCATCTTGCGTTTTCCTCTGAAAACCTACATCTGTCATTTGGATGATTTAAAAATACAGGAGAGAAAAACAAACATAAATGGTGAAAACAGGCAGGGTAAGCCAACTCTTCACAAGAGCCCTTCATTATTCAGCATTGTAGACGTCATACTGCTTGGAAATCATTTCAGTGGATGAGAGCATCACCCTCTTTGCAATGCACAGCCAGAAGGCCTTGTTTTAATTTAGAAGAGTGTAATGGTTTAAACAGGCACTCACAAAATCTTTAAAATGCCTCCCTCCAAAGTGTGCAGCCCAATTCCTCTCTACTTGAGTGTGGGCCAGGCTTAGTGACTTCCTTCTAACAAATAGAATATGGTGAAAGTAAAAGCTTGGGCTTCTGAGACTAGATGCCAAAATTATAATGGGAACTCCTCTTTGCTCTCTCTCTTGGATCAGTGGCTCTGAGGAAAGCAGCCTCTATGCATTGAAAATGAATTCTCAACCATGCCCCCACGAAGAGCTCCGCAGCAAGGAAATGAATCCTCCTGCCAATCATCAGCCAGGGCCGGAGACTCCCGCCAACAGCCCTGTGAGGGCACCATCTTGGAAACAGATGCAACAGCTCCAGTCAAGCCTTCAGACGACTGGCTTCCTAAATGACATATTGACTGCAACTTTATGCAAGACTCGTAGCCAACAGCACCGACATAAAACTCACATCCCTGACCCACAAAAATGGACATTATATATATTTGTTGCTATTAAGCCACTAAGTTTTAAAGTAATTTGTTACACAGCAATAGATCACTAATACACAGAGTTTCTTTCTGCAGCCATGATCAATGTAAAGAGTCACTTTGTTATAAAAAAAAAAATCAATAAAAGATGATGCAAACAAGAAAATAAAGAGCATTCCTTGTCAATGCCTTAAGATGACTATACCTTTAGGAAAACACAATCCACTAAACCTTCAGAGAAACATCTTGTTCTGAAGGGCATTCAAATTGGACTTTACCAGATGAGTACTGGGTGGAAAAAAGAAGGAGAAAATTATCTTTATTCGTTTTTCAGGAAATGAGAGTCAGGGGATGGAGAATCAAAGAAGGAAGAAGGTAACATATATTTCAGCAGATTTTTTTTTTTTTTTTTTGGAGACAGAGTCTTGCTCTGTCACCTGGCTGGAGTGGCATGATCTCAGCTCACTGCAACCTCTACCTCCCAGATTCAAGCAATTCTCCTGCCTCAACCTCCCAAGTAGCTGGGATCACAGGCACAAGCTACCACACCCAGCTAATATTTGTATTTTTTTAAGTAGAGACAGGGTTTCACCATGTTGGCCAGGCTGGCTTCGAACTCCTAACCTTAAGCAATCTGCCCGCCTTGGCATCCCAAAGTGCTGGGATTACAGGTGTGAGCCACTGCTACTGGCCCATTTCAGCAATTTTTTTTTTTTTTTTTTTTTTGAGGAGTCTTGTTCTGTTGTCCAGGCTGGAGTGCAGTGGTGCAATCTCTATTCACTGCAACCTCCACCTCCTGGGTTCAAGCAGTTCTCTACTTCAGCCTCCCTACTAGCTGGGGTTACAGGCGTCCACCAGCATGCCCAGCTAATTTTCATATTTTTAGTAGAGATGGGGTTTCACCATCTTGGCCAGGTTGGTCTTAAACTCCCGACCTTGTGATCCACCTGCCTCGGCCTCCCAAAGTGCTGGGATTACAGGCGTGAGCCACCGTGCCCAGCCTATTTCAGCAAATTTTTAACAGCAATAAAAAGAAAGAACATATCTCATGCAACTGAATATCCACTGTAATACAAAACCATAGGGAAGACTTGAAAATATTTAAGTGCCATTTAGCAAATAATAACGAAAGCTCTACCAGCACTCGATCTTTAATCAAGATGATCTGTCCCACAGAGATAATTTTTCCAGGAATCAGCTAGGATACATGAGACATTAAGAAATTTCACAAAAATGATTTTTACCATTGCAGCATTTCTGGCTCAGAAGTGCTACGGTTTTACTCAGAAATGCGATGGTCTTTTTAACCACAGGAATATCCCACTTCTCTCTCCCAGTTTAAAATCAATCTGGAACTCAGTTTTCTCTATAGATGTCTGAGTCCTCTTGACTCACAGCTTAACCCGAGCATTAGGCAGACAGGTTTAGCTTTCGTGTGGGTGCACCATTTCCCTGCCATGCTGCCGTGTCTGAGTCTCTGAGAGGGAATGCTACCTACTCACGGTGCTCAAAGGAAGGCTGATTCCTTGTTTACTTTTGTTTTCCTGAGGGAGTTCTGTTTGCTATTGAGCACATGGGAAAAGGAGGACAAGATAATTTACATTTATTTGCATAATGCAATCATGTGTTTATTATCTTAGTAGGTCACCACTGTGAACACAACAGAGACAAATGCAGAGTGACTTAAGTCTTTATAATGGCGTCCTGAAGCAGAAATTGCAGAAAGTTTGCCTTGTTCTTAGGATAAGTTCAAATTCCTTACCCAGACCCACAAAATGTTGGTTGCATCCTGTGGCTTCCATCTACTCCTCCCTCCTCCTGAATTTTTACTATCCTTTTAACTCACCAAGCTGCAACTACACTATTCTTTTTTCTGTTATCCAAAGCAATGGAGCTTAGTAGGGGCAGTGCCATCCCTAGGAGACATTCTTGATACTTGTAGGGGAACTTCTGGTTGATGAAATGATTAGAGGTTGTTTTTACATTAAAATACATATTGGAATAAATTATTCGACTATAAATTACTTTCCTTTTAGTTCTCCTTTGTATTACACTAGAGAACATTGTAATTTCTCTATTTAGTGTTGTTTGTTTAATGATATGTGAAGATAGGTTATATTTAATATCTATGAATTTTATTTTGGAACAGTAAAAGAGGCATGAGAAATTATTTGTTGTGAAAGGGAGAGTCACTGCCTTAAAGGTTTCAAGCCCTTTCTCACCTCAGGACCTTTGCACACACTATTGCCTCCTCTGCTAGAATGCTCTTCCCCAACTCTCTTATTGCTATGGCAAGTTCCTACTAAAGTTCTAGGTCTCAGCAAAACATCACTGATCAAGTCGGTCTCTTTTTGTATGCCATATGTTATCCTGTACTTTTTCATAGCACTAATTACAACTGAAATTAAATGATTCATATATTATTTGCTTAATATTCATCTCCCACTAACAGTAAAGTGCCAGTCAGGAAATGTATACCCTGTTTACCACCATGTCATCAATGCCCAGCACAAGCTGGAAGTGTAGTAGATGCTCAGTAAGTACCACTGAATGAATGAACGGAGATTCAGAGATTAAGTTTTCAGCTTAAGTGGTCAAGATCACATAGCTAATTAAGTGGCGAAGCTAGCAAGCACAGGCATTCTGGAATCATACATATCTGGATCTGAATTCTAGACTCCTATTGTTCTGCCCTGTGACCTTGGACAATTAACAACCTAGCAGAGCCTCAGTTTCCTCACCTAACATGGAACTAATCCTGATCTCATAAGATTTTTATGAGCATCACATAACATGCTTAGTGACTGACACATAGTAGTTGCTTAATAAATGTCTACACCCGTTCTTCTCAAAGACCACAGTGACTGACATCTTCCTCTGCATTCTGAAACCATTTATATTCTATATAACTCATTTAGCATTTACCATCTCCCAGTCTGTGCCCTCAGCAATGTTTCAATTCCTTCCTTATCCAAACCAGGTCTTTCACTTCACCCAAATGAGGCAGTGTGTACAGCACTGAGCGCAACACTTGGCAGATGCAATTGGAGCCCAATAAGTAAAAACTATAAATAGTAGTATTATCTATCTGCCAAACTGAAAAACTTTACGTAAACCCTGCATTTAATATTTGCTGACTTACTGTATAAGATAAACCAGATATAAATTCCAGCCATCCAGCTATACAATCTAAAATGAAAATCTTTAGATGGTTAGGTTAGATAGATGATTAGATGATTTCTCTGATTCAAAAAATTTTGGAGGGATTATGGAAACTAAAGGAGTTGCATAAAGACTGAAATCAGGCTGGGCACGCTGGATCACGCCTGTAATCCCGGCACGTTGGGAGGCCAAGGCGGGGCAGGGGGTGGGAGCAGTTGAGGTTAGGAGTTCGAGACTAGCCTGGCCTACATGGTGAAACCCTGTCTCTACTAAAAATACAAAAATCAACCAGGCGTGGTGGTGCCTGCCTGTAGTCCCAGCTACCTGGGAAGCGGAGGCAGGAGAATTGCTTGAACCCAGGGGGCGGAGGTTGCAGTGAGCCGAGATCCGAGATCACACCTCTGCGATCCAGTCTAGGGGACAGAGCAAGACCCTGTCTCCAAGAAAGAAAGAAAAAAAAAAAAAGACTGAAATCAGGGTAATTTTCTAGTTCTTTGCAAGTAAATAAAGAAACTTAATTTTGTGAACTATAAACCAACAAACTTATTGTTGACTTGTTTAATATATGGCTCAAGACACCAGTGTAGAGAATGAACATTTAAATAAATTGAGTAAACAAAAACAGATGAATCATCTGGGAATGATATGCACAGAGCAGAAATAGAAAACGATCTGTAATTGAGGAAATCTGGTTTGGAATCACCCAAAATTGTGACTGGAGAGTAAGTTGAAGTCAGAACAGTGATTGACACATAGTAGTCAACCACTGGATTGTCCAGTCAAGCACTGGATTGCCATAGTTCAGTGATCAAAAGAGGAACCTCAGAGCTGGTCCTGTCTTCTGAATTTTGGGATAATGAGGAGCCAGGTTATACAGAACCATTTACATGACGACAGTACAGGGTTTAATGGGGAGAGGTAATCAACTAGCATCCCATGGAAAAATAGCTTTTCTTTGACATAAATTAACAGAGAAGAACAAGTGACAAGGAAAAACAGGTGAGAAATTGGGCTGCTTAATATAAAGCATGATGTTATGCAAATGAGGCCTTTTCAATGCTAGGTACCAATAATTAGACAAATCTAAGTGGGATTTCGAGCTTCAGATAGAAAGCCTGAACAACGTTAGCCAGAGCATCCCTTTGAATCCTTAAATTCTAAGAATTCTCTATTACAATCTGTGTAAGAGGATAGCTAAAAACTTCCACACAAACTTACAAAAAGGAGTTTAAGTTAAAGGAGACAAAGGGTTAATGAAGAGAGAGACAGACAATCAGATGAAGCAAAAGTGCAATCTTCTTTTAGATAATAAGAAAAGTCATGAAAACCCATGTACATTGCGAATATGAAAGGAAAATCCATAATTTTTCTTCTGCTCGCTAAAAATGCATATTCTTTGCCATTTCTCTGATAAAGATGGGGTTAATCGAAGACACTGTACGGGGATAGCGTTTTTCAAACTAAGGTAATGAAACCCAAGGTCTCTCCTCATTCTTTTAACAAAAGAAGAAAACAGGGAATAACAGGAAGGGTAAAAATAATTTCTTTTGTCCCAGTTATATATATTTGCATGCATGCATATGCATAAGCAATATTGCATCATGATGCCAAATGTGTTTTTTACTGTGTATCACATTTTTTTTTTTTGAGACGGAGTCTCGCTCTGTCGCCCAGGCTGGGGTGCAGTGGTGTGATCTCAGCTCACTGCAAGCTCCGCCTTCCGGGTTCACGCCATTCTCCTGCCACAGCCTCTCGAGTAGCCGGGACTACAGGCGCCCGCCACCATGCCCGGCTAATTTTTTGTATTTTTTAGTAGAGACGGGATTTCACCATGTTAGCCAGGATGGTCTCAATCTCCTGACCTTGTGATTCGCCCACCTCGGCCTCCCAAAGTGCTGGGATTACAGGCGTGAGCCACCGAATCCGGCCTCTGTGTATCACATTTTTAAAAGTTTGAAAAACTAGAATAGAAAAGTTAGAGCAGGCACTTCTGATGAAAAATTATCCAAACTGAATGGAGATGTGAATTTAAAAAAACCTTTTTTTTATTTCCATAGGTTATTGGGGAACAGGTGGTGTTTGGTTACGTAAGTTCTTTAGTGGTGATTTGTGAGATTTTGGTGCATCCATCACCCGAGCAGTATACACTATACCCTATTTGTAGTCTTTTATCCCTCATCCCCTGCCCACCCTTTCCCTCTAAGTCCCCAAAGCCCATTGTATCATTCTTATGCCTTTGCATCCTCATAGCTTAGCTCCCACTGATGAATGAGAACATATGATGTTTGGTTTTCCATTCCCGAGTCACTTCACTGAGAATACTAGTCTCCAATCTCATCCAGGTTACTGCAAATGTCATTAATTCATTCCTTTTTATGGCTGAGTAGTATTCCATCACATATATATATATACACACCACAGTTTCTTTATCCACTTGTTGACTAATGGGCATTTGGGCTGGTTCCACGTTTTTGCACTTGTGAATTGTGCCGCTATAAACATGCATATGCAAATATCTTTTTGGTATAATGACTTCTTTTCCCCTGGGTAGAGACCCAGTAGTGAATTTTTTTAGGAAGACTCCTATGAGGCTCATAGGAAGCCTAAGCAGAAAGTGAGCCTCATTTCAATTGTTCATGCCAGAACGCTCAACAGCCATATTCCTCATAATCTTGCTTGTGTAGTTTATTATGTGCTACATACACTGCCTGGTAATAGTACTTATTTTTACTCGTTACAATATTGTGTCCTTATAACATTATTTTATCAAGAATGATGATAATCATATTTTATACGGCAGAAAAAAAACAACAGTCTCTGGCTCTTATTTCAAGTCTTGATGTTGGCTGACTTTAAGCCTTTTTGGCCTTACCTCAATATCTTCATATGCTTCCTTTTATAGAAAATGAGAAAGAGAAAAGATAGCTGAAGACTTCAGTTTTTAAATTTTATTGTTTTGACTTAGTGGAAAGACAGACCTTTCCTCTCTTAATCTTTCCTGGATATTTGGATCCCAAGGCTAAGAACCAAACATCACTGCCTACCTTGCAGCAGCGAACCCCAGCTGCAGCTGAAATAACTTTGTCGGGTATGAAGAGCCCCTTGGATGCTGGCCTATAAGCCCTGACCTATAATAGTCCTCGCAAAATCACACCCTTCAAGTAGTGATCAGCTAAAATCACGTTTCCCCCATGCTCAAAGGGCATGTCTCACTTTCTGTCTTACTGTCATCTTTTATGCATTTGTGAAATATATGATTCTGCTTGTCTACTGTACTCTTTAGAATATACATCAATATGTATGTAAGAAAATTACATCATGGAAATTCATATTTCCAAAGGTCGTCTGGGCTGCCCTTTGAGAACGCTTGGGTGATTTTTTTGTGGTCTAATCATTCAAGTGCACTTGCAGAGCAGGACAGACTCGGTCTGGCAAGAACGGGACTAAGACTTCCAAAAAGAACAAAGACAACTTATGACTTGCTGGGAGTGACTCAGGTGCTGGCTCTGTGCTCACTGAGTCACAGTTTCTCCATTATTGACAGCATCAGAGGATGCCCTGCTGACAGAGGGGGCCACATTCCAGGCTGCCAGGTCTTTGGTGAGTTGTGAGGGAATGATGCCATTTTCTACATCTGCTGATTTTGTGCTCGGACACAGGGGGAAACTTTCAGAAAGAAAAATCAGAACTGGGTCACAATTAAAGCAACAGCTATCTAGTAAGTACCTATTAAGTGCAAAGCATTGTGCAAAGCAAGTCAGAACCAACACCTGCTCTCAACAACCTGGCTGTTCGCTAATGCCTGATGAGGGCTAAAACAGAAAGAAAAGACAGTAGGGCATCAGGTGTTCATGGGGGTGGAGATATTTGGGTTCTGGGGTGATAAATAACAATTTCATGCATAAGACAGCTGAGTGTTGAACTAAGAGTAAGATGTATGGAAGACAAAGGAAGGAAAGGACATTTCCAAAGAGGGAAAACAATGTGTACAAAAGTGCAGAGGCAGAAATACACAAGGCCTGTTGGCATGAGTCAGAATAAATATGAAATACTGTTTTTGTAATCTATATTTTAAATCAAATTTTATAAAAGGAATATATCTTACCCATCCCACAAAACTAATAAGGCTCACAGAGCAGACAGGTAAAAGTTAGTTTTTCCCCAGGTCTATGTTCTACAAAATGTATCTTAGAAAATACTCTGATCGGTTGTCTCTCTTTCCCATCACTTTCTTCATGGTTGATATGCAACCCTGACTTCCCACATCTCCTTTACCTGCTTCTGGAATGGAAGATCTTAGTCAACTATAGATTCAGTCAAAAGTCTTATTATTGTATTACACAATACTTCTAAGACCTGTAGATAGTGGAAGAAAAGGCTAAGGTAGAATCTCTACTTTAAGGAAACTTTAGTGGGAAAGACAAAACATTGGCCCATGAAACTACTAAATAAAATGTTGTCTGATATAATAGGAAGATGAGCCACAGACACTATTTTAATTTGAAGTTTAGAGCTGACATAGTCTATATAGGAACATGTGACCCATATGCTGATACAATTCATGACTCTTCTCAGGACTGCCACTTACTGTTGCCCAGTCTGGGCACTGCACAAATAAAGCACCAGCAAACCACCAGAGTGAGTTCTCTGCCTTGACATTGGTGTGACGCCATGTTTGGTCAGAGGGCGGCATCATTTTCTAATTCTTCAACTTGGAAGGGGCACTCTTTTTGACTTCATCCATCTAGAGGGGATATCTTTCTTTCATTAGCTCAAATCCTCTCAGAGGTGATTTGGGGGTTCTGACCTTCTTCTTTCATGTAATAGATATGGCTCTTGATAAACACTTGGCAGATTGCTCAATTTTCTCAGTCTCAGAGATAAATAAAAAAGAAACTGCAGAATAGATGGGGCAGAATTAATTTAAGTCAATTGTTTCAGACTTTCTCCTTGTATAATCACCACTAGAATGTTCTGCTTCCCTGCATCCAGCTCAGAGGAGTTCCTCTGAGAGAAGGGGCCCAGCTTACCTCGTTCTCCTGGGGTCCCTGGCACGCCTGCATTTCCGGGGAAGCCTGGTGTGCCTGGGGGTCCTTGTTCACCAGGGGCTCCAGGTGAGCCTGGTCTCCCAGGCTCCCCAGGAGGCCCTTGGACAGTCCGGATGGATGAGGAGTGGCTGGGAATCTGGTTGAGGATGGCAGTGTACCTGGCCATGTGACCTGAGGCATGAAGCATAAAGATAGCATTCAGTGAACTGTCACACAAGGAAAGAGAAGACCAGGGGTGTCATTCGTTAAGGCTCCAAACAATTCTGTTAGATACCCACCAAGGGAAAAATCACACCCCTTTGAAATATGTTGATTTCCAGCTTGACATTTTTTATGTTTTACTCTGGATGATATTAATGGTTGGACTGCTGTCAAGTGGCATCTCATGTGTTTGGAATTCTGCAGCTCACGTCAGCATCTCAATAAACATCATTGAGCAGAAGTTGTAAATTTCATCTTTACCCTCAACATTTATTTGACCCCTAGACCCTCACCCAGCTGCCATTTCTCTAGCAATTACTCCCCAAGTTATTTGTCTTTTCTACAACGCACAAAGCCTCCCCACCCTCTTGCTCACAAATCCCCAGACAAGTGCTCTGTCTCAACTCATCTCTTGGTCATCAAGTTTTTTTTAGGAACCTTTACTTGGGTCTCAATGGCAGAAACTCCCACTAGCTTTATATTTTTAAAAGATCTGGCACTCTCTCCCACATCCCTTAACTCAGTTATGTCTGGAAAATATACATACAGATATATGTTACTAATTACAAGTATAAAGTACTTGATATCATGATGTCTCATTTTTCCAACATCATTAGGAGATGAGATTTCCCAACATAAGTGAATTTTCTAGTTTACTATTATTTATCCATTTTGAAATATTTAAAACTAAATAAAAAATAGTAACCATTTCTTCAAGGAATTCACTCTAAAATACATTTAGTGCATTCTTTCCTTAAGCATTGGATTGTCACTGTAACTAGGGATCCCCTCCTGATGACTCAAGGCTATTAGCAGGCACATCCATTGCTGCCTGGGCAGGTGAGATATTTCCTCATTTGCTTTTTCAGCTTCTGCCTTTGACACAGGGTCTGTCCATTATCATTTTCCCAGCTGTCATCACTTTGGCCTTGAATAATTTCCCATGTAACTCTTCCCAGCATAATTCTGATCAACTGTGAACTAAAAACTAGAGAAGTGAGCTTGTGAGGAATTATTTGCTAACCGAAAAATCCAGTTCTGAGTGGCAGCTGAAGGAATACAGTAAGGAGCCCAGAGGAAACTGAAGTAGTGTTAGGGAAGATCGTTGAGGTGCCAGAAATACAGCCACTGAGTAGGTTGGGCCTGGCTTATCAAGTTGCATGCAACTTTTTTGATTTCCTTCTAGTATATTCACAGGCAGGGCTTTGCTATTTTATGGACTTGTTTAAGTTTTGCTACGTAACCAATCCCTTGCTGACTTCTACTTCCTAGAAGTCAGTCACAAGACTCTGAGAATTTGTAAGGAGAAAAAATTGATTTTGAACCCTTGATTTTTAGGGCACCCTTTAAATAATCAGATATTTACACATGATTTTTATTCTACAGTAGAATAAGACAGCAAGTATCGTGAGATCTTTCTTGTGTTGTAGTCAGTGAGTCATAGTAAGATTTAAGCCTTAAGTTTTCTGAAAATAATGATCTGCTCATTTACATTGTACACCTGAAATCAGAAATCTACAAAACAATTCAAGGTACAGGTTATTTACAATATGTCAGTACAAAATGATTAATGTTCAATTTCTCTTTTATAATGTCTTTTTAAAGATCCTATTTTGGCATTAAACTTAAACAGTTATATTTAACTGGTAAATTCTCTCTCACAGACACACACATCGTTTGGGCAATATAAGAGAAAATTAAAGAACGTTAAAATATAGGGAGCACGACTACTGTGTCTGAAGTTGGTAGCTTCATACGCTGTTTGCCCTGATGTTTTTGCCCTAATGAAAACTCTTCCAAGCCTATGCAGATCTCAACTCCATGCCTCCTCCAGGGTGAGATTTGGATTTATCTCAGAACTAAAGATGGAATTTTGGACTTAGCCAACAGAGCTTTCTTAGATATTTGCAGGGCTTCCTGGCCCAACTCCCAAACTTTCCTGAGTTAAAATGAATGTAACCCCAAGCCAATTAGCCACCTGGGGAATGTCAGCCCTGGAAGCCAGGGTGCTATTGGGTGGGAGGGCTGGACAGCAGAGCTAGGCGAGAGCTGGGTGGGGTTGAGAGAGATAGTTCACCTCTGCTTGGCCTCAGATATTCCTGGAACTGAACAAATTACGGCAAAGAGAAGGGCCCACGCTAGTAACCCTCTGATTAGATTACTGTGATAAAATATATAATCAGTGGGCAGAGGGGAAACGTGCAAAAGTGGTGGGTATCTAAGCAAATGGGCACTGAAATACAGTGCTATCAAAAAGCTCAAGAAAAATGAAGAAATGGGACAGGCATCATATCAAGTTTGTTCTGATGTAATTTTTGGCACAAAGTCCAAATACAATACCATGTCAAACGTCAGAGCAAGCCTGTCCATGTGTGTGTGTTTGTACTTTGGTAAACATCCTAAGAGGTAAATGAGAAGACCTTAGGCTAACCAGAAGATAATGGATGTGAAATGGATAAGAAGGAAATATTCATTTAAACCTTGCAAGTTAATAAAAATCAACACCATAAATTGTCTTTCTGAGGTAGCTTCTGAAGATGTAGTCTGGCAGCTTTCAAGTGCTGAACACTTGAGAAAAAATCCTACCCACCTGGAGAGACGAGAAAGGAATAGAAGATTTGATCTGGGCAGTCAAGTTAAATTTACGTGGGCAAACAGGCGGTTCTTGGACTGATGACACAAAGGAATTTGGCTTTTGTACCATCGATGTAGAGCTCTAGGGTAATCTGTGATGATCTTTTTGATGGGTCAGGGATGGTCATCTGTAAAGCTCATGTGTCTGCACCAAAACAATGCTTTGGAGTTTTCCATAGTGGTACGCTTACGGGAAAAGCAAACTCTCTTCTGGATGAGAGTTTGTTAAGGGGAACGACTTTCGTAACCATTATATACTTACTCTGGATGAGCTGTTCGCATACTTGACGTGCCACTGATCTCACCATGGCTTGAGACTGCAGGTCACCCTGGATGAAAAAAAAGCATACTCCTGACTCAGCTGTAAGCCCAGCCACATTACCAGGACTTCCAGGATGTGGATCTGACTTGCCCCATTGTTCCTATCAGGGATCTTTGGCTCCTAGCAACGGGTGGGTTTGACCACCACGGTGCATGCAGAGAAGGGGTAAGCAATTTGATATTCATGGTTCAAGGATCCTGGGAGTCCTTATTAGATTAACAAGCACAAATAAGTATTTCTAGTCCCATTTTCTAAAAAATTTAATAGTTTTGAAACAAACCCATATATATTTAATGCCTGATTTATAGCTCTTTAGAGCTTATAAAATACTGCACTTTCTTGAGCAGTGGCTCATTTAATACTAACAGCAACCCAGAGGAAAGATGTTAAACGCATTTTATAGCTGAATAGCATTAAACACGTGGCCCAAGATTTCATAGCGGTAATTGGATGAGCCCAAGGCCACTGCTGTTTCTGCTACAGCCAATGGCACAATTATATTAGCAGCTGCACAATTTCTGGAAGGAGAGAGACAACCCCTAAATCAAGCTGACTTCAGTTTTGGGGCCAGTTCTTTGATTCTATGCCTGCCATTGTCTTCCTGGGTGTGAACGTTGGAGCACCAAAAAGCTCAGGAGTGCCATGCTGCCACTTGTCACTTGCATAAAGTTTTTACTTTTCTGAAGCCTTTTCACATCTATTATACAATGTTCTCATCAAACCCACTTCGTAAATTATATGAGGGTGATTCTCTCCATTTTATCCTTAAAGAAATGAGCCCAAGTTCATTGACCTGGATGGTAGCAGATATGCAGCTAGAAACTAGCTCTCCTGACTCCCAGCCCACAGGGATTTTACCTCTGGAAAACGTGGTCACAGTCTAATGAATTGGGGAAAGGGAGAAACAGGGACTGATACAACAGCAATGAATAATAATGTTAGTAAGTGACGATCCTTTATCAGGCTTATGCAATGGAAGGGGTGCAACCAGTTGGGGCCAGAAAACAGAGCCACAGGATACTTACCCGCTCTCCTCGTTCCCCCTTTGCCCCAGGGACACCCTGTATGAATGGAAAGTTGCCAAGTTACTTATGATATTTCACTTAGTTAAGAGTGATCGTCATGCATCTTTTCTTATTTTATTAAGACATTTTTCTTAGCACCAGTAATTCTGCAGCAAAAATCATTACACAACAACAGAAAATAGACAGCAACCAGTAAGCACAACAAACATAACAGCTGTTAATCATTCTACCCCTTCGGCTTTTTTACGCAGAGACATGGTATATTTTGGCCACAAAATTTGAATCATGCAGCAATAATACTGCTTCGTAACACATATTTTCACCGAGTAGGTCCTTCGCACCTTTCCACCCTAAATGCCACTCTACGTACTGTACTCAGTATACTGAGGATCCTTCATAATTTATTTCACAAATCTCTGCTGAATAGTTAAATTGTTTCAGTTTTTAAAGGAATATCTCCAAAAGGATAGAAAAGACTGCCTCTCAATTTAGGAGTTCAAGTCAGAGATGAGATTAGTGAAATCCCACAGCTTCACTCTGATTTCTGTGCAGCACGATGCCGCACAATTCTCCCTAAATCTCCCCAATATGGGTGCTCACATTTATGTGAATTCTCAATTGATTTGTTATTTTCTTATGTGGCTTAGCTACTCTTTGGCCCATAAGAAACCTTGCCGTTATTAAAACGCATCTACTTTAAAAATGGCATTTTCAGGGTTTCTCCAATGAAATTATACATCTAATGAAAAACATGTGTCTTCAGAAGGATTTCATATTTTTGTTTAAACTCTGAGGCAATGTTCATTGAACAACATTTTTATAGTCTCAACTGAAAGGAGAGTGAATGGAATTTATTAATGGAATTTGCCACGTTGTCAGACTGTTTCCAGTTGTTATTTCAAACTGGTCCCAAGTCAAACTCGGTATCTTCTTCAAAATCCGTAGTCAGTGAACCGTTACCCAAATTCAGACTTCTGGTTTCATCCCATGGTGTGCAGGTAAACTGGCTTCCCAGAAAAAGAAAATGCCCTGACTTACAGTGTTTGCTGATTTTGGAGGTTTAGTGTTTCTATCACAGCTGATTTCAAGCTACAAATGTTCTGTCACTGAAGATGGAATTGGAAAGGGAAGAGAAATGCATGATTGACTCTCCTGTGCAGATATTTAAGCAGCCCACCCTGGTTCTATCTTTTCTCCTCTCCTCCCTTGCCCTGTCACGTCTATTCAATACACACACACACACACACACACACACTCTCACAAACATACACCACATACACATACCCACACACTTTTTTTTTTTTTTTTTAGATGCAGTCTCCCTCTGTCTCCCAGACTGGAGTGCAGTGGCACGATCTCGGCTCACTGCAACTTCTGGCTCCTGAGTTCAAGCGATTCTCTTGCCCCAGCCTCCTGAGTAACTGAGACTACAGGCGCACACCACCACATCTGGCTAATTTTTGTATTTTTAGTAGAGACGGGGTTTCATCATGGTGGCCAGGCTGGTTTCAAACTCTTGACTTCAAGTGATCTGCCCACTTCAGCCTCCCAAAGTGCTGGGATTACAGGAGTGAGCCACCACGTCTGGCCAACACATTTTTTTTTAACATAACGTTAGAATCTTAGTGTTGGGTATATGGGTGTAGTGTTTACTCAAAATTCTTTCAATCTTGTGTGTGTTTAAAATTTTTTTATGCTAATACTTTGGAAAGAATGTAGGACATTGGACCTGCAAGCCGGGTTAACTCTCTGAGTTTCTTTGTAAGATGAGGCCACTAAATGAAGTGATCTCTGGGGTCCCTTATCAGTCTAACATGCTGTTCTCTCATGATGCAGTCATTAGGCAGAAGCAGGGAGCACAAGAAACAGAAATTGATGAAAAATACAAAGTCTGGGCTTCCAAGGGAAGGATTCCAACCTCTACAGAGAAAGAAGATCCTCACAATGTGTGACCTTTATGTGAGTTCCATGAGGCAGTCTGTGTCCAGCTTGTAGACTTCTGTATCCCCGGGTCCCAGGATGGTGCATGGGAGTGGCAAATTTTCAAAAATCATGTGTTAACTGAATGAGTGAATGGATGGCTGAATTTCACTTCAAGTTTGAATGGCAAGCCAATTTGTGCTTCATTTCAACTACTCTGATTGTAAAAAAGAAAGAAGATGGCCAGGCACAGTGGCTCACGCCTGTAATCCCAGCACTTTGGGAGGATTGCAGAGGCCTTGATCACAATGCAGGTGGACCATGAGGTCAGGAGTTCAAGACCAGCCTGACAAATATGGTGAAACCCCGTCTCTATCAAAAATACAAAAATTAGCTGGGCGTGGTGGCACATGCCTGTGGTGGCACATGCCTGTAGTCCCAGCTGCTTGGGAAGCTGAGGCACGAGAATTGCTTTAACCTGGAAGGCATTCCATTATAAAATTTTTTTGCAAAAGTAAGATTTGCATAGCACATTCCTGCCCTAGCCCAAATTCTTTTTGGAAGTAAATGTACTGACTGTGCCTTCTTCCCTCATTTCTTAGTTTTCAAAAATGGACAGATCTCTAAAGAGATCTGTGTGTGATGTTCCCTTTCCTGTGTCCAAGTGTTCTCATTGTTCAGTTCCCACCTATGAGTGAGAACATGCGGTGTTTGGTTTTTCATCCTTGTAATAGTTTGCTGAGAATGATGGTCTCCAGCTTCATCCATGTCCCTACAAAGGACATGAACTCATCCTTTTTTATGGCTGCATAGTATTCCATGGCGAATATGTGCCACATTTTCTTAATCCAGTCTATCATTGATGGACATTTGGGTTGGTTCCAAGTCTTGGCTATTGTGAATAGTGCCACAATAAACATACGTGTGTACGTGTCTTTATAGCAGCATGATTTATAATCCTTTGGGTATATGCCCACTAATGGGATGACTGGGTCAAATAGTATTTCTAGTTCTAGATCCTTGAGGAATTGCCACACTGTCTTCCACAATGGTTAAACTAGTTTACAGTCCCACCAACAGTGTAAAAGCGTTCCTATTTCTCCACATCCTCTCCAGCAGCTGTTGTTTCCTGACTTGTTAATGATCACCACTCTAATTGGTGTGAGATGGTATCTCATTGTGGTTTTGATTTGCATTTCTCTGGTGGCCAGTGATGATGAGCATTTTTTCATGTGTCTGTTGGCTGCATAAATGTCTTCTTTTGAGAAGTATCTGTTCATATCCTTTGCCTACTTTTTGATGGGGTTGTTTGTTTTCTTGTGAATTTGTTTGAGTTCTTTGGAGATTCTGGATATTAGCCCTTTGTCAGATGAGTAGATTGCAAAAATTTTCTCCCATTCTGTAGGTTGCCTGCTCACTCTGATGGTAGTTTCTTTTGCTGTGCAGAAGCTCTTTAGTTTAATTAGATCCCATTTGTCAATGTTGACTTTCGTTGCCATTGCTTTTTGTGTTTTAGACATGAAGTCCTTGCCCATGCCTATGTCCTGAATGGTATTGCCTAAGTTTTCTTCTAGGGCTTTTATGGTTTTAGGTCTAACACTTAAGTCTTTAATCCATCTTGAATTAATTTTTGTATAAGGTGTAAGGAAGGGATCCAGTTTCAGCTTTCTACATCTGGCTAGCCAGTTTTCCCAGCACCATTTATTAAATAGGGAATCCTTTCACCATTTCTTGTTTTTGTCAGGTTTGTCAAAGATCATACGGTTGTAGATGTGTGGTATTATTTCTGAGGGCTCTGTTCTGTTCCATTGGTCTATATCTCTGTTTTGGTACTAGTACCATGCTGTTTCGGTTACCGTAGCCTTGTAGTATAGTTTGAAGTCAGGTAGCGTGACGCCTCCAGCTTTGTTCTTTTGGCTTAGGATTGTCTTGGCAATGTGGGCTCTTTTTTGGTTCCATATGAAATTTAAAGTAGTTTTTTCCAATTCTGTGAAGAAAGTCATTGGTAGCTTGATGGGGATGGCATTGAATCTATAAATTACCTCGGGCAATATGGCCATTTTCATGATACTGATTTTTCCTATCCTATCCATGAGCATGGAATGTTCTTCCATTTGTTTGTATCCTCTTTTATTTCATTGAGCTGTGGTTTGTAGTTCTCCTTGAAGAGGTCCTTCACATCCCTTGTAAGTTGGACTCCTAGGTATTTTATTCTCCTTGAAGAAATTGTGAATGGGAGTTCATTCATGATTTGGCTGTTTGTCTGTTATTGGTGTATAAGAATGCTTGTGATTTTTGCACTTGATTTTGTATCCTGAGACTTTGCTGAAGTCAGTTATCAGCTTAAGGAGATTTTGGGCTGAGATGATGGGGTTTTCTGAATACACAATCGTGTCATCTGCAAACAGGGACAATTTGACTTCCTCTTTCCTAATTGAATACACTTTCTTTCTTTCTCCTGCCTGATTGCCCTAGCCAGAACTTCCAACACTATGTTGAATAGGAGTGGTGAGAGGGGGCATCCCTGTCTTGTGCCAGTTTTCAAAGGGAATGCTTCCAGTTTTTGCCCATTCAGTATGATATTGGTTGTGGGTTTGTCATAAATAGCTCTTATTATTTTGAGATATGTCCCATCAATACCTAATTTATTGAGAGTTTTTAGCATGAAGGGCTGTTGAATTTTGTCAAAGGCCTTTTATCCATCTACTGAGATAATCATGTGGTTTTTGTCTTTGGTTCTGTTTATATGCTAGATTATGTTTATTGATTTGTGTATGTTGAACCAGCCTTGCATCCCAGGGATGAAGTTCACTTGATCATGGTGGATAAGCTTTTTGATGTGCTGCTGGATTCGGTTTGCCAGTATTTTATTGAGCATTTTTGCATCGGTGTTCATTGGGGATATTGGTCTAAAATTCTCTTTTTTTGTTGTGTCTCTGCCAGGCTTTGGTATCAGGATGATGCCAGCCTCATAAAATGAGTGAGGGAGGATTCCTTCTTCTTCTATTGATTGGAATAGTTTCAGAAGGAATGGTACCAGTTCCTCCTTGTACCTCTGGTAGAATTCGGCTGTGAATCCATCGGGTCCTGGACTTTTTTTGGTTGGTAGGCTATTAATTATTGCCTCAATTTCAGAGCCTGCTATTGGTCGATTCAGGGATTCAACTTCTTCCTGGTTTAGTCTTGGGAGGATGTATGTGTCCAGGAATTTATCCATTTCTTCCAGATTTTTTAGTTTATTTGTGTAGAGGTGTTTAAAGTATTATCTGATGGTAGTTTGTATTTCTGTGGTATTGGTGGTGATATCCCCTTTATCATTTTTTATTGCATCTATTTGATTCTTCTCTCTTTTCTTCTTTATTAGTCTTGCTAGTGGTCTATCAATTTTGTTGACCTTTTCAAAAAACCAGCTCCTGGATTCATTGGTTTTTTTAAGGGTTTTTTGTGTCTCTATCTCCTTCAGTTCTGCTCTGATCTTAGTTATTTCTTGCCTTCTGCTAGCTTTTGAATGTGTTTGCTCTTGCTTCTCTAGTTCTTTTAATTGTGATGTTAGGGTGGCAATTTTAGATCTTTCCTGCTTTCTCTTGTGGGCATTTAGTGCTATAAATTTCCCTCTACACACTGCTTTAAATTTGTCTCAGAGATTCTGGTATGTTGTGTCTTTGTTCTCATTGATTTCAAAGAACATATTTATTTCTGCCTTGATTTTGTTGTTTACCCAGTAGTCACTCAGGAGCAGGTTGTTCAGTTTCCATGTAGTTGTGCAGTTTTGATTGAGTTTCTTAATCCTGAGTTCTAGTTTGATTGCACTGTGGTCTGAAAGACAGTTTGTTACAATTTCTGTTCTTTTTTTTTTTTTTTTTTTTTTTTTTTGAGACGGAGTCTTGCTCTGTCGCCCAGGCTGGAGTGCAGTGGCGGGATCTCGGTTCACTGCAAGCTCCGCCTCCCGGGTTCACGCCATTCTCCTGCCTCAGCCGCCCGAGTAGCTGGGACTACAGGCGCCTGCCACCTCGCCCGGCTAGTTTTTTTGTACTTTTTTAGTAGAGACGGGGTTTCACCGTGTTAGCCAGGATGGTCTCGATCTCCTGACCTCTGATCCGCCCGTCTCGGCCTCCCAAAGTGCTGGGATTACAGGCTTGAGCCACCGCCCGGCCAATTTCTGTTCTTTTACATTTGCTGAGGAGTGCTTTACTTCCAACTATGTGGTCAATTTTGGAATAAGTGCAATGTGGTGCTGAGAAGAATGTATATTCTGTTGATTTGGACTGGAAAGTTCTGTAGATGTCTATTAGGTCTGCTTGGTGCAGAGCTGAATTCAATTCCTGGATATCCTTGTTAACTTTCTGTCTTGATCTGTCTAATGTTGATCGTGGTGAGTTAAAGTCTCCCATTACTATTGTGTGGGAGTCTAAGTCTCTTTGTAGGTCTCTAAGGACTTCTTTTATGAATCTGGGTGCTCCTGTAAGGGGTGCAGTACATATATATTTAGGATAGTTAGCTCTTCTTATTGAATTGATCCCTTTACCATTATGAAATGACCTTCTTTGTCTCTTTTGATCTTTGTTGGTTCAAAGTCTATTTTATCAGAGACTAGGATTGCAACCCCTGCCTTGTTTTGTTTTCCATTTGCTTGGTAGATCTTCCTCCATCCCTTAATTTTGAGCCTATGTGTGTCTCTGTGCATGAGATGGGTCTCCTGAATATAGCACACTGATTCAATTTGCCAGTCTGTGTCTTTTAATTGGAGCATTTAGCCCATTAACATTTAAGGTTAATATTGTTATGTGTGAACTTGATCCTGTCATTATGATGTTAGCTGGTTATTTTACTCATTAGCTGATGCAGTTTCTTCCTAGCATCGATGGTCTTTGCAATTTGGCATGTTTTTGCAGTGGCTGGTACCGGTTAATCCTTTCCGAGTTAGTTCTTCCTTCAGGCGCTCTTGTAGGGCCGGCCTGGTGGTGACGAAATCTCTCAGCATTTGCTTGTCTGTAAAGGATTTTATTTCTCCTTCACTTATGAAGCTTAGTTTGACTGGACATGAAATTCTGGGTTGAAAATTCTTTCCTTTAAGAATGTTGAATATTGGCCCCCACTCTCTTCTGGTTTGTAGAGTTTCTGCAGAGAGATCCGCTGTTAGTCTGATGGACTTCTTTTTGTGGGTAACCCGACCTTTCTCTCTGACTGCGCTTAACATTTTTTCCTTCATTTCAACCTTGGTGAATCTGATGATTGGGGTTGCTCTTCTCAAGGAGTATCTTTGTGATGTCTGTATTTCCTGAATTTGAATGTTGGCCTGCCTTGCTAGGTTGTGGAAGTTCTCCTGGATAATATCATGCAGAGTGTTTTCCAACTTGGTTCCATTCTCCCCGTCACTTTCAGGTACACCAGTCAGACATAGATTTGGTCTTTTCACATAGTCCCATATTTCTTGGAGGCTTTGTTCATTTCTTTTTACTCTTTTTTATCTAAACTTCTCTTCTCACTTCATTTCATTCATTTGATCTTCAATCACTGATACCCTTTCTTCCAGTTGATTGAATTGGCTACTGAAGCTTGTGCATGTGTCACGTAGTTCTCGTGCCAGGGTTTTCAGCTCCATCGGGTCATTTAAGGACTTCTCTACACTGGTTATTCTAGTTAGCCATTCGTCTAATCTTTTTTCAAGGTTTTTAGCTTCTCTGTGACGGGTTCAAACTTCCTCCTTTAGCTCGGAGAAGTTTGATCGTCTGAAGCCTTCTTCTCTCAACTTGTCAAAGTCATTCTCCATCCAGCTTTGTTCTTTTGGTGGTGAGGAGCTGCTTTCCTTTGGAGGGGGAGAGGCACTCTGATTTTTAGAATTTTCAGCTTTTCTGCTCTATTTTTTCCCCATCTTTGTGGTTTTATCTACGTTTGGTCTTTGATGATGGTGACATACAGATGGGGTTTTGGTGTGGATGTCCTTTCTCTTTGTTAGTTTTCCTTCTAACAGTCAGGAACCTCAGCTGCAGGTCTGTTGGAGTCTGCTGGAGGTCCACTCCAGACCCTGTGTGCCTGGGTTTCAGCAGCAGAGGCTGCAGAACAGCGAATATTGCTGAACAGCAAATGTTGCTGCCTGATTGTTCCTCTGGAAGCTTCGTCTCAGATGGGTACCTGGCAGTATGAGGTGTCATTCTGCCCCTACTGGGGGGTGCCTCCCAGTTAGGCTACTTGGGGGTCAGGGACCCACTTGAGGAGGCAGTCTGTCCGTTCTCAGATCTCAAACTCCATGCTGGCAGAACGACTACTCTCTTCAAAGCTGTCAGAAGGGGACATTTAAGTCTGTAGAGGTTTCTGCTGCCTTTTGATAGGCTATGCCCTGCCCCTAGAAGTGGAGTCTACAGAGGCAGGCAGGCCTCCTTGAGCTGCAGTGGGCTCCACCCACTTCAAGCTTCCTGGCCGCTTTGTTTACCTACTGCAGCCTCAGCAATGGCGGGTGCCCCTCCCCCAGCCTCGCTGCCACCTTGCAGTTCGATCTCAGACTGCTGTGCTAGCAGCGGGACCCTCCAAGCCAGGTGCATGATATAATCTCCTGGTGTGCCATTTGCTAAGACCGTTGGACAAGTGCAGTATTAGGGTGGGAGTGATCTGATTTTCCAGGTGCCCTCTGTTACTACTTCCCTTGGCTAGGAAACAGAATTACCTGACCCCCTGTGCTTCCCAGGTGAGGTGATGCCTTGCCCTGCTTCAGCTCATGCTCCGTGGGCTGCACCCACTGTCCTGCCCACACTGTCCAACAAGCCCCAGTGAGATGAACCCAGTACCTCAGTTGGAAATGCAAAAATCACCTGTCTTCTGTGTTGCTCACGCTTGGAGCTGTAGCCTGGAACTGTTCCTATTTGGCCATCTTGGAACCGCCCCTAATTCATTTAATTCTTATAACACTCCTATATGATTAACTTATTTAGTGCTTATAATACTCCTATAAGATTAACTCATTCATTCTTTATAACAACCCTATATTATTCCCATTTTCCAGATACGGAAAATGAGGCACTAAGAGGTCATGTCACTTGCTCAAGGCCATGCAATAAGGAAGGGAAAAAACTGGGGACCTCAACCTAAATCGTGGGCTCCAGAATCCACGCACATCCCGAGTACACTCTACCGCTCTGTTGAAAGAGAACTCTGCTCAGCAATTCTGCCAGCTCGTATCTTCTATTCCAGGGAAGATAATATTTTCTCAATTAAAATAAAGCAAAACAAACAAACATACTATGCCTAAAGCCTAACTCTAGTAATTCAGAATTAAGTTGCAATTTGAGTCATTTTTTAAAAAATCTATTTTATCTTGAATAACTTTATTTCTGCACCAATACATTTTTTGACAGTTTTCCTGCTATTCTTGCCATCACTTATTAAACTGGCTTGTTTGAAAATGTTTCAAATCTAGAGAACGCAATTATAGTGCAAACCTGATTGACATGGTAAATGGAGAACATCAGCTGTTGGCACCTTTTGGTATGTAGGGATGGATGTGTTTAATTGGGCTTGAAATTCCTCAAACTCAGTCTCATGATGCTGGTTATTAAGTAGCCAAAGGGTGCAGCTGGGCGGTCTCAGTGAAAGATCTTTTTAATGAAATATTTGTATGGCAAGAAATTTTTTTTATTCCAACTTTTCTGACATCGTTCCTTTGATTTTTACAAATTAAAACAAAAACAAAATAAAAATTCCTGAGCAAGTGAAGGCCTATAACTCCACCAAAGTATGCTTTGAGGGAAAACACATATTCCCTGCAGATGTAGGCAGGAAAAAGTGGCACACTTTCCTTTAATTTTAGGAGCACTCGAAATGTAAAGAAAGGAAAATACAGTGGCTACATTCATAGATTCACCGAATTTTAGTGCTGGAAGGAAGAGGAATGATCTTGTGGTTCAAGTACCACATATTAAAGATGTCTGTTAAACTAAATCAAAACATCTTAGGCTGGCTTGAAACGTCTTCCATGACCTGACCCCTAATCTATAAGAATATTCTTCTAATATGTCTCTAACATGCCTTTGAACATCAGCCTAACTAGAATATAAACGTACCTTCTTTTTTTTTTTTTGAGACAGAGTCTTGCTTTGTCTCCCAGGCTGGAGTGCAGTGGTATGATCTCGGCTCACTGCAACCTCTGCCTCCCGGGTTTAAGCGATTCTCATGTCTCAGCTTCTTGGGTATCTGGGATTACAAGCACCCACCACTACACCCAGTTAATTATTGTATTTCTTTTTTAGTAGAAACGAGATTTCACCATGTTGGCCAGGGTGGTCTCAAACTCCTGACCTCAAATGATTCGCCTGCCTTGGTCTCCCAAAGTGCTGGGATTACAGGCATAAGCCACCCCACCCAGCCTTCTTTTTTTCTTTTAATAAATACATATTAAGTACTCTCTATGTGTTAGACACTGAACTGGGGTCTAGGACTCTACACAGGAGTATGATAAAATTTCTCTTCTTAAGGAATTATCCTTTTAGTGGAGAGACAAACATCAATAGTTGAAATGCAGTACCTAACAGCCTGCAAAGGGAGGGGTGGCTTTACACAGGAGATGAGAAGCCTTAAAGAAGGATTTGCTGGGAGCTCACCAAGTGGTGAAAAAGACTGCAGCCCAGTAAGGCAAACGAGCATCCCAAAGAGCATCCTGTAAGTTGTTAGCATCCCCAAAGACAAACGTGTGAAATGGTATGGTATATATTTCGGGAACTTTAAATAACGTATGAGTGAATCCAGGTGAAGGGAGGATGGTAATCCAAGTTGGAAAGGAAAGTAGGGGCTCATCCTAAAGGGCCATGAGCTCTGTGCTGAACAATTGGGCTCCTTCCTCCAGGGATAAGGAGGAGATTCAAGCCAGACAGTGACATGTGGGAGTTGCGCTAAAAGATGTTCTGGCAGCTGGGGAATGGACTAGAACAGGGCTAAAGCAGAGGCCGGGGGGCCAATGAGAGCCTCTCAGGATAGTCTTTGGGAGCAGCGAGCAGGGCCTGAAACAAAACTGCGGTAGTTGTGATGGAACTAGAGAAAGAATTGAAAAATAGTAAAATGTACAGAGACGGGGGTGCTCTGTGTTTGCCTTACATTTTTCTGCAACTGTCACCTAAGTGATGCAATCTTTCTGTCTCTGTGGGTGGGAATCCTACCCATATTCTAAGATCTCATCAAAATGGTCCCTCCTTCTGAAGCCGCTACTCCTACCCCTCAGCTTAGGGGTCTCTCTCTTAATGGAGCTTTTGGAGCAACTTCCTTGTCTTTCCCTTAAGGCATTTCACACTTTCTGCCCTTTATTACAGCTTCGTATATAAAAACATCATTCTTTCTGGATTTCTCAACAGTATGGAAAAATGTCTTGAGATCTTTTGTATCCCTCATGACTGCTCCCCACCATTTAATCTTATATGGATTGTGCTCACTCCCTAAATATTTTAAATGAATGAATTAGGAAACTGACATTCAGAAAAGCTAGATGATTTGTGCAAGTGATGTGGCTTACAGCTACTTTGAGTCATGTCAGGGCTACATCAGGAACCCAGGTATCCTGACTTCTAACGCAAAGCTCCGTCAGTGATGTAACCCTGGACCTGTCTACCTGGCTGAACACATGGCCCCAGCAGTAAGCAGCTCCTTGTTTCGTGTGCTTTATCACTCTCTAACAACTGCAGAGGAGGAACCGTACCTAAGCCAATGCTCAAAACTTAGACAGAAATCAGGACCTCAGCAGCAGCAATGTACATTCTGCCCTAGGGAGCCGGCAGCTGGAAGCAGAGCGCACAAAAGCAAGCGTTTCTGGCACCTACTGTAGGAAACATGTTGCTATTTTCAGCGGTGCAGCCTGTCCCTCTTGGTCCCTTTCCCTCATGCCTTCCTAGACAGACATCCATGGGAAATCAATCAAGGCCTTAACACCATGACACAGAGCCTGCTGTCACAGCCATGCCAGTCTGGCAGGCAGCAAGCATCTGGGAGCCAGCAGGTCCAGAAAAGTCTGGGCTGGACAGTTCAGAAAGCAACTTGCTTTTGAGAGGAAATCCCCAAGCCAGCTGTGGTATCCCTACCCGATGCTTATAGGCCAAATGGTTTCTGCCTCTGGTCGAAGTGCCAATGGCACAAAGGCCCCTCCTGCTGCTATCAAGGGCCCCTTTCTGCTGATTTATAATGAAAACCACATTATGAACAAGTGTTTTATTTATGGGAAAATTTTATTGGCATTTCTGTAGACACTACATTTGGAGGCTAATCCAGAGCCACCAAAGGCCAGGTGGGTGAGCAGGGTGCTATCATAGTTACTCAAAGATTCCAGGTCTCACTCTAGCTCTCCACGCTCCATGTCAACTCTCCCATAGCTCTCAGAGCCTGCATTTCTTTCCTTCCCTCTTTCCTATTCCCTCCCTCTTGGGTCAGGATCAGTCTATACCTCGCTTTTTCCTAGCCTGGCTTAGGAGAAACTAGTTCTAGGAGATGCTAGTAAGAATAAGAACCTCATGCACAAATACATTTATTGTCTAACCAAATTAAACTAGTTTTGGGTGTTTTCTAATTTCACTTCGGGATGCCTCAAAGCTTTTGATGTCCTAAGACTTCCCATGAATTTCCGAGAAACAGATTAGGCAAGCAGTTTCTGTGCATGTGGCTTCTACAGCTAGTTAGGGTCAGGTCAGGGCCACTTCTCTGACCAGGACCCCTTGCTGTCTGGCACTGTGGATATATTCTAAAACTCTGGTTCCCAGGAGCACATTCTGGAAAGCAGACTGAAGCCAAATACCAGAAAGTATGTTTTTAAGTTTCTTTTCTGGTATGATACAGCTTCGAATCAAATGAATAGATAAGCTTGCAGTGAAAGAATGAAGACAGGTGTGTGTGTGCGTATGTGTATGTGTGTGTGTATGCATGCATTTTTTCATGTGCTCACCCATGTGGGTTTCAGTGTATGTTTCTAGGTGCAGGATCATACTTGGCAACATGTTTTTGAATTTAAAAAAAGATGTGTGAAGATAAAGCAATCAGATTTTCTTCTGTGACCCACTACTAGGTTGATATAAAAAGAAGAGATCTAAAGGTATTTTGAATGACATTGTAATCGGAATAAAGATGCAGCTGTATAAAGTGATTACTAAGGATAGCATTTATTTGGATGTGCCAATTAGGATGTATTTACTAAAATCAAGATGCATTATTTATGTGCATACCCTGTATGGGTTTGTGTACCCACATAAGTCTCACGTGAGTCATGGTCCGGAAAGGGATTCTGAGGATGAAATAATTTTATTAAAATGAGTTTCAAGAATAAGAGGAGCAAGACTGTCTGGGTTGCTAGAGGAAGACAGGCCACTTTCTGAATGAGAACCAACATTTCTGTTACATCTTGTTTACTATGGTAGGCGGGAAAAAAGGCCCCTCAAACTTCTTTGCCCTAGTCCCCAGAACCTGTGAATATGTTACCTAATGTGGCAAAAGGGAATTTGCAAATGTGACTTAGTTGAGGATTTGGGAGTTATCTAGGGAGATCATCTATGATTAGCCTGAATGTAATCACATAGGTCCTGAAGAGAACCTTTCCTGGCTGTGGTCAGAGAGAAGTGACTATGGCAGAAAAAGGCCAGAGAGACGCAACATTGCTGCCTTTGCAGATGCAGGCAGACCATGAGCCAAGGACTATGGGAGGCCTTTAGCAGCTAGAAAAGGCCAGGAAAGAGATTCTCTCCTCTAGCCTCCGGAAAGGAAATACCGACACCTTCCCTTTAACTCAGTGAGATCTGCGCCAGACTGCTGACCTGCGGAACTGTAAGATAACAAATTTGTGTTGTTTTAAGCCACTGAGATTGTGGCAATTTGTTAAGTGGTAACAGGAATCTAATTCACTAGATGCTTCCATCCTCATCCATCGGATTTCACTGCTGCACACATTCTTAGTGCGTTTGCAGTCGTACACATCTTTGCATTTTTCAATGTTTTAGTTTATAGATGCAGGCTTAGCAATTCACAGATAAATATCAGAATGCTGACTAACATCTAAACCTAGAAGGAACAACTTGCATGTCACCAGAAGATGCCAAGCATGTCCCCAGAGGCCGTGTAATACAATGACCTCATTTTACAGATGAAGAAACAGGCCCAGATGTGTTCATTTGTTTTTCTTCCACCTTATCCCTTCCCCTCCCACTGATCACATTTAAACACCAACCTAACAGACTAGAAGAACAAAAATCAGAGTTAAAGAGTTCTGTTCCTTATGTTTTCACTTATAACACCTCTCACTTATGTGTGAGTGTGTGTTTTAATGGGAAATTCTGTCTTGTAGAATTTAGAAGACAAAAATCTAATCTTACGTTCATTAAACCTTGAATTTCCCAAGCTTTGTATTTTTCCCTTTGGGAACCCTGCTTGATTAACACATAGCTGTTGTGCCCAACCTCTGGAGAGATGATATTGAGCTTACTTAGCCAAATGCAGAATAGCAAGCAACAGAAACATAAGCAAAAGCATGACAGATTATTCCCTGTTAGGACCATTTATCTTTAGCCATGACATATGCACAATCTGATCTTCATCTTTATCCTAGAAGCTTTTTTGATTTCCTTTATGAATTTCCATAGAGAACAGTGCTGAATAAACATTTCTGACTAGCAGAGAGGCTGGTAAATTTAAACACATAAATAAACGTGATGACTGGGCATTCATTCTGAGCAACTACGGCTGCATACTCACGGGTGGTCCCAGGGCGCCTTGTGGTCCCATGCTTCCTGTGATTCCTGGGACTCCAGGGGCCCCAGGGATGCCCTAGAAGAGAGGTAGGAAAATGGAACAAAGTCAGGAATCACACATTCTCATCAATGACAGCCAACTTTTAAGCAAGCGTAACAAATACACACCATGATAGCTTCCCTCCCCCTCATCACCGGGACCTCATTCCTGTTCCCAATTGCCCAAAATGGAGGGAAGACTTTTTTTTAGTCTCCTCACTATATGTCAGGTGTGGTTCTTTCAAATTCAAGCCTTACTTGTGATTTAATAAAAGCTAAATCAATGCAGGTGATCTTCTGGCAAAATGACTCTGAGATAGAATAGTCGGGCAATAGGGATACATTATCTTTCTAAAAAGTTTTAAGAAGAATTCTCTACCAAGGGATGAGTTGTTACACTATAGTGAAGGTGGTTGCTGAGTAAAAGATCTGGCAAGAGAAAACCTCTCAAAGGAAATGAAATGCTTTAAAACAGAGTGTGTTCCAGCAGTTTCTGGAAAGGCTTACTATTGGCCCTGGTGGTCCTGGAGGTCCCGAGGATCCATCCTTTCCTGGAAAGCCCTGGTGAAAAGAAACACAGTGTGTCAGCTAAGCAGATACTTTACATGGCTTTCAGAATGGGCTCATCTAACTCCTTTTCACGTTTGGGGGTCGAGTCCTGCTGCTTGCTCTGGACTACCAAGGATTCACTGCCTTTAAACTCTTCATGGAAATTGTTTTTGGCAAGGTGTTTGTGTCTGTTGGCGCCATTAAATTGTTCAGTGCAAGAATTTTAGGTGTAAGAAATGCCACTTACAAACTTAAACAGGAACTTGCTTCCAAAAAGTGCTTTTACTAAACTAAGCATAGCAAATGCGAAGAGGATCCATTCTTGGTCATTAATGAGCAGATGAAAAGATGAATTAGTGTCTTTCATGACCTAAGAGAGTCTTGGGCAGGGAATCTCTATCAGAGGGATCTGTCTTTCATTAGGAGTACTGCAATATCTGAAAGTCTGCAACTTCACGAGTAAGCTGGAGAAGATTTGGGAGGATTTCCTGTGGCAATGACTGAGCTTTGACTACTGGACAGATTTACTGTGGGCTTACAAATGAGCACGTGTTTGCGCCTCATTCCCTGGTGGAAGGATTTAAGGCAGAAAGCAAGTGATGTTCTTTATAAAAACGTCTTCCTAAATTACAGAATATATATGTATATGTGTTTTTTTTATGTTAAGTGTTAAAAAAACTGTAAGAGCTGGGATGACTTACTCCTAAATGTTTATAGCTCTTAATTTTGAATGCTGGCCTTTCCAAAGCAGTTAATTTAAGGGAGAATCTTCAATCTAAATTTTATCATATTCATAAAATTTCATAAAATATTTTTCCAAACACTACCTGTTACTACAAGGAGAAGCTGAATTTTCACCACGGAATTGATGTCCCATTGGAATAATTATTTTCCATCTCAAACTAACTCAAACCTCTCCTGGCATCTTTGCAGACTCTCCCAACTCCCTTTCTGACATTCTTGCCACTTTTCCAGTGAGCCGTCTTTTCCACTTATTTTACCACGAAAATCCATCCTTTTTGTTTTTTTTCTTTTTTGAGACAGAGTTTTGTTCTTGTTGCCCAGGCTGGAGTGCAATGGCGCAACCTCAGCTCACCGCAACCTCCCCCTCCCAGGCTCAAGCGATTCTCCTGCCTCAGCCTCCGAAGTAGCTGGGATGACAGACATGAGCCACCACGCCCAGCAAATTTTGTATTTTTAGTAGAATGGGGTTTTTCTATGTTGGTCAGACTCGTCTCAATCTCCCGACCTCAGGTGATCCGCCTGCCTCAGCCTCCCAAAGTGCTGGGATTACAGGCATGAGCCACTGTGCCCAGCAGAAAATGCATCTTTTAGGTCTGTCCAGACTCACATTATGTCTCCCTACCTCAAGGTGTCAAATGAAAGACAGCAATGATAAGGCTGAGGGAGAGGAAATGGTGTGCGAGTTAGGAGAGTGTGAGAGGTGGTGCCAAGGCAGGGTGATATGGTTTGGCTGTGTCCCCACCCAAATCTCATCTTAAATTGTAGCTCCAATAATTCCCACATGTCATGAGAGGGACATGGTGGGAGGTAATTGAATCATAGGGGTGAGTCTTTCCCATGATATTCTCATGATAGTGAACAAGTCTCACGAGATCTGATGGTTTTATAAATGGAGTTCGCCTGCACATGCTCTCTTGCCTGCTGTCATTTAAGACATCACTTTCCTCCTCCTTTGCCTTCTGCCATGATTGTGAGGTTTCCCCAGCCATGTGAAACTCTAAGTCAGTTAAACCTCTTTCCTTTATAAATTACCCAGTCTCGGGTATGTCTTTATTAGCAGCATGAGAAGAATAATACACCGGGGTAGGATGAGTGTGGAGGAGAAACACTGGTCAGTAAGGCCCTTCGCCACACTCTCAACCTCAGAATGCTAGCGAGTCAGAAACCAGATAAGGCAGAGGATGCATGGGCTCACCAATATTTGTGATTTTCCTTTCCTGCCTAGGCACATTGCTTAGCTGTTTTGCACTCTCTCTGCAATTACGCTGGAGCCACATGGCTGAGGTCTGGCCACTGAAAAGGGGCTAGTTTCAGGGGGCTAGTATGAGTTTTAGCTCATAAAAATTTCCAGTGGGTGATTCTGTGCTTTATTTTCTCACTCTGGAGCAAACTTAAAGCCCAAAGGTTGAAGGTAAGAGTGTTCCAAGATGAAAAGACCCTGAGTTCCTAAATGACTGTGTGGGGCAGAGACTCCCTATCCACCACTCCTCCACCCACCCTTGCTGACAGCTCTGGATTGTGAACAAGTAATCAACTTTCATTCTATTTCATTTTATTGCATTAAACCACTGAGATTTTAGGGTTGTTTATTATAATTGCTGTCCAATCCTGATGCATAAGTTAGTATTTTTATTTTTACTACTACTTATATTCTTTCACTTCAGCCAAAAATATTAGTGTTGATAAACCCTGATACAGATTACATTACACACACATACACAGGTCCTTAGACCTGCTAACTAAACAATAAAAATTAATGCTGATATCAGTTGAAATAAACTCTTTTATTTTATTTTTTTTAAGACAGTCTTACTCTGCCACCCAGGCTGGAGTGCAGTGGCACAATCATGACTCACCTTTGCCTTGACCTCCTGGGTGCAAGTGATTCACCCACCTCAGCCTCCCACGTGGCTGGGACTATAGCCATGTGCTACTATGCCACCCCTATGATTCAATTACCTCCCACTGCGTCCCTCTCATGACATGTGGGAATTATTGGAGCTACAATTTAAGATGAGATTTGGGTGGGGACACAGCCAAAACATACTAATTTTTGTATGTTTTGTAGAGATGGGGTTTTGTCACATTGCTCAGGCTGGTCTCAGACTCCTAGGCTCAAGTAATCTGCACGCCTTAACTCTCCAAAATGCTGGGATCAAAGGCATGAGCATTGCACCCAGTCAATAAATTATTTTAAATGGAGTTTAAATGTAGCATGTCCAGGAAGAAGGACAAACATCAATCAAAATATGTGATGGATGAACAGGACATTAGAACTCATCCATTTCAACTCCTTCATACTACAAGTGAGAAAACCTGGGGCCAAGAGGGAGTTGAAAGAAAACCTAACTAATTTTTTCAAATAAGTTTATAATAATATATTCTTATTTCTGAGATGAAGTTCTTAGAAAAATGGACCCTGGGCACATATTCACTAACTTAAGGAGACATTTTCAAAAAGTCATCTTTTACTTCCTGCTTTAAAACTCTTCCAGCACTGGATAGGGAGTGAACATGCACGCATGTGTGAGCCCACAGAGGACCTGTGGCCAACGCAATCGCCCAGCAACCAAAACTGCAGTGTTACTGCAGGAGTTCTCCCCGAGTCACTGCCAGGCTGTGTCCAGAGGGGAAACATTCCAAAAACAAGTGAGGGGAAACTTTTCCACAGAAGGAGGCAAGCTGCAGAAAAGAAACTGCAGAAAATTGCATTGTTCCAAGGAAGAACAGCAGGAAATAACACATTTATTCCCCTCTCCCAATCAGATGAGAAGGAGTTTAAAAAACAATCTGTCAGTGTTCTCATCTATGACACTGGAAGGGTACTCTTGTGAAGGGGTTTGAATTCACTTGATTTATGGACATGATGTGCATATCATCTGGAAGGATGAATGAAATGTTGCTCCTACATATGAGCTTAATTTGGTGAAAGGGCTAGTGCTTCAGTGTGATCAAACCAAAAGTGGAGGCTGTAGCTGGGTGTGGTGGCTCACTCCTGTAATCCCAGCATGTTGGGAGGTTGAGGCAAAAGAATCACTTGAGCCAGGAGTTCAAGACTAGCCTGGGCAACATAGAGACACCCCTATCTCTACAAAAAAAAAAAAAAAAAAAATTAAAATCAAAAAGAAAATAACTCCGTATGGTGGCTTGCGCCTGTAGTCCCAGCTACTCTGGAGGATTGCTTGAGCCCAGAAGGTTGAAACTTCAGTGAGCTGTGATCACACCACTACACTCCAGTCTGGGTGATAGAGTGAGACCCTTTCTCAAAAAATAAATAAATAAAGCAGAGACTGGATAAGACGTTTGTTTGCTTTAAGTTCTACCTAAAGAGTATCCTCAAAAGTTGGAATTTCTTCTTTCTCTCCTTCTTTTGAGGGCAGAAAATTATGTTTTATTCACTGCTACATTCCTAAAACTTTCTTAAAACATTGCTGACACAAAATAGGTACTGCACGTGACCAGCTGCAGTGGCTCATGCCTGTAATCCCAGCACTTTGGGAGACTGAGGTGGGCAGATGACCTGAGGTCAGGAGTTCGAGACCAGCCTGGCCAACATGGTGAAACCCTGTCTCTACTAAAAATACAAAACTTAGCCAGGTGTGGTGGCTCATGCCTGTAATCCCAGCTACTTGGGAGGCTGAGGCACGAGAATCACTTGGACCTGGGAGGTGGAGGTTGCAGTGAGCCAAGATTGCACCATTGCATTCCAGTGGGTGACAAAGCAAGACTCCATGTCAAAAAAAAAAAAAAAGTACTGCACTAATAAATACTTAATTTGAGTAAAATTGAGACTCCTCTACTTATCATGTTGAATAAGTAAGCGTGAATCACAAGTAGAATGTGTCTGGAAATGTATAGGGTGAGGGGAATGCTGGTGTCATTCTCCTTGCTCTTGAACCCTCTGCAAGCATGTCGAAAAGACATCAGGAGTCATCCTACTCTCAGAAGCTGAAATTTCATTTTAGTAAAAGCTTAGGGTTAGGATCCTAGAAGCAGACCCAGATCCTTGTGTATTTGACTTATTGCAGGAGTGTTCTTGGAAGAAACCCGTAAGGTAGTGAAGGAAGTTGGGTAGGGGCAGGGAAGAGGTTAGGTAGAGTAGTGAGTTATCTAAACTTCTGCCTGATCCCATGGGGAGCTCTGGAGTGTGAATTACACATCAGAGTTGACTCACAGTAAGAGTCTATGAACCAAATCAGTTAGTCATTGACTGAGGGCCAAGGTAACATTTCCAAGGGCAATTTTCTGGAGAAGGGGACAATTATGAGTTGTTATCAGTCAGCACCATAGCAGCTAGTGATGTAGTTCACCTGCCAGGTAAAAGGGATCCAATCAGGGCACCAACAGCATCAACTACAATGCATTTTATTCTGGCACTTTTTTTCATGAACAACTAAACACTTTTAGATACAATGGTTCAAGAACAAAGAACAAATTTGTTCAAGAATAAAGGTGGGTTTTGTTTTTGTTTCTGTTTTTTGAGATGGAGTCTCACTCACTCTGTTGCTCAGGCTGGAGTGCAGCGATACAATCTCAGCTCACGGCAATTTCCGCCTCCCAGGTTCAAGAAATTCTCCTGCCTCGGTCTCCTGAGTGGCTGGTATTACAGACATGCACCACCGCACCCAGCTAATTTTTGTATTTTTTTTGTAGAGACAGGATTTCACCATGTTGGTCAGGCGGGTCTTGAACTCCTGACCTTAAGTGATCCATCTGCCTTGGCCTCCCAAAGTGCTGGGATTACAGGCATGAACTACTGCACCCAACCAAGAACAAAAGTGTTTTTAACATTACTGTAAGTTATCTGTTTGCATTGTCTCAAATTAAATTTTTCTTATAAATTGTGATAACTAAAAGGATATTAGCCTTAACACCATTTCAAAAACACAAAGCCATTTTTCCTAAAATTTCTTCTTAACCCTAGAAAATTAAAGATCTTCACATTTTCCATCTCAAAATAGTTTTATTTTTAAACTCTTAAATGACACCAGTAAACCTACCTTTGAAAGAGTTTTCATTTGCAAGCCTTGCATTTGTCATATTATCCAGAAATATCTGTACAGGTAGCACATGCTAGGGATTCTGCTAGGCTCTAGGTAAACAATGATGAACAAGACAGCCCCTCTTCTAAGAGTTTACAGTTTTGAGGATAGTCAAACAATGAAAAGAAACCAACAATGTGTTATACTGAGAGACTATAGAGTTCCAATGAGAACATGTAGGAAGCGCACCTAACCCAGGCTTGGGGACAGAGACATTTTCACAGAAGAGGTGGAATTTAAGTCAAGTAATCAGAATGGTTGGGTCCATGGCATGAGTCTCCCTGTTCACACACCACTGCATGTTACAGCTCTCACTGGCAAGCCAGTCAACTCTTAAAAAGGCAGAGTTCAGGCCCTTCTTCTCACATCTTCATTTCAGGGTGAGCAGCAGTAGCAGAAGCTTTTTATATAAAAGCAATAAACTTGGTGAAAAGAAAAATTTTGTAAGGTATCTGCATTTTGTAGGGTAAATTAATGGGCAAATTCTAGCTTTGTCATTCAGCTTAACTATAATCAGAGCTCATTGAATGATCTTCAACTACTGACAGCTAAAAAAGTGCTTGCATGTCCCCAAACCTTTCTATATGTATAAATTTTCCATTTTACACCAGGGAGCTAATCTAAGAAGATGTGTGTTTAGGGATTAAGCATCCTCATATAAAACAGAACACTTGGCCAGGTGCGGTGGCTCATGCCTGTAATCCTAGCACTTTGGGAGGCCGAGGAGGGTGGATCACTGAGGGGTTCGGGACCAGCCTGACCAACATGGCGAAGCCCCATCTCTACTAAAAATACAAAAACTAGCCGGGCATGGTAGCTCACACCTGTAAGCCCAGATTCTCAAATGGCCGAGGCAGGAGAATCGCTTGAAGCCAGGAGGTGGAGGTTGCAGTGAGCCAAGATCACACCACTGCACTCCAGCCTGGGAGACAGAGTGAGACTCTGTCTCAAAAACAAACAAACAAACAGCAGAACATTTAATTAAGCAATGTACAGTGAATATTAGGAAATAGAAGGTTAAACAATAAGCATAATACGTGAATTCACTTAGGCTAACTTTTTTTTAAAATGCATGAAATCAGTCACCCACAGACAGGGATTTTTTAAAATAACATGAATAGCTCTAGGCATTTTTCCTTTTTAATATTCCTACCTCAAAATATTAATATGCACCCATAGTCCACATTAAAAATAATTCTTGCTATAAAAACTTGAAAGGATTTTTATAATTTGCTTTTAAAAACATTTACCAATGAGCAACTTATTAAGTTATGGTTGGCTATGATTTATCAGCAAAAGTATACCTAACCCACAATCTGCTTTCAAAATCACTAATATTTGAATAAACACTAAATTTAACTATGGCTGAAATTGGCAAAGCATATTTTTATATAGACATTTAATTAAACACTTCTCAATTTCCATTTTTGCAGTTTTCTTTTCCATACTATAGAACAAATATATGTGCTTTTTTTCAAGTTTCTAAACATTTTTCGGTAGGCTCTTTAAAAGTTTGTAGTTTGTAGGTACTATGCCCATGGTCTCTCAAAAACTGACCTGTCCATAAATACTGTTGCAATTGAAAATCAAGTCAGAAGGGAGAATACTTGTTTCTGTAGCCAGCAGAAATACTGCTTAGAACTAGCGACTCAATTATAATATTCTTCATTCATTCATTCTTTGAAGCAGACAATGGTAGGTCATGATACTAACCTTAAGATTCTGGCCAATCATTAAGGTCATTCAACTGACGCTATACCCTCGGGTAGAGTGGGGTCTGTAAGCAGCTGGCAACAGATGAATTTGTTGAAAGGGGCCAGGCTCAAGCAGTCAGGGTTAGAGAAATGCTTCTTGAAGAAACCCCTGTTGCACCATTTCAACCCTGTGGCATGCTCTGGACTTCTGTAAGCAGACTAGTGTGGCAGCTAGCCATAAGAAATAAGGCTGCTACTTGCAGCAAAGGATTAAGACCAACCACCAGATTAAGAGGCCAAGCAACTAGAAGCCACACACCCTGCAAACACTGTCCCAGGCTAGAGATCCAGGATCAATCCTTGTGTTGGGTCACATGGGGAAATTTTCAGTAACACAAACTTGCACACACACACACTAAAAATGTATATGTATATATGCACAGATAAACATATACATCTATTTATATGTTATATATACACATATACTATTTTTATTTCATTTATTTATTCATTTATTTTTAAATTTTTTTTTAGGTTCAGGGGTACATGTGCTGGTTTGTTATACAGGTAAATTGCATATCACAGGGGTCTGTTGTATAGATTATTTTGCTACCCTGGTTTGTTATACAGGTAAATTGCATATCACAGGGGTCTGTTGTATAGATTATTTTGCTACCCAGGTAATAAGCATAGTACCTAATATGTAGTTTTTTGATCCTTCTCCTCTCTCCCTCTACCCTCAAGTAGGTCCCAGTGTCCATTGTTCCCTTCTTTGTGTCCACATGTACTCAATGTTTAGCTCCCACTTATAAGTGAGACTATGTGGTATTTGGTTTTCTATTCCTGTGTTAGTTTACCCAGGATAATGGCCTCTGGATCCATCCATGTTGCTTAAAAGGAACTATCTCATTCTTATAGCCAAGGCAATCCTAAGCAAAAAGAACAAAGCTGGAGGCGTCACACTTCATGACTTCAAACTGTACTACAGAGGTACGGTAACCAAAAGAACATGATACTGGTACAAGAGCAGACACATAGACCAATGGAGCAGAAGAGAGAACCCAGAAATAAGACCACACACCAATAACTATCTGATCTTTGAGAAACCTGACAAAAACAAGCAATGGGGAAATGACTCCATTTTCAATAAATGGTGCTGGGATAACTGGCCAACTATATGAAGAAGATTGAAACTGGACCCTTTCCTTATACCATATTATACAAATATTAACTCAAGATGGATTAAAAACTTAAATGTAAAACCCAAAACTATAAAAACTCTGGAAGACAACCTAGGCAATACCATTCAGGACATAAGCATGGGCAAAGATTTCATGACAAAGCTGCCAAAAACAACTGCAACAAAAGCAAAAATTGACAAACGGGCTCTAATTATACTAAAGAGCTTCTGTACAGCAAAAGAAACTATCAACAGAATAAAAAGACAACTTACAGAATGGGAGAAAAATTTTGCAAACTATGCATCTGACAAAGACCTAATATCCAGCATCTCTAAGGGACTTAAACAAACTTACAAGGAAAAAAAAAAAAAACTCCATTAAAAAGTAGGCAAAGGATATGAACAGACATTTCTCAAAAGAAGACATACATGCAGCCAACAATCATATATAAAAAAAAGCTCAACATCACTAATCATTAAAGAAATGCAAATCAAAACCCCAATGAGATGTCATCTCACACCAGTCAGAATGCCTATTATTAAAAAGTTAAAAACAAAACAAAACAAAACAAAGACAGATGCTGGTGAAGTTGTGGAAGAAAAGGAATGCTTTTACACTATTGGTGGGAGTGTAAACTAGTTCAACCATTGTGGAAGGCAGTGTGGTGATTCCTTAAAGACCTAAAGACAGAATTACCATTCAATCTCGCAATCCCATTACTGGGCACATGCCCAAAGGAGTATAAACTGTTCTATTATAAAGACACATGCATGTGTAGGTTCACTGTGGCACTATTCACAATAGCAAAGACATGGAATCAACCTAAATCCCCATCAATGATAGACTGGATAAAGAAAATGTAGTATGTATACACCACAGAATACCATGCAGCCACAAAAAAGAATAAGAGCATGTCCTTTGCAAGGACATGGATGGAGCTGGAGGGCATTATTCGTAGCAAACTTATGCAGGAATAGAAAAACCAGATTCTGCATGTTCTCACTTATAAGTGGGAGCTAAATGATGAGAACACACAGACACATAAAAGGAAACAACCCATACTGGGACCTATCAGTGGGTGAAGGATGGCAGGTGGGAGAGAATCAGAAAAAATAATTGATGTATACTAGGTTTAACAGCTTAACACTTGGGTGATGAAATAATTTGTACAATCAACCCGCATGTCACATATTTACCTATGTAACAAACCTGCATATCTTGCACATGTACCACACATACTATTTTATTTTTATTTTAAGTTCCAGGGTGCATATGCAGGATGTGCAGGTTTGTTACATAGGTAAATGTGTGCCATGGTGGTTTGCTGCACCTATCAACCTGTCACCGAGGTATCAATCCTAGCATGCATTAGTTATTTTTCCTAATGCTCTCCTTCCCCGACCCCACCTCCCACCAGGCCCCAGTGTGTGTTGTTCTCCTCCCTGCGTCCATGTTATCTCATTGTTCAGTTCCCACTTATAAGTGAGAACATGTGGTCCACATATATGATTTTTAATATATACACATTCATTTATAATTTCATTGTGTATCTATATAAATATAAACATTGTACATTTTTAGTAACCTGCAGTGATGACTTCAGTGAATTAAAACAAAACAAAACAAAATACCAGCAATAGTCTATTAAAGAAATCACTTTGACATCGGTAGGTCTCACACAATATACTACCTAGTAATTCCAAAACCTAGCTGGTTATCAGAATCATTAAGCTTTTAAAAACTATACATTCCTAAGTCATGCCTAAGACCTTTTGATTCCAAATCTCTGAGACTGAAGTCCAGGAATCTGTATATTAAAACACAAAACAACAATCTGATGACTTAAGTTAGAAAACTGCTGGTTTATCAATATAAAATGCAAGTCCCGACGCTGAAGGACAGTGTTAGAACCAGGGTGCAAAGCAGATGTTACTATTTGTACCACACCTGTGTCCCAGATAAAGACAATTTCAGAAGTATCTTTTTTTTTTCCTTCTGAGACGGAGTCTTGTTCTGTCACCCAGGCTGAAGAGCAGTGGTGCGATCTCAGCTCACTGCAACCTCCACCTCCTGGGTTCAAGTAATTCTCCTACCTCAGCCTCCTGAGTAGCTGGGATTACAGGCGCGTGACACCATGCCCAGTTATTTTATTTATTTATTTATTTATTTGTATTTGTAGTAGGGACAGGGTATCACCATGTTGGCCAGGCTTGTCTTGAATGCCTGACCTTGTGATCCACCCGCCTCGGCCTCCCAAAGTGCTGGGATTGTAGGCGTGAGCCACCATGCCCAGTCCAGAAGTATCCTTAGAATCAGTAATAACAGGAAACTAATGTGTCCTAGTAGCTGTTCTCTTCTCAGATGTGCCCAGGTGTGCCACTCTCCAGGTAAAGGTGTAAAGTGATCAAGAAAGCATATTTTTATGGGTGTAGTATCAGTATGTACTTCTTCAAGAAAGTTACCCACACTGGGTTCCTATTGCCCCAAAATGCTGAGTGAGACATCTTCCATGTTGAAGTCTTGCTTATTAAATATCTCTTTTGAGAAAGATTTTCTCACAATAACAAAATCCTATGGTGATCTTTACGAATATAATTTTGTGGAAAGAAAGAGTGAAGTGTAGGAGCCAGGCAGATGGATTAAAATCCTAGCTCTAACACTTACTAGCCGTGTGCCATTGTTTCTTCAGTTTTCTGAGCTTTAGATTCTTTGTCTGTAAAATGGGGATAACAATGCCTAGCACTTGTAGTTATTCTGAGGACTGGAGAACATCATATTTGCAAAGCACCTGCACATACTCAATAATTAATGGTAGTAGTTGCTGCTATTTTTATTAAAATAATCTGCTTAGTCTCAATTGTATATACCATCATCACTGTGGCTGATTGTGCAAAGGCTTTCTTGGGATTTTATAAAACCCATCTAGACCCACAAAGAAGAAAATCAAATTATTCCCTCCACTAGTTTTGTGATGGTATTTACATATCCTCTTCAGAAGGAGGAAGATGTTCAAGGGAATAATTATCCTGAATCTTAGTATTTTACAAAATATTCCTTAGATAAATATTTCATCACTGCTTACTATTTATGATAAAAATTAAATCCAGACAGTTGACTCAAGTTCAGTTTCTCAAGTGCATGTCAAGTCTAACTCACTTTTGAAGAAATGGAATATTCATCACAAATATGTCCTTTGTAGACATAAAACCTGCACAATCTAGAAGCATGCTTCCGGTGTCCTTGTCACTTGAAATCCAAGAAAAAAAAATTTAACTTGCTTTTAAAAAAAGAATTTTTGTATTTCTTTAGTCTTCTAGGGCATCTTGAAATGTCAAGTACAAGCCTTATAAAATATTATAAATGTCCAGACTTAAGTTTACCTTGAAAATAGTGAATACTAATATTAGCTAAAATCACATTTTTATAGAGAAATGCTTTATATGAATTAATCTCCATGACAATTCTCTGCAGTCAAATATTATTTTTTCCACTTTACCACTGAGGAAAGTGAGGCTTGGAAACATGAAGTAATCCATGTCTTGCCTGTTCTTCCTAATTTTCCTGGGGACCACCCTGATGTCTAGGGTGGGGACTGAGAAATCCACCCTATATTAGAGGAGCTCAAAGATCACAGGATAGGTCCTGAGGTCACAGATACCAAGAAAAGAAGAGGAAGGAGATGAGAGCAGTGACAAGATTTACAGTGCAATGAAAGATGAGACGAAAACGCTTTCTTCTGGAATGACCTGGAATGAAAACTGAATGCCTCAATGCACTTGGCTATGAAATATGAACTTGCACTATTGCTTTTCAAAGTGGTGTGGTCCTGTACTCTACTGGCTGCCTAGCAAGAGGCTGCAACTTGTTCAAAGAAGAAGTCCAGTTTTTACCGGACTTGCTTATGGACTCAGGCCCAGAGTTGAATAAGAGCTACCTCTAAGAGTCAAAGATTCCCCTTGGGAAAAGCCAGAATAAGCTACAAACATTAGAAGAAAAGATGTTTCATCTTCTCCTTTTTATTATTTGTGAAGATCTCTCTCCTTCTAGGTTAAATTCAGGGGTACTATTGGTTTCAGCTCCAGGAAAGGGATGCTAACCTTTCCCTAAGCTTTCAGTCAAGGCGATGGTACCTGGTTTGTGCTTTAAGTTTGTGCCTGTCACTAAGAGAAGACAAAGATTTGGCCAGGTGTTGTGGCTAGCGCTTGTAATCCCAGCACTTTGGGAGGCTGAGGCAGGAGAATCGCTTGAAGCCAGGTGTTTGAGACCACCCTGGGCAACATAACAAGACCCCAATCTCTACAAAAACAAAAAAATTAGCCAGACATGGTGGTGCAAACCTGCAGTACCAGCTACTTGGTAGGCTGAGGTGGGAGGATCACTTGAGCCCAGGAGTTTGAGGCTGCAGTGAGTCACGATTGTAACACTGCACTCCAGCCTGGGCCACAGAGCAAGACCTTATCTGTAAAAATTAAAATTAAAATAAGTAAATAAACAAGAGAAGGCAAAGATAGAAAAGAAAGAAAAATGAGCAGTAAGGAATAGCCCACCAAACCTACTGCACACCACACTCACGTACTCCTTACACTGTCCAAGGAGCTAAAAGCACCCATTGAACATCATTGAAAATGTTTGTTGCAGCTTCCTTCTCCTTTCCCTAGAGTAGGCTTTACTCACACAGGACTGGGGAAATAAAGGCACAGTAACATTAAGTGATTTCAGTGCTCAGAGTGGAGGGAAATAAAAAACTTTGCCTTCCTGAATTTCTGGACAGTGAAGCCTGACTGGGGAATTTTCTGGAAGTGTCTTCTCAGTCATTCCAGCAGTAAGTTTCATCATCCTGCGTTTGCTCTCTGTCTGTTCCAAGCCATGGTTGTTATTGTTGTTGTAATTTTTTTTTTCCCCGAATGCAGCTTTGCCTTTTAGAATGGCCTGAGGTGGAGCAGGAATAACTGCAAGGTGTTTGTGCTTACTCTATAAATAGTACCTCCTCTCCTACTGCCAAACCAGGGAGAGCTGGCCCTCCAATGCAGCATGTCTTCTGGGGTGCTTCGTGTCCAAGGTCTGTCTCCCACCATGAAAGCTGTCCTGGGCCTCCTACCTTACAATTCTGCCCAGTAATTATTAATACCTAACCGTGTTAGAACTTTACTATCCTTAAGCCCTCAGATCAGTTGACTGAACAGATCACAGCCACCTAAATAGCCATTTTTAATCCATCCTTCATTTCTTCTTTCCTTCTCTACTGTCTCTGAGAAGATCCTTTTGTTTTTCTGGCCCCAGGGAATAGCCATGCTCTTATCCCTTCCTTCCATCTCCTCTAGGTAAATAGTCTACAAACTGTCTCCCTCTGCCATTGAAGTTCTCTCTTCTTCTGGATTCTTCCCTGTAGGCAGTAATGAACAACTCTGTCCAGGCTGAGTGTAGTACACGGCATATTATATGTGCTCGATTAAGACATTGCTGATTGATAAAAAAAATATGTGGTCCTTCTCTCAAGCAAGGCAGCCATGTTACACAATTTCAGGGGCACCATTTTGTTTTATTCTGTGTGAATGGCATCCCCTCCTGTTGCACATTGAAATGATATTGCCTTCAAATATCTCTCCTAAAAGAATCATCACAGGATTCATATAATCTTTTCTTTAAACATGGCCCTATAAAGAATGAGTATCCTCAGAAATCTAGTTTGGAAAAGCAAGTCCACTTCCATCTAATACGTTTTCAAAGTAAGAATCAGACATACTCTAAAAGTTTGACTTCCAGATTGGAACAGAAAGTAAAATAAAATCCAAGTACAGATACCTTATCACTTTATTACAGCTCTAAGACTTTTAATCCTATAGAGGAACACACGTTTGGAGGGATAGCAAAATATTTATCAAAAGTCTGTGTTGGTATATTGGTGTTAAAAGAAAGAATTCCAAAACCAAATGATTCAAACACTAATCCAACATGTTTGATTTGTGAGTTCTTTGCCAAGATTGGACTTCATGCACAGATAAATCAAATAAACTCACCAAACTAAATCTTTAGAATTGCCATTTTCAGAACTTCAGGAATCACGAAGGAATCCAGGTGTGTAACCACACAGGATCTTAGCCTACGCCCTTTGCCAAAATATATAACTATTTCTAGACGTTCCTTCCACATGTACAACAAGAACGCTACATAAATCTAACTGTTACAGAATGCCTTCTTCAGATACATTCACCTAAACATGTTTCACGGACTAAGTAATTCCATTCGATGAACAGAGACTACACTGAGATTTTACACAAACGAAAGTTTGGTGTTAAAAAAAAGCGGGGTGGAAGTAGAAGGGTTGCATATCTACATTCTATAGAAAAAAAACAAGAACAATTTCACTATTCTTGAACAGTATAGCTACCCTGAGCTAAAAGCAAGCCTTGTTTGAGTAGAGAAGTGAGTGCTCAAGTCAAGTGTATGCTAACCTAGTAAGTTTGACCAAAAACACCAGTGAACGCCAGATGTGTTGTCCTTCATTGGCTTGGATCTAAGTGGTTGCCACTCTAATAATCCAGTCTTGAGGAAAACTGTGGAGCTGCTCACATGTCTAAATCGGTGACAGTTTAAGGAAGATCAGCCTCTGTGTCCCTTGCTGAAAATTTAATGACTTCTTATTGCCTTCATGTTAAAGTTCAAAATCCTTAGTTGGAAAAAAATAGATGATTTAAGTGAATTTATGCTTACCTCTCTAACTTCATCTCTTAACAATCGCCCCACACCTAAGTATGTGTGCACATGCATTCAACACACACACACAATTACTCTAATCTCCTGTCATAACTAAATGAAATACAATATTGGAAATGCCCTACCTTCCCTCACCTCTATCTCTTTGTATATGCTGTTCCCTCTGCTTGCAATAGTTTTGCTTTCCTTGTTCACCTGGCTGACTTCTATCTTTCAATCAAGACTCGGCCTAGATGGTACATCCTCTGAGAAGCCTTCTTCCAGCCTCCAAGTCTAGCTTGGTTATCCATTCTTTGTGTTTTCACAGGGCTCTGCTCCCATTATAGCATGTCATAAAAATTTCTTATTTACTTGTATTTCTTCCCAATAAACTGTAAACTCTTTGAGAACAAGAACCTCAAACCTGGTTCAGTAAAACCTTATTGACTAAACAAATACCATATGTTAATGTATCCCTTTCCTGAACATCTTTACACTTTATTGTACTGCTGTCCACTTGAACAGATGAAAAGAACCAATAATTGAACTATATTAAATAAATGGAGATTGCCATGTAAGCGATACTACAGAAAGCCATTCTATTTAAATTTCAATTCATATGGTTCTTTATTTCCTTTACATGTATGCCTCAAGGATTCGAAAGAACTGGAGAAACCTACTAAACCAATGCACACAATAAACTATATTCAGGTTATGGGAGCACTCGGAAAGGGATGTGCTAATTTGGGAAGGTTTGATGAAAGTTCCTAGGGTTTGACGAAGTAATGAACATAGAAGATGTCAGTGAAGGGAAATAGATGCAGGATAGGTGAAATATACATAAACAGGAGAAAACAAAAAGCAAAAACTGGCTTGACTCCCTTACATAGAAGCCAGTCAGCAATAAGAGTGACCTAGTGAAAAGTCTACTTTGCTAAAAACCAACCTTGGGCAAGACCTTACCCTCTGGCCTGGTGAGCCATCACGTCCTGGTGAACCAACGCCTCCTGGGATACCCTATGTAGAACAGGGACAAAAAACAGTCAGGTTCACAGGAATGAGTCATCTGCTCACCCAGCTTCCCTGAAATAGATGAAGGCCTCCAAACAAACCTAAGAGCATAATGGTGAACCCTTTGTAACCCACAATTCAGACTTAGAAGTTATTCATGGGCAAAGAACATTCCCTGTCAGAGCTCACCTGAGGAACATCAGTGTGACTCTCAAAAACGGCTTAGGGTAAGTGAATACAGGCAAACAGTCTTTAATACGGAAAACACTTACCAAGATCACAACTGACTTCAGAAGCTCCAGCTTTTTTTCCCCCCTTGGCAAAGGTGTAGACTGACAGCAATAGACTTAAAAAATAAAAATATTACCTGTGGACCTGGAAGGCCAGTATCTCCTTTCTCTCCTTTTTCTCCTGGCATTCCCTGAATATCCAAAAGTATACAGAGTTAAGTTCATATAGGGAAATTCTTAGCATTTTCTTTTCCCTCTCTCATTATTTAAATATTTTCCAAAGTAAATTGTGTTCACACTAACATCTAAACAGAATATATATATCCTTTTTTTTTTTTTTTTTTTTTTTTTTTTGAGATGGAGTCTTGCTCTTGTTGCCCAGACCAGAGTACAGTGACACGATCTTGGCTCGCTGCAACCTCTGCCTCCCGGGTCCAAGCTATTCTACTGCCTCAGCCTCCGAGTAGCTGGGATTACAGACGCCCGCCACCACATCCGGCTAATTTTTGTACTTTATTAGTAGAGATGGGGTTTCATCATGTTGGCCAGGCTGGTCTCAAGTTCCTGATTTCAAGTGATCCGCCTGCCTTGGCCTCCCAAAGTTCTAGGATTATAGGCATGAGCCACTGCACCCAGCCAACAGAATATATTTCACTTTCCACATATGTTATACCATTTATGTAAACATTCGTATGGAGCTGAACATTTATATACCAGGATAGTTTTAACATAGAATATACAGTCTAATATGGCGAGGCCAATACTGTAAATACATGGAGGGCAGACTTGAACATTTCAGTATTATTTACAGTTTGGATTTTACAATCTCATATCTATGTAGATTTGTTTTGTTTTGCTTTGGCTAGAAGATACTCAAATGGAATATAAGAAGGGAAAAGCAAACACAGAATCTGGCATGTAGTAAGACCTCAACCAATGTTTATTATTAGTAGTAATTACACAAATTGGCACATTAATGCTTTCTAAAATGTAAAAATAACACTGTAGGAGAAACTTCTCAGCTAGGCAGACACAATCATATGTGCAGAAAGATTGCCAAAAATTGTGCTTAAAAGGATCTGGTTGCTTCCAACATGAATTAAAGAGATTGGTTTTATTCTTAACTGTAGACCCCTATAGGAAGATTAATGAAGATTAGTGAATGGAATTAACTTTTTTTCAATGGTACAAAATGACTTTCCAAAGAAATGCAGCTATATAAAGTACACTGTCTAAAATTCTAAAACTCTCACTCTCCATAAACTGCACTTCGATGTCATCTGAGATAAGGATTGTGAATAAATGGCTTTTATTATTTTATATCAGCAGTTACTACACATAATGAAAAAACTTAAATTTGTATAACATTTGTTACTTTCTGGATGTTATCACATCCATTAAGAATTTAGTTAAAAGAGAAAAAGAGCTATACATGCTAAGCTTTGTTCTTTCTCTATAGACACAATGCTTGTGGATGGACCTACCTCCAATAGTATGCATGTACTTATTTGTTAAAAGACCTTCATCATTGAACAAAAAATGGCTAAGGGCACAATTAGTGAAATGACACTCCATCATTGTTTTCAAAGGGACTGATATTCATTATTAAGACACACAGAAGACAAAAGTTCATTCTTTGTAACCGCATGGAAAAGAGACAACAATAAAATCCATCTGAATGTTTGAACACAACTCACGGGCATTCCTTGAATGGACAGACCACTTGGTCCTTGGGGTCCAGGTGGACCCTGAGGTCCTGGCAGACCAACTTCACCCCGAGGGCCATCTGGTCCCTGGAAGGCAACAGAGAAGTATCATCCTAAAAGTAAGTTAGACTCTCTGACATCTAAAAAATATTTCTGCTTAGGACAATTATAATTTGTTTTCTTAGATAGTTTTTCCCAAGGTAGGAAATACTCAGGATAACAAGACATCAAGCTTCAAATGATTTACCTTCCAGACAAAATGTCATCAGTAAACCATAAAAGTAAACACACAGGGATTGCTGCAACTTTATGATTATCATTACTACTTTTGCTTCTGTAAATAAGAGTGCTATGCCAATTATGTAAGTAATGAGACCCCCCACACTCCATAACAAATTTATAAGTGCTTCAAGACCACCCTCCTAGTCTGGGAAGGTTCACACCATCCAGATTAACTACATTCTCTCTGTCTTCACTACTGTCAACCACCTACCTCAGGGGGACTCCTCTGCATTTATTGAGAACTTTGCACCTAGCCTCTGCTTTCTTTCTTACTTTGATGCTGCCATCACACTATAACTGCTTCAATGTCCACTGAATGACCTTCCCTAGGCTTAGTATTATTTTACTTCCTTTTTTATTTTTTGTTTTTGAGATAGAGTCTCATTCTGCTGCCCAGGCTGGAGCGCAGTGGCACGATCTCAGCTCACCACAACCTCCTGCTCCTAGGTTCAAGTGATTCTCCTGCCTCAGCCACCCGAGTAGCTAGGATTACAGGCGTGTACCACCACACCCGGCTAATTTTTGTATTTTTAGTAGAGATGGGGTTTCACCATGTTGGCCAGGCTGATCTTGAACTCCTGACTTCAGGTGATCTGCCCAATTTGGCCTCCGAAAGTGCTGGGACTACAGGCGTGAGCCATGCCCAGTCTATTTTACTTCCTTTCTTTTCAGGATCAGACATCCCCTTTACCCTTACTTCTGTCACCCTTACTTCTGTAGCTTGGACCTTGTTGCGGTTTAACTAAAACTAAACCACGTAGGAAATCTTAGACCCAGAAAAACCTACCTATTCTCAACCTCTTCTGTCTCATTTTGTGACTTCAACTAAAGCTATTCTTTTATTAAATTGGATCTCCAACATCTGGGTATCATCTTAGATGTGAGATTGGTGAACTCATTACTTGGGACAAAGAATACAAGAAAAAAAAAGCCTTTGTGGGGGTAAAGTGTGGGTAGATAATGAGTGCAGACTAAGACTTGTTAAGATTTAGGTGCATGGGATATACCTCATGGAAATGTCCAGCAGGCCAAGGAGTAAGGCAAGGTCTGTGCTGGCATGGATTTTGGAGTAGTTGAAAATATATTTATAGGTGAGGTTATTAAAGAGAATGTATAGAGCGAGTGAAACAGAATGTGGATAAAAATGAGATGATAATCAGGTAGAAGGGAAAGGAAGAGAAACCTGGGGAAGAATCTGAAATGAAAAAGCCTGAGAATTAGGAAGAGGCTGAGGATGGAGTGGTACTGTGGTACAGAAACGGCCAAAGGAGGAGAAATTTTCAAACAAAGAAGTGTTTGATTGTGTTAAATTTTTTTAAGCAAGTAATTGGGAACTTTTATGAGAGAATTTTCATAGGACTCCCAGAGGAAGAGGAAGCATATATGGGTTCAGAATTCTTTGGGAGGTGAGCATGGGAAAGCACTGAATGATAACTATTCTTACAAGGAGCATGGCATAAGAAGAAGGAAGAGGGAGGGAGTGGGATTTTTAAAAATACAATGGAGGCGGCAAGGAGGCAACTTTTATGTATTACTTAGTATTTATAATGGTTTAATAATATATCATTTTAACATATAATAGTTTAATAATATATTATTTATTTATTTATTTTTTAGATGGAGTCTTGCTCTGTCTTGCCCAGGCTGGAGTGCAGTGGCGCGATCTCTGCTCACTGCAGCCTCCGCCTCCCAGGTTCAAGCAATTCTCCTGTCTCAGTCTCCCGAGTAGCTGGGACTACAGGTGCCCGCCACCACACCCAGCTAATTTTGTATTTTTAGTAGAGACAGGGTTTCACCATGTTGGCCAGGCTGGTCTTGAACTGCTGACCTCAGGTGATCCACCTGCCTCGGCCTCTCAAAGTGCTGAGATTACAGGTATGAGTCACTGCGCCTGGCTGAGTTTAATAATATATTATCAAGAAATTGCAAATAGAGTAGAAGGGCAAAAAGTAGGGGGTCCCATTTTATCCTGTAAAATATGAGGCAAAAATGATGAGGGGAGACCAACAAGAAGGTTGCTTTGTCCTTCCAAATTCTTATTCTGTATTTGCTGCAACAAAATAAAAAATAATACATATTGAGGCCTTCCGTATGGAAGGTATCTATTCCCACACTGTCCACATTGGTGGACATGTCAACATTCGTTGTCCAATAAGACTTTTTTCAAAAACTACTACATACTTGGATCTATGATTCATCAAAATCATCATACAGAAATAACTGTATCAGTAGCAGTCCCATGGGAATGGATAATTGGAGGAAATGGGTAGGTCTTGGGATCACCAAACATCTACAAACTCATTCATCTTCATGATTAGAACAATCATCCAGTGATCATGTTAGAAAACACCGGGGTCATGCTGATAGAGGCATTGGGAGGAGAGAACTAGAATCTATAGGAGCAAAGGGACATTGCCTTTGGGTGAAACTGAGGAAGATCCAGTGCACCCTTGCTTAAGAGGAGGCCTCCAACTGCTGCCCTTCTTACAGCACCATAAAAGATGGAGCCAAGTAAGATACATCAAGTCTGTCCCAGCAAACAAAATAAACAAAAAAGGAGACATCTTACGGTCTGAATTTTGAATTGGGTAATACCTGATTATCTTCAGCCTTCTTTCATTTACTTCTTTTTTATCCCAATATTTTCTTCTACCTTGCTTCATCTGTTTCCAATTTTATGGTAAAAAGCCTTGCAATGTTCTCCTCCCCATGAATAAACGCTATGTAAATTTAATAAGAAACCATATTGAGCAGTAAGTCAAGCAAGATGGATGGAGAAGAGAACACGTGGAGCAACATGGTGAAAATGAAATGGGAGTCAAGTTATAAAGGACCTTCAATGCCTCAGCAAAGAGGGTGAATGGTATTCTGAAGGCAACAGCATGTAACTGCAGGTTTTTGAAGAGTATGATGTGATCCAGCATAGACTTTAAGGAAATTAATCTGGGGGCAGATGTGAAGAATCAATCGAAATGTTAAGCCACTTGGGACAGAAGACCAGTTAGAAGATTTGCCAAGAGCCGGAGAGAAGATGGGGAGGCCTGAAGTTCATTAGTGACTGGACTTCTGCCAGTCCTCAGGATGCCTTTGTGCAAAGTAGAAAAACGTGTTCCTTGACATGGTTTGGCATGGCTTGGTGTCTTGGCGGGTGCCTTTGTACAGTGTACAACCTGAACCACCATATTTGATGACCCTGGGCAGTAAGAATGAAAAACGGAGTTGTGTGTTTGATTATATATAGTGCAGTGGAGAAGGAGGAATTCAAAACCTGAGAAATTACCTGGAAAGGACGGATGCCAAGTTGTGGTTCTGCATGATTCCTCTAAAGCTATGCTTTTGTTGTAGGTAAAGGAAGAGAAGAATGTACAAATTCTGAGAGAACTACCTTGGAGACTAAACCACTCAGAACATTGACATTCTTATTTCTGACCCAGAAGCCTTTCTTTCCACTGAGTTATTAACTATGCTTTTGGATTAAAAAGCATAGTCTCTTAAAATAAGGAAGAAGAGTTAGGCACAACTTTCATAAAAATATAAGGAAGTTTAGATTGCAAGAGTGAACTAAGTCATATTTAATTCCAAAATTACGGCTATTTATGAGAGAGAGAGAGAGATGAGACAGAGAGAGAGACAGAGAGAGAGAGAGGGAGGAGACGGAGAGAGGGAGGAGACAGAGAGAGAGAGAGAGAGAGAGAGAGAACATGCACATTACCTTTGGACCTGGTTCACCTTGCTGGCCCTTTGGTCCTCGGAGTCCCGGACCACCCTAGCAAACAGATGTTAAATATTAGCTCAAAGACAAATCTCAAAACAGTGTATTTCATTCATTTTCCTTAATAGTATGAATTAACTCATTATTATTTCATGTAAAGGCCAACACACTGTGTAATAGTATACATTCATCATGATCCTTCACTGGAAATTTACCACCCAGCCCCAGCCCTTTCATGGTTTTGGAAAACTTTCTTTGCCAAATCTTTTTTAAATATTGAAAAATCATAAGATTTTATTTACTTAGTGATTATAGAAGACTACCATTACTAATGATCCAAAGAATACACAGTTAAAAAAATTATATATGTTATAAAACATATATAACATATAAATCATAACTTTGAGATGATCCAATTAAATTGTAAAAAGCACATGAAAGTAACAACAACCTAATTTTCTTTATTTATACAACAAAAGGACAATTAGTTTCATCTTTCTGAAAGTTGTCATTCATATCTCCCCTCAAAATTTTTGCCATATTAATGCCCTATCTAGAGATTATTTAATAGCAGTATTCTTTATATAGATATATATCTACAAACATAATATATGTATACATGTTATATATATATTCCCTGTATGTACATTCATATGTGTCTAAACACATGTGTATATTTACTGAATATCTTAATTGACTATTTCACTTATTTTAAAAGCAAATACAGCATTACAGTAAATGAAAAAAGTATCACTTGCTAAAACTGTAAGGTAATCTTAGAAATCAATACACTGTAAATAGTGCTACTAAATTTAGCTAGATTCTGTTTCTATTGAAGTCTGTGAGCCAAGAGTTTGCTCTTTGATAAAAAGGGAGATGAATAAGTGTTAGGAGGACCATGTGGGCACCAGACAGAATTTATCTTTCACCTGAGCAGAAGGATTGAAAAATCCTTGAAAATGGACTAACTTTCTCCCTGTGTGATTCCAATTTATTTCATGCTATGTCCAGGATTACTGAAAGGGATTCCGTACACCATTAGCAGAACACTGTATCGCTTAAGAAAACACTGGGTCAGGTGATCTTTAAAATTTCCTCGGTTTTTAAAAAAATCATTTACACGCACTCTTCCTTTTTATCAATTAGTTGCTCATCTTCCAGATTTTAAAAATACAATTATAAAATGTAATTTTATTCATGTGCATATGTATCGATAGAAAATACTGCCTATAGTATTACTGTATTTTTGCTGTGTATGTTTTAAATATGTGATGTCACGCTTTTCACATAGCTATGACTTCAACTTAATATGCTTTAGTGATTTTTTATTATAGCACACATAGATCTAATTCATTCTTAACTGTTGCATAGTTGTCTGAACCTTGGATATGTAAGCATTTGTTTAGCCATTCTTTTATTATTGGAAATTTAAGTCGTTTTATTCCCACAATTTTCAGCCATTTAAATAATGCTTCAGGCTGGGCGCGCTGGCTCATGCCTGTAATCCCAGCACTTTGGGAGGCCGAGGCCGGTGGATCACTTGAGGTTAGGAGTTCGAGACCAGCCTCGCCAACATGGTGAAACCCCATCTCTACCAAAAATACAAAAATTAGCCAAGCATGGTGGCACAGGTCTGTAATCCCAGCTATTTGGGAGGTTAAGGCAGGAGAATCGCTTAAACCCGGGAGGCAGAGGTTGCAGTGAGCCGAGATCATGCCACTGCACCCCAGCCAAAATGACAGAGTGAGACTCGGTCTCAAAAAATAAAAAATTAAAAAAAATTTAAAACATGTTTCAGTTGACATCCTTACGTATCCCTTAAGTAAAACTTACTATTTCTCAGAAGAAGATACCAAGAATAGAGTCATAAGTGAAAGTTGATAAATTTGCAGATACATTATCAGATTGCACTCTAAACTAACTGTGCCAGTTTATAGATCTGCCAACAGTTTAAGGGGGGCCCTGTTTCCTTAAATCTTAATCAACCCTGAATATTTCCAAACTTTACATTTTTATCAACCAGATTGCTAAAGAAAAACCTTATTCTTGTTCCAATTTTCATTTCCCTGAAAACTATTATGATTATGTATCTTTTCATAAGTTTATCTATTTGCATTTATTCTCACTGTGACCGTCTGTTTATACACCTCACTCAGTTTTCTATTGAGTTACATGTCTTTTTCTCTTTAATGAGTAGAAATTCTTCATAAGAAGTCATACATTGCTTGGTGATGGAAGTGCATTCTGAGAAATGTTTTGTTAGGCAAATTTGTCATTGTGTGAATATCATGGAGTGTACTTACACAAACTCAGATGTTATATATACTTTTATTTGTAGATATTTTCTACATGGAAAACTAAATGTCCCAGCACCATTACTGAATACCAATCATTTCTCTACTTGATCTGCAATGCCAATATCAAGTGCCATATACCAGATTTCTATACATGCTCCATTATAGTTTTTCCTCCAACATGTCAGACACTATGGCTGGCTCCCTAAGAGCCTTTTCTGACCCCCTTCTCCATTTCATGTCTACGATAAAGGCCAAAAAAGACAGATACTTGTTGTCTTGGCTTTTCTTTGCAACCAGGAATAGTTGTGTTAAGCAGTTTTGGCCAATTTGATCAAGAAGCAGCAAACCTAAGAAAAGCAACATAGGAAGCTAGAGCAAGCACAAGTCCCTGATGAAGTTGTCTAGCAGCCTCATTTGCCTTCTTCAGATCATCTGCCTCTAAACCTTTTATTGAGCAAACAATAAATGTCCTATTGTCCTCATAGTTTATGCTACTGTGTTAGCTAAATTTTCTGTTTCTCGCAGCCTAGTTTATCTCAGTTAATATACCCAGTCTGTCACAACTTTTTGTTTGTGCATCTTAAATGATTTGTTTTCAACTGAAGATTTTATTCAAATATATATTCAAATATATCTTCAACTGAAGATTTTATTCAAATAATAATAATCAAGACTGTTTATCTCACAGATATTCATGTCAGAGGCACCACGTCCAAAAGCCAGGGATCATTTTATACTTCTAACTTAATTTCCACCTCATCCTTAACTCTTGTCACTGGGCATGGGACAAGAATTCAACAAATACTTGTGGATGAAAACAACCATCTTTTCAATAAGAGAGGGTTAGCCTTTGCAAAGAGAATATGATTCTTCTATTCAGGCCTTCCTACAGATCCTTTGGTTTTATTGATACATCATACTACTGTGAAATTCATGAATGAGAAAACAATCAAAGTATGTCCAATCATCAAACAGAATTTATTACATATTGCTCAAGATACTATTTCTTAATTAGTTTATTATTATGCTTTATTTAGAATACAAAATTTCTTTATTTGAAATTTTTGAAATACAAAATTTCAATTGCTTTTTTCTTATTTTACATCTTTTTTCCCCCTCCAAATCAAAGCTCAACCCTTCCTTTCACATCTCTGTTCCTTCTCCTCATTAGAAAGTTTGATGTTTAGGTCACAAATAAATATTTTATGACTTGTTCCAGCATATTACAGATGAAAAAACTTGAAAACCCTCCCGCTATAAACATGCATTAATGCTGGCTAAAACACTATTGTAATTAAGAACTCTATTCTTAAGAACCAAGAAGAAAAAAATAAAAATAAAAAAACTATAGTACACACGTGAACTGAAAGTGCCCTCAGGAAGGATAGGAAAGGTGGCTGAGACTTGCTGGAGAGTTTATGTTTTAGAGCTCATACAGGCAATAATAATAATCAAGACATCTAATTTGTGATGTTAAAAACAGTATTAAAACACTGGGTAGTAAGAGCATGTAAATTATTAAGAAGACGATCTAAGATGAAAGAATTCCAACTCATCACACTGGCAAAGAAGTATAGAAATACTGATTATTTCGAACTTTGTTAAGCTAAGTATATCTGGTAAAAACTTCTGGGTCAGCTATTAATAGAAAAGCCAGGGCTAATATCCAGAACCTATAACGAACTCAATCAAATTTATAAGAGAAAAACAAACAACCCCATCAAAAAGTGGGCAAAGGATATGAATAGATACTTTTCAAAAGAAGACATGCATACAGCCAACAGACACATGAAAAAATGCTCATCATCACTCGCCATCAGAGAAATGCAAATCAAAACCACAATGAGATACCATCTCACACCAGTTAGAATGGCAATCATTAAAATGTCAGGAAACAACAGGTGCTGGAGAGGATGTGGAGAAATAGGAACACTTTCACACTATTGGTGGGACTGTAAACTAGTTCAACCATTGTGGAAGACAGTGTGGCAATTCCTCAAGAATCTAGAACTAGAAATACCATTTGACCCAGCCATCTCATTACTGGGGATATACCCAAAGGATTATAAGTCATGCTGCTATAAAGACACATGCACACGTATGTTTACTGCGGCACTATTCACAATAGCAAAGACTTGGAATCAACCCAAATGTCCATCAGTGACAGACTGGATTAAGACAATGTGGCACATATACACCATGGAATACTATGCAGCCATGAAAAAGGATGAGTTTGTGTCCTTTGTAGGGACATGGATACAGCTGGAAACCATCATTCCCAGCAAACTATCGCAACACAGAAAACCAAATACCACGTGTTCTCACTCATAGGTGGGAACTGAATAATGAGATCACTTGGATACAGGAAGGGGAGCATCAGACAGTGGGTCCTATTGTGGGGAGGGGGTGGGGGGAAGGATAATATTAGGAGATATACCTAACGTAAATGATGAGTTAATGAGTGCAGCACACCAACATGGCACATGTATATATATATGTAACAAACCTGCACGTTGTTCACATGTACCCTAGAACTTAAAGTATAATTTAAAAAAAAAAAGAAAAGAAAAGAAAAAAAAGAAAGTAACAACAAAAAGATAACCAAAACAAATCTACTATTTCATAGAAAAAAATGCAAGAAAAAGAAAAGCCATAGAGTATACTTTCCAAGCTAGTGGAGGGGGAAAAAGAGAATGCAATAAAAGCAAAACTTAAAGACAAAAATAAATACAATCTCAAGCAAGAAATATATACGTGATACAAATAAAAAAGCAAAAATTGAGAAATCAAGAAAAACCAAGAAAGTAAAATTAAGGTTGTGGATGTAAATCAGAATAGGTCAGTTATCGCAACCAATAGAAATGGACTACACTACAAAAGAAAGATTGTAAAACCGAATTAAAAGCAAAATCTTGGCATATGCTATTTAAAGAGAAATATCTAAAATATAAATATAAAGACATCAAAATGTTGCAAATAAACAATGAAGAAAATATATATGTTACAAATTAATATTTGTTAAGATTTGCCCATATATTTGCTATTTCTTTGGTCATAATTTCTTCTGGTATTATTTTTCTTTACTTTAAATTATGTCTTATGCATATTCCTTAGAGAGAATATTGGTGGTAAATTAATAGTTTTCGTTCATCTGAAATATTTTTATTTCTGACATCTGAAGTGTTTTCAAAAGATAGTTTTCAGTGAGGCATGGTGGCTCACGCCTGCAATCCCAGCACTTTGGGAGGCCAAGGTGGGCAGATCACCTGAGGTCAGGAGTTCAAGACCAGCCTGACAAACATGGAGAAACCCCGTCTCTACTAAAAATACAAAAAATTAGCCTGGCATGGTGGCACATGCCTCTAATCCCAGTTACTCGGGAGGCTGAGGCAGGAGAATCACTTGAACCCTGGGAGGCAGAGGTTGCAGTGAGCCGAGATTGTGCCATTGCACTCCAGCCTGGGCAACAAGAGTGAAACTCTGTCACAAAAAAAAAAAAGATAGTTTTCACAGTTGTACAGAAATTGCTAATTGTCCTCATATTCATTTCCACTGCTTCTTTGTAATAATATAATCCCCTGAGTTTTAACTAAACACATAACCATCCATCTAGGGACTTGATTTCTTGTAATCCTATGTAAGTAGGTATGACCTTATGACTAAGTGCTGGCTAATGGAATATGAGAGAAAGAGTGCTGCATATACCCTGGGTGTTGTTCTTAAATGAAAACCAAATGCTGTCCTCAACCATTTTCTCCCTTTCCAACTGGCTGGAATGAGAACATGCAAGGTAGATAAATTAGAAAATTAATAAATTAGACAAAGAATCCAAAACACAAATATTGGAAGCATATTAATATTAGACAAATCAGACTTGAAGTAAAAAGCATTACTGAAGTTAAATGGTTTCATTTACAATGATTCACATAACAAGCCAATAGGAAGACAACAGTTGTAATTTTTTTAATATTTTAACATAATCTCAGGATACATAAAAAGTTAAAATTAAGCAGAATCAAGAAGTTCTTTGAAACTAATGAGAACAAAGGTACAACTTACCAGAATCTCTGGGACACAGCTAAGGCAGTGTTACGAGGAAAATTCATAGCACTAAACACCCACATCAAAAAGTTAGAAGGATCTCAAATTAACAACCTAATATCACAACTGAGAGAATGAAAGAAGCAAGACCAAACCAACCCCAAAACTAGCAGAAGACAAAAAATAACCAAGATCAGGGCTGAACTGAAGGAAATCAAGACATGAAAAAACATTCAAAAGACAACAAATCCAGTAGTTAGTTTTTTGAAAAAATTAGTAAGATAGATAAGCCACCAGCTAGACTAACAAAGCAGAAAAGAAGGAAGATCCAAATAAATACAATTACAAACGACAAAGGGAATGTTAACCTGATCCCACAGAAATAAAAGTAACCATTAGAAACTACTACAAATACCTCTATGTACACATACTAGAAAACCTAGAGGAGATGGATAAACTCCTGGACACATACACCCTCCCAAGACTAAACCAGAAAGAAACTGATTCCCTGAACAGACCAATAACAAGGTCTGAAATTGAATCCATAATAAATAGTCTAGCAACAGAAAAAAGCCCAGGGCCAGAAGGATTCACAGTCAAATTCTACCAGATGTACAAAGAAGAGCTGGTAATATTCCTTTTGAAACTATTGCAAAAAATTGAGGAGGAATAACTCCTCCTCAACTCATTCTATGAGGTCAGCATCATCCTGATAGCAAAACCTGGAAGAGACACAACAACAGAAAACTTCAGGCTAATATCCTTGATGAACATCAATTCAAAATTCCTCAACAAAATACTTGCAAACTGAATTCAGCAGCACACCAAAAAGCTAATCCACCACAGTCAAGTAGGCTTCATCCCTGGGATGCCAGGTTAGCTCAACATATGCAAATCAATAAATGTGATTCATCACATAAACAGAACCAAAGACAAAAACCACATAATTATCTAAATAGATGCAAAAAAGGCTTTTGATAAAATTCAACATCCCTTCATGTTAAAAACTCTCAATAAAATAGGTATTGAAGGAACATAACTTAAAATAGGAAGAACCATATATGACAAACCTGCAGGCAACATCATACTGAATGGGCAAAAGCTGGAAGCATTTCCTATTGAAAACCAGCACAAGACAAGGATGTTCTCTCTTACTACTCCTATTTAATATAGTATTGGAAGTCCTGGCCAGTGCAATCAGACAAGAGAAAGAAATAAAGGCATCCAAATAGGAAGACAGGGAGTCAAACTATCCCTGTTTGTAGATGACATGATTCTATATCTAGAAAATCCCATCATCTTAGCCCAAAAGCTCCTTCAGCTAATAAACAACTTTGGCAACATTTCAGGATGTAAAATCAATGCACAAAGATCACTAACATCCCTATACACCAACAGCAGCCAAGCCAAGAGTCAAATCAAGAATGCCGTACCATCCACAATTGCCACAAAAAGCATACAATGCCTAGGAATACACCTAACTAGGAAGCTGAAAGATCTCTACATTGAGAATTATAACACTGCTCAAAGAAATCAGAGATGACATAAACAAATGGAAGAACATTCCATGCTCTTGGATAGGAAGGATTAATATTGTTTAAATGACCATACTTCCCAAAGCAATTTACAGAGTTAATGCTGCTCCTATCAAACTACCAATAACATTCTTTACAGAACTAGAAAAAAACTATTTTAAAATTCATGTGGAATCACAAAAAAGCCTGGATAGTCAAGGCAATCCTAAGTAAAAATAACAAAGCTGGAGCATCATGTTATGCAACTTCAAACTATATATAGGGTTATGGTAAGCAAAACAGCATGGTACTGGCACAAGAACAGACACATAGACCAGTGGAATAGAATACAGAACCCAAAAATAAGACCACACACCTATGACCATCTGATTTTCAACAGAGCTGACAAAAACAAGCAACGGGGAAAGGACTCCCTATTCAATAAATGGTACTGGGATAACTGGCTAGCCATACACAGAAGATTGAAACTGGATCCCTTCCTTATACCACATACAAAAACTAACTCAAGATGGACTAAAGACTTAAATGTAAAACCCACAACTATAAAAACTCTGGAAGACAACCTAGGCAATACCATTCAGGACATAGGCATGAGTAAAGATTTCATGACGAAGAAGACACCAAAAGCAATCACAACAAAAGCAAAAATTGACAAATGGGCTCTAATTATACTAAGGAGTTTCTGCACAGCGAAAGTAACTATCAACAGAGTAAACAGACAATCTACAGAATGGAAGAAAATTTTTGCAAACTGTGCATCTAACAAAGGTCTAATATCCAGCCTCTATTAGGAATTTATACAAATTTATAAGAAAAAACCCAAACGATCCCATTAAAAAGTGAGCAAAGGACATAAACAGACACTTTTCAAAAGAAGACATACAAGTGGCCAAAAAGCATATGAAAAAAAGCTCAATATCACTGATCATGAGAGAAATGAAAATCAAAATCACAATAAAATACCATCTCACAGCAGTCAGAATGCCTATTTTTAAAACATAAAAAAATCATTCATGCGGGCAAGGTTGTGGAGAAAAGGGAACACTTATACACTGTTGGTGGGAGTGTAAATTAGTTCAACTATTGTGAAAAGCAGTGTGGCGATCCCTCAAAGAGCTACAAACAGAACAACCATTCAACCCAGCAATCCCATTACTGGGTATATACCCAAAGGAATATAAACCATTCTATCATAAAGACACATACACACGAATGCTCACTGTAGCAGCATTCACAATAGCAAAGACATGAAATCAACCTAAATGCCCATCAGTGACAGATAAAGAAAATGTGGTACATATACATCATGGGATATTATGCAGCTATAAAAAAGATCAAGATCACGTCTTTCGTGGTAACATGTATGGAGCAGGAGGCCATTATCCTTAGGAAACTAACACAGAAACAGAAAACCAAATACCACATGATTTCACTTATAAGTGGGAGCTAAATGATAAGAACTCATGGACACAAGGAAGGGAACAACAGACACAGGGACCTCCTACTTGAGGGTGGAGGATGGAAGGAGAGAAAGGATCAGAAAAATAGCTACTGAGTACTAGACTTGGTACTTGGGTGATGAAATAATCTGTACAACAAATCCTCATGACATGAGTTTACCTATCTATATAACAAACCTTCGCATCTACCCCTGAACCTAAGGTAAAAGAAAGAGAGAGAAAGTGGACAAAGCAGGTGTATGCAAATCTTACAGGTACAAGTAAAGTCCTGGTTTGAAATATTCACACTGAAAATTAACCATAGTAGCTTTAAGGGAAGATTTTGAGTATAGACCAGTATGAGACATCGTATGGCACAGTGGTGAGGAGCATCATCTCTAGGAGTCATGGAGACTGGGATTTGAAGCCCAGCTCCTCCAAGCTGTGTTCTTTAATCAAGTTACTTAACATCTCTGTGTCTCACTGTATTACTACAATTAAGTGAGTAATAGCCATTTAGTATAGTAGACAACACATATTAGACACACACAAGTGATAGCTATTAATATTATTAAAGAACATTTAAGGCTGAACTCAGCAAGACTTACTGGTGGGCCCGCTGGTCCCAGAGCCACTTCATTGGTTTCAGTACAGGAGCAAGAATGAGGAAGGTCTGGGCAAGACTCATCATCTCTCTGAAAAGAAACAAAAAAAGCACAACCAGTTTATACAAATGGCTTTATTGGCTCAAAGAAAACAGTTTGATTTAAGATATTTTTAGACTTTCAAGTGCACATTACAAAGGCAGAGAATATTCACTCCTGATTGCAAAATATTTTCTGTAAAGAAAAATGAATGGGTACCTCCTGGTCACTGATAATCACTATTATCAATGGGTGTTGCTAAAACCAGCTTGGGAATCCAGGTGAGGAAAGACAATCAGAAGTGAGTGCAAAAAAAAATTCTTGATTACTATTTAATTCTGTTGGTTGGAGTAATAGTACTCTGTGAACTAAAGGTCTTGAAAACTTTTTTATGCTATAATAATTTTTCTGTTTCAAAGGATAAAAGAAAACTTGTTGGAGTACTCAATCAAAACAACTATATCAGTACTAAAACAAAGAAAAACAAAATCAATGTTTAAACTCATCATTAATTCCCTATGACAGTTTCCACAACTGCTCACATTCTGTGGTTGAAAGTAAGAAAAACATCACAGTGTAGATCTAAGGCTCTGGAATAGGAGAACATTTTTCTTCTCTCTAAGGGAATATTGTTATCATGTGACATTACAAAATAGATTATTAATGGAAGGCTGAATATATCTGAATGAGTTACTGGAATCTGTAGAGGAAGACAGAGCACCTGCTAACAGCTATTGAACAATTTATAAATATCCCATTTAGAACAGCAGCCAAAATGAGCTCAGCACTGGGATAAGATACTATAGAACTTCATGGAGTTCATTAGTCCCTTTGGATAGAGAAAAAATTAGTCATTATTTAAGACTTTGGGGGAAAATAAAATTAGAGCCAAATAGAGCACAGATGACAGATAAATTGCCAAACTGAAAATAATCTAAGTCTCTACAACATTCACAACAGAAACCCAAGAAAGGTTAAGCAAATGGCCTGTTACATGGTGTGTATACTTTTCTCTAAATGTTGGACAACAGTAGAAGATTTCAATTCAAACCCCCTGTGAATACATCTGGCCTGAAATCTAGCCAGCTAGAGTGAAACATAAACTTAAGCATTCTGAAAGATCCCAAAATAAGGCTAATTACAGGCCACCTGTAGCCAGAGACTCAGTGATGGTTTTGCCAGTGCTGCTGACTGTTACTGCACCGTGTCTTTTACTATGGAATTTATGCCTCTTCAATGAGACAAGTAAAAAGAAAAGGAACAAGAAGGGTCCTTCCCAGAAAAAGTGGTGATCACATCTTTGCTTGATACAACAGAAGATTCTGAGTGTTTCTGCTGCCAATTTCCCATTTACCTGCCCTTTCGCATAACATCAAGGTGTCGCTAATTTAATTTCTTCCCGGGTTTACTAGAAACTTATTTTGGTGAAGAAATAATAAGTTGCTTCCTTCTCAAATACAGACTGCCATGAATTTGGTGCTTGCAATAGATGTTGTGAGGTGATAAGTCTTAGTGATATGGTTTGGCTTCTTGATATAGTAAGTCTTACTGATAGATTGGCTGTGTCCCCACCCAAATCTCATCTTGATATAGTTCCCATAATCCCCATGTATCACAGGTAGGACCCAGTGGAGTGACTTTTTCAACTCAGTAACTTTTTCTTCAGTGCATAATGTAAGCCAGGAATGAATCACAGGGGCGGTTACCTCCATGCTGTTCTTGTGATAGTGAACACATTCTCATGAGATCTGACAGTTTTATAAGGGGCTTTTCCCCCACGTTTGCTCTGCACTTCTCCTTGCTGCCACCTTGTGAAGAAGGAAGTGTTTGCTTCCCCTTCCACCATGTTTGTAAGTTTCCTGAGGCCTCTCCAGCTGTACAAAACTGTGAGTCTCTAAATCTTCCTTTATAAATTACCCAGTCTTGGGTATGTCTTTATTAGCAACATGAGAACAGACTAATACAGTTATAAGGTCAAATCTCACAGACTTCATGAAGGGTTCCCCATGCTCTGGAGAATTCCAGCTTTAATTATTAAGACATGACTACTATCTAACCATGACAGGGTCATCCATGCCAGCTCACTTGTCCTAGGTTCCTAAGATATAAATCTGTTTATTCGTGTTTATATATATATGGGTATACACACATCCCATCAGTGAGAAATTATGGTTATTTAGGAATAAGACATAAATATCATTTTTTCTTCCAATTTATGTGTATTATATTTTATATGGGCTACTGAGTTGTTAGGACATAAATATTTATACCATCACTTGGTATAAATAACTTTCAAATTTTTAGTTTTCTAGTAGAATTGCATACAGGTTATGTAGATTATGACTACGGTTCTAAAATTGTGCACCAAGAAGTCTGGGAACATTATATTAAACTCACATGGGTCCTGTGAATGTTTTAAAAATTTAAGAGAAGCACAGCAATATTCAGCACCCACTGGACTTCGTGTGAATGATGAGCTCAAGGTGGTCTGCAGTTTCAACATTAGATTTTGCAACTTTTTTGGATGACGCCCTAATTTACAAATATAGCTGCCGTGATGAAAGGTAAGTACTATGAAAAAAAACAATGTAGAAAAAGAAGTGAGGATGGCAATGGCCAATATGATTCCAAGATACGAGAAATACTGCAGGGCTCAGGTATGCACACACAGCCCATCAGTAAGCTATTTCAGTCATTTAAGAATAAAATATAAATATCCTTTTTTTCTTTCTATGTATGTGCATTATTATTTTACACGGCTACTGAGTTGTTAGGACATAAATATTTAGTAAGATGTTTGGGCCTATTATTTCATAAATGGAACCGTAAGGTGTTTCTTTTGGCTTAGGGGTGCAAGAAAAAAGTTGAGACAATAAGAGTTTCATGAGCCACGGAATCTGGGAACATCTGGACTATGTATAAATGGAGCACTCTGAGTTGTGCTGTTCACAGTGTATGTGATCCGAGGTCATGCAGGAGAAATTGTGTTAATTTCACACACGCCTCCTTATTAATCTCTTTCTAATTTTATCATCTCAATGAGTTGCCTATGATATGAATGTTGAGAAATAGCTCCTCATTTCCAGAAAATTAAATACAATAAAAAAAATCAATAGAAATGAAGGAAGAATGCTTACCAGGCCTGGAAGTTCACAGCATTTGTCTGTATTGGCCCATGATGTGGAACAAACAATATCAAACATCTGTAACTGGAACTATGATTTAAAAAGAAAATTGTCATTCAATAAAAAATAAATAAATTATCGTTATAATTTTATGTTATGTATTATATAACAGATTTTATGTTATGTATTATATAACAGAATACCAATACATTAATAATACATGACAGTAAGTAAATTTAAAAGTAACTCCAATAATGTCAAACTAATTCTTTTCCTCAAACACACAGTGATCTAAAGTTTTGTCTACAATTTTTCATCCACCATCTAAATCCTCTTACTTATCACAACTTCCCCTCTCATTTCTACCTAGAGTAAGCTTAGCTCCTCTGTTAAAGTCTTCCTTACAAAGCCCATCATCACAGCTGCTCCCAAATGACTGTCATCAAACAACACTCCATGTGCCTCCTCTATAGCACACCTCCCACTACACAATACAATTATTTACATTTCCAAACTCATCCTTAGGTCACCTATCATAATATGTGGTAGATAAAAAGCACTCAGGAAGGCTTATTGAATTAATTCTCACTTCATTCCTTTGTACATAGACTCAGCAACGTTTTCTTCAGTACATAATGTGAGCCAGATACTATGTAGACTTTTAGGATACAAACATTTTTTTAAAAAATCATAGTCCTGACCTAGAAGAACTTACAGGGAGTGAGAGAGGAGCACATAAATACTGTACACAATGTGGTAAATGTCATGACAGCTTCACAATCAGTATTGTGAGAATGTAAGCTATGTGTATTTTTATTTACGCCATTGACCATGCCATAAATATTTAGACAGGCTTGCTCCACTCATGTATGTTGGTGACAAGTCAATATACATGTTGAAATATACAGAAACATAATTATAACATCATTAAGGGCTAACAGTAGCCTAACGACTCAATCATTTTTACTATATTTCTTCCTACATTATTTTCAAATATTAAGTGTGTGCTCTATTACTGATCGGGGAGAAGGATGAAATTGTTGTCATTTTAAATCTGGAATCTTGCTTTCAGCAAGTGGTGTTTTCAGCAAAGCCTGGAAATTCCTGGTGCCTTCCTTATTTTCTCCCAAATAGTACTACCCATCCTTCGTCAAACATCTTCTAGAAAAATGATAATGCCCAAGTATACAGTACTACTGAAATATGTTATTAAAAATGCAGGCACTATCACAAAAGAACTTGTTCTGATAGTAAACAAATGAAATCGGGCTTTCTGTCATTATACTCAAGTAACGATGCCTTATTGCAAACATTCATTCCAACTGATCAATGAAGTAACCCCTGAATTTTCAAAGCAAATCCATAAGTCAAAGCATCTTATTTTTTTGATCCTATATACATCTATTGAGCTGTTTGCAGAAATATGTGCATGGCTCACTGCTGTTTTTTCTAGGTGGTTTAAGGTTCTCCTCCATCATCCAAGAGTATAACTGAGACCATCCAAGGCAATCAAACAAAAAAATTATGTCCAATAAAAAATTAAGTTTTTATTAGGTTGGTGCAAAAGTAATGTCAAAAACTACAATTACTTTTGCACCACCTAATAGAATTAAAACATTTGGGAAAAGACATTATAGTTTATTTTCATAAACAATTACAACAACAATAACAACAAATATTTCAAAGATCATAGGGATTCTGCAAGTATGGAGCTAGACTGCCTGGGTGTCATCTCTGACTCCTCCACTGACAGACTGAGTCACTTTGAACAAATTATTTAATGTCTTGGAGGCTCAGTTTTCTCATCTGTAAAGTGAGCATAATAGTAGTAGCTATTCATGTGGTTATGAGGATTAAATGAGTTAGTATAGAGGAAATATTTAGAACAGTGCCTGGAACATAGCTGCTATAAATAATAAATATTAGCTTTCTCAAAATTGATTTAAAGAGAAGGTGTACATATAATACAAAGGCCAAAAAAGTAGAATCAAAATGACAGTGACAGTATTGAGACAGAAATATAATAGTAGTTTGTTTCCACAGTAATAATATCTATGAAATGTTTTGATTCAGAAAAGTCTTAGCAAATAACAACAATAGCAACAAACATTTGCAGAAATGAATGTTACTATGTGCCCGATACTATCCTAAGCACTTTGCATATATCATTAAATCTTCAGATTGCCGCTATGGGGTATGATCATAACAAAGTCCATTCTGTGGAATAGAACCGGGGAAGAAAAAGTTTAAATAATGTAACCACATGTTGAAGGCTTAGTTGTGTTTGAGATTTAAATGGTATGCACCATTTTCTTGTGGTTTATTTTCCCAGTAAACTGATCCTTGATCTAACTTTTAAAATGCAGATAGCCCAATGTAATCTTACAATGCCATTTTGTCTGGGGACATTTATTAAATAGGTCCCATTATGACAGCATTGCATAGATTCAGCTAAGTCTGCAAATCATTTATCCATTAAGAAATTTTCCATTTCTGAGTAGAGCCCTCAGAGCAAAAACATTTTCACGAATGGAAAGACTTACTTAAAGCAAAGGCCTTTCACAAGCCTCAGTATATATCAGGATTTCTCGAAGTTTTTCAAATAAACATCTACTACCTAACCACCTATAACAGTCTAATGTCTACAAACCTTTGGCTAGACTTCTGCCTTATGAAGTTATTGGGACTCTTAGGAGCTCAATTTATTTATTCCAGGGGTTGAATGCTTACTAAGTACTGAATGAAGCCAATATTATAATTTCAGGAATGTTACGTGGGCTGTCTATTCTTTTGCAAGTTAAATGATGTCAGCAGCTTTTGTGAGTACAACAAATTTATTCATAATTGTTTGCACTTGTAATAGTTTAGATTCCTCAGCCTTTATTTAGGGACTTTTTTTTCCAAGGCACATTTCAGGGGATTGACTGAAAGAGAAAAAAAAGCCTCTGGCTTTTATTCCAAAAGCAATGACATACATATTTGTGCAAATTATACAGGAGACAATACAAGATGGTATGTCAAAAGATCTCATATTTGAGTACCTTAAAATGCAAGATAGTATGGCTCAAAATAAACAATACTTCAGCGAGCTAATGCGAGAAGCAGCCCTCTTTTACTTTTGTAACTGTTTTGTAACTAACTGAAAATTATAAAAGATATATCTTTGCTTAAAAAAAAAAAAAGAGGAAGAGACACAAAACCTCCCACTTTCACTTTTCATAAACTCTTCCACAGGAATACTTAGCCAATTAGGAATGTTCATTTTTCATTGTTAGACATTTTTTGTCTGGTTTAGCACAAAAGGCAAGTCACTTGGGGTCAAATGTTAGCATGAAAATAAGTTGAGTCATTTTGATCTGTGAATGGGAATTAAAATGTACCTCTAGCTCCATTTTCCACTCAGTGCCAAATTTTATTCTCTGAAATTTTTTCTAACATACTATAAATAAATTTATAACTTGAAGTAAAGCTGTGCCTGAATTTATATAAATATTTAGAGAGCTTTAACTGCACAAGAACACTGGTGAAAGAGTACAGAGGAACTAAACCATTTTCTGTTTGTAATTTGATGTCTAACTTTTATTGACGCCATCACAAAACTAAGATTGTGCATTTACCACTTGTCAACTATTGAACTGATTGTTTTTAACTTGTTCTCAATCAATGTATTGAATTTAAGGGAAACCACGAAGGCGCTGATTAAATTAGAAAATAAAAATTCATAACTATTGCACTCATTGGTATTAATTAGAATTCTCAGGTATAGACACACTTGGGGGGTAGTTTTGATTACTTTGCTCTCAAGGCTGTAATTCAAATAATAGTAAATCTTTGAACCTGTCAATGAACAGATAGGGCATAGTCTCTGGTACAAACCAAACTCCCTTCTCTGCCTTTATTCTCTAATTATCAGAGTCTGTCCTAATGGAATAAGCACTGGAATGAGAGGCAGATGACCTTATGGAAGTTGGATACAGTCTCTTATTTCACTACTCTCACTTTTCGAAAGGGGACCTGACCCTAGCTTCTTAAAGTCTCAGTTTCTCTATCTACAGAGTAGAGAAGACATAAGTATCTCTTTCAAGGATTATTACAGGATTAAACGAAATAATCCCAGGAAAGTACACACTGCCTAGCTCCTAGCAGAGAAGTAATAACTATTAGCTATCATTATAATTTTAAAAGCTTAAAATAGATAATGCATGTGAAAATATACTATACTTTTTAGCAATTTAACAACACTTGTTTTCAAACAAGTGTTTGTAGAATCATCACCTAGTCTACTATTGATTTATATATAAAAGCTGTAACTCAGTGGTTAAAATGACAGGCAACTCCATGGCATAACTCATACGTCTCTGTTATTTGAACAGCAGGGAGCTAAACATACCAGTTGGATAATTACCTAAGTATTAGATTTGCAAAGGTACAAAAAAGGCACTAAGAAATATGATTGTATGCCAGAAGCTCAAAACTTTTCTAGAATCATTTCATTAGGTACCAGAAAATGCAGGAGAAACTTCTTAGGAGAAAAAAGTTTGGAAAGGAGAAGCACAGTTGTTAAATTTCATTCCACATGTATTTAGACAGCTAAGTTAAGCCTGCTTGTTAGGTTAGCCTCAGTAGAGACTGTTACTGCCTATACAATCTTGCATTGCTGAACACCAGTTGATTTTATTAAGAATGTAATTTCTATCGAGTAGTTACTATATCCTTAAATGCATTAATCTATCTTCCACTCAATTATGGTTTATAAAGAATATATTTTCTTTAAAGACTAAATCTTTAGACTCTTCCACCATCTGGCATATATTGAATAATTGTTGGATTTGGCAGGGAATGGAGACCTATAAGTTACTAATCTCTCTCATATAATAATTACTCCTAGAATAATTGAGAATTTGCACAACACACATTCCCTTTTGCAGGATAGTAGAGTACAAATGTATATCAAGGTTAGACTGGCAGTCTGTGATTTCTAAATTTAAAATTGAAAACTGAGACTTCTCTTACCTTGTACTGAAATGATTAAGTAATATCCCTCAAAAAGCAACTCTGAGTTTCCAATCACATTCTTGAGATCTAACCTAATACATTCATTTCAATATAACCAAATTCTTCAGTAAGTGGGCAGACTGAAAATCTAGTTAGTAATCCTTTGCAGACTTCTAGATTCAACAAATGCTATGACTTTTTTCCTACTAGCCTTACAAAGAACTCTTTAATTATTGACTTTTATAATTCTCCTTTGTCTACTACTAGTTGGAAGTAACCACAGAGAGTGCTCTGTTTAATTCCATTTTTCTCATTGCTAAAAGTAAAGATTGATCATCAGTAGGCCTGAAACTTGCAGGCATTTTTACTTTCAGAAAGAAATTAGTTGATATTTAGTTGGTCATATATTTGGAGCATAATTATTACATACAGTATAGTTTAAAATACAATTATACAACTATCATTGTGAAATATATTATAATTATAAAATAATTAGGAGAGGGTACAATATATATTATTGGACTATTGTCAACATCACACATGGAATATATGCAAAACAAAATTTTTAGAAAAGATATAATACAATTTGAAACAGACAACATTCTATTTAATTTCTATCAAATGTTTCTTGAGAACTTACTCTGTTCATCAGTATTGATTAGACACTGTGATGTAGGGTGGTTTTAAACAAAGACAATGACATGGTTTCTATTTTGAGGCATTTATAATCTGGTTAGAGGAGTGAAATGTAGATAAATGAAAGAGAAATAAAATGGTATGTGACTATCAATAATCAAGTGCTAGAAGTCTAGAAAAGGTGGGATGGAGGATGGAGAATGTGTTTTTGACTTTCTTCAATAATAATAGTTACTCTTCAGTGAACACCTACTAACTTTCAGGAATTTTATATTCGTTATTTCTAAAATTAAGAAAATATTAATAATAGTATTATGTGATCTGGACCCAGAATCTCATATACCTAGAAGGGTTTCTCTTTGTTTTTTTTTTTGTTGTTGTTGATGTTTGTTTTGTTTTTTTGAGATTGAGTCTTGCGCTGTCGCCCAGGCTGGAGTACAGTGGCGCGATCTTGGCTCACTGCAACCTCCAACTCCCGGGTTCAAGCAATTCTCCTGCCTCAGCCTCCCGAGTAGGTGGGACTACAGTCACATGCCACCACACCTGGCTATTTTTTTGTATTTTTAGTAGAGACGGGGTTTTTACCATGTTAGCAGGATGGTCTCGATCTCCTGACCTCGTGATCCACCCACCTCGGCCTCCCAAAGTGCTGAAATTACAGGCGTGAGGTACCACGCAAGGCCTGGTTTCTCTTTCTTAAATTAGAGTCTATTCATTCATCATCTAAGTATCCATCTATATATCCATTTATCCATACAAGATATTCTTAGTTTGATAATTCTGTGTTTTTATAAATTCCTTTATGTACTATCATAGAAGTATCTTCCATTAAGCAGAAGATGGTGTATGTTTTAGTTACCATGAAATGCCACACATTAGGAGGAGACGACTTTTCAAAATCATGTAAACATTCCCAAAAGTCTCTTACTGTAACTGAGAACAAGAGAGCCTTCCAAAGCTTTTACATTCTCTTTCCAAACATCTAATCCATAATTCTCCAAAGCAAAGTAGAAACGAAAGAACTTTTAAAGATCCTTCAACTAAGATGATGTTAAACTACTTAGCATCATCTACCTATCAAGGTCTGAAAGTATCAATGTACCCCTATACATAAGGGGGCACACTGCTACCATTCACTTCTACTGTTACCACAAAGATAAATGCTGCAAAATAGCAAAGTGCTCCAAAGTAAATCACTCTCTCACTCGGACTATTTCCTGTGTACTAAGTGAATGGCAGTGGAATTAGAACCATGGGCCTGTTTTATTTATTTGACATAGTATAGGATTTCATTTTTACAAGGTGATCTTCAGCTTTCAAAGTCTTTGAGAACTACCAGCTCTTGTATAACTGGCTAATTCTACAGATCTATGAAAGTGGGAGACAATAGTAATCTATAATTATCTTGATTGTTCTATTACATAAGAGAGGTATAGATTAGAATAGTTGGGATTGTTTACAAGAATAAAATGCCTCACTAATTACAGAATGACTCAAATTAGACAATGCTGCTAATTAGCTGTGAATGAACAGTATTAACACAAAAAACTGTGTGCACTATTCTTTTCTTGTGGGTAATGAGTGATGGGAATGTGATTTCTTTGCCAACTGGAAGTCTTCCAGATTTAAATTCCATGTTGTAAGGTAAAAAAATATATTATCTTAGAATGGTATGGTACTTAATCACTAATAATTAAAGGGTAAACTTTACATTATTGATAGCAAAAACCTAGTTTTAAAATGCCCAAATCTAACCCAAATAAGAGGCTTATGTCAATTTCCTGTGTGTAATATTCACTAATTTTGTGTGGATTTGTATTTGCTTATATAAATGAGGTTCACTTACAGTTGTAATTCTTTTCTAAAAACCATTTATGCCCCAAACCATGTGATGAATATTTTACCATTCAAATTTTAAAATGCATTTAGAAAATAAACTAGCCTAAATCCTAATGTATACTCCATATAATACAGCGGAAGCATACTACCACAAGCTTTGAATGTACATGTCTTAATTCTTTTAAAGAGGCCATTATCTATTCATCCATCCATCCATCCATCCATCCATCCATCCATCCATCCATTTATCCATTCACCTTTTTGTAAAACCTTTCCCCTGGAAAATAGCTAATGTACTTAAAAGAATTTCTCTCCCTTAACAGTAACACAGCTTCATGTGTTTATTTACTTACCGGTGCAGAGTTTCCATCTGGTCCTCTTGATCGAACCATTTTCCCTAGTACTTCTACACCATCTGATGTGATATTAGCTGATGCATTTATTGCCTTCTCACCCACTTGCTTGCAGTCAATAACCAATTTGACCAAAGTGTCACTGACAACAATGTGTAGCTAGGTAAAAGTAGGATGTTTTAGGAGGTAAGAAACAGAAGGAAATATCAACCAAATTTGTATAATTGTATGATTCATCATTACAAAGTAAGAAAGAGAAGAGAAGGAATTCTGTTACCATGTATTTCGCTAGAAGAGAAAATTTCCACTTTTATCATCTCCATGATTTTCCCACATTCAAGTACCATCTCTATTTTTATCTAATTAACACTTCTTTTTAAAGTGGCTTTGAAAGGATTCACTTTTTAAAGTCTGGCCTCACTCGAGAGCAATTGCATCTTTGAAATCACAGGACTGCTGTACTACCTATGCCTTTTCTGAATGCAAATTAACATAAACACAAAAATATTAAAATTAAAAATTCTTGTTGATATATCATCAACAATCATCCAAGGTACCACGAGTAGTTGGCAAACCACACTTTGAAAATATTTGTTTAATTTAGGATGAGGAAAGGGGATCTAGAATCTGAGGAGGAAGAAGGAATGCTTTCTGGTGAACTCAGGTTCAAATAAAATAAAGCTGTTCAGCTTAGTGTATGGTGCAATTTTCACAAACTAGAATCTCAAGAATCTGGAGGTCCATGATCATATTTTCAGGAGTTGACACATTCTTTGTAAGGATTTGTAAAAGTCTGTCTTATTTAGGTGATAGTCAAAGTTAGTTATATTCTAGATGGACTAGATAACTATACTATGTCCAAGTTCTGCCATAAAATTTCAGTGCTTATCTATGCATTGTAACTTATGATGGTGTTAGCCTCATGAGTACTATAGTACCTGTTTTTGGCAGACTGATGAGCTAAAAGAGTGAAATTAATAGGTAAATAATGATTTCACCCTAAGTAAAAGCCAAAAGAAGTTATAAATCTGTTTAAGGTAAGGTATAATGATAGTTCAAAGAAAAACTATCTTGGGCAATACAATCAAGGTTATGCAGTGAAATTAATAGGCAAATAATGGTTTCACCCTAAGTAAAAGCCAAAAGAAGTTACAAATCTATTTAAGGTAAGGTATCATGGTAGTTTGAAGAAAAAACATCTTGGGCAATGCAATCAAGGTTATGGGAGTTATAGTAGCTAGCAGTGTATTCACATTGTAAGCAGAGGTTGAATGTCAATGAAATAATGTCCTCTTTCATATTCAGATAGTGTTACTTTTAATTTTACTGGTTTTGTTCAACTTCATTTTTGTTTCATTGTTGTATATGAGTTGAAAACACATGGACTTACACCAATTTTTATTGCATGTTTCCTTTAAGTTAGATCATGATACAAATAATGTAAGTCAACATTGGGACTCTTGAGAATCCTTTTCCTTCAAAAAGGAATTAACTATTGCCCAAGTATAGAATCATTGATGGAATAAACCCCACCATGTTCCTTGCTTCTTATTAACATCTCTGTTACGATCATTTATTAAAGCATAATTCAACTCATATGTGTTTTTGAGCTGTAGAACACTTTCCATTATTATAGATTACAGCTAGAAAACCTAGCTTCTAGTACCCATGCCTTAAGAATCGTTAACTTGTGGGGACTTATTCACATGCTTCATGCTTAAGTTCTTTTTTTTTTTACAAAAGGATATAACGAAAATTTTTCAGATATTTTGCTTCTTTGGTTGCACTTAAGTGACCATGTATATAATTAAAGCCTTTTGAAAGAGACCTGGGGCCCACACTTCATAGTCAAAGTGTAAAAAATAAAACTAACTGAAAATCAATGAGAAATTAAGGTAAAGTATTTATTCATTTATAAGCCTATGAACAAATAGAATTTGATTTCTACAAATTGAATTTGCATTGAGATATTCTATTAATAGGTCTATTATAAAGTATTTTGTCACATGAGAAGCCTTTTTATGAATTTTTTTCTTCATTTGACTTTTTGGCTTTATTAACACTTAGAGGGAAGTCGTCCTTCATATAACTTTAAAAAATTTAAAGGTTTATAAATTTTAAAGCAATTTTTAATGAACCTCACTTCTTGACTTCTTCTGGTAAGGAAATAAAGCTTAACCTTCACCTAAGACTTACAAAGGATTCTTTGGAATGAGAATTACAAGTTCATGCCTAAAACGTGGGCTAAAATGACGATGTTTCTTTTAACACTCATGAAATCTCAAATGCTTTTCATCTCTCGTACAATTTTTTTTTTACTATTTTGCAATACACTGTCCATAACCAAGAAAATAAACATGCCAAGAGGAATTTGATGATTAAAAAATTTTAAGTCCTAAGAGTTGCTAATGGGACCACTTTGAGCCATGAACTAATAAATCTCCACCTGTATCTCATGTGCTTTTCAGATACCTTTTCTTCTGGTAGTACAGCCCTATTAAACAGGAAAAAAAGTAAGTGGTTTTTTTTTTTTTTTTTTTTTTTTTTTTTTTTTTAGCAATTGTTCTTACACAATTATGTGGTATGCAATTACGATATTCAAAACCACAGAAAGTAGCAAAGTTGCATAAATTAGATTGATTTGACCGCATTCTAGGCCATAAGACAGGAGCCAAGAAAATTGCTTTGCAGCATCCCTTCTCTCACTTTAAAAGGGCAGTAAGGGCCTGGTTAGGAAGCAAAGCATTTTTCTACACCACCTAGCAAATGCTCTGTTCATCCTGCAGTGTAGGTGCTGCACTGCTTAACACCATAGGTCAGTGGGTTTATTCAAATACAAAGGAAGCAGTAGATGTTGGTAACTGTCCACCCCAGTGATCAGCACAGATAAGTGTTTCTGAGAAGCAAACGTTAAGGAACATAGTTCTACCACAAGTGATGAGTTATTAAAATAATGACAAGTAAACTTAGGTTTTACAAAATGTTTCCACAGGGTACCTGTTATGATACAGTGATGGGTTGTATTTGTATATATGTAAAAATATCAGTGCAGTCAGTTATCTCTGTCTGCACATTTTAAGATGATTCAGCGGATTGTGCTTTCATCTGCACTGGTAGATAGCTAGTTGTACCAGCTAGACCAGCAATCTTTTCTACATCGCACCTAATGTAGCAAATGAGCAACTGTCTACTTGGTAACACCGTATCCTTAACTACAATTTTCCTCAAAGAGGAAAGTGGCCCCCTTATTTTCTGGAGTGCCTGATCAAAAAAAAAAAAAAAATGCACATTTCAGGGTCCTCTCTCAGATCTACCAAATCCCAATCTCTGCGTATTGCTAACAATCAAAAAGGTTAATTCTCACTCCAGTTGAAATTTGAGATCTAAAGCCCTATGGAATTTTTCTTAAATGGCTTTGTTCAACAGCAAACAGAATAAAGAATATATGCATACACAGCATTACTGACCTTGTGAAAGCTTCCATAAAAAATTTTCCTAATTTCAGGTCCTTCGAAAGTAACAGTTTGAAAATCCCCCCTCTGGTCATAGTTGAAATATGTTAGAGTTTTCCCACCATCTATTTAAATAAAAATAAAAATATTTTAGAAATAATTAAAGTAGGTGAATTTTTTTTCTAAAATTCAACACAAAACAAAATAATGCATTTATTGTTTTGAAACTGTATTTAGAATGATGTAATGGGTAAGGAAGTGATCTACAGTCCCCAGGTTGCTGCAGACTTTTAGTTGGTTACATGAACTGATTTAGCCATGTGGTGATGACAGTGAGGCAAAGACTTCCACACATACTTTTCCTCTGTACTTCCTTGCCCAGACTCTCATCCCCATCACTCTCTTGGGAGAAATTGTCCAAGGGGCTGGGAGTAGAGGCAGACACAGCTGCTTTAAGTTTATCAAATCTTAAAGAATAGAAACCAGGCCCTTTGTCTTTTTAACCCACCACAGCAACCAACTTTCCTAGGATGTGCAAATTATGCCACCCAAGATATTTCATTTATTATGAACAAACAAGCAAAAAATTTTCTAATCTTAAATTCTTCCTATTACAATGAATATTTTATTATTTAAAAGATAGGAATATTTTTCTAATTCATTCCTATGCTACAAATTAATTCCTCTGTTTTCAAAAGGAGCAAGCTAGTCTTAATCATTTTGAGAAAATTCTTCATTTTCAAGTCCCGGGTATATATGGAGTTAGTAACATATATCCTTTCAATCTACAGCTCTTCCTTAGTTTTAGTATCAATGCAAAATGCTTCCACAGTATCATATTTAGTTGTTGACTAGTTTCCATGTACTGAAAAATCCTTTTACAAATACTAGTCGGAAATAAGCTTAATACTTTCCTTATCTGAATGTTTGACCTAGCACCGAGTAATAGTCTCCAAATTTTGGTTCCTAGGTTCACTGGAATCCTAAACTAAAACTAGATATAGAAAACTCAGTGATATTAACCAAAAACTTGATCTGCTTAAGTGATCATCATGTACAACATCCAAGAGCATGAGGTTAAGAAGCTTCTTTCATTGGTTCTTCCTCAACTTTCCAACCTCCAAATATTGGCATTTCCCAGCCTCCAGACCTATTCTCTGCTCTTTCTAGACTCATTTTCTAGATGATCCCACCCAGTCTCATGGCTTATATAGCAAAGACACACAACTTTCAAATGTATATCTCCATCCCAGAATTCTTTCTAAATATGCTGCTGTCAATCTGACATCCACTCTGGGATATCAAATATGCATCTCATATTTATCCTATCTATGTCCAAAAAATGAACTGTGATCCCACCCTTCCCATTGACCCTCCAAGGACCTTGCTCTTTCTGTAGTTTTTCCTCTCCCAGTAAAAATTGCTTTTCTCTCTTCTCCTTCCTCACTAGTGCATGCCAGGTCTAGTGTTGGCACAAAATAGGAATTCAAGAAATATTTGTTGAAAGAATGAGAAAATAAATGGATAAATCAACTGCTATATATAATTCATTGTTTAGTATTTACACATCACATAAGATTAGCGAGTTACTCTGTAATATACACAAACAGGCGAAATGGCGTGCCACATACATTACTCATACATTTATGTGCGAATGTCATCTCAATAAATATACTTACTGTCTAAAATAACCCCAACCAATGGGTCAGAATTTTTATTTAAAATCTCCCAAAGAGCAAATGGCTCCTGTGGAGTGTCAGGAAGAATCCGGAATAGAAAACTGATTGTGTAGTCGGAGGGCAATCCTTCCGGATGCATGTACCTGAACATAGAAAGAAAACCATGTTTCATTGTATCCTTCCTCAAAAAAATTACTCCTTCGATTATAAAGCAAATACATTTTCATTACACAAGATTTGGAAAAACAGAAAAGACCACCATTAACACCAACTAGATCACTGTTGTAGTGATCTAATTTAGTAAAGAATGTGTGCATTTGTCCAATTTATATCAGTTTGTCCCTTTCTTTTCTTAGCACCATTTATTAGCCATTTTCCATTTCCTTAAATATTTTTAAGAGCATGATATTTCATGGCTGCACAATCTTCTCCTGTTTGGCTATTTTATCACTTACCTAATCAGTCGCTTCTCACTGAACATTTTAGTAGTGTCAAAGGTTTTCATGTAATAAACAATGTTGATCTATTATCCTTTTGTAAAACATAACTTATGACATTATCACTTTCTACTACATGGTGTAGTCAATTACATTCCCATCTGTGTTGCACTATCCAGATCCACCTTCAAAAATTAAGGGTACATTACCCCTGGTCCTGGGAGTATTGTCTGCAGACAGATTTCAGACACCAATCCCCTTCCAGAAATTTTCTTGGCTGAAAAAGGATGCCTCTCCCAAGGTCATGCCACCTTATTAGGAAACCTCTTTTCAATGACTGGTCATTGAGGAAGTATAAGGACCCAAACCCCTGAACCCAATGGGAGACAGCTCTGAGAGGCCATACCATTTTCAGAACTCCTCTGGATGGGTGGAGGTTTTACTGAGATTCTTCACAGCTTGACTTCTCCCTCTTGGTCTATCCTGCGTCCTGCTGTTCCCTTCCATGAGGGAACACCCTCACCAACTTCCCACATACTAATCTCTGCTGGAAAATCTGTTTCCTGAAGAGCCCAACCTAAAATATCACCTTGTCTCTCTTTCTAACAACTAATGTTAGTTTTACTCATTTACTTTTTAAATCTTCCTCCAAGCAAAAAAATACTGCCCTTTACATGTAGTAGGAACTCCATAATAGTTATTAATTGAATAAATAAATGTGCAAATTTAGTATGCACTTGAAAAATGAAAGTTTGGTTTGCATAGATAAAAATAAATATTCATTTATTTATACATTCATTAATTCATTTGTCCATTTAATCAGTATTTTTTGAATGCCAACTATATGTCAGACATTGTAACAGACATTTAAGATGCATCAGCAAATAAACTGACAAAGGTCCTGTGATGGTAAATTTTAGGTTTCAACTTGACTGGATTAAGGAATATCTAGAAACCTGGTAAAGCATTATTTTGGAGTATATCTGTGAGGGTGTTTTCAGAGGAGATTAGCGTGCGAGTCTGAGTGAACTAGGTGGGGGAGATCCACCCTCAATGTGGACAGACACCATATAATTTGCCGGGGATCCAGAGATTAAAAACAAGAATAAGGCAAATGTGTCTATAAAGTAGCTAAGGAATACGATTTTTACATAAACCTGATTACTACTCTTCAACTTTCTAGAGTTGCTGTTGTGACTGTCTCAAAGACAAAAACCATTCGAACCATATAGCACTATCATGAAATGGTTCAGGATCTGGGCACTGGAGCTTGATTGCTGGATATAAATTTCAACATTGCCATTTAACTATGCGAGCTCACTCAAGTCATTTAGCTTCTTTGTGTTTCTGATTCATTATCTGTAAAATTTAGATAATAATGAAATCTACTTTCATAGAGGCGTTTGGAGGTTTGAGTGAGTTGGTGTACATAAGCATTTAGAAAGATGGCTGGTAGTAGTGCTCATAAGTATCAACTTTTTTTTTTTTAAAGACAGGGTCTTGCTCTTTCACCAAGGCTGAGGTGCAGTGGCGTGATCATGGCACACCGTAGCTTCAACCTCCTGGGCTCAAGCAATCCTCCCACCCCAGTCTCCAGAGTAGCTGGGACTACAGCTGCACACCACAATGCCCAGCTAATTTTTTTTATTTTTATTTTTTTGTAGAGACTCTCATTTTGTTGCCCAGGCTGCTCTCAAACTTTTGGCCTCAAGTGATCCTCCCACCTTGGCCTCCCAAAGTGTTAGGATTACAGGAATGAGCCACAGCACTCAGCAATCATTTTTATACGTTGTCACAGATCAGCAGATGTTAAAGTTCAATCCACATTATGTGTGAGTCTGGTGTTTTTAAACAAAGAAACGTAAATATCATCTACTCTAAACGTTGTAGAAAATCCTACCAGGGACTATTACACCATATTTCAAGTTGACATCATTTTCACAGTGAGATATAATAAACACATGATTGACTTTAAAATCTTGCAATGGAAACATACCTGGTTGGCTGGGAAACCAGGGCATCTTTATGGAGTTGGTAACATGGAAACACATTGAAAGTACCAGGCTCCATAGAAACCCCTTCCACTGATGAAAAATCTTTTTCAACCAAACCAAACATTTCCATCATTTTAAATCCTAAAAAAAAAAAAAAAAAAAAGTAAAAAAAGAATAAACATAGGGAATATGGCACTTTAGAATTTTAAATTTTAATATTTTTCTACTAAGGATTTAAAAACAAAAACAGAAACCCCATCTCCAAATAAGAGGCATGTAATATATTTGTGTTTGAAAAGATTGTGACAATGCATACCTGCAAGATCAATGCCATCCTTGTGTACCATTGGACAGGCTGGAAAACCAAACAAACAAAATAAAACTCTAATTCGGATATTTCACAAACATACTCTTTCCCAGTCCTGAGAACAGGAAACTAATATAATCTTTCCAGAAGCTGATTGTGGAGAGAATCCAAATCAAATGTGACTATGGATTTCTGTGGTTTCGTAAAGACTGAAATGCGCTAAGGTCCCTTATTACAACTAAAGGGTCACAGCTTCCTTCTCTCCTGGGTTCATTAAAATCAATGGGTATTACCTGAGAGCATGTATTGGGACACATCTCCCTCATAATGTGTTGCCCAGATGAGAATTCTTAATACATTTTACATCTTAACACATTCTTAATACATTGAAAATTATTTACTGCATCTGTTTAAGCACAGTTGCTTTTAAACATAGACTCTCATCTGATTAGGAAAGGTTTTTATCAATCTAAACTCTAAACAAAGGAGGGGGGGTTTACTTCCATATGCTCAAGGCCATAAAACTTAATGTCTATATAACAAGCAGCACTGGAAGCCAATACGCTTTTCTCAGATCAAGACGGGATTCATTATTTAACCAGTATCAAATATTTCAGCCGTTAAGCAACATGAGTAAGTGCAAATTCCAAAGAACTAACTTGCTGATGCGGTTTCGCAGACAAAAGTAATTAACTCATCTTCGATTTTCTTAAAGGCGTCAAAGTCATCCACAAAGAAGACATGGCGTGCGCTGGGCTTACTGCCAATGCTAACCAACTCCGAGTAATCTGCGTCGGCCACACCAATTGCAAAAATGCTATAGCCTGTGGCAGACAGAGAACAGAGTTCTGATTACTTTAAATTGTACAAAACCCAAATAATGTAATATAAGACACGTCCAACTGTTTAAAATATGTTTATTTAGGAAGTCCTATGGGGGTGGATAATCCATTCTTTACAGTTCATCAGAGTTCTGCATGTATATATTTCATTATGTGATAATGATTCCATCATCCCCTAAAGAGATTTTCCATTTTAAAGAAACCCAAGAAGACCAAGGCCCTAATTTGTGCTTGAGACGAAATAGTTTGCATTTGAGTAATATCTCTATGGTTGCATATTTTTAAAAGTTATTTTAAAGTTATTTTAACATTTATGGTATGAAATATACTTGAAACAGAGACACTGAGCTTATCTCAGTTTTTTTTCAGAAGTAGAAACTGAGACATTAATAGGCCTAGCAACCTAAGGTGGGTCACCATTCAATGCTCGGCAACTAAATAGAACTATTATTTGCCATAACTTATGTAATGTAATCTTCACAGCGGTCCTGTGAGAATCTCCATTTTACAGAATAAGAGGCTGAGGAATTTCTGTAATAAGGTTCCTTCCCTGTATACACACACATACACACACACACACACACACACATATATATATTTTCAATCAATATATTTTCTTTTTAAAAAAAATTTACTTTAAATTCTGGGATACATGTGCAGAACATGCAGGTTTGTTACATGGGTGTACATGTGCCATGGTGGTTTATTGCACCTATCAACCTGTCATCTAGGTTTTAAGCCCTGCATGCATTAGGTATTTGTCCTAATGCTCTCCCTCCCTTGCCCCCCACTCCCGACAGGCCCCAGTGTGTGATGTTCCCCTCCCTGTGTCCATGTGTTCTCATTGTTCAACTCCCACTTATAAGTGAGAACACGTGGTGTTTGGTTTTCTGTTCCTGTTTTAGTTTTCTGAGGATGATGGTTTCCAGCTTCATCCATGTCCCTACAAAGGACATGAACTCATTCTTTATCATGGCTGCAGAGTATTCCATGGTTTATATGTGCCACATTTTCTTTATCTAGTCTACCATTGATAGGCATTTGGGTATGATTAAGAGGCTGAGTTGTTTCTGTAATAAGGTTCTTTCCTTGGTCCTTTTCTTACAGTACTCAGTTGCTAGAGTTCCTTATAAAGGGCATCCTGGATGTAACAAAAGAGTTAGAGAAAATAACCTATTTTCTCTAACAAAACAGTACAATTACAGATTTGTATACCAGAAAGTATTTTAAAAATTACACTGTCTAGTTCATACGAAGAAATATTTTAAAACATTTAAGTAATGCTGATATAGCCTATACATTTGTATTTAGAAAATAACAATTCTAACATTACATTTGGTAGCCACTATTGTTTATATATCTTACCATCTAATTGCATCTCCCTGGAGATTTTGTTCACATCATCTTGTGATCTTCCATCAGTTATAACCACAATAACCTTTGGGATGCCCCTTCTTGTACCTGACTCTGCTGTGAACAAGGAATCTCGAACATACTTAATTGCTTTTCCTGAAACAAAGAAAGGCAACAGTTTGATCTCACTCTCTCCCATTTTTGTTTTTCTGGGGAGGAAAGAGTGGGAACAAAGTTCTTAAATTAAGGAAAGAAAATCTTTTAAAAAATTACTATGCCTTAAAACAAAAGGTCACTTCAGTACTTACTAATAATGAATTACTTTGAGCCTTAGCTGGGCTTCTTTTGGTCATACCTGTTTTTGTATTTCCTCCTTTGTATGAAATGTGTTTAATTGCATCAAGAAGAGTCTCTTTGGTTTTGTAAGCATTTAGTTTAAATTCTGTTCTGGGGTCATCAGTGAACTGAACCATTGCAACCTGGAGAGAGAAGGTGTATTCATTTTTACACATATGTAGACTTCCACTGGGTCAGTAGTTTTAATTTCTTCATTATCTCATTACAAAATCTCCTTGGATTAAAATTTCTTTCATACAAGTTACATGCCAAATTTGAAGACAAATTAAATACATCTTTTCTTTTTTTAAAATTTTATTTTAGATTCAGAGGGTACATTGTGCAGGTTTGTTACATGGGTAAATAGCATGTCACTGAGATGTGGTATACAAATGATTCTGTCCCCCAGGTAGTGAGCATAGTACTCAATAGGTAGTTTTTCACCCTTCAGCCTCCTTCTTTTTTCCCCCTACTAGTAGCCCCTAGTGTCTATTGTTCCCATCTTTATGTCCACGTGTACTCAATGTTTAGCTCCCACTTATAAGTGAGAGTATGCAGTATTTGGTTTCCCGTTTCTCTGTTAATTTGCACAAGATAATGGCTTCCAGCAGCACCTGTCTTGCTGCAAAGAACATGATTTTGTTCTTTTTTTATGGCTGCATAGTATTTCTTGCTGTATGTTCACCACATTTTCTTTATCCAGTCCACCACTGATGGGCATTCCATGTTTGTTATTGTGAATAGCACTGCAATGAACATAGGAGTGCATGTGTCTCTAAGTACTTTCAGGAAGTAGTTTTCAAAAAATCTTTCAAGCATGTGGGATTTTTGCCACCTCATGTGACAGTTTAAAAATGGCAGCCTAAGCTCGGTAACTTGACAAATGTCCGAGAATCAGAGTTAGACTCTTTACAAAGATTTCCTTATGAAGCAAACCTATGAAGTAATTACTACTATTCTACTCACTCTACACTTGAGGAAACTGAGCTGCAAAAGACCAGTTACTTGCACATCACAAGAGTGGTCACTGGCAGAGTCAACAGTTGAAGTTAGGTCTATTCTATATCAAAATGTATGTTCTTAACCACTACTATACAAAACTTTCTGGCTTCAGTTCTTACAACTTGCTTTTATTCCTGTGGAACTTTTGGACCATTTTTAATTAATTGTTTTTAATTTGTTTTTCAGAATCACAATGTAAGAAGTAAAGATAGCATCTTTAGAGTGCTTTCTTTGTTTAAGTGAGCCTTAAGCTGCTACCAGTTTATCAGTCTACTGGACATGTCACCATTTTTATTAAGTCTCCTCCAATTCAAAGGAAATTTCCTTCTTTCTGATGTGCCTCAGCATGTTATCTATTCTCCTCTTTTTTAATAACCTATTTTTATTTTTTTTTATTATACTTAAGTTCTAGGGTACATGTGCACAATATGCAGGTTTGTTACATATGTATACATGTGCCATGTTGGTGTGCCACACCCATTAACTTGTCATTTACATTAGGTATATCTCCTAATGCTATCCCTCCCCTTTACTCCCACCACACAGTCATAAAAAAGGATGAGTTCATGTCCTTTGTAGGGACATGGATGAAGCTGGAAATCATCATTCTGAGCAAAGTATCGCAAGGACAGAAAACCAAACACCACATGTTCTCATTCTAGGTGGGAATCAAACAATGAGAACACTTGGACACAGGGTGGGGAACCTATTTTTATTTTCAATACTTTTGGGGTACAAGGGTATTTGGTTACATGGTTGAATTGTAGAGTGGTGAGGTTTGAGATTTTAGTGCACCCATCACCCAAGTAGTGTACATTCTATCCAGTATGTAGTTTTTTATCCTTCACCCACCTTCCACCCTCCCCACTCTGAGTCTCTAAGTCCATCATACCACCCTGTGTTCCTTTGTGTAGCTATAGCTTAGCTCTCGCTTAAAAGTGAGAACATACGGTATTTGATTTTCCATTCCTGAATTACTTCGCTTAGAATAATGGCCTCCATGCAAGCTGCTGCAAAGTGCATTACTTTGTTCTTTTTTATGACTGAGTAGTATTCCATGGTGTGTGTGTGCATGTGCGTGTGTGTGTGTATGTGTGTACATATTACATTTTCTTTATCTACTAATTGGATGATGGGCACTAAAGTTGGTTCTATATCTTTGCATTTGTGAATTGTGCTAAAATAAACATATGTTTCCTGGTATCTTTTGACATAATGACTTCTTTTCCTTTGGGTAGATAGCCGTTACTGGGATTGCTGGAACCAAAGGTAAATCTACTTTTAGTTCTTTAAGAAATCTCCATATTGTTTTCCACAGAGGTTGTACTAAATTACATGCCCACCAGCAGTGTATAAGTATTCCCTTTTCACCACATCCACACCAACATCTATTGTTTTTTGACTTATTATAATGGCCATTCTTACAGGGACAAGGTGGTATCTCATTGTGGTTTTAATCTGCATTTCCATGATGATTAGTGATGTTGAGCATTTTTTCATATGTTTGTGGGCCATTTGTATATCTTCTTTTGAGAAATGTTTATTCATGCCATTTTCCCATTTTTTAAAATGAGATATTTGGTTTTTTTCTTGCTGATTTGTGTGAGTTTCCTATAGATTCTGGATATTAGTTCTTTGTCAGATGCATAGTTTGCAAACATTTTCTCCCATTCTTGGGTTTGCTGTTTACTCTGATGATTATTTCTTTAGCTTCAGAAGGTTTTAGTTTAACTAGGTACCATTTATTTATTTTTGTTTTTGTTGAATTTGCTTTTGGAGTCTTAGTCATATATTCCTTGCCTAGACCAATGTCCAGAAGAGTTTTTCCCAGGTTATCTTCTATAATTTTTATCATTTCAGGTCTTAGATTTACGACTTTGATCCATCTTGAGTTGATTTTTGTATAAGGTGAGAGGTTGGGATTCAGTTTCATTCTACATGTGGCTATCCAGTTTACCCAGTGCCATTTATTAAATAGGGTGTCATTTCCCCAATTTACGTTTTTGAATGTTTTGTACAAGATCAGTTGGTTGTATGTATTTGACTTTATTTCTGGGTTCTCTGCTCTGTTCCATTAGTTTATGTGCTTACTTTTGTAACAGTACCATGCTGTTTTGGTAATTATGGCCTTGTAGTGTACTTTGAAGTCAGGTAATGTGATGCCTCCAGATTTTTTTCTTTTTGGTTAGGAGTGCTTTGGCTATGTGGGCTCTTTTTGGGTTCCATATGAATTTCAGGATTGTTTTTTCTAATTCTGTGAAAAACAATGTTGGTATTTTTATAGGAATTGCATTGAATCTGTAGATTGCTTTGGGAAGCATGGTCATTTTCATAAGAATTCTTTCAATCCATGAACATGGGATGCTTCCATTTGTTTGTGTCATCTCTGATTTCTCTTAGTAGTGTTTTGTGATTCTCATTGAAGAGAATTTCCATCTCTTTAGTTAAGTATAATATATTCCTAGGTATGTCAATTTTTTTTTTTTGCAGCTATTGTAAAAGCTATTGTGTTCTTGATTTGATCCTCAGGCCTTATCTCTTGTCTGAGAATTGATCGTTGGTGTATAGCAGTGCTACTGATTTGTATACATTGATTTGTAACCTAAGAGTTTACTGAATTTGTTTATCAAATCTAGGAGTCTTTTGGAGAAGTCTTTAAGTTCTCTAGGTATATGATCATATCATTGGCACACAGCAATAATTTAACTTTTTCTTTTCCAGTTTGGATGCCCTTTATTATTTTCTCTTGCCTGATTGCTCTGGCTAGGACTTCTAGTACTATCTTGAATAGAAGTGGTGAAAATGATTACCTTTGTCTTGTTCCAGTTCTCAGAAGGAATGCTATAAACTTTTTTCCATTCAGTATAATTTTGGCTGTGGGGTTGTTATATATGGCTTTTATTATTTTGAGGTATGTCCCTTCTATTCCTAGTTTGTTGAAAGTATTTATCATAAAGGGATGCTGGATTTTATTGAATGTTTTCTGCATCTATGAGATAACATATGGTTTTTGTTATTAATTCTGCTTATGTGATGTATCACATTTATTGACTTGTGCATGTTAAACCCTCTCTGTGTCCCTGGGATGATATTCACTTGATCACAGCGTATTATCTTCTTGATGTGTTGCTGGATTTGTTTAGCTAGTATTTTGTTGATTATTTTTGCATCTATGTTCACCAGGGATATCGGCATATTTTCTTTTTCATTATGTCCTCTACTGGTTTTTGTATCAGGTAATACTGGCTTCACAGAATGACATAGGGAGAATTCCCCTTCTAATCTTTTAGAATATTAGGTTGGTGCAAAAGTAATTGTTGTTTGCACCAATCTAATAGTTTCCATAGAATTTGTATCAATTCTTCTTTGAATGTCTGGTAGAATTTATCTGTGAATCCATCTGGCCCTGGGCCTTTTTTTTTTTTTTTTTGGGAAATTTTTTAAAATTACTGATGCAATCTCACTGCTTGTTACTGGTCTGCTCAGGGCTTATTCTTGATTTAATCTAGGAGGGTTGTTGTTTCCAGGAATTCATCCATTTCCTTCAGATTTTGTAGTTTCTATGTATAGAGGTGTTCGTAATAGTCTTGAATAATCTTTTGTATTTCCGTGGTGTTGGTTGTAATGTCTCTATTTTCATTTCTAATTGAGACTATTTGAATCTTCTCTCTTTTTTCTTGGTTAATCCAGCTAATGGTCTATCAATTTTATCTTTTCAAAGAATCAATTTTTTGTTTCATTGATCTTTTTTATTGCTTTTTGTTTCAATTTCATTTAGTTCTGCTCTGATTTTTGTTATTTCTTTTCTTCTGCTAGCATTGGCTTTGGTTTGTTCTTGTTGAACCAGTTCCTTGAGGTGTGACATTAGGTTGCCAATTTGTGCTTTTTCTGACTTTTTGATGTGGGCATTGAGTGCTATTAATTTTCCTCTTAGAACTTCTTTTACTGTATGTCAGAGGTTTTGACAACTTGTGTAAGTATTATCTTTCATTCCAAAGAATTTTTTAATTTCCTTCTTAATTTTATTATTAACACCAAAATCATTCAGGAGCAAATTGTTTAATTTCCATGTATTTGTATACTTTTGAGTATTCCTGTTGGAGCTGATTTCTAGTTTTATTCCCTTGTGATCTGAGAAGATGCCTGATATGACTTTGATTTTTAAAAATTTATTGAGACTTGTTTTGTGGCCTATCATGGTCCAGCTTGGAAAATATTCCATATGCTGATGTGAAGAATGTATATTCTGCAGTTCTTGTATAGAATGTTCTGTAAATACGTGTTAGGTCCATTTGTTCTAGAGTGTAGTTTGAGTCCATTGTTTCTTTGTTGACTCTCTGTCTTGACTATCTGTCTAGTGCTGCTAGTGGAGTGTTAAAATTTCCCACTATTATTGTGTTGTTGTCTTACTTCTTAGGTCTCGTAGTAATTGTTTTCTGAATCTGGGAGCTCCAGAGTTAAGTGCATATAAATGTAGGATTGTAATATCTTCTTGTTGGATCAATCCTTTTATCATTATATAATGACTTTCTTTGTCTTTTTATTTTACTATTGTTGCTTTAAAGTCTGTTTTATCTGACATAATAATTGCTATTCCTGCTTGCTTTGGGTTTCCATTTGCGTGGAATATCTTCTTTTATCCCTTTACCTGGAGTTTACACAAATCCTTACATGTTAGGTGAGTCTCTTAAAGACAGCAGATATTTGGTTTATGATTTTGTATCCATTCTTCTAATCTGTATCTTTTAAGTGGAGTACTTAGGCTACTTACATTCAACATTGATATTGAGATGTGAGGTACGGTCCCAGTCACCACGTTGCTACCTAAGTACTTTGTTTTCTTCATTGTGTTATTGTTTTATAGTCCCAATGAGTTTTATGCTTTCAAGAGGTTACATTCTGATGTATATCAAACTTTTGTTTCCAAATTTAGAACTTTTTTTTAGCATTTCTTATAGGGCTGGTCTGGTAGTGGCAAATTCTCTCACCATTTGTTTGCTTGAAAATGACTTTATTTTTCCTCCATTTATGAAACTTAGTTTTGCTGGATTCAGAATTCTTGGCTGATAGTTATTTTGTTTAAGGAGGCTAAAAATAGGACCCTAATCTTTTCTGTCTTGTATGCTTTCTGCAAAGTATCCATTATCCTCTTATGGTACTTCTTGTGCCCAAATTTTCTTAGCCATTCCTTCACAATATATCCCAAATCCATTTGTTTCTGTACCTCATTGCTACCACCCTAGTCCAGGCCACCATGATCACTCTGCTGGACCATGAGAGCATCTTCCTGACTGGTCTATCTGCTTCCACTCATATCCGTATTAGTAATTCACATGCCACAAAGCAGTTGAGGTAATCTTTTTTTCTGAAACACATCAGATCTTGGCTCTCCTTAAAACCTTCCAGTGACTTCCAGTTGCATTTATGATGATAATGAACTCCTTTGATGGTCCACAAGACTCAAGATGATCTGGCTTTTGCCTGCTTCTTCCACTTGTTCTATCCTCACACTCTCACCTACTATATTCTAGCCACAAGTTTTGGTGTATGAAGTTTCAAAACTCATTCTCATCTTGGGTCCTCTATACTTACCATTTTCTCTGTCTGGAAACTCCATCCTTAGATCTTCAAGTCTGCATCATTCACATCTCAGTTCAAAAGGCACCTCCTCAAAGAGGTCTTTGGTGACCATACAATTTAAAATAACTGTCACATACAATTTAGAGTAATCCCCTGACATCTTTAAATCACATCACTCTGTTTTCATAGCATACATCCCTACCTTGTGAATCTATTTGCTTGCCTGTTTATATCTGTCTCTGTACCTTTTCTCTTGTTTTTTAACTTTTCTTTTAGGTTTAGGGGTACATGTGCAGGTTTGTTAGGGAGATAAATTGCAAGTCGTGGGATCTGATGCACAGATTATTTTATCATCCAGATATACAGCATGTTACCTGACAGGTAGTGTTTCAATCCTCACTCTCCTCCTACCCTCCACCCACAAGTAGGCCCTGGTGTTTGTTCTTCCCTTCCTTGTGTCCATAAATACTTGATGTTTAGCTCCCACTTATAAATGGGAACTGCAGTATTTGGTTTTCTGTTTATGTGTTAGTTTGCTTAGGATGCCTCTAGCTTCATCCATGTTGCTGCAAAGGACATGATCTCATTCTTTTCCATGGTTGCATAATATTCCATGATGTATATGTACCACATTTTCTTTATCCAGTCTACTATTGATGGGCATTTAGGTTGATATCATGTCTGCTATTGTGAATAGTGCTGCAATGAACATACTTGTGCATGCATGTGTCTTTATAGTAGAATGATTTATATTCCTTTGGGTATATATTCAACAGTGGGATTCCGGGTTTGGGAATTCTGTTTTAAGTTCTTTGAGAAACTGTCAAAGTGCTTTCTCCAATGGCTGAATTAATTTACATATCTGTCAACGATGTATAAGTGCTCCCTTTTCTCCACAATCTTGCCAGCATCTGTTGTATTTTGCCTTTTTAATAACAGCCATTCTGACTAGTATGTCTTCTGTCCTTACTTTTAAGAATACGAGCCCCACAAAATTAGAGACATTGATTGACATTCATTATGACAGTATAGTACATGGCCATAACAAATCCTTGATACATATTTGTTAAATGAATGAGTTAGTTTCATGTTCCACATGATCTATAGTAAGGTGTTCCTTTCAAGATTTTAAAGTCCTTAAGGGCAGGGAAAATATTGTGTGTATCATTAAAAGAGACATTCTACCCTAGTATGTAATTCCCTGACATGGACTTTCTACCTTGTTTTAGTTTGCTGAACTCAGCACCTTTTAAGGGTAAGCATCCTCTGGAGCTTCACCAGGCATCAATAAACTGCTTCTAAACACATACCTGTCTATCTTTTCATTTAAGGTTGAGTCCAATCATTATAGTTCCTGACCTACAGTACCTGACAAGTAGCTGTAATAAGAGCTGGAGAAATAATTTCTAAATACATAGAATGAATGAATTATTTATTAGCCTTACTTGGGTTCCATCTGTGCCAATCTTGTTCAGGGCTCCAACAGTGCTATACAGAAAGCTGATGATCTTATTGAAATTGTCATCTCCAATGCTCCAGGATCCATCCACCATAAATACCAGGTCAGCCTTGGCCGCCTTACATACTGAAGACCAACAATGAATTTTGAGTCAGAGATAAGGGGAAAATTTAGTAGTTATTAAACCAGTAAGACAAATAATAGTTGCCTTCTGATAAGTGAAGCTCTTTTTCAAAGGGAAGATATAAACTTCTTAATGTTCATATTACAAACTCCTGTTCACTATGCTTCTTTGCTGTAATTACTCTTTTATATTCAAAGCCCCGTTTTTATTCATGACTAAGAAGCTTCTATTATGCATGTGGAAACAGAAAAAGAAAAAAAGTGTCCACCAACCACAGCCCAAAAGAATGAAAATGAAAGACTAGGAAAAGATGGGACTAAGGGGATTCAGAGATCAAAGTATCAGCAAACACTGTCTAGTGCCAACTGATTGGAAAAAAGGACACGCTATCGCTCTGTGCACCGTCCTTTTCTTATTGAATTAGCAAGTTAATGTCAGAGAGATTCAATCTCAGCAGAAAAGCATGTGCTAAAATGGAAACAGATTAACCTAATTATAATTTGATATTCATTTGGGCTGAAGCCCTAAACAAACAAATTCTAATCTTGGTTAAAAAAAAAAATTGTGTCTCTGTCCTTCTATTGCCCACAGATACATGTCAAGAAACGTACACTAATGCTAGCCAAGGGAAAGTATTATCAGCAGGTATTATAGATATCAATAAAGCAATCAAACAAGCAAAAAGAATTAAACAAAGCAAACTATACCAATAAAAACCTACTCTACTGAGAACACTTTTTAAAAGTTCTTTTATGTTATCATGTGCTGTTTCAGATTATCTATGCCTCTCCTCCTCTTCATTAGGGTTGATCATTGCAGTTGACTCTGTTTTATGATGAAGCAAACAATTTGCTCTTCAATAATCTGAATCTTTTAATCTTATGCCAATTGCACACAAATATTCTATGAGATAATGTGCCTTTCTCCTTGCTTTAAGGAAAACCTCACTTAGTTTTTATTTTATTAAGTACAACTTTATTGCCTTAAAGCTATTTACAATATAAAATAAACCATCTCCAAGTGAGCTAATACTCTAGGGGCGGTACAGATCTGGTGAAGCTGTTCTCATGAGTTCTGCAATTTATAAAATTTTACAAATTTGTGGTTTGAACTTAAAGCTGAAAGGAATAACAAGATCTGCTAATTATGAGTTTATAAACAGGTCCTCTGTTTCCATGGAAAGATAAAAATGAAAATTACGTTTCACTTTCAAAATGAGAGCAAATTCTATTAAAAAATACACTCAAAACGAAAAATTTAGTTAGTAAATCAAAGAAAGAAAATATATCAACATGCATGAAGGAATTACCTCTGGGGTAAAAAGTTGTGTTTTTAATGTTCTTCTTTTATGTTTTTTCTATGTTTTAATATTTGTTTAATAAATATTTAGTATTAGTTTAATAATACAAATTTATTGGCTTTTAAATTAAATATACCCAGGACAAACAAAGCCTAAAATACACAGTGCATTCAAGTTGTAAAAGCACCATCTAAAACCATCACAATGAAAATCTCAGAACCAATGTTCCTACTTTGTCAATCCTTAATCCCACAGACCCTTCCAGATCACATAAGTCTTCTATAAGAATTCATGAATGTTGATAGAATAATATCCATACTGAGCTATAAATAAAAATATTCTGACCTCAGAGCATTCTGTAATATCTGAATCAGAGGTGCCTAATTAGTAAATTTATCAATTAGGATTCTGTTTCCAGTTCCAATAGTGAGAATAACCATAGATGTTGAGACTAAAGAAGGCTAGATACGAAGCTGGAAGAAGAAAGAATTTGGCATTCCAGGTAGAGTGAATAGCATTCAAAGATGCAGGACAGCATAAGACATGTATGGCGAACCCTGAGTTGTACAATTTTGCTATTATATAATGTATTCTGGGAAATAATACTGCCAAATAGATTGATTCGTGAAGACTTTGCATGCCATCCTGGGATGAATGTGGAGCTTTATTAGAGTTCTTAATTGCCTGTTTCTTTGTGTCTTCCACTCTCTGCAGCATTTGAATCCACTGACTTTAAACTCTGAATAACTTATTTTTTATTGTTTCCCTGGTATGTAACAGGCACTTTAAGATGCATTATGAATGGAAGAACTCTTCCAATACAACCTTCTAACATGTTCCACTTTCTCCTCTCATTCTTCCAGTCCATCCTCCCTATTTCGCCAAAGTTACCATTCTTAAACATAGATTTCATCAGATCACCCTTCCTTCTTACAGATTGTCACAACATGCCATTACCCACAGGATAAAGCCCAAATTCTTAATTTTGTCACATTAACCACTCCATAACTCTATCCTCATTCTTTTCTCTTTAATGCCACACTAAAGCATTTATGATTCCCTAAATCCATTAAGCACTTGGATCACTCTTGACAACGAGTGCTATTCATCCCATTACTTGTCTCCCAAACTCATTCTTCAAAATGTAGATCAAATTCCTCTTCCTTTACGATTCATTAATCTGCAGCAACATTAACCATTACCACTTCTGGACTACCATAATACAACTGCTATTTTATAACTCATAAACTTGACTGGTATTTATCTAGGCAAGCACCCATTTCTCTTTAATACTAAAAATAGGCAGAGAGCAGCAATCACGTATTATTGTATTTCCCATGCCTACTATAAGAGCTTTGAGAATAAATAGTAGGATTAATAAATGTTCACTACTGAAATGAAAAAAATAATGATCACAACTTTGTTGGGGGCCTTTTTAAAGTTACCTTAATAGCTTAGGTAAAAGGTGATGAGGAACTGTTGTGATGAGGAAAGAAAAAACAACTGAAAAAGACACTTCAGAGGTCGGCTGGGAAACTATTATCATACCTGAGAAATTACAGACTGGATTTTCACTTACAAATTATGTAACTATTCTTCCTTAATGAATGTTAACTGCTCTCATATTTCAAAAAATTAGTATTAAGCATTCTGTTAGTAAATCCACTCTTTGTGTGCAGAACTGATATTAAATGGATATCATTCAAGCCCATCATGGTTGATAAGCATTTGTATTAAGGAGAAAATTAGGTAGCACAATAAATATACTTTATTAATACCCTGGTTTTAAATGAAGAGGCAAACAAAACCAACACAAATCCTAAACCTAGAATCAGATCATTATTCTATTATTATTTTACCTTCTTTTGCTGGTGGAATGGTTGGTGGAAAAGTTGGTGGTCGTGTAGGAAGTGATTCTGTAAAGGAAAGGGAGAAAGGACATCAGTTTGCCATCTCATCTGTGGGAAAGAGAACAAGGTCATGGAGTACTAAATATTCAGGGGAGTCAATGATTTTGATAACTGTCTTCCCTGAGAATTTAATGAGTACTATAAATCAGCCATAGCCTGTGAAAACTGACTCCATCTATCCTCTCATCCTCACACTGAAGGCTTGAAATGCCATTTTGCCACCATTCAGTTTACCCAGCAGGAGTCAATGAAATCAAACTGTCAACTACAAAGTGGTTCTAATGTTGATTTAAGGCAGGAATCCTGCCAACCCATTTGAAAGTTCATCTCCTGTTGCTTTCACACACACAATAAACTTCATTTCCATTCTGCCTAAGGATTGACCATCAATCCTTGCTCAATAGCACTTTTCCCTTTCCATCCTGCATCCCCCAGGATATTGGTCACCAGTGGACTCTGATTCATTCTGCTCTGCTCAGACTGCATCTGGAAATGTCTTTTGGTTTTGAGGACCAAATGTAACATTGGCAGGCTAAAGTGTGTTTGGATCTTTTCAACCTGGATTATGTGGGAAGAGAAGTCCACGTACTCTGCAGAGGTGTGGCTTGGTTAAAGGATCTGGGGACAGTTAGATCAGAGGAGTGATTATCAATTCTCATTCCAGCTCATGTGGCAAAGCACCAGGAAGTTTTGGTGTCATTAGGCAAACATAAAACACAATGTTATTATGTATTCATTTCTAATTCCTATTTGACACTAAAGACCTAAGAAAAACTAAGAAAATTCTTCTAGTTATTCCAGTTAAATACTCAGGAAAACCCTCCACTAATCATAGCCATTCACAGAGGGGAAGTCTAGCCTCAGGCGATACTGAGCACCAAATAGCTAGAAGGATTTGAGCTCAGGCAGACTGATCATTTGCCAAGAATTTTATAAACGGTAGTTTCTTCATTGTCAGGAAGGCTAAGAGGTAAGTTGTAAGGTCTCTTCCAACTTTAAGATCCAATAAAATAAAATAATTTAAATAAAATGATTCAACATTAAAAGAATGAGGTAACTATATATTACTAAATGAAAAAATATTCAATATGATTATTTTGTGAAATAGGTCACAGAATACCATGGCATAATCTCATTTGTGAAAAATAAAACTTATACACACATAAACACACACACACACACACACACACCTTTTACATTTTATATATATATGCTTTTTATTTTTCACAAATATGTATATATGTATGTGTGTGAAAAGGAAATATTTCTGAAAAGGAAGAACAAGAAAAGAGGGAGGTTGACAATGCACTTTATATATTTCTGTTTTACTATTATGGATATATATCACTGTTATTTTTAAAGGTAATTTTTGAAGCTTAAAACTCTCAAAATTTAAAAACTGAGACTTTTTTTGTAACTAGGATTGCAAAACTTTCTTTAAAACCCCACAAAATGTTTCTAAAGCCATTTAAAGAATTTTAAAATTTGTGTAAGTAGTCATCTTAATAATTGTGCATCTTCTTTAATAGGGAAAATCAAGGCATCTCCTAAGTCTGGTCAATAAATCAAGAATGAAATCAGTAAAAGAGTATGGCAGCCAGATTAATATGACTGGGCAGAACATCTGGCCAAAGAATCTCTCAGGTAAGAAGAACCACAGTGAACTGGGGACACATGTTTATATTCTATATGTGACATACAGATTGTCCCTGTCTTCAAGGATGTGAGGGGCTGTCACTCAGAGAGGGAGTAGTCTTTACCTGCATTGCTTCGAAAGGCTGAACCACAGCCAACGGGTAGAAGCTACAAGAAGACAGATGCCTCCAACATAAGGAAAACATTTACATCAAACAGAGCTATCCAAATTGGATTTAACCCTAGGTTAGTAGTTAACCAGTGTGGGGTCAAGGACAGGAGAAGCTGAAGTAGATCAGGGGTTCTAAACACAAATGTTTCTAGGGGTCAGGTGAGCAATCAATAAGCACAAAGAAAGTGTAAACATTAAGGTGCTGTAGCAAACTTAAGCATACATGCACTGTCTAAACAGACAGCACTTGGTTCCAGCAGATTGGCACCATGAAGACAGACACTTAGTGTTGCAAGATATTCTGACTTTTCAAAAACTACTTTAAAACTTAAAAAAGTATGGCCCAGAAAAAACATGCCTGATAGTGAGATCTAGCCTTTAGTTTATGACTTTTAAGAAGATAATAATGGTAACAACAGAAAGTACTTGCTCAATGACATACAGGTTGAAAAGCTCTTCAATGAGTATTCTTTTATTGGTTGTTTACTGCCACCACTTGAGGCAAGAGAGTAGTTAATTTTATTGATGAGTGAAAAGCTCAGAGATGCTGAATTGCCCAAAGCCATAATGCTAGAAAGGGGCAGAACAAGATCCTCAAACCAACCATTTGACTCTAAGTCTTGTGTACTACCAAGTTCCTATTAACTTCAAAACTATATGATTTACAATCCATAAGATGGAATTCTAATCAGCAATAAAAAGAAACAAACTACTGACACAATCTATAACATGATAAACCACAAAAACATATGCTAAGTGAAAGATGCCAGATGCAAAAGACTACATATGGTGTATTTCCACTTACGTGAAATGTCCAGGAAAGGAAAATGTATAATAAAAGAAAGTAGATTGCCTGAAGCTCAGGGTGGGAAAGGAGATTGACTGCAAACAGCAGGAAAGGTTCTTTGGGTTGATGGAAATGTCCTGAAATTTAATTGTAGGGATGGTGATACAACTCATTACATGTACTAAAAATCATTGAACTGCACACTTAAAATGGTACTTAAATTTTATGTTACGTAAATTATACCTCAAAAATACAAGTGGAATATGAAAATACGGCATATTTAAGTGTCCTGAAATAAAGTCTTTGTATTACATAAAAGAAGATGATTTAATTTATTATACTTTTATCCTCTCTTTTTGAAGGTTACACGTGCATGATTTCCCTCTGCAAGTGCCGGAGAGGCTGGAAGAGCTATACACAGGCAGTAATCCCTTCTAAATGCCATGTACGTGATAGAGGGGTCACCAAGAAAGCCCATTGCCCAACACCTATTCAGACACAAATCCTCCTGGAATTTCAAGTTTAAATTCAAGATACTGAGTTAAGCACACAAATGTCCCCCAGAATTCACTACATTTCAAACCATTTTAATGTTTGTGCACCCAGGGTCAAGAATCTTTGACTAGAAGTCTTTTCAAGAAGTTGACACTCTCCTTGCTCTTTGGAACATGTTAAAAGAGGTTTGTTTTAATTTTATACTTTGCCTTTCCCTTTAGTGCATCACATCTGCAGTCAGCTTGGAAAAAGTGCAAGAGCTTCTTAGGCAAGCAGTAACTCTAGGGTCAGCTAGTTGGAACATCTTGGCTCCCTTCCCATCCTCATGGCTGTGGTAATATACCATTGTTTTAATGTCAGAGCCAAGTCCTCAAACTGCATTTGACACTCCACATACCACAACAGTTCCTTATGGATCTGGATCACAATGTAAGTCATTGTCTCAATTGCTTTACTATCGTGTGGACTTCTAGTCTCTTGTGAAACATATATGGAGAATGGAAATAAAAAACCCATACTGATGACATCAGTGGGCCATAGGCAATGAATTCTGGGACTGAGTAAGAGGAACAAAACTTGTATTATGTATATTCCTGAACAGCAATAGCTAATATTTTTCTAAATGGGATAAGGTATTTTCAAAACAGGATGCCTAAAATTCTGTTTGTTCATGGGGAGAGGGATCAGGAGAGAACACACATGACTTACGTGTTTTTTCCATTATGCTCACACTAGGTCCTTCAATCTCCTGGAGCTTTGTATAAACACTGATTTTATATTCAGAATCAGGCTGAAGTCCATAGAAGCAATGCCTGGTTGTACCTCCACCCACAGTTGATTCTTGCTTTTTTGTATCTATAATAAAAGCAAAACAAAACAAAAACATACGCATATGAAATTTTTGAAACACAGCCATTGGCAGATGATTTGCTTCTAAAATACTTCACACGTTTAGCCCACATCAGATAAAGCCAGAATGAGTTATATTTGTTTGAAGTATTGTATCTTCTTCCAAAGAGTTAATACACTCACTGGTATTTTTCTGTGAAAAATCACATTTTGTATGTCAACAAATGATGTTTACTATTAAAAGACTTCTGAGATCAACTCTGTACTTAATGGAGAACTATTAATGCATGTAATTATACGCACACATCCTAACTGATCTTTTGGACAGGTGCAGATGTGAGGGCATGTGTTTTTCTCTTTTTTCTTTTTCTTTTTTTTTTTTTTTGAGATGGAATCTTGTTCTGTCATCCAGGCTGGAGTGCAATGGCGTGATCTCAGCTCATTGCAACCTCCGCCTCCCGGGTTCAAGCAATTCTCCTGCCTCAGCCTCCTGAGTAGCTGGAACTACAGGCGTGCACCACCATGCCCGGCTAATTTTTGTGTTTTTAGTAGAGGTGGAGTTTCACCATGTTAGCCAGGCTGGTCTTGAATTCCTGACCTTAGGTGATCCACCTGCCTTGGCCTCTGAAAGTGCTTGGATTACAGGCATGAGACACCATCCCTGGCCTATTTTTTTAAAACCTGAACTCTCTTTTATTCAGTATGATTTTCTGAACACAGTCCAATGTTATACAACATAAACAGATACTTCCTTTTGGTCTCATATAACTTATTACCACCCAAGAGGATACCCTTCTAGGCAGTGGTCTAAAGATACAGGTATGGATCTCCAGAAGCCCTAGTCCATGGGTCCAGGTTGTCTTCAAAGCTGCCACAACTGCAGGCAAGAGCTTGCAGCAGCACTGGGATCACCAAGGAGTCCTCACACTGCCCAGTATCTCCCTCTCAGCCTTGACTTTTAACTGACACCAATGATTTCCTTCAATCGCAAAAGACATTCCCAGGGAGTTCAGAGGGGCCTCTTCAAATTCCCGGCATCCACTCTGAAAATCCTTTAATTGAGGAAAAAGGACATGGTGTTTACATAGTATAGGGCCATATATGCTGTAGAACTCAGTCTCTCAATTTCTGGTTCTTTTTTTATCGACCAAAGAGACATGTCATACACAGCCAATTCACATGGCACCTCCTCTGTCTTTTTCTCCACCATGACAGAGGCACAAAGAACTCTGGAGACCTGACTAACTATTGGCTCCATTCTTTGTTCCCACGTCCATAGCAAAATTATGTGCATCTCCTGGAAGAACTAGTGCTGGCCCTTAGGTCCTGAGACAGTAATATGGATTAATTACATTCATCATTTCTTGAGGGTTTATTATATCCAGGTTCTGTGCTTGCTATTTAATTATAACAACAGCAATAAAGATAATAACAGCCAACATTTAATGAGTGCTTATCACGTGCCAGGCAATATTCTAAGGAATTCATATGCATTATCTCGTTTGATTCTTATAACATTTATAATTATTCCCAATTTAAAGAGATGAAACTAAAGGTCAGAAAAGTTAATAACTTCTTGAAGTCCTTATTCTAATTAGCAGAACTGAGATTGTTTAAACTGGTAGATAATAGTTGTACATATTTTGGGGGTTTGTGTGATATTTTCATACCTCTATACGATGTATAATGATCAAATCAGGTAATTGGAATATCCACCACTTCAAACATTTATCTTTCCTTTGTGTTGGGAATATTACAATTCTTTTTTTTCCAGCTATTTTGAAATATACAATTATTGTTAAGTATTATTTCCCTACTATTCCCTACTATAGTACTATCAAATACTAAAACTTACTCCTTCTACCTAAGCGTATTATTCTACTCCTTGACCCACTTCTGCTCATTCCCCTGAATTCAGAACTCTAAAGCTCAGTTTCAAAGGATGTTGCTTTAATTTCCACTGGTATATTCTAAGCAAATGTAAATGAAATCAATAGTTTTCCAAAATGAAACCATCTGAGAGCTGTTGAGTGCATATGAAATGTGCGAACATGACGGCTAGAGATCAGATGAGGAATCTTTATGACTCAGTGCTTTATCACTCCACAGAGCCTACTTGGGCGGCTTTCATTACTGAAGAGTTTCAAGTGTTTTCCTCACAGGCATAGAGCGTTGTTGTTGTTGTTTTTACCACAATGGACAACTGATTGAGAGGAGGAATCATTGCTACCGTGAAAAAACAATTATTCAAATTTCCCTCTAGATTGATCATCTTATCCATAAATTGCATGTGTTTAATCAAAGCTTCATAAAGCTTTATTTCTAGGGATTGAAAAACTAGTGTTGAAAAACAGCACTGATTAAATATATTACACACATTATTTAGTGGTTAAAAAGAACTATCCACTCCTTCAAAATGTTATTTGTAGAGCAGTTTATGAAGAATAAACAGAATCTAGAAAATATAAAAGCATACCAGTTGCTTTTTCAACTATAAAATGCAAACATTTTACACAATTTTTGTCTATTTTATAAGTATCAAATCTAGTTGAATTTCCAACTATATTTTGATATGCATATATTGAAGCACATATATATACATTATAATATGCATATATCAGAATAAACATGATATAGTTATTTAAATTTTGTCTATGGACAAATACAGACTTTTAAAAATATAATTGAATTAAAGCCATTTGTTAAATAGAATTTTAAATTTATTTTTATATATTGTGAATATTAGAGAGTTTCAGAAGTGAACTTTATAATAGAATTTTTATTAATATATTTGTTCAAAGTAAAATACTGTCAACTTTAATCATTTCTTGTTCATATATTATGAAAAATGATAACATTTAAAAATTGTTAAAGTGTTTGTGAGATTATAAATTATGTGAAATGGGTTTGATAGTAAAATTTGGTGAACTCAGTGTTTTGCTTTGCTTAGGTCCAAGTTTAGTCTGTGGTTTCCAGGCTCAGAATCCCACAACTGTTTTTTTGTTTTGTTTTGTTTTGTTTTGTTTGACCCTTAGCTATCCGTTAGAGCCTCCTAAAAGCTTCTGTGGGCCACCTGTAATACAAACATTTCCTGAATGTTATGCATGGATCACACTGATCTACCTCCACAAACCTTCCGAGGACTCTCCATGAGTCAATTCTAGAAATGCGCTTTTCTGTCACGTTTCCTATTTCATGTAGAAACCCATGTACTTTAATGACCCTTGAAAATAGAATATAAGTAGATCTTACTGCTAAAATAATACAGCTATAAACATTGGAAAACTGGAACAAGCACTATAAGATTAATGGCAAAGAGTATCAATTTGGTTCCCAATACTAACAAAGAGGGGTTCCATGAATGGGGGTGTATCCATGTTGCTTTTGGCATATGCAATTCAGGCCTATTGGCTTTGCCTTAACAAAAACATTCAAACTGACCAAATGGTGACTAATTTCCTCAACCCCTCATGCCAAAAGCAGGAAGTTAATTTTATTTTTTGAAACAGAGGGAAAAAATCTCTCTTTATTTGTCCACCATTCTTAGGAAGCAAGACTAAATCCATTCTCCAGATTATAATCATGTTGATAATAACGCCACCAGCTTGACTTACTAAAATGTCCTACAAGTAGTTATTGAGCTCCACAAGCAAAGAATATCATAACGTCACTGCTCCAAAAAGTTTAATTTTGATCATAGGTTTTGTTCCATATGGCGTTTTTTTGTGGACCTGGTCTTTGGTAAGGTAGGCTCTCCATTATGCTGCAATTCTCTATCCTTTTCAATAAATAATACTGCAAAGCTGACATCTCAGCACCTAAATAGGGACAAGTGGAGCATCCTCTGAACCCTGATCTAAGCAGGTTACAAAGAAGTTCATCAAGCTGTGGGGATTAGGGTGGGAATAAAGCGTTTGGGCCTATGTGGCATATATTAATAAATAAATGAATTTGAAGGCAACCTTAGGTGCCAAGGCAACTCAAAAACAGCTGAAGAGAGGGATAAAATCCCAGAGCATCTGCAGAACTAACGGAGGATCTCACAGGGCTCTGAATTACCCAAGACCAACCAAAAATCTCTCACTTTGGACTGTCCTAGAATTAACCAAAAATCTATCATTTAATTTGGCAAATGGATGACTGAGTCAAAAGCAGATTTTGTTTCAGTCTTTCCTGAGAAGACCTTGTCCTTCTGGTAATCTTTCTTTTCTTGGTTATAAAAATGTCATAATATTTACATAGGTAAAGGACATCTGTTGCTTTTGCCTGTCTTGTATCTGAAATCTCTTTCTTTGCATCCATTCCTCCACACTTTTGGTCTTTATGGTTTGGGGAGGATTGAATAACACCCCCACCTCCTGCCACCACCACCAGATACAGGGGTGGAAGGCAACCAGGTCCAAACAGGCAGTTTATTTCATGCCCTTGCACTCAATGACAGATTTAGAGGCATATGACCCAAACCAGGCCAATATGACTCAGTTCCTGGACTTCTGTTGGAACTATTGAGAAAGAGAAGCTCTCTTTTCACCAAGACTGTTAAAGCTGGAAGCTGGGAGAATGTAATTCTGGATCTGACTCACTGAGCCTGACTGAAAATGAAGGCAGAGGAAAGCAGAATACAAGAAGGAGCAAGACTTTATCTCTAGAACATTGAACACCTAGGTCCAGATGTGCCTGAAGCCAGAGACTTTGGACTTCTTAGTATACTAGCCAATAAATTGACCCTTTGGCTTAAGTTTATCTAGATTTCTGTGAATATTAATAAACAAGCCTGAATGATACAGTGTGGCTATTCTACTTACAAAACCTTGCAAATTTGCAGTTATTGCCTCAGTTAATAGACGCAAATGAAATAATTTTACAGAAGCTGAAGCCCGTAGAAAGAGCTTCAGGAGAAGAAAGTTGACCAGTGGTTGTGGTTACAGTGGAGACTTCATCACTGACTTAATCTCAGAATAAAAATGCACATGCTCAAGCTATGAAAAAATATGTGGAAAAAAACTGGAAAAAATTACCCATCAAACTGTAAGGATTTGACCGAGGCATTCAGAAAGAGGTCAACTGGGATAAAGCTTTACTCCAACACATGGGGAAATTGGGTCTCATTTATTCCTGGTATCTCCTTTGCCTGGGGTAGAAAGACTGAAATTTCCACAGAGACAGCATATGTAGCCAATATTACAGTCAAAACACCTGAGGGTCTGAGACTCATCTGCCCGTGGAAGAATGGGCATCTTACCACAAGTCCTTTAAAGGCAGTGAATCAGCATGGTGATCACATTCCTCTGTAAAATAATGAAACTCAACCTAATTCTTCTCCATTCCAAAGTAGAAAGACTATTCCTTGATCTGAATTGTGTGAGTTAAAATATCTAAACACATTTCCTACTGCCACCCTCACACTCACTCCTCCATCAAACATTCCTTTTCAAGTTGTCAATTAGAATCTTTTGCTGTCCAGCTGATAAATAATATTCAGTAAGACAACTGGGTGAATGAGAGGTGGGCTATTTTTTTTCATAAATCTAATCTCTCAGCAACAAATGTTGATGAGAAGTAAACTGAACAATACTTTTTGTTCATTCTTGTTCAATTAAGACCATAAAGGTTCAGCTGAAAACATTTCTGGCAGCCTGAAAATAATACTGAGGGAGTACAAGTTCACTTAAGTTGAAGATAAAAAGCAAATGTGGACTCATTTGCTTGCAAGCAAAGATCTTGGCTTCAGAAAGAGCTCATTGTGGTTTTAGATGACTGGATCAGTATTATCAGACAAATCAATCATATCCTCTGATAAAACTCTCAAGGCTGCTTTGCAAATATGCTAAACTAAAAGCATTTAATTTAAAAAGCTACGAATATTACTGATTCCATTGATAAAGCCAGTTTTTATACATTGTTGTGTCAACATATATAGTTATAAATTTTTATGAAAGGAAATGAATATCCACAGGAACCCACGTCCCTTCATTTCAATTTCCTAAATCATATAAAAGGATAAATCACATAAAAGAATTGTGGGTTAGTTTGGGAGGGTGATTATTATTATACTTAGTATTTTTTCTTAGGCTTAGCAAATACCACTAAATGTCAACCCTTCTATATTAAAGTGTGACTTATAGAAATATAGGAAACATAACTCCTCCAGATTTCATAGTTGTTTCTCAAATCGCTGCATGTGCTTCATCTACTTCTGGCATCCCATCAATCATATTTAACAAAACCACAAAATCCATGTGACTTATCCTGACTTTCTCTCCCTCAACGTTTATTCCAAATTGATACCACTCCCAAATGTCAAGCCAATGTCAGGCTGGAAGGATCCTTACATCACATAGAGGGATTTAAGGAAGCAGTGGTGCTGCATGTCTATCATGATGATATCTTGCCTGGGATTCGCAGGAGTTTCTTCTAGTATGTTCCACCTATCTCAGTTCTTATTCTACAAGGGACATATTTCCAAATGCTCTCAGTGCTCTCCTAAAGTACGCTTTCCACTTTATGGATTGGATCAAAAATGGGATTTATGGATTTTGAATGTATCTATAGTCAGGAATATGGGCTACTAAACCCAATCTTATCTGGACTAGAAATAATTAGGTCATTTTGCTTTTCGGAAATGGGAAAACCAAGATCATTTGTACAGAAAGAATAGGCTACATTTTTAACAATTTTACTCCCAAGTTTGGAAGATTTTAAAAAATCATTTGGGATTCTTTAGCATCTCCTATAATCCCATAAAAGAGCAAGACATATCTTTTCTATTGTTTCTACAAATCTGATTAAGTATATTATTTGATTCATCTTCTGAGTAGTGTCCATGCTGATATTGGGAAAAGATGATAAACTGGCTCTACATACTCATTTTTGGGGAATCAGTCATTTGTTGTTGTTCTCAATATTTTTAATGAAGACAGTGAGACATTTTTACTGTTTCAGCTTTGGAACAAAGTCCCAAATTGTGGATGTACGTGAGAACTGTAACGCCGAAGAACTTGTTCATGACGGTATAGATACATCAAATCTCTGTAATGAGGGTTTGTTGTTCACCAGTTATCCCCAAAAGAAAAAGAAACACTAAGAAAAACATTAAATTTAAACTTGATCCCTAGAGAGTGATTACCCAAATTAGAGCACAATATAATTTTAATGTATGCTAGTCTTGGCTATCTGGCTGCTAACATTTTTGGGGTCCTTCCAGTGCACAGAGCACTGTTGCAAATGCTTCCTGTGGAATATCTCAGTTTTATCTTCACAGAACTCTAAAAAATCAGCACTATGGTTATACCCATTACCAGATGAGGAAAAGGGAGGTTTGCAGAGGGTTAGTAATTCGCTTACCCAACCAGTCAGACTCCATATGCAGCATGACTGACCAGTACAAATTGCTTCCTCGACAAGAGGGCTGTTGTCTAATGCCACTTGTGTGTTGTACACAGTGGTGTGCAAAGAACCAAATACACAAATGCTTGACAAAAACATAAGTGATGGATTGTACTTACCCTGGAGGGATTCTATAACAACCCTATAGGCTGTGGCATGGCGATGTACCTGCCAGTGGGCACACAAGCTGGTCATTTCAACGTGTTTGGCTTGGAGATTTGTAACACCCAAGAACACTGGAATGAAATGGAAACATAACTGTATCACACTGCAGACAACACCACAAACATCCCTGAATCTGAAATTAACTTCTGGAACAATTTTCATTCAAAGTTGCATACTCAGAGAGCTGGGGAATCCATCAATTTACAATGAGTGAGTGTACAAAAGATAACTGTTTTATGACTTGAGAAAACAGATTGCAAAACATTATGCATGATGTGGTCTGTCTGCTATTTTTCTTATTTGTTTGTTGTTTGTTCGTTTTGAGACGGGGTCTTGCTCTGTAGCCCAGGCTGGAGTGCAATGGCATGATCTCAGCTCACTGTAACCTTGACCTCCTGGGCTCCAGCAATCCTCCCACCTCAGCCTTCTGAGTAGTTGGGATCACAGGCATGTGCCATCACATGCAGCTATTTTTTTTTTTTTTTTTTTTTTTTTGTAGAGGCAGTGTTTCGCCATGTTGCTCAGGCTGGTCTCAAACTCCTGAGCTCAAGCCACCTGCCTACCTCAGCCTCCCAAAGTGCTGGGATTACAAGTGTGAGCCACCATATCTGGCCCTGTCTGCATTTTAAACAGAAGAGGAAGTACATAGTCATAGCAAAAAGACCAGATGCAAACGATGAGGAAATTTTGGGTAATTTTCAATCTTACCCCCTTTATATACTTGTGTTTTCTAAATATTACACAAGAAACATGTAATACTTGTATAATAAAAAAGTAAATACAGTATGTACTTATCAACCAATGAGACAGCCATGGCTTAAAAAAGGGAAGAGTAAAATAGTCAAAATGGAAGTGTTCTGCCAACAGGAGTAGTTTTACAAAGACTGGTCTTCAAAACACGATTGAATAAACACTATTGAAAATTTAAAAATAAAAGATTTTACACAGATAACACAAATTATTTTAAAAATACATAGGTTCCTATTAATCTTAGACACTGTGATATGCAAAAATGGTTGTCTGGGGAGGCAATAAAATATTGTTTCTACAAGACAATAGAAAAGTAGGTAGCCAGTGTTTATCATTTGGATCCAAGCAGAAAATCAACATATTTACTTTTCCTAATAACCTCTGACTTCCATTCATATCATTTTCTATTATTTCTCTCTCTCTCTCTTAGCTTACTCACAAAATAAAAATACCTTGAAATTATCTTTTCAAGATGGTAAAAATAATCTTGTTTAACTACAATTTGTACATTTACACTGTTCCTTTCTGTTACAGAAGAAAAGAAGACTTTTTTCCTAAAGCCAATTATACAATCTCTCTTTCCCCTAACAAAAACAAATGATATGAATGTTAATTGATTTATATAACTCTTTTTGTTTTGTTTTTTGAGATGGAGTCTTGCTCTTGTCACCCTGGCTGGAGTGCAGTAGCACAATCTCAGCTCACTGCAACCTCCACCTCCCGGGTACAGGCGATTCTCCTGCCTCAGCTTCCTGAGTAGCTGGGATCACAGGCGCCCACCACCACACCCGACTAACTTTTGTATTTTTAGTAGAGGCAGGGTTTCGCCATGTTGGCCAGGCTGTTCTCAAACTCCTAATCTCAGGTGATCCACCTGCCTCAGCTTCCCAAAGTGCTGGGATTACAGGCGTGAGCCACTGTACCCGGCCCTGATTTACATAAATTTTATGAACGTTAATGATTTATATAACCACACAAAATATTTTTAAAATATCTTATATTAATTTATTTACCATTGTGGGAGGTTTTCTTTTGCTTGGGAGAAAGAGAATAAATAATAAACCCACTTAATTTATATTTTAAGGACAAGAATGTAAATCAATTCAACAATCTCAGTCTTTTAAAAGATGTTTGGAATGCTCAATATATTTATTAAGGGAGAGAAGAAAGAGGAAACAAAATTGAAGAGGGAGCAGAGAAAAGAGGATGGAAAAAGACAAGAAAGACTGGGGAGAAGAGAGACCAATAAAAAATCACAGTGCTGGGTGTGGTGGCTCACTCCTGTAATACCAGCTCTTTGAGAGGCCAAGTCAGGTGGATCACCTGAGGTCGGCCGTTCAAGACCAGCTTGACCAACATGGTGAAACCCTGTCTTTACTAAAAACAGAAAATTAGCCAGGCATGGTGGCGCATGCTTGTAATTCCAGCTATAGGGCATGCTGTGGTGTAACTAAGGAAGGCTGTGAGGTTGCTACAGGCGCAAAACAGAGGAAATACTTGGAGGTTTCATCAGTGAAGCCACAACAGTGTCACATCAACAGCCAAGCACAAGATCAGAACCACAGTCAAGGCTTCCGAGTTCTGTTGAAGATGGAGACTATTTCCTTTAAGATACACTTATTCACTACCTAGCCTTTAAGGTCTCAAGATATTCCATGACAGAGAATTCAGGACACCTCTTCTGTAAAAGGGCTGGCCCTACATGCAATCGGGGGGCGCTGGGGTCTGGCTTAATATATGGCCCACTTTTGCCTGACAGTATTGATTAGATTAATTATTTATTAGGGATGAGGGTAAGATATAGGCCAAGTGCATAAAGCCCAATCATTACAATAATAATAGTGGTTATTCATTGAATATTTGCCACATCATAAACGCGTTACATACATTTTTTCTCTGCGATCCTCACAGTTTGCCTGAACAATGGCTATTATTATCTTCATTTTAGAATTGCAAAAGCCTGGGCTGAGGGAAGTTAAGCAATTTGCCCAAGGCCACGCTAACAAGTAGCAGATTTGAGGCTTATTCTTTTGATAATAACATGACTACGATCTCAAGAGTGGGGCATGTGTTGCTGATTGCACTCAGGACTATTTTTATTAGCACATAGCCAAACCACTTGTATTTTGGTCATTTATGTGTTATCTTTAATGTGTATTTTAAAATGTGATTGAAAATCTTGAGTGATATAATGGACTCTGGGGACTAAAGGGGGAGTTTTGGAAGGCGGGTAAGGGATAAAAAAGTATGGATTGGCGATAGTATACAGTGCTCCAGTGACGGGTGCAGTAAAATCTCAGAATTCACCACTAGAGAATTTATCCATGTAACCAAAAACCTCTTGTATCCCAAGAGATATTGAAGTTTTTAAAATAAATAAAATTAAAAAAAATAAAGATGTCATTTGACTATCAAAAAAGAAAATAAAATGTATCAAAATTATTTGATTGTGGTGATCATTACACATTGTAAACATAAATCATCACATTGAAGATTGCAGATCTGTGTATCTATACCTTGAACATATACAATTTTTATTTGCCAATTATACTTCAATAGAGCTAGAAAAAAATGAAAGAATAGCGATTATTTGAAACAACAACAATATCTTGAGGGGTTTATAACAATAGAATTACAAAACAGATAGAAAAAGAGTAGCGAAAATGAAGATGGTATTATACATTGGTAAAAAAATTCTTAAGCCAAAAAGCAGTAATTTAAGGTAGACTGGAATAAGCTAAGGATTCACATTGAAATCTCTAGGGTAGCTATGAAAATTTAGAATATTTAACTAAAAAGCTACTAGAGCAGAAATTTTTTAAAATATATTAAAAAATAAAAATACTAATTTTCTGTTTAGGGTAATTACATGGATTTTGAGAAGTATTTAGGTCAAAAACTGTAAGTCAATTCAAATAAATAAACAGATTGTGCGGAGGTACAACAAACTTCAGGAACATGGAACATACATGCTGGAATCTGGAAAACACTGATTAATGCGTGGGTGTTTGGGAGTAGTGTACATCAATGAGAAGTCCCAGATGGTGTGCAGACAACATGAAAACCCTCAAAGGAGTAGAGAAGGAAGTGCTGAGAATGGGGTGGCATGTACTTTTGATGGATGGCATGTGTGCATGTGCAAGGGGGTGGAGTGACCCCTCTGAGAAAAGACAAACCTCTTCCTGCTCCAACTTTGACATTGGCCATCTCGGGCTACAGGCTGTTTGGAAAATTTCACCTAATTTGAAAAATACCAACACAGATTTTCCAGAAGGAAATCCTATCTGCAATCATCAAGCCTATTTGAAAGCCAGGTACTGACATCCCGCCTGTCAACCGGGACTCCGAACTACCCCGAATATACAGCACACTTTTCTTTCCCTGAAACACCATCCAGAAAGGGCAACACGGAGGAAAAGAAAAATGAATGAACAAATGGAAGCAGGGGTTAGGTGACAAGTTACAGTGAAAACAAAACAGCAAAACCCCGTGTGCTTGGGAGGCTGAGGAGGTTGAATCACGAGGTCAAGAGATGGAGAACATCCTGGCCAACATGGTGAAATCCCATCTCTACTAAAAATACGAAAATTAACTGGGCGTGGTGGCATGTGCCTGTAATCCCAGCTACTCCGGAGTCTGAGACAGGAGAATTACTTGAACCCTGGAGGCGGATGTTGCAGTGAGCCGAGATTGCACCACCACACTCCAGCCTGGGCGACAGAGAGAGATTCCATCTCAAAAAAACAAAACAAAGCAAAACCCATGTATGGTTGAGGCCACTGGAGACGGCTCTTACATGTTTTCACCATGCCTGTCAGGGCGTCGCTGAAGCCTGAGGCCTGGGAGGCAAATATCTTCACATTGTAATCCATTCCACTGAGGAGGTTTGTGATAAGAATGGTGTTAATGTCAGCTCCCACAAATGTTTCCAGTGTTGGACCAGGAACTAAAGAAGAAAGAGGATGTATTTTAGTTACAACAAAATATGGGAAAATAGAAGCACTCTTAGATCAAATTGTACTCACTTGACTGCTTTTCAGTTGCCTAGGATTACACAGCAAGCAGACAGCAGGGTTGAGGTTTCAATCTGGTCTCATCTAGCTCTAAAAACTGCTGCACTAAAGGTTATTTTTAGGGACCTAGTCCTTTCCCCAAATGTAGTTTTATCCTTGTGCTTATTCAAAGAAGTTGATCCACCTCATAGTCTACCATCTGCTATATTGTTATGTACTATGTCGTGATAGGCAATTGAGGAATTTGTCCAATTAAAGAAATAATTCTCAATTGTCCCTTCTAAGGTAACCAACTTTGTTCCCAGCAGACATGCAAGTGGCAGTCATAGCAAATTTTATCATGGAGACCAGGCCAAACCTTGCCACACTCTGAACCAGCATCAATGTTACCACTTTAGTTTTATCTACTCCTTTTAGGATGTTTAATACCAGACAGATTATGCTCTTATTCCAAGGCCCTTGATTAGCTAGCATTTTCAGGCCTTTATGTTTTCACCTCTTCTTCAATCTAGTGGGGTCTTTAATGAAGCCTTAAAAACATTCGTTGCTAAAGCCTATACAAATTTATTTACCTCCTGCCTCTTCCCATGCATGCTCATTCTTTAAGAGCTTTGAGTTAGTGACACGTTCTCAAAATACTCATCACTTTCCTCCAGAAGGCCCCTTCCAACAATACATTTATATGTTTTTCTATGTATGTGTTAACTCAGTAGCGACGGTCCCATGCCCCACACGTACAATGCAAATGACCATACATGTATATTTCTCCCACTTGACCTAAAACAGGATTTCTCAGCCTCAGCACTGTTGGTATCTTGAACTGAAAAATTCTTTACTCTGGGGCAGAGGAGTACTGTCAATGGTAGCATGTTTACCAGTACCCATTAGATTCCAGGAGCAAGTCCTCCCTCACCAGTTGTAACAATAAAAAATGTCTCCGTTGGGGGGCAAATGACATCAACTGAGAACCACTGGTCTAAAATAAAGCCTTTTGTGCTTAGAAAGCCTGATCAATATTTGTAAAATGATCCAAAGAACAAATTAAGCAAGGCTGTCTTACAAATTAACGCATGCTTCAGGCCTAAAGCAAAGAGACAAAAACACTGGTGATGCGTCCCAAAGAATGAGCCTGGAGCAGACTCATGCATCCATGTTCTAGTCTTGCTATTTGATTTTCCTGGTTATAAGGATGCTTGTCTGCAGAAACTGGAGGTGGGAGTATTTCAGTCTTATGGGCCTGAAGACAATAGCACATGGATAATGGGACACAATAGAAAAGGCTGAAAATTGATATGGGGCGAGAACCACATCTCAGATGAAAAATTGAGACTAATGGAGTTGTTGAAGGCAGAAAGGGCTTACATTCTATTTTTATTTTTTGAGACAGGGTCTTGCTCTGTTGCCCAGGCTGAAGTGGTGTGATCACAGCTCACTGTAGCCTTGACTTATCGGGCTCAGGCAATTTTCCCACCTCAACCTCCCAGGTAGCTGGGACTATGGGTGCATGCCACCACACCTGGCTAATTTTTGTATTTTTTGTAGAGACAGGGTCACACTATGTTGCCCAGGCTGGTCTCAAACTCCTGGACTCAAGCAATCCACCCTCCTCAGCCTCCCAGAAGGCTGAGAATACAGGCATGAGCCACCACACCCAGACAGCAGAAAACGTTTTCATGACCCTAAGAATGTTTTTAAAATTTTCCTGCCAAATTAAGAAAAATGATTGGAGATGTCCTTTCTGCTGAACAACTGGAGTACTGCAGGCCCAGGTCTAGAAAACTGAGAAGATCCTAATAACATCAATTCTAGTCTCCTATTTAAACTTCATGAGATTGCTAAGAATGGAGAGATGGCACTGTAAGAGGTGCTGGTGCACACAGTCTCCTCTTCACAGGCATACAGACCAAGGGTGCAATTGCTTTCTACTTGGGTCATGTTCATGCCTTCAAGATACAATGATGTGGGAGGTAAAGGTGAGAGGAATCCTCTTATGGAGGTGGCTAAGAGACTGGTGGAAAAGCATTTTACTATTGTGATGAGTTCCCCCCCATATCATTTCCAAACTGGGGAGACTAAGAAGTTGGTAAATGAAATTTTTCCTACTAATCCAAGAAATAAGAGGTAGAGGAGAACTTTGAAATCAGAAATTCCAAATGTTTAGAACTTATATCTTCATTGAGCATAAAAGCTTCCTATAAAGTCAAGGTCTCCTTAGATTGGTTCCTGGTCTAGGGTATGATTAGGTCAAATATATACCCAATACATATTCTTCTAATTGATATGCCCAGTAGTTTTTTATGTCATGTCATAGCTTCATCATCCTGATAATATCTACCTTATCACTAACCATACTAAAACACTTTATTTTTCCAAAACAAGTAAGAGTTTCTCCATACTTCTTTAAAAAATACAACCAAACATAAAGTGTTATCAGAAAACAATTTATCTTAAAAGACATTTTAAGTGACTACTCATGGTATCAATATTATTTACAAAGCCTTACTTACCACTGACAGGTTTGTAGACAATTCTATAGCCTTTCACTGGGGAAGACGGGGGGTCCCACGTAATGCGCAACCGGTTATACCATTCCTCGGACACCCGCAAGTTCTGGGGCGCTGAGGATGGCACTGAGCAGAAAAGAAAAGAAAAACAGGGATTCAGTGTAATTTCCTTCTGTATGTCCCACACTGTTGCCACCAAAATATAAGACATCTTCTCACAAAATTAAAAATATTTAAAAGTGAAAGTGCACTGAAACACACAATGAGAAGCCTTTGAGAGTCTGTGGTTGTTTTTTGTTTGTTTGTTTGTTTGTTTGTTTTGAGACAAGAGTCTCACTCCTTCACCCAGACTGGAGTGCAGTGGCATGATCCCCGCTCACTGCAACCTCCACCTCCTGGATTCAAGCAATTATCTTGCCTCAGCCTCCCAAGTAGCTGGGACTATAGGCACCCACCACCACATCTCGCTAATTTTTTGTATTTTTAGTAGAGACGGGGTTTCATCGTGTTAGCCAAGATGGTCTTGATCTCCTGACCTTGTGATCCACCCACCTTGGCCTCCCAAAGTGCTGGGATTACAGGCGTGAGCCACCACGCCTGGCCTTCAATATTAAATATATGGGAAATAACTGCTCTCAGGATAAAACACTTTTACCTGAAATGTAGAAGTCTTTCATTGTTATTTTGATTCCCCTTTCATCAGTTAATTTTAGCTATAATTGAATTCAATCATGTTTATTAGAAATGTCTGTCTCCATGCCACTCTGTTCCACTAAGTATATGTGAATAGCAATATTGGAGGCGTGTTCATATAATGTTAATGGTGATTATTCTCAGAGGTAAGTTTCTGATTTTTTTTTGCTTTCATCTTCATATTTCCTATATTGTTTGAAGTTTTATATTATTACTTATCCATTTTTTATCAAAACATTACAGTCATTTATATGGAGCACTATTATAAATTTGTATGCATTTTGTCATTATCATTTTGTTGTTGATAAAAATTAGTTGTGTTGGCCACTGCTTAATCATGCTTAGATCATCCACTAATACTTCAAAATAATTTCACTATATAGAGATTGTTAAGATGTAATGGCATTTCTGTAATAAGATTTAGGCCCTATTTTCATACTAATAATCTTTAAATAGTTTTTATTTTTTTTATTTTTTTTTATTTTTTATTTTTATTTTTATTTTTTTTTGATTATAAATGGTTTATTTCTTTAGATTATAACATTCATCACAATTAAATTACATTTGTAAGACTGTCACTGCTGACAGCGTGTGGAAATACTGCTTTTTTTTTTTTTTTTTTTAATTTATTTATTATTATTAAACTTCAAGTTGTAGGGTACATGTGCACAACGTGCAGGTTTGCTACATATGTATACTTGTGCCATGTTGGTGTGCTGCACCCATCAACTCGTCATTTACATCAGGTATAACTCCCAATGCAATCCCTCCCCCCTCCCCCCTCCCCATAATAGGCCCCGGTGTGTGATGTTCCCCTTCCCGAGTCCAATTGATCCCATTGTTCAGTTCCCGCCTATGAGTGAGAACATGCGGTGTTTGGTTTTCTGTTCTTGTGATAGTTTGCTGAGAATGATGGCTTCCAGCTGCATCCATGTCCCTACAAAGGACACAAATTCATCCTTTTTTATGGCTGCATAGTATTCCATGGTGTATATGTGCCACATTTTCTTAATCCAATCTGTCACTGATGGACATTTGGGTTGATTCCAAGTCTTTGCTATTGTGAATAGTGCTGCAATAAACATACGTGTGCATGTGTCTTTATAGCAGCATAATTTATAATCCTTTCGGTATATACCTAGTAATGGGATGGCTGGGTCATATGGTACATCTAGTTCTAGATCCTTGAGGAATTGCCATACTGTTTTCCATAATGGTTGAACTAGTTTACAATCCCACCAACGGTGTAAAAGTGTTCCTATTTCTCCACATCCTCTCCAGCACCTGTTGTTTCCTGACTTTTGAATGATCGCCATTCTAACTGGTGTGAGATGGTATCTCATTGTGGTTTTGATTTGCATTTCTCTGATGGCCAGTGATGATGAGCATTTTTTCATGTGTCTGTTGGCTGTATGAATGTCTTCTTTTGAGAAATGTCTGTTCATATCCTTTGCCCACTTTTGGATGGGGTTGTTTGTTTTTTTCTTGTAAATTTGTTTGAGTTCTTTGTAGGTTCTGGATATTAGCCCTTTGTCAGATGAGTAGATTGCAAAAATTTTCTCCCATTCTGTAGGTTGCCTGCTCACTCTGATGGTAGTTTCTTTTGCTGTGCAGAAGCTCTTTAGTTTGATGAGATCCCATTTGTCAATTTTGGCTTTTGCTGCCGTTGCTTTTGGTGTTTTAGACATGAAGTCTTTGCCCATGCCTATGTCCTGAATGGTACTACCTAGGTTTTCCTCTAGGATTTTTATGGTATTAGGTCTAACATTTAAGTCTCTAATCCATCTTGAATTAATTTTCGTATAAGGAGTAAGGAAAGGATCCAGTTTCAGCTTTCTACTTATGGCTAGCCAATTTTCCCAGCACCATTTATTAAATAGGGAATCCTTTCCCCATTTCTTGTTTCTCTCAGGTTTGTCAAAGATCAGATGGCTGTAGATGTGTGGTATTATTTCTGAGGACTCTGTTCTGTTCCATTGGTCTATATCTCTGTTTTGGTACCAGTACCATGCTGTTTTGGTTACTGTAGCCTTGTAGTATAGTTTGAAGTCAGGTAGCATGATGCCTCCAGCTTTGTTCTTTTGACTTAGGATTGTCTTGGAGATGCGGGCTCTTTTTTGGTTCCATATGAACTTTAAAGCAGTTTTTTCCAATTCTGTGAAGAAGCTCATTGGTAGCTTGATGGGGATGGCATTGAATCTATAAATTACCTTGGGCAGTATGGCCATTTTCACGATATTGATTCTTCCTATCCATGAGCATGGTATGTTCTTCCATTTGTTTGTGTCCTCTTTTATTTCACTGAGCAGTGGTTTGTAGTTCTCCTTGAAGAGGTCCTTTACATCCCTTGTAAGTTGGATTCCTAGGTATTTTATTCTCTTTGAAGCAATTGTGAATGGAAGTTCATTCCTGATTTGGCTCTCTGTTTGACTGTCACTGATGTATAAGAATGCTTGTGATTTTTGCACATTAATTTTGTATCCTGAGACTTTGCTGAAGTTGCTTATCAGCTTAAGGAGATTTTGGGCTGAGACAATGGGGTTTTCTAAATATACAATCATGTCGTCTGCAAACAGGGACAATTTGACTTCTTCTTTTCCTAACTGAATCCCCTTGATTTCTTTCTCTTGCCTGATTGCCCTAGCCAGAACTTCCAACACTATGTTGAATAGGAGTGGTGAGAGAGGGCATCCCTGTCTTGTGCCAGTTTTCAAAGGGAATTTTTCCAGTTTTTGCCCATTCAGTATGATATTGGCTGTGGGTTTGTCATAAATAGCTCTTATTATTTTGAGGTACGTTCCATCAATACTGAATTTATTGAGCGTTTTTAGCATGAAGGGCTGTTGAATTTTGTCAAAAGCCTTTTCTGCATCTATTGAGATAATGATGTGGTTCTTGTCTTTGGTCCTGTTTATATGCTGGATTATGTTTATTGATTTGCGAATGTTGAACCAGCCTTGCATCCCAGGGATGAAGCCCACTTGATCATGGTGGATAAGCTTTTTGATGTGCTGCTGAATCCGGTTTGCCAGTATTTTATTGAGGATTTTTGCATCGATGTTCATCAGGGATATTGGTCTAAAATTCTCTTTTTTTGTTGTGTCTCTGCCAGGCTTTGGTATCAGGATGATGTTGGCCTCATAAAATGAGTTAGGGAGGATTCCCTCTTTTTCTATTGATTGGAATAGTTTCAGAAGGAATGGTACCAGCTCCTCCTTGTACCTCTGGTAGAATTCAGCTGTGAATCCATCTGGTCCTGGACTTCTTTTGGTTGGTAGGCTATTAATTATTGCTTCAATTTCAGAGCCTACTATTGGTCTATTCAGGGATTCAACTTCTTCCTGGTTTAGTCTTGGAAGAGTGTAAGTGTCCAGGAAATTATCCATTTCTTCTAGATTTTCCAGTTTATTTGCGTAGAGGTGTTTATAGTATTCTCTGATGGTAGTTTGTATTTCTGTGGGGTCAGTGGTGAGATCCCCTTTATCATTTTTAATTGTGTCAATTTGATTCTTCTCTCTTTTCTTCTTTATTAGTCTTGCTAGTGGTCTGTCAATTTTGTTGATCTTTTCAAAAAACCAACTCCTGGATTCACTGATTTTTTGGAGGGTTTTTTGTGTCTCTATCTCCTTCAGTTCTGCTCTGATCTTAGTTATTTCTTGCCTTCTGCTAGCTTTCGAATGTGTTTGCTCTTGCTTCTCTAGTTCTTTTAATTGCGATGTTAGAGTGTCAATTTTAGATCTTTCCTGCCTTCTCTTGTGGGCATTTAGTGCTATAAATTTCCCTCTACACACTGCTTTAAATGTGTCCCAGAGATTCTGGTATGTTGTATCTTTGTTCTCATTGGTTTCAAAGAACATCTTTATTTCTGCCTTCATTTCGTTATGTACCCAGTAGTCATTCAGGAGCAGGTTGTTCAGTTTCCATGTAGTTGAGCGGTTTTGATTGAGTTTCTTAGTCCTGAGTTCTAATTTGATTGCACTGTGGTCTGAGAGACAGTTTGTTATAATTTCTGTTCTTGTACATTTGCTGAGGAATGCTTTACTTCCAATTACGTGGTCAATTTTGGAGTAAGTACGATGTGGTGCTGAGAAGAATGTATATTCTGTTGATTTGGGGTGGAGAGTTCTATAGATGTCTATTAGGTCTGCTTGCTGCAGAGATGAGTTCAATTCCTGGATATCCTTGTTAACTTTCTGTCTCGTTGATCTGTCTAATGTTGACAGTGGAGTGTTGAAGTCTCCCATTATTATTGTATGGGAGTCTAAGTCTCTTTGTAAGTCTCTAAGGACTTGCTTTATGAATCTGGGTGCTCCTGTATTGGGTGCATATATATTTAGGATAGTTAGCTCTTCCTGTTGAATTGATCCCTTTACCATTATGTAATGGCCTTCTTTGTCTCTTTTGATCTTTGATGGTTTAAAGTCTGTTTTATCAGAGACTAGTATTGCAACCCCCGCTTTTTTTTGTTCTCCATTTGCTTGGTAAATCTTCCTCCATCCCTTTATTTTGAGCCTATGTATGTCTCTGCGTGTGAGATGGGTCTCCTGAATACAGCAGACTGATGGGTCTTGACTCTTTATCCAGTTTGCCAGTCTGTGTCTTTTAATTGGAGCATTTAGTCCATTTACATTTAAGGTTAAGATTGTTATGTGTGAACTTGATCCTGCCATTATGATATTAACTGGTTATTTTGCTCGTTAGTTGATGCAGTTTCTTCCTAGCCTTGATGGTCTTTACATTTTGGCATGTTTTTTGCAATGGCTGGTACCGGTTGTTCCTTTCCATGTTTAGTGCTTCCTTCAGGGTCTCTTGTAAGGCAGGCCTAGTGGTGACAAAATCTCTAAGCATTTGCTTATCTGTAAAGGATTTTATTTCTCCTTCACTTATGAAACTTAGTTTGGCTGGATATAAAATTCTGGGTTTAAAATTCTTTTCTTTAAGAATGTTGAATATTGGCCCCCACTCTCTTCTGGCTTGAAGAGTTTCTGCCGAGAGATCTGCTGTTAGTCTGATGGGCTTCCCTTTGTGGGTAACCCGACCTTTCTCTCTGGCTGCCCTTAAGATTTTTTCCTTCATTTCAACTTTGGTGAATCTGGCAATTATGTGTCTTGGAGTTGCTCTTCTCGAGGAGTATCTTTGTGGCGTTCTCTGTATTTCCTGGATTTGAATGTTGGCCTGCCCTACTAGGTTGGGGAAGTTCTCCTGGATGATATCCTGAAGAGTGTTTTCCAACTTGGTTCCATTTTCCCCCTCACTTTCAGGCACCCCAATCAGACGTAGATTTGGTCTTTTTACATAATCCCATATACTTCTTGCAGGCTTTGTTCATTTCTTTTTCTTCTTTTTTCTTTTGGTTTCTCTTCTCGCTTCATTTCATTCATTTGATCCTCAATCGCTGACATTCTTTCTTCCAGTTGATCAAGTCGGTTACTGAAGCTTGTGCATTTGTCACGTATTTCTCGTGCCATGGTTTTCGTCTCTTTCATTTCGTTTGTGAGCTTCTCTGCATTAATTACTCTAGCCATCAATTCTTCCACTTTTTTTTCAAGATTTTTAGTTTCTTTGCGCTGGGTACGTAATTCCTCCTTTAGCTCTGAGAAATTTGATGGACTGAAGCCTTCTTCTCTCATCTCGTCGAAGTCATTCTCCGTCCAGCTTTGATCCGTTGCTGGCGATGAGCTGCGCTCCTTTGCCGGGGGAGATGCGCTCTTATTTTTTGAATTTCCAGCTTTTCTGCCCTGCTTTTTCCCCATCTTTGTGGTTTTATCTGCCTCTGGTCTTTGATGATGGTGATGTACTGATGGGGTTTTGGTGTAGGTGTCCTTCCTGTTTGATAGCTTTCCTTCTAACAGTCAGGATCCTCAGCTGTGGTTGTAGCTGTAGGAGATTGCTTGAGGTCCACTCCAGACCCTGTTTGCCTGGGTATCAGCAGCAGAGGCTGCAGAAGATAGAATATTGCTGAACAGCGAGTGTACCTGTCTGATTCTTGCTTTGGAAGCTTCCTCTCAGGGGTGTACTCCACCCTGTGAGGTGTGGTGTGTCAGACTGCCCCTAGTGGGGGATGTCTCCCAGTTAGGCTACTCAGGGGTCAGGGACCCACTTGAGCAGGGAGTCTGTCCCTTCTCAGATCTCAACCTCCGTGTTGGGAGATCCACTGCTCTCTTCAAAGCTGTCAGACAGAGTCGTTTGCGTCTCCAGAGCTGCTGCGTTTGTTATTGTTTACTGTGCCCTGTCCCCAGAGGTGGAGTCTACAGAGACAGGCAGGTTTCCTTGAGCTGCTGTGAGCTCCACCCAGTTCGAGCTTCCCAGCAGCTTTGTTTACCTACTTAAGCCTCAGCAATGGTGGGCGCCCCTCCCCCAGCCTTGCTGCTGCCTTGCCGGTAGATCACAGACTGCTGTGCTAGCAATGAGGGAGGCTCCGTGGGTGTGGGACCCTCTCGGCCAGGTGTGGGATATGATCTCCTGGTGTGCCTGTTTGCTTAAAGCGCAGTATTGGGGTGGGAGTTACCCGATTTTCCAGGTGTTGTGTGTCTCAGTTCCCCTGGCTAGGAAAAGGGATTCCCTTCCCCCTTGCGCTTTCCAGGTGAGGCAATGCCTCGCCCTGCTTCAGCTCTCGCTGGTCGGGCTGCAGCAGCTGACCAGCACCGATTGTCTGGCACTCCCCAGTGAGATGAACCCAGTACCTCAGTTGAAAATGCAGAAATCACCGGTCTTCTGTGTCGCTCGCGCTGGGAGTTGGAGACTGGAGCTGTTCCTATTCGGCCATCTTGCTCCGCCCGAAGAGTGTAATAGTTTTTATTTAAAGATAAATAAATAATAGCAAGTATTTACCTTGCTAGGTAAAATACTACTTGATGTTTTCTTTAATTGTTGCCTAAGTCTGTGGTTTTGGTTTTCAAACATTTATTCAGCAGCAACATACCAACATATGCTAGAAATTCCAGTGCATAGACCAAATCAAGAGGCCAATATACCGGTAAAGGTGGAGTGAAAAGTTTGAAATCTCCCTATAGCTCTGCTCTTCTGTTTTCCTTCTGTCCTTCCTCATGTCCCCTGAGGAAACAACTATAGCAGCTCTGAGGACTCACAATACTCTGGGTGATGTTTAGCAACATGTGCAGGCTTGGTGGGAGTCTGGATGGAGGCACATGGCATAAGCATGGGAGGAGGGAGTGATGCCAGCACTGTTAAACGAGGAGATGATACTTATTTGCCTAGCTGAGTAGAACCAGGACTCTGGGCTTCAGAATTTTAACGATTTTCACAAACTTAGTTGAAAACTCCACACTTCGGTGCCCAGGTACAGAATTCAGCCCTTGACACCATTTAGAACCTAACCACATGTCACCATTTGTAATTATGACGGATAAAGATGGTCACAGAGTTTTTGACCCTCCTTCCACTGACAGATGGGGCTATGACTGTTTCTTTGAATCTGGGTGGGTTCTATGACTACCGTGAGCAATAAATAGACTGCAGCAGAAGATACAATAGCAGTTTCCATTTTCTGCCTCTTGGAACTCTTGCTGTTACAGTCCTGAGGTGACATGTAAGAAATATGACTGCTTTGCTGGAAAGACCACATGGAGAAGCTCTGAGACTAATGGAGAGACAGAGGGACTCAGCTGGGTCCAGGCTGCTTGCCACCCTCACCAAGATGCCAGACATGTGGGTAAAGTTGTCCTGTACTCTCCACACTAGCCCAGCCTTCAAGCGAATACCACCGGGTGACATGGATCAATCCCATGTGGAGCAGAATTTCCCGGCAAGTCCTGCCCAATTTCCTGACCCACACAATTGTGAGATGTGATTTAAAAAAAAAAAAAAAAAAAGGTCACTGTTTTAAACCATTAAGTTCTAGAGCAATCTTTATGCAAGAATAGACAATCAGATCAACAATGAAGACAACTAAGACTGTAATGCTTTAACCAAGGGTTTTCATGCATCTTTCTCATTTGAGGACCATGGTCAATCCTTCTTAAACAAGTGTTGCATGATGCCTCCTCTGTACCACACAGCACCACAGGAGCTTGGCATGCAGAAGTGAACAGTATTGATGAGGCCCCAAGCTCTCATGGTGCTTGCCTTCCAGGGATGGGAGACAGACAGTGAGCAAATACATGAATAAATAAGAAAACACCAGAGAGTAATTAGTGCCATGATATGACCAAAAGCAACAAACAAAAAATGATAATATCACAGACAGTGGGGGCTACTTTGCATGGGGTGGCCAGAAAAAGCTGAGGAGGTGATGTTGAGCTTAGACCAGGATGACCAGAAAAATTCTGACATGCAAACATCTGGGAAAGCATATTCCATGTAGAAGGAATTGCTAGGGCATGAGGCCTAGGGCAGGAACAACTTCAAAGAGTCCAGTGGAGGGCCGAAGGGGAGGTATGACTGGGGAAATGGCCAGGAGGGGAGATCAAACAGATCAGCAGGATCCAGGTGGTAGGTTCATCTTTGTAAGGCACAGAAGGACGTAGGATTTTATCCTGGGTACAATGAGAAGCCATTGGGAGGCTTAGAACAGAGGCGCAGATCATTTATCTGCTGAAAACCTCCTCAAGCTGCTATGAGAAGAATAGGAGATGGCATGAGTAGAAGCAGGAAGACCTGACAGGAGGCGAGTACACGCATCTGGATGAGAGAGAGTGTGGCTTGCATAAAAGGGAATGAATTAATGGCATTTTCAGCAACCCGGATGAGACTGGAGACTTATTTTAAGTGAAATAACTCAGAAATGGAAAACCAAACATCGTATGTTCTCGCTTATAAGTGGGAGCTAAACTATGAAGATGCAAAGGCATAAGAAGGATACAATGGGCTTTGGGGACTCCAGGGGATCGGGTGGGAAGGGGATGAGGGATAAGAGACTACCAATTGGGTTCAGTGTATACTGCTCGGGTGATGAGTGCACCAAAATCTCACAAATCACCACTAAAGAAATTACTCATGTAACCAAACACCACCTGTTCCCCAAAAACCTATGGAAATAAAAGTGAATTAATTAAATAAAATAAAAATAAAAGAGAGAGTGTGGCTTGGACTAGAGCACACGTGTTAGGTGAAGAGAAATTAGGCACTCAGAATACATTGTGATGAATCAACAGGACCTTGATGAATTAAACTCTGGAAGAGAAAGATACAGTGGTTTTTCAAGTCTTCACTTCCACAGAAAAGGAAACTGCAGCCCAGAACATTTAAGCAATTTGCTCAAAGTCACATAGCTTGTGTATGTAAAGACAGGATGCAGACAGATTTCCTGTTTCCAAATCTTTTAGTTTCTTCACTGCAATCTACTGTATCTTTCAGGGTGCATTACAGGGGACAAGTCTGTATCCAAAGGGAGAAAGCTCCACTTACAGGTTTTTCCAGGAGCAGAGACACTGACGCCTTCTCCATCTGTGTAGATGGGAGTCACTGTGACTTTGTATTCAGTATCAGGAAGCAGAGGCTTCAGAAGGAGATTGTTCTGGCTTCCAGGCACCATAATCTGAACAAAAAAGCAAAGCACCACAGTCTTAGTGAGACCTGTTTCCACTGATTTGCTAATGAAGCATAACTTTACACATTTTGAAACAATCAAAAGCAAAGAGATGTGCTTTGAGAGTGAGGAGAAAAGAAAAGGCATTCGTGCAAAAAAGCATTTCTCCCTGAAATTCCCATCATAGTAACCCTTAGTTTATAATCACTAATACAGAAGGTTTAAATTTGATGCTCTTAAGCTCTAAGGAATATTCTTCTCTCAACATCTTCTTGGCATTTGTAAAGTATCCAGAAGAGAGAATAATGGCCTGTTTAGATAGCAGGTGTTTATGGATTGGGAGAGTTCATTCTATAATCCAGCCTGCTGCTTATCCTTTTTTGTTTTACTTAAGTATCCTCTTGCAAAGTCAGCCTTCCATTCTTTCCTCCTTCAGAGATAATCAGACCCCAGCATTTTCTTCTTTCAGTTAGAAAGGATGGACCCTAGCCAAGAGCAACAGAACTACACATTAAAGCCAAGTTTTCTTGAGCTGAAGCATATTTACCACCAACACTAAAAAATGGTGCAGCTTTTTTATTTCTGAAAGGAGCTGTCTTCCTCAATCTAGAATCACCATCACTCTGTGTCTAAAAGGCTGTCCCCACAAAAAAGAAAAGGAGCAGTGGGTTTGACATCGCACAAGTGAGTGCAGGGCGCCATGTGGCAGCTGTGTGAACTCTACCACCTCGAAAAGAATCGTCTGGACCAGAAACCACATGTTCTCAGTGCTAAAACCACAAAACTTTCTGTCTGTGCTCCAGGAGTGAGGAGCTGGCCCATCACCGGGCCATTTAAAGAACTTAATCATGGCTGGAAAAGTGCTAGGATGTAAGAACTGACTCAAACGGGTTTAAGGGAGTCACAAGACCAGGACAGCTGGAGTTACTTTTCAAGTGCTGGGTAAAATGCCAGCAGGCAAAGGGCAATGCTGTCTCTTTCTGGATGAAGGAAGGAACCTATAAATCATGGAATAAGCCCTAGAAAGCCTCGAGTTGAACCCAGAAGCAGCTGTTGCTAAGATATTGCTAGGCTTTAAAAGCAATATTTTAAATATGAAACAAGGAAATCTAAATTAGGTGATTTTATGTGAGATTAATATGATTTTGCTCCTCATCGGAAAGGGCCATTGAAATGTACAGGTCTGAATTGATGTGTGAACTCGGGGTCCTGAGAAGGAGATATTTACAAAGGAGCTCTGCTTTATTCCAGAATGAGTTAGACGGCCCTAGCACTAAGAAAGGGTAAGAGAAGAATTGAGGTTGCCCTGACTTGTGTTACTCCATCAACATAGCTTTCCTCAGGGTGTTTCTCTTAAACGTAACCCCGCTGAAGCAGAGCCTGGGCATTCATTTCAATCTGTCCATCTAGCAAACCACCCATGTTGATGTTAAATAATGTCTTCTTTCAAACTGAGAAGCACACGGTCTTGGAATTAACCAATTAAATTTAGCTCATGGAATACTAAAAAGCAGTGTGACTGTTTTAGAAGACTCATTAGCTTGCCAGGAGTAGTTGCTGTGATTTATAGTAAGAGGTCTCCCTTACCTAGCAATTATTATGTGCCAGGTGCTGCTGTAAGCATTCTGATATAGCATATGCAGACTGAGTAAACCTTATCAGAAATGCTTGAGACCAGAAGTGTTTTGGATTTGAGATTTTGTTAGATTCAGGAATATTTGTAGATGCATAAGGAGGTATCTTGGGGATTAGACCCAAGTCTAAACACACTATTCATTTACATTTCATATATACTTTCTATACATAATCTGAAGGTAATTTTATACAATATTTTTAATAATTTTGTGCATAAAACAAAGTTTGTGTTAATTACTTCTATGTGAAATTTTCCACTTGTAGCGTCATGTCAGTGTCCAAAACGTTTTGGATTTTGGAGCATTTCGGATTTTGAATTTTAGGATTAGGAATTCTCAATCTATAATTCACTTAATCTTCACTACCACCTTCTGAAATAAGGGGTATCGTCACACTCATTTCACAGATGAGAAAACTGAGGCCCATAGAGATATTGAGTAAAAGAGCCTTTCCGAAACCCCAAGAATCTTGTCTGGGCCTTTGTCCTCTACTCCACATGACTGCACCACGTGAACCTTCTTACCCTATTGATACTCATTCTCAAGAGTAAAAAGCAATCTCCTCTTGGGTATGCAAAGTTCCTCTTGCCTGGCCTCTGCTTGTTTGGACAAAGCAAAGTAAAAAAATGTGCTCCTACTAAAAACAAATGCTGCAGGTCAGAACAGATGCTGGTTTTATTTATAAAACAATTCTGCAAAGAATGTTCATGGTTAGGTGGGATGCAAATATAACTAGTGAGCTTCATGCTTTTATTTTTTTTCAGAAATGGATTTTCATGTCTGGCTCTAATATCACCCAAAGCTTTTCAGTACAACCTGGACCACATCCAACCAGCTGTTCCTGCAGTAGAAAGAGGATTCCCTGTATCTTGCTGTGTTCCCATCTTATGAAGTTCAGTTCTGTACAGTGATTCTCAAACTCTTTGTGGTGAAGGACTAGGTGGTGGTAGTGGTGGTGGTGTCATTTTAATTCCCATCCATTGCAGACCAGTATTTGTAAAATACGATAAAACCAAGTGGTTAGAAAAGTGATCATGTTCTCAGGTTGTTGCAGTAATCGCAAATAGCTATCAATGTTTCTAAAATGTTAATCTTAATATCTGAACTTATCAAGTAGTCATGTAGCAGACTGAGTCACACTTTGAGTATTCTTCCTCTAGACATATTCTTGCAACCCAGAATTCAGGTTAGAGCTACAGATTTTTGTACTTAGGCTCTAGAAAATTCTGAAATCTTGACTAGCCTTTTAAAATAAATGAGAGACCTTCCTATCCTGAAAACAAAATGTATAGCAATGTTATTGCCACTCCTCCATATTCCAAGACAGAGTTGAAAGTCAATCCTTATAAAATATGTGACAGGTACTACAGTTTTATTTCTAAGAATTCAAAGGTTTTTTTTTAACCTAGAAATATTTGATAGGTGTAATTATATCTAGAACGTATAGAAACACTTCATTTACCTCAACTGGAAACGTAAATTAAATTTCCCTTGTTTTACATATATTTAAGCTGAACTTCGGTCTATGATGTTATAATACACAGTGTATAACATATACATATACTATTGTCCAACTTCAATACACAAGCTTATCATTTCTTTGTGTAAATTTAATCAGCCTTGAGAGTTAAGGAAGGTTTGGTATTCCTCTTATCTTGACACATTTCCTTTCTTGCTTTCATAATATGTCTTAGCCATCTGTCTTTCTGTGCCATACATTATTATTTTAAGATGTCATTTGGCCCATGTGATTTCAAGACCCTTGGACTTTAATATAGATGTGCCTCTGCCTGTCCACCTTAGTTTCATAATCTAAATTTACATGCAGTCCACTTTCCGTCTCCAGTCATAACACATTGCATTTGTATTGCAGTAACAGTTCATAAAACACTGATATAAATTTTCAAAGAACCCTCAGGTGAGTCCCTGAGAGGGTGCCTGTAAATCAAGTGTGCACATATCCTATTTAATTAAAATCCTCTAAAGGAGTTTGATACTTAAAGAATTCTACAGTAGGTTCTTCTGTATGGCAAAAGAGAGAGAGAGAAAAAAAAAGTTTTGTGCAGCAAATAAGCACCACCAAATTTATCAACATTTTTCATTTTTACTACAGGTTTGTTTAACTGGGTCAGAGTGCTTAAGACTTTTGATCTTTTTTCCCTTCATCTAGGTGTCCAACTATTTCAAAAATAAACAGTGTGAAATGAAAGAAAGTAGAAAAGGAAAAATTATCTAGAGACAACCCAAAGTAAATATTATTATTATTTTACCTTGCATAGCTTACGAGTGCATGCATGAGATTAAATTGTTATTCTTTCCAAATGAACAGGAATAATTCACTAAGAAGCTTAATGTATTTCTTAGAAAGAGTAAAAAATAAAAAGCAAACAAACCAGAAAAAAAAAAAAAAAACAAAAACCGCCTCTCACTCTGGGAAGTTTTCATGGGCTCGTTTTTAGGAATTAAATTACAATATGAGAAAAATAGCACAGAAAATAAAATATCACAACTTATATATTTAATTACCATTCCTAACCAAAATTTTATTTTATTTTTTTGAATTTGCCAATCATGGACCATTTGAAGTGTATGGTCTGAGTGAATTTGTAATTCAACCTATTTTGTTTAAGAATCCATTAACTTTTCAAAAGTATACTCCCAGAACAGTAGAATGGCCTTCTGGCTAGTCACAGTAGGTGTGGTCTATCACTGCGTCCTATAAATACTTCCTCCATCAGTCAGAAATGAAGTACTTTCCTTAAAGGATTTTGGGCTCAAATAGTTGTTTGTGTAAGCACATAAACAAAAATAACTTCCCATTGAAGCCTTTTTGAGAGAGGAAGGCAAAGGAATGATAATGTTATACTTGAGCAATAATAAATCTTGTAGACTTCTTTTCCAGAGTGTCAGAAATAATGCAACAGGGGGCAAGAAATGCAAGTAATGAGCTAAATAAACATATTTCATGACTCAAAAGAAAAATTCTTCTGGATGCATACTGGAGTTACCTGGTTTGATCAGAAACATATCTAAGAAAGAATTTTCAGGTTCTAGATGAAAAGGAATGATATAGTGTAAATTTAGAATACATGGGAAGGCCATGATTAAAAGCATACCAGGCCATGATTAAGAGTGTATCATTGATTTTGGTGCCCGAGCAAGATGGCCAAATAGGAACAGCTCTGGTCTGCAGCTCCCAGTGAGATCAATGCAGAAGGCAGGTGATTTCTGTATTTCCAACTGAGGTACCCGGTTCATCTCAATGGGACTGGTTAGACAGTAGGTGCAGCCCATGGAGGGTGAGCATAAGTAGGGTGGGACATTGCCTCACCCAGGAAGCACAGGGGATTGGGGAACTCCCCCTCCCCTAGGCCAAGGGAAGCCACGAGGGACCATGCTGTGAGGGACAGAGCTATCCAGCCCAGATACTATGCTTTTCCCATGGTCTTTGCAACCTGCAGACCAGAAGATTCCCTTGGGTGCCTATACCACCAGGGCCTTGTGTTTCAAGCACAAAGCTGGGTGGCCATCTGGGCAGACATCGAGCTAGCTGCAAGAATTTATTTTCATACCCCAGTGATGCCTGGAATGCCAGCGAGACAGAACCATTTACTCCCCTGGAAAGGGGACTGAAACCAGGGAGCCCAGTGGTCTTGCTCAGCAGATCTGACCCCCATAGAGCCCAACAAGCTAAGATCCACCGTCTTGAAATTCTCACTGCCAGAACAGCAGTCTGAAGTCAACCTGGGATGCTCGAGCTTGGTGGCGGGAGGGGCGTCTGCCATTAGTAAGGCTTGAGTAGGCAGTTTTCCCCTCACAGTGTATACAAAGCTGCTTGGAAGTTTGGACTGGGCAGAGCCTACCACAGTGCCACAAAACCACTGTAGCCAGACTGCCTCTCTAGATTCCTTGTCTCTGGTCAGGGAATCTCTAAAAGAAAGGCAGCAGCCCCAGTCAGGGGCTTATAGATAAAACTCTCATCTTCCTGGGACAGAGCACCTGGGGGAAGAGGTGGCTGTGGGCGCAGCTTCAGCAGACTTAAACGTTCCTGCCTGCTGGCTCTGAAAAGAGCAGTGGACCTCTCAGCACAGTGCTTGAACTCTGCGAAGGGACAGACTTCTTCCTCAAGTGGGACCCCGAACCCCATGCCTCCTGATGGGGAGACATCTCCTAGCAGGAGTCAACAGACACCTCATACAGGAGATCTCCAGCTGGCATCTGACAGGTGCCCCTCTGGGATGAAGCTTCCAGAGGAAGGAGCAGGCAGCAATCTTTGCTGTTCTGCAGCCTCCACTGGTGATAACCAGGCACACAGGGTCTGGAGTGGACCTCCAGCAAACTCCAGTAGACATGCAGCAGAGGGGTCTGACTGCTAGAAGGAAAACTGAAAAACAGGAAGCAATAGCATCAACATCAACAAAAAGGACAACCACTCAAACCCCATCCAAATGTCACCAACATCAAAGACCAAAGGTGGACAAATCCACGAAGATGAGAAAAAAAGAAACAACGCAAAAAGGCTGAAAATTTCAAAAACCAAAATGCCCCTTCTCCTCCAAAGGATCACAATTCCTCCAGCAAGGGAACAAAACTGGATGGAGAATGAGTTTAATGAATTGACAGAAGCAGGCTTCAGAAGGTGGTAATAACAAGCTCCTCTGAGCTAAAGGAGCGTGTTCTAACCCAAGGCAAGGAAGCCAAGAACCTTGGTAAAACATTACAGGAACTGCTAGCCAGAATCATCAGCTTAAAGAAGAACATAAATGACCTGATGGAGCTGAAAAAAACAACATAAGAACTTCGTGAAGCATACGTAGGTATAAATAGCCAAATTGATCAAGTGAAAGAAAGGATATCAGAGATTGAAGATCAACTTAATGAAATAAAGTGTGAAGATAAGATTAGAGAAAACATAATGAAAAGGAACGAACAAAGCCTCCAAGAAATATGGGACAATGTGAAGAGACCAAATCTGCATTTGATGGGTGTACCTGAGAGTGACAGGGAGAATGGAACCAAGTTGGAAAACATTCTTCAGGATATTATCCAGGAGAACTTCCACAACCTAGCAAGGCAGGCCAACATTCAAATTCAGGAAATACAGACATCACAAAGATACTCCTTGAGAAGAGCAACCCCAATCATCAGATTCACCAAGGTTGAAATGAAGGAAAAAATGTTAAGGGCAGCCAGAGAGAAAGGTCGGGCTACCCACAAAGGGAAGCCCATCAGACTAACAGCAGATCTCTCTGCAGAAACTCTACAAGCCAGAAGAGAGTGGGGGCCAACATTCAACATTCTTAAAGAAAAGAATTTTCAATCCAGAATTTCACATCCAGCCAAACTAAGTTTCATAAGTGAGGGAGAAATAAAATCCTTTACAGACAAGCAAATGCTGAGGGATTCTGCCACCCCCAGGCCTGCCTTACAAGAAGTCCTGAAGGAAGTACTAAATATGGAAAGGAAAAACCGGTATCAGCCACTGCAAAAACATACCAAATTGTAAAGACCATTGACACTATGAAGAAACTGCATCAACTAACGGGCAAAATAACCAGCTAGCATCATAATGACAGGGTCAAATTCACACATAACAATATTAACCTTAAATGTAAATGGGCTAAATGCCCCAATTAAAAGACAGACTGGCAAATTGGATAAAAGTCAAGACCCATTGGTGTGCTGTATTCAGAAGACCCATCTCACATGCAAAGACACACATAGACTCAAATTAAAGGGAAGGAGGAATACTTACCAAGCAAATGGAAAGCAAAAAAAAAAAAAAAAAAAAAAAAAAAAAAAAGGCAGGGGTTGCATCCTAGTCTCTGATAAAACAGACTTTAAGCCAACAAAGATCAAAAAAGACAAAGAAGGACATTACATAATGGTAAAGGGATCAATGCAACAAGAAGAGCTAACTCTCCTAAATATATATGCATCCAACACAGGAGTACCCAGATTCATAAAGCAAGTTCTTAGAAACCTACAAAGAGACTTAGACTCCCACACAATAATAGTGGGAGACTTTAACATCCCATTCTCAATATTAGACAGATAAATGAGACAGAAAATTACCAAGGATATCCAGGACTTGAACTCAGGACTTGGACCAAGAGGACCTAACAGACATCTATAGAACTCTCCACTCCAAATCAACAGAACATACATTCTTCTTAGCACCACATAGCACTTATCCTAAAATTCACCACATAATTAGAAGTAAAATACTCCTCACCAAATGCAAAAGAATGCAAATCATAACAAACAGTCTCTCAGACCACAGTGCAATCAAATTAGAACTCAGGATTAAGAAACTCATTAAAAACTGCACAACTACATGGAAACTGAACAACGTGCTCCTGAATGACTACTGGGTAAACAACAAAATCAAGGCAGAAATGAATATGTTCTTTGGAACCAATGAGAACAAAGACACAATGTACAAGAATCTCTGGAACACAGTTAAAGCAGTGTTTAGAGGGAAACTTATAGCACTAAATGCCCACAGGAGAAAGCTGGAAAGATCTAAAATCAACACCCTAACACCACAGTTTAAAGAATTAGAGAAGCAAGAGCAAACAAATTCAAAAGCTAGCAGAAGACAAGAAATAACTAAGATCAGAGCAGAATTGAAAGAGACAAAGACACAAAAAGCCCTTTGAAAAATCAGTGAATCCAGGAGCTGGTTTTTTGAAAAGATTAAAAAAATAAATAGACCACTAGCCAGACTAATAAAGAAGAAAAGAGAGAAGAATCAAGTAGACACAATGAAAAATGGTAAAGGGGGCAGGGGTGGTGCACGCCTGTAATCTCAGCACTTTGGGAGGCCAAGGCGGGCAGATCACAAGGTCAGGAGTTCGAGACCAGCCTGGCCAACATGGTGAAACCCCGTCTCTACTAAAAAAACAAAAATTAGCCAGGCATGGTGGGGGGTGTCTGTAGTCCCAGCAACTCGGGAGGCTGAGGCAGGAGAATCGCTGGAACCCAGGAGATGGAGGTTGCAGTAAGCTGAGATCACGCCACTACTCTCCCAGCCTGGGCAACAGAGTGAGACTCCATCTCAAAAAAAAAAAAAAAAAGATAAAGGGGATATCACCACTGATCCCACAGAAATACAAACTACCATCAGAGAATACTATAAACACCACTATGCAAATAAACGAGAAAATCTAGAAGAAATGGATAAATTCCTGGACACATGCACCCTCCCAAGACTAAACCAGGAAGAAGTCGAATTCCTGAATAGACCAATAACAAGTTCTGAAATTGAGGCAGTAATTAATAGACTACTAACTAAAAAAAGCCCAGGACCAGATGGATTAAGAGCCAAATTCTGATGAAGGTACAAAGAGGAGCTGGTACCATTCCTTCTAAAACTATTTGAAGCAATAGAAAAAGAGGGACTCCTCCTTAACTCTTTTTATGAGGTCAGCATCATCCTGATACCAAAACCTGACAGAGACACAACAAACAAAGAAAATTTCAGGCCAATATCCCGGATGAACATTGATGCAAAAATCCTTGATAAAATACTGGCAAACCGAATCCAGCAGCACATTAAAAAGCTTATCCACCACGATCAAGGCAGCTTCATCCCTGGGATGCAAGGCTGGTTGAACATTCGCAAATCAATAAATATAATCCATCAAATAAACAGAATCAATGACAAAAACCACGATTATCTCAATAGATGCAGCAAAGGCCTTCAATAAAATTCAACATCACTTCATGCTAAAAACTCTCAATAAACTAGGTGCTGATGGAACATATCTCAAAATAAAAAGAGCTATTTATGACAAACCCACAGTCAATATCGTATTGAATGGGCAAAAGCTGGAAGCATTCCCTTTGAAAATTGGCACAAGACAAGGATGCCCTATCTCACCACTCCTATTCAACATAGTATTTGAAGTTCTGGCCAGGGCAATGAGGCAAAAGAAAGCAATAAAGGGTATTCAAATAGGAAGAGAGAAAGTCAAATTGTCTCTGTTTGCAGATGACATGATTGTATATTTAGAAAACCCCATCGTCTCAGCCCCAAATCTCCCTAAGCTGATAAGCAACTTCAGCAAAGTCTCAGGATACAAAATCAATTGCAAAAGTCACAAGGATTCCCATACACCAATAATAGACAAACGGAGAGCCAAATCATGTGCGAACTTCTATTCACAATTTCTACAAAGAGAATAAAATACCTAGGAATCCAACTTACAAGGGATGTGAAGGACCTCTTCAAGGAGAACTACAAACCACTGCTCAAGGAAACAAGAGAGGACACAAGCAAATGGAAAAACATTCCATGCTCATGTATAGGAAGAATCAATATCATAAAAATGGCCATATTGCCCAAAGTAATTTATAGATTCAATGTTATTCCCATCAAGCTACCACTGACTTTTTTCACAGAATTAGAAAAAACTACTTCAAATTTCACATGGAACCAAAAAAGAACCCATATAGCCAAGACAATCCTAAGCAAAAAGAACAAAGCTGGAGGCATTACACTATCTGACTTCAAACTATAGTACAAGGCTACAGTACCCAAAACAGCTTGGTATTGGTACCAACACAGATATATAAACCAATGGAACAGAACAGAGACCTCAGAAATAACACCACACATCTACAACCATCTGATCTTTGACAAACCTGAAAAAAAAAACCAAGCAATGGGGAGAGGATTCCCTATTTGATCAATAGTGTTGGGAAACCTGCCTAGCCATAGAAAGAAAACTGAAACTGGACTCCTTTCTTACACCTTATACAAAAATGAACTCAAGATGGATTAAAGATTTAAACATGAGACCTAAAACCATAAAAATCCTGCAAGAAAACCTAGGCAATACCATTCAGGACAGAGGCATGGGCAAAGACTTCATGACTGAAACACCAAAGCAACGGCAACAAAAGCCAAAATAGACAAATGGGATCTAATTAAACTAAAGAGTTTCTGCACAGCAAAGGAAACTATCATCAGAGCGAACAGGCAACCTACAGAATGGGAGAAAAATTTTGCAATTTATTCATCTGACAAAGGGCTAATATCCAGAATCTACAAGGAACTTAAATAAATTTACAAAACAAAAAACAACCCCATAAAAAAGTGGGAGAAGGATATTAACAGACACTTTTCAAAAGAATACATTTATGCAGCCAACAAACATACGGAAAAAAAAAAAAAAGCTCATCATCATTGGTCATTAGAGAAACTCAAATCAAAACCACAATGAGATATCATCTCACGCCAGTTAGAATAGCAATCATTAAAAAGTCAGGAAACAACAGATGCTAGAGAGGATGTGGAGAAACAGGAACACTTTACACTGTTGGTGAGACTGTAAATTAGTTTAACCATTGTGGAAGACAGTGTTGCGATTCCTCGAGGATCTAGAACTAGAAATACCATTTGACCCAGCAATCCCACTACTGGGCATATACCCAAAGCATTATAAATCATTCTACTATAACGATACATCCACACATGTTTATTGCAGCACTATTCACAATAGCAAAGACTTGGAACCAACCCAGAGGCCCATCAATGATAGACTGGATAAAGAAAATGTAGCACATAAACACCACGGAATACTATGCAGTCATAAAAAAGGATGAGTTCATGTCCTTTGCAGAGACATGGATGAAGCTGGAAACCATCATTCTCAGCAAACTAACACAGGAACAGGCAACCAAACACCGCACGTTCTCCCTCATAAGTGGGAACTGAACAATGAGAATACATGGACACAGGGAGGGGAACAGCACACACTGGGGCCTGTTGGGGGGTGCGGAGCAAGGAGAGGAATAGCATTAGGAGATATACCTAACGTAGACGACGGGTTGATGGGTGCAGCAGGCCACCATGGCCCATGCATACCTATGTAAAAACGTGCATATTCTGCACATGTATCCCAGAACTTAAGTATAATAAAAATAGTAATAATAATGATAAACAAATTAGAAAAAAAGAGTGTATCATTTAGAAAAAGGAAAGATAGATAAAACAACTCAAAGAAAATTCAATGTATAAAAATCTAAATCCCTGAAGGGATACACCCATGTTAAGAATAATTAGAAATGACTATAAATCTGCTCAATATGAATTGACATCAATGAAAAATATAACTATTAGTTAATGGATGGTATTTTATTAGGAATATTTTCACTATACCATATAGAAGACCTTTTCTGTGTCCTTTGCTTAAAAGTTTTTTATCAGATTTCCAAGGGCAGAAGAAATTACTTTCTATATTAAACTTTTACACATATCTATACATACATATATACAGATACAAGTGCATATGGCCTTTTATGATCCAACTTTGGTGCTTGAACAGGTGATTGGGGCAGCAGAAGAGAAGCAACATTTGACACTATGTTCACAGGTTATTAACATGGAGCAAGTTTTGGATATACAAAGGTCACTAAGAAGCCAGTTGTGGAGTCAGATTAACAGAGAACGTTAGTTTCTGGAGATGGCAGAGTCATCAAGAAACGAGCAGTAAAGTTTGCATTGATCTCCAAAGACAGTCTTGTTAGTTGTGTTAGTAACATCTGCAGAGTTTCTAGTCAGTTCAATTTGTACAGACCGTTCCTACCACTTCTTCCTCGGGGTCCCCTTGAACTGTCAGGTAGGTCACCCTAAACTGCTGCACATCGCTGTCAGAAATGTCCCATTTTACCCGCAGGCTAGAAGTGGTTTCATCACCTACAACCAGGTTTCTGATTCCCGTCTGGAAAACTGGAATAAACACAACCAAAGATTTAAAAACTTTTAACCCATCATATTCCAAAATGAGCCACAGAGACTACCTGTGGGGTGACAGCAAGCATCATTTAATGTATCCCTGTAACATAGATGTATAGGAGGCGAGAAGAGCTCAGCTATGGTGCTTAATGGGGAGGCAAGTTACCTACTAGCAGCAAATAAAAGTGGGATTAAGAGATGCTTACAAGATGAGACCACGGAGCCCTCAAAACTGTCAGTTCTGTATATGCACTAGTAAAAAGAACTGGGAAGAAGCCCTGAGACTAGAAAAACAGCCCATGGAACCCAAAGGAAAGTGTGGTCATGAAAAGTTCACACTAGTGCTCTGTGGACATGTGGGCACAGTGGGCCAGATCTTGTCCACCTCTGTGTGCAATCTAGCATCCAACACACATCATAATCACCTGCCCTAGCCCCCATTTCTGTTTTAACACTTGTCATTCAAAGCACAAATCTGCGCTCAGGCTGCCTTTATCCCTTCAGCCCACACAGACACGATCTTTTCTCTGATACTTGTCCAAACTCCTTTACCCATGTTTCCTGGCACATTCATGCTCATCTCAAGGTGTCTGCTCCCTTATTTGTCACATTTTTTTTTCTTTTCTCTTCTACTCCCAACTTCATTTCCCTTTGTCCATCTCATCTCATTCTCCTTTCTCTTCATTCATGTATTAATTCATTTAGAAAATATTCATTGAACTTTTTCTGTGTGTCAGACCGTTAGGGCTTTGGTTTTCATACAGTTACTAACTCAACAAAAATAGTAAAAGTGTCACAGGGGAGGTAGGAGATTGACATTTACCTGGCAACATTGCAGGGGGGCTACCAGGCAATGGGAATGGGAGGAAACTTCTCACATTCAGGGTAAGGAGTTTGGGATGGAAAGAGAAAAATGGGGGAAACATAGGAAATATGGTTGAGGCCAGGAAGGGAAGCAGGACCCAACTAGGAAGGATCTTGGATGCTATGAAAAAGACTTCAGAGCACAAAGAAGGCTTGGTAAGGATTAATTGAGGAATGAATGAATCAACGAATGGGTAATGGAGAGCCACTGAAGTGTCTTACAGAAGTAAATAAATGATATTATCAAACTTGTGTTTTACCAAGTTGACTCTGACAGCTAGTTGGGAGGTATATTACAGTGAAGGGGAAAGCTAAGCTGAGAGAGGAAACAACTAATGTAGGAAAAACAATAGACCAGCCAAGTCTCAGTTACCCACAGAAATGCAAGGAAAACATGATAAGAATAATTCTCAACAAGACCAGGCATGGTGGCTCATGCCTGTAATTCCAGAACTTTGGGAGGCCGAGGAAGAAGGAACATTTGATCTCAGGAGTTAAAGACCAGCCTGGGCAATATGGCAGGCAAGACCTCATCTCTACTAAAATTCAAAACAATTAGCCAGGCATGGTGGCACATGCCTGTAGTCCTAGCTACTTGGGGGGATGAGGCAGGAGGATCGCATGAGCCCAGGAAGTCAAGGCTGTGGTGAGCCTTGATCATGCCACTGCACTCCAGGCTGGATGACAGAGTGAAACTCTGTCTCTAAAAGAAAAAAAGAGAAAAGAAGAGGAATTCTCAACAGAGAGCAACAGAAGTCACTGAGATAAAGAGGAAGGCAAAGACCCCTGGGGAGGCAGCTATGTTAACATTCCAGGTAAGGTGCATGAGCATCCAAGGCAAAGATGAAAGAAGTAGAGTGATATATCAGTAAGATCAGTTGACTAGGACATCCATAGTGGCAAGGAAGATGTTGAGAGGCTCTGAGAGGTGTGAAATTTGAACCAGTGTGCCAGGAAAGGAAGGGAGGGTCATCTATTTTCCTATTTCATAATAAATAAAACCAGGATAACCTAACATCTGTTTAAATAAAAATTTTAAAGTGGGTAAACAGGCTACTATTTGACCTTACCTGAAGTCACAGGCGTGGTAGGCACCATGGTTGTAGCTGGTTCTGTCCAAAAACTGTCAACTAAAAGCAATATATTACTTAAAAATGCTGTAAAAATAATAACTGTCCATTTTTATAGAGCATTTTGTAGCTTTCAAAGAACATTTCATCTATATTATCTCACTTGCCTCCCACAACAAACATGACTATGGTTAGAAGACCAAAGAAGTGAATTTTGTAAGTAAGGCAGACATACCTGTTCCACAGATAAGAAGATTGAAACCCGAAGAATGTTAAAGTTTCTCATCACAGATACCAGGCTTCACATAAACATTTGAACTACATCTACAGAATTGTGAAACCACCCAATTACTTTGAAATAGGGGCATAGCCGTGGTAATTAAGGGAAATTAGACAGCGCTGTAGACCAAGTTGTGAAAAGGCTGCCAAACAGGACCACCACGGAGTGCAATGTGCTTGGACAAGCAGTGCATCTTCTATTTCTTACAGCCACCATGGGCATACAGCAGAATGAAGTACAGAGACGAAGATCCTCTTTTTAGGGTCAACACACCCATCCACTTGGTGCTGGAACACTGCTTGCCAACAGTTCACAGCTCTGAGGACTGTCTCGCCTGAGTTCATGGCCTCTGTCAGGGAATGGCTCACCTCCAGCAACTGGGGATGCAAGGGTGTGAAGTCTCAGCCCCATTGCCTCTATTTGGGACAACTCAGAAGGGTCGCCCCAGCATTAGACCTCCATTATAATAAGATTAGCTGAGCGTTCAGTTTCAACTTCTTCCCATGCCCTGTCTTGCTGTCCTCAGGTTTTTACACAAGTATCTCCCAACTGCACTCTTCAATAAACTTTCTGGCTGAAATTTTCTGTCTAGAATCTGGTTCCAGGGAACCCAGGCTAAGGCAATTTAATATGTGGTCAATACCTCATATTTTAAAAATGAAGAGATGAATGAATCAGCTAGTAAATTTTGTACAAGATTCTTGGAACCAAAATCAACTTGGAAAATTCCAGAAACTCTTTGACATGTTGGCCCTAGGTTTATTTGTTTGGCAATCTATTCATTTGTGAATTATTTTATCCATTCATGCATACATCCATTCACCTATCCACTCATCCATCCATTCGATGGGTATTTATTCTACAGTTAACATGTGCCAAGTACTGTGCTAAGTCCTGGAAAATACAATGGTGAGCAAGACAGATATGGTCCCTGCCTTCATGTTGATCATTGTCTAGTAAGCTAAGATACTTCACATACTGGTTTCATTGAAGGTGAAGATATATGAAGAATTCTGGGGGAAAAAGAGAAACTGAAGTTTCCATAGCCAAGGATGAAGCAGATGGGGAAGGAAATTGATGGGATAAAGAGGGATTGTGGGAGCAGCTGAAACACATCGTGGCCAGACCAAGACTTACGTGTGGTCCCCACAGCAGTCACCACCTCACTCTCGCTTCCATCATCAAGTACAGCCAATAGTGAAACTTCATACTCCGTACCAGGCTCCAAGCCTTCAATAACATGTGAGTCCTGTTCTTCTCTCAGGACAACCTGAAATATGTTTGGGTGCTTAGTAACTATGCTTATTTGAAAAAAAAAAAGAAAAGAAAAGAAAAAGTGTTATTCTGAGCATAAGCAAGAAACAACCAATCATAAAGAACTCCAAGGCTGTCGAAGTCCATTTTAAGGTCAAGTCAGAGACTTTATTCCTTTCGATCCCCTCAGCAAATAAGTTATTAATATTGGAAAAGTGACATTTTACAGTTGTATTAAATGTCATTTGTTAAAGTCAAAGAATCTGAAAATATATAAAGTATATAACTAAAGCTCTGGCAACAATACATCATAATATTAGGAACATCATATGATTTGACATTTCTAAAACTCCAAGCCATGTAAAATACTAATTACTTCTGTGATTCTTAATATATTTTAAAGTGAAGACCAACTCCAGCAGCAGTAGGTATTCACTAATGCTCCGGATTAATTTTCAGTCTGTTTCAGACAACTCACCTCCTCGGTCTTCCCCCCATAGACTGGAATCCACATCAATTTGTGTAGCCCTTCATCAGCTGAGAGGGGATGCCAGGTCACCCTAAAACTGTCTGTCGTCACCTCATCAATTTCTAAGTATTGCTGGGCTGGAACTTCCTCTGTAAACCAAGGAAGGAGATTTTGTTAGGGAAATGAGAAGGCAAGAAAGCCAAACCCAAGTATCTCCCAGGGGTGTAGAAGACTCTTTGAGGAATCTTTTGCTTTAGGAAAGCACAGGGAAGAAGGAAAACCAGGGCCCATCAGTCTGGGGTGGCCTTCCATTTCTGTTTCCAGCATTCACCAATATCATAAATTAGGGAAACCATGGAAATAACAGATCTTAAAACTTTTCCAGTAATTTCTAAAACTCTTAGCTTTTCTATTTGGCTGTTTTCATTAACTATAAAAAACAAGAGTGGCATATTCATTTTTTTAAAAATATTATTTTCCAAGTATCTTGAGGAAATTAACAAAATAGTCCTCTAGGGGCCTAAGAAAGCTTCCCTTTTAGTTCTTTTTGCTTTAGTAGCTAAATCGCTCCCTAATATTAATCCTGGAAAAGAACCTTCAATCTTTTAACTTGTGCATATGGTGGTCATCAGAAATGAAATAGAATTAATCAGGCCTTCCACTGTTTCAGAGCTTATACACTTCTGAGATGTACAACAGAAAGTATAACACCCAACTGCACCCAAAATAAATTGTCAAAGAATTGGTTTTTATTATTTGAAGCCAGAGTTTTTCTAAAAAAAAAAAAACAAAAAAAACAAACAACAACAACAACAAAAACACAAAAACCCAACTTTTTGATAGGACACCATAAGAATCCCAACTAGAATTAGCCTTCTGGAGATTTGGTTAAATTACTGAATTTTTCCACGAACATTATTTCTCAATCCAGTTTCTTTTTCATCTCTCTCCAAATCATCTTCTCATCTCCCCAGTAAAGACTACATTTGTTTCCAAGTGCAATCAATGATAGGTTCAGAAAGCAAATAACAGAATTGTTGCCATCAGGAGACAAAAAGTGGCTACAGGATACATATAGAAAAGAAAAATAATGTATACATGTCTTACATTTAATTTTAGGGTTTAAAATATTACTGATTATTATATGAAGATTCAGGCTCCAGGAAAATCATTGACTGATATATTGAGCTCAATAGTACGAGACTGTCATTTTTGTAGGTCAAAAACTGTTGGATATCAGCAATTTTGGAAATTCAACCTAATACATACACTCATTTGAATGGAAGAAGGATGTAAGTTTTAACTAAGGAATGAAAGTAAAAGGAATAAGATTAGGAAGAGAAAAACATATTTTTTTTAAAAAACAGACCTTTTGAATTTAGGTGGTCTTTTCTCTCTCTTCCTTGCTTTGATAAAAAATAACTAGCCAGTACACACATTAGTCATCCGGTTGTTTATTTTTTAATGATAACATAAAAGAAATCAAACTTAAAATTCAATCTCTTCAAAATCACAAATAAAGAAGGTGCTCTGGGTTCTGGTTTCTATATATTAATAGCTATTCTCAAAACTTTTCAAACCATAATGAGGCTGCTTACCAGTGGTAAAAACCCCAGTCAGAGGCTCTGACTGTCCTTCATCATAGATGGAGAAAATAGCAACAGTATACTCTGTGAGAGGTGTCAAGCCCTTCAGAGGGAAGGTAGTAATAGGATCAACTTCAACCTGTCAAAGAAAGAAGTTATAATAACAGCTCTATCTAATGCTCTCCAAGTACAGGAATCATTTTATTACTGTCTGTAGCTCGCTTAGCTGACAGCACAATTATAAACACTGCAAAATAAATTATTGAATTATAAAACCAGACAGTTTATGTATGAACATTTCTAAACTTATACCTTTAGATTACCGACCAGTTAATTCTCAGGACAACTTTGCAATCAATATTCTTTCCATTCATTCCAGACACAAAGTGCAGACAACTTAAGAAGCGGACATAAATACAGATAATGTTTCCAGTTAGATCTGCTAATAGCAATCAGTTTTTTGCTTCACTGCCTGGGCTCTGCTGGCCCCATAGCTAAGTAATTCACGATAACTCCTATAAGAGTCGTACAGGTGAGCAACGATGCTGGGAAAGAACTGGGGAACATTAATACTAAAGAAAATAGTAAATATTTGAAACATTACTCTATCTTCCACAGAAAGACATATTTGGTGAAAATATTTTTCAACTTCTTTGGGGCATATAAAAGATGAAATCCCGAGGAATGGAGATCAAGGGTGTAAGAAAAATTAAGGATTAGAAAAGAGAACTTGACAACAAAAAACATACATTGAAAAAAGAAACCATAAAGTAAGAGGAGATGGGTGGGTCAGGCATGGTGGCTCACGCCTGTAATCCCAGCACTTTGGGAGGCCGAGGCAGGTGGATCACTTGAGGTTGGGAGTTCAAGACCAACCTGGTCAACATGGCGAAACCCCATCTCTACGAAAAATTTAAAAATTAGCTGGGCGTGGTGGTGCGCACCTGTAATCCCAGCTACTTAGGAGGCAGAGGCAGGAGAATCACTTGAACCAGGGTGGCAGAGGTCACAGCGAGCTGAGATCATGCCACTGCACTCCTGCCTAGGTGACAGAGTGAGACTCTGTCTCAAAAAAAAAAAAAAGGAGATGAGGGCAGGGTCTAGAAGGCACCCTCAAGGCAAGAGAAAGAACAAGAACAGACAAAGCTTTGTCACTGAGGGGTTGAGCATGGGGCTACAGTACTGCACAGTACAGGGTGCATATCGTAGACCACGTATATGGGGCCCACACCTAGGTGTTTCACATATATTCTCTGTTAATCCTCACAAGCACTTATAATAATGCATAATGAGGTGCCCCTACTGTGGTGATACTCTGGAAAATTTAAGAAATGACCATATTTACCTGAGAGCAACCTCTGCCAAAAAATAAGCTCTGCTTAAAATGTTCTCATGAGACATTTGAGCAGAGCAGTAAGATTCTTTTTTCTGTTGTTGTTTTTTGGAGACAGGTTCTTGCTCTTGTCACCCAGGAGGGAGTACAGTGGCACGATCTTGGCTTACCGTAACCTCTGCCTCCAGGGTTCAAGCTATTGTTTTGTCTCAGCCTCCCATGTAGCTGGGATTACAGGCATGCACCACCAGGTCCAGCTAATTTTTTATTTTTAGTAGAGACACGGTTTCAGCATGTTGGCCAGGCTGGTCTCAAACTCCTGGCCTCTAGTGATCCACCCACTTCAGCTTCCCAAAGTGCTGGGATGACAGGCATGAGCCACTGCATCCAGTCAAGATCTCTTATTTACAGTGCTATCAGTGACTAATCCTGATGTTACCTGAGGTTCAGGGGAAGGTCACTAAGCTCAACACTGTATGTGTTTGCTCATGGCAAAGTAACCTTTAGCAAAATATAAAATGTCACCTCCCTACTTAAACCTTCATTGGCTATCTATTGCACTCTGAATCAAAACCAAGCATCCTGAGATACCTCATGGCCTTCATAATCTGGGGCAGCACCTTTTCTTTCTGTCATACTCCAGTGGCCTGTTGGGCTCCAGCCACACTGGCCTCCTTTCAGGTCCTTGCCTTTCCCACCTCAGGGCCTTAGCACATGCAGTTCACTCTGTCTGTGACCCCATTCCCCAGCTCTTGTCAAAATTAGGCCTTCTTCCTCTATCATGACTATGCTTAACTAGAACCTCCTCAGAGGAGGGTTCTTTTTCCACCTATGTTTCCACCTATAAGTGGGGTTATTCTCTGACACTGGCCTTGTTATTTCCTCCTTGGCACCAGTGGCAATGTGAAATTACTTTATTTACCTACATGTTTATTGTCTCTCTCCTGCATAGAGTATAAGCTCCTTGAAGGCAAGAACTTGTTTAGTTTCTTCACCACTGTATGTTGAATTATATTTTTTGAGTGAATAGAATAAGTAAATTAAAATGAAGATGAAGGCACCAAAAAACCTATTTCTTAAAAGAGGTGAGAAAGGTCTTCTCTAAACTAAGGGCCAGACCAGAAGCCATACACACTTCTAAAGAATCTATACCTCTGTAGGTCAAAAAAGAGTGCCAACCCTGGGAAAAAAAAGAGCTGTCATTGTACTGTACCATTGTGCTGTCATGGGCCACTCTTCTGGAGAGGGCCAGCGAATCCCAGCCTTCCCAGACACTCTAGTTGAGGGGTCACACATGGACATGAAGTCATCTTAGAAGTTCTGGTCCAGTTAGACTCCCAGATGAATGCATGAATCACCCCAGCTGACACCACATGGCAGAGTCCAGCTGTCCCTGCTGAGTTCTGCCCAAGTTGCATGCTCCTAGGCTGTATTTTAAGCTGCAGTGTTGGTTACACAGCAATGGTTAATTGAAAGTGTGGATTATCTTCTTCTAAATCAGGGATTGAGAACATTATAGGTCATTTTTAGCACTTACGGTTTACTGCAGCCTGTGAACTGTCTGCATGCTTTATAAGCATTCACTTATTTAATCCTTATCACAATCCTGTGGGGGAGCTAATTATTGCTCCCCATTTGAAAATGGAAAAATGAGATTCCAAAAATTAAGGAACTTGCCCAAGGGGAAAACAGCTAGTACATAGCTCTTAAACACAGGTGTTTCAGGCTCTAAATCATATGCTCTTAAACACTATTTAAAGTATGGCTTCATTACTTAAGCTCACAGAAAATACAAACCCATGTTAAAAAATGTGAGTTCAAGACATATTTTCCTAACCTCTAGTTACATATTGCTTTCTGTTGTTTTGAATTGTCATGGCTGAGATTTATTGAGCACTTACAGAGTCAGGGACTTGATACACATTGTCTTATTTAGAGTCTCTGCCACCCACCTTCACCCACCAAACCCTAGGTGCTTTTACAACTATTTTCCGAAGGAAAACCTAAGCCCAAGCAACTTAACTAACTTGCCCTGAGCCATAAAATTATTAACTGGAATGTCTAGTTAGGCCTTGGCCTTGTTTCTAAGTTTCGAGTCTGTGACAAATAGGAATTTTGCAAAGATATCAAACATACACAAAAGCAGTTAAAATCTAGGTACTGGATTCTTAGGTACACCAAACAGGAGAAAGGACTAAAAGAAGAAGTGTGTGTGTGTGTGTGTGTGTGTGTGTGTGTGTGTCTGTTAAAAAGGATCTCATTTATTAAATATTTGATGCTGAATAGACTATATTTTATATAATTTCAGCATTGATTATTCTATTTCATCAAATAAAGGCCTTAAGGTATCATTTATTTATATTAGTTAAAATATCATGCTTTAAATGATTAGTCCCAGAACTGATTTTGCTGGTAGTATTTTAAGATGTAGAAGAAAAATTTGAGGAAATAATAACAAATAACCATGATCTCATTGTTATGCAACTATTTTTGAGAAATATCCTCAATCAGTCTAGCTAAAAGTTTAACTTCAGCCTAATTTTGGAAGGGATGTAGAAAAAGGCCCTGATGAGCAACAAGGGATTTGGGCTCAACTCCAGGCTCTACTGCTGAGTCACTGCTACTAGGAACTGGACTCTCAAAGTCCAAAAACTGTGGCCTTTGCATTTATAAAACTCAAATGGCAGCACTTAATTCTCCATCATGTTTGTGTACTTCCAAAATCCTTTCACAGTAAATGCTACCTGAGATGACTTCTGTCCATAGTTTGACAAGTCATACTTTGTCAGCATTTGGTTCTGTAAGGATTACATGAGGTTTAGAGCACTCAGAACAGTGCCTGGCTCATGGGAAGCACTCAACAAATGTTAGCCACCATTATAATCATCACCATCATTATCATCATGGTCATCATCATCATCATCACCATAATTGTCACCATCATTATCATCATCATCATCACCGTCATCATCACCATCATCACCATCACCATCATCACTATCATTATCATCATCATCACCATCATCACCACCATCATCATCACCATCATCATCACCATCATCACCATCATTATCATCATCATCATTATCATCATCATCACCATCACCATCATCACCACCATCATCATCACCATCATCATCACCATCATCACCATCATTATCATCACCATCATTATCATCATCACCATCACCATCATCACCACCATCATCATCACCATCATCACCATCATTATCATCATCATCACCATCACCATCATCACCACCATCATCTCACCATCATTATCATCATCATCACCATCACCATCATCACCACCATCATCATCACCATCATCACCATCATTATCATCATCATCACCATCACCATCACCACCATCATCATCACCATCATCACCATCATTATCATCATCATCACCATCACCATCATCACCACCATCATCATCACCATCATCACTATCATTATCATCATCATCACCATCACCATCATCACCACCATCATCACCATCATTATCATCATCATCAGCAGTAGCAGCATGGACATTTGTTGAAATACTTGTTTCATTTTTCTTCCCGGTCTCCAAAAAGTTGGGGAGAGGGGTAATGCAGAAAAGATACAGAGGGAGGAAGAGGAAGTGAGAGAAGGAAGATGAGAGGAAATGAAGCAGAAAATATTGAGTGTAAAGCAAAAGTGTTAATAATCAATTGCATGGGCCGGGCACGGTGGCTCACACCTGTAATCCCAGCACTTTGGGAGGCCGAGGTGGGCAGATCACAAGGTCAAGAGATCAAGACCATCCTGGCCAACATGGTGAAACCCCGTCTCTACTAAAATTACAACAAATTAGCCGGGCATGGTGGTGGGCACCTGTAGTCCCAGCTACTTGGGAGGCTGAGGCAGAAGAATGGCATGAACACAGGAGGCTGAGCTTGCAGTGAGCTGAGATCGTGCCACTGCACTCTATACTGGGTGACAGAGCGAGACTCTGTCTCAAAAAAAAAAAAAAAAAATTGTTGCATTGTCTATAAATCGAAGCTTAAATTCATAGAAATTCATAGAAATTAAAGCAAAAACTAATAGAAATATTCATCCTTAAAATTATATATTCTAAAGTTAGGTACAGTAATACTTCACTTCAATAAAAGATTATTTTTTTGCTTATCCAGCAACCTCAAGTATCTATAGCATGGTTATGAATTAAGAAATAAGAAACACACACACACACACACACACACACACACACACCCCCTAGTCAAAACTGGTGTTACAAAATCCATGCATGGCTTATGCATTTTACTCAAATGAGATTTTCTCAAATCTTCATTCATAGCCCATTTTCTCATATTTTAAGTTCGGTTTTACCAAACATAGCTTTCTAATTTCCCAGAAATAGCAAATGCTAGCAGCTTCCCCAAGATTGAAAAACACTACCAAAAAACCCCCAAACATATGTTCTCAACAAATATGTTAGTCTGGGGCTATTCTCTGCAAAGACGAATAACAGAAAATAGTAGAAGAAGCTACAGCAGCTGCTATGGTCTGGAAGGTTGTGTCCCCCTGCAGATTCATACGTTGGTACCTGATCCCCAGTGCAGTAGTATTAAGAGATGGGGTCTTTGAGAGATGATTAGGTCATGAGGGATGAATGCCCCTATTAGAGAGGCCCATGGGAGCTTGTCTGCTCCTTCCACCAGGTAAGAACACAGGTAGAAAGCTCCAATTATGAGGAATACACCTGCAAATTCAGGTGCAGGTGCCTTGATCTTAGACTTCTCAGCTTCCAGAACTGTGAACAATAAATTTCTGCCATTGATAAGTTTCCCAAGCTGGGCACAGTGCCTCACTCCTGTAATTCCAGCACTTTGGGAGGCCAAGGCAGACAAATCCCTTGAGCCCAGGAGTTTGAGACCAGCCTGGACCACATGGCAAAACCTGGTCTGTACAAAAATTAGCTAGGCATGGTGGCATGTGCCTGTAGTCCCAGCTACTCGGGAGGCTGAGGTGGGAGGATCACCTGAGCCTGCAAGGTTGAGGATGCAGTGAGCCATGATCACACTACAGCACTTCAACCTAGGCAACAGAGACCCTGTCTCTAAATAAATAAATAAACAAAACTTCCCCAGGCAAGGTATTTTGTTACAGAAAACCAAATGGACTAAGACATGGTTATAATCATTATTATATAGTTATATTATAAATGTAATGGATATATAAGAAAGTTTGTTTTTGTTTTATTAAAAATTATTACCAAAGGAGGATGCTCTACAATGAACAAGTATTTACTGGTGAATATAAAGGTGTTACTTTGGTTGTTCAATGAGTCAACTCTTTTAAATTGGTAGGTTTTATATAAAAATAGAAATGACTGGTATCTCTCCAAGAGTCTTAAGATCTGGCAGCCCATGCCTGGATTTCTATCCAGCAGCAATCAGTAGAAGCTGAGACTGGCTGCATCTTAGATGCACACACTTCCCATCACACCAGTCCCTAGTATCCTTGTCATTGAAACCCACTGTCCATTGTCACTTATCATTAGTCTTGCTTGTTGTCTTTCTTTCAGTAGAGAATTTCTTCTGCATTCATGTCCTCAAAAAGGGAAGACAAAATATAGCCTAAGTTAGGCTGGGAGCAGTGGTTCATGCCTGTAATCCCAGCACTTTGGGAGGCCTAGGTGGGCAGATCGTCTGAGGTCAGGAGTTTGAGACTAGCCTGAGAAACATGGTGAAACCCTGTCTCTACTAAAAATACAAAAATGAGCTGGGTACAGTGGCGCATGCCTGTAGTCCCAGCTACTCGGGAGGCTGAACCAAGAGAATCGCTTGAATTCGGAAGGCAGAGGTTGCAGTAAGCCGAGATCATGCCACTGCACTCCAGCCTGGGTGACAAAGCGAGATTTCATCTCACAAATTTATATATAATATATATATTTATAATATTTATAAATATGTATATATAATATATATTTATATGTAATACATAATATATGTTATATATTTATAAATATACATTATATATAATACACATACATTATATATAATATATATTTATATATTATATATATAGCCTAAGTTAGCCTCATGTGTCAAGCAAAACACGACAGTATTTCTTTGCAGGTGTGTCTGCTTCTACAGATTTAATGGTATGCTTCACTCATTTATAGTATTTGCCTCATCCTCCTACACAGTTGAATTTACAACCCTCAGGAAAGTAGTTTACATATTACCAGTGACAAAGAGACACCTATAGCTCAGTGTTTTTTTATTTCAATCTTTTTACTGCTCCAGGCTACTCTCTTCAAAAACAAAGCAACTCATCCAAATGACCAGACTCTTCAGGAGTATTTACTCTCAAGATTTACAAAGGTTTAATGAAGCATATCGAACAGTATTTCTATATGTTAGCAAATGTGTACTTACTGCCTGTCCATTACACAACGTCCCTTATGAGGATGCATTTTGTAAAATATTGCTTGGATTTAATTTTAGAAAAAAATTTGTCTCTGCATATAAAAATGCTTGCTTTATTTGGTCAGAAAGTAGAAATGATGCAATCTAACATATTTCCCTCTTTGTCTTAGCTTACTGGACCAAGATAAGGGAAAATAAAATAAAAATAACCTCGCTGTTTTGCTAAAACACATTTCCAAGGGAACACTTTTTTTAAAGTATTAGTCACTGCATGCAACATACTGTATCTTTACAGGTTTTAACAAGTTCCATTATTTGAAAGTACTTCTTAGATAAAACTTGAATTATTTGCTAAACTTAGGCTCATCTAACTAGAGCCTTTCAGATGCCAGTTTACTCAAAAGCAGAAGGATAAACTAGAGAACAGTGACCTTATATTTAGTTCGATGCTTCCATGAACATACACCCTCCCCACCCCCATCCCCTGTGGCAGACTGCATTTTCCAGAGACGGCCACATCAGTGAATATCTTCTTCTCTATATACTCCTCCTATCCTGTGACTGACATGTCTCCCACCACAGGTAGGATCTGTGTTTCTCCCCACCTATAAATCTGGGCGAAAGTGGTGACATCTCATACCAATGGAGTGTGACAGAGGTGATATCAAGTGACTTCAGAGGCTGGGTCATGAATAGCGATACAGCTTCTACTTAGCTCTCTCTCTCTTTGGACATGTGTCCTGGGACTCCTGAGCCAATTCCCCTGAAGCTGCATGCTGAAGGCATTGTGCGAAGAGTCTAATTAGAGATATGGAGACCTGCTCCAGATCTCAGCTGTTCCAGTCTCCCCAGACCAGGCCCAGATACATGAGTAAAGACGCCATGAGATGGCTCCAGCTCCAGTCACTATCTGGCTCTAACCTCACTGGGGAGCACCCCTCCTCCAGAGATAACTGCAATCCACACCCCAATTCCTGACCTACATACAGGAACTATGAGAGACAATAAATAATTACTATTATTTTAAGCCACTAGGCTTTGAGATGATTGGTTATGTAGTGATCAATAACTAGCACCCCACCACCTAAAAAATACACAGTATGTCCCAGAACTTACCTCATTGATTTCAGTCCCATCTGCATTGTTATATACAATTCGATAACCATTGATCTGTCTTGAAGTTGGGTCCCAGGTTAATCGAGCACTGTTAGAGCCAATATTGGAGATTCTCAGATTTCTTGGTGGACTTAAAGCCACTTGGCCGTAAATGGAATAGAAAATAATTAAAATGTCAGATTACATACACGTAAAAAGAAACTGCGTCTTTGACTTCTATTTACATATGAAAAGTATCACCCAGATAATAATTTATAACACTGAAATAACCAGTGTATTGTCTCATAAAAATCAATAATGTTCTCTAATTAGCAAAGAAAAAAGTTTTCTTTGTAGAGAATAAATAGCAGTAATAAGTTACACATGGTTAGAAATAAGATTTAGGTAAATTTTCTGTGCCTATCACTCTAGCCTGATGTAAGTAAGAAACCTAATGGATTAAAAACAAAGTAACTTGAAATAAAATTTTAACTAGTCCACTCAATTACCATGTGACTCTGGCAAAGCCACTCTACCTCTCAGCTCCACAATTTCCCACATGTAAAATGAGGGGATGCCCATCCGCCATTTCCACGTTGGTATCTATTAGGCAACTCCAACTTAACTGGTCCAAACGGAATCAGTGACTCTTGATGCCTTCCCCTAATTCTTCTTCCCTCAATCTTCCCCTCTGAGCAAATGGAAACTCTACCCTTCCCACTGATCAGGTCAAAAACCTTGAAGCCTCCTGGATTGCTCTTTCTCTCGCAACCCACTTCTATTCCATCATCCAGATCTGACCCCTTCTCTTCACCTCCACTGCCACCATCTTGGTAGAAGCCACTATCCCCTCTTGGCTTGGATTCCTGCCATGGTCTCCCAGCCAATCTCCCAACTTCCATCTTTCCCCTACTGTTAATATAATTATTCCTCAGCAAGCAGCCAGAGTGCTTCTTTTAAAATGTCAGTCAGGTAATTTCACTTCTCTGCACAAAATCTTCAAAATGGCTCCTAACTCCCTCAGCAGAAACCCACAGTTCTTAGCACGATCTTTTCTTTTCTTTTCTTTTCTTTCTTACTTTCTTTTCTCTTTCTTTCTTTCTCTTTCTTTCTTTCTTTTTCTTTCTCTCTTTCTCCCCTCTCTCCCCTCTCTCTCCTTCCTTCCTTCTCCCTTCCCTTCCCTTCCTTCTCCCTTCCGTTCCCTTCCGTTCCCCTTCCCCTCACCTCCCCTCCCTTCCCTTCCCTTCCTTTTTTTCCTTTCCATTCCTTTCCCACTCTGTCATCCAGGCTGGAGTGCAGTGGTGGGATCTCAGCTTACTGCAACCTCCACCTCCCAGGTTTAACTGATTCTCATGCCGCAGCCTCCTGAGCAGCTGGGATTACAGGTATGTGTTACCACACCTTGCTAGTTTTTATATTTTTGGTAGAGATGGGGGTTTCACCATGTTGGCCAGGCTGGTCTTGAACTCCCAACCTCAGGTGATCTGCCTGTTTTGGCCTCCCAAAGTGCTGGCACTACATGTGTGAGCCACCGCAGCCAGCCTAGAGTGGTCTTTATGGCCCTACATGACTGGCCTGCTGCCATTTCACTGCTTCCATCTCCTACTACTCCGTGCCTTTTCCATGCCACTAGCTGTGGCTGGAACCTGCCATGCATGCTCATTCATAGGCCACTGCACTTGCCTTCTCTTTGCCTTCAAGGCTCTTCCCCCAGATATCTGCATAGCTAGTTTCTTTGCTTCTTTCAGGTTTCTGACCATATGCCACCTTCTCGATGAAGCTTTCTATGATCATCTTATATAAAACAGTTCTTCTACCCCCATACTACCAGTCTCCTTCTTCTGCTCTATTTTTTTTTCACTGTATATTTCTGGTTTATTGTCTCTCTCCCCCAGTATATTGTAATCTCAGGGGGTTAGATAATTTGGTTTCATTTTGTTCTCAGATCTATTCCCAATATAGCGAGTACTCAATAAACATGCATTGAATCAATGGGTAATTATTTGACCTGAATAAATCACAGTGGCTTTGTGAGACAAATAAAAATAAACATCTTACTATTGCTTTAAAATTATTTAAAGAGGTATTGGTATTTCTGCAGATTCCTAACTGTCAATTCCATAGCTTTTTGAACCTCTTTAAGGACCGCTATCTAATTCAATAAATTAAAAATTTTCCATAATTTTTGACAGTTTCATGAGCTCTTTACAGGCTTATTGTAACAATAATTGTTAACATTTACTGAGTGTTTTCCATAAGTCTGACACATAACATATGTTAACTTATTAAATTCTTACATTAGAATGCAAGGATAAAGTTGCAATTATCCCCATTATATTGATCACAAAATTGAAGTAACTTGTCCAATGTCCCAGTTAGTAGGAACAGAAGAGCAATTCGAATTTAACCTAAGAAATTGATTAACTGATTCCAGAGCCCATGATATTAATCAGGATGCTAATTTCTCCTCTCTCACTGTTTCTCTCTCTTACTCACACTCTCTCATCCCACAAACTCAGTGCTGATAGAGCCAACAAAGCAAAAAACTTGAAGACAAATAAAGACAATTATGAGCCACAGCCATGAAGTATGTTTCCTAACCTCAAAGCCCAGTCCTTTCATTAATTCAATACATACTGATTTTTGACAATAAAGATCTTGTAGGAGTTAGTGACTCTCTTAATAATTAAGGTGCCAGAGAGGTAGTGTAGAAAAGAAAAAAAAGCAATATAATTAAGTAGTATGCACATTTGGCTCTAAATTTTTCTGGAATTCCATTACATTTGGCAATATAATGGAATAATGTCTAATTTACTTTGCACATAAAAATGCCAGCCTCAGGAACAAGTTTTTAGGATATCATTTTTCAGGACCTTTTTGCTAATCATGGGAAGGAGTTGTACATATTTTAATAAGTATAAATAAGTGAACACTCTGAGTGAAAGAGAGATGGGCTGTCGGGGAAAGCTTTTCTTTCAAATGGTTAGAGTCCCAGAATTCACTTATGTGGCAGATGCTTTCTAGCATGATTCATTTCTTTTCTTTTTCTTTCTTGGGCTCTCCCAGAGCTTTTGTTTGTTTCTTTGTTGTTTTAATTACATTGGTCTTTCTCTGAAGAGCAAGAATAACATAGCCTTGACTAATACAGAATGGATGTGTGCAAACTTCTTTATCATTAAACTTCTATTTTGTTTTCCCAAATGGAATCTTAACAAGAAAGGCATTGTAGAAATTGTGCTATTCATTTCCTCCCAAGTCCAGGAGAAGAGTGGTGAGCAAGACCCCGAGTCTCTCTGCACTTTCTTATGTTTCAAAAGATCATGAATAGAGCCGTATTTTAATAGTATGTGGTATTATTAGAATGCCATAGTAATATTTTGTTTATATCATACTTTTTAAATAAATGCATACATTTCCCAAAAGGTACTAGGAATTCCCTACATCTAGCCAAAATTAGCCTTACCAATAAAATTTTTACTCAATTGAAAATGAATTACAATAGTAATAGGCTCAGATAAATACAGCAAAGATTTTTAGGGAAAAACGTTTGTTGATTTTGATATGAGTGGAAAATAAACAGATATTCAGTAACTATGTAGTGAGTGTTTTCATATATACTACTGTATTTAATCTTATATCAACTACATGCTGTAAAATTATTGCTCCTCCTTTTATACAACCAAAAAAGTTTTATCACTCACCCACTGTCACCTAGCTAAAATATGAGTTGAGCTGAGATTCCCATCTCAACTGCTATCTTGCAAAGCCCACACTCTTCCCTCTATATTCTGACCTGCATTTGAATTTAGACAAAGAAAGACACAGGTGGAATTATCTGGAGGATGCTAAAATTCGGTTCTGGCAACCATATCATTTATAATAATACAATATATAAAAAATACATTTCCCTGCCCTAAATAGAATATGAGATTTTTAAAATTACAATTAGCTTTCAAAAGGTTTCAACCTAAACTAGTAGTTCCAATTCAGAATCCCCATATTCATGCTGGCTTTTACTACAGCATCCCAACTGAATGGCTGTGCTGCTCACATGTTGTTTCCTGTCCCGTAACAGGATCGCTGGCCTCTTCTCCAAACATGGCATAAACTGTGACTGTGTATTCTGTATTGGGCAACAACCCACTCAATTCAATATCCGTGTGGGTCTCTCCAATTTTCATCTGAAAAGAACACATGTTGTTAGATTGTTTGCCAATACATATTATTCATGCTGATCGGAGTGGAACAGAACAAAGGTGAGACTTCATAGGATAAGACTTTACGTCCCCTCACAACCCCTCCATCAAACAGGCTTCAGTCATAACTTTTAAATTGTCTTGTGTCATTTTATATTAGGAACAGATATTATGGAACCATATAAGTCTAAAAGTACCATGTGAACTGTGTTAGGATAACTCTTTACATCTGGACAAATGGCAACTCCAGCCAGAATAACAATGTTGAGTATACGCTCCCCAGGAGAGGGTGGGTGAGATTGAATCAGGAATGTTCTCTAGAGACTGTGAGCTCCAGGCCAGTGTGCTGGAGGCAAGGCCAAGTGGGCACCTTTCACTATTTGGCTAATTCTAACCAGTGCTCTGGCCACATGCCCAGTTTTTGCTTCAAACTCAATGAAACTGGGCCAGTTTTGCAGCCCCATTCAACAAGAGAATCCACGCAGTTGAATTGCAAGTTACTTCCAGTATTCAGAAGAGATCAAATCACCTTGACACCCAACTTGGCAATTTGCTTTTTTGATTCTTGAACACGTTTTCTGACCCTTGGATTCAGTCAAACTATCCAACATTCTCAGTTGTGTGACAATAGAGTGATGGGATAGTTTTATGTTTTGGAAGGAAAAAAAAAATCTCCATAGACAGTCTGCAGGCACATGACTGCCAGGGCTAATCATCAAATTAAAATTTTGAATTTTGAACTATCTCAACATATATAACATAAACCCACAGAAAATAATATAATACACATTGATGTACCCATTACTCAACTTGGATAAATATCAAATTTTTGTCATATCAACTTCAGATTTTATTTTTTTTAAAATTAATATATTCAGATAAAACAAAAGGTCTTTCTCATTCTTTCTGTTCACCACCTCCACCCTGAGGTTGATGTATATCTTACTGCTGCATTTTTGTACTTCTGTACATATACAGATATATCTATAAACAATATATGATCCTGTATGTTTAACAACACACATAATGGGATCATATCAACACAATATTTTTGCAGCTTGCTATTTTTTTCTGTGTTAACATTACATTTTGAGATTTATCCATGTTGATACACAAGGACAGAGTTGACATCATTAATTCCTTTATGGTATTCTTTTCTATAAATAAATCACTATTTTCCATTCCTCTATTAATAGGCATGTTAGTTGTTTGCAATGTCTTATTCCAACCAAGTGCCTGCATTGAAAAATGCCTGCAAGATGTTTCCCTATGATACATTTCCAAAAAATAGTATATATCTTCAACAGGATGAAATATTTCAAAATATCCTCCGAAGCAGCTGTACCAAACTACATGCCCGTCAGCAGTTACAGGAGTGATTCTTTTCCTACGTGCTCATGAATACACAGTATTATCAGACTTTAAATTTTTTTTGCTAATCTATTGGTTATAAACTACTATTCCTTTAATTCTTTTTCTCTTTCATAATGAGGCTGAGCATCTTCTCAGCACCATTTGTAAGTCTCTCTTTTGTCAAAATAATTTAGATCAACTTTAAATTCAAATAGGCAAAAGCCGTCTAAGCCTTGGAAATAAAAAGACACGTGTCACCAATACTCTATTCTTGACACTCAGATTCACCATTTTTCCGACCCTAAAGATTTCTGTCATCAGAGACAGGCTTTATACAATTTTAGACAACCAAGTTCTCTGAACTGCTTTGCTTATTAACTGTCCCTGCCTGGTCATTACACTTCCAAGTGTCAGACTCATCCTCTTCATTCCTTACATGTCTGCATTATAGCTATTGTCCCCTATAAATTAAAAATGAGTACTAAAATGTTTGAAAGTCATTTGAAGGTCAAAGGTTCATCATTTAAAATGGAATAAATTCAAAAATTTGCAACAACGAGGTATGTCTATCTACCTCTCAAATTAGTAAGAAAAAACTTAATTCAGTGCATACAGAGAAAATAGTCACTTATGCACCACATAAAGCAAAATATATAACATTCCTCTAGAGTTATTTGGCAATACTGAATGTAAACCGTAATAGTTTGCCTACCCTTTGAAAAACAAACTCTATTTCTAGGAATTTATCCTAGGGAAATAAACAATTATGCAAAGATGTATGTTAGGAATATTCACAAAAGCATTATTTACATAGCAAGCTATCTAAATATCCAAAATCATAGATTAATTAACATGACCTGTTCAAACCAACAGTAGAATACTATGGGTGTATACAATGACTTTGTAAAATTTTCTTTAATGACATGGAACGAGATTCACAATAAACAAAATGAAAACAGCAGGCTACAAAACCACTTCCATTTGTTGCTTTTAAAATGCATTGACAAAGTCTGTTAACAACGGCTATCTCTTGGTGGTGGGATTATACGTGATTTTTTTTTCTTTTGGCTAATCTGAATTTTCTAAATTTTCTACATTAAATTTTTACAATAAAAATTTTATTTAATTTAAGGAAATAAAAGATTCTAGGACTGTAGTAGGTAGCAGGTGGTTACCTCTTTTTCATCCCCAGCCAGGTCCTCTGTTAGGGGAGCATAAAGGATCAGGTAACCTGAGGCCCCAGGTACTGCATCCCATTTGACTCGCATGCTGTTCTCAGTCACATCATACAGTAGAAGGTCAGAAGCCATGGGTAAAGCAACTGCAAGAGATTTTTTTTTTTTTTAATGTTGAGCCACTTACATATGTGTCCTTGAGAAAAATGAAATTATCAAGAAATAAGATTGACCATAAGAAGGGAGAAAGGGGTTAAGAATAAATTGCAAGCTCCTGCGTTAAACAATGCTGATGAAAAACAGGAAACATTGTTGTTTTCAAATATGGTTCTAGACTCCCTAATGTGGCCCTGCCTACTCTTCTAGCCACAATGTCAAGTTCAGGACTTTGCTGACATTTCCAGCTCCTTGTACACAGATCTATGAGAGTGCTTACAGTCTTTCATTGCACTAATCTGCTTGCACATCCTTGGTTTGCATTCCCACCCCCTACTACACTAAAACATCCTTTTACTTTTATTTATTATTTTTTTGAGACCTGTTCTTCCTCTGTCATCCAGGCTGGAGTGCAGTGGTGCAATCTTGGCTGCAACCTCCACCTCCTGGGCTCAAGCAATCCTCCCACCTCAGCCTCACAAGTAACTGGGACCACAGTGGCGTGCCACCATGCTCGGCTAATTTTTGTATTTTTCGTAGAGACCGGGTTTCGTCATGTTGCCCAGGTTCACTAAAACATCCTTGAGAATAAGGGTAGTCACTAAAATATTTCTGCAAAGTGAGGGCATTAACACTTATCTGACAGATGGTTGCCAGGGATAAATCCAACAGATTTCGGAGAGTGATGATCACAGTGCGTGGCGCATTGTGATTAGTGTTGTTTACCCTGTTATTGTTCTATCAGAGGCAGATTTTTTACAGCAGTTTTGCATAGTGCCTCGCATGTAATAGGAACTCAGTTAATATTAGAAATGACCACAAGACGTTCGATCTTTTTTAAAAAGATCATCTCTTCTCATGATTCTGTGTGCATGTGCATGTGCTTGTGTGTGTGTGTGTGTGTGTATATTATGTGTGTATGTTGTCATGGTGTGTTACTATGATCCTACCCAGGAAGGGAGTTATTAGTATTCAGAAGCTTGTTTTACCTACAATGATATAAACAATGAAGATAGCAGTAATATAATTGCCTTGGCATTCTACTGGGCAGGAGAGCTATGGAGTTTTTTCTCTACTTCTACTGACAAATTCAAGGACAATTCTTGGTTCATAATAGGCATTTATTAAATACTTATTTAATAAATGAATGAATGTTTTTGTACTCTTCACCACCAAGATTGCTCTTAAACCTATCAGAGATTTATAACAACTTTTTCAAGACATAGCACCTGCAAGACTACAGCTCTAGCATGGACAAATATCACATATAGCACAACAAATGTCTTCTATGAATTTGATTGAATTTGATTCAGGATGTCTATCAACACGACCTGAGCAGAATTTCAATTTAAGAAAGGCCCCCTAAGCGGCACTCCACAAAGTTAGAAGTGGGGTAGAATTAAATACATACGTGTAGTTTCAGTTCCCCGTAGGCCTTCACTAGCAGTGTGGGCATAGATTGCAAAGACTGCTATCTGATATTCAGTCAGAGACATCAAGTTTTTCAACACTGTGGAAGATACACTTCCATCTACCACCACCTGTTTAAAGAACAGTTTGAGTAATGAGAGCGTGGAATATCTTACACACACAATTGAAATCAAAAAGCGAAAATATCTCCAGCAAGAATATTTCATTGAATATTTTCTTGTTTGTGCCAAATCCTCCTTTCCACTGTGGCAGTCAAACACTCTTTGAATGCCTACATGAAGTGATGTACCTTTTATGGAAGGTGTCCAGAAGTCCCTTGTTAATTCATATCTAATAGAAATAATTGTGTTGATACCAGGCTAATTATTATCCTATTTACATCCACTTAATAACAATAAACATGATATTTTTCCATAGAGCTTTGGGAAGCATTTAAAAGATTTATTAGTCATGAAAAATAAAAGAATCATTGGAAGCACTCAGATCTCTCTCCTTTTTTTTTTTTTTTTTTTTTTTTTGGTCCAAATGATTTAAGACTCCACAATCTACTTCTCTAACGCTTAAAAAATATCATAAATCCTACCATAACACAGAATATTGTGAAATATGCTGAGGTCAGTCAGAGGTTAGAACAACAAAAAGAAAAAGAAAAAAGAATTTCATTGTGTTTTAACATATTCCTTGTGAATTGTGGTATCAAAGGTAGGAAATGGGAAGGATCCAATCATCTGGCAATAGGTGTTCTGGCCTGTGTTAGCCAAGCCATAAAAAATGCTGGCCACAGCTGCTTTATTATGGCTTTTCCATTGCACTCATCCCTGCAAATGTCCAGGAAACTCCAAGGCTTGGAGGACTAGTCCGTATATGACCACGTACTTTGGAATGCACAGACTTCACTGAGGCAGAAAGCTCAGATCACTCCCAAGCAGAAAAAAGTACAAATAGCAAAAGGGGTCCTGGCCAGATAATTAGCTACTGATACCTTTTACTTTAGAACTTACTAATTTGAAGAAGAAAAATACGTTGTGTTAGAAAGTCATACGTGACCAGTTCTGAGCATTATTTGGAGAGATGAAAGATGTAATTGCCATAACTCAGAGATATGGGAGAACAATATGAACAAATGGAAATGCATTTCAGTCAAATTCTTTAAAATGTCTGTGACAGTATAATCTTATACACAAATTTCTGCCTTGTTCTCACTACTGTAGAAGACTTGAGAGAATAAAAAGAATGGTTGAAAATACTGTCTCCTTATTACCTCGTCTGGTTTTCCACCCCTGGTAGGATAATACACAACTCTGTATTTTTCCACATTTCCTGGGGCATGAGTCCAGTTAACCATAAAGCTTCTGGCAGTGACTTCAGAAGTAATCAACTCCGTAGGCGGCCCAGTGATGGCATGGGCTGAGGCTAAATTAAAGAAACACATCAAATAAACCTCTTACCCAAAGTTATTTCTTATGAAGCTAAGACATCTCATTAGACAGAAATAAATACTGATTTTATGCTGCCTCTAAGATTTTCCTCTTTAGATAAGTTGATTCAGTTATCCATTTGTTCATTCAAACATTTAAATGTCTATTAGGTGCCAGGTACTATGCTAAGTTCTGAGGATACCAAACTTAAATAAGATGTAGTTCCTGACTCTAGAGAACTATCTCAAATTAAGGTCATTGTTAATAAATAATAAAAACAAACATTAACAGCTGGGCATGGTGGCTCATGCCTGTAATCCCAACACTTTGGGAGACCAAGGTGGGTGGATCACCTGAGGTCAGATCAGGAGTTTGAGACTAGCCTGGCCAACATGGCAAAACCCCGTCTCTACTAAAAATTCAAAAATTAGCTGAGGATGGTGGCAGGTGCCTGTAATCCCAGCTACTCGGAAGCCTGAGGCACAAAAATCGCTTGAACCAGGAGGCGGAGGTTGCAGTGAGCCGAGATCGTGCCACTGCACTCCAGCCTGGGGGATAGAGCGAGACTCTGCCTCCAAACAAACACACAAACAAACATGAACTAAGCATGTGTATATTGAAAGGTACCTTCAGAGTCTTCAGAAGTTTTTTTTAATCACATCTACTTCTCCCTAGTTCCTATTACTGTTCACACTTCGTATGTGAGAAAATCAAGGCACAATGAAGTTAGCTAACATGACCAAGGTCTCACAATTAGTATCAGAGTTGACACTGATATCTGGGCTTGACACAAGAGTCTGTGTTTTTAAGCGTCAGAGAATATAGGCCCTATCGTAAAAATTTCAGTTCAACAAGTGACTAATATCTAAAAATGTAAAAGAAGAAAAAGCAACTAACATATACTAAATGCCCACTATGAGCTCAACACTACCTAAGCATTTTTTCGTATGTGTTACACATGTTAAAGCAAATGATTCTATAAAAATTTGGGACATGCAAAATCTAAGTAGAGGGGGGATACAATATGTAAATGATAATAACAAGGTTAAACTTTAGAATTTCTCACACTTTAAGGGCACTCACTCAAAGGGACTTTAATAATCTCAATTTTTAAAATACTGTTTTGAACACAAACTATGGCCAGGAACTTTATTACATGCTGTATCATCAACCACATGTAGACTTTTTTTGGAAAAACTGAGCTCTAAAGTAGCTTCACTTTGAAGCTCAGAGAAATGTGTTCAGGATCATACTGCTTGGATGCCCAGCCCAGCCCCATGAGATCTAGCCTGGGGAAAGAAGAATGATGACAGACAGAAGGACATGTAGCCAGAAAGAACCATTTCACGCTGGTTACAACAGAGGCAGCAAATAAAACCAGACTCTTAAAAGAAGACTTGGATATTACCCTCTTCTCAGATTACAACTCTATAAGGCAAGCGCAACCCACAGACCAGTGATATTGTGAGGGGCAAGGCTTAAAAATCCGTGATGGATTTGCTCCCAGAAAGAGAAGAGCTGTGCTTTACTCTCTTCCTTTTGCTGAGTATAACTAAAAACTCTGGAAATTATATCAAAGACAAGCATAAGAAGACGCTGAAAAGTAGAGAGAAGAAGGTCAATGAGTGCAGAACTACAGGGCTCAGGAGCTCCCAGCAGTGAGCTCCCACTTCCTTTTACTCATATATCCCACAAATGGAGCTAAAGAATCTGGCAACCTAGAAACACCAACAGATACAGACTAAAAATTGCTAACAAAATCTTCTCCCTCCAGCAAAGGACCAGGAAATGGCCAGCCTACCAAGACTGAAACTTTTTAAACAGTTTTGGCAATAACTGTTCTACTGCAGATAATCAACACAGAAAAAAACTGTGGCCACACCTTTACCCATGCCAGCAAAGGCCTAGTGGGAAGCCAAAATTTCCAGCCTTTCTTGGCTGTAAGAGGGTGCCCTAATATCCACCCCAAGCCCCTCATGCCAGCTAGGGTGGTGTGAGAGGTCAAGCAGAGAAGAGATATTCATTCCCAGCAGAGGGTAATGAATCTTTTCCCCTACAATCCTATCTGTGATATCAAGGGAGACCACATGAAGAGCCTGCCTGGACCCTCAACCCCACCCGGGAGTAATAAGGCACCATTCCCCCTCACTCTGTGATGGTGTCAGAGGAGACCTAGCAGTTAGTCAGGACTTTCACCACTGTCCAGTAGCAAGGAGGCCACTCTTAATGAAAACTAAACTAAACTAAACATGCAACTGGGATATGATCCAGCCATTGTACTACTGGGCATTATCCCAGAGAAATGAAAACTTATGTTTGCACAAGAACCTCTACATGAACATTCACAGCAGCTTGATTCATCATAGCCAAAGGCTGAAAGCAACCCAGGAGCCCCTCGACGTGTGAGTGGTTAAACAAACTGTGGCACATCCACATCATGGAATCTGACACTCAATTAAAAAGAAAACGCTGTTGACACGTTCAACAACTTGGATGAATCTCCAGGGAATTCTCCTGCATGAAAAAACTCAATCCCCAAAGGTTACATACCACATACCTCCATTCATATAATATTTTTGACATGAAAAATATTGGAGATGGAGTAGTGGTTGTCTGGGATTATAGAGAGAGGGAGAGGGATATAAGTGAGGGTGGCTATAAAAGGGAACAGGAATGATCCTTGTGGTGGAAACGTGCTGCATCTTGCCTGTATCAATGGCAAGCATTCTGCTTGTAGTAATGTAATTAGCTTTACAAGATTTTGCCATTGGGGAAGCGAGTAAAGAACACACAATCTTTCCATGCATTATTTCTTACAAACTGTATTTGAATGCATAATTATCTTAAAATTAAAAAGTGTAATTTTTAAATAAAAGTAAACGTTACATTATGGAGAAAATCATCTTGTGTTTAAAGAGTCTCTCCTTCACCTCCACAAAGCCTGCTAATATACTCCCTTTTCTACTCTGACGGCTCAGGTCTTAGGGGAATAGGGGGTCTTCAGAAAGCCAACATGGAAAATGAAAAGAATTTTCCCAATTCACGATAGGCTTGTGCACCGTAATACTGACATACACAGGACTGCTCTGTCACTCATTTTACCTTTAATTTCTCTGTCCTGTTCTTCCACTCTAGAGCAGACAGTCCTGGTCAGACTCTCCACAACTGTGTGCATTAGGTCGAATTCCGCAACATTGTACACATGAGTGCTGTCCGGTTCAGAGGCGATCTCCTGCAGCTCATTCACATCCGCGTTTTTCACCCCTTACACAGAGGACAACAGGAGAATGGTGACCTTTATGCCCCCTTGGAAAGAGTGACTGTAGTGGGCCTGATCTGACCCAGTTAGTCAATCTTCACTGCAGTCAAAGCATCATCTGCTACTTGTATATATATTTAAAATTTTATTTAAAACGCACACACATGAAATAAACTGATGAAATGAAAAAATATCGTCTTATATCTATTATATAACACAAAACAATAGCTCTGATTCTAACAAGTTATTCATATAGAAAGAAAATAAGCAAAAAAAGGGAAGAGTGAGCATATGTACCAGTGACAAGATGAACGCTATTATGTGCTTGTGTCCCAGTAAACACCACTTGGGACTCCCCTAACCCCATCTGAGAGGCTGCTTCAGTCACCCTCCCTCGTTCTGGTGGACTTGCAGTCTTGGATTTGGTTATAGGCATCTGCCACTTTAAAGAGGAACATTTCATATCAGATTGCTTTTTACAAAAAGTCAGTTGCAGAATCATTTTTAAATGATTAGATATTAATTTTACTCAATACGTTGTAACAGGAAGATGACTTAATAAAACTAACTTCTGTTTTGCATGAATATTGCAGAAGGAGTAGTAATTAAACCAGCATCCTAAACTATCAAAGCTTCAGGTTTAAGTTTCTATAAAATAAGTTTACTGAAATTGAGAAATACTGCTAGAACAAATATACATATATATATATTTGAAATTATTATTATATAGCATTAAGCCAAGGAGAAAGCTAGGGAAAACTATTTTTTAACATACTCAAATACAATTTGCTGTCTAGTAACCACTGCAATTTTACTAATGTAAATAGAAAATTTCTGGTCCTTCCACAGTATCTACTGAATGCCATGGTCAAGCACAAAGTTGGGTGTCTGGAATACAGCAGGGACTAGAATAGGACAGAAAGCAGTGAACACAAACCCTTAAAAAAGAGTTTGATCACCGTGCCCCCAAACATCACAGTAAGTGTTTTCCATATAATAACACCTTTAATCCTCACAACCAATCCTATGAGTTTAGAACTATTGTTCCCCTATTTCATACTGCCTCTCAGAAGACTGCACATTAAAATGACTAAATATTTACCAACAATGTTAGAGATAGGAAAGGAGAGGCATACTGGGTGGGAAGGTAGATTTCCCTTCCCCAAGCTTCATCAAACAAGGAGGATTTCTTTATAATCCCCATCGTTTCAATCATCCGAGGGCATTAAAAGGAGGTTCTATAGAAGCAAGGAAGAGAAATTACCTGGGGCAACATGAATTACTTCTTAGATGGCTGACTGTGCCAATTAATTTATCTTTCAACCCCAACATATTGAGCAACAAAGCGTTAGTTGTCTCTGAACTATTTGCCTTAGGAGGTTGCAGGATAATAAATACTGCTGATTTCCAGGTAATTTTCAGAGAAGTCTAAATCACATCTGGATGAATTTACTTAAAGCTTTGCTTAAAAAATCACCTATTTATCATTAACAAGAGCAGAAAATGGAGAATAAACACATAAATTAATCCTCCATTAGGTTAAGTCTTTGACAGAGATTTCCTTTATTGGACAAAAGGACAGGAAAATAAATCTCTCTGATGGTTCTTGCCTGAAGGACTTCTACAATTGCTTCTAAAATGTACATCTGAATGAATATAACATTGAATGCATGCTGGAGCAGTGCCAATGATGCTTTTTTTGTGATATTCAGTTGAAACCGACAAGTTTGGACTTATATAGGAATATTCTGGGAAAAATAGACCCAATTTTGCCTCTCTCTCACCTTCCCAAATAAAATAGTTTGACTGTTGCAATTGCACAGAAAAGAGAGGAAATGGTCATCATAACTTTGGAGGAATTTGTTTTGTAAGGATTTTGCCTTGTTCATCTTTGTACCCCAACAACCTCCACAATGCCTGGTGCATAGTATGTAAGCTAATACTTCTTGAATTAAGCATTCTATAAGCCACATTGTGAGTAGCAAATCTAGGACAGGGTCTTAAGATTTTTTTTTCATTGATAACTCTAAAAGATGTACTATTAAATTTCAGGGTAAGAAATGTTCCTACAGAGCAAATTTAACTCAACTCCTAGGACCAACTTCACATTTTTCTTTACAAGTGAAGTTACCGTATGGTTAAATTCATTTATTGCCCATTTAAATTCCAGGGGTGTGCTGGTAAATGTGGTAAATATTTTAACAGTCAGATTTCTGCCCTAATTTATAGTGTTTGCCAATTTCTGTAGAATAAATATCCCCACTGTAGCTTATTCCAGACTACCAATATGAGGTCACAGAATGCAGACTTGGGAAGAGATGTGCACAATTGGCTCTTGCAAACTGGCATGAGCTGGCTCCTGCACACCACTGAGCTGTAACACCTAGCTCCTCCCGCACCACACACACATGCACACAAAATAACAAGGTTCTGATTTACCAAAATAAAGTTCGAACATAATACATTTTTAATTTTTTCCTGGGATTTCTTTGTTCTTTCTTCCGTAAATGAAAAATGTAGCAGTAATGGCTGTACACATCACTTACTTGAATAATAATAATACACCTCTCTTACATGTATGTTTCATGAATATTTTTATTTTTAATACTATGGGTTATAATGCTGTCATAGAAATTCTTTAGAGCACTAACTTATTAAACAGCCATTTATTGGATACTCTTTGAGTGTCAAGCACTGGGACAGGTGATCAGGATGAAAAGGTGAACAAGATACAACCTGAACCTCTGGGAATTCACTGCTTGGAGATGCTGTAGGAATAAGGAAAAGAAACAGGAGGGAACACCACAGTTTCCACAGCTTGTGCAGCTATTCTTAGACTGTACTTGGCTACATACTAGTAGGAAACAAGTTCTGAATAAATGATCAGAAACATCCTCTGATGAAAAATATAACTTTTTAGGATCTTTCTCTAAGGGAGAGAAACTTAACCAATATACACAGATGAGATATTCCTGCGGGCTTACCAGTAGTTCTCAACCCTGGAGAATGATTTTAAGATACAGATCTGGGTATGGTTTCAAAACACGTATTCCCAGGCCCCTTCTCCCTGGATAGTTCCATTTCATAGCAGTAGAAGTACTCTGAAATACGTAGTTTTTATGCCAGCACCCACTATAACTGGGTACGTAACACCAGGGTAGAGATTACTCTCTTTTGATAGAAGAAACATCTCATGGGAAGTTCACAAAAAGAAACATGCACCATCTTCTTGATAAATGCAGGGAGATAAATGCATCTTACTTGGACTAAAGACTTATCACAAATAAAATAAATATGTAAAACATAATAAAAGGGAGCATTCATGATAACCAATTTCAAATGTCTTCAGAGCCCTATTAAGGAATTTGCTGTTATATTTTGGTTTGTATTTCAGTGTTGCTTGGGAATCAGGCATTTTCTCTGCTGAGAAAGTTTGTTGTTCTCTACTAAATAGAAGACCTTCCCGTTGCCAAAGAAAATGTTAACATTTTAATCAACAGCAAAGTTGTATCATCTAAATATTTTGTAGTTATTCCAAATGTATGCTATATATATACACACACACATATATATGTATATATGTGTATATATATAAGCATATATATATATATGCTTTTTCACACAAGAAGGATACCTTAAAAAGGGTTAGTTTCAGATAAGAACTACTACAAATCTTGAACTTTGTGTCTTCTTTATGTAGTTGCAGGATCCTAATTCCTTGAAAATGATAAATTAGATTCTTCCTATACTGCCAGAAAAGAGATAGCTATGACCCTTAAGAGAAAGTCTTGACTTATTAAACAGTAACAAACATGTACCTGGCCTTCGTATGCCACTTTATGCTGTTCACAGCATTTTATACATGACACCTCACTTAGAAATCCTCACACCATGGGATACATGACAGCTAGCATCACTCCCATTTTAACTGTTAGGAAGCTGGGCACAGATCACAGGGCCGCCTACGGCAAGGGCCAAGACTAGAAAGTGCTCAGGTCTCCTGGCTTTCAGTGAAGTGCGTTTCACATTACACATTGTTTTAAGTGGTTGTGGGTCTATGCCCTTAGTTGAAACAAGACTATAAAGAGCACATACCTATGGCAAACAGTTCTACACCAGATTCACGAAGGTTTCTGGATGGTGGAATAATGTCATCCTGGGATTTTCCATCTGTGATTAATATGCCAATTTTGGATACTCCAGTCCTTGATCCTGCTTCAGGTTTGAAGCTATTTTCAAAAATGTAGTTCAAAGCAAGACCTTGCAGAAAACAAGGAAAAGTAAACACCAGCCATCTCTAATAAAAAGTCTCCTAATTCTCCAAAATATAACCACAAGATGGGTAACCTATTGAGCCACAGGAGTTTTTATTACATGTGAATCTTCATTGTTATAATAACCTTGTCTTTCACAGATTCAACAAGGAACTAAAATCCACTGGAATAAAGGTAATGAAAATAACTAAACACTGCATTCTCTCAGAAACTAGCATTTATAAAGAACTCTGAATTCATGGCCAATGGATGATAATAGATATTGTGTACAGGCAGATCTGAACCTTTATAATTTAGGATGAAGCAAGAATACTCACACAGTAGTGCGTTATCATTAGGTTTTCAATTTGTTCATGATATTCTAAGCAACCGAAAAATCCCTCTCTTTGTTTTTTAGGAGTAGAAGGGACAGATCTAAAATCATTAATCATACTCCTGCCTTGTGTGTATGACACTTTCCATCCAGAAAAAAATAAGAAATGGTGCAATATTGTCATAAGATTTGTGTTTAATAAATTGTTTGCTGCATAAAAATCAATAACAACGTCTACATTGTTTCATCTGAGCATCTCTAATATGTACCTGTGGTAGGCAATACAGGTTGAATATCCACTATTAAATCCTTGAGACCAGAATAGTTTTGGATTTCAGGTATTTTTGGATTTTGGAATATTTGCATTATATTTTCTGGTTGAGCAGCCCAAATCTAAACAATAAAAACTTGAAATGCTTCAATGAGCAATTTTTTAGCATCATGTTGGCACTCAAACATTTTGGATTTTCAGAGTTGGGATGCTCAGCTTGCAGCATGTCTCAAGGTTAAAATTTTTACAAACCCTTTGTGACTGTGCCATGGATGATTATAATGTAAATATTCTTATATTCATCATTCATCAAAAATACTGGTGAGCCAAAGATCCGTATTACTATTAACAGAGAGGATCTTGACTTTTCAGAAAATTATATCATAATGTCTTCATGATAACTATTGATTGCAGAATAAGGGCAAAAAAAATATCTCCTTTGAAAATAAGAAGAGATTTGTTTCTATTTAAATAACAGGGTGGAGGATGGCAGGAGAAGAAAAGCAGTGAAGAGAGTAGCTGACAAAAGTCAGACAGCTACTCCACTCTGTTGGTCTCAGGGCTTGCTTCATTTTCTCCTAACCCAACCAAGCCCTTCCTGAAACATTAGAGTCATAGAGTAAAAGGAATGAGGTATCTGGCTTTTATCTCAATGCTGAATTTGGGAAAACCGTCATCAAAGAATCCTAACTGCTAGTTTAATTAAAACATTATGATAACACAAAGTGGCAAAATGAGGTAATACAATTATTCTTCAAAAAGATATGTTGTTATAACATGGATTGAACAAAATATACCTGTTAGTGTATTTCCTCCTTTATATGGGAGGTTTCGGACAGCTTCAATCACCTCATCTTTTGTGCTAAATGCATTCAAGTGCCATTCTATTCTGGGGTCGCCACTATACTGTGCAAGACCTGGAAAAAAAGATTAGGAAACTCACCAGGAATAATGGGTTACTCAAAAATGTAGTGAGCTACTCAAGAAACGAGAACAACGGAAGGCCTCATCTTTGCAATATATATATATGTATTTTTGGCCCAGCTATAAATTTTCAGAAAGACTTGCTGAGTAAGATGAAATAAAGGAATCAAGTTAAACATATACGGGGTTCCAGGGAGTGGATATATTTTCTAGCCATTTATAAATGAGTACCCAATTAGGTACTTGGCATTAAAAAAAAAAATCTGATCATGTTTGTAGACAAAAGGCCTAGATTTATTTGTTGTTGATTTATTCTCAAATGAGTGATTTTTCTTAATGGCTATTTAAAAGTTAAACTAGGAGACTTTGTTTAACAAAGATTTATTATTTTTATTATTTGTAATATTGTTCAAAGATTTACAACTTTTTTGCTTGTTATCTGGGCTAGAATTAATTTGGCAAAGATTATCTTGTACTATAAAATGACTGCCAATTTTCTAGTTCAACATTTTCCTAGATTTAGTTATTTGTTTTAAATAAAAAGAAAACTGCTATGCAATACATTCTTAAACCAGCTGTAACTTTTACAGTTTTATTTTTATTATTAACAGAGAAGATCTTGACTTTTCAAAAAATTAAAATATGTTCAATAATTAATTGAATGACACTGTCATTGCAAAAATTAGAAGGAATAAATATTTATTGATTGAAACATGTGCTTTGGAGATGATGAGTATCCTGCAATCCTGAAAGTCACTTTGTAAGGAATTTTTGAAATTTCTTAAAACACTTCCCAGCGGTTTTGCACTGACAGCTGACTGCTACTGCTAATAATAGAAATTATACCAATTCGTGTCTTCTCTGAGCCCACATCGAATGCTGTAACCAGGTTTTCCAAGAAAAGCCGAACCAGTCTGAAGTTGAATCTTCCAATACTCCATGAACCATCGACCAGGATTACAATGTCAGCAATCGCTGGAGTTTGACAGACAAATTTCACTTCTGCAAAGCACAAACCAGAAAAGCGCATGTGTTACTGTCACAGTAACTTCAAAAAGAGTCCATCTTAACGTCTTTTAGACAACTTAGTGCTAAGAATACAAAAACATTCCCATAGGAGCAGCCATCTTTTTACAACTCTTCTCTTAAATGTATTTTACTAGAAAAAAAATTGTGGTAACGGTTGGCAGTAGAGCCAGTGCTCTGGAAATAGGAAAATACTGGGCAGGTTCACACCATCCTGGCAACTCAGGCTTCTGTGTGTTTTAGAAAGTAGTGTCTGTGCAAAAGCATCCAGCTCTGGGCTTTCGCCTGTTGATTCTTTCCAGGAAAGGTCTTAGCAACACCAGTGTGTGCCAGTCAGCCGAGATGGGAAGACAGCCAGGAGGCAAAAAGACGGCTCTCCTATCCTGATAAATTTATGCTAGAGGAAGTCATAGGAAAAGAGAAATATGGGCTTTCTGAATTCAAGGAAATGTTACAGCTGCATATTTAATCCAAGAAAGATACAGAGACTTTTTCTAAAGAAGGAAGGGCTTTTGGAACAAGATAATTGGAAAAAGGCCAAAGAGTTTCCCCAAAGTCAAACGTTTTTTGCATATTATGTATATGTGACAGTAAATTTTCTTCCTAAAGATCATGTAAATAATTGATTTTTTTAATGGTTCAATTAGGATTCAGGACAAAGATTCAGAAGAGGATGCCCACTGGCCATGGTACCTATGTTTTACCATCAGAGAAGGCCCTACTCACAGCAATGCTGTGGAAATGCAGAGGGCATAGGGCTAAGCCTCTACAAAAACGGAAGAGGCTGCCTGATCTAGGATAGATCTGTGCTTCTTTAGGGGAAATTCACCATTTCTATTCACACAGAGCCAAGACACAGGAATATTCTCCAAGTGTTTCACAAATCCTTAACAATATTGAGATGGTTTGGTTGTGTCCCCACCCAAATCTCATCTTGAATTGCAGCTCCCATAATTCCCACGTGTCATTGGAGGGACCCAGTAGGAGGTAATTAAATAATGGGGGCAGGTTTTCCCATGCTGCTTTCAGAATAGTGAATGAGTCTCACAAGAGCTGATGGTTTTATAAAAGGGAGATTCCCTCTGCACACGTGCTCTTGCCTGCCGCCATGTAAGATGTGCCTTTGATTCTCCTTTGTCTTTTGCCGTGATTGTGGGGCCTCCCCAGCCATGTGGAACTGTGAGTCCACTAAACCTCTTTCCTTTTTAAATTACCCAGTCTTCAGTATGTCTTTATTAGCAGCGTGAGAACAGACTAATACTTTTAGTACCTACTGCAACATTGCTTCATACTCTAGTCTGTGCTTCGAAAGAACTGCTTAACTTTGCTGAATTTTCATATTAGGACTAGAGATCATTAAGTGTGTGTGGTGGGCAGAGGGGTTTTGGGGGTGGGTTTCTTGTATCCTTTTTAACTTCTTGCTGGCTTAGAAAAATCTTTGTTTTTTTTTTTAACATATATAATGAAAACCAAAATACAGAAGTGTTCATAAACAAGTTGAATATGCCTTTACCTAAAAAAAAAAAAAAAAAAAAACAGTTGAACCACTATGGTTGGCATAGGCAGTTTAATATACGTGTCTCTGCACCTACCAGGCCACATTTTGCTTAAAGGATCTTGATTTTTTTCCAGATATAAATATTTATGGGATACCTAGATGCTTTTACCAGATGGGGAAAAAATGAATTTGCCAGTGAAATACTCCAATATTCATTATGGAAGCTAAACAGTACAACTCAATCCAAAGTTTATATATTCACTTTCTGGCACCAGATTCCCTTTCTTAATCACCAAATGCAGAGCCATCAGCTGGTAACTTTGTATTTGGGAGTTAGCCCTACTGTACCACACTAAGAAAAAGGCTAAAATGGAATACCACAAAAAGTCACGGGATAAAAATTAATTTGTTTTTGGACATAACCAGGGAAAACTGAAGTCTGGTTAAGCTTCAAGAACACATTTTTCTCTGTTTTCATGGGGGAAACTTACTCTCAAATGGAGAGTAGTTTTCTTTATTTTCCAAAACTACTGGGGATATTATTTCACTTATAAATTAATTGGGAACCACATGGATAGGAGCTTAGAAAGGGAACCCTTTCTGCTTATTTAAAAGATAGCTAATGAAATTGGTATTTTCTGGTTTAAAAAATAATTTCCAATAGACATGTTCTGTTTATTTAGCTCATTCAAGTCAGAAATGACTTGGAAACACAAATTCTGTATAGCTCCTAAGCAAGATATAGAACTAATTGACTATAAGTCAAAAGATTGATAACTTTAATAAGACTAAAAATTTTTAAGTTGGTCATCAAAAGACATCTTAAAGAAAATAAAAGCATAAGTGTGGGCTATGGTCAAGGTCTTAGATTTTGGGGGTAAGATGAGCTTGGGTGCTTATGACACCATTAAAAATTACTAATTAAGTAACTAATTAAAAGAAGAGGGAAATAATCCTATCTAGCATGCAGAAAGCATTATCTAGAAAAATAATTTGAATGTTTATGTCACATAATTTAAGCACCAAAACCCTTAAAAGCAAACTACAACTCGGCATATTTCATTTGAAATTAAGACTCAAAGGAAGATACTTTTTTCAACAATTTCAAAAGTCAAAATCTATCATTGGTTTTGTGCTACAAAGTATGATTTTTGTTGAAGATTAGTACGTACTCACGTGAGAACTGTAAAAACAATATTTTTTCTTGTGTCCTAAATCCTGGTTATCAGCTCTAAGACTTATATAAACACAGTGAACCCTAATGGCTATTTCCATCAAAATGTACACATGTGCAATGTTTGTCCCATCAACAGGTTTTCCTGTGCCAGGGGCAAATAGCTGTTCGTATACTTGGTACAAAGAGGTAATTTAAAAGCCGCTGTGTTCAAGTTCCATAATCATATATCTTAACCATAATTCCAGCTGTTATGGTGAATCTTTTTAAAGAAATGCATTCAAATCATTGTCTTACTATAAGCAGGAGCCCAGATTCAAAACCGAAGACATTACTCTCCACTGGCAAACACGTTACCCATTTCACCATTCTTAGAGAGACACCAATCAGGAAGAAAATATTAAGTACCATAAGATGTGTTAAAAATCAAGTGGTAGAAAAGAAAACCAGACACACCTGGGAGCCCAGGTAAATGTGTAAAACCCAGCAGCTAAATGTAGTTTAAATCTATAATATAAAGAAATGAGTGCATAAGCTTTTATTGCTAAGACAATACTCCAAAATAATTTGTAAAATAAAATCAATCCTTTTTGTCTGCAAGCCTGTATTTAAAATTAAAGCAAAGGGACAGAGGAAATGACCTCTTGAACCATATTTTAATTCAGCTCTTAACTTTACATGGGTCTTATCTAAAATGCAACTCTGAAAATATAGGTGGTGTTTTAAAAAATGCCTAAACAGCTGAACTTAAAGAAAAGCACTCAATATATGGCCTAGATTACAAAGATAGTAACAGTTTGATGTCACAGATAGAATCAAAGGAACAATTGCACAAGTTCAGGAGAAATGATCCCCTTTCTCTTCCATATTTTCTGGAGTTTTGTGATGAGAAGAGTTGGAAGAACTAGTGATTTCTTAACATTCCGTATTTGGAAATGATGTACATTATTATATTAAATGTTAAGTCTGGGTGTGGTGGCTCATGCCTGTAATCCCAATACTTTGGGAGGCCAAGATGGGTGGATCACCTGAGGTCAGGAGTTCAAGACCAGCCTGGTTAACACGGTGAAACCCCGTCTCTACAAAAATACGAAAATTAGCCGGGCATGATGGTGGGTGCCTATAATCCCAGCTACTCGGGAGGCTGAGGCAGGAGAATCGCTTGAATCTGGGAGGTGGAGGTTGCAGTGAGCTGAGATTGCGTCATTGCACTCCAGCCTGGGTGCAGAACGAGACTCCATCTCAAAAAAAAAAAAGGTTAAGTCTTCCACACTTATCTATTGATTTAGTCCTCACAACAACTCTATGGAAGAGGTACCATTATTATCATTCCCATTTGCAGTCAAAAAGTATGGCATACAAGGACTGTGTGATTTGCCCAGGGTGCCACACAGCTAAGAAGTGGCAGATCTGGGATTTGAAACCCAAGTAATGTGTCTCCACAACCTATGTTTTTAACCACAGGGCTATATACTGACTTCAGGAAGGCACTCTATGTTACGTAAATTTAGAAAGCAAGGGGGAAAAACTTGTAACATAAAGCAGTGTCTCTGCTGGGCTTGCCCCTGCTATGTCCACAGCTAATCTGTGCTGTTTGCTAACATTTCCAATTATTTTTCTAGAACGTTTTTCCCTCCCAAATAAAGGCACTTTCATACTGAAGTTGTCCATGTGAAAAGCATCCTTCTTCCAACAATTTTACACCAATTTTATTGTGTTACTGACATCATGAGAAACTCCAAACCCATGTTTATTCATCTGATGTTATGCAACTAATTTCCTGGATGAAATTTACTTATTTATTGAAAATCTATTTAGTGTTTATTATGTACCAAGCACTATTCTGAGCAACCAGAAACACAACAAAGCCCCCAACTTCTTGCAGTTTAAATTATTTTATTTATTTATTTATTTGTTTTTGACTCTTAACACCACTCCGTGATTCAATTCTTAGTGAAAGGAAATAGACTATAATAAAGCAACATAGGTTCAGATGCAAAAAAGCGCTTTATAAAAGTAAACAAAATCATACAAAGAGTAACTCTATGTGGGGGCAAGGGGTAATGTTACTGTAATGGCAATAGTATGAAATTACCAGATTAAAAATCTTCCTTTTAAACCATGTTATTGTTTTTGTTCTAATGGCATTCAAATTAAAGACCCAATTATGGTTTATATAATGAAATGTTTACAATGCATTTTTAGATAAAGGTATTAATCAACATAGTCAGTGAAGATAAAAAAAAGAGGGAGCTGACAGAAGATAACTTTTTCTGCCAGGTAAACTCCTATTCATCCTTCAAAATCCAGGTCACACTTTACCAACTTCATGAATCTTTTCCCACTCTCCTCAGATGGGACTCATTACCTGCCCCTCTTTATTGACTCTGGATGTGTACACTGTTTGTTGTGCCCATCACACTGGAATATTATGATTGGCTTCCATTTCTATCTCCCTGACTAGACTGTGAACTCCTTGACTGGGGAGGGCTTTTGTAACTCGCCTTTTTAGCCACTTTATCTGGCTCAACTCTGGACATATAGTACATCGGTGTAGCTAAAGTACATTGAATTGTGTTGTTAAAAAATAATTCCTATGTTCACATAGTTCACACTTCCAGTAGGACACTAGAGAAATGAGCCATGATGGCTCAATTAAACGTATTCTCTCCTCCTGCCCGGCCACACTACCGCATTGGGAAAGTGGATTACAGTTATTTAGGAACCAGGGAGATCGTATCAAAGTGGCCTGCCTTCCTCGATGTTTTCCTAATGCTGGAGGCTAAGTTGAATGAAAGGAGAGTGTGTACTATTTTTATTCACCCTGTCTTAACCTCAGTGAGAAAACCTCACCATGATTTCACTACAACTGGTCTAGGATTCATTTAGGGGCTTTGAATTACTTCGTTCTATGCCACTCAAAATATCAGGCTCAGCCATTCATTACACAAGACATTTGAAGGAATACTGTGGCCACAGAACGATTTTTCACTTAAGTCCCCTGTGAGGTTACATTCAAGTTTCCAAACCAAGAGCAAAAGAAAATCCCTAAGAATTTGGTACAGTAGAACTCTTGGAAGATCACTGTTAACCGTGTAGAGATTGGCTCCAGCCACACTACTGAAGGTATTTTTATAAAAAGAGTTAACATCATTTTACATTGCCAAAAACTCAACGAGAAACCTTCATTCTGAAAGGGTTTTTCAATACACTGGCAAATTCTGACTTTTACAACATTCCCATGAGAAGCCATGTTGTCTCCATTTTTCAGAAAATTAAATTGAGGGCAGGGGGTGGTGGCTCACGCCTGTAATTTCAGTACTTTGGGAGGCCGAGGTGGGTGGATCACCTGAGGTCAGGAGTTTGAGACCAGCCAGGTCAACATGGTAAAACTCCATCTCTACTAAAAATACAAAAAATTATCTGGACATGGTGATGGGCACCAGTAACCCCAGCTACTCAGAAGGCTGAGGCAGGAGAATTGCTTGAACCCAGGAGGCAGAGGTTGCAGTGAGCCAAGATCACGCCATTGTACTGCAGCCTGGGCAACAAGACCGAAGCTCCATCTCAAAAGAAAAAAGACAAAAAAGAAAATGAAATTGAGGTTCAGAGAGAACAAGTGACTGACTTACTAGTTACTGGCAGAGCTAGGATTGGATAACAGGTACTTTTTTCTTCTTTTTCTCTTTTTAGAGACAGGGTCTCACTCTGTTACTTAGGCTAGAGTGCAGTGGCACAATGCTAGCTCACTACAATCTCGCATTGCTGGGCTCAAGTGATCCTGCCTCAGCCTCCCGAGTAGCTGGAACAATAGGCACATATCACATGCCCAGTTAATGTTTGCTGGTTTTTTAAATTTTTGTAGAGATGGGGTCTCACTATGTTGCCCTGGCTGGTCTCGAATTCCTGGGCTCAAGCGATCCTGCAACCTTGGCCTCCCAAAGCACTGGGATTACAGGTGTGAGCCACCACCACTGCACCCAGCCACGACAGGTCTTCTAAATGTTTGGTCCAATATGCATTTTCCAACATATCACACTATCACTACCATGGAAGTTGTCCTCACAGAATGCAACATAGATGGTTACTGCCATAGGAAATAACATCAGAAACCATCTATGTAGGGGATGTGCAGCAAGGGGCTCATTTCAGTGTGTCTGGAATTTAATCTGAGTGAGGTTAATACTCATTTAATCCAATCGTGGGTGGAAATGTACCTTTCAAAGCCTCCCCTGACAGTGACAGATGCCTGCCCTATCTAAAACAGTATTCCCATGACTCACTCCTTTTATCCCTGTTTTATTTTTCTTCCTAGAACTTCTGACTTCCTAGAAATATATTATACAGTGTGGTTAATTTCTTGTGCCAATTTGTCTAGGCCATGGGGTGCCCACACATTTGACCAAGTGGATGTGTCTATGAGAGTATTTCTGGCTGATTTTTGTAGACTGAATAAAGCAGATTCCTCTCCCTAATGTAGATGGGCCTCTAAGGGATTGCAGACTGAAGAGCACAAAAATGCTGAGTAAGAGAGAAGCCTGCCTGACTGTCTTGAGCTCATACATTGTCTTTTCATGCCTTGAGACTTGAACTAAAACATTGGCTCTTGGGTTTTGAGCCTGCCAGTGTTTGGATTAGAACTTATACTATCAGCTCTCCTGGTTCTCAGGCCATTGGATTTGAACTGAAACTACATGGTCATTCTCCTGGATCTCCAGTTTGATGACTGCAGATTTTGGGATTTCCCAGCCTCCATAATCACATGAACCAACTCTTTATATTAAATCAATATCTCAAGCCAGGCACAGTGGCTTATAATCCCAGCACTTTGGGAGGTGGAGGTGGGCAGGTTACTTGAGGCCAGGAGTTTGAGACCAGCCTGGCCAATATGGTGAAACTCCATCTCTACTAAAAATACAAAAATTAGCCAGGTGTGGTGATGCACACCTGTGATCCCAGCTACTCAGGAAGCTGAGGCACAAGGATCGCTTGAATCTGGAAGGCAGAGGTTGCAGTGAGCCAAGATCACACCACTGCACTCCAGCCTAGGCGACAGAGCGAGACTCTGTCTAAAATAAATAAATAAATAAATAAATAAATAAATAAATAAATAAATCTCTCCAAACACACACACACATCACAAACACATCTCACACATATACACACACTTTCCTTTGCTTCCTTTTTTATATTAATAATTATGAAAAGCCTACCATTTAGTGATAGCTTTCATCAGATGCTCTGCATACATCGTTTTCATCTAAGTCCAGTATTAATCCTGTAAGGTAGATGTTCTTTCCATTTCATAGAGAAAGAATGGTTAAGTAACTATATAGGTTAAATAACTTGCCCACCATCAATTTGAATCTGGGTTTGATTCAAATTCAAATCCAGAACTAACTCCAAAGGCTGAACCATTCAACTCCCATCACAGAAGAGAAGTATTTTGGAGAAAGGAAGGGAGGGAAGAAAGAAAGAAGGAAGGAAGAAAGGAAGGAAAATGTGGACAAGCCTTGCAATTAAAGATAGCATGAAATCAAAGCCATACGCATTTGTCCTATATTCGACCTGGGATGAATAACACCACGACAACTTACAGGAACGTGAAGCCCGGTTGCTGCGCCACAGTCGAAACAACATTCCAGCTGTCACTCAGAGCCCTATAGCTTAAGAGTAGCTAACAATCCTGTAAACACCACAGGCATCACATTTCTCCTCTGCTCTAAACTGGAAGGGGACTGGGAGAAGACATGACAGCTGTCTTCAAATATGTCAAGGGCTGTCACATAGAAGAGGGATCAGGAGGATTCTATATGCCCAGAAGGAGTGTGTAAAGTGACAGATTTCAACTCAATTAGACAGATGTCCAAAGATGACTGTCTTGGGAAATATTAAAATCTCTGTTAAAGACAGCAGATGCAGGACAACCATTGAAGAAATGGCTCAGGAGCCTCCACCATTCCCGTGACTGGTTGAACTGCAGGACTCTCAAAGTGACCTAAATTTTAAGATTATTTCTTCCTTCCTCACCTACCAGATTAAGCCTAAACTGTTCACTGTACTTTCCAAAGCTCTCCACTTGACCCGTCCATGTATATTTCTCAATTCCTCCCAATACAATTAGTCTTCTTTCTCCCAACAATATTCCCATCTCAGAAACTTTTGACTCAATTTTTATTCCCCCATCTCCTGTAATGTACCCTCTCCAAACTCTTCCTACCCTACCACAATACAAGATACCTAAAACGGATTTTAATTCCTTTGAAAATATGTGATCCTTCTTATATATTTTTATATAAAGTTTGCTTTAGGCCAGGCGTGGTGTCTCATGCCTGTAATCCCAGCATTTTTGGAGGCTGAGTCAGGAGGATCGCCTGAGCTCAGGAGTTTGAGACCACCCTGGGCAATATGGTGAAACCCTGTCTCTACTAAAATACAAAAAATTAGCCAGGCGTGGTGTCACACACCTGTAGTCCTAGCTACTCCGGAGGCTGAGGCATGAGAGTCACTTGAGCTCCAGAGGCGGAGGTTGCAGTGAGCTGAGATCGCACCATTGCACTTTAGCTTGGGCTACAGAATGAGACTCCACGAAGAAGAAGGAGAAGGAGAAGGAGAAGGAGAAGGAGAAGGAGAAGGAGAAGGAGAAGGAGAAGGAGAAGCAGAAGGAGAAGGAGAAAAAAAAATTAAGTTTGCTTTAAAGTTTTATTGGTACAGTTGCCTAGTTGTTTCCTGATTTCTTGAAGTGAATATTGACCCAAGGAAAAAAAAAAGAAGAATAAGAAAAATAAAAAAAAAAAAATTAATTTGCTTTAAAGTTTTATTGGTACAGTTGCCTAGTTATTTCCTGATTTCCTGAAGTGAATATTGACCCAAGAAGAAGAAAAATTTTTAAAAATTAAGTTTGCTTTAAAGTTTTATTGGTACAGTTGCCTAGTTATTTCCTGATTTCCTGAAGTGAATATTGATCCAACAGAGGCTATTTTATCTGATCACTTCTATTTTAAAATGAAATTTGCTCAACTTCAGGAGCCAGTGCATTATATTCCCATTTATTTTTAGGTCTGTATATAATACTACATGATCTGGCTGTATGTTTACTTTGGTCTTTTAAGGTGATTTTCACAAAACTCAACTCAATTATCCCGCTTACTCCAATCCATTAATAATGAACTGATCCTGACATTTTGCAATTTCTGAAGTCATAACATCTGCTTAATTTGACAACAGTCATCCCTGCAGGTATAGAGACAAGATACTCAATAGAAAATTCTTAGACAAGGAGGAAGTTACAAGTCAGAGAAGCCCAAGCATTCCTATGGGAGACTCACTGTGCCAAAATCAATAGCAGTCCTCATAGCTATAAGGTATCCAATTGTTTTAAAAATGATATGTTACAAGTTCTTTTAAGAATTAAGACATTTGAAAACTTATTTCAGACAGAGTTAAGAATTCTAACCACTGGAGAACAAGTTGAGAATAATAAATTTTGCTGGAGGCCAGAGGAAAAGTGTCAAAATTCTTCAAAACTATCTCATCAAGGGCAGTCAGGGAGGAACTAGAGGAAAACTGCAGGTCTAATGCTAGGAGAATTTCATCCAATTGTTGTCAGGAGTGCATAAGCATAAAATTTTTTTGGTGGGGGGCGCGGGGGAGAGTGTCACTCTGTCTCCTAGGCTGGAGTGCAGTGGTGCGATCTCGGCTCACTGCAACCTCCACCTCCTGGATTCAAGCAATTCTCCTGCCTTAGCCTCCCGAGTAGCTAGGACTACAGGTGCATGCCACCGCGCCTGGCTAATTTTTGTATTTTTTTTTTTTTTTGGTCATGTTTCAAAAAGAAAATGTTATGGAATGCTCAGAGAGCAGAAGTGAGGGGAGAAAGGGGCTAAAATTGCAGGAGAACCTTTCTGTAATACATGTGTGGCATTAGATCAGTGTTTCACAACCATTTTTAGTTATAACTCCCATAAGGAGCCTTCAGATATTTTTCCTCATCACCTCCTCATGAAATTTTAAAACCACAGGTATACCATATAGCTGTTTATGTATATATTGTATATTTATACTTAACACATTAAAGAATTAATATTTTCCCCTTTCACTCCCAAAATAAATGTTTGCCCATTCAAGGATATCACTCCCATTGAGACTGCATGTGTTACATCATTGTTTGTAAAAGAAAATTGTTTTTTCCTGAAACCCAGAGCAACTTAAGGCACTATTTTAAAGGTGATCTTAATGGTCAAATTATACTCCATATGGTTGAAACTTTACTTTTTAAAAATTCTTCAATTTTTTCATGATGTGGCAGAAACAAGTTCATCTTAATAATAGTGCACATTTCGGAGATAATCTAAAGAGAACTGTAAAACATTTTAAAGCTCCCCATAGTTGATTTAAATGTGTTTGCCCAATTCCATTCTCAATCCAGATATCTCAGTTAGTGCTAATACCATCCTTGCAGTTCCTGGTGTGGCCAGGCAGATTCTTTCATTTCCTTGTTCACCACAACTGGATCAGAGACGGGCACATGAATCAAGCTGGACCAATCAAAACTGTTCTTGAGATGCTTTCTGAAACTAACATTAAAAGGCTTCATGGCCCACCATGCAGTGGTTCATGCCTGTAATCAAAGCACTTTGGGAGGCTGAGTCAGGTGGATCACTTCAGGTCAGGAATTAGAGATCAGCCTGGCCACATGGGGCAAACCTGTCTCTACTGAAAATAAAAAAATTAGCTGGACATGGTGGAGTCCATCTGTAGTCCCAGCTACTCAGGAGACTGCAGGAGGAGAATCTGTTGAACTCGGGAGGTGGAGGCTGCAGTGAGCAGAGATCGTGCCACTGCACACCAGCCTGGGAAACAGAGTGAGACTCTGCCTCAAAAAAAAAAAAAAAAAAAAGGCTTCCTACCACATGAGATTGGGGTTGCTCACTATTATGTAATTCGGGAACCTGGAACTCTGTGGGGGTCTTCATTGCCACTGTAGGAACGCTACCTAGAAATAAAGCCATCTCAGAGGAAGGCAGAGCCAGGAGATGGAGAAGCAAGAGAGAGTAACTGATACTGGATTGAGACCCTAGGTCCAGCCATGCTTCAGTTACATGAGCCAGTACAATTCTTTTTGTACTTAAACTAGTTAGAGTGCGTTTCTACTGAAGCGAAGGATTCCTGACCAATATGCTGCCTAGAGTTTTTCAGTAAAGGTAGGTCATAAACTAAGGAGAAATGAAGTATAAAAAAAGAAGAGAAATGAATTGTACATAGACTCTGAGAAATAAAACAGTATTTCAATTAGCTCTACTGAGGACCGATAAATAAATGGTGGGAATTCCGAATCTTATAACGTAAATTGGGTTCTTACATTTAAGTGAAAACATTTAAAATATGTTACAGACTAGTAGTATTCCCAGTGGAGAGGAATCATATCTTATCTGCACTGTCATGGTTTCAACTAAGTCAATTAATACCACTTTTTAAAAACAGAGGTTTTGCCTAGGTTTTCTTCTAGGGTTTTTATGGTTTTAGGTGTTATGTTTAAGTCTCTAATCCATCTTGGTTAATTTTTGTATAAGATGTAAGGAAGGGGGCCAGTTTCAGTTTTCTGCATATGGTTAGCCAGTTTTCTCAACACCATTTATTAAATAGGGAATCCTTTCCCCATCACTTGTTTTTGTCAGGTTTGTCAAAGTTTAGATGGTTGTAGATGTGAGGCATTATTTATGAGGTCTCGGTTCTGTTCCATTGATCTATATATCTGTTTTCGTACCAGTACCAAGCTGTTTTGGTTACTGTAGACTTGTAGTATAATCTGAAGTCAGGTAGTGTGATGCCTTCAGCTTTGATCATTTTGCTTAGAATGGTCTTGGCTATACAGGCTCTTTTTTGGTTCCATGTGAAATTTAAAGTAGTTTTTTCTAATTCTGTGAAGAAAGTCAGTGGTAGCTTGATGGGGATAGCACTGAATCTATAAATTACTTTGGGCAGTATCGCCATTTTCATGATATTGATTCTTCCTATACATGAGCATAGAATGTTTTTCCATTTGCTTGTGTCCTCTCTTATTTCCTTGAGCAGTGGTTTGTAGTTCTCCTTGAAGAGGTCCTTCACATCCCTTGTAAGTTGGATTCCTAAGTATTTTATTCTCTTTGTAGCAATTGTGAATGAGAGTTCACTCATGATTTGGCTCTCTGTCCATTATCGGTGTCTAGGAATGCTTGTGATTTTTGCACATTGATTTTGTATCCTGAGACTTTGTTGAATTGGTTATCAGCTTAAGGAGATTTGGGACTGAGACGATGGGGTTTTCTAAATATACAATCATGTCATCTGCAAACAGAGACAATATGACTTCCTCCCTTCCTATTTGAATACCCTTTATTTCTTTCTCTTGCATGATTGCTCTGGCCAGAAATTCCAATACCATTTAGGACATAGGCATGGGCAAAGAATTCATGACTAAAACACCAAAAGCAATGGCAACAAAAGCCAAAATTGACAAGTGAGATCTAATTAAACTAAAGAGCTTTTCCACAGCAAAATAAACTATCATCAGAGTGAACAGACAACCTACAGAATGGGAGAAAAATTTGCAATGCATCCATCTGACAAAGGGCTAATATCCAGAATTTACAAGAAACTTAAATAAATTTACAAAAAAAATCAAAAAGTGGGAGAAGGATATAAACAGACACCTTTCAAAAGAATACATTTCTGCAGTCAACAAACATATTAAAAAAAAAGGCTCATCATCATTGGTCATTAGAGAAACTCATATCAAAACCACAATGAGATGTCATCTCATGCCAGTAAGAATGACAATCATTAAAAAGTCAGGAAACAACAGATGCTAGAAAGGATGTGGAGAAACAGCAACACTTTTATACTGTTGGTGAGAGTATAAATTAGTTCAACCATTGTGGAAGACAGTGTGGCAATTCTTCAAGGACCTAGAACTAGAAATACCATTTGACCCAGCAATCCCGTTACTGGGTATATACCCAAAGGATTATAAATCATTCTACTATAAAGACACATGCACACGTATGTTTATTCACAATAGCAAGGACTTGGAACCAACCCAAATTCCTATCAATGATAGACTGGATAAAGAAAATGTGTCACATATACACCATGGAACACTATGCAGCTGTAAAAAAGAATGAGTTCATGTGCTTTGCAGGGACATGGATGAAGCTGGAAACCCTCATTCTCAGCAAACTAACACAGGAACAGAAAACCAAACACCACATGTTCTCACTTATAAGTTGGAGCTGAACAATGAGAACACATAGACATAAGGAGGTGAATATCACACACTGGGGCCTGTCGGGGGATGGGAGGGTTGGGGAGGGAGAGCATTAGGAGAAATACCTAATGTAGATGATGGGTTGATGGGTGCAGCAAACCACCCTGGCACGTGTATACCTATGTAACAAACCTGCACATTCTGTACATGTGTCCCAGAACTTAAATTTAAAAAAAAAAACCCAGAAGTTTTATTTAGTACTCCAGAGCACTGAAGAACAAATAACTGCATGCACAGTGAGATCTCAATCATTTAGAAATGGGTTCAACAAGTCCTTTTCTTCTTCTTTGGCTCTTTTCTTCCTATTTCTTCCCCTTTGATCTTTGGAAATTTTAGTGTCCTACAGTTTTACCAGCATGATTATGGGTGTGACTATCTTTTTTGTTTATGCTCTTCAGAACTCTGTATGTTCATGTGGTACCTTTTCTCATCTACCTATTTTCCTTGTCATGGCTTTTCATCTCTTCTTTCAAATATTTCTGACATTAGTAATCATATTGTTATTTATTATATAGCCCTTCTTCTTCTTCTTCTTCTTTCTTCTTTCTTCTTCTTCTTCTTCTTCTTCTTCTTCTTCTTCTTCTTCTTCTTCTTCTTCTTCTTCTTCTTCTTCTTCTTCTTCTTTTCTTCTTCTTCTTCTTCTCCTCCTCCTCCTCCTCTTCCTCCTCCTCCTCCTCCTCCCCTCCTCCTCCTCCTCCTCCTCCTCCTCCCCCCCCTCCCCCTCCCCCTCCTCCTCCTCCTCCTCCTCCTTCTTCTTCTTCTTCTTCTTCTTCTGACAAAGTCTTGCTCTGTCACCCAGACTGGAGTGCAGTGGCGTGACCTCAACTCACTATAACTTCCACCTCCAGGGTTCAAGTGGTTCTCCTGCCTCAGCCTCCAGAGTAGCTAGGATCACAGATGTGCACCACCACTGCGGGCTAATTTTTGTATTTCTAGCAGAGGCAAGGTTTCGCCATGTTGGCCAGGCTGGTCTTGAACTCAAGACCTCAAGTGATCCAACCTCCTCAGCCTCCCAAAGTGCTGGGATTATAGGCATGAGTTACTGCACCAGGCCCTTATTATATAGTCTTTATGTAATGATTCCATAATTAAAGTTCATAGATTTCTGAGGCCACCACTTTTGTGTCTTCTGACTCTTACTTATGGCACACAGTTTAGTTCTATGTTTTGAAATTGTGAATTGCGAACTCTCCTTTGGCATTGTTTTATCAGGTCTTGGCTCAAATGTGATTTTGTGTTTGCTTCTGCTAGTCATTCCATTGCTTTTACCAACTGAAGCCATTTTTATATTAATTTCTTGAGTGGGCAGGCCTCAGAGCACATGGTAAACGTAAATTTGGATACCTAAGCTGTGTGTGGCACAGGCCCAAAGTTATGCATTCTCAAGACTCTTCCCTCACTCAGGGCACAGGCATATACAGAGTGGCTTCCTCAGGGACCCCCTGCATGGATAAGGAGCAATTTTCTAGTTCACCCTGATGTTGTTGCTAAAACACTACATCAAATGTCTAGATAATAATAATTATAATAACAATGAGAATAAGGTAGAGAAAGTGAGAGGAAGAAAAGGAAAGTGAGGAGGAGGAAACTGGGAAACAAGAAGAGGAAGAAGCACTAATGGAGCATACTCTACGATCTAGGTATCCTTCAAATCCCTTAATGTATAAATTCTAGTCCACACTTAACCCCAATGTCCTGTTTATGATTGAACCCAGTTCTTTCCCCTTTAGTCTAGGAGTAGAGTCAGGTTCTTGCCAGCACTAATCTACAGGACCCCTCTAGTTCCCTGTACTTTAGCTACCTTCTAGTGCCTACCTAATGGAAATTAAAACCCTAACAGTCCCATTTTTACCAACTTGAACTCACAGTCCTGGGTTTGCCAGATCTAAGTCCCACAATAGCTAGTGGAAAGGTGTTAACATTTCAAATCAATCTCTTGACTGTGAGCCAAGAACCATAAAAGTATTAATGGGAGGTGAGAGATCCCAGTCAGTGAAAATATACCTCGAAAATAATCATGTGCCCAGGCTACACTCAACCATAATGACTGCATAATTCAGAACTGGCCCTTCTCCAAGAGAAGGCATTGGGCACATGTGTTGAGCCCCTGCTAGACTACGTAAGCTCCATGAGGGTAGAATTCTGCTTCCCATGCTCACCACTTAATCCCCAGAAACTAATTCAGTGCTTGACACTAGGGTATAATTACCAGCTCTTCTATGCATTCATTATTAAATCAATAATATAAACCATTGCCCATGATGATCTTAGCTCTTGCAAAATATACATGTTATTATTAATAGCAAATACTATGCTATTTATATATGTATTTAAACTGTTTTACGCATGTAGTAAATGCTATATATAAAATATGTGGCACTTACTATGTACTAGGCATTTTACACATTTTAACTCAGTCCTCACAGCTAACTCTTGAGAGTTCTCATGCTTCAAGTAAAAAAAAAAAAATCAACTATGGGAGTATAAGAGGTAGGAATGTTCAAAGGTAGGCATGTGTGTGTATATATATATATATTTTATGAGTATAGCCTATGCAATTATGAAATAGCAAAATAGAACAGTTATCCTCAGAAAAGCATTTCATTACATTTTTAGTGAAGGATTGTGTGCCAACACATTCAAAAATTTTTAAACATCCTAAGACAAAGATAAGCAAACTTTTTCTGAAAAGAGCAAAACAGAAAATATTTTAGTCTTTGCAGGTCATATGATCTCTCTTGTAACTACTCAACTCTGATATTGTGGGAAGGCAGCCATAGACAATATGTAAAGGAATGAGCATAGCTGTGTTCCAATAAAACCTTATTTTAAAAAATAGAAGACTGAATTTTGCCCATGGGCCACAGTTTGCTGATTTCTGGAAAGAATAATTTAAGCTCATCTCATTTTTGCCCCAGAAAATGAGAGCACTGAGATTCACCCCGACAGTGTAGAGACTACAGTATTTTTAAAAATCCATTAAAAACAAAACAAAGAAGGCTGGTGATCTTAATTTTAAAAATCACTGAAAAAGAAGAAGAAAAAAAAAAACCCTATGCTGTTTTTCCTATCAGTCTCTTAATCATTTCCAATCAGGTTCTGCATTCTTGTGCAAAACTCCAAAAATGATTAAAGAAAGCTGTTTGGACAATGATGGAGAAATAGCCATTAATGCAAATGTGCCAATATTATGCTCAAAGGCAAATACCACTTTTGTTTGTGAGTTAATTTTGGATTATTAAAGAAACATGTACAATAGATTGGAAACAAGTTAAGTATTTAACTGCACAGCCACTTCTGTTAAGGATCTTAACTCTGTGCATTTAAACTAAAATTGTAAAATATGTATAATATATCTGATTGTATCTGAGCCACTATCAATGTAGACGCTTATACAAGAAAATCGCAGATTTCAGGGAAAACAAAGAGCAGTATAGTTCAATGTGGATCATGAAAGCACCACGACTTGGAGGAGCGGCTTATGCTAAGGGTTGCATAAACGACCTGGTTGGGGTGGGGGGGCGCATCTTTTATCTCCATTGGGTCACACTAATGCATCTCCCTCCACCTCCTAGGAGCTGTAACTCTGTCCTGGATTGTCACCATTGTTTATAACTTACTTCTTAAGACAATTCTCCCATATAACCAGTGCTCTCACAAAGTCCTCATTGCCCTGGCACACACCTCACAGAAACCCTCACCTGAAAGAGGAAGATACCTATTTTCCACAAACCTCCTGAAAGTTCTTGCCCTACCCCAAGTCCTCATCACTACAATAAACCCTTTGAGACAGCGCCTGCCTGAAAGTAGGCTCAGAAAGAACTCTTCCGTAAACATATGTTCAGACATATCTTCAGTGAGGAAGGAAATGGACTGCTTATGAATCTTCCTTCTCCAAATGTGTATTGGTATTTATTAGAACATATGCCAATAGTAGCCTCACTCTTCCATTGTCTACTTCTTAGTTTTAATTCCTTTCACTCAATCCTAGGTTTTGGAAAGGAAAGAGGAAGGTGCATCAGGGGAAAGAATACAGCAGTTAAGACACTTTAGAAATACATAGCTATAGCTAATAAATTCTGGAGCCAAACTCTAAATGCCAATCCAAACACACAAACTTCCTTGTAAAATTCTCCCTTAAAAATATTAACAAATCTGTTTGTTCTTACACAAAGAAATACACAAAAGATAAGACGGAAACTAACACATTTGATTATATAGGAGGGGCAAGCAAAGTTGGATGGAAGGAATAGCAGACATGATACTTCTTTTTCAGTGTCATCCTTTTGTAGACTTTTCAACTTCTGGAAATGTGCCAATGTTTTACATACTCACAGATTAACTTAACTGTTTCCTATTAAAATAAATAACAAAACCACAGTGAATAGGGAAGAAAAGAACTAATCCAAGATCCTTTTGAATACAGATATGATATACTTTAGAATAAAAGCAAACATTGAACTCAAGTTAATAGATTTGTTTGTCTTTTTGCAGTATGCACAGATTAGCAGTTCTAAAACTATTTCTATGATTGACTATTTGAGTAGATATATTTAGAATATCGGGAGTCATGTTTCTCACTCTCTTGAAAGGGGAGTTATAAATATTAGAAGAAGGAGGGCTAAAATAAACCCTGTGATATGGGCAAAAGATAGATATAAGATGCAGTAAGATAGATAGATAGATAGATAGATAGATAGATAGATAGATAGATAGATAAGATAGATAGATCACAGATAATAGAAAGATGATAGATAGATGGATGATAGATAACAGATATATGATTGATAGATGATAAGTAAATGATAGATAGATAGATGACTGATTGCTAGAGAGCAAGAGAATGACAGACAGACAGAGAGATAATGGTATGACACTCCAGAAGCAAGAGGCACAGTTAGTACCCACATTTTGGTTGCAAAATACTATTCTCCACAAAAAGAAGCCACGATTCTTGGAAGAAATGGTTCATTTTGGGGCCAGGTAGAAAAAATACAAGAGCTCAGAATGTAAAGTTTGTGCCAGAAAGTAAGAAATAACTTAAAGAATGGTGGGAACATATTTAAAAGACATAAGAGACAGCATGAAATAGTTCCCACCTAGCAAATCTGGAACAATTTGAGCATCATAATAAACAATGATAGTAATGATTATAATCCACTCAAATAAACTAAGAACCCACCAGTCCATACTCATATGAAAAGAAAAACAAGTGTGGGAGAAGGGAAAAATCTTCTTTACAGTAGAATGCCAAATAATAAATGTAGAATGAAAAATGGAGTTAGTTGAGAAACATCGTAATAGTTACTGACTCAGGCAAGAATCGATAGACGCTAAAGCAAGTAGGTGAAATTTTAATGAGAAACAGAATATTTACAGGTCTCAAAATATCTCATCATAAGCTACTTACTTACTGCAAGGGAAAATATATATCTGGTAGATTTCACCTTAACCAGAAATTTATCAATCAAGACATTAAGCTGTAATAGTCATGCTGGAATGGGAGACAAAACCTTAATGCATTCAAGGTGGGAAGTTGGACTTGATAGTTCTTATGTAAAGGAGGCACCCTCACAGGGCCATAGCCTTACAAATTGTTGGACTAGAACAATAACTGCTTTCTAGCAAGGGAGATGACAAGGAAAGGGTTTACATTGGCCTAAGCTCTATGTGGAGGAAAACTGTCTCTCCTGTGAATTTGTAACCATGGACAAGCCCTGAGTATCTTAAGACAAGAAATTAACATAAAGTGTTTCCAGGTTGGTAGCAACCAAAATGCCCCCTTCTGAAGGAGCTCACCCTTAAGACATGCTGTGAAGAATTTCCACACGAGTCCACAAGCCAAAGTGACACATCATACAAAGAAACCAGCCCCATGAATGAAAGTCAGTATAAACAAGTAACAAGAATTTAACCCTAACCAGGTGTGGTGGCTCATGCCTGTAATCCCAGTACTTTGGGAGATGGAGGCAGGTAGATCACCTGAGGTCACAAGTTTGAGACCAGTCTGGCCAACATGGTGAAACCTCATGTTTACTAAAAATACAAAAATTAGCCGGGCATGGTGGCGGGCACCTGTAATCCCAGCTACTTGGGAGGCTGAGGCAGGAGAATCGTTAGAACCCAGGAGGCAGAGGTTGCAGTGAGCCAAGATTGCACTACTGCACTCCAGACTGGGCAACAGAGAAAGACTCCATCTAAAAAACAAAACAAAACAAACAAACAAACACACACACACACACACACACACACACAAATTTAACCCTAAAATGCTTTAATAATAGAATTATTGAATTCAGAATATAAAATAATCATGATTAAAATATCAGAATGATTAATAATTAAAAAGGAACCAAGCACCATAAAAAATTCCTAGCAACCTTGAAAAAGAAGTACATGTAATTTCTAGGAATAAAAGATTTCCCCATTGAAAAGAACAGGCTAAAGAGTAGATTAGAGAGGGGAAGAGATCTAGTGTCCTAAAAGACAGATATAAGGAACCCAAAATATCATTCGTAAAATCAGAGAGGTAGAAAATATTAGTATTAAAAGACATAGATTGTCCAAAGAAACTGTCATAAATCTAATTGAGACAAAGAATATGAATATAAATTATTGAGAAAAAATAATATTTAAAGAGTTAAAGGTCAAGAATTTTCCAATCCTGGTGAAAGATATAAATCCGAAATCTGGAAGCACAAAGAAATCTACATCTGGGCTGTCGATAGTGAAGCAGCAGAACCCCAAAGATAAAAGACAGCAAGCCTGAAACGCATCCAGAGAGAAAAGAGAGGTCACCTACAAAGGAACAACCCTTAGACTGAAAACACACATCTCAACAAAGCAACAGGAGCCAGAAGATAGTAAAATGTCTTTGAAATGATTGGAGACAACTCTCAATCTCGTACCCAGCTAATCTCTCAATAGTGACTACAGAGTGAAGATATTTTTGCACGAATAAAGATAAATTTATCACCGCAGATCTTCTATGAAGGAAAGTGGATACATAGAGAAGGTCTGAGATGCAAGATGAAATGGTGAACAAAACAACTTCGTGGGCAAATCTGGACAAACACTGATTGTTAAAGAATATCTATAATAACTGTATTCAATAATATATTTGTGAGGCAAAAAATAAGTTAATGTATTTTTCAAAAATGATGTGTAAGACGGGAGAGTAACAGTTGAATATAAAGCATTATTAAATTCCGTATTCTGTATTATAGGGAAATAGTAAAGATACTGATTAGGATTAGACTATGTTAGCTTTTCCAGGTCAGTAAGGGATAAAATGGATTTAAAGAAAAAAGAAACTTGGTCAATTTTAAGTAAGGTATAATGGGGGGAAAAAGATAAGAAAAATGTAGGATAATAGCATAAAATAAATAGTAAGTCCAAAATTATCAGTAACATCAACACATTTAAGTAAACTAAAGCTATCAAGTAAAATACAATGATTGTAAGATAATTTTTAATGCAAATTAATCTACTTTACAAATTACTCACCTTGAACTTGAGACACAAAGAGAATGAAAGTTACAGAATAATCAATGCATTATGTGAGTACTAAATAAAATAAAGGTGATATAGCTATATTAATATTAGATAAAATAGTCCTTGAGGCAAATATTGAATTACTAAGAATAAAAAGAATCATTACAAAATATGAAAAAGAAAAATTGACTAGAAAAATATAATAACTCTTATTTTATTTCTATCTAGCCTTAGGTATTTAAAACAAAATTGCCAGAGTTACAAATAGAAATGGGCAAATACCATCAAGGGAAATTGAAATGCACATTTTTCTCAAGGACACATGGAATGGTTTTAAAAACTGACCACATTTAAGTAATAAAATGCCTCAACAAATTTCAAAGAATATTTCTACACACCCCATTCTCTACCCACAATGCAATAATTAGACATCAATAATAAATAAATGTCTTCTTTTAAAATCTCCAGATGTTTAGAAATTAATAGCATATTTCTAAGTAACTCATGGATCAAGGGAGAAAATCTAGTGAAATTTAGAAAATAGTATGAACTACAGCATAACAACACTACATATCAAAACCTATGTGAGACAGCTCAAGTAGTACTTGGATATTTTAAAATGCATATAATAGAAAAGAAAAATTAAAAATTAAGGTGTAAACACTCAACTCAGGATGTTAGAAAAAAGAAAATACAATGAAGTACTGGATATTAAAGCATAAAAAGATATCAAGAGAAGCTATAAAAATATATATAAGCAGCAACTAAATAACTTGATTCCAAGGTATATACTCTAGAAAAATTCTACCACATGTACAGGAGACATAAGCAAAGATACTTACAACAAAGTAATTATAGCAAAATACTGGTAACATCAAGAGTGGAAGGGCTAAATACACTGGAATATATTTATCCAGTGGCATTCTATTCTACACAGTAAAGAAAATGAATAAATTGGTTCTACATAAATCAACACAGATAACTCAAAAAAGTTTAACATTAGATTTAAAAGTTGCAAAGGTATACATCCATTATAATAAACTGCATATAAATTTGAACTTTGTATAATTAAATATGTTTTAAGCTTGCAAATATATATGAAGTAGAATGATAAAGACATATTGGAATGTTAAAAACTGACTTCAGCTTAGTGGCAGCCTCCTACAAGAGAGGAAAGGGAATTTATGGGGATAAGTAATGAGTTTTAACTGTATGGTAATAGGTTTATTTTCTTAATCTGGACAAACATGCTTATGACATTATTTTTATACATTTTATATCTAACATATTTAATAAGTTGTAATAAATATAAATATAAACCTGCACATCATTAGAAGAAAAATAGGCAAATGTTTCATGTTAAAATATTGGAAAACCAAGAAATGCATCAAAATTCAGAGTAAAACATTTGTCAAGGATTTTTTTAATTGTATTAAAGATTATCAAAAAGATGAATAAAGTTGCAAGGCAAATTATCCACCAGGAGAAAATATTTACAAAACTACAACAATATGTAGAAAAGGGTTTCATACTCAAAATATTTAGAAAATTTTTATATATTCATTAAAGAAATAAAGACAACACAAAACAAAAACGAACAGGAACAATTACAGATGACCACTAAAGATATGAAAAAATATTCAGCCTCACTAGTAATCAAAAAGATGTAAATTAAACAAATGATATAAAATTGGGGACTTTTTTCAATATTAGGGATTTCAAATGTTGGAAAGAACATATGAAATAATCCCTGTTACATATTGTTGGCAGAAGTACAAATCACTGAAAAAAATTTAAGTCGATATTGATAGAGCCTGCCATCTATCAATTTGGCAGGCTAAAATTTGCTTATCCTTTAACTTCGCAGTTCCACAGTTAGAAATATGCTGTTACAGCATGTTTGTGATAGTGAAAATTGGACAACATTAAATGCCCATCAAAAGGGGAATAACCAGCAGGGTGCCATGGCTCACACCTGTAATCCCAACACTTTGGGAGGTAGAGACAGGTGAATCACCTGACCGAGACCAGCCTGGACAACATGGCAAAACCCCATCTCTACTAAAAATACAAAAATCAGTTGGGCATGGTGGCATGCGCCTGTAATACCAGCCACTCAGGAGGCTGAAGCAAGAGAATCATTTGAACCCGGGAGGCGGAGGTTGCAGTGAGCCGAGATCGTGACACTGCATTCCAGCCTGGGTGACAGAGTGAGATCCTGTCTCAAAAAAAGGGGATTGGGGGAGACTAATCAATAAATTATAATAGTCTATCCCATAGAATACTATCTGGCTATTAAAAAGAATGAGGTAGACTAACAATAATACCTAATATTATTCAATGGCAGGCAATGTTCTAAGTATTTTACCCATATCAATGCATTTTATCCCAAAGAACTCTATGATCTGAATGCCATTCTCCACATTTTGCAGATAAGGAAATAGAGACATAGACATTTGGATAACTAGTATAAGATCGCTCAAAGTGGTAAAGGCAGGCTTTGAATTTAGGCAGGCAAGTGGGAGAGCCCATGCAATTTACACTGGGTGATCCTGCCTCCTATATGAATTGGCATGGATAGGTTTCCAAGTGAAAAGGTATGCACAGAACAAGAACTATGATAGGCTATACATATATGCACCATTCTGAGAAAGGTGCCCTAAAGGTCACCTGCCATGCCAAAGGGTTGAGGGTCATCTTGTGTGGGAAAGGAAGGAAGAGTACAAAGAGGCCACAGGCGACCTTCATATTAGACCTGCACTTCTCAGATAGGGTCAGTAACCACATACATGAGAATTGCCTGTGTAACTAAAACAACCCAACTCCCAACATGAGTTAATCAAAATTGTCTCTGACCTTCTGGTGAAGATGGTCTACTCCCATTTCCTCTGTCCACAACTTTGACTCTGGGCTTTGGATCCTTTCTTTTTTCTAAATCTTTAACTGGAAGAAAAGTAGAGATACAGCACCGTGTTATATTAAAGACTAAAAGAAAATGTTCAATGAGTTTTACTAAAACCCTTGACAGCCCTAAAAGAATTTACAGAAATGAGCTCCATGGTACAAACTCATCCCCAAATATTAGAACTGCTCTTTTTTTTTTTTTTCAACTATGTCATGAGAAGACACAGAAACACTTGAGGAACTACTTTGGCTGAGTATGCACTATGGGCAGATGTGTCACAAATATTTAATCCTTCATAACTGCTGTAAAATCAGCATAATTATCCCTAGCTTATACATGAGGGAATGAAGAACCAGAAAGCTAAAACCTATTTCATAAAATCAGTTAAGTGTTGGCACGGGGTTAAAGCTATATCTTCAAGTCTCTGGACTTAGCCTGTGAGCTTGGTCCCCATTCTAGAAAGATCTTAACCATAAATAGCCTCATTTGGAATTGCTCCATCAGCAAAAAAAATAAAAATAAAAAAGTGAAGAGCCTTATAATAATTCCTTTTCAAACTTAAAAAAAAAGTTTCCCCATTAATAAATGGTAGTTTTTTATGGTTTTAATTAGAAAATGTTCAGGGACCAAAAAATGCCCCATGGCCTTTTAATAAATTTGTATCAACCTACACCATTAGCTTAACTTTCCACTGCATTCTCTCCTTAAAACTGCACAGCTGCTTTTCTGCCAAATAGCACCTTAGGCTGTTTGAAGTAGTCCAAGAGCCTGCCAAATGGCAGTGGTTTCTGCACAAATAAAACACCCCGTGAAAATGCAGAAGTGAGCCAAGGTATTTCGTTTAATTGCTACATTCATTTCATAGAAATCACCAAATGTATTGGGGGGTAAGCTACATAGGGGAAGCAATGATTTCCTGTGAACCACCCTTGCTGCCTTCTCCAGGATATTGTTCCATTCATCTTGTCTTTATCATATCCTCCTCCTCTTTCTTTCCACTGTCTTCCATCGCTTTGCTGAAATGGTTTGAGATTTGTCATTCGCCAAGGTCATGTCACTCTATTATTCCTTTTCTTAGAAACTATCCTTGACTTTCTGCTACCCAGAGATTAAATTCCAGGATTTAAAACACAATTTTAAAACATTTTAAAAATAAAAATATAAGATGCCTTGATCCTGATATGTATAAATTTTTATAACAATTTTTTTAAAACCTCATTCACCGACTTCTCTATAAGCATTGGCACTTTGGAGCACCCTCACCACCACCACCGACCCCCCCCCCACACACACACACACATTCACACTTAAATTCTTTTCTTTCTCAGTTTTTACAGTGGCTTTATCCTGGTTTTCTCCTGTTGACCACTCCTTTTCATTCTCATTCTTTGGGCTCTTTCTCTATCACTATTCATGAAACACAATCATATACTAAGAGTGTCTTGTGTCTCTGTACAACCCGCTGTAATTTTATCACCCCACAATTTAAATTCTCACCTTTTCATAGATAATTCCCAAATCTGTATCTTCAATCCCACCCACACATGTGCTGTCACCCCAAATTACTTGCATTTTCTAAAACAAAATATGTCTGCAACTTTAATATGAGAAAGATCGTGCTGAGTGATGCTGGAGGTAGAAATAGTTCTAGGAAAGACTAGTAATAAATTTAGAGGTAGAGACTTGGAGAAACTTCCCTTTTGAGTCAGACTTCCAAAGAAAGGCAGGAATTTGCAGGCAAAGATTGACAAAACACATTTAAAAGAGAAAAAAATGGCCGGGCGCGGTGGCTCAAGCCTGTAATCCCAGCACTTTGGGAGGCCGAGACGGGCGGATCACGAGGTCAGGAGATCGAGACCATCCTGGCGAACACGGTGAAACCCCGTCTCTACTAAAAATACAAAAAACTAGCCGGGCGAGGTGGCGGGCGCCTGTAGTCCCAGCTACTCCGGAGGCTGAGGCAGGAGAATGGCGTAAACCCGGGAGGCGGAGCTTGCAGTGAGCTGAGATCCGGCCACTGCACTCCAGCCTGGGCGACAGAGCCAGACTCTGTCTCAAAAAACAAAAAAAAAACAAAAAAAAAAAAAAAAAAAAAAAAGAGAAAAAAATTTTCCAACATAGAATGTGGTGAATTCTTACAAATTTCATGTTGCCTCAGCATCCATTTTAAATGTAAGTTGGACTTACTCATACTTAGAAACAGGCTCAATCACCCTTGACACAGTTTCTGGTCCTACAACATACCCTAAAGCACTAGTTCCTAAATGTGGTTAATCCAGATTATCTGACTTAAACAACTGCTCCCTGCCCATCTTTCAAAGTGTAGTTCAAATGTCACATTTCCAGTGGAGTTTCTGCCAGTCTCTATTCTGGGGTTACTCTTACTATTTATTATTCATTATTCTCTCCTAGATCTATTTCTACCTTCTACTCCCTATGGGAGAGCCGCATACAGCCCACCTGACTGGCGTCACTGGCCCTCATTCTCTGCATGAACTGTGCAGATATGCCACATTGACTGCCTCCCAGTCGCAGTGTGACCTCTTGGAACTCATGCCTACTTGATTTAAATGCCCCAATTAAAACCCTCCTCAAAGAAACCTGAGGATAATGCCCTGGACCCCAATAAAGACCCTGGCTTATGGCTGCCCCCACTTCTTGTGCTCCCTGACCTCCATGGGTGTGGCCTCCAGGCATACCATGTAACTCCCAGGACCTGTAGGTAATAAAACTTTTACTTCCATCTCATGTCTCTCCTAATCATTGGAGAGGTGCCCTCTATATTTAAAGGTACTAAATTAAAACACAGAGCTATAAAAGCAGTCTATAAATAAACAAGAAAAAAATAACAGCCATTATGGAAGCTGATCCACTATGTCACATATAAGATGTAAACATATATGTCGACCAAGGTGCTGTCTTCCTCATGTAGGGGCAAAATCAATTGGAAAACAGATAGTTAACAAGCAAAATGGTATTTCTTATGACAACAATAGCTACCATGCTCTACTATGTGGTGAAGTAAGCTCATCTGCACAGTAATAGGCATATCATCACCCTCATTTTCAGGTGAAGAAACTGAGGCTGGAAGTGGTTGAACTGCTTGTGGCAAATTTGGAGTCATAACACCTATTAGATCAGATCTGCCTTTCTGTCTTAGAAATTCAAAGATCATTTCTTATGTTTTACTGTGTACCAAAATATGAACTCATAAAGAATTCAAATCCCTGCACTAAAAGCAAACCTAGAGCCACAAGCTTTATCTTAATCACCACTTTCCTGGATCCAACCACGAAAGTTTTCTAGGAAGAGACTAGGCTTTAGCTCCATCTCACAGAGAGCAGGCATATAACTGAAATGCAAAAGGAAAAAGAAAGCTATCCAAGCAATTTTCATTTTATTCTTACAAACTGCTATTTGGGCAAAACAAATCCCTCTATCCTGCCAATAAAAATAACACAGCTAGCCAACCGCAGTGGCTCATGCCTGTAATCCCAGCACTTTGGGAGGCCAAGGCGGGTGGATCACAAGGTCAGGAGATCGAGACCATCTTGGCTAACACAGTGAAACCCTGTCTCTACTAAAAATACAAAAAAATTAGCCAGGTGTGGTGGCGGGCACCTGTAGTCCCAGCTACTCGGGAGGCTGAGGCAGGAGAATGGCGTGAACCCGGGAGGCAAAGGTTGCAGTGAGCGGAGATCGCGCCACTGCACTCCAGCCTGGGTGACAGAGCAAGACTCCATCTAAAAAACAAACAAACAAACAAATACCAGCTTGCATATTATTTATCTAGCTAACCAGTTACACTGTTTCTCTACAGCTATCTTAGCAGAGTTAAGCAAGATGGAAACAAATGAATTTCCTTTTAAGTGTTTTGAAGAAGTAGCCTGGGAAGATTTATATGACTCTGTGTTTCTTCCACTGTTCAGTCGGTGGAATATTTGAAATAATCAATTGCAAAACCTCAGACTAGAGAAAGATGAGTATTTTCTCCTTATCCCTTTTACTGCTTCTCACAAACTTTAAGTGAAGTTATTTCAGCTACTCATGCAGGAATGTTGGAGGCCAGAAACTAAAGTGCAGTGCCAGTAAAATGAGACAGAAGGCTAATTTATACCAAAAATAACAGAAAAAGCTTTTCTAAAGGTCCTGGACAATGTGAATCTCAAAAGAATGTAACATTTACAACACGTGTATGCCCTGCTGACAGGTGAATTTGCCAGATGTCTTTGTTCAGAACTTTCAAGAGGTAACAAAGTTGTGTGTTCTTTTAATTTTTTCAAAGATTTACAAAATATTGAGTTGGTGCAAAAGTAATTGCAATTTTTCCAATTTAAAGTAAGTGCAAAAACTGCAACTACTTTTGCACCAGCCTACATGTCTCACAAAACATTACCGAGAAGAGGAAGAGAAAAAAGGGAGGGAAGAGGTGTAAAAAAATCTAGATAGAACATTGCTGTACACAAAGTTCCAGACCCACCACCACACAGATTTATGGATTCATCTTATGGTAGGATTTTAAAAGCTATTGTTTAAAATTTAGGAAAAAAATCTATTTAAAATGATGTCTACGATTTGCTCAAAAAATAATAAGGAAAAGGGTTTGAGGGATAGAAGAAATAAGACTGGCCATGAGCAGCTAATTGTTGAAGCCAGATGACGGCTACTTAGGAGTTCATTAAAATATTCTGATGATTTTTTATTATGCTTTAAATTGTCCTTAATAATAAATTGGGCTTTTAAGAAGAGTTTCTTTTAGCAATGACGTAACAGAAAGTTAACTAGGCTAGGCCTCTTCTGTTTGTATTCACAATACAAAAAAATTTCATCCTTCACATTTGAAACACCACTTTCAGGAAAAGGGTGTTGCTGTAGTCTCTGGTCATTAGACTATAAGGTCCATATGGGGCAGGGATTTGTCCTGTGCCCAAGTGCCTAGAAAACAGTCTGGCACTTAGTAGGCATGTGAAATACATTTGTTCAATGAAAAAAAAAGAAAAGAATGAATGAATGTCTCCCGAGAGACAGAAGAATCAGGGCCTGTGTAGTCTTTATTTTTTATTTTACTTTTTGTTTTTGAGACAGAGTTTCACTCTTGTTGCCCAGGCTGCAGTGCAATGGCGCGATCTCGGCTCACCGAGATCAACCTCCACCTTCTGGGTTCAAGCGATTATCCTGCTTCAGCCTCCTGAGTAGCTGGGATTACAGGTGTGCACCACCACGCCTGGCTAATTTTGTATTTTTAGTAGATACAGGGTTTCTCCATGTTGGTCAGGCTGGTCTCGGACCCCTGACCTCAGGTGATCCACCTGCCTCAGCCTCCCAAAGTGCTGGGATTACAGGCATGAGCCACCGTGCCCAGCCTGTATAGACCATTTTTAAACTCAGTCTAAAGAAATGTTTCCTAACGAACTGTGTGGACATTGATTGGACCATTGCAGAGCTTTCGCTCTCGCTTAGAATGTCCTCTGCACACCCTGTCACTTCTCCAAATGCCCAATTTACTATTTGAAAACTGGCTCAAACGTGAAGCTTTCCCATGTCTATCCTCTCCACAGCCCATTACTGGGGCAGAGAGAGTACCTCTCTTCACAGAGTCCTATATGTACTCTCTCCAATACTTCTCACATTGTATTTATTGACAAATCAGCTTATCATGGAGACTGGCATAGAACGGTCCCTATGTCAACTGATTAACAATTGGAAAGAATTAAATTCCCTGTTGCGTAGGTTGTTTTAGTAGAGGCTGGACTGGCACTTTCTGGGGATCCTATAGAGGAGATGCAGGCATTATCCATTCAGACATTCATATTTATGGAGCACCCATTATATGCCAGGCCTATAATACGCAACTGTGATACAATGAGAAATAAAAATAGTTGAGTTACAGTCTTTGCAAAACTTGCAGGCTTGTGGGGGTCACAGCGAAGTAAATAAGCAATTACAATACGGTGTGATAGTACCAGAAGGGAAGCTCTAGATGCTAAGAAATCACATAGGAGAGATGTCTGGGTAAGGTTCAGGAGCCAACGTTAAGAAGTTCATTGGAAAGTAAAGCACAAAGCGTAAGTAGGAATACAGCAAAATGGGGGAAAAGGAAGGGTAGGAAAGTATTAGAGATCAGAGGAATTTGTTGAAGGTAAGACTAAAGGTCTTCTAGGATCTCTATAAATCTGAAAAATCCAGAATTTTAAGTTGTAGAATATATATCACAGACTCAAATCCAAGGCTGGGACAGACTCCTGCAGAGGTACTTTCAGAACTGCAAATACATACTTCTGAATTGGCCTTGAGCTGGCTTGCTTTCTTTATCTTTATTGTATGCAATAATTTGGACTGTGTAATTCTGGTCTGGCATAAGGCCTTGAATAATTGCTTTAGTTGCAGTGTTCTGGAGATTCAGCTGGTTAGTTTTTCCACCTATAATAAAAGAGAAAAATAAATCAGTTCTAAGAAATAAGGTTCACTGTGAACATTAAGAAACTTTATTAGTTAGCAATAAAGGTGTTAAACAGTGAAGGCATTTTTTGAAATGTGTTTTATTGTATATATTTTAAATTGTATATATTTAGAGTGTATATACATACATCAAGAGGTGAAGACATTTAAAAATAGATACAATGGTATATATGTGTATTGCATCGAATTATAATATAGTTTCCATCTTCATTTTTAGTTGTACTCTTTTTACATTAGATAACTAACAATTGTCGAAATTAGAGAAAATCAAATTCACAAAAATATTTCATCATAACACGCCACTGCTTTTATATAGTAGGAAAAGCCAGAGTACAAGATTACAAGACAGCAAGCCCTCAGCATCAGATACACGCTTTGAGGAAAGAATTTCACTTAAAAGTGAAGGGAGAGGCTAGGTGCAGAGGTTTACGCTTGTAATCCCAGCACTTCAGGAGGCCCAGGTGGGTGGATCACCTGAGGTCAGGGGTTTTATACCAGCCTGGCCAACGTGGTGAAACCCTGCCTCTACTAAAAACACAAAAAATTAACCAGCCATGGTGGTGTTGGTCGGTAGTCCCACCTACTCAGGAGGCTGAGGCAGGAGAATCACTTGAACCCAGGAGGCGGAGGTTGCAGTGAGCCGATATCGCGCCACTGCACTCCAGCCTGGGTGACAGACCGAGACTCCGCCTCAAAAAAAAAAAAAAAAAAAAAATGTGAAGGGGGAGATATGGGCAGGCCAAAAGTAATTATTTACACTGGAATTGTTTTCTACGGCCTCTCTAAAGTGAGTCAAAGCATCCTTGAAACATGAGCCATTTAATTATCTTAAATCTGACCACAAATGGCTCAGGATGCTGAAGGAGCCACTCATTGACCGGCTACTTAAAAGTTGGCTTGGTTCATGAAAAGATTTCAAAATCCCATTACCTCTCCATCAAATTTGACTGACATCTAAGGCTTTCTTGAAAGTGCTGACGATTAAATACTCAACTTTTATGCAGAATTCCAAATTTTACTTTTCTTCTCTAATTTTTGCCTGCAATTACTGTGATTGAGAAAAGGAAAATTAATTTAAAACTTCTGTCTATTTAGCAGTACCAGCAAGAGAAGTCTGAAATTTGCTGAATTAGTCAAACATAATACAGGCTATAATTTAATCATATGCTAATAAAATTAATATTTTTAATTCTGAAATTTGATGCTGCTATTATCTGTGCTGCCTACTACTGGAGGGCAAAATGGAGTCTTTCTCTTGCCAAAACCCATTTCCTTATATGCATTTATGTTCAAGATGTTAAATCTGGTTTCAGGAACTTCTGTCATTTAAAACTCATCTACTGCAAAGTGCACCTAATATATCTTTCACAATGTGTGTTTCACTAAAAAAAGTTTCTTGAAAAACAAACCCTGTATATTACAGTCCCTCTTTGAGAGTTATGGAGTGTATTGTTTTATTATAGGCTTTGAGATTCCTGAAACAAACAAAAAAAGCTTTAAACCTCTGTTTAAACTAGAATTTCCAAATTTATTTGACCATTAAACTATTTAGCTGCAAAACAGCTATTAGCATCCTACAGAATACCATGGAACACGCTTTCAGAAAGGCTGGCATAAACAATAGTTGGATCATGTCTCATAGTGTTGAAACAGCTATAAACATTTTGTGGCTAAATGTATTTATTACTTTTTATTTACTATGTTTAATCAAATAGATGCCAGATTGTCAAGCCTGATTATCTTGGATTGCTGCAGCAAGGACACTGTGGAAAATAAACTTAGCATTCACGAAGAAATAATTTGCTTACATTCCCAATTTTTATTTTGTCATGGGAGATGTCTAAGCAAGAATTAGACATCTACTTCTTGGGTGCACTCTTCAAGAGGGGATTGAAGGATTCAGATGAAGGTTTGTTTCAGAGGCTACCCAAGTCACTCTTATAGTTCTATGATTCCTCAATAACACTTGCTTGGGGATACTTAATAGTTTGGTATTATCACAATTAATCAGAAAAAGTTAAGCTACAAATCACTTGAAGGAAAAAAATTACCTTTCAAGATCAGACATGGGGAATCTCAGAGGTACCAAAAAATAGTAACTTGTATTTTGACCTTTAGACTCATAAATGTTCAAGAATCTTTTAAATTCAAATTTCCCATGATAGCTTATTTTAAAAAATAAGCTCTATTTTTAAAAATCAAGAAATTTCAAAGTTGAGTCATACTACAAAATGAAAACTCTTTAAGGTTTGAGAATATTGTTTTCCATAAGCAAGTCACTTCTGTACGCCACCATGGGAAAAGTAGACATCTGGCATTGCTCAACCAGAAGTCAATCTAATGAGCCTACGGATAATGTTTCTTAATAAAAGATATGTCAGGCCATGTGCAGTGGCTCACGCCTGTAATCCCTGCACTTTGGGAGGCTGAGGCAGGTGGATCACCTGAGGTCAGGAGTTCAACACCAGTCTGGCCAACATGGTGAAATCCCATCTCCACTAAGCATACAAAAATTAGCCAGGCATGGTGGTGAGTGCCTGTAATCCCAGCTACTCAGGAGGCCGAGACAGGAGAATCACTTGAACCTACGAGGCAGAGGTTTCAGTGAGCCGAGATCACGCCTCTGCATTCCAGCCTGGGCAAGAAAGAGTGAAAATAAATGAAAAAATAAATGAAAGATAAGGCCTTTTGGTGACCAAGCAAGAAACCAGGTGTTTCATCTGCTTGTCTTTTTGGAATGTTTACATCAAGTGTTGAGTAAGACGTCCACATTAATGAACAATACAGCATCTGTCTCCTTCACCGTATCTTTTGGGAAAAGGTCTACCACTGAAAGGAGTCTAGCTCCATATAACCCTCTTTATCACCAAGAAAAAAAATAAATAATTACTATACTTACATAAATATATATTATACAAATATGTATTATTATTTATTATGTACTGTGCAAAAATGGATCCTTGGAGAAGTAATGTCACCTGAGAGCATCTTTATGACAATCATAGGTAACATTTACTGAGTACTTAACTATATGGCACCACTATTTTAAGGGCTTTATATTTATTTTAGTCTTCACAACTAGTACTTCCCAAATTTACTGTGCATAGGAATCACCTGGGGATCTTTTTAAAATTCAGATGCTGGTTGAAGAGGTTGAGGGTAGAGCTCGGTATTCTGTATTTCTAACAAGCTCTCAGGTAATGCCAATGCTGCTGATCCCAGATCAACCTTGAGGTGCAAATTCGTAGAAGACTCCACGGGGTGGGTACAAATATTGTTTGCTCATTGCATAGAAGAAACGTGAGGCACTGAGTGATCAACTTGCCTGAATCACACCACTTATAAGTGACAGAATCAAGTTTTGAATTCAAGCAATCCAGTTGCTGATCCCATCTTCATCTTCATAACAACCATGTAGCAGAGGCAGTTTCCCTACATGGTCTGTATTATTTTAGCTTATTATATTCGTGTAATAAAAATGTAAAATATGAGAAAGAAAAATTCAACTAAATGATGCTGAAAGATACTTCATTATTTAGACACTTAATTTAAAGCATCTTTAAATAATGAAGTATCTTTAGGCATCATTTAAGCATCAACTTTAAAATAAAGATGCTTAATCTAAAGCGTCCTTAAATAACTATTCATGATCAAAAAATGTGTTCATCTTATGCTTTTCCTACCTTATCACTTATTTTCACAATATCTACTTAGCCTTTATAATTTTAATGTATAATGCTGAATATTATTCTGTTGAGTTAATTAATCATAGTTTATTCAACTAGTCAAAACTATTGGACACTCAGGTGCATTGTATATTTAAGTTCCAATGAATCCAAGTATTCATTTCTATGTCTAAACAGAGAAAATAAAACTTGTTGACTGTCTGATAATTTGGTCTAAAAAGAACTAGAGCCAAGAGTCACTCTTTACTCTTTGGGGAACATTATTACCTTGATTAGATGGTAAGATTTTAAACGCTAAAGATTAAACAAAACAAAAAGCTTTCAAATAATCCCAACACAATGCTTGGCACTACATGTTTTTAGTTACCTATGCATGAAAAGTTGCTAATGCTCTACAAAACACAGTCAATTGTTTTTACCTGAAGCTGGAGTCACAAGAAGTTTGTAACCACCAAATTTCCCTCTTGGAGCCTTCCATGAAATCTGTATACTGTCATGAGATATTACATTATATCGTAACCTTGTGGGTGGAGCCACTGAAAAGGAAAAACAAAAATGATGTAAACATTGTAACATTTAAGCTTCTATTTGTTAAATCTTATATAAAGTCAAAGTAGTATAACCAAAATACACACAAAAGACTACATCAGCCTCAAAATATGTATTTTTTATATATATATGTTTTTTGAGACAGAGTCTCGCTCTATTGCCCGGGCTGGAGTGCAATGGCAGGATCTCAGCTCACTACAACCTCTGTCTCTTGGGTTCAAGCAATTCTCTGCCTCAGCCTCCCAAGTAGCTGGGATTACAGGCACGTGCCACTACGCCCAGCTAATTTTCTTGTATTTTTAGTAGAGACAGGGTTTCCATCTTGGCCAGGCTGGTCTTGAACTCCAGACCTCATGATCCACCCGCCTCGGCCTCCCAAAGTGCTGGGATTACATGCATGAGCCACCGTGCCTGGCCATAATATATATTATTTTTTAAACCCCATTAATGAACTGATCAGTTTGCAAGATAACACAAACCTAAGGGCATTTGTTTCTTACCCAAGGGATATCCATTTGTCAAACAGTAGTGACCTTATGACAAAGAACTAAGACCAACTGTTAGAATGTAATACTCTAGCCTAGTTTAATAATTGAAGCCAATTTTGTAAAATGCTTTCATTATGTTACAAGGATAAATTTTTCTCCTTGAAACATGTGAGCTTCTATAATCTACTCTACTGAGACCTGTTGTATGTCCTTAGGTTTTTCACTTTGGTAATTCAATATTTTTGATTGATTATATGATAATTTGAGAGTGCTATTATGGATATATTATGGTAATAAGACATTCATTTAAAAACATTGGAGAAAATGATTGTAAAGGCATTCAGGACCAAGTAAAAGATAATTATGTTTTATAAACTTGGATCTAGTTTTCAAGGATAGCTGATTTATATCTATCAGAAAGATACAAACCACATGGTCATGAATCAGCCCAGAATGTTTTATCTTTTCTGACAGTTTACAAAAATGAGTAGAGCCGTATTACTTTTTGTGTAGGTCATTCAAACTTCAAAACACATTTCTGGAACACTACACAAATGTTCCAGTATTTCAAAAAACGTAAGAAGGTTTTTATTACATACTCTCTAAATGAGTTTGTTAGAAAAGAAAAGTTAATACTTAATGGAAAAGTTAACCTTTTTTATCTACTTTTTTTTTTTTTTTTTTTTTGAGGCGGAGTCTTGCTCTGTCGCCCAGGCTGGAGTGCAGTGGCACTATCTCGGCTCACTGCAAGCTCCGCCTCCTGGGTTCACGCCATTCTCCTGCCTCAGCCTCCCGAGTAGCTGGGACTACAGGCGCCTGCCACCACGCCCGGCTAATTTTTTTTTGTATTTTTAGTAGAGATGGGGTTTCACCGTGTTAACCAGGATGGTCTCGATCTCCTGACCTCGTGATCCACCCATCTCGGCCTCCCAAAGTGCTGGGATTACAGGCTTGAGCCACCGCGCCCGGCCTTTTATCTACTTTTAAGCCCAGCCTCTCTTTCTCATTTAAAAAAAAAAAAAAACAGAGCATAGAGAAAAGAAACAAACTTTCTCCCACATAGGCATGGGGCAGAACACGGGATATGGATGTTAGTTTCATTCCCAGTTCTACCACTTAGCTAATAACCGTGAGCAGGTTATTGTTTCTTCCAAAACCTTAGTTTCTTTATTTTTAGAAAAGCTGATGGCAATACTTTTTGCAAAGGAGAGATGACAACCGTAAATAGGATAATGGATATCATGAATATAATAATAGGCGGTCAATAAATATTTTTCCCCTTTTCCCTACTTCATGTAATGATTCAGCTTAAAAGCTCACTTAATCTTCAAAACATACATTGCTATTCCAATTTGATAGATAAAGGAACCAAGGTGCAACTAAGGCACTTGCCCAAGTTCACATACTGGTGAAAGACAATCTCTGACCCCAGATGAAATGCACTGTTTCTTTGAAAGATGATTCATATTAAGAAGTCACCCTCGGCCAGGCGTGGTGGCTCATGCCTGTAATCCCAGCACTTTGGGAGGCAAAGACGGGTGGATCACCTGAGGTCAGGAGTTTGAGACCAGCCTGACCAAAATGGTGAAACCCCATCTCTACTAAAAATACAAAATTAGCCAGGTGTGGTGGCACACGCCTGTAGTCCCAGCTACTCGGGAGGCTGAGACAGGAGAATCAATTGAATCAGGGTGGTGGAGACTGCAGGGAGCTAAGATCAGGCTACTGCACTCCAGCCTGGATGAAAGAGAGCGAGACTCCATCTCAAAAAAAAAAAAAAAAAAAAAAAAAAGAAGTCACCCTTCATTGAGCTAGATGAATGAATAATTTACTACTCCACAAACCGAAACCAGATGAAATCTTCTGAAATCAGTAAGCACTGAAAGACACAATCTTAAGAATAGATTTTCTTTCTATTTGTCCTTTACTGTCTCTAAGTAGAGAATGCTAGCCATGCAGAATAAAAACATTAGCTTCCTGTTCTCAGTGTGACATGAATGGAAGAAATAGTCTACATTTCTCTGGCTAATGAGAAAACATAAATTTGTCATAAGAATAACTTTTTTCAAATGGAAGAGGAAGGTGCCTGAACCTAACATTTGAATGAACAGAAAAACTGTTACTATTTTGTTTAGTCATCAACTCGAGAAGAAAATTAATTAATTAATAGATTCTTATTACTTATGGAAGAAAATTAAAAGTAAGAATTTTAAAACGTTACAAAATATATGCAAGTTTCTGACTCAAATCAAGTCAGTGGACTAGTAAATGTCATTGTCCAAGTTTTTGCATGAATGAGCTGCTGAAAAAAAAGCTTCCTTGGGAACCATCAAGTGGAAAAGTACAAATAGGATGGAGGCTTCAATCTAGGAAATTCCAAGAGAGTCAATGATTCCATTAGCACTCCAGGTGTGTTGACATCTCAAAACAGCAAACAACATTCAGGATTCCTAGGTTAAAAAGTCTTAATTTTAATATCCATGCTACTATTCTTTAAATGTTGTCTGAATTTATAGCCCTCAACATCTTTTAGTCAATAGATAGGCTTCTAAACCTCCAGGAGAAAATGAGGGCAATGTGGACCATGTTCAGATAATCTGGATGGTATTCTAGAACCAAGAGAGGCATCGGCTTCCATTCGATTGCTCAAGAAAACAAAGTGCAAAACCATTGAAGCAAATGCAACAACCAAATCCATCAATACTCAACTCTTTTATTAATTTACAAGTGATTAAACTGTCTACAGTCCCATTACAACTGCCAGGCAAAAGCAATATCATTATTACCTTTTATCAACAGACCACATCTATTGTCTATAGAAGCATAAATACCCTCACAGTCATTAAAAGGAAATCTTAGTTAAACATAACGTTCACATTTTCTTTAGGTTTTTGCCTTTAGGGTAAAAAAATATTGGAAAGAAGAAATGCTAGTTAACAAAGAAAGAGGCCTAAGGTCACACCTGTGGATTTCAAAGTTAGCTTTTTTCCCCCTCTTAGAAGGCACTGGGACTGGAACCAAAGCAAGGGCAGCATGATTGACAGAAATGCTGTAAGTGCCGTGCAGAAATAATTGCTCTTACCTCATGGAACAAACCTTTGTGTACATTTTATATCAGACCCATGATTTTTCTGTTTGCAAGCATAAAGGAAGTACTTTTTTTAAACATATGCTTAACTTCCATTAATAATTATAAATGCTTGCATGAACTTGACTCAAAATTTATGTCAGTTCAAATCCTAATCTTTTCAAAAAGACAAACATCAAGTGTAAAGTTTGATTTCCAGCACACACCAAGAGCCCAAAGGAAACCAACAGATTCATCTTTTGCATGGTGAAGTGTAAAGGATGAGATTGCACATGAAATTAGGCCTGATATAAGATCTGTGAATACATAAACATCATCCCAAAGGGAGACTGAGGGGGAAGACTGAGGAGTGGCTACCCGTTATCTTCCACTCCACTGCAGGGTTAGGCTTGTCACTGAAAGTGTAGAGGCATTTTTGTTCTGCTGTGCTGTGCTGTGCTTTGTTTGTGAAGGAAGATTTTCTTTAAGCTCAAAGAATACCACTGCAACCATTCCCATAGAGGCTCATAGGCAGGAAAGAAATGTTTAAGTCATGCCATTGAAGTCTCACTGTTATCAAGCATTTAGGAAATTCTATTTCATAATCTATTTATTAAAGGGTTGACTTTTGGCTGTCCCTTTCTTCCTTCCTTCTTTCCTTTCTTCTCATCTGAATTTGAACGCTTACGGTTTTGTCAAGTGACCCTCTACGTAAAGACACTTATTTTAATAAAATGTTCACATTTGTTTATTAAAACGCTAGTTTTTACACAGGGACACTGAAATGGACATCTTGTATTCTTCCCTACCCTTAATCGCATCTCCTCTTCCTTATATGACAGCATCCTGGTTTTCTTCCAAGGAACAACACCGCCTCCCCCCACTGCATAGGGCCAGCTATCCTCCCCTGGCTAAAGGCTGGGAAAAATCACTCAAACCAGGTCAAGCAGACTCTCCCAAGAATCTGAAACTTGACTCCAGTGATGCAAGGATGGAAAATAGTTCCAGTCATTCCAATGACATGCCCTAAGGAAAATGGTCACTAGTTTCTACAGACTGTATCCCAGAGGGTTTCCCAGATTCCTGTCCTTTTCAAAGCTTGATTATTTACTTTTACTTTGATTATATGAGCTACTGCATTACCTACTAGTGAATACATTTTTGCTTAGTTGACCAGAGAAAATTTATTTTATTTGCAACCAAAAATGTCTGGCTGATAAAGACAATGCAGCATGAAATCACACTGAGAGTTTTTACCTCTTTAAAACATATTTTAGGGTGCTAAGTTGATAGGGCAACCAATTATATTTATTTTTAAAAGACTTTTAAACAGCAGAGAAGTATTTGGCTATTTTTCCAAGTAATCTAAAAAAAAAATTGTTTTTAGATTATTGGTGGGGTGCAGTGGCTCACGTCTGTAACCCAGCACTTTGGGAGGCCAGGGCAGACAGATTCATTGAGCCCAGGAGTTTGAAACCAGCCTGGGCAACATGGCAAAACCCCATCTCTAAAAAATAAATACAAAAATCAGTTGAGCGTGGTTGTATGCACCTATGGTCCCAGCTACTCAGGAGGCTGAGGTAGGAGGATCACTTGAGCCCAGGACGTGGAGGCCATGATCGCACCACTGCACTCCAGCCTGGGCGACATAGCAAGACTCTGGCTCAAAAAAATAAAATAAAATACAAAAACTTTAGCTTTTTATGTTAGTCATTTTTTCATTTAAATGTGCTGCCTAAATGTTCTATAAATCAGAGCAATAAAATTTTGAGAGACTTTTACTGTAGGATATGCTACAGGGATATTTTTTTAATGTGGTTTAGAACCTCATATGTTGTAATTTCATAATCCATTATAAAGATGCTGAAGACAGCAGTAAGGAAAACATTCTCAACTTTTTAAATGTGTTTGGCTACTAACAACAGCAAGAAATACGTGTCAACGTGTGAACACAGAGGTCTTTATAAAGTTAAAGGTAGCCCCTATGCAAAGTCTCCAATTTTCCATGTGTTGAGGTTTTTAAATGACAGTTATTTTACCTTCAGTGGCTCCTTCCTGTAACTGTCCAAAACAAACATCACTAGAACCAGGTACATATTTACTGTGAAACTCTAAGAAAGTGTGGATCCCATCACTCTGTTATTGCTGTACACATTTTTCTCCTACAGCCTCATATTACTTTTTCTGTACTATAGTTCATTTAACAACTTGTCTTGAAAAGAAGATGTTGGAATAATCCAGGTACAAACAGTTATTTGAGGCCAGGCGCGGTGGCTCACGCCTGTAATCCCAGCACTTTGGGAGGCCAAGGCGGGCAGAGCACAAGGTTAGAAGTTCGAGACCAGCCTGGCCAATATGGTGAAACTCCGCCGCTACTAAAAATACAAAAATTAGCCGGGCATGGTGGTGGCAGGAGAATCGCTTGAACCCGGGAGGCAGAGGTTGCAATGAGCTGAGATCGGGCCACTGCACTCCAGCCTGGGAGACAGAGCGAGACTCTGTCTCAAAAACAAAACAAAACAAAACAAAACAAAACAGTTATTTGAGCCAATGTAGGTTCACAGGTCCTGGAGAGGAACATTTTCCATAAAATATTCCATGGAGAGACTAAATGGATAAGCAATTTAAGGAGCAAGAATTAATTTCCTGTATTTTTTTTTTTTTTTTTTTTGAGACAGAGTCTCGCTCTGTAGCCCAGGCTGGAGTGCAGTGACGCGATCTTGGCTCACTGCAAGCTCTGCCTCCCAGGTTCACGCCATTCTCCTGCCTCAGCCTCCCCAGTAGTTGGGACCACAGGCGCCCGCCACCACGCCCGGCTAATTTTTTTTGTATTTCTAGTAGAGACGGGGTTTCACCGTGTTAGCCAGGCTGGTCTCCATCTCCTGACCTCGTGATCTGCCCGCCTCGGCCTCCCAAAGTGCCGGGATTACAGACATGAGCCATCCTGTATATCTTTTAATACTAGCTGTATTCATTGTTTATTGTTACTGTAATAAATTTCAAAACCTTAGTGGCTTAAAACAACAGACATGTATTATCTTACAGTTCTAAGGGTCAGAAGTTTGAAATCAATCTCACCGGGCTAAAAGGATGGTGTTGGAAGGGCTGAATTTCTTTTTGTGGGGGAGAATCACTCAATCATTGTCTGGCCTTTTCTAGCTTCTAGAGGCTTCCCACATTCCTTGACTTGTGGCCTCTTTCCATCTTCAAAGCCAGCAGTACCCAGTCAAGTTTTTCTCACCTGGCCACTGACACTGGCTGCCCTGTCTCCCTCTTCCATATTTAAAGCTTTTTGCTTTACATTGGGCCCACCCAGATAATCCAGGCTAACCTCCCTATTTTAAGGTCAACTGATTAACAAACTTAATTCAATCTGACATCTTAATTCCCCCTTGCCATATAACATATTCACAAGTTCTGAAAATTCATATGTCAACATCTTTGCAGGCACATTATTCTACCTACCACACTGACTTTGTTTTTCTTTTTCTTTTTTCTTTTTTTTTTTTTGAGATGGAGTCTCACTCTGTCGCCTAGGCTGGAGTGCAGTGCGCAATCTCAGTTCACTGCAACCTCCGCCTCCTGGGTTCAAGCCATTCTCATGCCTCAGCCTCCTGAGCAGCTGGGACTACAGGCACGCACCACCGTGCCTGGCTAATTTTTTGTATTTTTAGTAGAGACAGGGTTTCACCATATTGGCCGGACTGGTCTCAAACTCCTGACCTCATGATCCACCTGCCTCAGCCTCCCAAAGTGCTGGGATTATAGACATGATAAAAGTCCGGTGGCTCATGTCTATATGGCTTTGCAAATTAATGACAAATTTGGCCAACCCACAGAAACTCACTACTAAATTTGCTTTAAAACAGAAAATCAATCCAGTAAAGCAATTCATATTCTTTATTCCTTGCTCAAAATCAGTCACGTAAATAAGAGGTGTCATGGTGGGAATAAGATGAGGTTTCTCAAAAGTCTCACATATTTTCCTAATCACCAAAACCAAAGACCTCTAAAGCTTTTCTTATTGAGGTTTCCTCCAGGGTGCAGCCACCATCTTCCTTCTTGAAAATTTCTCCAGCCTTCATTTATCATCCACTACATTCCCCTGACTCTCCTTATAATTGATGTTGGATTTTTTTTTTTGACTCTTTAAATCAGTCATTTTTCTTCTATTGAACTCTATTGATGTTTGGCTGACTTCATCCTCACTTCTTTCCACTTTGATATCCCCCCCTAATTGTACTTCTAAGGCTTCAAAAATCCCTATAAGTGAATTCCCAAATAAAATACAATTCAAATATAATCTCCTGCCTTGATCTTTTTTCCCTAAACTCCAGACCACCAACTGCCTACCAGACACCTCCACCCGAATGTCCCACAGACACCGTAAGCTCCATATGTTTGTCTAAAATTGAACTTACTGTCTTCTACTTGTTTAAACTCTTCAACAGATGTCTACCATGACTGAAACATTGCTCTGTACTAGAGATACAGACACTAAAGGGAGAACGATTGGCTTTTATGAGTTGAGGTAAATAAACAACTACAATGCAAAGATATAGAAGCAGTAATGACACAGGGGTCAAGATGAAAGGCCCCATCTGCTCAGGTCTCCATCAAGAAACTTGATTCATCTTCAATATTTCCCTGTCATTTGTCTGTCTCCACTTTTAATCAGCAGACAACTTTTATCTAGTGTACTCCTTAAAGGATTCTTAGATGCATTCTCTCTACTCACATTGCCTACTTCCAGCCTTCAACACCTATTTCATGGACAATTTAATATATTTTAACGATTTCTCATACCTTGTTTGTTCCTATCCCTCAAGCCCCCATGAGTCACAAATATGAGAATCATCGATATTGCTATCAGAGTGTTTTTCTCAAAAACAGAGTTGTTTAAAATCTTCCATAATCTGGCTTCAATCTATCTTTCCATCTTTGTCTTTGCCCCACTTCACCCCCAACATAACTTATATTGCAATTTATTTGCTTACAGCCCTGTCTCCCTAGTAGACGGTAACCTGGTTGAAGGCAATAAATAAATAAATAAATAAGTCTTATTTAGCTTTGTATCTTGAACTTGACACACAGAATGTGCCCCATAAGTGTTCACTTAAAACAGAATTTGGTGGCTGGGCACGGTGGTTCACGCCTATAATCCCAGCACTTTCGGAGGCCAAGCAGCGTGGATCACTTGAGGTCAGGAGTTCGAGACCAGCCTGACCAACATGGTGAAACCCCCTCTCTACTAAAAATACAGAATTAGCTGGGCTTCATGGCGCATGTCTGTAATCCCAGCTACTTGGGAGGCTGGGGCAGAAGAATCGCTTGAATGCAGGAGGCGGAGGTTGCAGTGATCTGAGACTGTGCCATTTGCCATTGCACTCCAGCCTGGGCAACAAGAGCAAAACTCCGTCTCAAAAAAAAAAGCACACAAAAAGAGAAACAGAATTTGGCTAACAATGTTCATCCAGTAGACAGCATCCTTGAAAGTATCCCATAAGAGCTATATATGATTATATGATCAGTTATTCCATGAATGACCACTTCTGAATTATGCTAGACTGAGACAGAAACTCTGGAGGGCTTAGCAACTTGCCCGCCCTCTGTTTCTAAGGATCTATGTCTTGTATCCTGGAGTTTAGAAGATCAAGATCAGTGATCTAGAATTTCCTAATTGCCACAGCTGAAATCATTCTTTCATCAACGTAAATAACATAAGCAGAATGTGTCTACCAAACTGCCTGCTGTGTGTTCAATGAAGTAGTTGGAAATACAGTTCCTTAACCCCAGGTGTATAACAGCAATGTGTGGATGCAAAAAGTCAAGTTCCATTCCTTTCCAAACAGGTATGCCTCCCTTTAAAGAAACAGTGTGTGGTGGTTCATGCATTGATCTTTTCTACAACCCTCAATGCCAAACATTAGACATTAGCATTCCTAAAATCACTTTACCACACTTACACTTCCTTGCTGAGCTGATAACATTTCATCACCAACACTTCAGTCTCTGTAGATTTCTGTGTTTGTCTAATAATATCACTTTGCACAGTTATGCATATTTACTTCAGAAGTTAGCCCATTTTTTTTCAGATAAATATTTTTGGCTTTGCGGGACACATGGTCTCTGTCATGACTATTTAATTTTATCACTGTGGCATGAAAGTAGCCACAGACAATATGCAAACAAATGTGCATGACGTCCTCCAATAAAACTTTATTTATAAAAACAGGCAGTGGACCAGATTTGGCCCACAGGTAGTAGTTTTTCAGCCCTAGACTTACTTTATAAAAATGAACAGAAATCAAAAATAAAAGTTCCCGCCGGGTGCAGTGACTCACGCCTGTAATCTCAGCACTTCGGGAGGCCCAGGCGGGTGGATCACGAGGTCAGGAGATCAAGACCATCCTGACTAACACAGTGAAACCCCATCTCTACTAAAAATACAAAAAAAGTAGCCGGGCGTGGTGGCGGGCGCCTGTAGTCCCAGCTACTCGGGAGGCTGAGGCAGGAGAATGGCCTGAACCCGGGAGGCGGAGCTTGCAGTGAGCCGAGATCGCGCCACTGCACTCCAGCCTGGGCGACAAAGTGAGACTGTCTCAAAATAAATAAATAAATAAATAAATAAAATAAAAGTCCCCATCCCAGGAATGCAAAGAGTAGATTTCACACATTAAGTTTAATTAAAACAAAGCTAGAAATCATTAGGAATGCCTGAAATGGCATATTGGCAGGCTCTGTCAGGCCCTTATAACATTCAGACTATGTGCTCGGTTTTTAAGAAAAGGAGCAAAATCAAGGACCAGGTATGTAGTGATAGAAATCTCCTGTACACTATGTAAGAGACAAGACATGATTAGGATACATACACACTCACATTACAGTTCTTTATTAACAGAGCTGTAAAAATAGGGCTCTATTCATAAAGCAATTTAACTAATACAGCATTATTAATATAGCTGATATTGCAACATAAAAATTTGACTTTCACTGGTTAAACTTGCACAGGCTTTTCAGAAGCACTTTAAGAATAGGCCGGGCATAGTGACTTGCACCTGTAATCCCAGCACTTTGGGAGGCTGAGGCAGGCAGGTCACGAGATCAGGAGTTCGAGAGCAGGTTGGCCAATATGGTGAAACCCTGTCTCTACTAAAAATACAAAAATTATCCGGGCATGGTGGTGCATGCCTCTAGTCCCAGCTACTTGGGAGGCTGAGGTAGGAAAATCGCTTGAACCTGAGAGGAGGAGGTTGCAGTGAGCCGGGATCGCATCTGGGCGACAGAGCAAGACTCTTTCAAAAAAAAAAAAAAGAATGACCTGTTTAACCAATTGCCACAAAATCACTATGCTCAGTCGCTGGTGAGGTTGTAATCCTCATCAAAGATGTGTATATTCCTACAGTGCAAACAGTTGGTAAAACTCAGTAAAAGCCAATATATTGTTAGGATAAATAAAATAAGAATGATAGTCAGAAACAAGAAGGCTAGAGTCCCAGACCCTACTGATTCTCAAAGTTTTCAATTACCTTGACCTTGGACGATGGTGCAGAAATAAACAATTGCCAAAAAAGGTGGAAGCAACCAGTACCGCATCTTGCACTGAAAAATCTTCATTTTACTTTCTGCTTTTTACATGGGATGTAGCAGCCACCTAGAAACAGAGAGATAGGGGACATTTTTGAGAAGGCTGAAAATAAAGTATATGTAATCATTTAGGACAGGCAAATAAGCTAACGTGGATTACTATTGTCAGGAAGTAATTAATTCCCTAGAGCATTATGCATTTCACTCTAAAATACAAACTGATGAAGAAAAGACTTTTTAGAAGATGCTGTAAATGGAGAGAATGATTTGAAATATTTGGGAGAGAGCTTCAGAATGTACTTTGTGACTCTTCCCTATGGACATAAATTGCATACTGAATTTCCCAAATGGATAAATTTCATAATTTTACCTGAAATTAGCATTATCATCAATCCCAATGTCCTTGCCAGTGTTCCTCCCATATTTATCACATAAAGTTCACATAAACTCCTACTGTTGCCTTATATTGCCTACAAAGGACAAATATATAGGACCTTTCTACTGGTGATCCAAGAGAACTTGAAAAACCACTTTGTACTAATATTAAAAGACTGCAGTACTCAGACTTCCCTTCATTGGGTTGAATAACCCCTAATCCTTTCATCTTTTCTCATAGTTCTTCTTTTTCCTAACATAAGTGAATATAAAACTCTTCCAAATTGTTCATTTCCATTGGGATATAAATGAAAGAAGAGCTACAAGCAAAAGACAGAAAGGAAGATAAATGGAAGACAAGAAAACGAAGAAAAAAGAAAGGGTATAATTATTATATATCCATAATAATTAATAATAAAAATTTTAACATTAAAAAACTTATAGAAAAAGAAAGGAAAGAAAGAGAAAGGAAAGAAGGAGGGAGAAAGGGAGAGGGGCAGAAATGGAGGGTGAAAAACAATGAATGTTTGGTATTACTTTAAAAGACGATTCTACAAATTATAGATTATAATTCTATTAATAGGTCATTACAGAGGAGAAATTCTGAAGTCTTTCCCTCAGAGATTAAGAAAATATCTCCAAAGTTTTCTTCTACTCAAGGCATATTTTTAATTCATTTTTTTCATTAATATATTCATTCATTCATTTCCCAATATCATCCCACAAAGGATCTGAAGCAACTAAATAATAAATGAACCTAATGGATAAGATAAGAGTGCCAGATTTAACATATAAAATACAGGACTATAGTTAAATTTTAATTTGAGATAAACAGCAAATAATTTTTTAATGTTAGTATGTTCTATGCAATAGTTGAAAAATACTATTTTTAAAAAATCATTGTTTATCCGAAATTAAAATTTAACTGAGTGTCATATATTTGATACAGCAATCCTAATATAAGGGGAAATTTTGGTGATAAAACAATAAAGTAATGAGCTAAATGAGCACAGAGAAAATGGATCTGGTCCTGTATAACTGGTAAAGGTAACCATGAATTTGGCTCCAAATTTATGAATTAGCAGCTAAAGCAAGAAGGAAGCATAATAAGCTTTAAGGCTTACTATATTTTTAGATTAACTAAACCATATTTTTCAGGAGATACGTAGCTTTTTCTGACACCAAAAGCTGAGTAGAATATTTCCCATGGTTCACGCCAAAAAGTCATCTTACTTTATTCACCATAAAATGTATTGAGCCCTTGCTATATGTAAAGACTACTCTAAGTACACATATGAATTCCTTTAATCCTCACAGCAACTCTTTGAAGTAGGCACAATTCTACTACATATTCCCGATGGACAACAAGGCACAGAGAAGTTGCCCAAGTCACAAAGCTAGTGAGTAGAGCCAGGATTTTAACCACAAAGGCACAATCAGACATGGTAGAAGCATCTTATGAAAACATTTCTACAAGATCAGGCTTCACATCACTTTCTTTCCACTTTAGAAATACCTTGTTCTTCTTACAAAAACAAAGAGTTTTAATAGTGAAAAATTCAGACTACAACAAAGTACAACAAAAAGAATACACCTTTTGTTATTATTTCCTAGTTCAAGTGTACTCTGATGACAGTAAATGCCCTTTTACTTTATATATATATAGTGGTATCACAACTTTTTTACCTACCTTTCTTTGGAAATACAGGTTGTTTCCAAATTTGCTTTATACATATAACACTACGATGAATATCCTAATTCACATCTCTTTTAATACATAATTTATTTACTTTGGCTAAATTCCCAATTGTGAAACTGTTAGGCAAAACAAGATGCGTTGTTTGTTTGTTTTGAGACAGAGTCCTATTCTTGTCCCCAGGGCTTTTGCTCACTGCAACCTTTGCCTCCCGGGTTCAAGCGATTCTCCTGCCTCAGCCTCCCAAGCAGCTGGGATTACAGGCATGTGCTATTACGCCCAGCTAATTTTTGTATTTTTAGTAGAGACGGGGTTTCACCATGTTGCCCATGCTGGTCTCAAACTCCTGACCTCAGGTGATCCACCCACTTCGGCCTCCCAAAGTGCCGGGATTACAGGCCTGAGCCACCTTGCCCAGCCCAAGATGCATGTTTTTAAGGTTTTTCAAATATAGGTACACAATGCTCTACAGAAAATAACACTGATTTCCACTTCCACCTGCATCTCATATGAGTACCAGGTCACATCAATTCCACCATCACAGAGGTTGTTTTCAATATATTCTAATTTTATAGGTAAAATGGGATTAGCATCTTAATCAGATTTTTTCACAACCAGTAAAATGTGACATTTGGTGTTTGTTGGCTATTTAAATTTTTTAAACAAAATACCTGTTCATGACCTTTACCCATTTTCTTATTGATCTACAATAACTCTTTATATGTTAATTTTAACTCATATATATTTAGTAATTTTCCAGTTTGTTTTTTGCCTGACAATTTCATTTATTGGGTTAAGAATTTTTTTTAAAGTTCAGAAATCTGACTTGATCTTTTTCTTTATGGTTTCTAATTCAGTGTCATGGGTAAAATGGCCTTTCTTACCCCAAAGTATATTTCTAGTTAACTTTTTAGTTTCTATTATTAATGGACTCTTTCCAATACTGTTATCTGACAGATTTGTTTTTAATATAGAAAAGATATTGATTTTTTATATTAATGGACCACCATTCTGAATTTTTGCTACCTTTATATTTTTTCAGTTTAATCTCTTGGATTTTCCAAGTTGACAGCTGCATTGTTTGCAACCAATGTGTTTTTTTCTTACTGTATAGGTTAGTAGTTTAAAAACAATTATTTTACTAGGGATGCCTGAAATATTTTACCATTAAGAATATTAATGGTAGTTGAGTTCAGATGTGTTATGTTAAACTTTTAAAACTTCTTGTCTTTTTACTAAGAATATTTTTTTCAATCAAGAATCGATGCTGAACCTTGCCTTTATGACAATTCATTCATTGGAATGTCCATATTTTCATCCTGACCTCTCAGTGTAATTAACTATTTTGATATGTCTAGTATTAATCTATCTTTGCAATATAGAAATAAGTCCTACCTATTAATGGCAATATTGCTTTTTTAAAAACATTAATGTAATCATAATGGCTTTGGCTTTCAGGCCAAGCCATTTTTAAATAGAGATAGTAATGACATATCATTCTTTAAATAAGATCCCATTAATAATGATACTTCATTTGCGCTACTGGTTTTTCATATTCTTGAACAACGAGAGAGACAGCTCAAGACTGTTTCTGTCCAACTCCTAAGAAACTAATCAAGTGCAAACATTCTTTGTTATATGCTGATCATTTATCAAAATGTGTTAAGCTTTAAATTCCTATAATTTTCTCTACTATAGATATATGTCTCCAGTGGCAACAATAAAAACACATCAATTGACATTTCCTAATTGCAAATCAAAACTGGGTATGACTGATTACAGGACTCAAAAGAATATTAATTCTTCTTGAGGGATAAGAATGAGAATACTATTCTAGGTGTCATTTATCCCTAAATGGAAGAGTATGGGTATTTTAAAAATTATTATTACAATGATATTTTAAGTCACATTACATTTATCTAGTATCTCCATACTATTACCATTTCAAGATCTTTGATAATGAAATGTCCGGATAAAATTCTCACCATGACAGGGATTATACCTAGCAAAGTACAAGCTGTCTCTTAGGTTACAAAGCTCGGAGACTCTGATCCCCTTGAATGCTTTAAAAAATACTCCATATTGCTTATTTAAATTCCAAGTTTTTTTGTTTTTGTTTTTGTTTTTGTTTTTTGAGATGGAGTCTCACTCTGTCGCCCAGGCTGGAGTGCAGTGGTGCGATCTCCGCCCACTGCAACCTCTGCCTCCTGGGTTCAAGCAATTCTCCTGCCTCAGCCTCCCGAGTAGCTGAGATTACAGACATGTGCCACCACGTCTGGCTAATTTTTTTTTTTTTTTTTTTTTTTTTTTAGAAGAGACAGAGTTTTCACCATGTTGGCCAGGATGGTTCCAAACTCCTGACCTTGTGATCCACCCGCCTCGGCCTCCCAAAGTGCTGGGTTTACAGGCGTGAGCCACCGTGCCTGGCCAATCCCAAGTATTTTTTAGTTGCTATTATGCTACTTCCCCCAGTCCTGAATGCTGTTCTTTTGAGAGATACTGCACTAGTCTGTTCTTTGAAACAACATCTATAATCTGGTAACGCATATGCCAATCAGGCTTTAGACTGGAGGTAGGTCTGAAGATTTTAAAACAATCCTGTTTGCATCCTTTCAGTCTGGAGAGTATGAAGGAAAAACTGTATCAAGTGGGATGTTGGGTTCTATAACTCCTACAGTCATTCAATTCTGTGAATGGAATGAGTGGGGTAGATTAATACAGCCTTCAGGTAGTAGCTTTAAGCGCAAAAGCCTCTGATGAATGCAGCAAAGCAAAGTTGTATAAACTTTCAAAGTAATATGACTCATGTAGTTAAATCTCTGATACTTGGGTTTTATTTCAGAATAATATGGTATATCTAAAGGAATAAATTAATTATATTTCCTTCAAGCAACTATTCATAAAAAAATGTTGACAACTAAGCTTTTTTTAAATATCCAATCACAGTCTAGTATACAACTCTTTCATGTTGCCACTAAAAGAGAGGCCCATATACTTTGATCATTATACAAATATTCAAGTTAAGGTCCTGCAATAAAAATTAAAGAATGTACTAATTTGTGCTTAGGGGTCCAAAATATATCTTCCCCTAGCAGCCTATGACCAAAATGCTAATTAGTAAAGAATATGTTCTTAGATTAACACATTCACATACTGGAAATTCCTTAAAATTCCTAATGGAATAGGCAATACATTCAGTGTATATGCTAAAAGAACAGTCAACATATTAAGTGACTACCATCTACACAGCATTATAGCCTGGATTAATTTGTCAGGACACAGAAGACATTAGGAAAATGGTTAGTAAATGTTGATGAAATATAGGAGGAAAAGCCCCAGGGTATACATAAAACCCTAACCCTACAAAGTCAAGTAAAACAAGATTAGTGGATTATCCAAACCGAGTATAAGCAGCTCTTCTGTAGACAGAAGGCATGAGTGCAGGGGAATTTGAAAAGATATGGCAGCAGGCTTCAGCCTTATCAAATCAAAACATTCAGCAAACCTGCCAGTCACACAGATAGCTGTCCACCACACCCAAAGAAACAGATTGCAGCAGAATCACTCTCTCAACTCCAATAAAATATTCTAAGATTTCATTCTCCAAACATTATAACCAGAGGTTTCAATCAGAACAAAGCAAAGAAAAGAAAGGCAAAAAAAAAAAAAAAAAACAGGCCACATTTGTCTTTTTGGAGAAAAAAAAAATCTCCTTTTCAGATCAGGAGACTTACATTAGATATCCCTGGCCAGGTATGGTAGCTCACACCTGTAATCCCAGAATTTTGGGAGGCCAAGGCAGGAAGATGGCTTGAGCCCAGGAGTTTGAGACCAGCCTGAGCAACTCAGTGAGACTCTGGCTCTACAAAAAAATTAAAAATTAAATTTAAAAATGTTAAAAGATATCGCATAATGCTATTTTAATGTAGGAGAAAAAGGTCCTCTTTAACATAGGAGAGAAGAACCTTTTTCTCCTATTGTGAAAGGCCACAATCAAATAGCCTTTCTCTTTTCTCATCAAAGCAGTTCCTGCATCCAAGTGTTTTGAAGCAATACTTAACATGTAATATTGGAGGTTACTCTGCATCTCATGTACTTTTTAACTAACTAAATAAATGCTATGCTAGTCTTGGCAACTTTTTTTGGAAACTGGGCATTGTTTATACGGAAAAAGCATTGTAACCATAGTTTATCTTCAAAATTCTTTTTTTCTTTTTCTTTTTTTTTTTTTTTTTTTTTTTTTTTTTGAGACACGTCTGCTTCTGTTACCCAAGCTGGGCTGCAGTGGTGAGATCAAGGCTCACAACAACCTCAATCTGCTGGACTCAAGTGATTCTCCCTCCTCAGCCTTCCAAGTAGCTGGACTATAGGCATGTGCCACCATATCTTGCTAATTTAAAAAATTTTTTTTGTAGAAATGTGGTCTCCTCATCTTGTGCAGGCTAGTCTCGAACTCTTGGGCTGAAGCAATTCCCCCGTCTCGGACTCCCAAAATGCTGGGATTATAGGCATGAGCCACTGTGCCCAGCATGAATTCTTCTTTAGTTATTGTTTATTTTAAGTTAGGATGAGCAATACCACATTGGGAGAAGTGAAATTTCAGTTTTCCCAAGCTTTTCTGCCAAGTCCCCAAACTTTTGGACAGTAAAGTAAGGGCAAGAAAAATCTCAATCCTATTAAAATGCCATGAGATATTTTAACATTTACCAAAATGTCAAAGCCTAATTTGTTAAAACTTTGCCCAAAAGCCTGCACAAAACAAATAACTCTGCCTTGATTTTTTGCTGCTGTTTAAAAACATCATGTTAGAAATGGCTACTTAGTTCTCTCTTCAGAAGGTATAAGCCAAATTTACAGAAAGTTGATAATGTTTAATACAAGTGCTCTTAAAACACTGTCATAATTTTACAATCAGTAACATAAAACTAGGTCCATTAGTGCTAATTTGCCCTTCCACTCATATGTTTGTTTTATTTAATCTCATTTGTCCAGATAAGTTTGATAACGAGCAAAGGCCCTAAGCGTAAGCATTAAGCAATGCTTACAGGCACCCACAAAATTCCCAGACTAACATAGAGCCAATTTTATTAAAATTCCTTAAATATTTATCCTAACGTTTTTGTAAACCACACACACTCTCTCTCGCCAAGATTTATACACATATATACACACAAACCTTGGATAATATTGTATTCAATTGTTGCTGACTTACAAAAAATAAACCACAAACTCAAACGAAATTCTTGTTAGTTATTTGATATACCATATATCCAGCAACTCCATGCCCTGAGAGAGATTATTATTTACAGTATTAAATGTTCATTTCAACAATCATTTATTAAGAGTCCTACTATACAACCAAAGCACTGTAGTTGGTATTAAGAAAGATACAAAACTTTATACCATATCTTCCCCTTGGTAGCTCACTTATAGTTAATTGAAAAAAAAGAGATTAATTGAAAAGTGAATCTTAGGTGAGCTCACTTACAATTTACTTGAAAAGCAAGATCGTCAGCAATCATATTGCAAAACCGAATGAAATAAGTATGAAACAGAACAGAAAGGTAGCACAGGTGGTGGTATGAATAGAAAACTGGGAGTGAGGAAGCCACTTGTGATCATTTGCTATAGGTCCTTGGCTAGCTGGTTTAACCACTCTCTGCTCTTTATCAATGAAATGTGTGAGATAATATCTGTCTTTTATTTTTTAATTCATTAATTTATTGTTGTTGTTATTTTGATTTGGGTTTTTTTTAGGATCTCTCTCTGTCACCCAGGCTGGAGTGCAGTGGCATGAACATGGCCCACTGCATTCCCAAACTCCTAGACTCAAGAGATCCTCCTGCCTCAGCCTCCTGAGTAGCTGGGACTACAGTCACATGCCATCTCACTTGGCTGAGTTTTTTTTAGTTTTTTTTTATACAGACAGGATCTCACTTTGGTGCCTAGGCTGGTCTTGAACTCCTGGGCTCCAGCAATCCTCCCACCTCCGCCTCCCAGTGCCAAGATCATAGGCATGAGCCACCGCACTTGGCCATGTCTACCTTTTAAGATGATTGTGATATTTTAGTTAACTTACTTAGAACACAGATAACTCTCAAAAATTTCTAATTAGTAGCATGTTCAGAACATGTTGAAAGAACAAAAAAGGAAAGGGGAATCATAATAAATGAATTTGCTACTTGAGCAGATGCTAAAAAGGAAGGAGAAACAAGAAGCCTTTATCTCTTCTATCACATTAAGGTTGTGGGACTAACTTGGCAAAAATGTTTAGGCAAAAACTGAATATCCAGATAATGACAGAGGCAACAGTTATTTGCAAAAGTGAACCAGTTTAGACTTTTCAAAATAAATTTCTAGCCATTTTTATCATTCTCCAGATGATAGCTCTATACAGATTTGAAACGATCAATCATATGAAGACACGGACGACTTGAGTAATTCATAGGCTTAGAAAAAGACTCAGCAGTTAACCGTTGACAAGTTTATGCAAAGAAGACTTGAAAGAAATGGTGATATTTAAGCATATTTTATACCAAAGAAAAATAAGAATCAGAGACACACAACAGAGGTTTTCATATATCAGAGCTTTTATGTAGAAGATAAAACCGTATTATTTTGTGTAGCTTCTGAAAACAGAACTCTAATCAGTTGCAATGCTCCCAACCCACAGAAGTTCTGTAACAGCTCTAACAATTAGAAGCATTGCTTCTCTGTCACTAGAAATTCTGGAGCAGAAACTAGCTAAGTTTTACCCATAAGAGATGTTATCAGAGGGATTCCTGAATTTGGGGCAAGGGAACTGGATAAAATGATCTCTAGGATGCCTTCCTCAACTCCACATTTTATATATATGTTAATATCTACTTTATAGAAAGAGAATTTTACAGTCAATTGATAATCTAGGTCACATATTTTTGTAGATTAAAAAACAAACCGAAAAAACAACAACAAAAGAGATAGGCTTAATGTATCATCCAGTGTGTTGGCTTTGAGGGTATTCCTCCTTACTTCTTCTCACTATTGAAATACTACCCTCCTCACATCCAGAATCATAAAAAAAGGATTTTCAGGATTAGCTAACGAGATCTACTTAAAAGTACTAGATGAAGTGAGCAATTATTACACTTATCTGTTAGCATCATGATATAGGAAGAAAAAACTCTAAATTAGGAATAAAGAAGACTTAGTTTTGTTACTATTAGTTTGGTGGTTAGTTTTTTTCTCTCTGAGGGAACTCCCCACTATGCATGGCATGGTGATCAGAAATCAGGCGGAAAGCTGCTGTCTTACTGGCATAAAGCATCAGGGAACAGAATTCAGGAATACTAGAGAAACTAGATATTGAGAAGGGAAATGTCAGAATGGAATGAGACACAAAGTGGGGGCAGGGGGAGTAAAATCTGCATAAAACTGCCCCCAAATCCTGGACATTTCAGAATGATAAAGATCACTTAATTAGGAAAAATTAATCATCAATGTGTATAAATTTAATAATGGAGTTTCAAAATACATAAAGCAAAAACTAATAAGACTAAAGAAACAAGCAATAAGCAAAGTTGAAGATTTCAGCACTCCTCAAGAACTGGTTGAACAATTAGACAATATATCGGTATATAGATGTGAACAACTCTTATCAAGTAGTTGATATTTATTGAGCATTACATCCAACAACTGCAAAAATGTACATTTTTTAAGTGTATCGGTAAAATTTAACAAAATAGGCCATATTCTGGGCCATAAAATAAAACTCAACAAATTTCAAAAGATTGAAAACATACAGAGTATATTTTCTGACAACAGATTTAAATTAGAAATGAATAATAGCCTGGGTGTGGTGGCTCACACCCATAATCCCAGCATTTTGGGAGGTCAAAGTGTGAAGATGGCTTGAGCCCAGGAGTTTGAGAACAGACTGAGCAACACAGAAAGACCCCATCTAATTTTTAAAAAATGAATAATAAAATATCTTTATAAATTCAAAATATTTGAAAATTAAACAATATGCTTCTAAATAATCAATGGGTCAAAGGTGAAATCACAATGGAAATTTGTAAATGTTTAAAAGGGAATGAAAATAAAGGTACAATTTGTGAAAATTTGTGGAATGCAGCTAAAGAATTAGAGATAAACTTATAGGTTTAAATGCTTATATAAAAACGAAGAAAGATTTAAAATCAATGATCTAATTTTTTACCTAAAGAAGCTAGAAAAAGAAGAGCAAACTGAATCCAAATTAAGTTGAAGGAAATGATTAACAAAGATAAAAGCAAATACTAAAGAAATGGAAAACATTAGTAGAAATTAACAAAACCAATATTTGCTTCTTTGAAACATTAATAAACTTTTAAAACCTTTAGGAAGGCCGGGCGCGGTGGCTCAAGCCTGTAATCCCAGCACTTTGGGAGGCCGAGGCGGGCGGATCACAAGGTCAGGAGATCGAGACCATCCTGGCTAACCCGGTGAAATCCCGTCTCTACTAAAAAATACAAAAAAACTAGCCGGGCGAGGTGGCGGGCGCCTGTAGTCCCAGCTGCTCGGGAGGCTGAGGCAGGAGAATGGCGCAAACCCGGGAGTTGGAGCTTGCAGTGAGCTGAAATCCCGCCACTGCACTCCAGCCTGGGTGACAGAGCGAGACTCCGTCTCAAAAAAAAAAAAAAAAAACCTTTAGGAAGTGTGGTCAAGGAATAAAGATTGAAACACAATTAACAATACCAGGAATAACAGAGGATATAACTGCCTACTTCACAAACTAAAAAACAATTAAAAACGAAAAATACAAATAACTTTTTGCCAATAATCCCAACAATTTAGCTTACTTGGAAATAAACTATTCAAATACTCAACTTGTTAAAACAGACACATGAAGAAATAGAAAACCCAAATAGCCCTGTATCTATTAGAGAGATTAAATTTGTTATTAAAAAATATTTCCACAAGGAAAATTACAGTTCCAGATGGCTTCACTAGTGAATTCTATGAAATATTTAAGGAAAATATAATACCAATTCTACACAAACTCTTTCTGAAAGCACAGGTGAAGGCTAGCATAACCTTTTTTTTTTTTTTTTTTGGAGACAGACTCTCGCTGTCACACAGACTGGAGTGCAGTGGCACAATCTTGGCTCACTGCAACCTCCACCTCCTGGGTTCAAGCAGTTCTCCTGTTTCAGCCTCCCGAAGAGCTGGGACTACAGGCGCATGCCACCACACATGGTTAATTTTTGTATTTTTGGTAGAGATGGGGTTTCACCATGTTGCCCAGGCTGGTCTCGAACTCCTGGCCTCAAGTGATCTGCCCACCTCAGCTTCTCAAAGTGCTGGGATTACAGGCATGAACCACCATACCCGGCCCTAACATAACCTTTTTATCACAACTAGACAGCATCACAAAAAATAAAAATCACAGAATAACCCTCATGAACATAGATACAAAAATCTTTCACAAAATATTATCAAATAGCACTTAACAATGTATAAAAATAATAATAATAATGACCAAGTAGAGTTTACTACAGGAATGTAATATTGGTTTAATATTTTTAAATCATTTAGCATGTTTAGTATGTTTCTTCCCTCAGGGAGAAAAAGGCTAACCATCAAGATAATATCCACTAATCATTTAGCATGAGATTTTATACATATATATGTATTGTGTGTGTGTGGGTGTGGATGTGTGTGTGTGTGTAATCTAAATAGAAGGACAAAAAGTATTTCAGAAAATTCAATACACATTCAGGATTTTAAAGAAACTCAGCAAACTAAAAATAGAAAGGAACTTCTTCAATCTAATAAAGGGCATCAGTGAAAACCCCATAGCTAGTATCACACTGAATGGTAAAATATTGAATGCTTTTCCCCTAAGATCAAGAATAAAATAGGGATGTTAACTATTACTAGTTCCACTCAACATTGTACTAGAGGTCCTAGTCAGTGCAATCAGACAAGAAAAAGAAATAAAAGGCAGAAAGAATGGGAAGGAAGAAGTAAACAGACTGTATTCACAATCAACATGATTGTTTACCAGTAAATGCTAAGGAATCTACCAAAAACAAAACCCTACTTCAACTAATAATTTAGAAAGACTGACAGACAAGATCAGTAGGCAAAAATCAATTGTATTCTTATATAATAGCAGAAAATAAATCAAAAGAAAAAATTTTTAAATTTATTTACAGTGATATCAAAAACATAAAATAGTTAGAAATTAATATGACATGCAAGGCCTCTATACTCTTCAGAATACAAAAATACAAAAGTGTATTACTGACAGAAATGAAAGAAAGCCTAAATAGAGCAGTGCATCATGTTCATGGATTAAAAAAAATATATTCTGTTAGAATGTTCTTAAGATAATTTATAGATACAAAGCAATTTTAATCAAAATCTCAAAAAAGTCACAGACAAATATTCTCTAAGACAGTTTGCTAAAAGTGAAACTGCTGGTCTTAAGGTATGTTTATTCCTTTTAAAAAGTATTAATGGGTTGGGCACAGTGGCTCACACCTGTAATCCCAGCACTTTGGGAGGCCAAGGCAGGCAGATCACCTGAGGTTGGCAGTTCGAGACCAGCCTGACCAACATGGTGAAACCCCATCTCTATTAAAAATAGAAAAATTAGACAGGCTGTGGTGGTGCGCTTCTGTAATCCCAGCTATTCGGGAAGCTGAGGTGGGAGAATCATTTGAACCTGGGAGGTGGAGGTTGCGGTGAGCCAAGATTGTGCCACTGCACTCCAACCTGGACAACAGAGTGAGACCCTGTCTCAAAAAGAAAAAAAAGTATTAATGGATACTACCAAATTGATCTCCAAAGAGATTATGCCAGTTTATATACCACCAAAAGTATGTGTCTATTTTTCCATAAACTCATTGGCTCTGACAGTTGCAAATTCTTTCATGTATGAAAAAATTGTAGTTCAACATACAACAACTCTGTGCACATCTTTCATTTACTTAAGACATCTTTTGTTTGGTGGACTATCTGGCATATCCTTGGTCATTTTTCTATAGGATTGTTCTTTTTTTTTTTTTTTTTTTTGAGACAGAGTCTCACTTACTCTGTCACCCAGGCTGGAGTGCAGTGATACAGTCTTGGCTTGCTGCAATTTCCACCTCCCAGGTTCAAGCGATTCTCATGCCTCAGCCTTCCAAATAGCTGGGATTATAGGCGTGCCCCACCACAACCAGCTGTTTTTTGTATTTTTAGTAGAGATAAGGTTTCGCCATGTTGGACAGGTTGGTCTCGAACTCCTTCCCTCAAGTGATCTGACTTTCTCGGCCTCCGAAAGTGCTGGGATTACAAGCATGAGCCACCACACCCAGCTAGGAGTGTTCATCTTTTTATAAGAAATTTTTGCATTTAATATGTGGTTCCTTTTCCATTATATATAATAAAATATGTTGCCCAATATTTTTTGTTTGTTTGTTTTTTATCTCCTATGGTTTATGACATGCATATAAGTCTCTTTCTCCTTTGGAATTGTAGCATTTTCCTATATTTTCTTTTAGTATTATAACATTTTCAATTTTTAAATTGAAATCCTTGATCATCTAAAACTTATTGTGATGTAAATGGAAAAGTTTTAACTTTTATTCTCCATGTCTATCCAATTAGTCCCACACCGCTTACAGAATAATTTACCTTTTGTTCACAGGTTAGTAATGCTATATTTTATTTTCAAATCTATTGATTTTTCTATTTATGTCTGACTATTAAGTAATTGTAAGTATCAAAACTTTACAATATGTTTTCATATTTTCTTTTAAGTTTTTTTCCTGATTATTTTTGATTAGGTACCAAAACTACTCAAATTGGGATGTTAAATTAGTAGACTGATTTAGGTAGATTGACCTTTTTTATATAATAGTCCATCTTTACATCAAAAAAGAATATGTTCTTTGTTTATTCAAGTCAGTCATCTTCATTTCTTCATGAGCACTTTAAAGAGTTATATAAATTTGACATTTTGAGTTTATTTCTACATATTATATACATATATGTTTTATTTCCTGTGTTAATGGATTTTTCTTAATCACTTTTAAACAAGTTGTTTCTCAATTATAGTAAAGCAATTTTATTTTTATATTAATTTTGTAACCTACCTTGAATAGTTTAACATTTTTTCAGACTCTTAAAGTTTGTAATAATTGATTTCCTTAATTTTTTCTGTAGATAATATATTTCTTCTTACCTTCCAAATTTTATGTTTTTCATTTCTTTCCCTTTTCTTATTGCTTTGGTTACTATCTCCAGAATATTTATCCTGAAAATTTTGTCTTGTTCTTATTTTTAATAGGAATGCTTCTTTGGCATGACTTTGGATTTGAAGACACATGGCTAGACTGACTGTTAGAGAAGACAAACACATATATACTGACATAAATGTATTGTGTTTAGTAAATTTCCATCTGTGTAAACTTTACTGAGCTATTAATCTGAAATAAAATGTTAAATTATTGTAGTAGCTATGAAGGAGATCACCTAACTTTTTTTCTTTTAACTTTTTAATATGACAATTATATTAATCTATTTTCTAATACTAAACTTACCTGTAAAATTTGAGCCAAACTTGATCATTGTGAATTATTGTTTTGGGTTCTATTTACCAATATGCTATTCATATCAATAAGTACATCAATATTAGTGAAATTAGTCTGTAGCTTTTCTTTTTTATTATGCTGTGTCAAGGTTTGATATCAGTATTATTTTTTCTGGTTTTATAAAAAATAACTTTGAATTTTTTCTTCTTTCTCTATACTGTGCTTTGGAACAGTTATAATAGCACAGTATTCTTGATTTTTTACATTTTCATTAGCATTCAATTGCAAAACCATGGGGAGAGTTTGGTACTCTTGGAGAGGTTACTTTTTAATAACTTTTTCACAACTTTTAAAACATGTTTGTGGCTAATGTTTTATCCATAATTCCTGTATAATAAAAAATCAGTTTCAGTAATCTGTACTTTGTTTAGAAATAACTAATTACAGATCATTAAAATAAGAATACTGCCCAAAACACAGCCTGGGCGACAGAACAAGACTCTGTTTCAAAAAGAAAAAAAGAATACTACCTAAAACAATATCCAGGTTCAATGTTATTCCTATCAAACTACCAACATCATTTTTCACAGAAATAGAAAAAAAAATTCTAAACAAAACCAAAAAAGAGACTCAATAGCCAAAGCAATTCTAAGCAAAAAGAAAAAACTGGAGGCATCAAATTATCCAACTTCAAACTATACTACAAGGCTACAGTAACCAAAAAAGCATGGTACTGGTACAAAAACACACAGACAACTGAACAGGTTAGAAAACACAGAAATAACGTCATACACCTACAACCACCTGATATTCAACAATGTCAACAAAAGCAAGCAATGGGGAAAGGACTCCCTTTTCAATAAATGGTGTTGGAATAGCTGGCTAGCTGTATGCAGAAGAATGAAATGGGACCCCTACCTTTCACCATATATGAAAATTAACTCAAGATAGGTTAAAGACTTAAATGTAAGACCTAACATTATAAAAAATCCTAGAAGAAAACCTAGCAAATACCCGCCGGGCACAGTGGCTCACGCCTGTAATCCCAGTACTTTGGGAGGCGGAGGCAGGTGGATCATGAGGTCAGGAGATCGAGACCATCCTGGCTAACACAGTGAAACCTCATCTCTACTAAAAATACAAAAAATTAGCCGGGCTTGGTGGCATGTGCCTGTAATCCTAGCTACTAGGGAGGCTGGGGCAGGAGAATCGCCTGAACCCAGGAGGTAGAGCTTGCAGTGAGCCGAGATTGTGCCACTGCATTCCAGCCTGGGTGACAGAGCGAGACTCCATCTCAAAAATAAAAAGAAAAAGAAAAAGAAAAAAAAGGAAGAAAACCTAGCAAATACCATTCCAGACATGGGCTTTGGCAGTGAATTTATGACTAAGTCCTCAAAAGCAACTGCAACAGAAACAAAAACTGACAAGTGGAATCTAATTAAACTAAAGAGCTTCTGCACAGCAAAAGAAACTATCAAGAGAGTAAACAGATAATCTACAGAATGGGAGAAAGTGTTTGCAAAGTATGGATCCAACAAAGGTCTAATATCCAGAATCTATAATGAACTTAAATTATTCAACAAGCAAAAAACAAATAACCCCATTTAAAAAGTAGGCAAAGGGCATGAGCAGATATTTCTCAAAAGAAGATACACAAGCAGCCAACAAACATGGAAAAAATGCTCCACATTGCTAATCATCAGAAAGATGCAAATCAAAACTACAATGAGATACTATCTCACACCAATCAGAATGGCTACCATTAAAAAGACAAAAAAACAAACAAAACAAAAAAAAAAACAGATTTGCAGAGAAAAGGGAATGCTTATACACTGTTGGTAGGAATGTAAATTAGTTCAGCCACTATGGAAAGCAGTTTGGAGATTTCACAAAGAACTTAAAAAACTACCGTTCAACTCAGTAATTCCACTAACAGATATATACCCGAGGGAATATAAATAATTCTACCAAAAAGACACATGCACTCGTATGTTCATCACAGCACTATACACAATAACAAAGACATGAAATCAGCCTAAATGCCCATCAACGGTGGATTGGATAAAGAAAACGTGGTACATATACACCATGGAATACTACACAGAGATAACAAAGAACAAAATCATGTCCTTTGCAGCAACATGGATGCAGCTGGAGGCCATTATCCTAAGTGAATTAACAGAGGAACAGAAAACAAGTACCACATATTCTCACTTATAAGTAAGAGCTAAACAGTACACATGGACATAAAGATGAGAAAACAGACAGTGGGGACTAATTGTGAGGGAAAGAAAAAAAGGGGGTGAGGGTTGAAGAACTACCATTTGGGTACTATGCTCACTACCTGGGTGATGGGATCATTCATACCCTAAACTTCAGCATTACACATATACCTGTGTCACAAACCTATTCTTGTATTCCCAAACTAAAATAAAAGTTGAAAAAAAAAATCCATTTCATCCAGGCTTTCTAATTTATTGGCATATATTTATTTTAATTACTATTCAATTCTTTTAATTTTATCCAAGTTAGTGATTGTTTCCATTTTTATTTCTTACCTTGTACACTTTAGGCTTTTTTTTTATTTTGCTTTTTAAAAGACAAAAAGCTGAATAAAATTCACAGTGATTTTTGTTTAAGAGAGAAATAACAAATGGAAGGGGAAAGCAACAGTAAAGCAGGAATAAAGTAAGGAAGAAGAAAAGGGAAAATGGTGAAGAGGAAGAGGATGAGGAGGCAGAGGAAAAAAAGAAAAACTAAGGGGAAAAGAGAGAAAAGAAAATAGTGTAAAGGCAGAAAGGATCCAAGATGACCTCTATGGCCAAATGTGGGTCAATGTTGCCTAGACTGGTGCTACTCAAAGTAGCTTGTCTATGAACTGTTACTGGTCCTCAATGAGATAAGGAGCTTATGCCAACATGCAAGTCTATGTATTATTTTGCTTCCTTCATCAGAAAAGCCTTGTTATGAAAAAATAATAATAATCTCAGTTGAACTAACAGTGTGCTTAGTGAACAGTGTGCTTATTGACATATTTGATTTACATTATCGTGTAGTTTTTGTCTTATCAGAGGCAGGTAACAGTTTGTGGATGAGCACCAACCAGCAGTAGCACCAAACTTGATCCTTCATCAACCAGACCTCGAATGAACTGCATCTGTCCCACATCTTATTGAGATTCTCCAGCTAGTTTCATGGCCTCACTCACTGTTTTAACATTCTAGATCTTCGGTACTACCAGACATCTAGATGGGTAATTTAACCCATATTCAAAAAAGTTCAACACACACAGGCAATCAGTAAATATTGATTGACTTAATAGTTGATGACTGAATGATCAAGGCTGATGTGTGTACAGCTTGCAGTTAATGAACTAAACAATTTACACTTGGCATAGGGTCAATGACACTTGAAATTGACAGACACTCTGCTTCCAAGTTATGTGCCCCAGTGCAAAGCTGTGTTATCCAGAGAAAACAGAACTGTTTTCTTCTCCCAATGGCATAGGTTTGCAGAGAGGGGCTACCTTTTTCTAATTTACAGAAAAATTCTATTAGGTTAGCAGCACCCCTGTGAATCACTCAAATGCAAGGAATTTGACTGAAAATTAGCCTCAGTTATACAGCTGCTCAAACAATATTAAACTGATGTTGTATGTTCTAAATGATAGAAGGTAGAGCCATTCCAAAAATACGGTAAATTGGAATGACAGCTCCTTGACACAGGAATGTTCTTCACCTGGCTTTTTTTTCTCTCTTCATTTTTTTCAAACACTGACATAGTTCAACTGTCAAAGAAATGGGAGATTGTTTTTAACTACAATGTACATCTGTAAACAGTATAAAGGGTAGCTTTACATCTCCATTTAGACATCCTTTCCTTCAGGAAGTTTTCCTTGATCTTCCAAGTCTAGGGTCAGATGCTCTTCCTGTTTCCTGTAGTAGTAATCTCTATTTTCCACTCTGTAGCATTGAACACGACCCTGTAGTTAGCTACTGGCATTTCCATTTGCCAAAGCATATTATTCCCTATTGTATTTTGAATGCTTAGCCCAGTGCCAGCACAAGGCAGGAGGCAGGGCCGGGAAATGAAGGAAGAACAGAAGCGAACAACCCACAGCAAAGTATCACTTTTAGACATCAATTAAATGTGCTCCTCTTTGCAAAAGCCAGAGACAAAAGACCACCCAGGAATAGATCTTTATCCAATAAAGGGCCTTCTGACTGCTCCTAGATAAAGACACACCCTAAGACATTGCAATGGACTTAGCAAAGTGCAACCTACCTCTGGACCAATTTTTGTAAGCAACTCAGATAATTTCTAGGAGAAATGAGGGAAAACATTGCTCCCTAAAATTCACAGGGACACCTTTCAGGGTAGCTCCGACAAAGGCCCATAGAGAGAAAAGTGCAACAAGACCACTAACAAAAAAATTACCTGGAGGAAATGGGGAGTCTAGGCTCTAAACTTTGACTTAAAGAATGCTCAGAACTTCCCATAGACGCTCTTTTATTTCTCAATGCCCGCCTCAGCCTGCCATGTAGCTGGGATTACAGGTGCCCACGACCATGCCCAGCTAATCTTTGTATTTTTAGTAGAGATGGGGTTTCGCCATGTTGGCCACGCTGGTCTTGAACTCCTGACCTCAGGTGATGCACCCACCTTGGTCTCCCAAAATGCTGGGATTACAGACATGAGCCACACTGCATCTGGCCCCATACAAACTTTTCTTAATCATATTTCTGTCACTTGCTGGCTTTGTGATCCCATACAAGGTACTTCTTATCCTTGAAGCTCAGTGATCACTAAAGGAGGAATATTATTTGCTTCCCCAAGTAATTGGGAGACTTAAGTGTGTTTCTAAAAGAGAAAAAGGCAGATACCCAGTACGTACTTTAAAAATATGCCAACATTTCCAACACGCACACAGACACACACACACACACACACACATCACATCACATCACAGGAACAGGATGCAGTTTGGTCCACAACAAAAGTTTGCTGTATACAGAAAAGTAACTGGATCCCCGCCATGTTTTATTTACTCATAGAAGGAGTCAAGAAGAATGAGTATTTTCCTAACAGCCAGCACTATCTAGGGGCAAATCGGCCAAGAAGAAAGTTTATTTTTATCACTTTCCTTTAAACTTTCTCCCTCCACTCCACTGTCAGTTCCCTGGGGGAATCAACTAGTGCCTTGTTTACCAACAACTTTGTTCTCAATGGACTATCATAATCCCAGATAATTTGTTAGCTCAGTGGTGCTCAAACAGCTCCGCTCCATCATGCAGCAATTCAGGAAGGCTCTTGTCCTTTAAAGGGATCTTAGGTTACACTAGACAGGCCAGGAAAACAACAGTCATTTGGCTGGGTTTAGATAAAAGTGACTGCAAATGTGGCTTTACAGTCGTATCACTGCAAAGGCTGTCAACTGAAAACGGGCAAAAGACATTTGTGTTTTACTGTGTGACACTAGGAAATATTTCAGATTGAAAGGACGACTCCCCAAGAGGTCTTCTTAATGAGCTAGGGGCTTTCCCTAGAGCCCCTCAAATCGGATCAATTTGTTCGGCCCATTTTTAAGACCAGCCCTGGCTGATTCTGAAAAATCAAGACATGCGTGGAGGGCCCCAAGAGTTCTCTGAAATCCTCAGCTGGACGGTTCGCAGCAGGAGAAGTGCCAAGAGGCTCCTCCCATCAATCTTGAAGGCTGGGATCCATCCAAAACTGCTCCAGGAATCCTGACGGGTTCCAAGGAATACTTCCCAGGGAATTACTAAGAGGCCTTACCAGTGGGGCGCCTGTCCTTTCAAAGGGACCCACAGGAGGTCAGGGCTACAGTGGAGGTTCAGGTCTATCCTGGCTCAGTGTTCCCCAGGGAGAAGGAGAGGATGGATACCCGGTATTTACTGAAACAGTAAGAAAGATAGCCTGTACATCATGGATGAACCTTGAAAATATTTTGCTAGGTAAAAGCAGCAGCCACAAAGGACCACATATTGTATACTTCCATTTATATGAAATGTCCAAAATAGGCAAATCCATACAGACAGGGCAGCAGGTTAGGGAGAAATGGGGAGTTACTGCTAATAGGTACAGGATTTCTTTTGGGGGTGCTAAAATATTCTAAAATTGTGGATTTACTCTACTCTGTGAAAAAACTAAAAATCGTTGAACTGTACACTTTAAATGGGTTGAGAGGTATATGAATTATATCTCAATAAAGCTGTTTAAAAAACAAGTAAACAAAACTATCCTGAAGTTTACCTTATAATAGTGAAGCACTTGAGTTCAGAGGAATCCAAGTTACTCTTCTGAAAAACCAAATATCCACATGCTGCTCATTCATTCATTTATTCCTTTACTCATTCTAAATTTACCAGTGAGTTCTCTACGTGCAGACTGGACCACGCTGTCAGAAACAGAACACCAGGTCCTTCATTGCATCCAGCTTAAAGTCTGTTTGCTGGATTTCAATAGAGCCCATCACGTACTGCAAGTATTATAAAAAGTACCCTCCCTGTCCCTCAGTAGAGGAAGGGCCCCAAGGCCTTTAACAGGGGAGTTTCAGGAAAATCCATTTTTCATTTCTGCTCTCCTCTCCACAGCCACCAAAGACTTACTCCCATCTTTCTCTTGTTCCTGCCCCCACTCCCACCCCCTTCAGCTGCTGTCAACAGAGGACTCTCCAGAACTTGCAGAAGTAATGCGGCTCTCAGCAGCAGCTCCAGAAGCAATGCTTGGGGGGAAATCCTGGCCCGTGTGAGAGCTGCACACAAGCTTCATTTGGACACTTTCTGTAAGGGCAGGTCCAAAACTCTCCTGGTCCTTAGCAGAGCAACCCTGAGCCACAGAGGACGCAGGAACCCAGCACCAAGATCTGAGCGCCTGTGGTCCTGGACCTGCCGGCGGCCTCCAGGCTCTGCCCTGGGACTGAGGCCACTGTAAAGGCTCCGTGCGCCAAAGCCCAGCTGCCCCGGATGCCTATCCGCCCAGGCGCTATGTAAAAGGAGGCTTGAGGGGACGCGGGGTGCGGGAGGTGTCAGAGAGATAAAAGGGGGCAAGTGAGAGGTCGGCAAGCTAAATCGGAGAGGATTCTCCAACATTACAACCTGTCGGTGCCTCTCTCAAAACTGCAACCTCCTGGCTTCTGGCACCGAAGCAAAACGCACGAAGCATCCCAGCTTCCCGGCGCAGAGAGGTGGAGGAGCGCCTACCGTCGCCACCCTCCATCCTCGCGCTCTGCCTGTTTCCCTATGCGTCCAGCGCCTGGTCCTCAGCTACCCAAATCTGTAGAAGTGCCAACAGGTGACTGGGTGAGTTTCGTCCCCTGTGATCTCCGTCAGCAGCTCTCCCAAGTTATCACAAACACAAGCTAAATAAAAACTGCGTGTTCTTTATGGACACGCAGCCCTTCAAGACGGATCCCACCCAAATTACCGCCTTTGTTAAGCCCCTTCTTATATGGAAATGCGGGAGCTGCCACTGTCCCGCAGCCAAACGCAGCTTCTTCCCGCCACATGCTCACGTCACCCAAACACTGGGAAAAGCTTCCCGGAGCAGCACATGGTATTTCCAGTATCTCCGCGCTCTCATCACCCAATGCCTCTAATCTCCCTGCACCGTGAGCCCCACGAAAAGGCATCCAGGTGCACCTGTCCCATCCCATCCCATCCCATCCCAAAGGTTCCCAGGCCATCCGGGGCGCGCGCGTGAAAAGAAAGTCCATGGAACTGCATTGCATCTGCAGGTGGCTCGCTGTCTCCCCTTTTCCTTGTTCATGAATGGACTGCGAAGCCGAGCCGAAGAAGAGCAGAGAAAGACGAACTGACCTGTGCTGGGCAAGGTTCCAGCCCAGGTTGGGAGTTCTCCGCGCCTACGGAAGATCGAAGCTCCACCGCGAGTTGGTCCTTGGCGGCGCACCGCCCCTGCTCTCTTCCCTCGGAGTACCCTTTTTTAATTAGCCTCTCTCTCTCTCTCTCTCTCCCCCTCTCCCTCCGCCTCCTGCTTGCGCTGCGCTTCCACTCCCAGCCTCCTGGAGCTGCCTCCGCCTCTCCAGCTGGGCGCCCAGGATCAGATAAGAAGAAAGGAAGGCCCGCCGGCAGCCAATTATAGAGCGGAGGGTGGCCGCGGGGGCGGGAAGTGGGAGGCAGGCCTAAACCCATAACGCCCCCCACTTTCTCTCCTCCTCCTCTCCCCCATCCCCGCCCTACTAGAGATGTGGAGAAGCCAGCCCGTGCCGCCCGCTCGCTCGCCTACCCCGAACCTGGCTGTACCCCCAGGTGCGCGCGGCAGCCGGCTGTGGCGCGCCGAGAGCGAACAGGGCTTTTTCCCTTCCACTGGGGCAGAAGCTAGTGCAAGCTCCCAAACCAGGCCCCTTGCTCGCTTTGGGAGGTCTCGAGTCCTCCTATTTTCAGGTGCTGTGTGCCCACTTCCCCATTCCCAAAAGACAAACCTTGCCTTCCCGCGTCAAAGACCCTGCGCTCCGAGGGAAAGAGGTATCCACTATGAAGGCCCCCTTCGAGCCTCTTCTTCTCCCTCTCCCTCTTGTGAACAAGTCCAAGGGCTCTAAAACGCCAAAGCAGCGATGCTCAGACTTTAAGGTGCAAGGGAATCAGCTAGAGGTATCAAAATGGACATTTTTGTAGGTTACAAAAGGACGAATGTAGGCAATTTCGTGTGGTTGTACCTCATAACTTGCCGTTTCCCCACCCGCAGACATTCTGGTTCAAAGAGCCTGAGGTAAGACCAGGGACTCTGCAATTTTCACACCCGCTGGTGGTTCAGATCTTTGCAGGCCACTCTTTGAGAGGCTCTACCCTGAGATGTGAAGAACAGAAGGCCACCAGGGCCCTGCGCTGGCTCTCCGGATATTCGGTCCCGCAAGCTCACCTGCTGGGTGGGGCCGCTAGAAAAGTCAACACCTTTACTTATTTTTGACCCATAGTCCCCACCGTCCATGCTCGATTCTTCACAGATGTTAGTGGGAAGGTGGGTCGAAACTGAAAATTCAGCAGAACCCTATTTTGTGAGAAAATACTTTCTTGCCTTGGAAAACTGAAAAGAATATTTCACCACCACCAAAGGCTGGTGATGGAGCAAAGAGAGAGGAAAGCAAGTGGTACTCTTAGGTTTCCAAATTTGCCTCCATCATGCCCAGGTGAGAATCCCTATAGAAGGACTGTGATTTGCAAAGTGGTCCCTGCGACATTCCAACTGTCCAAGCTGCGGCTAGCCACCTCCTCTGGTCTCCTCGAATGTGTTATTTGCATCGCCGCGCGTGCTCCGAGCTGCAGCAGGGGTCCTGCGGCTGGAGTGAGTGGAAGGCCCCTTCCAGCCCCCACCGCCGCCCCGCGTCCTTGGGTGTCGCTAGGAATTGGCCTCAGTTCAGCCACAGGGTGCGGCCCGAGCAAGGCGCCATTCGGCTTCCGCGCTTCACTGAATGCAAATCTCTCGGGCCAGGAAGCCGGCGCAGCTTTTTGGGAGACCCGCTCCGACTCCAAGGACTGCAAAGGGAGAGCGCCACCTCGTGTCTGTGCGGGGCTTGGGAGAGGCGGGATCTGGAAAGGCACCCTTTCAGCCTAGATCCACACGTAGGGACTAGAATTCCTGAAATGCAGTATTTATTCCTGAAGACAACCACCACTTTAGTTAGATCTCTTTCCCTCTGCCCCCATACAAGTGTCTACCATCCTCATATTCTGATTCCCCTTCTCACTAATAAAAATTTATTTCTCGTGTTCATTTTTACCAACATGAAGATGACTGACATAAGTTTTTCTTATAATTCCCTTTGAGGAGGTAGTTGCAAGGTTAGCACAAAGTTTAGGTTTAAAGATAAGGCATAGTTCCAATCATTTAATTACACAAAATTGGCCGGGAGCCGTGGCTCACGCCTGTAATCCCAGCATTTTGAGAGGCTGAGGCGGGTGGATCACCTGAGGTCAGGAGTTCAAGACCAGCCTGGCCAACATGGTGAAACCCCATCTCTACTAAAAATATAAAAACTAGCCAGGCGTGGTGGCAGGCGCCTGTAATCCCAGTTACTCGGGGGGCTGAGGCAGGAGAATCGCTTGAACCCGGGAGGCAAAGGTTGCAGTGAGCCGAGATCGCACAATAGCACTCCAGCCTGGGGGACAAGAGCGAGATTTCATCTCAAAAAAAAAAAAAAAAAACCCAGAAAATTGGGAATGGGAGGTTGCCTGATGATTTTAAAATGTGAAATATGTGTGCAAAAACACACAGATAAGCATAATATTTGCTTGATAAAAATCTTATGTGATGATTTGTATTGATTTAGTAATTATATAAAATGGGTTCCTTTTCAAGAATTCTAACTCATCCTTCCTTCCTCTCCTTAACTTTTGACTTCTTGCATTTCACTTTAAATGCAGATAAGCCTGTTAAATCAGAATGGCTGGTTTCAATCAGTTTTCCATTTAGTTGCAGTTGTGTGTGAAGTGTCAGCTTCCAGAGAGGTTATTCAACGCTGATCTTAAGGCCAGTCCTCAGAGTCTGGTGGAGTACTGAGAACTGAATCACAGAAACAAGACCAGAAGATCACACTGAAGTTTCCCTCCTTCGATCTAGGGGGGGGAAAAAAAAAAACAACTGCATATGAATATCTGGGGCCTTTTCAAAGATAACCAAAAATTCCAGCTTCTAACAGTAATTTATTTCAGGACACAAGAACTCTTCCCCAGAGTCTCATTCCAAGTCTGTGACCTGGCTGTGATCCTATTTCTCTCTAAGGACTGCACGCACACCTCTGCCCCTTTCTTGTCTCACATTGGTGAGGTTATTTTGCCTCCCTGAGCCTAACTCCTCACGTGTAAAAAGAGGGGATGGCACCCCGTCTCTACTAAAAAAAAATACAAAAAACTAGCCAGGCGAGGTGGCTGGCACATGGCGTGAACCCGGGAGGCGGAGCTTGCAGTGAGCTGAGATCCCACCACTGCACTCCAGCCTGGGCGACAGAGCGAGACTCCGTCTCAAAAAAGAAAAAAAAGGGGGGATGGCCAGTGCAGTGGCCAATGTCTGTAATTCTAACATTCTGGGAGGCCGAGGTAGGTGGATCACTTGAGCTCAGGAGTTCGAGACCAGCCTGGGCAACATGGTGAAGCCCTGTTTCTACCAAAAAAACAAAAAACAAAAAAAAACCACCCAGGTGTAATGGCGCATACCTGTAGTCCCAGCTACTTGAAGGGGTGAGGCAGGAGGATAACTTGAGACCAGGAGTTCCAGGCTGCAGTGAGCTGAGATGGGGCCACTGCACTACAGCCTGAGTTGCAAAGTAATACCTTGTCTCAAAAAAAAAAAAAAAAAAAGAGGGTAATTAATTATATCTTAAGGGATTGTCATGTGGATTAAATAATAGATGTGTTTATGGACCTAATGCATAACCAACAATTAATAAATGGCAGCTATGTTACCCAAACTGGTACTATCCCCCCACCTTCTGCCCGTTGCACAGGACTGTACTTTCTCAGCTGACCCTTCTGGAAGATTCTCCTTTCCATGTTTCTCAACAGAGGTACTACTGACATTCTGGGAAGGACAGCATGACTACCTCATTCCTGGCCCCATCAACCAAAATCCAATAGCACCCAACCATCTCCTGGGCATTGTGATAACCAAAAAATACCACCACACAAGCTGTAGCAAACCCCAGTTTCAGCTGAACAAATTATTTGCAGTTCTACTCCAACCTCGCTGTAACACCCAGCTGTGATTCTTTTCCCCCAGTCTGGTGTCCATTCTACCTTCATACTCAGCCAGTAAGCAGGCACCAGCTGATAATATGCCATACTTATGAGCAATAACCATGGCCCAAGTCCTGGACCTCCTTTCTTATGATCCCCTATCCATGCTGACTACCCCATTCCTGCTTCTGGGACACCCATATTTGCCCCGATCTTACAATAGCACAGCTGGTAACAGAGGGTTGATGGCCATCACAGCAGAGTGTCTTCCAGACCGTGCCTCACAGTCAAGGGCCCATGTCCCATCTAACTGACTGATGTCTTTGATGTACCAGCTGTTAAGTACTTCGTATCTCACCCTTGGTAGCAGAAGTCTGAATTCCTTTAGGAAATCACCTCCAATCCATTGTATGCAGCTGCAGGGGGGTTGTCATTCAGCTTGCCGTTTTTTGTTTTTTGTTTTTTTTACCTATTCCCCTAGTTAGTGGGCATAGACTCTAAACTAAGCCAAAGAGATACTCTGTCCCTCAAATCCGAGTATTAAGTGGTGGGACACAAGGGCAGAAAAAAATGTTTCCTGAATTTTTATCTCGGTTTATCCTAACAATGATGTCTGAAGGAACACTGTCTCCTAATACCCAGATAGCGCTCTCACCTCCAGCAGGAGCATACCATTGCAGTTATACCAGCTGTTAAAACATTGAAATGTGGCCAGGCGTGGTGGCTCACACCTGTAATCCCAGCACTTTGGGAGGCTGAGGTGGGCAGATCATTTAAGGTCAGGAGTTCAAGACCAGCCTGGCCAAAATGGTAAAACCCTATCTCTACTAAAAATATATATATTTTTTAAATTAGCCAGGTGTGGTGGTGCACACCTGTAATCCCCACTACTAGGGAGGCTGAGGCAGGAGAATTGCTTGAACCCGGGAGGCAGAGGTTGCAGTGAGCCAAGATCACACCACTGCCCTCCAGCCTGGGCAGCAGAGCAAAACTCCATCTCAAAAAATATATATATATTGAAATATTTCCATATTGGTTGGTAAATAGCTGCTTCTCCAATACCCCAACACCCTGAATGTCCTCTTCCCCACCCCTCCCTGGGACCTCTACCTCAGATCTCCCTTTTGATCCCACAATTGAAGAGGTAGCCTGTAGATTTGCTGCAGGCCTCTAGTTTGTGCTCAAATGTAGCTTCCAGCATTCATTCGGATTGGATTGTCCCTGTGCCGCCCTGGTTGCTCAATCTTTTGAATACCAGCCCTGCTCAGAGCTCCAGGACATCTGGCTCCTGTTTTTCTGAACCTTTTGTCTCAGTCCATGAACATCCCCATTAGCTCCAGATTTGATTTATTTCCCTGTTAATGGAAGAAACTCAACCAAACCAACCTTTATTTCACCAGTCCTGAAGCTGGGTCAAAAGCCATGAGACATCTTGTCCAAACTTACCTAGAGTATTAACAACAAAATGAACACTAGAATTCAAGTGATTTGACTCCAAGGCCAGAGCTTTTTCCACTGTAGTGTGCTGACTTCTTTCCAAACAATACAGCGATACCTCCCATGCTCCTGTAGGGTTTTTGTTTTACGACTGCATTGAAGTCCATCACCCTATTTAATACATTAGCTCTGCAAGGTTAAGACATTCAGAGTTGAAAATCACATTGTCTTCTTCTGTCCTTTAGGGTGCTGGAGCCCTCCCTTTCTCACAATTGCCTTTCATGTACTTGAACCAATAATTAAGACATTCCTCATCTTTTCAGCTCCATGGCCCAGATCAAAGTCATGACCCTAACAGCAGCCAAGTTTTTCATGTGTGACAGCGTCGTATCAGTGTATGCATTCTGCATAAAAGATCCTATTCATAGCACAATAATGCTGGATCAGGTCTAAGAGATTATATATTCAGTCACGAGTGGCATGACAACATTTCAGTCAACAAAGAACTGCATATACAGCGGTGGTTCCATAAGAATAAATTATAACGTCACGTTTTTACTGTACCTTTTCTATGTTTAGATAGGCAAATACTTACCATTGTGTTGCAGTTGCCTGCAGTATTCAGTACAGTAACATGCTGTACAGGTTTGCAGCCTAAGAGCAACAGGTTATGCCATATAGCCTAGGTGTGCAGTAGGCTATCCCATCTAGGTTTGTGTAAGTACATCCTAAGATGTTCACACAGTAGCAAAGTTGCCAAACAATGCATTTCTCAGACTGTACCCCTGTCGTTTAGCAATGCATGACTGTATGTGCCAAACCTCCCTCACTTTACAAATGAAGAAACTGAGATCCAACGAATTAAATGCCCCATTTAAATCCCCAAAAAGAGTCAGTGTCAGATATTACTAGATTAAATATCATCGGACAAAAAGCCAAGACTCTTTCCAATAATAACAATATCACAATAAGAAAAAGAACTTTTATCGAGAGGCTTTTGGATTCCAGACATGCTGGGAGAACTGATATGGACTATTTCAATTTTTTAATTATTTTATTAAAATAATTCATACATGTAATTTTTAAAGTTATAAAATACTGAAAACATGTAAAGTAAAAATAATACTGTCTTGCTTTCCAGAAGTAAGTATTTTTTACCCTTTTAGCAGTTTTTTTCTGAGACTTTCAAAATTTCCATACTTCTAAATAACACACATGTACTGCTATGTGTCTATTAATCAGTTATATATATATATATATATTTTTTTTTTTTTTTTTTTTTTTTTGAGATGGAGTCTCACTCTGTCACCCAGGCTGGAGTGCAGTGGCACGATCTTGGCTTACTGCAACCTCCACCTTCCAGGTTCAAGTCATTCTCCTGACTCAGCCTCCTGAGTAGCTGGGTTTACAGGTGCCTGCCACCATGCCTGGCTAACCTTTGTGTTTTTAGTAGAGACAGGATTTCACCATGTTGCCCAGGCTGGTCTCCAACTCCTGACCTCAGGTGATCCGCCTGCCTCGGCCTCCCAAAGTGCTGGGATTACAGGTGTGAGCCATCATGCCCAGCCCTATTAATCAATTTTAAACATCATTTATATATTTCCTATTATGGCAAAAATGATAGGCTCTCTTATGCTGCCATCCCCCTTTCTCCTCTTCTATCATCCCAATGTGATTAGATTACAATTTTGGTTAAATCTATATTCAGCATTTTCATTCATATGCTATGCGAATATTATTCATATGGAAGCATCAATGATTATTCTCCTTCTACATTTAGTTTTTCCTGAAGTTAATAAATGACCTTGCTTTTTCATTTTCTTACTTTTCTCTTTGCTTTTTGCTAGTTCTTCCTACTACTTCCAACAGCCTCTCAGTACAGGGTTCCATAATTTACATCAGGTAAATTTTTTTAGACATTTCTCCTTCTTTGGGCAGTTTTCCCTCTTAGAGCCGCTACTTGGTTGTCATGCTGGCCTTTGTTTTTCTACTGTACTTAGAAGTTGCTTTGCCTTTTTCCAAGACTGGATTCTGATTGCCTGGATATGACGGCTCCCTCTTTCCTGGCACATGCCCTTGCTCTGGTTGAGTACATCCTCCAGGAGTTTGATCTGGTTAAAAAGCTGGTTCTACAGTAGCAAGCATGGTGATGACAGCTCTTAGCTATCTGTCTTTTGCGCCAGGCTGCTTCCATTTGAATGGCTGCTGTCCTAGTCAGTTCAGGCTGCTGTAACCGAATACCATAGACTGGGTGGCTTAAACAACACAAATTTACTTTTCACAGTTCTAAAGGCTGGGAAATCTAAGGTCAAGACATTAACAGCTCTAGTGCTTGGTGAGGGCCTACATATTGGTTTGCAAATGGCTGTCTTCATGTGTCCTCACATGGTAGAGAGAGAGAGAGAGAGAGAGAGAGAGAGATCATCTCTTTTGCCTCTCCTCTTAGAAGAATACTAATCCCATTCATGAGGGCTCCACCCTCAGAACCTAATCGGCTCCCAAAGGTCCCACCTCCAATACTACCACATTGGGGATTTAGTCTGCAACATATGGTTCTTTGTGGGATGGGGGCCAAAAATATTCAGCCTGTTGCCACTGACCTCTATACCTGGGCGCAATTCTCATTCCACAGGTTCTCTCTATTTCTCTCATGTGCTGGATATCCTGTTTTCAACTGTACATGTCTTCCTAGTTGTACGTCATTCCCTCATGTTGAATAAGGATATTCCCCAGTGGTATCCTAAGATAGGTGCGTGATGAGAGGAGACAGATTTTTCAGATCTTGTGTTTTACCCTCACGTTTCATTACAAGTTTGAGGGGCACAGAATTCTAGCTTAGAAATAAATATTCCTTCACAATGGTGAAGGTGTTGCTCCCTTCCTTCCTTCTTGCTTCCTGAATTGTTGCTATGATTAAGAAGCCATTCTGACTTCTGGTCCTCTCTGAGTGAACAATCTCCCCAACAACCTACTCCTCCTGCAAGGTTATAAAATCTTTTTGTCTCCTATGCTTTGAAATTTCATGATGGTATGCTTTGATGTGGGTCCAGTTTCATCCATTGTACTAGGTACTCCATAGATTCATTCAATCTAGCAATTCACATGCTTTGTTTCCAGAAAAATCTCCTTAAGCATCTTATTAATGAAATCCTCCCTTCTATTTTTCTATTCTTTTTGTCTGGATTTCCTTTTTCAGATAATAGACCTCTAAGAGTGATACTGTAATGTTATTACTTTTTCTTTACTGTTTCTTTCTTTATCTTTTTGTTCTACCTTATGGATTTTGTCACCTTACTTTTAAATTTTATTTTAATTTCTTCATTTCCTGGCCTTAAGAGATTCACTCATATTGGCCTCCCAAAGTGCGGGCATTATAGGCATGAACCACTGTGCCTGGTCTTATGTTTTAGTTTCTAATTTCTGTTATTAGATTTTGATTTCCAATACATCTATTTTGTTTTTTTAAAGGTTTTTATAATAGTATCCTATCCTTGTTTCATAGGTACAACCTCTCTGAAGATATTAACAATTGTGTTTTTTAAAACTTTTTTCTCTCTGCATATACTTTATTTTCCAAAAGACTTCGTCTCCTTCTTTGTTTGGAATTCCATCTCCATATTAGGAATTTTACTTAGATTTCTGCTATTCCTTGGTGGCCTGAGTATGAGAAAGTATCGTGTGGTTCCAAAAACAAAAACCAAAAAATGTCACCAGGCACGGTGACTCACGCCTGTAATCCAAGCACTTTGGGAGGCTGAGGCGGGCAGATCACCTGAGGTCAGGAGTTCGAGACCAGCCTCAACATGGAGAAACCCCGTCTCTACTAAAAATACAAAATTAGCCGGGCGTGGTGGCGCATGCCTGTAATCCTAGCTACTCAAGAGACTGAGGCAGAAGAATTGCTTGAACCTGGGAGGCGGAGGTTGCAGTGAGCAGAGATTGCGCCATTGCACCCCAGCCTGGCCAACAAGAGTGAAACTCTGTCTCAAAAAAAAAAAAAGAAAAAAGAAAAAAGTCTGTGTAGAGAAAGAGCAAGAGAAGGTATACAAAATGTTAACAGTTGAATTTATGTAAAGACTATATGAGTATCCTTTGCACTGATCTTTCAACTTTTCTGTAGTTGCTTTTTTTTTTTCAGACAGAGTCTCACTCTGTCTCCCAGACTGGAGTACAGTGGCACCATCTCGGCTCACTGCAACCTCTGCCTCCCGGGTTTAAGTGATTATTCTGCCTCAGCTCCCGAGTAGCTGGGATTACAGGCGCTCACCATGCTCAGCTACTTTTTGTATTTTTAGTAGAGACAGGGTTTCACCATGTTGGCCACGCTGTTCTCGAACTCCTGGCCCCAAGTGATCCACCTGCCTTGGCCTCCCAAACTGCTGGGATTACAGGTGTGAGCCACCATGCCCACCCCAAGATTTTAATTTTTCAAAGTAAACTTCTGAGACATAAAAAGAAAGGAGAGCAAACGCAGAGTGGGAGATTGAAAAAGGGATTGGAAGCTGAACGTGAGCCCCTGCTTTTTAGGGTGACCTTCACTGTAGCCCTTTGTTAAGAAGCCTCAGGGTCAGTGTCTTTATTCTTTCCTCTTGGGCGGGCAGCTTTCTCAAAGAGTGCACTTCCTCTCCCTTGCCTCAAGGATAAATCTGGCGGCCAGAGTTCTGATTGAACCAGTCGGCTTGAGGACTTTGAAATCAGCACTCCTTATGCATATGGCCTCTTAATCCGCTATTGTCAGTACCACACCTGTACTCTCCACTGCACGGGTTCACTCTCGGGCTCAAACCCCCATGTTTCTCCTTCTCCAAAGAATAAACCTCAGTTTTCTACCAACATACAGGAGTGTAGCATTAAGGAGAGGGACTAGAAATTTGCCCTCTTAAACATCTTCCACCCTGTGGTAGGTAATTAGTTATAAATGAGGTCATGAGGGTCGAGCACTCCTGATGGGACTCATGCCCTTACCAGAAGAATAGGCCAGCTGAGAAGCATCTCTAGGGGTCTATAAAGTGGTACCATTACACTCTTTATTTTCAGAAGAGGGAACTCGGGTGGAGAGAGGAGATTACCAAGATTACTATGGAGTTTGCAAATGGAAGGGAGAATTCAAATGTCACCAAAGCTAATATCCTTAACACTATGCTGATCTATTTCCCCATTCACATTCTTTTAATCAGCTTAATTTCATGTTGCCTATTTTTTCTGTCTTTTAAAGAAAATTACTTGACTATTCTAAAGAAGCCACAATAATAAAACACCCCCCCAAAAAAAGTGAAAACTGATGACAAGGATGAAGCATTGTTACCTGTTACCTGTTGCCTATTGGTCAAACCAATATGTTGCTAAAGGAAAAGAAGTAGTGATTGCATTGTACATTGAGCCTAAAGCTATGTCTCAGACTATATCCTGCTATTCATGCTGTTGCTCCCATATACAGCATAGTTCACGGATTCACCAAGGCTAGCCTCAGGCCTCTGGTGAGACTTCCTCCAAGAACCTACACCCTAGAAAAAAATTTGGGGTAATATATAACCACCAAGATATATCCACTAAGACTAAAGAGACATTTAAAATATTAATAGGAGCAAAACTTTAAACCAAAGGAAAGACATCCTAAGGCAACATTTCAAGAATCAGCCTTGGGAAGATTGAAGAGGGCCAGAAAGTCTTCACTGAGGACATTTCAGATTTTCCAGAGAAATGAGAAGCACACAGAGCTAGAAATAAAGAGAAAACCACAGAGATCTCTTCTCTTAGAGAATTGAAAGAGCAAGGAGACAGAGAAGGCATGAAATAGAAAATCTTGTATGGGTCTGGGTTTTGGAAAATTCTGTTTGTTATGCTGTAGCGAAGTGCTCTGCAAAAATTATTATTTGTTTTGTTTTGTTTTTAGCTGTTATTCATGTATGTAAGTTGTGGTTCATAGTGTCTCTTCTGATTTATACCCTTTGACGTGTTAATTAATTGATGAAACTTTTGTTCTCAAACTTTTTACTATTTCAATCTAAAACCTTCAGATTTGTCTGAAAATTCACCATGGGCCACTAGACCAAGAATTTCTCTACTGTGCAGTAGCCTCAGTGCAGAAGCTTAGAGGAAACCAAGCTGAGCACTGAAATCAGTTGGCAGTGCCCTGCTCCCTCTGTGACTGTATTCACTTAAAAGTTGTCCAGATTATGTTCTCAGGATCAACGACCATTTTATTTGTGTCCCTAGCAACTGCCTTAGCACATATTATCAATCCAAAACATGTTCTCTGAATGAATGAACAAAAGCAAGAATGAATGAGCAAACCACCATATTCCAGCAGAGCACCACGATGGTTTAGAGCTTGTGTTCGTCTCCAGGCTTTGCCCTCATGAGTTGGGTGACATTAACTAAGTTATTTAAGATATGCCTTCTCATTAATTTATGCCACAGATATTACTGCTGGGCTCTGAGTACGCATGGGGTGAGCAAAACAAGTCCATTGGCCTTGTGGAGTCTAGAGTCCAGCTACACAAACACACACTAACAAAACATGAAGTGCTCTGATGGTAGCGCATTGAGGCGCGAGAGTGCAGGTATTATGCAACTTATTCAGGTCGAATGATCAAGAAGTACATAGGTGAGGAGGTGACCTTTAGGCTGACAAAAAGAGAGACAGTCAGCCTTGAGAAGATATGAAACAAAAGTATTCTGAAAAGAAAGAAAAGCTTTTATGAAGTCCTTGGGTTTTCAATGAAACAATTGAAAAAAACAAAAAGAAAACAAAATCATTGGGCAAGAGAGAGCTTGCACAGGCCCAAATTATTTTGAATGAGCAGAGTTTGGTGAAATCAGAGGAAAGAGACTTAAGTCCAGGTAGAGTGGATCAGAGACTTCGTAATCCCAAGACTTTGGGAGGATCACTGGAGTCCAGGATTTGGAAACCAGCCTGGGCAATACAGTAAGACCTTATCTCTACACACAAAAAATAATAATAAATAATAATTAAAAATTAGCCAGGCATGATGACATGTGCCTGTAGTCCTAGGTACTCTGGAGGCTGAGATGGGAGGATTGCTTGAGCCTGGGAGGCACAGTTTGCAGTGAGCCAAGATTGCGCCACCACACTCCAGCCTGGGTGACAGAACAAGACCCTGTCTTGAAAGAAAAGAAAAGAAAAGAAAAGAAAAGAAAAGAAAAGAAAAGAAAGAAAGAAAGAAAGGTGGTAAGAGACACAAGAGGTGAACAAGGATCAGACCTTGGACAACCTTGTATGCCAAGGTAAGTATTTTGACTTTATCTTGGCAATGGAAAGTTTTAAGTAAATGAGGGAATTGGCCAACCCAGAGATTCTTATTTAGCTGACCAGGAGCAGGGGCAGACGGGTATTTTATTAGAAGCTTCTCAGCGATTCTAGCACACAGCCAAGGTTGAGATCAATAGTCTCTATATTCCTGCAGGAGCAAACCTGCTTTACTCACATCCTTCACCTGCTCTGATCCTCCCAGTGGTGGCTCCTTCAAACAGAATATGGTGTAAATATATTGGCTTAGTAATCAAGTTCCTCCATGTCTGCCTTAGCCTAACTTTCCTGTCTTATGTCCACTCAACTTCCTAGACAAACTTTATAATGTAGATTAAGGGTGTGGGTTTTGACGTCACACAGAGCCAGACATGTTACTTTATCCACATTGTAGCATGGTAGTTATAGTTACCACTTATCATGTTTAGGAGATTTAATTTTATAATATCTGGAAAGCTCTTCACCTATTATTTAGTAAGCACTTCCTAAAAGTCTGCTCTTGTATTATTCCCTGATCCCCAAATAGAATTTTCCTAATTCTGCCCTTTGTCTGATGTTAAACCATATGAACACTTATCTATTCCCATCTACCTAAACAGAACCCACCCCTCCTTCAAGTTCCTGCTCAATACTACCCCAGGTAGTACTCATCTTTGGCTCCTTTGATCCCTTATAGTCATTATTGTGTATTTTGGAAAATACATACGTATTAATTTGAGAGAGCTCTTCTCTCAACTCTGCTTTTTAGAGTATTTCTTGGTTTTTGTTTTTGTTTTTGTTTTTGTTTTGCCTCGCACTAATAACTTTTATTTTACTCAAATTAGAGCAATAATCTTCCATACATATCTTCCCTGCCCAATTCAAAGAAAAAAGAATCCAAAATGATTAGTAAAGAAAAATATAAGACTTAACAGACCCTTTAAATTTGTTTTAAATATTTTGAATATTTAAAAAGTGTTTAAAGTTTGTAATTCCTAGTAGGAAAACATTATCTGAATGAATACCCTAATGGCAAACCACTGTAAAATGCTTCAGCTGCATTTGGGGGAGAGGGGTAGGGATTATCTTCAAAGCACCCCAGCTCTCTTGATGAGAAGGTCAGAGGCACACTGGTTTGTATTATTGCAACATCCATAAGGTGATCTAGGTTGCTTTTCCTTCAGCAAGGGCTTTATTTATCAGAAGGGCATTACGCTTGACCTCCAAATTTGGCTGACAATTTACTGATGAGATTCATAACCTTTGGGTTGCTCTGGTATTTTGACATATTTGCTAGGTTCTGAGCCACATCCTGGAAGGCCACCATAACTTCTGGATCCTGCATGGCTGCAAGAACCTCTGGATCACTAAGAATTTCACTGAATCCAGGCATTCCAGCCATTCCAGGCATGGCCCCTCCCATTCCAGGCATTCCTCCGGGAAAAATACCAGGCATTCCCCCAGGAAAGCCACCTGGAGAAGAGCCATACTGAGCTCCTGACTGTCGTCTGGCTTCTTCCTCCCTCTGGGCTCTCTCATGCTCTTCTCCAGCCTTCTTAACTGTTTCTATTATTTCTTTGATCTCTCGCTCTTCACGTTTTCGCTCATACTTTCTCCGATGTTCTGCAATTTTCTGTGCCCTAAGTTGAACTTCTTTCAGCATTGCACTGGCATCTTCATCATAATCCAATTTACAGGCAAGGGCAAGATCATGGGCTGCTTCTTCCCAGTGGCCTAGAAGTCTGTGTGCTTTCCCTCGCCACTTGTAAGGCTGAGCTGAATCAGGATTTATCTCAATGGCTCTGTCACAGTCTCAGATAGCGCATTTGGCTTCTGTAATTTGACGAAGCCACTGGCCCTCTTGGCATACAAAACAGCCAAGCAAGGATTCAGCTTGATGGCATCTGTGAATAAGTCAATGGCTTTCTGGAGCTCACCATCATTTAGGGCTTCAATAGCAGCCACTTTTTTATCATTTGCCTGATCCATCATCTCCTCCGTTATCTCTGCATTTTCATCTCCCATTTCTTGAGAAGAATCAGTGTCTGTTTCAATCACACCTTCTTTATCAATTTCTAGATCACTTTCCTCACTTGATGGTTCGTCTGCCTTTAAGTCTTCCTCCACCTTCTTACTATCAGGTTTTTCTTCCTTGGTATTTTCTTCTGATTTAGCTTTCTGAGTAGCAGGTGGTACTTTACCCACCATGCTCTCCACCCACTCTCTCAGGAAGCGCATTTCCTCGGTGTGCAGAACGCTCAGATCCTGCTTACACATTTTCACAAAGGTCCGAAGCTCACTTTGCGGGAGTCCATGGTAGAGAGGTGGTGGGCGCAGCTGGGGGACTACGGCCCTGTTCCAGGCCCAGGCGCTGGCTCCGCGTGACTGCGCAGAAGGGGGCCTAGAGTGTTTCTTTCTTGTCTGCCCAGGTGGAATGCATGCTTCCTTGGAGCATGTTCATTCATAACGCAGTGATTAAAAGCACAGATTCTTGTGCAGAATTCTGGCACCACTACTAACCTTGGACAAGATGCTTAACCTCTTTGTGCCTGTTTCTTAGTATGTTAAATGGGAATAGTAAGAGTACCCACCATGGTACTCATGGGCATGTGTAACTATCAAATGAATTAATCCATCTAATTTAATTAATCCCTTCGAGCCTCCAGAAGAGTGTCAGGGACACAGTAAGTCCTCACTGTTAACTAATGTTAACTGTGCCAGATACTGCTCTGTATCTTCCACTATTTTTATTCCAGGACTTTTGGGTAATGAGGCCCTAATATATGTGTGCATTTAAAATTCACTCCTATGAAATTGTATAGGTAAATATGCCAGAAATAAATTGTATGAATATTTGCACAAAAATGAGTCCTAAATGTTCAGCTAATAATGAGAAAAAGGCCGGGCATGGTGACTCATACCTGTAATCCCAGCACTTTGGGAGGCTGAGGCGGGTTGATCACTGAGGTCAGGAGTTCGAGACCAGCCTGGCCAACATGGCAAACCCTGTCTCTACAAAATATACAAAAATTAGCTAGGTGTGGTGGCACACACCTGTAATCTTAGCCACTCAGGAGCCTGAGGCGGGAGAATCGCTTGAAACCAGGAGGCAGTGAGCCGAGATCACGTCATTGCACTCCAACCTGGGCGACAGAGAAAGACTCCATCTCAAAATAATAATAATAATAAGAAGAAGAAGAATAAGAAGAAGAAAAATATATGTTTCTGACTAATTTGTAGTGGCACTTTTATTCTCATCTCCATCAAAAGTTCACATCCATGAACACTGTGGGTACATTATCAGAATTAACGGAATTCTAATAACTTTGACATTTGTACCTTTAGAAGCACTCAGGTTAATGTAGTTCTGTAAAAGTCTATAATTTTATGCTGTAGTACTGCACAAATTCTTTATCCTGAGTATTAGATTGCCATTATTTAAAGCTGAAAGAGTGACATCCTTGTGAAATGTTTCAGTCGAGATAATAAGCAGCACAGTGCCTTGCTCATAGTAGAGGTTTTCAAAAAGCCTTGTCAGCTTACATTTTATTTCAGCAGAAATCAGAAGTGGTCTTAGCTGGCTGAGGAAGTCTTTCTGCTTTAGTTTCATCTGTATGGAAACCACCTATTATAAGCCTTTTTTAGAGAAGCAGATGTGCGAATTATCAACTCCAACATAGGATCTTATTTGTAATAGGGACTTGGTAAATGTTTGCTACGTTGAATTGAACAAAATTAATCAGTTATGCCTCTTCCATCCTTCCCATGTGGCTGTCATCGGTTTTAAGGCATCTACCTAAGTCCACCTGTGTGCCGCATGCTGCAACCAAGAGAGCAGCTGGCAGAAGGCTCAGGGGCCATTCACTTACTTCCGTGTTCATCCATCCCCTTTGACCTGCCCGATGAAATTCTAGGTATCATGGATACACAGCAAAAAAAGTTCCTTCCATCTGGAGTTTACTCATGGAAGAGACTGACAGAAAACACGGAACAGAGAAATATATAATATAATGTCACTGGTTAGTGATGGAAAGAAAGTTAAGACCCAGGGGTGAAAATGGACACAAGCTGCCCTTTTAGATGGGGGGGGTCGAGGTGACTGAGGAGGGCATTTAAGCAGGCAGCCACCCTTGGAATTAACTGGAGGAAGAGTGCAGGGAGCCCCAAACACAGTCTCTAGGGATGTTGGAACAGCTAGGAGGCCTGTGGGGCATAAGAGGAAAGAGTAAGAGTGAGATCAGAGTGGGAAGAGGGTCCAGATGTCGTAAGTATCGTAGCTGGGTCCAGATAGCATAGACAGACTTTGGATTTTGTTCTGCGTGAGTAAGGGATTTCTGAACCGTACAATGATATGGTCAGGTTTAACTATTAAGATGCTCACTCAAGGCTGGCGTGATGGCTCATGCCTGTAGTCCCAGCACTTTGGGACGCCGAGGTAGGCAGATCACGAGGTCAGGAGTTCAAGACCAGCCTGCCTGACCAACATGGTGAAACCCCATCTCTACTAAAAATACAAAAAATTACTCGGGCATGGCGCCTGTAATCCCAGCTACTCAGGCTGAGGCAGGAAAATCGCTTGAATCCAGGAGGCAGAGGTTGCAGTGAGCCAAGATACTGCCAATGAACTCCAGCCTGGGCAACAGAGCAAGACTAGGTTTCCAAAAAAAAAAAAAAAAATTAGCCAAGTGTGGTGATGCGCACTTGTAGTCCCAGCTACTCAGGAGGCTGAGGCAGGAGAATCGCTTGAATCCAGGAGGCAGAGGTTGCTGTGAGCGAAGATCGTGCCACTGCGCTCCAGCCTGGGCAACAGAGCGAGACTAGGTCTTAAAAATAAGAATAAAAGCCGGGCGCGGTGGCTCAAGCCTGTAATCCCAGCACTTTGGGAGGCCGAGGCGGGTGGATCACGAGGTCAGGAGATCGAGACCATCCTGGCTAACACAGTGAAACCCCGTCTCTACTAAAAATACAAAAAACTAGCCGGGCGAGGTGGCGGGCGCCTGTAGTCCCAGCTACTCCGGAGGCTGAGGCAGGAGAATGGCGTAAAACCCGGGAGGCGGAGCTTGCAGTGAGCCGAGATCGCGCCACTGCACTCCAGCCTGGGTGACACAGCGAGACTCTGTCTCAAAGCATCCATATCTGACTTTCTCAGAAGTTTTTCTTACGAAAGTCTTACTTCCAGGAGTGATAATAAGAGTAATTTTTATGAGATAGCCATTTCACTTTCAAAGCTTCCTGAAATAAACTATCACGCATGATTTTTATCACAAACCTATAAATATAGGAAGAGCATGTAGTATCATCCATTCAGAAAAAGAAATGGAGGCATGAATTAAATAAGAAAAAGGATACTTGTGATGATGTAGCCAGTCCCTAGGAGGCACTACCTCACCAGTATGAGGGTCAACGTGCAGCATAATTAATTGGCTTGATATCTCAAATGACACAAAACATTTCCATTCAGAAATCCAGAGGAGGACCCAGGACCATAAAGGGTTAGATATATTCCTTGCTTAGAGGTATTCTGCATAGGGACTCGGCCTGAAACTAGAGGAGAGATGATGATGAACCTTCAGCTCATTCCAAACCTCTGTGAAGTGAACCTGCCAAGTTTGATCTGTCAGCACTTGTGATAATGAAATAATTTATGAGGGTCTGTGATGATAGAATTGAACATGATTTAAAAATCTTTCCTTACTACACAGAACAAAAATGCACTTTCAACTGAGAGATTTCAAATCAACAATCAAAATAAATGTATCCGTCTGATCTTTGGAATGAGTTACATGTAGCATAGTTGACTAACTACTAGGGACCAATTAGTATTCATTTGTAACACTGGAAGGACTTTCAGTTATTTTATTGAACACCTAAACACAACTGTATCTTGGAGAAGAAAACAATTCTGTTGATGAGGATGTGGGATTCTACTAAACCTGAATCATGTTTTAGAAAAAAAGTTGTCTTTCAAAATAGTAAGTATAGTGTACATATTGGTACAATTGAACTTCACAATGAAAATGACTGTTGGTCATCACCAAGTCTGGGGGGCTAATTGAAAGAAAGAAATTGATTTGGATGACCTTACACAGTCTTTCCTGTTTTAATAATTCTATGATGTATGCAAGTGGAATTTTCCTGGAGTCTCAAGGGTATTCTTTTTGTTTTTCCAAACTTTTTTATTGTACAACAGCAACCACTTCTACACACAGTTGATCTTATTAGTGTGGCATTTTCTTGCAAATTTGCCCAGAAAAGGGGCTGTTGTGATGTCTTCAGAGTTCATAATTTCTTGGTATCCACACTAAGTTTTGTATATATTTTTACCTGGTCAATTCTAGAAAGACCCGTCAACAAGATCAATTCCAAAAGAGTTGAAGCTGTAAGATTCTTCATCTGGAGTTAGTTAAGTTTTCTATAATGAGGTAGTGGAAAAAATAAGAGCTAATTCCAGCCAGAGGACACTCATTCAAAATAATAGAATCATCCGCTGGAAAGTGTTTGGGAGATCATCTCTATTTTCTGTTTCCAGGCAAGACATCATCTAAGCCATTTCAACTCCTCAAACTACTTGCAAAGTTTTGGAAGGCTCCAATGAAAGAGAACCACATTCTCTGCTCCCTTTCCATTGACAGCCTCATTATTGGGAAGAGCCTTTCATTTCTGGAAATCAGATAGCTCTACAGAAGACAGAAACCTACACCAGACTGATTTTGCCAAGAGGTCAAAAAAAAAAAAAAAGCTTGTCTACATATAAAATATGGCTTTAAGTCAAAGTTGATGAATTTAAAAAGATACTGAAATAGTATTGAAAAAGACTAACACTATTCCTACTTAGTATCTAAATGTTTCATTCAGATTTATATTATTTTTAAATAGGTTTTTATATTTTCAGTCAAATAATCCATGTTTATTATGGAAAATTACAAAAGGGAAAACAAAAGAAAAAAATCACTCATAATTCAACCTCCCAAGCATCTACTGTTAATAATCACTTTTGTATAAAACAATTTCCTCTCTATGAAAAAATCTCCATGAATGGTTTCTAAGGATGGGCTCATACTTTTTACAATTTTTTAACTTTTTGTACTCACTGGCCATTGCACCACCATCTTTCCATGTTTAAAAATAGATATCTACCAACACCTGTGAAAAGAAGGGAAGAAAATTTAAAAATGATAGATAGAAATGGATATCTATATGATAATTTTAATTAATTTTAAATTAAATATATTTGATGTTTCAGAAATCACTTTAGACTTCCAAGTCTGGTGAAACTAGGACAGCCTGCATACCCTTAACAACTTCTCCACTGAAACAACCAAAAAGCTATATAACATATTTAAACAGGTGCTTTCTAGATGCATGGTTAACCTAGTGAGAAAGTTTTTAAAAATCCATAAAGGTCAAAAATTAGTAAAAGTCTCCCGTGAATCCAGAAAGGTGCACACACACTCAGGCGTGCTTTTGTCCTGGGGCATCTGCAAAACCCTGGAGACTGAGTTTTGCTGTGACAGCCTCACAAGCTCAAGGCTAGGGCCTCCTAAAAAGGAATTTTTCCAGGAGATCCCTACAGAAAGCTGGCAACGTAAACAGTCATACCTTCCATGAAAGTGAGATCCAGAAATAAACCTGCTCTCAGAGCAAACAGTAAATAATGTATTTATTTCTTTTTAATCTCGGACCTGGATAAATAAATGAGGAGAGATTTCCTTCTGAGATGTACAGCCCTAACACAGCCTTCATCCAGGTTTGTAGCCTGAATTCATATGATGTGCGTGAATTTCAACAGCTCATGGCTAAGAATTATTTTAAATGGGTTCCAGGTTGATATTGGTCCTAAACACCTAGCAAAAGCAAATTCACTACTTTATAGAGGAGCTCACTTTAAACATAGGCCTTGAACAATTCCAAGTATAGTGTTCCAAGATATACAAATAACATGATGTTTTAAAAAATCACAAAACCACATAAGGAAGTAAGACACTATAAGCAATAGGCAATGGAAATAAAGCAAGTGGACAACAGACTCATATCTACAAAGACTTTAGATAAGAAGATTCATAAGCATGCAATAAGTTATGTTTAAAATATTTAAAGAAAAGAGAAAATTGAAAATATAAGTAAGAATAAAAGATTATTAAAATAACAGCATATCTGGAAGAAAAAAGGAAGTTTCTAGAAAAGAAAAACCTAGTACTTAAAAAAATAAAAGTTTAATGGATCTAGAGAATAGACAATAAATCCTATGATTTTACAAGTCAGAAAGATAGCAAGATATAAAATGAATATACAACAATCAATAGAATATCCATCATATAAAAACAAACAATGGAAGAGTGAATCCCATTTACAATAACAATTACAATAGAAATAGCCTTAAGAAATTTTTAAAATCTACATGAGGGGAAAGTTAACACTTCCAAAAACTTAACTTGTGAACTTAAACAAATACGCAGAGAATGACTCAATGTCATAAAAATGTCAGTTCTCCATAAGTTAATTTTCAGATTTAATAAAGTCCCATAAAAATGCCAAAAAGATTTGATTATCTTAAAATGAGATAATTTAATACTAAAATTTATATGAAAAAAATAAACATGCATGAATGGTCAGGAAAACACTGAAAAAAAAAAAAAAAAAGAGCCCTCAAGGGACAGGTGGAGGCAGAAATCTCTGTCATACTCAAATATACCAGAAAGCCATTATAATTACAAGATTATTGTACTAGTGCATGGACAGATTACTTAGTGGAATAGATTAGAAGGCACAAGTATATATGGAAGTATAATGCATGATAAAGTCGACGTCTCTAATTACTGAGGCCAAGATAGACTTTTAGTAAATGATGTTAGGTTAGGACAATTGAAAAGCCATATAGATGATAATATTGTATCCTCATAGTCCACATAAGAAAGAAAACCCCAATGGATAAGAAAACTCATTATAAAACTGAAGCCATGCAAGTATTAGAAGAAAACACAGATAAATACCTTTGAAATCTGGTGATGAAAGGCTTTCAAAATATGTCTAAAAATCTAGATACAATAAAAGATTCATGAACTCAACTCTATAAAAATTTTAAAAAATTTTAAAGAACTTTCAAATGACACAAAACTCTGTAAACAAAAACATAGACAAATGATGAACTGGGAGAAAATATTTTCAACACATATTGCAAATAAAGAACTAAAATCATTAATCTGTAAAGAACTTATAAACATCAAGATTAAAGAAGGACCAAAACCTTATAGATAAATGGGCAAAATACATGATGTAGACAATATACCCATGAAAAGATACAAAATGTTCCTAACACTTATGAAAAGATCTTCTATCTCATTCATAATTAAATCCAAATGAAAACGAGAAAAACATTTCACATCTATCAAAGTGGTCAAAATTAGTACATACAATGATATACTCTGTAGGGTAATGAGCACTCTTAATATATAGATGATGAGTGTGCAAAATGATGCAATCTCTGTGGATTGAAATTTGGCAATATCTAACAAAACTCCATACACATTTTATGCTTTGACCCAGCAACCCGACTTCTGGGAATTTGCCCTGAAGTTTACTTTCGACAATATGAAAATAAATATATACAATGTTATTTATTAAGACATTATTTGTAATTGCCAAAATACTGGAAACAACTCAAAAATTGGTATATAGAAAATTGACTGCATGAATGATATATCCTTGCAATACAATACTGTGCATCTTTTTTAAAACAATAAGGAAAACCTATATGAACTGATATAAAATGATTTCCACGATTTATTTATTTATTTTGAGACAGAGTCTCACTGTGTCACTCAGGCTGGAGTGCAGTGGCGTGATCTCAGCTCACTGAAACCTCCACCTCTCAGGTTCAAGCCATTCTCTTGCCTCAGCCTCTTGAGTAGCTGGGATTACAAGCACCAGCCACCATGCCCAGCTAATTTTTGCATTTTTAGTAGAGACGTGGTTTCACCATGTTGGCCAGGCTGGTCTCGAACTCCTGGCTTCAGGTGATCCGCCCACCTTGGCCTCCCAAAGTGCTAGGATTACAGGCATGAGCTACTGCATGTGGCCTGATTTATTTTTAAAGAAAATAAGCAAGATACAAAAGCCTGAATGGGAAAAGGTGTCGCTCTCTGAGATCGAAAATGCCAAAAGAGTCTAGAATAAGAGGGAAATTAAAAATGCTGTTTTGGGTCCAGAGTGGTGGCTCACGCCTGTAATCCCAGCGCTTTGGGAGACCAAGGTTGGTGAATCACCTGAGTTCAGGAGTTCAAGACCAGCCTGGCCAACATGGTGAAACCCTGTCTCTACTAGAAATACAAAATTAGTCAAACCTGGTGGCACATTCCTGTAATCTCAGCTACTTGGGAGACTGAGGCACGATAATCGCTTGAACTCAGGAGGTGGAGGTTGCAGTGAGCTGAGATCATGCCATTACATTCCAGCCTGAGAAACAAGAGCGAAACTTTGTCTCAACAGAAAAAACAAAAAAACTGTTTTGAACTAATTAAGCTTCAGATGCCTTTGAATTCTTAATTTTAGTATGATCTAATTTATTGATATTTTCCTTTATGGTTTACATTATTTGTATCTTGCACAAGAATTAAAATACACTTTAATTCTTTAAAGTGTATTTAAAGTAATGCCTATTAAAATAATGCATATTAAAATAATGCCTTCTAAAATTATTTTTTGTTTGTCTTTAATCTGAAACTAGTTTTAGTATGATGTGGCGATTAAATTTTACAATTATTTCTCCAAATTTATTTACTTAATACGTATACAGTATTTTATGTGTGTGGGCACCTTTCTGCATTATACAAATGGTAACATTAAATTTTCATAAATACATAGCGTGTTTATCCCTGTTTCACAGATGAGGGAATAGAATTTTGAGAGGTTAAGTAGCTTACCCAAGGTCACAAAGGAAGTAAGCAGTAGAGCCCAGGATTTTATCCCAGACACTTTGGCTCTGGAATCCATGCTCCTGGCCCCTAATGAATAGCCAATTGTTCCAGCCAATTGTTCTCCTATTTCTCACTGACTTGCAAGTGTGCCAATACCACGATTTTTACTGTGTAATATCTTGTTTCCCATAAAGTTCCACCACCTAATAACTTTAGCATCCAGTAATGATTCTTGCCTAAGTCAATTTTTACTATGTTTGGAATCCTTCTATATTCATTGCTTCGCATTCTACAGTAAGGAAGGCTATACTCTTAATATATATTTATCTATCTACCTCTAGATCCATGAATTTTTTATTTTTTTCAATGAACTATAATACATTACTATAATAATTTATTTTGATTCTCAAATTATTCCATATTTGGCCAGTGGAACCGCTTCAAACTGGCTCTGTGTCCGTTTTGACATGACCTCATCCATTTTTGAGCAGTTCTTTTACTTTCTGGAACAAGATGTCCCAGGCTTATCTTGTATTTTCCTTTTCTCAGTCCTGGAATCAGCTATTTCTCCAAAGTGGTTCCTTTCACTGGGGGAGAGTATCTAGAAACCAAGCTCTGAACACTCTTGTTGCCTCTAGGCTCTTTGCAGTTCGCTACTACAGGGCTTCTCTTATAACATTATTCTCTCTCCTTTCTCCACAATCAGAAACATAACTCCCCAAAACATCATTCTATTTCCTCCTTTGCTTGATCATACAACACACACAAGATAGTTTCAGAATTGCCACACTCATACCATTACCAATAATAAACTCACTAAATACAATTCAGGGTTTCTTAGTAGTTATTTTCTCTTTACATTAGTGATATTTAATCAGAGGATGAGGTAGAGAAGTTATTTGGATTATTCTCATTTTCCTTTAGGGTATGGATATATTATTCAGTAGAAATATGGTAATGTTTGTTTCTGTTTGTATTAAAATTTAGGTTTCATGTCCATCCATGTTGCTTTAATTTTGTGTTTTGATTATGCAAAACACTACGTAGTTTATGATAGTCAAAACTATGTGCTGCCACGTACACTGCCTCACACTGCCACTACTGGCACACACATGAATATGGATCCTGCTGCCACCACCCCAACAAAGCACTTTTGCTGGCACGCTCCCCCACCCCATTGGAGTGTGGTTGCCAGCAAATCAGGAACACTCCTCAGCCCCTCCAATGCAGCAGGCACTTAACCTTGAGGGGCAAGAGAGCAAACCTGTGGGGCAGGTCTTAGCCCCGCAAGGTTAGAGCACACAGCCCAGGAGTGCTGAACTGAGCCTTGACTCCCTAAAATCATCCAGAAACAAGGCCAGTCAACTAAACCCAACTTATACCACAGTCAAACTCTGAAGGACATCAAAGAATATAAAAGTAAGCCCATAAAATAAAAAACCCATCCAAAGGAAAGCAACTTCAAAGACTATCCACAGAGATAAGAAAGAACCAGTACAAGAACTATGGCAACTCAAAAAGCCACAGTATCTTCTTACCTTGAAATGACCATACTAGCTCCCCAGCAAAGGTTCTTAACCAGGCTGAAATGGCTAAAGTGGCAGACACAGAATTCAGACACTGAAGAGCAATGAAGATCATCAAGATTCAGAAGAAAATCAAAACCCAATCTAAGGAATCTAAGAAATCCAATAAAATGATACAAGAGTTGAAATATGAAATAGTCATTTTAAGAAATAACCAAACTGGCCAGGCATGGAGGCTCATGCACGTAATCCCAGCACTTTGGGAGGCCAAGGCAGGTTGATCACTTGAGGTCAGGAGTTCGAGACCAGCCTGGCCAACATGGTGAAACCTCATCTCTACTAAAAATGCGAAAATTAGTGGGGTGTGGTGGCACACAACTGTAATCCCAGCTACTTGGGAGGCTGAGGAAGAACTGCTTGAACCGGGAGGCAGAGGTTGCAGTGAGCCAAGATCACAACATTGCACTCCAGCTTGGGCAACAGAGACAAAAAAAAAAGAAGGAAGGAAGGAATGAAGGAAGAAAGGAAGGAAGAAAGGAAGGAAGGAAGGAAGGAAGGAAGGAAGGAAGGAAGGAAGGAAGGAAGGAAGGGAAAGATCCAAATTGAGCTGAAAAAACACTTAATACAAGAATTTCATAATACAATCAGAAGTATTAACAACAAAATGGACCAAGCTAAGGAAAGAATCTCAAAACTAGAAGACCAGTTCTTTGAATCAATTCAGAAAGACGAAAATAAAGAGAAAAAAATTTAAGAGAATGAACAAAACCTCTGAGATATATGGGATTATGTAAAGAGACCAAACCTGTGACTCATTGTCATCCCTGAAACAGAGGGAGAGACAGCAAGCAACTTAGAAAACATATTTAAGGATATTGTCCACAAAAATGTCCCCAACCTCACTAGAGAGGTTGACATTCAAATTTAGGAAATTCAGAGATCCCCTGCGAGATACTAAATAAGACACCTATCCCCAAGATACACAGTCATCAGATTCTCCAAAGTCAATGTAAGAGAAAAAAATCTTAAAGGCAGCCAAAGAGAAGGGGCAGGCCACCTACGAGGGGAACCCATCAGGTTAACAGCAGACCTTTCAGCAGAAGCCCTACAAGCCAGAAGAAATTAGGGGCCTATATTCAGCAGTCTTAAAGAATATAAAATCCAACCAGAAATTTAATATCCAGCCAAACTAAGTTGATAAATGAAGGAGAAATAAAATCCTTTTTAGACAAGTAAATGCTAAGGGAAATTGTTACCACCAGACCTGTCTTACAAGAGACCTAGGAAGTACTAAACATGGAAATAAAAAAACATTTCCAGTCACCACAAAAACACACTTAAGTACACAGATCCTTGACACTGTAAAGCAGCTACACAATCAAGTCTGCATAACAGCCAGCTAACAACATGACAACAGGTTCAAATCCACATATATCAGTATTAACCTTGAGTGTAAACAGGGTAAACATCTCACTAACGGCACAGAGTGGCAAATTGGATAAAGAAGAAAGACTCAACTCTATGCTGTCTTCAAGAGACTCATCTCACGTGCAATGACACCCACAGGCTCAAAGTAAAGCATTGGAGAAAAATCTACCAAGCAAATGGAGCACAAAAAAGAACAGGGTTACTCGGGAGGCGGAGCTTGCAGTGAGCTGAATCTGGCCACTGCACTCCAGCCTGGGCGACAGAGCGAGACTCCGTCTCAAAAAAAAAGAAAAAAAAAAGAACAGGGTTATTATTCTAATTTCAGACAAAACAGACTTCAAACCAGGAATAATCAAAAAAGACAAAGAAGGATACTATATAAGGTATCCAATTCAACAAGAAAACTTAACTTTCCTAAATATATATGCACCCAACACAGGAGCACCCAGTTCATAAAGCAAGCTCTTGGAGTGCTACAAAGAGACTTAGATAACCACACAATAACAGTGGGCCACTTCAACACTCCACTGACAGTATTAGACCAATCATTGAGGCAGAAAACTAACAAAAAAAGATATTCAAGACCCAAACTTAACGTCTACAGAACACTCCACCCAACAACAACAGAATATACATTCCTCTCATTCTTATATGGCAAATACCCTAAAGTTGACCACATGCTCTGCATAAAATAGTTCTGAACAAATTCCAAAAAACCAAAATCATACAAACCACACTCTCACAGCACAATAAAAATAAAAATCAATGCTAAGAAAACTTCTCAAAACCATACAATTACATGGAAGTTAACCTGCTCCTAATGACTTCTGGGTAAACAATAAAATCAAAGCAGAAATCAAGAAATTCTTTGACAGTCAAAACTATGTGCTGTCATGCACACTCTAGAAGAAATCTAAACTAAATGGATAAATTCCTGGAAACATACAACTTGCCAAGGTTCAACCAGGAAGAAATTGAAACTTTGAACAGACCAATAATGAGTTCCAACATTTTCAAACAAATGAAAACAAAGATACATCATACCAGAATCTCTGGAACACAGCTAAGGCAGTGTTAAGAGGAAAGTTTACAGTGCTAAATGCCCACATCAAAAAGTTGGAAAGACCTCAGATTAACAAATTAATATCACACCTAGAGGAGCTAGAGGAACAAAAGCAAACCAACCCCAAAAGTAGCAGAAAACAAGAAATGACCAAAATCAAAGCTGAACTGAATGAAATTGAGATGCAAAGAAAACATACAAAAGGTAAATGAAACAAAAAATTGGTTCTCTGAAAGAATAGATAAAAGTGATCGACTTCTAGTGAGGCTAACAAACAAAAAAGAGAGAAGATCCAAACAAACACAATCATAAATGACAAAGGGTTATTACCACTAATCCAACAGAAATACAAAAAAAAAAAAACCCTCAAAGACCATTATAAACACCTCTATGCACATAGATGAGAAAATCTGGAAGACATGGATAAATTCCTGGAAACACACAACTTCCCAAGATTGAACCAGGAAAAAATTTAAACCCTGAACAGACCAATAACAAATTCCAAAATTGATTCAGTAATAAAAAGCTTACCAACCAGTAAAAGCCCTGGTCCAGATGGATACAGCCAAATTCTACTAGACATTTAAAGAAGAGCTGGTACCAGTCCTACTGAAACTATTCCAAAAAATTAAGGAGGAAGGACTCCTCCCTAACTCATTTTATGAGGCCAGTATCATCCTGATACCAAAACCTGGCAGAGACACAAGAAAAGAAAATTCCTGGCCATTATCCCTGACGAATATAGATGCACAAATCAGGAACAAAATCCTAGCAAACTAAATTCACTAGCACATCAAAAAGCTAGACCACCTCAATCAAGTAAGCTTTATCTCTTGGGTGCAAGGTTACTTCAACATACGCAAATCAATAAATGTAATTCATTACATAAACAGAAGTTAAAACAAAAACCACATGATTATCGCAGTAGACGCAGAAAAGGCTTTCAATAAAATTCAATATCACTTCACGTTAAAAACCTTCAACAACTAGGCATTGAAGAAACACATCTCAAAATAATAAAAGCCATTTGTGACAAATCCACAACCAACATCAAACTGAGTGGGCAAAAGCCGGAAGAATTTCCCCTGAAAACTGGAACACGACAATGATGCCCACTCTTCCCACTCCTGTTAAACATAGCACCAGAAGTCCCAGCCAAGGCAGTCAGGCAAAAGAAACAAATAAAAGGCATCCAAACAGGAAGAGGCAGTCAAACTATCTCTCTTCACAGATAATATTTTATATCCGGAAAACTCCCATAGTCTCTACCCAAAAGCTCCTAGATCTGATAAACAACTTCAGCAAAGTTTCAGGATACAAAATCAATGCACAAAAATTAGTAACCTTTCTACACACCAACAACATCCAAGCTCAGAGCCAAGCCAAGAACACAATCCCAGTCCCAATAGCCAAAAAAAAAACCAAAAAACAAAAAACAAAAAACAAAAACCTAGGAATACAACTAACCAGCGACGTAAAAGACCTCTACAACACCAGTTACAAAATATTGCTGAAAGAAATCAGAGATGACACAAACAAATGGAAAAACATTCTATGCTCATGAATAGGAAGAATCAATATTGTTTAATGACCACACTGCCCAAAGTAATGTATAGATTCAATGCTATTCCTATCGAACTACCAATATTTTTCACAGAATTTGAAAAAGCTATCTTAAAATTAATATGGAACCAAAAAAGAGCCTGAATAGCCAATAAATCCTAAGCAAAAAGAACAAAACTGGAGGCATCACACTACCTGAATTCCAACTATGCTACAATGCTACAGCAACCAAAACAGCATGGTACTGGTACAAAAACAGAAACACTGACCAGTGGAACAGGTTAGAGAACCCAGAAATAAAGTCTCATACCTACAGCCATCTGATCTTCAACAAAGTAAACAAAAACAAGCAATGGGGAAAGAACTCCCTATTCAATAAATGCTGCTGTGATAGCTGGCTAGCCATATGCAAAGACTGAAATTGGACCCGTACCTTTCACCATATACAAAAACCAACTCAAGATGGATTAAAGACTTAAGTGTAAAACCTAAAACTACAAAAACCCTAGAAGAAAACCTAGGAAATACCATTCTGCACATAGGACCTGACAAAAATTTCATGACAAAGACTCCAAAAGCAATTGTAACCACAACTAAAATTGACAAATGGGACCTAATTAAAGAACTTCTGCACAGTGAAAGGAACTATCAACAGAGTAACAGACAAGCTGCAGGATGGGAAAACTATTTGCAAACTCTGCATCCAAGAGGTCTAATATCCAGAATCTATATGGGATTTAAACAAAGTAACAAGCAAAAAGCAACCCCATTTAAAAATGGACAAAGGACATGAATAGACACTTCTCAAAAAAAGACATATAAGCAACCAACAAGCAAATGAAAAAATGTTCAACATCATTAATCAATGCAAATCAAAATCACAATGAACTACTATCTCACACCAGTCACAATGGATATCATTAAAAAGTCAAAAAATAACAGAGGTTGGCAGGGTTGCAGAGAAAAGGGAATGCTTATACACCGTTGGTGGGAATGAAAATTGGTTCAGCCACTGTGGAAAGCAGTTTGGAGATTCCTCAAAGAACTTAAAACAGAACTACAATTTGACCAGCAATCCCATTACTGGGTATACACCCAAACAAAAATAAAATAAATATCTGCCTTAAAGACACAAGCACACACATGTTAATCACAGTACTATTCACAATAGCAAAGATATGGAATCCATCTAAATACCCATCAATGGTGGATTGGAGAAAGAAAATGTGGTACATATACACCATGGAATATTACACAGCCACAAAAAAAGAACAAAATCCTGTCATTTGCAGCAACATGGTTGGAGCTGGAGGCCATTATCCTAAGAAAATTAATGCAGGAATAGAAAAGCAAATACATGTTCTCACTTTTAAGTGGGAGCTAAACATTGAATACACACAGACACGAAGAAGGGAACAATAGTCACTGGGGCCTAGCTGGAGACGGAGAGGAGGAGGAGGGTGAGGATTGAAAAACTACCTATTGGGTACTTCACTTATTACCTGAGTGATAAAATAATCTGCATACCAAATTCTTGTGAAAATCTACCCGTGTAACAAACCTGCACATGTACGCCTTAAACCTAAAATAAAAGTTGGAAAGGAAAAAAAAAGGGGGGGGGCGCTTTCTTTAAATTTATTTATTATTTATTTATTTATTTATTTATTTATTTTGAGACAAAGTCTCACTCTGTTGCCCAGACTGGAGTACAGTGGCGTGATCTCGGCTCACAGCAACCTCCACCTCCCAGGCTCATGTGATTCTCCTGCCTCAGCCCCCCAAGTAGCTGGGATCATCAGCATACGCCACCACGCCCTGCTAATTTTTGTATTTTTAGTAGAGATGGGGGTTCACCATGTTAGCCAGGCTGGTCTGGAACTCCTGACCACAAGTGATCCACCTACCTTGGCCTCCCAAAGTGCTGGGATTACAGGTGTGGGCCACCACTCCCTGCCAGAGAAAAAAAAAAAAAAAAAAGAAGAAAAAAAATTAAGAGAAACTATAATAAAAGGTATATTTGAGAAGTCACACCCTCCCCTATTACTCTCACAGTTCTTCTCTATGGCTAAGCAATTTCCTCGTTTCTGGTTATTCTTAGTGTTTGTGAGGAATTTTTGTTTTTTTGGTTTTTTTTTTTTTTTTTTTTTGCAAAAAGAAAAATGTAAGTATGCAGAAACACACACACACTCATGCACACGCACACACACGCACCTATCACCTATTGTTATTTTTTCCTACTCTCATAGAAAAGTTAGCACTATTGTATATTTAGGGATCATCCTCAATGCCTCAGTCTCTGTTGAATTCCATAGTCCTATTAATCACCAAGACCTTCCAACATCCTCTCTTGCTTACTCTACCAATCTATTTTCTTTTTCTTTTTTTTTTTCCAAGATGGAGTCTCACCCTGTTGCCCAGGCTGGAGTGGAGTGGCGTTGATTTCAGCTCACTGCAACCTCCACCTCCCTGGTTTAAGCAATCCCCCTGCCTCAGCCTCCTGAGTAGCTGGGATTACGGACACACGCCACCACGCCTGGCTAATTTTTTTGTATTTTTAGCAGAGATGGGGTTTCACCATGTTGGGCAGACTGGTCTCAAACTCCTGATCTCAGGCAATCCACCCACCTCAGCCTCCCAAAGTGCTGGGATGATAGGTGTGAGCCACCACACCTGGCCTCTACCAGTCCATTTTCTATATTGAAGTGAAAGTAAACTTTTCAAAATGTCAGTCCAAACAGGTTACCCTCTACCTCTCCTTCAGTAGTTTCCTGTTACTGTTAGGATAAAGTCAAACATTCTTAATATGGCCTAAAAGATTGCTTTTCCTACTTTGTAACTTTTCCTTGCTCCAATGTTGCCCTTTTAATGATACCTCTTAGAAGACAAGCTCCCTTGACTCTCTTGCCATTAGTCATGTTTAAGCACAGGAAAAGCTAATTCCTCTATGATTCCTGGTTGTGCTTATACTTGTAAACACCCATACCAATAAACTTCAGTTCATAATATTTGTATCTAAGATTTATCAAGTTTATCCCATGAACTCATTTTAATCATATAGCAGATAGATAAAAATATTTGTATTTTGGAGAATAACCAGACATGGTCTTTTATCAAATAATTCTTCAGCAAATGGAGATATTACAGAGTAAACCAGAACAGCAGTGCTGTGAGTCTTGTCACATCTCCAGGCTGCCTATGAAGGTTGGAGAGGAGAGGAGAGACTGGGAATGTGTATGGAAACTGAAGAGAAGACCTTTGGAATACGTGTACTATTTGACTCAGAAAATAGAGTTATGATACTTACTTCTAGAATTATCCTAAGGAATTAGCATGGTTATTTTTGAAATTTAAGAGACAAGGATAATCATAACAGCAAAACAAAATGGACAAAGTATGTGTTATATGTGTTAAGAAGGTCTGGAAGAATATAGACCAAGGAATAAATCATAATTTCCTCTGTGTGATGAGGTGATAGTCATATGAATTTTATTCTTTTTTGTTTCTCTTTATTGCTAATGTTGTCTACAATTATTTTACCTTGCTTTGATCATTTTTGGAGGTAATTTTTATTTTAAAAAATTGTGTTGGAGTCTTTACTGAGTTTGATAGCATTTTAAAATGTTCTCTGCTCCAGGAATAGAAGTTAAAATTCCAGAGAGGAAGCAGCTAGTTGCAAAGGAGAGAAATGGAGAAACGCTGAGGGGAAGTAAAGTTCCCTCCCCATCCTCAGCCCATCTATTCTGAAATTTAGCCAGGTCTTCTCTAGCCCACACTTCTGCCATGAAATGACTCCCACTGCGTCACACACACACCTGCAAGAGGCGGATTGAATTGATGTTTAGGCAGCAAGCCTAGGAAAAAGTGGAGGGTCCTTGCCAAAAACGAATTCAAATTCCTTCTGAGTTTAATTGTTTTCCATTTCACCATGCCTAGATTTCCTCCTTGTCTTCTCCATCCCAAGAATCTTCCTGAAGCTTGGGTACTTAGTCAGGTCTCAGGTGTGAACCATCTGGAAAGAAATCCTTTTGAGAATAAACATTTTCTGTGCCAAAAATGTGTCTGAGTCAAGTGTTAGCTCTGAGCCCTCAACAACCTTAAGATTTCCCCCAGGTGTTGAGAGAATGAGAAAACCGCCATAATGGACGATATGGGAGAATCAGGTGGGAAGGTCAGTGGGGTCCAGCCCGTCACAGGTAGAAGCATGATTGGAGCACAGCCTCCAAGAGATGCATTTCCATGATGTTTTCTAAGCATTAAGAGACATGGGTTTCCTTAAGACAAGAAAATATGGGACCGGGCACCGTGGCTCAGGCCGGTAATCCCAGCACTTTGGGAGGCCGAGGCGGGTGGATAACTTGAGATTAAGAGTTCGAGACCAGCCTGGATAAAATGGTGAAACCCCGTCTCTACTAAAAATATAAAAATTAGCTGGGCATGGCGCATGTAATCCCAGCTACTCAGGAGGCTGAGGCAGGAGAATTGCTTGAACCCGGGAGGTGGAGGTGGCAGTGAGCCAAGATGGCCTAATAGCACTCCAGCCTGGGTGACAGAGAGAGACTCCGTCTGAAAAACAACAACAACAACAAAAAACCAGGAGAGCTTCTAACCCTTTTCCAGAAGACTCTCTCATTGGTGGGTAGCTGATGAGTAAACAGACTCGACTTAGACTCAAAAGAAAATTATGGCTGGGGCCGGGCACAGTGGCCCACACCTGTAATCCCAGCACTTTGGGAGACCAAGGCAGGCGGATAACTTGAGGCCAGGAGTTCCAGACCAGCCTGGCCAACATGGTGAATCCCCATTTCTACTAAAAAATACAAAAATTAGCCGGGTGTGGTGGCGCACACCTGTAATCCCAGCTATTCAGGTGACTGAGGCAGGAGAATTGCTCAAACCCAGGAGGCAGAGGTTGCAGTGAGCCAAGATAGGGCCACTGTAGTTCAGCCTGGGTGACCGTGTGAAACCTCGAGAGAAAAAAGAAAAGAAAAAGGAAAAGAAAAAGAAGAAGAAAAAGAAAAAGAAAAGGAAAAGGAAAGAAAAGAAAAAGAAAAGAAGGAAGGGAAAGAGAGAGAAAGAGAGAGAGGAAGGAAGGAAGGAAGGAAAGGAAAGAAAGGAAGGAAGGAAGGAAGGAAGGGAGGAAGGAAGGAATTATGGTTGGGTAGGTATTTCAACGTAGATGTCTATGACTCCAAAAATATGTTTTCTTTTTGTTTTATAAACCTTGTGATATTGTCAGCAACTGTATCAGTGTTTTTAAAACTCTTTTCTACCACAATAAAGAGATTTACATCATAACCCTAGCATACACTCACATATACTCTAAAACACATTTACAAAGAAAATCTTCCCAAAACAACATACACCTTTCCTAAATGCAGATGGATCATTACTATTCTGTCCTATTTCTACTTTTTATCATGCTGGTTTCAACCCACTCTGGTTTCAAGAGTAGGCTGGTTTCAACCTGTGAAATATGTTTCACAACCCATTAATAGATCCAAACCTACCTACATTATTTATATAAGTTGCTTTAAGTGGTTTTTTTTTTCTGAAATTAGCTTTTAAATTTTCATGGATTTATTTTTTACATAAAATTATATTTTGGCCAACATTTTCCAATACTATTATTATCACTACTTATGGGCAAGAGAGGTGTTCTGTGTTTGTCCATGTACATTATTAGTAAGCTTCTTATTCAGACAAAACCTTCTCAACCTTCTGTTATTAAATATTCTGTCTTTAACTGCTTGTGTAGAATCTTTATTGTATGCTATCACAGCCATTGCATTTCTGAGTCATAATATTTTGAAGCAGGGGAGAAGCTAGTTCTCCAAGGAATGCTATATAAAGTCAGTCTGAAAATAGCATGTTTCTATTTTTTACAAGTATCCAGAAATTGTCCATTCTTCTTTGAATAATACGCATGTTTCTAAAGATAAAGCATTGCAGTGATTGTATGAACTTAAGGAAGACATCTCTGAGTGACTGCTTCCTCACCTGCAAGATCATACAATCTCCTAGGGCTATTGGGAGCTTTATAGGAAATAATCCAGAGAAAGGGTGTGGCTCAGCACCAGGCACAACATAAGTTCATTTTGAGACATGACTATTATTATTATTATTATTACTATTAATGAATCCCTTGTGTTAGACTAAGTCCTCTAGAAAACAGAGGCTGAAAGAAGAATTAAGATCCTAAAACTGTTTTGGGAAAGTGAGAACCTAGAGCAGTGAGAGTGGAAGAAAAGAGGAGAAAAGGCAAAGAAAGATGCAAAGCAACACAAGAAGATGTATTCCATGCTCTCTGCTGTTTATTTCATGACACGTTGCAAAGGAACAAAGCAAGTTTGCCTTGCACACAGAACCTCTCTAGAAGGGTTGCCAGGAGGAACTGCATCTCGGAGTAGCTTATGGAAGATACAATGGTGAGGAAATCTACTCACTCTACTACTCTATCTCCCTCTTTTTTTCCCCATTGGTTATGTTTCACTCTGTAAGAAGCTAACTCCTCTGTACTTCTGTGTTGTCCTGTCTAACCCAGTTGCTGTTGCTGAGGAAGTCAGATCCCTGCTGGATGAGTCTGTTTGTGTTACTATAATGGAATAGCTGAGACCGGGCAATTTATAAAGAAAAAAATGTTTATTTTGGCTTACGGTTCTGCAGGCTGTACAGGTAGCATGGCGCTAGCATCTGCTTCTGGTGAGGGTCTCAGGAAGCTTGCAATCATGGTGGAAGGTGAAAGGGGAACCAGCGTGTCACATGGCAAGAGAGAGAGCAAGAGACAGGGAGGAGTTGCCAGGCTCTCTTAAACAATCTGATCTCACATGAACTCATGGAGTGAGAACTCACCTCATTACTGCAAGGACTGCACCAGGACATTCATGAGGAATCTGCTCCCATGATCCAAACACATCTCACCAGGCTCCCCTCCAACACTGGATGTCACATTTCAACATGAGATTTGGAGGGGATAAAATATCCAAACCATATCACCTGCCCTGTTTTGTGGTGTCTCATCCCAGTCTTAAAATGGAAAACCAGCCCGTCTGAGGTGAGGTACCACTAGGAGAGAGAAAATTAGAGGCAACTGAGGATAGTATGTAAGCAAGCGTGAAAGGTCTGAGGCTCAGTGCACTTCAAGTGTTCTCACTGGACTCCTCTCAACCCTTCGTTCATGACACTCTGCTATCATTGTTCCGTACATGTTCAGATTTTTTTTTTTTTTTTTTTTTTTTGAGGTGGAGTCTTGCTCTGTCACCCAGCCTGGAGTGCAGTGGTGTAACCTCAGCTCACTGCAACCTCCTCCTCCTCCTGGGTTCAAGCGATTCTCCCACCGCAACCTCTAGAGCAGCTGGGATTACAGGTATGTGCTACAACACCTGGCTAATTTTGTATTTTTAGTAGAGATGGGGTTTCACCATCTTGGTCAGGCTGGTCTCAAACTCCTGACCTCAAGTGATCCACCCACCTCAGCCTCCCAAAATGTTGGGATTACAGGTGTGAGCCACCATGCCCGGCCTCATTTTTTCTTACTATGATGCAATAGGATAAAATGATATCTGTGAACCTATCACCAAGCTGAGAACTAGAATACTGATAATAAATTACAAATATATTATCTACACACGTGGGTATGTACATAAATATATATACACGTATACACAAATACATATATATGCTGTAATTTAGCTTTAGTTGTTTTGAATTTGTTTTTTAATTCAATATTAAAGGATTTATTCATATTGATACATGTAGTTATAATTGATTTTCAAAGATACATAGCATTATTTGTGAGACTGAATTGCATCTATGTTCTCATTAGCTAAGCAATGGGTTTTCAGATTGTTGTCCTTTTTTTTTTTCTTATGAATAGTGATGCCGGTACAGGAATGGGAATGTTGGCTCATAGGGGTTAGGAACACATTCAACCTCATGAGATACTGCCAAACTCCTTTCCAATGTGATTGTGCCAATTTACTCTTCCTCCAGCAAATTTATAAGAGATGTAAGAGATTTTGATGATTACATCTTTCTAAAGCTCGGTTTTGTTGGGCTTCTTAAAAATTGCCAATTATAATGAAATAAATACTACTAAATGAAATTAAAGAAATGTATCTCGGTCTCACAGTGGAATGCTACATATTATTAAAAATCAATTATATATGTAATCAAATATATTTACATACATAATGAATAGGTGTAAAATGCTGTTATCATTAAGACATACTAAAATGGCCTTATGCGGCCCAGCAGAGATAGAACTCTTGGACTTGGAATGAATGGACAAGGAAATAAATTCCTTTGTGATAACAACAATAACAGTAGCTAACAGTTACTGGCTGCCTGATACAGCCAGGTATTCTAATTTTATATATAAGGTTAAAGTAAATACGTGAGAAATATTTTTGTTAGACTTATTTTACAAAAAACAAACAAAACAAAACAAAAAAAACCCTAGGGTTCAGAAAGCTTAACGTGCTTGAGCAAGAGCTTAAAGCTACTTCATGTTAGGAATTAGAGTTCAAAACCAGGTCAGTCTAGCTCGACACGCACAATGACAAGAGCACGTATGACAGTCTGAATCATGTAAAGGTTTCTTAGGGGCCAGGGAGTTAGATGTCTGGGCAAGGCATCTATAAATTTCTGCCAGCCCTGTAGGATTTCACTATCGAAGGAGAGAGCAGAGGAAAGGAACAAGTTATACCGCTAGGTCAGAAAAATAATTTTTAAAAAGAATGTTTTTATGTTTATGTTTTCTTTAACTTCTATTATCTTCAGTTCTAAGACAGTGTTTTTAAAATGTCAACCTCTTAATCCCTCAATTTTGGCCAATGAATTCTGAGTGGAAGTAAACATGTGTTATTTCTGAGTCTGGACAGTGTGAGAGACCAGGTCAGTCAAGTCCACAGAAGTGCCTGTGATGATGGGAATGTTCCAGAATCCACGCTACAAAATATAGTAGCCAGTAGCCACATGTGGAAAAAACTATCAAGCACTTGAAATGCAGCTTGTGCAATGAAGGGACTGAAATTTCCATTTTATTTTAATTACTTTTGAATCAAATCTAAGTAACTGCAGGTGGCTCCAGGCTGTGTAAAGCACAGTCCAGTTCTAGGGTTTTCTTTCTGTTGTGATGACCAATGTGGCTCCATCTAGCAGTTGGTCCATCAGCCTGAGAAGGGGCGACACAGAACAGCGCTTCCCAGCTGATGGTCGATTTGAATGTGTGTTAAAAAGAAATAAGCTTCTGTTGTTTTAAACCACTGAGATTATTTTCCTGCAGTAAAACTTAGCCTATCCTACGAGAGACAGGAGTAACTAGATGAGAGCTTTAATGGAAGGGTTGGAACTGAGTTTCCATTGCCCACTGTGGTGCAGGCATCGGTGGCCATGTGTTCCATGCACAGACACGGCCCTTCTAATGGCACCCTCCTGACACCTGCACTGTGGCCTCTCCAGGCCGGGGCACTACCCTAAAGAGTGAGAATAAACCACCTAGTGTTGGGTATCATGTAACCTAATTTGAATTTCTGCACCACCACTTAGTAACTGTGTAAGCTTGGGAAAATTACAAAAGCCTTTGAGCACTAGTTTCGGGGTCTCTTAAACAGCCATAATGGTAGTCCTTAATTTATAGGATTCTCATGAAGACTAGTTAAGAGAATGTTTATAAATTGGATGACACATAGTAAGCGTTCATAGAAAGATCAGCTACCTCTTATTCTTACATTGTTATTCTCATTACATTCATGGAAGTGCAGAGGTGCAAGAGCACACACATAATGGGGAGTCTGCACACATGTCTTCAGTCTCAAATTCTGACACTCATGAGCTGTCTGACCCTAAACTATCTAGTTTCTTTCAGATTACTCATTTCCAAAATGGATAATAAAATACTAAAGTGAAGGCCAGGCATGGTGGGTCACGCCTGTAATCCCAGCACTTTGGGAAGCCAAGGCGAGTGGATCGCCTGAGCTCAGGAATTTGAGATCACTCTGGGCAACATGGTGAAACCTGGTCTCTACCAAAATACAAAAACCTAGCCGGGTGTAGTGGTGTGCACCTGTAGTCCCAGCTACTCGAGAGGCTAAGGCACAAGAATCTCTTAAGCATGGGAGGCAGAAGTTGCAGTGAGCCAAGATCACACCACTGCACTCCAACTGGGCTACAGAGTGAGATGCTCAAAAACGAAAACAAAAACAAAACTAAAGTGGACTTGCTATGAGGGTTAAATGAGAGAGTGCCTTGAGGTGCCTGGTACATTACATAGCAGATGTTCAGCATGGACTCCTTTTATGTCCAAGCTGCTGCCTTTCCTATCTTACCCTCCTCTCTGCAACATATTTACCATTCTCTCTTTCTCTCTCTTTCTCTGTCTCACACACACACACACACACACACACACACACACACACACACACACACCTGTATATCCTTCCCATTATCTTACTTAACCTGGCCATAAACAACTGGACAGTTTCTGGCTACAATAATAATGCTTAAACCATTCCAAACCCACTGCATCCTGCCATATGTCAAAGGAATTGACTAAGGTAAGCAGTGGTGCAGCTGGCAGTACACTAGGGCCACCATGTAGCCAGCCCTGAAGAGACAGTAAAGATGTCTCTTGAATTTCTAAGCTTATAAGGTGGAGAAAATGTCACGACTAATATTCCAGGAAGCAGGAAAGATGTGACCTTTCCTCACCCATCATAAGGATCAAAGCTGACACGCCATAACAAAGGACAGGTTAACAAGAGAAAAGCATAACAAATTTATTTAATCAAAGTTATCCATGACATAAGAGCCCTCAGAAATGAAGACCCAAAGACCCAGAGAAAATGGTTCATTTTTATCCTTAGATTTAGTAAAGTGTAGACAGTCATGTGGAAATGTGATTGGACAAAATGGGTATGATCTAATAGTAATAGACTGGCAGAGAGTTAACCCAACAAGGCCTGTCTGTTCAGATTCTTGTTGGCCTCTCTGTGTAGCACTTCTTCCTCCTGGTATAGGACAGAAGCCCTCCAGAAGGAGGGTCTTACGATCTACTATCAGACAAGGTAGGTCAGAGAATTTCTTATGGCCAGCTCCTACACAGAAGGCAGGGGAAGGTTACAGTAATATAGCTGGTTTCTATAACCTGCCCTGGGGAAGAATAATTCTAATTTCTCTCTCTCTCATTTTTTTTTTCTTTTTTGAGATGGAGTCTTGCTCCTGTCACCCAGGCTGGAGTGCAGTGGCACAATCTTGGCTCACTGCAATCTCTGCCTCCTGGGTTCAAGCAATTCTTGTGCCTCAGCCTCCCAAGTAGCTGGGATTACAGGTGTGCACCACCACGCCCAGCTAATTTTTGTATTTTTAGTAGAGACAGGGTTTTGCCATGTTGATCAGGCTGATCTCGAACTCCTGCCCTCAGATGATCCGCCTGCCTCAGCCTCCCAAAGTGCTGGGATTACAGGCATGAGCCACTGTGCCTGGCCCCAAATTCTTATTTCTATGACTTGCCATCAAGGAGAAAGGAGAGGAGACCTCAGGGCAGGAGAATGTTGGAGAGACAGACTTTGCTTCTGAGGCTGCTTCTGAGGCCTTCCAATCTCCTTTAGTTCTAAGTACTCAACAAGCCAAAGCATTGTATTTTGGGATGTCATTTTCTGAGCTCCAATAGTGGAGTCAGCCTAACCTGGCACAGCTACTCCATGAGAGAAGCAATGAGACCTGGGGACGGGGCCACATTTCCTTGGTGACAGTGGATTATTATGTGGGGACAAAGTGGAGCTTGAAGAGAGAACCTAAAGAGATAATGAAATCTAGGGTCCCATCTCCCAAGAAGCGGCTAAACATCATGAAATTCCAGGTGTGGCTGAATTTGTGTGCCTAAAGTAGAAGATGTGGAAACTTCTGCTCCCAACTGGAACTGTTACAGACTGGGGGAGACTAAGGAGAAATAACAATTAAATGTCATATGGAGTTCTGGATAGGATCCTGGAACTAAAAAAGGACAACAGTTGAATCACTAATGAAATTGAAATAGAGTCTAGATTTAGTTAGTATAGTGCCAATTTTAATTTCCTGGTTTTGGTCATTGTACTACGGTCATATAAGGTATTTGCCTAAGAGGAAGGTTATTTGGGGCCAACCCCGCCATTGAGAATAAACAAATTTAAAAACTGGAATAAATGATTGAGGTATAATTTGTATGCCACAAAATGTGCAAATTTTACATTAAAATTTATTGCATCGAAATATTTTTATGTAAGGCCGGGTGCAGTGGCTCACGCCTGTAATCCCAGCACTTTGGAAGGCCGATGTAGGCAGATCACCTGAGGTCGGGAGTTTGAGACCAGCCTGACCAACATGGAGAAACACCATCTCTACTAAAAACATAAAATTAGCCAGGCATGGTGGCGCATGCCTGTAATTCCAGCTACTCGGGAGGCTGAGGCAGGAGAATCTCTTGAACCCGGGAGGCAGAGGTTGTGTGCGGTGAGCCGAGATCACGTCATTGCACTCCAGCCTGGGCAACAAGAGTGAAATTCTGTCACACACACACACACAAAATACATATATATATTTGAGATATATATACACTATATATATCTCAAATATACATATAATATATATAAAATATTAAAATACATATTTAGGCCGGGCACGGTGGTTCACGCCTGTAATCCCAACACTTTGGGAAGTGGAAGTGGGTAGATCACCTAAGGTCAGGAGTTCAAGACCAGCCTGACCAACACGGTGAAACCCCATCTCAACTAAAAATACAAAAAAAAAAAATTAGCCGGGCGTGGTGGCGGGTGCCTGTAATCCCAGCTACTTCAGGAGGCTGAGGCAGGAGATTGCTTGAACCCAGCAGGCAGAGGTTGCAGTGAGCCAAGATTGCGCCATTGCACTCCAGCCTGGGCGACAAGAGCAAAACCCTATCTCAAAAATAAATAAATAAAAAATAAAAAATAAATAAATAAATAAATAAATAAAATACTTATTTATCAGACTGGTGGATCACTTGAAGTCAGGAGTTTGAGACCAGCCTACTCAACATGGTGAATCCCCATCTCTACTGAAAATACAAAAAGTAGCCAGGCATGGATGTGCATGCCTGTCATCTCAGCTACTTGGGAGGCTGAGGCAGGAAAATCGCTTGAACCCAGGAGGCAGATGCTGCAGTGAGCTGAGACCACACCATTGCACTCCAGCCTAGGTGACAGAGTGAGACCCCGACTCAAAAAAAAAGGGGGGGGCGGTATTTTTTAAATATTTTGGTCTTTTTTTTTTTTTTTTTTTAAGAAGAAAGGAAAGGATGGAACGTCACACTTGATGTGGCTCGGGAAACCAAGCAATAGAAATCATTTTGAAGTCTTTAAGATCCTAGGCACTAAGATTTGTGCCTGGGCCATGTTTTCCACAATTCTCCAAGAGACAAAGTATCCCCAAGTGACACCTGGGCTATTTCAGGGCAATTTGTCTGAGAGGCTGCAGCATTCCAGATGAAAGGATGACCACTTTAAGGGAATGGGGTTGGCAGTTAGACGAAGACTTTGCTCTTCCTTACATGAAAAGTCAGGAATATTTAGTCCAATAGGAGCTGAGCGGGGCCAGCAAGTCCATGTTCCAGGTCCAGGAATGATTCTCTTAGGAATGAGAAACAGCAAGTATTGTCTTTCTTTATTGTTAAAATGATACTTACATTTCTCCAAGGATATTATGAGAGCTTTTAACTTCATGAGGTGTAGTAGTAGCTACTCGTTTGATTTTGGCAGTTAGGAAGATGAGTGAGCCAAAAAAGAAATGATCAAAACAAAGAAAATTGTAACAGGTCAATACGTTTTAAATTAAGAATCTATTTTAAAATCAAAACAGAAACTAAGTGAACCCTGCAAAAACACAAGGGGGCAGCATTTCATAACATTACAAATAAATGCTGAATCAGCTTTTTGGGGTAAAGATATATACAGACAAAGAAGTTATCAAGTGAGTCACCCTAAGTAACCTTAAGTCACAGAGCTCAAGAGTGGCAAAAGAAGGACCATCACTAATGCTTCCCACTCTCAACTGAGTATTTTTCTTTTTTTCTTTTTTTGGGACAGGGTCTCACTCTGTTGCCCAGGCTGGAGTACAGTGGCACGATCTCGGCTCACTGCAACCTCCACCTCCCAGGCTCAAGCAATTCTCCAGCCTCAGCCTCCCGAATAGCTGAGATTATAGGCGCACACCACCATGTCCAGCTAATTTTTGTATTTTTAGTAGAGATGGGGTTTCATCACGCTGGCCAGGCTGATCTTGAACTCCTGACCTCAGGTGACCCGCCTTCCTTGGCCTCCCAAAGTGCTGGGATTACAGGCGTGGACCCCTACACCTGGCCTGAGTATTTTTCCACCCCATGTTGTCTCATATGGTCTTCCTGGATTAAAGATCCCTGCTACATGCTGAAAATGACTGACTGCTCACCAAAAGACCCATGGATAAGGTTTCCATTTTCTGTGGACACCGATTAGCGCATAGGTGACTGACACCTTGTCACTAAAGATGAATAGTTCAACTGGTGTAAAACATGAATCAACTTCCAGAACAGACCTATGCTGTCAATGTAATTATGCACTAATCTTCAACATCGAGGAGACCTTAAGGGAACAGTTAGGTTGGGACAGTTTTTAAAATGTGTTTTGCAAATGTTAAAACTGTGCATTTTCATTTCTCTCTTGAATCATGTTTTATTGCATTCTCTTACCTACCTGCCCTCTTTAGAAAGACAATGAAATCAGGCTTTCTTAGGAGAGAAAATAAGGATTTGCTATAGCACTTTGTAGAGCCCGTCTTCAAATCAAGGTCAGGGTTGGTGGATGAATTTGCAGTTTTTTGTAATGTAGGGAAGCTTCCTTTTCTGCTCATGACAATCAGGCCCTGGGGCTTGCTTCTCCATGCTTAAAGGTGGCTACAATGTCAGGAAGTAGGAAAAAATCTTGCCTCTTCTAACTGAAGGGACTGTGGGAAGAAGGTATATAGAAAGAAAGGAGGATGAAGCGGTCGGTGTTTGTTTTGGGTTTTCTTCTTGGAAATAAAGCCTGAAGGCTGAAGAAAGCCAATGGGAAGAGAGATTTCTACCCTTCTTCATAGTCAGGACTCTAGAAGTGATGGCCACTCCTTAGCTGCCCAACTTGGCAATGACCACATCAAAGTAAACCTGACTGTCCTTCGTGGTTAGTAGAGAAAGTAAATGACTCTGAGCTTCCCCAGACAATTTTCTGCAGAGGGTCCATGAGATCCTGAGGCTCCAAGAGACCTTGGAAGGCAGCAGTGTGGAGACCCTGAAGGTGTCTCATGCGCCCACTGCGGCAAAGGATAGGGCTGCCCCAAAGCCGAACCCGAATGTGGGCAGCAGAACCAGAGGGCCAGGAGGAAGACATGGTGGAACCAGGGTATCTGTAGGGCCAGAAAGCGCCAAAGTGAGACTGAGACAGACAAAGAGGAGCCCAGGCCTTAGCCAGGTAGAGAGAAAACAGATTACAATAGCTACAGTCTTGCTGAAAGCTGAACATAGAGAAATGTCCTCCTACTTAGGAAAAACTCCTTCATTAAGTTGAAAGCAGGACAGCCTTCCTCCCTCCCTTTCCTAAGGGTGCCTATTAGCCTACTTCTTCTTTTCTATTTGATTCACTAATAGTCCCCTTATGTCCCTATTTCTCTAGGGACTTGATATCAAGTCCCTGGTACTGAAGCAGAAATCAGTTTGAATGACATTGAACTGAAAAACTTATCTCTTTGTTAATTCCCAGATGGTATTCCAAACTTCTGCATCCCAAGACAGCTTCACCCTTCCTGAGCAATGCCTTGTGACCGGGCACACTGCCTGGGAATTCAAAGAGAAGTCACTGATTCTCCCACTCTTCTGGGAATTTTAGGCCTGGGGACCAGCTATGAGTCCAAACTCATCCACCCAGGGTGCAGCATGTTTTCGTGCTAATAGGATGCTCATCAGCCTGTCTTGCGTAACCTGGACATTCTGTCACAGGCCCAGTGAGATAAGTGGCCACAAGTATGCAGTGACGCCTTTACTCTGAGACCTTGACTATTCTTCTGAGGAATCACAACAGAGATAATGATATTCCCAGAAGAAGTGGAGTTCAAGCCACTACCAAGAACACTACTCCTGAACCTCTTTCTGCAAGGCAGTGGGAGTCGGTATGCCTGCAGGTCTGAGGCTCTGGGATAACTCTAACCACTGGCCTAGGCAAAAATTCAAGAGACTTCGTAAAGCAGTCCCATGAGAGGACAAGAGATTTTGATGTTAGTAGTTAGTTAGTTAGTTAGTTAGATTTATGACTGGTAACTCGGCCACACCTCCTGAATTCAAACCCCATCTCTGCCACTTACTGGGTGACTTTGGAAAACTTGCTTAACCTTTCTGTGCCTTGGCATTCTCATCTGTATAATGAGATTTGTAACACTATCTGCCTTAGAGGGCTGTTGGAAGAAGACACAACATGATATTCCATGTAAAGTATATGGTGTCTGACATATAGGAAGGTCAATAGATGTTACCTGTTATTATTAGCTTAATGGTATTAGTTTCCTTAAAGAGAGAAAACTTACATAAACTCTAGAAAGCAACATATCTTCATATCCAGATAGAAGTAATCAACACAAAATTATACTTAATTAAAATTTATGGGCACAGATTCTAAACCCTAGCCTACTAGACAGCCAAGTCTGTATGTAAATAATATGATTCCCTCTACCCTTATTTCCAGGAAGAATTATCAGTGTTCTTTGGTAAATTGTCTAACGAAGACTGTACTTATAACTAAGGTGGCAAATTATTAGTAAAACAGGATTCAAGCCAGGCACTGTGGCTCATACCTGTAATCCCAACACTTTGGGAGGCCAAGGCAGGCAGATCACCAGGAGTTCCAGACCAGCCTGGCCAACATGGCAAAACTCATCTCTACCAAAACTACAAAAATTAGGCGGGTGTGGTGGTGCACACCTGTAGTCCCAGCTAGTTGGGAGGCTGAGGTAGGACAATCCCTTGAACTCAGGAGGAAGAGGATGTAGTGAGCTGAGATCACACTACTGCACTCCAGACTGGGGAGCAGAGCAAGAATTTGTCTCAAAACAAAACAAAACAAAAAAACAGGCCGGGTGTGGTGACTCATGCCTATAATCCCAGCACTTTGGGAGGCTGAGGTGGGTGGATCACCTGAGGTCAGGAGTTCGAGACTAGCCTGGCCAACATGGTGAAACCTCATCTCTACTAAAAATACAAAAATTTGCTGGGCGTGGTGGCGCATGCCTGTGATCCCAGCTACTTGGGAGGCTGAGGCAGGAGAATCGTTTGAACCTGGGAGGCAGAGGTTGCAGTGAGCCTAGATCATGCCATTGCACTCTAGCCTGGGTGACAAGGGTGAAACTCTGACTCAAACAAACAAGCAAATAAAAAACAAAAAACAGTACTTTATGGATGAACTGTGACCTTTAGAAGATGCAGAGGCACAGCTTTTGCCAGCTTCTGATCCTTTCAATCTGGGATTACAAAGGTGTGGTTAAGGGGATCATTGGGCCTGCAGACGTGTTTGTTTCACGAGGGCAGTGGTTTGGTTCTATTCTGTTTTAACACAAAACACTGTTGTGAATTTGAATGCTTTAGGAGGAGCATGCTGTCTGCAGCTAACCACAGTCCCTCCACTCACCATCGCCTTAGCACATGTTTCCATACCCACATGCCAACACAGCATTTGAGTTTACCACCTCTAAAAAAAAACCCAGAAATTAACAACAACAAAAATTCCGGGACCACGTGAATTCTTATAACCAGTCTTCTTATTGCAGAAGGACTATTTTTCATACACAGAATCCACATACAACAGCGATCCGCCAATTCCCAAATCTGCCTTTCCTTCCCTCTTTCCCTTCTTCGCACTTCCCTTTCAGCTCCCCAACTAGTTTGCAGAGTTGGATTCAGCAGAAGGGGGGCGTTCCTATCAATCTTTTCAATGTTGCTCACCATTTAAATAGGCAAGACGAATTACTTGCTTTTTTTTTTTTCACAGTTCCTAAAAGATGTGACTCTTGGCTGGGGCTTTTCCTGAGTAAACAACATGGCGGCAACGGGGAGATCCAAGCCTTCAGGTATCTTCAGACTCACGGGGCAGCTGTCGGCACAAAGACAACCCCACGCTGCAGGCTGGATGGGAGAAGCTTCCAGATTTTTAGATCTCCTTTTTTTTTTGCTTCAATATTTTTCATATAGAGCCAAAGCTCTTGGTGACACCATTTTTAATTATTGTATTCATGTATCATAGGTCATGGCAAGTTCCCTGGAACGGAATTGTTAAATTTGCTGAGAATTTTAACATTTCTTCTATCTGTATATGCCTACATTCAACTGTATATTCCCTGTTTAATTATTGCATTGTCTCAAAGATTGTTGGGTTTTGCATTTTTTGTGTGTTTTTTTTTTTTTTTTTTTTTGCTCTTCAACCAGAAGGAGTGAGGTGGGGGCGCAGGTAGAAGAGCACAGTTCTATGTTACAGTAATGTGTGTTCCTTATTGTATCTAAGTTACCGTAATGTATCTAGGTTAATGAATCTAAGCTATCAGCTGTGACACTTTGATGGTATTCCCCACAACAGTTTCACAAAGTCTCATTTCCTTCACATGGAAATAGAGTCAACTAATAATTTTGAATCCATCATCTTGTGGTAACAGCTTTTGTTACCTGGTATAGTCGGGAAAACAATTTACAAATAAATAAATAGATAAAAGTCCTACAAGGCCTATGAGAGAGATTGCTTGTCTGGGCAAGACCACCACGGGGCATGATTCCAGGCAGCATCATTCCTCAGTTTGTGTGAATGTTGTCCCCTACAGCTGTGCAGGATGCAACCAGCATGACCTGCACACGCTGGCCATTGTGGTATTACCTGCTCTGCATCTAAATATGTCTGTTTTAAATAGGTGAGTTCTATCCGTTACATAAATCTACTTACAATAATTGCTAGATAGTATTTTTTTTAACTTGGGGCTTTACACAACAATACAATTTGTTGAGATGAACTGAACCTACACTCTAGAACACAAATTACTTCTACTTTACCGTGCAATTAATATACCATAATTAGGAAGCTCAAATTCTAGTTACTATTCAATGGTATTCTGCCAGAGAATGTCAATTACTCTCCTTAACCAGGAAATGCTGAAAATCATTAGTTTATGTTAGTAAGAATACTGGCCTTTTCCGCTGTGGTACAGAGTCTCCTCTTTGTTTTTCGTTTGGGTTTTCTTTCTTTCTTTCTTTTCTTTCTTTCTTTCTTTTTCTTTCTTTTTTTTTTTTGAGACAGTCTCACTCTGTCACCCAAGAGTCTGGAGCATGGTGGTGTGATCTCAGCTCACTGCAATCTCTGTCTCCTGGGTTCAAGAAATTCTTCTGCCTCAGCCTCCCAAGTAGCTGGGATCATAGGCGTTCACCACTTGGCTAATTTTTGTATTTTTAAAAATAGAGACAGGGTTTCACCACATTGGCCAGGCTGGTCTCGAACTCCTGACGTCAGGTGATCCACCTGCCTCGGCCTTCCAAAGTGTTGGGATTACAGGTGTGAGCCACTGAGCCCGTCTGGGAATAGTGTTTCTTTGTTTGCTAAATATTACAGCCTGGCTGTACCCTGAACATCCCACTCGGCTCAGTCACTTGGGGTTTCCTTCTTTCTGCCAGAGCAATCATTTGCTGCTGTTGTATCAGCGAATGTGATTAGAATTATCTCCCTTTGTTGAGAAAGCAGCCTTGTTAATGGTGTAGAGTTCTATTTTGTTTTGTTTTCCCTCTGAGCAGAAACATGGGCATTATGACATTTTTTGTGTAAATCCAGCATAATAATCTTCAGTTGGCTAAAGTTGGGGTTTACTATTACTGTTTCACTTCCACTTGGATATAAGCCAGTGATTTTGAAGTTTGTGACTGTGACCCATAGGAGAGTTTTGAAATCAATATATAGGGCTACGACTAGCATTTTCTGAAAGGCAGTGTAATTAAAAAAAAAAAAAAATGTTTTAGGCTGGGCATGGTGGCTCACGCCTATAATCCTAGCACTTTGGGAGCCCGAGGCAGGCAGATAACTAGGTCAAGAGATTGAGACCAGCCTGCCCAACATGGTGAAACCCCGTCTCTACTAAAAATACAAAAATTATCTGGGTGTGGTGGCACACACCTGTAGTCCCAGCTACTCGGGGGTCTGAGGCAGGATAAATCTTGAATCCAGGAGGTAGAGGTTGCAGTGAGCCAAGATTGCACCACCACACTCCAGCCTGGGTGACAGAGTGAGACTGTCTCGAAAAATAAAATAAAAGGAATAGAATAGAATAGGGTAGGGTAGAGTAGACTAGTACCTAGTTGAATTTAAAATAAAATAAAACATCAGAATGTATCTACATGGTAAGGGTATATGCTCGTAGCAGTCATTCGTGCTGTTCATCAGATGTTTTCAGTTTCTGTCCCAGGCACATGATGGGATGGCATTTCCCCACTCCTTGAAGTTAGGTGTGGCCAAATGACTTAGCCAATAACATGTGAGAAGAAGTGATGTGTATCGCTCCAGGTGAAGCTTTAAGAGCCATTATAGATTTGCTGTGCTCCCTTTGTCTCTACTGCTGATGTTGGTGACCTGTGAGATGGAGGCTGCTCCATCCTGAGTCCTGGGATGAAGAAAAAAATGGAGCAGGATTCCCAGCCACCTTATGATGCACACAACACAAACCAGAACAAAACTGTTATTGTTTTAAGCCCCTGAGATTTGGGGTTACTTATTACTTAGTTGATCTGACTGTTTCAGTATGCTGTGTAAAACTTATATTTCAGTTATATACGTCATCATAAAAAATGAATCCTTTTTTTTTTTTTTGAGAGAGAGAGCGTTTTGCTCTGGCCACCCAGTCTGGTGTGTGGTGTGCCGTGGCACACCAGCCTGGTTCAAGCAATTCTTCCACCTCAGCCTTCCAAGTAGCTGAGACTACAAGTGTGTGTCACCACACCTAGTTAATTTTTTATATTTTTAGTAGAGACAGGGTTTTGCCATGTTGGCCAGGCTGGTCTTGACCTCCTGATCTCAAATGATCCTCCTGCCTCAGCCTCCCAAAGTGCTGGGATTACAGGTATGAGCCACCAGACCCAGCTTCAGATAAATTATTAGACATCTTTTAGCCTCGGTAGTCTTATCTCTAAAACCAGAGCATTGAACTAGAACGATTTCTCAGGTCACTTTCAGATTTAGGGGTTATTACTGCAGCATAACCTCGATCTGACTGTGTCACTATACTCCATAAAACTTGTATTTCAGTTTTATATGTCATCACACAAAATGAATCTATTTTTTATAATAAATAAAAAATGATATGATAAATATGATATAAGACAAATGACATAAGATAAAAATGCAGTCTATGTTAGTGGCTATCAAACTTCTTGCTTACAATGTACAGTAGGAGATTCATTTTGGGCTGGCCGTGGTGGCTCATGTCTGTAATCCCAGCACTTTGGGAGGCCGAGGCAGGTGGATCATGAGGTCAGGAGTTTGAGACCAACCTGGCCAACATAGTGAAACCCCGTCTCTACTGAAACTACAAAAAAATTAGTTGGGCATGGTGGCAGGAGCCTGTAATCCCAGCTACTCGGAAGGCTGAGGCAGAGGAATCACTTGAAACTGGAAGGCAGAGGTTGAAGTGAGCCAAGATCGCACCACTGCACTCCAACCTGGGTGGAAGAGCGAAATTCCGTCTCAAAAAAAAAAAAAAAAGATATTGAAGATATTAAAGTATTACCCATATGATATAGATAGGAGTTTCTAATCCTTGTGTTGCGGACATTTCGGGCTGTCCTGTTCATTATAAAAAGCTTAACGCACCAGATGCTAGTAGCACTCAGTTGTGATGACCAAATGTCTTTCCAGACATTGCCAAACACCCCCTGGGGACAAAATCAGGCCTGCTTGAGGACCACTGCTGCAGAACCTCTGCTTAGAGTTTTTCAACCACTTCTTTTTTTTTTTTTTCTCCAAGTTATTGGTAGAAGAGAGAATTACTGCTTCCTATTAGACAACAAAAGCAAAAACACAGAATGAGTTTAACCCCTCTAAGAGAAAGGTATCTGTGCTTCCCTATTGTTACATTTTATTGAACCCACTTGATTGATGTCTCTCTCACCCACTAGAATAAAAGCTTCATAAAGGTACTATGTCTGGTTCTTTTCTGCTGTGTCTCTAGGGTGCAAATCACCAGACACATAGCAGATGCTCAATAAAAATAGCACCAAATAGGGCGGGCATGGTGGCTGACACCTGTAATCCTAGCACTTTGGGAGGCCGAGGCGGGTGGATCACCTGAGGTCAGGAGTTCGAAACCAGCCTGACCAACATCATGAAACCCGTCTCTACTAAAAATACAAAAACAAACAAAAAAGTAGCTGGGCATGGTGGCAGGTGTCTATAGTCCCAGCTACTCAGGAGGCTGAGGCAGGAGAATTGCTTGAACCCCAGGGGGTGGAGGTTGCAGTGAGCTGAGATCATGCCACTTCACTCCAGCCTGGGCAAAATAGCGACACTTTGTCTAAAAAATAAAAATAAATAAATAAATAAATCACCAAACGAGCAAATGAGTAAATGAGAGAGTAACTTTTCTCTGCAGTCCCTCCTACTAATAGGAAAACGGTTCCTGCAGGATCAATAGGTTAGACTAGGTTTGTGGAAAGTAACTTTGTTCTGGTTCCATCCCTAAAATAAAAAGGTTCTCTCAAGGCAGTCTATTCTTGCAAACAATAAGGTCTTGTCCAGAGCACAAGTCTTCAGATGGGGATTTGGAAAGGTTAAAGAGAATCCTAGTTTTTGGGGTCAGCTATGAGGACCCAATTTGATGACCCTATATGGAACTCCCAATAGTATTCCAACATGAGGAACTCCTTTCAGGTCAAACTGACAGAAATGCAAGATCCAGAGTACTTTCAAACTTCCCTGTGGCAGTAAGGACAGGTCCTATATTGAACACTCTCCCATGGGTCATAGGCATAAACTTCGAAATCACCGGCTTATAACCAAGTGGAAGTGAAACAGTTAATAATAAATCCTAACTTCAGCCAGTTGAAGATTATTATGCTGGATTTTCACAGAAAATGTCATAGCGCCCATGTTTCTGCTCAAGGAAAAAACAAAAACAAAATAGAACTCTACGCCATTACAGTCTGTCTTCTCAACAAAGGGAGCTAATTCTAATCACATTCACTGATACAACAGGAGCAGACGATTGGTCTGGCAGAAAGAAGGAAACCCCAAGTGACTGAACCAAGGGGATGTTCAGGGTCGAGCCAGGCTGCAATATTTAGCAAACAAAGAAAAGCTATTTCCAGGATAAGGACAGGTCCCATGTTGAAGATGCAGCGTGAAGAGGGCCAATTTTGCAGTAGGCAGTAAAAGATTGCAAAGCCACTATGATGTGACTCCAGTCCCCTCCTGCTGCTCGTGATTCTGGGCTACTCCCCAGGAGCAGAGCTGCATGGATAATGATGCTTTTGTGTTCCAGGTCACTCTGCCCTTGTTATTTCTCACATGAAGTGTTGAGTGAGCCTGAAAAAAAGATGCACCTTCTCTTCTAAACTCATGCTATCTATTTACTCAGCTCATAACTCTGCCTGGATACACAAGACCAATAACGGCCATTCTGTTTTATTCTAACTTCTTTCTTGGATACCAGCTGGTAAACACAGCCTTCTCTAACTATTCTTACAATCACAGAGTCTCATTAGCTGAGTGGATTTTCGTGATTCTTGCTGGCACCCACCCAAAGCTACCACTTTGTCTTTCCTGAGTCCAATAGCTGGACTCCATCTTTTTCTTTTTCTTTTTTTTTCTTTCTTTCTTTTTTTTTTTTTAAGACAGAGTCTCACTCTGTCACCCAGGCTGGAGTGCAATGATGTGATCTCAGCTCACTGCAACCTCTGCCTCCTGGGTTCAAGTGATTCTCCCGCCTCAGCCTCCCAAGCAGCTGGGATTACAGGTACCCACCATCATGCCTGGCTAATTTTTGTATTTTTGTAGAGATGGGGTTTCACCATGTTAGCCAGGTTGGTCTTGAACTCCTGATCTCAGGTGATCCACCTGCCTCGGCCTCCCAAAGTTCTGGGATTACAGGCATGAGCCACCGCGACTGGCCTGGATCCCATCTTTTTCTGTGGCTTCCTCGACCCCACCTCAATTTACTTTTCCCCATTCAAGTCTATGACTTTGCTGTTGTAGATGAATCTCATTTCTTTCCTTCTCCAGCAGCTTTGAAGCCCATGTTTATTATTTCCTATATGCTTCCCTGTATGTTTTATTTATCTGTTATTTACTTTTGCCGTTAAACAAAATATGACCTCTCTTTTCCTCTCTACCAGAGATGGCCTCTGTAGGATCTCCCAGCAGCCAACGGTGAAGAAAGGACTGTCTTGACAAACCAACAGAAAATGGGCAAGTACTTGAATAGACATCCTCCAAGGAGAATGCCCAAATAACCAATAAACATATAAAATGTGCTTAGTGTCACTGGCCTCCAGGGAAGTCCAAATTAAAACCACAATGTACTACCACCACACACTCACCATAGTGGCTGAGATTAAAAGGGTGGAGAATGCCAGGTATTGGTCTTAATGCTCATACACTGCAAGTGGCAGTATAAATTGGTACAACCACTTTGGAAAACTGTTTGGTAGTATCTATACAAACTAAATATATGCAGTTCCCTACAGCAACGAGTGCTTATGCACATCTAAAAACATATTCTAGCATGTTCATTGCAGATGTATGATTGCCTCAAACTGGAACTACCCAATATTCATCAACCTAAGAATAGAAAAATAAATGGTATTATATTTTCACATGGAATATTACATAGAAACGGGAATGAATTATGCATGGCCTCATGCAATGTGAATGAATCTCACCAACAAGATGTTGAGTAATGGAAGCCAGACACAAAAACCATGTACACTATGTAATATCATTTACATAAACCCCTAGAACAGGTAAAAACAAATCTGTACTGTTAGGAGTGATAACAGTGGTTGCCCTTAGTTATGAGAAGAGAGCTGGGTGCTGGTCGTACAGGTGTGTTTATTTTGTAAAATCCATCAAGTTGTACCATTATAATCAAGGCACTTTCAATGTTTTCTTTTTTGACACAGGGTCTCACTGGAGCACAGTGGTACCATCATAGTGCACCATAACCTCAAACTCCTGAGTTCAAGTGATCCTCTTCATTCAACCTCCAAGTAGTTAGGGCTACAGTCACATACCTACACATCTGGCTAATTTTTAATTGTTTTTGTAGAGACAGGGTCTTGCTATCTTGCCCTGGCTGTTCTCAAACTCCTGGCCTCAAGGGATCTTCCTGCCTTAGTCTCCCAAAGCTCTGGGATTGCAGGTGTGAGTCACTGCTCCTGGCCACTTTTCAGTGTTTATGTTATATAGCATCAGGAGTCAGCTAACCTGGAGGTCGACTGAGATTAATATCTGTGGATGAGAAGCTGACTGGGACAGATGCTCTCAGGAACAGTATCTGTGAGAGAAGAAAGGCAGCGATGAGCACAGCAAGCAGGTGAACTGAGAGACAGTCAAAGGCCTCAGCCAAGCTCACTGGGAACTCGGGAGCTGTGATGGCTTTTCTGCTACAAACCCTGCCCTGTGGAAGTAGCCAGCAAATGACCCTTCCAGGGTATCTTAATTTGGGCTTTAAGGACTGGGTCTTTACATGTCCACATTGATTACATATCAATGTTTTAAGAGGTGTCTTCAAGTATTTGCAATTTAGTCAGCCCTTTTTTTAAAATTGTGGGCTACCACGGGGAAGGGAGCATGACCTTGAACCAGGCAGCTCTCTTTAGCAGAGGTCATCTATGGAGAGAGGCTCAGATGAGAGCTACTGACCACCAGCACTCCTAGCAGCCAGGTAAATGAGTGCCTCAGTCCAGAAGGAGGCCACAGCAACAAGTGCAAATGTGAATAAAAAGTTTAAAAACAAAGACTGTGTCTTGGACAATCAAAGAAGAATCAATGGAAAGAACAAACGAACATACGGGACACACAAGATGTACAGTGACCATATACTGGCACTGAAGCGGTTCTATCAACCACCAGTCATTTGTTTCATTATCCTGAACTCTGGGCCAAAGTGGGCTATTTCATTAGCTACTTATCATGAACAGACTCTAATATGTGTGTTTATTCCCATATGGCTTAGTTTCAAGAAGAATTTCCTGTGACTTGCCCAGATACTTACAACCCAGCAAGAGAGACTTTACTTATTAGTAGGGCATTGTGGAATTTCCCATATACAATGTGGCATTCCAAAGAGTGGTTGAGCACTTTCAGCCTTGCTGGCTACTTCCAAAGGGCAGGGCTTGCAAGCAACATTCCTGCTGTTCAGTACTGTGGCAACGATAGCCCTATGTGCTCCAAAAGGACTTGGGCTGATCCGGTGGATTATTTACTAGAGTTGAGGCTGCAGTTTTCTGGAAGGCACAGATGACTGAGAGGTTGAAGAGCTCTCTTCAGTAAACACTGTGTTCCCTGTCGTGGCAAGGGGCCCATTGCGAAATCACGTTCCACTGGGTCTTGCTCTTCTCCCTGCCACTGGACTGAATCATCTCTTTGGGTGGGAGCCCACAGTCACTCAATCAATCTTCCATACATTTATCCACTCCTTTTTCTCACAGGGAAAGGCTGGGCTGGGGACAAGCAGATTGTTGGTGAGTTTTAGCCACCAAGAATTCTTCTGTGAGGTGGAGAGGATCATATCACGGTGGCAAAAAGTAGCATCTCTCTTTGTTCCAAGTTTCATCATAAACGGTTGTTGTATTAGTCAGGGTTCTCTAGAGGAATAGAATGGAGTGTATATATATACATACACACACATATATATAAAGGGGAGATTATTAAGTATTAACTCACATGACCACAAGGTCCCACAATAGGCCATCGGCAGGCTGAGGAGCAAGGAGAGCTAGTCCAAGTTCCAAAACTGAAGAACTTTGGAGTTCGATATTCGAGGGCAGGAAGCATCCAGCACAGGAGAAAGATACAGGCTGGAAGGCTAGGCTAGTCTAACCTTTTCACATTTTTCTGCCTGCTTTATATTTGCTGGCAGCTAATTAGATGGTGCCAATCCAGATTAATGGTGGGTCTGCCTTCCCCAGCCCACTGACTCAAATGTTAATCTCCTTTGGCAGCACCCTCACAGACAGGCCCAGGATTAATACTTTACATCCTTCAATCCAATCAAGTTGACACTCAGTATTAACCATCACAGTTGTGCTTTCCAACAACGGAGTTGAAACAGGAGCCAGGGGAGGTAGAACTGGGAGCTTGGCCAATCTTGGATGGAAGGGAAGTCTGCCTCTAGCGGTCCTCTTTCTCAGATTTTTTTCTGTGGAGTCCTTGCTTTCCTTTCTGTTCCCCAACTCCTCAGTGAAAGCCTAAGGTGCCCAGGGTGCTGTGGTTCTGCCAGTGGCTTTTCAGGGCAAAGCCAAATGAGAAGAGCACCACAAAATCAGATCTATTCCTCTCCCTACATTACCACCATCATTTCATTTGAGAGGTGCTAGTGGCTTATAGGAACACTGAGCCCTGGGGCCTCACATACCCCCAGTGGGCAATTACACAGAAGACTATAAAGGGATAGAGCAGCCCCATGGCTCTTTGTTAAAGCAGATTGCAAAGGGCTTCCAACGTCACAGGGTTCATGGTTCAATCCTTTCCCAGGTAGCTCCAGAGTGTTTTATGTAACACTTAACAGTTCCCATACTGCGAGCGGACTTGGCAGAGACACTATAAAAGGCTGCCTGAGTGGATATTTATGGTTTTGTCTTCCAGAAAAGCCTTTCTTTCAAGGAAGTGCTGCTCCAAATTATTGGGACAATTGATTCATAGGACTCCTATGTCTTCAATACAGTAAACACATATGACCCAGAAGACCCATGGTAAGTTAGGAATCCATCTCCTTATCGACAGAAATTGGCCCAGGGATAGTATGTGATGTAGGTCAGACTACTTGGAATTCTCGGACAAGATATTTTACACTGGAGCAAACAAAAGAAGTATATTTTCCTTTCTAATCGGTAACCTGTAAGAATTTGAGCCCAGAGCTTCTGTCAGCTGCATACACACACACACACACACACACACACACACACACACACACACACACGGAGAGAGAGAGGCAGAGAAAGACAGAGAGAAAGATGACAGAGACAGAGAGAGACACAGACCCCTGGCAGGCAGCCTTTCAGGTTTATTCATCGTAACTTCCTTACACTCGGATGAGAAGACATCCAAATGGGTACAGGGCCCATTTGTCCCAGTTTACACCTGTTATCCCAGCTTAATCATTAGCTTTCTACCTCAGAAGTGTAGCTCTTTCAGTCTCAGAAGTGCCCCAGGTGGATGATAAATTATTTAATCATTGTTCCTGTTGCAATGTGGTTAACTAAAGCAATACAGCCTTTTTCTTTTCTCTTAAAACTGGTTCAAGCTGGTTTTCTGTCACACGCAAGCAAGAAACATTATGACTGATCTACCACTCCTTTCTGAATGAATGAGGCAATCTTCTCCACAGTACACCTTCTGAATCTGACTGCGTGCACTCTTGCTCGAATTCTTTGGCAGATGCCTGATTCTGTGTCTGGTGCTTGGTCTCCACTTCCTCTGTGGAACTGATACCGTGGGCTCTTCCAAGCTTACTCAACCACCATGTCCTAATCATGAGTTCTTTACTCCCTATGTCACCAAAGGCCACTATCGTCCACAGATTTCATCCAAAGGCTCTAAGGCCATGCTCAGAGAGGAAAGCAACCAGGACAGGCCTGGGGAACCACCTGGGTGAATAAACTTCAACTCTTTTCTATACCTTTATATTCTTCTGCTCAAAATTCAAACTCCTGGAAGGGAATGTTGATTGGTACAGCTTGGGTATGGGACTCATTATTTTCACTAGGAGAGACTGGGCTACCATGATAGACATCTCACAAGAACTACACAAAATGAAGGAGAGGCAATTTACTCCCAAAATACAGGTGTTAGCAAAATAATAGGAATAGGTACTGGGTGATGAAAAATACATTCAACAATGTGCATTTAATAATTCAATAGTATAACCAGCTATTTGTATGTCTATACCAATAAGAGTTGAGTGAACAATTAAAATATATATGATCGGTGCTCAGAAGAATTGGGGTTGATCTTTCTGGAATAACCAAGAATCTCAAATATTATCACCCCGAGTGATAATTCAGCTAGTCCTTCTTTTTTTTTTTTTTTTTTTTTTTTTTGAGATGGAGTCTTGCTTTGTCTCCCAGGCTGGAGTGCAGCGGCGCCATGTTCGCTCACTGCAAGCTCCACCTCCCCGGTTCACGCCATTCTCCTGTCTCAGCCTCCCGAGTAGCTGGGACTACAGGCGCCCGCCACCATGCCTGGCTAATTTTTTTTTTTTTGTATTTTTAATAGAGACGGGGTTTCACCGTGTTTGCCAGGATGGTCTCGATCTCCTGACCTAGAGATCTGCCCGCCTCGGCCTCCCAAAGTGCTAGGATTACAGGAGTGAGCCACCGCGCCCGGCCGAGCTAGTCTTGATCTATTGTACATTTCCACTTTTCATAATCATGGCAAAGACATTTTGGGCTAGTATTTGTAGGAAGTTTTGGTGGTTTCTCTGACATCCTCATCCCTTGCCTCAAATCTACCCTGCTGCATCCTCTCTATCCTGGTGTCCCCCTTAACCCACATCACATGAAAGCTGGCTTCTAACATCCTCCTATGGTTCAGTCTCCAGCTTGTGCCCTTTTCCTAGTTCAAATTCCGTGACTCTATACTTCTGCCCTTTCTCTACTTTTGGCTTCTGTTCTCTACTTTTGGCTTCTGACCTCATGATTTGTTTTCCTATTTACAGCACATCTCACCACTCTGACCCTCCAGCACTCCCTCTACAGCTTCATACTATGGTTCTCTAATTTCCCAACATCCTTAATCTGTAAAAGCTGGAGGCTAATACATAATTCAATCCTGAGTCCTTGTACCTTAGCATTGCCCCTTGCAGAAGGCACCTTCAGTGCTTTGCCCTAAGCTGATGAAAAATGTAGTGAACAAAAATACTAGTCCTGAAGTCAGAAACACCTGATTCACATTCCAAGTCTGCCATCATTGTCACTGTATAAACCTGGAACTTAGTCTTTCAGCAGAATAATGCCCTGTAGCTTTCCAGAAACTCTGCACACAGTTTTGCAGATGTGTTTTTGTTGTTGTTTTTTTCTTGTGTTTTTTTGAGATGAAGTCTCACTCTATTGCCCAGGCTGGAGTGCACTGGCATGATCTCAGCTCACTGCAACCTCTGCCTCCTAGATTTAAGTGATTCTCCCACCTCAGCCTCTCGAGTAGCTGGGATTACAAGTATGCATCACCACGCCTGGCTAATTATTGTATTTTTAGTAGAGGCATGGTTTCACCGTATGGGCCAGGCTAGTCTCAGCTCCTGGCCTCAAGTGATCCACTTGCCTCAGGCTCCCAAAGTGTTGGGATTACATATGTGAGCGACCATGCCCTGTCCTCTTCCATTTTTCATTTTGTCTCCTAATGTATTTCCTCCAAATGCATTGTGTAGATTATGTTTTTTGGCTCCATCTCCAATTCAGGTCCAATACCAGCACCTGGACTTGCTCCTGGATATATCTTTCTGCTGCCCAGGTGCTGACTTTTGGCTGTATTTCCCATCTGTCATCCTACATGAACTCCCCCAGCAGATACAACCTCTCCAAATGGGCTCCACAGTGCTGCTTCCATGTATAGTTTTGCATCCTCACTCATATTTATGCTTGCCCCCATTGTAGCCAGCATCCCAGAGAGAGAGCTCAGCATTCAATGAGCGCTGGAAGAGGCTGCCAGAAGCTGATAAGAGACATAACAGATTGTGAGTAAAAATGGGGAAGGAAACAGTAAAAGAGAGGCAAAGTCAGTTGGTGGTCATGGAGAACAAATGGCAAGGAGATCAAAAGGAAATAGCCTTGAACTTTAACTCCTAGTGAGCATGAATTTTTAAAAAGGAAGCTTTACGTGAACTTAATCTAGAGTCTAGACATTAACTGTAAAGAAATGCTTCCACCAAAGAAAAGGAGGGTATTGAATGAGAACTTGTGTGAGCACTATTTTTATTTTTTGTGGTAGAATTCTTTTTGGGGTGGCAGGGGTTAGGAGCCGGGGAAAATGAGAGGCAGTCTCTGTTCATGCAAGGAGTGGTATCAGCCCTTACAGACCCTCCAATTGTCTGACCTCACCAGTTGCCAGATGAACCAATGCATTCTTTGTTTCTGGACTTAATCTTTTTCATGTTAAGAGGTTTACATCATCCAAAGTCATCCATGATGTAGTTGATGTGAACAGAAGTCATTTCCAACTAGTAAGAAGAGAGTACTTCAGCCCCTGGTTGAAATTGGCTGAACGGTGGTGTGTGCATTCTGCTCCCCCTTCAGACAACTGGGAGGGAGCTGGAATCAGGAAGCCCCCTAACAATTATGGGCATTGTATTACGCAACTATAAATATGCACGGCCATTGAGCTGTTTTTGCTCTGGCACTAATGATCTTGAATTGTTCACAGCTACTTTCTCTCCTGATAAAACTTTGGGGTAGTCAGTAACTTGGCTAGGCAGTCTTTCTAAGCTGGCTAGATGACACGTTCACCTAAGCAAAAACTCCAAAACTTTCTTCTGGACTTCTAACTCACATAAGAAAGGCATAACACATCCAAGACTGAAGCAGTTGTCAGGAATTAAAAGACAGCAGCAACTCTCACATCCTGGATTAAGATGAATGCGTTTTTTCCTTCAAATGTGTGTGTATGAGTGTGTGTATGTGTGTGTGTGCACGTGTGTCAGTGCAAAGTCCAACTGTAATACAGAGCCCTGACCTTATGACTAGTTGTTTGCATGTTGGAGGTCAAAGGGGAGGTAAAAGATCAAAATTCAGGATGGAATTGGGCCAGGCGCAGTGGCTCACACCTGCAATCCCAGCACTCTGGGAGGCCCAGGCTGGTGGATCACTTGAGGTTGATCTCATCACAGGAGTTTGAGACCAACCTGGCCAACATGATGAAACTCCATCTCTACTAAAAATACAAAAACTAGCCAGGTGTGGCGGTGGGCGCCTGTAGTCCCAGCTACTCGGGAGGCTGAGGTGGGAGAATAGCTTGAATTCAGGAGGCAGAGGTTGCAGTGAGCTGAGATCGCACCACTGCACTCCAGGCTTGGCGATAGAGAAACACTGTCTAAAAAAACAAAAATCAAGGTGGAATTGATGAAGCATTGTGAGAGGTATCAGAAAATGATTACATGGGACTACGTACACAAAGTAAGTAATATACTTCATAATGTAGCGTGAACCCAGAACATCTGAGACAGGTCTCAGTTAATTTGGAAAGCTTATTTTGCCAAGGTTGAGGACACATACATGACACAGCCTCAGGAGGTCCTGCAACATGTGCCCAAGGTGGTTGGGGCACAGCTTGATTTTATACATTTTAGGAAGACATGAGACATCAACCAACATATGTAAGTAGTACATTGGTTCGGTCTGGAAAGGCAGGACATCTCAAAGCAAAGGCAGGAAGATTCCAAGCGAGAGGGAGCATCCGGGTCACAGATAGGTGAGACACAAATGGTTACATCCTTTTGAGTTTCTGATTAGCCTTTCCAAAGGAGGCAATCAGATATGCATCTATCTCAGTGAGCGGAGGGGTGACTTTGAATAGAATGGGAGGCAGGTTTGCCCTAAGCAGTTTCCAGCTTGAGTTTTCCTTAGTGATTTGGGGGGCCCAATATATCTTCCTTTCACAGTACATAAAACACTTAGCATGTGTGTGGCACATCATAGACATTCAATAACTATTGATATTGTCAGTGAGAAACTTTCTAGAGTCTGGAATCTTGAGGATTTGGCTTGATGCATTTTATGGTGGTTCAGTGACCTCAGATCTTGTAAAAAAATAAAAAAGGTCTCTGCCTCTCCTCCATCCTTGGGGTAAACCCATACTTTCTTCTCTCTGAACTCTAAGAAAGGCACCAGATTAAAGGTCTCCTGTCCTCCACCAGATGTCAGTCCGGCCCTGTGGGTGTCTTAAGAAAGACCTAGGGAAAGAGATGACACAAGCTTGCTTCCAGGAGTGAACGAAAAGAGAGTAGAATGTCTCTTACAGGCCATCTGAGAAAGAAGGCAAGAAACAGACTTTAGCAAGACTTCAATTCTAGGCCCACTAACATTTCAGGAAGGACAAGGGATATTTACAAATTTGCAGAAGTGTTTACAAACATATATTTTCATTAACAAATGCTCATCAAGAGGCTTTGTGCTGACCTTTTTAGGCCCTGGGCATATAAGGATTCATTGATGTAGTTCCAATCCTCTAGAGCTCCATGACTTGCCAGGTTACTTTTTGGTTGCCCACCTGTGGTGTTACAACTTAATATCTACCACAGCAAAGGTCTCCAGCAAATCAAGGAGTCAATCATTGTGTTGAATGAAATGAAACAAAAGACATGGATAAAAACAAAGGGTCTTTGTTTGGTTTCCAGAATAAAACCTACAAAGGAATCTGAAAAATAAGCTATTACACTCCCAGTTTGGGAGCAAGGAAAACCCAGCAATGAACCAAATGATAGGTAGTGAAGTTGAGAAGAAAGAGGAAAGCAGGTGGAATCACCAATGCCTGCAGAAGAAAAGCAAGGAGGTAATGGCAGCCATCAAGTTACAGGAATGAGCCCTAGATCCCTGCTGCTCAGGAGGGGGCTGGGTGTGGTCCCCAACAGCAACACCGAGAAAGTGGGGTCCAGGCGCAGTGGCTCATGCCTGTAATCCCAGCACTTTGGGAGGCTGAGGCAGGGGGATCACTTGAGGTCAGGAGTTCAAGACCAGCCTAACCAACCTGGTGAAACCCTATCTCTACTAAACATACAAAAATTAGTCGGGTGTGGTGGCACATGCCTGTAATCCCAGCTATTCAGGAGGCTGAGGCAGGAGAATCACTTGAACCTGGGAGGTGGAGGTTGCAGCGAGCTGATATTGTGCCACTGCCTCCAGTCTGGGCGACAGAGTGAGACTCTGTCTCAAAAACAACAACAAAAGAAAAAGAAAGTGGGGTGCTTCCAAAGAGCAAGCTCTTGCTCTAGATTGTCTTCTTCCAGCATGTGCATGAGTGACCTTGTGCTTCTGGGCAAAACAGGATAGTCCTAGGAGGCAGATGCCCTCAGTAGTCAGTGACTGGGTTCCAAGTCTGGCCCCACGGCTTGTCCAGTATGTGACCTCGTACCACTGACTTCATCTTCCTAGAGAGCTGAGTTTCTTGCCTATAAAAAGAGGATTTTCTTATAACCTACCTCATGCACTGGTTGTGAGGATTAAATGAGATTATCTGTAGAAAACATTTAGTAGAGGAGCTGGCATATATTTGGAGTGCAATAAATATTAGGTATCACTATGAGTTATTCCAAAGACTGTTTCTGCGTTTATAAGGACACAGCAAAACAGCACACTTACTGATTAAAAAAATGGTCACTTACTGATTTAAAAAATGTTCTATGATTTTGTATTTTTGTTACCATTTATGTAATAAGTTGGGAAGTGAGCACCTACTGTGTGCAGGAAAATATGTAGAAAACAAACAAAAATAATAAGTTGGGAGGGTGTGAAGTACTGATGAGAAGAAGGAAAGCAAAGAAGGTGGATGGGTAAGTAGGGAATTGAATGAGTGGATTGTCCTGTGCTCACAATAAAAAATAATACATACTTAATGGCATGAGATGGTATACATGAAGCATGAAAACACTGAAAAGTTTTTAACATCTTGTGTAGTCCAGGATGGTCAACAGAAAAATCTGAAAAAACGGGTTTTCTTTAACACAGACAGGCTGGTCTGACATTTGGTGAGTACCATCTTCTTTAGAGCTTCTCACACTTGTTTCCCTCATTTTCTGCTGCTACATACCAGACCTGGGGGACTCTCTGCTCAATAATTAACCAGTCTTGGTATTTCCATGTCACACCATCCATGTGTTTTCTGGGTTCAGGAGCAGGGGCTAGTATTCTGCTTCCTTACCTTTCACAGCTGCAGAAATATCCAAATCTTTTAAAATCTGGGCTCACACTTACCCACACATTTTCAAAATTGAGGTAACGGTCAGGTGTGGTGGCTGACTCCTGTAATCCCAGCACTTTGGGACGCCAAGGTGGGTGGATCGCTTGAGCCCAAGAGTTTGAGACCAGCGTGGCCAACATAGTGAAACCCTGTCTCTACTAAAAATACAAAAATTAGCCAGGCATGGTGGCATGTGCCTGTAATCCCAGCTACTTGGGAGGCTGAGGCAAGAGAATTGCTTGAACCTGGGAGGCGGAGATTGCAGTGAGCTGAGATCCCGCCACTGCATTCCAGCCTGGGCAACAGAGGGAGACTCAGTCTCAAAAAACAAATAAATAAACAACAACAAATATTGAGGTAACAGAGCATACATCTTCCCTCTCTTTCTTCCATCCTTGGGATTGAATCTCAAGAAATGTCAGTGGCCACCTATATTAAGTTTCGGTTATGAATTGGCCTCTGTGGACCCAGTCATCTCAGACTTCAGGAAATTTAGTATTTCACTCCAAGGGAGAAAAGCACATTTTAGTATAAGATAGGGAGTCCCAAGAGGCAAAGAAAAATTCACATAAGCAGAATGACATGCAAAAGAAAAAGAGAGTTGTCAGGTCCTGGAACTAAGAAAATAGACACTTCAGCGAAGTTCTTTACAGAGCACGCCTTTATTTTCCTCAGTGCATTCGTCAGACGTACAAGACAGCAGTCTGTGCTTCCACTCCCTGACCGCAGAAAGCTTGTGCTAACAGAAGTGCAGAGGGGTGGTGTTGCTTACATAATTCTGGCATGAATCTCTAAAACCTGTAGACTTAGGAGGCTGCCCTCAAAAGACAAATAATGTCTTAATTAAGGTGTGTTTAGGAAAAGAACCTCCTTTGTCATCAAAACTAAGTCTCCAATACATCCTGAGAAAGAGTGTTTGCTGTATAAAATACTCAGTACATAAATGTTGATTACTTTGATTGCTTTTCTAACAGGCTGTAAAACTGCTGAGAGTCTGATAAGGTAACAAGTAGATAATAAGCAGTGTTTTAAAATTATTCTGTATGAAATTTTAAGTTTTAAAGGTTGTTTGGGAAGTTATTTACTTATAACTTCTAGTTTTAAAAGCTAGGTAGCTGAATAAGGATCCAATGCAAAATTATTTTTGCCTTCCGTCAATTTCCAGCCAGAAATCCAGGCTGGAATGCAATGGCGGATCTCGGCTCACAGCATCCTCCGCCTTCCGGGTTCAAGCGATTCTCCTGCCTCAGCCTCCCGAGTAGCTGGGATTACTGGCATGTGCCACTACGCCCGGCTAATTTTGTATTTTTAGTAGAGATAGGGTTTACTCCATGTTGGTCAGGCTGGCCTTGAACTCCCGACCTCAGGTGGTTCACCCGCCTTGGCCTCCCAAAGTGCTGGGCCTGCCCAAAGGTGTGAGCCACTGCGCCTGGCCAGCAGAGCTACATTTTCTACCAACCCATGAATCTCTTTCTCAGTACCTGAGGAATATAGGGAAAGCAACAGAATGGATGATTTCCTTTACGGTACTCAATTGAATATGGAGTTTATTATATGTATTTTTCTAATACTCGTATTATTGTCTTATGACAATTAAAACAACTGAAATGCATATTGCCAGTGTATTAGTCCGTTCTCACACTGCTATAAAGATACTATCCGAGACTGGGTAACTTATAAAGAAAGGAAAGAGGTTTAATTGACTCACAGTTCAGCATGACTGCAGAGGCCTCAGGAAACTTAGAATCATGGCGGAAGGGGAAGCAGTCACCCTCTCCGTCAGGCGGCAGGACGGAGAAGAGAAAGCAAATGGGGAAGAGCCCCTTATAAAACCATCAGATCTCATGAAAACTCACTTACTATCGCGAGAACAGCATGGGGGCAACCACTCCCATGATCCAATCACCTCCCTTTTTTGATATGTGGGGATTACAAATTCAGATGACACTTGGGTGTAAACACAGAGACAAACCATATCACACTTGTACTGTTGTCTTATGATAATTAGAACAGCTCAAATGCATATTGCCGGTGAAGATATAAATGTATAGGCAATGTAATGTTCTTGTGCATTTGTGTGGGCCTGCCAAGAAGACAGGTAATTAACATAATATAGTATTAATAATAACAATACCTACAGTTATTGGAGCATCTACTGTGTGCCAGATACTGTACTAAAGCTTTACATGTATTAATTCATTAGCCTTAATAACAGATTACTATAATACTTCATATGAGATTATTATCCCACTTAAAAATGAGAAAACTGAGGTGCAGAAAGATGTGCGGATGAAAAGCACTGGACTGAGAATTTCTGAGCATGCATTTCAGTCCCAGCTACATATTAGTTGGTGTGAGTTTTGGGGCAAATCACTTCTCCAGAATGCATTTTCTCTTTTGTTTAGTAGGTACGAAAACAAGAAAAACATTCAATTATTGATTAGCTATTATGGGTCAGAGACAGGGATAAGTATTTTACACGCATCATCTAATTTAACCCTCACAATAGTCAAATGGAGTAGGTACTGTTATCCCCCTTTTACACGTAAGGAAACTGATGCCTGGAGAGGTTGAGTAACTGGATGTGCTCCTGTGTTACAGCAGGAATCTGAACCTGGACTTCATTTATTTATTTTGTTTTTGAGATGCAGTCTCGCTCTGTCACCCAGGCTGGAGTGCAGTGGCACAATCTCAGCTCACAGCAATCTCCACTTCCTGGGTTCAAGCAATTCTTCTGCTTCTGCTTCCAGAGTAGCTGAGATTACAGGTGCCTGCCACTGCTCCTGGCTAATTTTTGTATTTTGTTGTTGCTGTTTGTTTTTGTTTTTTTGAGACAGAGTCACTCTGTCACCCTGGCTGAAGTGCAATGGCATGATATCAGCTCACTGCCACCTCCACCTCCCGGGTTCAAGTGATTCTCCTGCCTCAGCCTCCCAAGTAGCTGGGATTACAGGTGCCCGCCACTACACCCAGCTAATTTTTTGTATTTTTAGTAGAGACGGGGTTTCACCATATTGGCCAGGCTGGTCTCGAACTTCTGACCTCGTGATTCACCCACCTCAGCCTCCCAAAGTGCTTGGAATACAGGTGAGAGCCACCATGCCTGGCCTAATTTTTTTTTTTTTTTTTTTTTTTTTTGAGGTGGAGGTTCGCTCAGTCGCCCAGGCTGGAGTGCAGTGGCCGGATCTCAGCTCACTGCAAGCTCCGCCTCCCGGGTTCACGCCATTCTCCTGCCTCGAGACTCCCGAGTAGCTGGGACTACAGGCGCCCGCCACCTCGCCTGGCTAGATTTTTGTATTTTTTTAGTAGAGACGGGGTTTCACCGGGTTAGCCAGGATGGTCTTGATCTCCTGACCTCGTGATCCGCCCGTCTCGGCCTCCCAAAGTGCTGGGATTACAGGCTTGAGCCACCGCGCCCGGCCAGCCTGGCCTAATTTTTGTATTTTTAGTAGAGACGGGGTTTCACCATGTTGGCCAGGCTGGTCTCGAATTCCTGACCTCAGGTGATCTACTCGCCTCAGCCTCCCATAGTTTACAGGTGTGAGCCACTGTGCCTGGCCTAAACCTGGACTTTACGTTCCCAGAGCCCACACTCGTAACCACAATGACCTTTATACTCTTGGTTCCTTTAGACTTCCTGTTTTCTCTGCCTGCAGTGCTGTTCTTCCAGATTTCTCTAGGGCTGGCTCATTCCCATATTTTAGACATTAACTCAGAACATCAGGTTTGCAGAGGCTTTTGCTCAGGGCTGTTGCCCTCCATAACTCAGAAGGTGCTCTTCTTATAGACTGTAATGTGAATGGTGCCTTGTTGGAATCAGAGACCCGGAAGCCTCGTTTTTCATTCACCTCTCAGATGAAGCCTGGTCATTCTGTATCACTCATTTGGATTCATTTACTCCTTAGTACTTACCCCTATCTAAAATTAATTATTTTATTTATATAACATACTTATTGTCTGTCTCCCCCAATAATATGCAAACTTCGTAAAGAAAGGGATCTGTCTGTCTTACTGCTGTTGGCCAAACATTAAGTGACTGGCCACAGCAGGCACTTAATACATCATTTATTGCATGTTCCTGAATATGTCACACCAATTCCTAATAATCCTGGCCTCACTCTAGTCACAGAGCTGTAAGATAAACGTTTCAAGACATCCTGGGTATTATAAAGACAGTGATGTAGTAAGTTAGGATGGCAAACTACTTCTTAGGGTTTCTGTGCTTTCAAGTTTACTAGCTTTGCAGCAATGTAGAATCCTTAGTATCAATGACAAAATAAACACCCATGTGATCAAAATTAAGAAGTTTCAAATCTCAAGTGTTGGAGAAGATATTGATTACTATACATCTCCCCCCACCAAACTTTTTAATTTTTTTAGATGGAGTCTCACTCTGTCACCCAGGCTGGAGTGCAGTGGTCTGATCTCAGCTCACTGCAACCTCTTCCTCCTGGGTTCAAGCGATTCTCCTGCCTCAGCCTCCGGAATAGCTGGGGCTACAGGCGCCCGCCACCACATCCGGCTAAGTTTTGTATTTTTAATAGAGACGGGGTTTCACCCTATTGGCCAGGCTGGTCTCGAACTCCTGACCTCAAGTGACCCACCTGCCACGGCCTCCCAAAGTGCTGGGATTACAGGCATGAGCCACCACGCCCAGCCTATGCATCATTTTTATGTTTTACTTCAACCAATTTGGAGGCTAGTTAGATGTGACTTTGTAAAGTTGAGCATTCACATTCCTTACGACGCAGCAATTTTTCTCCTAAGTGGATTCCTAAGGGAAACTCCTTCACTTGGACCCCTGGGAGATGCTATGAGAATGTTCACAGTAACCCCACTTATGACAACAAAAATGGAAACCACCTAAAAGCCCATAGACAAGAAAATAGATAAATAATTGGTGGTCTGGAAATTTATGAAGCTGTGATAAATGAATGAATCACAACTATACACAAACATTTGAAAGAAACTTAATAATATTAATACTGGATGAAAACAACCAAGTCCTAGAAGATTATATAAAACTTGGTGCTGTTTTAATGAAGTTCATTTTTTAAAAACATAAACAACCCTTAGGAACAAAAAAAAGCAAGAAACTTATAAACTCAATGTTCATCATTGTGTTTTCCTTGGATGAGGAAAAGTGGCTGAGAAAAAGAATACAGGTAAGTGTAAATTATTATCTGTATTCTGGTGCTCAGGTTGGATAGAGGTTTCTAGCATTAAGCCACCTGTTTTAACACCAGGATTTTTTATTTCCTCCTATACGTGGAGAATTCTAGGATTCAGGCTAAAAGGTGACTCTTGAAGGATTATCTGGGTCCAAGGGCATGTCTACTCATTTTTTATTCATAGTGTCTGTATACAATGTCCAGCACAACCCCAGTCCTCAGTAAGGTTTCCTGAATGAAAGAATGAATGAGTGAATAAATTACAGAAAGTTCAAAAATATTTTTTGTTAATGTTGAGTGTAGTCTGAATAACCTCTTACCCCAATACTTTACAGTAACCCATACACACATGAAATTATGTAATTGATTTCCTAATTCATTGGGAAAAAAATTTAACATTCTCCAGAGTAGTAGACAATCACATAGTATTTTTCCACATAGAATATTCTGTTATACCCATCAATACTGACCTAGGTAGGGAGAAAATAATTCTGAATCCAGCAGAGTACCAAAAAAGCTTTTTAATGCACTATTTGTTTTCCAGGCAAAAGATCTTCAGAAAATATCCATCATTAAGTAGACTTACAAATGGCACTTTTGGCTACATAGGAGAATCAGATATGAGACCCATGTGTTTTTTCTGATAAGCTAGTAGTAGGTCAGCTTTATAATGCAACCCTTTCTTAGGATAAAAAATGGCTAATTTGTTTTGAAAGACAGGAAAATCTGAAACCCTAAAGTCATTGTTTTAAAAAATGTGGGCCAGCTGCAGTGGCTCACACTTGTAATCCCAGCACTTTGGGAGGCCGTGGAGGGCAGATCACAAAGTCAAGAGATTGAGACCATCTTGGTCAACATGGTGAAACCCTGTCTCTACTAAAACTACAAAAAATTAGCTGGACGTGGTGGTGCGTCCCAGCTACTCAATGGGTTGAGGCAGGAGAATTGCTTGAACCCGGGGGGCGGAGATTGCAGTGAGCCGAGATCATGCCACTGCACTCCAGCCTAGTGACAGAGCAAGACTCCATCTCAAAAAAAAAAAAAAAAAAGTAAGCATTTATTTCACGCTATACACCTATGTGTTTTCATACAATAATTTTAAGTATTATGGTATACATTTTCATAAGAGAAGCAAGTAAATCTCAACATAATTTTAAAATAAAGATATATATTAAGTATCTTTATTATTTATTAATGCATTTGACAATACCATATGCTGTCTTTGATGACAAGTTTCATTTTGGTACATGGCAGATTTGTCCTTTTGGTACTGAACTGAAGAAAAAACATGTTACACCTGAAATTCTGCCTTAAGTGAGTAAAACCATGGCCAACTACATCAATAGATTTCAGTCAACTAGCAAAATTGAAATGTTTTAGTCATTCTGATTTATTTATAATAAAAATGAAACAAGATTAATAGTCAACAGGAGAGAATAGTTAATATCATCAGTTTAAAACTGGTCTTTTTATTTTTTCGAGATAGTGTCTTGCTCTATTGTCCAGGCTGAAGTGCAGTGGTGTGATCACAGCTCACTGCAGCCTCAACCTCCCAGGCTCAAGCTATCCTCCCTTCTCAGCCTCCAAGCAGTTAGGACTACAGGCGTGTGCCATCACACCTGGCTAATTATTTACATTCTGTAAAGATGGGGTCTCGCTCTGTTGCCTAGGCTGGTCTCAAACTCCTGGTCTCAGCCTCCCAAAATGGTGGGATTACAGGCGTAAGCCACTGCACGCAACCTAAAATAGGACTTACAGCAGATTACTTATACCGCATATTCAAAAGAAAATAATATTTGGAAATGTAAGATATCAGTCTGAACAGAAAACATTTTTAATATTAATTCCTATCTCTCCAATGCAGCCACCTTTCACATGATAGTGTGAAGTTGATCACATCTAATCTATGCAAAAATGGGTATCTTCTTCATGTTATCCACCGTTTCTCAACTAGTCTCTATATTAATTTACACAATTATTTCACAGAGATTAATAAAACATCAGACAATAGAATCAACCCAAAAGGCAACATCATTTTTCTTTCTACAAGGGAACATGGCTTTCAATGTGCACATCCTATGCTAATAAAGAAACAGAAACTACTTTCATCTCCATAGCAAAAACATAAACACAAATGCCTGGAAATCATGGTTTCTTTTAAAGGGGGCAAATAAAGACATTTCAGAGGTTCTCAGTGAGTGAAACCTCAATACACTTTCCTATTTGAAGATTACACACACACACATATATATGAAATAAAAGCTATTAGAAACACTGCTTATTGTTAATTTAGGATAAATCTTGGTATTACATTTAGAAATTGGAATTTTACATTTCAAGCAGAACAATTGTGAAAATATCAGGCAAAATACTTTTTTTTTCTTAAAAGATATTCAGCAACGAAAGGCTTGAGTCAATTAAAATATATTCCCCCAGCATCAAGGTACATGGCCCCACTTTCAGCTTATGAATACTCCAAAACCAAAGGCTTATTTTGGCCACATTACCATCCACTGCAGAAGGCTATAGTGTAACAACTATAAGACTGGAAGGCAGAAGACTGGCATCTGGCACAAGCTCTGACCCAACAAGCCTCATGAGGTTGGGCATGCCATGAAACCATTCCACACCTGTATCTTCATTAGCCCAGTGAAAAGGCGAAGCAGGCAGGCATGGTGGCTCATGCCTATAATCCCAGCACTATAGGAGGCCGAGGCAGGCGGATCATTTGAGGTCAGGAGTTAGAGACCAGCCTGGCCAACCTGGTGAAACCCCGTCTCTACTAAAAATACAAAATGGGGAATGGTGGCACATGCCTGTAGTCCCACTACTCAGGAGGCTCAAACAGAATTGCTTGAACTTGGGAAGTAGAAGTTGCCTTGAGCAAAGATTGCGCCACTGCACTCCAGCTTGGGCAACAGAGCGAGGCTCCATCTCAAAAAATAAAAAAGACAAAGCTGTGCTCTATGTGGCCCTGTGTGGCCAATCATTTTGGGATTCTCTGACTTGGAAGTTCTTATTAGGCAATAAGCTTTATTCACAACTTAATTTTGCAATTCTACCCAAAAGTTGGCCAGTAATTTGGTAGAATTTTACAAATACCAGTAATTTGGTAGAATTTTACAAGTACCAGTAATTTGGTAGAATTTGGGCTAGAATTTTATAATTCTGCCCAAAGGTTGGCCAGTAATTTGGATCTGGATAGCTAAAAAGCTTTTGATAGGGCTTTATTCAACAAATAGTGGGTACCTACGCTTAGTGTGTACCTACTCTTAGGACTTTATTCAACAAATAGTGAGTACCTACTCTTTGTGGATTGGAAATGACTACAAATTCTTTGAAGCTCCTTCCATCAAAAGGTAGGCTTTATTTCCCTTGATTCTGGACTAGCTTTCAAGTCAAGAGAAGACCTTGTACTTTCTGTTCTCACCCTCTTCAATCTCAGATCTCAGCCTGGGCTGGCCATGGGGGAAGGCCATGGGGAGTAGAACTAAGGAATCTCAGCCGACAGCCCCAGCCAACTTTGAGACACAAACATGAGGCCAGTCAAGGTCAATCAGTCTCCAACCAATCTGCTCACTAACCACAAAGGTGTGTGGAGTCCCAACTGGCACCCATGGAGCAGTGGTGGATCACAGCGGCAGAGCTCTGCCCAGATTGCCAGCCCACAGGATTATAAGCAAATAAATGGTGTTGCTATAGGCCATTATTGGAGGTGGGTTTTTTTTTTTTTTAAGTCATGATTTGAGATGGGTTTTTGTTATTATTTTTTTATTTTTATTTACTTATTTTTTTGAGACAGAGTCTCACTCTGTTGCCCAGTCTGGAGTGAAGTGGCACAATCTTGGCTCACTGCAACCTTCACCTCCTGGGTTCAAGCAATTCTCCCACCTCAGTCTCCCAAGTAGCTGGGATTACAGGCGTGCACCACCACGCCCAGCTCATTTTTTGTATTTTTAGTAGAAATGGGGATTCACCATGTTGGCCAGGCTGGTCTCGAAATCCTGACCTCAAGTGATCCACCCACTTCGGCCTCCCAAAGTGCTGGGATTACAGGCATGAGCCACTGTGCCCAGCTGGGTTTTTATTTTTTATTTACTTGTTTATTTTTTGAGTTGGACTCTCACTCTATTGCCCAAGCTGGAGTGCAATGGCACTATCTTGGCTCACTGCAGCCTCTGCCTCGTGAGTTCAAGCGATTCTCTCACCTCAGCCTCCTGAGTAACTGGGATTACAGGTGCATGCCACAACACCCAGCTAATTTTTCTATTTTTTAATAGAGACATGGTTTCACCATGTCGACCAGGCTGGTCTTGACCTCCTGGCCTCAAATGATCCACCTGCCTCAGCCTCCCAAAGTGCTGGATTACAGGCATGAGCCACTGCGCCCCACCCTTGAGGTGGGTTTTTAGACAACAATGGAGAGCTGACACACTACTCTGTGGCAGAAATTGTGCTAGGTAAAGAAAATACCCTGGATACTAAGACACAGCCCTGTTCTGCAGATGCTTAGAGTCTACTTAGGAAAACAGACATGTAATAGGGGAATTTCAAAGTACATGTCATCAGTGCTCTAATGGGGCACAGGGAGGACTTAAGGATCCATGTAAATTTAGAGAAGAGGCATCAATCCTAGAACTAGGGAGCCGGTGAAGGCTTCGCAGAGGAGACAATTTCTAAAGGGAATTTACATGAAGAAAGAATTTTCCAGGAAACAGTAAGACAGAACATTCTTCTTTCCACGAAGAAGAAAGTATGTGTGCAAAGGCTGGAGGGAGTGAGATAGGGTCCCCAGGGAAGTAAGGGTAGTCATTTTAATTGCTATGTAAAGATGCCAGGGGTGGGCTAGAGGAGTAGCTAAGGGAAAGCTCCCATGACCTTTGGCTTTTGAACCTAGGGTGATGGGAACCAAAGAAGGAAATCCTCTCTCCCTTCTTTCCTTCCTTCCTCACGGCCAAGAGGAGATTTGTGTGCAATAGATACAGAGAGATGCTTCTCTGGTGCTTAGGGTGGGGTAAAGGGAAGTTCTATTATGCCAGGGTCCAAGATAATGGGTAAAGCAGGCAAGAAGAAGACACCATTTCTCAAAAGGAGATACCATTTCTCGAAAGGTGTTCCTTCTTCTTTTGTCACTTAATGAATACCTGAGCACAGAAAGCATTTAAGACTCATCTTTTAAAGATGCTATAAAATTTTTTTTAAGCCAGTGGTAAAGTTTCCCACTTCATTAGTTTTGTGGCCTTGGGCATATGACTAACCACTTTACAAGTCAATTTCCTCATTTGTAAAATGGAGATAATGACCGTATTGACGTCACAGGTCAATAAGGACAAGTGGCGTAAAGTCTTAGCACAGAGCCTGGCTCAGAATAAACCCTCAATATAAGGTCCTTAAATGAGGAAAAGTTGAGGGGAGTAACACGGGATTTAGCGTTAAACCTGTGTTTACAGTCAGTCTATTTCACTTAGTAGTTCCTGCAGCCGTGTGAATTTAGAGACCATTTTAAAACTTGCTCAGACTTAGCTTCCACATCTGAAAAATGTGGATGTTAATATCTACCTTGCAAGGTTGTAATGAGAGTTAAAGGATATCATATATATTAAATGCACAGAGTCTGCCATACCGTACAAACGCACACCCACACAGAGATGATAGTATTTCTCAAATGTATATCAACAGTATTACTGTTAAGACATTCTCTCTCACTTCAAAATCCTATTCTCGACTAAAGCTACAAATCAGAAATCAGAAAAGTTGGATTACCAGAAATATAGATATATAACATATTTAGCATGGTAGGTCCATTCCGCCAGTACCTATACATTATGATAACATAATGAAAAAAATGACTGTGATACAATTCTCATATTTTATTTTGTTAATGCATGATAAAAAATTAACCTCATAATTCAGATCCATTATTTGGAATGAAGAATTTACTATTCCCTGACTCCCTAATTTGGCACTTTGAGGAATTTCCTCTGCACACCAAGCCCCGAAATGCACTATTTTCTAGACCAAAAATGAAAACATGCATATATACAAGTGAGCTGAAAAGTTACAACACAAGATGATCATTTTGGTGAAAAATAATTCCCCCAAATAAGCAGCATGTCATGTCCTTAGAATATGTTACCCTAGAAAGCTAGTAAAAATTCAGGCTAAGGAGGCAACTTAGAGTTCAAGTTTTATCACATATCAGCAAAGTTTTAGACTTCCTTTAAAAACAGACACCTTCAAAGTGAAATCTTGCCAGAAGGGTTGATTTTTAATAATGTGTATATACAAACTTCTCTATTTTAACATTCACCATATTGAGGATTAATTCTAGAAAGATGCTATAGCTGATTTATAAAACAAAATGATTTAGGATCAGAAAGAAAATAGGGGCACACAAGTTTATGTAATCTCTCCCTAACTACCCCCACCCATAGCATCACAAAGTTTTTTTTTTTTCTTTTTCTTTTCTTTTTTTTTTTTTTTTGCTAATGCCACAATTGAAACCTGTATTAACTTAAAAGTTGACACTAAAGGCAGGAATTAAGAAGTCATCTTTCATGGCTTTTAAGCACTTGAATGCTTTAGAATCCCCTTGAAAATGCTAGTGAGCAGGTCTTATTCCTTTAAATGTTGCTTTGATTTGAATCTTGGTGAAATCTAGATTCCCTATTAAATAGTTGCATGCTAATTTTGGAGAAAGTACAATTTAAAACCTTTAACAACTACTCTATTGACTCTGAGGAAGGGGACTTTAGCATGTGGCTGTTTGGGCTAGAGAAGCATTTCAACACCTTTCTGCAAACTAAGATAAAAAACAATGAATGAGAACTACAGATAGAAATCTAGTAAGGCAGTTCTATCATGTAGGAAAACGGCTTCCCAAATGTTTTCTACACTGACATTTTTTAAAAAAGATATGATACCCGGTTCTTCCACATTCAGTGTATAAAACTCAACTTTAGACATGTATGTGCGGAGAAGATTCGTATGTCCAAAACCATCCATTTGCATGGAAATCTTGCCATTGCATTGCTTTGTGTCATTCTGGCTTCGATCACCCACAGGCCGCTGGAGGGCTGGGAGGCCCAGGAGCTCAGCACTCTAACTCCTCCATGACTTCCATGACAATCGTCCGTGGGCCCGTCAGAATCAGATTGCTCACGGTCCGGTAGTCTACGTGCAGGACGTTAAGCCCATTGACAGAGACGACAAACTGACAGACCTAAAGGAAAGATGCAAAGAAAGAGCATCTACTGTAGCACCTGGTTTTGCACAAAGCTTAAAGATAGTATGTAGTCCTAGCAGGTAACTTCATTCTTAAAATATCAAAATGTATCCAGCTGACGACTCCAATTCAATAACTTCCAAGGAGCTACACGTTTTCTGGAAGGCAGCATAATAATAATGATGATGATAATAATAATAATAATAATAAATCATCTTAGTGTTTTACAAAATTGGGCTTAAATCCTAACTCAGAAATGTACTAGTTTTAGCTAGGTATTTAAATTTCTGAGCTTTATTTCCCTCAACCCTAAAATAGGAATTAATAATAATAAGAGTAATACCTACCTTGTAAGACTGTTGTAAGAATTAATGATATATATAGAGTTTCTACTTGCAGTAATTCACAGGCACACTTGCTCCCAATTATAAATTATTGGTGTTGAGACTCAACCAAAGAATGTAAAAAATACCAAAACACCTTGGGAACCATCATTTCCTTTTATTGTTTTCTATGTGGTGGGAACCATCATTTCCTTTTATTGTTTTCTATGTGGGGAATATCAATATAAACTTAAACATGGTATTAAGTTCAAAAATATCTATACTTTTTACTTAGATACAACAAAATTGAAGAGTACTGGAGAGAGTATTGGAAAGCTCTGTCACTGTGGAAAAGATGGGGTACTTAGAATCAAAGATACAGATTTAAGTTATAGGTCCTTTTGGTGGAATACCTTAATCAAGTAATTTCTCCTCTTCTGTGTCTCAATGATATAAATGCCTTATTTGTAAAACAAGTAAAAACGCCTATTCTCACAGGCTCAGACTAGATAATGCATTTGAAACCTCTTTGCAGACACCAAGCACTACACCGATGCTGAGTTCTATTAATTTCTTTCCTTTTAAAAAATACCCACTTCCTTCATAGTCACAGGCAAAACAAAATGAGAAGTGGACAGTAGTACAGAGATTGCTTATTTACTCAATAAACACTTGCTGTTGCTGTCATAAACTTACATACTTTCTACTCCCCAACCTACATGACGAGGGTGTTTTCGCCACATAAGATCACACTATTACGTTTCTCTTTTCTTGGTTCCACAAATTTGTCTTCACGGATTCAGGACACATCTTTTTTTTTTTTTTTTTTTTTTTTTTTTGAGACAGAGTCTCGCTCTGTCGCCCAGGCTGGAGTGCAATGGCGCGATCTCGGCTCACTGCAACCTCCACTTCCTCGGATCAAGCAATTCTCCTGCCTCAGTCTCCCGAGTAGCTGGGATTACAGGTGCCCGCCACCACGCCTGGTTACTTTTTGTATTTTCAGTAGAGACGGGTTTCACCAAGGGGTTTCAACGTGTTGGCCAGGATGGTCTCGATCTCTTGACCTCAAGTGATCTGCCCGCCTCTTCCTCCCAAAGTGCTGGGATTACAGGCTTGAGCCACCACGGCCGGCCTCAGGGCACATCTTATACAAAATCAGCAGTTTTCAACCATGGTGGAGGTCACAGTCATAATCAAGGTCACGCTAGCAGGTCACAATCTATCCTGAACTAGGTTACAGTAATTTGCAAGACAATTTAGCAGTAATTTGATGTAGGCATCAGCCTGGGGTTTGTTTTTTTTTTCTGCTGCAGCAGACTCATGAGCCAAAGAATGAGAAGAATTTCACCTCCTTCCCAATCCAGAGCTTTAGACTCTAGACTTGGGCCTTCAAATCCCTTGTCTTTTCCATAGATGCAGGGATTTCCTTCTCCAAGCCTTTTTGCACTGCCAAATAAGAGGGCAGGAGTTGCCAGGTGAGTGCCCCCTCCAGCTGACCCTTTGCAGACTCCCTGAGATTAGCCATGTCCCGCATCACTCAGGGATCACATTCAGCATTTACTCTTTTTTTTTTTTTTTTTTTTTTGAGATGGAGTCTCACTCTGTTGCCCAGGCTGGAATGCTGTGGCGCCATCTCCTCCATCTCCCAGGCTCAAGCCATCCTCCCACCTCGGCCTCCCGAGTAGCTGGGATTACAGGTGTGTACCACCACGCCCAGCTAATTTTTTGTATTTTTGGTAAAGACGGGCTTTTGCCATGTTGGCCAGGCTGGTCTTGAACTCTTGACCTCTGGTGATCCTCCCACCTTGGCCTCCCAAAGTGCTGGGATTATAGGTGTCAGTCACTGCACCTGGCCTCAGCATTTAGTCTTAACCACAATTTTGTGTCCTCTGTTGCACATTGTGTTTGTTTTAATTGACCAGCATTTAAAATTTAGAAAATCTGCCAGGTGCGGTAGCTCATGCCTGTAATCCCAGCACTTTGGGAGGCCAAGGCAGGTGGATCACCTGAGGTGGATCAGCCTGGTCAACATGGTGAAACCCCATCTCTACTAAAAATACAAAAAAATTAGCTGGGCATGGTGGTGGGTGCCTGTAATCCCAGCTACTTGGAAGGCTGAGGCAGGAGTACTGCTTGAACCCGGGAAGTGGAGGTTGTAGTGAGCCGAGATCACACCATTGCACTCCAGCCTGGGCAACAACAGTGAAACCTCATTTCAAAAATTAAAATAAAATTTAGAAAATCTTTGCATAAAAATATATAATATATAGTTATATATATGTTTTTTAAAAATATATAAAAACATACATATATGTTTAAAAAAATTTTAAAAGACAGATGAAAGGAGAACTATAATTCAGTATATTCGTATAGTGGAATATTATTCAGCCATAAAGTGGAACATACAACACGCTACAACATGGGTGAGCCCTGAAAACATTATGCTAAGTAAAAGATGCCAATCAGAATAGACCATAGAGTGTAAGAGCCCATTTATATGAAATGTCCAGAATAGGCAAATCCACAGAGACAGCAAATAGATTTTTGATTTCTTAGGGTTGGGAGCAGGGGTGGTGGGGTGGGGCATGGAAGTGGTTGGTAATGGGTACGGGGTTTCTTTTAGGGGTGATAAAAATGCTTTAAAATTGCTGTAATAGTGATATAACTCTGTGAATATATAAAACAACTACTGAATTTATTAAAAACTACTGAATATATTAAAAACTACAGTTTACTTGGAAAAATTGCATGGTATGTGAACTATATCTCCATAAAGCTCTTAGTTAAATTATGAAACAAAACAAAACAATAAACATTGAAGGGAAGAGGGCCCTGATGCTAACAGTGGATAGATCCTTGTAGACAGAAGGGAGAGGCTGGTTTGGTTCAAGATGGGGTCCTGTGTACCTCTTGACTGAGGAACTCTTACAGGCCTCAAAAGCTAGGATAGTCAAGGCTGTATGTGTGGGAGGATGAGTACCAGGTAACCTCTGCGCAGGACCTTTACCCAGGTGTTCAGGGGTAGGAAAAGGGCAGTCAGCAGGGCTGTTTGGCCAAGGGCCAGTGGCACCAGTCACTAATACTGGTCAGGGTTCATTTCACTGGACTGCCTATAAGCCCTGGGATGGGGGCTGTGGTGGGGTGTGTTGCACATGATCTCAAGTGGGAAGGACACAGGCAAGGGACATCAAAATGATCTGACATTGAACTTGTCATGAAGCTTGGTGATGGTCACTTCAACTGAATTTAATTTTAGAAAAACAGGCCGGGCATGCGCAGTGGCTCACGTCTGCAATCCTAGCACTTTGGGAGGCCAAGGCAGGCGGATCACTGGAGCTCAGGAGTTCGAGACCAGCCTAGGCAACATGGCGAAACTCTGTTTCTACAAAAAATAAATATAAAAAATTAGCCAGGTGTGGTGGCACCCGCCAGTAGTCCCAGCTACTTGGGGGACTGAGGCAAGAGTATCGCTTGAACCCAGGAGGTTGAAGCTGCAGTGAACCAAGATCATGCCACTGCATTCCAGCCTGAGTAACAAAGTGAGATCCTGCCTAAAAAAAAATTTTAAAAATTAGAAAAACAGAAAAAGGTCATTTCTTGTTTTTGTTGTGTAAGTGCATGCACACACACACATTTCTCAAATGCCAAAGTTTGTGACGAATGCAGTCTTTTGTAAAGTAAGGTGCTTCAAGGCTACCCTAGGCATAAAGACAGTCTCACTCCCTTGCATTCCCACATGCTGTCCAGAGCAGTCCGTCAAGAGTGGCATCAGAGCAAGCGCACCGTGAACTGCTCGTTTCCCACAAACCTTCTTATTTGTGCTGCCACCTGAGCACATCTCTAGGTGTATAGATTATCAGGTGAAGACCCTCTGTCACAGGTGTTCTGGAGAAAAAGCCCACAACATCTTATACCAACTAGTGTGTGGAGAACTTAAATAAAGATTTATTAGGTAGGTGCAAAAGCAATTGCAAGTTACGTTTGCACCAACCTAATAAATACCAGCATCTTTGCCTTCATCAAGCTTACAATTTAGTTTAGGAGGCAGAGTATCACAGGCAGGATCCTTTTCAAAATAGCAGGCAACCTCTCAATCGATTCAGTCATATGTTGAAAAATCTATTATTTCTCAAGTGCCAATCCAAGTACTTTACACACTTAATAAAAACTGTCCTAAAAGTCATATGGTGACATCTATTGGTTTTTGGTTATCCAGCTTCATTTCACTACAATTGACTCGATATCCTTTTCAGGTATCACCTTTCCTCTGCTGTGGGTAGTAAGGATAGGAATGTCAACCAACATGCCCTGCCCTCCCCCATTCACAGGGTCACCTGACCCCAAGCTTGGCCAATCAGACTCTGTCTCCTGGACCACGGACTGTGGAGCTGAGTAACACAGGAAAGTTCATTTGCTCTGGTATTTGGGTCCCCAAATCTACCTTGGTTCCTGTCCTTTATCAAGCTTGGTTCTCCAGGTTAGGCACGGTGGCTCATGACTGTAATCTCAGCACATTGGGAGGCTGAGGGGGTGGATCACCTGAGGTCAGGAGTTCAAGACCAGCCTGACCAACATGATGAAACCCTGTCTCTACTAAGTACAAAAAATTAGCTGGGTATAGTGGCACATGCCTGTAATTCCAGATACTTGGGAGGCTGAGGCAGGAGAATCGCTTGAACCTGGGAGGTGGAGGTTGCAACAAGAGCAAAATCCCACCTCAAAAAAAAAAAAAGCTTGGTTTTGTGGATCTGCCTGGTTCTCTGGATCTGCCTTTGTTTGTTTTACGTACTTAATATCTTTCTAATCGATTTTTTTTTTCTTTTTTGTTAGGTTAGCTGATTTCTGTCACTGGCAACCCACCATCCCCAATGCAATCTTTCTTTTTAAGATAGAGTCTTGCTCTGTCTCCCAGGTAGGAGTACAGTGACAGGATTTTGGCTCACTGCAACCTCCTACACCTGGGTTCAAATGATTCTCATGCCTCAGTCTCCCAAGTAGCTGGGATTACAGGCACACACCACCACGCCCAGCTAATTTTTGTATTTTTAGTAGAGATGGGGTTTCACCATGTTGGCCAGGCTGGTCTTGAACTCCTGACCTCAGATGATCCACCCACCTCAGCCTCCTAAAGTGCTGGGATTACAGGTGTGAGCTACCATGGCTGGCCCCCAATGCAATCTTTATAAGCAAACTAAATGTCAGAGAGGTTAAATTATTTGCTCAAGGTCACTAACTAACTGCATCTGGAATCTGACCTCCATACTCCACAGCTCTGCATGAGTACAAGTTTATAAAGTACAATATGTATATGCCAGTTCTCAGGCATGCACAGAATAGTGGGTGACAAGCGTTTCTTCTCTTTAACTGTTAATCAGTCCCTAGGTCCACTCAAATATCTTACAGTGTTGATGTTTAGCTTCTTTCAGCTTCTTAAGAAGCTTTTTATTCAATTAAGGTTTTGGGTTGCTTTTTGTGTCACTAAAAAACTCTGAATAATATGTAAACTTAGATACTCATTTCAAACTTTTTCCTTGAATAAGGCAAAAAACAATGCCTTCAAAATATTTATCATGTTAATATTCAAGGTAGTAATTTTAGATTTAGGCTGTTAGGGCCAGTCACGGTGGCTCATGCCTGTAAACCCAGCACTTTGAAAGGCTGAGGCAGGCGGATCATTTGAGGTCAGGGTTTCGAGACCACGGGTGTTGGGTGCACCAAAATCTCACAAATCACCACTAAAGAACTTACTTATATAACCAAACATCACCTATTCCCCAATTACCTACAGAAAAAAAAAAAAAAAAAAAAAAAAGAGTTTTCGACCAGCCTGGCCAACATGGTGAAACCCAGTTTCCACTAAAAATACAAAAATCAGCCAAGCATGATGGTGGACACCTGTAATCCCAGCTACTCGGGAGGCTGAGGCAGGAGAATCACTTTGAACCTGAGAGGCAGAGTTTGCAGTGAGCCAAGATTGCACCACTGAACTCCAGCCTGAGCAACAGAGTGACCCTCTGCCTCGATAAAATAAAATAAAATAAATTTTAAAAATAAAAATAAAAAATACTCTGGGCACAGTGGCTCTCACCTGTAATCTCAGCACTTTGGGAGGCCAAGACAGGTGGATCATCTGAGGTCAGGAGTTCAAGACCAACTTGACCCAACATGGTGAAACCCTGTCTCTACTAAAAATGCAAAAATTAGCCAGGCATGGTGGTGCATGCCTGTAATCCCAGCTAATTGGGAGGCTGAGGCAGGAGAATGGCTTGAACCTGGGAGTCAGAAGTTGCAGTGAGCCAAGATAGTGTCATTGCACTATAGCCTGGGCGACAAGAGCGAAACTCGGTTTCAAAAATAAAAAATAAAATAAAAATAGATTTAGGCTGTTAGGAAAGATGTCATCTCTCCCTAAGTGGTCGGAACAACTGCTGTGGTTCCAGCAATTCCCATGTCCTATTAGTAAAAATGTACAAAACGATCTAGAAATGTAGGTATTACTATAAAACATATTCAGTTATAATGAATTTTCAATTAACATCTATGGTACACTATGTGCTGAAAATCAACACACATTATGAGTAACCACAGGAAGCACTCAACCTGAGGGAAATTATTTCTCCTCTGTATTCAAAAGCACACAGGCACAAACACACAGAACGCGTGACTACCTCTGAATGGCGGGGGGCCACCTTAGGAGGCCTTCTACTTGAGGTGGGGTGACTTAGGTGCCACCCACTGGTGGTAACAAGAGTTCAAGTAAGGTTGCGATACTTTTTTTTTCCCCCTTATAATTATCTTTATCAGATCTGTTTTCAAAGATGGGATTGCATTTCCCTAGTTCTTGGAAAAGGGATCAATCATGAGCTCATATAACTGCTCTGTAACTCATCTCCCACAAGGAGGTAGTACCTTCACTTTCAAATGAAGGGATAAGGAGCAAATTCTCTAATGAAAAGGAAGAACAAAATTTTCACAAGTAATATGAAGCTTTGTTAAGTAATGTCTCCAAGCAAATGGGCAGTGGAGAAAAGTTCTAAGAACCGCTGGGCGTGGTGGCTCATGCCTGTAATCCCAGCACTTTGGGAGGCCGAGGTGGGTGGATCACCTGAGGTCAGGAGTTCAAGACCAGCCTGGCCAACATGGTGAAACCCGGTCTCTAGCAAAAATACAAAAATCAGCTGGGCGTGGTGGTGCACGCCTGCAATCCCAGCTACTCTGTAGGCTGAGACCCAAGAATTGCTTGAACCCAAGAGGCAGAGGTTGTAGTGAGCCAAGATGGTGCCACTGTACCCCAGCCTGGGCAACAGAGTGACACCCTGTTTGAAGAATTTAAAAAAAAAAAAAATGTTATAAGAACCAAACTTAGCCTTGTAAGAGTTAACAGGAAGCAGGAGGCAGGACTTAGCACATTTCAGGGTGTGATCAGGTTGGGATAAATACCTAGGCTGAACTCCAGCCTTCCTCCTGATAGTAAGCCAAACTCACTAAATAATCTTGCCTCCAATTCCTCTCCCCGCGCCAGTCCTGGCAGATGTACGATAATTCTCTGGATAGATTGAGTGCCCATGGGATTGTTCAATTGCACATTTGTTCTTATAGGCTGGCGTCCCATCACAATGATTCGATTGTTTCATCCACAGTGGGAGTGAGTTTGGGGAGAAACACGACACCTATGATTACATAATTGTCTTCTCACTGCCATAGAAGTCTGTATTCACCAAGAAATTTGCATCCCAGAAATTGTTGCATTCATGTCAATGCCTTCTTGTTTTTTTCTTTCTGATCTTGAAGGAGAACGAAGGATTGAAGGGGAAGGCTGTTTCTGACTATCCCTGAAAGTAACATAAAACATTTAACCATACAGAGAAAGAATCAGACAGAAAAGAATGATAAGATACACACAAATAGATGTGGAAAATGATCAGGGCGAGCTGAGATCTGCTTAGTAGAGTAGGAAAGGCTGGCCAATTAAATGATACAGAAAGCAGAACAAGATGTTAAGTAGCAAGCCATGACTAAAACCTTAATCAAGCAGAGCACTCATCTGTGTTCTAGAGATCATCCTGATCCAGCTCCCATAAAAAGTGGAAGTCTTTCCTACACATCCCTACTAGGTATCCGGCCCATCTCTCTGGAATACTTACATTAGGAAATGCACCACTTAATGAGTAAGACTTTTGGAGTCCAGTTGCGCGTTAGAAGTTCTAGCTATGCGTTCGGTTAATATTATTTGAGCCATTGTCACTGCTCAATTGCTCAAGTGAAAAAGCACACCCAAACACACAAAAAAGCGGCTCTCAAACCGTAGTGTAAATATGAGTCACCTTTGGGATCCCATTCTAAGGTATGAATTCTCAGATCTCACCCAAGACCTACCAAATCAGACCCTCTGGAGGTATGTCCCAAGATTTGCAATTTCATTGAGCATATCAGGTGATTTGTGTACAGAACTACACTGAGAAACAGTGCCGACAATTATCTGCTAGGATTTTTTCTACCAAAAGTTAGTTTAAATGCTCATCCCATACCTGTTAGTATTGTAAGAGAGCCTTCTTTGACCATGAGCACCAACTGCCTCATGCAAGAAGAAGGCTGATGTTTTAGTTATTAAAATTATTGCTTGCCTAAAGGTTGGGCATGGTGGCTCTTGCCTGTAATCCCAGCACTTTGGGAGGCCGAGGTGGGCGGATCACTTGGAGTCAGGAGTTCGAGACCAGCCTGGCCAACATGGGGAAACCCCATCTCTACTAAAAATACGAAAATTAGCCAGGTGTGGTGGTGTGTGCCTGTAGTCCCAGCTACTTGGGAGGATGAGGCACGAGAATTGCTTGAACCTGAGAGGCAGAGACTGCAGGGAGGCGAGATTGTACACTCCAGCCTGGGCAACAGAGTCAGACTCTGTCTCAAAAAACAAAAAACAAACAAACAAAAAACAATAAAATTATTACTTGATGGAAGTCTGTTTCATTTTTAGAGCCAAATTTTGCTATTTTTAAAACTTCAACACTAATAATAATAATGATGGACAAAAAATGACTAAGTTTGGAACCATTATCGGAGATAATAATCAGACCTCCTGAGAATAAGAACTCAGGCTTTTTGGCAGCCAAAACATCAAAAAGAAAAAGACTGAGAGTGAAGCAGAGCAACAAAAATCATGAGTAGATTAAGAAATATTTGAAAGCTGTTGAAATTTAGATTTTTGAAAGAAAAGTTATTATTCTGATTGTTCCTATTTCTTTAAACTTTACTCCAAATCATACATCTGATTATCATAACCTGATATCAGATTGTGAAAGCAATGTCATACACATTGAGATAAAGCACTATCTTCTTATAATTCATTATTTCTCCTCTCTGTCCTACACCTGAGGAAGCCTAGCCATTGGGTCCATCCGTGTCTTCGTCTGTTTGGGCTGCTACAACAGACATCAAATACCATAAACTGAGTGGCTTATAAACAATAAATAGTTACTTCTCCCCTTTCTGGATCTTGGTTAAGTCTAAGATCAAGGTGCTGGCAGGTGTCTGGTGAGGGCTGCCTCTTTGTAGATGGCACCTCCTATGTCCTCACATGGTAGAAGGGGCAAGGAATCTCTTTCCAGCCACTTTCATAAGTGCACTAATTCCACTCATGAGGGCTCTGACCCAGCAACCTCATCCTTTCCCAAAGTCCCTGCCTTCTAATACTTGATCACTTTGAGAGTTAGGATTTTAGCGTATGAATTTGAAGGGGATGTAAACATTCAGACCATAGTAGTTCATATCCCCAGACGACGTCTTAGGTCACAACTTGCCAGGCAGCATGGGCAATGCTATAATAGCTAATAAGAACATCTAACCATTTTCCAAAACTTTTTACATGTGTAATTTCATTAAAAATTCCCAACGCAGGTCCTACTATTTTTATTTCCATCTCACGATTGAGGGGGTAGATTCAGAAAGTAAAGTATTTGGCCCAAGTTCACAGAGTTAGTAAGTGGTGAAACCAGGATCTGACTCGAAACGTGTACACTTAAGACCAAGGCTACTCTGCTCCCTGAGCAATGGATAATCAGCTTCCCCCAAACTGGCACAGATACCACGCAGATGAGCATCCTAGCCTGGTGTCTAAACACTTCTTTTCTTTTCTTCTCTTCTTCTTTATTTATTTATTTGTTTCTCTCTTTTTTTTTGAGATAGGGTCTCACTTTGTCACACAGGCTGGAGTGCAGTGGTGTGATCTCGGCTCACTGAAACCTCTGCCTCCCAGGTTCAAGCTATATCCTCCCACCTCAGGCTCCTGAGTAGCTGGGAGCACAGTCATGTGCCATCACGCCAAGCTAAGTTTTGTAGAGACAGGGTTTTAGCATGTTAACCAGGCTGCTCTTGAACTCCTGAGCACAGGTGATCCACCTGTCTTGGCTTCCCAAAGTGAGCCATTGTGCCAGCCTATAGCGAATTTCTTTTTTTTTCTTTTTCTTTTTCTTTTCTTTCTTTGTTTTTTTTTTTGAGACAGAGTATCGTTCTGTCACCCAGCTTGGAGTGCAGTAGCACAATCTCAGCTCACTGCAACCTCCACCTCCTGGGTTCAAGCAATTCTCATGCCTCAGCCTCCCTAGTAGCTGGGACTACAGGTGTGCACCACCTCATCTGGCTAATTTTTTTGTATTTTAGAAGAGACATGGGTTTCACCATGTTGCCCAGGCTGGTCTCGAACTCCTGGCCTCAAGTGATCCACCCACCTCGGCCTTTCAAAGTGCTAGGATTATAGATATGAGCCACTGGGCCCAGCCAAATGTCTTAAGAACACTGCATTTGACTTTTCCTTCCATCATGCCCGAAAATGGTATAATGCTCACTCGATAATCATCATTATCACCACCATTGCCAACACCATTGCCATCATCTTGATAGATGGAAGAAAATGATGGGGAATGTGACAGGGGCATTTTCACTCTTTTAACAATAACCTGGACTAATCTCTACACCTGGGCCATATCTGGCAGGGGCATATAGGGTGTTCTCTTCAGCCAGAGTTCAAATAACAAATAACCATGTTTCTTACAACCTGGAGGAGAAGGAGAAAGTTCCCTCTCCCTGTTGGCAGCCCCGTTCTTCTGTTAGAATGACACTAGGACATAATAATAAGGTGAAGATTAGTGTCTCCTGGATGAAGAGTTTAAAGATTCCAGGAGGAAGGATAACACATGAATATAAAGTGTATAATTACCCATGGTAACAACGCTTCAGCCAGCAAGCTCCCCCCACACACCATTCATCACAGTGACTGATGGCATCCCCTAATCTCTGCCTTTAACTGACATTACCCATTCCACTCACATTCCTTCTTTGTTGTTATTGAAATCTTTGCTTCATAATAGAAACAGGACAGCAGAGGATTAAATAATTTACCATCTGTCTTCTGTAGGTGGGTGAGAAATTCGGTATGAGGTGATCAACACACCATGAATGTTACTATGTTCAACGGGGGGCACGCTTCATAGCAAAAATGAATTCCTTAAGAAGTTTATATTCGGCTGGGCGCGGTGGCTCACGTCTGTAATCCCAGCACTTTGGGAGGCCGAGACAGGCAGATCACAAGGTCAGGAGTTTGAGACCAGCCTGGCCAATATGGTGAAACCCCGTCTCTACTAAAAATACAAAAAACTAGCTGGGCGAGGTGGCGGGTGCCTGTAGTCCCAGCTACTCGGGAGGCTGAGGCAGGAGAATGGCGTGAACCCGGGAGGCGGAGCTTGCAGTGAGCTGAGATCCGGCCACTGCACTCCAGCCTGGGCGACAGAGCGAGACTCCGTCTCAAAAAAAAAAAAAAAAAAAAAAAAAAAATTAGCCAGGCATGGTGGCATGCGCTTGTAGTCCCAGCTACTTAGGAGGCTGAGGCAGAAGAATCGCTTGAACCCGGGAGGTGGAGGTTCCAGTGAGCCCAGATTGCGTCACTGCACTCCAGTCTGGGTGACAGAGTGAGACTCCATCTCAAAAAAAAAAAAAAAAAAAAAAGTTTATCTTCAGGAATACTCTCATTCTCTTCCTTCTTCTCTCCTCAGTGATGGTTCCCCCAAGGCTAAAATTAAGTGTAGGGTAATGAAGAAAACATTGGATCAGGAGACTGGAGATAAGCTCTAGTCTTAGCCCTGGATTTCATGAGCTAAGCTGCTGTGAACATGCAACTTCACTTCGCAAAGCGTTCATTCTCCATCTGATAAATTGGGCAGAAAAAACTTATACTTATTAGGAACTTTAAAGTATATTTCAGTTCATGGCCGGGTACAGTGGCTCACACCTGTAATCCCCGCACTTTGGGAGGCTGAGGCGGGTAGATCACTTGAGACCAGAAGTTTGAGACCAGCCTGGCCAACATAGTGAAGCCCCATTTCTACTAAAAATAAAAAAGTTAGCCAGGCATGGTGGTGCATGCCTGTAATCCCAGCTATTAGCCAGCTACTCAGGAAGCTGAGATACAAGACTCACTTAAATCAGTGAGGCAGAGGCTGCAGTGAGCTGCTATCACACCGCTGCACTCCAGCCTGGGCAACACAGTGAGGCCTTGTCTCAAAAAAAAAAAAGTGTATTTCAGTTCTTAAATTTTAGGTGAAAAAAATAACTTGTACTTGTTAGCGATTGAAAAACTCATTTACTATTAACAACAACCAACAGCTTTGGTTTACTGTTTACAAGAACTAGACCAGGCATTTGTTTATATTAAATTTGTAAAGAAAACACTCTTTTTGGATATGTAAACTGAGGTTCAGAACAGTACAAATGAAAGAATGTAAGATGAGAGTCTCTCTCATGCCCACACATACAAAAAAGCTAAAAGATATATCATAAAGCTATATTATTTTACGACAGTGTAGTATTGGTATAGACAGATAGACGAATGTAACAGAATTGAAAATCCAGAAACTAAACCCCATACACAGACACTTGACTTATGATAAAGGCAGTTGCAGAAAAGAGAACTTTTATAATGATAAAAGGTCCAATCCATGAGAAGGATATGAAAATTAAAAACATACATACGCCCAACAAAAAAGCCCTAAATTACATGAAACGAAACTCACAGAATCCAAGAGATAAACAAGTATTTTGACATAATAGTTTGGTCCCACTTTCAATAAAGCATAGGACAGCTAGGCAGAAGATCACTCTAGATATATAATACATATACAAAATCTATAACCAGTAATTATACTCCTAAATGTGTACTCAATACTATAACTATAGCATATTTAATTTATGTAAAGTTCAAGAGTATGCAAATAATCTATGGTCTTAGAATTTCTTGGTAGTCGTTACAATAGCAGTTCACTTTGGTTTTTTCTTTGTTTGCTTTCGTATTTTTTGTTTTTTCGTTTGTTTTTTTGAGATGGAGTCTTGCTCTGTTACCCAGGCTGGAGTGCAGTGGCACAATCTCGGCTCACTGCAACCTCCACCTCCCTGGTTCAAGCAATTCTCCTACCTCAGCCTCCCAAGCAGCTGGGATTACAGGCACCTGCCACTACAACCAGCTAACTTTTGTATTTTTTTTAGAGATGGGGTTTCACCGTATTGGCCAGGCTGGTCTTGAACCCCTGACCTCAAGTGATCTGCCCACCTTGGCCTCCCAAAGTGCTGGGATTACAGGTGTGAGCTAGGCCTGGCCTAGCAGTTCACTTTGTAATAACTGGAGATGTGTATAAATAATTTGTACATTTTCTATATAGTTCAATAAAAAATTGCTTTAACTCCCACCTTTACCATTTATTAGTTGTATGACTTTGGGCAAGTTAGAAATTCTCTGAGTTATAATTTACTCATCTGTAAAATGGGGATCAAGTTCATTATGAGGATTAACTCTAATTAAGTACTAATCCCAGTGTTTATTACCGCTGAATGTTAAATAAATATTGGTTTTCCTCTTCCATCCTTCCTCATGCACAATCCCTGTTCCCCCAAATGGCCAAGAGAACGCAAATTGTTGAAAGGCGGACAAACCATTGCATGGGTCCATACCCAGAAAAGCCTGTTGGGATTCTGTCTTGGAGATGGCAATAGGTGTTAAGAGATGTTATTCATTCAAATCAAAAAGGAAAAATTAAAATAAAAACAAAACCAACACAGGTATGAGACGAATTTGCTCCAATCTAAGAGAACCTCCCAAGGACAGAATCCAGAAGCCACTATAAACAATCAGTGTACTTTTAAAGGAAACAGAGCAGTCAGATTCTGTTAAGGAATCTCTGATATTGACCATAAGGTATCCACATTAACCAAGCTGCTTTAGAACTGAAACAGCTGTATAGTGTAACTAGACTCCTGGATGGTCCTTCACCAAAATATTAGACAGAGATGTAAACCGAGTCAAGATTGGCTTGTATCTAGGAATTCCTTACATCTGTAGAATGTTTCATATTCATGAAAACATTCACATTCAGCAAGGACACGACTTACGGGTTTTGGATACTGCTGTAGTAAATAAGTTATGTGTTTGCGTCTAGTGCACACAGCCCTGACAGCAGGACACTGTTCTTGGAAGAAAAAAAAAGTAGAAGAAAAGAAAACTTGCAGCTGTATGTTCAGCCCCATAAATCTCTCCGCCAAGTATGCAACTGGCTGCAGAGTGACTGTGTGGGAGGAGGCAGGGATCCAGTTCTCGGACAAACACAGGATTCTCTCCAGAGAACTAGTCTTCCTCTAAGCTTTACGCATTTTAAGCATACTATAGGGCTATGCAGTGCCCCCAAAGAATAGACTGTGCAATTGGCCTTGAAAGAAAGCCAACCATATGTGAGAACGACTACTTTTCACAATAAAACAACAACAATAAGTAGCATTAAAGCATTTTTGTTTCAAATTGAGAAATTCATAGTGCCTGCTGATCTCATACAGAATGCCCCCTTTCAGCCCCAATCAAAGCTCTGTTGAAGATCTAGACTCCCTCTTGGTACGCTCCGCTCAGCAGAGTGCGTCAATCACAGGGTGATTATAGTGTACATAAAAGAGGAGGAGGTATGGGGAACCCTGGTTCAGTCCACACATACTGGACTCCCAAGGTTACGGCAAAAACTTGCCTTCCTGGGAATTCTCTCTAGAGGCATAGATCAGGCTGAACAGAGAATTTGTGACTGACACTGATGGCTCATGTCACCTTCCCATCGGCAGCTCATGACAGCTCTAGAAACAATTCCAAGGGCCGCTTGCATTACGGACAGACAGCATTCTCTCATCTGGTGGTTTCTGAACGTTATAAGAAGTATTCAGTTGCACGGTCAGGCGCGGTGGCTCATGCCTGTAATCCCAGCACTTTGGGAGGTCGAGGCGGATGGATCACCTGAGATTAGGAGCTCGAAACCAGCCTGGCCAACATGGCAAAACCCCATCTCTACTAAAAATAGAAAAATTAGCTGGGCGTGGTGGGGACCTGTAATCTCAGCTACTTGGGAGGCTGAGGCATGAGAATCACTTGAACCTGGGAGGCGGAGGTTGCAGTGAACCGAGATTGCGCCACTGCACTCCAGTTGCTGAAAAGAAGGCAACATTTACACGCTATGACCACAAGGTTCTGTGGACTCCCTCCTCTACCACTGAAGGAAAGGTATCTATCACCTAAGAACAAATTCTCACTCTTACATTCCTATACCTTCATGCAACATTTGCGTTTGCAGTGGATATAGGAAATTCTTTAGAATACCGCAAAATTTTGAATGGGATGGGAAGGAGCGGTTCCAACAGCAAGAGACACATTCTTTTCTTTTTTCTTTCTTTTTTTTTTTTCTGAGGCAGGGTCTCACTCTCTCTCACAGGCTGGAGTACAGTGGTACCATCTCCGCTCACTGCAACCTCCGCCTCCCAGGTTGAAGCAATCCTCCCACCTCAGCCTCCTGAGTAGCTGGGACTACAAAAGCATGCACCACCATGCCTGGCTAAGTTTTTTGTATTTTTTGTAGAGACAGGGTTTTGCCATGTTGCCCAGGCTGGTCTCAAATTCCTGGATTCAAGTGATCTGCCTGTCTCGGCCTCCCAAAGTGCTAGAATTCCAGACATAAGCCACTGCGCCTGGCCAAGAGACACAGTCTTAACACATATATCACTCCCACACAAGCTTATAGCAAAGAGGAAAGAGGTTCCACGAGGACAAACTTCCTCCTTGATCTCAAATTTTTTCCTCCGTAAGAATCTTTTGCCCAATTATCTGTTTGGCTTTAACAAATGTTTATTAATAACTATTTAATACCCAGAAATTAATTTTCTTTTTTCTGGATTATGCCAAAATTGCAAAATTAATATAACAAAGATTTTAAAAGATTAAGTACTAAACAAGATGCAGTATTAAAGTTACTAATCATGGCCGGGCACGGTGACTCACGCCTATAATCCCAGCACTTTGGGAGGCTGAGGTGGGTGGATCACTTGAGGTCAGGAGTTCGAGACCAGTCTGGCCAACACAAAGAAACCCCGTCTCTACTAAAAATACAAAACAATTAGCCAGGCGTAATGGCCGGCACCTGTAATCCCAGCTACTTGGGAGGCTAAGCCAGGAGAATTGCTTGAACCCGGGAGGTGGAGCTTGCAGTGAGCTGAGATTGTGCCACTGCACTCCAGGCTGGGTGGCAGGGCAAGACTCCATCTCAGAAAAAAAAAGTTACTAATCATGCAACTAATCACATTACAGCTTGGTTTTTATAAATACAGTGCATTTTTTCATATTTATATCTCATTCGTAGGGGGTGATTTAGGATGTGTTAGTGACATTATCTAACCTGTAAGGGTGAGTCAACATATCCCATTCCCCTTATTCTTCCTCCAAGGTGGCGCTGCTCTCATCTCAGCTAAGAATACAATGCATGTGTGTGTGTGTGTGTGTGTGTGTGTGTGTGTGTGTGTGTGTACATGCTTTGCAGAGACACACAGTTATACCACCATCTTGTTGGTAGTGTTTTGGTGGGAAAAGTAAAAGGTTATAAATAGGACTGAGCATGGAGCAACCTCTTTTTGGGTGTGATGAGATCGGGACTAAGCAAACTTCAACATCCTTTGGTGGATGCCCCCAGGGAAGAGTGCCAAGTAGCTGGTTTCTGCTCCAGAGCCCCTTTGTCTCGCTCTGTCACCCAGGCTGGAGTGCAATGGCGTGACTGGCTCACTGCAGCCTCCACCTCCTGAGTTCAAGCCAGTCTCCTGTTTCAGCCCTGCGAGGAGCTGGGATTACAGGCATGAGTCAGCAGCCCCTTCCTTTGTCTACCAGTACATGGCCATATTCAGGACCAAGCAAGTTGTGGGACAGGGATTGGGGTTGCCAATCAAGCTACTCTGGACTGACTCAGTTCAGGAAGTCATGCTAAAGGCTTAAGAGAGTGCTGTATACTGACTTGGCTAAAGATTGGGAGTAAATCCTTGCCTGGCAATTAAAAAGTGGATGTGGGCCAGTGAGCTATCTGTGTCTTGCCATCTTTAGGAGCCTAGCACACCAGTCAGAGAAATCTGTGGATTTGGAGATTGAGATACCTCCAAATCTTCATTCCTAGAGAACATCTAACCTCTGGCAGAGTGAATAACATTTTGCCAATATCAGCCTGATGGAAAACTGAGGATCAGAAAAGTCAGGTAATATCACACATTTGAAGGATGCTGTGATATAATGGAAAGACCAAGGGCTCTGGAGCCAGACAGATCTGGGCTAGCTTGGCTTCTGGCTCTGCCATGTAGTTACACAACAAGAGGCTGTGACTCAAACGCTTTCAGCCTCAACTATAAAATATAGCTCACAGCTAGACACAGTTGCTCACACCTGTAATCTCAGCACTTTGGGAGGCAGAGGTGGGTGGAACACCTGAGGTCAGGGGTTCGAGGCCAGCCTGACCAATATGGTGAAACTCTGTCTCTACTAAAATTACAAAATTAGCCAGGCGTGGTAGTGCATGCCTGTGATCCCAACTACTTGGAAGGCTGAGGCAGGAGAATTGCATGAACCGGGGAGGCAGAGGTTGCAGTAAGTTGAGATCACATCATTGCACTCTAGCCTAGGCAACAAGAGTGAAACTTTGTTTCAAAAAAAAAAAAAAAAAAGAATTACATATCCAGTAGCATGTATTAGGTATGATACTCACCAGAAGCTTTCTACCCGCCTTATCAGGCCTTCCTCACTTCTCCTTTACTGGATGAATCTCACATTCATTCTCCCCATTCCTGGCTCATACTTGCACCGAGCACATTTTCTGGACCATTTATGAGAAAGAACATGAATTAAATAAGAGGGTGGAGCTTTGTGGTGTCAACTTGGCAAAACCAGTTCTCTGAAGTGAGAGCTACATTTTTCAGATTCCCTTTCCTGCACAGTTCCAGATTCAAGTTGGCCAAAAAAGAATTTTCCATAATACCTGGAAGGTGGAAGTGAAGCCGCCGCCATGACTCATGGCTGTTATGGTTAAATGCAGTGAGAGGTAGAGGCAGAGGTGCTCAAGGATTTCAGCTCGGCTTTGCTCTCCATTGCTCCACATGCAGTTCTGCTCCCCAGCTGATGGCCCTACTGACCAACAGTGGACTCAAGGCCCCTGCCAGCCGACAAGGTCACAGCCTTCATCACTAGCTTCACTTGTGGTCCCACTCTGGAACCTTCAGGAATGAAAGCTAGTGTTGGCTGGGTGTGGTAACTCATGCCTGTAATCCCAGCACTTTGGCAGGCAGAGGCAGACAGATCATTTGAGGTCAGGAGCTCGAGACCAGCCTGGCCAATGTGGTGAAACCTCATCTCTACTAAAAATACAAAAACTTAGCTGGGCATGGTGGCAGGCACCTTTTAAGCCCAGCTACTTGGGAGGTTGAGGCAGGAGAATTGCTTGAACACAGGAGGTGGAGGTTACAGTGAGCCAAGATCATGCCATTACACTCCAACCTGGGTGACAGAGCGAGATCTTGTCTCAAAATAAAAAAGAAAGTTAGTGTCATATAAGAAGTTTTGGGAACTATAAGTAACTGAAGAGCTTGCTGAGGGCTCAGGGGATATGGATAAATATTAGAAAAGGAAGTTATTAATACAGAGCCTAGATGCTGATGGGTTACAACCTGTTCTCTGAAATGAGAGGTAAAGGCGGAAGTGCTATTAGTTTCTAACTTGTTCTCACTCTCCCGCACTCTGTGTCCAGCTCTTCATCCCAACCGCCAGCCCTACTAACAGGGAGACGCCTCAGCTCACCGCCAGGCCCTTTCTTTTTCCTAGACTGGTAAAAAAGGACTCCTCCCTCAGGCCTGAGACAGAGGATGAAAGAGCCAGATCTCAAGTCACAGCAGTGGGAATTGAAAGGTGTAAAAATGGAAGCTCCCCAGGTTTGAGCAGGGAGGCTGAGGAGGCAACAGAGCTCCCAGTATCAAGGCTGCCTGATTTGAAGAAAAATGTTGGCAATGATGGAAATGGGGGAAGGGATTAACAGGAGAAGGAAGTTTAAGGTAAAGATGATTAGAGACTTAGAGGCATCACTGTGTTGATGAGATGTGCTGGCACTGGTGTCTGGGATGGGATGGAATATGGGCAGGAGCTCTGAGGAAGCATGGGGTGCAGTCAGCTTTGGGAGGTGATGGATAAAATGGAGGGATGGGCATGAAATCCTTACAGCAGGATGCAGCATGTAAGTAAATGCAAATATGCATTTATTATTATTATTGTTATTACTTTGAGACGGAGTCTCACTCTGTCTCCCAGGTTGGAGTGCAGTGGCGCAATCTTGGGTCACTGTAACCTCTGCTTCCTGGATTCAAGCAATTTTCCTGCCTCAGCTTCCCAAGTAGCTGGGATTATAGGTGCATGCCACCACACCTGGCTAATTTTTGAATTTTTAGTAGAAACGGAGTTTCACCATGTTGTCTAGGGTGGCCTTGAACTCCTGACCTCAGGTGATCCACCCGCCTCGGCCTCCCAGAGTGCTGGGATTACAGGCATGAGCCACTATGCCTGGCCTTTAAAAATAATTTTTTGTAGAGATAGGGTCTCACTATGTTGCCCAGGTTGGTCTCAAATTCCTGAGGCTCAAGTGATCCTCCCACCTTGGGCCCCCAAAGCGCTGGGATTATAGGCAGGAATCACTAGTATTTTTAAAATCAACTTTATTTTTTAAGGTAGTTTTAGATTCATGGCAAAATTGAGAGGAAGTTATAGGACTTCCCATATGCCTCCTGCCCCAAATGGGTACAGTGTCCCTCATTATCAACATCCCCCACCTGAGTGGTACATTTGTTACAACTGATGAACTTGGAGGTTGCAGTGAGCCTAGATCCAGCCACTGCACTCTAGCCTGAGTGACAGAGCCAGACCCTGTCTCAACAACAAAAAAATTGATAAGGCTGGGCATAGCGGCTTACACCTGTAATCCCAGCACAAGGCGAGTGCATCACTTGAAGTCAGGAGTTCGAGATCAGTCTGGCCAACATGGTGAAATCCCACCTCTATTAAAAATACAAAAATTGGCCAGGTGTGGTGGCACGCCTCTAATCCTAGCTACTGGGGAGTCTGAGGCATGAGAATTGCTTGAAACAAGGAGGCGGAGGTTGCAGTGAGCCAAGATCACACCACTGCACTCCAGCCTAGGCAACACAGTGAGACTCCAGCTCAAAAAAAAAAAAAAAAAAAAAAAAAATTTTGATGAACCTATACAATACGTCATTATCACCCAGAGTCTATGGTTTACACTGGGGTCACTCTTAGTGTTGCTTATGCTATGGCTCTGGTCAAATGTATAATGACATGCACCCACCATTGTAGTATCAGACAGAGTAGTGTCCCTGCCCTAAACATTTGAACAGGTACTTTCTCTAGTTAATTTATTTTAATACCTATCCTATTTCCACAATATCAGAAATAACTGAAGAGAAAGGACATTTGACTCCCGCAGGATTGGAGACACTAAAGTTTGTTTTCTGCAGATACATCAGAGCCCAGGATTCCAACTTACACAGACGAGGGTCCGCCATGGTATTTGGCCTCCCTGGCTTGACCCAGGCAGGGGACACCCATGCACCCCCAGGCTTACGAGGATGTGATTTGCGCCTGGTCCTGATTACTCTGGCTCTAGAAAGTGAAACTTGATCTCATTAACCCAGCTGTGCGTACATGCAGGCGGTCACCCTGCCCAGAACACAGGGCAGTTAAGGCCCCAGCAATTACACAGCTGGCCACATGTGGCCAAGATAAAGAAGCTTTCTCCTCAGAGATACAGAGGGGCTCTCTGGGCCTCCCTTATGCAGATAGCTGGCACTCTGCACTCTCTCCATCGCAAGGGTAAGGCCCATTTAACACCCTGCTCTGTGAACTTTCCATCAGTCAGCACAAACTCCTGCCAAAATGGAGTGGATACGGGTCTAGGTATTATGAGGAGGGGTGGGGAGAAGTAAACATTTTCTTTTCAGCAGAAAACAAAATCCATATTTTAAAACTCAGTTGGGTGTGATGGCTCACGCCTATAGTCCCAGCACTTTGGGAGGCCGAGGTGGGTGGATCATCTGAGGTCAGGAGTTCAAGACCAATCTGACCAATATAGTAAAACTCTGTCTCTACTAAAAATACAAAAATTAGCCAGGCATGGTGGTGTGTGCCTATAGTCTCAACTATTCAGGAGGCTGAGACAGGAGAATCGCTTGAACCCAGAAGGCGGAGGCTGCAGTGAGCCAAGATCACACCACTGTACTCCAGCCTGGGTGACAGAGCGAGACTCCATCTCAATAAATAAGTAAGTAAATAAAACAAAATTCAAGACTCAAAGCATATTTGAATTAACAAGATATTGCCCTCCTTGAACTTTCCTTGGGACAGTATGAAGGATATTTTCCTGTTCTTTAAAAAAGTGTCTGTTGCTCAAAGAGAACAGTAGAGGCTTTCTAGGGTACAAGACCAAAGCCGTGCATGGGTGTGCTCACTAGGTATGGTACATGAAACAAGAGCTATGTTTTACACTGGCAGCTAGACAGGCCAGGTGTCTTGCATGTCACATGGCACAGGTTTAATGATTCAAAGTAACCAAGATGAGTGCACAAGCAATATTGATTTTTTCTTTTTTTTTTTCTAGATGGAGTTTTGCTCTTGTTGCCCAGGCTGGAGTGCAATGACGCGATCTCAGCTCACTGCAACCTCCGCCTCCCAGGTTCAAGCGATTCTCCTCTTTCAGCCTTCCCAGTAGCTGGGATTATAGTTACAAGCCATCATGCCTGGCTAGTTTGTGTATTTTTAGTAGAGATGGCGTTTCACCATATTGGTCAAGCTGGTCTCGAATTCCTGACCTCAGGTGATCTCCTGCCTTGGCCTCCCAAAGTGTTGGGATTACAGGCAGGAGCCACTGTGCCTGGCTGCAATATTTGATTTTCAAAAACTGTTTTTAGATTTGGAGGGGCTGGGCATGATTCACGCCTATATCCTAGCACTTTGGGAGGCCAAGGTGGGTGGATCACTTGAGGTCAGGAGTTCGAAACCAGCCTGGCCAACATGGTGAAACCTCATCTCTATTAAAAACACAAAAAAATGAGTTGGACGTGGTGGCAGGTGCCTGTAATCCCTGCTACTTGGGAGGCTGAGGCAGGAGAATTGCTTGATTCGCTGGAAGAGGGAGGTTGCAATGAACCAAGATCGTGCCATTGCACTCCAGCTTAGGTGACAGAGAGAGACACCGTCTCAGGAAAAAAAAAAAAAAAAAAAGATTTGGAGCTGTTTCTTTGCTTGGTTTGCTCCATGAAAATTTTTACATCAAGTGGAGCTAATAAATTCCCAAATGTGTGTGCAGCTGATACTGTGCAAGGAAATACTGCAATGTCAAAAGTACATTGTTAGGCCGGGCATAGTAGCTCATGCCTGTAATCCCAGCACTTAGGGAGGCCAAAGTGGGCGGCTCATTTGAGGTCAGGAGTTCAGGACCAGCCTGGCCAACATGGTGAAACCTTGTCTCTACTAAAAGTACAAAAAAAGTTATCTGGCCGTGGTGGCTTGTGCCTGTAATCCCAGCTACTCAGGAGGCCGAGGCAAGAGAATCACTTGAACCTGGGAGGTGGAGGTTGCAGTGAGCTGAGATCATGTCACTGCATGCCAGCCTGGGTGACACAGCAAGATTCCATCTCCACGAAAAAAAAAAAAAAAGAAAAAAGAAAAAAAAAAGTACATCATCAAACTACCGTCACAGTGTATTTCATAAGCAAACTGTGGAACACCACCTTCCATTTGAATTTGAGGCACGAAAATCAATGCAGCCCTTTATCCAACAACATGACCAGATTATGCAGCATCACATCCATCTTTAAGAGGTCTGGGTCAGTAGGCTCCTTCTAAGCTCCATATTAATTGCCTGGGAGTTTCCAAACAGTGCTGATGTCTGGGCCTTAACCCAGACCAACTGAGTCTGTATCTTTGGATATTCTCTAGGAGTTTCCCAGGTGATTCCAACACATAGTAAAAGTTGAAAAAATCTAGTCTGGGCATTCGCTCAAGGATCTCCGTGTTCTTGTTCATGCTGGTTTTAAATAAGAGGATTCTATTCTAGCCCAGTACCTGAAAATGGAATTCATGGCATGCAAGGGTTAGAATTTACCCTTTTTTTTTTTTTTTGAGATGGAGTCTCACTCCCATTGCGCAGGCTGGAGTGCAGTGGCGCGATCTCGGCTCACTGAAACCTCCACCTCCCGGGTTCCAGCAATTCTCCTGCCTCAGCCTCCTGAGTAGCTGGGATTACAGGCATGCACCACCACACCTGGCTAATTTTTGTATTTTTAGCAGAGACGAGGTTTCGCCATGTTGGCCAGGCTGGTCTCGAACTCCTGACCTCAGGTGAGCCACCTGCCTCAGCCTCCCAAAATGCCAGGATTACAGGTGTGAATCACTGCGTCCAGACTATAATTTACTCTTAACTTGGTCCTGAACAACCTCTTTGGGTCTTCATCATGTTACATGTGAAACCGAGTTAGTAGTACTCACCTCTATTTCAGAAAGTTGGGAAAATACAATGAGAAATGTGACATCCTCTGACAAATGTTTTACAAAAGAAAGGCATTATTATTATTCTTATTAATTTTTGAGATGGAGTTTCACTCTTGTCGCCAAGGCTGGAGTGCAATGAGGCAATCTCGGCTCACCGCAACCTCCGTCTCCCGGGTTCAAGTGATTCTCCTGCCTCAGCCTCCCAAGTAGCTGGGATTACAGGCATGTGCCACCACATCCCACTAATTTTGTATTTTTAATAGAGATGGGGTTTCTCCATGTTGGTCAGGCTGGTCTCAAACTCCCACCTTCAGGTGATCCACCCACCTCGCCTCCCAAAGTCCTGGGATTACAGGCATGAGCCACTACACCCGGTGGGCATTATTATTATTAAGAACAGTTGAGGCCAGGCGCAGTGGCTCACGCCTGTAATCCCAGCACTTTGGGAGGCTGAGGTGGGTGGATCACGAAGTCAGGAGATCAAGACCATCCTGGCTAACATAGTGAAACCCCGTCTCTACTAAAAATACAAAAAATTAGCCGGACATAGTGGCGGGCGCCTGTAGTCCCAACTACTTGGGAGGTTGAGGCAGGAGAATGGCGTGAACCCGGGAGGCGGAGCTTACAAGAGCTTACAGTGAGCCGAGATTGTACCACTGCACACCAGCCTGGGCAACAGAGAAAGACTTTGTCTCCAAAAAAAAAAAAAAAAAAATTGTGCAAATATGGTACATACATGTGCCCACCTTTTTCCTAAGAATAGGTTCCATAGCTGTTACTGGATTCCCGTGGAAGCATATGACACCCAAATAATGTTAATAACCAGAGAAATCCTTCCAGTTCTAAGTTTCTGATTATTGGTAGTAGAAACAAACAGTACTTTGAGAACTCAAAACATATTTATTTATGGGTGGATTTCAAACACATTTTTGACAAAACTATCTTTATCCCAATATTTCATGTACAAAGCAATCCAATGCAAAATTTTAGATAAAAACCAAGAATAAAAGCTGACCCCATGCCCATTAAGCATTGTTAATGGCTTCCTTCATTTCCTAGACGTTAGTTTGCAGGTGATCTCAGAAGACCAAAAAATTCACATCAGCCCAGATTGGGCCTGCTGGATTCAAGACATCCTTGGTCCCCTCCCAGTCTGGAGGCCTTTTGCACATTCTGACCTTTCATTCCACAGTGGTACTGGTGGAAGAGTATATTTACGCATGGGGACTGGAGGACGGATGGGGAAGGAAATGAAGTCTTAGAGCAAAGGGAGACAAGTCTAACTATGGAACTCAGTCAGAATAAGAACTTGAATCAGTGTCAGACAAAACACAGAATAAGCAAAAAACAGATCCTAAAGCCCAGAGTGGAACAAGGTGTCCGATAAGGCTCAGTACAGACTTTGCTGCAGGCTATCTATAACCACATCCTCAGGATCTACACTTGGTAACATGAGACACTAGAGTTCATGCTTGTGGACTTCATGCCAATAGAAGATACTCATTCAGGAGACAGGCTAAAATTCTGAATATCATATACATCCTAAAGGTCGACAGATTTGGGCTGCTGAGATCCTTGGGATACAGAAAGTTCAAGGACAAGGACAGAGTCTTTCTAGTTTCTAGAGCTCAGTCCTTTAAGTTTTAAAAATGTTATTGACTAGAATTTTTCACTGCCCCAAAACACCATCTAGCAGCATTATGTTCTCAGAGGATATACCTACACAGCAAGAGCCAGTGCAGAGTGAACCCAAATGTAATATGCTTGTCACCACAAGATCAACTAAAGATCAACTGAACTCCTATCATAGGAAAGGTATTTTTGGACAATACCCTCTCTTAAGATAATCAGTTCCACAGGTGTACAATAACAATTCCAAAGCATAAGATCAAGGTCTAGGCATATCTGAATTCATACATGATAGGCAAATTTCTGAACCTTGTTTTTTTCGTCTGCAAAAATGGAGCTAATACCTACATCCCAGGATTGTTATAAATGATAAAACAGAGATAATGAACCTAGCATGGTGCCTAGGACATGAGATCACTCAATAAATATTGCCCTAATATATCTTAGAACTATTTTCACCAGTTATCCATGAAATCTACCAAAAGGGGTGGGGGAGGATTCCATGAAAAATCTACCTTTTTAGTAATACAAACACACTCGGTGCTGTCTGCCTCGGTATCTGACTGAAATAATACATTGTCTGGACATTCACTGACATGCTCAAATTATTTTAGAACATAAAAATGAGTACCCACTTAGTACCAGGTAAAATGGTAGGGATTTTCAGATAAATTATCTTGTTATTGCTGAGTGGCAGTACATTTTATATTTGTCTTAGATTATAATGATAGTGGTTTGAGGATAAACTTTTAAGAATTTAATTCATATATTAGAAATAGTAAGACATGAATAAATAGATTCAATCAACTGATCTTTTCTTTAAAGTTTTCAGCACCTCTTAAATGTCATGTAGTGTTACAGGCACTTGAATGAAATTCCGCCAGCTATCTGCTATCACAACAAGCCTTTTTATTCTAGTAAGGTAGAGTGTCTAGAGTAGAATATACACTGTCTCTAGTCACAGAAGTATTAATTTAGTCATGCAACAAACATTTATTGGACATAGTAAAAAAAAAATTAGATACTATTTCTACAGACATGCAGCATATATTCTAGAGGGGTTAAATGTTGGGCATGATAGCATGCACCTGTAGTCCCAGTGACTTGGAGGATCCCTTGATCCCAAGAATTTGAGGCTGTAGTGAGTTGTGATTATGTCACTGCACTCCAGCCTGGATGAGAGAGCAAGACCCTATGTCTTTAAGAAAAAAAAAAAAAAAGCAAGATGAAAAATAAATATTTGTGAGGAAAGAATATACAAGCATTATGAAAGAGAGGAGAGTAACAAGGGGCTCTACAGATACCCTAGGTGTCAATCACCTTACCCCACTTCAGTCTCTGTTTCTTTTGCCCTATAAAATGAAAACTGAAATAGTCAAGTTCCCTGCCCCCCTTGAAGTGACCATGCAACACAATTCTAACCAACGAGCTGTAAGCAGAAATGCTATGAAAATTTTCCATCTGTCTCATCAGACTGCTATGGCAAAATACCATAGACTGGGTGGCTTATAAACAACAGAAATTTATTTCTCATAGTTCTAAAGGCTGCAAAGTCCAAGATCAAGGTGCCAGCACATTTGGAGTTTAGTGAAGGCCCACTTTCTGTTTCATAGATGGCAACTGCTAGCTGTGTTCTCACATAAAGGAAGGGGCCAGGAAGTTCTGCGGGGCTTCCATATAAGGGCAATAATCTCATTCATGAGGGCTCTACTCTCAAAACCTAAGCACTTTCCAAAGGCCCCATTCTAATACCTCACATTGGGGATTGGGTTTCGATATAAGAATTTGGGTGTGGGAGGTGAACACAAACATTCAGACCATAGTACCATTCTAACTAAAAAGAAGGAGACATTTAAGGTGTAAAACATATAAACTCAGTGAAAAGCCATGAAACAAGAATTCCAGGAGGAAGACACAAAAAGTACAAATGTCCTAAGAGAGTCCAGGCGTGGTGGCTCATGCCTGTGATCCCAGCACTTTGGGAGGCTGAGGCAGGCGGATCACCTGAGCTCAGGAGTTGGAGACCAGCCTGACCAACATGGCAAAACCCCATCTATACTAAAAATACAAAACAAATAGCTAGGCATGGTGGTGCACGCCTGTAATCCCAGCTACTTGGGAGGCTGAGGCAGGAAAGTCACTTGAACCGGGGAGGCAGAGGTTGTAGTGAGCTGAGATCATACCACTGCACTCCAGCCTGGGCAACAAGAGTGAAACTCGGTCTCAAAAAAAAAAAAAAAAAAGAAAAGAAAAGAAAAATCAAAAGCCCTAAGAGGGAAAGCTACCACTGGTTTCAGGAGCTAAAAAGCTAGAATGGAAGGAAGGAAGGAGGAGGGCAGGTCAGGTAGGACTGCTTGGGCCAAGGTAAGGATGCAGTGGGAAACTAATGAAGGATCTCAACTAGGAGGGTGGCATCATTTCCTGATTTCCTTTGGTTGCTTGGTGGGAAATGGATGATAAGGGTGCAAGAGTAGATGAAAGGAGGCCAGCTAGAGCCACAGTAGTACTGGTAAGAGATGATTGTGGTTTGGATTTAGGAAAATGAGGAAAGATGCATTTGAGATGCATTTTGGAAGTACTTATAATCGGAGGGCAAAGAGAAAAGCAAACATGACTTCTAGGTTTCTGGCCCCAGTAACTGAGTGGATGGCGACGATATTTACTGAGCTGGAAGAGACTGGAGGAAGAACAGGAATGTGCAAAACAAAGCATTCAATCAACTGAAGCTCCATAATTCCTGTTCCAGTAATCTGACCCTCTGCCAAACAAATGTGTTCCCATTTTGGCTTTCCATCGTTTCTTTCTCTCTCACAGACTCTCCTTGGAGAACCATAAGCTGTAACTAGAATGCCAACAATATTTGATTTCATCTGGCAGAAAAAAAATGGTGGGTGGAATTAAGAGACTCTGAAGCTAAAGGCAAAATGACAGACCCAACACTTGACTTTATAGTCTTCATCATGAAATTCTGAAAATGAGTGAAATGTCCAAATATGCCAAAATATGTATTTGAGAATCTGTCTTTTACCCAGTAACGTTCCTGCCAAATGCACATATCACAGTCTGTAATTAAACATTACATTTAATTAAAATCTGTGTGTATGAACATAGCTTGTAATTAAACATTTGCAAGTCATTAATATCTGTCTTGTCACTAGATCTGAAGCTCCCTGAGGGCAGGGACCTCACTGGCTTTGCTCACAATTGGATCCTCAATACCTGTCACAGTGTACTATATGCGGTAGGTACTCAATAAATACTTGCTGAAGGATGTTTGTACATTTTTTTCTGGTCAATGACAGAAACTATTGGTTTCTCCCCTATATCCAATGTCCTGCCCCCTTTTCTAACAGAACCCCCATTATTTTTCTGGACATATGGCCACTGTATCCGTTTCCTAGGACTACAGTAACAAAGTACCAAAAACTGGATGGTTTTAAAAACAGAAATTTTTTTATGTCTCACATTCTGGATGCTACAAGTATGAAATCAGAGGTTCAGCAGGGTGGGCCATGCTCCCTCTGATGGCTCTAGGGGAGCATCCTTCCTCGTGTCTTCCAGCTTTTGGAGTTTGCCCCCAATCCTTGGCACTCCTTGGCTTATAGATGCACCACTCCAGTCACATGGACAATTCCCCTTTGTGTCTTTACATGATCTTTCTTCTGTGTATGTCTGTCCTGTGGCCAATTTCACCTTCTTAGGACATCAGTCATATTGGATTAGGCCCACCCTTATGACCTCACCTAAACTTGATTACCTCTGTAAGGCCCCTATTTCCAAAGTGAGTCAGATTTTGAGGCACTGGGGGTTAGGACTTCAACGTATCTTTTTAGGGGGACCCAATTCAACCCCTTACAGCCATCCAGAATAAATTCTACATTTCCCACATTCCCTCACACCTTAGTGCAGCCAGGTGTGTCCTAAGCTAATGGGATGTCCTAAGCTAATGGGATGTAAAAGAAGTCATGTGTGCCACTTCCAGAGGTGTCTTTTATTTTTGTTTATTTATTCATTTCTGAGACGCAGTCTTGCTCTGTTACCCAGGGTGGAGTGCTGTGGCGTCATCTCGGCTCACTGCAACCTCCACCTCCCGGGGTCAAGCGATTCTCCTGCCTCAGCCTTCCAGGTAGCTGGGACTACAGGTACATGTCACCACGCCTGGCTAAGTTTTTGTATTTTTAGTACATATAGGGTTGTGCCATGTTGGCCAGGCTAGTCTCAAACTCCTGACCTCAGGTGGTCCGCCTGCCTCGGCCTCCCAAAGTGCTGGAATTACAGGCATGAGCAACCATGACCAGGGAGATGGGTTTTTTAAAAAAGGATAGTGCCCTCTGCTTCCCTTCTTTCCTTCTGGGTGGCTAGAATGCAGACCTAATCACTACAGTTCCAGCAGCTGTCTCAGCCCTTGAAGTAACCTTGGGAATGGAAGCCAAGGAAAGTAAAAAAAACCAAATAGGTGACTGAAACCTTGGAGACACAGCTTAGCCCTGAACTGATCTCCTTCTGGCTTTGACATGAAAACAAAACAAAGAAACAAAAACACCCAAAATACTAAAATACTCATCTTAGTCATTGTTTTGGAGGATTTCTGACACTCACCAATGAAGCTAATTGTAACTGATACATAGAATCTTATCTAGGTAACACTGCAGCAGATATAGTGAAGGCACTATCATATTTATCTTTACTTCCCAAGATACTTGGGTTGGTCACTGCTATGGACTGAATTGTTCCCTCCCACCCCAAACTCAGATGTTGAAGTCTTGATGCCCAATGTGACTGTATGTGGAATAAGAAAATAATTAGGCTGGGAGTGGTGGCCCTGTATCTACTAAAAATACAAAAATTAGCCTGGCGTGGTAGTGCGTGCCTGTAATCCCAGCTACTTGGGAGGCAGAGGCAGGGGAACCACTTGAACCCGGGAAGCAGAGCTTGCAGTGAGCCAAGATTGCGCCACTGCACTCCAGCCTGGGCCACAGAGTGAGACTCTGTCTCCAACAAAAAAAAGAAAGGAAAGTAATTAAAGTTAATGAGGTTATAAAGATGGGTCCCTATAGGATTAGTGGCCTAATGAGAAGAGACTCCAAAGAGTTCCCTGTCTCTATCTTCCCTGTGGGCACACAGTGAGAAAGCGGCCCTCTGAGAGTCAGGAGAAAGGCCCTCACCTCACCATGCTGGCTCCTGACTTCAGACTTCCATTCTCCAGACCTGTGAGCAAATTAATCTGTTGTTTAAGCCATCCAGTCTGTGGTTTATTATGGCATTCCTAACTGACCGATACTGTCATGGATGAATTCAAGAGTACATCTTTGAAAAAAGACGCCTAGCTTGGGTTGGATCAACTTTGAATCTCTTCCAGGTACAGGTCAGTCAAGGGTAGTCCCTGACTTTACAAGTGGGGGCAGTTTCAGCTGAGTGCAGTGGCTCACGCCTGGAATCCCAGCACTTTGAGAGGCCAAGGCAGGAGGATTGCTTGAGCCCAGGAGTTCAAGACCAGCCTGGGCAACATAGGGAGACCCCAATCTCTAGAAAATAAAATTAAAAAATAAAATAAAATAGATTAAACAAATTAAAAAACAAAAAGTGGGGATAATTTTAGGACTTATCTAGCTTTGAAGAGTCCTCCAAAGGGGTGACACATTTGGCCTCACACTAGTTATTTGGGTATGACCTGGAAAAACAGAGTAGCTGCCTAAGCTTCTGAGGCTTTAGGAGCCTCAAGACTGCCCCTTTCTTAGAACTGGCCCTTGTTACTGTCTTTAAGGATCCAACACAGAGTTAAAAGGCAGAGTTAAAAACTCATAGCAGATCAATTCAGGAGAAGCACAGGATTGTACCAAGATGTTTAAAAAACTTTCCATTTATCGGCTTTGGAAAAGAGAACTCTTCCTACTGTTGTGAATAAAAATGTTTAGTGTCAACAAAACGTTAAACAAACTTAGCAATTAGCAAAAATGAACCCACTGATAGGAATGTAGTAGTCAATGGGGTTTGAACTTGTAATACCAGCATTTGCTGATTTTTAGATGCACATTTTAGCAACTCTGAAATCAAAGCATATCTTATAATCCATGCATCTTTTTTTTAATTTTTATTTTTTCATCTTTTTATTTTATTTTATTTTATTTTTAGATGGGCTTGCTCTATCACCCAGGCTGGAGTGCAGAGGCAAGATCACAGTTCACTGTAACTTTGAACTACTGTGCTCAAGTGATCCTCCCACTTCAGCCTCCCAGGTAGCTGGGACTACTACATGCCAGTAGTGGCTGACTATGTGCCACTGCGCCTGGCTAACTTTTTCTGTAGAGGTGAGGTCTTGCTATGTTGCCCAGGTTGGTTGTCAAACTCCTGGCTTCAGGTGATCCTCCCACCTCAGCTTCCGTAAGAGTTGCAATTAAAAGTTTGAGCCACCACACCCAGCTACAATCCATGCATCTTGTATTTGATGAAATATAGTAGACAGTGTTCATTGAATGTCCATCACATGATGGGCATGGGCTTGATACCTCATACACACATTTTTATTTATCCCCATGACCATGCTATGAAGCAATTATTATCACTACTTAAAAATGAGAAACCTAGACTTGGCTTTTCTAAGACTAGAAAGAATTGGAATAGTATACTGCAATATGGCAGAAACATGTGATTCCATAGACCCTCTCCCTCTGCTATTCCCTTTTACCTACTGTTTTGTTACTTCGTGTTTCATTTGCAAATACAAATGTATCTAAGCAACAATCAGTCAGAAGACTCTGAGTAACACAATTATTTAAATAAGCAATATAATGAAAGACAACCCAGAAATATTTATTGTTGATAATAAGCAATATAATAAAAGACACCTAGAAATATTTATTGTTGATTATGAAGCAGCTACTGAGCTAGAACACATTTTCCATTTATTTTCTATTTATTTATTTTTGAGATGGAGTTTCGCTCTTGTCGCCCAGGCTGGAGTGCAGTGGTGCAATCGCAGCTCACTGCAACCTCCACCTCCTGGGTTCAAGCAATTCTCCTGCCTCAGCCTCCCAAGTAGCTGGGATTACAGGTGCCTGCCACCACGCCCGGCTAATTTTTTGCATTTTTAGTAGAGATGGGGTTTTGCCATGTTGGCCAGGCTTGTCTCGAGCTCCTAACCTCAGGTGATCTGCCCACCTTGGCCTCCCAAAGTGCTGGGATTATACGCGTGAGCCACCGCGCCCAGCCCACATATTCCATTTAATCATGACTATTACCAGCCCTATTTTATGTTATTTTATTTTATTTTATTTTGAGACTCTCTGTGTCACCCAGGCTGGAGTGTAGTGGTGTGATCTCAGCTCACTGCAACCTCTGCCTCCTGGGTTTGAGTGATTCTCCTGCCTCAGCCTCCTGAGTAGTTGGGATTAAAAGCACATGCCATCATGCCCAACAATTTTTTGTATTTTTAGTAGAGACAGGGTTTCGCCACATTGGCCAGGCTGGTCTCAAACTCTTGACCTCCAGTAATCCACCTGCCTCGGCCTCCCAAAGTGCTGGGATTACAGGAATGAGCCACCGTGTCTGGCCAGCATCATTTTAAAGGTGAAGAATTTGAGGCTTATATTAAGTAATTATTTTAATTATTATTTAAAATTAGTTAAAATAATAATATAAAAATTATTAGTTTAAGTAATTATTTTTGGTCCTATAAAAGTGGTGAAGCTAAGACTCAAACTCCCCACCTCTGATACTTAAGGCAGGGCTCTTCGGCAGTGGCCCTCCTGCCAGTCACAAACTAGAAACTCAAGCCCTAATTAACACAAACATGGGCTATAAGGCAAAGGGAATGTGATGTGTCAGATGAAAAGAATGAGAAGGAGATCAGGTGTGATGGGTCATGCCTGTAGTCCAGCTACTTGGGAGGCTGAGGTGGGAGGATCGCTTGAGCCCAGGAGGTGGAGGCTGCAGTGAACCATGTTCGCACCACTGCACTCCAGTCTGGGTGACAAAATGTGACCCTGTCTCAAAAAACAAAACAAGCTGGGTGTGGTGTCTCTCGCCTGTAATCCCAGCACTTTGGGAGACTGAGAGAGGTGGATCACTTGAGCTCAGGAGTTTGAGACCAGCCTGGCCAACATGGTGAAAACCCATCTCTACTAAAAACGCAAAAATTAGCTGGGCATGTTGGCATGTGCCTGTAGTTCCAGCTATATTTGAGAGGCTGAGGAAGAAGGATCACTTGAACCCAGCAGGCAGAGGTTGCAGTGAGCCGAGATCATGCCACCGCACTCCAGCCTGAGTGATGGAGTGAGACTCTGTCTCAAAACAAACAAATAAGCAAGAAAAAACAAACAAATAAAAAAATGAGAAGAACTGGCAGGAGAAGTCAGAGACGCTTCTGGAGATTTTGGAAAGTGGGGGAACATGCAGTGCTGGTGATGGGGGATACCGGGATGAAGGTGAAATCCGATGAAATCGGTCAGAAAGGACCTTGGTCCTCAGTAACGAGCAGTGTGGCAGTGACTTAGATGAAGTTAGGAACAGGAACTTGGGGGACATGAAAGGAATAGGCAGGATTCTAGGGTGACAGGGCAGAGGGCAACTCGATCTGGGAAAGCTGAACCTCAGAGAACTCAAGACATATTTCCAAGACTGAAGAATTATTCAGATTTATTTCACAAGCTGGTTGTGCCTCTGAGATGTGCCCATGTATTCAGACTGTGGCGAAGGAGGGAAGGGCGACATGGCTGACCGGCATGAGGGGCCCTGAATGCATTATTTCCTTTAATCCCTCAGCGACCCTATGAGGAAGACACCACACATATCCCTAATTAACAGATGAGAAGGAAGCCCAGAGAAATGAGACAATTTGCCAAAAGTTACACGGGCATGAGGAGTGGAGCCAGGATTCTGTCTGACTCTAAGAGCCTAAACTAATTTCTTGTGACAGGATCACAACAGTGGTTGCCTCTGGTGAAAGAGGCTGACTTGAAAGAGGCACAAGGGGATCTCTGGAGGGACAGATGTGTTCTATGTTCTGATTGAGAGTGACACCAGTGTGCACATCTGACAAACTTACCAATCTATACACTTAAAAGGTATGCATTATTTTATTTTATTTTATTTTATTTTATTTTATTTTATTTTATTTTATTTAAGAGTCTCACTCTGTTGCCCAGGCTGGAGTGCAGTGGCATGATCTCGGCTCACTGCAACTTCCTCCTCCTGGGTTCAAGCGATTCTCCTGCCTCAGCCTTGTGAGTAGCTGGAATTACAGGCATGGGCCACCACGCCAGGCTAATTTTTCTATTTTCAGTAGAGGTGGGGTTTCACCATGTTGGCCAGACTGGTGTCAAACTCCTGAGCTCAAGTGGTCTATCCGCCTCGGTCTCCCAAAGTGCTGAAATTACAGGCATGAGCCACCACAGCTGGCCAAAAGCTGTGCATTTAAAGAATGTCTTTCTTCCTCTCTAGGCTATAAATCCAATGAAGGTCTAATATAATGCCTAGCACGTGGTAGTGGTCAGTGAATAGTGACTGAACAAGGAACTGTGCACTGTTACCACTGTATTACTGATGGCATCAGAGCCTGCACAGAAGAAGAATCCCTGCAAAGGAAGGACACAGAACAGAAAAGGGCTCTGTGCTGAGACCCTGAGAAGACGCCCTCTCAGGCCACCACTTCATAGCAAAGTGGTCATCTTTCCCCTCCCAGTCATGCCCAGTAGTGAGCAGTGGCTCATTGACCCTATAATTTTCTGTTAACTGAGAAGCTACAACTCTGCAAAAGTGAGACATAGCACTGCATACAAAACAACACCGTTTATCCCATATGACTCTCCTGAACTCCACTGGAAAGGAACTACTTTTTTTTTTTTTCTTTTGAGTCAGTCTTGCTCTGTGGCACAGGCTGGAGCACAGTGGCACAATCTCGGCTCACAGCCACCTCCGCCTCCTGGGTTCAAGCGATTTTCCTGCCTCAGCCTCCCTAGTAGCTGGGATTATGGGCAGGTGTTACCACACCTGGCTAATTTTTGTATTTTTTAGTAGAGATGGGGTTTCGCAATGTTGGCCAGGCTGGTCTCGAACTCCTGACCTCAGGTGATCCAATTGCCTCGACCTCCCAAAGTGCTGGGATTACAGGCACGAGCCACCACACCTGTCTATAACTACATATTTTTAAAACATCACCTCAGGATCTATGTCCTAGGGGGAAAAAAAAATCACAGAAGGGATTTTCTCATTTGTGTGGATAGTTACTCCACAATTTGCTTCTTTAGTGCCCAAATTATCTTGGCCAAATTAATTTTGGAACCTGGTCTCTCTTGGTTCAGGAGGAAAATTCCATGAAATAGAGAGTTATGTTGCCATCAGAGGGAAAGACCAAAAAGCAGGATTTTGACATTTTTTTCCTTGCTATGAAAAATAAGAAATTTTGAAAAAGGAAAAAAAGGACATCATGGCCACTAATTCTTTATTCTGACTCAGATGGTTCTGTTTCTATGTAAATATGCAAAGAAACAGATAAACAGAGAAAAAAAAAGGCCCCGTTAAGTCCACATCCATCAATTCATCACGGCAGGAAACAAGAAAAGAAGCCAGGAGGCTTGAAATCCCTCTGAGACTTGGCACAGGGTAGCATGAAAACTTGAACACTGTTTCTCACAGGATTTAATTATTCCCATAAGAAAAAATAAACTTTCCAGAAAAGAGCAAGGATATCTTTTGTTCCTGGTTTGTTAAGTAGGGCTCAAATTCCTTCAGAGCTTGAAGGCTGAATGGTTTGCTCTGACAAGTGTTGGATTAAACTACCAAAAATGAGGATTTGGGATTTTTCACTTGGATGACTCTGGTAGATCTAGTCCTGATCTAAGTGAGGAGCTGATGCCAAGAATGAAAATTATTTATTTGATCTTCTTCAAGTCAACCCAGGTGAACACGTGACCACTCCAACAAGAATACAAATTCTCTCTGCGGAAGACCAAAAGGTCATGCATCTATGAGCAGTTTGCCAGGGATTTCAGGGTTTAATAGAATATGTCATCTATTGGCCTCCACCTCATGGGTTTGCATTTTTTGAAATAACACAATAGGAAGCATGTGGGTGTTGGGGGAGATACAGCAGATTTGAATCTAACCCTGACATTTACAAGCTGGGTGACCTAGGGAAAAGGATAAACTGGGTCTCGGTTTCCTCATTTGTAAAGTAAGGAGAACGCTATCTACCCACCTTCAGCAGTTGTTGGAACAGTAAGAGTTCATGGGGACACAATGCTGGTGGTCACTAAGTATATTCCCTTAGCCTTTCTTTGGAAGTATCAGTTCATTGAATCATTTAGTAAATTTGCTTCCAGCACTTACTAAATGCCAAGAATTGTGCTAGGTATTGAGAATATAGTAGTTAAGACAGACAAGGGCTCTACATTTAGACAGTCATTGAAAACAGATGGACAAGTAACATATAAATATATACAATCAGATTCTAAAAAATATGATGGAGACAATAAGACAGGCGTTACAGACTGAACATTTGTGTATTCCCAGAATTCATACATTGAGGTTGGTTGTGATGGCTTAAGCTTGTAATCTCAACACTTTGGTATCCCGAGGTGGGCAGATCACTAGAGTTCAAGAGTTTGAGACCAATCTAGGCAACATGGCAAAACTCCATCTCTACAAAAAGTACAAAAATTAGCCAGGCATGGTGGCATGATGTGCCTGTGGTCCAAGCTACTTGGAAGGCTGACAGGAGGATCGCTTGAGTCCAGGAGATGGAGGCTGCATTGAGCCATGTTCAGGCCAGTGCACTCCTGACTGTGTGACAAGGTGAAACTCTTTTAAAAAAAAAAAAAAAAAAAAAAAAAAAAAAAAAATTCCATGGCCAGGCATGGTGGCTCACACCTGTAATCCCAGCACTTTGGGAGGCTGGGGCAAGTGGATCACTTGAGGTCAGGAGTTTGAGACCAGCCTGACCAACATGGTGAAACCCTGTCTCTAATAAAAATATAAAAAAATTAGCTGGGCGTGGTGTTGCACACCTGTAATCCCAGCTACTTGGGAGGCTGAGGCAGAAGAATCACTTGAACTCAGGAGGCGGAGGTTGTAGTGAGCTGAGATCGGGCCATTACACTCCAGCCTGGGCAACAAGACTGAACCTCCATCTCAAAAAAAAAAAAAAACAAACTTTTTTTTTGATACATTGAAATTCTAACCCCCAGCGTGATGCTATTAGAAGGTGGGGCCTTGGGAGGAAATGAGGTCATGAGGGTTGAGCCCTGATGAATGGGATTAGTGCCTTTATAAGCAGACTGGAGAACTTGCTCTTGCTCTCTCTGTACTACATCACTGTTGTAAGTTATTAAGAAGTTATTTTAGGCAGATAGAGAGGAAATGGGGTCCTAGGGAAGTTTTCGTTTTTAAAGCAGCTCTTAGAGCCAGGCCAGCAACCTTTAATATGCAAATGGCGGCCATTAGAAACTGGGTCCATCCAAACATGGCGATTCCCTGGCCTTCTTGCCCTTATGACACACGTTCCTGGCAACATGGCTGCCCCCACCTATCCCAATGTGTGTAGAACATCATGGTGCCCTGCATTTGCATATTAAAAGACTAGGGTGGGAGGGCCAGCTTTTTCAGGCTACGTGAGTGACATGCCTTGTCAAACCAATCCCCTGCGCCCTGTGCAAATCAGACACCACCTCCGCCCGCCTTCTTATAAAACTGGCTGGTATTTGTGGCACCTGGGGTCTCCTCTTTCGGCTGTGGAGCCCCCCTCCCTCTGTCTCTGCACAGGGGAGCATCTATTTTTGGCATCCTCCCATTTTTCTTGCCTATTAGACTCTCTACTCCTTAAAACCACTCCACACGTGGCCATGTCGTTTTTTCCAATTTGACTCAAGACAAAGAACCTGGTGTTCCTCCACTCATTGGAGCCCTGTCATCATTGTTGGGATATAGCGAGAAGATGACCAACTGCAAACCAGAAAGTAGACCCTCACCAAACACCGAGTCTGCCAGCACCCTCATCTTGGACTTCCCAGACAAATGTTTGTCATTTAAGCCACCAATTCTATATAGCAGCCTAAAATGACTAAGACCACATGGTGATATGAGGAGAAGTAATTGGAGAAAGACAGGAGGAATATCACAGGGTATTCAAGGAAGGTTTCTCTGAAAAATTAACATTTAATCTGAGACTTGAAGGACAACAATGGAACCAGCTATTCAGCCCTAGGCAGGAGCAAACCCAGTATCTGGGAGGAACAGAGATAAAGCCAGGGAAGGAGATAAAGATATGATAAGTAGGGCCCAGATTAGAGACTTTGTAGACCACAGAAAACATCTGAGTTTATTCTTATTGTAATGGGGAGCCATTAGAGTATTTTGAGTGCCTGAGTCACTTAATTAGATTTTCTTTAATAGGCAGATATAGGCATAATCATGATATACTCCTGAAATGTAAAAATTCTCCCTGACTAAAGCAGAGGATGTCTTCTAGAGGATCATGTAAAATAAGGTTATCATAGATAGTATGGTCCAGAAATGAGTTTAGACTTGATGTGATTTAAAAAAAAAAAAAAAAAAAAAGATTATATCATTCAAGGTTGTAACATGAAACCAATGTTTACACAATATTCATTATACTGTAACCTACAGAATAGCTGTAGCTATTCTTAGCACTTTGGGAGGCCAATGTGGGCAGATCACTTGAGGTCAGGAGTTTGAGACAAGCCTGGCCAACATGGTGAATCTTTGTCTCTACTAAAAATACAAAATGAGGTGCGGTGGCACATGCCTGTAGTCCCAGCTACTCGGGAGGCTCAAGCAGAAGAATCACTTGAACCCGGGAGGTGGAGGTTGCAGTGAGCTAAGATCACACCACTGCACTCTAGCTTGGGTGACAAGAGTGAGACTCCGTCTAAGAAAAGGAAAAAAAAAAATAGCTTGGGGAAGGAACTGGCTTCCCTTTCAAAGTAGCAGCAAAGAGGTAAGAGACAGAATTTTTTCCTCCTGGAATGATTTCTTCCTCTAGGACATGAGTATTTCGATGCTGACATTAAATGAGCTCCTGTAGAGAAAGAGCCTCGCATGGCACAGGGTCAGGTACATAGAAGAGACAGTTCCTTCTCTTGTTTGTTCCTTTCCCCTTTGCATTGAAAGGAAATCAGAAGCCCTGGATATAAAATTCTTCAAGGATGAATGAAAAGTCATCAAAGGAAAACTGCAGGAAACAACTTCTTGATGTAAATGCATTGCATGGGTTGATGAAACTTTTGATGATTTCCATATTTCACGCTCCATTCTAGAATTGTAGTGCCAAACAAAAGTCCTCCAAGCCCAAGGTTTACAGATTTTATTTTTTTAAGTAGAAGAACTTTCAAAATAAGAATAACTCAAATTCAAAGATGCTGGGTCAAGCCTGGTCAACATGGTGAAACCCCATCTCTACTAAAAATGCACAAAATTAGCCAGGCATGGTGGCGCATGCCTGTAATCCCAGCTACTTGGGAGGCTGAGGCAGGAGAATCACTTGAACTCAGGAGGTGGAGGTTGCAGTGAGCCGAGATGGCACCACTGCAATCCAGGTTGGGCAACAAGAGTGAAACTCCATCTCAAAAAAAAAAAAAAAAAAAAAAAGTAGTCATAGCAAAAGTACAAAAATTTCACTGGATGGAGCAGCCACATAGGCCCAGATACAGGGCTCTGCCCCCATTCAAAACCTGGAGAAAATGGGAACCTGACTAAAGGAAGAGCCTGACATTCAGTGTAGGAAGGGACACTGAGGCACTTTACACTATCCTAGGTTAGCTCTGGACAGTCAGAGATGCCAAAAGGAGGCATGTGTTCAGAATGTTGGACAATTTCCACCATCCAGACCTCGCAGGTTAATCAGTGCCCAAGTGGGAGGATCCTTCCTACAGGGCACCCCAGGACCTTCTTGAGGACGACACACCTCAAACTCTGCAGTTTTCCGCGTTTAAGGTATCAGCAATGACAGGTTGCTAGGAACAAGCCTTTACGATTAGATTATACAAATGGCTTCTTTGTAAGTCAAATTATTCTATGACAAATGGTAAAATAGGAAAAAACTGAGTCACTGTTTTAGGTAAGAAAATAATGTACAAAATAATTTCTAATGAATATAAATAGCTAAACTATACGGAAGGACATAGTATTTGCTGTCCTTTTAATTTAACCAACAAATAGTAATACTAAAAATGTATTCTCTGTATAGTCATGCACTGCATACTGATGTTTCAGTCAACTATGAACTGCATATACGATGGTGATCACATCTTTTTTTTTTTTTTTTGAAACGGAATTTCCCTCTTGTCATCCAGGCTGGAGTGCAATGGCATGATCTTGGCTCACTACAACCTCTGCCTCCCGGGTTCATGCGATTCTTCTGCCTCAGTCTCTTGAGTAGCTGTGACTACAGGCACCCACCAGCATGCTCAACTAATTTTTGTATTTTTAGTAGAGACTGGGTTTCAGCATGTTGGCCAGGTAGGTCTCAACCTCCTGACCTCAGGTGATCTTCCCACCTCAGCCTCCCAGAGTGCTGGGATTACAGGCATGAGCCACTGAGCCTGGCCCCCCATCATCTTTTAAGATTGTAATAAAGCTGAAAAATTTGGCTGGGCATGGTGGCTCACGTCTGTAATCCCAGCACTTTGGGAGGCCAAGATGGTCAAGAGATCAAAACCATCCTGGCCAAAATGGTGAAACCCTGTCTCTACTAAAAATACAAAAATTAGCTGGGCGTGGTGGTGCACACCTGTAGCCCCAGCTACTTGGGAGGCTGCAGTAGGAGAATTGCTTGAACCCGGGAGGCAGAGGTTGCAGTGAGCCGAGATTGTGCCATTGCACTCCAGCCTGGGTGACAGAGCCAGACTCTGTCTCAAAAAAAAAAAAAAAAGAAAAAAAGAAAAAATGAGAGAGAATGCTTTAAAAAAATTCCCATTGCCCAGTAACATCACAGTTGTCATGGACCTTTTTCTATGTTTAGACACACAAATACCAGTGTGTTACAATTGCCTACAGTATTCAGTGCAGTAACATGCTGTACAGCATTTACAGCTTAGGAGCAATAGGCTATATCTAGGTATGTGGTAGGCTGTCCCACCCAGGTTTGTGTAAGTACACTCCATGATGGTCACACAATCACAAAATCTCCTTAAAACCCATTTCACAGAATATAACTCTGTCATGAAGTGGTGACTTTATATTAATTCCAATGCAGTTTGGCCAAAAGCATCTTCTTAGAAGAGTTTTAGGGCTATATCTTAACAACAATGCTGATAAAGATTCCTTTTGTGTGTTTCTCTTAAATGATAATATGTTATGTTAAACAATTTAAATAAGCATTTTTTTCCTCAGGTTTGTCAGAATTTTCAATATACTCATGTGTTTTGTGAATTTCTAAGAGGGGGATAAAGTATGTGGCAGTTCAAAACTGCTTTGATCAGAGAACCTCAGAACAGATGTCTTGCTGGACCAGAGAGCTGTGTAATAATACAATGATGGAAAGGCTGCTCTAATGAACTCTGTAAAGCTCTATAACATAAGAAAACCACTGTGTACCTCTGAAGAAACTAAACATATAAACCATATGAAGCATTAACTTATGAAATTGAAAAAATATATAAGGTAAAACATCAGTCAGGGTATATACATTAAAGAGTTAATCAGTTGACATTGCCCAGAATGGTTATGTATGTACATCAACAAAGATAAACTAAAATCAGTTAATTTCACTGTACACTTGGCTAAACAAAACAAGGTCTTTAGTTGCAGTGTAAATAAATTCATTGCTTTCCTCAAAAGAAATGTTCTTTAAGCCAAAGCATCATGCTAGTGAGTATACACTCAGAACAGAAGCACTGTGCCAAAATAAATTTATAGTAGGTACTTTATTGTGGAAATAAAATATAAAAGCCTTCCCCAGCCAAGAGTTCCATTAGAAAATGAAAAATTCAGCCTCGGCATGGATGCAAATGCTTGCTTTTTTATGAGCCCGGCCAACATTCCTACTCTTGAGTTGCTTTGGTGCTGTGCCCGCTGCAGTCTTGGGAAGGTAAAAGGGCTCTGCCGTGCACTGCCTTAGCCAGGAGGGCTTCCATGGCTGGCCCCGAGCACAGGATCCCAGGGCCTGTGCCTCCCCGACATGAGTGAGGTGTTCAAATCAAAAGGCGGAGGCAGCCCCTAATCACACCTGTGCTGATACCTGGGCAGGCAGTAAAGGTGCTCTTCGCTTCCTTGAGCCATGTTCTGTTGCCCATTTATTTTTTCCAGCATGCAAACCAATGCCAGAGAGCTCATGCTGGAAATTCGAGAGGCGGAGATCCCAATCATGCTTATTGCTACTCTAGAAAAGGCTGATGGAAGAGGATGAAAGTATCGAGTAAATGAACAGGGGAATGATCTTTAGCTTTTAAGCCTTCTGCATCCTCTTAAGGTTTCAGATAATCAAGACAGAAATATCCTCTTATGAAACATTTCACAGACAATAGAACAAAGCTGTGCTATATAAAGGTATATCAAAGCAAAAAACCTCAACATCCTCTTAAATAAAAACAATGTATACAATATATATACACACAAGAAGTCTAGAAGAATATAAATCAAAATGTTAATGGCTACATTTTATAGGATGCCAATTACACACTTCAAAGCTGCTTAAAAAATGTTAACAGTAGTCATCTCTGAGTTAGGGAAGATTAGAAGTAATTTTACTTTTTTTCCTGCTGCCATATACTTTCCAAATTTTCTTGACTGTATATGTGTCTTTTTTTTTTCTTTTTTTTGAGCCAGAGTCTCAGGCTCTGTCACCCAGGTTGGGGTACATGGGTCTGATCTCAGCCCACTGCAACCTCTGCCTCCCAGGCTCAAGCAATTCTCCTGCCTCGGCCTCCTGAGTAGCTGGGACTACAGGAGTGAGCCACTACGCCTGGCTAATTTTTTGTATCTTTAGTGGAGACTGGGTTTCACCATGTTGGCCAGGCTAGTCTTGAACTCCTGACCTAAAGTTATCCACCCGCCTCAGCCTCCCAAGATGCTGAGATTACAGGCATGAGCCACCATACCTGGAACATATATGTATCATTTTAGTAAATATGTAAAAGTTATTTTCAAAAATCTTCCATAATTCATTCAATAATGAATTGATGTTTGTGTAGCTCTTTGTACTTTATCAAGGTTTCCACACATTTAATCCATAAAACAATGGGAAATAGTATGACTGTCATTTCAGAGAGGAGAAAACAGACTCTGAGATGTTATAAAACTTATTCAAAGTCAACAAGTTAGTAGCTAACAGGACCAAGATCTAGATCTCCAGATCTCTTCCAAATTTCATGGCTTTTATTTTCTTTTTCTCAATATTGGCTATGTCGTATGGTCTAGTATGTGCTACTCGATACATAAACCCCACAGGAATATACCTTGCACAGAATAGAAGCATTGGAGTTCTTACACAAAGATTTAAGCAAAGGGAAATACATAATTTTTCAAACTCAGTATTGGTTGAGGGGGAACATGTAAAACACCAGGGGAGGACCAGGGAGGTAGGAAAACTTGCTCTCCTGGTTCCTATATCATACGTGCTTCACTTCATCTTAACCCCATTCAGAAAGGGAAAAGGAAATTTGACAAAAGTGAAGCCAAAACACTTACGGAGAAAAAGTACACATGGCATCAAATAATGAAATTAAGCTGGAGGTATTTAGACACCGCTAAATGTTGTTTTGTTGTTGTTTTGTTTTGTTTTAGAGACAGAGTCTCGCTTTGTCACCCAGGCTGGAGTGCAGTGGTACGATCTTGGCTCACTGCAACCTCTGCCTCCTGGGTTCAAGCAATTCTCCTGCTTCAGCCTCCTGAGTAGCTGGGATTACAGGTGTGCACCACCACACCTGGCTAATTTTTGTATTTTTAGTAAGGACAAGGTTTCGCTATGGTGGCCAGGCTGGTCTTGAACTCCTGACCTCAAGTGATTTGCCCGCCTTGGCCTCCGAGTGTGCTAGGATTACAGGTGTGAGCCACCACGCCCGGCTAGATACTTCTAAATGTTTATTAGAGGAGAGGGAAGACCCAGGGAAAGGTTAAAGACTTTGGAGAACAAGAAAGAGAGGGCAGAAATAGAAAAGGACACAAAATAAGATGGGTTTGGATCCCTAGTAAGAATCATGGCCAATTTGGCATGAAGAACCCAAGACAGTTATAAAAGAGAGTGAGAAAGACCCGTTAGTACCTTCATTCCTGCTGCGGCTGCAGGGCCACTGGGGTCTACAGCCTGGATGTGGCATGGCTTACTTCCTCGCACCACAAAACCCCAGCCAACCGCGTCACCAACAATCTGGAGAGGAAAACCACAATTAGCAAGCAGCCGACTGTCTCCGGCAATTTGCTTATTCTTCTGAGGGAGAGAAGACCAGCCCAGGATTAAGTATGCACCATGACATATTTTCCTCTGTTTCTCTCTTCCCTGCCAGGAGATTGGAACAGTGCTTCTATCACAAACCCAGGTATCTCCCTGTAGAAAAGGTGGTAAAAAAAAAAAAAAAAATCTAACCTGTTTGGCAGAAAGAAGATGCTCCCGTGAGGGCATGATTCAATAAACAACTGGAAGATTTTCTCTTTCTTAGGCTGTTATACAATGTAATGTCAGACTCCAATAGAAGGTTTAGAAAAAGTCATAACATGGTTGAGATGTCTAAGTTTGTTCTTTTCCCCAGTATCCAAATGATACACTCTTGATCCTGCAATGTCGTTAAAGGCTAGCATAATTATTTAAATTACTAATGGTGGGAAATGAAGAGACTTGGCTTTCTTTTCTTTTCTTTTTTTTTTTTTTTTCTTCTTGAGACAGAGTCTTGTTCTGTCACCTAAGCTGGAGTGCAGTGGTGCAATCTCAGCTCATTGCAACTCTCACCTCCCGGGTTCAAGTGATTTTTCTGCCTCAGCCTCCCGAGTGACTGGGATTACAGGCATGCAACACCACGCCTGGCTAATTTTTTGTATTTTTAGTAGAGACAGGGTTTCACCATGATGGTCAGGCTGGTCTTGAAATTCTGAGCTCAGGTGATCTGCTCGCCTCAGCCTTCCAAAGTGCTGGGATTACAGGCGTGAGCCCTCACGCCCAGCTTAGACTTGGCTTTCTAAAAACACAATATTCTCCACCAAGGGGGAAAAAAATTGAAAAAGTACATAAAGTTCACAATGTACAATGTACAAGTAGACTCTAAACCAAAAGTTGTTTGGAATTAGAGAAGGCCTTTTCTATAGAAATCATTATTAGAGCTGGCAGTTTCATTCCCTGGACAGCTCCTAGCCACGTCTTTCACACATAGCCCAACCAAAACACAGCTGAAACACATTCACAATCAATCACTAACAATGTTGGCATTTAAATTAAAAATCAAAAACAAATACTTTCAAAATACAATCTGCTCTCTCTTCAATGCTGGAGACTGAGGAAAAACAGGGAGAAACAGGGAAGTAAACGAAAATTTTTGTGGAAATGCTCAAGATTTTCAGGCACTTCCATTACTTTACAGTTTACTGTTATTTGTGTGTTATACTCAATTTCACTTCCGAAGGTACAGTGTTTCTTTTCCTCTGGTACAGACGTGTTATCAGTGCCTTTCTCCTATTAACTCCTCAGCATTCAGAATGCGAAGTGGCCCTTAGCAAATGTTTGCTGCGTGACTGAGTGTGGATAGAATTCTCCCCCAGCCTGAGGTAATGCCACTAAGTTAGAAGATGAAGGAGGAGTAGAAGTGTTTTGAAGAGGGTATGAACGTGAATTTGAGGAGATTGACAGAAGGAGACACGGGAAGGGGAGTGGGGGTGGTGATGCTGAGAGGAGCACTTTCATTCCATTTGAAGAAATCCAATGCAGGCAGAAGGAACCTAAAGGACCTCCAAGAAGGGGCAGGCGGTCCGGAGCTGCTCACAGCAAGTCAGAGGCTTGTGTACCTCAAGGCATGCTCACATTGTCGAAGCACCCTGCCTACGGTAGAACAATTTATCCCACAGTTTCCTTTCTCTACCTTAACACTCCCCTAATGTTTTAAATAACGTCTAGAATTAATTATAATGCAGAAGGGATTATTGGCATCATTGGCACTTCCATTTGCCATAAAATTAATAATAATTTAAATTACTAATGGTGGGAAATAAAATCTAAAATTATTAGATTTTAAGGCAAATGCAAGTGCAAATGATGCCAATCTTAAAACTTGCAATTAAATTAGAATAAGCGCATAATGGAAATCTTTTCTTTAACAAACAACACATCAAAAAAAATGTTAAATGCTGTATGAATAATAAAGCATGTGAAGTCCTAATGCATCTTAGTGCCTTAAGGTCAAGAAAGCCTATTATCATAATTATGCTAAAAACAGAAAGAAAACTAGAAAAACAGTTTTCAGGTCAGTCGATAAGCTACCCATTGACACATGGACACGGCGCAGAAGAATGGGCAGCACAGGAGAAACAGGCCAGACCATCAGCCTACCGTGAATGTCTTCCTTGCATACGGAGCCCCGGGAGTAAGGAGTTCCTCAGAGGTGACGGGTCTCTTCAGCACTGTCAGACAAACACAATGTCAAGACATAAGCACTTCCAAGTCCTCCATCCATGTATTCAGCAGCTATTTATTGATATCTCATAGGTGACCATCAGTAGAAAAAGTAGCAAAGATCCCTGCCTCACACTTTATATTGTAGCTGAGTGGAGACAGAAAATAGCAGCAAACATACATAACCCTAAACCTACCTTACAAAGCTAAAAAAAAAAAAAAGAAAGGGAAGGAAAGCAAGAGTGCCGGGGGTGGGGATAAAAGGACAGGTCAATTTTTTTTTTTTTCTTTCTTTTTTTTTTTGAGACGGAGCTTTGCCCTTGTCATCCAGGCTGGAGTGCAATGATGTGATCTCGGCTCACTGCAACCTCCGCCTCCTGGATTCAAGCAATTCTCCCACCTCAGTCTCCTGAGTAGCTGGGATTACAGGCACCCAACACCACATCTGGCTAATGTTTGTATTTTTAGTAGAGACAGGGTTTCGCCATGTTGGCCAGGCTGGTCTTGAACTCGTGACCTCAGGCAATCCGCCCGCCTCAGCCTCCCAAAGTGCTGGGATTACAAGCATGAGCCACCTGGCCTCATTTCCTTCTTAACACCTAGGACTGCATGTACACACTGCTTTCTGCCCTGAGTAATAATGCTAGTGAGCTTTTCTGAGTATTTAACATGTGCTAGAGAGGCACCATGCGAGGTGATGTGAATATATTAACTCACTTAATCATCACAAGAATGAACGAGTTAGGATCGTTGTTATCCCCATTTTATAACTGCAAAAACAACCTTAGAAAAGTTAAATTGATTGTGTCCAAGGTTCCAGAGCTAATGGGTGGCAGAAGTAGAATCAAACTCAGGCATTAGACACCAGCGCCCACACTCTTAGCTACTGTGCCACACTCAATCTGGGCCATGCTGTCCTGCAAGCAAAAGAAAGTGTCTAGAAGCTCAGGAAGATAGTGGCATGCCGTCCTCCTCACATCAGCTCGCTGCTGTTGCCTACCAAGATAGCAGACAGCAGCCAATTCCTGACTTGCGGCTGCCTAAAACCCACTGATAATGAACCTCCCCATTCATCCTGTGCTCACTAAGAACTGGAGAGGGGCTGTCATATCCTCCCCAAATAGCCAGGGGGTCAGGGGACAGGGACCATTCTAAACCAGCTCTGTAGACATCGTGAACTTGAAGTGCCACAGACAAACAGAAAAGGCCCCAGCCACGGGGCCTAACCTGGTGAAGTGGCATCCTCCGATCCCCTTTGCTAGTGACAGTCAGAGGTCAGGTACCAGTCCTGGGATGAGTGTGCAGCAGACAAGGAAAGGGAGCGTGAGGAGAGGCCTGATGATCCACCAGGCAGCTGGGCCTTGCCCGCTGGTTACATGCGCGGCCTTCTGGTCTGACAAGCACCCTCTCAGTGAAAGGCAATCCAGTGCTTCTTGTTGAGGTGACAGTTTGCTGATCTTATCACCTTTGCTTTCAGAAATCTCATGAAAGTGAAAATTAATTTATGATCGCTAAACAAGAGGGAGTAGGTCAAACATCAAGATGGAAATAGTATCTCTCTGCAGATGGATGGGAGATAAGAAAAGTGGTCAATATTTGAGGACTGAGATCTTTTTTATTCCCTGTCAGATAACTCTCTCTCCACTCCCCATAAACCCTCAGGGGGCTTATGAATTTGGATACATGAATCACACTGTACTATTTGGCAGCAGTGCTGACCATTCATTTTAATGCACTTCTCCTCTTTATTATGTTGAAAAATGTAGAAACTTTGAGACCCAGGAAAAGCTTTTTTCTTTTCATATCCTTGGAAACTTATTTGCTTATTACAATGATACCGATAACATCAATATCTTTAGTACTGTTTTTTTGTGTCTGGCTTAGGGCATTTATATACAGGACTAAAAAACATATCCTGGTATATTTAGGATAATTAATTTTTAAATGTGTCACTGTGAAGGCCTGATGATCTGCTTGAGAAAAAAAAAAAATCACAGATGAGCTCACTAGGTCTTGGGAACCCTCTCAAGAGTGAGAGAGAAGCTTGTCAAACTATGGGTAAGATGTGGGATTTACAAACCACAGCCCAGTCCTGACAGCTCTTGTCCTTGGAGACCCATGAAAGGAAACAAGACCTTTCTCTTCTGCCTGCGTGACAGTAAACTCTTCCCTTTGATCCAGAGGCAAGGAGAAAGAGGAATCAATACTAACCTACCTCAGAGAACATGGATTTTGTTGCTAATTTCAGTAATTCACACTTTTTTTCATATTCCATCATAAGCGATCAAAAACATGTAAAATGGTTATGGCACCACTGACCCTTTTATTGAAACTGAGATCTTTTGCTTTTAACTTTGAGGATGCCTGTCAGATTTCTATGAAGGCTTCAAACATCCCATTTCTAAGAATTCAGTTCTCCTTTTTCATTCTGCTTTATCAGCAAACTCCAGGAATTGAAAAACCTAGCACTCAACGACTCTTCAGCCAGCACAGTGTGGAAGCAAGTTTCCTCATTCACTTACAGGTTACATTTATTCCTGCCGCTAACTCTCCAGAAGGCAGCAAAAAGAGAAAAAAAGTTAGATCAGGAAAAAGAGCCACCTTCCTAGATAATAGCATTAGATGACAGAGTTTTCTCTCAAAGCCTTTTGAACCACATCAATTAGTCCTTATTCTTACTAACATGAAATATTTTGTTTTGTTCTCCAAAGAGGTGGTGTATTCACTGAGTTGGGGGTTATGACCTGTCATCTTTGTATCCCCAAGATCTAATAATGAGGAAACAACATGAACAAAAGGAACAGAGCCTCTTCCTTGAAGGTGACAAACTGGACAGTGCCTTAAACAAATGGGTCTGAGAGTGTTTTCTGGCAGTTGCTGTAGTGATGGACCACATGTCCTCATCCTGGCAAGGAGAACAGTGAGGACATGAGATGGGTAAGGGATGCTGAGAAAGGGTAGCTTCAATGGATTATCAGTTCCTGGGGGGTTAACTGATTGGGTGGAAGAAGGATTGTTTCTAAGTACATGTTCACCAATAATCTTTGTGCCTAGATTTTTTTCCTGGAATATAAAGGCCATGGAGGTTGAGGAGAAGATTTTGAAACCACAAGGCACCCAGGGTCAATTCCAGGGATAGTTGGGTTTGCACACATCCATGCTTCTTCCTTAAGGGTGTTGGGCCCCAACAGATCTTTGCATCAGCTGCATTCGGGGGAAGTGCCGTTTCCCCTGCCGTGAACACTGTTACGCACACTGACCAAAACCCCCTTCAGGGCTCAGGAACTCCTCCCAGCTCAGGGAGTGCTAATGGCATGGCAACGGCCCTCAGCTGTCTTGGGGACCATCTCTCTGAAGACAGATGCTTCGCCCAAGGTTATGCCCTCCTCCCACGGGCAGCCAGTATCTAGTAAGTGGCCAACACGTGGATCTAAAGGCCCAGTCCCCTCAACATAACTCCAGGCAACTTGGAAGGGCCATCCCAGCTCCTGAGGTCTTATTGGGTCAATGACAGCCTTCATTGAGACTGGGCTACAACCCAATTTCTCCTTCAGCCCAATTCTTCCTTCCCTTCATTCAACATGTGTGGACCCCAAGAGCATGCTCTAACTTATTAGAACCCGCACACTAGTCTCCCGCTATCTCAGATTCTGCTTCCTAGGGACCTGCCAAAGTCCCCACAGTCTTAGGAGTGGGGCCACCTTTTGGGTACTCACCAGACTTGGGGTTGCAGAGCACAGGGGGGCTGCTGCTGAGGGTGGGGCTGCTGCTGAAGTAGCCGCTGCTGCCACAGCTGCTCATGCTGCTCCTCCTCACTGCAGACACGATCTTGATCTCCTTGCTGGGGCTCACTGTGTAGGCCAGAGAACACACACAGTCAACGAGGGGATGGTCTCGGCTCACTAGAGCACATAGGCTTTCAGCTGCAAGGTCCAAGGAGGCCAGGAAAAAGCACACTGGTCTTAGTGGCAGAGAAACAAGAGCTTGAGTTGCAGCTCTACCACTTACTTTATATTATATTATTTTATTTTTTTGAGATGGAGTCTCACCCTGTTGCACAGGCTGGAGTACAGTGACACAATCTGGGCTCACTGCAACCTCTGCCTCCTGGGTTCATGCAATTCTCTTGCCTCAGCCTCCCCAGTAGCTGGGACTATAGGTACCCATCACCATACCTGGCTAATTTTTGTACTTTTAGTAGAGATTGGGTTTCACCATGTTGGCCAGGCTGGTCTTGAACTCCTGGCCTGAAGTGATCCACCCATCTCAGCCTCCCAAAGCACTAGGATTACAGACGTGAGCCACCATGCCTGGCCAGCTCTGCCACTTGTAGCACAACTTGGGGTCACCTCAGGGAAGCTCTCTGAGCCTAAATTTCCCTGACTGTAAAGTGAGAACAATGCTGTCTTACAGGATTGTGCAAGGGGTGGGTTATATCATGTGCATGAAAAGATGATATTATTTCAAGAACTGCCACATTCATGCTGAGCAGTCCTTGCTAGGATATAAATGACACGCTAGTTACACGGGATGAATCAACAGTGAAAATAAATGCCTTCTGATTTCGAATAAAACCATTAATCAGGCCGGGCCCGGTGGCTCATGCCTGTAATCCCAGCACTTTGGGAGGCCGAGGTGAGTGGATCACAAGGTCAGGAGTTCAAGACCAGCCTGGCCAACATGGTGAAACCCCATCTCTACTAAAACCACAAAAATTAGCCAGGCATGGTGGCACGCACTTGTAATCCCAGCTACTTAGGAAGCTGAGGCAGGAGAATTGCTTGAACCCGGGAGGCAGAGACTGCAGTGAACCAAGATGGCACCACTGCACTCCAGCCTGGGCGACAGAGTGAGACTCTGTCTTGGAAAAAATAAAAACAAAAACAAAAAAGGATTAATCATCCAGAGCCATGGAAGAAGGAGCTTAAAATACAGAGCACACATTCAGGCTTTGAGCGTGTATGTAAGGCAGTGTTCTTACTTTTTTGATTTGGTTCTCTGTCATGGAGTAAGCTGGCTCTCAACATGGGGAGGGTATATGACTGAATGAAAGAAATCATGGAGGCCCTGGCACGTGGGAAGCACAAAATAAATGCTGGTGTTCATGGTCATGATGTGGTTCGAATATATGTCCCCACCCAAATCTCATGTTGAAAGGTAATCCCCAATGTTGGAAGTGGGGCCTGGTGGGCGGTGACTGGATCATGGGGGTGGATTCTCATGAATGGTTCCATCCCCATTACACCGTCCTCACCATAGGAAGTGAGTTCTTGTGAGATCTGGTTGTTTGAAAGTATGTGGCACCTCCACCCCCAACCCCTGCCACTCCCACTTGCGCCATGTGAGACCCCTACTCCTACTTCACCTTCAACCATGATTGGAAGCTTCCTGAGGTCTCCCCAAAAGCAGATGCCACCATCCTTCCTATTTTGCCTGCAGAACGGTGAGCCAATTAAACTTCTTTTCTTGATATTAGGTTGGTGCAAAAGTCATCGCGGTTTTTGCCGTTAATAGTAATTTCTGTGCCCCAGGCACCAAGCCAAGCTTGGGTGCATGAAGCTTGGTATGAGTTAAACTGGTGTTAGCTAAAGCTGGTGGACAGAATAGGAGGTGACAATGAGACCACTTACAACTATAGGACATTTCTGTGCCCCATTACTTTTTGCAATTTTGCCATTACTTTTCACAACAAAAACCGCGATGACCTTTGCACCAACCTAATAAATTACTCAATCTCAGTTATTCCTTTATAGCAATTCAAGAATGGACTAATACAGGTTACCATGGTTACTATATCCTTCTACTTATCATTATCACTTGTTCAGGTCTATCGGGCCCACTCAAGAAACAGGCAAACCCTTGTTTGTGAGAAAGTAAAATCACTCTGCAGAAGTTTACAATGTTAAGGAGACATATATCTAGTGTGTCCTCTTGACCTGACCAGATTGGCCTGGGAGCACAGGATTAGCCTCCTGACCCTCAGTCAGTCTTTCTTTTCCCACAGAAGCTCATGCTTCTTTCTCTCCTCCAGATGGCTGCGTCTGAGGAACCTGGGTGTGGGGGATCGGGGAGGTGGTGGCATATTAGAAGCACTGGAATAAACAAAACTGCTGGGAGCTAAGCTGGTGTTAGCTACAGCTGGTGGACTGAGCTCTGCCCACCACTTCCTAACTTTGCGTAAGCCACTTAATTGCTCTGTATCTTAATCTCTTCAACTGTAAAATAGGGATAAGAAAAGTCCTTTCTCTTACGGTTACAGTAAGAATTAAATGAGAAAATTCATATAACCAAGCTTGGCTCAGGGCCTGGGGCACAGAAATGTCTCAATACATATAGTTGTTTTGTTTTGAGACAGAGTCTCGCTCTGTCACTGAGGCTGGAGTGCAGTGGCGAGATCGCTGCTCACTGTAACCTCCACTTCCCGGGTTCAAGTGATTCTCCTTCCTCAGCCTCCTGGGTAGCTAAGATTACAGGCACCCACCACCATACCCAGCTAATTTTTGTATTTTTAATAGAGACAGGGTTTCACCTTGTTGCCCAGGCTGGTCTCGAACTCACAACCTCAGGTGATCCTCCCGCTTTGGCCTCCCAAAGTACTGGGATTACAGGCGTAAGCCATCACACCTGGTCTCAATACATATAGTTGTGGCCGGGTGCAGTGGTTCACAACTATAATCCCAGAGCTTTGGGAGACTGAGGCAGGCAGATCACCTGAGGTTGGGAGTTCGAGACCACTCTGACCAACATGGAGAAACCCTGACTCTACTAAAAATACAAAATTAGCCGGGCGTGGTGGCACGTGCCTATAATCCCAGCTACCCAGGAAGCTGAGGCAGGAGAGTCGCTTGAACCCGAGAGGCAGAGGTTGCAGTGAGCCAGGATCACGCCATTGCACTCCAGCCTGGGCAACAAGAGCGAAACTCCATCGCAAAAAAATACAAAACAAAATAAATAAATAAATAAATAAATAAAATACATATAGTTGTAAGTGCTCTCACTGTCATCTCCTGTTCATAACCAAGTCATGACACTTTCATATCGTGCTGGGTTAAGCCCAGTAGTTTCAAACCTTAAACCAACCAATTTCTTGAGGTAACACCAAGTTTTCAGGGCAGTTCAAGATACCCCTTTAAGCACCTCACCCTCTTAAACAGATGGACACTTACTTCAAGTTCACATTTTCTAGATGCACTCATTTGTGAGCACCAATCACATCATTTTTGTTTTCCTCTTACACCCTCCTGGACAGACAGATCAGCCGAATCAGCACTCATAATCAATGGAGGGACAGCTGTCACAGCCAGGTCACCCTTACATCCAATCACCATCATTTCCATCGCAGCTAACTGCACATCTGAGACTGTCGGACTTTAACTGTGTAACATCCCCGGCTGCTATGCTCTATGAGACTTGTATCAGCTTTGCATTGTTCTTCTTTGTTCTCTGTCACCCACTGATAATGGGTGGATAACCAGTCACTTTTTTGTGGTTACCAGTGTAAATGCCCACAGAAATAATCTTCTTATTCATCTTTGAAATGGATAGCTTTTTGAAGTTGTGATTTACAAAACTGAATAATTAAATGATATGTAAAAACTACTTGTAAGGCCGGGCATGGTAGCTCATGCCTGTAATCCCAGCACTTTGGGAGGCCAAGGCAGGAGGATCATGAGGTCAGGAGTTTGAGACTAGTCCGGTCAACATAGTGAAACCCTGTCTCTATTAAAAATACAAAAATTAGCCAGGCATGGTGACGCACACCTGTAGTCCCAGCTACTTGGGAGGCTGAGACAGGAGAATCGCTTGAACCCGGGAGGCAGAAGTTGTGGTGAGCCAAGAGCGCACCACTGCACTCTAGCCTGGGCAACAGAGTGAGACTCCATCTAAAAAACCAAACAAACAAAAACTTGTATTTATTTATTTATTTTTAAATTTTTTGGACAGACGAGGTCTTGCTCTATTGCCCAGCCTAGTCTCAAACTCCTGACCTCAAGTGATTCTCCCACCTCAGCCTCCCAGGTAGCTGAGATTATAAGCGTGCGCCATCATGCCAGGCACGAATGGCTTGAAATGAAAAATAAATAAGGTATGAGTGAGAGCATGAGAGGCCTTCTATAATTCAAATACACACTTTTATAAAACAGAGTCCTGGCATCTAAGTTGGCTGTGCAAGAAAAACTTAGGGTTTCGGAATTTTTTTCATACTTCTCGGTTATGAATAAGTAAAAATTCTTTTTTTTGAGATGTAGTCTCACTCTTTCGCCCAGGCTGGAGTGTAGTGGCGCGATCTCGGCTCACTGCAAGCTCCGCCTCCCAGGTTCAGGCCATTCTCCTGCCTCAGCCTCCCAAGTAGCTGGGACCACAGGTGCCTGCCACCACGCCCGGCTAATTTTTTGTATTTTTAGTAGAGACAGGGTTTCACCGTGTTAGCCAGGATGATCTCGATCTCCTGACCTCGTGATCCACCCGCCTCGGCCTCCCAAAGTGCTGGGATTATAGGCATGAGTCACCACACCCAGCCATGAATTAGTAAAAAGTCTACTCTCTCATAGAGAACAGAGTTTCACAAAGGTGAGTCAAGGCTCCACTATTTCTCAAAAGACAAACACTTGAGCTCCAATAAACGCTGGGATGGCATACCTGACATAAAGCTGGTAGATTTCCGATTGTCATGGCTCTGCTTCCTCAGGCAGAAGGGACTGTCATGAGTTTCCTGGGAGGAGGGGGACTTTTCATTGAGCAGCTCCATCAGTCTTCGCCTCCGCCGGAAGTTCATTCTAAACTGGTAGAGAAGATTGCTGTCCACAAATGGGTGCTTGTTGGACACTGGGGAGAGAGAAAAAAAAAAAAAAAAACAGCCAATGAGGACTATCTGGCATCCTGGCCACTGAGCACGACAGCCAAAGGACCACAGGCAACGGGGGCAAAAGTCTCAAGAAAGACTTCTCTTCCACAGATGCCACATGAGGTGCTGTCCATCCATCCATGGTCCCAAGTTCTTTCCACATGGCATGCACTTTAAAACTTTGCTAACCAATTCTTCTGGGGAACTTTGTCTGACCTTGCTTTCAATCTGAGTTCTATTCTTCCTAGTGTTCTCCTGGCCCCTGTGCTGCCTCCACCAAAGCACTGATAACACTGCACCCTCACTGTCTGCCCCCTTCTCTGTCTTTCCCTCTAAACTCTAGAGGGAAAGCTCTTTGGGGCAGTGATCACGGCTTCACTTACTCATGTATCCCCAGTGCCCAGCAGAGACCTTGTCCCATAGCAACACTCGATTCTTTCTTTCTTTTTTTTGAGATGGTGTCTTGCTCTGTCATCCAGGCTGGAATGCAATGACATGATCTCGGCTCACTGCAACCTCCGCCTCCTGGGTTCAGGCGATTCTCCTGCCTCAGCCTCCCAAGTATCTGGGATTACAGGTGCCCACCACCACATCTGGCTAATTTTTGTATTTTTTGTAGAGAAGGGGTTGCACCATGTTGGCCAGGCTGGTCTCGAACTCCTAACCTCAAGTGATCCACTTGCCTCAGCCTTCCAAAGTGCTAGGATTACAGGCGTGAGCCACCACGCCGGCCCCCTCAATTCATTTTTAAAAACTTTTTATTTTGAGGCCGGGTGCAGTGGCTCACACTTGTAATCCCAGCACTTTGGGAAGCCAAGGTGGGTGGATCACTTGAGGTTAGGAGTTTGACACCAGCCTGGCCAACATGGTGAATCCCCGTCTCTACTAAAAATACAAAAATTAGCCGGGTGTGGCGGCATGCACCTGTAATTCCAGCTACTCGGGAGGCTGAGGCATAAGAATCACTTGAACCCAGGAGGCAGACATTGCAGTGAGCCGAGATTGTACCACTGCACTCTAGCCTGGGCAACGGGGCAGGACTCTGTCTCAGAAAAAACAAAATAACTTCTTATTTTGAAATAATTATAGACTTACAGAGAGTTGCAAAGAAAATACAGAGACCACACACTGTATGATTCCATTCATATGGAATGTCCAAAACAGAGACATTTCTAGAGACAGAAGTATACTGGTGGTTGCCAGGGGCTGGAGGGGGACCTTGGGGTTGGGTTGGGAGGGGTATTAGCTACAGCATGCAATTTCTTTTTGAGGTGATGAAAATGTTCTAAAATTGCCTGTTGTGATGATTGCAAAACTCTGTAAATATGCTAAGAACTACTTAATTGTACACTTTAATGAATTGCTTGGTATGTGAACTATATCTTAATAAAGCTGTTTAAAAAATTCGACAGAGTACAGAGAGTTCCTGGGTACCCTTCACCCAGATTTCCCCAATGGTAACCCCTTACATAAATAACTATAGTACAGTATCAAACCAGAATGTTGACATCGGTACAGTCTACAGCCCTTATTCAGATGTCACCAGCTTTTACATGCACTCATTTGTGTGTGTGAGTGTGCATGTGTGTGCATGGGCACATAGAGTTCAGTGAGGTTTTATCACATGTAGAGATTTTTGTAACCACCAGGACAACATGACAAAGGAGCTGTCTCCCTGTGTTTCCCCTCTATGGCCTCCTTCACTGAGTTCCTGACGCCTGGCAACCACCTTTGCTCTCCATCTCTATAATGTTATCACTTTGAGAACAGTATGTAAGTGGAATCATACTGTCTGTTGCCATTTATGTTTGATGTTTAATACATAAATAAATGGTTATCCAATGATAAAGCCTACTTAGTCCCTAAGGAAATCTATACTTTATTTATTTACTAATTTATTTAGAGATAGAGACTCACTCTATTGCCCAGGCTGGAGTGCAGTGGCATGATCATAGCTCACTGCAGCCTCAAACTCTTGGGCTCAAGCAATCCTCCTGCCTCAACCTCCCAAGTAACTAGGACTACAGACACACACCACTGTGCCCAGCCCAAATCCACACTTTACAGTGATATAATCATGCCAGTGTGTCAACTTGAAATTAGTAATAACAAGAGCTAGCCCTCATACAGCATGCCCTATAAACCCAGCATGATCTTAAGTAAGTGTCTTATATGGTCTAATTCCTTTAATTATCACAACAGCTTGGGATATAGGTACCATTATTTTATTTCCTTTTTTTTTTTTTTTTTTTTTTTTTTTTTTGAGACAGTTTCACTCTTGTTATCCAGGCTGGAGTGCAATGGCATAATCTCGGCTCCCCACAACCTCCACCTCTCGGGTTCAAGCGATTCTCCTGCCTCAGGCTCCCAAGTTGCTGGGATTACAGGCATGTACCACCAGACCCGGCTAATTTTGTATTTTTAGTAGAGACGGGGTTTCTCCATGTTGACCAGGCTGGTTTCGAACTCCTGACCTCAGGTGATCCGCCCCCCTCAACCTCCCAAAGCTCTGAGATTACAGGCGTGAGCCACTGCGCCCAACCTATTTTATTTCTTATTTTTTTCCTATTTTTGATGAGGAAACTGAAGTCCAAAGGTTTAGGAAGTCACCCCAAAAAGACACAGTAAATGGCAGAGGTAGAAATATAACACAGTATCTGATTCTAGAGTCCAAGTTCCAAACCACTGCTCTTACTGCTTCTATGAGAAACTATTCCTTCTCTAGATCATCATAAAAATCAAAACCATGTCCCACAAAACTGCTCATGTATGACTATCAGTCTGAAGGTACACCCAATTCTATACGATTTATATCTTAGAAATCCATTGAGATTTATTTATTGCCTCAATTTTACACTTTGAGTTCATGATTCTTGGAGCTATAGTGCAGGTGGTACATCAGGCCCCAAAAGCCATGTTCCTGGGTCATTTCTGTTCATCTGCAGAGTCATCAGGAACTCTGCAAACTGGTCACCATCATGCAGACGTCTCATGCAACTTTCCCCCAAAAGCAAAAAACTTGAATAGACAACACAAAAACAGAAGACACACAAATATCTAATCAGCACATGAAAACAGGGTCAACCTCATTAGTTAATATGGAAATACACATTAAAACCCCACAATGAGGCCAAGTGCGGTGGCTCATGCCTGTAATTCCAGCACTTTGGGAGGCCGAGGTGGGCAAATCACTTGAGGTCAGGAGTTCGAGACTAGCCTGGCCAAGATGTTGAAACCCAACCTCTGCTAAAAATACAAAAATTAGCCAGGCATGGAGCATGCCTTTAGTCCCAGCTACTCAAGAGGCTGAGATGGAAGGATCACTTGAGCCTGGGAGTTGGAGGTTGCAGTGAGCCAAGATCACTTCATTGCACTCCAGCCTGGGTGACAGAATGAGACTCCACTATTTTTTTGTTGTTTGATCATCCATCTATTTATTCAACTACCATGTATTGAGTTAGGTTAACTATATACCAGGTACTTTTCTTGCCCAATGTTTTAGGAAAAAAATGGTAAAAACAGAAGCTAAACAAAAAATTCAATCCTGGCAACTTTTTTTTGGATTGTAAAATTCAAAACATTATAAACCACTAGGAAAAGAATCTAGATAATAAAAACCCAGTAAGAATCATATTAACACCTTTATCAATCATGCCAACTGGTTCAACAGTCTCTTTTGCTGTTTCACAAACAGCATCACATCCTCTATAGGTCAATATCAACAAATGCAATCTAGGGTTGTAACTATATTTATTATCCACATATGTTAATGAACAATTCTTCTGGTCACATAAATATCAAGTCTTACAACATGGGTCCCTACTAAGAGAGTGCCAGTGCCAGCATTTAATCTAATAATTCATATGGCTTTCCACAATTTTTAGATGGTGATACTCACTTTGGCCAAATGAAATATGTTGGCCTCAAAGACAAATATAGTTAATTCAGTGGTATTTCTACATGTTCTTAATAAATAATCTGGACAGGTGTGGTGGCTCACACCTGTAATACCAGCACATTGGGAGGCCAAGGTGGGAGGATAGCATGAGGCCAGGAGTTTAAGGTTAGCCTGGGCAATGCATTCTGTCTCTAAAAATAAAATGAAATTAAAATATTAGCCAGGCATGGTGGTGCATGCCTATAGCCCAGCTACTCAGGAGGCTGAGGTAGGAGAATCACTTGATACCAGGAGGTTGAGGCTGCAGTTAGCTGTGATCACACCACGACACTCCAGCCTGGGCAACAGAGTGAGATCCTGTCTCAATCAACCAATCAGTCATCAATGAATGCTCGTGCATGTAATCCCTGCACTTTGGGAGGTTGAAATGGGAGGATCACTTGAGGCCAGGCATTCAAGGCCAGCTTGGGAAATATAGTGAGACTCTGTCTCAAAAAATAAAATATAAAATAAAATAAAATCATAAATAAACAAACCATCCTTGGATTCAGGAGAGGCTCCCCTAATGCAACCTGGACCAAAAAATAAGCCAATCACACTTTGATATGATAGCTACCTATGTGGCCCTCTTGAAGATAGTCAAATTTTTACATAAATTTACTACATCACTATACTCAGTAATGCTATAATACAATTTTGTAGGTAAGTTATTTATTTCTGGCAACCTTCTGAGTTTGCTGAGATTTTTTTAAAATCCTCAGGTTGACTTTGGCAAGTTTCTTAAAATTATGACCTGCAAATATATAGCTCTGTAGACATTTATTAAGACCTACGGTTTTCTCGTAGCACAGTGAATTACATAAAATATTGCCTCTGTATAAGTAAATCCAGGAAAGCGTTCTAAATCCAAAAAAAAAAAAAAAAAAGGTATAACAGACTTCAAAGTACTTTAAGAGTATTTTTAAATGAAATAGAAATTTGACTGCTGACCTAACTATGTCTCTCCTCCAGCTTTAATTATTGACCCAGTGTTTAATTTACACCCAGTCTCCATCTTACACCTCCCCACCTCTATACCACCTACAACCAACCGGGCAAACATTCTATCTAAGATCAAATACAAAGGTTAACTTCAAATAGTCCTTCCTCATCACATTCTTTCCCCAATAGAATAGGTGACCTCAAACATAATGAAATCAGGTAACATGAGGGTCAGATGAGATAGTCAACTATAAGTGTTCAGCATAATGCCAAATACATTGTAAGCACTCAACAAATTATACCTTTATTATTTTACAACCACTGTTGTTTTTTTTACTGTTATCATCATCTGTTGACGATATGCTGCCATTTGGCCTAGGAGAATTCAATTTTATGGGATATAATATTTAATGCCCCACCTCAATTTTCGAGGATGGATTTGGATCTGGGTGTCTCAGGAGCAGCCACCCTCCCTGAAATGAAGGTTGCCACGTGTTTATTCACCTAGCTGTGTGGCTGACACAGATGGAGTCGAGTTCTCCTCTCAGCATACAAAAGTGACAATTGTATGTATCACTTGCATCATTGCCAATAAGTTATTAATATTTTGCCTTTTTTCTGTCTCTCATTAAAAGTTTAATGATATAAACAGTTTAATGATATAAACATTGAGTTTCATACATTTGCTTTTTGTGTGAGTAAAGTTTTAGGTTTAATATATATAATCACAACTTCAAAAGCTGAAGGAGTGCAGGTAGACAGCCATAGTATGGCATCAATAAATCACATATGACATCCATTCATTTATTTGACAAACTGAGCACCTACTAAGTATCATACTCCATCCCAGCTACTGATCTTAACATTGTGATTGAAATATGACACCTTCATCTGCTCATCTCTTTATGCTCACCAATGCCAAAGCCTGCTAAAAGAGACATCATTTCACACAAGAACAAAGCAATTAAGTTGGAACTTTATTGACAACTTTCACGCTGAATAACTTTTAGAAATTTCTTTTTCTTTTTTTTTTTTTTTTTTTTTTGAGACTAAGGAGCCTGGCTCTGTCATCCAGCCTGGAGTGCAGTGATCTTGGCCCACTGCAACCTCCACCTCCTGGGTTCAAGCAACTCTCCTGCCTCAGTCCCCCGAGTAGCTGGGATTATAGGCACCTGCCACCATGCCTGGCTAATTTTTGTATTTTTAGTGGAGACAGGGTTTCACCACATTGGCCAGGCTGGTCTCGAACTCCTGACCTCAAATGATCCACTTGCCTCGGCCTCCCAAAGTGCTGGGATTACAGGCATGAGCCACCATGCCAGGTCTACTTTTAGAAAATTTATCACACAATGAAAAGCACAAGTTTTAGAGCCGGATATCTTCAGTTTCAATCCTAGCTCTGCCACATTTACTATCTGAGTATTTGGGCAACTTATTCAATTTTTTGCATATATTCTGTGCAAAGGAAAAATGAGATAATTTATGTAGAGATGTGGCATGGCATCTGACATATAGTGTTGTAAGCATTCTTCATTTTAGACTTCTAACGACTGACTTCACACTTTGTTCATTTAAGTTCCTATGGAGAACTCATTTCCTCTATCTTTTGTGCCTTTATTTTTTTCTTTTTAAAAAATTTGCCACTTATTCTGAAATTCTAATTCTTCTAACTTTCTTTTTTCATTCTTTTTTTTTTTTTGAAACAGAGTCTCGCTCTGTTGCCCAGGCTGAAGTGCAATGGTGCGATCTTGGCTCACTGCAAGCTTCACCTGCTGAGTTCAAGCAATTCTCCTGCCTCAGCCTCCAAAGTAGCTGAGACTATAGACTTGCACCACCATGTCCAGCTAATTTTTTGTATTTTGAGTAGAGATGGGGTTTCACCATGCTGGCCAGGCTGGTCTCAAACTCCTGACCTCGTGATCTGTCCACCTCAGCCTCCCAAAGTGCTGGCATTACAGGCGTGAGCCACTGCACCCGGCCTAACTTTCTTTAAAGAACACATTGCCCTTCTCTGAGCAGTTTGTTACCTTTTCACCTGTGAAAAACATACGAAACCATAACCAGATATCCAGGTAAAGCTTAGTGAGTACCCCACTCGAAGATACTCAAACTTCAGAAGTTGACAAAAAGCAAAAAATAAAGCAGTGCATTAAGACACAGTAAAGTTTGGGAAGTAACTAGATTATGAAAGTCAAAGATCATTGTTATAGTCATAAATTATATAAGTAGAGGTTCAAGAATTAACAACAGCTAAATGACATAGAGTTTATATTCCAGAGAGAGAAAAGTTGATGTTTTTTGTAAACTTTTTTTTTTTTTTTGAGGTAGTCTCACTCTGTCATCCAGAGTGGTGCGATCTTGGCTCACTGCAACTTCTGCCTCCAGGGTTCAAGTGATTGTCCTGCTTCTGCCTCCCAAGTAGCTGGGACTACAGGCATGAGCCACCACGCCCAGCCTGATTTTTTCTTTTTCTTTTTCTTTTTTTTTTGAGACAGAGTCTTTGCTCTGTTGCCCAGGCTGGATTGCAATGATGCAATCTCGGCTCACTGCAACCCCCACCTCCTGGGTTCAAGTGATTCTCCTGCGTCAGCCTCCCAAATAGCCGGGATTACAGGTGCGCGCCCCCATGCCCCACTAATTTTTGTATTTTTAGTAGAGACAGGGTTTCACCATGTTGGCCAGGCTGGTCTCAAACCCCTGACCTCACGTGACCTACCTGCCTCAGTCTCCCAAAGTGCTAGGATTACAGGTGTGAGCCACCGTACACCCGGCCTCAGCCTGATTTTTTCTCCACATTAACATGTAATTCTCCATACTGAATATAAAAATTCTTGCTACATAAACAACTTACTTTTTGTTAAACACAGAAAACAATAATCCATGATATGGGAAAAAAAGTAAAGAGAAGGAGGAAAAAGCATGGGGAACAGTTTGTTTGTGCCTGTCTTACATTTGTTCCAATTCTACATTTCTCAGATCCCAGTGATATACAGCACCTTCGTATTATAGTAAATGTAATATATACCATTTGATACATTTCATTTCATTCTTTGCTCCTTGGGACTATTCATCTGTAAACAGGACAACAATTCAAAGAGACAGTGTTCAACATCTACATTCAATATCTAATATTACAGTTGTGATCTTAACAGCAGTTGTAATTGAAAACTGACAATTGGGTACTCATCCAATGTATAATTTCTGGGACTTTCCAAGCCTTCCCTTTTGCTTTGGTAGAATTCTCTAGGGGCTTGGCTTGGCTTCGTATTAAATGGGATTTAAACTAGGAAGAAAAGCAGACATAGCCAGAAAGCTAGAGCCATATATTTGCGAGAGGATCTCATTGTTTAGGAAAGTTGGGACTCTAGAAGCACTCAATTCACTATTTGGTCAAAGAAAAACAGATCCCTATACACTGTTATGCCTAACTGCAGAAATCATGAGGGAAACGTCATGTAGTTTACCAAAATAATAAAGGGACATGGTACAGGTATATTCTTCTTTTTGTGGATAATGTGACTACATTTTCCTCCCTTGTATATTATTAGGATGATTTTAGCAGGCCAAGAAATAATAGAAGCTGATTACTTAAAAGGGGGAGAATTGACTTCCATTCAACTCATGCATGTAGTCTGAGGATGAATATAAAAATGTATCATCTTGAATTCTACAAGTTCTATTGAATATAAAAATATTTTAGCTGGGCACAGTGGCTCATGCCTGTAATCTCAGCACTTTGGGAAGCCTTGAGGCAGGTGCTTCACCTGACGTCAGGAGCTCGAGACCAGCCTGGCCAACATGGTTAATCCCTGCCTCTAGTAAAAACATAAAAATTAGCCAAGCATGGTGGTGCACACCTGTAATTCCAGCTGCTTGATAGGCTGAGGCACGAGAATCACTTGAACCCGGGAAGTGGAGTTTGCAGTGAGTTGAGATCATGCCACTACACTCCAGCCTGGGCACAGAGTGAGACTCTGTCTCAAAAACAAACAAACAAAAATTTAGTCTACTTATCTAGTTGGAAGGAGGAAGGTCACATACTTTCATTCATCCTTGAAATGCTTGCTCGTAAATGATGTAACACAACAGGCACCATGAAACATGTGAACTGAATCCAGCACTATGATAGCAGCATACAGGGAATGCACAGACATCAACTGTGCCCTGGATGGCACATCATCAAAAATTTTTAAAATGTGGTCTTGGACTTACAGTCACATAAACAACTTAGTAGACTGAAATCAGACTTAAACAGAGAGGGATTAAAGATGATGATTATCCTACTGAGGAAGAAGAAGGTCAGCAAGGTGGGGCTAACTGCACACCAGTGTCAAAGTTACAAAGGTCATCAAGATCACCTTGAAGACAGAAGACCCTTGCTAGCTGCCTGGCTCACTGCTTCACCAAGTGCACAAGGGTGGGTGGGGCTCCTGTGAGGGATCTTTTTTTTTGGTCACCAGGGATGGTACTCTATCCAACTATTCACTCCTTTTCCTCTTATTTTCTTAGCTACTACTGATCGCTGTATCTTTTCCTAAAAAAGTCACCTAGCCCTGATAGACATTGCTCAAGATTCCTGATAAACTGCAAGGATAAACGGATGGTGGACCTATTCCTCAGACTTGGTGTTTCTAGAAGGTGTGTAAATTCTGCATACAAAAGTGCTGTGATTTCCCTGCCAGCAAGACATAAGCTTTAACTTCTTTCACACATCCAGGGATAGATTTGCAGTATTTTGTCTTCTGGGTTCTGCTAGATCACAGTCCTACAGAGTCGAACCATCTGATGTCATTTAGTATGCTTCATAATTTAAAAATGGTCAAGACTGAAGAAATATTGATAACACGCTTTTTAATTATGCATTTGTAGAAAAACCTTAATTAAGAATTAGTTACAATAGAAAAGTTAAAGTTTTTTTTTTTTAAAGAAAATCTGACTGGAGGCTATTAAACTTAGTACACTTATGCAGGAACAGAAAACCAAATACCTCATGTTCTCACTTATAAGTGGGAGCTAAATGATAAGAACTTATGAATACAAAGAAGGAAACAACAGCCGAGCTGAGCGTGGTAGCTCATGCCTGTACCCTTATCACTTTGGGAGGCTGAGGCAGGCAGATCACTTGAGGCCAGGAGTTCGAGACCAGCCTGGCCAACTCAGTAAAACCCCGTCTCTATTAAAAATAGAAAAAAATTAGCCAGGTGTGGTGGCACACACCTGTAATCCCAGCTACTCGGGAGGCTGAAGCACAAGAATCACTTGAATCCAGGAGGCGGAGGTTGCAGTGAGCCAAGATTGTGCCACTGCACTCCAGCCTGGGCAATAGAGCAAGACTCTGTTTCAAAAAAAAAAAAAAAAGACCAGGTGCTGGGGCCTACATGAGGGGGTAAGGTGGGAGGAAGAGAGGAGAAGAAAAGATAACTATTGGTTACCAGGCTTAATACTGGGGTGATGAAATAACATGTACAATAACCCCCCGTGACACGTGTTTACTTTCATAACAAACCTTTGCATGTACCCCCAAACTAAGAATAAAACATGTTTTAAAAAGGAAAGGAAAGGAAGGGAGGGAGGGAGGGAGGAAGGGAGGGAGGGGGAGAGAGAGAGAGAGAGAAAGAGAGGAAGGAAGGAAGGAAGGAAGGAAGGAAGGAAGGAAGGAAGGAAGGAAGGAAGGAAGGAAGGAACCTGAGCTGTACTTAAGGCCATCTCAAGCATCTCAAGCCATCCTAAATGGAAGCAGTAGTTGAAGAAGCCCTATTTCCTAAAGCAGCAAAAGTCCTTGAATCGAAAACATTAAGCAATTGTTTTTAAGTGCCTACTCCAAAACAACGGTGCTAGCTGCTTGGGATACAAAACTCTCCAAAAGGCAGTAACAACAGTGAGTCAGAGGACTAAAATAATGACTTCCTTAGCACTCACAACATTAAGAAGAGGATATGAAAGCAGGAAATCGATTGTAGGGCGTAAAATCCTATTAACAGATATTACTGAAACAAAACATTTCACATTCACAAAGTTATAACCCACTTACACTTATTTAATTGATTGAAGAGAGGCAAGAGGATGGAAAAGAGGTAAAAGGATTCAGAGTAACTTTAGTAAAGATAGAAAATGAAACATGACACTGCGATTGTCTGAGTGCTGCAGCTTCTGTGTCTTACTGCCAGAAATGTAAAGGCAATAAACAGATGAAAAGTCAACCTATGTTTTATTCTTCTGTATGTATCATTAAATAACAGCTGGGTACATTCCAAAGACTAGAAAGAACCTCTACTGTTAGTGATAACATGCAGAACAAAAGGTAGGATTTTCAGAGAGAATCTTGTTTATCAGAGACTAGATTGTACTGTAAGTGCAGAGAAGCCTAAAAACAAAATTATTTCGTCGGGAAAATGGAATATCTCAGATACAGAATTCAACAAAAGAAATCTGTAACTGTGTTCTAGATCTTTTGAAATTGTTGGCACAAACCCAAAGACCCGATCAAAGTATTTCAGTGTTGATTTACTTAACAAGTACGTAACAGCAGAGAGTATGTATAAGATACCGTTTAAGACCAGCAATGGATGAGGTCATCAAATACATTAAGCTCTGCCCACCCAGGCATCCAATAATGAGAATGTAGACGATAAAAATAAGATAATTATCAGCTATCATTTACTGAATGATAGAGAGTCTGTGCACGGCCCTGTGCCAAGCACATTACAGGTTTATATCATTTACTTCTCACAACAGTACTATGAAAGAGTTATTATATTCCCATATATATTATATTCCCATATTATGATTCCCATTTTACAGATAAGGAAACTGGGACTTAGACAAGGCAAATTGCCTGAGTGTCTCAGAGTCACTAACAAGAAGACGCAAGACAGAAGTGCTTACAAACTCACTCCAGGGCCTCACCCCGAACCTCCACACTAGAGTGTCTCCCATTCCAAGGTGTGATCATGACAGACAAGGAGGCAGACAAGCTTGAAACACAGGAGCGTGGAGTCTGCTTTGCCCACATTTATTCCTGTTTCCAGGTTACAGAAGGTAATTTGGCTGGAAATGTTTTCCATAAAATTCTTTACCATTGGCCCGGCACCGTGGCTCCTGCCTGTAATCCTCACACTTTAGGAGGCCAAGACAAGAGGGTCACTTGAGCCCATGAGTTTGACACTAACCTGAGCAACATAGTGAGACCTTGTCTCTATTTATTTAAAATAATTTTTAAAAAAATATTCGCCACCATAAAATGTTAATTACTTTGGAATTGCTTACCAAAAGAATGTGGCAGCCAGGCACGATGGCTCATATCTATAATCCTAGCACTTTGGGAATCCAAGGCAGGCAGATTACTTGAGCCCAGGAGTTTGAGACTAGCCTGGGCAACATGGTAAAACCCCATCTCTATTTTAAAAAAAAAGGATATGACTATAGCACAGAAAACATTGCTCTGACCTCAGATAGCCCAGGGTTGAATCCCAGTTTCACTATTTACTTAATTACTTAACTGCTCTGAATTTTAGTTTTCTTCATCTATAAAATGAATTGGAGGAACAATGAAACAACATAAGTAAAAGGTCTAGTAGGCCGGACACGGTGGTTCACGCCTGTAATCCTAGCACTTTGGGGACCCAAGGCGGGTGGTTCGCTTGAGGTCAGGAATTCAAGACCAACCTGTCCAAAATGGTGAAACCCCATCTCTACTAAAAATACAAAAATTAGCCAGGCATGGTGGTACATACCTATAATCCCAGCTACTCGGGAGGCTGAGGCAGGAGAATCACTTGAACCCAGGAGGCAGAGGTTGCAGTGAACCAACATCACACCACTACACTCCAGCCTGGACAACAGAGCAAGACTCCATCTCAAAAATATATTTATAAAATAAAATTTAGACCTGGGCAAAATGGCCGAACAGAAACAGTTCTGGTCTGCAGCTCCCAGGGAGATCGATGCAGAAGATGGGTGATTTCTGCATTTCCAACTGAGGTACCCGGTTCATCTCACTGGGACTGGTTAGACAGTGGGTGTAGCCCATGGAGGGCAAGCAGAAGCAGAATGGGACATCGCCTCCCCCAGGAAGCACAAGGGGTCAGGGAATTCCCTTCCTTAGCCAAGGGAAGCTGTAAGGGACTCTACCATGAGGAACAGTGCATTCTAGCTCAGATACAATGCCTTCCCCATGGTCTTTGCAACCCGCAGACCAGGAGATTCCTTAGTGTGCCTACACCACCAGGGCCCTGGGTTTCAAGCACAAAACTGGGCAGCCGTTTGGGCAGGCACTGAGCTAGCCACAGGAGTTTTTTTATTCATACCCCAGTGGCACCTGGAACACCAGCGAGACAGAACTGTTCACTCCCCTGGAAAGGGGGCTGAAGCCAGGGAGCCAAGTGGTCTAGCTCAGCAGTTCTCAACCCAGTGGAGCCCAGTAAGCTAAGATCTACTGGTTTGAAATTCTCGCTGCCAGCACAGCAGTCAGAGGTCAACCTGGGACACTAGAGCTTGGTGTCCGCCCTTACTGAGGCTTGAGTAGGTGGTTTTTCCCCTCACAGTGTAAACAAGGCCACCAGGAAGTTCGAACTGGGCAGAGCCCACCACAGCTGCGCAAAGCCATTGTAGCCAGGCTGCCTGTCTAGATTCCTGTATGAGAATCTACAGAGTTCTAGATTCCTTCACTCTAGGCAGGGCATCTCTGATGAAGGGAGTTCCCTGACCCCTTGTGCTTCCTGGGTGAGGCGATATCCCATTCTGCTTCTGCTTGCCCTCCATGGGCTACACCCACTGTCTAACCAGTCCCAATGAGATGAACTGGGTACGTCAGTTGGAAATGCAGAAATCACCCACCTTCTGTGTTGATCTCACTGGGAGCTGCAGACCAGAGCTGTTCCTGTTCATCCATCTTGCCCAGGTCTAAATTTTATTTTATAAATATTTTTTTGAGATGGAGTCTTGCTCTGTTGCCCAGGCAGCAGCCCCAGTCAGGGGCTTATAGATAAAACTCTCTTCTCCCTGGGACAGAGCACCTGGGGGAAGGGGTGGCTATGGGCGCAGCTTCAGCAGACTTAAACATTCCTGCCTGCCGGCTCTGAAGAGAGCAGTGGATCTTCCAGGACAGTGCTCGAGCTCTGCTAAGGGACAGATTGCCTCCTCAGGTGGGTCCCTGAACCCCACACCTCCTGACTGGGAGACATCTCCCAGCAGAGGTCGACAGGCATCTCATATAGGAGAGCTCTGGTTGGCATCTGGCAGGTGCCCCTCTGGGACAAAGCTTCCAGTGGAAAGAACAGGCAGTAACCTTTGCAGTTCTGTAGCCTCCGCTGGTGATACCCAGGCAAACAGGGTCTGGAGTGGACCCCCAGCAAACTCCAGCAGAGCTGCAGCAAAGGGGCCTGACTTAGGAGGAAAACTAACAAACAGAGAGGAATAGCATCAATGTCAACAAAAAGGACATCCACACAAAAACTCTAGCCGAAGGTCACCAACATCAAAGACCAAAGGTAGATAAATTCACGAAGATGAGGAAAAACCAGCACAAAAAGACTGAAAATTCCAAAAACCAGAACGTCCCTTCTCCTCCAAAGGATCACAACTCCTCGCCAGCAAGGGAACAAAACTGGACAGATTCTGAGTTTGACAAATTGACAGAGTAGGCTTCAGAAGGTGGATAATAACAAACTCCTCTGAGCTAAAGGAGCATGTTCTGACCCAATGCAAGAAGCTAAGAACCTTGAAGAAATGCTAAAGAAATTGCTCACTAGAATAACCAGTTTAGAGAAGAATATATATAACCTGATAATGCTGAAAAATCACAGCATGAGAACTTTGTGAAGCATATACAAGTATCAATAGCTGAATCAATTAAGCAGAAGAAAGGATAGCAGAGATTGAAGACCAACTTAATGAAATAAAGTGTGAAGACAAGATTAGAGAAAAAAAGAATGAAACGGAACAAAGCCTCCAAGAAATATGGGACTATGTGAAAAGACCAAACCTACGTTTGACTGGTGTACCTGAAAGTGATGGGGAGAATGGAACCAAGTTGGAAAACACTCTTCAGGATATTATCAAGGAGAACTTCCCCAACCTAGCAAGAGAGGCCAACATTCAAATTCAGGAAACACAGAGAACACCACAAAGATACTCCTCAAGAAGAGCAACCCCAAGACACATAATCGTCAGATTCACCAAGGTTGAAATGAAGAAAAAAATATTAAGGGCGCCAGAGAGAAAGGTAGGGTTACCCACAAAAAGAAGCCTATCAGACTAAGAGCAGATCTCTCAGAAGAAACTCTACAAGCCAGAAGAGAGTGGGGGCCAAAATTCAACATTCTTAAAGAAAATAATTTTCAACCCAGAATTTCATATCCAGGCCAAACTACGCTTCATAAGTGAAGGAGAAATCCTTTACAGACAAGCAAATGCTGAGGGATTTTGTCACCACCGGGCCTGCCTTACAAGAGCTCCTGAAGGAAGCACTAAATATGGAATAGAACAACTGGTACCAGCCACTGCAAAAATATACTGAATTGTAAAGACCATCAACACTATGAAGAAACTGCATCAACAGGCAAAATAACCAGCTAGCATCATAATGACAGGATCAAATTCACAAAAAACAATATTAACCTTAAATGTAAACAGGCTAAATACCCCAATTAAAAGACACAGACTGGTAAATTGGATAAAGAGTCAAGACCCATCGATGTGCTGTATTCAGGAGACGCATCTCATGTGCAAAGACACACATAGCCTCAAAATAAAGGGATGGAGGAATATTTACCGAGCAAATGGAAAGCAAAACAAAAACAAAAACAAAAACAAAACCAGGGTTTGCAATCCTAGTCTCTGATAAAACAGACTTTAAACCAACAAAGATCAAAAAAGATGAAGAAGGGCATTACATAATGATAAGGAGATCAATGCAACAAGAAGAGCTAACTGTCCTAAATACATATACACCCAATACAGGAGAACTGAGATTCATAAAGCAAGTTCTTAGAGACCATTCAGGACATAGGCATGGGTAAAGACTTCATGACTAAAACACCAAAAGCAATGGCAAGAAAAGCCAAAATTAACAAATGGGATCTAATTAAACTAAAGAGTTTCTGCACAGCAAAAGAAACTATCATCAGAGTGAACAGGCATCCTACAGAATGGGAGAAAATTTTTGTAATCTATCCGTCTGACAAAGGGCTAATATCTAGAATCTACAAGAAACTTAAACAAATTTACAAGAAAAAACAATCCCATCAAAAAGTAGGTGAGGGATATGAACAGACACTTCTCAAAAGAAGACATTTATGCAGCCAACGAACATGAAAAAAAAAGTTCATCATCACCGGTCATTAGAGAAACTCAAATCAAAACCACGAGATACCATCTCATGCCAGTTAGAATGGTGATCACTAAAAAGTTGAGAAACAATAGATGCTGGAGAGGATGTAGAGAAATAGAAACACTTTTCTTTTTGAGACAGAGTCTCGCACTGTTGCCCGGGCTGGAGTGCAATGGCGTGATCTTGGCTCACTGTAATCTCTGCCTCCTGGGTCCAAGCAATTCTCCTGCCTCAGTTTCCCAAGTAGCTGGGATTACAGGCACCTGCCACTATGCCCAGCTAATTTTTTGTATTTTTAGTAGAGATGGGGTTTCACTATGTAGGCCAGGCTGGTCTCAAACTCCTGACCTCATTATCCAACTGCCTTGGCCTCGCAAAGTGCTGGAATTATAGGTGTGAGCCACCATGCCAGGCCCAGGAATGCTTCTATACTGTTGGTGGGATTGTAAATTAGTTCAATCATTGCAGAAGACAGTGTGGCGATTACTCAAGGATCTAGAATGAGAAATACCATTTGACCCAGCAATCCCATTACTAAGTATATACCCAAAGGATTGTAAATCATTCTACTATAAAGACACATACACACATATGTTTATTGCAGCACTATTCACAATAGAAAGACTTGGAACCAATCCAAATATCCATCAACAATAGACTGAATAAAGAAAATGTGGCACATATACACCATGGAATACTATGCAGCCATAAAAAAGGATGAGTTGATGTCCTTTTCAGTTTCAGATGAAACAGAAAACCATCATTCTCAGCAAACTAACACAGGAACAGAAAACCAAACACTGCATGTTCTCACCCATAAGTGGGAGTTGAACAATGAAAACACATTGACACAGGGAGGGGAACATCACACACTGGGGCCTGTTGGGGGGTGGGGGGCTAGGGGAGGCATAACATTAGGATAAATACCTAATGTAGGTGACGGGTTGATGGGTGCAGCAAACCACCATGGCACTTGTATACCTGTGTAACAAACTTGCACATTCTGCACATGTATCCCAGAACTTAAAGTATAATAAAAATAAAAAATAAAATAAAATGTAAAAGTAAAATAAAAGGCCTAGTGGCGCCCCTGGTCCATAGAAGGATTCCATAAATATTAGCCATGTGTGCTTCCATGCAAGGGCCCAGGGTGTCAGGGCCAAAATGATATCTTTCCAAGGTAGAAGCCTTTTCAGACCTTATTTTTATAGAAGGGTCTAAAAGTAACTCTAGGTGGTCTTGGGGAACAGATACTGGGGATACTGAAATAAAATCCTTCCCAGGAACCCCAGGATGTGAAAGTGTCTTCCCAAGGGCTCACTCCTGCATGGCATTTTCTTAGTAATCCCAGGAAAGTTACCATCTTAACCTGCTGGTGCTTTACTGCACGGTCATTTAACAGGTGCTGCTTTTGAGACTGAAGAGATAAAGTCAGTATGTCAATAGGCCCTCAAAGGAGGAAGAGGCTGAAGTTCAGAAAAGGAAGATAGCAGTGGCAACACATAGTCTTTTTTTTTTTTTAATGGTCTTTATATATTTTCTATATTGTTCATAGCTTTAAAAAAGACGATGCAGAAAAAAACACCCACTTACTTTTTTAAAAAATAAACTTTACATTTTAGAATAACTTTAGATTTATAGAAAAGCTACAAAGAAGGCCAGGCACAGTGGCTCACGCCTGTAATCCCAGAACTTTTGGAGGCCGAGGCAAGCAGATGACTTGAGGTCAGGAGTTCGAGACCAGCCTGGCCAACATGGTGAAACCTGTCTCTGCTAAAAATACAAAAATTAGCTGAGCGTGGTGGCGGGCACCTGTCATCCCAGCTACTCAACAGGCTAAGCAGGAGAATCACTTGAACCTGGAAGGTAGAGGTTGCAGTGAGCCGAGATGACCCCACTGCACTCCAGCCTGGGTGACAGTGTGAGACTCCATCCCAAAAAAATAAGTAAATAAATACAAAAATTAGCTGGGCATGGTGCTGCGTGCCTGTAATCCCAGCTACTCGGTTGCAGTAAGCCAAAATTGCACCACTGCACTCCAGCTTGGGAGACACAGAAAGACTCCAGCTCAAAAAAAAAAAAAAAAAAAAAGAAAGAAAGAAAAGAAAAGAAAAGGAAGAAAGGAAGAAAGAAAGAAAGACTGCAAAGATAGTACAGATAGTTCCCTTACACCCTTCATCCAGCACCCCCAAATGTTAACAAAACCATGGTACATTTGCTGAAACTGAGACATTAACATAGGTATACCCATCTGCTTTTAAATCTAGCTTAGAGCTATAAGGAACTCTTTGTGTGGACACAGGAAGAAAGCTGTTTCTTAAAAGCGTATGTTTCATAAGGAAGTTTGCTTAGTTATTTAATGAAAAAGACATTTGTCCTTGTGGCTGACAGTGCCAGCTGCTTATTCAAACCCAATCTCTCTTTCTTCTTCCTTAAGAATTTTGCTCAGGGCAGTAGTGTGCCCAGCCAAAACCATATGAGTCACTAACTGCCTTCCACCCTGGGGTTACCATGTGACACAGTTCTGACCCATGAGATGTAGGATGACATCCCTGGGACAGACTACCCTTCCCAAATAAAAAAGCAAAGTCTTGCTAGGTGACACCTCTCTGCTCTTAACTCTTTGTCATTCCCTGTTCTTCCTGCCCAGAGTGCAGACATTAGGCCTGGTGTACACTAAGAACAGGAGAGAGAGAGATGGACAGCACCTATGTCGCGAGTCTCATTGTCAGCCTGGGATTCTAGACCTGGGGACATCTCACTTCAGGAGGCAGAGAAACCTCACTGCTTAAACTATCTTTACTGCACTTTCTGTTACTTGTTGCTAAACACAACTCAGATAGCATCCCAAATTCAAGTCTAGAGACATAAGATCAAAAGCTTAGGAAACAAACACTTTCTATCTATTTGAAGCCCATATTGTGTTAAGAAACTATGCTTGACTCAGAAGCCATGAAGCTGCTTAGACAGGAAGTCAAGCTGTCAGAAGACCTAGCTTCTAGCAACGTGGCTCAGATTCCCCTGCGATAGAACAGGGGAACGTTCAGTTATGTTATGTTCAGTCCCTAGGCCTCAATTTTTCCATCTGTGGAAGAGAAATTACGATACTGTATTCTTTTATCCAAAGCAAGTGAAATTAATAAATCTGTAGAAACCAATCGCTCCCTGAAAGACAGGGTCTCCATAATGCTAATATACCATTAATAATATTGTTCTGCTGTCAGTAAAACTCCAAAGGACCCCACAATGAAAACTAAATTTTTATTTTTATTTTTATTTTTTTAAATACGGAGTCTTACATTGTCACCCCAGCTAGAGTGCAGTGGCATGATCTTGGCTCACTGCAATCTCCACCTCCCAGATCAAGCGATTCTCCTGACTCAGCCTCCTGAGTAGCTGAGATTACAGGCGCCCGCCACCACTCCCAGCTAACTTTTCATATTTTTAGTAGAGATGAGGTTTCACCATGTTGGCCAGGCTGGTCTCAAACTCCTGACCTCGTGATTCGCCTGCCTCAGCTTCCCAAAGTGCTGAGATTACAGGTGTGAGCCACCACGCCCAGACTGAAGACTAGGATTTAAGAGACTTGCCAAAATCAAATCCAGTCTAGACAATAATAGCTAACTACATTTTTTTTTTTTTTTTTGAGATAGGGTCTTGCTCCGTTGCCTGGAGTGCAGTGGCACAATCACTGCTCACTGCAGCTTTAACCTTTCCAGGCTCAAGCAATCCTCTCATCTCAGCCTCCTGAGTAGTTGGGACTACAGGCGTGCATCACCACACCTGGCTAACTATTTTGATATTTTGTAGAGATGGAGTTTCACTGTGTTGCCCAGGCTTGTCTTGAATTCCTGGGCTCAAATGATGGCCCGTCTCAGCCTCCCAAAGTGCTAGGAATATAGGCATGAGCCACTGTGCCTGTCCTACATTTTTGACTTCTGGAAATATTAAAAAATGAAAAGTAAAAACGGAGTGGAAAGAAAAAGTAGAAAATTGAAGCTGCAAATGGACCTGAATAGACTCGTCCTAAAATATACTTGGTAGTATAGAATTTGGTGTTAATTCAGTTTGGAAGTCATACATTAGCAGTTTGATGGGCATTGTTTCGATTCTTTAGGAGAACCTGTTAAACAAGTACAGGAATTCTTTCTCATGGAGGCCATAGAACAGTTGTTTGGAACTTGGATTCTGGAGTCAGACACTATAGTTGTATTTCTCCTCATGCCATTTACTGTGTTTTCTTTGGGTGACTTCCTAATACCTTTGGGCTTTAGCTTCCTCATCAAAAACTGAGAGAGAAAGAAAATAGGATTGTGAAATCATGGTGCTGGGGAAGGGAGAACATTTGTTGTTACCTATGTGGCTCATACCCACTTTATATAGATGTCCAAATTGGCACTGTAAAAACACAGATGTCAGAAATCTCAGACATAGAGGAACAAAGATCACAGAGATAAGGGACTGAAAAATGAAATGCAGCCGGGCACAGTGTCTCACGCCTGTAGTCCTAGCACTTTGGGAGGCCGAGGCAGGTGGACCACCTGAGGTCAGGAGTTCGCGACCAGCCTGGCCAAGATGGTGAAACCCCATCTCCATTAAAAATACAAAAATTAGCTGACTGTGGTGGCACGTGCCTGTAATCCCAGCTGCTTGGGAGGCTGAGGCAGGATAATTGCTTGAACCCAGGAGGCAGAGGTTGCAGTGAGCTAAGATTGCACCACTGCACTCCAGCATGGGCAACAAGAGCTAAACTCCATCTCCAAGGAAAAAAAAAAAAGAGAGAGAAAAGAAAAAAGAAAAATGAAATGCACAATGGCCAGGACACCATGCTGCCCTCTGCTGGTTTCAAAACGGTCTAGAGCTGTGTTCTCCAAGATGGCAGCCACTAGCCACATGAGCCTTGAAATGTGAGTCTGATTAAGTGAAAAAACACTGGATTTTGAAGACTTAGTATAACAAAATGTAAAGTAGCTAATTTGTATTTTTCATATAGATTGCATTTTTAAATGATAATATTTTGGAGATGGCGAGTTAAAGTATATTATGAAGATTAACCCATTCCTCCTTTTTTTTGTGCCATTTCTACTAGAAAATTTAAAATCACATATGTAGATTGTCTTAGTGGCTCCTAGCATAGTTTCACTGGGTAGCACTGGTGTGGTGGCTGATTTCCCACAAGAACAGAACCGCCAACCAACAAACAAGTTCATCCCTTTCGTCAGGTACAGCACCTTGAAAGTCATTTGCCATAGAAGATGATCCTTGTCCTGAACACGCAAATGATCAAGAGTTGTTCCAGTTTTTATCACATTATCTCCCCGATCCCATTTCCCTTATTTTGATGAGGAAGCACATTCTGTTCCCACTTAAGGGGAATCCCCCATTGAGGTTATGTTTTCAGCACCAAAAAGGATTTCAGAGTCACAGGAATGAGCCAGTGAGGCAAAACCAACACCCACCCCTTCCCTCCAGCGGCCTGGAGGCTTTGCCAACCGCCAATATGACCAAAACCTGGGACAGCTAGGGGAGTGGCTAAAATAAAATTTAAAGAATATGAATCCTGATACACAGGCCTTCCTTGGATGGAAGGGAGAGTGGGGTAAGCTCCTTGTTGGGTCAAGTGTCATCACTTAGAGGAGGAAGAAAGTAAAGGGAAGCTTTCTAGAAAAAATGCTGGGCCGGGCACGGTAGCTCACGCCTGTAATCCCAGCGCTTTAGGAGGCCAAGGCAGGTGCATCATGTGAGGTCAGGAGTTGGAGACCAGCCTGGGCAACATTGCAAGACCCTGTTTCTATGAAAAATACAAAAATTAGCCACGCCCGTAGTCCCAGCTACTCAGGAGGCTGAGGAGGGAGAATTGCTTGTGCTTGGGAGGTGGAGGTTGCAGTAAGCCAAGATCATGCCACTGCACTCCAGCCTGGGCAACAGAGCAAGACTCCGTCTCAAAAAAAAAAAGAAAAAAAGTTGGATGAAAGGTTCTAGCCTTTAAAATGTTGATTTTAAAATAACATACTAATTAACAATTTTTAAAAACATTACTCTCTAAATCAAAACTGATTATGAATATTAACACGCATATTTTTCCAATCATAATCAGGATAGATGTATGTGAGTGTAAGTGAAATTCCTTCTTAAATTTCATCTTCATATCGTTCCATGGTCACACTGATGAGTTTACTTAAGCTCAGTTTTATTCCTGGTAGTTACTCCCTGGCATTAACATACTCCCTGGCATTAACATACTTTCATACTTGGACTTGTTTATCCATTCCTGGCTGGAATGGGGGTGAGCAGGGAGCAGGGAGAGGGAAGATAGAAAGAAGGAGTTTTTCCAAAGAACCAGAGAGCCAAACAGAAAAGATGACCCAGATGTACTGAAATGAGAGTATCAGCTCAGAGAAACTGAATGATAGTGAGCGGCTCAGAATCAAAAGCCAGAAGAGGCTAGTGGAAAAACTTCTAGAGGAAGAATCATGAGTGACAGCAGTGCAGCAAGGTTGAAACAGCTGAGAGTGATCATTATTTATACCTGCATAAGGAGAGCCTGAGTCCCAGACAGGAATCCCAACCCAAACCCCCTGGCCACCCAGCTGGGAGGGGGCTGATACTAGAAACTCACCCAAGGTTGACACAAGGGTCAGGGATAGAAGAAAGGTCTATGATGGAAAGAGAATGGAAACAATTCCCTGCTTAAAGGAGAGCCCCTCAACTTTTGGTCCCCTTGTCTCCTCAGCCCCCGCCTTCCATTGATGAGTATGATTTAGCCCATGTTCATCAGGAACTGGAACTTAATACCACAGCACTCTTTGACCAGGAGAGAGAGGAAGCATATCAGAAACTGCTGTTTGAACTCTGTTCCACCCAGGAGACTGAGAAACCTGATATGCTCTGCTAGTGAGCCTGAGACCCCGGCCTACAGGTCCCACTGAAAATGACAACTTAAACCCAGCTGAGGATTTAAATGACCAGATAAGGCCAAACTGAGCACTCAGTAGGAGCACACTTTCAGTATACCTCAACTGCATAGAGATCCTGTGCTTGTGTTTTAAGACTTCTGTGTGCTGTTGTAAAAAGCGCATGCTTGGGCAAAGTGAGGACCACATATTGCAGGGGACACTGCGTGACAAGCTGTCAGGACTGAGGCCGGAGTGGGTAGGAACACAGGCTTCAGAAATAAGTGTAGGTTGTACCTCGAGAAGCAGTTCATATACAATGGACAAAGATTCTACAAATGTCAAGAAGGAAAGAAATATTCATAGGTATGACACTGTTTACAAAAGAAAAACCTCAAAGGGGCATGGTGGTTCATGCCTGTAATTCCAGAACTTTGGGAGGCTGAGATGGGAGGATCACTTGACCCCAGGAGTTCAAGATCAGCCTGGGCAATATAGCAAGACCTCATCTTTAAAACAAGAGAAAGAGAGAGAGAGAGAGAGAGAGAGAGAGAGAAACCTCTGGTCTGTGTGCATAACACTCTTCTTTCAGAAGATTACATAAGATAAAGCATCCTGTATTCCTTTCATACTTTCTGAAAAGTTAAGGCTTGGTGCCGTTATAGGTACATTTTCCTTTTACCTAAACCAACACTATATTGTGTGCCAATGTCTTAGCCCGCTGTCAAGCAACCTGTTCCTTTCTATTTACATTACAACAGCATTCTGGCTGTGTCTATTTTTCCTCCTGCACTGGATTCAGCTATAACAGAAAGTAACACAGGGCTAAAGCATATGAGAGAGCACAGTGGGAACATGCCCAGAAAGTCTAAATTGGGAAAGTAAAAAATTAGATTAGATTACGGCTACTGCTAAGATTACACTTGAAATGTTAAATATTGAAAGTAGATTGAGAAAATACTCTACCCAGCTTTTTTTTTTTTTTTTTTTTTCTGTTCAAAGTTTAACATTTAGGAGCTAAGAATGATTATACCAGTTGCAAATGCCTCAATGTCCTCATCTTAAAAAAACAGAGAGATGGTCGGGTGCAGTAGCTCATGCCTGTAATTCCGATACTTTGGGAGGCCAGGGCGGGCGGATCACTTGAGGTCAGGAGTTTGAGACCAGCTTGGCCAACACGGCGAAACCCTGTCTCTACCAAAAGTACAAAAAAATTAGCTAGGTGTCGTGGCATGTGCCTGTAATTCTAGCTACTTGGAAAGCTGAGGCAAGAAAATTGCTTGAACCCGGGAGGCGGAGGTTGCAGTGAGCCAAGATTGCGCCCCTGTACTCCGGCCTGGGTGACAGAGTAAGACTCCATCTAATAAAAAATGGAATAAAATTTAAAAAGAGAGATAACAGTATCAAGTGCATTGATTGCTTGTGAAGATTAAATGAGCTAATAGCAGTAAAGAACAGCCTGCCAAGCACTCATTTCCCTGTGAAAACAGGGCTTGCTTTTTCTTGTTTTTCTTTGCAGGGTGTGAGTGGGGAGAGTGGAACAACTACCCCCACTCTCCCACTTGGTGAATCTGTCAGTCAAAGGGTCCCCACCTAGGGTCAAGAGGCGAGCCTATGAGCTGACTCAGCCAGTAAGGGTCCTCTCTAGAGCATTAGCATCTGGAGAAGGCAACTGCATATGCAGAAAACAGAGCTGATTCACCTGGCCATAAGTGGCTGGAAGGGATTACCTTTTAGTCACTAGTCCCTGGTTCCTGGATCCCCAGAGTTGCTTCAGTTTCTCTTCTTCAGGTTGCCTTGTTTTCAACATTTCCTTTAACTATCAGCTGGCTCTGCCATATATTTAAAGGAAGTGATGATTGGAGCTGCTTATATTCAAAGAAGCTTGCTGGTATAAACACCAGTATTGTGCCCAGCAAAGGCCAAGTCCTCAGTAAGTGGTCACTTTTGTCACTTGTTCATTCAATACATTTTTGCTGAGTACTCTATTTATATATATATATCTCATATATATATGAGAGATATGATATATATTGTATATATCTCATATATATATCTCATGTAAATATATATCTCGTGTGTGTGTGTATATATATATATATGCCAAACCAATAGGAATACAGAAATGAACAAAACAACTTCTCTATCCTTAAAGCATTCACTCTCTAGTTAGGGGTAAAGAAAGGCTAAGACACAGGGTGCCATCTGTAAAGAAGTCTCCTCCATTTCTTCTTCTTGACTTGAAAGTCCTCTTGGCAAGAAGTTAGCAAATGCCAATCAGAGAGCATGAGTAGGGGGCTGGGCGTGGTGACTCATGCCTGCAATCCCAGCACTTTGGGAGGGCCAGGTAGGTGGATTGCCTGAGGTCAGGAGTTCAAGACCAGCCTGGCCAGTATGGGGAAACCCCATCTCTATTAACAGTACAAAAATTAGCCCAGTGTGGTGGCACACACCTGTAATCCCAGCTATTCGGGAGGCTGAGGCAGGAGAATCACTTGAACCCAGCACAATCTTCGTTCACTGCACTCCAGCCTGGGCAACAAAGTGAGACTCCATCTCAAAAAAAAAAGGAGCAAGCATGAGTAGGAGAGCAGGAGAGCCGCGATGGAGAGGGAGGACGGGTGGGCAAGCAAGGCTAGGTCGGCACTGACGGATGCTCCCCTGGACCAAGATTCAGTCAGGCTCCTTTGAGCCCTCTTTTCTACAGGGCCTCCACCTTGCTGCTCCCTTCCCCTCCCCTCCACCCCCATCCTGCTGTCTTGGCTTACCCAGCCCAGTTTTAGCAAAGAACCCTGATAAGTCAGTGTACTGACAATCCCTCACCCTTGATACCCAATCAAGTTTGTTATCTCCACCTTTGATTTCTAAGTCCTTGGCCTGTCTTGAGCAAGAATCTCCCCGCCCTAAGTCTCCTGTTTAGTAATTTTCCATCCACTGACCAACCCCACACTGTGCTCCTTGACTCTAAATCCCCACTTGTCCCTATATTTTAAGTTGAGTCCAATCTGTCTCCCCTATTGCAATACCCCTATTGTAGTAATCTTAAACAAAGTTTTCCTTACTTTTCTAACAAGTGTCAATAATTTTTTTCTTAATGCCATGTAGTCTTGAGAAAGTTGCAATTGCAGGGGCTCAGGACATGCCAGGCCAAAATATGGCTCCATGGCATAAGGATTGTTTGGTACTGGTTATTTTGAGAAGCTGCAGACACAACAGTAGCTCCAAAAAGTTGTCCTTTTAGAAATGTACATCTGTAAAGGAAATGTTCTTTTGTCCTTTTTTAAAATTTTTTTGTTTTAAGAGATGGGATTTTGCTATGTTGCCCAAGCTGGTCTCAAACTCCTGGGCTCTAGCAATCCTCCCGCCTTAGCCTCTAAAATTGTTAGGATTACAAGTGTGAGCCACCATACACAGCTGGGAAATGCCCCTCTTTAAGGGTCTCTCCCTCTCTGCACCAGGGACAGAAAGAAAATTAAGTCACTAGAGACTCATAATAAATAAAGAAGGTGTTGACCTAAATCTGCATAACCAACCTTACATTTGTATAAGGTGCTTTTTCTGGCCCTCTGGTTTTAACTGGGTTACATCTTTTTTTTCTTTGTTTCAGGGAATAATGGTATTAAAGACTGAAGTCTGAACAACCCTTATTTTATTTTATTTTATTTTGAGACAGAGTCTTGCTCTGTTACCCAGGAGGCTGGAGTGCAGTGGCGCAATCTTGGCTCACGGCAACCTCTGCCTCCTGAGCTCAAGCGGTTCTCCTGCCTCAACCTCCCAAGTGACTGGGATTACAGGCACGCACCATCACGCCTGCCTAATTTTTATATTTTTAGTAGAGACGGGGTTTCTCCATGTCAGCCAGGCTAGTCTAGAACTCTTGGCCTCAAGTGATTCACTCACCTCAGCCTCCCGAAGTGCTGGGATTACAGGTGTGAGCCACCACGCCTGGCCTCAACTACTCTTTTCAGATCTATCCTAGAGATTTACTCATTTCTCTGTATTTTCACCCATATTTACAGAGGGCATACATATTATTAAACTTCTGTTCATTTTTCTCTTGTTAGTCTGTCCTTTGTTATAGCAGGTCTCAGTTAAGAACTCATGAAAAGTAAAGAAAAAATTATTTTTCCTCCTCTGTGTAAGCTTGCCTTTAGCCTCAATCATCAGTATGTTCTTTTTCTTTTTTTTTTTTTTTTTTTTTTCCAGAGAGACAAGATCTCACTATACTGCCCAGGCTGGTCCCAAACTCCTGTCCTCAAGCAATCCTCCCCATTCAGCCTCCCAAAGAGCTGAGATTACAGGCATGAACCACCACACCCAGTTAGTGCCTTCTTTTTCTTCCTTCCCTTTTCTCTCCCCCTTTTTCCCCTTTCCTTTCCAGCTGGGCTATTCCAGGCTTAGGCTGATCTCTATCAATTATCTTAATTATTGGAGAGATGCAGTTAATTCCTGTCTGGATGTGGCCTCTAGCTTCCTTTGCTACAGATCCCAAATTCTCCCTTCATGGCAGCAGAGCAAATGTCTCTGCTACTGTCTTCCACTGAAGGATGAGGTAATCATAGCTACTCTAAAGCAACTGAGAGGATTAAAAAGATAATGTATGTAAAACTGCTTTGTATATGGCACTGTATTACATAAATATATGTTTAAAACAAAAGAAAAAGAAAGAGGGCTTAGTGTTGAAATTGTTGAAGTGCTCTGACTAAAGTTCTAAAAGAGGAAATTATCCACCCAGACACAGCAGCGGTAGCCTGGTAGGCCAGGGTCAGCTGCTGCAGCTGTGAGCAATTTACCCACGTCATTATCTGGTTTCCATCTCCCTCCATTTAAAGCTGCTAAAATAGCCGGATGGCAGCTAAAGGAGTTGAGAAAGGTAACTTATGTGAGTAAAGAAGTATGTTCAGGCCCTTTGCAGTGGCTCACACCTGTAATCCCGGCACTTTGGGAGGCCAAGGCTAGAGGATCGCTTGAGCCCAGGAGTTCAAGACCAACCTGGGCAACTTGGCAACAACCTCCCTCTCTACGAAAGATAAAAAAATTAGCCGGCTATGGTGGTGAGCACTAGTAGTCCTGGCTACTCAGGAGCTGAGGTGGGAGGACCGATTTAGCCTGGGAGGTCACGGCTGCAGTGAGCCATGATCATGTCACTGCACTCCAGCCTGTCAACAGAGCAAAACCCTGTTTCAAAAAAAGAAAAGAGGCCAGGTACAGGGGCTCATGCCTGTAATCCCAACACTTTGGGAGGCCAAGGCGGGAGGATCACCTGAGGTCGGGAGTTCGAGACCAGCCTGACCAAAATGGAGAAACCCCGTCTCTACTAAAAATACAAAATTAGCCAGGTGCAGTGGCACATGCCTGTAATCCCAGCTACTTGGGAGGCTGAGGCAGGAGAATTGTTTGAACCTGGGGGGCAGAGGTTGTGGTAAGACGAGATCACACCATTGTACTTCAGACTAGGCAACAAGAGCGAAACTCCATCTCAAAAAAAAAAAAAAAAAAAAGTGTGTTCATCCCATTTCCTGTTTGCAAAGGTTACCCAGAAATCTCAAGGTCCCTGGTCATTGTTTGGGGGAAGAGAATCTTGTAGATTTCACAGGTTAATAATTTTTATAGTTTAAATATCTGCCAGGCTGTGTTGGCTGATTCAGCTGATGCAACAGAACTTGAGAATTTTTTTCTAATGGGGCCTGCAGTTAGCATCTCATCTTCTTTAGTGGTTAAGAGTACAGGCTCTGAAGCTAGACTGTCTTGATTTGAATCTTGAATCTACCACTCAATAGCTCTCATCTTCAGCATGTTACTTTTTTTTTTTCTTTTTCTTTTTTTTTTTTTTCGAGACACGTCTTATTCTTTCACACAGGCTGGAGTGCAGTGGTATGATCTCAGCTCACTGCAACCTCTGCCTCTTTGGTTCCAGCAATTCTCCTGCCTCAGCCTCCCAAGTAGCTGGGACTACCGGCGCGTGCCACCATGCCCGGCTAACTTTTGTATTTTTAGCAGAGAGAGGATTTCACTATGTTGCTTAAGCTGGTCTTGAACTCCTGACCTCAAATGATCCGCCTGCCTCAGCCTCCCAAAGTGCTGGGATTACAGGCCTGAGCCACCATGCCCAGCCGTCAGCATGTTACTTAACTTTATCTCAAAAATGAGAATGAGTATGATACCTAACTCTCAGAGTTATTGAGGGAAATACATATGTGAATAGAGTTCTTAGGACAGTGGCTGGGATATAGTAAGAGCTCTATACATTTCACCTATTATTTAGAGTAGATCAGATTAGGTACAAGAGCTAGCATTTGAAGGCCATAAGAGGTAGATGTTGTGTTAAAAGCTTTTGCCAAGTGCAATCGCTTAATTCTCCCAACAATTCTGTGCAGGAAAGAGTTACCATAGCAGCCCCAATACAGAAGGGCTGGCTTATGTGGCTGGTCCATGGCTAGCATCTGGGAACTTGGCTTTTGGAAGGTTCCCAAGTCACTCACTGATAAGGACCTTGCCCACCTGGCGCACTGAATTGTGTTGTATCGGCCTGCCTAGACTGTTTGTACAAACAGTGTGATTTATAGAGAATACTTGCTTTCCTTCTGAGAGACTGGAATGCTACTGGTTGCGGCTGGCTGAGCAAACAGAGCGTACCTATGAGAAAAGCCCCCAGTAAAAATCTTTGGCTCTGCACCTCAACATGGTATTAGGGCTCAGAAATGGATACCCCAAAATATGGCACTTTGATATGCTGAACTGAAGAAAAAGTTACGATGTCTCTGACCTTCTCCCCTGCTTCTGTCCCTCAATCCTCTGTGTCCCCCAAAGCACTGGATAAAGTTCTCTGAAGTTCCTACCTGCCTAAGTCTGGATCTGCCAAAGAAGAAAACAATTTACCTCTGGTTCCTTCCCTGAGTTTTCATTAACTGAACTCATATGACAGGAAGAAAGACTGAAGTCTGTCGACAAACCTGGTCAGAGTTTTGTCACAAACCATGGTCTGCTCTGCTGACCCAATGGACTTTGTAGTAGGCCATTGTATATTCTTCAAGCCTATTGAATCCTCCTAAAAATCATTCACACTTCCCCATCTCCCTTTCCTCTAAGAAGCAGGGGACATAGCAGCTGTACCGCATTGGGATATTAGGTAATCACTCTGGTTCTCCCCGTGTACACGCTAATAAATTGGTTTGCCTTTTCTCCAACTGATCTGTCTTTTGTGAGTTGATTTTTCAGCCAACCTTCAGACAGGAAAGGGGATGTTTTCCCTTGGCCCCTACAAAGGCTCCCCTGGGCAAAGATATTGCACATGTTACTGCATTTCTCGGCTAGAGGAGGGAGTCCCTTCAAGAAGGCAGAACATAGGAACCTGTGCCTGGATTTCTCCACACTCCACCCGATGTGCCCTTGTCTCTTGCTGACCCTGCTGTGTATCATTTCACCGTAATAAATCTTAGCCACGAATACAACTACGCGTTGAAACCTTCTAGCACACACTGAACATGTGGATGCTCATAGGTCTCTGAAAAAACAAACTCTCAAAGGTCTATCATGTAACTCTAATTTTATAGTTTCAAAATCCAAGGAATGGGAAAGTTATGAGATGCAGATGTGGCCACTTAGTAGGTGAAAAAGCTGCATCTAAATCCAGTCTGTCTCCTTCCAAAGACTGTGCTCATTCCATTGTGCCAGGCAGCCATACGCAGTCACATACATCCCAGACCAAGGCAAGCTTCTTTCTAAGATACAACACCTACTAGCTACAGGGTAGCTCTGCAACTTGAGAAAATCTCTTAAAGGATGTGAAGCCCAGATTTCTTCACTGTAAATCTGCAATAATAATACTAATGCCACAAAATTGCTGTGAGGATTTAATAAGTACAACATACAAAGCATATGTGTGAAGCACATACATATTAAATACACAGTATATTAAGATCTATAAAGTAGCCTAATGCCTTTATACATGGTACCCATCCATAAATTAAAAAGCTAGACAAATATGTATAGATGTGATCAACATATAGACATTTGTATAAACATGTACATATACATGCACACATATATATCCACATAAATACACATACATGTTAATTATTCATCTAACAATTTCTGCCTTGAGTAAAGTGCACCAGTCACCATTCACAGATGAAGCTAGTTAGGATTTTATAGGTGAACCTGATTTTTACACTTACTGGTTTCAAAATAGGGAACCACTTTTATCCGGAAACCCTCTGCTCAAAGCCTAAAGGCTGACTTTCCTTAATGTTTAACCTATGAAATTAATTATTAGCCAGACAATTAAAAGCTTTGCTCAAGACACTAACTGGTACTTACCATGAGCTCTAACATACACAGGTATGGTGGCCATATTTTCATAACTCCAAGTTACAACCTGTGACCTAGCAATGAATTACTGTGCTTGGAAACTGAAACTCCCTCAGAAACCCCAGTTTCTATACAGAATATTCAGTCCTCTTACAACCATGGAAAGCATACTTCTGTGGTTAATATTTTTTATTGGCTGGGTGCGATGGCTCACGCCTGTAATCCCAGCACTTTGGGAGGCCAAGGCAGTGGATCACCTGAGGTCAGGAGTTCGAGACCTGCCTGACTGACATGGTGAAACCCTCTCTCTACTAAAAATAGAAACCCTCTGCCTCCAGGGTTCAAGAGATTCTCACTGCCTCAGCCTCCCAAGTAGTTGGGATTACAGGCATCTGCCACCACTCCCAGCTAATTTTTGTTTCTTCAGTAGAGACGGGGTTTTGCCATGTTGGCCAGCTCGCTAAGCCACCGCGCCCAGCCTCATCTGACTTTTTCTCTGCAGAGCAAAGATATGAAAGAACCAACCGTAACCCAAACCTACCACTTTTCACGGGGGAAAACCCCAGTCATCCTACCCAACTCCAAGGTCACACTTACTAGCAGTAATATCCATTTGGACATTACTACCTGAGTGGCGTCAGACAAGTGATTTATCCTATTGGTGCCTTCACCTCCTGATTTGTAAAATGGAGATAATAAGAATGTTGGCCCTATAGTATTGTACATCTAAACATGTGTTAAGAAGGTAGCTCTCAGGCCAGGCATGGTGGCTCGTGCCTGTAATCCCAGCACTTTGGGAGACTGGGGCAGGTGGATCACTTGAGTCAGGAGTTCGAGACCCACCTGGCCAACATGGTGAAATCCTGTTTCTACTAAAAATACAAAAACTAGCTGGGTGTGGTGGTACGCAGCTACTTGGGAGGCTGAGGCAGGAGAATCCCTTGAAACTGGGAAGTGGAGGTGGCAGTGAGCCAAGATCTGCCACTGCATGATCAGAGTAACTCTGTCTTAAAACATAATAATAATAATAAAAGAAGGTGGCTCTCATATTAATGTTCTTACCACAATACTTTTTTTATAAAAAAGAGTGTCTACCTCACACAATTTATTTATTAGTAAGTTAATAAGGGTAAAAAGGATTAGCACAGTGCCTGGCACATAGTATAAAATAAATAAATGAATAAAATAGCACATCTTCTACTGTTCTCTAATTGCTTCTATAACCATGTCGTAGTCCTGACAATACTATGAACTGTTTAAGGTCAGGGATCACACCAGCACCGTGCTTCCCTGTCCATCTTCCTTTCCTCAGTGAACTGAAACCAGAGCTAGACATGTTAGGCCACCAACAGACAGCTGTGAGTCCAACTGTGGCAGAACTGCACAGGAGAAAGCAGCCTGGAATACAGTGTCACTCACTCTAAGCAATGCCTCTACATCTACGGCTTCCAAAATATTTGACTCCAATGCACAGTAACAAATAATTTTAGGTTGTAACTCAATATACACCTGCATATGCCCCTATGTTTTATAGCATATATCTAAATGAAATAAAAGTATTTTAAAACAATACTTACTTTTTTTTTTTGAGATGAAGTCTTGCTCTGCCACCAAGGCTGGAATGCAGTGGCACAATCTCGGCTCACTGCAACCTCCACCTCCCGGGTTCAAGCGATTCTCTTGCCTCAGCCTCCTGAGTAGCTGGGACTACAGGCACACACCACCATGCCAAGCTAATTTTTTGTGTTTTTAATAGAGATGGGGTTTCACCCTGTTGGCCAGGCTGGTCTTGAACTCCTGACCTCAGGTGATCCGCCCGCCTCAGCCTCCCAAAGTGCTGGGATTACATCTTAAAATATTACTCTAACTTTCCCTCTGCCTTTCTGTGTAAAAACAGGCCATAAAGAAATTATCTAACCTACTTTGGTTAACCGTAGGTCATAAGACTCCCATTGCAAGCCGAGCATGGTGGCTCAGACTTATAATCCCAGCACTTTGGAAGGCTGAGGTGGATGGATCACCTGAGGTGAGGAGTTCAAGACCAGCCTGGCCAACATGGTGAAACCCCATCTCTACTAAAATGTACAAAAATTAGCCGGGTATTGTGGTGCACATCTGTAATCCCAGCTACTTGGGAGGCTAAGGCAGGAGCATCACTTGAACTCAGGAGGCAGAGGTTGCAGTGAGCCAAGATCATGCTATTGTACTCCAACCTGGGTGACAAAGAGAGACTCAATCTCAAAAAAAAAAAAAAAAGACTCCCATTCCAGAAAGGGTCTTGCCTTACACCCAGAAAGAATGAATGCTGCAGAGAGGCCAAAAAGAATCTATACAGACAGGTCTTGTTGGGCTTCTCTACTCAGTCTACTAACTTTAGATCACATCCTTTTTGTCCAATCATATTTCTACATAACTGTCCATACTTTGTTGAATATAAGCATAACAACGGACAATTTTCTCTGTATCTCTGGGTTTTCATTCTGAAGGCTCCCATACATGTTAATAAATTTGTATGTCTTTTCTCCTGTTCATCTGCTTCTTGGGTCCAGCACGGTGGTTCACACCTGTAATCCCAGCTCTTTGGGAGGCCAAGGCGGGTGGATCACTTGAGGTCAGGAGTTAGAGGCCAGCCTGGCCAACATGGCAAATCCCTCCCTTAAAAATGCAAAATTAGTGCGCCTGTAATCCCACTGTAATTCCAGCTACTTGGGAAGCTGAGGAATGAGAATCGCTTGAACCTGGGAGGCAGAGACTGCAGTAAGCCGAGATGGTGCCTCTGCAGTCCAGCCTGGGCAATGGAAGGAGACTCTGTCTTAAACAAAACAAAACAAATCTGCCTCTTGTCAGTGATTTTCAGCAAACCTTCAGAGGGCAAAGGGAAAAGTGTTCTCTTGGTCCTTACATGTATAACCTATGCACATCCTTTTGTATACTTCAAATCATCTCTAGATTACTTATAATACCCAATACAATGTAAACACTCTGTAAGTAGTTATTATATTGTACTGTTTAGGGAATAATGATGAAAAAAAAGTCTATGTGGGTGTAGTTCAGACACAAATTTTTTCCAAAGATTTTAAATTCATGGTTGGTTAAATACACAGACGCAGAACCCACAGATACAAAGGGCTGACTGTAAAACACTTCCTAACCAGTAACTTACATTGCATCATTGTGATTCAGTCCTAAAAGGAAAGTGACACTTTTATGAAGGCTCTTTGGATTAACTCTTCACTGTGGCAGCTTACATCATGCTTCAGGAAATGTTTATTCTCCTCTAACAACCAACCTTCAGGGAGGCATCTACTTCCCAACTCCATATTATACTTGACTTCATGACTTGCTTTAGCCAGTTAGATACAGAGTTGTGATGTTACATTACATCCAAGCAGCAGCTTTTGGAGGTGCTATAAGAACCTGCCTGCCCTCTTTAGCATCTGCAACTATCTGTTGAAAACAACACATCACGGACAGTGGATATTCCTCTAGTCTGTGTCCCAGAATGGAAAGGCGTGGAGCACAGACCTGATCTTGACCCCCAGCTTGGAGACAAGCTGAACATAAGCAGAGGTGCAGCTGACTTACAGATTCATGAGCGAGAAATAAGTACTTGTTGTAAGACACAAGATTTGGGGCTGCTTGTTACTGCAGCAAAAGCTGCCCAATACACTCACCATGCTGGATGATGCCATGCTCCATAAGCCGGTGGCAAAGTTGTTCTGCCTCTTTCCTTGTGGTGGCCTCACCTTCCTGAACCAGCCAGTCCAGGAATTCAGATGCCATGAAGGTGCGCTCATACTTGACCCCTTCCTCCTCCCTGGGCTGCAGGAGTGTGTTTTCAGGGCTCATCAGCCTGGGAAGAAAAAAAAAGGGAAAAGACAAATAAACCTATACAAAAGGAAAACAGTTCATTTGAAATCATAGGCTTCCGTGAAGTACCATAGCAAAGTTGTCAGACAGATGCAGCTGTCAGGTGCCACCACACATGTAATTTCTTTTTTTCTTTTTTCTTTTTTTTGAGACAGAGTTTCACTCTTGTTGCCCAGGCTGGAGTGCAATGGCGTGATCTCAGCTCACTGCAACCTCCACCTTCCAGGTTCAAGTGATTCTCCTGCCTTGGCCTCCCAAGTAGCTAGGATTACAGGCATGTGGCACCACGCCCAGTTAATTTTGTATTTTTAGTAGCGACAGGTTTTCTCCATGTTGGTCAGGCTGGTCTTGAACTCCCAACCTCAGGTGATCCGCCTGCCTTGGTGTCCCAAAGTGCTGGGATTACAGGCATGAGCCACTATGCCCAGCCTACCATACATGTAATTTCTAAGAGGAAGATCTGCTTCAAAAGCAACCAAGATGCATTTTATCCTAGTAATTTGAAAAAAAAAAAATGGAAATGCAATCCAAAACTCTATGATTAGCAGACTGCATTCAAGTTAGCAAACTTGAAAAGAAGTTACAATTTCATATTCTACTCTACCATTCTGAAAAGGCTAGTATTTCTTTCCTAATTGCATTATTTCACTTCTGTGCTAAGAAGACTAATGCTGTGAACTGAGTGTTTTGTGTCCTCGCTAAATTTTTTTTTTTTTTTTGAGACAGAGTTTCACTCTTATTGCCCAGGCTGGAGTGCAATGGTGCGATCTTGGCTCACTGCAACCTCCACCTCCTGAGTTCAAGTGATTCTCCTGCCTTGACCTCCAGAGTAGCTGGGATTACAGGCACATGCCACCACACTCGATGAATTTTTGTATTTTTAGTAGAGATGGGGTTTCACCATATTGTCCAGGCTGGTCTCAAACTCCTGACCTCGTGATCCTGCCGTCTTGGCCTCCCAAAGTGCCAAGATTACCAGCATGAGCCACCATGCCCAGCCGTCACTGCTAATTACATACTGTGAATCTCTAATCTCTACTGTGATGATATTTGCAGGTGGCGCATTTGGGAGGTAGTTAGGTTATGACGCTGGAGCCCTCGCGATGGCATTAGTGCCCTTATAAAAAGAGACAAAAGGGAGCTTGCCCTCTTTCTTTCTCTCTGCTCTTGCCATGTGAGGACATAACCAGAAGACAGCCATCTGCAAACCAAGAAGCAGGATCAAACCAAGAAGCAGGTGTCACTGGATCTGCTGGGACCTTGATCTTGGACGTCCCAAACAAATGTTTGTTGTTTAAGCTACTCAGCCTATGGTATATTTTGTTACAGTAGCCTGAACTAAGACGACTACATAGGTGACTCTTGAAATCCTCCCGTACCCACATAGCTTGCTTCTCACACCTATCTTCCCAGGCTTTCCTCAACTCCTCTGGATCCATTTTCACATCTCCAAAATAGCTCCAACTGGGCCTATAAGTGTTCTCCTATGCATCCATATATGATGCAATGTAACGCAAATGTCAGTCCTTATTCTGGTTGACATTAATACCAGTCTATGGGGCCGGGAATGGTGGCTCACACCTGTAATCCCAGTACCTTGGGAAGCCGAGGCAGGTGGATCGCTTGAGGTCAGGAGTTTGAGATTAGCCTGGCTTGGCGAAACCCCGTCTCTACTAAAAATACGAGAAAATTAGCCAGACACATTGGCACATGCCTGTAGTACCAGCTACTCAGGAGGCTGAGGCAGGAGAGTCGCTCGAACCCAGGAGGCAGAGGTTGCAGTGAGACGAGTTCGCACCATTGCACTCCAGCCTGAGTGACAGAGTGAGACTGACCACTGTCCTCGGCTAGGGGGACATCAATCACACTCTACTGGTTTCCTGGTTTCCAACCCACCCTCTGCTCCTATCTCTTACTCAGCTACCCTTGTGTTGGCTTCTCTGCATCTCCCTGGACTTTAAAGGCTGGAATTCCTTGAGATTCAGTCCCTACATACCTCTTTTCTCATTCCATAGTCTCTCTGGTGAGCTCCTCCATGTCCCTGTCTTCAATTACCATCCACGTTCCAAAGATTCCCAAATTTATATTCCCAGACCAGGCCTATACTCCCAACCCTACAGCTTTGCATTCACATAGATTTCTCAAAGCCACCTCAAAATCAACAAGCCCAAAACTGAGCTTACATTCTTCCTTCCAAACTTGGTCCTGTGCCAGTCAGTGCTTACACTGTTCAGCCAGAAAATGAGACATTGTCCTTGGTCCCTCCCTCTTCCTCACCCCCTGCCCAGTCATCAGTATGAACTGTGAAGTTGAACTTCTAAATCTCTCTCATGTATGTCTAAGCCTTCCCATCTCAGGCATTGCCACTACCTTAGTCTAAAATACCAATACTTTTAACTTAGACAACTACAGTGTTTTCTTAATTGACTATACTATGCATCCACTCTTATTCTCTATCCAACCTTGGACACCTAAGTCTAGACATAACTACTAAATTATCTTTTAAAAATTCAAACCTGATAATGTCCTTCCCCTGTTGAAAATACACTTCCATAGCTTCTCATTGCTTTTAGGATAAAGACCAAAATTCTTCACATGGCATATAAAGTATGTGTGATCCTGCCCTCTTTCAGTTCCTCAAACATACCATGCCCCATCTACCACAGGCCTTTGAATTTGCCATCTCCATGGCTAGAATGCTCTCCCTCTCTTCTCACCACTCCCTCCTGTGCCTACTTGACTCCTTGTTTTGCATCTCAGTTATGGTCGGGTCTCAATTAGACCATCTCATTGCTCCCTGTACAGTTTCTGTGATTATCAGATTAAAGATAGGTCAATTGCAGGCTCCAAGAAGGTTGAGTCCACTTTTGTCCATAAAACTTTGGCGCTCTTTGGTTTTGTTTTGTTTGAGACAGAGTCTTGCTCTGTCACCCAGGCTGGAGTGCGGTGGCGCAATCTCAGCGCACTGCAACCTCTACCTCCCAAGTTCAGGTGATTCTCCTGCCTCAGCTTCCCAAGTAGCTGGAACTACAGGCATGCACCACCATGTCCAGCTAATTTTTTTTTTTTTTTTTTTTTTTTTTTTTTTTGTATTTTTAGTAGAGATGGGTTTTCACCATGTTGGCCATGCTGGTCTCAAACTCCTGACCTCAAGTGATCTGCTGGCCTCGGCCTCTCAAAGTGCTGGGATTACAGGTGTGAGCTACCACACATGGCCCATAAAATTTTGTTAAATTAAAAATTGAACCATATAAAATGCCATGTTCACTGTGTCATGTTCCTCCACAAAATTATTCCTGATGAGTTCCTAATTACAGGCATGTGCCACCAAGCCCAGCTAATTTTTGTATTTTTAGTAGAGACGGGGTTTCATCATGTTGGCCAGGCTGGTCTTGAACTCCTGACCTCAGGTGATCTGCCAGCCTCAGCCTTCCAACGTGCTGGGAGCCACTTTTCTTTTATTCAACCTTGTTTTTCTCAAGAGTATAATGGTATTCTTAGCCAGCTTTTGTGAAAATCATATGAGTGTGAATGAAACAACTTTGTAATAAAAAATAATGTACAGTATACACAAAGTGTTATGCTATGTAAGTAATCATTTTACCTACATTGGGGCAAGATGAATTTCTGCCTTCATAGCTATGAACTCATGAAAATGGAGATTCCTTTAAGGTCCCTTCTCTCTTCCTAGAATGATTAGAGTTCTATCGGAAATCCATGGAAGGGGCGCATGATTAGAAATTAGATGCCTGGGACCCAAACATAGCTCTGCTACAAACTAGTCATGTAACTTCTCACTGTCTCCCAAACTCATATTAAATGAGGAAGATAATACCTGTTCCACTTGCTTCACTAAATTGTTGTTATCAACAAAAATCTTGGGGGCAAGTGAAGTTCTAAGTATATGAATGTATACTTTTTTCTTTCTTTCTTTTTAGAGAAAGTCTCGCCCTGTCACCCAGACTGGAGTGCAGTGGCATAATCTCAGCTCACTGCAACGTTTGACTTGCAGGTTCAAGCAATTCTCCTGCCTCAGCCTCCTGAGCAGCTGGGATTATAGGCGTGTGCCACCATGCCTAATTTTTGTATCTTTAGTGGAAACGAAGTTTCACCATGTTGGCTAGGCTGGTCTTGAACTTCTGACCTTGTAATCTGCCCGCCTCAGCCTCCCAAAGTGCTGGGATTACAGGTGTGAGCCACTGCACCTGGCCCATGAACGTATAACCATGGTATTCATATGCCATGAACGTATACATCTAATAGAACTCATTAAAGACCTTCTTATTCAGCATGTAACAGAAGTCACTTAAAAATCTCATGTAGAGGCCAAGCACGGAAGCTCACGCCTGTAATCCCAGCATTTTGGGCGGCCAAGGAGGGCGGATCACTTGAGGTTATGAGTTTAAGACCAGTCTGGCCAACACAGTGAAACCCCATCTCTACTAAAAATACAAAAATTGACTGGGTGTGGTGGTGCATGACTGTAATCCCAGCTACTGTGGTAGAAGGCTAAGGCAAGAGTATCTCTTGAACCTGGGAGGCAGAGGTTGCACTGAACTGAGATCACACCACTGTACTCCAGCCTGGGGGACACAGCAAGACTCCGTTTCAAAAAAAAAAATCTTATTTAGATCTTTTCCCAAATCAAACCTCTTCTGCACTTTAATCCATGCTTAGAAATAGCCAACAGGTGGTCGGGTACAGTGGCTCACGCCTGTAATCCCAGCACTTTGGGAGGCCGAGGCGGGCAGATCACAAGGTCAGGAGCTCAAGACCATCCTGGCTAACATGGTGAAACCCCGTCTCTACTAAAAATACAAAAATTAGCCAGGCATGGCAGTATGCACCTGTAGTCCCAGCTGCTGGGGAGGCTGAGGCAGGAGAATGGCGTGAACCCAGGAGGCAGAGCTTGCAGCGAGCTGAGATCACACCACTGCACTCCAGCCTGGGCAATAGAGTGAGACTCCGTCTCAAAAAAAGAAAAAAAAAAAAAAAAAAAAAAGAAATAGCCAACAGGCTTATTTCCCAAAGTTAGTAACAGTTGAGTTGGTACAAGCAATATGAATTTTATTTAATATAATAATGGACAACCCCTTCTTGGAAGGTGGTAAGGACAACTGTCACATGTATGTCAACACAAGTGAAAGAAACATAAAAACACTCTCTAGGAAAATGTATGCAAAGACGGACATGGTAGTTCTTCATGTGTCTTCCAGTGTGACTTCATTGCTTCTCCTATCAAGAGGCGGAGTCCATTTCAATTTCCCTTGAACTTTGGCTAGCTTTTTGACTTGCTCAGACCAATGGGATGCAGTGAAAGTGAGGTTCTTCTTTTTTTTGTTCTTCTTTGTTTTGTTTTTGAGACAGAGTCTCACTATATCGCCCAGGCTGGAGTGCAGTGACGTAATCTCGGCTCACTGCAACTTCCGCCTCCCGGGTTCAAGCTATTCTCCTGCCTCAGCCTCCTGAGCAGCTGGGATTACAGGTGTACACCACTACACCCAGCTAATTTTTGTATTTTTAGTAGAGACAGGGTTTCACCATGTTGGTCAGCTGGTCTCGAACTCCTGACCTCTATGAATGTGCCCAGATGAAAACAATAGAGGAACCACCATGCAAACCATAGAATCAAAAGAAATAATACATCATGGTTGTTTTAGACTGCTAAATACTTAGTATGATTTGTTTTGTAGGAATAGATGGCTGGAACACATTTGTATGAATAAGTGGTGGCAAAAATATGTGAAACCACACACACTGAGGCATGTTACATAGCTCAGAAAGTTGCAACAGAATGATGGATGAACACTGAAGTTCCAGGGAATAAACTGCATAGAATAAAGCCACATGGAATGATGACAAGAACCTAGAAAAGAAAATAGAGGCCGGGCGCGGTGGCTCATGCCTGTAATCCCAGCCCTTTGGGAGGCCAAGGCAGGCAAATCACTTGAGGTCAGGAGTTCGAGACCACCCTGGCCAACATGGTGAAACTCCGTCTCTACTAAAAATACAAAAATTAGCCAGGCATAGTGGCACATGCCTATAATTCCAGCTACATGAGAGGCTGAGGCAGGAGCATCAGTTGAACCCAGGAAGCAGAGGTTGCAGTGAGCCAAGATCATACCATGGCACTCCAGCCTGGGCAACAGGGCAAGACTCTGTCTCAAAAAAAAAAAAAAAGAAGGAAAAAAAAAAATAGAAGGACCCATGTGCATGCACAGGCAAGAAATACTACCATTCTTTCATTTCTTTTGACCCTCAAATAAAGTGTCTTGGAGGACAAAATGGAAGAAAAACTAGCGTCCTCAGTTTTCTGGTTTTAGATATCACTTTCTCTAAGAAATCTCCAATTCCTGCAAATACGGACCATGTACCATTTCTAAGGTCCTTCTCAAAGCCCTAGGGGAATTACCTGCTCCCTTGATTAGAAGCTTTTTGAGACCAGAGAACCTGTCTATGTGGTTCACAGTTTTTTCCTAGCACAGTAGGTTTTCAAAAAGCTGAGTGGATAAATTAAACTTAATTATAAGGATTCTCCTGCTATAATCCAAGTATATACTAAAAATAACCCCAGCCTGGGTGCAGCTGCTCACTCCCACCTTTAATCCCAGCACTTTGGGAGGCCGAGGCAGGAAGATCCCTTGAGCCCAGGAGTTCGAAGTTGCCGTGAGCTATGATTGTGCCATTGTACTCCAGCCTGGATGGAGCAAGACCTTGTCTCGGGTCAGGCAAGGTGGATCATGCCTGTAATCCCAGCACTTTGGGAGGCCAAGGTGGGTGGATCACCTGAGGTCAGGAGTTCAAGATCAGCCTGACCAACAGGGTGAAACCCCGTCTCTACCAAAAATACAAAAAAATTAGCTGGGTGTGGTGGTGGGTGCCTATAATCCCAGATACTTGGGAGGCTGAGGCAGGAGAATCACTTGAACCCAGGAGGTGGAGGTTACAGTGAGCTGAGATGGTGACATTGCACTCCAGCCTGGGCGACAGAATGAGATCCATCTCAAAAAAAAAAAAAAAAAAAATCCCTGCCTCTTTAAAAAAAAAAAAAGAAAAAAAAGGAGACCTGTGTGGAGGTAATCAAGAGAGTTCGGCACTACTGATAGTCTCCATTTAAGATATAAACACAGACTCCCAGCCTTTATCCCTCCAGCCTTTATCCCTGTTTTGGACCACCCTGTCCCTCCCAGTTCAGTGATTTTCCTTTCAGGCAATGGGGAGGGCGAGCAGACGGGGTTAACTTGTGTCATTTCTTGTAACTAGAAACATGACCTGCCAGCCGTCTAGAGCTCCTACTAAGTATCTGGTGGCCTCTGGACAAGTGACTGGTTAGCTGCTTCTGCCAGTGTGAGCTTTAGGATGGAGGCCAGCTGGCATGCCTGCCTGGATTGGGTCAACCTGCCATTTACAACATGCTCCACCAGCCTTAGCGCTTCCTTATTTCACTTCCCCTTATAATCAACTAGTGTCCCCATCCAGGTTCTTATTTTGAAGACCAAGCCTTTCGTGGGATTTTATTTTAGGATTGATATATAGTCACAATGTTAAAGCAAGTATTTGACTTACTACTTGTTGTGATTATCTTTTGCTATATGACAAGTTTGGTGGCTTAAAATAACCATCATTTAATTATATCTTAGTACTGGATGCATCGTCTGGGGTTCACCTGGGCAGTTCCTCCATGACTCTAGCTTGGGATCACTCACAGTTGCAAGCAGATGATGGCCAGAACCGGATAGCTGGCTCGGTGGTGCCCCTCAAAATAGCCTCTCTCCAGTAAGGAAGTCTGGACGTGGTGATGTGGGGCTCAAGAAAGAGGAAGCAGAGGTTGCCGGGATGACTTCTCCTCTTTCTTCTCCCCCTCTTCTCCCACCCCCTCCCCTTCCTTCTTCTTCAAGCTTTACTCAGAGATAATTCACACACCATACAATTCACCTATTTTTAATATATACCTCATGACTTATACAAAAATTATGTCGGCAGGGTGCAGTGGCTCACACCTATAATCCCAGCACTTCGGGAGGCCAAGGTGGGTAGATCACCTGAGGTCAAGAGTTCGAGACCCACCTGACCACCATGGAGAAACCCCATCTCTACCAAAAATACAAAATTAGCTGGGCATGGTGGTGCCTGCCTGTAATCCCAGCTACTCGGGAGGCTGAGGCAGGAGAATCACTTGAACTTGGGGGGTGGAGGTTGTGGTGAGCCGAGATCATACCACTGCACTCTAGCCAGGGCAACAAGAGCGAAACTCTGTCTCAAAAAAAAAGAAAGAAAAAATTATGTCAAAATGGATTATAGAACTAAACATAAGAGCTAAAATTATAAAACTCCTATGTTTGAAAGAAGACATAAGTAGCAAGTTTCCATAGGCTTGGGTTAGGCGTGGCTCCTTAGACACGATGCCAAAAGCACAAGCAACATAACAGAGAAATAGACAAATTGGACTATTTCAAAATTAAAAACTTTTGTGCTCCAACAATACTATCAAGAACAGAATGGGAGAAAGTATTTGCAAATTCTATGTCTAATAACAGATTTGCATCCAGAACATAATAACTCTTAAAATTGAATTGTAGAGTCTGGGTGCAGTGGCTCATGCCTGTAAATCCCAGCATTTTGGGAGGCTGAGGTGGTTAGGTCACCAGAAATTGGGAGTTCAAGACCATCCTGGCCAACATAGCAAATCCGTGTCTCTACTAAAATTACAAAATTAGCCAAGTGTGGTGGCAGGCACCTGTAATCCTAGCTACTCAAGAGGCTAAGGCAGGAGATTCACTTGAACCTAGGGGACAGAGGTTGCAGTGAGCCGAGATTGTGCCACTGCACTCCAGTCTGGGCAACAGAGCAAGACTGTCTCAAAACACAAACACACACACACACACACACACACACACACACACACAAAACAATATTTGCCTGCCGCAAGCACTCACCAGGTTTTGCTTGTGCATGTGAACTGATTTCCACCTTTCCTGGACCTATATCTGACTCAGATTTCCCAGATGCATATTAACCCAGAGGGAAGGCAGCACTACAATAGAAGGAACTACTACATTTAGGGGCCAGTACAAGAATAGAAATAAGCTGATAGCGATCTCCTTGTACATTGGGAAAAAAAATTCAAAAGAGCTGAGGAGGCCCTATGTAACCTGGAAATAGATGTGAATGATGTACAGAAGCAAAAGCCAGGGAGGGAGGCGAAATGGCCTGTGGGGCTTAGGTCAAAAAGATGCTTCAGAATTTAGAAAGAGCTTTAAAAAACAAGTCATGTGTTAATACGATCAATTATTTTTAAAAGCAAAACAGACTGGGCATGGTGGCTCACACCTTAATCCCAGCAGTTCGGGAGGCCAAGGTGGGAGGAGCACTTGAGCCCAGGAATTTGAGACCAACCTGGGCAATATGGCAAAACCCCATCTCTACAAAAAATACCAAAAAATAGTTGGGTGTAGTGGCACATGCCTGTAGTCTTAGCTACTCGGGAGGCTGAGGTGGGAGGATCGTTTGAGCCCAGGAGTTTGAGGCTGCAGTGAGCTGTGATTGCACCACTGTCCTCCAGTCTGGGCAACAGAGTGAGACCCTGTTTCAAAAAAAAAAAGTTAATAATCATTCACCCAAATATTAAAACCTTTACCTCAGTCAGGCAAGGTGGCTCACACCTGTAATCCCAGCACTTTGAGAGGCCGAGGCAGGTGGATCACCTGAAGTTGGGAGTTCAAGACCAGCCTGATCAACATGGAGAAACCTCATCTCTACTAAAAATACAAAATTAGCCGGTATGGCGGTGCATGCCTGTAATCCCAGCTACTTGGGAGGCTGAGCCAGGAGAACTGCTTGAACCCGGGAGGTGGAGGTTGTGGTGAGCCGAGATCGCACCATTGCACTCCAGCCTGGGCAACAAGAGCGAAACTGTCTCAAAAAAAAAAAAAAATATATATATATATATATAGTTCTCTATTACTCAAGTTCTCCCCCAAAGAAAATGTACTATGTTTATAACTGGAAAAAAAATGTTATCAATCAATAAATTAAATTAGGCTTCAGTTTAGGTTTAGCCAGATGACTCATTCCTGATAAAACTCTTATATTAATACTCAATATAATAAATTTGTTTCCAATGTCTAATTATGTACTTAAATGTATGCTTCCAACAGTTTTGAAAGTATAACACTGATTTGTGTGATTAGCAATGTTGGTACTCAGAAAACAATACCCCCAAATGAAGGCCTCAGAAACAAAAGTGTTTCTCTGACCTTCTCCAGTCATCCTGTGTCTCAGTCCCATTCTCCCCCGAGGCTAGCCGTAGAAACTATAATCTCTCTTCCCCAAGGCACATTGTAGAAACCAGTACCCCTTTTCCCAAAACCAGCCACAAAATGTAAAAATATCACTCTAACTTTCCCTCTGCCTCTCTGTGTGAAAACAGGCAATAAAGAAGCCATCTGGCCAGGCGCCGTGGCTCACACCTGTAATCCCAACACTTTGGGAGGCCAAGGTGGGTGGATCACTTGAGGTCAGGAGCTCGACCAGCCTGGCCAACATGATGAAACTCCGTCTCTACTAAAAATACAAAAAATTAGCCGGGCATGGTGATGGGCACCTGTAATCTCAGCTGCTCCAGAGGTTGAGGCAGGAGAATTACTTGAACCGGAGAGGTGGAGGTTGCAGTGAGCCAAGATTGTGCCACTGTATTCCAACCTGGGTGACAGAGCGAGACTCCGTCAAAAAAAAAAAAAAAAAAAGAAGAAGCTATCTGACCTATCTTGTTTGACTGTAGGTCATAAGATTCCCATTCCAGAGAGGGTCTTACCCCACACACAGAAAGAATGCATGCTCAGAGAGGCCAGGAAGAATCTAGATAGACAGGCTTTACTGGGTTGCCCCACTGAGTCTATTAACTATAGATCATACCCTTTTTGTCCAATCATATTTCTTTCTTTTTTTTTTTTTCAGTGTCTTGCTCTGTCACCCAGGCTGGAGTGCAGTGGCACGATCTTGGCTCACCGCAGCCTCCACCTCCTGGGTTCAAGAGATTAAGTGATTCTTGTGTCTTAGCCTCCCAAGTAGCTAGGATTACAGGCGTGCACCACCATGCCCAGCTAATTTTTGTATTTTCAGTAGAGACAGGGTTTCACCATGTTGGCCAGGCTGGTCTCAAACTCCTGACCTCAAGTGATCCGCCTGCCTTGGCCTCCCAAAGTGCTGAGATTGCAGGCGTGAGCCACCGTGCCCAGCCTCCAGTCATATTTCTACACAATTGTCCATAATTTCTTGAACCTAAGCATAAAAATGGACAATTTCCCCTGTATTTTTGGGTCTTCATTTTAAAGGTTCCTACGTCACATAAAACTATGAATAAATGTATATGCCTTTTCTCCCTTGACCCCAACAGCAAGAAAGGGAAAGTTTTCCCTTGGCCTTGACAGCAAGAAAGTATTAATTAGGGAGAAATGCTCACATGAGCATTGATATTTTTAAGGACTATGCTATTGTCTATAGAGCACATGCTACAGAGCTAAATTGATGCAATTTTCATAATAATTTGGTTTGGAACAAATAAACAGCTGCTCAGTTAATATTTATGAGTAAAAATACTACATATTGGAAAAGGTGAGGAACAGGGAAAGAAACACCACTTTATAGTCAGGCAACGAGGATCTTCTACCCTCCTTCACCAACCTTCATATCAGACACTGAACAGAACATACTCAGTCTCGCTTTGGTTCCTTGCTCATGGTGTTCCCTCACTTCTTCCCATTTTCCCTTCCCTGAAGAAATTGAAACTACACGTCCTTTGCAGGGACATGGATGAAGCTGGAAGCCATCATCCTCAGCAAACTAACATAGGAACAGAAAACCAAACCCGCATGTTCTCACTCATCAGTGGGAGCTGAACAATGAGAACACATGGACACAGCTAGTGGGGGAACAACACACACTGGGACCAGTTGTGGGGTGCGGTGCATGCAGGGCTTAATACCTAGGTGCCAGCAAACCACTATGTCACATTATTACCTATGTAACAAACCTGCACGTTCTACACATGTATCTCGGAACTTTAGGGGCTCCTTGTACAGTAATATAGGTTGTTCACTGTACAAGGGAACCTAGCTTCAGGGGCTGAAATCCAACTCCAGGCCCTCATGACCAGTCCTGTGTCCTGTGTGGAGGTGAGGGGATGCACCAGCCAGACAGAAAGAGTAGAAGGGGCCTGACTGTCATTCACATAAAGTGTCAATGGAGATAGTGGGACTATTTTAAATGGTCAGATTAAGCCCTAAGGTCTCTGTGAACGTATCTCAACTAAGGAGCAATCCACACAGGTCTTGCCATCTTTCTGAATTTCCTCTCTTTTTTTTTTTTAAAAAGAAATTCTTTGACTTCTTTTTTTTGACAGAGTTTTACTCTGTCACCCAGGCTGGAGCGCAGTGTTGCGGATCTCAGCTCACTGCAACCTCTGCCTCCTGGGTTCAAGCAATTCTCTTGCCTCCGTCTCCCCAGTAGCTGGGATTACAGGCGTGCGCCTCCATGCCCAGGTAATTTTTGCTTTTTAGTAGACAGGGTTTCGCCATGTTGTCCAGCTTGTCTCGAACTCCTGACTCAGGAGATCCACCCATCTCAGCCTCTCAAAGTGCTGGGATTACAGGTGTGAGCCACAGCACTCAGTTTGAATTTCCTCTCAATTTTTATGTACTATTTTTATCCCTCCAGTGAAACTAGAACTTTCTGAAGAACAGGCACCATGCCTTAAATGTTTTTATTTCTTAGAACACTGAGCCCAGGGAGGAGGTATACATCAGGTGTTCAATAAATATCTTCTAATCAACTGACTAAAAACTAAGTGAATACCATAAGCGACAGTAATGGAGGGCGTTGTTTTTGGAGATAAAATCCCTTCCTCTTTGCTTGTTATTTCAAATTAGCTGAAAGAAAGAGGAGAACTTTTTAGTGTTAGTTTTATGCTCTGAAGAGACTGATATTCTGGAAAGTAGTAATTTTCACATTCCCCATGGGTTTTAGTGTTGTATTCATAGCCATTTGCAGAATCTGAATCAGCTTTAGATAGAAGCCAAGTGTGGATTCTCAGGCCATGGCCATCCTAAAAGGCTACATTCAACTATGGCTTCATCACCACAAAATTATATAAGAAGGAGAGAAACCAAGTGCTTGTACCCTCAATTCAGAACAATTCAAACCTCAGTGAGCCTTTTCAAACAAATGTCAAGGGAAGTGGGGTTCTAAAACCTATTCTAAAGCTCATTTGACAGGAATGGTTATTATTTATTTTGAATGCTTTCATAATTATTAGAAAACAGAAGAAATTGCTAACGAAACAGAGAAAGAAAGGAGGAGTAAATAAAGATATTTAGGAGAGGTAAGATGAAGTGATGAAGGAAAACTGAGGACAATCTGGGAAAACTGATGTGTGTGTGTGTGTGTGGGTGTGCATGTGTGTGTGTATATATATATATTTTTTAGATAGTGTCTAACCCTGTCACCCAAGCTGAAGTGCAGTGGTGTGACCACACCTCACTGCAGCCTTGACTTTCCAGGCTCAAGCAATCCTACCACCTCAGCCTCCCAAAGTGCTGGAGTTAGAGGTATGAGCCACTTCACCATGCCAAATATATTTAAAAGATATAAGAAACATGGTTGGGTGCTGTCACTCATGCCTGTAATCCCAGCACTTTGGGAGGCTGAGGTGGGCAGCTCTCTTGAGGCCAGGAGTTGGAGACCAGCCTGGCAAACATGGTAAAACCCCATCTCTACTAAAAATACAAAAACAATTAGCTGGACATAGTGGTGCACGCCTGTAATCCCAGCTACTCGGGAGGCTGAGGCAGGAGAATCGCTTGAACGGGAGGCAGAGATTGCAGTGAGCCAAGATTGCACCACTGCACTCCAGCCTGGGTGAGAGAGCGAGACTCCATCTCAAAAAAAAAAAAAAAAGAAAAGAAAAAGAAAAAAAGAAAAAATTAGCAGGGTGTGGGTGATGCACACTTGTAATCCCAGATACTCAGGAGGCTGAGGCAGGAGAATTGCTTGAACCTGGGAGGTGAAGGTTGCAGTGAGCTGAGATCACACCACTGCAGTCCAGCCCAGGCAACAGAGCAAGACTTCGTCTCAAAAAAAAAAAATTTAATTTAATTTAATTTAATTTAAATTTAAAAAAGAAACAATGACAAAATATTGAACACAATGATAAGCAGGGACTGCCTTTCTATATAATAACAGGCTAGGTGATAGCAGGGCAGCTCTGTCCCTCATGTTTGTGGAAGCGATATAAAAAGACAAGAGAAGCAGTCTCTGCTTTCATTATTCAACCAAGGTGTTTTATATTATTACCTATCTTAACACAAATTTTATTTAGTATATCTATGGCCAACTGATTTCAACAAGGGTGTCAAGGCCATATAATGGGGAAAGGGTCGTCTTTTCGACAGATGGTGGAGGGACAGTTAAATAGCCACATGCAAAATACTGAAGTTGGATCCTTACCTCACACTGCATAGAAAAAATAACCTAAATAGATTTAAAAGCTAAATGTAAAAGCTAAAACTACCCTTCTTCTGGAATTACAGTCTAGTCACAGTGGCTCACGCCTGTAATCCCAGCATTTTAGGAGGCTGAGGTGGGCGGATCACCTGAGGTCAGGAGTTCAAGACTGGCCTGGCCAACATGGTGAAACCCCGTCTCTACTAAAAATACAAAAATTAGCTGGGCATGGTGGTGTGCACCTGTAAACCCAGCTACTCAGGAGGCTGAGGTAGGAGAATTGCTTGAACCTGGGAGGTGGAGGTTGCAGTGAGCCGAGATCACGCCACTGCACTCCAGCCAGGGTGACAGAGTGAGACTGTGTCTCAAAATGAAAATGAAAATAAAAATGGGCAAATGATCTGAATAAACTAAAGAAAATATAAAAATTAGCCAATAATTACATAGAAAGATTTGCATCAGGGAACTGCAAACAAAAAGTATAATGACATACCATTTCATATCCACTAGTTGGATAGAAACAAGACAGAGAACAAGTTTTGGCAATGATATAAACTAGAAGCCTCATATACTGTTGGTGGGAATTTGAAATGGTGCAGGCACTTCAGAAAACAGTCTCACAGTTCCTCAAATCGTTGAACACAGAGTTACTGTATGATCCTGCCATTCTACTTCTAGGTACATGCCCAAGAGAAATGAAAACATACACCCACAGAAAACCTTGCACATGAATATTCATAACGATATTATTTATAAAGGCCAAAGAGTAAATACAACCCAAATATCCATCAACTGATGAAATTGAAAATGTGGTGTATGCATACAACGAATTAGTAGTTGGCTATAAGCAGAAGTAAAGTACTGAAACAAGCTACAACATGGAGAAATCTTGAAAATATTATACTAAGTGAAAGAAGACAGTCACAAAAGACCATACGTTATATTATTCCATTCACATAAAATTATCAAAATAGAGAAATGTGGCCGGACATGGTGGCTCATGCCTGTAATCCCAGCACTTCGGGAGGCCGAGGTGGGTGGATCACATGAGGTCAAGAGTTTGAGACCGCCTGGGCAACATGGTGAAACCTTGTCTCTACTAAAGTTACAAAATTAGCTGGTGTGGTGGTGCATGTCTGTAATCCCAGCTATTTGGGAGACTGGGGCAGGAGAATTGCTTGAACCTGGGAGATGGAGGTTGCAATAAGCCAAGATCGTGCCATTGCACTTCAGCCTGGGCAACAAGAGAGAAATTCTGTCTCAAAAAAAAATTAATTAATTAAAATTAAAATTAAAAAAATAGAGAAACGTATAGAGACAGAAAGTAGAGCAATGATTGCTTAGGGATGAGGGGGTAGATTAAAGCATAGGGGAGTGATAGCTATGGGGTAAGGGGTTTCTTTTTGAAGTGATGAAAATGCTCTGAAATTGACTATGGTAATGGTTGCATACATCTGTGACTATACTATAAACAAAGTTTTTAAAAAGTATAAAATTAACTTACATGTTTTAAATAGGTGAATTGTATGATATGTGAATTATGTCTTCATAAAGCTGTTAAAAAATCCATATTTAGTATTTTCATTTGTTCATTCATTCATTTAGTAATATATTTTTTTAATTCTTATTTTTACTTTAGTTTTTATTTATTTATTTTATTTTTTGAGATGGAGTCTCGCTCTGCCACCCAGGCTGGAGTGCAGTGGTGCAATCTTGGCTCACTGCAGCCTCCACCTCCTGGGTTCAAGAGATTCTCCTGCCTCAGCCTCCCAAGTAGCTGGGATTACAGGCACCTGCCATGATGCCTAGACCATTTAAATATCTATTAAGCATCATCTGTCTCCCAGGATATGCAGAAATAAAAAGACTTGGTCCTTACTCTTAAGTTGCCTACTATCAGATCGGGAAGCAAACGTTAAAAAACCTATGTGCAAGACAGATAAATGCTATAACAGAGGTACAGGTACATGCAAGATGAAGGGGAAGCAAGGAAATGAAATACTTAACTGTCAGAGGGCGCTTTCAAGTTCCAAGATAAGAAGAAATGGAAGTTGGTCCTTTAAGACGGTGAGAGGACACAGGATCAAGGAGCAAGTACAAATGCATGGTGCAAATGAGAGGTCAGGACAAATCATGTGGTATTGGGCAGGGAGAGGATGGGGGAGGGCAGAAGAGCAAAGCACAGGGAGCTAAGCATGGGCAGCAGGCAAAGATTAGGTCAGAAAGGCTTCACTGCCTTTAGGTGATAGCTACAGAAAAATTCTGAGCTCAAGAGTGTCAATCAGTATAAAGATAACAGCATAATGATCCTTTTGTACTGTGATTATCCACCACCTTTTCACTTTCATTATGGCAACAGTGCTTTCAGTTCAGCAAATGTCTCAGGCACTTACTGGATATGCTGCCCTGTGCTGGTCACTGGGAATATAAAGATAAGGCAAAATTTCCACTTCGAAAGATCAGGAGGAAGCAAAGTAAACAAACCTCTTGAAAGCTGGGAACTGCTCTTATATATAATGACTTCACCCACTGGCTAGAAACCAGAAGGGGGTCATCAGAGCCAAAGCATCAGTGACTAACTTCAGTCTAGGGTCGATGGGAAAAAGAAACACACAGCAAGCAGGAGCCACTGGTGTGCAGGCAGACGCTTGGTGACTCTCAACCATCTCAGCATGGACTAGGAGAAAGGAATGGTTTGCAAAAGCGGAATATGATCGAAAGGGAAAACTTCACAGTTCTTTCTGAATACATCTGTCCTAGCACAGGAAGGAAATACAATGAGTACAAAACAGTACTCCAGAGTCACACAAAAGCTGTTGCGATGACCTGGTCAATTACCTTGTCCTCCTTTCTTGCCTATGAACATCCGTGGCCCCGGAGAAGTAGTTGCAGGAGGGAAGCCATCCTAGGACTGTATCTCTGAACTGTGACTTCTAAGCTGCAGTTGGAAGCTCTGATCCTGATCTGCTTCTTGTACGTAATGAGGACAATAATACTTACCTTAACAGAGTCATTGTGAAAATTAGAGCTAATCTGTTTAAAGCATCTAGCATATTGCGTGCCATAAAGTAGCATGAACAAGTGATATACAAGGTTCATACGCACATGCCCCTGAGAGCTGACCCTTGCAGAGGCTGGATGACAGTCTGAACTGGCCAGAATAACAAATTCTAGACATCTGGAGAAGGTGAGGGAAGAAGAGTGGCATCAGGTGGCAGGTGGAACAGAGAAAAGCCAAGGAATTTAAATTACTTAAAAGAATGTTTTATATTCTAGAAGAAACTAACACCAATGCAAAAGTTAATTTTGTTTAGGATATTAAACCTTGGTAGAATACAGAGAACATTTTTTTATTTTATTTTATTTTATTTTATTTTTTGAGACGAAGTTTCGCTCTTGTTGCCCAGGCTGCGGTGCAATGGCGCGATCTCAGCTCACTGCAACCTCCGCCTCACAGGTTCAAGTGATTCTCCTGCCTCAACCTCCCGAGTATCTGGGATTGAACTCCGGATTTCAAGTGATCCACCACCTCAGGCTCCCAAAGTGCTGGGCATGATTACAGGCATGAGCCACTGCACCTGGCCTCAGAAAACATTTAAAAACAAAACAAAACAAAAACACTATTTGGGTGGTGGTTCCACAGGTATGTTCAGTTTGTGACAATGCATTGAGCTGTATACTTACGATATGTTCACTTTATGTAGATTACATTTCAATAAATTTAACTTTATCGTTAAAATTTAATTACAAATTTAACTGTAATAAAGTTAAAAACGTTATTTGGATTTTCTTTCTTTCTGGTCTGAAACACTTTTTTGTTAGGGGGTCTGCAATTATTAAATGCTTTTTGTCAGTTTGGTGCTTTTTCCATTTGGTGGAACAATGCCTTTGTTTTCCTTACCAAAGCTCTGTGTGAAGGGACTGCAATTAAGCAGGGATGTTTTCATTTAGCAAACAAAGCAAGAAAAACAACACAGCAACTACACCCCTTGGAATGATCTCTGCATTGAACAACAAAGCGACCAACCCAGGAAGCCTTGGTTTGCATGGACAAAGCCTTTAATCAGGAAAGAATATCCTCCTTCTTTAAAAACTCCCAGCCATGCCTTCCACTGGTATCACTCTTCAAATATCCACTTTTACTTCAGTACGTGCCTCTTCTCTCAGAAGGACCCAACCCTGTTGCTGCTCTGTCTGTGTCTTAGAATGTTTAGCACAGCCTAACCCTGCCCCATGTGACTTTATCCATTCGCTCTAGAATCTCCACACATAAAAATAAACAAGAGGGATTTCCTCTAGAAAGGACTCTGAGTTTTAGTCTCTCTTCCAGATGGAATCAACTGACTCTCTGTGGCAGCTAGGGTTCTTGGATTCAAAACATGCTGAACATGACATTCAGTTTCTATAGGTTCACTGCAAGGAAGTTAACTTTTTAATTTTTAATGCAGAATTGTGGGAAAGTGAGGAGCCTATGCCATGAGCAACTTTTGGCCAGAATCACTCTTTAGCAAATGGAGTATTGAAAGCATCTACTTAGCCCATCTCAAATTCACCTTCCTTATTTGTACATCGGTGATGAAAATATTTCCTTCTTAGAGGTGTAGGAAGGATTAAATGAATTAATATGTAAAAAATACTTAGGAAGGTGCCTAGAACATAGAAATCCTCATTAAATGATGGCTAAGATTATTATTCTTATCTTCTGAATTTTTATGATCAGAACTCACAACCAATAAACACAAATAGAGTGACCTTAGAATAATCAATATCTACTACTAGTTTTACTGAAATGTCAACATTCTCAAGGTTAGGAAAAGGAGGAAGGGACTGCTTATTGACTTCTTTCCTAATTAAGAATTACCATGCATTCATTTATCTATTCATCTTTTCAACAAACATTTATGGGACATATGCTATGTATATATACTAAAGTTATGTGAGGTCTCAAGGTGCATGATCTCAGAGAGCTTACAGTCAAGCTGGACAGACTGAAATATCAAGACTCAATCACCCTGTTGAGATGGCTGCTGTGCTGGAACCCAAGGTGATACAGAAGTAGAGAGGAAGGGTGTCAAATTAATTCATTATAGGCTGGGCGCAGTGACTCATGCCTGTAATCCCGGCACTTTGGGAGGCTGAGGGAGGCAGATCATGAGGTCAAGAGATTGAGACCATCCTGGCCAACATGGTTAAACCCCGTCTCTACGAAAAATACAAAAAATCAGCTGGTCGTGGTGGCGCGCACCTGTAGTCCCAGTTACTCGGGAGACTGAGGCAGGAGAATCGCTTAAACCTGGGAGGCAGAGATTGCAGTAAGGCAAGATCGTGCCATTTCATTCCAGCCTGGTGACAGAGCAAGACTCTCTCAAAAAACAAACAAACAAAAAAAATGCGTTCATTTATCTATTCATCTCTTCAACAAACATTTATGGGGCATATGCTATGTACGTATATCAAAGTTGTGTGAGGCCTCAAGGTGCATGACCTCAGAGAGTTTATAGTCAAGCTGGACAGACTGAAATACCAAGACTCAATCACCCTGTTGAGATGGCTGCAGTGCTGGAACCCGGGTGATACAGAAGCAGAGAGGAAGTATGTCAAAATAATTCATTATAATCCAGCCATATTCCATGCTCATACAACAGTGGCCACTAAGTGGATCATGTGCCAGTGTGCCAGCTTCAACCATCACATCACGCATAGTACACAATCTGAAGAAAAAAAAACAAAACAAAAAGAGCAAGTGGCTTTTCCATTTATAGAGTGTGGATAATTCTGCCTGCCTGTCCACTCAAGGAGATGGGAGATGAACTCATCTCACTTCCCAGGTGGATTTCACAGGCTCCCAGCCAGAAATAACAAGGCTATGCAAATAGGTTAATACAAAAGACAGTTTAGGCCAGGCGCAGTGGCTCACATCTGTAATCCCAGCAGGTGTGAGGCCAAGGCAGGCAGATCACAAGGTCAGGACATCGAGACCATCCTGGCTAACATGGTGAAACCCTGTCTCTACTAAAAAAATACAAAAAATTATCCGGGTGTGGTGGCAGGTGCCTGTAGTCCCAGCTACTCGGGAGGCTGAGGCAGGAGAATGGCGTGAACCCAGGAGGTGGAGCTTGCAGTGGGCCGAGATCGTGCCACTGCATTCCAGCCTGAGCGACAAAGCGAGACTCCGTCTCAAAATAATAATAATAATAATAATAAAATAAAAATTAAAAACCCAGTTTATAATAAAGGGACTACCAAAGTTATGGGTAGGGTTAAGGGAAATTGTAAAGGATAGTGAAGCTCCTGGGCTGACAGAATGGGGTGGTCATTAACAACTCTAAGCCTCAGGATTATAGAGAGAGACCAGCTTCCAGAGCCCAAAGGGGACAGATGTTAAGGGGAGGGCTCCATGACAGTAACCGCGACTGATGTGGTTTGACTGTGTGTCCCCACCCAAACTCATCTCAAATTGTAATCCTCATAATCCCCACATGTCGAGGGAGGGACCTGGGTGGGAGCTGATTGGATCATGGGGGCAGTTTCCCCCATGCTGTTCTCATGATAGTGAGTGAGTTCTCACGAGATCTGGCGGTTCTATAAGTGTTTGACAGTTCCTCCTACTCTCTCTCTCTCACCCTCACCCGCCCTCATGTAAGATTTGCCTGCTTCCCCTTCTGCCATGATTGTGTTTCCTAAGGCCTGCCCAGTCATGCAGAACTGTAAGTCAATTAAAACTCTTTTCTTTATAAAGTACCCAATCTCTGGCAGTTTGTTACAGTAGTGTGAGAACGGGCTAACACAGTGGCCTTTAATGGTAGGGAGGAAGCAGGGGAATAAATACCCTGACCTCAATCTCCTTCCTCCCACCTACTTTCTACTAGTGCCTCCCAGTGACTGAGCTGAACCAGAAGCCAAAGAGCAATGGACTCTGGTGAAACCATCCCTATAAGTCAGCCTCTTGGGGACACAGCAGATTGGAAAGGGATAGAGAATGGATCTGGAAGGACAAACAGAAATGTCCCACATACAAGCTGAATATCTCACCATGCTGAATACAATTCTAGTGTAGGAAGGCATGTGTTTTTTATACATCAATGAATCCAGTTCACCATTCGAATAGCAAGATATTTACCTTTAAATCAAGTCACGGCCAGGCACGGCAGCTCACACCTGTAATCCCAGCACTTTGGGAGGCCAAGGCGGGCGGATCACCTGAGGTCAGGAGTTTGTGACCAGCCTGGCCAACATGGCAAAACCCCGTCTCTACTAAAAATACAAAAATTAGCCAGGCGTGGTGGTGCACGTCTGTAGTTCCAGCTACTCGCGAGGCTGAGACAGGAGAATTGCTTGAACTCACCAGGAGGTGGAGATTGCCGTGAGCCAAGATCATGCCACTATACTTCAGCATGGGTGACAGAATGAGACTCCGTCTCAAAAAAATCAATCAATGAATCTGTCAATCAACAAAAAATAAATCAAGTCACTTCTACATAATCAACCAGAGCTAGAAATCTGCAGATGACAATCTAGGGCTGATGGCTTCCGGCAAGCACCGCTGGCCGGCTGCCTGTTTTGCATGTTAACAAAGCTCTAATATCATTGCCACATATGTTACAGCAGGAGGAGGGGGGCGTTACAAAGAAACAGTAAGAAGGATGTGATTTCCAAAACCAGACCCAAGAAGTTGGCATGAACCAAGTAACAGACACTTTTGTCCCCACCCATTTAAAAACTGATTAAGCTGCATATCGTTTACCTTTATTTAGTGGGTTCATTACTGTTGCTGCCTGGGACTGAAGGAAAGAGTTAAGATCATGGGTCCTAGAGCTGGAAACTAGGGTTTGAAGATGCTCTCCTACTCTTTCCAGCTGTGTGAATTTAGGTAAGTTAGCTAACCTCTCTAGACTCAATTTCCCTATTTTCTGAAAGGAGAATAGCCATATTTATCTTCTTGGTTTAGAATGAAGCTTTTAGAAGATACTTGTGAAGTCCTTGGTATACAGTAAGCATCAGTAAGGGTTACTTGCCCTGGGTTTGCTGCCTTCATCATTATCAACATCTCCAGGCTTACTCTGCTATCTCTGCAACTCCTCTGATCAAAAACATTTGGCCCTAACTGTTTAGATATCACTTTGGCTTTCTCTTGCTTTCCAGTACACTGATAAGATAAGCCTGTCTGTTCCCCACTCCCTGCCTTTTTGTGTGTTTTAAAATATCGATTTACTTTATTTTTTATTGTGGCAAAATATACACAACATAAAATTTACCATTTTAACTTTTTTTTTTTTTTTTTTTGAGATAGAGATTTGCTCTTGTTGCCTAGGCTGGAGTGCAATGGTGCGATCTCTGCTCACTGCAATCTCTGCCTCCTGGGTTCAAGCGATCCTCTTGCCTCGTCCTCCTGAGTAACTGGGATTACAAGCATATGCCACCATGCTCAACTAATTTTTTGTATTTAGTAGAGATGGGGTTTCACTATGTTGGTCAGGCTGGTCTTGAACTCCTGACCTCAGGTGATCCAACCACCTCAGCCTCCCAACGTGCTGGAATTACAGGCTTCTGCCACTGCGCCTGGCCCCATTTTAACCATTTTTAAGTTCAGTATCACTAAGTACATTCATAGCAGTGTGCAACCATCAGCACCATCCCTCCCCATAACTTTTTCATCTTCCTAAACTGTACCTCTATACCCATTAAACAATGACTCCCTATTCCCCCCTTTCCCTTGCTCCTAGCAACCACCATTCTGCTTTCCATCTCTATGAATTAACTGTTCTAGGCACCTCACATAAGTGAGATCATATAATATTTATCCCTTTTGTGATGAGCCCATTCCACCTAGCACAATGTCTTCAAGTTTCATCCCTGTTGTGAAGCATGTGCCAGAATATTTTTTTCTTTCTTTTTCAATTTTGTTTTGGTTTTTTTTCTTTTTTTAATTTGAGACGGAGTTTTACTCATCACCCAGGCTGGAGTGCAATAGTGCGATCTTGGCTCATTGCAGCCTTTGCCTCCTGGGTTCAAGTGATTCTCCTGCCTCAGTTCCTGAGTAGCTGAGATTACAGGCACCCGCCATGACGCCTGGCTAATTTTTGTATTTTCAGTAGAGATGGGGTTTCGCCAAGTTGGCCAGGCTGGTCTCAAACTCCTCACCTCAGGTTATCCACCCACCTCGGCCTTCCCAAAGTGCTGGGATGATAGGCGTGAGCCACTGTGCCCGGCTATGTTTTTCCTTTTTAAGACTGAATAATACTCCATTATATGTGACTATCACATTTTGTTTATTCATTCATCATCAGTGAACACTTGGGTTACTTCCACTTTTTGGCTGTTTTGAATAATGCTGCTTATAAATATGAGTGTGCCAATATCTCTTCAAGATCCTGCTTTTCTACTTTTAGGTACATACCCAAAATTAGGATTGCTAGATCATGGTAATTACATGGTTTTTTGTTTTGTTTTGTTTTATTTGAGATGGAGTTTCACTCTTGTTGCCCAGGCTGGAGTGTAATGGCACCATCTCGGCTCACTGCAACCTCCACCTCCTGGGTTCAAGTGATTCTCCTGCCTCAGCCTCTCAAGTAGCTGGGATTACAGGCATGCACCACCGAGGTTAGATAATTTTGAATTTTTAGTAGAGACAGGGTTTCTCCGTGTTGGTCAGGCTGGACTCGAACTCCCAACCTCAGGTGGTCCGCCCACCTCGGCCTCCCAAAGTGCTGGGATTACAGGTGTGAGTCACCGCGCCTGGCCTGGTAATTATACATTTACTTTTTTAAGGCACTTCTATATCATTTGTCACAACTGCTGTACCATCTTACATTCCCACCAGCAATGCACAAGGGTTCTAATTTCTCCACTTACTCACCAACACAAATGTGTTTGTTTTTTTGTTTAAAGTAATAGCCATACTGGCCAGGTATGGTGGCTCACACCTGTAATTCCAGCACTTTGGAAGGCCGAGTTGGGTGGATCACTTGAGGTCAGGATTTCAAGATCAACCCGGCCAACATGGCAAAACCCCGCCTCTACAAAAACTGGGCATGATGGCACATGCTTATACTCCCAGCTATTCGGTAGGCTGAGGCAGGAGAATCACTTGAACCCGGGAGGTAGAGGTTGCAGTGAGCTGAGATCGCACCAATGCACTCCAGCCTGGGCAATAGAACGAGACTCTGGCTCAAAAACAAAAACAAAAAAAACATACTAATAGATGTGAAGAGGTTGCCTCCCACCACTTGTTTTCCAATAGCTCTATGTTCACACATGCATTTTACCACCATCCCTTGGTATAACCAAATATGTAGACACTGACTAGTTTTTGTATTCCCAGGAAAGAGGACTGAGCTCAGCTACCTGGATGAAACTAGCCATGAGGCTGCCTCCTGAGATGGCCCTTCCCTGGCAGACCAAGCTTGTCGCTATGAGAGATGAGTGAGCCAACAAAGTTAGGTAACCTAGGGCTGGTTATTTCCAACATGCAAGCACACTCTTTGACATACTTTAAATGGCACTTATAATTTATAAGGCATTATTTACACAGAGAAATATTTGAAAATAATTACAGTATAAAACTTCTGTTGAGATTTAGAATTATAAAACACTGAGTTTGCTTTATGTAGTCTCCTCAGTCTCCAAGACCCCTGATGGGCAAACTACAAGTCTGAATAATGTGTCACGCTAGACAACTTCGCATGGCTTCCTACAAAGAAATTAGACACACACACACACACACACACACACACACACACAGAGAGAGCAAGAAGGAATACAATGAAAAGAAAGAAAGAAAGAAAGAAAGAAAGAAAGAAAGAAAGAAAGAAAGAAAGAAAGAAAGAAAGAAAAGAAAGAAAGAAAGAAAGAAAGAAAGAAAGAAAGAAAGAAAGAAAGAAAGAAAGAAAGAAAGAAAGAAAGAAAGAAAGGAAGGAAGGAAGGAAGGAAGGAAGGAAGGAAGGAAGGAAGGAAGGAAGGAAGGAAGGAAGGAAGGAAGGAAGGAAAGAAAGAAGGAAAGAGATGGAAGATGGAGAGAGGGAGGGAGGCAAGGGAGAAAGGAAGGAAAGGGAGGAAGGAAGGAAGCAGGCAGGCAGGCAGGCAGGCTGGGTGTGGTGGCTCACACCTGTAATCCCAACATTTTGGGAGGCCAAGGCAGGCAGCTCATGTGAGGCCAGGACTTCGAGACCAACCTGGCCAACCCAGCAAAACACTCTCTACTAAAAATAAAACATTAGCCAGGTGTGGCAATGCACGCCTGTAATCCAGCTGCTGGGGTGGCTGAGGCAAGACAATCACTTGAACCCAGGAGGCAGAGGTTGCAAAGAGCCAAGATTGTGCCACTGCACTCCAGCCTGGGCGACAGAGCAAGATTCTGTCTCAATTAAAAAAAAAAAAAAAATTAAAAAAAGAAAGAAGATTTCAGGAGCATCCAACAAACATGTATTTCTAGGTGAAAAATTTCCCACGGCTCTAAGCTGCACATGAACAGTAAAACCACTTAAATTTTGTTCTAAAGTTATTAAATACCCTATGGGAAGAGATGATGGCCCTTTAAAATTAGCATAGGTTTAAAACTTTTAAAACTAACTTCTTTTCTGAAATCTTTCAGATAATCCATTTCCAAATTTCATGTTTATGACATTTACTTATAAAAGTTAAACAGGGAAACCTATAAGGTAGTCTTGATTAACACAAAAAATTCAGTAAGTAAGAGGATTGGTGAGGATAATTATGGCTACTCCAATGATTAGAATCCAATTTACTTGTACATTTTGTTGTAGTTGTTGGGAGATGATTCTTTATGGATCTGTTGGGTTTCTTTACATCTTACAAGCAGAAGCACTGACAGCTTTTGTTCCAGACTAGCTTTTCAAGAATGTTTGTGCAGTGAACAGACCTAAAAGATAAAGGTAGTATTTCTTTTTGGAGCAAAAGGGCAGATTTGTTTTCTGCCAGCACAATGAAGATAACATCTTCCTTATCTCAGACAGAGGGCAAGTTTTCTTGAAGACCATTATAAAATATTCGGGTTCCTCAAGCTTAGGGTTCCTCTGCTGTCACACAGCCCCACTGCATGTGCTGTTCTGTGAGAACTATGGCTTGGGAACTGATTCATTAAAATTGATGATATTCTGGCTGTTGCTATTCCTGAGGGTAATGAGCTGTCTTTGTCCAGGGTCTTCTGTTTTCTGCCAGTATCCACAAAATGCTGGCAGCAAACTTGTGAGCTTGCAAGTAGGGTACAAATCCTAGACTCCTAACAGTTCTTGACATTAGTTACATAGTGTAAACATCTCTGGTCACACAAATAAAAAGTTACAAAAGGTAACAACTTTTAACCCACTCACATTGCAATCTTAGGACATTCTTCAAATAAACCAAGGAGGCTGGGAACATTCATTCTAAAATTCTACAAAACCACTCATTAATTGGGCAGCACAAGTAAAGTGTGAAAGTGCATATATATGCATATATTAGAAAATATGTATATTTTTTGAGACAGTCTCGCTCTGTCACCCAGACTGGAGTGCAGTGGCGCAATCATGGATCACTGCAATCTCCACCTCCCGGGTTCAAGCGATTCTCCTGCCTCAGCCTCCTGAGTAGCTGGGACTACAGGCACATGACACCATACCTGGCTAACTTTGGTATTTTTAGTAGAGACTGGGTTTCACCATATTGGTCAGGCTGATCTTGAATTCCTGACCTCCTGATCTGGCCGCCTCAGCCTCCCAAAGTGCTGGGATTATAAGCGTGAGCCTGGGTAGAAAATATTTTTATTACTGTTTGTAATTTGTAAAACTCAGGATCTCAGTTTGAGCAACATTTCTTTTTAAAAAATTACTTTATTTTATTTACTTATTTATTATTATTTTTCAGACAGAGTCTCACTCTGTCACCCAGGCTGGAGTGCAGTGGTGTGATCTCAGTTCACTGCAACCTCCGCCTCCCGGGTTCAAGGGATTCTCCCACCCTAGCCTCCCAAGTAGCTGGGACTACAGGCACCCACCACCATGCCCAGCTAATTTTTGTAGTTTTAGTAGAGATGGGGTTTCACCATGTTGACCAGGCTGGTCTCAAACTCCTGACATAAAGTGATCTGCCCACCTTGGCCTCCCAAAGTGCTGGGATAACAAGTGTGGGCCACCATGCCTGGCCTTATTTTAAAATTAATAGAAACAGTCTCACTATGTTGCCTGGGCTGATCACCTGAAAAACACCTCTATACTGGAAATAGAACAAAATGGAGACAAAAGCTTGAAGACTTTTTTTTTTTCACTCCAGTTCCATACCTAGGGTCTATCTCAGTCATTAAACCTCTCTCTATAGCTCATGTCCTCCATTTTTATAATGCAAATAATTATGCCTGCTGGGTATAATTCACAGAGTTGTACAGAGGATCAAACAAATTAATGTATATGATGGTTTGTGGGGTCTAAAGAGGCCAGACAAGGTGAATGTCTGGCTATTGTTGCTTGTCATTAAAAGCAAGCTCTGTGTAGCTCATGGTACAGGCTCAGCAGCTCATAGCAATCACAACATGTAGAGCCCTTTGTTCATTCAACAAATATTTATTGTCCCAGGCACTGGGAGAGAACAGGAGAAAGATCCTAATGCACAGGGTAGAGAAACTTCTGATAAGATAAAACACGCAGAAGGGCTTTGCCTCTTTGGATATACTTTCTCCCTTTTATTTCTCTTTGGTCCTGTGGAAGAGAAACTTAAGGAAGCAGTGGTAATTCAATAGACATCTAATGGCATACAGGCATGTTAAGCCAATTCTTCAATCAGGTCTAAACTCCTAAGGAGGATAAAGAGACTAATAGTAGCTGGAGATAGAAACTCTTGCTGCTGAGAAAATCATGGCCCTTTGGATGAAAAAACAAAAAACAAACAAACAAACAAAAAAAAACTAGACTAATGTGTCTATGAGCCAGATTAAGAGGGGATTTAGTTCCATATCAAGACTGAGGTTAAATTAAAATTAAGAAGTCTTTTCTAAATCTGAAGATGAAATCAAAGTTAGTTTAAAATATACATTTCAACTACTAGGTTTAGTAAGGAAAGACCAAATTTTACCTCAAACGCACATTCTCTTTTATAGCTGATTTTATTTGTTACTATACAGAGGACTTGATAATCCTGAATTCAACTTTTTTCTTTTTCTCTTCTTTTCTTTTCTTTTCTTTTTTTTTCTTTTTGAGATGGAGTCTTGCTCTGCTGCCCAGGCTAGAGTGCAGTGACACGACCTCGGCTCAGTGCAACCTCCGCCTCCTGGGTTCAAGCAATTTTTCTGTCTCAGCCTCCTGAGTAGCTGGGGTTACAGGTGCCTGCCACCACACCTGGCTAATTTTTGTATTTTTAGTAGAGACAGGGTTTCACCCTGTTGGCCAGGCTGGTCTTGAACTCCTGACCTGAAGTGATCTGCCTGCCTCAGCCTCCCAAAGTACTGGGTTTACATGCGTGAGCCACCATGACTGGCCAGCTTTTTACTTAAAGAAATCTATTTTACCAATCAAGTTTTATAATGGGGAACATGCACTCAAAACACTTTTTACCATCTTAAGGTGGCGTATACAGATTCAACATTGTTCTTTTAAGTTATGGGTACTATCCTGCTTATAAAGGTCTCCTTTGAGAAGTAAAAATTGTACTGTTTGGGAAAACATGACTTATGTTCATGTGTTGAGGGTCTTGGGTACTTGTGCCCATGCAAAATTCAGTGGAAAGCTGTAAGCCCCTCCCAAAGAGACAGAATGCTATGCCTTATTCTTTGCACCCTCAGTCCATTGACTGGCCATAATGAAGACTCAGCAGAGCTTAGAGCTTGTTAATGAAAGTGTATTGTGCCCTGAATGCACTCAGATGAATTCATCAAAATGATAACATCAGGGCATCAATCCATAAGCACACACCCTCTTTCTCATGCTTCCCCAAAGTTGGCAGCAGGAGGTAAGCAACAGCATATATTCATATCTGATGCAGACCCTGTCCTGCATGCATGTCCATTAGTCCATTTTACCCCCACACCACGTCTATGAGGTCAGCATAGTCAGTATCTCCATTTACTAGATAGGCAAATGGAGACATAGAGATAAAGCCACTTGCCCCAAGGCACGGAGCCAAGATTCACACCCAGGTAGCTGGGCTCCTGGGTTCTTATCTGCTATGCAAGGCTGCATCTTAAAATAATATGAGAAAACAAGAAGAACAGGTGTCACATATTGATATTATTATTTACTACTCTAATAACAACAGCTAACATTCCCTAGGCTCTCAGTCCACGTCAAGCAGTGTGCTCAGCACTGTGTACAGCAAATGGATCTCAATCAGTCCCCGCTACAGCTCTTTCCAGCAGTGGGTCCCAGCCTTATCTCCTTGGTAGACTGCGGATCAGAGAGATTTAGGCAGCCTGCTTAAGGTCACAAAGCAAGCAAGTTGTGAAGCTGGGATGGAAGACCCAGGCTGTGTGACTCCAGAGCCTACAGCCATTGTCACTCACTATACAGGATGATCCATGCCTCCAGTTCCTCTAAAGCTTTCCTCACTCACACTGGGACAACTTCAAAGGGCCAGCTTCTGGCTTCTTCATTAGTGTTTGTTCCAGCATGTCTCAAGTAAAGTAACTAGAGTGACATACATACTAAGAGCCAGCAGAGTTACTGAAATTGTAGTTTTCAGACTTGGGTTTATCCCACCAATGAGCAGTCTGAGAAACACTGCTATGGGTTAGAAAGCCAGGGTACCCAGGCTGGGCACACTGGCCCACGCCTGTAATCCCAGCACTTTGGGAGGCCGAGGCAGACAGATCACTTGAGGCCATGAGTTTGAGATCAGCCTAGCCAACAGGTTGAAACCCCATCTCTACTAAAAATACAAAAAATTAGCTAGGTGTGGTGGCACACACCTCTAGTCCCCGCTACTTGGGAGGCAGAGGCACGAGAATCGCTTGAACTCAGGAGGCAGAGGTTGTAGTAAGCCGAGATCATGCCACTGTACTTCAGCCTGGGTGACAGAGTAAGACTCTTATAAATAAAAACAAACAAAAAACCCCAGAAAGCCAGGGTTCCCCAAAATCAACATGGTTCAGCAAAACCTCAGTCAGAAACCACAAAGTTTCACAAAGCCCTATTTATAACACAGAACAAACAAGCAAGAAAAGAGCCAAAAAGAAATACTGACAATACGCCCGCCCCCTCAGAGCTGCTGCGACAGCAGCGGCCTCCAACACCTGCCACCCCAGGTTCTTGTCTCACCCCTGTCCCTCGCAAACTGTGTCAACATCACATATAAATTACTTAAATGCATTGGATCCCAGATGCTCTCTCTGAAAATGGGCCAGTAAAGTAATGCTCCATCTATTTTAAAAAGAAGCTTAGATAAAATAATCTAAAGGAAGTGCTTTAAGAAGCTTAACTTACAAACAATAAACATTGGTTTGTTTTTTGTGGGTTTTTTGTTTCGTTTTGTTTTTGATACGGAGTCTTGTTCTGTCACCCAGGCTGGAGTTCAGTGGTGTGATCTCGGCTCACTGCAACCTCCGCCTCCCAGGTTCAAGCAATTCTCCTGCCTCAGCCTCCCGAGTAGCTGGGATTACAGGTGCCCACCACCACACCCAGCTAATGTTTATATTTTTCATATTGATGGGGTTTCCCACGTCAGCCAGGCTGGTCTCAAACTCCTGACCTCTGGTGATCTGCCCACCTCGGCCTCCCAAGGAGCTGGGATTACAGGTATGAGCCACCACACATTACTCAAGCTACCTTCACAATTAACGTGAAGCCACAGGAGTCAGTGATTTAGGGAAAGGGGTGAGAGTGGCATGAGTCCTCTAGGCAGAGAGAACAGCACATGCAAAAAGTATATCAGATTGCCACTTCCTCACTCCCTCCTCTCCAATGGCCTCCCATTACACTTAAAATCATCAATTCTTACCATGGTTTTAAGGGCCCTATTATGAACTGGCCTTGCCTCATCTCCTACTACTCTCCTCTTTTCTTCTGCCCTCTGGACACTCTGGTCTCATTACTGCCCTTAAATATGTCCAGCACATTCCCTTCTCAAAGCCTTTATCTTTACCATTCCCTTTGCCTGGGATGTTCTTCCACCAGATATCTGCAAGTCTTCCTTTATTCATATGTCATCTCTTCAAAAACATTTTCCCCGATCCCCCTATTTAAAGTACTCCACCATCCTCAGTAAATCTATTTTTCTTTCTAGCACCGACAACACCCGTGTTATACTATATCACTTCTTCATGTGTCTGTGCCTTTAATGTCTGCCTCTTTAACTGAAGTGCAAGCTCATGAAGGCAAGGGCTTTGCTACAGGCATTTCTAGCATCTTTAGCTGTGCCTAGCATGTGGGAAGGGCTCAATATAGACTTGTTGAATAATTAATGCATTAATGCATCTCCTGAAAGGAAAGAACATGCTCAGAGATACACAGTGCTGTGTGACTGGCCCACAGGGTGGAAGGAGATGCAACGGAATATGAGGCTGGAGTAAGTCTGCTTTCCAGAAGGTGTGAGCAACTTTAACTTTTCTTATTATTATCTTGCCATCATAACTATCCCATTAAGCAATAACAGTTCTCTGCCAGACATTTTCAATTATAGCTGATCCCTGCCCCACAGTGTGGTTATGTGGATCCCAAGAGATAAGCTGTAGCTAGAGAAAAGTGTTATAGGTACAGTGGCTCACGGCTTAGTCCCAATGCTTTGAGAGGCCAAGGTAAGAGGATCACTTGAGGACAGGAGTTTGATATCAGCCTGAACAATATAATGAGATCCTGTCTCTACAAAAAGTTAAAAAAAAAAAATAAATAGCTGGACGTGATAGCATAAGTCTGTACTCCTAGCTACTTGGGAAGCTGAGGCAGGAGGATCACTTAAGCCCAGAAATTGAAGGTTACAGTGAGCTATGATAATGCCACTGCACTCCAGCCTGGGAGACAGAGCAAGATCCTGTCTTTATAAATAATAATAATAATAATGTTAATCTTTTTTAATTAAAAAAAAGGAAAAGTGTTACAGAATCCACTGGCCTTCATCCATGGAGATGACATGCATGTTTTGGGCAACATAGAATCATTGTTTGAAAGGAACATCGTCGTAACTGAAATACCCAACACCTGCTAGAATTCTACAAAAGGAACTAAGAAATTAAAAGAAAGCAACAAAACAAATGCACACGCTCAAGTAAACAAGTGGAGGTACTGATGGGTCCCTTCCATTCAAATTCATGTGAGTCAGAAACATGAGAGAGTTTCTCCATTTCAATATAGAAAGCAAGTGATAGTAGACTGAGTACAAATTAGGACATCAAGTGGTGACCATACCACCTCAAGAAACGGAGACAAGAACTGGGACAGAGCGCATAACACAGGAAGGACACAGTCGAGGATGGCCATCAGTACTGTACTCATATCTGGAATGGCTATCATCTATGAGGTCTTACTACACACCAGAGAACCTGAGCTAAATACTCAAGCCTTTTAATTCCCACAACAGCACTAGGAGGTAAGTTCTATTGCTGCTGTCATGTCACTAATGAGGACACTGAGCTTTACAAAGGTAAGGTGACAGGGCTACACTTCAAACTCTGTCTGGCTTTTAACCGTCATGCCAATTAATCTGACCACTCAGACACTCACCCAGACCCTTACCCCCACCCACTGCAGAACAGGCTGTTTTATGTGACAAATATGTTTTGTTTTTGTTTCAGTTTTGAGATGGTGTCTCACTCTGTTACCCAGGTTGGAGTGCAGTGATGTGATCCCGGCTCACTGCAGCCTCTGCCTCCTAGGTTGAAGCGATTCTCCTACCTCAGCCTAACGAGTAGCTGGGATTACAGGCACTCACCACCATGGCGGGCTAATTTTTGTATTTTTAATGGAGACAGGCTTTCACCATGTTGGCCAGGCTGGTCTTGAACCCCTGACCTCAAGTGATCCACCCACCTCAGCCTCCCAAAGTGCTAGGATTATAGGCATAAACCATGGCGCCTGGCCGATAAATATGTGTTTTTCAATTCCCTCAAGTCTTGTAAGGCAGCCAGGGTTACAAAAGAGGTGCCATTGCTTCTGTACCCCTTTTTCTAATGGTTTCCCTGGAAAACTAAATGAGGAAGGCAGGATGGTAAAGAGGCCACAGAAGTAGCAGATAAACCCAGAGATGCCCACTCAGAAGATTCGAGACCCATCAACCAAATACTCCTGTGCTACACTGTACTTATCTCTTGAAAGAGCTGAAAGCTTGTTCCTCTTAGACATCCTGCTATCTGAAGTTCTCCCACTACTGGTCTCCTGGTCTGACCAATTCCCCTGCTCTTGATGCTGCTTCTCCAGTCACTTACAAGCCTGAACCTCCAATTTACACAACAACAGTATTTAAAAGAAAAAAAGGGGGCCAGGCACGGTGGCTCACACCTGCAATGCTAGCACTTTGGGAGGCTGAAGTGGGTAGATCACCTGAGGTCAGGAATTTGAGAAAAGCCTGGCCAACATGGGGAAACCCTGTCTCTACTACAAATACATAAATTAGCCAGGTGTGGTGGCTCACGCCTGTATTCCCAGCTACTCAGGAGCTGAGGCACGAGAATCACTTGAACCCAGAAGGCAGAGGTTGCAGTGAGCCGAGATCATGCCACTGCACTTCAGCCTGGGCAACAGAGTGCGACTCAGTGCCAAAAAATAAATAAAAATAAGAGAGGAAAGGGGCATTCACATCATTTGATGGTAAACAAAAATTCTGGAGCTTTGTAGAATTGACTTAAATATAGAAAATAAGATTTAAATAAATTCTTTAATAAGAATCTTATGAAATTGACTTATTTTCTGGCAAAGAGAAAGCAAATGGGTGATAGTTTTCTCATATGGAAAAGAACAGTTATGTAACCAGCCCACATGGAAGAGCCATGCTGAAATCAACATAATGAGACTGGCACAGTTCTGCTTCTCTCTACCAGTCAAGATTACAGTGGGGATTTCATGTGGAACATACTTTTCATACAGCCTCTGTCCCCTCATAAAGGCCTTCACTTCGTTATCCAATGGGAAGGTGCCGTCATCCTTTCTAAAGCGGTAGAAGAGTTTGACATCCTTGAATTCTTTATGTTCATCACACACTGAAACACAATATGCACAGAGAAGCAAATGAGAAAAAAAATCACTCTTATTTAATTACTCAAGTGAAGGATGATGCTAATTAAGAATTATTTCACTACCAAATTCTTCATGCATGCAAGTATCTACCATATAAGCTAATACATGTAAAATAGTTACATAGCACTTGGTACAGAGTAAGTCCTCAGTATTTTTAGCTATTATTATCACCATCACCATCACCATCATCATCATCATCATCATCATTGTCTTTAGGAAGTTCACGTAATTCAATTCATCAAGCAATCCACAAACTCTTCTAAAGCGTATTGGGGCATGCATCGGCCTCAAAGAATGTGAAATCTAGTGAGGTAAGGAGAAATGTCAACTGTAATTGAAATATGGTATGAAAAGGCTACAGAGGTAAGGACAGAGTGCAATGGGAGCCTAAAGGAAGAGTACCCAGTGCCCCAGGAACACAGTGACCCAGCTTTGGAAAAAGAAAGCTTCCCTGAAGAGTTTGCATGTAAGTGGAGACCTGAAGAACAAAGAGAAATTGGGCAAAAAGTGAGGGGAAAGGGCATTCCAAGAGAACGACGACATGTGCAAAGGTCGAGGCCAGGATGAGAGATTTCAAGAAGACATGTTGGTGAATCTTTATTGAACCCACTGAGAGTAACAGCAAAAACTTGGAAACCACATAAATGCCCACTGAAAAATATATAGTGGCGTAATTATACATATGTATTATACAACAGCAAAAATAACAAATAAGACATATACTATCAACGTGGATGAAGCTCACAGTGTGTGGATCAGGTTGCAAAAGGATAAATATGCACTTCTATAATGAGAGAAAACTTTTAAGACAACATGATGCATTCCTTAAAGATGAATAGAGAAAGAGGTATAAAGCGGTACATAGAAATAACCGAAATTTCTAGCTGGGCACAGTGACTCATGCCTGTAATTCCAGCACTTTGGGAGGCTGAGGTGGGCAGATTACCTGAAGTCAGGAGTTCGAGACCAGCCTGACCAACAGGGTAAAACCCAGTCTCTACTGAAAATACAAAAAAAAAAAAAAAAAAGAAATAACCAAAATGCCTCTTAGAGGGAGGAAGAAAATGAAATCAGGGAGAGGTACAGTAGAGATAAAATAAAGCAAAATGTTTTCTTTCTTAAGTGGGTATGTTCATGAAAAGATTTAGTCCTTCATTTTCTCTCAAGTCACCTTGACTCACCACCTCACTTACCATGGTGAATAATGCCCCGGTCTGCTAATTTCTGCATGAGTTTAATTGCCGTCTCTCTGTCGGAAGCCTCTTTGTGTTCAATCAGCCAGTCAATCAGTTCTTTTGCGACAAAACAGTTTGGGTAGGTCTTGAGATGATGACGTCTATCTTTAATAACCTTTTCTTCATGCAGCCTGAGCCTGAAAGAAAAATTAGCAATTACTTTGGAAATTTTGATGACAGCACAAATTATTAAACCAATCCCAGAGAGTAATAACATAACAGAAGTTCCAAAGGCATGAGAGTGTTATTGAGTATCTTTAGCTCACTTGGTGATTTCCATACTGTCAGAGCTCAAAGGCTCCAGAAAGTGACTCCAGCCTCTGATCTAGACGACAGAGGTAAATAGGAGGGTAAAACAATCACAGCCAACCCAGAACCCTCCTGCCACTCCTGAGAGTGAGAAAAGCTCTCCATCCCCTACTCTGTCTCACTCCCTGCTTTTTCTCTCTCCAGTGGGGTTACTGTTCCAACCAGCAAACAAAAACCCTAGAAATATGCTGAAACAAAGTGGACCCTCTTTATCACAAATTGTTCAGGGCCCACCCTACTTGTAGTCATTCATTCATATAACAAATATTAATGGATGTCTACCACCTGCCTGTTAGGTACTTCTAGGCACTAAAAACATACATCAGGGTGTGGTGGCTCACATCTGTAATCCCAGCACTTTGGGATGTCGAAGCAGGAGGATCACTTGAGGTCAGGAGTTTGAGACCACCCTGGCCAACATGGTGAAAACCTGTCTCTACTAAAAATACAAAAATTAGCCAGGCATGGTAGCGGGTGCCTGTAATCCCAGCTACTCAAGAGGCTGAGGCAGGAGAGTCACTTGAACCTGGGAAGTGGAGGTTGCAGTGAGCTGAGATCGCACCATTGCACTCCAGCCTAGGCAACAAGAGTGAAACTCCTTCTTAAAATATATACATACACATATACATACATACATATACATATATATATGCGTCCTGAACTACTACTAGCCAATCTTGCCATCATAAAGGAAGAACCTGCCTAGAAAGAAATACAACACAGAGCAAAGTGAACCAGATAGATAAAGAGATAGAGATAAGAGAGAGAGAGAGATTACAAACAACCCTGTTTGAGCACCTGAATTCAACAGTTCATGAAGCCACCTAACCTGGGTTTAAATTTCATGAATCGGTACATTCCCTGTGCTTTAGTGAATTGATTCAGGTATCTGTTACTAATACCAATATTGTCCCAATACACCTTCCAGCTGAATACCAGCTTATGGCTCCATGCCACAGAATGTTGCCACAGTGGTGCCTTCAGAGACCACATATATGGCCAGAGCTATGTACTTTGCACCCAGTGGTTCCACAACTTCCTAGGGTCTATTTCTCATTCTCCTATCTCCTTCCCTTGTCCTGCTGTGATATGCACCTGTTGTCCTTGTTCCTAAACTCAAGCAGTTCCCCTGATCTGCTATTTCTGTTCTGCCATGGTCTGCTACGTAGTCAGTATTTAGGAGTTAAAATATTTTGAGCAAAAGCCTGATATGAGCATCTATGAAGAAAGAAAATGAGCATTTTTGGCATGGAATTTATGACGTCTATTTTGGTCACTCAAAGACTATCTTATATCCTTTATTACTGCTCTTTGGCTGAATGCTAAATAATTAGGAATAAATGTTACTTACTGTGCAATGTTTTACCATCTGCCAATATTTATTATCTAAAACTTAAGAGTTAAGTCATGCTATAGGATTGGCTAAGGAAAGGACATAGCAATGAATCCACTAGTAACAGAGATGAGGATATCAGTGATATCAGGAAAATACTAAAGGAGAGGTATCCAATAGACCCAGAAAACATTCTCATAAGATGGTGGTGATAGAGTAGGGCTGCCAGGTTTGGGAAGGAAAAACCAGACAGGAAACCCAGTTAAATTTGAATTTCAGATAAATAGCAAACCATTGTGTAGTAAAAGCATGACCCAAATATTGCATGGGACCTACTTATACTTTAAAAAAACAATTCATGGGTCTGGTGTGGTGGCTCACACTTGTAATCCCAGCACTTTGGGAGGCCAAGGCGGGTGGATCACGAGGTCAGGAGATCGAGACCATCCTGACTAACATGCTGAAACCCTGTCTCTACTAAAACATACGAAAAATTAGCCGGGTGTGGTGGCGGACGCCTGTAGTCCCAGCTACTTGGGAGGCTGAGGCAGGAGAATGGTGTGAACCCGGGAACCAGAGCTTGCAGTGAGCTGAGATCGTGCCACTGCACGCCAGTCTGGGCGACAGAGAAAGACTCCGTCACACACAAAAAAATAAAAAAAATTCATTATACTGTATCTATAATTCAAATTTTAGTGGGTACTCTGCATTTTCTGACAACCTTATGGAGGATATATTTTATTCAACTTGCAGGTTAGTACATTAGGATTAATATTTTATGCTAAAAAAGAAAGGAACCTACATTGATGCCAGAAGACACTTTGAGTCCTTAGGGCTTCCTCTTCTAGGGAAAGCTAGTTGTGTAATTTTTTTTAGAGCACCTGAATCATCATGTTTAAGTATTTCAGAAGATACTTCAACCCATGTGCTTGGAGCTAGACTAGCTTTCATTTGCCAAGGACCAGGTAGGAAATGGGAACTGTAAAGATTATAAATTGGTAAAGCTGGTGGAGTGAAACCGAAGCACAGAATCTCCTTTTCTTCATATTAAGGAAAGTAATTTAAAAAAAAAAAAAAAAAAAAAAAAAAAAAAAAAAAAAAAAAAACAGCAAAAAGAAGTAGCCAGACAAGGAAAAAGAAACCCTAACTCCATAAATGTTTTTAAGTGGCATCCTAAGCAAATTAATGCTGGAACAGAAAACCAGTACCACATGTTCTCTCTTCTAAAAGGGAGCTAAACATTGTGAACACATGAACATCAAGAAGGGAACAACAGGCCGGCCGTTGTGGCTCATGACTGTAATCTCAGCACTTTGGGAGGCCGATGCAGGCGGATCACTTGAGGTCAGGAGCTCGAGACCAGCCTGGCCAACATGGTGAAACCCCATCCCTACTAAAAATACAAAAATTAGCCAGGCATGGTGGTGAACGCCTATAATCCCAGCTACTCAGGAGGCTGAGGCAGGAGAATCTCTTGAAACCAGGAGGCAGAGGTTGCAGTGAGCCAAGATCGTGCCGCTGCACTCCAGCCTGGGTGAGAAGAGCAAAACTCTGTGTCAAAAAACCAAAAAGTAAACAGGCAACAATAGATCCTGGGGCTGATATGATTTGACTGTGTCCCCACCCAAATTTCACCTTGAATTGTAATAATCCCCACATGTCAAGGGCAGGGCCAGGTGGAGAAAATTGAATCATGGGGCAGTTTTCCCCATACTGTTCGCATGGTAATGAATAAATCTCGAGATCTGATGGGTTTTTTTGTTGTTGTTTATATTATTTTTGTTTGTTTGTTTTTGAGACGGAGTCTCACTCTATTACGCAGGCTGGAGTGCAGTGGTGCAATCTCGGCTCACTGCAGTCTCCACCTTCTGTGTTCAAGTAATTCTCCTGTCTCAATCCCTGAGTAGTGGGGATTACAGCTGCACGCCACCACTCCCAGCTAATGTTTTATGTTTTTAGTAGAGACGGGGTTTTGCCATGTTGGCCAGGCTGGTCTCGAACCCGTGACCTCAAGTGACCCACCCACCTCGGCCTCCCAAAGTGTTGTGATTACAGGCGTGCGCCACCACAGCTAGCCTTGGTGTTTTTATAAATGGGAGTTTCGCTACACGAGTTGTCTTGTCCACCACCATGTAAGAAGTCCTTTTGATCTTCCTTTGCCTTCTGCCATGATTATGAGACTTCCCCAGCCATGTGGAACTGACAGTCCATTAAACCTCTTTCTTTTATAAATGACCTAGTCTCAGGAATGCCTTTATTAGCAGCATGAGAATGGACTAATACAGGGGCCTACTTTAGTGTGGAGGGTGGGTGGAGGGTGAGGATCCAAAAACTACCTGTTGCCTACTATGCTCGTTACCTGGATGGCGAAATAACCTGTACGCCAAACCCCTGCGACATGCAGTTTATTCATGTAACAAACCTGCACGTGAATTCCCTGAAGTGAAAACAAAGGTTGGAAAGAAAAGAATAATAAAATAAAAATAACAAACAAACAAACAAACAAAAGGAATCATGATATCATAAAGTGATTTAGGCCTATATTACAGATAGGGTGGATTAGCCTTAAAATACTCTCTACTCATTGAAATGACCAAAAAAAGGCTTTGGAATTTTTGAATAAGGGGAAAAGATGAAAACATAAATAAAGTAGCAGTCAAAAAAACAAACAGGAGATTTTGGAGTGGCAAGGTAAGGCGAGTAGACTCTCATTACCCAGAAGCTTTGTTGCTAAGTCAATGAAATCCTCAGAATTTTCATTAATAACCCCAAAGTTTGAAGGAAAAAAAACCACAAATAACTGAGTTTTCTGTTTTCTGATTAAGAGACAGTTGAAATGGCTGATGGGGAAAGATAGGTGCAATGAAGGAAATGAAGAACTAGATCTTTTCTTTAACAGTGAAGCCTCCCAAGCTCAATAATAAATTTGGGGACCATTGCAGTGGCCAAAATATCCCTCCATAGCAGTGGGATCCATCTCTGACTATATGAAATGAACCCTAGGACAGGAAGTTGAACAAAACCTCAGAAGCAAGACTCTCTCCTTTCCATCACCAGGAGCCCTTAAGCTGTAAAACACTGGAACAAATAATTAGCTATCAAATTTAGCTCAGAGGGGAAAATGACATTCTGAGATGACTTAAGAAGGTGCTAAGGAGATGTCACCTGTCTTTATTTCCGAGCACAGATAGAGTATGGACAGATTGAAAGCATGGACAGAACTGTCTGCATTAAGCATAAACATCATGGAAAAAAGCAAACCGCTAGGTGATAATGTGAAGCAAAAATAAATAATACCAAAAAAAAGAAAGAAAGAAAAAAGAAAAGAAAGGACAAACAGAGGGAAGGGAAAAAGAGCATTCAGCAGATAAGAAGAACTCTGTCTGAAAGAAAACACAATTCAAGAAACAGACAATTGCCTAAAAGTGTTCTGAACTATAAAAAATTTAAAAACAATTTCAAAAGAACATAAAGTCAGGAAAATAAGGACTCAAAGATACAATTATGAAGAGGGAGATACAGATCTTGAAAAATAAATGAATGTCACACAGTTTATCAAGCAAATTATAAACTGTCAGGACAAATGAATCACATAGCTGAAAAATGAAATTCTTCTTGAAAAAATACTTTGATAAAACAAAGAAGAAAAAGCAACTAAAGCAGATAAGCTGGGCATGGTGGCTCACACATATAATCCCAGGACTTTGGGAGGCTGAGGCGGGAGGATCACTTGACCTCAGGAGTTCAAACGAACCTGGGCAACATGGCAAAACCCCGTCTCTACAAAAATACAAAAATTAGCTGGGTGTTGTGGCACACACCTGTTATCCCAGTTACTTGGGAGGCTGAAGTGGGAGCATCGCTTGAGCCTGGGAGGCAGAAGTTGCAGTGAGCCAAGATCATGTCACTGCACTCCAGCCTGGGCACCACAGAGAGACCTCATCTCAAAAATAAATAAATAAACACAAACATATATATACAGCAGACAGAAGTTAATAGACATGGAGATTTTTTAAGCCACTAAATTAATTTACAATATTACCTCAATATACATAATAAGTCTAAATAAAACCAACTAAAATAGCCTCTAGCACACAGCTCCAGGGAAGTCCCAGGTGATCTTTAAAACAAAAGAGGTGGCAGGAATATTTCCCAGCAAGCCAATGAGGTTCAGTTCTTCCTTTTGACAACCAGGCCATGTTCTGGGTGTTTCAGGAAGTGCAGACCCACCAGCTCTTCCTGGGTCTGAAGTACTTCCTGGGGAGAAGCACTGCACACTATCCCTACTGTCCCACCAGGGCCTGCTACATTTCCACTCCACACAGATTTGTTCATTTCCGACTATCACAGATTTCACCCCAAAATGTCAGTTCTGAGGATAATGAGAAAAACGGGATTAGGAATACAAAGACTTGGTTCTCACCCTGGTGCTGCCAGTAACTCTATAACCTCTGAGCATCAGAGTTTTTACTGGTAAAATGAAGATAATTTTACACATCTATGTGCTAGGGACAGTTTGAACTGCTTTATGGGCATTAATCCTCACAACAACTCCCTGAGGCCGTTAATTCTAAAACCACAAATGATACCTATGTAGAGTTGTAATTATTCATAATAAAAACTAAGCAGCAGCTTTAAAAAAAAAAAACAAGTTTACATAGGGTGTGCTAAAGTCATCACATGAATCCTTCTAATTAATTCAGTGACAACGACACTGAGTAATTTGTTTAACATGCTCAGAGTGGCAGAATGCAAAATATTAATTCTTAGATGCGATGTCTGTCAGGAATCCAAGAATAATGAAGACCAATTTACTTAGAAATTAAAATGTGGAAGAACAAGCTACTGTGTAATTTGGTATATATAGTAGGAGGAGGAATATATTATGAGCCAAGAGATTTAGCTGCTGTAAACTTTCCAATCTAAAAGAATTATTAGGTAGTATTTATCTTTTTTTTTTTTGGAGACAGAGTTTCACTCTTGTTGCCCAGGCTGGAGTGCAATGGTGCAATCTTGGCTCACCGCAACCTCCACCTCCTGGGTTCAAGCTATTCTCCTGCTTCAGCCTCCCGAGTAGTGGGGATTACAGGCGCCTGCCACCATGTCCAGCTAATTTTTTGTATTTTTAGAAGAGACGGGATTTCATCATGTTGGCTAGGCTGGTCTCAAACTCCTGACCTCAGGTGATCCACCCACCTCGGCCTCCCAAAGTGCTGGGAATTATAGGCCTGAGTCACTGCACCCAGCCTATTTATCTTTAAATACTACAGAATAATTAGCCGGGCGTGGTGGTGTGTGCCTGTAGTCCCAGCTACTGGGGAGGCTGAGGCAGGAGAATTGCTTGAACCCAGGACGTGGAGGTTGCAGTGAGCCAATAGCGTGCCACTGCACTCCAGCCTAGGTGACAGAGCAAGACCCTGTTTCAAAAAAGAAAACAAACTACAGAATAGAACCTTTCAGTTATTATCCTTCCATGACCCTTCAGCTTAGGGCTAATTCTTGAACATTCCTGATTTCCACGAATTCCCTGCAAGGGTGGAAGGGGAGAAGTACTACACACTATTCCTACTGTCCCACTGGGGCCTGGTACATTTCCACATTTAAGAAAATTGAGCATGATGTGCCGGGTGGGAGGTGGGAAATAATTTTGGATCCAGGATATAGCCTAGAACTCAATATTTTTAGACATGTCACTAGGGGTTAAAATCTGTAAGAAGTGTGCTATTATCTTTTTTTCTTTTGTAGTCAGAAACACAGAATTCTAAAAATGAGCTTTGAAAATTGTATATTCCAGAAAAACTGTCCCAATAAAGAGATAAAAATTTTCATATTGCACACACATAAGTGTTTTGCCTGGCACAGCAAATACTTAATATTTGGTGAACCAATGAATGTATAAAGACACTAATAGAAATGATGTTATGTTCAGCTGGGCGCGGTGGCTCACGCCTGTAATCCCAGCACTTTGGGAGGCCGAGGTGGGCGGATCGCCCAAGGTCAGGAGTTGGAGACCAGCCTGAGCAATACGGCAAAACCCTATCTCTACTAAAAATATAAAAACTAGCTGGGTGTGGTGGCACATGCCTTTAGTCCCAGCTACTATGCTGGCTGAGGCGGGAGGATCCCTTGAACCCGGGAGGCAGAGGTTGCTGTGAGCTGAGATTGCACTACTGCACTCCAGCCTGGGTGACAGAGCAAGACGTTGCCTCAAAAAAACAAAACAAAACAAAACAAAACAAGAATTACTGGAGCAAAGGTAAAAAATAAATAAACAAATAAATAAACTCAGTGCTAAAAGTCATCAAGGAAACTGGACCATCAGGAAGGAGAGGGGAGTGGAGGCAGCAAAGAGAAGCCAAGAAAGCAACAGGAAGCCCCTAAAGCAGCAAATGAGGGATCCAAGAGGAACAAGTTCCAGGAGTTCCTCAGTTCCTTAGAGTTTTCCAGTTCCTCTTCCAAGCCATGTGCACTCCTATAATAACCAAGACACTACCAATCCCGTCAGGGGGCTGAGTGGGCCTCGACTCCCCGAATCCAAAAGAACCTCACCTACCCACGAGCTAAGGTGGCCTGCCACCCTGATCCTAGGCCTCCTCTTCAGCTTCCTTGTCTCTCTCACCTCCCAGTCACATGCATTCCTGCTTTGTACTCTGAATATTCTGAACTCTTCTTCAGCCTCTGAACCCTCCATGCTAATCACCCGCCATGCCTCTGCTTAGAATGCTCCTTCTTCCTGCCTTCAATAATTCAAAACAATTTCACTTCTCTTCAAGGGTCAGCTTTTCAAGGGCACCTCCTCTGTGAACATTTTCCCAGCCTTTCAAAGCCAGAAAACAGCCTTCTCTCTCCTCTATTCTCCCACAATATTTTAGCGCTAACAGTAAAGCATTCATCGCACTGTATTACAACTAGATGACATCAGGGATACTAAAGGAGAGTTGCTTATTTGTTGTTGCAATTCTAGTGCATAGCAAATAGTAGGAGATAGCAATCTCATTGATGTGAAAGTTAATTCGTGCATATTATGTATTCAGCATGGTGGGAAGCGTAGCTAGAATAGTTTTCTGAGCAGCAGAGTCCCCATCAATCCACATTAAACCATTGGGAAGAGTGACCATCTGTATTTTAGCTGCATTTTCAATCCCACTGGCTATGAAATATAAATTAAGAAAAAAGAAAAAAAAAAAACCTTCCTATTATTCATCTCAGACAGCTGGTTCACAGGCTTTAGATTCAAGGTGATTCTGTAATGTTCTATTCCTGTCCAGCTAACCAGCTGCTGAAATTGCATCAGACCATTTCCTCTTCCAGCCCTAAGAGAACAAACATTACTGGGTGCAGGGTGTTAATAATACCTGCAAAATCACTGTCCATCTGATAAGAAAAGTAGAAATTGTTTTTCAAAAATAGCTTGCAGAGAACTGCAGCAGATTGTGGGACTCAGGGAACAAAGGGGAGATTGAAACCACATATTCTCATTTTAAAACAGCGTCATAAATCTCAGCCAAAGTAAACAGTTTAACAAACACAGCAAGCCAAATAGTGGGGCTGACAGCGTGAGCCTGTGATTTGGGCGACAGTATTGACATAGATGTGCTTTAAACTGCAGCTATCCTCCTTTCCAGATGTTCTGCAACAGCTTATGTATGCCCTTGGGGATCTGAGAACCCGGGGAAAGTCACTCTTTATCACTGACCCTTGAAAGACTATGAGTCTAAAAGAAAAAAACAAAAACAGGAAAAAATGAAATCTAACATACTGCATATCCTTTTAATACTTGAACTTATTTTCTAATTCAGATTTTTAATTATCAAAATAATATATGCTCACAGTCAAAAAGAATTCAAATATGTATAAAAATGAAAATCAAAAGTCTCTTTCCTTGGTTCAGATGAACAGACAATTATTAAAGCTGAGTTAACGGGCAATGAACTGATCATTGCTGAAGCTAGGCGATGGGGACATAGGAGGTCACTATATGTTTCTAGCTACTGTGCCATACATATGTTTGAGGCTTTCCTTGACCTCCACTTTCCAAAGGAACCTAATGCAATAGCTGCTTATGTATTCTTACAGAAATCTTCTATGTATGTGCACACATATGGCTATATATGTATATTTTTTACATGAAATGGGATCATAATACACATTTCATGTAGTTTTGCTTCAAAAAAATGCTTGAATTTTCCCAACCTGATCAGAACAAAAGAACAAATACAAAAATAGGCAGGAAAGAGAATAGAACTGGTTCATGTAAATAGAGCACAGGTGATTCTGTAGAGCCAGAAACAATTGGTCTTGGACAACACACACACACACACACACACACACACACACACAAACACACACTGCAAATAGCTGTAGTAACCACTTTATAAGGTGGTCCATGGCCGGGCACAGTGGCTCAGGCCTGTAATCCCAGCATTTTGGGAGGCTGAGGCGGGCGAATCACCTGAGATCAGGAGTTCAAGACCAGCCTGACCAACATGGAGAAACCCCGACTCTACTAAAAATAGAAAATTAGGTCAGGCACGGTAGCCCACGTCTATAATCCCAGCACTTTAGGAGGCCAAGGCAGGTGGATCACGAGGTCAAGAGATTGAGACCATCCTGGCCAACATGGTGAAACCCTGTCTCTACTAAAAATACAAAAATTAGCGGGGTGTGGTGGTGCGTGCCTGTAGTTCCAGCTACTTGGGAGGCTGAGGTAGGAGAATTGCTTGAACCCAGGAGGCAGAGGTTGCAGTGAGCCAATATCACACCACTGCATTCCAGCCTGGCAACAGAGCAAGATTCCGTCTCAAAAAAAAAAAAAAAAAAAAAAAAAAAAAAAAAAAAAAAAAGCCAGGCATGGTGATGCATGCCTGTAATCCCAGGTACTCAGGAGGCTGAGGCAGGAGAATCACTTGAATCCAGGAGGCGGAGGTTGCAGTGAACTGAGATTGCGCCATTGCACTCCAGCTTAGGCAACAAGAGTGAAACTCCATCTCAAAAAAAAAAAAAAAAAAAAGTGGTTCATGCCAAATGTTTTACTAGCAATGGCTCTGTGAATAAAGAACAAATCAGAGTCCCAACTTCTATACAGAGCCCTTCCAGGGCTCATGTCAAGTTAGTACAAAGCAAAGTTCCATGCAAGCTCTGTGTCTTGTCACTGCAATGGACTGAGAGGATAAACATACCCAGGAAGGAAGCATGTTTCATTCTGAATCTCATATATCATGTACTGTCTTTGAAATCAACATGGAGTATTAGCAGAGTGAGACACTGTAACACACATAAGAGGGCATGTTTGCTCATTTCTGTTTGCCAACATAATTTCACAAAGCCCTTGACTCTGTAACAACGTGTAGCTCTCTAGACAGACACTTTGAAGAAAAAACAGGATAGAGCACACAGCTCCCTAGGTCTCTTGCCTGAGTCACCACACTCCATCCTGGCTAACACGGTGAAACCCTGTCTCTACTAAAAAATACAAAAAAATAGCCGGGCGAGGTGGTGGGCGCCTGTAGTCCCAGCTACTCGGGAGGCTGAGGCAGGAGAATGGCGTAAACCCGGGAGGCGGAGCTTGCAGTGAGCTGAGATCCGGCCACTGCACTCCAGCCTGGGCGACAGAGCGAGACTCCGTCTCAAAAAAAAAAAAAACAAAAAAAGATAAATGAGGCCCCACACCATGGCTCACGCCTATAATCCCAGCACTTTGGAGGCCAAGGCTGTCAGATTGTTTAAACCCAAGAATACGAGACCGGTCTTGGCAACATGGTGAAACCCCATCTCTGTCAACAAAAATAAAAAAATTAGCTAGGCGTGGCAGCACACGCCTCAGCCTGGGTGACAAATCTAGACCCTGTCTCAAACAAACAAACAAAAAAGCAAATAAATTAACAAATGATAAAGGACTCTAGTCCTTGCCTTTTCCTACCCATAAGATAACATCTGAAGGGGTTAGTAATTATGCCTCTGTAATCTACAACCAGATGCACTCTTATATCCAAACCCTGACGTGATTCAGCTTAATGTAATTTCTGAACAAGTCTGATGTGATTTTGCATGTATTGAACCTCCACCACCTGTATATAGGCAATGGGCTGAAATACTGTGCTGGGGCAGTTGGATAGAACCTCTCTAAAGGGCTGCTCCCGAGCTCCTGGCCCCTGTCTATAGTCCTCAGTAAGCCTTCCAAATAAAACTAACTTTAATTATTTAAAAGCTTAACTTTTTCTTTGGTGGACAGCAGACATAGTAATAGTAATACCTGACATCTGAATGGAGCCATAATACACTATCAGAGTTGAGCCTTATAATCCCCCTGTTGGCTGGGTGCGGTGGCTCGTGCCTGTAATCCCAGCATATTGAGAGGCCAAGGTGGGTGGATCACTTGAAGTCTGGGGTTTCAGACCACCCTGGCCAACATGGTAAAACCCCATCTCTAAAAAAAAAACAAAAAAAATTAGCCTACCATGGTGGCATATGCCTGTGATCCCAGCTACTCAGGAGACTGAGGCAGGAGAATCACTTGAACCCAGAAGGTGGAGGTTGCAGTGAGCTGAGATCGCGCCACTGCACTCCAGTCTGGATGACAGAGAGAGACTTCATCGCAATAGTAATAATAATAATAATAATAAATATCCCTGTCAATCAAGAAGGCAATGTCATTATTAATAATTTGATAGATAAGGAAGGAAGCTCAGAAAAATTAAAGTGACTTGCTCAAGTCACATTTTTAATGAAGAGTCAGGACTTGAACCCAGATCTTCTGATTTCTATGTTTAGAGAGCTTTCTGTGCTACCAAATGGTAAATGGCAGAAGTATCTGTCTTCTGCCTATTTTATGCTCATACAGGCTAAGAAGAAGAAAACATTCTAGCTATGTTAAAGTGCCATGATAAAAGTGAGAATGTATGCAATTTATATATCACACAGATACTGCTACCAATATAAATACAGATGGGGCTCAGAGAAGTGCCTACAAAAGAAGCCATCACATTGTCCTCACGTTTGCATGAGCCAATGTTGTATGATTAAGATGACACTCCTGGGCAGCATCCAGGAAATGGGGTTGGTGAGTTAGACCATTCCAAAGAGTTGGTGTCAATGCATGTGGGACACATAATGAATACTTTTTAATGATGTGTGTGTAAATGCTCACCAGGCCCTTTCAATCTCTCATCTCATCCTTGAGATAGGAGGTAAATACAGGGTCCCTAAGTCAGCCTTCCTTATTGCCTTTGACTTGAGACTTTGACTTCATTCTTCCTCCACATGAGCTCTTTTCCAAAAGGTCTCCAATAACAAGCAAAGAAGAGAGATTACATCAAATCTCCACCTCTGATCTAGCCCTCTGATAACCAGAAGAATGGTGCTCTTCCCACTTGCAAAGTACCTTTCCAAGAAGCACCAAGACTTTTTTTTTTCCAAACAGATCATTATTTGCTTACACACCAGCCCCAGGAGTATTAGGCCTCTAATTGCCATTTTTCAGCTGAAGAAACAAGCCCAGAATCATTCAGGGAACTTGCTGAGGACAGAGTGACTCAAAAGATCAGTACTGGTTACTGCATCACAAGTCCTTGCTGTCTTGGTAGAAGACAGGGGTAGCACACTCCCTGCCCTGCGGCATCTGCTTCCTTCCAATCTGGGTCCCCGTCCCTGCTGTGCCCTCTGTAATGAGACGAAGCTGTGTCTTGGCTCCTTCCTTTCCACAAACACAGGGGATTGCTCTTCACTTACAATACTATTTCTCAAACTGGGGCATACACTGTGTCCCTCCCCTCACTCCTGGTCTCCAAGGTCAAGCATACGGCCAATAACCGTTATTCAGGTGGCAGCAAGTAGGAGAGAAGAAAGGAAAGCATAGCTTCAGTTGGGATAAGGGGCCCCGTTGCATTCGTTAGCAAATTAACTTCCTGTCATGCTAATTCACTATTCACCATTCACTTAGAGCAGACCTGTAGAGCTAGACAGCTGGGGTTCAAATCAACGTCCACCCATTATTCACTGTGTAACTTTGGACAAAGCATTCAACTTCTCAGTGCCTTCACTTTCTTATCTGTAAAATGGGAATGATAGAGTATGTCTCATAGGGTTACTGAGAGGATTAAATGAGAGTCAGATTTTGCCAGAAGTGTCATCAAGAGGCCACTAAGTAGCATTTCAGCTTTTTTTTTTTTTTTTTTTTAAACAAATGAAGTCCTGAATCAAGGAACAATTAATTGATTGGCAACTACTGGAGAGACTTGGCTGTTCTCTTTTGTTATAGGATTAGAAAGTGAGCCCTTCTGGTGGAGTGCTAAGTCAAAGCAGAGAAAAGTCCGGGTGAGAGAGTGCCTTGGCCACTCCTTACTGTGAGGTTTGCTGGAATCAACCTCATGTCTTCTACGGTATCAACCTAACTGATCGCCAAAATCACTTAATTGTCTTAACTGGAAAGAAATGTCAGGCAACCTATTTCAAGTCCTTGCCAATATCACTGTTTTCCAGCTGGAAAAACGGAGACTTACAGGAGTTAGGTAACTTGCCCCTTTTCCCAGAGGAGACTTCCACCTTGACCTCCTGACTGCTACCAGAATATTGGCTGAGCACCACTATGGAAACAGAATTTGCTAATCTAGTGCTTTAACCAAGAGTGGACCGCTGATGAGAGAGCTAGCCTGGGATCTGTTTGTGACAGCCCTGCAAGGCATCTCTGAAAACACCCAGATGCTACTCACTCTTGAGAAAGACACTGCATTGCAATGAAACGTTTAGTCCTGGAAACTGAAAACATCTTCCCTAAGAAGAAATAGTCTCAGGGACAATTTTAGACAAAGACAAAATATATAGAAAGATCAAATATAAAAATATTATTTAAATAATAACCAAAATAGGTCAGGTGTGGTGGCTCACGCCTGTAAGCTCAGCACTTTGGGAGGCTGAGGCAGGCAGATCACAAGGTCAAGAGATCGAGACCATCCTGGCCAACATGGTGAAACCCACCTCTACTAAAAAATACAAAAATTAGCTGGGCATGGTGGCACATGCCTGTAGTCCCAGCCATTTGGGAGACTGAGGCAGGAGAATTGCTTGAACCTAGGAGGCAGAGGCTGCAGTGAGCCAAGATTGCGCCGCTGCCCTCCAGCCTGGCAACAGGCTGGGTAATAATATTACCCAATATACCACCCCCTCATGGAATATAAAAATACACACCAGGTAATCTGCAGACTGCTGCAACTATTACAGTCAGAAAAGGTGACAGCAGTAATTCTCAAAAATAGACTATGTTAGAATCATCTGAAGGGCTTGTAAAACACAGAAGGCTGGGCCCCATCTCCTATGGTCTGTAATTCAATAGGTTTGGGGTGGGCCCAAGGATTTGCAGTTTTCAAAAGTGCTTGGGGGGTTGGCAGGCTCACGCCTGTCATCCCAGCACTTTGGGAGACCCAGGCAGGTGGATCACCTGAGGTCAGGATTTCCAGACCAGCCTGGCCAACATGGTGAAACCCCGTCTCTACTAAAAGTACAAAAATTAGCCTGGTGTGGTAGCAAGCACCTGTAATCCCAGCTACTAGGGAGGCTGAGGCAGGAGAATCACTTGAACTCGGGAGGCAGATGTTGCAGTGAGCCAAAACTGTGCCACTGCACTCCAGCCTGGGCAACAGAGTGAGACTTCATCTCAAAAAAGAAAAAAAAAAGGCTTGGGTGATGCTGATGATACTGATTAGGGACCACACTTTGCAAACTCAGTGGGGTTGGAATGAAACAGAGCCAACATTGCGTTATGAAATAAATAAGAGGTTGGGTGTGGTGGCTCATGCCTGTAATTCCAGCATTTTGGGAGGCCGAGTCAGACAGATCACTCAAGGTCAGGAGTTCGAGACCAGGATGGGCAACATGGCAAAACCCCATCTCTACTAAAAAAAACAAAAATTAGACAGGTGTGGTGGCACTCACCTGTCATCCCAGCTACTTGGGAGGCTGAGGCAGGAGAATCGCTTGAACCCAGGAAGTAGAGATTGCAGTGAGCCAAGATCGTGCCACTGCACTCCAGCCTGGGTGACATAGCGAAGCTTCTCAAAAAAAGAAAAAAAGAAAGAAAAGGAAAGGAAAGAAAAGAAAAGAAAAGAAAAGAAAAGAAAAGAAAAGAAAAGAAAAGAAGGCTGGGTAGGTATTAAAGCCATTCCCATTTTGATGGGGAAGAAATTTAAACTAGGAAGCCTCAGGATTTAGAAAGAAAAGCAGGACGGCTTGTCCCACTGATGGGAAAGGATGCAGAGAGGTGACACTAGGGCATGGTGTCAACTTGACAATTGTCCAAGCCTCGATGGAACAACAGAAGCCAGGGCCTGTGTTGTCTCTAGGAGGAGTCAGGACACCTAACTGAAGAATGTGCATTGCTGGTTTAGGTAATGTGGCCTGGGGAGATCTCTCACCCAACTAGACCTCAGCTTCCTGAGGAAACTGACTGGATTTATCTCTAGAATCTCTCAACTCAAACTTCTCAGGTTTTTATGGACACCCTGATGAACCTTGAGAAATAAAAACATTTTATCTGAGGAATATGAGCCCCTTTAAACTATCAGGCTTAGAAAGACATTTACAAGGTAACAGCAGTCACATCCCAGTCTCACTTGAGCTAAATAATTACCTCTTGAAGCCACTTAGTTTGTGGGCTATAGACTGACACTAAGTAGCCATAAAATGCCATATACTCTGTAGTTCAACAATGTACAGCCAATCACCAATCAATGTTATTTCTGTAAACCAATGAAAATCCCTGATGAACAACTTTTGTCATTGCCCCTTCTCCTGGTTCGTCCTTTTTTTCCTTTAAAAATGTGAACCTCTCTTTTGTTTTCCAAACCACTCCCCAAGGCAGCTTGGAAGTGCCTGGTGCTGCAGTCCTCAAACTTTGAGCTTGAATAAACACTCTTTAAACTAGATTCTGGCCAGGCGCAGTGGCTCATGCCTATAATCCCAGCACTGTGGGAGGCTGAGGCAGGGAGATCACTTGAGGTCAGGAGTACAAGACCAGCCTGGCCAACATGGTAAAACCCCATCTCTACTAAAAATACAAAAATTAGCTGGGTGTGGTGGCAGGCGCCTGTAATCCCAGCTACAAGGGAGGCTGAGGAGGGAAAATCTCTTGAACCCTGGAGGTGGAGGTTGCAGTGAGCCAAGATCGGGCCACTACACTCCAGCCTGGGCAACAGAGCAAGACTCCATCTCAAAAACAAAAAACAAAAAAACTAGATTTTAGGTTGACAGCCTCTAGGATACATCCTCACACACAAGATCAAAATAGAATCAACTGTGTTGGGCACATTTTGTACTGAAAAGATCTACCATAAACCACAAGGCCAGGGAGCACAAAACAGCAAATCTCATTTCCTTTGGGCTTCCAAACAAGGATGAACACATTAAAGTGAATCTTGTGCTAAGCATGCTGTACAAACACTGTCTAGGGTTACGATCATCTATTTTCAGTTCACAGGACAGATGCTGAGGCTGCCAAAGTGCCATAGGCTTTGAGTGTTGCACGTTTATGACATGAAAATAGACAAGGTTTCTCTGGATTTAAAAATATTTCAAGTCTTCAGAAGTGTTCTCAGGGACATTCACAGCTATCGCGGAGGCAGCTTTCAGTTAAGGGGCTGGCAAAAATTTCTCAACCGAAACACATTTATTGATTCCCAACTGCATACCTGGCATAGCTGAAACAACTGTTCGTGCTGGCCCAGTTTCTGGAGTTCAAGGATTATGTAACTGAAACAGGTGTTGTTTCTTCCATATGGAAATGTTGTATTCTATATGTTAGGGAATTGTGTGTGTGTATGCCAGTCAAAGTTTCCTTAATGTGTTAAAACTCAATCTAGCCAACATTATTTTCCTCTTCCAGTTTTAGCCCAATCCTTCCTTTCTGCCTCTTCCCTATATTTAGGCTACTCCCTTTTCAGAATATGCTATCCCTCTTTTCCTATTTATCCACCAAACTCAAATGCCTCAGCCTTCTTCCACGATGTGTTCTTTCATCCAACAGACATGATCTACTTTCTAAAATGCTCATGTTTACCTATATAATATTTTGTATTACTTTAATCTTATTTGCATTAATTCTCTTCAAGTATACTACAAATTTGATGAGTAAAAAACTATCTCATTCTTCTTTCATATTTCCCAAAGTGGGTGGGACAGGGCTTAGGGTAAATGACACTCTGTGAGTAGAAAGGTTTGGATTTTCATCTTTGTTTCAGGCTGGACAGAAGAAACCATAGTGTAGTACAAAATGCAAACCTTGAGCCTCTAGTGTGGGGTCCTTTGATAGTTGTGTCAATAGCAGTCATGTCCATGGAAGAGAAGGACTTCAGAATGTTTCTGCCATCACCTTTCTATTAATATGAAGAAGTATTTGGACTATCCATGTGTGTGTTTAGTTCCACTGGATAAGAAATGTTACATAACCCTTCCTTCAGGAAGGCACATGTTATTCTTCACAGAACGTGTACATAGCAGGGGCCGGGTGTGGTGGCTCAGGCCTGTAATCCCAGCACTTTGGGAGGCTGAGGCGAGGGGATCACCTGAGGTCGGGAATTCAAGACCGGCCTGACCAATACGGTGAAACCCTGTCTCTACTAAAAATACAAACTTAGCCGGGCATAGTGGCACATGCCTATAACCCCAGCTGCTTGGGAGGCTGAGGCAGGAGAATCCCTTGAACCCATGAGGCGGAGGTTGTGGTGAGCCAAGATGGTGCCATTGCACTCCAGTCAGGGTGACAAGAGCGAAACTCCATTTCACAAAAAAAAAAAAAAAAAAGACTGTGTGTACACAGCACAGTCCTGGCTGTGGCTGAAGCTCTGCTGTCAGGATCCAGGCAGCTCTGGATAGGTGTAACTCAGTCTGGTTCACAGGGCACTCCAGGAGACAATGGACAGCTGAGCAAAGAAGTCAGAGCATTAGCTAGCAGGGAAATTGATAGAAGGCCATAGTATCTGGTCAGTCCCAAAGATAAAGAGCCAACACTGAAGGTGCTCCTGTTCACTGAAGTCCTGTGAGGCAATGGGCAGAGGCAGCTCTGCTGCGTTGAAAAGATAAAACGGCACCCACCAAAAATGCTGAATACTGAAAATCTCAGATGCAGTGATGGAAACACACACATACAAACACACACACACACTAGGAAACAAAAAAGTCACAAATGATCCCAAACCACTCCACATTAAGCATTTTGGGGGTTAACTATCCCTTACTCATCATTAACTCACGTAGTCAAATGTTTAGGCCATCTTTGGTACTCAGTGCAGACATCAAATACACGTGGTACTGTGATTTCTTTTTATGTCTAACAGAATGTGAGTTAAAATGAAGCCTGGGGACCAGGTGTGGTGGCTCACGCCTGTAATCCCAGCACTTTGTGAAGTCGAGGCGGGTGGATCACTTGAAGTCAGGAGTTGGAGACCAGCCTGGCCAACATGGTGAAACCCTGTCTCTATTGAAAATACAAAACTTAGCCGGGCACCTATAATCTCAGCTACTAGGGAGGCTGAGGCAGGAGAATTGTTTGAACCTGGGAAGCAGAGGTTGTAGTGAGCCGAGATCGTGCCATTGCACTCCAGCCTGGGCAACAGAGCAAGAGTCTGTCTCAAAAAAATAAAAAATTAGGCCTGAAAAAAATTCAAAAACCCTAAAAATTTATATTTCACTATTGACTATGTAGAAAACAAAAATGTTTCCCAGGGCTGCATAAAAAATGCTATTTCACATATCTGATACCACCCTCAGGAAAATCTTCTTTTCTATGTCTGTTAGACACAGCCAGTGAAAAGCACCTTCTGGTAATCTGTATATTGGTTTACACCAGGTTTGCATTTTCCCTTTCTTAACATAGGTGCTCTGACTCTTGCAGGTGTTCTATACACTTAGAGTCAAATTTTGGGGCTACCTGTTTCCCAGTGTAGCCCCTGAGTACTCTTAGTATATGCCTGTATATGACGAGACTTTGGTAGATACAATCTCATATATCTACATACACCTCTATCTGGATCCCCAGGTCACTCAAACAGTTTGAGGATCAGAAAAAAATACAAGAGGCATCAAAATCATTATCAACAGCCAAGTGGAAATTTGTGTCAGGTGTGAGTGAGAGTTTAGGTGGTAGCTCCAGGTTATCCAGTGTTCTATGTATCTGATACCTAATGAGGTTCTACATAATAATAAATGCAAATTTCATGTGTTCAGCACATTATGGCTTTTAAATTACCTCTACATACTGCATCTCATTTGCAAAAACTTGATTTGGCAAACAAGTATGTAACTTAGTTAAGAGATGATTAATCCCTGTCTGTAGACGAGAAAAAGGTTCAGAAGTCTGGTGATTGGAGTTGGTTATTAATAGTTTGCAAGTGGCCGGGCCACATATAGAACCTAGAACTTAAGGTTTTTCACTCATCAAGACTCACATTTGAAAGAGTATATTTAGTCTCATTAATGTTTCTGCATGGTTTGCAATTGGTTACATTAATGGTTTTATCTGTAGTGTTATTTTGCATATTTATACCTTTCATGCCACCCTAAAGTCTCTGTTTTCTCTCTGTAACTTTCTACTTTGCTATGGTAGATGGGCAGGTATTCAAACTCTGCTGATGCCTATATAAAGACGGAAAACTTAACTCTATTTAGAGCCCCAAGAATGCCGACAGGGTGCCAAACACCTGTGGCTACTTATAAAATACAGCACTCATTAAGCCAAAGACCGTGTCTTCTAAAGATAGCTAGGTAACTAAAGATTTCATCAGTTATCTGTCACATTCTCCTGACAGCTGTCATTTGAACTGGGGTGGCACTTGGCAAGAACTAAAAAGTCACACTCTATTAATTAGGCTACCAGAGGCAAGGTAGGCAAGCTGAAAGAGGACCCTTTGGAAATCATTAATATTCTAGAGAGCCTTTGAAAGTCTTTTCTCAACTTAACATAATCACGCTACTGCACCTGTCTCCAATATCTTTCCATCCTAGCATTTGTTATTATGTGAGATGCTAGGAAGCAAAGCCAATATGACAAGCTCTCACTCCAGGCACCAAGAAGTAAATGATACTTGTGTTCTGAGAAGTAGTGGGCTGTATGGCATGGTTTTTAAACGAGGCCCTGGCATCTATTTTAGCCTAGGGCTCTGTTCCTTGGTGACTCTAATTTACATCACAGTTACATTTGCCCTGGAGGAATCTGATAACTCTCTGATTTATTATTCCAACGAAATGTAAAATGTCCAGAAAACGAGTCTGCATTTATCAGACTTGTAATTTTCCCATTGATTACACAAGGGAAGCTCAGGGACAAACAGCTTGATTCAATAGCAACTCAAGTCCTCAATTTCTTTGTTGTAAGAAAAGAGCTGCAACCAGCCTGGCCAACATGGCGAAACCCCATCTCTACTAAAACTACAAAAATTAGCCAGGCGGGGTGACGCATGCCTGTAGTTCCAGCCACACTTGTCCCACAAGACTGTCCCCACTCCAGATACCAATTACAAGTAGCAGGCGGTCACCTATACTTTTAACTGACTGACTTTAAATCAAGGTTCCCCTCATCTCCACAAGTTGAAATAATTTGTTGGAAAGGCTCACAGAAGTCATGGAAACACTTACTTACATTTATTGGGTTAAAAATTTTTTTTTCATTTTTTTTTATACTACCAGGGTCTCGCTATGTTGCCCAAACTGGCCTGGAACTCCTGGCCTCAAGTCATCCTTCTGCCTCAGCCTCCCAAAGCACTGGAGTTACAAGTGAGCCACTGTGCCTCACCCATTACTGGTTTTTTATCCAGTGTATTAGAGGGGATACTGATGAACGCCAGATAGAGATGGATAGGGCAAGGTATAGAAAGGGGGACACAGAGCTTCCATGCCCTCTCTTGGCCAGCCACCCTCCCAGCACCTACCCATGTCAGCAACTCAGAAGTTCATCAAATTTCATTGTTCAAGAGCCTTAGAGTTTGATCTGCAGCCTCCTTTGGCCTCCACTTTTCCTGGTGGTTGGTGGATGGGGTTGAAAGTGCCAACCTTCTCATTCTCTAATCACTTGGTCTTTCTGATGGCCAGCCCCATTGTGAGGCTAGCTAGGGGTCCCACCCTAAGTCACTTTATTAACATAAACTCAGTTGTGCTAATAAGGGCTTATTATAACAATAGACTCTCTTGTCACTTGGGAAATTCTGAGAGTTTAAGCTCTGTGAGGAACCAGGGACTAAATACATTTCATATTATATCACAGTAACTCAATTGCCCTCCATTGATTCATGGATTCTTATTTTCCTTTCTTTCCCCCCCTTTTTTTTTTTTGAGACAGAATTTCTTTCTGTTGCCAGGCAGGAGTGCAGTGGCATGATCTCGGTTCACTGCAACCTTCAAGCGATTCTCCTGCCTCAACCTCCCAAATAACTGGGATGACAGGCATACACCAACACGCCCCACTAATTTTTGTATTTTTAGTAGAGATGGGGTTTCATCGTGTTGGCCAGCCTGGTCTCAAATGCCTGACCTCAAACGATCCGCCGGCCTTTGTCTCCCAAAGTCCACCATGCCAGTCCTTATGTTCTTTCTCTACGTAAAAAGTCATCTCCCTAAGGGCAGGAATCATGGTGTCTATTTCTTGATATTTTGTTCAGTACAAGCAAAAGCTGGTCCCACAGGCCCTCAATAAATATTTATAGACTGATTAACTAAACATACAATATCATCGGCAGGCATATGTATTTAAAAAATCATTCTGGGAAGAAAATTTTTTTTTAGAAAGGATATATCTAGGTTTCTTTGAAATTTGATGAAGAAATCTGTGCCCTATATATTTCTTAAAAATCTCAAATTAATCTGTAATACAATGTTAACTGTACACAAAACACTACCCTTCAACCTTGTTCCAATCCATCCATTAGTAGGAAGGTAGTGTCATGGGCCAGATCTTATGTTTTGTTGCCATGTGAAAAACAGTTCTGTTGCTACAACATCACAGACCCCTGGATTCAAAAGTCAAACAGAAAAATATGCTTTTGGTGTTGTTATCATCACCAGTAAGAGCCACGGTGGGAGGAAGAATAGCCTCATTCTCTTCGCCTGCTTATACAAGGGCTATTTACCATGTTGATAGTCCTTTCATCCTTGCCAAGAGAGTCACAATATCCCTTTTATTAATCACTCACCACAGGCGCCATGTAATGTACAGGAATACTATTGGCCCTGATGAACAACGCGAATGCCCTCAGAAGACACAGAGAAATTATGTGAGGGTTTTGACAACCCTAAGATAAACAGAGAGGGCTAGAGCTCAAAATCAAAGCTCTGGTGTCCTGCGTGAGCTCTGGGAAATCCTAGGAAGGCCTGCCTTCAGTAAAGTCTATAAACATTTGTCACCAGCCATCACTTGAGGCTTATGGCCCAGCAATAGGGAAAATCAAACTCAATCCAACAACCCATATTTATTGGGTGCCTAGTAATGCTAGACAAGGGGTATACAGCAGTGAATCTGACAGACCTGGCCTCTCTCACAGGGCTTAGAGTCTTAAGAGTGGCCTACAAAAGGGGGGCCTAAGACCAACCATTGGTTCACAGCTAGAAAACATCAGCATATCTATGCTTATTCTTAAAAGAATTTTAAATAATTTTTTTTCCTTTTGAGACAGGGTCCCACTCTTTCACTCAGGCTGGAGTGCAGTGGCACAATCTTGGCTCACTGCAACCTCCACCCGTTCGTCTCAAGTGGTCTTCCCACCTCAGCCTCCTGAGTAGCTGGGATCACAGGCATGCACCGCCATACCCGGCTTTTTTTTTTTTTTTTTTTTTTTTTTTTGTATTTTTAGTAGAGATGGGGTTTCATCATGTTGCTTAGGTAGGTCTTGAACTCCTGAACTCCAGCAATCTGCCTGCCTTGGCCTCCCAAAGTGCTGGGATTACAGGTGTGAGCCACTGCGCCCAGCAAAAAATTTTTGTGTGTGTACATTTATGATATACATAATGCATTAGTATAGTAGTACATGTGTAACTGTTACATTAGGCCAGGCACAGAGGCTCATGCCCATAATCCCAGCATTTTGGGAGGCTAAGGCAGGAGGACTGCTTGAGCCCAAGAGTTCGAGACCAGCTTAGGCAACATAGCGAGACCCTGTCTCTATAAAAATAAATAAATAAATAACATTTTAATAATTGGCCAGGTGCAGTGGCTTGTGCTTTTAATCCCAGCACTGTGGGAGACCCAGGCAGGTGGATCACTTGAGGTCAGGAGTTCGAGACCACCCTGGCCAACATGGTAAAACCCCATCTCCATTAAAAATATAAAAGTTAGCTGGGCATAGTGACATGTGCCTGTAGTCCCAGCTACTCAGGAGGCTGAGAGACAGGAGAATCGCTTGAAGCTGGGAGGCGGAGGTTGCAGTGAGCCGAGATCATGTCACTGCATTTCACTGCACTTCATCCTGGGCAACAAAGCAAGACTCTGTCTAAAAAAAAAACCCCTGTACTGGGGAAAAATCTATGCCTAAAATATTTTTACAGATAGGGATGGGCAAGCAGAAACATCAGAAACATTGAAAACCACTAGACGACAGGACTATTTGAACTTTCCTAAACATGCCATGTTATTTCACAACTTTCTTTCTACCTGCTCTTGTCTCTGTATGGTGCTTCTCCCTTCCTGCACTGCACTTCTAGTAAAAACACCTCCAGACTTCAAACCTGGCTCAGCTGTCACCTGCTGCAGGAAGTCTTGGCTATCTCACTCTCCCAGGCAGTCTGTCACTTCTATCCGGAGCTCCCATTGCACCTTGCACATCCTTCTACTGCAGAAATTCTCAGGCTGGGTTGTCATTGTTTGTCCACATTTCTATCTCTGGCTGTAGCTGTCTGGAATCTCATGCCGTGAGCTTCTTGGGGACAAGATTCCAGTGGTTTTCATATTGCCATCAAGGGCTAGCACAGGGCCCGGCACAGAGGAGACTCTCACAGTTTAGGTAAAAAATGTATTCACTGGCTGGGCATGGTGGCTCACACCTGTAATCTCAGCACTTTGGGAGGCCAAGGCAGGAGGACTGCTTGAGGACAAAAGTTCGAAATCAGCCTGGGCAACATAGTGAGACTCTGTCTCTACAAAGAAAAAAATAAATAAATACAAAAATTAGCCAGGCATGGTGGCATGTGCCTGTAGTCCTAGCTACTTGGGTGGCTGAAGTGAGAGGATCACTTGAGCCTAGGAGTTTGAGGCTGTAGTGAGCTATGATCACACCACTGCACTCCAGCCTCGGCAACAGAGCGAGATCCTGGTCTCTTTTAAACGCCGGGTGCAAAATGGCTCATGCCTGTAATCCCAGCACTTTGGGAGGCCGAGACAGGTGGATCACCTGAGGTCAGGAGTTCAAGACCAGCCCAGCTAACATGGCAAAACCTCGTCTCTACTAAAAATACATAAATTAGCTGGGCATGGTGGACACGCCTGTAGTCCCAGCTACTTGGGAGGCTGAGGCAGGGAGAATTGCTTGAACCCAGGAGGTGGAGGTTGCAGTGAGCCGAAATCACACCACTGCTCTCCAGTCTGGGTGACAGAGTGAGACTCTGCCTCAAAAAAATATATAAATAAAAATAAAAATAAGGTTAATTTTTAAAAAATGTATCCAGTTTTTTCTACCTGCAATCGATTTAAAGATAACTGAGGTTTACGCTGGGCGCAGTGGCTCATGCCTGTAATCCCAGCACTTTGGGAGGCAGAGGCGGGTGGATCAACTTAGGTCAGGAGTTCAAGGCCAACCTGATCCACAAGGTGAAACCCTGTCTCTACTAAAAATACAAAAATTAGCTGGCATGGTGGCGGGCGCCTGTAGTCCCAGCTACTCGGAGCAGCTGAGACATGAGAACTGTTTGAATCTGGGAGGTGGAGGTTGCAGTGAGCTGAGATCGGGCCACTGTACTCTGGCCTGGGAGATGGAGTGAGACTCCATCTTAAAAATAAAAAATAAAAAAGAGAGCGAGCGAGAACTGAGGTTTCACATAGTCAATTAAACCAAGTGCCTTTACTTCCTCCTCCTCTTGTGGAGGGATAGAGGCACTTTGGGGTGGGGAAGAGTGTTCAGGCTCAAGATGTCAGAGTAGCAACCCCTGACCCCCAGAGTCAGGAATAACATTTACAGAAGGGAGGTGGGAGTGCTACCCATTTTAAATTTACCAGTGAGGGCTGCCCAGTTTCAATCTTGAATTAAAGATTTTGAGACGAAGCACTGATAAAGCTGGGAAGACCAAATTGGAAATGCAGAAATATGCTGTGTTTGGATGGCACAGCCCTGTGAAGATGCCTGCGCGACAGCAGAAAGGAGCCCAGGACGGAGCTGCGAGGCTCATGTCCTGCTCAGTCTCTGTAGGTTACCTCGGGTGCCACTCAGTCTCCAGAGGAGTCAGACTGGATGCCTCATATGTACTTTCACAGTTGACCTGATGAACTAGGAGACCAAGACTGTCAGTTCTCATCCCTGATCTAATACCAAATCAGATGGCCAAGGAAGAGTCCTTTAAAGGAGCTGGATTAGATCATTGCTGTTTCCTCCAGCCTAAATTTCAACAACTTCACTATGTTGATGACATAAAGATGGTATATTAATCAACCATGCATGGTTTGAGTAACCTTTAGGAAGACCCTCATTTTAAGGTGTGACTTACGGCAACAAACTTAGGGCAAAAAACTAGTATTTTTGACTGGGTGCGGTGGCTCACGCCTGTAATCCCAACACTTTGGGAGACTAAGGCAGGTGGATCACCTGAGGTCAGGAGTTTGAGATCAGCCTGGCTAACATGGCAAAACCCCATCACTACTAAAAATACAAAATTAGCTGGGCGTGGTGGTGGGTGCCTATAATCCCAGGTACTTGGGAGGTTGAGGCAGGAGAATTGCTTGAACCCAGGAGGCCGAGGTTGCAGTGAGCCGAGATCACACCATTGCACTCCAGCCTGGACAACAGAGCAAGACTCTATCTCAAAAAAAAAGGAGCTCACCCAGCCCATGAATATTACTTGAACTCCTACTTCACTGCTGTCCATTGGGCACTGGGCCAGACACTGGGTATACAGTAGTAAACAGACATACATAGACCCTCCCCTCACAGAGCACACAATTTTAGTATATTTCACTTGTCTCCAAATGTACAGGTTCTTTCGTGTCTAAAAACCCTGAAATTTGCTGATTCACTCTAAACTCCAAAATGGCACGACACTCAAGATGTCCTCTCCAATTCTGCATATTTTTAAAAAATTTCCCTTGAACACATAAGAACTATACAACTTACTTTTAGCTGAAAATAATTCCTTGTCCAACTTAAGAAATCTACATCTTAAGATTTCAAATGTACTTCTTTACTTTAGCTCTTAGCATCACTATAAACTACTTCAGTTGTCCTCTTCGGAGCATAAACATTAGAAAGCTGTATGAAATTTGGAGTCAAAAAAATCCTAAACCTGTTAGGTACAGTGGCTCATGCCTGTAATCCCAGCACTTTGGGAGGCCAAGGCAGGTGGATCACTTCAGGTCAGAAGTTTGAGACCAGCCTGGCCAACACAGTAAAATCCCATCTCTACTAAAAATACAAAATTAGCCAGGTGTGGTGGCACATGCCTGTAGTCCCAGCTACTTGGGAGGCTGAGACAGGAGAATTGTTTGAACTGGGGAGGTGGAGGCTGCAGTAAGCTGAGATCGTGCCATTGCACTCCAGCCTAGGCGAGACAGAGTAATACTCTGTCTCAAAAAAAAAAAAAAAAAAAATCCTAAATCCTAAATCTGAGCACTGTCTCCATCACTTAGTCATGTGTGCCCATGGCCAAGTCACTTACTTTATCTGAGATCCATTTACTTTGCCACTTAGCACATTTTTATTCCATGTCTACTGTATACCCATCTTTGTGCCAAATCCTGGGGACACAACATAGAGCAAGGAAGTATTACAAGACTTCATGTAAAGCTTTTCATCTCTAAATTGGGAATCAACATAATCATTCAGGTATCTCTCTGTTCATAGGATTAAGGGTCAGTAGAATGTTGGGAATCAATAGAATGGTATATATAAAATCTCTTTCCAAAATATAAGATGCTGTTTGAATGTTAGCGGATGTTCATAATATGTATCACAGACAGCACAAAACTAAAATCAAGAAAAGAAAAATTGAAAAAAAAGTTTAAAAAGAATAAAAAAGGGCCGGGCGCGGTGGCTCAGGCCTGTAATCCCAGCACTTTGGGAGGCCGAGACGGGTGGATCACGAGGTCAGGAGATCGAGACCATCGTGGCTAACACGGTGAAACCCCCTCTCTACTAAAAAATACAAAAAACTAGCCCGGCGACGTGGCGGGCGCCTGTAGTCCCAACTACTTGGGAGGCTGAGGCAGGAGAATGGCGTGAACTTGGGAGGCGGAGCTTGGAGTGAGGTGAGATCCAGCCACTGCACTCCAGCCTGGGCGACAGAGCGAGACTCCGTCTCAAAAAAAAATAAAATAAATAAATAAAAAAGAAATAAATAGAATGAAATAAAAGTAAAAGAAAACTGTTATGAAATATAGAAACAGTGGAATTTCCTTATCTTTTCATGTCACCCAGCAAGTGTTCCTTATGATTCTACAGACCAAAGGCTAACAGTATGACCTGTGTCCCTTGCTTCAGAAAGCATTCCAGCCATCAACTAATAGCTGCTATGAATCCATGAGAGTGAAATTATCATATCTTTTTTTTTTTTTTTGAGACAGAGTCTTGCTCTGTTGCCCAGACTGGAGTGCAGTGGCACAATCTCAGCTCACTGCAACCTCCACCTTCTGGGTTCAAGTAATTCTCCTGCCTCAGCCTCCCAAGTAGCTGGGACTATAGGTGCCTGCCACCACACTCAGCTAATTTTTTGTATTTTTAGTAGAGATGGGGCTTCACCATGTTAGCCTGGATGGTCTCAGTCTCCTGATCTCGTGATCCGCCCGCCTCAGCCTCACAAAGTGCAGTGATTACAGGTGTGAGCCACCATGTTTGGCTGAAATTATCATATCTTTCTGACACCATTAGGGAGAGTTGAAAATATTAATATGTTTGTGTATCTTCTCACCTGCAATTACACAATCAGCTGATTCTGAAGTGGGAGTTTGTGTTTGTACCTAAATATTTAGCAGTTTCAATAGCACACTGAAGTGACAGACTGAAACATAAAAAGACCAATAGACAGTTAATAGCTCATGAGAGAATTGTATAAATATCCTTGTCCTTGCACAGATCTGAAACTGCAAACAACCAAATGAAACCAATTAAGTACAAACACTCTGCTTCTTACTCCCAATGTGAATTCCAAAGCACAGAAAGCTTCAATTCTTAAAATCTCTGAGTTTTCCTACTTTTAAAAAAGGAAAGAGGAGAATGAAATTTCAATGCTTTGAAACTAAAAGCAATTTTACTTTCCACTAGGGATCAATCAACGTGCATTTCACATTTATTTATATTCTACTCTATGCCTAGAAGAGTGAAGATGCTGTGAGAGTTGCAAAAATAGAATAACATTCAGCCATTTATATAACAAATGTAGTTAGAAGTCAAACATTTTTGGGTATTAGAGCTCATATAAATGTGAGGGATAAGATGGTTATTCTATACCAACCAGAATTAGCCTTTGCTGATACCCTGTATCAGGCAATACTCTAATACAAATAGCTCTGTATTTGTGCTTTTAGAAAAAAAAAATGTGTAAGGTCCAGGTGCACTGATTCACATCTGTAATCATAGGACTTTGAGGGGCTGAGGCTGGAGGACCACTTGAGCCCCAGAGTTCCAGATCAACCTGGGCAACACAGTGAGACCTTGTCATTCCAAAAAAATTTAAAAATGAGCCAGGTGTAGTGGCGCATACCTGTAGTCCTAGCTACTCAGGAGCCTTAGATAGTAGGATCACTTGAGCCCAGGGGGTCAAAGCTGCAGTGAGCTATGATCATGTCACTACACTCCAGCCTAGGCAACAGTGTAAAAAAAAAAAAAAAAAAATGGCAGGGGGTGGTGGTGGTGTAATAGACATCTATAATTTGTTTGTTTGTTTGTTTTGTTTTTTGAGATGGAGCCTCACTCTGTCGCCCAGGCTGGAGTGCAGTGGCACGATCTTGGCTCACTGCAACCTCCACCTCCTGGGTTCAAGCTATTCTCCTGTCTCAGTATCCCGGGTAGCTGGGATTACAGGTGCACGCCACCACACCTGGCTAATATTTTGTATCTTTAGTAGAGACGGGGTTTCACCATGTTGACCAGGCTGGTCTCGACCTTCTGACCTTATGATCTGCCTGCCTCGGTCTCCCAAAGTGCTGGGATTACAGGCGTGAGCCACTGCGCTCAGCCGACATCTATAATTTTTGTCATATATAATTTATATTTACCCCATTCCTGGTACTAATCTCCGTGTTAATTATGGTTCTTTGATTACAAGAAACAAGAACAAATTCTGGCTAATTTAAGCAAAGAGGGACTTTACTGAAAGGATATAGAGGTTCTTATAAATTCAAGGCAAGGCTAAAAGACGAAGCTCAGAAAAAAATGACTGTGTAACGGTGACTCTGCTCAGGAGTCTCATTAGGGAAGCATAGGAACTGCTAGAAGGATTTAAAAATTAGATAGGTAAGAGATTTCCAGAGACATTTAAGAACTTCTAGATGATGTAGACTGCACGATCTTGAAATAGGTTTGCAAGTTTCTCTGAGCTATGTAGTGATTCACGGAGCACAAATTATGGTTGTCTCATAACAGATTGTGATTTTTAAAAAAATGCTTTACAAAACAAAAACCATTCCAATTGCCAATGCCAGAAAACTCATTTCAGAAAGCAGATACTTTATTTAACTGAAATTTTTGACTACCAATGTAAATACACATAGATTCTTGCACAGATTTAAGGCATTAACCTGTAAGTCTATATCTAGCATCTGAATGAATGTATGCATGCCTTTTGGGTCCAACTGATAAACAACTTTTTCCGCTTAAAGAAGACATGAAAATGAATGAAAAGAGTAGGTAATTCCTTCTTCAGTCTTCATTCAGCTCCTAGATAAAATCTTGAGACAAAGAACAAGAATTAAAAGACATGGAAAGAGACTCCTGTGTTAGTCAAGTGCAATCCAGCTAAATAATAACAGGCTTCTAAAGTAATTGCTTGTCTCATAACATGAGGAAGACTGATAACAGTAACAGAAACAAGCAGCTGATAAATATATGACAAAATGAATAAATCATTCTATTACAGGATAGGGAAAAGCTGAAGAACAGTATGACTTTCTACCTACAATACTACTTTTAAATTTACAGCAGCTGATAGAGGGTTCACCAAAAGAGATGGGAGAAAAATTAAGTCAGTATTCCACATTTGGCGAAAACAACAATACATGTGGTCTCATATGAATTTCACCAAAAGGAATATGGGCTTTTGGCACAGGCTGCACAGAGAGAACCCATTAGTCCTTAGTGGCATGTATGTTATTAATGTCATCTTCTGTATCAATGAAATAAGTGTTAGGCGTCTATGCTGACAGGAAAATAACTAGAAAACAAATGGTTTAGGGTTCTATATGGCTAATTATTTAAGTAAAGTCTTTACCCTTGATCAAAACTTATCACAATGTCCCTAAGCTAGCCATCCTAAAGTATAAGGCTTTTTTTTTTTAGTTTTTATTTTTTTTGAGACAGGGACCCAGGCTGGAATGCGGTGGTACACTCTCAGCTCACTGCAACCTCTGCCTCCCAGGCTCCACCGATCCTCCCACCTCAGCCTCCTGAGTAGCTGGGACCACAGGCACATGCCACCATACCCAGCTATTTTTTGTACTATTTGTAGAAGTGGGATTTCACCATGTTGCCCAGGCTGGTCTTGAACTCCTGAGCTCAAGCAATCTGCCCTTCTTCGCCTCCCAAAGTTCTCGGGATTACAGATGTAAGCCACCATGCCCAGCCCAATACAAGGCTTTTAAAATTAAAATTATCATAACACCAAAGCTTTCAAAATCAATTTATAAATTTATAATCTCTTGTTTGGGAGAATGCCAACTTCTAGTAAATGTTCCTTAGTTTAACGATATAGAAACCACACACAGACATTCACATATGTACACAACACACATCTTTTCTTTCTTAGATATACACCAAGGGTTGGCAAAATTTTTCTATGAAGGGCTAGATAGCAATATTTTTGGCTTAGGAGGCCACACAATCTCTGTTGCAACTACTTAACTCTGTTGTTGAAGCACAAAAGTAGTTGTAGACTATATGTAAATCAATAGGCATGACTGTGTTTCAGTAAAACTTTATTATACAGGTAGCCATAGTTGTTGCCTATCCCTCACATAGGCATCTATAATTTAAACATCTCTACATTTAAAATGATGTATGAAAATTTGTACATCCTCCTTTCATAATTTTAAAAAAGGTACTTCCTGAATGTTAACTGAGTCGTGTTGACCTATTTAGTACTATTAATAGCAGGAGCAACTAACAATGAGTGTTTCCTACATGCTAGGTCTCATTCTAAGAACTTCAAATGCATGTACCTCAAATAACCCTTTTATTATTGTTATTTTATAGAACAGTAAAAAGGCCAGGCTTGGTGGCTCATGCCTGTAATCCCAGCACTTTGGGAGATCAAGGCAGCCGGATCAAACAGATCCTATTTTCTACCAAATCTCAAGGTCTTGTGTGAAAAAATTCAGTTATAGTCATAAAATTATTTCCTTATCCATTCCTACAAAGAAAGCAGGAGTGTCTTGAATTAATTGTCCGGTGCTTACAGAAACTGAGAAATATCTTGAAAACCTCTTATACTACAATATACCAAACAATGTTTTGAATTTTTTTTTTTTTTTTGAGATGGAGTCTCGCCCTGTCACCCAGGCTAGAGTGCAATTATGCAACCTCAGTTCACTGTAACCTCTGTCTCCCGGGTTCAAACGATTCTCCTGCCTCAGCCTCCCAAGTAGCTGGGATTACAGGTGACCCCCGTCATGCCCAGATAATTTTTGTATTTTTAGTAGAGATGGGGTTTCACCATGTTGGCTAGGCTGGTCTCGAACTCCAGACCTTGTGATCTGCCCACCTCGGCCTCACAAAGTGCTGGGATTACAGGTGTGAGCCACCACACCCGACCTGGAATATGTTTTGATGATCCTTACATGAGATTCTGTTGGATAATCTAACCCTTATATGTAAAACACATCCAGGCTGGGGATATGCATTTTCCTAGAGTTTCATGTCATAGAAGCTCTTCGAGAACCTAAAATATAGCCAACTATACTCATATTCTAGAACTTCTATTATTTTTAATCATAATCCATAGTGATATCTTCTTATATGTGTACATATACACATACACTGATCAGTTATGTTGTCTGGTAACTAGGCATACATAACAGTATAAATAAATAATTATTCATGCAACTGACCCAAGTTTTTGTAGTTTTTATTAATAAACATTTCTTCATTTGTGATGTATTAATGTTGTTATTAATCATTTCCATAAATGTAGTTGACACAATTATAATCATCTATGTAAGTTTAATTTTTACCCAACACAGACACAAATATTCAAAGATTAGTCAAGGCCGGTCATGGTGGCTCATGCCTGTAATCCTAGCACTTTGGGAAGCTGAGGCAGGCATATCATTTGAGGTCAGGAGTTTGAGACCAGCCTGACCAACATGATGAAACCTCGTCTCTACTAAAAATACAAAAATTAGCCAGACAGTGGCACATGCCTGTAATCCCAGGTACTCGCGAGGCCGAGGCAGGAGAATCACTTGAATCCAGCAGGCAGAGGTTGCAATGAGCTAAGATGGCGCCACTGCACTCTAGCCTGGGAGACAGAGCGAGACTCAGTCTCAAAACAAAACAAAACAAAACAAAAACACAAAGAAATAAAGAAAAGTCAAAGTTCAAAGGTCCAGGCTGCATGTCCACAATAGCTGGGGCATCTCTGCCTCTGACCACCACACTCCAACAGCTTAGGGCTGAGCCCAGCTATGTCCTCAACCATCAAAGAGCATGGCCTTTGGAGGGAAACTGGAGCTGCAATCCCAGCTCCCACCTGCTCACCTTGTAACCCTGGGCAAGTTTCTTAATCTGTCTAAGCCTTTGCATTCTCATTTCTAAAATGGGACTAATGATACTTACTCAACGATTAAATGATACAGTTCAAGTAAACTGCATGCCACTACCAGTCACATAGTATGGTTCAGTATATACTGGTTTTTATTTTTATTATGGCTGTTACTATATATTGAGAAGGTTGAAAGAAAATCAACATAACACAAAATCCATAAATACTGCAAAAAATAGCATAAAATTTACAACCTACTCCCAAGGAATAAATTAGCCATGTATCTTGGCGGACATAAAATAGAGTATTAAAAAGTATTAAACAATTAAAAAGAGTCAGAGGTTAAAAAAAATAACCTAGCTTAACCTTTGATCTAAACATCCTTATCTAATAAGATAAGGGAAAGTTTAAAGTCCTCATTTCAAAGCACCGGTGTAAGTCAAAATGCATTTGTACCATGGAAACAATGGTATGCCTCTTCCTGGATTTTAAGCAGGGAAACCCTGGATATATGAATAAATAGGGCACCATACCTCACCTTGGAAAGTGTGCAGACATGCCAGCTGTGGAAGGACCCACAGAATTTGTGGATGTGACCTCAGAGGCTCAGCTTCATCTGCCAGGCAGTGAGTGGGCTGGGACTAGTAGCCTGGCCTTTCCACAGCAGGAGAAGCTGCAGCCTCAACCAAGCCCCCAAGGCTTCAGCACCTACTCTTTCCCAGCTCCGTCTCTTCTGTGCCTGGGTTCAAAATATTTATCCTCCAGAAATAAAGCCATTCAGCCATTCTCATGCTTACACTCTAACAGAGCGATAGGGAACCCCCTAAGGAACAGAAACACGCAGCTTGGCCAGACAGCTTGATGTACCTGCCCAACTCATTGTAGGATAGTAAGAGGACAGAGGACCCTACATCCCTTCTTGCTGATGCTTTGCATTTATGGGTTCCCAGTTAAGCTGTTCCTTAATCTGGACCATAAAATGTTGTGGTATTCACCTTTATCTACTTCACCACACAAAGGGGACAGAAATGTACAACACTGTAGACCCTTTGATGGAAGTCTATGCAAGGTACTAAAAGGCTCAATGCAGTAAGGGCACCCATTCTTTTAAGTCACTAGAATAATGAGTCCAGCAATTACAGTTGTACTTCTCTTTCAGGTTTCAACTATTGCTTACACTTTCCATTCCTGAAAGTCTGAAGGAGAGGGGGAGACAGGCCTGCAATTACCTTGACCTTTATCCAGGAAAATTATCAAATGGGACATAGGGGCTCTTCGAGTAGAAAATATCTGCCCTATGAGAAAAACATATCTCACTTTGACAACGTTCTACCATGGAATGCATTTCAGGTCACACAGATTCGATTCCCAAAGCCACATGGCCTTATGTGGTACAAATGTCTGCCTTCTAATGTATGCAAATTTTAAGTGACAAACTGCATTTTTCAGACGTAACCTTTGAAAAAGATTCTGAATAGACCTAAGGGTAGTTATAAATAAGTATTGTCTTTGTTACTTTTCCATGAAAGTCCAATTGCCAGGACTCTCCAGGCATATTAACTAACTGTGACTATGTTCTATTAATAATAGTAAATTCAATTACTAACTTTTTTTTTTTTGAGACAGCATCTCACTCTGCCGGCCAGGCTGGAGTGCTGTGGCATGATCTTGGCTTGCTGCAAGCTCCGCCTCCTGGGTTCACGCCATTCTCCTGCTTCAGCCTCCCGAGTAGCTGGGACTACAGGTGCCCGCCACCTCACCCGGCTAATTTTTTTGTATATTTTAGTAGAGACGGGGTTTCACCGTGTTAGCCAGGATGGTCTCGATCTCCTGACCTCGTGATCCGCCCGCCTCAGCCTCCCAAAGTGCTGGGATTACAGGGGTGAGCCACCGCGCTCGGCCCTAACTTTTAAGAACTATTAGAGGCCAGATGTAGTGGTTCACACCCCAGGCATAATCCCAGCATTTTGGGAGGCCGAGGTGGGAGGATCGCTTGAGCCCAGGAGTTTGAGACCAGCCTGGACAACATAGAGAGACCGTGTCTCAACAACAACAACAACAAATTTTAATTAGCTGGGTGTGGTGGTATGCACCTATAGTCCCAGCTACTCAAGCGGGAGCCAGGAGGTCAAGGCTGCAGTGAATCATCACCACACCACTGCATTTCAGCCTGGGCCACAAAGGAAGACCTTGTATCAAAAAACAAAACAACTGTGAGGATATATATCATAATAAAATTTCCTTTCACATAAGCTGTTAATAAAGATTGCAATGATTTCCCCAAAAGGATATAGATCCTGTTAGTATGACTATCATAGTGATGATGGCCTTCCCCTCAACACCTGTCTATTTAGAAGCTCACAAAGATGAGATAGAAGTTTGGCTACTAGAAGTTTTCTCTGGCAGAGGCTGGAGACTCAATGGAGGAACACTGATAGGGTAGCAGAGTTACAGGTGACAGAGCAGTCTTCTGAATCTCAAGAATCAAGAACCTACAGAGAGGAGATCTTTTTAAAATTATTTATTTATTTATTTATTTATTTATTTATTTATTTATTTGAGAGGGAGTCTTCTCTGTCACTGGGTTCAAGCAATTCTCCTGCCTCAGCCTCCCGAGTAGCTGGGGTTACAGGCGCATGCCACCATGCCCACTAATTTTTATATTATTAGTAGAGACAGGGTTTCACCATGTTGGTCAAGCTGGTCTCAAACTCCTGACCTCAAGTGATCCGCCCACTATGGTCTCCCAAAGAGCTGGGATTACAGGTGTGAGCCACCATGCCTGGCCTGGGAGAGATCTTTATGAGATTAATCCACCAGCTTCATGCACTCTCAGTAAATCTGGCTGCGACCAGGAAATCATAGACTACAGATAGATAGGAACAACATGAAGGAACCACAAATGTCCAGATAATCCCCAAATCCTCACAGATTTCAAACTCCTCCCTGAATAAACATTATTCCAGAACTGCTGACAAGTAGCCAAACCAACTTCCTCTCCTTCTCTGTGTTCCCCTTTAGGGAAAGAAATTATCTAGCAGCCAAATAACCACCAAAAGCAGAGGAAGACAACTGAAGAGATTCCCTCTGGTTAATTAAGCATATAAATAATCAAGTAACTTTTTGTCCCATGATAAACAAAATGGCTCAATGAATCCTGGTGCATTGGGATAGAGGTTTCTAAAGAATTCCTGCCCCTAACCACTATAGCTTCACTTGAAAGATGTAATTGTAAATTATAATGAAGTCCTTAGTAATCAGACTCTGCTCTTTTTGGCTTAAAGCTCTCATTAGCGCAGACTCAGCAAATGGTGAACATGTAGACAAATGTGTTGGCTCCAAGCCCAGCTTCTTGTATTTCATGGATGCTTCTCAATGGGTTTAACTGGAGCTTCTCTCTTTTGTAGTCAACACAGGCATAAGAAAAATCATGCTTTTCATATCACAGTTCCTTGTCAGTACTTGAGTACAAAAGATTTGCTGCATGTGGACACGTGCTACCCATTTCAGAGAATAAAAGGCTAAACTCATGCAGTATTATCTGAGCATAAAACCACTTTTATTTGGATTCATTCCTATTATATGTTTATGGTAAGATGCAGTACAAAATCAATGCCAAAGTTACTGTCGTAATGTCAATGCAATGATATACTGAGGTATAAGCTTAAACCTTATTAATAATGGAGAAAAAAATTGACACCTTGATAATCAAAGGTAGCTCCAGGCCAGGTATAGTAGCTCATGCCTGTAATCCCAGCACTTTGGGAGACCAAGGTGGGGTGGGTCACCTGAGGCCAGGAGTTTGAGACCAGCCTGGCCAACATGGCAAAACCCCGTCTCTACTAAAAATACAGCAATTAGCTGGGTGTAGTGGCACGTGCCTGTAGTCCCAGTTACTTGGGAGGTTGAGGTGGGAGAATTGCTTGCACCTGGGAGGCAGAGGTTGCAGTGAGCCAAGATTGCACCACTGCACTCCAGCCTGGGTGACACAGCCAGACTCTGTCTCAAAAAACAAAACAAAACAAAACAAAAAACAAAAAAACAAAGGTAGTTCCAATTTCCAGTTTGTAGAAAATGGAGGCTGAGAGGATGACAAATATATTGAAACACATGACCTAAAAGACCTTTACTCAATTGAGTTATGCAACTAAAGAACATTTTGCAGTTTTCCCAGAAGTCTGCGTCTTAATTATTCCTTAAGTAGTTTTGCTTATACAAAGAGATGACTTTTATACAGCTTTGGCTGGGACTCTCTCTGGGTGGAGGTGTTTCTTGGAAAGACATCAAAACTCAAGTAATACAAAAATCACTGCATGAAATTTGAACATAAGCCAATTGCCACTTCAGTCATATGTTAAGAGCTCTATTTTACTTTATTACTGAGCAAATCGTCACAGGGGCGGCGGTGGGGACGTATCTTCCAAGTAAGGGAATGGTTTGGGGTGAAGGAGTGAGCATGATGAACAGGCTATCCTCATGGTGAGGAGGTTTACCGGGACAATTATATTGTAAGTAGTGAGGAACAAAATGTATGCTAATGTCTCCTAATTTTTCCCACCCTGTATCTTTCTGCGGAACATTTTCTTCAACCAAGGAAGGACATTGCTGTGCCTTAATATCTAGTAGGTCTGTGAGTTAAGATGATTTAAAAAGATCAGAGCTCACGACTTTTGCGGATGGTGAATGGCAGACAGCTCTGTCTTTAGTCTTGATTGCTGCGGGTGCCCATTGTGTGACTATAAAAGAAGTCTTCATGAAGACATCATGAATGCTCAGAGTAGAATCAAGGAAATTTAAGAGAAATAGACCTAATGTGCACATGTACCCTAGAAGTTAAAGTATTAAAAAAAAAAAAAGAGAGAGAGAGAGAGAGAGAAATAGACCTGAGTCTACAGTCATACCACCCTGAAAGCACCAGATCTCGTCTGATCTCGGAAGCTAAGCAGGGATAGGCCTGGTTAGTACTTGGATGGGAGGAATAGACCTGAAATTCTGATCAAACCTCTCCCGAAATGTAATGTTACGTAAGCTTAAGAAATCCCCATTATTAGGCCAGGCGCGGTGGCTCATGCCTGTAATCCCAGCACTTTGGGAGGCCAAGGTGGGTGGATCACGAGGTCAGGAGATTGAGACCATCCTGGCTAACACGGTGAAACCCCATCTCTACTCAAAATACAAAAAATTAGCCGGGCGTGATGGTGGGCGCCTGTAGTCCCAGTTACTCAGGAGGCTGAGGCAGGAGAATGGCATGAACCTGGGAGGCAGAGGTTGCAGTGAGCTGAGATCGCACCACTGCACTCCAGCCTGGGCAACAGAGCGAGACTCCATCTCAAAAAAAAAAAAAAAAAAAAAAAAAAAAGGAAATCCCCATTATTGTTTAAACCATTCTATATATTGCCCTTTTGAATTAGTATCTAAATGCATACGTCTTTTCCCCCTTCCCATCCTGCTTAGATGGTGAGCTGAAGGCAAAGAGAGTAAGCCTTACTTCTTGATATTTTACAGGGCTACTTCCACAGCTGTATGTATGTATTCTGAGAGGCCTTGATTCAAAATCAACAAACCAAGTTCCCATACCTACCACATATGTGACCGTGGCAAGTTGCTCATATCTTGAAACCAATATATGAGCATTTTAAAATGGAAATAATAAAATTATTATAAGAATTCAAGGAAATAATGTACATATAAAAGCATAAAATAGGACATGACACATTTCTATTACTATTATTTAACAAATGACTGAATTGTTGCATTTCTTCAAAACTCACATATAGGCCAGGCACGGTGGCTCATGCCTGTAATCCCAGCACTTTGGGAGGCCGAGGTAGGTGGATCATCTGAGGTCAGGAGGTCAAGACCAGCCTGGCCAACATGGTGAAACCCCATCTCTACTAAAAATATAAAAAGTAGCTGGGTGTGGTGGCGGGCACCTGTAATCCCAGCTACTTGGGAGGCTGAGGCAGGAGAATCACTTGAACCTGGTAGGTGGAGGTTGCAGTGAGCCAAGATCGTGCCACTGCACTCCAGCCTGGGTGTCAGAGTGAGACTTTGTCTCAAAAAAAAAAAAAAAATCATATAAAAATGGACATCTTGCCAGGTGTGACGGCTCACACCTGTAATCCCAGCACTTTGGGAGGTCGAGGTGGGTGGATCACCACTTAAGGTCAGGAGCTCGAGATGAGCCTGGCCAACATGGTGAAACCTTGTCTCTACCCGAAATACAAAAATTAGCTGGGCATGGTGGCCCATGCCTGTAATCCCAGTTACTCAGGAGGCTGAGGCACGAGAATCACTTGAACCCAGGAGGTGGATGTTCCAGTGAGCCAAGATTGCATCACTGCCCTCCAGCCTGGGCAACAGAGTGAGACTCCATCTAAAAAACAAAACAACCAAAAAGACACCTTGATCACCCTCCTCTACAATGATTATCATCATCGCTAACTTTTTGTCCCAAATCATCTAAAAGTCATGAGAAGATCTTCATACTGTACTGAGCTACTGCCACAAGCCTGTGAGGTCAGAGGGCAACCCAGAAACTAAAGGGTCAATTCTGGCCTGTTTCCCAAAACATAGGCTCTTTATCATTCATCTGAGGTTTATGGGTCTTAAGCCCCCTTGCCCTGCAGGAGTTTTTCCTTTCCCATCTCTACTCCTCTCCTCTTCCCTCTCCTCCCTCCCCTCCCCTTCCCTCCTCCCCTCCCCTCTCCTCTCTTCTCTTTTTCTTTCTGAGATAAGCTCTCGCTCTGTCACCCAGGCTGGAGTGCAGTAGCCCGAACATGGCTCACTGCAGTCTCGACCTCCTGGGCTGAAGTGATCCTCCCACCTTAGCCTCCCAAGTAGCTCAGATCACAGGTGTGCACCAACACACCTAATTTTTAAAACTTCTGTAGAGATGGGGTCTCCCGATGTTGCCCAGGCTGGTCTGAAACTCCTAGGCTCAAGCCATCTTCCCACCTTCCCACCTCAGCCTCCCAAAGTGCTGATATCACAGACGTGAGTCACCGCACCCAGCTTCTGTGGAAGTTTCTAAGACAGTTATCTTCCCTTGTGTTAGAAGCATGACTTCCTTTTTTAAGTGTCCTTCTTTGCCAAGAATGCCTGATAACATCATCAATACTCCCCAACTCCTCCACCCTTAGATTTTGAATGACTTCATTTTAATATTTCTCAGTTTTTATATCTATTGAATTATCAATATATTTATTAAAGTTATTATGTAAAAATTTTTAAATAAATTCATTATATGAATAGTGTATGAGACATGAGATTTCCATAATGTGTGCTTTTTTGCCCTTTTCCGCCCAGGCATCCTCCCAACTCCCACTCCTATGTGATATAAACCCCTTCATAAAATTGATTTTGCCTCAGGACAAATACAAATGAACAGATAAAGAATTCTTTTTTTTTTTTTTTTTTTGAGACAGAGTCTCACTCTGTCACCCAGGCTGGAATGCAATGGCACAATCTCTGCTCACTGCAACCTCCACCTCCCAGGTTCAAGCAATTCTTCTGCCTCAGCCTCTCGAGTAGCTGGGACTACAGGCACACACCACCACATTCGGCTAATTTTTATATTTTTAGTAGAGGTGGGGTTTCACCATATTGGCCAGGCTGCTCTCAAACTCCTGGCCTCAAGCCATCTGCCAGCCTTGGCCTCCCAAAGTGCTGGGATTACAGGCATGAGCCACTGTGCCGGCCTTGGATAAAGAATTCTTGTTTATCAATCAAGATTGTTGATTGTTGACTGTTTATCAAACTAGTGATGAGGCACTGAGAAAAATCCTGCCCAGAATTCAACAGGAAGACAGAGCCCTTTATGCCACTGTTGAGTCAACTTTTGGCTTCAAAATGTACAATCCAATCTTTTCTATAGCTTTTTGACACTTCTGCTAAGTCAGGAGCTAAAAGGAGGGAAGGAGAGGGCTTGATGTATGACAATTCTAATAGTATAGGATCATAATTCTAAGGATGCAGTATAATTTCAGAAGAAACAATGTTACCTATGAGTGTGATATCATTTGGTTATCCTATTTGGAGGAGTTATTTCTCCTAGAAGGAGAAAAATATGATGTTGTGTTCTCTTTCTAATAAAACAAATAACATTTTAAATTAATTACTATAGTAAAAAAATAAAAATAACTGAGGCCCAGTACAGTGGTTCAGCTCTGTAATCCCAACACTTTGGGAAGCCAAGGTGGGAGGATTACTTGAGCTCAGGATTTGAGAACAGCCTGAGCAATACAGTGAGATGCTGGCTCTACTAAAAATAAAAAAAATTAGCCAGTTGTGGTGGCACACACCTATAGTCCCAGCTATTCAGAGGCTGAGGTGGGAGGATCACTTGAGTAGGTGAGGGTAAGGCTGCAGTGTGCTGTGATCATGCCCCTGCAGTCCAGCCCGGGTGACAGAGCAAGATCATGGGTCCAAAAAGCAAAACAAAGAAAGTAAAACAAAAACAGCCGCGGTGGCTCACACCTGTAATCCTAGCACTTTGGGAGGCTGAGGCAGGTGGATCACTTGAGGTCAGGTTAGGGGTTGGAGACCAGTCTAGCCAACATGGTGAAACCCCATCTCTACTAAAAATGAAACATATAGCTGGGTGTGGTGTTACATGCCTGCAATCCCAGCTACTTGGTAGACTGAAGCAGGAGAATCATTTGAACCCTGGAGGCGGAGGTTGCAGTGAGCTGAGATTGCACCACTGTACTCTGGCCCAGGAGACAGAGTGATTAAAACTCCAGAAAGAAAAGAAAAGAAGAGAAGAGAGGAGAGGAGAGGAGAGGAGAGGAGAGGAGAAGAGAGGAGAGGAGAGGAGGAGGAGGAAGAAGAAGAAGAAGAAGAAGAAGAAGAAGAAGAAGAAGAAGAAGAAGAAGAAGAAGAAGAAGAAGAAGAAGAAGAAGAAGAAGAAGAAGAAGAAGAAGAAGGAGGAGGAGAAGGAGGAGAAGGAGGAGAAGGAGGAGAAGGAGGAGAAGGAGGAGAAGGAGGAGAAGGAGGAGAAGGAGGAGAAGGAGGAGAAGGAGGAGAAGGAGGAGAAGGAGGAGAAGGAGGAGAAGGAGGAGAAGGAGGAGAAGGAGGAGAAGGAGGAGAAGGAGGAGAAGGAGGAGAAGGAGGAGAAGGAGGAGAAGGAGAAGGAGAAGAAAAGAGAGAAGAGAAGAGAAGAGGAATAACTGGTAAAAACACATAACCATTTCTCCATAGTCTTTAATATAATGTGGTTTTGGGTCATGAATTCCACTTAGTACACACACTTAGTAAAACAGGGCAGGATATATTTTGAGCTGCTCAAGAATAAAAACCTCTTATTTCACTTTGTATCTCTCACAGCAAGTACTGAGATGCCTGACGAATAACAGGCACTGAGTAAATATGAGCTGAGCAAGTGAAGAAATGGTATCATTTGCCAAAAATAAGGTTTGTTTAAAAGAAATTCTCATAAAATTAGCTGAAATATAGTTGTCTATTATAAGTTTAAGGATTACTATCACAGTGTTGACCTCCTGCATCGTAGTTTTACATTTGCAAAGAAATAAAAAAATTGTCTTTTCACTGGAGTATTTTCTAATTTGTTGCACTATTCTTCTGTTTCTCAAAACAACATATACTAGTGGGTTTTTCCCTTTCTCAAAATAGCAGAAAATTATATTAACCAGCGCAATTTTTCTGGAAGTGGTAGAATAGGGTTGTGTGTGAATCGTGGAATGACTCCTGTATGTGTCTGTGTGTGTATGTGTGTGTCTGTGTGTGTGTATCTGTATGTGTGTGTGTCTGTGTGTGTTTCTCTGTGTGTCTGTGTGTGTACATGTGTGTATATATGTGTGTCTGTGTGTATGTGTGTGTGTTTGTGTATGTTTCTCTGTGTGTCTGTGTGTGTTTGTGTGTGTTTCTCTGTGTGTCTGTGTGGGTACGTGTGTGTGTCTGTGTGTATGTGTGTGTGTGTGTGTATCTGTGTGTATGTGTGTGTGTCTGTGTGTGTTTCTCTGTGTGTCTGTGTGGGTACGTGTGTGTGTCTGTGTGTATGTGTGTGTCTGTGTGTGTGTATCTGTGTGTATGTGTGTGTGTCTGTGTGTGTTTGTGTGTCTGTGTGGGTACGTGTGTGTGTCTGTGTGTATGTGTGTGTCTGTGTGTATGTGTGTGTGTCTGTGTGTGTTTCTCTGTGTGTCTGTGTGGGTACGTGTGTGTGTCTGTGTGTATGTGTGTGTCTGTGTGTGTGTATCTGTGTGTCTGTGTGGGTACGTGTGTGTGTCTGTGTGTATGTGTGTGTCTGTGTGTGTGTATCTGTGTGTATGTGTGTGTGTGTTTCTCTGTGTGTCTGTGTGGGTACGTGTGTGCGTCTGTGTGTATGTGTGTGTGTGTGTGTATCTGTGTGTATGTGTGTGTGTCTGTGTGTGTTTCTCTGTGTGTCTGTGTGGGTACGTGTGTGTGTCTGTGTGTATGTGTGTGTCTGTGTGTGTGTATCTGTGTGTATGTGTGTGTGTCTGTGTGTGTTTCTCTGTGTGTCTGTGTGGGTACGTGTGTGTGTCTGTGTGTATGTGTGTGTCTGTGTGTATGTGTGTGTGTCTGTGTGTGTTTCTCTGTGTGTCTGTGTGGGTACGTGTGTGTGTCTGTGTGTATGTGTGTGTCTGTGTGTGTGTATCTGTGTGTCTGTGTGGGTACGTGTGTGTGTCTGTGTGTATGTGTGTGTCTGTGTGTGTGTATCTGTGTGTATGTGTGTGTGTGTTTCTCTGTGTGTCTGTGTGGGTACGTGTGTGCGTCTGTGTGTATGTGTGTGTCTGTGTGTATCTGTGTGTATGTGTGTGTGTCTGTGTGTGTTTCTCTGTGTGTCTGTGTGGGTACGTGTGTGTGTCTGTGTGTATGTGTGTGTCTGTGTGTATCTGTGTGTATGTGTGTGTGTCTGTGTGTGTTTCTCTGTGTGTCTGTGTGGGTACGTGTGTGTGTCTGTGTGTATGTGTGTGTCTGTGTGTGTTTCTCTGTGTGTCTGTGTGGGTACGTGTGTGTGTCTGTGTGTATGTGTGTGTCTGTGTGTGTGTATCTGTGTGTATGTGTATGTGTCTGTGTGTGTCTCTCTGTGTGTCTGTGTGGGTACGTGTGTGTGTCTGTGTGTATGTGTGTGTCTGTGTGTGTGTATCTGTGTGTATGTGTATGTGTCTGTGTGTGTTTCTCTGTGTGTCTGTGTGTGTACATGTGTGTATATATGTGTGTATGTGTGTGTGTTTGTGTATGTTTATCTGTGTGTCTGTGTGTGTTTGTGTTTCTCTGCGTGTCTGTGTGGGTACGTGTGTGTGTCTGTGTGTATGTATTGGGGGAGATGCCTCCTTGGTTTGTGTCATTCCCCTCCCCTGGCTACAATCCCACCAACTCAGGAATAGGCATGTGACCTAACCAGCGCAATTAGGGTAAACCTCAGGACTTGTGATTGGAATCCTGAGTGGAAATGCTTCTCTTTCTCCTGGACATTATTATAAGCCATATGAGGCCTGAAATTCCTGTTCTACCACTGGCTGGAAGATGAAGCCAACCAATAAAAAAGGTGGCTCATGAAGGAACTACAAAAGAGAACCAAAAGAATTGCAGAGAACGAATTAAATTTTAAGGCATTGTATCTCCTGAACTTCCACTTATCGGAGGCAATAAGTTTAAGTTGATTGTCCGTTTCTTGCAGTCAAAAGCATTAAAAAATATCTGGATAGGGATTTGGATTACATAGATGTACAATTTCCTTAGTCAATATTCATCAAATGGTATATTTTATTCTATATACATTTTATCTCTGAAAAAAAGAACCAAAAGCAAATAGTGAATACTAGTCAGTACACTGATGGCTGAAGGTTTTAGGAAAAGTGTATTATTGTCTACAATGTACTCTGAAATACTTTTCAAAAAAAGATGAATTAATTGATGGATGGATAGAGGGACAGCTAGATAGATAGTTATGGGATAAAGCAACACAGTGAAATGTTAATTGTGGAATCTTAAGTGGTGGACATGAGTGTTCACTGTAAAATTCTTTAAACTTTTCTGTACATTTGAAACTTTTCATAATACAAAGTTAGAGGAAAAAGCTCTAGCTTACTCCTATTGCTTATACTTGGATGTCCTTAAATATTATGTGATGGCTTCTGGCTCTTCAAGTATGGCAATAGAAAAAAATGTTCCTTATTATGGCATCAAGGCCTGCTAATCTTCTCTCATGACGATCTAGGCTATGCTCACTGTATAACAGTAGAATTTGTTTCTACTGTTAGAATTTATTTTATTGATGACTGGTTTGTAGAATGTAATCGGCAATATGAAGGAAAATGAATCAGAGTCATACATTAGGTAATTCCCTCAAAACCATATCCCTAAACGGTTTTATTATTATCAGTTCCTCAGAACAAAATAGAAAGAGCTTTGGTAAAGTCTTATTTTTCAACCACACTATAACTTAAGATGATTAAGGGGCATTTCACACTTCACTGTAAAAAACAGTCATATACCACTACAGGGAATAAACCCCACTTTTTGGAGTGAATATATTCTGTGTATGTCACTTTCATATACAGAAAAGTTAAAGAGTAAAAAATAAGTAGTGCTTTAAAAAAATTCAGTGAAAAGAGGGTCCAAGGTTACCCCATTCTCCTTTCCTCCTGGGAAATGAGAAAGAAACTAAGAAGCAAAACAATAGTTCTTCAAATCAAGAAATTCAGGCCAGGCAAGGTAGATCATGCCTGTAATCCAAGATGGATCGATTGCCTGAGCTCAAAAGTTCGAGACCAGCCTGGACAACATGGTAAAATCTCATCTCTACTAAAATACAAAAAATTAGCTCGGCATGGTGGTGCATGCCTGTAGTCCCAGTTACTCAGGAGGCTGAGGCACGAGAATTGCTTGAACCCTAGAAGCGGAGGTTGCAGTGAGCTTGAACCCTGGAAGTGGAGGTTGCAGTGAGCTTGAACCCTAGAAGCAGAGGTTGCAATCACGCCACCACACTCCAGCCTGGGCGACAGAGACTCTGTCTCCAAAAAAGAAAAACAAAAAAGAAATTCCCTCTTTACTACACTCATTGTATGTGTTTGGAAATAGGACACAAACCTTATTTGTATAAACTAACTCAAGATCCTCAATAGAAATATGTGCTCAATCCTTCAACATGAAAAAAAAAACAAAAACAAAAAAACAAGTCAATCCTTTAAAAGTATTTGTTTTCTTTGCAAATTGCCTTTTCACATATTGGTTGTTCTTAAACCAGCACATAAATCTTTATTTCTACACTGTTCCCCCTCTACACTATCTTCTTTGCTTTCGGACACCACTCACGACTCGCACAGTATTCCTCCAGAATTTCAATATTTGTTAGATGTTAGCCAAACTTCATACATAATAAAATGCAACTGGCCAGGTGCAGTGGCTCATGCCTGTAATCCTAGCACTTTGGGAGGCCGAGGCGGGCAGATCATTTGAGGTCAGGAGTTTGAGACTATCCTAGCCAATATGGTGAAACCCGATCTCTACTGAAAAATACAAAAAACTAGCCGGGCGAGGTGGCGGGGGCCTGTAGTCCCAGCTACTCGGGAGGCTGAGGCAGAAGAATGGCGTAAATCCGGGAGGCGGAGCTTGCAGTGAGCTGAGATCCGGCCACTGCACTCCAGCCTGGGCAACAGAGTGAGACTCCGTTTCAAAAAAAAGAAAAGAAAAAGAAAATACAGAAATTAGCGAGGTGTGGTGCACGCCTGTAGTCCCAACTACTGGGGAGGGTGAGGCAGAAGAATCGCTTGAACCTGGGAGCCAGAGGTTGCAATGAGCCAAGATCGTGCCACTGCTCTCCAGTCTGGGCGACAGAGAAACTTCATCTCACTCTAACTCTAACCTAACTCTCATGAAACTAGGGTGGTATGCAATGAGAGAGTGGCCATGAAAATGTTCATTTGTTTCTTACACCTTTAGTCAAGGTCAGAGTAGCTACTGAGCGTACTGTGCTAGGACTAGTCCTTCTGAATCCTGCCTGCTCTGCACACAAAGGACAAGGTTCGGTTCTCTACAGCTGTAACAGTTTCACCACTCAAAGGGGAGCTTCATAGAGTTGGATGATCTAAACAAGGCCAAGACATAGATACGTACTGGCCCAAGGCTTGCTCAATAAAGGGAGCTTCTGGGTAAATATCAGAACTCAAAATCTGTAGGTAAAAGTATTGCAGGGAGATAGGAGGACACAAGGATCAAAGCAAACACACACAAACAAACACATCTATAACTAGCAGCCTGAGGATTATAGGGGAAAGAGTTGAACCTTGAGCCTCCCTCAGCTGCTACCTACCTTCTCCTCTGCAGCTGCCATGGGCTTCCCCAAGCTACAGGCCATGACATTTGTTCCCTTTTGCCACACCCTAGCAACAGCTGTTATCTGAAAAGTGGGAATACTAAAGCATATCATTTTTTTTCTTTTTTTTTTTTTTTTGAGATGGAGTCTTGCTCTGTCGCCCAGGCTGGAGTGCAGTGGCGTGATCTCGGCTCACTGCAAGCTCTGCCTCCCGGGTTCATGCCATTCTCCTGCCTCAGTCTCCCAAGTAGCTGGGACTACAGGCGTCCACCACCACACCCAGCTTTTTTGTATTTTTAGTAGAGATAGGGTTTCACCGTGTTAGCCAGGATGGTCTCCATCTCCGACCTCGTGATCTACCTGCCTTGGCCTCCCAAAGTGCCGGGATTACAGGCGTGAGCCACCGCGTCCGGCCCTAAACCATATCTTGTCTCACACTGCCGGGTGTGTTTTCTCTCCTCACCTCCCCATCCAACCTCACAAATATTTTTAAAGCTACCAAAAAGTGATTCTCCGCAGCCAGCCCTGATGAAAACAGCTCAAGTTGATCCTGAAGGTACCACCTTGCAAGCATGCTGTATGTACCACTAAATCCTCTCCCCTACTCCATCTTCACTATGTCCCCATGTATCTAATGATACATAGAAAAAATCACTACATAAACTTCTAAGTTTAGTTAAGGCCGATAATACTAGAACAAGGATCTCAGATTTGGTACCCACTTCTCCTTGGTAGATAATGGAGCATGGAAAAGTATAATTACGGTGTAGAAAGAAGGACTGCTTGTTCTTTCCTTCAACATTTCCTAATCACTAAACTCACAGAAACCAACCATTTAAGAGCCACCAATGAAGGAGAAATGAACTCCTGACTCAAATGAAAACTAGAAACAACATGACAGGAAGCTGGTGCTGGTGGCCTCTAATATCAGCACTTTGGGAGGCTGAGGTGGGAGGATTACTGGAATCCAGGAGTTTGAGATCAGCCTGGGCAACATGGCGAGATCCTGTCTCTACAAAAAATACAAAAATTAACCAGGTGTGGTGGTGCATGCCTGAGTCCCAGACACTTGGGAGGTTGAGGTGGAAGCATCACTACAGCCAGGGACCCAGAGGTTGAAGTGAGCCAAGATCATGCCACTGCACCTGGGCGACAAGAGTGAAACCCTGTCTAAAAAAAGAGAGAGAGAGAGAGACAGAGAGAGATACAGCAATGTATTTTTTTCTAAAATTAAAAAAGAAAGAAATAACAGAACAGGACAGAAGAATGACCTTCCTTCATCTTGCAGTCTCTTTTCTTGAGGTTTATTTAACTTATTTTCAGGTTTATTGATTCCAAAACTGATGGAAGCCATAATTTATATCAGCAATGGGCTTTTAGAAAAGTAATTACAAGGCCAAGCACAGTGGCTAATCCCTGTAATCCTAGCATTTTGGGAAGCCAAGGTGGGTAGAACACCTGAGGTCAGGAGTTTGAGACAAGCCTGGCCAACATGGAGAAACCCCATCTCTACTAAAAATAAAAAAATTAGCCAAGCATGGTGATGCATGCCTGTAATCCCAGCTACTCAGGAGGCTGAGGCAGGAGAATCACTTGAACCTCGGAGGCAGAGGTTGCAGTGAGCCAAGATTGTACCACTGCACTCCACCTGGGTGACAGAGTGAGACTCTGTCTCAAAAATACATAAATTAATTAAAATAGAATAAACACTCTACATGAATTAGGCTCTTGACCATTGACTCCAAATACAGGGACTCTTCACTTCCTAAAGCCTTCTTTTTTAAAAATCTGTATAGGCAGTAATTTCCTGACTCCAGGATCTCTCTCTGCTGTTTAGGAGAAGAAAATTTCAGTCCTAGCTTCTAAGGGGACACCCCCTAAGATATTCCTATACCAACTGTAAAGTTCCTTAGGTTCCTGTTTGAATAAAAATGAATTATTTCTCTTTTCCTGTTGTATATGCTCTAAATTTGTTATCTCATATTTGATTTATTAGAGCTTGATCTTTGGTTTAATGGCTGATTTTTCCTTTTTTTTTTTTTTTTTTTTGAGACACAGTCTCACTGTGTCTCCCAGGCTGGAGTGCAGTGGTGCTATCTCGGCTCACTGCAACCTCTGCCTTCCTGGTTCAAGCGATTATCCTGCCTCAGCCTCCCGAGGAGCTGGGACTGCAAGCACGCACTACCATGCCCAGCTAATTTTTGTTGTATTTTTAGCAGAGACGGGATTTCACTATGTTGGCCAGGTTGGTCTGGAACTTCTGACTTCAAGTGATCTGCCCACCTTGGCCTCCCAGAGTGCTAGGATTGCAGGCCTGACCCACCACAGCTGGCCTGATTTTACCTTTTCTCTGAAAACTGCATTAACATTTGCAAAATAAATTCAGGAAAGCAATTCAATATTTATTAAGGACGTTTTTATTAAAAAGACAATATCAAGCCTGTAAGAGCCTGAAAGACAGCCTGTTACAGAAAAAAGGCAAAGGTGACAAACAATTTGAAAGAACTGCATTTCCTCCAATTTAGCTAACTAAACTCATAGCCTAGTAAGTTGCTTTTGGGAAGTCAGCCTTAGTGATTGGGTAAGATTGTTGTAATTAGCACATTTCATCTTGGTAGAGGAGCAAAAGTGAAATTAATTATGAATTAATGAAATTAAATGAATTAAAGTGAAATTGATGATTAATGCATTTTCTCTCTATTTAAGCATTCTCTTTATTATACATTCTTAATTCTCTTCCCTACCCTACTCCCATTCTCACAGATGGCAAAATAGAACTGCAATTTATCTTCCTATTAAAATGGTTGCAAATTCTGAATCAGTGGAGTCCAAATTCACTTTTCAAAACCACATGTCAAGAAAGATTGAGTTTAATATTTAGTAGAGAAAGTAACAATCCTAACTCGTCAAAATATAAATACAGGAAAAAATTAGATTTTCCCCAACAGAATGGAAAAGCTGCTTGTCTACTTTTTTGTTTACCAAAGTTGTCACACTGCAATGTGATATTCTCATATACATGATTCTGTTTTAAAGTTGTTTTAGTGTTTCATTTTTTTTAACCCTCTAAGTCACTAGTTGGGAACACTATTGTAGCTTAAGAGCAGAAGCTCTCAACTCTCCCATAATTTTCTGGCTGAATAATCTATGGCCTGTTGGTTTAAATGATCTTTACCTCAATTTTTTAATCTATGAAATAAAAGTAATAAAGGAATCTACTATACAGAGTTGCTATAAAGATTAAACACATTACTACACATAAAGTGCTTAGAAGAGTACTTAGCAGGTAATAGGTGCCATGTAAGTGTTATTGTTATTATTATAATTGCTACCATTGCTAGAAAGAGAATAGTGATATTGTTGGATTATTCTATTCTATTCTATTCTATTCTATTCTATTCTATTCTATTCTATTCTAGACAGAGTCTTGCTCTGTCACCCAGGCTGGAGTACAGTGGTGTGATCTTGGCTCACTGCAACCTCTGCCATCTGGGTTCAAGCAATTCTCCTGCCTCAGCCTCCCGAGTAGCTGGGACTACAGGCACCTGCCACCTCACCCGGCTAATTTTTGTATTTTTAGTAGAGATGAGGTTTCACCATCTTGGTCAGGCTGGTCTTGAACGCCTGACCTCGTGATCCACCTGCCCCAGTCTACCAAAGTGCTGGAATTACAGGCGTGAGCCACTGCGGAGTGAGATTCCATCCCAGATAAATAAATAAATAAATAAATAAATGTCATTGCATTATATGGCCAATCCTTTTTATTGCTGAATAATATTCCATTATATGGACATATCACATTTCGTTTATCCATTTATCAGTTAATAGATATTTGAGCTGTTGCTGTTTTTGATCATTTATTTATTTATTTTTGAGATGGAGTTTTGCTCTTCTTGCCCAGGCTGGAGTGCAATGGCACCATCTCAGCTCACTGCAACCTCCGTCTGCCAGGTTCAAGTGACTCTCTTGCCTCAGTCTCCTGAGTAGTTGGGATTACAGGCATGCGCCACCATGCCCAGATAATTTTGTATTTTTAGTAGAGACAGGGTTTCTCCATGTTGGTCAGTCTGGTCTCGAACTCCCAACCTCAAGTGATCTGCCCACCTCGGCCTCCCAAAGTGTTGGTTACAGGCATGAGCCCCCATGCGCGGCCCCTTGATTATTTATTTATTTGAAACAGAATCTTGCTCTGTTACCCAGGCTGGAGTGTCATGGTGCAATCTCAGCTTACTGCAACCTCTGCCTCCTGGGTTAAAGCGATTCTTGTGCCTCAGCCTCCTGAGTAGATGGGACTACAGGCATGCACCACCATGCCCAGATAATTTTTGTATTTTTAGTAGAGACAGGGTTTCTTCATGTTGTCTAGGCTGGTCTGGAACTCCTGACTTCAGGCAATCCACCTACCTCAGCCTCCCAAATTTCTGGGATTAACAGGCGTTAGCCACTGCACCCAGCCCTGTTTTTTATAATTATGAATAATACTGCTATGAACATTTGTGTACAAGTTTTTATGTAGACATGTTTTCTCATTTCTCCTAGGTATATACTTAGAAGCAGAATTTCTAGGTCATATGATAACTCTATGTTTACTATTTGAGGAGCTGCCAAATTTTTTTCCAAAGTGGCTGTACCATTTTACATTCCCACCAAGCAGTATGTAGGGGTTCTAATTTCTCCACATTCTCACAAACACTTGTGACTGTCTTTTCTGTTATACCCATGCTGGGGGCTGTGAAGTAGTGTCCAAATGCATCATTTTTTTTTGAGACGGAGTTTCACTCTTGTTGCCTAGGCTGGAGAGCAATGGTGCGATCTCGGCTCACTGCAACCTCTGCCTCCTGGGTTCAAGCAATTCTCCTGCCTTAGCCTCCCAAGTAGCTGAAATTACAGGCATGTGCCACACGCCTGGCTAATTTTGTATTTTTAGTAGAGATGGGGTTTCTCCATGTTGGTCAGGCTGGTCTTGAACTCCCGACCTCAGGTGATCTGCCCACCTCGGCCTCCCAGTGTGCTGGGATTACAGGTGTTAAGCCACCATGCCCAGCCCCAAATGCATCTTTAAGATGCAAAAACCAGAAAGACATTGGGGGAAGGAAGTAAAATCTTTTATGACAAGGGAAAAATATGAAGAAAATTGAACAAATGGGTCCTGCAGTTAAGCTGAAAAAGGAAGCAAGAGACATTTTTAGGTCTGTTAGTTAATTTCTTGTCCTTATACAACCAACTGCCCTTTAAAGTGACAGGACTGGCCAGGTGCGGTGGCTCACACCTATAATTCCAGCACTTTGGGAGACTAAGACGGGTGGATCACGAAGTCAAGAAATCGAGACCATTCTGGTCAACAAAGTGAAACCCTGTCTCTACCAAAATAAAAAAAAAAAATTAGCTGGGCGTGGTGGTACGCACCTGTAGTCCCAGCTACTTGGGAGGCTGAGGCAGGAGAATTGCTTGAACCCAGGAGGCAGAGGTTGCAGTGAGCCAAGATTGCACCACTGTACTCCAGCCTGGTGCCAGAGCAAGACTCAATCTCAAAAAAAAAAAAAAAAAGTGTCAGGATTGGCTGGGTGCAGTGGCTAATGTCTGTAATCTCAGCACTTTGGGAGGACGAGGCGAGCGGATCACCTGAGGTCGGGAGTTGGAGGCCAACCTGACCAACATGGAGAAACCCAGTCTCTACTATAAATAAAAAAATAAATAAATAACAAAATTAACCGCAACCTCTGCCTCCTGGGTTCAAGCGATTCTTGTGCCTCCAGAAAAATAAATTAAAAAAATACAAAAGAGGACATGTTGGCGCATGCCTGTAATCCCAGCTACTCGGGAGTCTGGGGCAGGAGAATCGCTTGAACCTTGGAGGCGGAGGTTGCAGTGAGCCCAGATCGCGCCATTGCACTCCAGCCTGGGCAACAAAAGCGAAACTCCATCTCAAAAAAACAAACAACAAACAACAAATAAAGTGTCAGGATTGTGGAACCAGCCCCGAATTTCACATCTGGAGGTTACAATAGTCATAACAACACTCTTCTTGCTTTATTGATTTATTTTACAAAGTTTCTTCCCATGTTGTACCCTATTTGATCAATACCACAAATCTAATGTGAGAAGATATTATTATTCCCATTCTGTAGGGAAGGACGCTTAGGACTAAAGAGGTTAAGTGACTTGCTCAAGGGGGCATAGCTACAATTAGAGAAAAAGAAAAAGAAATTGATAGAACTGGGTCTAGAGGCCAAATTTTTATTTCAAATCCTAGTCCTTGGTTTCCTCTTATCACCTCTACCTCATCTTTGATGACCCAGAAAGTAATGCAAAACGAGAGAAAGCAGAGGGGAACTGAGAGTGTGTGAAGCACTTAGAGGCAGGAGGCCTGGACATTGCAAAGCACTTACAACCCTGCAGTGAGAGGGTAGCTGCAGACAGAAGAACTCTTTGTGAAAGTGACAATAATGACTGAACTTCCAATCCTCCAATAACTAGGAAACCAGGCATACGACCACTTTAATTCCTAAATTCTGACTATTATATTGCTCTGTACTAACAGAAGTAGATTGAATACTTACAATATTCATTTAGTTACTATGTGCTAGTTACAGTGCCAAAACAGTTGAGATAAAAAAAAGAGCAATGATTAAAATTTTCCAAAGTAGAATTAAGTGGCTAACATTTACTAAGCCTTTTACATGTAGCATCTCATTTAATTCTCACAGAGCTCCTGAAGAAGTGTCATCAGAATAACATTTCGTAGAAGAGGAAACTGAGGCACAGAAAGGCTAAACATATTGTCCTAAAGTTACAGAATAAATGGTGGAGGCAGAATAAGAACCCAGGCAGCCTAGTTCTATATCCTGTGCTCTTCACCACCACCCAGTCCTTCCTGCCCGATCTTGCTTGGCTGGAAGTCACATGCAGTGATGCAGAGAGACCAATAATACTAATTAATTCCAGGAACTATTTGTTGAATGCTCATTAATACATGAAGCCCAGGGGCAAATTCTCACAACTCCATGAAATACATTCATCTTCATTGTCTTTTTCAAATGCAGAAACAGAGACTCAGAGAAGTGAATTTACTTGTCCAAAGTCACAGAATTCTACCTTAGCTAATATTAACCTGGTGCTTACTACCTATCAGAAACTGTTCTAAGCACTAACTCATCTAATCCTCATAGTAACACTATGAGGTAAATTCCATTATTACCCATCGTTCTTCATTCTTTTTTTTTTTTTTTGAGATGGAGGCTCATTCTGTTGTGGCGGCTGGAGTGCAGTGGCGCTATCTTGGCTCACTGCAACCTCTGCCTCCCAGGTTCAAGCAATCCTCTCGCCTCAGCCTCCCAAGTAGCTGGGATTACAAGCGTGCCCCACCACACCCGGCTAATTCTTGTATTTTTTAGTAGAGATGAGGTTTCACCATGTTGGTCAGGCTAGTCTCGAACTCCAGGCCTCAAGGGATCCGCCTGCCTTGGTCTCCCAAAGGGCTAGGATTACAGGTGCACTAACTTGTCCAAGGTCCCACACTAGTAAGCAGCAAAGCCAAGATTCAATCTAGCTTAAAGTCTTCCTTGAAACAACTTAATGCTGACACTTGGCTACATAATGGTGGAGCAGTCATTCAAACCCAGGTCTAACTCCTGTGTGACAAGGATGGCTCTCAAAACTGCTGCAGTGCAGACAGGCTCTAGAAAAGCGGGGAATAACAAGTGCTCTGGGGACTGCGAGGAAGAGGCATTTAAACTGCATCTTGAAGGAAGAAGTACTTGCTGGACAAAAAAAGCCATCATGCAATTTAATGTTTGTAAAATAAATGAAAAATAAGTAACCCTATCCAACGGAAGACTTTTAGAAAGATGGCCCAGTAATGAAGAGCAGAGAAATTAAACTTTCTTTTCCACAGCAGGCTTTAAAGGGACTGAAACCTGCTATCACTTGCCTGCTACAGCTAGGGCTTCTAAAGCCTCCAAACTCTCCTTACAATTCCCCCATTTCACCTGTCCCCAAACCAGACAGTCTTACAGGTGAGTTCAGGATCTGCGCCTTACCAACCAAATTGTTTTGCCTGTCCACCCTGTGGTGCCCAACCCGTACACTCTTTTGTCCTCAATACCTTCCTCCACAACTCACTATTCCGTTCTTGATCTTAAAGATGCCTTTTTCACTATTCCTCTGCACCCCTCGTCCCAGTCTCTCTTTGCTTTTACCTGGACTGACCCTGACACCCATCAGTCCCAGCAGCTTACCTGGGCTGTGCTGCCAAAAGTCTTCAGGGACAGCCCTCATTACTTCAGCCAAGCCCTTTCTCATGATTTACTTTCTTTCCACCCCTCTGCTTCTCTCCTTGTTCAATATATTGATGACCACCTACTTTGTAGCCCCTCCTTTGAATCTTCTCAGGAAGACACCCTCCTGCTCCTTCAACATTTATTCTCCAAGGGATATCAGGTCTCTTCTTCCTTACTCTACTCTTTACAACAGGGCTTTACGCAGTCACCCCCGCCTTCTTGGACTGCACTTCACAAACTTACACCATTATCCATTATCTACCCAACTTCTATAAAGCAACCCCTTCCCCATCTCCCTTCGCTGACTCCTTTTTAGATTCAGTCTGCCTGCACCCAGGGGTTTAAAAAGCTTTCTTGCTCACACAAAGCTTGTTTGGTGGTCCCTTCACACAGACAGGCTTGACAGGTTTCATTAGAAAGTACTCTTGATGAAGGAAATTAATTTTGACCACATATTTTTAAAAATCAACAAAGAATCGATAGGCGCAATTTGCCTTTTGTAACATTAAAAATCAGTTAATTCTGACTTCCAATATTGGTTTCCTTCAGAGACCTTTGCAAGACACTCTTTCAGGTCCTGAAACACAGCCACTGACACACCAAAACGAGCTGGGGAATTCAGGCTAAGAACTAGAAGGAACAGGGGCCCGAGTACAAGCTGTGGCTCAAACGCCGCAGAGTTTTCTTTTTCCTAGCAAACTGATTTATGACCACACGAAGGGCAGCTGCAGAACCAGTTAGACTATAAGTACTATTCCCAAACACCCCTAGAGGAAGGACCATACAGGGATGGGAATGGCAAGGGGAACTCTGGGGGTCATCGCTTGTTCCTAAGTTCCGTGAGACGCCTCAAGTCCTAATTCTTGCAGCAGCCAGGGTCCCCATGGATCCTGCTGCCCAAAACCTGCGAGCCCGGGGAGTTGGCACAGCCTCAAGGCAGCCCGACAAGGTGCCTCCACGCCCCCTTGCGGACCCAAATGATTGAGGACGATGTGCCAATTAACTGATAGGTGCAGGGTTTCAGAAATGCTCTCTCAGTTTAACCCCCCAAAAGTCCTTGCAATGAGGCGTGGTGATCAGCCCTGTTTTACAGATGTAAAACACCGAGGCTCAGGGAAGTGAAGGAAGACTTGTCAGCAAAAAGGAAAACCTAGTGAAGGCCATCGTTGGTCCTGCTCCTTTTAGCAAGGAGTAGAGGGGCTGGGGTCTCCTCGGGACCTCACACCGACCCCTCTTGCTCTCTTGGCGGACGAGGCGCAGGCTGTCAGCCGGGAGGCCTGGCGGCGTCCAGGTACACGGGAAGACGGACAGCGCGGTGGGTGCCAGGGAGTCTGTCGGGCACACGGCTGCAGCAGCCAGGCTAGGGCGCAGCGCGCACCACCCGCTCGTCGGCTTCTGCCAAGCAGCCCCGCGTGGCGAGTCCTCAGGGACCCGGGCTGCAGCCGCTAAGGGCGGGCGCACCGAGAACCATCCACGCGCCTGCAGCCGTCCGGGCGCCCCACGCGAGTCGCAAGCCACGAGCCAGGGAGCGCGTGCGCGCAGGACTGCAGCGGGCACGCGTTGGCAGTGCCATCGTGAGCTCACCCGCTGTGTCTCTTGCCTTACCGTAGCTGCTCCCCGGTGACCAAGACCTCAGCCATGCGCTCCAGCTCCCTTTGCTGCGCCCCGCCACTCCCGCTGGTACTGCTGTCACTGGCAGCACTGCCAGTGCTGCCACCCTCCTCCATGGTTGGGACCGTGCCGCTACCACTGGCTCCGCTGTCCGCCGAGGGTTTGGGTGCTCGGATCAGTCTGCCCTCACAGACGCCTCCCGCGCCATCTTTGTTCGGGGCAGCTCCTCTGCTCTGAGCTGATTGGCTGGAGAGGGAATCCCTGTGGGTAGGCAGACGCGCTGGGCTAGTCCGGCCCCAGAAACTTGAGCTTGGGGGCGTGGCTAGAGCCCCTCGTGGTCGGGGGGCGGGGCCGATGGAGCAAAATATAAACATCTGGGCGGGGCGCTGCTTCCGAGCTGTGTGTGCTGCTGGAGGCTGAATTTGGTGAGCTTCTCTTTACCCACAAAGCTCATGCTGTAGAATCTTAGGGACAAGCCTGGAGGTTACTAGTGAAGGCGTTTTTATTGTACGTTCCATACCCCAAGTTGCCAAAGAACAAAACATAATTCAACAATCTGGCCAAATAGTCAACAGTGAAGGTTATACATGTCATTGCAGGGCATGGAGAAATTAAACATTCTTCTCTCCCCAACCTCTCTCACCAAAGACGACTTGTTTGTCTTATGTTGTAATCAATAAGGAACGCAGGCCTAGGAATCAGTCCGACCTGGGATCCAGCTCCACTCCTGTGATGTCCTATTTAAATGTGTTTAATCCTCCCTTACAAAATAAAAATAATTACGGCTACCACTTTTTGACATCTGCTGCATTAAAGATACTTCAGGTATGTTATTACCTCGTTTAATTATTACAATAAATCATAAAATGGATATTGGTGTTTGTTTTGCATCAGGATGCAGGCTTGGAGAGGTGAAGTTACTTGTCTAAAGCAAGCAAGTAATAAGTATAAGAAAAGCCGGGCACAGTGGCTCATGCCTGTAAACCCAGCACTTTGGGAGGCCGAGGCGGGCAGATCACCTGAGGTCAGGAGTTCCAGACCAGCCTGACCAATATGAAGAAACCCCATCTCTACTAAAAATACAAAATTAGCCAGGCGTGGTGGTGCGTGCCTGTAATCCTAGCTACTTGGGAGGCTGAGGCAGGAGAATTGCTCGAACCCGGGAGGCGGAGGTTGCTGTGAGCCGAGTTCGGGTGAGCCGAGTTAGTGCCATTGCACGCCAGCCTAGGCAGCAAGAGCGAGACTCCGTCTCAAATAATAATAATAAGTATAAGAAGAAATCTAACCCAGGCCATTCTGGCTTCAAAGTTATGCTTTGAAAAGACTGAAAGACTGCCTCTTAAAATGGGGATACAATGGTATTGTCTACGCGTAAAAGATTATGAAAGGAAATTTGATTAGTACCAGATAAATGTTCCGTTTTTCTGTTTCATGCAGAGTTGGAGTTGGTCTGCAGGATGGCGAAGTAATGTTTATGGCAGTATTCATGTGTGTTGAGCATTTATTCTGTGCTTTACATTGTGCTAAACACCTTATCCTCACAAAACCCTGGAGTTTGGTATTGTTTTCAACTTACAAATGAGAAAGCTTAAGTATAGAAAGATGAAGTAATTTGCCTAGAAAGTTAGGCAGCCCTTAAACCCTGGTTCCGCAGATTCCCAAGGCCATACTCAGCCCCACTCCAGAAAAAGAATAGTTGTCTTGAGCATCCATGAGCAGACCAGCTCTGACTCTGCATGAGACAGATGTTAGGTGACTCTTTTGCCAAAAGAAATTATTTAAGCTTCTTAACTTTTTAAATAGGCCACAATAGACATGTAGACCAAGGCAGACATAGTTCTAGGTGACTGTAATTCTAAGAGCCTTATTCTGCATAAAATATATAAATCATTGAGCAGAAGTCCCAGAGTTAATGAGATTAAAAGGTGTCTGTTGCTCATATTTTAATCTTTTAACTACTAAATAGAATATCAAGAGTTTGCACAGGCTTCTCAGTCAAACATGCGATTTCTATCTCAATTCTGTCGTTTGCTAATTTTGCAACCTTATGCTAGTTATTTCTCTTAGCCTCCCTTTCCTATTGATAAAACAGGAATAATAATTTCTACTTCATAGGGATGTTGTGTGGTGTAAATGAAATAACATAATCCCGGTTCTTTGGGAAGCTAGGGCGGGAGGATTGCTTGAGGCCAAGAGTTCAATACCAGCCTGCGCAACATAGCAAGACCCTGTCTCTACAAAAAAAAAAAAAAGAAAGAAAGAAAAAAATACCCAGGCATGGTGGTGCATACCTGTAGTCCCAGCTACTTGAGAGGCTGAGGTGGAAGGATCACTTGAGCCCAGGAGTTCAAGGTTACAGTGAGCTATGATTGCACCACTGCATTCCAGTGTATGTAACAGAGCAAGACCCTGACACGTAAAAAAAAAGAAAAAATAAATAACATTAAAATTTCTATTATGTAAAGTTTCTAAGATCCATGCCAGTAACACAAATTTGTAAGTTTAAGATAAAAAAGCACCTTAACATAAAGAAAAGAAAATCCAAGTCAGGAAAATACCTGATACTATTTTTCCAGTGACAGTGAGAGAGCATGATTTATTTTTCTTGCCTGACAAGAAGTGTGTGTAGGGGGTGGTGTGTGTATAGGTAGGTATATGTGAACAGGAAATGGGAACTGGTTTGCTATTATTGTTTTAACCTTTCGACATATGACACACACCATGCTCCACTGGGTAAGAAGACAGATCCTTTTTCCTAACTTAGGGAAAAATTGGTGGAGCCACATCCTGAGGACATGTCCATGACTGTGAGCCCAGGAGCAACTGGTTTCAGTAAACTGTAATTTTTAGATATTGATCAAGGAGAAAAGGACACTGATATGGCAATTAATTCAGCATAAATATTTTCGAAAAACAGAATTCTGACAAACCTTGGTTTGATTCTTGGCCATGTTTGGGCAAGTTCATTATCTTCTCTGAATTTGCTATCCTCTTTTGTAAAGTTAAGATAACAACACCAATTCCATTGGGTTATTGGGAGGATTAAATAAAATTTACTGAAAGCACTTATTACAGGTGGGAACTATTAAGTGTGAGGGTTCTCTTCTAGCTCTCCACACCTACCTCTTTCATGCCTTCTGTCTGTTTTGGTGCTTTGGGGCCAGTGCTTCTCAAAGGTTTGGTGGGGGAGAACCAGCTGTGTGTGTGTGTGTGTATGCTTTCAACCCATTGAAACCTGATACTTTGATGAAATACAACAATAAAAATGAAGCCAGGTGCAGTGGCTCATGTCTGTCATCCCAGAACTTTTGGAGGGCGAGGCATGCAGATCACTTGAGGCCAGGAGTTCAAGACCAGCCTGGCCAACATGGCGAAACCCTGTCTCTACTAAAAATATGAAAATTAGCCAGGCGTGTTGGCAGGTGCTTGTAATCCCAGCTACTTGGGAGGCTGAGGTGGGAGAATTGCTTGAACCTGGGAGGTGGAGACTGCAGTGAGCCAAGATCATGCCCAGTTAGCAAACCACACTAGGAGTAGCACTGGTGTAATAAACTCTTCCTAAGGGTCAGCAGCAATGTGAGAAGGAGATGAACTTGAGTTGATAAAACACGTGAAAGAATACTGTCAGCTATGAAGTTTAATATGTTAGCTGTCATGCTTATTGTTGCTTTTTAATATGCATTCGTATTATTCCTGCTTGACTTTTATTTATTTATTTATTATTTTTTGAGACAGAGTCTCTCTCTATCAGCCAGGCTGGAGTGCAGTGGCACGATCTCAGCTCACTGCAGCCTCTGCCTCCCGGGTTCCAGCAATTCTCCAGGCCTCAGCCTCCTGGGTGACTGGGATTACAGGCATGTGCCACCAGGTCCGGCTAATGTTTTTGTATTTTTAGTAGAGATGGGGATCTCACCAGGTTGGTCAGGCTGGTCTCGAACTCCTGACCTCAGGTGACCTTCCCACCGACCTCCCAAAGTGCTAGGATTACAGGCATCAGCCACTGTGCCTGGCTATCCTGCCTGATTTTAAAGACTAACTGAAATGCCACCTTCTCTGTGCTATTCTCCTGTACTTCTCCAAGCAGTTTATTGCTATTTATTGCCCAAGGGTTTCACCGTGCCCACTGCCTAGAAAGAGTCGATTCATCAAGACAGGGGAATTGCAATAGAGAAAGTAATTCACGCAGAGCCGGCTGTGCCAGAGACCAGAGGTATTTTTTGTTGTTGTTGTTGTTTGTTTGTTTTTAATTATACTTCAAGTTCTGGGATACATGTGCAGAACGTGCAGGTTTGTTACATAGGTATATATGTGCCATGGTGGTCTGCTGCACCCATCAACCCATCATCTACATTAGGTATTCCTCCTAATGCTATCCCTCCCCTATCCCCAACCCCCTGACAGGCCCTGGTGTGTGATGTTCCCCTCCCTGTGTCTATGTATTCTCATTGTTCAACTTCCTCTTATAAGTGAGACCATGGGGCATTTGGTTTTCTGTTCCTGTGTTAGTTTGCTGAGAATGATGGTTTCCAGCTTCATCCATGTCCCTGCAAAGGACATGAACTCATCCTTTTAATGGCTGCATAGTGTTCCATGGTGTATATCTGCCACATTTTCTTTATTCAGTCCATCATTGAAGAGCATTTGGGTTGGTTCCAAGGCTTTGCTATTGTGAATAGTGCTGCCATAAACATACATGTGCATGTGTCTTTATAGTGAAATGATTTATAATCCTTTGGGTATATACCCAGTAATGGGATTGCTGGGTCAAATGGTATTATGCACCCAACAAACATATAAAGAAAAACTCATGATCACTGGTCATTAGAGAAATGCAAATTAAAACCACAGTGAGATACCATCTCACACCAGTTAGAATGGCGATCATTAAAAAGTCAGGAAACAACAGATGCTGGAGAGAATGTGGAGAAGTAGGAACACTTTTTTTGTTTTTGTTTTGTTTTGTTTTTATTTCTACCGTTGGTGGGAGTGTAAATTAGTTAAATCATTGCGGTAGACAGTGTGGCGATTTCTCAAGGATCTAGAACCAGAAGACCAGAGTTTTAGTATTACTCAAATCAGTCTCCCCAAGCATTCGGTGAGAAGTGTTTCAGGACAACTTGGTGGGTGGGGGGAGCCAGTGAGCCAGGAGTGCTGATTGGTCAGGGATGAAATCATAGGGAGTCAGAGCTGTCTCCTTGTGCTGAGTCAGTTCCTGGGTGGGGGACCCCCAGATCAGATGAGCCAGTTAATCGATCTGGGGGGTGCCAGCTGATCCACCAAGTTCAGGGTCTGCAATATATCACAAGCACTGATCTTAGGAGCAGTTTAGGGAGGGTCAGAATCTTGTAGCCTCCAGCTACATGATCCCTAAACTATAATTTCTAATCTTAAGGCTAATGTTAGTCTTACGGAGGCAATCTAGTCCCCAGGCAAGAAGGAGGTCTGCTTTGTGAAGGGGCTGTTACCATCTTTGCTTTAAACTATAATCTAAGTTTCTCCCCAAGTTAGTTCAGGCAACACCCAGGAATGAACAAGGACATCTTGGATGTTAGAAGCAAGACGGAGCTGGTTAAGTTAGTTTTGCTGTCTTAGTCATAATTTTACAAAGGCAGTTTCACTCTTTCCTACAAATGTACATCTTTTTTTTCTTCTTCTTCTTCTTCTTTTTTTTTTTTTTTTTTTTTTTTTGAGACTGAGTTTCACTCTTATCGCCAGGGTTGGAGTGCAATGGCTCAGTCTTGGCTCACTGCAACCTCCACCTGCTGAGTTCCAGCGATTCTTCTGTCTCAGGTTCCCGAGTAGCTGGGATTACAGGCGTGTGCCACCACATCTGGCTAATTTTTGTATTTTTAGTAGAGACAAGGTTTCACCATGTGGCCAGGCTGGTCTCGAACTACTGACCTCAGGTGATCCACCCACCTCAGCCTCCCAAAGTGCTGAGATTACAGGCGTAAGCCACAGCGCTCAGCCCAAATATACATCTTCTTACAGAAGATTTAAATTGTTCTTAACCATTAATGAAGTCCTGATTCTTCAGCTACCACAATTTTTATTCCCTTTGTGAATGGAAGATTGATGATTTAGCAATATTCTGTGCAGATCTTTCTGTTTGTGAATCCTTTAAGAAGGGGCTTGTCTTTTAAAAATAAATGTAAAAGCCCAGGCACAGGGGTTCATGCCTGTAATCCCAATACTTTGGGAGGCCAACGTAGGTGGATCACCTGAGGTCAGGAGTTCAAGACCAACCTGGCCAATATGGTAAAACCCCGTCTCTAATAAAAATACAAAAATTAGCCGGATATGGTGGCGCACACCTGTAATCCCAGCTACTCCGGAGGCTGAGGCAGGAGAATCACTAGAACCCAGGAGGCGGAGATTGCAGTGAGCCCAGATCACACCACTGCACTCCAGTCTGAGCGACAGAGGGAGACTCCATCTCTAAATAAATAAATAAATAAATAAATGTAAAAATAGAGAAAAGTACAATTTCCATGGCTTTTTCCATTCACACCTATTTTTAATATTTTTTGTCATATTTGAGTAATCTTTTTGTAGTGATAGAAATAAAACATTACAAATAAAGCTGAAATCCTCTTGTCCTTCATTTCCAACCCCGCTCACCTCCCAGGAAGTTTTATTAATCTTAAACTTGGGTCGCGCATGGTCTTGAATACCTTGATATATGCTGCCACCTAGTGATTGCTTTCGCAATGACATTAAATGCTTGTAGGTTATAGAAAAAGGGTCACCCCCGAGGAGGGTTTGTTGGGAAATTTGGGGTGGAGGCTGTGGTGTGTCATATTATTGGGAATGCTACTCGGTTTAGTGATTGAAGACTAGGAATGCTAGATATTCTCACTTGTTAGGGACAACAACTCACAAAAAAATTGGGTTGGTCCAAATCCTGAATGTTTTTCTTATGAGATATTTTTGTCACAATTTTAGTATGTAGGCTGGGCTCGGTAATTCAGACCTGTGGTACCAGCACTTTGGGAGCCTAAGGAGGGTGGATCTCCTGAGCTTATGGGTTTGAGACCAGCCTGGCCAACATGGTGAAACCTCAAGAAAAATACAAAAAATTAGCCGGGTGTGGTGGCGCATGCCTGTGGTCTCAGCTACTTGGGAGTCTGAGTGAGAGGATTACTTGAGCCTGGGAGGCAGGGGTTGCAGTAAGCTGAAATCGCACCACTGGACTCTAACCTGGGTGATAGAGTGAGACCCGTCTCAAAAAAAAAAAAAAAATCACTGTATAATCCTCAATGGTCAGGAATGTAACTATTGTGTACATTGAGAAAAGATTATTCTAAGTATTACTAAGAAAGGTTTATCACCGCATAAAATTACTCCTCTTTTGTGCCATTTGTGTGGCATACACACCTCCAGTATAACACAACTTCAGTCTGCATTTGGAGCTGTTGCATGTGGGGTGATTCTAGGTGTGTGTTGAATAGGAGTATATTATTTAGCCAAAGTTTAAAATGCTAAGTATAAAAAAGAAGTGATGGCAATATTCAGCTAAATATTGTCTTAATTTTCTTACTCTAAAATTATTCATTATGAGTAGTTGTAAACATCTGACTACAACTATCACATTAGGCCTTCTACTGTAATCATTTAAATACTGAAATATACATTATTACACATAATTTCTCTTTTTAAATACTCTATTGGCATTGTATTGATTTTTCATATTACGTACATAGCAAGGTTATGTTATCTATTAATTCAATGACAACAAAATAAAATGAGAGTTACGTATCTGTTATTTATTTATTTATTGAGACATAATCTTGCTCTGTCACCCAGGCCGGAGTGCAGTCATGCAATCTCAGCTCACTGCAACCTCTGCCTACTGGGTTCAAGCAATTCTTGTGCCTCAGCCTCCCAAGTAGCTGGGATTACAGGCACCCACCACAACACCCGGCTGATTTTTGTATTTTTAGTAGAGACAGGGTTTCACCACATTGGCCAGTCTGGTCTCGCACTCCTGACCTCAGGTGATCTGCCCACCTCAGCTTCCCAAAGTGCTGGGATTACAGGCTTGAGCCACCGCGCCCAGCCACATATCTGTTATTTTTAAAGGAGACACTGAATTAGGTAAGATTGAGAATCTTTTAGCTGGAATAACAATAAGATTATATTTACTGAGCTCTTGCTATGTGCCATGTTCAAAAAGTATTACATTTATATCTCAAAATAACCCTGTGAGTTGGCTATTTTCTTTCCCATTTTCAGATGAAGAAATTGAGGCCCAAAGAGAACTAGGCAAGTCTTCTGTAGTAGCTGATAGAAGGTGGGTTTGAACCCAGCCTCTCTGGCTTTAGAGACCCCGCTGGAAGTTCCTCCATTCTACTGCCTCTCCATAGAGGCAATAGATCACTGAGCCCCAAGCTCTTCCCACAGGCCAGCCGCTCTCTTCTATGTACTTTACTGGCCTCATCACAACCCTGTGATGTAGGTGGCATTACCTCCAGGCTGCCTAGCCACTGAGAGCCCCAACTGTCTCCACTATTGGCTGTTTCAGACCAAGAATGTGATGGTAACATCAACTTCACAGGACTGAATGGGAAATTCGAAGGAGCTTTGCAAGTGCTGTACATGGTATCAGTTCTATCCCCATATGGGCTTGGATAATCAGCTAGTGCTTTCTAACTACATCAGATAAAGGGGAGCCAGGCACAGTGGTAAGCTACTTGGGAGGCTGAGGTGGGAGGATCACTTGAGCCAGGAATTCCAAGCCATCTGGGCAACATAGTGAGACTCCATCTCTTAAAAAAAAAAAAAAAAAAAAAAAGGAGAGGAAATGATGGCAATTCTCTGAGATCACCCTGCTCTGACTCCTGCACTGTCACACTCCTCAGTCAGCATTATGTTATATAACCCAGCATACTCCAATACAGCATGGAATAGATTTTGTTTCTTGAGTGTATGTCTTCTCTCTCCTCCTAAATTATAAATAAGCATGGCACCTTTGTCATCCTTCTTTCTTCCTTTGTGGGGTCCAGCCCAGTTCTAGGCACAGAAAATGTACTTATTCAGTGCCTTGCAACATTAAAATATTATTTTGTATTCAAATGAAAATACCATTGATGAAGTTATCAAATATCTTTACCTTTGTCCATCACAATAGATGACCTGGAAAAATCATTGAGTTTGATATAAATATGTGTGCTTACTGGAAAGTTTTGCTTGATAAAGGGCCACAAGAGTTCTCTCAACAGAGGCACTAAAAGCAAAAAGTCAAAACTTTGCAGTTTGTCATAATAAAATGTCTTAATAATACCCTAAAACAAACACAAAAACAGTATTATGAGTATAACAGTTGGAAGTAATGCTGTCTTTAACAAACCCCCGTAGAGCACTTATTATGTGCGAGATAAAATTCTAAGCGTTTCCCAATTTTTTTTTTTTTTTTTTTTTTTTTTGAGACAGAGTCTCACTTTGTCACCCAGCCTGGAGTGCAATGGCACGGTCTCAGCTCACTGCGTGCAATGGCACGGTCTCAGCTCACTGCGTGCAATGGCACGGTCTCAGCTCACTGCGTGCAATGGCACGGTCTCAGCTCACTGCAACCTCCGCCTCCTGGGTTCAAACAGTTCTCCTACCTCAGTCTCCCAAGTAGCTGGGACTACAGGTGCACGCCACCACACCTTACTAATTTTTGTATTTTTAGTAGAAACGGGGTTTCACTATGTTGGCTAGGTTGGTCTTGAACTCCTGACCTTTTGATCTGCCCATCTTGGCCTCCCAAAGTGCCTCTGGGATTACAGGTGTGAGCCACTGCGCCCGGCCTGTTTCCCAAATGTTAAATCATTTAATCACAATGTTTCTATGAGACAGAGTGCTAATCTTTTAGGATCTGTTTGCTCTCTAATTCCTAGATCCTTTCCTAGCTCTACTCTATGTCACAAGGGGCCGGACCCTGCATGCTGCATTTCCCAGACCCAGCCACTGAAATGTGGCTTCCAGTCAGATTCAGTTAATGGGAGGTACTGGTGGGAGATTGCAAAGCAGGCATAAAGGAGGAGTCAGGGCATTTCTCCTTCACATTCTTTGTTTCTGTGGCTTTAGGTCTTCCTCAACAGGTCCATTATATTTCCCAGGGGAACTACAGCTCCTAGGGACCAGGAACACTGTCCCTTTCTCTTGTCTCTCTGGCTTGAGGATAGTAGAGGCTTCCTGCTGTCGCTATTCTCTCAGTTGCTTCTCCTTTCCTCTTCTTGGCTTCTCAGATCTTCTATTACACATAAAATCCATTTCCTATAATAAATTCTCCTCTCTTTTAAATGCTTAGTGAGTGTTCTCTTTTTCTGCTGGGATCCTGACTAGCTAGTATCATCATCTCTATTTTATATGAAAGGAAACCGAAGCAAAGTTAAGGAAATTTACCCCAAAGTCATACAACCAGTAAGTGGCAGAGCGAAGATTCCAACAGGCAGCAGAGTCCATGGCATCACTATTAAATGTAAGTTAGAGATTATCCCCACTCCACCCGCAGGAGATGCTATATAAGTCCACAGTTCTCAAACATTTTTTAGAAAAAAAAAAACAGTCTCATTCTGTCACACAGGCTGGAGTGCAGTGATGTGATCTGGGCTCACTGAAGCCTCCACCTCCCGAGTTGAAGTGATTCTCCTGCCTGAGCCTCCCAAGTAGCTGGGACTACAGACACACACCACCACGCCTGGCTAATTTTTAGTAGCCAGGTTTCACCTTGTTGGTCAGGCTGGTCTCGAACTCCTGACCTCAGGTGATCCACCTGCCTTGGCCTCCCAAAGTGCTGGGATTACAGATATGAGCCACCATGCCCGGGCACACATGACTAATTTTTACATTTTTTAGTAGAGTTGGGGTTTCAGTATGTTGGCCAGACTGGTCTTGAACTCTTGAACTCCAGTGATCCTCCTGCCTTGACCTCCCAAAGTGCTGGGATAACAGGTGTGAGCCACCACGCCTGGCCTCAAACTTTTTAGTCTTAGGACTCATTTACACTCTAAACAATTGTTCAGGGCCCCAGCGTGCTTTTGTTTATGTGGGATAAAGAGAAAAATCTTTATTTATTTATTTATTTATTTATTTATTTATTTATTTATTTGAGACAGAGTCTCGCTCTGTTGCCCAGGCTGGAGTGTAGTGGTGCAATCTTGGCTCACTGCAACCTCCAGCTCCTGGGTTCAAGAGATTCTCCTGCCTTAGCCTCCTGAGTAGCTGTGATTACAGGCATGCGCCACCACCCTTGGCTAATTTTTGTATTTTTAGTAGAGATGGGGTTTCACCATGTCGGTTAGGCTGGTCTCGAACTCCTGATCTTGTGATCCGCCTGCCTCGGCCTTGCAAAGTGCTGGGATTACAGGCGTGAGCCACCGCACCCGGCCTGAGAAAAATCTTTAACATAGATAGAGAAAAGCAACCCATCATAGTTAGATGAACAACTATTCAAAAGAAATGGATTGCTGAGAAACTATAGCAGTCAAAGACACAGAGTCTTGCTCTGTCACCCAGGCTGGAGTGCAATGGATTAATCTCAGCTCATTGCAACCCCCGCCTCCCAGGTGCAAGCGATTGTCCCGCCTCAGCCTCCTGAGTAGCTGGGATTACAGGTGTGTACCACATGCCTGGCTATTGTATTTTTTAGTAGAGACAAGGTTTCACCATGTTGGCCAGGCTGGTCTTGAACTTCTGACCTCAGGTTATCTGCCCACTCTGCCTCTCAAAGTGCTGGAATTACAGGTGTGAGCCACTGTGCCTGGCCAAGTATTTAAATGAAATTAAAATATTTCTTAAATTTTTAAATCATTTTTGTTTTTCACACAAAAAATAAACCTGCAAAAATATTTTAAGACAAAATAACACTAGTAAAATTTGTTTCTGGGAAACCTGCACTACAAGAAATGCAAAGGAAGTCCTTCATGCTGATGAGAATGGTACCACATTAGAAACTCAGAATTTAGGAAGAAATGAAGAGCATAACAAACGATATATGTATATCTCTTGGAAAATACAGATTTTTTTTCTCTTAATTTCTTTATTTTTATTTCTTATTTATTTATTTTTGATTTGGAGTCTTGCTCTGTCACCCAGGCTGGAGTGCAATGGCGTGATCTCAGCTCACTGCAAACTTCACTTCCCGGGTTCAAGCGATTTCCTGCCTCAGCCTCCCGAGTAGCTGGGATTACAGGTGCATGCCACCATGCCTGGCTAATTTTTGTATTTTTAGTACAGACAGGATTTCACCATGTTGGCCAGGCTAGTCTCGAACTCCTGACCTCAGGTGATCCACCTGCCTTGGCCTCCCAAAGTGCTGGCATGAGCCATTGCGCCTGGCCTTAATTTCTTTAAAATATATGTGATTGTTTAAAGCAAAATTATAACATTGTTGGGTTTATAATCAGCAGGATACTAAAGCTGGCATGTACTAGCTCATGAGAACCAATTGCTAAATTTTCAGGAAATTTATGAACCAGTTGAAGACACACTGGTAACTTGAAATTGGCCATGGCGGGAATATTTACACTATGGAAATCAGCAAACACTGTAAACTGGACCTTTTTCTTTAGATTCGGTTGTCAAACATTAACCAGCCACCATTGTCTATAATGTATGTAGATATGATACATACAACAACTATAGCACAAGGGATGAAAAGACGGTCTTAAGGCTTCTATATGGCTGCAAGTTGTCTACATGATAAATGAACTGATCAGTGTTAACTCTAAGTGTGCAGTGAAAAGTTAAGGATGTAGATTTTAACCTCTACAATAATGATTGAAAAAAAAAATGCAAAGAGAAAGGGCTAAAATGACAATAGATAAATTATAATGAAATTCTTTTAAAAATTCAAATAGTCCACAAGCGGGCAAAAAGCGAGGGAAATAAGAAAAAAGTAGGGGAGAAAACAAATAAGAAAATAGTATTTTCACCAGGAAAGTCTCAATACATTCAAAATGATTGAAATCATAGACAGCATGTATGTTCTCCACATATAAGCAACACCATAATGGCATTAAATTAAATTAAACCATGATAGTATTAAATTAAAAATTAGTAAAATATCTAGGAAATCACAAATACTTGGAAATACAATCCACTTCCAAATAATCCATGGATCAAATAAGTAACCACAAGAATTACAAAACATTTCAAACTGTAATAATGAAAGATAACTTTCCGGCCAGGTGCAGTGGCTCACACCTGTAATCCCAGCAGTTTGGGAGGCCAAAGCGGGTGGATCACCTGAGGTCAGGATTTCAAGACCAGCCTGGCCAACATGGCGAAACCTGTCTCTACTAAAAATACAAAAATTAGCTGGGCATGGTGGCAGGCACCTGTAATGCCAGCTACTTGGGAGGCTGAGGAAGGAGAATAGCTTGAACCCAGGGGGCAGAGGTTGCAGCGAATCGAGATTGTGCCACTGCACTCCAGCCTGTGTGATAGAGTGAGACTCCGTCTCCAAAAAGATAAATAAAGAAAAGAAAAGAAAGATTAACTCTCCAATACTTCAGTTACATCTCCACATTTGTGGGATGTAACTAGAGCAGAGCTTAGAGGAAAATTAATAGTTTTAAGTATTTATATTAGAAAAGAAGAAAGGTCTAACACAATGATAAGAATCTAGAAAAAGAAGAGTAAAGCAAACACAAAGTAAATAGAAATTAGTATTTCATAAATATTCCTTCTCTTTCTTTTACTTAGGGCAGGAGAAAACTTTTGGGGTGATGAGAATGTGCAAAATATTAAAAACCAAATATGCAGAATATTCTCATCACCCCAAAAAGTTTGCTCCTGCCTCTAAGAAAGGGAAGGTATCAGTGTGTACGTGTGCCAAAAGATTAAATTGTATACTTTAAACAGATGCAGTTTATTTTACTTAATTTATACCTCAAAAAGGTTGATTAAAAAAAACAAAGGAGCCCTGAGGTAAAAGTGTGTTCTGTAAATGTGGCAAGGTATGGGTTATGGTAGGTGGGGGCAATGGAGATTGTGTAAGGTCTTACGGGCCTTGGTGAGGACTTTGGTTTTTATTCTAAAGGAGATCAGAATCCACTGAAGCATTTTGCACAGAGAAATGCCAAGATTCTGACTTACATTACTGCAGGGACTGCATGAGATAGCATATACAGGGTACTCAGTTGTTTTTGTTGTTGTTGTTGTTTGTTTGTTTCTTTGTTTTTGAGACGGAGTCGCGCTCTGTCGCCCAGGCTGGAGTGCAGTGGCGCGATGATCTCGGCTCACTGCAAGCTCCGCCTCCTGGGTTCACGCCATTCTCCTGCCTCAGCCTCCCGAGTAGCTGGGACTCCAGGCGCCCGCCACCACACCCGGCTAATTTTTTTTTTTTTTTTGTATTTTAAGTAGAGACGGGGTTTCACCATGTTAGCCAGGATGGTCTTGATATCCTGACCTCGTGATCTGCCCGCCTCGGCCTCCCAAAGTGCTGGGATTACAGGCGTGAGCCACCGCGCCCTGCCTATACGGGGTACTCAGTTAAGTGCTTAACTCAGTGAATATTGAATAAGTATTCCTTCACTTTCCTTTTCTGCGGCAGTGGAAGAAAAAAAAGGCAAAGCAGGCTGCTCTATAAAACATTAAATAATACCGCCATCTAGTGGGGAAAAAATCCTGATTGTTTTGTAAGCAAAATCTTGGAAGTTTAACAAAAGATGTGAAGTTAAAATTTAAGTTACTCTAGCTTTCACAAAATGAAATGAATCTTGCTGTAAACCAGAACTTGCTTATTTGAAACAAAGTAATACAGTTTCCAAGACACTGCTTTATTCTGTTTCTCCAACTGCCTGCAATTCTTTCCTCTGGGGAGATACTTCTTTCAAGGCTTCTACCTCAAATGTTAGCAGGCTTTAACTTCAGCCCTTTTGTCCGTTGCACATCACACTGTCCCTGGATGATCTCAATCATAGGCACTCTCATAACTACAATATATGTACACTTCAAAGCTTTATATTTTAGCTGCTGGCAAGACCTTAATTCAAACTCCAAGTTCACTGTTTTCCATGCTATCTCCAGATTATTATTTATTTATTTATTTATTTATTTATTTATTTATTTATTTTGAGACGGAGTCTCGCTCTCCAGGCTGGAGTGCAGTGGCCTGATCTCGGCTCCCTGCAAGCTCCGCCTCCTGGGTTCACGCCATTCTCCTGCCTCAGCCTCCCGAGTAGCTGGGACTACAGGTGCCCGCCACCACGCCCGGCTAATTTTTTGTATTTTTAGTAGAGACGGGGTTTCACCATGTTAGCCAGGATGGTCTCGATCTCCTGACCTTGTGATCCACCCGCCTTGGCCTCCCAAAGTGCCGGGATTACAGGCTATCTCCAGATTATTATTATTATTATTTTTTAAATAGGGCCTGGGCATGGTGGCTCATGCCTGTAATCCCAGTAGTTTGGGAGGCCGAGGCGGGTGGATCACCTGAGGTCAGGAGTTCAAGTCCAGCCTGACTAACATGGTGAAACCCTATCTCTACTAAAAATACAAAAAACATTGGCTGGGCGTGGTGGCAGACACCTGTAATCCCAGCTACTCAGGAGGCTGAGGCAAGGGAATCGCTTGAACCTAGGAGGCGGAAGTTGCAGTGAGCCGAGATCGTGCCACTGCACTCCAGCCTGGGTGACAGAGCAAGACTCTGTCTCAAAAAAAATAAATAAAAATAAAAAATAAAAAAAGAAATAGGGTCTCACTCTGCTACCCAAGGTGGAGTGTAGTGGTGCAATCATAGCTTATTGCAGTGTCAAGCACCTGGGATCAAGTGATCCTCCTGCCTTAGCCTCCTGAGTAGCTGGGACTGCGGCATGTGCAACAACAACAACTAATTTTTATTTTATTTAAAGATTTTTTTTTTTTTTTTGGTAGAGAGAGGGATCTCACTATGTTGCTCAGGCTGGTCTCAAACCCTGGCCCCAAGCAGTCTTCCCACCTGGGCCTCCCAAAGTGCTGGCATTACAGGCAAGAACCACCATGGCCAGCCCAAATTACTTCTTAAATCCAGCTACCTTCATCACTCATTTGGCCTCTTAGCAGATCCCCTTGCTTCTATTCTTGTCCCCCTTTAATCTGTGTCACAAAATAGAATGATCAACTCTTTCCTTCTCCTTTTCGCTCCCTTCTTCTCTTTCCTTTTTTCTTTCTCTTTATTCATGTATGATTTATTACCTGTTCATCCGAAGTTATTGTCTGTACACTGGGTTTTGCAAAGCTGAGGAAAATTTTTAAATGTTTTTAATTGCACATATTTAATGCATGAATATGTTCTCTGTGTTGAGATATATAAAGATAAATCAGAAATCCCTTTTTATCTGCCTTTCTACTGCTCTCCTTAGAGGCAAAGCATTGTTATAATTCATTCATTCATTCAACAAATTGTTCAACAAATATGTATCATGATCCACTACATGCTGGGCACTTGCTTAATGATAACCAAAATCTTATCTTACTGAAGTCTATAGTCTGACAAAAAAGACATTAAGTAATCACACAAATAAACATAAAATTGCAATTTATTTAAAACTAAAAATGAGAAGACCTTCTACCATGAGAGCCTGTATTAGAGAGATTTGACCTGATCAGGGAGATCAGAGAAAGATTTCTGAGAAGCGACTATTGATTTAGAGTTCAGCGTTCCAATACAGTAGCCATGAGCCACAGGTGGATGTTTAAATTTAAATTAACTAAAATGGAATACAATTTAAAATTCAGTTTCTCATTCTCACTGTCCATATTTCAAGCACTGAAAAGCCACATGGGGCTAGTAATTACCACTTGAACTGTGCAGCTATAGAACATTTCCAACATCTCAGTCAGTTCTATCAGACAGTGTTATCGGCTAGAGAATGAATAGGTGTCACCCAGATAAAGAACATAGGAAGAAAATGCCAGACAGCCCTGTATGGCAGGAGGCAATATGATGTAAATAAAAACTTAAAAAAACAAAAGAAAACAAAAACAAACAAACAAACAAAAAACCCCAAAAAAACAAAAAAGAAAGTCAGCATGCCCAATGCTACAAAGAAACATTGAAGAGGAAAAGGGAAAGCCATAGACGAAATGGGCTAGGGTACACATGTTCCAAACTGCTGGAGGAAAAAATCAAACAAAAGCAATCCAATGAAAGATAACGAAGAAAATAAGCAACAAAACAAATATGCCTATAAATAGAAAGAGAAAAAATGGTGGGAGAGATGAGGTCAGACATAACAGATACAAAAACTGTAAACCATGCTAAACTGTCCTAGGAAATATGCGACATTCATTATAGCAGTTGCAGGGCCAGACAAGTGAATTAAATGCAGGTATAAGAGGAACCACTATCTCTGCATTCTTTAAATCTTTAAGGGTAGCATTAATGTTTACCATTACCACTGTTATGTGATGCTGTTTTTAACTTCTGCATGAAGTCAATTTCAGTGTTCTACTTGGCCTTTTCTACTATAATTCTTTTTTATTTTTGTACAGATGGAGTCTCCCTGTTGCCCAGGCTGGTCCTGAACTCCTGGGCTCAGGCCATTCTCCTGCCTTGGCCTCCCAAAGGCATGAGCTACCATACCTGGCCTAGTAATTCTTACTCTATGAGTGAAAGACCTAATGTGAGGGGCTGCAAAATACTGAATATGTCATTCCAAATGGCACCGACATTTGGGAAGCAGGGAAATGATATCTGATCTCTGATTGACTCTTTTCTGTGAATTATCTCCCATTACTGTGAAGATAGTGTATTTGCCATAAAGTCATGTGGTTTTTGCTCTATTCTGCCTCCTTGAGTGCTAACTCTTCTATTTGATGATTTTAGATGTCTCTATTTTGTGCCATTGGATATACACAAACGATGATTCTCTCTTTGGCTTTATATTTGAGAAGCCCTGTGTACCAGCTGTTCTGTGTTCTCTTCCTAACTCCAGAGATTGTGGGGAGGGAGTAAGGCCATACCTTGAATAGGGAGGTTTAGTGGTAGTTTGTCTTCTGGGAGCTCATGCTCCCCACCGCTGCATGATTCATTAGCTGCAAGGTGGGGAGGGGGCACATTTCTCTGCCTATCCAAGACCATTTCCCACTGCTTTAGCTTACAAAGTTACTGCTAGCTCATTGTAGCTGGACACAAGGGAACTACCAGCTTAGCTGCTCAATCAACCTGATACTTGCCCTAGGGCCATCATTCACTTCTTGTACCTAGGCTTTGAGTTTCCCTGACCTTTATTCACTTTACCTGGCTGTACCAATTGTTAACATTTTGCCCCACTTTTTCTATCATTTTGTTTATCGTTCTAAAACCAAATATCTGATATTGAAACTTACATGTCTATATAAGAAAGTATAAAAAGTAGATTTCCAAAATATAGAACAGGCCAGGCACTGTAGCTCATGCCTGTAATCCCTGCACTTAGGGGAGGCTGAGGCAGGTGGATCACTTGAGTCCCGGAGTTTGAGACCAGCCTGGCCAACATGGCGAAACCCCATCTCTACAAAAAAAAAAAAAAAAAAAAAAAAAAATACAAAAATTAGCCAGGCACGGTGGTGCCCATGCCTGTAGTCCCAGCTACTTGGGAGGTTGAGGTGAAAAGACAGCTTGAGCCTGGGAGGCAGAAGTTACAGTCAGTCGAGATGGAGCCACTGCACTCAAACCTGGGCAACAGAGTGAGATCCTGTCTCAAAAGAAAGAAAAGAAAAAGAAAAGAAATAAAATAAGGAAAGAAAGAAAAAAAAATCTGGGATGGGGTAGGGGTGAGGGGATCTTATCAAGGAAATCATATAATAAAACTTCCCAGAACTGAAGAATAATATAAATGTCCATATTGAGAGAGCCTGGCACAGGCCTGAAAAGAACTATGAAGAAACCATTAGCAGCTCCAGCCCACTGCTGCTATCCAGAAATATGAGTCCCACATTGAGAGATATCCTGATTTTTTTTTAAAAAAGACGAAAAACCAAAATGTTAATGAAAACTCTTCTAATTTATAAATGAGCTGGGCACGGTGGCTCACACCTGTAATCCCAGCACTTTAGGAGGCTGAGGTGGGCGGATCACCATCACCTGAGGTCAGGAGTTCGAGACCAGCCTGGCCAATGTGGCGAAAACCCGTCTTTACTAACCATACAAACATTAGCGGGGCATGGGGCACACACCTGTAATTCCAGCTATTTGGGAGCCTGAGGCACGAGGATCACTTGAACCCAGAAGGCAGAAGTGAGCCAAGATCGCACCACTGCACTCCAGCCTGGGTAACAGAGCCAGACTCCAACTCAAATAATAATAATAATAATTTGTAAATGATGGCTGAAATTAAACATGCCTGGCCACACAAGCATGAAAGTAGGGAAGGACAGGGCCATTTGTAGGTTTGACTATCTTGTGTGTGAAGAGTACTCAGGGCCATGGAGTCTGGAAAGGCAGAACGAACACAGAGCACAGAAAACCAGAAACCAGTGGAGGTTTGAGTATGAGCTTTGACAGGAGAGGGAGGCGTTGGTGACCTGTGAGCATAGTGTAATGTCATTAGATAACTTAAGGTTCAGAAAATTAATCTGATTGTGGTATAGAGATGGATGGGCAGTGGGAAGGGGGATGAAAAGCAGGAAAATCTGTTAGAAAGTCACAGTAATAAGAATGAGGACCCAAACCAAGGCTACATTTTTAGTTTTTGGAATGCCTGGAAGTCACCGTGTTCCTTTTTTTTTGAGACAGAGTCTCACTCTGGAGTGCAGTGGCACAATCTCTGCTCACTGCAACCTCCGCGTCCTGGGTTCAAGTGATTCTCCTGTCTCAGATTCCAGAGTAGCTGGGATTTACAGATGCCTGCCACCATGCCCGGCTAATTTTTTTGTACTTTTAGTGGAGACAGGGTTTTGCCATGTTGGCCAGGCTGGTCTCGAACTCCTGATCTCAGGTGATCTGCCCACCTCAGCCTCCCAAAGTGTTGGCATTACAGGCGTGAGCCACTGCGCCCGACTGTCCCTGTGCTCTTTATCGAATAAAAAAGGAGAGGAAAATAAAAGGAAAAAAGTTTCATACATGATTCTATAATATGAACTATGATTTAGTAAATAAAATTCCCATTTTGTGCCATGAAACACAATATATGAGCAATATAATCAAGAGTACAGTGTCAATGAGAACGGAATCAATTTTAGCTGATTCCTTTCTCATGAATAGAGCTTTTGAAATTTATTATAACTGTTCATTTTTTTACCTGATAAAGAATATTTTTTTCCTCCTACCAGATGAATGATTAAGCCAGCTTCAATCATTTTTTGAAAAGGTACAGAAAATTTACTTTAGAAAAACGTAGTAACATAATTTTAAAGAATGAATTAATAAAAACTATCATCATTTTATCTTACGAGAGGAAACCAGGTCCAACTCCCTGCCAGAATATCAAATTAATGGCAATAATTTCATATCATTAATTGGAAATTAAATTCATAATGAATTAATACATAAAAACAAAAAGAACTGCTGCCATTTATTAAGCAGCCATGCATTTTAGAATTTAGGTCTTATCTCCTTTTTTATCGATAAGGAAGTTGTACTCAGAGAAATTAGGTAAATTGCCTTAGGTCACACAGTTCTGAAGAGAGTTGGGATTCCCAGCCATGCCTGTCTGATGTAAATGTCGGGGTTCTAGTTGACACTGCTTCTAGTTGTAGGGAATGTTTCCCATTTAATAGAGCAACTACAACGGTTGATTCTCTTCAATAATAACTTCTCATCAGGCAACCACTTTCACTTTCAGGATTTCATTCCACCGAATTCCTATGCATTCAGATGTTTTAAAAGAGGCTAGTGAAGAAGTAGGTCACATGAACCAACCTTTCCACCACCAGTGAAAGCACTGCCCAGACTCCTGGGATGACTTACTCTGGTATTTTCCTATCATTTTACCCAAGAGTTGAAAAAAATGCCTGCTCACATCCTTTGAATTCAACACCTTCCCCACCACTTTCTTTCACTTCAAGCAAGGTCTGATTTGCACTAACTAGTAGGAGGTCACCATCTGTAAAGTGATTTCTCCCAGACTATTTTAGCTCTCAGGGACAGCCAGGGCCCTAAATGAGTCTGTAAGCACCTCTAGGAAAGTTTACACATTATGCTGTTGCAAGCAATCCATGTATGTGTGCACAGTGAAAACCTTTTCTCTTAAAACTCTTAATACTGAAGTTCCCCAAACCTTTGGAAAATGTGCAAGTCACAGATGCTCCTGTGACTTGTGTTTTTCCCTTCGGGTGCGTCCTCAACCTTGGTTAACTCAACCTCTATTGAACGAGACCTGCATCAGTCACTTTTTGGTTAACACTAGGTCTTCAACGAATAGACTAGTCTCGCCGTTGTCTCCAGATATGATGGTGCCCTGGCCCAAAGAAGTGAGATACTCCTCAGGGCCTGGCTCCCAAGCATGGGTTATTTGCACAAAACCCCGCAGGAAGCTTTTGGAGCCACAGTCGACTAAGCTGGAGTCAGACTCTGTTACCTCCTGGCTCTGCCCACGAGCAAGGAGCCTGCTTCCTCACTAGCAAAAGGTAATGACCAAGGGACCACCTTACAGGGTTGTGGCAACGGGCTCATGGAATTATACTGCCAAGTGGTTATCACAGTGCCCGCCACTGGCAGAAGATGAGACAATGTGGACGGCGAGGAAATGGGAGCATCGGCTGGAAACCAGGGCCGGAGATAGGATGCGGGGCGGGCAAGGGCACAGCGGAAAGGGTGGGCGAGGGATCCCTGTCCCAACTCGTCGGATCGCAGCTCCGCCCTGCGAGCTTCCGCCGAGACCGCCCCCCGGGAAGCCGCGTTTCCTTCCTGCAGTCGCGGTACAGCGTGGGGTACGGAGGGGCTCACGCACCCAGGAGCGTGCAGGCCTTCCCGAGGGCGTGCCCGCAGCGCGCTCCGCCCCGGAAACACGCCCACTGCCGCCTTGGCGCGCTTTCGAAACGTTCAGGTTTCCTAGCGTCCCGGTGCTTGGGAACTTATTTCTTGCCTGCCAAGCCCGCAGCAACCCGGGCGCGGCGGGACTCCTAGACCCGGCACGACTCCTAGACCCGGCGCTGCGATGAAGAGGACCCGCGAGGAGGTGGATGCGACGCTGCAGATCGCCAAGCTGAACGCGGCAGAACTGCTGCCAGCGGTGCACTGCCTGGGCTTCGGCCCGGGGGCCAGCGGCGCTGCCGCCGGCGACTTCTGCCTGCTGGAGCTGGAGCCCACGCTGTGCCAGCAGCTGGAAGATGGACACAGGTGAGCCCTGGACACACCACGCCCCCAGCCTCGGGCCGGCCACGTTATTTTCTAATCGGGGAAACTCGGGATGAAGAAACGGCCAGAGAGATGCACTGACTTGGCGGGGGGATCATAGCCTGTTCCCGAGGAGTCCACGCCTCTGGTGGGCAGTCCAGTTAGCTGCACTGCGGTGATGAGTAGCACTGGTCCATCTGACTTTGGAGGCGTGTGTCAGCGGGAGCAGGTCAGGAAATACTAATACAACCTCAGTGAAGTTTTTGAAGAGTTACCAGTGATTACAGGGACTCTACAGGACACCGGTCATTCTACCTTAAAATACAGTGGTGATACCCAATATTTACAGAATTCTTGCCTTCCACTTATATTTATTTTACTCAGACGATAGATAGGAAGTGTTGGGAATCAGCTTACAGACTTGGTAATTGGGTGAGACCCCCACCCACCCCAGAGCAAACTTGCTCAGTAGGGATCTGAAGCTGTTTCTAATTCCAGGTCAGAAACAAAGTTGCTGCAAGATCATTGATTAAAAGTCGAAGTTGAGGTAGTTTTTTTAAAGCAGTCTTGAGAAGTCTAGAGAATCGTTGTATCCCTCCACCCTGTGCAGTCCCAACTTCTGCAAAATAGGAAGCTCCAGCTTGATTCTCTTCTGCACAATTGGTCCTCTGACACCTATATTTTATTAGGCTATTTTTTCTCTTTTTTCTTAATGGAATCCTTTAGGCTGTCTTTCAATTTTCGAACTTTGCCCACCAAAGAGTATTAGAGTAAACTGGCCATTCTTCAGATACTTACTGTATACCTCAAAGTACCTTTAACGGAACTGAAAGAACTTCACTCGTCTGTTTCCATCCTAGCTCAGTTGGTGGAGAGTTGCGAAAGGAACTCAGGTGTGAGGGCTTTCTCTCGGTCCAGTTCTAGTTAATCCAGCTGGCAAAAACAAACAAACAAAGGCCCTGGAAACGTGTGTTTTTAATTTTGGGGTGTAGGGAGGGATGGTATAAACAAAATATTTCAAAGTGGGGGTGGTGCAGTTAGACAAATAAATGTTAAAGACTAGGTACTTGGGCCTATTAAGCATTTATTAGCACTGGGAATCTAAAAAACCTTTTATTCTTTTCACTTAAATGAAGACTTAGTCAAAAATAAATACACAGTCTGCTATTTCTGGTTTCTTATTATTTATTCAAAAGAAACGAGTTGCACACAGGAGTATTAAATACTTTACAGACAAGGAAAACTGCTAGAACCAACTCCCCTGTCATTGCCATCATCTTTGTCTTTAGTCCTTCCTTTTCCTCCTCTTCACCTTCATCCTTTCCCTCTTCCTTCTTTTTTCTTTATCTTTTTTTTGGGAAGAGGGTGGTGGGAACAGGGTCTCACTCTTGTCAGCCAGGCTGGAGTGGAGTGGCACAATCATGGCTCACTGCATGATGGTACCGTGACTACTCGGGCCCAGGTGATCCTCCCACCAGCTTCCTGAGTAGCTGAGACTTCAGGTGTGCACCACCACACCCAGCTAACTTTAAAATTTTTCTTTTGTAGAGATGGGGTCTTGCTATGTTTCTCAGGCTGTTCTCAAACTCCTGCTCTCAAGCGATCTTCTGGCCTCAGCCTCCTAAAGTGCTAGGATTACAGGCATGAGCCACGGCGTCCTTGCTTTTCTTCAGCTGTGACAAAATCCCTTTGTCAAAGTCTTTGGTTTAGTCCAGTTTGTAAACATATCCTTTCCATATTTTTCATTCACCACTACATCCTTTTTTTCATAAGATCCCAATTTTTTTGCAACACAACTTATGGTTGGGCCAGGATGTGCTGCTTTGACTGTGAGGGGATACTCAGAACAAAACAAGGACGACACTTCGGTGGTACCAGGAGCAGCAGCTTGGCCTTTCTTGGGGAGCTTGTTAGAAATACAGGACCCTGGGTCCCATCCCAGACCCACTGAATCCCACTTTGCTTTTAAACAACATTCTCTAAGATGCCTATGCATACATTTGAGAAGTACCACTTTAGCATGTTGTAGAAAATTGTGACAGCTTGACTGAGGCTTCAGGATGCTTTGTCTTATGTTCTTTCCAGCAGTTTGCACAAAGATGCCATGTAGTGCCATTTGTCCTCTTGGCCTCTATGGATCTGTCTTGCCCATCTTTAGTTATTTTTCCTTAATGAGGCTCTGGGTGGGCCGTCTGTGTGGCTCTCACTTAGCCCAATGCTTGCTGTGTGGAATCCATCATTGTGCTAGCAGGGGGCAGAGGCAGCATCAAAACTTAATTCTAAGTTCTGTAAGCCTAGAGGGTTTGAGAACTGTTTCTAATGAAAATGTCTACTGGAATGTCAATAAATCATGTATTTTCCCCCCATTTTGCGACAGTCTTGTGATTCGTGGTGATAAAGACGAGCAAGCTGTGCTGTGCAGTAAAGACAAAACATACGACTTGAAGATAGCAGACACTTCCAATATGTTGCTTTTCATTCCTGGTTGTAAAACTCCAGACCAGCTGAAGAAGGAAGATTCACACTGTAACATTATTCACACTGAGGTGCTCTTTTCTGTACTCTGATTTATAAAAGTCTGAGAATGAAAACATATGGTAATTTGGTCTTTAAAAACTTTACATGGAAAATCTATAATCAGGGAGAATCTAAGAAGTTCTTTAAAGAAATTTGAATTTCTCAGCATTTTGCTTGTTTGTTGCTTGTTTGTTGGAGTCTTGTGAACTTGTTTGTTGGAGTCTTGTGAACTTGTCTGTTCACAAGACAAGTTGCTTGTTTGTTGGAGTCTTGTGAACTTGTCTGATTTTTCCTATTTTGATTTTCAAGTCCCAGACAATTTGATCTTTTTTCTATAATGTGCAAAGTTTGTTATTCAATGACTTATTCTAAAAATCCTACCTATTTTTAGTAGATTTTGCTGTGGATATGTTTTGAAAGGAGACTCCCTCAAACCATAACTGGTTCACTTGATAATATTTATGAGGAGGAGAAATCAAGAAATTTGAGCCAGGTGTGGTGGCTCACGCCTGTAATCCTAGCACTTTGGGAGGCCAAGGTGGGGAGATTGCCAGAGCTCAGGAGTTTGAGACCAGTCTGGGCAACACAGTAAAACTCTGTCTCTACTAAAATACAAAAAATTAGCCAGGCGTGGTGGCATACACCTGTAATCCAAGCTACTTGGAAGGCTGAGGCAGGAGAATTGCTTGAACCCAGGAGGCAGAGGTTGCAGAGAGCTGAGATCATGCCACTGCACTCCAGCCTGGGCGACAGAGCGAGACTCTGTCTCCAGAAAAGAAATGAAGAAATTTGAGTTTTTGAAGGAAGTGTGTTTCTTAGCTTTGAAGTTGGTTTAGTTCATTAATATCGATCACCAAGTATAATAAATTTTTAATTATTTTGGAGAATATTGATGGCAGTAACCAAACAAATCTCCATTCTGTCTGTTACATATATAACAATCCAAGCATAGCCGTTATTTCTTTGAGAATGACTTTAGGCCAACTATATCCTTAAATACAGAGTTGGAGAGGAACGAAGGGAAAATGGTGGGAAGCTTCAGTGATTCATGTGATGTTACTAGAACACAGGAACATCCAGTAAATATACTAGGTTGGTTTTTATAGGGTTTTAAGTCTTTCATTGTAATTAAAAATATTGGCAGTTCATCCTACTGTAAAAAAGTAATTTTTTCATCACTTATGTGTTCTGTAGGTGTTTTTGTGAGGGCATAATAATGTCTATAAGAATCTTTGAGCTCTTGCTTGTTATGGAAATTCTATGTACTGAGATTGGCTAAAACTTCAGGATCCACTAACCAAAGCCATAATCGTGATTGAACCTCAGATGCTTAAGGGGGTTACATAAGAAATAGGCTGGGGTTGATAAATGGTGGTAGATACCCAGGAGTAACAGGGAGTGGTTGGGTCTACAGCAAATTGCAAAGCACGATCCCCTAGTCGGGGGACGGCCACTACTCAGCTGCCTTGTGGGAAAGTAGGCCCAGCATTGCTAGACTTATTTTTTCCAAGTAATTCTTGAAATTTAGATTTTTGGGGTGAAATCTAATTTTTTTAATGTTGGCATCTAATTGAAACACTATGCCAAACCTCCCCCAGCACACAAAAGCATACCACAATATCTGTGTATTGGATGTAGCCAGAAGGCTGCCATTTTTTTGTTTTGCTTTGTTTTTCCTGAGATGATCATAAAACAGCAAACCACTGGATAAAATCAGTCTGTCAGATTTGGTCCTTAAGCTCTTCTTTGGGAGGCCTTAGATTCAGCAACATCTCCCTCAGGCTCTAGGCCTCATCTTGTCAATCAAGCCTTATCCTAGTTTGAAAATAGAAGCATCCCCTGTCCTTCCATTTCAGAGTTGGAGGGCATCCCAAAGGTAATCCAGTTTAGCCTTTTTTTTTTTTCTTTTATGAAACACTTATTGGGCAACTACTCAGTGCTAGGAACTAGGCAAGTCCTGTAGGTGCAGGCAAGGATAACAGATACTCATCCATTCTCTAGCCTCTTATCAAATGGATTTTGAGTGGTAGGCTCTCACTATTTCACAAATCAAACAGAGGAATTAGCTACAGTTCTAAACAGTACAAAGGTCTTGCATTAAACAGAAATCTGTCCTTTAACTTTTGCCTCATTTTGACATGAGCAACACACAACACACTCCCTCTTCCCTTTAACGTCCCTATTTGAAGACTATGATAATACCTTTTCTCTATTTTCTGCTTTTTTTTTTTTTTTTTTTTTTTTTTTTTGCCTAAGTATATTCATTTTTAGTTGCTTTCACCAGGTTTGGAGAATTGTCACCATCCTGGTCATTTTTTCTGGGCATACTCTAGTTTTCAGAGTATATTTGAGATGTGACACTCAATTATTGATTCTTACAATGTTGACAGTATCTTATTAAGGGGATCTGAAAAGATGGTCTCGAGGTTGCCCATCCATCTAGTTGAGATGGCTGGAAAAATACCTTCCTGATACAAAGCAGAATACTTTGGGGCTTCCTTTTCTCAGTACTTGTTGACAGGGCAGATTAATAAGTTGGAATTTTATATGAAATTTTCCTTTAGAATGGCCCCTAAAAGGTTATGATATATTATAATTTCCAGATCTTTGGTTTTTCTAATAATTATTGGGAATTAAGAAGATGTAGACCTAAGTTAAAGAAGCTAAAGAAACTTTTGATGGAAAATCCGTATGAAGGACCTGACAGTCAAAAAGAGAAGGATTCAAATAGCTCAAAAGTAAGACTCTTATTTTCACTTTTTTATTTGGAATTTAACAACTATAATCAGAGGCACTCAATGGTCACATTCTTTTTAAAATTTATGTTATATAGCTGTTAAATGCTTGTGTTAAAAAAAGTTACAAAATTTCAGGCATACCCCAAAACAGAGTAGTATAATGACCCCCATATATTCATCATTCACTTGAACAATTAATGTCCTGTCAGTCTTGTTTCTTCTATCCCCTTTCTATCTTTCCATCTTTTTAATTTTTCTAGAGTATTTTAAGGCAGATCCTATATATCATAATGCCATTTATATAGCTAAAAGCTTCTCATATTCTTAACTTTGAAATAATAATTTTTTAGAGGTAAAAATTTTTTTTATTTAATTAAAAATATGACTAGATGCTCTTGAGAGGGGCATAATGGAAGATATTCTTACTCCAGTGTCAAAATTAACTAATTCCTGAAAGTATGGAAAAATATAAACAAAGTGAAAAACAGTTTTAAAGTGGTTTTTTTTTTTTTTTTTTTTTGAGACGGAGTCTTGCTTTGTCGCCCAGGCTGGAGTTCAGTGGTGCGATCTCGGCTCACTGCAAGCTCCGCCTCCCAGGTTGCCATTCTCCTGCCTCAGCCTCCCGTGTAGCTGGGACTACAGGCGCCCGCCACCACGCCCGGCTAATTTTTTTGTATTTTCAGTAGAGACGGGGTTTCACCGTGTTCGCCAGGATGGTCTCCATCTCCTGACCTCGTGATCCGCCCACCTCGGCCTCCCAAAGTGCTGGGATTACAGGCATGAGCCACCGTGCCCGGCCAGTTTTAAAGTTTTTAATGTAAAAATTACAGAACTCTGCTGGTATATGAAGACCATGTTTATACTAGAAGTTCCCTTTTTTTCCAATGGGCTCTTTCTAAAACTTTTTTTGGTAACAGCTTTATTGAGATATAATTCACATACCAAACAATTCACCAATTTTAAAGTGTGCAATTGAATACTTTTTAGTACATTCACAGAGTTGTGAAACCATTACCACCATCACGTTTAGAACATTTTTCTAACCCCAGAAAGAAACCCTGTAGCCTTTAGCTGTCACCTTCCAGTACCACTTTCTTCTTTCCCCTTTCCCCTTAGCTCTAGGCTACCACTAATAAACTTTCTGTCTATACATATGCCTATTCTGGACATTTCATATAAATGGAATCATATATTATGTGGCCTTTTCTGATCGGCTTCTTTCACTTAGCATAATCATTTCAAGGTTCATTTATGTTGTAGCATGTATCAGTGTTGTGTTTTGTTTTATTTGCAGATGGAATTTTGCTCTTCTTGTCCAGGCTGGAGTGCAATGGCACAATCTTGGCTCACTGCAACCTCCACCTCCTGGGTTCAAGTGATTTTCCTGCCTCAGCCTCCCGAATAGCTGGGATTACAGGTGCACGCCACCATGCCCAGCTAATTTTTTACTTTTAGTAGAGATGGGGTTTCACCATGTTGGCCAGGCTAGTCTTGGACTCCTGACCTCAGGTGATCTGCCCGCCTCAGCCTCCCAAAGTGGTGGGATAACAGGCGTGAGCCACCACGCCCGGCTGCAGTGTTTTATTCCTTTTCTTGCTGAATAATATCTCATTTTACGGACATACCCATATTTTATTCATTCACTTGTCAGCTAATAGACATTTGTGTAACTTCTACTTCTTGGTTATTATGAATAATGCTTCTGTGAACATTCGTGTACAAGATTTTATGTGGACCTATGTTTTCATGTTTCCTGGGTATGTACCTAGGAGTGGAATTGATGGGTCATGTGGTGACTCTGTATAAGCTTTCAAGCTGCCATACTGTTTTCCAGAGTGGCTGCACTAGTTTCCATTGATGTTGAACACCTCACGGGCTTACTGACGATTTGTATATCTTTGGAGAAATGCCTATTCGGTTTCTTTGCCTGATTTTTAATTATTTGTCTTTTTATTACTGAGTTGTAAGTGAATTCTTTAGATAGTCTAGATATAAGTCCTTTATCAGATATATTATTTGCAAATATTTTCTCCCATTTTGTGGGCTGTCTTTTGACTTTCTTGCTTTTTTTTTTTATTGCAGTAAAATACACATAACATAAAATTTAACATTTTTGCGGTTGGGGGCAGTGGTTCACACCTGTAATCCCAGCAATTTAGGAGGCCAGGGTGGGAGTATTACTTGAGCCCAGGAGTTTAAGACCATTCTGGGCAACACAGCAAGAACCTGTCTCTACAAAAAATTTAAAAATTAGCTGGGCATAGTTGCATACCTCTAGTCCCAGGATGAGGTGAGAGAATCACCTGAGCCTAGGAGGTCAGGGCTGCAAGTGAGCCATGATCACACCACTGCAGTCCAGCCTGGTGACAGAATGAGACCTTGGTTAAAAAAAAAAAAAAAGAGGTCGGGCAGGGTGGCTTACGCCTGTAATCCCAGCACTTTGGGGGATCAAGGCAGGCAGATCACCTGAGGCCGGGAGTTTGAGACCAACCTGACCAACATGGAGAAACCCTGTCTCTACTAAAAATACAAAATTTGCCGGGCATGGTGGCACACGCCTATAATCCCAGCTACTCGGGAGGCTGAGGCAGGAGAATCACTTGAACCTGGGAGGCGGAGGTTGCGGTGAGCTGAGATCGTGCCATTGCACTCCAGCCTGGGCAACAAGAGCAAAACTCCATCTCAAAAAAAAAAAAAAAAGAAAGAAAAAATAAAATTTACCATTTTAAAGTATACAGTTCAGTAGCATCAAGTACATTCATAGTGGTATGCAGTCTTTAGCACCATCCATCTCTATAACTTTTTCATCTTCTCAAACTGAAACTCTGTGCTTGTTAAACAATAACTCCCATTTCCGCGTCCCCTCAGCCCCTGGCAACCACCATTCTACTTCCTGTCTCTATGAATTTCACTGCTTTTAATACCTCAGATAAGGGGAATCATACAGTATTTGTCCTTTTGTGGTGATAGTGTTTTGAAGTACAAAAGTTTATTATTTCGATGATGTTCAGTTGATCTACTTTTTCTTTTGTTGCTTGCGTTTTTGGTGTCATTTAATAAGCCATCACCAAATCCAGTGTCATGAAGATTTACCTCTTTGTTTTCTAAGATATCCATTGATTTTGTGTAGAAATCATTATACATTAACAAAAGAAACTGAGCTAGTGCATAAATATTGCCTTAATGTGTTCATGTATTTATTCCCCAATATTCAGCAAGAAATCTAAAACCAAAATATTCTTCAAAGGTCTTAAAATATTTTTTTCTTTTTGCAGTATACGACTGAAGATTTGCTTGATCAAATTCAGGCAAGTGAGGAAGAAATAATGACCCAATTACAAGTTCTAAATGCCTGTGAGATTGGAGGTAGCGTTACTTACTACTATTATAACAATGATGACATTGGCCATCATAAGGGAGAGAAGTTTTTGGACATCTTCACCCTACTGCATATAGTTTATTTAATATTCTTTTGGGTTTAAGGATGGTGTCATTTGGGCGGGGCACAGTGGCTTACGCCTGCAATCCCAGCACTTTGGGAAGCTGAGGCGGGTGGATCACTTGAGGCCAGGAGTTTGAGACCAGCCTGGCCAACGTGGTGAAACCGTGTCTCTATGAAAATACAAAATTAGCTGGGTGTGGTGGTGCATGCCTGTAATTCCAGCTACTTGGGAGGCTGAGGCACGAGAGTTGCTTGAACCTGGGAGGCAAAGGTTGCAGAGAGCTGAGATGGTACCACTGTACTTTAGCTTGGGCATCAGAGTGAAACTCTGTCTAAAAAAAGAAAAGATGGTAATATTTGTCTTTCTTGTTGTGGGATAGAGACTACATGTGATCATCTTTACATGAGGTCAATCTGCTACCAGTGACTTTAATCACACTTTGACTCCTTCCAATTTTTTTGAATTAAATGGTAAAAGAAGAACCATGTTTGATTAAGAAAGGTCCAGGCTGGGTACAGTGGCTCAAACCTGTAATCCCAGCACTTTGGGAGGCCGAGGCTGGTCGATCACAAGGTCAGGAGTTCGAGACCAGCCTGGCCAACATGGTGAAACCCCATCTCTACTAAAAATACAAAAATTAACCAGGTGTGGTGGTGGGTGCCTGTAATCCCAGCTGCTCGGGAGGCTGAGGCAGGAGAATCCCTTGAAACTGGAAGGCGGAGGTTGTAGTGAGTGGAGATCGCATCATTGCCCTCCAGCCTGGGCGAAAGAGTGAAACTCGATCAAATAAATAAATAAAGTCCTTAGACATCAAATAGTCTAATCTTTTATTTTTTATAACTGGTAAGGAAACTAAGGCCTAGGAAGGGCAACTAACTTGTCCAGGGTACATGTGGAGTTAGTGATAGCATATGGCATATAACCCAGGTCCTTGAACTAGCAAAATTAATTTTTTTTTTTTTGGATGGAGTCTCACTCTGTCACGCAGGCTGGAGTAGAGTGGCGTGATCTCGGCTCACTGCAGCCTCCACCTCGTGGGTTCAAGTGGTTCTCATGCCTCAACCTCCTGAGTAGCTGGGGTTACAGGCACGTGCCACAACATCCAACTAATTTTTGTGTTTTTGGTAGAGATGGGGTTTTGCCATGTTGGCCAGGCTGGTCTTGAACCCCTCACCTCAGGTGATCCTCCTGCTTTAGCCTTCCAAAGTGCTGGAATTACAGGTGTGAGCCTTGGTGCCCAGCCCTAAAGCTTTTCTTTTTCTTTTTTTTTTTAAAAAAAAAGGCAGATGAAACTATGCATTTTAATGCAGCCCTCTGCATTATTAACTTGCAGCATGGGGATGGATACAATTTCTGTAGGGGGATGCATAGATTACTTCTCGCTTTCTTCCTCAGTTTTACATCACACAATCCATTTTTTAAATGTTGCCTTTGTGTTTTCAGAGTAAGAATAGAAACATTCTCCCTTAGAAATGGTGGATGCATACTTTTCTTTCTCTGGGGTAGTGGTCCTGCCATCAGTTATAAAATGGCATTTCATGGCCAGGCATAGTGGCTCATGCCTGTAGTCCCAGCCCTTTTGAGGCCGAGGCAAGTGGACCACCTGAGGTCAGGAATTCGAGACCAGCCTGGCCAACATGGCGAAACCCTGTCTAGTAAAAATACAAAATACTTGGCTAGGCATGTTGGCGCATGCCTATAGTCCCAGCTACTCAGGAGGCTAAGGCAGGAGAATCACTTGAACCCGGGAGGTGGAGGTTGCAGTGAGCTGAGATCATGCCACTACACTCCAGCCTGGGCAACAGAGTGAGACTCCATCACAAATAAATAATAAATAAATAAAATGGCATGTCATAATCTCTCACAGGAATAGGAAAGGGATCTTTATGATGCCCAGTCCTTAACTTGGCCCTCATCCACCTTGTACCTCAGAGTCTATCATCTCTTTGGTGAGCTGGACTTCTTTATGAGTATAGAAATGCCTCTGCAAGATAGCTGTGATGAGAGTTATAACCATGGTAGTGCAGCACAGCAGAGATGATCATGAATAGTGAACCTATGACCTTTACCTCATTTGTATGATACTCTAATGAAATGACTGTACCAACTGCAGATTTCCTAATTTCTGTTTAGAACGACAAGATTATTGTGAGATAGTTGAATGTCAAAGCACTGGAGAGAAGGGTGCCATGCTATGTGCCTTTAATATCCCAGCTACTCTGTAGGCTGAGGCAGGAGGATCATTTGAGCACAGGAGTTTAAGACCAGCTTGGGCAAGAGTAAGACCCCATCTCTAAGGAAAAAAAAAAAAAATAAAGAAAGAAAGCACTTGAGAAAAGCCAGTCATATGTAAAGTACTCTTGAAAAACAACTTGATCTCCCTGAAGACACAATTTAAAATGACTGGGAGAAAAGCTTAAAAAGAAGCACTGTTTACAGAAAGTGAATAGGTTTTTTTTTTTTTTTTTTTTTTTTTGAGACAGTCTCACCATTGCCCAGGCTGGAGTGCAGTGGTGTAATCGTGGCTCACTGCAACCTTGGCCTCCCAGGTTCAAGCAATTCTCATACCTCAGCCTCCTGAGCAGCTGGGATTATAGGTGTGTGCCACCGTGCCCAACTAATTTTTTGTATTTTTAGTAGAGATGGGGTTTCACTGTGTTGGCCAGGCTGGTCTCAAACGCCTGTCCTCAGGATCCCAAAGTGCTGGGATTACAGGAGTGAGCCAGCACACCCAGCCTATTGTCTCATTTTTGCAGTGGGCAAGAGTATGCTGTGACTTTATCAATCTATTAGCTAGTTTACACAAAATGTTCTTTGGGCCAGGCACAGTGGCTCATGCCTGTAATCCCAGCATTTTGGGAGGCCGAGGTGGGCTGCTCATGTGAGGTCGAAAGTTCAAGACCAGCCTGGCCAACATGGTAGACCCCTGTTTGTACTAAAAATACAAAAATTAGCCGGGCATGATAGTGCATGCCTGTAGTCCCAGCTACTTCGGAGGTTGAGATGGGAGAATTGCTTGAACTCAGGAGGCGGAGGTTGTAATGAGCTGAGATCACGCTACTGCACTCCAGCTTGGGTGACAGAGTTGAGACCCTGCCTTAAAAAAAAAAAGTTCTTTGGTAAATATAACTTATGCAATTTGTAGGTTATTGGAGGATTCTTGAATTTGATTATGAGATGAAACTTCTGAATCATGTAACTCAGCTTGTGGATTCCGAATCATGGTCTTTTAGCAAAGTTCCTTTGAATACATGCCTTCAGGAACTTGGACCATTGGAGCCAGAGTAAGTATTTTAATTTCTTGTCTACCCAGATTTCCTTAAGGGGAAGGGAGTTCTTTTACAGATTGGAATTAAACCCAGGGCATAAACTACAATAGTTATATTTTGATATCTTTGAGAAATGTTTAAAATTACAACCAAAGAAGATTTGGGAATTTTGGTCACTGGGGTGAATACATGTGCATTATCTTGTTTGTTTTTGGCCATAAAAATATAAAGAAATAGGCCGGGCGCAGTGGCTCATGCCTGTAATTCCAGCACTTTGGAAGGACAAGGTGGGTGGATCACGAGGTCGGGAGATCGAGACTGTCCTGGCCAACATCGTGACACCCAGTCTCTACTAAAAAATACAAAAATCAGCTGGGCGTGCTGGTGCTTGCCTGTAGTCCCAGCTGCTTGGGAGGCCGAGGCAGGAGAATTGCTTGAACTCCAGAAGTGGAGGTTGCAGTGAGCCAAGATCGTACTACTGCACTCTCAAAAAAAAAATAATAATAATAATAAATAAAGTAAGGAAATAATATGTTTGAGCTATTTTATAATAATAAATGTATGCTTACATAATTGATGTTAAAATGTTTAGCATGGGGCCTGGCACATAGTAGCTACTCAGTATATTTTAGTTCCTACTTTAAATAAAATATTATTTGGCAACCAAAATCACTTAGTATTTGAAATATCAAATTTCTTTCTTAATTTTGAGTTGGCAGTGGAGTTAAAATATAGTGCATAAAAATGCTTATAACTTTTCAAATGGGTGTTTTAAATTTTTCAGGGAAATGATAGAACACTGTCTTAAATGTTATGGGAAGAAATATGTAGATGAAGGTAAGATTTGGAAAATATTCTCATTTAACTCTTATATGTTAAAACTGGCATACCTTTCTAAAGCCTGTTGGTGTTAAAAATAAGAACTCTGGCTGGGTGCAGTGGCTCACACCTATAATCCCAGCACTTTGGGAGGCTGAGGTGGGTGGATTACTTGAGTCCAGGATTTCGACACCAGCTTGGAGAACATGATAAAATGCTGTCTCCACAAAAAAATACAAAAATTAGCTGGGTGTGGCAGCACAGGCCTGTAGTTCCAGCTACTCAGGAATCTGAGGTGGGAGGATCACCTGAGCCTGGGAAGGTCGAGGCTACAGTGAGCCTTGATTGTGCCACTGCTCTCTGGCCTGGGCGACAGAGTGAGACCTTCTCAAAAAAAAAAAAAAAAAGGCCGGCACAGTGGTTCACGCCTGTAATCCCAGCACTTTGGAAGGACAAGGTAGGCAGATCACCTGAGGTGTGAGGAGTTCGAGACAAGCCTGGCCAACATGGTGAAAACCCATCTCCAATAAAAATAAAAAAAACATTAACCAGGCGTGGTGGCGCACACCTGTAATCCTAGCTTCTTGGGAGGCTGGGACAGGATAATCACTTGAACCCAGGAGGTGGAGGTTGCAGTGAGCCGAGATCACGCCCAGGCTGGAGTGCATTGGCGTGATAGATAGAGCGAGACTCTATCTCAAAAAAAAAAAAAAAGAAAAAAAGAAAAATGAACTACGGGGTTGTGGAAGTGAGTTTAGGTATATAATTCCTTTCAAGAAACTGCAGTAAAAAAAGGAAATGTTAGTATAGTATTTAATTATAAGATGATAATTTGAAACTATGATACCTTTTCCTTAGGCGAAGTGTATTTTGAGTTGGATGCTGATAAAATATGCAGAGCAACAGCACAAATGCTACTTCAGAATGCGGTGAAATTCAATCTCGCTGAGTTTCAAGAAGTGTGGCAGCAGAGCGTTCCTGAAGGAATGATAACTAGTCTTGATCAGCTTAAGGTAATAGCAATAGACATTTCCACCTTACTTCAACGGTTGATTAATTACTAGGTGAATGATACTTGAGTTGGAGCTGAATTTGCAACCAATTTCTTTTCCTAGACACCCATTAGGAGTGCATGTACATCCAATCCATCACATTGTCCTTAAAACCCAATAAAGTATTGGAGTATACTTAACATATATAAACTACACCTTTAAAATATTTTTAACAATTTTAGTAAGTTGCTCTCACTACAATACAGTTTTAGAACATATCTATCACCTCTGTAAGATCGCTTGGGTCCATTTCCTCTTAATCCCTCTTCCTACTCAGTGTATCTCATTTTGTTCCATTTCTCACTATTTCTAGCACCCCTCTCCTAGTCCAGACTACCTTGATTTTCTGCCTCTAAACAGCAATAGCATCCCTAGGCAAGCCCCTTGCACTTTTACTTTTGCTCCCTTCCAATCCGTTCTCTGTGGTGCTACTAGAATGATCTTTTAAAAATGCCAGTCAGACCAAGTGTGGTGGCTCACGCCTGTAATCCCAGCACTTTGAGAGGCCAAGGCAGGCAGAACACCTGAGGTCAGGAGTTCAAGACCAGCCTGGTCAACACAGCCAAAGCCCGTCTCTACTAAGCATACAAAAATTAGCCAGGTGTGGTGGCGGGCACCTGTAATCCCAGTTACTCGAGAGGCTGAGGCAGGAGAATCCCTTGAACCTGGGAGGCGGGGGCTGCAGTGAGCCGAGTTCATGCCAGTGTGCTCTAGCCTGGGTGACAGTGAGACTCTGTCTCAAAAAAAAAAAAAAAAGTAATAAATAAATAAATGCCAGTCAGATCAGATGAATGTCCTGCTTAAATCACTTTATTTATTTATTTATTTATTTATTTATTTAGTTTTGATACTGAGTCTCATTCTGTCACCCAGGCTGGAGTACAGTGGCTCAATCTCAGCTCACTGCAACACCCGCCTCCTGGGTTCCAGGGATTCTCCTGCCTCAGGCTCCCAAGTAGCTGGGATTACAGGCACCCACCACCACACCCAGCTAATTTTTGTATGTTTGGTAGACAGGGTTTCGCCATGTTGGTCAGGCTGGTCTTGAACTCCTGACCTCAGGAGATTTGCCCACCTTGGCCTCCCAAAGTGCTGGGATTATAGGTGTGAGCCACTGCACCTGGCCTTAAATCAGTTTAATAGTTGCCTGTTGCACTCAGGATTGAAAAAACTCAGAATTCATGTCTTGGCCTATAAAGGCCCTTCAGGATCACCTTCATAGCTTCATTTCTGGCTACTTTCCCTTCTGCTCACTGCATACCAACCCTCTTTCAGGTTTTCAAGATCATCAAGCTCTCACCTACCTTAGGACCTTCAAACAAAGCTTTTTGTTCTAGAATGATACTCTAATTTCATCTAGTCACCTCCTGCTCATCTGAGTCACTTCATCAAGGAGGCCTTCCTTCATTCTCCGCTTGAAGCAAAGGCCTCTGGTTTTACTCTTCGATAGCACGCTATGCTTTCCTTCATGGCACTCTCCCCTTAGCTTGGAAAAATGTTTATGTGGTTCACCACTCTCTACTTTGATGGCATTTTGTTTGCTGTTGCTTGCTAGTATGTAGCATACTGCTTGGCATGTGGCGTATACTCGGTAAATATACCGTTAGTTAAATGTAAAGATTTGCTTGGTATTTATGGAGTTCTATGTCGAGGCACCATGCTAGGTGCTCAGGAGAAAATGTCATACAAGGTGTCATCATGGTGCTTAGCCTGGGGACTCACAATGGGGGATGGACACATATTACATGCATAAATCTGTTCTTACAATGCAGAGTGATCTACGCCACGGGAAAGGCGTGCACACGATGTTATGAGAGCAAAGAAAAGGGGCTTAGCTATCAGACTGGTCAATCACGAGGGACTTTCTGAAGGAACAGACGTTTTAGCTGCTGAGTGGAAAGATGAACTGTTGCTCTCTAGATGGCAGGAAGGCCAGAGGTGGAAATCGGGGACAGCATGGTCAAAGTTGGGGGGCAAATAAAAACTGAGGCACTGTTGTAGGGATGCATGGGCTGGAGTAAAGGATGCTTGTGAGGTAAGGACACTGTGGACTGCACTAAGGAATTTCAATTCTATCTAGAAAGCTCTTTGAGGCCACTGAGTGACATTAGTTAGAGGGGTTACCTCATCAGGAATTCATCAGTTTGGCCTTTTGAAAAGAATACTATGACAGTAAAGAAGATGGACAGATGGAAGGTTGGTTGGACTTGAAAAAGGATTACTGTGCAGGCTGTCAACACATATGTTCCCAACTAGGAGAGTACTGGTCAAAGAGATACGTAATGGGGGAATGGATAGAGGAATCCTGAAGTCTTAACATCTATTATATAGACTTTAGTGACCACGTAGGTGTGGGGTTTGACTAATGGAATCAAAGCTGATGCCTAGGTTTCCTGTTTTCCTAGGATAGTGGAACTAGAGCAGGTTTGGATGATAAACGAGTTCATGTATAGATTTGGATACAGAGGTCTGGGACTCAAAAGAGACATCTGAGCTGAAGAGACAAATATTATAGTCATTAGCAAGTAAGTGGTGGCTTAGGCTACAGGTTTAGATGAGGTTACTCAATAGAGTGACAGTGAAGCAAGTAGAGTGGTTGGGATGGAAGCCTCAGGGAGCTACAACATCAAGTTACTGGGAAAATAAGACTGTGATGTCAGCGATGGAGAGAGATTTAAAGAAGAAGGAGTAATCACCAGTAACAAAGAAAATAGAGGGCTAGGGACTGGACACAGTGGCTCACACCTGTAATCCCAACACTTTGGGAGGCTGAGGAGGGTGGATCACTTGAGGCCAGGAGTTCAGGATCAGCCTGACCTACATGGTGAAACCCTGTCTCTACTAAAAATATAAAAATTAGTTGGATGTGGTGGCCTGTACCTGTAGTCACAGCTACTCAGGAGGTGGAGTCAGGAGACTCTCTTGAACCCAGGAGGCAGAGGTTGCAGTGAGCCAAGACTGCGCCACTGCACTCCAGCCTGGGTGACAGAGCAAGACTCTGTCTCAAAAAGAAAATAGAAGGCTAACACGATGAATCCAAGAAAAGGGCCCACTGGATTTGGCAATGACAGGTTACTGGTGACCTTTAGAACCAGAGCTGTCTTGATAAACTGCTGGTAGTAGAAGCCAGATTGCAGAGGAGGAAAGAAGTCACTGCTTAAGGAGCTCTTTGTATGAAAAAGGCTATTGTAAATCTCTGGATAGTTTAAGTTCCGTGTAGCTGACATTTTGAATATCTTGAGCTAAGCTAAACCTAAAGGTAAAAGAATGAGTCATGTTTAAACATTACAACATTACTTTAACTGCTCTGTTTCTTCTCATTTCTTGTAGGGTTTAGCGCTGGTGGATAGACACTCGAGACCGGAAATCATATCTTTGCTGAAAGTAGATGATTTACCTGAGGATAATCAGGAACGTTTTAATAGCCTTTTCTCTCTAAGGGAGAAGTGGACAGAAGAAGATATTGCTCCATATATTCAGTAAGTAATTTATTAAAGACGGATTTTGAGGGTTGTTCTTTTTACGGTGAGTGGCACAGCATTTTAGATTTATGATTGGAACACAATTTTCTTGAGTATTCCCTGAGGATACTGCTTCCCTAGAAACTCTTAGGCGGTGGCTGTCTTCTCTGTCCTCCACAATTACTGCTTCTGGAGGTGGAATATGTGTTATCTCTGTTCCTCACTATTGCTTCTAAAACCACTTCTTTGCTCTCATTCCTGGAAAACTGTCCCCTTTGAGGGACAAAATACATATCCCACTATGACTCTAAGGCCAACACCCCTCTTTGATCGCTACCTCATGCCTTACTTTGTTTAACATTTTGGGAGGCCAGATTGCAGTAGAACACGTTAGCCCCAAAGTTACTTCTTACAAAATCTTGAGTCCCCTAATGCTTGAAATCAACCAACACTACAACTTTGTCACTGCGTCACACCTCTCAGGTATTCTTTCTTCTCTTTACCCAGCTCGAATCCTGTGGCCAATCTTCTTAGCTCTTACTGTCTACACTTTACTCCTGTGGCCCTCTCTCCCTCTTGCCATATCTGTCTGGCAAAAAGCTAAAAAGATTAAACCCAACTTTCTGCTTACTTTGTGCCTACACATGGCCAGCTAAAACTTGCTGGAGAATACTACACAATGAAGCTGCCTGTCTTGCTTAAGAACCTAGTGGTACTTAGAATGGCCCCTCGCCAGGCATGATTTCCTCATGGAACTTCTCTACCCTTGGAGCGTCTTCTACATCTTCTTTTCCTTTTTCATACCAGCAGTACCCTCTGTTTCCTTTTATGATCTTCTTTGTTTCAGAACATAGAAGCAGTGAGGCCAGAACAACCTTCTTTCCCACTGCCAAATCGGCCAACCTCCTCATGTGTGCACCCACTTCCTTTGCAGTCCTGTGTAGTGTATGAATTTTCCATGCTTCTAAGGCCAGTCCTTCTGCAGTAGGTCCATCTCCTCTGCCTTCTTAAAGACTTGGATCCTCGAGTTACCCCTTTCACCCCTCGTGTTATTAATGTCTCCCTCTTCTGGATCAACCCCACCAGTATACAAAATTCTGTAATATTGCCCATCTTGAAAGACAACGATAGCAACCTATTGGACCCCATGTCCTTTGCTCTCCTTCATAAGAAAATGTCTTTTACAAGTTTCCTATACTCACTCTATGCTTTTCACCTCCCATTCTTTCCTTTACTCAATGACATCTTCTTAATCCAATGACATCTGTCTTTCTACACTCAATGCTTAATCATTTGTCCTTGATTACTTGACTTAGCACTATTTGACAGTGTCTGCTTCCTCCTACTTGAAACACAAGTTTCTCCCCTCTTCCTTGGATGAGAGGGGAGAAAACCATCTCTTTTGTTAATATCTCCCTTTTCTTCTCAATCTTTAAATGTTGGAGTGCTCCAGGTCTATTTTTCGGCCATCTTCTCTTCTGTTTATACTTTTCCTTTGGTGCCCTCATCTAGGCCTGGAAACAAATTTAATGACTTCCTAATTTCATCTTCATACTTGCCCTTTTCCCTGAATTCCAGATTCCTATATCTAGTTGCCTAATTCACCTTTCCAGTTGGATATCCAATAGGAATTTCAAGCTTAACATGTTCATAACAGACTCGTTGCTTCTCCCTCGGCCTTACCCCGCTTCATCATCACAGTTAACAGCACCACTACTAATCCAGTTACTTAAACCAAAGTCTAGAAATCAGCCCTGTTCTTTCCTTCCCCTACCTTCTAGTTCAAACTATGAGCAAACCCTGATGGATCATCTTGTACCTGCCTCTGAATTGCTCTCCCTGTTCTATTTTTGCCCCCTTCCCCTTTTTCCTTCTTATACTGTTTAAATATTCAAGTGATAATATAATGAAACCTGCATATATCTACTGCTCAGCTTCCATAATCATCAACTCATTGGCTCCTTTATTTATTTATTTATTTGAGACGGCGCCTCACTCTGTTGCCCAGGTTGGAGTGCAGTGGTGTGATCTTGGCTCACTGCAACCTCTGCCTCCTGAGTTCAAGCGATTCTCCTGCCTTAGCCTCCCGAGTAGCTGGGACTACTGGCGTGCGCCACTGTACCCGGCCAATTTTTGTGTTTTTAGTAGAGACAGGGTTTCACTATGTTGGCCCGGCTGGTCTCAAACTCCTGACCTCAAGTAATCTGCCCACCTTGGCCTCCTAAAGTGCTGGGATTACAGGCGTGAGCTACCGTGCCCGGTCACCTCCATTATTTAAAACTTAGAGCACATTGCACTTTTCCATTAATTAAAACACTCTTAGTGTTTTAATTATGTAATCTTCCCATTACATGTAGAATTAAGTCACAATTCTTTTTCCCTGTGCTTCAAGGTTCTACATGATCTAGCTGTTGCCCCTTCTCCAGCTCATGTCCTCCTATTCCTCCCTCTCCTCGTTATGTTCCAGTCATAATCTTCTTCTCTTTGAGGTACAGAAGAGGAAACCAAAGTTCAGGAAGCGTTGGTAACTTAGACAAGTTCACACAGGTACCCTGTATCCAGGTTCTCTGACTCTAGGCCCTGCTGTATAGGCCTCACTACTGCTTGTATTTCTAATTTAGAGGCTGTGTGATATAACAGAAATAGCATAGACTTTGAAGTTATACAAACCTGGTGGCAGAATTTGACTCTGTCATTTATTACTTGTCTGAGCCATAGTTCCTCATATCTAACATACCGTGAAATAATACATTACTCCTAGTTTTTGTTTTTTGCTTTTTTGAGACGGAGTCTCACACCGTCGCCCAGGCTGGAGTGTAGTGGCGCGATCTCCGCTCACTGCAACCTCTGCCTCTTGGGTTGAAGCAATTCTCCTGCCCCAGCCTCCCAAGTAGCTGGAATTACAGGCACCCACCACCACGCCCTGCTATTTTTTTTCTCTTTTTAGTAGAGACGGGGTTTCACTATGTTGGACAGGCTGTTCTTGAACTCCTGACCTTGTGATCTGCCCACATCGGCCTCCCAAAGTGCTGGGATTACAGGCATGAGCCACCCACCTAGCCTACTCCTACTTTTATTGTGTGGGTTAAATGAGATAATACATGTAATGTACTTAATTTAATTAAAACTTAGAACCACTCCCCACCCTATCTCTCCCACAAACATCTACACTTATGTTTGTTGAGAAGACAGATTCAGGGGGAGAGAGATAAAATATGTACATAATACTGTATCATAATATGTTGCCTAAAATATTCTTTTTTTTTTTTTTTTATTGTTCCTACAGAGATTTGTGTGGAGAGAAGCAAACCATAGGTGCATTACTCACTAAATATTCTCGTTCTTCGATGCAAAATGGTGTTAAAGTTTATAATTCGAGAAGACCTATTTCTTAAAAGAACAAGTTTTTCCTTCGGGACTCAAGTTGCTTTATAAAGTTGCTGGATACAAGAAAACTTGTACTTTTATATCTGACTTTTAAAAACCTAGTTTTCTAAGGCCTTTTCCTCCTCATGTTAAGCATTTTGAAACTACTGTTGTTATTTCTTAAATGTTATAGGATGTAGCTTTCAAATTATATTTGTACTATGTACACAGTGTAAACAAGGACAAAAGAAAGTATTGTTTCCTATGTTATGTCTGAGCTCTCTGTGATTTATTTAAAGTTTGGCTTTTTATTTTTAAAGGGTCATTTCTTTATTTAGGATTTGATGTTCTAATCATTAATACATTTTAAGTTTTCCAGAGAACTAAATAGTAATAGTTTCATAGAAGATAATTCTTTATTCACTTAAATATCATTTCTCAAGTGAGTGAGTTCCCCTCTACTTTTACCCTTCTACCCAAACTAGAAGCCACTAGGTGCTATCAATTATTTATATTCGTTGTTTACATCCATGAAATTGGCTGAATAATTACTCCTCTGCCTGGCGTAAACATGCACTTTGGGGAAAAAATGGGTTTATAATCCCATAATGAATACTGGCACAGGCAGTGCTCACTTGAAAACTTCAAGTAATTTCTAGTTGGTTTTGGAATGCTTGCTAAAGTTCCTTTATAGCTTTATTTTCCTGATTTGTTTTGGTTTAGATCAAAGTTCAAATTAATTTTAACTTAGCTAATGAACTGGTCACCAGGACAGTTGGAGGGGGTACAGGCTAAGGTTAAATGGTCTAAGTTTCAAAAATGTTAATGGATAATTCATAATTAATTAAACAAGGTTTAACTGTTACTGAAGTTTACAAGTTTTTATTGTCACGAACATGAAATACACGATGGCTTTGAAATGTCTTTCAATAAATGTTTCTGCATTTATATGGATTATATGATATATATACATACACAATCTACATATCGATGTGTAGTCTATTTATTTATTTTGAGACGGAGTCTCGCTTTGTCGCCCAGGCTGGAGTGCAGTGGCATGATCTCAGCTCACTGCAAACTCAGCTTCCCGAGTTCAGGTGATTCTGATGCCTCACCCTCCCGAGTGGCTGGGAATACAGGCGCATGCCACGAGGCAGGGCTAATTTGTGTATTTTTAGTAGAGACGGGTTTTCACCATGTTGGCCAGGCTGGTCTCGAACTCCTGACCTCAAGTGATACGCCTGCCTCGGCTTCCCAAAGTGCTAGGATTACAGGCGTGAACCACCACGCCTGGCCTCTGGTCTATATTTTATTCTTTTTCTTTTCTTTCTTTTTTTTTTTTTTTTCCTGAGACAGTCTCGGCTCTGTCGCCCAGGCTGGAGTGCAGTGGAACGATCTCGGCTCACTGCAACTTACGTCTCCCGGGTTCAAGCAATTCTCCTGCCTCAGCCTCCCAAGTAGCTGGGATTACAGGCGTGCACCACGCCCAGCTAATTTTGTATAATTTTTAGTAAAGACGGGGTTTCACCATGTTGGTCAGGCTGGTCTTGAACTCCTGACCTCAAATGATCGGCCCGCCTCGGCCCCCCAAAGTGTTGGGATTACAGGAGTGAGTCACTGCGCCTGGCCTTGTAATCTATATTTTAAAATAAATACTAAGGCAGCAGTGCCTAGTGAGAGCTCTGGAGTGCTGGAGTTTTGACATTTAGACTACCTGCAGTCTAATCACATATTTTAGAGCTTAAATCACCGGACCCAGTGTGTCTGTTGACACAGCAAGCCAGAGGCACGCACCTTCTCCTGATTTAGGGAGACTTCCCACCACCCCACCACGCCCGGTTACTAGCACCCTGCCCCAGCCTATTTATACCTGGCTCTTCGCAAACTTTGTCCTCCATTCTTCTTAATATGCTTGTACTAGAAAACTACCTTCCCTCCTTTTGTTGCTGCTGTTCTCGCTTCATCCACCAAATAGTTTCTTCGCTTTCCTAAATTTTAACAATTTCTTACGGTAACGCACAGGCGAAAATCGCAAGCCCTGCCCATTGACAAGACTTCCTAGTTCTACCCCCGCCGCCGTTCCACTTCCGCTGACGTCGGAGGTCAGAGGTTTCAGGCAAGATGTCGGCCGCTGGTCGCTTTGGGCATTTGCGGAGAGATGCATCTCTGTGACAGAAGCTTGTCGACGGCGGCTTCTAGGAGCTAGTCGAAGGATCAAGGTTGAGACGGGCAGCACCCTTCAGTTCGCTCCCCTGGGGACCGGCTGGCTGCGAGACGTGACTTTTGGGGACCGCAGGGGAGCGGGGAGTGTGAGGTGCCAAAGACCAGTAATGCCCTGAATCCCACCGGGAAGCCGGGAAGCCAAGCTCCGCGGGACCACTTCATGCCGCTGACTGGTGTAGAGCCCGCCAGAATGAACAGGAAGAAAGGAGACAAGGGCTTTGAAAGCCCAAGGCCATATAAATTATAAGTATTTTTTCATTTCCCTTCCTTCCTTTTGGTTTTGTTGCCATTAATTACATTTTGTGATTGCTTGAAATTGACTTGGTGGGCCTGGGAAACTAGCATTTACTAGTTGGATGGAAATGGTGTTTGTAAGGTAAAAATGTTTTGAATGACTGTTATTCAGCAAATTTAATTCCCGTTGCAGGTTACTTAAGTTTTTTTCTAAGTACTAGATTTTATTTCTGTAAAATCTGTTTTCGTGACTGTTGCTAGATTTTAAAAAATCGTCCCAATTGGTAGAAGTTTTTTTTTTTTTTTAAATTTTTTATTTTTTTAGATGGAGTCTCTCTCTGTCGCCCAGGCTGGAGTGCAGCGACACGATCTCGGCTCACTGCAGCCACCACCTCCTGGGCTCAAGCTTTTCTACTAGCTCAGCCTCCTGAGTAGCCGGGATTACAGGCATGTGCCACGATGCCCGGCTAACTTTTGTATTTTCAGTAGAGACTGGGTTTCACTCTGTTGGCCAGGCTGGGCTCGAACTCCTGACCTCGTGATCTGCTTGCCTTGGCCTCCCAAAGTGCTGGGATTACAGGCGTGTGAGCCACAGCACCAGGCCCCAATTTGTAGAGTTTTAAAATGAAATATTGACATGCAAGTTTGAATTACTTAGAACATAGTCCCAATTTATACTTGGATAGAATTATACTTTAATAATAAAAATTATTCCTTATTTTCTTTTTATATTTATTAATATACAACCCATCAGGTCGTCTGCATCAACAACATAAATTTCCAGAGAAAATCTGTTGTGGTAAGTTTATTCTCAACAATTATAAACAGTAACAAGTCCACTATAAAGAGTAACAATCCACCCCTCACAGTACTTAGAAAGTTTATAGTCTTCCAGATAATTGTTTCAAGAATAGGTAAGAATTAAAATTAGGGTCTGTATGATTACAAGTTCCATGGTCCTTCTACTAATACCTATTGCCTCCCAAATTCTCCCTTTCCTTTTTTTCCAATTTCCTAATTAAAATTTTATTACTCTTTATCTGGTATATAATGTGAAAGCCTGTATAGCCAAGCATTTTATAATTGTGCATGAAACAAGTATAAGACCATAGCGACATTTCTTCTATGAAAAAGATTAAGATTAATACACTCACTGACTTGACTTCTAAGAGGCCACTTTTGCTTCTTGACTAGGTGATGTTGCTTTGTAATGAAGTTTTAGACAGAGAATTTGAGATCTAGAAACCCTCTACCTCCCCCCACCCCCCGACACAATTTAGATGTATGAATTGCTGATATAATCAATTTTAGGAAAAAGCTTGAACACTCAAGTTTTTTGTTTGTTTGTTTGAGACAGAGTCTCGCTCTGTCACCCAGGCTGGAGTGCAGTGCTGTGATCTTGGCTTACTGCAACCTCCACCTCCTGGGTTCAAGTAGTTCTCCTACCTCAGCCTCCCAAGTAGCTTGAATTACAGGTGTGCACGACCACGCCTGACTTATTTTTTTATTTTTAGTGGAGTCAGAGTTTCTCCATGTTGGCCAAGCTGGTCTCGAACTCCTGACCTCAAGTGATTCACCTGCCTCTGCCTCCCAAAATGCTGGGATTACAGGCATGAACCACTGCACCTGGCTGAAAACTCAAGTATTTATTTAATTTACTTTCTTAGGGCTACCTTTATTACATAGACTAAAATGTTAATGAGAGCTGGTTTTCCTTGAGTGATGGTATCAACTTCTCTGTCAGATTTGTTACCCATGTATGTACATATTTACTTAGGATAAGCTGAATAGATAGAAAAATGTCACTTTTCATAAGAGTCATAGAATCTTAGATTTGTAATGTTCCTAAAAGGTTTATTAAATCTAGTCTCCTCATTTATGGAATTTCTCATGCAGTCTTCCCTAAGTTATGTACCTTGTATCTTATAGTAGGATACTTGAGTTGTATTATGTTGTATGAATTGGGTAGGAAACACAAGGGAATTAGGGAGTCTAGTTCAGAGGTTACTGCAGTAATCTAGGGGAGAAATGGTGAAGTCCTAAATGAAGATAGCCTTTGTGAAAATGGAATTGAAATAGAGTTGACATGATTGAATTAGTGAACATATATTTAGCCATTAATATATGTAAGGTATCTTCTAAGGTTTATATGTATTAACTCAATCTTCATAATTACCTTATGAGGTAGATAATATTTTAATCCTCATATTAGGATTAAGGCATAATTGAGGCAGCTAAAAGAATGGAGGTTAAGTAACTTTCTTAAGGGCATAAAGTTGGCAAATGATAAGAGTTCGATGCACTTTCTTTACATCTGTCATTCCCCCTTCCACCTGTGTTGTCCCACAGGAATCAATAGACAGAAGTTGCACATGACTTTTTCAGGACTGCTATAAAGGGGTTGTGGATGACTTTCCCACTGGAAACTTTGGTTGGATGTTGTGTGGGTTAGGATCTTGGCAGGAAGTAAATGGCATATATATATATATATATATATGCTAATTGAGGGAAATGAATGGACTATTTAAAACAGAGTTAACAGAAACCAACATGAGGTGGAGGAACCCTCTGAGCTATTAACAGTGAGGAACAGTTGCCACTTCCAGGCCTGAAACAACAAAGGGAAGGGGAAGTTACTAGAACCTACTGTAGCCATGGAAAGAGTTACCTTGTAGGAACTGTGTCTTTTAATAGAAGAATGAAGCTACTGCTTACCTGCAGCCTGGCAGAAAGGAATCTGGGGTAATTTATATAAACTTGCTTTCCTTCTGCTTTCCAGTTTCCTTTTTGTGGAAACTGTTGGACCAACCCATCTAGAAGGGTAGAGCCCAGTTAATGAAACTCCTAGGGTATTGAGTAGCGTAGAGAGCAGATCAGGAGGGGCAAAAGGAGAATAATCAGAACAGTCTATCTTTTTAACCCCAACACATTCACTATTGTCTTTGGTTGAGATGAAAAGCTAATGCTCCTAACATGGGGAACTTACAAAGTTCTATGAGCCACTGAAAGAGTTGGCAGTGGCTGACTACTTATTTTTTAAGTGAATTGTTACCTGAACACAGCCATCCCCATTTAGTTATATATTGACTATGGAGGTTTTGGAGCTACACTGGCAGAGGTGAGTAGCTGAGACAGACTGTATGACCCACAAAGCCTAAAATATTTCTATCTGGCCCTTTAAGAGAGAGTTTGCTAACGCCTGAGCTATTCTGTTAGTGTGAGAGATGACAGTTCAGCCCTGTTCCCACCTAAAATATTAGTCACCTCTAGCGTCTTTTATGCAAGATAGTGGAAAGAAAAGTGGTTGAAAGAAATAGTATAAAACTAAATTGTAACAGTCCCTGCTTCCCTTAGCTGGTAGCATGGCTGAAGTTGATATACACTGCTTTATTTCTCCACTCCTTTGGTGTTTCCTTTTCCTTCTGCTGACATTTCTGTTGGGATGACCTAGACCCTTGTTTCTTTAGGACATTCAGTGCTGTTCATGTCTTTATTGGGTTGTTGCAGTTTCTGTTGCCTAGGACTGTTAGGGGGGATCTGAGAGGCATCTCAGGAAATCCCCTAGATTTCAGATGTGATTCTTGTCCGTATTGTATAGCAAAGCTTTAATTTTCTCTTTGATAGTTGAAATGATTCATTCCAGCCAGAAGAGGACCCCCTTCGCTGCTTTTTGGTTCTTTGGGATGAGGAGCTCAAGGTGGTCAAGAGGTAACCTCAACTTCCAATGGAATGGAATCATGAGTATATGCCCTGCTGGATGCATTCTTTACTTGGGCACTAGGACCTCTCAACACACTGAACCCAGGGTCAGAGACAGGAGGCAAAAATTCCTTCCATGGCTGGGCATGGTGGCTCACACCTATAATCCCAGCACTTTGGGAGACTGAGGTGGGTGGATCACCTGAGGTCAGGAGTTCGAGACCAGTCTGACCAACATGGTGAAACCCCATCTCTACTAAAAATACAAAAAATTAGCTGAGCATGGTGGCGGGCACCTGTAATCCCAGCTACTTGGGAGGCTGAGGCAGGAGAATCACTTGAACACGGGAGGCAGAGGTTGCAGTGAGCCAAGATTGTGCCACTGCACTCCAGCCTGGGCAACAAGACAAAACTCTGTCCCAAAAAAAAAAAACCAGAAAAATTCCTTCCATGGCCTTTTTGGTATAATAGTGAGAGTAGTCACTCCAACTTTCAACCCTTGGTTCTCAGTTCTGTTTTGGCTAGGAGAGATAATCCTATATATTGTCTACTAATTTAAGGCAGCATCCCGTGGGAGGTTTCTCAGTTGTTACTGTAACTGAGCCTTCAGCAATTGATCATGCCATCTACTTCTGTGTGATAGAGTACAAGATAAAATGCATAAGTTTAAACAAATGGTTACTCTGTGTATGGAAGGGAAGGGCAGCAGGTTTGAGAGGAAAGATTCATAGGTCAGATTAGAAAATGTTACATTTCATGCACTGTGGGGTTATTGAGATGAATAGTGGGTAGTTGGCTACATGTCTGTGCAGATAAAGGATGGTGAGATATTTGGGAGCCTTCGATATACAATTGTTCATAAAGGGTGTGGAAAAGCTCACTTAGAGTATCTAGCAGGAAGTGAGCATCAGGGAGAAATATCTGAAGAATATGATATTTGAGAAAACTGACACTTGGCCTGTAGAAACCAGCGAAAACCTTTTTTTTGAGACAGACTGTCGCCTAGGCTGGAGTACAGTGGTACAGTCATAGCTCACTGCAGCCTCAACCTCGCTGGCCTCAGGTGCTTATCCTACCTCAGCCTCCTGACTAGCTGGGACCACAGGCACATACCACCAGCCTGGCTAATTTTTGTATTTTTTTGTAGAGATGGAGTTTTGCCATTTTGCGTAGGCTGGTCTCAAACTTCTGGGCTCAAGCGATCCACCCTACTTCGGCTTTCCAAAGTGCTGGGATTACAGGTGTGAGCCACTGCACCTGGCTGAAAAACATATTTTAAGAAGGAGGAGGCTGGGCGTGGTGGCTCACGCCTGTAATCCCAGCACTTTGGGAGGCTGAGGCTGGTGGATCATGAGGTCAGGAGTTTGAAACCAGACTGGCCAACATGGTGAAACCCTGCCTCTACTAAAAATACAAAAAAATTAGCTGAGTGTGGTGGCAGACGCCTGTAATCCCAGCTACTTGGGAGGCTGAGGCAGGAGAGTCACTTGAACCCAGGAGGTAGAGGTTCCAGTGAGCCGAAATTGCACCACTGCACTCCAGCCTGGGCAACAAGAGTGAAGCTCCATCTCAAAAAAAAAAAAAAAAAGAAATGTAATGGTTATTAATTTTAAATGTAAACGTAAATATAAACTTGAAAACTGAAAGTAATTCTTGGTCATTAGTGACCACAGCAAGGGTAATGTGTTAGTCCATTTTCACGCTGCTAATAAAGACATACCTGAAACTGGGCAATTTACAAAGGAAAGCAGTTTAATGGAGAACTCATAGTTCCATGTGGCTGGGGACGCCTCATAATCATGGCAGAAGGCAAGGAGTAGCAAGTCACCTCTTACATGGATGGCAGCAGGCAAAAAGAGAGCTTGTGCAGAAAAACTCCCTTTTTGGTTGTTGTTTTTTGTTTGTTTTTTAATTATACTTTTAAGTTCTGGGTTATATGTGCAGAACGTGCAGTTTTGCTACATAGGTATACACGTGCCCTAGTAGTTAGCTGCACCCATAAACTTGTCACCTACGTTAGGTATTTTTTCTAATGTTATCCCTCCTCTAGTCACCCACCCCCCAACAGGCCCTGGTGTTTGATGTTCCCCTCCCTGTGTCCATGTGTTATCATTATTCAATTCCCACTTATGAGTGAGAACGTGCGGTATTTGGAAAAACTCCTGTTTTTAAAACCGTCAGATTGCCAGGTGCAGTGGCTCACACCTGTAATCCCAGTGCTTTGGGAGGCTGAGATGGGCGGATCACCTGAGGTCAGGAGTTCAAGACCAGCTTGGCCAACGTGGTGAAACCCCATCTCTACAAAAATACAAAAATTAGCCGGGCCTGATGGTGGGTGCCTGTAATCCCAGCTGCTTGGGAGGCTGAGATGGGAGAATCTCTTGAACCTGGGAGGCGGAGGTTACAGTGAGCCAAGATCGTGCCATTGTACTCCAGCCTGGGTGACAGAGCGAGACTTTGTCTCAACAGCAAACAAACAAACCGTCAGATCTCGTGAGACTTACTATCATGAGAACAGCGCAGGAAAGACTTACCCCCATGATTCATTTACCTCCCACTGGGTCCCTCACACAACACATGGGAATTCAAGATGAGATTTGGGGTGGGGACACAGCCAAATTGTATCATTGTGCCCCTGGACCCTCCCAAATCTTACGTCCTCACATTTCAAAACCAATCATTCCTTCCCAAAGTCCCCCAAAATCTTAACTCATTTTAGCATTAACTCAAAAGTCCACAGTCCAAAGTCTCATCCAAGACAAGGCAAGTCCCTTCCGCCTATGACCCTGTAAAATCAAAAGCAAGTTAGTTACTTCCTAGATACAATGAGAGTACAGGCAGTGGGTAACTACAGCCATTCCAAATGGCAGAAATTAGCCAAAACAAAGGGGCTACAGGCCCCATGCAAGTCTGAAATCCAGCAGGGCAGTCAAATCTTAAAGCTCCAAAATGATCTCTGTTGACTCCATGTCACATCCAGGTCATGCTGATGTAAGAGGTAGGTTCCCATAGTTTTGGGCAGCTCTGCCCCTGTGACTTTGCAGGTTGCAGCCTCCTGGCTCCCTTGACTGGATGTCGTTGAGTGTCTGCAGGTTTTCCAGGTGCATGGTGCATGTTGTCAGTGGACCATTCTGGGGTCTGGAGGATGGTGGCCGTCTTCTCACAGCTCCACTAGATGGTGCCTCAGTAGGGACCCTGTGGGGGCTCTGACACCACATATCTCTTCTGCACTGGCCTAGGAGAGGTTCTCCGTGAGGATCCTTCCCCTACAGCAAATTTCTGCCTGGGCATCCAGGCGTTTCCGTACATCTTCTGAAATCTAGATGGAGGTTCCCAAACCTCAATTCTTGACTTCCATGCACTCACAGGCTCACCACCACATGGAAGCTGCCAAGACTTGAGGCTTGCACCCTCTGAAACTACGGCTCAAGCTCTAAGTTGGCCCCTTTCAGCCCTGACTGGAGTGGCTAGGATGCAGGGCACCAAGTCCCTAGGCTGCACACAGTGTGGGGACCCCGGGCCTGGCCCACAAAACCACTTTTTCCTCCTAGGCCTCCTGGTCTATGATGGGAGGGGCTGTGTGAAGACCTCTGACGTGCCCTGGTCATTTTCCTCATTTTCTTGGTGATTAACATTTAGCTCCCAATTACTTATGCAAATTTCTATAGCCGGCTTGGATTTCTCCTCAGAAAATGGGATTTTCTTTTTTTTTTTTTTTTTTTTGAGACGGAGTCTCGCTTTGTTCCCCAGGCTGGAGTGCAGTGGCTCGATCTCAGCTCGCTGCATCCTCTGCCTCCCGGGTTCAAGCAATTCTCTATCTCAGCCTCCTGAGTAGCTGGGATTACAGGTGCCCACCACCACGCCCAGCTAATTTTTTGTGTTTTTAGTAGAGATGGGGTTTCATCATCTTGGCCAGGCTGGTCTTGAGCTCCTGACCTCGTGATCCACCTGCCTTGGCCTCCAAATGTCCTGGGATTACAGGTGTGGGCCACCATCCTCAGTCGGGATTTTCTTTTCTGTCATTGTCAGGCTGGAAATTTTCCACACTTTTATGCTGTACTTTCATTGTAAAATGGAATGCCTTTAACAGTACCCAAGTCACCTCTTGAATGCTTTGCTGCTTAGACATTCTACCAGATACCCTAAATCATCTTTTGTAAGTTCAAAGTTCCACAGATCTCTAGGGCAGGGCAAAGTGCTGCCAGTCTCTATGCTAAAAATAACAAGAGTCACCTTTGCTTTAGTTCCCAACAAGTTCCTCATCTCCATCTGAGACCACCTCAGCCTGGACCTTATTGTCCATATCACTATCAGCATTTTGGTCAAAGCCATTCAACAAGTCTGTAGGAAGTTCCAAACTTTGCTGTATTTTCTTGTCTTCTTCTGAGCCCTCCAAACTGTTCCAGCCTCTGCCTGTTACCCAGTTCCAAAGTTGCTTCCACATTTTCAGGTAACTTTTTAGCAACACCCCACTCTACTGGTAGTAGTTTACTGTATTGGTTCATTTTCATGCTGCTGGTAAAGACGTACCTCAGACTGGGCAGTTTACAAAGGAAATAGGTTTAATGGAGATCTTACAGTTCCATGTGGCTGGGGAAGCCTCACAATCATGGCAGAAGGCAAGGAGGAGCAAGTCATCTCTTACATGGATGGCGGCAGGCAAAAAGAGCTTGTGTAGAAAAATTCCCGTTTTTCAAACCGTCAGATTTCATGAGATTTATTCACTTTACGAGAACAGCACGGAAAGACTGACCCTCATGATTCAGTTACCCCCCACCATGTCTCACCCACAACACATGAGAATTCAAGGTGAGATTTGGGTGGGGACACAGCCAGACCATATCAGGTAACTTCAGTGGAATGATGACTGCGTAAGTCATATTGTACTGAATGGAAGAGAGAGTTGGAACAGTGAACACATTCTATTTTTTCAAGAATTTCTCTTTTGAAGGTATGAGAGAAAGATGGCAAAACATTCATTTCAGGGTAGCATAGATCTAAAGACTTTTAAAACCTTGAGTCTTGAACATATTTATAGGCATAGGAAAAACATTCTACAGAAAGGAAAGATTGTAATTATAGGAGAGAGACAAACTGATATTTCTGAGGGTACTGTGGGGAGTGGGTGCTGAAGGACCTTTGGATATATCATTCTTAAACAGAAGGGAAAGATGGATACATGAAACAGAGGGGCAAGATAATTGGTAGTTGGCAGAGGAGCGGTTGAATTTAAGGATTTAGGGTGAAGGGAGTGCCAAGAAGATTGTGGTGAGAAACTGGAAGAAGTCAAGGACAGGAGGATTTCAGGCAGTTGAACAGGAGGACTGGTAGAGAAGTAATGAGAAGGGTGAGGAGAGGCATTGTGGACATTTGAGTTCGTAATGTCAGCATCAGAGCAGTTCTAAGCAGTGATGAAGTGCTTTTCAGAGTGTGATCTTGATTCTGCCTGGATGGAAGTGAAGATTGTAGGAATTGAGGTCAGGGAACTTTGAGGCAGTTTTATTGGTTGGATCAGACACATCTATATTCAAGTCACTTAGAATGATGGGAGACGTGTGTTACAAAAGAAGAGTATATGACCGGGTGCAGTATTTATACCTGTAATCCCAGTGCTCTGAGAGGCCGAGATAGGAGGGTCCTTGAGGCCAGAAGTTCTAGACCAGCTTGGGCAACATGATAAAACCCATCTCTAGAGAAAAAAATTTTTAATTAACCAGAAGTAGCATGCCTGTAGTCCCCAGCTATTCTGGAGGCTGAGGTGAGAGGATCACTCGAGCCTGGGAGGTTGAGGCTGCAGTGTGCCATGATTGCTACACCGCACTCCAGCCTGGGTGACAGAACAAGACCCTGTCTCTGAAAAGAAAAAAAAAAAGCAAGAGTATGAGCCTTCAGCAAATGTTGGGGAATTTCATAGACATTAGTGAAGAAGCACAGAGGATAGTGTACCTGTATAGCATGAACACAAAGGATAAACAGAAAAGAATAACAAAAGCATTTATTAAGCATGTACTAGATGCCAGCTATAATTTTAAGTGTTTTCCATGTAGTAAGTTTTTCAGTTGTCTTTGTTTTTGTTTTGTTTTGTTTCTGAAATGTGATCTTGCTCTGTTACCCGTGTCGCAATCACGACTCGCCGCAGCCTCAACCTCCCAGGCTCAAGCAATCCTTCCACCTCAGCCTCCCCAGTAGCTGGAACTGCAGCCACCATGCCTGGCTAATTTTTTAGTAGTTTGTAGAGATAGGGTCTTGCTATATTGACCAGGCTGGTTCTGAACTCCTGGACTCAAGCAGTCCTCCTGCCTCAGCCTCCCAAAGTGCTAGGATTACAGGAGTGAGCCCATGCCTGGCTGTTCGGTTGTCATAACAACACTAATAGGCCAGTAATGTCATTATTTTTTATGAAGAAACTGAGGCACAGTGAGCTGGAGTCACTAGCCCAAGATCATACAGTTACTAAGTGGTAGAGCTAGGATTTCTATACAGGGAGTCTACCTCCAAAACACCTGCTTTTAACGGTGACACCACACTGTCCTTAACCTTATAGTGTACGTTAAATAAAATCCTATAAATGGCCTGGAAGTAGTTTTGGAAACTAGGAGAATGCTTATTTTCCACTACCCTCATTTATAGTGAGTGGGAGAGTAAGTAACTTCTTGTCTAGGAGGATTCAGGAGCCATTTCATTTAAGGCAAGAGGGTAGAGAGGGAGTTTTAGAAAAGGTTGAAAGGCACGAGGGGAATGTTTAAAATGGAATGTGGGCTTCAGGAGGATAGTTATCTGTGAAGTGGTGGGGAGAGAGCAAGAAGCAAGGAGTGAGAGGCTAGACTACCTGAGGGGCTTGCAGTTACGCCAGTGGCTAAGGGCAGCAGAGATTGAAGACTTGTAGAGGTTAATGGGTCTGAATGTTTCGGGCAGGTGTAGGTTAGAGCTCTAGGCGGTGGCAGAGGCCTGATGGTGCAAGGAGACTGGGCTTTTCCTATCTTCCTGAATTACATTTCAGCATTCTATTATTGTTACCAGAGTTTAGAAAGCCAGATGCTGTTCTTATGTCTCACCCAAGTAGCAATTGACAGTACTTTCTTTAATCTTTTGTTTTGTAGTTGTCTTGGTTCTAATTCTTACCTTTCAGCTGATCCAAGCTCTTCTAAATTTAGAATGGTGATTGGATGACAGATTCTAATTAAAAGGAATTCTGGTCATCCTTCCTACAGCTGTTCATAGTTTGCACCTTCAAACACAGAATCTTCATCAATTGTATTTTGGACTTTGCTCTTGTGTTCTCTGTGTTTCTAACTCACAGATACGTGCAGATTGTTCTGATTTAAGAGTGTGTGGCTCTCCTCTTACTTGGGAATTGAGAACAAAGGGGCTACAGAATCTCTAGGCTTTCTTGAGCAGTTGGGGCTAAATGTTACCTAAAAACAACTCTTGCATATTATTTAAAACCCTTGTACCCAGAGGCATTATGGCATAGTGGGATTTGTTTGGAATTATTTAGTTGTGTTTGAATCTCTATTCCCTACTTATTACTGACCTAATTTTTTTGCCTTTGTTATCTTATCTGTAAAAAGTTAACTTTTTAAAATACTTCACAGTAATATTTGTAGCTTCTTTGTAAAAAGTATAAAGTAGTCTCTTAGAGTTGGTATTACGATTAGAGTGAACATAGGAAAGTATCTAGTGTAATGTCTGGTACATGGTAGCGGCCATTATAATCTAGTCCTCTATGGTTGCTATCTGAATTTTCTCTTAAATATTTCTGTTATAGCCTCTGAAATTTTTCTGTTCACTTTGGAGCCCCTGAAATACTGCAGTTTCATGCCCTCCCTTGTTTTATGTTTGAGTATATCAGTTTTCAACCCAGGATATTAAAATCAATGAACATATATTCCGTGTTTCATCTGTTCGTCTTTCGCATTGATTCAATACAAGAGGGTGGTGAACAGTCTGTATTTAACTGTTTTTCATGTGTTGGATAAGAGACATTGCTAACATACAGCTAACATGGTAGAACTACATACAGCCTCTGACAGCTAACATGGTCGAACTACATACGGCCTCTGGACGTCTTGATAGGAAGTGATCGAACACTGTGACGTATCTGCCGCTCCTGGATATAGCAGCAGATTTTTCCTACTTGCCTTGGTATCTTTTGTAGCTCTTGCCATTTTACGTGTCCTAATTTACTCATGAGCAGAAACTCATACTTGTTGCTTTCAGTGGTATCATTTTTTACCCCTTTTTTTCTGACATGTTCTTTCACTCATCAACCTTCTGGTTTTGATTCTCTTTCTGCTCTGTCATTTTTTTTTTTCTTCCCTTTTTAGATCCTAGTCTGTTTAAAAATTCTGGTTTTTGAGAGTAGCAAGCCCTTTTTTCTGACTGCCTAATTTTCACTAATCGTGAATATGAACCACTAGGATGATAAAGTATACATAATTCACACCCATTCAGTCACTAGGACAATCATGTTTGAAAGTAAGATACTTGCAGAGCATACATATGTATGTAGCTATTTGGGATTTTGTGTCTGGAGTGTAATATGTGTGTAAGTGGTAAAAATAAAAGAAATATATTCTGAAACATACCAGTCTTTGTAATGAAGTTGTTATTCTCTTATCTTTGCAGGGATTTGTGGAACTGACTGTATTTCCCACAGTTGCAAACTTGAATAGAATCAAGTTGAACAGTAAACAGTGTAGAATATACCGAGTAAGGATCAATGATTTAGAGGCTGCTTTTATTTATAATGACCCAACCTTGGAAGTTTGTCACAGTGAATCAAAACAGTAAGTTATGCACTTTAAAAGTCATTATTTTTAACAGTTTTGAAAAAATGTTTTTAACGATCGGATTAGTTTTTCTCGAAGTATTTTTTTTTTTTTTAAGATTGTTATTAGGCTTTGAATCCCAATCTTTTTGATCTGTTTTACCACATTTGGTTCAAGTGATTTTGCTAGCTGTGCCCAACGTAGTTACTAAGTTTCCCTTCTGCATGTTAAAACTTTAAGGAAGTGTTATCTGGGAACTGTAATTAGATTTTCCTAGTGTTTTTTTTTTTTTTTTTTTTTTTTTTACTTTTACTGTTTTTCTTAGCTATTTACTTCATAAATATTGAAAGTAATTTTCAGTGGGTTAGATGGTCACTGTAATCTGTAGACCAGAGGCTACTTCAAAATATTCTGTGAAATATTCTATTGAAAAGTTTTAGAAAGTAGCTAATGAAATTGACTGCCTTAAACTATCTTATATTAGGTCTAAAGTAGCTTATTTCTTCACTTTAAATAAATACTACATCTATTGAGGCTACTTCTAGTTTTTATCATTAAACATGTATTGCTGTTATCAGTTTTATGTTCTACTTTTTGTATTTCATAGTTTGTTTCCATTTTCTGTGTGTTTGTGCGCTTCATTTTTTGTCATCTTTATGGTTAAATAATACTCCATTTGCTCAGTGTACTATATTTGTATAATTATTCTCCAGTTGTTTGGCATTTTGCAGTCGTAAGTGGTGAGTGAGTGTTTTGGCACATACAAATTTTTTCCCTTTGATTATTTTACTTGTCATTTCTAATGGCTCTTTTCAGTATTTTACCTGATTGTGCCCTAGTATTTAAATTTATGCTAATTTAAATACTATCAATACATGTGAGGACACTTACTTTTTCAAAGCTTTGATAACATTGGGTTATGTTATTTCTGTGATTCCTTGTGTTTAGGGGTAGGATGCCAAAACTTTATCATAAACTTTTTAGTCGAGATGGTGTTTTAACTAGTCTAGATGTATAATGCCTTAAGGCAGCAGTTCTTAAATTGTGATTCCCAGACAAGCATCAACTGGAACTTGTTCTCAAACAATACCCTAGACCTGAATCAGAAATTGTGGATAGGCTCCTACAGTTTGTGTTTTAACAAGCTTGCCAGGTGATTCTGATACAGACCGAAGCTTGAGAACCACTGCCATAAGGAATTGCAAAGGTTTACAAGGGCGGCTTGTTTTTAGACGTATTTATGGTCCCAATAATCATTGGTTTAAAATCTTTCACATTTAGAGAGGAGATACACAAATGGGATTGGAAAAATTCAGGGAATCCCTGATTTACTCCTGTAACTTTCCATTTCACAAAGGTGAGTTGTTGAAATTACATTGCTTTTAAAGCCACATTTGTAGAACTGACATAAAAAGACTTATTACAAAATTATCTGCATCCCTTCCCCCCCAGAAAACAAAAACAAAAACTTCTGCCTTTGAGGAGGTTAGTATACACCACTAATAAGTGGAAAGATCACCTGACGAAGAGCAGATAGAGGACCCATTACCTTGCCAGAAGGCCAAAATATCCAACCTCTCCAGCCTAGAACTCTGCATTTGATAATAGGGCAAGGTGCCTGTTTGTCGGTCACAAAACACAGTGTCTATACATCTTTCTTACTAATAATTTGTTGTTGCTGCCCAGGTCTCAAGATAATCTGTTAAGTGTAATGACAGGACTCTTGGTCTGTTAAGGAAGCAAGCTTTACTTTGCTCTTTTTATTTTGATGATATTCCCTAAACATTTTCCCTAAAATTTTTCTCTAGTGATATTCCCTAAATTTTTTCTCTAGTAATAATGGAAGATGCCTCATTACGTTTAGTGTTCTAAGTCAGCGGTTTCGTGGAAGACAGTTTTTCCACGGACCAGGGGGCAGAGGGCGTTTTGGATGAAACTTCCGCCTGAGATCATCAGGCATTAGATTCTCATAAGTAGCATGTGACCTAGATCTCTTGCATGTGCAGTTCATGATAGAGTTCGGGCTCCTATGAGAATCTGGTGCTGCTGGTGATCTGACAGGAGGCAGAGCTCAGAAGGTAATGCTTGCTCACCCGCTACTCACCTCCTGCTGTGTGGCCTGGTTCCTAACACGCCACAGACCTGTATATATTTATAATTTAAAGAATGAAGAGGAAGTTCTAAAAGAGAATCTTTTCAAAGGTTAGGCTAGGAAATTGGGAAAGATGGAATGTATTTAAAATTTTTCATTTACCTAGAAGCATAGCTCTGTTGGCCATGGCCACTTAGTAAATGCTTGACTAATAATTGACTAGTATGCATGACTATCCCTGCTTTTTTGCTTAGCTTTAGAATCTTGATTACTCTTTAAGAGAGGTGATTTTCGTATTTTTGCTTCTGTTTATCCTCTGAATTATTCAAAAAGAAATTGATTTTAGAGTTTTATTAGACATAAGTTTTAGAAAGTAGCTAATGAAATTAGCATGAAGGGTAAGCAAGTATAGGATGGTGGTGGATACTCACTATCAAGTTACTGCACAATTCCTAGAGGAAAACTGCAGATTTGTGTCTTATATTTCTGATTGCCATAGCAAAGAGGGTTTTTAAGATTCATAAGACATGACAAAAACACACCAATTATTCAGAAGAAATATTATGTTTATTGGCAGTTAGATGTGAAAAAGACCTGTGAAAGATGTTACTTTTAAAGAGAACTTTGGGAAAGGCAGATAGCTAAGGCCTTTAGCATGTTCCTAGATGCTTCTGTTACTTATTTCTGAAATAACTTTCCTTCTTTAATGAACAGTTAAAGCAATTTTGAAATTAAAAGTGAAACTTCAAATTCAGTAGTAAATTTGATTTTACCATTGATTTTACATACAAGTATGTCTTAACACTGAGAGAAGTAATGTACTATACTATTTAATCACATTTTCTTATTATTTTAAAGTTAAGGTGCCTTGCCCTCCCTATTTTTGATTGAAAGAGTGTGCTTACAATGGTTGAGATTCAGCTCCTTTGAACTCTAGGGGAATATAAGCAAAAGAAACATTTGGATAAGAGGCTGAAAGGCATTTCTATCTATTTTATCCAACTGTTAGCTGACATGTTACATTACGTATACTAACAATTTAAAAACATATTGGTTATGTAATATGTATAAGCAGCTGTCTTTTTGCTTTACAGTTTCTCAGTAAAATAATTCAGCACTTGAAGTTTTCCTACATGTATTTTGTGTGCGAATCTTATGGATTGTAGATAGATTGTAGATTGTCTCCACAGGAGCTGCAGCGCTTCAGTGTTTTTGTTTTTGCTGTTCTTCTCTTTTCTTAGAAAAAGTTAAATGTAGACTTTGTCAGGGAGACTGTTTCTGTGGATGGGTAACCTACAGTGACTGATAGCTCTTTTTCCTCTTTGTTTTGTTCCTAGATAGGCTTTGCCACTTTTTCTTTATCTTTTTTTTTTTTTTTTTTTTTTTTTTAAAAAGACCAAGTCTCGCTCTATCGTCCAAGCTGGAGTGCAATGGTGTCATCTCTGCTCACTGCAACCTTTGCCTCCTAGGTTCAAGTGATTCTCCTACCTCACCCTCCTGAGTAGCTGGGATTATAGACACGTGCTACCACACCTGGCTCATTTTTGTATTTTTAGTGGAGACAGGGTTTCACCATGTTGGTCAGGTTGATCTCAAACTTGTGACCTTGTGATCTGCTTGCCTCGGCTTCCCAAAGTTCTGGGATTACAGGCATGAGCCACTGCGTCTGGCCAGGCTTTTCCACTTTGAGAAGCCCCCAACCTTTTTGTTTTTGTTTTTGTTTTTTAAGACAGATTCTTGCTCTGTCACCCAGGCTGGAGTGCAGTGGCACGATCTCGGCTCACTGCAACTTCCGCCTCCCAGATTCAAGCGATTTTCCTGCCTCAGCTTCCCTAGTAGCTGGTACTACAGGTGTGCACCAACACACCCAGCTAATTTTTTTTGTTTTTTTTGTTTGTTTGTTTGTTTTTGTATTTTTGGTAGAGACAGGGTTTCAGCCTATTGACCAGGCTGGTCTTGAACTCCTGACCTCATGATCTGCCCACCTCAGCCTCCCAAAGTGCTGGGATTACAGGCGTGAGCCACCACGTCCAGCCAAGAAGCCCCTTTTTATTTTACTTGAAATGTCCCAACTTTTCATAATGTCAAAAATGAGTTTCCACCAAGGAGTGGCAGCAGAAATGAAATTACCTATTTTAGTATATAAATGAAGTAATTATCGAGTTATAATGATTTTTTTTTAATTGCTGGGTTTATTTTTTTTAATATTTTGTAGATTTTATATTTTAATGCAGACTTCTACATGGAGCTTTAAAATTATTTCATTAATGTCATGTAATAGAAATTGGTAATTCCCTTATTCATTATGGTTAAGTAATATCAGTATTTTAACTCAGCTACAATGTTGCACTGCCAGTTGGTTTATTAGTATTAGAATTAAGTTATCTTAGAGTTAGAGGGACATTAGAGTTCATTTAGTCTAAAATTCAACATGAAGCCTTACTATATTTCATCTTCTGCTTGAATACTTCCAGTTTGGCAGGGCTCATAATGTATTTTTCTTAATTTTTTTATTTTTATATTTTTAAAGGTAGAGCCTTGCTCTGTTACCCAGGCTGGAATGCAGTGGTGCGATCATAACTTACCACAGCCTTGAACTCCTGCACTCAAGCCATCCTCTGCCTTAGCTTCTCAAGTAACTGGGACAGTATGTGCCTGCCACCACGTTCGGTTAATTAATTTTTTTTTTATTTTTTATTTTTTACTGGATGCATGGTCTCACTATGTTGCTTAAACTGGTTTTGAACTCCTGGCCTCAAGTGGTCCTTCTGCCTTGGTCTCCCAAAGTGCCGCAATTACAGGTGTGAGCCACCATGCCTGGTCCTCATTATATTTTAAAGCATCCCTTTCATTATTTCTAAATGCTGGAAAGTTCTTTATTACATTGAGCCACAGTTTGTCTTAATAGTCACAAACTTAATCCTAATTAAATAAATACCTTTCCCCTAAGTTTTCTTTTCTTCAGGCTACAGAATTATTGAGATTATTCTCAACCATTCCTCATGTTAGAAACTCTTTCTCAATTTATTTCCATCCTCTTTGTCCTTCTCTGGATAATCTCAGATTTGATACTGTGTTTTCTTTAATGTGGTAATCCCTGAACTCTAGATATGGTTCTTCCTATTTGGACTAATCAGTATATATATTGCAGTAGATCCATTTTGTCCTTTATCTAGATAAAGTATTTCTAGTAGCTTGAAACTCATTCGCCTTTTAAAAGTTGTTTTAGAATTAAAAATCACAAACCAAATATCCACTGTCCTCAAGAGAATCACCTAACACCCACAAGGATTCTTGCAGACTCATGGTAAAGGGGTGGAAAAACATATACCATGCAAATAGAAACCAAAATCAAGCAGGAGTAGCTGTTCTTTTATATCAGATAAAACACATTAAAGCAACATGAATAGACTTTTGTTAAAAGAAGATATACGAATAGCCAACACATATTAAAAAAATTCTCAACATCACTAATGATCAGGGAAATGCAAATTAAAACCACAATGACATACCCTTTATCCCAGCCAGAATGGCCATTATGAAAAAGTAAAAACAAAGAAAAAAAACCATAGATGTTGGCATGGATATGGTGAAAAGGGAATGCTTATACACTGCTGGTGAGAGTGTAAATGAGTACAACCTGTGTGGAAAACAGTATGGAGAGTTCAAGTAGATCTACCATTTGATCTAGCGTTCTCACTACTGGCTATCTATTCAAAGGAAAATAAGTCCCTATGTCAAAAAAGACATCTACATGTCTATGTTTATTGCAGCACAATTCACAATTGCAAAGATATGGAACCAGCCTAAGTCCACATTAACTGATGAGTGGATAAAGGAAATGTGGTGTGTATACACGTGTATACATACACACCACATATATATACACACATATATACATACATACACGCACACACCCCCCATGGGATACTACTCAGCCATGAAAAAGTAATGAAATGTCTTTTGTAGCAACATGGCTGGAACCGGAGGCCATTATTCTGAGTGAAGTAACTCGGAAATGGAAAATCAAATACCATATGTTCTCATTTTTTATTTGTATGTTGAAATCTAAACCATCAGAATATTCGAGACTAGGCTATGGGTATGTGAAGACATACAGAGTGATATGTCTGGATATTGGAGACTTAGAAGCAGGGAGGAGGGAGAGATTTTTAAAATGACATATTGGGTACAATGTACACTACTTGGGTAACAGGTACACTAAAATCTCAGACTTTCCTTTTGTAAAATTCATCTGTGTAACCAGAAACCACTTGTACACAAAAAGCTATTGAAATTAAAAAAAAAAAAAAAAAAAAAAATGAGGCAGCAATCACATTCTGCTCCCTGCCTTGAGCTATCTATTCATGCCTTGAAACTTCTTGTTATCGCCCAGGTAGTTAACCTCACAGTGTCACATAGGATACTATAACCCATACCCTATAGCTTAAAAATGTGTAGCCAATCACGAATCAATGTTATTTCTTTAAATCCATGAGAATCCCTGACAGACTGTTTTCTGTCAACCCACTTCCTATCCCTCTTTTTTGTCTTTAAAAACCTGGATGCAACAAAGTTTCAATGGAGGTCATATCCAAGGTTACTTGGGGGAGTCTTCTGAGCAGCTGTTGTCACTTTGGCTCACTTAAACTCTCTAAATTAAAAAACAAAAAAAAAGTTGCCTTAGTAGTTGGATCAAATTTGAACTTGTAAGCAGTGAAACCCTTAGGCTTTTTCATAGGAAAACCTGGTAAGGTAGATTTTTCACTCTGCAGCCTTATGTCACGGTTCCAGGTTAAATTTTGTTTTGCTTATTTTTGGAGTCATCCTTATTCATTGTGGTTTTGGCTTATTACTTGCATTTTTCAGTTTGTGAAAATGTATCGAGCTGTTTGCTAGGGTGTGTGTAGCTTTCTGATTTACTTCCATAAAAGTTTACTTCTATAAAAAATTTTTTAAATAGAGCGAAAGTTTACAAATAATTGAAACTGAAGTTTGATAAAATCTACACCTATAGTTTTAAGAGGCAAATGTTCTTTATTTGACAAAGGATTATCAGGTTATATTAATTTAGTATGGATATTTGAAATTCTTAGAGAAAATTATATCTATTCCCTTAATTTACTAATTTTTCAATATCTGTAGCGTTTCTTCTCTTTAAGTTGCATTCCTGTAAGGAGGATTGAGAGGTGGGGATGGTAGGGGTTATAGAGCAAGGACATATTAAATACTTTGTAGTCATTATTATTCTGAAGATTGAAAACACATTATAATTTTATACTGTAATTTTTGACTTCTGTGAAGTTATGAAAGAAAACATTTGATTTGTATATTGAAATCTAAACCATCAGATTATTTGAGACTGACTTCCCAGTTGATTCCATTTATAACAACTCATTTTATTTGGACCACTTCACCTTTTCTCAGGAAATGAGGAGATTAAATGAAAATAATTTCCCATAAAAAAACTAATAACTCTAATATGTAATGTTTAAATCTGGCTTTCTTTTTGTACAATAGTTATTTTATTTTTGCATTTCCCTGATAACTTGGGGGGAATACAGGTTTTGCAATCATCAAATTTTATGTTTTTGAAATTTTATTGAAAATAAATTATACTCTGTAGATAAAACAGTCGTTAAAATTAGATGGTGTGTGCGTTAAGTGCTGACAAGGATTTGGAGCAACTGGCACGTTCAGATCTTGCTGCTAGCAATGCAGAATGGTACTACTCTTCTGAGAGTTTTGTAGATTTTTAGAAAGTTAAATGTGTTTACCATATGACTCAGTAGTCCCACTGTTAGGTATTTGTACTACAGAGATGAAGCTTATATTCACACAAAAACCTGTACACAAGTGTTCATAACAGTTTTATTTCATACTTCCAAAGCGGAAAATAACCTAAATGCTCTTCAGCTGGTCAATGGATCAACAAACTGCTAGAGTCTCTACAATATAATACCACTCAATGGCAAAAGGATCAAATTATTAATATATGTAACAACTTGGATGAATTTCAAAAACCTAGTGACACAAGCCAGTCTCAAAAGGTAGCATTCTATGTGATTCCATTTATTTGACACAAAGGATAGCATAAGGGACTTTTTGGGGATGACAGAACTGTTCTATATCCTGATTTTGGTGGTTAACTGAATCTGCACATATGTTGAATTTTATACAACTGTAGACCCCCAGAAAAGGTTTTTTTTTTTTTTTGTATGATAATTTAAAAAAAACCACAGGCGTACCTCCTTTTATTGTGCTTTGCTCTATTGTGCCTCGTAGATACTGTTTTTTCCCAAATTGAAGGTTTGTGATAACCTTGCGTCAAGGAAGTTTATCAGTGCCATTTTTCCAACAACACATGCTGATTTCATGTCTCTATGTCACATTTTTGTAATTCTTGCAATATTTCAAACTTTTTCATTATTATATCTGTTGAGGTCATCTGTGATCAGAGATCTTTGATATTACAATCGTAATTGTTTTGGGGATGCCACAGATGGCATCCATATCAGATGGCAAACTTAAATGATAAACATTGTGTGTGTTCTGACTACTCCGTGGACCAGCTATTCCCTGTCTCTGTCCCCCTCCTCGGGCCTCCCTACTACAATGGCCTCTGAACATGCAAGTGAAAGGAAGAGCCTCATATCTCTCACCTTGAACCAAAAGCTATAGAAAGGGTGAAGCTTAGGGAGGAAGGCCAAAAGCTAGGCCTCTTGGCCCCAGTTAGCTAAGTTGTGACTGCAAAGGAAAAGTTCTTAAAGGAAACTAAAAGTACTGCTCCAATGAATACACAAATGATAAGAAAATGGAACAGCCTTATTGCTGATGTGGAGAAGATTTTAAAGATCTGGATAGAAGATCAAACAGCCACACCATCCCTTAAGGCCAAGCCTAATCCAGAGCAAGACCCTAACTCTCTTCAGTTCTGTGAATGCTGAGAGGTGAGGAAGCTGCAGAAGAACATTTTGAAGCTAGGAGAGGCTGGTTCATGAGGTTTAAGAAAAGAAACTTTGTCCATAACATGAAAGTGCAAGATGAAGCAACAAGTGCTGATATAGAAGCTACAGCAAGTTATCCAGAAGATTTAGCTAAGGTTTTTGATGAAGGTTGCTACACTAAGCAACAGATTTTCAATGTAGATGAAACAACCTACTACTAGAAGAAGATGCTATCTAGAACTTTCCCAGCTAAAAAGAAGTCAGTGCCTGGCTTCAAAGGACAGACTGACTCTTTTATTAGGGGCTAATGCAGCTGGGGACTTTTAAGTTAAAGCCAATGCTCATTTACCATTCCAAAAAATCCTGCAGCCCTTAACAATTATGCTAAATCTATTCTGCCTGTTCTCTGTAAATGAAGCAACAAAGCCTGGATGACAACAGGTGTTCACAGTATGGCTTACTGAATTGAATATTTCAAGCCCACTGTTGAGATTTCTGGTCAGAACAAGAGTCCTTTTAATATGGTACTGCTTATTGACAAGACACCTGGTTACCCAAGCGCTCTGATGGAGATGTACTAGGAGATTAATACTGTTTTTATGTGTGCTAACATAACATCTATTCTGCAGCCTGTAGATTAAGGAGTAATTTCTACTTTCAAGTCTTATTATTTAAGAAATGCATTTCATAAGGCTATAGCTGCCATAGATAGTGATTCCTCTGAGGCATCTGGACAAAGTCAGTTGAAACCCTGAAAAGGATTCACCATTCTGGATGCAATTAAGGACATTGATGATTTAGGGAGGAGATCAAAACATCAACATGAACAAGAGTTTGGAAGAAGTTGATTCCAAACCTCATGGATGACTTTGAGGGATTTAGAGAAGGAAGTAACTGCAGTTGTGGTAGAAATAGCAATGAAACTAGAATTAGAAGTGGAGCCTGAAGGGAAGACTGAATTGCTGCAATCTTATGATACAACTTTAATGGATGGAGGGGTTGCTGCTTATGGATGAGCAAAGAAAGTGGTTTCTTGAGATGGGATCTACTGGTGAAGATGCTCTGAACATTTTTGGAATGTCAGTGTTCATTGTCAACAATATTTACTTAACAGAAATAAATTATTAAAATATATTGAGAAGTCTTTTCACTTTCAGAACTCTATGCTTTGTAGTTGTTACCTTGAATAGTTGTTAAAGCCATAGTTATGTTATATCCTTCGTAATTGGTAGAGAGATGGAGGAAGATGGAGAAGAAATGACCTCTGTCAAGTTAAGAGTCTATAGCCTTAATGTTTCTTTAATGGCTTTTCCCATTTTATTTTTCCTTTGATTATTCCGTAGAGTATTTGGAACTTGTCTTTTTATTTTTATTTTTTAATTTTTTTGAGACAGAGTCTCACTCTGTTGCCCAGGTTGGAGTGGGGTGGTGCAGTCTCAGCTCACTGCAACCTCTGCCTCCTAGGCTCCAGCGATTCTCGTGCCTCAGCCTCCCAAGTAACTGGGATTACAGGCATGCACCACCATGCCTGGCTAATTTTTGTATTTTTAGTAGAGACAAGGTTTTGTCATATTGGCTGGGCTGGACTCGAACTCCTGGCCTCAGGTGACTCACCACTTCTGCCTCCCAAAGTGCTGGGATTATAGGCGTGAGCCACCGTGCCCAGCTCAAACTTGTCTTTTAACTAGATGAAAAAATTATTAAGCTATGGGAATGTCACTAATTTCACCTTGTGGCTACACCTAATGACAGGATGGCAGACATAAAGGTGTACAATAAGGATGTGGCTCATGGTGTTTGTGTTTTTCATCTTGTATTCTTGCCCTTCCCATTCCATATCTTTTTTCCGTCTTTCATTTCTTTTGTATTTTTTTAAACTAATTTCAGCGAGGAAATGTAATATGTGTATATATACACATATAAGTTGCTTTTATGGGTTACAATTTAAAAACCAGTTGAGAACAACATTTTCACATTTCCGTAAGACTTCATCGTATTGTTTTCATCAGATGGGAAATAAGGTCAGATAACTATGGGACAAATATTTATGTAGTAGTCTCTCCTGACATAGTGAGTATAATAGTGAGTCTGCTGAAAATTCTCTGCTTCATTAAGCTTACATTGTGATGTACTAATGGGTGGAGGTAGGTGCTATTACATTGTGAGGAATTGAGTCCCATCCTGATTTGTTTTTGACGTCTTAATTTTTGTCAAATTATAAAGCTTGTTGAATCCATTCATTTTTTTGCCAGATTGATAGGGAATAATTATTTATTCAATTCTTCACGTATTCTTTACATTTATATCAAAATAGTATCATGGCTTTGGCATTCCAAAATTAACAAAGAATGTGATAGTCATAATAACAGTCATGTAACTTGGTGAGTAGAATATATATTCTGTTGTATTCATAGTTTAATAGTTTTTAACATGGTGAGTAGAGCAAACCATTACTTGGCTAAAGAGTGTTTTTAGGAATTATATAAGAAGATAAAATGCTTACAAACAATTGGTATCAACTGATATTTAAGAAAATGCTCAGAGGCCGGGTGTGGTGGCTCATGCCTGTAATCAGAGGCACTTTGGGAGGCCAAGGTGAATGGGTCACTAGAGGTTAAGAGTTCGAGACCAGCCTGACCAACATGGTGAAACACCATCTCTACTAAAAATACAAAAATTAGCCGGTTGTGGTGATGGGTGCCTGTAATCCCAGCTACTCGGGAGGCTGAGGGACGAGAATGCTTGAACCTGGGAGGTGGAGGTTGCAGTGAGTTGAGATGGTGCCACTGAACTCTGGCCTGGGTAACAGAGTGAGACTTCATCTCAAAAAAAAAAAAAAAAAAGGAAAAAGAAAATGCTTGGTAAGATATATGGCTTATTATCTTATTATTAAAAGCTGGTTCTTTTTTTTCCCCAGGAGAAACCTCAATTATTTTTCCAATGCTTATGCAGCTGCAGTTAGTGCGGTGGACCCTGATGCAGGAAATGGAGAACTTTGCATTAAGGTTCCATCAGAGCTGTGGAAACACGTTGATGGTAAAGCACCAAGAATATATTGACTGTATACTAAAATCATGTTAGATTCAGAGACTAGAGAATTTTACATGAAGACTAATGATGCTGGCCAGGCACGGTGCCTCATACCCGTAATCCCAGCACTTTGGGAGGCCAAGGCGGGCGGATCACCTAAGATTAGGAGTTCAAGACCAGCCTGGCCAACATGGCAAAACCCCATCTCTACTAAAAATACAAAAATTAGCCAGGCATGGTGGTGGGCGCCCGTAATCCCAGCTACTCAGGAGGCTGAGGCAGGAGAATTGCTTGAACCCAGGAGGTGGAGGTTGCAGTAAGCTGAGATCGCACCCCTGCACTCCAGCCTGTGCAGGAGAGTGAGACTCTGTCTAATAAAAAAAAAAAAAAAAACGCCAATGATGTCAAAATTGTAAATTAACCAGTTGAAATATACAGAATGGGTTGGAAGCCCTTTTTCTTTTTAAGGATCACTGGCTAACAGGATAATATCAGTTCAGGGCTGTGAAAAAAGCAATTTATTTCACCGTTTTTTAAAGCAAAAAAAAAATTTTTTTTTTTTTTTTGAGATGGAGTTTTGCTCTCCTCGCCCAGGGTGGAGTGCAATGGCGCAATCTTGGCTCACTGCAACCTCTGCCTCCCAAGTTCAAGCGATTCTCCTGCCGCAGCCACCAAGTAACTGGGATTACAGCCTCCCGCCACCATGCCTGGCTAATTTTTGTATTTTTAGAGGAGACGGGGTTTTACCATGTTGGCCAGACTGGTCTCGAACTCCTCACCTCAGGTGATCCGCCCGCCTTGGCCTCCCAAAGTGCTGGGATTACAGGGGTGAGCCACTGCACCTGGCGGTGAAAAATATTTTTTAAAAATCATGTAGATAGAACCGTTTGTCAAGATTTGAGAATCCGCACAATATCAAATTAGTTTAGAATTATAGCATTTTGTAGCAGGAAAGATCCTGAAAAATCTGGTTCAATTCCTTCTTTTTACAGAAGAGTAATCTGAAGTCTAATGAGAGTGAGTAAACTGCTGAACTTCACTTAGCAAATTATTGGTGGAGTTAAAGCTAAAACACAGGGTTCCTGATACTCAGTCTGCAGACTTTTTAAACCTTCTTTGTGTCTGGTATAAAGTTTTAGCCACTGTAATATTGTACATTAGCTTCTGCCTTGCTTATTTAGCCTTATAAAAATCAAGATAAGGAAGTAAAAGACTTCTTGTTTGTTTATTGCTTTCTGTTGTGGGTGCTGGGGTCGGGGTAGGGTTTGTGGAGGAACTTACCCTAATTTAGGGGACAGATGTGGAGGTCGTCATTGCCTTTTTAGTGTTTGGAGATAGTGCATATGATTGTAATGCTTGGAGGGAAATTAGAATCTTACGAAAGCAATGCAGTTTACAGTGAAGAAATCAAGCGTAACAAAATACATAATAATAATGCAAATTCTCGAGTAGTGTTCCCTACTCTACCTCTCATCCTTGTACTCCCCAAAGTCACCTAGGGTTAATTTTGCAGGAGAATGTAATAGGAGAAAGAACTTGAAAAGTAAGTGTGTTAGTCCGTTTTCATGCTGCTGATAAAAGACATACCTCAGACTAGGAAGAAAAAGAGGTTTAATGAACTTACAGTTCCACGTGGCTGGGGAGACCTCACAATCTTGGCAGAAGGCAAGTAGGAGCAAGTCATGTCTTCTGCAGATGGTGGCCAGCAAAAAGAGAGAGAGAGAGCTTGTGCAGGGAAACTCCCATTTTGAAAACCATCAGATCTTGTGACACTTATTCACTGTCGTGAGAACAGCACGGGAAAGACTTGCCCCTGTGATTCAATTACCTCCTACTGGGTCCCTCCCATACCATGTGGGAGTTATGGGAGCTACACGATGAGATTTGGGTGGGAACACAGAGCCAAACTGTATCAGTAAGTTTGGGATTGGATTTGGAAGGCATAAGTGTGCAGTGTGGGAGTTTTGGACTTTTTAGGCATTGTACATTGTCAGAAATGTTGAGAGGAGGATATGGCATAACCAAAGGTGTATTTTGGGAAAATAATACAAGCAATAGTTATAATTGATTGGAGGTAGAAATACCAATAGTAGCAGCCTGTTGAGTTAATATAGGCAGACATATGATAAAAGTCTAAACTAGGGTAAGTAGTGTGGTTTTTCATATAAATCTCAGTCCTCGCCGGGCGCGGGGGCTCAAGCCTGTAATCCCAGCACTTTGGGAGGCCGAGACGGGCGGATCACGAGGTCAGGAGATCGAGACCATCCTGGCTAACACGGTGAAACCCCGTCTCTACTAAAAATACAAAAAACTAGCCGGGCGAGGTGGCGGGCGCCTGTAGTCCCAGCTACTCCGGAGGCTGAGGCAGGAGAATGGCGTAAAAACCCGGGAGGCGGAGCTTGCAGTGAGCTGAGATCCGGCCACTGCAGTCCAGCCCGGGCTACAGAGCAAGACTCCGTCTCAAAATAAATAAATAAATAAATAAATAAATAAATAAATAAATAAATAAATCTCAGTCCTCAATTCCATTTCATGTTCAACATTAAATCTTTGTCTTTATTATATAGACCACTGTACTTATTTATGTATCAATGTGTGTGTATGTTTATTTGTTGCAGAGTTAAAGGTGCTGAAGATACACATCAATTTTTCTCTGGATCAGCCCAAAGGAGGTCTTCATTTTGTGGTACCCAGTGTAGAGGGAAGTATGGCAGAGAGAGGTGCTCATGTTTTCTCTTGTGGGTATCAAAATTCTACAAGGTAGATTATAGATTCTTAAATATTTCAATTAATTTTTAAATTGCATTTTTTATGTATAAGCAAGGCATACATTTAGTGTAAAACAAGAAATACTAGTTTTATTCCCTCCCAAATTCAGAGTTCTTTCAAATTACTTTGTTAGTCATTCCTCCTAAAAAAAGTTTTTTTTTTTTTGAGACAGTCTTGCTCTGTCATCCTTGTTGGGGTGCGCTGGGGTGCTGTCTCTGCTCACTGCAACCTCTGCCTCCTAGGTTCAAGTGATTCTCATGCCTCAGCCTCCCAAGTAGCTGGTATTACAGGTATTCACCACTACACCTGCCTAATTTTTTATATTTTTAGTAAAGGTGGGATTTCACCATGTTGGCTAGGCTGGCCTTTAACTCCTGACCTCAAGTGATCCGCCCACCTTGGCCTCCCAAAGTGCTGGGATTACAGGCATGAGCCACGGCGCCCAGCCCTCCTTAATCTTACATCTCCCTTATTCTCTCTCATTTTCATGTTTACTGTTCTAAAATAATCATCTCACTTGATTCCTTCTTTTTTAAAAACTTTATATTGAAGTAAAACATACATATAGAAAATTGCACAGAATGTAAACTTCGATGAATTTTCACAAGTGAACAAGCCCACATAATTTACACTTAGACACAATATTACAAGCATTACAGAGACCTGCTCTCACCTGCTTTCATTCTCTACTTCCCCGCTTCACATTCTACTTCTCAACTCTGCTTATTTATTGATTTATTTATTTTTTGAAACAGAGTCTCATTCTGTTGGCCAGGCTGGAGTGCAGTGGCATAATCTTGGCTCACTGCAACCACCACCTCCTGGATTGCAGTGATTCTCCTGCCTAGCCTCCCAAGTAGCTGGGACTACAGGCATGTGCCACCACACCTGGCTAATTATTGTATTTTTAGTAGAGGCGGGGTTTCCTCATGTCTTTAGTAGAGACAGCCTGTCTCACAGGCTGGAGTGCAGTGGAGCAATCTCGGCTCATACAGCCTCCACCTTCCAGGTTCAAGTGATCCTCCTGTCTCAGCCTCTGGAGTAGCTGGGATTACAAGCAGATACATCATACCTGGCTGATTTTTGCATTTTTAGTAGAGACAGGTTTCACCATGTTGGCCAGGCTGGTTTCAAACTCCTGACCTCAGGTAATCCACCTGCCTCAGCCTCCCGTAGTGCTGGAATTACAGGCGTCAGCCACTGCGCCCAGCCTCTCCTCAGATTATTATAATAACTCCTCTAAACCAGGGATAATGTCTTACACACTTTTATGCCTCAATACTAAGTACCTACCCTGTCACATAACACCTTACCCGAACTGATGAAAGCTGACTATAAATTTTATATCTGGCTTTACCAGCACTCAGTTTGAATTTATACAATGCGTTACATACTTCAAAAAAGCAGTTTTATAATTTAATCAAATAAATTCTGAATATTTGTTAGGCTTTATAAAACTTTTTACTGTAAGCCTTTTTTAGTTTCTAGAAATGAATGCTGCATAAAAACTGACTAATGTGCATATACAAGTTAAAATTATTTTTTAAAACATTGGAAACTAAGAATTGCTTAACTCTTTTTAGGGTTTGAACTGATGGTAACACATAATTTTTTTTTTAATGTTGCCAAATAGTATTTGGAAACAGATTTTATTTTATCAGATTTTTTTCAGGTTGTACAGTAAAAAGCTTCAGTAGCCAAATAGCTAAAGGTTTTATTTGTTCGTTTTCTAGAAATGCTAAAATAGCTTGCATGTTGGGAAAGCAATGTAGGGGACACTTTGAATACATTTTCTATACTGTCAATCTTTTTTCTAGATTTTGGTTCCCTTGTGTTGATTCATACTCTGAATTGTGTACATGGAAATTAGAATTTACAGTAGATGCTGCAATGGTTGCTGTTTCTAATGGCGATTTGGTGGAGACAGTGTATACCCATGATATGAGGAAGAAAACTTTCCATTATATGCTTACCATTCCTACAGCAGCATCAAATATCTCCTTGGCCATTGGACCATTTGAAATACTTGTAGATCCATACATGCATGAGGTAAGTCAGAGCTCTCCCTTCTTACTCTTCTCCTGGCCTTTTATTGCTTTTAAAAAGATGGATATTGACTGGGTGCAGTGGCTCACGCCTGTAATCCCAGCACTTTGGGAGGCCAAGGCATGCGGATCACGAGGTCGGGAGATCGACCCTGGCCAACACAGCAAAACCCGATCATTACTAAAAATACAAAAACTTAGCCAGGCATGGTGGTGGGCACCTGTAGTCCTAGCTACTTGGGAGGCTGAGGCAGGAGAATGGCTTGAACCCGGGAGGCGGAGCTTGCATTGAGCTAAGATTGTGCCACTGCACTCCAGCCTGGGCAACAGCTTGAGACTCTGTCTCAAAAAATAAATAAATAAATAAGTTTCCTTATCTGATATATATAATGATGTGAATTCTTGAATGAATTTCTTTTAAAATGTTGTATTTAAATTTCAGGTTATTTTCCAACAGAGTCTTAGCATTTCAAAAGAGCTTCAGTTATTTAGAGTATAGGTTGATTTCTGTAACTAATTCTGTTCATTACTAATGTCATCTTTTTTTTTAATCATGTTTTTGAATGTTGTGTTCCCATCTCTGGAATGTAAAATATTGTAAATTCAAAATTAAAGAGGAAGATTTATTCTCTCTTCAACCTATACAGAGGAAAATAGACGGTTAGAAACCCGGTTAGCATACTCAGGAAGACTTCTAGTTTCTTCCCAGCACATATCTTATCATAATTCATTTATCAATTGACAGGCCAAATAGCAGTTTTAGGCCTCCCCAAGCATGAGACTTCTGCTGATTAGAAAATGATTTATTAGTTGTTACCTCTCTTTAGTCTTCAACTTAGGTTTTTTTTTTTTTTTTTAAAAAGAAATATATAAGCATGTAATTTGGCTATGTATATCTCAACAGCATTTCTTTTAGTCATGTGAATAAAAATTGAGGGCAGCAGGCTTTCAGTGAGCTCCTCAGTTTGCCTTTTATATTTTCTTTGTTGAAATTCACAGGATTTGTAAAATCACTCATGGAAAAGATTCAGGATATTTTGTGTTGATTTTGCTTATGTTGTCTTAACAATGACTCTTTTGAAAGGTTTATCCACTGATAAGATTGGCAGTGAACTTTATTGTCTTTGGTAAATGATCAACTTTAAAATCAATGTTTGATTAGTACCTATTTTGTATTTCAGAGGAATTTTTTTCTACTCTGAGTTATTGAATAGGAACCAGGCAAATGATAGTCAAGAATTGTTTCTCCTGACTTAGTCTTTCTCTGTGTCAAATACATGAGTTGTTACCTGCATTATCAGTAAATTTGCTGTCTTGTAGGTTTGTCTAAAAATGAGTCCTTTTTCTGATGAATAGTATTTTTTATTTGCATACACAAATAAAATTATGATTAAATATCATGATTAATACAAAGGGAATGTTAATCATGATACTGTTTTGGGCCCTGATCGTTAATAATACATAGATACTTTTCTCCACTCCTATGGTAGCCTCTAATCTGTTCTTTTAAATGTTATTAGAAGAATAATTTTTATGATAAATTAAAAACTTCCCTTGCCTTTATAATTCTGCAGTAATTAGAACTCTTTAGCATGGCTTTCAAGATCTTCTGTAATTTGACCCTAATAGATGTTATAGTCAAAATAGTTTACTTAGACTTCTCTGATCATACCTTTTTTCTTCCCATCTTTGACTCTGGGATGTTCTCTTTTGCTATACCAAAAATTCCCTATCAAACTTCTGTTGAACTCAAAAAGATTACAACAGCTTCACACTCCTGCATGAAACCTTAGATGCTTGTTCTAGTCAGTGATCTGTGTCATTGTTGATGGCACTCATTTGGCACAGTATCGGGGGAACCAGCCCCCAATATTTCAGTGTAGGTTCTTTTCTATTTTCCCTAAGTGTCAGCTGGTCTGAGAAATAAAGAGAAAGAGTACAAAAGAGACAAATTTTACAACTGGGCCTCCGGGGATGACATCACCTATTGGTAGGTTCCATGATGCCCCTTGAGCCACAAAACCAGGAAGTTTTTATTAGGGATTTCAAAAGGGGATGGGGGTACAAACAGGGAGTAAGTCACAAAGATGACATGCTTCAAAGGGCAATAAAAGATCACAAGGGTAGAAGGACAGAGCAAGATCACAAGGCCAGGGTGAAATTAGAATTACTGATGAGGTTCCATGTCCTGTTGGGCACGCATTGGCATTGATAAACATCTTAACAGGAAACAGGGTTCGAGAGCAGACAACTGGTCTGACTAGAATTTGCCAGGCTGGAATTTCCTAATCCTAGCAAGCCTGAGGGTACTGCAGGAGACTAGGGCGTATTTCATCCCTTATTGTCAACCGCATAAGACAGACCCTCCCAGAGTGGCCATTTAGAGGCCTCCCCCTGGGAATGCATTCCTTTCCCTGGGTTATTCCTTACTGGGGAAAGAATTCAGCGATATTTCTCCTATTTGCTTTCTGCAAGAAGAGAAATATGACTTTGTTCTGCCCAGCCCCGCAGGCAGTCAGACCTTATGGTTATCTCCCTGGTTTCCTGGAAATTGCTGTTACCCTGTTCCTTTTTAGGATGCCAAGATTTCATATCGTTCAAACACACATGTTTTACAAACAATCTGTGCAGATAATGCAATCATCACAGGGTCCTGAGGCGACATACATCCTCAGCTTATGAAGATGACGGGATTAAGAGATTAAAGACAGGCATAGGAAATTTAAGAGTATTGATTGAGGAAGTGATAAATGTCCATGAAATCTTCACAGTTTATGTTAAGAGATTGCGGTAAAGACAGGCGTAAGAAATTATAAAAGTATTAATTTGGGGAACTAATAAATGTCCATGAAATCTTCACAATTTATGTTCTTCTGCCGTGGCTTCAGCCAGTCCGTCCGTTCAGGGTCCCTGACTTCCTGCAACAGCACAGATCACAGTAAGAGATAGCATACAATATTTGTGTGACCAAAGTGAGATGTAACCTAATGAAAAAAACCAGAGTTACTATTTCTGTTGCAGGCATTTTTTAATCTCCTAACTACCATTAAGTTTTTCTGCAGTTTTCGGTATGTAATTGAAATATTAGAGAGGGACTATAGTAATTATTTTTTATATGCAGATAATATGATTAACATTAACAGTTGATAAGACACATTATTATAACATGCATTATTCACTAGATTAGATATTTATGAATAAGAAGTATGTTTATAATAAGCCTTTGAAATTTAAATCTTTCTTGTTATGTGTACATATGAGAAAAAATTTTAATTGAATTTGGAACCAGAGTTATATTTTAGTTGGTCGAAGCATTCCACAGACTTATAATACACCATGAATTTAATTTTTAAGTACAATTAATATTTTATAAATGTGATCAGTAAAAGTAATCACTATTTTCACATTTTCTTTCAGCATCTTGAAATTATTAAAGAATAGATTTATGAGAACATTTATTTATAATTGAGATATTTAGGAAATTTACAATATTAAAGGTAACTGTTTCATTTAGATGATCTTCCTTGCTGCTTCTTTTCAGGTTACTCATTTTTGTTTGCCCCAACTTCTTCCATTGCTGAAACATACCACATCATACCTCCATGAAGTCTTTGAATTTTATGAAGAAATTCTTACATGTCGATACCCATACTCCTGTTTTAAGACTGTCTTCATTGATGAAGCTTATGTTGAAGTGGCTGCTTATGCTTCCATGAGCATTTTTAGGTTGGTATCTCTTCAGATTTGAAATGCCTATTTAAGGTAATGATATGAAGAAAAGTTACTGATTTTGTGGTCAATTTTAAGACGAGCTTTGAACTTTTTTCTCCAATTTAAATGTGATTGGCTTTGTAGAAAATTTGGGTTTTCAAATTTGTAAATGTAGAAAAACATGAAGACAAGAATTTTGAGATAACTCAAAAGGCTCATCTTCATCCAGAATTAACTAATATTAATATTTTCCCCATTTTAGTCTTGCTTTCATAAATTCTTTAAAAATTGTACAAATTATTGTATGACTAGTATGCATTTTTTTCTAGCACTATTTAAAAATGTACTGATATTGTCAGAAATTTACTGATATCAGTGGAAAATGTTGTGTTCTTTGTTTTGAGCAAAAGTTACTATGATAATGAATTTTAACTAAATTTTGAAAAGATTAGAAAGCTGGGATAATTTTTTTTTCTATTTTATATCTAACTTCTATTGTTTTAAAAGTGGAATTATTTTATTTTCACTGAATAAGTATTTATTTCTTGGTTATAATGAGCTTTCTTCTCTTTTAAATTCCAGCACGAATCTTTTACACAGTGCCATGATTATAGATGAGACACCTTTAACTAGAAGGTGTTTAGCCCAGTCCTTGGCCCAGCAGTTTTTTGGATGTTTCATATCTAGAATGTCTTGGTGAGTAACCTGAAAGTTCATACTACTGAGAAAAGAATCAAGTTTATTTTTCTTTTCTTTTCCTGCATTTAAGCTGACCTTTGCCCTAATTGCAGATAGCTAGTTTAAGAGACACTGTTCTAGATGTATTTAAAGAAAAATGATTGTAAGTTTCATCCTAACTTTTTGGACATGAAATCAATATAATCACTTCTGCGGTTTATAAGGTAAGATTTTGGTAAGACGGTGTCTTAAAGAACCGAGTGAATTCTGTAAATAAAAGAACATAAATGTACAGAAAACTGTTGTTAGAATTTTGATGTCAGTGTTCAAAGCAATTGGAAATAACTTAATATTTAATGTAAAATAGTGCTTCTCTGCAGTATTAATAATTATTTAGGGATTTGCCTACTAGTGTTCAGCTTTGTACCAGTTTGTTGAAAGAAATGAAAGGTATAAATGCTCTTTCTTTTCTTTTTTATTAACTTGAGGATGATTTAGAAGATAACAGAAAAATTAAGGTTATAATTGTGAACATTCTATACTATATAGAGTATATAAATCTTGGTTTTCTTTTTTCGCTTGCTGGAGTGGAGAGGGCAGAGGCTAAAGATAGATCTCTTGATTTGTAATTTTCCTAAATCCACATGTAGAAGTTTCATTAAAGAATAGTGCTTGGAACGTAGTAGGCAAAATATGGGTGGCTGGCTGGATGTATGGATGGATGGATGGGGTAGGTGGATGGATAGATGGATGAGTATACAAATGACTAAATGAGTGAGTGATGTTAATTGCCATTTTTCTAGAGAAAGCAACAAAAATGAATGAAGCAATTAAACTTTAGGTTTTAGAATGTCATTATTAATGGCATAATGCATGGGATTGGCAATAGTAGCATGTGGACTTTTAGAATTCAACAGTATAGTCCTGACTATGAGCAAGTATTTCCTTAGAGGCAGAGACAGTAAGAACAGAGTTGGGCAGGAGGGAAGCAGCACTGTCAGAGTAGAGCATATACTCTAGTAATTTATACCTGAAGCAAGACTGTAAAGCAGTCTCATAATTAATGGTAAAGGCAGGTGTGAATAAGGTATAATGAACGGGCAAGCAGGACTCAGCCAGAGGAAGTTGGGGAACCTAATGATTTGTTAATAATTTTCATTTTCTTTATGAAGGCAGGGAAATACACACTACACTTATTCCATTATCCTCTTCGACATTTTCTGAGGAGTTTTTATGATTAAAAGTAATTTGTACTTTTGACTTTTTGCTTAGGTCTGATGAATGGGTGCTGAAGGGAATTTCAGGCTATATCTATGGACTTTGGATGAAAAAAACTTTTGGTGTTAATGAATACCGCCATTGGATTAAAGAGGTAATGACAGCTAGATCCCTCATCCACTTACAAGTCAGTAAGACTGTTAATATTCTCCTGATTTCCAGGTCTCATGTCCTCCATTTTTAATGACTGTAAAATACTTCAAAATACTACTTGAAAATCCCTAATTTTTCCCAGCAAAATGGGAATCGATTTACTGAGAAAGACTAATGGTCTATTTTATCTAATCTCCATTGTCAACATTGGCCCCTAAAAACATTTTTTCCTCTGTGGAAGAGAATATTTAAGTTCCTTAAACATCAGATTGGTCGTTAGGTACGTCCCAGCTCCTTATAGTAGTCATTTGTAATTGTGCTTCCTAAATTTGTTTAGCTTTGTGACCTTAATCTTTCTAAGTCTCATCTGTTTCAGGAGGGCAGTCGTAGTGTCTGCCCATGGGCAGAGATTATTAGACATTATACATGTAATGTGCATGATGCTTTGCACATATTAACTGCTTCTTATATTCTGACTAGGCCTTGAATGCGTTTATGTTGTCATTTCATGTCTTTTTTTTTTTTTTTTTTTTTTTAACGATTTAAAGATTTGGCCAAAAATATAACATCAATTATATTTTACTTAGCACATTCTGGTCATATACATAAACATTTTAATCATATCATACTTAGTGTCTTCCTTCTCAGATGGAAAAATTGCAGCCTTTAATATCTTTATTAAACAAACCTTATCATCTTCCCCTTATTCTCATTTTACATATTATTATCATCCAAGAGTAAACGCAAGCCAAAAAGTTAATTTTCGAATACTTTAAACATCTAGAGCTATTAAGGTATTTGTACATCTATAACTGAAGGAGTCTCTTCTTTATTTCAGAAACTATTAAAGAAGAAGAACAGAATAACACAACACTTAAAATGTTTCAGGCACTGTTACAAATGTTTTATAAATTTTAATGAACCTAATTCTCCTAACTACCTTGCCATTATTCCCATTTTATAGATGAAGAAACTGAGGCACAGAAAGAAAGTTTAAATTATTTGGTCAAAGTATACAGCTAGTAAGTAGTAGGCCCAGGATTCCAGCTTGGCTTTTAGTTTCTTCCCTATGCTGTTTGCCACTTTTCTATACTACATCTATATTATTTAAAGCAGTTATGAGTTTCCAATGTTGCAGGAAGTCAGGGACCCCGAATGGAGGGACCGACTGGAGCTGCAGCAGAGGAACATAAATTGTGAAGATTTCATTTTAATATGGACATTTATCAGTTCCCAAATAATACTTTTATAATTTCTTATGCCTGTCTTTACTTTAATCTGTTAATCCTGTTATCTTCATAAGCTGAGGATGTACGTCACCTCAGGACCACTGTGATAATTGTGTTAACTGTACAAATTGATTGTGAAACCCGTGTTTGAACAAAATGAAATCAGTGCACCTTGAAAAAGAACAGAATAACAGCGATTTTTTAGGGAACAAGAGAAGACAACCATGAGGTCTGACTGCCTGTGGGGTCGGGCAAAAAGAGCCATATTTTTATTCTTGCAGAGAGCCTATAAACAGACATGCAAATAGGGAAGATATCGCTAAATTCTTTTTGTAGCAAGGAATATTAATATTAATACCCTGGGAAAGGAATGCATTCCTGGGGGGAGGTCTATAAACGGCCACTCTGGGAATGTCTGTCTTATGTGGTTGAGATAAGGACTGGGATATGCCCTGGTCTCCTGCAGGACCCCCAGGCTTACTAGGGTGGGGAAAAATTCCGCCCTGGTAAATTTGTGGTCAGACTGGTTCTCTGCTCTCGGACCCTGTTTTCTCTTATTTAAGATGTTTATCAAGACAATACATGCACTGCTGAGCACAGACCTTTATCAGTAGTTCTGCTTTTGCCCTTTGCCTTGTGATCTTTGTTGGACCTTTATCAGTAGTTCTGTTTTTGCCTTTTGTGCTATTCCCTCAGAAGCATATGATCTTTGTTAGACCCTTATTAGCCTTTTGCCCTTTGACTCATGTGATCTTTGTACCTACTCCCTATTCTTACACTCCCTCCCCTTTTAAAACCCTTAATAAAAACTCGCTGGTCTGAGACTCAGGTCGGCATCATGGTCCTACTGATATGTGATGTCACCCTCGGCAGCCCAGCTGTAAAATTCCTCTCTTTATACCATCTCTCTTTGTTTCTGAGCCGGCCGACACTTACGGAAAATAGAAAGAACCTGGCCGACACTTATGGAAAATAGAAAGAACCTATGTTGAAATACTTGGGGGCGGGTAACCCCAATATTCCAGCACAATTGTGGTAGTGTCTTTTTTTCACTTATGCTTTTCCTTTTTTTTGAGACGGAGTCTCACTCTGTTGCCCAGGCTGTAGTGCAGTGGCACAATCTTGGCTCACTGCAACCTCTGCATCCGGGTTTAAGTGATTCTTCTACCTTAGCCTCCTGAGAGCTGGAATTATAGGCACCTGCCATCATGCCCGGCTAATTGTTTGTATTTTTAGTAGAGACGTGGTTTTACCATGTTGGCCAGGATGGTCTCGAACTCCTGACCTCATGATCCGCTCGCCTCAGCCTCCCGAAGTGCTGGGATGGATTACAGGTGTGAGCCACTGTGCCCACCTTCACTTATGCTTTTTTTTAAATTTTAATTAACCAGGCATGGTGGCAAGTGCCTTAGTTCCAGCTTCTTGGAAGGCTGAGGTGGGAGGATCACCTAAGCCAAGGTGGTCAAGGCTGCGATAAGCCATAATCAGCTACTGAACTCCAGCCTGGGTGACAGAGTAAAACCCTGTCTCAAAACAAAACAAAACAACCCCCTGCACCCCGCTTTTTTTTTTCTGTTTAAAAAAAAATCCCTTTTTTTTAAAGTTCGATTTATGTCATGTTAGAGAAGACTGGAGAAGTTTTAAAATGATGGATTCCTGACATAATTTATTCCCATTCCTTTTTACTCGCCTGAATTCCTTGAAGCAAAATACAGGGAAGGAAAAAATAAACTTGGAGACAGCTCAGAGAGATTGAGAACAGCCATAAGAAAAAGTTGCCAGGCTGCTGTCCAGCCCCGAAGTCACAAACTAGGGAAGTCTTTGGCTTTTGTCATTCTGCCAGCTACGTGGGCTGCTTTATTTATAAGAACATAAACTACTCTTTAAATACATTTCACTTATTTTAAGAAATTTACATTCTGATTTTAGGAAATGAGAATTCAGTTTAATTCTAAAATTTGGTATGTAAAAAAATGTTACTTTACAAATTTTACTGACTCCTTTTTTTATATATTTTTTAGGAGCTAGACAGAATTGTGGCATATGAACTGAAAACGGGTGGAGTTTTACTACATCCCATATTTGGTGGAGGAAAAGAGAAGGATAAGTATGTTTATTGTTCAGAGATGATATTATAAATCTTGACTATATGTAAAAATTATTTCATTTAAGAGCTAAATAGTATTTCATTGTACCTCAGAATTTAACCTTTTTCTTATTGCTGTCCTTTGCTAAAGCTTACAAACTCATAAAGCTCTTAAGGTTGGAAGTAATAAGTAAAATATAAAAATAATTTTAAAAATGTCAGATTGATTAAAGTATTTTAAGTTTTAATATGCCACATTTAAAAAAAAAAAAATTATTGTTTTTTTAAGTGAGATCTCACATTGTTACCCAGGCTGATCTCAAACTCTTGGGCTCAAGCAATCCTCCTGCCTTAACCAATATACTACATTTTGAAGGAGATGTGTGATACCACTTGCCATAGTTTGTTTATGCTACTATAACAAAGTACCACAGACTGGGTAATAATATAAACAATAGAAATTTACTTCTTGTTCTGAAGACTGGGAAGTTCCAGATTGAGGCACTGGGAGGATTGGTGTCTGGTGAGGGCTACTCTCTGCACCTAGTTGGCACCTCATTGCTGCATCCTCTGGGGAAGAATGTTGTGTCCTCACAAGGTGGAAGGGATGGCAGGGCAAGAGAACACTCCCTTCAGCCTGGAGCCTTTTTATGAGGGCGCTAATCCCATTTATGAGGGTAGATCCCTGATGACTTAATCACCTCCCAAAGGCCACCCCTCTTAAAACTGTTACATTGGGGTTTAAGTTTCAATATGAATTTTGGAGGGGGCACCATCATTCAAACAAACCACAGCACCACTCGTACACTGTGAGAGTATAGTTCAATACAGTGTTTCTGATGGGGAATTTAGTGTGGTACTAATCAGAATTGTACAATGGGTAATTTTTAGATGCAGCAATTCTTCTAGGTATGTGATCATGTAGAAATTCTTGTGGCCCAGCACGGAAGCTTATGCCTGTAACCCCAGCACTTTGGGAGGCTGGGCAGGTGGACCACCAGAGTTCAGGAGTTTGACACCAGCCTGGCCAACATGGCAAAACCCCATCTCTACCAAAAAATACAAAAATTAGCCAGGCATTGTGGCGGGTGCCTGGTCCCAGCTACTCCGGAGGCTGAGGCAAGAGAATCGCTTGAACCCAGGAGGCAGAGGTTGCAGTGAGCCTACATTGTGCCACTGCACTTCGACCTGGGGACAAGAGTGAGACTCTATCCGCTCCCCCCAAAAAAAGAAATTCTTCTTCTAGGCATTTATCATACAGAAATATTTGCACATGTGTAAAAAGATATTCACCATAGCATTATTTTGTCTAGTGATAATTTGTAAACAACTTAAATGTTCATGTATGTCATAAATATTTTCTAGACTATCTTTCTCTAAAAGTATGATCCTTTTCATTATCTCAGAAATTTTTATTTTTACATAGTCATTGTGGTCTTTATATCTTCCAGATTTTATATTTTTTCTTAGGAAAGTTTTTCCCATTCCAAAATTATAAAGAGAAATTTTTTCCTTCATTTCTTTTCGTACTTTTATAATGGTGTTTTTTTTATATATATAATCAATCGTTAATATACATTTGTGCATGCTTCAGTGTTGGGATATTTATTGGAATTGCATTGACTGTATTGACGAATTTGGGGAGAATGCAAGTATTTACAGTATTGTATCTTCCCATCTAGGAGCTTGCTATTTGTTTCTTTTTATTCAGATTTTCCTTTATGTCCTTAAGTAAAACTTCATAATTTTCTTCCAGTTAAGTTTATTTTTAGATGTTTCTTAGTACTAAGGAAATTTTTTATATATTCCCATGAGGTTTTTTTGGATATTTTCTTGATGTGGTCATGAAATTTATTGTTTATTAATAGTCAAATTTGCTATATTAGGTAAATGTGTTTATTTTTTTTTAGTCCAGCTTCCCATCTACACTTTTCTATAAAGCATCCACATACACTGTCCTGGGAATACTACACTATGTTTCAGTGTAAAGCCCACCTTGTGATGAGATTGATTGAAAATAGGATCAGTATGGAATTTATGCTACAGGTAAGTATTAAAGTTAAGAACTTAACAATGGTAAATAAATGTCTGTATGTGTGCAACTTGAATATGTTTCTGTAGAATAGGAGTCAGGACATCTGGATTTATAGTTTTGTTTGCCCACTAAGTAACCTGTGCTTTATATTTGCATTTCCTCAGATGTAGAATGGATATCAATACCAGAACAACTTAGCACATGCTTTTTATGAAGATAGAATGTCGTGGTCGGGCATGGCATCTCATGCCTATAATCCCAGCACTTTGGGAGGCTGAGGTGGGATGATTGCTTGAGGCCAGGTGTTCGAGACTAGCCTGGGCAATGTAATAAGGCCCCATCTAAAAAAAATTTGTATTACAAAGTCAGGCATAGTGGCACGATTCTGTAGTCCCACCTTCTTGGGAGGTGGAGGCAGGAGGATTGCTTGAGTCCAGAAGGTTGAAGCTGCAGTGAGCTATGACTGTGCCACTTCACACCAGCCTGGGCGACAGAGCGAGACTCTGTCTCAAGAGAAAAAAAAAATTAGAATTGTGGGGATGAAAGTAAAACATGCCTATGCATATGAATTTGTGTTCTGCATTATATTAAGGATGAAATGCCACTTTGAACTGTTTTCAATAGAAAAATGTAAACCAATATAAAAGATGTTTATTTTTGCTATTGCTAAATTTTGCCATATATTTTAAGCAAGTTTCAGTGTAAATAGTTGTGATTTAGTAGTTGAGAGTGGAAACCAAATGTTCAGCCATTGTTTTTTCATTGATAACATTCTTAGAGGCAGGTAAAAAATAATTTTTTAAAAGCATTTTTTAATCTTTCTGTGTTTCACCTTACCTTTTTTTTGGTTTGTTTTGTTTGTTTTTTGAGATAGGGTCTTACTCTGTCGCCCAGGCTGGAGTGCAGTGGTGCAGTCATGGCTCACTGCAGCCTTGATCTCCCAGGCTCAAGGGATCCTCTCATCTTTCTCAGCCTCCTGAGTTGCTGGGACTATAAGCATGCACCATCACTCCTGGCTAATTTTTGTATTGTTTATAGAGATGGGGTTTCACCATGTTGCCCTCTGGTTTCAAACTCCTGGGCTCAAGCTACCCACCTACTTTGGTCTGTCAAAGTGCTGGGATTACAGGCATGAGCCACCGCACCCAGCCTTTAGAATGAAGAACAGAAACATTAAATGAGAGATGGTCCATAAAGAGCCACTCAGTCTTTAGAGTAGTATAAATCCTGATGAGTATCATTAACTTCTTAATTTCTAGCTTCTATGTAAACTCATAACACAATAAATTATTGGTATTATGTAGGCACCAGCCCCACAGGGTTGGTGGGTTTTTCTGCCCGTGTGCAGAGACAAGAGATCATAGAAATAAAGACACAAGACCAAGAGATAAAAGACAGCTGGGCCTGAGGGGCCACTACCACCACCAAGACGCGGAGACCAGTAGTGGCCCCGAATGCCTGGCTGTGCTGTTATTTGTTGGATACAAAGCAAAAGGGGGCAGGGTAAAGAGTGTGAATCATCTCCAATGATTGATAAGGTCGCGTGAGTCACATGTCCACCAGACAGGGGTCCCTTCCCTGTTAGGTAGCCAAGGCAGAGAGAGAGAGGACAGCTTACGTCATTATTTCTTCTATGCTCTTTTCAGAAAAGTCAGAGACTTTAATACTTTCACTAATTTTGCCACTGCTATCTAGAGGGCAGAGCCAGTTGGGCAGAGCCAGGTGTACGGAGGTGGAACATGAAAGTGAAACAGGAGCATGACTGCTGAAGCGCAGCATCACAGCGAGACGGTTAGGCCTCTGGATAACTGCGGGCGGGCCTGACGGATGTCAAGGCCCTCCACAAGAGGTGGTGGAGCAGAGTCTTCTCTAAACTACCCCGGGGAAAGGGAGACTCCCTTTCCCAGTCTGCTATGTAGCGGGTGCGTTTCCTTGGCACTGACGCCACTGCTAGACCATGGTCCGCTTGGTAGCAGGTGTCTTCCCAGACACTGGTGTTACTGCTAGATCAAGGAGCTCTCTAGTGGCCCTGTCCGGGCGTGACAGAGGGCTCACATTCTTGTCTTCTGGTCTCTTCTCACTGTGCCCCTTCAGCTCCTATCTCTGTATGACCTGGTTTTTCCTAGGTTATAATTGTAGAGCAAGGGTTGTTAATAATATTGGAATAAAGAGTAATTGCTACAAACTACTGATTAATGATATTCCTATGTAATCGTATCTATGATCTATATCTAGTATAACTATTCTTATTTTATCTATTTTCTTTATTATACTGGAACAGCTCGTGCCCTTGGTCTCTTGCCTTGGCACCTGGGTGACTTGCCGCCCACAGTATTATATATTATTCTTACTGTAATTCTTAATGAACAGTATTATGCAGTATATCATTAACATTCAATAATGTTTATATGAAGAATGGTTTTGTATTCTGGCTGCTTCTATCTTTGCATATTTCTGTGGCTGGTAGTCTTTAGAATAATCTATGTAATAAATAGTGAAATTATTGTCTTCTATAATTGACTATAATAAAGTTATAGTGCAAAGTGAGTATTCTATATAATTGAAAAGAATCTGTTATATGAACTTACTAAATGATTTTATCCTTACAGGTTTTCAATAAACTGCTAAGTCTGGCAAGTACTGCTTCATCTCAGAAGTTTCAGTCACATATGTGGAGTCAGATGTTGGTTTCCACATCTGGGTTTTTGAAATCCATTTCAAATGTCTCTGGCAAAGATATTCAGCCATTAATAAAGCAGTGGGTGTATCCTTTTCAATAGCAGTTCAACAAAGTGGGGAAGGGAATAAGGTATATGTGCAAGGGGAAGATGGAAAAAGAGAGGTTTGAGGGGGACTAAAGGAGGTATGAACTGTTTATATTTTCTAAACAGTGGTAGAAATAATGATGAACTGTGAATTGTTTCATCTGAGATTCCTACTAGACATCAAGGTCCACACACATATGTTTGTATTTGTAAAGTTTGGCATATTTTAAAGTACTTTCTGGTGAGTAAAAAATATGTGAGTAAAAAAACTGGTTTGATGGTAGGATAGGTAAGTAATCTACCAGAGAGGCCTGTAGGATTACTTGTGAGATGCAGTAGTTTGGGGACTTGTGGATGTAGTTAGGGGTTGGCACAATTTGGTATCTTGGAATTTTGCAATTTTTGCATTTTTCGCTTTATTATATTAATAACCTTGTATAGTGGTTCTGCTTCTTTCAAAACACAAATTTGTCAGTGTTTCAGAAATTTTATTTAAATCTGGGAAAGCGTTTTTCACAAGTACTTTGAATACTTTGTGACCTGATTTACAGTAGAGTATGCTTTCAAACTTTGAACTGGTGGGAATGCACTTGAAAATTAATAATACCAAGATGGATAATTTATTTTGTTTAGTACATATTCATTTTCGTATGTAAAATTTCCTTTACAATTCTTCAGAGATCAGAGTGGAGTGGTAAAATTTTATGGAAGTTTTGCCTTTAATAGAAAACGAAATGTCTTGGAATTGGAAATAAAGCAGGACTATACATCTCCTGGAACTCAGAAATATGTGGTAAGTGTTTTTCCAAAATGGCCTTTGTACTGCTATCTCCTCAGTTTCAATAGAAGAGGGACTTAGGGATGGGTTACTACTTAGAAATTAATGAGATTTTGTTTGCAGAGGATAAATTGTGAAAACATTGGCTTTGTCAAAGAAGGGAAGAGGAGATACAGAGATAGCAGGGGACTCAGAATCTTCCACTTGCCCTCTTTGGCACCAGTTGCCTATCTAGGTCTCCAGATACTCATTTTGTGTAATATCATTTTATATCTTGATTTATATTTATCTATACACATAAGCATACATATTGGTATTTTTTAAATCATATCTCTGAACAGTGTGTTGTTTTTTTAAAAAGGGACCACTTAAAGTGACAGTGCAGGAGTTAGATGGATCCTTCAATCACACACTGCAAATTGAAGAAAACAGCCTTAAACATGATATACCCTGCCATTCCAAAAGTAGAAGGTAGGCATTACATAAAACTGTAAATTGAAAGGTAAACTACAAATCTCACAGACTAAAATGCCAAAATAAAAATTCTGTTGTATACCTAATTTTAAAAAATTATACTTTAAGTTGTGGGATACATGTACAGAACGTGCAGGTTTGTTTCATAGGTATACACGTGCCATGGTGGTTTGCTGCACCCATCAACCCATCATCTGCATTAGGTATATCTCCTAATGCTATTCCTCCCCTAGACCCCGACCTCCCAACAGGCCCCAGTGTGTGATGTTCCGCTGCCTGTGTCCATGTGTTCTCATTGTTCAACTCCCACTTATGAGTGAGAACATGTGGTGTTTGGTTTTCTGTTCCTGTGTTAGTTTGCTGAGAATGATGGTTTCCAGCTTCATCCATGTCCCTGCAAAGGACATGAACTCATTCTTTTTTATGGCTGCATAGTATTCTATGGTGTATATGTGCCACGTTTTCTTTATCCAGTTTATCATTGATGGGCATTTGGGTTGGTTCCCAGTCTTTGCTATTGTGAATAGTGCTGCGATAAACGTGTGTCCATGTGTCTTTATAGGAGAATGATTTATAATCCTTTGGGTAATACCCAGTAATGGGATTTCTGGGTCAAATGGTATTTCTGGTTCTAGATCCTTGAGGAATTGCCACACTGTCTTCCACAATAGTTGAACTAATTTACACTTCCACCAACAGTGTAAAAGCATTCCTATTTCTCCACATCCTCTCTAGCATCTGCTGTTTCCTGACTTTTTAATGATGGCCATTCTAACTGGCGTGAGATGGTATCTTATTGTGGTTTTGATTTGCGTTTCTCTAATGACCAGTGATGATGAGCTTTTTTTCATGTTTGTTGCCGTATAAATGTCTTCTTTTGAGAAGTGTCTGTTCATATCCTTAACCCACTTTTGATGGGGTTGGTTTTTTTCTTGTTTGTTTAAGTTCCTTGTAGATTCTGGATATTAGCCCTTTGTCAGATGGATAGATTGCAAAAATTTTCTCCCATTCTGTAGGTTGCCTGTTCCCTCTAATGGTAGCTTCTTTACCTGTGCAGACGCTCTTTAGTTTCATTAGATCCCATTTGTCAATTTTGACTTTTGTTGCCAATACTTTTGGTGTTTTAGTCATAAAGCCTTTGCCCATGCCTATGTCCTGAATGGTATTACCTAGGTTTTCTTCTGGGGTTTTTGTGGTTTTAGGTATACCTAATTTTTTTTAGACAGAGTCTTGCTCTGCCACCCAGGCTGGAGTGCAGTGGCGTGATCTCAGCTCATGGCAATCTCTGCCTCCTGGTTCAAGCAATTCTGCTGCATCAGCCTCCTGAGTAACAGGGATTACAGGCACCTGCCACCACCCCCTGCTACTTTTTGTATTTTTAGTAGTGATGGGGTTTCGTCATGTTAACCAAGCTGGTCTCGAACTCCTGACCTCAGATGATCCGCCCACCTCGGCCTCCCAAAGTGCTGGGATTACGGGCATGAGCCACCATGCCCAGCCTATGTATACCTACTTTTTTAGGTAGAGAACATGCTATCAGATATCTTTTTTTCCTCATTTTACTTCCAGTTAGTATTACCAAACATTCTTTGTTTGCTTGCCTTCTTGATGACATTTTTATCTCTAGAATTAAATAACAATTTTTTAACATTTAGTTTTAAGAATCCTCATTTTGTTGGAAGGTAGAGGCTGAGGGGCGAGAATGGAAGTTCGAGTTTTTGGTACTAGAAAAAAATTCAAGACAAATAGGTTCATTCTTACTAGTCTTGTTGGATAAATATTAGAAAAAATGGTGATTGAAGGGAAAGAGCTCAATATGTCATGAAAAGCCTCTGCATCTTGCTGTGTCTTTTTTTGTTTTTTCTCTATATTATCATGCCCCTTCAGAATCTTCTCGATGTATTTCAAAGGCAAATTCCCACTTTTCTTTAATATATTTTTCATTTACCACTTATTTGGCACAACAATTAATATGTACTCTGAATAGTGAGAGATGAGAACATATCTGTGCTTTGCTGGAGAAATACGAACTTTCAGGAACAGAAGTGTTATACTCATGACTGTGTTTAGTTCACTCAGATAGATGAGAGTGTCTGTTGACTTTGAAGTCCTTTAAAGAACTTGATTCTGAAATCTTCTTACAGTCATTCTTACTTTGAGAAAATTCTTTCTTAAATCAGAGTGAGTTACTTATTTCTTTTTGTCCTATCCACCTTGGAAATTGGTAACATTTGATTGCTATTCTCAGGTTTTTTTCTCTGTAATAACAGAATGTCATTTGAGTATTCTCTGGTATGAGGAACACAGGAAAACTTTTCTCCATTTCTGTTTTTATTTGCCCTTCCCCAGTTAACATAAAAACAGTTGCTTTTGTTTTTGCTTATCTTGAATCTTGTGCATATTAATTGGTTCTACATATGATCAGTACTCTTACGATACTTTATTAGTTAATTCATGTAGGACAGAACTTTGCATATATGCAGCAGACAACTCAGAATTATTCGTTTCCCATTTCAAGCCTGATCCTTTTTCTATTTAAGAGTTTTCTTTACTGATATATCCCCTTTTCTATACAAAATTGCAGCTACCAGTTCTTGGAATATATGTTTTAGGTTGACATTTTATTATATATTTATGCTTCTTGTTAACATTTGATCAGGAAAATAATTTGATATTTACTTGATTCCCACCAGCTTTTAAATAAACAGACTTTGTTCTATTTAAATTTTATTACATTTGATAGCCATTTTTCCTAAGGATAGCTTTCAATGTTGTGTGAAATCCTTTATTTGAACTTTAGCTGCTGTTAATCTCCATTCAGAATTAGAAATCTCACAGTTTTCTAACCTACTTTTTCTTAAATGTAGGAATAAAAAGAAAAAAATCCCACTGATGAATGGGGAGGAAGTTGACATGGATCTTTCTGCAATGGAGTAAGTTAGTTAACTTAAATATAAGGTTATAATTTTTCTGCATTCTCATTTGTCTACTTCATTATGCATATGTAAAAGCATGTAACTGTCTTCCAGATGAGTGCTTTAAAATTTTTTTTAATAGAAACCCTATGTTAAAACAGTTTATGTAAAATCATAACTAATCAAAGAGATAAAAGTAAGTCTGCAGAGCCTAGGTGAAATTAAGAGGAAATGCATTATGGTTAAGGGGTGGGCACAACTTTGACTAGGCAGCTTTCTTGTTCTCTCTTGGTGGCCTCTAGAGCAGTGCTCAAACTATAACGTGCATGCGAATCAGTTGGGGACCTTCCCAAAATGCAGTTTCTGATCCAGTACTACACTAGTGAGGCCTGATAGTTTGCATTACTCGTGAGCTCCCTGGTGATATTGATTCTTTGTCCTTAGAACAAAGGTCTGGGGTGCCTTAAGTCTCCCTATGCTTGCGAAACAATTTAAAAACCACTGTTCTAAACTTTTTGTGGTAATATTTATTGATTGACAGTGTTTTATTTTTAAATATGATACAGCTCAAACTTTCTGATTTTGCCCATTCTGTACCTGTATATTTTTTATAAAACCTCTGTAATAATTTACTAACTTGATTGCCAGATTATCACTACTGTTTATATACAGATTATGTTCATTTGCCCTTCAAGATCAGTGTTAATTTTTTTTTTTTTTTTTTTTTTTGAGGCAGAATCTTGCTTTGTTGCCCAGGCTGGAGTGCAGTGGCACCATCTTGGCTCACTGCATGCCTGGCTGCATACCACCATGCCTGGCTAATTTTTGTATTGTTAGTAGATTTGGGGTTTTGCCATGTTGGCCAGGTTAGCCTTGAACTCCTGACCTCAAATGATCCACCAGCCTCGACCTCCCAAAGTGCTGGGATTACAGGCATGAGCCACTGCACCCAGCTGAGATCAGTGTTAATTTGATTTTTTCATAGCAAGTACTTTGCCCGTAGTAAGCGCGCAATAATATTTGCTGAATTTGAATTAATATTACAGGTGGTGTTTTTTTCATGAAAGTGTTGACATAGACTAGATTTTTTAAACAGTGTTTGTTACTTTCAGAAATACATGAAAATAAATTTGTCATATGCCTCCAAATTAGATTTCAGAACTTGCTGTTTGAAAAAGGCAATCATGAGTCTAGTATTTTTAAAAGTTTTAAGTCAACTGAACAAGAAATTCATCTCATTCTTTTTTTCGCCTCATATAATTACAAATCAAAATCACCAAAATAATTTCAGATGGGAAATGAGAGATTCAGTATCTTTTGTAAAAGACAATTAATATTTTCTTATTTTTGAATGTCCTTTTAACAAGATGGATATGGATCAGACATTGTGAGAAAGTTGATATATGTTAAACATTATGAGGAATTTGTCAGTGCAGTTTTAAAAAATGAATACAGTAAAACTCCAGGCAGTCTTGAATACTACATCTAAAAGGGAACCTGGCTAATAAATGCTTTGTATTTATTTTCTAAATATGTAGATTATAAGTTTAAAAATTAAATTAAAAATAAAGTTATATTTTTTTTCAGTGCCGATTCCCCTTTGCTGTGGATAAGGATAGACCCAGACATGTCAGTATTGAGAAAGGTAGAATTTGAGCAAGCTGATTTTATGTGGCAGTATCAGCTCCGGTATGAGAGAGATGTTGTTGCACAGCAGGAATCCATTTTGGCTTTGGAAAAATTCCCTACTCCAGCATCTCGGCTTGCACTCACTGATATATTAGAACAAGAGCAGTGTTTCTACAGAGTAAGAATGTCAGCTTGCTTCTGTCTTGCAAAGGTGAGATTATATATAGCATAAAGGAAATAAGATGACTATTGTGTATATTCTTTATATCTCTGAAAATAAATTAAAATTCACCTAGTCTTTAAATTTACTTGGTAGCTGATTCTTTGAAAGCTTTTGCCAAATGCTTTTAAATTAATAGGACTATTTTGAAAGAAACATGTTTTGACCTGAAAACAGATATGCAGAATAATTTTATAATTGTCAAGATGAAAAGTTAGAGATTTTCAAAATCAAAGAGAATTTTCACCATTTTGTTGAATTGTCAACCACGTTTTTAAAGCAAAGAATATATTTGGTGAGCAATTTCTTGGTTTGAGTGATGTTTTACATTAAAGTACATGAAATCTCTGTGTGTGCGTGTGTGTGTGTGTGTGTGTGTGTGTATTTTGTTTTTTTAAATAAAGACAAGATCTCACAATGTTGCCCAGGATGGTCTCAAACTCTTGGGCTTGAGTGATACTTCTGCCTCAGCCCCCGACACAGCTGGGATTACAGGCATGTGCTGCCATGTTCCACTGTGCTCAATTGATTGATTAATCTTAATTATCTCACTGTAATAATTATTCACATTGATTTGAGTTTATAAATTGGTATTAGTGATAAGTAACTTAAAATGGTAGACTCTATAATATTCTAGAAAAGTTAATTAAGAAAACTAAATATGTTTCTTTAGATGCAAATTATCTGAAGGTAGAACAAATGGAAACCAGAAAAATGCAGACAAAATTTTGGCCAGGAATAATGTTTTCCAGGTATTTTTTAAAAACTTGATAGTAGGTTCATTTTCCATTTAGTGATTCTTGCCCTCCTCACCGTTAAATCCATTTGTCCTATATTTCAACAAGTTAATAATGGTTTTGATTTATTTTTAATGATAATAAGTGAGTAGTTTAATTCCTATGTTCTCAGATATGTGAGAGAAAGCAGTGATTTTCTTTGATAAAACCATCTGCAGAGAATATAACTTCATTGTTTGTATTAAGATCTTTGTGATCCCTGTATGCTAAAATCTTAGCAGGTCTATAAAATTGTAGAATATGTTGTTTAATCATAATTTCATTTTTTTCGGGCATGATTTTTATATACCCTAAAAATATCAATAGCAAGACATAGGGTAAAGCAAGATACGCTTTTGTAAAGCATGCTTGCAGGCTTAAGTAGTAGCACTGCATTTGGCTTCTTGTTCAGTTAGGGTAGATTGAAAAACCTTATTTAAAATTCATGATGATGTTTCTGTCTGATGAGGTTAAAATATTAGAATTATGTCTGTCTAAATGAATAAAGACAGACTATTCAAAATATGAGTCTTTTGCATACGTATTTTTCTAAAACTCAATACTGCCATTTAGAAATTAACTTGTAGAAAATAATTATAAGTACATGTAAGAATTATTTTGACCGAGTGCAGTGGCTCACGCCTGTAATTCTAACACTCTGGGAGTCCAAGGCAAGCGGATCACTTGAGGTCAATAGTTCAAAACCAGCCTGGCCAACATGGTGAAACCCCATCTCTACCAAAAATGTAAAAATTAGCCAGGTGTGGTTGTGTGCACCTGTCGTCCCAGCTACTCAGGAGGCTGAGGAAGGAGAATCTCTGGAGCCCAGGAAAGCCAGGGACACAGCAGTTGCAGTGAGCCGTGATCGTACCACTGCGCTTTAGCCTGAACGATAGAACAAGTCTCCATCTCAAAAAAAAGGGAAAATAATTTTTTTTTTTTGGAGATGACCCAGGGTGGAGTGTCATGGTGCCATCTTGACTCACTGCGACCTCCCCCTCCTGAATGAAGCAGTTCTCCCACATCAGCCTCCCAAGTAGCTGGGATTACAGGCACCCACCATCAAGCCCAGCTAATTTTTTTTTTGTATTTTTGTAGAGATGGGGTTTCACCATGTTGGCCAGGCTGGTCTTGAACTCCTGACCTCAGGTGATTCACCCTCCTCGGCCTCCCAAAGTGCTGGGATTACAGGCGTGAGCCACCAGGCCCGGCTGGAAAAAGAATTTTTTTGCAGGGTGAGTTTGTATAGTTTCTTGGAAATGGTGATAAAATACTAAATTGTTATAAATTTCTGAGAAGTGAAGTTGTTGAAAAACCAATGCAGTTATAGTATTGATAACTTTTAAGAAGCTGTTTTATTTAAAAGTATGTTTGCATTGGTAATGGAAATAACTTTGTTTTTTAATTATTTACAGATTGCAAATTCAATGGTGAGCACATGGACAGGACCACCAGCCATGAAGTCACTCTTTACTAGGATGTTTTGTTGTAAAAGTTGTCCAAACATTGTGAAAACAAATAACTTTATGAGCTTTCAAAGTTATTTTCTACAGAAGGTACAGTTTACTTTCTAATTTTCTCATGGTTTTTATATATCTCAGTTTAAGTTGGAGACTGTTCAAATAATAGGTGTATTTACTTTCTTTGCCTCTATTCTTTTTTTTTTTTGAGACGGAGTCTCGCTCTTTGGCCCAGGCTGGAGTGCAGTGGCGTGATCTCGGCTCACTGCAAGCTCCGCCTCCCAGGTTCACGCCATTCTCCTGCCTCAGCCTCCTGAATAGCTGGGACTACAGGCCCCTGCCACCACACCCGACTAATTTTTTGTATTTTTAGTAGAGACTGAGTTTTACCGTGTTAGCCAGGATCGACTTGATCTCCTGACCTCGTGATCTGCCTGCCTTGGCCTCCTGAAGTGCTGGGATTTACAGTCATGAGCCACCACACCCGGCCTCTTTTTTTACTTTTAAACTTTTTTCCAAACTGATTAAGTGATTATTGATTTTGTGATCTGTGTGCAAGTGACTCTTTGGCCACATTAATATTAAAGTAGACAGAAATGTTTAATTTGCCTTTTTGTTTGGTTACCTGAGGGATGGAGAAGTGAGTAGGCCCTTCTGTTGGCAGTCCTAGAATGTGGACAGCACATCTGAGTCAGAGACAGCACAGCGTGGAATTCTAGTGTTAGTACCAGTCCACTACTCACTAGCAGTTTACACATGTACAAGTTTCTTAACCTTCTACACCTCATTTTAAAATTTATCTTTTTTAGAATTAAGGTCAAGTATGTAAAGTGTTTTATACTACACTTATATTAAGTTTTCTGTAAGTAGAATTTTTAGAAAGTGGTGGCGTGCTGTGGTCTAGTTAGAATCATTGTTTTAGGAAAGGATATGGGAATGACAGGATGGTCAGCATTTGGGCTATTTGGATATCACACATAGAGTTTTTTTAGCAATTTCATAATAATGAAGGCAGAGATCAGGTTAACTAGATTGAACTAGAAAGGAGGAGTGAAGTTGAAGTGGAGAGAACTAATGAAGGCTATTCTTTCATGATTTCAGTCAAAGATGTAAGAAAGGATACTATGTTGAGGATGAAGCAAGGTTGAGAAAAGGACTTTTTGAGTTTGTTTTGTACAGAGGAAGAACAAACTTGACGCATGTGTGACACAGGGAAAAGAGCCAGTGGAGAGGGAGAGATGGAATAGTCAAGTGGAGAAAGTAAATAGAGAAGGTTGAGCAAGTTCTGGAAGTGTTAGAGGGTGGGGCGCAGTAAGGAAGTAAATTTTAGAAAAGATAAGAACATTCCTTTTTTTGAGGCAGGTGGAATGTAGATTAAAAACAAGTGAAAAGATAGATGTTGAGGGGAATGTTAGGCAAGTTGAAATGTATTTATGATGGAAAGGAAGTAGATGGCACAGCAGCATTGGGGTGCCTTTTGAGAGTGGAAGCCAGGATGTATTTATGGTAATCTAATCAGCAGGACAGATCCAGGGTGATCCAGGTTTTGGGAAAGGTAATAATGTGATCAAAGACGTCTGTGGCATCCTGTTATTTTATTTTTAAGAACTGCTCTGTATTACCATTTCACGAATTTATGGTATAGAAGCAAGTTGGTTTCTATGTCCACCTTATATTTGTCTCATGATGCCACTGTGCCTTCATGTAGCTTAGGTCAATGTTTCAATCTGGAGTTATGAACTGTTAGTGAAGGGATCATGAAATCAGTGCAGTTTTTTTTTTTAAAAAAATAAAACAGAATAGGTAGTATTCAGTATAAGCCATTTGGGGTTTACTTTGGAATTTGTATGTATTGCATCTAAAGTGTGTGTGTGTGTTAGGTTGTGTTATAAAATGTAGTTTTTCCTGTTAGCTGCTGTCAGAAAAATTGGAAAGTCAATGCTTTTATTCCAATTCACCTTTCTGATAATACTTCTAGTGGACAGGAGAGAGAGAGAGATTGGTGCCTAAATGAAACTTGAGTCTCAAAGGGCAGAAAGGGCATAAGACAGGTATTTCTATGGAAAAGAACCTCTCCCTCAGTTGTTCCTATAGTACTAACACTGACTATTGTTGCTCTTGTTATCTCTGCTTCTTCAAGCAATAAAATGAGCCATTCTCCTTTCTGACCTCCATTTTAGAGGAATAATTATTTTGAGTAGGAGGGTTTAGTCCATATCTCCCCATGTGCTAAAGACTAAGATGTCTAGTCATCTGTAGTCCTGCCTAGAATTTAATTAGGTTTGTTTTACTGACAGAGTTAACCAATGTGTGTAAGTCATGTTTCTACTTTCTTAAAAATGTTGCCTGTGAAAATTTGGAAAGAGAAAAATTAGGCTGCATTTCAGATGATTTATCATTTTTTTCCTTAGGTTAAGGACTGGGTGTTCCTGAGGATTAGGTGTTGGGAGAATCAGTTTGTTCTAAGATTGAGTGGCTCCACCTACTTATGTCGTTTAATCCTGAAAATGGTTGTGAGGAAATGAGGCTCCTACTCAATAGGCAACTAGCTAAAGGCACCTAGCACAGAAGGTAGTAGAGTTTAGTTATTGAATAATGGTCCGTCTAATGCTGAAATCTGTACCTTTTCCACTGTATTACACAGAAGTAATTCTAAAATCTATGCCTTTTCCACTGTATCACATAGAAGCGAATTTATATAATTTACATCACATGTATTTTCTCCGGCAAATGAGGACCAAGGCACATAGCCTACAGAGTGATGTGCAGTCATGCAACTCTTCCCTTAGTTTCCTGCCCAGCTCTTCTCTTATGTTAGAATGCTTTGAGATATGTTGTCAGTGGGAGGGGTTGGGATGTGGAGGTGTTAAGCTCTGTCCAGATATCTGTGTCAGCCCAAGAGTAACTCTTTTCTACTTATAGTTCAATGAAGTATAGTAACAAAAAGTTAGGTTATGTGCTTTTAAAAGTTCTTCTTTTTTTCTTTTGTAGACTATGCCAGTTGCAATGGCTTTATTAAGAGATGTTCATAATCTTTGTCCTAAAGAAGTCTTAACGTTTATTTTAGACTTAATCAAGTACAATGACAACAGGAAAAATAAGGTGAGTACTTTTATTTTTTTATCTTCTACAACAGTTTTCTTAGAAAGGCAAAATAATTTTCTTAATATTACAAAAGTACCCAATGGTATTTGTTTCTGAATAAGTAGTCTATAAAAATCATCGTTGAGTCCATAGTACTTGAAATTTCTAGAGACAGAGGCATGTAAACACGATTTATTAGAATAACCAGTGGATAAAAAACAAGATTAGTTTTTAAGTGTTCTTCAAACCTCTTGTAGTGTGGAGAGGGTAGTGCATCAAATTGGGGATAGCCAGCTAAAACTTGGTAAAACCTGACAATACAATTTTATTTGTATACATTTATTTTTTTGTTCACCTAATGATACCTAAAAGAGTTCTCGATTGGGATTAACTTGTTCCTTGATTCATTTGACCTTTTCCTTTTTTTTTTCTTTACCATTATGTCTTTATTCATTTATTTAGCAAATAGCAATTGGGTGTCATGCTTCAAAAATTATTTCATCCTACTTTTTAACAGTCCAACAATCAACAAATGTTTTTAAGAATATATGCTATGCTAGAGAGTGTCCCATGTTAGCTGGAATGAAAAGATGGTTGATGTCTTAATGAACTTTATTTATTCATTAAACAACTGCTCTATATTAGTCTGATTTTACACCATCAAGGACACAACCTGGTAGGGAAATCAGACAAGTAAACAGTTGGCAGTCATATGTAATAATTGATCCAATGGAAGGATATATAATTCCCTAGGGGAATGCAAGGTGTAGTCCTCTCTCAATGTCCATGGGGGATTGATTCCAGGACCCCCTTTTTGGATACCAAAATCTACAAATGTTGAAGTCCTTTATATAAATATTTGCATATAACCTATTCACATTCTTTCACATACTTTTAAATCATCTCTAGATTACTTGTAATACCTAATACAATGTAAATGCCATATATATCATTGTTAATACTGTAGTGTTTAGAAAAGAATGGCAAGGAAAAAAGTCCATATGTGTTCAGTGCAGACACAGCCTTCCTTTTTCTTCCCCCAAATATTTTTGATCTGAGGTTGGTGGAATTCACAGATGCAGAATCCATGGACATGGAAGCCACATATACAGAGAGAGGGTCAGATATAGTGTCTACTTCGAAGGATGTAGAGAGAGACTCAGGGAAGTTTAGTATAGAAGTAGTGACCCTCAAACTGAGTCATAAAGATGAGTAGGATTTTCCCAGAGTTTGAGTAGGACCAGTCTAGGAAGATTGTTCTAGCAGAAGGAATAGCACATACGAAGACACAAGTAAGTGTTAGGATAAGTCAAATTGATGAAACTTTTAATAAAACATTACAACAGTTAAAAAAAAAAAGTCACAGGCATGTTTATTAAAAGATGACTATTTTAATGAAAATCAGGAAAAAATATTGCCTCTTTAACATTCAAATAATTTTAAGCTTAAAGACTCCTTTAAAAATTAACATTTTAAAAGAATATGTTAACTCATTTTTTCTTGCCACTGTTTAATACTGTTGACTTCATCTCTGATAGGGTTTATGGTCATTGGTCTCTCCCAGAATAAGGCATATCAGGGACATAGGAGTCCAAGGTTATCTTTTAGTTGCCTTTGTCATGATAGTCCAACCTTTTTTAATGAGTAGTAAGCTCATCTATGCATACCAATTTTAGGAAGCATGTGCTTTTTATTCTTTCATTATTGTTTTGCTCAAATGGCTCAGATTTTCAAGTAATTTAATACTAAATTAGAATAATAAAACTAATAACTAGTAACTAAAACTAGTAACATTAAATTAACATAAGTCATCTAGTGTTTTATTTCACTCAATACATAGGTGGCTAAGTAGTTCCCAGGGAAATTTTATCTGATGGATGGTATAACAGGCTATGTTTCCCATTATTTCACTTAAAAGTTAATTTCATGATTATGTTAAAGTTTTTTCAGCAATCAACCTTTATTTTTTATTTATTTATTATTCTTTTTTGAGATAGAGTCTCGCTCTGTCACCCAGACTGGAGTACACTGGCGTGATCTCGGCGCACTGCAACCTCCACCTCCCAGGTTCAAGCGATTCTCCTGCCTCAGCCTCCCAGGTAGCTGGGACTATAGGCATGTACCCCCACACCTAGCTAATTGTTGTACTTTTAGTAGAGACGAGGTTTCACCATGTTGGCCAGGCTGGTCTCGAACTCCTGACCTCAAGTGATCTGCCTGCCTTGGCCTCCCAAAGTGCTGGGATTACAGGTGTGAGCCACCATGACCAGCTGCAGTCAACCTTTAAATTGTGTTGGCCTGCTTGTAGGAAGCCCTCAAATGTACCTAAAACACATAATTACTATTATTTTTTTAATTACTCTCTGAGGCTTGATTTGGGGATTTGATTTCCAATTTTTTTTTTTTCTTGAGGCGGGGTCTGGTTTTGTTACCAGGCTGTAGTACAGTGGCGCAATCCCGGCTCACTGCACCCTCCGCCTCCTGGGTTCAAGTGATTCTCCTGCCTTAGCCTCCTGAGTAGCTGAGATTACAGGCACGTGCCACCACAACTGGCTAACTTTTGTATTTTTTTAGTAGAGACAGGGTTTCACCATGTTGACCAGGGTGGTCTCGATCTCTCCACCTTGTGATCCGCCCTCCTTGGCCTCCCAAAGTGCTGGGATTACAGGTGTGAGCCACCACGCTTGGCCTCCAATTTTTAAAATATTTAATAAAGTTCTTTTTTTGTCCTGTCAGGCTTTGTTAGAGGTTTTTTGTTTGTTTTTACCATGTATGTTGCATTAAAATAGCTCCGAGGATCCTACTAGGAGTAAATTGAAATTTTTTAATGAGCCGTTTTATTCGTATGATGCTGGAGTTTCTTTCTAATAGCACCAGGTTCAAATCTCATGGAACACTACAACTACAAGAAGCCAAATGCGTAATTTAGTTCAGCTATTTGCTTTGTAACAGGAGTAAGAGCATATAAGGGGAAGTAATTATCTCTGCTGCTTTTAAAGAAGTCCAAGATTGGGATTTTAGGACCAGTTTTACTAATCAAGTCAGTATGTGGTTTTGTAAAGAAATTTTCTCCGTGTAAATCAGGGATGTCTTTTGGCTTCCCTGGCCCACATTGGAAGAAGACTTATGTTGGGCCACACATAAAATACACTAATACTAACGATAGCTGATGAGCTAAAAAAAAAAAAAAAAATTGCAGAAAAACTCACAATATTTTAAGAAATTTTATGATTTTGTGTTGGGCCACATTCAAAGCTGTTCTGGGCTGTCTTGAACAAGCTTGGTGTAGATAGTCTATATGTGTAGATAGTCTATATGTCATAGTAAATATATAAAATACTGGTTAATAGTAGACACCTTTTAGTTATCTTTCTCTAAGACACTTAAAGTTCATTTATTTAATAGACATTAATACTAGGTTTTGATGATGCTGAGATGAATAACTTATGATCTTTCCAGGTACTTAATCTGTAATGAAAGAAATATACAAAAGATCAATTTTTTTTTTTTTCGCGACTGAGTCTCGCTCTATGGCCCAGACTGGAGTGCAGTGGCGCAATCTTGGGTCACTGCAAGCTCCTCCTGCCAGGTTCACGCCATTCTCCTGCCTCAGCCTCCCGAGTAGCTGGGACTACAGGCACCCACCACCAGGCCTGGCTAATATTTTGTATTTTTAGTAGAGACAGGTTTTCACCGTGTTAGCCAGGATGGTCTCAATCTCCTGACCTCATGATCTACCCGCCTCGGCCTCTCAAAGTGCTGGGATTACAGGCGTGAGCCACCGCGCCCGACCAAGAACAGTATTTTTAGTAAGATAAGTATTATGACATTAGGTTAACTAACCTGCTGAGGAAGTGCTTGGAAGGATTAACCCAAATTAAGGATGGGGAAGCCAGAAAAGGCTTCCTGGGAAAGGTTGAATCTAGAGAGAGCTGTAAGTTGATGAGGTGAAAGGACAGGAGAGGAGGAATACATGGTCAATTATAGAATCTTAAAAGTATAGAGAGGGAGCTTTTTGAATTTGAGAGGTTTCAAGAAGATCATTATTTTAGAAGTTATTTTTATAACTTTTGGCATATTTCTTGAAAATGGATCCATCTTCCTCACATTTTTACTTACTTTGTAAGATGTGAATATCTTAACTCCTACTATAAATCCAGTTTCTATTATTGTATAAATTATATAAGTACAAAGAGGATATAGATATAAATTTAAAAGTATATCAACTTTTAACTTGGAACTTATCAGCAAACTGAGCTCTTCAGACCTCTTTGTATTTTTTTTTACATAATAGAAATGGTAGTGTATTATAAGAATAGCTTTAGCACAGTGCTATTTGGATAAGAATAATCTACTTATTAGATAATTGTGCTATTTAATTTTGTAGCCAAATTGTGCTATTACTTCTTCTATCTTTTTAAAAAAGGAAATTTTTAAAGAAAGGTAACCATAGGTTTTTTGGTGTTTTGTTTGTTTGTTTGTTTGTTTTTGAGAAAGTCCAAGCTTGCTTTTTCAATAATGATGTTGATTCTGATGTCCACTTATTGAGTGCTTAATACGTTCTTAGTACCATAAGTGCTTTTCCTGTATTTTCTTATTTTAAGTAATATTATTATTTGAGATGGAGTCTCTCTCTTGTCACCCAGCCTGGAGTGCAGTGGCATGATCTCGGCTCACTGCAACCTCCACCTCCTGGGTTCAAGTGATTCTCCTGCCTCAGCCTCCTGAGTAAGTAGGATTATAGGCTTCCGCCACCACACCCAGCTAATTTTTATTTTTAGTAGAGATGGGGTTTCACTATGTTGGCCTGGCTGGTCTCGAACTCCTGACCTCAGGTGATCGCCCACCTTGGCTTCCCAAAGTTATGGGATTACAAGCGTTAGCCACCAGGCCCAGCCTTATTTTAATTAATATTATTATTTTATATTATGTGTCTTTTAAAATTTTATTTTGTTTTAGATGGAAGAGTTGGGTACGTCTGCAGTTTGTTACATAGATATATTACCTAATGTTTGGGTTTGGACTTCTAGCGTACCCATTACCCAAATAGTAACCATTGTATCCAATAGGTAATTTTTCAACCCTCACTTCCCTCCTAGTCTCCCCTCTTTTGGAATTCCCAGTTCCTATTATTTCCTTCTTTATGTCCATGTGTACCCATTGTTTAGTTCCCACTTATAAGTGAGAGGATATGCTATTTGATCGTCTGTTTCTGAGTTATTTCACTTACGATAATGACTTCCAACTGCAGTCATGTTGCTGCACAATACTATTTTGTTGTTTTTGTGACTGCGTAGTACTCCATTCGGTATATATGCTACATTTTCTTTGTTCAATCCAAATTAGGTTGTTAATTTGAGATCTATCTTTTTGATGTAGGCATGTAACGTAATCAACTTTACTCTTAGCATTGCTTTTGCTGTATCCAAGAGGTTTTGGTATGTTGTATTTCTATTTCATTCAATTTTTTTTTATTTGTCTTGATTTTATAGCTTACCCAAAGATTATTTGGAATCAAGTTGTTCCGTTTCCATTTGCTCATGTAGTTTTGAGAGTTCCTCTTGATATTAATTTGTAATTTTATTCCACTGTGGTCTGAGAAGATACTTGATATGATTTTGGTTTTTTTGAATTTATTGAGATTTGCATTTTGACCAAGCATATAGTCAATCTGGGGGAATGTTCCAAGTTCAGATGAGAAAAACGTATATTCTGGAGTTGTGGGTAAAATTATCTGTAAATGTCTGTTAGGTCCATTTGGTCTAGATTCTAGTTTAAGTCCAGAGTTTCTTTGTTGACTTTCTGCCTCAATGACCTGTCTAGTATTTTCAGTGGGGTGTTGAAGTCCTCCACTATTATTGCATTGCTGTCAATCTTTTCTTAGGTGTAGGTGTTGTTTTATGAATCTGGGTGCTGCAGTGCTGGGTGTGTATATAATTAAATCTTGGTTTTGTTTTAAACTTTGTCAGTATGTAATGCCTTTCATTTTGTTTCTTTCTTTCTTTACTGTTGTCAGTTTAAAGTCTGTTTTATCTGATATAAGAATGGCTACTCCTGGCTGGGCACAGTGGCTTATCCTGTAATCCCAGTGCTTTCGGAGGTCGAGGAGGGCAGATCTCTTGAAGTTAAGAGAACAAGATCAGCCTGGCCAACATGGTGAAACCTCGTCTCTACTTAAAAATATAAAAATTAGCCATGTGTAGTGGCGCATGCTTGTAATCCCAGCTACTCAGGAGGCTGAGGCAGGAGAATCACTTGAACCCAGGACAGGGAGGTTGCAGTGAGCTGAGGTTGCACCACAGCACTCCATCCTGGGCGACAGAGCGAGAACCTGTCTCAAAAAAATAAATAAATAAAAAAAAAAGAGTGGCTACTCCTGCTCGCTTTTATTTTTCATTTGCGTAGTATATCTTTTTCCATCCCTTTATTTTGAGTCTGTAGGTGTCTTTTGTCATTAAAGGGGTCTCTTCTAGGCAATAGATAGTAGTGTCTTTTTTTTTTATCCAACATGCCATTGTGTATCTTTTTTTTTTTTTTTAAGGGACAGAGTCTCGCTCTGTCGCCCAGGCTGGAGCGCAGTGGCGTGATCTCAGCTCACTGCAACTTCCGCCTCCCAGGTTCAAGCATTTCTCCTGCCTCAGCCTCCTGAGTAGCAGGGACTACAGGCGCATGCTGCCACACCCAGCTAATTTTTTGTATTTTAGTAGAGACAGGGTTTCACCATGTTGCCCAGGCTGGTCCGGAACTCCTGAGCTCAGGCAGTCAGCCCTCAGTCTCCCAAAGTGGTGGGATTACAGGCGTGAGCCACTGTACCCGGCCACGCTATATCTTTTAAGTGGAACATTTATGCCATTTCTGGTCAAGGTTAATATTGAAAAGTGAGGTTTTCTTCCTGTCATACTGTTGTAGGTAGTTGCCTTGGAGCCTTAATTGTGTAATTATAGGATCTGTGAGCTTTCTGCTTGCATGTGCTTTTATGTTGGTGAGCGTCATCTTTTCATTTCTATGTTTAGAATTCCTTTGAGCATTTATTATAGGTCTGGTCTAGTGGTGATGAATTCCCCTTGATTTGCTTGTCTGGGAAAGACTTTATTTTTCCTTCATTTATGAAGCTTGGTTTGGCAGGATATCAAATTCTTGGCTGGCATCTTTTTTCTTTAAAGAAGTGAAAAATAGACCCCCAATCTCTTCCAGTTTATAAGGTTTCTTTTGAGAAGTCTGATGGGATTTCCTTTATAGGTGATTTGACACTTCTGTCTAGCTGCTTTTAAGATTTGTTCTTTTAAGTTGACCTGGGGTGATCTGGCCCCTGTATGCTCTTGTGAGATTTGTCTTATTTCATTATCTCCCAGTTGTTATCTGGATTTCTTGTCTGGATATCTATCACTGTAGTGAGATTGGGGAAATTTTCCTGAATTCGTTCCTCAGATATGCTTTCTAAACTTACTACTTTTTTTTTCTGCCCCAGGAATGCCTATAAGTTATAGGTTTGGTCACTTTATGTATTCCATATTTCTTGAAGACTTTGTTCATTTAAAAAAAAAATTGGGGGCTGAGTGCAGTGGCTCATGCTTGTAGTCCCAGCACTTGGGGAGGCTGATATGGGCGGATCACTAGGTCAGGAGACAGAGACCATGCTGGCTTACACGGTGATACCCCGTCTCTACTAAAAGTACAAAAAATTAGCTGGGCATGGTGGCACGTGCCTGTAGTCCCACCTACTTGTGGGGCTGAGGCAGGAGAATCGCTTGAACCCAGGAGGTGGAGGTTGCAAGGAGCCGAGATCGCACCATTGCAGTCCAGCTTGGGGACAAGAGCGAGATTCCGTCTCAAAAAATAAAAATAAAAAATAAAAAAGTTTTAACTGGGTTAATTCAAAAGACCAGTCTTCAAACTCTGAAATTCTTTCTTCTGCTTGGTCTAGTATGTTGTTAAAGCTTTCACCTGTGTTTTGAAATTCTTTAAGTGAATTTTTCATTTCCAGAAGTTCTGTTTATTGCTTTTTAAAAAATACATCTATCTGGTCTTTCATCTCCTGAATTGTTTTTCTAGTTTCTTTGTGTTGGTTTTCCACTTTCTCTTGTGTCTCATTGGGCTTCCTTGCAATCCATATTCTGAATTCTTTATCCATCATTTCAAAGTTTTCATTTAGGTTAGGATCCACTGATAAGCGAGCTAGTGTGTCACAATATTCTGTTTCTTCATGATGCTGGAGTTGTGCTCATTCCTTCTCATCTGTAGCTGTTGTCACTTCTGATTTTTGAATTTACTTTCGTTTGGATGGGACTCCCTCTCCCCTCCCACCTTGAGGGTGCGACTGTAGAGTATATTGGGTAGGGTATTTTTTTTGGCTGGGTTTCTATTGTATTGGGTTATGCAGTTCAGCCTACAAGCCAGTAGGTGGTGCTTACAGGTAAGAGCCAGCTGTGGTAAAAGCAGATGGATGTGTACTTGATCTTTGTTTACTGTGTGGTACTCTTTTTTTGGTTTCAGCCCTGATGGGGGTGGCTGGTGAAGCTCCTAGTGAATGCACTGAAGTCTCTGCAGGAGGGCTGCACTAGCTCCAAGTATTAGGCAGGAACGTGACCTCTTTCCCTGTCACACTCTTGTTCTGGGGCTCATAACTCTCCATGCAGATACACACTGTCATCTGTCTCCAGGCCATAGTGTAAGTGAGAATCGCAGAAGACACCTCTCCCCCTGCTCTCCGCTGGAGTGGTTTCATGCTGGAACTCCTCACTCAGCCCAATACAGGCAGCTTTGTGGCTCTCACCTGTTCTCCAGTGTGGTAATGCTGCTGCTTTGAGCAGAGAGGGGAAAGGGCTCCATCTTTTGGCACAAGCAGGTGGGTGTCCGCTGTGGTGCTGTCAGCTGACTGGGTCAGCCTAAGTCCAGACTCGATGGACCTAATAGACATTTACAGATTATTCTATCCAACAACTGCAGAATATGTATTTCTCCTCTGCACATGGAACATTCCCCCAAATTGACCATATGCTTGGCCAGAAAGCAAATCTCAGTACATTCAAAAAAATCAAAATCATATCAAGTATCTTCTCAGACCACAGTGGAATAAAATTAGAAATCAATACCAAGAGGAAAAAATAAGGAGTTTTTCAATAGGTAGAGGAAGGAGAAAGGTGCCCTGGGGTTAAGAACACATTAACAAAAGTACAAGAGGCATGAAAATGCAGTGTGTTAAAGCAAGAGAAAAGTTAGTGATGCACCTTCATGGTAAAGGGGTACAAAGCTGGAGGTAGTGGACTGGACAAGGCAAACCTCCAAGCCCAGAGCCTGTAAATGGCCTGCTTGATGGTGTATGGGAATCCTCAGGCAGTAACAACTGAGTTGGTGACAGAATACGCAGGTGGTGGGAACCCCAGGGTTGATCACAGGCCTGTCAGCATGGGCTCTCAGAAGGGCTCTGGCTGGCAGCTGAAACAGTTGGGTGGGAGCAGGGTGGCCACGCTGCTGTTCTTTCGCTGAGGAAGGCGGACTCCCTCAGCTGGAGCAATGGAGGCTGGCTGCTGTGGGCCTCATGCGTGACCTGCTTGCACTTCCCTTTTACAGGAGTGGTGGTGTATTTTGCTGTTGGGGACATGCAAACATGCTCAGCCTCCCCCTCTCTCCCTGGCCTTGAGGTGGCAGTGTGGCATCTGTGGTGGCCTATGGTGGTGACAGCTGCTGTGGCAGGAGCCAAAGGGCAGGTCCCTGGCTTCTTGGGGCTTGACTTTCACAACACTGGACCACAGCCAAAATATACATGCAGCAGCAGGGCGGCTGTGCTGTGGACCCAGCGCTGAAGAAGTGGGAACCTGTTTAGCAAAGAGTAGCTGAAGCAGACTTTCTGCCTGCTCCTCTCTACTGTGCTGCCGTATCTGTCTTTGGGTTGTGTGAAAATACCGGGCCTGCCTGCTCCTTCCCTGGTGGGGCAGTAGCAGCTGGCACCTGACTGCTCAAGGACCAAAGCCTGTGGGATTCCACGTAGACTCCAGCAGTCTCTCTACAGTCTCCAGGCAGCTCTCTGTATTAGACTGGAGGCCTGAGGGGCCAAGAGGACTTGGCTCCCTGTGGCTAGGATTGTAAAAGTTCTTAGTAGAAGTGTGGAACCCCAGGGATCTCTCACTCACTCATCCCTTCCCCACATCAGGGAGCTTCTTCCAGCTCCACACTTGCCCTGGTTCAGCTGGCTGCCAGGCTTTGCTCTCCTCTGCTTTCCATGATTCCCATTGCTTCTCTGATGAATTCCGGCATGCCCTCTTAAGATGATAATAGTTGAAATGTTCATATTTACTTGCTACTTTGATTCCTGTCTGTGAGAGAGGCTCCCACTAGTTGCTTCTAACCAACCATCTTGAACCAGAACCTCAGTGTTAATATTTTATATCACTATTTCTATATTTTTATTTCATTTTAGATACTTTTCCTCCACAAAGTTTTATCAGTCACATTATAAGAATTGATGAGATTGGAAGGTAGTCCTATATCCCCCTGTTGTCAGTGGCTGTCAGTTCTGTCTCATATGAATTAAATTTGTGGAGGCTTACTGAACCAGAAGATATATGCAGGTGTGTGCACATATGTGTATGCATGTAAATCAGAAAGCATGTGTAACACTTTTTTTAATGATTCTGAGAGCTCTTCTCTACCCTATTTATATACTTTTCCAGAAGAGGTTATACATACCTGCATATATCATGTATCTTCCATCAGCAACTTTTTATGTTATTTTTTTGAGAGAGAGTCTTGCTCTGTTGCCCAGGCTGGAGTGCAGTGGTGCGATCTTAGCCCACAGCAACCTCTGCCTCCTGGGTTCAAGCGATTCTCCTGCCTTAGCCTCCCGAGTAGCTGGGATTATAGGCATCTACTACCACACTCAGCTAATTTTTGTATGTTTAGCGGAGATGGGGTTTCACTCTATTGGCCAGGGTAGTCTCAAACTCCTGACCTCAAGTGATCTGCCCACCTCAGCCTCCCAAAGTCCTGGGATTACAGGTATGAGCCACCGTAAATCTTCACTGGTAAGCAAAACTTCCATAGACTATCCAGCCTTATTCATGCTGTAGCTTTATGATGTAAAATATTCATACCCTTTCATGTCTAACAAGTTTTCTCAACCATGGCACTTCTAACATTTCGGGTTGGATAATTCTTTGTTGTGGGGGTGTCCTGTACCCAGCAGCATGTTTAGCAGTATCCCTGGCCTCTACCCATTAAACGCTCTTAGCACCCCTTACCTCAGTTATGATATCCAGAAATCTCTCTAGACATTGCCAGAAAGTCTGAGGGGCAGAATTGTATTGAGAACCACTGATGTGTGGGGATAATATTAAGAAATATATAAATAGTTTATTACAACAGATTCCTAAATCACTAAGTAGGTTAGCTGAGATAAAGTTGTAAAAATGAATTTATTTGTAAAGTTAAATTGAATGTAATATCGTAGTTGTAGTGTATATCACCAAGCATAAGACTTGATTCTTCCTTTCAGCAGCTGTGATACCTGCATCATCTTTTCTATTTCAGTGTCCTAGTTCAGGCCTTTGTTCTTCTCTGGACTCCAGAAAAAACTCTGTCATCATGAGCAAATTACTTAATCTCAGTGTCTTAGTTTCTTCAGCTATTAAGACAAAGGGTGTTATTAATAGTACTTCTATCTCATAAGATTTTTATGGAGATTACACAAGATAATATATATAAAGCACTTAGAAGAATCCCTCCAGGTATGTTGCCTATCATTAGCAATTGCAACATTATCATCATTCCTAGCTTAATATCCCAATACCTTTCCTCTTAAAATATTGTTGTAGTTAAGCCAGAGTAATCTTTGTGATGGAGTTCACCTGAGTTTCTTTCCTCCTTATAAAAATTCCCTCCTTAAAAACCTTCAAAGACTGTGCAGTGCTTATAAGTAAATTTATGCATGGCATTCAAAAACATTTTGAATGTTGGTGGTCCCAGTCCACGTCTCCAGCTTTGCACATCTTTTCTGTGAAGCTGCATCAGTAACTTTTCTCTTCCTTTAACACACTGCATTTTCATGCCTCTTGTACTTTTGTTAATGTTGTCTCCTTAACCCCAGGGCACCTTTCTCCTTCCTCTACCTATTGAAAAACTCCTTGTTTTTCTAAGATCAGTATATCCTCCTGATAGGATGCATTGTTTCATTTTGTTTCGTTTTCTTGACTCCTCGAACAATTTGATTACTTTTCCTGTCTTCTTACTGTTGTTTTCTATTTTGCTTGCAAATAAACTAGTTCTTGTCTTGAAGAAGTCGTCTTATCTCTGTGCCTCCAGAACACTTAACAAGTACTAGATGCCTATATTTATGTATTCATTTAATTGTGTCTGTGTGTCACAGTCACTTTCTCAATCATTATCTGGCTACTATTTAGAAAGTATTTAATTTATCTCCTTTAATCAGAAAGCCCACAGAACTTATTACATTGTATAATAGCAAAAACACAACAATGGAGATAAATTAGATTTAAATTTCCTCTCAATAACCAGATGTTTTATTTCCTTTGAGAACTGTTATACCTGACCTTCTGCCTTCTGGATTTAAAATATGTATTTTTTAAATAAAAACATTAATTAAAAACATTTTGGTAAGATTCTTTCCTTCCTAGTCTGCTAGTTTATTTTGGCCTTAATTTTTAGTGTTCCTTTTTTCCCCTTATACTTGAATTTCTTTTACTTGAAGAAATTAGAATTTAGGATGGTAGCACATCACATTATATTCAAATGGAAAAGGAAAATGTTTTATACATTATGTCATTTTTTTTGTGGAGTGTTTATATAATTTAATTCCTTTATACTACTTTCTACTTTGTATAGTGATTTTACTCACGTTAAATTCTTTGAAATGTGCCTATTCCTGTGGTTGAAGTTGTTTGTCAACCCTTGTTTGACAAAAGTAAGACACAGAAATTGAGAGTCTAAAATTACACAGGGAATGTAATCTGGGAATTGTGCTGTAAGGTTCTGCTACCCATTTGTGTGGTAATGTTTTTAGTATTACCATGTTACTTTACAGCATGCCATTATGCTTGTCATCATTTACAATTTTGTGTAGCACACACTGGCATATTATTAAATTTTATGCTTCAGTATTGTTGTGGAACCACATAAGGCTCATTATGTTTTCATTTTGAAAAGAAGGCTTATCAGTTTTTATAGTCAGATGCTGTAAATTAAGTAGTTTTATATGACCTCAGAATACTAAGGATAGCATAAATGCAAATAATAACTAAAATAGGTAACACTAATAATAACTGAGTTCTTGTGTGTTCCATGCCTTATGCCAAAACATAGATGATCTAATATCCCCACCAGACCGCTGAAATAAATATACAGTATTTATTTATTTAATTTTATTTTTTTTGAGACGGAGTCTCGCTCTGCTGCCCAGGCTGGAGTGCAGTGGCGCAGTCTCGGCTCACTGCAACCTCCGCCTCTCAGGTTCAAGCAATTCTCCTGCCTCAGCCTCCCAAGTATCTGGGATTACAGGCATGTGCTACCACACCCTGCTAATTTTTGTATTTAATAGAGACGGAGTTTCACCATGTTGGTCAGGCTTGTCTCAAACTCCTGATGTGATCTGCCTGCCTTGGCCTCCCAAAGTGCTAAGATTACAGGTGTGAGCCACCACACCTGGCCTATTATTATTATTTTTTGAGACAGAGTCTTGCTCTGTCACCCAGGCTGGAGTACGGTGGTGCAGTCTCGGCTCACTTGGGATGGAGTCTTGCTCTGTCACCCAGGCTGAAGTGCGGTGGTGCGATCTTGGCTCGCTTGAGATGGAGTCTTGCTCTGTCACCCAGGCTGGAGTACAGTGGTGCAAACTCGGCTCACTACAACCTCTGTCTCCTGGGTTCAAGTGATTCCCATGCCTCAGCCTCCCACGTAGCTGGGACTACAGGTGCCTGCCACCACACCTGGCTAATTTTTGTATTTTTAGTAGAGATGGGGTTTCACCCTGTTGGCCAGGCTGGTCTCTAACTCCTGACCTTAAGTGTTCTGCCTACCTCTGCCTCCCAAAGTGCTGGGATTACAGACGTGAGCCACCACTTCCAGCCTTAAATACTATTATTGTCCCAGTTTTCATGTGAGAAGATTGAAGCTTATAAAAGTTAAGAGAGTTACCCAAAGTCACATGATTGTTTTCTGTGGCTCCAGTAAACTGAAGCTATAGAAATTAAAATTTCAATCATTATAGTGGTCTGAAAGCAAAACTTTATAGTGAATACTTTTGGGGTATTTTTTCTTTGGTGTTCTTTGTTTTTATGTGCCTTCATTTTTTTCCTGCCCCATATTTGAACATAAAAATGTTTAGGGACTGTGCAATATGTGTGTCAATGTGAGCTTCTGCCTCCATAGTAGAAATCAAAAGGGGGCAGGTATTCTTATTCCAGTCCCTTGGCAGTTTGTGTTAGCACAAAATATTCTCAGCATGCTGATAGAATTCATTTGCTTGCTCCATGTTGAATTTCCCAGGCCACAGCATCTGATTTGCTGAGTATAAATCAAGCCACATCCAGGTCACTTTTCAATAAATTACTTCTGTAAGAATTGACTGCCATATAGATTAGGATTTGTTTTTTTTAAATGGCTTCCTTCTCTTTTCTGCTTCTCTGGCTAGAACTCCTATATTAACCCTCTAGTTTCCTTATGCTTTCCCTCCTATTTTCTATCTCTTTTTTTTTGCTGAAAACTTTGGGATTCTTTTTTCTGTTTTATATTCCAATTTAATTTTGATCCTTATTTCCTGCATGTTTCTTTCTTTTTAAAATAATGTTATGCTATTGGAAGGCATACCTTAATTGATTATTTCTCAGACAATATTAATGATAGTTTTTAAATTTTTTTGTTCCCTACTGGTTTTCTTTTCCTTGCATTCTCTGTTTCTTCCATGTTGGTTTTTTGTTTTTTGTTTTTGGGTTTTTTGTTTTTTTTTTTGTCTTTGTTCTGGTGTCTATTTTTTATTTTGATGCCTCCTTCAAATATCTGATGATCATTGCTTGTGTGTTAATATGTTAAAGTATAGCATCGAATTTGAAACTGTGTTACAGCAATACTGTAGTCTCCTTTTAGAAGTATCTGGCTAAGTTACTGTAAGAGTACTTGAGAAGTAGTGAGTATTTATTCAGTAAGCTAATGTATCGTTATAGTGAATCTCTTTCACTGTTTTCAGAGTGACTGTATGCAAAGGGTGGAGTTGAATATTTACCAGAGGACTTGCTTGTGTTTTGGGGAAAATTTTATTTTATCTAAAAGATAATTGTACAAATTTTATTTTGTTAATTTTGATCAGAAGAGTTAATTTTGTTGTCTTCGCTTAATTTTTCTTTGGCCTAGTTTTCAGATAACTATTATCGTGCAGAAATGATTGATGCCCTGGCCAACTCTGTTACACCTGCAGTCAGTGTGAATAATGAAGTTAGAACTTTGGATAACTTAAATCCTGATGTGCGACTCATTCTTGAAGAAATCACCAGATTTTTGAATATGGAAAAACTTCTTCCGAGTTATAGACATACCATCACTGTCAGGTATGATTAAATTCCTTACTTTAAACTTATAACTATAAAAGAAATTTATTTTCATTGTAGAAAATTGGGCAATATAGTAAAGTAAAGGAGAAAACTAGAATTCTGTATGATTCTACCACCCACAGATAAATTATTAGTATTTGGAGAATGTCCTTATAAATTTTTTCTCTCTTTAATTACATAAATTTTTAATTACTTGAGATTATACTGTATATGTAATTTTTGTATTGTTTATATCATAAATATTTTCTCATGTCATCACAAATTCTTCATAAGCATTGCTTTGATGTCTGCATACTCTTTTTTTTCCATTGGATTTTGTATAAACATTCTCTATTGTTAGCCTTTTTTTAAGATGACTTTTCACTTTTACCAGCTTTATATGGCTGTCAAGAAGTTCTGCCAATTTAAGAGTTTGCTCAAAGTTGATTCAAACATAAACAATTTTAACTTTCCATATAGTGAATATATTACTAAAACATTTGGAGAAAATATTTAAATTATATTTTATGCTAAATACTTCTTTTTCTGAAAAACTATTCCTGTTACAAGTATAATGACACTTGAAACTTTGAGTTTGGGCATTTGTTTTCTTTTTTCTTTCTGGCTTTTTTTTTTTTTTTTGAGACCGAGTTTTGCTCTTGTTCCCCAGGCTAGAGTGCAATGGCTCACCACAACTTCCGCCTCCCGTGTTCAAGTGATTCTCCTGCCTCAGCCTTCCGAATAGCTGGGATTACAGCCATGCACCGCCATGCCTGGCTAATTTTTGTATTTTCAGTAGAGATGGGGTTTCACCGTGTTAGTCAGGTTGGTCTCGAACTTCCAACCCTAGGTGATCCACCCACCTTGGCCTCCCAAAGTGCTGGGATTACAGTCGTGAGCCACCACACCTGGCTGGAATTTGTTTTCTTTTAACAGAATTTAGATATTAATTTTGAATTTTTATCATTGCAAAAATTTATTATAGTTTTATGTCACTTAACAACAGGCGTATGTTCTGAGAAATGAGTCATTAGGCAATTTTGTTGTTTATGCAAATGTCATAGAGTATATTTACACAAACCAAATGGTGTAGCCTGCTGTATACCTAGGCTTTATGGTATAGCCTATTGCTCTGTTGCTCTTAGGCTATAAAGCTGTATAGCATGTTACTATACTGACTACCGTAGGTAATTGATAACACAATGGTAAGTACTCATATATTTAAACATATCCAAACATATGAAAGGTATGGTAAAAATATGGTATAAAAGATAATAAATGGTACCCCTGTATAGGACATTTTTCATAAGATAAATGGAGCTTGCAGGCCTGGAAGCTGCCGTGGGTTTATCAGTGAGTGAGTAGTGAGTGAATGTGAAGGTGTAGGACATAATTATTGTACACTACTGTGGACATAATAAACACCGTGGACTTAGACTACACTAAATATATTGAAAACATTTTTTCTTCAGTGATAAGTTAATTTTAGCTTACTAAACCGCCATTGTATATGCAGTTCATCATTGACTAAGATGTCTTTTATGTGGCATGTGACTCTATTACAAAATTGAAGGTGGATTAAAATCACATCAGTTTTTAAATTGATTGCCACAAAGGAATCTCTAATGTCTAGGAAACAAATTGATTCATAATACCTCAGTGAAAGTAGTTAACATACATATTTTTTTCCCTAGTTGTTTGAGAGCCATACGGGTACTTCAGAAAAACGGACATGTGCCAAGTGATCCAGCTCTTTTTAAATCTTATGCTGAATATGGCCACTTTGTGGACATTAGGATAGCAGCTTTGGAAGCAGTTGTTGATTATACTAAAGGTAATACTTTAGAAATACATGCTTTTATCATTTTAGAAAGAAATATTTACTTTTTAAAGCCTGTGTTACTTATTGGGGTTTTCATAATAGTACAATACAGATATTTTAATTTTAAATTCTTGACTCAGTGATTTAGAAATCATCTTTGATAAATGTAGAATTCACATAACAGTTAATAAATGAGGGAAAGGAATAAAATTATAGGCATCTTTAGCTTTTCCAAGAAGTCAGTGTTCATCCTGTAGCTTTAATTGGATGTTATTTTAGGAAATAGAAGATTTTGGGGAAATTTCTATGAAGGATTCAAGAAAACATCTCACACCTGTGTAAAAATTTGTGTCTGTGAAGTAGAGGATTAGACATAAACACAAACTTCAGTAGGGGAATTAGGCAAGGCATCATGAATATGGAAAAAACATAAGACCAAAAAATCGCTAAGAGAAGAATACACATTTTTTTTTTTTTTTTTTAATTTAGGGGAGAAAGATACAGAGATGGAAATGTTAAAAAGTCATGAAGAATAGAGCAGGTAGAAGACGAGCAGTAATCTAAGAAATAACAGAATACTCTGGGACTGTGTAAATGAAGCAGACCTATAGTAGTTTCTGATGAAATTTTAATTTTTAAGGCTAAGGGAAAATGTGTGAGTTTCTAGGACTATCAGAACCAGATTATTGTACAAGGCAAAAGAATAGTATGGCCTCTGAATTCTTTAGAATATGAAGAATCAAAGACAGTGAACAAATGGCTATGTCATTATTAGGGAAAATTATGCCCCAAGATTTTCTGCCTTGCCAAAGTTGTGTTGCTCATGTAGCCTTGGAGAATTAGAACTGCATCTCTTATGCAACATTCTTAAAAACATAACTCCCAAAGATAATTTTCAGCTGACCTGGATGTGAGTCAAAATAATAACTCAAGACTGGTGAAAATGTGAAATGAAAGAACTGGTGATGAATAACTATGCCTGTCAAATACTTAAGCTTAAATACTTGTTAAACTGATTGTAAAATTTAATGTGTATTTCAAAAATAATTTTAAAAAATTATGAAAATAGAAGAAACATGTAAATGTAATCTAAGTCTAAAATTCCAGATTCTAGCACTAAAATATGAGAGGAGTAAAAAACTTAAGATATGCTAAACTTTTGTCTGACTGTGGAAGGAGAAGAAGGGCTGAGAGAAGTTCTTCAGTAGATACTGGTCCATTTTTAAGTAGGGAAAAGTATACTCAAATCTTTGTAATTTTTGGTAAATTTCTGTAGAAATACTTGTTTACAGTCAGAAAATAAAGAGTAATAACATAATGTGTATATTCTTATGTGTTGATCTAACTTTGAAAAGGACTGTCATTTGTGCTTCGTTTTTATTGAAGGTTTAAAATATCCTTTCCTGTTAGAAATAATTATGAAAACAGTGATTTTGTTGTTAAATGTATTTTTTGGCATGAAAGACAATGTAATCCTATATCTGTCTGCATTTCTGTTTTGACAAGTTTTGAGATCCACCAAATATGCCATTGTTGCCAGTCTTTCCCAAGATGTATGAATGGTTTTTAATGTCTCGTAAATATGAGTAAGATTTTATGAACTTGTACTACCTGAAATGAAATAGAATACTAATATTAGGATTTTCAAAAGAATGCTAAACTTTAATAGATATAATTTAATTGTGAAATGTGAATCTACACTTCACTTTTGTTCATGTCTAAATGTGAACTATGACTTTAGACTTCATGTTTTGTTAAACTGTAAATGTAAATATTGATACTGAAGTTAGAAAATGGAAGAAATGAAAAGTATTGCGAGTAAAATTCTGAAGACGCAGCTTTTCAAATTATGAAAGCAAAACTTGTTTGAAAAGGTGAATGGAAATAGCTAGTCATTTTATGTCAACTATATTCGTAGCACTATTTTTGTAACTGCCTTTTATATTATGCTTGAAAAGTAAAACTGTTCTTTAGTCTTAAATGGAAGAAACCACTTGGGCAAAAACAGTGGACTATACTATATAATATAGTTGAGATACCATTGAGTGTCAAACCTCTCCATCATTTAGGCATCTAGGAAAACAATTGTATTAAACAGATTTTGTACAGTTAATCATCTGTAATTTAGGATTCTTAATTACAACTTGCTTTATGCTATGCTTGCCATTGGTTTGAACTTTAGTAAAAAAATATATTCTTGATGCAACTTTATGTCTTGGCTCTAATATATAGCTTGATACTTATAAAACTTACAAAGTGGCCCATTGCATAAAAATGTAGGAGCTTACCTATAACCTTCAATGCTGATTGAAAACTCAGCTAAGGCAGAGTCCTAAATATTAAATGTAAACTCCCTGCTTATCACTCATTATTCATTATTTTATTTGGTATAATTAACAACAAATATATTTTCTTTTATTTTCAGTGGACAGAAGTTATGAAGAACTGCAATGGCTACTTAATATGATTCAGAATGACCCTGTACCCTATGTAAGGTTAGTTTATGTGCTATGATGCTATGATATTTTGTTAAGTCCTATAATGAACTGAGTAATTTCAGATTAAGCATAAAATGCTTGTTTATGATTTTTGAAAATATGGGAATATCTTTTGCATTTATTCATGTCCTTTTTAAATTTGATTTTCAACATAAATTTTTTTGAGATGTAGTCTCACTCTGGCCCACGCTGGAGTGCAGTGGCATGATCTCGGCTCACTGCAACCTCCGCCTCCCGGGTTCAAGCGATTCTTCTGCTTTAGCCTCTCCGGTAGCTGGGATTACAGGCATGCACCACCACACCTGGCTAATGTTTGTATTTTTAATAGAGACGGAGTTTTGCCATGTTGGCCAGGCTGGTCTCGAACTCCTGGCCTCAAGTTATCCACCCCCTTGGGCCTCCCAAAGTGCTAGGATTACAGGCGTGAGCCACTGCACTCAGCTAAAATAATAATAATAATAATAAAATAAAATAATTATTAGCAGACCTTACTTGTCATTTAGAGTAATTTGGGTGACTTGGAAAGCAGCCAGACAGAAACTTCACTTTTCTTCTTCAAGCAAAATTAAAAGTATAACAACTTAAAATGCAATAAAGAACAAACTCACATTTTGAAATATGTTATTTACCTATATTACTGATCGACTCTTACAAATAGAGTATGAGGCCTGAAGGAGAGGGATTGTGTTTATATATAAAGATGAAAATATGGATATGAAATATCCATAAAGATTTATATCGCCATTTATATTACCTATCTGTAAATTGCATTCTGTAATTACATTTCACTTTTATTCTTAAAACCCTTCAGTAGTCTTATTTTACACAGTCTTAAATTTCAAAGCACAAGAGGATGTTAACAGAATCTACATCTTTTAGGTTTACAGACATTAAATTGCAGCCAAAAGGGGTTAAATTATTTACAATCTGGCAGTTTCACTTTTCTCCCATCTCTTTCTCAATTACAAATCCAATTTGATGTCTTACTACCATCAATTAAATGTAAAAATTTCCCCAATTCACCTTCTTTAAAGTTTTGCCAACCTCCATAAGAATTACAACCCAATTTCTTTCTCCCTCACTTATATCCAAGCATTGCAGTTACTCTTAGTAATTTCTCAAACTTGGTCCTAGAGCTGATGTTGATGCTTTCATTAAATGCTAGACTACTGCAGTAGGTTTCTTCTCCGTTCTTTTCTCTAGCCTTTAATGGTGTGTTCTACTCATAGCAGTGGATGTTTTCTTTTCCAAATTTTGTTTTCATTGCATTGCCCTATATTTTAGAGAACTCCATAATATGTTCAGGTAGCCTCTCATATGAGATAAAAACTCCCAGTAGTGGAGTTTAAATGTTACCCTCTATTAGGATACTCTTCTCAACCTCAGCTTGTTTTAAAGAAAACTTTTTACAGTCTTTATATTTAAAATACTTCTGCACATTTCCATGTTTTACAAATATACTATAGTAATCACATATATGTTCATTTTATTATCTCGAATATAGACTTATTGGTCTATATATAGATTTTTTTGCTCTGTGTTAAGATTTTTATACTTACCAATCATTGTACATATATCTAAGCAGAGTGGAATGTTCATTTTAGAAAGTGGGATGGGAGGCCGGGCGCGGTGGCTCAAGCCTGTAATCCCAGCACTTTGGGAGGCCGAGACAGGCGGATCACGAGGTCAGAAGATCGAGACCATCCTGGCTAACACAGTGAAACCCCGCCTCTACTAAAAAATACAAAAAACTAGCCGGGCGTGGTGGCGGGCTCCTGTAGTCCCAGCTACTCGGGAGGCCGAGGCAGGAGAATGGCGTAAACCCGGGAGGCGGAGCTTGCAGTGAGCTGAGATGGCGCCACTGCACTCCAGCCCGGGCGACAGAGCGAGACTCCATCTCAAAAAAAAAAAAAAAAAAAAAAAAAAAAGTGGGATGGGAAAGATTGGTTAGGATTATGTGGAGTCAGGTTTTAGAAGATCTCATCACACAGTAAGGTGATTTTAGAAAGACCAAATCCACCAGAATTTTTTAAAATTACTCTCTTATCCAAACCCCAGAGTGTTTCAGTGAAAAAACAAGTAGTAAATATTCAGGATGTGACATGGTGTCTTTGGAAATTAAACTAAATAAACACAAAGCTAGATTTAAGAGAGAAAGTGATAAAATAGGAAGGAGAAACTACAGATAATTTTTCAATGTTTATGGTGTCTCCTACTCATAGCATCTGTCAGTAAATGGTCAGCGAAAATTTGATTTTTTTTTTTTAATCTTTCAGGCATAAGATTCTCAACATGTTGACTAAGAACCCACCATTTACTAAGAACATGGAGTCTCCCTTATGCAATGAAGCCCTGGTAGATCAACTTTGGAAACTTATGAATTCTGGTGAGAGAGCAGTGATTTAAATTTTTTTTATTATTGTTATTAGAGTAGTTTGATTTTACAACAGGTTTTCAATTCAGTAGCATTTAGAACTAAAGGTAAAAGTTGAGATTTTTTTTTTCTTTTAAGAAGACTATCACACCTTCACAGTGGTGGCTGTGATAACATTTATTAAGGATACTCACTTTACTCCATAGGGTGGTTGAGGAAACAAAAATATTTATTTATATGAAAGTGTCAAATGGTTAAGGTGCTATAAACATCAGCCTGCAAAGTATTATTATTTCAGAAAGTTACAAAGGAGTGAAAAATGTCTTCTCACGTCTTTCCCTGACCATCTAGTGGCCTTTTCCAGAGATAACCAATTTTTTGTGTATCCTTCCAGAGGCAGTCAGTGCATATAGAATAACATACAGACTGTATTTTTTCAAAGTACTTACTGTTATTGTTCTGTACTGTGGAGATCATGATACCTCATCACAGTTTTTATTTTTTAATTTATTTTTATTTTTTTGAGATAGAGTCTCTGTCGCCCAGGCTGGAGTGCAGTGGTGTAATCTCAGCTCACTGCAACCTCCACCTCCCAGGTTCAAGTGATTCTTCTGCCTCACCCTCCTAAGTAGCTGGGATTACAGGCATGCGCCACTATGCCTGACTGATTTTTGTATTTTTAGTAGAGACAGAGTTTTACTGTGTTGGCCAGGGTGGTCTCAAACTCCTGACCTCAGGTGACCCACCCTCCTTGGCCTTCGAAAGTGGTGGGATTACAGGCGTGAGCCACTGCACCCAACCTTGTCACAGTTTTTACATTACTTGAGTGAGGTCAAGAGCTAAGAAACAGTGCTTAGGAGTGCTAGCTCTGGAACCACTTTGCAAAGGGTTGAATTTATTTATTGTGTGATTTGTCTGAACTGTTGTCATTTGTAAAATGTAGGTGATAATGATACCTACTTCAAATCGAATTAAATTAGTATTTGTAAAACACGGTGTCTGGCTCATACTGAATACTCAAAAATGTTATACTAGTATAATGATAGTTATGCTTCTCATATATTTGAGCTATTTGTATTTCTATTTTTGCAGGTTATTCATATTCTTTGCCATTTTATTTAATTGAATTATTGATTCTTTTCTATTGATTTATAAATGTGTGTATTTAAAGAAAAATTGCCTTATGTCTGTGATAGGTTGAAATTGTAATAATGGTTTTGGTTTAAAGATTCAATCAAAAGCTAGGCTGAAATGTGTTTTGCTTAAAGATAGCAAGAGTTGTTGCAGATAGATAGTGGGAGAGCAGTGGATATTTATGCAATTTTTTTTTTTTTTTTTTTTTTGAGACAGTCTTGCTCTGTTGCCCAGGCTGGAGTGCAATGGCACGATCTCAGCTCGCTGCAGCCTCTGCCTCCCAAGTTCAGGCAATTATCCTGCCTCAGCCTTCCGAGTTGCTGGGATTACAGGCGCCTACCACAGTGCCCAGCTAATTTCTGTATTTTTAGTAGAGACGGGATTTCACCATGTTGGCCAGGCTGGTCTCGAACTCCTGACCTTGTGATCTACCGCCTCAGCCTCCGGAAATGCTGGGATTACAGGCGTGAGCCACCACACCTGGCCTATCCAAATATTTAAAAGTTTTGAGTACGTCACTTTATTTGCTCTTTATAATACTGGAAAATAACTTGTCCTGCCTGTCTTATTAGTAGCTACTTCACTGACTCACAATTAAATACCAAATTTTAATTCTTTTATTTTATTACTTAGTTCACTAATATTGAGATGTTAAGTGGTTGTATAACTTCCGTTTTTCGGAAGTTTCATAATAATAGTGCAATACCACCAAGTAAAGACACCATAGTAGATATTTATGTGAAATATAATAAAATTGAAAATAGGATGAACCTTGTCCTCAAGGTCTTTAGAAAACAACACATAAAACCAGTTTATACTAAAATATTGCGTATTTTTTTCCTAATGTTTTCTTTAATCTCTGAAAGAATAATTACTGCTTTTTACATAATGTTTTATATTTGCTACCTTTGGCTACCTTAAAAGATATTATTATTTGTGCTATTTAGACCCAGGGTATTAACACGTAAGTTCAGGAACTTACGAAGGTTCATTCAACAGTTCATATGTGGCAGTAACTCTGCTGTATTGAATATCTTCTTAACCAGAATACATGATTCCTTGATCATGATAAGTTACAAATTTGAAGAAAGCATAGTGAAATATGAAGAATTCTTTTATTATTTTCTAAAGAAGATGTTTTGGACAAAATAAATATGTGTTCAAGATTAATGAGACAATTTTTATAAAACATTTGAAGCTCATTGGAAGGTTTAATTATACGAATACAAGTTCTGGCTGATGTTTAGTATTTAATTTTGATAGTGTGCAGTATAGTACTATTCTGCTTTGGTTTAAAATTCTCTGCCAATATCTAAACCAGTGAGATCAGTGAGGCTATAGTCATAAACAGTTTATTACTCAGTTTTTCAGATTTATAAATGGAACAGTATGAACAATGGGAGTGTCGTGAATAATTGGGAAGGTTAAAAAAATGTTTTTCTAGAACATTGGACAGTAGACAGTGAAGATGAACTAGAGAGGATTGTCATTTCCTTTCTAAGTCTGAACCTTTGGGATAAATGAATGAATCTGATCTAAGAAATCCTTCTTTTATTTGATTAAAAAATAATTAATGGTAAAAGTAATATCATGTTACAGAGTTTATCTGAAAAAACTACAAAGAAAGGAAATGATACATAATTCTGTTACATCAACACTATTAAGATTTGGGTATATTTGGCCTTTAGGAAAAAATAATTGTGTGTGTGTTGTGTTACATAGTTATAGTTGAAATAAAAGTTTTAAAACAGCATTTTATCATGAGAATTTTTCACATTGCTCTATTCTTAATGGTTATTGTTTTAAGAAATGGTAGTGAGGGTTCATCAATAACAAAAGGAACTAGAACATCGTCTAGGTCCCCAAATCCAGTGGAACCCTGCCTGCTCCTCATTTTGGGGCTTCTGGGCTATCTAGTCACTTGAGATAAGCATTATCTGAGAAACAAAAACTGTGAACAATGCGGATGTAATTATATTCATTTATTTCTCTCTTTCTACAAAGTGGATTTGAGGTATATTGACTTCACCTCGTTACAAAATTTACTGAACTAATTTAAAATATATAGGAGAGAATATCATGGCTGTTCAGAAGGATCATCTTATCATGTGCTTTTGAAGAATTAGAGTTTGTTTTCTTATTCTGAAGAATCAGAAACTTTTCAACAAGAGAGAAATTGTGGTTGGACTTACAGAAGCAGGATTTCAAAAATTGAAATCAATTTGAGAGTGAGACAGAATGATACTCATGACTTTTAAAAATTCATATGCCATTCAGTTAATACTAGTACTCATTTTAGAAATATTCTAGGGGAATTTGGAGCTGAGAGACTGGTACAGAAACTGAGGACTCTTGGTAGCCAAATCACTTTAGTGACCATACCCCAGAGGGAAGGTTGTCAGACTTAAACTTTTTGAGATCTCAGGGCTGCCTGGTTTCTGCGTGTTTCTTGGTGTGTAGTAACTCCACTTAGCCTTAAATTCTGGGAGGTACTCTAGTATCTTTCCAACAGTTTTTGCTTTGTAAATATATACACACACCGACCTATATATGTGTATATTCACTCATACACATGTCAGATATCTTAACCCATTCTGTATGTAGTTTAATTTTTCATATACATGTTTATCTTCAGCATTTTGTTTTTAAAATTTTTAAAGCTTAAAAGTTTAAAGAATAATATAAAGCATAATCATATACTTTCAGCTTGATTCACCAGTTAAAATTTTACCATTTACTTTATCTCCTTTCCTTCTGTTTCTTTATATTTATACCCTGTTTCTTTCTGAATCATTTGAAAATAAATGGCATCATGATCCTCTTCTCAATAGTATATACTCCTGAGAATAAGGTCATTGTACATATCCACAATATGATCATCAAACCCCACCCAGTATGTAGCCCATATTCACAGTTCCCAAGTTGTTTCCAAAAATGCTCCTTGCAATTTCCATGACAACTTTTAAATTAATGCTCCACAGAAATATAGTAAACATTTTTAAAGACAAGGATCTTTTACATTATATGGTTGCTTAAGATTCTTAAATAAATAGGTTTATGTTTAATTGAAAATATTTGCCAGGGGCAGTCGTTTTTAAAGGTTTCACATATTAATTCACTAGTTTTTTCTTGAGCACTTTCTATTTGCCACTATGCTACGTTTTCTGTGTATTAACTAAGTATAATGGAAAGAGAGACATAGGAACAGATAAATTATAATATGAAGAGATAGTTGCTAAAGAGAACAAGCCATTTGAGGAATCCAAAGAAAGGAGCCATGAACCCTGTCTGGAATACTAAAAAGTTCATGGAGAGAGGTAGTATTTGAGCTAGCTCTTAATGAATGGAAAGGAGTTTTCCAGCAGGATAAATACATTTTGAGGTGGTAGAATTGTATATATAAAAGCCTCATGTTCTGAAGGAGTGTTGAGAAAATAGTATTATCTGGAAAGATAGATTAGGATCTACATGCGAAGGGCCTGGGGAGTTTAGGTTTTATGCTCTGGGCAATGAGGAACAGGTGTTGTTAGAACCAGGCTGACTTTGGTTAGCTGTGTGTGGTGGCTTTTTTCCACACAAAGAAATGATTTTCCTCTTCCAAAGGAATATGTATCAAAATTCAGAACATACATGATCCTGCCTTTATAGCTTTAAGTAAGATACTGAATTACAGGCCAAAATGACAGTAATTTTAAAATACATTAAAAAATTAAAACCTAAAAATTGGAGATTTTTATTGGTGCTTCATATTTAATTTAAGATATAAATACTTTTGCTGGTCTTGCCTAATTGAGTGTTTTTTTTATATCTGAAGAAACAGATCTTCATTGAGGAGATAGTGTCTTTGACTCTTTATCATTATGAAGGAAATTTTAACTGTTGCTTCCACATTGACCTTTAGTGTCTGGCATATTACTATAAGAATGACATGAAAACATGAATTGTTCAAGTCATTGAATGCTGTTTATTTACATCATAATTTTTAGTGTTTGGAAATTTACAGCTACACTCAAGGGGGTAGAATGAGGGACAACTTCTAATTCAGTTTGATAGGATTTGCTAGGTTTCAGAGTAAGAAAATAAACAGTTTTGATATTAACATCAAAAGGTTTCAAAGTTCTGTCCCACCATCTCTCTCTCCCTAATACCTTCCTTCTTAGGAATGGAAATGGTGGAAGAAAATTAAAACATCTTGATTCATCTGCTTAGGAAATTATATATGTATACACACACACATAAATAGAAATGAATTTGCTGTTTTTTTTTTTTATTGTAAGATGGACAGAACAGTCAGGATAGTAATACCCAGTGGAAATTGTATTTCTGGCTTAACTGTGTACAAATTTCTAAGCTTCAGTTGTCAATAAAGAGTGCTGGGTTTATTCAGAAGTGTCCTGAAAACAGTGGCTTTCAAAGTGAGTTTTCTTCTTAGCAGCTTTTTTAGTTGATCAGTTGTTTGTTTGTTTGTTTTTGAGACAGAATCTCACTCTGTCACTCAGGCTGTTGTGCAGTGGTGTGATCTCGGCTCACTGCAAGCTCCACCTCCCGGGTTCACGCCATTCTCACACCTCAGCCTCTGAGTAGCTGGGACTACAGGCACCCACCACCACGTCCAGCTAATTTTTGTATTTTTAGTAGAGACTGAGTTTCACTGTGTTAACCAGGATGGTCTCAATCTCCTGACCTCGTGAACCTCCCACCTCGGCCTAGTTGATCAGTTTTAATAGCAGTTACCTCAGAAAATGAAGAGATGATTTTTCAGTAGGATCACATTTACTGTTTTGGTGATGTTTGTCTCAAGGCACTTTCTGATTTGAATAGACAACATTAATACTGGGTTTCTTCTTGAATGTTGTTGTTCTGATTCAGATAAACAGGGTTGGTCTCAGAGTATAACTGCTAATGAAGACAGGATGAAAAGCATTTTTCCTGGGAGGAGAGACTAGTGACTGTTATTTTGTCGTATGTAATCATTCGTTGCCATAAGTGATGGGGAGAGGGGAGGTAGCTGGAAGATTAAAGATGGGTCTTCAGAATACTGTAACTGAAGGCAGAAATCAGAGGCTGTTTCAGGGCCTCTCTCTAATGGGATTGATTGACTTGGAATCATCGAATTTTAGACCTGATGAGGGGGTCTTAAAGGTCATCTGAGTGAACTACTCTAATCATCTCAGTTATAGCCCAGACAGCTGACTTGCCCAAGGTCACAGAGCTAACAGGCAATTCATTAGAAGTGTTTTTCTCCCCTTCTGTCTCTCAACTTAATTGAAATATACTAACGTACTAACATGGCAACCATCTTAAGATTTTATTCCATGATTTTGAAATACAATGAAATTTTGGCTTTTATCTCTATTTTTTGCTCTCTCTTGTAATTTTAACAAAAGTACTGCTATTCATTTTTTAGCTCCCTTGTAGTCCCCAATTTTAATATGTAAGTTCATTTTTAGGAGACAGAAAACACTATCAAGAACCTCCCTTAGGAACAAAAGAGTGGTGTCCATTCCTTTGTCCAAATTAGAAGTCTAGCAAAACCGAAAAGCCCACATAGAAATAAAAAGTAACCAAAATCATATTGGAGGGCTTCAGTGCACTTAGCAGCCTTTACTGTGCTGCCTAATCATCCTTAAGCTGATGTTCCAAAACCAAATAAAAGCCCTAGCTCATCAAAATACACATACTCAATTTGTCTTTTAAAATTAATATATATATTTTTAAATGTTAAGGAATTCACAATTGAATGACTCATTTTGAGATCTTCGACAGCATATTAAAGTTCAGGCTGGTTTTTGCACACACATGATTAGGCAATATTGATCTTCAAGGTTTAATTTTCTTCCAAACAGCAAATATACTCTAAACTGTTTTATATATATATATTTTCTTAACTGATAAAATGGCTAAGATTCACTCCTTTTCTTGTTATACCCGTGGATAGAGAGATACAGGGGCAGCTGCTCTGGATTGCTTACTCCTGGCATTTCTTCCCTTCCCTCAGAGGGTTGAGACCCTCTAGCCTTTGCTAATAGAAGCCCCCAGGAATCTGATAACCTCCTTTTTGTGGAGCGTTTATATATGTAAAATGCTTTGAGGAGGAGAAATGAATGCCTACAAAATAATACTACCTCAAGCTGTTGAAGTGTCCACATATGCATATTCCAGGAAGAGAAAGTGGGTTTCCAATGTAAAAGTCTTGCTTTTACTGTGTCATGTTTTTTCCATTACTTGGTTCTCTGTAGCTCTTGCCTCTCTTGCTTCTGCCAGTGTTATATGTCACACAACAGCAAAACTGAACATGTCTTAAGTAGGAATGAGGAGAGCTCTTTCACAACATTATAGCATGCACAGTGGCCTAGTACATGCACTATCTAGTATGAAAGTGAATTCACAATTTTTCCTATTGCAGATTTGCGTATAATTAATAGTTACCTGTTAGAGTAAATGTGATGAGAATTACTATTAGTTGATAATGTATTTACTTATACTAATATTTGTTGTTGAAAACCACAAAGTTTAATATTTATGATATCCAAATTTTTTCCTTTTTGTTTCTCCTTTTTAAATGTGGTACTCTTTTGAAACAACAGTTCTTGGTAAAAATTAGGTATTTATTGGGCCTTCCTTCCCCCTTCCATCTTTCCCTTCCTTTCTTTCTTTATTTTTTGAGACAAGTTCTCACTCTGTTGCCCAGGTTCCAGTGCAGTGGTGCAGTCTTGGCTTACTGCAGCCTCCGCCTCCTGGGTTTAAGCGATTCTCCTGCCTCACCCACCCAGGTAGCTGGGATTACAGTCATGCGCCACCACACCCAGCTAATTTTTGTGCTTTTTAGTAGAGAGAGGGCTTCGCCATGTTGCCCAGGCTTGTTTTTAACTTCTGAGCTCAAGCGATCTGCCCACTTCGGCCTCCCCAGAGTGCTGGGATTAGGCATGTCTGGCCGGGCTTATTTTTCTTCTCAAGAAGAATATCCACTTTTCTTCTGTTCACTTGTTCTATGCTCTTCAAGCCATTTAAAATTCTGACTAGAAACCATAGAGGTTGTATAATCCTAGCTGACAAATTTCATCTTTTCAGTCTATTTGATGACAATATCTACTGGAGTGTTCTACTGGGGAGAAAAGGAAGGTGAGAAAACCCTGGTATCAATGTGCTGTGATCTGTCATTGCTATGGGGTAAGGTATGACTTGAGAGCAAAACTCCTATTTTGGAGATGAAAAAACTGAGACTCAGAGAAATGGAAAGAACGCCTCTAGTGTCTGAACTAGGAGAAACTGAACTTCTACCCAGGCAGTTATTTTCTAGTCAAGCCCATGTCTACTGCCCATTGTCATGCTTGTGGTTTGCTTATTTCTGTTATTTAAAAATCAGAAATAAGTTCTCACTACAGTAACACAAATATAAAGGTGTTTAGCAAAATATTTTCTTCCTCTTCAGTAAGTCCAATAGTAGTTGTATGGTTTCTTACTATATGTAAAACCTGAAAGTAGTAAGTTCTAGAGATCAGAAAATTTCTTTCCATGATAGGCAATGTAAAGGCTCATGGAGGCTATCTTCCTAACAGGCTGTTAATGAAGAGAATCAGACAAGATGAACAGAGAATGAGTGAATGTGGGATAATTACTGAGGAGAAAGAATAAAAAGGAAGATTTAAGGCTATAAAAAATACAATTTTTGGAATGTTAGATTTTTGCTTCATGTCTAGTATTCATTTTGTAAGATGAAAAGTGTGATAAAGGTTTTTCCAGTTACAAAGTTCCTTTTGTTGTACAGGTTCTGGGACAGTTAAAATGTATGAATGAATGTGCACGTTGACTTAATTCTTTATTACGTACTTTTTAGGTACTTCACATGACTGGAGGTTACGGTGTGGTGCTGTGGACTTGTACTTCACACTTTTTGGCCTCAGTAGACCTTCCTGTTTACCCTTACCAGAGCTTGGGTTGGTTCTTAATCTAAAGGAGAAAAAAGCTGTCTTGAATCCTACCATAATTCCAGAGGCAGTAGCCGGCAACCAAGAAGCTGCAAATAATCCAAGCAGTCACCCACAGCTAGTTGGATTTCAGAACCCTGTAAGAATCACATGTATTATAGAAGATGTAGTTTCATTATATAGAGCCATCTAGAGAAGAGAATTGTTTCCTGTGAACTACTGAATTTTATAACCACTAACACAGTTTCTTGTGTCCTTTTTAAACATGCTGGCTGACATTTGATTAGCACTGTGCAAATTATAAAATGCTACTGGCAACTATAAAACTGCACATAACAAATGATTTGCTCCTGGTCCCTTTACTCCTATTGTAATAATCTAATGATTTTTTTATACTTGAACATAGAATTTCTTCTCTGAGTAGCAAAAGATAGAAATGAATATTTAACCTTTTTTTTTTTTTTTTTGAGACAGAGTTCCGTTCTTGTTCCCCAGGCTGGAGTGCAATGGCTCAATCTCAGCTCACTGCGACCTCTGCCTCCTGGGTTCAAGCAATTCTCCTGCCTTAGCCTCCTGAGTAGCTGGGATTACGGGTGATTGCCACCATGCCTGGCTAAGTTTTTGTATTTTTAGAAGAGATGGAGTTTCACCATGATGGCCAGACTGGTCTCAAACACCTGACTTCAGGTGATCCACCCACCTTGGCCTCCCAAAGTGCTAGGATTACAGGCGTGAGCCACCACACCCAGCTGAATATTTAACCTATTACATATTAACCCATCTTGTCCCATATATGTTAATGGCAAGCCATGTGAAAACAGGGGCCTTGTCTTTTTAAAATTGTTGCTCTGTGTAATACCTAGCACAGTTCTAAACATATGATACATGCCTGGCAAATGCTTGTTGAATGAAATAAAGAATGAATGAATGAATGACTAGGTAAATTAATAATCTGCTGATTTGGGAGGAGACTGTGTGTTACATTTTAAAACGTTTTATATATATATACACACACACACATATACACACACACACAGATATATATATATATGTTTGCCTTTAGAGAAGCTTTTATTTCTGCCTTTGTATTATAAAATTACCATTTTGTAGAAAGACTTGTAAGATACATATTAATCATTTTACTGTAATTTAAAGAAGTTTTTCCTGAAATGTTTTTTTATTGATGACAAAATGTCTCCAATTCTTCAAGCTTCATTTTTCACCAATATTTAGACCAGATTACTTGCCTGGCAATTCCCTACTGGTGTTTTGACACTTTAAATTGCAGATTCTCTCTATGCTAGTTAGTAATAGTTCCTGTTAAATTTGCTTACTCACCTAAATTTTCTGAAGTATCATCATACTTATTTGTTGTCGATTTAAAATATGTCCTAGAGTTTGGGTTATGAAGAAGTAAGACAAATACTTACATAGAAAAAAAAAGTCTCATTAAAGAGCTCTTTCAGATCTACATATTTGTCAACCTGTGAAAATGGATATATTTATAATTCTTGCTCATATATGTTAATTTATCCACATTCACACTGCAGGTTAAGAGGAGAAAATGCATCAAAGGACATGTTCTTTGAGGAAAGCTCTGAAAGTTCACTTAAATACCTCCCTTCTCCCCCTAAAAAAGACCAGCAGACAAGAAAAGATTACATTTATTTTAAGCCCATTGCTGATAATTTCTAGCCACTGGGCATGCTCTAATCTGCATGGTTGCTATAGCTATTAGTTTTCAGCTGTAATATGAGCTACTCATCTTCAGAAATCTAATTTTGATCTTGAATATTGCCGCAGGAAGATGATCACCTTGCCAAGGAAGCATCATGTAATATATCAGCTCATCAGCAGGGAGTGAAGAGGAAGTCTGATACACCACTGGGGTTCCCACTAGAACCTGGTCAAATACTGGAGAAGAATGAGGATAGCAGTAAAGTCAAACTCAAAATCAGAGTAAGAAATACAGGTTAAACCTGTATTAACAGTGTAGGATATTCACCTTCTTGTAAATCTTTTTGAATACTTGCAGTGGTTTTTCCTTAGCAGGAACACATGCGACAGACTGCATTATAAAACTCAAATGTCCTTCTGAGACATTCGAACCAAGCATTTAACTTATATTATTGCATAATTCTTCTCTATTTGGGGGAGGAACTATGTGTGCACGTTTCACCACAACTCATCACTTTTTCCCACAAAATAGGAGTAGATTTTAGTTGCTATTACATTTCCAGTAATTTCTAATTGGAGGCTGGACCACATAATCTTTTCTTTCTCTTAATATCTTTGAAGAAAGAAACTACTTTTTACTTTAAGATTATATGGGGGTATATCCTATGGCCTCTCTGCTACTTTTCCTAAGAGCTAAGATCCAAACATGACGTGATGTAATGGTTCTTTTATTCCTCTGTTTTATGTGTGTGTGTGTTTTAGTTTTCAAGTTCTCAAGATGAGGAGGAGATTGATATGGATACTGTTCATGATAGCCAGGCCTTCATTTCCCATCATTTAAACATGCTTGAAAGGCCATCAACTCCAGGTAAGATTAGTATTCTGCAATCATTGAGGAGATGGAGACATTGATTGATACCGGTTTTTTAATGTGTGTTACTTTATTTTCAAATGAACAACTATAAAGTTTAAAATTAGCCAGCTTAAAATATTGAATTGTATCAGGTTATAACAAATTGGCAAAATAACAAATAGAAAAAGTGCTTCTTTTGGCTGTTTTATTTTGGTCTTTTTAAAGTATTTGCTTGTATAAAATCCATCATTCAGATTCTTTCTAGTAGCTCTGATTTCTTTTTTGTATGTGTATGTCGTAGACTTGACTTCATTTAACCATAGTTACATTAATTTTTTTCAACTGCAGTTAATGCTGCTTGTAGCACCACTTTCTCTTTTTGCCTGCCTATCTCATATAATATTATGTCAGTCATTTTCATAGGTCATTCAAAAAGCATCATGTTTTCTTTTGAAAATACTACCTAAGGGCCGGGCATGGTGGCTCACGCCCGTAATCCCAGCACTTTGGGAGGCAGAGGCGGGTGGATCACGAGGTCAGGAGTTCAAGACCAGCCTGGCCAAGATGGTGAAACCCCATCCCTACTAAAAATATTAAAAAATTAGCCGGGCGTGGTGGCACGTGCCTGTAATCCCAGCTATTCTGGAGGCTGAGGTAGAGAATTGCTTAAACCTGGGGGGCAGAGGTTGCGGTGAGCCAAAATCGCGCCACTGCACTCCAGCCTGGGCAACAGAGCCAGACTCCATCTCAAAAAGAAAAAAAAAGAAAATACTACCTAAGACAACATAGAGTCAATATATTAAAATTTACCTTGTCATTTCCTTGTTGATAGGCATTAGGTTGTTTTTCATTTTTATATATTGTCGGTAATTCTGCACTTTATCTTTTTGTTAAATTATGTTTCTTGGATAAATTCCCCAAAATGTACTATTAGTGAAAAGATTAATGTTAGCTATATTGTGAGATACATGTCTTTAGATTTTCATAGCTCTTGATACGTATTGCCATGTTTTTTGAGAGATTATACCAGTTTATATCATAAGCTTTTTCTAATTTTTTAAGAAATAAAAGCCTTTGATAAAAGTTACAACATACAAATATGTGCGTACATCCACCCAAGTTAACATGTACACTATATATCATGCACGGATGTTTCCTATATGCTTCATCCCTGGTCCTGTTCTGCCTTTCCACTACAAGTAACTACTATATCACATTTTCTTTTTTTTTTTTTTTTTCCCTTTATTTCATTCTGTTGCTTTTCTTTATAGTGTTCCACATAGGTATGTGATCCTATATGTTTAGTTGCACTTGTTTTTTGAATTTTTTAAGAAATGGTATAACATGACTTTCTTTTTTTTACTCAGCATTATGTTTCTAAAATTCTTACTGGTATATAAATTATAATTCATTAATTTTCTTTATGATCATTATCCGTCATAGCACTTGTCATCAGTGTAATAATTCAGAACTTTTAGAGTAACTGTAAAATAACTCATGTTTACTGTTTTTGTTTTTGGGGGTTTTTTTTGTTTTTTTTTTTTTTAAGATGGAGTCTCTGTCACCCAGGCTGGAGTGCAGTAGTGCCGTCTCTGCTGACTGCAGCCTTTGCCTTCGGGTTCAAGTGATTCTCTTGCCTCAGCCTCCCAAGTAGCTGGGACTACAGGCGCGCACCACCATGCCCGGCTAATTTTTGTATTTTTAGTAGAGACGGGCTTTTGCCATGTTGGCCAGGCTGGACTCAAACTCCTGACCTCAAGTGATTTGCCTGCTTTGGCCTCCCGAATTGTGGGGATTATAGGCGTGAGCCACCACGCCCTTCCAGGTTTACTTTTTAATGCATGTCTTCTATTATGGGTATGACTGTTTGTCTCTTTTTTTCTGGGTAATGTTTCTATTTTTTGTTTGGAAATCCTTTTCATTGCCCATGGTTGTTGTATTTTAGGATGTTTACATATGAATGAGATTTTTTTTCTCTTTTGCTTTTAACATGTTACATTTGTGCTAAAGACCTTATTATTCCTGTTGTTTTGCTTTTTATTTGGCTTTTTGTTTTAATTTTATTTATGAGACCTAAATTATTTTTTCATTATCTAGTAATCTAAGATGAGCTACTAGAATTTGAGAACTTGCTGCAGGTAGGACATGAATCTAAGATACATTTGAAGACTGATAGGTCATGAATTCTTTGGGTTTTAGAGTTGAAGCTCAACAGTTATTTTATCTATTCTGTCTATTTAAGTAGACAAGTAGAGAGATGCTAAGTGACTTGCCCTGGATGACATACCCAGGTAGTGGTCAACTAAGGGCTAAATCTTAGGACAAGTGAAGGAATATGACAAGTGAAGGAATTAAGACATAAAGAGATAAAATATCTTACTCAAAATGTATTTCTGATTTTTTTGATAAGTTTGGAATCAAAACCTCAATTTCCAGATTCCACTACAGTGCTGTTCACATTACGCAATTAGACCATTTTCTGTTTTAAATGTCTTCTGTAGTCCCTAAACTATCTTAGATCTATTTGTTGAGTAAATTTTATAATGGTGTTTGTTACCAAAATTTAGGGGGCTGGGCAAACTACTCTATACAGAGTTCCACATAAATAATAAAAAATATGAAATGGTTCCTGCCCCAGAATACAGGGTTTAATTTGTATGTTCAGGAAGTCATTCAAGCTTATTGCCTCTCTTGAATGCTTATTCTACTCAGACTTAAGCGTACAGGAACCATGACAAAGGATTAAATTAAATGAGATTTTTAGTAGTTTTAAAATAGTTTTTTTTTTCCTTCTAAAGACACAGAGTCACACTCTGTGGCCCAGGCTAGATTGCAGTGACATGATCATAGCTCACTCCAACCTCGAACTCCTGGGCTCAATACATCCTCCCACCTCAGCCTCCCAAGTAACTAGGACCACAGGTACATGCCACCATACCTGGCTGATTTTATTTATTTATTTATTTATTTTCTGTAGTAGAGATGTGGTCTCACTGTGATGGCTAGGCTGGTCTTGAACTCCTGGCCTCAAGCGATCCTCCCTCCTCAGCCTCCCAAAGCTTTGGGATTAAAGGTGTGAGCCACTCCACCCAGTTAGTATTCTTTCAACTGTTAGAATTTTACTGTGGATGAACTGTTTCTGTGTTTAAGGCTAGTTTATAAAAACCTGTCAGCCTTTTTTTTCTTTTGGGAAACAAAGAAATAAATCCCTCTTTTTTCTCGTTTGGCATTTTAGGGCTCTCGAAATATCGGCCAGCTAGCTCCCGATCTGCTTTAATACCCCAGCACTCAACAGGCTGTGACAGCACACCCACCACAAAACCCCAGTGGAATTTGGAACTTGCACGGAAGGGAACAGGTAAAAATAACTAATCAGAATTAATATTATTTTGTTGAAGAACAAATCTATAAATGTAATAGAGTTACTTCATCAACTTTAAAAAACCCTTTAAAATTACAGATCTTAGGATTTGGCTTTTTTTGTAATACATTAAGCTTATATTGTCTAACTTTAAAGACTATTTTAAAATAGACTTTTCTTTTTCAAAAGTAATGTATTCCTATTATAGAAAACTTGGAAATAACAGAAAATTAAGTGAGGAAAAAAAAATCCCCCATGTGCCATTTAAAGATAATTTAAAAGATAATGCCATTTAATTATTATGACCATTTTGCTCTTTCTTTGCCATGCTTTTTCTAAGAATATTATGACAAATGTCAACTTCAATAGAAACCATTTAATTTGTACCTTTATAAAAAAGATATAAAGGCATGAAATAAAAAATCAACCACTTATTCCCCACTCATATAATTGGTGATTCATTCATGAAGACTTGATGCTGTATTCCCTTATATCATTTCACAGTAATTGGGCTTAAGTTTGTGAAATGTAATTTAATTCAGATGTGTTTGTTACCTATTCTGTTTCACATTGTTTTCTGCTTATTCTGTTTCATCACTTACAAAGAGAAGATTATAATCCAAATGAAGTGCAAACATTTGATGCTGATGAACTACTGTGAAACAAAGATTCAGTCCTCAAAATCTGAAGGAACAGGGAGTGAAAAAACAAGATACATAAACAAAATCATTTTTAAAGAATAGTTTTTCCATAAGTAGACAGACTTTACAGTCTGTGAACTTCTGATTATATTCCAGTTGATGGATTTTGGTTATATAAATTATGTTTTTATCTAATATTTTAAAGAGTGCTGTTTATTGCTTTGAGGAGCTTATGAATCAACTGTTATTAATAGGGGACTTCAAGCAAAAGCAGCACGTTAAACTGTTTTGATATTGAGACCCCCAGACTGTTGATTACTTACCATTCTTTGTGTGTTCTGTGCATTTATTGGAATAGATTCACCCAAAATATGTTTCAGAAGGAAATCAGCTGGGGACTTTAGCCCTTACTTTAATGAGTGACTTTGATATTTCTTGGCCCTTCCAGAATTTTTGTATTCTTTTGGTTTTGTTTTTGGTTTTGGTGTAATTTTGCTTTGTTATCATTATGCTTATTGAAATTTTACTAGATGTAAAGAATTTTCTACATTTTTAAATATTATAAAGCTTAGAGAATTTCAGACTCCTTGACACAGTTTGAGGATGATGCTTCTGCTTACCTTTAAAAGAAAAAATTCTCTCTGAATTTCCAAGAGTCTAATCAATTTCTGTTCCAAAAAGAGTCAGAATATGTTTGGTTTTTCTTAGCAGTGTGGCACATTAACCTATGTAGAAGCAAATCTGAACACTTTTTTTGTGCCCACCAGTGTGCCTTTTTATCATTGTTCCTTATTGCTTTTAAAAATACATTTTCACTTTTTTTCAGGTCTGTCTTTATAGGCTTTTAGTTCTCATGGCATCATATGGGAAGACTGGGGAGAAAGAAACACAGCCCTAATGGTGGGGAATAGGAATGCATTAACATTTTAATTTTGGCTGCTATTAGTGTAGGGTCCTTTTTTGGCATGAGGCAAAAATGTATACCAGTTAGATGGACTGATCTAGTAATCATAACTTGGAATATATTCTTTAATGTGATTATAATTTCCTTTAAATGTGCTTTTGCTATTCAGTACTCTGAGGCCACTGAGCAAGCCTTAAAATTCAACAGTGATGTTATAAGAATGTAGAATACCTTCATTTTACAAATAACAGTGTTTTGAAGGTTTATTTGTAAATATATTTATTTTAGAATTTTGAATGCAGTTTTTCTATAGTTTTTTCTTTTCTTTTCTTTTTCTTTTTTTTTTTTTTTTTTTTTTTTTGAGACAATCTTGCTCTATCACCTAGGCTGGAATGCAGTGATGCGATCTTGGCTCACTGCAACCTCTGCCTCCTGGGTTCAAGTGATTCTCATGCCTCAGCTTCCTGAGTAGCTGGGTTTACAGGCGTGCATCACCACACCCGGCTAATGTTTTCTTTTTTTTTTTTAGTAGAGACAGGATTTCACTATATTGGCTAGGCTAGTCTCAAACCACTGGCCTCAAGTGATCACCAGCCTCAGCCTCCCAAAGTGCTAGGATCACAGGCGTGAGCCACCAGGCCTGGCAACATTGTTGTATTTGTTAAGTAACTTTCCCAAAATAGCCGGACAAAAACCTTACAACTCCTACCATACATCAAGACTAAAAATACAAAACATTAGCCGGGCGAGGTGGCGGCGCCTGTAGTCCCAGCTACTTGGGAGGCTGAGGCGGGAGAATGGCGGGAACCCGGGAGGTGGAGCTTGCAGTGAGCCGAGATCGCGCCATTGCACTCCAGCCTGGGCGACAGAGCGAGACTCCGTCTCAAAAAAAAAAAAAAAAAAAAAAAGAATACAAATATCAAACCTAGCCCTTGTGTGTATCGACGTTTCTGTGAGAAGATTCACTCAGAGCTCCAACTTTTGGGATATGGGAAGCACAACTTTAGCCTAACCCAAGTCAAGTCAAAATGACAGTGAAAAAGGAATTTGTTCTCTTCCTGCCTCCCAGCAGGAGCTGAAGATCTCTTACCATGGCAGCCACCTTTCTTGGGGTTGAGAGTTGCCCTTTCTTGGAGTTGAGAGTTGCGGGTTTAGGAGGGAGACAGCACTGATGAGGGAAGCTGTGACCTCTCTTCAGTCTCTAGGGATTCTAGATTAGAGGTCACAAATGAGGTTTTTTGGCCCATATGCAGTTCATCAAGCTGAGGCATCTTCCTGTAAGTCTCACAAAAGTTTTTTAACTAGATAACTAAGAATAAAGAGGTTACACATAAAAATATGGATTTCCTTTTACTCTGATGGAAGACATTCGGGAAACAAAGAAAAAAGAAATTCTGGATTTATAGCTTTTCTTGAAAAAGAGTGAGAGGCCCTTTTAGTAAGGCATGTCATCTCTTATGCTGCACCCAGTAGTCTGTTTACTCATTTATGCTGTTCCTCAGGCAAAGGCTTTTGAGTTTCCAGCCTCTGCTTTTTATTTTAATTTAATTTAATTTAATTTTAATTTTATTTATTATTCGTGAGTTGAAGTGAAGTCCTAGATGGCCCCCTTAGAGCCAAGGAGCCAGATGATAATTGAGAACTGGAATGTGTTACAGACCTTGTCTAGGAGGGATAGAAAAAGAATGTGGGTTTAAAGAAGAGACGGAAACTGTTAAGTAGAGGACACGTTATGGTTTACTTTTTAACCTTGCTTCCCCTTTTCCCTTTCCTTGCATTTGATAGTAGAATATTTTAGGGCAGGATCATATGTGGGTATTAGATTAAGCCATTGGGATGAGAAGGGAGAAATGGCAAGAGTATTTTCCTTCATTACTTTATTATTTATTTTCCTTTTCCTGAGGTAAGGAAGGGGATACAGAGAAATGGCCATTATGGTTCCCATGGTTTTAGGGATGAACATACAATATTCTCTCCCTTCTCACCACAGCAGCTCCCTGTCTACTACTGCAGAGCCTGAGGTGACTGGACTGTCTCCCAGGTTGCTTTAGGGATTGCAGTGCTGGAGAGGAGAGGCCAGGCAAGGGGAACAAGGAGCAAGGGAATTCCCTAGTGGTTTTTGTGGGAAGGAAGCAGAGAGTTTCTGCAGCTGCTTCGCTAGGGCTGCAGTATTATGTAATGCCTTCTTGCATAAGTCAGAAAAACACAATTCTGGTAAATTTTTTAATTAAAAAAAAAAAAAAAAAAACTTTTTTAAAGCTTGAGAGCTTGCCCTAGAGGTCTTGCTTTTGAAACTAATATGAAAAACAGACTTTGATTTTTTTATCCTTAAATTATAATGATATAATTCTACATTTTTTTACAGTGATCTAAACAATCTGAAGAACAGAACTTACACCTTTCCTAATAAAAACTGCAGGTTTTGTGTTAAATTTAAACGTCTACCTAAGGTGAATGAATTTACTGGAATTAGCAGATTATTCACGGTTTCTTATCAGCACTTTCATCACATGGGCTGAAAAGCTTCCACATTAGACTTACATTAAGTATCTCTTTCTGTTTGTTTTACATTTGTTAACTCAACTGCAGCTAACCCTTATCCATGGTGCGTTTTATTTGGTCTCCAGGAAAGATTTTACATTAGTAGAACAATACAACTCTGAACATCTCTTTTGTTCTTTCCATATAACATGAAATAGGAAAAACTTTTTTATTGTGAACTAAATGTATCTCCTTTCTCTGATGTATTTGCTATTTAGAAGAGTTATGTGTATTTCACCTTAGTAAAAGGACTTTTGTTAGCCTAAAGATGAGTGGTGCCTGTGGATGGACAAGTTAGCAGGCGTCTTGTAAACCCCTGAAAGGATATGTGAAATTATGTGTGTAAATGTTTGTATCAAGGGATGGTAATATATGTATTGTCTTGATAGAGTTCTATAGATGACTTCATTATGCTCCTGTGAAAGTAAACTTTTGTGTGTCCCAAATCTAATTATAAGGAAATTACACTTTCTTACCACCTTAGATTAGACTTGGTAAACATTATTTAGGAAAGATAGATAATAAGCAAAACATATATATGTACATATATATATAGAGTAAAAGAATATATAAACATATATTCTCTATATAGAGAGGGAATAAATAAAACATACTATATATACAATTGTATATATAATATATATACTTATACTACATACAATTATAGTATACAATATAGTAAATAGTATAAATGAAAACTTAAGAGCTAAAGGTTGTTGGTGATGATAGGGTAGCACAGATCATTTGTTCTCCTGTTACTGCCAATTAATATATTTGTATATGTGTCTTTTCACATATGTATGAGCATATTAATGGGATTAAATTTCTAGAAAACTTTCTAAAGGAATATAAGCATGTAACACTTTCATGGTATTGCCAGATTGCTTTAATTTCTCCTTTAAAAAAAAGCTTTGGGCCAGGCACAGTGGCTCATGCCTGTAATTCCAGCACTTTGGGAGGCCAAGGTAGGTGGATCATTTGAGGTCAGGAGTTCAAGACCAGCCTGACCAACATGGTGAAATCCCGCTTCTACTAAAAATACAAAAATTAGCCGGGCGTGGTGGTACGCACCTGTAATCCCAGCTACTTGAGAGGCTGAGGCAGGAGAATCTCTGGGAGGCGGAGGTTGCAGTGAGCCGAAAGCACGCCACTGCACTCTAGCCTGGGCGATAGAGCGAGACTCTGTCTCAAAAAAAAAGAAAGGAAAGAAAAAGAAAAAAGCTTTATTATAGAGAACTGTAAAGTAGTCAGACAAGTATAATGAGGCCCCTGTATGTATTACTCAGCTTCAACAATAATTGGTTCATGGTCAGTCTTATTTAATCTTACCCATTTCTACCCTTCTGAATTATTTTGAAGTGAATCCCAAATATCATATAATTTTATTCATAAATTATTTAGTATGTATCTCTAAAAGGTAGCACTTTAAAAAGTCATAACCACAGTAATGTTATACCTAAAAAAAGTACTAATTCTTTTATGTCATTAAATATCCAGTCACTGTTTAAATTTCAGTTGACTCTAAATGCCATTATTTATTTTTATTTTTAACAATTTATTTGTTTAAATCAGTGTCCACATAAGGTCCACATTCCAGTTGGCTGATACAGCCTTTGTATCTTTTTTAATCTAACATTTCTAGTTCATACCTCTTTTCTTTTCCTCCCTTACAATGTATTTGTTAAAGAAGCCAGGGTTTTGTTCTGTACTTTTTATTCTAATGTTTCCAACTCATACCTCTTTTCTTTTCCTCTCTTCCCATGTATTTGTTAAAGAAACTAGGTTTTGTTCTGTACTTTTCAAGTCTGTATTTTATTAATTTTATACCCATGATATAATTAGCATGTTAAGTTCTCTAGTTTCTGTCAATTTGTAGTTGTATCTATAATTCTTATTGGATTCAGGTTTATAAAGGGTGTGTGTTCTTTAGTCTGGAAGCATACAATGTCTGGTTGACTCTTTGAGGTTAACCACTATAGATGTTCAACCTAGATTCCTTAATTCATTAAGTTGCAAGATAGTGATATTTCAATTTATACTTTCATTTTTATTTATAAGCTGGATTACTTCTGTAAAGCTAAATTTCTCCTCGTTTACTATTACCCAGTGGTATAAGTCTATAGGAAAACAAAACTTAATTATTCTATGTATTTAATAATTTTCAAAATAATGAGTTATTGACTAGCAATCTCCAATGCTGATCAGTCATTTTCAGTCTGTCACAATTATTGTCCTTATCATATTCAGTTTGTTCCATCTTTGGACTGAGTTCATTTGACAAGACTTTAACTTCTTTGCAGTTACACCCTGTGTTTCAAGCTCATCTTGTAAATATTCTGCCATAGACCTGAGATTAGCCATTTGTCCTAGGAGCCCTGATTTCTAACTCCTTTGTCCTTGGTGCTAACTAATCCATTGTCTTCTTAGTAGACTTCATGTATCTCAAGAGAAATGCAAGATTTATTACCAATATTTCTTTGATGCAAAGTGTAAGGCCACTGTCTAGACAAAAAAATTGGATTCACTTTTGAAGTGGTTGTAAGTATTCTTTGGAAAGATTATACCTACAAATGCTCATTTGCCCATTAGGCAACTGAGAAGTACAGGTTCCAACATAATGACTGGCTTTCTGCAATCTAAGTAGTTTGGTAGGTATTTAGGATTAAATGATAAAACTTCTCTCTTCTCTGAAATGCAGAAGAGAACCTCAAGCTCCCAAGAGTGCAGACAGCCAACGAGAAAGCTGCAAAGTCTGTTGATATAGAATGATTAAATAATGAGATGGAAGCTAAAGGAATTTGTTCATGAGACTTTAAAGCTTCTTATTACTTCTTATCACCCACCTGTGTATTCTGTTAGGTATTGGCCTATTTTCCCATATTTATAGAATCAGGAACATATTCATGCAATTTATGTATTAAAATCCGAATTAAAATATGGTAGCATATATGGCTGAAACTAAATCAGATAATCTCTCAATATTTTTGTTCTTTTAAAGAATATCTGGGTGCCAATTATTACAGAAGATATAGTTCCCCAAACTTGCCTCTATATATAAATAAGATATTTAGCTTTTACTTTAGTATTAGTTTTGGCTTTATTACAAAGATCATTAGTATAAGAAATAGAATTTGAGGATACTAAAATGTGAATAATCTGTGAGCACAGAAACTTTAATTTGTTCACATGTTCTAAAATATTGGAGCAGTGCCTGACACAGAGGAAGTACAGGAGTCAAATACCATTTGAATGGATGAGCTATAATAGTTTTTGTGCATTATTCTTCTCTCCTCAAAATCAGTGACCTTCAGGTTGTATTTAGTTGGACTAAGCTCACTTGACATTTAAAAAGAAACACAACTGTATAATTCTGTTATATTAATTAATTCATTCATTTAACAAGCTTTGTTAAGGGGGTGTGCTAGGGGATGATAGAAACTGTGCTATATGTTGGGACACAAAGATGAAAAAGACAGACTTCCTGTCCTCAAGAGGCTATCAGTTTAATGGAAGAGACTCAAAGACAACAGAAATACAGCAGTCCATGTTTGTGTAGATGGACACTGTAGCATCATGGTTAAGATTAAGACCCTGGAGTCAGGCTCTTCAGATTTGTAGCTCAGACCCGCCAGTACCACCTTGGGCAAATTACTTAAATCTCTCTTTGACTTAATTCCCTTATCTGTATTATGCTGTGGAAACATGAAGGATCCAGTTCCTTTGGGAAATTTGAAGAAAACCTTTCAAAGAAACATTTGAGTTAGGTTTTAAATTATTGAAGAGACTAAAATGTTCTTTGTTTTGTTATCTCTTCCTTTAGGTTGCAGCTTAACCATTACTTTCCTGGAGAACTTTGCCTCTCTGATCCCCCCTTCCCCCAACTAATTTAAGTCTCCTATTGTGCTCCTGTTTCACTTTATGTTTTGCCTTTTTATTTACTCAGGTTCACTTACTCAATTTGTTTCTTATTTGCTAGTCTGCAATCTCCTAGGAGGGAGGAGGGCTGATATCTGTCTAGTTTATCCGTGTTTTCCCCAGTTCCAATTAGTTTCTGTTATTTGTTAAATGAGTGTATCAGTTAAACAAGGAATAAGGAAAGAAGGACATCCCAAGCATAGGGAATAGCATTTAGAAATACACAGTGTTATGAAAGGTTTAGCCTAGAGTTGTATATAGAAAGGAAGAATGGGATGCTGGAAAGGTAACTTCAGGACAGATTATGAACTGTCAATAAGTAAAATTAGTACTGCAATGTAATTTTTAGAAAGCTTCTGTGGTAATATCTGTTTTGGTGAAAACCATGATTTGGGGGCAGGTTTGGATCAAAATTAGTGCTGAGAAATTTACTTTTTTAAAAAAAGAAACTACATTGAAATCTATCTTAGTGAAAAGCCTTTTTTTTTTTTTTTTTAGCTAGTTTGGATTAATATATATAATATATATTTTCAGAAATTCCTGCACTGAAGTCCAAGGAGTTTGTCTTTTGTCCTGTCAGTGGAACCAACTGGGTTTTTAAGCAGATAAAAAGCAGCTTTGTAGGAAGACCATGATGCAGCAGGGTTTCCCAGCCTGGACACTGTTGACATTTTAGACATAATTCTTTGTTGGAGGTATAGGGGTGTCTTGTGCATTTTAAGATGTTTGCCAGCATCTCTGGCCTCTACTCGTAGGATGTCAGTAACAAAGTATCTCTGAACATTGCCATTTGCCAATTTTGTCCCTTTGGGGGCAGAATCACCCCTGGTGATCTGAGAACCACTGCTGTGAACTACATATACATTAGACACTTAACCCATAAGATACTTCAGGCAGAGAAACCTTAGTGACTAGGAGGAGACTAGTACCAAGTACCTATAATACTAATACCCATAATCCCGATGAGGTGAGGTGGTCTGAATTAATACAGTTGCAGACTGGATTAGGATGGGGGTGGATTTAAGAGATACTTATGAGAATCAACAAGATTTGGTAACCAGGTAGCTCTGGAAGGGAGGGAATCTGAGATGAATCTTGGGCTTAAGTTGGCTGCATGTAAAGCAATGCCATTAACCTATAGTAATAGAGATTTGTTTCTCAGAGTATGGCCCAAGGATTATAGGCCTGTGGGTCTGGAGGAAGAAGCAAATCTGTACACTAGAGTTGGAGAACTACTATTACAGATTCCTAGACTGATAGAATGTTAAAACTGTAGAGAACCTTTGAGGACATTTGATCTAGATTTTTAGATGATAAACTAGGCCCAGAGAGATGAAGTATAGCTAAAGGCTAACAGGACAACCTAGTCTAGAGTATGGGCCTGCTAATTCTGTTTCTTTCTTTGTGCTGACACTACTCTTATCTGTGTAGAGAGACAGATGTTCCCTTTATAGACTCCCCACCTTTTCTAGGTTTCTTAAGCTGTGTGTTCTGAATCTTCTTAGAGTTCATGTTGTCTATCCCTAGAAATTGTCTTAAGGAGCTATACAAATGTTTGATTTTCACTGAGATACCATTATCAGTAGCTAGAATATCATGTTTATGTGTATATCAGTTGTTCTCCAGATGGCACAAAGAAAATAGAGTCATCCCTTGCTATACACAGGGGGGATTAGTTCCAAGACCCCTCCCCGGTGTACGAAAATCCATGCATACTCAAGTCCTGCAGTCGGCCCATATGAGAAACCAGCTCTTCTATCTATATGCAAGTTTGCATCCTTCAAATCTGTATTTTCAATCTGCGTTTGGTTAAAAACAAAAAAAGTCCACATATAAATGGGCTCATGCAGTTCAAACCCATGTTGATCAAGGGTCAACTGTATTGTCATCTCCCCCTCCCCAATACCTTAGAGCAGAAATGTAGTTGAGTGAGTTATGTTTTCATTGACCAATGTTGGTCGTTTGTTGTTTGTTTGTTTATTAAGATGGAATCTCACTCTATCACCCAGGCTGGAGTGCAGTGGCCTGATCTCAGCTCACTGCAACCTTGGCCTCCCAGGTTCAAGTGATTCTCCTACCTCAGCCTCTCGAGTACCTGGGATTACAGGCACCCGCCACCATGCCTGGCTAATTTTTGTATTTTTGGTAAAGATGGAATTTCACCACATTGGCCAGGCTGGTTTTGAACTCCTGACCTCAAGTGATCCACCCGCCTTGGCCTCCCAAAGTACCGGGATTACAGGAGTGAGCCACCGCGCCCAGCCCCAGTGTGAGTCTTAACCTATAACACCATGTGTAATATTGTTTTTTCATAATACTTAGAAAATATTAATTTTTAAAAGATTATTTGGTAACACACTGGTATATGGCTGAATTGGTAGACTATAAGGGATTATATTCAACTTCCTGGCCACAATACTGAAAAACTGTGTGTAACTAATTACATGTCTTATTTAGATACTTCTCTCATTCCTAATAGAAGTGATAAAAATTTAGGAATCCCTCTTTACATACTGCCATCACCTTCCTCCTTCTTTGTTCTGGCTTTCCCTATTATCAACAGGAATTCATTTGGGTATTTTTAATCTTGAAGGTAAAGAACAATCACCTTTGGAGATGGGTATGCATCCAGTGGCAAGCGCTCCACTCTCAGTCTTTACTAAGGAATCTACAGCCTCCAAACACAGTGACCACCATCACCACCATCACCATGAGCACAAGAAAAAGAAGAAGAAGCACAAACATAAGCACAAACACAAGCATAAGCATGACAGTAAAGAAAAGGACAAGGAGCCTTTCACTTTCTCCAGCCCTGCCAGTGGCAGGTCTATTCGTTCTCCTTCCCTTTCAGACTGAGAAGGGGACAAAGAAACCTTTCCTTCTATGTCCAGAAGAATGTATGTAACTAAAGCTTTGTCCTCTCTGATGAATGATAAAAGGGAGGGGGGAAAGGATTTGCCTCTCCTACAGAAATTCTGAATTCATTTAAGTTCTAAGCATTTGATTTACATTATTTATACAGTTGGGATCTAATTAGGAAAATGTGTTTTGTAGTTCTGGATAGACTGTTTCTTCCGCTGTTTCCTCCTCAAAACACACACACAGAGCAAACTCCTTTTCATAAAAGCCCTCATATGCACTGGCAGTCCCCATTCGCATCATGGTCTCCACGTGTACTGCCAGAGTCAATTATGTTTGAAAGCCTTTGGTGGATGTTATGGGGCAAAGTATGATTTACACAGAAGCAACTGCCAAATCTGTGGTGCAACCACTATCTCCAGTGAAATATTGTAAAACACCATTTGGAACTACTGAAAAGACAGAGGCTTTTCTACAGGACTCTTCCTTATTGCACCATTTTTGTATTAACCATAGAAACTAAGCATCAGAATTTATGTACAAAGAATATGTTATTTTTCCTTTTGCTCTAAAATACTGAGATTTGGGGAAGCAATTCTTTTTTTAAAAAATTTTGAATAACTATCTTTTGATAACACATTCGGCGGTTATGATGTTGGAATTTAGCAGAACTATCAAATCCAAACTTGTTTTCAAATCAAGATGTTTAAATTATAAGTTGTTTTGTTTTCCACTAAGTATGAATGAAAATATTCATATGTAAAATATGTTTTGCTAAATGTGGACAATTTACACACCCAACATTTACTTTTTCCAAAATTATTTCTGTAGGACACAAAGTATACCTTTAAAAAGGTGACCTTATATATTGTTTATTAACATAGAAATAGACAATTTGGCTCTCATACCATAAGCATTTTAAAACACATATGAAACGTTTTGATTTCATTGTATGGTGGTGTGTTTTTATTTTTATTTCTGAATTTTCCATATGCTTTAATACTTGTTTAAGAATATTTTTATATCTGTTCCATTTTTATCATTTCCCTTATCATTAGAAAGTTTGACAAAAATACTTGAATATTGGTTCTCTAAATATACTTTTAGTTGTGTTTAACTTGTTTAATAAATAACTTTTTAAGTTGATCATTCTTTGTAGCTTTTTATATCTTGTGTTACCTTCGTGTGTGTGTATACGTAATAAACCTCTCCACATACTTTGCAGAGAGCTTTGTGAATAGGTGGGATTTTTAGCTGGCCTCACTAGGAGGAATGATTTCAGTAGGCGGAGATGGAGTAAAGTTCTCTCAGCAGAAGAAACAGTATCTTCAAAGGTATGTGGGAAAGCATGGGTGTGTTCAGGAAGTAGAAGGCTGTGCGGTTGGCCTGGAGTTTAAGTGCAAAGGGAATATGATCAGATATTGAAGCGCCTAAATGACAGTTATTTAAAGTTTCAATTAATTGAATGTTGTCCAGCTGAAATTATTTTTGGAAAATAGGATATTTTAGAGTGGATAGTGATACCATGTATAGAATTCCCAACTTTGAAAATTCTAAGCACACATTTCAAAATAATTACTTGTGTTATAGGAAGACATTGATAAATAATAGCCACCTCTTATAATTCAAGCACCTCTTGTATGCTAGGCATTGTACCAGGAAGTTTGTGTTATGTATATTATTTCTTAATCAGATGTTTATATTAGATGTTTCTTCCAAGGAACTTTTTTTTATGGTGAAGTCTCGATTATTTAAGCTTTTAGTTGGGAACAGACAATGCAAAGGTATTTTATTCACATTTTTGAAATAGATAATTAAACACAATGCAGTTTCAGTCTAAGTCTCCAGACTCTTCCCAGAGGCAGTACTTTTTGACAGTATTATATATATCTTTCCAGCACTCATCTATATATATATTTCCATATATTTTTACAGTATGTGCAGATTTTTTAAAACAAGCAGTAGCATATAATACAGACTTGCAGAAATTGTTTTAATTATGCTTTATCTTTTATGGCTTTTGCATATTATTGCATAGTTACAAAGAACTTCCTTATTCTATGATTATATAATTCTTTCACTTTTTTTAATGTTCTTAAAATTTTATGTTTCAGGTTTACATTCTTCATCCAACTTGAATCCATCTGCAATTTATTTTAATAAAAAAAGAGGGGCTCAACTTTTTTTTCCTTCTATTTAATTTTTTCTTTTTTCTTTCCTTTTTTTTTTTTTTTTTTTTTTGATAGAGGCAGAGTCTCACCATGTTGCACAGGCTGGTCTTGAACTTCTGGCCACAGGCCATCCTCCCACCTCAACCTCCCAAAGCATTGGGATTACAGGCATGAACCACCACACCCAGCCTTGCCTCAACATATTTTTTAAGTTCCCTTTTAATTTCTTCATTGACTCATTGGTGGTTCATGCATTCAAGAGCATGTTGTTTAATTTCCATATACTTATGAATTTTCTGAAGTTCTCATTTTGACTTCTAGTTTCATAATTGTGGTCAGAAAAATATGATTTCAAGTAGAATTTTCAGAATTTTGAAATGGACTGAAATGTAATTGAATTAACAGAAATCAAGAAGATTTCAGTCTTCTTAAATTCGCTGAAGCTTGTTTTGTGCCCCAGCATGTTAGATTCTGGAGAATGGTTCATATGTGCTCCAGAAGAATGTATACTCTATTGCTGTTGGATTGAATGTTTTGCTTAAGTCTGTTAGGTACATTTGGTCTAAAGTGTTAAAGTTCAGTGTTTCCTTGTTAATATGTCTGAATGATCTGTCCATTGTTGAAAGTGGGGTATTGAAGCCTCCTTCAGTATCTCCTGCAATACTATATTACAGTGTCTCTCCTTCAGATCCTTTATTAAGATGCTTTGATGTTGAGTGCATATATATTTACAATTGTTATACCCTCTGAATGAATTGGCCCTTTTGTCATTTTGTCCTTTGCCTCTTTTTTATAGTTTTTGGCTTAAATTCTATTTTGTCTGATACAATTTTTAATGTCACCCTGATACGTATACTATTTAGACTATTTTTATCATCAAAGTATGGTTTCCTTTACAATTATATATTATTCTAAAAATTTTATTACTACTTAAAAATCAGGGCTTAAAAGTATTTTTACTGTCCCGGGCACAGTGGCTTACGTCTGTAATCCCAGCACTTTGGGAGGCCGAGGAGGGCAGATCACAGGGTCAGGAGTTTGAGACCAGCCTGACCAACATGGTGAAACCCCGTCTCTACTAAAAATACAAAAATTAGCTGGGCATGGTGGCACGCGCCTATAATCTCAGCTACTCAGGAGGCTGAGGCATGAAAATTGCTTGAACCCGGGAGGCGGAGGTTACAGTGAGCTGAGATTGTGCCACTGCACTCTGGCCTGGGCAACAGAGTGAGACTCCATCTCAAAAAAAAAAAAAATATATATATATATGTATATATATATATGTGTGTGTGTATATATATATTTACTGTAGTAAAATGACAAATAATTAATGAGACCTCCTTTGTTTATCATACTAGAATATTGTGGCTTTATAAAATTTCGGAGCAACTGCTGTTCCATATACAAATTTTTAAACTTATTACCTGTGTAACTTAACCACAGTAATTGAAGGTCAGTCCACTCAGCATTGTTTCTTTCTGAAACAAACTCGCTTTATTTGGTTTAGCCCAGTAATCTCTAAACATTTTTGCTTTTTTATTCCATTTATTTTCTTTAAAAAATGAGTGTACATATCTAATGCATGTATATTTATTATATGTAAATATATATGTATTAATATAGTATGTTCATTATAAAGTATATGTAAAGCCGAGCATGGTGGCTCATGCCTGTAATTCCAGCACCTTGGGAGGCTGAGGTGGGAGGACGGCTGATGACAGGAGTTCAATATCAGCCTGGGCAACATAGCAAGACCCCATTTCTACAAAAAATGAAAATGAAGACAACTAGGCATGGTGGCATGAGCCTATAGTCTCAGCTACTCAGGAGATTGAGGTGGGAGGTTCACTTGTGCCCAGAAGCTTGAGGTTGTAGTGAGCTATGATCATGCCACTGCATTCCATTCTGGGCGATAGCACAAGACCCAGTCTTAAAAGTTTTATTTTTTTCTTGAGACAAAGTCTCACTCTGTTGCTCAGGATGGAGTGCAGTGGTATGATCTCAGCTCACTGCATCCTCTACTTCCCAGAGTTAAGCAATTCTCGTACATCCGCCTCCCGAGTAGCTGAGACTACAGGCATGCACCACTATACCCAACTAATTTTTGTATTTATAGTAGAGACAGGGTTTCACCATGTTGTCCAGGCTGGTCTCAAACTCCTGACCTCAGGTGATCCTCTCACCTAAGCCTCCCAAAGTGCTGGGATTATAGGCATGAGCCACTGGGCCCGGCCAAAAAAAAAAAAATTATATTTTTCATTTTCATGTGTTTATTTTTGAGGCAGGGTCTTCCTTTGTCACCCAGACTGAAGTGCAGTAGCACAATCACAGCTCACTGCAGCCTCGACCTCCTGGGCTCAAGCAATCCTCCCGCCTCTGCAACCCAAGTAGCTGGGACTACAGGCACCCACCATCATACCTGGCTAATTTGTATTTTTTTGTAGAGATGGGATTTCGCCATGTTGTCTATGATCTCGAACTCCAGAGCTGGTCTTGAACTCCTGAGCTCAAGCAATCCACCCGCCTCAGCCTCCCAGGGTTCTGGGATTACAGGTGTGAGCCACAATGCCCAGTGAAATTATAATTTAAAAAAAAAAAAAAAAGAAAATGTCACGATAGGATAAAGATGAAGTATTAGGTTGGTGCAAACATAATTGTGGTTTTTGCATTACTTTCAATGGCAAAAACCACAAATATGTTTGCACCAACCTAATAAATTATTTGTTAATGTCCTGCAGTTTGTGATAGCTTCATACTAAGTACTGAATTTATGAAGCCCCAATGTAAACTTAGTTCAAGGTTCATTAGTAACAAAAGTTTGTCAATTCATAATTCAAATTATTTTAATTTTTTTTGCTTTTTTTCCTCAAATCTGACTATGAGATTAAAAACTTACCATTTATCTTGCAATATTTAAGTACTTTTTATGCCTTAACTATTTAATTTTAGGCCAGGCGTGGTGTCTCACACCTATAATCCCAGCACTTTGGGAGGCTGAGGTGGGCAATCACCTAAGGTCAAGAGTTTGAGACCAGCCTGGCCAACATGGAGAAACCCCATCTCTACTAAAAATACAAAATTAGCCAGGCGTGGTGGCGTGCGCCTGTAATCCCAGCTTCTCAGGAGGCTGAGGCAGGAGAATCGCTTGAACCTGGGAGGCAGAGGTTGCAGTGAGCCGAGATCGTGCTGCTGCACTCCCGCCTGGGCAACAAGAGCAAAACTCTGTCTTAAAAAAATAATAATAATAATTTTAGCAACAGCCATATGAGATAGGTATTATGATTATGATAAAGACTTGAGGCACGGGAAAGTTAAGCCAAAGGTCACAGAGTTTGTATGTGATCGCATTTGGATTCAAACCCAAGGGCCTGGCTCTATTTGTGTCTCCTAGACATGTGCTGTCCAATGTGGTAGCCTCTAGCCTATGTGGCTATTTAAATAATTATATTTTTAAAATAAAACTTTAGTCCACTTAGCTATATTTCAAGTGTTCAGAAACAAGATAAACCTAGTGACTATCATGTTGGATAGTGCCAATCTAGAACATTTCCAGCATCACAGTAAGTTCTGTTGAGTGAAACAATTGGTTACCATGTTTTATCTTTTAATGTAGCTTTGGAAGAGCTCATCCTATGAGATGAGCGTTAGTTTAACTTTTTTCAGTTATTTGTCCATGCGTGCATGATTGTTATTATTTTCAATCCACTGTTTGTAGGAATCTTTGAAGGACAGTTGTCTATTTTGTAGTGTTTAATTAAAACAGATGATACGGGCCAGATGTGGTGGCTCACGCCTGTAATCCCAACACTGTGGGAGGCTGAGGCGGGTGTATCACTTGAGATCAGGAGAGACCAGCCTGGCCAACATGGCAAAACCCATCTCTACTAAAAATTCAGAAATTAGCTGGGCATGGTGGCATGCACCTGTAGTCCCAGCTACTCGGGAGGCCGAGGCAGGAGAATCACTTGAACCTGGGAGGTGGAGGTTGCAAGTGAGCCAAGATCACACCACTGCACTCCAGCCTGGGTGACAGAGTGAGACTCTCTCAAAAAAAAGAAAGAAAGAAAGAAAACTAGATGATAGGCCAAGTGCAGTGGCTCATGCCTGTAATCCCAGCACTTTCCAAGGCCAACGCAGGATTGCTTGCGTCCAGGAGTTCAAGAGCAGTCTGGGCAACGTAGAGACTATTTTTCTCTACAAAAAGTTTTTTTAAAAAATTAGCCAAGCATGGCCGGGCACGGTGGCTCATGCCTGTAACACTTTGGGAGGCCGAGGCAGGTGGATTACCTGAGGTCAGGAGTTCGAGACCAACCTGGCCAACATGGTGAAACCCCATCTCTACTAAAAAGAAAAAAAAGAAAAAAATTAGCTGTGCGTGGTGGCTCACGCCTGTAATCCCAGCTACTCAGGAGGCTGAGGCAGGAGAATCACTTGAACCCAGGAGGCAGAGGTCGCAGTGAGCCAAGATTGGGCCACTGCACTCCAGCCTGGGTAACAGAGCAAGACTCAGTCTCAAAGAAAAAAAAAAAAATTAGCCAAGCGTGATGGCACATGGCTGCGGTTCCAGCTACTCGGGAGACTGAGGTGGAAGGATTGCTTGAACCTAGGAGATCAAGTCTGTAGAGAGCTATGATCATGCTACAGAACTATAATTAATTCATTAATTAAATATAAATATTAACCAGATGATATCTATAAGTTTATCTAGCTGGACACATATAAACTGCAATATGCCAAATACTGGAATGGGTGAGAGCACCACTGTCACCAACCCCTTGATACTGGGAAATACCTAAAATAAATAAATGAATAAAAAAAGTAAGTAGTAAAAAGAAAACAAAAACCAGATGATATATTTAAGTTCATTTAGCTGGACACATATAAACTGCAATATGCTAAAAACAAAAATGGGTGAGAACGCTGTCGCCAACCCCTTGATACTGGGAAATACATAGTCTGATGCATGATTCAGGTATGAACCTCAGTGTCAATTTTCAGAAATAAATAAAAGCAGAGGTTCTCCTATAGTCTCCCTTTGTCTCCTGGATGCTTCTCAGAGTATGTAAGCACCCTACTTTGGAGGTCACTATTCTAAATCCTTTTTCTTACATTCCTGACCTATCTATTTACCTCTTCAGTGTTTTGCCATTTTTTCATTTGTCTGTCTGCATCTTTGCAAAGGAATAAGCAAATCTATCAAACCCAGCAGAACTATTGCTCAGCAGGGGAACGGAAATCTTACAGGGACACAGATGTTTACTATGCAGAATACACGGCCAGGAGACCATAAAGAAAGGATGAAAATAGTTCTCAAGTTGCTTTGTTTGATTTCCTTAAAATAATTGTCTTGGCTGCTTCTGTGACCAGGTAAAATTCTTTGTAATGGTTTTTGCAAACATATTTTCTGCATGTAGTGCCACATTTTCTGCACCATTTTCTTTAGAACTTTAAAAAATGTATGCATTTATAAAAATTGCATTTTAATTGATTTTTTTCTTAAACAAGATAAGACCTGGTATCTATCCAGTTGTTCATGTATGTGAGACAACGGAATGGAGGTAAGTGTAATTTCTTGTGCAAGTACTTTTCAAACAGCCGTGCAGTTTTATATGTTTGTGTTAAAGTGAAAGATGGCAGGAAACTAATAGATGTCATGCCCTGTAAGACGATGCTGTCCTTTTTTTTTTTTTTTTTTAAGGCAAGGTCTTTGCTTTGCTTCCCAGGCTGGAATGCAGTGGCACAAACACGACTCACTGCAGCCTTAACCTCTCCAGCTCAAGTGATCCTCCTGCCTCAGCCTCCCAAGTAGCTAACACTACAGGTGCATGCCACCACACCTGGCTAATTTTTGTATTTTTTATAGAGACAGGGTTTTGCCATGTTGCCCAGGCTGGTCTCAAACTCCTGGGCTCAAGCAATCTGCCTTCTTCAGCCTCCTAAAGTACTAGAATTACGAACATGAGCCACCGTGCCCAACAATGTTGTGCTTTTCAGTGAGAGCACAACTGGGCATTTTAAATTGCCTTGAGACAATCTCATTTTATATTTTTCAAGGAAACTGGCTTAAGTATTTTGTGTAGAACTGTCTGTCCCACACTTTACTGGACAGTTAACATCTCTGGTCTGGTCCCTGCCCCCCAATCATCATGAACATGTCCAGTCATTAGACAGCCATAAACTCCTCACCTGTCTTCAAATGCCCCTCCTAGTGGTGGGTACTGCTCGAGTTGAGAAATACTGGGCTAACCATATTCTCTTCCGACTCTCATTACTTCCTCTCAACTTATAATACAGAGGATTATACAATTATAAAATTGGATTAAACATTTTCATTCCAAAAAACAAAAGTCTTTCTGTTTCTAATAATCACTCTGATTCATAAGCATTCACCATGTGCCTGGTGCTGTGCTACACACTTCATATGTATATTCTCATATGCTTATTGTACCGTGTAAAATGAGTGCCAGCATCCTCATTTTACAGACGAGAAAACTATCAAGTGCGCCATACATGACTAAAATTTATTACCCATATTTATTTAAGTACATTCTATGTGCACAATACTGAGATAAATTCAGAACGAGGTAGGCAGATTTTGTCCTCAAGGAGCTTGAAGTTGCACAGCTAAGTGGAAAGGCCAAAATTTTAACCCAGGTCTGTCATTTCTAGAACAGCATACTGCTTCCTACTTCTACCACTACCTCCACCTAAATTATCTTGAAGAGAAATTTAGCCAAATTAATCATAATTGAACTGTAAATAGATTTAGAAGAAGACATCTACAACTATGTAGTAATTTTTCTAGTCTTTCCCCTCCTCAGGGCTGCTGTAGTCTATATATATAAACAGGCCCCTCTAGAGTAGCACAGTGCATATCCTGAGTGGCCATAAATAAGAAAGAGCCCAGTCTCTGCCTAGAATACTTTCTCTACTCTCAGTGTCGTGCTTTGCATAGAGACCACTCAAATACCTGCTCTGACACATGGGTTTTCAGGTTCTAACCAACCAGCCATCATTTCTTCCTCCCTCCATCCCTCTCTTTTCCCTCCTTCCCTGCTCCCATTTTTCCTTCCTTCATTCCCTCCACTCATGCATATGATATTTTGGAATGCCCACTGTTTTTCCATGTTCTAGGAAAATGATAAAATATTCAATAAAACATACAGTCCCTTTCCTCAAGGATCACACCGCTCAGAACTAACCCTCTCACTCCTTTTTCATTGTATGTATAACTCTTCTAGTATTCACCATAGTGTGTCTTTCAGTGCTTTTACTGTGATATTTGTTTGGAACATTATTTAGATTAACACTGATGTACATTGACTTAAATGACATCCTTATCTTGATTGGTGTGATAACTCTAAGTCTGCATGCTAGTGTATAAGCTGATAAGCAGGGTTTTGTGCATCAGACAATTTGATAAAATATTTTATTTTCCTTCTCTCAAACATTGAAGATCAGCCTCTAGAGGCCTTTTTTGATTTTTGAACAAGGATATCTAGTTGCCTATACCAGATATTCTATGTAATATGCATATCAGATATTAGGAATACAGTAGGGAAAAAAAGGAAAAGCCTCAGCAAATTGGGTAGATCAAAAAGGTTGAAAAAATGTTATTATTTCTCAGGATAAACTTTTACCCCAAAACATGTTATTTGAATGTGTGAGTGCCCTTTTCCATTCAATTATGAGTCACTGAGGACAGGGGTCATGTCATTATCCTGTTTATGATGTTTATTCTCTCTTCACCATCTGGTGCCACTGCCAGTCACTGTTTGCACTTTTGAATTGAATATGAAAGCAGAAGGTGACTTTATCAGCCAGAGGAGTAAACAATGTTGTGGAGAGATCATGGCTCTGGAAAACAGGAAACCTGTGTTCTATGCCCAACTCTGTGAGCACTCAGTGCTGTGTCCTGAGTAGATTACTCAGCCTCACTAGAGCCAGTTTCCTTGAAAAATATAAAACAAGATTGTCTTAAAGTTTCTTGCTAGTTGCCAAACTCTTGTGATTATACCTCTGACACTAGGTAGTAAATACATGGAGAAGACTACATATTGCATAACAAAATCTAGGTTATGAAGTCCTTATTTCAGGACTTCAAGATAGACAGCCTTGATTTCTTTTATTTGAGCTTTGTTAAAAGACATATTTTAGCTGCAGACCACCTTCGTATACTCTGAGCATAGGCACGAGGTACTATGTAGTTAGATATATGAACATGAACACTTCCAATGAACTGTAAACTGTTTTTTCTATTCTTTTCTTTTTTTTTTTTTTTTTTTTTTTGAGATGGAGTCTCACTCTGCTGCCCTGGAGTGCAATGCAGCCTGGAGTGCAGTGGCGTGATCTCGGCTCACTGCAAGCTCCGCCTCCCGGGTTCAAGCCATTCTCCTGCCTCAGCCTCCCAAGTAGCTGGGACTACAGGCGCCCGCCACCACACCCAGCTAATTTTTTTTTTTTTTTGTATTTTTAATAGAGACGGGGTTTCACCGTGTTAGCCAGGATAGTCTCGATCTCCTTATCTCGTGATCCGCCTGCCTCAACCTCCCAAAGTGCTGGGATTACAGGCGTGAGCCACTGTGCCCAGCCATACTGTTTTTTCTTGCCTCTTTGGACAGGTCCATTTCCACCCCCAGGATCTACTCACAATGATGTTCATCTGCTGCCAAGTGGCTTTTAAAACTTTTACAGACTGCAGAGTCATCAAGGCTCACACCCTAAATGCCTGCTGAGAGGCAGATCCTGTGGAGAATATAGCCGCTGCCTGCAAGGAGGCTAGGTTCTATTGTAGAGTTAAGATGTATACATAAGTGGCAATCATGGAAACTTGAATCTGTAGTCTAATCTTAAACTAATCATAAAGGAATGAGAGACTTCAAATCAAACCATGGGGATGAAGAGGGAAGCCTTGCCAAGTTCTCTGCTTCAGTTGTAAGTATGCTCTAGAATTTCTGGTGAAGATTTTTCATTGCATGCCCCTTGAAACTCTTGGGCCCTGCCTGTAATCCTATACCAGAGAACCTTCTTGTCCTTGAAATCTAGTGCCCAGAAAGTGAATCCAGGACTCAGAGAACAATGCCAAGACTGACCCTGTGAATCCCAGATGCTAATCTGTCCATACCAAGAGAAAAATTAGGATAAGGGAGTGAGATTTTGATAAAACTCATTCCACTTAAATAGTGCTGTTTACATTGAAAATAAATATTTCATCGTCCTTGCTTGGTGTTAAGAAGTCCTTTTATGAAGTTACATCAGTGGTAGGTGTTTGGGTGGTTGGTCATTATGATTGTTACTTCAATGTTCCTTCTTGGCAAGGTCAAAGTTGATCATCTTCATTTTATTTTGTTTTTTAAAATGTTTTTGAGATGGAGTCTCCCTCTGTCACCCACGCTGGAGTGCAATGGCGCAATCTCGGCTCACTGCAACCTTCACCTCCTGGGTTTAAGCAAATTCTCCTGCCTTAGCCTCCCGAGTAGCTGGGATTACAGGCATCTGCCACCACGCCCAGCTACAAAGTTGATCATCTTCAAATTGCCTAAGTCTAGCAACTAATGCTTTCAGGCTTTGTCGAGGTAGCTGGTGTCTTCATGGAGCTTATCTTCTGTTTTTTTTGTACCCTCTGGGAAGAAGTTAAGTCAGTAATACTCTGCTCATTTTATGGTTGAGCAAATAGACTTGGAACCATGTGTTCTACATTTTCTATTAATGTAATACAGGCTTTTCCTGGCATTGATTAAAAATCTGCTCTCCAGACACTTCTGTACACAGTAATTAGATCCATAGAGTTATTCTACATGAAGTCACCAACTCACATGTTTCTTACACCTTGCAAATGCAGAGCTAAGTCCTTTCACGTAGTAGTGGGCATGAAGGGAGGCATCATTCTCTAAATGTTGTGGTTTTCATTAGTAATGGTAAGTTGTTTTAAGTGAAAAGTAGAGATGTCTATTTTCATGGCAAAAACTTCTAACATCTTTAGAATATCTTGCTTTGAAGGGACAGTTCACACATCAGGTTTTGATTCTCGTTCAGTTATTTTCCATTCTGAGAGGAGCCAAGTATTGTCCTGAAAGGTCAATATTCCATTTTCATGATTAATTGAACAATTGTGCTTCATGGCTATTTTTCTGTTGAATACAGTTTTCTCTTAAATACAGATTTTTTTTTTGTTGTATCTTAAGTGGTTGCCTGGTGATTCAGAAGACTTAGCCCCAGAGTTGGCCATTTGTCCACTTCTTATTGCCCTAATTCAGCTGCAGGGGCTCCAGCTGAGCCATACCTTAGTATATCTATGAAGGAAAAAAATGTGTGAATCTTAAGTGTGAAAAAGGGAATTCAGGAACAATTGAACCCTTTAACAGCCTCTCCCCAGAGGTCCTAATGAATTTTTATATTATTAATGCTTAGGTTTTGGAGTCCACAGGACTGCCTTTGAATCTTGTCTTTCTTGAATAGAAACTACGTGATTCAGGGTAAGTTGTTTAACCTCTTCATTTGCAGAAGAAAACAGCTAATATTTATTGGCAGTGGATGAGGACATGGTCTGTGTTAAAAACCTGGCATGAATGCTGTCAATTCTCACAATGCCATGAGGTAATGTGGGAGACACTGTTTAGATGCTTACCCAACAATATTCATTCTTCTCTCCCTTTCTGACAGAACCACAGTTTTGTGTGGGCAAAATGTGTCTCCTACATACTTCCAGCTTGGGTGGCTGTATATGATAGTACTGGCTATGGAGACATAAGCAGAAATCTGCAGGGGTTCTGCCTTGGCTTTCCCAATCAGAAGAGGGCTCCTGGAGCCTGGTAAGCAATTCTGCTCCTCTTGCTGCCCTAAACACTGACATGATGCCCAAGATGCATCTGCTATCTTGTGCTCCCAAAGAAAGGGCAGAAGGAATCATAGATATCATCCCTGACATTTTTGAAATGCTAAACCAACATTTACAGTCACTGTTCTCCAGACTTTTGATTATGTAAGAAGAATAAACTCTCATTTGTTACACCACTATTGTTACAGGAAAGGGGTCCTAATCCAGACCCTCAGAGAGGGTTCTTGGATCTCATGCAAGAAAGAATTCAGGGCACATCCATAAAGTGAAAGCAAATTTATTAAGAAAGTAAAGGAATAAAAGAATGGCTACTCCATAGAGAGAGCAGCCCCGAGGGCTGCTGGTTGCTCAGTTTTATGGTTATTTCTTGATTATATGCTAAACAAGGGCTATTCATGCCTCCCCTTTTTAGACAATATAGGGTAACTTTCTGGTGTTGCTATGGCATTTTTAAACTGTCATGGCGCTGGTGGGAGTGTAGCAGTGGGGTGGACCAGAGGTCACTCTCTGGTCCCTGTTTTTGGTGGGTTTTGGCCAGTTTCTTTACTGTGACCTGTTTTATCAGCAAGATCTTTATGACCTGTATCTTGTGCTGACCCCTGTCTCATCCTGTGACTTAGAATGCCTTAACCATCTGGGAATGCAGCCCAGTAGGACTCAGCCTCATTTTACCCAGCTGCTATTCAAGACGGTTCACACGCCTTTGACACTTTGGCCAGGTATTCGTTTACTTGTAGTTGAACACATTCCTAGCTGCTACCGGAATTACCCATCTCCAGATGAAGAAAATGAGTCCCAGAGATTTTAAATAATTTGATTGACACAGCAGGTCAGCGATGGAATTGGATGTCAGCCCCACAAGGCTGACTTCAGATCCTGCATTATTAACCACTTACCTTGTGGTGTTTGGTAGGATGCAATAAAATTACTTCTATGAAGCACTTCGGCATTAGCGTGGTATCTGGAATGTGGTACATGCTTATGAAAATGTTAAGACCTTCCCACAGTCACAGCTTTGTGTTAGTGCTTAACAATGCGTTTCCCATGGGAAATAATAAGAATCAAACCAGAGCTGCCCATGCTTAAACAATCAAGCTTAATGGCTATAGTAGGTGCTCAGTATGTTTGCTGAGTGAGTAAATGAGTAATTCTCTTAAATAAAGAAAATTTTCTAAGCATCACCCTTAGAAGGTTACTGTATGCATCTTTTATGAGGATGCTAAAATGTTGTTACATATTAGCATAGATCAGAAGTTCGGTGTGTGAACCCTGAATATCTGAGATAGGTCTCAATTAATTTAGAAAGTTTATTTTGCCAAGGTTGAGGACGTGCACCCATAACACACCCTCAGGAGGTCCTGGTGCACAGCCTCAGGAGGTCCTGACGACATGTGCCCAAGGTGGTCAGAGCACAGTTTGGTTTTATACATTTTAGGGAGACATGAGACATCAATCAACATATTGAGATGGAAATTGGTTCAGTCTGGAAAGGCGGGACAACTCAAGTAAAGGCAGGAGAACTCGAAGCTAAGTGGGGAAGAGGCTTCCAGGTCATAGGTAAAGAGACAAATGGTTGCATTGTGTTGAGTTTCTGATTAGCCTCTCCAAGGAAGGCAATCTGATATGCCTTTATCTCAGTGAGCAGAGGAGTGACTTTGAATAGAATGGGAGGCAGTTTTGCCCTCAGCAGTTCCCAGCTTGATCTTAGCTTAGTGATTTGGGGCGCCAAGATTTATTTTTCTTTCACAGGTGAAAGCTCTGGAAGCTAGAGTAACTCTGGTTCAAATCCAGCCTCCACCACTGACTAAAGAACTGTGTGACATTGGACAAATAGCTTACCTTTCAGTGCCTGTTTCTTTACCTGTGAGATGGAGAAAATCATCTGAATTGCCTCATAGTAGTATTGTTAGAATTAATTTAAATAATACATTCAAAAATATTAAAAGGGCCTGGCAAAGCAGTCAATAAATGTTAGCTGTTATAACAGTAATTATTAATTGTTTTCTCTCTCTCTTTTTTTTTTTTTTGTGAGACAGAGTCTTGCTCTGTGGCCCAGGCTGGAGTGCAGTGGCACAATCTTGGCTCACTGCAACCTCCGCCTCCCGGGTTCAAGCAATTCTCTGCCTCAGCCTCCCGAGTATCTGGGATTACAGGTGCCCGCCAACACACCCGGCTAATTTTTTCTTTGTATTTTTTGTAGAGATGGGGTTTCACCATCTTGGCCAGGCTGGCCTTGAACTCCTGACCTCGTGATCCGCCCACCTCGGCCTCCCAAAGTGCTGGGATTACAGGCGTGAGCCACCACACCCAGCCAATTATTGTTTTTGCGGATTCGTATGGATACTACCAAAAGTGGTTCCACTGAATGAAGACAAGTTGAAAATAAGATCCTCATGTATAGGTGCAGTAATTCAAATGTGAATTTATGATACCTTACCCATATTCAAATATAGCGGGGTCAAAATAAAAACTCAGGTATCTCAGCGTGGTGTTAGTACCTACATGCTTGCTTCCCATTATAAAATATAAATTCACTTTGAGTCTTGGTGGTTGCCCTTTTTTTTTTTGGTAGAGACGGGGTCTAACTATGTTGCCTAGGTTTGTCTGAAATCCCTGGGCTCAAGCAATCCACCCACCTAGGCCTCCAAAGTGCTGGGATTACAGGCATGAGTCACTACGCCAGGCCGGTGGTTGCCTTTTAAAACCAAAAAGAAAAAAAATGTATACTCTTACCTTGACAAATTATAACATGTCTTTCCCATCTGGTTTCCTCTCCCCATTCTGTTTTTATATTTGCATATAAATTTATTTGAGAGGAGTCAAGTCATCTTGATCAGGAAGATATAATGTCACTCTGCCTTACTGGCAATTATTATTACAACTTAAAAATGACACAACAAAAACTAGCAATTATAATGTTAACTTATGGAATTCAATTTTTAAGAAGGGACTAAGACTTCTAGAAAGGTGTAAAGAGATCTACAGCCCCATTCTCCAGTGAAACAACCATGCTGGTAAACATTATACAAACACAACAATTTAGAGTCCCTGAAAACTGTCCTAAGAACATACAGCAAATGAAGCAATATTTATTCAACAAAATCTACTAAATATGTAAAGCAGCAAGAGTCAGTGACATTTGAACCATGACCTGCTCTCTCCCTTCCTCTCCTACCAGCTGAGTTTGATGGAAGCTCCACTCCAGGCAAATGTGGCCAAAAAAGATACTATATCACTTGATTGGTTCCCAGTCAAGAGATATAGTACCTCACAAGGAGGGACAGGCCAAGAGCATTTTTAATCTCCTCTAACTTCAGTTGACACAGGTTCACCATCTCCTGAGAAGTGCAGCCAAGAGAGTGGGGGCTCCCTTCCTCAATCCGGCCCCAACTCATAGCTCAGGGGCTATTTCCTCCACCCCATCTAGGACTCTGCTCAAAAAGCAGAGGTGTCATTCCAAGAGAGGCAGGCCACTTGTCACTGTTCAGCACCTGGATCAATGGCTCAGTGACTTTGTTCAAGGTAGGAGGTAGTCATAAAGAATGCTCTCTCCCAAAGGAGTTGGCTTTGTTTGAAACAGAGGGGAAGTTCAAGCCTAAGGGCTCTCTCTAAAACAATGGTGATTTGGTAAGAAGAGATTAAGAGGGGGCTGGTAGCTCTTTGAGAACAATCTAAACTGTAGGCCATATTTATGAGAGAGAACCAGAAAAAGAGATAGCTGCTAAGAGCCCTCCTGAAATGAGGGAAGAAAAAATAAAAAATTTTGCTTGAATTTAATTAGATCAAACTGTGTCACAATTTATGTCCCAGGGCATTGTTGGAAAGATTAGAACAATCAGCAGTCAATTGGTAGAGCCTAACAGCTGGGTGTGATGTAATAGGGACAGACAACTAAACAGAGAATCAGGGAAAGAGATAGTCAAAGAGAGCTCTGGTAAGGCCACTTGTATCCCAGGGTGTCATCCCATATGGGGGAAATTAGATGTTATTAAAATAGTGTAACCAAGTCACCAAACAAACAAGCAAAAAAAAAAAAAAAGGGCTGGGGAGAGAGAGGGAGAAATCAGTATTCAGAATTGCTGCTGTATATTACCTAAAATGTACTGTTTATTAAAAGAAAAGAGGGCAAAAAAACAAACAAAAATAACTCATACATAAGAAAAAAAGCAGGCAACAAGACTGCCTATGAGGGGTCTAGATGTCAAATTTAACAGATTAGGACTTCAAAGCGGTCATAATAAATATGTTTAAAAAAGTAAAGAAACAACGCTTAAAGGTTTGAGACACTCCAGCTTTTTTTTTTTTTTTTATCGTTGCTCTTTGCGCTATGTATCTTCTTTCATTCTTTTACTTTTTATCTGTTTGTATCTTTTTTTTTTTTTGAGACAAAGTTTTGCTCTTGTCACCCAGGCTGGAGTTCTATGGTGCGATTTCGGCTTACTGCAACCTCTGCATCCCAGGTTCAAGCGATTCTCCTGCCTCAGCCTCCCAAGTAGCTGGGATTACAGGCATCCACCACTATGCCTGGCTACTTTTTGTGTTTTTAGTTGGCCAGGCTGGTCTCAAACTCCTGACCTCAAGTGATCTGCCTGCCTTGTGCTCCCAAAGTGCTAAGACTACAGGAGTGAGCCACTGCACCCAGCCTGTATCTTTGAATTGAAACTCTGTCTCCTGTAGCAAAAGAGGCTTGAAAATACACAAAAAGTTATTAGATATACAAGGTCCCTCTTTATCTCTAGTAGATTTTTCAATGTATTGGGAAAATAGTATAAACATGTATGTACCTAACAATAGAACTTCAAAATACATAAAGCAAAAATTGACAGAATTGAAAAGACAATTCAACAGTAATAGTTGGAGCTATAAATAGCCCACTTCCAATAATGGATAGAACCACTAGGCAGAAGATCAGTAGGTAATAAAAGACTGAACAGTACTATAGCCATCTAGAGCTAACAGACATCTTTATTTTTATTTATTTATTTATTTAGTTTTGAGACAGGGTCTTGTTCTGTCACCCAGGCTGGAGTGCAGTTGTGTGATCTTGGCTCACTGCAATTTGCACCTCCCAGGCGCAAGCAATTTTCCTGCCTCAGCCTCCCAAGTAGCTGGGACTACAGGCATGTGCCACTACGCCCAGCTAATTTTTGTATTTTTAGTAGAGATGGGGCTTCACCATGTTGCCCAAGGCCGCTCTCAAATTTCAGGATTACAGGCATGAGCACATGTCTGTGCACCCAGACACAGACATCTTTAGAACACTCTACCCAACAAAAGCAGAATATGCATTCTTCTCAAGTGCACTTATAACATTCTCCAGGATAGACTATATGTTAGACCATAAAGCAGCCTCAATAAATGTATAAGGATTGAAATTATACAAAGTATATTCTCTAATACAGTGAAGTGAAATGAAAATTTAATAGAAATTTGGAAAATTTGCAAATAGGTGAAAATGAAATAACACCCACCTAAATAATCAATTGGTCAAAGAAGAAAATACAAAGAAAGTTAGAAATACTGTGAAACGCCAGGCGGGGTGACTCATGCCTGTAATCCCAGCACTTTGGGAGACTGAGGCAGGTGGATGACCTGAGTTCAGGAGTTCAAGACCAACCTGGCTAACACAGTGAAGCCCCATCTCTACAAAAAATAAAAAAATTAGCTGGGAGCAGTGGCATGCACCTGTAATCCCAGCTACTTGGGAGGCTGAGGCAGGAGAATCACTTTAACCTAGGAGGCGGGGGTTGCAGTGAGCTGAGATAGCGCCTTACACTCCAGCCTGGGCAACAGAGCGAGACTCAATCTCAAAAAAAAAAAAAAAAAAAAAAAAAAATACTGTGAAATGAATGAAACTGAAGGCTCACATGTAAAACTTTTGGGATAGAGCTAAACATTGCCTAGATGAAAATTTATATCTGTAAGTGTCCACCTCAAAAGAAGAAAGATCTCAAATTAATAACTTTCCAACTTAAGACATTGGAGAAAAAAGAAAAACTAAACCCAAGTCAAGCATAAGTAGGGCAAGAATAAAGATTATAAAGATTAGAGTAGAAATTAATGAAATGGAACATAGAAAAACAATAGAGAAAATCAACAAAATCACAAGTTGTTTCTTTGAAAAGTTCAACAAAATTCTCAAATCTTTAGCTAGATTGACCAAGCAAATAAAAAGACTCAATTACTAAAATCAGAAATAAAAAGAGGAGACATCTCTACAAATGTTGCAGAAATAAAAAGGATTGTAAGGAAAGACCATGAACAATTGTATGTCAACAAATTAACCTAAAAGAAATGGAAGATTCCTAAAAGACACAAATTATCAAAACTTTTTTTTTTCCTTCAGATGGAGTCTTGTTATGTTGTTCAGGCTGGTCTCTGACTCCTCAAATCAAGCAATCCTCCCACCTCACCCTTCTGAGTAGCTGGGATTACAGACGTGAGCCACCACTGTCTCAAAACTATCAAAACAGACCCAAAAGAAATGGAAATCTGAATAGACTATAACAAGAGATTGAATTAGCAACCAAAACACTACACACAAACACACACACACACACACACATGCCCAGTCCCAGATGACTTTACAGGTGATATCTAGCAAACATTTTTTAAAGAGTAATGAAGACCAGTCCTGGATGTGAGAGTGATCTAGCTGCAACATCTGTTACCCCATTAATCGCCAGGGTTGATTTGCCTGATCTGGCTGGCTAGGCGGGTATCCCCTTCCTCCCTCACTGCTCCATGTGCATCCCTCTCAAAGACTGTACGCTCGGTGGAAGAGGACAACCATCCCCAGTAGAGGAGGACCAGTCTTCCATCAAGGGTATATGAGTAGCTGCGCTCCCCTGCTGGAACCCCCAAACAAGCTCTTAAAGAGGAATGAAGACCAATCTTCAAAAAATCTTCCAAAAAAATAGAAGAGGGAACACTTCACAACTTATTCTTTGAGGCCAGTATTTCCCTAACACAAAGAAACACACAAAGACTTCACAGAACCATCCGCCAATACCTCCTATAAATAGAAATGCAAAAATCCTCAACAAAATACTTGTAAACTAAATCTGGCAATGTATAAAATGTATTCCACATCAAGACCAAGTAGAATGCGAGACTTGTTTAACATCTCAGGACCAATCAATGTAATACACCACATCAACGGGAGAACAAAAAACACATGGTCATTAAATAGATGTAAAATATTCAACAACATTCAGCACTTTTTCATAATAAAAACACCTAGGAAACCAGAAATCAATGGGAACTAGTTGATCCGATAAAGAATATTTATGAAAAATCAATAACTTGCATCATACTTAATGTTAAAAACTAAAAGTGTTTCCTCCTAAGATTCAGAAAAAGAAAAGGTGTCCGCTCTTTCTATTTCTGCTCAGCATTTTTGTGGAGGCTCTAGCCAAGATCATTAGGCAAGAAAATAAAATAAAAGACATTCAAATTGGAAAGAAAGAAGTAAAACTATCTCCATTTGCAGCAGATGACATGATCTTGTGTATATGTAGGAAATTAAAAGGAATTCACTAAATACTATTGAAATTACTAAACGATATTGTAGGATATAAGATCATATACAAAATTCAATTGTATATGCTTGCAATGAACAATCTGAATATATTTTTTAAATTCCATTTATTTATTTATTTATGAGACAGAGTCTCGCTCTGTCACCAAGGCTGGAGTGCAGTGGCATGGTCTCGGCTCACTGCAACCTCTGCCTTCCAGGTTCAAGCAATTCTCATGCCTCAGCCTCATAAATAGCTGGGATTACAGGTGCCTGCCACCATGCCTGGCTAGTTTTTGTATTTTTGGTAGAGACGGGGTTTCACCATGTTAGCCAGATGGTCTCGAACTCCTGACCTCACATGATCCACCCACCTCAGCCTCCCAAAGTGCTGAGATTACTGGCATCAGCCACTGTGCCTGGCCAAATTCTATTTATAATATCACTAAAAATGTATTAATTTAACAAAGTAAATGTGAAACACACTCTGAAAACTACAAAATGTTAAAGGAAGTTAAGTTGAAAGGTTAATATTGTTAACAATATCTTCTGAATCAACCTACAGATTCAATATACTCCCTATCAAAATTCTAGCTGAATTCTTTGCAGAAATTGATGAGCTGATCCAAAAATTCTCATAGAAAATGCAAGGGACCCAGAATACATATTTTTTCAAATATAAAGAATGAAGTTGAAGGACTCTGATTTCAAAACATAAAACTATAATAAGGCAATGTGGTAGTATTATAAGTATAGACATATAGTTCAATGGAAGAGAGTCAAGAGTCCAGAAATAAACCCTCACATTTACAGGCAATTGATTTTCAACAAGAGTGGAGAGTACAGTCTTTTCAACAAATGGGCTGGGATAATTGGATAGCCACATGCAAAGTAATGAAGTTTGGCCTCTACCTCTCACCACATACAAAACTTAAATTGGATCAAAGATTTAAATATAAGAGCTGTAACTATAAAACCCATAGAAGAATAGTGGAAGATTAAATCTTCATGACCTTGGATTTGACAATAATATCACAACAAAATCACAAGAAGCCAAAAAAGAAAGATGAACTGGACTTGATCAAAATTTAAAACTTTTATGCTTCAAAAGACACTTCAAGAAAATGAAAACACAACCTACAGAATGGGAGAAAAGTTTTGCAAACGGGATATATCTAAAATATGTAAAGAACTCTTACAACTACATAATAAAAAAGACAAATAACCTGATTATAAAATGGGCAAAGTATGTGAATAGGCATTTTCCCAAAGGAAATATACAAATGGCCAATAAGCACAGGAAAAGATGCTCAATATCATTAACCATCAGGAAATACAAACCACAGTCATAATGAGATAGCCCTTCACACCCACTAGGATGACTAAAATTAAAAAGACAATAACGAGTGTAGACAAGGATGAGGAGAAATTGGAACCCTCGTACACTACTGGTGGAAATGTAAAACAGGGCAGCCACTTTGGAAAAGCTTGTCAGTTCATCAAAAGATTAAACATAGGCTGGGCGCGATGGCTCATGCCTGCAATCCCAGCACTTTGGGAGGCTGAGATGGGCAGATTGCTTGACCCCAGGATTTCAAGACCAGCCTGGGCAACATGGCAAAACCCCGTCTCTACAAAAAATACAAAAATTAGCTGGGCATGGGGCCACGCACCTGTGGTCCCACCTATTTGGGACACTGAGGTAGGAGAACCATCTGAGCCCAGGAAGTTGAGGCTGCAGTGTGCTGCGATCGCGCCACAGTACTCCAAGCCTGAGCAACAGAGCAAGACTGTGTCTCAAAAAAAAAAAAACGAAGAAAAAGATTAAACATAGAGTTACTACATGACCCAGCGGTTACAATCCTCAGTAATGTATCCAAGAGAAGTGAAAATCTATCACTCTATGACTTGTATGAAAATGTTAATAACACCTTTATTTATAATGACCCAAACAAAAGTAGATACAACCCAAATGTCTATCAACTTATGAATGGATAAATAAAATATGGCATATAAATATGGTGGAATATTATTTAGCAAGAAAAAGAAAATCCTGATGCATGCTACAACATGGATACACCTTGGAAATATCATGCTAAATGAAAGAGGCCAGTTACAAAGGACCTCACATTGTGTAATTCCATTTAAATTAAATGCCCAGGAGAGGCACATATATGAAGAGAGAAAGTTGATTAGTAGTTGCCTAGGGATGGGTGGGGTGTCAGGGAAGGAGATGAGGGTTCACTGCTAATGGGTGCAGGGTTTTTGGTTTGGTTGGTCGTTTTTTTTGTTTTGTTTTGTTTGTTTGTTTTTGGGGTTTTTTTTTGGTGTAATAAAACTTCAAAATTGTGATAGTTGCACAACTTTTTGAATATATATACTATGAACCATTGAATTTTACACTTTAATTGGGTGCATTGTATGTTATATGAATATATCTCAGCCAGTCATGGTGCCTCACATCTGTAATCTCAGCGCTTTGGGAGGCTGAGGTGGGAGGATTACTTGAGCCTAGGAGTTCGAGACCAGGCTGGGCAACACAGTGAGACCTCATGTCTACAAAAAATTCTAAAATTAGCTGAGTATGGTGGCATGTGCCTGTAGTCCCAGTTACTCCAGAGGTTGAGGTGGGAGGATTGCTTGAGCCCAGGAATCTGAGGCAGCAGTGAGCTATGATTACACCACTGCACTCTAGCCTGGGCAACAAAACGAGACTCACTATCAAAAAATAAAATAATAATAAATATATCTCAATAAAGAGATTATTAAAAGGGGGCATTGCTAAGAGACACATGGCTGTCAGATGACAGAGACAATTATGGGGAAGAGCTAGGGAAGCCTTTGTCAAGAAGTGGGATTATAAACTAGAAAAGGAAGAAGTCTGGTAATCTAGAGAGTGACAGGATTTTGCTAGAGAAGCAATAGGACTGGGAATTTCACCAGTATCCAAAGAGAGTTGAGTGATGGGGGAGGACAATGAAAATGTGAAGGATTTGAGGAAATGCAAAATATTCCCATACAGTGTTTGCCAATGATCACCTGCTTGCAATGATTTTAATTGCTTGTTTTCCTCTTTGCAAATTGGAAAATGTCATATTTGATTTAATATCTGCTCGTGTCCCCGAAGACAAACATTTTTTTGACGTTGAAATGCAGCCAGTTGGAATCAATGGTCACTCAGGGTCTGAATTGCACCAGAGCTTGATTTTCTCCTCAAGGAGAACAATTGCTGGAAATGTACTGACCTCAAACCATTTCATGCAAAAATGAACCAGATTTTTAAAAATCTTTTGATGCAATATTACAAAATTTCACAACCATAAATTAAGATTTATTTGCCAGAATATGCTCTTATAATTTGAACTTTCTTGAGAGTTACTTAAAATTAATGACATTGATCTGCTATTTTAGGGTAGTTTTGACTTGGCACCCTTTCAGCCATTCCATTTTTGAGAAATTTACTCTAGTTTAGTCAACTGGATGGTGATGCTTTCATTTATCATCACTTTAGTTTTGTAGTTTCCTCTTCCAAGGGGACTTGATTTGTTTGCTGTATTCCAAAGGAAACAGAAGAGTAATTTAACCCTCTACCACGAGGTGGTGATAAAAGGTTGTAGGTGCATATTTCTAGCACTAGATTTAATACAATCATTTTTATTCACCCAGCAGGGAGGTAAGTACTGGAGACATGAGGGTTAAAGGTAGGACAAGGATAGTCCATTGTCCTTAAGGAAATTGTGATCTAAAGGGACAGGCACTCCTAGAAACAGGTCATTTCAATACAGTATGGTAAGTATTATGTTAGAAAGGTGCTGGACACTAACAAAGAGAAGGGCATCAAGCAGGCGATGGTGGACAGAGACAGTGGGAAAAAAAGATTTGTCAGGGAGAGCTTTTCAGAGGAGATAACCCAGACTTTGAAATTATGTGTCTGAGGCAGAGATAGACACACATTCTCTCCTTTTCACATCAGACATTAATATTTATTAAGTGGTAAATAATATTTTTGAACAATTTTAAAGAAAACAGTGACAATGTTTTAAAGAGAGAGTGATACAAATTTTAGTTGGGAATTTCAAATGCCACAAAAACCAGCTGAAGGCCAGGAATGGTGGTTTACATAATCCCAGCAATTTGGGAGGCCAAGGTGGGAGGGTTGTTTAAGCCCAGGTTGCAAGACCAACCTGGGCAACAGAGGAAGACCCCATCCCTACAAAACATTTAAAAATTAATCAGGTGTGGTAGTGCATGCCTGTGGGCCTAGCTGCTCAGGAGGCTGAGGTGGAAAGATCGCTTGAGCCTGAGAGGTCACCACTGCACTCCAGCCTAGGTGACAGAGTAAGGCCCCGTCTCAAAAGAAAGAGAGAGAGAGAAGAAAAGAAAAAGAAAGAAAGAGAGAAGAAGGAAGGAAGGAAGGAAGGAAGGAAGGAAGGAAGGAAGGAAGGAAGGAAGGAAGGAAGGAAGGAAGGAAGGGAGGGAAGGAAGGGAAGGAAGGAAAGGAAGGAAAGGAAGAAAAGGAAAGGAGGGAGGGAGGGAAAGAAATAAAGAGAGGAAAGAAGAAAAGAAAGAAGGACGGAAGGAAGGAAGGAAAGAAAAGAGAAAGGAAGGAAGAAAGGAAGGAAGGAAAAAAAGAAAAGAGAAAGAAAGAAAGTCCAACTTAAGCAAAAAATAAAGAATTTACTGGGTCTCATACCTGAGACATCAGGCTTCAGGCACACTTGGATCCAAGAATTTATAACATAACATTGTTATTTCTCCACTCTATGGATCTGTTTGTCTTTTTGTGTTAGCCTCATTCTCTTCTATTGCAGATATATTTCATGAAGCTGAGGTGAGATGAATGTCAGTGGTCCTGGATTCATGAATTCCCAGCTTAGCAACCCCAGGACAAAAAGGTTTGATCTTTCATCCTTTATATGGAAATCTTACAGGCAGATCTGTGTGGCTGTGTCTGCCCTTTCTAGGCCTTGCTTGGGTCATGTAGTCATCTCTGGATTGATCAATGGGTTGAGAGGATAGGATATGATAACTCACCTAGCCTGGGTCACTTTTTCACATCCAGTAGAGGAAGTACTGTGCAGATATCACCAGGACCACAAGAAATGGTATAGAGTGGGGAAGAGTTCCTTAATGGAAAAGGAATTCCATCACCAGAATTGTGCAGACAAATACAATACCTACCTATAGCAGAGACTGCTGATGGCCTCCCAACGTCTGCTCCTCCTTTCCTCTATGGAACCATCCCCAACGTTTTAGTTATGTGTGTGTCCACTCAGATTAAAAGCATATTTCTCAGACTCACTTGCAACCAGGTATGGTAATTTGATTAAATCTGGCCAATGAATGTAGGCAGGATTGTTGAGTGGCAGCTTCTGAAAATCTTTCTTTAAAAATAATGATTATTCACCCTTTACCTCGCTTTTTTTCTTAGTCCTTTCCTTTAAGAATAAGGATATGATGTCTGGCTCTCTACCTGACATATTGAACCATGAAGAAAGGGTCACACCATAGAGTTTCTGAGAACTTTGTAAACCAGTCACCATACCTTTCCTGTACTGTCTAGCTCTAGACTTTTAGTTGAAAGAAAGAAATGTCTGTCTTGTTTAAATTACTTTGTTTGATACATACACATTACAATTCACCTCAGGTCAATTCGATCCTTTCTCCCTATTAACATTCTTTCCTCAAACCTTAATTGTAGTCTTAAGTCTACATAAGTAGTATGATGCATTCATCAATAAAAATTTATTAAGACCGACTATGTGCCAGTTCTAGGCATTGGGACTACAACAAGGAACTAAACTGTTCAAGCAGCCCAAGAAGCTAATATTGGGCCAGGCACGGTGGCTCACGCCTGTAATCCCAGCACTTTGGGAGGCCGAGGCGGGTGGATCATGAGGTCAGGAGATCGAGACCATACTGGCTAACACAGTGAAACCCCATCTCTACTAAAAATACAAAAAATTAGCCGGGCATGGTGGCAGATGCCTGTAGTCCCAGCTACTCGGGAGGCTAAGGCAGGAGAATAGTGTGAACCCGGGAGGCGGAGCTGCAGTGAGCCGAGACTGCGCCACTGCACTCCAGCCTGGGTAACATAGCAAGACTCCATCTCAAAAAAAAAAAAAAAAAAAAAGCTACTATTATAGTAGGGAAGAAGAAACAAAATGATAGATATATAATTTATAAATGGTGATACATGCAAAGAAAACTGAAGTGTGGTTAGGGAAACAGTGGGGAGTGTTTGGTATTATTTTATACAGGATGCTATAGGAAAACCTCTCTCTGATAAAATAATATTTGAATAGTGACCTAAATGAATGGAGGATGTGATAGTTAGTTTTGTGTGTCAACTTGACTGGAGCATGAGGTGCCAGATATTTGGTTAAACCTTTTTTCTGGGTGTACCCATGAGGTTGTTTCTGGGTGAGAATAACATTTGAGTTGGTAGAGGGAGTAAAACAGAGTCCCCTTTCCAATGCAGGTGGGCTTCATCTAATCCATTGAAGGCCTGAGTACAATAAACGGCTGAGGAAGAAAGAATGCTTTCTCTCTGCCTGTGTTTTAGCTGGGACATCAGTATTCTCCTGCCTTCAGATGTGAACTGAAACTTACACTGTCAGCTCTCCCGAGTCTCCAGATTGCCAGCTGAAGATCTTGGACTTCTCAGCCCTCCATAATTACATGAGACACTTACTTGATCTTTTTTTGGCATGGAGAAGAACAATTAGAAGGCCAATAAGTTTAGAGCAGTAGTTCTCAAATTTTTTGCTAACAGGCCCCCTTTACACTCCTATAAATTGTTGAAGACCTTGAAGAGCATTGGTCATATGGATTCTGTTGATATTTATCAGAAAAAAATTTGTTTTTTTCTTTTTCTTGCTCTAGTCAATTCTGAAGGCATATTAGAAATTAAAACTCAGAAAATTAGAAAATAGTTACTGATTCACTTAAAATTACTATAATAGACATAATACATGTTCATATAAGTAATCTTTTTATTTAAATTAAATTATATTTTCCAAAATAAAAATAATGAGAAGACTAACATTGTCTTACATTTTTGCAAACCTCTTCAATGTCTGACTTATTGGAGGATAGTTCGATTCTCATAGCTGCTTCTGTATCCAATCTGTTTTAGGATTTTGTTTTGGTTTTAGCATATTTTTTAAAAACTGGCTTCACACAGATTCATGGCTGGAAAAATAGAAGAATATTTTAACAGCCTTTTTAGATCTTTGTAGTTATTCTTCCCTTTAATACTACCTCAAAACTCAACAAGTGGCAGTCTTTTGTAGAGTAAATGCAGTGTGGAATCTATATATTGATAAACTGTTTGTGCTCTGAGAAAACGAGCATGAAAGCAACATCTTAGTATTAGAATAAAAGTAATTTTGACCTCCCAGATCCCTGAAAGGTCATCAGAAATTGCACTTTGCAAACCATTGCCCTAGAGCATAGTAAGGAAAGAGTGAATAAAGATGTTATCAGAGAGGGCAGTTCCAGCAGATATCTGCAGGGACTTGCGGGTTGTAATGAGGACTTGGGGATTTATTCTGAATAAAATGGGAAGTCATTGTAGGGTTTGAGCAGAGAAGTGAGTTGATCTAACATGGAGAGGGTCCACACTCTGTGTCCTTATTCATCTGGTGGATAGATAATGGGGGGTAAGGGCAAAGCAGAGAGGCCAGCCAGGAGGCACTTGTGGTAATCCAGTTAAGAGATGATGGCAGCTTGGACTACAGAGAACATGGCAGAGGTGGTCTGACTTGCCAGATGAACATCCATGAAATGATAGAAATGGAAATGTATCTTTGCCTGAGGTGGGTTTGACCCTGTGTTAAAGTTGATTCAATAATTTAAGCAAAAGCCTCAATTTTCCTTTTTTTTTTTTTGAGACAGGGTCTCACTGTCACCAAGGTTGAAGTGCAGTGGCACAATCATGGCTCACTGCAACCTCCGTTTCCTGGGTTCAGGCGATTCTCGTACCTCAGCCTCCTGAGATTACAGGTGACCACCACCACGCCTAGCTAATTTTTTATTTTTAGTAGATGTTTCACCACATTGGCCAGGCTGGTCTCAAACTCCTGACCTCGAGTAATCCGCCTGCCTCGGCCTCCCCAAGTGCTGGGATTACAGGCCTGAGCCACAGTGCTTGGCCTATTTTCCTTTGTGATGCTCCTGATTGTCTACTCTTTTTTTCTGAGATGGAGTCTGGCTCTGTTGCCCCTGCTGGAGTGCAGTGGTGCGATCTCGGTTCACTGCAACTTCTGCCTCCCCAGTTCAAGGGATTCTCCTGCCTCAGCCTCCTGAGTAGCTGGGATTACAGACATGCACCACCACACCTGGCTAATTTTTGTATTTTTAGTAGAGATGGGGTTTCACCGTTTTTTGGCCAGGCTGGTCTTGAACACCTGACCTCAGGTGATCTGCCTGCCTTGGCCTCCCAAAGTTCTGGGATTACAGGCGTGAGCCACTGCACCCAGACCTGATTATCTACAAAGGTTCTTGACGTCTCAACAAATCAGAGTATGTCAGAGTATAACAGAACCTCCGAGAACATCTTTGTCAATAATTTAAAAATTTTACTCTAGGGAGCCATAGGATCTCAATGAAGGTAGCACATCAATAATTATAGTGGATTAAAGCAGGGTAGTGCATCAGGGGACGCAGTAACTCCACTTTCATCTGTTTTATTAATGGGATCTTTAAAAGCTTTTGTTTAAGAAAAGGGATCTGGAGCCAGATGCAGTGGCATGCACCTATAGTCTCAGCTACTTGCAAGGCTGAGGCAGGCGGATGGCTTGAGTCCAGGAGTTTGAATCCAGCCTGGGCAACATGATGAGATGCTGTCTCTAAACACAATACAACCAAAAAATTAAAAAAAGAAGAAGAAGAAAGGGAAAGGAAAGGAAGAAAAACGTTCTGTTGCTAAAATGACTTCATCACTCAGTCGGCATTCCACTGTGTCAAGGTACAGCCTCAGAATCCTTTTTAACACCTTATTCCGTTTATATACTAAACATGGATCAGAATGGGCATTTCAGATGAAAAATATTTGCCATTTCTAATATAAGCCCAAACTTGGTATCTTATCATGTCGTTAATTTCAATGTCTCTCACTTTGATTTCACTAGTTTCTACTTTATACCCAACCTGCTTTTATGACTATAGATCTTTCAGTGATGTAGAGAGTATAAATGGTCAAGATAAAGAAATATTTATAGAGTGTTCAGTGCTTGAAAACTCAAATGCTTTCAGAAAACAAACAGGCAGCAGGCAAAGAGCAGAGTCTAACGTGGGAAGAGAGGTGAGCCCTGGATTAACTGGGGGACAGATGTCTCAGCTAATGATATTCAAGTTCAAACTTTAAACAAAAAAAATTTTTGGCAAACAATTACAATAACTCAAAGAAACAAACAAAATATTCCACAATACCTATGGGCTCTTTTTTGACCCTCTAAAATCTCACTGGTCCAACATACCTATTTTAAGGATCTTTCTCATAGAGGTGCCGTGACTTGGAAGGTTATGCAGTTTGGGGCTTTAGAGCTGAGATTTTAGAGTCAAACTGATCTGGTTTGTATCCTAGGACCATAGTTGGCTAGGTGCATAATCTTGGAACTTCTGTAAACCTTCATTTCCTCATATACACATCTACAGGAAGCAGCTTGCCCAGGGCCTGCTAGAGTTAAGTGTTCAGTAATGGCAGGTGTGTGTGCTGTTATTGGATAGGGTCATTGGATAGGGTCACACACAAATTGTTTGTGGCAAAGCTGGAAGATTTTCCGTTATTCTGAGATTTTATTATACATTGAGTAAGTCTACCACTGGACTTCTGACCACTGTGTGTGTGTGTGTGTCTGCACACATATGTACACACGTGCACGTGCCTGGATGCTGCTTTTAAGATATAAAAATGAAGAAGATTGGAAAAAGAGAGGACATGACCAAGGGGATGATCTGAATGTGGGATGGCTATGGCAGGGCACGTGGTTCCCTTTAGCTTGATGTGTCTCAGGAACATCTGTTTTGCCTTAAGCGTGGGGTCCCTTTGGGAAATGTTTTTAAAGGAAGCCGATCTTTTCCTCAGGTTTCCCCCAGCTCTGCCATGTGATTAGGCAGAGGCCAGTGGCATTCAGAGTTTGTGCACAGGCACCTCTGCCTCTTGGGAACACCAATTTACTGAGAATAAGCATGGACGGCTGCATGGCTGCCAGGAGGGAACAATGTTCCGTCAATTCAAACCTAGAACAGATTTGAACTAATGCCCTGGAATGAAAAAGCCATCCTGTCTCTGGCTGAATAGAGAATGCAGTTCTGAAATGCAGTGTTCAGCATGCGCCCAGATAGGTTTTCTGTTGCAGCACACCCTTCTCTAGAGTGTTAAGCACTTTATGGAATATCTGTTGGTTGTTTGGGTACGATATGGCTTTGATTAAATCCTATTCACAATTCCGGGGAAATGTCGTCCCATAAGTATTCATACAGTGTGGGTTTTTGGTTTCTAAAAGGGCATGCTTTTACCAAGTACCCACTCAATCAATTCAGGGTGTGGACACTTAACGATTAATCACTTATAATTAAATAATTCGCAATGTGCTCAATGGAGGGAGACGGTGTGGTGTAATACAGTGAGGGCATTGAAATGAGAAGGGCAAGTCCCAGCTCTCTGCTTTCTAGGTGTGTGACTTCACCACGTCATTTAAGTTTCTCTTTCTGTATCTATTAAATGGTTGTAAGCAACATCTCCCAGGCAGGGCTGTTAGGAGGTTTCAACTGCATAAAGTGTGCCGAGGACCCAGCTCCATGTCTGGGACTTGGTAGGTGTTCTGAACACCACATTACCATCCTCTACTCTCCAATGCCCTGATGAACAAAAATAATGAGTCACATTTATACAGCTTGAATCAGCAATACATGCATTAGGTTTCTTCAGTTGAGAAGGAGCAACTGTCATTAGTTTTTCACTAACATCGCAAGTACTGAGAAGTGAGTCCAACAGAGATCTGAGGAACCTTTTTAACTTTCCAGGCTTTCCAGTGATCAGTGATAGTCTGCTTTGGAAAAGTGCAAAAAATTTAAAAAGCTGCAAAGACAGTCAGTCACTGATCTGATGACACCGAACACATGAGGATAGATTCACAATTCTGGCAGGTAGAAAGTCAGATGGGACAAACTTCAGAGCTGGCTTAAGTCTGTTAAGGAACTTTTATTGAGAATCAAGAAAGGTAAGTTTAAGATTCCTGGCCAGATCTGGAGAAATTCCAAAGAGTCAGGCACGATGGCTCCCTTGGGGTTCCTGGGACCCAGGCTGCCTGGGAGGGTCACAAGTCCCGGACTCCACTGAGAGACCCTGGCGTGGGCTTTCTTTGTTCACCTATTCTGCTAGATGGAGCTGAGCCTGCAGTGATTTGAAAGCAGATACCCACTAACTACTGAGCTTAGGCACAAATTGTCCTCACCTTTCCTCACCTCCTGAAATACTCATAATTGCCTCAGTGTCTATGTTTTCTTTGTGTGAAAGCACTTTTTAAAAAAATTTTTTTGAAACAGCTCGCTCTGTTGCCCAGGCTGGAGTGCAGTGGTGTAATCTTGGTTCACTGCAACCTCCACCTCCTGGGTTCCAGTGATTCTCCTGCCTCAGCCTCCTGAGTAGCTGGGATTATAGGTGCATGCCACTGCACCTAATGTTTGTATTTTTTGTAGAGACGGGTTTTCACCATGTTGCCCAGGTTGGTTTTGAACTCCTGGCCTCAAGTGATCTGCTTATCTCGGCCTCCCAAAGTGCTGGGATTATAGGCATGAAGCACTGCACCCAACCTGAAAGTATTTGTCTAAACTAGCCACTTTCTTCTTCTCCCTCACCAAAATAAAAAAATAAAAATTAAAAAAAAAAGACATTTCTGGGAGGGAAAAGTTTTCCAGTTATTACCTCGTATGTCAGATTTGAGGTTTCCAGTGAGACAGCTCCAGGGTGAAGATGAAGACATGGGGCTGGTGAGTTCTGAAGGAGGAGGTGCCTGGCACCCAACACACTCTCCTGGGAAGTGCTTCAGGAGGTGTGGTCTGAACATCCACATCACAATCCCACCTGGACTGCTTACTACAAATTCAAATTTTTGGACATCATCCTGCACTCCCTAAACAACCTCTCAGAGGCAAAATTTGGGAATGCGCCTGTTTAACAAGCTCTTAGGGTGATCTCATCGCAGTAGTGTTTGAGGGCCTCTGTCCCCGTGGAGGGGCCCTGGGGGTGAACCACGTGCAGGGTTTTTTTTTTTTTTTTTTTTTTTCAGACGGAGTCTAGCCCTGTCACCCAGGCTGGAGTTCTGTGGTGCGATCTCAGCTCACACGTGCAGTTTTAAGCAGGTAAATATATGATACTTTTGCTTACATGGTTGCCCCTGAAGACAAAATCCCTCTGTTGTACTTCACCACTTTGCTAGAGACATCCAGCTACCACTTGTCTCCACCAGGTAACAAGGTCCTGCTGTAACTGACTGAGATGGAGAGGCAGAAACAGAAAGGAGGATGTCCTTTCTCACTTCCTCTGCATCCACTTCTTATTCTACCCTAACACAGGCACTAGTTACTCCCAGGTGGAAACCTACAGACTCTTTGACCCTGATTGCATTCTGTAGAGCCCTGCTGTGAACACATCTGAATCCTGTTGTTTGGAGATTCAAGGAGAAGAGAAAAGGCAGTTAGCAGCTTCCCGCAAGGTCATCAGTACAAGGCAGAAAGATCTCCAGCCAGAGCATTAGCACAATGGACTGCAACTCAGAGACTCACTCAATTCCTTTCCAGTTTTGCAGGAATGGTTTGGGTATTTCGTAAGTTCTGTGGCAACCTTTTCTTTGTTTTGTCTTGGCAGAGCTGAAGGAAAACTACAGTGGGGGTAATTTTCCATATTTTTACCATAAATTTTTAACTATCCACTAGGAAAGAAATAGAGCAGTAAATTGAATGTTCTGGTCTTAAGAGAGACTCATGCAGAGAGGAAGGAAACTCACAAGGCCCTAATGACATCATTTACTAAGAAAGTCCTTAGAAACTGTCAGCGCTGCCAATGGGACTCAACTGAGAAGGTATCTGAAGGAAATTAATTGATTCCTGTTTTTGTGTTAGAGTGGAAAGGGGATTAGAAATAATGAATAGCTGCTTTTACCTTGCCACTCGTCCTCAGATTTGCAAACAGTAATAAATGTCCTGAAGTATCTTCTGAGAGAACTAGTTCAAATAAGTGAAGAGATATATCTCTGGTGGTCTTAATTTCTAATCAGAAGGCAAGGATTTTGTACTTTTTTTTTTTTTAGAAAAGTAATATTCAATAGGAATGGCACAATCTAAACAAAAAAAAAAGAGAAGTGATAACATGTATGCTGAGGTTTGAATAGTATAACTGCAACTGCACATGAAGAATTTAATGATGGCTTGTATACGTTGTGAACTTTCTTACAGTTTTTATCTCCACCTTTCATGTTAGTCAAATCAAGATTGCATTAAAGTCTGTGCATTTTATTTCATAATAGTCATAATTTCATACATGGAGCATTGACTCTGTGTCAGGCATTGTACTAACACTTCACAAGAGATCCAAAGAAATGGGTATTCTAATTTTTATTTTACAGACAAGAGGAAACTGAGATTTGGTGATGCCCAAAGGAAAAAAAAAAGTGAGTAGAAGATTTGTGATTTGAAGCCAAACCACCTAATTCCAAAGTCTGTAGAGTTGAGACAACTTTAACCCTATAGTTTCCTTAGGGATAAAATACTTCTTTATTTTATAGGGACTAAGATAAAGAGAGATAGAGTTTTTTTTTTTTTAGACATAGTCCTACTCTGTTGTCCAGGCTGGAGTGCAGTGGCGCAATCTCAGCTCATTGCAACCTCCCAGGTTCAAGTGATTCTCCTGCCTCAGGCTCCCAAGTAGCTGGGATTACAGGCATGTGCCACCACACCTGGCTAACTTTTTTTGTGTGTTTTTAGTGGAGACGGGGTTTCACCGTGTTGACCAGGCTGGTCTCGAACTCCTGACCTCAGGTGATCCACCTGCCTTGGCCTCCCAAAGTGCTGGGATTACAGGGGTGAGCCACCATGACTGGCTGAGATAGAAAATATTAAAGGAAGGAGACAAAAAATAAAAAAGGTGTCACTTGAAAAAATGGGCTGGGACTGTTAGCATCTAATGCCTCTTTTTGAGTCATTTTAGCTTTGCGTTTTAGTTGTGTTCTTTCCCTAACTGTGTATGTTCTGAAGGGCAAAGTACAATGTACTTGGCTCTGGGTTTTCTTACCTATAAAAGATGGAGTTGGACGAAATGAACATTAAATTCTTTCAGTTTTCTACATGCTATAAGAATACATGGTCCCTGTCTTCAAGAAATCTGCCAACTCAGGTCAGGAGCAGTGGCTCAGGCCTGTAATCCCAGCACTTTTGGAGGCCGAGGCAGACAGATCACTTGAGGCCAGGAGCTCGAGACCAGCCTGGCCATCATGGCAAAACCCCATCTCTACTAAAAATACAAAAATTAGCAGGGTGTGGTGGTGCATGCCTATAATCCCAGCTGCTCAAGAGGCTGAGGCAGGAGAATTGCTTGAACTTGGCAGGTGGAGGTTGCAGTGAGCCAAAATCACGCCACTGTACTCCAGCCTAGGTGACAGAGTGTATTTTTAGTGGAGAAAGAAAAGAAAAAAAAAGAAAGAGAGAGAGAGACAGAGAGACAGAGAGAGAGAGAGAGAGAAAGAGAAAGAGAAAAAGAAAGAAAGAAAAGAAAGAAAGAAAAGAAAGAAAAAGAAAAGAAAGAAAGAAAGAAAGAAAGAAAGAAAGAAAGAAAGAAAGAAAGAAAGAAAGAAAGAAAAGAAAAAAAAGAAAGAAAGAGAAAGAGAAAAGAGAAAGAAAAAGTCTCTAGGTAGGTAAAAAGATAAAAAGATGCTAGCAATGCATGATGCAAATAGAAGTTCAGGGTAATAATTGAAAGCTCTCTTAAGGTGGTCTTGGAGTCATTGCTAAATGAATTGTAAAAACTAAGGAAGGCATAACACTGAGAGATAACAAGAGTACTGTCATCAGAAAAATTTCTCTAAAGGGATAAAACATAAACTGGGCTTCAAAAATGTTCAGCCCAATTTGGAACTTTAAAAAATTTAGAAGATGGATACATACTGTCTAGTAAATAAAATACTATAGGAGTAGGTGAAATTGAAGAAGAACTAAATAGGTAGGGAAAAAGATGAGAACAAAGGTCTGCAGGGAAGCCCTTGCCCTAATATAGGATAGTTTTTTCATTTTGCATGTTCCCATTAATATTTCATATGTGTTTATCTAACATCACACCGTATCATCACCATCTACTTATGGTCCCTTTATTTAGTCTGGAGCTCTCTGTCAATACTTCTCTATCTCCATACTTGGCACAGCACCTGCACTGATGATGCACTTAATAAATAACTGATTGAAAGAATGTTGGCACCATTTGGAGATGTTTATTCATTCATTAAAAGAAGACAACTCTATTGAGCATTTTGTGGGTTAGGTATACCATGCAAAGGTTTAAGCAAAATTGGTCCTGTCCTCACATTTCTTCATAATCCCATTCATAAATATCTGAAATGTGAAGTAAGATGGGAAGAATGCCTCGAGGGAAATTTTGTGATTGAAACTCTGCTAATTTGGATGGACCAGAAGGAAGAGTTCAAGTAACTTTTCAACTCCTAATGCCTAAAGAGAAGAGAGAACAGGCAAATACAATCCGGAACAGCTAATTTTTTGGTCTTGTCTCTCTATTTTCAGGGTAGATTAGTTTGCTCAGTTCTTGCATATTGACTCGTAAATTTCCTCTACTCTTCCGGCATCTCGTATGGCTATAAACAAGAGACTAACAATCATGTTCTGACTTTTTGGTAGAAGTGTATTTAATTCTAGAAGAATGCAGAATGTATATAAAAGCAACGCAATAAGCTTTGCTTCCCATCATTGACTGGAAAAAAAACTTGAATGCAAATGCTGGCCTTGAGATTGGGAGGAAAAGGAGAGAGGAGGCTGAAGGAAAAATGGGTTGGTGTTTTAATTTCCATTTGTCACTTCATAGAGAGTTAAAGCATAGGAAGTCTAGGTAAGTGATGGTTTCATTTTAAAATTAATCCACTCATTTTATTACCAACACAAATGGTGTGCTTACATCGTGTCCAAGGCACTATACTAAGCTTTCAGAGACCCAACCCAGAGACTCAACATCTGTGTAAATCTGAGACAGAATATACAAAGTGTATAAATTTGCTCGAATGGTCATAACAAAGTGTCACAGACCAGATGGCTTAGATAAGAGCAGTTCGTTTTCTCACAGCACTGGAAGCTAGACGCCTGACATCAAGATGGCGGCGGGGTCAATTTCTTCTGAGGCCTTTCTCTTTGGCTTTTCCATGGCCATTTTCCCCTTCTGTCTTCACCTACATTTCCTCTGTATGTTGTCTGTGTCCTAATTTCCTCTTCTTAGAAGAATGCCAGGCATCTTGGCTTAGGGCCCACCTGTGTGACCTCATTTTACCTTAATGACCTCTTTAAAGTCCCTGACTCCAAATCCCATCATGTTCTGCGGTACTAGGGGTTAGGGTTTCAACATATGAATTTTAGGGAGACACATTTCAGCCCATAATACTGAAGCTTCAAACGTCCTGTCCCAATTCCAGAAGGGGAAGAGCTTGGGGCTTTCAATTTTATTCAAGTTGTTCTTTTCTAGCTTTAAAAGGTAAATAAATATATGTTCTTCTCAAAAATTAAAAACCAATTCAAAACATTCAAAGCATTAACATTTAACATTTTCCATTCACTCAGGATTTTGCTGTTTGATAAAGATGGTCATTTTTTAATTTTTTGGCACCAGGCAGTGTTAAGTAGCCCTGACTGTTTTGTTTACTAAGTCCTTAGTTACAGCTTGGGGTTGACGTAGAATGTCTTGCTCTGGAAATGTGTACACATTGTACAAGCCCTAAAAGAGAAAAAAAAAAAAAACATGATACTTTGCTGGCCTTAGTTTAAGATTTACTATAAAGGACGACTTCAAGGGTATTAAGAAAGGGGATACATGATGCTGAAAAATTCCCTTCCAATGGGCACAGATTAATTGTTTGGACTTGGATAAGAGAAAACATTGTTATTTGGAATTAAGGGGAACAATGTGACATTAATATTGTTGGTTGTGCTTATCAACAGGAACCTACATGCTTGTTAAAGTCACTTCTGTTCCCATAGAGGACAATTCCATTTTTGAACTCAACAACAATATAAGAGATGTCATGAGGCTCTTGTATTGGTTGGAATTAAACTGAACTGTGGGAAACAGGAAATAAAGGCAATAGCTTAAACAAGTAGAAATGCATGTCTACCACACGTTCAAGAGGTCTGTGGGCAGGAGCCAGTGGTCCATGGTGCAAGTGGCCTAAACAGCTTTTTTTACTGATTGTAATGCTGAGTACAGCTTCTATTCCAAAATGACCTCTGGAACCATAGTGGTTACATGTAAACTCTAACCAGCAGGAAGGAAAATATAATGAAGAATAATGGGTCTCCTCCTGTTAAGAACACTTCCCAGAAATTTTATATGCCACTTTTGCTTATATCACATTGCCAAAATTTAGTTGTAGGCCTAGATAGCTGCAAGGGAGGCTGGGGAATGCCGACTTTTTTCTGGGGAGCCACTGGCCTCCCTAAATATGAGGGTTTCAATTACTGATGAAGAGGAAAAATTAGGGAGAAAACGGGCAGGAACTGGCACAACTCCAAGCTCCTAAAAACAAATTTCACTGCTGATATTTCAGTAGGTATTTTTTTAAAAAAATACAAGGTGTGGGGTGGGGTGCAATCCACTGGTCTCTGATCTTATGATTACAATTGCAGACTTTATAATAAACATACCTGATTGTGCACTGGCACTGCAAATTACTCCGTGTGTGAGTTTGGCACACACATGGAGTGATTAAGGCACATAATGCATGGGGTACTGGAAGAGTTAAGCCACAGTCCCTGGCACATGTGCAGTATGCAATAATTGATGGTGTTTATTGTTATTGTTGTTCTTTTTAATTTCCCTATTGATAAAATGTATACCCCAAAACATGTCTAATAAAAGATATGCCATTTGGGCTGGGCGTGGTGGCTCACATCTGTAATCCCAGCACTTTGAGAGGCCCGAGGCAGGCAGATCACAAGGTCAAGAGATCAAGACTATCCTGACCAACGTGGTGAAACTCCATCTCTACTAAAAATCCAAAAAATTAGCTGGATGTGGTGGCACGTGCCTGTAGTCTCAGCTACTTGGGAGGCTGAGGCAGGAGAATCTCTTGAACCCAGGAGGTGGAGGTTGCAGTGAGCCGAGATTGCACCACTACACACCAGCCTTGCGACAGAATGAGACTCTGTCTCAAAAAAAAAAAAAAAAAAAAAAAAAAGGTTTGCCATCTGTATCAGTTCATTCTCCTGCTGCTGTAAATAACTGCCTGAGACTGGGTAATTTATAAAGGAAAGAGGTTTAATTGACTCACAGATCCACAGGGCTGGGGAGGCCTCAGGAAACTTACAATCATGGCAGAAGGGGAAGCAAACACATTCTTCTTCACATGGTAGCAGGAGAGAGAAGTGCTGAGCAAAAGGGGGAAAAGCCCCTTATAAAGCCATCAGATCTCATGAGAACTCACTCACTATGGAGAGAGCAGCAGCGTAGGGGTAACTTCCCCCATGATTCAATTACCTCCCATCAAGTCCCTCCCATGGCACATGGGAATTATAGGAAATCAAATCTCATGTACTCACATTTCAAAACACAATCATGCCTCCCCAACAGTCTCCCAAAGTTTTAACTCATTCCAGCATTAACCCAAAAGTCTAAGTTCAAAGTCTCATCTGAGACAAGGCAAGTCCCTTCTTCCTATAAGTCAGTAAAATCAAAAGTAAGTTAGTTACTTCCTACACACAATGTGGGTATAGGAATTGGGTAAATACACCTATTCTAAATGGGAAACATTGGCCAAAACAAAGGGGCTATATGCCCCGTGCAAGTCTGAAATCCTATCGGGCAGTCATTAAACCTTAAAGTTCCAACATGATCTCCTTTGACTCCATGTCTCACAACCAGGTCACACTGATGCAAGAAGTGGGCTCCTACAGCCTTGGGCAGCTCCACCCCCATGGGTTTGCATGGTCCAGCCCCCTTCCTGACTGCTTGCATGGGCTGGCATTGAGTGCAGCTTTTCCAAGCACACAGTGCAAGCTGTTGGTGGATCTACCGTTCTGGAGTCTGGAGGACAGTGGCCCTCTTCTCATAGCTCCACTAGGCAGTGTCCCAGTGGGAACTGTGTGGGAGCTCCTACCCCACATTTCCCTCCCACACTGCCCTAGGAGTGGCTTTCCATGAGGGCTTGTCCCTGCAGCAAACTTCTGCCTGGACTTGCAGGTGTTTCCATACATGCTCTGAAATGTAGGCGGTGGTTCCCAAACCTCAACTCTTGCCTTCTAGTACCCACAAGACCAACAAAAAGTGGAAACTGCCAAGGCTTTGGGGCTTGCACCCTCTGAAACAATGTCCTGAGCTGTATGTTGGCTCCTTTTAGCCATAGCTGGAACTGAAACAGCTGGGATCCTGGGCACCAAGTCGCAATGCTGCATACAGCAGGGGGTCCCTGGACCATTTTTCCCTCCTAGGCCCTCCCACTACCCATCATGTCTCTGACATACCCTGGAGACATTTTCCTCATTGTCTTGGTGATTAGTCTTTGGCTCCTCATTACTTATGCAAATTTCTGTAGCTGGCTTGAATTTCTCCCTGGAAAATGGACTTTTCTTTTCAGGCTGCAAATTTTCCAACCTTTTATTCTCTGTTACCTCTTGAATGTTTTGCTGCTTATAACTTTCTTCTGCTAGATATCCTAAATCATCTCTCTCAAGTTCAAAGATCCATAAATCTCTAAGGCAGGGGCAAAAAGCTGCCAGTCTCTTTGCTAAAGCATAGTAAGAGTCAAGAGTCACCTTTTTTCAAGTTCCCAACAAGTTCCTCATCTCCATCTGAGACCTCCTCAGGCTGTACTTCAGTGTCCACAGCATTTTGGTCAAAACCATTCAACAAGTCTCCAGGAAGTTCTAAACTTTCCCACATTTTCTTGTCTTCTTCTGAGCCTTCCACACTGTTCTAACTTCTGCCTGTTACCCGGTTCCAAAGTTGCTTCCACATTTTCAGATATCCTTATAGCAGCACCCCACTAATGGTGCCAATTTACTGTATTAGTTCATTCTCATGCTGCTATAAATAACTGCCTGAGACTGGGTAATTTATAAAAGAAAGAGGTTTTATTGACTCACGTTTGCACATGGCTGGAGAGGCCTCAGGAAATTTACAATCATGGTGGAAGGGGAAGCAAACATGTCCTCCTTCACATGGCAGCAGGAGACAGAAGTGTCAAGCAAAGAGGGAAAAGTCCCTTATAAAACCATCAGATTTCGTGAGAACTCACTATCAAGAGAAGAGCAGCATGGGGGTAACTGCCCCCATGATTCAGTTACCTCCCACCAAGTCCCTCCTATGACACATGGGGATTATGGGAACTACAATTCAAGATGAGATTTGGGTGGGGACAAATATTGGTTTGGCTAAACCATATCATCATCGAATCAGCTGAAGGAGAATGCATACCTTGCAAGCTACAGTCACTACAGTGCCAAAACAAGGAGATATTCTTTGCTTCTAATTAAGTTGGTTTGGGGACACATGGCTGTGAATATTCTGTGTATATAAATCCTGGTCCTGTGGCCCCATGGAATAACCTTTTCCTCTTAAAATTCTCTGTGAAGAGAGGCTAGGTGCCCTGGATAAAAATAGCATAAAGAAATTCCAGAATCTTTAAATATCTTCCCATTGTACATTCATAAAACATACCTTTTTCTCCTATTTAGGAAAATTGGAAACTCGCTGGACCCCTTTCCACCAATATCACTGGTTGATTGGTTTTGAATCAATCGAGCCCTGAAATTGAGCATCAGTTCTGTACTCCAGCCTTGGTGTGTTCTTGGGCTCTTTTTTAAAGAGGCACATGTGTTGTGGATCCACCTGCAGTGACCTCAGCCTGGAAAAAACAGCCTAGTAGAATGAACATTCATTGACCATATGTTATGTGATAGGCATTTTACTGAGCAGCAAAAAGCACTGATGTCTTGGGAGAGAGACTAGAGCTGAAAAATAATCTAAGAGATTAGATGATACCCTCAGAAAGAGTACTTATGATATCATCTCCCAGATCAAGGAATTTGGGTATACATCAACATACAGAAGTTGGAAATGAATAAACACAACTCGGTATAGAAAAATTTCTGTTAAAGAAAGTACAGGGGAAGCATAAAGAGATTTTCATTGTTGCCCTTCTTTTGGTACCAATTTTGTGACTTCTATTAGTTTAGTTTCCATTCATTGGTACTTACCATGACCAAGAATGCTACCAGTGCAGTGTGACTAATTTGCAGGACGGAGGCTGATAAGCTAACATTATACCAAAACAGTCCTAGGTAGAATAATTATGTTTTGCTTGGCAGCCAGAATTTGTAAAAGGAATCCAGTCACAGTTTTCTAATAGGAGTCCCTAAGAAACTATTATCTGAAAACATGACCTTTTTTTTAGGTTAAGGCATTTGTTAATTTATTATAACCTGACTTGAAAGTTAGCATAATGGAAATAGGATGGCGCTTTGAATCCAGGATAGGATTGTATGTAAATCTAGCTTTCTCTATTATCTTCAGCATGATTGTGTAAGGGTTACTGAAAGTCTTTTAGCCTCTGTTTCCTCTTCTGGAGGATTTTTCTGAAGATTAAGTGAAATGGAATATGCAAAACAGTAGTGTATTTCCCGGTATGTATTAGATTCTTACTTAATATTTGTTTGTCATCTTCCCCTCCACTCTCATTTCTTCCTCCCCAAATTGCTGTTGCCAATTGTCAAATTCAGTGGGCGATTTTTAGTGCCTGTTTTGACACTTTTCAACATTTGACCCTGTAGACTACAAATCCTTCTTTTCCTTTTTTTTTTTTTTTTTTTTTTTTTTTTTTTTTTTTTTTTTTTGGAGAAGGAGTTCTACTTTGTGACCCAGGCTGGAGTGCAGTGGTGCGATCTTGGCTCACTGCAGCCTCTGCCTCCCGGGTTCAAGCAATTCTCCTGCCTCAGCCTCCCGAGTAGCTGGGATTACAGGTGCCCACCACCAAGCCCGGCTTATTTTTGTATTTTTAGTAGAGACGGGATTTCACCATGTTGGCCAGGCTGGTCTCGAACTCCTGACCTCAGGTGATCTGCCCACCTCTCTCTCCCAGAGTACTGGGTTTACAGGCGTGAGCCACTATGCCTGGCCTACAAATCCCTTCTTGGTACTCTTTCTCCTATTGATTTTCACAACACGACTGTCTCTGCGTTTTCTTCCCACCTTTGCAATTCTACCCTTAGTGAACTCAGCTTTCCCCACAAGTGCTTTAAAGACTGGTGTTCTTTAGCTTACATCATAACCCTCCTCTCACTTTATACTGTCTTTCTTGTCAAATTAATCATGGTTCTAGCCGCCACAACTTTCAATCTACTGGTGACTTCGAAATCCATACCTGCTACCCTGACTCCTTCTTGAATCCCAGTTCCATGTTCCCAACAGCCTGATTGATATCTTCCTCTGAAGGTCCCAGGCCCTTCAACATATTAAAAAATGAATTCGTTCCCTCTGCTGTATTTCCTGTCTCAGTTAATGCATGGCATTTACTAAGTTACTTCTTCTTTTCCACTAACCCTAAACTTCCCTTTCAATCTGTCACAAAGTCTTGTCAATTTGGTCTGCAAAATTTTTTCCAGACTTTTCTTCCTGTCATTACTGCTACCCCCATCCCCCTCAGTTCAGTTTTGCTTCATCTCTGTTCTTGTTTTTGATGACTACATTCGCTTCCTAATTGATTTCCCTGCCTCAATTCTCTTTCCCTTTCTAGTCTCTCTGTTGATTAGTTTTACATCAATATATTTTCTCCTGCTTAGCTGTTTTAAAGCTAAAGTTTAAATTTAAAATGCTGGTTAGAAACAAAGAATTAAAGCCATTTCCACCCCAGTTCTACCTTCTAAAATGAACTGAACAAAAGAAAAGAACATTTCATCTTCAGATAACTTAGAAAATACCTACAGTCCCCAAACTCTGAAGAATAATTGCTAAACACAATCAAATTTGGATCTAAGGGGAGGAAGACACTTACAGTTGTTGAAGTCGAATAAAAGAGAGAGACGAGTCTTTGAAATTTAAACATTTTATTTGGGAAGAAAGAATTTCAATTCTAAGGCCAGGTCTGGTGGCTCACACCTATAATTCCAGCACTTTGAGAGACTAAGGGAGGTGGATCACCTGAGGTCAGGAGTTTAAGACCAGCCTGGCTAACATGGTGAAACTCTACTAAAAATGTAAAAATTAGCCAGGAGTGGTGGTGCATGCCTGTAATCCCAGCTACTTGGGAGGTCGAAGCAGGAGAATTGCTTGAACCTGGAGGTGGAGGTTGCAGTGAGCTGAGATCGTGCCACTGCACTTCAGCCTGGGTGGCAGAGTGAGACTCTGTCTCAAAAAAAAAAAAAATAGAATTTTAATTCCAGACAAACATGCAGACCAGGTGGCTTTCAGTATGTTGAAAGAATAAAGAGAAGGTCAGAAGTTTTATTTTTTTTAAAAGATAAGTGTTATGTATTTCTCTTTGACAAAGTTCATTGGCACTGGTAAGGTTTTTGTAAGCTTTGCAAGTTTTGATTGGTAGGTGATGGCAATGAGCAAGACTATTCTGAGTCACAGCAGGTTGTTTCATCAGCTATTAGATAAAACCGCTTTCAGCTTATAGCTGAGAGTTTCAGCAGCCAAGCTCACAGAGAATTACATTCTTTAAGCAACGTTATGTACCCTGAGTACTTTTTCCTCCGGATCCTTCGACTCTGATTTCGTTGGGCGTGACAAGGCTGACCCAGTTTGTATAATCAACTTTCACATCATAAATCCACATTTCCACAGAGGTCTCCAAAAGGAGGCAGCATATCCCTGAAAAGTCAATTGTACCTGAAACAGCAACACATGTGGTTGGGCATAGACTAGGAGAGCATCCTTGTCCCTGTTCCGTACTGCAGAGCGTCATGGGCAGCAGAGTCAACAGAGAATCCTACTACCATGCCACCCTTACAGGAATTCTCAGTGAGAGAGAACATCATAACCCTCTCAGACGGTGGATGGCATCCTATCAGAGTCAACTGAACAACGCAGGCAGATGCAGAAACACCCAACACTTGTGATAGAGGAGGCTTTACTGTGTGCCAGGCAGAGCTCCTGTTCTTCCATCAAATAATTCTCCATAAAGAAAAACAAATTGCAGATAGATCAAAGAAGATGAAAACAGACCATGTCATCAAAAAATGAAAAGCTGAGAAAGAATTAAAAAAAAAAAGAAAACAAATAAGAGAGCAGAACTAAGAACAAACATACATATTATGACAATTTTAGTGAGGGTAAAATCATCTATTAAAAGAAAGACATAAAGAAGGAATAATAAAATAAAATCCAGATCTCATACCATACAGCAAAACAAGATCTTAATTTATCAAAAACATAAACATGAACTAGGAAGTCATAAAAGTGTGAAAGAAAACATGAGTGGATTTAAAAATAACATTGGCGTGGAAGAGATCTTTCTAAGCATTGGATAGAGCCCAGAAGCCATAAATGAAATGGTCAATTTTCTTATTTCCGTAATATATAAATAGCTCTTATAAATCAGAGAGGAAAATATAACAAACTAATAGAAAAATTGGCAAGGAAAAATTTAAAAAGTTGTTCTTAGACAAAGAAGTGCAAATGGTTTATAAACATATGAGCCATTGGTCTTCACTCGGTTAAAGAAATGTAAGTCAAAACAAGGAAATAAACAATGTTCAGTTATCAGATTGGCCATGACTTAAAGTTTGATAGCAGAGTTATGTAAAGTGTATACAGAAGTAGACAGTCATATTCTAGTGGTGGGAATATGAATAGGTATTTTTTTTTAATGGGCAAGTCGAAAATAGCTCTCAGATTTAAAAAGCACATACCCTTTGATCCAGCAATTCTCCTTTTAGGAGTTTTTTTCTGCAGGGATACTCCCACGTGGTTGCAAAGGGTAGATAGTGCAAGAATGGATTGAAGCCTTGTTTGTAATAATAAGCAACTGGGGACAACGTAAAAATCTGCCAACTGGGGCCTACTGAAAAGATGATGTAACAATCTAATGTGTGGAATACCATATAGCTCTTTAAAATAATGAGGTGAAATTATGCATACTGAAATGGAAAGATCTCTATGCTGTATTGTAAAGTGGAAAAGAAGCAAGTGTGATAGTGTATAAATATTTATTCACTTAAAAGACTTATAACAGTATTTATTATACACGGACAATTTCTTGAAGGAGAAGGAATAAAGATTTGACACTGGTTACCTCTGAGCCATAGACCCCATAGTCTGGGATAAAGAGAGGGATCGATTTTTAAAAATGTATCTTTCTGTACCACTTGAATTTTTTTTACTACATCATGGTTTTTATAACAAGGATAGAAAATACTAAAAAGAAAATATAATAAAATACAAAAGAGAAAATGTCAAAGCTCTTTAATGAGATTTGCCTTGAACCTGCATTATTTATAGAACTCAGTCTAGGTGCTCTGCATGATAAGAGCTTGGTGAACTAGCCCAGTTCACCATGCCAGCCCCATCTCTCAGTGTTTCTCTCATTTGTTGTCTTCTTACCATTCTTAACCAGTTATTGTTTCTTGAGCACACCATGGCCTCCATGTATTTATTCATCTACCTCTTTTGTATAAAATTTCTCTTATTCCCCCCTGGAAAATGTTACTCATCCATTAAATCCCAGTTCAAATGAGAACTCATCTATGAGGTCTGAGCTGATTATTCGAGACTATTCCATTGTCCTTGCTCCTGTAGGGGAGACCAGAATTGTTGTTGTCTCATGCACTCAGAGTCAAAGGACAACTGGATGACACTAAGTCCTCTACAGAGCACCCTGACCAGGTCACCAGTTGCTGTGTAAATTGGCTCCAGTTCCTTGGGACTTCTGGGCATGAGATTTGCATTCAGTGAGAGTTTGGCTTTAAACTTGCTTTGGCAGGTCATCAGACAGAAAGAAGAAGGGTCAAACACATATGCTAACATCATGTAAGTGTATGTGTTTTACAGAAACTATTGTGTTCAGTTTTTATAGCACTCCTTCAAAGTAGGTCTTATCCTTGTTTCGCAAATGGAAAAACCTGAGGCTCAAAGAGGCTAAGTGAGTTACTCAAAGTCAATGGGGAAATTTGGTTTCAAATATGGGACTTTCGGTTTCCAAAACCTGTGTCTGTTCCACTCTGGAATTTGTGTTTGGATAGGAGGCAACAGTGCTCTCACGTCAGAGGCTCCATCCTCCAGTTTTCTCTTTTCTTCTGATACGAAGGTGAGCAGAGACCAGGCTGAGGGCAGGGGCATGGAGGCAGCATTGGCAGCAGGGTGGGGGAAGCTGGAGGAAGTAGGTGTGGTGATCTCCATTCTGCATGCCATTTGTTTGTTAATTTTCTCTCCATGAAAGTCCTGGATTTGTTGGATGCTCTCCTGACCCTGGTTCTGTCCTTCCAAGGGCCAGCTGGGGTAATCCTGTTTTCTGAAATATCATAGGGTGTATGATTATTAATACTTGGCAAACTTTGGCCTAGGAATTATGAAACACGTGCCTGTTTGTGAGGTCCCTTCACATGTTTCTAATCAACCAACCAGATTTCACTTGAATCTTTTATGGCTTCCCTGAAATTTGTAGTGGAACTGGAAGCCAAGTGTAGCTCTGAGCCAATTTGTGGTTGCTGTAATAACCGTCCCTTTTCCTGACTTCTTCAACCACTTAGTGAAAATTATTATTGCAGGAAAATTTTTTAGTCATACTTTCCAGGGGGTTGCAATTTCTTTACTTGTCCTATGGATAAACATTATATTAGAGCAGTATGGTTGGATGGGTCTTTGCATGTTTTACAAAAGACACAACACTGACAGTAGGAGTTAAATGTACTGAAAATTGTCTAAGTAGGATGAACTGCACCTTCAATTCAATTCAAGGAACATTTTGAACACCTCCTATGTATAAATTCACCTCCATGAATGTAAGGCATACCAAAGAGAAGTATACAGACACGGTTACTACCTTTGTTTCTTATGAAAGTTCACAACTTAAACTGAACACATCTTAAAGAGAACTCAGTATCTTTTGCACAGTTCTGAGCTTGGATGATAGCACCACCAGGGACCCAGTGCTGAAACTAGAAACTCTGGAATCATTTCCAATTTTTCTCCTCCCCTTACATCCATCAAGTCCAAGAGATTTTGACCTGCTAAATGCTTCTTGATTCTGCATTTTCATGTTCACTGCCATGATCCCTTCCCTGGTCCAGGCCTTTATCATGTCTTGCCTGGACTGTTCCAGTGGCTTTCTCTCTGACTTCCCTGACCTCAGGCTCTCATATTCCTTACTCTGCCAGAGTGATTACTCAAATCACAAGTATGAGCATGTCACTCCTCTGCTTAGAATGCTTCATGAACTCCCTATCCTCCATAGGGTGAAAACCAGACTCCTCAGCAAGACATTCAAGGCCTTCTATGATATTGCTTTGGCTGCCATGTTGGGGAAGGGTGGGTAGACCTGTGAGTGAAGACATCTTAGAAAGACTGTTATCTTTTCATATAAAAATATCAAGACTCAAAGGAAAGAAACTTGACATTTTTTCATCTGTAAATTCTGAAAGTTGTGGTTTTGGATGAGCTAAGATAGATTCTCAATCCTTAGAACTGCACCTCTACAAGGGCAGTTGTAAACTGCACCTCTACAAGGGCATTCTGTAAAGGCAGAGAAAAAAATGCTTAAGATGAATGTTGGACGGTAGGTAAGAAGAAACAGAAGTTCAAAATTTTTAATATATTTACGCATCCTTCCATTTATTCATTCATTCCTTTGATCAACAGATATCTGTTGAATACCTAGACAAAGAGATTACAAAAGAACATGGTATAGACCTGCTCTCAAAGGAAGACAGATAAATAGGCAATTAAAAGACTATAGAGGCTGGGCACGGTGGCTCATGCCTGCAATCCCAGCACTTTGGGATAACAAGGCGGGTGGATCACGCGGTCAGGAGATCGAGACCATCGTGGCGAACATGGTGAAACCCCGTCTCTACTAAAAATACAAAAATTAGCTGGGTGTGGCGCCGCATGCCTGTAATCCCAGCTACTCAGGAAGCTGAGGCAGGAGAATTGCTCGAACCCAGGAGGCAGAGGTTGCAGTGAGTTGAGATTGCGCCACTGCACTCCAGCCTGGTGACAGAGCTAAACACCACCTCAAAAAAAAAAAAAAAAAGACTATAGAATGATCTCTCTGTATGAAAAACACTTGGTGCTTTGAGAACACATATTTGAGGCACCTAACCTATTCCAAGAGGGTCAGGGAGGATGATGTTTAAGTGGAGAGCAGGAAGAAGAATGTGATTTACCCAGGTGAAGAGAGAAAGAATGAGAAGTTAAAATGGAGGAGGACATGGGTAAAGGCTCAGAAAGAAGATAGAGAGAGAAATTTTGAGAAGCTAATATGGTGGGATTATAGTGCTGAGGTTAGGATGGAAGCAAGCGTAGGGACGACTAGATCTGAGTTTACAACAGTAAGTAATAGACCCTCTGGGGCACCTCTAGTTCTCACTGGATCTTAGGCAAAAGTAGGCCATTGCCCAGGTTCATGGCTTAGCATGTGGGTTCCAAACCTACTCAACTTCTTAGCTAGGTGCCTGTGTCTGTAGGCAGCACTCTTGGCCAGATCATTGCTAACCTATATTAAGGAGTTGATGCTTTCTCTTCAGGACAGTGGGAAACCCTGCAGGGCATGACTCAGAGGAACTAGAATTCCTCTGAGTGGTAAGATTAGAATTTTAGGATGATCTCTCTGGCTGCAGCATGGGAGGTTTCTTAGAAGATTTCAAACTGGAGTCAGGGAGAATGGTTAGGAGACCTACTCGGTGGTCCAGATGAGAGATGATGGTGGCCTGACCTAAAGTTGTGGCATTCACTGGCATCAGTGCCATCATGACTAATTAAGAGAAGTGTATCAGCAGCCTTCAAGAGGCAAAACTCTTACTCTTTCTCACCAAAGCCTGTCTTGGTGAGAGACGCACAATAATGGATTTGCTGAACCATGATTTAGACTCAATGAGAAAATGGATTCTTCTATTTTTTAAAAACAACTTTATCAAGGTATAAATTATATACAAAAACTACACTTATTTAATGTATACAATTGATGTGTTTAGACATATGCAAATATCCATAAAACCATCAATACAATCAAAGTAATGAACGTATCCATCACCTCTATCCAAAGGGAAATAGGTTCTACTTCTTTTTTGAGACAGGGCCTGGCTCTGTCACCCAGGCTGGAGTGCACTGGCGCCATCACAGCTCACTGCAGCCTTGACCTCCTGGGCTCAAGGGATCCTCCCACCTCAGCCTCCTGAGTAGCTGGGACTACAGGTATGCACCACCACACCTGGCTAATTTTTAATTTTTTTTTTTTTTTTTTTGTAGAGACAGAGTCTCACTTTGTTGCCCAGACTGGTTTGGAACTCCTGGGCTCAAGTGATCTTCCCAAAGTGCTGAGATTACAGAAATGACACACCGTGACTGGCCTGGAAATAGATTCCTAACAATAGAAATTACACAGGGCAGTAGGAAGAGAAACAGAACGAGATTTCATCTGTCTCCTAAGCTGGCCCAAAGGAGCATCCCCTTGCTTCCTTCCGTTGTGTAATAACCTCGCTTGAGCCTGACAAAAACATTTATGTTTGTGACAACTTATTCCATTTTTTCCTTCCACGGGGCTATTGAAGACTTTCATTCATTGCCTCAAAAAGCAATTCATGCTTTCAAGATTGTGCAATTGCACCGAGTTAAATTTTTACAGGCCCTGGCGTGGGTGAGACATGAACCTGCAAGACAAGGGTGTGAGAAGTGCAGAGAGTCAGGCAACAGTGCAATTAGCCATGGGGAGAATTTGGGTTGGTGTGTGTAAATATCCTCAGTTACCAGCCCAGGGGTGTTTGGAGGGCTAGTCCTTGACCTGGAAAAACCGCTAATGAACACAGTCACTCAGATTTTTCTCTGGTTTTCTCTTTTTTTTTTTTTTTTTGAGACAGAGTCTTGCTCTGTTGCCCAGGCTGAATCACAGTGGTACAATCTCAGGTCACTGCAACTTCCACCTCTTGGGTTCAAGTGATTCTCCTGCCTCAGCCTCCCGAGGAACTGGGATTACAGGCAGGCACCACCACACCTGGCTAATTTTTCTATTTTTAGTAGAGACAGGCTTTTGCCATGTTGGCCAGGCTGGTCTCAAATTTCTGACCTCAAATGATCCACCCACCTCGGCCTCCTAAAGTGCTGGAATTACAGGTGCCAGCCACTGCATCCGGCCTTTAGATGTTTCTCTAGTTTTCTAACCAAGTTATAAAAATTCTGTTATTTTGACCAATGGAAAAATCCCTGCCACAAAAGAGCAAAGTATATTCCTAGAGTTTTCCCCACCTAGGCATTGGGATGCTCAATAAGACCTACCTTCTCTGGGGCCTCCTTTTGTCCTTTCAAAATTCCTTTCAGAGTTAAAATTCCATGCTTTCATGAAATGTTTGCATTTTCAAGTTTCAGCACACAATAGGATCTCAATGCATATCTGTCAAAGGGAGGAATGAGCATTTTTTTGTGCTAGACCCAAGGCTAGACTGGGAGACACAAAGATAAAGGAAAAAGGTCCTTATTAATTAGTTGCTCACAACGCAGCAGCCAAGATGGTCACATACACAGGTGATAATCGGGCACTGTGGTAGGCGCTGTCCTAGCTGGAAAATCATAGAGGAGGGAATAACAAGAGGGATGGTGGAGCTGAATCTGAGCAAAGGTTTGCCAGATGTGCAGGCAAGCCCGTTCAAAGCAGTGGAAGTGAGACAAAGGTTCACTAATTATGCTACACAACTTGAAATAGACATATGATGCTTCCATGCAAGAACAGCTCCCCTGGACCTTGCAGGATAATTGACCAGTTGACAGCAAAATCAAGACACCCTGTGGCTCCTTGCTGCAGTGTCTGATGCAGACAGATGGTTGTGTCTGACCAGTAGATAGCCCACCGAGGGTCAGCACCTCAAGTGCTGATTTCAGGTGTATTTTGGAGACACCTCCTGAGGGCTTGTATTCAGATCTATTTAGGAGACACCACATACAGGTCTGGCACATAAGAATAGTACGAAGAAAATAAAGAAATTGTGGGAGAGGGGTGCAGGTGAATAGACCATCTGCCGTTGGTGAACAGACCCAAGTTCTGTAAAGCCAACAGACTCTGCCTACTAGTGGCACTGCTGAATATATGGTAGGAAGAACTAGATCCTTTCTATCAACTTAAAAAAAAAATGTATTTAGACAGAGTCTCACTCTGTCACCCGGGCTGGAGTGCACTGCCACAATCTTGGCTCACTACAACCTCCACCTCCTGGGTTCATGCAATTCTTGTGCCTCAGCCTCCCAAGTAGCTGGGACTACAGGTGCTCACCACCATGCCTGGCTATTTTTTTTTTTTTTTTTGTATTTTGTATTTTTAGTAGAGATGGGGTTTTGCCATGTTGGTCAGGCTGGTCTCAAACTCCTGGCCTCAGGCAAGCCACCCACTTCGGCCTCCCAAAGTGCTGAGATTACAGGTATGAGTCACCCTACCCAGCCTTCATCAACTTTTTGTGCTAGGAATGAACCTAACCCATCTCTCCCTTCGCTCTCTATGAATTACTCTTCAACTTCATCTAAATCTTTCCACTGTCCCAGCTCACAGCAAGCAGAACACAGATGATCATCTGGTGGTAGAATCCTGCATGGTATGTGAAGTTTCCCTAGAATAATGGTTTGCAGTACTTTTTTTAAAGCATCAGAACCCCCATTTGATATTAAATATTACTTAGAAGAACAATATATAAACCGCTGTGGTCAAGCAACAAGTATAATCATGCATTGGTATTTACAATGTCCCAGGTGCCCCTGCTATGCCCTTGTATGTGTGCTTTTTCATTTAATCTTCACAATTCTATGATGTGGTATCTATAAAGTAGGAATTACTTCTATCCTTTTTTAAGAGATGGGGAAGCAGGACATAAAAAGTTACAGCTAATGTGTGGCAAATCTAGATTTTGACTCTGGAAGTTTGCCCTCAATGTGGGGTCCTGACAGCGCAGGAGGTCCTGTTCATATGGCCCAGCTGGGACGGGCTGGGGCGGCAGGAGGCACAGCTGAGCCCTGTTGAAATCCATCACTCCTTCCCGCTCTTCTGGGGTAACAGGTGTAGCTAAATGTCTCCATTCTCCTTCCTCCTTACACTCTCTCACCTTGGAGCTTGGGAATTTGGATGATTTATCAGGCTGCTGTGAAATATGGTCTAAGAAATATTGCCTTGGTTCATCCTTCAAGATCTCTACCAGAGTCCATATTCCATCGTGTACACGCAATGGGAAAGGGATGCTATGGCCAAATGGGTCTTCAAAAGTGGAAGTTAATGCCAATCACAACAGACCAGGTGTTGTATGATTCTATTTATATGAAATGACCAGAATAGGCAAACCTATAGCAACAGAATTCTGTCTCTATGAATGGTTACTGAGGCCTGAGAGAACGAGGGGTACGTGGGGAATGACTGTTAATAAGTATGGGATTCCTTTTTGATTTGGAGTGATGAAGTGTTCTAAAATGGATTGTGGTGATGGTTATGTACTTTTGTGACTATCCTAAAAACCATGGAATGGTACCATTTAAATTGGTGAGTTGTACATTATGTGACTAGGTCTCAATAATGCTGTTAACAACAACAACAACAAAATCACCCAAAAATGAAAGTAGAGCATTGCGTCTAAAGTTCATTAAGTGTGTTGCTTCATTTCCTTCTACAACATCTGTGGAATGCCATTGCTGACTAGGCAGCCTGCCACACATGGGGCACAGGAGAAAAGAGCTCTTGGTCAAGAATAATCATGACACAGCAGCAGGAAGCAGCCTTGACTGCACTAATAGCATGTCATGAGCAAGCAGAGAAGAGGCCCAGAGCCTGGCAGAGGAGCTTGTGTTGAGCCCAAACCCAGGTTTTACCAGTAGGGAAACTCCTTAGGGAGCCAGGCTGGGGCATGGATGTTTTAGTAGAGCTAGAACCACTTGAAAGATTGGGAAAATGAGAGAGCAGGGCTTGTTTGGGGGTTTGTATGCCTAGATAACAGATTATGTGGGGAGAGACCAAGGAGAAGAGGACTAAAGATAACCAGAAGCTGAATGACCCCATTCCCTGAATCATTCACTCATGTCTTCACTTCTTTATTGAGCCTCACCTGTGCATGCAGAGGCTAAGTCAGTGGTTCTCAAGCTTGGCTTTTGGAACTACCTGAATCTCACTTCAGTGATAGCTGGTCTGAGTGTGCTTTGGGCATCAAGATTGTTAACAGCCTGGGAGATTCTAATTTTACTTGATGTTGAAATTCAGTAGGCTGTATGATGGAGACAAAGAAAAAATTTTAAAAAAAGATTAAGGCAAATATGGTCCTGGCACCTGGCATGTACAATTAACAATGCTTTCTGAGTTGCCTAGTAGGTATGAGATACCGGGCTGAATAAAACATAAGAGTCTCAGCCCTCATGGAGGTTCAGACTAGTGGCAACAACAGAAAATAAGCAGGCGAGCAGACTGAGGAGCTTTTCATTACAACGTGAGATAAATGATATGAAGGAAACAAGAAAGGTTAAAAGATAGCCAATAATGAAGAAAAAGATGGCTCATTAGACTGGCTGGTCAAGGAAGAACTCTTGCTTTTTTTAACATTTACTTACATATGTACATATAAATGCGTCCATATGTATGTACAATCATCAACACAAGCTACCATCTCCAAAAGTTCCTCATGCCCCACTGTAAATTTTTTAAAAATTTTGCTTTAAGTTCTGGGATATGTGTGCTGAACATACAGGTTTGTTACACAGGTATACATGTGCCATGGTGGTTTGCTGCACCCGTCAACCCGTCATTTAGGTTTTAAACCCCACGTGCATTAGGTATTTGCCTTACTGCTCTCCCTCCACTTGTCTCCCACCCCCCGATAGGCCCCGGTGTGTGATGTTCCCCTCCCTGTGTCCATGTGTTCTCATTGTTCACCTCTCACTTATGAGTGAGAAAATGCACTGTTTGCTTTTCTGTTCCTGTGTTAATTTGTTGAGAATGATGGCTTCCAGCTTCATCCATGTCCCTGCAAAGGACATGAACTTATTCTTTTTATGGCTGCATAGTATTCCATGGTGTATATGTGCTATATTTTCTTTATCCAGTTTACCGTTGATGGACATTTGGATTGGTTCCAAGTCTTTGCTATTGTAAATAGTGCTGCAATAAACATACATGTGCATGTGTCTTTATAGTAGAATGATTTAGAATCCTTTGGGTATATGCCCAGTAATGGGATTGCTGGGTCAAATGGTATTTCTGGGTCTGGATCCTTGAGGAATTGCTACACTGTCTTTCACAATGGTTGAACTAATTTACACTCCCACCAACAGTGTTAAAGCGTTCTTATTTCTCCACATCCTCACCAGCATCTGTTGTTTCCTGACTTTTTAATGATTGCCATTCTAACTGGCGTGAGATGGTATCTCATTGTGGTTTTGATGTTCATTTCTCTAATAACCAGTGATGATGAGCTTTTATTCATGTTTGTTGGCTGCGCAAATGTCTTTTTTTTTTGAGAAGTGTCTGTTCATATCCTAGGAAGAACTCTTTGAGCACGTGACATTAAGTCAGCACCTAAAGTATGAGTAGAAACTGGCCTTGAAAGATCTATGGAAGAATGTTCCTGGAAGTGGGCACATGCTGGGTGCATGTGCTGTTGTTGTTGTTACTGTTGCAAGGAACTGGCACATATTCAGACTCCATGAGGAAACATGGTGTGTGGGAGGGACTTTAATGTGTTTATAGGCTGTGATGTTTTATTTATCCGTGTATGTCCAGAATCAAAGATGCTTGATTATAGTTGTTTTATAAATGCCTACTGAATAAATGAACTGATGATATCAGTAGAGAAGAAGTTGAAAGGAAAGGCAATGTTTGATGAAAGAGTTTTTCAAAGGAAGTGGGAAGAGAGGGAATCTATAGTGCACAGAAAAAGAGGTATCTCTGAGGTAGGAGGGGAGGAGTGGAGAATAGATATATTTTTCTGGTGCAGGGACAGGAAATAGAATTTCCTTCTGATAGCTACTGTGTTCTTTATTGGGAGAAAAGAGTTTTTTTGCTGAAAGGAAGCCAGGTGGGAGTGGGATCAGGGTTCTAAAGAGGTGGAAAGGGTTACTTTGCATACTTAGAGAAGTGAGATGACTGGGGACATTTGTAAGAATTGAGGTGGTGCTGAGTGCCCAGCCAGGGGTAGCCCAGACATCAATGGTGGTGCCAATGGTCATGATTTTGGAATGATGTCTAGCTCTAGCAGCTAGCTACATCTTGGGTGGAGAATTTGCAGATGGGTGTGGCAATGGTAGGACAAATAAATGAACAAATTAAAGTAGAAGGAGAGACAGATTGAAATTGATATAAAGACTAGTCTAAGACATAGAAGAAGTATTGTCAGGAAGGAGCTGAGATCAGATGCAGTGGCTCACACCTGTAATCCCAGCACTTTGGGAGGCCAAGGCAAGTGGATCACTTAAGGTCAGGAGTTCGAGACCATCCTGGCCAACATAGTGAAACTCCACCTCTACTAAAAATACAAAAATTACCCGGGCGTAGTAGAGGGCGCTTGTAATATCAGCTACGTGGAGGCTGAGACAGGAGAATCACTTGAATTTGGGAGGTGGAGGTTGCAGTGAGCAGAGATTGTGCCACTGCACTTCAGCCTGGGTGATAGAGCAAGACTCCATCTGAAAACAAACAAACAAACAGAAGAAAACCCTGAATATAAGAAGAGGAAGGAACAAGAGATAAACTTCTAATGAGTCCAAAGCCAGAAGTATGATGAGAATAAGGCAGCAAGAGAACTGGAAGAAAGAGAGTGCCTTGTTATTCCACGGTAGGCACTGCACATTTTAAAGTACTTTAAAATTTAATAGCTATCTTTTATTGACTATAACTCAATGCCTGCAGAAAGGCTAAGGGTTTTATCTACATAACTTCATTTAATCCTCATAGTATATATCACAAGTCTAGTTTTACTGATGAGAAAACTGAGGCTTGGTGAGGTAAAATGTATTGCTCACATTTTTGCAGCTAGGAAGAAGAAACTGCATCTATCTGACGAAGCAAATGCCGCTAACTACCAAGCTAAGTGATGTTGATCTGTATCTTTTTGTTGTTGGAGAACAATGCATGACTCCTGTATCCTTTTCTTGTGAGTTGATACCCCAGAGCCAGTTATATTAACACATTCAGCCTTGCAAGATGAAGTCCACATCCCCTAGAGTGACACAGGAGGCTGGTCAGAGTCCGTCCCACACCTTCTTCTCTAGATTCACCCTCTCACACCGTCTGCTCCTGCTTGCCCCGACTATTTTCAAGTTCGCTGAATGCACCACGGCAGCTTTGTACCTAGTGTTGTCTGGGTTGGTGATGTCCTTCCCCCTCTTCTTCTCCTGGTTGGCTCCTGCAAGTCCTTCAAAATTGAGAGTGAGTGTCACCCCCTTTCCCCTTTTCTGAACTGAAAACAGTGAAGGTATTATTGCCTTTCACACTGGGGAGGTCTAGGCCTAGGGCTTCTCTGCAGACCTCCACCGTAACTCTCCGTTACTCCCAACCCCGTCTCCATCACATTAAAATGCTGTGATGCTGACTGGTTGTCCAGTGTTTATTTCACAAGCTCACAGCCCCTTCCCTTTTGTTTAGTATTTCACTGTCTGAAAGGACCCAGAAATAAGATAGAAAGAGGTACTGATAGTGGTTAGTGATGAACTTTGGTAGCAGCCCCGGGAACACCTGGCTTGTACAGCTAAGTGGCTAGTCTGGTTACCACAGCATCCTTTTAGCAGTAAACTATTTTTTTTTTTTTAAATGTAGCCAATCAATTCAAGATATCTGTGAATATCCAGGAACAAAGCATCTATTATCTAATAAAACAATTTCTGACACTCACTTTTGTAATTCGAAAATTAAAATAACAGTAGCTACTGTTGCTTTATATTCATTGTGTTTTCATTAGTAGTGTGGGGCACTCAGCAGGGGGGTGGGTGGTTTCGTGGATGTGGACTGGATGCCAATGAAGAAGACCTTGATTTCACTTTCTGGTTGGGTGATTGGGCAAATATTTTTCTGAGCTGCTAATTCTTTATGTGTGAAATGGCAGTAGTAGGAGAGCCTCCCCCGCATTGTTTGGGAGGCCAAATGACAGCATGATTGTGAAAAGCCCTTTGTAAACTGTAGCGTGTTTTAGAAAAAAAAAAAAAAATGGTGGTGATATTTTCCAGAGTGTCAGAGGAACGTATACAACACAGGCCTGCCCCTGTTTGACCTGGAAATGCTAGTTCAGGGAATGCATTAACAACACAGCAGGAAACTTCTGCAGCGAAATCCTTTTGGAAACAAGAGACTGAATCCTACAGAATGAAAGAGAAATGGCAACCCAAACCTCACAGAGGTTCTCCTTGAAAGAGGAAAAATTAACTTAGGCACTGTCGGGGGTGAGAATGTGCACGACGACGGCCCCCGTCTTCAGCCTCCCGACACTTTCCTTCCCCAAAGCCATTTTAGTCAAAGGTCATGTGTGTGTCTTGTCAAAGGCCAGCTTCCAATGGAATCATTGTCCCTCGGGACAGCGGCCCCCTGACTACATCTGCATTGGAGAAATCCCAAAAGCAAACGGCCCAGTGCAAACAAGAGCAGTCCGCAGCAGCCGTCCGGAGCACAGCTCCCAGGTCGCGGGGCTGCAACCCAGGCCGCGTCCGCAGCGCCCGGGCAGGAACAGGCGCCGAGACTCCCGCAGCATGACCCGCCACGCCGATCGGGTACGGTACGCGCCTCTCTCTACCCGTCCTCCATTGCTTGGGCTCCCGGGTCACAGCTGCCATTCTGTCAAGCAGAGAAACCTTGCAAAGGGCCTCCAGGTTTGCCGGAAAACGGTCCCTGTTGGGCTGCGTTCCCGTGCACTCAGCTGGAGCAATTTGCAGGCGCGCAAATGCGGAGCTCAACTCATTTCGAGTTTTCGTTGCCAGAGAATGAGTTTGTAAATATCGAGTTTGTCTCTGGTTTCTGGAAGGCAAGCCGGTCCGACTTGCATTGGGGGACTGTGGAGGACTCTCGGTTCACCACGGCTCCACACTGTGCAAGCGGGCGACCCTCAGCCTTACCAGCTGCAGGGCACAGCGAGCTCTGTCCTCCTGGGCGGCGAGACGGCCGGGCTTCTTGTTTATTACCTGTGGGACAGTGGCTTGACAAGAAGGACGGGGATTTTTAAAACAATATGTTTAGTAAGGTCCTCTGGACTCCCATACTTGCCTCCAGGAAACAGAATCATCTCCCTGAAGGAGGGAGCCCCTTCCCCAAACGCGCCCCTCGCAGGCTCCACAGAGATGTTGATTGACGTGCACAATTCGGCACAGCCAGTCTCTTGGCTCTTTGTCCTCTTCTATTTGAACAAGCCTTTCAAACGGATCTGGCTAATTTTGGATAAGACTAGAGGGAGCCCTGGGCTTCAACTGATTATAGGTGCTTTTGATCTGGACTTGGAAGTCTCCAAGGGCGAACATTGGGGAGCATCCGCAGGGGCAACGGGCACAGCCGGTCTTCAGGTGCGGAGCGGGGGTCAAAGGGTTCCAGCGATTGCTGAGCTTCCACACTCTTGTTTCGTTTTAACAAGTGAAGCACGAGCCACTTCTCACTGATAGGGGGAATGGAAACAAAAGCCGCTCTAGTGCCCAGCAGGATGGAGAGGGAACCCAGTTATGGTATTGCTTATGTATTTATCATTTACCCAGTTCCACGGAGCACAGGAGGTTTTCTGCACTTCTGCTCATCAGGTATTTAATGGAACTTCTGGTTTCCCCTGCAGTGGTCACCTCTGGCTGTCACCTCAGTTTTCTGCTCCTCTTCCCACTAAACTCCTTGAAAGAGTGGGTGGCATTTGCTGTCTCCTTGTCCTCACTACCCTTTTGCTCCTTCACACCCAGTCACCTGGCGTCCACCCTCACCTCTGAGGGCCAACCTTTGGCAAGGCCGCCGAAGACCTCCTTGTAGCAAAACCATAGAGCATTTTCAACTCCCCCCCCACCCCCACGTACACACACAGCCTCTGTGTCATTTTGAACTATTGGTCCTTTCCTCTCTCTGTTTTTGACTGTGTCCTGAATGCTGCAATCTCGTGCTTCCCTGGCTCCCTTCTGACCTTTTGAGTTACAATTTAATACTTAAAGGGCTTCACTTCATAAATGTTCGTGTGCACTGCTCTTTCTTCTTGACTCTCTTCGCTTCTCATCCTGCAGTCTGTCTGGATAATCTCATTCACTCCAACGGCTTCAACCACTACACATACATGATGTCTCCCAAACCTAGCCTAATCTTTCCCCTAAAATTCCAGTCTCTACTTTGATGTCCCATAGAGCACCTTAAAATCAGCGCGTTAGAACCTGGATCTGTCTTCTCCCTTCTTCTCCCAGGCCTGCTCTTCCTCTTCTCTTTGCCACTGCTTAAATGGCATTCCTCAAGTTGTCCAAGTCAGACGCACCAGAACCACCCTAGGTGACTTCTTACCTTTCATTCATGACAGTCATCACCAAGCCCTGTCTACTCTCGTTGCTGAGTATAATTCATACACATAGTCGTGTCTCCACCTCCCCCACCACTGTTATAGTTATGGCCAGTATTCCCTCAAATTCCATTCTGGCCACAACTTCCCATTAGTCTCAATTGGGGCCAGTCTTGCCCAGCCCATACCTACATTTTGTCTCCACACTGTGTCAAATGATCTTTCTTTCTTATTTTTTGAGATAGAGTCTTGCTCTGTTGCCCAGACTGGAGCACAGTGGTGTCATCTCAGCTCACTACAACCTCCACTTCCCAGATTCAAGCAATTCTCCTGCCTCAGGCTCCCGAGTAGCTGGGATTACAGGTGCCTGCCACCATGCCCGGGTAAATTTTTTTTTCTTTTTCTTTTTCTTTCTTTTCTTTTTTTTTTTTTTTTTTTTTGCATTTTTAGTAGAGACGGGGTTTCGCCATGTTGGCCAGGCTGGTTTCGAACTCTTGACCTCAAGTGATTCACCCACCTCGGCCTCCCAAAGTGCTAGGATTACAGGCGTGAGCCACCGTGCCCAGACTGTGTCAAATGATGTTTCTAAAATGTAATAGGATCATGCAGTTCTTTTTTGAAAAGTCTTCACAGATTCCCATTTTTATTTTCTTTCAGGAATAACTTTGGTGGATACACGTTCTCCACAACTTGCCTTTTACCTTCCTCTTCATTTTTATATCTTACTACTCACTTCTTCTCCAGATTTTATGCACCATTTTTGTACATTTTATGTATGTTTTGTCCATATCATATATGAATTTAGGGATGTTAAACTATTTATTAAATAAGACTTTCTTTCTGTACATCTATGAGGTCTGTGTCTAACCTCTATTTTTATTTAGACCCAGCTGAAAGCCCCTTTCTCTTGGAAAATATGCAGATCATCCTTACCAATGGGTTACGTGGCCCCCTCTTGTTCTCCCAGAGCTTCCTTTGTTCCTGTGGATCAGAGCACTTACCATTATTTATTGTAACTATCTATTTACTTGTCCATCCCACACCAGTCCTTAAGGATCAACTCTTTTTGTCTTAGTATCATTACAGTTAGTGCTTAGACCTAGCTCGGATGCTCAATGAATTTCTGTGCAATTTTTGTGAATGACTATGTTTAAGCATTGAATTAGATGACAGAGATACAGAAGCTTTCAGGAAATTATCATCTATAATATGCTAAGGGATAAAGATTAAGTATGATTATCAGGGAAAACATAGTTTTCTACTTACTTAGCAATGGAAGGGTTTAGACTTTCTGGATATTTGAGAATAAGGTCTCAAGTCTCTGGGTCTATCAGTTCACTCTCTAATTCACATCTCAACGGGTGGGCTTCTCCTATTGCTATTGCACCTATCCTAACCTTCCCCAAGGAAGAGCTGCAAGAAAAGCCTCTTGCAGTTTTGGCTCAGTTGACTTTGTGAAGGCAAAGGAGTCTTCTTTAGGCTGGAACCTGGCTTGGGACAAGGACACCAAAGGCCTAGATAGGTGGGCTTCTAAGAGTCCTTTGATAAGCTTGATCCAGAGAAGGCATCCAGGACCTCCGAATGGGCCAGTGGGCAAGCCCTCTAAAAACTCTTTAGAAAGTGATGGAGAGTTTGGGATGCTAGAGATAAGTAAATGCAGTTTTGATTTCCTAAAGAAAGAGATGCGTGCAATCTAAACCTTCAGACAGAAAGGTGAATGATGATTAACTTTGATAGGGAGTTATTTAAACTTGAAGTTGTTCTCAAACTGTTTGAGAAGGTCCTTTTCAGATATAGATACACACTACTTAGTGTATCCATACACTAAGTAGAAAAAAATGCAGGATACACCACATATTGCACTTTGTATGAACTTTCAGTGGGTTCATTACAAGTCAACTCTGAGACTCCTTTGAGTTGTAATGAACCTCCGGTTAGGAATCTCTAATCAAAGGAATTAATTAATTCCACAGATATTTGGGAGAGTGAAGTAGGTGGCGAATAGTGGAGCCAGCATAAATCAAATTATGCATGTTTTCTTTTTTGAGATAATCCCAATATCATGTGTGCTAATGACCATGAACTTGGAGTCACAGGACCTGGGCTCACATCCCTGTTCTGGCACTTGCTACTTGTGTAATTTTCTGAGAGATGGTTTTATTATCTATTAAAAAAGAATAATAGGTACTGGAAGATTTAGCTAAAATAAAGTATGTGAATGCACCTGGAACATGGTTATACTCAATAAACTGTAATCAGTTGACAACATTGATTTCAGGAAGGCACAGATTCTGTCATCTTCTTCTGGATTAGGAAAGTGCATATGTCACAATAGCAAAGACTTGGAACCAACCCAAATGTTGTCAGTCTATCAATGATAGACTGGGTTAAGAAAATGTGGCACATATACACCATGGAATACTATGCAGCCATAAAAAGGATAAGTTCATGTCCTTTGTAGGGACATGGATGAAGCTGGAAACCATCATTCTCAGCAAACTATCGCAAGGACAAAAAACCTAACACCGCGTGTTCTCACTCATAGGTGGGAATTGAACAATGAGAACACTTGGACACAGGACAGGGAATATCACACACCAGGGCATGTCGTGGAGTGGGGGAAGTGGGGAGGGATAACATTATGAGATATACCTAATGTGAATGATGAGTTAATGGGTGCAGCACACCAGCATGGCTCATGTATACATATGTAACAAACCTGCACGTTGTGCACATGTACCCTAGAACTTAAAGTATAATAATAATAATAATAATAAAAAGAAAAGTGCATATGGGCTGGATTAATGACTGGTTGAATGCATTTGTTAAAGGAGAGCTGATAAACATATGGATTGACATGTGAATGTCTTTAGTGGCATGCTACTGGGCTCTGTCTTCATTCCTGTTTATTCAGCATCACTGATATGTATAAAGGCATAATATAAGGCTCCCATTTGCTAAGAGAAAAGGCATAAGGATTAGGAGTCCAAAAGTTATCAATAAGTTATAATCTGTTTTGACTTTTAATTTTTGGGGTGTGTGTGCAGAGAGAGATATAAAAAGTCTTGTGCATGGATCCCAAAAGTCAATTGCAAATTATTAGGTATGTGTGTATGTGTATGACAGAGGGGGATGGGAAGGAGAGGGAGAGGGAAAGGGAGATTGAGAAAGGAAGAGACAGAGAGAGGAAGAGACAGAAAGTTAGAGAGAAGTGGCGGCTTCATATAGTTAAGGTTTAGAGATTTAAACTGATGATAGAATCAATAGTGACATGTTTCTTTTAAAACAGAGTTTTGTTGTATTAAAAGAGGTCTAGAGACCAGGTGTGGTGGCTCATGCCTGTAATCCCAGCACTTTGGGAGGCGGAGGCGGGTGGATCATGAGGGCAAGAGATGGAGACCATCCCGGCTAACATGGTGAAACCCTGTCTCTACTAAAAATACAAAAATCAGCTGGGCATGGTGGCAGGTGCCTGTAGTCCCAGGTACTCAGGAGGCTGAGGCAGGAGAGGTGGAGGGTGCAGTGAACTGAGGTTGCATCATTGCACTCTAGCCTGGGTGACAGAGTGAGACTCTGTCTCAAAAAAAAAAAAAAAAAAAAAAAAAAGAAAGAAAGAAAAAGAGGTCTAGAGTATAGAACATGAGACATGATAATCATTGTACTCTGTATTGTTCAGAACATATTCAGAACAATCGTATCTAGTTCTGGGTGCCAAACATAAATTTATTAGCAACTGTATTGTCTATTATTATCTGAGCACCTACTATGTGACAACCACTCTGCTAGATGTTGAAGACAACAGTGCTGAAGAAGACCTGCTCTCATGGTATTTACAACGGAGCAGAGGTGTTCGATGAGGAACCAGGTGACTTTAATTCAATATTCTACTTGCTTTGATAGGGGAAGCTTAGGTCCCCGTGAGACCACCTGAGAAGGGATATTTAATCTAGACTTAATGGGACCAGGGTAAACATTCTATAGGAAGTGATGTCTACATTGAGACCCAAAGGCTGAGTACAGATGAGGGTGAAGGTGATGGAGGGAAGAGGGCTCCAAGCAGAGGTGTCAGTACCTTCAGTGGGCTGTGCGAGGGACTAAAGAAGGAATGTAAGAGAGGGGAGGGGATGAGAGAAATGAGACTGGAATGGTGGCTGAGGCCAGAATGACATGACACTGTCCTTCTTGAAGCTGTAATTGATCTTTATGAAAATGGGGAGCCCATGGAGTTTGTAAGCAGGGCAGTGTCACAATCGGTTTGGGGTCTTGGAAAGATCAATCTTGCTGCAATGTGAACAATGAGTTGGAAGGATGGCTGGTAAGAGACAGACCACTTAGGAGGCGCTGTGTCATATAAGCAAGAAAAGACGGTGGCCCTAAACAAAAGGGCAGCAGGGAAGGTGACAAGAGTGGATTAATTCAAAAGCTAATTAGGAGTTATAAGAATATGGTGACAGACTGCAGGAATGCTGTAAGAAGGGTGGGTGCAGGACATTTAACCTGTGAAAGAGAAGATTTAGAGGGTCACAATGTCTGTCTTTCCCTCTAATGTGGAAGGGAGATAATCATTGTGTTTGTCTTTGAGAGGGCAGGATGAATGAATGAATGAACCAAATGAATAAGAGACACAAGGAGATACATTTCAGCTCAATACAATAAAGAATTTTCTAACAGGCATCCCAAGGCAATGAGTTCTTTGTCACAGAGAAATTTAAACAAAGGCTTGATAGCAATTCTTGGAAAAGTTGGAGAGGCAGGAATATGGTTAGCCAGGCTGGAGGGCATTGACATTTCTTTTCAACCCTAGGATTTCAAGATTCTGTGTATAAGGTTCACATATCTGAGCTTGGCATTTAAGGTGTCCTGGGATCCAGTCCTTTGTTAGGTGGCCATATGTCTTGGTTTCCTGGTAGGGTCCTAGTGTATGCTTTTGTTTCCTGCAGCTATTAACAGCAACTTTTTTCATGCTTGAAGAGGTCTTAGTTTGAACAATAAATTTTATGACCATCCAGCTCTATGACTTGATTTTCCTCCCTCGACCACTGACACTCTTTTAGAACTCCCATGAACTACTCATACTAAACTATTTGTTACTCTCACAGTAGACCAGGCATTTTACTACAAGTCGGTTTACTTATGCCATTTCCTGTGTCAGGAATACCCTTCCTCTCCATCATCTATGTACCTCCTGGAAAATATACATTTTCATTAAGTCCTAATCTAAATCAAAAGGTAAGTCCTTCATTAAGCGCCTTTTTTTTTTTTTTTTTTTTTTTTTTTTTTTTTTTTTAAGACAGTTTTGCTCTTGTTGTCCAGGCTGGAATGCAATTGCAATGGCCTGATCTCGGCTCATCACAACCTCCACCTCCTGGGTTCAAACAATTATCCTGCCTCAGCCTCCCAAGTAGCTGGGATTACAGGCATGTGCCACCATGCCTGGCTAATTTTGTATTTTTAGTAGAGATGGGGTTTCTCCATGTTGGTCAGGCTGGTCTTGAACTCCTGACCTCAGGTGATCTGCCCGCCTCAGCCTCCCAAAGTGCTAGGATGACAGGTGTGAGCCACCATGCCCGGTCTTTTTTCTTTTTAAATTGTCTTTTTATAATGTGATAGGTTGCATTATATTGCTGAAAATATAATTATTTTTATACTTTTTTGAGCCCTTTCCCTAAGTTATCATCTCCTAGAAGTAAGGTACTAATATCTTTCAAAAATACAGTAACCCATTGGAATGAATGGTGCTTTGTTTGAAGCAATAAACTTTCAGAGGGAAATTTTCATTTATTAAGAAAGGTCATATTTTCATTATATGAGTGATGCATGCATTTTGTGGGAAAAAAAATCAAAAAAGGAAAGTACAAAAAAGAAACAAAAATTATCTACAATCTCACTATTTAGAGATAAGCATATTAGCACATTAATGAATATCCCTTCTATATTCTTTTATGTGTATGTAGCCTTAAAATTGGAATTGTCCATAGCCTTCTGTAACCTGCTTGTCTTTAACAGCTTACCATGAATATCGCCCCATTTCATTATATATTTTTCAAAAACATAATCTTCAATGGGTGCCTTGTATTCTAGATGTAGCTGCCTCATGATTTGTCTGGCAAACTCCTGCTCGATATCAGGCTATTTCCACATTTTTGATGTTGCAAAAAGAACTATAATGACCAACGCCCAAGAGAAACATTCATGCATCCATTTGGTCTGGGACATTCATATTTTTCTAAGATGGCAAGACAATTATTGATGGAAAGAAGGATATTGAGTCGCTAAGAAAGCATGAGTTAAAAACAAAAAGGGCTAACTTTGCCTTATGATTTTAAATGATGATTTAAAAACATCATTTTTATTTTATGTTACATATATCGATTATATATGAGATTTTTATATGTGTGTATATACTTATTAGTCCTATAAGTTAATGAAGGCACCTTGTCTGATTTGGAAATGTGTCAACAATCTGTAGGCTTAGTACAGGAGGGATTGAAAACTGATAAGTAAATGTCTTAAACAGAAAATTGAGTCTGAAATCTAAAAACTTCAGTGTCTTTGTATCAGTGTGAGACATAATTTTGTTCATAAGCTAAATATAAGGGAAAGTGACATGTTTGCTACAGAATAAAGATATTTTCGTGAAAAGAGGGGCACTGCCTAGTGTTTTGGTGTTTGGAGAAGGTATTACAGACGTGAATCCTTATTCCAAAGTAAATAATTTATCATCTTAAAGCAGAAGGTGTCCATTGTAGAGTGGAATGTTTTTATCTGAGGAGAAGCAGGCTTTGGGACACACTCTGAACCCCTTTGACCGCTTTTTAATAGAATAAATGAAAGATGTTGTTATGGGTCGAATTGTATCCTCTCGCAATTCAAATGTTGAAGTCATAATCCCCAGTTCCTTAGAAGGTGACCTTATTTAGAGACAGAGTCTTCAGAATGGTATTCAGATTAAAGGAGGTCATGAGGATGGGTCCTAACCCAATATGACTGATGTCTGTATAAAAAGGAGAGATTTAGACACAGGAGCAGACACAGGGAATAGATGGCCATCTACAAGCCATGGAGTGAAGCCTCGAAAGAAACCAACCCTGCCAACCGACACCTTGATCTCAGACTTCTCATCTCCAGAATGTGAGATGATGTGTTTCATTGCCTTTTGTTGTTGTTGTTTTGTTTTTGTTTTGACTCACTGCAACCTCCACCTTCTAGACTTAAGCAATTCTCCTGCCTCAGCCTCCCAAGTAGCTGGGACTACAGGCATGTGCCACCACACCCGGCTGATTTTTGTATTTTTAGTAGAGATGGAGTTTTACCATGTTGGCCATGTTGGTCTCGAACTCTGACCTCAAGTGATCCGCCTACCTCTTTCTCCCACAGTGCTGGGATAACAGGTGTGAGCTACTGAGCCTGGCTGATAACATTTCATTGTTTAAGCCACCCGCTACTTTCTTATATGGCAGCCTGAGCTAACTAACACCCATTTCTTGAAAGCGTAATGTCCTTCGCATGGTTTCAGCTGGTAACACTCAGTACAACATTATTTCACTTTCCAGTCACCGGAGAGTTTGCTCTTCTTCATAGAAATGATCGGGACAGTGCTTTGCAGTTTCACAGCTTGCAAAGCATTTTCATTTCTATTATCTCCTTGACCCTGACCAAAGCGTGTGAGATGGGAATTCTCTTCCTCTCTGTTTTAGAGAGAGAAAACAGAAGTTCAGAGAGACTAAGTGAATTTTTCAAGGCTGCACAGCTTGGAAGTGGTAGTGCGGAAACTCAAACACGGGTCTTCTGATGGTAAATACTGTGCTCTTTTAATTAAAACTCAATGCATTCATCTTCATGGACATGTCAAATATCATCTTCCTTCTCTGAAGTTTGAAAAGACATAGATTGTAGCATGCTGAGCCACATTTCCCCATTTTTATAACTTTCGTGAGAATGATTTTATAAGCCTTCTTGTTGGAATATATCTGAAGCCTGAAGGCACCTAGTGTGCCTGCGTCATCATTATCAAATATTTACCAGGAATCCTTGATTTAGGCCCCTGTGTTTACTTGCAAAGAATATTTCGTCTCCACTTTGGAGCTTTGTTTACTGACAAAATAGACTTTCTCAGTACACAGTTTGATTACCCACAAATCCAACTGCAAAACTTTGGATATGTTGGATATATTTGAGTTTTTCCATCATTAATACTGTTCAGATATTAATTCAACATAGTGGTGCGAGGGACGCCTTCATTTTCCTGGAAGCTGCTTGACTTTAATCAGTAGGAACAAATGCAAGATTATTGTACTTTTTCCTTGGGTGACCTAAGCTTGTTCTTGGCATCCGTGAGTGTACAGCACGGGGATGTCTCAGAGTGTTTCAGTGGCTTCTACACAGGGGAGTTATTAGTTTTTAACCTTGGGGATAATTCCATAAGAATGCAATTCTTTTCCTCCCTGAAAGAACAAAATATTGCTTATCTTAGGTTATCCCTGTTATGCAATAAAACCAGTGGTTCCCAGATGGTGAAACTCTAAGAGATCTATAGGTAGGGTTGTTAGATTTAGCAAAACTCAAAAAAGACAAAAACAACAAAATCCCAGGATGCCCCAGTTAAATTTCAATTTCAGATAAACAATGTATACTGTTTTGGGATAAATACATCCCCAATATTGAAAATACTAAAAAAGTATTGTATCTGGCAACTCTATCTGTAAGACAATTTTGTGGGTGGAGTGTTAATAATTCTTCAATATTTTAAAAGTCTATGAAAATTATGCATTTACCCAAGTAAGACTCCAGAGGTTATTGACAATGTGTTAAATTTCCTTGAGTTTGGTTGGGATTTTTTTTTTTTTTGACCTAACTTGAAAAAGCACTGCTCATCTCATGTGGGAACCACAACAATTACACTACCCGTTTTCTTTTCTTTTTTCTTTTCTTTTTCTTTTCCTTTTTTTCTTTTCCTTTTCCCCCTTCCCTTCCCCTTCCCCTTCCTTCCTTCCTTCCTTCCTTCCTTCCTTCCTTCCTTCCTTCCTTCCTTCCTTCCTTCCTTCCTTCCTTCCTCCCTCCCTCCCTCCCTCCCTCCCTCCCTCCCTCCCTCCCTCCCTCCCTCTCTCTCTCTCTCTCTCTCTTTCTTTCTTTCTTTCTTTCTTTCTTTCTTTCTTTCTTTCTTTCTTTCTTTCTTTCTTTCTTTCTTTCTTTCTTTCTTTCTTTCTCTTTTCTTTCTTTCTTTTTTTTTTTTGACAGAGTCTCTCACTCTGTTGCATAGGCTGGAGTACAGCGGCGCAATCTCAGCTCGCTGGAACCTCTAACTCCCAGATTCAAGTGATTCTCCTGCCTCAGCCTCCTGAGCAGCTGGGATTACAGGTGTGTGCCACCACACCTCACCAATTTTTTAAAAAAATGTTTGGTAGAGACAGGGTTTCACAATGTTGGCCAGGCTGATCTCGAACTCCTGACCTCAAGTGATCCTCCACCTTGGCCTCTCAAAGTCCTGGGATTACAGGTGTGAGGCACCATGCCTGGCCTATACTACCCATTTTCAGTGACTTGTATTCTAGGGATCGTGCAAAGCCCATATGTTATCTCTTGCAATGCTCAAAATCAGGGGTTGGTTAACTATGGCCTACAGGCCAGATATTGTCCTGCCTGTTTTTGTTGTTTTCTCCAGCACGTGTCAAAGTTTTATTTTACACTTGCAAAGCAAAAGAGAGTGAAAAGAAAAAGCTGGTTCACAAAAACAGTCTTAAGAAAGGGTGCTATTAGAAATAGAAATATGTAGATCGATCTCAAATTTCAGCTGCATCAGAGTCACCTGGAGGGTTTGTTTGAACACCTGCTGCTAAGCCCCACCCCTAAAGTTTCTGATCCAGTAGGTCTGGTGTGGCCAGAGGATTTACATTTCTGACTAGTTCCCAGGTAATGCTATTTTGACTGGTTTGGGATCACACTTTGAAACCCATTGGTCTAGATTCTAAACAAAATTATTTTTTTATATATCTATGCAATTTGCTTTATTGTTTATTTAATTGACAAATACATCGTATGCATGAGATACAACATGATATTTTGATGCATGTATACACTGGTGAATGTATACATTTAAAACTAATTAACATTGGTTTATCACCTCACATCCTTATCACTGGTGATGAGAATGTTTAAAATCCGTTCCCTTAGCAATTTTCAAGTATATAAAACATTATTATGCCTTAGTCACCATGCTGTATAACAGATCTCCAGAACCTATTCCTCCTGGAGGAATAAGATATCTTTTCTAACTAAAACTTTATACCCTTTGACCACCACCTTCCCATTTCTCCCACCCCTGGCCTCTGTAACCACTGTCCTATTCTCTGCTTGTATAAGTTTGGTTTTTTTAGATTCCACATATAAATGCAATCATGTGGTATTTGTCTTTCTGTGCCTGGCTTATTTCATTAAGCATAATGTCCTCCAGGTTCATCCAGATTGTTGCAGGCTCTCATTCTTGTTTAGGGCTGCATCATATTCTATTGTGTATATATACCACATTTTCTTTATCAATTCATCTGCTGATGGACACTTAAGTTGATTCCATATTTTGGCTATCGTGAATAATGCTGCAATAAACATAGGAGAGCAGATATCTCTTCAACGTGCTGATTTCATTTCCTTTGGACATACACCTGGTAGTGGGATTGCTAGATCATATGGCAGTTCTATTTTTAATGGTTTGAGAAGTCCCTACACTGTTTTGCTTAATGATTGCACTGATTTACAATTCCACGAAAGCTGCACAAGGGTTTCCTTTTCTCCACACCCTAGCCAACACTTACTGTCTTTCATGTTTTTGATCGTAGCTATTCTAACAGGTCCGAGGTGATATTTCAGTGTGGTTTTGCTTTGCATTTCCCTGATGATTAGTGATGTTGAGCACCTTTCCTGTACCTGTTGGCCTTTTGTGTATCTTCTTTTGAGAAATGTCTGTTCAGGTTCTTCATTCATTATTTTTTGTTTTGCTTTAAGTTCTGGGATACATGTGCTGAACGTGCAGGTTTGTCACATAGGTATACATGTGTCATGGTGGTTTGCTGCACCTGTCAACCCGTCATCTAGGTTTTAAGCCCCACAAGCATTAGGTCTATGTCCTAATGCTCTCCCTCCCTTTGCCCCTCAGCCCCCCACGGTCCCTGGTGTGTGATGTTCCCCTCCCTGTGTCCATGTGTTCTCATTGTTCAACTCCCACTTATGAGTGAGAACATGCGGTGTTTGGTTTTCTGTTCCTGTGGTAGTTTGTTAAGGATGATGGTTTCCAGCTTCATCTTTATATCAGGTTGTTTTCTTGCTATTGTGTATTTTGGATCTTAGTCCCTTATCAGATGTATGGCTTATATTTTCTGTGAATATTTCCGTAGGTTGTCTCCTCACTCTGTTGAAGGTTTCCTTTGTTGTGCAGCTGCCTTCTGTTTGTGTAAATAAAATTTTAATGGAACGTAGCTACCCCATTTGTTTCCATACAGTTCGTGACCACTTTCACGCTACAACAGCAAGTTGAGTCGTTGTGACAGAGATTGCTGTGTGGCACACAAGACCTAAAATGTTTTTCTCGCCCTTTACAGAAACTTTGCCTACAACTGCTCAAAACTCTCTCTGAAGCAGTACTGTTATTCTTATTTCTAGAATGAAACAAATGGAAAGCTGAAACTTGAGAAAGGTCTCACAGTTCTTAGAATTCAAACCAAGATCTGTTTGAATTCCAAAGCTTCTGCTCAGAAGCTAACCCAAGAGGGGCTGGTTGTTTGTTACCTTTGTCCTAAATTGATAAACAAAGGGGAAACTGATTTGTGACTTCTTGTTAAATACTGTCCTTTTCAAAGACAAGACAGATGGTATAGTGTAGTGGTGAAGTTCTCAGGCTCTGGGGCCACACTGTTTACATCCCAGCTCCCCCAATTCATTCCTCTGTATTTCAGCTTCTACCCCTATAAATTACAGATAATGATAGTACCTATTTGCATGATTGTTGCCAGGTTTAAATGAGATCACGTCTGAAAAGAAATTATAAAAGCACTTGACATGTCATCCACAAGACATTTGTTATTTTAATTTCAAATAACTATTTTTTGAAAGTAGGGAGCCTATGGAAATGAAAACAAAGAGCGTGGAAACGTTGTCAACCAAAGCATCTCCTGTGGCTGCTTGTTAGAACATTTCCATCAGGAAGTTTCTAGAGCACAGTGGCCCCTCCTTTTCAGAAGATAGCTAGGAGAGATACTTTTTCAGTTTCTCAATATTTATATTTATATTTATACTTTGGCCTGACCACGTTTCTTAGTCCCTTGGCAAGTCAGAGTTGCCTTGAAAAGGCCTGTGGTGAGATAAGATGTTTATCCAGTGATTCCTGGACCCTGAACCTCTTATTATTGTTACCCCTGATATTTATAGTCCCAATATCTATTCCCAGTGGCTCCAGATTGATTAAAAATGTAGTCAGGGCTGCCAGAGAATGGCCTTCTTAAATAATACAAGACAAGCAATTTTCTTCAGAAACACCTCAATTTGATCCTTAGGCAAAAGCAAGAAAAGCTATCAGTTTTTTCACCGATATCCTTCATCCTTTGAAGCCTATTTTCTTATGGAATCACTAGGAATAAAATCTGTGTGTGGTGTGTTAAGCATATTAGAATGGCCTTGATCGTCTGACGAGATTAGGATATAAAGTTGTTCCCCGAGAGGGATGGGAACGGAAGGCTTGAGACATTGTCCATGAACTAGTCAATGGATAGATAATATGATGTAGTCAAAGTTCTGGCAGGGAAGCCTGGAGGCTTTGCTGAAGTGAAGCGTCATGAATGCATGAATGTGTGTGGATAACATCAGCAGGGTTTTGCAATTTTTCCAGCATGTTTTGGATGCCTTGGAAAGGTGGTAAGAAAATAGTGTTATTTCTTCTAGGGTTGGGGATTAGTACCGCACTAGGAAGTGAGAAAATTCTTGAGAACTCTGTTTTTTGTTTTTTGTTTTTGTTTTTGTTTTTTTTTAATTGAGACAGAGTCTTGCCCTGTAGCCCAGGCTGGGGTGCAGTGGCACCATCTCAGCTCTCTGCAACCTCCCTTTCCTAGGTTCAAGCAATTCTCATGTCTCAGCCTCCTAAGTAGCTGGGATTACAGGTGCACACTACCACATCTGGCTAATTTTTGTATTTTTTTGTAGAGATGGGGTTTTTCCATGTTGCCCAGGCTGGTCTTGAACTCCTGGCCTCAAGCAATCTGCCTGCCTTGGCTTACCGAAGTGCTGGGACTACAGGTGTGAGCCACTGTGCCCAGCCGAGAAGTCTGGTCTTGGGTGCCCAGGTTGGGGAGGGATGGAGGTAGAAGGGCCCAGCAACCCTGCTGCCATTGACAGAGAATAAAGCTGCGGGGCAGTTGCCTGATCCCTTTTCTTCTCTGCCTCAAACCTCCAAACTCCAGTTATATTTTCCTTTCCCTTTCTTCAGCATTCTCTTCCTTTGTCAGATCATTCAACCAATGTTAGTTGAACATCCCTATGTGCCAGGGACAGTGCTGGGGTCTGGGGACTTAAAGGAAGGGACATAGACTTGGCATCTACACTGGTGGAACTCATAGTCCTATGGTCGGGGGTGGACAATGTCAGGAGTTGGGTAAGTGCTCAAGGTATAAGCATAGGGGAGAGAAGGATGAATGGGAGGGGACAAGGTGGTCAGGGAAGGTCTCTGTCTGAGCTGAGAACAAAGGATCCAGTGAAAACAGGGGTGGAGAAATAGGAGGAGTTACATTTTCCAAACTTAACCAGCTAGTAAAGTGGCAGTGCTGAAGTTTGAACCTAGATGTGCCTGACTCTAGGAATTGTCTGCTTTTAGCCTGGGCAACACAGTGAAACCTCTTCTCTACAAAATATTAAAAAATTAGCTGCCATGGTGGCACATGTCTGTAGACCTAGCTACTCAGAAGGCTAAGGCAGGAGGATCCCCTGAGCCCAGGAGTTTGAGGCTGAAGTGAGCTATGATTGCACCACTGCACTCTAGCTTGCATGACAGAACTGACTCTGTTTGAAAAAACAACAAAAACAGAAGCCCCAGTCCCTACCATTATACATGCAATATCCATATAACAAACAAGCACATGGACCCCCTGAATCTGAAATACAATTTTTGAAAAAAGAAATGTAAAGTATTCAAAACAATGGCTGGCACATAGTAAACACATAATTAATATTATGTGTTATTATTTTTAAAACTGTCTACGTTTCACTAAATCTTAACAAAAACGTTAAACTTGCTCTCCAAGCATCTATATGTAACTATATTGTGTTGCCGTGAAGGAACTTGAACAGCAACAAGACAAAAAATCATTCATTCACCCATTCTAATCATTTACTATGGCGTAGCCGCTTTGTGTGTGTAAATGCACAAGGCAAAATCCTATTGTGCAGCTGTGAGCACCAATGCTGAGGAATGCTGAGAAAAGCATTGTTAGCCTGCGATTGGGGCAAGACAGCAAGAGTCCACACACTCTTCCAATTCATCACAATGCTCCCTTCACGCCATAGGATGACAGCTCTCATTGAAATGCAGGGCACGTACCTCCCACTTGTTGATTCCTTTCATTCCTAGACAAACACAAGTCTAATAAAGAGGCACACATGTCTGTCCAGGTCACAAGCCTAGTTGGGAATGCGGGTATTTTGGAGAGGTTAGGCTGATGCTAGCATGGTGCCATTGCATCCTGAACTTTGAAAGTCCTTTAGCACTCTGGTGTTCAAAAGTCATGTTGACTGCACTGCTAATTACATGCTGCAACCCACCGCTAAGGGACGATGAGAAGATCTGGAAATTAGAATTGGCAGACTTCGACATACAAAGTTCAACACTTTCTAAGCCAGATGTTGTAGAACTTTCGGGAGATGATGGAGATGAAATCTCTGTTCTTGAGAAACTTTCAATTTAGTAACAAGAATTTCCAGTAGAACAAACTCAATAGAGGAGGCATGGTATGGTGTAAAAATCATGGACTTTGAACCATGCACTGGGTTTAAATCATTTCTCGACCACAGACTAACCATGTGGCCTTGACCAAATTATTTCATCTTTCTGAGTCTTGGTTCCTTCATTCATAAAATGAGATTACAGTCTAGCGGTAGTGGCTCATGCCTGTAATCCCAGCATTTTGGGAGGCCGAGGAGGGTGGATCACCTGCAGTCAGGAGTTCCAGACCAGACTGGCCAACATGGTGAAACCCTGGCTCTACTAAAAATGCAGAAATTTAGCTGGACATGGTGGGTGCCTGTAATCCCAGCTACTCCGGCAGCTGAAGCAGGAGAATCACTTGAAACTGGGAGGCAGAGGTTGCAGTGAACTAAGATAGTGCCATTGCCCTTCAGCCTGGGTAATGGAATGAGACTCCATCTCAAAAAATAAATAAATAAATAAATAATAATAAAATAACATGATATTATATAAATACTTCATGCGATTCTATAAATACCTTGATAGATAGCAACTATTATAATCATTGCTGTGATATTGACTACTGTTGTTATCAGAATATAGCAAATTCCTGCTGTATAACTGATGTGATGACTGCACAAATAACTCAAACTCTTCATCTATAAAATATGATAATTCTAACTGCCTTATTTGTGTAATTCGGGAGGTAACTGTATTCTGTCATAACCAATTAATATATTTATATAGTTTGTGTTTTATTCCAACCAATAAAATGTAAGCTTTGTGACCAGAGACTTGCATTCTTGTGTCAGTTGCTGGACTCTTTTGTGCCTAGATCAGTGCCTAGACCATAGTAGATTCTCAATAAAATATGCTGCTGTGTAAATAGGTGAACAAGTAAATAAATGAATGGTCGATCTTACGTTAAATGTTCAGCAAGGCCGGGTGCCGTGGCTCACATCTGTAATCCTAGCACTTTGGGAGGCTGAGGCGGGTGGGTCACGAGGTCAGGAGATCGAGACCATCCTGACTAACACGGTGAAACCCCATCTCTACTAAAAATACAAAAAATTAGCCGGGCGTGGTGGCGGGTGCCTGTAGTTCCAGCTACACGGGAGGCTGAGGCAGGAGAATGGCGTGAACCCGGGAGGTGGAGCTTGCAGTGAGCCGAGATCGCACCACTGCACTCCAGCCTGGGCGACAGAGCGAGACTCATCTCAAAAAAAAAAAAAAAAAAAAAGAAAACTTCAGCAAATGGTAGGCTCTTGGTACATGGTAGTTGTTACTGCGTTTAACATCATTATTATGATTAGAATATGGTGGGTGCCGTGAGAGGAACCAATACAGAGAGATCGCTCCCAGCTCTGTCAGTCGGTGATCCTTGTTCTTAGCACTGGCATGTCATCAATTGTGTTGTAGTTGGGAGAAACAACCAGGCCATTGTCAATAGTAAGGTCACATGAGATTAATTGCGAAAATAAGGGTTTCTGAATTTTTATCACTTCTTAGGAGGAAAGGGAAAAGCTGCAGAAAGGGAGGGAAGATTGAAAAAAGGAGAAAAACACCACCTTTTGCAAAATATTTTATCACATGAGACCGTAGGCTACAAGTCTGTGATCAGCATTTACCCAGCCCCAAACTTAAAAGGCATGCAAAACCAGCTGCATCAGTCAGATGACACGAAGAGAGTATTGGTGTAGCGGCTCCAACCTGCAGCTGGGAGCAAAATGAGAAACTGCCCATGATAGAATCGGTTCTGCTTCTGAACTGTTAAAGGGACTAGGGAAAAACTTCTCAGCTGCCCCTCACATGAGAGATAAGAGGAGTTTCTTTCTTTTTTTCTTTTTCCTTTTTTTTTTTTTTTTTTGGAGGGATGGAGTCTCGCTCTGTCGCCCAGGCTGGAGTGCAGTGGCGCGATCTCGGCTCACTGCAAGCTCCGCCTCCCGGCTTCACGCCATTCTCCTGCCTCAGCCTCCTGAGTGGCTGGGACTACAGGCGCCTGCCACCACGCCCGGCTAAATTTTTATTTTTATATTTTAGTAAAGACGGGGTTTCACTGTGTTAGCCAGGGTGGTCTGCATCTCCTGACCTCGTGATCTGCCTGCCGCGGCCTCCCAAAGTGCTGGGATTACAGGCGTGAGCCACTGCGCCTGGCCGAGGAGTTTCTTTTAAAAGTAATAAAACTAAACGTCCCATTGCATAGTGTGCTGTTGCAAGAAATACCTAGAAACTGGGCTCTGGCTGGACGGACCTGAATTTGAATGACCTGAATCTGTCCCTTGCTGGGTATGTAAATTTGGGCCAGTTACTTAAACTTCTGTGAGCCTCTGCAAAAAAGAGAAACCAGTATGTATTTTGCAAGATCACTGAGAAAATTCAGTGAGATAATCTCTGTACAACATCTGTGACATTTCAGTTCTTCAATATATGGTGGCTACTGTTATTGGCAATTAATGTTACATGGATTATTGTATTTAATTCCCACAGCAACCCTATGAGGAAGGGACTATACTCAGTCTCATTTACATATGAAGAAATGAAGGTCTAGAGAGGGTTCCTAACTCAGTCAAGTCCATAGAGCTAGTGAGCATCCAAGTCATGGTTCTAATCAAACCAGACAGTCCAGATTTTCAGCAATTAACAAGTTGTACAGCATCTTTCATAAGAGCAATGGAAGCTTAGCAGGGCAACATAAGGTCCAGAACTTCTGGCATTCTCTTGCATAATACTCTGGTGGCAATCTGAGGTAATTGTATTTCAAATATGCAGTGACTCTCTGTTTACAAAGGATTATGAGAGACTCAGACGTGTCGGAGAGGCAATGTAAGGTCAACTTGGTCAGCTTATTGTATGTCTGTCTTCTTGATCAATCCAGAAAAACATTGCTTCATCTCTTGCTTAAGTCCATCATAGGATTTTGTGAAATGTGTTTCTTTTTTGTTTTCTTAGCTTACCCTCGACAAGTTTCTCTGTATTTGGCATACATTAAATTGTGCATACCAATATTTTCTTTCTCTCTCTGTTTCCTTCAGGAGGTGAAATACTAAGAACGAGGTATGTATAAAGATCCTTACCTTTCCTTTTGATTTATCCAGGAAAAAGTAAAATGAAATTCTGATTATTTAATTTAATTTAATTTGAGTAATTCTTTTTCGGTTATTATCGGTAGAGGACTCAGCTCTCTGAGACAGTTTAAAGAAGAGAGAAAAATAGTAGATGCTTAGAGTTGGAAAGAAGCTTAGATGTTATATAGCCAAACTGCTTCTGAATTTAGATACTTTATAAGAAATCCTGACTACCACCACCTAGCCTTTGCTAAATAGTGAGTGTTTAGTTCATTTTTTATAACTATTTCATTATCTCTCTTACGAGACAAAATACGCTTCTCTGTAACTTCTAGTTTTGCCTAGAAAAAGCATACATGGGAGCCTGGGTATGGTGGCTCATGTCTGTAATTCCAGCACTTTGAGGGGCTGAGGTGGGAACATTGCTTGAGGCCAGGAGTTGTAGACCAGCCTGGACAACATAGCAAGACCCTCTCTCTCTCTCTCTGATATTTATTATATATAATAAATATATAACATTATATATAATATAATAATATAGATTTATATTATTAAATTTATGAATATAACAATATAAATTTATACCATAAAAATTTTATATTATATATCTAGATATTAAATATATAGATGTATCTCTCTATATAATTATATATTAAATATTATATAGAGATACATATCTCAAATAATATAATTATATATTAAGTATTTTATATAGATACATCTATATTAGTATTAGTATTATAATAATATAATATTATATTATAATATAAATATATAATATAATATATTATTATAATATAATACATAATATAATCTAGATATATAAGTATTGTGTATAGATATAAAAGATATATCTATATATCTATATTATATTATCATGAATGTAATATATAGAATACCTAATATTATATATAGATATTTATATTATATATCTCTATATAATGTATATCTCTGTATATATTTATAGATATATAATACATAATATATAATATATATCTCTAGATAATATAACATATAATAAAATATAAAATATATAAAGATATAACATATATATTATATTTTATATAGATATATACTCTATGTACTCTATTATATAACATATTTTATAGAGAGATAAAAATATATATAGAGAGATGCATAATAAAACCTGTGCATTTTGCATTAACCTTCGAATGTTTGAGGAAGGGCAATGCACACCCACCTTCGCCCCTCATGTATGCCATATGTTCAGGCTGCACAGTCACAAGCATGCTCATTAAATATCCATTTCCTGAACAGCAGTAAGAGTGAGAAACATAAATGGGACCATGTCATTGTCTGATTAAATCCCTCCAGTGGCTTTTCATCACATCCAACATGAAACATGAAGCCTCCATTATGGCCTGTGAGGTCCTGCATAAACTAGCGCCCGATTACTTCTTTGACATTGTCTCTTACTGTTGCCCCATCTCTCACTCCACTCCAGCCACACTGGCCTGACGGAGCACACGGGGCTGCTCCTACCTCAGGGCCTTTGCACTTGCTATTTTTTCCAAGACACCTGGCTTCCCCCTCACACCACCCAGGTCTCTGTTCAAATGTCATCCCTTTGGAGAGATCTTTGTTACTGCCTAACTGAAAATAGCTCCACTGGTTACTCCTCTGTTTTCTTGCTCTGGTGCTCTTTTTTCTTTATCGTTTATCAGCTACTTGACATTATTTTCCTCTCCTACTAAAATGTGGGATTGCTGGGGCAGAGGCTGCATCCTCAATGCTTGACCTATACTAGGTGCTCAACAGAAGTTTGCTGAGTAAATAAACAAATGAATGAGTGAATTAATGAATCGATTGGACGATAAGGACCTCTCCTCATCCTGGTCATGCCTTTCTTAATGCTGTCTAGTTTTGTAGTGACCTCTTAAAAGGAGCTATCCAGAGGTGAACGCAATCTAGATGGAGTCTGGCTAGGCTCAGCTGAAACTTTCCCCTCCTGGATGTGGGCAGTAATCATTATTAAAGAAGCCTAGGGGCCGGGCGCGGTGGCTCACGCCTGTAATCCCAGCACTTTGGGAGGCCGAGGCAGGCGGATCACAAGGTCAGGAGATCGAGACCAGCCTGGCTAACATGGTGAAACCCCGTCTCTACTCAAAATACAAAAAATTAGCCGGGCGTGGTGGCGGGCGCCTGTAGTCCCAGCTACTCGGGAGGCTGAGGCAGGAGAATGGCGTAAACCCGGGAGGCGGAGCTTGTAGTGAGCCGAGATCGCGCCACTGCACTGCAGCCTGGGCGAGAGAGTGAGACTTTGTCTCAAAAAAAAAAAAAAAAAAAAAAAAAAAAAAAAGAAGCCTAGGACAAAATGAAGTCATTTAGGGTGGTAGCCAAACATGGGCTTCTATAGAGCTTGCAGGTAGCACAAATGCCTAGGTTTCTCTTACAAGAATTGCTGTTAGTGCTGCTCTCTCCTAGTGCAAGGTTGTATAACTAAATTTTGTATTCTGTTTCAAGAAAGTTGTCCCAGATAGATTGATCTGGCTGTCTCTCTCAGATCTTATTTTTTAAACTCTTGATTTCAACCTGTCGATATACTTTTGAATTTTGATTCAGCCCATGGTACATTGTATGTGGCATCTACCTATCACTGGAATATTGAGTTCTAGAACATATCTTACATCTGTGATTCAGGAATCAGGAGGCTACCATCTCTGTCACCTCCACAGGTGTGTCTTGATGCTTAGGAAGCTGAAGAATAGATACCGAAACAATATTGCAGAAAACCTAACATTTCTGGTCTTGTTTGCACAGATAACTAGCTGAAAGGGACAGGAAGAGGTATCTCAATTCTGCTGTCCAAATCTCATGTGCATAATGACAGTCTCAGGAGCATAGTTGGCAGAGTCTATAAACTGTTTCTATAACCTTTTCTGCAAAAAATCTGCAGGAGACGAAGGGCAGCCTGGATGTGGGATGAATGGATTGAGGGAGCCAATTCTCAGGATACGGCATCTTAACAAACTGCTGACTTCCTGCTATGGTCTGAATGTTTATGTCCTTCCCAGATTCATACATTGAAATCCTAACTCCCAAGGTGATGATATAAGGAGCTGGGGACTTGGGGAGGTGATTAAATCATGAGGGTAGAGCCTTCTACCCTTGACCCATAATGGGTCCATGTTCTTATATAAAAGACCCCACAGAGACCCTTACCCTTCCATAATGTGAGATTACAGTGAGAAGACAGCCTTCTATGAGGAAGTGGGGTCCTCACCAGACACAGAATCTGCTGGTGCCTTGATTGTAAACTTCCCAGCCTCCAGAACCATGAAAAATACATTTATGTTATATATATATATGCCACCCAGTTTATGGTATGTTATTATAGAAGCATGAATGGACTAAGACCCTTTACCATCTCCCAATTAAAACATGCCTTTTATCTCACTATCCTTGATATCAAGTGGTACTTGACACAGAGTAAGCTTTCAGTAAGCATTAGCTGATACTGCAGTGGTTGCTTACTAAATCTGTGTTGAACCACTATTATTTGAATCTGGAAAACTCTGGTTTCCAAAATTTAGGCGACTGTCTGATAATGACCAGCATTCTCTCCAAGTTCTTAGGATTTTGAAATGACACGTCCAGGATGCCCAAGGTTCTGGTCACTTTTTCATTTGCAACCTATTCTTTTTGGGGGTCACAAGAAGGTCAGCCTACCATAAAGGTTAATCTGTGGCTTCTATTATCTTCTGAATTAGGAAACCTTATCAAGTATCAAGACTCATCAAACATTTATCAGATCCTCTGCCTTTAGTAGACTCAGGTTTCTTTCAGCGCACATTTGAAATTCCCATTCCTTTGAGGTCTTCCCAGGTTTGTAATTCTTATTGGGAAATCAAGAGAAAAGATGATTCCCCCACTTAATAGGCACTTGAACTTGGGCAAGTTGTTTGATGTATTTGAAGTTGTTTTCTTATCTATTGACAGTGATAATACTGTGAAGGTTTTGTAAATATTAAATTATGCACTATGTAAATGTCCCCAGTAGGTTGCCTGGCAAAGTGCAAACACTTACTGAATACTAGCTACCACTTAAAAGAATGTTCTGTGTCAAATGTGGTACACTACGTATACATATTTGCTTTTTCCTTTCTCTTCTCCCTTTCTGAAATTTTTGAGTCTTTGCTCCTGGAATTTCCTCTGCGTGCAGTGCCCTTCCCCTCTTTATCTACGTAAGAATCCTCTGTCTATAATTCAACCATTATATAACACATGCCCATCTGCCATATGAGCTGTCCTGATCTCCCTGTCAGAGGTCCTTTAGCTCTGTGACATAACTATGGACAGCCTTTCTGTTTTATTGATTGCAAAGCTGGAAGAGTGAGTGAGCCTTGATCTATCTAACATTAACTCTAGTTCATAGGACCTTTTTTTTTTTTTTAAAGAAGTTTTTCTTCAAATGAAAGGTATTATTGTTCTTAAATTCTCACAACTGCCCCACAAACTCTATTTACGGTTTGTTGCCATTAAGTTTTAGGATACTTGAGATGTGTATGCAAGAACTAGGGTCTCTTCTAGGCTGTTTTGTTTAAAAGTAAAATGAAACAGAAAACCTGATGGAAGAGATATGGCAGAGGGCCAAGTTGCTCTGATAAAGTCCCAGTAATTCTTCTAATTTTGGGGGATGCAGAGGGTTTCATCACACACACAGGGGCTCATTAAGAGCAGTCCACACCATGACTCAAATGCATCAGTCCTCCTGTTAATCATCAGGTTCAGAGGATAGCCGGGTTGACTCTGGGGACAACGTTGAATGCATGAACCTGAGAACTGAAAATCAGGATTAATGTTCCTTTTCTGTGCATCCAGATGCTTTGGAATTTGCTTCTCTTCCGGTATAATCTCATCAGTTCCTTTTTAAAATAGCAGCTTTTTTGGGGATATAATTTATATATTATACAATGCACTCTTTTAAACTGTACATTTCAGTGGTTTTAAATATATTTACAGAGATGTGCAAACATCACCATTATGCAATTTTAGGACATTTCATCACTCCAAAACAAAAACTCATTCCCGATAGTGGTCAATACCCCATCATCTGACAGCTGCTAATTGATTTTTTTCCCCTGTGGGTTTGCCTGTTCTAGATGTTTTATATAAATGGAATCATAAAACGTGTGGCTTTTGTGGCTAGCTTCTTTCACCCAGCGTGATGTGATGTTTTCAAGGTTTATGATGTTGAAACACATATAAGGGCTTTATTCCTTTTCATTGCTGAGTAATATTTCACCCTACGGATATACCCCATTTCTTTTATCCATTCATCAGTTGGTAATGCTGCTGTGAACATTTGTGTTAAAGTTTTGTGTGGAAGTATGTTTACTTTCTCTTGGATATATACATAAGAGTGGAACTTTTGAGTTATATGGGTAACTCTATATTTAACATTTTAAGGAACTATCAAACTGCTTTCCAAAGTGACTGCACCATTTTACAATCTATTTTTCCACATCCTTTCTAACAGTTTGTATTAACTGTCTTTTAAATTTTAGCATCCTAGTGGGGGTAAAGTGATATCTCACAGTTTTCACTTGCATTTTCTAATGATGTTGAACAAACTTTCATTTGCTTATTGTCCATTTGTATATCTTCTTTGGATAAATGTCTATTCTAATCCATTGATCATTTTTAAAAAATTGGATTATGTGTCTTTTTATCGTTGAGTTCTAAGGGTTCTTTGTATGTTCTAGATATTTGAACATTATTAATTATATGATTTGTAAATATTTTATTCCATCCTGTAGGTCATCTTTTCACTTTCTTGCCATATTGACAATAATGTATTCCAATCATAAAAAAGCAGATCTTCCCAAATTTAGGTCTTCTTTAATATATCTCGATGATTCTCTCTAATGGTTAGTGTGCAAATCTCACTTACTTTGTCAAACTGATTTCTAAGTATTGTAGACCTTTGATACTATTATAAATGTAATTTTCTTCTTAACTTTTAGATTGTCTATTGTTAGTGTATAAAAATACAACTGATTTTTGTATTTTTGTCTTATTTCAAGCAACATTCATGAACTCATTTTTATTAGTTTCACTTTTTATTTTTGGTAGATTCATTAGGATTTTCTATATACAAGATCTGTGAATGGAGATAGCTTTATTTCTTCCTTCCCAATTTGGATGGTGTTCATTTATTTACTTATTTGCCTAATTCCTCAGGCTGGAAGTACAAAGTTGACTAGAAGTGGTAAAAACAGATATTTTTGTCTTGCTCCTGATCTTAGGGGAAAGCATTCAGTCTTTCACCATTAAATATGATGATGTTAGCTCTGGATTTTTTGTAGAAGCCTTTTATCAGGCAGAGGAAGTTGTCTTCTCTTCCTAATTTGTTGAATGCCCTTCACTGTTGGGAAGGGGAATCACAGAAATGGCAGTTTTGCTTCCTCCCTGAGAGAGTTCCATTGTGCTGGTAAGCACGTGATGACACCTTTGCAGCGGCAAGTGTAAACTTCCTTTTAGGTTTGAATCCTAACACATTCATTGAGTTAAAGCTCAACTTTTTGGGGCTTTCCAATCCAAATAGAGGGGCTTTATGATTGTGGTTGAAATGTGTCCTTCAAAGCTGTTTCCAGAATCACCCAACCCTTTGCCAAATAAGAGCTGCTCATTTTCTCATGAGGTTAAAAAGAATGTGAAAAAGGTGGATTGAAACATTATTAACTTTACTTACATATAATCTCTCCATAAAATAAAGCGATTTTCTTAGAACCTATGTCACTACTAAGCACTCTATGCCCAGCACTTCGGAAGATGCTGAGCGCATGACAGCAGATGGCGCAGACCTTACTCTCTTATATATAGAGTAATGGGGAATATTTGTTTGTTTTCAGTGTTTTAGCACTGAGATACTTGCTTAACATGCATTATATCATTTGGTCTTCATATCAACCCTGTGTGAAAAGAATAATTATCTTTTTATTTATTTTTTATTTTTTTATTTTTTATTATACTTTAAGTTCTAGGGTACATATACACAACGTGCAGGTTTGTCACATATGTATACATGTGCCATGCTGGTGTGCTGCACCCATTAACTCGTCATTTATATTAGGTCTATCTCCTAATGCTATCCCTCCCCACTCCCCCAACCCCACAACAGGCCCCGGTGTGTGATGTTCCCCTTCCTGTGTCCAAGTATTCTCATTAAGAACAATTATTTTTAAAAAGAAACTCATGTTTTAGAGAAGTTAAGCAAGGTCTCATGCTTGAAACGGGCAGACTCAAGTCGGTTGGACTCCAGAATTCAAACTTTCCGCCCCCCCCCCCCCCCCCCCGAGATGGAGTTTTGTTCTTGTTGCCCAGGCTGGAGTGCAGTGGCATGATCTTGGCTCACTGCAACCTCTCCCTCCTGGGTTCAAGTGATTCTTCTGCTTCAGCCTTCCAAGTAGCTGGGATTACAGGCACCCGCCACCACGCCCAGCTAATTTTTGTATTTTTAGTAGAGATGGGATTTCACCATGTTGGCCAGGCTGGCATCGATCTCCTAACCTCAGGTGATCCACCTGCCTCTGCCTCCCAAAGTGCTGGGATTGCAGGTTTGAGTCACTGTGCCTGGCCACAGAATCCAAACCCTTATTCTCCATAGCACATTGCTTTTTTCCCTTGCTCTCTAAGAATTTACGCTCTTATTGCTGAGACAAGAAATACTGAAAAAACAGGGAACCCTAAGAGAGAAAAGTCTTCATTTTAAGATTTTATTTGGAAACAAAATTTTAATGTTAAAAAAATGGCTAAAAGTCACTGAGCCTGCTAACTCTCCTTTACAAGTGAAGACACTTGGGTATGCAGTGACAAAGCTAGTGAGTAACAGAGGAAGGACTACAAGTCAAATTTCTTTGTGCCAAGTAGTTCACTTGGGAAATATTTATTGTGTTCCTATTATATTCTAGGCAGGGTGCAAAGCTCTGTGAAGTGCAAGGATAACTGGTTCCTGCATTTGGAGAGATCAAAAGGGATAGAGCTGTCTTAAAAGAGATTGCAGACAGGCTGGACGCAGTGGCTCACCCCTGTAATCTTAGCACTTTTGGAGGATGAGGTGGGTGGATCACGAGGTCAGGAGTTCAAGACCAGCCTGGCCAAGATGGTGAAACCCTGTCTCTACTAAAAATACAAAAATTAGCCAGGCATGGTGGTGGGCGCTGGTAATCCCAGCTACTTGGGAGGCTGAGGAAGAGAATTGCTTGAACCCAGGAGGCAGAGCTTGCAGTGAGCCAAGATCGTGCCATTGCACTCCAGCCTGGGCGACAGAGTGAGACTCCGTCTCAAAAAAAAAAAAAAAAAAAAAAAGAGATTACAAACAATATGGTGACACAGCCCATTGTTGTTCTGTGTGAACAGGAGGGCAAAACTGGGGAGGCTCATAGCAGAGTGACACCTGACTTGAATTTTCATAAATATGTTGGTGTTTGCCAGGGAAATTAGGTGGAGAAGGGCATTCTAGGCCAAAGCAACAACGTATGTTAAGGAATGGAGGTATGAAAGAGTACAACTTGATCAAGAAACAGAAAATAGTTCTCTAATTAAGAAAACTTAACATTTATGAACACTATTCTATGCTGGGCATGGTGCTAGGTGATTTACATGGATTATTTCATGTAATACTCTCAAGAATCCTATGAGATGGAAACAGACAAGAAAACTGAGTTTTAGGATGGAGAAGTCATTTGCCTAAGGGTCATATAAGGTCTCATAGTTAAACTGTGGTCTTGCTGGGATTTGAATTCAGGGAGTTTAGTTTTGGATCTAGGGTCCTATGGGCCTGGTTAAGCAGCTTGAACTTACCCTCTAGGTCAGTGGTCCTTAAACTCGCATCAGAAGCACCTGGTGGAGTTGTGAAACCAGATACTGGACTTTACCCCAGAGTTTCTGATTCAGTAGGTAAGAGGCAGGCTCCAAGTATTTGCACTTCTAACAAGTTTCCAGGTGATTCTAACCTTGCTGGTCCAGGGACCATACTTTGAGAACTGCTTTGATAGGCAGCCAAACAGAAAAATTTTAAGTTTGGGAGGAAAATCATTAGATTTGCATATTGTTTAGGGCTGTCTGGGTGATGAATGGGAATAAATTATAAAAGAGAACTTAATGAAATGGTGGTCAGAGGGACAGAGAGTACTAACAGGAAGAGAAGTTATGAAAGGACCCTCTTTTTTTTTTTTTTGAGATGGAGTTTCGCTCCTGTTGCCCAGGCTGGAGTGCAATGGTGCAATCTCAGCTCACCGCAACCTCCGCCCCCTGGGTTCAAGTGATTCTCCTGCCTCAGCCTCCCGAGTAGCTGGGATGACAGGCATGTTCCACCACGTCCGGCTAATTTTGTATTTTTAGTAGAGATGGGGTTTCTCCATGTTGGTCAGGGTCGTCTCGAACTCCCAACCTCAGGTCCACCTGCCTTGGCCTCCAAAAGTACTGGGATTACAGGCGTGAGCCACCGCGCCTGGCTGTGAGAGAAGCTTCTAATGTGTGTCCAGAATAATGAAGCTGAAGGGATGAACCTGAACGTTATCACATAGGAAGATAATTTAGTAACTAACAGCACTTGATAATGGATGGCAGTAGTTGTCATTATTAACTAGAATCTGTAGACATGGTGTCTGGCAAGAAAAAAGGGAGGAAAGGATTGAAATGAACAAAAAGTGAATTGAATTTAAGGTTTTCCTGAAAAGAAGTGAAATCGGGAGGATGAACTGGTTGTGTAGGTATCTGCATTTTGGACATGTTGAGTGGAGGCCCTAGTGTGGTGTAGTAGAGAGGCGCCATGCTGCAATGGAAAGAGGACTGAGCTGGCATAGGAGACCTGGGTTTTAGAACTGGCTCAGTCAATTATTTGACCATTTTGGAGATGTCCCATACTCTTCGAACCTCCATTTCTTTATCTGCAAGTGGAGTTTGTAGCCTGCCTACGTGAGTGAGACTAGAGGGTAAAATATGGGAGTTGCCAACCCTAGGGTAAAACTTTCGGTAAAACAGTTGTTTTTCCTAATTATCCTGTCACTCATTTGTGTTCATATATCACATAGACACATTACAAACTAGACTCATAAATGAAAAACTTCATGTGGCTTACAAGCCTGCTGGTGACTCAGCCCTTCTGCAAGGGGGAAATGTTCTCCATTCATCTGGACACTTAGCATGCAGGGTTTAGAGTAGCTGAAAAGAAATAGTTACGTTGAGTTTTGAGTTTTAAAATGTTTTATTATGAGCTAAAGTTAGGAACAAAGCTGAGTTATTTCCTGGGGGGGAATGCTTTTTAAAACCTCAATATGAATAAATACATTTTTAGTGTTTAAAGTCCAGTGTATATATGTGTGTATGTGTGTGTGTATATATGTGTATATATGTATATATATGTGTGTGTATATATGTATATATATGTGTGAGTGTGTGTGTATATATATACACACACATATATATTTTAGTAATCTCCAGTCACAGCAGAAAGTGTTTTAAAGCTATTAGCTCTGTGCCTTATTTTAACTATTTAATTCTAGGATGTTAGCAAATGGATACCTATCTCCATATCTTTCTTATGATCTAATTGAAAAGAAGTGACTTTACTGCGTATATATATGGTTATCATAATCATTAAGTATCTATTAATTCAGGAGTCACACTTAATACCTTTCTGCCCTTCAACTCCCATATCCAGTTCATTAACAAGTCTTTTTTCTTAACTCCCCCACTTGTCTTCCTCTCCACGCTGCCATAGCCTCCTTGGTGCAAGCTGTCGTGATCTTTTGTCTGGCTTACTGCCAAAGTTTCCAAACTGATCTACTATATCCATTCTTGACTTCCTCTGATTCATATCTACACCGTACAGAGATTAATGCTTCAAAATCTGATTAAGCCTCCCCCTGCTTAAGCCTTTGAAGGGCTTTTTGTTGCCTTTAGGATAAAGACAATATCACCTAACATGACCTCAGAGGCCCCACATGACTGGCCTCTGTTAACCTCTCCAGTCTCACTTCTCTTATACTAACTTTTGCTCTCCCTGCGCTAGTCAGACTGGCTGCTTTTTGGTCTTGTGGATGTGCCATGCCTCCATCTTACGCAGAATCTTTGTCGGTTCTCTCTCCTCTGTCTGGAATTCTTTGCTCCTCTCCTAATCTGGTTACTGACTCCCACACACCCTTCCAATCACAGCTCAATGAACACTTACTCCACAAATTCTTCTCTGACTCTCTTGACTAGGTAATCTGAATGATATTTGCCCAAATAGTGATTTACCCCTGTATTTCTTCATGTTCCAGAGTTGTAACTTTACATTTATTTCTGTGCCTGCTTGATGAATGTGAAGAGTAGGAGCTATGTGTGGGCCAGCTCCCTACATAGTACGACTGGTTCCCAGAAGAGTGCTTGGTACATTGTAGAAGCTAATGAATATTTGTGCAATATTCACACAGGGCAGAGATTGTTCTGGTGTCGGGACTCATACTTAGATTCCATAGGGAATAAATGTAATGCATAACATGTATGCCGTAAGTTAAAATCATTGAAAGATGCAACAGTGTTGATGTCAGCTTTCGATTGTGTAACAATGAATAGCACAGGCTAGTTTGCATTTGGACAGGTATATGCCGCTCTTCTGCTGGAGAATCCTGTGGGACCATAAAACTTTGCTTCTGTGGTTTAGAATTGTAATTGTAAGACTTATACATATTTGCAGCCCTGGATTGTGGGAGCAATTGAGCCAGCCTGTCCCTCTATTAGCCATCAACATTTTCTGCTCAGTTTAGACTAGTAAATTCTTTTGCAAAGATTGTTGTCCAGTTTTAATCTGAATTTTCTAATAGCTTTCAACCACAGCAAAACTTAAAAACAAGACAACAGACTTTTAAGATAGAATAAGAAGACTATATACGGTGTTTTCTTACTTTTGTGGTGTATGTGCTATAGTTATTGCTAAATGATACTACAGAAAATGACATGGTTAATAATTGTCTAATATCATACATAATCTTAGGATTATTCTGGGAATAATGTTAACTTGAGTGATGCCAATTCTGCATAATGAGAAACTCTGGATGTACATACAGTTTCAATCAGTTCATGATAATGAATTACTTCAGGAAGCAAGAATGATAACCCTCTATCACTTATCTTTCAAATCTCACTGTTAACCTCAAGCCCTCTTATCTTCATCAGGGCTAGGGAACAAGGACTCATAGAATAATTTCATGAAAAAATAGATTGTGCATTTATATAAATGCAAGTACTGTATTACAATTAAGCAATACACACACTGCTGCTTTGTGTCACCAGCAAAGTAAATAAAATACTACTCTGCTTCTTACAGTTCGGAGATGAGTCCCCTGGAGGAAAAGCCATAGTTTGTCTTTAAGAGATCTAAACTTTAATGTCCAATTAATAGTGAATGCTATTAATAACATTAAAATTCCACTATGAATTAGACCAAACAATTCAATATGCAAGGCATAAACAAATTAATTCAAAGTAATTTATTATAATGTTCTACTTCTCTAAATGTGGTACTTATCATTTTTTTTTGAGGAAACATGGATCTTGTATTTATTAGACAAAGGCTTTATGTCAACCATCATTAGCATATTAAAAAAGTTAGAAATAAAAACATGAACAAAAAGTAAAGCAAATGAAGAGAACAGTTTCCCTAAACAAAGTATGTCAGTAAACAAATAATTCAAAAAATAAACAAATAGAAATTCTGGAGCAGAAAAGTACACTAACTTAAATAAAAAATTTTACTAGAGTGATTTAACAGTACATTTGAGCAGGCAGAAGAAAGAAGTGGTGAGCTTGAAAATGGATATTCAAAAAAGTATACCAAAAAGTCATTTAAACCCCAAAGAAGGAAGTAATGGAGAAATTGAGAAGCAAAACTTCTAGATTTCCTAGAAGTCTCAGGTCATCATGCAGTTATAAATAGTTCAAGGCATCAAGTGGAGCATGGCCTAAAATTAAAGCTCTATATTATGTGCTGCCTGGATGTCTGAAATCAGGAGGACCTCAGATGATCTAACTGCAAGTTCCTCCTCTCAGTGGATATGATCCTGTAGCTGTCAGTTTTTCCTATCTGGGAAACATAGTTTTTGTTTATCCCTAGGTTGAATTTTCCTGCCAGACCACAATTGTTGAAGCCAGTCAATCACATCTGCTGCAAGAACCAGGTCTTATCTCCATACATGTGGTTCTTATCTGACTTTCATCGAAGTAACCTATTGTGCCAGTTCTTGTCTGACCTCTAAACTCCTCTTTCTTCTCTCCACCTGCCAGACCTAATGAATCAGGATCTTGATAAGCAGGGCATAAACCTCAGCATTTTAAACAAGCCTCCGGGGTGATTCTGATGCCCAATAAAGTTTGAAAACCACAGAATGATTTGTAGGGACTGAGACTGTTGAAAGATTTGTTTCTAGTTCTAGGTTTTTTTCTGCCAGGGGGCAGTGTTCTCTGAAATATGGCTGGGTTAATAAACCATGTTGGAAGCTAATTTTTCAGTCTTTCTTATGCGCTTCTTGTTTACTGAGCCAGCCACATGTGTCCTTATTACAAAATCTTTTTTTTTTTTTTTTTTTTTTTTTTTTTGAGACGGAGTCTGGCTCTGCCGCCCAGGCTGGAGTGCAGTGGCCGGCTCTCGGCTCACTGCAAGCTCCGCCTCCCGGGTTCCCGCCATTCTCCTGCCTCAGCCTCCCGAGTAGCTGGGACTACAGGCGCCCACCACCTCGCCCGGCTAGTTTTTTGTATTTTTTAGTAGAGACGGGGTTTCACCGAGTTAGCCAGGATGGTCTCGATCTCCTGACCTCGTGATCCGCCCGTCTTGGCCTCCCAAAGTGCTGGGATTACAGGCTTGAGCCACCGCGCCCGGCTACAAAATCTTAAACATCGTAGCAAGTGAACCTCTGGTAATTTGTTTTCTTACAAAAGGTTTTGGACAAATTCCAGTCATTTTAATTGAATTTCTCAACCTACTTTATGCATTAGTAGGCTTTTTTGTTTTTTTCAGTTTTAGGTAATGAGGGATAATTTTATTTTGTAGTTAATATGATAGTCGAGGTAGGGACTTTGGTCATCTTGGTCATTCTCCTGACAGTTAATTTATAACAAAAATCTTGTAGTAAAAATCTGTTTAACTGTGGCAAAATGATGTGTGTATGCACATGTGTGCTTGTGTATGTGCATGTATGTATGTTAACATGTTCCTTATGCACAACAAGCTGGTAAAAGACAAAGTTCTTTGGCAGAATGGTTAACAGAAATAGTGGCTGAGGGCTGGGAACGGTGGTTCCTACCTGTAATCCCAGCACTTTAGGAGGCTGAGGTGGGTGCATCACCTGAGGTCAGGAGTTTGAGACCAGCCTGATCAACATGGTGAAACCCTGTCTCTACTAAAGATACAAAAATTAGCCGGGCGTGTTGTCATGCACCTGTTATCCCAGTTACTCGGGAGGCTGAGACAGGAATCACGTGAACCCAGGAGGGGAGGTTGCAGTGAGCCGAGATGGAGCCATTGCACTCCAGCCTGGGACAACAAGAGTGAAACTCCATCTCAAAACAAACAAACAAACAAACAAAAACAAAAAACAAAGAAATAGTGGCTGAGGTCAACTCTTTTGGATAATGGGTAACAAGCAGATCAACTTGGCTATTACAGCTTTTTCCCCTGCACAGCTAGTCTGCATATGAGAAAAATAAATGGATGATATTCAGCTTCTGAACTCTTTTTTCCCAAGGGAACCCTCATTGTCTTCTAGGTAGGTTTATACAATATAATCAGACAAAGTCAAAAGTTGTTAGACTCTGGTGAGGCAAAAGAAGAGGCTGTTTTTGTTTTTGTTTTTAGAACATTTAGAGCACTGTGGCATATAATGAAATAACAGGATTGCCTTGATATTTTTCTTTGGGGTTTATTGTTTTCCTCTATCATGACAGGCTTGTATCTTGAAATTTAACATAAATTATAGAAAAATCTTACATGGAGTTGACATCTTTTATAAGCCTTGCTAAATACCCTACTCCAGATTTGTTCAGTATGGCATACAGACAAAAGCAAGACGCTTACATATAAAAATGTATAAGCCTGTCCTCTTTGCAAGAGTGCAAAACTAAAAGGATTTTAGAAAGGCAATTAACAGTTTGGCAGTATATATGTTTTCTTCTTTTCAATTAGGTATTACTAGATTCTAAGAATCTATAATGAAACCCAGGCCTACTATACAACCCCCTATAAACAAGTTTTTGCTTTTGTGCTATCATGTTTTATTTGAGCAGAGCCACTACTCTGTTAGTAATTTGTTGCATGCTAAGTCTCGTATTTGTTTACACATGAACACATGCGCTGTGCAAGAAAGATGGTCTCTGGACCTGCTGAGGAAGAGGCCAAAAACAAATCTTCCCTCATTTGAATCCTGAAGGCATGTAATATTTAAACAACTTTCCGATTTAGAGGCCTTGATTTTTTCTTTTGAAAGTGTGCCGGTTGCCAAATTGCTTAGTAAAGAAACTTTAGTAGCCACAATAGCCTCAAAGGACACAGTATTTGGTGGCTACATTTAACCAAGAAATAACTAGGGAGACAATTCTTTACATTTCAATTATTGCTGCCATTGAGATTTCCTTCCTAAATTCAATTGCTAATAAAGCTTCCCAGGCCATCCCCTTCCCCCCACACATCCGCGTCTCAAAAACCGCCCCCCTCCCCACCGTGCCCCGCCGCTCCTCCCGCCCCCCGCCACCCCCCCACCCCCTCACCCCCCCGCCACCCCCCCCACCCCCCCCACCCCCTGCCCCAAACAAGCTGACAGTCTTTTCGGGAAGAAGAAGCAGAGACTAAAGTTATTTTGTCCGTCCTCCCAGGGCAGAAGGACTTTATGCTGCGTGGCTGGCACTTCCAGTATTTTGATAAAAGTTACTTCTCTAAACTTGAACGACAGCATGGGGAAAATAATGTTATCTTTTATGCTAGTTACAATTTTGCGAAATTTCATCATGAGAAACTTTCAAGGAGGCAGAAGTAGCTGAGAATATGATACTAGGGACAGGGTCGCTCAAACTGGCAGCAAAATAAATAGATAGGAAAGACAGGAACGTTATTAGGTTTATAAAGGATAAAACTTTCCTGCTTAAAAAAATAAAGCGGTGAGGTTGACGCCATTGAATGACTGCATTGTAAACCTTAAAAGCTTAAAGCTGGTTTGGAAAGCCCGTGCACTGCTCTGTTTCCTTTTTATGGGATGAAATGCATTTGGTTTCTTTTTGACAAATCATGTTTTTGTGAGGAAAAGAAAATGAACATGCACTGTTTTGGGCCACGGCAATGTAAGAAACCCTCCTGTTGCCAGAGGATACCACATGAAAGTGTCTGTGGGTTAGGGGAGGGACCTGTAAGGGGGCGGGGATGGCGGGGGGGATGAGAGCTTAAGCCTCTTATGCTCAGAGCTGCGATTTGTGAACACCCTGTGATGTAATCAAGCTCTGGACAAATCAGAGGAGTCTGTCAACCTCCCAGGTGGGATTGCTTACAGTTAATAGACTAAACCCGGAGCCCCAAACCAGTGCACTCCGTGAAGGCAAAGAGAACACGCTGCAAAGGGCTTTCCAAGAATCCTCGACATGGCAAGGAAGAGCTCGTTCCAGTCGTGTCAGGTGGGAGAACGGAGGAATGACAGGGGACATGCTTGATCTTCAGAATCAGTGACTGACTGGCATTTTCCTTTTTGTTGTGCAAATTAAGATAGCACCTTATTATGCAATTTGGAAGTGGTAGGATTTGGTGGTGATATTGAAGCCATTTGAATCGCCTTCGTGTAATTTGATTTAGTCTTGTCCAGCTGTATTTGACAACCTGATCTCTTTATTCTCTTAGATAATATCCCTGTTCACTTTTGCCATTGGAGTCAATATCTGCTTAGGATTCACTGCACATAGAATTAAGAGAGCAGAAGGATGGGAGGAAGGTCCTCCTACAGGTAAGTGTCGAAATGATTTGCATTTTCAATTCTTTAAAAATATTGCATACCGTGTAATCAATGTAAGCTTATTAAAATATTTATCTTTAATACAGTCTATAGTATAACTAAGTTAGTCCTAAATTTCTCTGAGTAAAACCACTTATGTGTATAATTCAGGTGGAAGAGTGTGGTTTTCATTAGAGAACATTTATGATTGTTTCGTAACTGGCTATTTCCATTTTTGTACTCAAATTTGTAAATGTTAGGATACAATTAAAGCTCTTGTTCACAGACAAGGCTAAAGTAGAAGTGGTGAGAACAGGTGTTGGTTTAATATTGGAGCTACCCGAGTCTGATTTGCTGTCACATAATATAGGATGTAGTATTTGCCACCAGAAAGTTCTGACATAGGAAAAAGGAATGGAAGTACAAAAGGCAGTGAGCTATCTTTATGAAACTTCAGAAATTGAGGACTTTAAGATTTACTTAAAATTGAAAAACCATAAAAGACAGGAGGTGCTTAAAGAGTTTTCAAGATTGATTTGTCCTCATTGTGTTTTCTTTTGGCAAATGAAAGATAAGTTTTAATAGTGTACCTTGACTTAATAGAACCAAAGTGAAAGAGTTTCTTTTTACAATACACTACACGGTAAGTAGTGTTCCCATATAGTGTTCTCATAAAGGAGTTCCTTGTGCAGACAGAGGGGGCTTAACTGACCAGGTCTTAAGTAATGAGTTGGTTAATTTCCTGGAAATTGGAGCTCATGATGGTTTTAGAAATAAAAAATTACATTTTAAGTAGTGGGCACTCTAGGGAGCAATATTTTCTGGACTTTTCCTGACATCCCAGCATGTTTGTCTGTCTTCCTGTGAATTTTGTGTTTCTCTGTATTTCTTGATCTGACTGTTAACCATCATGTGCCTCTGTTTAGCCAGCTTGAAATTTTATTATTAACCAAGTTAGGACACATACATTGATGGAATACTAAATCTTCCTTACATCAATTAAGTTACTTTTGAATCATGCCAGTAGTTTGAAAGAATAATATTAGAAGTGAGTTAGTGAATTGAAGTGGGGTGTGGCTGGGGTGAAGAGTGAGAAAATAGATCATAAAACTTGCAGCCCCAGGGAGCCAAATGGACAAAATGAGCCGTCTTCTGTTGGGGAGGCAGAGGACAGTGGATCACTGAGCTAGAGAATGCTGTTTTTATTAGTAGCAAATGCTCTCTTCAAAGGCCTCTTTTTCACTCCCATTAACACTGACTGTGACTGAACCGACAGGGGAATCAGATCCTTAGCATCGTCATGTGGGAAAGCTAACAACTTGAGAGCCAACTTCTGGTTCTTTTCAATGAACACTAAAGGGATTTTTTTTTTTTTTTTCTGTTTCCTCTTAATATATTACTCTGGCTAAAACTGAGATTGAAAGAATTAAATGCTGTTTCCTTAATGAATGCAAAATTGAGTCACTCATTATTTTAAAAATTGACTTCTTTTGGAAAACGGTCATTAAAATCCTAGACTGGTCCCCTGGAGTCCTGTAACTTGCTGTGTGGTGTTGGGCAAGTCACTTGTGAAGTCTGTTGCCTTAGCGGTACAATGAGGAGCAGACTTAGATGATTTCTACTTTTCTTTCTGGATTAAAAAAAAATCCCAGGAATTATTCTGTTTCATTGCCTCTTGAATGTGTGTGCTCACTACTGGAAAACTTGAAAAGTATAGATTGGATTTATTAGTCTTTGAAAATATTTTGTGTATAGTAAATTATTTCCACGTTATAAGAATAGCTATACGAACTAATGAATAAATGCCACTTCTAGAAAAATAATATAGTCTATATTATAATTTGTAAACCTAAAGGGTCTTAAGTATGCACACAAATTTGCTCCTTGAATTATTTAATTATGCCATTGGTTATTTTAGGCCTTTATGATATCATCTAAAATAATTTATTAAACTTTTAACTATGTGAAGCTTAGTCTTAGAATACAATGCAACTTAACTCTGAATTGTATGGTTTGGGTATGCCTGAACACTTTTTAATTTTTCTTTTGATGTAGCTTATCTGCTTTTTAGGAACTGTGGTTGATTTCTCCTGCATAAAAATCAAAGATGTACTTAGTAAACTAGGTAAAAGCATACTGTAGACAGTGGAAATATCTTTATCTTTTTAAATGCTGCATATGCTTAGAAAGGATCTCTCTCAATTGACACATGTGACTGGTTATTCTGACAATTAGAAAAGCCTTCCCATCAGAAAATACTGGGTGAATTTTATAAGCCTGTAAGAAGAAGACACTAGGAGGGGAGGCAGCCATGCCTATTTCCAACAACACTTTTAGGCGCCAAAGAAATCCTGGGAAGCTCAGTGCTCCAAGAGTGCAACAAATAGAAGGAACACAAAGGGTAGTGATATATGGCTAGCTTCGGATTGATCAGAGGGAGATTCACCATTCAAAAGCATGCAGTTGTTTAGTAACCATAGCTTCTCAGAGTCCTCAACAATAGCTGAGAATGTTCTGCACACATGGATACCCTCGCTGCTGTACTATGGACTGGGGTGTTAGTTTCAAGGCTGTGGCAGTGCAAACAGACTGTTATAATTAATTAACTAACACACTTGTTATCTGGATTTATTGTTAGGATAGGAAATAATGGCTGAACAGGATTTTTTATACCAGGTCGTAAAAGATTTATAGATTTATTAGGAGACATGAAATGGGAAAAGCTACTTATAATTCTGTTGGGTAAATACAATGGGCATTCAGGTGAATGAGATAGTGAGATGGCTAGAATAAATTTTCAAAGAAAATATCAACCTGTGATTTAGTTTGACATCTTTGTCTCATATGTCTGAGGTGGCCCACTTGATTTGCCTTTAAGACTGCAAGAGAATTTATTTGTCTACAGGTGTCTGTGTACCCACGTGTGCTTGCAGTGTGTATGTTTGTGATGTTATGCAGGAGTCTATTTCATTGAAACTTGTGATTTAGAAACTGTCTCCAGGTGGAAATAGAATATCCTCTTTGATATGTAAGTAATTTAATTATTAAAAGACAAAAGAAAATTTCTGAGCTTGTGAATAGCTGGCTAACAGAGACTCAAAAGCTCAGTTTAATTCATCATTGTTTTTAGTGGCTTGAAAGGAAAGTTGAAAAGTATGTGAATGAACTTCATAGGTTCATATGAAATGTAGACTGTCTCTAACAACTTTATGGGTAAAGCTTTTCTTTGAGAATCATAGGGAAATCAGAAAATGGTACTAGAAGTGAGAAGGTTTATGTTCATTTGATAATTTTAGAAATTTTGCTCTACAATGAAAAGCTGTTTAAATGTTGGCACAGGAGATTGTAGGAAACTGTAAAGGGAACATAGATCAGCCATTTGCTCGGTGAGCAAAACTGTGTCGTGAGGAATATCCTCTCATGGGGCTTTATGTGAAATTTCAGGTAGAAATTGGGGAGTTTAAGTCAATGGAATGAAATTATCTGAACTGGAAGCTAAGGAGGGTACAGATTTTTCAGTTCTTTGTTAAATGCAGCTGTAGTGTATTGATTTTTCATTTATCTGAAAACTGTAGAGACTCCTCTATCTAGTTTACATACTCAGAAACCTCAGTCTTCCATGAAGTTCAGCCTAGATTTTTGAATCAATAAAATCAGCAAATATTCCCCAAAATTATATTTTGAAAAGAACTTCTAAAATTTGAAACCTATGTACAAAAATTTGAAAAAATCATTTGTTAATGAAAAAAATACTGTAGTTACAGTGAGATGATCTAAAATTTTATCCAGGCCTTTGCTAACTCATACAAGGCCTAGAGATCTAATTTTCCAACCAGGAAAACGGGGATAAAGTTGCTTTTATTTATCTGAAAAAGTTTTTGAAAATGCCTTTAAGGCTGATGAGAACTGTAAGGTGTTAAGTATATGATAATGCATTTAATTAATCTTCAATTAGGTTTGAAGGCCAGTGTTTAAACTTATACCTTATTGAGATAACAATACCTTTAATTTCAAATGACAACATTTCATTGTTTGGTAGCAGATGTGCAAATCATTCAGATTTATGCTACTGATGACCATTCAATTCTATTTAAGTGGTTTAGATGTTGAATTAAAGTTTTTCACTTTTAACTTCAATTACATAGAAATCTTTTTTTTTCCTTCTAGTTTGTGAGCTCTATATGAGGACATTGTATGTATGTATGTATGTATGTATGCATTTATTTTTTGAGAGAGACAGTCTCAGTCTGTCACCCAGATCGGAGTGCAGTGGCGTGATCTCAGCTCACTGCAGCCTCCACCTCCGAGGTTCAAGCGCTTCTTCTGCCTCAGCCTCCCGAGTAGCTGGGATTACAGGCGCCCGTCACCACACTTGGCTAATTTTTGTATATTTAGTAGAGATGAGGTTTCACCATGTTAGCCAGGCTGGTCTCGAACTCCTGACCTCAGGTGATCCACTCACCTTGGCCTCCCAGACTGCTAGGATTATAGGCATGAGCCACTGAGCCTGGTCAGGACATTGTATTTATAAATGTTTTGAAAGCACGGGTGTTTAAAAACTTCCCAGGTGGACCTATTTATTAAAAAAAAAAAGTTTATGAAATCTGGCCTAGCAGCTGTGAAGAGAAGAGAACAGTGATGTTGCAGTAATGGATGTTTATAAAAAGTGATGTCTTTAGGAAGCAAAGATACTGACATGTAGGCCTGTGTGTAAGCTTTATTTACTACAAGTGAGGTCAGAAGCATCAAGAAAAAATGGCAAATTCAATACAGAAAAAGTATGACCAGAAAGAATGAACCATATACTCCAGAAGAGACATAATACAGTATTAATTCTAGAGCTGGGCAGCATCTTGAATGCCATGCACACTGTCCTCTGCCTTGCCCTGTGGGTTATGCTTCAAACAGGGCAGCAGACACAGGGGAACTTGTCCTGTTTTAACGCTCTTGAGAAGAGGAGGTGGTATAACCACAGCTGGTAACACATTTTAAGGTTTTACTCTCACTTTCAGGAAACACCTGGGCTAAGAACCAAGGAGAATGGGAGGAACAGATAGACAGCAGTATCATAAACAGGAGCAGACAAAGCTTAGAAGAACCTTCCAGCTTTAGGCTAAGCTAAATGTTTCCAGACTTAAATACTGCCTCTTCTATTGGCCATCATCCAGATTTGAGTATTTGCATCTTGTAGGGGGGGGGGATTTAGAGGGAAATATGATTAATCCTAAGATGAAGTAGTGTTTTGGCTATAACTTTTGTCATCAGTTAGGCTCCTTCCAATAATTTAAATCATTATTATTATTTGTATATTATGGAACAAATGGCACCAGAATTCTTTTTTCGTTGTTGTTTTTTGAGATGGAGTTTCACTCTTGTTGCCCAGGCTGGAGTGCAATGGCATGATCTCGTCTCACCGCAACTTCTGCCTCAAGCGATTCTCCTGCCTCAGCCCTAGCTGGGATTACAGGCCTGCATCCCCGTGCCCGGCTAATTTTGTATTTTTAGTAGATACAGGTTTTCTCCATGTTTGTCAGGCTGGTCTCGAACTCCCGACCGCAGGTGATCGGCCTGCCTTGGCCTCCCCAAGTGCTGGGATTACAGACGTGAGCCACCGTGCCCGGCTGGCACAAGAATTCTACAACCCTACCTCTTTATACATATTGTAAGATGGAATATTTTAGACATTAAGTTGACTTAAGTAAAAGTAATTGTACCTGTTTCTGTCAGAATTATGAATTTGAATGAAATAAAGTACGTTTTACCTTGGTGTTTCTTTAAATCATGAAATTATGCTTTTGTGAAAAATAAGAAATGCATTGCATTGTTGTTATACATGTCATATATGTACATATGTGTATTTTAAAATTTGAGTCTCTATTTTTAAAAAGAACACTATATAAAACTATAAACATTTGTTTTTCAAGATTCTGGAATTGACTTGCATCTTTGAAGTAAAATAACATCATTTTTAATGGTGTTAATTAGTTAAACATGTAATTTATAAGACAGCAATAGAATTTGAATCTCATAAGGTATTAACAAATACCTCATAAGAAATTCCAAGTCTCATACTTATCACATATTTCTGCCTTGATACATTTGAGAGTACTTTTTGTTTGTTTGTTTGTTTGTTTGTTTTAGTTGTTTTCTGAGTTTTTATGGTGATCTCAATAATGATGAAAAATTTGGGATACCACAGGTTCATTGATGTTTCAGTTTTCATCCCACCTCTCAATAAGTTATGCATCTGAAGTGCTTATATCAATGTTCTCTTGATTTAGGTCAAGTAAAGGAAGACAACAGATTTTAAAACTCAGACTTCTAATAAATCAGATAATCTTTCCCTACTTGACATTACATCAGGTACAATAAAGAGAGAAGTCCTAAAAACTTCAAACGCATGCAGGAACAAAGGACTAAGGGATGAGCAGAATGTTCAGATATATGGCTTGGGTGAGCCTAGAAATGAGATTTAACATCATTCTCCTTTTGCTTCTTGCTTTTTCTTGATTTTAAACACCTTAGGCTGGGTGCAGGGAGAAGGACAGGGAACGTGGACACTCCAAGTATACTGACTTGATTTTTATCAACTACATGAATGTATTATCACCCCAAAACTATGTACCTCTATTTATTATTCATCCATAAAAAAATGATTAAAAAAGAATATAAGGGTGGATTGCAGTACTCCTAGGAAAACAGTTGGGACTAGAGCTTGTCATGAAAGAAGATGGCTGGGATGGAATAGACCCTGGAAAGGCAGAGTGAATATTCCACTCTATTGTTCTATTTTATTTATTTGTTAATTTAATCATTTTATTTATTTATTTTTTGTACACTCAACTCATCAAGATTGTCTTTTCCATTGCACACAGGAGTGTGTGGCATTACTGAGGTGTCACCATACACTCACTCTGTTTAAAAGAGATAGGCCGGGCGTGGTGGCTCATGCCTGTAGTCCCAGCACTTTGGGACGCCCAGGCGGGCGGATCACGAGGTCAGGAGATGGAGACCATCCTGGCTAACATGGTGAAACCCTGTCTCTACTAAAAATACAAAAAATTAGCTGTCTTTACTAAAAATACAAAAATTGCTGGGTGTGGTGGTGAGTGCCTGTAATCCCAGTTACTCAGGAGGCTGAGGAAGGAGAATCCTTTGAACCTGGGAGGCAGAGGTTACAGTGAGCTGAGATTGCGCCATTGCACTCCAGCCTGGGCAACAAGAGCAAACTCCGTCTCAAAAAAAAAAAAAAAGGAATGAAAGACACAGGGAAGAGATGATTATGATGAAGGAAAGCAAGGCGCATGGTTGCAGGACAATTTCAAATGCATACAGGAACACTGCACATCTGTAAACAAATTGCCTTTAGATCTCTTTGAAGTATCTCAGCTATCAGCATAGCTAAGCTTATTTATTTAAGCTTATTTATTTAAGCAGCTCATGGGAATGAATTCTACTGAAAATTTACTAGATAGATGTTGAAATGAGTTTATCTAAGTGGTATCCTTAAGGAATATTCTATTGTAAGTACTTTCCTTATATTTATTTTTACTGTAGGACTTTCTCTATTTTTTTTTCTTTTTTTTTTTTTTTTTTTTTTTTACTTCTCAACCCCTCCTGCCTCCATGGTTTCTTATGGTTCAGCATGCACTGTTGATAGGTTGGTCAAAGACAATAGAAAAATGTGGTTTATGGACCTCTGCATTGGAAATGAATATTATTTTCTAAACTGAACTGGTATGGTTTGTATATCTTTCAACATCCTAGGAACAACCATGCAAAAGTGTCTCACATCTCATGGTCTGGTCAATCTGTTTGCTTTAGTTGAACTGATCTGATGCCTTAAAGCCTGGGATTGGATGACTCTGACTTTAATGAGGACAAAGGACAAAGAATGTTCAGACAAATGGCTTGGGAGAACCTAGAAGTGATATTTAACATCTGTTCTCCTCCTGCTTCTTGCTTTTTCTTGATTTTAAAAGTAAGACATATGAATTCTAAAAATGAAAAATTCATAAGCATGTAAATAAGAAAAATTATAAATCTCATGTCAATAATATTTGTTAGGATATTTACATATATTATGTGGTATATATTTTATACATATATACACATGCCCACATGCACATATATGGTATATATTTTGTACATATATACACATACCCAGACACACATCTATTATATGATATGTATTTTGTACATATATACATACCCACACACACATATATGGCATGTATTTCATACATATGTACATATACCCACACAGACATATATTATACACTATATATTTTGTACATAAGTATACGTACCCACACACACATATATTGTATGGTATGTATATATAATGAGAGAGAAGGAAAGAGAAGGTAAGTTAGCAAACAAAAGACCAGGCAACTACATGCAAACTTGTAGAATGTTAGAAATTTCAAACAGGAAGGTAAAAATCTTCTTCCTCTCTTTCTCATTTTCCCTAAATGTAATTCCATAAGCTGTTTCTTACAGAAGGAAAAAATTTATTCACACCTGCATTTTAAAAATGTAACACAAACTTGGACATTTTCTCCCTCCTTCTGCCCTACTCTGTCACTCACTCGTCTCTAGTTCTGGCTCTGTTTTTAGTTCTATCTTCATTTCTATCCTTATTGTCCTGTTTATCTCTATTTTTAAACACAAAGTCTAATATATAGCACTCTACCCTGTATTTATTCTTTAAACAACTTATTTATATCTTTTGTAGATCTTTCCATATTAGCCTACACAGATCTGACTCATTCTTTTTAAGGGGTGTGCAATAGCCCACTTATGGATATAGTGATTCTTTCTTTCTTGATGGGAAAAACAACTTTGATTGATTTCAGGGTCTCTACCTGTAACAAAAGGGCTGCAATGAACAATGGACATTTTTTTGTACATGTAGCTTGGCAAATTTTGCAAATATGTGTAAATGGTAAATTTCTAGTAATAGAATTTCTGGGTGAAACATTTATAAGCATTTTAAAATATTGATAGGTCTTTCTAAATTACGTTCTACTTTACAAAAATTTTAATTCCTAGAAACATTTATAAGACTGTTTATATTTTCCATTTAACAGAAATTGTTTTGTATATTGAGATGAGACTCTAACTTAATTATTTCTAGTCCCTACTTACTGATGGGGTCCCATCCACAACATTAATCTATTTTCTTTTCTTTTCTTTTTTTTTTTTTGAGACAGAGTCTTCGCTCTGTCGCCCAGGCAGGAGTGCAGTGGCGGGATCTCAGCTCACTGCAAGCTCCGCCTCCCGGGTTCAGGCCATTCTCCTGCCTCAGCCTCCCGAGTAGCTGGGACTACAGGCGCCCGCCACCTCGCCCGGCTAGTTTTTTTGTATTTTTTAGTAGAGACGAGGTTTCACCGGGTTAGCCAGGATGGTCTCGATGTCCTGGCCTCGTGATCCGCCCGTCTTGGCCTCCCAAAGTGCTGGGATTACAGGCTTCAGCCACCGCGCCTGGCCAATCTACTTATTTTCTAGTATCAAACTGCTTTGATTATTTAACTTCAGAATATACTTTGCTATGTAGTCTTTATCAAATTACTTTTCCTTTCAAGAGGTTTTCTATTTTAAAATATTTTATTTTTAAATAAGCGTTTAATATTTTTTCAAGTTTCATGAACTCTCAATATTTTTGGCTGTGATTGCATTGAGTCTTCAGGTTTGTTTGGGAAGAATTAGTATTTTTATAATATTGATTTTTTTACCTTTAAGGTAGTATGTCTTTCATTTTAATTAGATCATATATATATGTGCGTGTGTGTATATGTGTGTGTGTGTGAGAGAGAGAGAGAGAGAGAGAGATATCTCGGCTCACTGCAACCTCTGCCTTGAAGGTTTGGGCAATTCTCCTATCTCAGCTCCTGAGTAACTGGTATTACAGGCCCCTGCTACCACGCCGGGCTAATTTTTGTATTTTTAGTAGAGACCAGGTTTTACTGTTTTGGCCAGGCTGGTCTCGAACTCCTGGCCTCAGATGGTCCACCAACCTCAGCCTCCCAAAGTGCCGGGATTACAGGCATGAGGCACCTCCCCCCACCTTAATTAGATTTACAATTTTTTTTTTTTGGTAGAGTTTTCTTATGTTCTTCATGTAGGTTCTACATACATATGATTAAATTTATACCAAATAAAATACCTAGCTATTTTATCATTTAGGCAGTACTGAGAATGAAACTTCCATTTAATTTTGAAACTATATTGTGTGCATATTACAAATTTGTGGAATTTTTATCTCACTGAATCCTTTTTTCCCCCAAATTTTAGTTGATTCTTTTGATTTTTACATACACTTATTCATGTGAAAATATTGATGGAAGATTTTTTTGAGAAGCCGAGATTGTAGAGCTTGTATTTGTAAAACACCAGCTGAAACTGTAAAAGTCTTCTATTTCAATCTCATATATTCGGTCTGTTCTTGGAACATTTGAGCTGAATTTTCCTTGCAAAAAGTTTTGGATTTTTAAATAGGGACATGCTCTCTTGTTTCTAAGGATATAGATCAAGGTATGTTCTCTGTGGTCATCGTTAGCACCCATGGGGCACTAACCATCACAGATTTGCAGTAATAATAATTATAAATAGTAATTGAACCAATCGCCAACACTTGTTACTCTTTCTATATGTCTGACATGCGGTTAAGTGTTTTACATGGATTGATTCATTTAATTCTTATTTCAACATAGAGTTACTTTTTTTATGAGTCCCCCACTTTACGGATGAGGAAATCGTAGAACAAGGAAGTTGGGCAGCCTGCCCAGGGTACGTGGGTAGCAAGTAATGGAGCCAGTCTTCTCCTCCAGAGTCCACTGCAGCATCACATCACACAGCTTCCCAGTGCCACCTCTCTGTGGTGACACGACCACTCTCCAATTCATTGTCTTTGCCTCTTGTTCTTTGCAGTGCTATCGGACTCCCCCTGGACTAACATCTCCGGATCTTGCAAGGGCAGGTGCTTTGAACTTCAAGAAGCTGGACCTCCTGATTGTCGCTGTGACAACTTGTGTAAGAGCTACACCAGTTGCTGCCATGACTTTGATGAGCTCTGTTTGAAGACAGGTATGTAACTAATGAGTCCTCTCTACCTTCAAGTAGACGGCTGAAAGACTGCCTCCTATTGTATGCATCCTGGAGTGGCCACCCTGCTTTGGTCTATCCAAATTGTGGATTTTAGTTTCGTTTGTTGAATGATCATTGGTTGTATGAAGAGCATACCCTGTGCCAATGACCATTGTTTCCACACAAGATCCAGCAGAGCGAGGTTCTTTGCAGCTGCAGTCATGAAGTACTGGTTTTGGAAATTTTTTTTTTTGTTTTCGTTTTTGTGTCTTCACCGTCTTCCTTTCTATCTCTTGCTGTCAATTCCCACATTCACTGCTAGGGCGTGTGAGCTCAAATTGTGTATGTTCTTTTTTATTATTTATTTATTAAGAGACAGCATCTCACTGTGTTGGTCAGGTTGGTCTTGAACTCCTGGCTTCAAGCAATCTTCCCACCTTGGCCTCCCAAAGTGCTAGGATTATAGGAATGAGCCACTGTGCCCAGCCTAATTGTGTACATTCTTTTCTTTCTTTTTTTTTTTTTTTTGAGAAAGAGTCTCGCTCTGTCACCCAGGCTGGAATACAGTGGCATGGTCTCAGCTCACTGCAACCTCTGCCTCCCAGGTTCGCGTCATTCTCCTGCCTCAGCCTCCTGAGTAGCTGGGACTACAGGCGCACGCCACCACGCCCGGCTAATTTTTTGTATTTTTAGTAGAGACGGGGTTTCACTATATTAGCCAGGACGGTCTTGATCTCCTGACCTCGTGATCCTTCCACCTCGGCCTCCCAAAGTGCTGGAATTACAGGCGTGAGCCACCGCGCCTGGCCTGTATATATTCTTTAAAAAAATTTTTTTTTCTTGCTTAGCCAGCTTCTAGCATTTGTTTTACTTCATCTTATTGTATAGTAACTGTTAGTCTGCCTGTCAATCCCTACTGTCTGTGCAAACGGAAAATTGTTATGGAATTCTATTTGGAGTTTCACACTCTGGGTAGCTCTAAAATCTTCCTCCACACTTTTTGTGACTTTCTTTTCATTTCTTTTGTACTGGAACAGTTATTAGGATATACAGGCTTCTGTATGACTCGGGAAGGGGAACATCATACACCGGAGCCTATCATGGGGAGGGGGGAGGGGGGAGGGATTGCATTGGGAATTACACCTGATGTAAATGACGAGTTGATGGGTGCTGATGAGTTAATGGGTGCAGCACGCCAACATGGCACAAGTATACATATGTAACAAACCTGCACGTTATGCACATGTACCCTAGAACTTAAAGTATAATAAAAAATAAAAATAAAAAATAAAATAAAATAAAAAATGAATGCACATAAGTTGAGAAAAACACCTCTGAGAACTTCTGCCATCCCACCTACTAGGTTTTCAAAGCCCAGTATTTCAGATAGGATTTTTTAGATATCTTGTAAGCTATCCACCATGCTTCTGGACAACACCATATTCAAACTGTCTGAGAAAGACAACAGTCAATCCTGTTCTTGACATCACCAGAAGCAGTTTCCACAGTTTCCTTGGCCAGATATTTCTTGTTTTTGGACTTTTATGCTTAGACAATTCTTTCAAAGGCCTAACTCTTACTATCATTGCTGTTAGCTTGATCTTTCAAATGTTTATCATTAGAAACAGATATTACCGTGTTTTGCTTAAGTGGTAACTCTTGATTTATATGAAATCTAACATAAACTTCCTTACTAGTTCTAATTGGTTTTCCTCCTACGATCCTGCAATAAGAACAGCTTCATTAGGCTGTTTTTTGCAGAATACATTTTCCAACCATTTAACCACTTTTTTGGGGGTTGCTTTCCTTTGGAACTTCTCCCAGTTTCTTTTAGTTGTGGGTCTGCAAACTAAATTGCTGGGACTATTGTAAGCTGAATGTATAGATGGAACAGATGTTCCAGCAGAGATTTTTGGCTCTAAAACATTATTTCAAGCCAGCAATCTGTGTTTGCTTGGCACTAAGGAATTTACTAATGTTTTATGTTTCCTCCTTACCTTGAATATCTTGTCTGTGGCATGTAAGATCAAGCTTCTGGATTCCTGGTCTTAGAATTCTTTGCAAAATACAATGAATCCCTGACTCTAGCTTAGCTCTCTTTTGAATGTAGTTCATGCCTTTGTTCCTCAATTTTTTAAGGATGGGATATAATAATATCTTATAGTCCATTTCCCTGTGTACAAAGATAACATATCCTGAATGTGAAGGAATCAAATCTCAAATAATAATAAAAGGACGCAGAGAAAAACAAGTCTCTGAGATTCTCTTTTGCTGAGGGAGCACTGCCTAGAAACAACCACAGTGTTTCCGTGAAACTTCGATAACTCTGTGTGTGTTTTCAGTATGTATCTGTGTGTGTATGTATATTTTTCCAACTGTATGTATATATATATGCATGTGTGGGAAAGTATCTGTATTAATCAATCTTTATACACATCATCATTTTGAATGGCTGCGTAGTATTCCATTGAACTGTTGCAACCTAATTCATTGAGTAATTAAATGAATATTTCCCTGAGTTTTGCTATTATGAATGGTGTATCAATGAATATAATTTATGCATATTCATACTTATGCCTATTTTCCTTAAGATAAGTTTTTGGAAGTGGGATTTTGGGGTCAAAGTATATATGCATTTTTAAAATTTAAATATACATTACAGAATTATACTTCTGAAAGTTTATGTTTCTACCAAATGACACAAGGGCCTTTCATCACTTCCTTTTCAGCATTGAATACTCTTATTTTTAAAAATATTTTTAAAATAATCTGGTAGGTGACCTCCTCCTTATTTTCCAATAAGGTTAAATATTTTTTATGTTTATTCCCATGTTTGAAAATTACACAGATGACTGACTTGTCCTTTCTGTATAGTTCACTTTAAATTCTGGAATTATTTTTTATTTCATTCGTACATAATAGTTCCTCAATAAACATAGCTTATTAGTAATGATATTCTTTTGTAAGTGATGTAGACATGATTTTCTTATGGAATTAGGATTGGAATAAAAGTTTATTGGTGGATAGAATCACCTTGAATTGAAAAAAACCCCACAATATCTCTAGTCAAAGCAACCTTAGAAAATTGCTCATCATTTGGGAAGAGGAGGTCATGGGAAAAGCAATTCTAAGCACTTAATCTGCTCGAGAAGAGAAGGGAATGGAAATGGGATATTGAAAAATCAGAATGGCTGGGCATGGTGTCTCACATCTGTAATCTCAGCACTTTGGGAGGCTGAAGGAGGCGGATCACTTGAGGTCAGGAGTTTGAGACCAACATGATGAAACCCCATCTCTACCAAAAATACAAAAATTACCCAGGCATGGTGGGAGGCTCCTATAATCCCAGTTTCTTGGGAGGCTGAGTCAGGAGAACCACTTGAACCTGAAAGGTAGATGTTGCAGTGAATTGAGATTGTGCCACTGCACTCCAGCCTGGCTAACAGAGTGAGACTCTGTCTCAACAAAACAAAACAAAACAAAACAAAACAAAACAAAACAAAACAAAACAACAAAAAATATCAGAGAACAGAATCAGGATGCAAGGATAATTCTAAAAGAATAAAAATTAAATAGAAGTTGCATAGTTTTCTGGCTAATGATTGACCAAAAGGGGCAGGGGTAGCACTTATGCCAAACAACTAATATCTCTTTTTTTTTTTCTTTTGAGACAGAGTCTCCCCATCGCCCAGGCTCGAGTGTAATGGCGCGGTCTTGGCTCACTACGACCTCCGCCCCTTGGGTTCAAGCAATTCTCCTGTCTCAGCCTCCTGAGTAGCTGCTATTACAGGCATGTGCCACCATGCCCGGCTAATTTTTTTTGTATCTTTAGTAGAGATGGGGTTTCACCGTGTTGGCTAGGCTGGTCTCAAACTCCTGACCTCATGATCCGCCCACCTTGGCCTCCCAAAGTGTTGGGATTACAGGCATGAGCCATTGCGCCCGGCCCGTAATATCTCTTTATTAATATATTCACCTAACAATAGTTTCTCTTGGTAGAATATTACTAAGAGGCAGGATTGCTTTCAAAATCATTCCTTTCTACTTATGACCTTTTAAGAGATAAAGACCTGAAGTGTCCATATGTGTTTTAGCTCAGTGACACCTTTCTTGACCATTCTACTTCCTGGAGTAGCACCCTGTTTCACCCTGTCTGTCTCTATCAGTGCCACCTGTTACTTCCTTCACAACACTTGGCACAAGCTGAAATGATCTTGCTTGTTTACTTGCCTATGATCTGTCTTTTCCAATGGGAGTATAAGCTCCATGAAGACAGACCTAGTCTCTCCTGTTCTTTATGACATCCTAGCACCGAGAACATGGAAAACATGGTATAAGAGTCAATGAGTAAATGAATTAACTATGAAAGTTCTCAATACAGTAGTTTTGAATTTAAAGAGTTATATTTTATCTGCATAGTCATTTCCAATTCAATTTAATACATATTCATTGAACACCTAGCAGGTGCCAGGCACAGCCTCCCAGGTTTGCAATCTGCCACTGGAAATAGAAGAGCGAAGAGAGAGGTGTTACTTTTCCTGCCATGGAGCTTACACTCTAGCAGATGAAAAAGTCAGAACACAGCACTCCTTTTAAAATGGAAAGGTTGTTTTTCTGAATGTAAGAATTAAGCAGTGAGCCCTCAATCAGAGGGAAATCTGTAACCCATTTACTTGGCTTGTTGAAAGTAGGAACTCTGACCTGTCTTTGTAGGTAGCACCACACTTGGTCAGTGGTTAGAATCTTGAGCAAACATCGTAATGCCCCCTTTATACTCTTCACATCCTAGTTAGGACTTTAACCTCCAGGTGCAGATAGAAACCATGTAGTTGTCCTGTGATTTGTGTTTGAATCACACTGATTAAGGCTAAGCACAGCTACTTTAGGCAGGGCGCGGTGGCTCATGCCTGTAATCCTAGCACATTGGGAGGCCAAGGCAGGAGGATCACCTGAGGTCAGGAGTTTGAGGCCAGCCTGGCCAACATGGTAAAACCCCGTTTCTATTAAAAATACAAAAATTAGCTAGGTGTGGTGGCATATGTTTGTAATCTCAGCTACTCAGAAGGCTGAGGTGGGATAATCGCTTGAACCAGGGAGGCGGAGGTTACAGTGAGCCGAGATTGCGCCATGGCACTCCAGACTGGGCAAGAGAGCAAGACTCTGTCAAAAATAAATACATACATCAAATAAAAATAAAGCTAAGCATATCCGCTTCAGAAAGTAAAAGAGCCAAGCGGTAGAGGCTGTCCTTACAATAATAGGTAGCCCTGTCACAAACCTTCGATGCCATAAATGTGTTGGATCCTTTAGGACAATTGGAGAACGGTAGGGATACTTGCTTGCCTTTCAGGGCCCCGTTTTTCCAAAGGAACCCAATTGCATTGTGATGTTGTTCTCTGATTTGAAAACTTAGAAATTCATCTTATCTGTAAGTTCTCCAAATGTCCTCTGGGCCTCAAGCCAACTCAGATTTCACAAGCAGAGTAAATGATGTGAGATTTTAGCTCTCTTCATTGGAAATCCTGTAAGCAATTGTGGCTTCTTTCATTTGGTTAGTGTGCAGCAGTGAAAATGTTTTATTGGGATGATTTTAGCCCGTGGCTGGGAGTGTACTAAGGACAGATGTGGAGAAGTCAGAAATGAAGAAAATGCCTGTCACTGCTCGGAGGACTGCTTGGCCAGGGGAGACTGCTGTACCAATTACCAAGTGGTTTGCAAAGGTACGTGTTTCTTTGGATTGGCCTGAGCTTTAAAAGAATAAAAACTGGAGGTGCTCCAGGAGATCCTGGATGCTAGGAATAGACCACACTGGATATGAGTGTGGGAGGAAGGAATGAATTGTCCTTTTTAATTTCTCATGCTTCTTCATTAGTTTTGCTACTCTGCATTTCACTGATCTGAAGTAAAAAGGAAAGAAACCAGAATTTCTTAATTAGACAGAACCATAATAATGAAGAGATTTCTAAATTTCCTGTCTTGGTTTTAGGTCAAGTTTTCTAGAAGCAGAGTCTGGGACAGGAATTTGGTACGTGCAGTTAATTGAGGAAATGGATATACTGCAGGAAAACCATGTCAGAGGAAAGGGTAACAGGATAGGGAAGTAGGAGTGTGGAGAGGCAAGTGAGGACGTGCTCTTGGTTAGCCTCACCTCCCTCTATTGCTTGCTCTGAAGAGTAAATCCAAGTCGCTACTCTTGAGGCAAGGGGCCAGGGCTTTTTCATCCATTGGTTGTAAGCTGTTCACCAAGGCATTGGCAACGGCCCAGGGATGGGGGTACTTGCTGGTAAAGGGGATGAGGGGACCAGCATTTCCTGTTATATCCCAAAGCCATATATGCATGAGTGTTGACTTTGTCTGGTTGATTGTGGAATATGATGCTTTTATTCCAATAATTAACAATAGACAATGGACTACAGAAAATACAAAAGATGCACTTACTCTCTTTAATGGGTTTAAATTGCCATGCAACCCACTTATAGAAGTTGATGGGAAGATCCAAGAATCTTTATCTATTGTTCATAAGTCACTTTTTAAATTTCTAAATCAAGTCCTTTTCATTATCTCTGATGTGGGACTTTTAAGAAGAAGTTCATTAAAAGATTTCAGGAAAAAAATCAAGTCAGTTCTGCAATATGTAAGGTGTTTAGCTGTGGCAAGTGGGTATTATATTAATATATTTGAAGAATTTCCCCATACAATTATTGTGTTGTTAATTTCCCCTACCCAATAATTATGCTTTTATTTTGAAGCATAACATTGGTTGAGAACTTATTTCCCTTTCCTTTTTAATTTTCCTGTGCAGTAAGTGTACTAGGAAGCCACAAAGGCTATTAGAAATAATTTTTTTTTTTTTTTTTTAAAAAGAAGCCCTTGGTATCATTGATCATTGAATCATTAAGCATTGGCTTTTACTGGTGTAAAATTCTAGTTTCAGTACTTTTGTGAGACCCACATGTGTGCTCTGGGTTACTATATGTGCACTGAATATTCTTTATTTTAAGGAGTATAGTAGTTACCCCATTGTCCAGTAGTTAGAGTCTTATTGACCAGAGAAGATTTCCAGTTCTCTTTACATGGGAGCAATTTCTCCAATGTGTTGGTTACGAATTTTACTTCTGTTCAGGACATGTAACTTTTGTCTGTCTTAAAATAATTTAAGGCAAATTCTTTTTGATAATTTTTATTTTCTTCAAAGGAAAGCGTATTTTTTATCGGAGGCCTTTTCTGTTCTCTATTCTCAATAGTGGTAACTCAGGAAAGACAGGTGTATTCTCTTAGATCTTGGTGAATGATAAAAAGTGAAATTCAGCATTTTTTTTCCTTTCTAAATTCAAAGGCTGTATGCAGATTTATTGGCAAATAATCTTTCTATTGTAATCTTCCCTTTATTATCTCTATAGATTCTAAGCTTTTTTTTTTCTTTTCTTTTTCTTTCTTTTTTTTTTTTTTTTGCATCTAAAGGGATGTTTTGCCAGCTTTCTATGTCTTTGAGATCTCCAGTGGTGGAGAAAAGAATGTTCCATCTAATGACCAAACAGTTTATTTCTGGAGGGATACAAACATGAAATTTTGTTCACTGACGCCACTGGTTTTTTTAATCTACAAACCATTTAGACTCGGAAGGCTCAAATAAACACCTCACCACTTGCGGTTATTAAATCTTAGCTTTCCCATCATGTATGGGTGTACTTTATAAGCCAAACCAGAAACTAGAGTTTTTTTCAGAATTTTTTTTTTTTTTTTTTTTTTTTTGGTGATATCCCATAAAGAAAGTATCAAACAAGACACAGATCCCAGAATTACGAGCTTCAAGGCATGGCATTTGTAATTAGATTCAGCAATACATTTACCCATTTTTCCTTATAGGAGAGTCCCATTGGGTTGATGATGACTGTGAGGAAATAAAAGCTCCAGAATGCCCGGCAGGGTAAGTGTATTTTATGACTATTTTGAAGTTTTATGTATTAGCTGATAAACTCTCACAGGAAATGAAAAGTGTTTAGAAACAACATGAAGCTGAAATCCTCTTATACAGGCAAACTTATGAGTACTTAGGAGGAATTCATCAGTCAAAAGGTTGAAGGTACGTCTTGAAATGGTGACAGTTTTCTTTCCCCCAGTTTTCTCCAATCATCTCTGCACATACTGGGGTCTGAACATCCCCTATGTTCCACCTCAGCTGAAGATTTTACAAAGTGCATCTGAATATTCTGGCTAAGACTTTTTTCAGTATTGTTTTTTCTGGAGTTCTTGTTTTGCCTATTTTGGGGGGAGTGGGGAATGAAAGAGGAAGTCTAGAGAACCTTTAAAACTATGTTATCCAATAAGTAATTATTACTTGTTGATGACACACCTGTAATCCCAGCACTTTGGGAGGCCGAGGTGGGCAGATCACTTGCGGTCAGGAGTTTGAGACCAGCCTGGCCAACATGGCAACACCCCGTCTCTACTAAAAAAAAAAAAAAAAAAAAAAAAAAAAACCAGAAAACATTAGCCAGGCGTGGTGGAGCTCATTTGTAATTCCAGCTACTTGGGAGACAGAGGCATGAGAATTGCTTGAACCCAGGAGGCGGAGGTTGCAGTGAGCCAAGATAGTGCCACTGGACTCCAGCCTGGATGAAAGAGACCCCCTCTCAAAAAAAGAAGTCATCCAAGACAGTGGGACATCCGGCTTCCGAATGGGAACCTTTATAGCACCGATGACCAAAGAGAGGATTAAATATGGGTGATGTTGAAAAAGGCAAGATAATTTTTGTTCAGAAGTGTGCCCAGTTCCACACTGTTGAAAAGGGAGGCAAACACATGACTGGGTCAAATCTCTGTGGTCTGTTTGCAGGGAAGATAGATCAGGCCATTGGATTCTCTTATACAGAGGCCCATAAGAACAAAAGCATCACCTGGGGAGAGAATACACTCATGGAGTATTTAGAGAATCCCAAGAAGCACATCCCTGGCATAAAAATGATCTTCACAGACATGAAGAACGAGGCAGAAAGGGCAGCCTTGAGAGTTCATCTCAGAAAAAGCTACCAATGAATATTAACAGGTCACTGTGTTATTTGTTACAAAACAGAAATGTTTCATGACTTTTTAATTTGTACCATAACTTCACAGATCTCATACCCAAGAATTCAGATAGTGAATGACTGACAGAATATTTTTGTTGGGCAGTCTTGATTTAACCACGACTGGCTTGTGGTTAAATGGTTAAATGAATATGTTCAGTTTTTAAATTTAATTTAATTTTTTTGAGATGGAGTTTCACTCTTGTTGCCCAGGCTGGTGTGATCTCAGCTCACTGCAACATCTGTCTCCCCTATTCAAGTGATTCTCCTGCTTCAGCATCCCAAGTAGCTGGGATTACAGGTGCCCACCACCACGCCCAGCTGATTTTTGTATTTGTAGTAGAGATGGGGCCGGTTTCAAACTGTTGAACTCAGGTGATCGGCCCGCCTCAGCCTCTCAAAGTACTGGGATTATAGGCGTAAGCCACTGCACCCGGCCGAAATTTTTTCTTGGAAATGATTGCTCCCATTATTGAGAATCATTAGGCGTAATGGCAACTCTGTGGCAATAATGTTTCTAAAAGCTTAATGTGTTACTGTTTAAGGTTTGTTCGCCCTCCATTAATCATCTTCTCTGTGGACGGCTTCCGTGCATCATACATGAAGAAAGGCAGCAAAGTCATGCCTAATATTGAAAAACTAAGTAAGTAATTTCCATACTCTGTGTTCTCATCTGTAATCCAGGATCTCCACAGTAACCAGTGGGCTGTGGGCTTTGAGATCTATGAGCACATAGTTTTAAATGTGTTTTATTATTTGAAATACAAAAGTGAAGGCAACACGTGTCTGAGTGTTTATAAAATGGATTTTCTATAAGCAATTCTTGTTGGTTCTCTTGTTCTAATATTTGCAATTCTCTTTTCAGGGTCTTGTGGCACACATTCGCCCTACATGAGGCCGGTGTACCCAACTAAAACCTTTCCTAACTTATACACTTTGGCCACTGTAAGTATTTCTTCAAATGATATATGTTCAAAGGGCTGATTTCATCCTGGAATGACTTTAAAGGGGAGACTTTACTTTTAAAATGTGTTCCTTAGTGTTCAAAGAAAATCTTCCTGTTTTCCATCTTATCTGGGTCGTTTGTTCACAGCAAATGCCTTTTACAACTTTGTGGGCGATTGAACTTCATTCCAACTTTAAAGCTGAAACCTTTTTTCAGGTGCAGTTCTGTTTGAATATATACATTCAACTTCTCTCAAATACCAGAGGGTCTATTGTTTATTTTCTGAATTTGCAAATAAAAATGTTGACTTCAGGGCTATGTTTTAGTTTTCAGGTACTTCAAATTCTATCACCCGTTCTTTAAAACATAATTTATTTATCTTTTTTTTTTTATTGATTTGGGGAGGAATAGAATTTAGAAAGAAGGAAAAGTGTATTTAGAAATAGAAGCTTCTTTGGAGGCACATGTATGCATTCCAAACTAAAGGTTAATTTATAATAATGAAAATTATTGTTATCTTACTAAATTATAACAGTAAAAATCCCCATTATTAAATTTCTTATCATATCAAGTTTCTCAGATGGCTTATAATTTGTCCTGTAGATATTATTCATGTTTGCTCAAACAGATACACAGTGAAGGTTATATATGTCTTATATAATTTTGGAAATTAAGTATTGCTATAAAACCTTCTATGCTAAGAGAATTTATACTAGAACTAATGTATGTGGATTATTGTATTGTTATTTTAACAATAAATTTGCTTTTACAAAAAGGGGCTGTATCCAGAATCACATGGAATTGTTGGCAATTCAATGTATGATCCTGTATTTGATGCCACTTTTCATCTGCGAGGGCGAGAGAAATTTAATCATAGATGGTGGGGAGGTCAACCGGTAAGTTTTGCATTTATTGTGTGTGTGTGTGTGTGTGTGTGTGTGTGTGTGTTCATGTATTGAAACATTTCATCCTCAAATTTGTTAGATGTGGAAAAAATGCATATAATTTCCTCATACTTGGCAATGTTTCCATCTTTTGATACTTTTAATATACATATAAACATGAAATATGTGTATATATGCATTATATATGTATATATGTATCTGGATATATGTGTATATATTGTATATTTATATATGTATGTATACATACAAATATGCACATAGAATATACATGTATGTATACATATGTGTATGTGTCGCTGTGTGTATATATTCGTGCATGTGTGTGAGGCTATGATTATAAAAGTGTGAGATGATGAATGTCTTCCCTAGGATTATGGTGGTGACAATGGTGATGAGGTGAATTTCAGAACCATTTTGACAAAGAATAGATCTCATTGATTTCCCAGATTTAGGGGTATAATGAAAAAGAGAAGTGCGTGACTATGACTTCCCCAATATGTTAGCCCCGATGCTATAATAACAGAAACAGGGACACTTGCTGAAAAAAGGGAACTCACTGAAATCCACAGTAAATTCCTGAATTCTTTTATTTAATCTATTTTTTAAAAATCATGGAAGTTAAATATAAAAAGCAGAATCCTACCTTGATACTGAAATAGCAAATTAATACTTTGAAAAGAAATCACCCTGTTTACTTCGGATCAAATGACTGGGCAGAAAATAAAAAGGGTTGTAGCTGGCTTTCTACTTAATGTTTTTCCTGTGACCGTGTGTATGGTTACGCAACTTGCTTTGGTCAGACATGAGCAAAGCAGCATAAAGCCACAGTTGTTGAATGTGCAGAGCTGGGCTGAAGTGTACAAGCTTCTGGCCAGAAGGATCAGAATCACCTCGGAACATATCCCAGGGCACACAGGCAATCAGAAACATGTAGAAGTAAGAGGGTAAGTGGTCCCATCTCATGCCAGTTCTGACTGGAGACAGTGGCTTCCTAGAGCACTGGTTAGAGAAGAGGGCTGGGAGAACTTTGGGCGCTCAACCGTGGCGTGACTGGTGGGCAGTGTCTGCACACATCCATGTATCCACCATGCCTCAATGATCTTGTACCTGGAAATGTTTGCTGCAATTTATGGACAAAATAAGGACTACAAATAGAAATTTTTTCTTAAGGTATCTCACTTTAAGAAAAGGTCATTTGTGATCAAAATATTTATATTGCATAATAGGTAAATCAGTATGCAAGGATAAATATGAGCTTTTTATTAAAAAAATAAACATTGGAAGACTTCTTGTACATCTGCAGAAAAGTTTCTTTATAATAGATGTTCTGATTCTGCTGTCTTTATTCAGGCTGGACTCCCAGAAGTCCATAATGGCCTAGGGTGTGATCATAGTGAAATTTGTTGACAGGGTGGATTTTTCAAAGTTTATGATAGGGGAATATTTTATGAGTAAACAAAATGATTGAAATTAGAGCTCCATTAAGATTTCACTAGTGGGTCTTTTATATTAATTTGGTCATGGAAACAAACTTACCTGAAGAACCTTAATGGATTAGAGATAAATAGTAATTTTATCAAATTGGATCACCTTACATCAACTGTTGACATAAGGTTTGCCCTGGGTTAGGATGACTCAGAAGAAGATGAGGCCACATATTCATTAACTTCTGCAAAAGCAGAGCAGAGGAAATGCTGTTAACCTGCGCAATGAAGTGAAGTCTCTGTTTCAACTCTGTTTACCTGTTTCCTCACTAACTCCCAAAGTTGACGCATCTGACCAAGTTTAGTACTCTCCTCATGCTGACCAAGATTTGTGGTGAAATTGACTTATGTTTCTGTCATCTTGGGCAAGATGGCCACCATAAGAATTCCTAGGAGGGGCCGGGCATGGTGGCTTATGCTTGTAATCCCAGCACTTTGGAAGGCTGAGGTGGGTGGATCACGAGGTCAGGAGTTTGAGACCAACCTGGCCAACATAGTGTAACCCCATCTCTACTAAAAATACAAAAAATTAGCCAGGCGTGGTGGCGGACGCCTGTAATCCTGGCTACTCGGGAAGCTGAGGCAGGAAAATTGCTTGAACTGGGAGGTGGAGGTTGCAGTGAGTTGAGATCGCACCATTGCACTCCAGCCCGGGAGACAGTGCGAGACTCCATCTCCCAAGGCAGATGGATCACGAGGTCAGGAGATCGAGACCATCCTGGCTAACATGGTGAAACCCCGTCTCTACTAAAAATCCAAAAAAAATTAGCTGGGTGAGGTGGTGGGCACCTGTAGTCCCAGCTACTCGGGAGGCTGAGGCAGGAGAATGGTGTGAACCCGGGAGGTGGAGCTTGCAGTGAGCCGAGATCGCGCCACTGCACTCCAGCCTGGGGCACTGAGCAAGACTCCGTCTCAGGAAAAAAAAAAAAAAAAAAAAAAAAAATGGAATTCCCAGGAGCATAGTAACTACAATTTAAAAGTATATTTTATTGAAATTTGGTATATTGGAAAAACATATAGACAAAGTATTATTGTTTTCTATTATACAGTAGGGTGTTCTATTATACAGTAGGGTGACTATAGCAAATAACAATGTAGAAGATTTTAAATGTTGTCACTGAAAAGAAATGATAAATGTTTAAAGTTATGGGTATGGTGATTACTCTGATTTGATCATTATACAATGTACACATACATTGAAACATCACACTGTATCCCATAAATATACACAATTATTATATATCAGTTATAAATACAAAATAATTAATTAAAAAGAAACTTTAGTCAAAGTATAAGAATATAAGCAACTAAAAGTACTATAAGGAAAATAATTAATGAATATTCTATAAGCATGTATACCATCCTCTCAGAGGCTTCTATATTTTAAAATCACCAGTGAAAAAATATTTATAAAAGTCTTATAAAATTTTATACATATAAGAGAAAATATTTATACAAATCTTAGACTGATAATTAAATTAAACTCAATTTATTTTTACTGAGGGACTAAACCATGCAAGACATTTAGCCAAATGGCATAGGGGTCAGATTACATGGTGAATAAGAGCCACTTCTTGTCTTAGCATAAACTCTAGTAGATGGGATGAGGCATTTGTACAATGGCCATTTGAAAATTTGAATCTCACCAGGCATCTTCCAAAAATAATTTAATTTAATCTTTTATAATTTAATTAATCTTTTTTCTTTAGCCTTGATATAGCCAATTAAGCAAAGTCTAGTCTGCTTTTAATTTGCTAATACTCAGCATGCATTGCTAGAAGCAGTCATTTGCTGTAGGACCCTACATTTCTCATACATAGTTTAATGCAGTTCCTTAAGTGGCTTGGTTTCTTTGGAAATTCTCTCTGCTACGGTCCTGCAATTTCTAATACAAAGATACTTCCATGGGGTTGTTCCCTGTTCAGTTTAAATCTGGATTCTCAGCAATGGGAGGAATGAATGGGATTCCTAGGAGTTGACTAAATGTGGAGATTTGAGAAACAAGTCTAATACTCCATCATGATCCAAGTCCTCTGAAGTCAGCATTTCTGGAATAAGATGTTTCTAAGAGAAGCAGATTGTTATTTTTTTAAATGTATTATTATTATTTTTAATGAGACAAGGTCTCAGTATAGTTACCCAGGCTGGAGTGCAGTGGCATGATTTTGGCTCACTGCAGTCTCAGCCTCCTGGGCTCAAGCAACTCTCCCACCTCAGCCTCCTGAGCAGCTGGGACTATAGGCTCACACTGCCACGCCTGGCTAATTTTTGTATCTTTGGTAGAGACAGCATTTCGCCTTGTTGCCCAGGATTGTTTCCAACTCCTGAGCTCAAACGAGCTGCCTGCCTCAGCCTCCCAAAGTCTTGGGATTACAGGCGTGATCCCAACTGCAACTGTCCAGCAGATGCATTCTTATTACTTAAGTTGCTTGACCTCTAGAATTGCTCTCTGTCAGTATCGGTGATACAATGAGTAGGAACAGAAACCATTTTAGTAAATGACTGCAGTGTAAAAATGCAAGAAATGTGTGTTTAAGACAGAGACAGCAAGGAGAAGAATGATGACACAGAATAGGGGTGACTTTCCAGGCCAAAAGGGATTGACTTGATGGAAAGTACAAGTCATTGCTAACCTCTTTTTATCTGTTTTATTGTCCTGATAAAGGGACAACATTTCTTTTCAGGAACATTTAACCTATTCTTTATTCTGTCGTTTCTTTTCCATATACTACTGTAGACCTGCAGTTTTTTTTCTCCTTGTACTGTATCCTAATGTCCCTAGTTAGGGTGAGATCTGCTTACCTGGTGCCTTTGCTTACCAGCCTCTTATTTTTCTTCCAAATTTCAGCTGAAGTGTCTGTCCCCAGGAGGCCTTCCTTCCCTCAGCATTTCCAGCTCTGGCTAAGCAAAGTGACTCTCCTTTGGGCTTTTATATTTTTTCTATCATAAATTTGACAACCTCTTATTATTTTTTTTTTTTGAGACAGAGTTTTGCTCTGTTGCCGAGGCTGGAGGGCAGCAGCACAGTCTTGGTTCACAGCAACCTCCGCCTCCGGGGTTCAGGTGATTCTCATACCTCAACCTCCTGAGTAGCTGGGATTCCAGGCGCGTGCCATCATGCCCAGATACATTTTTTTGTGTTTTTAGTAGAGATGGGGTTTCACTATGTCAGCCAGGCTAGTCTCGAACTCCCGACCTCAAGTGATCCGCCTGCCTTGGCCTCCCAAAGTGCTGCTGGGATTACAGGTGTGAGCCACCATGCCCGGCCTGACCACCTCCTTTTGAAGTTGGTTATTCACAGGTCTGTTTTACCCTGTGGGTCCCATGCAGATAGGGACTTGGTGTATTTCTGTTCTGAAGACCCAATCCAGAGCCTGGCCCTGCTGTTGTGTTTTGGATGGAACTGTTCTTTGCTTCCTTCAGGGGCATGTTTTGCCTGTGCTTCCCCTAGGGTAGGTGGCCTTAAGGACAGCACTCCATCTCAGCCTCAGCAGCTCCTGGCCACATGCCAACAGCTTCCTCACTCGCCTCCTTCTGGCCCTACATGGAAAGCAGCTGCATCGGGCCCCAGTCTCTTCTGCTGCCTCCCCCAACCCTCACATCCTTAATGTGTTCTGATTCTCAGCAACTGATCTGCTGAAGCAAGTGCCCCGCCCATCCCCTGGTCTCCTAGAATTCTGTTTATCCTAGCTCAATGCTTTTGAATGCAAAGGAATGATTTCCCTTCGAGGAACTGCTAGAAAGACTACACTAGTAGTTTATGTTTTTTGAAAAAATGTTTTTGGCTAGTATTTTTCTTTTTCCAAACTTCTTTTCTCCCAAAGCTACATGCTGAATTTGAGAAAGTGTTGAATTTCATATTTAACCCATTGGTTCCTGTAGAGGAAGCTTTTTTGATTCCTGATAAATAGCATATCACAAGATACAATATCATTCCCATTTGTCCCCTTTTCACAAGGCAGCATCTAGGACACAAATGTCGAAAGCTGGGCCTCCTGATAAAGGAAAGCAATGCAGGGAGTTTTGGGATTAGAGGGAGAAAGCCCAAACCCAGTGTTTACTTAAGCTTATTTTTTTAGCTGTGTGATTATTATTATTATTATTTTTTAAAGACAGAATCTCGCTCTGTCATCCAGGCTGGAGTGCAGTGGTACGATCTCAGCTCACTACAAACTCTGCCTCCCAGGTTTAAGCGATTCTCCTGCCTCAGTCTCCTGAGTAGCTGGGATTACAGGTGCCCATCACAAGGCCTGGCTGATTTTTGTATCTTTAGTAGAGACAGGTTTCACCACGTTGGCCAGACTGGTCTCAAACTCCTGGCCTCAGGCGATCCGCCCTCCTCCGCCTCCCAAAGTGCTGGGATTATAGGCATGAGCCACTGCACCTGGCCTGATTTTTTTTTTTTTTTTTAAACCACCCTCTGAAGAAATTTATATTGCATTCAAATTCGAGAAATTTTAACACTTATATCTCTGAATTAACAAGGAACCGGGAAACTTCTCTCTCTCTCTTTTTCATAACCTTATCGGCTTGTATTCACTTTTCTTTTCTGGACCAATATTTTAGTGCCTTTTTTTTTTTCTTCCCTTGGGAGGAAAATGTGCTTTTCATTTTAAGTATTTTATCTTTTTTGTTCACTTTTTATACTTTTCTGATCATGCTCTCAATTTTCTTTTTGAAAATGTGGTCAACCTGACTTTTACCAAGAATCAGGCAGAATTTTTCTGCTTTTTGATTTTTTTTTAGAAGAAATACAAATTTTACCTTTAAATTGCCTCCATGGTTTACACTGTATGCTTCTAAGATACACTGCTTTTAAAAATTGGTTAGTTTTTTTTTTTTTTCTGATTACAAATAAGTTGATTGTCACTGTAAAATTGTTGGAAGGTACAGAAAAATATAAAGAACAAATGATCTTAATTTTGCCATCATAATAATTTTAACATACCCTGTCATTTTCACTCTGAATGCTCCTTCCTTTTGACACTATTAAGACCTCTTCAGTGATCTTTTTTCCCTGAGGATTACTGAGTTAAATTAACTCTCAGAGCTTCCTGTCGCCCTGATAATGCCAACATCAGCATGTATTCTACAGTATAATATTTGAAAGTGCAGGGTCATTATTTGACAAATTTGTATTAAACAATTTTTTTCCTTTAGGAAACTCCATATTAATCTTAAATTTCATAGATGCCAAGTATTGCCTAGTACAATCTCCTTGGAAATAGCAAGGCAGTACATCTAGGAAGTTGTTTGGATATTGAATGTGCTAAGATTGTGTATGTGCAATTAAAATAAGTATGAAAATAGATCCCTTAATATAAGGAACTGGCCTCTTTGGGAACCGGCATGGTTTTACAGTGTGTCCAGCACTTCATTTGAGCTCATCTTCTTGCTGGTGGAGGTGCTGGAACAAGAATAAATGAAAGTCCAGGACACATTCTGAACCCTGGTTGGGCTGGGGTTCCTGGAGGATGCCAGAATTTGTCTTTAAAGTAGAAAGAGCTTTGGACTAAATGGAGTGAAGGGCTCTCAGAGCAATCTGAGATTCTTACGTCTCCGAACATCCCAGGGAACTAAAAGTCTGGCCAAGAAGGTCTGGTCCCTCAGAGCCATGTGAATAGGATGAGGCCCCTACCTCTCCCAGGCTGATGAAATTCACCAGCAGCTCAGAACCCACAGACTGAAGAGTGCTCTTGCCCCATCCCTCATTTGCCAGCTACAGTAGCTGTGAGTTTGGGGCTGAGGATTCTAGAGGCTCCAAGGGGTCTGGAATCCTTTTCAAGCTTTCCCAGGGCAGGTATCCCAGATGATTTTGAAACAATGGCTAAGCTCCTGGATGTTCTCCACCTCCCAGTTACCCATTTCCTCAAAAAATAAGTTGTCACTCTTTAAGGATACTCTCAAAGGCTGGAGACAATGAAACCAGAAAAGGGGTTGGCTATAGTTCCCAGATCATTTTTGTTTTGGTTTGAGGCAAACCACAGTTCTCTCTCTTATTTGCTTCCATTCTCTTTCCTTAAGTGAGGGGGTTTCTTCTCATAGACTTCTGTTCAGTGGGACCCTTGCCATCTTAGGCTGTTTTTAATATTACTAGAATAACTGGATTATTTATTTCCATTATTGCATAACAATAAAGACGGAAATTTATCGAGTGTTTGCCAGATGTTAAGACACTGGTTTAAGGACTTTAAATGTATTAACTCATTAAAGCTTAGAATAATCCTATGTGCTAGATAATATTATTTACATTGTAAAGGAAACAGAAACCCAAAGATATTAAGTAACTTGCCAAAGGACTACATGGCTGGTAAGTGACAGAAACAAGGCTTAAAATCCAAGCTGTCTGATTGCAGAGCCCAGGTTCTAAACTCCTATATGTTATGCCTCCCCAATAGCACATGGTATAAAGAAAATTTTAAAAACCTTAATGAAGTGCTTGGTTCACTTAACTTATTCTAGGAACTCTCCTCTAAAATAATATTTACTAAAAGGCTAGGTAAAAGATACAGGAAAAATCAAAATTAAAAATTAGCCTTCTTCCCCCTTCTCATTCATCTAGTTTAAACTAAAACAAGACAATCAGGGTTCCAAAATTCTGACATCTGGGTGCCAAATTGGGGCAGTCCTCCTTGAGTCTTTCAATAGTAAAAGAAACATATGGCGCATTCTTGGGTCCTTTGATGAGCAGAATTCTGCTGCGTCAGTTAATTGTTCAAAACGATGATCAGAAAAGACAGGTACAGGAGAGAGCCTTTGAGATAAAATAAGAGTTTTAAAAATATGTCACTAGAATCATAGCAGGAGCTTTTGAGAGCTTTTGCAGAGAATATATTGAATAATATTTGTGGAAATAATGATTCTGACTTCCAGATGTGAAAATAAATGGTTGCAAATAATGGGAAATTTATGTTGGGGTGTGAGTAGAGTATAAGATATCTGATCTAATGTGTTTTAAAAACTTTTTCTTTTTTGACCAAAACTCAGAACACATTTTAAGCCGCTTATATTTTCCTCATTAGCTATGGATTACAGCCACCAAGCAAGGGGTGAAAGCTGGAACATTCTTTTGGTCTGTGTAAGTTACCTTTATTTTGTCAATGTTTATAAAATGACAGCTGTGATTCAATTTATAAAACATCAATTTAGTTTTTATTTTGTTTCAGTTAAATGTGAAAATATAGAATTTTTGAATATTTACTAATTCAAAATAACCTTCCAGGTGTTTTTTTTTTTTTTCCTGAGTTCCTCTCTCTGTGCCTCATCCTACCGTCTCTTTCTCCTCCAGCTCTCCTTTTTTCCATCCTGTCTCTCTCTCTCTCTTTTTTTTTTTTTTTTTTGAGACAGAGTCTTGCCCTGTTGCCCAGGCTGGAGTGCAGTGGCGTGATTTCGGCTCATTGCAACCTCGGCCTCCCAGGTTCAAACGGGTCTCCCCTCAGCCTCCTGAGTAACTGGAATTACAGGTGCCTGCTACCACTCCCAGCTAATTTTTTGTATCTTTAGTAGAGACAGGGTTTCACCATGTTGGCCAGGCTGATCTCAAACTCCTGACCTCATGATCCACCCGCCTCTGTCTCCCAAAGTGCTGGGATTACAGGCAAGAGCCACCGTGCCCGGCCCCATCCTCTCTTAACAGAATGTAAGTAAGATGGTCTCTCCTCCTTCTGGATGTCCTTTAGATTTTTCTATTCCTGTCTGTAGGTTTTTGGTAACTTGCCATCTAGGACATGCATATTTCTCTTAGACTGTTTATGGTGGTGGCTTTCCTTATCATTTTCTATAAATATATGAGAACATATTATATTTATTTTGGTTCACAACTTAAAAAAATCTAGATGATCTCAGGCCTCTGGGGAGCTGATGGAGTGGTCTAGAGATTGAAAGTTCCAGACAGGAGACTGAGGGGAAGCCTCTATTTTCACTTCATTTTCCCACTGAACTCCAGAATTTTTCTAATAAGAAAATGGGGTTCCTTCCCATCCCTAAAGAAGCGATGGGGGATTAAGGAGTTAATGTTCATAAGCCTTAAGATGAATCTTACCTAATAAAAGTATCAACATGTTGATGATTTTTAAGGTGCCTTAGTAAGAAAAGGAATCTGTTTCAACTTTCACGGGGATTTTGTTCCCACTGAGATGTTCTTTCCATCTTTATTTTTTTTTTTAAACCACCTAAAGCTGTTTCCATATTTGCCTCTATGCCTAACAAAAATCTGACTATTCTATAATAGCAGTGTGCTAAGGGCCATCACAGGCTCAAATTAATCCAGAATGATACTGTCTATATTCTCTAAAATCAGAAATAAAAGTAGCTTTTTCAGATTTGAAGGGCTAAACTGAAATCGGATTTGGTGATTTGAATCTAGCACAGAGCATCTCTTTAAAAGATTTCTTTCTTTTTTTTTTTTTTTTAAAGAGGTTTCTGAGTTGAAAAGTAAGTGTAGGTAGGTTAGAAATGATACTGCTTAATATAAACAGCATGTTGATTTACCAATGTTATCCTATGCCTGACATTTCTTTAACTCTTGACTGTCATAGATGCTTATAGAAGTAATTTCTTCTGCTCTGTAACATATTTGCCTGGCAGAATGGAGAGTAGCCAACAACATAATTAATACTGAGTCCCCACCTTTGCCCCCCTGAAACTGCTGCAAAGCCTGATTGAAAAGGCCCAGTGTTCTGGTTTTGAATGGCAATTTTCTCCACCCATTTGAAACCACTTATAAGAAGGTGGCTTTTGTATGCTCCAAAGATGTCTGTAGCTTTCATTTGCTTCTCAGACTATTATTTTATCTCTGTATCCTGAAAGTGACTTGGATTCATTTTTTTCCCTTTTTTTTTTTGAAGCATTTTACAACTTTAAAAAATAGGATCACACTTTCAGTTAGTTAAGAGAATATATATGTCAAGGAAATCTACACAGTGTATATTCTGAAAACTTAAAAAAATTTAGAACCTGATTCAAACCATAGACTTGGACTTTGAAGGCCATATTTTTAACATGGTTCTCTACTGCAACCTAGAATTAGTCTTGCTTTTTTAATGATAGTATTTCATTCCGAAATAATCTTCGGCTGATGCTCCATTCTTTTGTGCCAATTCATGTTCAAAGACAGTAATTCCCACTATGTATCATTGTTTATGTTGATTGTCATCCCAGCTTGGCTGCTTATTAGATTGATGACCTTGGACTAGTGATTTAATCTCTCAACAAATCCATGTCCTCATCTTCAAATAAAAGTTATAGTATCTTCGGCCGGGTGTGGTGGCTCACACCTATAATCCCAGCACTTTGGGAGGCTGAGGCAGGCAGATCACCTGAGGTTAGGAGTCGAGACCAGCCTGACCAACATGGAGAAACCTAGTCTCTCCTAAAAAAAAAAAAAAAAAAAAAAATTAGCCGGGCATTGGGGCGCATGTCTGTAATCCCAGCTACTCGGGAGGCTGAGGCAGGAGAATGGCTTGAACCTGGGAGGCAGAGGTTTTGGTGAGCTGAGATCATGCCATTGCACTCCAGCCTGGGCAACAAGAGTGAAACTCTGTCTCAAAAAAAATATATATGTATATTTTTATATATAGTATATATATTTATATATGCATATTATATATAGTATATATATTTATATATGTATATATGAATATACATATATATATATATAGTATCTTCATCATGGGATGTTGCAAAGATGCAATGAGCTAACATATTTAAAATGCTTATGCCAGGCATGGTGGCTCATGCCTGTAGTCTCAGCACTTTGGAAGGCTGAGGGAGGTGGATTGCTTGAGCACAGGGGTTTGAGAACAAGCTGGGGAACATGGCAAAACCCTGTCTCTACAAACTATACGATAATTAGCCAGGCATGGTGGCACATGCCTATAGTCCCAGCTACTTGGGAGGCTGAGGTGGGAGGATCACCCAGCCCGAGGAGGTTGAGGCTGCAGTGAGCTGAGATGGCACCACTGCATTCCAGCCTGGGCAACAGAGTGAGACCCTGTCTCAAAAATAAAACAGGCCAGGTGCGGTGGCTCACGCCTGTAATCCAAGTACTTTGGGAGGCCGAGGTGGGTAGATCACGAGGTCAGGAGATTGAGACTCTCCTGGCTGACACAGTGAAACCCCGTCTCTACTAAAAATACAAAAAATTAGCCGGTGGTGGTGGGTGCCTGTAGTCCCAGCTACTCAGGAGGCTGAGGCACGAGAATGGCGTGAACCCGGGATGTGGAGCTTGCAGTGAGCCGAGACCACACCACTGCACTCCAGCCTGGGGGACAGAGCGAGACTCCGTCTCAAAAAATAAAAAAATTAAAAATAAATAAATAAATAAAATAAAACAGCATAAAATGCTTATTAGGGTACTGGTACATAGAGAACAACTAATAAATGGTATTTGTTTTCTTATTCACATTCTGTCTTTCAACATTGACTAGACAAGGGCTATATGTGTCTTAAGGTAATTTGCTCCCCTTTACTGGTAAATACTTAATTTAGTCTTTTTTTTTTGACCATGTCTGATATACTTGGTCTCACAACAAATTCTCCATCAATCAGTGGTGGTGAAGACAGCAACATGTATCCTATTTCTTTTTTTGCTCTTTCTTGGTCAGATTTATTTGTGCTGTCTGTGTATTGTATTTGAATATTTGAAACACTATTGGCTAAGAGCCATGTCCTTTTGGTCTCTGAGGTTATTTCATAAAGATAACCTAGAACTCCTAGGAAACTTAGGGACAACCTTGCCCAACTCCTCATTTAAGAGATTAGAGGCCGGGTGTAGTGGCTTAGGCCTGTAATCCCAGCACTTTGGGAGACCGAAGCAGGTGGATCACTTGAGGTCCGGAGTTCAAAACCAGCGTGGCCAACATGGTGAAACCCTGTCTCTACTAAAAATATAACAATTAGACGGGCGTGGTGGCAGGCACCTTTAATCCCAGCTACTTGGAGGCTGAGGCAGGAGAATCACTTGAACCGGGGAGGGGGAGGTTGCAATGAGCCGAGATTGTGCCACTGCACTCTAACCTAGGCGAGAGAGCAAGACTCCATCTCAACAACAATAACAACAACAACAACAAAAGGAAAAAAAAGAGAGAGAGAGATTAGAACACTAAGGCCTAGAGAGGTTAAATGTTGCACCTAAGGTCAGAGGTAGAATGGCTACTCAGACCCCCAGCATCCTCATCTTTTTCTCTTAACGCAAACACAATCAGCCCCTGCCCAGAAAAGAATAATAGCTTGCTTATCTTTCTCCAAGCAAAATGGCGACTCCTCCATAATAGTGTTTTTGGTAGGAATATCTTTATTTATGTTTACACAAATGCCTTAAACCCAATATGCCCTTAACAAATATTTTGGACTATATCATCTCCGTGGACCTATAAATTCAGTATATAACAATAAAAGCTAACATTTTTCTAAACCCTTTCTATGTGCCCAACACTATTCTAAATGCTTTAGATGTATTCTCTTTTCAACTTCACAACAACTTTATGAGATAGGTACTACTATTATTGTCCTCGTTTTCCAGAGGTATCAAAAGTTTAGATAACTTGCCTAGTCTTATCACCAGCATTTGCTGGAGTCAGGATTCAAACCCAAGCACTCTGGCCTCATAGCTGGTGCTTTTAATTCCCTGCCTACCATTGTTCAAGTACCCCATCCAACGAGGGCATTCAGGGGTGAGCATTCTGAGCTTGACACAGATTCTGTTAGTTTGTATTTTTCCATTAGTATTAAAAGTGGATTCATTAGGGCCCCATTTCTGTGGCTTAACACCAATTACGTAAAATAAAGCAGGTTTTAGGCAGGTAGTGAAATAAGGTAAAATGAAAAGGCTCTGGTATTCACTCTTTTATTTTTTTTTTTTAACTTAGGAAAGAATTCAAAGTATGCAATTATTTTGCTTAGATACAAAGGATTTCTAAAGCTGAAGAATTAAATTCCTTAAGTGATTAACCTGGCTTTGCTCTGCCTATTTCTAATTCAATTACAGGATATAATGGACAGGGTCACATTTATCCAATAGCATTGGGATATGTTTAAATTTGGACTCATTTTATGGCACACATGATTTTCTGGTCTTGTGTGATAGTTCCAGAAAGAGAGGATGCCTGGGGAATGGCAAATCCCTGTAAGCTGGATGGTGATGGGGGGGGCAGAGAGACCACTTGATGAGAGCCCCTGCTTGAGGATTTATCGTTCTCCCAGCTCTCTCACTGCTCATGTCCACTGAGAGTGAAGGTTTAAATGGCTCACCAATGTTCCACAATAATTTTTCCTGACCACATTTAAACTTTGTGCTTTAGTTTGAATTCATCACGAACATGCCTCTAAAGCCTGGTCTTGGATGGGGGAGTGAAAACGCATTTTGAGTTCCCTGTTGGGAAAGAGTGGATGAATTTCCCCTGACTAAAGCTATCTCTCAGCCTGTGAGCATCTTAATGTAACTCAGCCTGGGATGCAGTACTGTCATGTTAGCTGCGAGCCCTTAGAGCCCTTAAAGCTAGTGCCAGACTTAGGGTAATTATATTTCAACAGAGGAAAGAAACTTAAACACAAAAGTCATTGTGGATGAAGATTATACCCTTTTTGTCAGTCTCTTAATTATATGTGCCTGTTCTTTTTTTTTTTTTTTTTTTTTTGAGACAGAATTTCCCTCTTGTTGCCCAGGCTGGAGTGCAATGGTGCAATATTGGCTCACTGCAGCCTCTGCCTCCCAGATTCAAGCGATTCTCTTGCCTCAGCCTCCCAAGTAGCTGGGATTACAGGCATGTGTCATCATGCCTGGTTAATTTTGTATTTTTAGTAGGATGGGGTTTTGCCATGTTGGTCAGGCAGGTCTTGAACTCCTGACCTCAGGTGATCTGCCTGCCTCGGCTTCCCAAAATGCTGGGATTACAGGCATGAGCCACTGCACCCAGCCTATTCTTGGTAGATTTTTATAAGGCTGCAAGAAAATGGCAAAAATACCTTCCCTAACCCATTATTTTATAGAGGAGGAACTTAAAGTTTCAGGTTAGATAATATTTCTAAAGTCATACCGTTATTTAGGGGGAGAATGATGACTAATTATGATCATTAATAAAAATATGTTTTTAAAGAACTTACTGTGTCTTAGGCACTGGACATGCCCTTTCCTTGTCTTGTTTCATTTCATCCTTACAACCAAGCTGTACAGTGTCCTTTGCTGTTAGCTTTATCTTACCGATGAGTAAACTGAGACCAAGAGGTCAAGAGAGGTCACACTGCCAACAAGAGGCGGATTGGGGATGTAAGTACTGACCCCTTTATGGCCACAGCTAAAGGCTCGACAGAATAAACGACAATGATTCTGAAACCAGGGTCCTTTCTGCTTGTACTGGAGTTTCTGATTAGCAAGACAGGTTCCTCATTTTGACTGTGAATCAGAGTTTCCAGTGTAGTCTTCTGTGGAAGAGGTTGAGCAACGTAATATGTTGCAAATGGAAATAGTAGTTTAAACGCTAATTCGAAAGAGGGCCTTTTACTACAAATGAAGTGAAAACAGATGGTGGTAAATAGAGAGCATTTGGCCTGGGTGCAAGAGCAAGCACTCATCAGGCTTGAGTTTGTGGAAATGAAACCTAACAACATGCTTTGCTTGCTTTTACCCTCCAGTGTCATCCCTCACGAGCGGAGAATATTAACCATATTGCAGTGGCTCACCCTGCCAGACAGTGAGAGGTATTTGTTTCTCTCTTTCTTCTTTCTTCAGTACATTTCCATCTTAACTTAGAATTGCATGAAACACTAGACTGTGGAATAGAAGCACAGCCAATGTTTGGAATTAAAAGTTTTGTGGTTCTTAGCCTTAAGTGTTACTTCCCTAAGAAGGATACAATAGACTTTGGTTATTGGGTCCATTTAATTACTGGATTACTGCAGCTATTAATTCTGTCCACTACAGCAGAGCTGAAGGGAGTTTCTGGCTTTGATAAATGAACCAGCAGCATCCCAAGGATTGCAGAAGTATCGAGAGAGACGCTTGTCTGTAATGGAGTTAGTTGTTCTTTCAGGCTTCGGATTGCACAGCCCATGTGAATTACCACCAGGCTCTGTTACCTTGAGGGTCAAGGACCCGAGTACATGTTCAAGTTTTCCTTTGTGACTTTTGAGTCCTGAAGGTGGTTCCAGGCAGTTACCACAGATGGGGTGGTGGTCATAGAAGCAATAGGAAAAAAAAAAAGTTTTCCATGCTAATATGAATAGTAGTTAAAGGATAAATTAAACTTGAGAACATTTTTTTAAAATGTGTTTTTAAAAAATATGTGATATTTTTTGTTACGTGTGGTTTAGGAGAGATTCTGAACCTTCCAATTTTCTTATAGGCCTTCGGTCTATGCCTTCTATTCTGAACAACCTGATTTCTCTGGACACAAATATGGCCCTTTCGGCCCTGAGGTTAGTGGTTTAGCATCTGCCTGAGAAGAACGTTTGGCCCTGGGCTACTTGACCTACTCACCTTATTTCAGGATTTGTATAAAGTCTGGACGGATGTTTGTATCTACAAAGTTTATGCAAAGTCAGATAACTACAGGACTAAAAATATTTTTTTGAAAATCTTAAAACTACCCGTTTCTCTTATAGGAGCTTCATTTCAGATTGCTTTGATATTTAAATAATAATATATCCTGAACTGGATGTTAACAGGAAATGGGGTATATTCTAGTCTTGTGGGCGTCAGTTGGGGTGAACAATCAGGAAGGGTTGGCATTTGCCTTCAATGGGATAGGCATGGAAAAAAATCTTGAGATGAAACCTACAATACAAAACATTGTAAATGAATTTCAGCACCCTTAAATGATTAGGCAATTTAGAGAGGGTAGATCAGCTCAGCGGCTCCAATAACCTTAGCAGATATAATCCAGTCAACCTGGCATAAGTTATGGTAATGGACCCTTTTGAATTTAATACATTTTGGCAGAGGTATATATACTGTGAAATTGTCACCACACTCAAGATATGAACATATGCATCATCCCCCAAAGTAACGTAAATTCTTGAGAGAAATATACCACTGAATGAATCTGCTTATTCAGAGCAGGGTGAGTTTTTAAAAATTTTTTTTTGAGATGGAGTATTGCTCTACCACCTAGGCTGGAGTGCAGTGGTGCGATCTTGACTCACTGCAACCTCTGCCTCCCAGGTTCAAGTGATTCTCCTGTCTCAGCCTCTCAAGTAACTGGGATTACAGGCGTGCACCACCATACCCGGCTAATTTTTGTATTTTCAGTAGAGCCAGGTTTTTGCCATGTAGGCCAGGCTGGTCTCGAACTCCTGACCTCAGGTGATCCACCTGCCTTGACCTCCCATAATAATATATAATAATAATGCTTGGCCTCATTATAAGCATGAGCCACCACAGCCAGCCGAGGGTGACATATTTTTATCAAAGACTCAGCCATCATCGTGGAAGGCAATCTGTAAGGTAGTATCCAGTATAATTTCAAATTCAGAAGGTGGGAAAGGAATGGCTGGAAACATTCCCATATTTCAGCATAGATAGTAAAAAATATGATGGAGTTTGCAAATCTAAACTTTTACGTATTTTTAAATATTTAAGTAGCCTAGTAACCCATAGCATACTGCTGACTATAATTACGTTCATTGTTTTCAGATGAATTAGAGATACAGGTAAACATATCTTGCTTTAAGTATTTTTGACAAATTGCAGCATGTAACCAAGGAGTCATAAGTGTTTCTGAATGCTTTGACATCAATACAGAGGTGATTTATTTAAGCACTAGTAACTAATAGCTACGTAAAACCATTCTTAGTTTGTCTTAAATCATTAAACTTATATAAGTCAGATGCTCTTTTTCTGTCCCTTTGAAGTTTAACCCGTCTTGTATGATTGTGAAACACAAATGATATAAAATGAGATAAACATCTGCATGCATGATGCCGGTAAGGAACACCGAAGGAAGAATGACTCTTTTATCTTTAGGATGACTTTCTTGGAGATTCACCTAAAGGGAACAAAAGGAACCACATTTTATCAAAATGTTCACAAAACAAAACAAAACACCTAAGCAGTTCCATGTTCCCTACTTAAAAGTTTGACATCTTGGGTAATAATATCCCCTCAAACAACCTGTGGGGTAAGCAAAACAGGGATTGTTATAGCCATTCTTTTAAAAGTAGGACTCTGGTACTTTCGCTTGACTGCTAAGTAGAGAATTTGAAGACAGCACCACAGAACTTTTGACTCCCAGACCACAATCCCTTCCAGGGAACCATTTAACCCTCCTTCAGTCCAGGAGATAAGCAAAGTGGTCAGTTAATAACTATGTTCAAATTATACAGAACATTTTATTTATGGCAAAAGTTGGCTTTTAATAATACAGGTGAGGTATAACTCAAACCTTAAAAGTTATATGGCTTGATGATAAATGTTCTTAATCAATAAGCATCTTTAGGTTTCTAATACGTGTAGTTCAGTTACAATTACAGGCATGAAAGTATATGTGTGTGTGAATTAAGAAACAAACACTTTTTTTGAAAGTACTGAGTAGGAATAAATGAAGCAGGATACAGGATGCTTTAATTTCCTATAATAATTTTTCTATGCCCAGGGTTGCTCATAAATATATAAACAGAGATTTTTCCTACAGTACCTTTGAATTAAGAGTTGAAAGTATTCATGTTATGTTTTTTTTCAGTATTACTACTTCTTGCAGCTAGGGTATTTTCATATGTCTACTGGGTAAACTCATCCATCCCTCATTCCAATTGGGTACCTTGGAGTGTATCTTCAGTAATGGTAATCTGATAACGTGGTCATTTTCTTCTCGTAAAGGAAAGGATATTTTCAGATTTCAATTATTTCTCATCTGGTTCTAGGAATCTTATTTTAACTGAAAGAAAAACAAAATTGTTCACACTTTTAAAACATGAAACCAAAACAAGTCAGCAAAAGTTCTCTTCTATTGTAAGCTAATTGATTTATATACCTGTGTATCCTATATGCCTACCTATATATCATTATTTACACTTATTATACATGAAAAGATCATAACATACTGGTTGAAAGATTATTTTAAAATCAGTAACATATCTTTTACATGTAAGAAAATAACATATTTGAAATTTCATTGAAATGATTTTCACTAGCAAAATGCTATATGCTACAATAAGATGAATTCAGTTGAAATTTGTGCTTTATTTGCTAAATATTTGAGTACACATTTTTTCAGGATGATTCTCAAAAGCTATTAAATGAGATGACCAAACATTGAGCTAATAGCTTCAAGAAATGGTGTATTGCTCCTGGTTTCAGAGTGTAATGGTGAATGTTAAAAAATATGCTTGCTTTTGATTATTGGCGCAATCTTTTTCTTTTTGACCTTCTATGCTTTTTCTGTGACCCTTTGTTCGGCTGCTCTTCCGGGCCTAGAGTCAGAGCTTTGGCTGGCTAGTCTCTACCTTCAGATGGCAAAGTATCCTGAAATGCAGGGAAATTTGCACCTGTACCTCCCATCCTCTTAATAACCTCAGGCTAAAATTTCTAAATTCAGGCTAAAGTATGGCTGGTCAGTGAAAACTTAGCTGTCATCTACCTCTAACATTTGAAGAAGGAAATACATGCAATATAATCACTGGATGAAAACCCAGTTTGACTAAACCCTACTCTTCTGCTCCTCTAACCTGCTGCAATCGGAAGGGCTCACCTTTGGAGTCTCTGGAATGTTGAGGTCTCTTGCAAATGGCATAGAGTTTGATGGGCCGACTTGAACGCTAGCAGAATGTATTCAGTGACCATGAAATGGAAAATCCTCTTTTACTTTTACTGCTTTTCTTATGGAGATTTGCCTAAAACTAGGAGCATTAAAAAACAAACAAACAAAACCAAAGTCTTTGGGGCTGTCTTTTGATCGCTCTAGCGGAGAGAGAGGATGAGACAGAAACAGAAGTGCCTTTGCCGTGGCTTGCCCTGGAAACAGTGAAATCGCATGGCAGATGTTCCCCTTCTTGGATACACTAACATTGTTCCTCCTCCTGCCCCTTCCTGCATCTGAATGGCTCTCAAGACAGTCCTCCCGAGAGAAGTCAGTGAGGTAGACAGCAAGGCTTGCTGCTTTAATTCACCTTTGCACCATCAGCAAATCAGGGGCCTGTTTTTCCTCCAGCATTTGGAAATCCCAAAAGGTTATCTTCAGTTTATGTGTCGACTTTACTGCTCTCTGGATTTTCAAAACAAAATCCATAGCATGCAACTCCCCTTAAAAGCAGGTTTCTGATAGCAAGAGCATAAGTAGACTCTTTCTTGGTCTGTATATACCAAGACGAAAAAGAGATGACTTTTTGATGACTTTTTAGATTTTACCTAATTTTAAAAGAGACTTTAACTTAGAATTCCTCTGTACTAAAAACCTCAGTTGTCAGTGAGTTCTCTCCTGCTGCAAATCCTGATTTGTGGGAGTACATTTATGATTAAGGAGGATTGCTTATTATTTATATTTCATTCCATCCTTGGTTTTAAAATTTTTCACTGGATCCTTGCCAATGAAGGTGACAGTTGCTTTGACATACTTGCTGGCGTGAACAGAAAGACACCTGTCAGATTCTGAATTGGAAACACCTACATGAACCTCATTGTCATCTTGAAATGACCAAGTGGCTAGTATTTGGCCTACTTTTAAGTTAGTTCTTTATAAATGGAGAGCTTTTCATAACCCAAAACTAGTCTCTCCCTAATGCAGGAGTTATGGAATACAGAGCTTGTCTAATGTCACCTTCACATACATCCACAAATAACAGCCAAAAGAAACCCACATGACTAGATTTTCTTGAATTGGATTCTTGTTCTCAGCGAAGAAGCTGTGACAGCAGCATCAACATCAATTTAGGAGGCTTCTCTCCATGGAGTTCCTCTAAGCATCCATCCCTCATTCCAATTTTTTCTCACTTAAGGAGACTTAGTTATTCTAACTGAGACTCTGCTGATCCCAGATGGGAAAGTGTAAGCTTTATATCTGACTCAGAGGGACAGACGACTTCTGAGTCCAGCCATCTCTATCCGCCAGTACAGGAGAGTAGTTATGGCTCACCTTTTACTCCGGCTAAGAGACCTAAGAGGAAAGTTGCCCCTAAGAGGAGACAGGAAAGACCAGTTGCTCCTCCAAAGAAAAGAAGAAGAAAAATACATAGGATGGATCCTTATGCTGCGGAAACTCGTCAGGACAAAGTAAGTTTATCTATTGTTCCAAAGCTTTGTGGCGGGCAGGTCTGAGTTGAAGGTTGCCTTCAGTGCCTTGGTTGGAAAATCGGCTGAACAAGTTTTAGAAAACTCTGGTGCGTTGACCTTGGCTTTGAGTCCAGAAGAATGTGGTACTTCAGAGGTTAACAGTGATGTGAAGACTGCCTGAACTCAACATGACAGAAAAAAAGAAGTCTTATCCTTTTTTTTTAAGAGTTAGTTGCCCTAAAACTAGTATTAACATTTAGGCTGGAGTGACTATTAAGATTGGTTTTGTTTGTGCTTATTCACAGAATCAGTCACATGGTTTGTGGCCCTGGTTCTTGAGAACAACCCTACAAGGTAAAAGGGAGTATTCTCAAAGACAATGTGGATTAGAACTCAATAGGAAGTTGGCTTAGATTAGGGGTCTGCACCTTCAGAGATCAGAAAAGATGTAGGTTGTAGAGAAGGAAATAGCTAAGACAGAAAGAAAGAGAAAATAGTGGGCGGATAGACTTTTATGTAATTTCCAAAAGTAATGTCTACTCTTCCCAGTATGTTCAGAAGAGCCTATCGGTTGTTGCTTTTACTAAAACCTTTGAGTACTTCTGAGGCTGTATCTTATTTGTGATCCTCTGAAATGATCCCTAAGAAGTAGGTTCTGGATTTTACCTGAGTCATTCTGCTGAGTAAAGGAAAATAAGTCACTGCCAAAGATCAAAACATGTTGTGCATTTGGTATTTCTTTATCTAGACAGAGATCTTCGAGGAGAGCATGATTTTCTTGGAAGCAAATACCACTTTGTTCCACACCTATTAGTCCCTTCTGATTATATTACATATCTCTTTCTGAAACTTTCAACTGTGACTTCCTCCTTGGGATAGGACTTGAAATACTGCCTCCTGTCATGAAGAATAAAACAAAAGTTTACACCTGATTTCCCTAATGAAATAATAGGAGGAAAGGTCTTGATTCATCTGAGAAGATGCTAGTGGAAGATGATATTATGTGTCTGAGTAAAAATGATATTCACATCCCTTCTGTTCTTATCTTAATCATCTTGGGTATATGTATGTGATTGTGAGCTAAGCTATAAAATTTCATCTAAATATACTTCCTGTATCTTTCTATTTTTGTCTGATGAAATGTTTCTTAAAAATCTTTCCATTGCACAGCTAAACATGAAAGGGGGACGGAGAGCCTCTAGTATGTGAGAACATTCATGCTGTTAGAAACTTCCATATGAAGTAAGAAAATGAGAGATGGATAATGTTTCTTAGGCTTTGGAAATGGTCTTCAGGAAAGAATTGGGTTTTCATATTTTGTTTAAAAGAAGAAACCTTCTAGAACAAACTCATGGTTCACTTCTGTTTAAGTTAGGACTCTTACAGATTCTTGTTTCACTCAAAATCAGCTTTAAAAGAACTAAAGTGAGAAGTAGTAACTTATTTCCTAGAGTAGGTTCTTCTGTTAAGAATCTATTGCTTTCAGATGCCAATAGTTAAATTACTTAGAACAAGATGGATTTCATTGTATTAGTGATATTCTAATTTATTATCCAGTGGAAGGTTATGATTTTAACCTCAGGACAGCTTTGCATTCACTTAGTGTCTATCTTCTTGCCATGGTTCAAAATCTAATGTGATTTCACTTAGGGAACTGTCCATCTGACTTTCTGTCATCAAAACTCTTGGATTTAAAGGATACTGTCACATTTTAGAAAGTCGATTTTATCTCTTACAGAATTTTCATTAACAATATTTTTGACATTTTTATATCAAAGAATCTTCAAAGGGATTGGATGAGGAGAGGTTTTAATTCTCTCAAAAGAATACAAATATAATGTGCTTAGACCAGATTTCCATTAAGAATGGCAGGTAAATCTCCCCAGACAAAGCTCTGCCTCTGGGCCGGAAGTTTTCTTTCCAAAATGTTCTAGGGGTAGAAGATCTATGAGAGACTGAAAGGGAAAGAAAGAAAACCCTGTGGGGACTAACTTGCTTCTTTTTCCCAGATGACAAATCCTCTGAGGGAAATTGACAAAATTGTGGGGCAATTAATGGATGGACTGAAACAACTAAAACTGCATCGGTGTGTCAATGTCATCTTTGTAGGAGACCATGGTAAAGCTTTGTTTTTTCTTTGCTAATAGGATAGATGGATAATGTTTCTGATCATATTGAGGAAAATAATCCTTGCCCTTAGAAGCCAAGATTCCATTCTTAACCTCCTTTCCCCTTTCTTTAAGATGGGGATAGAAATCAGGTCATGATTCAAAAGTATGAGATGACCTGAGAGATCCCTGGGTTCATTTTGATCAAAAGCTGGGACTTCTTATATATTTCTGTTATTTGCAGGAAAGACCTTTCTACAAAAATCTGTCTCTTATTAAAGCGATACAGACAGTTTCCTTGTGATATTAATAGCTTCTTCTGTGAATGTGACATATCAAGTGATAATCCCCATCCCTGCCAGCCACATCTCCAAAAGGAGCCCATGGAGTTTATATGGTTAAAAAATATATCCAAATATGATAAAGAAACAGAGATATAGGATTCTTGTCAGAGAAGTGGCATGTAAGTCAAATGATTTCCCTGAATCCACCGAGGGAAGTCAAGGTCCAAACCAGAAGGCCCTGCTGTGATTCAGATGACTGATAAAGAGAGGAAGAAGCATTATAGGAAGTAGTTCTTCTAAATCACTTTATAAAGTAGAAAAATTTATGACCAATTCTTTGAGGAGATCAAGAGCATCATAAACATTATGTGACTATAGAGCTGGGCGGGGTGTGGGGACTCAGAGACATGCAGACTCAGTTCTAGAGAGTGTCTCCTGTATTCCGGAACTATTAGATTGAAACAATAACGTTGGAATTTGGGGCTGCTCCTTTCTAGTGGAGTTTGGAAGATGAAAATTGGCTGACTCTTTGGCAGTTCTGTTAAGAATGGCAGGCAAATCTTCCTAGCTCTGGTCCTGAAGGTCTTTCTAGAATGTCCTAGAAGATCTGTGAGAAATTAGAAAAAAAAAAAAAAAGCTAAAGGGATTAACTTTCTCCTCTTGAGTGGGCTAGATGTAACCCTTTGCAAAGTCACACTCCATGCATTTGGCTTGGTGGAGAGCTACACACAGGTCAGAGAAGTTGGAGCATGCATCAAAGCTGATCCAATTTAAGTTGCCCAGAGGTGTCAAGAGCATTTGCTCACATGCTGGAGCCAGACGTCTTAGTAGAAGGGTCCCAATGAGTCATGTGCTGAGGCATCATAAAGGTCATGGGTAGGTTAAAACCTTGGCTTATCAGTGTGCAGGCTTCCAAGATGAGTAGATCCATTTGGTTTGGGACAACTACAGCACTTCTTTTTTTTTTTTTTTTTTTTTTTTTTTTTTGAGATGGAGTTTCACTCTCATCGCCCAAGGTAGAGTGCAATGGTACCATCTCGACTCACTGCAACCTCCACCTCCCGGGTTCAAGTGATTCTCCTGCCTCAGCCTCCTGAGTAGATGGTATTACAGGCACCTGCCACCAGGCCCAGCTAATTTTTGTATTTTTAGTAGAGATGGGGTTTTACCATGTTAGCCAGGCTGGTCTCGAACTCCTGGCCTCAGGTGATCTGCCCACCTTGGCCTCCCAAAGTGTACAGCACCTGTTTCTTAAAAGGTGTTATGGTTCAGTGTTTTAGCGCATGGTCTTTGGAGTCAGAATGAATTTTAGTGGAGTTCAAATTGCATTGTGTCACTTAACATCTACATGACACTGTACACCTTTTGTGGCCTCTCCAAGTCTCAGTTTCCTCATCTGTCAGGCGAGAACATTAACACCCCTCCACAAAGTTAGTCTGCAGAGTGAAGGCTGATGATGCTTAAGGAGCACTTAGCACAGGGCCTGATGGACTTCAAAAGTAAGAGAGATTGTTCACATTTGGGGTGGCATAAGGGACTGCCTAGAAATAAAGCAAATGGGAGAGGCTTTCAGCCCTCTATTAATATGTATTTGGGGACTTTCCCTTCCTGGGCGAACATTGTACTAAAACATAGCAGCTCTTCGTTGCTCTATTTTTCTTCCTAAGGGTTTAACCGTTAAAGTGCAAGATATATAATCTTTATGTTATGTGTTTTTTCTTGCTTTTCATTCCAATTCGTATTAAACAAGGGAAGGTTCTGGATCTGGGATCCCAGGAGGTGATTATTTGAATTTTACCAGATCTGGGGTACTCTGGGTTGTATTTCCTTATTTTAAAACCTCAGGGCATCCTTTATAGGATATGAATATATGAGTATTCTCCAACAGGATTATTTTCCCTGTTAGAGAATATTCATATGTTGAATTGTACTGAGCAATATATTAAAATGTTCCAGGTCATCTCATACATCTCAGTAAGGTCTCTGGTAGCCTCCACAGTCTATGATGCTAAGATTTGAGTTTACAACAATGTTTTAAATAAAAGCATTTTGATAAAGGAATTTTCCTTGATGGGGACACGCAACAAATCTTGGGGTGGAGGAGAAATATTTGTTGTTTTAAAAAATTCCCTACCTAGAACCTTCTTGTGCTTTAGTTGCTAGCTTTCAGTTCTGACTAATTACATTGTTTACAACTTGTTTTCAATGTTATTTTGTTTTTCAGTTTGGGTGGTCATTGGAACTGACATTTTTCTCTCTCATCTCTTGTTGCCAGTATTGTTTTGTCAGTAACATCCAAGGCCACCAGTGGAGACAGTGAGGACTGGTGATTATGTACTCAAGACAGGAGATATATTAGAGAGTTGGAAAATGCCATTTTGTAAGAGACACAGAACTGTATATTCCATTTATACCTCCCCCAACTGGAAAGAGTTTGAAGCAATCTAGGGTGTTTTTTTTTTGTTGTTGTTTTGTTTTTTACAGAATAGATCTTTTTCATACTCTGTAAATAGTTGTGTTTATTGTTGTTGTTGTTTAAATCATGGTGACTTCCTTTGTCTTGCTGTTCTGGCTGAATGACTTAAAATGTAATTGAGGTAATGCATTTTCACCCTTCTGTGCTTGCAAAATGACATGGCTAAGTAAAAGTCTAGAGAAAAGATTATACAGAGAAGCCTTAAAACATTTAAAGTCAAATACAAAAATCTCAAAAGTCAGGGCTCTTCCCACTAAGTTATTGAAAACTAACTGAAGAGATGCCTGATGTTATCTTTAGTGTCTATGTTAAGATTTTCATTTCAATATTGCCTGAAAATACTCTTTTTTTCTCCCTCCCCATAGGAATGGAAGATGTCACGTGTGATAGAACTGAGTTCTTGAGTAATTACTTAACTAATGTGGATGATATTACTTTAGTGCCTGGAACTCTGGGAAGAATTCGACCCAAATTTAGCAATAATGCTAAATGTAAGTTGATTCTTAAAACATTAAGTGGTTAGAGTGGTAATACAATGGAATAGGTAAGGGCTTGTTTTCTAAAGCTGAAATACTTAGGTAAAAATTCTGGCTCTGCTACCACTTAGCTGAGTGACCTTGAATAAGTCATTTAAACTCTAAGCCTCAGTTTTTTCTTCTGAAAAATGGGAATGATAAATGCTGCAGCTATCTGTAGAAATTAATCTATGCATATTGCTTAGAGTGGTTCCTGGCACATAGTAGCATTATATAAATATTTGCTCTTATTCTTATCATGTGGAAATTGCACTTAGTTTGAAGCATGTTCATGACCGCAAACTTCTGTTTATAAGGTAAGAATTTTTTCAATAAGAAGTTCAGGCTGGTCCTTTATAGCCAAAACTGGAGGATCTGTGTAGGGGTTGGAAGAACCACATTTGGACTGTTAGGGTTCCTAGGAGCCTTGTGGAACAGAGCCCATTCTCTTTGTAAAAATGACCGGTAGAACCTAGTAGGAAAAAATATTAAGCCCTTGGGATGTGGCAGGTGAAAGATTAGAAATAAAAATGAACAGGAATAATCTTGTCACTTATGTTTTACGTGTTCCGGTTATGATCTATCACTGATACAAACTTAATTTGTGGACTAAGATTTTTAGGTGCTGTCTACCCAGCTTTTGAGAAGTCCATAGTTTTCTTGGGGCTTTGTCACACTTTGAAAAAAAAATTCTTTAAGGTTTTTAGCCTTGGGATTAAGAAACCATTGACACCAACCTTACAGCTTTGGAAAATTAAGTTTTTCCCTAACTATGTTCCTGAGTCAACACAAATGGAACTGTTCCAAGGTCAGCTCCAGGCAATGTTGTGAAATAAACAAAATGTGGGTGTTTCTGCCCTCTCTTCTCCATGACCTTTCCTGCTCCTGTGTTCTCCCTTTTCTGCCCTCACTTAGACAGGACACAGTCACTATGGCGCCCCTTGATTTTAGTATTTGCACTTTAGGGCTATGCAAAAAAGATTTTCTCTATTTTTAACAGTATTTCTGACATTAGTACATGTAATAGGGAGGTTGGTTTGGAGGGGAAAAAAAAAAACTTCCCATGGCCCATGAAATCATACCTATGAATGATGAAAAGCTTTGAACCTTACAAGAACACTTTCCAATGTGGTTTCATGTTGTGGGAGACAGTAGCATGGGGTGGTGACAGGCACAGATGTCTGGGTTCATATCTCAGCTCTGCTCGGTACTCACCATGTGAGCGCCCTGTACCTCTGCTTCCTCATCTGCAATGTAAGGATTGTTAGGAAGATTAAATAAGAGATTGTGTTTACATAATTTAGATCAGTGCTTAGCACATAGTCAAAGCTATATAAAGGTTGGATATGATGATGGTGTCTTAGTCATACCACTATTTCTGAGACTCTGCTGATCTCAGATGGGAAAGTGTAAGCTTTACACACACACACACACACACACACACACATTTAATCATTTTAATAGCATTGTGTGATAAGTATCACTATCCCTTTCATAGACAGTAGAAATCAAGGCTCAGAGAGGGGTGAAGGTACTAGCTTCAAGGATGATGGTTAGTAAGTTTCAGGTCTGAGATTTGAAGCCAGAATAGCTGAACCACTGCCCTTTGTTCACACAAAATGAAGACTGTTAGCCTGAAAAGAATGAGTTCTTCAGAACTGAAGGATTGATGTCCCCAGCATGGACTCCGGCATTGGATATTTCCTAGTAATTCTCTGGGACTTATCTGAGTGCATGCTATTTACTTTTCTTCATTATCAAAGACCATGAACTTACTCTATTTCGTCCCGTTGAGGAATATGATTTATGAGGCCTGGCTTGCTCAGTCAGATTGGTTGAGTGCCAGAGTGCCAACTCCTCCTCCTTCTGAAAACCCATTGGCTTAGTGAGAATTTGAACAGCATTTACCTCCCAGGGCTACTGTGAATGACCAGAGAGAAAGTGCCTGCAAAGCTCTCTCTTTTTTTTTTTTTTTTGAGATGGAGTTTTGCTGAGTTGCCCAGGCTAGAGTGCAGTGGCTCCATCTTGGTTCACTGCAACCTCTGCCTCCCTGGTTCAAGCAATTCTCCTGCCTCAGCTTCCCAAGTAGCTGGGACTACAGGCGCCTGCCACCACGCCTGGCTAATTTTTTTGTATTTTTAGTAGAGATGGAATTTCACTGTGTTAGCCAGGATGGTCTCGATCTCCTGACCTTGTGATCCGCCCACCTCAGCCTCTCAAAGTGCTGGGATTACAGGCGTGAGCCACTGTGTCCAGCTACCTGCAAAGCTCTTATAGAAAGACAGGCACAAAGTATGAAATCTATTTGGGCTATTTTTATTTCATTATTACTTATTTGCTTTCCAGTAAGAGATGCAATTAAGGCCAATGGAATACACATTTTTAGTTTTGGTTTTCAAGCTTTAGAACTAGGATTCTGAAAATACTCTTTGGAGTCTGTATATGTATACCCCAAGGCAAGTTTATTCATGCAATTTTGATGAATATGAACAAACATTTATTAACAAATGTGTATTGAGTGTCTACTCTGCACAGGCCCAGGGATGCAGCAGCACGTGATACAGATAAGGCCCGTTCCACTGGTATTTGGATGCCAGGGAGGGCTGCCTCGTGATAGTTGCTATCTCTTCTGAACACAACTTTCGTTTTCTGCTGATTCTGTAATAACATACTGAAGCAAACTTCCTGAAAACAAAACAAAATCCAAGCAACCTACAATCTCCTCTTTCTCCCTACATTCCGCCCAAAAGGGGAGCTTCAGATAATATAATCCTGTCCACAGTTTATGCACAGCCATCATTTACATAGTTTTGCTTTCAGCTAGTTCCGAGTATTGACTAAAATCTTTTACTTGATGCTATTGAAAACAAAGGAGGTACATGCACGTGTGTGTCTATGACTGGAGAGGTGCGGCTACCTATGTAATTACGCCTGGGATATAACTAGGGAAACAAAACTCTCTTTTAAAAAATAGCTCAATGGATTAGAAGTTTATTCTTTTTTTTTTTTTTTTTTTTTTTTTTTTTTTTTGAGGCGGAGTCTTCACTCTGTCGCCCAGGCTGGAGTGCAGTGGCACCATCTCGGCTCACTGCAAGCTCCGCTCCCGGGTTCGTGCCATTCTCCTGCCTCAGCCTCCCGAGTAGCTGGGACTACAGGCGCCCGCCACCGTGCCCGGCTAATTTTTTTGTATTTTAGTAGAGACGGGGTTTCACCGTGTTAGCCAGGATGGTCTCGATCTCCTGACCTCGTGATCCGCCCGCCTCGGCCTCCCAAAGTGCAGGGATTACAGGCGTGAGCCACCGGCGCCCGGCCAGAAGTTTATTCTTAAAGTGAGTGAAGACTTGTTTCAAAAATCTGCAGATAAATAAGTTACATTAAAAGCCCCAAATGCCCAGTTTAGTTCCTGAGGTCAAACTGCAAATAAACTATGTCTTGAGGGGAACCATTAAGGGGAACTTAAAATAAGAAGCAATTTACCTAGCAGTATCCTGGTGCTATGGAAGGAGGAATTCCCTCCAGAAGAGCAGAACTGGACCTAGGAGGGCAGTTTACTGTAGGATTTGTTCCACTTGCTTAGCTGCATTTCAATAACTGAAATGTTGAATACCCACACACAATTATTTATCTTTCAAACAAAACACTAAAGTGTTAGTCTTCTGTGGGATGGAAGGAGAAAGAACTGAGTATCTTGCTGCATAAACGATTTCTCTTGGTAAAGATTGTTATTTCTTCTGAAATCTTTCTCCTCTCTTTGAACAGATGACCCCAAAGCCATTATTGCCAATCTCACGGTAAGTGTTGCCAGTTGTCCCGCCTCTGCCCTCCCCAGGCCTGTGCCCCTGGAGCAGCCTCCCTCCTGTGTGTGACTCCCCCCGGCGGGGGGCAGGAGGAACACTTTCCTCACTGCCCTGCCATCATGTATATTTGTTTCCTTAAGAGCTTTCAAAACTCCTGGCCTGTGGTCAGCTGCAGGCTCCCTAATGGTCTTGGCAATGATACAAACGGAGACTATCTGATCCTTCCATTGGAACTGAAAAGTATTCATTCATGATTAAACAAATCTTTACTTTCTCTGAACCAGAACTGCCCACCCACTCTGCTCCATTGTTCCCGGATGCTGGGTAGCGACCTTAATAGCTCAAGAGCATCTAATCAGATAAGCCTAAACCTATGTGCTCCTCGCCTCCCACTGACACCCCACCCTCAACCACTTGACTTGAAGGAGTTGGGAAAGGCCTAGGAGTGTGAATTGCTCTTAGCGATGGTCTAACAAGCCAGGAATGCATCTTAAAATTCCTAACTCTCCTCGGATAGCCTGTCATATCATCTCCAAGATTAATCTCTTTCGAATCTATTTGTTTTCAGCGTACATTATTTGATAGAAACAAATTTCATTTATTCACTAACTAACCTTTAGTTAGGCTTAAAATCTCCTTCAGCTTTCTAGAGAAAGAATTTGTGAGAATTTTTCCAAAAGACATTCCATCTAAAGTCTGATTTCCATTTCTATTTCAGTGTAAAAAACCGGATCAGCACTTTAAGCCTTACTTGAAACAGCACCTTCCCAAACGTTTGCACTACGCCAACAACAGAAGAATTGAGGATATCCATTTATTGGTGGAGCGCAGATGGCATGTTGCAAGGTATCTGGTATATGGGCTATTTCTGTTTCTCATTTCCACAACCACCCTTTTGGCAACTGGAAATATTTTATCATCCTTAGTCATCGCCAAAAGAAATATCAGTTGGAAATCTCACTGTTTCCAAAGATTTTGTGGGCTACGTAAACCATCAGTGATGAGACAACATATCTCTATGTTCTGGGTCTCAGCGTCGTGGTGTCTCTTTGTAGTCTGTCAATGCATCTGTGTGTGTGTGTGTGTGTGTGTGTGTGTGTGTGTGTGTGTGTGTGTCTCTTTCTTTCTTTGAATTTACATTCTAACCTCTATTCTTACTACTTGGGTAAGTCAAAAGTATAAATGGGACCTTGCCCTAGTATATTGGGCTGATTTGATCTCAGTTGTTGAAACTTTGCTTGTAGCAATATTTATAGAGGACTTCAGAAAATGTTAACGTTAAAAACTCTGTTATTGTGGGCACTTTTTACATTGCTTTAAATATTCCCGATGTTTGCCTTCTATTGAACTACAAGAGACTCTCCAATGTTGAAGAGAAGGTTCCTTGCTTTTGAATGTGGTCTAGGACATGTCTGGAGGCTCTAACAACTTGCAATGAGTTAATTATTAAGGATTTATCCATTTTCACAGAGACCTGGAAGTAGCTGTTTCCCACTCACTCTTACTCCAGCTTTCTGCTTAAGAAAAGTGCTGTGAATTTGTCTATCTCAATAATTGAACAACTGCCACATGCACTCCAGCTAGGTACTAGTTTGCAAGAGAGAGAAGATAACAAGAAAATATTTAGAAACTCTAAGTTCTAAGAAGAACTTAGAACTCTAGAAACTTGTATCAGTATGGGACGCTTAGAGAGACACACGGGACAGATATATAAATATCATGCTGTAATTTTCTGGGGTGTACTTAGAGTTAAATATGTGGGATTATGAAGAAAGATGTATGAAGAACAGGAATTATTGGAGTCTTTTAAAACACTTGTGGGAAATCCTCATGGAGAATTTACAGGGCTGTGACTGAAATTAATTGGCTAAGTATGTGCTCCCGAAGAATTAATCGGCTGAGTATGTGCTCCCTTTTATGTGTGGAGCAGCTTGGAGGGGGTCACACTGGTGCAGGTAGTAGGTTCAAATGGCAAAAACATGGGAGCTGAGTAGAAGTTAAGTGAAAGATGATGACAGTTGGGCAAATTAGTGTAGCCCAAAAGCAGGCCTGTTGGTTAACAATACATCTTTTAAATTGAACTCTTCTTGCATTGTTGAGGTATTATATGCGTATGTCTTATTATCCCAAGCCCTTATTATTCCAAGGTGGGAGACCCATGTGTTAGATTTTTTGTTTTCCCAAAGCACTTTCAGTGCTATGCACACATAGGTACTTAGGAAATGTTTGTATCAAATAAACATGAAAGTTATTTTGGAAAAGGGTCACATGACACTTTTGCAAAAGGTGTCTTCTGTCACAAAAGGAAAGATCAGATGGTCTTGATGTCTAGAGTATTTCTGTTTTCTGTTTCTAAATGAAGATGTTGTCTAGGTGAGGCCATGCTTTTGTCAGATATGTCACGATTACCGTTAAGTTGGCTGCTTAGTTGTACTCTAGTTGTATTGTATATTGATAAAGTTGCATGCAAACATTTTTATAGAATATAGATCTCCATTCATTGTTTAAACATCACATATTTATTTTATTTTAAATTTTAAATTATTATGAGCATACAATAGGTGAGACATCACATTTTGTTAAAGTGCCTACTACGTCTTGACACTGAGCCTAGGGAGGGGTACATAGAAATGAACCAGACAAACATGGTCCTAGAGTCGAGAATCTTACAGTCTTGGAGCTAGTGAAGCACCTAGACAGGCAGGGCATGACTTTTGACAAGTGCCCTACTTGGTGTCCTACTTGGTGTAAGCACGAGGTTCAAGGAAAGCATCATGACTTCTGTTCACAGGTCTCCATTTATCCTGCAATAACTGTCAAAGAAAGTCACTTGGAGAAAAGAATAGGATCCTCTTTTCATCATCACAAGAAGGATGCAATTAAAATAGAGACAAACAGACTTTCAAAAGCCCCTTCTTAGAGTTTCTTTGTACCCTGAAATTACCTTTTTATCAGAGTAATTTCATTAGAAATCCTAACTGATCATGAAATTGTTTCAATTTAGGAAACCTTTGGATGTTTATAAGAAACCATCAGGAAAATGCTTTTTCCAGGGAGACCACGGATTTGATAACAAGGTCAACAGTATGCAGGTATGATGGCACTACTGTGAATTGAAGTTGTGTTTTAGTGATTCTTTGAAAGAATAAGTAATGATGGTGTGAGTGAAGTTGTTTGGTAGTCATAAATAGAGGAAGGGTTCCTACCTAACAATACTTAACTATTTTTGTTTTTCTCTTCTTTTGGAAGACTGTTTTTGTAGGTTATGGCCCAACATTTAAGTACAAGACTAAAGTACCTCCATTTGAAAACATTGAACTTTACAATGTTATGTGTGGTAAGTCACTTATTTAATCAAAACCATTGAAACAATCTTTAGTTAGTATATGATCTTTCTCAATGTCAGAGAAAGAAATGAGGTGTCTATTTTCTGGGACCACCTCCTCTTCCCCACAAAAGGTTATAACTTGCCCATTGGTTCAAAGACAGAATATTATCCCCTTCTAAGGCTTCTTTGTCTTCCTTCAACAGTTGACTAATGGGGCGTTTTCATAGTGTTGCTGTTGGCAGCCTCTGGCTGGTCTAACATAGCATTACAGTTTGACACCACTGGTCAGAGACCTGATGAAGCAAGAGTTCTGCACAGAGCCCTCTCCACCTCCATCTCTCACATTACAGCCCAGTTAAAAATGTTGCCAGCTTGCATCCTGGCCAGCTATTTATGTGCTCTTAATTATTTTTCTTCCTTGAGCTTCTAGTTGCTGAATGAGGACAACTTTTCCTATTTAGTAAGGGAGTGCCAGTCTGGTGGTTAGAGGGGGAGTCTGCAAGTCGGGTCTCCTGGGTTCTTTTCCCATCTTGGCTGCTAGCTCTCCCCTGTCCTGCCTCTGAGCTCAAGCAAGTCACTGAATACGCACTTGGCAACCATTCATTTGCTATGAAATCAGCCTGTTCATGGCTCAGTGGCACTTCAGGGGACAGGGCCAAAGCCTCCTCATGTCCCCACACTTCTGTGGAGTCATTAGAGGGCAGACTTCTAGTTAGCTATTGATTATAAGTCTCATTTCAAAAGGTGGAATTAAACAGTCCCAGAGAAGTGCAGAAAAAAGTGATACTGACAGGGATGGTCCTTGGGTTGTAACTATCACAGATACGGGCAATAGTTAATCAAGGTCTTGTTCCTTCACTCTTTCTTTTGGGAATCTCTCTCTCTATTCATGGTCAAGCAATGAACTTGGCTATTTCAGAAAGCTGTGGCAAGATGTGCTCAGTCCAGAATGGTTCAGGAGGTAAGGAGGGGGTGCCTGCCATCTACATTGGGTTTTGTCCAATTCTGATTTGTGTTCAGAGTTTTCAGACCCCATAGAAGGTGAAGGCTTTTAAACCTTACCATATCTCATCAAAAAGATGTAAGAAGCACCTGCCTCCTTTTCTTACTTTTCATTAGATCTCCTGGGATTGAAGCCAGCTCCTAATAATGGGACCCATGGAAGTTTGAATCATCTCCTGCGTACTAATACCTTCAGGCCAACCATGCCAGAGGAAGTTACCAGACCCAGTTATCCAGGGATTATGTACCTTCAGTCTGATTTTGACCTGGGCTGCACTTGTGATGATAAGGTAGAGCCAAAGGTAGAAATAATCTTTATGTTTATTATGGAGGAGTGTGTTGGGTGGCTAACAGTACTGGTCAGTAGAACTTTCTGTGACAATGGACATGGTCTATAATTGTGCTGTCCAAAATGGTAGCTACTGGCTAGTGTGACTGAGGAACTAAATTTTTATTTTATTACTTTATAATTAAAGAGCCCTATGTGGCTTGTGGGTACCATATTGAAAAGAACAGGTATAGACCATGAAAAACAAAAAGTAGAATTCATGTTGCTAATCTGTGGAGTCACAGTTCTCAACCAAAATCTTTTTCTATTTTCTTCAACTGTGGATCACATGTCCGTTAGTCATGGTCCCAATGGGAAACAGGTGGCCCATATAGAAGAGATTTTGAAAAAGAGTTTAGGCCTGGCGCAGTGGCTCATGCCTGTAATCCCAGCACTTTGGGAGGCTGAGGCGGGAGGATCACTTGAGGTCAGGAGTTCCAGACCAGCTTGGCCAACATGGCGAAACCCTATCTCTACTAAAAATACAAAACAATTAGCCAGGCACAGTGATGCACGCCTCTGATCCCAGCTACTTGGGAGGCTGAGGCGGGAGAATCACTTGAACCCAGGAGGCAGAGGTTGCAGTGAACTGGGATCGTGTCACTGCACTCCAGCCTGGGTGACAGAGCGAGACTCTATCTCAGTAAAAAAGAAAAAAGGAAAAAAAAGAAAGAGACTTTAAAGGAATTGTTTCAGTTATATTTAATGGGTAATTTACAAGGGCTGAGCAGCAAGATGGATGGAAGTCAATGAGGAGTGGTGAAGTGCCCTGGGGTTTGCGTGGTACCCTCCAAAGCTTGAAGGGCGAGGGGAAGGAGTAAGTTTCCAGAATATGGAAAGAGAGCTGAATAGAAAGGAACTATTGTCTTTGGCCAATGAGTGCAGCTTGTGCATTGCAACCCAGCAGGGAGCACTCCCAGCAAGGGGAATACTACCCTCATCTCCCTCCCCTGTACTTCCTTTCACATGTTTCTCCTTGATAGCGCCCAACAGGGAGCCACAGGGCAAGTTTGCTCTTTGATGCCATCCCTAGAGGTCAGCCTCCCAGGACACAGAGCAGGGTGTGGGAGGGTGCAACAGGGATGTGGTAGTGGTGCAAACAGAGACTACTCCTGCATACTATGTTTGGACAGTTTCTTTTTTTCTTTTAGATGGAGTCTTGCTCTGTTGCCGAGGCTGGAGTGCAGTGGCGCGATCTCGGCTCACTGCAACATCCGCCTCCTGAGTTCAAGCGGTTCTCCTGCCTCAGCCTCCAGAGTAGCTGGGATTACAGGCACCCACCATCACTCCCAGCTAATTTTTGTAGTTTTAGTAGAGACAGGGTTTCACCATGTTGGCCAGGCTGGTCTTGAACTCCTGACCTCAGGTGATCTGCTTTCCTTGGCCTCCCAAAGTGCTGGGATTATAGGCGTGAGCCTTCATGCCCGGCAGTATATATCTATTAAATAATGTATTAAGTAATCTTTTGTATAGTTTCCTAAAATAACCTATACTATAGTTTTGCATGTTGTAAAATTTTAAAAAATATTCTTATATGTATCTTGCAAGTATTTTGTTTATCATTATGTTTTTGAGACATGTATATTAATACCTGAAGTTTTAGCTCACTTATTTTTACCACTAATACAGTGGTTAATGTTTAATTGTATAAATATACCATAAGAATTTTTTTTTCATTTTCCTACTTGAGAACATTTAGTAATTTGCACACGTTAGCTCTTACAACGATGTTACCACAGACATTACTGGAAATGTCTTCTTGTACACATAGGCTAGGATATATAGTGAAGGGTAGAGTTGCTGACTCATGATGTTCCAGAATTGCTGAGTCATTACTTTTTAGCTTTGGTGAAAAGTGATTTCATAAATTAGTTTGGGAATCACTTCAGTGTGCCTAGAGATTAATCTGAAACATTTAGGCACTCTCCTAATTAACATACATACATATGCCCAAATCATCATCAGTACCGACATGGGAAATTGGCACCATGATTATCCATAGCTTTAAGGAAAGGAAACAGAGATTGAAGAAGGTGCTTACAAACGTAGAACTGCTAGAAGTGGAGCCCAGAATGTCAGTTTGAGAGAAAAGAGTAATTCCTCAAAAGAATGTATGACATAGATGGAGTTTAGCGTTCGATTTTGAATTTAGCGGGGTGCTAAGTAGACAGCAGGGCATAGGAGAGAAAGAACATTTCTGATTTGCTTTCTTTTTTCCTTAACTGGTTTTCACACATGAAGAACAAGTTGGATGAACTCAACAAACGACTTCATACGAAAGGGTCTACAGAAGGTAAGGGGTTGATGCAAAACAATCAGATAAGGTTTTTCTAGTTTTCAAAAATCTAAGAGGCTTCTTATTTACATTATAGTGTAAGCACGATATTGTTTAAAATTAAAATTTATATTGCAAAGTGACTTTTATACCTGTCTGGCAAAGGATATTGGTTTATTCCATGTACACAGGATGCCAGCTGTGTAATAGAAAAATTCCAATAGCTTTTCTCCCCCTTCAATAGCTTTTAAGCCCTCTGAAAAATACACAAGCGGTTTGTATCTGATGGGTCCTAAGTTAAGGTGCTATGGGGCACTCCTCTAAAGGGAATGATAGTCACAATGATAAATAATAGCAGCTGGTGCCCATCCCGAAACGATCTACCTCAAGAGTCAGTGTGTATATTGTGAAAGGGAGAGATACACAGAAGGAATCAAATCAGAACTCCCTCCTCACATGAAAGATCATCTTGAGCCCTAACTCTTACTTTATGTACAGTGATAAGAAGCACATATTAGTGAACTTTTGCAAGCTTGTGATATGACCAAAAAAAAAAAACCCCAGTGACTTGTACTAAAATGGTTTCTTGCTCCCATTCTACATTTTAGTATGCTGGCTGTAGGCCAAGGGCAGCTTTGCCCCATGTGTGTTCTTTATTCTGGAACCCAGGCTGAAGGAGTTGCCTGCATCAAAGACATGTCCTGCTCTTGGCAGAGGGAAAAGAGTGGCAGAACTGTGCACTGGGTCTCAGTGCTTCTGCTCTTATGAGGTATATGTCACTCCATTCACAGTTCGCTGGCCAAAGCTGAGCACATGAAACCAATGGTGTAGAGAAGTGTATTTTTTCCATGGGGACTCTATCCTGCAAGTCATATGGCAATGGGTGGAGGCAGTAAATAATGAGGAATAAGAACACAATCTACCATGCAGTCTCTTTTTATCTGATTGTGAAGTTTCACAAAATTGGAGGAAAATAGAAGGGGAGCGGAAGCCTCCTATACATGTTACTAGAGTAGATGGGACAGCATGTTGAAACAGCCAGGAAATGACTAAAAGTGTATGTAAAATGCAGAAAGAACTCAAGCATAGCAGCCACAAGTCATGCAGCAAAGATGCACATGGTCAAATTCTCCTGAGAGCATCGCTTGAGTTATTAGCTTACATATGGTTCTGTTTATCATATATGATCTTTCCAATCTGATTAAGTAGAGTTGAGGAAACCAGTAGAAGATTTGATTTACTTATTTTTCCTCTTTTAAAGATCTTCATCTGCCTCCTTCTTCCTTTTCTGTATCTCCATCCCACTTCTCCCTTTGATCACAGAACACACAGACTCTGGCATAGAACTGAATGAACCTCACTTTGAAGATAGGCCATTGTTGGTGGAAGGCACACAAATCCTTCACAAACTCTACAAGTGATTTGCAATGTTTGACACCTAACCTCTAGTGGACTAGAGTGTCATTATAATTAGAACAATTAGAACATTGCTAGAATCGAAAGATGGGGAGTCTCATGATTCAAGTTTTTCAGATATTTAGTTGCCGAGGCAGAGAAATACTACTCAGATGTTTCTCTTCTAAAAGTCTGTAATGAAATTAATTATGGTAACTTCTATTGGACTCCCATGATTTTGCTGATTCAAAGTCTGACTGTTCATGGTACTAAAGCATTTCTGTCTGAGAAAAACATTCCTGCATTTAATTTGTTGGTGGGTGGCAGTGTCCTCATGTGACAAAACCAGTCTCACAATTCAGTATAAACAATGACTGCAGCTGGGCACAGTGGCTCACGCCTGTAATCGCAGCACTCTGGGAGGCTGAGGCAGGCAGATTACCCGAGGTCAGGAGTTCCAGACCAGCCTGGCCAACATGGTGAAAACCCATCTCTACTAAAAAACTACAAAAATTATCTGGGCGGTAGTGGCGTGCGCCCAGCTACGTGGGAGGCTGAGGCAGGAGAATTGCTTGAACCTGGGAGGCAGAGGTTGCAGTGAGCCGAGATCGCACCACTGCACTGCAACCTGGGTGACAGAGGGAGACTCTGTCTCACAAACAAACAAACAAACAAACAAAAAACATAATCACCTCAAACTTCAGAGCATAAAAATAAGAGACATCTTCTTAGTGAATCACTGACTCTCAGGGCTGTAAGGAAGGATATAGTTAGGAAGGTTACATCTCCACTGCTCTGCTCCAAGTGGAACATGAGTTTCTTACTTATATCTCTGAAGTGTCTTTTTCTACCACTGAAGCTTAAAGTTTATGTATTTTTGTGGAAACAAACCCTCGTGGATTCGTTCAGCAAGCATTTGTTGAATACTGACACTGGGCTGGCACTGGTTACTCTGACGCAACTGTACCACTTTTAGTTTCTAATTCATGGCTTCAAAGTGGTGGCATAAAATATTGAGGGGAAATCTAGAATAGCACAGGTTATTCTAAATCTGCTCATAGCCTAGTGGCAACAGCCTTTAATGATACAAGAGCATCTTCAAAAGTATTTGTCTTATTACGTGCAATGCATTTGCTTGCTTACATGCTGGAATGTGTATAAACCTCAATGCTCTTTCTCCTGTTGCTCTTTCTCTATCTCTTTGTCTCTTGGGCTTTGTCCCCTTTTGGGCTCTATCTCGGTCGTTTCTTCAGTGGCAAAGGGACGTTTTCTTGGTCTGAGTTCTTTCGGACCTTTATGATGTTTCCTGTGTTATAAATTTGGCCTCCCATTTAAAATGTTCAGTGTCTGCCCTACTGGAGGAGATCTTTGTGAATGTGAACACCGTATGTGAGCACATGTGTGTATGTTCAGGGGAATTACTTCCACTTTCTAGGTACCTTTGAATACATATCAAGGCTTTTAAAGTAGTTTGTAAACCTAAACTTTTATGTAGCTGTAAAGTTGTACTATTTTTATTATTAGTTTTTTAAAACACAGATGTAAGTAGTTGATATTTTTCAGAATACGTCATGTGCTATACACACTTCACCTATAACATTTATATGTGGCTGTTTTAATGTCATATGCTGTAAAATCACTCATACATCTGTACAAAATACATGAGTAAAAGTTGAATGTTCCAATAGTGAAACAATTATGGGGATATCTGTGATAAAAAAAAAAAAAGAGGTGTATTAAACTAATCTTGGGCAATATTTTGCTATAAATATTTAAACTGTTGTGGAATCAAATCCTTTACTAAAATAAAGAGAAAGAAAAATGTAATCCTCAAAAATGGCAATCTAAGCTGCTTGCCAAACTTTAATATTTCTAGATATGTGGTAGACTTCAGATCTTAATTGTGTCCCTGTTGTTATTTCTGGATCTCATATACCTTATGTCTTGGCAGACTTTCCATGCAGCAAAAACTCATTTCCTTGTGGCATTGAATCCATGGATGCATGAATGAATGAAAAGAAAATTAAAAAAATCTCTTGTAGCAAGAAATTCTGGCACTATAGCCAAGTATAATTTTCACTGCAAGAATAATTGCACCATTTATTTTCACCTTAGTCTTTTCTCTATTTACATTGCTATAAAAAAGTGTCACATTTTCTTAGGTTAGCACTCACCATCATCTTTGTGAAAAAGGAATTAAAAATAATTTTAACATCTATGTATACTTGGCTCCTTATCACACACAATGAGAAGTTAGTTTGGATAGGAAAATGACTTAAACACAGCTGGACCCAGTGGCTCACACCTGTAATCCCAGGACTTTGGGAGGCCGAGGTGGACGGATCACCTGAGGTCAAGAGTTCAAAGCCAACCTCACCAATATGGTGAAACTCTGTCTCTACTAAAATTACAAAAATTAGCTGGGCATCGTGGCATCCACCTGTAATCCCAGCTACCAAGGAGACCGAGGCAGGAGAATCGCTTGAACCCAGGAGGTGGAGGTTGCAGTGAGTCGAGATCTCGCCTTTGCCCTCCAGCCTGGGCAACAAAAGCGAAACTCCGTTTCAAAAAAGAAAAAGAAAATTGACTTAAACACTAGTAATTCTTGTTAACTTTAAAGCAGAGTCCTGAATATGGCTACAGGGGGAGCATCTTCTTTAGCTTTTGTCAATTCCGGAATGTTTCTCATTTGTGTTATTTCTTTGGAGATATTGGTTGTTCTAGAGAAAGAAGGAGATAGCACTCACTCGTGTTTCTGAGTGTCTGTGTCTGCGTGTGTTATCTGTGTGTTTTTGGGAATACTTGGAAGAAATCAATACATAGTAATTGTTTATTGTTTATAGTAGAATTCAAGATGAATTTGATGGTAGATTGAATTTTAACAACTTTTACCTAGCAATATTCTTTGCCAGTATTGAGGTAGAGCACATACCCTTTACTAAACAGTACAACTGCATCTGCTACAACTGCAGCTACTTTGAGTTAAGACTAAACAAGGCACTTTACATATTTTGCCTGTAAACAGTGCAACATTCCAGGCAGATATAAAGCTTTGGGAGATTAAGTTACAGAGTACCAGAACTATAAAGAGCTGAGATTAGATTTGAACGCAGTTTTATAGGGCACTGAAGCCCATGTGCTTTCATCTGAAAATGCTTCTTATTCTAAGAGTGGGAACAAAGGGAATATGTCAAAAGGAAATTTTGTTTTTCATGTACATTTTGTAGCCTGAGAGACTTTTTGCTCAACAAAAAAATTTGTATGTCAAAGTTTGGAAGTTGGTTCTGAAATACTAGATGCTGTGACAGAAACTACTGTCCTCATTAGCTTCTCAGTGGGCATTACTTGGGCAGGGCTCATACCTGGGAGTAGTTGGATCTTCATTCCCGTATACTCTCCATAAAAAAACCCAGCAGCCAGCAACCAACTGGAGACCACCCAAAAGGCCAAGCAGAAGAATAATGGCCCAGGAGGATGGAGGCCTAGGATTCTAGAGCTGCTATGCAGCTGAATTATTTTGTGTAAATCATAAACCTCCAGTTCCTTCATCGGTAAGCTGGAGATGATACTATTGATCTGCCCAGTGTACCTTTCAGTGTAACATTAGACAGGTCATATGTAGAAAGCCAAGATTTTAAAAAGTACTTATCATTAACTTATCAACAAGTGTTTGCCAGGTGGATATTATGTGATTGGCATTGTTGGAGATGGAAGATACAGTGGTGAGTAAAACAGATGAAGTCCCTGTCCTCATAAAGTTATTGTTCTGTTGTAGGATTTATCTAGTTGATACGTTACAGCATAATGTTTTCAAGGTTGGGGTAAGAAAGAACAGGGCACTAAAGAGAGGCCTTGAATCAAATCTCAGAGGAGGTTGAAATGGCAGCAAATGATAATAGGCACTTGTAAGGCAAAGGAGAAAGTATGCAGGAAAAGGAAAGATCTTGGGTAGAGATTTTGTGGTAAGATTTAAGAGCACATTATTGTGGGAGTGAATGTTTTAAAAAAACAAAAAAGAGGAGAGATTTTCATGTGGCTCTCAAGACAGCCTGCTCATCTGTGGGAATCTGAATCAGGAAGCTGAGGAGGGAAAAGGAACACAAACTCCAGCCTCTACGACCCAAATTTGGAAGACAAAAAGAATGAGTGCTGGGGAAGTCCACACCACTTAAAAAGATTGGCCTCACAGCATTTTGCCAAGTGTGGTATCTGGAGGAGAACCTTGGCGTGTACCAAAACTGCCAAAGACACTATTGTAAACAGGGAACTGGGGTGTGGAATGAAGGCTTGGTCTGGAATTTCATGACAGGCATTCCCAGCCTGGGAAGACCAGGTTATACTAGATCCACGTCAAGAAATCCCGGAAACATATTGCAAAAGCAGAGGCTTGCAGCCTAGTCTCCAGGGTTGCTGGTCTCGAGATAAAGATCTCAATGTATGCTGAGAATAAGATTCAAGTACATTTTGTGGCCTGATAGAGAGACTTCTGGGTCAACAAAAATGCAATGGGTGGCTCCCCCAAGATGTCATAAAGACTAGGAATGACTCTGAACCTGTGATTCTTTGATACTTAACTGAAAAATAAAATCTAAATTTTGATTCTGGACCTTAAAATGGGTGTTTCTTACTGCAAAGATTATTTCCCCCTCTTTCTTAGATGAAACTATTAAGCTCCAGGAAGACCCAAGTAGATTTTTTGGGTCATTGGAGACCTTGGATGGATTTTTAGGAGGCTGTAAAAACCACTGTAGTTTTTCCCCTTATTATGCTATTTTTGCTCAGTAATAATTGAGAAAACGGCAGTCACATAGTGATACTTTTGTGTTACAGCTGTGTGCCAAAACTTGCAGTTATGACAATAGCTTGGAAGCTATGGAGCTATGGAACCCAAATTTCTTTCTTTCTTTCTTTCTTTTTTTTTTTTTTTTGAGACAGAGAGTCTTGCACTGTCTCCCAGGCTGGGGTGCAGTGGCACAATCTTGGCTTACTGCAACCTCCGCCTCCCAGGTTCAAGCAGTTCTGCCCCAGCCTCCCAAGTAGCTGGGATTACAAGTGCGTGCCACCACGCCTGGCTAATTTTTGTATTTTCAGTAGAGACAGGGTTTCACTATGTTGGCCAGGCTGGTCTCAAACTCCTGACCTCAGGTGATCCACCCAATTCAGCCTCCCAAAGTGCTAGACTTATAGGTGTGAGCCACTGCACCTGGCCAGAACCCAAATTTCTGAAGCAAGTTGAATCTATATATGTAGAGCAGTACAGTGAGTAGAGATGGAGAAGCTTTATTGAGGAAACTTTTCAGTAGAAAATGAATCTTTTTTTTTTTTTTTTTTTGAGACGGAGCCTCGCTCTGTCACCCAGGCTGGAGTGCAGTGGCACAACCTTGGCTAATTGCATCCTCCGCCTCCTGGGTTCAAGCGATTCTCCTGTCTCAGACTCCCGAGGAGCTAGGATTACAGGTGCGTGCCACCGTGCCTGGCTAATTTTTGTATTTTTAGTAGAGACAGGGTTTTGCCATGTTGGCCAGCTAGTCTCAAACTCCTGGCCTTAGGCAATCCACCCGCCTTGGCCTCCCAAAGTGCTCTGATTACAGACATGAGCCACTATGCCCAGCAGAGAAAATGAATCTTAAGATATCTCTACCCGTCTTGGCCCCCTTGCCGTTTCCTCTTCATGTCTCTTCCATGAGGGCTGAATATTTGTCATACACTTTTGAAAGTGAAAGGGGACACTATTAACAATTATTCTAGGGCAACAGGCATAAAACTGGAATATGGGGCCAGCCTGGTTTAACTTCATGTGCTCCATAAAGGACTTTATTGATGCCACCTCCACCCCGTTTCCAGTATTCGTCATCCTCTGCTTTCCCATCACACTCTGTAACTATCTTTGATATGGTGCAGACCACATGGCATCTATTATTTGTGCCATGTTTGTCTCTCCCATTGACTTGTGAACTCTTTGAGGGTAAGAGCTCTATCTTAATCATCTTTGCCCAGTACCTCCGTTCTACAACCCAAGGTCTGGCCCAACCAAGGTCTGGCCCAACCAAGGTCTGGCCCAACCAAGGTGCTCAATGTTTGATGATGAAGAATAATGGATAAATTTGGAAGGAGACAGGTGACAGACTGGGCAAAGATTGGAGAAGTTACTTCTGGTAGAGAGAAAGGAAATAGCATATATGATAGTGTAATGTTGCTAACAACAATTGTGAAGAGAGTGTTGCAAATATATTAGCCTTTGTGGAATAGAGTGTTAAGTTGACTGCTTAGAAATGAGGAGAATTTAGAGGAAGAGCCAGAATTAGTGGAGACTATAGATTGTCCAAGAGTCTTGTTTGGTGGTTGCTCTAGGGATGGGTATTGCCTATGGGAACATGGCTGCTATTTTGTTGTCCCCTAATGGAATAGATTAGATGCCAAGCTTGAATGTGAGTTTGGAGGACTGTGTGTGGTAACCGTGAAAACTTAAATGATAAAAAGAGAATAGCTTCTCAAAGAATTTTGATACTTCTGCTTCCAGCTGAAACCAGGAAATTCAGAGGCAGCAGAAATGAAAACAAGGAAAACATTAATGGAAATTTTGAACCTAGAAAAGGTTTGGTTTGAGTTTTGAAGGAAAGTCTGGGTTGTTTTACTGCCCCTAAGTACTACTGTTACGATTTGCTGGCGTTTTATTTGTTTATAATATTTCATTTATTTAATATTGTCAGATTATGTTCTAATCCTTAGGGGTGGGTCCCCAAATTTGGCAGCTTAACTAAGGCTTCTACATTTACTGCAATGCTGGAGCAGCCAAACTACCCAGAACAGGCTTGTGTTGTAATAGTGTGGGCCGCTTTGTCTCAAATTCGCAGTTCTACTTGGGAGGGTCTTGCAAAGTATTCTACGAAGAGTTTTCTCCATTACTTGCATAGAATGGTAAGACTTTAATTAAAGCAACATGTATATATTATTTAATAAGTGTTTTTCAGAACTGATTTTCTCTAGTAGAAAAAGTAGTACAAGAATTTTTTAAAAAAATTTATCACTTAAGGAATTGTGAATTGCCTAAGCCTCAATCTCTAAATATTTTGGTCTGTAGGGCCCCAAATTTCCAAGAATCTATGGAAGTTTTGACTTTAGCCTATCCAAAGTGGGCAGATCAAGCTCCAGGTATTTATTGCAGAGTGTGGAATGAAGATTTGTATATTGAACTCTCATCTCGTCTTCTGCAAAGAGTGAAGCTTCAGACCTTTTTTCCTAAGAAGAGAGCTTTCCTTTGGAGGTCTGAATCTGCACTGGGGGTCTTAACTGAGTTCTTTGGTAACTGATGAACTTCCCTCTTCTGTACGTAGAAGACCCTCTTGAATGCCCACTTATTTTATCTATACATGTTCCTTTAAGTCCTTACCTAAAGAGTTTTCCTCTGTATGACAAAGCTGCTTACTTTAAATGCTCATTACTACTCACTTTTTGTGCTGAAGGAATGCATCTTTGAGTTGCAGTACGCATATAATGATCAACGTGTGCCTTCTTCTTAATTAAATCGTTGATGAACCCGATAAGCCTCTTCAGGGGTCAAAATAATTAATTCTACAAAAATCCAATCCTATTGGCTTTCCATTCAGCTGAATCATTTCAAAATGTATTACACAATGTTTCCTTTCTGTTCAAATTGTAAATTTGAACTAAAATTTAGTTCAACTAAAAAAAGCATTACGTAAATACAGCATTTACATTATGGTTTTGATAACTGTAAGGCTTGACCCATGCTTAGGTGATCAGATAATCCACAAAAATGTTAGGAAAACTAACTGGATTAAATTAAGGAGAAGGTGCTATATTATTAATAAGTAAGCTAGCACATTTTAGGGAACTTGACTCTTCCAGTATTTCTTTAACGTTTGATGTAAAATTTAATACACATCTAACACAGTTTTTTTTTTTTCTTTCTTAGAGAGACACCTCCTCTATGGGCGGCCTGCAGTGCTTTATCGGACTAGATATGATATCTTATATCACACCGACTTTGAAAGTGGTTATAGTGAAATATTCCTAATGCCACTCTGGACATCATATACTGTTTCCAAACAGGTCGTTGAGAACATTGGATTTTATATTCTTTATTTTATTACATTCCTCACGTTAATACAATGATTCCTTGCTTCACAGAATTTTGTCTTAGAAAATATTTTATTTTTTCTTAATGAGAGAAATCCTATGTTGGATTTATTGTAAGATATTTTGAATTCGTCTTTATTCCGTGTTCTGGTAATTGCATGGGAATATGTTAAACATTGAAGGGAGATCACTCATTCTTTTATTTTCTCTTACTCTGCCTAAGTCATTGCCCAATAGTTACGGAAACCGCCAAGGTTTGTTTATTTATTTTAATAGACCTTATTTTTTAAGAGCATATTTTATTTCCCAGCAAGATTGAGTGGAAAGTGCAGAGTTCCCACATATTCACCTACCCCCCTCCGACCTCCCCCACTATCAGCATCTGGTTTTTTTTGTTTTTTTTTTAAATTTTTTGAGACCCACTCTTGCTATGTCTCCCAGGCTGGAGTGCAGTGGCAGGATCTTAGCTCACTGCAACCTCCGCCTCCTGGGTTCAAGCGATTCTCCTGTCTCAGTCTCCCAAGTAGCTGGAATTACAGATGCACACCACCACACCTGGCTAATTTTTGTATTTTTAGTAGAGATGGGGTTTTGCCATGTTGATCAGGCTGGTCTCAAACTCCTGACCTCAGGTGATCTGTCTACCTTGGCCTCCCAAAGTGCTGGGACAGTGCAATAGTCTTTTTAGAGTGCTGAAAGAAAAAGCTATAAAAACAGAATTCTAGACCATCAAGAATATTTATTTATTTATTTATTTTTTTGAGACAATCTTGCTCTGTCACCCAGGCTGGAGTGCAATGGTTTGATCTCGGCTCATTGCAACCTCTGCCTCCAAGGTGCAAGCACTTGTCCTGCCTCAGCCTCCTGCGTAGCTGGGATTACAGGTGTGTGCCACCATGCCTGGCTACTTCTTGTATTTTTTAGTAGAGACAAAGTTTCACCATGTTGGCCAGGCTGGTCTTGAACTTCTGCCCTCAGGTGATCCGCCCACCTCAGCCTCCCAAAGTGCTGGGATTACAGGTGTGAGCCATCACGCTTGGCCCTGGTTTGTTTTTGAATAAAAGTTTTATGTTGGGGGTTTCAGTTTTGATGAAGATGAGATAAATAGGTATATATCAGGAATTAGAAAATGTTACTTGGCAGTTGAGGCATATTTAACATTTTTTAATACAAAGAAGGAGAACACGTCTACTGCCCCAAACACAATTTGTTGTTTATTTGTACTGTGTACACATAGGTATGTTTTTGTACGTTCTATACACACACAAATATATACATACAGATACATGGTCTATTTAGAGGAGATATGTCTATATTGTTTCTAAGAGTGTTATTTTATAAGTTATCTTCGATGAGATTCTATTTATTATGTCAACAGTGGGATTTCTGCTTTATGTTCTGCTTTCTATATTGTTTTACTTAAGACTGATAAAGAGAGTTCTGTTGATTAAAAAAAGTTGGAAAATTTGTGACTTACTGTACTTAAAATTAAGGACTTTTAAAAAGAAGTCAGACTATCAAATATAAAAAATTTAAAAAGGAGTCAGACTATCAGAATACAAGCTATAGGAGAAGCCAGAGGGGTTTTGATTTCGGCTGCTCATAACAGAGCCACGGCATTGCTGAGTGCCTCTGACTCCCGTGCAGGCTGAGGTTTCCGGCATTCCTGACCATCTGACCAGTTGCGTCCGGCCTGATGTCCGTGTTTCTCCAAGTTTCAGTCAGAACTGTTTGGCCTACAAAAATGATAAGCAGATGTCCTATGGATTCCTCTTTCCTCCTCGTAAGTTACAGAGTATCAAGATCTGATGCCTTTAGAGGGATGTCACATTGTGCAATCTTGGTATTTAGAATTTCTGTGGCTTGGGTTTTCTTCAAGAGAGGGTGCTCAAAAGATTATATAAATGAACTTTTATGGGATCCTTCCAAAATCAGCTGAAAAGTGACTCGCTTTCAAAAAATCTAATTCTCCAGGGCAATTCTAATGTGCAAGGGAATCTTCTGTGTCCCGCCTTACATTATTAAGTGAGAATCTGAAAAGGAAACAGTGAATCATTAAGACACCAGTCCTTTATGTAATACTGTAGAGGGGATCTCTTAAGATTACCTGAGGCCAGGCGTGAGCCAACACTGAAATCCCAAAGTAATCCCAGCACTTTGGGAGGCAGAGGTGGGAGGATTGCTTGAGTCCAGGAGTCTGAGATGAGCCTGGACAACATAGCAAGACCTTGTCTCTACAAAAAATTTAAAAATTAGCTGAGCTGGTGGCACACGCCAGTAGTCCCGGATACTGTGGAGGTTGAGGTGGGAGGATCCCTTAAATCTGGGAGATTGAGGCTACAGTGAGCTATGATCAGGCCACTGCACTTCACCCTGAGTGACAGAGCAAGATTCCGTATTTAAAAAACAAAAAAGATCTGAAGCCCTTAAACCATCTCTCATTACCTTGATGAATTTTTTAAAGTCTAAATGGCACTGATGAAATCAAGGGGTTATTTTACATAATGTTGGTAGACTCAAAAAGTAGATAGTAAGAAAAAAACATTGTAAATGGCTTTTGGGAGAGAACTATTGAGTGAAGAAGAGACTGAGTGGGAGGGGAGTAAGGAGATGTTGTATAAAGCAGTTAGGAGTAGGAATAAAAGAGTAGATTCATTTCTTCATGTTGCTTGGACCATTTAAGAAAATTCTTGCTCCCTTCCCCCCCCCCATTTTTTTTTAACTGATGTAGATTTTGGTAAGCAATGTATACTATTTGTTTTCCTAATGTTTAGATCTGAGCTCTTCACCTGAGGCTAAATATGATGCATTCCTTGTAACCAATATGGTTCCAATGTATCCTGCTTTCAAACGTAAGTCCAACATTCACCTAATACACTGCTATTTATGAAAATAAATATTTCTAAATTTACCCCTTACCTTTTCTATCTCTGTTAATTTTAATAAGAATACTTTTCATGTGTTTAACCTTTATAATTTTTGAGGACCTTTCATGTAAACTTTCTACTGTTGATCCAGAATTTGAATCTGTGAGGAAGGTTGGCTGGTAGTTTATCCCTGGTTTATAATTAAGAAATTGATATCACAGAAAGTGACCACAGGTCATGCATGGTAGAAACTGAACTAACTCAAGTTTGTGTTTTTCTTCTCATCTGGTTGTTATTTTTATTTCAATGCTTATTATTTTAATGGTTAAAAAGGATCTTCACTATATTCTGAAGGTCACTTGATATTTAACAGCATCTATATTTATTTGTGAGCATTACAGTAAAAGCCAGTAGCACCTCTTCCTCTTGAGGTGATGACACATTCTGAATGTTGGCCCTGAAACCCAGCAAGAGCCAAAAGGGTCTTCTGAATCATCAGAGTGTTTGTTTCAGATGATTTTAGTCCTGTACCAATTATTTTATTTGAACATTTGTAATTTCTTTATACCTGACATAAATATTTCCTGATGCTAGTGAAGTCAAGAATTGTATAGGCACAATGAGCTCGGACCTAAAAAACCAAGTTCCTGGAATGTGACCGCAGGCTGTGTGATCATAGACATGTCATTAAACCTCTCATTTGTAAAATTAAGAGATATAATTATATGACCTCTAAGGTTTATATGGATTTCTGACTTAATTATCCAATGGCGAAAGCACTGCATTTTTTGTTTCTGTTAAATATTCATCTATGTCTCCATCCTTCATTCATCTATCCATCCATCCATCCATCCATCCATCCATCCATCCATCCATTCATCCATCCATCCATCCTTTTATCTATCCATGTGTTCAAAGATAGAGTAAGCATTATGAAGTAGCTTTTACCACCTTTCGGTACATTTGCAGTGAATGGAACTTACATCGTTATGGGAAAGGTAGGAAAAGGAAGCACCTCTATGTGCTTCCACTTGATGGAGGAGATTCAGGCTGTGTTACAGATCTCTCCGGGCCGAAAGGGAGTCTCGAAATAGGAATGGGTGATTGCAGAGTGTCAGCTACAGTGGCGGGCCTCCGCAGCTTAACATTGGTGAAAAGGGCCACACGGTTTAGAGAAGAAAATGTTTATTTGATGTCCTAGTGAGTAAATGAAGGTTTATTCAAAGATAGAATTTATTGCTTATGAGTGAAAAATTAAAGTATGCTTTTAAAAGGTTTCTTGGTTTATTCTCAGACCCAACCGAGAAGCATTTCAGAAACTCACATAGTTACATTTATCACAATATTACACAGAATGCAGCTTCATTTAATTTCCGCAAATCAGAGTTCCCTGGATTTCTTTATTCTTTATTGATGTGTTTTTTTGACCAAATGGAAATGGTAATCAAGGCAACACACGGTACCACCCTGAGGCTGGTGTGGAAAAGGCCTTTCACAGAGAGCTTGCTGTTCTTCACGAGGGGGTTGGTTTTTTCACATGCCACATTTCTGCGGGCCTGGCCTTTTGACTGTTCTCATTGTTGTTTCTTTCCTTCTCTCCCTCTCCGTCTTTTCTTAATGCTTAAGTTAACATTTGAAATAACCTTTCTTACTGTCTGGCTTCTTTCTCGACTGCAAATAATTATCTAAGGTATTTTGGCTCTTGTGGGCTGCTCTGCCTTTCAGAGTTTCAGAAGGCATGAAGAGCAATTGAATCACTATAAGAAGGATGGCCAGGTGCTTTTTAATAAGGGGAGGGAAGAGGAGTTAACAGCCAGAAGCTCATGACACCCATGTTGAAGACAGCATGGCAAATTTGATCTAATATTTCAGAACCAACCCATTGCTTGCCTGTCCTGTCTTCTTCTGTTATTCTCTTGTTTTTCTCTGTTTCCATTCTGCCTCTCTTGTTGGCCATTATGGAAATTAGAGGCAGAGGGGACAAGGCAGTTCTCTGCAGGGGATGACAGTGAAAGTGAGAAATGAATTGTAGAGGAGAAAGCAGACATGCACAGATCAGGTAATGTTTTTCAGACAAAGGAAAGAGCAAGTGCAAAAGCTTAGCCTGAAATAAGTTTGGCAAAGTTAGGGGACAGGAAGAAAGCCTTGTGCGTGATAGGGAGAGGGGTAGGAAGTAGAGTCACAGAGGTAGGCAGAGACCATGGTGGGGAGTTGGGATTTCATTCTAATTACAATGAAAAATAATCTGGAGTGTTGGATATAGGTGGGGTATGTGTGTGTTTGTGTGTGCATGTGCAAAAGAAAGAGACGATCTGACTTATGATATGAAAGGATCCGTCCGTCTACTATATGGGGGAGTGGGCTACATGGTACAAGGGAGGTAAGTGTTTCACAGGGAGCCCAGGGAGTAGTCTTTTGTGGTGTGATCATTCACTTCAGAGAGGATGTAAGTTAGACCAGGATAGAGCAGAGAAAAGATGAGAGGTGGTCAGATTTGGGATAATTGGGATGTACTTTGGTGACAGCACTGACAGGAATTGTTCACATGTGTCTATAGCAAGGATGACTCTTAGGCTTTTGGCCCAAACACCTGGGTGAATGCCAGAGCCATTGATTATAATGGAGAAGGCGAGGGTTGGGGCAGGATTAGGAAGGAACATTAAGAATTCTGTTTGGATAATATTTTGCTTGACATGAATATTAGGTTTCCAGTGCATTAGGAGGTAGGTGGTTAGATAACATGTCTGGAGCTCCAGGAAAGGTCAGGGGTAAAGCTTAAACCTGGAAACTAGCATATTGATGAGATATGAAGGATGAGAAGAAAGAGTAAGGCCTTATTTTCACTACTCTGAAATATCTTGCTTCCTCTTTTGCACATTCTGTTCCCTCTGCCTGGCATGTTCTGCTTGGGAAACACCACCTACTTATTCATGCTTCAGATCTCAGCTTGGGAGCCTCTTCATCTTGGAATCCTTTCCTGACTTTCGGACTAGGTTAAACTCCCCTACCATTGTTTCATAGCTCTACATTGTTCCCTTTGCTGGTTTGTAAATGACACACTCACTGGTAATGACATAAAATGGATACGTCTCATGAATCACGACAGCTCTCTTATCTCTTGGCTCGTGACATTTGGCTCGTAGCCTGCATCCTAGAGAGAATTTGGCCAGAGTAAGGAGTTTTCTTCATGAAGAATTGACTTTGGGATTTTTTGTCTTTGCACAGGGGTCTGGAATTATTTCCAAAGGATATTGGTGAAGAAATATGCTTCCGAAAGAAATGGAGTTAACGTGATAAGTGGGCCAATCTTTGACTATGACTATGATGGCTTACATGACACAGAGGACAAAATAAAACAGTAAGCCTTTCATTTCTATTCTGTGTGAGTCTTAAGTCCCAAGATCTCACTCAAGAAGTTTTTCAAATATTCATATACTAGAGAAGAGATGACACCCCTTCAATTTTTTGAATTTTTCAATTCTTTTTTTTTTTTTTTTGAGATGGTGTCTTGCTCTGTTGCCCAGGCTGGATTGCAGTGGTGTGGTCTCGGCTCACTGCAACCTCCACCTCCTGGGTTCAAGTGATTCTCCTGCCTCAGCCTCCTGGGTAACTGGGATTACAGGCATGCGCCACCATACCCAGCTAATTTTTGCATTTTTAGCAGAGACAGGGTTTCACCATGTTGGCCAGGCTGGTCTTGAACTCCTGACCTCAAGTGATCTACCCGCCTCAGCCTCCCAAAGTTCTGGGATTACAGGCATGAACCACTGTGGCCAGTCTGAATTTTTCAATTCTTTTGATTAAATGGGCATTGGTGGTTGGAATGGAATTTTGGGTTTTGTGGTAAATAAATGTACTTTTTTGTTCTATGAAAAAAATGTATCAATGGATTCAATTTTATTTAGTCATTTCTTCCACAGCTCTTCAATGGGAAGATGACCATTCCCACTTGTCTTCATTATTTGGGTGGGACTTAAGAATCCCTTAGATTTTCTGAGTCAGTACCTCTCAGTAGGAAAGTATGTATGGACTTGGATTGAATCTGGTTGTCTCTGTCTCTTTGGTGCTGTTGGGCATATAAAAGCCATTCTCTGTCCTTATAAGGGACCCCACAGTCTAGTGGAGAAGGCAAGATTTAGAGTGATTGGGATGTATTTTCGTTGTATAAAATTAAATAACCACACTCTGAATTTGTCAACAAATTTATTGACAAATTCAGAGTGTGGTTATTTAATTTTATACAAGCATGAAACAATCAGAGAGCAGCCCAGAATATAAGAGAGGGTTTAACTGTGATTTAGAGATAATTACAGAATAAATTGCTATTTTATAAATACAGATAAATAAGATAGACATTATCTTACTTCTTTTCCAGTCATTCTGAAGAGAAATTTTGTGTAAATTGCACATTTATTTTATTGCTGATCATTATTAGCCAAAATTAGTAGTTCAATCATAATTTTAATATTTGAAAACTGAATAAAATTAAGATAATAGAAAACCAGGCAAGGAATTATGAATTTCTGTACTGATCTGTACTGGAAAATATTTTTTATACCTCTAGGTCCATCATTAGCACTCAGTCCTTAGTACTTCCTTTGGTAAATGAGTTCCTTGTATCAAGTTCTGCATTTCATTGTAGCTTGAAAAGGTCATTATTCTCCTAGCTCTAATGTCTCTTGCCCCGGTCCATTTTATACAACTCTAGGAAAGTTATCTTCCTGAAACATGGATCTAATAATTAATGACACTCCCTAGCACAAAGCATTACTACCACATCCCGGCACTCAGAACCCACCATAAACTGGCTTTTTTGACTCTTCCAGCCTTTCATTTCTACCGCATTGGTCTATTCACCATTACCTGTCTCCAATTCTTAGATCAAGCCATTTTCTTTGCCTAGAATGTCTTTCTTACTCTGACGGGTTGAGGAGTGAGGGGATTTCAGGCAAAGAAAACATTATCTTCAAAGACATAGAAGTGGGCTAGTGCTTAGAAGCGAAAAATGATTCAATTGAATAGGGATTCATTTTAGTGATTCAGGCAATATTCATTGGCCACCATTTAAAAAAGGAAGCTTCAACATCAGCTCATCAACTGTGACTTCGTTTTACCTTCTTGTTTCAGGTACGTGGAAGGCAGTTCCATTCCTGTTCCAACTCACTACTACAGCATCATCACCAGCTGTCTGGATTTCACTCAGCCTGCCGACAAGTGTGACGGCCCTCTGTCCGTGTCCTCCTTCATCCTGCCTCACCGGCCTGACAACGAGGAGAGCTGCAATGTGAGTTTACAGAGAGAGTCCTTTAGGATTTGCTTTCAGAGTTCACCTTCGTTTCTTACTTTGTATTTCCATCATTGAACTAGAACATACTTATTATAAAGCATTCACCCTAAACAGAAAAAGAAAGGAACCAAACAGAATTTTGCTTAACATATAGGAATTTTGCCTTCTAATGGCTTTTTATTTTTCAATGTATGTGTGCATTTAACATAATTCTATCAATGTGTATGATTTTGAGAAATAGAAATCAGTGTCCAAATGCTTTTCGTTTTACAAAAGAAAGTGGAGAATGACAACATTTTATAAAAAAAAGTTGAAACTAGCAAAATTTTGATAATTGTTGAAACTTGGTAAGAGGTGATGAAACTTTATTATATTACTTCACTTTTCTGGATGTTTGAAAATTTGCATATTGATTTTTTTTTTTTTTTTTTTTTTAAGCTCTATCACCCAGGCTGGAGTGCAGTGGTTCAATCTTGGCTCACTGCAACCTTCACCTCCTGGGTTCAAGTGATTCTCCTGCCTCAGCCTCCTGAGTAGCTGGGATTATAGGCAGGCACCACCATGCCCAGCTAATGTTTGTATTTTTAGTAGAGACGGGATTTCACCATGTTGGCCAGGCTGGTCTCAAACTCACGACCTCAGGTGATCCACCCACCTTGGCTTCCCAAAGTGCTGGGATTACAGGCATGAGCCACTGTGCCCGGCCCATAATGAAAACTTTTTAATACACACACACACACACACACACACACACACACAGACATACAGCAAGAGCAAGCAAGAAAGAAATCTATACCTTACCAATCAGGTTTGCTACTAGTTATGATGGAGGTGTAATAGTCATGCTTTTCTCAGATAGCACAGATGACTCCTGATTCACTCATCCTATGGGGAGACAGCTGGGATGCAGGATGGCATCATGAAAACACTAGGGAGGAAGACAGGAGCCATGCTATATGCTTCTGGCTCAGTACTAACTTGGCACTCAGGGACAAATAGAAAAATCTTCAGGTCCTTTTAATCTGATGTAAAGTCTGTGCTTAAAGGTTGATTTTAGAAGTAATAGTCTGTGCTTTTATTTCACTTGATAGAAGGAGTACAGATGTAATAATCTACATAAGATAATCTTTAGTCAACAAGTACTACTCAAATTCCTAAGTTGTATAAGGTACTCTAGGAGAAACAAGAGTGTTAGACATAGTCACTATTCCTAGGCAGCCCACAGAGTGGGTCAACAAATAAAACATGTATGGAAATTCCAACACTGAAAGGTAAGGAGCCATAAGCTTCAATAGAGATGATCAGCTTTGTGGGCAAGATAGTTTTTCATCTGTGACTTCAATTATGGGTGAAGATTGAGGCTATGAATGTAGAAGAAAATTAGAAGGTTTAAATATATCCCAGAAAGTGAATTAAGTTTTGCCTGAATATTAGAAACGAGGGCAAATAGTGGGAGAAAAGATTTTAAAAGTTGATTGGATTCAAATTTTTAAAAAGTAGTAGTAGTACTAGTAACAACAGTAGTCATGACAGTAGGAGCAGTAGTAGTAGTTGTTATCATTTATTGAGTACATGTTGTGATCCAATTCTGTGCAGGCCCTCTCTATATATTCTTTCTAGTCATATAATCATATAATCACAGTATGGGGCAAATATGTATATATATGATCTCTCCCCTGTGTTTTTGTTAACTGTTGAGAAATTTATAGCTACTAAGGGGAAAGTATGTTTGGTTACTTGGTTAGTCAGCAGAAGAGCAGAGCTTTAGATTTAAGGTCTCTGACTCCAAGAGCCCATCCTCTTTCCAATTTATCAGACTTCCAAAGTAGAACCTTGAGACTTTAGGAATTTTTTCTTAGTATTCAGGCATTAGGTACCTAAGGAAAATGTTTAGTTGGAAGAGCAACATTTTAGGCTCTGCTTTAGGAAGATAAATTTGAAATGGAGGAGGCCAAACATGGTGCTCTAAGGGCTTTGGCAAAATTCACAGGAGTGAGGCAAGAGAGAACTTGAACTGGGGTTGTGGTCTTGGAGATCTAAAAGGAAGGATGGAAGACAACAATATTATACTTGAAGGATCCATAGGGTTTTATAAATGATGGAATGGGTGGTAGAGAAATGTAGAAACTGCAAGTGAGAGACAAGCTGTTATCAACTTACTGGCTTGACCCTCTCAATTTTGGTTGTTTACAACCACAAGAGCCCCAGGTGGATGTAGTGCCTCCGTATAACATGGTCTACCTTCTCTGAGCTTCAATTTTATTAGAAACTTGTGGGGAGGTGAAATTCTTGCAAAACATTAGACAGTTGTATTATGTGGTAAAAATAAAAATTGCCATACAGTTCTGACATGAAAAGACTACAAAGGTATTTCACATGTATAGTAGGCCATTTAAGGTGTACCTAGATTCCTGGGGAATACATGTTCAAGTTTGTTCATTAGAGGAATTTGGTGATGGGGAGTTTTAAAAATACTGCTCTAAACTCAGTGCAAAGGATGTTCTATAATTGATCTAAATTTTATGCCTGAAAAATGAAATCCACTGAAGTCCTCACAGGTTTTCCTCTCCCTACTGGTTCCTGACTCTGCACAGAGTTTGGAGGCATTTCTTGTAGAGTTCACAGCCAGCATGCTTCTCGCTGAAGGGTCACCTGTTCATGTAGAAACTGTCCTTGCTGTGAATTTTACCTTAAGACTGCTGGGACTCGAATTCAGAAACCTGGAGAGAAAGTCAGGGAGAAAAGACAGGCGAAGAATAAATGTCCATAATGAGGAAGACAGTAAGCAAGTTCATGGATTGTGCTTTTGTTTGCATTGATATTCTAAGCGATTTATTTTTAAAGTCTTTCCTGTCCTCCCTACTTTGGCATTCATGTACTTTTATTTGAATTGTCTTATTTTTGCATCTTGCAGCACAGTCTTCATCAGCGAATGCTTCTGTGGATGGCCAGCTAATATCAAGGCAGAAGATACTTTCTTCATATGCCACGTAGCTAGTATTTCCTAATGATGAATTATAGAACAGATTTCAGGGTGTGAGAACCAGAAGAGACTGCCTCTCCAATGAAATTGGCAAATCACTTCCCAAGGAAAGAAATAGCAAAAGACAGATGTTTTTGCAGAATTCTTATAATCCCAGCTAGCCATCATTTAAATTAGGAAAAACCTTTTCACCCCTGTCCACACATTCAAATGACTGCATTTACAAAGAAAAACTGGACTGACTGACCATTGAAAAATCAAACAAATGAGCTGAATATGAAAATTCTCTCAAAATACAGGCTCATGCTTGCCCTGCTTACTCTGAGGGGGTCCTGACCCATCTGGAGACCTCCTACTTCGTTAATTATAGGGTCACACTGAGGACTGGTCAGTACCATTGTGGGTAGAGTTATATTTAGGTCTTTCCTTTCCTGTGAATCGCAGAGATCTTGGTTAGGTTGGGTTAGGAGGGTGGGACATGAAGGTTAAAATTCTTACCTCCCCAGCCTGCAAAGCAATTTCTTCCCCTTTCTTCATTTTGCCTGAGATGGCCAGGCATCAGTTTCCTGAACCAACACCCTCCCGGAACATATTTAGCACTGGCACAAGCTGCTGCAGTTCCCTGTCCAGGTCTGTGTGGGTTGGAGCTTTCCGAGAAAGCCCATTGCAGGTTCTTGGGCTTTGGTGGATCGTTCATTGAGACCACTAGTGGTAAAGAGTTGGATGAGGGCATGTCTGAATATTCCCAGACCTGGGACATGCAGCCACCCTTCAACTTGTAGAAGGGCTCTTGGAAGCCATTGCAATTCCAGAGGCATTTGTGAATGGAATTACTTGCAAAGGCCCTCCTGCTCAATGTCTGCTAATGAAAGTAGACACTGCTCCATATTCACAGGGCTCTCAGATCTCACTCTTTCCCTTAACTTCCCACAATAATGAAAGAAACTATTTTTGAGACTCAAAGAACTGCTTCCCCTGAATTACCTTTTAGTTTCAAGTTAGACATGAAATAAGTTGTTTGATGTAGGACGTCTGAATGTCTTTCATCTGAAACTTGTGTCAGTGGGGCAGTTTTTGGCAAGCAGCTAGGACAGAGATTCACTTCCTTTCTTCCACGTTTCCTTGCTTTACCTTTCTCCCCTGCTTCTTCCTTCCTCTCCTCCCTACCTCCCAGGGAGCTGCAGAAGTAAGCATTATTATCCTTGTGAACCAAGGAAGAAACTGAGGTCTTAAGAAGTCAAGTAGCTTGACCAAGGTCTCATAGCCAAAAAATAGTACAGCCTCATTTCCAAGTGTGGCCTCTTGGGCCCCAAAGTGCCAGATGTATCAGCTGAGTGGCTTCGAGTTGACCTCATTTTTCAAATAGCAATTTATGCATTCTAGTAGATGATGTAGTTGATACAGCAGTTTCTTTTGAAAAACTAGGAATGCACACATAATTTTGTGCATTAGGCTTAAGTTCTTCACTTTCCTTGGGAAGCAGAAGTGTATTCCAAATTACTTGTACTCTGTGCTCAATATTGCAATTTGACAGCTTGGAAAAGAAACAAATTACGGAATTCTCTAGGGTCTTTGGTTTTCCTAATTTTGATTTATGTTCTGAGAACCTATTGAGTCAAATGCCCTCTGACACCACATGTCTCATTTATTTGGTACAGTTAATTGCTGTTGAAAATGTTTGCAGCCAAGGGCAGGTATTTGTGGCACATTACCAATAAGAATGCGGTAGAGTGGCAGGGAGGCCAGCAAGGATCAACATGCATTGGCTCTGTGTGCAAGAGTGCACAGAGGTCATTTGTGGACTTGGAGTAGACTGACCATTTGGGGAAACTCCTCTGGAAAATTCTGATTCTGATTTTGTTCTGTTTCCATTGCAGAGCTCAGAGGATGAGTCGAAATGGGTAGAAGAACTCATGAAGATGCACACAGCTCGGGTGCGTGACATTGAACATCTCACCAGCCTGGACTTCTTCCGAAAGACCAGCCGCAGCTACCCAGAAATCCTGACACTCAAGACATACCTGCATACGTATGAGAGTGAGATTTAACTTTCTGAGCATCTGCAGTACAGTCTTATCAACTGGTTGTATATTTTTATATTGTTTTTGTATTTATTAATTTGAAACCAGGACATTAAAAATGTTAGTATTTTAATCCTGTACCAAATCTGACATATTATGCCTGAATGACTCCACTGTTTCTCTCTAATGCTTGATTTAGGTAGCCTTGTGTTCTGAGTAGAGCTTGTAATAAATACTGCAGCTTGAGTTTTTAGTGGAAGCTTCTAAAGGGTGCTGCAGATTTGATATTTGCATTGAGGAAATAGTAATTTTCCAATGCACAGTTGCCACATTTAGTCCTGTACTGTATGGAAACACTGATTTTGTAAAGTTGCCTTCATTTGCTGTTAACTGTTAACTATGACAGATATATTTAAGCCTTATAAACCAATCTTAAACATAATAAATCACACATTCAGTTTTTTTCCTGGTTTTATTTGGCTTTTATTTCACTTATAAATTAGAGGGTTTGCATCATTCTCAGCAAACTATCGCAAGAACAGAAAACCAAACACCGCATGTTCTCACTCAGGTGGAAATTGAACAATGAGATCACTTGGACACAGGAAGGGGAACATCACACACCGGGGCCTATTATGGGGAGCGGGGAGGCGGGAGGGATAGCATTAGGAGATAGACCTAATGTAAATGACGATTAATGGGTGCAGCACACCAACATGGCACATGTATACATATGTAACAAACCTGCACGTTGTGCACATGTACCCTAGAACTTAAAGTATAATAATAATAATAACAAAAAAAAGAAACAGAAAAAAAATAAAATAAAATACAAGTTAAAAAGGAAAAAAATAAATAAAGGGTTTGTTTCAGGTGTATTCATGTGTGTAAGGAACACATTTCTTGTACTAGGCCCTTTTCCTAGTTGCTTATATGACATTTAACCACAGTGGCCTGGATAAGATGGTTTAGGTACGTATCTATAGGAAATCAGAAGGGCAGAGGGAAAGAGGAATTAGAAGTAATTCTGAATACAGTCTCTCAATGTATATCTTTTAAAAGTATTTTGAAGTTTGGAAAAATATTTTGAAGTTTTGACCAAGTTAGTCCAAAACTGTAAGTGTTAGATTCAACTTAAACTGCATTGAACATATATTCTGTATAAGGTATTGACCTAAGCACCCTGGAGGATATAAAGAGAAATAAGACAGTGGGATGAGATACGGATATAAACATGTAATTAGCCAATCCAGGTAGAGAATAACAAATGCCAAGTAAAAAGTATTAGTAACAACACAATAGGACAGAAAGGTCTGAATAGTAATATGTGGGGGTAATTTTATTTTATTTTATTTTATTTTTTATTTATTTATTTATTTTTTTTGAGACGGAGTCTCGCTCTGTCGCCCAGGCTGGAGTGCAGTGGCGCAATCTCGGCTCACTGCAAGCTCCGCCTCCCGGGTTCACGCCATTCTCCTGCCTCAGCCTCCCGAGTAGCTGGGACTACAGGCGCCCGCCACTGCGCCCAGCTAATTTTTTCTATTTTTAGTAGAGACGGGGTTTCACCATGGTCTCGATCTCCTGACCTTGTGATCCGCCCGCCTCGGCCTCCCAAAGTGCTGGGATTACAGGCGTGAGCCACCGCGCCCGGCCATGTGGGGGTAATTCTAGATGGACATAGTTATGGTTTTAAATACTAATGATGCATGGAGTGAAGAAGTCATTCAAAAATTTTCAGTCCTTCTAATTGTGTCATAGAGAAAGACTCAGAATAGTGTTATCATATCTCTAACAGTTGTTAATCTCCCTTAAAAAAAGAAAACAAGGTCGAGTGTGGTGGCTCACACCTGTAATTCCAGCAATTTGGGAGGCTGAGGCAAGCAGATCACTTGAGGTCAGGAATTCAAGGCCAGCCTGGCCAACTTGGTGATACTCCGTCTCTACTAAAAATAATAATAATAATAATAATAATAATAATAATACTAATAATAAATCCCTGCATGGTGGCACATGCCTGTAATCCCAGCTACTTGGGAAGGTGAGGCAGGGGAATAGCTTGAACCCGGGAGGCAGAGGTTGTAGTGAGCTGAGATTGCACCATTGCACTCCAGCCTGGGTGAAAGAGTGAGACTCCATCTCAAAAAAAGAAAAAAAAAATCAGAAGAAAATAGCCTATTGTTTTGTTTTTTAATTTTTAATTGTTCCCTTTTATAGTCAGTGAAGTGGGTTTTAATTTCTACAAATCTTCCTTTAAAAATACATTAAGAAGAACGACATCATGTCAAACAAAAATAATTTACATCAAAAGCACAGTAAATTTGATGGTATTGGGGATATGTGAAAAATTGAGAAGGCAGTAAGGGAAAAACTGATGTCCTGGAAACAGAGCTGTAGGACTACACTGGAAGAAGTGATCATGGTGATACCAATGTGGCTGTATTTATAGAGCATTTGCTATGGTCCAGGCATGCCTCTGGCACTTTCTATGGTTTGTCTTTGAATGCTGACAAAATGGGAAGCTCAGAGAAGATTTCATGGAAAGAAGAAGAATGAAGGTATGAATGAGGAAGGATGCTTGAACTGGGCTTTGGAGTTTGGGGTAGGGTGAAAGGGTGGTAGAAATGAATTAGAATATGATTCATTATTCATTTAATATTTCACAATAACTTACTGAGCATCTACTAAATGCCAGTACCTATACAGGTTGAGCATCCCAAAACCGAGAATCTGATATCTGAAATGTTCCCAAATCTGAAAGTTTTCGAGCGCCAACACAATGCTCAAAGGAAATGCTTGTTTGGACATTGTGAGTTTCAGATTTTTGGATTTGGGATGCTCAACCTAGGCATAATGCAAATATTCCAAAATTTGAAAAATCATAAATCCAAAACACCTCCTGATCCAAGCATTTCAGGTAGACGGTAGACAAGGGATACTTTCCGTTGAGGACAAAACAGTGAATACATAAACACAGTTTCTGGCCCCATAGAACTTGCACTTTAATGAAAGAGACCCTTTTAAACATCTCCAAAGCTTGGTTATATGTGCTGTGAACGAATTAAACAGGTGGAGGAGAGTGACAAGAAGGTGGAAAAGGAATGGCTTCATAGGTGACTTTCTAGCCAAAACCTAGGAGATGAGAGGAGCTGGCCTTGAGAAAAAGAGGGACAAAAAGGAAGAGCACGGTCAAGGACGGTGGTCAGGAAAGATCTTGGGATGTGTGAGAATCTGAATGAAAACAGATGTGCCTGAATGAAAACAGATGTGCCTGAATACAGTGGTGAGGTGGGTTGGGATCAGGTCAGGTCTCATTGAGGCCCAATAAGCTCCACTGAGGCGTTTTGATTCCATTCTAATTCTAAATGCAATGAGATATAATGGAAAAGTCTAGGACAGAAGTGTGACAGGATCTGCTTTAAGGTCGCACTCAGTACATGAACCCCACGTATTAGGTTCGTGCACAAATTAATTGCCACTTTTGCCATTGAAAGTGATGGCAAAGACAGCAATTAATTTTGCACCAACCTAATAATAATCACATGCTATGCTCTAGATATAATGCCACACAAAAGTACATCTGATAAGAGAAGGTCCACTTACTAGGTGCTGTAATTGTCTTCCAACAGTAGCATTACAAGAGAGAAGGGTTAATTTTGATTAAAAACAAAAATTATCATGAACTGTTTGTTAAGCTAGATTCCTCTGTCACCTCAGGTTGAACTCTTCTCCAAATAGGTTATACCTGAGGCTGCTGGGGAAACCGGTTGCAAATTTAGTTGAGTACTGCTGCTCTATTTTCATCTTTAGGCTAAATCTTTGTGTCTTAAAAATAAACTCCAGACCCGGAGAGGACATCAACCACTGTATATTTTCAGGTGAGTGGCTTTGCTGATAAACACGTCATTAATTGTGGGGTTATTTATGAAAATCCCTGAATGGACAGGGACTCTGTTAAAATGAGGTCTAGAAGGCTATTTTAAGCTGTTTTTTTTTTTTTTTTTTTTTTTTTTAATATTGAGACTTTGGTCCATTCATGCTTTCATTGAGCAAGTTGCAAACCACTGGCCAGCACGGTGGTCCTGTTCCAGTGGTTTACCCCATTACAGTGAGTTCCTTTTAGGGAGGCAGTTTCTGAATCCATCCACAAAGTTTCCCAAGGGTGAAAACATTCTGAGTTGTTTATAAGAGGGCTGATTTTTTTTTTTTAAATAATTATTTGAACAAAAGCAGTGTTTCCTGCCAATTGGGCTTGCATAACTCTGCCCAAGAGCCACAGCCCCAAAGCTTCCTGTGCCCATTATTCCTTGTGGTGATTGGAAAGAGGGTGGCTGCAGATGAGTCCAGATGATTCCTCTTACTTCAGCTCACCCTCACTATCCCTCTGCTGAGTCAGGACCAGGCCGCCTTGTGGGTGGGAAGTGTTAAAGGCAATGGGAATTACCCCAAGGCTTTGAGGAGAGGGATGGGATGGGACGATGAAGAACAAGACTGACAGGTTCAAGTCTGTAGGCTGGGGCGAAGAGCACACTGCTGGAGGTCCAGCCTAGAGTGGAAGTGGCTCCTGTTTGGGCTGCATTTCTAGGAAGTACACGCCCTCAACCCCTCTTGGCAGGGGTGTCCAGTTCTGGCTGGAACGTAGAAGTGAAAAAGATGAGCCCCGGCTGCTGCTTTATTTATTTATTTATTTATTTATTTATTTATTTATTTATTTTGAGAATCTCGCTCTGTCGCCCAGGCTGGAGTGCAGTGGCATGATTTCCTCTCATGGCAACCTCCACCTCCCAGGTTCAAGCGTTTCTCCTGCCTCAGCCTCCCGAGTAGCTAGGATTACAGGCGCCCGCCACCTCGCCCGGCTAATTTTTTGTGTTTTTAGTAGAGTCAGGGTTTCACCGTGTTAGCCAGGATGGTTTCTATCTCCTGATCTCATGATCCGCCGGCCTCGGCCTCCCAAAGTGCTGGGATTACAGGCGTGAGGCACTGCGCCCGACTGGTGCTGCTGCTGCTGCTGCTGCTTTTTTTTTTTTTTTAAACTTTATTGAAGAAAAACTGACAGAAATAGACTACACATACTTAAAGTATACAATTTGATACATTTTGACATCTATATACACCCATGAAACAATCAGTACAATCGAGATAGTGAACACATCCAGGGCACCTAAAAGTCCCTTCTGTCCCTGAATAAACTCCTTCTCATACCCACCACATACCATCCGCCTCCCCCAATTCCCAAGCCCTGATTTGCTTTCTGTCACTACAGATTAGTCAGTATTTTATAGAGTTTTACTCTAATGGAATACTATAGTATACACTTCTTGTTGGACTTCTTTCACTTAGCATAATTCTTCTGAGACTTATTGAAATTGCGGCATTTATCAGTAGTTAACCTCTTTTAAATTGCTGAGTAGTATTTCGTTGTATGTATATACCAATGTTTGTTTATTCATCTTTTCTTTTTTTTTCTTTTTTTGAGAAGGAGTCTCGCTCTGTCCCCCAGTCTGGAGTGCAGTGGCTGGATCTCGGCTCACTGCAAGCTCCGCCTCCTGGGTTCACACCATTCTCCTGCCTCAGCCTCCCGAGTAGCTGGGATTACAGGTGCTTGCCACCTCACCCGGCTAATTTTTTGTATTTTTAGTAGAGACGGGTTTTCACCATGTTAGCCAGGATGGTCTCGATCTCCTGACCTCGTGATCCACCTGCTTTGGCCTCCCAAAGTGCTGGGATTACAGGTGTGAACCACCGCACCAGGCCTGTTTATTCATCTTTTGATGGACATCCATTCATCTGTGGATGGGCAGTTATTTCCATCTGTTGATAGACAGTTTTTAACTATTATAAACAAAACTAGGAACATGTGTGTTCAAGTCTTTGTTTGGACATACGCTTTCATTTCTCTTTGGTAAATACCTTGGTATGGATGGCTTGATCATATGGTAGGTAGGTATATATTTAGCTTTTTGAATAATTTCCAATGTGTTTTCCAAAGTGGTGGCTGTATTTTACATTCCCAAGAGCAGTATATCAGAGTTCCACTTGCTTCACAACGTTGTCAACTTTTAGAATGGTAACCTTAATTGTAGCTATTCTGATAGGTAAAGTAGTGGTACCTCACTGTGGTTTTTATTTGCATTTTCCTAATGACTATTGATGTTAAGTGTCTTTTCATGTGATGATTTTCCACCCATATATTTTATTTAGTAAGTGTCTGTCCAAATATTTTGCTCGCTTAAAAAAATTGAGTCATTTCCTTGTGATGAAGTCTTAAAAAGTCTTTACACATTCTAGATTCAAGTCCCTGAAAAATATGTGGCAAAGATTTTCTCCCAGTCTGAGACTTGGGTTTTCGTTCTCTGCAGTGTCTTTTGATGATTAGAGTTTTAACCAATTTTGATGAAGGCCAATTGACCAATTTGTTCTTTTATAGATTATACATTTAGTGTAGTGTCTAAGAAATCTGCCTAACTTGGGGTCATAAAATTTTTCTCCTTTGTTTTATTCTAGATGCTTTAAACTTTTAGGTTTTACCTTTAGGTTTATTATTCATTTTGTGTTCATTTTGTGTGTGGATGAAGGTATGCATACAAACTCTCTTTTTTGCATATGAATATCCATTTTTTCAGCACCCTTTTAAAAAAAGGCTATATTTTTCCATGTGTCTTTTTTTTTTTACCTGTCATAAATCAGTTGTGCAGGTAGGTGTGGATTATTTCTAGGCTCTTTATTCTGTTTCATTGATCTATTTGTCTTATTTTATACCAACACCACACTGTTTTAATTACTATAATTTTATAAACATTTCAAAAGTCAGGTAATGTTAGCTCTTCAACTCTGTTCTTTTTTGGTAATTCTCTCTATTGTAGATGCTTTGCATTTCCATATGAAGTTTAGAATCAGCTAATTAATTTTAGAAAAGTGCCTACTGGGATTTTGATTGGAATTTTGTTAAATCTGCATATTGATTTAGAATTGACATTTTAAGTAATATTGATCCTCTTTACCTGTGAATAAAGCATATTTTTCACTTTGTGAGGTCAGCTTTTGTATGCCTGAAATTTTTTATTTCACTTATAACCTTTAAATTTATTTTTAGTGGATAAATAATTTTCAGTTGACAATTATTTCTTTCAGTGCTTCAAATATATTGCTCCATTGTCTTCCAGCATGTGTTATTTTGGATGGGAAGTCTGTCATTCTTTTAAACTTTTTATTTATTTATTTATTTTTGTAGAGATGGAGTCTTGTTTTGTTGCCCAGGCTGATTTTGAACTGCCTTCAAGTGATCCTCCTGCGTCAGCCTCTCACGGTGCTGGGATTAACAGGTGTGAGGCACTGCACCTGGTGCACCTGGCTGAAATCTGTCATTCTTTGTTTTTTTCTTCTGGCTGCTTCTTAGATTTTCTTTTTGTCACTGGTTTTAAGAAATTTGATTATGATGTGCTGTAATTTATTTTTCTTCATGTTTCTTGTGCTTGAGATCTGTGAGTTCATAGTTTTCATCAATGTTAGACAATTGATGGCAATTATTTCTTCAGATACTGTTTTGTATGAATTCAGGGATGCAAACTATGCATATATTTGGTTTATTGAATTTTTTTCACTGCTCATTTATTTTCATACTTTTTTATGAATTTCATTTCAGATACTTTCTATGGCCATGTCTTTAAGTTCACCAATTTTTCCTCCTGCAAACTCTAATATGCTGTTAATTGCACCTAGTATATTTTTCATCTCAGATCTTAGAGTTTTTATCTATAAATATTGAATTTGAATCTTTTAAAAATATCTTCCATGTTTTTACTTAACATGTTCTATCTCTTCTATAGCTTTCTGAACATATGGAATATAACTGTAATACATGTTTTAATGTCCTAGTCTATGAACTCTACTCATCTATGCCATCTCTGGGTCAGTTTCAATTGATTTTTTTTTTTTCTTTATTGTAGATTCTATTTTTCTGCTTGTCTGTATGCCTGGTAACTTTTTAATTGTATGTCATGCATCGTAAATTTTACCTGTTTGGGTGCTTGATATTTTTGCATACCTTTGAATATTCCTAAGCTTTACTCTGTAATGCAGTTACATTTTTTGGGAAAAGTTTCTTGAAAAATATTTCTCAGAAAAAGGAACATGTTTGCTTTTAAACTTTGTTAGTTATGATGGGAGCTGTGCGAGGTGAGACCAGCACTGTGTTTAGTCCATTTCATCCCTACTACTGAGGCAAGACCTTCCTTAGTATTCCAAATGATGACCTTACCCTATGAAAATTTGCACTGTGGCTATTGGGAACAGGCAGAATTCCAATGTTTGTGTGAACTCTGGGCACTGTCCCTCTAATTCTTTCAGGTGATTCTTTCCCTGGCTTTGGGTAGCTTCCTCACAGAGAGCCTCAGTGCTGATCTGTGCCCAGCTAAACAGTTGAGGGAGACCCTCTGCAGCATTCTAAAGTTCTCTTTGTGCAATTCTTTCATCTGGCATTCTGCCCAATGAAATCCAACTGTCTTAATATCTCTGGACTCCCAGCTTTGTCTCCTCAATTACAGAAGATGGTTGGGCTCCACCTGGGCTCTCCCTGCTTTGTGGCTTGGCCCAGTTTTGGACAATCATAGGGCTTTCTAATTTGTTTTCCATTTCTCAATAATCCCTGTCTTTTGTTGCCTTATGGCCAATGTCTTGAGTGTTGTTTCAGGTGGGAGGGCAACTTTGGGCCCTCTTAGTCCATCTTGATCAGAAATGGAAGTGTTATTCTTGATCTTTGAAGGCAAGAATTTACTCACCTTTGTGTTCTCTACTTCCCCAAGCACTAAAACTTGAACATAGTAGGCAATGCGTACAGTTTTTTGCTAAATTGAATGTATTTAACATTTAATCTAACATTTAATTTAACGAGTAAGACTGAGATAGGCACTGTAAATATAAAAGCACATTTAAAATGGCTTTTAATTTTCAAAACCTTACAGTATAGTGGGCCATGAGTATATGTTAAAATCTATTTACACTGCAAAAAAACACTAAATGAGAACAGAAAGAATGACTCTACCTCAATGTGGAAATTAATGTTTATTAAGCAGCTACTATATGCCACACTCTGAGCCAGTGATACATATGCTATCTTTCATTACTCACAATAATCCTAAAGTTCATGTTAAACTCCTTATTTTATAAATGAGAAAAATTAGGATCATGGATGCAAAATTATAGTTCAGAGTTACATAAGAGCAAAAAGGCAGCATTTGAATCTTTCTCTGACTCCAGGTCCCATGCTATTACTACGTGCCAAGCTGTCTTCCAAGAAGGAGGAAGGTAGTAATAAATCAGAAAAGCCACTGAGAAGTGATGGTGTGGAAGCCAGAAAGGTATTTGAAAAACTAGAAAATGCCTTTTATGAAGAAAATTAAAGAAGTCAGTTCTAGCTAATACTTGGAAAAGTTGGAGTTTTGAGAGATCAAAACATGCTCAGGAAATGGAATTAGCTTCCTGTAGCATGCTAATGCTGGGTTTGGAATCGGAGTGTTGGGGCCAAAAGTTAGATTGGTGAGGCCAAGTTCAAATAACAAAGAAACTCGCTGAAAGAATCTAAGCTTCATTCTAATGGCACTTGACTACCACTCAATATTTTTATGTGGGAGACTAATACGATCAAAGTTGTGACTTAGAAAGCTCTAGCTGTCTTCAACACAGAGCATAATTTGGGTAGTCAGCCAGTAAAGAGTCTTACTGTCACTGGGTGCAAGGACGAAGGCCCAAACAATGTCAGCAGCCTTGGGGATGGAAAGGAAGGAAAAAATGGACAGATAAATAGAAGACTCAATGACAGAAAGAAGGAGGGATAAGGATAATTCAGAGGCCTTTAATTTGGACAGCTGGGGAGATGATGGGGCCACTAACCAATAACTCTGGAAACAGGAACAGGTGGGGGGATGACAGAGTAACAAGGAAACAATAAATTCAGTTTTGGAAGGGCTGAAATTGAAGTATAAACAAGACATCCTGGTGAAGATGACCAAGAGACAGGTGAAGAAGGAGACTCAAGCTGAGGAGAAATTTGTGTACCCGGTATGTGGTGTCAGTTAATATAATATGTGGGGATAACATTATTCTTGGAAAGTATATTGAGTGAAAAAACTCAGACTAGAGAAAGAGCGTCAGCATTTCAGGGCAGAAACAAAGAAACACACCATATTAGGCAGTAGTTAAAAGCTAAAGGTTTGCAGTTGTATTGCCTTGGACAAGTTAAACTCTTAAGTATAAATTTTCTCATCTATAAAGTAGTTATGATAAAACTCAGTTCTTAAAGTTACCATAAGAATCATGCAAGGAGACCTCACTGAAACATAAGTTGGTAATTTTTTTTTTTTTTTTTTTTGAGACGGAGTCTCGCTCTGTCGCCCAGGCTGGAGTGCAGTGGCCGGATCTCAGCTCACTGCAAGCTCCGCCTCCCGGGTTCACGCCATTCTCCTACCTCAGCCTCCCGAGTAGCTGGGACTACAGGCGCCCGCCACTGCGCCCGGCTAATTTTTTTTCTATTTTTTAGTAGAGACGGGGTTTCACCATGGTCTCAATCTCCTGACCTTGTGATCCGCCCGCCTCGGCCTCCCAAAGTGCTGGGATTACAGGCGTGAGCCACCGCGCCCGGTCGGTAAATTTTTTAATGCATTTTAATCTCCACTTCCCACTGAAGAAGGAGTACCCTTTTAGAGTGATTTCTTGGTTTGAGTTTTTTTTTTTTTGCAGAGGAGAGGTGGTACAGAAGCAATCTGAAATTCGTGGATTTCCTGTCTTTTGTGAGAGGCTAAACTAAGTGAAGAAGTGAAAAGAAATCGTGTTTAGAATGCCATGAAAGAAGGGGGTGCTTTCTCTGGATTCTGAAGTGGAGAGAAATCTGTGCATCTGAGCAGGCGGTTCATTCCAGGATGTGCTGTGTGATCTTCTAAGGGAGATAGAACCCTAGGCGCTGGGAGTCCTGGCCATGGTGTGCAAACAGAAGGCAGGCAAGCCTCCACAAGCACAGTGAAGACGTGCATGCCTCATGCATTTCTCCCATCATTTTCCATTTACCAGATTCTGGTATGACCCTGGGGAGAATGTAGGAACCACAATAAAGACTGAATCAGGGTGGGGCACAGTGGCTCATGCCTGTAATCCCAGCACTTTGGGAGGTCGAGGCAGGTGAATCACTTGAGGTCAGGAGTTTGAGACTACCCTGGCCAACATGGTGAAACCCTGTCTCTACTAAAAATACAAAAATTAACTGGGCATGGTGGTGGGCGCCTGTAATCCCAGCTATTTGGGAGGCTAGGGCATGAGAATCGCTTGAACCCGGTAGGCGGAGGTTGCAGTGAGCCAAGATCCACGCCCTGCACTCCAGCCTGGGCGACAGAGTGACACTCAGTCTCAAAAAAAAAAAAAAAAAAAAAACGGAAAGAAAAGACTGGGACTGGTGCGGTGGCTCATGCCTGCAATCCTCCCCACTTTGGGAGGCCAAGGGAGGAAGATTGCCTGAGCTCAGGAGTTCGAGACCAGCCACAGAAACATGATGAAACCCCATCTCTACTGAAACACAAAAAATTAGCCGGCGGTAGTGGTGTGCACCTGTAATCCCAGCTACTCAGGAGGCTGAGGCAGGAGAATCGCTTGAACCCCAGAGTGGAGATCATGCCACTGCACTCCAGCCTGGGCAATAGAGCGAAACTCCATCTCCAAAAAAAAAAAAAAAAGAATCAGACCATCGCATTAAGCCAGGCAGGCTGGACATTTAGATTCCTATTTTAAGGAAAAGTTTTTATTTCTTGTGACTTGAAGTATATGCCAGCTACATTTGGAAAATGCTTAGCACCATGCTTGCTACATGTCAGGTGTTCAATGAATATTAACTAAATAAAATCAATCCAGAAACAAAAACAAAAACAAAAGAATGGAAGGAGCAACCTGAGAGGTAGGGAGAGAACCAGGAAATAGTGGGTATTGGGAAATCCAAGGATAGAGACACTTTCAAAATGGAGGCAGTGGTCAATGACGTCAAATGCCAGAAAGAAGTCAGACGGGAATTTGAAAATATTCTTTGAATTTTGCAAGAAAGTGGTCACCAGTGACCTTCTTGGCAGCACATTCAATGAGGTGGTCTGGAAAACAGTGAAACTGCACTGGGGTGAAGAGGGAATTAGAGAACACACTGGAAGTAGCCAGGAGAGGCTGCCCTTTGAAGAAACTGAAGAAGGAAATAAGGGAAATAGGTAATAACTGAAGGAAGGATGTAGAACTGAAGGAGGATTTTATTTAGGATGGAAAAAAACTTTATAGGCTGTTGAAAAGAAAATTGGAAGATCCAAGAAAGGAACTAATGGGTAAAGCAACTGAATTATAAATGAATTTAAAATTGAAAGCAACTGATGGATAAAGAATCAGGTGTAATAATTTGCCTTCAAATAGAGAAACTAATATAATTACCTCATGGGGTAGGTGTTATAATAGAACATGTGATGTACCTTAAACTTTGTAAAATGGTGGCCTGCAGGCTGGATGCAGACCACAAATTGCTTTGTTGCACCCACATAATATTTTAAAAATTGAATTAGATGCCCACATTTAACAGTCAATGAATTTCACAGATTTTTTTTTCTACCTTTTTAAAAATGTTAAAAGGTTTTTTTTAACTTCATCATTGTTTGTAGGCTATTGCTCTCATTAAGCATCATCAGAGGGGGCCTATTTGGCTGTCCTGTAGATCAAGGTTGGCAAACATTTTCCATAAAGCAGGGGTGTCCAATGTTTTGGCCTCCCTGGGCTACACTGGAAGAAGAATTACCTTGGTCCACCCATAACATGCTAACACTAATGATAGCTGATGAGCTAAAAAATATCGTGAAAAGAATTTCATGTTTTAAGAAAGTTTACGAATTTGTCTTGGGCTGCATTCAAAGCTGTCCTCCACCACATGCAGGCCGCAGGCTATGGGTGGGACAAGCTTGCTGTAAAGAGATGAACAATATATGTATTTCAGGCTTTCCCACATAGTCTCTGTTTAACTTCTCGGTCCTGCTGTTGAAGTTCTAAAACAACTATAAATAACGTGTGAATAAATGAATGAACAATACCGTGTTCCAATAGACTTTATAGGCACTGAAATTTGAATTTCATATAATTTTCATGCATCAAGAAATATTAGTCTTCTTTAAATTTGGTTTTCAACCATTAAAAAAAGAAACAATTCTTAACTTCTTGGCCACAAAGACACAGGTGGCCAGCTGGATTTACCTGTGGGTCATAGTTTGGGACTGCAACTCCTAGATTATGAGTCTTTATATTAGTTCCTTCTGAGACTACTATGAAGAAATACCTGAGAGTGGATAATTTATAAAGGAAAGAGGCTTAATTGACTCACAGTTCTGAAAGGCTGGGAAGGCCTCAGGAAACTTACAATCATGGCAGAAGAAGAAGCAAATACATCTTTCTTCACATGGAGGCAGGAAGGAGAAGTGACAAGCAAAAGGGGGAAAAGCCCCTTACAAACCATCAGATCTTGTGAGAGCTCACTCACTATCACCAGAACAGCATGAGAGTAAACACCCCCATGATTCAATTACCTCCTACTGGATGTCTCCCAGGACATGTGGGGATTATGTGAACTACAATCCAAGATGAGATTTGGGTGGGGACAGAGCCAAACCATATCAGTCCTATTGTACCCCTTTGTGCCCTACGTGGAGTACAAGTTGTCTTTTGTTTTGTTTTGTTTTGAGACGGAGTCTTGCTCTGTCGCCCAGGCTGGAGTGCAGTGGCGTGATCTTAGCTCATTGAAAGCTCCGCCTCCCGGGTTCACGCCATTCTCCTGCCTCAGCCTCCCGAGTAGCTGGGACTACAGACGTCTGCCTCTGTGTCTGGCTAATTTTTTTGTATTTTTAGTAGAGATGGGGTTTCACCGTGTTAGCCAGGATGGTCTCGATCTCCTGACCTCGTGATCCATCTGTCTCGAGTTGTCATTTTTATTGTGTCTGTGCTTTTGTTTTTCTTACACTTATCCTACTTCATTAATTTACTTTATCTCTTTATAGGCATTTGATTTTGACCCTCAGATAGGGTGACCAGGCATCTGCAATTGACCTGAATTGGAGGGTTTCAGCATGAAAAGGGGGCAAGTCTTGGGCAACCAGGATAAGTTGATCACCCTACCCCTATGTTTACCTTCTTTTACATTTCTATTAGTACTTTTCTATTAAAAAAACACTGTACTATAATTAACTAATTTAATAATCTTTTGACTCTTTTCTCCCTTATGGCTTTATCATCTCAGTAATAACTCCAACTAATGTTGCACTTTGATATATTTTTCTCCCTCATCTTAAAAGTGGTGGGCCTTGTCTTGTTCATTATTATATTCAGAGAACTTTGTATGGTGCCTGGCACAAATTTAATTTCCACCTAGTGGTAGTTGAGTAGCTGACCAACCTGATTCTCTTTTCACCCTTCGGGATAGTTAATGTCATTATGGGTGAAAATAATGAGGCTGAGATGAAGACAAAATGGTGCTCCAGAAACTCTCGTCTTACAGCTTTGTCTTCCTGAAATAAGAAGGGCCTGTTTTCTGTGTGCTGATGACACCCTCTCTGGGCTATGGAAACACCCTAGCAGGAGACCTGAAGCTTTTTTGTCCTATTTCCCCACTCTGCTAAAACTCAGCTACCCACTTGGTCAAATGAATCCAGTCTCTCTGTTGTCCCTTCCCATAAACAGCTTGAATCTGCAAGATGAGGAAAGACTCTGGGACTTTGAAATCAGACATGAGTTCAAGGCTAGGCTCTGCTGTGCACTGGTTCTTGGATGTATTTCTCATGTTGTGGTCAGCTCATTTATAAATTAGGGATAGTCATACCTACTTCTTTGAATATTTGTGAAAGTTAGAGATCTTGAATATATAGCACCTAGTATTATGCCTGGTTCAATGAATGTTTGGTATCTTCATGGAGAAGAAAACCCAGGGGTCTGGCAATGGAGATGTAGACTAATCATATTTCTATTTTGAGAGCTTATCACATTCCAGACACTGTGTGGAGCACTTTGCAGCCCTTACTGTATTTAATCCTCACAAAATAGAGGGTCACCCCTGTCCTGGGACTGAGGGGCCTCCTGAGATGTGGAACTTTCAGTTGTTTATTTATTTAGAGACAGGGTCTAGCTTTGTCGCCTAGGCTGGAGTTCAGGAGTGCCACCATGGCTCACTGCAACCTCTGCCTCCTGGGCTTAGGTGATCCTCCCACATCAGACCCCTGAGTAGCTGGGACCATGGCACGTGCCACCACTCCTGGCTAAAGGACCTTCAGTTTTAACACTGGAATAGTCCCAGGCAAACTGGGACAAATAGTTTGCCCTAAAATCTGTAAGTTAAATGTATTAGTGGGCACATTTTGTCTGTGAGGATGCTGCGGTTTTGAGAGGCTAAGTAACTTGCTGGAGATCATATGTCTGAGGCAAAGCTGTGATCCCAAACCACATTTATGAAGTCGGATCCAGAGTTTCCAATTTTGACTCATGTTCGTTCTCCTCTCTTCTGGCTGCAGTGGACGTGGGAGAGTTGGGCTGTCAATTCCATAGCCTCCCTCCAAGGAGGAAGTAGACTGAGAGCTGAGTTTCACAGTAGCCTGAAGTTTTGTTTTTTTTATTTTACTTTTTGAAGGGGTGGGTGGGATTGGTAAGGGGAAGGAGGGCAGCTTAAAGTCTATTCTTTATTTAACATGAGAAGGAAAACTATTTTTTTTTCTCGGTGGGGAAGTATTTTAAACTGGGGGTGGGGTGTGAAGGTGGAGGTAGGGTCTACTGTCTTTTCTTTTTTTACACTCTTAGTAAAAGCACGAGATAAACTTAGTCCTGTCAAAGTCACTGTAGACAGCTCTCTGCAACTGGTACAAAAACATATCATATATATCTGTTGATATATAAAGGAGTTCTGTTGCTCTGAATCTGGGTAAATAAAGCCTCCTTATCTCTGCATTTACAAGTCAAAAGTTTTATCCAGATGATGTAAACAGTTTTACTGGATCTGAATATAAAAGTGTACTTGTCTCTGACAACATGGATACATAGCATCCACCCCCATCATGACAAAAGCACAAGTATTTGAGGACAAAATTAACTCTCTTCTGAATCCCCAAATATTTTGTTCCTAAGCAATACTTATTAAAAAATAACAAAGAAAAAGTAGCTTTCAGTAATGAAAAGGTAGGCCCATGAGTAGGGATGCTCAATAGGGAGATTCCCTAATGTAGGATTCCCTAATGAAGATGTGCCTTTCATTGTGCATTGTACCTGAGAGAAACAAAACAAGAACAGTGACTTCAGAGGAGAGCTGCACAGACCTGGAGCATCCCAAGGAGCAGGAAACAGCTGGTATCTTTATGATGTTTCTTTCCTGGTCTCAAGAAACAAAGCCATCTGGGGACTGGAACCTGGGGATATGGCCATGTGGGTGGCTATGGCCTGTGCTTTGGTATTGAGGAACTCTCCCATTAGAAAAACACTTCCTCCCATTACATTTTCTGGATGTCTGCAAGTCTTGCTCTCACAATACTCTCTGTTGTCTTTATTAACAGTAACATCAATATATTGCCTTTAAAATATTAAAAACCGTGTTCTAGAATGTGCTGATGGGAAACTTTCTTCCTGTTTCAACTCACCCTTTCCTCCACAAGTTGAGCTTCTGAACCGTGGTTAACTTAGTTTCTCAAAGATCTTGGCTTCCACACATTATGGGGCAACAATAGTCCTCATGCTCTTACCCAAGGCAGATTTCCACTAAGGTGACTCGAAGCTGATAGTTTGGGTCAAAATAATCTTGGGAGGAAAGAGAGTAGGAGGAGGACTCAGGATGATTTATATTTTATAATGGATTAGCTAGAATACTATGATCTACATGTTAAAAATAATTACTGACCTCTAAATGAAAAGAATTCTATATAGAAAACATAAACCAGTATTCTGTTCAATTCAAGAAAAAAGTTTTCTTCTTCATGTCTAGGTTGCGTTACTTTTTTCTCTTCTAGTTTTCATGAATTTTTTGGGGGGGATTGGGGCACAGGAGGATTTCTCCTGAGGGGAGAGGTAAGGACTGTTCATTCCTATTGTTGGTCTATCCTGACAGGAAACAGAAGGCACATTCAAAGGGAGCAATTGAAGAGGGTTAAATGAATGTCTGTTTGCAAGGGGTGTACAGGGTTAAAGCAAACCTACAATTGGTGCTAAAGCTTTCTGGCAGTAGGAGAGGGTAGACACTGCCCCTGAGCCTGACGAGCCATTGAGAAGGAGAGATTATTGAAACCTGGAGAGACAGCTGTAGCTGTAGATGGCTCTCTAGTAATAGGAATGGCCTGCAGAAGAGGGATGCAGCCATACCAAAACAAAGCCTGGAAGGGGAAGACCAGGAGATAGATACCATGAACCCCTCTCTTTTCTGCTGGTGCCTTCCATTGACCAAACCCATGCAGATGCCAGACAGCAAGGTAACCTGTTGATGAACTCATAGCCTCCTGTCGAACAAAATAAGAAAAGAATGGAGAGTGGGGCTGCAGGGGCAATCAGAGGAAGTGTAGCGTGATTTAGGCAATGAAGGTGAGCTTTTCATCTCTCCATGGAGCACTCATTGGTCCTTATTCTCTGGCTACTTTTCAAGGGATCCACTCCTTTCAAAAGCTCCACTGGCTATTCCTCCCTTCCCACCCACTCTGCATCCCTGGTGTCTGTATTTTATGATCTTTGTCTGCAGCAGCCTCAACCTCTAGAGCCCCTCAGGCACATGGACAGTGTTTTATTCAACACTTTACCAACCTCAGGTCCTAGCACGTGTGACCCACAGTAGACGTACAGGACCTGCTGGTTGAACTGCACTGGATGAAAGCAGATGAGCCCCAGGCTAACTCACGAATATGAAAACCCAGGTTCTAGTCTTACGCTGCCACTAACTTTCAGAGTGATCTTGCCCACTCTGAGCCTCAAGTTTTTCAAGTGCAAAATGGGAGTGGATTGAATAATTCCTCAGGTCTAATACAGTGATGAAAAACCTTATGATTTTGAGTCGAAGTGTTCTGAACTTCCCCCAGCTCCACCTCTGATCTCTGAATATCTTGGTCTACTCAATTCCAATGTAGAGCTCTTCATGCAACCTTCACCAACAGTTTGTTCCGAAGTAAAAATTATTTGTTCCCATCCATCTTTGTGCCCCCATGCCAATCTATGCAAGTAAGAGACATCGTTTATCTCATTATTTTATAGTTAGTTTTTTGCTGCTGGTTCCTCCCAGGCTGAATTCTAAACTATTTGACTCAGCCTCTGTTATATGTCACTCAGTGTCTGCTAAGAACTTGATAAATGTCAGAGGCATGGATGAATGCATAAGGACAAGGTGTTGTAAACGCTTTTCATGGGGAGGAAAAAGACACAATATTACCTTATTTAGCACAATATAATATAAATTAATTTTGTATTTATGCTGCCGGGGGCCTTTGCCAATGGCTAGGTCTTCCAAAATCCATCTTCCCCCACACTTCTCTCTCAACCTCTGCTCCTTATTTTATATTTCTTCTGCCCTACCTGGCTGCTTGGAGAGACTTCAATAACCCAGCCAGATGGACTGAATCTAGACCTCAGTGACGTTTTGACTCTGCAGTCAAGCTTTGCTTGCATTTAACTTTGAAGGGAAATGAATTCAAGGAATTCTTAGGAGTAAGCTGGGCATCACAGCTTTTATTTATTCACTTTTTTTTTTAAGAGACAGGATCTCACTATGCTGCCCAGGCTGGGTTTAAACTCCTGGGCTGAAGCAATCCTCCCACCTCAGCCTTTTGAGTAGTTGGGACTACAGTTGCTACAATTTTTATTTGTGACTTCAAATTATGCAGGTTCTTATAAGCATCTTCCCTGTCTGACTATGGGTGAGACAGTTTGTCCCTGAGAACTTTTGAAAAATAAAAAACAACTTCATATGAGAACTCTGGGCCATATTTTACGAATCTTTGACGATTTTAAGTGGGATATCTGGTTTAAATCTGTTTGATTGTGAATTTTGATTCATCCACTGATTATAAATGAGACCTCATAATTGTCACTTAACTTCATTGGGCTTCACTTTTCTATCTTTAAAATGGGGTTAATAAAGCACCTACCTTATAGGATCATTGTGACAATTATATAAGATAATTCAGTTAAGTCCTGGCATAAAAATGAGCAATGTTTATTGCAGAAAAGTTAATAGGGTCATATGAATCAGACTATTTAACTGACTCTGATTTTGTTGATCTTTGGAGCCATCAGAGTATTTCACAAGACCTGGTGTCTTGGTTCGTCCATTCAGGCTGCTATAACAAAATACTTTAGGCTAGGTAATTTATACACAATAGAAATTTATTGCTCACAGTTCTGAGGGCCGGAAAATCCAGGACCAAGGCACCAGCAGATTCAGTGTCTGGCGAGGGCTTGCTCTCTGCTTCAGAAGGGCTGTCCTCCTATGGTGGAAGGCGTGAATTAGCTTCCTTGGGCCTCTTTTATAAGGGCACTAATCCCATTCATGAGGGCTCCACTGTCATGACCTAATCATGTTCTAAAGTCCCTACTTCTTGATACGATTGCATTGGAAATTAGATTTCAACATACAAACGTTGGAGGCATACAAACATCCAGGCTATACCACCTGGTTAACTGTATGCCCCATTTTGGAAGTAGCATGCCAACTGCCTCTTAAGATACCACCTTTCTTGACCCCTCTCTCAATTCATGCAATTTGAGTAATGTAGATCTATTCCAGTTCAATGGGTATAGTACACAGGTCTTCCCTGGGCACAGATAGTGGGCTTGAGTGGCATATCACCTAGTCAGGACCAAGAAGAAACAGTGGGACTTTGGCTGCAACCTCAAGAAAGGGGAGCATGCTAATTCTTGCTAGTCTTAGATTTGGGAGGATGTAATACTGGATGTGATGTTCTCCTTTTCTAAAGAGGAAAAACCATGTTACATATGAAATCATTACAGTGGACATGGAGCTGAGGTAAAGAAAAAGAACCTGAGTCCTCTGCCTAGGCCAAGCCTGTAGCTGGATACCCCCACTAAGCTACAGTAACATGGACCAACAAATGCCTTTTTGCTTAAGTTAATATAAAGTGGGTTTTGGCATGCAACTGAAAGAGTTCTAATTCACATGGGAACTGGTCATATCTTCTTTCTGCAAATTAAGGTGGAGGGATCAAATCAAGATTCAGAAAACAATCTTAGTCACATATACCCTATCCCCTCATCATCATTCACTCTGTTTCAAAACTCTTGCATCAACTTCTAACATTTTGCCACACAACCACCTTCACTAATCCATCTTCTCTATGTCCTGCCTTGGTTGCAAACTCACCCATCCTCCTGGTCCCTGTAATCTGCTCACTAGCTCACTCCTAGTGCCTTGCTCCCTTGTTCATGCCCATCAATCCTTGACTGACTCTAACCTTGCCACCAGCACCCATCAAGTGCTGCAATGAACAAATATGTAACCAATACTAACCTAACAACGGGTCCCATCTTATCCCTCCCAAGTTTTCTCAGTTAAAGGGATAAAAACAAGTATTTTGGTCCTATGTGAGGATGGAGGTGAGGCCTGGTTCATTTCTCTTTTGAAAACCCAGGGACCAGCTCATTCAACAGAATTAGATGAGAAAGGGCCAAAACTTCAGTGGACTCCACTGTGAAGCTTGTAGGGTCCTCACTTGTAGAGGCTGGAGAAAAGGGGGAAGGCAGAGAGGAGAGAAAGGGATTTGATTACAGTATAATTTTCCTCCCTCTGGGAACATTTCAAGTATATTCTACAAATGTCAGGGAACCAATGACTCATCAAATAGTTGAGTGTTGGTTTTGGAAAAGGGAGAGGAAGTCACTGCTTTGGAGCTCAGTGATGAATTTGCACTAAGGTAAGATCTTATCCCACCAGTGGGACTGAAATGTTGGCAGTGATCCTTTGCTCCTTTCTGAGCCTTGGAGAGGTGCCATGTCTCCCAGATCCCAGCAGCGGGGTGACGCACTTGTAGTCAGAATACATTTAGCCTGAGCCTTCCAGTGGTGATACTTCCTGTGTCTCCAAGTCCTCAAGAGCCGCAACTGTGAAAGAAAGCCTCAAGTCCCTTAGGACTTGGAGAGGACAACCCTTGCCTTCTGTCCCACAGTGTTGGCAAAAGTGAAGGGAAGAGAGGATCTGTTGCCTGGTTACTCTGGGCAAATGTGAGCTACAGAAAAAGAGCAGCTGTAAGAGAGAATTTTGCCAGACTTTTCCACCCTAGGCTCTTATCTTTGCTCCATTTGCTGAAGAAAGAAAGCACAATTATTGATTCAGAAGTATGAGAGAGGGACAAAAACACAAGAGGGGAAAACAACAGTGAAACAGGGATATTCTGCAAACAAACAAACAAACAAACAAACAAACAAAAAACCATAGTTCCTTATGTAGCACTTAATAGAAGTCAAGTGTAGGTCACACAGGTAGCTAACGTATGATGTGTTAAGGTGGAAACAATACATTAAGGTTGCCGCACATATTATTACTATTTCTCTTTTTCCTATCCCTTACAGACTTACTGAGCAAAGACAATGACTTTCTGACCACTTTTGTGTCCTCCAGAAGGGTTACAACTCTTCTGTCCACTCTCTTTTCTTCTCTTTAAAAGTGATAATAAAAGTGTGTGCAGATGCTTTGTATATGTCTGGTGGCCAGCATGGGGGGAAGGAAGTCCCATGGTTGTAGGGCCTGTTCTGCCTCTTCTTAGTAAGTCCTGGTAGCACAGTGAAGAAAAAGGAAGGAGGCAAGAGTCTGGCCCCAGTGGGAGCAGCCAGTGTTGGAAGCTCTCTTTAGAATGTGACTTGTACATAGTAACTTGGTCTTCAGTTTTTGGCATTAGCTGCAATTCTGAGATTCCAGCAAAAGGTCCACACAGTGGTCTGTCACACCTCTGTGTAAAAAGAGAGCTTTAGTGAGAGTCCTCAGGCAGGCTTTTCTCTCCTCACAGCTTTCTTGTTTGCCTTTTTTTTTCACGTTGATATGGCAAAATCCTAACCTCATTTCTGACTTTTCCATATCCGTATCTGAGCAGTGTGGTGATGGTGGAGAAAGCCAGGAGAAAGCCACAGAATAGGACTTAGTGGTATCACAGTAAATTCATGATCGCACCCTTCATATGGCCCATCAACTCTCATCTCCATTCCACAGTGACCACCGTCACTCTGTCCCAACTTCTGACCATGTTTCATATGCCCCTTCACCCTGAGCCTCTGATTTCTTCCCGTATTTTCAGAGGCAATTGAAGCCATTGGATTGGAACTTCTGATGCTTTCTGAAGTGTTTTCCTGCAGGGCACATCATCAGGGTGTCCCTTCTCCTAAGGCCAACTCTCCTCCTGTGCTTTACCTTCTTCATTCTTCTGTCTGCAAAGAGATTTACACTATCAATGCATTTCCTTAAGTGGATTTTTCCATAAATAGTTAAATACACTGAACTGTCTTTAATCTCCAGAAAATTCCCTTTACACAATACCTGCCCCCTTTTATGACTTCTCCTAACCATTTTCTCCTTCACTTTTTGTGCTCCTGTCACATAGGTCTTTCTTACGTGTCTTGATTAGGTCAGGCTCCATATGGACCCAGGGCTTTTGCACATGCTATTCATATTAACAGAAGGAACTTTGTTTCTTCTTCTGCCTAGTTACTCTTAAACTCTCTCTGTTCATAAGCATTTCATGACCTCACAATCTGGATCAGAGCCTTTTGTTATATGGCCGTATGAGGTCACAGCACTCTTCCTTGTTTAGGATAGTACATGCACTTGGGCTGTATATCGGTATCCCTGGCTAAACTCTAATGAAGAGCAATGATTTGCTCAGCATTGTATTTGCAGTATCCAGTATAAAATCTCACACTTGGTCAACACTCAACAAATACATGTTGAATGAATCTGTCAAAAGTCCTGTTAGGTGGGCCTCATTGTCCTCATCTTATAGATGAAGAGACTGAAGCTTAAGCATATAATAAGTGCTGAAGCTGTGTAGCTAACACAGATGTATCTGATTCTAGAACTCATGTAGTACCTGGTATTGCAATATCTTGTGCAGTCACTAGAGAAACAACACTAGTTATAATGCTTTTGTGTGTGTGTGTATTATTGTTGTTTTAAAATAGAGAGTGCCATACAAAATAATTTGTTAAAATCTCAAATCGGCCGGGCGCGGTGGCTCAAGCCTGTAATCCCAGCACTTTGGGAGGCCGAGACGGGCGGATCACGAGGTCAGGAGATCGAGACCATCCTGGTTAACATGGTGAAACCCCGTCTCTACTAAAAAATACAAAAAACTAGCCGGGCGAGGTGGCGGGCGCCTGTAGTCCCAGCTACTCGGGAGGCTGAGGCAGGAGAATGGCGTGAACCCGGGAGGCGGAGCTTGCAGTGAGCTGAGATCCGGCCACTGCACTCCAGCCTGGGCGACAGAGCGAGACTCTGTCTCAAAAAAAAAAAAAAAAAAAAAAAAAAAAAAAAAAAAAAAAATCTCAAATCGCCTTCGTTATTCCATGGCCTGTCATTAGGAGAAAGACCTAGATAACATAGAACTCTTTGTTCTTTTGTAATCTTACCATAGATTTAGGATGATTATAATTAGGTAGGTTGACCTGATTTTTATCTGTTATTCAGGTATAATTTTTAATAGTGCCCTCTTTAACACTCAAAAGTGTTCCCTATTGGGCCATACATCATATGGCTATACTGTCTATTTATAGGTGTGGCATCAGGAATCCCTAAAGAGATCGAGAATTAAAGCCTTGGATTTTAGTTCTAGTTCCGCATTTAGATTGTGGCAAGTTACTTTGGTAAATTGGAAAGACTAGGCTCTTATTAGCTTGTGCTTTTGAGATTTTGTGATATCTTTAAGATAAAACATTAAAGACAGGTAGGTTTTCAATAGTAAGACATAGTAGAAGGATTCCCCAAGCTTAAGAAATACATGAACAAGGCCACAGAGATATTAAAAGTGCATACATTATTCAGGAGCATGGGGAACTTGGCTGGAAGAGGCAGAAATAGATTTGAGAAGGTTAATTAGAGCAGATCTTTTTACTGTCTAACTGGGAAAGAATATTTGATGAAGGGAATAAGATGGTTTAACATATACACTAGATAATTTTGGTATGAACAGAAAATAGATCTGAGACACCTAAGAATAATAAATGAGACATTTATTTGAAACATACAGTAAAAGGTGGGATGGAGGGCCATAGTTGAGCAGTAAAGATAGTGAAGGAAAGGGAGTTTGAGAGAAGAACAACTAAGTAGGTAGAAATGAAAATATTTGTTGACTAGAGAATGACTGGATTGGGGAATTCTTTATTCAACAAATATTTTTAACATGTATCTTGTGCCAGATACTACTTGGGGTTTTAGACTGTAAAAATGAAAAGTCTTGATTATTATCTCAAGGAAACATATAAACTAATAGTTATAATAAATACAGCATAAATATTAGAATGGACTTATGTTCAAGGAACAGTTAAATCATGAAGAAGAAACTTTTTAGACTTCCTGGGAAAATAAAGATAAGCATCATAGAGGAAGTATTTGACCTGAAAGAATGAGTAAGAAGAATTAATAAAAGAGGCTGGGGCTGGGTGCAGTGGCTCAGGCCTGTAATCCCGGCACTTTGGGAGGCCGAGGCAGATGGATCACGAGGTCAGGAGTTCAAGACCAGCCTGGCAAAGATGGTGAAATCCTGTCTTTATTAAAAATACAAAAAGTAGCCAGGTGCAGTGGTAGGTGCCTGTAATCCCAGCTACTTGGGAGGCTGAGGCAGGAGAATTGCTTGATCCCAGGTGGTAGAGGTTGCAGTGAGCCGAGATCGCACCACTGCACTCCAGCCTGGGCGACAGAGTGAGACTCCATCAAAAAATAAAATAAAATAAAATAAAAAGGAGGTTAGGAATAAAAGCAGAGTCTTCAGTCCAAGGCTTGTGTCTTACTCATCTTTATAATCCCAGAGCCCAGTGTAGTGTCCAGAAAAGACACCAAAAATGCTGGGGTCTAGCATGAGAGGCCTGCAAGGGGAGGTAGAAGTAAGATGATGAAGCAGCGAAGGACAGAAGGAAATGATGGCAATTCAGAGGTCAGCCTTAAAGACTGCTTTGGTATCTTCCACATCCTGGATGGTGCTCTGGTAGCCTGACAGAGTTGATTCTGCTTTTGAAGTTTGCTAGCCTACAATTAAGAGAGTTTATTCATCAGGAGAATGTGACTCAATACACAGAATTACAAATTTCTATTCTAATTACACCCAGAAACTTTAAAAGATTTGGTCATATTTTGGTCTTAGGGCTGGGCCACAGATTTAAGGAAGTCGGGAGTCTTGATATTTTCAAAATCTTTTTGCTCATCTTTATTTGAAAGGATATTCACTTTTAAACTTAGTTTTCAGGTCAACCCAATTATGCCTTGCCGTGACACAATGCTCTCATTTCACCTTGGCAGATTGGTTTCATTAGAAATAATCCACGGTGGGGGTAATGTTAACATAATACTGCTTCTAAACTAGGCACAGTTTGATGAAAGATTTGGATGTACTTGGTGGGTTGCTGTTCCAATTTCAGCCGTTTTGCTGGCATTCCCTGAGAGTCTGCCAAGAGCCAGGGAAGACAGTTAAATGGGCTTTTCATACTCTGAATGTGGCAGTGGAGGTTTAGCCTTGTGACTCTCTTTAAAAGTCTTGGGAAGTGATGATTGAGAGGACCTGAACTCTTTGGAGAAATGTTATTGCAAATGAGCACTAGCCAACTCCAAATTCACCAGTTAAAATTTGAAGATGAATTAGGTCATCTCTCACATTTATACACTGTTGAATCCAATTTGCCATGCAATATCAGATGTATTATCTCATTTGACTTCATAGTAACCCTGGGTTGTAGTCAAAAATGGCCTTGCTTTTTCCATTTTATGGATTTCACAGATGAGAACTAGGTTTAAAGAGAGTAATTTGTTTGTCCGTAGTTGCACAGATAATTAAATGTTTTATAGGTCTGGGAATCAACTTGGTTTACTCATTCCCAGTCTAGTGCTTATTATACTTAACCATGAGGTCTTACTAGTGAAACTATTAAATATGTGAATTGAATCAATGACAATTGAATCTTCGCAGCAAGTAATGATGCTACTACAGATTTAGGCAGGCAAAATGAAGATAGAAAAGGCACTAAATTCAATGGCTTCGCTCTTCAAAACTTGAACTTTGGTGTACCTTCCTGTCCAAACAATGGTAGTCTTACTAGTCCCAATGTAGGTTATCCCATTATGTATATATACCAAGAATCTCCTCCCAAGATGTACACAGGGGACTTTTCAAAGAATGGGAAATCACTGTAATGGAAATCTTTTATGGTTAGAAGCTCCATTTAACTAAGATAATTTGCCTCACTAACCTAATGCTACAAATAAAGCTCCGTCTTTAATTTTTTAATATTCAAACTGACTACATCCCTAGTTGCTTTAGCAGAATGACATTACTGGTCCAGATGCCTACACCTGCCTACAGTGACCCTTCAAGGGAGGGTGATCATACTTTGTCATTGTTATCTGGGGTCAACCATGCTCCATGGGGGACCTGCCATTGTTATGGCCCTTTGGCTTATCTCCATTCAAATATATTATTCTCAAAGCGCTCACAATGGCTGATTGATCAGGAAGAACTTCAACATCAGCCTCATGATCAGTTGGAAATCAGTTCCCTTCCTATAAGCAGTAGACCTTGGCTTTGAATATAAGTCTTCTGTCCATGCTCAGTCTTTGTTCACTGTGAACCCCCCTCCCTGGCTTTTGAAGGCCTTTGATGGATTTAAGCTAAAGCCATCTAATCTATCATAGCAAAACTAACAACAATTTGATGTTTGGCCCGTCCAGTGAACTTGATATAGTAATGTCTTAGACTGCTGAAAAAGCTGAAAGCCTTAGTGTAACACAAATATTTGGATAAGCCTTCTCTATAGAAGCAGACCTTTTTTCCCTGGCATTTGAATATTGAATGGCTCTAAGAAAGAACTCTAAAATCTATAAAGGAATAATGTGATGATTAGCATTAGGTGTCAACTTGATTGGATTAAGAGATGCCTAGATGGCTGGTCAAGTATTGTTTATGGGTATATCTGTGAGGATGCTGACAGAGGAGACTGACATTTGAGTTGGTGAACTGGAAGAGGAAGACACCCTCAATGTGAGTGGGCACTATCTAATTGGCTGCCAGTGCAACTAGAACAAAGGAGATGGAAGAAGGTGGAATAAGTTTGCTTGTGGAGTCTTCTGGCTCTCTTTCTTTTTCCGGTGCTGACTGCCTGCTTCTGCTTCTCCCATAGTTGGATATCAGACTCCAGTTTCTTTGGCCTTTGCACTTTGGGATTTGCAACAGTGGCTTCCTGGGCGTTCTCGGGCATTTGGCCACAGACTGAAGGCTGCACTGTTGGCTTCTCTGGTTTTGAGGCTTTTGGACTTGAACTGAGACACTACCAGTTTCTCACTTTCCGCAGCTTGCAGATGGCCTTTGGTGGAACTTCACCTTGTAATCACATGACCCAATTCTCCTTAATAAACTCCTTTATATGTATACACTATTGGTTCTGTCCCTCTGGAGAACCCTAATTCAAACGATAAACATATTCCTATATAAACAGCTGACTTCTAAGCCCCCACTCAAGCTACATTTCATTCTGTTGTCAGAGAAAGGGATCAGAATGAATTGTCTTATATTAGAATGCCTGAGGGTGGGTAGGGGGGAATTTGGATTAGAATGTTGGATGGGAAAAGCAGCAGAGTTCTGAGTTCAAGAAAAAGAAGACTGAGCTGCATATTGAGACTAATTCTGGAACTGGTATGAGAATAATGTGAAAATGTTGGGGTCAGTGAACTGCTGTGAAGTCAGAGGTTACCTGGGACAACTGTGATAGAGTTGAGTAGTCAGTGGCAGAGGGGTTCAAGTTCAGTAGTATTAGTGCCGTCACTGATGGCAGGGAGTGTTGTACTGTAATGATATTAATGGTAGTTTTGGTTGTGTTCAGATTATGTTTTGTCTCCTTTCACGGATGGAAGTCTAGAAGCCCAAGGCATATAGTTGAGTGCTGCTGATTAAGCTATCCTCCTTGGTAATCTGAAATGAAATGTGCTTTAAAGGCAAGATGTTGGTGGACAGAGTAGCTGGTGTCTTAGAATAGAATAAAGAGCCCCAGGAATTCAAGAATTATGAGTTGGGGTGGGTATTATTTGTGGTCTTATCAGGAAACAGATGATACACCTAAATGAGGTTATTTGAGGAGAGATTAACAAAAGGCCCATTCACAATATTGTGGGCAGGGTTAAGGGAAATCAACATGGAATGGTGAAGTATTTTAGGGATTTGAGCTACAAGATCCCTTACTGCCCTCTATGCTTGAAAGAGGAAGAAGAAGGAACAGTTACAAGAACCTAGAGAGCTGTTGCTGCAGCTATAGCTACAGAAGAGGGTTTTATTTTATTTTTATTATTTTATTTTTATTTCTTATTACACTTTAAGTTTTTGGGTACATGTGTACAATGTGCAGGTTCGTTACATATGTACACATGTGCCATGTTGGTGTGTTGCACACATTAACTTGTCATTTACATTAGGTATATCTCCTAATGCTATCCCTCCCCCCACCCCTGACCTCACGACAGGCCCCAGTGTGTGATGTTCCCCATCCTGTGTCCAAGTGTTCTCATTGTTCAATTCCCAGCTATGAGTGAGAACATGTGGTGTTTCGTTTTCTGTTCTTGTGATAGGTTGCTCAGAATGACGGTTTCCAGCTTCATCCATGTCCCTATAAATGACACAAACTCATCCTTTTTTATGGCTGCATAGTATTCCATGGTGTGTATGTGTCACATTTTCTTAATCCAGTCTATCATTGATGAACATTTGGGTTGGTTCCAAGTCTTGGCTATTGTGAATAGTGCTGCAATAAACATACGTGTACATGTGTCTTTATAGCAGCATGATTTATAATCCTTTGGGTATATACCCAGTAATGGGATGGCTGGGTTAAATGGTATTTCCAGTTCTAGATCCTTGAGGAATCACCACATTGTCTTCCACAATGGTTGAACTAGTTTACAGTCCCACCAACAGTGTAAAAGCATTTCTATTTCTCCACAACCTCTCCAGCCCCTGTTGTTTCCTGACTTTTTAATGATCGCCATTCTAACTGGTGTGAGATGGTATCTCATTGTGCTTTTGATTTGCATTTCTCTGATGGCCAGTGATGATGAGCATTTTTTCATGTGTCTGTTGGCTGCATAAATGTTTTCTTTTGAGAAGTGTGTGTTCATATGCTTTGCCCACTTTTTGGTGGGGTTGTTTGATTTTTTTTCTTGTAAATTTGTTTGAGTTCTTTGTAGATTCTGGATATTAGCCCTTTGTCAGATGGGGAGATTGTAAAAATTTTTTTCCCATTCTGTAGGTTGCCTGTTCACTCTGATGGTAATTTCTTTTGCTGTGCAGGAGCTCTTTAGTTTAATTAGATCTCATTTGTCAATTTTGGCTGTTGTTGCCATTGCTTTTGGTGTTTTAGTCATGAAGTCCTTGCCCATGCCTATGTACTGAATGGTATTGCCTAGGTTTTCTTCTAGGGTTTTTATGGTTTTAGGTCTAACATTTAAGTCTTTAATTCATCTTGAACTAATTTTTGTATAAGGTATAAGGAAGGGATCTAGTATCAGCTTTCTACATATGGCTAGTCAGTTTTCCCAGCACCACTTATTAAATGGGGAATCCTTTCCCCATTTCTTGTTTTTGTCAGGTTTGTCAAAGATCAGATGGCTGTAGATGTGTGGTACTATTCCTGAGGGCTCTGTTCTGTTCCATTGGTCTATATCTCTGTTTTGGTACCAGTACCATGCTGTTTTGGTTACTGTAGCCTTGTAGTATAGTTTGAAGTCAGGTAGCATGATGCTTCCAGCTTTGTTGTTTTGGCTTAGGATTGTCTTGGCAATGCAGGCTCTTTTTTGGTTCCATGTTAGCTGTAAAGTAGTTTTTTTCCAGTTCTGTGAAGAAAGGCATTGGTAGCTTGACGGGGATTGCACTGAATCTATAAATTACCTTGGGCAGTATGGCCATTTTCATGATATTGATTCTTCCTATCCATGAGCATGGAATGTTCTTCGATTTGTTTTTGTCCTCTTTTATTTCGTTGAGTAGTGGCTTGTAGTTCTCCTTGAAGAGGTCCTTCACATTCCTTGTAAGTTGGATTCCTAGGTATTTTAGTCTCTTTGAAACAATTGTGAATGGGAGTTCACTCATGATTTGACTCTCTGTCTGTTATTGGTGTTTAGGAATGTTTGTGATTTTTGCACACTGATTTTTTATCCTGAGACTGCTGAAGTTGCTTATCAGCTTCAGGAGATTTTGGGCTGAGATGATGGGGTTTTCTAAATATACAATCATGTCATCTGCAAACAGGGACAATTTGACTTCCTCTTTTCCTAATTGAATACCCTTTATTTCTTTCTCCTACCTGATTGCCCTGGCCAGAACTTCCAACACTATGTTGAATAGGAGTGGTGAGAGAGGGCATCCCTGTCTTGTGCCAGTTTTCAAAGGGAATGCTTCCAGTTTTTGCCCATTCAGTATGATATTTGCTGTGGGTTTATCAAAAAAGCTCTTATTATTTTGAGATACATCCCATCAATACTGAATTTATTGAGAGTTTTTAGCCTGAAGGCTGTTGAATTTTGTCAAAGGCCTTTTCTGCATCTATTGAGATAATCATGTGGTTTTTGTATTTGGTTCTGTTTATATGATGGATTACGTTTATTGATTTGCATATGTTGAACCAGACTTGTATCCTAGAGATGAAACCAACTTAATCATGGTGGATAAGCTTTTTGATGTGCTGCTGGATTCAGTTTGCCAGTATTTTATTGAGGATTTTTGCATTGATGTTCATCAGGGATATTGGTCTAAAATTCTCTTTTTTTTTTTTGTTGTGCCTCTGCCAGGCTTTGGTATCAGGATGACGCTGGCCTCATAAAACGAGTTAGGGAGGGTTCCCTCTTTTTCCGTTGATTGGAATAGTTTCAGAAGGAATGGTACCAGCTCCTCTTTGTACTTCTGGTAGAATTCGGCTGTGAATCCATCTGGTCCCATACTTTTTTTGGTTGGTAGGCTATTAATTATTGCCTCAATTTCAGAGCCTGCTATTGGTCTATTCAGGGATTCAACTTCTTCCTGGTTTAGTCTTGGGAGAGTGTATGTGTCCAGGAATTTATCCATTTCTTTTAGATTTTCTATGTTATTTGCGTAGAGGTGTTTATAGTATTTTCTGATGGTAGTTTGTATTTCTGTGGGTAGTTTGTTTATAGCATTTTCTGATGGTAGTTTGTATTTCTGTGATATTCCCTTTATCATTTTTTATTGCATCTATTTGATTCTTCTCTCTTTTCTTCTTTGTTAGTCTTGCAAATGGTCTATCAATTTTATTGATCTTTTCAAAAAACCAGTTCCTGGATTCATTGATTTTTTGAAGGGTTTTTTGTGTCTCTATCTCCTTCAGTTCTGCTCTGATCTTAGTTATTTCTTGCGTTCTGCTAGCTTTTGAATGTGTTTGCTCTTGCTTCTCTAGTTCTTTTCACTGTGATATTAGGATGTCAATTTTAGATCTTTCTTGCTTTCTCTTGTGGGCATTTAGTGTTATAAATTTCCCTCTATACACTACTTTAAATGTGTCCCAGAGACTCTGGTATGTTGTGTCTTTGTTCTCACTGGTTTCAAAGAACATCTTTATTTCTGCTTTCATTTCATTATGTACCCAGTAGTCATTCAAGAGCAGGTTGTTTAGTTTCCATGTAGTTGTGCAGTTTTGAGTGAGTTTCTTAATTCTGAGTTCTAGTTTGATTGCACTGTGGTCTGAGAGACAGTTTGTTATAATTTCTGTTCTTTTACATTTGCTGAGGAGTGCTTTACTTCCAACTATGTGGTCAATTTTAGAATAAGTGTGATGTGGTGCTGAGAAGAATGTATATTCTGTTGATTTGGGGTGGAGAGTTCTGTAGATGTCTATTAGGTCCACTTGGTGCAGAGCTGAGTTAAATTCCTAGATATCCTTGTTAACTTTCTGTCTCCTTGATCTGTCTAATGTTGACAGTGAAGTGTTAAAGTCTCCCATTATTATTATGTGGGAATCTAAGTTTCTTTACAGGTCTCTAAGGACTTGCTTTATGAATCTGGGTGCTCCTGTATTGGGTGCATATATATTTAGGATAGTTAGCTCTTCTTGTTGAATTGATCCCTTTACCATTATGTAATGGCCTTCTTTGTCTCTTTTGATCTTTGTTGGTTTAAAGTCTGTTTTATCAGAGACTAGGATTGCAACCCCTACTTTTTTTTTGTTTTCCATTTGCTTTGTAGATCTTCCTCCATCCCTTTATTTTGAACCTATGTGTGTCTCTGCATGTGAGATGGATCTCCTGAATACAGCACACTGATGGGTCTTGACTCTTTATCCAGTTTGCCCATCTGTGTCTTTTAATTGGAGCATTTAGCCCATTTACATTTAAGGTTAATATTGTTATGTGTGAATTTGATCCTGTCATTATGATGTTAGTTGATTATTTTGCTTGTTAGTTAATGCAGTTTCTTCCCAGCATCGGTGGTCTGTACAATTTTCCATGCTTTTGCAGTGGCTGATACCGGTTATTCCTTTTCATGTTTAGTGCTTCCTTCAGGGAGCTCTTTTAAGGCAGGCCTGGTGGTGACAAAATCTCTCAGCATTTGCTTGTCTGTAGAGGATTTTATTTCTCCTTCACTTATGGAAGTTTAGTTTGACTGGATATGAAATTCTGGGTTCAAAATTCTTTTCTTTAAGAATGTTGAATATTGGCCCCCACTCTTCTGGCTTGTAGAGTTTCTGCCGAGAGATCTTCTATTAGTCTGTTGGGCTATCCTTTGTTGGTAACCTGACCTTTCTCCCTGGCTGCTCTTAAGATTTTTTCCTTCATTTCAACTTTGGTGAATCTGACAATTATGTGTCTTGGAGTTGCTCTTCTTGAGGAGTATCTTTGTGGTGTTCTCTGTATTTCCTGAATTTGAATGTTGGCTTGCCTTGCTAGGTTGGGGAAGTTCTCCTGGATAACATCCTGAAGAGTGTTTTCCAACTTGGTTCCATTCTCCCCATCACTTTCAGGTAGACCAATCAGAAGTAGATTTGGTCTTTTCACATAGTCCCATATTTCTTGGAGGCTCTGTTTGTTTCTTTTTGCTCTTTTTTCTCTAAACTTCTCTTCTTACTTCATTTCATTCATTTGATCTTCAATCACTGATACCCACTTGATCGAATCAGCTAATGAAGCTTGTGCATCCATCATGTAGTTCCCCTGCCATGATTTTCAGCTCCATCAGGTCATTTAAGATCTTCTCTATGCTGTTTATTCTAGTTAGCCATTCGTCTAATCTTTTTTTCAAGGTTTTTAGTTTCTTTGCGATGTGTTCGAACATCCTCCTTTAGCTTGGAGAAGTTTGTTTTTACTGATCATCTGAAGCTTTCTTCTCTCAACTCGTCAAAGTCATTCTCCATCCAGCTTTGTTCCGTTGCTGGCAAGGAGCTGCGTTCCTTTGGAGGAGAAGAGGTGCTCTGATTTTTAGAATTTTCAGCTTTTCTGCTCTGGTTTCTTCCCATCTTTGTGGTTTTATCTACCTTTGGTCTTTGATGATGGTGATGTACAGATGGGGTTTTGGTGTGGATGTCCTTTCTGTTTGTTAGTTTTCCTTCTAACAGTCAGGACCCTCAACTGCAGGTTTGTTGGAGTTTGCTGGAGGTCCACTCCAGATCCTGTTTGCCTGAGTATCACCAGTGGAGGCTGCAGAACAGCAAATATTGCAGAATGGCAAATGTTGTTGCCTGATCCTTTCTCTGGAAGCTTTGTCTCAGAGGGGCACCCGTCCGTATGAGGTGTCAGTCTGCCCCTACTGGGAGGTGTCTCCCAGTTAGGCTACTCAGGGGTCAGGGACCCACTTGAGTAGGTAGTCTGTCCATTCTCAGATCTCAAACTCCATGCTGGGAGAACCACGACTCTCTTCAAAGCTGTCAGACAGGGACATTTCAGTCTGCAGAAGTTTCTGTTGCCTTTTATTCAGCTATGCTCTGACCCTGAGGTGGAGTCTACAGAGGCATGCAGGTCTCCTTGAGCTGCAGTGGGCTCCATGCGGTTCGAGCTTCCCAGCCGCTTTGTTCACCTACTCAAGCCTCAGCAATAGTGGATGCCCCTTCCCCAGCCTTGCTGCTGCCTTGCAGTCCAATCTCAGACTGCTGTGCTAGCAGTGAGCAAGGCTCCATGGGCATGGGATCCTCTGAGCCAGGTGCGGGATATAATCTCCTGGTGTGCTGTTTGCTAAGACCATTGGAAAAGCACAGTATTAGGGTGGGAGTATCATGATTTTCCAGGTACCGTCTGTCATGGCTTCCCTTGGCTAGGAAAGGGAATTCCCCGACCCCTTGCACTTCCCAGGTGAGGCAATGCCCCACCCTTCTTTGGCTCATGCTCTGTGGGCTGCACCCACTGCTGATAGGCCCCAGCGAGATGAACCCAGTACCTCAGTTGGAAATGCAGAAATCACCCATCCTCTGCATCGCTCACGCTGGGAGCTGTAGATTGGAGCTGTTCCTATGGCCATCTTGGAATCTCCCCAGAAGAGGGTTTTAAAACAGAAGTTGTGGACTTTGGCAACCAGCCACTGCTAACTTATGGCCTGGCAGTGAGGGGCGAGAAAGTCAATGCCTCCTTGTCTTTATCTGATCGCCATCTAGTACATCCCACTGTTTGGACTCAACCTGATGCTGGAAGGTTAAGCTCACTTGGTCAATGCAGGTCAGGGAGGTCAGACTTCTGGGGCAAAGAACAAGTTAGAAAAGAACTGAGTGTAGATCAAGATGGGAAAATGCAACTATCCATCATAGGATGGCTACTTCTAATGGTGCTAGGTAGCTTTAAAGAGATTGCCTACTCAAATTCCTACATTCTTGGCTCAAGGAACAGCCTGAAATAGAAGTATTTTCTCTGACTGTGGAAAAACAATATCTTTTCTCTCAAATCCTTTGTGCTAAAGTAGCCAAAAATCAAACAAATAGTTTAATTCTGTTGTTTGCCAAATTATAATCAGTTTAATTCAGTCTCATTAGCCTTTTCCCAAAGTTGGGACAGTGAAATAGGATAAGACTCCTTGGATTAGAATGGGAATATGTGGAAGAATTCAGTCTCTACACTCATAACCCCATTGAGCCCCTATAGCCAATTGAAATAGCTCTTCCATTTTTAATTAAATGGTGGAACCTTGCTAGAAGATTCTGTTACTAATTCTCTAATTCTTCCAAGGGAAAGCCAATCCTTATTTTCTCCTCTCTCCATCAACATCATTGACTCTGAATCTATAGTTTGCTCCTAAATTTGAGAGGAGAAATCTTATTACTTTTTAATTTTTATAGGTTTAGGGGGCAAAAGTACAATTTTGTTACATGGAGGTATTGCATAGTGGTGAAGTGTGGGCTTTTAGAGTAATCATTACCTTAGTGCACATTGTACCCTTTAGGTAATTTCTCATCCTTCACCCCTCGCCCATCCTCCCACCTTTCTGAGTCTCCAATGTCTATCATTCTACTCTATGCTTATATGTAGACATAATTTAGCTCCCACTTATAAGTGAGAACACTTCATATTTGACTTTCTGTTTCTGAGTCATTTCATTTAAGCAAGAGAAGAAAACTTGTATCCGAAAGTATTCTAAGACTTCACTAATTTGTGTGGACAAAAAAAATCTAAAATGTGTGGAGGAATGAATTCCAAGGGTGTTGGATCAAGAATGGAAGAAGCTAATTTTATTTTAGGCTGAATTTATTGACATGGGTTCATTTTCTGGTTATTTTGGGTTCAATGCACAAGATTGAACCATTGGGAGTGGTTCTAATTATCTTTTGACTTGGTTGACTGAAATCTGGACCTACATGAAAAAAATGTCAGTTTCATGTAGTCATGGAATCTAAAGACTTTTAGGGATACAAAGGTTTAAATGAATTAATCATGTATGACTCAGTCACCCATTGTCTAATCAGGTTCTCCCTAAGGGCTCAGAAGATATTTCATGAAGACCTTGAGCAAGGTGGGCGGGAACATCTTTAACAGTTCTCGAGTGGTCATCCTCTTTAAGATGAGAATACTGACATGCATCTTCATAAAGATGCATGGAAATAAGCTTCCTAATTTCTGTGCAGATGGGGGACTCCTGGGATGGCAGAAACCAAGTAGTATCACTCAGCAAGACTGTTGTTACCCAAATAGGCTGTAGGACTGGTACAGTCACCTTCCATGGGCTCTGATTGATCATGAAGTCTGATGACCAAGGTCCTACTTGATGTGGATAACCAAAAAACTGGTAAAGACTGAGCTGGTAATTTCCACACTGGAGTCAGTAAGGAGTCCTACAGTTTCTAGGCAGAAGGGAAGGAAAAAAAACCCTGCGAGAACACTGTAATAACAATCCAAGAACATCCACTCTATGTCTTCCTTCTAGATTTCCCTGAAGGGTCCCTAATTATTTGCCAAAGTCACTTTGTGCTTACACTGTTTGTGGAGTCCAAGATTCTGGCTGTGGAATAACTAGTTTCTGGAGAATCAGAATGCCAGTGTGGTACTTACATAGCTTTGATAAGTCCACTGTAGTGTAGAAGCATTGGGAATTTGAACTATTGTCATGTTTTATTATTTGTTATACCAATTTTCTGACTGAATAGATAGAACAAATATCTTCAAGAATGTGAGAAATCCTCACAATGTCTTCCTGGCTCACAGAATGAAGACTATTAAGATAGAAGATACTGGAATTCAACCTTCCTAGTGAAATGGAAAAGAGTTGATAGCATCCAAAGGGAACTGGAGGGATTTGTGTCACCATCAATGACTTGAATGAAATGGGGTGGTGATTACTATCAAATTCCCATTTATTTTTGCAGTTTGGCAGATGAAGAAGATGGATGACTTGGGGGAGAGTGTCATGGGTGATTGCTTTATAGTGTGTGGTCTCCTTATCAGAGAAAATTAGCATACCTTCTGATACCAGTTGAGAAGCTATTGATTTAATAACTGCTTTCCTCTAAGTCCCAGTGAACAGAAAACTCCAGGTACAATTTACTTTAATGTGAAAGAATCACCAGAGGATTCTATCAAAATTTTGGCTCTGGGCTATAATTTAGACTGTAGGGGTCATGACCATCTTAGGATATTTTGCTAGTCCAAGACATTAAGGACATGAGGCTGATAAGACCCAGAAAGCAGAAGAAGGTATTCATATGTCTGGTGTTTAGTGAAACATACATGGATGGTGATAAATCCAAAGAATGTACAGGGTTATTCCACTGTACGTTATAGTGAAATATCGAGGGATTCAGTGACATAGGGAATGTCATAAATAATTACTATTATAATCCTTTAAAACTGAATGACAAGTGGGTCCTATGCCTCTAAGGAAGAGACAAAGAAGCTTGGCAGGCTTCTTTGTATTTGGAAGAAGTACAGATCCCATCTGGGTGTGCTGCTCCATTTTATTTGACGGGTGACTCAGAAGGCTAACATGTTGATGTAGGATCTAAAGTCTTTCTAGCTGATCCAGAATGTAGGGCAAGCAATAATATTATTCAGTGCATTCGAATGTTAACTCCGTGAAAGTGATAGACACTTCGTCTCCATCTTATTCATCAATGACTCTTCAGAGTTGGGCATGCAAATAAATATTTGTTGAACGAATAAGTAACTCAGCAGCTTCAATGGTACCCAACTGTCTAGGGTAGAGCTAGAAATTCTGTGTAGTCTGGGACTGTGGTAAGGCTTCACAAAATATAACCTAGTGAAGGCCCTTATTTTGACAGAAATTATGCCCTCTTGAGAAAGTAACTATTGAGAAAAGTCCTTGGTTTGCCTATAAGCTTCAGTATGTTATGTCCTGAACTGATTGCTATCTGATATATTAAGCTATGAATTTGAGAGTTAATGAGAGCTCTTAACATATACTGAACCTCATTTATTCCAAGACTACATGTTTCACATTTGAACATCTCTAAAATGTGTTTATATGTATATCTATTATATATCTGTAATTCATGGCACACTAGTTTATTTGGAAGCATTTTTTCCCCCTGGGAGGAATGTGAAGTGATGCCGTCTCTTACAATTGACGAGATAGGTGCTATTATTACTATTCCAATTTAAAAATGAGGAAACAGACGTAGTAACTTGCTCAGAAGTCACATTTGCTAGTAAGTGATAGAGTACGGGTCCAAACCTAGGCAGTCTGGCTTCAAAAGCTGGCTGTCAGCCATTGTGCTATATATCTCTTAGAAAGTTTAAAGAGGAAATATATTATTCCATATCTTAAAAATTGATATAGTGGGGGAGTTGATATATGAGGGAGTTCTCTATATGCTCTACTCGATTTTGCTGTGAACCTAAGACTGCTCTAAAAAATAAAGTTTGTTAATTTGAAGATTGATCCAATGTATCTAAAAATAGTTGTATGCATTGCAAGTTTTTAATGAAAGACTTCCTTTACCAAGAAGGCTTTTAATCCAGGACTCAAGATGTTAGAGCATCTTTTCCTAATTCATCCTGATGCTTATAAACTGACTCATGTGTAAGATGCTATGATGCTTCTTGGGGTTGGGATTAGGGATGGACTCTATACATGGGCTTAACATGATCTGCCACTTCACCATTGATGAGCTAGCAACCACCACTAACAAATTTGTTGGCATTAAAGATCATCCGTGAGTCCTGATGGCAGATTTATTAAAATGGACCCATCTTCATAGAGAAGGTATGATTTGTCCTCACTGCATTTTGCCAGAGCTACCATTTATGAACCTATGAATGCCCTACACAATGTTACAGCATCTCCAACAATATTGTTTCTTACCAAGGAACTCACTTAGTGTAAAGATGTTAGAGAATGGACTGATGCTTGAGAAATTTTACTGGCCATATCTTATTATTTTATTTTATTTTTTGAGATGGAGTTTCGATCTTGTCGCCCAGGCTGGAGTGCAATGGCGTGATCTCGACTCACCGCAACTTCTGCCTCCAGGGTGCAAGCGATTCTCCTGCCTCAGCCTCCAGAGTAGCTAGGATTACAGCCATGTGCCACCACGCCTGGCTAATTTTGTATTTTTTAGTAGAGACAGGGTTTCTCCACATTGCTCAGGCTGGTCTCGAACTCCTGACCTCAGGTGATCCTCCTGCCTCGGGCTCCCAAAGTGCTTGGATTACAGGTGTGAGCCACTGTGCCCGGCCTACTGGCCATATCTTACCTTTTCATATCAGTAGTCCTTATTGAACAGTGGATCATCCTATGAAGTCTCAGCTCTGCCTGTAGAAGGGAAAGACTATAGTGTGAGTTTGGACTTTAGCATCCTGAAGAATGAAGGTTTAGGTTACCCCACTGGATAAAGAATACTAATTAGCTGAAGTGCTTGTTCAAGACAAAAGTTAATATAGAAGAGGAAGAAGATCATAAATACCAGCTATGATGGACACTGTGATGCACCAGCTAGATTACTCCTCATTGAATGAATTGTTGCCCCAGCTTATGGGAGACTGTCTGCAGAGATCCTTTAGTTTTCAACCCCTTCAGAGATTAACTCAGCTATAGAGCTGCCTCACTCAAGTTCATGCCCCTTCATGGGGTGACCCACGTTCAGTAATGGATCAATGTGGGGATTTAAAGACCTGGTCATCTCAGCCCAACTGGAGTCAACTCTGAGGGGTCATTCTAGCTCTCAAGGTCCCCACAGCACTAACGAGGGCTGTTGGGTCAGCATTTCAGCTTGCCTTTTTCCTTTGTCTACTCTGCTCCCTTCACTACCCCTCTACAGGAGTTGATCCCAAGAGCTCTCCTAAATAAATATCCTGCAAGCTAAATCTCATCTAAGAATCTACTTTCCAAAGAACCTAACCTGTAACCATAGTTGTAGCCTCATGTCAGTTACCAATGAGGAATATGGCCTCAAATCATGTTTCTTTTCTTAATGTAGTATGTGTGTGTGTGTGTGTGTATGTGTGTGTGTATATGTACTTTCTTTCCTTTTCTGCTATCTGGCTCTATCCCACGTTTATATGTATGCACAATATTAGGTGTTGTTAGGGGCTGACTTCATTTGGTAGGATACCAGGGAGGAGAATAGACATCATATCTGGAGCCGGCTCCAATGCCAGTTGAGGCTTCCTTTTGCCTCCCATTCAGGAGATGGTGACTTTTTGGTTGTCCTGAGGATGGTTTCATTGTATTAGACAGTAGCAATGTTTTTGGAAATGGTAAGAAGAAAAGATGGATCCTAGAGGTTGTTAGCAAAAGTGATGGGCTATAATGGATGTTGGTCATTTTGGCTGCGCAGAATTTAAAAACATCCTTTGTGTTTTGGGGCAAGTCCTAAGATAGGTGGGGGGTTATTCTCTCTACAGAAAGTGAAAGGAGTGAGCCATTCTATCCCTAGCTCAGTAGCTGAGGCATCATCATGTGACCCATGGCTAGTCAACCACATTCCCTAGTGTCTACTTTGAATGTAGAAGGAATGATGCAAGTGGCACGGTCAGTTAAAAGTTATTCATGGAGGCTGTGGCAAAGTCATAAGTCCTTGTCATTATAGCAAGAATCTGATGGCTGAAGATCACCAGTGGTGTTCTAGGCAGACTATTTTTAGGAAGGACCTTGGCTGAGAGTCCCTCAGTTCCTGCCAAGGCTGGTTGTCACAGTTTCTTGCCAGTTCTGTAAGGTATCCAATACCTGTGTAGTTAATTCCTTTTCTGCATAAGGTAGCCAGAGTCTGTCTCCACAATTTGTATTCCAAACCATAGTTAGTCTACAAATACCCCAGGATACTAATAAGTGCGAGCAGCATCGATATCTGATGGGGTTGAAGAAGAGTTCAGGCACTTAAACTTCAGGGTAAATAGCTGCAAGGTAGCTGGAAGCAAAGGTAAATGAGCACCTCTTGACTACTGAAAAAAAAAAAAAAAAAAAAAACCCTGATGAAATACGTTTCTGTTGTTTTCCCTAGGAAGCCTGGGTCTTTGCAATGAGAGAAAGGACTCTGGAATAGCCAAGCAAATATAAGCAGCAGAAACTTACCATTCTTCCATGACCCTAATTTTCTTCCTTGTCGTATTTACTCCTTGTTTTTCATATTTCCTTGTGACTCTGGGACATATTTTCTTGGCAGGAGCACATCCCAGATATTCCCACTGCCGGAAGATGAACACAAATCTGATTTTATTAATGAGTGATTACTAGCAAATCAAGAAATAGCTGTGTCATAGACTTGGACTGATCACGTAATAAGTGGTCCATGGTCATCTCAAGGGCCTTCTTTCCAATTCTGCAGCAGCTATAAAACTGTCAGAAACAAAGAAACTTGTTAATCAGAAATGACAGAGCTGTAGACCTTGTCCCCATCAGAGCAGTTCTCCAATTTATTTATTTAAGTGCATTCTTAAAACTACATGCCAGATCTGTGAATATTGCAGCAATGGCAATTAAAGAGGTTGCTTGGCAAACCCCAACATACTGCCAAGGCAGCCACAAACTGTTACACATTCCTTCCTGATGCTTATAACATTTTCATTACAACATGTAAGTAATATATCTCCTCTTATTTAAATGGCAGATGTTAGAGAGTGTTATGTTTGTTGAGGTAAACCCATGAAAGAGGAAGGTTAACTCATAGCATCTGGAAGGTAGGGAATAGGTTAATCACTTAGGAGCCAGGAAAGGGTTGAGAAAGGAAGTCTGAGCTGTTAAGAACACCCTAGGGACCAAGAATGAACAGAACAGGGCTTCCCTTGAAGTCTGGAGTTGGGGCACTGCTAGCAAAACACCAACATTCCCTTCCAACTAGGAAGGCAGCAGGTATCTCATGGTTAGATGGGAAATCACTCATTAGAGGGGCATAATTATAATAATGGCTTGGATCTCACAAACATCTGAACTCTAATACTAATGCAACAGGAATTGAGAAAACATATAGAGTCTTAAGAGATTTCTAAACAGAATCACCCTATATTATTTGTTACACTTTATTAAGCACTTGCTGTATGCTAGTTGCTGTGCTCAGCACTGCACATACCTTTGTTCATTTCATTTTCTCAGTCATGCTTTATTTTGTGCATTTTACAGATGAGGTTCCAATCAAGTCACTCATCAAATCATCCTTTTCTGTGCGACAGGGTAAGTCAGAATCCAGCTTTGTCTGATTCTGAAAGCCTAGGCTGTTTTTACTACACTCTAGAGATGGAGACCTTCATAAAAGATCTGCCTATGAGAGAGATGTGTTTGTTTGCCCAGGGCTTGTCCCTGTGTCCGTTGAAGGTTAACAACAACCAGCATGTCCCTGGGTACCACTGTCAGATTCAGAACCTCAGGCTCTCCTGAAATTTGATCCAGCCCAGTGTGGGATCTTTCATATTCTGTTCTTTGGCCTCACGGTTTACACAAAGCACTACATAAATCTAGTTTACCCTGGAACGAGTTCTAAGAGAAAGCATATTACTTTACATGCACAGGGAAGAGAAGATAAGGGAGTTAGGTTTGAAACAAAGTTTGTTTTGTCATAAGGGCCTTTGTCACGTGGTATTTTAAAAGAACCCAAACAACCAAACCACTGACTTGAAGAGTGGTTTTAAAGACATACGGTTTGAATCACTCCTGTTCCATAGGGCAACTGAAATAGGAGCTGAAAATGACCTGCTTGTCTATCTTACCCTTCCGGAGACAGTTCAGTACAGATGGTTCCCCGTAGACTGGGCTTGCCTTATTCCTACTGGGTTTGATGAACTAAGCGCCAGGGCACCCCTCATTTACCTCCTAGATGTGTCAGTCACCTAACAGTTCTTACTGCCTGGAAATTTTCCTGACCCAAAGCCAAAGTGTTCCTCTGTTCCATTTCATCTCATTACTCCTTTTACACTTTTGGGCCTCTGAGTCATTCTTTTGTATCTAGAAGTTTCCACTCTTTCCAAAGATGGCAGGCTTAAGGTCTTCTTCTATTGGAGTTTCCCCAGTGCCTGGGCTTTTCCGAGTGGGCATTGGTACTTCGTCTTCTTCCAAGATGGGGAACCTCTAGAATGATCCCAGAGTCAGATACCCAAGGGTGGACTTGGGAGGTGGCAGGGAGCTTAAATGAGTTTTCCCCATGACTTCTCCTCACAAAATATATTAAAAAAAAAAAATTTCTCACTGCAAGCCTGTAATCCCAGCACTCTGGGAGGCTGAGATGGGCGGATCACTAGGTCAGGAGATCGAGACCACCCTGGCTAACACGGTGAAACCCCATCTCTACTAAAAAATACAAAAAACTAGCCGGGCGAGGTGGTGGGCACCTGTAGTCCCAGCTACTTGGGAGGCTGAGGCAGGAGAATGGCGTAAACCCGGGAGGCGGAGCTTGCAGTGAGTGGAGATCACACCACTGCACTCCAGCCTGGGCGACAGAGCGAGACTCCGTCTCAAAAAAAAAAAAAAAAAAAAAAAAAAAAAAAAAAAAAATTCACTACTAGATGTGAGATGTACATATTTTAGGGGTAAATGGATAATTTGATACATTCATATAATCAAATAAGAGTAACTGGAATATCCATCATCTTAAATATTTATCTTTTCTTTATGCTAGAAATGTACAAATTATTCTTTCTAGGTATTTTGAAATGTACAATTAATGTTAACTATTGTCATTCTATGGATCTATCTAATACCAGGTCTTTTAGTGACTGAGAAGAGCGAACATATATCTCAGAGGGATTTGCACTGTGGCCCAAAGTGATTTGAGATTTCCTTGACGTTGCCCATTTTGTCTTAAATATTCACATCTTCAATGAATCTGTATTTGTTTTAATATGAAACTATTTTAAACACTAACGAATTAAGTTATTCAACCCTTTGCCCTCCCCCAACCTGCAACCCCGTCCTGTGAAATCCTCAAATAAAATTGTCACTGCAGAAATGTGCTTTATGCTAAGACTGTGACCTCAAATACCTTCAACATTCTAATAATAGTATAAATTCCAGTTCAAGAAGTATGAATCTAAGAAATATAAAGTGCCTATGAAAGTAAGGTGAGAGTGAAGAATCTAGAATAAAGAAAGGGGTGACAGTACAGGTAATAGAAAATGGGCACACTGTTTTTGGGCAGATTAGGGTCTTGAATCTTACAGATTCAAGATGAGTTATTTAACGTCTATGATATTCAGCTTCTGCAGTGAGAAAAATAAGCAAAACGGATCTCATTTTGAGGTTTTTAAACAGAGAATTTGTGGAAATACCTAGCACAGTGTTTAGTATAGTTGGTATCAAATAAACATTGTCTTTTTACGTGGGGGTGAGGGGAAGGCTCTGGAGGAGGTAGAGAAGAAAGTTATTCAAGCTTCCTTCTGAGTCATTTATCTTCCTGCCATTACCTTTTCCAGCCCCACTCATTTGCTGGAACAGAAAACTTTCAGCTCAAAGACAGCCCTTACTTATTGTCTGAGCCAGTCCTGGCCAATTGGGCTATATTTCAAGAGCCCTCCCCTTCCCACTAGAAAGAACTTGGAATTTACTATTGTGCTGGGGGTGGGCCATGGGTATGTGCCCACTTGCTGAGCTTTCGCTTTTCCTCCCTAACCTCCATCTTCTGACTGAGATTTGGCCTTAATATCCTGAGTGCAGTTTAATTACTTCGCTGAGACCAAAAGCCTTCTGTCAATACCACATCTATCCAGCTTGACCCAGCATTGCATAACGTTCATTAACCTCTTCTCGCAAGCACTGAATCCAAGTGATGGTCTGGTGTTTAGTGTGTCTGCTTTATCAGCCCACTGCCTGAATGCCCTTCATGAGCTTGGGGTCTCCAACATCTGCATAACATTAACCTCTTCTCATGAGTACCAAGCCAAAATTGATGGGTCTTTGCTCTTTAAGCATTTTAAAAAAATCAGTACAGTGCCTGAACCCTCTTCTGATGTTTGAAAATCCTTCTTTACGTGAGGAAGTCTGAAAGGCCAGATGTTGATAGTTAGAATGTGGGCACCTGTGAGTGCTTGGCCAACAGATGCTCATGCTCAAGTCTGTAAATTTGAAACCAGTGATGTAGAGTGGCAAGGAATAGGCCAGAATTCATTCCCTCTGAGAAGTTACATAAGCTAGAACTTGACTAATTCTCCTTTACCTGGCAACCCAGAAGTGCCTGAAATTCTAGGTTTTGCCTTCAACGACATGACTTAAAAAATAGATCATGGGATTCAGAATTAGACATAGAGTTGACCCTTGACCACACACTTACTAGCTGTGTAATTTGGCGTAGGAAGATTAAACTCCCTGAGTTTCAGTATCATCATCTGTAAAGTAGAAATAAGAGTGGTTTCATAGCCTTGTATGTATCAAATGAGACAGTGTAGGTAATTTTCTTTTGCAAAGCCAAAAAAATATGCCGGATTAACATGACGATGGCTATCATCATTTATTTGTTATACCTTTCGTTTTTGTTGCTGTTACCCTTTTATGAAAACACTTTTTCCTTTGAGAATAACACTTTAGCTGTGTCAATCATTTGCATTGAAAGTGAATGAAGAAAGTAAAGAAAGGGGGAAGAGATGACTGAAGAAGGGTGCTGGGAAGTGGAAATGGTAGACTGTGCTAAGAAAGAGAAAAACAGGCCACCTGGGAGGCTTAACATGTACTTTTTCCTCCTCAAAACACTAGCTAGGCTTGATTCTTCCAAATCTTCCATGTGCCTGCTAGGTTTCCTTTCTTTTTCTTAACAAGGAAATGTGAAAAATGTAAATTTTCATTCAATAAAATACGTATTTATTGAGGTGGGGGCACCCAGTGTTTCCTGGGGTCAGAAGAGATATTCAATTCAGACTGCTTCTGTAACAGGATCTTGGTTGAGGTTCTGGATGTCAAACCTCTATTTGCTATTTCTGCACATTTTTGAGCTTGTTATTTCGTCCTTCTTGTCACTTTCCTGATCTGGTCTATGCCCTTCCATAAGTTCCTTTAAGCTTTAGGTAACGAGTCCTTTTGGATGTTTGCATCCAAGGACCCTGACTCAACAAGTCCTGCTTTAATCCAGGCCGACCAACCTCAATCATGATGCTGCCACCTGCTGGATTCATTGTTTAATGTCCGTATCTCAGGCAAGATCATGACCCCCATGAAGCAGCGACTGTCCTGTTCTTTGGGATAAGCACTATGGTGTGTCCGCCAAATCTCCTGTTAATGAAGTACTCGTTTCCCCAGATGCAAGGAGTGCTGTTGGTAGGTGGCCTTCAGCAGCCAGCACCTTCAGTGTGATTGTCTCATGACCAGAGAGGCACCTTGCCCAACACCACATCCCAGGGTGGTCCCATCAATGTGACCATCTCAGCTCAACAGGGGAGAACTCTAAGGATCATCCTAGCTCCGGAGCTCCCTGTGGGGTTTGCTGAAGCTGTCCTTGGACGCGCATTGCAGTTTGACCCTTTCTTCTGCTTGATCCTGCTTTTATCCTCTCCTTTTATTGCGTTACTGATCTTAAAAAATCCCTTTAAAAAAACTTCCTGCATGCTGACCTCCATCTTAGAGTTGGCTTCCTGGAAAACCTATTGATAACAGTCTTTTTGATAACCAAGTCGTTAGGACCTAGCCTAGTTTCACATAAAGACTGAGTGCAGTTATCTATTTGTTGAATAACTAGGCGATTCCTTTTATCAATGGAGAGGCCATCCTTCTCTGACCTAAGACTGATCTCTGCTTCTTCTCTGAATCTCATCTCCTCCTACCTCCTCTTGCCTAGCTATGAAGATCTTCACCTTCTTTCTCTTTCTTACATTTACCCAGTCAGTCCTTAATAGGGGAAAATCTCAAGGCTTCGTCTTGGGCTTTCTTCGCTAGGTCAGATTCCATGGACTGTGAGCAACAAAGGCGCAGCTGACAAGTCTGTTTGTGAGATTCCTGACACCTTTCACAGTGCTTGCCACTTAGTAGGTGTTCAATAAATGTATATTTTATGGAATAAAAGTCCAGATCTTCTACATTTCATTGTTAGGCAAAATAAAGCAAACCTAGTAGCAGTATGGAAGAGACAGGAGGACCAAGCCTAGCAAGTGTTTTGAGGAGGAGAAAGTTTATGTTAAGTCTCTTAGGTAAACTATTTTTCTTTCTTAGCGTGTTCTGCCATTTCCACTCCTCAGTGCAGTTCTTCAGTCATCTCTTTCCCCTTACTTTTATTATTCATTCACATTAAAATGCAAATAATTGACATGGCTAAAGTGCTATTTTTATTATTATTATTGACACAGAGTCTCACTTGTCACCCAGGCTGGAGTGCAGTGGTGCCATCTTGGCTCACTGCAGCCTCGACCTCCTGGTCTCAAGCAATCCTCCTGCCTCAGCCGTGCAAGTAGCTGGCACTACAGGTGTGTGCCACCATGCCTGGCTAATTGTTTTGTAGACACAGGGTTTCACCACGTTGCCCAGGCTGGTTTTGGCCTCCTGAAATCAAGTGATCTGCCTGCCTCAGCTTCCCAAAGTGCTAGAATTGCAGATGTGAGCCATCGTGCCTGGCCTAAAGTGCTATTCTTGAAGGAAAAAGTGTTTTCATTGATACTAGCAAGACAAATGAAAGGCAAGACAAATGATGATAACCATCATCTTGTTAACCAGGCACATTTTGTTTGGCTTTGCAAAGGAGAACTATCTACATTGTCTCATGTAATACAATGCTATAAAAACATTCTTATTGTTTCTACTTTATGGATGATGACACTGAAACTCAGGGAGTTTACCCTTCCTACCCCATGTTACACAGCTTGTGAATGGAAGAGTCAGGGTCAAATCTGTATCTGTTTCTTTCTGTATCTTATGCTCTTTTATGTCATGTTGCTGAAGGCAAAACCTAGAATTTCAGGCACCCGTGGGTTGCCAGATAAAAGACAATTAGTCAAGTTCTAACTTATGTCATTTCTCAGTAAGACCTGTCCTGCTTATAAAATCTGAAACCTAGCTTCTTTCTGTGATGGCTATTGAAAGGGTAAAGCCCCTCAATACCCCTGCCCAGCTGTTTAGCCTTCCCTAAAAGAGTTTCTGGTTGAAAGAGAAGCATATTTTCATTTGGAGAGTTCATCCAATTTTTAGGCTTTAGGGACAACATTTGCCATGGGAATCAAAGTGTCAACTAAGACAAAAAAAGAATAACAGCACACAGCTGGTGCACCTCTACTAATCTAAATGTAAACATTTCACCAAATTTTTTACAGGAGCAAAAGTATCAGTGAAGTTATTTCTTTAAAATGGATGGAGAAAAGAGTTTGAGAGAAGAACCAAGTTGTACCCTGATAATGATCTGGTCCCAGGCTCGATATCCATTTATTTCTCTTAAAACATGGTGTTACTCATAGAGCCCTTCATCCTGGAATACCAGCTGTGACTATGTTATATTTTTCATTTGGAAACAGACCTTCCTTTCCAGTTTCCAAGCCTGTCTGTCTGACCACGTTCTTGGCACACTATCTGATCACAGCTCAGAGATTTTAACCTGCCTGAAAAATACTGTGGATGGATTTTCCAGGAATGCTAACCTGGACTTGAAAACAATGTTTGATTTTAAGTAGTTTCTTCTTTATTTTTGTCCAGTCTCTTGTACAAAAGATATCTCAATAAGCTGCTCTCTCTCTCTCTCTCTCCCCCCTCCGTGTGTGTGTGTGTGTGTGTGTGTGTGTGTGTGTGTGTGGTGTTTGGAGACTGAAAAGCAATTCCAACTTATTGATGATACAGAAAGAAAAGTGCTTGAATCTTGGGCTGAGCATTTTTTCTCTTGGTTTGATCGTTCACAGATGTGATGGGCAAATTCATTATTGATAATGTGGAAGAACTGGCAAAGTATTAGACAAGAAAATGCAATAGTTAGTATGGACCCTTTATGAGGTCTGAGTATAGTTCTTAAACATCTGTGTGCTCTCTGCTTCCATGTTCACCATCTGAAAATAATTCTTACCCACAATTTTAACCATTTCTTTGGAGCTTCCTGGGTTGTTACTGCTTCTGCTGCTCCTACATCTTTATAGCTAGTATTTCCTGAGTGATTACTACCTGTGTAAGGCACCACTTAAGAGATTTGTGGATGTCCCTTAGCTAAAACCTTACAACCCCAAGAGATGGGCATTCATTATTATCTCCATTTCAGATGAGGATGTTGAAGTATGTACAGGATAAGAAACTTGTCTAATGTCCCAGAACTTGTAAGAAGCAAAGGCTGTATTCAAACCCAGGTAAGTCTGACTCCGGAGACTGTACTTATAACCATTCAACCAAACTATCTCTACCTGAAAAGCTGCTAAAGGTGCTTGCTTGCCCAGAAGACCTTTCCAAACTGTCTCCAGGTTCCACACCTCCCAGCCTTGACCTCTATCCCTACTCTGGGAGCTTGGTAAGTGTGTATGTTTTTCAGACTGAATGTGGGGTAAAACTTAGTGGACAGAGGAGCCAAAGAGACGATGAGTTTAACAAACACAGACTTTCCCTCCCTCAGAATGAAGTTGCTGGCTAAAGGTGGACCGGTTCATTAGCAGTGGAGACAAGGATCTGCTCTGCTGAAGAGAGTTTTATGGCATAATAAGAACTGTGTCTGTGGCCTTTCCTCCTCCTGAGAAAAGCAAATGCCAGGCAACAGGATATGAGTGAATAATCCATAAAATCTAGTATAGAGCACATCCCAGCTCTCCTAATGCCTTCTGCGAGTGTCATTGCCAAGGGAAGTCAGATTGGTATTTTCCAAAATTTGTTTGTTTTAAAAATTAATCAGATTTTATTTTATTATTTTATTTTTTGAGAGGGAGTCACCCAGACTGGAGTACAGTGGCATGATCTCGGCTCACTGCAAACTCCACCTCCTGGGTTCAAGCGACTGTTCTGCCTCAGCCTCCTGAGTAGCTGGGATCACAGGCGCACATCACCATGCTCAGCTAATTTTATATTTTTAATAGAGATGGGGTTTCGCCATGTTGGCCAGGCTGGTCTTGAACGCCTGATCTCAGGGGATCCGCTGGCCTCAGCCTCTCAAAGTGCTGGGATTATAGGCATGAGCCACCACACCTGGCCCCAAATTAATGAGTTTTTAATTGAAAAATAAAAAATTGCATGTATTTACTGTGTGCCACATGATGTCTCAAAATATGTATATATTGTAAAATGGCTAAATTGAGCCAATTAACATGTGCATTACCTCACATATTTTGTTTTGTGGCGACAACACTTAAAATCTACTCCCTTAGCAATTTTCAAGAATACAATACATTGTTATTAACTATAGTAGGCATGTTGTGCAATAGGTCTCTTGAAGTTACTCCTGGTATCCGACATTTTGTATCCTTTGACCAACACTTCCTCAGTCCACCCCTCACCCTCAGGGCCTGGTAACTACCATTTATATCTGTCTTTTACTGGTCCAGATTTTGGTTCGTCTTTGCTTCTTCTAAGTGGGGCACTTTCACTAAGGTAATTTAGAAAGCACCAGATTTGTCTCAGTAATACAACATAAAGAAATGCAACTTTGACATTGAAAACATTCTTGGCTGGGTGTGGTGGCTCACACCTGTAATCCCAGCAGTTTGGGAGGCTGAGGCAGGCAGATTATCTGAGGTCAGGAGTTCAAGACCAGCCTGGCTAACATGGCAAAACCCTGTCTACTAAAAATACAAAAAGTAGCCAGGTGTGGTGGTGGGCATCTATAATCCCAGGTACTCGGGAAGCTGAAGCAGTAGAATCACTTGAACCTGGGAGGTGGAGGTTGCAGTGAACCAAGATCATGCCACTGCACTCCAGCCTGGGCGACAGAGCAAGACTCCGTCTCAAAAACAAACAACCAAAAAAACCAAAAAACATTCTGGCCCATACAGAATGAGGGAAGGAGTATCTTTTAAAGAATTTTTTTTTCCTGTGGCACATAGCAGAAAAATAAACTGGTGTAATTAATAAGAAAATGTAGTGCTTTACATAACTGTAAAGTCCAGTGTTGGTGTGTACTTCAGGCAAGGTTTGATCTAGTGGCTCAATGGTGGAGCCAATGTGTGCATGTCTTTTTATTGCTCTGCTTCACTTTCCAAAGGTGTTAATACTACAAAGTCTCCTCACAGTCTAAGGTGGCTGCTGGCAGCAACTGAGGCCAAATGTCTTCTTGTTTACATGCAGAAGGGAAAGAGGGAATCTTCTCTCCACTGTCGAACTGAAGTTCTTTGCTTAACTGTGATCAGCTTGTGACGTAAGTGTTTCTATGAATCAATCACTGCTGTCATATGATGTGGAGATATCAACTTCGCTGACTCTAGGAGTGGGTCCAGATCAATTTAAATCAGTCAGTATAATCTTTTTTTTTTTTTTTGAGACGGAGTCTCGCTCTGTCGCCCAGGCTGGAGTGCAGTGGCGCAATCTCGGCTCACTGCAAGCTCCGCCTCTCGGGTTCACGCCATTCTCCTGCCTCAGCCTCCCGAGTAGCTGGGACTACAGGCGCCCGCCACTGCGCCCGGCTAATTTTTTTCTATTTTTAGTAGAGACGGGGTTTCACCATGGTCTCGATCTCCTGACCTTGTGATCCGCCCGCCTCGGCCTCCCAAAGTGCTGGGATTACAGGCGTGAGCCACCGCGCCCGGCAGTCAGTATAATCTTACCTTTTTTCCCCCAGTAACTGGTTCAGGACTGGACATGTAATTCAGGTCTAAGCCAAGTGGCATTTTTTGGGGGCAGTAGTTGTTTCACAGCGAATGGGAGAAAGTCAAATAGATGCTGGGCATGCAACTGTACTGTCCACTACAGGAGGTAAGACCAAACTACAGTCATCCAGTTAGCACTACTTAATACTTTGGTCATCGAGAGAAATGCTTACACGTATGAAAATTAGTTACACTACTTTAAACCAATATAATTTTATTTATATTCTGATTCTGCTTCTACTTGCCAAAATAGATTAGAATTTCTTAGTTCACGTTCCACACAACATTGAGACAGGTGATATAGGCTGGTAGAATTACTATTTCTGGTCAAAGGATTTCTAGAAATCTGTAGATTTAGGAACACATCTTGTTTTTTTGTTTAAAATTTCCTAGCTTAGCCAACATAGTGAGACCTGATCTATACAAGGAACAAAAAATTAGCTAGGCATGGTGGTTTGTGCCTGTAGTTCCTGCTACTCAGGAGGCTGAGGTGGGAGCATCACTTGAGCCTGGGAAGTGATAGCTGCAGTGAGCTACGATTGTGCTACTGCACTCCAGCCTGGGTGACAGAGTGAAATTCTGTCTCTAAATAAATACATAAATAAACAAGATTTCCTCACTGAATTTCCATGTAAAATTATAAAAAATGTTCATGCTAAATTAATTCAATGCACAATTGCAAAGTTCTGTAAATACTCATAAATTTTTTCTTCATCCCAGTGACCCCAGAGGTAATTAATGTTAACACTTGATATATTTCCCTAACTTTTTTTCCAGTTTGTAGAAAACTGCATAAGCACATGTACAGAGTTGTTTTCGTTATTTCTTTTCATAAAAGATGAGATTATATTATTCACATTACTCTACAATTTTTTTCACTTAATGATACATCACCAATTTATTTCCACATCTATAGCTATAGATTTAACTTAGTCGTCCAAGGATCCCTGTTACTAATGTACAACAGAGTTTATCCAACCATTCCATTAATTGATGGATATTCAAGTTATTTTCATTTCTTTTTTTTTTTTTTTGAAACGAAGTCTGGCTCTGTTGCCCAGGCTGGCATGCAGTGGCACGATCTCGGCTCACTGCAACCTCTGCCTCCCAGGTTCAAGCAATTCTCTGGTCTCAGTCTCCCAAGTAGCTGGGATTACAAGCATACACCATCACACACAGCTAATTTTTGTATTTTTAGTAGAGACGGGGTTTCACCATATTGGCCAGGCTGGTCTCAAACTCCTGACCTCAAGTGATCTGCCCACCTTGGCCTCCCAAAGTGCTGGGATTACAGGTGTGAGCCACCACGCCTGGCTATTTTCATTTCTTTTCTACTAAAAACAATGTTATTTCACTTCATTTAACTTAACATAACAGCTTTTTCTTAGCAGACTATGAAATAGCATATTTAACTAATGAATCCAATATCAGAGCTTGATCCTGTGATTACGACACAATATCAACTAATTCATTTCCCTTTGTAACATGAATTTAGAACATTAACCAAAGTAGTGAGTAATTCATGAAGGGGCACATTCCAAGGCATTTATAAACCTTCCAATTCTTGACATCACTTTTATTAGGCAGAAACTAGCTTTAAACCAGGTGGTTGGAGTGAGTTTAATGAATGGTCTAATTACAAGAGTGAGAGCTGATTTAAGGGAAAGATTTAAGGGAAACCAACTAGGAATAGTGAAGCAGCACAGAGCTAGGAAGAGGCCTTACCTTATCCTTAAGCCCGAAGAGAGAAGGGAAACGTGGACAAAGGAATTAGAGAAAGAGCTGTAGTTGGAGAAGACAGCCTGTCCCAGAGAGTGACAGAGGGGAACCCATGGCCTGCCAAGGGGGAATTCCAAGGGAGTAAATGCCTCAGCCTCATTCTGCTGTCCTTTCAGCTGCAGCTCTTGTTTCCCCATTGGCCAAAACTAACTGGAAAGAAAGGGAACCCAATGATGCTGTTGATAAAAGTCAACCTTTTTGGCCCCTGAGCAGGATGAAAAAGGATGGAGCATGAAGAATACCCAGAACCTTCCTCTAGCATATGATTCACCTCTGAAAGTTCAGGAAGTGTGAGTGAAAAATGTAAAATGGGCTCTCAGGTATAATTGTATACACATGGGACTAGAGTCATTTGCAACGCTGTTTTCCTGTAGAAGCATTACCATCTTATCTCTTTCCATTTTCCACCACCATTTGCAATAAGAATATTACAAATTCTACAGGACAGGATCATGCCTGTCTTGCACAGGGCTGATCGGTTTGCCTCAGAAATTGTTTTCTCATTAGCATCATTTATATCCAGATGGGCTAGAAAAATCTTATAAATCATCCAAGATAAGGACTCTCTCCTACCATGGTGAAACTGATGATGAGTAAGTGGTATTGCATGGTTCACTTATTAACTCAGCAAACATGTGTTGAGTAAGCACTCTGTATCAGGACTTGTGCCAGATACTGGAAAAAATATAGCAAGGAATTAGACACAGCCCTCAAGGAGTTTGCCGTCTTTAGAAAGAGACAGGTCAGCAAATATTTACAGTTCCATCAGTAAATTGAGTGATGGGCCACACATGGGCAGTAAAAAGCAGGGGCTACGTGCTTGTGTTTATGATCTGGTTCCATCACCTATTATCTCTGTGGCCTTAAACAAGTTACTAAACCTCATATGTGTAATGATAACTGTGACAGATTGGTTTCCAAAAATGGCCGTAACAACTTCCATCCCACTGCAATGTGACCTTGGTACCCCCACTTCCCCACTTCCTGTCAAAGGGTGACATTAGGTTTACTACCGCTTTGAATCTGAGCATGTCCAGAGACTGCTTTGATCAAAAGACTATGGTGGCAGCAGCACTGTCAGTGCTAGATTCAGCTCAGGTTTATCTGGTCTGGTACATTCCATGTCTTGCCTTTTGGAATGCTAGCTCTTGGGATGTTTCTTCTGGAAACATAAGCACCAGGCTGTGAGAAACCTGTTAAAGCGAACTAAACATGGCCTGAGAAGGACCCCGTACTTCTGTATTTGAGTCCTTGTGGACCAACTGTAACCTAAGGTAAGAGGTAGACAAGATTGAAAACCTAATTTAGGAGTGTGCGCCTGTAACAACAGCTGAGTCTCGGACAATCCCAGCAGCCAAACCACCCATACACTGTCGAGTGTTCAAATTGTGTTCAAATAACGCAAACACCAACCTGTAACCAGGCAAGCTGTTTCTGTACCTCACTTCTGATTTCTGTACGTCACTGCTTTTTTTTGGTCTATAATTTGTTTTGACCCCGAGGCATCCCTGGGGTCTGTCTGAATCTGCTGTGATTCTGGGGGCTGCCCAATTCACGAGTCATTCATCGCTCAATTAAACTCCTTTAATTCAATTTGGCTGCAGTTTTTCTTTTAACGAGCCCAAGCCACAGGGAGAGGCTGTACACAGGTACTCTGTGTTAGCCCTCACTGAACTCTTCGCCCACAGACGTGTGAGTGACACATCTTGAACATTGTCCCACTCACAGCTTGATGACTCCTGACACGGCTACCATCTGACCAGAGCCACGTGAATGACCCCCCGCCAGGAGAACAGCCAGAAGATCCCAGGCTACCCGCAGAAATGTGAGAGGTAATCGTCTATTGATTTAAGGCCCTACATTTTGGTGATTGTTTGCTACATGGTTATAGATACTCAGAAGAGGGATGATAATAAAAGTATATACCTCATAACACTGATGTGGGGATTAAACAAGGTAACTTGTAGAGTGCTTATTACAGCACCTGGCATAGAGCAAATGTGGGAGAAATGTGACCTATTTTCAGTCTTGTATTATTGAGTTATGATTCTGTGGGATTGAGGAGGAATTCATGCTATAGCTTATGTTGTCTACAAGTGTTGGAGGGATGGATGTGAGTTGAGGCTAGTGCAAAGGATGCCAGCACCTGTTCCGAGAGGTGATGCTTCTTCTCTGGTTGGGTGGGGAGCATCTCCTCCAGATTCTCTGTGTCACCTTCATTGTACTCACTATTCTGCATTATAACTCCCCGGGAAAGTGTTTCACCAGCTAGGCTGGGAGCGTTCTCATAGAAGGACTTTGTCTTATTCCCAGCACCTGGCACATAGTAAACCTTCCTAAATGAATTAACTCATTCAGCTTCTGTTGCTCTGCTGAAATTTACATATTTGCCTAGTTTTACACGTAATGAAAAAATGTTCCCCATGTTAGCAGAAATTAAAAAGCCATACTCCTCCTCCCTAAAAAAGCCATACTTCCAAAAGCAATGGGGTCCCCTTACTTGGACTGATATGCTTCAAATGTGAATTTCAAAATGAATGTTGTTTCCCAAATCCTAGAAAAGGTAAAATTAATTAATTACATTTTCTGTTAGTTTTTCTTCTCATAAAATTTTCCTAAGTGATAGTTTCACTCATCTGTACAGAAATCTAGAAGTCAAATTTTTATTTTGCCCAAAAGGATATAGGTTATTATTTTGATTGCAATATATCAATACTTCTTGTGATTCTAAGAAAGAGAAAGCACTATGACTTTGGGATTAGCTACCACCTGCTGTGAGACATGTACCTAAAGCAGGTATTAAGTTTCTTTGCTCTTTCTAAAGTCAGAGCTATTTTGCAGGACATGACATATAGAAGGCAGTATCAACATGCTGGTAAAGTGGCCTCATTTTCAAGGTGTATTAGTCAGTTCTCATGCTGCTATGAAGAAACACCTGACACTGGGTAATTTATAAAGGAAAGAGGTTTAATTGACTCACAGTTCTGCATGGCTGGGGAGGCCTCAGGAAACTTACAATCATTACAGAAGGTACCTCTTCACAGGGCAGCAGGAGAGAGAATGAGAGCTGGGCAAAGTGAGGAAACCCCTTATGGAACCATCAGATCTTGTGAGAACTCACTCATTGTGATGGCTAATACTGTCAACTTAATTGCCTTGAAGGATACAAAGTATTGATCCTGGGTGTGTCTGTGAGGGTGTTGCCAAAGGAGATTAACAATTGAGTCAGTGGGCTGGGGAAGGCAGACCCACCCTTAATCTGGGTGGGCACAATTTAATAAGCTGCCAGCATGGCCAGAATAAAAACAGGCAGAAAAATGTGAAAAGAGGAACTGGCCTAGCCTCCCAGCCTACATCTTTCTCCTTGCCGATTGCTTCCTGCCCTCGAACATTGGACTGCAAATTCTTCAGTTCTGGTACTTGGACTGGCTCTCCTTGCTCCTCAGCCTGCAAACAGCCTATTGTGGGACCTTGTGATTGTGTGAGTTAATACTTAATAAACTCCCATATATATATTCCATGTACATATTCTCTCTCTATATTCCATATATGAATATATATATATATCCTATATATATATATCCCATATATATATATTCCATTAGTTCTGTCCCTCTAGAGAACCCTCATACACTGTCATGAGAACAGTGTGGGGAAACTACCCTCATGGTTCAATGATCTCCACCTGGTCCTGCCCTTGACATGTGGGGATTATTAGAATTCAAGGTGAAGTGTGAGTGGGGACACAGAACCAAACCATATCACAAGGATAATTACTTTGGAAAGAAAATTATTTCAAATATGTATGGACTGCAACTACAACTAAGATCCATTGGTAGCTAGGTAGATATAGCGAGACAGGGTAATATGATATTGGAGTTCCATTTGTAGTTATTTCAAAGTGTTGTGTGTAGTGGAGAAATAATAAACAGTCTTGTAGAAAAGCTTTTAATTATTTTTCCCTGGTATTAGGGTTTTATTGTTATCAAGCACTTGCATGTGTTTGCTAATCTGATCTTTAGCACACCCCAGGTAAGCATCATCGTCTGCATTTGACCAATGAGGAAATTAAGACTAGAAAGAGAAGCTACGTGAGTGGGCAAAGGCAGGCTGAGTGGTGTTCATGTTAGGAAGTCCAAGGCTAACAGTCTGGCTTGAAATCCTGGCTTGTGTCTTCCCTTTAAGCGGGTACCAACAGGCCAATTACCTTCTCAGAATCACGGAGAAGCCTCATTTGTAAAATGGGATACTGATAGTACTTCCCTGGTAAACACATATGTTGAAGCTCTTAAGACAATGCCAGGCAAAGTAAGCCCACTAATAAGCATTAGCAGACAGGATTGTTGCCAAGGTTCACTAGGAGAGGACAGAACAAGACCCCAGACCATCTCTCCTGTTTCCAGGGAATAGTGGTTCTCCGCGACACTACAGTTGCCTCTCAAGAACCCTCTGTTGCATTTCTACAGCCTTTTACAATTTTCAAGTGATTGCACATATGGAATGCTTGATCATAGTCCAATTTGGATTTTGCTCCTTGTTTCATAACCATAAGGGATGGATTGGGCAGGCACAATTGTTCCTATTTTTCAGATAATAAACTAAGGTTCAGTAAAATATTTGTTCAAAATGACTTCAACTCAGCACTTTTACTTCCACATGACATGTTTTTCATCCCTTTATGTTTACAACATTTTTGCTTTTGAGTTGTACTTTTCTTCGAATGGAGAGCAGCCAATGTTTTTTCCTTGAATACTTTTGTGTAACTTTTCCTGCATCCCTGATGATGGTGAGGACACTGGCAGGTTGATTTGTCTGAAGGAAGGATTGTGTGCAGGAGTTTGGGAAAGAATCCCTTGAAAACCAAAAAAGCAGCCATGTGATCTAGTTAGATTTTGGATTTAAAAATACAGATGTATTTCTAATATGTTTGGAATGTTTTTTCTCATTGTATTGATAATGTCTCTGACATAAATGGCCTGGAACCTAAAAGAAAGATGATGGAACATGAATTTGGACTGTGGCCATCACCTTCAGAGCTCAAGTGTGGAAAATTTCACCTGGTGTGATTGCAGTCCAGCATCTACATCACCCCATTTAACAGAGTTCGTGTTAACCATTTGGCTAACGTCAGTGGCGTCTAGATCCATAAGAAATCTAAGCTGGCCAGGCATGGTGGCTCAAGCCTGTAATTCAGCACTTTGGGAGGCCAAGGCAGGCAGATCACTTGAGGCCAGGGGTTCAGTATCAGCCTAGCCAACATGGTGAAACCCCAACTCCACTAAAAAAAAAGAAACCTAAGTTGAGGAAGGCTGATAATAGAAGGCAGAAATGTGTGTCAGAGTCAACAATTTTGGGTTTTTGTGGCTAGAGATAATTGCTTCTGCCATACCACTTCCCAGAGTGGCAAGCAAAGGTGCTAGCTTCTAAATACTTAGCGGCAGATATAATGTACGTCTTTAGATGGACTTAGACCTTGAGATAGGCAGGCAAGCAAGGAAGTTCTCAGGTGGTTGCAATTTCAATGGATTTTTTTGCACTTGTTGCTAATTGACATTCTCACTACTTCTGTTGTATGATTTTGGACCACTCACATAACCTCTCTGGGCTCTAATGTCCTCATTGGTAAAATTGGGATAATGTCACACTACCTCATAGGATTATTGTGAGGATAAATAAAATATCTTATGTAGGGGCTTAGCACAGTGCTTAGCTTATAGAATTTATTTAAGTTTGCCAGTTGACAGTAAAAACAAAATTACTGGCAGGGCACTGTGGCTCATGCCTGTAATGTTGGCACTTTGGGAGGCCAAGGCTGGCGGATCACTCGTGCTCAGGAGTTTGAGATCAGCCTGGTTAACATGGCGAAACTCCATCTGCACCAAAAATACACACACACATACACACACACACACACACACAATTAGCCGGGCATGGTGGTGCATACCTGTAGTCCCTGCTACTCAGTAGGCTGAGGTGAGAGGATCACCTGAGCCTGCGAGGTAGAGGTTGTAGTGAGCTGAGATGGTGCCACTGCACTCCAACCTGGGTGACAGAGTGAGACCCTGTCTCAGAACGACAACAACAACAAAAAATTAGAGAAGGGCCTTAAGACAGTGCTTGTATCCAGGGGAAGTCAGACTAGTTTTGCAAACCTCTAGTTAAAGTGTTTCAGCCTCAGAGCGTTCATTCAAGAGAGTTCCTAGTTGTTGCTGGGAGTGTGTTGCTGCTGCCTCCTTAGTGCAAGAAGTTTCGGTTACTTTTGAGATGTGGGTTAGGATAAAATTGGCGTCTATAGGATTGTTTCAGTGTTTGTCAGGGGTCTGCTAGTGACTGGGTTATTAAGTCCTAAAATCTAGAGAGAAAATCAATTCTGAAACTCTTTAGAAGGTCAGCCCAGCTATCCCTACTACTTCAATAATTTTAGACTAACCCTTCTCAGCCTCGCTTTACTTATAGAATGGGGATATAATACCTTCCTTACAGGTTTAGGAAGATTGCAGGAGATCATATATGCAAAGTACCTAGTGTTGTGCCTGGCAGAAGGAGGTGAATACACATTAGTTTTCATTCTCCTGTTTACCTATCCCCAGCTCCTGTGAGTATTCAACAGCTCACTGCTGTCTGTTCCCTTCTCAGGCAGGGAAAGCTACTTAGACCAGGAGGGTACACACCATTGGAACCAATGACAGGTTACCTTAGAGGTACAAAAGACTGACCCTGGCTTTAATGTGGGATCACTCTGAAGTGTAGCTTACGTTCCAGAGAGCCCTGGTGGGTCAGACCAAGACTAGACCCTACCTGGACATTCTTGTCTCTTTCCTGTTTGCCTTGCTTCGTTACTGGTTCTGAAGATCTTCCTGAAGATCTCTTCTTCAATAAATCACATTTATTGGCTACCCCAATTATGGCTTCTAGGGAACCAGACCTAAGACACTTATCAAAGGGCCCAAGCTAAAAGAATTCTCAAAGTATTTTGACAACAATTCCCACAGAAACAGGTTAAATGCCTTTTCTATCTTGGGTCATGTCAAACTTCCTCCATTCCAACATGGACCCAGGGAACTTGCTGGATTATCAGGAGCCTTTCACTCAAAGAAATCCAGTGTCATATTTATTTAAGGGACTGACCTGTGGCTGTCTGTGAAGGCTATCTTGCTTCTACCTTTTGATAGTTTTTTTTTTTTTTTTTTTTTTTTTTTTAAGAAAATGGAGGTTATTTAGGTCCCAGAAAGGACATGTGAGATTTTCTAATGTGGGATAGCTTGGTTTTGAAATTGGTGTGCCTCTAGAAGCAAATATTCTCACCCTGAAATTAGTTATGTATTTGCACAGAGTTTTCTTTCTCTTTTCTCTGGTGTCTCATAAAGGAAGTTCTGGAGGCTGGTAACCTGAATGGAAATAAAGACTTCTGTGAGAAAACATTGGGTTTAAAAACTGTTCCATGTGGTTCAAAATATGTTTTAGACATTTCGTAGGAAAAAGTGTGGACTTAATCATAATAGTGTGATGTGGAAAAGGTTTCTGTCGGCAGAAAACCCCAGGGAGTAGCTGGAGGTTGAGCCATAACCTTAAAAGATTATGTGCAAAGACTGTTCTCACCAGGTTGCTTCAAAGGAGGGAACAGGCTGACTAAAAGATGGGTGATGCTGGTGGGAATTGGGTGTGAGGGGTGTATAAAAGATTTGGAACAGTCTCTCCAGACATTAAACAAGGAATCAGCTATAAAGGGATACAAGGATTGTTAACATGCAGGCAGGTCTAGTAGAGATCTGATGGTAAGAATTTTAGTAGAGCCAAATTTATTCACTCATGTCTCATATACATTCAACAATATTAAGTGTCTTGTGTGTAATGGGGACACAGAGATGAGTAAGACCCCTCTGGGAGGTTTCTGTACTCAAAGACCCCTGGTAGATTTAGAAACAGAACCCAACTATTTCACTTAGCATAATGTCCTTCTCTGAGTCTGTTTGTGCTGCTGTAACAAAATACCTTAGATTGGGTAATTTATAAGGAGCTGGATTTTGTTTTCTCACAGTTCTGGAGGCTAAGAAGTCCAAGACCAAGGCTCTGGCAAATTCTATGTCGAGTGAGGGCTGCTATCTCCTTCCAAGACGGCACACGCTTCTTGCTATGTCCTCGCACGGTGGAAGGGATGGAAAGGCTAAAAAGGGGATAAATGCTATGTCCGTATTTGGTGGAAGAGCAGAAGAGAATTAAGTGCTCACTTAAGCCCTTTTATAAGGGCCCTAATTCCATCCATGAGGTGTCTGCTCTCGTGACTTAATCAACTTCTAATGACCCCACCTCTTAATACTACCACATGGCCATTAAGTTTCAACGTGCAAATTTTGGGAGACATATTCAGACCATAACTGTCCTCAAAGTTCATTCATGTTGTTGCATATGGTAGGACTTCCTTCTTTATGGGTGAGTACTGTTCTATTTTATGGCTAAATACTATTCCATTATGGCTGAATAAATCTGTATACCAGTTTTTCTTTATGCATTCATCTATTAATAGATATTTAGATTGTTTCCACTTATATGAAGTGTGTAAAATAGTCAAACTCATAGAAGCAGGAAGGAGAATGGTGGTTGCTGAGGGCTGAGGGGAGGAAGACGTGAGGAGTTGCTGTTCAATTGCATTGAAATTTTAGATATGTGAGATGAATAAGTTCTAGAAAGCTGCTACAACATTGTACATTGTTAATGATCCACAACTGTACACCTAAACTTTACTAAGAGATCAGATGTCAGATTATATGTTATCATCACAATTTAAGAAAGATGAAACTATGGAACCTGGGAGCATCTTGGCCTCAGACTTAACAAGAAACAGAAGTAAAAAGTTGAGTGGATAGGGATTCTAGGAGTCTACAAAGAGGCTGGATTAGTAAATCAGTGTGGACAGGAGAAGATGAAAATATGGAAAAAATAGAAAGAAGCTGAAAGCTGGGGGCCTGTGACCACACTGAGCAGAGAGCAGAAAGAATTGCCAGGATAGACAATTAGGGATAGAGAGGTTTATTTCACAGTTTGCTACCCTGAATATAGATAAATAAGGTTTAGGAAGCCCCCATTTTAACATGTGTACGTTTTTTCACACTTTCTTTCCCTGCATACATACAGAATTTTGCATGTGCTCATAAATTGCATTCCCTTCCCTGCCCAATCCAGTCCATCTGGTTCCTAAGGATTTTAAAAAAGTATTTTTAAAGCCTAGTTAGAAAAATCAGAGAGGAAAAGACAGGACTGCAGGGGTGGGAGGAAATGGAAAAGAGGTATTCTTCAGCGTCTCCTTTGTTGTGGAGAATATGATCCATAGATATGGCAGACGGTGAAGCCAAAAAGAAAATGTCAGTGAAGCAAGACTAACCTACATTTTAAAGAGCTGAAAAAGACACAGAAGAAGAAGCAAATCTGCAAAATGGCAGAGAGAGAGCGAGAGCGAGAGAGAGTGAGAGAGTGTACTTATAATGGCAGAGAGAGAGAGAGAGAGAGAAAGAGAGAGAGACACAAAGGGAAAGAGAGAGAGAGAGCGCAAGAGAGAGCCAGAGAGTTCACTTATACCCTAAAACAGCTGTAGGATGGGAGAATAGGAGAGAAGAATAAAGGAGATTTTTAAAAGTTTTCCTTGCATTATTGACTGAATTTTCTCTAAGAGATGAAAGTAACATATGGAATTATTTCAGTAATAATTTTTGTAACAACCATTTTATTGATTGGCATATTTGAGTCTGAGCTGTATTAAACCTTGAGATTTATTCAGAATATGGAAGTTCTATCATTGAATATAACTTGAAATTGATCCACTGATGATCAAATATTAATTATAAATATTCCCCAGTTTATATATGCACATTGAGGATGGTAGCTAATAACCAGTTTGCTCTATGTTACAATAATAATAAGTAATAGACTTCAGGGTTGAACTCAAATCTGTTAGACTTCATAGGTTCTGAGTTTTCGGCTGTCTAAAAATGGAACAGCTCCAAATGAAACTTAGATCAAGGAATACCCTTGTATGTGTTGGACTCTAAAAGAGTAGTGTGCAGATCATAGGGGTTAGAAAAAATGGGTAGATGTTGAGCCTACAGATGTGTAGGTGGTGGGATCTTGGCAGGTGATGGGGGAAAGAAGAGAATTATGAGCCAGATTCACAGGGCATTTATCCATCTCTCATCACAGTATCATCACTTACTCAAATAAATATTTATTCTTTAATGAAAATGAGATAAAATCCTAGGGTCCATGGATGCCCCAAAGGAAGAGAATGGTTCAGGAAGATGGCATGAATTTACCAACAGTGGGACTGTTAGGCAGTAGTGGGCGAATAGCAGGAGAACTGTTTTCCACTATATAAAATAAGATGGGGTGGGTGGAGAGGTAAGAAGGAGAAAGTACCATTTATTTATTTATGTATTTATTGATTTATTTTACAGTGCAAGATTTGAGATCATTTCTCTGAATCTTGTAAACTTTCCATAATGTAGTTACATTATTTTCTGACATTTAAAACTATCTTTAAAATAAAAACTATCACACGGATTCCCAGATTCTGTTGTTTACTAAGTGTATGACCCTTAGCAAGTCACTGTTGGCTATCTGGGATTATTGATCTGTAGAATAAAACTTATGAGAATATCACCCAATTGAGATCATTATTAGGCGTTACCTTATTTAGAAAATATATTTGTAAAGGACTTTGCCAACTAAAAAGCATTCTACAAATGCTAGTTTTATTGATAATGAAAGACATTTTGTGTTCATATAGCACTGTAAATATTTTTCATATTTATAATAATGTTCACTATTGTCCCAAATTGATGCATCCTAATTTACTTATAATGTAAAATTAAGTGACTTGACTGAGGTTGCCAGGAAGTGCTAGCACCAGGATATGAGCATAGCTCTGTCTGACCTCAAAGCTCATGCTATTAATACAATCTTGTCTAGAAATGGAAATAATTGTACTGGAGTTACCCAAACTCTCTATTCCTGAACCATAAAAAAAATAAAGAATGAAAGGTAACTCTGCAAGGATATGGCATAAATCTAAAACAGTGAATGTTCTCAGAGAAAGAAGAAAAATGTGAGTACGTGCCTGTGTGTGTGTGTGTGTATTTGTGTGTGTGTGTGTGTGTGTGCATGTGCAAGTGGGTGTTGGATGTAGGAAAGAATAAAAAAGAACAAAAATAAGTTCTGCCTGGGCCAGCCAACTAAGGAAAGATGGGAAAGAAGTAGTTCTTATTTTGGAACTGAGGCTTCAGTACAGTTGTAGCTCAAGGGTAAGGGCACCTCCTCCCCTTAGACAAATAGGGAGATGCTGGCTTGTTAATGCCAGGACTGCTCCAGAAGCCATGTGCTCACCTGGGAAGTTCAGTCAGTGAGGCGAAACACCTTTGAAATTACATTTGTTTCCTTCAACTGTTATTCTGTTATTCTTAGGAGTTGTTTTTTTTTTTTTTTCTCCCAGAAAACCACAGCCTTGAGTATTAGTCTTCAATAATACCGACAACTTGGCAATGGAATAAGGCCAGCTACGGTTACAGATTCAGTATGAAACTGTTATAAAAATCTTTCGCTCTTTGAGGAAACTGATCTTTAAACTTGATCTTTTCTCCAAAGAGAAAGAAAAATGCCATCTTCTCAGAATGGGGAAAAATATTTTCTTTCTTAAAATCCTGTTTAGAAACTTTGGGCCAACCTTTCGTTCATCAAATATGCAATGTTACCAGAGTAGGATGCCCAGAACCACAGCAGCAGGATTGCAAGAGCTTGCTATCTCTCTTCTCTAAAATGTCTCCAACAATGCCCTCTTTCCCACTTGGCAAATGTGGACAGAGGCCCAGACCCAGCCATTGCAGTCACCTTCATAGACTAGTGATTGGAGTGATTGACGGCATCTGTTTAGTGCATACCCGTTGCATGCAGAGTGCTCTGTTGGTCTTACCGTGATGAGTGGGAAAAAAAAGGGTTGACCATGTCCTCACAGTGCTGGTTAGTTAGTTAGAGGGAGGTGTAGTGAAGTATGAGTTCTTGACTAAGGAGACTGCATGTCCAAAGGCAGGAGCTCATATAAATCATGGATTGCTGGGATGACAGGAAATGTTAGTGGGACCGACTCACTGCATACAAGCTAGGGCGTCTTAAAGGATGAAGCTTGAGAATTAGGTTGCTACCAGATCATAAAGGGCCTTGAACATTCTGCTAAGGGTTTTGGAATTTATTCTGCAGGCAATAGGAAGTTTTTGAGTAAGTTTAAGCAGAGGATTAGAATAATTTGAAGTTTCGAAAGCCCAAGCTGGATCAGGCACGGTGGGTCACGTCTGTAATCCCAACTATTTGGGAGGCTGAGGGAGGTGAATAGCTTGAACCCAGGGGTTCAAAACCAGCCTAGGCCACATGGTGAAACCCTGTCTGTACAGAAAATACAAGAGCTATCTGGATGCGGTGGTGTGTGCCTGTGGTCCCAGCTACTCAGGAGGCTGAGATGGGAGGATCACTTGAACTCAAGAGGTCAAGACTGCAGTGAGCCATGATTGTGCCACTTCACTACAGCCTGAGGCACAAACCAAAAAAAGAAAAAAACAAGAGGCGAGGTGTGGTGGTTCATACCTGTCATCCTAGCACTTTGGGAGGCCGAGGTGGGCAGATCACCCGAGGTCAGGAGTTCGAGACCAGCCTTGCCAACATGGCAAAAACCCATCTCTACTAAAAATTACAAAAAAATTAGCCAGGCATGGTGGCGGGTGCCTGTAATTCCAGCTACTCGGGAGGCTGAGGCAGGAGAATTGCTTGAACCCAGGAGGCAGAGGTAGCAGTGAGCTGCGATCATTCCATTGCACTCCAGCCTGCGCAACGAGAGTGAAACTCCATCTCAAAACAAAAACCACAAAACAAAACAAAAAAAGAAAGAAAGTCCACATTGATGGAAAAAGGACATGTTTAGTGCTTGTCTGGAGGCTATTTCAACGACCAGATCAGAGAAGTCAAGTGTTTGAATTATGTCAGTGACAGCAGAAATGCACGAGAGAGTCAAATGATGTTTAGGAGGCAGCCTCAGTGGGACTTGGTGTGAAAGGTGAGGGAGAATGATGAGTCCAGAAAGATATCTAGGTTTCTGGCTTGGTTTCTACATTGATGGTGCTCCAAAAGAAGGAAAGTGATGTAGGAGGCATAGATTTTGTGTTTGTAGCTAAAGAGTTCAATTTCTGACATGCTGGGTTTGAGATGAATTCTCCAACACTCTGAGATGCAACAGAGACACACACTGACAGTTTTATCTAGAGAACTGGGTTTTAGGAGTGAGCTCCAGGAAAGAGATATAGATCTGGGTTCACTGTGTTAAAGGCAGGAGAGTGAGTACATGTGATCACTCAGGGGACAGAAGATTGAACTTTTGTGAACACCTTGGCAGGGGATGGGAGGTAAAAGTGGAGGAAACTAAAAAAGAGCAGCCATAGAGGTAGAAGAAAAACCAGGAGGGAGTGATGCTCTAGAAACCAATTGCAGCCAGACTCTAAAAAAGGAGGAAATGGTATGCAGAGACAGATAATGTTGAAAAGGTTAATGTGTAGAGATTGATAAATATTTGTCTGTTGGATTTAGCAACAGGATGAAAATAGCTGACTTTGGCAATGGCAACTTCAGAAATGGCAAGGGAAGAAGCTGGCTTAAAACCAAGCAAAGTGAAAGGAGGTGAGAAAGTGAAAACAGTATCAAATGCTCTTTTTAAAAGTAGCTTGGCTGTGAAGAGAGTCAGAGATAAAGGGTGATGGAGAAAGAACTGTATATGTTAAAGGGATAGATTTTTAGAGCTGGAAGAGACTTGGACATGCTATGTGCTGCTGAGAAACAGCCATTAGGAATGGAATGCCTCAGGTGCTGATGAGAGAAGAATGGCTGGTAGAGTGAGCAACCAGATGGTCACGTTTCATCTGTAGTCATTGTGTTTCTACTGCTTCTGTCATCTTGCTTTGTGCCTCTCTCTCTCCCCTGCTTCTTGCCTTCTTTGCTCCTTATTACTGGTCTGGTGAAATCTGTAGACATTATCTCTGTTTGTCTTGGTACCTAGGAGTGGCTACATGAACTAGAGGCAGGCAGACAGGACTGCCATTTATAAACCAAGAACACACAGGATCTGTGTAAAGTTGATTTCCATACCCCATAACAAACAAAAGAACACAAAGAATTCTGTATCTTTTCTACAGGCATCGTATCAATAAATGCACTTGGAAGCTTGGTCCCAGGCCACTGATAATGTGGCAAGGGTAGCAATAAAGTGTCCCTTGGCTGCTGTTATTACTTTAATGGAATTGCAAATTGAAATGTAAATTTCATGTCCTATTTTCCTGAGCGGCCAGGATTCTCTAATGGAAGAAGAAAGCAGAGATCTTCATGAATTGGTCAGAGAATGAGAGCTGATTCATCAACCTTCATCGCAGTATTTTACAGTTGACATTTACATAGTTCAGGAGCTCTGTTGGGGTTGATTTTATGCTAAAAAGTTTAACTCAGACTGGACACTGAAATCTTAATGAAGCTTTTGTCGAAGTGTGGTCCCCAAAGCTTAGGCAAGGTAAAGAGGGCATCCATGCAAGAGGGGCAGAGTGTGGGGCCTGACTGGGTTAAGAAGATGTCTATGCATGGGGCAGAATGGGGACAGCACCCCCAGATGGGTGATCTAGGGTAGAATCAGGGGGAGGAGGGCATCTGCTTGGATGAGGGACCCTGGCGTGGGAAGTCAGAAACCAAGTGAGATGAGGAGGATGTTTGCATGGGGATATGACCCTGGATTGAGTGTTGATGCCTGAGTGGGTGAGGGGCATTCTATATGGGGGTGGGGGTGGTGTATAAGAGGAGAGATTTGGCACAGAAAGTGGGATTGCCATGTAAGTAAATATATTAAAGATAAGACAGTCAGATTTCCCTGTTGGAGAAAGGAGTTACAAATATGGAGAGAAAGAATACTCAAATTAATTTGATGGTATTGAATTGGAATTGGAAGTATATCGTGACCTTATGGTTTTCTTTCCTTTTTCTTTTTCTTTTTTTTTTTTTTTTTGAGGTTGAATCTCACTCTTATCACCCAGCCTGGAGTGCAATGGCATGATCTCGGCTCACTGCAACCTCTGCCTCCTGGGTTCAAGCGATTCTCCTGCCTTAGCCTCCCAAGTAGCTGGGATTACAGGTGCCTGCCATGCCTGGGTAATTTTTGTATTTTTAGTAGAGAGGAGGTTTCACCATGTTGGTCAGGCTGGTCTCGATCTCCTGACCTCAGGTGATCTGCCCACCTCGGCCTCCCAAAGTGCTGGAATTACAGGCGTGAGCCACTGTGCCTGGCCAGTTTTCTCTTTTATTTTTATTTTTTGAGACAGAATTTCACTCTTGTCGCCCAGGCTGGAGTGCAATGGCATGATCTCAGCTCACTGCAACCTCAGCCTCCTGGGTTCAAGTGACCTCAGCCTCCTGAGTAGTTGGGGTTACAGGCATGTGCTACCACACCCGGCTAATTTTTGTATTTTTAGTAGAGACGGGGTTTCAACATGTTAGCCAGCCTGATCTCAAACTCCTGACTTCAGGTGATCCACCCGCCTCAGCCTCCCAAAGTGCTGGTATTACAGGTGTGAGCCACTGCGCCTGGTATGGTTTTCAATACATAGAGATATATAAACAAATATAAGAATGCATGGGTATAGGTATACATGTACACACACACACACACACACACACACACACACATTCCCCGTCTCTGTCCACTGAGACATCCCAGTAGCAGGAAACATGCTTAGCACCCACATCTTGGCTTCTAAATATTGTTTTCCAGTAAAATGAGCCAGGGATCCTTGAGAAAATGGCTGATTTCAGGTCTAGAGCAGGGAAAATGTAACATGAACCTAGAACATTCTCAAGGAAGCAAAGGAATGCTCAAACAATAATGGAGACTTATCAAAGAAACATCACAGCCAGTTTGAAGGGTTTTTTAGTGGGAAATGGGGATGACAGTAATAGGCGTTAATATATACATTAGTATAAATAGGTGATAATGTATACATGAGTAAAGTAAAAAACTAGATTTGATACAGACATAAATATATGAATAAATGGAAAATTTGGGGTGGAATGGAATATTTACATAGTCTTAAACCTCTTTTCTTCAAAATATGTATTAATTTGCAAGGAAAAAAAATAGTGGAGAAGCCTAGGAAACACCATTTCAATTCAGTGATAAAATTAACATCATCAGTAGCGGGACAAATTGAAATCAGGTGCCCCCTAATGAGAGGCATTGAAGAATTCGGCAATGCTTTCATGATACTTCTGCCAAGGGTGGATAGGTTGAATCTACTCACGAAGAAACATGACTATACAAACCTAAATTGAAGAACATTCCACAAAACAACTTGCTGTAACTTCCAAAAGAATTGAGGTCATGAAAGTCAAGAAAAAGGAAACTGTTTCACACTGAAAAGTCTCAGGAAACTTGATAACTAAATGCAATATGTGATTTCTTTTTATGTGAATGAGACAGTTGGTGAGAGTTGAGCAAGACCTGAAGATTAATGGTAGGACCATGTCAGTCTTAACTTTCTGATTTTTTATTTTTATTTTTATTTCTTTTTTAGACAGGGTCTGGCTCTGTTGTCCAGGCTGGAGTGCAGTGGTGCAATAATGGCTCACTGCAGCCTTGACTTCCTGGGCTCAAGCGATGATCCTCCCACCTCAGCCTTCTGAGTAGTTGAGACTACAGGCACGTGCTACCATGCCTGCCTAATTTTTTTTTTTTTTTTTTGGTAGAGTAGGAGTATTACCATGTTGCCCAGGCTGGTCTCAAACTCCTGAGCTCAAGCAATCTGCCTGTCTTGGCCTCCCAAAGTGCTGGAATAACAGGCATGAGCCACTATGCCAGGCCTAACTTCCTGATTCTCATGGTTGCTTTGTGGTTACAGGAGAATGTCCTTGCTTGTAGGATATGCACATTTGGGAAGCTGAAGCATCACGCTTGCTTCTGAATCCTAAAGGCTTTATAAAAAAGTCTTTGAACTGTGTTTGCAGTTTTTCTGTGAGTTTAGGATTATTCCAAAATAAAAACAATATCTTTTTAAAAAGTACATTTCTCTGTTCTCACCCCTAGAGATTCTTCAGGGAGTCTTGGGTGGGGTGGTGGGGCTGGCTCCTGAAATTTGTCTTTTACAATTAATTTTTAGGGGGTGTGACGCAGGGTAGCATACAGAGTCCAACCTTTGAGAATCAGCGGGCTAAACAGTACAAACAAAAAGGGAAGTTGTCAATCAGAGAAACCTGTGAAGATCAAACCCATTTAAATCCAATCACTGGATTGGGAGACATGAAAAACCCAGCCTTTTCCTTAAATGCTTCATACTCAACAGAACTCAAGGGAGGGCCACTCAAAAGAAGATTCTCCTTATGTCATGAATGCGCTCATTTTTTTTTTTTCGGGTGAGGAAATTGAAGCCCAGAGGGTTCAAATAGGTTTTCCAAGAGTTCATTTTCCAGATTTCTGACCCCTCTGACACCTAAGTTCAGGCTCTTTTCTCCAAGTCAAATTAATCTCTTCTCCATCTCCCTACTCTTTCATTGCTAATGATCCAAGGAAGTGGTTTCAAAGTCAACTTTTTTCCACATCTTCTCTCCATTTTTTTTTTTTTCTGTCATCTAGAGTTTCCCTGTCAATGGCTTTCTAGACTTGGCAGCCCCCCTGCAGATCTTTGTTTGGGACTGGAGGTGTGGGTGATGGCGACACCAGGGTGTGCTTCGGTTAACTCTTTGGATACAGTGCCCAGTCTGATTTCAGGTCAGCATAAGTGGCTGTTTGGACAACACAGCAGTTTTTGGCCTCAGGTGCTTCCAAGCAGAGGAAGGAAATGGTCTGAACTTCAAAGCGAGCCTTGCATGATGCCATAAGTTCTGATCATTTATTAGTGTGCTTTAATAGTTGTAAATTAATCTCAAATATACATGGAGGCCAGAACTAGCTGGAGGTGTGGGCACAGCCTGATCTCACCCTTGCTTCCTGGAAATTTAGAACATTTCCCAGTTTCAGTGCTCAGAAGGTTAGGGTCAATTTGGGGGTTATGGTTATTTTCAAAGCTTTAAACAAACCCAAGCCTGTTCTTGACCAAGTTAGTGCTATTTAATTTATGCTTCATGTATTTTGTAAGTACTTCTTTTTTATTCATTTTTCCACTCCACGATTTGTTAAAAAGCAACTTTATTGAGGTATAATTCACATATAATAAATACAACTTTTAAAGTATATAGTTCCATGAGATTTTACAAATGTAAACACTCATGTAACCACCACCTCAATTAAGATATGGAATATTTCCAAGAATGCAGACTTTTCAGTCAGTCCCTTCCTATCCAGGGACACTCAGTGATAAGATTCCTATCACCATTGATTTTGCCTGTTCTAGAAGTGCATATAAATAGAATTATACAGCATGTGCTCTTTTTGACTCTGGAAATGTTTTTGAGATCCATCCATGTTTTTGCATATGTCAGTAGTTTATTATCTTCTACTTTTAATCAATCATAAATTTATATAATTTATATTTCTAATTGTTTATTTTGAAATGTTTAGACCTATAGAGATGTGGCATAATATTACAGAGTTCTTATATAGCCTACATCCAGTTTTCCCTTAACATCTAACATAATTGATACAATGATCAAAACTAAGAATTAAATGTTTATAAAATACCACTAGTGAAACCATAGACTTTATTCACATATCTCTATTTTTTCCACCAATGAGCTTTTTTTTTTTTTAATTATATTTTAAGTTCTAGGGTACATGTGCACTATGTGCAAGTTTGTTACATGTGTATACACGTGCCATGTTGGTGTGCTGCACCCATTAACTCGTCATTTACATTAGGTATATCTCCTAATGCTATCCCTCCCCCTGCCCCCACAATAGAACCTGGTGTGTGATGTTCCCCTTCCTGTATCCAAGTGATCTCATTGTTCAATTCCCACCTATGAGTGAGAACATGCAGTATTTGGTTTTCTGTTCTTGCGATAGTTTGCTGAGAATGATGGTTTCCAGCTGCATCCATGTCCCTACAAAGAACATGAACTCATCCTTTTTTATGGCTGCATAGTATTCCATGGTGTATATGTGCCACATTTTCTTAATCCAGTCTGTCACTGATGGACATTTAGGTTGATTCCAAGTCATTGCTATTGTGAATAGTGCCGCAATAAACATACGTGTGCATGTGTCTTCATAGCAGCATGACTTATAATCCTTTGGGTCTATCCCCAGTAATGGGATGGTTGGGTCAAATGGTATTTCTAGTTCTAGATCCTTGAGGAATCGCCACACTGTTTTCCACAATGGTTGAACTAGTTTACAGTCCCACCAACAGTGTAAAAGTGTTCCTATTTCTCCACATCCTCTCCAGCACCTGTTGTCTCCTGATTTTTTAATGATTACCACTCTAACTGGTGTGAGATGGTATCTCATTGTGGTTTTGATTTGAATTTCTCTGATGGCGAGTGATGATGAGCATTTTTTCATGTGTCTGTTGGCTGTATGAATGTCTTCTTTTGAGAAGTGTCTGTTCATATCCTTTGCCCACTTTGTGATGGGGTTGTTTTTTTCTTGTAAATTTGTTTGAGTTCTTTATAGGTTCTGGATATGAGCCCTTTGTCAGATGAGTAGATTGCAAAAATGTTCTCCCATTCTGTAGGTTGCTGTTTACTCTAATGGTAGTTTCTTTTGCTGTGCAGAAGCTCTTTAGTTTAATTAGATCCCATTTGTCAATTTTGGCTTTTGTTGCCATTGCTTTTGGTGTTTTAGACATGAAGCCCTTGCCCATGCCTATGTCCTGAATGGTATTACCTAAGTTCTCTTCTAGGGTTTTTATGGTTTTAGGTCTAACATTTAAGTCTCTAATCCATCTTGAATTAATTTTCATATAAGGAGTAAGGAAAGGATCCAGTTTCAGCTTTCTACTTATGGCTAGCCAATTTTCCCAGCAGCATTTATTAAATAGGGAATCCTTTCCCCATTTCTTGTTTTTGTCAGGTTTGTCAAAGATCAGATGGCTGTAGATGTGTGGTGTTATTTCTGATTGCTCTGTTCTGTTCCATTGGTGTATATCTCTGTTTTGGTACCAGTACCATGCTGTTTTGGTTACTGTAGCTTTGTAGTATAGTTTGAAGTCAGGTAGTGTGATGCCTCCAGCTTTGTTCTTTTGGCTTAGGATTGTCTTGGCAATGCAGGGTCTTTTTTGGTTCCATATGAACTTTAAAGCAGTTTTTTCCAATTCTGTGAAGAAAGTCAACCAATGAGCTTTTTAAAACCTGTTTCAGAGTTCAAGCCAGGAATCTAGATTGTATTTAATTATCATGTTTCCTTAGTTTCCTTCAATCTATGACAGCTTCTCGGTCTTTCCTTAGCTTTCATGATCTTGACACTTTCGAAGAGCAGCCATTAGGTATTTTGTAAAATGCCCCTCCATTAGACTTCTTATGATGATTTCTCATGACTGGGCTGAAGTTACAGATTTTTGGGAAGAGTACCAGAGAGGTATGTGACATGATATTGAGGGCACATAATGTCAATGTGTTTTATTATGGATTATGTTAATTTTTATCACTTGTTTCGGTGGCATCTGTCAGGTTTCTTCACTGTACAGTTATTTTTTTCTTTTTTTTCTTTTTTCTTTTTTTTTTTTTTTTGAGATGGAGTCTCACTCTGTCACCCAGGCTAGAGTGCAGTGGTGTGATCTCTACTCACCACAACCTCTACCTCCTGGGTTCGAGTGATTCTCCTGCCTCAGCCTCCCTGGTAGCTGGGATTACAGGTGTGCGCCACCACGCCTGGCTAATTTTTGTATTTTTAGTGGAGACGGGGTTTCATCACATTGGCCAGGCTGGTTTCGAGCTCCTGACTTCAGGTGATCCACCCACCTTGGCCTCCCAAAGTGCTGGGATTACAGATGTGAGCCACCACGCCCAGTCAGTTATTATTTTCTTTGTTTTCATGTTCTATTTTAGAAGCACGTCATTAAGTTAGTCCATACTCAAGGTGAGGGGAATTAAGCTTCCTCTCTGCACCTCTCTGAAGAGTGGAGTATTAAAGAAATTTTAGATATACATTAAAACTGCTACAGCAATTAAAAAATGTTTCTGGGGAGATAATTTATGACTATGCAGATAAGCTGTTTCTCTTGAAAGCTTGACCCACTAATTATAGCATTCATCAGTGAATTTTGCCTTTAGCAATGACTACTACAGTGTTCTAATGATTGTTTCCTATGTTTCTCTTTTCTGCCTCATTTATTAATTAGAATTCTTCTATAATAAAGGGTTGTCCCTTCATCCCCATCTATTTTTTCAAATATCTATATCAGTATTAATTCTCATGACTATTTATGTTTCATTCTGTGGGTTATAATCAAAACTATTATTCGTTTGGTTGCTCAAATTGTTCCTGCATTGACCATTAGGATTTCTTTCAGGTGGCCTTTACCTTTACATTTTTTAGATCACTTCTTTTCTCTCTGGCACCACAATATGCTCTAGGCTTATGTAGTGTGAGTTGTATTTTTCCTGTTCAAGTCCTAGAATCGACCATTAGTCCAAGGAATCCTGGTTTCTTATACGGGAGAATGGTATTTTGAAACCAAAATCTGGGTACCCCATATGCGTCTTGCTGCCGGAGTGGCAGTACCTCCGGGCTCTATCAGACAACAGAACTAGGAAATATATGTACCTCTACTAACACATGTGTACACATAAATCTATTTTTATTTCTGTATATGTCTATTTGTATATACAAAGATATGCCTACAGATAGAAATACAGGTTCTAGTATATACATACACACATTAGGATGAACATGAAATCACAATGATATCCCTGACTCCAATCCAGCAGCACCACAGGGTTCATTCTGACAACTCCCCTTTGATTATTTGAAACTTCTTTTTCTGGCACTGAGAAACTTGGCTCTCATTCTCTGCCATTTATTTACTAAATGCTTCAACCCTAGTTAACATTCTGAAAATTATTTCAGAATGGTAGCTCAAACCTCTGTGAAAAAATGAATTTTCCAACTAGAATACAGTGTTTGTGTACATTTTTACTCTCTAACCTTATTACATATGGTCAAAACACTTCTAAAGAAAGACAGGTCAGCTCATTTCTCTCTACCCCATCTGGTTGGGGTATGCCATTCATTCGTAAAAAAGTTAGGTTCACTTGTTACACTCTGCATTCTGTCTTGGTTTCTTCCCACCATCGTGATTGAGTTTTAAAAATTTGCATATGGTAAAATTCATTCTTTGTGGAGTACAGTTCTATGAGTGTTGAAAAATGCATAGAATCTCATAGCTCCCACCATAGTAACATAGAGACCAGAGATCTGTGATCCTAGGAGTTCATTATTTATAGTAGTATTCAATTGACTAAATATACCATAATTTATTCATTTTTTTGTTGCTGGACATTAGAATTGTTTCCAGGGCTGGCTGTTTTAGATAAGGCTGCTGTGCACATTCTTTTTTTTTTTTTTTTTGAGACAGAGTCTCACTCACTCGCCCAGGCTGGAGTGCAGTGGCGCGATCTCGGCTCACCGCAAGCTCTGCCTCCTGGGTTCATGCCATTCTCCTGCCTCAGCCTCCTGAGTAGCTGGAACTACAGGCGCCTGCCACTACGCCCGGCTAATATTTATTTTTTTGTATTTTTAGTAGAGATGGGGTTTCACCCGTGTTGGCCCGGATGGTCTTGATCTCCTGACCTCGTGATCCGCCCATCTTGGCCTCCCAATGCTGTGCACATTCTTAATTCAAGTCTGTTTGTGAACACATGCCTTCATTTATTTGGGTAAACATCTAGAAGTGGAACTGCCAGGTTATAAGGTAGGGATATGTTTACCTTTTTAAAAAAGATGTACCAAAATCCTTTCCAAAGTGGTTGTATACTTTTACACTATCAGTAATGATGAACGACTATTCCAGTTGCTCTACATTTCTTATCCATATTTTGTACTTTAAGTTTTAAATTTTAGCCATTCTAATGTGTATAAGGTACTGTCTCATAAATAATGATGTTGAACGTGCTTTCGTGGCTTATTATCCTATAGACTTAATCACATCTACAAAGTTATTTTTGCCATGTAAGGTAACATATTCACAGGTTGTGGAGACAGGGCATGGCCATCTTTGCGGGGTCATTATTCTGCCTACCAAATATGGAATGGCTGTCCCATTGCTTGTTAATAATTCACTTATTAAAAAACATCTGGGTTTTTTCAGTTTCTGGCTATTATGAATAAAGCTTCTGTGAACGTAAGTGTACAGGTGTCTATGTGAACATAAGTTGTCCTTTCTCTGAAATACATGAACAAGATTTCAGTTACTGAATGGTATGGTTGTTACATGTTTAATTTTTAAAGAAATGTCTAAATTATTTCCCAGAATGGCTATACAATTTTACATTTCCACCAGCAATGTATGAGTGATCTGGCTTCTCCACATATTCAGCGTTTGGGGTCATCACTACTTTTTATGAATCATTCTAATAGTTGTGTAGTTTTCATTGTGACTGTTAATTTCCAATAGCTGTTAATTTCTCTAACAGCGAATGTTTTTGAACATCTTTTCATGTACATATTTGCCATCTATATATTCTCTTCAGTGAAATGTCTCTTCATGTCTTCTGCCTACTTCCCATTGGAGTACCTTTTTAATGTTGAGTTTTGAGAGTTCTTTATATATTCTAGAGAAAAATAGTTCTTTGCCCAATATGTGGTTTGCAAATGTTTTACTCTGTTCTATAGCTTGCCTTTTTATCCTCTTATAGATATGTTTTGCACAATAAATTAAATTTTGATGAGGTCCAACTTTTTATTTAAAAAAACAGGTTATGCTTTTGGTATCCAGTATAAAATCCTGAAGATTTTCTGCATTTTTTTTCTAAAAGCTTTGCAGTTTTACATTTACATACATTTGTGATCCAATTTTTTCTTTTTTCTTTTGTATTATGTATGGGCTTAGGTCAAGGCTTATCTTTTGGCCTATGGATGTCTACTTGGTTCAGCACCATTGAATTGCTTTTGTATCTTTGTAAAAAATCAGTTGGTATATTTGTGTGGATATATTTCTGGGTTTTTTATTCTGCTCCATTGATATGTATGTCTATAAATCACTTAAGAGAAGGAGAAGAACTGTAAAATTATACTCTCTTTGGTAATTATATAATTACCTTTACCAGTGCTCTGTTTTTCTATGTGATTTCAAATTACACAGGGGTCATTTGCTTTTAGGCTGAAAAGCTTCTATTACTATTTACTATTTCTTCCATTACTATTTACTAAAAGCTTCCATTATTTACTATTTACCATTACTTCTATTAATATATCTTGTGTGACAGATTTACTAGTAACAAAATCTTTGTTTTTGTTCCTCTGGAAATGTCTTTGTTTTGCCCTCATTTAGGAAAAAAAAATTTCAAAGCAGTAAGATTTTGTTAAGTCTGTTTTAAAAATAGTCTCTTTTAGTGAAGGCTAAAAGCTGAATATAATACCAACAAAGGCAGACCACTTAGCAGAAAGCTTAAGAAAATAGATAATCAAAAAGAACCTTGCTCAAACCACTATTGTCCAAAAGTGGGCAAGTTTCTTCTTTTAGGTTTTTTAAGTGAAAGCTTAGATCAATAATTTTACACACTTTTTCTTATTCCAGTTACTAATGCTGCATAACAAATCTTCAAAACCTAATGAAGTAAAAGAACCATTTATGATGTTCATGGGTTCTGTGAATAAGGAATTTAGAAGGGACTCAGCTAGGACATTCTAAATTTCTGTTGGAGTTTCCATTGGAGTTGCAGTGAGACATCTGGTGGGCTGCAGTTGTCTGAAGGCTTGAGTGGGACAGGAAGGTCCTCTTCCAGTGTGCTACACTCACATGGCTGGCAAGTTTCTCTGCATGTCTTTCCAATATTTGAGTGATTTCATAACCATGTGGCTGGTTTCCCAAGAGTGAATAATTCAAGAGGCCGAAGGGGAAGCTCCATGTTTTTTTATGACCTAGCTTTGGAAGTCACTCATTTTCACTTCCGCTATTATCTGTTGGTTACACAGTCAGCTCTAATTCAGTGTTGGAGTGGATTACTTAAAGGCATGACTACTGAGAAGCATATATCTCTGAAGTGTGAATGCCATACAACTTTTCTAATAGAAGCATTTCATACTGTGTACTACCTTTAAGAAAAGCTTTAGCTGTATCTCACAGATTTTTATCTCTCTCTCTCTCTGTATTTTTAACTTTTATTTTAAGTTCAGGGGTACGTGTTCAGGATTGTTATATAGGTAAACTTCTGTTATGGGGGTTTGTTGTACAGATTATTTCATCAACTGGATATTAAGCCTAGCACCCTTAGTTATTTTTCCTGATCCTCTACCTCCACCTGTCCACCACACTCTGATAGGCCCCAGTGTGTGTTCCTACCCTCTGTGTGTCCATGTGTTCTCGTCATTTAGCTCACTTATACTTATAAGTGAGAACATGTGGTATTTGTATTTTTGTTCTTCCATTACTTTGCTAAGAATAGTGGCTTCCAGCTCCATCCATGATCCTGCAAAGGACATGATCTTATTCTTTTATATGGGTATAAAGTAGTCCATGGTTATAAGTGCCATATTTTCTTTCTTTCTTTCTTTCTCTTTCTTTCTTTCTTTCTTTCTTTCTTTCTTTCTTTCTTTCTTTCTTTCTTTCTTTCTTTCTTTCTTTCTTTCTTTCTTTCTTTCTTTCTCTCTCTCTCTCTCTCTCTCTCTCTCTCTCTCTCTCTCTCTCTCTCTCTCTTTCTTTCTTTCTTTCTTTCTTTCTTTCTTTCTTTCTTTTTTAGATGGAGTCTCATTCTGTCACCCAGGCTGGAGTGCAGTGGCACGATCTTGGCTCACTGCAACCTCCACCTCCCAGGTTCAAGCGATTCTCCTGCCTCAGCCTCCTTAGTATCTGGGACTACAGGCACGCACCACCATGCTCAGCTAATTTTTGTATTTTTAGTAGAGACAGGGTTTCAACATGTTGGCCAAGATGGTCTCCTTCTTTTGACCTTGTGATCCGCCCATCTTGGCCTCCTAAAGTGCTGAGATTACAGGCGTGAGCCACTGCGCTTGGTCGCCACATTTTATTTATCCAGTGTACCATTGATGGGAATTTACGTTGATTCCATGTCTTAGCAGTTGTGAATGGTGCCGCAATAAACATACACATGCATGTGTCTTTATAATAGAACAACAATTTATATTCCTTTGGGTAGATACCCAGGAATAAAATTGCTGGGTGGAATGATATTTCTGTTTTAAGTCTTTGAGGAATCTCCACACTGTTTTCTGTAATGGTTGAACTAATTTGCACTCCAACTAAACAGTATATAAGCATTCTTTTTCTCCACAACCTCACCAACATCTGTAATTTTTTTGACTTTTTAATAATAGCCATTCTGACTGGTGTGAGATAGTATCTCATTGTGGTTTTGATTTGCATTTTTCTAATGATCAGTGATGTTGAGCTTTTTTTTCCATATGATTGTTGGCCACATGTATTTCTTCTTTTGAAAAGTGTCTGTTCATATTTTATCCCCACTTTTTAGTGGGGTTGTTTGCTTTTTGCTTGTAAATTTGTTTAAGTTCCTTATTCAAATATACAGATGCTGGCTATTAGACCTTTCTCAGATGCATAGTTTGCAAAAGTTTTCTCCCATTCTGTAGGTTGTCTATTTGTTGATAGTTTCTTTTGCTGTGCAGAAACTCTTTTATTTAATTAGATCCCATTTGTCAATTTTTTGTTTTTGTTGCAATTGCTTTTGTTACCTTTGTCATGAAATCTTTGCCCATTCCTATGTCCAGAATGGTACTGCCTATGTTGTCTTCCAGAGTTTTTATAGTTTTGGGTTTTAAATTTAAGTCTTAATCCATCTTGAGTTAATTTTTGTGTGTGGTGTAAAGAAGAAGTCCAGTTTCAATCTTCTGCATATAGCTAGTCAGTTATTTCCAGCACCACTTATTGAATAGGGATTCCTTTCCCCTTTGCTTGTTTTTGTCAGCTTTGTCGAAGATCAGATAATTGTAGGTGTGTGGCCTTATTTCTGGACTTTCTATTTTGTTTCCATTGGTCTATGTGCCTGGTTTTTGTACCAGTACCATGCTGTTTTGGTTACTGTAGCCCTGTAATATAGTTTAAAGTCAGATAGCGTGATGCCTTCAGCTTTTTTCTTTTTGCTTAGGATTGCCATGGCAGTTTAGGCTCTTTTTCAGTTCTATATGAATTTATTTATTTTTCTAGTTTTGTGAAGAATGTCGTTGGTAGTTTAATAGGGGTAGCACTGAATTTAGATTGCTTTGGGCAGTGTGGCCATTTTAACAATATTGATTTTTCCTATCCATGAACATAGAATGTTTTTCCATTTGTTTGTGTCATCTATGATTTATTTGAGCAACATTTTATAGTTCTCCTTGTAGAGGTCTGCCACTTCCCTGGTTAGCTGAATTCCTAGGTATTTTATTCTTTCTGCAGTGATTGTGAATGGCTCTGATTTGGCTCTTGGCTTGACTGTTGTTTGTGTATAAGATTACTAGTGATTTTTGTACACTGATTTCGTATCCTGATACTTTGCCGAAGTTGTTTATCAACTTAAGGAGCTTCTGGGCTGAGAGTATGGGATTTTCTAGATATAAGATCATGTCATTTTCAAATAGGGATAGTTTGACTTCCTCTCTTCCTATTCGAATGCCTTTTATTTTTTTTCTCTTGGCTGATTTCTCTGGCCAGAACTTCCTATACTATGTCGAATAGGAGTGGTGAGATAAGGCATCCTTGTTTTGTGCCAGTTTTCAAGGTGAATGCTTCCAGCTTTTGCCCATTCAGTATGATGTTGGCTGTGGGTTTGTTGTAGATGACTCTTATTATTTTGAGATCTGTTCCTCTGATACCTAGTTTATTGAGAGTTTTTAACATAAAGGGGTGTTAATTTTATTGAAAGTTTTTTTTTGCATCTTTTGAGATAATCATGTGGCTTTTGTCTTTAGTTCTGTTTATGTGATGAGTCACATTTATTGATTTGTGTGTGTTGAACCTGTTTGCATACTAAGGATAACACCTATTTGATTGTGGTGGATAAGCTTTTTGACATGTTGCTGGATTTGGTTTGCCAGTATTTTGTTGAGGATTTTTACATCGATGTTCATCAAGGATACTGGCCTGAAGTTACCTTTTTTCATTTTGTCTCTGCCAGGTTTTGGTATCAGGGTGTTGCTGGCCTCATACAATGAGTTAGGGAGGAGTCTCTCCTCCTCATTTTTTGGAATACTTTCGGTAGAAATGGTACCAGCTCTTCTTTGTACATTTGATAGAATTTGGCTGTGAATTTGTCTGGTCCTGGGACTTTTTTTTGGTTGGTAGTCTATTTATTAGTGATTCAATTTCAGAGCTTGTTATTGGTCTATTCAGGGATTCAATTTCTTCCTGACTCAGTCTTGAGAGGGTGTCTGTCCAGGAATTTATCCATTTCTTCTAGATTTTCTAGTTGATGTACATAGAAGTGTTCATAATATTCTCTGATGATGATATGTATTTCTGTGGATCAATGATTACCCCCTTTGTTGTTTCTAATTTTGTTTATTTTGATCTTTTTTCATTTCTTCTTCATTAGTCTAGCTAGCAGCATATCTATTTTATTATTTTTTTCAAAAAATTAACTCATGGATTCGCTGATCTTTTGAATATTTTTTCATGTCTCAATTTCCTTCAGTTCATCTCTGATTTTGGTTATTTCTTGTCTTCTGCTAGCTTTGGGTTGGTTTTCTCTTGGTTCTTTAGTTGCTTCAGTGGTGATGTTACACTTTTAAACTAGACCTTTCTAACTTTTTGGTGTTGGCATTTAGTGCTACGAATTTTCCTCTCAACAGTGCCTTAACTGTGTCCCAGAGATTCTGATATGTTGTATCTTTGTTCTCATTAGTTTCAAAGAATTTCTTGATTTCTGCCTTAATTTCATTATTTACCCAAAAGCCATTCAGGAGAAGGTTATTCGATTTCCATGTAATTGTATAGTTTTCAGTGAATTTCTTAGTCTTGATTTCTAATTTGATTGTGCTTTGGTCTGAGAGAGTGGTTGTTATGATTTCATTTCTTCTGCATTTGCCAAAGAGTGTTTTATGTCCAATTATATGATCAATTTTAGGGTATGTTTCATGTGGCAATGAGGAGAACATATATTCTGTTGCTTTCAAGTGGAGAGTTCTGTAGATGTCTATCAGATTCATTTGATCTGGTGTTGAGTACAGATACTAAATATCTTTGTTAATTTTCTGCCTCAATGACCTGTCTAATACTGTTAGTGGGGTGTTGAAGTTTCCCACTATTATTGTGTGGGAGTCTAAGTTTCTTTAGAGGCCTCTAAGAACTTGCTTTATTAATCCGGGTGCTCCTGTGTTAGGTGCTTAAGTATTTAGAATAGTTAGGTCTTCTTGTTGAATTGAACCCTTTACCATTATGTAATCCCTGTCTTTGTCTTTTTTGCCCTTTGTTTAAAGTCTGTTTTGTCTTAAGATTACAACCCCTGCTTTTCATCGTTTTCCATTTGCTTGGTAGACTTTTTTACACCCCTTTTTCTTGAAACTATGGGTGTCATTGCATGTGAGATGAGTGTCTTGAAGACAGCATACCAATGGGTCATGGTTCTTTATCCACCTTGCCACACTGAGCCTATTCATTGGGGGCATTTAGCCCATTTGCATTCCAGGTTAGTGTTGATATGTGTGGATTTGACCCTGTCATCATGAAGTTAGCTGGTTATTATGCAGACTTGTTTGTGTCATTGCTTTATTGTGTCACTGGTCTGTGTATTTAAGTGTGTTTTTGCAGTGACTTGTAATGGTCTTTCCTTCCCATATTTAGGGCTTTCTTCAGGAGTTCTTATAAGGCAGATCTGGTGGTAATGAATTCCTTCGGCATTTGCTTATCTGAAAAGAATCTTACTTCTTCTTTGCTTATGAAGCTTAGTTTGGTTGGATGTGAAATTCTGGGTTGAAATTTCTTTTCTTTTTTTTTAAAAAAGAATGTTAAATATTGTCCCCCAATCTCTTCTGGCTTATAGGATTTCTGCTGAGAAGTCCACTGTTTGTCTGATGGGCCTCCTTTTGCAGGTGACCTGACTTTTCTGCCTTTAACATTTTTTCTTTCATTTTATTCTGACCTTGGAGAATCTGATGATTATGTGTCTTGGGGATGGTCTTCCTGTGAAACATCTTACTGGGGTTTTCTGCATTTCTTAGATTTGAACGTTGGCCTGTCTAGCTAGATTGGGTGAGTTCTGTTGGATGATATCCTGAAATATGTTTTCTGAAGTGCTTACATTCTTCTCATATCTTTCAGGGGCACCAGTGAATTCTAGACTTGGTCTCTTTACATAATCCCATATTTCTCTGAGGTTTTGTTTGTTCCTTTTTATTCTTTTTTCTCTATTCATGTCTGATTGTCTTACTTCAGAAAGCCAGTTTTCTAGCTCTGAGATTCTTTCCTCTACTTTGTGTATTCTGCTATTAATACTTATGATTGCATTATAAAATTTCTGTAGTATGCTTTTCAGCTCTATCAGATTTGTTACATTCTTTTCTACACTGGCTATTTTGTCTGTCATCCCCTGTATTGCTTTATTGTGATTCTTAGCTTCCTTGAATTGGGTTTCAACGTACTCCTGCGTCTTAATGATCTTCATTCCTGTTCATATTCTGAATTCTATTTCTGTCATTTCCACCAACTCCGCCTGGTTAAGCATGTTTTCTGGAGAGGTGTTGTTTTGGAGGAAAGAAGGCACTCTGGCTTTTTGAGTTGCAGAGTTGGTTCTTGTGCTTGTTCTTTCTCATCTTTGTGGGTTGATGTTCCCTCAGTCTTTGAAGTTGCTGACCTCTGGATGGGTTTTTAGAAATTTTATTCTATTTGATGACTTAAGGGTTTGAATGTATATAAGGTGGATTCAGCTGACTGGCTTTGTTTCTGGAAGATTTTAGGGAGGCAACACTCAGCTCTCAACTCCAGGACTATGAGCTCTAACTCTAGAGAATTTTTATCAGGGCCCAACTTTGCTCTCTGTCTCCTTGAGGTTAAGAATCTACTGTGCAGGGCGCAAGGTGCTCCTGGACTGCTGGTTACTACACTCCAATGGGTGGTGTCAGCCACAGTATTTTGTAGTGTGGTGGCGGTGGGATCCATCCTTGTTTGCACTTGCCAGCAGCAGTGGCAGCAGCAGTGGCAGTGCAGTGGGGTGCATGCTTGTTGGCTGAAGGGAGGGTACTAGCAGGTACCAGGGTGTCTGCCTCTGGGTATTCACTACTGTGGCAGAGGCAATGTGACTCGCGGGGCTGGAGGATGGTCCTTGCTGGCAACTGTGCATGGGGTCACGCTGGTGGTGGTGTTGGTATGGGGACAGGGTGCTGGCAGGTGCAGTTCTTTGTATGTCCTCTGTGCACCACAGGCAGGGTGGTTGCTCAGGGTTGGGGAGGGTCCACTGTTTTCTGTGCCTAGTTTCACTCCTGCAGCAGTATTGGCACAAAGGCAGGCTGCTGGTGGGGGTGGGACTGGCTGGCTCTGTGCCTACCAAGGCTTTGACTGCAGTGGTGGTCAGTGGCGGGAGTGGGGAAGGTGGGAGGGGTTGGGGGTAGTCTACACTCTCACTGTAGCAGTGGCAGGACAGGATGTACACACACACATGTGCTGGTGGAGCAAGGAAGGGAAGAATCTTTCCATGCACACATGCAGGGAAAGCAATGTAGGGAGTTGCTATGGGCCTGGGGGAAGATGTACTGTGGGGAGGGAATGGGTGGGCTGGTGCATGACTGTGTGGGCCACCCTGCTGGAGCTCTCTGCAGGTAAGTCATGGCCTGCCAGTGCTAGAGCTATCATGCTGGCCCCCAGGGTGCCAGAGGCTGTCCTGCAAGTAGCCATGGCCAGCCTGGGGCCCTGGGAGAGGCCGGCAGACCAAAGGGTGCTCCAGTCCAGCAGCTCATTTGATGGGCAAGACATCCCTGCAGAGTTCAGGTCTGACAGTTCCCCTAGGGCTGAAGTCTCCTATGGAAGAAAGTCAAGCCTGGGGAGATGGGCTTCTTTGGCGGTGCTCCACTGTGGAGACTCCCACACCAAACCCTCTGGGCTCCACATCAGCTGGCGTGCTGCCCCTACCACTTCTCCAAGCAGCTCTTCCTGCCAACTTGAGTGTTTGTGGTGGTCAAGGGGTCTTCTGCTGTAATTCCAGAGGTCTGTGATGAGAATGGGTTTCTTCTTGACAGTTCAACTCACTGGTTCTCCCAAAATTGCTGGCGGCCAAGAGTGAGTCCTGGTGCATAGTAGCCCCATGCAGCATTCCTAGTTCCTTCCACTGAAGCCCAGCTTCTGTGTGTTTCCTCTGTCTGCTCTCAGTGCGTTCCCTCTGAAGATCTATTAGGAGTGCGCCAGTCATCTTGGTCCCTAGGTGGCAGCTCTTCCACTGGGCTGCATCTAGTTAGTCATTTTGCCCTCTCTATCTTTTATATTTTTATTATCATCTAGTATGAAATAGTTTCTAATTTTCCTTGTTATGTGTTCTTTGATTAGGAGCTATTAAGAGATGTTTAACTGCTTTTTTCCAATATATTGGAGATTTTGTAGATATTTGTATTGTTATTGATTTATTGATTTATTTTGAGATGGAGTTTGCCTTCTGTTGCCCAGGGTGGAGTGCAGTGGCTCGATCTTGGCTCACTGCAACCTCTGACTCCGGGTTCTAGCAATTCTCCTATGTCAGCCTCCCAAGTAGCTGGGATTACGGAGACTCACCACCACGCCCGGCTAATTTTTTTTTTTTTTTTTGTATTTTTAGTAGAGACGGGATTTCCCCATGTTGGTCAGGCTAGTCTCAAACTCCTGACCTCAGGTGATCCAGCTACTTCGGCCTCCCAAAGTGCTGGGATTACATGTGTGAGTTACTGCACTCGATCTGTTATTGATTTGAATTCAGCTGAATAGTGGCCTACTCAGAGAATATACTCTGTGAAATGACTTTTTAAAAATATTTTTGATGCTCGTGTTATGATTTACCACATGGGAGATCCTGGTTAATATTCCCAGGTGCACTTGAGAGAATGTGTATTCTGCAGCTATTTAGTGTAGTCTTATGCAAATTTAAATTAGATTAAATCGGTTGATGGAGTATTCACATCTTCTATATCCTTATTGTTTATTTATTTATTTATTTACTTTTTGAGATAAAGTCTCGCTCTGTCACTCAGGCTGGAGTGCAGTGGCACGATCTCAGCTCACTGCAAGCTTTGCCTCCTGGGTTCACACCATTTTCCTGCCTCAGCCTCCTGAGTAGCTGGGACTACAGGTGCCCACCACTGTGCCTGGCTAATTTTTTTTTTTTTTTTTTTTTTTTGTATTTTTAGTAGAGATGGGGTTTCACCATGTTAGCCAGGATGGTCTCAATATCCTGACCTCGTGATCCGCCCACCTCAGCCTCCCAAAGTGATGGGATTACAGGCATGAGCCACCACGCCTGGCCTATCCTTATTGCTTTTTAATATACTTATGTCAAATATGTGGAGATGTATGTTAAAATCTCCAATTCGGATTGTTAATGTGTCTATTTCTCAGCTTTTGTCAATTTTTGGTTTATATTCTTGAAACTCTAATATTAAGGGCATACACATTTCAAAGTGTTATCTTTTCTTGTTGAATTAACTATGTTGACATTATGGAGTGGTCTTCTTTTTGATGACAACTTTTATTGTAATATACTTTATCTTATTTTAAAATAACTACATCTACATTCTTATTCTTAAGTGTTTTCACATATGTTTTTCTGTACTTTTACATTCTGCATATCCATTTATACTTAAAATATTTCTCATGTAAACAGCATGTAATTGGGTCTTGCTTCGGCTCCACTGGCTGAGGGAATGTTCTACACCCTTTTTGATAGCTCTGATGGGGGTGCTAATCAGTACCAATCAGGATGTGAGCTGTTTTGGAGTGGTGTTTTGAATTTGATCTCTCTATTAAGGCCATTAAAAAACCAAGAGTCCAAGGTGATTTTACTTCTTTTCATTCCAACCCCAACCTCCTTGTTGCCTTAAGACTGAGATATTGGTTTTACCAGAAGTTATATTGGGATTTTGGTTGCAGATTTGGCTCAATGTCATTAAATGCTTTGAAGGTGATTCAGGGTTCATCCTTTAGAAGCTTCCTGGGACCAAACATTGAGAACCTTTTTCACCTTAAAACTAAACTATGAAACCTTAAGATTGTTAGACTCAGGTTTTGCTAGATGGTGAGGCTTTGATACAGTGAAGTCATGAGAACTCAGAACCGTAAGACTGTAAATTCAGGAAACTTTCGCTTTCCAGCTCCACCCTAGCCTTTGCTTACTTTGAAAAATCCCTATGTGAGAAAATTACTGGATAGAAAAGATTATATCTGGGGCTCCTCCATTTTCAAATCTGGCATGCCAGCCCATGGGGTTGTCAAAAGCTGGGCTACTTTCTTCTCAAAGTGATGTGTGCAACATGTGTGTCATATCCTTAAAGCTTGTGGGCTTCTTTCTCCTTTGTTCTTAATGGCTAGGAATTAGTGACAACCAGAGCAACTGTCTAGGATCCAGAACAAAAGTTAAATTTAAGACTGGCAGAACTTCATTCCTGAGTCGCCTTGAGGAGCAGCGCTACTAGCCCCTTAAACTACCAACCTGTGGGACTGTTTTGTGATTATGAATGAAATTTCATCTTCCTAATCCCACTGTAACTTGGGATCTCTTTGTTACAGCACTTCAGCCTGTACCCTGTGTGATACAGAGTATTATATATATGATATGTCTTGCTTAACATATTGTACTTTGTGTTATCTAGAGATTCATGACTTTAATTAAAATCTGATTAGGCTAGGTGCTCATGCCTTTAATCCCAGCACTTTGGGAGACTGAGGTGGGAGGACCACTTGAGCCCAGGAGTTCAAGACCAGCCTGGGCAACATAATGGGACCCCATCTCTACAGATGTGTGTCTGTAGTCCCAGGAACTCCCAGCTACGTGGGGGGCTGAGGTAGCAGGATTGCTTGAGCCTGGGAGGTAGAGCCTGAAATGTACTGTGATTGTGCCACTGCACTCCAGCCTGGACAACAGAGAGAGACTCTGTCTCAACATAAAATAAAAAAGTAAAATAAAATAAAATAATAAATCTGACTAGTCCTGGAAAGTTCTAAGGCATTATCTTTTCACATACTGTACTTTCTTAACTCTCTCTGTTCTGTCTTTCTGGAATGTTGATTAGAAATCAGGCATTTTAATTCTATGTTTGGTATTTCTCGACTTCTATATTTTCCATGTTAGTTTCTTGTGCTACATTCAGTATATCTTCTTGAGATCTATCTTTTAATTCACTTCTATTATGTCTATTTTGCTCTTTTATCCATGTATGTAGTTCTATATTTAAACAACTGTTATTTTATTTCTAAAAGTTGTCTTTGTTGTTTTCCAAATCTGTGGGCTCATTATTTTGCTCTTTGACTAATTTTTATCTTAGCTTTATTTAAACTGTCTATACCTAGCTATTTTATATTCTGTGTCTGACAATTCTAATATCTATAGTAGTAAAGTCTCAAAATTGTTGATTTGTTGCTTCTAATGACTGTCACTCATGGTGTCCTATCTTATGTGTTTGGAGATCTTTGAGTATAAATAAGCTCAGATATAGTTGGTTTTAATTTGTGGGGATTCTCAGAATCTAAGCTAAGGATACTTTCTTCCAGAGAAGATGTGTATTTGCTTTTATTTGAAGGCAGAGGTTGCTCTTAACTTTGGGTGACTGGTCTTAAGGCAATTTCAGCTTTTGCCTTTTCTTACTTGTCCCTCAATCAGTTTGAGATTATCCTTCATTTTTCTCCATTGTTTTTTTAAAGGAGAACTTGAAGTTTACCTTTTCTTCCTCCATTTAGAAGGTATATTTTTATGCAGTATTAATTGTTTTGTAGAAAATAGGCTTCCAATCATGAAAATTTACGCCTTGTCCTTTTAAATTTGTTTTGATATACTCTTCCTAAAGTTCCTTTTCTCTCCCCTAAGCTTGGCCAACTGTCATAGACTCAACCCGGTTGTGCCCAGATTCCTTCTTTGTTGCCATATACATAATAAAAGAACACCATAGACATTCGTCCTTTGTATTAATTCCCTCTTAAAAACGTAAGAAGTTATTTATCTTTTTTACCTTAGTGTATAAATGAACTCATGGTGGATACATACCACTGTAACCCAGGGTCCCCAAGTTTTTTGGGGTACAACTGTGAAAAAGTAACCATATGTAACTGTTGCACCTTGAGTTCTTGTTGTTTCAAAAAATTCCAGGAAGAAAAAAAAAAAAAAAAAAAAAAATTCCAGGAAGAAACTCAGCCCCAGAAAAACAAAAAACAGTTGGATCCAGAGATGCCTGAATTGGAGATGAATTTTGGCGAACTCATTACCATACTAAAAACCCTGCCCAAGGAGGAGCTTACTCACCATTTTCTATATATGCGACACATGTAGAAGAATGATCAGTGACTGCACTTGAGCTGACTTGACTCCATCTCTACATACAATGACTCAGCCAGCCAGCCTCATAACAGTCCTGTTTTCACCATTGTTCCAGGAGGCACTGCTTTGGGGAACTGTCTGTGGTGTCCTCCTTCCTTGTTGCAAATAGTAAAATCCCTTTATTAAACCCTTCTTGGTCATGGTCATTGGGCTGTCACCTGCCAAGCAATTGAATCTATCTGTTGTGTGGGTAACATCACCTCTTACTTTTCCTGTACCTTTACACTCCAATACAGGGTCTGGTGCCCAATAAATGCTGGTTGAAAAATTTTCTATCTTCCATGTCTTCTGTGGCTTGCACATAATTGGAGACTTGGAGATAAAGTGATAAATGAAGAAATCGCTAGAGTCACAAGAGGAACAAGAAGTTCAGTTTCTTCTTTGGAAATATTCCAAATACAATTATTTGTGGAAGGATTTTTGACTGGTATGAAGAATGGAGATAAGGGGCACGATATTTACATTTTAATTTGCTTGGAAAAATAAAAAAATGGCTAAGCAAATGTAGATAAAAAGAGCTTTTTGTTTTCAAAACTAATTTTTGCCCTAAGATGATAAATCACTCGAATGTGTACAAAGAAATATATGCAACTATAATGCTCCCTAGTGGTCACTTTCTGCCAGAGCAAAGAAGAAAATTGAGGTGGTATTCAACAAATAGGTGTGTTGGGTATTCTGAAATGCAGAGACTGCGGTTTTTTTTGAAGTCCTAAAGTTGCCCATGCAGAATTCCAAGAAAGTTTCCTTTTCCCCAGAAAACATTCCAATCACTCATAAATGTACATAATATTGGCTGAAGAAATAAAACCTACTTCATTATAAAAAATCATATACATACTAAAATTTTTCTTTCTTTCCACCAACATATTGACATTCGCTGTCTGACTATCAGAAAGGTTAATTACTCATAACTTGTGCTCCCAAAGTGCTCAGAATATTATGGGGTTTACAACATCATAAACAAAAACTACTACTCACTGGGATAAATTCAATAATATGAGTTCGCATAAAATTAAAAGAAAGGAAAGAGGGCAGGTCAAGGATGGTATAAAAAGGAGCTGGCCTTTGATTTATGCTTTAAAGGGTGACTATACATCTATTAGGTAGAGCAGTAGGAGATGGGAATTCCAGGTGGATGAGGTGCACGGATGAGCGAGACACATGGCTTACTCGGGCACTTGGCAGTAGTGGCCTGAGCATAGGCTATATGTGGGGTATGGAAGGAGATGGCTACAGGAGTCAGACAATGTGAAGACACGGATGTAATACTAAGGAATTTTGGTTTGTGTTGGAAATGGGGGTTACAGTAGATTTTAATCTGGAAAATGATTAAAATTTAGTTTTAGTGAGAGATCCCTGGTGTTAGCATGGAGCGAGGACAAAAGGAGGGAATCACTAGTATAAGTCTGATGTGATAACCCAGGGAGAAAATCATGAAGTACCTATTCAGAATGTTGCAGGAGAGACGGAGAACAGGAGACAAATTCCAGAGAGCCTTTGTAATACACTTGAATGGACATGGAGACCAACTGAATGTAGGAGAGGGGAAAAAATGGGAGGTGACACTACTTAGAACTGATCTGCTTGGATAAAAATCTTATTAACGTAGAGAAAGAATATAAGGGGAGGAGCGGACCGGAGCAAGGAGGGATAATGATCAAAGATAGTCTATTTTGGGATGAGGTTGGTACAAAACATCTACAACAAATGTTGAGAGGGATTTTACTACATAGTTGAAATTATAAGTTTGGAACTCAACAAAGAGGTCTAAGGTGGTGCTACCTATGTGAGGAACATTGGATGGAGCTGAAAACATGACATTATTGAGAGTGCCCAGGGAGAACGCATGGAGCAGGGACTTCCAAAATATGGACCAGGGAGCCCTAAAGTGATTGATGGATGGGCTTTAGGGGGTCCCTAAATTCCCCAAAATTATACACTCACCTATATGTTGTGGGTTTGTGCATTTTAAAGATAATTTCTTCCATTTTCTCAAAGCAACCTATAGTCTAAAAAGCACATGACAGACTGATACAGGGCAAGAAGAGAATGGAGCCAAGGGCAGAATGATAAGAGGTTATTCACATCCGGATATGGTGGCTCACGCCTGTAATCCCATACTTTGGGAGGCCAAGGTGGGTGGATCGCCTGAGGTTCAGGAGTTTGAGACCAGCTTGGCTAACATGGCGAAACCCCGTCTCTATTAAAAATACAAAAATTAGCCAGGCATGGTGGTGCACACCTGTAGTCCCAGATACTTGGGAGGTTGAAAGAGGAGAATTGTGTGAACCTGGGTAGTGGAGGTTGCAGTGAGCCGAGATCTCGCCACTGCACTCCAGCCTGGGTGACAGAGCACGAGACTGTCTCAAAAAAGAAAAAAAAAAAAAAAAAAAAAAGGCTTATTTACATTTAAGACACAATGGAAAAGCAAGACTGAATGGAAAAGGGCACAGAGATACTGGGACATTAGGATAGGGTGATGTGAAGTTACTTGTTCCAGTAGAAATTTGTGGGAAGAAGGAAGTAGTCAATATGTTAAAATTCTGTAGGAGGTTCAAGCAGAAAAGGGGCTTAAAGTTTGCATGACCGACCACTGCATTCCCCAGACACTCTTCTGTCTTTAATCTAAAAGGCTGGTGAACATAGCCAATTCTGCTGGCCAATTTACCAAGGGTCACTCTCTTCACTTCTTCCCTATAGGCAGGGTCTCCCGCTGAGATAGTCTTAAAATGCTTTTGTGGTTTTCCTTGTTAGTAGAGATGGCCATGTGATTTAAATCTGATCAAGGGGAACTACAGGAAGACTGCTAGGGAATGTTTTCTCATGGATGAAAAGAAAGAGGGCTGGGCATGGTGGCTCACGCCTGTAATCCCAGCACTCTTGGAGGCCGAGGTGGGCAGATCACGAGGTCAGATCGAGACCATCCTGGCCAACATGGTGAAACCTCGTCTCTACTAAAATACAAAAAAAATAGCCGGGCATGGTGTCGTGCACCTGTAGTCCCAGCTACTTGGGAGGCTGAGGCAGGGGAATCACTTGAACCCAGGAGGCAGAGGTCGCAGTGAGCTGAGATCGTGCCACTGTACTCCAGCCTGATGACAGAGGAAGACTCTCAAAAAAAAAAAAAAAAAAAAAAAAAAAGAAAAGAGAAAGAAAACAATGTTTAAGAAGAACCTTCTTCCTTGTCTCCTGTTCCTGCTGTTCCACCTGTCTATGGAAGTAGTTGTGTAAGGAGGTAATCCCTGAAGTTGCAGTGGCAATCTTATAACCATGGAGATGCTCTTAAAGACAAGAGGCCACCATCTGAGGATGAGGGAATCAAAAAGAGGAATGAACTTACATATCTGAACATATTATTGTGCGTTAAACCAATGCTGGGGGCCACCTATCTCCTAGCTTATTATGCGAGTCAATAGAATCCAATTTGTTTGGGGAAATTTTTAGTTGAGTAGTCTGTTTCTTGTAGCCATAAGTAAGATATAACAATTAAGTAGAGAAGGGAACATAAACTATTCTTTCAAGAAGGCTTAGTGTGACTGGAAAGCAAGAAACATGATATAGTTTGAATATTTGTCCCTGCCCAAATCTCATGTTAAATTGTCATCCCCAGTACTGGAGTTGTGGCCTGGTGGGAGGTGTTTGGGTTATGGAGGTAGATGCCTCATAGCTTGGTGCTGTCTTTGTGGTTCGGAGCTAGTTCTTGCAAGATCTGGTCATTTAAAAGTGTGTGGCAGTTCCTCCCACCCAACCCTACTTGTTCCTGATTTGGCTGCATGACATGCCTGCTTCCCACTCACCTTCTGCCATTATTCTGAAAGCTCCCCGAGGCCTCCTCAGAGGCTGAGTGATGTCAGCACTACGCTGCCTTTATCCAACCAAACCTCTTTTCTTTATAAATTACCCAATGTCAGGGCTTTTTGTTTTGTTTTGTTTTTCTTTTTCTTTTCTTTCTTTCCTTCTGTCTTTTTTTTTCTTTTTTTCTTTTTTTTTAGACATAGTCACACTCTATCGCCCAGGCTGGAGTGCGTCTCGCCATCTCGGCTCACTGCAACCTCCACCTCCGGGGTGCAAACAATTCTCCTGCTTCAGCTTCCTGAGTAGGTGGGACTACAAGTGTGCATCACCATGCCCAGCTATTTTTTTTTTTTTTCAGTGGAGATGGGGGTTTTGCCATGTTGGCCAGGCTGATGATCTCGAACTGACCTCAAGTGATCCACCCGCCTCGACCTGCCAAAGTGCTGGGATTACAGTTGTGAGCCACCGCACCTGGCCTCCACTGATTTATTTATAGTGTTTTTTGGTGCATATCTTTGTGTAATTTTCTTAGCGGCTGGTCTGGATATTATAATATACATATGTGACATTGCAATCAATGTATCAATACTTTATTACTTCAAGTAAAACGTGGAAACCTTACTTCCATTTAGGTTCCTTTTACCTTTTCCACTTTTAAACATCATTGTCTTGAGTTTCAGATGTTATAAGTTTTGTTTTAATGATCAAATACTATTTATAAAACTCATGAGGAGAGGAATAGATCTTTGTATGTAGCTATATTTCTGTCCCTCTTTTTCCTCTATTAACTGGCAGAAATGCTAATTTATATTAATGAATTAGCTGATAGTTATGCTGACGTTAAAAATATACTCATAAAGATTTATTGGAATATGTCCCCAGTAACTCTATCCAGGATCAAAAATATTTCTGTTGAGTGGGGTTAGGGATTTTCAGTGTCCTTACCTATGTAATAAAAAGGGTTGGAACTGATATCCATTCTAACTTATAATATTGTAGTCATTGGACATATTTCTTCTGTGAAACAGAAATCATAGCTTTGGGGAGAAATTTATAGTAATCTTCTAATACTTCAAGCTGTGAGTTCCTCCAAATTTGGACTAAGGGTTTGCTAGTTTCATTGTTCTTTATTTGTGGTAAAGTTATTCTAAAGGGGAAATTTTCCATGTCCCTACAAAGGACACAAACTCATCCTTTTTTTATGGCTGCATAGTATTCCATGGTGTATATGTGCCACATTTTCTTAATCCAGTCCGTCATTCCCAACATCATTATTCTCTAGATGAAAGACAGGATGATTTAAAAGTTCAAATAAAACTGAGAGCCAGTCAGCACCTCTAATCCTCACTTCCATATCTCTCTTCTCTTTTCATGGCTATTTTCTCCCTTTTGCTACCTGATAGTGGGAGTGTATGAAAAGAAACTGATCTGTCATTCATTCAAAATCTTTTCAATCCAATAGGGAAAATTCTGATAACTAGAGCTTTAATAGTTACTTGGTCATTCTTACCTTCTTTGGGATAACTACAATTTCAAAGGAAACCCTAAATTTATACAAAGTATCTCCTTTCCAATTTTATTTTATAGTTAATTTTGTACCCCAGCCATCTTTAGTAAATTCAGGAATTTCCCTTTCTCTCATTCTCCCATGTGATGGGACATCAGGATCTTGACCTCCAACCAGGATAATCTACCAGGTAGGGGGCATTTCCTAGTAGTTTCCATTTCCAAATTCTCTGAGAATTGCTTTCAATAGGAGCCTCACATTGTTCTGAGTTACTTAGTAACAAAAGCAGCTAATAAGTGTACTGTCTACTACAGAGCTCTTCATGTTGAAATGGTTAATTCTATGTTATGTGAATTTCACTTCAATTTAAGAAGAAAAGCAGCAACTCATGACTTTCCCTTTTAATCCTTCCTCTCCCTGAGCAGAAATAGTGTTAGATGAACCAGATGAAAAACTTAAAGCTGGCCAGGCATGCTGGCTCATGCCTGTAATCCCAGCACTTTGGGAGGCTGAAGTGGGTGGATCACGAGTGGTCAGGAGTTCAAGATCAGCCTGGCCAACATGGTGAAACCCCATATCTACTAAAAATACAAAACTTAGCTGGGCATGGTGGCACTTGCCTGTAATTCCAACTACTTGGAAGGCTGAGGCAGGAGAATAGCTTGAACCCAGGAGGCAGAGGTTGCAGTGAGCCGAGATCACACCATTGCACTCCAGCCTGGGCAACAGAGTGAGACTCCGTCTAAAAAAAAAAAAACAAAAAAACAGAAGAAGAACTTAAAGCTGCTTCTCAGAAACTGCACATGTAATTTACATTCATATTTCATTGGCCAAAGAGAGTTACATGACCACATCTGACTGCAATAGGGCGGGAATATGAAATCCTCACATTGGACAAGGAAGCGAATATTTTGAAAAACAAAAAAATATATATATACACTCTACAACACATCAACACATGGACTCTAGCCTCAAGGAGCTAACTGACTAATATGTGAGATAGACATTAAACAAATAAATAAATGTATAATTCTAGTTTATAAGTGCTATAGAATAAGTGAATAGTATGCATAAGGTAGAGACCTATTTAATTAGAATGGCCGGACCAATCTTTTCTGAGGAGTTTGTGATTCAGCCAAGTCCCAATGGGTGATAGGAGTCAGCAATGTGATGTTAGGAGGCAACAACAGAGACAGAAGCACCTGTAAAGACTCTGAGACCTTGGGATGTTCATGGAACTGAAGGACACTGTTGTAACTTGGGTTAGATGGTTCAAGGAAAGTGTTCTGAGAGTAGGGATGGGCTGGTTAATGCCAGGCCTTGTAAGCCGTAAGTGTAAGTAAGGGTAGGCTAAACTGCTGTTAACAATTAGACCTCAAAATAAAGACTCAAACACAAAAGGATTCTATTTCTCATTCAAGTTCATATCCAAAGTGTCTGGTAGTTGGGAAGCTCCCTTCAATATATTGATTCAGAAACCTATGGCCCTGCAATCATCATTTGTCTTTGCCATTTCCTGGGTCTAGTCACATTTTTGCACCTTGCCAATGAAAGGAGAACTAGAGTATGAAAGAAGCCACTTGCTTCTTAAAAGAGTTGACTCAGAAGTAGTAAAACTCACCTCTGCTCACATTCTGTTGGGAAAACCAGTCACAGGTACGGCAGTTTAAAATATGTCCCTGACTTTTTCTTCACAATCTCTTTAAAAGGTGGAGCCAAATTTTGCACCCTTTGAGTGTGAGTCTGATTTAATGATTCACTTCTAATGAATAGAAAAGAGAGTGGGGGAATGGTGTTTTGTGACTTCAGAGACTGGGTTATAAAAGACACTGTGAATTCCTGCTAGCTTTCTCTCTCGTATCACTTGCTCTGGAGGAAGCCAGTGGCCATGTTATGAGTATACTCACCAATAAAGGGATCCACATAGCAAAGAAGTAAATCCTCTGGCCATCAGACAGCAAGAAACTGAAGCCTTCTGCCAATAGCTACATTAATGAGGCTGGAGGATCTTTTAGCCCCAATCAAACCTTCAGATGACTGCAGCCTTGTCCAACATCTTGACTGCAAGCTCATAAAAGACCTTGAGCCCGAATCACTCAACTAAGCTGCCTCTGAATTCATGCTCCACAGAAACTACACAATAATATGTTTTAATTGTTTTAAGTACTATGTTCCAGGGTGATTTGTTATGCAGCAATAGATAACTAACACACAGGTGACATGTAGCCACAGGGCTGTAACCCTGGCTTGGCAGCTGCTTCTCTGACACAACTCCATTTCTATCATAGGAAAGAAGGGATTAAGAGATTTTAGTAAATTGTGAGTTATCTTCTCCACCTTGTAGTAATGAATTTGGGTTTTGATTTAAAAAAACCAGTGAACTGCTGAATGATTTTAAAGACAGAAATGAATAATACATATGCTTTGTTGTGAAAACGATAGAACATAGTTAGAAAGGAAATGGGAAGATGAGGTAGAAAGCTCCTGAAATGGTCCAGGCAAGAATTGTTTGTGCCTTGAACCAGCATGGAAGCAATGGGGAGAAAGGCATGTGCACATTTAAACTATATTTTGAGAGTACTGTGGTAAAGATAAGAGAACTAACGAAGGGATTAAAATTTTCACCACTCCCAAAAAGTATGGGGGAGAAAGTCTTCTCAAGGCAAAGAGAAAGACCAAAGCATGAAGCCAGACAAAACAAAGACCTTCGGAGGCCAAGATGTCAAATGGTTTTAAATGAATGGAAAGAACACTAGCCTAAAGTAATTCTCAAATGTTCCTATAGATCTCTGGAATTGTTCTTGATCTGGTTCTTGAGTAGGCTTGCTGGGTGTGTTTAAAACGACAAAATGCTGCAGATGTAATAAACGTTTTTATCTGCAGAGTCAAATCAGAGTCTGGAACCTAGGTGAGGATAAAAACTGCTGTATTTCCATCCAGGTTCCAATATTACATAGATTATCTCATATAATTCTCATAGCAACTCCACAAAAGAGATCTATTATAATTCTTATTTTACAGAAAAGTAAACCGAGGCCCAGAGAGAATAAGGGACCCAACCAAGATCACAAAACTCATAAGTGGCAGAGCATGACTTGAATCAGGAATGTCTGACACCAAAGTCCTTACTTTTAACTACTAAACTTCACTGCTATATGCAGCAGGTGGCCAATTAATGTTGAATGAATGGATGAGTCTGAGGATTCTAATTTTGCTCCCTCTCCTCACCTCTGCCCAGAACCCAGCACATCTCTGACACTTGAAACTTGACGAGCTTTGGCAGCTTCCTGAGACAGCTCCCTTGTATATTATACTGGCATTCTCAACGTGGGTTGTTAACAATGACAATGAGAAGTCTGTCTAAAGCAATGTTAGGGACAAGTATTGACTCAGGGAGATCAGAACCTGATAGAAAGACTGTAGAAGGTTTTCAAATGGTGTCAATAGCTAACAGACTGAATTGTGAGCATATACGAATGTTTTGGAGCATTATTAAAATCTTTGAAGGAAGGATTGTGTGTGTGTGTGTGTGTGTGTGTGTGAAAGGGAGGGAGAGAGAGAGAGAGAGAGATCGAGAGAAATTCTAAAGATGAAGTTAGCAGTCAAGAGCAGAAATTTTGGTTATAGATATAAAGGTCACTTCATTTGTGTCTGGAGACAGTAAGGACATGGTGACTTTGAGTTACTGCACTGTTGGATTCAGGGAGCAATTTGTGCAAAACTGATAAGTCATTGATCTGAATAAACCTGAGTAGACTTGTATATAGAAACTTAGAACTGGAAGGACTTTAGGCCTGTCACTTAAATGTGGAATTCTTCTCTAGGTAGAAATAAAAGTCTTTTCTGTCATACTGTCTTCAGAGTGATTTAAAAATATGTATATATTCTTTGTTTAATTAAAAATTTAGCTTTCCTGCAGGATGCAAATGTATTATAAACATTTCTCATTCATTTATCTAATACAAACTGCAATTTGAAGTCAAAGACTCGGCCTATAGACAGTGGCCAAATATTTTGAAAGCATAATATTAATAATGTAATTATTATATAACAGCAACAAAATTAGGTGATCTTTTCAGTTCAAAAGACCTTATTGAAAACAGTATTTAGCGTTTGTACGTATGCTATCTCAGTCAACTCTCATGGGTGAGGCAGGTATTATGATCTGCATTTTGTGTATCAGCATACAGAGGCTCAAAGAAGTTAAGGAACTTGTTCAAAGTTACACAGATAATAAATGAAAAAGCCAGTACCAGAACTTATAGCCTATTAGCTGGGTGTGGTGGCTCATGCCTGTAATCCCAGGACTTTGGAAGATTGAAGCAGGTGGATCACTTGTCAGGAATTTGAGACCAGCCTTGCCAACATGGTGAAAACCTGTCTCTGCAAAAATACAAGAATTAGCTGGGCATGGTAGCACCCGCCTGTAATCCCAGCTACTTGGGAGGCTGAGGCAGGGGAGTTGCCTTAACCCTGGAGGCAGAGGTTGCAGTGAGCTGAGATTGTGCTACTGCACTCCAGCCTGGGTGACAGAGCAAGATGTTGTCTCAAAAAACAAACCAAAAAACAAAACAAAACAAAACCCACCAAAACTTACAGCCTATTGAGCTTGCCTTCCCAGTATTCGTTCTACCTTCATCTAGTATTTCCTCAATTTCAGATTTTTTCCTTGGGAAATCAGTGCTCCCCCACACACAGTCCATGACTACCTTGGGTTGGGTTGATCACACTCCCAATGCCAATAGATTGTGCCCTATCCAATCCAACCAGCCTTAGTGCTGCCCACAAGTTCCCCTGTTTTATCCCTAGTCTATCTACTCCACCTCCAGTTCCTGCTCCCTCTTCTTCTCTCCTCCTCACTCTCATCAGGGTGAGAAATGTTAAGCAACAAGAGAAGTTCTGCAAGTTCCCACCACATTATTTATCCATCCACCTGAATCTGGTTATTTTCTCTGCCTTGCCTCCGGTTATTATGGAGAGAATGTCTATATGCTTATATAAGGCCAACCCTTCTGTTTGTGCCCAAGATCCCATGACTTCAGCAATTCTGTCTCCCATCTCCCCACCCCTAATTCAGGTAATTTTTTTTTTCTTCTTTGCCTAGGTAATTCCAACTGGCATATAAACATTCTATAATGTACTTCATTATTGAAAAAACAACAATAACCCCAGACCAACCCTGTTTACTCCATATCATTCTTCAAAATTTTTTTAAGTTTAACATTGTTATTTCTAGTTTTACACATAATAATTGTACATATTTATGGGGTATAGTATGATATTTCAACACATGTATACAATATATGATGATCAAATTAGGGTAATTAGCATACCCCATTACTCATTTATTATTTATGTCTAGAACACTCAAAATCTACTTTTCTAGATATTTGAAAATAAACAATATTTGGACACAGTGGCTCATGCCTATAATCCCAGCACTTTGAGACTTAAATGTGGAATTCTTCTCCAGGTAGGAAAAATAATCATTTAGGTCACACTGTCTTCAGAATGATCTAAAAATATGTACGTATTTTGTGTTTACTTAAATATTCAGCTTTTATACAGAATGCAAATGTATTACGAACATTTCTCATTCATTTATCTGATATTAACTGGAATTTGAGGTCAAAGACTTGGGCTCTAGACAGTGGCCAAATAGAAAAACAGAGACAAATTGCCTGGGCCAGGCGTGGTGGCTCACGTCTGTAATCCCAGCACTTTGGGAGGCCGAGGCAGGCGGATCACTTGAGTTCAGGAGTTCAAGACCAGCCTGGCCAACATTATGAAACCCTGTCTCTAATAAAAAAGCAGATATTAGCCAGGTGTGGTGGCACATGCCTGTAATCCCAGCTACTCTGGAGGCTGAGGCAGTAGAATCACTTGAACCTGGAAGATGGAGGTTGCAGTGAGCCAAGACCGTGCCACTGCCTTCTGACACAGTGAGACTCCGTCTCAATTAAAAAAAAAAAAAAAGAAAGAAAAAAATTGCCTTAGGGTAGGGAGATGGGAGAGAGAATTGCTGGAGTCAAGAGAGATAGAGCACAAACAGAAGGCTTGGCCTTATATAAGCATATAGACATTTTATCCATAATAACTGGAGGAAAGGCAGAAAATAAGCACAGATTCAAGCAGATGGCTAGATGATGTGGTAGAAACTTGCAGAACTTCTCCTCTTGTGGCTTGAAAGTTTTTACTCTGATGAGGCTGAGGTGGGCAAATTCCTAGAGATCAGGGGTTCAAGACCAGCCTGGGCAACATGGTGAAACTGTCTCTACAAAAAACAAAAATTAGCTGGGTGTGGTGGTGTGCTCCTGTAGTCCCACCTACTTGGGAGGCTGAGGTGGGAGGATTGCTTGGGCCTGGGAGATTGAGGCTGCAGTGAGCTGTGATGGTGTCACTGCACTCCAGGCTGGGTGACAGAGTGAGACTCTGTCTCAAACAAACAAAAAACCGAGCAACCAAACCAAACCAAAACAGAAAACCAAACAAACAAAAAAGAAAATGCACAATAAATTGTTTATTATAGTCACTCTATAGTGCTATAAAACACTATAACTTTTTTCTCCTCTCTAGCTCTACTTTTGAATTTGCTAACCAACCTCTGACTATGTCATTCTCTTTACTTTCCTTGAAATGTTATCTGCAATCACTGTCCCCCGTTTCTCTCCATCCATTATCCATAGACTCTAATTCATTCAGTCAAATATCCTGTCACACCCATAAAACTGCTGTTATCAATATTTTCATGACAAGGCTGACTGTACATCTTCATTTGTGCAGAAAATACTGGTCCCTGCCTATTCTCTAGGAATAAGTTTTCAATTATTATTATTGAAATAATAATTTGAATATTACTGAAATAATCATAATTGAAATTATTATTTTAAAGTGACTTTATTTGGACGATAAATTATATGTTCAAGACTATTTATGATCTCCACACTGATAAATCCAGCAGTCAGCTCTCAGTTCTGATTATAAGCACTTAACTTACATATTTCCTATGTGTTAAGCTACTAGTATTTAACACACATTTTTCATGTCTGTCTTTCTCTTGGCTTCAGGACCTCAAGATCTCTTGGTTTTCCTACCTTTCAAGCATTTTCTTATCTTCTTAACTGGCTCATTTCTGTTTGTAGACTTATTAGTGAGGGTTGCAGTCCCCCAGGGCTCAATCAATTAAATACTCTTCTTCTCTACCCCATCTATGCTAATTTCCTTGTTAACTTCATCTGGTCTCCTGGCTTTAGACACCATTTATGCACAATTGGCTCTCCATATGCATGGATTTCACATCCGTGGATTCAACCAACAGTAGATAAAAAATATTTTAAAAATTGTGTCTGTATTCAACATGTACAGACTTTTTTTCTTGTATTATTCCCTAAGCAATACAGTTTAACAACTATTTACATAGAATTCACATTGTTTTATGTATTACACATGATCTAGAGATGATTTAGAGTACAGTATATGGGAGGATGTGTGTAGGCTATATGCCAATATCATGTAATTTTACATAAGGGACTTGAGCATCTGCAGATTTTGGTATGTAAGGGGGGTCCTGGAACCAATCCTTCACAAATGCTGAGGACCACCTGTACTAATTATAACCCACATTTAAAATCTTCACCCTAGAACTTTCTCCTGAACTCCAGACTCAGAGATCTAACTATTTATCTAATAATATCCCTGTCATAACATGCTCAAAAGTGAACTCTTGACACACCCCTACAAGGAAATTTGCTCTTATCCCAGTCTTCCTCATCACAAGTTCAAACTACAATTTGCCTGAAGCAAAACCCTTGAATTCATCCTTTACCTTCACTTTGCCTCACACCTCATATCTAATATGTCAGTAGATCCTCTTCTAACAACAAATCCTACACCTCTCACCACCTCCACTATTACCCCATGCATCTCTCACCTGGTTTATTGCAGTATCCTCATAATAGGTCTTTCTACTTCCATCTTTGCTTCTATGGGATATATTCTCAATAGGACAGCCAGAACAATGCTTTTCATAAATGTCATATGACATGTCACTCTTCTACTCAAAATTCTTTAATATCATATTTCACTCAGCATAAAAGCCAAATTCCATGCAGTGTCCCACAGGACTTTTTTCATCTTGCTCCATTTATCTCTCTGATTTATTACTCCCCTTTCTCCCTGTGGCTCACTTTGCCCCAGGCACAAGAACACCCTTGTGATCCTCCTGCCTCAGGGCCTTAACATTTGCTGTTTCCTCTGCTTTGATTACTGTCGCACGCATCCCTATGAGTTGTTCCTTCACCCTCTCACTGAAGCCTTTCTTTGCCACCCTTTTAACAGTAACAATTCTCTCTGCTCCTGTATTAGTTTCTTAGGGCTGTCTTAACACAGTACCACAAACTGTGTGGCTTAAAACAACAGAAATTTATTCCCTAACAGTTCTGGAGGCAAACCAGCTGACATCAAGGTGTCATCAAGACCATGGTCCTCTGAGAATCCTTTCTTTCCTCCTCCCAGCTTGAATATGGCCAGCAATCTTTGGCATTCCTTGGCTTGCAGCTGCATCACTCCAGTCTCTTTCTCTATCATCGAATGGGACTCTCCCAGGGTCTGTCTTCATGTGGCATTTCATTTTCTTATGAGGACACAAGTCATACCGGATTAGGGCCTACCTAATGACCTCTTCCTAACTTGATTACATCTTCAAAGATCATATTTCCAAATAATATTGCATTAACAGGTACAAGGAACTAGTCCTTCAATATTTTTGGGGGGAATGCAATCCAATCTACAACATTTTTTAAAACTCATTATTCCCTGTCCTGCTTCTGCCTTGAAATATTCTAACAGTAGTTACTATCATTTGATTTACAAAACCTATTATTTATATATTATGTTACTAACTATAAATGTAAGCTCCACAAAGACAGAGAGGTCTTTAACTGCTGTCTTAGTCTGGGCGGTTGTAACAGAATATCAGATACTGGGTCCCTTAAATAACAAACATTTATTTTCCACAATCTGAAGGCTGGGAAGGCAGGGTGCTGGCAGTCTGGTATCTTGTGAGGGCCCTCTTGCTGCTTTGTAGATATCCAGCTTGTTGTAATCTTGCATGGCAGAAGGATGGAGATGAAGTAAGTTCTAGCCTGTCTCTTCTTAGACACTAATTCTGTCATGAGGACTCCACCCTCAATACCTCATTATCTCCCAAAGGCTCCATCTTCAAATGCCATCCCACTGGGGACTAGAATTTCAACATTTCAACATTAAATTTTGAGGGGATACAGCACTTGGTCCAGAGCAACTGTCTTCTACATTGCTGTGACTGTGGCACTTAGAACAGTGTCTAGAACATGCTAAATAGTTGTATTAATGTTAGTGACTGAATATTGATGTGTCTTTTTGCAGGGATTCTTCCAGTTGCCTTAAAATTTGGGGGAGGGAAAGGGGCAGTTGCATGTGCAGATTGAAAGAGCACATACATTCTATCTTCTCGTGCAGGGGTTAACAAACGGTTGCCAGTGGGCTGAATTTGGCTTGCTATCTGCTTTTGTAAGTACAATTTTTTTGGAATGCAGCCATTCTCATTTGTTTACATATTGTTTAATGCTGCTTTTGTGCTATAACGGAATAATTGAATAGTTTCAACAGAGACCATATGGCTCACAAAGCCTAAAATATTTACTGTCTGGCCCTTTACAGAAAAAGTAAGTGTGCCAACTCGTGTTCTTTTCTGCTTTCATAAGTTTAACTGTGGGGATTGTTGATGATTAACAGAAGATCAGATTTAAAATTTAATAAATGTTTCTGAAGTGAAAATAAAATGAAGCAGGAGATGGCTTTCAGCAACCCAGTTAATTTAGACCACTGGGTGTCTCTCTTCCCTAAACTTTACAAGTAGATGTTCAACCAGCCATCAGCCAACTGGGGCTGTGACATACCAGACAAATATTGACAGTTGCTAAGGCAACTGGGATAAAGTATTGGCCAGAGGATAATATAGGCGCCAATTGTGCATGCCATGTTTCTCACATAGGGAAACACAAAGAGAGAAAATGAATGAAAATATATTTCAAGATCTCTCTTCAACTGTAGTGTAAGAACAACTCACAGTGGATGTTTAACTTAACCCCTCTATCCTCCTTTTTCAATTTTTCTGGAAATTAACACTTTGGGGACTTGGAGGCTCTTTAGTCAGCTGACATGCATCACAACAGGGAAATCTGTTTGGGCATCAATTCTTTTTTCTGGTTGTCTCTGGCATTTACTTTTCCAAGTTGTATTGTAAGACCCAACTGGAAGGCCATTTTTTTTTTTTTAGCTTGGTTGATTGTGTCACAAAAGTGGTCTTGGCAACATCTCTTTTCAGAGATTTCTTATTCACCATTGAAATAATTAGACTGCTTTCTTTCTCTGCTTCCTGCAACATGGTATGAGGGAATTTTTATCTGTGGTTAAAATTGAGCTTTGGCCATTGGTTAAATTTGGGTTTTTGCCATTTTGCGAGCGCAAGGCTTTCCAACCGTGGCATTATTGACATTTTGGGGCAGATAATTTCTTGCTGTGGAGGGCTGTCTTGTGTAGGATATTTAGAATTATCCTTAGCCTTTACCCACCAGATGCCAGTGGCAGTCCTCCCTCAGTTTGCTGTGATCAAAAATGTCTCCAGATATTACTAAATGTTGTCTGGGGACTAAAATGATCTCTGGTTCAGAATGCTATACTAGCAAATTCTAAAGCTCCTATTCTTCAGATTGTTCTTAAAATATCCTCAAGTATAGCTAGGGTTTCAAAGCACCAGTGGAAGAAACGGAAAACATTAGACTTGTCCAAATTGTAAAGGAGAACCTCAGTTTTTCACAAAGTTGAGCAGTCCAGAAATTAAAGATATTGATTAATCCAGAGAGACCAGTTAACAGAAACTTCTTTCACTAAGTGAGATATAAAAGATCTCCCAGAGGATATTTTGGTGTCCTCTTCTGCATGGAACGTTTAGAAATTCTGCTACTTGAAATCTCTTGGATAGTGAGAAGTCATTCACTAAGCTCTCTGAACATGCCCATGCTTTGCTGTTCCAAAGCTTTTTCAATGAGTGACTTTGGCTCTCTGAGTTTGGAGCAGATGGGACTGATTATGGCATGGCATCTAGGAAACTTCTACGTCTGACATTTTTCTTCTAGAAAACCATCAGCCTATTCACAGCCCTTGTGAACTGCCCAGTGTTTAAGTCTCCCCTCGAAGTCTGAGTAATTCCACTTTCCCCACTGGACAGGAGGGGCTGGCTGAGGTCATTATGATGATTTGTAAGCAGCATGTTGGGCTGTAACTCCCAAAGGAACTTGAAATATTGATTTTATGCATGTCATGCTAAAGATTGAGCAGTTGTAATCTTGCTTTGTATATTACTTCTTGAAGACTTTAAACAAGATGGTTTTGCCACCAGCATAGCTGACACATTCTAGTTAATCTTTGTAAAAAGAGTTTGACATGTTTAAATGAGCTCATCCAAAAAGCATCAGTTTTCCTTCTGGATATTGAGAATAAATTGAAATGAAACATGATTTAGAGAGAATAGAACGCTCACCCTAATTTCTTAATTTTTCTTGGGTAGGTCAGTCATCTGCAAAGTGGGTTATCATTTGTAAAGTCTGTGAAAGTGTGTTAGATAACACATTTTCTATACCTTACAGTACAGAGAAATGGGTATACTCTTGGTCCATGATGACGGTTTGATGTCTATTTAATGAATATTGTATTCTGTAAGTTATCTAATGAAGACTGCTTAAGAGCTTTCTAGAAAAGGGCAAATGTCACACCACCAGGAGGATGCTTTTCTATTCCTTTGAAAAAGTGAGACAGTTAAGGGTTTAAGTTGTTCGTGGGAAACATGACTGATGGTTCAAGTGAACTTATTATATGTTATCTCTTTTGAGCTTACAGATTGCACATTTTTCTCTCAAATGCCAGAAGCATTAACTAAAATGTAAGCATTTTTAAGGTACCTTAACAAATAAAATGGGCAGAAATATCCATGCTCAGTGGGTAGTTTTGAACATTGAATGAGATAAAGCATGTAAAAATGTTTGAAATGGAACTTAACCTAGTTAGAACTGGAGCAACCTATCAAAATGGAGGAGAGTCAATCAGGCCCAAGAAACGGTCACGTGCTCCTCCTTCAATAATTCTAGGATCCTTGTTTCCCCAAAGGGTGAGGTCAACATCATGCTGAAACAAGACATTTCATTTTTCATGATACCAGAATAGATTGTATTTTTTGGTTTCGGTTTACTTTTTGAGGAAAAGTCAATCCTTGCCCTGAGGTTTTCTCTCTTTTTAGGTAAACTTTTGAAATCAGCTGACCCTGTTTATGACAAAAGATGAAATTCAAAACATTTACTTTCTGCTTCATCTACAGGAATCTCTTCTAGCACTGTCCTCATAAGTCAAACAGAACCAAGTAGAGTGGAACCTCCATTAACTCAGGCCAATGCCTGAGGCATCTGAGTTTGTAGAGGTTAAGGCTTTATGGGGAAGGCAGAGTTATGTGAGAAAACGGATTGGACATTGGAGTGGAGAATTTGAAAGAGGGTTGTGTGAACCAAATAATAGAATATTAAGGAAATGTATAGAATTCATATAGGATACCTTTCTTTTAAGGATTTCCTTTCCTAGTGAGCCACAAAGGAATGAGTAAGTTGGCCAAAGTTAACCTCTCCTCCTATTACCACATACTGTTCTCTTGAGATTTACCCTACTTTATCCTTCACTTGTTCCCATCATAGCCCAGGAGATATTTGGCATGAGGAAGAAAGGTAAGATGGTTCTCAAGGGAGATATAGTATGTTATGTCACTCTTGTGGTGATAGAATTGGGAGAGCTAAGTTCCCCTATTTTCTCTCTCACTCTACTGTAAATTGCCAAATGAAGGCATCACGAGTATTGGGGTAATGGCAGCAGGTTAGAGACCCAGAATCTGATAATGGCAGCAGAGGAGTTCTCTCCAGGCTGGAGGAAAAATACAATTGAATTTTTCCAATATCCTTCAGAATTTAACAATGACTGTCTTCTGTGATAGGAAAGGAGGACGTTGTCATGTTTGACTTTCAAAAGTGCTCAGTAATGTTAGGTTATTACTTCTCAGATGATATACTACATCTTCGTGGAATTAAATATGAGGATCTTAGACATCAAAATCCTTGGGCATTTTGCATATCACCTTTATGGGAATAACCTTACACATGCTGGTTGCTTAATAAATACTGTCTTTTAAAATTAAATCAGGATACAGAGAAGTTTGCCCATAGAAACTTTTACCTTCTTAGCACCACAAAGAATACTTTTAAGAGGAGTTACTCTCTGAAGCATTTGATATGATCCAAAAAGAACAGAAACATATCCAAAACCAAGATAATTGTCATTTATTCTTTTGTCATTTATTGTCATTTATTCTTTAGAAATTCTGCTACTTGAAATCTCTTGGATAGTGAGAAGTCATTCACTAAGCTCTCTGAACATGCCCATGCTTTGCTGTTCCAAAGCTTTTTCAACGAGTGACTTTGGCTCACTTGTCATTTATTCTTTTAGTTAAATGATCCACATTGCTTGCTCATTTTTGCATATGGTCAAATTTTTAAAAATCTAGCTATAATATTTTAGTCTCTGCATCACAGTAAGGGTACTTAAGCATTATAGAGAAAATGTCTACAAGATAACAAATATTGACTCTTCCTGACCCTATTGCTTCTTTAATCATTCAGGGGGTTAGGTCCAGAATGCCAAATGGGCTTTTTCAAATAGCAACCATCTGGACAATCAAAATTTTAAATTTATATTCAAACCTCTTAGGGTTGTGTAGACAGCTTGTGACCCCAAATAGTAACTTACTTCAATGAGGATTTAGAATTTGCAAACTGCTCTTACAACATTTTCCCATAGAGTTGAAGAGGTTACTGCCTTCCTTAAACTACTATGGGTTTAATCCTGAACAAAATTAAAAATCTGATGGCAAAGACAGACCTGTAATTCACAATCATGTGAGAGTCCTTTGTTATTCAGGCAAAGGCAAAGAGAATAAACAATATCAATTAAAATAATGCTGGTCTTAAGTTTAACAACTCAAGTAAATGATCCAGTTCCCACAACTTGATGGACAAGTTGGAAGAAAGAGAGTCAACTTAGCTGGCCAAGCTAAGTTGAAGATGGAAGGGGCAAATTGGGGAGATCATGGCTGAAAGATATACATCAGAAATTGTGCCAGGGTAGGGTTAGGAATAGGAACCAATAGAAACAATGTACACTGAGGCACAGAACCAAAAGGAGAAGTGCTGAGAACCAGGAAAGGGAACGTGGAGTCCTTGATGGGAGGAAGTATGAACTCTGTACAGATTTCTGAGATGAATGTTAATGGAACTTTTTACACTTCTAGCATCAACTTTACAAAGGCATATTTTGTTTTTAGAAAAAGGAGGAAATAGTAGTCATAAAGTTCTAGTTCTCATTTGTTCATCTAATTAATACCTTTTCCCACCCTTCTAATTTATCCACTTAATATCCTTCTAGTTTTTCATCAATTTATTCCTCTTTTTAATCTAACGTTTGTTGAGTGCTCATTTTGTGCGGAATATTGTTTGACATTTTGTAGAGATGTGAAGGGTTAAACACACCCCATAAGGTATTATCTGTGACCTATAATAAGGACTATGATAATTTCAGATCGAGCATGAAGCTGCTTGATGTACTCTATTATTGATGGATCAAGGTTCTTTCTTAGTTGTTGTTATCTAGAGATTTCTCCTATGTCTGCCTTCTACCTCTCAAGTTTAAGGATGATCCCAAAGATGACTTTCCAAGCTTGATGAAGGCAGTTGTGATGGTTTATCCTAGAAAAGAGGCCATCAGTGAGCACACAGAGCAAGTTCAATGTCATCCAGTGGACCAATGGCCTGGGGAGTGCCTGCGCTTTCCAAAAACCTTTGAGGAAAAGAAAGCAAGGCATTGATACATTGGAGAGAGAGAAGAGAGGGGAAGGCAAACATGAAAATCTTGGAAACAAAGAAACACCTTTTTAATATTAATCTAGGTGGTCCATGGTGAGTTGTATTGTTACCAACCCTTTAAAACGTTCTCATGTAGCTAGCCAGGAATTCTGAAATAGTGAGAACGTGTAAATAGGCTTTTATTCTTTAGAAGATGCAAATCCTGAGCAATTTAGAATTTGGCCAAGTGCCTGTAAAAATCTCTAGATGACAGTTCATTTATAGGCTTACTAGAAGCCCATGTACAAAATGCTATATACATCTAGTTAGCCAATGTGGGGTTGAGGGCTCCTAGCAGAAATCAGGGGGCCTTGGTTGTTACTATATTATTTGGAGTGCAACTGTAAAGTCCAGGGACATCCAAGTCAAACAACGCCATTTTTTTCCCCTCAGAATATGATAGAATACCTTCTCTGCACATTTGCAAAGTTAGTCTTCAAATAAGAGATAACACAGAACTAATGAGTAGATGGAAAATGAAGAAAAGGATGTGTGACTTATGAGATTTGAGGATCTTGTAAATTCACAACCCACTTACATAGAATTGAAGAAATGTATAAATCAACACAAAGTTTTGTGAGAAAAAAATGCCTGTTAAAAGGTAGGGTTTTGTGTCATTAAGAAGGGCCATGGAAAATAATTCTTGGACCTGGTGTTTAGTCTAACCTTGAGCAGTATGTACTGCATTAACCATCTTGGAGTGTATTGAAGTTCAACAGTTTTGTTAAAGAATCTGTGTCCAACATTGTAAGAATTTATCTGTGATGACCAATGCAATATGACAAGAGGTGTGTGGTCAGACTTTGGACATGCCCAAGTTTTAATTGAGTGAAGGTATTAACTAATTAATATATTTTTCTCACGTACATTGTACAGATTGATTTTAAAAATGTTAGTGAGGCTTGGCCAGGCACGGTGGCTCAAGCCTGTAATCCCAGCACTTTGTGAGGCCGAGATGGGCGGATCACGAGGTCAGGAGATCGAGACCATCCTGGCTAACACGGTGAAACCCAGTCTCTACTAAAAAAAAATACAAAAAACTAGCTGGGCGAGGTGGCGGGTGCCTGTAGTCCCAGCTACTCGGGAGGCTGAGGCAGGAGAATGGCGCAAACCCGGGAGGTGGAGCTTGCAGTGAGCTGAGATCCGGCCACTGCAGTCCAGCCTGGGCGACAGAGCGAGAAAAAAAAAAAAAAATTGTTAGTGAGGCTTTACCAAATGGATGAATTGTTTTTAATAGATCAAATGGGCAATAACTAGTTAGTAACTTGGGTTACAAACAAATTGTTTGACTGAAATGACCTGTTAAAAAATAATCTGACCAATTCAATGAATCAGTCTACGCTTTACATTTATAGATGCACCTTGATATCTCATCTGAGCAGACTGCCAAAGCAAATGGTCCCATAAAAATAGAAGTAAAATTTGTTCATTGGATTTCTTTTTTCTTTGTCCTTCCTTCCTTCCTTCCTTCCTTCCTTCCTTCCTTCCTTCCTTCCTTCCTTCCTTCCTTCCTTCCTTCTCTCTCTCTCTCTCTCTATTTCTTTCTTTCTTTCTTTCTTTCTTTCTTTCTTTCTTTCTTTCTTTCTTTCTTGAGATAAAGTCTTGCTCTGTTGCCCATGCTGGAGTGCAGTGGTGTGATCTTGGCTCACTGCAACCTCCACCTCCTGGGTTCAAGCAATCCTCATGCCTCAGCCTCCTGAGTAGCTCACATTACAGGTGCGTACCACCATGCCCAGCTAATTTTTGTATTTTTGGTAGAGATGGGATTTCACCATTTTGGCCAGGCTAGTCTTGAACTCCTGGCCTCAAATGATCTGCCCGCCTCAGCCTCCCAAAGTGTTGGGATTAGAGGAGTGAGCCACCACACCTGGTTGGACATGGTTTTAATGGCTGGCTTCATAGTTGGCTTTTCTACGACTCTACCATTTTCTGGGATGTTGTATAGATACAATTGTAATTAATATTTTCATTGCTGATTTGTCATTCCTTGCCTAGAGAGACCAGGATGAATCTGAAGGCTGTGGTGGTTATTTTCTAATCCAAAAACCAGAAGCAGTACTACTACAATGAGGTGAGCCTTTAGAATGATCATTGTAATAAAAGAGAAAAAGAGGAGGAAGGACACCACAAGCTCTTGGGAGCTGTGGTGCATCATGCTGCTAAGAGTTTGGGCTGTAGAGTCAGGCACCCCTGGGTTGGAATCTGTTCCAGTCTCATCAATAAATGAGACAATAGTACTCATCTTGTACTTGTAGGAAAAATAGGTTTATAAAAATGATATGACACATAGTAGATACCCTATAAGTGTTAATATAGATGGGACCACAGAAGTTGCTGAAGTCAACATCTTCATTTTGTGGACATAGAAGCCCAGAAGCTAAGCAAGTTGGATATGTCTTGGTTTTTTTGACTCCAACTTCAGTGTTTGCCAATATGTTCTGCTACCACGTTTTGCCTTGGTTGAAGAGGTAGGGTGGGGATTGGGAAAAACTTAGTAAATATAAATAGCATTTTATGGTGGGTGGATCTTGAACAATAAAAATGATTTTGAAAGATGAAGTTAAAGGAAAGAAGACACTCCAGGTAGATAATACAGTACCAAGAAGGGTATGGGCACAATATAACTTGAGCCTTTCTGTCAAAGGGAAAAAGAGCACTACATGATGTTTCTGAATACACTATTGACCATAGGCTTGGGGATTAGATGGTTCTCGTAATGAATGAGGTCTTACAGGGCAGATCTCTGAAACCCCTAACTTTCTGTGTACTTCTGGAATTGTCCAGATGTGTATTTAGTAGGTATAAGAGATTCTCCTTCCCCATGGTTGTTGCAGAGAGACCTACATGATTATCTGACCTTCACATGAGAAATTGGCATCTGAGGAGGCTTCAGATGAGGAGCTGGCTTACAGGAAGGGGTCTGAAATGCTTCAGACTCAGCTCTAGGGATCTTCTCTGGAATTTGGTAAGGAGTCCACTCCTATGAGCATAAAGTGGTAAGCGGAAAGGCAAAAAACAAACACCACCACCAAAAACAAAGCAAACAACAACAACAACAACAACAAAGAAAGAAAACAAACCTAGATAATTTAGTCCAGGGAATCAAGGTTGAAAGAAAAACTCATACAACCCACCAGACTATAAGCTTTAGGAGGGCAAGGACGGTATTTGCCTTGTTCACTGCTTTATTCCCAGTTCCAGCAAATGACTTGGAATATGGTAGATGATCACTACATTTTTGTTGAATTGATCAATTACTTAATTAATACAGAAAAGGAAGACCACTACCTTAATTTCAGGGGCCAGTGAAAAGCTCGGGACCATATTCCTAACAGTTCTTGGTCACAAAATTTTTGGCCTAAGTCAACGGTTTTCTTGGCAAAAGATTTGCATATGGCCCCCATGCATACTGTTGGGGAAGTTCCTTAGGTGGTGACCAATATGCAGGCACAAATCCTTTACAGCTTAGTAGCTGGTCATTCATTCATTCATTCTTTCAAGTTTCTTGTGCGACCATTACTTGTTTCTCCAACTGGAGTACAGGTAACCCTGAATATAGGCAACAAGGCAGAGTAAATATGCACATTTTGGATTCAGAATGTGAGGATTCAGATTCTGGCTTTACCACATAATAGGTTTATGATGCCATGCAAGCTCTTTTTCTTTCTACAGCTTCATTTTCCTCATCTGTAATTTTGAGATAAAATAGTACGGACCTCAAAGGATTGTTATAAGAATTAAAGCAAATCAAGTAATCTATGTACAGCACTTTGCATAGTGTCTAGTACCTAATAAGCTTGATAAATGTCGGTTTTTTCCTCTTCCTCCATTTCCTCCTTTTTCATCTTTTTTTTTTCTAAATTTCGTATATTCTAAAATAAACATTGGATTTTTTTTTCAATTCTGAAAGTGATATGAGTGTTCCAATTGATGATGTGTCCTGGGTCAATTGACAGACTTTTAAAATTTCTTTTTGATATGTACATTAATAGTATACCTTACAATCGATGGCACCTAAATTGAGAGAGAATTTGGAATCTTTTTTTTATTATTACTGCTAATTTGTCTACATGAAATATGCAAGAAGATGCAAGAGGCCTCAGTGTAAACATGGTTCGTTTTTCTGGAGCATCAATTTTACTTGAAGGTTTGCTGGGGAAAGTTGAATAATTGACTAAGGAGAAGTCAAAAATTACTTGCATTTTTAGGAGAAAATGTGAGAAGCTATTGAAACTTTGGCCTGAAATGTTGGGTTTTTGCTGCTAGATGGTTAGATAATAAGTGTTCAGTCTGTTTAGCTGTTTGGAATACTGTGCTGAACAACCTTGAGAAGCACTGTGTAAAACAGTGGTGAGAAAACTAGACAAGGTCCTTGCTTTCATGGAGCTTAGGGTTTAGTGGGAAACACATATAAACAAGTAACAGAGATATGGTGTTTCGGCTGCTATGATAATAATTGTTACAAAGAGCAGTTGGGTACAAAAGAGGGTGGGTCAGGCCTGTTGTAGTCAAAAGGGTGCTGGTGAAGAAGGCTTCTTAGGGAAGGTGAACTTAAAGTGGATTCTTGAACCATGAAATGGAATTTGGGTAGATAACATGACACAGTCAATATGATCCTTGTGGTCTTTATCCTCTTTTCTCGGGGCTGTGATTTTCTACAAATTACTGGGGAAGAGTCTCACTGCTCAACTTTCAGAGGAGCTAGAATGCCCACTTACTGGCATCTCCTGTATCAAAGTCCTCCCAGGATCTTGTAGGTGGCCTTGCTTCAGCAGGATAAACCTGGGTCAGTTTGGAGCATACTGACCCGTATTTAACCCAAGCTAAGAACTTTATAACATCTTCCAAACTTCTGATTCTATGCTACAAACAGAGTCTGGTTCTCAGATTTGGCTAATAAAATATAAGTCCAAGCCACATTTTCTGCTTGGATTATAAAATATTTGTTGCCAAGTTCCTTCCAGTAGGACCTGTGGGCTGTTCATTCTGTGAAACCTTGTCATTTGAATGGAATTGTATACTGGGCTGAAATTCAGACCTTTGTTTTTTTGTCCTAAGGAGAAAGACACACATTCTTTAGGAAGACTGGTACAACATTGCCATCCTTACCCTTTGCATCTCCTGATTATCCCCAGAACAGCTGGCCTACTGTAACAGTAATTCACGGTCCTCAGCTGGAAGGCTGCAGATAATCCTTCATTATTCAGAGTTTAGCAAGTGCCAGCGGCATTATTGAAGTAGTAATTGAATTTTGTGAACCCTCTGTGGTCCAGACAACATAAGAATGCCTGCAAGAACTGTGCAGTGTGGTTAAGATGAATACATTTCCAACAATATTGGATCGTCAAACTAAACCCTATAGCCCATAGCCAAAAGGACATACTGTTTTGATGATTTGACTTGTGATGTTGAACATTTTGGAGTGAAACCCATTTGGAAACATGACAACATGTACCTACAAGGAAGACATTGTGAGGGAAATCTAGTACTGCCCAGAAATCTCCATCAAAGCTTCACTGACAATCTCATCAAGTGCAGATATGTATGTAACAAATTAGCTCTTTGTGTAGTTAAAGATGTTCTTACCTCATTGTTGAATTGAATCTTTGTGTGGAAAAAGAAAAGAAAAATCTCCAAGTAATTTTCAATGAAATGTGAGTTATCACTACGCCAGCAATTAAGTGCTTTCAAAATTTGACATTCACAGAATGATCTCAACAGTCTCACTACTTTGCAATGCTGTTACTAAAAGAGAACATTTATAGGTTGGGAAAATAGCACAAAAATGAAACTGTTGGAATTGTTTTGGTTGCTGAAAATACACTCGGCCTCAGCGTCTGTGGCACTGTGTAAAGGAAAGAGCTTTGGCTCTGAGCTCAGACAGACCCTGAGTTTGAATCCTAGCTCCTTCATTTACTGTGTCCTTAATAGGTCATTAACTTCTTTGAGTTTCTTCATCTTTCTATGTAAAAATGAGGTCAATCATGTCTACCTTTGAACTTTAAATGCTTGGCTCTACTAAATACTTATATCAACATCTGCCATTTGCAGACCTACTGTGTGCCAGGCACAGTCAAATGCTTATGAATATATATTATAATACTATGAGGTTGATATTTAGGGTGACCAACTTCTCCCAGTTTGCCTGGGACTGCCCTGATTTTATAACTGAAAAGTCCTGACTCCTGAAACGAGATAAACTGGAGCAGTTGGTCACCCTATCCATACATGGTCTCATGTTACAGATGTGAAAACTGAGTTCCAGAGGCTGTGCAGAGTGCCTGGTATCCCATAGCTGGGAAAGAGTAAGCCTGACATTCAGACCCAGGCTTGGATAATTCTCAAGCCTGTGCTCTTTCTGCAGCCCTAAACTCTGCTCAGTCAATGTTTCTTGCCTTGTTGTATTACTAGAACGTTCTGAAATTTGCAAGTATTTGTACATCACACCGCATTTTCTGACTGCCTTTAATTTTAACTTCAGGAATGCATGCCTGTGTATTTATGTAAGTTGGAGAGCTCTCCAGGTGATAGTGATAATGAAAATGATAGCCTAACATTTTTTTCAAAGACCATTCTGCCTTCTGCCAATGCAGAGACCATTCATTCATATATTTATTCTTTCATTCAACAGGTATGCGCAGTGAGATCTTACTGTGTGTCAGGGACTTGGGCAGATACAGAGGACTAAAATGCTGGCCTCAAGATACTCATAATGGGGTTATAGAGTATCAGTTGTAAATACTGTGAGAACTTTGATGATAGAGGCAAGTCCTGATACTCTTGCCCCTGCAAATACATTGTCTCCCACCTCTCCTCCCATTCTGTACTCTAGCCTCATGGATTGTCCTTCATACTCCCTGGCACTGTTTTTGTTTTGTTTTGTTTTGTTTTACAGTAGATGTTACATCTCACTGGAAGAGTCTTTCTCTTTTGAAATGTCACCTCTTTAGAAAGAATTTCCTTGCCTCAAGCTAAATTAGCTACCCAGAAGTTTTCTATGTTATCACCCTGTTTTGATGATCTTCACAGATTTATTTATGCATTATTTGGAATTTACCTTCTTTGTTTGCTACTTTTTTGCCTGCCTTTCCCAACAGCATTATGTAAATTTTTGGAAGAAGAGAGAGCGTGTTTATTTTTATTGTTTATTTTACTCATGGCTGTGTTCCCAGGATCTAAAACAATGCTAGGTACACAGAAGCAATCAGTAAGTTGTTTTTGAATGAACGAAGTGAATGACTTAACAAATGCTTTGGCTGCTGAAAGGAGCAGCTATGTCTATATGAGTAAATAGAACTGCAAGGAGAACTATGCCAGAAGGGACATAAGTCAGCCTTAATTTTTGTTTTTCTGGTGATAAAGGTAGCATATCCTCAGTTTTAAAAAAAAGTTGGTAAAGAAGTGACAAAAAAGAACAAAAATGAGACTAGTCTGATGTAATCACTAATCAGATTTTGTTACACGTTCTGTCCTAGGTCTCTTTTGATTCATGTTCATAGATACTTTTGAACAAAACCAAATCAGTCTTTTCCTAGTTTCATGCCATTCTGGGGTATATTTTCATATATCTTTTCTTATATTCTCAGCTTGAAGATTGCTTTGTTTTTCATCCTAATGGATGAAAGATAGATCATCTTTGCCAGGATCCATGTGTTAGCAAGTAGAAAATAAAAGGATTTTGATTTGAGTTTTAGATCGACCAGTTTCTTTTAACAGTTTTTTTTTTTTTTTTTGGTTTCCTCATCCATAACATGGGTACATGAAGAATACCTACTTCATAGAGCTATTGTGCCAGTTAAACAACATAATGCAAGTACAGCTCTTAGCACAATGTTGTTGTGCAATACATGTTTGCTGTCCTTGAAAATTTCATGCGCATAAACTCCTAAAAGGCAAAGTTTCTTTCTAATCCATCTTAAAGGACAAATGGAAACTAGCTAAAGAGAGGGGCGGGAAGGAGGGGGCAGACCCCGGAAGTGAAGTTGGTAATAGTAAAACTCTTATAAAAAGATCTTTCCTTACAAATTATAGAACTTGAGAGCCACACTGCATCAGCAAGAAGCTTCCAAACACAAAACTTCTATTACCTGTGACTCCGCCCACTGGGCAGCACAGTTTGGCATGCAACTCCCCATGATCAATGGAAATATGCTTTTCTGGGTACTTGGCAAGATAATACTGATCAAGAAAGTGCTGGCCATTTAAGTTGTGCAGTTGGGAGGATGGGATGCCCTTTGATTAGATAAGGAAGTCACACAGCTGAATTTTGTTTGGTCAGATAACAAGTTTAAATTTCAATATATAGAGGTGTCTAGTGGGTCGTCCAGAAAAAAGAGATCAGGGCTTGAGATGAGGGTCTGAGTAAGTAGTGTGGAGGCTAGTTGAGGCTGATGGTGAGAAACATCTAACTCAGTAATATTGAGTTGTCTTTTGTTTCCCTTCTGATAAGAATTCGTAAGCTCATCCAGAAATACTCATTTTGCTTTCAATAGATGCTATTGATTGATGTCTCATTTAATTCATACATTTAAATTTTATTTTCAGTAAACAACAATGTTCAACTTTTATGCACCAAAGTAATAGAGTCACACAGCAATAAAATCGTGTTTATTTAGTGGTATCTGACAAGTAGAGAAACTAAACGTAATATTTTACAAAATGTACAATTTATATTTTTATAAATACTTTAAAAGAGAGAAGTGGAACATGTGTGGTGGCATTAAAAGAATGTGTAGATTTAATTTTGCAGCCTACCTTGTAGCCTGACAAACCAGATACATGTATGTATACACATATAACTTGATCATGAGTTTTCATAATTATGGCCCAAGGATAAGTCTTGGGCATGTCTACAGTAATTCCAAACTCCCATAAAATGTGTGGTCTCTCACCACCAGTCATGTTGATTTTGCTCTTTTTTTCTCAAAATTCCACAAAATGCACATTTGAAACAGCCATCAGAGGATATAAGCAAGTGTTTTGGGCCTCAGTTTACTCATCAGTGAGATGAGAGAATCCTTGCTAATATGGTCTGTTTCTGCTAAATTAAAAAACTTGGGGGCCTCAGCCACTTCCAATATATAAATATCTGAGGGCTGTGAGGGACCAGTCATCTTTGTATTGGGAGTTTTCTGTTTAGCTTCTTTCTATTGGAAAGGAGTCAATGTGTCTTAAATGGAGAAAGTTTATGACACAAGTCCACTAAGCCAACATATCATTACTGTAGATACAACATGTTTCCTAGTGTAAAACTAAACAGAAAATTAATAGTCATCTCTGAACGTCATGTTGAAGAGCTATATGTTTCCTTGGATCTGGAGCTTAGAAGTTCAGAGTTGGTTTACCCAAAAAGGGAGCCAATAGAGAATCTTCCCATCAAACCTCAATATATGGTTGAAACACTCGTACAACGACATGTTCAGTATCATTCTAGACTTCACTGAGTCATTATAGTGACATTTTCTTGGAATTGCACTAGTGTACAACAAAACATGATGAGTGCGATGTGATACAGTCTACAAAGTAAATTATATACCTGTTTTCTTAAATGTATACAAATTTGTATTTGTAATAAAACCACAGAAAAGTAAGTCATTCCTAAGCCATATCCTGAGCTTACCTTGATTCCAAGTTTACAGTTAATTACATTTTTTGTTAAATAAAAAGACAGCTATAAAGGTCCTCATATGATCACATTAGGAAAATACATAGGATTCAAGGATGAAATCGTGATTCTTCATTACTTTTCTTATATTCCTTTGATGGTGGGTGGCGCAGCAGCTACAGGTGCTCTGTAGGTGTGCTTCTTGAGTGACAGGTTACATTTTCCCTCTGGTAGTCTTCAGCTCCAGCTCCTGGAGGAAGGCCTCATTATTCTTAGGACAGTTGGTGTGACAGGTGCAGGTCCCAATGACCATCACTGGTTTCTTGACTATTTGCCCTGGGGAGCACTGAAACTCTGCCTGGATGGTTTTGGTATTGTGGGGAGTGCAGCACCGGCCATCACTGCAGACCCCACAGAACCTGGGCTTGTAGGTGTGCAGGCTGGTGCAGTTTTTGAATTGCAGGTGGATGGCTTTGAGTGATTTTTTGGTGCGGAGACACTTTTTTCCTTTCTAAGAAAGAAAAAAGAAGTGATGTTTTGAATGGCTACTATTTCTCTGAGGGACAATTTTAGAGTATGGAATTACCTGCTAGTTGCCCACCCAGTATCTATTGGTCTTTCTTCTTTGCTATCAGAACATTAATTTTGCTTGAGCAATATAGCCAGCTAAAAGTATTTACTTCCACGGTCTATCTGGGACTTGGGATAACTTTGTGGCAAAGTTCTGGCCAAGGATACATAAGCCAAGGGAATCTGGGAAATCCTTTGTCCTTTGAGTAGGTATAATTCTTTATTGTTCCTATATGCATTTTCCTTTCTTCCTGGAATGTGAACACCTTGCCTAATTGTACATAATGGTCTTTTGACATTGAGAAGATGAGCATGAAGGTGAAAGCATATGTATAATAACAAAATCTATCTTTTAAGACACTGTAACATGCTTTGGTGTCATTTTTAGCCAAATGAATTTTTACACGTGATACTGTTTGGCTCTCTGTGTTCCCACCCAAATCTCATACTGTAATTGCCATGTGTGACAGGAGGGGCTTTCTGGGAGGTAATTAGATCATGGGGGCAGATTTTTCCCTTCCTGTTCTCGTGGTAGTAAGTTCTCACAAGATCTGATGGTTTAAAAGTGTGGCACTTCTCTCTCTCTCTCTCTCTCTCTCTCTCTCTCTCTCTCTCTCTCTCTCTCTCTCTCCTGCTGCCATGTAAGATGTGCTTTGTTTCCCCTTCATCTACTACTATGATTGTAAGTTTCCTGAGGTTTCCCCAGCCATGTGTAACTGTAAGTCAATTAAGCATCTTTTCTTTATAAATTACCCAGTCTCAGGTAGTTCTTTACAGCAGTGTGAAAATGGACCAATACAATTTCCTATAAACAGAGTGGGTATAAATCTGGCATTATTTTATGTTTCCAACACTCTTCAGACATTAACTCAACCTTTTTAACAGTATTCATTCATACAAGGAATAATCATTCATAGAAAGAACAATTGCCCATTTTGCAGATGAAGAAACTGTGTCTCAAAGACCTAACGGGGTCAGAAAACATCGAATATTTGAATTTGTCTGATACAAAGCCCATTCTTTCTATTACATGATGACCTCAGGACATTTCAAGACATGGAATTTGCATGAAGGCAAATAAAGTGGAAAATGTATTCAAGATTGTATTAGTAATGATAAATGAAGAGACCTAATATTGATAATTTAGCAAAGAATTGACTATGTTTTATTTCTTACTTATATTTCTTCATCTACTAATTTCCTACAGTTATCCACTGTTCACCTTCATAGACATGACCCACAGCTTGTGGGGTGATTAGATGTGGAATTATCTTAAATCAGTGACTCTCAAACTTCAGTGCACATCAGAATCATCTAGAGGATTTCTTAAAACAAGCTGTCGGACCTTACACCATGAGTTTTGGATTCAGTACATCTGATGTGGGACCCACACCACAAATTTGCATTTTAACAACTTCTTAGATGATGCTGCTGGTGTGGGGACCACACTTTAAGAACCGCTGTCTTAGATTTAAGAATCTCTTGGAGACAAGGAAGTCATGATTGGTATTCTATTACAACTTTTATAAAATATGTATACTATAAATAAACATCTTTAAAATAACATATCCAAGTATTAAAGAAGATGCAAATTACAAGAAAAAATACAAATTTTGCAAAAAGACACAATAGAAAAAGCCATATCTTGGAGGTATTAAATGGAAACATCTTATTTAATAAAGAAGTTGCTGTGCCATTGAAAATATTTAAGGACTTCTTGTTTCTTACTTTTTTGTATTTAATATCTAGCATGTATTCTTGTTAGCACCCACAAAATGGTACAGGATAACAACATTCCTGTGTGTGTGTATGTGTTTGTATGTGAGACTGCTTATGTGAGTGAACCTACATGACTATGTTAGATGTATGTTTGAATTCCCCTGAGTGTGGGGAAGTGCATCTCCTAGGATATAATTTTAGGGCTAAGGTGTTTCTAGGTGTTCTTTCTAAACTGGTGGAAGAAACATAAAGTTAGGATGGACCTCAAAAAATTATATAGCTGGCCGGGCGCGGTGGCTCAAGCCTGTAATCCCAGCACTTTGGGAGGCTGAGACGGGCGGATCACAAGGTCAGGAGATCGAGACCATCCTGGCTAACCCGGTGAAACCCCGTCTCTACTAAAAAATACAAAAAACTAGCCGGGCAAGGTGGCGGGCACCTGTAGTTCCAGCTACTCGGGAGGCTGAGGCAGGAGAATGGCCTGAACCCGGGAGGCGGAGCTTGCAGTGACCTGAGATCCGGCCACTGCACTCCAGCCTGGGTGACAGAGGGAGACTCCATCTCAGAAAAAAAAAAAAAAAAAATTATATAGCTAAGCAGCCATATAACTAATACAACCACTATGGACTCTTATTTTACCAGTAAATAGAAATCATAAGTAATGCTGGCTACTGTTAACAGAGTACTTAATCTATACCCAGCATTTTGCAGATTCATTCTATTTAATCACCATGACAACTTAAGGTAGGTACTTTCAGCAGCCCCATTATGTGGGAGAAGGAATTGAGGCTGAGAAGTTAAGAAAATTGCCCAAGATTACATAGCTAGTTCATGTGGAAAGACAGAATTTGAAGCCAAGCTGTCTGGCTCCACAGTTATCCTCTTACGCACTAGATGATATTGCTTCAGTGTCAAGATATGTAAATCTTGAATTGCTAAGGACTGTTTTATTTTAGTCTTAGGTTTGTATAAGGATCCATATAATGGTTCAAATTGGGTATTGTATTTATCTGACATAGGGCTCTGGTAACAAGGCCTGTGATGTCATCAGCAACCAATCAGAGCTTCTGATCTGCACATCTCACATTCAGTGTTAACATACGGAGTTGATATAATTCCAGCAAAAAAAAAAATAAAAAGATATGTGCTGTTTTATTTGGCCCATATTGCCTTATGCTGGCAAATGTATTATTTCCACTAGGTTTTTAAAAATACCAACAATAATTCCCAGACAGTCACTCACTTATTTATCAACAGTTGTTTATCACGCACACAGTATGTGCCAGGTAGAGAGCTGAGGACTGAGAGGTAAGACCCACATGGCCTCTACCCATACATATTGAACCTGACGAGTAAAGAGAACTGAGGTCCGAACTGACCACTCTGGAATCAGTGGTGCTTGACAACTGGGTAGCCAGTTTTCTCCAGGAATGGTATGGGATTTGCTAGACCGTTCTCCATTGGGAAAAGCATTATAGTTATCTGGCCCCTCTCCCTCTTTACCTGAGGGTGTACTGTGAGTTGCCTGGAGTATTTCAATATGTTAAAGAGAAAAAAGAAGATAGGCCAGCTTCAGGAACCCCACTGCCTTTTCTCTGGGGTTGACTCCCAGTTACAGTTGCTCTCTCTGTCACAGAGTGACACAGTGACTTTCTGAAGCCCAGGCTACAAGGAGACAAGGCCATTACCTTCAGGATGGGAGGTTTCCTTCAGGCTCCTACCTTATCTGTTGGCTGCTCCGGCTCTTGTTCACAGGGCCGCACCACACAGAGCCGAGTCTGTTTCAGCATCTCACATTGACGGTTCCTATTGGTGACCCGGGTGGAGAACCCCATACCACAGCTCTTAGAGCATGCCGTCCACTCTGTGGTCTGTTCAATGCAGTTGACACTTGAGTCAGAGACTTCTACTCCTAGGGTGGCTTCTGGTCTGTAAGCTATGGGATGTATAAATAAAGACAGCCATTTTGGGTAAAATGTGAGGACTGGAAAGTGGTCCTTTTCAGCCATTATTAGAAAGTGGGTCTCATGCAACTGTGTACCTATTAAACACCCATGCTCCCAGGACACAGAACTGAATTTATTTATTTATTTATTTATTTCTGGCATGACTGATAATGTCTGCCCTCGGCAATAGTATACAATTCTGGATACTGCTAATATAAGTAATCTGGCTAATGAAATGGCTTCTGAAATAATCCTCTACTGTCTCTTGAGATTTTTTAAAAAACTACTTCATTGATAAGAGAAAACAAAAAGAAGAATCAAAAAAAGGTCCTGAAGTGCCATCTGAGCCTTACTACAGCATGTAAAAAGATGATACTTTTCAGTGACACCTGTCCAGGGATGAGTAGCCTTCTTTAAGGAGGTTAATCATGAGACAGCCTAGGTAGTGTACAGGATCGAGAAAAGAAAGAGGATTTAAAATTTTGTCTTTGGAGTGCTAATGAGGGTCAAGTGGCATGGATTAAAATACAAGTAGCAGTCATCCACTAAGACAAAAATAAGACAAAAGAGTGAATTTGGGAGGTCCTCTTTAGGAGCAATTGCAGCAAACTTCTATAACTTAGTTTGAGTTTATAAATATGTTTGATCTAATGTCTACAAATGTGTTTGATCTCATGTGTTTGATCTCAGTGGGCAACCTGAAATCCACAACTGAATGGCCAGAAACAGGCCAGTTTCTCTTTTCAAATCCAAGAGATTGCAAATTCTTCATGTTTGTATTTACCCTCTACTATGACCAGCCCTAGGTATACTGAGTTTCTCACCTGCAAGGGTGAGGCCTCCCAGTGAATCCTCCTCCTCTGGGCCACAGATCCACTTTTCACAGCACTCCCCAGGCACCTCAACTTTTCTTGGAGCTGGGCAGTTAGGCTCGGGCAGTAGCACGTCCAGCTGACAGCGAGGCACACAACCAATCTGCCCATCTCTGCAGGTGCACTGGAATTTGCAGCTTGGCTGAAATTTCTCTCCACTGCGGTAGATGACCCCATCGAACACACAGTTATCTCCCTCTACCGCTAGAATATTGGGGAAGCAAAGAGGAGGAGCAAAAACAAGAACACAATACAGTGAAGAAGCTATGTAAGATTTGGAGGACATGTTCCAAAACCCAAGTCCTTTTCCAGTTCAGGCAATCCGGTTTCTCATGTATCTACCATAGAGTGATGTCCTCATGGAGGCCTCTCAGAGCAAGAGAAAACCTTCAAGATCATCTAGTCTTGCCGCTCATTTTATGGATGAGGAAAGAGGTGTGCAACTGTGAAGCAATGTCCCCAAGGCCCCCTGGCCATCGTTCCCAATGTTCAGTCATTTTGCAAGAACCTCCTTAGAGTTTCCTACTCCAGCAGCTTAGACTTAAAAAGAGAAAAAGTGTACTTTATATTTTCCAACAGGTTAGCTGATCAAATTGGGAAGGGCATTAAGATTCCTTGACATTCAAGCATAATAAATCATCAGTAGCTTAGAGAGAAAAGTAAAAGCCCTCCTGTCCAGAAAGGAAGGGACAATCTCCAACTACAACGTTGTACCGTGTGAAAAATTGATCCCCGATTGATGATGTTTTAGAAGCCTGGATTGGCTAGTTGCCTGCATTTTATTTCACTTGCAGTCAGAGAAGGGTTTACATAGTTGTCCCAGGAGACTAGCATTTGCTTTGGTTCAAATGGGACAATTACAGGTGTGAAAACAAACCTGCTGGATTTTCCCCAGCTGCAGTTTGGGAAACTGTGAGCGTGTGAGTAAACCCGAGCTTCCATCAGCCCCAAGTGGCCCCCTAGAAATGTCCGAAGGAAATGACTTCACTGGCCCTTAACTCTGCCTGGCTCCCCCTCTGCTTAGATTCTTGTCTAGGAAGCCAAGTGAGGAATGCCTTTCACCCCCAGGGTAGGTTTCCTTTCTGGCTCTGGCGTTCCCCAAAGCCCCAAGTACTCCCCAAACCATGCCTGACACACAGTAAGTGCTCTATACATGTCACTTATTGCATTATTATTATTTGCTTATCGCCCTCTGGGAAGGGGAGGAAAAAAGAGAAGGGAGGAAGCAACTTCAGTTAGCTACAGAAGAGGTCAAACAGCGGAGGGGGCAGGATTACCCATGCAGATGCCAGTCTGGTTGCTGGGGTCTGCGCTGCGGTCACAGTAGAGGCCACTGCTCTCGTCGCATGGCTCCAGATCTGAGCAGCTCTCGCCACGCTGGCGGGCGCACACCAGACAGCAGGAGCAGCCGTCCAGCACCGCGCGCACCCCGGGGGCGCAGGTCGGCGGCGTCGCGGGGCACTGGCCCGGGCACTGGGGAGGGCAGCGCTGAGTCGCAGCGACCTGAAGGCAGGCGAGACAAGAAGGAGAAACCACTCAGCTGGTGTAGAGGACACAGAGAGCCCGGTGACCAAATGGGGGCCACCCAGGAAGGCAAAGTAACTTGGGGCATCTTAAGGGTGTGCCACTTACCTGTCCCAGGAGATGGAGAAGCAGGAAGGTCAGGCAAAGGCACTGCTTTCGGAGACAAAAGCTCGTGCTCTGCACACTCTGCATGCTCAGGCTTTCTCCTCTCGCTTTTACCAAACGAGACTTTCTTCGCTGTAGATTGGCACTGCTCGCCTTCCCCCTGGTCCGGCGCTTGCGGATCACGCCCAGCACCACCAGCACAGGTTTTATAGCGCGCTCCTGGGACGCGCGCAAGCCTGTTGGCTGCAGTGCAGGGAGGAGGGGGGAGATCGGCTGGGTGGGGAAGTGGAACGAACCCCGGGGTTGCCATGGCAATTGGCCGTGGGTGCTGCTCTCCTTAGGGCGCGGCGCCGGGGCCTGCGTGTGCCTGTGTGTGGCGACTGGCTTTTCCCAGAGCGTAGGGAGGGGCTGGGTGGAGTTCCGAGGCCAGGACCCAGGGCTCGCTCGAGCGCGTGGGAAGGAAACGCCCGTTTCCTCCTGGAAGTTGCTTCGCCTTCTCCCAGGACGAAGACACCACCACTCCCCACCATCCTCCTCCACCCTGACCGTTCCAACCAGGGCTGCAAGCATGGGGTCCGCTTACGGGATGCCTGCAGTTTAGGGCCATCTGCGGGGGATTGGCAGAAGGCCCAGGGGTTTAGTCATGAGGGAAGCACATGCAAGTTTGTCACCGTTTAGGGCACTCATTGAATGTGTTGAGACGGAGGGGAGAGAAGCAAGGAAGGAAAGGAGAGAAAGAGGAGAAAGACGAAAGTGTGTGTGTGTGTGTATATGTGTGTATTGCGGGGAGGGGAGTGGCAGGGGGAAAGGAACCTAGAAAAAAATCGCTATGTCAGGAGTGGGGGATGCTATTGGCCAAATGGCAAAATTCTTTTGACTCTAATCCTTCAAGCTTCCCTGAGTTTTAAGCCCCAAGATCCACAGGTTTGTTAGAAATAAAAGTAAAACACACATACACACACAAAAGAAAACATCATAAAATAAAACAAATCTTCTTGGCAGAAGAAAGCCTTGAAGCACCTGCTGTAGCCGATCAAATGTGAGATGGCACACCTGAAAGTCCAGAAACCTTTGAGAGTTTCCTAACTGGATTCAGTTCAGCCACCATCACCAGCATCAAAACCTCCTCCAGCCAGGGAAGAAGTGAGGAAGGAACTAACTTGACTTGGCTGACCCTTCAGCAAATCCAATCCCTTTCCCACCGAGCGTCTGCTTCCAAAAAATGATTGCTGGGGCATGCTTGTCATCTCTCATGGGAAAGAGAGAGCAGTTTTACTGCTCCAAAGGTGACATTGCTTGAAGGATTTAGAACAATTTCCCCCCATACTTCAACATTGCTGCTGCCCCTAGGAGAACTATGCCCAGCTCTTTTGAGGATAGCTACTTTGGGGAAAAAAAAAAAAAAAAAAAAAAAAAAAAAAAAAAAAAAAAAAAAAAAACAACCAGAAAACAAAAAACACTTTTTAAGGAAAATTAGACAAGCCTGTGATGTAATTCCAGAGTTTAAAAAGAAACAAATGGCCTCTACCTCATCTGTCCCCAGCATGAAGGAAATCAAAGGCAACTGGCGGAAGGGGCCAGGTCTGCCTCTGCAACACCTGCAGATGATGAGGTCACCTCAAGCCCATTGTAGATAATTCTCTCGGCAGCCTGAAATCGCTACGACACACTTCTAAGCCTCCAATAGTTCTGCTTTCTTTGAGGTAAATGAGACTGAGTAGTACTCCAAGTTAACAAGAGATGAAACAGTTCATTTGCACTCTTGAGTAGGACATTTACATACTCTTCAAATTGATGGGCTTTGGAGGGTGTAGGGTGAGAGAAGGGAGAGGATCAGGAAAAGTAACTAATGGGTACCAGGCTTAATACCTGGGCGATGAAATAATCTGTGCAACAAACGTCCATGACACACATTTACCTGTGTAAACAAACCTGCACATTTACCCCTGAACTTGAAATAAAAGTTTAAGAAAAAGATAAAAGAAAAAACAAACAAATGGATAGGTTTTATGAGCCATTTGGCCTAATGATGCCTCCACCTGGCTGCACATCAGAATCAACCAGCATGTATTTTGTTAAAAATACAGATTCCTGAGCCCTACTCTTGACCCATTCAGTAGGATTCTCTGGTGGTAGCTCTGGCAGACAGCATTTTAAGGTACTTTGAAATGGAGCAACTAGAAGCACTGCCAATGGGAAGGCAGAGAGCATTGGCCAAGTGTTCCAAGCATGAATAGAATGAGATAGAACAACGAGAAATTGGCAACGTGGAGATTGGGCTAGCTCTTCTTGGAAAGCATGGGGGGAGGTGGTGAGAGGGAAAATGTATCTTTAAGACAAGGATTAACATGTCAAGAAGTCACTACAAGTGTAACACTGCTACTCAGTTTTGATTGCAAGAGATAGAAACCAAACTTGAACTAGTTTTCGCAAAAAGAGGACTTTACTGGAAGGATGCTGTGATGTTTCACATAGTGACAGCACGGGAATGGTGCAGGGAGGCCTCAGAGGCAACTGGGATCTAGAGAGAGGAGGGCCAACAGTATTACTTCCACATAAGCAAAAATGGTCCTTCCAATCTTCTTACTTTATGACCTTATCACCACAGAAGGAATGTCCCTCTCTCCTAGGCCCAACTTCAAAAGTTTCAGGAATGAAATTGGATGAGTTCACCCTGGACTAATCAATGGGGACAAGGAAGGTGAAGTATGGGGATTAGCTAGAACCTCATGGTTGGAATGGAGAGAAAGAGTAGTTCTCTTGGGAAGAAAGGACTGTTCCTTAAAAAGAAAGCAAGCTTGGCGAGCAAAACAATACATACCCACTCCATCATCTGCTGTAAATGCTGTAGAATGAGGCTCTTCATCTTAAAACAATTGTAAATTGAAAGTAAAACCATCTGATGATAATCATGTCATGTCATGCTTCACTGCCTCCAGCGCATAATCTCTGAAATCCTTCATGCTGGGATAGATGTTATCCGCAGTGCAGGCCTGGGATGCCGAGCTTATCTCTTTGATCTCATAACTCATTGGATAATCATTATAGTCACACCATTTAATAATGGGGATATGGTTGGAGAAATGTGTCCTTGGGTGATTTCATTGTTGTGTGAGCATCATGGAGTGTAGTTACACAGATGTGGATGGTGTAGCCTACTACACACCTAGCCTGTATGATACAGCCTATTACTCCTAAACTACAAACCTGTGCAGAATTTACTGTACTGAACACTGTAGGCAACTGTAGTACAATGGTAAGTATTTGTGATTTAAACATATCTCAGCATAGAAAAGGTGCAGTAAAAATATGGTATAAAAGATAAAAAATTGTCCACCTGTATAGGACACTTACCGTGAATGGAGCTTGCAGTGGGTGTCAGTGAGTCAGTGGTGAGTGAATGTGAAGGCCTTGGATGTAACTGTACACTACTATAGCCTTTGTAAACACTATACTTAGGCTAAGCTGAATTTATTCAAAAATTTTCTTTTTCAATGATAAATTAACTTTAGCATATTGTAATTTTTTACTACATAAGCTAAATTTTTTAACTTTTTGACTCTTTAGTAATGACACTTATCTTAAAACACAAATATGGGCCGGGCGCGGTGGCTCAAGCCTGTAATCCCAGCACTTTGGGAGGCCGAGACGGGCGGATCACGAGGTCAGGAGATCGAGACCATCCTGGCTAACATGGTGAAACCCCGTCTCTACTAAAAATACAAAAAAATAAGCCGGGCGAGGTGGCGGGCGCCTGTAGTCCCAGCTGCTCGGGAGGCTGAGGCAGGAGAATTGCGCGAACCCGGGAGGCGGAGCTTGCAGTGAGCAGAGAGCGGGCCACTGCACTCCAGCCTGGGTGACAGAGCGAGACTTCGTCTCAAAAAAAAAAAAAAACAAAAAAAACACAAATATATCGTACGGATGTACACAAATATTTTCTTCATATCCATATTCTACAAGCTTTTGTTTTGAGACGGAGTCTCTCTCTGTCACCAGGCTGAAGTTCAGTGGTGCAATCTCGGCTCACTGCAACCTCTGCCTCCCCGGTTCAAGCAATTCTCCTGCCTCAGCCTCCCGAGTAGCTGGGACTACAGGCTCACACCGCCACACCCAGCTGATTTTCGTATTTTTAGTAGAGATGGGATTTCACCATGTTGGCCAGGATGGTCTTGATCTCGACCTCATGATCCACCTGCCTCGGCCTCCCAAAGTGCTGGGATTATAGGTGCGAGCCACTGCACATGGCCTCTACAGGCTTTTTTCTAGTTTTAATATTTTTTATTTTTATTTTTTTGTTTTTGTAAAAAACTAACACACAAACATACATATTAGCCTAGGTCTACACAGGGTCAGGATCGTCAGTATCACTGTCTTCCATTCCACATCCTGTCCCACTGGTAGGTTGTCAGGGGCAATAACACGCATGGAGATGTCATTTCCTCAGATAATAATGCCTTCTCCTGAAATACTTCCTGAAGGACCTGCCTGAGACTGTTTTATCGTTAACTTTTTTTTTTTTTTTTTTTTTTTTGAGGAGAAGAAGTATGCTCTAAAACAATGATGGAAAGTATGGTAAATACATAAACCAGTGACATAGCCACTTATTATCATCAAGCATTATGGACTATACATAATTATATGTGCTATACTTTTATATGCCTCAAAGTGCAGTAAGTTTGTTTACACTAGCGTTACCATAGACACATGAGTGTGCTACAGTGTCATGACAGCTCCGAGGTCACTAGGCTATAGGAATTTTTCAGTTCCATTATAGTCTTATGGGACCACCATTGTACATGCGGTCCATAGTTGAGCGAAATATTGTTATGTAACATGTGACTATACTTGTCTGTTTTGGTGACTGCCTCCCTCTCCTGCCTGGGAGTCCTTGAGGATACAGAGCATGTCGTATTCACCGTAACATCCCCAACATCTATCAGGGTCAGGCAAGTGGTCACTTCTTGGACCTTTTGAGATATTGCAAACTTCATTTTAAGTTTTGCCACTTTTCATTGCTCTGCATAAGATGAGGTAAGAACAAACTGGAGGCTGTTTGTTCTTCAGCAGCAGCTAAATTGGTCCTATCAGCCACCACCCATCAGCCTGTGACGTGCAACTTCTCTGGGTCTCGCCTGGCACTGAAAGGATGGAATACAGGCTGGTGATCTTCTGTTTGAAATAACCCATGTGGCAGTTGAGGTCTCTGGGAGAAGCCAGGGGAGACCTCATTTGAAACTCTTGTTTGAATTGCTGGGCTTGACAGCTAACCATGGGGTTATGAGCTGCAAGGACTTTGGCTGATTTACTTTTTCCCCCTTCATTTCATCCTCTCCTTTTAGCCCCTCATGCCAGATGTGACACCAGGGGCTCATTTTTGTCTTTTCTTTTTCACATAGCCTGTTAATTGATTTATATTCTTATTACTTCTCAGTCAGTACTCTTATCCAGAACACATTTAGAGAATTGCCTACATTTCTAAAGGTACGATGTTGTTTTCCGTGCTATCGTGTTATCTTTCTTATTATTAGGAAGAATTTAAAAAATTGTGCTTAGTTCTGTAGTGGGCGGTTGAAATAGCACAGCCCCTGCCCCCATACTAAAAAATGAAACAACCTCATAGAAGTAGAGAATAGAATAGTGGTTACCATAAGCTGGGGGGAGTCAGGAGGGGAGGACGCGAGGAGTCAGTCAGTGGGTACAAAGCTACAGTTAGTTTTGTTAAGTTCTCTTGTTTAATTGCACCGTAGGGTGACTATAGTCAACAATAATGTTTCAAATACTTCAGAATAGCTAGAAGATGGAATTTTTAATGTTCCTACCACAGAGAAATCAAGGGCATTTGAGGTGATGGCTATGCTATTACCCTGATTTGATCATTATGTAATCTACACGTCTTGAAAAATCATACTGTACCCCTTAAATACGTAGGATTATGATGTATCCGTTAAAAACAACATAAAACTAAAAAAAAAAAAAAAAGAAACAGAAATGGTAACAATGATGTTATCACCTTCAAGACGACTCCCTGCCTCTTTTTTTCTCAGTGATTACATTCTCCATAAACTCAGAGGCATTCATACTGTCTTTGGTTAGTCATTGTTCAGCCAAGCCACATGTACTTAGCGTTCATAATGTGCCTCATAAATCAACCCCACAGCTCTTTAATAATTTTGTTGCTCTTTTCTGAATTTCATTCATATGTCCCTTTTCTGGGGCCCCAGGGAGTTGATAGAACACAAGGTAATTTCCATTATATGCTAGGCAGGCCAGGCCTAAGTGATGTCCAGTTATATGGCTAATTTCAATCACACCCTCTTGCTTCTCTGACAGATCCCTTGTCTTCTTGCTTTTCCAACAAAAATGAGGAGCAGAGAAGAAGCTGTGATGGGAGGTCAAAAGTTAGACATAAAAGTTAAATGTTTCTTTAGAAACATTTTCCTACTGCCTTTATTTAAGAAATGTTTAATTCTTAAGTGAATTTCTTAAAGAAAAAAAAAACCCAGGAGGTTAAGTAAAAAGTCATTCAAGCTAGCAATTTGCTAGAAATGAGAGAAATAAGTTAATTTCTTCCATTAGCTAAGGACTTTCTTATAGGGAAGTAGGCGCTATGGAAATCAAATAAGTATTTAAATGTTTTCTGAACTGGAGAGGAGTCCATCAAGCTTCTATGCATGCGGCATTCCCAGCCTCTGGGCACCAACATGGCTCACTTCCATGCTCAACTAAACAAAGTGGCCCTGAGCAGTTTTTTTTTTTTTTTTCTCTAAGAAAAAATATGAATTCTCCATGACTTGTAACAGTGTGGTAGGGTAAACCCAGTCCTGTTCCCTTGACCAGAACTCTTTAGACTAGGAATTGGTGCCAGAGACAAAGGCACATATATACGGACTGAACATCAGATTAACCAATAGCTTGTCCAGAGTGCTCCATATTGGATGATGGTAGACCCAACTCATAAATGCTGGTGGCCGAGTATACAAAGAGCAAGGAAGGCAGCATCACTTAAATGCAGGAGAGGTCCTGAAAATTTTCAAATAATTGTCCCTCGAGAAAGAAGAAAAAAATCTAGGCTCTTTTTTGAGAGAGTTCCTAGTCCCAAATGATATCTTAGAGCCAAAAAATACAACCTCTCCCACCCAGTTTCTGGATTTGTACCACCTTTTAACTTAGACTTTTGGAGAGGCATGACCACAGAATTTTGTTGCATTTAACGATGTGAATGTTCACAACGTCCCATTTGATAACTATCTAATACGTTATGACATAAATGTAAGACGAATAAGATGTTTTTTGTATTCTCAAGGATTTTTTTAACCTCATAAGAAAATGAAGTAAATAATAGCTACCACATGAGGCAGAATGTGATAATTCCTATAAATAAACATAAGCAAAGTAGAAGAAAAACTTAGAGGAGGATGACATTAATTTCTTTGCTGTGAGAATATGAGTGTGGTGGAGTCTGCAGAGGGAATGTTGAGAAAGACTAAAATTCCATGTTTCTTTGTTTGTCTTTTTACTAAACCACATTGCCTTGGAGACTAAATGACATTGAGTTGGATCAAGTATAGATAGATTTTTTTGTGTGTGATTACTAAACATGATTTAAGATTAAAAAATAATTTCAAGTTTTTTTAGAATCAGGGGATACATGTACGTGTTTGTTACCTGGTTATATTGTGTCACACGGAGGTTTGAGGTATAATTGATACCATCACACAGGTCATGAGCATAGTACCCAACAGTTAGCTTTTTATCCCTTGCTCCCTGTCTCCCTTCTCCCTCTAGTACTCTTCAGTATCTACTGTCACCACCTTTATGTCCATGAATACCCAATGGTTAGCTCCTACTTATAAGTGAGTACATGAAATATTTGGTTTTCTGTTCCTGCCTTATTTTTTTAGGATAATGGCTTCCAGCTGCATCCACATTGCTGCAAAGGACATGATGTCATCCTTTTTTATGGCTGCACAGTATTCCATGGTGTGTATGTACACACATTTTTTTGTTAAATTCAGTTCACTGTTGATGAACACCTAGGCCGATTCCATGACTTTGCTATTGTGAATAGTATGGTGATGAACATATGAGTGTATGTGTCTTTTTGGTAGAATAATTTATTTTCTTTTGGATATATACCCAGTAATGGGGTTGCTGGGTCAAACTGTAGTTCTTTTTTAAAGTTTTTTTTGAGAAATCTCCAAACGGCTTTTCACAGTGGCTGAACTAATTTACATTCCCATCAGCAGTATATAAGCATTCCCTTTTCTCTGCAGCTGTGCCAGCATCTGTTGTTTCCTGACTTTTTAAAACTGGTCATTCTCACTGGTGTGAGATGGTATCTCATTGCACTTTTGATCTCCATTTCTCTGATGATTAGTGATGCAGAATTTTTTTTTCATGTTTGTTGGTTGCTTGTATGTCTTTTTTTGAGAAGTGTCTGTTCATGTCCTTTGCCCACTTTTTTTTATTATACTTTAAGTTCTAAGGTACATGTGCACAATGTGCAGGTTTGTTACATATGTATACATGTGCCATGTTGGTGTGCTGCACCCATTAAGTCGTCATTTACATTAGGTATATCTCCTAATGCTATCCCTCCCCCCTCCCCCGCACCCCACAACAGGCCCCGGTGTGTGATGTTCCCCACCCTGTGTCCAAGTGTTCTCATTGTTCAATTCCCACCTATGAGTGAGAACATGTGGTGTTTGGTTTTCTGTCCTTGCAATAGTTTGCTCAGAATGATGGTTTCTAGCTTCATCCATGTCCCTACAAAAGACAGGGACTCATCCTTTTTTATGGCTGCATAGTATTCCATGGTGTATGTGTGCCACATTTTCTTAATCCAGTCTATCATTGATGAACATTTGGGTTGGTTCCAAGTCTTGGCTATTGTGAATAGTGCTGCAATAAACATACATGTGCATGTGTCTTTATAGCAGCATGATTTATAATCCTTTGGGTATATACCCAGTAATGGGATAGCTGGGTCAAATGGTATTTCTAGTTCTAGATCCTTGAGGAATCGCCACACTGTCTTCCACAATGGTTGAACTAGTTTACAGTCCCACCAACAGTGTAAAAGTGTTCCTATTTCTCCACATCCTCTCCAGCACCTGTTGTTTCCTGACATTTTAATGATCGCCATTCTAACTGGTGTGAGATGGTATCTCATTGTGGTTTTGATTTGCATTTCTCTGACGGCCAGTGATGATGAGCATTTTTTCATGTGTCTGTTGGCTGTATGAATGTCTTCTTTTGAGAAGTGTCTGTTCATATCCTTCACCCACTTTTTGGTGGGGTTGTTTGATTTTTTTCTCGTAAATTTGTTTAAGTTCTTTGTAGATTCTGGATATTAGCCCTTTGTCAGATGGGTAGATTGTAAAAATATTCTCCCATTCTATAGGTTGCCTGTTCACTCTGATGGTAGTTTCTTTTGCTGTGCAGAAGTTCTTTAGTTTAATTAGATCCCATTTGTCAATTTTGGCTTTTGTTGCCATTGCTTTTGGTGTTTTAGTCATGAAGTCCTTGCCCATGCCTATGTTCTGAACGGTATTGCCTGGGTTTTCTTCTAGGGTTTTTATGGTTTTAGGTCTAACATTTAAGTCTCTAATCCATCTTGAATTAATTTTTGTATAAGGTGTAAGGAAGGGATCCAGTTTCAGCTTTCTACTTATGGCTAGCCAATTTTCCCAGCACCATTTATTAAATAGGGAATCGTTTTCCCATTTCTTGTTTTTGTCAGTTTTGTCAAAGATCAGCTGGTTGTAGATGTGTAGTATTATTTCCGAGGGCTCTGTTCTGTTCCATTGGTCTATATCTCCATTTTGGTACTGGTACCATGCTGTTTCGTTTACTGTAGCCTTGTAGTATAGTTTAAAATCAGGTAGCATGATGCCTCCAGCTTTGTTCTTTTGGCTTAGGATTGTCTTGGCAATGCAGGCTCTTTTCTGGTTCCATATGAACTTTAAAGTAGTTTTTTCCAATTCTCTGAAGAAAGTCATTGGTAGCTCGATGGGGATTGCACTGAAACTATAAATTACCTTGCCTTTGCCCACTTTTTAATGGGGTTATTTGCTTTTTTGCTTGTTGGGTTGTTTAAGTTCCTTATAGATTCTGGATATTAAACCTTTGTCAGATGCATGGTTTGCAAATATTTTATTCCATTCTGTAGGTTGTTTGTTTGCCCTGTCGATAGTTTCTTTAGCTGTGAAGAAGCTCTTTGTTTTAATTATGTCCCACTTGTCAATTTTTGTTTTTATTGCAATTGCTTTTGAGAATTTAGTCATAATTTTTTCCCTAAGGCTGTGTCCGGAATGGTGTTCCCTAGGTTTTCTTTTGGGATTCTTGTAGTTTGAAGTCTTACATTTCCATCTTTAATCAATCTTGAGTTGATTGTTGTATATGATCAAAGGTAAGGGTATAGTTTTATTCTTCTGCATAGGCTAGCCACCTATCCCAGCACCATTTATTGAATAGAGAGTCCCTTCCCCATTGCTGATTTTTGTCAACTTTGTTGAAGATCAGATGGCTATAGTTTGCAGCTTTACTTCTGGGTTCTCTGTTTCTATTCCATTAATTTATTTGTCTGTTTCTGTACCAGTACTATGCTGTTTTGGTTACTGTAGCCTTATAGTATAGTTTGAAGTTAGGTAAGGTGATTCCTCTAGCTTTGTTCTTTTTGCTTAAGATTGCTTTGTCAATCTGGGCTTTTTTTGTTCCATAAGAATTTTAGAATAGATTTTTCCTAATTCTGTGAAAAATGATTTTGGTAGTTTGATAGGAACAGCATTGAATCTGTATATTGCTTTAGACAGTATGGCCATTTTAACAATATTGATTCTTCCAACTCATAAGCATGGAATATTTTTCTATTTGTTTGTGTCATCTATTATTTCTTTCAGCAGTGTTTTCTAGTTCTTTTTGTAGAGACCTTTTACTTCTATGGTTAGATGCAGTTCTAGTGGTCTTTTTGTGTGTGGCTATTGTAAATGGGATTACATTCTTGATTCGACTCTCAGTTTGAATGTTATTGGTGTATAGAAAGGCTAGTGATTTTTATATATTGATTTAGTATTCTGAAACTTTAATGAAGTTGTTTATCAGTTCTAGGAGTCTTTTGGCAGAGTCTTTAGGTTTTTCTAGGTATAGAATCATATCATCAGTGAAGAGAGATAGTTTGACTTCTTCTTTTTCTATCTGGGTTCCTTTTATTTCTTTCTCTTGTGTGATTGCTCTGACTAGGACTTTCAGTACTATGTTGAATAGGAGTGGTGAGAGATGGCAACCTTGTCTTGTTCCATTTATCAGAGAGAATGCTTCCAGCTTTTGGCTCTTCAGTATGATGTTGGCTGTGGGTTTGTCATAAATGGCTCTTATTATTTTGAGGTATGTCCCTTTGATGCCTGGTCTGTTGAGGGATTTTATCATAAAAGAATGTTGAATTTTATCAAAAGCCTTTTCTACATTTATTGAGATGATCATGTAGATTTTGTTTTCAATTCTGCTTATCTGGTGAATTACATTTATTGATTTGCATATCTTGAACCAACCTTGCATCTCAGAAATGAAGCCTGCTTGATCAGAATTAACTTTTGATGTGCTGCTAGATTTGGTTTGCTAGTATTTTGTTGATGATTCTTTTTTGTCTATGTGTATAAAGGATATTGGCTTATAGTTTTCTTTTTTTCATTGTGTCTTTTCCAGGTTTTGGTATAAGGATGATGCTGGCTTTGTAGAGTGTGTTAGGGAGGAGTCCCTCCTCTTCAATTTTTTGGAATAGTTTCAGTAGAATTGGTATCAGCTCTTCTTTGTATGTCCAGTAGGGTTATTCTGTGAATCCTTCTGGTCTGGGTCTTATTTTGGTTGGTAGTTTTTTTCTTTTTTTATTACTAAATCAATTTGAGTACTTAATACTAGTCTGTCCAGGCTTTTAATTTCCTCCTGATTTAATATTGATAGATTGTGCATTTCCTGTAGATTTTCTAGAGGGTGTGCCTAGAGGTGTTCATATAAGTCTCTGAGGATCCTTTGTATTTCTGTGGGATCAGTTGTAATGTCATCTTTGTTATTTCTGATCATGCTTATTTGGATCTTCTTTGTTTTTTGCCTTGTTAATCTATCTGGCAGTCTATTACTCTTGTTTATTCTTTCAAAGAACTGGCTTCTAGTTTCACTGATTTTTTGATTGGATTTTTGGCTCTCAATTTCATTCAGTTCTGCTCTGATTTTAATTGTTTGTTTTCCTTTGTTGTCTTTCGGGTTAGTTTGTTCTTACTTTTCTAGATCCCCTAGGTGTGATGTTAGATCATTAATTAGAGATCTTCTAATTTTTCGAGGTAAGCATTTAGTGTTATGAACTTTCCTCTTAAGACTGCTTTTGCTGCATCCCAGAGATTTTGGTGTTTTGTCTCTGTTTTCATTTATTTCGATATATTTTTTTTATTTCTGCCTAAATTTAGTTGTTTACTCAAAAGTCATTCAGGAACAAGTTGTTTAATTTCCATATAATTGTGTGGTTTTGAGAGATCTTCCTGGTATTGATTTCTATTTTTATTCAGCTGTGATCTGAGAGTATGCTTGGTATGATTTTGACTTTTTTGTATTTATTGAAACTTGTGTTATGGCCAAACATGTGTTCAGTCTTGGAGTATGTTCTGTGTGCAGATGAAAGGAATGTGAATGTATATTCTGTAGTTGATAGGTAGGGTATTCTGTAGATATCTATTAGGTCCAATTGGTCAAGTGTAGAATTTAAGTCCAAAATTTCTTTGTTTTCTGCCTTCATGATCTGTCTAATGCTATCAGTGGGGTGTTGAAGTATCCCATTCATGTGTAGAATTTTGAAACCTAGAAATGTAGGCCCAACAGAGACTGTGTGAACGAAGGCATAAGAATGAGAAAAATTGAGGACTTGTTCAGGAAATGATAAGGGGTTTAATTCATCTGGAGGGAGGAAGGTAATGGGAGAAATGATATGAAAATAGACTGCAGCTGTCAACTGTTATAGGAGTCTAAATGACAAACTGTACAGTTTAGTGGTTTTTCATCTATCTATCTATCTATCTATCTATCTATCTATCTATCTATCATCTATCACATATCTTCTGGCAAGCAACTGCATGATCAAGGCTGTATTTAGGAACATTATTCTTTAGGAATTTATGTTTGATTACAGGAGGAGGTGACTGGAGGTAAACATTGCAGTTGACACATTTTGCAGCAGTTTAAGGAGAGATAATGAGAACTTGACCTAGCAGAGTGGCAATGAGAATGGAAAGAGGAGGTAGGAGGTAAGAGGTAGAGGATATATTACCCTCATTGGTGCTCTGGCTAGATATAAAGGGGCAGGGTAGTGCAGATATAAACATAACACCCAATTTTGACTCTGGGTAACTAAATAGATTGTGGTAGCATTTTGCTGGAAGCCAGACAGCTTCTGTGATGAAACATCTCTGCCACCAGACTGCCTGGGCTCAACTCCTTAGATCTGAGATTCTTTACCTTACCAATCTGTGCTTCAGTTTGTTTTTCTGTCTGTAGGATGGAAGTGCTAATAATTATTTCTTCCTAGGATTGTTAGGCTAAATAAAATATACACGGAAAGTCCCGTAGCCCTTCTCAATTGGGTCCTGTGAGACAATGAAGTCTTAATGCTTTGAGGAATCCACTACAATAAATTAATTTCTCTTTCCTGCGTCTTTAGTGGTACTTGCATGTAACACACACCATAGGGAACTGTGGAATGTCTCAGAAAGAAAAAGTTAGGAGGGGCTTGTTATAAGATTTGGGCTTGGGTTAGGTGATTTTGAGGATATTTCATGGAAGTTGGGTTCTGTCCTGGATCGAGTACTGAGAAGAAACAAAAGTAATTTGATGACTGGTTATCTTAATTATCTTTATTACAGAGGTAGGATAAAGTAACCACAGATTTTTTTTTTCTGGAGAAAAGGCAATCGTTTCTTGTGTTAGCTGGAATAGGAGAAGATTGGTCATTTTTGTGGTTGTATGATGTCTTTATTTTTACTGATATCAGGCATGATTATAGAGTGTACTAATCAAACTTCTACTCTTTTCCATTGTCTTTCAGAACTTTCCAGAGTGGAGTTGAAGTTTCAGAAGAATTCTTTCTTGCTGGAGCTGCCCTGTGTGTCCAGGTTATCTACAAACCAACTAGAACAGTGGCTTTCAAGCATTTTTGGCTATGAACCAATATGCATAAATGCATGTTCACATGTACACATACCAGCCCTTTATAAAAGGGTTTTTTCTTATTTTTATTTTTTTTGAGATGGAGTCTTGCTTTGTTACCCAGGCTGGAATACAGTGACATGATCTTGGTTCGCTGCAACCTCAGCCTCCTGGGTTCAAGTGATTCTCGTGCTTCAGTCTCCCGAGTAGCTGGGATTATAGGCACCCGCCACCACGCCCAGCTAATTTTTGTATTTCAGTAGAGACAGGGTTTCACCATGTTGGCCAGACTGGTCTCAAACTCTTGACCTCATGTGATCCACCTGTCTCAGCCTCCCAAAGTGCTGAGATTACAGGGATGAGCCACTGTGTCTAGTCGATAATATGTTAAGGTTGTGTAGTACATGTTTAGCCTTTTGCTTTTTAACAAAGGGAAGCCATTGAAAACTTTTATATAGTAGAATAAAATGATTTCCAAATAACCCAACTTGATAAGTAACTGGATGGAGCACAAGGGCATGTAAGGAGACCGGTTAGAAGGCCATTCCAATTACCCAGTTAAGAGATAATGATGGTGTGGGCCAGAATCTGGCAGTGGAGATGGGGAGAAAACATATTAGAAATAATTGCAAAGTAAATATTTTGTATTTATGATTTTTAGTTGAAGTGACAGAAATAAACCAATACTAGCAAAGCAAGCCTAATCATAAGATTACAGGACTGCCTCCAAAGAAATGTAGGAATATAGCTGAGACTTAGAAAAGACCTGGAACCAAGAAAATGGAAAGTCTTAGGAAACTCATGCAGAAACTTCCCTTTATCTCACATCTCTTTTTCTAAATTTTCATGGCCTTCTCTATCTAAGCATATTGATTTAATCTATGATATGTACATAGGGTGAAAGATAGCCATAACACATCTCCAATTTTTGACATCTTTTCTGTTTAAAAGAAAGCATGCAAAATTGAATATATACTTTATCAGTTTTAATTCTAATTTCTCAAGAGGGTGAATGGGGTTGGTCCGAGGTCAATCTTTATAAATGGATTCAGGAGGAAGTTTTATGGTTAAAATAAGATTCTGGGGACCTATGACATTGGATAGAGATATGGTTGCAGTTAGGAATACACATGAAAAAGTTGCTCTCTAAAAATTTCTATTTTCTCATGAAGAAGTAGACTGCTGATAGTAAGAGAAGGTGGTAGAGTCAAAGACTTGAGGATACTGGTAAATAATTGAAATTACAATTGCAGAAAGAGAGAAACTGAGTAGAGGGTCTTAGTGTGACCACAGGTAACATTGAGAGCTCTGCTGGCATTAACAACCTTCAATTTGTGGTGGTACTAATCTGCAAATTGACAGATACAGAAAGTTTAAGTATCAGGTGATGACAATGATGGAACATGGATATTAAGAATGAGAAGATGTGTGAAGAGAAGAGACTCATGGACAGAGTAAAAGTAGAAAGAACAGCATGTGTAAATGCCCTGAAGTAGGAGGGCTTTGGTAAGTTTGAGGCTCTATGAGAAGTCTAGGAGTGGGTACACTGTGTTTGCAGGTTGGAGTCGCAAGTTGGCATTTTTTAAATTTAGCAATTTGTACTGTGCCTCTAGTGCCCAACTTAATTTTTACATATAGTAAGTGCTCAATAAATATTTGTTGAATGAATCTAGCCTCATCTGTGTTATATCTAGCAATTTTCCTTCAAAGTTTCTGTCCTGTAGATGGCATCCTTCCTTAATTTACAGAGGTGACGTGGGTTTTTATCTCAAACTGAAATTTTACACGAATATTCTCGGTCTCAATAGCCTCATCTGTAAAATATGGGTTTATTAGTAAGACCTATCTCATAGGTAGTACATTAGGCTGTTCTTGCATTGCTATAAAGAAATACCTGAGAGTAGGTAATTTACAAGAAAAGAGGTTTAATTAGCTCATGGTTTTTCAGGCTATGCAGGAAACACAGTGCCAGCATCTGCTTCTGGGGAGGCCTCAGGAAGCCTTTACTGATGGTGGAAGATGAAGAGGAGCAAACATCTCACACGATGAGAGCAACAGCAAGAGAGAGACGGGTAGGTGCGGGGGAAGCTGCCACCACTTTTAAGTGACCAGATCTTGTGAGAACTCCCTATCACGAAGAAAGCATCAAGCCATGAGGGATCTGCCCCCATCATCAAAACACCTCCCACCAGGTACTGCCCCCAGCACTGGGGATTACAATTCAACATGAGATTTGGGTGAGGATAAATACCCAAACTATATCATTCTACCCTTGGCGCCTCCCAAATCTCATGTCCTTATCACATTGCTAAATACAATCGTGCTTTTTCATCAATCCCTCAAAGTCTTAACTCATTCCACTGTTAACTCAAATGTTCGAAGTCTCATCTGAGACAAAGCAAATCCCTTCCACCTATGAGTCTGTAAAATAGGATGCAAGTTAGTTACTTCCAAGATACAATGGGAGTATAGGCACTGGGTAAACATTCCTGTTCCAAAAGAGAGAAATTTGCCAAAAGAAAGGTGCTATAGGCCCCACACAAGTCTGAAGCCCAGCAGGGTAGTCATTAAATCTTAAAACACCAAAATAATATCCTTTGATTCCATGTGCCACATCCAGGGCACACTGGTACAAGAGGTGGGCTCCCAAGGCCTTGGGCAGCTCTGCCCCTGTGGCTTTGCAGGGTAAAACCCCCTCAGCTGCTCTCACAGGTTGTTGAGTGCCTATGGCTTTTCCAGATGCAGAGTGCAAGCTGCTGGTGGATTTACCATTATGGAGTCTGGAGGATGGCCACCTCCTTCTCACAGCTTCTCTAGGCAGTGCCCTGGTGTAGACTCTGTGTGGGACCTCTAACCCCACATTTCCCCTCCCCACTAGTAGAGATTTTCTCTAGGGACTCTGCCCCTAAAGCAGGCCCCTGCCTGGGCACCTGGGCTTTCTCATACAACCTCCAAAATCTAGGCAAGGGCTGCCAACCATTTTTCACTCTTGTACTCTACACACCTGCAGGCCTAACACCACATATAAGCAGCCAAGGCCTACGGCAGCCTGCAGTATCCAGAGTGGTGACATAACCAATACCTGGGGCCCTTTGAGCCACAGCTAGAGCTGGAGTAGGTGGGATGCAGGGAGCAGTGTCCTGAGGCTGTGCAGGGCAGCAGGGTCCTGGGCCTGGCCCATGAAACCATTATCCCCTCCTATGCCTCTGGAACTGTGATGGGAGAGGCTGCCTAGAAGATCTCTGAAATTCCTTTGAGGCCTTTTCTCCAGTATCTTGGCTATCAGCATGTGGCTCCCTTTTAATTATGCAAATATTTCTAGCAAGTGATTGCTACACAGCCTGCTTGAATTTCTCCCCCACAAAAGCATTTTCTTTCTCTGTCACATGACCAGGCTGCAAAATTTCCAAACTTTTATGCTCTGCTTCCCTTTTCAATAGAAGTTCCAACTTTAAGTCATTCCTTTGCTCCTGCATCTGCAAATAGGCTGTTTGAAGCAGCCAGGCAACATTTTAAACACTTTGCTGCTTAGAAATTTTTTCTGCCAGATACCCTTAATCGTCGCTATGAAGTTCCAGCTTCCACAGAGCCCTAGGGCAGGGGCACAATGCAATCAGACTCTTTACTATGGCATCACATTTATGACCTTTGCTTCAGTTACTGATAAATTCCACATTTCCATCTGAGACCGCAGCAGCCTGGACTGCAACTGTCCATTTCACTGTCAGCATTTTGGCCACAACCATTTAACCAGTCACTAAGAAATTCCAAACATTCCCTCATCTTCCTGTCTTCTTCTGAGGCCTCCAAACTCTTCCAACCTCTGCTTGTTACCCAGTTCCAAAGCTGCTTTCAACATTTTCAGGTATCTTTATAGCAATGCCCCACTCCTTGGTTCCAATTTTCTGTATTAGGCCATTCTTGCCTTGCTATAAGGAACTATCTGAGACTAGATAATTTATGAGAAAAGAGGTTTAATTGGCTCATGGTTCTGCAGGCTGTACAGGAAACATAGTGCCAGCATCTGCTTCTGGGGTGGGGGGTTCTCAGAAAGATTTTTTACTCATGGTGGTAGGTGAAGGGGGAGCAGGTATCTCATTTAGTAAAAGCAGGAGCAAGAGAGAGAGAGCTGGTGGGAAGGTGCCACACACTGTTAAATGACCAGATCTTGCTAAAACTATCACAAAGACAGCATCAAGCCATGAGAGATCTGCCCCATGATCAAAAGACCTCTGACCAGGCCTCATGTCCAGCACTGCGGATTACAATTCAACATGAGTTTTGCGTGAGGACAAACATCCAAACTATATCAGATAGTGTGAGATTTTAATCAAATAAAATATGTAGGCCAAGTACAGTGGCTCCCACCTGTAATCCTAGCACTTGGGAGGCCGAGGCAGTTGGATTGCTTGATCCCAGGAATTTAAGACCAGCCTGGGCAACATGGCAAAACCCTATCTCTACAAAAAATACAAAAAAATTAGCTGAGCATGGTGGTACATGCCTATAGACCCAGCTACTTGGGAGGCTGAGGTGGGAGGATGGCTTGGGCCTGGGAGGTTGAGGCTGCAGTGAGCCTTGACTGTGCCTCTGTACTCCAGCCTGGGTGACAGAGCCAGGCCCTGTCTCAAAAAACAAACACACACACACACACACACACACACACACACACACACACACACAGAGAAGTAAAGCACTTCGGTGGCTGTCTTAGTAATTAATTAGTACCTATTATTTAATATAATCACTAATTTTATTGTTATGGTCATTATTTCAGCCTTGAGATTGTATGTCTTCATGTTATTGTCTTGGCCAGAAGTATTTCCATTTGTATGGGGCATTTACAATTTGAAGGACACCAAGCACCCATCTTAATTGTATCTGAGTCCTTTGAGAAGGAAGCTAGCCCTTCCCAATTCTGAATGTAAGTGTTTTGAGTGAGATGACTAGTCCAGTGGCAGGCTCTCCACCTTGGAGGCTCGTGTGAATACTCATGTTTCATCCTCCCTGATTATAGTGGGCCAGGAAGTCCAAACAGGGCTAATAAAATGCACAATAATTTGATAGTTTTTGGAAAAGAAAAATAGCCTTGTCTCTCCTCTATGGAAACTACATCAGGACAGTCACTTTCCCCTGCAATAGTGTGAGGTGAGGCTGTGAGATTTTTATCTGTGAAAGCCATGGTTGGCACAGGGGGAGCTGAGAGAACCTTTATGGGAAGCCTGAGTGATCAAGCAGAGTACCAAGGGAAGAGATGCTTAAGAATTGACTTCTGGGTGATATTTTTTGAGCTCCTGGATAAAACCTGTCTGAAACTAGTTATGTGTTAGATCTTTTCCATTATGTGAGCCAGTACATTTCATTCATTGTTTAAATAAGTTCAAGTTGCGATTTTGTTATTTGTAATACACAATCCTAGTTGATATACAATTTTCAGCAAGAATGTGATTTCTTTATCTTATGTGAAGTACACATTGGCAGAAATAGAATTATTCTTTCAATAATCTTATATAGAAGTTCCTTTGCTAGGCTAATCAATGGATATTATGCCAGTAAGTACTAAATATATTCATTTATTTCAGTATAAGTCAAACTCTAGGACAATATAGTCTTTTGAAAAATCAGTGTCTCTCTTTTAACAATTAGGCTGTGATTCCCATTGGCTATTTCTGGGTAAATTATTTCTACATACAAATTAGCTTTTATTCTACAGTTTATTTCCCTTTTAATGTAAAATAAGAACATTACAGGAACCTATTTTTTTCACTTCAGAAAGCTGAGTTCAACACGTTGCTATTTAATATCTAATATTTAGTTAGATTAGATTAATAATATCTATATTCCATTATATTCAAATTTTGAGAGATCATAATTTTTGTTACTCACAGAGGGAACATTTGAGGTGGAAGGAATTTTGAATCAGCTACAACTGGGTTCCAATCTCAGTTCTGCTACTTACTAACCAGCTCAGTAAACTCAGACTAGTTATTTAACTCTGAGCCTCAGTTTATTTATTTTTTTTTCAAATAGGGAGTGATACTATAATCTTCCAGAGAGACATGCAGTGAGGAATACTGAGACAGCATACGTAAAACTTTTATACTAAGGCATCTAAAAGCCCATAACCTGTATTTTCTTTTTTTTTTTTCTAATTAGTACATTTAGATTTGTCCCCCAAAATGTTTACTGTGAAGACATGCCAAGCAGATATATTGTTCTTTGCATTAAAAATATTAAATATTTGATTGGGCGGGGTGGTTGACACTTAATCCCAGCACTTTGGGAGGCTGAGGTGCGTGGATCACGTGAAGTCAAGAGTTTGAGACCAGACTGGCCAACATGGCAAAACTCTGTCTCTACTAAAAATACAAAAATTAGCTGGGTATGGTGATTCGCACCTGTAATTCCAGCTACTCGGGAAGCTGAGGCAGGAGAATCGCTTGAACCTGGGGGGCAGAGGTTGCAGCGAGCTGAGATTGTGCCATTGCACTCCAGCCTGGGTGACAAGAGTGAAACTCCGCCTCTGTCTCTCTCTTTCTCTCTCTCACTCTTTCTCTTTCTCTCTCTCTCCCCCTCTCCATATATGTATAATGTTTTTCTTTATTTATTAAATTTTAAACACTCCATGGGAAGGGGCTAATTGTATTTAGATTAGATCTCGTTCAATGCTAATTTGATGTCAAGTTTATGAATTACTTCAAATAGTGTATCTATGAATGGTTGAAGGAATACCCATATTTCTTACCACACTATGCATTTACAATTATGAGGAGTATAGAAAGCTGTCGAATCCCTCTCCTTACCACGATATCCATACACCCATTTACTTGTATATTGTTCTAGTTTTTGCTGGAGGGCTTCATTTATTTTTTAACTTAATTTTATTTTGTGTTGCTAACTGTTAACTCATAATAAGAAAATTGAAAAAATACGTGTGCAATCATACTGCAAACTGTGACCCATCCATTTAATGTGAGCTGAGACAAAGTAGCTCCCCATTAGTTTTATTCTTATTTTTGAAGACTTCTTAACATTTGGATCACATATGTGAAGGAAGAGTTTTGTTCTTCACAATTTTTTTGGTATAAATGTCTTGAATGGTTTTCATGTAAAATAAATTTTGCTTTTCCCCTGGATCTCAGTCCTAACTTTGACAATCAGAAACCATTCTGAAACCTCCCAATTACATACCTTGCCCAGTGGCCTGATGGCCATGACCTTTCCATGCCAGTTGGATTCTTCCTCAGTTCCCAGCTGGAGGGTGAGCCGTAGTAGCTAAGTAACCTTCTTAAACAGAAGGATAAACATATCCACATTTGAATTTGTCTGAATACTAGTATAATTACATGAATGACTTAACTATCCTTTTTACTAAGTTGAATTCAGGAGGGAGAAATAATGCCCTGAAAGTTAGTGAAGACAGAAGTAGGGAAACAAGACATTATCCAAAATCATCTGAGATGTCTCTTTATATGGAATGATAGTCACAATTTGTTACCAAGAGTCAAGGGGGCATGGTGGTTGAAATCATGGGCTCTGCTGTCTTCTGGGTTTGAATCTAGATCTGCCACCTATTAGCTGTGTGGTATTGGAAAGCCTCTGTGCCTCTGGGAAGTGGAGAAAACAAACAGGACCTACTTCATGGGCTCTTGTAAAGAGAGGTAAAGATAAATAAGATAATAGCACTTATAACAATGCCTGTCATAGTGTAAATGCTAAAAAATGTAAGCATGTAAGCTTTGGTTTATATTGTGTCTCTAGGTATTTAATTTAATGATATTAACAGATATCATTTAAGAGATATTTCAAATAATTCAAATTATGTTGATGAAATACCAGATAAACATAATTTTAGGATTCTAGTAAATTTGATCAAGTGGAAATCAGTGAGAAGATATTTTATACTGATATATATTAATTGAAATTATGATGGTTGGATCACACACAAATTTTTCAGGAATCTTCACTTCAGAAATTTCTTCATAAGCACAGAAAAAAGTGTACTTTACATATATGGCCTAAAGGAAAAAGTGACAAATGCATTTTGATTTCCAAAGCAGTGCTTTTGTTATTTCCCTGAAAACTAAATCTGAAGCCCCACTTGAGCTATTCCCATTCTCTCCTTACCTCTTTTCTTAACCAAGATTCTTGAAAGAATCGTGTCTACTTGAGGTTACAATTTATCACCTACAGTTTTCTCGTAGATTCACCATCATCTCATTTCACTGCTCCTCTGCAGCTGTTTTGTGGAAGCCATTTGAAAGCCTGAACAGCTAAAAACTCCAACAAATCCTTCTTAGTCTTGACTGATTGATGCTTCAGACCATCAGGCCATGTTTGCTTTTCTTTTCTTCCTGAAGCTCTTCCTCTCCCTTGGTTTCCTTATTCCTACCTTTTCCTACATCTCTATGTACTTCTTAATCTTTTCAGATGTCTTTTTTTGCAGCTATGTTTTCAATTATCATATTCTTCAGAATTTGTTTCTTGAACACACTGTTACACTTGCTCTTCATTAATTTTATCCAAGCCAAAAATTTCAAGTAATACCTAAATGGTCTCAATTTATGTCTCAGTTGTTTATATTTCTGTCTCTTAGATAGCATGGTGCCCCATAAAAATGTCAAGGCCAATATGGCCCAGACTAAAACTTATTATTTTTCTTCCCACTCCAAAGATACTTCTCAATAATCCTTATTTATATGTATAATTCTATCATCAATATGCTCACCTAAGTCAGAAAGCTTGAAAACCTACTAGTTTTTCTTCTCCACAACTCCTAGTATTTCTCATTGGTTCCCAAGACCAATTGATCTAGCTTTTAAATGACTTAACTCTATCCTTTTCTTCATACCAAGAGCCCTCATTCTTAGTTTTCATTTTTCCCATATTTTGCTTGCATTATTAACACAATTTATATTGTGGAGTAAGGAAGGAATACAAAGGTAACTGAAGAACATTGAATTCTTGGAGAAAAGGAATCTATATAAGGAGAATCTCTAACATAATGCTGGAAAAGAGTGTGGTAAATTGGCACCTGATTGTTTGATAAATTTTACAATAAGATGAAATCTAAGGCTACTGATTATTGAAATGTGATATTCCAAAGGTCAGATGATAATCTGGAGCAAACGGTGATGTTTGAATATTCCCAAGGGATTTTCTGTTCTACTGAATACCCGTGCCACTTAATTCTGTCTCAATTTAATTAATTTAAAAAGTATTCATCAATTATATAGTAAAAATTTGGCAGGCACGTATGCAGAGCTGAAGCCATCATCATACTCCCAGACTAACCTCTGTTTTCCCTGTCTTGCTAAGTGGTACCTGTAGAAGGCCTTTCTATCACCCTAGAAACCTGAAAAATTTCCCTGCTCTCCCATCCTAGAATCTTCACTTTGATGCCCTATCACCCACAGCTTAGTTCAAGGCTTACTATTCATTTTCTTGAGAGCAGTGGTCACATTTTTGTTGATATTGGTTCTTTAGCACTCTGCTTGCCATTTACTATTTTTACATAACTATTTGTTCATTGCATTTTAAAATCCTAGACATTGTTATCTGTGGTCTGGACTATTCCAATAACCTTCTAACTAGACTTTATACTGATAGCATTTTCAACTTGCTCTTTATGTTACCAACACAGTTATCTACCTGAAAATTGAATGAAGTCTGTTCTTGCCTCGACTGGTTTTCAATGGCTTCAAGCTCAAAGTTCTTATCCTTCACTGGCTATTCCAGGCCTTTTATAACTGATTCCAATTCACAGTCACATTCTTGTCACTTTCCTTTTCTCTCTCTCTCTTTTAAACGGAGTCTTGCTCTGTTGCCCGGGCTGGAGTGCAGTGGCAGGCACAATCTCGGCTCACTGCAAGCTCTGCCTCCAGGGTTCACAGCATTCTCCTGACTCAGCCTCCCAAGTAGGGGGACTACAGGCGCCTGCCACCACGCCCGGCTACTTTTTGTGTTTTTAGTAAAGACAGGGTTTCACCATGTTGGCCAGGCTGGTCTCAAACTTCTGACCTCAGGTGATCCACCCGCCTCAGCCTCCCAAAGCACTGGGAATACAGGCGTGAGCCACCGCGCCTTGCCCTTTCTGCATCTTATGCCCCCGTTACTTGCCATTCCGCAAATAAGCTAGGCCTTCCTTCATGTGTTTCTGTACAAGCTGTTCCCTTTGCAAAGATACTGTTTTCCCTTAGTCCACCTGGCAAATTTCTTTGAACTCACAGGTTACCCAGGCGGCCTACCTTTCCTTCGCAGGCCTGCGTTGTACCTCTGCGGTGTATAACTCACTCTTGCCTATTTACCCCATACTTTGTGAACATCTGGAATGCAAGAATTTTTATTCATTCACTTCAGAATTTTCTGAGTTTTTTGTATAGTGGGTGTGTGGTTGTTCCTAGGAAAGATTTATTAAATGAATAATCAATCATAAGATGACATTCTATTTTAAGTTATGCACAGATTTTAATATCTTACACAATTATGCATGAGTACATTTTTACAGTTTTGTTTTTTTCTCTAGTCGCAGAGATGTTTATGTGAGTTCTACAGAAGAAATAAAGAAACTGTAATCGTGCAAGTTTTCAATTGAGATATTTAGTGACCCTGTGACCTAGGCACTCTAGGCTCTGAAAGGAAGAAAAAAGAGAGAAAGAAGAAAGAGGAGGAAGGAAAGAAAAGAGAGCGAGAGAAGAGGAGAGATAAAAGAAAGATTAAACAAAAATGGTAGAAAAATGATAAACTAGCATGGGCATAAATATGAACTGGCTCCAATAAACAAGAACTTTTATCATGAAAGTTCTGAGTTGTTATCTCCTTAGGGGCCATTCCACAGGGACCCAACCCACTTTTTCATCCACAACTTCAACTTTGCTCAACCAATCCGCATAATTAATCATCACTAAGAATCCTTCTTTGGTTTCTTTTCTGTTTGTCATTCTCCCCTTTCCTTTGTCAGGATACTTTAACCCTTTATTGATCGTCCTCTATCAGAATCCTACATAAGCGCTCAAGATGTCACCACCTCCAGAAAGACTTCCCTGATTCTCTCACTGAATGAAAATTTCCTTTTCTCAACACTTTGCACCCATTTTAAGGCCCTCATTGCAATCTTCCCTCTATTGTTGTTATTTGTGTACTTAACTTATCTCACCTATTAGGGTTTAAGCTTCTTAAGTTCAGGAAAAGTCTCTTACGTCTCTCCTCCCCTCTTTCATAGCAGTGTGTGCTATGGTTTTGACATTCAATAAGTATTTCCAACACAAAATGAAAATGGGTCATGGGTTTTGATATAGTTTGGATATTTTCACTACCCAAATATCATGTCGAATTGTAATCCCCAATGTTGGAAGTGGGGCCTGGTGGGAGGTAATTGAATCGTGGGACTGGATTTCTCATAAATGGTTTAGCACCATCCCTTTGGTGCTGTTCTTGTGATGGTGATTGAATTCTTGAGCGATTTGATGGTTTAAAAGTGTTTGACGTATCACCCCCCACTATCTCTCTCTCTTGCTCCTGCTTCCACACGTGTGATGTGCTGGCTTTCTGTCTGCATTGCTCCTCAGAAGTTGAGCAATGTCCATGACGTGCTTGTACAGCCTGCAGAACTGTGAGCCAATGAAACCTCTTTTCTTTACAAATTACTCAGTCTCAGGTATTTCTTTATAGCAATGCAAGAATGGCCTAATACAGACCCTGTTTGGCATTAATAAGCATCTTGGGGCCTGAACTATCAGATAAATGTATGTCTCTGCCTTAATCGGTGCTAAATTTTCTGCAATGTCTCTGTCTTATTTCCACTTAGTACTAAAAATCTATATTTCAGGGCTATTAAAGAATATATTATTAAAACAATAAGAATAAAGTACCAATCTTCAGACTTCTTAGCCCTGAAACATTATAATATTGAAAGAGGCAATACGTTATTTTGTCAGGAGCACAGACTCTGGATCTAGATCTACTTGGGTCTGAATCCTGGCTCTGCCAGTTACAGGCTATGTGACCTAAGTAAGTTCCTTAACTCATTTATTCCTCATGTTTAGTAACTATAAAATGGGAATAATAACAGTATCTATCTTATAGGGTTGATGTGAGAATGAAATGCATTAATGTATGTAAAATACATAGGACAGTATATGGCACATGGTTAGTGTCTAGTAGATTTTAGCTATTACTTTTCTATTATTATTTGCTCTCAGTTGCATATGTCTTCCCCCCAACCCCCACTCACTCCAAAAGCATGAGGTTCTGAACAGTCAATACCCTATTTTCTCAGTCTTTGTATTTCAAGTGACTCACACAGTCACAGTGCCTGGTACAGAGTAAACACCGAAAGAGAAGAACCTTGAAGAAAATTCTTCCTTGACCTAGAGGTGAACCTGAACTTGCATGCTCCCTGCCATGGGTATCCAAATAACTTTCTTTTCTTGCTCCCATCAACATCATATTTAACCCTGCTGGTTTTCATTTATTTTATAATTCAATCATAATGAATTTTAAAATCCATTCTAACTTCCAGGGATCTCTAGAGACTTGCTTCCTCAGTCTGACATCACATTCATTTACATTTCTTATTTTTTATTTCCTTGTATGAGGTCTAAGAACTGTTCCAATAAAACACTTTGAAGATTGCATTACACATACTGTGTGCTATTTATTCCTGGCTAGATGTTCAAATTGACAAGCAAGAAATTGCTTATGCCTTGATCAACAATTACAAATGGTAATGCTATATCTGTTATAATAGAAAAAAACTGGACCTGGATTGTTCTTTTGCAACCTTCTAAGTTAATAGTTGAAACGGAAAATATTCGTACAAAAAGTAGCCAATTCAAGTTTAGGGAAATGTTAGAGGCCATCCAGCTTTATCACTTTCCCAAGATGGTAAGTTCTTCTGTATCCCCCATGGTGAATCCTCCTCTGTCTTCTGTTTGGATTGTCCCAGGAAGAGTGAACACGTTAGTTTTAAAGTTCTCTTCTGCCTTTGGTGGGCAAATTTAATTGGTAGGCAATTGTTTCTTATAGTAATCTCAAAAACAATATAGGGTAGAAAAAATCACCATCTTCCATCATGGCCTTCAAACATTTGAAAACAGGTATTTTATTTCTTGACATGTTGTATATCAATAGATTGTACTAACGGAGCTCAAGAACTTTTAGACCTGGATGGCACATGAACAGTATTTAATCCTATCATTTTGCAGATAAGGAAATAAAAAAATGAGAGGCTCAGTAAATTGCCCAATGTTGCTCACTTGTTCATTCAGTTATTGGGTACTCAGCAACTAGCTTAAGAAATTTACACATGAAAGTTCATTATAACATATACAATTTTATAATTTATTATAAATAATAAACTATGGACACATTTATAATACTGTTAATATAATAATAATATAATCATAAATAATGTTGAAGATCTTGGTGAGCCACAGCTAATCCATTCTCCTCCCTCCATCCCCAGAGGCTACTGGTAATCTATGTATGTTATTTAACATTCAAACATACTGTATCAGTTAGTGTTCCAGCAGGAAAGCAGAACCACTCTGAGTGATATGGAATAAGGGATGTGTGATGGAGATTAGGTTTTATGTGATTGTAGAAGCTGTTGAAGAAGTGGAAGACTATTGCCTCTGCCTCTGGTCATGGGCCTGAAATTACTAGAGTCTAGTAAGGTCAGTAGTGCAGAAGACAAGATAGACATGGAGTGGGGCAGAGTGAGGATAAAATGGAATATACGTCAGTATTTCGCTGCCTCCGACCTCGATGATGAAGGTAGTATAAAAGAAGCTGGGTACCCTTTGCCATGGAGCAGCACACACACTTGGCATTGGACTCAGAGAAGCTGAAGGAGGAGCCATGGACCTGGAAAAGCTGTGCACCTAGAGAAGCTGCAGGCCTGGAGAAGCTGCGGGCCAGGCTGCTGCTCTATGCCAACAAGGCCAGCAACAGTCACAACAATGTGAATGAGATGTAGTGGCTTCTGACTTACACTGACCTTTGGAGCAAAATGTCTGTTTCTTCTCTTTTGCCTTTCAAAGAATTTGGAATATCACCTGCCAACAACCGTGATTTAGTACATGTATATGCATCCATAAACAATATGTGAAGTTGTTTTTCATGTTTTCAAGCTTTCCATTAATGGCATCATCTAGCTGTTCTACTGTAACGTTTTCCCCTTTCATGTTATGTTTGTGAAGTTTAACTATGTTGATAATTATGATTGTTATTTGTGTTTTGTTTTATTTTGCATAGTATTGCATTGAAGAATTTGACACAGTTTCTCTACTCTCCTTGATCAATATTTAGATTGTTCACACATTTTCAATAGTCAATCAATGTCACAACAGTTTTGGACATGTCTTTTGGAGCACTTAGGTGAGATTTCTCCAATCTATAGAATTAAAAATACCTTATTTGATCATAGATTCTGCACCTCTTCAGTTTTACTAGTTGTTGTCAGTTTACTTCTGAAAATTGTAACAATTTACACTTTCACCAGCAGTGTTTGACACTGGTGCTTCTCAATGGAGGTGGGGGGTGATTGTGCCCTGTAGGTGACTTTTGGTAGTGTGTAGAGATATTTTGAGTTGTCACAACCAGTGGGGGTGGGGTCGTTCTATTGGCATCTAGTGGACAAAGGCAAGGTATACACTGCTAAACATCCCTTTCTTTCTTTTAAAATTTATAGATAGCAATCTAATAAACATAAGTTTACATGTCCAGAGATGTTCATATAATGAATATGAATGAGTCATGGAACCAACCTCCCTAGGTTAGCTCCACTATGTACAAACCACTTGGTTATTAGCAACCCAGAAAGGTTATAATGTGTATTCACCAGGCAAAGCACATTTGCAAGGCTCAAGAGATCTGTGCATGTACTCTTGTCAGGGAGAATTTGAAATATAGCTGTTGTAAAATCTCATTGATTACTGATGAAATAGCTATTAGAAAATCACCTGTGGCTTGCATTGTATTTCTATTGGATAGTGCTCATCTAGGTAATGGAAGCAAAACAAGTAGCAGTTTAATAAAGAGTTAATAAAATGTTCCCAACAGACTACTTGCTAGCAAGGTAACAGATAAAAAATCTAGTGGGAAATTATTTTATGGTCATGTCCACGGTAAATGAGAAACTGCATTCTAAAAATCTTGGTAATTACCATTTGCTAAACACCCTACAATGTGTGGGACATCCACCACAATGCAGAATTATCTGGCCCCCAGTGACAAGTGTCCAGCTTGGGAAACACTGCTTTACCTCCTTGCAATGGGCATGTCATTGTTTTATAGTTTGGCGAATCTGATGAGTGCGAAAGAGTATCTCATTGCTTAAATTGTTCATTTCATTGAAGTTTAAAGTGTTTTTCAAATGTTTATATTAGCAATTCATATTTTCTTATGTATTTTCTGCTCATATCTTTTGATGACTTTTCTATTGATTATTTTGTTTTTGATTGTGTGTGTGTGTGTGTGTGAGAGAGAGAGTTCTTTATATATTTTAAATTCTCAATCTTTTTGATACATGCATTAAATGTATCTTTTCCCAGTCTTGGGCTTGTCTTTTAATTTATGCTTTTGTTTTCTATTTTTTTGAAAATGTATTTTAAATTTTATTGTGACAAATCAACTCATCCATGTAGCTGGTGATTTCTTGTATGTCATATTTACAATTTATAAAGCTGTTTTCTTTCTAGAATTTCTTAAGTAGTGACTGTTATTACTTCATTTTCACATGGCTATGAAGAACTACGTGAGATTTGGTAATTTATAAAGAAAAGAGGTTTAATTGAATCACAGTTCTGCATGGCTTGGGAGGCCTCAGGAAATTTGTAATCATGTAATCATTTCACATGAAAGTGAAAGGGAAGCAAAGTACATCTTACATGGTGGCAGGAGGGGAGGCAGGTAGTGGCACACATTAAAACCATCAGCTCTTATGAGAACTCACTCACTGTCACAAGAACAGCAGGAAGAAATACAACCCCATGATCCAATTATCTCCCACCAGGTCCCTCTTCCAACACGTGGAGATTATAGTTAGAGATGAGATTTGAGTGGAGACGCAGAGGCAAACCATATCAGTGCTTCTCATATTTTAGTTTTTCATCAACCTGAAATTTATTTTTTTTGTAGGTAATAAAGTAGAAATCGGATTTTTAAGATATGAATAATAAAATGTCTTGAGAACAAATTTTTGGTTATTTTCTTCCTTTTTGAAATTTTCATTTCCATTTGTTCCCTTGACAGCCCTTTTTCTCATTATTATTTTAAAAATATTTCTCTGTTGTGTCTGTTTCCATCTCTTTGAAAGAGTGTTTCTTTTGCTCTTCCTTTAAATTTTTGCAATTTCTGTGGTTTACTCTTACTCCTTCTTTCTCTCCTTATGTGCTCATTCTGGATAATGATTTACATCTCTAATCCAGCTCTGTGTTTTGAAAGCCATTCCTACTTGTGCCCCCTAGATATTTCTACCTCAGTGGCCACAGATACCGTACAAACCACATTTATAAAACTAAATTCATTATTTTTTCCCTCTGCTCCTCTTCCTATTTTCCCATTTTTATGTCTGTTCCATTGATCATCCAGTCATTCAACACTGGGTTCATACTGGAACCATAGAAGATCCTCAATCCAAACTCATAGAACATTTATCCTATCATATCATTGACTGGCTATCAAGGAGTTAGATCCCAGTCTTAGAATTGTGCATGCCCTTTCTCCTAGATTATTTAGGTTGCTCTTTGTCTTTTGTGTTTTGGTCAAAAGCCTCAAAATGAACAGCTCCAATCATTTGCCACTTAAGCAAGAGATTCTTTCTATCACCGACAAAAGGATTTATTTCTAAGTGGTACCGTATGAGTCAGCTGAAGGAAAGGTTCCAGTACATCAACAGTCAGGGCCCCATCCAGCACTGCCTATTCTCTGAATTCTGTGTAGTTGCTTTGCATGCAGCATTTAACATCTGCAGGTCATCCAAGGTTGGGGCTCACTAGCAGAGGTGACCTACAGATCTTTTCCCTCACCCTATTGACTCCAATCAATTTCTTTGTGTGGCTCAATTTTATATACTGTATTCAACTGTGGCTTAGACTAAAAATGGCACCATGCTAGTTTCAACATTTGAAACATTTGCTCCGTTAACCACTCATAAATGGAGCATGAGTGGTGAAAAATGAGAATGTAGTGCTTACATTGTCCTGAAGGTCGAATGAGATGATTATGAAGCACTTCATTCACTGAGAGGCACATGGTGAGTACTTAACAAATTGTTGCAAATATTATCATCATTATTGCACCTAAAAACTGTTACTGCTTTTGATTGTGTATCTTACCACCAAACTAATACACCTTTCTAAGATAAACTCTGTGGCTGATTCAGTCCTGTATCCTGGAAGGCCTAGCTTAGAGCCTGACCAATGGAAGGTATTCAATAGTTGGGGATTTAAATGAATTATAAGTGTCAGTGCCTTATTGAAAATGAGTTTATAAGACACTTTCCTGGGAGCAGTTTTTAGTAGAAGGAGAGGAGATGGATGAGGAGACTGGGTACATGAGAATGAAGGGGACACCACCATTGGGAGAAAAATAGCCAAATGTCTACCATATTGTGTGCATGAACTCTGAGATATTAGATCTTAAGATGTTTTTGATTTATTCTGTACACAGTATTGGTAGAGCTTGCTAGCAATTTGGAAAAATAGACTATATTCCTATCAAACATCATATAGTAAAATGAATTCCAGATAGATTAAATGTGTAAATGAAAAAAATACAACCATCAAATTTTAAAGGAAAATAGGGAGGGATGAATGTGTGACCTTCAAGCAACAATTTTTTTTTTTTTTTTTTTTTTTTTGAGACGGAGTCTCACTCTGTTGCCCAGGCTGGAGTGCAGTGGCTCAATCTCGGCTCACTGCAAGCTCCGCCTCCCGGGTTCACGCCATTCTCCTGCCTCACCCTCTGGAGTAGCTGGGACTACAGGTGCCCGCCACCACACCCGGCTAATTTTTTGTATTTTTAGTAAAGACGGGGTTTCACCGTGTTAGCCAGGATGGTCTTGATCTCTTGGCCTGGTGATCCGGCCGCCTCAGCCTCCCAAAGTGCTGGGATTATAGGCGTGAGCCACCGCGCCTGGCCTGTAGCAACATTTTCTAAGCATGCCACCCAAAAAAGGGAATTGATGAAAGACACGCTCTTAGAAAAATAAGAAAAAACCTGCCCCATTTAAAAATATTAATGAATGAAGAGAAAAACAACTTGTAATGCTATTTGCAAAGTATATGACTAGGTGTTAATATTCTTTTTTTCTTTTCTCTTTACTAGGTGTTAATACTCTTAACATGTGAGATATTTCAGTAAGTTAGGATGAAAAATATCGAGAAACCAATCAAAAAATGGATCAAGGGCATGAATATCCATTTCAAAAAAGGACAAATCACTGATACAAATATGAAAAAAGTTACAATCAATAATTTAAAAATTGCCAATTAAAATATAATTTTTGCTTTTTAAGTTGACAAACATTAAAAGATCACCAGCGATTTTCCATTTCCAGGGTGCACACTTTGTTATAAGGTGAGTAGGCTCTGGAGACCTCATGTACAGCATGGTGGCTATAGTTAATGGTAATGTATTGTCTGCTTGAAATTTGTTAAAATAGTATATCTTAAGTATTCTTACCACAATAAAAATAATGTAACTATATGAGGTGATAGATATGTTAATTAGTTTGATTGTGGTAATCATTTCACAGTGCATACATATGTCAAACCATCATGCTGTACACTCATATACATACAACTTTTATTTGGCAATTATGTTTCCATACATCTGGGGAAAAGATCACCAGTGCTGATACAATTTTGGAAGCAACACCTCTATGTACCACAGGTTATACATGGGTACCATCTTTCTGGAAAGCAATTTGACAATAACCATTCATCAAAAACCAAAAATGTGTACTTACCCTTTGTCCCAGGAATTTCAATTCAAGGAATTTATAATTTGTACCCCAAATTTTAACTGTGAGAACCTTAATCAAAGTGTGGTTTGTAAGTGGAATTACAATTCTATTTCCCAAATGACTGGTGGTCATGATGCCATTTGTATTTTAGTTACCTTGAGTCTTACTAAGGTCACTGTGAATCATTACAAGGTATTTTCGTCTTATACATCAGCACCAAGAGCTTGGATAATTTGAGTCTTCCCCTGAGATACATCTAAGTTTATTGAAAGTAAACATGTTTCTGAGCCTACAAGTCTCAGACTGTAGATGCTAAAATATGGCAAATTTTCTCATTTAATAGATTCCACTTAGACCTCTTAGGAGACAGCCAGATTCCCCCAGATGACAGATTCCTCTACTTCTCCATCTTGGCAGCAAGGATAAAATGTTTCTTGATTGTATCTTCTACAGTATATATCAATTTTCTATTGCTATTAGAACATGTCACCATAAACTTAGCAGCTGAGACCAACACCCACGTGTTCGTCTCTATAGATCAAGAGTCTCTCATCTCTGTAGATCACCCCTGTAGATCAAGAGTCTAGGGAAGCTCAGCTGGGCTTCTTCCTTAATATCCCAAAAGGCAGAAATCAAAGTGTCATCCGTGCTGGGCTCTTATCTGGAGGCTGTGAGGAAGAATACATTTCCAAAGGCATTCAGGCCATTGGCAGAATGCATTTCCTTACAGCTGCGTGATTGAGGTCCCTTTCTTTTTTGACTGTCAGCCAAGGTCACTCTCAGCTCCTCAAGACTGGTCCTTGCAGTTCCCCCATTCATCTTCAAAGCCAGCAACAGCACAACAAATCCTTTCCCTATGTGGAATCTTTTTACTTTCTGCTACCAGTCAGATAAATATTCCAATTTTAAAAGACTTGATTAGATTGGGCCTGCTAGAGTAATTTCTCCTTCAACTAACTCAGAGTCAACTGGTTGGTAACCTCTAACTACATTTGCAAAACCTCTTCACATAATCATTTTCATAGTCCTGGAAATTAGGGTAGAAAATCTTCGGCAGGGGGTTGCATTTTGGAATTCTGCTTACTGCAACATAAATTGCATTACTCTATGACTCTGACTGTTGATACAAAATAATGATAAAAGTATGGAATATAGAAATTACTCATGCTGTGCAGAGGTTATGAGTACCCATTGCTACAATTTGGAATCATGGGGGTAGACAGGTATCAAAAGTGTGAGGTTGACTAGGTGAGAACTGGGGAGAGTTAACACTGGAAGATTATTGCTTTGAAGGAAAATGGTTAAGTTTTGTCAAATCTTTTGTGTTTCCAAGACTATATATATATATATATAATTTATATTTATATATATACACACATATCTTTTATTTACATATAAGATACATATAAAATCTTCATTTGTAAGAGTTTGTAACTAGTCTATACTTTTAAACGCATTGCAAACAAATTTTACAACATATATATATTTAATTATACTTTAAGTTCTGGGGTACATGTGCAGAATGTGCAGTTTTGTTACATAGGTATACATGTGCCATGGTGGTTTGCTGCACTCATCAACCCATCATCTACATTAGGTATTTCTCCTAATATTATGCCTCCCTTAGTCTCCCACCCCATGACAGGCCCCAGTGTGTGATGTTCCCCTCCCTATGTCCATGTGTTCTCATTGTTCAACTTCCACTTATAAGTAAGAATATGCAGTGTTTGGTTTTCTGTTCTTGTGATAGTTTACTGAGAATGATGGTTTCCAGCTTCATCCATGTCCCTGCAAAGGACATGGACTCATCCTTTTTTATGGCTGCATAGTATTCCATGGGGTATATGAGCCACAGTTTATTTATCCAATCTATTATTGATGGACATTTGGGTTGGTTCCAAGTCTTTGCTAGTGTGAACAGTGCTGCAATAAACATATGTGTGCCATGTGTCTTTATAGTAGAATGATTTATAATTCTTTGGGTATATGCCCAGTAATGAGATTGCTTGGTCAAATGGTATTTCTAGTTCTAGATCCTTGAGGAATCACTACACTGTCTTCCACAATGGTTGAAGTAATTTACACGCCCACCAACAGTGTAAAAGCATTCTTATTTCTCCACATGCTCTCCAGCATCTGTTGTGTCCTGACTTTTTAATGATCGCCATTCTAACTGGCATGAAATGGTATCTCATTGTGGTTTTGATTTGCATTTCTCTAATGAACAGTGATGATGAGCATTTTTTCATGTGTCTGTTGGCTGCATAAATGTCTTCTTTTGAGAAGTGTCTAGTCATATCCTTTGCCCACTTTTTAACAGATTTTTATTTTTAGTAGAGATGGGGTTTCACCACATTAGTCAGGATGGTCTCGATCTCCTGACCTCGTGATCCACCCACCTCAGCCTCTCAAAGTGCTGGGATTACAGGTGTGAGCCACTATACCTGGCTGATTGTTTGTTTTTTTCTTGTAAATTTGTTTAAATTCTTTGTAGATTCTGGATATTAGCCTTCTGTCACGTGGCTAGATTGCAAAAATTTTCCCCCATTCTGTAGGTGGCCTGGTCACTCTGATGATAGTTTATTTTGCTGTGCAGAAGCTTTTTAGTTTAATTAGATCCCACTTGTCAATTTCGGCTTTTGTTGCCATTGCTTTTGATGTTTTAGACATGAAGTCTTTGCCCATGCCTATATCCTGAATAGTATTGCCCAGGTTTTCTTCTAGGATTTTTTTTTGGTCCTAGGTCTTATGTTTAAGTCTTTGATCCATCTTGAGTTGATTTTTGTTTAAGGTGTAAGGAAGGGGTCCAGTTTCAGTTTTTGGCATATGGCTAGCCAGTTTTCCCAACACCATTTATTAAATAGGTAATCTTTTCCCCAGTGCTTGTTCGCGTCCAGTTTGTCAAAGGTCAGATGGTTTTAGATGTGTGGTGTTATTTCTGAGGCCTTTGTTCTCTTCCAATGGTCTATATCTCTGTTTTGGTACCAGTACCATGCTGTTTTGATTACTATAGCCTTGTAGTATAGTTTGAAGTCAGGTAGCATGATGCCTGCAGTTTTGTTCTTCTTGCCCAGGGTTGTCTTGGCTATACAGACTCTTTTGTGGTTGCATATGAAGTTTAAAGTTGTTTTTTTCCAATTCTGTGAAGAAAGTCAGTGGTAGCTTGATGGGGATAGCATTGAATCTATAAATTACTTTGGGCAGTATGGCCATTTTTGTGTATTGATTCTTCCTTTCCATGAGCATGGAATGTTTTTTCATTTGTTTGTGTCCTCTCTTATTTCCTTGAGCAGTGGTTTGTAGTTCTTCTTAAAGACATTCTTCATAACCCTTATAAGTTATATTCCTAGGTATTTTATTCTCTTTGTAGCAATTGGGAATGGGAGTTCACTCATGATTTGGCTCTCTGTTTGTCTGTTATTGGTGTATAGGAATGCTTCTGATTTTTTGTATTGATTTGGTATCCTGAGACTTTGCTGAAGTTGCTTATCAGCTTAAGGAGATTTTGGGGTTTTTAAGGAGTTTTTAAGGGTTTTTAAAGAGACGATGGGGTTTTCTAAATATACAATCATGTGATCTGCAAACAGAGACAAGTTGACTTCCTCTCTTCCTATTTGAATACCCTTTATTTCTTTCTCTTGCCTGATTTCCCTGGGTGGAACTACCAATACTATGTTGAATCTGAGTGGTGAGGGAGGGTATCCTTGTCTTGTGCCAGTCTTCAAAGGGAATGGTTCCAGTTTTTGCCCTTCAGTATGATATTGGCTGTGGGTTTGCCATAAATAGCTCTTATTATTTTGAGATATGTCCCATCGATACCTAGTTTATTGAGAGTTTTTGGCATGAATGGGTGTTGAATTTTGTCAAAGGGCTTTTCTGTATCTATTGAGATAATCATGTGGTTTTTGTCACGTGGTTCTGTTTACATGATGGATTACATTTATTGATTTGCATATGTGGAGCCAGCCTTGCATCCCAGGGATGAAGCCAACTTGATTGTGGTGGATAAGCTTTTTGATATGCTGCTGGATTCGGTTTGCCAGTATTTCATCCAGTATTTTCGCATTGATGTTCATCAGGGATGTTAGCCCGAAATTTTCTTTTTTTGTTGTGTCTCTGCCAGGTTTTGGTATCAAGATGATGCTGGCCTCATAAATTGGTTAGGGAGGATTCCCTCTTTTTCTAATGTTTGGAATAGTTTCAAAAGGAATGGTACCAGCTCCTCTTTGTAGCTCTGGTAGAATTCGGCTGTGAATCTGTCTGGTCCTGGACTTTTTTTGGTTGGTAGGCTATTAATTACTGCCTCAATTTCAGAATTTGTTATTGGTTTATTCAGGGATTTGACTTCTTCCTGATTAGACTTGAGGGGTATATGTGTCCAGGAATTTATCCATTTCTTCTAGATTTTCTAGTTTATTTGCATAGAAGTGTTTATAGTATTCTCTGATGGTAGTTTGTATTTCTGTGGAATCAGTAGTGATATCCCCTGTATCATTTTTTATTGCATCTATTTGATTCTTCTCTCTTTTCTTCTTCATTAGTCTGGCTAGTGGTCTATCTATTTTGTTGATCTTTTCAGAAAACCAGCTCTTGGATTCATTGATTTTTTGAAAGGTTTTTTGTGTCTCTGTCTCCTTCAGTTCTGCTCTGATCTTAGTTATTTCTTATCTTCTGCTAGATTTTGAATTTGTTTGCTGTTGCTTCTCTAGTTCTTTTAATTTTGATGTTAGGGTGTCAATTTTAGATCTTTCCTGTTTTCTCTTGTGGGCGTTCAGTGCTATAAATTTCCCTCCATACACTACTTTAAATGTGTCCCAGAGATTCTGGTATGTGTCCCAGAGATTCTGGTCTTTGTTCTCATTGGTTTCAAAGAATGTCTTTTTTTCTGCCTTCATTTTTTTATGTATCCAGTAGTCATTCAGGACCAGGTTGTACAGTTTCCATTTAGTTGTGTGGTTTTGAGTGAGTTTCTTAATCCTGAGCTCAAATTTGATTGCACTGTGGTCTGAGAGACTGTTGGTTATAATTTCTGTTCTTTTGCATTTGCTGAGGAGTGTTTTACTTCCAATTATGTGGTCAATTCTGGAATAAGTGTGATGCGGTGCTGAGAGGAGTGTATATTCTGTTGATCTGGGGTGGAGAGTTCTGTAGATGTCTATTAAGTCTTCTTGGTCCAGAGCTTAGCTCAAGTCCTGAATATCCTTTTTAACCTTCTGTCTCGTTGATCTGTCTAATATTGACAGTGTTAAAGTCTCCCTCTATTATTGTGTAGGAGTCTAGGTCTCTTTGTAGGTCTCGAAGAACTTGCTTTATGAATCTGGGTGCTCCCATATTGGGTGCATATATAATTAGGGTACTTATCTCTTCTTGCTGCATTGATCCCTTTATCATTATGTAATGCCCTTCTTTGTCTCTTTTGATCTTTGTTGGTTTAAAGTCTTTTTTATCAGAGACTAGAATTGCAATCCCTGTTTTTTTGCTTTCAATTTGCTTGGTAGCTCTTCCTCCATCTCTTTATTTTGAGCATATGTGTGTCTCTGCACACGAGATGGGTCTCCTGAATACAACACACTGATGGGTCTTGACTCTTTATCCAATTTGCCAGTCTGTGTCTTTTAATTGGGGCATTTATTCCATTTACATTTAAGGTTAAAATTGTTATGTGTGAATTTGATCCTGTCATTATGATGCTAGCTGGTAATTTGGCCCATTACTTGATGCAGTTTCTTCTTAGTGTCAATGTTCTTTACAATTTGGTATGTTTTTGCAGTGACTGGTACTGGTTGTTCCTTTCCATATTTAGTGCTTCCTTCAGGAGTTCTTGTAAGGCAGGCCTGGTGGTGACAAAATCTCGCAACATTTGCTTTGTCTGTAAAGGATTTTGCTTGTCCTTTGCTTATGAAGCTTAGTTTGGCTGGTATGAAATTCTGGGTTGAAAATTCTTTTCTTTAATAGTGTTGAATATAGGCCCCCACTCTCTTCTGGCTTGTAGGGTTTCTGCAGAGAGATCTGCTGTTAGTCTGATGGGCTTCCTTTGTGGGTAACCCAACCTTTCTCTCTGGCTGCCGTTAACATTTTTTCCTTCATTTCAACCTTGGTGAATCTGATAATTATGTGTCTTGGGGTTGCTGTTCCCGAGGAGTATGTTTGTGGTGTTCTCTGTATTTCCTGAATTTGAATGTTGGCCTGTCTTGCTAGGTTGGGGAAGTTCTCCTGGATAACATCCTGAAGAGTGTTTTCTAACGTGGTTGCATTCTCCCCGTCACTTTCAGGTACACCAATCAAATGTAGATTCGCTTTTTTCACATAGTCCCATATTTCTTGGAGGCTTTGTTCTTTTCTTTTCACTCTTTTTTCTCTAATCATGTCTTCTTTCTTTATTTCATTAATTTGATCTTCAATCACTGATATCCTTTCTTCCACTTGATTGATTCAGCTACTGAAACTTCTATATGCTTCACAAAGTTCTCGTGCTATGTTTTTCAGCTCCATCAGGTCATTTATGTTCTTCTCTACACTGGTTAGCAATTCCTGTAACCATTTTTCAAGGTTCTTAGCTTCCTGGCATTGGGTTAGAACATGCTTCTTTAGCTCAGAGGAATTTGTTATTACTCACCATCTGAAGCCTACTTCTGTCAATTCGTCAAACTCATTCTCTGTCCAGTTTTGTTCCCTTGTTGGTGAGGAATTGTGATCCTTTGGAGGAGAAGAGGCATTCTGGTTTTGGAATTTTCAGGCTTTTTGCGCTAGTTTCTTTCCATCTTTGTGGATTTATCTACCTTTGATCTTTGATGTTGGTGACCTTCGAATGGGTTCTTTGAGTGGACGTGCTATTCTTTTCTGTTCTGTTAGTTTTCCTTCTGACAGTCTGGTCCCTCTGCTGTCTGTCTGCTGGAGTTTGCTGGAGGTCTACTCCCAACGCTTTTTGCCTGGGTATTACCAGTGGAGGCTTCAAAACAGCAAAGATTGTTGCCTAATCTTTCCTCTGGAAGCTTCTTCCAAGAGGGGCACCTTTCAGATGCCAGCCAGAGCTCTCCTGTATGAGGTGTCTGTCGGCCCCTACTGGGGGGTGTTTCCCAGTCAGGATACACGGGGGTTAGGGACCCACTTGAGGAGGCAGTCTGACCCTTAGCAGAGCTTGAATGCTGTGCTGGGAGATCCGCTGCTCTCTTCACAGCTGTCAGGCAGGGATGCCCCTTTCCCCAGGTGATCTGTCCCAGGGATATAGGGGTTTTATCTTTAAGTCCCTGACTGGGGCTACATCCTTTTGTTCAGAGATGCCCTGCCCAGAGAAGAGAAATCTGGCAGTCTGGCCACAGTAGCCTTGCTGAGCTGTAGTGGGCTCTGCCCAGGTCTAACTTCCCAGTTGCTTTGTTTACACTGTGAGTGTAAAACCACCTACTCAAGCCTCAGCAATGGCAGATGCCCCTTCCCACACCAAGCTCGAGTGTCCCTCTGGTGAATCTCAGACTGTTGCTGTGCTGGCAGTGATAATTTCAAGCCAGTGGATCTTAGTTTGCTGGGCTCCGTAGGGGTGGGACCTGCCGAGCCAGCTACTTGGCTCCCTGGCTTCATCTCTTTCTCACTATATATAGGGGTGTGTGTGTGTGTGTGTGTATATATATTTTTTTTGGCCAGAGTTTCACTCTTGTTGCCCAGGCTGAAGTGCAATGGCGCAATCTCAGCTCACCACAACCTCTGCCTCCTGGGTTCAAGCAATTCTTCTGCCTCAGCCTCCCAAGTAGCTGAGATTACAGGTGTGTGCCACCACGCCCAGCTAATTTTTTGTATTTTTAGTAGAGATGGGGTTTCTCCATGTTGGCTAGGCTGGTCTCGAACTCCCAACATCAGGTGATCTGCCTGCCTTGGTCTCCGCAAGTGCTGAGATTACAGCAATGAGCCACTGTGCCCGGCTATATATATATTTAATTATTATTATGTTTTGGGACAGAGTCTTGCTCTGTCACTCAGGCTAGAGTGCAGTGGCCCTATCTCTGCTCACTGCAACCTCCACCTCCTGGGTTCCAGCGCTTCTCCTGCCTCAGCCTCCCGAGTAGCTGGGACTACAGGCATACACCCCCACAGCCGGCTAATTTTTGTATTTTTAGTAGAGATGGGGTTTCAACATGTTGGCCAGGCTGGTCTCAAACTCCTGACCTCAGGTGACCCACCTGCCTTGGTCTTTTAAAGTGTTAACAACATATTTAACAGGCCAGTTCCAAATTATATACCACCAGTTTTCAAGCTCTGCTTTGATCTCTTCTCTACTCCTAGCTATTATATTTCTGAGAAAACCTAAATACAGAGAGGTTAGAGGATATACTTAAAGTCACATAGCAAATTAGTGACAAAGCTGGAATAGAAGGTAAGTATATTGGCACTCAGAATAGATTCATTTCCTTTGTTATACTAGTTTCCTATTGCTGCTCACAGAGCTTTAAAAAATACAACTTTATCTCTTACATTTCTGGAGGTCCGAAGTCCAAAATGGGTCTTAAGAGGCTAATATCAAGGTTCTGGTTGGGCTGGATGCTCCTAAGGGGCTATAGAGAATCCATTCCTTGCTTCTTCCAGCTTCCAGAGGCTGCCAGCATTCTTCAGCTCATAGGCATTTCATTCCAATCACTGCTTCTGTTATCATGTCACCTTTTACTGTCTTTATCCTCCTGCCTCCTTCTTATTAGGACCATGGTGATTATATTGGGTTCATCTAAATAACGCAAGATAATCTTGCTAACTCATGATTCTTAATAATGCCTGCAAAGTTCTTTTTGCCCTATAAGGTAGCATATTCACAGGTTCCAGGGATTAGGATGTAGATGGGGGTGGGCGTGTGTGGGAAATTATTCGCCCCACCACACTACGCTAAATATCGTTGACTAAAATTTAGATTTTTCATATTCCTCTGCTGTGGATAACACTAATACCCGATCAATGAAGAAAAGCACACTAGACAGCAACTTGCTCCGGCAGTTTGCCTAGCATTTGGGTAGACCCACCACCACAGCACATCCCATTTATTTTCTGTAACTTAAACAGAAGTCAGACTTTCAAAACATTGGTTCTGAATTTTAAAAAAATCTATTAAGTAGCCATAAATATTCATTTTTTTGCCTTCTTCCTTCCCATCCCTCAGCTTTATGGTGTGTTGAATATTATTTTATACTCAAAACTATTTTCCTTTTTCTTTTTGGTAAGTACTAAATTTGAGGGTTGAAACAAGGGAAAACACCTCATCAAGAAGTAATGGGTTTACCTTGTAGTCGGGGTAAAAAAATTCTCTCAGAATCAGACTTGCAGTCGTCTCCATCCTTCTTAATCGATTTTACACTTCTACTTTACTTGCAGACACAAAAATACTTGATCACAAAACAGAAATGAGAAATCACAATGAGAATCATGCCTTCAAGTTTTTGAGTGAATCAGCGTAAAGTTGTTCCACGGATGTTTTAGCCATTTTTAAGAGGCAATGAAATTCAGTGGAAAAAGCTCAGTCAAATCACTGTTGTATTCTGCCTGTGGTTCCCACCTGCAAGTTGGGGAAAGCCCCGTTTACCCTTATCTTACCATGTAATTTAAAAATCTGAAATGTATAGGCTAATGTGCACTTATAAATTTCGATGATATTCATGTTTTTCTTTTGCATGTGCTGAAGGTTAGGAGTTCAACTTTATGCACCCATAAAATTGAAGTTTTGTGGTCATGTTCTCTTCACTGTCAGCGTTTGGTTAATCTCTTATTCACTGAATATCTGACAAGTATCTATTCCTTCAATAAATACTCATCGAAATGGTCTGCTTTGTGCTCCAAAAGGTTAAATTAGAAATTTATATGCAACTTAGTTATAAAATTTAGAAAAGTGCATAAAACTGGACATGGAGCAAACTGTCAGCATAAATGCTGAAAGACAAATTTGGAAAAAGTAGTGTAAATGATTGACAGAAAGGAGACAGGAGGATGGGAAAGCTATAGGGAGTCTAAGACTTTCATCGAGTTGTTTTGTATTGTTTCCACTGTATTTGCTACAATAAGGGAAAACCAGTGCAGGTAACCATTTCAAATAATTTATATTTATATTCAAATTAATAAAAATATTCAATGTAAAATTAATTCAGCCTAAATCGAACTTTCCTATTAATACACATATGCGTAATATATATATTATTTTGGGGTAGGAGTAAAAGGCCTCAGTGCTTAAAGCTCCGGATGGATGAGTGTGATGGTTAATGAATAGTCCTGTAGATGTGGAAGGGCTCTCATTCTCTCTCTAGTGGCTGGCTACACTGACACTCTGGGTATGACCAAGGATGTGAGAGAGATAGTTGCTTTGACATCCAGAGCTTCTGGCCAGAGGTGAAACATTCATGTGTTAAGACAGCATAGGAGTACATGCTTAGGATTTCTATACTTTATCATAGGGAATTCCATTTCTGTGACTGGTTGTCCCAGGGTTGTTGCTATTCATGCCTTTCCTAGAAGAGGCTCTGTGCAAGGTAGCTAAACTCATGTGTTGATCCAGATGAGATTAGTGAACCTATTGACTTTGATATTTCCCACCTATCTGGCCAGCTAATTTTACCGATATGCAAATTAGTCAATGCTCATGTGTTGGTGCAGAGAGGATGTGTGGACAGAAATGGACCTTATGAGTCATAATTCACATAGCCATACACTGTATGGAGGGCACTCTAGGCAGCTGGAAAGGTGAAATCAAATACCTAGAACTGAGATGGATGAGTTCTGTAGACCTGCCTGAAGGAGCAACTATCTTATTGGAATAGAGCAAGAAAAGAAGTTGGTGATGGAATATCTGGATGAATCACTTTGATGTGATCCATTTACTCTGTTGCACCTACACCTTTTGTTCTAATAGCCAGTGAGGGCAATTAATACCCAGAAGAGTGGGATGCAGAGGGTTAGGTGGGACAGAAGAACCTCAAAGTAGCACACAGTAGGACCACATCTTTGAACTCTCTTATTTCATCATTACAACTCATCTGAAGTTTTTGTTCTGCTCATTTTTGAGTACATTTCAATTTGATTCTACCATCAGGATAATGTTTCAAATTACTTAGCATCCATAATCATTGGCATCTCAGGAGTATATATTTTTAAAGCTTTAAGGCAAATAGCTTAGCAAGTAAACATGCAGGCTATGATCAGTTGGACTTCCAGTTAAAACCTCAGCATTCCCACTTATTAGTTTTGTGGCATAGAATAAATTATTTAATCTCTCTAAGCCTCAGTTTCCTCATTGGTAAAATGAGGACGATTATGATAGTACCTACCTCATAGGAGTATTGGGAGGATTAAAGGAGAAGAGGCACTTAGAGGACTAAAAATCTATGTTTTGCATGTGGTCAATGCTCAATAACTGTTAATTATTTGTTATTATTATTATCCTAAGGTTTACCATACCCTCTGACTTTGTATTGTAGTTAAAGAATAAAGGCAACTAAAATGTATTATAACTGAAATATCAACCCCACAATAACAAGGCAAAACCCCCACCTTTTCCAAATCACCTACAGAGATAATAATGCCACACACACTCTCATTGGTGCCACAGGACATTGTGTCAGCTAGTGGGGAAAATGTGGCTTCAGGTCTCTCTCGTTCCTGCTGAGAGATGGACTAAGGAACTCCTCAGGATCTGTAGGGAATTTCTCTATGGAAAAGCATAAATCTCCTATAGCAGAACATCAAGAGCTGGGGTGAAAAGAAAGCTTCAGCTTTTAAGTAAAGCTCAGAGGTTCTTAACAAGCCTGGGTAGAGTGTGTGCCATTAGCCTGAGATTTCAAAATGACCACTGTGGGGTCTTGGATTCCACCCAAATGTGACTAGCTTTTTCAAAGACTGCCCCACACCATGAGGATGAAATGACCACTCACCCACCTTTCCACTTCGGACCCTTCTTATACTTCACATGAGGCCCAAGCCTGGATTAACCCACTTATCTTCAATATAACACTCAAAATAACTGTGAAGCCTGTATAAGGAAATTATAACAATGATCATTTTGAACTGTAGTTGCATATTTACTTGTCAGCACTGCACGGGGACCAAGTTTTCTGAGGACAGTGATTAGCATCTTCTCTATTTCTGGGTCTCCAGGATATAACACAATGCTCAGCATGTAGTCATTACTGAAAACATATTCATTAAATGTATAAATGAATGAAAGAATGCATTTTAAGTCAGCCAGTCTCTAGAGTGGCCCCTGGCATAGATAAGGATAATGGTAAGTAACTTTAGTGCCCCCAATTTAAGCAGAGAGTGGAATATTTTCGAACAAAAGGTTTTCATTCTTCTTGGATATTTGGATATATGTCTGACTACCATTGGCAGTGAAGGATAGATTTCAGGGGTCATGAAAGCTTTCTCTAATATGTTTCAGGAACATCCAGAAATCTTAGCCTTGTGGGTGCCTGGAGCATGTACTGAGGCTACCTATTGGGTAATTGATCCCCATGACATCCAGACTTTCCTTGCCTGAGGCAACAGCTTGAGAAGGCCAGAGCAAGACAGGGAAAGGAAATTGACGTTCTCAGGAGTGATGTGGATTTTGAGAAGAGGAGAAGATTCTTTAAGGAGGTCACCTTATGAAGAAGGAATATAAAAAAAATATAAATGGGAGAGAAGGAAATAAGATGAATTAGTGTTTTGGTGCAAAGATTTATTTAATGTGTAGAAAATAGAACCATAGAAGGCTGGAGCTGTCTGAAAGCCTTGAGAAGATTTTATTCTGAACTGTTGATTCTACAAAGCAGGGGACCATGGCCAGGGCGTTGAAGCGGCTTGTCCAGAGTGACACAGGGAATTAGTGGTGGAGCCAGGATGGTAAAGTAGGGTGCCTGGTTTCTAGCCCCTTCTCTTTCCACTGTCTGAGCTGGCTGCCTAGCCCTGGTGCAGAAGGAGAAACCACTGCTGGGGTTACTTGGAAGAGCATTTGTCATCTGGCTGCCACACTCCTGGGAGAGCCAGACCACTTGAAGGTGGAAAAAGCGGATGGAAATGCAAAATACTAAGATGGAACTGCAGAGTTTATATGGAAAACATGAACCATCTATGGTTCGAAATATTAAAAATAGGCTAAATTCAATTGAAATTCTATTGGACCCTGACTTTAAGGCTATAAACAAGACGTCTGGAAAAATTTATACAGCTATCTCCCTTTTTGCTGCATTAAGCAAATTGAAAGGACTGTCCCTATCCTCTAGCAACTTATTTAGAGGTTGAAAACATTAACCTTAATAAAGAAAAGGGTGTAAAGCACAGAACAAAGATGACTCTTATTGTCTCTCGTCTTTCCCCCGTGACATAGAACAAACGGCCCTGGGCTAGAAATGAAAGAATTGTATTCTAGTCCTGTTTAAGCCGTGACTTTGTCCAGTTCACCAACGTCACTCTGGAGTTCAGCTTCTTTATCTGTAAAGTGAAGGGATTAGGCTAAATGTCACTAACAGTCTCGTTCAAATTTAACATTCTAAGATATACTTTCTTAGTCTGCCTGAGCTGCTGTAACAAAATATAGATCCTTGACTTACTATGGCCTGTCCTGGGATTTTTTGACTTAACAATAGTACCGAGGTAATATATATTCAGTAGAAACTGTACTTTGAGTTCTGTTTCTTACTTTCAGTACAGTATTCAATGAATTACATGAGACAGTCAACACTTCATTATAAAATAGGCTTTGCGTAAGATGAGTTTGCCCAGTTGCGCTAGCCTAAGCTATGATGTTTGGTAGGCTAGGTGTATTAAATACGTTTCAACTTGCGATATTTTCAGCTTATGATGGTTTTATTGTGATGTGACCTGTCTAGATAAGCCTATTGTAAGCTGAGAAACATCTGTGTTATAGACTGTGTGGCCTAAACAACAGAAATTTATTTCCCACAGTTCTGGAGGCTTGGAAGTCCAAGATTAAGGTGCCAGTTTTGGTTTCTGGCAAAGGTCCTCTTCCTGGTTTGTAAATGAGTTCCTCTTTTTGTTTTTTTCTAACTTTAATTTTAGGTTCAGGTTTACATGTGCAGGTTTGTTAAATAGGTAAATTGCATGTCTCAGGGGTTTTGGGGTACAGATTATTTCATGATTCAGGTAATCAGCATAGTACCAGATAGGTAGTTTTTCAATGCTCACCCTCTTCCCACCCTCCACTCGCAAGTAGGCCCTCCTGCCTGTTATTCCCTTCTTTGTGGACACAATGTTTAGTTCCCATTTATAAGTGAGAACATAGAGTATTTGGCTTTCTGTTCCTGTGTTAGTTTGCTTAGGATAATAGCCTTCAGCTCCATCCATGTTGCTGCAAAGGACATGATTCTGGATGTATAGTATTCCATGGTGTAGATGTACATTTTCTTTATCATGTCTGTATCCTTACATAGTGGAGAGAGATCCACTATGTATCTCTCTGTTGTATCTTCATAAGGGCTCTGATCCCATCAGGAAAGCTCTCCCTTCATGACCTAATTACCTCCTAAAGTTCCCACCTCCAAATACCATCACATCGATGATTGGGGCTTCAACATAGGAATTTGTGGGAGGGGAGGCACAGATATTTAGTCCATAGCACTTTTTGCGTGTTTGGTTTTTGTTGAAATTGAGCACACGTGTTCATTTCTTCACTCCCAATTTGTGTCTATGACAGTGTAAGGAGTTGTGTGTACTATAGTGAAAAAGAAAGACCTCTGTGACTCCATGGAGCTTACATTCTAGTCAGAGAGACAAGCAGTAAACAGGAAACAGTAAGTAGATAACTTCTAGATGTAACTGTATTTATATGTCTATTTAAGCCTTATGTATCATAAGTAATTAATATAACTAGTAATAGAAGCTAAGCTGGGTTAGAGAGTAAATGTCAGGGGTGGAAATCTATGAATCAGGTTTACAGAAGGCATCAGGCCTCAATACAAACATCTAAGTGGCCATAGGAAGAATATTTCTAGTAGAGAAAAAGGCATGTGCAAAGTCCCTGAGGCCAGAAAGAGCTTACTGTGGTTGAGGACCTGATAGAAAGTGGTTGTGACTGGGAGCCAGTGATCAAAGGAAAAGGAGGCATGGAATGAAAACAAAAGGCAAGTCGTGCAGCTTCTTGAAGGCCATGCTAGTGCAACGGGAAGCCACAGGAGGCTGTAAAATGATTTAATTCATGCATAAAAAATTACTTTCAATTCTGTGTAGACAGAATGGATTGGAGGAGCTAAGATGTAGAAGGGACACTGAAAAGGGGTAGTTGTAGCAATGTAGTTAAGAGAGAAGGTGACTTGGATGAGAACTGCACAGCAAAAATGAAGAGGATGAAATAGATTTATTAACATGTAGTGGGTGGGGGAAAAGAGAAATCAAGGTCAAGGATGATTTGACTCTCAGGGTAGATGGTGGTGCCATTAACTTGGAGGCAGAAGTCTGGAGGAAAAAGAAGATTCAGGTAGAGACAGAAATCAGCAGTTCTGTTTATCCTTGTCAACTTTGAGCAGCCTCTTACACACGTACATGAACATACCAAGTAGGCAATTGGTTACTTGAGTCTGAAGATCATAACAATGGCCTGGGCTGAAGCAATACACGTTTTCAGAATTGCCAGAACATAGGTTAGAATCAAAGACATGAGAGTACTTAGAGAAAGAGTGAAAGGAAGAATGCCAAGGAATTGTGGCATAAGCAAAGAAGTCCACTGCAAAGGCTGAGGGGTGGTGCATGCCGTAGGAGGACTAAAAGTCACATAAGCAATAAGAGGTGTGGCAAGAAAGAAGGAGTCAGTGTTGCAGAACTTTCTCCTTAGTTCAGTTAAAACCAAGTTCTTGTCACAGGACCGGGAGAGATTAGGCTCACGGACACATAGAAGGGTGAGGAGTAGAATTTAGTGGGCAAAAAAGGAAAAACGAAAAACAGCTCTCAGCAAAGCGAGGAGTCTTACCAACAGTCTCCTGCCTCACAGATTGGACCCCAGGCCACCATACAGAAACTAGAGGCCAGGCTCCTCCCCACTACGAAACGCACGGACTTGCTGTGGCTCCACCCCCTTCTCCCAGTGCGCAGGTGGGCATGGTCAGAATCAGTCGGGAAAGAGCCGGCTTCATCTGGACCCACAGTCTGGTTTTTCAGCCTTCAGGCTGTTTTAGGCTTGAAGGTGGTGTTTCGCTGGGGACCCTTGGCTGTCTCCTGTGTATATCATCAGCTGGATTAAAAACTGTTGGCAAGTTGAATAAAATGTAGACCCAAAAGCGTCACTCAGTTTGGAAACAGAGATAATTGATGACCTTTATGAGAGTTTTTTTTTTCTTTCATAATAGTGGTGTCATGAAAACTACATTAACATGATTTTAAAAATAATTGAAAAATGAGGATGTGGGATTAACTGGTACAATAGTTTTAAGAAGTTTTGTCGTAAAGATCAACAGAGAAGTAATATAGTAGCTAGACATGCTTGTAGAATCAAAGGAAGATAATTTTTTAAGAAGTTATAAGATACTGGAGCATATAATATAACTGGTTGTCAATCTTCTGCTAAGTAATGAGAGATAAATAATGTAGAACAGGGATTAACAAATTATGGCTTGTGGGCCAAATTCGGTCTGCTGACTACTTTTGTAGACTGTTAATGGCCTGTGGGCTAAGAATAGTTTTTACATTTGCAAGTGGTTAACAACTTTTAAAAATAATTTATTTATTTTATATATATATTATTTTAATATATATCTGACTTTTTTTGTTATACTACGTTCAAATTTTGGTGTCCATAAATGAGCTTTATTTGGACACAGTCAGACCTCTTTGTTTATGTATTATTTATAAATGCTTTCCTGCTACAATAACACAGTTCTGAGGTAGCGGCGGAGACTGCATGGCCAGCAAAGTCTGAAATATTTACTATCTGGTCCTTTACAGGAAATATTTGTTGACCTCTGATGTGGAAGAGAAAAAATTATATTGTGAGACCACCTTGAGAAGGGAATGAGGCAGAGTCCCAAAGGACAGGGGTAGGCAAGAAAGACATCAAACGTGAGTATACAAGATATACAAGGGGTTTTGAATTTGGCAACTGTGAGACAACATCATTCTTCTTTGATGCCTCTGTTTTCTCAGTGAAAGGGAGGTGATCTGAAATAGGCATGGACTAACCCTGGAAGTCTGACCTAAGCCTTCTCGTCCTTAGGAAAGAATCGTCACAACAACACAGAGATTAAGGTATAAAATTCATGACTTTCAAGTTTTCATAGTGAAGTGGAATCAAATATCTCTAAACTTGAAACAATTATCTGATCTGGAGAAGAAAAGAGAAACGCTGAGAGGAAGCCCATGAGTTTGATGTTGTTGTTGCTCTGAAGGGTTCTGCCTCTGCCCTTCTCCTGGGATTATTTAGAAAGAGGGAGATGCCAGACCTCCCGAGTGATTTGGGACATCTTCAAATAAAAGAGAAATTACCATGATTTGTCTCTTTGAACCTGAGGAATCAACAGACTTGTAGATATTTTTCCAAGTGATTGTGACACAGAAGGAGTAGAGGAGACGTGGATGCACAGTGGGCAGGGCAGAGAAACCAGGACAGTCCTGCTGAGTTCTCTGTAGATACAGAATACTGTGGAATCTCTGTAGATACAGAGTACTGTGGTGGAAAATCCAGTTGTGCCAAAGGATGTCGTAGTCAGGAAAGCAGCCGGGATGAAAACATGTGCTATGTGTACAGGGACTAGGCAGCAGTGACAACAAGGAGGACAAAGGGCAGTCAAGGAAGTCTAAGGATAACCCCTAATCAAACAGGGCTGTGTAAATCTTAGTGGACGTCAGCAGGGTAGCTGATGACTTAAAATAAAGTGTCTTCTCCTGGGTGCTAAGTTACTTCAAGGGTCTCCTGATTCTTAGGAGTCCCACAAAGTTAGGGAGGTGCTGAACCATAAATTGATTGAGTTTACTTGGAATTGACTGAGAAAAACTTTAAGTGAATGAATTTCCCTTGAAATTGCAAAATTCAATTTCTGCTCTAGGTGCCATAGGAGTTTTGGACAGAAACTAGGAAAAATACTTACATTTTTTGCATACTTGAGTTTGTGGTTTGAAAATTCAAACTCTTACTAAGAGTTTAAAGAGAGAAAGTGGAGAGTTTGAAATAGTCAGTTATTCTCTCGGAAAGGGGAAAAATGTTTTCACCATGTAGATAATTTCTTCTTCCTGATACACCAAGCTTACTTCCATAATCATAATTTTCATGAATAAGGGTTGAACATGATGCCAACATTTATATGCATATTGCATTTGTGTCTCATATTAATCTATCAGGTATAAGGAATTATGCTCATTTTGTAGATGAAAAAAAACAAAGGTCTGGAATATGTTAAGTAATTTGCCAAATGTCACAAGGCAGAATTCACCATATTCCAAACTGTTCCTTTCTAACCTCTCTTTCCAGCTTTCATCTCACCCAACCAATAACTAATGGTAATTACTTCCATTTAGCAAGACTTCCTTTTGACACAGATCGAGCCAATTGTTCCAAATATTTAATTTCCCTTAGTCCTTAAACAAAGTTCATGCTTTTTGGTATGATTTATTTCAAATCACTACTTGGATGATTTGAAATAAATTACCTAACTGAGCCAACTAGTATAAGCACTAGAAGCAAGATTTAAACCTAAGTCTGTCTGTCTCAAAAGCTCATATTCTTAATTATACTAACCCTCTTCTGCCACTCAGAGACCTGAATCTACCACTTCTAGGAAACCTTTCCTAACAAACTGAAGGAGTGATGGTTACGACCTTTTATCTTTCTGTTAACTTCAACAACATATGTATTGGTCATTCACAGAATCCATGCCCCGTTCTTCTTGGGTATGGTGGTGTGTAGTAGGAGTGGAAGTGATAGGTGCCATTTCCAGGCCTGGTGCATTGATTCCCTGATGCCTTGCACCATGCCCTTTCTCCTGGATCTGGCTGCATACAAGTGCAGATAGACCTTAGAGAATAGTAGAACAACAGGATGGAAGCATCTGGAGTCCCTGAATAACAACTTGGAGGAGAAGCATCTCCAGAGAACTGACACCTGCTCAGGACGGTGGGGGAAAAGCTTCTACTGTACTGAACCATGATTCTATTTTGGTATATTTCATATTTGCTACAGCATCTTAGTTTATTCTTAAGAATACAATGGAAAAGGACTTTGTAGGAAAAAGGTAACCAATAGAAAGTAGGGGAGATATATTAAAATCATATGAAAAGCATTATTGAGAGATTACTATTAGCACACTGCAATGACATGCATTTTACAGAGAACACTCCGGCTGTAACGTGTTTTGGCTGGGAGCAAGCCCAGAACAAAATTGGGAGTAGGAAGAGCAATTAAGAAGCTATAGTAGCAACCCAAGATGAAAATGATGGGGACTGATCTAGAATGGTAGAAGATGAGTGAACAGATTTTAGTGATTTTAAGTTTGGAAAGTCAATAGAACTTTAAGTGGTTGACTATATGTGACTGAGAAAGGGGAAAGGGGGAGGACTCAAGGATAAGACCTATGTTTCTGGCTGGATGATGGCGATGTCATTTACAGATACACATACTATAGGAGAAATGGTAGGTGGGTGAGTGGAGTGGTGATGATAAGTTTAGTTTTAATTTTTTTAATTTTAATTTTAATTAATTTATTTATTTTTGAGACAGAGTCTTGCTCTGTCGCCAGGCTGGAGTGCAGTGGTACAGTCTCAACTCACTGCAAGCTCTGCCTCCCAGGTTCAAGCGATTCTCCTGCCTCAGCCTCCCGAGTAGCTGGGACTGCAGGCATGTGCCACCATGCCTGGCTAATTTTTGTATTTTTTTTAGTAGAGATGGGGTTTCACCATATTGGCCAGGATGGTCTCGATCTCTTGACCTCGTGATCCGCCTGCCTTGGTCTCCCAAAATGCTGGGATTACAGGTGTGAGTCACCGCACCTGGTCAGTGAATTTGTTTTTTAACATGTTGCCAAGAGGAATTGGAGGGTTGACTAAACAGATTTGGAGCTTAGGAGAGAGAAACAAATTGGAAGTCTAGCTTTAGAATCAATGAGTGTCTATTTGGTAATACCAAGAAAGTAGATGAGATTTTTTTTTTTTTGTATTTCATGTAATAAATGAGGTGTTGTAATTGCTCCTCACAACCCCCACTCTTGCTGTGGACTCACCGGGACGTAGAATGAAAACATCTCCACTATTTCCACTTCTTCCAAGAAAATCCAGCAGGTCTGAATTCTCCTTATCTAGAAGGGCCAGTGAACTGTGTGTGTGTGCATGCGTGTGTGTGTGTGTGTGCGCATGCATATGTGTGTGTGTCTGTACACACATGCACGCAAGCCTAGGCTTTTGTGTGTACAAGGCTGTCAGTATGATGAGGCTCCATTGTCAGAGACAAAATGAAGAGGCAGGCGGTGGTTTCACTGGATTGAAACAGAGCCCAGTCTAAACCAGATAGATAATGTTACCAGACTGCAAATGTGAACAAAGTGGAATGAATTGGATAATTCCTGCTCATAATAAAACTACGAAGGTAGAAAGATCTTTGGTGTAGGGGACTTATGCTGGTACCAGGAGAGACTTGGCACCAAGCTCCAGGACTTTAGGAGCCTAGGTAAAGATCTCTGTATCTGAAGGTGACATGGAGAACATGAGGCTGCTAGCAAAAGCTGTGCATATTTGAGTGAATAACAGTATTAGGAAACAGACAATCACAATGGCTACCACTTTGTTACTGAAGATGAGAGGCGTCTGTCACAGTCTTCCCTGACTATGTAAGTCTGGGTTCTGGCACCCACAAAGAGTACGGTAGAGAACATCCAGAATTGACCCTAAAGCTTTTGCTTCTCTTAGTAAGTGGATACTTAAACCAGGTTTAATTTACTTTAGTGGGAGTAGCGGATACAGGGACATTTCTTTCACCTATATTATTAATAGAACATCTGTGACTACGGATCAGTAATCTAGGGATGAAGAGGTTTAATACCCCTTTTTCTAAAATCACATAAGCCATTCTTCTGCCTTCTAAATCCAGGGTTTTTATTTTTATTTTTATTTTCACTAAGATGGGTTGAAAGAAAATTCAGAGCTTCTAATACCTGGTACCCTCATCTTTGCTCTACACTGCTTTCTTACAAAGGCAAGTTACCTTTGAATCTAACAGGCGTGGTCACTTGAGGGTGAGGAGCGTTATGTGCACAGATGACACCTCCGTGACCAGAAGACATGCTCATAAGGATTCGTATTGAAGGAACTAGGATTCTAATCTGCAGTGTTATATTTCTGATGCACAATACTGATGTTTGCCAAAATTAGCTTCCCCTCATTCTTGTTACGTCTAATGGCGAGGTTATTTCAGCTCAACATATAGTATCTGTACGGACCTGAATGATTCATGAGTCTGCTCCATCAGAGCTGAGCATGGTTCCCTGGGTTTTAGTGATGCTCTCATCTGCCAGAGACTGACTGGAATATGCAGTCACTCATGGTGAAAGGGAAACACGTTTCTCATTCAGCAAGTATGTGGTTCCATCCACAGAGTTTACAGCACGGTTGTATTTGAAGTTCAGTCCTAGAACTTTGTGGCAGTAAAAATGATGGTGATTTATAGGAAAATGTCACTCGGCCATCTCCACTATAAAAGCCTTTTATAACTCTCATCGAATATAAATCAGGATGTATGCAGCCAACAAAATGATGGTCTTGGCATAACGTTTTCAAGACAAAAAGAAATGGCCTAGAATTGTCTTGGCTTTTTACTGAGGACAAATATTACAGGAATTTATTGCTGGTCCAAGATCAATATTCTTGTCTTTAAAAATAGATATGAGTGAATTTATGTCTTGGTGAAATTCCAATTACATAAATTAATTAAAATAGTCACCACAGAGTTCACCCACAAATACCAAGAATGCCATACCTTTTTTTTTTGTTTTTTTAGGTTTTTGCTTTTGTTAAACTATATTCTAAGATACATAACTCAAGCTTAAAGCTATATTTCATTCTAATGGGAGAGGAAAAGGATGGGCCTCACAAAGGATTAATTCAAACTTGCTAAATTTCATGTTGGAAATGCCAAAGAAGCTTCATATTGTACTTCTCTCAAATGTCAGCAAGATGTGGAAAATGGTGATCAAACAAAACCTGCGTTTGAAGTGATAGCCCCCATTTTCTCATGTATTTTTGCATCACAGAATACTCAAGGTAGAGATCAGCATAAAGAAGTGAGGGCCAGGTGCAGCAGCTCACTTCTGTAATCCCAGCACTTTGGGAGGCTGAGGCAGGTGGATCACCTTGAGGTCAGGAGTTCAAGACCAGCCAGGCCAACATGGCAAAGCCCGGTCTCTACTAAAAATACAAAAATTAGCCAGCCATGGTGGCAGGCACCTGTGATCCCAGATACTTTTGAGTCTGAGGCAGGAGAATCACTGGAATCCGGGAGGCAGAAGTTGCGGTGAGCGGAGATCATGCCACTGCATTCCAGCTTGGGAGACAGAGTGCGACTCCATCTTGAAAAAAAAAAAACAAAAAACAAAAAATTGAGGATTGAGAGAATTCATGATCATGTGAGAGTCTGGAAAGAACATCCAGTTCTGTGGCAGCGAAGGAGAGGAGGTAAAGATCCTTACGTGACTGCCTCAGGGGTGGAAAAAGAATATTGAGATGCGTTGGAAAGAATGATCTCTAAAAGGCTATAAGAAGGTGCTCAGAAAGCAAATCAGGTAAATTTAAAAAAAAAAACTTGGTTTTTCTTTTTTTCAGACAAGTAAGCTCACTCCCATTGCTCCTCTCACTCCAGCACTTATCTTACCATATCTCACCTGAAATATTATGAGAAGCAATGTTAGAGCAACTTAGGCTCTATACTGGGCAACTTCGAGGTCCTACTACTGGCATGAAGTGAAGGGAAGTCAATATAAGAACTTTTAGAACTGTTGAAGGAATCAGAAATGTTCATCCTAGACAAGGGAAATCCCCAGAGACCATGGTACCTGTTGTGTAGAAAAGGAAATATACCCGTTGTGTGAGGTCTCAATGGTTTGATGTAGTATTAATAGAAAGATCTCACATCCATTTATTCCACAAAATGTGTATTAAGCATTATATGCCAGGGAGAGTTTTAGGCACTGAAAATAGAGGTGGGGGGAGTTTGATTTAATATAAAGCACAGCATTCTTCCCATTTCTTTTTTTATTTTTAAATTTGATACAGGACTTCACTCTGTCGCCCAGGCTGGAGTGCAGTGGTGCAATCTCGGCTCACTGCAACCTCTGCCTCCCAGGTTCCAGCCATTCTCCCACTTCAGCCTCCCCAGTAGCTGGGACTACAGATGCGTGCCACTACACCATACAAATTTTTGTATTTTTTGGTAGAGAAGGGGTTTCACCTCATTGGCCAGACTGGGCTCGAACTTCTGACCTCAAGTGATCCGCCTGCCTTGGCCTCCCAAAATGCTGGGATTACAGGCATGAGCCACAGTGCCCAGTCTAGTCTTCCCTTTTCTTAATCAACATTATTGATTCTAGATAGTATTCTAAAAAACTAATTTCACATATGGTTCAGCTGCTCCTTTCATTGGCCAGTGTTTCCTCTTAGCGTTTGCTCATATAGACAGAAAATCTCTATCATAGTTACAAGGATCAGATATAATTTTATTCTACTTTTAAAATTTAAAAATAGGCCAATCGCTTCCTAAGAGTATGAGGTATGAGCTTTTTGGTGATGCACTGGGCTGACCTACAAACGAGTGAGTTTTCTATCCTAGGGTCTCTTAAGAAGAATACAGGTGATTACCTGGAAGTTATTCAAATATTTATAGCAAGGCTGTAGGGATTGTTTTAAGAAGGCACTAAAAGAAAGATAATGTTGTGAAAAGAGGCCTAGTGACTCAGAGGTCTGGTGTTAGTGTATATAAAGGGGTTTAATATTGAAGCAGAATTTGAAGCTCATATTCCTCTCTTCTACAACTGTCTAATACTTTCTCCTAGTTGATGTTTCAATGATTTTTGAATAATTGTTTTCTTTTTTTTCTAGTTATCTTCTTAACAATATTATGGCTTTTTTTCCTAACAACTCTATGATAAGAAAGAACTCTTCTCATGTAGAAAATTCAGTGCACTGTGGATGTCCCAAATGCATTATCATCTTTATGATATTAGGATAAGGATCTCCAAGGAAAAGACAATGTTCCTAGATAAGATGGTGTTGGGGTCCTATTCCTCTGCCCTATTGTTAAGAATCATGGAAAAGAAGAGGGAAAATGGAGGATAGAGTCAGTGATATATAGTGTATCTGTAAGATACACGAAATCTTTGTAGAAATTCCTCTGAGTCGAGCTTGAGGCCTGCGAACTGTATGACAGTAAAATTATACTAGCTACGTAATATTTGACTCTTTTCTAAATTATCCCAGGATTATGAAGTATTACAACAAAGATTCTGACATCAATGATATTATCACATGAGACATATTATCAAATAAATTTTGTTTAAATTTTCCGATGTGTAAAAAAGCATATAAGAAAATAATAGGGTTAAAATATTGGAAAGAAATCAGAATCACAGGACTTTTTTCTCCCTACATTTAAAAAAATTTGAAAAAACAACAGAAAGTGTTCATTTAGATACATACATGCTCTAATTTGCCAAATGTAATGGTAGAGAAAGAAATAGAAGATTTTGATGGGGCTCAATTATTAACTTCTGGCAATGTCCAATTGCCAGAAACACTATGGTAAAAGATTAGTGGACAACATCTTGAGATTTTGTATTAACAAATGCCCCTTTATCCTCCCACACACTCTCAGTAATTTGGAAAGAAAGAAACTAAGGAGGAAAGTAAACGGAGAAAACAAGTAAGAAGAGAATTTTCTATGAACTATCACATGAACTCAGAATCTTAGAAGAGGCAGAAAACCAGCCTTGGCTCACAGTATTCTAAAACCCTAGGCTAAGGAAAGAAGTGAACCCAGAAGGAGTGCACAGGTTAGGTGATCTTGGGTTCCTGGACATTTGGAAGAAATCTCTGAAGAAAAATAAGCACTTGGGCTCTTCCACAAAGGCTGAACACGGGCCCAGCAGAAGAAATCCTCCTCCATCCAGACCCTGAAGCTACAGAAAACTAGACAGAAGAGTAGGCATCCTACTCCTTGGGTGCAGCTAAGAAATGAAAACAAACAGGTCTTAAATAAGAAGAGAGAGCTGACTTAAAAGTCATTTACTTTCAATAGAAGTTCTGGATAGAGTATCATCTGCACATATTAAAAAGGAGAAATATTTTTAAAGAAATACTTGGCAATAATGCAAATATACTACCAGAAAGAAATGGAGGACAGAAGGAAAGAAAGGGAAGGAAGGAAGGAAAGAAAAAAGGAAAAAGGTAGGAAGGAAAGAGGGAAGGAAGGAGGAAGGGAGATAATGGAGGCTAGAGAAAGGAAAAGAGGGAGAGAGGAAAAAAGTGAGAGAGAAGAAAAGAATAAAAAGAAAAGAAAAAAGAAGAGAAAAGAGAATGCAGGCAGGAAGAATACAAAAGGTACACAAAGAAACCAGTTTGGAAGAAAGAAATACATGAAAAGAAGAAAATTCTCTGTGACAAGTTAATAAAAATATAAATTTCACAAACCTTGAAATCAAAGATGGAATGTTGAAAGAGTAAATGTTTGCAGAACTGAAAACCAGGATGGTGAATTATGTGCAAGTCACTTAGCTGTGTATGCTTAAACAGAAATATAAAACTTCTGCTTTATATTTCTATAATAAAAATGGAAAAATATATTTCCCTACTCATTGATAACTTGAAAGAATTAAAATAGAGTATCTCTGGAAAGTCACTAGCAGAGTGGCTAGAACATAGTAAGTGCTCAATAAAAGCAGGATTATTAGCTGTGTGGTATGTATAGCTAGCAGAAGAGAAATGAAAATCTTAATCATGATCACTTTAGAGTCTATGCTCTTGTGATTACATCAGTTATGAAAACATATTAATAAAAAGCACAGAATGTATAATTATCAAATGTTCTGCCATTCCAATGTGGCAAGGGGTAGATGTGAATACATTAGTTATCACAGCCAAGGATCCAAAGCAGTAGACTAGAAAATCTAATTAAAAGAGGATAAATGTGGTGTACTAAACTTTGGTTTTAAAAGATCAAACAAGAATTTAAAAAGCGAGTGACAGAATTTCTCAAAAGTTTAAGTAACAGGCAGTGGCAACCTCAGTATGATTTAAGTGTAATACAATGTCGTAAAAAGCTAAAACCATCTTGTTTTGCTTTATTGAAGGACCCATTTGCAGAAGAGGGATATAAAAATACAATTGAAATTTGCAGAGCTAAGATCACATCTGGAACATAGGATTTCCTTCAGCACACCACACATTTATAGGAGTATTGACAAATGGAATGTACCCAGGTATTTCCTGGTATGGTAAAGCATCTGGAAATGACTCAAAGAACTGAGTGCATTTAGCATGAATTAAGTAGTGACGTTGGAGTTGTCATCAAATAATTGAAGAAAAGACAGAGGGAAGAAGAATAAAATGTATGCTGTTCCAAATGCCTGAACTTATGTAGGACCAGTAATATAATTTAGGCTCAATATAAGGAAGCTTTTTATATAAAGTTTCATATTATCCAAAGATAGAATTTCCTTTTGAGATGTCTTTGTCATTGGATGTGCTCAAGAAGACGAATTACAGTCTCACTGGGTCTATTGTAGAAAGGATTATTGCAATCTTTGGAAGGTCAAACTAGATGATTTCTGAGTTTCTTTCAATGCTATTATTATTGCTATAATAAGAGTTCTGTATGTGAGTTTTGTGGCCAGTAATCCTGAGCGTTTAAAGGTCTGTGTCTATTCGGAGGAGCAGGACATGATATGGATAACCCTTTGCAAAGGGGGTATAACTTACACAATGGCAGTACTATTGTTGGTAGAGATCACATTTGACTGAATGCCAGATTTCCTAGACTGCTGATCTGCAGGTTTTTACCTGAAGAAATCATCTTAATTTGCTTATGGATTTTTGGGAGTGAAAGTGTACAGGCAGATGGTGACATCAACAAAAATAGTGGGTATGTGGGAAAGGAATTTTGCTACTATTTTTCAATCATAACCATGGTGAGATGTTATTGAAAGAGAATAATGTCAATTTTTTTTAGACATTTTGTCTACTAACCCATATCTGGTAGGAACAGGAGGATGTTACCAAGACAATAGGATCTCGTTGATCAAGTATAAGTCAAGTGTATGATTTCCTTGACATTTACATGAATTAATGCATTCCTTCTTCCACATCTATGGGGTGCACACTGCCCCCCTCCACAGTCACATGGGCATCTCTGCTTCTAATTTCCTGTGCCTTCTGAGCCCTAAGTCTCCTTTCACCACCCTTTTCTGATGCAGATATACAATAAACTTCCTTTTTTTTAGATATCTCATACAAGAATTTGGGATGAAGTAGGTTGTACTGAAAGTTTAGTAGATAAAAGATGATTTCATAGAGATATATAGCAATAAACTTAAATATTAAAACAAGCAATTTCTTGTTATGATAAGTCTTCTGGCCAATTTGCCACTGAGATTTCTCCTAGACAGCATTTCTTTTTTCTTTTTTTTTTTTTTTTTTTTTTTTGAGACAGAATCTCGCTCTGTCGCCCAGGCTGGAGTGCAATGGCCGGATCTCAGCTCATTGCAAGCTCCGCCTCCCGGGTTCACGCCATTCTCCTGCCTCAGCCTCCCGAGTAGCTGGGACTACAGGCGCCCGCCACCTCGCCCTGCTAGTTTTTTGTGTTTTTTAGTAGAGACGGGGTTTCACCGTGTTAGCCAGGATGGTCTCGATCTCCTGACCTCGTGATCTGCCCGTCTCGGCCTCCCAAAGTGCTGGGATTGACAGCATTTCTTAACAGGTTGCAGACCACTACAATGTTTTCCAGCTCCCTCCTTTTTTATGTTTCCCTCCTCCTATTTTCTTTATTCCAAATCCAAATATCTGTGTTCTTCTTAAGCCAAGCAGTTAAGTATCTCCTCTCACTCAAACCATTATGTTTTCACATTTCCTAGCTAAAGTAACCAAAGCACCTTTCAAAACAAAGTTCTTACCTTACGTGAAATTAAGGTGCCAACTGCTAAAATGTTTTTCTACAAATTCTTGTTTTTGATTATCTGAATGGGGAACCTCTAATAGCTATGTCATTGGATCTGGACTATTGATTATTGAGGATAGCAGAGTTAGGTGGAAAAAAATGTGAGATTTGGAGTAAAAGGTTTAGGTTTTACGTACCTGCTTTGCCATTTAAATGCTGTATGGCTTTGGAGAACTGACACAGCCTCTCTGAGCCTCTTTTTTGCCATCATCAAGTTGGGATGACTTCCACTTTAGAGAATAATTGTAGGATTATCTGAGAATGTGTAGACAAATCACTCAACTAAGTAGTTGGCAGGTACTAACCCTCAACAAATGTTCATGAATTCTTGGAATTCATTCCTCTTCTTCGTAGCTTCTCCCACCCCCACCAATATCTTATAATCATACTCTGATTTATAGCTTGAAATATTGGGAACTGCTATCAAACATGTAGATATGGATAAAAAATATTTTTACAGACAAATTTTAGCCCTTTCCTTATATATTTCATAACTAAACTCCTGCATTACTATGCACCCAAACAATGGAGTTGAGAAACTAGCTTCTAAACATACTGAAAGCAGAATAATCATGGGCAGAAAATTGTCTTGGGAGGACCTTGGAAGCTCTTAAATGCTGGGACTGTGTGGAGATATTTCATACACTATTATTAGTATGTTTTCCTCATTTGTGGCAAGTGATGCAGGGGTATTTTTGTTTGTTTGTTTGTTTCATTTCTTTTGAGCAGAGCATATGCTCAGAGAATGATGCCAAGCAGGGTAAAAAGTTGGAAACTAAGCAGGGCTCAGGCATCATCTTCTGTAGTTTTTGGAAATTATAATGACAATCTGATAATGGAAAAAAAGTGCTATTTACAGCTTAAGCTAAAAAATTATGTGTGTCTTCCCTTTGGCAATTTTTAATTTTAACAGATCTTTTCTGTCTCCTCCTTGTAGAGTGCCTGGACATCAACATCAGATCAATTTGGAATTTCATGCAAATAAAACACACCAACTTAATGGGATGTGAAAGAGTTGGCTTCAGAATAAATCTTTGTTGAAAGGCACTGGAATTACATTTGAAATGGAAGTGAAGCAAAGTTGAATTTTATGGCACTGGCTTACAGGCTCTGTCTTGCACTGTTTACAGATTGACCCAAATGAAGTGAGGAAGACCAGAATCAGGACCCATCCTGGCATATACCTTTCAACTGATAACATGGGTTGGTTCCTCTTTTTAATATATGCATTTTCATGTTTATTTCTTTATTTTTATTAACTTTTCCAATAAGATTTCTCCCCCAAAATACTAATGCCAATTAACATTTAAATATAGAACTACAAGTTTAAATATAGAACTGTGTTGGGCTAGACACAATGTGATTTCCTAATTATTACCAACCTGTTTCATTTAATTTGTAGAATCGCTTGCAGCTTTTAAATAACTCTCTACAATCTCATTTCTTCCTGTTATCAATCCAGTACTGATAAAATAGTATCCCCTAAACTATAGTTGAAAACATTGTAATTCAGAGAAATGAGGAGACTCATCCAATGCCTATATTTGAAAGCAACATAGCTGATTTCAGGGTTTTCTAGATCTTATTTCCTGGCTGAATTGGTGTAGGTGGTAGTAAATAGCATATGTTGTTTCGGTACTGCAGATTTTAATCTATGATGATCCACATTCTGTTACAGAGACACCACGCATTACTATGGTCTCCAGGCTGTTGGCGATCATAACACTAGGGGGCACCATTTTGACTTCCTTCTTACCTTAGCCTTTAGTGCCTTCATATTTTCATATTGAAGGTTGATGGTGAAATCATGGGGAATTTTATTTCATCTTGCTCAGACAAGATTTTTGCAAGAGGCTTTACTTATGAAAGGGAGATGGTACTTCTTTCCACTAGTGGAGATGTGTAGAAAATTAATTCCTACAGAGTTCTAATTCTTATGACTATATAATATCAAGAAATGAGTATGGTAGAGTAGGACACATTTTTAGGGACTGTCATGGTCATTTAACTCTTAAACAGTGGGATTCCTTTCTCTTTTTCTCTTCACCGTTACAGAGATATGGACAGAAGGCCCCTTGTGTGACTTTGGAAGGAGATTTTGAGGGTAAGAGAAGGATTTGTCATCAAAGATTGCTACTCTGGTATTGTGGCTTAGCTGCAGCAACTATGCAGAACCGAACCCTTAGCATCCAGCTCTCAAAGAGATGTTGCATTTTGGGATGTTTGTATATGCAGAGGTTACAAACTACTTGAGGTATGATTGATTTTTGCTGCATAACAATTAATCAATTATTTTCATATTCATGGGTCTGCAGGTTTTCTGATTAAGAGGAGAAGCTCTACGGTAAGCCAGAGAAGAAAAGCAAGAATCTAAGAACAAGGTGCTACTTGGTATCTGCTGTCTGGGCCTATGTAATTTGGGGTTCCTAGCAGAGTATGTAATGCATTCAGAGAGAGGTATTTGTCTTTTCAAAATAGGATCCTGGACCTAATGGGCACTGCTTGAATTCAATACCAGAATACGATTCTAAATATCAGTAAAGTTTAAGATCATATACATTGCAATACTTCACAAGGTTTCTGGGCAGAGATTTTATGAAGAGATGACATAATTATTTTTTGAGTGTTCCTGACCCAATACTCAATAAAGATAGCAGTATACTGTTTACACGCAGGTGCATAACAAATTATGAAGGACACATAGTAAGTAATAACCTTAGTGTCACATTCCTCTCACAGCCTGATGACTATAGTTAATAACTATTTTTTTTACCTTGAAATTTGATGAGAGCAGGTTTTAATTGTTCTCACTACACACACATGCACACATGCGTGCACACACACAAATAACTGTGAGTGATGCTGAATATGTTAACTAATTGGATTGTGGTCATCACTATACAATGTATACTTACATCAAATCATCATGTTGTATACCTCAAACATACACATGTTTATTTGTCAATTATCTCATTAAAGCTGGAAAAAATGTATTTCTGACAGGTCAAGGAGAAAAAAGGCAATACCTAAGAAAAAAGAAGCAGAAGCATAAAGATGCAAGTAGATTGATCACCTCCTGAGGTTATCAATGACTGTACATTGATGTCCGATTTTGATGTTTATAATTCTACCAAGTGAATGTGTTCTGCATTCTTAGACTTTCACATCGAGGCTTCTCTAGGGATTGGAAGGAGCTCCATAAAGATAAACTGTGTAACTACATTCAACATCCCCAGAAGCAGCATCCTACTGCTTAATAACCTCATTTCCAGTAGTGTGTTGTCTCCAAGTGCATGAGCACATGCACAAACACATAACACACTTGGTGGAACCATATAATCTCCATGTTGCAAGGGACTCTAAAGAGACTTGTAGTCCAGAAAGACTTACCCAGTGATAAATATTCATCACATCATCTCTAACTCTTCATAATATTGGATTCTACTAGAAAAATACACAGGAAGAAAAATCTAACTATATTTTGTGGTTGCCAATTTCATTTATGCCTATCCCAATTGTTAAGAAATTTTTGTTTTCATCGTATGGAACAGGATTTCATCTCCCCACAGACACCTCTCTGGGGTCCTAATTAAACTTTCTTGGATTAAAATCAGCCATAAAAATCTCAGTTTTTATAGTTATCGCCACACTGCATTGTGGCTTCTGGTGACAAAACATTTGTTCAGGATCTGCATGCTTTTAACTTACCTGTCTATCCTTTTAGTTCTCTCCTTAACTAAACTGGAAACACCAATAGGCCTCCAGGGTAGAATATGAAGCCCTAAGCAATTAACAGATGTGGAGGGTTATAGGAACACTGAGAATTGCTATGATTGGTGTTTGGGGAGTCATAGCCAGGGCTTGTAGCCCAGAGACAGATGATTTTGATTTCCCACCTCTCTTTGATGTCCTTGTTGACAGATGATGTGAAGCTAGCTCCCCTGAGTGTAGTTTGTCTGAATTTACTGGATTTGCAGGTGTTTGGCTTCATCCCACTAATGGATAATGATACAAATGGTCTCTCAAGGCTTACTCAGTGCAGAAAGATCTCATGTATCATAGAAAACCAGAATATTAGAGTGAGAAGTAACTTTAAAGATGATCTAGTCTTACCCTGATTTTGTTATTTTATTTTAATTTTTTCTCTTTCTTTTAGACTTCAAATATAGAGTGTCCTGTTAATTATATTTCCTAGTGGTTCAATGATACTTCGTCTCGATGTCCTCTTGAATATTTTCCCCTTTATCACCCATCTCTCTCCATTCTCCCTTTCCCATGATTGGGTACTCACTCTATGTCTTTAGAGATGTATGATTCTTTGAAAAATTATGTTATTATTTTATGCTTACATGTGTTTTTAATTTGCATAAGTACAAGGTACTTTGTATCTCATTATTTGTAGTTCTTTTCTCATCAACATTATGTTTTGTGTGTTACTTCTGACAGCTGCTTAGTAAACCACTGCACACACTCCCCGTTTTCTGCCTACCCATCCATTCATAGATGCATACCTAGATTGTCATAAACTCCTCACTTCCATACATAATGCCCAGATGAACATTGTTAGCTATGCATCCTTATAGATCTATGAACAGTTGTTTCTGGGATACATATTAAAGAGGGGGTTTCTAGGATTTACTAATGTTTGATTTTATTAAATACCTTAAAGTGCTCTCTGGAATGACTGCAAGTCTATACTTCTAACTGCGGGTGCGTTACCTTTTCCACATATTCATGCCAAATGTAGCATTACTGTCTTCCTAATTTTTGCCAACATAATGGATATAAAGTGTATAAAGTGTTATAGTTTAATGTTATTCTGAGTTTTTTTATTACTTGTATTTTAGGCATCTCATATGCTTCTTGGTGTTTTAGGTTTCATTGTCTGTGAATTGCTTATTTATTTCCTTTTCCCATTTTTTCAACTTAGCTTATGAACTTTTAAAGTACATTGGCAAGAATTCTTTGAATATTTTTGACACTAACACTATGGTTTTTTTCTTCAAACATAATATATTTATCACACTCAGGAAATTGGACATTGGTGTTATGTTGTTACATGCATTTCATAGTCATGTTTCTTATAAGAATAATAAATAATAAAAAAGTGTCCTTAATATTGTTTTTCTTAAACCCACTATCCAACTAAAGATCATACGTTTCAGTTATCCTCATATCTCTCTCCTTTCCTTTAAAGATTGTCCCTAAGCATTTAAAAAAATTTTGTGGGTACATAGAAGGTGTATATATTTATGGAGTACATTAGTTCTTCTTTAAATGTTTGGTAAAATTTAGTAGTGAAGCTATCAGGTCCTGGGCTTTTCTGTGCTGAAAGACTATCACTGCATCTATGTCATTACTTGTTATTAGTCTGTTTGGGTTTTGGATTTCTTCGTGGTTCAATCTTGGTAATTTGTATGTGTCTAGGAATTTATCCATTGCTTATAGGTTTTCCAATGTATTGGCATATAATTTCTCATAGTAGCCTTTAATGATCCTTTGAATTCCTGTGGTATTGGTTGTAATGTCTCCTTTTTCATCTCTGATTGTATTTATTTGAGTCTTATCTCTTTTTCTTAGTGGTGCTAAAGTTTTGTCGATTTTAACTTTTCAGATAAACAACTTCTTGTTTCATTGATCATTTGTATTTTCTTTTCCTCTCAATTTCATTTATTTCTTATCTTTATTGTTGCTTTTCTAGTACTAATTTTGGATTTGGTTTGTTCTTGCCTTTTTAGTTCTTCAAGATGCATCATTAGATTGTTTATTTGAAGTTTTTATACTTTTTTTGATGTAGGTATTTATTGCCACAAACATTTCTCTTAGTTTCTGCCCTAATTTCTACATTGACCTACTGATCATTCAGGAGCATATTGTCTAATTTCCATGTGTTTGTATAGTTTCCAAAATTCCTCTTGTTAAGGATTTCTAGTTTTATTCCATTGTGGTCAGAGAAGATACTTGATATAATTTCAATTTTTTGAATATTTTAAGACTTGTTTTGTGACCTAACGTATGGTCTATCATTGAGAATGATCCATGTGCTGAGAAGAATGTGTATTTTGCAGCTGTTGAATGAAATGTTCTGTAAATATCTGTTAGGTCCATTTGGTCTACAGTGCAGATTAAGTCCAATATTTATTTGTTGATTGTCTTTGTGGATGATCTGTCAGTGCTGAAAGTGGGATGTTGAAGTCTCCAGCTATTTTTGTGTTGGGGTCTATCTCTCTCTTTAGCTATAATGATATTTGCTTTATGTATCTAGGTGCTCCATTGTTAGGTGCGTATGTATGTGCAGTTGTTATATCCTTTTGCTGAATTGACCCATTTATAATTATATAATGACCTTTTTTTCTCTTTTTATAGTTTTTGTCTTGAAATGTATTTTGTCTATTATATGTATAGCTATTCTTGCTCTGTTCTGGTTTCCATGTGCATGGAATATCTTTTTACATCCCTTTATTTTCGGTCCATATGTGTCTTAATAGATGAAGTGTGTTTCTTATAGGCAATAGATTATTGGATCTTAGTTTTTATTGTTGTGGTTGTTTTAAAATCCATTCAGCCACTCCATGTTTTTTGATTGGATATATTAGTCCATTTACATTCAATTATTATTAATAAGTAAAGAATTACTCCTGCCATTTAGTTGTTTTCTCATTATTTTATAGTCTTTTCTTTCTTCTTGGTTTCCTTCCTGTCTTCCTTTTAGTGAAGGTGATTTTCTCAAGTGGTATGTTTTAATTTTTTGCTTTTTATGGTTTGTGTATCTGTTGTATGTTTTTTGATTTGAAGTTATCATGAGGCTTGATATTATTCTTATATTATTCTCATAACCCAGTTATTGTTATAAGATATATGTAATATATTTTTGATAAGTTCATTTTGTAGTATTTCTACTCAAAATATTAGTTTATACAACACAATTACAGTGTTGTAATAGTGTGTGTACTTACTATTACCAGTGAGTTTTGTACCTTCAGATGATTTCTTATTGTTTATGAATGTTCTTTTGTTTTAGACTGAATATACTGAACTCTCTTCAGTATTTCTTGTAGGAAAGGTCTGGTGTTGATTAAATCCTTCAGCTTTCGTTTGCCTGGGAAAGTCTCTATTTCTTCTTCATGTTGGAATGATGTTGTAGATGAATATACTATTCTAGGATAAAAGTTGTTTTCCTTCAGCACTTTAAATATGTCATGCCACTCTGGCCAGTAAAGTTTCTGATGAGAAATCTGCTCCCAGACATATTGGAGCTCCTTTGTAAGTTATTTATTTCTTTTCTCTTGCTGGTTTTAGGATCCTTTCTGTATCCCTGATCTTTGGGAGACTGATTGTTAAATATCTTGAGGTAGTCTTTTTTTTCCCCCCAAGATGGAATCTTGCTCTGTCACCCAGAGCTGGAGTGCTATGGTGTGATCTCGCCTGGCTGCAACCTCTGCCTCCCGGGTTCAAGCACTTCTCCTGCCTCAGCCTCCCAAGTAGCTGGGATTACAGGCGCATGCCACCACGGCTGGCTAATTTGTGTATTTTTAGTAGAGATAGGGTTTCACTATGTTGGCCAGGCTGGTCTCCAACTCCTGACCTCGTGATCCACCCACCTTGGGATCCCGAAGTGCTGGGATTACAGGTGTGAGCCATTGCGCCCAGCCTTGAGGTAGTCTTATTTGTTTTAAATCTGCTTGGTGTTCTATAACCTTTTTGTATATAATATTGATATATTTCTCTAGGTTTGTTTGGGAAATTCTCTCTTGTTATCCCTTTGAATAAACTTTCTACCCCAATATCTCTTTCTACCTCCTCTTTAAGGCTAATAATGCTTAGATTTTCCCTTTTGAAGCTATTTTCAAGATCTTGTAGGTGTGCTTCATTCTTTTTTATTATTTTTTCTTTTGTCTCATTTGACCATGTATTTTCAAATAGCCTGTCTTTAAGCTCACTGATTCTTTCTTCTGCTTGATCAACTTTATTATTAAGAGACTCTGATGTATTTTTCAGTATGTCAGTTGAGTTTTTCAGCTCCAGAATTTCTGCCTCATTCTTTTCAATTATTTCAACCTCTTTGTTAAATTTATCTGAGAGATTTCTGAATTCTTCTTCTGTGTTATCTTGGATTTTGTTGAGCTTCCTTAAAACACCTATTTTGAATTCTATGTCTGTTACATATCCCTATCCAGGACTGGTCCGTTGTGACTTATTTAGTTCGTTTGGTAAGATCATGTTTTCCTGAGTACTCTTGATGCTTGTGGATGTTCACTGGTGTCTGAGTATTGAAGAGTTAGGTATCTATTGCAGTCTTCGCAGTCTGGGCTTGTTTGTATCTATCCTTCTTGGGAAGGCTTCCATATATTCAAAGAAACTTGGGGGTGTGATGTAAATCTTTGGTCACAGCAGCTATAAGAGGGCACCCAAGATCAGTAACACTGTGGCTCTTGCAGACTCATAGAGGGACCACCTTGGTGGTCTTGGGTAAGATCCAGAAGAATTTCCTGGATTACCAGGCAGAGACTATTGTCCCTTTCACTTACTTTCCCCCAGAGAAACAGAGTCTCTCCCTCTATATGCTGACCTGCCTGGAGTTGGGGAAAGTGTGACACAAGCACCTCTGTGACCATGAACTGCTAGGACTGTGCTGGGTCAGACCCAAAGCCAGTACAGCACTGGGTCTTACCCAAGGCCCACAGTGACCACTATCTGGCTACTGTCTATTTTGAATCAAGGCTCAAGGCTCTACAATCATCCCATGGCAAATCCAGCCAGGCTTTTATCCTTCCCATAAGGGCAGTGAGTTCATTCCAGCTGTGGGTGGGTCTGGGGATGCAGTCTGGAAGCCAGGGCTCTGGCACCCAGATAGTGTGTGCAGGTAGATGCCAGTGGTAGTGTTGATGTAGGTCAAGTTGGCCCATCTTCAGTTCCCTGGAAGAAATGCACAGATGCTAGTGGTGGTTGACTGGGTGGGGTGCTCCCTAACCCCCTGGAAGGCATACTCAGGCACTGGGTGTGGAGAGGTAGTACCAGGCTAGGTGGACCTCATTCCACCTCCCAACTCCCAGTGGTGCATATAAGTATAGGTTGTAGTAGGCAGGGTGGGGGTGATCTACAGTGGGGGTTGTGGGGAAAGCCTACTGAGGCTTTTGTACAGTGGCCCTACTGCTGGTGGTGGGAAAAGTTGCTGTCAGTGGGAGCAGCCCCAGTCTGGCAGGTGACTTTCTGGCTATAAGGAATTTACACTTCAGCCTCCTGCAGCAGCAACGAACATAGTGTGCAAGGGGAGCCTGTCCTCAGTATGTGTGTTAAAACACAGAATGTGCTGCTGATGGGGAGGGTTTGCTCTCCACAGCCTCAAGCAGGCAGCTCTTAGTAGCTCCCTGTGGCAGCAGTGGCCATACAAGTATGTGGGAAGAGCCTCTATCTTCAAAGCACAGGCTAGAGCACAGAAGCTGTGCTGCTGTTAGGGCAGGGTTTTTATTAACAGCCCAGGCAGACAGCTCACAGTCTTTGAGGAGCTTGGCCTTCAGTTCCCTTTGTTCCAAGAGTAGCCTCCTGGATGTACTGCACTGCCCTTTCCCTGAGGTGTGGGTCTATGTGTGAGCCACAGAGCTGGGAATCCAGTCATACTGTTGCGTCCATTAGCACTGGGCTGCTGCAGCCCTCCAGGGAGCTGCAGAGGGATGTAAGTGTAAGTAGGGAATCCTGAGATGTGACGATGCAGGGGCTGTTGGACCCCAGGGTAGGATGTAAGCCAGTGGAGGCTAGGTTCTCGGATGGCATGGTGCTCCAGCACTTAGTTTTCCAGTGGCACACATGAACCAGCATGAGCCCACTGGAGTAATGTCTTCACAGGGTCTTCAGGCAGCTGCCTACGCTAGTCTGAGAGGGCCTGTGTGGGTAGAAATGCTCTCCCGTGGCAGGGATTGCAGGAGTCTGTGGTGAAAACATGGACCACTAGGGGTCTTTCACTTATCCTTTACCTGCACTAGGGAGCTTCTCCAGGTTCCCAGCCCATCCTGGCTGAGCTAACTGCCTCATTTCCTTCTCCTTCCATGCCTTCTGTTTTCTGTCACTTCTCTGCTTAATTTCAGTGTTTTCTCTTACATGTTCTATTCTAGCAGTGATTGTTCATAATTTTGGTTTTTCTTTCTGGAAAAGGCAAGTGTTGGATACTTTTAGTCAGCCATCTTTAACCTCCTTTTCTATGGCAGGTTTTTATGTTTAGCCTTTATCAAATTAAGAATGTGTTTTTCTATTCTTAGTTTTCTGAAAGAGTTTATTTTAAATTATGTATTGTGTTGAACTTAATAAAAAATTTGTTTATATATGTATATAAAATCATGCAATCTTGTGCTAGTTAGCACATTAATGTGAAGGATTACATTATAAATATTCTGATAATAAACAAAAGGCATGTTTTAGGGATCTACCGTTATTTTATCAAAATATATTATTTTAAAATTAAATTTTTTGCAAGATTTTAAAATATTTAGCTAGTTAATGTTTTGTTTATTTATCTCATAATGCCATCTAGATAAAAATATAGATTCCACTGTAGTGAAGTGATTTGCTTGAAGACACCTTATGAGCTTTAGACCCCAGATTTCCTGATTCCTTATCTGGTCCCTTTGCTTAGCTCTTTTCTGAGACTGAATTCTAACCAATTATAATCTTGCTTGTTGTGCATTTTAATAGAAACTAGCGTACTATTTTAAGATGGAACCTTTGTCTTATCACAACTGATTGAAAGTAATAATTTTTTTGTCTATATGATACAAAACAATGGTTTTTTTAACTTCTTAATTTTAAATTGGATTGATTTTTTTTTTTTGGTGACCTAAAAATGATGTGATGAATCAATTATTCATGGCCTTCATGCTTATGAGGTTCTTCTCTCATAATTTATTTCAGCTTGAAAGAGCTTCTCCCTCAATTTATGAGAAAAGATATTTCTGCAGTGAGGCATATCAAGGACATATGAGAGTTTACCTACCCTTGTCCTCCAAGGCTTCTCCTGTGTGCCATAAAAACTAATAATGATGCAAATATATTCATCAGATATCAATTAATGTAATCCATTACATCAAAAGACTAGAGAAGAAAAATTACATGATCATATCAATAGATGCAGAAAAAACATTTGACAAGTTTTAACACCCATTAATGATTAAAAATTCAGCAAATTAAGAATAGAAGGGAACTTCCTCAACTTGACAATATAATGTTTATAAAACTCTACAGTTAACATTATACTAAATGGTGAGAAACTGAAAGCTTTCCTGTTAAGATCAGAAACAAGGCTAGCATGATGCCTCTTACTACTACTTTTAAACACTGTGCTGAAAGCTAATGCTATAAGACAAGAAAAGGAAATTAAAGGTATACTGATTGGGAAGGGAGAAACAAAACTATCTTTGTTCACAGATGATGTCATCATGTATCTAGAAAATCTGAAAGAATCAGCAAAGAAAATATATACACACATGGACACACACACCTGCTAGACCTCCTGGAACTGAGCAGTGATAATACCAAGGTTGTATGATACAAAGTTAATATACAAACGTCAATCACTTTTATGTATATCAGCAATGAACAACTGAATTCTGAAATTAAAAACACAATACCATTTACATGATCAACCCCCAAAATAAAATACTTGGGTAAAAATCTAATAATACATGTACAAAACCTGTATGAGGGAAACTACAAAGCTCTTATGAAAGAAATCAAAGAAATAGTAAATAAATAAAGAGATAGTCTATTTTCATGGATAGGAAGACTCAATATTTCCAAGATGTCAGTTCTTCCTAACTTGATCTGTAGATCCTGTGTTATTCTAATAATAATTCCAGAAAGTTATTTTGTAGTTATTTTGTAGATTTATTTTGTCCATAAATCTAAACTTTATATGGAGAGGCAAAAGACCCAGAAGAGCCAACACAATATCGAAGAAGAATGAAGTTGGAGGATTAACACTATATAACCACAAGACTTACTATAAAGCTACAGTAATCAAGACAATGTAATTTTGGTGAAAAAAATGGATGAATCAAGAGAACAGTATACAGTCATATACCATATAACACTATTTTGTTCAATGACAGGCTGTATATACAACCGTGGTCCCCTAGGTTTACAACGAATCATATATAGAAAGCTGACTTACAGCACTTGATATTGGCATTACAGGTTAAATAGGAGAAATGATTAGTGTTCAGAGGAATGGTGTTGGGACATTTGATTTTCCTTAAGAAAAAAATGTTTCAGAATATATATCATCTAGATTTCTGTAAGTATACTTCATGGTATTTGTACAATAGTGAAATCACCTAACAATGCATTCTTCAGAACAAATCCCAGTCAGTAAGTAATATATCACTATACAGAGCTCATATGCAGACTCACACAAATACAGTCAACTAATCTTTGACAAAGAAGCAAGGAGAAAATGGAGCAATGAAGAAAAGATTCTTTTCAACAAATGGTACTGGCACAACTGGTCATCCATATGCAAAAAAAAAGAAAAGAAAAGAAAAATGTAGACACAGAGCTTACACCCTTCACAAAAATTAACTCAAAATGAATGACAGCCCTGAATGTAAAATGCAAAAATGCTAATCTCCTGGAAAATAACATAGGGGAAAATCTAGATGACCTTGAGCTTGGCAGTGACTTTTTAGATAGAACACTTAAGCAATGATCTACAAAATAAATAATTGATAAACTGGTCTTTATTAAAATTAAAACCTTCTGCTCTGAGAAAGACAATGCCAAGAGAATGAAAAGATAAGCCACATAATGTGAGAAAATATTTACAAAAGAGGTGTCTGACAAAGGACTGCTATCTAAAATAGATAATGAACTCTTGCAACTCAGTGTAAAGAGACGAACAATTTGATTTAAAAACAATGGGCCAAAGACCTGAACAGACACCTCACTGGAGATGATAGACAAATGGCATATAATCCCATGAAATGATCCACATCATATGCCACTAGGGAATTGAAAATTAAAACGACAATGCGACACCACCGCACACCTGTTAGAATGGTGAAAGTCCAAAACACTGACAGCACCACCACATGCTGGAGAGAATGTGAAGCAACAGGAACACTTATTCATTGTCAATGGGAATATAAAATAGTATAGTCACTCTGGAAGATAGTTTGGCAGTTTCTTACAAAACTAAACATACTTTTGCCCTGCAATCCAGCAGTCATATCTCTTAGTATTTACTGAAAGAGGCTGAAAACTTATATCCACAGCAAAACTCACGCATGGAGGTTTATAACAGTTTTATTTATGGTTGTCCAAACTTGGGAGCAAGCAAGATGTCCCTCAGTAGGTGAACGAATAAATAAACTGTGGTACATCCAGACACTGGAATATTATTCACCACTAAAAAGAACTGGGTTCTCAACCCATAGAAGACACAAAGGGATCTTAAATGCATATAACAAAGTGAGAAATAAAAAGCCAACCTGAAAAAGCTACATACTGTATGATTCCAACTCCATGACCTTCTGAAAAAGGCAAAACTATGGAGACAGCGGTTGCCAGAGATTAGAAGGTGAGAAAGGATGAATCAGTGAAGCACAGAAAATTTTTAGGGGAGAGAAACTATTCTGTATGATACTACAATGATGGATACATTCCACTATATATTTGTCAAAGCCTATAATGTACAATACCAATGTAAATTATGGACTTTAAGTGATAATCACATTCCAATGGAGGTACATTAATGAAAACCAATGTATTATACTACTCTGGTGTACAGATCTTGATAATGGAGGAGGCTATGCATTTGGGTGGGGTAAGAGGTAAATAGGAACTCTTTGTACTTTTCACTTAATATGCCTCTGAACCTAAAACATCTCTAAAAATAGCATTTATTAAGAAGAAAATGTATATAGTTAGCTCTCAACTAACAGAGGAACTGTGCTTCATAGATTATGTAATGGTTTGAACCAAGAGCATGTTCCCATAGAATATCCATGATACTTAAGACCCAAAGCTAAATCACATGAACCTTTTTAATTTACAACATGGCTGGAATTGTGTGGTTGAGACTGCAATCCCATCAATAAGAAAAAGCGATCCTTTGGGGAAATGCCTTGTGTGGCACATGATAATATGTGAATGACTTTCTTTCTTTCCTTTTGACCAGTTCTGCTTCTTGCTAGATGTCTATGAATGTATCTCTCATGTCTCATTAATTAAATACACATTTGTCGAGTATCTTTCCTGTCCTAGTCACTGTGCCAAGTGCTGGAATTCAATGATGATTAAGACAGTGTCTACAGATTCAAAATACTTAGTCCTGATTGTCCAATGTGAGAAGAGAGCAGCAAGGGTTCAGAGAAAACAATGCCAGTCTTATTATGAGGAGTCAGTCCTATCTGTATAACACTTGGGAATTTTAGAACGCAAAAAATACTATTAGAGTATATTAAAAGTATAATACATTTTAAGGTTTTCACACATCTCATATCTGATGTAAGTTCCATATACACTATGGTGGACATTCTATAGATAATAAAACACAGTCACTAAGATGTTTACTAAATTTTCAAGATCTGGCAGATGGAGATACAGAATCAGGTAACCAGAGACAGAGATATATACCAGGAGGAAAGACTTGGCCATGGGGAAAATGAGTCCCATGACATGACACTCTTTCACCTAATCCTAAATTCTCCTGCCAAAGACTACTATTTCTATATGTATCTTTTCAAATCAATAACTCAGAAAATAATGATAAGTCAGTTTGTCCAATGTAGTGAGATTTTTGGAAAAATTTGGAGGCATGATTAATCCCCGCATACTTGGGATATTTAAACTAGTTCCTGGCTGGTAAATGTCACATATTGCTCCCTAGACTATCAGAACTGAGAACAAACTTAGAGATAATGAAATCTCCTAAGATAAGGAAACAGTGAAAGATCTAGTGTTACAAAAATACCAGTTCCTTTAAAATTTCTTTGACTCTCAACCTTCCATTGTGTCCTATACACACGTCTGTAATAAATATCACAATGTTTGTTAATGTTTGTTTTATTTATCTACTTGGGATTGAATAAACAACTATGAATAGCTTGTGGCCAATAATTTCATCTTGTTAATCTTTGTATCTTTAATACCTAGCATGATGCTTAGGAATAACATAGAGAACTAATGTTTTGACAGTGTTAGTCATTATTGAATAAATGAATAATTGAACACATGAACACAATTTAAGTCACCAAAAACTAATTCTTGGCATACTTGAGATTAGAACTCAAGTATTTTTACTACCATATCATATTTTCTATGTTATATGATATTTTCTATGTTACTTATATGATATAAGTTATATGATATATTCATATGATATTTTCTATGTTACTTCCTTATTATTACAGTTACAAATATTCTCCAAGTGATGTTAGCCTTATTAGTAATTTTTGAACAAGTTACTGGAAATGAGATAATCATTACAATTGTGATTACCTAGGATACTTGCCGTAAAGTTATCAATGTGTAATACCAGTATTGCAGCTTTCACTAAAACAGCCAAATAAGCCCTCTGATTTAATCAGATATTTTATATAATCCATATGGTAAAATGAGAACATTTATAATTGCCAGTGGTGAAAAGATCATAACAAAGCAGAAAATCAGTCTGACCCACACTCAATGCCTAGGGTATCTGAACAGGATTCCGAATTTTAGCCTGGGGATCAAAAGCAGGAATACGGAGAGAAAGAGAGTCTAGATCAACACAAAGTAGCACTTTCAAATCTGTCCAGAATGAGACGTGTGAATCAGGGCACCAGGAAAACCCAAGATATGTGGTTCAGAAATTGGTTAGAAGGCAAGGCAGGGAAAGCCATCCATCCATCCATATGTATCTTAAAGTGCTGGATTTTTATAAAGAGAACTATCCTTTTCTTTTTTCTTTCCTTTTCTTCTGTTCTTTTTTTTTTTCGCTGAAACCTACAGCCCAGTCACTCTGAGCCCTCAGGCTGATCATAATGTTTAACCCAGCAGTGTTTATTTAAAAAAAAAAAACCCTTTATTATATAATAACTCTGAAATAAATACCATTAGGTTGTAAGAAAAAAATACCAATTTTTTTCTTAAGGTATATAATAGAAAATAAATTCAGTTAAAAAAACTCTACAGACACCAAAAGAAAAAGGATATTGTCTCTAAGTAAAGAGAAAGCATCAAAATATTAAAATTAAAAGTAACATAAATAACAACAAATGGCAATTTCTGGGTTGTGGCATTATATTTTTTATTACGGTTTTTTCTATATTAAAATAATAAATGCCATTCTAATTTTTAAAAATCCTAGAAAATAATCTCATTGCTAGATGCTGATGCCTTACTTAAAGATTAATATAAGGTCACCCATTGACATTCTCATCTTTACATATAATTACTGTCTTAACTTGTAAGTTAAATTATAGCAGTAGGGGTGTGTATATATGCCAGGGTGGCTAGGGTTGATCTGTATTCTGATCTCTGTTGTTAACTTGGCCTCACCACCACCTTCTTCTAAGGTCTTATATATATCACAGAAGAGAAAGTAGGGACATTTCTCTTATCCCCTTCTTTAATTGGTTTCTGGCTAGAGTTTTGTGATAAAAGGCATTCATATAAGACTTGGAAAGAAGCAAGGGAATAGAGACATTATTCTTATAAGTCAGATGCAGCCAGATTCATAGCAGACATGAGATTCACAGTGGTCCAATTTAGTTTCCTCAAGGAATAGTGTCTTATTAGGGGTACATTTTCAACTTCTGTTGCTATGGGTTAGACATTCAAAGGCACTGATAAAGAGAAGTCCATGTATAGTCTTCATCTCTACTGCTGTAGACATGCTCTTCATGTAACCACATGGTTCAGGGATGGTTGATGACATTGGCCAAAGTCAACTGGCTGAGATGTTTTTTTCTCCTTAGTTACTTGGTGTTTCCTCAATGGTGGATGCTTTCTGGAAGGTGTTAACATGTGATACAAGGATCTTTAGACATGGTGCTCATTCCCAAACATACATGCTCATGTTTCTGGCCCTGAAATTCTTCTCTTTTAAGCAGGCTATTTTTTTAGAGCTGTTTTAGGTTGACACCAAAATTGAGCAGAAGGTCCAGAGATTTCTCATATGACCCCTGTCATCACACATGCACAGCCTTCCCCATTACCAACATTCCACATCAGAATGGTACATTTGTTACAATTGATTAGCCTACATTGACACATCATTATCCCCCAAAATCCATAATTTACATTAGGTTTCACTCTTGGTATTGTACACTCTATGGACTTTGGCAAAGGAATAATGACATAGATCCACCGTTAATAGTATCATATAGAATAATTTTACCTTATACCTCCATACTTTCTGGCTCCTGGCAACCACTGATTATTTTCAGATTGGCTTTTTTCACTTAGTAATATACATTTAAGTTTCTTCCATGGTTTTTTTGTGGCTTGATAGCATATTTCTTTTTAGCACTGAACAATATTCCATTTTCTGGATGTACCATAGTTTACTTATTCATCTACCAAAGGACATCTTGCTTGCTTCTAAGTTTTGGCAATAATGAATAAAATTGCTATGAAAATCCAGGTACAGATATTTGTGTGGACCTAAGTTTTCGACTCTTTTGAGTAAATACCAAGGACCACAGTTGCTGGATCATATAATAAGAATCTGTTTAATTTTGTAAGAAATCACCAAACTACCTTACGAAGTGGCTATACCATTTTGCATTCCCACCAGCAATAAATGAGAGTTTCTATTGCTCCATATCCTTGCCACATTTGGTGTTGTCAGTGTTTTGAATTTTAGCCATTCTAAAAAGTATATAGTGTTATCTCATTTAAAACTTTTTTATTTCCCTGATGACATATGATGTGGAGCATCTCTTCATAAGCTTATTTGCAATCTGTATACATTCTTGGGTGAGGTGTCTGTTAAGACCTTCTTCATTGTTTTAGTTAAGCTATTTTCTTATTGTCAAAATTTTATAGTTTAGATAATATCCTGAATTTTTGTCTCCAAATTTCCAGTCTGTTTTCTTTCAGACCACTGACCAACCTGCCAAGCTGTTTACTGCTGTCAGTCATTGACTTTATATGAATATGTTCTCACCTAGGCCACCTTAGGCCATTTCTCTTTCATTAAGAGTGGATAAATCAGGGTTACTGCTTATGCTTCTGCCCAATAGGAAAATTTTCTTCTCTAATATCTTTCATAGCCATCAGTAAGTGTGGCTGTAGTGCAGCCATTTAATTTTGGGTTGCACTCATATATAAAATTATGTGTAAACTGAGCTCAGTCTGTTTCCTCCCCTTTTGAGGGTTTTGTAGAACTCCTCTCCCTGCCCCATAGTTCCATTAGTGTGAGCTTCCACTGCAGCATCATGGTGATGTGGGAGTCTGGGATGCTTGATCACACAGTTTACTTATGCCCTCTGGTCTTACTAGTATTTACTCCTGTATATAACTATCCTTTTAATCTTAACATGGATTGCTGCTGGGCCTATTTGATTTTATGACTTGATGGCTCCGATAGAATTCAGCTCTTGATGGGAAGTTTGGATGCATGGTCACTTGGTATCCCTTGGTCAAGTATGCCATCTCTCCCTGGGCCAACTAAAACACCCTAGAGGCTGTCCCACAAAAGGCAAATAACTCCCCCTTACCTTAGCATGACCCTGCTCTATGACCTCAGGAGCCTGCATTGTGGTACTCCCACTTGTCCTTGCCATAACCTCTATACTGCAACTTTTCCACCATTGACACCTCCAAACATAAAAGGTCTGTTGAACTGTGTGGCCGAAGTGTTAGGGCTGCTTGAACTGCAGCCTGGACCTGCTGCAGAGTCCTTTTGTGTTCTGGGCCTCTCAAAACTGGCTACTTTTCTTATCAATCAGTGTATAAACCAGATAAATATTCCTAAGTATGGAATGTGTTTTTCCTAGATTCTAAAAGTTTTCTTCTTTGTTATTAGAGATGCACATTATGACAATTTGTACTTTGCAGAGGATGTCTGGGTAAATCCCTTACTACTGGCATTCTTTAATTATAGGCATCTGGGTGGTAAGTGTCCAAATCATATTCTTAAACCATTATCAGTACCAACTCTGACAAATTCTGATCTTTCAGGATTGAGGAAGTTGGAAGCGCAAGTCGTTCTTTGGAAGGTATGTCTGTGAAAGACACAGGGGGAAGCAGCAAAATTAGGTAGAAGAAGACTTCAGACCATGATCCAGACCTGAAATCTGAAGAAAAAAGGAGATTAAAGCAGGATTGTGTAGAGAGAGCCTCAGACAAGGTCTCTGTCGAAGTTCTGAGGGGAGATTGTCTGTTAGAGGAGTCCATGTTGGGGAGAAAAGACCAGGTGCTAGTAGCCCCTCCATGGTTGGTCTCAGGTTGAAGGCAATGTAGGAAGCCAGAGACTTGTCTTGAAAGCTCAGGCTGACTCAAAGCCTCTGCTTTGAAGGCTATCATCTAACTTTCCTCCTTTCAGCTTATTATGATTTTGTCTTTTTGGAAGGAAGATCTGAGTGGTTCACCTGTACAACTGCCATATCAGGTGATTCTTATGCATAGTAAAGTTGGAGAATCACTGATATAAAATGCTACAGGTTGTTAAACAGATTTTTTTTGATTTTACTCTGAGAGAAGTGGAAACATTAAAAGCTTTTCACTTGAGGAGTGTATGCCCCAAATGTTAGGGCTGCTTGATTTGTTCAGCTGTTAACAGGATGACTGCAGCTGTTGTGCTGAAGAGCAGGTTTGGGGCATAAGGGTGAGAGCAGGGTCACGAGTTAGGAGGCAGTAAGTGATGGCAGCTTGAACCAGAGTGAAATCAGTGTAGACACTGTGAAGTGGTGGGATTCTTAATACATTGTAAATAAATTCCTAACAAATTAGATGCGATTTTGAGGGAAAGAAAGGATTTGGGATGGTTCCAATATTTTGATCTAAGCCACTAGAAGGATGGTGTTCCATCAACTGAAATGGGAAAGGTTGAATGTATCAGGTTTCAGGGGATAAATTAGGACTTCAGCTTAAAACATATTAGGTTTGAAATGTCTCCTATACCTCTAGGTGACTATATCAAGTAAGTAGTTGGGCAATCAGGTTTGGATTTTAGGAGAGAGGTCCAGCTAGAGATAAAACTTTTGGAGTCATCAAATGGTATTTAAAGTCATGAGACTGAATGTTGTTACCAAATAAGTAAGTATTGATAGAGAAGATGTCCATAAATTAAGTTCTGAGGAACCAACATTAAGAATTTTGAGACTATATAGAGGTAGAAATAGCAGCAGGATCTAAGAAGATGGGGTCATCAGGTAAAAGGAAAGCCAACGATGTGATGGTCTAGAATCCAAATGAAGAAAGTATTTCCAGGAAGTGAATGTGATCAATAATGTCAAATGCTTCTAATGGGCCATGCATGATGAGAACTGAGTTTGACCTCTGGACTTTGCAATGTGGAGGTCATTATTAACCTTGACCAAAGCAGTTTTCGTAGCATGACGGTGGTGAAAAACCTGATTGGAATGGAGTAGGAGAGAATGAGGGGAGAGGAATTAGAGATATGGAGAATGAAGCACTTTTCCTGGAGTTTTGCTACAAAGAGGGGCAGAAAAATGATGTGGAAGCCAGAGGATGAAGTAAAGTTAAGAGAGGAGTTTGTTTTCCCAGATGGGAGAAATAATACCTTATTTATACACTATTGGGAGTGGTTCAGCACAGAGGAGAAATTTGATGCTGAAGGAGAGAGGGAAGCATTGCTGGAGTGATGTCCTTCAGCCAGTAAGGATCTTACACAGGCGTACAGGGGCTATTTTTGGATAGAAGCAGAAACAGTTTATTTATAGTTGCGCAAAGGAAGTCAGGGTTTATAGGTAGAGACACTAAGGGGTAATAGTTGTGGTGAGAGTTGGTGTAAGTTCTCTTCTGATGGCTTTCATTGTCTTAGAAAAGTAGAAAGGGAAGTTATCAATGGAATGTGGGAGTGGAAAAGGAGGCATTAGAAAGTTGAGAAAAGAGAAGGTATGTGTACCTTACAAATAGACAAAGACATTCCAAACAGAAGAACTAGTTTTATGACTATTTGTCTGAATAACCACAAGTAGCTTTGTGTGGTTTGAGTATAAACTTGTAATTGCAAGACGTTAGGATAGGGCTGGAAAGGTAGGTTGGGATCAGATTATGAGTGGCCTCGAATGACATGTTAATGGTTAAGATTTTTTTTCATAAACTGTTGGGAAGTATCAGTGTTTCAAAAGAAGGGAAATGATTAATCAGAATAGTATTTATGTTGGAAATATAGTCTTTTGACCGCTCACAGAATAAACTGAAGAGAGAAGTTCAGGTATCCCTCACTATATGAATGCTCACTCTCCAAATATTCACTGTAAATATTTGTAAAATTTATACGTAAAACTCACTACTTCAGTTGAAATCCAAGCCAGTATATCAGCATACATGTGCTAGCAAAAATAGTTTAGGTTGGAATCTGGACAAGAGGATTCAGAAAGCACTGCTTTCATATCTTCTCTTTTCTGATAGGAAGACTTTTCATACTTCTGTTTTTAAAACATTTTGTGCATTCTTTTACTTATTTGCTTTACATGATTAAGTGAAAATGCTTTTAATATATTTTTTGAAACATTCTGCGGAAAGAAATTTTCTAGAAAAGCTCATATGCTTAAAAAGATGTTGGAGGTGGTAAAGTCTGTTGAACAAAGTAAATGCATAAAATATCTAAAGCTTGACCATACACATTTCTATATCTACTGTGTATATAAGGAGAAAATAAATATTGTAAAAGCATTGTTGATGCTGGAAAGCATGACTGTGTTACTTGAGCACAGCATAATATTTTTTAATAACTAGAGAAATAGAGTACGTAATGGATTGAGAGCCACACTCAGCATGGGATGTAATTTAGCCTTGTATTGAGATAGCAGAAGACACTGGACATCTCTAAAGATCTGAAGAGGGCAGCGGAGAAAGGGAGTGATTAGCAGGGGAAACTGAGCTCCAAAGCAACTCAGGAATGGTTTGAGAAAGTTAAGAAGTTGTAAGATTATATAATTTAAAGATCCTTGACAGGCCTACCCTTAAGCTTTATACAGCCTGAGGTAGAGTAAAATGAAGGGTTCCAGCCCACAGCTCACCCAACTTTGCCTCCATCAGCTATCCCATACTGTGAGGGGCTTTGCATATGTGAGCATGAATATTCCATCCCACAGTGAAAGTTCCATTCACTGACTCTCTCCCCACCCCCAGGCTCAGGAAAGAGTCACAGTATGGCCACTGCTTACAGGATCAGTCTAGAGAGAGGCATGTGCAGGCTTGTGTCCATTTTGGTAGGAAATTCTAGGGTCTTAGTTACCTGATTTTGATCTAAACGAGAGGCCTAGAAACTAAATGGGCACATCCTCTTGATCTCTAGAACTATATTCCCTATGAGGAGGAGTCTGGCAGGAGGAAAGCCGGAGCCAAGCCCAGGCAGGTTTGCTGAGATCTAAGGTAAATACTAATTAGGGTTGAAGCAGTTTCTAGTAATAGCAAGGCTGAATCCATCTTTCTTGGATTCAAGAAAGGGAACTGATGATGGGAAAAAAAGTGTCATGAATAGAAGATGCAAAATCTTTAAAAGAAATTTTAGATGATGCAGACAAAATTATTGCTGTTGCTTGTGAATATGATCATGACATGAAGAGAAGAATCACATTTAAAAAGATGATGACATGCATAGTGTCATACTCTCAGGAACCACGTAATTGGAACCAAAGTATTTCAAAGTGATTACTGAGACTTCCATCCCAATGGCTTCTCTATGGTTTTAGATGGCCATCTGAGTGTCAATAAGTGTAACCCGTACTGCATACCTCAGATATCTACTTTTTTTACTCGACTTTTTCTCCAGCTCACTCTAACTAATCTTCACTTACCACCAAACTCCATTTTCCTTTTCTTAATACCAAACCTCACTCAAACAACTCTTTAATAAGCACTAAACAGTTTAGGTTGTCTTTTTGTTTTTGTAATAGTTAAATTGCATTTGCTTTTATTATATCCTAAGCGTATTACTGTATTTCATTATTTATTTACTGTATAGTTCATATGTATTGAAGTATAAAAGGAAAATATAATTTGTATAAAATTTTTATAGTTTCATTGTGTAGTGCAGATAAACACATTCACTGTACTCGTTAAATTTTAGATAATTAACAAACACAGCTCAAAGGAATCAGACATGACACAAACAAATGGAAAAATACCCCATGCTCATGTATAGGGAGAATCAATATTGTTAAAATGGTCATACTGCCCAAAGCATTTTATAGATTCAATGCTATTCCTATCAAACTAATAAAGGCATTCTTCACAGAACTAGAAAAAATACTGTAAAATTCATATGGAATAAAAAAATAGCCTGAATAGCCAAGGCAATCCTAAGCAAAAAGAACAAAGCTGAAGACATCATGCTGCCTGACTTCAAACCATACTACAGGGCCACAGTAACCAAAACAGCATAGCATTTGTACAAAATGGGCACATAGACCAATGGAACAAAATAGAGAGCCAGAAATAATGCCACACATCTAAAATCATCTGATCTTTGCCAAAGCTGATAAAAACAAGCAATGGGGAAAGGACTCCTTCAATAAATGGTTCTGGGATGACTGGCTAGCCATATGCATAAGACTGAAACTGAACCTCTTCCTTACACCATATACAAAAATTAACTCAAGATGCCATATGCATAAGATTGAAACTGAACTTCTTCCTTACACCATATGCAAAATTTGACTCAAGATGCATTAAAGATTCAAGTCTAACACCAAAAATTATATCAATCCTGGACGATAACCTAGAAATAGCATTCTGGATGTAGAACCTGGTGAAGACTTCATGACAAAGACACCAAAAACAATTGTAACAGAAATGAAAATTGACAAATGGAACCTAGTTAAACTTAAGAGCTTCTGCACAGCGAAAGAATCTATCAACAGAGTAAACAGACAATCTACAGAATGGAAGAAAATATTTGTAAACTACACAGCTGACAAAGATCTAGTATCCAGGATCTAAAATAAACTTAAATAAATTTATAAGAAAAAAAGTCAACTGCATTAAAATGTGGGCAAAGGACATGAACAGACAATTTTCAAAAGAAGACATACACATGGCCAATAAGTATATGAAGAAAAGCTCAACATCACTGATTATTAGAGACATGCAAATCAAAACCACGATGAGATACTATCTCATACCAGTCAGAATTGCTATTAGTAAAAAGTCAAAGAATAACAAATGCTGGGGAGGTTGCAGAGAAAGGGGAATGCTTACACAGTGCTGATGGGAAGGTATATTAGTTCAACCATTGTGGGAAACAGTGTGGTGATTCCTCAAAGAGCTCAAAACAGAACTGCTATCCCACCCAGCAATCTCATTACTGGGTCATTGTACCATAGAGACACATGGACACATATGTTCATTGCAGCACTATTCACATTAGCAAAGACATGAAATCAACCTAAATGTCCATCAATGGCCGGCCAGATAAAGGAAATGTGGTACGTATGCTCCATGGAATACTATGCAGCCATAAAAAAGAATGAGATCATGTTCTTTGCAGGAACATGGATGGAGCTAGAGGCCATTATCCTTAGCAAAATAATGCAGAAACAGAAAACCAAATACCACCCATTCTCACTTATAAGTGGGAGCTAAATGATGAGAATGCATGGACGCAAAGGGGAAAAACAGACACTGGGGCCTGCTTGAAAGTGGAGAGTGAACGGAGGGAGTGGATCAGAAAAAAAACAAAACAAAACAAAAAACTATTGGGTACTAGGATTAGTACCTGGGTGATTAAATAATATGTATAACAAACACCCATGACACAAGTTTACCTATATAACAAACCCGCACATGTAGCTCTGAACCTAAAATAAAAGTTAAAAAGTTTAGATAATTAGACAATTGCTGCTTTGTATGCTTTGTATCATGTAGGAATCCTTGAAGGATTACTTTATAGGTAGTTACAACAGTGCTTCTAAGGCTAGATGGAGAGAAAAGCTCATTTTTTTTTTAAAAAAAGGCCAGTCCCACACAGACCAATATTGCAGAAAAGATAGCAAAAATAAATTACTAGGGAATCAGGGTTAAACTGATAGACTTCAGGGAGCAGAGTTTGATAGTAGCATTTCCCATTGTCATTCCTATGCTACAAACAATAGAGCTGTTCAAGAATGCCAGACATCCCTCATGAGTGTATTTCTCACAGTTTTGGTGAAAGGAGAGTACTCTGAACCTACCAGGGGATGTAATTAGAAGTGGAGTGAGCAGATTTAACTTGATAAATCTACTCCAACATTCCAAAGGCATTCTAAATATTTGGATATCTTATACTACAGTATACCAGAACATTCCAGCACTTCAATTTTACTTTACTTAGCACAATGCTATCTTTAAAAATTAGAGAAATATAAAATATGAGTGGTTATTAAACGATAGGTATGATATGATTTATTTCATATAACTTATAAACGTGCAGAGCGATAACATATATTATTTGTAGTTATAGACATATGGAGCAAACTTCACAAAGTATACAGAAAAATAAACAACATTTCAGAATGATAATTATCTCTAGGAAGGAAGGGAAGAAAATGAGATAAGGGAGTTTTATACATAGAACCTTATCTATAGTGTCACATTTCTTTGAAAAACATTACCAAAAATATCTGAAGCAAATATAGCAAAATATTTATATTTGACAAATTTGGAAGGTGATACACTGTTTTTATTATCTCTCAAAATATGCTTGAATTTTTTCATTATATATGTATTTAAAATAACTTCCCTGTTTCTAGTCGGAGTGCCTGGGTGATGGTGATTTTATCCACGTGACATAGGAAAGAAGGAGAACAGATTTCTTCTCTCTCTCTCTCTCTCTCTCTCTCTTCTTTCCAGATGGAGTCTCCCTCTGTCGCCCAGGCTGTAATGCGATGGCGCGATCTCGGCTCACTCCCGGGTTCAAGCGATTGTCCTGCCTCAGCCTCCCCAGCAGCTGGGACTACAGGCGCCCGGCTAATTTTTTGTATTTTTAGTAGAGAGGGGGAGTCAGCGTGTTAGCCGGGATGGTCTCGATCTCCTGAGCTCGTGATCCACCCACCGCGGCCTCCTGAAGTGTTAGGATTACAGGTGTGAGCCACCGCCCCGGCTGGGGAACAGATTTCTAAGCAAAGATAGAAATTTGCTTTCGAACTTAATGGGTTAGTGAAGCCCATTGTGTATTCCACATATTATTGGGTGGAACAACGTATTGTGTCTTTTTCTTTTCCCCTTTTTTTAAAAAATGAGTTTTCTAGACTGATAGGCATATCATGAAAATGAATGACTTTGACAGAGTATGTCTAGACGTTTGATGAGGAATGTAATGAAGCTTTACATGTTCTCAGATGACTGGATAGAGAAATGTAGACTAAGCAGAAGTCCAGTTAGCTGTGCTCAAGGTTTTGCATAGGATTTCTGATAGTTTGGCTCTGAGCGTATTATTATTGTTAAAATTCAAACTTTAGCAAAATTAAGTTTAACAGTTTAATTAAGCAAATAACTATTTGTGAGCCAAGCAACCTTCACCACCAGAAATTACCAATGAGATGCAGAGACAGTTTGACTGGTGACATCTTGGCATTTGCCTCATTTGAATATGGCCTAATTAATTGACTGCCTGTAATTGACTGAAGCTTGGCTGCTGTGATAGGCTGAGACTCAGCTATTTGTTTAAAAAGTATACTCTAAATTAGGCTTTTGGTTAATTTATGCACTAAGTTAGGTTGCAGTTCATTACATGAGGACTCAAAGTACGAGACTTCCTCATGCCAAATTTAATTTAACACGACAAAACAGCAAAGATGTCTGTAATCTTTAAAATGTATTTTCTTCGAGTTTTTATATAGTAGGTGGTAAGAAAGGGTTTGTGTATTAGTGTTCACAGCAGATGATAATAGCTAACATTATTTAGCGTTCTCTTGGTGCTAGATTATGTTATAAATTCTATGTGTACTATCTTATTTTAATAAACACAATGACTTTGAAATAAGTATTGTTACGATGCCAATTTCACAACTGTGATATTGTGGTACTTGCATTATAAGAAATACATATTTATTCTCTGTCCCTGCTTCCTGGCACACAGCTCCTAAAACTCTTGGGATCTCTGGAGTGATAAGAGTGTCTTTTATATGCTTTTATAGCTGACTAGTGGCTAGGACCTCTAGATAGCTTCAGGATGAGGGCTGGTCACCAGAAAGACAAAGGCATGATTATAGTTTTGGGATTTTCAGCCCCCAGCACGCAACCTCCGGAGGAGAGAGACTGAGGTTGAACTGATCACCAATGGCCAGTGATGTTATCCGTCATGCTTACTTAATGAAGCCTCTGTAAAACTGCAGAAGGATAGAGCTTCTGGACTGATGAACAAGTGGAGGCACCTGAGTGCACCTCAGAGCGGGTATGGAAGCTCCACAACCCTTCCTACGTACATTGCCCTATGCAGCTCTTCCATCTGGCTGTGCATCTGTTAATCTTTGTGATACAGTTAGTCTTTGTGTCTCCACCCAAATTTCGTCTTGAACTGTAATCCCCATGACCCCTATAGGTCTAGCGAGAGACCAGGTGGAGGTAATTGAATCATGGGGGTGATTTCCCCCATGCTGTTCTCGTGATAGTGAGTTCTCACGAGATCTAATGGTTTTATAAGGGGGGCTCTTCCCCTCTTTGCTTGGTGCTTCCCCTTCCTGTTGCCTTCTGGGGAGGGTAGCTTGCTTCCCCTTCACCATCTGCCATGATTGTAAGTTTCCTGAGGGCTCCCCAGCCTTGCTGAACTGTAAGTCAATTAAACTACTTTCCTTTATAAATTACACAGTCTCAGGCAGTTGTTTATAGCAGTGTAAAAATGGACTAATACACTTTATAATATCCTTTATAATAAGTGGGTAAACAAAAGTAAGCGTTTTCCTGAGTTCTGTGGGCCACTGTAGCAAATTAATCAAACCCTAGGTGGAGTGATGGATCAGAAGCACAGGTTACAATCTGAGGCTTATTGGCATGTGAAGTAGGGACCAGGCTTATGGGATTTGAGCCCTTAACCTTTGAGAGCTGACAGTATCTACATACAAGTAGATAGTAATATTTGAATTGAATTATAGGATACCCAGCTGGTGTCCTCTAGAGTACCAATTGGTATGAAAGAAGTTCCCATATATCTTGGTGACCAAATATGAAGTATTCTGTGTTAAGTGGTGAGATGTGTATGTGAAAGTAGAAAGTAAAGTGTTTTTCCCACCTTTCTTTTTCAAAACAACTAAGGAAACTCAGAGAGGATAAGTGACTTGTCAAAGTTATTCAGTAGCTCACACACTTAATACTTGCCCTGAAATTTCCTAGGGGCCACAGGAGGAAGCAATATAGCAACGTGGTTGGAATTTCAGCTTGCCATTCGCTAACCCTGTGTTCTTGGTAAAGTTATTTAACCTCTCTAATTCTCAATTCCCTCACTACAAATGGCAGTAATAGTAAACACCTGATATAGTTGTCTCTGTGTTCCCACTCAAATCTCATCTTGAATTGGAATCCCCACGTGTTGAGGGACCTAGTGGGAGGTGATTGGATCACGGGGCTGGTTTCCCCCATGCTGTTCTCGTGATAGTGACGAAATTCTCACAAGATCTGTTGGTTTTAGAAGTGGCCGTTTCTCCTGCACTGTCTCTCTCTTGCTGCCTTATGAAGAAGGTGCCTGCTTTCCCTTCACCTTCTGCCATGATTATGTTTCCTGAGGCCTCCCCAGCCATGCAGAACTGTGAGTCAATTAAGTCTTTTTGTTTATAAATTACCCAGTCTCAGGTAGTATATTTGTAGCAGTGTGAGAACGGACCAATACAGCACCTGATTTCACTGGGTTTTATGAAGAGAAATGAGATAAGATAGCACTTAATACAGAACCCTGTGTCATTGAATGTCTTCCAGGAGAGACTTTGGTATACTACAAAAGGATGGCTAATATGAATGACAAGCTATTGAAGATATGTTTTGCCTGACACCCTAGATGTTGGATCATCCTGTTGACTCTTATGTACAGAGTGGCTCCATGTTAATCACACTATGGATAATACGCATGTGGACCATTTTAGAATCAAATGTTGCCTACAATGGTGACAAAGCACAGAACTAACTTCTTGGACTTCTTTCTCTTGTTCGTAGAGTCCACTAGGCTACAGTCCAAGTCCATTTAGACTTTGGAAGATGGGGAAGAGTAACCCTGCTGATGTGTGAGGTTATCACATATGTTTAAGTTTTTGACAAGCAATTAACTCACAGTGGATGTCCTGTCACTGCTAAGCAGGACATGGCGGAGCAGCTTCAAATGATAACTCCGTGATAAATACGTCTCTCGGCCAAGCTTGCCAAGCTCACTCAGATCCACAAGGAATTGTTCTCAAGTAGCCAAGGGGAAGAGAGTAAAGCATCTAAAGGCTTTCATATAGGTTTTCTCATTATAACTATAAAATAATATTTATTATATAAAATTTAGAAATAGAGATTTTATTTTTGGTTCTTTTTAAAATGAATTTTTAACTTTTAATTTTTGTGGGTATATAGTAGGTATATATATTTGTAGATTATGTGAGATATTTTGATACAGACATGCAATATGTAATTATCACATTAGGGTAAATGTGGTATCCATCACTCAAGCATTTATCCTTTGTGTTACAAACAATCCAGTTAAACTCTTAGTTATTTGAAAGTGTATAATTAAATTCTGACTAGAGTCTGACTGTTGTGTCAGCAAATACTAAGTCTTATTTTCTGGTATCCATTAACTATCCCATTTTCCAATCCCATTTACCACACACCTTCCCCCACCCCCGCTTCCCAGCCTCTGGTAACCATTCTTCTACTGTCTATGTACGTGAGTTCAATTGTTTTGATTTTTAACTCCCACAAATAAGTGAGGATATAGGAAGTTTGTCTTTCTGTGTCTGACTTATTTTACTTAACGTAATGACCTCTAGTTCCATCTGTGTTGTTGCAGGTGACAAGATCTCATTCTTTTTTATGGCTGAATAGTACTCCCTTGTGTATATTTACCACATTTTCTTTATCCATTTATCTGTTGATAGACACTTAGGTTGCTCCCAATTCTTGACTCTTTTGAATAGTGTAGCAATAAATGGGGAAGTGCAGATATCTCTTAGATATACTGATTTTCTTTCTTTTGGATAACTAGGGGTGGGATTGCTGGATCATATGGTAACTCTATTTTTAGTTTTTTGAGGAACCTCCAAACTGTTCTCCATAGTGGTTGTACTAATTTACAACCCCATCGACAGTGTACAAAGGTTTCCTTTTCTCCACATCCTTGACATTTGTTATTGTCTGTCTTTTGGCTTAAAGCCATTTAACTTGGGTGAGATGATATCTCATTGTAGTTTTTATTTGCATTTTGGAAATAGAGATTTTCTACATATGTTAAAAGTAAGAACATTTTCCAGTAATAGATGGTCTGGTTATAGTCATACCCTTTTCTAGATTTTCTTTGAAATATGCAGTTTCATGAAAAAAAATTATTTTGAAAGTGAGTTTCACAGATATTTTTCATGGATGCGGTGTATTTCAGGCTGTGTCTGGAAAAATGTCTTGTCTATATCATACCATAAAATTCAAGTCAATGTGACATGTGTGTGTTTGTGTGTGTGTGTGTATATATATATGGTTTTTTTTTTTTTTTTCCTTAAAAACGTAGGCTCACTTCCCTGAATGCTGTAAAGGGCTAATTTAAACCTCCACAAAAGTTTTTATGCAGATTGTCTTTCTTCTGAGCATTCATTTTAGCAGGTGGTATTTTACACACTAATCATAAAATATGTGCTGAACTGGCCCCACCCCTACCCTGCCTTGAAAAGCACAGTTCTTTAAAGGAATGATTACTTTACTTTGTCCTTGGCTTCTTGTTTTAAGACAGGACATTTCCAGGTATAGAATTCAGGAGAGTAAAAGTATTTTTGGTAAAGTTTAAAGGGATTTTCTCAAAAGTGTGAGTATTTGATTTCTCAATTCTCCAATAATTCTTTTTAAAAAATGTTTGTTCAGAGAAAACTTTGGAAAGCTAGAAATTACAATTATCTTTTAGATGAGAGCCTTGTTTTCCTATACAGTAAACTTTTTTTTTTTTTTTTTTTGAGACAGAGTCTTGCTCTGTCGCCTGGGCTGGAGTGCAGTGTTGCAATCTCAGCTCACTGCAATCTCCTCCCGGGTTCAAGTGATTCTCCAGCCTCAGCCTCCTGAGTAGCTGGGATTACAGGCATGGGCCACCACGTCTGGCTAATTTTTGTAGTTTTTAGTAGAGATGGGGCTTTGCCATGTTGGCCAGGCTGATCTTAAACTCCTGAGCTCAGGTGATTTACCCACCTCGGCCTCCCAAAGTACTGGGATTACAGGCGTGAACCACCTCGCTCTGCCTCCTATAGGGTGACCTGAGACTGTTCCTCCTTACAGAACAATACACAGATTGCATTGCAAGTCACCACCAGTAAGACGCCAGGTGCTTTCAGACTTGGTAATACTAGGCATGTGTTTTATACAATTACAAGAATTTCTATTTTGCCTCCTAGAAAAAACTTGAGTTTAATAAGTAAGTGTATAAGTTATACAGGAAAATTATAAACTTCTCTTTGGAATTTTTTGGAAACAGAACAAATAAATTATGTAGTGAAATAATTCTCCTACATTTTACAGACTGTTTTAAATCCCGACTTTAATAATTACTCTCAGGTGGCAGCTGTGATTCACAGATGAACCTGTAGAGTCAAGAGAAGGCTATAGTGATTGGGGAAGTTATTTACTCAGTCCTTGCCAAAGTCCTGGTCCCAGTTTGCTTTCTGAAAAGAGTGTCTGAACCAGAGACTATCAATGGATGAGGATGAAAGGAAAAAAATGTAGGGAGATAATCTCTCTATGTTTAGAATCTCTCATGGGAGTTTTGTGGGTTGTTTTTTAAAGTGTACATGATCACGGATTAAAATCCTTAAATATGAAAGACCAAGAGGTGTGTGGAGAGAATATGTAATATAGAAAAAAAATACAGTTAGACAGCTAACCAACTAGCTGTATTGGATCAAACCTCTCTCTGAGAACAACCAAAATAGCTGAACAAAGGGGAAAAAAAAGAAAACAACAAATCAGTTGAAGATATCTGAGATCTTGCTGAGGCTGCCAAGATTTGTGAACTGAAGATCCCAGGGAGAAAGGAAGGGCAGAGAGCATGACGTTAGGCATCACTTTTCTTTCCGGGCATTTGTAAATTTGAAAGCAGCAGAGAGGCTGAGGAGCTGAGCAGAGATATTGGTTAATCATGGGACTAGAAGAGAACAGGAATTAGAATTAGAATCTTTCAAGGCTACATCAGAGTTGTGTGGGTAAACTGGAAACAGACAAACTCAAAAAAGACGGAAGCTCAGCTTCAAATTTATTCAATCCTCAAAGGGAAGCAAAACAAGAAAGATCAAAGCCAAGGATATCCTATCTCTTTCATATCAGTTACCAGAGACGAAGTGACCTCTCTCTTACCCAAGGCCAATCCCTCCTAGGGCTCTGATTTATTTATCCTCTCTCCATCTTGTGTTGTTAGTTATCTTTGCTCTCTCTCATGTACCTCATAACCACACCATAAGACATTTTTACAATCCCAAATTCTTTATTCTTTTGGCATGCATCATGCTGTGAATTCAGAGAGAATTTGTTTCTTGCCACACTAATCTTCACAGAAGCCCTTCCTTGAGTAGAATTAACTAGCACATCAACTAGGCATATGGACTTTTTCTGGGCTTCCTTTTATTCTTCCCCAGATGATTTTCATTAACACATTTCAGGCTACTGTAGATTGCTTAGTATGTTAATTAAACACATTAACTTTCTTGTCAAAAATCTTGCTTTTTGATTACTTACCATTGTGCAAACCAGGCTACATTGCAGACCCTGCCAAAAAACCCCATGAAATACTTGCGTAGGGTCCACCAAATTACACATTTCAGCTAAATGTCTAGCCAAGGGTTAAAAATCAATATTCAGCCTAAGTTGAAGTTGAAGATGAATATCACTTCATGGCATGAACTTCCGGGAAACAAGAATAAATCTTAAATTTTCCACATTTTAATTTTGTCATTAAAAATGCTCGTAGTCAAAGTGTATAATTTGACATTATTGTACAACACAATGATTTCCCAGCCTTCTCAGTGGAGGTCAATACACTAAACCTTTATAATACTAATACAGTAGACTCTCGCTTTCAATTCAGATCAAAGGGGGAGCAAGCTATTCTGTTTTGAGCTCTGCCATTGTAAATATTGATGATGAAATGGACCCTAAGTTGTTAAGACTTTCTGGGCAGAATTGCAACATATAAAGCATGTAAGGATATTAATTTTTACTCCAAGTCACATTTTAAATGTCTATATTTGAAAGTGAATGTTTGGGTAGTAATACTACACTTTGAATGATATGCAATCCTTATAACTAATCTTTTTATGGTCATTAGATAATTTTGGTGTCTCATCCTTGATCATCAGCAAGTTTAGAGTTCCAGAGATGATAAGTAAGTCTTTGACTATTCTTCCAAATAGCAAGGCTGAATCCCTAAACAAATTTTGTAAAATTTCAAGGTCAAATCAAATTCTGGTACATTCCTGTTGTGGGTAATTTCTTATTGCATAGTATCCACACTCTCAACATCTTCAGTGTCATTTACTATGTTGATCAACATATACAGCACCAAAGGAACTTAAAGTTGCCAAAGCACACAGGCTGAGTCTGTCTCCCATATTCTTCTTATTGGTTAGTTGTTTTATATGAATGATTATAAGATGGCAGTTTTGATAGAAAGACCACTCCCACGCTACACCGCTGAAAGTGCTCTTGCCAAGGTCACCAATAATTTCTTTAACTGATTCTCCATTGACTTGATCTCTGGGCAGCAAATTTATTAGGTTGGTGTGAAAGTGATTGTGGTTTTTGCCATTAAAAGTAATAGCAAAAACCACGATTGCTTTTGTACCAACCTGATACAATCTTGCTTATTCCCTACTTTGTGAAATATTTTCCCTCTTGTTATTACATTTTTTTAAACTTTCTCAAGTTACTCTTTTTCTCAGTTTCTTTTGAATTTCCCTGCTTTCTGCTAATCTCTTGTATATGAATTTTCTTCCAGATTCTAGCCTAGATAGAATTTTTATTTTTTTGCTTCACATAACCTCTCTATGAGGATTGTTTTTTTTCCTACTCACAAATTCAGTTATTTCTATCATGATGATTCTCAAATCTGTATCTTCAGCCAAGATATTTCTCCAGAGCTTCAGATCTAAATTGTTGATCACCTACTAGATATCACCACATAAAATCCTATAGATGTCCCTCTTTAATGTTCCTTTTATCAGTGAAAATACCACCCTCTACCTAATTATTAAAGCCAAATACCCAATAATTTTCCATGACTTACCCCTTTCTCATTTACTTTTTATATGTCATCAGTTATCAAGCCTTGTGTTTCTATTTGATAAAATGGCTCTCCTTTTATTTTTTACTTACCTACCTTCATCTTTTGCTATTATCATAATTTAGGCAATCATCTTTTGTCTTTAGCCTCAAAACATCTTCGTTTTTGGTCTCCCATATTTTGAATTGATTTATTCCAAACAAGTTTCTATTGGAGCCAGAGGGATGGTTCCAAAAATCAAATCAGATCATAGCATTATCCTGATTAAATACCACCCCCCATTACATTTAGAGTAATACTTTAATTGTGGGTTATTTATAAACTGCCTTCATTTAGCCACTCAATCCCATCCTTTTTCCTTCTTTCTTGTTTTCTCTGCTCCAAACATTCTGAGATTTTCTTTCTCTGAATAAATTATGATTATTCTTACCTCTAGGCCTTTGCACAAATAGAAGATTTGGTAAAGTTTCAAGTTAATGGTTTGCGAATGTAAGACAATTCTATTTTTTTTTTTTTTTCAATAACTGTTGCCAGGTTTGCTTTGTTGAATTCCTTCCCTGCTGGGCAACAAGAAATAAAATGATATCTCAGTTCGACAAATAACTTTTTATTTACTTCTGATTAAAGATAGTCCTAATTTGGGGTAGTAAAACATTCCTTTTTTAAAAGATTGGGCAGGGCTTCTGTATAGGACATATATATTTCTGTTTCTTATGAGAGCACAAATAGGCATGGAGATAACACAGCTGTGACAAAAGGAACCATATACCCCCCACCCTTTCAGTTCAGAAGAATACCAGTGGTTCCAACCCTCCCATACACACATTTTATCCTTAAATTCAAAACAAAAAGCAAATACTTTCTAGAGGAAAGCCCCATTCCCACTCGCCAGTCTCTTTTCTTTTTACTTAAAATGAAAACCTCATGCTCAGAGGTGAAGGTAGAGTTACAACATACCTGAGGAAAAGTCCACAAGACTTGCGTTGTTAACCAAAAAACCAAACTCAGGGAAATATTTCAAAGAGGTTTTTTGAGTCAATATGAGTGACCCCGCTTGGAGAAATACAGTCTCAAGGAGTTCTGAGAAAGTGTGCCCGAGGTGGTCAGATAACAGCTTTGTTTTATACATTTTATGGAGCCCGGAGTTATAGGCAAAAACATAAATCAGTATATGGAAGGTGTACACTGGTTTGGCCCAAAAATGCAGGGTATCTTGGAGCAGGAGCTTGTAAGTCATAGGTGGATTTATAGATTTTTTAACCTGTAAGTGGTGAAAGGAACAAAACTTTGTCTAAAAACTGGGAGTTAGCAAAAAGGAATGTTCCAATAAGGATGCTGTGTCAGAGCCACAGTATGACCTGTTAACAGGACTGATGGTCAGCAGGTGTATGACTTGATTCTTGCCTTGTATGGCCATAGGTCTTGTTTCAAATTTGGTATCTTTTTTTTTGCCACAAAGAGTACATTTTGTTAGTTTTATGATCTGTATTTTAACATTAATACTGGTCAGTGGTTGTGCCTAAACTCCAAATGAAAGCGATTATAATAAGGTATATCCAACCTCCCTCCTGTCATGAGTGGGAAGTCAGTTTTTAAGGTTTCTCTGGGGTACTCTTGGCCCCAAGGGAGGTCCATCCAGTTAGTGGAGGACTTAGGATTTTATTTTTGGTTTACACATGGATGCTGGCCTCTAGCAGCTATTATTAACCTCTGGACTCCTTGTTAGGTGGAAAAAACCCTCAAATTCCATTGTGTAAGCTGTTGCAGTAAGTTTTCTGTTGTTTGTAGTTGAATGCAAGTCTTTATAGGGATATGAGGTGTTGGGAGGGTTATAGTGAGAGTTCTGTTGGAGTGTCCCCTGATATGGTTTGGCTGTGTCCCCACCCAAATCTCATTTAAATTTCCACATGTTGTGGGAGGGACCCCGTGGGAGGTAATTGAATCATGGAGGCAGGTCTTTCCCATGCTGTTCTTGTGATAGTGAATAAGTCTCATGAGATCTGATGGATTTATAAAGGGGAGTTTCCATGCACAAGTTTTCTTCTCTTGTCTGCCACCATGTGAGATGTGCCTTTAACCTTCCACCATGATTGTGAGGCCTCCCCAGCCAGTGGAACTGTAAGTTCACTAAACCTCTTTCTTTTGTAAATTGCCCAGTCTCAAGTATGTCTTTATCAGGAATGTGAAAGTGGACTAATACAGTAAATTGGTACCAGTAGAGTGGGGCACTGCTGAAAAGATACCCAAAAATGTGGAAGTGACATTGGAACTGTGTAATAGGCAGAGGTTGGAACAGTTTGGAGGGTTCAGAAGAAGACAGGAAATATGGGAAAGTTTGGAACTTCCTAGACACTTGTTGAATGGCTTTGACCAAAATGCTGATAATGATATGGACAACAGAATCCAGACTGAGGCAGTCTCAAATGGAGATGAGGAACTTGTTGGGAAATACAGCAAAGGTGACTCTTGTTATGTTTTAACAAAGAGACTGATAGCATTTTGCTCTTGCCCTAGAGTTTTGTGGAACTTTGAACTTGAGAGAGATGATTTAGGGTATTTGGCAGAAGAAATTTCTAAGCAGTAAAGTATTCAAGAGGTGACTTGGGTGCTGTTAAAATCATTCAGTTTTAAAAGGGAAACAGCATAAAAGTTTGTGAGACCTCCCCAGTCACAGGGAACTGAAAGTCTATTAAACCTCTTCCTTGTAAATTGCCCAGTCTCAGGTATGTCTTTATCAACAGGGTGAAAATGAACTAATACATCCCCTATTAGTAAACTCTGTGTTGGGAGGGTTGGAACCACTGGCATTCTTCTGAACTCAAAGGGTGGGGGGTATACGGTTCCCTTTGTCACAGCTGTGAAGTTATCTCCGTGGCCGTTTGTGCTCTCATAAGAAATAGAAAAAAAGCAGCCATCATCATTTGTTATCCTCGTATTACATATATTACATCCTCATAGTGCTGTTCTCTGAGTCAGGACACTCTTCAATCCCTGTTATCCCTTTACTAACCTGCTCACTTTAATTTTCTTAGTTTAGACATCATGTCCTTGAGAAAATATTAGGTGATCCTGTATATTAGTTTCCTAGGGCTTCTGCAACAAATTACAATAAATGTAGTAGCTTAAAACAGTGGAAAGTTTATTATCTCACAGAGGGCAGAAGTTTGAAATGAAGGTGTTAAAAGCACCATGTTCCCTTTAAAGGCTCTAGGGGAGAATGCTTCCTTTTTTGTTTTGTTTTGTTTTTTTTTTTCTCTTCTGGTAGCTTCTGGCATTTCTTGGTTTGTGGCAGCCTAACTCCAAATTCTGCCTTCATTTTCACCTGGCCTTCTTCCTTGTCTTTGTGCCATATCTTATTTTATAAGGATGCTAGTCATTGGATTTAGGGCCCACTCTAAATCCAGGATGATCTTATCTCGAGATCCTTAATAAAGGCACATTCACAGGTACCAGGGTTTAGGACTTAGATATATCTTTGAAGAACACAGCTCATTCCACTGAACCCTCCATGTCTAGATTAAGTGTTTTCACGTCTCCCATAAACTGCTTATTATCCCCAGAGTACCAATTATTATAACATATTTTAAATGCCTTTGTATTTATCTCTATGTCTTTGTTCATTGAAGGCAGGGATTGGGTCTTCACATCCCTCAATGTCTAGTATGGTGCCTGGAACATAGTAGAAAATTAATAAATATCATTAAATGAATGAACTAAAACCAACAAATATTACCACAAATGGGACACATTCCGGGTTAATATAAGGATATAGGAAATAACATTTTGTTACTTTAAAGCTTGTTAGTTGGAGCTGGTTACTTTAGGAGCCAAAGACAGAGTTAATCTAAGAAAATTATTATTTTGCATACAAAAAATTCTATAATACATATTATGCACATATAGGTTTCCAAATTAGTTTGGGCGCAAGAAGCTGGATAGAGAGTGAATTGTTCTCCATAATAAAGTAAGAAAGAATTGTCTGTTTGCCAATTGAGCTCTGGACATTTTAGGTTGGAAGGAAGAGAATGGGAGATAAGTATCTGAGAGAGTGGGTGAGAGATAGTGATAGACCACAGACTAAGGAGAAGAAAGGTCGGTCAGAAACTAAATCCCTGTACAGCATTTGACTAAGGGTCTTTGTAAATGTCATATCTAGTTGCTGTCCTTCTGTGACCCTGCCAACTTGCAGTAAAAAGTTTCATAAGCAGCTTTTAGTAGTTGGTATTTTAGAAAATGAAATGTGGGCAAGGCTATCCACACTTGGGTCACAGCATTGTGTCAAGGTAGATGGCAGCCTCTGTAATAAGATTGAAAAGATTAGATGGTGCACTTAATGTGAGTAGGAATCCAGAATGAGACTTGTCCAGGAGGTTGATTAGTAGATCCACAAAGTTCTCCCTAGAATATTGGAGGAAAACTGCAAATTTCTAAGCATAAAAGATGAAGGCTTGAGCCATTTTGCTTTTGGATTAATGAAAATTAATATCTAGAAAGTTGTATATTAGAGACACATGAATAGCTTAAGTAACAGCTATTTTAACAGCCTGAGGCACCCTTAGGTGAAAATACAATGAGTATTTTGGCACTATAGGTATATAAACCTGATCCAGAAGACAGTTTGGCAGGGACATTGTATAGTAGATTCATGCTTTTGACTTTTGAATATCTCCTATAATATCTATGATGCTCTATGGTGCAATGATTCTAAGGTTTAATGTACCAAAGTGTAATTTTGGGGGGAAGGGAGTAGAATTGTTTATATAGATCAACTCTATAAATAGGTCATTGGTGGTGAATGGTTTCCAAAAAATAAGAAAGCGTGTCTTCCCACCTGTTTGAGCAAGGTTTTTGTCTCACATGTTGCCCTATGTTATGCTCAGATCATGGCGTGTCCACTCTTACTCATTTCTGGTTTTCTCTTTGTGAGTCTAAGTTCTATATACATGGATCCTGGGTAGCTATTCCTTCCCACCCTAGCACCATTCTCTATGATCTTGCTATAAAAAAAGATTCACAGTGTTCTACAAATTCTGGCTGGCATTCAAAGAAGATTTCAAATAAAGCTCCAGATGGAGACACCTACGTGAATCTAGAGGATGAATGACTAAAGAAAACAAGTAAATGTCACCACTACCTTATATGTTAAAAGAACAGAACATGTAAACATGCCAACAAAAGTTCAGTCTCTATACTTTGATAATTCTTTCCCCATCAGAGCCCCTTTGATTATTGCTAAGAGTTTGCATTGCAGACATTTATTAAAGAATCTTAATAATATAAGCAAGATAGACTATCTCCTGCCAGATTTGGGGCCTGATGTTTGCTTTTATTTGGAACTAAATAAAACTAGATTTTTCTTGTTACAGTTTGGTAATGGTTGACTGAAAGCATAAATGAAATAGCTCTGTGAGGTCAGGACATTGATAATTGCTGTATTCTATTGCCTAGAAAATTATCAGAATCATAGTAAGAACTTATAAAGTGTATTTGGTATTAACAAATAGTTCTTATGTAAGCAAGAAAGTTTTTAAATGAGGGATTTGAAAACTATGATCACGCTAAGAAGGAAACACAAAGAGTAAAGTGAGAGCATAATTTGTCAAGGCCACATAATTTAAAGTGAATTGAAAGAGTGATGGATGAAAGAGACTTAGTTCATTAAGTGCAAAGGCAGAGAAAAAGCATTATAGGTAGGAGCACATGCTGGAAACTCCAAGGAAAGAAAAGACTTCAGGTGTTTCAGACATGTAAAAGCAGGCTAGCATGGGCAGAGCAGTATGACTGAGAAGAATTATTATGTAAGTTGAGAGGAATAGACAGGCATTGAATGATTTGTGGTCGTGAAGGCTGGGATAAGGAACTTTGAATTATTCTAAGATAAACAGAATATCAATGAAGGGTTTTACACTAGATCTTAGCCAAAAGGCCAAGAAGTGATCACTGAAGGGTTTTAAGCAGGATTATGCCATGATCTGATTTAGGTTTTTGAATATTCTGGCTGCTATATAAAGAAAACATTAGAGACAGTCATGGTCAACAGTGCTGGGAGGCCAGGCAAGAGAGGTGATTATCACTTAGGCTAGGGTGATGGCAATGAAAATGAAGAAAAGAGGGTGGCATCATGATGAGTTTTGAAAATAGCACAGAACCAATTTGTTTATCAATTGGCAACAGAAGAACAAGGTGAAGGAAAGAGAACAATGAAAAATGACTTCTATTTCTTTAACTAGAACAATTAGTGTTGTCTTCTTTCTAAAATTTATTTTAATTGACAAATAAAAATTATGTATATTTGTGGTATAAAACACAAGGTTTTGAAATATGTATACATCATGGAATGACTAGAACAAGCTAATTAACATATTACCTCACTTACCATTTTTGTTGTGAGAACACTTAAAATAGACTCTAAGCAATTTTTAAATACACAATACGTTGTTTATGATTTATAGTCACCATATTCTAAAATAGATTCCTTGAACTTGTTCCTCTTGTCAGACTGAAACTTTGTATCTTTTGACCAACGTTTCACAAAGCCCTTCCCCTCTGTAGGTACCCCCTCAGTCCCCTAGTGACTACTATTCTACCCTCTGCTCCTATTAGTTCAGTTATTTCTTTGATACTACATATAAGTGAGGTCATATAGCATTTATCTTTCTGTGCCTGGTTTATTTCACTTAACATAATGTCCTTCAGGTTCATCCATTTTCACAAATGACAGGATTCTCTTTTATTTTTCATGGTGAAATGGTATTCCATTATGTGTTTGTACCACATTTTCTTTATCCATTCATTTGTTGAACTCTTAGGTTGATTCCATATCTTGGCTATTGTGAACAATGCTGCAATGAACTTGGGAGTGCAGATATTTCTTTCACATGTCGATTTCACCTCCTTTGGATATATACCCAGTAGTGAGATTGTTCAACCATATGACAGTTATATTTTTATTTTTTTGAGAAATCGCTATACTGTTTTTGATAATGATATTAATTTACTTTCTTACCAACGGTGTGCAAGGGTTTCTTTTTCACCAAATCCCTGCCAATACTTATTATCCTTTGTCTTTTGATGATAATCATTCTAACAGTTATGAGGTGACATCTCATTGTAGTTTTGAGTTTCTCTGATGATTAGTTGAAAAGTACCATTTTTTTCTCTGTACCCAATGGTCATTTGTATGTCTTGTCTTGAGAAATGTCTATTTTGGTCTGTGGCCTTTTCATGGAGTTATTTATTTTCTTACTATTGAGTTCCTTATCTATTTTGGATATTAACCCCTTATCAGATGTATGGTTTGCACATATTTTGTCCCAATCCATGAATTTTTCTCTGATTATTTCCTTGGGTGTTCAGAGTCTTTTGATTTAACGTAATCTTATTTGTCTGTTTACACTTTTGTTGCCTGCACTTTTGGGGTTATATCCAAGGAAATTATTACCCAAGCCAATTACTGAAAGATTTTTTCCTATGTTTTCTTCTAGTAGTTTTACAATTTTAGGCTTTAACATTTTGAGTCTTTACTCCATTTTGAGATGACTTTTGTATGTAGTGTGAGATAAGGATCTAGTTTCATTATTCTGAATGTGGATATCCAGTTGTCCCAACCACTATTTATTACTATGTATATACTTGCATCTTTGTTGAACATCAATTGACTAAAACTATGTGGATTTATTTTTGGGCTCTCCATTCTGTTCCCTTGGTCTATGTATTTGTTTTTATCCTAGTACCATAATGTTTTTATTCATATAGCTTTGAAGTATATTTCAAAGACAAGTAGCATAATGCCTTTAGCTTTGTTCCATTTTTTTTTAAATTTAAGTTCTAGGGAACATGTGCCCAACGTGCAGGTTTGATACATAGGTATACATGTGCCATGTTGGTTTGCTGCACCCATCAACTCGTCATTTACATTAGGTATTTCTCCTAATGCTACCCTCCCTCAGCCCCCCACACCCTGACAAGCCCCAGTGTGTGATGTCCCTCGCCATGGGTCCCAGTGTTCTCATTGTTCAATTCCCACCTATGAGTGAGAACATGCTGTATTTGGTTTTCTGTCCTCGTGATAGTTTGCTGAGAATGATGGTTTCCAGCTTCAACTATGTCCCTGCAAAGGACATGAACTCATCCTTGTTTATGGCTGCATGGTGTTCCATGGTGTATATGTGCCACATTTTCTTAATCCAGTCTATCATTGATGGACATTTGGGTTGGTTACAAGTCTTTGCTATTTTGAATAGTGCTGCAATAAACATACATGTGCATGTGTTTTTATAGTAGCATGATTTATAATCCTTTGGGCATATACTCAGTAATGGAATCGCTGGGTCAAATAGTAATTCTAGTTCTAGATCCTTGAGGAATTGCCACACTGTCTTCCACAATGGTTGAACTAATTTACACCCCCACCAACAGTGTAAAAGCTTTCCTATTTCTCCACATCCTCTCCAGCATCTGTTGTTTCCTGACTTTTTAATGATTGCCATTCCAACTGGCATGAGATGGTATCTCATTGTGGTTTTGATTTGCATTTCTCTGATGACCAGTGATGATGAGCGTTTTTTTCATGTGTCTGCTGGCTGCATAAATGTCTTCTTTTGAGAAGTGTCTGTTCATATCCTTTGCCCACTTTTTGATGGGATTGTTTATTTCTTGTAAATGTGCTTAAGTTCTTTGTAGATTCTGGATATTAGCCCTTTGTCAGATGGGTAGATTGGAAAAATTTTCTACCATTCTGTAAGTTACCTATTCACACTGATGGTAGTTTCTTTTGCCATGCAGAAGCTCTTTAGTTTAATTAGAACCCATTTGGCTTTTGTTACCATTGTTTTTGGTGTTTTAGTCATGAAGTCCTTGCCCATGCCTATGTCCTGCATGGTATTGCCTAGGTTTTCTTCTAGGGTTTTTATGGTTTTAGGTCTAACATTTTAGTCTTTAATCCGCGTTGAATTCATTTTTGTTTAAGATGTAAGGAAGGGATCCAGTTTCAGCTTTTTACATATGGCTAGCCAGTTTTCCCAGCACCATTTATTAAATAGGGACTCTTTTCCTCATTTCTTGTTTTTGTCAGGTTTGTCAAAGATCAGATGGTTGTAGATGTGTTATTTTTGAGGCCTCTGTTCTGTTCCATTGTTCTATATATCTGTTTTGGTTACTGTAGCCTTGTAGTATAGTTTGAAATCAGGTAGCGTGATGCCTCCAGCTTTGTTCTTTTTGCTTAGGATTGTCTTGGCAATGCGGGGTCTTCTTTGGTTCCATATGAAGTTTAAAGTAGCTTTTTCCAATTCTGTGAAGAAAGTCATTGGTAGTTTGATGGGGATGGCATTGAATCTATAAATTACATTGGGCAGTATGACCATTTTCACAATATTGACTCTTCCTATCCATAAGCATGGAATGTTCTTCCATTTGTTTGTATCCTCTTTTATTTCCTTGAGTAGTGGTTTGTAGTTCTCCTTGAAGAGGTCCTTTGATATCCCTTGTAAGTTGTATTCCTAGGTATTTTATTCTCTTTGTAGCAATTGTGAATGAGAGTTCACTCATGACTTGGCTCTCTGTTTGTCTGTTATTGATGTATAGGAATGCTTCTGATTATTGCACATTGATTTTGTATCCTTAGACTTTGCTGAAGTTACTTATCAGCTTAAGGAGATTTTGGGCTGATGATGGGGTTTTCTAAATATACAATCATGTCATCTTCAAACAGGGACAATTTGACTTCCTCTTTTCCTAATTGAATACCCTTTCTTTCTCTTGCCTGACTGCCCTGGCCAGAACTTCCAACACTATGTTGAATAGGAGTGGTGAGAGAGGGCAACCTTGTCTTGTGCCAGTTTTCAAAGGGAATGTTTCCAGCTTTTGCCCGTTCATTATGATACTGGCTGTGGGTTTGTCATAAATAGCTCTTATTTTGAGATACGTTCCATCAATACCTAATTTATTGAGAGTTTTTAGCATGAAGGGCTCTTGAATTTTGTCGAAGGCCTTTCTGCATCTATTGAGGTAATCATGTGGTTTTTGTCATTGGTTCTATTTATGTGATGGATTACATTTATTGATTTGTGTATGTTGAACCAGTCTTCCATCCCAGGTATGAAGCCAACCTGGTTGTGGTGGATAAGCTTTTTGATGTGCTGCTGGATTCGGTTTGCCAGTATTTAATTGAGGATTTTTGCATCAATGTTCATCAGGGATATCGGTCTAAAATTCTCTCTTTTTGTTGTATCTCTGCCAGGCTTTGGTGTCAGGATGATGCTGGCCTCATAAAATGAGTGAGGAAGAATTCCCGCTTTTTCTATTGATTGGAATAGTTTCAGAAGGAATGGTACCAGCTCCTCTTTGTACCTCTGGTAGAATTTGGCACTGAATCCATCTGGTCCTGGACTTTTTTTTTGTTTGGTAGGCTATTAATTATTGCCTCAATTTCAGAGCCTGTTATAGGTCTATTCAGAGATTCACCTTCTTCCTGGTTTAGCCTTGGGAGGGTGTATGTTTCCAGGAATTTATCCGTTTCCTCTAGATTTTCTAGTTTATTTGCGTAGAGATGTTTATAGTATTCTCTGTTGGTAATTTGTATTTCTGTGGGATTGGCGGTGATATCCCCTTTATCATTTTTTAATTTTGTCTATTTGATTCTTCTCTCTTCTTTATTAGTCTTGCTAGTGGTCTCTCAGTTTTGTTGATCTTTTCAAACAACCAGCTCCTGGATTCATTAATTTTTTGAAGGGTTTTTCGTGTCTCTAGCTCTTTCAGTTGTGCTCTGATCTTAGTTATTCCTTGCCTTCTGCTAGCTTTTGAATGTGTTTGCTCTTGCTTCTCTAGTTCTTTTAATTGTGATGTTAGAATGTTGATTTAAGATCTTTCCTGCTTTCTTTTGTGGGCATTTAGTGCTATAAATTTTCCTCTACACACTGCTTTAATTGTTTCCCAGAGATTCTGGTATATTGTGTCTTTTTTCTCATTGGTTTCAAGGAACATCTTTATTTCTGCCTTTATTTCATTATTTACCCAGTAGTCATTCAGGAGCAGGTTGTTCAGTTTCCATGTAGTTGTGCGGTTTTGAATGAGTTTCTTAATCCTGAGTTCTAATTTGATTGCACTGTGGTCTCAGAGACAGTTTGTTATGATTTCTGTTCTTTTGCATTTGCTGAGAAGTGCTTTACTTCCAACTATGTGATCAATTTTAGAATAAGTGTGATGTGCTGAGAAGAATGTATATTCTGTTGATTTGGGGTGTAGAGTTCTGTAGAGGTCTATTAGGTCTGCTTGGTGCAGAGTTCAATTCAAGTCCTGGATATCCTTGTTAACCTTCTGCCTCATTGATCTGTCTAATATTGACAGTGGTGTGTTAAAGTTTCCCATTGTTATTGTATGGGAATCTAAGTATCTTCGTAGGTCTCTAAGGACTTGCTTTATGAATCTGGGTGCTCCTGTATTGGGTGCATATATATTTAGGATGGTTAGCTCTTCTTGTTTAATAGATCTCTTTACCATGTGTTGGCCTTCTTTGTCTCTTTTGATCTTTGTTGGTTTAAAGTCAGTTTTATCAGAGACTAGGATTGCAACCCCTGTTTTTTTTCTTTCCATTTGCTTGGTAGATCTTCCTCCATCCCTTTATTTTGAACCTGTGTTTCTCTGCATGTAAGATGTGTCTTGTGATGGAACTTCACTCTTTATCCAATTTGCCAATCTGTGTCTCTTAATTGGGGCATTTAGTCCTTTTACATTTAAGGTTAATATTTTTATGTGTGGATTTGATTCTGTCATTGTGATGTTAGCTGGTTATTTTGCCCGTTAGTTGATGCAGTTTCTTCCTAGCATTGATGGTCTTTACAATTTGACATATTTTTGTAGTGGTTCATACCATTTGTTCCTTTCCATGTTTAGTGCTTCCTTCAGGAGCTCTTGTAAGGTATGCCTGGTGGTGACAAAATCTCTCAGCATTTCATTGTCTGTAAAGGATTTTATTTCTCCTTCACTTATGAAGCTTAGTTTGGTTGGATATGAAATTCTGGGTTGAAAATTCTTTTCTTAAAAATGTTGAATATTGACCCCCAGTCTCTTCTGGCTTGTAAAGTTTCTGCCAAGAGATCCGCTGTTACTCTAATGGGCTTCCCTTTATGAATAACCCAACCTTTCTTGCTGGCTGCCCTTAGAATTGTTTCCTTCATTTCAACCTTGGTGAATGTGACAATTATGTGTCTTGAGGTTGCCCTTCTTGAGGAGTATCTTTGCATCTTCTCTGTATTTCCTGAATTTGAATGTTTTCCTGCCTTGCTAGCTTGGGGAAGTTCTCCTGGATAATACTCTGAAGAGTATTTTCCAATTTGGTTCCATTGTCCCTGTCACTTTCAGGAATACTAATCAAACATAGATTTGATCTTTTCACATAGTCCCATATTTCTTGGAGGCTTTGTTCATTTCTTTTTAATCTTTTTTTCTCTAAACTTGTCTCCTCACTTTATTTCATTCATTTGATCTTCAATCACTTATATCCTTTCTTCCACTTGATCAAGTCAACCATTGAAGCTTGTGCATGCATCATGAAGTTCTTGTGCCATGGTTATCAGCTCCTTCAGGTCATTTAAGGTCTTTTCTACACCGCTTATTCTAGTTATCCATTCAGCAAACGTTTTATCAAGGTTTTAGCTTCCTTGTGATGGGTTAGAACATGCTCCTTTAGCTCGGAGAAGTTTGTTATTACCTACCTTCTGAAGCTTACTTCTGTCAACTCGTCAAAGTCATTCTCCGTCCAACTTTGTTCCATTGCTGAAGAAGAGCTGTGATACTTTGGCAGGGAAGAAGCGCTATGGTTTTTAGGATTTTCAGGTTTTCTACTTTGGTTTCTCCCCATCTTTGTGGTTTTATCTACCTTTGGTCTTTGATGTTGGTGACCTACAGATGGGGTTGTGGTGTGGATGTCCTTTTTGTTGATGTTGATGTTATTCCTTTCTGTTTGTTAGATTTCCTTCTAAAAGTCAGGTCCCTCAGCTGCAGGTCTGTTGGAGTTTGCTGGAGTTCCACTCCAGACCCTGTTTGCCTGGGTATCACCAGCAGAGGCTGCAGAACAGCAAATATTGAAGAACAGCAAATATTGCTGCCTCATCTTTCCTCTGGAAGCTTCAACCCAGAGGGACACCTGCCTTGATGAGGTCTGTTGGCCCTTACTGGGAGGTGTCTCCCAGTTAGGCTACACAGGGGTCAGGGACCCACTTGAGGAAGCAGTCTGTCTGTTCTCAGAGCTCAAATGCCATGCTGGGAGAAGCACTGCTCTTTTCAGTGCTGTCAGACAGGGACATTTAAGTATATAGAAGTTTCTGCTGCTTTGTGTTCAGCTATGCCCTGCCCACAGAGGTGGAGTCTACAGAGGCAGTAGGCCTTCCTGAGCTGTGGTGGGCTCCTCCCAGTTCCAGCTTCCCTGACAGTTTGTTTACCTACTCAAGCCTCAGCAATAGCGGATGTCTCTCCCTCTGGCAGGCTTCAGCCTCGCAGGTTGATCTCAGACTGCTGCGCTAGCAGTGAGCAAGGTTCTGTGGGTGTGGAACCCACCGAGTCAGGCACAGGAGAGAATCTCCTGGTCTGCCAGTTGCTAAGACCATGGGAAAAACTAAGTATTTCAGCAGGAGTGTCCCATTTTCCCAGCTACAGTCTGTCATGGCTTCCCTTGGATAGGAAAGGGAAATCTACTGACCCTTTGCACTTCCCAGGTGAGGCAATGCCCCACCCTGCTTCAGCTCACCTTCCATGGGCTGCACCCAGTGTCCAACCAGTCCCAGGGAGATGAACCATGTACCTCAGTTGGAAATGCCAAAATCACCTGTCTTCTGCATCAATCATGCTGGGAGCTGCAGACCAGAACTGTTCCTATTTGGACATCTTGGAACACCTGGCTTTGTTCTTTTTGCTGAAGTTTGCTTTAATTCAGTGTTTTTATGGTTCTATATACATTTTAGAATTGTTTTAGCTAATCTGTGAAAAATGTCATTGGAATTTTAATAGGGATTGCACAGTCTGTAGATAGCTTTGGCAGTATGGACATGTTAAAGAGATTAATTCTTCCAATCCATGAACACGGGATGTCACTCAATTTATTTTTTTTATTTTTTTTTTTCACTCAATTTATTTTTGTCTTTTTTCTATTTCTTTTATCTCTTTTATAGTTTTCAATGTACAGATCTTTCACATCCTTGGCAATATTTATTGCAAAGTATTTTTTTTTTCTGTACTATTGTAAGCAATGTTATTTTCTTAATTTCTTTTTGGGATAGTTAGTGTATTGAAATGTTATTGCTATTTTATATGTTTATTTTGTGTCCTCAACTTCACTGCATTTGTTTACTAGTTCTAAAACATTTTTTATGGTCTTTAGGGTTTTCTACATATAAGATCATCTGTATACAGAAAATTTAATGTCTTCCTTTCCAATTTTTATGCATTTTCTTTCTTTCTCTTGCCTAATTGCTCTAGCTAGAACTTCCAGTACTACATTGACTGCAGATGGTGAAAATGATCAGCTTTTTTCCTGATCATAGAGGAAAAGCTTTCAACTTTTCACCATTAAGTATAATGTTAGCTGCAGGCATATCATATATAGCCTTTATTGTGTTGAGTTTTGTTGTTTCTATTTATAATTTATTAAAAATATTTCTCATGAAAGAATGTTAAATTTTTATCAAATTGTCTGCATCTCTTGAGAAGATTATACACATTTTGCCCTTCATTCTATTAATGTGGTATATCCCATTTATAGATGCGCATGTGTTGAACCATACTTGCATCATCCCTGGGATAAATCATACTTGCTCATGGTGAATTATTCTTTTAAGTTGCTGTTGACTTTAGTTTGTTAGTATTTTGCTGTATTTTTGTATTTATGTTCATCAGGGATGTTTGCCTGTAATTTTCTTTTCTTGTGATGTCCTTGTTTAGCTTTGGTATTAGGGTAATGCTGGCCACATAAAATAAGTTTGGAAATATTCCCTCTTCAAAATTTTGGAAGAGTTTGAGAAGAATTGGTATTAATTCTTTAAATGTTTGGTAGAGTTCAGCAATAAAGTCATCAGGTCTTTGGCTTTACTTTGATAGGAGACATTTTATTACTCAATCTCCTTAATTATTATTGGTCTGTTCAGATTTTCTGGTTTTTTATAATTCAGTATTGATAGTTTATATGTATCTAGGTATTTATTTCCTCTAGGTTATTCAATGTGTTGGCATATAATTGTTCATAGTAGTCTCTTATGACCCTTTGTATTTCTCTGATATCAGGTGTAATGTTGCCTCTTTAATTTCTGATTTCATTTATTTAAGTCTCCTTTGTTTTTTAGTCCAGACGAAGGTTTGCCAATCCTTCAAAAAACAATTCTTTGTTTTATTGATCTTTTCTATTGTTTTGCTAGTCTCTGTTTCATTTATTTCTGTTCCGATCTTTGTTATTTCCTTCATTTTACAAAGTTTGGGCTTAGTTTTATTTTTCTAGTTCCTTGAGGAATAGTATTAAGTTGCTTATATGAGATATTTTTTCTTTTGTTAGGTGAGCCTTTATTGCTGTAAGCTTTCTCTTAAAATTGCTTTTGATGCATTCCATAAGTTTTGCTACATTGTGTTTTCATTTTTGTTTGTCTCAATAAATATTTTATGTTGCCCTTTAATATATTCTTTGATGCATTGGTTGTTCAGGAGTATGCTGTTTAATTTCCACATACAGTCTTGGGTATGTTATGAGAGAAGTGTCATTAGGTGATTTTGTCATTGTACAAGCACCATAGAGTGTAGTTACACAAACATGGTTGGTTTGGCTTACTACATACATAAGCTATACAGTATAGCTTATCACTCCCAGGCTACAAAACTATACAGGACATTACTGTACTGAATACTCTAGGCAATTATAACACAATGGTAAGTATTTGTGTATCTAAACATAGAAAAGGCACAATAATACCAAACTACAATCTTATGAGACGATTATATTTGCAGTCCATCATTGACTGAAATATCATTACATGGTGCATGACTATATTTGTGAATTTTCCAAAATTCCTCCTGCCATTGACTTCTAATTGTATATCATTGTGGTCAAAAAAGGTACTTTATTTCAATTTTCTTACATTTGTTAAGACTTGTTTTGTGGCTGAACGTATGATCTATCCTGGAAAATGTTTCCAATGACTTGAGAAAAATACTCTGCAGTATTCTGCCATTGTTGGATGAAATTTTCTGTACGTGTCTATTAGGTTGGATGATCTGTCCATTGTTGAAAGTGGAATATTGAAGTCTCCTATTATTGTATTACAGTCTTTCTCTCCCTTAATATCTATTAGTATTTGCTTTATACATTTATATGCTCCAGTGTTGGGTGCATGTATATTTACAGTTTATCAAGAGCATATTATAGTACAGAATGCGATGACTCCTTTCCATTATATAATATCATTCTTGTTCTCATTATACAGTTTTTGACTTAAAGTACATTTTATTTTATGTAAGCATAGCTATTCCTGCTCTCTTTTGGTTTCCATTTCCATGGAATACCTTTTTCTTTCATCCATCCACTGTCAGTTTGTGTGTCCTTAAAGATGAAATGAGTCTCATATAGCTATAATGTAGTTGGGTCTTTTTTAAAAAATCTATTCAGTTACTCTTTGTCTTTTGAATGGAAATTTTAATTCTTTATATTTGCTATGGTTTGACTATCCCTCCCAACCTCATGTTGAAACTTGGCCCTTCATGTGACAGCATTGAGAGATGGGGCTTTTAGGAGGTGATTAGATCATAAGGGCAGAGCCCTTATGAATGAATTAACATGAATGAATGAATTAACCCATTTATAGATTGACAAATTAACGGATTGATGGATTAATGGGTTTCAGCCCTCTTGTTATGTGATACCTTGTGCCACTTCAGGACTCTTTAGAGTCCCCACCAGCAAGAAGGCTCTCACCAGATATGCCTCCTCAACCCGTCTCAATCTCTAGAACTGTAAGAATTCAATTTTATGTCTTCTAAATTATCCAGTTTTAGGTATTCTGTTTTAAGGACAGAAAATGGACTAATAAAATATTCAAGGTAATTATTGATCAGTAAGAACTTACTACTGCCATTTAAATTGTTTTCTGGTTGTTTTGTAGCCTCTTTGTATCTTTCTTTTTCTCTTGCTGTCTTCCTTTGTGATTAGATAATTTTGTATAGTGCTATACTTTGATTTCTCACTTTTTATAATTTATGTATATACTATAGGTTTTTGCTTTATGGTTACCATGAGGCTTAGATAAAACATCTTATGGCTATAATGTCCTATTAGATTGTTAACAAATACAGTTTGATCATGTATAAAAACTACACTTTTACTCCAATCCCTCCATATTTTATGTTTTAGATGTCATAGTTTATATGTTTTCATACTGCGTATCTCAACAAATTATTGTAGCTATTATTACTTTTAATAGTTTTGTCTTTTAACCTTCATACTAAAGATTTAAATGTTTTATATGCTGATAGTATAGTAGTATTAGAGTATTTTGAATTTGACAGTATAATTTTATCAGTGAGTTTTATACTTTAATATGTTTTCATGCGACCAATAAGTATTCGAGAACTCCCTTCAGCATTTTTTGTAAAGAAGGTCTGGTGGTGATTAACTCCTTCAGCTTTTGTTGTTGTCATTGTTGGTAAAGTGTTTACCTATCCTTCATTTCTGAAGGACAGCTTTGCCAGGTAAAGTATTTTTCATTGCCAGCTTTTTTTCTTTAAGTACTTTGTTCTTTTTTGTTTGTTTTTGTTTTTTATTTTCATAAATCCTGGCCTAATAATTAAACTCTTTAAATATATCATCTCACTCTTTTCCTGGTTTGTAAGGTTTATGCTAAGAAACCTGTCAATAACCATACTTGAGTTCTCTTGTATGTGATATGCTTGTCTTATCTTGCTGCTTTTAGGATCCTCTCTCAGCTTCGATGTTTTACAGTTTGATTATCATATGTCTTAGTGTAGTTTTGTTTGGATTGAACCTGATTGGAGACTTTAGTGCTTTCTGTACTTGGATATCTATATCTTTTTTTCATGTTTGAGAAGTTTTCTGTCATTATTTCCTTAAATAAGCTCTCTTCCCCTATCTCCTTCTCTGATCCTTTTGGGGTATTTGTAATACATATATTGGTTTGCTTGGTGGTGTCCCATAATTCTCACAGGCTTTCTTTACTCTTTTTCATTCTTTTTTCATTTTGTTCTTCTAATTCCAAATGATCTGTCTTCAAATTTACTGATTCTTTTTTTCTGCTTAATTGAGTCTTCTGTTGAAGTTCTCTATGGAATTTTTCAGTTCAGCAATTATGTTCTTTAGGTGTAGAATTTCTGTTGATTATGATTTTTATCTTTTTGTTGAAGTTCTCATTTTGTTTGTGTATTGTTTTCTGATTTTGCTTAGTTATCTATCTGTATTTTTATGTAGCTCATTGAACTTATTTAAAAACGGTTATTTTTAATTCTTTGTAAAGCAGGTCATAAATCTTTCTTTAGGGTCAGTTACTGGTGTTTGATTTTTGTTTCTTTGGTAGTATTACGTTTTCTTGATTCTTTTTCTTTCTTTCTTTTTTTTAACCAGGTACCCAGTGAAATGGCCTTGCATTGGTGGCAGCATATTTGAAAAAGTAGGAACTTCTTCCAGTCTTCACATTTTGGCTTTGGCTGGGAACATCCTGGGTCCCTATGGACCCAGGTTGGAAATTGAGCCTGGAGCCTAGATCCACTGGGGTGGACCTGTTGATTAAGTATGTGGGGGCAGACCTGGAACTTCTATGGGCATTGGCCTGAACAGGGGTGAACCTTGAGCCTGTCTGCAGAGGTTAGCTAGGTGCTGGGATAGGACTGGTGTCTGAGGAATACCTGGTCTGAGTCCACTGGGCAGATATGAGACTTGGGTCTATGGGGCTGGCTTAGAGCACATGTTTACAGAGGTTGTCCCTGAACCTTGGTCTGCAGGATCTGGTATGGCACTGGGGACTATTAGGGTGTGCTTGGACTTGCAGTTCAGTGGATCTTGCAGCTGGCCTGGTGCTGAGGCAGGCATGCAGCCAGGGTCATTGGGGCCAGTCTAAAACCTGGAACCATGGGTGCTGACCTAATGTCTGGAGCCACAACAGCTAACCTGGAGTCTAGGGCTGTGGTGACCAGCCTGGAGCCTGGTTTGTGGGGTCCAACCTACAGCCTGAGTTTGTGGAGTTGGCCTAGCACTGGGGTGTGCCCAAAGCCTGGGACTGCAGTATCAGGCCTGGTGTAAAGGTGAACCTACAGGCTTAATCCACAGGTAGCAGCCTGGAGTCTGGAGCCTTGGGGGCTTGCAAGGTAGTGGATTTTACTGGTGCAGGGCCAATGTTAGGGTCCAAGACAGTCTGGTGCTTGTTTCACTTTTCTTTCTCAAAGTAGTGGGTATCTCTCTCCTTTGCCTGGGATTGGGAAGAGGGGTAATGCAGGTAATGTGAAACTGTCCTTCTGATAAATTTCAATGTGTCTTATGTGGTTTAGCTGTGCCTCCACCCAAATCTCATCTTGAGTTGTAGTTCCCATAATCTCCATTTGTCATGGGAGGAACCCAGCAGGAGATAATTGAATCATGGGGGTGGTTATCCTCATGTTGTTCTTGTGATAGTGAGTGAGTTCTAATGAGATCTGATGGTTTTATAAGGGGCTCTTCCTCCTTGGCTCAGCACTTCTCCTCCCGCCACCATATGAAGAAGGACATGTTTGCTTCCCCTTCTGCCATGATTGTCAGTTTCCTGAGGCCTCCTAACCATGCTGAACTATGATCAATTAAACTTCTTTCCATTATAAATTACCCAGTCTGAGGTAGTTCTTTATAATGGCATGAGAATGAACTAATACAGTAAATTGGTACCAAGGTAGTAGGGCATTCTCTAAAATATCTGAGAATGTGGAAGCAACATTGGAATTGGGTAATGGGCAGAAGTTGAAACAGTTTAGATGGCTCAGAAGAAGACAGGAAAATGTGGGAGAGTTTGGGACTTCCTGGAGACTTGTTGAATTGCCTTGACCAAATTGCTGATAGTGATATGGACAGTGAAGTCCACGCTGAGGTGGTCTCAGATGGAGATGAAGAACTTCTTGGGAACTGGAACAAAGGTTTAGCAAAGAGACTGGTGGCATTTTATCCCTGCCTTAGAGATTTGTGGAACTTTGAACTTGAGAGAGATGATTTAGGGTGTCTGGTGGAAGAAATTTCTAAACAACAAAGATTCAAGAGGAAGCAGAGCATGAAAGTTTGGAAAATTTGCAGTCTGATGATGTATTAGAAAATAAAAACTCATTTTCTGGGAAGAAATTCAAGACAGCTGCAGAAATGTGCATAAGTAGCAAGGAGCCAAATTTTAATCACCAAGATAATGGAGAAAATGTCTCCAGGGCATGTCAGAGAACTTTACAGCAGCCCCTCCTATCACAGGCCTGGAGGCCTAGGAGGAAAAAATGGTTTTTTGGGCTGGGCCCAAGGCTTTGCTGCTTTTTGCAGTCTTGGAACTTGGTGCCCTACATCCCAGCTGTGGCTAAAATGGCCCACATACAGCTCAGGCTATTGCTTCAAAGGAAGAAAGCCCCAAGTCTTAGTGACTTACAGATGGTGTTGGGCCTGCAAATGCACAAAAGTCAAGAATTGAGGTTGGGGAACCTCTGCCTAGATTTCATAGGATGTATGGAAATGCCTGAATATCCAGGCAGAAGTTTTCTGGCAGGGACAGAGCCCTCATGGAGAACCTCTGCTGGGGCAATGTGGAAGGGAAATGTGGGGTTGGATGCCCCACAAAGAGTCCCCACTGGGGCACTGCCTAGTGGAGCTGTGAAAAGAGGGCCACCATACTCCAGACACCAGAAGGGTAGATCCACTGACAACTTGCACCAAGTGCCTGGAAAAGCAACAGACACTTCATGCTAGCCTGTGAAAGCAGCCAGGAGGTGGCCTGTACCTTGCAATGCCACAGGAAGAGATGCCCAAGTCTGTGGAAGCCCATTCCTTGCATCAGCATGAACTAAATGTGGGACATAGTGTCAAAGAAGATCATTTTGGAACTTTAAGGTTTAATGACTACCCTATCAGATTTCGGCCTTGCATGGGGCCTATAGACTTTTTAGTCTTAGCCAATTTCTCCCATTTGGAATGAGTTTATTTACCCAATGCCTATGCCTCCACTGTATCTAGGAAGTAACTAACTTGCTTTTGATTTTACAAGGCAGAAGGGACTTGACTTGTCTCAGATGAGACTATGGACTTGAACTTTTAAGTTAATGCTGAAATAAGTTAAGACGTTGGGGAACTGTTGGGAAGGCATAACTGTGTTTTGCAATGTGAGAAAGATAAGATTTGGGAAAATCCGGAGGTGGAATAATATAGTTTGGCTGTTTCCCACCCAAATCTCATCTTGAATTGTAGTTCCCATAATCCCCACATGTCATGGAAGGGACCTGGTGAGAGGTGATTGAATCATGATGGTGGTTTCCCTCATGCTATTCTCGTGATATAGTGAGTTCTCATGAGATCTGATGGTTTTATAAGGGGTTCTTGTGCCTTTGCTCAGCATTTCTCCTACTTGCCACCATGTGAAGAATGACATGTTTGCTTCCCCTTCTGCCGTGATTGTATGTTTTCTGAGACCTCTGTAGCCCTGCAGAACTGTGAGTCAATTAAACCTCTTTTCTTTATAAATTACCCAGTTTTGGGCAGTTGTTTACAGCAGTGTGAGGACAGACTAATATAGTGTCTTTTCTTATTTTTGTGCTATGCTCAGATGTAATTTTCCTTCAAATATTGTAATTTCTCCTCTGGTTTCCTTAGCTCTTGTGAAGGTATTTTCAATTATGGATAGTTATTCAAATTGATATTTCTGTATGAGGACAAGTGCAGGAAAATCCTTTATCACCATTTGTTGATGTCACTCCTAGTGATACCTTTTCAAACAGTTTATTTATAAATGTGGAAAATAAAGAACTTTGTTTGAATTATCTGTGAGATGGAGATGATAAGCATATAGTTAAATTATGAATTGAAGGTCAGCGAAGTTTTCATTAGAGTTGTACATTTGGGAGTCAATACCATATAGATGATATTTTAAACTATGATTCTAGGTGATATAACTGAAAGAATGATGTATATGGGGAAGACAAAATAAGCTAGGACTGATATCTGAGTCATTTTCTCTAGACACCCATCTTATGAAAAGTCTGGGACACATAAGGAGGTAAATCAACTATGGTCTAGTCAGAGACAGAAACCATGCAAGTTATCTGGACAAGGAAAATGTAATATAAATCATTAACCAGTAGAGGTGGTTAGCTACTAAAAGGGTTAACCATGAATTTTAAGATATCCAAAAGTAGCAGTTACAAACTACCATGTGTAGAGCAAAACAAAAAATAATTTAAGACTAGAAGGAGGTTCTTTCCCTCAATGCTGAGATTTGGACCTCTTTGGAGAAGCTATGGCTACCGCAGAAAAATGCAGGCTAAAAGTAGCAAATAAGTGGGCGGGGGAGGAGGCTGTAGGTTGTTGTGGCTCTATGGAAGGGGGTTGCAGGCTGGAGCTGCTGCAGTGAAGCCTGGGCTGGACAGCATGTAGTCTGTGGGTCCAACTAGGACTACCACAGAAGCTGCCTGCTGTCGTAAGTTAGAAATGTCTACCACTGGGGAGAATATGGCCTGAAGCTACAGTTGAAGCTAATCCATGTGGGCCACCAAGCACCAATACTGAATGATAATGGAGAATTATAACCCAGAAAAGAAATTTCTTCCTGTTGCCATCACCTTGCAGTGTCACCCCAGTGCCTTCTATTAAAAAGCCTCTCATTTCACAAGCTGATGGGGTCCAGCTGCAGTATCACAAAACAGGGCAGGGAAGGGTAGATTTGGAACTGAGAGGCAATAAACTGGTAGCTGGTACAAGAGGTCATGTATAGACACGTTAGTAGATAGCCCCATCTGAATTCTGAACTGATAGCTTAAACTGCCAACTATGCAAATGATTCACTTTGCTTGTTCATCTCATTTAAGCCTTCAGATGAGTGCAGCCCCAGTAGATATCTGGCTGCAACAGCCTATGACACTGTAAGCAAAAAATATCTGAACCCAGTTAATCCAGATCCATGGAAGAAAATAATAGGTTGTTACTGTAAGTCAGTAAGTTTGGGGTGCTTTTTTACACAGCAATAGATTCCTGGAAATTACTAACTTTATAGAAGACTGCTGAAAGACCATTTTGAATTAAGACTGATTGAGGGGTGTTCCAAGATGGCCAAATAGGAACAGCTCTGGTCTGCAGCTCCCAGCGTGATTGACATAGAAGATGGGTGATTTCTGCATTTCCAACTGAGGTACCTGGTTCATCTCATTGGGACAACAGTGGATGCAGCCCATGGAGGGTGAGCTGAAGCAGGGCAGTACATCACCACACCTGGGAAACACAAGGGGTTGGGGAATTTCTCTTTTCTAGCTAAGAGAAGCCATGACAGACCACCTGGAAAAATGGGACACTCCCTGCCCAAATACTGCACTTTTCCCAAGGTCTCAGCAACCAGCAGACAAAGTGATTCTCTCCCGTGCCTGGCTTGGTGGGTCCCGTGCCCACAGAGCCTTGCTCACTGCTAGCGCAGAAGTCTGAGATTGATCTGCGAGGTGACAGTCTGGCTGGGGGAGGGGCGTCTGACATTTCTGAGGCTTGAGTAGGTAAAGAAAGAGGCCAGGAAGCTCAAACTGGGCAGAACCCACTGCAACTTAACAAGGCCTACTGCCTCTAGACTCCACCTCTGTGAGAAGGGCATAGCTGAACAAAAAGCAGCAGACAACTTCTGCAGACTTAAATGTCTCTGGCTGATAGCTTTGAAGAGAGCAGTGGTTCTCCCAGCATGGCATTTGAGCTCTGAGAATGGACAGACTACCTCCTCAAGTGGGTCCCTGACACCTCCCAGTAGGGACTGATAGATACCCCATATAGGCGGCTGCCCCTCTGGGACAAACCTTCCAGAGGAAGGATCAGGCAGCAATATTTGCTGTTCTGCTATATTTGCTATTCTGCAGCCTCTGCTGGTGATACTCAGGAAAACAGGGTCTGGAGTGGAACTCCAGCAAACTCCAACAGACCTGCAGCTGAGGGACATGACTGTTAGAAGGAAAAATAACAAACAGGAAGGAATAGCATCAACATTAACAAAAAGGTCATCTACACCAAAACCCCATTTGTAGGTCACCAACATCAAAGACCAAAGGCAGATAAAACCACAAAGATGGGGAGAAACCAGAGCAGAAAAGCTGAAAATTCTAAAAACCACAGTACCTCTTTTCCAAAGGATCACAGCTCCTCGTCCACAATGGAACAAACCTGGATGGAGAATGACTTTGATGAGTTGATAGAAGTAGGCTTCAGAAGGTCGGTAATAACAAACTTCTTTGAGCTAAAGGAGGATGTTTGAACCCATTGCAAGGAAGCTAAAAACCTTGAAAAAAGATTAGACAAATGGCTAACTAGAATAAACAGTGCAGAGAAGACCATAAATGACCTGATGGAGCTGAAAACCATGGCACGAAAACTTCGTGATGCATGCAGAAGTTTCAGTAGCTGATTTGATCAAGTGGAGGAAAGGGTATCAGTGATTGAAGATCAGATCAGTGAAACAAAGTGAGAAGACAAGGTTAGAAAAAAAAAGAGTAAAAAGAAATGAACAAAGCGTCCAAGAAATATGGAACTATTTGAAAAGACCAAATCTACGTTTGATCAGTGTACCTGAAAGTGATGGGGGGAATGGAACCAAGTTGGAAAACACCCTTCAGGATATTATCCAGGAGAACTTCCCCAACCTAGCAAGACAGGCCAACATTTAAATTCAGGAAACACAGAGAACACCACAAAGATACTCCTCAAGAAGAGCAACCCCAAGACACATAACTTTCAGATTCACTAAGGTTGAAATGAAGGAAAAATTGTTAACGGCAGCCAGTGAGAAAGGTTGATTTACCCACAAAGGGAAGCCCATTAGACTAACAGCGGATCTCTTGGCAGAAACCATACAAGCCAGAAGAGCGTGGGGGCCAATATTCAACATTCTTAAAAAAAAGAATTTTCAACCCAGAATTTCATATCCAACCAAACTAAGCTTCATAAGTGAAGGAGAAATAAAATCCTTTACAGACAATGAAATGCTGAGAGATTTTGTCAACACCAGGCCTGCCTTACAAGAGCTCCTAAAGGAAGCACTAAACATGGAAAGAAACAACCAGTACCAGCCACTGCAAAAATATGACAAATTGTAAAGACCATTGATGCTATGAAGAAACTGCATCAATTAATGGGCAAAATAACCAGCGAACATCATAATGACAGGATCAAATTCACACATAACAATATTAACCTTAAATATAAATGGGCTAAATGCCTCAATTAAAAGACAGACTGGCAAACTGGATAAAAAGTCAAGACCCATTAGTGTGCTGTATTCAGGAGACACATCTCAAGTGCAAAGACACACATAGGCTCAAAATAAAGAGATGGAGGAAGACCTACCAAGCAAATGGAAAGCAAAAAAAAAAAAAAAAAAAAAAAAAAGTAGGGGTTGCAGTGCTAGTCTTGGATTAACAGACTTTAAACCAACAAAGATCAAAAGAGACAAAGAAGGCCAATACATAATGGTAAAGGGATTAATTCAATAATAAGAACTAACTATCCTAAATATGTATGTACCCAATAAAGGAGCACCCAGATTCAGAAAGCAAGTCCTTAGAGACCTAAAAAGAGACTTAGACTCCCACACAAAAATAATGGAAGACTTTAACACCCCACTGTCACTATTGGAAAATGAGACAGAAGGTTAACAAGCAAATCCAGGACCTGAACTCAGCTCTGCAACAAGCAGACCTAATAGACATCTGCAAAACTTTCTACCCCAAATCAACAGAATATACTTTCTTCTCAGCACCACATTATCCTTATTCTATAATTGACCACATAGTTGGAAGTAAAGCACTCCTCAGCAAAGGTAAAAGAACAGAAATCACAGAAAACTGTCTCTTAGACCACAGTGCAATCAAATTAGAACTCAGGATTAAGAAACTCTCACTCAAAACCGCTCAACTACATGGAAACTGAACAACCTGCTCCTGAATGACTACTGGGTATATAACGAAATGAAGGCAGAAATAAAGATGTTCTTTGAAACCAATGAGAACAAAGATACAACATACCAGAATCTCTGGGATACATTGAAAGCAGTGTGTAGAGGGAAATTTATAGCACTAAATGCCCACAAGAGAAAGCAGGAAAGGTCTAAAATTGACACCCTAATATCACAATTAAAAGAACTAGAGCAGCAAGAGCAAACACATTCAAAAGCTAGCAGAAGGCAAGAAATAACTAAGATCAGAGCAGAATTGAAGGACACAGAGACACAACCCTCCAAAAAATCAATCCAGGAGCTGGTTTTTTGAAAAGATCAACAAAATTGATAGACCACTATCAAGATAATAGAAAAGAGAGAAGAATCAGATAGACGCAATAAAAAATGATAAAGGGGGTATCACCATCAACCCCACAGAAATACAAACTACCATCAGAGAATACTATAAACACCTCTACGCAAATAAACTAGAAAACCTAGAAGAAATGGATAATTTCCTGGACACTTACACTCTCCCAAGACTAAACCAGGAAGAAGTTGAATCCCTGAATAGACCAATGGCAGGCTCTGAAATTGAGGCAATAATTAATAGCCTACCAACCAAAAAAAGTCCAGGGCAAAGGATATGAACAGACACTTCTCAAAAGAAGACATTCATACAGCCAACAGACACATGAAAAAATGCTCATCATCACTTGCCATCAGAGAAATGCAAATCAAAACTGTAATGAGATACCACCTCACACCAGTTAGAATGGCAATCATTAAAAAATCAGGAAACAACAGATGCTGGAGAGGACGTGGAGAAAAAGGAACACTTTTACACTATTGGTGGGACTGTAAACTAGTTCAACTATTGTGGAAAACAGTGTGATGATTCCTCAAGGATCTAGAACTAGAAATACCATTTGACCCAACCATCCCATTACTGGGGATATACCCAAAGGATTATAAGTCATGCTGCTATAAAGACATATGCACATGTATGTTTATTGTGGCACTATTCACAATAGTAAAGACTTGGAATCAACCCAAATGTCCATCAGTGACAGACTGGATTAAGAAAATGTGGCACATATACACCGTGGAATACTATGCAGCCATAAAAAAGGATGAATTTTGTGTCCTTTGTAGGAACATGGATGCAGCTGGAAACCATCATTCTCAGCAAACTATTGCAAGAAAAGAAAACCAAACACCTCATGTTCTCACTCATAGGTGGGAATTGAACAATGAGATCAATTGGACACAGGAAGGGGAACATCACACATGGGGGCCTATTGTGGGGAGGGGACATGGGGGAGGGATAGCATTAGGAGATATACCTAATGTAAATGACGAGTTAATGGGTACAGCACACCAACATGGCACATGTATATATATGTAACAAACCTGCAGATTGTGCACATGTACCCTAGAACTTAAAGTATAATAATAAAAATTAAACTTAAAAAAATAAATAAAAAATAAATAAAATTAATTGACTTGCCAAACAGCTATTCAACCGATTAAGCTACTTGAGTAACTAGCAAGAATATAACATTTAGATGACTATTAATTGGTACCTATGCTAAGAACCTGTAATTCAAATTCAGTATGTTTGGCTTTCTAAAAGAAGAATCAAATAAATGTTGGTTTAATAAATTTGCTTCATAGCAATTGACACTGGAAAAAAAAAAACAAAAAAGGAAAAAAAAAATGTGGCACATATATGCCATGGAATACTATGCAGCCATAAAAAAGGATGAGTTCATGTCCTTTGTAAGGATATGGATGCAGCTTGAAACCATCATTCTCACAAACTATCACAAGGACAGAAAACCAAACACCAAATGTTCTCACTCATATGTGTGAATTGAACAATGAGATCATTTGGACACAGGGTGGGGAACTTCACACACTGAGGCCTGTTGGGTGTTGGGGGTTGGGGGAGGGATAGTATTAGGAGAAATACCTAATGTAAATGACGAGTTGATGGGTGCAGCAAACCAACATGGCACATGTATACCTATGTATCAAACCTGCATGTTGTGCACATGTACCCTAGAACTTAAAGTATAATTTTTTAAAAAACTGATCAGAGGCCGGGCGCGGTGGCTCACGCCTGTGATCCTAGCACTTTGGGAGGCCGAGGCAGGCGGATCACGAGGTCAGGAGATTGAGACCATCCTGGCTAACACGGTGAAACCCCATCTCTACTAAAAATACAAAAAAATTAGCCGGGCGTGGTGGCAGCCACCTGTAGTCCTAGCTACTCGGGAGGCTGAGGCAGGAGAATGGCGTGAACCTGGGAGGCAGAGCTTACAGTGAGCCTAGATTGTGCCACTGCACTCCAGCCTGGGCGACAGAGTGAGACTGCCTCTCAAATACAAAACAAAAGAAAAAAGAAAACAAACAAAAAAAAAGCTGATCAGAAGTATCCATTCAGTTCTGCAGCATGACATGAAAAAGTGGAGAAGAGGTAGACTTGTGGGGAAAAAAGAAGAAACAAGTTACACTGGTGGGAGAGAAGAGTGAGATATTCTCTTCTTGACGACATTATCTTTTTGTTTTGTTCCAGCTTCTCTAGCACTCCTTCTCAGACAACTTTGCTCCCCAACATTCCCTGTGGAATATTTCCAGGTGGGATTCCCCCAGGTTTATGTGACTGGCCTCTTTTCTTCTCAACCTACATACCTTTAATAAGCAACCCAGTCTCTCCTGTGGTTTGAAATAGTATCTGTGTGGTTATAAGTTCAAAATGCACATCTTCAACATCGGCTATTTCCTGAGCTGTAGACACATGCATCCAGTTCCCCATTTAACATTTACACTTGCTTCTTTCTAAATTATTTACGTCCAAAATGAAAGTTATGAGCTTCCCTTGCAAACTTCATCCTCTTCTACTTCCTCTATCTCAGTGAATACTCTGTTGCACACTCAGTTGTCCAAGCCAGAACTCTGGAGACTATCTTTCACACAGCTGTTTTCAACTTTCATATCTAATTAATTACCATGTCTGAATTTATTCTACCTTCTAGCATCTCCTGAATCCTTTCTTCATTTCCACTATTATTAGCCAAATCTCAAATACTTTTATCTTTTGCCTGTTCTGTCACAGGAATCTCCTAAATTGTGTTTTCATATCCCCTATTGTCACATTTGTAAACTGGCCTGCACATGGACTGCCAGTATAGTGTTTGAAAATTACAAATATGAATATGCTTTATCCCCTTTAAAAGCCCTGAAGTAATTTTTCATTGTGTGTCTGGTAATTCTTAGCATCTCTAACTGTCTAAAATGGTCTTCAACATTTCCCCTGATTAAGACTTTAGCCTCATTGTTCCCCAATTCTTCCTATTCCTTATTTATCTCTATACATTAGCAACCTTTCAGTTCTTTTATAGCCTGAAATACCCCTCTAGATCAGGCCAGTTAGTGAATCCAAAGGCACTAGGATAGGTGCCTTTATTTGTTTACAATGTCCTTTCTTCACCTGTGAACACATTGTCACTTTGATTATATTATTTGCTTTCTCTGCTAGACTGATAAGGGCCTGGAACATGTCTGTATCAGTCTCCACTGTATCTCCAGTGCTTAGTATAGTACTGAGCACTGAAAATAAATCATAGATTAATTGCTGAATTGTTAAATCAACAAGGATCTAAAATACTGAGAATTTTAAATTTCTTCATCAAGCTGTGATTTCAAGTTGTAGGGGAATTTGTATGCTCTTTTAAATGAAAATTCTAGTTATGTCCTCAATGGACATGGTGACTTCTATTTATAGCAAGTATTATAGGAGTTTGAAAATACCATCTTTGGTGGAAAGAACACATACAAAGATGGGAAGCTTCTTTCTCTGGGGCTAGAGTAAGGCTTTGCTACAAAGCACAAGCTCTTTCTCTCAGAAAGTCCTTTCTTTAAGCTTCATTAAAATAATTTGTCGCTGTGTGGGCAAAAAAATAAACATAAAACAATGAAGAGATGGAAACAGATACAAAGGTATTTATAGCCTGAAATACTCTTGTAGATCAGGCCAGTTACCCAGTCCAACTAGGATAGGAACCTTTAGTCATCTTCAATGTCCTTTCTTTTCCACCTATGAACCCATTGTCGCTAAACCAGTTCAAAACTATTGAGATACTACAAGTAAGGGATGATGATGTCTTGGACAGGGTTAGTAGTGACAGTGGTGAGATGGAGGCCTTATTGTGAATGAACTTAGAAAGTAGACCCAATGGACACAAGGTTGTCTATAAGAAAAAGAGAAGAGTCAGACAGCTTCAAGGATTTTGGCTTGGGTAACTAGGATTGAATTGCCATTTATTGTGTTATCTTTCTCTGAGAAGCATCTCTGAGTTTAGACACCACCAACATCATAGGTTTTCTTACTGCGAATTGTAATTTTTGGTTTTTTTGTCTATTATAGGCCTAGTCTTTATGTAAGGGAGTACAGGCCTTGGTCTTATTTATCACTGTACTTCTAGTACCTAACATATTATCTTGCAAAAGTATGTAGTAGCATCACATTAGAATTCATAAAATAAAATAAATATCTGAATTCATACTTATAAGTAATTGAATAAATAAATGATTGATAAGGTAGAGCTTTTAAAAAGGCATAGCAATTAATAAATATCTAAGGGATGAGAGAAGTGGAAAAATTGTTAGGCAGAAATGACAGTAATAATTTTATAGGCAAGTGTCATTGATAACACTAAGTGAGAAAAATATTAAAATAGAAACTTGCCCTACTGTTTTTGCAACTGTTCTTCAGTCCAAAATTATTTCAAAATAAGAAGTTTAAAAATGTATGTGCTTAATACATATTTGTTAACTGGACTGATGAATAAGATATTTTTGCCTGACATCTTCAAATACCTAGAATCTCTTTCAGACTGTCTACAACAGGTTTTTCCTTTCTTAACCTAGATTTCTCACTTAACTACACTTACCTTCTTTTTCTAATTCTGCTGTTCCCCACCTTGATGTACAGCTAGCTACTCATTTTTCAATTGCCTTCTAATTAATATTTTCCAGATTGGCCCTCCTGCTTTATTTACAACCAATTTGCTGCTACATGGAGATACAAAGCCTAAAGTTATTCTCATTCATGACACACCCAAATGCTTATGGGCTACATCACGAAAGCCTTAGATATTTATCTCTCTTTACCTTTATATGTGAGATTTTTTTTTTTAAATCCAAAAAAAAAAAGTAAAGCCAAAATATTAATCTTTACAACAAAGTTCCCAAGAACAAAACAAGCCTAGATGGTACCCTGACCTTTTATATGGCAGCTTTCACCAAGGAACACAACACATTTTATGGAGATGAATTGTGGTAACAAGGGTTGGCACTTAGGACAAATCCTGTAAGGCTTGTTTTTATGAAGGGATAAAATACTGAGCCCTGAATTTGGGTTTTTCATCCAACACTTACAATAAACTGGCAGCAGCATAGGTGGTGGAGTCTGTCTTCTGACCTCCATTTCCCTTCCGTCATTAAGAGTTCAAACCACTCTCCCTTTTTTGAGATTCTTAATCTATAGATTGACGGTCCAGGGTGACCGATTCTGAGAAGTCATCAGAGAAGTCTTTGCCTCGTCTTGCCTCCCAGACACAGTTAAATGAGATGTGGAGGAGATTACAGATTTGCTGGTCACTCAACTCTGAGCAGCTCAGTTCTTCTACTCTGAAAGTGGCCTACAATTCATGTTTGCAGTCCGTTTGTTCTTGTTCTCAAGGAGACAGACTGTTTTTCTTTTCTCTTCGTTGGTGAAGTGCACTCTATTATAGGCACTACTTCAAAGGGAATAGTTGGATCAGGCTACCCTGAAAAATCTCTAGTAACCTGTCATAAATTTAAAACCTTTCAGTACAGTCAATATTTTTCAAATGCTAAAGATAGGAAATGTGGCAATTTTTAAAAAATCAGCAAATGTGTTCCCTAAGGAGAACTAGTGACTTCTCCCTGCTGCCAGCCCTGGCTTAGTCTAAAGAATCTTTTTCATCTTAAAAATGTTGACCATAGGAGTGAGCCAATAGGAGCTAGCTCCAGATAGACAAGACAAGATAGATATCTAGACTATGGACCCTCAGATACATACCTAAGTAAACCTACTTTTGTTCATTTTATATCACTGAACCTTTCTAGGAGCAGTAGTGTACCAAGGATTCTTCCTGTTTTGTTTTTCTCAGACTGCAAATACTGCAACCTAACAATTCCAAAGCAAATCCCTTCTTATTTTCTCATAGAAAGGTTACATTTATCTCCACCAGAACAAAGTGTATAGAAATGAAGAAAATCTGTAAGATGGCCACTACAAATACGTTCTTTGTGAAATTTAGACAAACCAGACTGGGGTTTTATAAGAATCACCCAACAATCTTGCTAATAATACAGATTCCTTGTCTCTAATATCTGATATTCCAATTCATGGATTCAAATGCATAGCAAGGCCAGGAAATTATTACCTTGAAGAAGAGAAGGACTAAATCATATTAGTGGTTTATGAACCTGGAAAATATCTTTTGTTTGTTTTTCCTTTCATCTACACCCACCAGTCTAATCAATTTATGTCTGTTAAAGGTTTCCATATAAACTCTTGATATATGTTAGGAATAAAAATATGTGCTAGGTGCTACATAATTATATATTACTATGTGCTCGGTGTTGCATGAGCATATATTACATTAATATATAATGATGACCTAAAGGGGCATTCAATCAGAAGGGAAGATGTACTAGAAAATACGCAATTATGGTATGGTCCATTAAAATTAGTGATAGGGGCATGCACATAGTGAAATGGAAGCCATAACAACAGCATTGAACCTAGCCTTGAGAAGTTGTACAACATTTCTAGGAGTCAGTAAACTCTGCTCTGGGTTCCAAAGAAACTGATCAGTTCAAATTAGTAAAGAAAACTTGGTGAAGAGGAGTAAGATGATGACAAAGTGTGCACTAAGGCCCCATAAGTGAAAAGAATGTGATGTGAGATTTCTCATAGCTCAGCATTAAAGCAAGAGTACCGGAAGGCAATGGGTGAAGTGGTGAAGGGTGGGGTTAAAAAGTTGGAGCAGTCTCATAATCACATGTCCCTATTTGCCTGTGACAGTCCTCGTTCAGGCTTGTTGTCTAGATCAGTTTTAACAGCCTCTTCTTTCACTCTCAAAATATGATACATTTTACAACTGGACGATGCATTGTGTGATTGGCCACTTATAGCCAGTCCCAAGGAGTCTAGCTTTTTGGCTAGAGGAAACTGTCTTGGCTTTCAAGGGTTTCGGCAGGATTGTGAATTAATCTGTTTTCTGGTGTGACTATCTCACTTTGGTTGCAGTATAGAAAATAGATTGTAGAGGGACAGGATTGGGCTCAGTGATGGGATTGATATATCTTGGATCTGTGTCCCTACCCAAATCTCATGTCAAATTTTAATCCCCAGTGTTGGAGGTGGATTCTGGTTGAAGGTGATTGGATCATGGGACTGGTTTCTAATGGTTTAGCACTATCCCTTTGGTGCTTTTCTCGTGATAGAGTTCTCATGAGATCTGGTCACTTAAAAGTGTGTGGCAACTCCCCTCCCTCTCTCTTTCTCCTGCTACAGCCATGATTCCCCTGTATCTTTTTCCATGAGTGTGAGTGTGAGTTTTCTGAGGCTTACAACTAGAAGAAGAAGTAAAAGCTGCTATGCTTCCTGTACAGCCTGCAGAACTATAGGTCAATTCAACCTCTTTTCTTTACAAATTACCCAGTCTCAGGTATTTTTTATAGCAATGTGAGAATGGAGAATACAGAAAATTGGTATTGATGAGTGGGGCATTGCCCTAAAGATACCTGAAAATATGGAAGCAGCTTTCAAACTGTCTAAGGGACAGAGGTTGTAAGAGGAGTGTGGTGGGCTCACAAGAAGACAGGAAAATGAGGGAAAGTTTGGAACTTCCTAGACACTTGTCAAATTGCTGTGACCAAAATACTGATATTGATATGGACAATGAAGTCCAAGTTGAGGAGGTCTCAGATAGAAATGAGGAACTTACTGGAAACTGGGGCAAAGGTCACTTTTGTTATACTTTAGCAAATAATTTGGAGGCATTGTGCTCCTGCCCTAGGGATCTTTGGAACTTTGAACTTGAGAGTGATGATTTAGGGTATCTGGCAGAATAACTTTCTAAGCAGCAAAATGTTTAAGACGTGGCCTGGCTGCTTCTAAAAACCTATGCTCATATGTGTGAGCAAAGAAATGACCTGAAACTGGAACTTCCATTTAAAAGGGAAGCAGAGCATAAAAGTTTGGAAAACTTGCAGGCTGACCATGTGTTAGAAAAGAAAATCCCATTTTCAGGGAATCAATTCAAGCTAGCTATAGAAATTTGCATAAGTAAAAAGGAGCCAAGTGCTAATAATCAAGACAATGGGGAAATGTCCTTGAAAGCATTTCAGAGAACTTTGTGGCAGCACCTCCCATTACAGGCCCAGAGACTTAGGAGGAAAGAATGGTTTGGTGGGCCACGCCCAGGGCCCTTCCATCCTGCACAGCCTTGGGACACTGCTCCCGAAATTCCAGTTGCTCCAGCACCAGCCATGGCTCAAAAGTACAGCTAAGGCTGCTGCTTTCTAGGGTGCAAGTCATAAGCCTTGGTGGCTTCCACATGGTGTTAAGCCAGTGGGTATAAAGAGTGCAAGATATGAGGCTTAGAAGTCTTTGCCTAGGTTTCAGAGGATGTATGGGAAGGCCTTGATGTCTAGGCAGAAGCCTGCTGCAGTGGTGGAGCCTGCATGGAGAACCTCTCCTAAGGCAGTGTATAGGGGGAAGTGTGGGGTTGGAGACTTGTTGAACGGTTGCAAAACAAAATGCTGATAGTGATGTGGACAGTGAAGTCCTGGCTGAAGAGGTCTCAGATGGAGATGAGAAACTTATTGGGAACTGGACAAAGGCCACTCTTGCTATACTTTAGCAAAGAGACTGGTGTCATTGTGTTCCTGCTTTAGAGATATGTGGAAGTTTGAACTTGAGAGAGATTATTTAGGGTATCTGGCAGAAAAAATATCTAAACAGCAAAGCATTCTATATATGGCTTAGCTGTTTCTGAAAGCCTATGGTCATTTACATAAACAAATAAATGACCTAAAACTAGACCTTATATTTAAAAGTGAAGCGGAGCATAGAAGTTTGGAAAATTTGCAGCCCAACCATGGGGTAGAAAAGAAAACCCATTTTCTGGGGAGGAATTCAAAACTGCATAAATTTGCATAAGTAAAGAAGAGCCAAATGTTAATAGCCAAGTCAATGGGAAAAATTCAGGGCATTTCAGAGACCTTTGCGGTAGCCCCTCCCATCACAGGCCTGGAGGCCTAGGAGGAAAGAATGGATTCTAGGGCAGGCCCAGGGCTCCGTTGCTCTCTGCAGCCTTGGGACATGGCACCATGTGTCCCAGTCACTCCAGCTCTGGCCATAGCTAAAAGGGCCATTGCTTAGGCCATACATTCAGAGGGTGCAAGCCCCAGGCTTTGGCAGCTTCCACATGGTATTGGGCTTGCCAGGTGTGCAGAAGGCAAGAGTTGAGGTTTGGGAGCCTCCACTTAGATTTCAAAGGATGTATGAACACCTGCATGTCTAGGTAGAAGTCTGCTGCAGGGGGTGGAGGCCTCATGGAGAGCCTCCACTAGGGTACTGTGGAGGGAAAATGTGGGGTTGGAGCTCCCACACAGTGTCCCCACTGGAGCATTGCCTAGTGGAGCTGTGAGAAGTGGGCCACTATCCTCCAGATCACTGAATGGTAGATTCACTGTCAGCTTGCACTTTGTACCTGGAAAAGCCACAGGCATGCAAAGCCAGCCCTTGAGAGCAGCTGTGGGGGCTGACCCCTGTAAAGCCATCCTGCCAAGGTCATGGGAGCCTACCCTTTGACCCAGTATGTCTTGGATGAGAGACGTGGGGTCAAAGGAGATTATTTTGGACCTTTAAAATTTAATGACTGTCCTGCTGAGTTTTGAACTTGCTTGGGGCCTGTAGCCCCTTTCTTTTGGAAGATTTCTCTCTTTTGGAATAGGAGTATTTACCCAATGCCTATACCTCCATTGTGTCTTGGAAGTAACTAACTTGTTTTTGATTTTACAGGCTTGTAGGTGGAAGGGACTAGCCTTGTCTCAGATTAGACTTCTTTGGACTTTTGAGTAAATGCTGGAACGAGTTAAGACTTTGGGGGATTGTCAGGAAGGCATGATTATATTTTTGTGATGTGAGAATGACATGAGATTTGGGAGGGACTGGGGGAATTCTATGGTTTGGAGGTGGGGCCTGGTGGGAAGTGATTGGATCATGAGGGTGGTTTCTAATGGTTTAGTATCATTCCTTTGGCACTGTTCTCATGAGAGAATTCTTACAAGATCTGGTTGTTTAAAAGTGTGCAGCACCTCTCCCCTCACTCTCTTCCTCCTGCTATGGCCATGTGAGATGTGCCTGCTTCCCTTTCACCTTCTGCCATGATTGTAAGTTTCCTGAGGCTTCCCAACAACAGAAGCTGCTATGTTTCCTACACAGCCTGCAGAAGCATGAGAAAATTTAACCTCTTTTTCTTATAAATTACCCAGTCTCATGTATTTCTTTAAAGCAGTGCAAGAATGAACTAATATATGGATATTGTTTTGTGGGCAGTTGTAGAAATACTGGCAAGAGGTAATAGTGGGTCTAACAAGATAATGACACTTGGTAAACAGAAAAGAATGGATTTTGAAAATACTAAGAATAAGACAGATTTACCACTTAATGTGTAATCTTGGACAAGTTACTTACTGTTTCTTCCTTTGCTTATAAACATTTATGCCTCATGCCTATAATTTCAGAACTTTTTGGGGCTCAGGCTTTAGGATCATCTGAACCCAGAAGTTTGAGAATAGACTGTGCAACATACAGAGATCTCCATCTCTACCAAAAATTTTAAAAAAAATAGCAGGGCATAGTGGTATGTGTCTGTTGTCCCAGCTAGTTGGAAGGCTGAGGTGGGAGGATCACTTGAGCCCAGAAAGTTGAAGCTACAGTGAGCTGTTTCTGCCACTGCACTATAGCCTGGATGACAGAGCAAGGGCCTGTCTCAAAAACTTTTTTCATCAATTTCTTCTTAGAACTAACAGAGACAATTTGTTAGAATGTGCATAATTCATCCTGTGATGCCCTCAGTGATTGTCTCTTTTCCTTCCAAGCAAGCCCTTCAATACCTACATGGTGATCTCCATAGCACAATTCCCAGGTCTACCTCCCGTGGTCAATTCTCCATTCTCCAACATTATGTGTCCCTTATCTTTCTCCCAACTTCCTAGTCCTTATACCTCCGCTTAATTCCCAGATTGCAGGTGAATGTCACCAAGGATAGCCTTATTTACTGGAATATGTGCTTGATAGTTCTAATTACTTGAAGGATGCATTTAGCTCTTAAAATAAGGACAGTCACAAAAGACCCAACAGACTTTAACCTTAAAGCATGTACCTCGAAACTATACGTGTAAGCAGTGTGGCCTACGGACATGGTAGCCATGCATCCAGGATCTCCTGCAACAGTTTGGTCATGGGCCCTGCGTTTTATTGGTTCAGAAAATATGGTATCTTTGGGCAAAAATCGCTGTGTGTTTATTTGACCCAGAGTCTTGCTCTGTCACTGGACTGGAGTGCAGTGGCGCGATCTTGGCTCACTGCAACCTCTGCCTCCCTGGTTCAAGCAATTCTCCTGCTTCAGCCTCCCGAGTAGCTGGGGTTACAGACATGTGCCACCACGCCCAACTAACTTTTGTATTTTTAGTGGAGACGAGTTTCTCCATGTTGGCCACGATGGTCTCAATCTCCTGACCTTGTGATCTGCCCGCCTTGGCCTCTCAAAGTGCTGGAATTACAGGTGTGAGCCACTGTGCCCGGCCCTGATCACTGTGTATTTGAATCAGCTTTACTGTCCACCATAACTACCCCTTTCTTTTTTCACTCTCCCTTTTCTTTCATTTCTTTTTTTTTTCCTTTTTCTCACTTTTACCCTTCTGCTGTATATATGATTGCCTCTAATGACACCCCCAAGCACCTTGACTTTTTTAGTTTGGTTTTAGGGTGCTTTGAAACCAGTTCTTCTCCACCAAGGGAGGCTTTTTAAGTCAATCCCTTTCCTGAAGTATGACATCCTTCCTTTCTTGTCTCTGTGCTTATTTATGCTAAGGTTTTACCCGTAAAAGCTCTGTGTCTGAGTTGATTCTGCTAAGCTGAATTTCCATATTCTCCAAGGAGTGCTTTCATTTTGTACTCTAGCTTGAACTTGGCACTCTCCTTCCTTCTCTTCTCCCAATTTAAAATTGTCCTCATGATGGACAATATCCAGCCTGATATCTTTCTTGCTTTTCATTATTATTTGAGTTACTTCTCTCGCTAATTGGTATTTGTCCTTAAATCTGAAGGTCATCTATATTCCTGGTTTATCTCAAGTAAAAGTACAGGAAGAAAAATTGTAGAATTCACTCTAGTATCCTAGAATTCTGAATATTTAATTTTTCTTAATTTGTAAAGATAGTTAAACAATGTACAGTTATTGGTGAAACAATTCAGTATGATGTATTTTCTGTGGTTTGAATGTATTCCTTCCAAAATTCTAGTATTGTCAATGTGATAGTATTAAAGAATGGGTCCTTTCAGAGGTGATTAGGCTATGAAGGCTCCTCACTGCTTACCAGAATTAAGGACCTTGTGAAAGAGGTGTCATGCAACATTCCACTAGCTTGCTCTCCTGTCCATATGCCATGAGAAAACATGAAGTTCCTCCTCTCTGGAGGATGCAGCCCTCACCAGACAACAAAACCTGCTGGTGCCTTGAATCTTGGACTTTCTGGAGCCTTGAATCTGGAACTTCCCAGCTTCCAAAACTGTGAGGAAATAAATTTCCATTCATTAGAAATTACTCAGTCTCAGCTATTCTATCATAGCAACACAAAAGGTCTGCATTCATTCAGGCTATGGGTCATAAAACATAGTACAGGATACTTTTTTTCTTTCTTTTAAAAATACTTTGGTTTCAGAGAAGTTTTAGGTTCCAGTAAAATTGAACAGAAGGTAGAGAGCTTTCTTATCTGCCCTCTGTCCTCACATTCCCCATCAGAATGGTGCATTTGTTATAATTGATGATCCCACTTTAATATATCATAATCACCCATTGTCGACACTATGGTTCATGCTTGGTGTTTTACATTCTTTAGGTCTTGGTGAATATTTAATGAAATGTATTCATCATTATGGTATCATACAGAGTATTTTCACTGCTCTAAAATATCCTTTGTGGTCCATTGATTTATCCCTCCCCATCCCCCGCTACATCTGGCAACCAGTGGTTTTTTTAATTTTTATTTTTTTATTTTTTATTTTTTATTTTTGCTTTCTCCATAGGTTTGCCACTTCCAGAATGTCATATAGTTTGAATTATATAGTATGTAGAATTTTCAGATTAGCATTTTTTTAACTTAGTAATATAAATTTGAAATTACTCCTTGTGTTTTTGTGACTTGGTAGCTCATTTCATTTTAGCATTGAATAATATTTCATTGTTTGGGTGTACCAGAGTTTAGCTATCCACTCACCTACTATAGAATATCTCTGTTGCTTCCACACTTTGGCAATTATGAATACAGTTGCTATAAACATTTGTTTGCATGTTTTTGTGTGGACATAAATTTTCAACTCTTTTGGGTAAATATCAAGAAACACAATTGCTAGATTGTATAAGAATATGTTTAGCTCTGTAAGAAACTGCCAAACTGTCTTCCAAAGTGGATGTCCATTTTGCATTCCCACACGTAAGAAGTGAGTGTTCTTGTGGTTTTGGATTTTCATCATTCTAATAGGTGTGCAGTGGTAGCTCATTGTTTTAATTTGCATTTCCCTAATGACATATGATGTGGAGAATGCTTTCATATACTTATTTGCAATGTGTATATCTTCTTTGGTGAGGTGTCTGTTTAGGTTTCTGATTCATTTTTTAGTAGGATTGTTTATTTTCTAATTGAGTTTTAGGAGTTTATTGTATATTTGAATAAGAGCTCTTCATGAGATGTGTTTTTTACAAATACTTCTCTCAGTCTGTGATTTATCCTTGCATTCTTTTCTCATCTTTCACAGAGCAGAAATATTTAATTTTAATGAAGTCCAGGTCATTTATTTCTTTCATAAATCATGCCTTTAGTGTTGTATCTAAAAAGTAATTGCCAAACCCAAAGTCATCTAGATTTTCTCCTATGTTATAATCTAGATGTTTTGTAGTCTTACATTTCACATTCAGGTCTGCAATCCATTTGGAGTTTTTGAAAGGTGTGATATCTGTGTCTAGATTGAATTTTTTTGTGTGTGTGGATGTCCAGTTGTCCCACTATCATTTGTTGAAAATATTGTCTTTTGTCCTTTGTATTGCCTTTGCTTCTTTGTCAAAGATCAGTTGACCATATTTATATGAGTCTATTTCTAAACTCTCAATTCTGTTTCATTGATTTATTTGTCTACTCTTTCACCAGTACTACACTGTCTTAATTACTATGGTTTCATAATAAGCCTTAAGGTCATGTAGTATTAGTCTTTCAACTTTGTTCTTCTCCTTCAATGTTGCATTGGTGATTCTGGGTCTTCTGTCTCTCCATATCGATGTTAAATTAATCAATGTCCATAAAACTAAATTGCTGAGGTTTTGCTTGGATTTCCATTGCTGGGGTTTTGATTGGGAATCCATTAATAAGATTGGAAAGAACCAATATCTTGACAATATTGAGTGTTCTTATCTATGAACATGAAATATTTCTCCAATTTATTTGGTTCTTCATTGATTTCTTTCATCTGAGTTATATAATTTCCCTCTTTTAGATGTTGTATATATATTGTGTGATTTATACAGAAATATTTAATTTGGGGGTGCCACTTCAAATGGTATTGTGTTTTTAAAATCCATTTTTTCATTGTTGGCATATAGGAACATATGACTTTTGTATATTGACCTTTGTATCCTGCAACTTCACTGTAATCACTTATTAGTCCCAGGAGTTTTTGTTGATTCTTTCGGATTTCTTACATAGATGATCATGTCATCTGTAAACAAAGACAACCTTATTTCTTTCTTCCAATCTGTACTCCTCTCCTCTCCCCTCCCCTCCCCTCCCCTCCCCTCCCCTCCCCTCCCTTCTCTTCTCTTCTCTTCTCTTCTCTTCTCTTCTCTTCTCTTCTCTTCTCTTCTCTTCTCTTCTCTTCTCTTGCTTTCATCATTATCTAGCACTTCTAGGATGATATTAAAAAGGAGCGGTGAGAAGGGATATTCTTGCCCTGTTCCTGAAGGTAGTGGAAAAACTTCTCATTTCTCACCAATATGCTGCTTTTTGTAGTGAAACTTAATGACAGCTAAACAAATAAAGCAAAGCCTTCTTTCCCCAAACCTAGCTAAGATTGCTATTGTTTAGTCACACTAACCTTCCCTCTGTATAAGTAATCCTTAAGGTAAAGGGAAATCTTTGTGGAAAAAGATAGAACAGGAGCATAGTTATACAATTGCCTTCCTTAAGCCCCTTATTCATTTTCACAAATATTTATTGTTTGTACACTATGTACTAGGCACTGCTCAAGGCTCTAGAAACTGAAAAACAAGTTATCTCTGCACTTTAGGGACTTATACTCTAAAAGGAAGTGATAGGCAATAAATAAGCTATGAATGGTCATCATAAGAGTGGTAGAAGAAGCTACTAAGGTGTTATGAGAGAAAATAATGGGGTGTGGACTATGTGAGATTGGATAAGCAGAGGTGTCTCTGAGAATATCATATGGACCAATTTGCAAAGAGCCACAGAAAGAGCTTTCTAGGTAGAGAGAATGGCTTGTGCAAAAGCCCTGAGATATGAAAGAACTTGACAAGCTCAAGATACAGAAAAAGGTATGACATAGCCAAATGGAAGTAGGAAAGGGGAGAGTGACATGGAGCAAAATTGGAGAAGCAACAAGCCAAAAACTGAAATGAAAATAGAAATGTCTAGGCAGATAATTTGGAAACTGAATAAAAGAGTGAAGTTTCCTTTCGTGAGAAGACGGACATAATCAATCACTGTTGCTGTCTTTATACAACCCTTGCCCTTTTCCTCCTAAACCTGAAACTGTCTTGTCACCATTGGTTTGCCCCATCTGAAGAGTGGTATATGAGTTGCCTTGTCTAACTTAGACCTACTTCCATTGATTTTACTCAGGCAAATTCTCTGTTTTGGAGGCCATGGGAAGACACTTTTCATATGCAAATAGGGCAATTATTCAACAAAAGTGGCCTAATTTAGTGTAGATAAACATGTTAAATGTTATCCATTTTCCCTTGGGGTATTTTGCGATCAAAAACTTTCCCTTTGGTTTATGTATTCACACAGATTTGAAAGCAAACCATCTGGATGATTCTGATTCATTTACATTCCACTCATTACCATGTCATTCTTTTATAGTGGTTTGAAGTTTAAAAACCTTTTGTGACTTATTTACCTAAAAAAAATTTTAAAAGGTCTTTTTAACTCTTTTTGTTCATAAGAACAGGAAATATTATAAACAGAAAAACAGAAAAGACCAATTCCAGATTTCAGTTTACAGCATAAAATTTTATGATGCTGGTTTAAGTTTCAAATGATAGAGTGAGGAAAATCAGACTTTGTTGACTTTGTTAACATGAACAATGGATGTCTTTTACATAGAGTAGAAGACTACAGCATATCATTGAGAGGTAAGAGTTTTACTCTGCTTATTTCTTTAATTCAGTAAGCTGTTGAATTTCAGAGGTACCAGACCTTTAGGGAAAAAAAATCATCAAATTACATACTGACAGTGTTTGAAGAGACATTATAAAAGGTCATTTTATTGGGTAAGGCCCTGCTGTTTGCATGTGACAGAGAATTCACTAGACTGGGCTTAAACAAAATAAGAAACTAATTGGTTTAGGTGGCTGAAAAACTCAGAGGTAGAGTGGGTTTCAGGTATGGGAGAATTTAGAGATTCAAACAGTGTCATCAGAACATGTCAAATACACAATGTCAAAGACAGTTCTGTGTCTTTCCACCTCTGATCTATGGTTTCCTCTCTTCATGTGATGGGAAAATGTTTTTAAGTAACTTGAGACTATGTACTCCTAGTTTCCTGAGGCCCGATGGGGGATTAAAATGATATGCATAGCTCCTCTCTCAGTAATTACATCAAAACTCCCTAGGTGTCTGATTGGGTCAAGAGTTCATTTATGAGCCAATCACTGTGCTTGAAAGCTGTGGTTTTCTGATTTCTCAGGGCCGAGTTATGAGCTACCTGGTGGAACTAAGGGTTTGAGTGAGTTCTACTTGAAGCGCTGGGAAAGAAACAGGGGAGGAGATATTGCAAAGGAAACTTGAGGTATCATCCCCAGAGGAAAAGATGACGAATATTGGATAGTAAAACAAGCAACCCAACTAGCAAACAAAGTGAAACAAAAATGTCCATTGCACACCTACTGCCCCTATTCCTCTGATGTTCGAATCTCTTGATTGGTAAAGTGAAATCGCCGCCTGGATGGACATTCTAGCTTTGTCATAAATTACCTAGGTGATGTGGCCAAATCCCTTCACTTCTCTCTGCCTCTGTATCCTCATTTCTAAAAGGCAGGGATTGAACTCAATGCTGTCTCCAAGTTTTCTTCCAGCTCTGAAATGGTAATGATCCCAAGCTTGCCAAATGAGAATGGGAAGATTCCCCTGGCCTAAGATTTCATGGGAAAGAAAACGGAAGCAGGCCCAGGTGCAGGGCAGAAAAGGGAGCCAGCAGACCCTGGGCCATAGAGCGAAGGAAGCAAAAAGAATTCTCAGGAGAGCAAGGTCAATTCCAGGACAGGACATCTCTCTGCAAGCTGAGAAGCACCCTCCAGTCACCGCCGATTGCTCTGTGAACGAGTGCACTGGAGCGGTGGTGATAGTTGCCATAGAGAGGGATAAATAGACTGTTGTTTGGTGCAATAACTTGGTTTCCACCAGAAAGTTTCACACTCAAAATAAATATTACATATGGCTCCCATCAGCAGTGCCTAATCCAGAAAGAAAAACATATATTTTCTGAGGTGTTATAAGTGTTATAATTCTACATGTCCATAATCTCTCATCTAGAGGCTTTGAAGTCATATGTGTTTTGGAATTCAATTTTTTTAAATTCTAAAAAGCAAATAGAAAACACCTATCATTTATGATATCAAAAGTGGGATACAGTGTAGCACCCTTTAATCATATATATTGATATTACTATAGTAAAATGTATGAATGTTTACATTGAGAGAGAGAAAGATTACAAATAGTTTCCCATTAGTTCAGGTCATGTTGAATTTTTTCAAAAATTCAGTTTTCAGAGCTTTCTGGATTCTAGAGTAGTGGACAAAGGATCTGTAGGCACCAGAGGTGATTGAGATCATCTTGGATAAAATAAAGAAGAGAGATGGAATCTGGAATGTCAATGAATAAGTTGAATTGTTTTTATTAATGTTAAGGTAGATGGAATTTACCTCCTTGTCTTCTTCCTCTGTGCGAGTCTATAGTAGGTGTTTAATAACTATTTGTGAAATGAATACTTCCTATCCATTTTTGGCTCACAGGTTGTGTTTTCATCTCACTGTTCCACTCTCTCTACTGAATGGTCACATGACATTCATGAATGGCCTCTATAGCATTTGATGGTTAGAGCGTTCTCCCTGGGTCTCTCTTTTACTGATTTTCATAAAGCCACATTGTATCTCAATCTCTGGAGGGTCCTGCTTGATTTCTCTCTTGGGCTACTTTCCCTCCACCTGCTCCTTGTTTATTGGTGTTCGCTACTCTTGTTTCTCTGCATATTTTTCATTGGTAAACTGCATAGATTAGATTACTCACTTAGGATTTTTGTGATAGATAACCCTAAGTGGATAATCTGTCTCCCAGGCTGGAGTGCAGTGGCGCAATCTCGGCTCACTGCAACCTCTGCTTCCTGGTTCAAGCGATTGTCCTGCCTCAGCCTCTTGAGTAGCTGGGATTAGAGGCACACGCCACCACACCCAGCTAATTTTGGATTTTTAGTAGACGGGGTTTCACCATGTTGGTCAGGCTGGTCTCAAACTCCTGACCTCGTGATTCGCCTGCCCCAGACTCCCAAAGTGCTGGGATTACAGGTGTAAGCCACCGTGCCCAGTCACTTATTTGGATTTTCTAAGATCAGGAGTTATGGTTGACAAGATGTTTCCCAAATCAAATATGCTAATGAGTTACAGATCAAATTTATTATGTTCCCCTCCTTCTCTTTTTCTGCTTCCCCCCATTACCACACACACACACACACACACACACACACACACTCACAGCATGCCTCAGTGAAAACTCACCCTCTATTCGGGTCCCCAAGACAGATTCCTGAGTTATGAAGTTTGATCTATTGCACAGTACCTAGCTTATATCTTTTTTATATATTTCTTTTTCTCCATCATTTACTCTGGGACTATCTTAATTCTGAACTTCGTCATCCTTTGTATGAATTACTCAGTGGCCTCCTAACTCACTTTCCTGTTTCTAGTTAACAATCTCTATAATTCATTATCTCCTTTACTATTACAGACACTTTTCTCAAAAATCTAATCAAGTCATCACTGTGCTTCAAGTCTGTGACTTTCCTCACCCTCAAGATCAAGTCCAAACTCCATTATTTGATACTACGCTCCATATCACCTGGCCTCTAATTTCTAGACTCGCTTTTGGTTTTCCTTCTGTGTCCCAGTCATAGGAAATTATTTATAGCTCTCCAAACACGCTCAAACCATTTTGTCTTGTTTCTTTGCACATGGTATCCTCATTTTCTAAAACTGCTCATCCTCTCAAATAACTAATTTATATTTATGATTCAGACTCAGCTTAGATACCTGCTTCTCCAGGAAGTTTCCAGCTGATCATGCTCAGCTGGAATCAGTATCCTCTGCACACCTATAGCACACTGTTTATAATCCTATTATAAATACTTTATAATGTTGATTTTCTTTCATAAGATTGCTGGCTTTATGTCGGCAGAGCCCAAGAAGTTTATATCCTCATTGTCTAGAATAATCTCGGACCCATTTTTGTCAATAAACTTTTGTTGAATGGAGGAATAGAACACACACACACACTCTCTCTCTCTCTCTTTCTCTCTCTCTCTCTCTCTCTCTCCTCTTTCTCACATATTAAGGCTCTCATAAAGCATTCAGTATGTTTTTATTTCCCTGAAGTTTACATATTGACTCATTACTGCTAAGAAATGCTGTTCTGGATTTTGTGATTCAAACTAGTAGCGTGTCATTCAGATTAAGTAAGGTTATAAGCAGTAATAAACAATCTCTAATCTTAGAGGTCATATGGCCTCAGTTACGTGGGCCCCAGGCAGGACAAGCCTACCATGTGCCTAGAATCCTGGAAGATTTATAATATTTGATGGCCAGCAGAACTTTAGATATAAAGACCTTTAATTTGTTTTATCACATTGAAAACTTTACATTTATGAAAAAATACAGTTTAACATCACAGGTTGATTTTGAAAAAGCATCTTCTAGATTGATATGAATTTGTTTGATTTTTCTTCTCCTTCCATATCAACATGTGAAGCACTGACTTTCTGAGCATCTAAATTGTAAACACTCACCCTGACGGCCATGTGTCCCATCACCAAGGGAATCCTTCCCTCCTCTCCCTGTCGTCCTTGCCCTGGCCTTCATCTCTTCATGTCTGGAATATAGCATTAGCTTGCTGACTGTTCCGTCTCCCCTCTTTCATTCTGCTCCTACACAATGCAGCTTGAATAATCCCATTAAAATATCCTTAGGATTTCAGTGTTTCATCAGAGGTTGTAGAATAAAATATTAAGCCTACAGCTTATCACCCAAGGCCTGTTATAATTTGTTCCCCACCTCCACTGTGACCTCATTTTCTCATTATCTCCTTGTGAAAGTCTTTGGCTCATGCAAAGGACGCACCCCCCCCCCCCCCCTTGAGCCTTCACTTTCTTATCTGTACTGGTTTAATAATGACAGTCCCTGTCTCATAGTCTTGTCATGAAGACTGAATAAAATGATAAAAAGCCCTGATCACGCAGTCCTGACATACAGTCAGCCCTTGATATTATTGTGACACGCTGTTAAAAACACATTTTACCCCTTTCTGGCACTCCCATTAGAAATTTCTTGTTAATTAGCAGTGCCTTTGCAGTATTCCAAAATCATTCTTTATTGTTTAGGATTCTCTGAGAATAAAGAGTTTACTAACAACACACAAATGCCAATCATTCATACCAAAAAAACTAAATAAATGGCTATAACCAAGTTCTTTGCAATAAGTTATTCCAGTTCTTATCCAAATGATGGCATGTTTTTCTACTCCTTAGTCTTGCTAGGTTTCACTTTGACTACCAACAGTTAAGCACCCCTTCAATGGTGTTATTACCTTGAAGATCAAATAATCTGCCTTTTTAGCTGCTAGAGTCCCCTCATGGGCTAGCTCCATTACACCTTTGACATGAGAAATTGCAAAAATCTTTGGTTACCTCTGGGGTGGGATATGGTGTATTATAAAACTATGCTTTGTAGGATTAAGGGTGTTCAGAGGTTGTCACACCCAGCCACTGGTGTATCTGCTGAGAACATGGATTGGGGGCTGGTACACTTGTTGATTCCTTATAAATGCACCCCGATTTGAATTTCTGGAAAATGGGCTGTAAAAGTGATTCAGTGGTGTACAAAGAGTACTGGACTAGGAGTCTGAAAACCTGGCTTCTGAGATCTGTGTAGAACTAATGGTATGCCCCTTAAGCATCAGTATATTTCTTGGTAGAATATGAATAAAGTAATGTCTTTCCTTAGAAGACTGTTATAAAATAACAAATCATGTTTGTGAAAGTGTTTGGTTAAAACTGATCATTTTATTTCTGCATTAAATTTACACATACAAAATGCAAGACAATATGCAAATAACCTAAGAATAGCTTTTAGTACATTTATGGTATTTGCTGAAAATATTTTTTTTTAAGAACCAAATTTGGTTCCTAAGAGGTAATTGCTACACATACTTAGAATCAACTGCAACTAGTAATGAGAACATTATTTTTTTTGCTATTGTTTTTCATTGTTTATGGTATTCACATTCCTAAAGGGAAGGAAAGTATGTATAAGAAGATTTTATATAAAGAAAGAAATTTGAGAAATAGGACTATCTGGGGAGGGGGGCTCAAAAACCCCAAAGTTGAAGTTTTACCTTTTAATATTGAAAACTGGCATGTTAGGTAAAAGTCAGAATTATTGGACTTATATTTGTATTACCAGAGCAAAGTAAAGGCTTAACTACTCTTTGGAAGGAAGTCACTGGTTAGCATCTGGCTAGTTTGTTCAAAATAACGACAAAAACAGCAGCAGCAGCTCCTGCTTCAATTCTTTCTTCTCAGTAAGATCAGAGCAATGATGATTTTGCTGGGGGGAAAACTGATCCAGAAATTATGAGACTTGCCCCAAATCTTTTCACTGAGCCAAGCTATAAGACAAGTTCTACCTGGCTCTAAACCCTGTGTTCTTTTTAAGGAACCACCTGATAAAGCTGGTTGTGAGAAAAACTGTGACTTCAATGTAGAAGGCAAAGACAAAAATAGAAAGTTTACTATAAGATGTAGCCTTGTTTCTTTTACTTTTGCTCCTTGCACGGAATGTCTGATGGCCTTAAGCCCGTGTTGTTATGAATAACTCAATCACTGCTAAGGTTTTTTAGTGAAAAGTGAAAGAGCTATGCCCAACCTCAGTAGAAGAAGCCAAGCTTTGCAAATGGAGCCCAGTTTACATGTTCCGAGATTGTATTTTGATTAACAGAAATATATTGCAAGGTGTTGAAAAATAACTTTAATTATAACACAGTGAGTGTCTCAAGGACACGAAAGACACTGATGTTTTCCATCTGATTCACCCTCAACCCCCTGCTTCATGGAAATTTACATTCTGATTATATTGATCTGTGCTTTTAATTTAATTCTGATTACGTTTATTGCCATCTGTGCTTTTAATGAGTAAGCTTTGGCTAGTGCCTTAAAAGGAGCCATAGCTCTCTGCTGTTATTTAGAACAGCATGTTATATATGGCTTTAAAATTTGGGTTTTCATGTTACCCTGAGGAGAAGGGACTCAAGGGTACCTCATATTAAAATGGAAAATCTTTTTGAAGTTTCCCACCGTCAGCAGCTGCCTATAGTCTCTAAAATGTACTCTGACTGCCCTCTCCTGGTTGGATGTAAGAATAGCAAGAAGAGCAGTTACGAACACTGGTTTTAGCATTCATTGCATGCTCTTTGACTAATCTAATTTAATAGAAATGGAAATTACCTAGTGATCAAAAGAGAAAAACAATGGGGCAGAAAAAGAATTCTCAGATGTGACTCTGCAGTGCAAACATAAATCCTGACTCAACAGATTCCATGAAAAAGCACCCCAATCTTGGACTGAAGTCTGGCTTTAGGACCATTTGGTTGATAAGGTTGTCCCACAGTTATCCATTATAAGTGGTCAGATCTCATCCGAGTTCTGGATAGGTTTGGTTTCAGCCTCATAAACTGTAGGTCAGAACCCAGTGGAAGCTGGGAGCACCAATGTTGCATTTGTTTTAATTCATTTATGTATTTTGTAGCCTGGTGCCCTGTGGGGTGTCTCAGTGGCAGATAAAGAGACTGGTATCAGGTTGAAGTGCAAAAACAGAGATAGCTGGAGAACCATGGAAAATGTTGTGTTTTTCATTGTAAAACACTCCAGCATGTCTCCAGCATTCATCTACCAAATTCATGACTGTGATAAAACCTAAAATGAATATATCTACTCAACTCTTTGCTTCTGGTTCAGAATTCTGATGTTTAAAAATGCTTTGGATACCAGTATTTCCTGGTCTTCTGGACCAGACTTCTTGGGTTTAAAATGCATCTGTGCTCCGAGCTGTGTTACCTTCCATAAGTCCCTTAATCTCTGTGTCTTCAATTTCCACATCTGTAAAATGGTGATCATGAAAGCATGTGTTGGATTATTGTTAAGATTAAATGTGATACATTTAAAATTCTTAGATAAGCAACTAACACAGAATAAATGCTCAATAAATGAGAGCTGCTTATGTTATTCTATAGTCAAAAGAGGGGTAGGATCAGAGGATCAGTAACTTGTTAAAACCTCCATTAGGCAGAGGAACCATAAAACCGTTCCTTGCCACCAACGTATCTAATGTCTAATAGAGATTCGATGTGTCTAGTAGAATTACGTTGACCTAAAAACACTCTATAGATCTTTGTTCCTCTCCTGAGATCTGCTGTATATACCTTCTTTCCTAATTGTGACCCACACAACACACAAATGGAGATTTTTTTTTTTTCTGCTGCTGTTTTGAAGTAGAAGAAATTCTTCATTTAAAATATCTTCAGGCCAAGTATCCAATGAATAGCTTAAAGTGTCAGAAGTAACTTGAATTTTTATAGGTTTATGGGAAATTTTCTGAAAGGGATTATATAGCTGTTCCTTTTATCTAATGATGGACAGGAAGAAAAACTTCACTATTCAGATGGTAGGGAAAACACAAATTCACAATGACCAGGCAATGGTAAGTACCCCTTGAGTGCTCCACTTGCTGCAGAACTCCAACAGGTTCTTGCCTTCCACTTAGCATCATTCCAGCAGTTCTGACTAAAGAAGACTGGACACATAATTATACTATATCAGATATGCACCTTTGCTCTTAAATCTGTTAGCAAAAATGGAAAAGGAATAGGAATTTCTGACCATTCTTTATTTCAGAAATAAAGAGATAGTTGTGAACTAGAATGTTGCCAGGTTAGAATACCAGGTCACAAAATACCTGGCAGCAGATTAGGGGATTATGAGAGTAAGTTACTGGAGAGAAAGGAAGGTAAACTTAAAAATAGGACCTGCTACCTCTAAGTGCCTGTGAATAAACTGCTGTATGCTTCTGAAACAAAGCATTAGAATTCCTAGACTAGAGTGATCTAGCCAAGACAGTTTGAACAAACTCTTCCAGGGCAGTTGGGAAAACTTCAGCATTCACAGTGCTTAGGTAAAAAAAATAATAATAATAATAATTAATGTATAGGTAAAGAAAGAAAGAAAGAGAAATAGCTGGTCAGGTGCAATTTGGTTTAAAGTAGCTTCAAGTCTCATAGGACAAAGCTCATACTCCTCAGCGTGACACAGAAGGGTCTTCATAATGGGCTCTTGCTAACAACTGTAGAGTCATCCCTGCATCCATCACCATCTTACCCTCCATGCTACAGCTGCATCGAACCACCTTCCTTCCTGAACACGTCATCTTTTTCTTTTGAGCCTTTCTGAGTCATTCTGCCTGGAATGCCCTTTCCTTATTTTCTTGATTGACTCTAATGTATCCATCAGATCTCATACATGTCATTCCTTACTCCAAGACCCAGTGCTTCCAATAGCATCTTATATTTATATCTAAAATTAACTTGCTCTATGTTAATTGTACATTTATTTGTAGATCTCTCTACTTAGGGACAGTTGTTGGGTCTTATTCACCATTATAGCCCCATCTCTTGTACGATGTCTAGCCTACAATATATTCTCAATGTGTATTTTGAACAATTGAAAGGATTCCCTTACTTTCTCTAAGAATCATGGAGAGCAGCTTCCACTTGAGAAGTTCTCTGAGTGGTGATTTCACTTTAGTGGTGTGGTAAGCTTTGGATATTGCTTTAATGAAATGTTAAAGAGTCTAAAAGCTCTCAGGTCAATGACCAACTTAGAACTCTTTTCTCTTTTTTTTAAAACATTCTCACCAGTGTGTAACTTTTCATTATTTGTATACATCAGCTGCCCCAAAGCAAGCTGACATTGAGCTTTAAATACGAACTGGTGGTATACTAAAGCATATTATATTCCAAAAACATTCATGCCAAATACATGATTGCTAAACTTAGAACAGTGGACAATATGAGGAGCTTCAACTCACATAGTTCCTGAAACTTCATGGGGGTCTTTTACATTCATTGTCCCATTAAACTCTCACAATGGTCCCTTCCAAGTGGGGATTGTATTTTCCCATCTTATGGAGAAGGATATTATGATTGCTTTGTAGTTTTTCCAGGCTTATCCAGTAAATAAGTGGGTGCCAGAGTTGACAGCCCTAAATGTTTTAAACTTGGATCTTTCATCGGGATTCCAGACTTGTATATCCAACTACCTTCTCAACATGGATGTGTAAGGAATCTCAAACTTACAAACAAATTTGACATGTTTGTTACAGTTTGAACTGTGTCCCCCAGAAAGGTATATGGAAGTCCAAACTCACGGGACCCAGGAATCACCTTATTTTTAAATAGAATCTTTGCAGATGCAATTAAGTTAAAATGCAGTCATTCGGATGAGCCCTAATCCAATTTGACTGGTGTCTACATAAGAAGAAGAGAGACATGCAGAGAGAATACCACATGACAATTTAGGCAGAGATTGGAGCGATGCAGCTGCAGGCCAAGAAATGCCAAGGATTGCAAGTCACCCCCAGAAGCTAAGAGGTGAGAGAAGGTTCTATAAGAGTCTCAGAGGGAGCAAGATCCTGTTGACACCTTGATTTTAGACTTCTGCCCTCCAGAACTGTGAGAAAATGTTTCTGTTGTCATAAGGTACCAGTTGTGGTGTTCTGTTAAGGCAACCCTAAAAAAAAATGCAATATTCAAAACTTAACTCCTGATTCCCCTCCAAGACATGTTCTCTATGTGCAAAGTGACCCCCAAATGCAGAATGAGCTGAGAAATCAAAGAACAAGACAGACAAATCCTGTTTGTCAGTAGAGGATGATTTACTGGGGATGTTATGAGCAGAGGCATACTCTTGGACAGCAGTAAGACAGGTAGACCTCCACATCATGACTCCCCAGGCCTAGGGCTGTGTACTATAGAGAAAGGGTATGTATACATGTATACATGTATACATGCTCAGTAGAGACACTTCAAGACAACCTTCCAGAAGAGGCAAGAATGCTATGTGAATCGTAGCCTATAGTTTATGTGATAACATCAAGTTTGTTTTGATCTAGGATAGAATTTATGGAGAATACTAAGGACAGTAAATAAAGTAGGAATCAGGCATTTCCAGAACTGGGACAATTCACATGTCAACATGGTAGATTAGTATCCAAGATGAGGTCACCTTTGCCTGCACACACTTCCTGCCATAGTCTCTTATAAAGCAGTAAATGGCAACTTCATCCTTGGTCTTAATCTTGTTTTCTCTCTTTTGCTCACACTCCACACTCAATCGATTATCTGTGCATTCAATTAGCTTTAGCTTCACAACATATCTATACTCTAAGCACTTATCACCACCTCCACTGCTGACCCTGAGGTCTAGCCCATCATCATCTCTCTCCTGGTCTATTTCAGTAGCCTCTTCGTGAGTGTCCCTGTTCCTCCTTTTGTTTTCCTACCATCTATTCTCAAGCCAGCAGCCAGCACTGTCCTGTTAAAACATGTCAGATTATACCACACCTCTGTTCAAAACTCTGAAATATCTTCCCACATATCTCAGAAAAATGTAGGGTCCTATCATCTGATGTCAAGGTTTTATGTGAGCTGCATCCAATAGCATAGCTTCCTGCCTCATCTCACGCCATTCCTCCTACTCACTTCTTTCTAGATACACTACCTTCTTTGCTGAACTTGATCACATTACCATGGACTCAAGTCAGTCCTTCTAAAGGGTTCTTCCTTCTCCTAGACACCTACATGACTCCCTCCCTCCCTCAACTTCAGAATTCTGCTCATTGCTTCCAAGTTAGGCTTTCCTTTTCTACCTTATTTAATATTGCAATTCCCCCTTCCCTGGCATGTCCACACTCTTTACCTTACTTTGCTTTTTTCCTTAACACTCGTGAGTATCTAATACTTCATGTATGTACTTTGCAATTATGTCTTACCTCTCTCCTTACACCAAAATGGAAGCCCTATGAAGACAGGGACATAATTTCCTTCACTCTGTCTCTGGAGCATATAGAACACATAGTACACATAGGAGTTCAATAACTATTTGCTGAATTACATGGATGAATGAAAGATCTCTTAAATAAGTCTCCTACTTTTTCCATTATACACAAATGAGAAAAAACATGTAGTGCAAAACAAATGACTGATATGGTTTGGATGTATGTCCCCTCCAAATCTCATATTGAAATGTGATCCCCACTGTTAGAGGTGGGGCCTAGTGGGAGGTGTTTAAGTCGGGGGGGTGGATCCCTCATGATGGCTTGGTGCCATCCCCTTGGTGGTGAGTTCTTACTCTATGAGTCACTATTACAGCTGGTTGTTTAAAAAGATTGGCACCTTCTCTCTCTGTTGCTCCCTCTTTTGTCATATGATACATCTGCTTTGCATTTGCCTTCCACCACAATTGCAAGCTTCCTGAGGCCCTCACCAGAAGTAGATGCTGGCACCATGCTTCCTGTACAGTCTGCAGAACCATGAGCCAAATAAACCTCTTTTCTTTATAAATTCACCAGATACTTCTTTAGAGTAATGCAAAATGGATTAACAATGATGAAAGTACTCAGCTTTTTAAAAATGAGCAAGTACACTCAATATTATTTATTTGCACGCCCCCAAATTACCACACATGACATAGTTTAACAATTTAAATATCCATGTTTGATTTACCTGAAATGACCAATAGATTCAAAAGTGGAAGAGGTTAAAAAAAAGAAAAGGAGGAGCACTTTTATATTTTATCCAGACAAGAGTGTTATTAAAATATGAACAAATACCACAAGTAAATTTAGGACTAAATGATTCCAGATAGTGTGCACTTGTCTGAAAGAGACTCATACTAGTTTGTGGGAATCTCTGACATTATTCCTTGATTTTGTTTTAAAAAGTCATTTGGATTCCTTTTTCTATGTTCGGAAATCAAATCTGAAATCCCTTTGGGCTAAAAAAATATTATGAGTAGTTATTGGAAGCTTAGTAAATTTTGCAATGATACTCTACGTCGAGTAAAATAGTATTCTTGCAGGTTAATGGCAAGAACATTTATACATTTATATTAAGTTTTATAGTAACAGTCAGTGGAACTGATAAAAAGCACAAACACCTTAATGGTAAATATAATGATCCTAATTTGGCTCTACAGGGGAATGTCAACATGGAAGGGAACACTCTGGCCAGTGTGATGATTCAGGCCTTTGAAAGTATGGAGGGAACAATACATTAAATTACAAACAAACAACAAAATCTAGTGATTGGCTATACTGATGCCCTACAGAAGGATAATGAGCAATGGAGGTCCTTAACAAATAGTGCAAGCTAAATATAACAGCCAGGGGGCGAATTTTGTAGTTTATAAAGAGGACCTATCTTTTGCAGTCAAAGAGCAACACAGCTAAAGAGCACACTCAAGATCTGGCAGGTTTATTGAACTTCAAAGATAGTAGAATGCTCTGCGAAGGCAAATATGTAATGCTAAATTCAGCACCCTAGTAGGGAAAGCCTAGGAAAACATGAGATGGGACATTGGAATGAATACCCTCAAATATTGATGCTCTCCAGCATCCCCTGAACATTTAGAGCTGCAGAGGTGCCACTGCTCCCTCCCACAATACCTCCCTATTAATTGCTAGCACTTTCCCCACACACAGGCCTCTCCCCCAGGAGGCAGCAGAAGGCTCTCCTTAAGATATGTCCCCGATGTTCTCCTGGCTAGGCTGATAACTACAGTTAATCCTCAGATATCCCAGCTGAATTCATGCAGGGTATGTTAAAGTATAAGGAGATTATACCCAAAGCAATTGCAAAAGTTAACTAGCGTGTATTAGTAGGAGCCAGGGAAGTACCAGTGAGATTGGATTTTAAGGATGCTTGATCAAGCAAAGCAGAACATAGGACTAGATAAGAAAGAATTCTTTAATCCCAGAGGTTGAGGTAACTGGATTACAAAAGAATACAGTGCAAGAAGGCATTGGAAAACTCAGCAAAGTTGGCATATTGGGATAATATATTATGTGAAGGAACAATACTTTCTAAAAGATTTTATTTTATGGGAAGTGATAGAGGACACATAACCTACCAATACTCTCAGGAAGGCTCTGGTGAGAGGAATCAAGAAGATCATCCTAATATCAGTGACGGATCCCTTCCAAAGACCAGGACTGATGGTATAAAAGATATTAACAGAGCCTGACTCATCAATAATGAAGATGATAAGACCCCAAAATAAGAGTCTAGATGGTGAGGCTTAACCACCCACTTCCAGGGGGTTGCACATTCTGGGAGAGGTAGTCAGAGCCTTGACCCACGGGGATTCATGCAGACGTTTACTAGAACATGGCATTCTTAGGGGCAAGAACAAATGGACAGTGAATGAGGGTACTGCTTATTATACACAATAAAAGAGGCAAGAATAGATGAGCAGGAAACTTTTGGCAAGGGCTCACATTTTCTTGGTCAGTTCACAAATCTGAACCAGTTTTAAGCTATTGACTGACGAGGTGGATGGTTTTCCACAAAAAGGAACCCTGCAACACCAGGGCAATTGCATACTATGATGATTCCCTTGATCTTTTCCCAAAGAGATGTATGACAACTTGCTCAAGTGATTGATATTGGGTCAAGGGGAATTATAAGACATTTCGAAGGTTTTGGACACAGGGACTGAATTGACATTCATATTTGAAGGCCCAAAACATCAATATCATTTCACTGTTAGATTGGGTAGAAAGTCAATAAATAGAACCCTGGTCAAAGTTCATCTTATGATAAACTTACTGAGTTTGTAAACTAAGCTTTGGTCATTTCCCTGGTCCCTAAATGTATAATTGGGTTTACCATAATTGGCAATTGGTATAAACCTTGTATTGAATTGCTAGTCTGTCTTAAGAACTATCATATTGGGGAAGCCCAAGTAAAAGTTTCTGAAACTGTGCAGCCCCTCAGCCAATGTACTAAATAAAATAAACAGTATTACATTTCATGGGAAGGGGGGGTTGACAGAGAATGGTGCCATCACTAAGGATATTAATGATGCAGGGAAGTTTGTCTTTAATATATCTCTGTTTAATTCAACAGTATGGCCTTTGCAGGAATCAGAAGCATCCTGGAGATTGATCATAGATAGAATACCACAAGCTCAAGTAACTGGTGATCCTGACTACAGCTGCAATGCCAGATGAGGTATGTTATAATTCCCTAATTCACATCGAAAGTATAACTATTCAATTTAAAATAAAAAACAAAGAAGACTAAGTCTGGGCAACTTAGTTATCCCACATTGGAAAAGTATATAATATCATATTATGGTATGGTGAGGAATTTTTTCTATCTTAGTGAGAAATGAGCATCAGAAACAGTTTTACTACATGGATCAGACAGCACTAAACATATTGTTCCCTCTGTACTTACAAAGACCTGAATCATCGCATTGGCTAGAGTGTTCCCCTGCACGTTGACAGATTTGTACTGGGACTGGCATAATTCTCCTGTTGTGTGTCATAATCTGAAGACCACCTGGATATAACTGTAAAACATGATATTGGTTCATTACATCAATAACATTGGGATAAGCAAGGGCAGAATGAAGAGCTTGGTAAAACGTACCCTCCAGAGGGCGTAAGATGAACCCTCCGAAGATTCAAGCACCTGCTCTTTCTGTAAACATTTTAGACATCTACTTGTCAGGGGCATGTTGGGACCTCCCCTCCAAAGAAAAAGGTAAATGGTTGCATTTTGCTTTCTTAATTCCAAAATGGAAGTACCATGGTTTGCAGGTCTCACTGGGTTTTCTAAGGCAATATGTTTCATAGGAATATCCCTTTGGCTCATACATGATTTGACATAAAAGGGAATCATCTTTGTGTGGTGTCTGGAACAGGAAAGAGCTGTGCAGCAGATCCAGGCTGTGACATAGCAGCTTGTCTTGGTAACTTCAGTTTACCATAACAAAATGCCACAGAACTGGGTGGCTTAAATAACAGAAATTTATTTCCTCAAAGTTCTGGAGGCTAGAAGTCCCATATCCATTTCTGGCAGAGTCAGTTCCTATTAAGGCCTCTTCCTGGCTTGCAAATGGCCATCCTCTTGCTCTGCCCTCACATGACAAGAGTCAGAGAGTTGCCTTTCTAATGGGTCCACCAGTCCTATGGATTAAGGCCCAACCTTTATAAAATCATTTAACTTTATCTTCTAAAGACCTGTCTCCAAATACAGTTACGTTGGAAATAGGGCTTCAACATATAAATTCAGGTGGAGGTGTGTGTAAAAATAGAATCATAATTTAGGCCCTAAATTGTGGGTTCTGCAGCAAGGTCATGCCATTTGAAGTGGAGAATTAAATGCCTCTTAGGAATAGTTTCTACACGCCATTGGGTCCTGGTAGAGATAGAACACTGAACCATGTGATACCAAGTGACCAGCCACCCAGAGCTGCCCAATTGAGCTAGGTTTTGTTGGGCTACAATCAAGTCATAAATTTGGGTGAGCACAGTAGTTTATTATAAGTAGAGACATTACTTTAGGGTGGAAGGCATGAGTAAGCTGCATGAGCAGTTAGCTCAGACTTGCTTGTTAGCCATCACCTCTCCCTGTAACTCACACCTTTGCCTCTTATGGGGGCTTCCTTATGTGGGTACAAGCTGAAACTGCATGATAGCTCCATTCGAGTCATATCCAGGAGTGGTTTTGAAGAAAGTGGTGAGCAAAATATCTTAAAAATAAGTGGAGCTTAATCATCACCTCCCCTTGTTTTTTTGGAGCTTTTAAAAAATTGAAGTGAAATTCACATATAAAATTAACCATTTTAAAGTGTACAATTCAGTAGCATTTAGTACATTTACAATGTTGTGCAACCATCACTTCTACCTACATCTTAAATAGTTTCATCACTCCGAAAGGAAATTCAATATCCATTAAGCAGTCACTCTTCAATCCCTCCTCCTTCCAGCCCCTGGCAATTACTGATCTGCTTGCTGTCTATATAGATTTATTGATTCTGTGTATTTCACATAAATAAAATCACACAATGTTTGACCTCTTTGGTGCGTCTTGTTTCACTGAGCAATAATGTTTTCTAGGTTCACCCATGTTGTCGTATGTATCAGGGCTTCATTTTTTTATGGCTGAATAATATTCCATGTTATGGATATACCACATTTGTTCATCCATTCATCCATTGATGGGATTTGGATTGTTTCCTCCTTTCAGCTGTTGTGAATAGCCATTTTCGTATAGTATTTGCTTTATTTGCTTGAGTATCTGTTTTAAATTCTTTGGAATACATACCTAGGAGTGGAATTACGGGGTCATATAATTCTATTGTTTGCCCCCCAAAATATTTGGAGGAACTGTCAAATTTATTTTCCACAGCAGCTGCACCATCTTACATTCTTATGAGCAATGTACAAGGCTTCCGACTTCTTTTCTTTAAAAAGTTATAGTTAACCATCTTAGTGGGTGGTGAAGTGGTAATTGTTGTTTTAATTTGCGTATTCCTGATAGCGAATGTTGCTGAGCATCTATTCATGTGCTTTTTAGCTGTTTGTATATCTTCTTTGGAGAAATGTCCATTCAAGTGTTTTGCAAATTTTTAAATTGAGTTGTTTGTTTTTTGTTGTAAGAATTCTTTATGTATTCTGGATACTGGACCCTTATCAGACGTATTTGCAAATTTTTCCCATTGTGTAAGTTTTTACTTTCTTTGCAGTATCCTTCGATGTAAAAAGAGTTTAAAATTTTGATGAAGATCAATTTATCTGTTTTTTGATTGCTTATGCTTTTAGTGTCATACCTGAGAATCCCTGGTCAAATCCAAGGTCACTGGGATTTACCCCTATGTTTTCTGAGTTTATCTGATGAAACTTTTGTGGAATAAAAGTGCTCCGAGGTGAGAATATATACAGTCATGTGCAGTGGGCTTATGGAGTGCTTGCTCCAGAAGCATGAAATCACACTCAACTTAGCATCTAACCAGGGAGATAGCCCCATGACTGCGGTCATTGACCATAATGCATGATCCAGGATCAACCAGCCTGATAGTGTTGGAATAGCCTGCTGAAAGCACATTTGAAGCACCAGCACAGAGGCAATACCCATGACAGTGGGGTGCCATTTTCTGAATGCCACATGCACATTGAATTTGAGACTTCTATAGAGTATTGTGTTCCCAAAACTAATCGGCCCAGGAAAAGAGATGAAAACAGGAGTGGCCTCATTTACCATCACTCCAATGACTCATTATGGACTTTGTGCTTCCCATCCTTACAATTTGGGGTTCTGCTTGGTTACCATTCTGATCTGCTTGTTCTTTTCTAGGACAGAGCAAGGGTTTTATTGAACTACAAGCTGTGGCTGCTGTTGAGTCATTTTGGAGTCTTTAAGCACCAAGCAAGCAGGAAGGAGTTGCCCTCTTTGCAGGGGTGATTGATCCTGATAAAAAGGTATGTAGGGCTGTTATTACACAATAGAAATAGGGAGGAATATGTACGAAACTCAGGTGATCCACATGGGTACCTTTGTGGTAATTCCTTACCCAATTATGACTGTGGATGGACAAGTGCAGTGACCCCCACCTGAAAAAGTTATTGTTGTCTTGGATTCAGACCCTTCAAGAATGAGGGTGTGGGTCGCACCACCAGATAACTCACCCAGACCTGCAAAGGTAGGTGATAGCTGCTAAGAGAATTCAGAATGGATGGTTGGAGAGAGAGATAAATACCAGTTGTGGCCCCAAGACCAACCGCAGTGATGTGGCTGAGTTTGACCCACTAACCTTCCTTTTCTAAAAGTCTTCCCCTCAGGATGAGAGGCCCACTGAGGAGTGGCTCCCAGGATATGCATGGAGAAGTGGATTGATTTGGTAGAAGGGGTGAAGAGTGGCAGTTATATGAAGTGTGCTATTTAGATCTCCAAAAGATAACCATCCACAAGGAGTGCAGTTATCTGTCAGCACCAGTTGCAGATGCCCTCAGGATCTTCCTTCAGTGTCCAAGCCAATGAGTTGAGGCCATTCATTCTGGGCAGTCCACAGGCAATGACTGCACATGGTGTTGGTATAAGGGCTCATTGTTTCTAGCTAGTGTGAGACTCCTCTATGGGCAGTCTTTGTGCTGGAGCTCACTGCTAAATTGGTTGAGACTTTCTCAGAATGAGCACAGTCTGAGGCTCTTCCTACCTAAGGCTTTTAGGCTCTTACTTCTCCTTTCATAAGAGTCAAACCTGCATTAGGGGCAGAAAGATTATTTTTCCTACTTGTGCTCTCTCTCCTATCTTTTATAGGCATTTTCTCCAACAAACATCTTGTACTTTGAACTGCATCTTGGCTTCTTCTTTCCAAAGGACCTCCTCTCCCAGACTCGCATCATCATCGCTGGTAGATAACTTAGGCTTGAATAAATTAAGTGGCTCACCTCAGGTCCCACAAATGTTAAATGGACTATTTTTTCACAATATTTATTCTCATACTGAATAATATCCATGAAATCATGCAATAGATGTGCAAGTTATAATTCCCTAATTCACATTGAAAGTGTAACTATTAAATTTAAAATAAAAACCAAGACGAAGTCTGGCTAACTTAGTTATCCCACATTGGAAAAGTACATAATATCATATTTTTTTTGTTGAGAATTTATTTGTTCTATGAAAGCATATTTGGCCAAGAGTTAATCTTTGAGATTTAGTCGACGTAGTCATTCTGAAGACATGGAATACCTATCATCTTACTGAGAAACCAATTTCAATGCTTATGGCTGCCAGCCTCTGTTAGACACTTCATCTTAGCGTTTAACATAGACACTTCCATCAAAACAGCAAAGGAGATAGTCCAGTTTTATGCCCTCCAATCCAATATTCTATTCCTATGGTCTCTAAAGTGGAATATGTGCACTTAAATATGCAAGATAATTACAGAGTGACAAAGGAAATATTTTAACTCTATTTTATGAGCACAAAATTAAACTTTTACTAATAGGTTGGTGCAAAAGGAATTGCAGCTTTTGCCATTACATTCAATAGCAAAAACCACAATTACTTTTGAACCAACCAAATACTTAAAATAGGTGGACACCAGTTCAGATATTCCACATGTATAAAGTATGTATGCTTAAAAATGGAGACAACTGTTAAAACCTGCTGTCTAAAATTAACAAAACGCAAACCTTACATTCTAGTGAAGAGGACAAATATAAATTAATGCTATATGCATATACACTATACAAAATATATCTTTCTGCCCCTGATGCAGGTTTGACTCTTATGAAAGGAGAAGTAAGAGCCTAAAAGCCTTAGGTAGGAAGAGCCTCAGACTGTGCTCATTCTGAGAAAGTCTCAACCAATTTAGCAGTGAGCTCCAGCACAAAGATTGCCCATAGAGGAGTCTCATACTAGCTAGAAACGATGAGTCCTTATACCAACACCATGTGCAGTCATTGCCTGTGGACTGCCCAGAACGAATGGCCTCAGCTCATTGGCTTGGACACTAAAGGAAGATATTTTGTATAGTGTATCTACACTATCCAAAAATGTAGAAAAGACAAATATAAATTAATGCTATATGCATATACACTATACAAAATATAAATGTAGAAAAGGAGAACAGGGAGTGCTCTTGTGAGATTCAAGATTAAATGTGGTTCTGAGGTAGGACCTCACTGTAAAGGTGATGACTAAGCAAAGATCCAAAGAGGGTGAGAAAGCCAGCTCAGTAGTAACTTGGGAAAAGAGTGCTCCAGAGAGAGGAACTAGGATTGTCCTTTTGCTAGGGGCACAGCCCAATAAAGGTGTAACTAACATCCTTTTTTATCACAAAGTTGGACATTCAAAACACTAAACATAACTAATTTATGCCGGAGGTTGCACATGTTTTTTGTGAAAAATCAGACCTTGGCAATGACCTTGAGCAGTAGGATATAAGTAACTTCCACAAGCTTAGTGTTCCAATAATAGAACACTAGGCATAAATGGGTTAAGCATCATTGCTATCCCCAAACTCTGGACCCCTGCCTGATGAATAAGCTGCCACCTAAGACACTGATTCACCAATTAAACTTGAGGCATGTTGTTAATGATAGAACCTTCATGATAATGATCCAGAATTCCAGATTCTGGAGTATTCAGAGGTGGAAATTCATAGTCCATGCTCAAGATCAAATGGCATCTCTCAGACTGGAAAATCCTTCTGAAGTCAGTTCCAGGCTTCCCTGGAAGCCTGGATAATTTGGGAAAAGGCTGAGTCAATGTAAGGTAATACAGCAGACCGAAGCCCCCATAGTTCATGCCAGAATTGACAAAGCGGAAAAACACTCAGGTAGTCAAGCACTCAGGGACCGTTCTAGATGCAAGTGGCCTAACCTCTTCTCCCTCATGCAAGTTTGGCTTAAATTCTTACAGCTAAAATCATGAGTCCTTTGTTATGACAAAAATGATATAAGATATGACATTTACCATAAATAGTTATGTTGCTGAACATTCTGCTAAAACTTCTTTGGGTGAAGAAAAGATCACATTTTTGGATATGGATGTAAAACCTGTGTTTTAGTCTCCAAGCCTTTAAAATGGGATGAGTATACACCCCATAGGGTTGTTATGATGAGGAGTAAATGAAGTAATATTTGACGAAATGCTTGAAACATATAAAACGTGGTATAAATGCTTTTTAAGTAAAACAGAATTCTCTCTTTTTAGCATGGATAGTTTATTTTATTTATTTATTTATTGGTGAGACAGGGTCTCACTCTGTTACCCAGGCTGGAGCCTCAATCTCCTGGGCTAAAGCCATCCTCCCACCTCAGTTTCCCAAGTAGCTGGGACGAGAGGCATGTGCCACCATGCACCCAGCTAATTTTTAAATTTTTTTGTAGAGATGAAGTCTCAGTATATTGCCCAGGTTGGTCCTGAATTCCTAGTTTCAAGGGATCCTCCGGCCTTGGCTTCCCAAAGTTTTGGGAATATAGACATAAGTCATCACACTCAGCAAAACAGAATTCTCATTTAAACTTCCTATGCAACGTTACTTCCAAAGACTTACCTCTTTCACCTTCATCAAAGAAAAAAGACAATTCCTGAGAGACTTTTACACAGAAATGTTTAAAACAACTTTTTATACATTATAAGTCTAGAAGCTGTCAAGTTTATATCAAACCTTTAACTGAATGTCAAAGTGAATGGTATAATAGATGACCACAAAGATTATCAAATGAATACTTTATTAGAGACATAACACGTATAAAATAAATTTCTTTTCATCAAGGAGTTACCAGATTTTAAAACCAACCAACACTTTCTCATTTTTACAGCTAAGATATGTTAAATTCTTAAACGCCATAATTTTTGTTCAACTCCTTTGTCACTCAAACTCACAAATCTAGAATGCAATTAATCTACAAATCTAAGTATTCACAGATGTGTCTTAGGCTTGGTTTGTAACAATCTAGAAGCAATCCATTTACAAAAATGCCACCAAAGCATTTTAAAGAAATCAATTTAATGCCACCAAACAGAAGACTGCTATACTGGGAAACAAAAAAAATCTCACAACTAAATTCTAGCAGACTAAACGATTCCAACTAGAATAGACTATATATCCATATGGCACATTTATGACTTTGTAATATGTAATTCATAACACAGGTTTAGGTGTGTGGTATGGAGCTGGGAAAACCAAGGAAGTAGGATATTACAGAAAATATGTGATGTAAGTACAAAGTCATATGCCTGATTTCCTCATGTCTTCTGTCTTGATATTTTTATCACAAACCAAGATCTAACAGGGTTCTTTCTAGATGATTATTAGATAGGTAATACTTGATCATTAAGCACTGATCATGCCACTCATTCACGGTTGTTCTATGTTCCATGAACTCTAATAGCCCAACTTATACATGGCACTCCAAGGGGATGCTTCAGCCAGAAAGTAAAGGGCTGAAAGAGTAGAGCAATACAAAAGCCCTAGTGTGGTGGGAACTGTGGCCTCACTCTAACTTGTTCTTCCATTCAAAACATTTTGGCACCTTTCCATGACCAGGATCTCTACAGGTAGGTTAAAATACTTTTCTGTGCTATTTAGCCAGAAATAGTTTTTGTGCTGGCTATGATTTTAAAACTGATTTTGTCTGTCACCAGTGCAAAAACAATATAGATGTCTGGGCTAATGCAAAAACAAGAATCTAAAACTTTATAGTCTATTCAAATTTAACTCAAAGTAATGCAAAATAATTAGAAGTAAAAACTTAATTCTTCTGAGAGCTCTATTTGGAAAAGCTTCACATATCCACACACAAATATGGGTATGTTCATGCACAGGGCAAAACAACTGTATACTGAAGCATAAACTCAAAGTAAGACATAAGTAGCTAGATACCAGTTCCAGTAGTGGTTAATGGTCTCTGGGGATCCCATTTTAAGCACTCTCAGATGAGGATCTTGCTCAGTTGTTAGACTATCATTAGTTTGATTAAGCGACTAAAGTTTACTTCATAAATTACTTTTGCCTACATCCAGGACTCTGCCTGAGATAGTCTGAGAAACCATACATTCCTCCAAAGGTAAGTATGTGACTATTAACACAAAGGCAATGTGATTATTGCATAATGAGGCTAAATATTATGTGGCTTGTCTATTAGGTTTATAGGTTTTCATGATCAGTTCAAGAAAATGCAGAACATATATAACTAAGGTTTTCACCAGTGGTCGACAAACTATGGCCCACAGGTTAAACCCAGCCTCCCCTTGTTTTTATAAATAAAGTTTTATTAGAACAATTCATTTCTGTATTGTGTACAGCTGCTTTCATGCTATAGTTGTGACAGACTGTATGGCCCATGAAGCATAAATATTTACCTTCTGGCCCATTTTTTAAAAAGTGTGCCAATTCCTGGTTTACACTAAATTATAGAGTTCAGTGCGAAGCCTATTTGAAATGTGTTTTTTTAGGGAGTTGTAGTTACCAATTAAAATTAAGATTCAGGTGACTCAGCAACCAAACAAAAGGGATACTAATTTTTTATGAATAATATATTTGTATTTTATGGACATAAAAGGAAACTTTCAGGAAGGGAAGGAGGGGAGAGATGTAAAATAAAAGGCCATTTCTTTAATATCATAATAAAATTAACATTCCATCCATGAAATAAACCAAAATTTGAGCTTTGATAGTCTCTTTCTCTACTAAACAAATTACTTTTGGAATGTTTTTGCATCTGGACAAAATGGTATCCAAATTGATCAGACATATAAAGTAGACAAACACACGACTGCCAGTTTCTAAGGAGTGTTACGGTCGCCATCTTCGTAAAGCCAGACCCAAACTGCAACCATAACAAGCTGTCGTCATAAAGGCAAAAATCTAAGAAAAAAGAAACAAAAATTCACATCAGATTTACAACACCGACTTAAAAGCAGTGTCCTCAAGAACAAACATATGAAGATTGACCAATCTACCTAAAAACACTTCAACACTTACAAAAATATTTTACATTGATTTATTTGATGATTTGTACAACTTGTTTATTCCCTCATACAATTACCCCCCACTTCCTTTAAACATTTTAGCCCCTAATAATTTTCTCATTTGTGGACGACTTTACATTGAACATTTGTTCACATTCTGGGCTCACTTATTAAGTGTTTGTTTGTGAATCCCCAGGCACTGTATTTAAAAATTCAGCATGAAGTTCTATTCACGTAGTGGCTTCACAGCCAAGGAAGCCAGCAACTATCAGAACCTGAGGATTCATCAAATAATTTCTGTGATGATGGAAGGTAACTTTAAAACTCAACTAAGACAAGTGGAAATGAATTGTCAGGTTGCCTTGCTCTTGTATGGGAGACAGTCCTCTGCACAAATCTACACTCTACTGTGAATTACTGTCCTGAGAATCTCTTTAGCACCAACTATGTGTATATCACTGCACTTCGTACATACAAACAGTAGATAGCATCCTCACCCTTTTGGGGCTTATGACCCGTAGAAAACTAAAAGACAAAGAAAAAGCAGTTTAGCACAGGGATTCTTAACTAGGAAACTAGCTCTGGGAAGGAATACTAGATTCACCTATAGACCATTTTCACAGTTTAATTACTATTCTGCTCTTCTTTCCACCCTTCTGCTAATTGTTTCTCTGATACATTTCTAATCTAGACATTGTTTTCTGAGTGAGAGCAATAGCGCTTGATATCTATTATTATGGAAAAGGAATTTTCCTATCTAATGTCCCAAATGGATGGCTGATACATTTTAGTTAGAATAAAACTCAAACTAGAGATTTACTTTGGAGTGAGCACATGGATAAAATGGGATGTAATGCTGAACTCGAAGCATGTAGAGGTTTACTGAGACAGCTTCACTTAGAAAGGGAAGGACAACAGGGACAAAGTCACAAAAGAGAAGCAGCCAGAAAAGAATTACATGATGGAGAACACAGAAAACTAGGCCCTTAGGACAAAGGTGAGAAATTAAGGACCTCAGACAACCATTAAGTATTTCAGCAGCTACTATTCTTGTGAAAGGTTCTAGGGTGACTATCAATAGATGTGGGGCTACTTTAATGATCCAAGATATGAGAATCTAGCCTGCACCATTAAAAAGAAGGGACTAGAAGTAAGAAACATATAAACGCAAATACAATGGGAATTGATGACTAATAGCAAGGAAAAAAGTCAAGTTTCTGAACTTTGCTTTGTAAAACTGTTAAAACCAAGGGTTTTCCAATGTGATTTTTGGATCACAAGGATCCTATGATCCTCAGGGATGATACGGTGGGTAGAGGCAGCTTTATGAAAAGAGAATGAAGATCATTCAAGGCCCTCTTCCTCCACTTCAACTACAGCACCTAAACTTTTATTCTAGATTTATTGGGGTTTTAGGTAAGAATTCATTAAATGAAACTTTTATTTCTTTTATAAGCAAGTGTTAAAGTCACTAATCTACACTATAAACCTTTCAAAGCTAAAACCATGACTCCTTTTTGTTGTAATCCCACCTTCAGCCTAATTCTTTGCAGGCATTCAATAAATTTTGACAAATCCTACCAGAGACTTGGGAAACTTATAATAGGTCTTGAAACCATTTGTCTTTTACCCCTCAAAACTCAAACTCTAGATATGTATTGTCTAACATGATAGCCACTAGGCACATGTGATTAAATTTATTAAAATTAAATAACACTAAAAATTCAGTTCCTTAGTCATACTAGTTATCTTTCTCACTCTTTCTCTCCCCCCACCAGACAGAGTCTCGGTCTGTCACTCAGACTGAAGTACAGTGGTGTGTGTGTGTGGTCTCTGCTCACTGCAACCTCCACCTCCTGGGCTCCGAGCTCCTGGGTAGGTAGCACTACAGGCACAAGCCACCAGGCCTGGCCAATTCTTTATTCTGGTTTGTTTTTTGTTTTTCCTTTTTCAGAGACAGGGTTTTGCTATGTTGACCAGGCTGGTCTCAAACTCCTGGCCTCAAGCAGTCCTCCCACCTCAGCCTACCGATGTGCTGGGATTATAGGCATGAGCTATGGCTCCTCAGCCTAGTTAATTTTCAATTGCTCAACAGCCACATGAGGCTAGTGGTCACCATTTATTCCTGTCACTGTAGAAAGTTCTACTAGACAGTGCTGCTCCAGACAGATTTCAATGACTATATGAGTACTAGGTTATTTATAGGCTACCTGGGGAACATAATAAAACATTAGGGTCACTAATTTGCCATATACTTATATTAAATATCACAATATTTCAGAAAATAATTTGGACTTCTGACATCTTAAAAATGATCTCTAACAACAAAAAATATATTATTTCTTCAAATTATCTATATAAAATGACAAATTAACTCCAGTATATGAATTAGATGATTTAAAAAATTTAATAAATACCCCAAGGAATGTATTTCATCTGCCTATCATCTACTACAATGACTGGCTATTTGCCTTACTCACCTGCACTTTCCTTAATGGCAGGAACTGTAACTTATTCACCCTGTCCTCAACACCCAGCAAAATTACTTGATAAATGGTAGGCCCACAGTAACTATTCATTGCATAAAAATAAACTGCAAGCAGCTATCGAATACTAAAGAACAAAACTGGGAGATCTCCTTTACCATCTCTGAAAGTTATCAGAAGCAAAAAACACAATTCTTTTTGCAAAGTAGACATTGCTGTACAAAGTCAAGCAGTTCTACTGGTTCGCTATGATCTTACATGAACATCAACCTCTTTGTGCTACAGTTTAATCACCCACAACACTGGGGGTGATCATGGCACTTTGCTTACAGGGTTATTGTACAGATAAATAGCTATTATATATTTAATGCTAATGGCTAGCATTAAAGAAAACGAATGTTGCCTGAGGAGTTTCTTGGAGGCCTTGACAGTAGAGCGGAAGTGCTGGTGAATGGTACTCATTGAATACTTACTGTGGCTGCTACGTTTATGTTATACTGGTTATCACTCAGGAGCGGCTGCAGGGTCATGGTTGTATTGCAGTGCAAATCATGCAGGGATGTGGCTGCTGCTTCCAATAAAAAGGCTCCAAAATAGAAGACAAATACTGTAAAATGGTAGGCAAAATCCTAAAAGAGGAGAGAGAAGACATCTGCAATTAAAAAAAAAATAAGATATTTTTCTGTTCCTTATTTTAAATGATGACGTTTAGGTTTAGCAAGATCAAAACATTTAATTAAACAATCTTAACTATATTCACTGTTTATCTTAGCTGCTTTAGAAATGTCAGGCTATTAGAATCCAAGTGGAAATCAACCAACCCATCTTAATTGGCACATTGGTAAACCTTTCCACATACTGAATTTTATAATATATAATTTTAATTTGGATTAAGATGCCATAGAGATCAATGTTAATTAGGATAATATAAAAAAGCCATAACATATGCTGTCTTTAAAATTCAAGTAAAATAGTATTTAAATAACATCTTTTTATTATGGTTATTATATGTATTCATACACATTACATAATTTTATTTTTGAGCAGTTATTTTTATCATTAGAGATTTTCCACTGAAAGATACAGAAGACTAATAATAGAATTCAATAACACATATTCATATATTTCATTAAAAACTACTAACACGTACTTTGACCAAAAGTATAAGAACTCGTTTATTAGGTTTCTTTGTATGTTGCTGACATTCATATGAAGCATAATACTATTACAGTTCATATTGTCTTACCTGAATTAATATACTATCAACACATCACTGTTTGTTTTTAATAGCTCCCACATATCAGGTACCTTACATGCATTGTTACTCATCCTTATAACCACCATTTATTGTCTCCATTTTACAAAGAATTTCTTTCTTTTCAGTTAAATGACTGTTTAAAGCCACACAAATATTAACTTTGGGAGGAAGAAAAACATGTAGTGTGTCTAGTCCCAAAGTCCCGTTTCTTTAGTTTTCAGAAAAAATTTTAATTGACCAAAATACATATTTATCATGTACACGATGTTCTGAAATATTTATACATTGTGGGATGGCTAAATTGAGTGTGTGTGTATGTATATATATATAAATAACCTCCTATAATTATCTTTTTTGTGGGGAGAACATTTGAAATCTTTTTTAAGCATTTTTCAAGAATATAATAATACACTGTTATTAACTATAGTCACCACGCTATGTAACAGATCTCTTGAACTCATTTCTCCTAACTGAAATTTTGTATTCTTTGACCAACATTTCCCCAGTCTCCCATTACCCCATACCCTGGTAATCACCATTCTATTCTCTACTTCTGTGAATTCAACTTTTTAAGATTTCACATATAAGTGGATCATGTGGTATTGGTCTTTCTGTGCTTGACTTATTTCACATAACATAATGTTCATCTATATTGCAAATGACAGGATTTCAGCCTTTTTAAAGGCTGAATTAGTATTGTGAATATATACTGTATTTTCTTCATTGCTCTGTGACCCTTAGGTTGATTCCATATCTTGGCTGTAATGAATATGAGAATGCAGATATCTCACTGATTTCATTTCCTTTGGATATATACCCAGGTGTGGGATTGCTTGATCATATGGTAGTTCTATTTTTAACTTTTTGAGGAACTTCCACAATGTTCTCTATAATGACTGTACTAATTTACATTCCTACCAACAGTGTGTAAGGGTTCCGTTTGAAGTCTTTTCTATCAAACCTATATTGATTTCTATTACTGTTATAGCAATATTACAAAGGAGAGCATTGCACTGCCTTTGTAAATGGACATACAGCAAATGATACTGTTCATAGAAATTGTTCTCACATCTGGCCGGGCATGGTGGCTCACACCTGTAATCCCAGCACTCTGGGAGGCTGAGGCGGGCGGATCATGAGGTCAGGAGATAGAGACCATCCTGGCTAACACGGTGAAACCGTGTCTCTACTAAAATATACAAAAAATTAGATGGGCCTGGTGGCAGGCACCTGTAGTCCCAGCTACTCGGGAGGCTGAGGCAGGGCAATGGTGTAAACCTGGGAGGCGGAGCTTGCAGTGAGCCGAGATTGCACCACTGCACTCCAGCCTGGGCAACAGAGCAAGACTCTGTCTTAAAAAAAAAAAATAGGCCCAAGATGGCCGAATAGGAAGAGCTCCAGCCTCCAGCTGTGAGTGACACAGAAGACGGGTGATTTCTGCATTTTCAACTGAGGTACCGGGTTCCTCTCACTGGGGAGTGCCGGACAATCAGTGCTGGTCAGCTGGTGCAGCCTGACCAGCCAGAGGTGAAGCAGGGCAAGGCATCGCCTCACCTGGGAAGCACAAGGGGGAAGGGAATCCCTTTTCCTAGCCAAGGGAAACTGAGACACAACACCTGGAAAAGTGGGTAACTCCCACCCTAATACTGTGCTTTACCAAGGGTCTTAGCAAACAGCACACCAGGAGATTATATACCACACCTGGCCCGGAGGGTCCCCTGCCCACGGAGCCTCCCTCATTGCTAGCACAGCAGTATGAGATCTAACTGCAAGGCGGCAGCAGCGAGGCTGGGGGAGGGGTGCCAGCATTGCTGAGGCTTAAGTGGGTAAACAAAGCCACCAGGAAGCTGGGTGGAGCCCACCGCAGCTCAAGGAGGTCGGCCTGCCTCTGTAGACTCCTCCTCTGGGACAGGGCATAGCTAAACAAAAAGCAACAAAAACCTCTGCAGATGTAAATGCCCCTGTCTGATAGCTTTGAAGACAGCAGTAGATCTCCCAGCATGAAGGCTGAGATCTGAGAATGGACAGACTGCCTGCTGATCAAGTGAGTCCCTGACCTGTGAGTAGCCTAACTGGGAGACATCCCCCCACTAGGTGCAGACTGACACCTCACACGGCGGGGTACACCCCTGAGATGAAGCTTCCAGAGCAAGAATCAGACAGCAACACTCGCTGCTCAGCAATATTCTATCTTCTGCAGCCTCTGCTGCTGATACCAAGGCAAACAGGGTCTGGAGTGGACCTCGAGCAAACTCCAACCGACCTACAGCTGAGAGTCCTGACTGTTAGAAGGAAAACTAACAAACAGAAAGGACACCCACACCAAAACCCCATCAGTACGTCACCATCATCAAAGATCAAAGGCAGATAAAACCACAAAGATGGGGAGAAAGCAGTGCAGAAAAGCTGGAAATTCAAAAAAATCAGAGCGCATCTCCCCCTCCAAAGGAACGCAGCTCATCGCCAGCAATGGAACAAAGCTGGATGGAGAATGACTTTGACAAGTTGAGAGAAGAAGGCTTCAGTCCATCAAACTTCTCAGAGCTAAAGGAGGAACTATGTAACCAGCACAAAGAAACTAAAAACCTTGAAAAAAGAATGGATGAATGGATAATCAATGCAGAGAAGACCTTAAAAGAACTGACAGAGATGAAAACCATAACATGAGAACTACGTGACTGAAGCACAAGCTTCAGTAACCAACTCGATCAACTGGAAGAAAGATTATCAGTGACTGAAGATCAAATGAATGAAATGAAGCGAGAAGACAAGTGTGGAGAAAAGAGTAAAAAAAGTAAAAAGAAATGAACAAAGCCTCCAAGAAGTATAGGATTATGTGAAAAGACCAAATCTACGTCTGATTGGTGTGCATTAAAGTGAGGGGGAAAATGGAACCAAGTTGGAAAACACTCTGCAGGATATCATCCAGGAGAACTTCTCCAACCTAGTAAGGCAGGCCAACATTCAAATTCAGGAAATACAGAGAATGCCACAAAGATACTCCTCGAGAAGAGCAACTCCAAGACACATAATTGTCAGATTCACCAAAGTTGAAATGAAGGAAAAAATGTTAAGGGCAGCCAGAGAGAAAGGTCGGGTTACACACAAAGGGAAGCCCATCAGACTAACAGCAGATCTCTCGGCAGAAACTCTCCAAGCCAGAAGAGAGTGGGGGCCAATATTCAACATTCTTAAAGAAAAGAATTATCAACCCAGAATTTCATATCCAGCCAAACTAAGTTTCATAAGTGAAGGAGAAATAAAATCCTTTACGGACAAGCAAATGCTTAGAGATTTTGTCACCACCAGGCCTGCCTTACAAGAGACCCTGAAGGAAGCACTAAACATGGAAAGGAACAACAAGTACCAGCCATTGCAAAAACATGTCAAAATGTAAAGTCCATTGATGCTAGGAAGAAACTGCATCAACTAGCGAGCAAAATAACCAGCTAATATCATAATGATAGGATCAAGTTCACACATAACAATATTAACCTTAAATGTAAATGGACTAAATGCTTCAATTAAAAGACAAAGACTGGCAAATTGGATAAAGAGTCAAGACCCATCAGTTTGCTGTATTCAGGAGACCCATCTCACATGTAGAGACACACATAGGCTCAAATAAAGGGATGGAGGAAGATCTACCAAGCAAATGGAAAACAAAAAAAAGCAGGGGTTGCAATCCTAGTCTGATAAAACAGACTTTAAACCATCAAAGATCAAAAGAGACAAAGGCGGCCATTACATAATGGTAAACGGATCAATTCAACAGGAAGAGCTAACTATCCTAAATATATATGCACCCAACACAGGAGCACCCAGATTCATAAAGTAAGTCCTTAGAGACTTACAAAGAGACTTAGACTCCCATACAATAATAATGGGAGACTTTAACACCCTACTGTCAACATTAGACAGATCAACAAGACAAAGTTAACAAGGATATCCAGGAATTGAACTCAACTCTGTACCAAGCAGACCTAATAGACCTCTACAGAACTCTCCACCCCAAATCAACAGAGTACACATTCTTCTCAGCACATCACACTTACCCAAAGTTGACCACATAGTTGGAAGTAAAGCACTCCTCAGCAAATGTACAAGAACAGAAATTATAACAAACTGTCTCTCAGACCACAGTGCAATCAAACTAGAACTCAGGACTAAGAAACTCAATCAAAACCGCTCAACTACATGGAAACTGAACAACCTCCTCCTGAATGACTACTGGGTACATAACGAAATGAAGGCAGAGATAAAGATGTTCTTTGAAACCAATGAGAACAAAGATACAACATACTAGAATCTCTGGGACACACTTAAAGCAGTGTGTAGAGGGAAATTTATAGCACTAAATGCCCACAAGAGAAAGCAGGAAAGATCTAAAATTGACACTCTAACATCACAATTAAAAGAACTAGAGCAGCAAGAGCAAACACATTCAAAAGCTAGCAGAAGGCAAGAAATAACTAAGATCAGAGCAGAACTGAAGGAGATAGTGACACAAAAAACCCTCCAAAAAATCAATGAATCCAGGAGCTGGTTTTTTGAAAAGATCAACAAAATTGATAGACTGCTATCAAGACTAATAAAGAAGAAAACAGAGAAGATACAAATAGACGCAATAAAAAATGATAAGGCCGGGTGCGGTGGCTCAAGCCTGTAATCCCAGCACTTTGGGAGGCCGAGACGGGCGGATCACGAGGTCAGGAGATCGAGACCATCCTGGCTAACCTGGTGAAACCCCGTCTCTACTAAAAAAAATACAAAAATCTAGCCGGGCGAGGTGGCGGGCGCCTGTAGTCCCAGCTACTGGGGAGGCTGAGGCAGGAGAATGGCGTAAACCCGGGAGGCGGAGCTTGCAGTGAGCTGAGATCTGGCCACTGCACTCCAGCCTAGGCGACAGAGTGAGACTCCGTCTCAAAAAAAAAAAAAAAAAAAGATAAAGGGGATATCACCACCGACCCCACAGAAATACAAACTACCATCAGAGAATACTATAAACACCTCTACGCAAATAAAACTAGAAAACTTAGAAGAAATGGATAATTTCCTGGACACTTACACTCTCCCAAGACTAAACCAGGAAGAAGTTGAATCCCTGAATAGACCAATAGCAGGCTCTGAAATTGAGGCAATAATAGCCTACCAACCAAAAAAAGTCCAGGACCAGACGGATTCAGAGCCGAATTCTACCAGAGGTACAAAGAGGAGTTGGTACCATTCCTTCTGAAACTATTCCAATCAATAGAAAAAGAGGGAATCCTCCCTAACTCATTTTATGAGGCCAACATCATCCTGATACCAAAGCCTGAGAGAGATACAACAAAAAAAAAGAGAAATTTAGACCAATATCCCTGATGCACATAGATGCAAAAATCCTCAATAAAAAATACTGGCAAACTGAATCCAGCAGCACATCAAAAAGCTTATCCACCATGATCAAGTGGGCTTCATCCCTGGGATGCAAGGCTGGTTCAACATATGCAAATCAATAAACGTAATCCAGTATATAACAGAACCAAAGACAAAAACCACATGATTATCTCAATAGATGCAGAAAAGGCCTTTCACAAAATTCAACAGCCCTTCATGCTAAAAACTCTCAATAAATTTGGTATTGATGGAACATATCTCAAAATAATAAGAGCTATTTATGACAAATTCACAGCCAATATCATACTGAATGGGCAAAAACTGAAAGCATTCCCTTTGAAAACTGGCACAAGACAGGGATGCCCTCTCTCACCACTCCTATTCAACATAGTGCTGGAAGTTCTGGCTAGGGTAGTCAGGCAAGAGAAAGAAATAAAGGATATTCAATTAGGAAAAGAAGAAGTCAAATTGTCCCTGTTTGCAGATGACATCATTTTATATTTAGAAAACCCCATCTTCTCAGCCCAAAATCTCCTTAAGCTGATAAGCAACTTCAGCAAAGTCTCAGGATACAAAATGAATTTGCAAAAATCACAAGCATTCTTATACACCATTAGCAGACAGACAGAGCCAAATCATGAATGAACTCCCATTCACAATAGCTTCAAAGAGAATAAAATACCTAGGAATCCAACTTACAAGGAATGTAAAGGACCTCTTCAAGGAGAAATACAAATCACTGCTCAGTGAAATAAAAGAGGACACAAACAAATGGAAGAACATACCATGCTCATGGATGGGAAGAATCAATATTGTGAAAATGGCCATACTGCCCAAGGTAATTTATAGATTCAATGCCATCCCCATTAAGCTACCAATGACTTTCTTCACAGAATTGGAAAAAACTGCTTTAAAGTTCATATGGAACCAAAAAGAGCCCACATTGCCAAGACAATCCTAAGCCAAAAGAACAAAGCTGGAGGCATCACACTACCTGACTTCAAACTACACTACAAGGCTACAGTAACCAAAACAGAGATACAGACCAATGGAACAGAACAGAGCCCTCAGAATTAATACCACACATCTACAGCCATCTGATCTTTGACAAATCTGACTAAAACAAGAAATGGGGAAAGGATTCCCTATTTAATAAATGGTACTGGGAAAATTGGCTAGCCATAAGTAGAAAGCTGAAACTGGATCCTTTCCTTACCCCTTATATGAAAATTAATTCAAGATGGATTAGAGACTTAAATGTTAGACCTAAAACCATAAAAACCCTAGAAGAAAACCTAGGTAATACCATTCAGGACATAGGCATGGGCAAGGGCTTCATGTCTAAAACACCAAAAGCAATGGCAACAAAAGCCTAAATTGACAAATGGGATCTAATTAAACTAAAGAGCTTCTGCACAGCAAAAGAAACTACCATCAGAGTGAACAGGCAACCTACAGAATGGGAGAAATTTTTTGCAATCTACTCATCTGACAAAGGGCTAATATCCAGAACCTATAAAGAACTCAATCAAATTTACAAGGGAAAAACAACCCCATCAAAACGTGGGCAAAGGATATGAACAGACACTTCGCAAAAGAAGACATTCATACAGCCAACAGACACATGAAAAAATGCTCATCATCACTCGCCATCAGAGAAATGCAAATCAAAATCACAGTGAGATACAATCTCACACCAGTTAGAATGGCAATCATTAAAAAAATCAGGAAACAACAGGTGCTGGAGAGGATGTGGAGATATAGGAACACTTTTACACTGTTGGTGGGACTGTAAACAAGTTCAACCATTGTGGACAACAGTGTGGCGATTCCTCAAGGATCTAAAACTAGAAATACCATTTGACCCAGCTATCCCATTACTGGGCATATACCCAAAGGATTATAAATCATGCTGCTATAAAGACATGCACATGTATGTTTATTGCAGCACTATTCACAATAGCCAAGACTTGGAACCAACCCAAATGTTCATCAATGATAGACTGGATTAAGAAAAGGTGGCACATATACACCATGGAATACTATGCAGCCATAAAGAAGGATGAGTCCCTGTCTTTTGTAGGGACATGGATAAAGCTAGAAACCATCATTCTGAGCAAACTATCTCAAGAACAGAAAACCAAATATCGCATGTTCTCACTCATAGGTGGGAATTGAACAATGAGATCACTTGGACACAGGAAGGGGATCATCACACACCGGGTCCTACTGTGGGGATGCGGCAGGGGGTAGGGATAGCATTAGAAGACATAACTAATGTAAATGATGAGTTAATGGGTGCAGTACACCAACATGGCACATGTATACATATGTAACAAACCTGCACGTTGTGCACATGTACCCTAGAAGTTAAAGTATAATAAAAATAAATAAAAAATAAATTGTTCTCACATTTAAGTACGTAAGAACTACAAAGATGTGCTTTCTATTAAGTAACTCTCATTTGTAAACTGATTCACAAATGCCTTCAAAAGATTTAAGAAAAGTGTTACTGGCCACATGTCTAATCTATAGCAGAGATGCTCAAATACATGTGTTTATTCAACAAATATTAGTTGATGAAGGTCAAACCCCAAATTCAAATGTCATCATTTTTAATGGCTAAATGAAATGATGATAGGTTGTAGTAAGAAAAATTTAGGCACTCATTTAACTTACTGAGGTGAATCATCAGAAATAGTTGATCTTGTAATAAAGAGATTTGATGACAGGACCTGCAACTCTTGGTATGATGTGATCCCCTGATTTCTCCACCATTACATACCTTTTTCAATGTCACCCACATTCACCTCATTTTGGTCCCTAGGAAGCATTTTATAGCTCAAGGATGCTACTCTTTACACATAGTACTGTCTCTGCCAGAAAGGATTCTGCCCACAAGCAATTACTGCTTGCCCTTTCCCCCCTCTCTCTCTATTCCTGCCAATTTTGCTTCTTCCTCCCTCCTTTTCAGAAGTATCTGAATTGTGGTTTCAAGGCTTTCCTGTCCAATCCTATTATTTCGCCTTTCATCTTTTATAGGTGTTACTTCCCAATACACTTCTTGCGCTTCTCACTCTGTACGCTTCGGTCATCCTATCCAGCCAGGGTCATATATACTCTTGGTGTTGGGAGAAAGTACATAGTATGGAATTTATGGCAATTCCAGTGTGAAAATCACGATGGAGGTTCCTGGAGTTTTAGAGCCTCTAGTAACCTGCACTAGAGAGCGACAAGTCTTTGAAAAGCAGCTCCTAGTACTAGACCTGGTAGAAAAGAAACACTTGATCATGAGACACCAGTGGCCAGGCATCCAGAACTGCTTATTTTGAGTTGGGTTCCATGGAAGCCACTAACTCAAAAAGTCAGGTGGGCCAGCAGCTGTCTCCTTGTGATAGGAAGGACACATATATTGACCTGAGCAAGACCAGTTAACAAGAGTTAACTGCATGAGCAGGTAGCCTAGGCTCTCACATTATTCACCAGAGTGGAACTGCTCTCCTTCCTCAGTTCATACCTATGGCCACAGGGAAGAGGGGTTTCCTTATGCCCACCTGAAGGAGAAAAAAACCCTGAGCTTTGTTTTTGGAAGAGTTGGCTCCTATGTGCTTGCAAGGTGGAAAGGGACAGCAGCTGTATTGTATGTGCATTATAGCCACATTCAGAGTTGGCTTCAAAAGACTGGTTAGGGAATATTTTCCCAGTTGGTAGAGCTGAGTGATGATACATGTCACACACTTCGCTCAGAAAGAAAAGTGGCCCATGGCTGGGTGCAGTGGCGTGTGTCTTTAATCCCAGCACTTTGGGAGGCCGAGGTGGTAGATCACTTGAGGTCAGGAGTTCCAGACCATCCTAGCCAACATGGCAAAAGCCCATCTCTACTAAGAATACAAAAATTAGCTGGGCATGGTGGTGCATGCCAGTAATCCCAGTTACTCAGAAGGCTGAAGCAGAAGAATCGCTTGAATCCAGGAGGTGGAGGTTGTAATGAGCAGGGATCCTGCCACTGCACTCCATGCTGGGCGATAGAGGAAGATTCCGTCTCAAAAAAAAAAAAAAAAAAAAGAAGGAAAGAAAAGAGGCCCATAGTGAGAATATACATAGACTGATTATCAATAGCAAATAGCCTACTGTACTTGTCAGGGCCATTGGATAAAACAGATCAAAGCTTCAGGGACAAGGAAGGGATACGGGATTAGGCATACTATGTGAAGATCTTTCTGTCACTTGGTAATGCTTACCAGAAGCATCGCTTTGGCATGCTACGTAGCCAAAAGGACCCTTCCAGTTGATGTTAGCAATCCTTTGTCATCAACCACCCCATACCTGGCATTATGGGCACATAAACAGAGTACCCATGGTCAGAGAAAGTGGCCATGGAAAGGCCCAAGAACATGGTTTCCTTATTGCCAAAGATGATCTACCCACTGCTTCCTCTGAATGTTGAACTGTCAGCAACAGAGACTAACTCTGAGCTCCGGATAGGGGATTATCTTCAAGGGGAACACAACCAGTCACCTGTAGTAAGTGAAAACTGAGCTCCTACCTTCCTGGAGGGCAAAATATTTCACTCTCACAAAAATAAACACCCGTAATGGTTATTCTCACGAAAATAGAATTACCTAGGGCATCGATTTATGAATTTGCTTTTCTGACTCTTAGAGCTTGAGCCACCAGCTATATCCAATGATTTACAGACCACATTCACTCACAGGCTTTCACTCTGTCTCTGATCAAGGAAACTACTACTCAGCAAAGCCTGAGTGGAAATGGGTGCCTACCCCTGGGTTGGTTGCATCACGTACTGCACCACCTAGAAGCTGCTGGCCTGGCCTGATAGCACAAAGGAACGGCTGGCTGAAGGTATAGCTTGGAGGCACTAGTCTGTGAGGATGGGGGTCATCCTTTAGGATGCAGTAGATACACTGAAAAAGAGCTTCCTACATGTTATTGTGTCTCCACTGGAAGAAAGGAAACTTAGGGGTAAAAGCAAGAGTTTCTCCAGTTGTCATCACTTCTAATAACCTGCTGAAATCCTTTATGATTTCTGCCTCCACAACTCTAGGTTTTTCATGGTCAAGGGTCCTTGTCCCCAAAGGGGTACTCTTGACAGAGGATACAGCAATAGTCCCATCGAGCTACAAGGTATGGCTACCCCCCGGCCACTTTGGACTCTTTTGCCCAGGGACAAAAAGGCAAGAAGAGGAGTTACCATCTAGATAAAGGTAGTTGCCACTAAACACCAAGAGAAGGCAGAGCTGCTGGAAGTCAGGATGGCAGTAAAGAGCATGTATTGCCCTAGTGTATGTGCCACAGGAGGGCGAGAGGAATTACATGTAGACCTCAGGTATCTACCTGAGATCTTCTCGGAAGTCTCTCTGCCAATTGTGACTAAAAACAAACAAGTGTAGCAATGCTGGCCCAAAGCAGATGTGGTTGCTAGGTGCCCTCACTCTCTCCTGAATGAGAGTTTGGATTCACCACCAGGAAATCACTGAGAACACCAGACAGGAAAGCTGAGAAAAGGAATGTAAAATGGTCAGTGCAAGAGGAAGATGAGTACCAGTTGGCCTTGAGACCAACTCCAATGAACGGAGATGTCATGTATCCCTCTAGCCTCTCTCCTTTAAGTCTGTCTTCAGGAAGAAAAGCACACTGGAACCCTGGAGGAGCGACTCCCCAGATGCACATGGAGAAATGGATCTGCAGTATGAGATGAAAGACTGGAGCATCTAATTGTGCACTGCACACATTTTCCATCAGGAAGGAACTTGATGTTTAGCTGTGAGGTGTGCAGGTAGCTGACAGCCTCCGGCTTCAGTGGATTTGGGATCTGCTACAATGCGTGAGCCAAGGCCACATTCTTCCTGGATATCCCCCATCCCCACTAGTGACAGCACAGTGGAGGTACTAGTGCTTGGCCACTCGTGCCCAACACACAACTCTCGAAGGACAGGCTGTGCTCTGAAGTTTTGTATGGATTTGGTCAAGACTTTGTGGAATGTATCATTCTTGGTTTTCTTCCTGATCTTACTTCCTCACTTCCTCCTTTATTTTCTTTTACAAGTGTTATCTGCCCTTTTCCTTAAACAAACAATAACAACGAAAAGCACAAAAACCCCAAACCAAAACTCTTGTACTTCTAAATCCATCTTAGAGTCTGCTTCCCAGTGGAGCTGAGATGACACCTATGTTTTGGCACGCTAGGCTTTTCCTTTTTGGCAACTAATATAACATTAACTGATGCATCAATTATGTAACAGTTTCTTTACTTACATTGTCTACTACAACAAACTCTTTGAGAGCAACTGCTAGATCTCTTTTTTCACAACTGTATTCCCAGGGCCTAGTATAGGGCCAACTACTCAGTAAATCTTCCCAATCCCTGGAGAGCTGTACCTATATTTGTATTTGGCCATCCTGAGTATACTATTCCAATTTGTGCCAGGTGTGGGATGTGCACTGGATGTGCGCAGAAGGGCTCCCACAAGGCTCACTCATTGCATTTGACTGCCCAGATCATTTCTGCTAAGTCAGTGGTTCTCAAATGTCAGCCTGCATCAGAACCACCTGCAGAGCTTGTTTAAACACAGACAACTGAGTCCTCCTCCCAGAGTTTCTGACTTAGCAGGTCAGAGTGGAACCTGAGAATGTCCATTTTTGACATGTTTCCACATGCTGCTGCTCTTCTGGCCAGGACCACCATTTGTGAATCTCTGCCTTAGGCTCCTGGCCTCTACTTACTAGCAGATGAACCCAGCCTCTTTCTGAGTTGCCTTCATGTGCTCTTGCTCTTTCACCAATCTTATCAATGCTCACACGCCCCAGAGCACTGCCCACTTGTTTGCCTTTTCCTTAGGCAACCTCAGCCTCAAGCAGAGCTTTTTTTTCCCCGGCCCCCCCGCACCCCCTACGAGTGACTATATCTCACATTCTTGTCTTAAGCCCATGCTTTGCTCTTCGGTTCAGGGTCAAAATTCCATCTACTAGTTAAAAAAAAGAAAAAGAAAAAAGCTGCATTGTGTATAGGGGGATCCTGGTTTACAGTAACAGCAGCAAGAAAAACGGATGACAACCACTTTGAACCTCAGTTTTCTCATTTGTAAAAATGAGAACAAGAATACTTATCCATAAAGAATTGTCATTAAGGTCAAATAAGCAAATGAATATGGGGCCAGAAAATATAGCTGAGGACATGTAAGATATTAAGCAGTGGATAGAGCTGGAGGCCGTTATTCTAAGTGAAGTAACTCACCTATTATTTGAAAACCAAATATTGTATGTTCTCAGTTGTAAGTAGGAGCCAAGCTATGGGCACACAAAGGTATATAGAGTGGTAGAACAGACACTGGAGACTCGGGAGTGGGTGAGGAGAGGGGAAGGAGGGATATACTACTTGGGGGACTGTTACACTAACATCTCAGATCTCACCACTATGCAATTCATTCATGTAATAATAAACCACTTTCACCCTACAAGCTATTGAAATAGAAAATATTTTTAAAAATAAAAATATATTAAGTGATGTCCATAACAGGCAAATGATCAAATGTGTGCCAGTTATACTTGGGGGGGATGAAGGGAAACATGCTTAATTGCATAGGATTTTTAAATAGCTCTATTTTCTAAAATGTGTCTTTCCTTAGTACCCTTCCCCTACAAAAGGGACTATAAATTTAGAATCTTCTGTTTAAAGTTCCGCAAAAAATGGTATTTTTTCCTCTCCAGAAAAAAAACAGAAAATCAAAATCTCCTTATTTTCCCGGAATAGAATGAGGCAAGTATTTAGTACTTTGTATCTGTTATTAGATACTATATTTTTATTTCACTATTTATATCAAAGCTAGAAAGTTCAGAAAAAACTGCTGAAGCTATCATGAATGTAAATTTAATTTCTTAATAAAACCCAGAAGACATACATAGCAAACTCAATATCCTACAACAAATACATCTAGAAAATAAGTTCTTTATCAAAATGCATTCTTGCTTCCTTCAAGCATGGTATAAAGTGGTAATAAGCTTATCACAGGGGAAAACAACTATTTTTGAGCCATTAACATCTAACAGTTCCAGAATGCAACAACTGTTACCAACTTGTGACAATTCCATTATATACATGGCTAAAAAGTTTTCCTGGGAGAGTGTACAAAATCTATTACCAAACCTATCAAAAGTGAGCCATATAATAAAAAATGACTGAATAAAAACACAGAAAGCAAAACCCAAAACGACACACACACAAAAGAAGAAAAAAAGAGAAATCCTTTCTAAATAGGGAAAACATTGAATAAATTCCTTGAAGACAAGAGTTGGCTCTTGGAAAGCATGCCTACCCTACAACCAGCGCTGGGCATTGCTATTACCATTTTCCGCCTCAGTAACAGTGGACTACTCCAGCTAAAAGACCACAGGTAACCTTTGCAGCTGACCTGTGAAACCAAGATTTCCAATTGCAGCTGTCACTTTCATAGAGTAGCACAATTAAAACAACAGAAACGCTTACATTTAATTTCCTTAACATCAGATACAATGCTACAAATGGGTGGGAAATGCAAACTTGGAAAAACAAGTAAGTTAACAAGGACGTGAATGACTGTACTCAATACCAAAGATGATATTACCATTTCACAGAGGAAGAAATTAAAATTGAGAGAGGTTAACAATTGTGCCCAAGGCCACACAGCTACTAAGCAAACCAGATCTATGCAAAGCAAAGCCCATGCAGGACTGTAACTGCTGTACCCCACTTCCTTCTTAGCTTTATACTAAGCTGTGCCATTTGCCCCAGGGCTGGCTTAAAGGCCAGCCACACTCCATACACTTCACCGCTAATAACATTTAGGATTACAGTTCCTCTTATGCCCTATAAATAAAACAAGAACAGATCTTTTTCTCTAACATCTGCACTAAAGCTGTGGAATAATATGCCGTTATACTTGAAAGGAATATACATAAAGCCTGACTGAAGGTCTGATGTAAGCTTCTAAACACCAAAGTGTGATTATAACCTAATGGGGGTCCTTCCTGAACTTCACTGAAGCACTGTGATCCACTGAGTCATTCTAAAACAGTCTTAGAGAATGAATGGCTGAAAGCATGACAGACAAGTTTTACATGCGAAAAAAGTTGATCTAATTTAATGGTTCATAATTTTAAAAGTTGTGTTGATTGCAAATTCAATTATTTTATTTATTTATTTTATTTTGAGAGACAAGGTTTTGCTCTGTCTCCTTGGCTGGAGTGCAGTGGTGCGATCATGGCTCACTGCAGCCTCGACCTTCTGGGCTCAAGTGATCTTCCTGCCTCAACTTCCTGAGTAGCTGGGACTACAGGAATGCAACACCACGTCCAGCTATTTTTTGCAGTTTTTATAGAGACGGGGTTTCACCATGTTTCCCCGGCTGGCCTTGAACTCCTGGTCTCAAGTGATCTTCCTGCCTCAGCTTCCCAAAGTCTTGGGACTATAGGCATGAGCCACCGTACTTGGCCACAAATTCTTTTTATTCATTTTTTTTTTGAGATGGAGTCTTGCTCTGTCACCCAGGCTGGAGTACAGTGGCACAATCTGGGCTCACTGCAACCTATGCCGGGTTCAAGCAATTCTTCTGCCTCTGCCTCCTGACTAGCTGGGACTACAGGCACACACCACCATGCCTGGCTAATTTTTGAACTTTTAGTAGAGATGGGGTGTCGCCATTTTGGCCAGGTTGGTCTCGAACTCCTGACCTTGTGATTCACCTGCCTCGGCCTCCCAAAGTGCTGGGATTACAGGCATGAGCCACCACACCCGGCCACAAATTCATTTTTAAAAACTCACCAATTCTTTTTAATTTGGGACAGACATTGATTATCAGTATGAAACATGCCCTTTTCTAAGTATTTATTTTCTGAAAAAAAAAATATATTTAAATATCTGAGGCAGAAATTAATGGAAAATTTCAAGATACATGTGACAACCTTTAGATCCCAAAGGCATTTGTTCACTTGTTTGATAATTGTAATGCAATTCATTTGTTGTATGAAATGAAACAGTTTTTGAGTAAGAGTCATCTAAGCTGTGGGAGTAACAGAATTATTTCTCAGCTCTATCAACACAGAGATTTCACAAACTGAAGCCCTGTTGTCCATCAAGGCAGCCACACAGCACCACAGTGGTTTCTGTGGTTGGACCTCTTCTCTCCCATTACAGGCAACTGGCAGAACTGGGAGTCTGGCATTTCAGAACAGAATAGGATATAGGTTTCTCCCATCTTCCTGCAATAGACTTAAAAAAATAAGCCCTTACCAGGAAGTTCCAGTTAGCTTCAATTTGAGTCACCATGCCGGAGAGGAACATGCCCAGAAAGAGAAGCGAAAAGAAAAACGCCGTCACGGACACAAACATGACCCATCCTTGTAGCAGAGGTAGAGGAACATTGGAGGAGGCAACCAAAATCCAGACGAGACCCCCGAACAGCTGAAAGAAAAATAGAAAGAGGGTAATTGGTTTGCTTAAAAGATACCTTTCATACAACAGAATTCAACATGCTTGTATTACCCTCAGTGTTGCCTTCATTTTCCTCCCAGACCCCTGCACATATTCCAGCAACCCCACCCCTTCGATTTTCTCCTTATCATGCAAGACGCCTTCTTTCCTCAGGTGCAAGACCAATCCTTTGGCTTGGAGAACTGATCCATCTCCACACCTGTATCTTCAAGTTGGACTCTCTTCTTCAACCCATGTACATGCCCAGCATTCCTTCATCATTGACAAATACCTTCCTTTGACTTTATCGATTCTCTGACTACCACCTTTTCAATGAAGGTATTTTTTCAGTCAACCACACAGTAAGGGGAACATCACACACCGGGGCCTGTTGTGGGGTGGGGGGAGTGGGGAGGGATAGCATTAGGAGATATACCTAATGTAAATGACGAGTTAATGGGTGCAGCACACCAACATGGCACATGTATACATATGTAACAAACCTGCACATTGTGCACATGTACAATAGAACATAAAGCATTAAAAAAACAACAAAAAAGAAAATCATTGTCTATCCCAAGGCCATGAAGATACTCTGTTAGGTGTTTCTTCTAAAACCTTCATTATTTTTACTTTTCACATTTAAATCTACAACCTGTCTTATACTGATTTTTGCATTTGGTATGAGGTAGGGGGTCAAGATTCAGTTTTTCCCCATATGTATATTCAATTGACCCAGTGTCATTTACTGAAATGACCATACTTTCAAGAGTCTACTGTTGTCAATCAGGAGACCATATGCTGTGGGTTTGGTTCTGTTCCATTCTGTTCCACTGGGCTATCATTATGACAAAATATTGCACTGTCTTTAGACTAATCCCCTAAGCACCTGACATTTTAAAAAATCAGTAAATAGCATCATTTAAAAACTTCATGTTCTATTTGTCATGAGAATATAAATAAAATATATATTTACTGATCTTAAAAAAAATAATAATCTTTGCCTGGTCTCCACTTCCTCTCCCTGAAGTTGCTCTTCATATCACTATAAACCAGCTCCTGATCTCATTGCTCCTTAGAGAGTTTGTTAGTAAAAAATGGCTAGAATAATAGTTGCAGCTGTTGTATATGGTGGTAAACAATAAAAACTACCATCATTTATTGAGTATCTATTATGTATTGGACAGAGGAATAAGTACTTCACATATCTGTGGATCTAAGTATCAATAAATACCTATTACATTTCAGGCTTTATGCCAGGTGCTGGGAATCAAATGGTAAACAGGTTACACTTGGTTTCTATCACCACAGAAATCACAGTCTATTAAAGAGACAAGTAAGTAAGTGATTAAAAAGCTGCTTCATAAATGTCACAATTGGGCAAATACTGGGCACTGCAGGTCCACACAGCAAGGGCTCTAAATCCAGATTTGAGAATGCTTCCTAGAAGCAACGATTCAAAGCACAGGGCTATGGGGTAACGCAGAGGGAGGAAAGGGAGGTTCCAGAACGGGAGCTGAAAGGAGCCCCGCACAGGTGAAGAACAAAGCTCAGCAAGACAGGAGGGTCATGCGCTGGTGGGGAATGGAGAGAACTGGACTGGAGACTGAGCGAGGAGGTGCTGAAGCTCGGGCCAAGGAACCGAACTTCACCTAAGGGCGACGGCAAAGCCAAGATCATCTTGAGCAGAAACTAGCATGATCAAGATTTGTCTTTGGAAATTTTTCTCTGGCTAGAATGTGAGAACAGACTGGAGAAGAAAGGGTGGATGGCGGGGGAGCACATCTCTGTGTTTCTCTAGCTCTATCAACACAGAGATTTCACTAACATGGTGTAACACAGGAGACTGTTACACCACCAGAGTGTAAGAATCAGAACACTGAGGACAGAGAGAGGAACAGATTAGAGTGAAATTTAGAAGTAGACATGATAATAGTTGGTAACGGATCAGATGTGAGACACGACAGAAAAAGGACAGATAAGGAAAATCCTCAGATTTCTGGCATGGGCCACTAGGCTTGAGAGAACACTGCAGGAGAAATGGTGTGAAGACAATGAGTTTTATGCATCTATCACCATTGGTCTCCTCCATACTACCATGCATTCTTTGCATGGCATTCCAAGCCATTTGTGACCTGACATGTCTTTTTCATCCTTGTCTCTTGCCACTATGCTCCTCACATTTTGTATTAGGGCGAGAAAAAAAATCCAGAGTTCCAAGACAAAGATCTTTCACATCAGAGTGGCCTGCTACTTGCATGCCGTAAATGTCAATTCCTCCCTATGTGTACTTGAGATTCTCCCACTCATATCTAATCTTGAGCACATCATTTACAACATTTTTCCTGAGATCCACCCCTGCTCAGTTATGCCTCCCTCCTCTGGGCAACCTCCCTATTGGGCTTTGTTACATCAGTGAGATACACTGTAATTAAATCCCTTTGGCTCTCCATCTGCACTACCAGGCCTTCTTGGCAGCATACTGTTTTATATGTCTCTGCAACCCGTCATTTATTAATCTACACAATAATCCTTTCCTAACCGTCAGTCAGGTACTATGCTAGATTTGGCAGCACAAAACCTTAGGCGACATACCTGCCCTGAAGACACTTCAAGCGAGAATCAATCTCTCTCTCTCTCTCACACACACACACACCCAGAGAGAGTGAGAGATAGAGCACGTGCTCAATTATTTGCTTAGTAAACAAGTTAGTGCTCATATGAGAACCGTTTGAGCTCCAAATATTAAAAATCAATACTCATCTTTACATTGCATTTAAGTATCTAGATATCCAAATTACTCCACAAGTCACTGAAAGTTAAAAACACAAGTTTTTAATTATATAATTATATAATTTGTTACTACTTTGAAGAAACATTTTTGAAAGCATAAATGATCACTTGAGCAATGATAAATCACCAGTCTAAAAAAATGTACAGTTGTGGTGTATACCTCGATTCCTAATGTCAAATCAAAAATTAACAATTGATGCAGAAAGTGTTATGAAAGAAATCTAATGAATATCAATGCATCTTAAAAATTTAACCACCACCTTATCAGTGCCTATAAAAGAAACAAACTTGTTCCTGATAAAATATTATTTACCTTTACATACTATTAAATAAATAACTGAAGGTGATAAGAATGTCTTCAGTGGATCAATCTTTCCTTTTTTTCCACTTTCTTCTTTCTGGTGGCCTTTTCTTACTCTCCCACAAAGAATAATCTACATAACTTTAAATACAGTTTAAGAAATATACATCATTATTAAATATCTCTTCAGAGTTATTTCCTGAGAACCTATGTGCAAATACAAAGGATAATAAAAAGCAAGTGGCCACTGTTTGTTAGGGACAGGCAGAGCCAAATAGATAAACATAATAATATGAGTTAGGGATTATGATACATTCACACCTGTAAGGAGGAGGCTGTATGATCCTTTGGAATTAAACACAGCATTTACTCAACCCAGAGTGGACCTCAAACAGGCCAGCCCCGAACCTACTGCTAGGCACTGTAGAAGAACACTCAGGAAAAAACAAAAAAGGCAAGGTTCCATCTCCAGGAGCTCGAAATAAGAAAGAAACAGACACCATTAAACTGATTCAGGAGCAGATTGTAGTGGGTGCTATAAAAAGAGCTCAACACAGTGTGCTCTGAGAGGCTGGGAGAGGAGAGAAGAAATATAATGGGAAGAATCTGGAAAGGTAGGCAGGAGAGGCAGGCTTCAGAGTAAGCTTCAAGACAGACCAAGACTTTGACAGCAGAGGTTATACTGTAAAGCAGTATAGATTAACTGTTCTTATCGTACTCAGAATTATAGCCCTTCAAACATCTCAAAGGCTTGGAAAGGAAACTAAGTGCTGCATGAACAGGAGTCAGATTTGCCTCCTCACTTGTGGGTATGTGCTGCATGGAAAGGGGAGAGGGAAGGAGTGTATGAATGCTCCCTCTCTCTCACTCACGTAAATACATATGATACAGCCCTAGAGCTGAGATTCTGTGAAATCTAGGCTTGCTTTAGAAGACAGAGGATAGACCAAAGAACATAACTGAGCCCCCTTTGGAGGGCCACCATCCTCATTTTGCGATTGTCATATTGCTGTATGGGTCACTCTGGCCTTGACATAGTTATTATTCCCTACTTTGTGATTTCCTTTTGACAAAAGCTACTTTTCTTCTCGAGCTTCCCAATTTAGTTCCAACCTAAAAAACTGAACTTAAAAACTTGACATGACCAACGCTCAGTATATTCACTTCATCTAATTCTGGGCATTAGTGAGCTTAGAGTGTTTGCAAACTAATGTAATTATGAGCATTCTTGTTTAGCAGAGATGACTCCGGAGGTGGTCTTATTTTTAGAGGTAAAAAGCAGAACACAAAAATGGTTAAATCTGACAGAGAACAGATGATAAATACCGTAGCAACTGCAGAGTACACACTGTGAAGAAAGGTATTTGGAACTATTATATGTTTCGCCCACATTCTCATCATCTTGGATCTGAATCCACATTCTGACCCCTTCTCTACCACTGCCTTCCACTGCTTTCTAGTGTTCTAAAAAAATCCAATAATTCTGTATAAAATAGCCAAATGCACCTCAATTTGAAATTTCTTTAAGAAACCAAGTCAGTGCTTATGACTTCAAACCTCAAGCTCGAACAAAAAGACTACCTTCGCTTCCAGGCAATACAAAGGTAAAAACCTCCTAGGAGTAGGTATCAGCCTTTCCCGGCGACTCGGTTGCCTTTTATCTTCTTAACCCAACTTTAGGTGTACTGGGTACCAACCAGAAGCACTTAAAATATATTCTGAGTTGCAGTTATTAAATTGCTACACATTCCTAAAACAACTGATCTTCTTTCTGGTTTAACATACATTTGTTACGTGTGCTTGGCCTCTGCAGACCAGAAAGGTATGACTTGGCTGAATCCCTCCCATAAGAAAACCACAGAAGTACTTATCCGCCAATCACACTAAACTGAACCCTCAGAGTTTGATGTTAAAACATGTTTTCACTAGAAACTGTGGAATGGGAAAAACACATAGTCCCACGGGAAAACATGCTCTTGAGCAAGCAGCAACTCTTGCAATTCTGGGTGCATGAATTACAGACTTCACTCATCTCCTATTTGGACGGTCTTACGTTCCCAAGGGATTCCTTTTGCAAATGCCCTTTTTCTTTTCAAATATCACTTATTTCCTAATTATCTGCTTTTAAACATACCCTCTGACAGCTAAAAATTTTTTCAAACCAATGTGACACCTCCATCTTAGTATACCCACAAAGTAAACAGGCTAATTTCTACGGTAACCTATTTTCAATTAATGTTTGGAATGAGAAGAGGAAAAGGTAAGTGAATTTGAAAGGATAAAGACTGGCTCAACTATCCTATAAAGGAAAACATTATTTAGAATTTTCCTTGTTAAGCTCCCTCCTTCTAATTATATTATCTATATGTTGGATATTTCACTATTCTACTGCAGTGAGAATGAACAACCAGCAAACGTAGAGTAAAAGCGAGAAAATATTTGTCTTTCAGTCTGACTTGTAGAGTTAGAGTAAGAGGTTGAAGCTAATGATGATAGCAGAAATATTACTTAACATTTACTGAGCTCTTATGTTATAAGCACTGTTATAAGGGTTTTATTTGTGCCAATTTAATCCTCACAAACCTTGAGAGAATATTATTATTCCTACTTCATAGATAAGTTAATTGAGGTACAAATCCATTAATAACTTGTCCCTAGTTATATAGTTAATAAGTGTTAGACTTGAAACTTGAACTTGGCAATTGGCTTCCAGAACTTATGATTTTAACATCCTGCTATTCTGCCCCTCTCATGGTTTAGTGTTCATTCTAAAGCAGGGTTTCTACCCATATTCCACATGATTCCTACAATCATATAAAATAGGGTAGACAAGTACATATGCATTTTTCTGAGGATACAGTCCACACTTTTCATCAGAATCACAAAGGGGCATGTGGCTCCCCGACCCAAAAGTTCAGAACACTTTATCTACTTGTAACCCCTTCTATTTTAATGGATGTTTACTTATGGGGTGCTGCATAGGAAACATCATGGTTATAGAAGTGTTCAGTATGTACAGAAATTTATCAGCTGGAAAAAAAATTACCTACAATTAGCTCCATTTTACATACAATTTGCATTTTGAAAGATTTCTTTAAACTAGCAACATACTTCAGCCAACAGATACAATATAACTGGTAGATGTATTTACAAGGCAGCCCACACAAGTGTGGATTCATTCACAATGCGACTGTAGATCACTGGTACCGCTACGAGGCATACTGCTGCCCCCTCCCCAAGCTCATCATCTCCCCTGTAATGCTTCTTTTCCTACTACCCTCTGTCTTTGCACTCCAGCCTCTGTCCCTCATCCCCTGAGCACAGAGAAATGATCACACTTGTCCATGCTTCTGCCTAGCATGCTGCCAGTAAAAATTTTGCTGGATAACTAAACTCCAGTTACCATGTTTTCCAGAAAGACTTCCCTGGCCAGGTGCCATCTCTCGGTGCGTCCACAGTTACTGATGCTTGTATTCTCCACAGCAATTACAACTGGATTGAAATCAGGGATCCACATGCCCGTTTCACCCACTAGACTGTGACGTCAGAGTCAGTGACATTGCCTTCAACATCTCTGTATGCTCAGAACCCAGGATGGTGCTTTCTACAGAAGGTCCTCAATCCATCCTCCTTGAAATGAATGGAAACCAACCAACGTGTGTAATGAATGGTTCCAGAAGAGAATGCTCTCGGAGTGCAGCTTTCTAGGGATGCTAGGAACACACTTGTGTCTGGAGCCCAGCTCATTCCCTGGTTCATGGTAGATGTCCAAAAATAGGCATGAAAACAAGTGAAGTGAGAACATGTACTTCTCAATTCTCAAATTATTACTGGTGACACCCACCACCTAGCACCAGATCTCAGGAGGCTGAGATCGAAAGTTATGGGAAACTTTGTACCTCTTGCCAGTTGAGTTCATGACACCCAATTTTTAATCTTTTTTCAGCCCCAAATTTGCCCACATAACCTATTTCTACTGTAACTGCCACTGGAACTTTTGACCAGGGTAAATCTTGTGCCTTTTCCCAGTGCCTCCTGCTCCCCTCATCAGTCCCCATCTGTCCTCTAACCGTGCTGACTTCTGTCCAAACCACTTCTGGACTGGCCCTGGCATAGGCCTGTATTAGTGATGCAAGGCAGCAAGGTGTTTACTTATTTATTTAATTAGGAAAACAGAACAAATTCTGAGATGTAATGAGAAATGACATATACATAAGAGGTTTATGACCAAAATATCTTAATACTCATTGCAAAAGAAGTTCTACTTTTTAGCTTTACATTGGAAGGCTTTAAAAATATGTCTGGGAGTGCTAAAGAGTTATACTTTCTTCCTATGTGACCTAAACCTCCAATTCAGCTGCTTAAATAGCTGACACCCTAAAACGGAGAGGTCATATTACAGGGAGAAATATGTTCTGGTTCTTTTTATTCTTCTTTATAATAATTCCTCTTGATCTTGAAAATTCTCTTTTCATGTTTGTAGGTAACTAGTTATCACTCTTAGGTTAAAATCGTTCCTGCATGCCAATGCCCTGATATTGGTCAGACCTGTATAAATCACTGTCTCTTTTCTTTCTTTTTACCTTCCTCCTTCTCATAGCTATTATACAGAAGTTGAGATTGTCATATATGTTATCTATAAAAGGACATGGTGTCTCCAGACTATTTTCACATACTGCTCAGTTTGTACTATAGAACAAACAAGTAGCATTTGTTAAGTACTGCACGTGCGTGATACTGGGTACACCAACCTGGTTCCTGTCCTTTGTCATTACAGGGTCATTTCTATTTGGCCATATCATTGCAAATACACCATGTCCATAGCTCCTACCCCCACATAAAACACTTCTATCAGGCTCTACAAAACAAATCTATTCTCCATGACTTTCTCATTTGGAGCTCAAGGTGAATCTTTTCAGCTACTTTGTTTAAAGTTTTCAGTATTTCAGTTCTTCATATATTTTTTTAAAGGACTGCCAGTCAGAGTAAATGATTTTTGATAATAATCTCTGGCAGGGGCATTGGGTTGTTTTCCCTTATGAACCTTTAAAGGTTATTTATTTATTCATTTATTATTTTGGGGATATAGTTTCGCTCTCGTTTTCCCAGGCTGGAGGGCAATGGTGCGATCTCGGCTCACTGCAACCTCTGCCTCCCAGGTTCAAGCAATTCTCCTGCCACAGCGTCCCAAGTAGCTGGGATTACAGGCATGCGCCACCACGCCCGGCTAATTTTGTATTTTTAGTAGAGATGGGGGTTTCACCATGTTGGTCAGGCTGGTCTCGAACTCCTGACCTCAGGTGATCCACCTGCCTCAGCCTCTCAAAGTGCTGGGATTACAGGAATGAGCCACAGCGCCCAGCCTAAAGGTTATTCTAATGTGGATGAAGATTTTTAATCCAGAGGCAAAGGAAAAAAAAAATACAGTTTTAAAACCCATTTAGGAGACAACTATGTCCATGGACAGCTCCCTCCTGCACACTGCAAATAAACAATGTCCCTTCACAGTCAAAATTTATTTTCCAGGCAATAAACTCTATGCATCAGAACATATACATGTTCCTAGTCCAAAGTCAAAGCTTTCAGTTGAAAATAACCTGAAGTTCCTTCCATAGATTTATCTGCATGACTGAACCTGCCTCCCCTAAAGCCCCTCCCTCACAATCATCCTTTCATTAACATTTGTTTTTCTGGCATAATTCCTCTGAGTTACATCTTATATTTAAGTTTAATCTAGGTATCATTTTGGGGCAAGTCAAACTTTATGTACTTAGTTGACTTCCCAAACCTCAAGCCTCTCTCTCTTTTTCTCCATCCTTCTTTCATTGGTTCTATTTCAGGTTCTTTTCATCCCTTATCTAAATTATTGCAATAAGCTCCCAACTGCTCTCCCTGCCTTCAGTCTCTTTGTTTTACAACCAAACTTCATCACTCAAAGTCTAAGACACAAGTTGGATCGAGTTTATCTCCATCCTTCAGCAGCTTTCCATCAGACAATAAATCCATTGCCTCGGCCTAGCATTTCTCAGCAAACCAGAACCTGAGTCCTACCTGCTGTTTTTCCTTCTTCTGCCACTGCCCACCAAAATCTCACAACTGACGGAACATTCTTGCCATTGTCCTTCTTGTCTCTGTGTTTGTGCTTGTCCTTGTTTCTACCTGGAATTCTCTTACCCATTTTCTAATGAACCATGCCTCATTACTGAAGGCTAACCTCAAATGTCCCCGCCTCATGAAAGCTGCCTGTTCTGGCCTCTCCAGAAGTCAGCTGGACTCTATCCTGCTTTTCCACAATACTTTTTATAAACCTATATTAGCAATTCATACACAGCACTGTAATTCTTTCTTGACTTTATATTCTACCAAACAGTAATTTCTTTTAAGGGCGGGAACTATGTTACTTACTCTATTTTCAGGGCATAAAAGAAGGCTTGATGCATAGTGTGTTCTTAATTATAAGCTGAGTAAATGAAAATTACTATGGCACCCAAAACACTACAGTTGGAAGTATGTGAATAAGAATCCTAAAGTATCTCCCACAGAGATAAATGTGAATGAATAACTTGGGGAATATAAGTAGTTTCTTAAACACTAAAACTGCAATATAAAACACAATGAATACAATGATTATCTGTATTCTTTTTCGTGATTAGTACCAGTAAAACTTCAATTTTTCTTGTGCATTTTACAAGATACGCTCATTGGGAGCAGGGACCCTAAATACCTTGTTCAGCCCAATAGTGCGGATGCTCCAATGTTATTTTTTAAAGTAGATAGACTCACCTGGAAAATGTTTTAGCTGCAGTTCACTTCCCATACTTAATTATTTCTTCCCTGAATGGTAGTTACTTTTGTGAATATACTCTCAACTAGGTTATAGGTCTTTCTGGTGAGGAAGGGTTTAAACATTTTTGTTCCCAAAGGAGTGTCTTGCACATAGTAGGTATTCAGTAAATGCCCGATACATGATTTTTATAAAATATTCACTCAGAAAACTGTGAGATTTTGAAAATGAGAATTTTGAAGGTGATGTCTTCCATTCTAAGCTAAAAGGCTTAGCTTTGCAATATTAACTTAGGATTAAACTCTGTGGCAAGCACCCATTGGTAAGTATTGCTAAGCCCAAAACCAAAAAGTTGACAACGAGGTACTCGGGAGTGGAACACACCTATCTCAAAAAAAAAAAAAAAAAATCACTATGCATGTGAGGTTATAATATTCTCCACTTAAGAAGTCAGTGCTATAATGCTTTTCCTGGTGCTGGTAGGCTGGCACTATTTATATATTTTGTAATATCTCCCCAACAAATGGCTTTTATCTGACAGGCTGTGACTAGAATACATTAAGGGGGATTGGGAATGAATTCTTTCAGCCAAGTTAAATGATTAGTGTGAGAACCGAACTCCAAGAGCATGGTGTCAATAGCGTAGTCAACTATTGACAGCCCAGTCCTCCTTTGTCAGGTACAATTTTCACATGATAAGTTTCAGAAGGCAATGGGACAGAAATGAAGAACTCTTTAAAGACAAACGGATTTGAACAGAAGATCAAAATTAAAATGGAGTTTGAGGATATCCAGAAACACTGGCAGAGGTTAAAATAATGGGTCCCCAGAATGGAGATCACTTAGCATTTAGGACAGTGCCTGGGAAATTCTCACATTTACTTTACAGGTTGAGGAATTTCTTAAGAAGGAGCCATGGGAGATGGCAAATTTTAGAAGAATCAGAAAATTAGATGGAAATGGAGACATCTAGGGGCTAAGTTGCTTCAAAAATGTTCACTTCGCTTCTATCTGTACATCCACTCAAGATGGGTATTCTAAATGTAGGGGTAACAAGGAAGCTTTGATCTCTGCTCTCTCAAAGCATGTAAACCGATATCTCTAAACAGTCCTAAAGGATGAGAGCCCAGGAGCTATAGTTTGACTCTAGTGTGGTCGCTTGTTTCTCTAAGGTCACCAGTTTCATTGGAACATTTTGGTCATTTTTCAATGGGGTGGGGGAGATTGATATTCAAGTAAAGGAGATAAAGGGTGCCTAAAAATGTAAACTTACTGAGTTGGCCATAAAAACAGAGAAGCAAACTAATAAGCTTTTGGAAGTGATGCTGTTCTACCTAGCCAAGAGTGAGACATGTTTCAGGATGTAAGAAGCCAGAGGAAATGAGATAAAAGGATTAGATTGGACACTTCTGTGAGTCTGGGATCTCACCTAGGTTGGGGAGTGGTGGTAGTTTTAGCAGATAGGGAATTCACATCTGTGAGAGCAGAGCTGTCTTCTCTACTGTGTGTCCCTGCTGTATATCAGAATCGGAATATTAGAATCACCAGGGAAGCTTTAAAAAACAACTAGTGAACTCTGGCACTCCCCCAGAGATTCTGATTTAATTAGTCTGCGCTGGCAACAGTATTTTAAAAAGCTGTTCAAGTTATTAAGTACAGCAAGAATTGAGAACTAACCACTGATCTAGATTTAAAAAAGATATAATGGGGAGGGGGAGGGGGAAATTGACTAAGTCACTTTCTACTCTTTTCCCTCAGAATTAGGCCTTGTTTTCTAAAAGTCTGACATGACTACAGTTCTTGAGATGGTATTTAATTAGAGGGCATATGGATAAGCCTTCTTTGCATATACACAGGAATATATATTTACATATACACATACATGTATCTTTACATACATACATATATTTGAATAAACATTAGAAAAATATAACCAGAATAGCGAATTTGAAATTTCATGTATATTATAGCTTAAGAAGAGGCAAAAGTACTGAAGTTTAGAAAGTATGTCAATGAACTGTCTGTAAATTCTAGTACAGGTGGAATGCAGATATGACAAAAACTTCTCAAAGAGGTAGGCAAAAAACTGGAGCTTGCGGAACACGGAATAAAGTAGCCGAGAACCTAAGAAATCGTTCTGTGCAGATCTTCCAGTTCTAAACGTGTCTCCCTCCCACAGCAAGGCAGCCAGCCCAATGCCATCCTCTCTCCGCTCTTCCCACATGGATGCCTGCACCTCATCCCAAGCACTCAGATGCTTCTGGACCAGGCTCCAACTCAAACCAGACTCGCAGTCAGGATGCCATGACTGATGTCATAGCCTGCAACTCATTCACGTCTCCTCTTTCAGATTCAAGTCTGGGCTAAACTTAACTTAGGGTGGTGTGGCTACCCTGGCATAATAGAACAGTGCTCACAAGGTGTTCCAGCTCCACAAGTACAAACGTGAAACCAAAGCGACCCAAATCCAGGTTATGCAAGCTCAAAGGCGAGGGTGAGGGGAGAGATGAAAATCCTAAACCGAGCACTTTTTATTTGCCATTCTCAGAGCATGATGCAACCTCAGGTTGCCCAATTTATATTTGCACATGTTCTCCTTGTCCACAAGGAGCTTCGAAAGTTTCCAACTCCATAAAATTCCATTGAAAAAGTTCAAGAGCTACCTAAAAATGTTGCACGACAGGCAGGTGACCCCACCTTTACTTGGACCCAACAAAGTGTGCTAAAAAGGTTTGGAGTTGCGTAGGGAGGCCAGAAGTGAGAAGTTGCAAAGGCAGGCAGAGAAGAACTCGACAGCCACGTTTCCACCTTTCCCCCACCATTCTCACGCCCACTGGATTAGAAACTGCCAAGGGCATGGCACATAACTCACCTTTCTCCTTGCCCTGCCTCCTGCCCAGCTCCTCTTTCCAATCCAAAGGGCACTAATGATGGCAAGGGTGAGTGGGGAAAAAGCATACTGAAGTCCGCAGCCCTCTTCCTCTTCCTGTTGCCTCCCCCTCCCCCCCCCCCCCCCCGACTTTCCACAGCGTGGCAGCCTCCAGGTCACACAGTAATCGGCTACACCTTTGCACCACCCAACAAAATGGCAGGTTAGCAACAGGCGAGGCCGAGAGCCAGACGCTCGCCCCGGCCAAGCGCAGCCCCTGGCCATGCTCTGGGTTTCTAAAGGCGCCTCCGAGCCCCAACACCTTTCTTTCCTCCACATCCCCAATGCTCGGCTCTGCCGGGCCGCCTGCTCGCCCTCCCCAGGCCATTTCCGTCGCCCGCGGGGGAGCAGGTGCCCGCGTAACAGGTGCTGGGCGGGAGGGCCCGGGCGGCGGCGCGGGGCACGGAGAGCGCAGGAAAAGGCCACGTCGAAGGGAAGGAGGCCGGGGGCGGACGCAAAGGAAGACAGACCGGGGGACAAGGATGCCGCCGCCTGTCCTCGCTCCCCGCGCGACCCTCGCTCCGGGGGCCCCACTTACAATCTCCAGGCAGACGAAGGCGCCCGAGTAGGTCCGCAGGATGTCGGGGCCGGCGGGCAGGGTGACCCGGGGCGCCGGGAAGGACACGGCGGGGTTCGGGGGCGGCGGGACTGACGCTCCGCCGGCCGACATGCTGCCGCTGCCGCTGCTGCGTCTCCGCGCGCCGCCGCCTCCCGCCTCCCGCCTCCCGCCTCCCGCCTCCCGCCTCCCGCCTCCCGCCTCCGCCTCCCGGGCTCCTGCCGCAGCTGCAGCCGCAGCCGCCGCTAGGCTCCGCGGGGTCCGGGCGCGCCGCGCGGGAGGAGGCGTGGCCGTGGGGGTCCTGGAGCCCCTCCCCGTCACGTGGGCCCAGGTGAGCGCAGCTCCGCCCGGTCGCCCGAGCCGCTCGCGATCACGTGCACAGGTGCGGCCGCCGCCGGGCGCGGTCCTCCCAGCTCTGCCGTCCTCGCCTCCTGCCCCGCTGGCCCACACACCTGATCTCTATTTTTACCTTCTAGCCCTCCCCTTAGTTTGTAACTGTGCTCTCTACCTGTCTTTTCCCCAAGTCTCAGAGCGCGCCCTCGCCCACTGTGCTCAATTTGACAGATACACAGGTCTTGGGGCTGTGACTCAGAAGGTAAAATCGAGGTCACCAGTCACACTTAAAAAGTGGGGTGCATATGTTCTAAATGGGACTCGAGTGGGATTTTTAAAACGCCACTCGGGCAGCGTCACGCGTAGGAGTTGGATGAGTCAGCTGCAGCAGCCGCTGGCGCGGGGTCCCTGCAGGTCACCAGAGGTGTACTCGTCCGTGAAACGGGGATGTGAAACCCACTGGCATAGATGCTCACATTAGATCACATAACATGAAAAGAGTTTAGCGCACAGTAAGCTCCTTAAATGCTAGCTGATATGATGACAGCTCTTTTCCTTACACACGCGCGTATCACTACTCAGTGGACATATGATGTTGCATGGGTTATATTTTTTTACATAGAACTTTTAATTATTGATTTCACTGGTATAAAACTACTTGCTTATTGCCTTTAAGGGCTTAAGGGGATTTTTTTTTTTTTAATTCTATGTCTGGTTCGAATTCTCTGCTCTAGTTTATCCCCATTTATCTCCATTTTATTCTTGGTTTTAACGTCAACATTTTGTAAGTTCAGTAGAGGAAATGAGCTTAATTTGCTCATCTATTAAAGATGAGCAAATCTACAAGCATCAGCACACACAGGTAGACCACGTTGGAAAAAAGAAAACATTAGCTAATCTCATCAGACGTTCTCCAAGTTGAATCCTGACCTTGCCTGTCAGGTTCACTCTCTGAGGAACTGTATTTAGCACTATGCTCTGGTCAGCATATCTAGTTACTCTACTTCTCTATTATTTTATAAGTGAAACTCATAGGTGTGGTTGTGGCATCCGGGTAAAAACCACAAAACAGGGTGTGGGTGAAACCTATTGTATATCCCTCCTCTCTCCACCTCTTAGTCACCGCTTTCTGGTATTTAATGTGTGGTGTTTATTTAACAGGAAATTTTAAGTTTTCTGCATTGATTTGTTTGATCGATGAGCTCTTTCTGTGTTCAGACTCCGATTGGCAGGGGATGATCTTTCTGTTTTATTTTCTGCCTAAGAATTCTCAGTAAGCACTTAAAAAAATGTTCAAAGGAAAGACTTCAAAGAAGTAATCATGGAGATAATCAGCAGCTACAATATGCCCAAAATATTTTAGTGAATGAACTTAATATGTCCTTGGAGTTTCTAGAAGGGCTAATGATTCAGAAGAGCCTCAAGTGAGCTTATTTTAACATTGCCACCTAGGAGAACACTTTCACTGGGTCTCTTACTGCACCCTCCTTGCTGTACTGCATATCCTCAACCATCTTTGCTTTACCTCTCCTTCCTGCTTCCACAGTGACCAGTGGCATGAAAAAGGTTGTCAGTGAGCCCTCTGTTGTTGTAACATATTACCTGCTTGATAAAGAACACTTTTTTTCCTTTCTTTTTTCTTTTTCTTTCTTTCTTTTTTTTTTTTTTTTGAGAGAGTCTCACTCTGTCTCCCAGGCTGAAGTGCAAGAGTGTGGTCTCGGCTCACTGCAACCTCTGCCTCCCAGGATCAAGCGATTCTCCCGCCTCAGCCTCCCGAGTCACTGGGAACACAGGCGCATGCCACCACACCCAGCTAATTTTTGAATTTTTAGTAGAGACAGGGTTTCACTATGTTGGCCAGGCTGGTCTCAAACTCCTGACCTGGTGATCCGCCCACCTCAGCCTCCCAAAGTGCTGGGATTACAAGCGTGAGCCACCGTGCCTAGCTGAAAGAGAACCCTTTTCTAGAATGCTTTTTTCTCTTACGATCACTACCAACACCTATTTGTTCTTGATAATACCAGTTTCCCTCTAGTGAAAGCAACACCTTTAAAATCAAAGGAAGAAAACGCACTTAGCTCCACTCCACCCCACCCCTCTGCCTCTTCCTCCAGGACACTAACCATGAGCTCTTAACAGTTTCACCTTTCTGCTCTTTTCCCATCCTGTTCCAGTGGTTCCTGACTTCCAGCATAACTTTAACCCTGCTCATAGATTTCCTTTGAACTCCATTTTTATGGAATGTCAACATTCACATTACAATATTTTCAACGATCTTGACTCAAAATGACTTGCTACTGTCAATAAATTCTCACCTTATTATTGGGAATTTTTCTGCTGCCATTCTCTTGAATGCTGACATTCTGATGACTGTCTCCTATTGGTTTATCTCTTTCATCCCCAATTCTTTGGCCCCCAGCATTACCATCCCTCATATTCTCTCATTGGTCCCATTCTAGCTTTTCTAGCTTCCCCACCCATGTGCTTATGGGAAGGCATTTTCGTGATGCTCGTATTGGTCTCACATTGCTTCCCATCTTGTACTTGACTCTAAACTTACTCTCACCATTCCTTATTCTTCAACTTGAGTTCAACCCACAGTCTACATCTGCCCTCTCTGAATCATTCAACACACTGCCCATGGTTGCTGAAAGAAGGTCATCATGAAGACTCTTGGTTCCACTACAAATTCTTGTGATCTAACCTTGGCTGGGCCTTAGGTATTCCCAGTTGTCGTTTTCCTTTTACCTCCCCCCGCCCCCGCCCCCGCCACTCCCATGCCCGGCAATATTTCTCTCAGTTCTTATCCCATAGCTTCTTTTGTTTTACCGGTCTTTGTGCCTGTCACAAGTAGACATTATGTTCAGCGAATAAAAACAAATCTAGACTGTTCCACCCTTCCATAGTTTCTTTTAGTTTACAAAAAGTTTTAGGACACCTAGCCAGTAATACTTGTCTCATTGAAAACACTGCCATCAATCCAGTTATCCAAGACAAACACCTGGGTGTTTCCCTTGGTACCTCCTTCTCATGACACATATTTAATCAGTCACCAGGTTCTGGCAGTTCTACCATTTTATTTTCTAGAATAGATCCACTTTCCATTCCCTCTGTTCTGACTCTGACTGTCCCTCTCACAGTGAATGCTCTTCTCACAAGGAATATGCTTCTGACAGTGAATTTCCCTCTCTTATATTCTCTGTACTGCTATGTGAATGATCTCTAAACAGAAAATTTATTAGTCACCCCTCTACTTAAAACCCCTCCAATTCCTTACTCTTCTCAGGGTCAATTACAGATGCCCTGGGGTGCATTCAAGGTATTTCTGGCACAGGACTTCTGATGATCCCTCCCACCTCACCAGCCTTGTTGATCCACCTACAGCTTCAATACCTCCTGCCTCCAACCTTTACACATTCTCCTCTCTTTTGCAGAATATCCTTTCTTCTTACCACTCCCATATCCTAAACCTATTTCCTGTATCTTTTGGGTCACAGGGCAAGATCTTTCTGGCAGCCTTTCTTTGCCCATTCAAGATTATGTGGGCCACCTCTCACCCAGTGTGTTTCTATAACCTGCTGTGCTTAATCCACATAGAGAACATATCTCACTGAATTGAAATTGTGTTTTTACTTGTCTCCTATTCCTTGCTAGTGTTGTGTAACAGGATATTAAATTGAAAAGTTCAGTGGAGGCACCAGAAGATGGTAGATATCAGATACCAACATGAGCTGTTGAATCAGACCACTAGAAGTTTTAAAGTGAGCTGACTGCGATCTCCTTAGACAATCTATAAACCCCTCACTTCTATCAAGAATATGAAAAGCTCAGGAGTTAGAGGATTTGGAAAGATTTCTTTTTTGGCAGTGGAGTGGGGAGGCAGCGTGCTAGGAATCACACTTCACTCTTCCCCCCTCCATCCCCCTCTTCCTCACTGGAGGAAACAGCTGAGTTTTATTCACATTATATAATAGAAACTCAAGTAAAATCAGCTGACCAAATGAACGCTGCATCTGATTTTCTATGCTTCATCGTTGTTCCTATGCTACTTCATGTTTCATAAGAAGTGTTTACTTCCCCAGGCAAAGTTGAGCCCCATCTCAGCTTTTTATCATTTCCCCTTTGTATTTTTCTTAGGAAATTAATTCTTAATTTTCTTTACTCTCTCCTCAATGTTCAATTTTTGCTTTATATGCAGCCTTTTGCATTGAATATGTATGTTTCCCTTATCATCAAAAATAGCAACAAGTAACTCCAGTCTAAAATACAATAACCAAGACTAGATTAACCTTCCTTGCATGAAACAGCTAAAATCCCAGAGGAAATATATGAAACAATAGTTTCGGACGTTGCATTTCAGGTAACACAGAACAGTGATCCACTGGAGATGGGAAGAAATGATGGGAGCCCTGCAATTTCCCCCATTTGGAGAGAGTTTTCAGAGCACAGGGAGGGTAGACACTGGTGGAAGCTAGCAGTCTCATGAGATGAGGTGGTGAAGCTGGGAATTTGAGGAGGCCAACCAAGCTAGAGTTCACAGGGTACTGGGGAGAAAAGAGCTGTGTACAGATAAACACTAGGAAGCCAGCAAAAGGCCCCCTTTATTAAATCTTCAACTGAGTGCTGATTAGCACATGAAGGTGACTAACTTACCCAAGGCCAGGGCAGAAACATTCCAAAGGAGCAGAGGAACAATCCCAGGAATTCATGCAGGAGCAGGAATAGTTCATATTTCCACCATTCAGAGTGGAAAATCTCCTAATTAATGGAGCACTGGATAGAATATTCAGAAGGATATTGCCTCAGTACTAGGGTAAAGTCAACCTTAGACAAAAAGAAAAAAAAAAAAAGGCTGCTTTCATTCTGCTTCACAAAGCTTTATAAAAAGCATCAGAAGGGTCAAATAATTCAAGCAAACCACAGAACAATGGTCAAGAATATTACAGGAATACAAAAATGTCCAGCAATAAGATAAGGTTCACAGTGTCTGACATCCAATTAAAAATTGCCAGGCATACAAAGAAGCAGGAAATATGATACATAGTGAGGATATAATCATTCACTACAAGCAGACTCAGAAATCACATAGTCGATTGTGGTAGTAAAAAGAACAAAACATTAAGACAGTTGTTATAAATGTATTTTATGTTGAAAAATAGAGTAAATATTGAACACATCATGTAGAAACACAGAAGACATTTTAAAAGGTCCAAACAACTTTTAGATATGAAGACTACAATGTCTAAGATGAAAGATACCTGCAGAGGATTAACGCGTTAGACACTGCAGAAGAAAAGATTAGTTACCTTGAAGATATAGAAACTATTTAAAAGGAAACACACACAGAGGAAAAAATACCTGAAAAAATGAACAGAGCATTAGCCAGCAGCATAACATTGTGTTTTTTTGTTGTTGTTTGTTTGTTTGTTTTGAGACGGAGTCTTGCTCTGTTGCCCAGGCTGGAGTGCAGTGGTGCAATCTCAGCTCACTGCAACCTCCACCTCCCAGGTTCAAGAAATTCTCCTGAGTTAGCCTCCCGAGTAGCTGGGATTACAGGCACCCACCACCACGCCTGACTAATTTTTGTATTTTTCATAGAAACAGGGTTTCACCATGTTGGCCAGGTTGATCTGAAACTCCTGACCTCAAGTGATCCACCCGCCTCGGCCTCCCAAAGTGCTGGGATTACAGACATGAGCCACTCTGCCGGGCCAAGTGTTTTCATATATTTGTAATTAGAGTCTCGGAAGTAGAAGAGAGGAAGACACAGGAAAAATATGGCTGAGAGATTTCAAAATTGTTGTAATTTATACCCAGAGACTGAATTAACTCAATGAATCTTAAGAATTGAAAACATGACATCAAAACCAAGGCACATCAAAACCAAGGCACATCATAATCAAATTGCCTATAAGAAATAATAAAGAGAAAATCTTTAAGTATACTGCAAAAAAGACACATTACATACAGAGCGATGAAGAAAAGAATAGTAACAGACTTCTCATAGGAAACAATTTAGGCAAGAAGAGAGTAGACCATCTTTAAGCTGCTAAAAGAAAATCAACACTGTGACCTTAATTTTATATGCAGGAAAAATGTCCTTTAAAATGACAATGAAATATAGACTTTTTCAGATATGGAGAAGCAGAACACATTTGATGGCAGCAGATAATGCACCATAGGAAATGATAAAGTCTTTCGGGCAGACCTAAATTGATGCCAGTTGGAAATTTGCATCAACACAAAGAAATAAAATGACCACAAAGGGTGAATATTTGGATAAATGCAATACATTTTATAAATTTAAAAAATTTAAATTATTGTCATTGATTAAAGCAAAAATTATTAGTGTGTTTAACATTTACAATATCTGTAAAAATATAATATATGATGACAACACCACCAAGGTCTTGAGAGGGAAATGCCACATGTAGTGTTCTAAAATTTTTATACTCCATTTGAAGTGGTGTAATAGTATGTGAGGTTAGACTGTAGAAAATTAAAGATGCATACTCTATACCCTAAATAAATTACAAAACAAGAAAAAAAGAGTTATAGCTAATAAATCAACAAAGGAGATGTAAAGGAAACATGGGAGATAAAAAATTAATCCAAAAGAAGTCATGCAAAGATGAAAAAGGAAGCAAAGAATATATGAAACAAACAGAAAACAGGAAGATGGTAAAATTAAACCAATAATTACATTAAATGTAAATTCCTTTCAAATCTTCAATTTAAAGGCAGAGATGATCAGCTTTGATAAAAAGCAATCCACAACTATATACTATCTACAGAAAAACTTACTTTAAATGTAAAGACACAAATATATTAAAAGCAAATGGATGTAAATAGGTATCTCATGAAAAAAATAAGCAAAAGAAAGCCCGAGGGGCTATATTAATATCAAGCTAAATGGGTTTTAACACCAGAAAGTTATCAAAGATAAAGAAGGTTATTGTATAATGATAAAAGGGTCAATTTATCAAGAGGGTTTAAAACTCCCAAATGTTAATACACCTTATAACAATTTTAACAATAGATGGTACAAAATAATAATATGTAAGGAAAAGTACAGAAACCACAATTACAGTTGGAAATCTCATTGGTCCTTTTTCAATAATTGATAAAAAATTAGAATATCAGTGACGTTATAGAAGACTTGATCAACAGTATCAAACAAATCCCTGTCTTCAGCCTGGCTCCCCAGAGGCAGACCCTGAGATATGGATTAATGTGCAAGTGATAGATTAAAGAGGTGCTCTTGTGCTGAGTCTGAAAAAACAAACAAACAAACAAAACAAAACAAAAAAACGGTAAGTAAAGCAGGACAAGGGAGAGGAAGCCAGGCAAGAGTATGATCTCAGGCAAAAGTCAGCTTAATCCAGCAGAAAAACCGGAATGTAAGTTACTACTCAGTATTGCACAATCTGATACAAGACTTTCTTACGTCTTCACATCTTCACCTATCTATCACTGTCAAAGGCTAAGGAGAAAAGGGAAGGAGGAGCATAGACTCCAAACTCTTCTAGTTCTCTGCACATGCAGGCAGTGCACCTGCAAGAGCTCAAGGTTGTCTTCCAAAAATGAGCCATAGGTGTTGATGATGGAATCCACACCAAAGTGGGGAGACAGGTGCACAGAAATGGTGTAAAGATGAGTGCACAGAAATGGTGTAAAGGGATTTGAAGGAATCTGGGACAGCAATGACATTATCTGCTTCTCTCCCTAATCTACGGTCCTAACTCTGATATTCTCTCTCAAACTTCAGACCTCTACTTCTATTGTCTGTTGGAATGCACATCTACTTTAAGCTCAACATATGATATAGATTGGCTATGTCTCTACCCAAATCTCATCTTCAGTTGTGGCTCCCATAATTCCCATGTGTTGTGGGAGGGACCCAGTGGGAGGTAATTGAATCATAGGGGTGGGTGTTTCCCATGCTGTTCTTGTGATAGTGAATAAGTCTCATGAGATCTGATGGTTTTATAAAGGGGAGTTCCCCTGCACAAACTCTCCTGCCTGCCGCCACGTAAGACGTCCCTTTGCTGCTCCTTTGTCTTCTGCCATGATTGTGAGCCTCCCCAGCCATGTGGAACTGTGAGTCAATTAAACCTTTGTCCTTTATAAATTACCCGGTCTCAGGTTGTCTTTATTAGTAGCATGAGAACAGACTAATACATCTTATAGTCTATTTTATCTTTCTCTATGAAACTTCACCTTTTTACTTTTGTTTCTTCTTTCTTTTCTTGCTATTACCATATTCTCAGTTATTCAGTTTTTAATTTCATTTTACAAAACTACCTTTCTTCTATTGTACTTCCATATCCAGTGTCCAAATCTTTGCAATCTTACTTCTTTGATAACTCATACATCTGTCCTATTCATTCATTCCTATGACTTAAAACAATGCCCTATTGCCTCTTCTTTTTTTTTTCCCCTCAAATATCTAATTTCATTGAGTCTAGTCTTTTTATCTGCTGGTAAATTTTAAATAGTTCTGTGACATTGACTTTATCAAAGCACAGCCTAGACATGCCATTTTCCTTCCTAATAGCTTTTGATGGCTCCTCATTGCATCCTAAGTAAATGAGAAACTGGACAACTTGTTATACCTCATAACTCTACACATTCTGATCTCTGTGCCTTTGTTCACCCCTCCGTTTGTCCAGACTCCCTCCTTAAACTTTTGAATATCCAAATTTGATCTATGCTTTAAGATCCTGCCTCAAAAGGACCTCTTTCAAAAGGCCCTCTGTTGTTGTCCCTTTTGATCTTTCTATCTTTCCAACACTTTTCACATTCTGTCTTACATAATGCTCATTCATTAGTTCACACTCTCTCACACACATGTGTGCTTGTATATATATATATAATATCAATACATGTATATACATGCAAACTCACATATATACATATGTATGTAGGCATAATGAATTAAAGTGATTATACACATACATAGTATATAGACATATATATAAATATATATATATAGACATATATAAATATACAGGGGCTCAGCTTTACCTAGGGGAAGAAACACTATACAGACATATATATACACATATATACATGGGCCATAGGTGCTGATAATGGACCTTATGAGTTCAGCTCACATGAGTTTGCATGTATATATGTGTATATATAGACAGACATATGTATATCACTTTAATTCATTATAATTAATTCATTATATTATAATTCATTATAATTAATTCATTATAACCTCTTTTCCATTGAGAATTTTTTTAAAAATTTCTGTTAAGAATTTTAGGGTTTTTTTTAAGAAACAGGATTTCACTCTGTCATCCAGGCTGGAGTGTGGTAGCATGATCACGGTTTGCCACAGTCTCAAACTCCTGTGGCCAAGCTATCCTCCTGCCTTAGCCATCTGAGTAGCTGGGACTGTAGGCATGTGCCACCATGCCTGGCTAATTTTAAAATTTTTTTGTAGAAACAAGGTCTTGCTATGTTGCACAGGCTGGTCTCAAACTTCTGACCTCAAGTGATCCTCCTGCCTTGGCCTCCCAAACTGCTGGGATTACAGGCATGGGCCACTATGTCTATCCTGTGGAGGATTATGTTTGTGATCTTCCTTTGTATGCCCTATTGTCCCCTACTCTCTCCACCATTTAGGCACAGCATTTTACACATATTAACTTATTCTTTCATTCAGCAAATTTATTTTGTGGTTATTATGTGACAAGTCTGACCGGGCACTAGAGATACAGTGGTGCATACAATAGGCAGAGACCTAATCTTCATCAGGCTTATAGTGCAGTGGGAGACGTAGTTATCAGTAAAATTATTATTTATTTAAAATTATGATAAATGTTATAAAGGGCAAGGATGTTTTTATCAGTCAGAGTTCTAAGTGGCAAGCAATAGAAACTGAATCTGGCTGATTTAAACAGAAAGATAATTTATTTTAAAGACATGTAGTATTCGTTCATGGACTTGGCAGGAAGGTTGAGAAACCAAGCTCAGAAAGTGGACAGGGATAAGGTCAGATACACACCCAAACTCATGGCCACAATTAAGTTACAGAAACAGGTCTAGTGAGAACACTACACTCAACTTCACCCATCACCAAAATCTGTGCCTTGCACTTCTTACACTGCCAGAACTGGATCAAGGATTGCACCATCAGTACTAATGCCATTACTATCTCTGTGGATCCCTTAAAACTGGATGTTGGTGCAGCCACTGTCACCTCCTTGAGAATAAATGCTGTTCTGTCCATGCTTCATTGGGTCGCCAGCGTCTCATTAAAAACTGGAAGCACGTGCATCTGACTCGGTAAACCTAGCTCATGCATCTGTAATCTAGCTGAAAAGAAAGATGGGAACATAGGTATCTACTTTTAGACCTCCATCGCCAGAGCTGGGGTATACTTCTCACCATAACATATACTTTGGAAAACTGGCCAAATAAAGGCTTGGCCCTTATGCTGGGCAGCCTAAAAGACCTTGTCAAACGTTTTCTTTATATGGAAAGCATAAGCGTGAATGACAGAATCTTCACCTAATGTGGGAAGTTGGGGAAACCTTTGGGGGGTAAGTGACTCAAAGTGCTCTTGAGAATGAATAAAAGTTAGACAACTGAAGAGTGGAGGAGGAAGGGGCATTATAAATGAAGAGAAGAGCATACGTGAAGGCTGTTATTCAAGAAGGAGCTAGGTGGTGAAAAACTGAGTGAAATCTATGTATTTTGAGATGAAGCCAGGGAGTTAAATGAAGCTTTGGTCCTCCAGAGCCTTATGGTTCATGCTTCAGATTATGAACTTAATCCCAAGACCTCTAAAAGAACTCGATCACTGGAGCCCAGGCATTCAAGGCTGCAGTGAGCTATGACAATGATGTGGGAATGCTGGGAAGGGAAGAGGGTGGTCCCTTTAAATGATACAGAAGTGGGGAAGGGAAGTGCTGGGGAGAGGAGGGGCGGTCCCTGGCTAGGGCTCCACCCCCATGGAGTTAGGTGAGGACAGGCACTTCTGCCTTCCTGCCACACCCCAATCCTGAGCCTATAAAAACCCAAGATCCTAGCAAAGCAGAGACACAACGTTGTGAGGAGCACAGCGGCTGAAGAAGATGGAAGCAGTTGGTTTTGGAGAGGACGTCCAGAGGAGAACGCTGGCAGAAGAGCACACTGACAGGCACCTGCACGCCAGCAGGCCATCGACTGGTGGGACGAGGCGGAGTTTGGCTGGGCAGTTGGCTGCTGAGCTGCCCAACTCCAGGGGAAAACCAACTCCCTTCTGGCTACGTCATCGGCGGAGAGCTACTTCCATTCAATGAAACTTTGCACTCATTCTCCAAGCCCACTTGTGATCTGATTCTTCCAGTACACCAAAGCAAGAACCCAGGATACAGAAAGCCCTCCATCCTTGCCACAAAGTAGAGGGTCTAATTGAGCGGGTTAACACAAGCCACCTATAGATGGCAAACTAAAAGAGCACCCTGTAACGCACGCCCACTGGGATTTCAGGAGCTGTAAACATTCACCCCTAGACACTGCCATGGTCGGAGCCCCACAGCCTGCCCGTCTGTGTGCTCCCCTACAGGTTTGAGCAGCAGGGCACTGAAGAAATGAGTCACACCCCCGTCGCATGCCCTATGAGGGGGAAGAGGGAACCTTCCCCGTTTTAATAGCACTGCTGTACTCCAGCCTGGGCAGCAGAGAGAGACCCCATCTCTTAAAAAATGCTTTTAAAAATAATTTGTTCACTCTCAACCCTGCTCAGCAAAATAATTGAGCACTCACTAAATATTTATTACAACAGGGCTCAAGTGATTTATCATATATCCTGTTCCCCCACACATGAATAGCCAACTTCATTATCAACATTCCCCACCAGAGTGGTACATTTGTTACAAATGATGAATCTATATTCACACATCATTATCCAAACTCAGTAATTTACATAAAGGTTCACTCTTGGTATTGTACATTCTATCTGTTTGGACTTACGTATTTATCATTATAGTATCAGAGGAGTGACCTTAGGAAGCCCACACGTTAAAGAGGTAACTCAGGGTGCTACATAAAGAATAAATTGGTACACAAATGTTGAAACCAGCAACTAAATTGGAAAGTAGTATGGTGAGGGGGTAAATTTACAAATTTTGGAGAAAAGACTTGCTTAGCTTGAACAAATTATTTAACCTTCCTAAGGTTATATATCATATAACTGAAACTACAAGGCTTAGACCTCAATGCCCAGGACAGAGACTCTTGTTTCTCACTACTCATGAAAAATAAACAAGCAGGATACAGTTGGAGCCAAGTGTCTGCCACATCATAGCAGATAATCCCACAAGGGAAGGGGAAACAATGCTTCTCTAATCATGTAGCATGATTAAAACTTCACAGCTCAAAGTTTAGTAACTTTTATGCATGGTTATGCTACAACTAGGAACCTATCGATCTGCTACTGATTCTATTTCCAATAGTTTTTATCAATGAATGCTATTCTAGCAACACCCTGCCCTCGTGTGTATGTGTGTGTGAACATTGATCCTAGTACTCAGGAACATTAATTATATCTCAATGTAAATTATTTTAATCCAGTTTCTTTCTTTCTAAATGCAGATCAAATATTGAGGGTTAGAGAGCTTTGAATAGAGAGAAATAATTCCAGAAGAACAGAATTATGTTTGGAGTGATGCAAGATAAATGTGGAAATCAGTGTACCTGCTTTAAAATGCTTCTCCCTTGTCCATGTTTGATACTCAAATGATAAAACATGCTGATCTACTCAGTTGAATAATTTTTCTGTGGTTTCACCATCTGTCAACTTTTTTATAATTTCTGATTTTGTTGGGTTTTCTGAATTCTCATCTCAACAGTTCCTAGCCAGAGTCTTTACTTCTCTCTCACTAGCTTCTTCAGAATACCAGTGCATTGATATCACATCTGTTTGGGTTTTCTTCTGCAGACTCATCTCTTATCAGTTCCCTCTGCTCCAACAGCAGCCAGAGCTTAAGTGCCACCCTCTAAACATAGAATCTACCCACCATGGCTCAGTTCCCCATGATGGCCTCTATCCAGTGATGTGTTGGTGAATGTTTAACAACCACCGGGGGTAGAGGGGAGCTCTTAATTCTAGCACATGCTTATTCTGTGGTGTAAATATTTCTGCCATTGTCAATTTCAAGCTGCCAATGTGAAGTCACTGAGGGTGGAATTACAAAGAGATGTGCAGTAGTACAAACACTCTACAGAAATGACAGGTGTAGATAAGCTCCAGGGAAAACTTCAAAATTGTTGAGTTTGAATATTTATCACTTTTGTTTCTAATACAATTTATCTACTTGTAAGTGTATATAGTTTAAACTTTAATGATGGCTACAAATTTTGTCATAGGCAGCTTGCGAGCTACTTAAAAATTTGACAACTCTCATGAGTTGGTACAGGCTGACCCCAGCCAACACTGCTTCCATCTCTCCATTTGTCTGGGAAGAGGAAGAGAAGTAGGCAAGTCAAGGTAAGAAAAGGCCCAGAAAATGAATGATTATGGATTTCCCTGGATTGAAATTGATAACTGATAACACTATCCATACTCTGTCTTGCTCTTGCTCTTGCTTTTGCTCTCCTTCTCTTTCTTTCTCTCTCTCTCTCTCTCTCTCTCACACACACACACACACACACACACACTTATTCTCACAGAGAAATCAGAGGCAGAAAGAGTCACATTTTGCAGCCCTGTCTTGACTCCTAGTTCTACTGTCTTCCAGGTGCATGCCCTGTCCATTGAGACACTGGTGGTTGTTGAAGTGAAGCAGAATGTGAAAATATTCCTTATCTGTCTTTCTCAAGTCCCACCACAAACTGGAGCTGTATAGGCTTGGGTGATATTTTGATTCCATGAATGGATTTTGGCACTAATGTCCTGAATGGAATTTGCTATAATTTCACATTTTTAAAACAAATTTGTGTTAAAATGTATTTTCTCTGAATTAATATTAAAATTTATTAAAATGACTCTGCTATGACTTACTTTTGTTTCCAAGTAATCTCTTCTCCCATGTTCAACTGGGTGTTTTCTTAAGAGATCAGGGAACATTGTATTAAAAGAGGCTAGGATTGCTAGAATGCTAACTTTAAACCATAATAATAAACAAATATACTTATCTTCTTTGTGTAAACTTTCCCTGCAGTCTTTATATGTCTTGGGCTGTCTTTGGGATTTTCTAAACTGGTTTACAGTCAGTACAATCATTAGAAAGCAGACTTCTTTTTAATTAAACATTTTTTCATTGCAATAATTAGTCTGCTGTGTACTCATTAAGTGGAATTATCTATCATTTTCTTCTAAACATTGCATTTGTTTCATGGCCTTAAACTGTCTCAGGGCTCCTCCCACACCGTGTACTCATTAACCTTCTCTGTTCAAATGGATCCTCATTTGAACGTTAATGAGCTCAATCTCTTTCTTTTTGTTTTTCTTCTCTTTTTTTTTTTTTTTTCCGGGGAATAACCAATATTATCCAAAGAAGCACGTTGACTCATCTTTTTGTTTATATGACAGTTTGGCTCCACTGTTTTATAGAAACTAGTTTTTCAACTGTTGTCACTAGCAGATATCAAAATACTTATGGTATATAATCGAGAATTTTCAATTGCACACAGTTGATGTTTTTTGATATCCACCAGGGACAACACTGAAAAACCAGTTTCTATGAAATTCTGAAGCTAAATTTTATATACAGGGTAAATATTTACATATTTATATCTATCTAATCAGTTCTGTAGTTTATATATACAAACATATACTACTAACAAAATGCATGCATTATATGATATACATAAGATATACATAATATAAATTATATCTTTATATATACTGATATGACAGTTATATAATACTTGTGTCTACATATAAAAACTGCTATGGCAATATGCTATGGAAGTTAACTCAGCTATTACATCAGACTTCCTGGGCTTGAGTTCTAGTTCCACTGCTTGTCAGTTGCGCGGCTTTGGGCATGTAGCTTTACCTCTTTGTGCTGTATTTTCTTATCTTGTGAAGTAGGAATAATAGCACTTTTCTCTTGAAGTCATAGTGAGTATTAGTTAGCATATAATCAAGGAAGCAGAAACCTCCTGAGTGCTACGGAATAAAGCATGCATTGCAGGAATTCAAACTTACACAACCATGGGAAGAATCTGGAGAAATAAAATTCTGAAAAACATTGGAAGAAAGTTGTGAACCAGCCCTGGCATGGTGAATAGGTGAGAGGTTTCCAGAAGCGAGGTACGGCCAGCTGCCGTAGAAGCCCTGAAGTCACGGTGTTTGGCTCTTTGCCGCTGCTGCCTCTCTGAACTCTCAGTAAAGCACCTCGAGGTGTGCCCGTGTTAGGGTCCAGAGAAACTACAGGATGCCCAGTTAAATTTGAATCTCAAATAAACAACAAATAATCTCTTGCATGGAATAAATATTGCATGGAATATACTGAAGCTTTAAAAAATGCTCTACTTACCTGAAATTCAAATTTAGCTGAATATTCCTGTATTTTTACTGCTAAATCTGGTAACTCTGGCCTGTGGTAACTTTTGGTCAGCAAGGCCATCAGTTGAGACAAAGAACCAGGCATGGAGCAGGAAAAATCAAGAATGGGCCAGTTTGCTTGTTGAGCATGTATTTTCCCCTTCTGGTTATAGAATTTGCATTTCCTTTAACGAGTCTCATTTCCCCAACAATCTCAGTCTGTGTAGTTTGGGTAGGAAAAATTCAGTTGTCACCTCCAAGGATAAGAACACGGTGGAGCCCTGACCAGTTTTCATACTCTATTCATGATCCAAATCCATCCTGAGAGATTAAATTCTGAGGTTCCTGTCCTCTTGGAATGTTTGGGAAAGATGAACTCTTTCCCACCATCACCTTTGCAACTGTCCCTCACCACCTCAAACCAACGATGACTAGAGTGTAATGGCTACCCCTTCACTTCCACCTCAGCAAATCTCACCCACATTTTCCTGTGGCTGAATTTAAACTGGAACTATCTGGGTAAAGGAATCTGGAAAGTGAAGACCCAGCTCAGCTAAATTGACCAGTGCAGAATCACATAGATTGCATCGTAAAAGAAACAATACACGTAAAATCTTAGAGAAGCACCTACACACAATACACATTCATAAAATTGACATTCTTTAATGTTGCTGCTGGCTTTTTTGTTTGTTTTTGTGGTTTTAGCAATTCTACCAGATGGAACCTTTGCCGGAGAGGGTCATGGGATTTAACAAAGAGTTGTAAGAGGTGGGAGGTGTAGCATATGGTTAAGCTGGCAACTAAGAAAGAGTTTCTTTACAGGCACAAAAGACAATTTTGCCTTATGAATACAAAATAGAACTATCTTGGGGCAATAAACAGCTTCTGCCAGACAGGGACAACCCCGTGAACTGTTACCCAGTCCAGAGTGGTAACAGTGGACACTTGTGTAGATGCAGGTACCTTTGGACCTGTCATTGTGATTGGTTTGTAATTCTTACTGGGTACTTTAAAGGCAGTTTGTGCCTTTTAGCCCCTTTAGTCGTGCAGACAGAAATGTTTGAAAATGGTCTGTGAACAGGTCATGCAGCACTGTTTTAGACACATCACATCACTCTAGGTATGATATTCTCAGGCAGCTATGGAAGAGTCCTGGTCTGGTGATCTGTTTTCAAATTCTTGCTATGCACCTTACAATCTATGCCCCTACAGAACCATTCAGCATCTACTATTTCTTCTCATTGTACCAGCAGACCAATTTTGCCTTTGGGGAAATACCTCTCTCCTATCCATGCATTGGTTAATGCTCCTTAGCCAAGAGGTAACCATATGACCCAAGTTCGGCCAATCATATCTGTGCTCTCGGGTCTATGAATCTCAAGCAGAAAGATAAAAAACAGCAACAACAAAAAGCAGGATTTGATTTGCACCATCTCTGAAGCTGTGAAAAGTGCATCTAAGTTTGCCACTTAGATCGTTGCTACCAGTGTGGACCAGCAGCCTCAGCATCACCTGTATGCTTGTTAGAGATGAAGCATCTCTGGTCTCACCTCAGATCTACTGAATCAGAGTCTGCCTTTAACCAAGACCCCAGGTAATTCCTATGCATGATTCTAAGGCATCTCTTGCAAATGTTTGCCTGGTGCATATGTCTTATTTCTGACTTCTCAAATATCTACCTCTTTACCTGCATTAGGATAGGCTCTTACATATGCATCATGGAATGAGTGGTACCTTGACCCCTTCTGTTAGTCTAGGTCAGCGCCAGCAGACATTGGGAGTATTTATAAAGTCAGTGTTTTCTGGCTTCCTATTTATTCATCAGCCTTCTTCTCTCTCCTCATTCTTTCATGTCCACCCCCACCTATTCTTTACTACATCTAATTCCTGTAAAGTGCAACACAGTCTCCCTTTCAACTGTACCTCAACATGATGTAAGCTGGTGACAACCTCAAGAGTTATCCTTTGAGGTGAATATCAGTGGTTTGCTTGTTCAGCATGTATTTTCCCCTTCTGGTTATAGGACTTTGCGTTTCCTTTAATGAGTCCCATCTCCCCAATCTTAGTCTGTGTAGTTTGGGTAGGAAAAATTCTGTTGTCGCCTCCAAGGGTAAGAACTTGGTGGAGCCCTGACCAGTTTTCATATTCTATTCATGATCCAGGTCCATCCTGAGAGATTACATTCTGAGGTTCCTGTCCTGTTGGAATGTTTGGGAAAGATAAACTCTTTTCACTGGATTGCTGCTCTAAGGATTCCTTGAACCTGGATATGCCAGAGACCATCTTGTAGAGCTAGACTTTCTGGAAAGAAAAGCCAAACTGAAAATAACAGAATCTGCAATGAGAAGAGAAAATGTAGCATGATAAATTCATTTGAGCTCCTGGATCCAGTTTTCAGTTCCATGTCTCAATAAATGTTCTTGTTTGAGCTGGTTTAGGTTGGACACATATGTAAGACAAGGTAAAGCCAAAACTACGGCCTAAGGGATTTGACCTGTAAAGATACAATGAGCCACTTTATATTTGGACAATTTATTGCTCATACAGTGTAGAGAACAAAAAGAAGAGTGTCATAGATGCTAGCCAAAAAGATGAATGGCTTATGGCACAGATTGTGGTGATAATTTTATGGGTGTACACTTATCCCTAGCCTCATCAGGTTGTATATGCTAATTATGTACAGATTTTTGTGTGTTAAAAACCCATAAAAATAAAATTTTTGATTTTAAAAAGCAAACATTCAGATGAATGAATCACTAGTTGTGAGATACCCTGTTTCTGAGGAATTAATTCTAGATGTCAGCTAAGAAATTTTGTATTCTGCACCTCTGTTCTGAGGAGGATGATACAGAAGCCCATACTTCATCAGAAACCTAAGGAGACAAGGAGCAGAAATAGGAAGGTAAGTGATAGATGGCCTCACAGTTGTTTCTTAGACATGTTCTATTCCATTATGTTCCTGGAGAATCTTAAGTTCTTCTGCTGAGACTCAGAAAAGCTATAGTCTAACCCTTGCTTGAATGGATACGTGCAAGGCATCCAGTGCAGCCTGGATCCAGTTTTCAGTTGAGCTCCTGGATCCAGTTTTCAGTTCTGTGGCTGTACAGATGCACTCCCTTTACAGGTCCTGAGTGATACATCTTCTGTATTGGGCATTTGTCCTTTTTGCTGTAGTACAAGAACCTCCTTCCTGAGTTTGGGGAATTTCCCCACCTGAGATAGACACCCCTTCTCACATGACAGAAACTAAAATGCTAGGTAGTCACTTTCCACTCACTTTCTAGTCCCTCTTGCAGTTTGGATTTAGCATGTTACATTGGATCCACCTATCAGATGTGCCCACTTCAGATATTGACTCAGAAGCTAGTAATGAGATGAAAATGAGACCATTTGTGCTCTGCAGAAAAAATACCTGACTTGCAGTGGCAGCTGCTCCAGTGACAGCTTTCATTATGTATGCAGCAGGTAAATAGTGTTTCTCTTAATTGCAAATGGGGTCCTTAATTGATACATCCTCAAAGAAAATTTCTGCTACTTACCCGCTACCTACCACTTTCCACCTGCCATTTATATAACTTAGGCATCCATTCATCCATCATCAAGCCATCTTTACATGAATTTTTTTTGAGACATCATCTTGCTCTGTCACTCAGCCTCAAGTGTGGTGGCAGGAACATGACTCATTGCAGCCTCAAACTCCTGGGGTCAAGTAATCCTCCCATCTCAGCCTCCTGAGTAGCAGGGACCACAGGTGCACACCATATGACTAATTTTTAATTTTTTTGTAGAGATGGGATCTTACCATGGTGCCCAGGCTGATCTAAAACTCCTCTCCACTCAGCCTTCTAAACTGTTGGGATTGCAGGTGTGAGCCAATGTGCCTGGACTTATATGTGAGTTGATTATCAAAATTTTCGAGATGTAAATAAATGCATCTAATTATGGCATTTCAGGTTTCATGTTAGATAATGGTGTGTGATGAAAAATGATACACATTCATTGAAGAAAATACGGAAAATGCATTAGAGTAGAAAATAATCATCCATAATCCTATCCGTTGATAGTTTTAGATTTTCCTTCTAGTCATCTTTCTATGTGTATTTGCATAGCAGTGGTAATAGATCTGAATATCCTTTGTCTTTCTTCTTTTATGAGATATTTTAAGCATTTCCTGTGCTATTTTTTTTTTTTTATAAAGAATGAGATTACCTACTGTGTTTTCAGTTTTGCACTCTTATAAGTACCTCTTATGTTGAATATCTTTGTTCATAAAACATTATTTTCTGTGTCTCAGGTGCATTTGTTAGCATAGATTCCCAAAAGTGATTTTATCAAGTAAAAAGATGTAAAACTGTCTTGACACACACATCAAATTGCTTTCCCAAGTGTCAGTCATGGGTGAGAATGCCAGTTTTACCGCATGCTAACTTGTATTACATGATGCCATTTAAAAGAATTGCTATAATAACTCAATAGTCAAAATGGTATTTTAAATAGATAAATGGGCAAAGGATAAGAAAAGATTATTCACAAAATAATGACTCAAATGTCGAATAAGTAGATGGAAAGTATTCAACCTTACTAAGAATAAAAAAAATTTGGTAAGGATTTCTAGAACCATTTACATTTCCTGGTTGCATCTGCCTGGGATAAAGTCTGATAGAGTTTAAAAATAATTAATTAAAGATGGGATGTATTTGGGCCCACACCGAGCTGCATTTTTCCCCTTCTTCTTCCAATGACCTTGTGAGGTGTAGATTTGCTACTTACTTGTCAATGTCTCACTGAATATAGTATGTCTGATGTAAGTGGGACAGGATTTTCACAGCAAGAGATGTATTCTTCCAGATCACATTTAACTTTCTTGGAGAATGATGTCTCATCTCAACTGACCTTGTCAGTGCAGGAGCCCAGCTTTCTTGTTGGTATTGTTTATTATTTTAAAATGTCTTCCTTTTCTCCTCTTTGTATCGGGCTGGTATTACCAAGTTTTCTCCTTGATGCATATTTGTTAGGTTGCTTGTTTCTTAATGTGTGTACTTTTGCCCCTTATACTGTACATTTAAAAATTCCATTTTCACATACATCAAGATTCTGAAGTTATCAAAACTTCCTATTTTGAATGTATACTCCTGTTTATCTTGGACACCCTTAGCAGACTACAGGTCTGTTTAAAGCAGAGGTCATACACTAGCTTATCATGCACCATATCTGAATTGTTGACACGTTTGCCAATAATATTTGAACTCAAAAATAAGTTAGCAATGTTTAAATATTGTGAAATTTTATTTATAAGTTTAGATTGCAACTTCCTCTTATGATCTGGGAAGACTGGGCCCACATTTGTGCGTCAGGAATGGGCTAGACATAAGTAATGGCTGCTTCATTCCAGCATAGTTATAGGCTCTTCTCTTCCTCGTAGGCCCTGGACAGACAATTTTCTTGTTTATATCTGCTTGCCAAGAGGCAATATGGCTTCATTCCTGAGAAGCATGTGATCTCAGTCAAACTTCCTGGATGTGACACCCACCTCTACATACTTGCTAACTCTGTGTCCTTGGTGAGTTCCTGTACCTTATGTGCCTCGATGCTCTACCTGTCTTGTAAGGTTAAGAGTACCTACCTCATAAGATTGTTTTGAGGGTTAAATAAGCTTATGAATGTAAAGTGCTTAGACTGGTGCCTGCATACAATATGTGCTCAATACACTGTGGGTGTTATTATTAACCACCTGAACCTTGTAGGCATTGAGTTGGCAGCCCCTGTTTTAAAATCTCTAAGTTTGGTTTGAGAATCCCCCATAGATGCTACACCTTCAAAGCTGTCAGGTTTCCTCATGAGAATTGTCATTTTTTTCTTAGTGACATCTCATTGAGAAGGATAGTTTCCCTCACCACAACACGCCCATGCACACACACATGCACACGCACATGCACACGCACATGCACACGCACATGCACATGCACACGCATGCAACCACACCAGGTGCTGGGGTGAATGGTATTCAAATGCTGGAGAGATTTAGAGATGTCGGAGTAACGTCTCCTCAGCAAGATCCACACGGCTACTTCTTGAGTTGTGAGCAACACAAGGGTAGAACATGTGTTCTTCATTTCTTCCTTCTCATGTCAGTTGAAGAGTGGTAATGTCAATGTCCAGGGTTAATTCCTTTTCGTTCTCTAGATTCCATTTCCCCTCAAACCTTTCGCCATCAACTCTCATTCCCACCAGCACTCTTCTCTCTCTTTTCCTTTCACCTCCTATTATCTCATTCCATTTAGCACAAATCTTGCCAGGTGACTGTTTTCTTTCTTTTGTAGCTAGACATTTTATTTTAATTTTTAAAACTTGTGTTCTTCTGGCTTTTAACAAAATTTCTTATTTCAATAGCTTTTGGGGTCCAAGTGGTTTTTTGTTACATGGATGAATTATATGGTGGTGAATTCTGAGATTTACTGTAGCTATCACCTAAGTGGTGTACATTGTACATAATGTGTAGTTTTCAATCCCTAACCCCCTCCCCGAACTCCCTCTTCTGAGTCTCTAAAGTCTATTACCTCATTCTGTATGCTTTTGCTTCCTCATTGCAGCTAGACTTTTAAAAATGAGTGGTCTATATTCACTGTCTTCAACAACTTCCTTTTTATTTTAACAACAAACAACATAATTTGGCTTCTATAACCCCTCTCTCAACTCAAATTGAAATTGTTCATGTTGAAGTAATTCATGACTGCTGGGTGCTAGCTAATCAAATGCTACCCTTTTTTCTTTTCTATTTTTTTTTTAATATAGCAGCTTTATTGAGATATAATTTATAAGTCACACATTTCACCCACTGAAGTGTACAATGCAATGGTGTTTATTGTATTCACAGTGTGTAACCATCAACACAATCAATTTTAGAATATTTTCATCACCCCAGAAAGAAATCCCATATTCATTAGCAATCACTCCTCATTTCCGCCCCCTGCCTATCTCTGCCTAGCCCCAGAAAACCACTAATGTACATTCTGTCTCTACAGTTTATCTATTCTGCACATTTCATGTAAGTGGAATTGTATAATATTGCTTTTGTGAACGGAGTGCTTTTCATTTAGGATAATAGATATACCCAATTGTTCAGCATCATTTATTGAGAAAAACTATACTTTTCCTATTGGATTATCTTGACACCTGTATCAAAAATAAATTTAAGATAGATAGGCAGATAAAGAGATGAAGTGCGGAAAGCAGGGAGAAAAGAAGGGAGGGACAAAGAGAGGACAGAAGAGAGGGAAAGAAAGAGGGAAGGAGGAACAGAGGGGTAGGGAGGAAAAGAGAAAGAAATGGAGAAGAAGAGAGACAGAGAGAGCCCATTTATTCTGCTTTATTAACTAATGTGTTTATTCTTATAATATTCTACTGTCTTGGTTTTTCAAACTTGATTGTACGTCTTGAAATTATGAGTGTTAAGACCTTCAACTTGTTTCTCCTTTTTCAAATTGCTTTTCTTAGTCTTCTGAATTTCCATACAAATTTTAAAATCAGCTTGTCATATTCTACATAAAACATGCTAAGAATTTGACATTTTATTTCATTGACATCTTAAAAATATTGTTTCAAATTATAAACGTGGCATATTTCTACTTTTATTTAAGCTTAACTTAATTTCTTTCAGCAATGTTTTATAATTACTGGTATAGAGGTCATGCACATGCATTGCTAAATTTATTCCTATGTAATTTTTTGATATTATTATAAATTATATTGTTTTTAATTTCGATTTTCAATTGTTCACTTCTGGCATGTAGAAATACAACTAATTTTGGATTTTTGACCTTGTAATCTGTGATCTTTCTAAACACATATATTAGCTCTAATAGCTTCTTTTTCTAGGTTTCTTAGGATTTTTTGTAGGCATTATCAGGTCTACACATACAGCCTATTTTATTTCTACCTTTCCAATCTGTATGTCTTTTCTTGTTTTCTTGTTATATAGCACTGGCTAGGACTTTCAATACAAAGTCCATTTAAAAGGTGAGAGTAGAAATTCTTTTGAGATCTTCAAAGAGAGAATATTCAATTTTCAATCATAGAATATGATGTTAGCTGTAGTTTTTTCATAGATGGCCTTTATCATATTGAGAGATTTGCTCTCTACTTCTAATTTGCTTAGAGTTTTCATCAAGAATGTATGTAAGATCTTTTCAAATGCTTATTCTGAACTTAGTGAGATGATCATATTGGTTTTACCCTATTATGCTATTAATATAGTTAATCATACTGTTTGATCTTTTAGAGTAAAACAAGCTTGCACTTGTGACATAAAACACATTTGATCAGGTGCAGGATACTCTTTATATATTATATTACTAAATTGTATTTGCTAATATAACATAAAGGAGTTTTGCTCCTATTTTCACTAGAAAGAGTTTTTGGTACAGTAGTCCCTATTTATTCATGGAGGACTTGTTCTAAGGTTCCCAGTAGATTCCTGAAACTGCAGATAGCAACCAAACCCTATGTAGACTATGCTTTTCCCTACACATACATGCCAATGATAAAGTTTAGTTCATAAATTTGCCACCATAAGAAATTAACAATAACTAAAAATAGAACAATTGTAACAATATACTGTAATAAAAGTTATATGAATGTGCCCTATTTCTCTGTTTCTCTCAAAATATCTTATTGTATTGGTCTCACCTTTCTTTTTCATGTGATGGTATGAGATGACACAATGCCTAAGTAATGAGATGGAGTGAGGTAAATGATAAAGGCATTATGATTTAGCGTTAGGCTACTATTGACCTTCTGACAATAAGGCAGAAGGAGGATCATCCGCTTGATGTGTGACAGCAAAACTAGCATGAACTTCTTTTTCTAACTTCACAGTTTCACTGGGAGAAGATTCATTCATACAGTAGCTTAGCAACCTCAGCATATTTGTTTTTCTTTCCTTATTAAACCGAGATATTTCATCTTTTCACTTAAAGGAAGCACTTTACAGCTTCTCTTTCTCAAACAAATATTGCCAGCATCATTACTCTTGCATTTTGGGACCATCATTAAATAAAATAAGGGTTACTTGAACACACACACTGCAATACCATAATCGCCTGACAACCCAGATGGCTACTAAGTGACTAACAGTATATAGGATGGAGACACTGGGCAAAGGACTATGTCACATTCAAACTACTGAATCAGAAAACGTATTTAAACAAAATCTCCAGGTGATTTTGTTTGGGAGGATGGAGCCGGATGTTGCAGGGTTTCATCATGCTCAGAATGGCACACAATTTAAAACCTGTGAATTGTTTATTTCTGAAATTTTCCATTAAATATTTTCAGACTGCAGTTGACTGTGGGTAACTGACACCTCAGAAAGCAAAACTGAAAATAAGGGAGGACAACTGTAGTTTTCTTTTTTTGCAGTGTCATCGATAACAATGTAATTTTGGCCCTACGAAATGGCTTGGAAAATGTTTATCCTTAATTTTCTGAGAGATTTCTTGTAGGATTGGTATTATTTTCTCCTAAGTGTTTGATAGAATTCCCTGGTGAAGCCATTCTGCCCAAAACTTTCTTCGTGGGAGTATTCTAAATGACATAAAGTTTTAAAATATAAAGAAATTTTAAAATATGTCAATTTCATCAGTGTTTCAAATTTATTGTCATGAAGTTATTCTTAATGTTTTTCTATTATACTTTTAATCCCTTTGGGGTCTGTGGAGACATATTCTCTTTTATTCCTGATATTTGTAATTTGCACCTTTCTCTTTTTTTTCTTGTCCAATCTATATAAAAGTGCATTATTTCACTGATCTCTTAACATCTTTGGTTTTTATATGTTTTCTCTATTATTTGTTGTATGTTTCACTGGTTTCTGTTCTAATCTTTTATTATTTTCTTCATCTTAAATACTTTATTTTTTTTTCTAATTGTTGAGCTATTGAATGTCTTAATTATTATTGAAGTGTGGTTCCTGGACTAGCAACATCAGCACCACCTGGTTAGTAATGCAAAATTTTTAGCCCTAATCCTGATGTAGTGAATTTAAAAATCTAGATTTAAGGCTCAGCTATCTGTTTTAACAAGTTCTCAAGGTACTTCTGGCCCATGCTAAAGTCTGAGAACCCTTGTACTAGAGCAATTCTTTTCAAACTTTCATGTGCATATGAATCACCTGGAGATTTTGTTTAAATACGTTTTCTGATTCAGTAGTTTGCATAGTGCCTGAGGTTCAGAAGCTTTGATAAGCTCCTTGGCGCTGCTACTACTGCTGTTTTTCTGACCACACTTTGAATAACAAGGAACTGGAGATCTTAGTATCAGCCAAGGAATCTGATTTCAATGGCACAAGAATGTTTTTTTTTTAAGTAACTGCAAAATGATAAGCAGACTCATTCTGGAATTTCTGCATTGAGGCTCTTATTACTGAATACACTATTCACAGAAATATATATTTTAGCTGGAAAGGGTATAGGAATTTCTCTAAATTTCTAAATCCAAATTTCAAGAAGGATAAATTTATTATAATTAGTAATAAAATATAATATCATTTGCTGAGAATATTTATTATGTGCTGGACACTGGCTATTATCCGTTTAATCCTCACAATCTCTCTAAGAGATCAGAATCATCGTTTTCCCTTTTTTACATTTCTTATTTTAATCTCTCCAACTGAAATGCAGATTATATTAGTTGTCTGATGCTATCCAGCTAGTGATTGGCAAGGCCTTCACTTAAATCCATTTCTGTCAAATTCAAATCCCCATACTACAGTTTCTGTGCTTGTTCTTCAGCTGTTAGTATTTTAATTTGAATACAACTTTAATCACACACACACACACACAGACACACACACAGAGACACACACACACATACAATTAAACTTATTATCTATTGGATTACCATGACTAGTATAACAAATCTGGGTTACAAGTTCATGCCACCTGGCACAGGGCCTGTACTCTGAATCCATTTCAATCAGTTTTAAATAACAGCCTCTTTACCAGTCTTCTGTTGCTTAAAACAGTCATGTAGTAACACAGGCATTGTATTATTTTCTTTATGTTCACTTAGAGGAACCATACTTTTATTTTACTTCGAGGAAGGAGGTTTATCTTGGCAAATCAAGGGAGAACTTTGAAGTGACTGGCAAAAAGTTGGGAGTACTTTGTATACTGGGGCTAAAGCTACACCATCACTATTTCAAAGTCATAGCTCCTTGATTGGGAAATTGGAGTGGCTGGATTGGGAAATCAGTGCGGAGTCCCGGGGAGGGAACATGGTTTGCATGGTGTTTGTGGCCTGTGGTTCTCTTAATCCCTCTCTCTTGCTTGCATGCTTTCTCGCTCTCTCTCTCTCCCTGCCTGTCAACAAATGCAAAGGAACTCTGTTCTCTGGCAGTAATGACTTTGTAGCCTGAAGCATGAGATTTGATCATTCATATCTTGCCTTGGATCAGGAAATACATTATTATTAGTTAAAATGTATCTAAATTTAAAAAATAGCAAACTATCATTATGATCTGTAGTTTTGGCCATTACATACTGAATTTTACAAATATGGTAACTGCCACTGGAAAAACTCTCTTTCCTTATAAAACTGTTTCAAATCCTGCTTTCTGTCCACTAAGACTCTTTCATCAATACAGTGATCACCAGTACAAATGGCCCTAGGTGAAGGATAGCCTAGATAGTTCATTTCCTAAAGTTTTTGTTTTGTTTTGTTTTAATATAATGGAATTGCTCTCTTTCTTTCTCTCCTTTAGTAAATGTTGGCCATGTTCCTGCCTGGAGGTAAAAGGTAGGCTAAATGCCCATTCAGGAGTCTCATAGTCTTGTAATTTTCTGACAACATGCTTAAACTGAATTTACCCAGAAAGCATAATTTTTGCTGTCTGTATTCAATTTGTTTTTTTTTTTTTAAAAAAAAAAACAAGTAGATCTAATTGATCCTAAGTGTTTAATAAAAAACAGAGAGCAGGAGTACTTCATCGTGTACCTCATTATGACTTAATTTGGAAAAATAAGTAAATATTTTTTTAAAAAATACTAAATGGTAGTGATAGAGAAAACAGAGCAGCTTCTAAAGATTTCTCTTGCTAAAGGATATGATAAAAATGACTGGCAGGCTTTGGATTGGAGAGTGTGACAGGTGCTTGGAAACTGGGAAGAGACTGAGTCCTGCTTGGGCTATATTTGGCAAATGTGGGCTTTGGCGGACAAAATGGAGCTTAGACACTAGAGCCAGGTGAGCACTTCTCAGCTGGCCCCAAACCAAAGAGGAAGTTTATCCAGGTAAGTAGGCAGAAATCAGGAGGCTACAGACACCCAAGGGCAAAGTAACATGAGGACTCCCAAGTGGAGAGGGCAGGCAGCCATAAACTGAGAATGCCACTGGGAGGGAGAGGCAGAGCCAGCCAGTGAACTAGAAACTCGGCAAGCTGTGTGAACACAGGTGCCAGTAACAAAAGACCTCGATAACAGGGACCTAACCCTGTTTATGATGTAGTGGTAAAGGCATGAGCTGAAGAATCTGACCTCAATTCCCTTCCCCATCATGCTCTGTGACCCAGAGCAGGTTTCTATGGCTCAGCTTCTAGCCCATGTTCTAGTGCCTGGCACAGAGAAAAAAGAAATGAATCACCACGAAGCTCAATTTCTCACATGCAGAATAGGATTTTTACCTACCTCGCAGGGTTTTCGTAAGGATCACAATGAACGTAGCAAAGTTATCTGGAAATGCCTAACATGCCTTGTAACAGGTGCTCCATAAATAGAACCTTCCCTTTCTCGGTTTCAACAACTGTCTTCCTTCCTTAGCTGGGGTAGGGAATGAGGAGAACAGGTGAAAGGGTGTGGTTCCTGTACTTTGAAAGGGGAGTGAGAAGCAGGAGAGAAGGGCTCACACTAACCCAGGGGCTAGGCAATCACCAGGGGGATGTGGTCTATTTAAATTGTAGGCATCTTTTAGAAGCAGCTTCCAGCTAAAAATTCCTGTTGGGATCAGTATTGTGCCATATTTTTGATTCTGAAATAAAATAACTTACTGTTTTGAAAAATCCTTGGAAAATTCTGTTTGTGATCTCTTGACCTTCTTTTCATTGTTGATGGGGTTTCTGCTAGGAGGAGATGGAACACTGGTGGGAGGTGTGTACACATGTGTGATAGCAAGTAAGGAGAGAGAGAAGAATCATTTTAAAGCTGTGTTTGCAAAGCAAGTATACTCTTTTTACTTAAATAATATGTTATTTGGGATGGGATGTCAAGGGTAGCGGGGGGTGCTTGGTGGAAATAACTTTCCTCTACAAAAGTTAAATTATGGACCAGGTGCCGTGGCTCACACCTGTAATCCCAGCACTTTGCGAGGCCAAGGTGGGTGGATCACGAGGTCAGGAGTTCAAGACCAGCCTGGCCAAGATGGTGAAAGCCTGTCTCTACTGAAAACACAAAAATTAACCAGGTGTGGTGGCACACTCCTGTAATCCCAGTTTCTTGGGAGGCTGAGGCAGGAGAATCGGCTGAACCTGGGAGGCGGAGGTTGCAGTGAACCGAGATGGCACCATTACACTCCAGCCTAGGCAACAGGAGTGAAACTCCATCTCAGAAACAAAACAAAACAAAACAAAACAAAACAAAACAAAACACACACACACACACCACACACATACACACACAGACACACACAATTAACTTATGATCATATATTCCTGTGGTTTTAAGCCTTGGTGATCCCACATCCCCTTCTTGTCACACCAGTAATCTAAGAATAAAATCCAAACTCCTTGATAAGACAGACATCTCTCTGTATCTAACCCACGCATTCTGTGTAGCTTCATCAGTTCTTCTCCATTCTTCACACACTAGACTGAAGCCAAAATAAATGATATGAGATTCTAATTGTGTCCCACATTCTCTCTCAATCTTTGTAAATGGCATGCACTCTATCTGCAGTGTTTTTCTCTATGCACCCTATTTACCCTCAAACTCCTACTTATATTTTACATCCAAGTTTGGAAGTCGCTTCTTCCAGGAAGTCTCCGCTGAATCTCCTATGACGGACCAAGTGCCCTCCTCACCATGTACTTCTGTAGTACTTATTTATAAATATGCAGCAAAAAATTACACTGTGCATTCATCACCTAGGTACTAATCTTTATTTCACAGAAAATTCTGGATGTGTGAGAGACAAGAACTTTCTAGCCAACCCTGTATCCCAAGCACTTAAAAGATAATAGCTATTTAATAAATATTTGGTAAGTAAATGAAGAAACAAACTGACTTTGGATGGGATAAAAAATGCCCAGACAACACAAAAAAATGACCAAAAGCAATTTTGGTGCTAATAAAGCAATAAAGCATATACTGGAGCAATAGTAACTTCCAAATAAAAACAATTTGAAGTTGCACAGAATGTCAAGGAAAGCCTTTATTAGGTAGCAGTGTATCATTATAAAATCAGACTTCTATGGGCATGTACATATAGGTGTGTAGGCTTCCATATAACCCTACTGGAATTATGAAAACAATGATGAAAAGTACTCAGAATGATAGAGGCTTTCATGAAGCTCAAATGAGATAATGCAATGAAACATAAGCATTGTTACTGGCACATAATAAGCAGCCAATAAATGGTAGCTAATTATATCATTGCTGTTGTTATTTATGTCAGTAAAAAGCTCAGTGTCCTGAATCCTGTACTGCCCATCCATTTCACTTATATTCTGGTATTGTGTATATGAAGTGACAACATTGCCAAATAAAATGTCAGAACTCTTCTATCCAAATTTATCTCCACTCATTCATGATTCATTCTGAAGGTAAGAGTGTGATACTCTGTTGGGCTATTGAAAAACTGTTTTCCATTTTTACTGGAAGCAGCTGCACTCCTGACATGGTGATTGTTTGAGAATGTAAAAGAACAGATCTGCCACATGGATGGTACAGTGCATTGCATTTGAAACCTTCACAGCTTTTCTCTAGGCTCTTAACCACTACCCTCCCGCTTTTTTTTCTAACATATTTTCTGCATCCACCCTGCCTCCCCTCCCAGTGCCTGAGACTTTCTTCCTGAAGTCCCCTCATTTAATGCAAGCTCTGTATTTCACCCTGGGCCAACTCTCCAGACGTAAAACTTTATCAGAAAATCTCCTCCTTTGCATCTCAGATTTCACCCTTTTAGTTATTTTCCCATGAGGGTCTAAATTTGCCTAAGTCTTTCCTATCTTCAAAAATAAAAACAGGTATGGCACAGTGGCTCATGCCTGCAATCTCAGTACTTTGGGAGGCCAAGGTGGATGGATTGCTTGAGCCCAGAAGTTTGAGACCAGCCTGGGCAACAGGGTGAGACCCTGTCTCTATAAAAAATTAAAAAAATTAGCCAGGCATGGTGGCGTGCACCTGTAGTCCCAGCTACTTGGGAGGGTGAGGTGGGAGGATCACCTGAGCGCCGGGGAGGTTACGGTGGCAGTGAGCCATGATTGCACCACTGTACTCCAGCCTGAGCAACACAGAGAGACCCTGTCTCTAAAACAAAACAAAACAAAACAAAACAAAAACAAACAAGCAAACAAAAAACACCAATCTCTCTTTCTAGCTATTAATATTTTTTTTTCTTTCCATTGCTGTACACTTCTAGAAAAAAAGGCTTGTATTTTCAATTGTGACTTTGTCATCTCTTCTTCATCTATTTCAGTTGGCTCTCCTATCTTGCTATTCCACTCCACTGCTCCTGTTAAGGTTTATCACTAAATCTAACCATAAAATCACTAAATCTAACCATTAAAAAAAGTTCACTGTATTCTACCTCTGCAGTATTTAATTTATTTCCATGACTCCCTTCTTTCCTACCCTTCTGGCTACTCCTTTTTAACATTCCTTGAATTTTGGTGTTCCGTGGTTTTATTCTTGAGCCTCAACTTTTTTTCAGTCTATGCTTCCTAGGAGACCTCATCTATTTGCACAATTTTGACAGCCTCTGCCATACTTGCAGATAGTTTCCCAATTTATATTTCCAGCTGAGCCTGTTTCCTGAACTCCTATATATCTAATTGCCTACTAAATATATCCATTTGGGTGCTCATGGGCATCTCAAACTCAAACTGTCCAAAGTCAACTTCATATTTTCTCATAATTTTGCTCCTTTTCCTACATTACATAGCTTGGTGGATGATGCTGTCACTGACTCAGTAGATCAAGTTAGAAACCCTGCTCTTTTAATGCAACATATATTCACTGAATCTCTATGTCAGTTGTAGAATTCAGAATGATAAAGAAATAGTCATTGTTTCTCAGAAGCTGGAACTCTAGTTGGGGAGACGTGCTTACTAGCCCCATCTAATCCATGTTGGAATATCACTGAATTTGTCTCTTTACTATCTCTCAGTCAGTTATCTCCTCTTCAATCCTGTTCAGTGACCTATTTTTAGATAAGCTCTTTGCCATCTTTACCCTGTAGAAAAAGTTAATAACTGGTTTTTTCCCTTCTATCGATATTCATCCTTCCAATGTATTACTCTTTCTGCTCTCAGTGGGAAGTATGTAGTACTCTCTATCCTTGATATACCCCCTTACTCTCTTTCTTGTACTCTGAAATCTTAATGATCTCAGACCCTCATCTACATAGGAACCTCATCTCTTGTTCAGAAAGGATTTGAGTCTGCCATTATCTCCTGGGCTTTGATTCATATTGCTAACATAGTCAATGTTTTCCCTTCAACTCAATCTGTTGTTGGTCCCATCTTGGACCCATCTCTTCATTTTATTATTTTCTGTGGGATATATCCTGTGATCTGGATAATGGAATTTACTTCTGCTGACTCCATTCCCAAGGAACCATATTATCCTTTGCTAACATCATATCAACATTTCAGGATTGGGTTTTGCGGGGAAAATAATCCTATGAGAGTCAAGTCTAGACATATTTTGTTGTGAATTGATGGAAAAGTTCATATACCTGCAGAAACTTTGTTCATAATTCCAGGGGAGACTCTTCACTCTAGCAGGTGCCTTTGATACCTACATTACCGTGCTTTGGCTCATTTCTTTACCAGCCACAGATGCTGGGAAAAGCTCTCTGCCAGTTCAAACTCCTTAGCTTGTTCTGATATCCCTGGACATCATGTCCCAGCGTCCTCTAATCCTGAGGGGTGTTCTCAGCTTGCAAAAATGCCTCCCCATAAACATGAGGGAGTGAATACTCACAGACTCAACTCTCAACCATCAAGATCTTGCTTCTGGATGATAAATTCTCCAGCCTCCCATCTTGCAGATTCTTAAGGGGTCATAGCAAGAACTAGTGTCTTCATCCACAGCAGTAATTTCGAAACACACTTGTATTGATTTTTTCTTCTTCGCCATCTTATTTTCCCTACTCCTTCTCTTCTGCTTCTTGAGATTACTACCATTTAAAACAATGCCTTGAAGTTTTTGTCCAAGGCTCTTGTCTTGTGGGAAATTCAAATGAAGACACTTATACATTTAAGATCATGTAATGAAACTACATGACTAATGACTCTTTACATCTAAGCAACATTTTGTTCAGTTATCTGTTTTTGGACTTAGGAACATCTTAGGTTCCAGATGTACAATAACAATAATGGTGACTAATAATGTTATAGCTGAAAGATCAGAGTAGTAGGGATCCAAATCATATGCAGTTTTAACACCTTACTTTAGTCATTTACCAAGAGGTCCTCATGAGTCTTTTGCTTAGTGGTATTTTTAGATGAGTAAAAAACCCCCTTTTTCAGGTTAGAGTTAATATAGACTATTAACTTGAACTGATAGCATTGTTAACCACTAGATAACTACAGCATAAAATTAAATGCAGAAACCCTAATATAAGTGGAAATCATTTTACCAATACCACATTTAATTAGAGTTTTAAATATATTTCAAAAGGATTTTTTGGAAGTGAAATGAATATACCCAGGGGCCAGGGACCACACTGCACAGAATCCAGGACCCCTCAGTTCTAGGATCAATAATGGCAACCGGCCTTAAGCCAGTCTTCCTACCCTGTCTTGTCCTCCTCTAATACTTTTTTTTTTCAGCATGGTGAACAGAGAGAGCTTTCTGAAACACAGAACCAATCAAATCATCCCACTGCTTTCAGACTTTAATGACTGGCTTCTCATTCCAATAGGATGAAGTCTACTTAGTATAACTTATGATGTTCTTTATGAGCTATTCCATGCACACCCCAACAGCCTTTTCTTTTACCTTATTCCCACTATTATTTTTATTCTAACTTCAAACCAGGAAACACTTTTCCTAAGTCTTTAAATATGCCATGCTCTCCTTTTCTTGGACCTTCACACAAGCTCTACCATCTGCCTTCCTTATATCCTTCCTTTTTCTTCATTTGGTTCATCTCAGTTAAGGTTGTTGTATTCTCCCAAATTACTCTGCTCAGTCCCCAAGACTGGATCTTCATTTGTCCTCTAACAACAACCCATTAAATTCTTTTCTTACAATTAATTAGCTTTCACCCTTTGTGTAATAGTCTGAATAATGGTCCCCAAAGATATCCAGGCAGTAATTTCCAGAACCTGTGAATGTTACCCTTGTATAGCAAAAGAGACTCTGCAGATATAATTAAGGATCTTGAGGTGAGAAGATTATACTGGGTTATCCAAGTGGGTCCTAAATGCAATCATAAGCATTCATATACGAGAAAGAGAGAGGAGATTTGACACATAGAAGAAGGCAATGTGACCATTGAAACAAAATCCAATGCTGCTGACTTTGAAGACAAAGGAGGAGGTCCACAAGCCAAGCAATGCAAGCATTTCAGCTCTTGAAGCTGGGAAAGTCAAGGAAACATACTCCCCACTAGATCCTACAGAGGGAGTTTGACCCTGCCTGTATATTGATTTTGCACAGGGAAACTAATCTTGGACTTTCAACCTCCAGAACTGCCAGAAAATTAATGAGTGTGGTGTAAACCAGTAAGTTTGTGATGATTTGTTACAATAACCAAAGGAAACTAGTTACCGTAACAAATCATCATCCAAACCACTTATGACCCAGTCACTTGGGTTCCATGAGGAGAGATTTTCCTTGAACACTCCTGGCCTCTTTCCCCACCTTTATCCCTTTGAGTTTGGTGCATGGGTATATGCTATTTCCTGCCATAACACCCTTCACTTACCCCTCTCCCTGAGTGCATCCCTGCCTCATTACCTGGATCATCAGCTTTGTCAGGACAGGGTTTGTTTTATTCATTTTGGCATCCTTAACTTTTTGTGTGGGGCATGACATTATAATGAATTGTAAGAAATTCAACATATTAGACTACTATGACTTGAATGTGTCCTCCAAAGTTCATATGTTGAAAACTTAATTCCAAATGCAAAAAGTGTTGAGAGGTGTGTGATGGTTAATACTGAGTATGAACTTGATTGGATTGAAGGATGCAATATTGATCCTGAGTGTGTCTGTGAGGGTGTTGCTAAAGGAGATGAACATTTGAGTCAGTGGGCTGGGGAAAGCAGACACACCCTTAATTGGGTGGGCACCATCTAATCAGCCGCCATATAAAAAGCAGTCAGAAAACACTTGAAGTGATGAGATGGGCCTAGCCTGCCAGCCTACCTCTTTCTCTATTGCTGGATGCTTCCTGCCCTCTAATATCGGACTCCAAGTTCTTCAGTTTTGGGACTCAGACTGGCTCTCCTTACTCGTCAGCTTGCAGATAGCCGATTATGGGACCTCGTGATCATACAAGTTAATCCTCTAAGAGAACCTTGACTAATACAAGGTGGGATCTTTAAGAGGTAATTAGGTCATGAGAGTTCTGCCGGCATGAATGAATTGATGCCATTATTCTGGGGGTGGGTTAGTTATTGAGGGAGTGGATTGGAGTGATAAAAGGATGAGTTTGGCCCTCTTCCCTCCCTCTCTCTTTCTCACCAGCAATATGTTGCCTTTTGCTAAGTATGACATGGCAAGAAGACTTTCCACATGTAGGCCCTTGGATCTTGAATTTCCCAGCCTCTAGAACTGTGAGCAAACAAAAATCTATTGTTTATAAATGATCCAGTCTCAGGTATTCTTTTTTAGCAGCACAAAATGGACTAAGACATAAATCATTGGCAGTTTTATAATATTGAACCTAACAGTTCTCAACTAATGTGCATGAAATATACACATCTAAGGAAAAGGGTATTTTAAATGTCAGGGACTTGCCTTGAACCCAGTTTTCAGCTCCTGCAGTTCTCTAATCAGAAACAGATCACGTGTATGAGGAAGTTCCGCTGCTAGAAGCCATTTTTCCTGCAACTTCTTGCCCTGTGAATAAAATAGCCACACCTGGAATGTGAACAAAGACAGGCTTATTAAAAAGAAGTAGGAGTATGGATCTCATCCTATACAGTGTTTTTCTAGAATTATTTCATTAATCCTGCCAGTGGCCCTGCAAGTAGATTATATTTTTATTCTCATTTTACAGATCAGGAAATCAAGACACAGAGGTTTAAGTAGCTTGCCCAGGGTTGTGTTTCTGGCTAGTGACAGTGATAAGATTCAAGCTCAGTGTGACTGCAAGCCTTTGAAAATCACCAGTCTTGGTAGAGACATTAACAGCCCGAAGGAACGTGAAAAACTAGTGAGTGTCAGTCTGTCTGTGTCATAGGGAAGTCTCCGAGGTATAGGATACTAGCTAGGGAGAGTCAGTGTCTTGAAATTCATGAAAGGAATTCCTAGAGCAGCTGAACACAGGAAGCCTCACTTTTTATGAAAAGTACATGGTTCTGCTGATAACTATTTATTCTGCAAAGTAGTAAGTTATGTTTTCTGGAAGCATAGGAGCTGAAAAGTATTGCCAGAACACTGACATTTTACAAGACCTGTATGTTTAAACAGTTCATGAAGGTCATGGGAAACAAGAGTCAAAAAGAGTGGGTCTGTTTGAAAATAAAATAACTGTATACCAAGCTTGTTTGGGGTACTAATACATTGTTAAGGTAGAATGAACACATTTAAATTATTATCCTGTCATTGTAAATAAGATTTTAGATCTTATTTGTATTTCAGACAATTTCCTAAAATCCATTACGTGGCCAAATCACATTTTAGTGAAAATATGATAGGTGAGTTTTGAATAATAAAGCTGATGACTGTATCTCTGCCTTCCTTGCAACTTGAATTCAATAATTGAGAACTCAAGGTTTTTGTTATAATGAATGCTGTTGATGTAGCCTTTTGAGATAGCATGCATGATGCTGGCACATTTCTCATTGTAAACATTTTAAGATATAAATTTCTACGATATTTCATTCTGGTGTATTTAGTTGAGCTTGAAAATACCAAGAGACCAAGTTTACATGGCAAATGAATGATGCCAAAAGTAAGGGAATGGGCTGTATCTGATCTCACATGGCAGCTTTATCATGGAGCAATATCCCTTTTATTATTGAGGGAAGCACTGATGTTCAGGCTTTCCTTGCAATGCTCACTTGCAATTTTCTTTCTTAACATTCTAGAAATGAGATAGATGTCAGGGGCCCTCAGGATTCACCTTTCTCATAGGTATAACACTGTGCAAGTTAAATAGAACTTTTGATTCAATTTAGTCAAAAGTGGTACTTGTTGAAAGCCAGCTATTTACAAGGCACATTGATAGACACTGCAAATAACTAAAGCTGCTGATAGATTACTACAATTTAACCTATTCTTCTGGAGTGCATCAAAAGTAGAAAGGATGAACATTCATACTTGGAGTTTGTGATTGTAAGTGGAGCTTATTCAGAGGAGTCCATGACCATGGAATCATTAGAATGAGGAAATTAGTAAATATTTATTGCATAGCCATTCTGTGCCTTTCTTTAAACACAAGCCCCAGATAATTAATTCAGTGGTATTCAGCATATAGTTTAGGGCTCCTGTCATACACCAGGCATAAAGCCTCAAGTCAACTCGGTTTCCAGTGCTGGATATTTTCTCTTTTACACTCTCTTCTCTCTTTTTTCCACCTTCCTGTGTGCCCAGGAAGTTGGTCTGTATAAGTGCCACATAAAGGACTCCTTTTCTTTCAGGCTCTACATATGATTGTTGACCACCAGCAGGAGACTGAAATGGGGACGCAGTGAAGTCAGGATATTTATTACTGACTTCTTCCCTGGGAGGTTGCTGCAGGCTGTCTGAGCCCCCTGAGCAAATTTTACTGCTCCTTTTAGGGAGCCCTCTTTATACAGTTTCTAAATTCCAGTATCTTCTCCCTCCTTTATCCACTTTAGACATTAGCATTGGCCTATTATGGTTAGCCCTGAGATACTGCAGTTTTCTTTGTGGTTTCTCTTACCCTGCCCACACCTTGTAAATGGTACCTTTATTAATCTGTCCTTAAATGTTGCCGCATGTGTGCCATCTGTGTCCTACTGACATCCAAATTATACAGTTCCTAACCTACCAGATGAAGTGGAGCTTTCTGCTCACCTACAATAAATATCTGTTTAGTTAAGCCTTGTTAAGTTTAGCCCAAAGCTGCCTTCCTTTCAGATTTTAAGTTCAGCCTGAAGTTTTCTCTGAACATAGTAAACTGAAATCTAACTGGATGTATAAATGAACTATCTACTCTGGTGCCAATCACCAAGTTTTGGCCAATTAAAGGTGGCCAGCTGTTCAAACTGGGTTCAAATAAGTCAAATGCCAAGCTGCAACCAGTCCAGCTGTTTGTGTACCTCACTTCCATTTTCTGTACCTCACTTTCCCTTTTTTGTTCATGTATCTTCTTCCACCATGTGGCTGCATGCACTGAAGTCTCTCTGAGCCTACTCCAGCTCAGGAGGCTGCCTGATTCGTGAATCATTCTTTGCTCAATTAAGCTCTGTTAAATTTAATTTGCCTGAGATTTTCTTTTAACAGCCTCTGCAGTTTGCAGGTTAATTTGCAATGTAGCTGTACTTACTTAGTACAGCCATAAGCCAGCTGAAAGAGTGTGAAGATTTTAAAAATATAAATCTAAAGGATTAGAGGAAACCATATGAAGTAGTACAGATCTCTCTAAGGTAGAAGAATACATTTTGGAAGAATGAAGTGTGTAAATAGGCTGAATACTTGAAGGATGATCAGAATTTGATATACTTGGATGTAGAAGAACCTGCAACAGAGATGATCTTCCTCAATAGCTCTTTGAAGAGTTAGGACTTAGGCACAAGGCATTAGGAGATGTTCCTCCTGACCCCTCTAGAGGGGTTCTGCTCTATATGCTGAAGGGGCATGGCTGTCCTGCAGGTGTGCCTAGATAAATATCCAGGAAACATTTTTTTGTCTTCCATCTCTATCGTTTCCCTTTAAGGGGAGGATAGAAACTTATTAGACTATAAAGCAGACTCAAATGGAGAAATTAAACATTTGCCAGAAGTTTGATCTGAGTCAGTTTAATTCAGATGGATGTTTGCACAATTTTCAAACTACTAAAGTGAAAACACTGGGTTTTGAATTACCTTAGACATGGTTTATTATTATTTTTTGCTTTGTTCACAACACACAGTTCAAACCTTCACATGAAGTGAAGGCTCAGTAAACATTTATTGAATGAATAAGCCAGTTAATGAGGTATAAAAGCACAGATTTTTATATGACTACAGATTTAATTTTTAGGTAAATGTACTAGAATTTATTCAAGTAAACTAGAGATGTCCATAAGGTAATCACCTTGGGTAGGCATAGGAAATAAACCAAAACAATTTCACCGGTGTTCAAAGTATCTTTTGTATACCTCTTTCACAGCCAGCCACATATTCCTTAGAGAATGACACATCTTAATCCTCTAAGAAAAGATTTAATTTTGTTGATACTGTTAAATATCAGTGTCACTTTTTATATGTAAGGTGAGTGATCAAACTAGGTAGCTTTATATATATATATATGCACACATATATGTATAATATGTACAATATATATTATGTAACATACAGATATAAAACAAAGTGTAAATTTAAAGTAATGATAGGTTTTTTCCTGATAAGCCTTAAATATACTTAGAAATAATCACATTCCAAGTATACTGATTCTAGAAATATTTTGAGCAATGTCAACATTGGAAAAAAATTAGTATATATCTTCCTCAGGTGATTACTCTAAAGGATAACAATCTTTTGAATTTTTAATTTCTAGCCTGTTTGTTGAATAAGTGGTATTGTGCAGTTCCTGGTACTTGGTAAGGATTCAGTACAAATTAGTTGAATGAAATGAAATTTGTCCACAGACTAGAGCTTAAACTCCATGAGAGCAGAATTTTGGTCTTGTTAATCTCTAGTCTCAATACTGTCTGGCATGATACCTTTCATAAAATAGGTGTTCAGGTAAGAACAGCTTGTAAACCAAAAATAAAATTCTAAGCCCCCCAACTAACTGAATGGACCTCCCTCTCAGCCAAGAGGATTCCAAAGAAACCTGAAGAACTAGTTCAGACCACGACAGGAAGAGTGGGTTGGAAATGCTTCATTATACCCTCTCCCTTTTGGAGTTTAGACACAGCTGACCAGTCCTAACATTAAAATAGAGATCCCAAGACTGACAAAGTAGACTATGTGTAGCAATAAGATATCAAATTCCAATCTGACTCTAGTATAGCATCACATGGCAGATAGCAGCCCCCGAAGGAAATGGAAGTATTTTGTCCCAAAATGTATTTCTTTGACATATTTTGAAATGCCCTGCAAAGCTGTGTCTTGTGGGGGAAATTTATATTCTATCAAGAATCCTTTTCCCTTTCCGGGTCTTTTTCTGAAGAGATTAGTGGAGACTCTAACACCAGTTAAACGTCTGAATAGGAAACATTTGCCATCTACTGCCTCTAAGAGTGGCCACTTATGAGACTTCATCTATGTAATAAGAACCTCGGTCTCCACGACCTCTTATTTTAATCCAGTCACTCTATTGATTCCATGCTTTTACATAATAACTCAACTTTTTCAACCAATTGTCAATCAGAAAATCTTTCAATCTGCCTATGACCTGAACCCCCATCTCCACCCACCACCTCCTCTTTGAGTTGTCCTGCCTTTCTGGACTGTATCAATGTATACCTCACATGTATTAATTAATGTCTCAGGTTTCCCTAAAACATATAAAACCAAGCCATAACCCAATATTAGGCACATGTTCTCAGGACATCCTGAGGCTGTGTTACAGGTTCATAATCCTTAACCTTGGCAAAATAAATCTCTAAATTTATTGACACCTGTCTCAGATACCTTATATAATCTATCAAAAATTGTTACATTTTGGATTAAATAAGAAAATGTATACCAAAAAATGTTGCAGAATGTTTACAAACTCAAGGTATGTTAGGGTATTTTATTAGGACCTTCCAGTTTAAAGTGATGTTGGTGGCAGATGGCAGTTTGCCTGGCTAAATGTTAGGCAGAGATCAGAAATATGTAATAAAAGTGTTGGGAAGGTAAAATGAAAATTTGGTCAATATAATGTTGGTCAATATAATTTGACCAACATTAAAATAGAATAGAATAGACCTGACTTCAAGAATAAAACTCAATATTGTCCTTATATCAGAATCACTTCATTTGCATATTACTGTTCACCTGAGCCATGTTTTCCCATCTAAAAACACTTTTAATACTCAAATTAACTCTTGGTTGGAATTCTAGGCTTGGAAATTAGATAGAAAAAAACTTTCTAATTTCATCTCAGTTTTCTAGACTATGACCTTTTACAACTTTATTATAAAGTAAATATTGAATAAACATGAAATACAGTATCAAAACCAAATTAATTTTATTGGATGTGTGTGCTCAGATCATTCAGCACATTTGTAGATATCCCAGGTCTTAGCCAAATTTTTACACACAGAAGAATAGAAAAGAAAAGACATCTTCTCCACCTTGAAGTCTTAGCATGGGAGCAGGGAGGAATGGGACTAGTGTGTGTGCTCCTGAGCCTGGAAGATGGACTCAAATCCTGCCTTGGCCAGTTATTCGCTTTCAGGCTAGTTCCATCATCAACAATAGGGGAGTGATATTAGCTACTTTATCAAAATGTTATCAGAGTTGGCCTGTAATCTATGCCAAAAACTCACCATACTTGGTAGTCATATCACAAAATTATAGTGGAATCAATTTAAAGTTTTAAACTGAGGAACGCATCACAGTACATCCACTATACTGTTTGAGGGAAGGCTCTATACTCTCTAGAGCCAGGTACAAGACTATACATATTGGGTGTGTGTTAAAGGTAATGAGATAAAAAGAAGGGCTTCAACTGTTTTCTGTGGATACAAAGTAAGTATCCTTTCATTTTTCATGTACTGTATGTGTAGCCATCACTTGCCAATTCATACTTGGAATGCAATGGCATTTGACATGGACCCAAGATCCAGGAATCCTCTAATAGCTGGCTAATACCTACATGGATTCCAGAAGGCATTATGTCAAAGGGATTTCTTGGAAAACGTCATTCTGTTTATTTTTAAAAGACTTTCTGCCAAATCCCAATAGGGTCTTCTTACCATACAATGCAGTGAGAAAGCGTTTAACACGGACTACAATCAGCAGGACAGTTGTTCTTCTTGGCCCCATTTCTCTAGGTCTACACCCTAATCTCAACTTTCCATTTTAACACTATGTGGTGAGTAAAATAGTTCCCAAAGAAAGGAGAGCATTTATGTATTTATACTTCTTATACTAATAATCCAATAATATGGCCTGAATTGTTCTTGGACTTGATCCCTGCAAAGGAATAAATCTCTTTAGTGGAGTTGGAGGGTAAAGATGAGCCCTGGAAACCAGTTTTTTCTCACAATTGTCCCCTGAATCTTACCTGTACCAGCCCCACTGCAATTTCCATTTTCATTTAAATATATTTGGATTTATCAGTTCCAACTTTGTTCTTGCTAGCATTATCATCTTAAAGCAGTTATTCATCATCTCTGAATATAAATTTGTTTATCTGGGAATGGAGATCTCTTACTTCAGGATTGTTCGGGGGGCAGGAAAGAAAAGATTATAGAATTCTGAAAATTGCCCAGTACTCAAAAAGTGTTAATTCTCCTAACAAAGCTTTCGTCAGATTCGTTTGTTTTTTTCTCTCCATCAGTCACCTTAATCTTTAGAAAACTTTGACATAAGCAAAATCCAGGAGGCCAATGGAGAGATAAAGGAAAACAAAAAGACCAAAAAAGATAATATGCCAAATGAATATTTATCCCAGTGAATAAGTATTGCCTGCTGGTCCAGCAATTCTCACCTCCTTCTTCTAGAAAATGATCTTTCTCTCACACTTAATGGTCTAAGGATGAGTAAAGAAATCCAAAGTGACACCACTTACCCTTTGATGTTTGTTGATTGGTCTAGGTATAAGCCCTTCACTTAAACTGACCAAATTAGAGAACTTCTCCCTGACTTTTTAATTTGGGAAAAGAGATATCGGGGGTCAGTCATTTTCTCGTGATTACTCTAAATGACTGAAGATGGAGTTGCCAGATTCTATATTTCCTGCTGGTGGGAAAATCTTTCCTAAGAAAATGAAGCCAACGTGTAGAGAGAAGACATGAAATATGTTCTGGAGACAATGGAGTTTCAATTCCAAATTGGACCCTGGGGTGTATTTGCTATTTTTGTGGTTATAGATCTTCAAATCAATGTCTATTTTTTTGGCTCAACCAGTTTCTCATTGACTTGCTGTAGTTTTCAATTAGAAATCAACTTTACTTAGGAAAGCCTTAAAAAATTAAGAATCCATAAACCCCCACTCCAGGGACAACAGAAGATCCTAGGATCCTGAAGTTAGGGTTGACTGAAGAGTGGGTATTGTCCTTACCTAGCTCTAAGTGGAACTAAATTGAAAGGGATTGAAGTCAGGGGCAAAGGAGAAGTTGGGAATGAAGAGGTCATACAAAGGAAGCTTCTGACCTTTACAAACCAGTCCTAAACAACAAAAATAACAAACACAAAAAAGGGACTCAAAAGCCAGAGTCTTCAACCATATATAACTAAAATGGAGTAACCAAAATGGAGTAAATAGGATAGGAAGGGCAGTTAAAAGGCAAAATGGAGTAAACAGGATAGGAAGGGCAGTTATATAACCAAAATGGAGTAAACAGGATAGGAAGGGCAGTTAAAAGGCAATATTTATCACACCAGTGCTGACGTTCAGGTACTGATACCCAGATGCCAGTGCCCAAAGGATGCCTGTGACTCCACTTGCAGAAGGGAAGGATGCTGTTCAATGGGAGGTACTGAAGTGGTTAGAATGTTTTGCCACCTGGACAATGAGTTCAATAAAAGAGTGTTCAAATGACAGTGTTTTAATTCTTTATATACATCATCTCTTGGTCCAATGTAGATACTTTTTGTTTATGGATAGGACTCCCAAATAAAGGAAAAAAATGTCTAGTGAAGTTATGTTCCCACATTTAGAACACTAGGCACATAAAAATCCAAATTTAGGAGACCGTCATATTTCAACACTGAAGAATTCTTTATTCTATAAGAGATTTACCACAGTGTTTCTTTAATCTAAATAGTAACCTCTTTTCGATATAACTAAATATGAGTCAATTCATATGTAAAATTTCAGCATGTATCTGTATATGAAGACAAACCAATGAGCACAAATGTCCAAATATTTAATATCACAAATTTTAGCTTGCTGTAGATGATGTATAAAAGTTCAAAGGTTGCACATAAACCCATCTCATTCCAAACATGTCATATTTACTTTATTTTAATGGTTCTCAGATGTTCTCTATATGTTTATTTATTCATGCCTACAATCAAAATGAAAAGGTCGTTAGCTCTTTAGAGGGTCTTTACAACTCAACATCCAAGGTCATAAATTCACTAATACCATAGCAAGGACTAGTGTATGGAAAATAATAACCATCATCTCTTAGATTAGTTGAATATTTTACAACAGAAAGCACTTTTCCATTTATTATATTACATGAGCCTTATAGCATTCCTTTGAAGCAGATATTATTATAGACTTTGTAAGGATGATAAAATTGAGGCTGGGACATTAAATAACTTGCCCAAGGTTATACTTGGGAATAGTACATGGGGGAGCCAAGCTCCATATCCTAGTCTTGTGAATATTTTGCTTCCCAGTACAATACAGCTGCTTAAGGGAAAACACCTTATCTGTCCTTGAATGAGCTGTCTGAGATATCTTATAAATGACGGTAACAAGTTCCTCTAAGGCAGTTTCCTGTTTTCTAAGCATGATACTGCATAATTGGCCCAGGATTGAACTTCTTGAAAATTGTTCAGAAATCAAAGCCCAAAATGCGTTTAGGCAGTTTCTCAATTACTTGGCACCAAACATTTTTTTGGATCTAAGCCTGCTGTCATACAACTAACATACATGCCACAATTCCCATCTGGTTAATTAACTACTGCTGTTTGTCTGTATTAAATAGATTTAAAAAAATGTGTTTATTCTGAAACCAGCTAAAGCATATACTAAAGTGGAGTAGAACTTTCAGTTGTTAATTTTGCATAAATAAGTCAGGGAAGAATTTTTAAAAATTGAAGCTATGTATTTAAAAACTTGGATATTTTATTGCTTTTTAAAAGAGCTTGTCATCATGAATACATAATTTTGTGAGTCTGAGAAATATATAGTCATTATTTTCATAGTGGTATGTTTGCTTTATTGAGCAAATCCCAGGCTAAAAGTCCATTAGAGACTAAGGATAATCACATAGTATAATGAGATTTTTCTTCCATTTATTTATGTATAGATTTTTGAAAGAACCAAATATATATAGCCTTGTCAGAAATAAAAGACTTTTTTCTAGATTAATCAAAACTATTATGGAAAGGTAGAATGTGCTTATAACATTGGGCAAAATAAAATGAGGAAGTAGAAAAATAATTGACTAGCTAGGTTGTTTAATAAATAATCCATTTAAAAAGGAATCTCTAATCAACCAGTTCCATCACATCACTCTTCTTGCCCAACTGGGAAGTTTTAATTATGTATGAAAACAGTTGTCATTATCCATCTTTAAAATTGATGATAACTCAATCATATTAATGTTGGTGACATCTAGAGAGTCCCTTAGTGGTATGTCCAAGCTTCAGCTAATTTGAATCCATGGAAAGATAAAGGTTTGCCTGAATAATCTTGTTACAGTAGCTGTTTCCATCTTAAAATCATTATCAGTTAAAGTATATATGCACAAGACATTTGATTCATTACTTCATTTTAAATGTATTCACAGGACTAATATTACAGAAAAAAATGTCATGTATTAAAAAGCCCTCTTGAAATGACTGCTTTTGCCTAATTTACAGTGTTGCAATATGCAGCCAGTTTTTCAAATAAATGCCATATTAGCAGGATAATTATTTACATCTTCATTTTATAGTAGGAATTCCTAAGCCTTTCAAGTATTGTGGCAGACACTATGTCACATAATTAGGTCAATAAAACATTATACCTGTGCATGCTGAAAGTATAGGTAGTTATAACAGTTTCTTCACAGACATTTGGCTCATCTTCATGGCCTTAGGGAGGGTGTCTCTGAAATGAAACCAACCAGCTTTGGCACTTGATCTGGACTTGGAATGAGATTTGTGTGGGTCGGTTCCAAATGTTATCAAAGTTGCCTAGCTACCGCATTTCAGTAGAGGAGAAACTGAGAATTCTGACAGCATTTGGCCACATAGCAAATTACCAGGCCCTCTCTTGACAGTGTAGGGGAAGGGAGTTTTCCGTTTTCAACTAACATATCTCTTTTAACTAAGACTGACTCTGGGACAAATGCTAAGGTAAATAGTTCTCCTCCATTACTCCCGATTCACATCCATATTTAGTAGCTTTCAGGCTAAAGTATGGACCAGGAATGAGTTAAAAAGTCAGTGAACATGGGTAGGTTAATTAAGGTCAGGAGTTTGAGACCAGCCTGACAAACATGGTGAAACCTTGTTTCTACTAAAAATACAAAATTAGCAGGGTGTGGTTGTACATGCTGTAATCCCAGCTGTTTGGGAGGCTGAGGCAGGAGAATCACTTGAACCCAGGAGGTGGAGGTTTCAGTGAGCCGAGATTGCGCCATTGCACTCCAGCCTGGGCAACAAGGGTGAAACTGTCTAAAAAAAAAAAAAAAAAAGCCAGTGTACAAATATTTTTGAGCCTTGATGTGCCAGGATAGCACAGAGGACTATGATACAAGGGTATGGAAAGCCTGACCTGAGGGAATGGTGATGGTGAGGAAAACTTCCTCAAGGAGGAGGTCATTAACCTGGGATACAAAGAGTGTGTTGGTACAGAAAAGAGAAAGAGCTTTGCAGGCAGGAGCAACTGCCTGTATGAAGATTCAAGAAAAGGAGTATACTATGCTCAGAGTCTCTAGAAAGCTTAACAGGGCTGAAAAGAAGATGTATTAGTTTGTTCTTACACTGCTAATAAAGACATACCGGAGACTGGATAATTTATAAAGGAAAGAGGTTTAATGGACTCACAGTTCCATGTGGCTGAGGAGGCCTCACAATCACGGTGGAAGGCAACGGAAAAGCAAACGTAAGCCTTACATGGTGGCAGACGAGAGTGTGTGCAGGGGAACTCCCATTTATTAAACAATCAGATCTCGTGAAACTCACTCACTACCACGAGAACAGTATGGTGGAAAAACACCCTCATTATTTAACGATCTCCACCTGTCCCTGCCCTTGACATGTGGGGATTATTACAATTCAAGGTGAGGTTTGGGTGGAGACACAGCCAAACCGTATCAGAAGACAATTGTGTAAGAGGAGCAAAAAGTAAATCTGGGTGAATTCAAGCAAAATCTTAAAAGAAATATTAGGAATTTTTGACTTTATCCTAAAGATAAGAGGAAGTTTTAAAGCAATTTAGTAGAGAGCCTTTATAATCACAATGGTGGTTATAGGACCTCTTTAAAGAATCAGTGGTGACCTGAAAGGCAACATTAGATGCAGGAGGCCAGGTCGAAGCATATTATATTTTCATTATATTGTGACAGAAGATGATGGAGACATGTATTTGGGTGTTTCCATTAGAGATGGAGAGAAGTAGATGGGTTTGAGAGAGATTTTAGAGGTAAAGTTGGCAGGACTGGGTGACTGTGTGAGATGATAAAAGGAAGGCAACATTATGAATGAATATACAGTCTCATGAATGTCCATGAGAAATGAATAAGGAGCAAGAATTCTTCCTTGGGAAAGCAAAATTTTAGATGCTTGTGAGAAATTCAAATGAAAAGGCAGTTGGATCTATAGGTCCAGGGACATAGGTTTGGACTGCAGACACATAGGTAATGAGAAGTGTGAGAATGTTAGTGATTACCTAGGAAGAGAGTGGACAGAGGATACTATAGTAAGCCCCAAGGAACTCCTACATCCAGTGATATTTGGATGAGTGTGACCCAGTAATAGAAACAAGTTTGATCAGAGAAAAAGAAGAAAAACATGAAAAAGCAGAGGCAGGCCAGGCATGGTGGCTCACTCCTGTAATCCTAGCACTTTGGGAGGCCGAGGTAGGCAGATCTTGAGGTCAGGAGATCAAGACAATCCTGGCTAACACGGTGAAACTCCATCTCTACTAAAATTACAAAAAAATTAGCTGGGCTTGGTGGCAGGCAACTGTAGTCCCAGCTACTTGGGAGACTGAGGCAGGAGAATCGCTTGAATCTGGGATGCGGAGGTTACAGTAAACCAAGATCGCACCATTGCACTCCAGCCTGGGTGACAGAGCGAGACTCTGTCTCAAACAAAAACAAAAACAAAAACAAAAACAAAAACAAAACAAAACAAACAAACAAAAAGCAGAGACATCAGGGAAGCCAGATGAAATGACTGGTTCAAGAAAAAGAAATCCTGTTGGATGAGATAAAATAAAACAAGAACTTAAAAGTATACTTTAGTAATGTTTACTTTTAAAATTATACTTTTTAGTAATGTTTACATTGTTAGTCACCTGGCAAGAACTATGTTAGTAAATGGTAGAAGTAGGTTAGGATAGGCAGGAGAGGTGAGGAATCACAGAGAGTGAAGATAGAAAACTCTGTGAAATTTTACTTTAGAAAGGGAAAGAGTTAGGGTGGTAACTGAAAGAAGAGTTAGGTTTGAAGGAAAATACATAAATATACATATATGCATATGTGTAAACAACAGATGCACATAACTGATGATGGGGAGGAGATATAATTATTAATAAACATGATAACTTCCTAAAAAGGTCATCAAAATGATGGGAAAAAAATTGGAGTTGATTTGAGGATTTTTGTACTTTTCAAGACTGAGACTTGAGGTTCTGTTCATTGAGGGTTTCTATGTTTCTCTGAATTTGGGGAATTTCTTCAGATCATCTGCTGAGAAGGAGGGAGGATAAAGAAAAATTAGAGGTTTGAAAATTGCAGAGGAAGAATTATTGTAAGAAGGATGTCTTAGTCCATTCGTACTACTATACCCAAGACTGGGTAATTTCTTTTTTTTTTTTTGAAACAAAGTCTCACTCTGTCTCCCAAGCTGGAGTGCAGTGGCATGATCTTGGCTCACTGCAACCTCTGCTTCCCGGGTTCAAGCGATTCTCCTGCTCCAGCCTCCCTAGCAGCTGGGATTACAGGCATGTGCCACCATACCCAGCTAATTTTTGCATTTTTAGCAGAGATGGGGTTTCACCATGTTGGTCAGGCTGGTCTTGAACTCCTGACCTCGTGATCCGCCTGCCTTGGCCTCCCAAAGTGCTGGGATTACAGGCATGAGCCACCACGCCTGACCTGAGACTGGATAATTTCTGAAGAACAGAGATTCATTTTCTTACAGTTCTGGAGGTTAAAAAGTCCAGTATAAGTTCATGGCATTTGGTGTCTGGTGAGAGCATTCTTGCTGTGTACTCATATGACAGAAGGGACAAACATTCTGTCCTTCCATGGTGGAACAGTGGGATGGCAAGAAAGGGCTAGGAAGCTCTATAAAGCCTCTTTTCTAAGGGCATTAATCCCATTCATGAGAGCTCTGCTCTCATGACCTAATTACCTCCTAAATGTTCTATCTTTTCATACTATCACTCTGATGATTAAGTTTCAACATATGATTTAGGGGACACATTCAAACCATAGCAAAGGGGCAGTGCACAATGACTAGCATTGTACTAGGGTAGCATTAACTTCAGATCTGTACTTAGGGCTCAGTTGAGAGTGTTGAACATAAATTCATAGTGGTATCAATTTTTCCATTAATAGGACTTTCCCCAGCAGTACTCAACAACCCGGTGCCATCACAGAGGAGATGCATAGCTCAATTCTTGACTATTGGTTGGCCATTTGCCAGGTAGGAACAACAAAAGGACAACAGAGCAAGGGAGTTTTGGATACTGACCAAAATTCTTGGTGGAACTACAGGGCTGGAACCTTAAGTGTAACAAAGCTTTATTGGGTTTTCTGTAGTCTTTAATGAGCTAAATCCACTCTGTGCTTCATGCTGAGAACACTTCTTCTCTAGAGAGATACCAAGTAGCACTTACTGCCTTGTTTCTAGTATCTTATCTGACTCCTCTTTCTTTTTGTGATGGCTTTCCTTGCTAAGGTGATAGCATAGGCTCCAGCAATGGACTTTGGAAAGAGAAGAGGGACCATACCTTTAAATCTTTTCCTGTTCTTTCTTCATTTAGCCTTGAGCTTCTTGTGTGGCTCAATATTAACTTGTTTCTTAAGGTAATTTGTTTCCTAGAAGGTTGTTCCATATACAGATGAATTCCTATACTGTAGACCTATGGATGCATTGGTCTTTATGATAAAAATTCTGTGAGGAAAATCTATGATTTCCTACATACAACTTCCTGTGTACCCACCAATCAGGAGAATCAGCACTTCCTTCATATGGCCAGCTTTTCCCAACCAAATCTAAATAGTCCCCCAGAAGCAGACACCAATCCCAAGCAAATGTGATGATGGAAACCATTATTATATACTTTTTCCTAAAAATTGAGCTTTTTTCTGTTATCACAACTTGTGTTCTTTATCTTGAGTGAGCTCTGGTTTGCACGGGCTCTCGCTGATTTATGGCTTGAGGCTGATTGACTCGTCCAGATCTGTGGTGGTGCTATACTTGTGTTTACAGCTGTTGCTCAGTTGATTTTACTGGTTCATTTACAGGTAAAATAATTGAATTTAGGTGAGAAAGAAACTGTTTCTCTTCTTTCTCCCTCTAAAATAATGACCTCAAGTCTCTCTTTTTAGATTATATATAAAGAGTATACAGAGAGGGGAAAGTTGCATGGGTAAATGAGTAAGTGAATCACTTTTTTTTTTTTTTTTTTTTTTTTTTTTGAGATGGAGTCTCTCTCTGTCGCCCAGGCTGGAGTGCAGTGGCCGGATCTCAGCTCACTGCAAGCTCCACCTCCCGGGTTTACGCCATTCTCCTGCCTCAGCCTCCCGAGTAGCTGGGACTACACGTGCCGCCACCACGCCTGGCTAGTTTTTTGTATTTTTTTTTTAGTAGAGAGTGAATCGCTTTTGATGTTTGAAGAAATTTTAGCTTATGGTGATTCTATCAGTAATTGCTAAGCTCCTGACTTAAACAAGAAAACCTTAAACCTATTACTCTCAAGACTTAAACAAGAAAATGCACGATATTTTAATGTAATATCTATGTAGGGAGGCTTACCTACTGTTCTAATAAGAATAACTTATTCTAATAGAAAATGCACAATTTCTCATTACTGATCCCATAAGAGGTAATAATTGCTCTAGATAAGAGGAAGAATCTTGACCAAGAATGGCAGGAAAAATAGCCAATATTTTTCCTCTCTCTCTCTCAGAATATTTTTTTGTTAAGTCTATTCAAAGTCTCTGAGTTTCATAATTCGTGTTATTTAGTAATTTCAATTACCCACATTATGAAGCATATGAAACATATGCAGCATAAGACTCATTTGCAATGGAAGAATTCCAGCTAAGAAATGTAGAAAGAGTGGTAAAATTAGAGAAATCAGAATTTTATAATTTATATTCAGGTAGAAGAGAGGCCTTTACGGCTCGTGTTTTATTTTTCCCAGCTCCCCTGAGCCTTTGGTTCTTGCAGAATCTTAGGACCAGTAAGAACCTGTACTCTGTAGCAGGTACTAATGTAACACTCATTTTGTTTCAGACATGGCTCTAGGTACTACAAACAGACATGTGTGCAGAGCACCCAGCCTCTGCTTCATGGACCTTATAATCTTAAGATGAAACATACCAAAAATAATACAGAGGCAAATAAGCAAATGATTATAAGTTGTAAACATGACAGAGTGATCAGGGTAGTGTGTCCCATTCTCAGTAGAGGGATCAGGAAAGGCATCTCTGAGAAGGTGACATTTAAACAACGTAATAGCGGGGAGAAAGTTTGGCGGGAGAGAGAGAAGGTATTTTCCATGGAGCTCTGGGAAGAGCCTTGTCTTGTTCACAGAATTCATGTGAATAAAGCCAGCAACATATCAACAGAGAGGCAGAAAATAAACCTGAAATAACAGGCAAAGAAAGGTCATGAAGGATATTATAGGCCCAGGTTGAAAATTTGAATTCTGTTCCAAGTGCAGTAGAAAATCATTGCCAGGCTTTGAGACAGGTAAGTGCCCCAATGTATATTTTAAGTATACAGACAGTCCTTAACTTATGATGGTTCAACTTACAATGGTTCAACTTAGGATTTTTAAGTTTACAATGGTGCAAAAGCAATAAACATCCTGGAGAAACCATACACTGAGTACAATCATTCTTTTTTAACTTTCAGTAGAGTATTCAATAAATAACATGAGGTATTTAACACTTTATTGTATAATGGGCTTTGTGTTGGATGATTTTGCCCAGCTGTTTGCTAAAGTAAGTGTTTGGAGCATGTTTAAGGTACACTAGACTAAACTATAATGTTTTGTGGGTTAGATGTGTTAAATTCACTTTTAACTTATATTTTCAACTTATGATGGGTTTATCAGAACATAACCCCATTGTCAGTTAACACTGTGTGGATTTAAAATGGGCAAGAGTGGAGGGTACATGGTTAGAAGGCCATTGATTCAGAAAAGGAACAATGATAGTTTGGTCTGAGGTGGTATGAGTGGCGGTGGAGAGGACATGGATTCCAGATTTATTCAAGGTAAGATAAAGAGGTCTTGATGGCAATTAGCACAAGGGAATGGAGAGAAGAAAGTGGGACTCATGACAGCATCCTGGGCTTTTGGCCTAGGCAGATGGGATGACCATGCCATTTACAGAGAAGAGGAGAGGACAAGAGGAGAAAGGAGGACTGGTTTGACAAAAAAGAAAATGAGCAGTTAGTTTTGGCCATGTTAAATTTGAGACATCTATGAGATAATCAAGTGTAGATACTCTATCCCAGAGAAAATTAATCAATGTTATTTATTATTTATAAGAATCTTAATAACATTAGTAAATAACATTATTTTGCTTGGAGTATTTCCTTAGCAATTCTTCATTGAAGACCTAAGATAATTATTAGCGACTATTTAAAGATTTCCTGCTTCTATTTTGGCTAAGTATTTTATCACAAATTCAATGTATTAAATAATATCAAAATCTATTAACTAGAAAAACCACAAAAATAGAAAAATATTAATATGAAGCTCTGAGTGGCTGAATTGAAATGAAGAGCTCACTTCCTTCAGTCAATAAAATAGTGCAAATTTGGTCTGAGCGCACTGGCTCACACCTGTAATCAAGGCGGGAGGATTACTGAGGTCAGGAGTTTTAGATGAGCCTGACCAACTTGGTGAAACCCCATCTCTAACAAAAATACAAAAATTAATGGGATGTGGTGGCTCGCTTCTGTAATTCCAGCTACTCAGGAGGCTGAGACATGAGAATCATTTGAGCCTGGGAGGTGGAGGTTGCAGTGAGCTGAGATCGTGCCACTGCACTCCAGCCTGGACAACAGAGTGTGACCTTGTCTCAAAAAAAGAAAGAAAACAGTGCAATTTCAAAAGCCAATGGTAAGCCAAAACTCACCAGTTTTTATCTTAGTTACATAAAAGGAAAATACAACATGCTTGGATTCAGTTAATGTGTTTGCTTTAGGTTCCAAATTAGTAGCAACATTTTTGAAGAACCAAATGATAGAATAATTTCCTTCATGTCCTGAAACATTTACTATAAATTAGTATGAAAACAGATATCAATTCACACTGTGGCTTAAAAATATAGACACAAAACCCCAAAGTGAACTAATTCAAAGTTATTATTTCCTCAGTAATTATAAATTGCTTGTGTTCAACTGACATTTCTAGCATGACTAGGCTAGAATGTGGTACTACAAGACTGAAATGACTACTGTAGGGACTGCCCCTGAGAAATGGATGATTTGAAGGTTTGCATTTTTTTTATTGTTTGAGGAGTATAAGGCACTGAAATTTCTTGTTGCTTTTTCAAATAAAGAGATAAATAAAACTAAAACATAGTACTGACTATATGTGTTACCTTGTAAGATCAAGTTTTAGTTTGAGATATGGGTTAGTTCACATACGATTCCCTGCTATTCCTAGCAGAGTGCTAAGCACATATGAGAAACTCCCTATGTATTTTTTAAATGGAACTTTCCTGGATCTGGTCATGTGCAAGTAGGGTGACCACCTATTCCAACTTGTGCAGGACTGAGGGAGTTTTCAGGATATAAGACCTCATCTTTATAACTGGTACATTCTTGGGCAAACCTGAATGAGCTGTTCATCCTATAAGTAAGTTCAGTTTAATTATGGTCCTTAAGTAGGGGAGTGTTGCCTTGACATAAGTGTATTATTTAAATTTTTAAGTTTCACTGAACACCATATAATAACTGAATCTGTTGATTTTCAGATAAAAATAAATATTTAAAAATATCGAATAGATTTTTTTTTCCTTTTTAAAGTATGTTCAAGCTGGACTGTGTCTTATCCTTTTTATATGCTTGGTATCTCAGAATAATGTGCATATTAAATAGAAAAACCACACACATAGCAGGTACTTTACACATATTAACAGGATGGTGATTTGTCAAGAAAATACAGAAGAAGAGCAATACTCACAATATAAGGGCTTCCTTTCCTTCTTTTTGGGCCTTTAATTCTTAAATTTACATGAAAATAAAAATTCCTATAATGTATGCTTTATAAAAGTATTTTGGTGAGAAAAATACATGAGAAATATCTAGTCCCAAGACTAACTGACGCAGAAAGTCACATAAGCCAAATGCAATAGCTTAGTAATAAAAATATTTTCTTAAATCGGAGTAGAGTGTGTATTGATATAACACAGGCTTATTTTAAGCTATTGTTTTCCTTTTTTATCTTTAACGAAATAGCTGTTAATTAATGTATTTTTCAGTGTTCAACAGATGTTAACATTTACACATGTAGGTTTTTGTGAAACTAAAATTAAACATTTGCTATCTGTTCCTTTTCACTAATTTTTTTAAAACGAAATAAAACTAATCAAGCCAGTTAGTCTACATTCTTGGTAAAGCATTACTTGTTTCTTGACACAAGGAAGTAAAAATACATAATGTATATATAAAGAGTGTTGGATCAAAGCCATGTACTTTACTGTTTACATTGCCATTTGAGACCAAAGATTAGAAAACTCCCTCTCTCATCCTGCAAATTCTTTTTCAGCCGTGCAATTGATTCAGTGAAGCAGATGCTGGTAACATCTATGAACACAGGTATTTAGTGTACATTGGAAAGAGAAGCAATGCAGAAATGTCAGTGGGTCAACCTTTACTTTATTTAAGAGTTAGAATAGATTAAAGTAGATGTAAAAAAGAATTAAATGAATTAGATGAATTAAATGCAGAAAACTGAGGGAAGAGGCATATGGTGTTATGTGCGGGTAGAAAGGAAAGCTTTTGGTGCTGCTTAGACTTGTCTAACAGTGGTTGGACGAACAAGGCAACTTTCTCACCATATCAATTACATCCTAAGTTTTAAAAAATTGAACAAGTTTAATATTAGCTTATATCCTCAGATTATTGGAAATATTTGTACCAATTATAGGTGCTCATTTTAAAACAAATGTATACTTGCTAGTAATTGTTCATGCCTACCTCCTGACATACATGCAAGTATACATCCTTTTTACTCCCTGTTTTTAAAATGCATTTTATTATTATTTTTAACTTTTATTAGAGGTTCAGGGGTAGATGTGCAGCTTTGTTAAATAGGTAAACTGCATGTTGCAGGTGTTTGGTGGACAGGTTATTTTGTCAGCTAGGTAATCAGCATAGTACTGGATAGGTAATTTTTCAATCCTCACCCTCTTTCCACCCTCCACTCTCAAGTAGGCCCTGGTATCAATTGTCCCTTTCTTTATGTTCATGTGTACTTGATGTTTAGCTCTCACTTATAAGTGAGAACATGCAGTATTTGGTTTTGTGTTCCTGTGTTAGTTCATGTAGGACAATGGTCTCCAGCTCTATCCATATTGCTGCAAAAAACATGATCTCATTCTTTTTATGGCTGCATAGTATTCCATGGTGTATATGTATCCCATTTTCTTTATCCAGGCTACCATTAATGGAATTTCATGTCTTTGATACTGTGAATAGTGCTACAATGAACATACACGTGCATGTGTCCTTATGGTAGAATATTTTGTATTTCTTTGGATATATACCCAAAGATGGGATTGCTAGGTGGAATGGAAATTCTATTTTAAGTTATTTCAGAAATAGTCAAACTGCTTTCCACAGTTGCTCAACTAATTTATGTTCCCGCTTGCAGTGTATAAGCATTCTGTTTTCTCCACAACCCCACCAGCATCTGTTTTTTTGTTTGTTTGTTTGTTTTGTTCTTTCAGTAACAGCCATACTGACTGGTTTGAGATTGTATTTCATTATGGTTTTTATTTGCATTTCTCTAATGATTAGTGATGTTGAACATTTTCTCATATTCTTGTTGGCTGCTTATATGTCTTCTTTTGGAAAGTGTCTGTTCATGTCCTTTGCCCAATTTTTAATAAGATTGTTCTTTGCTTCTGAATTTAAGTTCCTTATAGATTCTGGATATTAGGCCTTTGTTAGATATATAGTTTGCAAATATTTTCTCCCATTCTGTAGGCTGTCTGTTTACTGTGTGGATAGTTTCTTTTGCTGCCAGAAGCTCTTTAGTTTAATTAGGTCCCGTTTGTCAATTTTTCTTTCTGTTGCAATTGTTTTTGGTACCTTTGTCAAGAAACATTTCCCTGTTCCTAAGTCCAGAATGGTATTCCCTAGGCTATTTTCAGAGTTCTTACGGTTTTAGGTTTTGAATTTAAATCTTTAATCCATCTTGAGTTGATTTTTTATATGTGGTGTAAAGAAGGGGTCCAGTTTCAACCTTTTGCATATGGCTAGCCAGTTATTCCAGCACCATTTATTGGCTAGGGAATTCTTTCCCCATTGCTTTTTTTTTGTCAACTTTGTTGAAGATAAGATGATTGTAGGTGTATAGCATCATATCTGGGCTCTCTATTCTGTTCCAGTAGTCTATGTTTCTGTTTTTGTACAAGTATCATGCTGTTTTGTTTACTATAGCCTTGTAGTATAGTTTGAAGTCAGGTAGCGTGATGCCTCCAGCTCTGTTCTTTTTGCTTAGCATTGCTTTGGCTATTCAGGCTTTTGTTGTTGTTGTTCCATATTAATTTTAAATTAGATTTTCTAATTCTGTGAAGAATGTCATTGGTAGTTTGATAAGAATAGCATTGAAACTATAAATTGCTTTGGGAAATGTGTCCATTTTAACAATATTGATACTTCCTATCCATAAGCATGGAATGTTTTTCCACTTGCTTGTGTAATCTCTGACTTCTTTGAGCAGTGTTTTGTAATTCTTGTTGTAGTTATCTTTCACTGCCCTGTTTAGCTATATTCCTAGGTATTTTATTATTTCTGTGGCTGTTGTGAATAGGATTACATTCTTGATTTGGCTCTCAGCTTGGATGTTGTTGGTGTATAGGAATGCTCCTGATTTTTGTACATTGATTTTGTAATGCTGAAACTGTGCTGAAGTTGTTTATCAGATCATGAAGATTTTGGGCAGAGACTATGGGGCCTTCTAGATATAGAAACATATCTGCAAACAAGGTAGTTTGACTTCCTATCTTCCTATTTGAATGCCTTTAATTTCTTTCTCTTGCCTGATTGCCCTGTCCAGGACTTCCAGTAGTATATTGAAAAGGTGTGGTGAACTCCTATTTAACATAGTATTGGAAGTTCTGACCAGTGCAATTAGGCAAGAAAAGAAATAAAGAGTATTCAAATAAGAAGAGGGGAAGTAAAATTATCTTAATTTGCAGATGACATAATCCTATAGCTAGAAAACCCTATCATCTCGGCCCAAAAGTTTCTTAAACTGATAAGCAACTTCAGCAAAATCCCAAGATACGAAATAAATACAAAATACATGTGCAGAAATCACTAGCATCTTTATACACCAACAACAGGCAAGCAGAGAACCAAATCATGAATGAACTCCCATTCACAATTGCTACAAAGAAAATAAAACACCTAGGGACACAGTTAACAAGGGAAGTGAAGGACCTCTTTAAGGACAGCTACAAACATCTGTTCAGGGAAATCAGAGAGGACACAAACGAATGGAAAATCATTTCATATTCATGGACAGGAAGAATCAATATCGTGCAAATGGTCATACTGCCCAAAGCAATTTATAGATTCAATGCTATTCCCATTAAACTACCATTAACGTTCTTCACAGAATTTTTTCTTTTAAAAACTATTTTACAGTTCACATGGAACAGCCAAGACAATCCTAAGTAAAAAGAGCAAAGCTGGAGGTGGAGGCATCATACAACCTGACTTCAAATATACACCAAGTCTATGGTAACCAAAACTGGTATGAAAACAGGCACATAGACCAATGGAATAGACAGAGAATTCAGAAATAAGACTGCACACCTACAACCATCTGATCTTCGACAAACCTGACAAAAAGAAGCGATGGGGGAAATGACTCCTTATTTAATAAATGGTGCTGGGAGAACTGGCTAGCCATAAGCAGAAAATTGAAACTGGACTCTTTCCTAACAGCGTATACAAAAATTAACTCAAGATGGGTTACAGACTTAAATATAAAACCCAAACTATAAAAACCCTAGAAGAAAATCTAGGCAACACCATTCAGAACACAGGCACAGGCAATGATTTAATGATGAAAATGCCAAAAGCAATTGCAACAAAAGCAAAAATTGACAAATGGGACCTAATTCAACTAAAGAGTTTCTGCACAGAAAAAAAAAAAAAAAAAAAAAAAAACCAAAAAACTATCAGTAATCAAAAATGAACAACCTACAGAATGAGAGAAAATTTTTGCAATGTATCCATCTAACAAAGGTCTAATATCCAGAGTCCACAAGGAAGTTAAGCAGATTTACAAGAAAAAAAGATCAAACAACCCCATTAAAAATACTGCAAAGGATGTAAACAGACACTTCTCAAAAGAAGACATTCGTGTGGCCAACAAACATGAAAAAAAGCTCAACATCACTAATCATTAGAGAAATGCAAATCAAAATCACAGTGAGATACCATCTTACACCAGTCAAAATGGCTATTAAAAAGTAAAAAATATGCTGGTGAGGTTGTGCAGAAAAGGCAACACTTATGCATTGCTGCTGAGAATGTAAATTAGTTCAACCATTGCAGAAAGCAATTTGAAAATTTCTAAAAGAACTCAAAACAGAATTATCATTTATCCTGCAATTCCATTATTGGGTATATACCCAATGGAATATTAATCATTCTATTACAAAGACACATGCACACATATGCTCATCACAGCACAATTCACAATAGCAAAGACATGGAATCAACCTAAATGCCCTTCAGTGGTAGACTGGATAAAGAAAATGTGCTACAGATACATCATGGAATACTATGCAGCCATAAAAAGGAACAAGATCATATCCTTTGCAGGGACATGGATGGAGCTTGAAGCCGTTATCCTCAGCAAACTAATGTAGGAACAGAAAACCAAACACCACATATTGTCACTTATAAGTGTGAGCTGAATGATGAGAACACACAAACACATGGTGGACAACAACACACACTGGGGCCTGTGGTGGGGTGGTAGGGAGAGGGAGAGCATCAAGAAGAATAGCTTATGGATGTTGGGCTTAATACCTAGGCGATGCATTGATCTGTGCAGCAAACCACCATGGCATACTTTTACCTATGTAACAAGCCTGCACATCCTGCACATGTACCCCGGAACTTAAAATAAAAGTTGAAGGGGACAAAAAAAAAAAAGAAAAAAAAAGAAAAAGAAAAGGAGTGATGAGAAGGTGTGTCATTGTCTTGTTCCAGTATTCAGTGGAAATACTTCCAGCTTTTGCCGTTCAGGATGACGTTGGCTGTGGGTTTGTCACAGATGGCTCTTATTATTTTGAAGTTTGTTCCTTTAATGATTAGTTTGTTGAGGGTTTTTATTATGAAGGATGTTAACTTTTACTGAAAGCCTTTTCTATGTCTTTTACTGAAAGCCTTTTCTGTGTCTGTTGAGATAATTGTGTAATTTTTGTTTTTATTTCTGTTCATGTGATGAATCACACTTACTGATTTGCATATGCTGAACCAAACTTGCATCCCAGAGATGAAGCCAACTTGATTGTGGTAGATTAGTTTTTTTGATGTGCTGCTGGATTCAGTTTGCTAGTATTTTATTGGGGATTTTTGCATCTATGTTCATCAAGGATTTTGGCCTTAAGTTTTCGTTTTTTGTTGTGTCTCTGCCTGGTTTTCATATCAGGATGATTATGGCGTGATAGAATGAGTTAGGGAAGAATCATTCCTCCTCAGTTTTTTGGAATATCTTCAGTAGGAATGGTACCAGCTCTTCTTTGTGCATCTGGGAGAATTCACCTGTGAATCCCGGACGTTTTATTGTAGACAGGCTTTGTATTACTGATTCAATTTCAGAACTCATCACTGGTCTGCCCAGGAATTTAATTCTTTTTTCAGTCTTGGAAGGTTATATGTGTCCAGGAATTTATACATTTTTTCTAGATTTTTCTAGCTTGTGGCCATAGAAGCATTTATAGTTAGTCTCTAAGGGATTTTTGTATTTCTGTGGGGTCAGTGATAGCATCTCATTTGTCATTTCAGATTTTGTTTATTTGGATCTTCTCTCTTTTTTTCCTTATTAGTCTAGCTAGCAGTCTATTTTATTAATTTTTTTCAAAAAACCAATTCCTGGATTCATTGATTTTTATTTTTTATTTTTATTTTACCTTAAGTTCCAGGATACATGTGCAGAACGTGCAGGTTTGTTACCTAGGTATACATGTGCCATGATAGTTTGCTGCACTTATCAACCCATCATCTAGGTTTTAAGCCCTGTATGCAACCATTGTGGAAGACAGTGTGGTAACTCCTCAAGGATCTAGAACCAGAAATACCATTTGACCCAGCAATCCTATTATTGGGTATCTACCCAAAGGATTATAAATCATTCTATTATAAAGACACATGCACACGTAAGTTTATTGCAGCCCTATTTATAATAGTAAAGACTTGGAACCAACCCAAATGTCCATAAATGATAGACTGGATAAAGAAAATGTGGCACATATACACCATGGAATACTATGCAGCCATAAAAAATGATGAGTTCATGTCCTTTGCAGGGACAAGGATGAAGCTGGAAGCCATCATTCTTATTGATGTTTTGTATGGTTTTTTGCATCTCAATTTCCTTCATTTCAGCTTTGATTTTATTTCTTGTCTTTTGCTAGCTTTGGTTGCTCCGCTTTTTAAAGAACTCTGCATTTGGAAGACATTTCTGCCTTAAAGGTTCTTGTAAATGGGAATTATAATTAAATCAATAGAAATTTCTGTGGCAATCTGGACTGAGTTTAGAGAAGTTTCAAAATGTTGCGTCTGCTAAGGTAGTATTAGAAGAAGTGAATTCTGATAATGATAAAAGAAAATGTACTAGTTTCTTACTGCTGCTATAACACATTACAACAAATTCAGTGACATAAAACAACACAAGTTTATTGTCCTCCAGTTTAAAGGTTATAAGTGGGGTTCTCTGGGCTAAAGCCAAGGTTTTGGCTGGACAACACTTTTTCTGGAGGCTCTATGTAGGTGAAACTCCACAGCCTTGTCTCTTCCAGTCTCTAGAGCTCAGGCATTCCCTGACTCATGGCTCATTTCTCTATTTTAAAGCTAGCAGCATAGTATCTCCTTCTAAATTCTGACCCTCTTATCTCTCTTTTATAAGGACCCTTGTGATTACACTGTGCCAATTAGGATAATCCTGGATAATCTCCTCATCTCAAGATTCTAAACTTAATGACATCTGCAGAGTCCTTTTTGCCATGTAAACTAATATATTTCTATTCAAGGTTCTGTGGGTTAGCACATGGATATCTTTGGGGACTATTACTTTGCCTACCAAAGAAAATATTCCTATCATTAAACAAAGGTAATATACAAACACTGGAGCTGACAAATACAGGAAAAAGAAAGCAATTAAAATATAATTATTGATAAGTCAGAAATTGTCAGACTAGATGAAAAGAAAAGACCAATTTAATTATAACATCAGACAGGCTGAAATAAAATGATGGATAAAGTATATTATGTAAATGTTAAGCTTAAAAAGCTGATGTGTATATAATAATACAAGACAAACTAGACTTTAAGACAAGAGGTTACCAGTTCATTGTAAAGCTGAGAGGGTTAATTCATGAAGAAGATAAAATAATTTTTATGTGTACGTACCTAGTAATAGAGTTCCAAAATTCATAAAGCATAAATTGACAAAAATGAAGGGAGAAATAGGTAAATTCACAGCCATTGAGATTTTCAAAACTATTTTCCCATAAATTATATAACAAGTAGGCAAAAGTCAATAAAGATATGGAAGATATGAAAAAGCTCTAGCAACCTGACCTAACTGACATTTATGGGACACCATACCCAGCAATGCACGTGGGAAATTTACCATGATAGATCTTCTTTTGGGCCACGCAACAAGTATCATTAGATTTCAAATAATTGAAACATTACAGAATGTATTCTAGGCACACAACAGAATGTGCTTTATAAATTCAACATAATTAAATTAGAAGTCAGTAAAAACAAGATATTTAGAAAATTCTCAGGTTTTTGGATAAACTTTCAAGTAACACATGGATCAAGGAAGAAAACAAAGGGGAAAATAGAAAGTATTTTGATTCATGACATAAAATTTGTGGACTTTCACTAAATTAGGAGTTATCATAAATTTTTTCACTTTACATGCTTAATACTAGAAATGAAGAAAGGACTAAATGATTTAAGCTTCAACCCCCAAGAACTAAAAAAGAGACAAGTTCAGATTAAATCAAAGAAGAAAGGAAATAACAAATACAAAAGCAGAAAGCAGTGAATGAAAAACAGATGAGCAATAGAAAGAATCATAAAGTAGAAATTTGGTTTTTCAGAAAGCACTGATAAACCGCTAGCAAGAATAATCAAGAAAAACAAGAGAGATGAAACATAAATGCTAATATTGGGAAAGGCAGACAATGACTGCATCTCTTCCAGGTTAAAAAATGATAAAAAATGGAATACACTGAAAAAAATTTTTGCAATACATTTGAAAAGTTAGATAAAATTGACAATTTTTTTTGAAAAATATAACATCAAAATTAATGCAAAAATAAACAGATAACTTGAAGAACTCATCTATAATAAAGATATTTAATAATATATTTGTAAGTAAAAACTTTCCTACAGGGAATGTTCTGGCCCATTTGGTGGGAGAATTTGGTAAACTTAATGAAATATCTATGGAAGAAACAGAATTAATATTTCAAAATTCTTCCAGATAATAGAGGAGGAAGGGACACTTCCTAACTTGTTTTCTGAGGCCAGCAAAACCTTGAAATGTAAACTTGACATGCAACATTGAAAGAAAGGAATTTCCTCATTCTGATGACAGTTAATATTATACTTAATCATGAAATACTGAGCGCTTTCTCCTTAAAAAGAGGATCAAAGAAAGGATGTCTGCTCTTGCCGCTACCATTCAACATTACTTTGGAAGCACTAGCAAGAGCACTAAGGGAAGAAATAGAAATTAAAGGCATACAGATTAGAAAAGAAGGAATAAAACTTTTTATTCACAGATGATGCTTTGAACATAGAAAATCCTAAGGGATATTTAGAATATAGAAGGGACATATACATCTACTAGCACTAACTAAATTTAGCAAGGATACAGGATACAAAATCAAGATAAAAATCATTTTATATTTTTATATATTAGTATTGAACAATTGTAAAATGTAATTTGTAAAATATATGTTTTACTATAGAATTAAGAAATGCAAAATATTTGCAGATAAATGTAAGAACTATGCCCAAGACTGCTATAATGTAAACTATGAAACATTGCCAAAAAGTAAGTCTAAAGAAATATATTAAGATGTCAATTCTTCTCAAATTGACTAATAAATGGATTCAATATAATCCCAGTCAAAATTCCAACAAGGTTTCTTTCTTTATGTTGTTGTTGTTAAAAATGACAATCTAAGTTTAAATACATATGGAAATTAAAAGGACTTAAAATTGTTAAACTTTAAAAGAAAAATAAAGTGGGAAGACATACACGAGCTGATTTTAAGACTTACTATGAAGCTACAGTAATTAAGACAGTGTGATACTGCTTTAAGCATGGACAAAAGGATAATGGAACAAAATAGAAAATCCAGAAATAGATCCACATATATATTTGATTTTCAACAAAAGTGCTAATGCAAATAATAAGGAAAGGCTTTTATGAAAATAAGTGACGTTGGGAAAATGAGATACTCCTATTAGGTAAAATGACTCTTAAATTCTACGTAACATCATTTTGAGATTGATCATGGTTTTAGGTGTAAAAGCTAAAACTATAAAGCTTTTAGAAGAAGACATAAGAACCTATTATTACTACCTTGTGATAGGCAAAGATTCCGTAGAGAGGACATCTAAAGCACTAATAATTCAAAAAATGATAAATCACATTTCATCGAAATTTTAAATTTTGGCTTTTCAAAGGCACTACTAAGAAAGTTTAAGAAAAGTGAGGTATTGGGAGAAAATATCTGTATAACATATATCTGACAAATAAGTTGTATTCGGAATATGTAAAGAATTCCTAAAATTTAGTAATTTAAAAAATCTAATTTCAAAACGTGGGCAAAAATTTTAAACACAAATTTCACAAAAGGCACAAAAATGGCCAAAAAGCACATGAAAAGATGTTTACCATTATTAGCCATCGAGGAAATACAAATGAAAACAAAAAAAGATAAATAACTCACCTGTGTTAGAATGACTAAATTAAAATGATTGACAAGCCCGAATATTTGCAAGGATAAACAGCAAGTTGGAACTCACATACATTGCTAGTGGAAGTCTAAAATGGAACAAACCACTTTAGATGGTGTTTAGGATATTTCTTATAAAGTAAAATACACTTTACAGATGTACTGCTCATGGGTTACCAGTCATGTGCTTAGGTGATTACCCAAGAGAAATGAAAACATATGAAGCTTGTAAAAATGATCAGAGAAGATTTTCTCACAATAGCCCCCAATCGAAACAACCCAGATATCTATCAGAGGGTGAACAGATAAACAAACGGTGATACTACTTAGCAATGTAAACTACTGATACACATAACTACATGGATGACTCTCCAAAAAATAATGCTGATCAAAACAAGCAGGACAGAAGAGTACATTCTGTGTAGTTTCATTTATATAAAGTACTAGAGCAGGCAAAACGAATCCACGGTGCTAGAAATCAAAACAGGGTTTTCCGTGGTTTGGAGATACTGATTGGAAAGGGGCATGAGGAAAGTTGCTGGGTAAATAAAACTGTATCTTGACAAGCATGGTAGATACACAGATTGCAGACTGGCCAAAGATCATTGAACTGCGTTCCTAAAATAGGTATATTTTAATATATATAATATATATTAATCTAACCTCAATAACCTCAATAAGCAAATAAAAATTTTAACACAAACTAAGTACACAGCATTATTCTAGTTTTATTTTAACAAAGTCACTTAATAAGTAGGGTGATCACATAAATGTCAAGTCTATAAGAGTGTCTGTAATTTTTGATAACCTATTTTCTCATTTTATATTTATTATATATATACACATTATTTATCACATTAAATTATATTAAATTTACTTATTTATACCATGTGGTTTATATTTATATATTTTATTATATATAATTTCTATATGATATATATTTATTGTATTAATAGATTACTTATATATTTGTTTTATTATATTTATATATTATATTTATCCAAATAATGTTTTATTGGAATTCAAACATAATTTATCATTATAAAAGCTGTTCAATAATTAAGATCATAGAGATATGAATGTCTTGAAGAAATCAAGCCTTGACCTCAGGAAGCATGGCAGAGCTCCTTAGATGCTGGTGATTTCTAGGGTTCCTCCCCTTAGTTTTCTATTTTTTCCACTCCATACATACTTAGCCACATTTAATAATCCTTGTCCTCCCACCACCACTACCTGGAGCTACAACTCTCACTATCCTTTTCCATGGAATTAATCCCTCTTTCATATCTATCTGCCTCCTGGGCATCTCCAACTGAATGGGTATCTCAAACTCAACAGTTTCTTACTAGAAATATTAATGATCCACTTCCCAAAATCTTTGTGCATTTTTTAGGACGCACAGTTGCTCACTGCTTACACCAACGAGGTAAGGGTTAGCCTTGTTACCCCCCTTTACCATCACTATACATCTAAAGGGTGTGAAGTTCTGGCAGTTCAGTCTCCCAAATAGCTGTCACATGTGGCGCCATCGTCACACACAGCCCCAGGTGGGCCTCTTATTAGCTCAAGCCCCACCAATGTCAGTCATCTGTTGCCTTATTTCCACGCTTCCTCCTCACCCTCTACAATATTTGATTTTGGGCCAGCTACTGATGTGTCCTTATCAAATGCAACTTAGCTTCCAAAAAAAGGGTAAGGAGCAGTGAAATAGTGTAGATACCAGAATCAGATGGGTTCTGTCTATGTTGAGATGACACTCTCTGCTTTGATGTGTAAGCTTGGATAGCTTATTAACTTCCACTTCCTCACCTATACAAGGAGGAATTGATAACACATTATTAAAGTGTGTTAGGAGTCTTAAATTAGGTGGTCAATGAAAAGTGCTCCACCTGGTACCTGGTTTATTTGAAGAGACCAAGAAATTATATCGATTCATTTTATATAAAAATAAACTTATTATAGATTATACCAATATATATATGTATATATAAATTATATCTAATACTTCTATGTTATTTTCTCCTCAGGATGGCATGTGAAGCTGGTCACTGCCAGCTATTGCCATTATTTGGCTTGTTAGTCACCTTCAGAACTTGATTTCCATTTTGTATCAGGAGACACTGAATTTTCATTTCATAAACGGCAATGGATATATCCACCTTGCTTTACCTTTTCCTGACAGAATCTTCTATTTTCCATCTGCTATTCCTAATTATAGCTTGATTCTGTGAAATTCTTTAGCCTATCTGGAATCTTGGAATAACAGCAACTTGCCATTTTCTGCTTACTAAGTCATTTCTGTCCATTCTCTACAATACAAAAAGCATATCTGAAGTTAAAAAGAATTACTCATCAGTGGCATATGCTGAAGCGTATATACTACAGAGCCACACCCAATTATACTTCCTTGTCTTCCTGTAACAGGTGGTACAACTAAATTTCTAACTGACTGATCTGTACTGATGTGTATTTAACAATTTCTGGCCAGGAATTTCTCTTCCTCCTTCCTTTTCTTCCTTTCTTCCTTCCTTTTCTGTAGATATATGAGGAGCTGTTTAAACTATAAAGGTGACATTGCTTTCCATTTATGTTATGGTACCTGTAGAATTAGGCTGTTTCCAACCGAGCATGGTGGCTCACGTCTGTAATCCCAGCACTTTGGGAGGTCAAGGCGGGAGGATCACTTGAGGTCAGGAGTTCAAGACCAGCCAGGCCAACATGGTGAAACTCTGTCTCCATTAATAATACAAAAATTAGCTGGGCATGGTGGTGCGTGCCTGTAATCCCAGCTACTCAGGAGGCTGAGGCAGGAGAATCACTTGAACCCGGGAGGCAGAGGTTGCAATGAGTGAGATTGCCCCACTGCTCTCCAGCCTGGGTGACAGAGTGAAACTGTGTCTAAAAAAAAAAAAGAAGAATTAGGCTGTTTTCTTTTCTGCAAAATGTGGATAAAATTGTATTTACCTACTAGGGCAACTGTGAAAATTAAATAAATTAATACATGTAAAGCACATAGTTCCTGACACATATTTAGGACTCAATACATTTTTATCTATATTATTTTATTATTGCCATTATTACTATTGCATTCTCAGCATTCAAACTCTATGACATTGTCAATATGGCATCAAAATGAGCATGTGCACACATATATTTATATCCATATTTATACATACATAATACATATATAAAATATACAGAGATTTTAGTTAATATCTTTTGATACAGTTGTAATTTTCCATGCACGTAGCAGTTTCTTATTATATTTTTAACAAATGAAGGGACTTCTACACTGCTTCACCTATTCAGTTTTATTCCATTCAACTAATATTTGTTGGGTTGACTATTATGTGTTAGACACTTTTGTATTGTGTTGAGCATAAAGTGTCAAACTGTATTAATACTACCTGCTCTTGTGGGGCTTAGAGTCTCGTAGAGAACACAGATATTAAACTAGAGATAACAAGTTAGATTAATGTTATGCTTGGGAAAATATTTGTTACTACAGGAAAGTACAAGTGTCATCTCTTGACTTATTAGTTTCTAGGGAATAATAAATTTAATTATTTATTAATTCATTTTGATAACAGTTTCTTAAGACTATATAGCCTAACCACGTAAACCTTTGCACGTCTTGCCTTAGTTGTTTTAAAAATAGAACCATTTGATCATTGGAATTTTTGTGGTAATCAGATATCTAATAGCTTGGAATAAAAGAATGAAGATTTTGAATCCAATTATTCACAAAATCAGAATGTACAGAGTTAATGAAGAAAACATAGGCACAAATTTGTCATCATTTAAAAATGCACTGGAGTTTTCAGTGCACTTAGTGAACGAATACATGAATGAATGAACAGAATAGAAGTTTAATTCTGAAGGTAAAACACTGAAATATATTTAAGTTTAGATTTATCAAAGATTGACCTTATAACCTTTGCCAAGTCATATTTTATCTCTTTTATAAGGCTTTTGGTCTTTTAAAGCAGAACATAATTAGGAGAAGTGAGACTGTACTTTAGAGTTTACAAACTACATCAACTATTCTGAATGAAAGGAAGTAATAAATAAAAAAAAAATTATAAAATTTTATACACTTCAGTTTTATTTGACATTTTAAGTAGCTGTAATGCCGAATATTACAGAAATAAGCAAGCTTTAGATATCATAATGTATATTGCATTCTTCAAAGGAACTGTAATCCTCTTCAGGGCATAGACTTTCTTATTGATCTATGTATTTTAATGACTCTATAAATACATTTGGAAGGAAGGAAGTGTTTTTGTTTATAATTGATTGAATAGCTAATGAAGAATTTTTTCCTAATATATTTGTTTATCTATCCATGCATATATTCATCTATTTAGTCAGGCAGCCAGCTATAGGTTTGGAGTTTGTCCAAGGCTGACAGTCATTCTTTCAAATAGCCTTTTTTGAGTATCTTCTTTCTGTGTGCAATGCTAGGCTAGATGTGGCAAAAGAGACGAAGATAAACAACGCTGGTTTCTGGCTTCAAGTGAGTCATGATTATTATCTAAAGGAAATTCTCTAAATATCATCAATTGTGTTAGTCATTTGTTTGCTCCAAGGCGCTAAATTTTTATGGCTGAAACATCTTAGTCCATGTGATTTGGAAGTACTATAGAACATAAAATAGGCCAACATTTTTCAAAATAATTTTAAATCCTTACATTGAAATTCTTTTATAGTTGAAATTTCAGAATTTAAATATTAGTACTGCATTCATCTAAAATTTCTATATTGAAGTCTTTTTCTTTATTTTTCTCATTCTCAGTCTCCTTGCTACATCATCAAGTATATAAATGTAGGTATAACTTTCTATTATTAAATCAGAAACCAACAACTCTTTTTCTTCTTCATACTATATACATTATACCTTACACTGTATATGTGTATGTGTATAACATGTATGCATATGTACTATATATACGCACGCATGCAATAGTATACACGTTAGCATCAAACATGAGGCCTTGCCTCTGTATACAGGGCAAAGTGTGATACACAAAAATGAGTTAGAGCTAATGAGAGAGAGAGAGAAAATTAGATTTTCTGAGGATCTAAAATAGCTGGCAAATAGCACTGCTTAGAAAGCCGACAAACTTTACCACAGGTGGCTTTAACTTTCGCTCATTGACTCCAGCTTATACACAATGCCTCTTAGCAAATAAGGGCACCAAAATGTTGTAACCAGCTATTGAGGCATTCAAGCAATAACACGAAGAGATAAATGGCAACTCAACAGGAAGAAAGTAAAAGAAAAAAAGAAAATTAAAATTCAGACACAAAATTCTGAAAGCGTAGCTACCTGGGATCAGTGAAAAACTCCAAACACTTTATAAGTCCTCAGGGCCGCCTTATTTCATAATATGATACAATAATTCATATTCATAATAATCATGTCAAGAAACAAAAATGTTTTTCTATTTGATACAGTATTTTGAAGAAGTGAGTGCAATGTAATTCAGTTTATTAAATTTTCCTCCAAAATCATTTAAGAATTTGGTCACTGAATAGGGAATTTCCATCAATCCAGACACTTTTCTGTGAAATGCTTTATTTTCTAATAACTTTGGGTGTGTAAGGCAGTCACTCACTTTTCCTGGGGTCTAACCCTATGCATTTATTTCTTTCTGGATCTTCTTTGTTTAACTTGCCTTCTCTTGGTAATAAAATTTCCTTAAATGCAGTGTGGTTAAGTATGAATATAGAGAAAGATTTGTCTTTACTATGTAGTGGGGGAATCACATTAACGTTGCCATACTTTGTCATCTTTAATGATAACGTTCTTAGAAATTCTTACCACAAATGTATTTTCAAAGTTACTCCACAGCTAAGAATGTGAGTGTATCATAAAATTGTCTCCTTTCGGTGGACAATTCCATTTACTCACTTAAGATTGTTTTGTTAATGCATCCAATTTCCTAGAATGACCGTTTATAACATTTCTTGGCTGTTGATATCATCGGTAATTTGGAATCCTGAAATTTAAAAGCATACAACTTTATAAGTCTTTTAAAAAGTTACTGTTTGTTTTTCATCTATTTTAATTATTTAGTCAATCACCAAGATTGATCACAATTTGGTTTTCAATCTAGATTTAGAGGCTTACTGCTTATGGCTTTTATTTTCCTTTCTTTCTAATTCTTTTTTGTTTTCTTCCCTGTAATTTACATTAATTCGTTCTTCTTTTGTTAGCCTCAGACTTTCTTCCCCACAGAATGCAGTCTTGGAAGAATGTCCATCAAGGTTTCCTGGCCTTCCTAAGCTAAGAGATGTCTAAAGCCTCAAAGACTGAAGTCTAAACTAGCATAAAAGGGTCATACAAGGGTCAGGCATGGTGGTTCATGCCTGTAATCCCAGCACTTTGGGAGACCGGGCTAAGCGAATCACGAGGTCAGGAGTTCAAGACCAGCCTGGCCAACATGGTGAAACCCTATCTCTAATACAACTACAAAAAGCTAGCAGGGTGTAGTGGCAGGAACCTGTAATCCCAGCTACTCAGGAGTCTGAGGCAGGGGAATCACTTGAACCCAGGAGGCGGAGGTTGCAGTGAGCCGAGATCAGGCCACTGCACTGCAACCTGGGAGACAGAGTGAGACTCCGTCTCAAAAAAAAAAAGAAAAAAAACAAGAAAAAAAACCAGTCATATAGGAATGCAGAAGATCCTAGATTTTATACTATCCACCAGAGAAGGGAATGGTAATAAAGTCATTTTTTTCTTTATGCACTAAATTATGAGCCTATCTTTCTGAGTTATTCCTACGCTCTCCTGCCGCAGATGGCTTCCACTGTGTATGAAGGAAGAGTGCCTATGACAGCTCCAGTTTCCATCACCTTTATTGTTTGTAATCCCAGATGAAGAAAGATACATAATCTCTCCTGTCATCCATATATTAAACCTTCCAAGAAATCGATTGGCCATATGATTGAGTAGCATGCTCATTCTTGAACCAATCACGGTGGTTGGTGAAAATAGTTTATCTGATGGGCCAGCCTAGGGCATGTCCCCGCCCATGAAAAAGAGAGGCAGAACAACAGGTTTGCAGCCTAATCACAACCACGTGGAAGAACATGTGCTGAACGAGAATAATCAATGTCTATTATAAGGAATAGGCCAGGGCACTAAGTGTAGACCTGGCTTTAAATAATAAAAACAGAAGTTCTACTTTTAAAATATGTGTACTTGTGCCAAATGCCCATTGCCTAGACATGTAACTTTGTACTAAACATCATTCTTTTCTAAATGGAACATGATAAATTGTCACCCTGAATGTAGATTGACTTTTTAAAAAACGTAAGTCTTTTGATAGTGACTAACAATGACAACTAACAACATATAAACAAGGTACATGAAAATGAAGACCTCATAAGAGGCAGAATGATGTTAACAGTAGTGAAATCTATTTTAAAATCCATTAGAAAAGCTTCAGTAGGTACCAGTAATGAGTTTTAAAACACCTAGGTCAGAAACATTAAACAAGCTGCTAGGTTACCCCACAAGATCCATTAATCATTTATGTTGCCTGCAAAACTGATCTGTTAAAATGGACTGAGCATGCAGTAGAGGAGGTGCTGACCTGTGAAATGTTCAGACGTGAGGACCACACAGATATTAACCACCAGTGACAGCTCCAATAAGAAGCTGAAGGCTGTTGATACTCGAGGAAGAAAAAATTAGGAAAAATGACTGAGTAATCTGGCCAGATAAATGTTTCTCTACTTAACTGTTCTTTCTTTGTGCCAAGCAAAAACAGCCAGGTGCTCCACACAAAACGCCACTAGAAGCCCTCTTCCCAGCCCTTTAAATTGGATTTGCCGGTTTCACCAACATGCGTCATCATTTGGATAAACCACCATGATCATCTCACTGGACACTGACATCGCAGGATAGCACACCTGTGGTATGCCTGCAGGCTTCAGCTATCACTTGTTGATGCATGTGCTAAGGGTCAAATGTGTATGTTCCCGAACCTCTTTATGCCAGTTCACTTATGACTATAATAAAATAATTAAATATTAATAAAGCAAAGTTATATTTATCATAAAAGTGTTGCTTCTGTGAAAATTAAGTTGGATCCATTGTAAAATCTTGACAAATATCATGTTCAAGAAAATGCCGTGGAAGTAGGTAAGTTCAGCACTTACTTAAGGTGGTCATGCTAGCTGTCTTCCTTACCATCTCAGAGAATTTCCACTCCACTGTTTACCCTGTATATCGTCTGATGTTCCCCCCAACTTCACCTTTCTTTCTCCTCTTCCTGCTCTCTTCTGTTATTCAGGAGGCTGGACTATAAAAATTAACTCATCAATAGACTCCCTAGCTATCAGGCTCTGACTTGTTTTGGCCAATGAGGAACAATGGCAGGAGACAAAAGGAAGAGATGTTTTGAATGTTTATTGCTTTACTCCCTCCCAGTGGAGTCACATTGGGCTGGCTGTACCCCTGACCAAAGTTCTTATTTTCTGTCAGGTAGCATCCTTTCTCTGGCTTCCAGTAATTGCTCCCTTTTCTTTTCAGGCCTGTGAGTGTTAATGGTGCTCAATTTTTACTAGGGCACTACATCATCTCTGTGTTTCTCTATACTTTGTCCATGTCTTTGTTTCTAGCCCCCCCCTTTTTTTTTGAGATGGCATCTTGCTCTGTCACCCAGGCTGCTATGCAGTGGCATGATCTCGACTCACGGCAACCTCTGCCTCCCGGGTTCACGCGATTCTCCTGCCTCAGCCTCCCAAGTAGCTGGGATTATAGGCACCAGCTACCACACCCGGCTAATTTTTGTATTTTTAGTAGAGACGGGGTTTCACCATGTTGGCCAGGCTGGTCTCGAACTCCTGACCTCAGGTGATCCACCCGCCTCGGCCTCTCAAAGTGCTGAGATTACAGGCATGAGCCACTGTGCTCAACCGAGACCCTCTTTTAAACTTGCCATGACTTAATCATTTTGAGTCTATCAGCTGCTCCTACCTGCACCCTCACTGACTTAGCGAAGGAATTGAAAGTGTAGCTGCTGTCGTGAGACAGCCCTGGATGCCTGTATTGACTCTATCATTTCCTATTCTAAGTGGAGGATGCAGAGCAGCATCTAAGGTAACTTTTCAAACTCCAGTTTTTTATTCATAAAAATATGGATAATAATAAATTTGACTCCACAAGCATACAATCTGTTCCTACCGCTATAGGAAGAATGAATTATTTATAGCTTTTTATTTTTTTGCTTAGTTCAGTGTCTGGCACATACTAAGCACTTATTAAATTTTGGTGAATGAATAAATTAATTTGTGAATGAATGACAATATTTTCTTACACAGATGCACTTCCTGGCAAACGTTTCAGTCAGTGATCTGATCCTCTATGGCATTTAGGAAAAATTTTCCTTAGGCAAGAACCAGATTTGCCCCATGTTGAGAACTTTCATTAATGTCTCTTCCCATTGGGCAAGCTCAAACTCTAAAATAAATCATGTAAAATTTAAATGACCTAAAATAAAATGGTGCATAATGAGTTGTGAAGATACATGTTACTTTGGCGTTAGAGCCATGCGGGCTAGAATTTAAAAATACATATTTTTTTTATATATATACACACACATATATATTTGTATTAACTTTGTGTGTGTGTGAGTGTATATATATATATCTGACTTCCTAGTCAAGGTTAATACAAATATATATATTTGTGTATATATATACACACATAAATATGCATGTGTATATATACAAATTTATAAAATATATATACATATATAAAATATATAAAATAAATATATTTATGAGAGATAAATATATCAGAAATTATATATAAATACATACATAAAAATATATAATATATACATAGATATCTTCTCTGATATGTATATATATTAGAGAAGTATAAGCCAAGCAGAGTTGAAAGGGAATCGAGAGTGCAGAAATGGGAGTTAGCTTTGCTCTGTTAGAAGATGGCAGATAGTTAAAACTGAGATGTTACAAGACATTAAAGGAAAGGTCTAATAAAACCTCTCAGTTGAATAAAGTGATTTGGGGCAAAGATTTGATGAAGAATGTAGACTTCCCACCTACAGTTTCAGAGAGTCTCAAAGAAATAGCCACTGACTTGAGAAAGAGGGGATAAAAGTGGGGTGGGGTGGGAGGCGCTGAGCATGCATGTAACACATGGGGTCTGAGAACTCTTCCTATCCCAGAACTTTATGAGTTGTTGCTGGTATATGGAACCAAAATTTAGGATCCAAAACCTATTAATTTTTTTTTTTTTTTTTTTTTTTTGAGATAGTCTCACTCTGTAACCCAGGCTGGAGTGCAATGGTGTGATCTTCGCTCACTGCAACCTCCGCCTCCTGGGTCCAAGTGATTCTCCTGTCTCAGCCTCCCGAGTAGCACCCACCACTATGCCTGGCTAAGTTTTGTATTTTTAGTAGAGGTGGGGTTTCACCATTTTGGCTGGGCTTCTCTCGAACTCCTGACCTCAGGTGATCCACCCGCCTCGGCCTCCCAAAGTGCTGGGGTTACAGGCATGAGCCACTGTGCCCAGCCCGAAGCCTACTAATTTTTAAAGGGATTGCATTGCTAAAGAAACCACAACTCTGGTCTAAAAAATCCTTTGATTTCATGAGATCTAAAACAATCCTCAGGTACCAAACCTTTGAAGAAAAAGAGCTAGGCTTCAAAGGCTATTACAGCTCCAGAAGAAGACATGGTCTCTAACATCTGCACCAGCTGTGGCCAAGGAGAATAAAGGACAAGGTAGACCTTCCATGTACACAGAACCAGGGGGTAGCAGAGAACACTGGTCAAAGGCATTCCTCCCAGGCAGCATAGTAATGATGGTGAGACAGCAGTGTACAAGAGCACACGTGCACTTATTCTGGCAGCCTGAACAACCTTATATTCTCAAATTGGCTAATGGCACTGCACTGTCAAATTGCCAGGTGTAGTGTCTCACTTTAACAGAAATATCTTGCTTTAAATAATAAACACAAGCCTTTTTCAACTCGAAAATGTCAACTTGATAAAAAATAAATAGACCATAAGATCATCATGGACATTATAACAATTCGAAATGCCTCATGGAAGTATCTTCTTGGAAAATTGTAATTGCTAGTCTCTCATTTGGGAAATTCCAGTAATTGTCAAGACACTCAGGGAAACTAAAATTTCAGTGAATATGAAAATGATCATGAGTCAATAGGACTGATTTTTAGCCGGCGATTATATCTTCATGGTCTTATCTGTGTTTGGTTTCTGTGTGAGCCACCAAACACAGCCTTGTTTATTGGATTGAGATATTCAGACCAGTGTGCCTGGGAGGTTCAAAGCAAAGGAAAGCATGGCCTGTCTTTCTCTACTACCAGTTTTACTTAAAGTCCAGATGGACACATTATTTTATATTAAAATAAACACACTATAATGTGGAATAGATTGAAACATTTAGATAAATTTTTAAGATGAGATATGAAACTGCAAATAAATTTATTTTTGCAACATTGACATATTTCAGCTTTCCTGAGCTGAATCACTTGGCAAGAACAAGTTTGCATGCCTAAGTTAACTGTGAAACTGGGAGGTGAGAGAGAACAGAAGGAATAAAGAAGTGTAGGAGGAATTTTACAATTAAACAAGATGGATATTGGTGCCTTATGATATTTATATCCAAGATCGCACTGATCTTAGGCCACTGGGTAGAAGAACAAGGTTGAGGCCTAGGACTTACAAGATTGAATGCTCCAAGAAATTGTGATGTATCATGTTACTTGGGCAGGATGAAGGTAGAGTAATGGCACACCTTTGCCCTTTGTGTCTTTTCATTTATTTTTCTTTCTTCCATTCAGCCATTCAGTTCAATTCAAAGTCAACATAATTCAGAATACTAGTATTCCATTCAAAGACATATCAATGTTTAGATAGATGAATAGGTAGGTAGACAGATAGATGGAAAAGAGAGAAAAAGAGACACAGAGAAAGAGAGCAATTCCATGAGTTAATGGAATCTTTACTCACCCCTCATCTTACCCCTACTCCTGCCACACAAGAGCAAGACTGAGCACAAGACCAAATGTAAGCAGAAGACCAAGACAGAGCAACTTGGGGACAATCACAGGAAGTTTTATCACAGTCAGCAAGGGACACTGCATTTATCCCTGGAGCTGGTAAAGTGGGAGGATGAGAGTTTGGAATTGCAGGTGATCATCATTCCCATTATGGGATGAGGGACTACAGAAAAGAGCCAAACAAAGATGACAACAACCTAGAGAAGGCAGAGCCCTTCAGGCCCTGCATCAAGATAGACTCCAATCCAGCTGCAGTCTTGTGTTTCCCAGTTTCCTTCCCTGTTTCCATTAGTCTGAGATGGGTTTCTGATTTCTTGTCATTAAAAAATTCTGGAGCAGCAGTACTATAGGACAGCAACAAGCCTAGAAATGATGGTGCAGAGGGAAAGGGGAAACTTGTTTCTGGGGTAACCATTACCTGTGCAAATGACCTTTTTCTTGATTGAACTAACAGTGACTGAAAATAAAATGTCGAGTCATGCCCTATGTGTAGGGATTTGATTAAAACTTAAATAAATACACAACAACCAACTTACTGGTAGTTCTTTTTGGATAGCATAAAATATAATTGCATAAATATCCAGTTTGCAAGCATGATGCCTGTGGTGCCAAAGAATGTCAGGGTATTGTTGCTGGAAATGTTTCAAAAATGGTTTTCAAAGATAAGGATTGGCAATTACAGGAGCGTCCTCAGAGACCTGACATGCTAAGATGTGCCAAGGGGTGGACCGCCCTCTTGAATTATATCTGGCACTGTTTGCCTTAGCAATTTAGAGAGTTCCTAAAGTTAGAAATCATATCTTAGACCTTTTTGTAGCTGTCAAAACCAGCTCTGCAGACTCAACAGCTCTCTTTTCACCTGTAAATAAACCTATTTACTTGCAGGTATTTTATAAAAAGTCCCTACAACAAGCTCTATTGTCTTAGAGAACTTCTCTTGGCTCTACCCTCTATTTCTCATTAAAAATTGCCTGTTCAATGCTGGGTTCATGTTCCATTGCATAACATCTGGTTTCTACTATTCTTCTCAGCTTTTTATTCTGACACTTTATTAGGACTGTCTGTATCAATTCTGCTTGCTGTTTTTTTGAGACAGTCTCACTCCATCACCCAAGCTAGAGTGCTATGGTGCCATCTGGGCTCACTGCAATCTCTGCCTCCAGGGTTCAAGCAATTCTTGTGCATCAGCCTCCTGAGTAGCTGGGATTATAGGCACTTGCCACCATACCTGGCTTTTTGTTTGTTGTTTATTTTAGTAGAGACAGGGTTTTGCCATGTTGGCCAGGCTGGTCTCAAACTCCTGACCTCAAGTGATCTACCCAAAGTAATGGGATTACAGGTGTGAGCCACCGTGTCTGGCCTACTTGCTGTTTTTGAACCAGTTTATCTTGCCCTGGTCTCCAGAATCCCTCCATCAGCCTTCATTTGCTGAAGAAGGGAGTTCAGTCCCCTTCTTTGTGCTATATATATTCATTTGCTCCTCTAATTCCATGTCTATCTGGCTTCACCACGTTCAGAGCCTCAGGAGTCTGAATTTTATAGACAACAACAACTGGATGCTTTACCCCTGGTTTCTTGCTAGGATTGACCAATGGGAAGCACCTGTAGGAGAACAAAGGAACAGCAGGAGATGCAAGTGAGCTGATGACCTCTTGGCTTCCTTCTGTGACTGGCAGTAGGTTGTTTTCCCACCTCCTAGGCCACAGTTCCTCTCAGGGAGCTCTTGTATGTGGCTTTCCACAGGTTTGGTTAACGGTCCTCACATTGGCCCTACATCTGCTGTAACTGCTCTGCGTGTTTATCACCCCTTGATGGTTTCCCTTAACCTTGGCTATACCTTTGTAAAAAATTCCCATTGCTACTTTTCTCAATTACTCCATGTACTGTGCCATCTTTCCCATCCACATGCTGACTAAAGTATCCCTGTTCCCTGATTGGTACATTGCACATTATAGGACCAGTAGATACCTAGAGACCTTGAGTTCTATTCATGGGTTCATCATTTACAAGCTGGTTATAGGGCAAATATGTATTCATTACTTATTACATTCTGGACACTTTGCCTTGGACTTCATGGTACAATGATGAATGTGGCATAATCCCTGTCTTCAACAGGAAATACTATGAAAGAAACATATAGAACTTCACTGAGAGAGATCCCTGAGAGACTTTGGGAAGCTGAGATATGTGAACTGTATTTTATCAAATGAATGAAAGGTTAGTCAGTAGATGCTATGGTCTGAATGTCTGTGTCTGCTCAAAATCCATATTTTGAAATCCTGACCCCCAATGTGAAGGCATTAGAAGGTGAGGCCCTTGGAAGGTGACTAGATTACCAGTCTGAGGCAGGAGAATGGCGTGAACCCGGGAGGCGGAGCTTGCAGTGAGCCAAGATCGCGCCACTGCACGCCAGCCTGGGCGACAGAGCAATATTCCGTCTCAAAAACAAAACAAAACAAAACAAAAAACAAAACAAAACAAAACAAAAAAAATCACCTCAAAGAGCTCCTTTTTTTTTCACACCTCCTGCCATGTGTAGACACCGTTAGAAGACAGATCTCTTTAAAACAGCAACTGGGCCCTCACCAGACACCGAATCTTCTGGCTCCTGCGTCTTGGAATTCTCACCCTCCAGCACTGTGAGAGCTAAATTTCTGTTGTTTGTAAGTCATATAGTCTCTGCAACTCTGTTATAGAAGCCTGAATGGACTAAGACAGCAAGCAACAGGGAACAATACATAAAGGAGGCAACACACACAAATCAGAGAGACAAACCTGCCATAGAAACTGCTAGTATATGTGTCTATTTGCAGGTATGTCCGTGGAAGGAAGTAGCAAACAGCAGGAGGTGAAAATGCAAGCAAAGGCCATATTACAAAGAATGCATATTCATTCATCAAATATCTAAGTTTCATAGCATGTCATGTTGTGAATTTGTGGCTTTAATCTGCAGGTCTACAAGACTAAGAGCTAGGATTGGAGGCAATTCTTCTGTGACTGTATAACTGCAAAAGTTAGAAAGATGATTGGCATCATGAATTAAGTCCTATTGTATTCTAAAAATTACATAAAAGCAGCACATCCTATTATTTACAAGTAACTAGGATGTGCTAAAGTAGTAGAAAGAGAGGAAAATAGCACTCATTTAAAACTGATGTAGAGTAACTTCTCTAGTCTAGAATAATATTTCTACAGCAGAAGGACATGAATGCTTTTAGAATCCCAGACAAAGGACTTGAGGTCTTCACCACTGTGGACCCCTGAGATGATGTTCACTCCAGCAACATTCTCAATGTCCTTTAAGAAGACTCTGTGCTCTCCATCTTCCCAACACACTCCCTCTCAGGATAACATCACTCCAGCCCAGGGGACCCGAATGTGTCGTCTTCCCCCTCTCTGTCAGAACAGTTGTTTCTCAGAGCAAAAGTATCTCAATAGATACTTTTATTTTTTTCTTTTTAGGAGCTTTATCATGTTTGACTTTAAGTGTTTATCATGTTTGACTTTTTAAGCATTTTCAACCAGATCCCCATGGAACACTCTATCTCTATTAGAATCATTTTCTTTATGTGAGTGTATATTTTTCCTTGCCTTCTGAGGGATAGAAATGAGAATAGTCTTCAAAATTCTTGAAATGTCTATTTGTTTCTTTTGAAGAATGGATGAAATGTTTCTAAGTTGCAAACATATTCATAGCCAATGGAGGTGTTGTGTAACAGTAATGTTTTTATAGTCTTTTTCTTCCCCACACATCCAGGAATAGATGTGTTGTACATACAGATGACAAGCTTATAAAAGTTGAGTTTGGAGAAGTCACATAGAACACATGTAGCAAAGCCATAGCAGAAACTCTGGACCTTCCAAATATGCCCAACATCATAGGGTGAAACAGAGAAATGCAGTGATTAGGAATGCAAGCACTGGACTGGACTGCTGCATTGAAATCTCAGCAGGGTGGCCTGAGGGATGTTATTCAGTCTCTGTGCCTCAATTTCCTTATGGGTAAATTGAAGATAATTATAGTATTGTGTCACAGACTAAAACATGTAAAATGCTTAGCATAATGCTCAAATTACAGCATTATATTTATAACAATAATAGTTATGACTATCTTCTGACTCACATGCCCAGCCACCATTCTTAGTCTTGCTGCTTTAACTCTCCTTTATGAGCAAGCTTCTTGAAAATCTTTTCTATATACACTATCCCTACTTCTTTCAGCCCATTTCCTCTCCAAGCCTATTCTACTTTGTTTTTGTTTTCCATTCTGATACTGACAAACACAATAGATACTTTTTTTTTTTGAGATGGAGTGTTACTCTGTCACCCAGGCTGGAGTACAGTGGCACAATCTCGGCTCACTGCAACCTCTGCCTCCTGGGTTCAAGCGATTCTCCTGCCTCAGCCTCCTGGGTAGGTGGGATTACAGACATGAGCCACCACACCTGGCTACTTTTTGTATTTTTAGTAGAGACGGGTTTTCCATGTTTGCCAGGCTGGTCTTGAACTCCTGATCTCAGATGATCCTCCCACCTCAGCCTCCCAAAGTGCTAGGATTAGAGGCGTGAGCCACCACACTGGCCCCCAATAGATACTTTTTAATTGCTGTTTTTACTTGAATTTTCAGAGACATTCAATATAGTTGTCTGTTTCTTTGTTTTCAAACATTTCTAATTCTATTACTACTTCTCTGACCACTCTTTATCAGTCTTCCTTAAGAGACTCTCCTTGTTCCTTCTCCCCAACCTTCAAATATTAGGATAATTTGTATCTCAGTCCTGGGATATCTGCTCTCCTCACTCAACATCTTTACTCCAAGCAACTTCACCCATTTCTGTAGTGTTAAATTCCATCTATATGTCCATCACTGCTATGGTACTCTGTGGCCGGGACTGCCCCAGGGAAGAGCTTAAAAGAACATAAATGGGAAATGTTCAGGTTTTATGACAAGAGTCTCAGATAAATTGAGATTGCAAAATTGCTGGCACAGAAGAATTTCAAGTCCTGGAACCTGGTCTTTGGGCACATATGATATGCCTTTGAGTTGCAGAATTATTGCCTTATATAGCAGCATAAGTTGTTTCTGACAAGGTCTTTCAAAAAGGAGAAGATTTGATTGTTCAGGGCTTCTCAGATATAGTGTACTTCTCACCCCATATGAGGTTGCTGAATATTACCACTGTCTTGAGTGAACTCTAGTGAAGAATAGCAGGGAAACTTGCTCAGATGTATAATTTGGTAGATATCACTGTTGAGTAATTAATAAAATATCTATGAGTCTTGTGTCTTTGAATTTGTCTCTGATTTCTTTGATCTAGGTCTGAGACATTTTTTGCATGTGAGTTGGATAGTAAAAATTATCGAAGAGCTTATGTGGGAGGAGAGGAAACAAGGTTAACACAGCACTCCTCTCATGTCAGAGTGCACTAATGTTAAGCCTGGTACATGATGGTAAAAGAATCAAAGACTTATTAGGCACATTCAGTTATTGAGGGAAAAGGGGGAATTTATCCTGATGGATCCTAAAGGAAGCAAATTAAAGACTAACCCTTTCTTATTGCCCTAGAATGGTTGGAGGGCAGAAAGGCAGGACAGTGAGAAAGAAAAAGCAGAAGCAGACAGCAGTAGCCCAGGTATTCCTGGAGTACATCAATAAATCAAAGGGGGAGTAGTACATGGAACTGCTGATCACCAGGGCAATGGCGACTCATGCAGAAAATACAATGTCCTCCACCATCATTAAGAAAGATGTAACTGAATAAACATAATATTTCTGAGGAAAGCCCTGGAAGATCTTGGATACAGAATATGATCAAATATGTCAACAGCTGAAAAATTTGATCCCCTGAGACTTCTAAAGTTAGTGGGTGCCCCCTTCTTCTTCTGTCAATGAATAGAGTATGTTTCACATTATCCTTCACCACAACCAGCAGTTTCAGCTTAGGTCTTCTAGTAGGAGAATAATGTGAAGCATCTGAGATTGAAATAGACAGTATACCTGCTTTCTTCCACGAAAAATATCTCCAGCAGCTGGATGATATGGTTTGGCTCTTTGTCTCCATCCAAATCTCATGTTGAGCTGTAATCCTTAATGTTGCAGTGTGGGGTGACCTGGTGGGGATTGGTCATGTAGATGGATTTCTCCCTTGCTGTTCTCATAACAATGAGTGAGTCTCATGAGATCTGGTTGTTTAAAATTGCATACCACTTCCCCTTTCACTCTCTCTCTCTCCCACTCCTCCATGTGAAGAAGGTACTTGCTTCCCCTTCACCTTTCTGCCATGATTGTAAGTATTCTGAGACCTCCCCAACCATCTTTTCTGTACACCTATGGAACTGCTGTACAGGAAGATTAAACATCCTTTCTTCACAAATTACTCAGTCTCGTGTAGTTTTTTATTGCAGTGTCAGAATGGACTAATAGAGAGAATTGGTCAGATAAGTGGGGCATTGCTATAAAGATCTTTGAAAATGTAGAAGGGAGTTTGGAATTGGGTAATGGGCAGAGGTTGGAGCAGTTTGGAGGGATCCAAAGAAGACAGGAAAATGAGGGAAAGTTTGGAACTTCCTAGAGACTTGTTGAATGGTTGTGATCAAAATGCTGATAGTGATATGGACAGTGAAGTCCCAGCTGAGGAGGTCTTAGATGGAGATGAGGAACATATTGGGAACTGGAGCAAAGGTCACTTTTGCTATACTTTAGCAAAGAGACTGGTGGCATTCTGCCTCTGCTCTAGAGATCTGTGAAACTTTGAACTTTAGGGAGATGATTTAGCATATCTGGTTAAAGAATGTGTCTTGGCTAAAATGGGCCAAGGTATAGCTCAGGCCACTGCTTCAGAGGTGCAAGCCCCAAGCCTTGGCAGCTTCCACACTGTGTTGGGCTTGTAGGTGTGCAGAAGGCAATAGTTGAGTTTTGGGGGCCTATGCCTAGATTTCAGAGGATTTATAGAAATGCCTGGATGTCCAGGCAGAAGTCTGTGCAGGGGTGGAGCCCTCATGGTGAACTTCTACTAAGGCAGTGCAGAGGGGAAATGTGGGGTTCGAGCCCCAACACACAGTCTGCACTAGAGCACTGCCTAGTGGAGCTCTGAGAAGAGGGCTACCATCCTTCAGACCCCAGAATGGTAGATTCACTGATAGCTTGTACTTAAAAGGCACTTAACACCAGCCTGTGAAAGTAGTTGCAAGGCCTGTACCCTGCAGAGACACAAAAATGGAGTCTCGGGAGGTCACCCCTTGCATCAGCATTACCTGAATGTGAGATATGGCATTGAAGGAGATTATTTTGGAGCTTTAAGATTTAATGACTGCCCTGCTGAGTTTTGGACTCACATGGGCCTGTAACCCCTTTGTTTTGGTCAATTTCTCCTTTCTGGAATGGTAGCATTTACCCAATGCCTATATCCCCATTATATCTTGGCAGTAACTAACTTGATTTTGATTTTACAGGCTCATAGGCAGAGGGGAGTTGCCTTGTCTCAGGTAAGACTTTGGACTTGGATTTTTGAGTTAATGCTGGAATTAGTTAAGCTTCTGGCAGACAGTTGGGAAGGCATGATTGGTTTTTAAATGTGAGAAGATCATGAGATTTGGGAGGGGCCAGGGGCAGGATGATATGGCTTGGCTCTGTGTCCCCACCCAAATCTCATGTTGAACTGTAATCCTTAATGTTGGGGAAGGGACCTAGTGGGTGGTGATTGGATCATGGGGACAGATTTCCTTGTTGCTATTCCCATGATAGTGAGCGAGTTCTCAGGAGATCTGATTGTTTAAAAGTATGTGTCACTTCCCCTTTTTGTTTCTCTCTCCTGCTGCACCATGTGAAGACGGTGCTTGCTTCCCCTTTGCTTTCCTGCTATGATTGCCAAGTTTTCTGAGGCTTCCCCAACCATACTTCCTGTAAAACCTATAAAACTGTGAATCAATTTAACCTCTTTCTTCATAAATTACCCAGTCTCAGGTAGTTCTTTATAGCAGTGTAAGAATGAGCTGATACACTGGGACACCAGTTAAAACAGCACTTTGTCCAGTTTTGGTGAATTGAGGTAGGATTTATTGAGCTCCATGGGAAGGAGATTCACTGGATCAAAGGTTCCCTCCAAGATCCACTAGAATAAGAGCACATAAACCTAAATGAGAGTCAGTTAACTTTTAGTGATGTAAGCACAAAATATATGAATTTGTCTTTTATCCCTGATTATTGGATGTCAAAGGAAGAAGCCATGTTAAGAGTAAAGAAGCTATGAATCTATAATCCCAATGGGTATGTGGTAATTACACTTCTGCAAAATGTGAGGATATTCTTTAACAACTATGGCTGGTAATTCTTAGAAATTAAGGTACCAGAAAGATTGTTATTGCAGGTATGTTTCAGAATCCCAGCATGCAAATTTAGGAGTGATTGCAAGCAATTTAAACATAAAGATTTCCAGTTAAATAAATTTTGCATACCAGGGCCCAGATATTAAGAATATTTCTGTCCATTTGTAACTGAGAATTTGTGGTAATAAAAAAGACACATCCTTTGCCTTGTATATAATTTCACCTTGCAAATATCTAGATAATTCATAGGGGCATGAAAAGGTGAGGCCGGAACATTAGTGCATATTGAGCTATTGAATTTTCTGAAATACAAGGATAGGGGAAACTTATAACAAAAATTTTTAAAGAGAAGCAGTTGTATAATTCTCCATCCCACCCCTGATGAGATAGATGATCTAAGGAAAGAAGTTGTAAAGTACTTTCTCTTCAGAACTTTCAAATATGAAGACACATCATATGTATTTACTCCCTGACTTCCTTTACTTACTCTTTTTTATAAAATCTCTCTATGCTGAAGGATTTAGGGTTAGGAAACCCAGAAGGAATATTTTTCAGCCTTATTCAGAAGCTGTTCCTTTTTGATATTTCATTCTAGTGTCTCAAATGCATTTTAAAAATGTATCAACTTATTTCCTTTTTTATGTCAAATATAGATATCAAAATTGGCAATAGCTACTTGTGTTTTTTTAATTCTGTTCTTTTAGTTTTAAGGTTCTTTAGGTATTTTTCCCTAAAGTTTAGAGAAAAAACAATGTACTTCTTCTGTGAATGGGATAAGTATAGTGTCTATAAGTTCCATACAATAATCCTTCATCAATTGTACAGTTTAAGTCCCTGAAAAGGGACTGACCAAAGTCAGCAAAATCAAAGATCATACAAAACAGGGAATTTGGGAAAAAGTATTTTTAAACATAAACACTTTCAGAAAGTATCCATTTCTAAAACACATCTGTTTCTCCTGGTAAACTTTCTCTGCAACCACCTTCTCTGAGTTTATTCAGGAAATAGCCATGCGAAATTGGCTAGTTCCCTAGAAGTTGACCTACTAGGGAAGGGTCAACCACAATTTTATAGTATATAGACAACACTTCTTAGTAAAAATATTCACCTAGACCTTGTTAGATTTAAATGGAATGTGTTTTGAAGTTATATCTCCCCTTACTTCATTTGATCAAGACTTCAAAAGTGCTTCTGTACCTTCCTGGATTTTTTACACATCATAACAGGGGTTATGAGTACCCTTCCTAAGCCTAGCATTCCATCAACACATCAGTAGGTGGATTGAACTATAGACATTAGCATCTCCAACACCTCTCCCAAAGGGCTGTCAACTAGATTTACACAAAGAGGAAGGATTAACATTGATAAATTAATCAATTTAGTGGTTCCAAAGTAAAAAAAATGCATGTCAAAGTGCTATATAACTTTAAATTGTATAAACACCCATTAGTCTGCATTATCTCCCAACTGTAGTCATCAACAAGGTGATTAATTTGGAATTGTTGTGCTCACATTTTCATGCATTATAAAATGACTGACTCCCTTCTCCCTTTCTCCCTACCCCTCCTTATTTCATTATGAAAGTGATAATCTATGCCAAATCTGAGTTTCACTGAATGTCAAGTGTAGATCACTAGGGAAAACTAAGGCAAAAGACCATTTGCCACTTGCCAACGCTCATTCATGCACAACCACAAGGATGCATTCTATCTTATGAGGAAGTGGTGTCGGTACTTACATTAACATGGGAACACCTTGTTCACATCATGAGTAAGCCAAAATGGGCATGTTAATGTATTTGAACAGATATGTCAACGTTATTCTTCAAGAAACGGTGATGCAGTTCTACAATTTTTTTTTTTTGCCTAATGTATTTCAGCAAATTTTTGAGAGCTATGATGCTGCAACATAACATAGGTATAAAAATAGGATAGATTTATATAATCCTGACAAATAATTGAATCTTGAGCTTCGATGCCATAGGCTTGATATTCAGTGAATCTGAAGGCTAAAGATCTGATCTGTCTTCTTCTCTATTGTGTCTCTACCACTTATCAGGGTGCTGCCTAAAACATATTAGATACTCCATAAACATTTCTGATGAATTAATGAGTTAACAAACTCTACTATTCATCTAAGCTATAGCTTTTCTAATTGTTCACGGTGTAGGTGTCATGCATTTGAGCTCTGATTCTGACTTCATTCTCCCACTGGCACTGGGCTCCTGCTCTGAACCCTCTCAAGGGGGCCTTACCAACCATCTCCCTTTTAAAGACTTCCTCCTCTGGGGGTTGAACCCTTTCTACCATGTTCCACCTCCTAATAGACTAGTTATGTTTGAGATGTTGCAGTTGGCTTTGAATACAATTCGTTCTCCACATTTGTCTCTCTTGTGCTTCACCAGCAAAATTTAAATGTATTGAGTATGGAGCATATGATCTAGGTCTTGAGGTTTGTGTAGTCCTATTTATTCACCTTTGTGTCTATAGTGAGGACAGTTATTCCCTTTCCTATTTGTCTTTTCTTTAAAACTCTGCTCTTGGTGCTCCAGCTTCTGCCAGCACCAGACTTCCCAGAGTTGTAAACAGCAGAAGAAAAGGAAGGGACCATGGGTGGAAATCAGAGAAAAGCATATTTTAGGTCACTATAAGAAAAAACTTTTTAATAGCCTTACCAGATTACCAAAAATGTTCAAATATGAACTGCATGACTATGTGTTAGGGGAAGAGTAAAATAAGTTTTATGTTCATAAAAAGGTCCATATGTACAACATCTGTGGCCAGTGGCTCCTTTCCTTCAATTCCACGTGAAAGGACATGTCAGATGTCCCCCACCTATCAATTTTAAAGGATTTGGCTACATTATGAAGGCCTTACAACCTCAAGGAGGTACAAGCTAATTATTTAATTTTTAAGTAGAAAATAGTTAATTTTATGTGATCACCATAGGTTCAGATAAACTGCATCCTATAAAAAGGTATAGATAGTTTTAGAATCAATCATATCCAGTGATGGACTGCAGGTCTAATTCCAACAAGCAGTACAACTGCTGGCAAATTTATTCACCTTCCTGCAGATAAAAATTTTATCTATAAATAAGTACAAAAATTTATCGTGCTATACACACACACACACTTAGTATATACATATATATGTTGTATGTATAGTATATATATGATAGACGTATATTCACAGTTAATTTTTAATATATGTTAAAATATGTTTTCTTTTCAACATGAATCTGGTAGTAGATGTAGCTGGTCATAATGGCTTAGTTTTTTTGCATTCATATCTTATTTTGCTGGTACTCCGTTAAATACCTCCTTACATTGCATCTTTTATTCATCATATTATGTGGGGTAGAACTATGTAGATTAGAAAAACAAGGTTTAGAGCACTTAAGATATTCTCTTAATATGACTAGTAAGAAGCACAGTTGGTGTGACCTTCGGGCAGTTGCGATATCAGGTCTAGATTTTTAGTTTCTAACTGATGCTGTCAAACCAGTGATACCCTGGAAGGAATCACACCATCATTTTCCTATCATTGATAATACCTGAGAAAATTTAGTCTCAATATGTTGATGCTGTGAGTGACACTGTTTAGTTTACTTTTACCATTCCACATGTACCTTGTTGCCTCAAAGTATGCAATCCAAAGGGCTGGAAATTGTTTGATTAAGGACAATTAGAGCTGCTCATAATTGGGTAACACAGATCTAAGCAGGATGAAATGCATTGTTTAAAAGGCCAGCAGTGTTTGTGGGTGAGTTGTCCAAAGTGCAATGAGTGTTTGCTATATCTTTCTAGAACAAGGGTGTACACCTTTCTACTGTGTTTGAGCAGTGACTCACTTCTCTAGTGAATTCTTTTATGAGGAAAATAATTATGTGCTTATTTTTACTAGGGGCAAATCTTGATTTTTTTTTTTATTATACTTTAAGTTCTGAGACACATGTGGAGAATGTGCAGGTTTGTTACATACTTATATATGTGCCATGGTGGTTTGCTGCACTCATCGATCTGTCATCTACATTAGGTGTTTCTCCTAATGTTTTCCCTGCCCTAGCCTCCCACCCCAGTGAGAGGCCTGATGTGTGATGTTCCCCTCCCCGTGTCCATGTGTTCTCATTGTTCAGCTCCCACTTATGAGTGAGATTATGTAGTGTTTGGTTTTCTGTTTCTGTGTTTGCTGAGAATGATGGTTCCCAGTTTCATCCATGTTCCTGCAAAGGACAATAACTCAAACTTTTTATGGCTGCATAGTATTCCAAGGTGTATATGTGCCACATTTTCTTTATCCAGTCTATCATTGATGGGCATTTGGGTTGGTTCCAAGTCTTTGCTGTTGTGAAAAGTGCTGCAATAAACATACATTTGCATGTGTCTTTATAGTAGAATGATTTATAATCTTTTGGGTATATACCCAGTAATGGGATTGCTGGGTCAAATGGTATTTCTGGTTCTCAATCCTTGAGGAATCACCACACTGTCTTCCACAATGGTTGAACTGGTTTACAGTCCCACCAACAGTGTAAAAGCATTCCTATTTCTCCACATCCTCTCCAGCATCTGTTGTTTCCTGACTTTTTAATGATTGCCATTCTAACTGGCATGAGATGGTATCTCATTGTGGGTTTGATTTGCATTTCTCTAATGACCAGTAATGATGAGCTTTTTTTCATATGTCTTCTTTTAAGAAGTATCTGTTCGTGTCCTTCACCCACTTATTGATGGGGCTTTTTTTCTTGTAAATTTAAGTTCCTTGTAGATTATGGATATTAGCCCTTTGTCAGATGGGTAGATTGCAAAAATTTTCTCCCATTCTGTGGGTTGCCTATCCACTCTAATGAGTTTCTTTTGCTGTGCAGAAGTTCTTTAGTTTAATTAGAACCCATTGGTTAATTCTGGCTTTTGTTACCATTACTTTTGGTGTTTTAGTCATGAAGTCTTTGCCCATACCTATGTCTTGAATGGTATCGCCTAGGTTTTCTTGTAGGGTTTTTATGGTGTTAGGTTTACATTAAAGTCTTTAATCCATTTTGAGTTAATTTTTGTATAAGGTGTAAGGAAGGGGTCCAATTTTATTTTTCTGCATATGGCTAACCAGTTTTCCCAACACCCACGTTTAAAATAGGGAATCCTTTCCCCATTGCTTGTTTCTGTCAGGTTTGTCAAAGATCAGATGGTTGTAGATGTGTAGCATTATTTCTGAGGCCTTTGTTCTGTTCCATTAGTCTATATATTTGTTTTGGTACAAATACCATGCCGTTTTGGTTACTGGAGGTTTGTAGAATAGTTTGAATTCAGGTAGCATGATGCCTCCAGTTTTTTCCTTTTTACTTAGGATTTTCTTGGTTATATGGGCTATTTTTTGGTTCCATATGAACTTTAAAGTAGTTTTTCCCAGTTCTGTGAAGAAAGTCAGTGGTAGCTTGATGGGAATAGCCTTGAATCTATAAATTACTTTGGGCAGTATGGCCACTTTCACGATATTGATTCTTCCTATCCACGAGCATGGAATGTTTTTCCATTTGTTTGTGTCCTCTCTGATTTCCTTGAGTAGTGGTTTGTAGTTCTGCTTGAAGAAGTCCTTCACATCCCTTGTAAGTTGGATTCCTAGGTATTTTATTCTCTTTGTAGCAATTGTGAATGGAAGTTCACTCATAAGTTGGCTCTCTGTCTATTATTGATGTATTGTAATGCTTGTGATTTTTGCACGTTGATTTTGTATCTTGAGACTTTGCTGAAGTTGCTTATCAGCTTAAGGAGATTTTGGGCTGAAACCATCGGGTTTTCTAAATGTACAATTACGTCATCGCAAACAGAGACAATTTGACGCCCTCTCTACCTATTTGAATGCCTTTTATTTTTCTTTTGCTTGATTGCTGTGGCCCAAACTTCCAATACTATGTTGCATAGTAGTGGTAAGAAAGGGTATCCTTGTCTTGTGCCTATTTTCAAAGGGAATGGTTCCAGCTTTTGCCTATTCAGTATGATATTGGCTGTGAGTTTGTCATAAACAGCTTTATTATTTTGAGAAATATTCCGTCAATAAATAGTTTATTGAGAGTTTTTAGCATAAAGGGTGTTGAATTTTATCAAAGGCCTTTTCTGCATCTGTTGAGATAATCATGTGGTTTTTGTTATTGTTCTATATGATGGATTATGTTTATTGATTTGTGTATGTTGAACTAGCCTTGCATCCCAGGGATGACACCGACTTGATCATGGTGGATAAGCTTTCTAATGTGCTGCTGAATTTGGTTTGCCAATATTGTGTTGAGGATTTTCACATCAGTGTTCATTAAGGATATTGGCCTGAAATTTTTGTTATTGTTGTCTCTCTGCCAGGTTTTGGTATCAGGATGATGCTGGCTTCATAAAATGAGTTAGGAAGGGGTCCCTCTTTTTCTATTGTTTGGAATAGTTTCTGAAGGAATGGCACCAGCTCCTCTTTGTACCTCTGGTAGAATTTGGCTATGAATCTGTCTAGTCTTGGGATTTTTTTTGGTTGGTATGCTATTAATTACTGCCTCAATTTCAGAACTTGTTATTGGATATAATAGACATTTACAGAACTCTCCACCCCAAATCAACAGAATATACATTCTTCTCAGCATCACATTGCACTTACTCTAAAATTGACCACATAATTGGAAGTAAAACACTTCTCAGCAAATGCAAAATAATGGAAATCATAAAAAACAGTCTCTCAGACCACAGTGCAATCAAGTTAGAACTCAGGATTAAGAAAGTCACTCAAAACCGCACAACTACATGGAAACTGAACAACCTGTTCCTGAATAACTGACTACTGGGTGACTAACAAAATTAAGGCAGAAATAAATAAGTTCTTTGAAACCAATGAGAACAAAGGCACAACGTATCAAAATCTCTGGGACACAGCTAAAGCAGTGTTTAGAGGGAAATTTATAGAACTAAATGCCAACAGGAGAAAGCAGGAAAGATCTAAAATCGACACCCTAACATCATAATTCAAAGAACTAGAGAAGCAAGAGCAAGCAAATTCAAAAGCTAGCAGAAGATAAGAAATAACTAACATCAGAGCAGAATTGAAGGAGATAGAGACATGAAAAACCCATCAAAAAGTCCAGGAATCCAGGAGTTGGTATTTTGAAAAGATCAACAAAATTGATTTTTATATATCTGTTTTGATTGCCCTATATCTGTAGTTATCTGCAGAATTGTACTGTGGCTGCCGTAAGTCACCTCCTCAATACTAATGCCTATGTGGACATTTGTGAATTGAAAAACAAAACAGTGAACACTAAATGTGTAAGGCAAGTTGCTGTATCCAGCATCTCTGTTAATTAATCCTCATCATTAACTTTGGAATGTAGTACAGATAAGTTGTTTGAGCCCTGCTATAACAAGACCATTGTGGATGAATTTCCATTCAATACATGAGCAATGCACAGAAATTGGAGAAAACATTGCATTGGCCGTTTCAATCAGCAGGCTAACGGCATTAATTTCTTTTATATGTGAGCTGATTTTGGTAAATTGCTTAGCTTCCTTGGACCTCAGTGTTATCATTGGGAAGTGGAAGTAAAAATGACTGTTTTTCATCCTTCACAGAGTTTATCAGAATCAAATGAAAAATGATATGTGAAGGCATTTTTAAAGCACAAAGTGCTTCACAAATTTGAGTTTTCATAATAATTTTAATTAAGTTTGTGGTGTCTTCAAAATTTCTTTCAGGCAAGGTTGCAGGATATACCTTATTTGTTGAAGTTCTGGTATCTTCTCTTAGAAGCATCACAGAAAACATGAGTCATTGAAACAACTATTATAACATTCACAGTAAATAATAATAGCACTTACAGTACACACAATAAATACTCACACTTTGGGAGCTTAGAACAAATCAGAACATGGATCCTTAACATGAAGCTGCCCATAGGCAACATTTGCTGCATGTCTCTCCTTCCTCTCTTCTTATATATGAGTTTTTTTCAGGTGTTTCTAGATTTTCATTCCTCATAATCTGGGATGGTTTTCTATCCAAGGAAACTGGCTTTGATATGATGCCCTGCTTTGTAATTTGCATTAAGCTTTCTGCCTTTAAATATCATGTGCTATCATCTCAAAAGAGTTTAACTAGTAACCTGATAAATGTCAAACATATAACTAATTCCTATTAAGCTGAATTGAATAAGGTATTAATGGGATATCTTGACTTTGATGTCATCATATCCTAATGACATTGTATTTGGTTAGAACCTTCTGAACCTTCCTCCAGAAGACATGAAATGATCACAATTTTAGCTAGAAGACTTTTGACCTCTAATCTTTAATTTTAATTTTTAACCCATATGACTTAAAATTTGGGTTAAAAATTAATTAGTTGCCAACATTTTAAAATATGAACATATGTTACAAACTCCCAGCTTTCTGACTTCTCTTGAAATGTAACAAGATTGGGTCCTTCCTAGCACTAGTAGCAGCCACTGAGGAGCAGCTGGCTCCTTTGGAAGGGCAAGCTGTGCTCAGTGCACTAGGGTCCCCACCTGTTCCACTTCATTTATATATGTCATCTGTCTGGCCGCTGTAGGATCTGAGTTTATGGCCCTTGTTGAACCCACAGAAATAACCTAATTAAATCCTATCTCATAACCAGTTAGTCATGGGTGAAATAATGAACAGATGGTTTAAGGTGAACATATGTTGTTGATCTGTTTCTCTTATTTCATTAACCATTTTGCCAGCATTTGAAACAGTCTAATCATATGTCACAAACCAGAACTGGAGTAGCAGTTTATAGGGTGATGATCTGCAGCATCTTTGAACTGTTTATTTTTAAATTCCTAGTGAAAGCTGCTTTGAGGTTTGATCTACAGTTCAAGGTAGAATTTTACCAGCTCAGTAAATGTGAGTTCTAGGCATGTTCCAAATTCTGTACCTCACACGTTTCTGTGATTTCAGAATATTAGAAGGGACATCTCCAGTAGGATTTTTAGCACATATATTTATGAAGAGTAAAAGGCCTCCCATGAAATGTCACCATGAGTGATATGTTAGAGGCAAGGACGATGGGGCCTGGAAATGATGTTGGTAGCACTTTGAAGCTTCCAGAATTTTCTTAAGGCTTCACAAACTCCTTCCCTCACTCCCCATGCCTAAGGTGAATAAAATTGAGGCAGGTAAACCTAAGATAAATAAAAATGAAGTTAAGTTAATAGCAGTGGGTAATTTAGCAAGAGAACTATAACTAATATTGTTTGTGAACAATTTCCCATTTTTTTTCTTTTGATTTCAAGAGTTCCATTTTTCTTAAATCAGAGTGTGACTATATAGGGGCCTGAGATTAAGATGTGGGCCTACAGAAAGGGGTCCAAAGCACCTACTTGTTATATGTTAGTGAAATTGGTAGATCAGAAGCACAAAAACAGTATTCATCATTCCACATAGTCTGAAACAAGACACAAAGCTAGAAGTCCCCCATATAAAGGTTTGGGGTTAAAGCATTTCTCTATCTGTGCCAACAAGGAAAACTTCCAAGTATGGCCATAGCCATAGGGTGTGACTGGTAAAAGATCTGGGCATCTTGGATTCAAAGATCTTATTATTGTTCGCAGAAAGCCCTTCTACATGTCTGGCTTTGGGCCAGGGCAGGTTAGCCTAATCATCAACAACCTTCCTAATCATCACCAATAAACTGGGCAGTTATCCACTGAGATAGACACAGAGTGCTTTAGGGAGAAATGGTAGAGCAAACACGAAGAGAACAACTCATTTGACATCTAGACAACCATCCATCTTGTGCACAATTAGTAATTAAAATTCTCTCTCAAGACCCATGTAACCTGGTGAGCTACTGGGTCAATAACATACCATGTGTGAAAATATGAAAATCATCATAAAAGAGCATGATGATGGAGGCTCCATACCTTAGTTTAGCTTTCCTAGCTGTGTTGACTCAGATCAAATGTAGTATAATTAGGAAAAAAAAAGGATGGATAATAATAACTGTAATGATGGTCACAGGAAAATAGCAAATATGTAGGATGAGGGAAGTTACTTTTTCTTCTTGATGAACTCACAGACAAAGTACATGGTAAGATGGCACTCTGTGTCATTCCATCTGCCAGAGCTCAGCATCTCCACACAGTCCTCATGACCATAGGGGTCGCTGGGTTCCCCCTCATTCCAGTTGCTATAGTTCTGCAGTGGAGTGTTGTCTGTGAACACGTACTGTCCCTCCCTTTCAAGGTCATTCACGCCAATGAACACCCGAAAGAAGCCACTCTTGGCAACATAGTCAGCTATGAGTGTGTTGGCAGCTTCATCCTTGGGCATGGCTAGCATTCCACCCCGAATCCTGCAGTGGGTTAGGGATTCCCTGTAGTTCTTCTCTTCCTGCACGATGTAGTAGAATTTCTCTTCAGTTTCCCTAATCCCTGCTATCACTGCAGGGAGAGAAAAAAAGGAGTATCATTATGTATCACAAAAAGATAAAAGGCAATAGAATTATATGATATTGCCAGATTTACATTTATTTATTCAATATTCAAGAATTATTTTTCAAAGTCCTATTATGAGGTAGTCACAGATTTAATCACCCCCACCTCTAGTTATCAAATAGAGAACAAATATCTACCATTTGTTCTCCCTTCCTTTTCTCCTCAACTTCTCACACAGCTGGGCAGCACAAAGTTGACAAAGACGTGTTACGTGAACTTTCAGCCAGCCCATCTCATGCTATGTTTCCCAACATTGTTGATGCTTTAGCTCTACTTGGGACCATACAAGCAGACCCTTCTCTCTTGTACTTCCATGCCTTTTATGCCTAGAAAGTCTTTTCTACCTGGCAAACTTCTACTTATCCTTTAGATCTCAGTGGAAATGTATCCCCCTACAGGAAGTCTTTCCAATGCCCTTGTGTAGGACATGGCAGTCACTCTTCCCCGTGTTTCTATTGCCCCTTTCACTTCCTCCTTCTAGCACTCAACACATTTTAGTCTCATCGTTTGTCTGCATTTCTCTCCTACTTACCTGTGAATGTCTTAAGGACAATGACCATGTCTTTGACACTCTTTAGCTTCAGTGCCTGGAATACTTATAGAAATGGTAAATGCTTATTGAAATGATGTAGGAATAATACAGACGTTTGTCCACATTGGACCAAATTCCTGCGCTGTGAACATGTACATGAATTGGGTTTGTCCATATTTCATCCCAGGTACAAGAGGAAGACTGAGCTACTGAGTTAGCTTCAGGACAGAACTGGAGACTGAGAATCACCCTTCACTCATAACATGGCATGTATGTTTTGGGTGTCAGGGGCCTCTATATATGCATTTTAGGATCCGTAACTTTAATTCACAAAGAAATCTATGACCACTAAAATGTTCAGAACTATTGCTCTATGTTCTCCCTGTATGGTCTGGCTTATTCACAACAGTTTAAGTCATATCAGAGACAGAATCTTCAGTGCAGATTATAACTAGAGTTATAATTAGTATGGTTAGTTAATATCAAGTATTTCCTTTGCCTCTAGTGTTACAAGATGAGGATGAGCATGAGACAGCATCTATGTGATTCCAACAATGTACAACAAATATAGCTGAGTTACAATAAATGAAAGTATATGTAAAAGAAACCAATTTTAACTGTAATTGTAATAGTTACCTTATTAATACCATTTCAGAAGAAAATACATAAGCCCTTTCTACTTCAAGGGCTTTTCTGATAACTACTATTAAAAAAATGGACAACGGATAACAAAAATGACCAGTATTGGAAGTTGCAAAACTGATAAACACATAATGTTTGTATTGTGGATAGAGGAGTCAGAGAAGCTTGTAATACATTCCTACTCTACTGCTCATTAGGTCTGTATCATGGGCAAGGTACTTCCTCTAAGCTTTAGTTCGATCATAGTATCTACATACTACATAAACAACTATGAGAACTCAGTGAGATAATGCTAGTAGTTGTGCAGTATTCCATGCACTCAAGAAAGCAGCTATTGTTATTATTACCTCTGTTTTCTGAGATGCTAGTTCTGACTCTTACTGTCTCTTTTTATTCTTACAGCATAGCTTGCCACACTCTGCTCTTTTCTCCATTCCCCTCACCTAAGAAAGTCTTTCTCTTCCCATAGGCGATGCACATACATATAAATATATGTAGCGGACTTGAGGTGTCCTGGGGGAGTCTTAGTGGATAATTAGCAATTTGGAAGACCCTTAAGCTGGTGACACTATCTCAATAGCCCTTTGTCCAACTCAAGGTATTTCCACCTAAGAGTATTGGGATTGTAGTGCTGATAGAGATTTATCAATAGATACATAACACAAAAGAGAATATGTTCACCATTCTTGACAAATTTCATAGATGTCTTGAGCCGAGCAATACTAATATCCAGTTGTCCAACAAATTTCCGGTATCTTCCACAATCACAGACGGTACCTTTTAAATGACAAAAACTGTGAATTCATGTTGAAGTACATTCAGACCAGTGGAAAGGAACATTTGCTCTCTTTCCAATATTCACTATCGTTTTCTAGTCTGGTTCTACATATCTGTGAATGGCTATACTTTAAACCTTTTATTTAAAATAAGGTTTCCAATTTACATTATTGATAGAATTTCAGAAAATATCTTTGTAAATATTTTGAATGAACTATAAGACAAGTCTAAACTAGATTATTAAAAAGAAGAATACATACAACAAACCACTGTATACACATTTTGGACCATTTGGCATTTTCCTTGTTGAACACAGAATGTGTCTGCCCAATCTCAGAATAAAATTTTCATAGCTTTCTTGAAACGTATTTCCTGCCAGTGTTCTCTTGTGTTATTGCATTATTCACTAGATGACAGTTTTTCCAAGACAGAAGAAACTTTTCATGATTAAATCAAATGTTAATTCTAATTATCCATTTAAAATACAGCTTGCATGTTTCAAGGACAAAGTTTAAATCATATAAATAGATTCGACTTAAGTTTGTAAAAGCCAGTTGCCCAGTTTGTGCATTAACTATGATTTTAATGTGTCTTTCATTCTTCTTTGCCCACCTACCTTTTCAACAACCAGCAAATATTGCTGTGACAGAGAGGGAATTACAAGGAAACTCATGTAAAATTCAAATGATTCCCTTTTTCTATTTAATGGCTGTTGTACATAAACATTTCAATTTTTTTTCCTTTGGTAGCTTGAAAATTAAAAATAATTTTATTAGCCAAAGGAATAAATATGGCCTTATTTATCCATATTCATATGAAATATGAAGAACGTCAAACAGTTCTTAGAATTGTCTTCACCATACCCCTGTGAATATAAAACAATTGAAATTACCAATCTTTCTTTCCCTGTGTAAAGCACTGGGAATAAAGCTCCAGGAGAATAACCCTAGATAATCTCCCTGGTCATGGAAAGCATGTACTGTAACCAGGGGCCTGACTGCATCAGGTCAGGCTGCTGCTGCACTCTGATGGCCAGTATTGGTTGAGATGCTAGTGAAAGGCAAGGCATGGCATACTGAGGCAGGGCCTAGTGCCAGCTTTTCCTCTTGGCCCAGAAGAATTAGGCTGCTTCCTGATGGACTGGGTTTTCTTCTCATAGTAAGTATGGCAGGGATGAAACATGCCATCATCCCCATCCCCAGGGCTTGGAAAGTCCCCAGCAGGGAGACAGGAAAGTCCCCTTCTTCCCTTTCTTCTAGCCTGAGGAAAATAAGGTTAAGCATACTAAAAGAACTCTTGCTTTTCATTTAAAATATATTTATTTTTGAGATGAATAAATTTGGAATGATGCTAGAAATCAAAGAGAACATTGAACATATCATACCTGCTTTGCCTTTTTCTCCAGGTATTCCAAGCAAACCTTTTTCCCCTTTGTCACCTGAATAAAAACAATAGCAACCAAAATAAAATAAAATTAAAGTAAAAGAAGAAAGGAAATAAGGAAGGAAGGAAGGAAAGAAGGAAGGAAGGAAGGAAACAGGGAAGGAAGGAAGGAAAGAAACAAAGAAGGAAGGAAGAAAAAGGAGGAGGACAGAAGGAAGGAAGGAAGGAGGGAGGGAGGTAAGGAGGGAGAAAGGAGTGAATTCACATCTAGAGTCAAAGCAGTTTTAAATTTTATTTGCAATATCTACAACTAATATCTCTAGTATCTCTTGGTTTTTATAAATAATGTGATTTTCAATTGGTTACACAGGCACAACTAATTAAACGAGTCATAATTTATTTAGATTGAATATAGAATTCCAGCAGGGTTTGTGAGAAGCATTTGAATTTGTGTAACCTATCCTACTAATACTTTTTTAATAACATGGCCCTCTGAACAAGGCTAATACAATTTTCAGCATGTTTTCAATTTTAAAAATACCATTGTTTTGTGAATCTCGATCAATCTGTTAGCACACTGCAGTGTCTTTGTACTTATTATGCCCCAAGTTATTCCAAGGGGCTTTGCCCTTGGATTTCCAAAACAAAACAAAACAGAACAAAAAACACATGTATTGTGCTTTTTCAATTTAATTAGACAAATATTTACTATTTACTTACTCTATGAAAAACAAAAGACTGGGTACTTTGAAAGGATATACAGAGACATGACTTCAACCTATGACTTGAAGGAGTTTACAATTTTTAGAAGTGAAGTGATGTATGCAAATACTAATAATGCAAAGTCATGTCAAATATATTATACTGAAATAGCAACCTTGGTACTTTCCCTTTCTGTACTTCTTTATATGTAACTATTTTCTCACTCGCAGGTAACCACAAAATAATTCTCAGGGAAGCAGGATTTTTAAAGCAGAGAGAAAGAATAAAACACGTTAATTTTTTTTCAACTTCAAAATAAGCTCTTGAGGCCCACATCAGACGCAATAATTGAAAGCAAGAGCTTTTGATTTTCAGGAAAAAATGTTTGGCTGAGATTCTTAAGAATCAAAAGGGAAGACCCTGACAGAAGTAAAATAGAGTTTATGCTTCAATAGTGATCTGGAAAAAAAGAATAAGAAAGAACTCACGAGGGATGAATACAGGATGAAGGTCACCTAGGCTAGGTGTAGGGGGCTTACCCTCACAGGAATGTGGTGTGGTCAGAGAATTGGTTATATGGCCCAAGGGGACAATGCAAAAGGGAATGGAGTTGGTATTAAGGTTCTGCCAAGCCTCATCCTTCACCAGAAACAGAGAAAAAGTGAAAGCTACTCTAAAACCCGTAGGGTGCCCCATGTTGTGTGCACTGAGGACACCCATTGGCTTTTCTCATCATTGTCTGATGTGTACTTTTCCTTACATAGTTACTCTTATCATTCAGAAGAAGGCATGCCTGCTGGGGCCCCAAGGATTTGCTGAGCCTTTCTAAACTGAGCCATGTGGACCCTTTTCTTTAGAGTTGATGCCGGTCATTCGTGTGTTCCCCAAACAGAAGGTGGGGGTCTTTGAAGGCCAGAATACAACTTACACATGCAGGAGGAAGGCTTGGAACTTGTACTTGGAAGAAACGAGAATATGGTGAAATCTATACCAATGGAACATGATACATGTTGTGAGAAAGACATTGAACAGAGAGATAACATACTCTGAGAGGAAGGCAGAAGAGACAGTGCTTCTAGTGGAAGGGTAAAGGAAAGCTTAGCATTTGAGCTTTGCTATGAAAAGCTTTAGCAACTGAATGAAAGTGGGCACAAGGTCAGGTTCAAGATACAGCAGAGGATGTAGTTGGCCATGAACATATGTCAAACACCCTACTCAGTAATATCAATCTGCTCACACCTTAGTTATATCCTGCAAATCCCTTATTTCTCTTATATGTAAGTTGGAAAAAGTAAGAATAGATTTTGAGATATTAATGGAAGAAAGGGAATATACATTTTACTAAGTACCCATCAACCATCGGGTACTATTCTGGATACCTTACACATATTATCACATTAAATCCTATGAACTAAGTGTTATCATTGTCTTCTTTCTACAACTTGAAGAAATTGAGGATCAGAGAGGCAAAATAACTTGCTTAAGGACATCTAGCCATTAAATGGCAGTGCTCGTATTCCTGCCCAACCATTTCTGACTCCCCTTTCATAGTGCTTCCAAATGAGTTAACCAGTGGTTTAATGAAAAAAAGCAAGGTGTTTGAAAAATGTTATCAAAATTTGCAAAGAATAACAGTCCTCATCACCATCAAAAACATTATGCACTTAAAAGATTGTATGACTATGGGTTTAATGTTTCGATTTTTTAAAACATTATCTTTTCTTCGCATGTGAATACCTTTTAATTCAACATAGATGGAACGTTGATTCCAGTTATGCTATGATCCTAGTTCTGGGCTAAGCTTTATAATGGACATAAAAGAAGCATAAATCGAGTGCCTTGGGCAAATGATGGGCTTTTAAGGAAAGCAAAACACACATAAGAGAACAAAGAGATGAGACACTATCATGTACTAACAGAGTGAAGTAAATGAAAAGCCTGGCAGGAATTCAGAAAAAGAAAAGATGGTGTGGATCAGAGTGGAGAAGACTTCACTGAAGCAGTAGCCTTTAGCTAGAACTTAATAATATAGAAAACAGTTTCTTGAATTGGTATGTGACTGCTTTTTTTGAGAAGATGTAAACTCTGTGACTGCTTTTCAGTATTTTGACATGAATTCTTTTCATTTCATGACAAATGGGAGCACCAAAGCAGTGTGGTGCGATGAAAGATCACGAAAGCTCCCCAAAATCAGGGTTTGAATCCTGGCTTTGCCACTTACCGGCTACACATGGACAGGTTACTTAATTTCTCTAAGCCTCCTTTTCTTTATTTTAAAAGCAGAAATAATTAGCACCTAAAATTATGAGATCATTAAGGAGAATAAATTAGGTATAGTAATGTTTTCTTATAAGGGGATCAGCACTGGGCTTGACTTACAGAGAATGCTCAACCAATGTTAACTTCTGTTTCCTGAATCTGAGTTATGGTAAAGGAATGCATGCCAGGTACTTAGCCAGCTTATGGAAGATTTGAGCTTAGAATATCTACTTCCCCAAAACAAATTATGATTTAAAGTCATCCACAAAAACTGATTTTGGTCCATGAGTGGGACCATGTCTGTAATTACTGTCCGAAAGTTGAAGAATTACAGGTCACATTCAAACAAACAAACAAAAAAATCATAATGCTTTCAGTGTAAATGGATTATTGACCTTAAATAAAAGCATTTATTTTGCTATGAGATGGAATTTACCTATACTAAATCACTATTATTTCTTATTCCTAAAATGAAATATTGACATCTAGAAAGCTACCCTATCCATGCAAGTGACAACGTTAAGGTCAGCCTAGAAAGTTGAGATTAATCTGAGTCAGTAAAAAATTTAGAAAGGCAATCATAAAAACGAGGACAATAAATTTCGAAGTACAGATTAAAAATGAAATTAATCCAAGCGAGCTGGATCATTGTATCTCCATTTTAAAAAATTCCAGGACATGCTCACAAATTTGATGGCATATCTCTAGAGGAGGAGAAAATCTTAGTAGCTAATGGTGGAAATCGATATTAAGGAAAAGTGGTACTTATAGGAATATGGAGTAGTAAAGAGAGACAAATTGTAAAAAGTAATAAGTTCTATTAGGCAGTTTTTCATGCTTAATTCAACAAACATCGAGAAAGTGTCTACAATATATAATAGGCATTAAGATAAAGTGGTTAAATACTAGGGTCCCAACAGAGCTTATTTTATTTAAACAAACAAACCTAGTGAACTTTTCATTCATTTGTTCTCCCAAGAAGTTCAGAGTCTATGAAGGGAAACAGAGAAGCTAATCAGATATGACAGTGAGTACAGTGATAAAGGTATGTATTAGGTGCTATATACCTGAGCCTTACCGGAGGAATTAGCATGAGGTAAATAAGGTTAGTTAACCCTATCATTTCCAGACTGTTACTTTTTCAACATTTCTGGACATTCATCCACTTTGGGGCTCAGCTAGTCGTACTAAAAACTCTTGAGCCTCTCTTGTCTTCATCATCTACTATGTTCCCAAGTTACGTAGCCTTATTGTATTCAAGGGTTAAGACTGTGCTTAAGATCATTAGCTTTAACTCTTCTAGATGGAATCCCATCAAGACTTACACATCTAAATCCAGGGAAGTGCAAAATCTAGAATGATCATTAAAAAAGAAGTTCTTCAGTTCTGGACTTACTCATGGCAGCGACTTACCCTCTCCCTCCACTTCTGCTATCTCCACAGAGCAATACAAGACATAGATGAGATCTTAATCACATTTAGCATAGCTGCATCTAAAAAATCTTGAAGTCCAACATCCCACTTTCCGGCTATACCTTTCTGTTTCTTTAACCACTAGTTTAAGGAAGTTGATACAGATAGGGACGGATCCATGATGCATTTTATCTGAAGCTTATACAATTTGAAGGGACTTCTTTGAAAAAAGATACAAAATTAAAAATGGAAAAGTGGTTGTAAAAATGAATATCTATCATAAGAAACAAAAACAAACCACTAAATTTTAAAAGTAGACCAATGGCACATTATGAAATTCACTAAACATCATAATATTTTAATCAATAAATGGATTATTGTGCCTTGAAAACACTTTTATTCATAATTATTAGCTATGTATGTTTGGCTGCATTCATATTGCTACTTTATCTGTCCACAAATTTCTAATATCATTTTTAAGAGATGATAGAGGGATAATGTAGTCAGATAATACTCTTTCCCTTAGCACAGTTAACCAAAAATTATTTTATTAAACTTCGCTTACTGAAAAAAAACCACAAAGAAAAGTTTGCCAACACAAAGATTCAGCTTGATGACTTTGTACAGAATAAAATACCCATGTAACCAATACCAAGATCCTCAAGCAGCTGCTTTTGTGTCATCTGCAGATTATTATAGCTCTCCTTTCTAAAGATCACCATACTGACTTAGAACTGTGTTATAAGTTTTCAAGCCATAAATTTTCATGTTGTTGAAATTTCTATAAATAGAACCATTTGGCATATAGGTTTTTTTCTGTATAGAATATTTTCCCCAATACTGTGTCCATATCTTCATTCATTTTTTTGCATATTGAAATAGTATATTTATTGGCCGGGCGCGGTGGCTCAAGCCTGTAATCCCGGCACTTTGGGAGGCCGAGACGGGCGGATCACGAGGTCAGGAGATCGAGACCATCCCAACATGGGCTAACATGGTGAAACCCCGTCTCCACTAAAAAAATACAAAAAACTAGCCGGGCGAGGTGGCGGGCGCCCGTAGTCCCAGCTGCTCGGGAGGCTGAGGCAGGAGAATGGCGTGAACCCGGGAGGCGGAGCTTGCAGTGAGCTGAGATCCGGCCACTGCACTCCACCCTGGGCGACAGAGCGAGACTCCGTCTCAAAAAAAAAAAAAAAAAAAAAAAAGAAATAGTATATTTATTTCCATGGTATGGTGAAGCAAAGTATGAGAGTTTCAGTTGTTCCACATCCTTGTCAACACTAGATATTGTCAGTCATTTTTATTTTAGCCATTTTGGTTAGTATGCAGTACTATCATAGTTTAGTCAAATTTCCATCACACTGATGAGGCTGACACTTTTTAATATATTTATTGATCATCTGAATATGTTCTTTTGTTAAGTGACTATTCTTTTGACCTTTTTTATTCTTTTGGGTTGTCAGTTATTTTTCTTACTGATTTGTATAAGCCCTTTATTGAATACAAAGGTAGCACATAGCCAACTCTGTGGTTTCCTTTTTTGTTCTCTGAGAAGTATCTTTTAATGAATATAAGCTCTTTATTTTATTTTATTTTTGAGATGGAGTCTCACTCTGTTGCCCAGGCTGGAGTGCAGCAGCGTGATCTTTGCTCACTGCAATCTCCGCCTCCCTGGTTCAAGTGATTCTCCCACTTCAGGCTCCCAAGTAGCTGGAATTACAGGCATACGCCACCACCATAGCCAGCTAATTTTTGCATTTTTAGTAGAGATGGGGTTTCGCCATGCTGGCTAGGCTGGTCTCGAATTCCCGATCTCAGGTGACCTGCCTGCCTTGGCCTCCCAAAGTGCTGGGAGTACAGGCATGAGCCACTGTATCTGGCCAGAAGTTCTTTATTTTGATAGACTTCAATTTGTTAGTTTTTCTTACGTGGTTAGTCTTTGTCATATCCTGTTTAAAAATGTGTTGGTTACCATACAATCAAAAATATAGACCTCTATATTAACTTCCAGAGGCATTATTGCTTTACCTTTCAAATTTAGGTCTCTCAGATTTGGGTTTACCACCAAATTTAGATCTATAAACCATTGATTTTAGGTACAGTGTTAAATATGGGATCGAGATTATTATTTTTATTCATTAATAACCAATAACTCAGTACTATATATTGATTAGCTTGTGACTTCCATTACAAAATAGTGTCAACTTTGCATAAATCAAGTTTGGTAGTCTGTTTCTGGACTCTTCCTATTAATTCATTTGTCTATCTCTTCATGAAATTACACTATTCTAATGGTTTAGTTTCCTAATCAATGTATAAACTCAAACTCAGTAATTTAAGTCTTCTACCTTTGTTTTTATTTTTCATTTTTCAAGATTGTCTTGGGTATTCTTGGTCATTTTCATTTACACATACATTTTGAATTGGCTTATCAATTTCTAAAAGAACACTTCTAGGAATTTTTTTTTTTTTTTTTTTTTTTTTTTTTTTTTTTTTTTTGAGACAGAGTCTCACTCTGTTGCCCAGGCTAGAGTGCAGTGCTGGAATCTCGGCTCACTGCAACCTCTGCCTCCCAGGTTCAAGTGATTCTCCCACCTCAGCCTTCCAAGTAGCTGAGATTACAGGCATGCACCACCACACCAGGCTAATTTTTGTATTTTTAGTAGAGACGGGGCTTCACCATGTTGGCCAGGCTGGTCTCAAACTCCTGACCTCAGGTGATTCATCCGCCTTGGCCTCCAAAAGTGATAGGATTAAAAGCATGAGCCACCACGCCTGGCCCACTTCTGGGATTTTGACTGAGGTAGCATTGAGTCAATGGATCAATTTGGGAGAGAACTGGCATATCGACAATATTGAGTCTCTGAACCCATTAACATAGTTTTACCTTCATTACCTTAGATATTCTTTAATTTCTTTCATTGTCATTATGTGGAGTTTATTGTGGAGGGCTTGTAACTTTTGTTGGATTCATTTTTACATATTTACTTATTTTGACACTATTATAAATGGTCTCTTTTTAAATTGTTTCTATATAGAAACAAAATTGATTTTTGTATGTCAAGCCATCTAAAAAATGTATCAATACAAATAGATTATCTATAGATTCTTTTGTACTTTCTAAGTATACAATCATGTTCTCCACAAATAATGCTCAAATTCCTTTATTTTCAATTATTACGATTTTTATTTTTCTTTCATTTTTTTGGTGTAGTTAGAACCTCACACATAATGTTGATTAGAATTGCTGATAGAGGGCTATGCTAATTTAATTCTCAGTCTCAGGAGATAAGTGTTCAGTATTTTATTATGGAGTATCATTTTTAAGTAGATTTTTGTTGTTGTTGGTATTCCTTTACAAATTATGTTTCCTTCTATTTCTAATTTGCTAATAGTTTTTAAAAACATGAATAGGTATAGGTTTAATTAAGTGTTTTCTGAAGTAGTATTTCTGGAGTTCTAACTGGGAATATAGGGACATTTCCTGGACCACTCCTCTTTGACAGGCCTTGAATATGAATCCAGTTTCAGTAACTTTCTGCTCAAGCCTCTTAGCCACTTAGGGCTGCCCCACTTACGAACTGGTGAATGACTTGGAAGGAAGGTAGTACAGAATGCATCACTTGCCTTAATATGATTCCCTTCTCCTCCAGATCATGGCCCCTAAAGTTCTATTCATTTTAGTTGCACTGTCATACCTTCAAATATGTATTTAAATTTTTTTCTAGACCCAGCTAGTCATACTTAGCAGAAGGATTAATGTAAGGCAGGCAAATCCGTCATGGCCTATAGCAGAAGTCTGAATTTTGTCTTTATTAGTAGTAGTGTCAGATTTTTCTTTCACCATTACAACTTGTTATTGGTAATATATGTCAATTAATAATATTGTCAATTTTGAGAATATACGCTATAGTTTTCATATATAAGCTGTTAGATTTGGAAACTTTTTTTTTCCACAGACTAGCTCTGGCCCTGTATATTTCAACCATTGCTTCTTTTCCACAACCTGCACGTTTCGTGGGCTGCATGCCCCAGGACACATTGGTATGATGATCTGACCTCTGGCTCAGCACTTTGCATGCTGGCTTTGATAGAGCTGCATAGTAAGTGGTAGGAGTATTCTTGGAATCTATTTATGCATTGGAATTGCTAGCAATAAGTATAAATGGAAGTCACATCAAACTATGTAAAGATATCTCATTAACTCCAAAGTAAACATTTCTCCCTCAAGCTCCTCTTTGCTAGCTCCCAAGATTCTTGTATCCACTCCACAACTGCCCAGTACAAGAAGGATGATGAGGGAAGCTGGAGCAGAAGGAGAGAGCAGTCTTGACCTGTGCTTTTTCAATGGGGCAATATCACTTAAAGATGCACAAGTTAGTTTTTAGGAAATGGAATTGTACTCTTTTAAAAATATATAAAGCACAAACATACACAGAATACCTAAATAAATATATCATCCGTGGGTGGTATTAAAAATTTATGGGGAAGGGCAATTAGAAAAGAAATACATCTTAAAACCTTGTTAGGGGAGTAGTAACTTTAAAAAATGTTAAGGAGCACTATTTTAATCATTTGAGGTGAATCTGTCTTTCTTCACAAATTTTATCGAGGTATGTGACCAAGTGAACCTATTGCTGTGGCTTTTATCTGCGTCTTGGGAAGGACTGAAACACGTGAGGACTCTTCATGGTAAAACCATCACAGATACACACTGCGGCAGGACTTCTAAACCATGGGAAGCTCACATGGCTCTTCCCTAGCTATAAGGATTTCAACCACAGGGAAATACACGCTATAACCCACCAGATCAGAAACACCCATAGCAATTTCTCTTCAGTGGCACTGCCTTTCATCCCTGTCTCTGAATGCAGGCTGAAGGGAATATCTCAAATGAGTGAGTTGGAGAATGGAGAGAGAGGGAGTACTGAGCCACAGGATGGGAAGAGAGAGGCCACAGCCTAAGCTCAGACTACAGTCTGTCAACCTGCCCACAAGGACATACTGCTGGACAAGTAAGCCACATGCTTAGTTATGCAGCTGCTCAAGCATTTACAAAAAGATGGAGGGTACATCAAGGCTACAGAAATTATATTACCCATGGGACTGAGCTTCCTCTAATCTTTTTTTGTACAAGCATCTCTTGCGTCTCTCTCTAGTGCCTTTTGCCTATCTCCATAATGTTACTATTCTTCAAGACCTATGTCTGTTCTTTTGCATATCAATCTTGCCTTACTCTCCAATATGAGTCCTGGGGTAGTCATGTTATTCAGTATTATAATTATTTTTTTTTTCTTTGAGATGGAGTCTCACTCTATGTCCCAAGCTGGAGTTCAGTGACATGATCTTGGCTGAATGCAAACTCTTCCTCCCAGGTTCAAGCGATTCTTGTACCTTAGCCTCCTGAGTAGCTGGGATTACAGCCATGTACCACCACACTGAGTTAATTTTTGTATTTTTAGTAGAGATGGGGTTTTGCCATCTTGGCCATGCTGGTCTCAAACTCCTGACCTCAGGTGATCCACCCGTCTCAGCCTCCTAAAGTGTTGGGATTACAGGCGAGAGCCACTGTGCCAGGCCTCTAATTCTTTTTAAGAAAGTTCTATCTTCCTGAATAGTCTATGGATCTCTTGGAATAAAATTATATGTTCATTCAGTTTTGTATCTCTAAACTAAGTAAAACAATGCTTGCTTAAATTACTGAATATCAGGAGCAATTAGAACCTGCTACCATTGTGGGGCTTTGTGAGAGGAGGATAGGGAAGGAATGCTTAGACAATACAGAGGTGACTGTCTCTGTTTTCTAATATTCAGGCTTTAATGATGTATAAGATCAGGGCCAGGTGCGATGGTTCATGCCTGTAATCTCAGCATTTTGGGAGGCCGAGGTGGGCAGATCACCTGAGGTCAGGAGATAGAGACTATCTTGGCTAGCACAGTGAAACCCCTGTTTCTACTAAAAATATAAAAAACACAGGTGGGCATGGTGGTGGGCACCTGTAGTCCCAGCTACTTGGGAGGCTGAGGCAGGAGAATTGCTTGAACCTGGGAGGCAGAGGTTGCAATGAGTCGAGATCCCACCGCTGCACTCCAGCCTGGGTGACAGAGTGAGACTCCATCTCAAAAAAAAAAAAAAAAAAATCAGGACATGACTGAAAACAAATGGGTATCTACATATATGCTCCAAGTTTCTATCCTGTTAATAGATCATAGGCACAGAATTTTTGGTTAATCCACTCAGATTAAAATAGAAAATTTTACTGTCCTCTGCCTACTTTGTATTTTATTAATAATCGTGTATCGTTTTGATCATAGCAAGGATTTGTAGCCAACAAGTAGATCCCAGGAGATGATTCAACATAAAGACTATCAGACCTTGATGCTTGATTCTGTTTCCAAAATCTTGTTTCATTTTTTTTTTTTTTTGAGCTGTGAGATACATTGCTTATATATGGAAGAAAGAGACAAACTATGAAGACAAAATTATTAACTTAAAAGAAGAAAAAGGAGGTATTTTCATGATACAAAACACCTTAAAACAATTAAGGGTATCCTCAATTTGCTTTATTTATTTATTTATTTATTTATTTATTTATTTATTTATTTTAGAGACAGGGCCTTACTCTGTCACCCAGGCTGGAGTGCAGTGGTGTGATCATGGTTCATTGCAGACTCAAACTTCTGGGCTCAAACGATCCTCCTACCTCAGCCTCCTATGTAGTTGGGACTATGGTTGTGTGCCACCATGCCCAGCTAATTAAATTTTTTTTTTTTTTTTTGTAGAGACTGGGTCTTGCTCTGTTGTCCAGACTGATTTTGAATTCCTGCCTTCAAGGTATCCTCCTACCTTGGTCTCCCAGTGTTGGGATTACAGGTGTGAGCCATTGCACCCAGCCTCAATTTGCTTTGAATTGCTACTGGAGAATAGTAAGATGCAACTTACCCTTCTTGCCAATGGGCCCAGTCTTGCCAATATTGCCCTGATCTCCTATATCACCCAGTTCTCCTTTAATTCCTGAAAAGCAAACATGTTATCTTTTTATCATAAGGTTTTATCTTCCCTTGAAACGTGGCTAATGTGATATTCACTTGAAAGAAATACCAAAAAGTGTATTCTTCTGCCAGTGATAGCTAATATATATCCCGTGCTCTATTGTCTAGTTTAACAGACTTACAGTGTATGTATTAAAATTAGCATGTGAGTGAGTATGAATATATACTATGGACATGATGATATTAAAATACTTGCTGATGTAGTATTTCTGGAAGGACTATGGCAGAGGATGTTTAAAAGTAAGGTTAGAGAAGGGCCGAGTGAAAGTATTCTTGACTCAATTCTGTTTTTTTTCTTCTTTAGCTACATTCTGTCTTCCTTTTGGAATTCTATTTCTTCTGTCTTTTAAAACAAGATTTGACAATCGTGCCACTTAAAAACAGGGTGGGGAACGTGCAGTCATAAAACCTAATGATCAAAGAAACATCAGACACGGTCCTGCTGAAATTTCTTTCAAAAAACTACAGTCAGGAATCACTGAGCTCTTCCAATATTATTTCTTTTTATAAAAATCTAAAAAAAATTGCCAATTAAAAATCTTTATTTTCTAAGAATAATTTTGTAATTGACATTCATATTTATAGACAGGTTTAAGTCAGCATTTCCCAAATTGAGGTCTCACAGGTCTGTGAGTCTCTCTTCCTTTTAAATTATTCAAGATTTAAAAATAAGTGGTCTAGGGCAGCCCTCTTCTCGCAGTTGACGAGAAATATTTTAAGTGTTCAGAAGGTGCACACAAACACATCACAACCCAGAAGCTATATTTTGGTAAGGCCAATGCCCAGCTTCGTGAGTGAAGACACTTCCTAATCACCTCTGTGTTACTCTCTTCATCTTTAATCCCACTTCTCCCATACCCCACCATTTCCCCACTGTGTTATTCTTTTGTATTATGAAAAGGGCAGGTGGGGGGGGAAATTAAAGAAATAAAGAGATCTTGGGGAAAGATGAATAGATCAATGAATCAGGTAGCTCTTTTTGTTTCTTTTTATCTTCCTCCTTAAACTCTACGCCAGCTTAAAAAAAAATGCTGCTTAGCAGTGGCTTTAGAAGGGAGACACAGGTACGAACACAGCTCTATAACACATCGTTTCTTAATATTCTCAGAGACTGCTTTTCCCTAGGGCTCCCAGTGTCCCACATCAGCCAGCCCTAAGAATGCAACTTGAGAAACTCAGAGTCTTGTTGACAGGTAATCTCAGAGGGGCATTCAGATGGTGGGTTAATTCATGTGTGAAATATATTTCAGGCATTGCTGGGGCAGAGGGCATTATGAAAGCTGCTAATTTCCAGGGCAAGGGCCAGGAGAGAAAGAAGAGCAATTATGATATTAAAATGTCAGTTTCACATCATTTTAGTTACCTTTCGGCCCCATGCGTCCCACTTTGCCATGCTTTCCCTCTTCTCCTGGATCTCCTTTTTCACCATCATCTCCTTTTGAAACAGAAAATGAGACATAATGAAGCATCTCGAATAGTTACATGACCACATTCTCCCAGGGGAAGGTGGAGATGGTTACACTCCTTCCCTCAGCTCAGTGCTTGCCTCACAACCCAGCTGTGAGTATGGACATATGTTCACACTGACTTGACACTCAGGTGAAAGGAAGAAACTTCCAGTATATTTTATTTTTTACTTTTCTCCACATCCAACTCTACGTTTGAAGAAATATCCCTATTGCCGAATTGAGATGTTTGGCCTGACAAATCTTTATTCTTGCTGTATAATCTAGCAAATTCTTGATGGACAATAAACATAAAACTTACACACATGCACACACACACACAGAGAGGTAGACATAACTTATTACTCTCTGACTGCATGCTTGGGAACCCCAAAATTGTAGGCATGACCTAGGAAGCTAAGAACAGGAGACTAGAGATGGGGAAGCCACAAAGCAGTTTTCTGTGAGTGGCAACTGTCTTAATCATACGCAACTGTAGCTCCAGCACCTTGAAGAATTAAAGATTGAATGAATGGTTTAATGAACAGTGCCCAGACTGAAAATCAGGGGTCTTGGATTTTAATGCCATATTAGTCACCGATGGGTTGAACAAATCTTCAACAGGCCAGTGATTGAGTGTATTGACTTTGGACTAGGACAGATTTGACTGAAGTCTCAGCTCCACCACTCACTATCTGGAGAAATTTGAGTACAGAACTTCCCCGAGTCTCACTTTTCTCTCCAGCAAATGGATCTAATAACACCTACTGGAGTGGGCTTTTAGGTAGGTCAAATGAGACAATAGAAATAGAACACCTGGGATACAATCAGTGCTTAGCAATGATGGCTGCTGTTTTTGTTCCCTTTATGCTTCCTTTCCTAAATGTGGGGAAAGTATCTGCTCTCCACACCTCACTCAGTTGTTTTAGGATCAACAAGGTGAGCATGTGAATGTGCTTTGAAAACAAAGAGCACAACATACACGATATTATGACCAGATACCTGCATTATCACCACAGCAATCTCAGGGCATGAAAAAGCCCTGTCCATCAGCAGAGGAAAGGAGGAGAAATAAAACCTTCTAAAGACAAAAATGAAGTTCTTGGGATTAGACAATTTGAGTGTGAGAAACTTGTGTTGTTCATTGATTTATCCAGGAAAAAAACACCACCAGAGATTTTCCTTCTTTTTATTTTTATTTTTTCTGAGTGCAGAATGTTGAGATTTTAAATGAAAGCAAGCACAATGTGTGGAAGAGTTGGATTTCCAGGTTGTGAGATTGATCAGACATTGAAATACTTCACAAAGGAAGCTATAAATGCCTCCTAGGATGGTTTTCAAAAAAGAATGCACAGGCGGGGCGCGGTGGCTCAAGCCTGTAATCCCAGCACTTTGGGAGGCCGAGACGGGCGGATCACGAGGTCGGGAGATCGAGACCATCTGGCTAACACGGTGAAACCCCGTCTCTACTAAAAAATACAAAAAAACTAGCTGGGCGCGGTGGCGGGCGCCTGTAGTCCCAGCTACTAGGGAGGCTGAGGCAGGAGAATGGCGTGAACCCGGGAGGCGGAGCTTACAGTGAGCTGAGAGATCCGGCCACTGCACTCCAGCCTGGGCGACAGAGCGAGACTCCGTCTCAAAAAAAAAAAAAAAAAAAAGAATGCACAGGTGATATCTGTGGTCAGACCAGAGGGGAGAATTAGGTGAACTAGATGACATTTTTCTTTTTGTTTTTTTCTTTTCTTTTCTTTTCTTTTCCTTTTCTTTCCCTCCCTCCCTCCCACCCTCCCTCCCTCCCTCCCTTCCTTCATTTGTTCCTTCCTTCCTTTTTTCCTTCCCACTATCCTTCGTTCACACTATTCCTTCCTTCTTTCTCTCTCTCTCTCTTTCTTTCTTTCTGACAGTGTCTTTCTTTGTCACCCAGGCTGGAGTGCAGTGGTGTGAACACAGCTCATTGCAGCCTCAACCTCCTGGACTCAAGTGATCCTCCTCTAGATGACATTTTTCTAGCTAAAGTTAACAGTGAATGTCTATTGAGCAATTAGTCAAGCTAAGGACTTGACGTGTAGTCATCATAGCAATTCTAGGAGATGGAAACTCTTATTGCTCTATTTTATGAATGAAAAAAAATGAGACTATGTGGTTAAGTTGCTTGCCTATTGTCATAGAGCTTTTTAGTAGTCAAATGAGGATTCAACAACATGTACATTTCTATCCCTCTAGAATCCTCATGGTATACAGTTGTATCTTTTGGCCTAGGTTCTGTAACTCTTAGCAGATAGTGGATTTTACAGAATTTGGCATTCTGTCAAATTTTTCAGGGAGAAGAGGGGAGTTGCAGAAAGAGTGATAGTTTTTGTTTCCTTTTCTACAAGAAAGATAATGGGAGAAAAGAAAAAAACCCAACTTATTCCTTAATGACTTTATTCACAGGAAATGTTTCCTTGGGATAGGGATAGGATAGCATAACTGAGACACCACTTTGTCATTCACTGAGGGACTTTGGGAAGTCCTTTAACTTTTCTGAGCTTTTTTTCATGCATTCATAGAATAGACAAAAATTACACTTTTTTTCCCCAGAGGGTGTTTAGCAAAGGTAAAGCTAGAAAAGTATTTTCCTTCAGGAAGTCCTTTCTAATACTCCCAGACTGGGTTAAATTCTCCCTCTAATTACCTTTGTGGCTTAAAAATAACACTTTATACCAAATGTGTTGGTGTATCTTCACTTATCTCTTACATCTCCCTGTGACCCAAAGCATGGTGGGATCATAAGCGATTTATTCTAGCATCTCCAGAATTTAGCACAGTGCCTGGCTCTGGTGTTTAATAAATGTAGTTGAACTGAGTACACTTTGTGTGAACCATAAGACATTCTACAAATATAATAATACTGTTTATCAAATACTTTGTGCCAAAAATGTTCTCAGCACTTGACATACAATCTATCGTTTGATTCCCACGGCAAGCTTTGAGATGTGTACTATCCTTTGCTCCATTTTACAGAAGAGGAAATGGGGTCACAGAGAGGTGAAGTAACATCCAGGCCACATAGCTCATAAGTGGTAAAGCCAGGATTTAAACTGGGGTCATCTGTCCTCCTAGCCCATGTTCTGAACAAGCTGGATGATTTAGAGCAAATTCCTGCCTTAGCATTTCTGGGTCTTGGATTGCTCTTCTGTACAATGGGACTAGTGATGCGCGTCCTGCTCATGAAAAGGCAAGATCAAAAACAAGCATGTATGTGAAGCCCTTTGAGAATCAAAATGCCACACAGATGTGACTTATTGGTGCCATTATTCTTTCTCCTTCCTTCTTCCCCTTCTATAAGCTTTCCCATTCATTTTCAAGCAAGTGTCTAACTGGAGGCACCCGGGTGAGTGACTTAGTCATCTACTGCTCCCTGGTGGCTATTGATGGAGATCTGGGAGGGTGAAATAGGATTATTTATTATTCTTTGACCCATGTGACTGCATCCCAGCCTGGTGGCCAAGCAGGCTGCGGGTAGAGATGAAGTAAACAACTTGAGCCCTAGCCTTCAGCGTGGGTCCTGGGTTTGTTTGATCTTTGGTACTTGCTTTAACGAGAACAGAAGGGAGATGTAAAAGCAAGCTTTGGCTAGGGCCCCCCAACCTGGCTCACAGTTGTTTGTTTTTATATTTATTAGATGAGTAGGACAATTTGGACTATTTTACTTCATTTAGAAATAGCCACTTGTATTTGAAAATTAGTGAAAAGCTATAAACTGAAATGAATTAATTTCAATTTTACAAAAATGATTTGCTTTGCTCACACCCCCTCTCCAAGCCACCAGCAGAATTCCAACAGAGTACACATTTGACCACATTTTCTTAGATAGGACTTTCCCCCCGCAATTAGCAAAAAATCTTTTAAAATTGAATTCTAGTTGGAACCCAGGCCAGTACCGTTTACTTAAAGGAAAATACTTATTGAAAAGTTGTGAATTGTTTTGGAGAGGCTAAAAATAATTAATTAAAGTCCTTTTCCCATTGTCAAAACAATCTTATAGACTGGGGAGTTGTTAGTAACCTTTCTCCTGATCAGCCTTAGAATTGAATGGGATAGGCTGGGCACAGTGGCTCATGCCTGTAATCTCAGCACTTTGGGAGGCTGAGGAGGGTTAATTGCTTGAAGTCAGGAGTTCAAGAACAGCCTGACCAACATGGTGAAACCCCGTCTAAGAATATAAAAATTAGCTGGGCATGGTGGCAGGTTTCTGTAATCCCAGCTACTTGGTAGGCTGAGGCAGGAGATCACTTGAACCCAGGAGGCGGAGGTTGCAGATTGTGCCACTGCACCCCAGCCTGGGTGACAGAGCGAAACTCCATCTAAAAAAAAAAAATAATTAAAATAAAAGAATTGAATGGAATAGGTGGTATGTTGTGCTTTCTTAAGAAGGCAAGAACTCCTGCCTAAAACATATCCTTCCCACTCCTACTTACATTTTCTTCCCATCTATGCCAATTGTATCCTCATTCTTGGAAATTTCAGTAGTCATCAATTATGCCCCATACCTCTTACATACATGACATGTACCAGTAGAGTCATAAAACAGACCACTCCCTAGTACTTTTACTTCTCCAATCTCAACCTCATCACTTCACTGAAGTCTTCAGGCCTCATTGGGACCTGCTATTGTTTGCCTTCTCCCCATTCACCCATTTAACATTCCCTTGGTGCCTTCACCTACCCAACCTGCCCATTCCTGGCTATCCTGAATTCTTTCAAGTCAGCCACTTCTGCACAGCTTTCCCTAACGTAAAGAAAGTGCAATGCCTTGGTTAAGAGTACTCTGGAACAATCCATTTCGTATCTTCAAATCTCAGTTTTCTCTTCCATAAATGGAGAGAATAGTCCCAACCTCATAGGATTGCTGTGGATTAATGGAGACAGTGGATGAAAAGTGTTCAACACCATGCCTGGCTCAGTTGAAAAACTCATCAGTGTCTGCTTTAATGAGAATAGAAGTAGATAAGTGATTATTTCTTCATATTCACTGCCTCAATCTCTATTATATAATCATTACTTACTCTTTTACTGGGCTGTATGTTTTTTTACCCTTTATTGTAAAACTTTTTCACATAATTAAAGATAAAAACCCATTACTGAGATTTACCACTCTGCACATTGTCATTGCATCATGTATTTATTTTTGCTATATATTTTTTTAAAAAGTAAATTATAGACAGGAACATATCTCCCTTAAGTACTTCAGTGAGTGATTCTGAAGAGTAAGAACAAACTCCCATATAAACATATTATCGTTATATCAATCTTGCTTTTTAAAGGGCTGTAGGCATTTGAAAAAGTCACCTTGATAGACTTCTGTGATCTTGTTCATCTCAAGCCCACACTGCTGTGCTATATATAATCTCATACAAGGAAGAAATGAGTACTTAGAAGAGAAGTAGACATTCAGAGGAGTAAGCCTAAATCCTTTGAAAACAAATCATGACAAATAATTCCATTTTCTCTTTTGAAAGAACTAATAGATCAAGAAATTGCTTTGGACAGCGTTGTTGGAAGACTAAAAATTTCCACTGGTGATTCACAGAAGGGAGTCATTCCTGGAAAGTTAGGATGACATATTGATGAAACCCTGGAGAGGGTCTTGACCTTGCATATTCGGGAGTCAAATCTTAATCACATTGCTTATCAGCCCTGTGAACTTAGCTATGATATTTAAACTCTCAGTGCTCCCATTTTCTTATCTATAATTGGAAATAACTAGAATGCTTACCTGTTCTAGAGTCTCCCATCCTGGGGGTTGCTCCCTCACTTTGAGACCCATGCTACTTCGATTTACTTTAATAACTTTGTGATGGAAATTTAGGGGAAGCTTTCTTTGTATTTCTTTTAATAAAAACATAAAAAGCAAGCAAGCATGGATTTTGAATGAAGACTGATTTGTAGACATTATAGGTTTGCAACCATCATTGTTGTGAGGCAGGTTATCTGTGGAAAATGGAGGCTCAGACCCTGGCAACGTTGCTCAAGAACAAATAAACAACAGTGTGCTTCTCGGGAATAGAAAAAAAAAATAAGTACATGATAGTGGGTCAAGGGTCTTCTAAGAGATTTTTCTGAGATTCTGTCTAATATGGTTTGGCTGTGTTCCCACCCAAATCTCATCTTGAATTGTAGCTTCCAAAATTCCCATGCATCATGGGAGGGACCTGGGGAAAGATAATTGAATCATGGGGGCAGGTCTTTTCCATACTCTTCCTGTGGTAGTGAATAAGTCTCATGGGATCTGATGGTTTTATAAAGAAGAGCTCCTCTGTACATGCTCTCTACTTGCCTGCCACCGTGTAAGACGTCCCTTGCTCTTCCACCATGATAGCGAGGCCTTCCCAGCCATGTGGAACTCTGAGTCAATTAAATGTCTTTCCTTCATAAATTACCCAGTCTTGAGCATGTCTTTATTAGCAAGGTTAGAACAGGCTAATACGGTATCCTAACATTATCTTATGTTGAACGTGCAGGAAATGAGATTTTTCACATAAAACAATTAGCACTTTTCCTAACACATTTAAAGCATTCAAAAATGTTGTTTATTATTGGCTTAAAGTAAAGATATGGTTTAAAAAGAACCGACTGCATCTTAGTCCGTAGAAAAGTATGTGTCTTTAAGGGGAAAAACTGTCTCAGGAAGATTCTGATAAGAAAGATGGCAACTCCTTACAAAGATGCGATTTGCCAAGGAACTCCACCTTTAGGAACCATGTGTGTATTGGCAGACAGGGCACTCATTCAAGTTCCCTCTGAAAGCTCAGAACAATGGACAAAATAGGAATTTTATAGTCACACGTACTTAGGCTCAACTCCTGAATTTCCTGTCTAACAGCTATTTAATCTTATACTAAATAATTTATACTTACATTTTAATGTAATAGATAACTGAATTTAATAAATTATTTAATTTTAATAATTTTATTAAGTAATTTGTTAAATTATTTGATAAATTATTTAAACTTACATTAAATTTTACACTAAATAATTAACCTTCCTGCTTTAGTTTCCTATCCGGGAAAATGGGGATGATGACCCTTTTCTTATGGAGTTACCTAAAGATTAAGTAAGATTATGGATGGTAAAATTCATCAAAGAGCCCCTTGCATGGAATGTGCTCTCACTGATGCATAAATATTGCAACCATAGTGAGCGTTTTTTTGCTTTCATTTTCTTGGTATCCACTCCCTGGGCTTCAGGTAACAGCTCCACAGTTTTCTGTAGGAAATCACACTTACTCATTCTCAATCCATATGGTTTAGACCATATCCATAATTCATTCAGCAATTCACGTGTGACCCAATAAGAGCCCACAAGTCTCATTTTGAGGATTTTATTTCGAACTTTCAAAAATGGAGACTTGCTTTTTCTGCAGGAGTCTCAGAGAGGATAGACTATCATTGAAGAATCTGAATCTATTTTGACACCATTAGGAGAGAACCCACATTACAGCCATTATAGAGGAAAGCAGAATGGTGTGAAGACTCCGCCCAGAAGACGTGACTTGAGCAGCTGGACCTAACTCAGTTTGAATCCCTTCCTGTTACTTGAGTCTATGAATTCCCCTGCTTTTCTCTGTGTGTTTGGTTGACCAGTGTAAGTTTGGTTTGTGTTGACCTCTGTCACTTGGCAACACAAACTTCTGTACTAATACAGTCACTTGATAATGATTAGGAGAGGTTCCTTCCCAGGAAGAGGTCAAAGCCTCAGGAGAAGATGGACAAAAAAGGAGATAATTACTGTGATAAATGCTGACAGTCCCTGCTGTGGGAGCACAAAGGAGGAAACACCTAACCCTACCTGCCCACACTTCAAATTCTCCAGTATTCTTTGTCAAAAAGAAGTAAATAGGATCCTTTAGACTGAGCTCCACCAGAATAAACTTATATTATAAGGTAAATACAAAGAAAATAAGCTAAAATACAAATTTGTCCTTATATGAGGGCAAGCTGGTGCTAAAATGTCTTTGCCAATGAAATTTTATGTGGATTTTTGTCTTCTGTTGAACTCCCTGGACCTTGTCAGTTCAGCTCACGTGTTACCTCCTTTCCCAAGGAGTCTTCTCAGTACAGATTTTCCTAGTTCCATCTCCCTCTTCAATGGTCAGAACTAAACTAACTCCCTGGAGGGTAATCCCCTCTCACTTTACAGCGTCCTATTGCATTGTGTCATAGGTGATGAGACAGGTCAGCGATGATAGACTGTATTCCTAGCACTTGGCACAGAATCTGAGAATCTGTAAATAGGTGATTGCTCAATAATTGTTTTCAAAATAAAAGGAGTAACATCCTTAAAGACAAGGTAGATAAATGTGAGCTTAATGACAATACAGTCAAATGAGTTTGTAATTGATTGAAATGTCTTTCTCAATAATGGCTGATTAATGGATCGACTCCAGCCTGCTGGGAGGTCTGTGCTGATGGCCAATAATCTCATAAGGCAGCCCAGGCGGCAAATACACACACCACTGCCTCTACTGCTTCTATCCACTGCATATTCTTGTTTCTTCTTCCAATTTACCTTTGTCTCTCAATATTACAGTCATGGTCTAATTTCCAAGGCTCGGTACCCAAATCAGCTTCCTCACTCTCATCTTGACTCTTAATTTTCATATGTTCACTCTGTCTTTCTTTTTCCTCCCATCCCTGCTGCTGTTATTTTATGCCTTTCTGTCTTTATGCTGTAACCCTGTTCCTTACAGGTGATTCCTAAAGATTTTCATTGATGTATCTCAAGTGCCTAGATTAGTGTCTGTTCAATAAATACTTCTTGAAATATTGGTTTCCTTGAATCTGAACTTTACTTTTCCCAACTATCTTGCAAATTAATCTTTATTAAATCATATTTTCATCATACTACTGCCCAATTCAAAATGTTTCAACAGTTCTTCTGTGTTTATAGGCCACTTCAGACTAATTAGTCTAGTATGTGAACCTTCACAGGCTGGCATCAATGGAACTTTCCCACATTATTTTCTGACATTCTGATAAATGGCTAATTTATATACACTCATTACAACCCAGGAGTTTCTCTGCTGCGTAACCTTCTATTCCTGTCCAATCTGTTTATGCATTGTTCATCAAAATGTCTTTCAGTTCCTACCTGCATTGAAAAACATTTTTTTTTCATTTGCAATTAATCTGTTTAGAGAAGAATCTAAAGGTCATAAAAGGAAAGATATACATATATAGCATATGAGAAATTAGTAATATTGTAATATGCAAAGAACTTTTGAAAATTGCTTTGCAAAAAAGACAATAAAATAAAAAAATCTAAAAATATAAGCAATAAATAATAGATGAAAATGTCCAGACTATTACAGAAATATATGTATGTATATGTATAAGTCTATGTCATATTTCATCATGGAATGTTATCATTCATTGTTCTTGGCTATTCTATTGCAACCTAGCAAAGGAGACAACTGAGGATTTCAAGTATCCTACAGTCTCTCCTATTTGAATTACAAAGTATCTTCTTTTTGTTTTCAAGCTTATTTGGCTTAAAAAGAATGATCACTTGGAGTCTGCATTTACTTTGCAGTCATCACATGTTTGAGTAAGTGGGTGGGGGTGGGAGGGTGGGAACTAACACTGTACTTAACGAAAAATGCAACATTAAGGTTTGTTAGGCAGGTTTCCTTCTGCCTTCACATATCATTCATTATTAAAATGCATTCTCAGCCAGGCCCATAGAAACAAAAACAAAGAGAAATCCCATCAATTCGGGACTAAGTGGCACGCTTCTGCAATGCAATGCAGTTGTTAAGAGCATAGAATCTGGGATCAAAGCACTTAGTTCAAGTCCGGGCTCCATCACTAACAGGGTATGGGACTTTAGCAACCCATTTAAATTCTGTAAGCCTCAATTTGCTCATCAGTAAGTCAGAATAATGAAGTGCCTCCCTCACAGGGTTGTTGTGAGGAGTAAATGTGGTCATGCACATGAAGAGCTTAGAAGGGTGTTTAGAAGGTAGTGAGAACTCCAGAATATTACATTATTACATTATGCCAGTAGCATCCAAGGGGCCATGAGGAATATCTAGTCACTAGAAATGAGAGAGGTACAAAGAAGAGAACAAGGGGAAGAAAGCTTCTGTGAGAACTTATCCTGTCGTGCAGATTTGCAACATCCTGTTTGGGGTTGGGTGTGTGTGTGTGTGTGTGTGTGTGTGTGTGTGTGTGCGTGCGTCTTCCCAGAGCAGATTTATGCTTTTGGCATCTAAACATTTACTACATTCTGTATATGTAACATACAATATTCTCTCTAAAATTAATTTCAGCACAAAGTGAGTTAGAAACCAATTTAAGGAAAAAGTGTAGTATTGTTATTAAATGTAGTTATTAGGTTGGTGTTAAAGTAATTGCAGTTTTTGCCATTACTTTTGATAACTGTATTATTATGTATATCAACATCTCAATCTATGAACATCTCAAGTATCTGTGAGAATGGCAGTATCCTCTTTGATAATCATCAAACACTGAATGAAACAAAATATAAAAACTGTAAGTCAAGATGATGGGCTATGTGATTAGTTTTTCTAGAAAAACAATGCCTAAGAAATATTTATATCTATTCCCAACTGCCGACTGGAATTTTCCGCTGGTGTTCACATGCAACTGAAACACAATTAAGAACTCATAATCTCCCAGTTTTACTTCTGAAGTACCTCTCTATCGCACCCCATTCTCTGTATTCCAACAACCCTAATGCAACTCTCGTCTTTCATTTATGTCCCACTAAGACCTTCTCATATCCTTCAGTCTATTTTCAACCCTGCTAAGAGATTTCTCTGCCTAAAAAGCAGATCTAGTGTTCTTCTACTCAAAAACTTCCATTGGTTCCTCTGGTTTAAACTATCATTTGGTTGACTGGATCAGATACAAACAATCTCACAACTTCTGCAAAATAACTATGAAAATTATGTGGAAAAGAAAACCCACTGTTGAATGAAAATTAGGTTAGCAGATGACATGGTTTGATGTTTGTCTTCTCCAAATCTCATGTTGAAATGTAATCCCCCTCGTTGGAGGTGGGGCCTGGCAGGATGTGTTTGGGTCATGTAGGAGGATCTCTCATACCTGACTTGGTGCTTTCCTTGTGGTAATGAGTGAGTTCTCGCTCTCAGTTTACACCGGATCTGGTTATTTGAAAGAGTGTGACACTATCCTCCTTTCTTTTGCTCTTCTGCCATGACTGTACTTTTCCTGAGGCCCTCACCAGAAGCAGATAGTGGCATCACACTTTTTGTACAGTCTGCAGAAGCATGAACAAAATAAACCTCTTCTTTATAAACTACCCAATTTAAGGTATTCTTTTATATTATGGCAACATAAAATGGATTAATGCAGCAGACAAGTGTAATAAGTTGTTATATATGTTGAAGCCATTGGAGTTAAAACAAACAAACAAAAAAACTAATTCTGTGTTCTACCTTATTAAAATGTCAATCCTATCCACTTAAAAGGGGGCAGGATAGGCCGGGTGCGGTGGCTCACACCTGTAATCCCAGCACTTTGGGAGGCTGAGGCGAGCGGATCACGAGGTCAGGAGATCGAGGCCATCCTGGCTAACACTGTGAAACCCCGTCTCTACTAAAAAATACAAAACAAAATTAGCCAGGTGTGGTGGCGGGCGCCTCTAGTCCCAGATACTCGGGAGGCTGAGGCAGAAGAATGGCGTGAACCTGGGAGGCGGAGCTTGCAGTGAGCCGAGATCGCGCCACTGCACTCCAGCCTGGGCGACAGAGCGAGACTCCGTCTCAAAAAAAAAGGGGTGGGGGCGGGGCAGGATAACACTTAGTTAGCTCCTCCTCCATTGAATATCCTTTGCTTTAAGACTCAGAGTCTTTACTAACTACAAAACTGAGTCAATAACTTTGTTGCACTGGTGATGTTTTTTGATGCTCTAGAATACCATGCTCTAACCTCTCACTTGCCCATTTTTCTACATTCCCAAAATTCAGACAAGAAAAGATATAGAAAAGGCGGTGATATGATGCATTTTAGGAGATTATCTTCCCCTTAATAAAGCCCTGTGGGCAGATGGTGGGACACCTTGGCAGTTGAGAATGCTGGACATTTTAATTTTGGATATCAGAAAGAGGGAGCAGAAAAAAATTTCACATTGGCGTGGATAGGCCACATTAGAATAATACCAACATGGTATTGTCTCCCAAATCATGGAGAGGCAAAAAATAAATAAATAAATAAATAAATACATAAATAAATAAATAAATAAATAATTCTCTACTCAGGCTAATCAAAATTTTGAGCTCATTTTAATTTGAAAAGTAAAATGTCATCTTAAGTGTGCTCCAATTGAGGAAAGCAGGTCATATCCCTTGCCTTTGTACATTCTATGTGAGCTTTATTCTTGGTCTGTGTCTGTGGTCTAGCACTGGCTTTGCCCCAAAATCACTGGTGACATTGTCCAGCTTTGCCCTTCAAGTGAAGCATGGTGCTAGGGTTACAATGATAAATTGGGTTCCAGAGACTTTCCCTTGTGGTGTATCAAAGTCCCCTGACCCACGCACATTTCTTTGGGGGCTTTCACTTTTGTCTAGAGTATATTGTCACACTTGCTGCCACACTGCATCCCTCAACTTCCCATTGGACATATGGGCCTCCTTCTTTTGGTTGTCCTGTCATTTGGTCACCCAGTATGTGGTCTGATGAGAGAAAGATGACTTTTTCATGGCTTTTGGCTCTGACTGGAGAAATCTTTTTCTAAATCCTGGTTCATCTCAGGCCAGGCAGAACAACACTATCAAAACTATTTTTGACTGCACTCGATGCTATAATGTCTTGCACATACACTTATCCCTGAGCAGGATCAAATAAATGACCTTCAAAGTCTATAAGCTCTGAATGCAGGTAACAATCAGTTATCTGTTTAAAGAATTTTGTGTCCTCAGCACATCTAGCCTGTCTTCTTAAGAGATGGGTGATTATTCCTGAGATGACATTATCTCATTTAACAGAGCTCAGCTTCTCTCACCAGCTGGGTTGATTAGGGCTCCTCTCTTCGTAGTTAGGGAGGTAGAATGGGCCCAGGGTTTCTCCTCAGAAAACTTTCTCACAGCTGTGTGGTCAAATCACATGCAAGAGCAGCACGCTTTAGTGTCCTTCTCCTTAAAATAAAGGTGATGATCCTTATAGGTGTCAGTTGAGCTAAAGTAGAATAATAGATGAACCTTTGCAAATTCTGAAGAATGACTTCTGTTCATACAATTTGTTTAACAGATACAAGCATCTTCCCGTAACCGCAAGAGACCTAAACTGATGCTTCCAGAGCTGTCAAATCAAGAACAATCGCAGTAAATAATGTGAAAAGAAACCCCACATTATTTAGATGCTGCTTTACTTGAATCTCTGAGTGTCCGATTTTTACTGTGTGCATGTACAATTCTTTTCTAAAAGAGCAGAGAAAGCTATAAAATATAATTTAAAGAATTGTATAAAATTACAGGATATTGCAAGTCCAATATGTAATGCAAAAAAACAGACAAATTGGTTATGTGTTGAAATATCATGAAGAAACTAACAGAGTTACCAAGTTTCTACAAGTAGAATTTTATAAATATAAACAAGAGGAGTAAGAGAGAGAGAATTTGTGCCTGGCCTATATGTCATCAATGACCCAAGGCCAGTAGACTAGCCTGCCTATATGACATAGACAGTAGCTAAAGGAAATGTTTCTTAAAGGAAGAAGGAAGAACAATAAACAGGAAACACAATCTCATTCTCCCTTAGGTTTTGCTCTCCCATGGTTTGCTCTTATTTTACAGAGTCCCTGAGACTACAGGTGCTAAGAGCTTTATGTAGCTTAACTCATTTTTTTCCTCACCACAACCCTATGAAGAAATCACACTACTACATCCTTACGTTACTGATGAGAAATCTGAGGTACGGTTTTCTGTTTTCACTCAGGTAATCCCCATGACAAACCTAAGGGTATTTACCAGTTATTTCCATTTTACTAATAAGGAACACCAGGATCAGTTGGAGAACTAGAGAAAGGAAGCAATATCAGCGAAGAGAAGAGGTGGTCTCAAGTTTGTGAGCTCTTGATAAATAAAAGTTGACTTTGGAGTAAGACTGAAAACAGGCAGAAAATTGCGATACGTAGGAGAAAGGAGCCGTCTTTCTCTGGTACATTTCTATTTGGGGAGCTGACTTTTCAATCTATGAGCTTTTCTTTAGGAATGGGGGAAGAGAGCCTATGGTAACAAACGGGAGTGGAGACTAGTGAAAGAAATGATAGGTAAGTTATATACTAAACATGTTTCAATTTTCAAAATAAGCATTTGAGGTGGGCAATATGATCTCCATTGTATTTCTAATTTTTTTTAATTTTTAATTTTTGTGGGTGCGTGGTAGGTGTATACATTTATGGGGTCCATGAGATATTTTGGTACAAGCATGCAATGCATAACAATTACATCATGGGAAACTGGGTATACTCAACATTTCTCCTTTGTGTTACAATGTAATTATACTCTTTTAGTTATTACAAATGTACAATTAAATTATTACTGGCTATAGTTCCCCTGTTGTCCTATCAAATATTAGGTCTTATTCATTCTTTCTATTATTTTTGTACCCATTAATTGTCCCTATGTCCCCAAACTCCCCTTCCTAGCCTCTGTTAATATCTTTCTATTCTCTATCTCCTTGAGTTCAATGTTTTGGCCATTTTATAGATGAAGACATTTAAGCTTAAGATCGTATAGCTAGGTAAGCGGCAGAGCTCAGATTCAAAACTATACATATATATATACACATATCCATGATATATACATATAAAAGCCCATGATCTTCACATACATTAAAATGCCTATCACTATGATCCCTACCAGTGATTAATACATATCCAAATTATTATGTAAGAGTGTTGAAGAGAGACATGGCTTATTAAGTTCATATTAAAATGGAACAAATTATTTTATTTTTGTTTTTGAGACGGAGTCTCGCTCTGTCGCCCAGGCTGGAGTGCTGTGGCGTGATCTCGGGCTCACTGCAAGCTCCACCTCCCGGGTTCACACCATTCTCCTGCCGCAGCCTCCCAGTAGCTGGGACTACAGGCGCCCGCCACCATGCCCGGCTAATTTTTTGTATTTTTAGTAGAGACAGGGTTTCACCATGTTAGCCAGGATGGTCTCGATCTCCTGACCTCGTGATCCGCCCGCCTCGGCCTCCCAAAGTGCTGGGATTACAGGCGTGAGCCAATGCTCCCGGCCGAAACAAATTGTTTTTTATCACTACCGTTTAGTACTACTTCCTGACTCATCTTTACCCATACTTTTATTGACTGGAATTTTATTCTTCCCTTCCTGACCTAAATGGGAAATGCCTTCTTAGTATCTACCTAAAGAAAAAAAAAGAGATGAAAAATTGTATCTAAGTATCGATACACTGAAATACAAAAGTTAAAAAAAAACAACACTGAAAATATTGTTCTGTCCTTATGCATAAAATACATATTAAAACACACAATGAAAGAATCTAGTGAATTAATACAAGTAATAAAAAGTTTTGGGAAAACACCTAGTTGTTTACCCTTTCTGATAGTTACCGGAAAAGAATCAGCAACTCAACTTGCATCAGGGTGACTGAGCTAGAATAGTTCTGTGTCATGTTTATACATTGATCTCATGGAACTCCTTTTCTAATGTTAGTTTATCAAACCAACTAATCATTTTATGTTTAATGAGAATGATATAAGGTGAGGAAAATGATGTAACATGGTGGAATGGAACGAAGCCTGCTCCAAAAATCTGGAATCTGAGTTCTAGTTCTAGCCCTGCTACCTATTAGCCGCTGTGTGACCTAGAACAAGTTATTTTACCTCTCCGGGCCTCAGTTTTCACAAAAGTAAAAATAACTGGAGTTAAACCAAATTATCTCTGAGGGTGACCTCACAGGTAGTAAGACTTCCAGTTTGAGTATGAAAAAGATCGGACTTTCTTGGGCATTTCTCTCTATTCATTTGGGTAAGTCACAGAATGTCTTATTTGTGTTGGGGGCTGAGAAGTATCTTGGGAAATTATTCAAGTTGTGTCAATTGCTGAGATCCAGAGCCATGTCCAGTAAAATAGTGTTTGGCCAAATAGAAATCTAGTTTTCAGTAGCTAAGAGGTCTTCTGAGAAAGGAATTATCCCCGAGGATAGGGGTGACGACTGTCAGGCTTTACTCATGGCATAGCCTCTCTCATCAGAGAGCAGCGGCAACCGTGCAGAGCTTGTATTGTCTGACACTCAGGTGTGTGCTCTGGAGTTCCATGGGGACCAAGGGGGGTTTAAGTAAAGAGACTGAAGTAGCCATTTCCTCTAGCCCCATAAAACACTGAGGTGCCGTCAACACTGTGTAGGGGCCTCTCTGGCTTGCTAGTGGGTTTAGCAGGTTGATTGTAACATAGGACCCAACTAGAACTTAACTGGGTTTTAATTTGCCTCTTCTGGCTCTGTGGACCTACGTTAGGGACTTAATAATTCTTACCTCAATTTCTTCATCTGTCCAATGGGAGTGATAAAGCCTTTTTTTCTCAAAAGTCCATTGAGATAATAAAGTATTTTTTCTCAAAGTTCACTGAGATAATAAAATCTTTTTGCTCAAAGTCCATTGAAGTAATTAAATTTAAACATGGTTGTAAAGCACTCGCACAGTGCTGGGTGAATGGCAGCTACTCAATGTGTGCTAGCAATCTTGCTCCTGCCACCCCATTGGATGTGGTGATTAGAGTCATGCTGAAAGGGAAAGAGCTTTGCTCTGCCTTGTGGTTTCATCACAGGCCACACTTGTGGAGGAGTCATGATGGTTACCCGTGAGAATCACAGTGTCCTCAGAAGTGTCGGAAAGGCTGCCTTAGTGAAGGAGGCAGCAGTGTGTTACTGGCTAGGCAGAGACAGGGGCACTTGGGAAGCAGAGGCACTATTGTAATTATGAGAAAGGCAGTGTCCCCTGGCAGGGAGGTTCTTAAGTTGTTGGGAAAGTGGCACAATGGCCATGATCCCCAGGACCAGTCTGTTTTTGGGAGCAGGTGCAACAGATTTTAGGAACTTCAGGACATACTTAGAGGATATTATGAAAGAGTTGTGTTAATAGATCAAGACCTCAAATTAAAATGTTGGGGGTCTTTCACGGAAAATATGGGTAGATTCATTTAATCACAAATATGTATTGAGCACCCACCCTGTGTTGGGAGCTCTTCCAGGTTTAGAAAACCACGCTCAGCAAGAAGGACTGGTATCCTTGTCCATTTGGGAAGCCTGCACGCCAGGACTGACTATACATACATCGATACACAAGAGATTTTCACTTAGTACTAAGCCTGTGAAAATAAAACACCTTGGAACTATGACAAAGAGTACAGGGGTAGGTAGGCAGGGTCTTGCTGCACAGATGACACTTGAGCTAAGACCTCCATGAGGAGAAGGAACTATCCTTGGGAAGATCTGGGTAAGGGTGGACCAGGCAGAGGAGCCATCAAGAGCCAAGGTCCCGAGTCAGGAAGGAGAGCAAAGACCAGCATGCCCATTGAAAAGCAGAAGTGAAAACAGCAGTCTGAAATGATGTGAGAGAAGCTGAGAGAAGTCAGTTGGAAAAAAGACCTTGTAGGTCACACACAAAAAAAATGTCATTGAAAAGGCCCTACTAAAAAGCTAGCACACATCAAAATAAGCAATAGGGTAAAATAACATTATTTCCAAACAAATTAATGAAGTAATGAAGTTGATTATCAAAGAGAAGATATGCCATCGTTTTCGGCATATTTTAGTACCCAAGACAGTGTCGGGCTGTGAGGTTTCATGATGCCATGTTCTTTGACTTTGCCCTGGACATTTTTTTAATCACCAAAATGTGACTGGTGGACTGTATTTTCAAACCTGATATATAACTAGTACAAACTAGTGGATATAATGAAATGACACTGGTCTTGGAGCCAGAAGGCCCAGGGTCAAGTTCAAGATGCAAGATTCCACCTGCTGAAAGACCTTGGGCACTCCCCTTGGCCCCACGGGTATTGTTTCCTTAGGTCTAAGTTTAAAGAAATTGCTACCACATAGGGAAATTATGGGAATTAAACAAGACAATGATTTTGAAGCTCCTTGAAAACTGTAAAGCATCCACATTAATTGGTTAAAATCATTTTTTAACATTTTTTGTTTAAAACTTGTCTCTCTTTTGCTTTGTGTTCATTTATTTTTCTTTTTAATTTTTTATGGATACTTAATAGTTGTACATATTTTGTCATTGTTATTTTCAAGGGAAACCACTAGAGGTCAGAATTTCACATAAATTGTTTAAAGAAACCACCAAGATGGGGGAGGAGGGAGAAAAAGAGAGAAAGGGAGAGAGGGAGAGGAGAGAGGGAGGGAGGGAGGGAGGAGGGAAGGGGGTGGTGTGTGGGGGGGGAGGGAGGGGGGGGGGAGAGAGAGAGAGAGAGAGAGAGAGAGAGAGAGAGAATGAATTTCATTTTCCTATTAGGTAACATAAACAATAAGTTTAAGGCATAGAAAGAAAAATAATGATGGCTTGCAACAGAGATGTTTTGATAACTTATTCTCAAAACTGTTATTTGACAGACTTAGATAGTGAGAGAAGGGAAAGATAGAATACAATTTGTTAAAATTTCTGTTGATGATGTCTACACAGCTTAAAGTTCACATTGGTTATGATAATTCTGAAAACAGGTCTGTGACGAAGGCTCACTTTGCAAATGAAGACACTGAAGTGTAACAGATGTAACAACATGCTGAAGATAGTCAGATTTGACTCCAGTGTCTTTCTTTCCACTAAGCCATGTCTGCGAAATAAGACTTTAAAAATAATATCTGTGTATTGGTCAACATATACTATGATTGATTAGCATTACTGGGTTTTCACAAATGGCATTCTGCAATTCTAAATAAATTATTTAGTTTTCACTCTCCCAAATGAATTTAGGGAAAATTCCTTTCACCATCTGTTTCCCAGAGTATCTAGAAATTTCTGAGCACTGTGCTGCAGCGCTAGTAAATACAGTAATGAGATGATTAGCCATGGAGAAAAGTATTAAGACTAGCTTGATCTTAGGGAAAAAATATTGGAAAAACATTAATAACCCAGTCCTTTAAAACATTTGCTTAGCCATCATACTATTCTTTTTTAATTTTGTAGAGGTAAATATACATATCTGCCTTATTTTGGAGTAGGGAGGGGTTGTGTATTCATGAAGGAACAAGGTGGATGGCAGTGTGTGTGTGTATGAGAGATACATATATATACACATATATGTATATGTGTATATATGTGTGTGTATATATATGTGTGTGTGTATATATGTGTGTGTGTGTGTATATATGTATATATATATTGAGATGGGGGTCTCACTCTGTTGTTCAGGCTGGAGTGAAGTGGCGTGATCATGGCCCATGCAGGCTCAACTGTCTGGACTCAAGCAATCCTCCTGCCTCAGACGCCCAAGTAACTGGGACTACAGGTGTGCACCACCACAACTGGCTAATTAAAAAAAATTATTTAAATTTTTTGTAGAGATGGGGTCTCCTTATGTCACCCAGGCTGGTCTCAAACTGTTGGGCTCAAGTGAGCCACCTGCCTTGACCTCCCAAAGTGTTGGGATTACAGACAACACACCTGGCCCACTGTTCCTATCTTAAGAGAAGGTATCATGTCTTTGTTTCTGGTGTACTCATATCATCTAGCACAATTCCTAGAGCAGAGGAAAGGCAGCGATGAATATGAATATACTCATGTTGCTTTAGGTGCATTTAGGTGTGTAGGAAATTTTCAAAGAAAAAGCATAAATTAACTGGTGCCAACCTCAAGAGTCTGTAATAGAATACAAAGCTTGGTATGTAGATGCAAGAGCTAAGACAGGTTCCTTATCTTAGTTTCCAGCCCCTAGCAGCTAACATGATGCCTGGAACTTAGTAGGTATTCAGTACATTCGAGGATCATGAATGTCTTTATTAAGAATAAAATTTATTAACTTTTATTAAGAATTTATTTTATTAAGAATAAAATTTTATTAAAAATAAAATTTAGAGTCCATTTGATGCAGTTTCCAAGCTCTAGATGAAGAAGAGGAAATCAAACCCAAGAACATAACAAACAAACTTGGTTCTAGAAGCCAGGGTTCTAGAGCACCGCTTCCCAAATCCTTCTCTCCAGGAGCACTCACTTCATTTTGTCACAGTCTGGCTTGTAATTATCTCATAATGTCTGCACGTGCTCAGGAGGAAAGTTAGTGAGATTTCCACTGTTTGAAATCTTAACAGGGTTTCTAATGGGAAAATGGGAAGGGAGAAATTTTCTACTAAGTAAAAAATAGTACTATTCTCAAATGGATTCTCCCATTTGCAGGGACAAGGAAAACTTTAATTTTTGATGCCTCCCATGACACCCCAGGAATAATCTAAAGTTTCCTATACTCTAAGGAAAGTTCAGTACAGGTTTTAAGTAAATACTTTATTTCTAATCAAAACTTTCTTTCTGAACATTTGCCCTCACATTATTCATTTATTCACCCAAGAAATTATTTGGAAGCTCTAAGGTCTCATTCTTCCTTACAGCATTTATTTTATCGTATCAAAGGTTAAAACTTGGATTGCAATCTTAGAGGAAAATTAATTCAGTGATTAAGAAAAATGCACTTTAAGCAATACACATTTAAATAACTGACAAGCATGGGGCAACGTATTTCTGATTTTTTTTTTTTTTTAAAAACACTTTTTTCTACTTAAAATTTTAAGCAGCTGCAATTCTTCCACCCTATAGCCTGGAGAAACAGCATGAATTACTAATAAGGGAGCACCAATCTGCAGTGCAGTGACCACTTTCAGAACAAAAGGCTAAAAGCTAAAACCAGAAAAATAGATTTTTTTTATCTACTAGTTGCTTAAAGCATATTTGGACCTTGGCTCTACTGGAGAACATTTTGCAATATTCTACCATTCTTGAGCATAAGGCACTTGGCCCCAAAGACTACACTTCCAGAGAAAGAAATGGTCATTTATATACTACCTACGATGCTTGACAGAATTTTTCCATCCTCTACATTGGAACTCAGGATCCCATTAACTCATGAAATATATATTTAAGATTTAAGTTTTATTTTACTGACCCTTTGCTTAAACAGCTTCACCAGCATCAGTATTAGAAAGGAGGAGAATACAAACAGCTCAAGAACAGAGATCCTTTTAAGGAAGGAAAGGACTTCTGAAGACTCATGCTTGGATTGTGCATCTATCCCGGAGCAGAACGGAACAGGGAATTTCCCCCTACCCCGGGTAAGTTCCCTCAGATCTCTGTCCTGGGTTTCCCCTTCCCAACATCCTCTTACCTAACATCAAGGGAGAGCTTTAAATAAGTAACAGACCAGATTTGGAAAATCCTGATTTTCCAAAATAGAAGGGAAGTGGGAGGAAACTAGGGAGGAGAGAAGAGAAAGTCATTGAAATCTAGGAAGGGGTTCAGAGACGAGGAAAGAGATCATATTTATTACACATGAAAATCGTGGTTTCTTTTCCTCACCTTTGGGTCCTGGTGAAATTGTGTGTGTGGCACAGACTTCAGCGGTAGGACGGCTATCGATATCCAGACCCAGACTCTGAATTTGCAAAAGAAATAGTACCAGGAAGATAAATTGGTTTCTTCGAAGCAAGGATGCAAGGCCATTCATTGCTGTGGTTCCTCAGAAAAGGGTCTCCCAGAAATGCCAAATAAACAGCTTTATTTTAAATAAAACCTCCTGCTTTGGGGAAGAACGGGAAGTATTTGGAACACGCATTCCAAAAAGGGCTACAGAGGCAGGAAGGAAGCTTACCCTAGATTGTTTATTTTCTCAGTGTTCCAGATGGACCATACATTGTCCAGACTGTTTATTTTCAAGTGACAACAGTTTATTGAAAATTATCTCTGAACTCCAATGTGCATGTCAGTGGAAACATCCCTAAGAGCAAAGAAGATAGAGATGCCTTCTGCTGAGTACTTGAGCTGACAATTTAATAGGCTATATTGCATTTAAACGCTGAGTTTCAGAAAGGTCTGAAACTTGTGAACCAGAGAGGTCTTCAGTTAGCAACATATCATGCAAACACCATGCATGGCTTTGAGCTTTTCATAAAGTGATATTTATTACCTGCTTGTGCCTGTTGAACGCTAATGCTTCCAATGCCCTCCACGGCCTTCTTTCTCTTGCTACCAAGATTATTCTCTTGTGACTACGTTCAAAAGGAAAGAACAACCAGCTTTTCTGTGAAGCAACTTGGTGATAAGTATTAGGAATGTTAAAATGTTTATAACCTTTGGCCTGGTTTATAGCTTTTAGCCTTTCTGTGCACTATCTCAAGGAAATACTCTGAAATGTGGGCAAAACTTCATTTGAAGGGACGTGGCAGAAAGGGGAAAGGCCTTCAATTGTCTAACAACGTGTTAACAGAGGGCAAATTATGAAATAAAAATGTATGAGAGGGTATGACATGACGATTTGATTAAAGCGGTGTTTTCAGCAAGTTTTTAATAAAATAAGGGGTAAAAACTTGTGGTATGTTTCACAGAAAGCTCAATAGATTTAGATGTAGAGTATGTAGATGAGATACAGATAGAGATACAGAGATCGGGATCTCTATCTATTCCACAAACCTATAACCTGTACAAATAGTATAGGCATAGCAAGATATTGGAAGATTGGAACCAGAATCACGTATATTGGAGAGGCCACTTACCTTCTCCATTCTTGAACAGGCATCTCAACTAAGAGTTAGGTGAAAGGGATTTTGGACCTGCTTTCCTTGAAATTGGAAAAGAAGGACCCTACAGATCCTGATACAGACTGACTGCTGCAAAACTATCCCTAAGAAATGTCATTATAAGTAACCATCAATCCAAGAAATACAGGTGCATTAGTTTCCTAGGGCTGCCATAACAAAGCACCACAAACTGAGTGACTTACACCAGTGGCCAGTTGGCTAAAACCAGTGCCAACCCTTTTGACACCAGGGACCAGTTTGGTGGAAGACCATTTTTCTATGGGAAAGATGGGGAAATAGTTTCAGGATGATTCAGGTACATTTTTTTTTTTTTTTTTTTTTTTGAGACAGAGTCCCGCTGTCACCCAGGCTGGAGTACAGTTGCATGAGCTCGGCTCACTGTAACCTCTGCCTCCAGGGTTCAAGCAATTCTCATGCCTCAGCCTCCCAAGTAGCTGAGATTACAGGTATGCACCACTGCACCTGGCTAATTTTTTGTATTTTTAGCATAGTCGGGGTTTCACCATGTTAGCCAGGCTGGTCTCCAACTCTTGACCTCAAGTGATTTGCCCGCCTTGGCCTCTGTAAGTGCTGGGATTACAGGTGTGAGCCACTGTGCCTGGCCTCAAGCACATTACATTGATTGTACATTTTATTTTTATTATTTACATTGTATTATATAATGAAATAATTATACAACTCACTATAACATAGAATCAGTGGGAGCCCTGAACTTGTTTTACTGCAACTAGACGCTCCCATCTGGGGATGATAGGAGACAGTGATAGGAGACATCAGGCATTAGATTCTCCTAAATATCAGGCAACCTAAATCCCCACTTGCACAATTCACAATAGGGTTTGCGCTCCTATGAGAACCTAATGCCACTGCTGATCTGAGAGGAGGTGGAACTCAGGCAGTAATGTGACCGATGAGGGGCAGCTGTAAATAGACATGAAACTTGGCAGGCTCACCCGCCACTCACCTCCTGCTGTATAGCCCTGTTCCTAACAGGCCCCAAACCGATACCAGTCTGTGGCCTGGGGATTGGGGACCCCTGACTTAAACAGCAGAAATTTGCTCTGAGGTAATGGGGATCAGAACTTCAACACACGAATTTTGAGGTGGGAGGGAGACAACTGAATACATCACAACAGGTTTATAGTGTAACTGACTGACTTTTTTATAAGCAGTACAGGGAAGGAAACTGGCACTGATTGAATAGTCATTATATGCAGGCTGAGAGCTAGTCTCAACTTGAGTTTGTTTAGTCTCAAAATAGTCCTGTGGATTATATAGTAGTCCTTTCATTTTGCAAACAAAGCAGCTGAGGCTCAAAAAAATTAAGCAGTTTGAATGAGGTCATCCATTGAAAAAGTGACCAAACAAACAAACAAACAAACAAAGACTCAAATACAAATTTATTTCCCAAAATCCTGCTTTTAAAATACTATTTGGTTTCCATAAAGATGAACATTCTCAAGCACTGAGGATGCATTAATTTTCCACAAACACTTAAAACGTCTAAAGTGGATGCATTTGTCAGGTTAACAGCAATAGAAAAATCGTGAGAATAGAATGATGTTAGGAACCTAAAATTTTACATCTGTCATAGCCAGATATGTGACATAGAGCAAATCATGTAATGCCAATTGCCACGAGGCATATAAAGTGAGTTTGGACTTCATATTTAACATTCTTTCTAAATTCTATGATTCTAAGAAAATTGGTACTCTTTAAATTGTTTAGACTACCCTAAGTCTATTTCACTATTTGTTTATTTTCAAACATTTCCTGGCATACAATGAGAACAGAATCATTGCATTTATATATAGAAATTAACTGGTCACCATTTCAAACAAATAATAGTCCATAAAAAATTTTCTTGGCATATTCTGTCCCCCTCCCCCCCTTTTTTTTTTTTTTACTCAATAAAGCATAAAAATATATTCCTATATAATGTAGAAAATACTACATCAAAATTTAAATTGCTACAGAGAATTCACATATTTTATATAAAACATTACTTAATTTTAAAATGGGAAAGACGATTGAATACACAAAAGAAAGTGGTTGGATGATGTTAAGTATATCGTCTTTAGTGTGCAAAAAAATAGTGCTTCTCAGAAAGATTTCTACTGACATTTAAAAGGGTTCAGCCTTGTTTATTCAGAAAATGAAGTCGCTGAGAACAACAAGCCAACACTGTTTTTGCCTTAAAATGTCGTTTTAAAACAGACAACAAGCCAGTCAAGTTTACAGATGGCATAAAAGTGGAAGAGGTTAATGGTAAATCTAAAAAAAAAAGAATTAGTGGCTAGTTTATAAAACTGTCTTCATAGTTCTACTTTTTCTGCCTGCTTTCATCTTTCAATTCCCAGGATATTGGAATTCCACGCTTAGCTTTGTGTTTGTCCAAATATGACCTGTCATTAAAGTAAATAACAAGTGATATTTGCCCCGTTATTCCTCTACTCTTTGCGTGTGTGTGAGAGAGAGAATTGAATTATGGCCTTAAAAATATATATATATCCACATCTAACCCAGGAACCTGTGAATGTGACCTTATGTGACAAGAGGGTCTTTGCAAACATAATTAAGCTAAGAGTCTCAAGATGAGATCATCCTAGATTATCTGGGTGGATCCTAAATCCAGTGACTAGGGTCCTTAGAAGAGACACCCAAAGGAGGGAGACAGAGACGAAAGGAGAAGGCCATGTGCAGACCAAGGCAGAAATGAGAGTTACACAACAACAAACTAAAGAATGGGCTTGCAGCCACCATAAACTGTCAGAGCCAAGGAGTGCTTCTCCCCTACAGCCTGCAGAGTAGAGTTCTCTACTACCTACACCTTGATTTTGTACTTGTGGCCTTGAGAAGTATGAGATAATAAAGTTCTGCTGTATTAGGGCACTAAGTTTGGGGTAACTTGTTATGGCAGCCCCAAACTAACACTCCATTTTTGTGCTATTCATCCACAGTAACTAGAAAAAATGACACATCAGAACGTTTACTCAGTGCTTGACAGACACCCAGCAACATCTGTTCTTGTGCATTTTAATGATCATGCATCCAGCTTCATGATATTTTCCTGGAAGGAAAATAAATTCCAGGATATGAAAAAAGCATATCCTAAGGCAGAAGTATTTTACTAGTTAAAACAGGATAGCAACACAAGGACAACCTCATCTCCAGAAGTGGTTTCTTGACAAATTGATGTAACTCAACTTTGGACTTCGTTTCAGCTTTGTCCATTCACGTAAGTACTTAGTGGATTAAAATTCTCTCTTGTGAGTTAATTTAACTTTATACAGTTTGTAAAAGATGAAACTTAGTAGAGTGACTTTTAAAATAAAGCATTTAGAAAGTAACATGCAAACACATAATAATTTCTTTTTTACATTTCAAATTTCATATTATAAAACCACATTTAAAAAATCAAGGCTAGGCATGGTGGCTCATGTCTGTAATCCCAGCACTTTGGGAGGCTGAAGTGGGTAGAGTGCTTGAGGTTAAGAGTTCAAGACTAGCCTGGCCAACATATTGAAACCCCATCTCTACTAAAAATATAAAAATTAGCCAGGCGTGGTGACGCATGCCTGTGGTACCAGCTATTCGGGAGGTTGAGGTAGGAGAATCACTTGAACCCGGGAGATGGAGGTTGCAGTGAGCCGAGATCACACCACTGCATTGTAGCCTGAGCAACAGAGTGAGACTCCATCCTAAAAAAAATAATAAAAATTTTAAAAAAATCAAATATTCAACCTGGGAAAGCTGATTTTTTAAAAAAATGTCAAATGCTTTTAACAGGTTTATGAGACAAAATCAGAAGGCCTCCCACTGTTTGCTCTCCACTCTTGAGTCTTACTCCTATAAGAATACCTATAGGAGTATTTAATTATTAGTAAAATAATTATTTTAGTGCTTCTTATCTCCTTTGTTTTTTAAGTAACAAACTTAAACTGATACTCTGCTTTTTATTTTTTTCTCATTGACTTCTCAATATGGAAGATGGAGATGTTTCTCTCGTTCCTAGGTCTACATCTTCCACACACATTTTCCCTCTTTTAATCCTAGTAACTTAATGTTACAATTTTAATCCAATAATGTTTATAATATAATGGGCCTGTAACAATTATTCACAGCAGAGGTACACAGCACATTATGATTACATTGTATTTCATATACTAATTTTGTTTCTCCCTAGGTTTAATAATTGCTTTTTTTTTTTTTTTTTTTGCATAGCTTTCTATGTACCAAACCCATCGTAACTACCAATTATTTGAGATTTGTCAGTTTTGTAGAAATGTAAAGTCGTCTATTAGGTTCCATTACTTTTCTTAGAAATTTCTTTGGGAAGCCCTCAAACTTATTGCTCCATTAAGATTGGAAGGCTTGTCGGCAAGCTGTTGTCCTGAGACTCATCTTTGCTATTGTCTAGGAATTGATATCATTATTATACAACTCCTTTTCTGACATCTGCATCTTTTTTTTTCTTGGTTTCATCCTTAATTTTAATATAGTATGTCTTCTAGTAGTTTCCTGAAAAGAAGTGGACTTCAGATAAATTTTTGAGACATTGCAAGTCTAAAAATATAGTAATTGTACCTTCAAATTATATGATATTTTGGCCGGATATAGGATCCCAGTATGAAAATAATTTTTACCCTGAGGTGTAAAGATACTATTCTATTTTCTTTTAGCTTTTAGTGTTGCTGCTGAGAAATTTGATGTTTTTCATATTTTCTACAGTTTCTACAGAATATGTTTTTTCTCTCTTTAGAAGTTTTCTGAGTTTTTTAAAATACCAGCTATTCTGAAATTTCAATGATATGGCCTTAAAGTGGACCTTTTTGCATTTACTGTATTGGCTAACTGTAGATCCTTTAAGTCTGGAAATAATTGTCCATCAGTATTATAAATTTTCTTGTGTTGGCTCCTTATAATTTCGTTACCTCCACCTCTCTGTCCCCATCCCTGTCTCTCAAGACCATTTCTCAATGTTATATTGGATCTTTTGGATTAATCTTCTAATTTCTAGTGTATTTATCCACTCATGTCTTTCAATTCTTTTGTTGAATGTGTGTTTTGCACTGAACCATTATAAATTATTTATAAATACGCACATCCTTTATAGTTACAAAAATTCAATTCATTCAATGAATATTTATTGAGCACCTATTATATCTCAGTCTAATTTTTCTTCCTTTATAGCTTTTGTCTTATTTTTATTTTATTAGCTCTCTAAATCTACCCATCGCAGTTTTTTTAAGAATCTCTTTTGTTTCTTGGATTGTCACTATTTAGTCTAAATTCCTTGTACTTCTGTTTGATTTAATTTATATATTTCTTGTCACTGACTTTAATAAAATGTCTGGATATCCTATACTGATCCATTCATAGTTAGGAGCCACTAAACTGATACTTGGAAGCTCTGTATATGCAAGTGGAGTTAGTTGACTAATGACAATATCTACTGTATTATAGGGCAAAGAGGTAATGACTTGCCTAATTTGTGGGAGCCTCTCATTCTCATTACCTGCATCTCTGTTTTTTGAACTGTAAGATTTATTTAGCATACTCCAATCCCTTGTTTAAGGGGATGTGTATATTACTAGTAGCATTCTGATTAAGAAAGGGATTTAAGTATCTCAGTGTTCTTACTTTCTCTTAATCTTCTGTAGCTCACTATCACCTCAGCTATGGCTGATCTCCCTAGGTGTCCATGGGTTAAAATCTCAGTCTTGTACTCAGATATACCAGGTGTAGTTCTCTAGCAGCACATAGTAGGTTTGGAAATCAATAGCCATAAATGTTCATTTTAAAGGCTTTCCCAATATTCCTTTTCAGCCTTATTTTGCCACCATTCAAAACACATAGTATATGGTATCTTCAGTTCCTGAGACCTCTGAATTTCTGGTGTGTTATCAACTTACATCTTTCTGTTGTTTCCAGTGATAGTTTTCACATTTCTCTGTTCTGTTAAGACAGTGACCATTGTCTAATACTTTTGTTAGCTTCCAAAACACTTTTTGGTTGCTTCTCTTGTTTCCTTACGGTCATTTTGGGTTTTTTAAAGTTTTATTACTGCTATTTTGGTGACATCGTGGAAGGAGCAGAGAATAAACATGTAGATTTAATCTGCCATATGGACCCAGGTGTTCCAAAAATTACTTTAAATATAATTTCAAGCAACTTCTGTGGGTAGGTGTGCTGAGATGAGGCTCAACAGCATATTCTTCCCCTTAAAAATTAGTCATGAAAAGGAAGTTTCAGCCACAGCTATGTGAAGAAGTCAGAAAACCCTTTCCACAAACATCTATGAAACTAGATGAAGTTGTCAAAATAATCATTTCAGGGCCCTTTTTTCTTTTGATTTGTTCAAAATTATGGGGTATATTTGCAATTTTGTTATATGAATGGATTGGGTAGTGGTCAGGTCAGGACTTTTAGGGTATCCATCACCCAAATAACTTACCTTGTACCCACTAACTAAGCATTTGTTCTTGAAAAGATACCCCAGCTTTGTGCAAGAACAATAAAAGTATGAGGCCTTCATGTATGGAGAAAACTCCACCTCTCTCCTCATTGCAGTTGGTGAGAATTGCAGTTTTATCAGCACAAGGACAGCCAGAAAATCCAACAACTTTGCTTCCACAGAGATAGGCTCAGTATGGAGGGAGATATGCAAAGTACTGATTAATGTAACCAACTAGTAAGCCCAGAAATACATTCTCACATTCATGGTTCATTGATTGCTAACAAAGGTACCAAGGCAACTAAGTGGGGGAAATGATAGTCTTTTCAACAAATGACACTGTAAAAATTAGGTAGCTACAATATACAAAGAAATGAAATTGGAACCTATCTCATAGTATACACAAAAATTTACTGAAATGTATCAAAGGTTTACATATAAAAGACAAAACTATAAAACTTCTTAAAAAAACATAGGAGAAGACCTCTGCAACCTTGGGCTATGTAGAAGTTTCTTAGATAGTACACCAAAAGAACAATTCATAAAAGATTGATGAATTATACTACATCAAAATTTAAAGCATTTGTGCTTCAAAAAACACCATTAAGAAAGTAAACAGAAAAGTCACAGACTGGAAAAAACATTTACAAATCATATATCCAATAAAGAATTTGTGCTTGGCTAAATAATACAATCAAATTAAAAATGGGCAAAATATTTAAATGGACATTCAACAAAGAAGGTAAATAGCTAATGCACACATAAAAAGGTGCTTACAATTTTTATTCATTAAATTTCAATGAGATATCACTATATACAGGTAAGACTAGCCATAATAATAATAATAATAAATGTGACAATACTGATTGTTTGCTGAAATGTGGTAAATTGAAGCCCTCATTCATTTTTGATATGGATGTAAAATGTACAGTCACTTTTGTAAACAGTTTGTCAGCTTCTTAAAAAGTTAAATATAAAGTTAAAGCATAATCCAGCAATTAAACTCCTAGATATCTACTTGGGAGAAATCAAGACATGTGTCCACACAAACACTTCTTCATAAATGTTCATAACAGTGTCATTCATCATCGCCAGAAATTGGAAAAAAATACAAACATCCACAAGTAGTGAGTAAACAGAACATTGTGTATCTATACAATGGAATGCTATTCAACGATAAAAGTAACAAACTACTGATACATGCAACATAGATGGCACTGCATCTCCAAATTACACTAAATAAAAAATAAAAATCAGACACAAATGGATACATCATATATGACTCCTTTTATATGAAATTTCTAGAAAAGGCAACCCTCTACACACAGAAAGCAGATGTGTGGTTGCCTGGGGCTGAGAGTGGGAGCAGGGATTGTTTGAAAATGGACACAATGGGACTCTTGGAAGTGATGGCTGTGTTATAAATCTACAGTAAAGTGATGACTGCACAACTATGTAAGTATACTAAAAAATCCAACTCTTCACTTACAATTAGTTAATTTTATGACGTGTAATTTATACCTCCATAAAAGTGTAAAAAAAAAATAACCTCAAACCTATCATGAAAACTGTATTCCAAAAGTCTTGGAATAGTTATAATTCTCGAGTAGTGTTTTTTTAAGACTGGAAATAGTCAAGTAGACAAGTTGTATTTTGACTCTATTTTGAAGAGAAGTCCGTGTAGATTCAGGAAGTCAGTAATCTTAAGATTGTTTCTGGTTCTATATGCCCTGATTTAATGTCCTTCAGTTGAGGCTTTTGCAGTCAAAGTAATTGATAGAAAACAACCAGATAAAAAGAAAAACATTAATATAGATACAACTACATTTTTCATTTAAATATACCTAATTATAAAGTTAATTACAAAAATTAATTGCATTAAAGAGCTCAAGTACCCTACACCTTTTTAACTTATTAAGAAATCAATACCCTTTTCTGGTCCTAATGGAGCTGGAGGCAACAATTTTCATTATTGTTGTTCTGTGATTAATTATATACCACAATGTCTTGAATAATATTGGATGAATTAGAATGAATTGTACGGGCACATAATGATGGGAGTGTGAGCTTGAATGATAGGTATGTGTAATGAAAATGCATTTATTCATCTACTCATTCAACAACTATATAGTACTATTTTTCAGCTATTGTGATAAACCAGGGAATTACAACAGTGAATAAGACACAATTTTTCCTTAAGAAATGTATCTTCATCTAGTTGAGGGGACAGAGAAGTACAATAGTAGTTGTCATTAGTGTGGAAAATATTCTGATGGAGATAAATACTGGCATGTAATTGTTATAGGGACCCAGAGTAGAGGCACCTGATCTAGGCTTGTTGGATCAGGAAAGGTTTCTTTCAGGTTGTGTTTCCTAAGAAGGTATATTAGTCTGTTTTCACACTGCTATAAATAAATACCCAAGACTGGGTAATTTATAAAGGAAAGAGATTTAATTAACTTACAGTTCCACATGGCGTGGGAGGTCTCAGGAAACTTACAATCATGGCGAAAGGTAACAGAGAAGCAAGTACCTTCTTCACAAGGAGGCATGAGAAAGAAGAGCAAGTGAAGGAAGAAATGTCAAACACTTACAAAATCATCAGATCTTATGAGAACTCACTCACTATCATGAGAACAGCATGGAGGAAACCGCCCTCATGATCCAGTCACCTCCCTCCCTTGACACGTGGGGATTACAATTTGAGATGAGATTTGGGTGGGAACACAGAGCCAAACCATAACAGCAGGATTTTAGAAAACTTGTCAGTTATATGAGTAAAGTGGGAGAGGAATAAAAGAATATTCCATTTAGACAGAATAGCACATTTAAGTCTTAGTTGAGAGAATGATGTGTTTGAGGAACTGAAAGTATAATTGATTGAGCATAGAGGTTCGAACTTGATGGGATAAATGAGGCTTAACCTAGAGTTAAGAACTAGATCCTGAAGGGCATTATACATGCTGCTGAAGAGTTTGGAACTATCATAAGGGCAATTGTGGCCCGTGAAGATTTTTTTTTTTTAAATGCCAATATTAGAAATAAAATGGAGGATATGAGAAATGTGACAGAGGTACAACTTCATTGGCTTCATGTAATAGAAACCCAGTAACAGTGGCTTACTGACTTAATGAAATGAGGTGTTTTGTTTTATTTTGTTTGTGTGTTTGTTTTTTCAGATAGTAAGAAATATGGACACAGAAAATCTTGACATAGTAGCACCGTGCTACTGCCAGCAACCATGACTTCTCCCTTCTGGCTTCACTGTTTTTTGCACGGAGCTTTTCTCCTTGTACTCACAAAAGGGCTGCTGCAATTCAGACATTGCATCTACATTCTAGGCATGAAGGGAAAGGTTGTGGATCAAGAGCTGATGAAACAAGACAGTTAAGTTAATCAATTTTAAGGAGTTTTTCCCAAAAAACTTTTGGGGTAAAATTAACTTTCATCTCATTGGCCGGAATTATGTCCTACGCTAGCAGCAAGGGAAACTGAGAGATTAAACATTTTTAATTAGGTAAATCAAGGCTTTGGAAGCAAGAATAGATATTGAATAGGCAACCTGTAGTGCTTGATTTTTTAAGGGTGCCCTGGACATTATCAGCAACAATGGGGTTATAGAGAAGCAAATCGATTCAAGGTATTAACACAAATGGAAGTGACAAGACCTATTGATTCTTTGGAAATTGAGGGTAAAGAAGAGGAAGAAGTCAGGGTGATTGCCAGGTTCCTGCCTTAAACAATTGGATGCGGTGTCATTTACTGAAACAAGGAATGCAAATTGTGAGGAGAAGTAGATGAATTGAATTTTGGATATGTGGAGTTGGTGTCTGGTGGCTCAAAAAAAATTCCAGCCTGGGGTACAGATTAGAAAGTTATCTACATATCAGTCATAATTAAAGTCATTGGAGTAAATGAGAGCTCAAAAAATAGAAACTGAGAAGAAAAAAACAGTCAAGGTATTTTAAAGACAGAATTAATAGGATTTGGTAAATTGTCAACTCTGAAGAGGAAACATGTTCAGATTTTATAACTGGAAGATTCTTTGATGTTTTTGGCAGTGCAAAAAGGAAATTGATACTTAATAGCACTTTTTTTCTCTTTTTGACAGGCATTTTTATTCTTTGTAGTCAGCTCAAACACATGATCAATTTTAAATTGCTTTATGCTCTCTAAGACAAATAGCTGATTAAATTGAATATGTGTAATAGAAACTGTTAAACATTAGTTGTGACTTGACATTTTTGAGGCATGGAGCCGGCTTTCAATGCCATCAAAAATTTTGCTCCTGGGATGAGTGTTTACTTATTCTGTATCTTAGCTCACCATTTTGCAAATGTGGAGGCTGTGGGCCTATGTTAACCTTGTGGCAGCAGGTCAAATACAGGTTTACAGTACATGGGCTCCTGAGAAATAGGAAAATAAAGATTGAGTTACTAAAGAGCATACTTTTCTCTCTCCTTGCTATACACAGAGGTGAGAGATGAGTGTTCTTCAGGGTCATTGCCACTTCCTGTTCTTCCTTTACCCCTTGCTTCCGAGAAGCCTCAATCAGTAGGGTTTCCACAGACTGAACAGTGAGTGGTTGACCTATTGTATTTGTTTGATACCCAACACAGAGAAGTTAAGAAAGGCTATCAGGCATTTGCTGAACTGATAAGACACAGAACACAACCCATTCCTGGGAAAATGTTTTCTGCTTTATGGAGATAAATATTTATTTCAACTCTACTGAGAAGCATGTGCCTAATAAATAATATGTTTCTTTTTTAATGGTCTGTTTATGTTTTAGATACTTCACATCACAGATTTGGGTTGCTTACATCATGTAAAATTCTCAAAACGTATTTTCATAAATTACTTTTGATCTAAGATCTAAACTTAATCATCAAGAAAATAGCCTTCATTTTCTATGTTCCCATAAATGACTAAAATTTCTACTTCATAACATTCATAGATATTGAAGTCTTTTACACATATAATTACTTTTTATGTGAAAGGATTCAAAAGTTTATAAGGAAGGACATGTCACAATTTATACAACATTGAGGAACATTTTTATTTAAAAATAACAATTTTGTTGCAAAATTTTTTTAAAATTTGTTAATTCCAGAGGCATCATTCTAGAATACATCATAGAAAATGGAAGCAAGAATCTAGGGACTCCCAGCAAGAATGATGTGAGTGATTTCGGATGCCACAAGCTAGGTTTATGTTTTAGGATTGTACCGCGGAGCTCAACTCAAAATTGGTTTTGTGTTCCATTCTTCTAAACAATCCCAGCCCCATGGCATCTCTGCTAAGTGACTCTTTGTCTCTTACATGCTTCCTAAATGAATATCGTCATCACCTATATCTTAAAATGCAAACGTCTTTATATGACCTGTTTGCAATCTGATTATTGCAATCTGAAGAATTCCCCTGGCAAATAATGACATTTATAAGTTGTATTCCTAAAATACATTAGTCTCCTCTTATCTGCAGTTTCACTTTCAATGGTTTCAGTTCAACCATAGTCTGAAAATATTAAATGGAAAATTCCAGAAATAAGCAACTCATGGGTTTTTTAATTGGATGCCATCTGAGTAGCATGATGAAATCTCACACCATCTCCTACTCTATTCTGCCTGGGACATGAATTCCTCCATTGTCCAGCCTATCCACTCTGACTAGCTACCTGGTCGTTACTTAGTAATCATCTTGGAGATGAGAGAGACTGTTGGAATATTACAGAGCTTGTGTCCAAGTAACCCTTATTGTACTTAACAATGGCCCCAAAGTGCAAGAGTAGTGATGCTGATATGTTGTTTTAATTGTTCCATTTTATTATTAGTTGCTGTTAACCTCTTACGGCGCCTAGTATGCAAATTAAATTTTATCATAGGTATGCATGTATAGGAAAAAAAACAGTATATATAGGGTTGAATACTATCCGCGGTTTCAAGTATCCAGTTGGAATGTATCCCCCATGGATAAAGAGGGGACTACTGTAAATTATTTGAAGTCAACAGACTAAATCAAGAACTGAAGGAAAGAATGAAGGTCATTTTGTAAGTTTAACTGTGTGCAAGCTATCATATTACAGATCTTCAGAAATAAGGCCCCCCCACTTCTTTTTTTTTAAATTGCCTATAATTCTGATAGGCAGCTGTTACCATCTGGAGACACAAATGGAGAATGGACTTTAGAAGACTTTAGTAACTGACTTCGTGTTTCAGAGGAAAGTGGTGAAGTGAGGATTTAAATCCTGATTGTTCACTGCACAGAACCTAAGAACTATTGCTCACTAACTCAAACGTAATCCTTTATACTGTGTATGTTAGGAAATGTGGAACCCAGGTGCCACACACCTTACGGTACTCAAGTGTTCCTGCTTTGAGGAGTAATAATGCTCTTTCATCCTTAAACAAAACAGCCTTGAGCTTCTGCCTTGCAAACTTTGCTAGCCTATTGCCCTCACTGAGATTGCTGAGAATTGCTGAAGACTCATTTCCTATTCACTGCTGCTCATCTCTTTTTAGCATCTTGACCCTCTCTTCCTGCAGCTCATTTCACTTCTCCCCCTTTCTCTCACCCACAGATAGAACATAGTCCCTCCTTTTACGGTTTCCCTGAAGCATCCCTATATTAGGCAGTTTTATACAGCATTTTTCTACTGAAGTGTTGAGGATAACAGAGCTATTATTTTAGAGCACATCAAATCAGACCACTTAAAATTGAGTAGGAGGCATTCCTGTTCATTAGAATTCTCTAGCCAGTATCACACTAGGAATTTCCTCTTTGCCGTCTTCGCTCAAGACTTTCCTTCTCCACATTTTTCTCTGAAATTTTATGCCTTCCCCTTTCTTCTTGGTTCCCAGATCGCCTCCCTCTCCTGCTCTCTTGGCTGCCAAAGCAGCTCCAAAATCTTTTTTTGGTTGTTGTTTTATTTTCATTTTGCAGAGATTTTAGCTCTCTTGCTTGTTTGCCTTCGACTAAATTTGTTAGTAAGTTCTAAAATAAAAATACTTTTACCTTAAGACAGTTATTGCCACCAGCAACATGTCTTCCAGTGAGCATGTAATAATTCTTATTTTCCTCTCCCCTGAAGATAGAATGGCACAGAAACAACATCACCAACTAGCCTTGGGAGAGGGCGGGCTTGCTTAACTGTTTATAATTTATTCCACAGACATTATTTTTATCTGAGGATCTCATTCCTCTGTGAGTAAATGGAGACATGGGGAACTTTAAGAGGACATAAGGAATTTGTATAACTAATAAATGCCACAACTGGAAATTGAATTCAGATCTTACAAATTAAGGCCAGTAATGATAGCTATGGTAGCTTTAAAAATTCAATGAGATAATGCCTTGGGTAATGGCTGGAGTTGTCATTTTTGTTCTAAAATACTTAACTGGCTGAGAGGACTTGTAATAACTCTTCCCCAGCAATCACTGTCTTAGTGGCATTAATGGGATCTTTGTGAGACGTCAGCGTACGCAAAGACTTGGTGCTGCTACCATTTTTCATAATTTGTCTAGTGCTGACCTCCTATAAAAAATGCATGTGTTTTGCAAACTCAAGCTAAAATTATGGAATATTGCTAGAACCCTATTGACTAAAATGCTTTGCAATCACCAAGCCAAATGAATTTTGCTTAAGAATGAGAAACTTCAATATTTTTAATAATCTTATAGATGGGAATATTTACAGAAATTTTGCCATCCTGGTGTATTTTCTATCACCAGGTGCTCAGGGGCTAAAAAAGTTACCCCAGAAAGGTCATTCATTTTACTATCTTGGCTATCTCTTTTGATGTTTGGTATGACATAGTAAAACTGTTAGCGTTCTCATTTTTTTTTTTTTAATGTGAAAAAAGTCAGACAGAGTGTTTAAGTGATTTGCCTCACATCGCACAGCAACTGAAGTGCAGAGCTAGGATTCAAGCCCCAAAGCCTGAATCTAAGCTGAGTCTGAGCATCTGTCTCTACCCTCTGTCACTAGATTCAGAACCTTTACCTTTATCATTTGCCACATTCCTTCAACGTGTTAAAAACTGTGTATGGTATACATTTAAGAAACTGAGAATTTAAATAATGTCATCACCCTCCAAAATGAATCACAGTCTCTATTAATATGGTATGAGCTTTTCATTGTTTTAATTTTCTTTCCTCATGCTGTGGTTAAGTTTCACAATCTTTTATCTACTGCATATTCATTGATGCATTCATGCGTTAATGAGCATTCTGTACAGTGATTCAGCCCCATCTGTGTGCCAGGCGCTCCAGTTTGTGATCAAGTCTCAGACTTACACCTTGGTCCCCCAAGCAGGATATTTTTGTTGCTGTTTTAAAACATTCATAACATTTTCAATAGATAAATTATCTCCATCTTCCTCATAAAAACCTTCACTTTAAAAATACAGTAACCGAGGCTCAAGAAGGTTAAAAGATTTGCCCTCAGCCAGATTGTTGGGAAACATAGGGACTTGAATTTCGATTTTCTACTTTGCTATATTGGTGGTTTTATCACTAAAAAAGGAAGCAAGTTGTAATCCAAATATCACATAAAACAGTAATCTAGGAAAAGCAATAAGTGGGTACATTATTTATAATTCATGCTTTTATTGATTCCATTTTGAAAATTGATTATGTTCTTAAATTTTATTTTATTACACAACTTTCATGTCCACTTTTTTTAATCTCGCACCTCTAACTCAGAAACCAGTTTTTAGTCAATAGTTCTATAAGACATCCCTGTTTCTCTTAAATACTTAGCTTTAGAAAGAGGATAGGAGTAAGGATTCATTCATTTTAAAAATCAATCAGTTTTCTCTTTTGCTCTAGTTCATCCTTAGCTGCAGTATTAATAGTTTAGCTTTCTTGCTGGTAAGACTTCGCAGAATTTTTTAGATGTATGAAAAATAAATTGGCTTAATTAAATAGGGAGCAGTGTAGGGATAACGGACAGATCACAGCTACTTAACCTGCACAGGTAATGAGCACATGAACTTGGCCTCCTCAGGCACATTCTATAAACATGTCAATAATTTTAGGACAGAATCACTGACATATCATTCCACAGTGGCAGAGTTCCTTTGCATCAGTAACCAAGATGTGGACTGATTTATCTGCCTTTTTATCTCCAAAAATAGACATTTTTTCCACATGAGTTGCACTTAGAATGATATATTCATTCAATTTTGTGTTGTCTTAAAAGGTAACAGCTTTACTAAAGTAGAATAAATTACTAAGCCATAAAATATAGAACATTTTTCCCAAGAAAAAATATCCATTCAGATATTTAATCAGACTATAAGTGTGTATATGCTGTTTCTCATAGTCTTTATCTGGTGATTTATAAGATTCTCTTGAAATAGAAAATCTCTTTACTGACCCACTTCTGAAGAAATCATATCACTTTAAGGCTGCCATAAGTTGATTTCAATAGGTAGCTGTGGGTTTAAAATTAAACCAAAATTTTGTAGGCCACATGAACCTTATTTATTTTTTTCCTTGACATTCAGGAGACTATTAAAGTGAAAAGTCAGTTATTTTTTGTTTGGTTACTGTGGATATTCTTAAAAGTTATAAATTACAAGAGTTTTTCAATTAAGTGCTTTATCTTTGATAATCTCAGGCAAAATAGAGTAGGTGAAACTTATGAAGTGCTAGGTAACATTCATTTTGCAAGTACTTTACATGTATGAACTAAATTCTTACACAAAGGCAAGTAGGTAGGGACTATTTTTTTTTTTTTTTTTTTGAGACGGAGTCTCGCTCTGTCACCCAGGCTGGAGCGCAGTGGCCGGATCTCAGCTCACTGCAAGCTCCGCCTTCCGGGTTTACGCCATTCTCCTGCCTCAGCCTCCCGAGTAGCTGGGACTACAGGCGCCCGCCACCTCGCCTGGCTAGTTTTTTTGTTTTTTGTTTTTTAGTAGAGACGTGGTTTCACCGTGTTCGCCGGGATGGTCTCGATCTCCTGACCTCGTGATCCGCCCGTCTCGGCCTCCCAAAGTGCTGGGATTACAGGCTTGAGCCACCGCGCCTGGCGGTAGGGACTATTATTACCAGGAAAGAGTTGCTTCGAAGTTAAGTGACTTGTCCTAGGTTTCATGGCTAATGACGGTGTCCTGGAACTGAGCACAATCAACTTCAGTCTGAATTTCAGCCTCAAAGCCATATTGACTCTTCTCCTAATAGCTTGTTCAGCCATAGCAATACTGTATTTCCCCCCAAAATGGGGAAAATTGAATTTTAAGATAACTGAATTCCCTCATTAATGGAGACAGACAGTAGTGATAGAAGTTATAGTATGATTTATAGTATGATTCATTTTCAGGTAAAATCAGGTAAGATGACATAATGTTCCTCTTTCAGAACCAGTAATGTAGCCTCCTATAATAAGTGTTAAAAGAAAATACCAGCCAGGCACGGTGGCTCATGCCTGTAATCCCAGCACTTTGGGAGGCTGAGGCTGGCAGACCACGAGGTCAGGAGATCAAGACTATCCTGGCTAACACAGTGAAACCCTGTCTCTACGAAAAATACAAAAAATTAGCCGGGTGCAGTGGCGGCACTTGTAGTCCCAGCTACTCAGGAGACTGAGGCAGGAGAATGGTGTCAACCTGGGAGGCAGAGCTTGCAATGAGCTGAGATTGTACCACTGCACTCCAGCCTGGTTGACAAAGTGAGACTCCATCTCAAAAAAAAAGAAAATACCTATGCTTCATCAGGAATTTAGATGAACCTACTGTATGTTATGAATGTACCTAATCCCTAGTGATAATACAGTTAATAAGACTTAATGTTTGAGCTTGAGAATTTCTCTTTGTTAAAAACCAATGTAAAGGCAGCTAGAGAGAAAGGTCAAGTCATGTACAGAGGGAACCCCATTAGGCTAGCAGCAGACCTCTCAGTAGAAGCTTTACAAGCCAGAAGAGATTGGGGGACTATTTTTAGCAAGCTTAAATAAAAGAAATTCCAACCAAGAATTTCATATCCTGGAAAACTAAACTTCATAAGTGAAGGAGAAATAAAATCCTTCTCAGACAAACAAATGCTGAGGGAATACATTTCAACAAGACCAGCCTTACAAGAGGTCCTTAAGGGAGTGCTAAACATGGAACCAAAAGAACAGTACCTGCTACCACAAAAACACACTTAAACCCATAGCCCACAGGCACTATAAAACAATTACATAATCAAGTCTGCATAACAACCAGCTGACAACATGGCAGGATTGAAATCTCACATATCAATATTAATCCTGAATGTAAATGGGCTAAATGCCCCATTTAAAAGTTATAGAGTGGCAAGCTGGATAAAAAGACAAGCCCCAACCATCTGCCATCTTCAAGAGACCCATCTTACATGTAACAACGCCTACAGGCTCGAAGTCAGGGCATGGATTATGATCTACCATAAAAACAGAAAACAGAAAAGAGCAGGAGTCACTATTCTTATAACAGATAAAACAGATTTTAAACCAATGAAAAGAAGGCCAAAAAAAGGACATTACACAATAATAAAAGGTAAAATCCAAAAAGAAAGCTTAACCATCCTAAATATATACATCCAGCATTGGAACACCCACATTCATAATACAAGTTCTTCACCTATAAAAAGACTTAGGTAACCACACAATACTAGTGGGAGGCATCAATGTCCTACTGACAATGTTAGATTATCAAGTCATAAAACTGACAAAGAAATTCTGGATTTAAACTTGACACTTGACCAACTGGAATGAATAGACATCTACAGAACACTCTGTAAAAAAGAATAAAATTATGTCCTGTGCAGCAACATGGATGGAGCTATAGGTTATAATTCTAAATGAGTTAATGCAGGAACAGAAAACCAAATCTACATGTTGTCATTTATAAGTGGGAGCTAAACATTGATCAGCCACGGACATAAACATGGAAACAATAAACACTGCAGACTACTAGAGGGGGAAATGAGGAAGTGGGGAATGGATCGAAAAATTACCTATTGGGTACTAGGCTCAATACCTGAGTGTAATATATCCAGGTGACAAACCTGTACATGTACTTTCTGTATCTAAAATAAAAGTCGGAAAAAAAAATTTAAAAAACAAAACCAACTTTTCAAATACTCTTATGCTATTCTTCTGCTTTACTAAATAAGTATGTTAAATAATAATTTTTTTCTTTGATGATTGAGTACCCAAGGATTTGGGGTTATCATGTAGACTGATGGTTCTTATTCTACAGTAGCGTGTGTGTGTGTGTGTATTAAATTTTTTCAAACTCTAGAATTTATCTTGAAAATCAGATTTGTCTAACATCTTTGAGGTAGGCCTGTTTTTCTCATAATTCTCTCAGGTTTTTTTTTTTTTAAATAAGAGAGGGAAATTCAGATTTTCCATTTATTCGCTTTATTACTGAGAACTATGTTTTTAATAATTGGTTTTTACTATGATTAGCATGACACCCTTGACATTAAACACTCAGAGCCATTTGTTTTTATCCATTAGTTTTTAGTTTGTCTTTACAGCAAAATGTAGAAAACTGGAAAGTATTAGAACAGAAAATGAACCAGTACTTTTAGGGTTCATTCTTAAAAGAATAAATACATTCTAGTTTTGCACATAAACTTTTTTTTTTTTCAGAAAGGAAACTCTTTATAATTCCGACCAATAGGGGAAGTGTTTGGGAAACCTGCATTTACATATTAAATATAGGTTAGTTCTAAAAGGAGACAAAAATGAATAGATTACTATTATGAACCTGAAAGTGAAAAGTCTAAATTGTATTTTCATCTTTAGTCTTTGTGCTTTTCTACTTCCTGACCCATAGAATACAATCAAAGCTTCCTTGTCAGTGCACCAAATGCAATAAAAACCCTCCTAACTTGGTCCGGAAGGCCAATGGCTAGATTGATGCAGCATATGTTGTAACATACTATTGGTTACTGAGTACACATAGAGGCTTGAGACAGCTGGCCATGGCCACGCTTTTGGCTTGGAGTCGCGCCCTGAACTTCCACAGTTGAAATGAGTCCATGATTTTCTGGCTGCTTGATCCATTACCCATGTGGCAAGAGAGTAAAAGTGGTAAACCAGTTTCACCAAAGCTCAGATGTACTCAAATTGTTTACCTTGTACAGATACAAATACACTTTTATTTGAGGGTGGCTTCTTCTTTATGATAATGATGTATTATTTATTTTGAGATGGTACCCTTTAACATCTGTTGGTTTATATTAATACATTATTGAATAAAGTTCAAGGTGGAAGTGCTGAATTACTTAGGAGAGTTGTCAGCATTTAGGAATTTTGCAAGGGTATATTTTTCCTAAGGCCTCATCACATTCTTAGCTGAGTTCTTGAAAATTCATGTTGGTTACTTCACATTAAATCTAAAGGTGAGATAGAAAATTCTGTTGTTCAACGTATATTAGGACCACTGACTAGCCTGTGAGACCACAGGAAGATAGTTTATGGGTCATGATCATGTTTAGATAAAATTTGATTCCTAAATAGGAAACAACATGCTGGAATCCATTTTTTGTTTGTTTGTGTGTAAGCAGATACACAAAGTAAACATCACATAAAAATCAAGAAAGACTGAAATAAAGATTATAATCATTTGGAATTCCAAGGCTTATTTTTTTTCACATTTGGAAGAATTCTGATGGCTCCAGCTTCAATTCAGAGATTAAATGTGTGGAGTGAAGCACTTGAACTTTCTATAGTTTATTTAAGAGGCACTGCCAAAAGGATGAGTTAACTACTATAAAATATGGATAAAGCGTCTGTTGAAATAAGATGCAGCCAATATTTATCTGGATGATAAATTCATGTCAAGAATTTCAATTTACTGTACATTTATGGACTTATGATACCTACCATTAATCATAGTCTTACTGCAAGAGTCCATTATCATCTGTATAGATCCACCAATGAAGCAAAAGCAAGGATAAAATAAAAAGAGGTTGCTAGGATGAAGGTTGCAGATTCTAAACAAAGATGAGTGACACATGTTGAGTAGGATAAATCTACAAATAGCCTGGAGCCAGACATCAGACATTATTTGAAATGACAAACTTCACATTAACTAAAAGAGAAAAAAAAAAAAAGATCACAGATGGAGACAGACAGTGGTGCTAAAAGTTATACAACTGCATGATTCATTTCCAGAAGAAATCAATGTTGAGATGACTTTTTTCCTCCTTCAGAACCAATAATGAGCCTCCTATAATTAGGTAAACTTTCTCTGTCCTATCAAAACAAACTGTTAAGCCACAGCGAGGCCACTGACACATCTACCCCCAACCAAAGCTATAGTATTTTAATCTAAGTACAATGCAAAGATGCATGAGTCAATCTACCGTAAATTTTCAGCAAATAGTATGTGTCATTGGAAATAACTTCTGCTTCTCCAAAGACCGTAGATTTATTCTGTAGGAGTTTTAGAAACAAGCAACAATAATTTTAGCTAAAGCAATTCCCCGCGTTCACTAAACCATAACTGTCTGAAACTAGTTATTTCTAGAATTACACAGAACCAAAATAGCAAACATGTAAACAGAGAGCTATGGGTTAGAATTCATCAAATGAGGGAGAAAAAAAAGTTTTGAATTTTAAGGTATAAAATATCACATCTGTTTACTATTTATAGAAGCCTAATTTTAATGCACAATTCAAACACTAATTAAAAACATTCTCTATAAGTAGAAAATCAACTTGCTATGTGTGCAGAAAGAATACTACAATCAACTTTCCCTAGATATCAGTTTTCTCTCCATATAAGCGGTCAAAAAGTAACTGACCTTTGGACTTATTAAAATTCAGCCATCAACACTAGAAAAATGAAGCTAGGTCTATTCGTGTCATCAGGTAAAGTTATACCATATCTAATCCCATTGTTTCAGCTTTATCTATTGTCAGTATGAGTTGCTGGGCTGCGGTCTGAACCAGTTGGGGAGAAAGCCATGTTCAGCCAATTGGTCATGCCACATTTTTCTATTTTATCCATTCCACACCTATAGGCAGAGTCTTGGTTTGCCACTGAGCTGATAAAATAGAACATGGGACATACAAGTGACGTTTGTCTGAGCCAGGACACTGGAATGAAGAGATGGACCCTCTTTGTTCCCACCTTATTTTGTTACATTGTGTTAATGCCAGAGGTAAATCCCAGGAGGAGATAATTCTTTATGTTACTTATTTCTCATTCTTTCTGAAATTTCTGAGGAAATATTTGTATCATCAAGAATTTGGGAGTAATTAGTGGATGAATGGGTAATACGTATTCCAAAGGAAGGAAAAAATTGTAGAAATTTATTAATAAGACTATGGGAGTCTAAAATTAGAACTGGGAAGAGATGGTTGCATTCATTCCCTTTATTTTATAGATGACAGAAACGATAGGGCCAAGACAAATATACTAACTCGCCTCAAGACACACTTTGCTAAGAACTGCACTTGCGTCTCAACTCTCAGTTGTGGTTTCTTTCTTTTTCTTTCTTTCTTTTTTTGGAGACAGTCTCGCTCCTCTGTCACCCATGCTGGTGCAATCCCGGCTCACTGCAACCTCTGCCTCCTGGGTTCAAGTGATTCTCCTGCCTCATTCCCCCGAGTAGTTAGGATTACAGCCGTGAGCCACCACGCCTGGCTAATTTTCATATTTTTAGTACAGATGAGGTTTCATCATGTTAGCCAGGCTGGTTTCGAACTCCTGCCCTAAAGTGATCCACCCCTCTCTTCGGCCTCTCAAAGTGCTGGGATTACAGGCATGAGCCACCATGCCCACACAGCTATTTTTTTTTTTTTTTTAATTACAGTATCACTTTACTACTCTTTCATATATTTTCATTTTGTTTGTTAAAAACAAGCAAAAATAAAAACAGGGCCACAATTCTCATTGAATACACCTTGCAAAACTACACTTGTGTCTTGAGTCTTTGGGGCCAAGGCTAGCTCATCTTTGGTCCATTCCACACGGTCTTGCTCATTTTCAAGTACATAGTGTTACCCGCCCACTTTTCAAAATCCCAACTCTTGTGACAGAGGTTGTATATTTTCTTATGGGAAGCCAAATTTTAGAATATGTTTTCTGATTCTTTGCAAGTAAAATGTGGATCCTGGCATTCAACATGAAACGTGTGTTTTAATTAGGGTGACCATATATAATCCTCCAAACCAGCACATTTTTGAAAGTAAACGAGGATGCTATTGATTATTACAAAAGCACAACAGGTGCAAACCTGAAATATTCCTGACAAACTAGGACACTTGGTCTCTCTGGCTTCAGTGCTTCCAACAACCTAATAATAAATATGTTCCGTTACATTCAGGCATTCCTGTCTGCTTTGTAGGTTTTATTTATTTTTGTTTTGTTTTGTTTGACCCTGGTCTAAAAGGCACTATGATATAGTGGAGAGGTAAAAAGAAAAAGAAAAAAAATATGGTGGTCCATGTCCTACTTGTAACTGTAAGGCCTTCAGCAAGTCATTGTCCTTTCCTGGACGCGGTATTTGTATCCATTAAAGGAGAGGGTTGGACTAAAACAACATTAAACTTTCTTCCATAATGGCCTTGGAGTTCCATGCTGTCCATATACATAAATATACAAGTATTCATATGCATATATAAAACATACATGCCAACTATAAGAAGAAAATAAAATTTTAATAAGTATGAAATAAGAGAATAGCCACATTTTAAGTCGGGAATGTACTGTTGGTGATGTTAACTTTAAAAAGAAAGCAAAATTGTTTATCTATATTGAAAGTCACACCAGAGACATAATATTATAGCAACTTGGTAGTTCAGTGACAGACAGGAAATGATTTTTCGTGTGTGTTTTTCAAGAAACTCTACAGTTTTGGATACTGGTGGCTTTGGTGTTTTAACAGGGTCTCTCATGTGGCAAAGTCACAATAGACGCTGTCTGGTTGCTCTTGGTTACGGGGACTTTTCCTATTTGACTCAGCTTCAATTTTTAGGCAAATTCTCTGGCTTCCTGCGATTGTTTCTTAGTGTCTACAAATCCTTGCAATGTTTTATGTGTCTTCTGAAAGGAAAGACTGGGCAATAAAAGAGAGTTACATAGCCCATGTAACTTTAGAGGTGTGAATTATTAAAAACTTAAAAGGGGTTGGATAAGAAACAGAAACAGAATTCATCATAAATCCTAGATCCTTATCTAGTTTAATAAATCCTCCCTTTTAAATTATAAATGATAAGCCTTATCTGCTTTCTGCATGTGTTACAGGCACAATTTGGGGTGGTGTTTTGTCTTTCCATATTGCTTGTCTGAACTCTTAACATTTTCAAACTTCCTCAAGTCATTTGGCTATGCCAGGGAGACAAACACAGAGGTGGTTTTTTCCCTTCTGTGGTGACGCTGTTGTAAATTTCAGAAGCAGGATTGCTGCTTCATTTGATTCCTGTGACACATTCTTACCCAAGCTGCAATAAAAGGGATAGGTAATGAAAAGAGCTAATTGAGTTATGAGCTTGCTAATGTTCTAGGATTTTTATATACATAATCTCAACTAATCCTCAAAGCAATCTTTAGAAGATAGGTATAATTATTTCCATTACATAGATGAAGAGACTGAGGTTTTGAAAAATCAATCACTCAGCCAGGTTTGCACAGCTAGTAAGTGGCAGAGTCAGAATTCAAACCCGAGTGTGTCTGAAATCTAACTCCCACTGGCACATCCATTTACTGTCTTTGGTCTTCATTCTCTCTGAGAGTAGCAAAAAGGGGATGTGTGCTGGGCTCATTTCACAGATAAGGAATTAATGTGGAGAGAGGATCACCGTATTACAAAGCCAGGAAGTGGTAGCATGAGCACTTGAACCCCATGTCTTTGGGTTACTACCTTAGTGTAAAATCTCTAAAGACATAGCTATTTAAAAAAAAATTAAGTTAAATAAAAGCTTAGAGAAACAAAAATTGAAAGCATAATACATTACAAAGTACAACTGCTGCATTAACCACAAATGCCAGAGGCACATTTAACAATTGCTTCGGCCGGGTGCAGTGGCTCATGGTTGTAATCCTAGCACTTTGGGAGGCTGACATGGGCAGATTACCTGAGGTCAGGAGTTCGAGACCAGCCTGGCCAACATGGTGAAATCCTGTCTCTACTAAAAATACAAAAATTAGCCAGGCGTGGTGGTGCATTGCTGTAATCCCAGCTTCTTGGGGGGCTGAAACAGGGGAATTGCTTGAACCTGAGAGGCAGAGGTTGCGGTGAGCAGAGATTGTGCCACTGTACTCCAGCCTGGGAGACAGGGAAAGACTCTGTCTCAAAAAAAACAAAAAAACAAAAAACCGAAAAACAATTGCTTCCCCCTACCTCCTGCCTATTTCATATCCCAATCTATATCTGCCAGTCTGAATTTGTGACAATCCCAATAAATTAAGATGAATAATAGGAACCAAACCTCTATGGCTCTGTTTTATCATGTGCCACTCTAGACTGACATGCCTGTTTTTCTGATTAAATTCTGGTGTTCCTTAATTACAGGAACTATTTCTTCTAGGTCTTTCCATAAAGTGCTCACTAAAGGTTTGTTGAATCAAAGCAGAGGGTATTTTTACTAAGCCATGTAACAATAACGTTTATTTAGTCTTTAATCTCTAAATATGCCAGGTATCCTCTAAGTACTTTAGGCATATTAAATAATTGAATCCTAATAACAATACTATGGCATAAGTATTTACCCCAATTTCATAAGCACACAAAATGAGGTGCAAAAAATTCAAGTAGTATATTGGGGTCATATTTTAATAAGGGCCAAGACTAGAATTTGAAGCCAGGAAGTACAGTTTATAAAATGAATATTTCAAACTTACTAGTGCTTAGCAGTTCTGTTCAGTAGTATTTTTTATCTATATCTACATCATAGAAATATTTTAAATGCGTTCCAATAGATTTTGCTACTAAATCGATATACTAGAGGAAATACTGTTGTTTGTTTTGTTTTTAAAAAGAATGTCAGGTAAGGTTTTACTTCCAGAATCAAATGGTACTATTAGGGATCATGCCAGAAAAAAAAAATACTGCTTCAACAGATTCTCTGCTGAGCATCTAACAACAAGAGCCAGCATGGGGCGATACATGCAGCACTAGCTTTGCAGGAAGGCAAAGCTAGGTTTGAGACTGAGCTCTACCACATTTGAGGTCAAATTCCCCAAAAGCAGACCCTCAGACAAGGATTTGTGTGCTCCTTTGGGATAGTGCCAAAGTAAAAGAGAAGTTTCACCCAAGTTATGTCCAGGCACACAAACTAAAATCCCCGGTGACTGGGACTCACTCTGCATTAATTATTCTCCATATGCCTTGTTCTTTTTTTCCTGAGGGACTGTCCTCTTTAGATCTCATCATAGTCTCACTTGCCCTGTGGCTTCCAGTTTGTTTGACAAATAGAAGAACAGCACCAGATGGAGAAGGGGTAGGGAGAGAAGTCAAGGTTTTCCCACTACACTCACCGTGTGAGGTTACAGTTTTGAAGTGGCTCCTTCCCCTACCAATGGCCACAGCTCTGATCCTTCCCTTCTGTTGATAGCTGGTGGTGCTTTACCATCTCTCGTTGATTCCTTTAATCCTGCCCACATCTGTCTGTAAATGGTCCTTTCATTAAACTTCATTTTCTCAAAGCCTTGATTGTATGTCTTCCTGCAAAAGGCCCAACTAATACATCCCATATCTATATGGATAGTTTCATTATGGATTTCAACAGAGAGGAGAGCACAGCATATCTATTTTACTATAGCCTTCCCATTTACCTTTTCCTCCTCTCCCTACACGCCACAAATCAAGGAGGGATGGGCTGTCCACTTACATTTATAATGTATGTATCTCTTGCATCATATCCTAATTTCATTTCTTATGGTTTAGAATAAAGTTCAATTTTCAATCTTCCACCTTAATGTGCCAATCAGATACTAAATAATTGAGAAAATCCTTTTCTCTCTCAAGAATGTCTCCTCTTAAGACCATAGCCTTGATAGGTCATGAAAAACAAAAATAGGACAATAACTATTTTAAGACTCAAATTAAAGTCATATGTCATTGTTGTGGTTGGTAACTGCCTTTGTTTGCCCTGCCCATTATTGCTCATGACTTCAGGTTACAGAGAAACATAATTTACCTGAGAGAAAGGAGTAGAATACATCTATTTAATAATTTAATATTATCTGTACTAATTGGGCTAGAGACAGAAGATTCTTTATGGGATCCACTAACCTCACCTCTTATTTTACAGATACAGATGTGAATAAAAGAGTAGCATTCTTGGGGTAAGCAGAATAATAATCCCCAAAGATGCCCATGCCCTAATCTCCAGAACTTGTGACTATGTTAGGTTACACACCCAAGGTAAATTAATAATTCAGATGGAATTAAAGTAGCAACTTGTATCTACTTCCCTTAAAAGGGTAGATTATCCTGGATTGTCTACAGGACCCAGTGTAATCACAAGAGTCCTTAAAAGTAGAAGAGAGGCAGAATAAAGAGTGAGAAAGATGGCAACACGAGAAGGACTTGGTCAGATGTTGCTGACTTTGAAGATGAAGAAACGGACCTGCAAGCCTTCTAGAAACTGAACAATGCAAGGAAATGGAATGTCCCCCAGAACCTTCAGAACAGAGACTCTCTGACACCATGATTTTAGCCTAGTGATACCCATCTTTGGATTTTTTTTATCTCCTAAATTGTAATTGTTGCCACTATATGGTAATTTGTTACAGAAGCAAAAAGAAACTAATACCATTCCACAACAAATGTCCTTATGTCTTTAGCTCAGAGTTTCAATCCATAATCATTTATTGAGCATCTTCTATGAGCCATGCACTATGCCCAACACTGGCACAGTGTGGTCAACAAGAAATCAGACAGACGTAGTTCGTCCCCTCTTAGGTCTTACAGTCTGGTGGAGGAAGTTAGGGTTAAATAAGCATTAACTTTAAAGTAGGGGAATTGCTACCTAGAGGAAGTTCTTTAAGCTATCAGTGACCTAGGCTGAGTGAACAGGACAGACTGGGAACAGTTTCTGGAGGAGCAGCTATTTCATATTGAAAACTGCAGGATGAGCAGTAGTGAATCGACCCTGGGTTTGTGGGTGGGATTGGGAGTTGAAGCATGAGGGACTAAAGCAGAAGAAAGAGCATGTTCCAGAATAAAAAGGAAAGTCCTAGAGTACCCCCAAACAAAGGTTCTGCATGGCTGGAATGAAGGCGTGAGAGAGAACATGGTGAGTGATAGGGCTGTTGAATGTGAGCAGGGAGATTCGTGTTACAGATTTGTGAACCCTGATCTTGTAGAAACAATTTGGTGGTATCGTTTAATGCTAATAGTAAGATAGTTACTAGTATACATATTTGTCATTCATATTGTAATTCTATGTATAATAGTAATTAGGTGGTCATGGAAGTTGGCAAAAAAATTCAAAAAAAGGCTAATGTGACTGGAGCCAAGTGGGAGATGGGAAGAGAGAAGGATTAGAGGGGCCTGCAAGACTAGGCAGAGTCTGATGAAGGTGGGAAACTGCTCTACAATCCAGGGGTGTTGAGTAAACACTGAAAACAGTTCACTTGTGAATGAAATACTGGCGATTGTTCCAAAAGAGGGAACTTCACAAATGAACGACAGTGAGAGATTCACAGGTGTTAGTTACATTACCATTTAGATACTACATCTGTTGGTTTAAATGCATTTCTAAAACAAGTTCAAATGCCAACTTATATAGAAGAATGGGGAGCACAGTAAATGCATATCAACTTCTGTGTTGTGTTCAATTGCTTTTTTAGTGTGTTTGAAAGAAACACCATGTAATACTAAGATTAAATTTCCACAACCCACGGATAAAAAAGTTTAAAAGAAGACTGTTTGTTTCCACTGTAGTCTTCCCTTTTTCCAAAATTACAATAAATTCCTTAAACCATCCATTTAAATTCACTGTCCCATCCTTCGACTTTAACCAGAGTACAGTTTTTGATATTCTTAAGGGGAATGTGATAAAGGAAGGAAAGTAAATATTTTATCGAGTGTCAGTGAATTTACTGTGTATATAATCCCATTACATTCTCCCAGTAGTCTCGAGAAGTTGAATAATGCTCAAGGTTATCATGCTAGAAAATGGCAAAGCTGTGATTTGAGCCCAGGTTGGTCTCATATTAAAGCCCAAGTTTATTCTATCTTACTATGTTGATTTTCATGCTCTCTGTTCAGCAACAGCAAATAGTGAGAATCAACTTTCTCGCTGTATCTCCAAAGTGTAGGAATGTATCAGGCACAGCCTAGAGCAGGGAAGAAGAATGCTGAACTCCTGAATAAATTCAACCTCTGTTTATTGAGCCTCTACTAGGTGTCAAACTGTGTGTTTGTCAATAGCATGATGCAAAAGATAGGGTCCAAGCCCTTTAGGCAGTTAGACAACAAAATTTTATATTTAATATAATCATTCAAGAAAAAAGTACAATTGAATGTAATTATTGCTTTTATAGAATGAGTGCCAACCAGATCTAAAGAAAACTTTAATGAATAATAGCCTAGATTTACAGGAACAAAACAGAAGTCACCACCAAGTAGGTGCATAGGAAGCACAGGTGCTAGAGATTATGAACTTAGGGTTCAGAAAACTTGGAGGAGAGCAGAAATGGAAACCTCCCATAGACTAGAAGGTCATCTAAATATTTGGAATTTCTCTCATCACTCATGTTCTTTATGTGGGTAAAACTCACATACCTGAGACTCAGCATATAGGAAAACCCATTGGAAAAGCAGAGCTCAGTATGACTTCAGCTCTAGGGCTGGGATCTCATGAAGACACAAGAGTCCAGTCGTTCTCCAGAAGGAAATTTCCCACGTTTTGTGTCATACTACCAGTGCTGAATAATTTGTTAATGATGAAGACATTGGCATAGATAGCAATAAAAAATACCAAGTTTAGAAACAAAGTTTTTTTTTGGTATATGTTTATTTATTCTTACATGTATTCAGCAACTATGAATGAAGTTCATATGTGTCAGGCACTGTTCTGTGTTCCATGAAAGTGTGAGAAATAAGTTAGACATGGTCCTTCATATCAGACAGCTTACAAAATAGAATAATTAGAAAATGGACAAAATATTATTGTATCAAAAGAAAGTATAGATTCTGATCTTAGAGATGTATGAAGATTGTATGGGTCCTTCTCTGGTTTGGGATGGGTCATGCTTGAAATCAGAATAATGATAGACATAATCTCTGTGTTGGTATCCGTTGGATGTTTTGCCCCTTCGGCTCTGCTCTTCATGCTTTTTAACCATCCTCTTTGCCTTGGGAAGCTGACCAACATGAAACTCATCAAAAGGCATGTGCTCTGGCTTCTGCTTGGTTTTAGCCAATGGCAAGCCCCAACAACATTGATGTCTGGGCCCTCTACGTGCAGCTACAGTTCCTCTCCAGGTGACCTTCTGATGTGGCTCCTTTTGAGGTTCAGTATTTGCTCCCTCCTCTCTCCATTATAGCTTAAGGTGGTAACAGTTCAGTTACTATTTACTAGCTCCAGATTTTTCCCCTATTCCATGGGTTTCCCCTGTGTCTACCTGCATCTTTTCAAATAGTCCCTTTGTAAATGACTCTTCCTTAAACAGTCTTAATTTGAGTGTATCTTCTGTTTCCTATTTGGACCCTGACTCAGATAACACCTTTGTTGTATCCCAAGTTTCTATCTTTAATTTACTTATTTTGCTAACATTGATAAATGCCACACCCTCAACCAGCTGTAAAGGAAGGCATACAGATAGATGTAATATAATATTAATACATGCCTAAAAACATAAACACTTTTACATACTCTTAGAACTTATATCTGCCAAAATGTTCAATATACTTACTATTTGATTTGGTAATTACATAAAAATAATTTACACTGTTTGTTACAACATATATTATAATGAGACAGAGAAATCACTGGTTAAATATATTATGGCACATCTAAACAACTGAATGGAGTGCAGATACCAGAAAGATCTGTGCATAATCATATTGAAAGTCTCCAAGATACATTAAGTGAAAAATCAAAGTACTCAGCAGTACATTGTGTACCTGTTTGTGTAAAAGAAATAATACACATATAATTGAGTCTGTACATAAAATGTGTGTTTTTTAAAAATTTCTTCTTGGATAAACAGGAAAAGAAATTTTGAAATGGATATTCTTGGGGAGAGATGCTAGAGAAAGAAGATTGTTCTCATTCTTTTAACACTCTGTATCTGTTTTGTTTTTTAAAACCATGTGCTTGAATTAATTTTATTAAATATAAAAGCATAAACAAATAGAGATGTAATCTTAAACCCCATTTTGCTTAGCCTAATAGAGGAGGTCTGATTTCCAAAATAGTGGTCATTCAGAGGAAGTAAAAAAACTCCCTAAAACAAATATAGGAAACAACACTAGTACCTTAAACAGCATAACTTGAGAAAGTTGAAATGGGAACATCTTATTCCACTTATTTCACATGAAAAACTATTGAAACTGACTTCAAAAGCCGAACCACACATCCTTGATAGCTACCAGGGGCCTGTTAACATAACCGCTGCTTGTTTCTTATTATTTTAAAAATACAATTATAACTGGAAGTCCCAAAACCATGTAATTGTCAACTAACTTTTGGAAAATGCAAATGGTTTACCCAGAGTTTAAAGGAAGGCCCCTCCTACCTTCTCTGAACTCTGTGGTGGTCTTTGGATGCGAAATGACCTAGTTGGGGCAATCCTCAAAGATGAACCAAAGAAGAAAATTATCTTTTCAGGAAAGGTTTTTCTGTGGACATCAAAGGTCTCTGAGAGGGGATCTGTATAATACTATTTCTTTTTCCCAGAATTTATTGGCATCCTTCCAAGGTTGTTCACTGAAAATTAGCATCTTCGTGTATACAGATAGGATTGATATCTGAGCTCAGCAGGGTCAGCCATTTTTGTGCAAAGTATATTAATATGCTGTTCATGCCTCAGGCATTATTTTTATTAGGCCAGCACAGTTTCATATCTCTTCTTCCTATGTCGGCTTTTCACAAATAATCACAACCAACCATAGATAGCAGATATTCCTGAAAGTACATAAAAGAATGGCTTATGCACATGTAAAGCCATCCTGAGCTCAGATTTCCTCCAGAAGAATTCAAATCCTAAGCTTTTTAATATCTGAGAGAATCTTCTAAGTGCACAAACATATTGCATTAATTGTTTTCCATTCTGTTTGCAAACTGATGCAGCATTTGTTGCTATTGTTACACATATGTGCCATAAAGAGGTTAAACATTCAAGGGAGAAGAAAGTGTTGTATAGATGGTCTTGCCCAATGAACAGGGAATATTACCCTATTAGTATTGCTGCTAACTCAGAATACTAGTCTTTGCTATTTCTGGACATATGATTAGTTGCCATTTACTAAACTTCAGGCAGTCACTAAATACTTTACATATATTATTGCATTCAAACTTTGTGATAATCCTAAGAAATAAAGATTTTGATTCCCATTTTACAGATGAGAAATGGAGGTTCAGGATTATCTGGAATCACACAGCTAGTAAGGGTCAGAGTCAGTATTCTGACTTCAACATTTATGCCTTCTAAACCCAAGAGTAAGACTAACATCATAGTTTTGTTTGTTTTTTGAGATGGAGTGCAGTGGCACGATCTTGGCTCACTGCAACCTCTGCCTCCTGGGTTCAAGCAATGTTCTGCCTCAGCCTCCCAAGTAGCTGGGATTACAGGCGTCTGCCACCACACTTGGCTAATTTTTGTATTTTTAGTAGAGATGGGGTTTCACTATCTTGGCCAGGCTGGTCTTGAACTCCTGACCTTGTGATCCACCTGCCTCAGCCTCCCAAAGTACTGGGATTACAGGTGTGAGCCACCGCACCCAGCTTTTTTTTTTTTTTTTTTTTTTTTTTTTTAATACTTTAAGTTCTGGGATACATGTGCAGAATGTGCAGGTTTGTTACATAGGTATACACTTGCCGTGGTGGTTTGCTGCACCCATCAACCCGTCATCTACATTAGGCATTTCTCCTGATGCTATCCCTCCCCTAGCCCCCCACACCTCAACAGGCTCCAGTGTGTGATGTTCCCCTCCCCATGTCCATGTATTCTCATTGTTCAGCTCCCACTTATCAGTGAGAACATGCAGTGTTTGGTTTTCTGTTCCTATGTTAGTTTGCTGAGGTTAATGGTTTCCAGCTTCATCCATTTCTCTGCAAAGGACATGAACTCATACTTTTTATGGCTGGATAGTATACCCTGGTGTATATGTGCCACATTTTCTTTATCCAGTCTATTATTGATGGGCATTTGGGTTGATTCCAAGTCTTTGCTATTGTGAACAGTGCTGCAATAAACATACATGTGCATGTGTCTTTATAGTAGAATGATTTATAATCCTTTGGGTATATACCCAATAATAGGATCGGTGGGTCAAATGGTATTTCTGGTTCTAGATCCTTGAGGAAACGTTTTCCACAATGGATGAACTAATTTACACTCCCACCAACAGTATAAAAGCATTTCGATTTCTCCAATACCTCTCCAGCATCTGTTATTTCCTGACTTTTTAAATGATCGCCATTCTAACTGGCATGAAATGGTATCTCACTGTGGTTTTGATTTGTATTTTTCTAATGACCAGTGATGATGAGGATTTTTCATATGTTTGTTGGCTGCATAAATATCTTCTTTTGAGAAGTGTCTGTTAATATCCTTGGCCCACTTTTTGATGGAGTTGTTTTTTCTTGTAAATTTATTTAAGTTCTTTGTAGATTCTAGATATTAGCCCTTTGTCAGATGGATAGATTGCAAAATTTTTCTCCCATTCTGTAGGTTGCCTCCTCACTCTGATGATAGTTTCTTTTCCTGTGCAGAAACTCTTTAGTTTAATTAGATCCCATTTGTCAATTTTGGCTGTTGTTGCCATTACTTCTGGTGTTATAGTCATGAAGTCTTTTGCCCATACCTATGTCTTTAATGGTATTGTCTAGCTTTTCTTCTAGGGTTTTTGTTTTGTTTTGTTTTTGTGTTTTTTTTTTTTTTTTTTTTTGAGATGGAGTCTCACTCCGTCGCCCAGTCTGGAGGGCAGTGGCGCAATCTCGGCTCATTGCAAGCTCCACCTCTCTTCCAGGGTTTTTATTACCAAAGCAGTCACTTAAAAAAATTCTCTGAAGAAAGTGAATTACTAAAAAGCCCTAGTAACTTGCCTGTGGCTGAAATAAGCCAGCAGTTACAAGCCCAGTGTAAAAGACCAGAGTTAGAAAGTGCTGTTACGTTCAGCCCTTATGCCCTCCCCATCCCCATTTGCAGCTTGAAAAGACCCTCTGTGGGTTTTCTTTTCCAAAACTTTACTTAGAAAGGTTTTCATTCTACCACATTTGCACAGCATACTACAGCGTAAAAAAGAGATGAAAAAATTTGAGAGAGCATATCACAAAAAGTCCCTCTCTGAATTACTTTAAAATGCAGACAATGGTCAGGAAGACCTTTGCTTTTGTTTTGGTTTTATTTTGAGACGGAGTCTCCCTCTGTCGCCCAGGCTGGGGTGCAGTGATGCGATCTCGGCTCACTGCAACCTCCACCTCCTGAGTTCACGTCATTCTCCTGCCTCAGCCTCCCAGGCAACTGGGACTACAGGCACCCTCCACTGCACCCGGCTGATATTTTGTATTTTTAGTAGAGACGGGGTTTCACCGTGTTAGCCAGGATGGTCTCAAGATCTCCTGACCTCGTGATCTGACAGCCTGGGTCTCCCAATGTGCTGGGATTACAGGTGTGAGCCACCACACTGGGCGGAAGACCTTTGTTTATGGGAGAACAAGATTTCCTTTCTCCACAGAAATGGTCGTTATTCCCCCTCTTATAAAGGGATGGGCAATAATCGTAACAACTCCTTAGGCTGAGTACAAAACCATGGCCTGTAGAATTTCCAGTGGGCCTTTAATGAACAAATGAATTGAACCAATGATCACACTGATTGGGTGATTGTCTGTCTTCCTTTTGGCGATGTGACTGTCCTCTCAGTACACTGTGTGGATCTGTCACCATATACCTTTGCACTCAGAGTCACTACCAGAGTGAACGCTTCGTAATGCACAAAACCCGTAGAATAACAAAGCTTGAAGGGGTTACATAGGTCTTTAATTTCAACTTCTCCAATTATTTCTGCATTGGCAACCCACCCCTCAACTTATATTTTACAGATAAAGGTGATGTGACTATTGACTCGCCAATAAATAAGTTAGAACTCTAAACCAGATTCATGAATTTCCAATACTCTGCTCTTTGCACAAAATAAGATGACCTCAAATTGAGTCCTGACTAAACTCTTGACAGTGAGTAATTCAAGCTCTGAAAGCCTCAATTTTCCCATCTGTAAAATGGGGGAGAATAATGGTATTTACCTCACAGGTTTTTTTGTGAAGCTTAAATGAAATTATACCTGTGAAGAGCTAAGTGCAATGTTTGCTACACAATAAGTGTCAAATTAATTTTAGTTATTTTTATTAATGCACTATTTTCCAAATTAAGGTCTCGTTGTCTAAGATGTGACATTAAGTTACATTTATTTCTACAAATTTTCACTGCAAGTTGAATTAAGGTCAAGTAAAACTTAATAGAAATCAATAAATAATTATTCCTTCCATTTATCCTCCTTCTGAACTAATTATTAAATTTAACATAATCAAAAAAAGAATTATGGATAACCAGGATAGAGGTATGCACTAAGATGTAGGGGAATGGGAAAATATTCTGGAAATGATTTTGTCCTTCACGTTACTTACTATGCTCTTTCAGCTGCATGTTCCTTGCCAGTCATCAGCATCACAATTTGCTAACTGATTTACTTAAGTCAGAAACACAATTCTCTTTTAGGACACTATCTTATTTGGTAATTAACTTCTACTTGTTCTTCGAGACTCCGCCCAGGTTCTACCACCTGCCAGGTGGCTTCCTCTGTGTCCAACATCACCCTATTCTATTTCCCTCATCTCATTACCTTGAATTCTACATACTTCTATGGTCGTATGTTATTGTGAAAATATTTTGCTTGTCTCTTTCCTCCTGTAATTGTCATTTTCTGGGCCAGAGGGTTGATGTGTTCTTCTTATTAATACGTCCATGTCTACCCCAATACCCGACAGACAGGGTGCACTCAACAGATTTAACAAATGCAAGCCTCCCTGACTCTTGTGACTGAGAATCATTCACTGTCACACGATATTTCATTTGGTCTATGTACTTCAGAGATGGAACTTTGTAGAAAGCTCCATGTGCTCTTAGTGGAAGAATAGGTTTTTATAACCATAAAACTGGGTGTGTACAACCACAACTCCAGAGACTTTTAATCTGGTTTGGAATATGATGTAACACTGGCATTACTCTACATCTTTTCTTTCAAAGAATACATTACCCCTTTAGATATGGTTTCCATCTGAGACAATTAGAGTCCAACAGAGTGTGATACTCTAAAATAATGTCTATCCCTCCATCACAGAGTCGTCAGTGAGATTTTTGGACAATTTTTAAGTATTTTTGCACATATTATCTCAGAATTTTAAGTAAGGGCCAGGGTAGTAATTGTCTTTAATATAAGACATCCTTCCCATAATCATCGTTTTATGGAAAGTTATTAATGGATGGAACCACATTTTCTTAAAAATGTTCAAAACAATATGTGTCAAGTGTTATTCTAAGCTCATTGCATGCATTGACTCATTTAATCCTCCCAACAATGTCAGCGAGATGACTGCTGTTATGACCTCCATCTTAGTGATGAAAACTGAGGCATGTGGAGGATATGCAACCTGATTATATTCACATGATGAGTCAGTAGTAGAACCAGGATTCAAACTTCAGAGCAAGTCACTGCAAAGTAGTAACACACTTTTAGTAGAGATGGGGTTTCACCATATTGGCCAGGCTGGTCTTAAACTCCTGACCTCAAGTGATCTTCCCACCTCGGCCTCCCACAGTGCTGGGATTACAGGCATGAATCACCATACCTGGCCACACCAACACACTTTTATACTGTGGACTAAAGTATATTTTTAATTTAAAAACATTTGTTATATTACAAACATTGAAATATTAGTGATATACTATTAAATATTGAAAACTATCTATGGCTTAAAAATACATTCTTATTGGAGTAAAAACGTAATGCCCCAAATCTACATACCTGATATTCCTATAGAAGTCTTTTACCATTGATGACCACAATTAAGATATTTCCGTAGTACCCAACCACATGACTTTACTCTTTTACACCTTTCCATAACAAAGAGGGAGATAGGTGGTTCCAGGCAACTAATAATCTGCAGGGGACTTCGGCTCTGCTGGGACAGGCCAAAGGAGGATGAGTAGGGACATTTTCCTACTCCATCCCTATTCCTGCAAACAACATGCATATATACTTAAGGAGGCAACTTTAGAATTTCTTGAGACATAATAACAGTAGGCTTCCTGGTCAACCCATGCTGCTAACTATGGTTTTATATAGGCTTGTTTAGAACTAAAGGGACCACAAAGATTTCCCATAAATTTACAAGGGCATGGAGAATGCTTAAAGTAGTAGAAACACAATTTGTCTTATACTTATTCTTTATTCTTGACTTCAAGTCACTTTATGTAGAGCTATTTGTGTTCTTCAATGAGATTAAAAGTTCCTTGAAACTAGGGAACAGGTCCCTATTTCTTTTCCATTGCCCTCAGGATGGTTATAACCCAAAGCACATAAATTAGACCCAATGAGAGGGACTTTATTAGGTGAGATACCCACCTTTGTGAGGCAAAACTGCTCCATCTAAACGTGAGTGTGATGAACAAGATGACTCCAATAGTTTTCTTTACACTTAGTGTGTGTGTGTGTGTCTGTATGTAATCACATAGCCCTTATTATCATAATACCTATGGTCCTGGCTCCTATTATCTCCTATTATCATATAGCATAATACTCATGCCTTGAAAGACAAAGAAATAGTGAACGGAGATCCAGATTCAGAGACCGAAGACTTGATTGTCTGCATTGCTGATCGTCTCCCAGATGATTGTGATGGCTTCAGTTTTTGCCTTTTTATAATCTAATATCCACACAGAAGTCAGAGTGGTCTTTGCAAAATGAAAACCTGATGATGATACTCCCGCACTAAGTAAGTTCCTCCTGCTTCAACCCTCACATTACCTTTGCATAAAATCTAAAGGCTTAATACAGATTAGAAATCCCTTTGGGAACTCTGTGCTCTGAACCACTGTGGCATGACTCCCTCCAGCTAGTGAGGTGCCCCTGTTACATGCTGCACATTCCCTGTGAAAGGACTTACCCCACTGACTGTCATTGCTCAGTGCTGTAACAGTCATCGCCCTAGTGACCCCAGATTTTGTGAGAGCTGGATCCACATTTGCCTTTGTTCATCTTTGAATTACTTGCATCTAGCACCATTAACATGTAGTAGATGCTCAACACATAATTGTTGAATAAAGTAATGAATAAAGGGATGAACAAGTACCATTAATTACTAGTTACTACTGTTAACTAGCCATCGTGATTTTTATTCTTGTCAGCAAGGGAAAATAATGTTTACCTACCTAAGGTGACATGACCACCTACTAATTAACCTTTGAAACAGCCTTCACATAGATTATGGAGCATTTTCATTTGGAAAAGATATAATAACCCTTTACAGGATATGGTTTGGCTGTGCCCCCACCCAAATCTCAACTTGAATTGTATCTCCCAGAATTCCCACCTGTTGTGGGAGGGACTCAGGGGGAGGTGATTGAATGATGGTGGCTGGTCTTTCCCGTGCAATTCTCCTGATAGTGAATAAGTCTCACGAGATCTGATGGGTTTATTAGGGGTTTCTGCTTTGGCTTCTTCCTCATTTTCTCTTGCTGCTACTTTCATCTCCTGCCATGATTCTGAGGCCTCCCCAGCCATATGGAACTGTTAAATCCAATTAAACCTCTTTTTATTCCTAGTCTCAGGTATGTCTTTATAAGCAGCATGTAAACGAACTAATACATTTATGTGTCTTTTACACTTGACATTTCACTTTTTCCAAAAGTCTGTCCTTTATACTCCTGTGCAATTTCAATATGATATATGATGTGTATCAAATCTTTCCTTAGCCATTTATCTAGCAGTTATTCATTTAATATGCTAGACACACTTCTAAGATGCCAAGAAACAAAGATGTATAAGACAAGGCTCCTTCTCCTGAGGACCTTGTACTAAATGGGGGAGACAAGCAGATGAATACAATAACACTTATATCTGCTAAGAACTGAGTACATGCTTTGTGAATTTTGAATGCATTCTCTCATTTAATCCTGACACAGATCCTTCAAGGTAAGCTGAGAAAATTAAGGGTGCAATCAGGCAATAAGGCTACTACACTAATATGAACTGAGTTATGATTTAAACCCAGAAATTTCCAATTCCAGAGTTCAATGAACCACATTATAATACAAGTTGTTAAGTGTTTTAGCCAAAATTTGAATAGAAGAGGCAAGGTAGCATCGAGGAGAGAGGGAGTAATTCTTCCATAGCCAATGAAACGAACATCTGAAGGTGTTAGTGCACTCAAAGACATAGTCAGAGAAGGGTTCATAGAAAAGAAGATATTTAAACTGTGGAGAGAAGTTAAACTGACAAAACAATTGGTCAAGGTCCCAGAGCAATGCAAAAGTCTGATAAGATGAATTCAAAATAATTAGCTGTTGCTGGAGAATTAGCTACATATAAGGAAGAGGCAAAAGACAAAATTGCTGTTCCTCTGAAAAGCAAATGTGTACTTTGTCTTATTGGCTGTGGACTTTTAAGGAGGAAACTGATGACTGGATTTGAATTTGCATAAAAGATCACTAGCTATTTACAAAGGATTATTTGGAAGGAAGAAAGAAAAATAAATAAAGACATAATCCAGATGACAGCATACAAGGATCTGAACTAGGAGAATATCATTGAGACTAGAGAGGGGTCATGAATATGAAAGATATTTAAAAGAAAAACTTAATAAAATGCATGAATCAAATGTGGGCATCGGTCTAGGAGAAGTCCAAGGTTATATCTTGGAAATCTGTTGAATTTATCTCCATGCACCATCTTATTTTCCCAGGTGTCTTGAGTGACTAAGAAATAATACAACTGATTGGGCACTTACTATATGATAGATATTGTTCTAAGCAATCAAAACAAGCCATGTGATACATACTATTATTATTCCTGTTTTATAGCAGTGGAAAGTGAAGCACAGAAATATTAGATAATTTTTCCAAGGATATCAAGCATCCATCCCAAGGTGTGACACTCAACCCAGACTCCCTTTAGGACCACAACATATTTCCCTGATATCTGGCAGAGCTCCTGCCTTCAGCCCACAGCAATCAGCCTCATTAGGATAAGTTACATTGCCCAAAGTCATGCTGCCCTTCCCAGGGGCAGCCTACAGCCAAAACTTGATAGATGCAAGTTTGCAAAGGTATGGCTTTCTCTCTTCAGCTTCAGACAACTCTGAAAGCTTATCCCAGCTTCAGACATCCTCATAAGATTGGCTTTGTTGGATGTTCCCACAGCCAACTTCTCTTTTTGCCAAACCTGCTTTCTTCCCTCACCCCCACAGGTGTTGATCTCAACAGCACTGTTTAGTAAACATCCTAAAAACTGATTCCCATTTTCAGAGTCTGTTCTCTGAGAATCCTATCCTTAAGAGCCACCAAATGGCAGAGCTAGCATTTGAATCCAGATGTACTGATTGTATAGAGCACAAGCCATGGTTGTTTTTGTTTTTGTTTTGAGATAAGGTCTTGCTCTGCAGCCTCAACCTCTTGAACTCAAGCACTTCTCCTGTCTGAGCCTCCCAAGTAGCTGGGATTGTAGGCACATGCCACCATAATTGGGTAGTTAATTTTTATTATTTTATTTTATTTTTTAGTGGAGATGAGGTCTTCCTATGTTGCCCAGGCTGGTCTCAAACTCCTGGCCTCAAGCAATCCTTGGTCTTGGTCTCCCAAAGTGCTATTACAGGCATGAGCCACCATGACTGACTTTGTCATGGTTTTAAACACTTTTCTATGTAGCTTCCCAAAATCAAAGAACTTAGGGCAATGCCCAGTACTGCAAAAATTATTCATAAATGGACAAATTATGACTCCTACTTTTTGTATTAATTCATAATATAGGATAGCCATTCAATAAAAATTTACTTAAAATGAAAAGAACTGGGAAAATGTTGAACCAGTTACTGTGAAAGTCAAGGGAGGAGAAAGTTTCAAGAAACAGAAACTAGTCAATCACATCAAGTATTGAGAAAAGATTAAATTGAAGAAAACTAAAAAGAGTTCAATGGCTTTGGTGATAGGAACACATGAGCAATCCAAGTGAGTTGTTGATGTGACATGATGCAGGCATAAACTAAATTGCTGTGTTACAGAGAGAATCTAGAGATGAGGTGTGATTGACAATTATGCCGTCAATAATCCTGGCTTTCAAGAAAGCCCGAATGGAGTCTTGATGTTTTCTAACATTCCTTATTTGTCAAGGTAAAATTGGGGCTATACCTGCTGCATGTACACAGAGAACTTAGAGCAATATGGTTCCAATAAATCCTTAGAAAACATCTCAACCCATTTACAGCATATCTTCTCCTTTCTCAAGAACTGGAGGTTCCCAAAAGGGAATTCTCAAATCCCACACTGTGATGTGGTCAAGCCTCGTGCTTAGTCACTTTGTGCCTGGTGTCCGCACTGAAAATTTTTTGAAGACCAAGGTTTTTCTTAAAGCTTGCCCTGCCATTACACTATGAAGAACACCAGGAACTGTTTCAGGTAAGAAGTTCCTGACCTAAGGCCACAGGGGTGGGTGGCCCAGGGGAATTAACCACAGAGAGTGTTTCCCACGAACCCACAGAGCACAGAATCCATTTTTGAAATACTGGTGCTCCTCTGTGCTTGTTTATTCTTAGCAGAGTGAAGTACCAAGCATTATGTAATAGAGGCAATAGCAGCTAAGGCTTTAAAAAATAATCTCTGCGGTAAGTCTAAAAGCAAATGTTGAAGACTGGAACATTTCAGATTTTCCACTCAGTGGATTGAATTGCCAGATTCTTCAGTATCACTTTCTTTCCATTTAGTTTTAGAAAGCAAAGATCAAATGCATGACCTTGCAGTCAATTTCAACATTCTGGAATAAATAGACTGTAGATTTGAGCTGGAGGCCAAGCTCTGAAAAATGGTACTGTGTAGACACAAATATGTGTTACTAGAATTATATGAATGTCTTACAGAAAGTGGGATCTTTTTGTTAGTTATGACAATCCATGTAAATTCCCAGCTCATTGTAACTGGGTGGAGGGAATTACAGGTCTATTTTCTTGCCCGGATCTCTTCTGGTTTAAAAAAAAGAGTCATATGAGAACTCTAAGTCAATAAATCCTAAATCCCCTTTCAATTGCCTTTGAACCATTTATATCAACTTTTATTCTGCAAAACTTGGAAGCAAGGAACATCATATTATTCTCTTTCTGTAAATCAGATGACTTCTCCTGAGGCCTTCATGTTTCTGGCAAAAGTGAAAAAAAAGTATCCAGTCTTTAATATGGCACCTCCTCTTGGGTATTCTATAAGAAGAGTAGAAGTTTCATGTCATCTGAACATTCAGTGAATGGTTCTCTGCCCATTGCCCTCAAAGGCAGGTGGCTGCACACTGTCATAGATGTGTGGTGTGTGTGCATGTGTGCATATATGTGCATACATGTATGCATATGTATGTGTGTATGTGTGTTGGTGGGGAATGATTCTACCATGAGGACTGGGTCTTGACAATCAGTGTTTGGCATCCTGAGATGCTCCATGAAGCCATCTCATCGGAGGTCATATACACAACTTACGCATTATAAGGGACTCACTATAAGAAAACTACTAAAATCTCATTAGTTCCTTTCACTAGGGAATCTCTAAAAATAATTTTAAAGTACATTTTTTCCTATTTTATTCCACTTCCACTTTTCCCAATCCTTAAAGCCTTTCTTAAAAAAAGGCAAGATCAAAGGCCTCAAGGAATGTTCTACGAATGGTATCCATCAACTTTGTCTTTCTTCAAGGTACCCATCTATGTACTCATCAACTTTGTCTTTCACCAAAAGCATACTGCCACCTCCTACCCAACCAGAGGAGTGGAAACACAAAGTTTAAGGCGCTTTTTTTAAATGAAAGACTGAAAAACTGAGAACACTGCAAATTTAATATCTAAACTGTATCCTATACTCTTTACCTCCCCGCCCTTATTACATTGGCATGTAAACATGTATCTGCCAAACAGAACGATGTAGAAGGAATATACATGCACATGAGGTTTTGATCTGCAATGCTTGTCTCTGGACAAAAGCAGCTGGTATACAGGACTGCCATGCACCCTTCTAAAACCAAAACAGCTGCTTTTGCACCATTAAAAAACCTGCTTTTGCCCATTAAAAAAAATCTATTCCTCTGATTTCAAATGATGGCACACAATTGTAGTTTTCATAGAATGCATTGTCAGCAAATAAGTTGACTGAAAAATAAATAGAGAATGAATGTTGCTTTTGACGGAAACATTTAATGATGGACATTAAAAACTATAACAGAAACAATGTCATTGTTCTGTTTCACTAACTGTTAGTCACTCTTTCAACATAACTAAAATTTAAAATCAGAATATTTTTTAAATTTCAGAGAAAACACCAAGAAAGAAAGAAGATGAACAGTTACTGCAGTTAATGTGTTTAGAAACTAGAGGTTAAAATAAGTCTTCAGAACAAAGTTTTAGTTCTGTTGATTTCATTTCTCTTTCAATAGCGTGTACCCCTCTGCCTTTTTCCATATTAAAAGTACTCTATACCAGGCTCTGTGCTTCTAAGGTTTCTCTTGAAATTGTCACTCTCAAAAATATCCAAGGGATATCACACATTTAATATTCTACAAATGAGATACATATGTGAAACAAATAGACATAAATCCTTTCATTCTTGGACTCTATATTGGGGGAATGAGTAAAGGATGAACAATAAATAGTAAATATAATAAATAAGCAAATTTTGTGGAATATGAAACAGTAATACAAGCTACAGAAAAAAATAGACAAGCATAAGTAAAATCAGAAAGCAGGGAGTGACAGACAATGTGCAATGTTAAATACGGTGGTCAGCATAAGCTTGATTGAGAGGATAGTATTTAAGCAAAGCCTTGAAACAAGAGAGATATAAACCATGTGTATATCTGGGATAGACCATGAACTACCACAGTTGCTTCCAGTGGAGTAATTAAGCAGTGCAAAGACTCTCTGGCAGGAGGTGCCTGTTGAGTAAGAGAAAGATCAAGGAGCCCAGACTGAGGCACAGGAAGATTAATAGGAAATGATGTCAGAGAGGTTGGAAAAGTGGGGTATGGAGGGCCTTGGGCAGATTTTCAAGATCTTGGCGTTTACTTTGAGTGAGATGGCAGCTACTGGAGGGTTTTTAACAGAAGAAGAACTGGACCTGGCTTACATTTTAAAAGGATTACTGTGACTACTGAGCTGGGGAGGCAGCCAGTGGGGAGGACTCGGTATTATGCAAGAAGAGTAGAGGTTAGGGGGCTCCTGCAACCATCCAGGTGAGAGGTGAGTGTCCTTCACACAACAGTGGTAGAAGAGGAGGTGGGAAAAAGTCACTGGTCACTTTCTAGATCTATTTTGAAAAAAAAGTCAACATAATTTCCTGGGAGATTGGATGTGGGGTGTGAAAAAAATAAGTAGCCTTTCCTAACATCATTACAAGACACAAATGATTAGCTCTCCTTTTTTTATCTTCCCTACTTTTGGCAGTTTCTCCTGCTTAGTATCGAAGTCATTTTTATGTAATGCTAACATACATTTCCCCTACCTTTTAAAAAATCTTTGGTGCTTCATTCATCACAGATTTATCAAGAAACAAACAAAGAATTAAGAGGCACAAATACTTGACTATGGGAGTGGCCTGTCTCCTTAAGAGAGGGTGCTCAGTCTCTTTGCTTTTTATTCTGCCCTCCTTAAATGAGCTGGCCTGTGTTTAAACTATCACAGAACACATAGAATCCAGACTCTTTTCACAATTTATGTAGCTGATTTAATATACTTTTGATAGTTCTGTAACAGTCCTGACAGTTACAGCTTTCATTTTTTCCCTAAAATATCAAGATACTGTATTTTGATATTACTGGCAGAGAGGCTAGAGGAATCTTGGCATTTGAGTAAGAGGATTGCTAGAGGAAAGGCTACTAATTATAAAATGGTCTTGACAACTTTTTCCCTAAAGCCAGCTTTATGGGTAATAATTATGTTGTCTAACAAGTGTAGAGATGGCTTTTCTGTTTACCTGTTTCATATACATTCACTTATATGTAATCATTACAGAAAATCTGTGAATGATGTTGGCTGCATTGTACAGAGGAGCATATTGTCACAAGGAGCTTTACTAATTTCCCCCATGTCATACCATTGATAAATGACAGAGCCAAGCTCAAAACTGGTTTCAGATTTCGACTGTAGTCATATTTTTACTACGAGGGCCAGGCTTGTTTCTTCTTGTTGAAATTGATGGATCTAGAAAGAGATATTGAGCCATAGATGAACATTCCTCTATTTAACAGTGCTGCCAAGGATGGCTCTTCCCAAGAGCAAAAGTGGTGTTGCTCAGTAAGTTCATAGGACTCTAAGGCCTTAACCCAAGATGCACGCTCATTCAGGATGAAACACTGTCTATTTCATTCCTCTCCCCAGGAAAGCCTTTGACCTCTACCAGCTCCGGCAGTAGTAATTCCTACCAGCTCCTACTGCATTGATTGTAGAGGACATGCATTCTCTGCTCCTAAATTGCATGAGACAGTCCCTGTGTTGGGCATAATTGTTGCTGTAGTTCATCTGCGGGGAGTAAAGTTCTGTGATAAACAAGAGGACCTGTTTATGAAGTCTGTGGTGCTACAGAGCCCTTTAAGAAATGTTAAGTCGTGTTAGCATAAATCTGGAAATAATTTGCTACATGACTTTTCACATGCTAGAAGAATAAAAAATCACCTTCTGCTTTTCCATAAAATAATACAAATTGGGGGCTAACACTATGGATTTAAATGGAGGCTGCTTCTAAAATTAGGGAAATAGAAGACACAAAATTCTCTCTCTCTGAATTTTATTGGCTTTTCAATTAACATTGAATGTTTGCTCCTTAAAATGTTGCTTACTGGCTTGCAAATGAAGTGTGTCAGTGAATAATAACTGACATCAATTTCTATATTCCATATATCATCTACAATGTCGAAATGACTGATAATGAGCAAGTCCTACATGTTTAATCACTCTTCAACTAAAGTAGCGTCATTAGAATAGATAAATATTGCACAGCATGAAATCCATGTGTATTTTTAATGATTCTAACATACATAAAATCCATTTTTAGATACATTTAAATATAGCATAATAAAAGATGTTATTTTCTTAAGAAGAACTAGGCACTTTGTAAAGAATCAAATTTAATTTAGCACAATTTTAGGAACTGATTCAACACTGACAAGCTTTTAACCTTCAGGACATTTTAAGAGACTTATAATAAAAAAGTAAGTGGAACCTTCACCATCACACAGATATTTGTGTCCTGGATAATACCAGGTAACCATAGAAATTATTTACTCAGTTAGCTACTTCCTATCTTTTCCTTATTGAATACATCTTCAGGGTACTAAGTTCATCCATAACTGGCAGGATACTACCAAGCTTGACTCTTAATCAGAACCTTAAAATTTAATCCCAGTACTCAGCAACCTTATGTACTAAGTGTCTGTGTACATCTACTAGGTAACCACAGTTACAAAACAAACCTGGAAACCATTTCTTTAGTTTTTGGAAAAGGCAAAACTTCCAAAATGTTTATTTGAATAGGGAATATTTTATTGATGTATTCTAAGCACCTAAAACAGTACCTGGTAAACAGTTGGGCTCACAATAAATATTTATTTAATGATGGTTAAATGAATAGATGTTCTATTTTTCTCACCACCATTTCAATTATTTCAGCAAATATGAGTACCTTCCCTATGCTAAGCAATATGCTAGGCCCTAGGGACCATAAAATGAGGCAGAAGCAACAGAAACCCAGTTCACAACCTTGACTGTCTAAGGACCTAGTAGACCAGGATAAAATGAGGGGAAAGACAAAGGCCAGGCTATGAATAAGCCCTGTGTGGTCATACATGAGAAAGCTACTGCTTGCCCAGGGAAATCAGACAGAACTTCAAAGAGGAGAGGATGCAGGATCTGGACCTTGTATGAGAGAAATATTGAGAAATGAATGAAATGCCCCAGAATCAAATGTAAACTTGTGTACTGTTTTTCTTCAAAAGTAAATTCTTGTCACCTTCATGAAGCCAGATGACATCACATTGAAATTTTAAGTAGGCTGTTTAGCTTTATCAATTGTTTATTGGGATAGGCCTTCAAGTGAACAATATTTATTAAGTGCTAGATGCTGTGTTCCATAATGGGCATACACCATCAGATGAGACGGCAATTCCTGCCCTAGTGGATTCACACTGTCGTGAGAAGGGCATGCATTAAAAATGCAATTGCAGTGGAATCTGGTTAGAGTAAGGAGTTGGGGAGGTTCAGTGGTGTGTCATGGATACATAGAGCAGAGGCCTCTTACCTGGTCTGTGGGCTAGGAAGACCTCACACAGGAAAAGACTTTGAGGTTGAAACCTGGCAGATGACTGTAGACAATCAGGGAAAAATGGAAGTGGGGTGGTGGGGGCATGGTGTGGAAAGAAGGAAAGGACATTCCAGGAAGAAGGAAGACCATGAGTGAAACCACCCACTCCCATAGGATCCAAAGACAGATTTCTCGAGCATCTTCAAAATGATTGGCTTCAAGAGCACGTGGAAAACAGGTTTTCCTTCACTATCCCTCCCTTCCCTTCCTCCTGGGTCCCTTCAATATGGACTGCACTGACAGGCAACAGAGAACACAGGCTTCCAGTTTTCCGGTATTCTCCTCCCACTGACCCTGAATTTGCAAGCCACAGGTTTCTTGGAACTGTGAATATTGTTTCAACTCAAGCTAAAACTGGAGATGTGTTTTGAGTCACAGTGTGCAAGCATATTTATACCATCTGTTTATGACACTTACAGGTGGACACTATGATTCATTACACATACAACATGCTAAACATAGAAGCTTAGAAAATCCTGAGCTCTGGGAGTTGTTGGATGTGAATAACTGTGCAGAAGGGGAAGATAGTAGGCATCTTGTCTTAGATTTTTATGGCTTTTTCAAACAAAATCCTTATATTGACAAAAAGGTTTCGAGCATATGAAAATGGGAATGGAAGAAAGAGGGTAACAGAAGATTGTATACCACTGTAACCAGTTATGGAAGATTTCCCTGGGTACTGGGGGGATGTGTATGCACACATTAAATAATTAGAAAAGATTTACTACCTATGGAGTCAGAATCACATCATCTCCATGTTAAAGGCAAGAATTTGGTTCTGAGACAATTACTTCTTTATTTCCAGTAATGTTTCTACATGATTTGGACTTTATAATTTGTATTATATTCTTCATTGACAGGTGATTCCATAGATTAAAAAATCATATTAGGATCTGATTACACATCAACCTAAAAATCAAGTCACAAGACATATCCAGTTTTTGTTTTCAGAAACTATTCCCCTATACATAAGTTAGGATTTCCATTGGCAAAAGCCAAAGCAGGCATCAGTTTATTTTGTATAGTTTAGCCAAATGTGCAAACTTTTTAACAGCCCTGTAAATAGCAATAACTCTTAAAGTAGTTTCAATAAGCAAGCATCTCAAAGTCAAGCTGTCTGATGGGAACCTTTCCCCTTGGGGTAGTAGAAACATCCAAAAGAGTCCAGAAAGAAAGAACTCACTGCTGTATTCAATTAGTTGAGAAACCATCAAAGTAAATAAGGCAATACCTTTAAGAACACACAGAAAAAGGAGTCAGTGAAGTAGAACAGATTGGAAGAAAAAAGAGGAGTCTGTTTTAGCTACCAAGTGACCCTAGGGGTGAAGAATAATTTCTTCTTCAGGACACTTTCAGTAAAGGTCTCCCAGTAAGATGGCTCAGTGCAAACAATTTCTTTTCATGTCTGTAGGGAACTAATGAAGTTTGCAGGAAATACAGGCAGAGTTTAATTCCAAACAAAGTACAGTAGGTCAGCTACTGGGAGCAACTTTAGAAGTCTTTTGTCCCCTCCTAGAATAGTAATGGTTTTGAAAATTCCCAGTGGCTATGGGGTAAGTCATTTACATTTTAGAAATAAGATATAGCCCAGAGGAAAACTCATGAATTTGATGCCAAGTTTTGCCCTCCCTCATGGTGGTTTTTCACAGAATTCTCAGACTTCTTAAACAGCTAATAACACTTCTGAAGTTATTTTTAGCTATACATTGTTTAATAATTATTGAGTCCTACTATGGGCCAGAATTTGTGTCATGCTGAACAGTTAGGTTACCTAGATACATGAGGTTTGTGACTTCAAGATTAAGAGTAAGAAAAACACCATAGATATTTACACAATTAACTATTTAAAATCATAGTGGTATGCATAGTGATGAAGGAGATCCAAAGAGATAACTCTGGAAGAAGTGATATATGACAGTAATTTCCAAAATACAGCTCTCAATAAGAAGTTAGTCAATACGCTGTGTTCCTCAATCACAGGTACTTGTGGAAGACGTGGCTAGTCAGTCCTTGCACTCATTCCCACAGAGCTGGGTTTAAGCCTCAGAATCCTTCTCAACACAATGCTTCAAGCACCACCAATAAGTAAGAGCTGGTATGGAACCTTCTTACTATCTGGCTCTCTAAAAATGCAAGGAGCTGTCATTACTGTAGTCTTGAAAACAATTACCTGCTTAAATTGCTCATCACCGAAGGGTATCATTTTCTTGGTAGGTTATTGTCTTATAATTAAGAGTTGCTAAACTTACTCTCCAAACCCAGCAGTAGAGTATAGTGGTTAAGCTCACAGTTTCTGGAACCACATGCCCTGGATTCAAATATCGATTCTACTAATCCCTAGCAATATATCCTCGGATACGTTATTTAGTCATTCTATGCTTCAGTTTCCTCATTTGTAAAAAGTTCCAGTTTTCCATATGAAAAAAAGTTTGTCATCATTGGTCATTAGAGAAATGCAAATCAAAACCACAATGAGATACCATTTCACACCAGTTAGAATGGCCATTATTAAAAAGCCAGACAACAGCCAGACGAGGTGGCTCACCCCTGTAATTCCAGCATTTTGGGAGCCTGAGGCAGGAAGATCATGAGATCAAGAGATCAGACCATCCTGGCCAACATGGTGAAACCCTATCTCTACAAAAAATACAACAATTAGCTGGGCATGGGGGTGGGCACCTGTAGTCCCATCTACTCAGAAGGCTGAGGCAGGAGAATTACTTGAACCCAGGAGGCGGAGGTTGCAGTGAGCTGAGGTTGCGTCACTGCACTCCAGCCTGGTGACCGATCAAGACTCTGTCTCAAACAAACAAACAAAACAAAAAAATCAGGAAACAACAGATGCTGGCAAGGCTGTGGAGAAATAAGAATGCGTTTACACTGTTGGTGGGAGTGTAAATTAGTTCAACCATTGTAGAAGACAGTGTGGTAATTTCTCAAGGATCTAGAACCAGAAATAACATTTGATCCAGCAATCCCATTACTGAGTATATGCCCAAAAGATTATAATTCATTGTACTATAAAGACACATGTACACATATGTTTATTGTAGCACTATTTACAATAGCAAAGACTTGGAACCAACCCAAATGCCTATCAGTGATAGACTGGATAAAGAAAATGTGGCACATATATACCGTGGAATACTATGCAGCCATAAAAAGGATGAGTTCATGTCCTCTGCAGGGTCACGGATGAAACTGGAAGCCATCATTCTAGCAAACTAGCACAGGAACAGAAAACCAAACACTGCATGTTCTCACTAATAAGTGGAAGGTGAACAGTGAGAACACATGGACACAGGGAGGGGAATATCACACACTGGGGCCTGTCAGGGGGTTGGGGGCAAGGGAAGTGAGAGCATTAGGACAAATAGCTAATGCATGCGGGGCTTAAAACTTAGATGACAGGTTGATAGGTGCAGCAAACCACCATGGCACATGTATACCTCTGTAACAATCCTGCATGTTCTGCACATGTATCCCAGAACTTAAAGTAAAAAATAAAAATAAAAAGCCCAGTTTCCTCATTTGTAAAAGGCAGAATGATAGCATACCTATATTATAAGTTGGTTGTGAGGATTCAATTACTACCCGGTACACAATATATATTCTAGGGTTCGTTGCTATTACTACCTTTATTAGAATCAGTATAACCAGCATAAAAAGCAAAGTTTGGCCATTTTCTAGCATAGCATGTAAGGAACTAGGAAGTCACCACTCCGTCCTAACAAGAAGTTATAACCTAAGCAAACTGAAGAAAACCACTCTCTTCTTAGGTACAGGCCCCTGAAATTGGAGAGACAGAGGAATACAGAAACTTATAACTTACTGAAGCAGAAACCTTCACAGGAACCAGCACAGTAGAAAATCCTAAATTCCAACATATTGCTGGAGTCTCAGTGTGAACAAGTTTGAAGGTCAAAAACTCCAACACGACCCAGTCATTGCAGGGTTGCAACACATTTTGTGTTTTACCTCATAGTGTATATGGAAGAAAATCCCCTCATGCTTCTAGCACAGGCAGGGGAAAAGAAACTATTTTGAAATACACCAGAGAATTCTGTTCTTCTTAACAAGATCTGCCCTTAGCAGAAACTATTCAACTAGAGCCTTATCTGTGGAGGTTTTATCAGTGCCTAAGTGATCTGGCAGAAGAGAATCACCAAACTCCAGCCCACACTAGCCATCCTGTCCTACCTAATGGTCAGACAGTGGGAGGGACTTGAGAAACATATGTGAAATTCACAGTCCAGAGACACAGGCTCATCAAAAGACTGAGACCTACTCAGAAGCCTACACAATGCCTCACCTCCCCACCATATCACCACATTACTAAAGGACTACTAAGAGCAATTTCTTTTACCCAATACATCATGCCCTGCAATCAAGAAAAAATTAGAAGGCATACTAAAAGGCAAAAACATACTTTGAAGAAACAGTTAAAGCATCTAAACCAGACTCAGATATGGCAGGGATATTGAAGTTATCAGATTGGAATTCTTTAAAACAACTATGATTAATATGCTAAGGGCCCTAATGGTTAAACTAAACAAAATACAGGAAGAGTTGTGCAATGTAAGTGGAGAGAAGAAAATTCTAAGAAAGAATTACAAATAAATGTAACATAAGACACTGTAACATAAATGAAGAATGCCTTTGGTGGACTTACTAATGGACTGGACGCAGTAGAGGAAAAAATTTCCGAGTTTGAGACTATCTCAATAGATATTTCCAAAACGGAAAAACAAAGAGAATAAAGGCAAAAAACAAGCAAACGAAAATACAGAGCAGAATGTACAAGAATTGTGAGACAACTACAGAAGGTGTAACATATCTATAATGGATATACTCAAAGGATAAGAGAGAAAAGAACTGATAAAATATTTGATAATTTTCCCCAAATTATTATCAGACACTAAACTACAGGTTTAGGAAGTTCAGAGAAACCAAAGAGGATAAATGTCAAGCAAACAAACAAAAACTACATCTGGGATGTTGTATTCAAACTTCAGACAGTAAAAGATGAAGAAAAAATTTTGAATGAAGCCAGAAAAACAAAAAGAAAACTGGCCTAGCTATGTGAGTATTTCAGCTCTTCACCTGTCCCCTCTGACTGCCTCTGAGTCTGAATCTCCCAAAGAGAGAAACCAATTTCTAAGGGGCACTGGATTGCAGAAGACTCGGGGACAACATTTGCTCCAAGATCTTAAATGTTATATTGATAACCATGCTCAGCAATGAGCTATTGGATACATTTTGGGAAATCTCCATAATTTCAATTTGTAAACTTTGTTAAGACCTGTCTACATTGTTATATGTGTGTGACTTGAGTGATGTTATCAATGTTTTTGTAAATATTTACTATGTCTTTCTAGTAGCTAAATTCCAACAATTTTGTACTTTAATAAAATGTTCTAAACATTGCAAAAATAAAAGAAAACTGGTTTACCTATAGAGGATAAGAATTATATCCAGCTTCTCCTCAGAAATCATGGAAACAAGGAAAGAGTAAAGTATTTAGTATTGAGGGGGAAAAATCCTACCTATCTAGAATTCTGTACCCTGTGAAACTATTCTGCAAAAGTGAAGGAGAAATAAAGACTTTCTGAAACAAACAAACAAAAAAATTGAAGGAATTTGATGCCAGTAGAGCTACCTTGCAAGAAATGTTAAAAGAAATTCTTTAAAGAAAAGGTAAATGAAGTAGGTCAGAAACTTAATTCTACATAAAATAATAGCATCAGAAAAAGAATAAGTGAAGATAAAATGTAAACTTTAATTTTTCTTATTCTTAATTGATCTTATGGATAACAGTCATTCAGAATATAATAGCAGCAATGTATTTGAATGTGTGTGTATATCTGTGTGTGTGTGTTTGTATATGAGTAATATAAATGAGAGCAATAATACAGAAAGGGAAGGGAGAGATTAAAATTATTTTATTATGATAAGGTGTTTGCACTACCTGTGAAACAATACATTATTGCTTTAAAATGGGCTTGGATTGGATGAACCTGGAAACCAACATTCTCAGCAAACTATCGCAAGAAGAGAAAACCAAATACCGCATGTTCTCACTCATAGGTGGGAACTGAACAATGAGATCGCTTGGACACAGGAAGGGGAGCATCACACGCCGGGTCCTATTGTGGGGAGGGGGTAGAGGGGAGGGATAGCATTAGGAGATATACCTAATGTAAATGATGAGTTAATGGGTGCAGCACACCAACATGGCACATGTATACATATGTAACAAACCTGCATGTTGTGCACATGTACCCTAGAACTTAAAAAAAAGGGGGGGGCTTGGATTAGTTGTAAATGTACATTGCAAACTTTAGGCATAAAGATACATAAAGATTAAAAGTAAATGAAATGAGAAAGATATATCATGCTAATACTAATCAAAATAAAGCAGGAGTAGCTACGTGAATTCCAGACAAACAAGACTTTAAAGCAGGGAGAGTAATCAGGGATAAGGAAGAGCACTACATAATGAAAAATTGATCAATTTTTCAATTAAGACATAACAATACTTAATATGTATATGCCTAACCACACTGCCACAAAATACTAGATGCAATAAAACATCAAGAAGAAATTGATTAATCCACTATTACGGTTGAAGACTTCAATACCTCTTTATCAAAAATGAACAGGTACAGGAAGCAGAAAATCAGTAAGGACATAGTATAAGGACATTGAATTGAACTCAACCACACTATCAATCAACTGAGTATAACTGACATCTAGAGACTACTTCATCCAAAAAGAGCAGAATACACATTCTTCTCAAGCTCACTTGGAACATTCACCAGGATAAACTGCATTCTGTGCAATAAAATATACTTGACCACATTTAAAGAGTAGAGATCATGCAATGTCTGCTTTCAAAACACAGTGGAATGAAATTAGAAATCAATAATAGAAAGATAACCGAAAAAAATCCAAAATATGTGGAGACTAAACAGTGCACTTCTAAATAACATATGGGTCAAAGAAGAAATGTCTATAGAGACTTAAAAATATTTTAAATTAAATGAAAGTAAGAACACAACATGTCAAAATTCAGTTCATGGAATGCCACAAAAGCAGTACTTAGAAGGAAAATAATAGTATTGAATGCACATAATAGTAAAAAAGAAAGATCTAAACTCAATCACCTAAGCTTCCACCTTAGAAAACCAGAAAAAAAAAGAACAGCAAAATAAATCTAGAGTTAACGGATGTAAAGAAACATTAGATCAGAAATTAACAAAATTGAAAACAAGATATTAATAGGGAAATCATCACAACCAAAAGTTGAGACTTTGAATACATCAATACAATCAATAAGCTTCTAGCTAGCCTAACTATGAAGAATGAGAAAGGACACAAATTACTAATATCAGAAATGAAAAAGGAACATCACTACAGATCCCATAGATATTAAAAGGAAATAAAATAATACTATAAAAATTTGTTCTTACATATTTGATAACCTAGATAAAATGAATGAATTCCTTGAAGAATATAATCTGCCAAAACTCACACAAGAAGAAATAAACAATCTGAATAGGCCTGAAACTATTATATAAATTGAATAAATAATTAATAACCTTCCAAGACATAAAACACTAGGACCAGAAGTTTTCACGAGTGAACTCTATCAAATGTATCAGGAAGAAATAATACCAAAATTCTCTGAAAACTCTTACAGAAAATTAAAGCAGAGAGAACATTTTCTAACTCATTGTATAAGGCTAGCATGACCCTAACACTAAAACCAGACCAAGACATTACAAGAAAAAAAAAAAAAAAAACTACAGACCAGTATCTCTCAAGAACATATATGCAAAGATCTTCAACAAAATATTAACAAGCTGAATCCAACAATGTATAAAAAGAGTCATACACCATAACCGTTTTGAGTTTATCCTAGGTATGCAAGGCTGTTTCAACATTCAAAAATTAGTTAATGTAATCCATCACATTAACAGGATAAAGAATAAAAATTATGTGATTATATCAGATGCAGGGAATGCATCTGACAAAATCGAACACCCATTAAAGATTAAAAAACACTTTCAGTAAACTAAGAATAGAACTGAACTTCTTCAACTGATAGAGAATATCTATTTAAAAAACCTACTGCTAACTTCATACTTACTGGTGAGAAACTCCAAGCTTTCCTGCTAAAATCAAGAATAAGGCAAGGATATCCTCTCTCACTACCTACCTCTTTTCAACATCATACTGAAAAGAAGGCATAGATAATGCAATAAGACAAGAACAGGAAAAAATAAAATACATACTGTAGAGAAGAATGAAATAAAACTGACTTTGTTTGCAGATGTCCTGATCATTAATGTAGAAACTCTGAAAAGGACGCCAAAACTAACACTTCAGAAACTAATGAACAATTATAACTAGGTTGCAAGGATACAAGGTAAATGCACAAAAGTCAATCACTTTTCTATATGCCAGCAAGAAACAAATGAAATTTCAAATTAAAAATGCAATATAAGATTAGTACCAGAAAGCATGAAATACTTAGATAGATGTCTAACAAAATATGTGCAACATTTATATAAAGAAAACCACAAAACTCTTGTGAAAGAAATTATAGAACTAAATAATATTCCATGTTCATGGATTGGAAAACTCAGTAGTGTCAAGTCTCTTCTTTCTAACTTGATCTATAGATTTGATCCAATCTCAATCAAATCCCAGCAAGTTATTTTGTGATATCAATAAATCCGAAGTTTATATGGAGTGGCAAATGACCAAGTATAGTTAACACAATATTGAAGGAAAACAAAATTGGAGGACTGGTATTACCTGACCTGAGGATTTATTCTAAAGCTACACTACTCAAAACAGTGTAGTACTGGCAAAAGAATAGACAAATAGATTGGTGGATCAGAACAGAGAGCACAAAAATAGACCCATATAAATATGGCCAACTGATCTATGACAAATTTTCAAAGGCAACACAGTGGAGAAAATATTCTTTTCAACAAACAGTGCTGGAACAACTGGACATTGATATGCCAATAAATAAATCTAGACACAGACTTTACAACCTTCACAAAAATTAACTTAAAATGAATCACAGACCCAATTGTAAAATGCAGACTATAAAACTTCAAGAGAAGAAAATCTAGATGACTTCAGGTTTGGTGATGATCTTTCTGCTACAACACCAAAGCCAAAATCCATGAAAGAGAAAACTGATAAGCTGAACTTCATTAAAATGAAGAACTCCTACTCTACAAAAGACACTACCAAGAGAATTGAAAGAAAATCACACACTGAGAGAAAGACATAAGACATATCTTACAAGGATTGTTATCCAAAATGTACAAAGAACTCTTAAAATTCAACAATAAGAAAGCTAACAACCCAATTTAAAAGTGGGCCACAGACATTAACAGACACCTCACTAAAGATGCACAGATGGCAAATTACCATATGAGAAGATGTTCCACTTCATATGTCATCAAATAAATGGAAATTAAACCAACAATAAGTTACCTTTACAAACCCATTTGAATGGACGAAATCCGGAACACTGACATCAAATGCTGGCAAGAATGTGGAGCAACAGGAACTTGCATGTGAGAATGCAAAACAGTATAACTACTTTGGAAACAGTTTGTCAGTGTCATACAAATATGAACATACTCTTACCATAAAATCCAGTAATTGTGTTCCTTGATATTTAACTAACAGAGTTTGTATATCTATACAAAAACTTGCATACAGATATTTATAGCACCATTCTTCATGATTGCCAAAACTTAAAAGCAACCAAGATGTTATTCAGTAGGTAAATAGACAAGTAAACTGTAGTATGTCCAAACAATGAACTATTATTTTGTGCCAAAAAAATTAGCTATCAAGCCATTAAAAGACATGGAGGAACCTGAAATGCATATTACTGAAAGAAACTAATCAGAAAAGGCTACATACTATAGTATTCCAACTATTTGACACTCTGGAATGGGCAAAACTCTGAAGATAGTAAAAAGATCAATGGCTGCCAGGGGTTAGGAGGGAGGGCGGGCTAAATACGTAGAACACAGATGATTTTTAAGTCAGGGGTACTATTCTGCATGATACTGTGATTGTGGATAAATGTCATCATACATTATCCTGAACCCACAGAATATACAATGCTTAGTGTGAACCATGGTATAAACTATGGACTTTGGATAATAATGATGTGCTAATGTTCATACATTGTAGCAAATGCACCAATTATTTTGATAGTGGGAGAGACTATGCATGGGGTGTAGGGGCAGAGGTTTGACAGGAAGTTTCTATACTTTCCACTGTTTTTTGCTATGAACCAAAAATTATATAAAAAATATAGTTTATTTTATTTTTTTAAAAAAGAGCCAAGTTTTCATTTGCGGGTAAGTCGTTACACTCCCTTTATAACTATTAGGAGCCAAAGTATAATCTTCTCTAAGTGAGAGTGAGTTCAATCCTTAATCTATAGATGAGCAGATCAAAGGTGATTTAGCCAGTCTCCCAAAGGAATAAAGCAGGAATTAAAAAATCAGACTGCCATCTATACTGTGCCCAACAAATCTGTCACTTCTATACATTTGTCTTAGTTCATTTTCTGTTGCTGTAACAGATTACCCGAGACTGGATGATTTATGAAGAAATTTATTTCTTATAGCTCTGGAAGCTGGGAAGTCCAAAAAGTATGGCACTGGCATCTACTTAGCTTCTGATAAGGGCCTTGTGCTATGTCATTACATGGCAGAGAAGAAGAAAAGGAAGCAGGCACCTAAGAAACAGACCAAGCACAAGAAGAGCCTTGTCTTATAGCAACTAGCTCTCATGGGGAGGTGAAAGAGAGAGAGAACTTAGTCTGGATAGACAGGCGTTAGTACCTCTTAAGAACCAAATCGCCTCTCACAGGCACCACTTGCAAAGCTGCCACATTGAGGATCAAGGTTCAACATAAGTGTTGGTGGAAACACACCATGTTTAAACCATAGCAAAGTTCTATTCTAACTTCCCATAAAATTCATCCCTAAGGGGAGGCGATATACGTAGGAGGGTCTGGGCCAGTGGTCTCTTCCTCCTTTCCTCACCTGTCTGTGCTGGGTTTTATAGAAGTGAATCTTAAAGGTGAACTTTATGGGTGAATGGTAGCTGAAGCATATATCGGTACCTATGAAAGGCACTGCTTGCCTAACAGAGAAAACTGGAACAATGTATGTGTTTGTGTTTGAGAATTCTAAGTTGGTATTCAATGAATTTGCTAATAATAATGCTCAGGAAAAAAAGAAAGGAAGACAGAAGGAATTGCTATTGAGTGCCTGTTATGTGCCAGGAACTGTGCTAGATAACATTTTCGTTCACATATTTTCACTTAATTGTAACAACAATTCAATACAGGGTCATTACCTCTATTTTGTATGGGAGGAACAGAGGCTCAAAAGGTTCACTTTTAATGGCAAAAACCGTAATTACTTTTGCACCAGCCAACCTAGTAACTTTCTCAAGATTACAGACATGCACAGCCAGGATGAGTTATCTAGGTATGTCAGAGTCTTAGTCATCACACACGGTTGCCTTAATGTATTCTGTGAGGGACCCACCAGGGTCATAAGCCAGTCTGGGAGCCCAGGTTCTGGGAAATCATTCCACTTGGTTATTCTCTAGGAGTATCTCCTTGAAGAGATGTGAACTTTTGAGTTATCATGGATCCAAACCTTAAGCACAAGCCAAATCCCAATGGCAAAAAATAAAAAAATAAATAAATAAAAATAAACAAAAAAAATAAAATCCTCGTGATGATGATTCTGTCATCTTAGACCTTCTCTGGCTCTATAGTATCACATTTACTAAATTACTTATTTTCATGGGAATCACAAATGAATACTATCCCAGATCATTGTGGAAACTGGGAATCTAAGGAGAGGAATGGTATTCTGGGACTTTCCAGCATTCACCATCATCTAAGTTCCCAGATTACCTCCTTTCCCATTCCTTTCCACTTACTGCTTGCAATTAATTACAGCCACACATAAAAATGTCTTTACAGAAAGTTCTCAGTTTGAAAAAATTATGGCATTACACAATTCACTTAGAATTCAGTTGTGTGGGTCTTGAACTGGAATTTTCCAATGGATCTATATTTCTAATTAGCTCCCCAAACTCTCTGACCTATAATGTAGCTGAAATTTAATATCATAACAGTAAATGGTAAAATGTAAATGATCAACTTAAATAATAATGTTTTGTACTTAGTAAAATTATAATAAACATAGTAATAATTGCAACCTTGTGTCAGGCTCAGGGTCAATGTAGATTACCTCATTATATCTCATGAAAACCTATGAAGATATTTAAATCTCATTTTTATAAATGAGAAAACCTCCTTGATTCCCTGAGCCAGATTAAGTAATCAAACTAAAGGCACATAATTAGTAAATTGTCAGGATTTGAACTGATTTCTGGTACATATTGGATGTGCTGATTACTCAGCCTTTTCAAAAATTTTGATGTAATAAACTACTGGTATGGGAAACAGGATATTCAATTTCACTCTAAGTTCTATTACTAACATAGTTTGGGTAAGTCCTTTGATGTCCCCGCACTTAATTACTTCACTAGTAAGTTGAAAAGTTTGGACAATTGGTCTTAAATTTCAGGCCAACTGGGCTCCCAAGTTACAAATCATTCATCACTTCCAAAAGCAGCTCTTTTCCATTGTTCCATGATTAAACTTTTGAGAAGCTACTTTTACTTAGTCAATCAAAACGTGTAAATCCCAATAATTTCTAAATGTTTTCCTCCTAGAACCTTACAGAAGAATCTTCCTTATCCATCTATCCAATCAGTAAATTTGTCGTGTAGTGCCAGCGCTGGGAAATCCAAAGAGATTACAGTAAAATTGATGGAAATAAAATGAGACAACTACAGTTAAATATTTATTGATTTAATATAGGTTCTGTCCAAAGTCCAGTAGAACATAGAGGAATTCCCTATATGTTTCTGGGATGTATTAGTTATGGTATGCTAGGCTATATCAAAGTAGGAATGAAGCCTGATATCTCAGTGACTTAACACAAAGTTTTTCAGTCTAATGCGGTTTGGTGATATTCTTAGGGAACTGTTTTCCAGGTCATGAACCAGTAAACAGCTGTTTCCAGCTTATAGTTTTGCCATCTTTGAGTCCTCCACTTCCAGCTTGCATAGGTATAACTAGAGGAAGTATAGAAAATCCTGCATATAGTTTTAAGACTAGGGTTTTCTGAATTGTTTATATCACCACTGCCTACATTTCCCTGGCTAGAACTCCGTCATATTGACCCAGTTACGTGAAATGATGATTAGAAAATGTTCTCTTGTAATATTTCCAGAAATCAGGATTTTTTTTTGTGAACAAATTACGTTATATTTCCTAAAAGAACTCAGGAGAATTTACCCAGTGGAGATGCAAATTAGTTGAAAAAGAAGCAGGAGTTACACAGGTGATATATCTGAGGGAGATAAAAAAAAAAAAAATGGGTAAAGATGATGATAGGCAATATCCAGGCAGTAGGAATATCCAGGGAATATCTGGATGGAGGCATTTGGGACAGATGAAAATCCTGGGCAAAGATCCAGGCAGGGCCCAGGATACAGAAGTAGCATGGCATTTACAGAGACCAATGTTAATTACACCAACAGTTATTGGGCCCATACCATGTGTCAGCCCCTTTGTTAAGTGCTGTAAGTATTTTGGTAATGGTATTTAAAATGAATTCTTAGTGAGTGTTTCCCACAAAACAATTTCAGGAACAAATTTGTAGTGAAGGTAGTTTATTTAGAAAGTGATTTCAGAAAGCAGAAGAGATGGACAGGGGAAAATGAAACAGGAAAGGAAGGTAAGCCAATACAAGGTTGCATTATTAATTTGACCCCGACACAGGCAACAGTTGCTTGAGCCTAAGAGCTTATGGAAGTTTATGATATGTGTCTCGTAAGTGAAGCAAGAAAACTTGAAGTTTCCAATACTTCCAATTCTCACACTACTCAGGTCCACTTACACCACTAGTCTGATCCATCACAACACTGCCTTCTGTGCATCTGGACCCTGTGAGCATAAAGAAGCCAGAAATATAAATACCCAGTAAGAGACATGTGAGTCAGAGACAGAGGGTAGAAAATGAACTCCACAAAGATTCAGGACACTGTCACATTCATGAATATTTTAGTGTTCACATAGCATATTGATGATAGCTTTAAAAGCACTGCTGGCACACCACAGACCCAGTGAGGGATATTCCTAAATGAGAATGTGAGGAAAATCCTCCTAGAGGACAGATCTGTGATATGAACAGGAATGCTTATGATTAAGAGATCCCCAAGCCAATAAAATGCTTGAGCTACCCAACTACTTTACGTAACTCAGCTTTCCTTCTACCTGCACCTCGTCACAATCCACTCCATGTGACAGTCTTTATATGTGACTGCATGCCAAAGATGATCACCACCGACTTTCCACAAGTGATCAAAGTTTTAGCCTTTTCTGATCTATGAGTAATCAACTTTAAAATCCCATCACAGAGGTCTGTTTTATAAACACTCTTTAGAAACTAGTCTTTCACATTTCTTTGAAAATTGGGCCTCAGTCAAGGATTACATAAAGGTAATTTATTTGGGAAGTAATCACGTGGATCAGGAATGATGGAAAGAGGGAGTAAAAAAGAGAAAGAAAATATATATATATGAGTAGCTTAATAGGCCATTAGTACAGTGGACAAGTGCTCAACCCTACACGACCTGCAGTGAAGGTTCATAAAACATCTCTGAACTATTGGTCCAGGATTCTGTCTCCCACACATCAAGGTGGTTCCATGCATGTGAACATCCTACCATTTCAGGCTGCCCACTTGTGATAGTGAGAGGCTTCCTCAGCGTGCACCATACTTTGATGACAGAGAAGCGCTGGGGAAAGAAAAACTATGTAGCTTGAGGACAAGCTGAGACATTTTCAGAATGGACCTGAATGAAGCTTGTTGAATTCAATACAGAACTGGTTATAGCAATGTGACTGTGATTAAAATAAAAGGTTTATTCCTGCTCTCAATGGGTTATAGTTAGGTTGCGTATGTGTCATGGTTTGCTCAGTAAATCCTAGGGTTATTCTTTCTATTCCCAATTTCTCTTTCAAAAGGTTGAGAATAATTGACAGAGCACAGAGGTGGTGATATTGTGTAATGTGGAAAGGAATTGAGTGAAATTAAGCTTGACACTTAAAAGACCTGAACCCGAGGATCTTTTTATGTGATGAAAAAGTATTTTAGATTTTATCCTTTACCAGATGTCATTGATGGATTTTGAGCATGGAAATAATATGACCACACCTGCATGTTAGAATGATAAAAGTTTGTAGGCAGCAAAAGTGCTAGAACTAGTAGTATAAAGACCAACAAATAGAACCATTTTTAGTAAGGAGGTGAAAGAGGATGATAGGAAATATTCAGGCAGTAGGATTATACAGAGAATAATCTCTTGAAAGTTATTTTGAAGAAAGAGTCAATGGCCTGGGTTTGAGTTTGAAAACAAAAGTATAAGAAATAGAGGAATCTAGGATTACTCCCAGGGGAGCAATTGGGTGACCTAATACAAGTTAGAAACATAGATTAGAAAAATGTTGCCTGGTGTGGGTGAAGCATGAGATATACAATGCTCACTTGCCTATGTAGAGTTTGAAGATGGGTTGGATATCTGGAGATATATATACACACACACACACACACACACACATATGCATAACTATATATACATATGCATATAAGCATGTGTGTGTGTGTATATATACATCCAAATACATGCTTGAATTTATCAAGCAAGAATTGAGAATATCAATGTGGAGTTCAAGGGAGATACCTGGGCTGGGTAGAGTGAGAATTAATAGCATATAGCCATTATGAGGAGAGAAAAATAAACAATGGCCTCAGAAAGATTCCTGAATCGTGGACTTCTCTCAAGGGCAGCTCTCAGCCACTAAGGAAAAAGGAGAAGATTGAAAGTGAAGTAACACAAATCTATGACACTAGAAATAATGACGTGTGATTCCTAGGATCATTGTTGTTAGGTTATTTATTCCCCTTGATCTGATAGTAGGAATAGCTAGAATAGATGGTTGGGATCCATCCTGAACTAGTAATAACTAAGTTGGAGAAAACTACTTCCCCAGGGGTCAAAGTGGGTCTCCACATTTAGATTTTTTTTGTAAATAACAACAGCTACCAATTTTGATTGCTTACAATGAAAAGCATTGGTTGAGCCTAGAGCTTCTCCAAAAGTATGCTATTTGTTCTGGATGGATTACAGTTAAGTTAAGCATATGTCCTGGTTTTCCCAGTAAGTCCTCGGGTTATTATTTCTATTTCCAATTTCTCTTTAAAAGGTATCTATGTCTGCATAATCAGCTGTATAGTCCTTCTAGGTATAAATGCACTGAAATATTGATCCCTTCAATAGGCTAGGCAATTTAGCGTAGTTGGGGGCCCCAAACTAGTTTCCTCTGCCCTTATCAATTTGCCTCAATGTGCAAAGCAAATATTAGACTTTTCCATGTGTGGTAAGATGTAAAAATCATAGAGAATCTGGGAAATCTGCTGGATATAACTATTCCAATTTAGAGATAACGTATGGGTTAAGTGGTGCAAGATCAAACAGGAAGTGGGATCAGATCTCTCTTACTTTGAAGCTTGTGATCCTTTCATAATTCCACTCTGTTTTCCAAGCATCCATCTAGAAGGGACCCATTCCATTAATTCATCCTCTGAGCCCCATGCCAATCTAATGCTTGAGCTACCCAACTTTACATAACTCAATTTTTATTCTACCTGCACCTTAGTGATGTCCACCACAGCCTTCTTCTGTTTATGCTGAAATAATTTTGTGATGATGACATCAGAAAGTGTTCACTTTTCAAGACAACATCAAAAACAGATGTCCATCTTATTATCTTTTCTAAATAATCATGTCATTTGGGTGCCAAACCAACTACTTCAGCAGAACCTAAAAACCTGCAAACGAGAACTTGGTATAAAGTATACTTCATTTTGCAGACAATTTCCATCTACATAGTTTCTGACATTGCATTTTCAAATCAGATTGAAATATAGCTTTCTTACTGAGTACACTCTTAAATTTATCTGACATAAAAGATTTATGAAAAGTAATTGAAAAACATAGTCAAGTAAAGTCTTATACATGTCTCTCTTATAACTGTCACATTTTTAAAAATTGGCAACGCAAAGAGTTTTTCCTAAATATTTATCCACACATTTCAGTTCCTAAATATTTACCCATGAATTTCAAAAATAGTTATGATATTCAGCCAGAATATTTCCCTTTCCAAAGTGCAAATTCAATTGGTACCAAGCCAATGGAGAAAAAACTTAAATATGATTATGAATTCTCCTACCCTAATTTGTCCAAGGTTACTCAGTTACCAAGAGGCAGAGTAGGGAATAAAGTCAGGTTTAGATTATTTCAAAAACTCAGGATTTGAAATGATGCTCCCAGCTGTCTTCAGTTGTCGCATGCCCACTCATGAGACATAATTCCTCAGAGTTGATCTACCTGTCTTTCTTTGAATTTCCGATCTACCTACAATTTCCATCCTATCCAGGTAATACCTTTTGGTCACCTATTTTAGCAAAGCTTTGCCCAAGAACTATGCAATCCTGTTTTCTAGCTAGCCTGGGTAAACCCTATTCATCCTTCTAACTAGATTCTTTTGTAACACATTTAATTGACCATATATGAACTTGTAGTGACTAGAAGGCATTTAGTCATTGGAATAGAACACCCAAGTATGGTAAATGAAATGCCATCATCCAGAAAATTTGGCCTAGATTATCCTACTTATTCTAGTTCATTAAGTAATTGGTTGTAATATGTTTTAACAGTTGGGTCCCAGCCCCCAATCTAGAGTTGTTCAGTTTCTTTTGAGAGCAAATATTATTTAATACCTTAATGGAAGAGCATTCATTCATAGAATTTAAATTTTTTAGAGTTTCTCCTAGTAAAATGAAACCTATCTTTTAATAATCCAAATGTGTTTTTATATATTTCATTAGGGAATGTTTAAATTAAGTGCTATTAGTGTGATAAAAACATTTCAAGAAACTACACTACAACATTTATGATGTTTTATTAATAATACTACTATTTTCTAAATATTTTTCTATTACTTTTGAAACTTATTTTAAATGAAAGTTGTCCATAGAAATAACAAGATATAATTCATAAATTATATGAATGTATACACTAAAAATAATATACACACATACAATTATAGCAAATATGTAATTGAGAATTGATGTTTATGAAGTAGGACTGTAAACTAACTAGACAGGTTTTTTTTCTAGGCAATGCAGAAATATAAGCCCAATTTCATGATGAGCCTTGGTTTGTAAGACACAGAAATAGAGCTAAGCTCATATTTGTGAATGGGGGGCAAAATTCTAACATGAAAGTAATTGACAAATTGAATATGGTTTTGATTTTTGACTGCCAAAGCTCAGCTAGTCAGGCTGTGGTGTCATATATTGTAAATCATAAACTTTAAGACTGTAGAGGATTTACAGATACTTCTTTTGTAATTTATATTATTAAAGCTGAAAGTGGTTCTCTCTGATTCAAACTTCAAATTTGTAAACAAATACCTACAATATAATGCTAACTTTTAGTTTTAGAATTACTGGGTTTTTTTGTTTATTTGTTTGTTTGTTTTTTACTGTTTTGGCTGGTGTCTGGTAAAAGTGGAATTGAGAACCAGATTTGATGTCAGGGGAATTCAACGAATCCATAAGCCTTGGAGGTCCTACTGATCAAGTCCAATTACCAAGCTTTTATTGAGCATGCATTTTTATGAGCCTATTATAGTTGCCACCTCACTGCTGTCACTGAATTGCATTACAGTGCTTGGTCCATTACTTTGCATCACTATGGCTTCCCTCCCCATGTGACAGTTTTGGCCAGAGCCAGGCTTTCTTGCTAGGCAGTAGCTAAATCATGAAGCTTCTCTTCCTCTTTCTCCCTCCTCCAATTTATACAATGTCACTACTGGGATTTAGCATCTAGGCAAAATTTATCCTGCCTTGCTTCAGAACACCATTTTCTTGATCACCAGCCAAAATACCAGCCTTTTGTTTTTATTCTCCTTACTGTGCCATCTTCGTAGTTGATATTTTCTTTCTCTTTTCAATCTTCTACTCCTTGTTGCCTTCTCAAATTTTTCCACTATGATACTAAAATTCAAAATGCAATGATTAGCATCCTCAATATCATCACCTAATCCCTCCTGTGTATTCTGACTTGAGTTCCAATTCTTCCCTAGGCCAACTGCACCCCTGAAGCTCACTCATACGAAAAGGTTGCAGAAGGAGCAGGGTTTTACCGATCATCCCAGTAATTTCCAGACCATAACTCCTCTGCCCTTCTGTTAATACCTTTTCTCCTATGTGAATTTCATATGAACTGATTGTGGTCCCATCACTGTCTCTGCATTTATGGGTGATTTTATCATCAGGCCCACTGTCTTCCACTCTACGTTTCCTGCAGTCATCCTCAGCGGACTCAATATTTTCACCTATCAATTACCTTGGCCTCTAAGTTCCTTGACTTCTTTTCCTCTGTCTCAATTATTTACGTGTATGAAACTTGTTCTCCCTAATAACTTGCCCATTTAAAAATATCATATTATTCCAGTTTACATACTCTTAATATACCCAATTAAGTAATTTCCTGACCTCTACTCCCTTTTGCTATCACTTTTCTTTTCTTTAAATATTCACCACCCTCTCACGTCTTTATTGTGCTCCTTTTCCAGCTTACACTCCATGTTCAGATGTGTAATCACTTCCTTGCAAGCACTCTTAACTCTGCTTCTCTCCCCTCTTACTCTGCCATTATTGCCTGGTGATACTCAAGCCTGATTAAGCTCCTTTGTGTACTTGCTCTGTGCCTGTATCTGAGAGGCTCCAGGATGCTAGAAGAAAAGCACACAACTGTGCCGATGGGCACTTCATCTCAAACTCATGACTACAAGTCTCAAATTAGCACCCCACAATGCCATATAATCCCATCACACTTCTCTAGGAAACTCATTTGCCTATTCTCCTCTGTATCACCCTTTCCTGATGTCCGACTTTTCTTCCCCTCTCACTCTCAGCTGAAAACATCGCAAGATAGTTCCCAGAAAATTAATCAGGAAAGAATGACCTCATTTTCTACGCTGGCTCCTCCTTTTATCTGCATCTGCACACTCTGCCATTCTCCCAGTTATAATGGAATAGGTGTCCTGCTGTCATGTAAGGCCATCCCCTTCATTGCTGCTTTCAGAGATCAGCACTATGCTCTTTCTTTTTTGCAACATTATTTTCTTCCTCTCCATGAGATCATTTCTACTTGCACAGAAATATGCCTTCATATCACTCATCATTTAAAAATATTCCATGCCTCTTCAGCTATCATTTCAATATCTGCTCTCTTTACAAAAAAACTCTTTAAAGGATTTTCTGTATTCACTGCTTCCACTTCCTGCCATTCTATTCTGTCTTAACCTCACTGTAATTGAACTGTTGTTAACTGAAATTACTTTTATCACCATCACCAACATTTTATATCTTCCCAAAGCAAATGGTCAATTTTCTGTCCTACCTTGCTCAAAATTTCAGTAGTATTCAACAAATCTGACCACTTCCTTCTCTTAAATAACTTCATTTTCTAGGCTTTTGAGACCATGTTTATGTGCTTTTTTCTTCCACCTTGAGGAAAACCTTGAGGAAAACTCTTTCTCATTCTCCTTCACTGACTTTTTTCTTCTTTTCTTTTTTTTTCTTTTAGATGGAGTCTTCCCCTGTTGCCCAGGCTGTAGTGCAGTAGTGTCATCTCGGCTGACAGCAACCTCTGCCTCCTGGGTTCAAGCAATTCTCCTACCTCACCCTCCTGAGTAGCTGGGATTACAGGTGCCCACCACCATGCCTGGCTAATTTTTATATGTTCAGTAGAGATGGAGTTTCACCATGTGGGCCTGGCTGGTCTCGAACTCCTGACCTCAGATGATCCATCCACCTCAGTCTCCCAAAATACTGGGATTACAGGCGATGGCTCTTCTTTATCAGACTTCTAACTCCAGGAAGTCCTACGGCTCTGTCCTCAGCCATTTCCCATTCACTAGCTTCTCTTTTCCTAAGACAATTTTATCCATTTTAATGGCTCCAAATGCCACTCACACACCATTTTTCCTAGTAATGAGTAATTAATAACAAATAAATAAATGAATGTATTTATAATAAATGTGACCTTTTTAATAGTCTTAGCTATACCTTGTATATATCAAACCATGTGACTTTGGACATATTTATTTGTGTCTCTACTGGCAACATTACTTTGTGCCTGGGGTTCTTATGAAAATTAGGTGATAATATACATGAAGTACTTAGCACAGTGCCTGGAGAATAGGGGGCCTCCAATAAATGCTAACACAATAAAAATCTTAGTTGTGATACCAACAGCCTATTATTTAGAATGATGTAATCAAGTCAAGCACATCCAAGTTCTTAAATTTTTACCACAAGATCACATGCACAAGATGGTAAAAATCACTTGGCCTTTTATGAACTTCTATTCGTGAGCTATCTCAGCAAAATGCGTGATTATGCTTTTTATTTGGTCAAGGTGATGGTTTCATGGCTGTACCATACATGTCGCAAATAACTCCATTTCCTCAACTTTAGATAGGAATACAGCCAATTGAAGAAAAGCTTAGAATGAATGTTTCCTATTAAATTCATACATAGAGTTTAAGTTTATCCACATTGGGAATAATTGAAACGTTTACTCTCTCTGGGAAATATGTCATGGGTAAAAGGCAGATTTAACTTCTTTCTTCTAAATTCACACCATTTTAGAGGGGATAAAATCTTTATATTTTTTCTCATTTCATTTTTAAGTCAGCCTTGCCAGTTAGCAGAAAGAATATTTTTATTTTATAGATGAAAATACTGAGGTTAATTTGCTGTTCAAAATCACATCACTTGTATTTGGTAAACTTGTGCTTGACACCCAGGTCTTGACTGATCATATGTTGAACATTCCAGTGCTATTTTTCAATGCTGCCACCTTAATGGAGTACAAGATGAATTTATTTTATCATATGAAATAGAACAGGTTGTTTCCACTTGTTAACACCAATACCTTTATTTTACTGCTCTCTAAAACATTTCCCTTAACATCCCTCTAACTGAGAAGCTCCAGGTGCATGCCTTAATCCACTGTATATAACTTTACATGCCATGAAACACAGCCATTTAACTCTTGTGAATTTCTAGTAATGCAGAAGACACCCAAACACTCACCAGTTATCAAACACGACCAAAAATGGAGGAAGAGTTAGAGCAAAAGAACAGCCTACAAAGAGATTTCTTTAGAAGGCAGTGAGTAGAGAATAGCTTTCAGAATCAGTTGCAGCAGGGTCCGGACTCTGTTTTCATCATGATTTTGCTGTGTCACTTGAGGCATAAATACTTTGAATCTGTTTCTCATCTAAAAATGAGGACAGTAAAATGTAATTCAAGGGTCAGCATGAGGATTAAAGTGCTTATTAAGTATTTGTGAATAAAAATCAACTCAAAATGAATTAAAGATGTAAATGTAAGATAAGAAATTTTAGAACTCCTAGGAAAAAACACAGGAGAAAAGCTTCAAAACATTGGTCTTGACAATGATTTATTGGATATGACATCAAAAGCACAGGTAACAAAAGCAAGAATAGACAAGTGGAACCACATCAAACTAAACCGCCTCTGCACAGGGAAGGAAACAATCAACAGAGTGAAAATACAACCTAAGTAATTGGAGGAAATATTTGTAAACCATATATTTGGTAAGAGGTTATTATTAAATGTATATAAGGAACCCACGTGATTCAATAGCAAAACAAAACAAAACCTGATGAAAACAACAATCTGATTTTAAAATGGGCAAAGGATTTAAATAGAAATATCTCCAAAGGTGACATGGTCTGGATGTGTGTTTTCTTCAAATCTCATGTTGAAATGTGATCTCCAATGTGCGAGGTAGGCCTAGTAAGAGGCATCCCACATGAATGGTTTGATGCCACCCCTGTGGTAATGAGTGAGTTCTCACTCTGCTAGTTCACGTGAGAGCTGATTGTTTTAGAGTGTGGTACCTCCCCCAACCCTTGCTCTTTCTCTTGCTTTGCTCTTGTCATGACACACCCGCTCCCACTTTGCCCTCTACCATGAACCTGAAGCCTCACTAGAAGCTGAGCAGTTGCTGGTGCCATGTTTTCTGTACAGCCTGGAGAACCATGAGCCAATTAAACCTCTTTTCTTATAGATTACCCACTTTCAGGTATTTCATTATGGTAACACAAATAGACTAGCAGAGAAAGCATACAGATGGCCAACAGGTATATGAAAAGATGCCCAACATCACTAATAATCAAATAAAAGTAAACCAAAACCATAATGAGGTATCACTTCACGCCTTTTAGAATAGCCCTTATTATTTTTTTTTTTTAAAAAGATAAGTGCTGGCAAAGATGAAGAAAAATTAAAACTCTTATATGCTGTTGGTAAGAATGTAAAATGATGTAGCCACTATAAAAAGCAGAATGAGGGTTCCTCAAAAAATTAAAAATAGAACTATCATATGATCTAACAATCTTAATTCTAGGTATTTTTCCAAAATAACTTAAATCAGGATCTCAAAGTGATATGTGCAGTCCCATGTTTATTGTAGCATTATTTACAATAGCCAAGAAATCGCTATCATGGTTGTGTGAATAAAGAAAACGTTGTATGTACACACAACGGAATACTATTCAGCCTTAGTCAAAGAAGGAAACTACCATGTGTAACAACATGGATGATCCTTGAGGACACTATGCTAACTGAAATAAGCCAAACAGAAGAATAAACACAGCATGATTGTTTTTTATGTGAGTTATCTAAAACAGTCAAATTAAGCAGAGAGTAGAATGTTGGCTGCCAGGGGTTTTGGGAGAGGGGACTGGGAAGGTGCTGTTCAACAGGTGCAAAGTTTCAACTATGCAAGATGAATAAGTTCTAGAAACTGTCTGTGCAACATTGTACCTGCAGTCAACAATACTGTACTGTACCTCTAAAAACTTGTTCAGGGGGTATATCTCATGTTAAATATTCTTGCCACAGTTAAAATAAAGAAAGAAAGAGAGCCACCCATATCCAAGTTTGATCATTAAAGTATCTATTTGTTTTCCTGGATTTTGTATCATTTGATTCTTAAATATTCCTTCTTGCTATAGCACTGTATAGCAATATGAAAAGTCCCTAAATACAGTAGCATCTAGGGTTCACACCTTGTGTTACACTACTAAACTATTTTTGAAAGGGTGGGCTATATCCTACCCCTGAAACCTCCTGCTAAGACTCCGGTAGAAAACAAATTGTTTCATGCACCAGGAGCCCAGAGTTATTTTGGGCCTGCCACTTACCAGCAATGTGGTCTTGTGTGGGTCATTTAACATCTCTTATATTTTCTTTTGTTATCTATAAGTCCCTGAGGCTGGGCTAAATAATCTGCTAGACCATTCCTGTCCCAATGTTCTCTGATTCAACATATGAACTGATAACAAGGATTTCCAAATTAAAACAAATTCAGTGTTGCATCCAATTCGGAATGCACTGACGTGATGTTACCAGATTTAGCATATCTGTGGAGAGAGGGAAAAAATACAGAGTTTACTGGCAGCCTGGGTGAGTCAAAAGGCCAAGCTATTTTTGGTAAAGACCACTAAACTGTCTCAGGCACTTATATGCATTTTCTTAGCAATAGGACAAAGCATTCTGCTCAAATTCCAGGGAAAGACCTACACCTTTGCTGCAATTCAATAGTGAAAGAAATATACTTTATCAAATAAAGACAAGACACACTGAATACTGACTGGGTAGTATTTATGTCAGGCTTCTCAGTTTGCTGATTGGTAAGGTTTTCAAGTGACCTCATGATTAGATAAGATTCGTAGCTCAAGGAGAGGCTAAAGCAGCATTATTTAACTCTTTTTTTCCCCTTTTGCCCACATTGAATTGAATTCACATATTCTTAATAAGTATTAATAGTTACCTTGTGATGGGTCCGTTTGTCAGTGCTGTGAGGTAAAATGAACTCATGCATATTAAATTTGGAAAACAACTTTTCAAACTAAAGTCAGATCAGTGGGTCCTTCTAGTGTATGTGCATAATTAAAATAAATAACATAACTTTTCTTTCATCCCCGAAGTTACTGTCATATCATGAACTTTGAGTGAGTTCAGCTCTACTAGAGATGGATAACTCTGATACCCTCTGTGTCTGCGTCGAGGAGGCTGCAAAAAGTGGCATTAGCAAATAAGGACTCCAAAGACAAAGACTCGAATCCCAGTTCTGCCTCCTCATGGCTCTCACTGGCTCTACCTTGGGCAAGGGATATAGACGCTGGCCCACTTTGTTTCCTTATCTGAACAATGGTGATCATAACTGCACCTAATGTATTAAATATACATGTGAAGTATTCAAGCTAGGGGCTGACAGGTAGCACTAAGTAAACACTATTAGTATTATTTGCCTATTACTAAAACAAACTTGGAATTACAGTTTTGTATAATTGTATATTTTGTATCTTTATGTGTATGTAAATTTGGCTCTTTCAGGTTCCACAGTGCAGAAATTCACCTATTCCTCATTTGTTTTGCCACTTAAGATCCATTTTTGCCATTTAAGAGCTACCTTGCCACTTCACAGGTAAAATGTTAAATGATTTGCCTCCACCTCCGCTAAACACGAACCTTTGTAAACATAGGGGGCTGGGTCAAGGCATCTTCCGGCCACAAGGGGGCTGAAAAATGGAGGCCACACTGAGAAAGCAGATGGGAGGAATGTTAAAAGAGAATCCAAGCTGTTGTATTCAGACCTTATTCAAGGTACCTCTAAAACTCTATTCTTGAAATGTTTATTTGTGTGGGACAATACATCCTCCATGTTGACTGAGCTAGCTTAAGAGGATGATCACCCGACACTGGCTAAAAGCAAGTCCTAGCTATTAGACACATGAAAAATGCAACTCTCTTGGCCTACTGAATCAATATTCAGGAGTAAAGCTGAGGAATTCTTAATCTTTAACCAGGGTCCCAGTGCTTCTCCTATAAACCCCTGTTATAGGGTGAATTAAGTTCCCTAAAATTCACATGTTGAAGTCCCAACCCCCAGTATCTCAGAATGTGACTATATTTGGATATGGGGTTTTTAAATAGGTGTTTAAGGCTAAACGAGACCACTAATGTGTGCCCTCATTTAATATGACTGGCGTCTTTATAGGAAGAGGAGATTAGGACACAGACACACATAGAAGAAAGACCATGGTTGAGCAGTGGTTCATGCCTGTAATCCCAGCGCTTTGGGAGGCCAAGGCGGGTGGATCACCAGAGGTCAGGAGTTCAAGACCAGCCTGGGCACCACGGAGAAACCCCGTCTCTACTAAAAATGCAAAAATTAGCCAGCTGTGGTGGTGGGCACCAGCTACTCGGGAGGCTGAGGCAGGAGAATCACTTGAACCTGGGAGGTAAAGGTTGCAGTGAGCCAAGATTGTGCTATCACACTCCAGCCTGAGCAACAAGAGTGAAACTCCATCTGAAAGAAGAAGGAGGAGGAGGAGGAGGAGGAGGAGGAAAGAAGAAGAAGGAAAGAAGGAGAAAGAAGAAGGAAGAAGAAGGAAGAAGAACCATGTGAGAAAACAGAAAAGACATCTATGTACAAGCCAAAGAGAAAGGACTTGAGAAAAAAAAAATCCTGCTGACATCTTGCTCTTGTACTTCCAGCACCCAGAACTGAGAAAATAAATATCTGTTGTTTAAGCCACCCAATCTGTGGTACTTTGTTAAGGAAGCCCTAGGAAACTAATGTAACCAGCTCTTATAAACAACTCTAGTACTCCTCATCTTATACCAACATCTGTTTTGCAACCTTTTAGGCAAGCAATCCTACAGCTTTTGTTTAAAGCTCCCTGCAAAGGGAACTCACGAAATTCCATTATGGCCCGTTCCATTGTAGAGGTGCTGTTTCTCTGTGAGAAGATATTCCTTACCTTGTGCTGAAATTTATATTATCCTAACAATTAAGGTTCATAATGATAATACTGGGACATTCTGAAAACCTAGAGTGCTTCCAGAATAATCAAAGTAAACATTTTACACACTGAAAGCTTATTATTATATGTATTGTTTATGGTATAATGTTTGATGTGAATATTTTACGTTTTAATTCATTTGGGATGTATGATAAATATTATTTGATTATAACCAGAACATCCAATTTACTGATCTTTCTGGTTAAAGTGTAGTTTATCATAGTTTCTAAAAGTAGAATGAGATAAAAATATGTGTGCTGTTTTCTTCACCCAGGGATTTTGAACTTCTGAAGTATAATCACCAAATGATGATAAAATCTTAATAGATTTGGCTTCACTGTCCTTTTTAAGGTCGAGTTCTTTAGCTGGAGAAGTAATATTTGTTGCATACAGATTTCTGTCTGCCCATCACAAGCTTCCTATTCCTATAAACTTACAGGCAACACTTCTGTTAGGAAGTAATATTTTAAAAATATCTTCTAGCATGTCCTGCCAACCATTTTACTGAAACAATGATTATTTTGGACAGGCACTGCCTAGTGGAGTTGTTTAAACTGATTCAATTACCTGTATAAATGACCCCTAAAGCTTTTCCGTTGAAGAGAGGATGTTTCTCACACTGGAGCACGCTGACAGGTTAAAATTTTTAAAAAGATCCTTTCATTTCAACTGACTGTATTGAAACTCCTATTAAAAATGATAATAATAATAGTGAAAGCTAATATTTATAGACTGCTAACTGTGATTCCAATATAGACCTTTACATGTATTTCCTCATTTACTATCATTATTAATTGATGTAGGCTGTATTTTCTATTTGCATTTTACAAATGAGACTCAGAGAAGTTTAATAACTCAAAAAATCACACTCTTATGTAAGCAGCAGATTCAAATTTCTTATCAACTCTAGCTTTAAAATCATGCTGTCAATTACCGTGTGCCTCCTACAAGAAGAATGTACAGTCCAAGGAAAGAAAGATTTGTCCTCTAGGGAACAACTGTAAACCATCTGTAAAACAAGAATAATAATATCTGTCTCTTGAAATTTATTTTAGTAAGGATTGAATATAAATGTAATTTATCTCAGTACCTGGCCATAATTCTTGGCAGTTGTTACCTAAGTGCTTTATTAATATCAGTTTTCTCCTTTCAGCAATATTAGCTACACATACTCAGGACACTGAATTGGGCCACACAAGAAAATCTAGAAGTAGAAGACACAGTTGCCTCTGACTTCCCAGAGTTTATGTTCAAGTGGAAAAGCAAAAGATAAAGGTATGAAAAATTTTCAAAACAATGTATTCTGGTGACTGCATAGACCAGGGGTTTGGGAGCCAGACTCCACTGGTTTGCATTCTGTCTCCACCACTTCCATCCACCATTTGCAAACTCAAACCAATTACTTTCCCTCTCTAGGTTTCAGTGACTTTATCTTCAGAAGGGGAATCTACCTTTTGGGGTTGAATGAAGGTTTTAATAGATGTTATTCATCAGTGTTCATTTGTACCAGGGAGGATTGTGAGAAATTTCCTTTTTGTATCTCATTTGATCCTCACAGCAACTTGATGAAATGGGTACAGTTCATTTTACAATTGAGGTAGTTAAGGTGCAGGGAGGTACATACTGACAAATGTCACATAGCTAGTAAGTGTTGCAGGTAGGATGCTGTCTCAGGCAGTGTGGCCTTAAGCCCAGTCTCTTAACTACACAACACTGACCTCCAGATAATAAATGATACACGTGAAATTCCAGAAATATTAAAAATGCCCCCAAATAGTGTATTTATCACATGATTAATACTTTGTCAAAATAAAATTAACTAAAAACTGTTTCTTAGGCTTAAATGAAAGAATAAAAGATTTTCCAAATTGTCAGAATAATACTGCCTTTGAGTACAATGAACAGCATTATGGTGGGTTTTTTGTTTTTTGTTTTTCTCTCTAATTCCCTAAATGAAAGAGTACTAAGTCTATGGAATTGACAGCATTTCCAAACTTTTTAGATTCCTGCTCCTTCGTGTTCTTTCCAAGGATGACTTTTAACTTGATGACTTTTCCCATTAGCTCTGGGCCTCTCAGCTTGCTTTGCCCAACAAAGGTCCACAGATAAATCATACGTGGCTGACATGATTTCCTTGAAGTTCTCAGTGGTCTCATCTGCCTTGATGTGGTTCCTTTCATGGTTTCATATGGCACTTGTGGTACAGGAGTAGGCCTAAGGCCAGCAGGGTCATATTGCACCCATTTGTTTTCTCTTCAAAATGGAGATGGTATTTAAATGAAAAATTGTGTTCCAGGAACAAATTATTTCCCTTTGAAGCTCTATCCTCTCACATGACATTTTAAGGTTTTGTGGAGAGAAATAATTTGTAATTTTACATATTACTCTATGTTAACTTGGTCCTCCCATTTACAGTGAAGAATGGAAAATTCAGGTCCATTTTCCTTTCTTCAGCATTAAGACAGAATCTATTTACAGGCTTGTAGTTTTTAGAAATCACTTTCCAAATTATATCAGCTATACATGAACGTTTACATATATTCAAACAATATAAGTAAAAATTATGTCTTTTTCCCTTTACCATTTCTATTTCCTTTCTCTTCCTAAAGGTATATTCTTCTCAGCTTTTAAAATATATTTATATGCATATACATATGTATGAAAATATGTAGTTTTTATTGGATAATATTAGATAAAATATTTTGAGCTCAGTGACCATACAATCTATCTTGTTCTTTGTAATGACCTCAGATTCCTCAGTAGAGATGTAATACAGCTGGTTGATAAGACTTCATTTTTTATCTATCTTTTTTCCTCTAGTTATTTGGAAATTACATACCCTATTTCAAACCCCCAAGTTGTTACTGTTACAGTTCCACAGTATCTATATATGTAGCACAGGTTGAGCATCCCAAATCCCCAAATCCAAAATTTGAAATGCTCCAAAATCCAGAACTTTTTGAGAACCAACCTGATGATCAAAGGAAATGCTCATTGAAACATTTCAGATTTTTGGATTTGGGATGTTAAACTGGTAAGTATGACAATAAAATATTTCAAAATCTGAAATCTAAAACATTTCTCATCTCAAGCATGTTGGATAAGGGATACTCAACCTAAATATGACATTTATTACTATCTAGAGCTAATCTGTATATACAACCTTCCCCTACACACACACACAAATTTTTACTTGCCTTCATCCTTTCACCATATGCTACTAACACATTGATACAATCTTAAACTTTCCAAGACTATAATTTTATTTGTTCTTTCAAGGTTTTGTCTTTGGTATTCTGCAGTTTGAGTAAGTTACAGGCAGATGTGTGTGTGTGTGTGTATATTTTGTCTGTCTTTTTTTAATCCTGCTTGGTGTTCTCTAAGCTTACTCAATCCATGATTTGGTGTGTAACATTAATTTTGGAAAGCACTTGAGCATGGTTGTTGCAAATATTTCTTCTGCTCCATTCTTTCTTTCTGGTATTCCAACTATAGGTGTTACACCTTTTGTTTGGATATTCTCATCTGTTTGGTTCATTATTTATTCTCTTTGAATTTCAGTTTAGAAAATTTCTATTATCTATGTTCCAGTTCACTGATCCTGTTCTCAGCTATGTCCACTCTACTAATGAACGCATCAGAGGCATTCATCATTTCTGTTGCTTTGCTTTTGATTTCTAGCATTTACATTTGATTCTTTCTTAGAATATCTGCTTACATTACTCATCTGTTCTTGTCTAATATCTTCTTTTTCCATTAGTGCCTTTAACACATTAATTATAGTTATTTTAAATCGTTTGCCTGATAATTCTATATCTGTGTCATATCTGAGTCGCATTCTGATGACTGCTTTGTCTCTTCAGAATGTTTTTGTTTGTTGGTTGGTTGGTTTTGTTTTATTTAGTTTTTGCCTTTTGGCATGCCTTATAATTTTCTGTTGAAAGCCAGACATATTGTACTGGGTCATAAAAACTGAGCAAAATGGCCTGTAGTGTGAGGATTTATGTTAATCTGGCTAGGAGTTAGATTATGTTTAATATGTGCTGTAGCTATAGGTGTCAGAGGTTTCTAATTCCTCTAGAGTTTCTGTTGTTGGCTCCCCTGTTGACTTGGGTTTTTTTATGCAGTCCTCAGAGAGTCTGTGTCATGCAGCTTTTCCAACTGTAATCCACTGTTATTATACTTGTCAGTGTGATGGTAAGGTGTGGTGAAGAAGGAGCCTTCTATAATCTTCCAATTAGATCTTGGATTTTTAGTCAGTCTGTGACTCAGGGCAGTGACCTTCACAGATGTTTCGCCAGTGATGCCACTTTTTCTCTCGTCTTCTACTCCTTTCCCTAGCTACCTCCTTCCCAGTCTATTTCCTTGAAGCCTTAACTCCTGTTGATAATGTCTTTCCCCTCTTAGGTGAAACAAGAGGATTGGAAGGGACTAGAGTAGGAAGAATTCCCTATTTCCGGCTGTGATCAGATTTCATAATTGCTCTCTGCTAAAGACTTTCACAGGGAGACTATGTCTTTGTTACAGAGAGGAGTTGGACACATTTCTCAATACTTACTCCCCCCTACCCCTGTCTCCACCGCCAGAACCCTAAGGGGATCTTTCCCAGATCCTCATGATGAGAATCTGATAATATTCCTGGAAGCAAAACCCACAAACTTTTAGGAAATCCCGAAGACTGGGGTCCCTAGTAGTTTCTTATTCATGCTGGTTCACAGTCAGCCTTCAATAACTTATCAAAATTACCATGTAAGTGTTCCACCAGTCTATGACTCCAGCAGCTTCTTTTCTAGGTGAACAGATCTCAGCTCGATCTCTCTGGATGCACCTGTCTCTCCAGATTTTGGGGTGGTTTGCCATGAGACCCAGGTTCTCTGGTGGAACCAAACATGTGTTGATTTTTAGTTTGTCCAGCTGTTTTTGTTCTAAGGACAGGAGTGATGACTTCCATACTTTACCTGTTGGTGCTGAAACCAAAGACTATTTACTATTCTTATAAAAAAGTTTTATCAGTTTCTTTGCTTATTATGCTCCTGATAAAATACATGGAAGATTTTTAAATATTTTGGTGAAATATAACTTTAATAAGCTTTTCAGATAGGGTTATGGGTGATAAATGTCCTAAGTCCAGGAATGTCTACATCTACCTTTATTCTGCCATTCAAATGAATGATAGTTCGTCTACACGTAAAATTTAAGGCTCGGAATTTTTTTCTCAACACTTCGAAGATATTAAATGTTTTCTTGAACTCAGTGTTTTTAATGAGGAGTATATAACCAGTCTTTCTTTCTTCTTTTTATTTTTTCACACAGATTTTCACTCTGTCTCCCAGGCTGAAGTGCAGTGGTGCGATCTCAGCTCACTGCAACCTCAGTCTCCTGAGTTCAAGAGATTTTCATGCCTCATTCTCCCAAGTAGCTGGGATTACAGCACTGTACCACCATGTCTGGCTAATGTTTGTATTTTCAGTAGAGATAGGGTTTTGCCCTGTTGGCCAGGCTGGTCTCAAAACCCTGGCCTCAAGTGATCTGGCCACCTCAGACTCTCAAAGTTCTGGGATTACAGGTGTGAGCCACTGCACCCGGCCTGGTTATCAATCTTTCTTGCTCCTTTGTAAGTTATCTGCTTTTCTCTCCAGAAACTTCTAGAATTTTCTCTTTGCATCTGACGTTCTAAAGTTCCACTTACAATATATCAAGGTGTGGGTTTGTTTTGTTTTTACTCTCCAGGAACAGTTCCATAAGCATTCCCATGTATCTCTCAGAGACGAGACAAAGTATTCACCTCTCTTCCCCTGTTGCTTTTTCTTTTCTTAAAGTTAAGGTGAAATTCACATAAAATTAATCTTTAAAAAATGTACAGTTCAGGGGTATTTAGCATACTATATTGTACAACCAGACCCTCCATCTAGTTTTAAAACATTTCAACACCCTAAAAGAAACCCCCTTACCCATTAAAAAGTCTGTCCCCATTCCTTCCACATGCCATACCTGAAAACTACCAATTTTCTTTCTGTGTCTATAAATTTACCTATTTTAGATATTTCATGTACATGGAATCATATAATATGTATGGCCTTTTGTGACTGGCTTCTTTCACTTATCATAAGGCTTGGAAGATTTATCCACAAGGTAGAATGCATCAGTACTTCATTCATTTTAATGGAGAAATACTATTTGAGTGTACATAAATATATTTTGTTTATCCATTCACCTGTTTATGGACATTTGAGTTGTTTCTACATTTTGGCCTAGATGTGGGTCTTCTTTTCATTCATCTTGTTTGGCATCCAATCATTACTTTCAATTTTATAATCTATTTATTTTTCTGAGCACTGTAAAATAATTTTAACGTTTCTTTGAATATTTTGTTCTATCCATGCTCTTTATGTTCTTCTGGAATTCTAACAAGTTTATTTAGAACAGTCGGATGTTGGTTTTCTTCTGCATTTTCAATCACATTGTTCTCTTCTCCTGAATAAAGAAAATGGCTCAACTCAATTTACAACTCTTCAGTGAATGAACTTTTATGTTTATTCTGCTACTCAGAGCATCAGATGCATTCTTCAAGGGGCAGATTTTGAATTTCCAATCTCTACATCTGTTTCTTTTCTATAGATATAATATTGCTCCATATCTTTACTAGTTATAAACTTTTGTTAAAAGTCTTAATTTGTCATTTCTAGTAACTTCATGGTATCTTTGTATTTGCTTTGGTTTTGTTTGGGAGTTTTCATTGTATTAATATTGATATTCCTCATTAAATTAGATTTCCCCAAGTTTTGGTGATTCTTGACCATGGGATCATCATGACTGGAGAGTCTCTCGCAGAGCCTTTCTATAAGTGCCGTATTTGTTTACCGCATTCTGACTCCAAAGATGGTAGTGGAGCAGTTGCCTGTACTGGTCACTGCTTGGCCTAACTGATTGTTGAAAGAGGGTGAAAACTTCAGATTGGAACTGCTGTAGGTCTCTAGTCAAACACCTGATATGCACTTCAGGGCCCTTACCTGACAATCTTATTTACCACCTCCCAGCTTGGAGTAACTATGAGTCCTCTTCCACCTGGAATGTGTTTGGAGCTATGCTTTTGGCTCTAGGTTTCTCTTCCTTCAGGATTTCCTAATAATTTCTAGACCACTGATTTTATCTCTTTCTTCAGGATTTCCTAATAATTTCTAGACCTCTTGGGTATTTTCTAGAACTGTATGTTATATCTGGGGACCAAGAGAGGGAGAATGAGGCTTGAGAACATGTTCAATCTGCCCTTTGGACCCAGTGAATGCACATTTTGTATGTGGAAAGGAGAGTACATGCTCATAAATCCCTGTTTAAATCACCTTTTTAAAAAATAACACATTTACTCAACAACTGCCCTAGGTAAAACTTACACCAGGCTCAGAAGCTGCTTTTTTCTCTCATACCCCTGCACAATAGGAACTAGAAGGAAAAATTATGAAATTTGTCAGACCTTCTTACAAAATTAATGATCGTCACAGAATCATGAAGAAAGAGGTTTTGCAGAATGGTGGGCAATCAAATATTCCTTACCAATTTTTTTAAAGGAGGACCTGAATTCTTCAAATTATCAAATGACTACTGTATTCATTTCCTAAGGCTGCTATAGCAAAGTTCCATGAACTTGGTGGCTTCAAACAACAGAATATTCTCTCACCATTCTGGGAGCTAGACGTCCAAAATCAAGGTGTTGGCAGGGCTATGCTTTCTCCGAGGGCTATAGGGAACTATCCTTCTGATATGGTTTGGCTCTGTCTCCTCACCCATATCTCATCTTGTAGCTCCCATAATTCCATGTGTTGTGGGAGGGATCCGGTGGAAAATGATTGAATTATGAGGGTGGGTCTTTCCCGTGCTGTTCTTCTGATAGTGAATGGGTCTCATGAGATATGATGGTTTTAAAAAATGGGAGTTGTCCTGCACAAGCTCTCTTATCCTGCCACCATCCACGTAAGATGTGACTTGCTCCTCCTTGCCTTCCGCCATGATTATGAGGCTTCTTTAGCCACATGGAACTGTGAGTTCTCTATTAAACCTCTTTTCTTTGTAAATTGCCCAGTCTTGTGTATGTCTTTATCAGCAGCGTGAAAACAAACTAATACACCTTCCTTTCCTTTTCCTAGGCTCTGATGGCTTTTGACGATTCTTTGTGTTCCTTGGCTTATAGACACATCAGTCCAATCTCTGCCTCTATCATCACATGGCTTTTTCCCTCTGTGACTCTGTGTCCAAATTTCCCTTGTATAAAAACACGAGCCACAGGATTAGGATCTACATAATCCAGTATGACCCTAATCCAGAATGGCCTTCTCTTCATTTGATTACATCTATATTTATTTAACTTTTATTTTAGGTTCAGGGGTACATGGGCAGATTTGTTATGTAGGTAAACTCGTGTCATGGGGGTTAGTTATACAGATTGTTTCATCACTCAGGTACTAAGCCTAGTAGGCAATAGTTACTTTTTCTGATCCTCTCCCTTCTCCCACCCTCTACGCTCAAGTAGGCCACAGAGTCTGTTTTTCCCTTCTGAGCGTCCATGTGTTCGCATTATTTAGCTCCCACTTATAAAGTAAGAACATATATAGTATTTGGTTTCCTGTTCCTGTGTTTGCTTAGGATATGGCCTCCAGCTCCATCCATGTTGCTGCAAAGGACATGATCTCATTCTTTTTTAATGACTATATGGTATTCCATGGTGTATATGTGTCACATTTTCTTTGTCCAGTCTACCACTGATGGACATTTAAGTTGATTCCATGTCTTTGCTATTGTGAATAGTGTTGCAATTAATAGATTATGCACGTCTTTATGGTAGAACAATTTATATTGCTTTGAAAATATACCCAGTAATGGGATTACCAGATTGAATGGTAATTCTGTTTTAAGGTCTTTGAGGAATCATCAAACTGCTTTCCACAATGGCTGAACTAATTTACATTGCCACCAGTAGTGTATAAGCATTCCCTTTTCTCTGCAACCTCGCCAGCATCTGTGTGTGCTTTTTTTTAAATAATAGCCATTCTGACTGGTGTCAGATGGTATCTCATCATGGTTTTGATTTGCATGTACCTAATGATTAGTATTGTTGAGCGTTTTTTCATATGCTTGTTGGCTGCATGTAAGTCTTCTTTTGAAAATTAGCTGTTCATATCCTTTGCCCACTCTTCAGTGGAGTTGTTTCTTGCCTGTAAAGTTGTTTAAATTCTTTATAGATTCTGTAATGATTATAGCTTTAAGAGCCCTATTTCCAAATAAGGTCCCATTCACAGTTTCCAGGGGTTAGGACTTCAACGATCTTTTGAAGGGACACAATTCAACACATAATACTTATTCTGGATGATTTTGTTAAGAGGTATCTATGAGCCTCCATAAAATAAGCCCATGTGGTTGCTGGGAAGCAGACTGGGTTCACGAAGAATATGTCACGTGATATCTGCTTTAACACATCACACTGACACTGTAAATATAACTCCTCCCTATCTTCACTAACCTTCAAAATCTCATATAAGAATCAAAGAAATAGAAACAAAAGAAGTAAAAACATATACTAGCCCTTGAAATTGGGGAAGGATTTTATGCATTCTGGTAGACACACGAGTGGATTGAAATAAGTGATCATTTGTGATGTCAACAAAGGAAAAGCTCATTAGAAGAAAATATCAAAAGGATCTCACTCTAACTCTGTGGAACACCAAAATACTGATAAATTCAGAGCAAGGGCTCAAAGCAACAACAGCAATGTAGAACATCCATTGTAGAACACATCTCCATTCTACCAGCATTTCAGGCAAAGAGCACCGTGATGACACAAGAAGCATCGTGGACTGCAATGTTCAACCCAAGCTGTAACAGCATGGCTAGCAGGCTAAATAAGTCAGAGGATGGTGTGGTTGGTGCACTGAGATCCACAGCTCCGAGAGCCAGCTCCACCTCCTACTCACCTCCATCATCAAGTAGATGTTCAAGGAAGAACACTCACTGAACACAGATGCATAGAATCCTCAAAGATCTGAGCAAAATATCCCGAGCAGGTTCTGGTAATTGTGGAAAAGGTCTCAGGCTCTCAGGTCGTTAACAATGACAACCAGAGGAAGTTGGGTCCAGTTGATGCCACTGTAGGTCAGTTAATACGAATCATCAGGAAAAGGATTCAGCTTCCTTCTGGAAAGGAGATCTTCCTATTTGTGAACAAGACAGTCCCATAGTCCAGCCTAACTATGGGACAGCTTTTCAGAAGGAAAAAGATGAAGATTGATTCTTATATGTTCTGGCCTACAGCACATGGAACATGTTGGGCTTCTGAGGGCCATTACAGGGGTAGGTGCACTGTTCCTGTTTGTGTATCTTGTAAACAGTCAGCCATTTTCAGTTATTATACCAGAACCTATTCACAGATGAATAAGTGTATTTGTAACTGGATTTATTTCATAATATTTCGAAAGATTTGTTTCTTTAGACAAATTTTCATGTAGAGTTTCATTTTGAGTTTTTCTTTTTGTGTACTGTCCTCATTGCTATATTCTTGAGGGAACTTGTTCTTCTGAAAACCATATTTAAGGAAAATATTTCCACATTGAAGGGAGGTAGGTGTAGTATTAAAGTGAAAGGGAAGGAGATAATACATTTATTCTGGATTGTATGTGAAGCATTAGATAGCTAAGTATTAAAAGAATCTAATTAAATCCTTAGCAATCAGAACACTTGCTTCCCCAGATTTTGCCAACTGCCAATCATGTCGGACTGAGCTAGTCTGTTTTTCTTTCTGAAATTATTAAGGTAAATAATTAACAATAAAACTATCTTTTATAAAGTTAAAAAAAAAAGCAGGGGTGATGCCATGGCAGAGTCATATGGAGAATAGATGTGTCAGGAAAGAAATAGCTAACTTCAGCTGGCACAAACCCTTCTTCACACTAGGAGGACCTCCGGGAAGTCATTGTTTCCATGCAAATCCTTTGCAACTTATCAGAGAACTGAGAAAATGGGGTTTAATCAATCTTCAAGGTTTTCTTATCCCATCCCCTGGGCCTAAAATACATCAATAACAGGATTCAAACATCTCTGGCCATATCAGATTCAATTGCTGAACAAAATTTGTTTTCTCTATTCCATCAGGATAAGCAAAACACTAATCTTTGGATATACAAAGTAACTTTAGTTGCAAATACGGAAAACAATTCAATGACTTGATGGAAATGCCCCCTGAAGAAATAGAATTACTACAAGAAACAGAAGATAATTTTATAGAACATCTCATTTTTACCCCAGGTTGGAAAATACACCACACAATTTATTTTTTTAAAAATCTAGAATAAAATACATATTTTGTTAAATTTAAGTATAACCACTGGGAGATAAAAATGGGCATAGTATTTCTAAAAGCATTAAAAGTGCAAAATAGCTCAATACATTGATAGATTTTTTTAAGAAAATAAAAATTGAGAAATATAACAGACATAGGGAAGCAACATAACTGAAAATCCAAATTGCAGTAATGTAAAGAATATCACAGATCTCAGTTTGGTGCCCATGATTCTGCAGATAGTTTTAAAAAGCATAGTGTTTATTTTCTTGTTTGTTTTAAACAAAGAGTATAAATATGTTTTCTTTGTTGCAGTGTTGGTTTCATTGCTTGCTTGTTTTAGTTGAATTTGTCACTTTTAGGTGGAACCCACAGAAGAGCTTAGCCAGGTCCCACCACTCCCTATTGTCTTATAACCACCTGATTTACACTTTTACTCCAACTAACGAGACTCTGTAGGCAAACACTGCTAGGAAATATATATAGGAAAACTTCCATTATTAACATTGCAAAGAAATATATGGTACCTTGAAGTAAGTTAGACAAAAAATGCCCAGGGTCAATATGAAGAAGCAACAAAGTTTACCCTAGATGTAAAAAACAAACAACCCCCCCCCAAAAAAAAAAAACAGAAGCAAAAAGCACACACTTGAGCCATAGGAAAATATACAATTATCATAATGAGAAGATAATATTTTTTCACATATTAAACTACAAATGAAACTTCTACAATCAATATGTCAACGGAATTTTTTGAACATGTCTATAAGTATTTCTAAATTTTCATAAATAACGAAGATTTCATTTCTAAGTGTATGGAAAATGGTACTATCTTGAACAACATGCTTCAAGAAAGCTAAGACAATACATAAAATCACCTGAGTAGAAGCAAAATTTTATTAAAAAAAATCAATTGCTACTTAAAACAACTCTTAATAAACTACAAATATAATGGAACATCCTTAACTTGATGACAGGTATTTAAAAAAATGTAAGACTACAGCTTAAAGAATGTCTAATGGGGTTGAGCATAGTGGTTCACACCTATAATCCTAGCCCTTTGGGAGGTGGAGGCGGGCAGATCACCTGAGGTCAGGGGTTCGAGACCACCCTGGCCAACATGGTAAAACCTCATCTCAACTAAAAATACAAAAATTAGCCAGGCATGGTGGTGTTCGCCTGTAATTCCAGCTACCTGGCAAGCTGAGGCATGAGAATCTCCAGGAGGTGGAAGTTGCAGTGAGCTGAGATCGCCCCATTGCAATCCAGCCTGGGTGACAGAGCAAGACTCTGTCTCAAAAAAAAGACAGAATATTTTATGGTACTAAAAAGATCCCCAAGTGATCTTTATTTCCTGGTATCCATGCCTTTGAGTAATCCTTAATGGTTGGCTAACCTTATTGACTCATTTCTAATTAACAAAATGCGGCAGAAATTATATGACTTCTGAAATTAAGTTGTAATAAGACGGTGACTTTTGTCTTGGGCTCTCTTGTGTGCCCTCTCTCTCTCTCTCTCTCTCCCCCTCTCTCTCTCTCTCTCTCTCACACATTACTCACACTGGGGAAGCCAGCTGCCAAGTTCTGAGCAGCCTTATAAAGGACAAGAAACTGAGGCCATCAGTCCAATAACCTATGAGGAACAGAAGTCTGCCAACACCCATGTGAGTGAGCTTGAAATTGAACTCATCAACTTGATCAAATTTTGAGATGTCTGATGGGATGGTCTGGCTATCAGCTTGACTGCAACCTCACAGAATTCAAGCTAGAAAGCAATTCCAGACACATTTACTTCTAATAAATGCATTTTTGCCTGTCTGTTCATGCATCCATTCTTGTATATTTATATAGGTATGAACAATACTTGAAATGACATTTACCTAATGTTAATGATGACAATTTCTAGCTCTTGAAAACTGGGACGATGGTTGCCTATTTGCAATTTGTGGAATGATTAAATTCTTTATAACAAGTATATTTACAAAATATCAGTTTTATGTTTACAAACATATCAGAGTAATTTGAAAAAAAACTGAAAACAAATATGTCACAATGTTAGCAGCTAATTCTAGGTGGAAAGTTATTATTATTATTATTGTTTACCTTACTGTATTTTAATAATGTCAAAAATTTAGACGTCTATAATAGTCATTTTCTACTTATTAAAAGATGAATTTGTGGAATATTGGATGTCAATGCATGTAATAAAGTTAAAATAATAAAATAAATGTCTAAAAAGTAGAGAGAATAAATAAAGGTCTGAGTTTACATAAGTGTGTGGTACTTGATTTAAAGTGACAGTTCTAAATGGTAGGGTTTCAATGAACTGTTTCATAAATGCTTAGAAAAATAACCATTGGGAAAAAATATCAAATTATCTTACTTTACACCATATAATAAAATGCATTTCAAATAAAGATTTAAATAAAAAGGCAATAAAATAAATCACAAAGCCACTAAAGGAAAATTTGAGTATTTTATATAAACTTGGTGAGCAAATCTTGTAAATTACTTTAACAAACGCATGAAAACTACTTAAATTTAAAACATCTCTTTGTCAAATAACACAAGTAAAATTAGAAGATAAGCAACAAACTGGTAAATTAGATTTGTAAAATATGAATGATAAAATGATTTTCCAATTTCATAGTTTTAAAAATGCCTAAGTGATAGAAAATATGACAGAAAAGTTAAAAGGCATCGATGAGAGGTTTATCTGGTATTTATAAGTGTACGGCAAAATGGGCTTTTGTATACTGTTGGTGGGAGGGTAAATTGGTATAGCTATTTCAGAAGCAATTTAACACTGTCTATCTAAGTTTTATATGCAAATACGTATCTTTTGCCTCAGCAATCAGAATATATAAAACTATACATATAGAATCATATACATATATGTGTGTATATATAATGAAGGGTGATTTATGTTCAATAAATAAATTGCAGTAATGTAAACTTAAATATATATTTTTAAAACTGCATAGAGAACAAATAAAAATGCAAATAGCTATCTTGGAAGAGGTTTTTTAGGGGGAAAAAAAAAAACCGCTTTTATCCAATGTTTGACAGGCTGTCACATATTGGATAAGCATTCAAGTGTGACTACCCAGATGATAAACAAGAATAAGAATGATCTTAGGAAAATATAAGCAAAAATGTCCTGGAAATTGAAAATTTTTGAGTTTGATATTTGAGACCTTTTCAAATTTTGGTTAGATATTTGAGACTTCTAATTTGACAAAATGAAGAGGTCCTTCAATGGTTCAGGAAATGTGACACCATGTTGACTTACTGTAATTACCCTATTATAACTTATTTTGATAAAATTGATGTTTTGTGACGTCCCTTGAAATACTTAAATTATGAAACCAGAAGTTAAATATCATATTCAAACGTGCATTAGAATGAAAGAAACAATAAACTTGATTTTATCTTTGGCTCTATCCTGTCAGCTTATATGAAACTGGTATGAGTCTTCTCCATTCAATCCAGTTTGTAATTTGTAAAATCAGTGTGGGTTAATTTTTTTTAAGTCCTCCTAGTTCTTACATCTTTCTATTAATTACCCTAGCTAGCGACTGGGGCTTTATGTTTGACCCTGGAAGGGTTTGTGCAACCATAAGAGGGCAGTATTCCATTTGCACAATATTTAACACAATTTCCTGTAGATGCTCAGTACAATGATATCACAGGAGTGTGAGACTGGTGCAGCACTTGCTAGTATTCCAACCTAAGGGCTATGTTAAGAAAAGTAATTTGTATATTTTAAGTACAAGTATATAAATTTACCTCAACTGCAGTCAAAGGAAAGTCACATTACAATTTCTCTGGCTGTCAGATTTGCATTTATTTAGAACAAGGAGACTATTCTTTAATCCCATCAGTACTGTGGCATATTAAAACACGTATGCCAACCCAACTAAGTGAGGATATTCTAGGACTAGGATGTAGGCTTAGAAAGAGTTACTTTTTATGTATTGTGTGTAAACTGCAAAGTACATGATTGCAACTAAATGTTCAACACCAGTGTTATTTCCCACATCAAAACCATATTTCACTGACTAGAGGTGAAGTGGAAAAATAAAAGAGGATAGTTATTATAATGGAACAAGAATTTATTTGGATACTATCTGGCCATCAGCACATTTTTAAAGGAATGAAAGGCTTAGAAACTGTCATTAAGGTATTTCAAACATTTAAAGAAACTGGATATGTATTCCTGAAACAACGAAAGATACCTGATGAAAGATAGATTATCTTTACAATGAGAGGGAGTCCAAATTTTCTGAATCAGTTTCCCAACTCTTAGCTACTTTTTCTACCTTAGAAGCTCAACACCTGACAAAGATAGAAGACGCCAGAACCCTGGTCAGCTCAAGGCCACAGTAAGAAATTCGTGGTTTACAGAATTAACACCACCTTCTTCCTTCTGTTCTTAACAGTGGTTCACCATCACCTGGTCATTCTTCCTCTAGTTCAGGTTTGGAATGTTCACTTTTCTCTCTCCTTGACATTCAGTTCTTCCTTCCTAATACAATGTTGAAGTATCTTATCACTCTCTCAGGAAATCACCTCTCTCCTCTAATAGAGAGAAGGCAAGATTAATAGTTTGGAAAAGAAAAATCCAAGCCACTGGAAAACCCAGGAGACTTTACCAGTTATAGGATCTGTCCATGCCTAAAGGACAATCTGTCTCCCTATTGGTTTAAAAGAGTGTCTGAAATTCTGAAATAATTCATTTGACTCATTTCCAATAACTGAATTTCATCACATTCACTAAAATATACAGTGTCTGACAATAATGACATGAATGACATTATAAGTTATATGCCTTTTCCTTGCAAAGAACATTTACACAAGAAACAGTCTGCAAAAATTGTCCATAAGATAACAAAGCAGAATTTACAAGTTGAGGGAATTTAGAAATGCTGTATAAGTTTGCACTTTAACACAAGACCACAGCAAAGCCATGCCCAAAAACAAACAAAAAAAAGTCATTTGATTACAGATGCTTTTATAATTACACTCTGACTCCATTTAAATATTTAATATCTATTCTGATGTAGTGCTAGGATGTTAATAAAATGTAAATTGCTTTCATCCTGACCTTCTGTTTTATTGTTTCTCCTCAGATTTTATTACTGAATCATTATTGCTATGGAAATGTTAACTTCCTGTTTGTATTTCTGAAACCCTGAAGGGCATGGAAGTTGTCCAGTTTAGGCTTTATTAAGTAGCTACTTAGAGAAAAATTTCTGTAGCATTTTTGTTTTGTGCAGTTCATCAAATAAAAATCTGTCCTTTAAAAGTAAACTTCAAGGCCAATGCCACAGAAATGTCTCCCTTTTCCCCCAGCAACAGACAATAAACTTTAAGCTTATTACTTTGAAAAACCTGCAATCATTGCATTTAAACAAATATGACCTCCTTGGAATACCAGATGATAGTAATGGATAAGGTTGGATAACTTTTTCAGATGTGTTCTATGATGGCTGCCACTTCTTCGATAAAAGATCACAGTGCAGAGTTGAGTCCTTGGCTTTTCAGATTTGGAATCTTGACTTTATAAGTTGATGTAAATTTAAGGAGAAATGCCACTATAAACTTGAGAACAGTGAGAATGAACAACTGTAGTCATCAAAATCCTCATGCCAATATCCCCCCGTTCGCAGTTGTTCCCAGAACAAGACAATTACAAAACTGAGTTAGTGACACAAAGTTGCTTGATAAGACAGCAGTAAAGGTAACTGAATGTCTTTGAAGGAATTCTTATCTTAATTAAGGGAAAACACACCTCTTCCTTAGGGTCAGAGCATAGTACTTTGGTGTACCCTTTTGAATGATTACAGTATAATTATTAGAAGAAATCAGCACTCTCCTTTTTCTACTTCTTTAGTGCTTACATTTGTCCTATCATACTTCCCCTGTATTTTGACAAATAGGTCTCCATGTATTGCATGAATAAAATAGGCAGTCTTTGCTCCAACTTTCCTTTTAGTGGTAAAAAAAAAAAAAAAAAACCCAGAGAATTAAATATGGTATATAATATTTTATGCAGTTAAAATAAGAATAAAAATAGAGAAAGCAAGGCAGGAATTGCTGTTTTAGATAGCATAGTCTAGAAAGGCCTCTTAGAAAGGTGACATTGGAGCAAAAGCCTGAATTAAATGAAAGACAGACCATAAATGTACATGGGGCAAGAGGGATCCAAGTAGAGTGAATTACAGTGCAAAGGTCCTGAAATGGGACAGGGACAGGTGGGTTTGAGCAATAAGAAGAAAGTCAGTACTTCCAGACCAAAGTGAGTATCAGAAGAGTAATATAAGTTGAGATGGGGATGATGCCAGGATATTGTGAAAAATTTGGAGTCTATTGTGAGTTAAATATGTAATAGCTGGAAGGTTTGGAATATATGTATGGCATGACCTGACTCATGCTTTAAAGGATTTCTCCAACTGCTACATGAACAAGAAAGAGTAAGAGAATGTAGCAGGCAACTTCTCAATGATTCCTGTTTCTTGCTACTCATGCTCTTGTTTAATGCCTTCCACTTGAGTGTGAGCAAGATCTATGACTTGCTTACAATCAATAAAATGTAGAAAATGTAATGGGATGTTGCTTCTGTGATTAGGTTGCATAAGACTGTAACTTCTGTCTTGCTAGTAGATTCTCTTGTCTTTTTGACTTGTGTACTTTGATGAAGCAAGAAGCCATAGTGGAGAAATGTACATGTCAAAGAAGTGAGGGTAGCCTCTGACCAACAGCCAAAAAGGAGCTGAGACCCTTTCAGGCCAATAGCCTTTGAGGAAGTGAATCTTTCCCCAGTCATGCCTTCAGATAAAACCTTAGCCCCAGGTTGCACTTTGATTGCAGTCTTATGGGAGACCCTGAGAGAAGCTGTGCCAAGACTCCTGACCCATAGAAGTTATAAGATAATAAATGAATACTGTTTTAAGCTGCTAATATTGTGGTGAACTATTATGCATTAATACATAACTAATACATAACTAAAACGAAATAAAGGCAGAAGCTGAGAGAACAGTTAAGAAGCTCAAGCCATGATTCTGGTGAGAAGTATCAGTTACCTGGTGATATAGTTTGGCTGTGTCCTCGCCCAAATCTCATCTTGAATTGTAGTTCCCACAATCCCCACATGTCATGGGAGGGATCCAGTGGGAGGTAATTGAATTATGGGGGTGGTTACCCTCATGCTGCTGTTCTTCTGATAGTGAGTGAGTTCTCACGAGATCTGATGGCTTTAAAAGGGGCTTTTCTCTCTTTTGCTCAGCACTTCTTGCTGATGTCATGTGAAGAAAAATATGTTAGCTTCCCTTTCTGCCATGATTGTTTCTTGAGGCCTCTCTAGCCATGCTGAACTGTGAGTCATTTAAGCCTCTTTCCTTTAAAAATTACCCAGTCTCAGATATGTCTTTATCAGCAGCGTGAGAACGAACTAATACACCTGGAGTAGGGGTACAATAATGATTATACTAGAAGGCAGATGGATTTTAAAGGCAGAGCTCATAGTTTTGCGGATGTATTGAATGTGGACTATGGGAGAAAGTAAGAAGTCAGAGGTAGTGTTGAGCTTCTTAGCCATAGCAACTCAGGTTACTGGGGAAGACTAGGAGAAAATTTTGTCAGTTTGTTTTACTTTTTAGGGAGAGGTGAGGGTACAGGTTGGAAATTGGCGTTCTACCTTGGATTGCCAAGTTTGAGACTCCTATCAGGCATTCTCAAGTAGACATTACATCTAGAGTTCAGGTGGAAAGTCCAGGTTGGATATACAAATTTGGAAATCACATGATTTACTCTCACATTCTCCCTGGGAGATGGTAAGGGCAGGTACCCCCAGACCTAGAGAACAAAGGAGAAAGAAGAACATGGAAGTAGCTCTTTATTTGACTCTCTCAGAGCCAAGAATGGAGTAAAACCAGAAGTTGTTACATGTAAGCCCTGAAATTCCATTGCTCAGGGTCTCTGCTTCCTTCTAGAGACCTGGGCTTGTGGAAATGAAGTTAAACAAATAAATGAATTGCAGGATCAGAAAATTGGTTATAAGCCCAACATAACTTTTTCTACTCAAGGCACATATGACCATCAAGAGAAAAATTAGAGTTTTCACATTACACTAGGTGCTATTTTTTAAGAAAAAATTTAGGAAGGAGCCACATATGTGTTAGCAGCAAACAAATTCATTCAGTTTGATTCTAGTAAGGGGATGAGCTTGGTGTAGGAGTGGGAAGCAGTAAAGTACAGATTAATCTTAAAATGATAGAGGTTAGAAGTCTGATTGCAGGTGAGAGTGTGGCGCAGAGCGGTCAAAAGCTCCTGATACAATTCTCCTGATGCTACTGAAATAAAAAGAGTTTAAGCAAACTGGGATCAAATAGTTAGCAGATGGTAAAACTGAGATTTTTAGCCAAGTGATCTGACACCACTACTCTCACTATATTATCTTCTGCTACCTCTGAAATCCAACTAGACTCCTTTATGAAGTTGTGTATTAAATATTCCTTACAATGTCCACATAACCAGACTTCAAAATTTTTTATGTATAAGGAAAACCAAATTAAAATGACTGCATAGGATACCCTTGAAAGAGAAAACAGTCATAAAAGGACACTGTGCAATTGAGGACTTTGATTTGGAGATGAGAAAAGAAACTGATATAAACAGCCATTATCTACCTAGGGTAGATCTTCCTAGAACGATTTGGAGCTACCTATTTTATCACTCATGTTCCCATTTAAAAAGTAGGCTAAATTGAGGAAGATTTAATAAGCTATTGTTTACAATGGTGTGTGGTACCCTGAGTGTGTTACCACTCCTAATTCCCCCTGCCACCTTCCAAAAATTGAGATGATATGGTTATTGGAACCCAGAAAAAGAGAGTCATGCCTTAAAGCCATCTATGACTTTCAGCATAGAAATTCAATCATCCAGAGGTGACCTAGAAATAAAGAGTGTAGTCTATGCCAACTAGCATGCCAAGAATGGGGGTGGAGTTTGGGAGTGAAGGATGAAAAGATAGCAAGCACAGTTTTTGTTTTTGTTTTTCTCCTTTTGGTTGCTTGTCTGAAACCCTACCAAGATTAAAACATGGTTTCCCACTCCTACAGAATAAGGAGGCCACACTCAAACTAACACTAACCCAACTCCCCCTTCACTGGTGAAGATTCAGCATACCTAGGGTTGACCTTAAGTCATGTGTTTTTACTGACAGTGAAAATAGGAAGACTACTAGACAGAGATAGTCCTAACCTGGCTTGATCTTTGGCCATTACAAAGTCAGGCTCCCTGCAAATTTCAAAGAAAAAGCATGGACTGTAAAATGAAGGGGCTCCGAGTTCAATGACTTGAATGCAAGTCATATTTGTGACAAGTATTATGCTCGTACTCATTGATCAAGTTGCCTAATCTCTTTGAGCCTCATTTTCCTTATCTATAAAATGAACATAATTATAGTACTTACTCATTAAATTATTGGTATAACAAAAAGTATGATGTGTGTGAAAGAATATTATATCATTCAAAGAGTCACAATGCTTTCTAATGATCTCCCAGAGATACAAAAGCAAGAGCATATACTTAGTCACACTTGCATTTGAAAAAAAAAAAAAAAGGCAAAAACATATATTGAGATTCCACTATGCATCAGACACTGCTAAATACTTGGCAGCTATTATCTCACTTGATTTTTTGAACACCACCTAGAAAATAGATGTTAATATTACCATTTACAGTTAAGTTGATAAAGGAAATCAAATAGTGGAACCTGGATTCAGTTTTAATCTTTTAACCAATCTGTTGAATCTTGCTAGTATCAGAGACTGTCAAAGTCAGAAAGGGGGAGACAGAGTAAAGTCTCAAGTGTGTCTGGAACTAGAGTCATCGAGAGACTATTCGTGGAGTCATTGGATGTAGCCCCACAGACCTGTGCCCATACAGGCAGTGGCTCTGCTCTCTGATTTGTCCTTTCTCCTCCTTACAATAACTTGCTACTCCTTAAATACGATTATGGCTACTTATTAAACTCAAGATACATCTGCCATCACACCTTTCTTGGCTATTTTTAAAACTTATCCAATAAAAACAATCTTCTTATTTGTAGATGACAGGTAATGCTTACTGAAATTATTAAGAAATTCTTATTTATAATAAAACGATTCTATCCACAACACATTTTAGCAGCTCAGACATCAGAGGATTGCAAATGCAGTCTGTGGCTCACATTCTTCTTTCCACATAGTCAGAGAAAAATATTTCCCAAATGCTGAGATGAGGGTGTGGACTTGGCTTGTTGGAGATGACAACATCAGTTGGTTAGTGACCTGCCAATTATTTCTGTGGAATAAAATGCCCTTTGTAAAAAGAAATCATTGATCTAAAACTCTCATAAACCTTTGAAGTGATCAGAGGACACCAGTAACTGATTTTTTAGATAATTTTCTACAGTGGATATAATAAATACAGAAACCTACTCTATCCAACTTGCATAAATGAAGGAATGTATTATAAGGAGAAGAAAGAAAGAAAGAAAGAAAGAAAGAAAGAAAGAAAGAAAGAAAGAAAGAAAGAAAGAAAGAAAGAAAGAGAAAGAAAGAAAGAAAGAAAGAAAGAAAGAAAGAAAGAAAGAAAGAAAGAAAGAAAGAAAGGAAAAGAGAAGAAAAGAAAAGGAAAGAAAAGGAAAGAAAAGGAAAGAAAGAAAAGAAAGAAAAGAAAGAAAGAAAAGAAAGAAAAGAAAGAAACCAATTATCCAGCCTCTAGAAGGAATGGAAAGAGTACAGCTCTGGGGATTGGGTGAACCATCATTACAATTCATCAGCTCCAAACATCTCACTTCTGGGGGACTCTCCATTCCAGATTCTAATTCCCAGGGTCCTGAGCAAAAGATTCAGAAAAAGGCATAGTATAGCTCAGATGTTTACTGTTAACAGTGCCTGGCAGATGTTAGCAACTGAATAAACTGTTGAATGAGTGAATAAATGCACACCCAAACTCTCTGGACCTTATATCACTTAATCAAAAATGAGTAGATTGAATTTGATGATCCATGAGTCTCCATTAGTTGCCTATGTTTGCTGCAATATTATCACACATTTAGTGGCTTAAAGAAACATGAATTTATTATCATTCTGGAGGCCACAAGTTCAAAATAAGTCTTATGGGGCTACAATCAAAGTACTGTCAGTGCTGGTTCCTTCTGGAGACTTCAGGGGAAAATCGGTTCCTTCCTTTATTCGCTTCCAGAGGTTGTTGGCTTGGCTCTTGGCCCCATCACTCCAAACTCTACTTCCATTGTCATAATTCCTTCTACTGACTGATCCTGTTGCCTTCCTCTTATAGAGATCCTTGTCATTGAATCGGGCCTGCCAGATAATTCAGGATAATGCCCCTAACTCAAGATCCTTAATGTAATCAAGTTGGTGAAACTTCTTTTGCTATGTAAGTTAACACATTCATAGTTTCTGGGTATTAGAATGTGGACATCTTTGAGGGAGCAGTATTCATTTGAAACTGTCATTCTCAGGAAACTAACATAAGAGCAGAAAACCAAACACCACGTGTTCTCACTCATAAGTGGGACTTGAACAATGAGAACACATGGACACAGGGAGGGGAACATGACACACTGGTGCCTGTTGGGGGTGGGGGGGCTAGGGGAGGGAGAGCATTAGGAGAAATACCTAATGCAGATGATGGGTTGATGTGTGCAGTAAACTACCATGGCACATGTACACCTATGTAACAAACCTGCACGCGTTCTGCACATGTACCCCAGAATTTAAAGTGTGTGTGTACACACACACACACACACACACACACACACAGACTCCTTTGATTCTGAAATGTGGGACGCTCCCACTGCTGATGTGGAGCCTAGGGACCATGGAGAGTGCCTGGTCCTGTTGCTGTGGAGCTTACAATCTATTATGAAGTTAGTAAAGGAGTTCTATGGCAAATCAGAGTTGCTGAAAGAGAATTTTTGTCAGCTGACTCCTGTCTATTGTATAACCAGATGGTTTAGCATCTATGCCATATATTTAGGGATAAGAGCAAAGATTTTAATTACAGAGTTTCTACTAACTCCACTCCCAAATGACATCACTGCAAGAAAACACTGTCTAAAGAAATTGCTTACACGGAATTCACCCTCAGAATTCCTAGAAGTGAATCTGACTCAAGCCCAGACTAAAAGCTATCAGAGACCCCCAAGAACTGAAAAAAACCTTTTGTGTCCTACTCTTATTTGTATTAAAAAAATCTCTAAACACAAAATAAATAGCTAAAACAAATATCTAATTTTATTTTGATGACTAATTAAATGCATTTCTGAAATATCTAAATTGAATAATTTCATTTAAAGAACTGTCATTTTCTTGTCACGTCCTCTTCTTGCACTAAATGCATTCTTAATCTTCTTATTGGATAATTCAGTCCAAAATACCCCTAGCCTGCAGGAAATAACACCGTCCTTAATTATCCACCCCAGTAATTTCTATCACGTTGTGATACTTTAGGGTTTTACTAATGCCATTAAAGGGGACTGCTCTGGCATCCTCAATGCTAATATGATTATTTTAATGAAAATATGGATTTAACGTTTATAATACCAAGGACCTAAAACAAAATCCCATGTGGATCTTAGGTTTTTAAATGTTCCAGCTACTAAACAAAATTTCTTTGTTTGCAATTATTTATGTTTTTATTTTCTAATAAAACATATTATTTAACTTCCAATCTGAGCCTCTGAGCAGTCTGAAATAACAATTGACACTGTTTGAGCAATTAATTTATGCCAGTCAGAGGGTACTTTATAAGTATTTAATCTTATACATGATATATAACTTATTTCCAAAATTACTTCAGACATTATTATTGTACTTACTATACAAGTAAGTAAACTAAGGCATAGAACAGCTACAAGTTTACTTTGATTCAGGTGACAAAACAGAGCAGAAATTTGAATCCAGGGCATTTGTATCCTAAGCAAGATACTGTGTCAATTTTCAGTATTACCGTACTATGAAGGTGGCATATTAGAGGCAAGAGCTGCCCATGCAGACTTTGGTTTTTCTTTCTATTTGTTTTCTTTTCTTTTTTGATGGTAAATTTATTACTTCAAATATGCCAATGTCTCTGAACCAGACTTGTACAACAGAATAAATCAAACAAGTGTTTCCAAACACTTTTGCCAGACCTCTACTCTAGAGATTTTAATTTGGCATGCCAAGCCAAGTAGACCCTGTATAGATATAAAATCTCCCTGTGTTATTGTAATGTGGATTCCTGGGGTAAAACCATTTTCCTGTGTCTTATTAAATACTGAAAGAGGTACAGAAACCGCATCATTACCTTTAAAGAACTGGAGGAATCTAAAGACTCCAAGTGGTCTTTAAAATGTTGATCAACAAAAGTATATAATAACTCCAAAAAGATTGTGAATCTAGTCTGGGCAGAAAGACTGATTTATAATAGAAATATGGTACCTGGTTTGCCACATCACAGCAGATGCTATGAAATTAGAAAGACTTAAACATAAGCCAACCTCCTATAATCCTTTGTGGCCCCATTTCCTGTGTTGAATGCCTTGGCATTCAATAAGAAGAAAGTCAGGATGAAGTGGAGCTGAAGAGTAAAATTCCAAATTAAGAAACCACAGAAAATACATTATGGTTGCAGTTAAATAGTCCCAGTCATTTAAAAAACCATGGGACAATTTCATTCAAGAAAGAGCAGTGGGAAATAATCTATATCTTTTATTCATCTGTATTGTTTTCAATTCTTTAGGTAAGCTCTCACAGTTCTGCAAAAGGATTTGAAAGGCTTAAAAAACATGAAGAAAAGATATTTCAAAGGATCAGTGTGCTACAAGTTCATACTGATACTGAAATCTCCCTGCATTACTGCATACAAATTATTTAAAATAATTCACCCCTTCCAAAAGAATGACTCGTTTCTTCTCCCTGAATGTAACATTCTTTTTCTGTTGTTACACTAGGAAAAAACTTCACAGCTTTCTGTTTTTTTCTGTAGTTGTGGAAAAGGCAAAGGAAATTTTTCCAAAAAATTTTAATGTCTGCTTTGTATATAGTTGATTTTTGTTTAAAAAATGAACTAATGTGGTGTCCTCTTTTGCTTCCTTCTTGTGAGTTTCCATGTATAGCCAACAAACAATCCTTTATAAAGACTTACTAAATTTTTTCCATATTCCTGGGACCATTTTAAACTCTATTGTTTCCATTAAAACCCTTCACATGGTGTTTTCAGTAAACTTTCATCTGCTAGGATCTGGTCTTTTTCCATTTAACTTAGATTTTCCCCTGATTTGCTTTTAGTTTATAAAACCATTGCCAAATTAGACATGGTTTATGAAAATGCCACCACTTCCTCTCTTGATGTTGAATTAGTATTTCAGTTTAACCCCTCACTAGAAATATCAACAGCCACCCATTCAAATAAAGGAATTAATTTTCTGTCATCTAGTCACGGCCTGGAAAGAATAATTAATTTAACTACTCACTTGCCTGACCTGACATTGATTCTATTTCCATGATAATGATTCCAAAATCAAAAAATATCAATTGAATGCCTGCAATGCAGAAAGCAAAGCATCGTGTGAGGTCCTGAACATGAAATCCATGAATAACTCCCCTTTTCTTCTCTTCTTGTTTTGAAAGACCATGTTGGAGGCCTACCCAGCAATCACTCCACTTACTTCTTCCCCGCTTTGCATCCACACTTCTTCCTAGCAGACAGAATCTGCCATCTCATATGGAGACTGGAAATGCCAGGTACACACTTTCCCAACTTCCTTTGCATTTAGAGCATGGGTGTGTGGCTCAGCCTGGTCACCAGAACCTACCAGGAATCTTGTTGAGACTGGGGTGAGAAATGAGGAAAATGGAGCAAGAAGAGTATGGTTATTCTTTTTGGTAAAGAGAAGTTTGAGAAAAGTTGCCACCTTTGAGCCTTTTAAAAAATAAAGTATAAAAGTATTATGCCAAGAGATTTGACAGTCATCTTGCAACCACTAGGGAAAAACTTAATAAAACCCAGCATTCCTAGGAAAGGTAGAAAGAGCCTGAGTTCTCTACGATATTTTGAATTATTGAGATTCCATTCGAGCTTGGAATTTCCCTGCCTCTGTATCTTATGATACAGAGAATTTCCCTGCCTCTGTATCTTATAATAGTAGAATAGTCTGAAATAATAGAATAGTCACTGTACTTCTTATCAAATCCACCTTTAGATGGGTAGTCTGTATTTTGAAGTTGAAAGCATCCCAAGAAAGATACCTGGTTAATCCTTTCTCTTCCCTCAACATTCAGCTGAGACATCAATGCCCTATGAAGTCTCTCTCTTTGAACTCCCTACAGCACTGCCACCTTCACCTAGGTGGAACAAGGTGATCCTTTGCTTTCAATTCCCATGGCACCCTGGCTTATACTTATTTTCCTACAAATGACTTAGGTTATCAGACCTGCCTCTCATTATACTTATTTTCCTACAAATAAGTTAGGTTATCAGACCTGCCTCTCATCCATTAGTTCTAAAACTTAATGCAACAGTATCTAGTCAATGTGACCACTTACACCATCTGTTGGTGGCAAGCAGAGTTAAGTGCCTTTACTTAGAAGTTCAGGGTACAGGGCTGACTTTGGTCACTCCTTGGAAAGACAATTATAACAGTTGAAAATTCAGAAGCAGAGGAGATTCTATGCTACATTATATTGAAGTCATCAAAGTATCAGTATCCTTCTCAATATCATAAGCACCTTAAATAAACAGGTCATATCTTTCTCTTTTATTTCATCTTAATTTCTTCAGTGCCCTACAGAAAGTTTACCAGCTTAGTACATAGTAGTTCCTCAAAACTGTTTGTTAAAGTGGACTAATAATACAGAATTTAAATGTTAAAGCTCATTGACACCTTAGAGATTCTCTAATATAACCTAATTGTACAGGCAAGATACTGAGGACCAGAGAGTTTATCTAACTTCCTCAATTTGTAAAGGAGGGGCAAAGTTGGAACTACCACCCAGACCTACTGTCTCCTAATTTAGTGCTCTATTCTATGAGAAGGGATCGATGTATTTGTAATCTAGGAGGATGAAAGGACATCTGCAAAAATATAACTAAAAGTGCATGCAGATACAGGCATCAGACATTGTGGCAAGAAGGGAGAAAGTATTTTGGACTAGGATGATCAAGATTGGCTATTAGGTGTGCCGGGCAACAAAACAGTCTGGCTTCCTAGACTTATTACTTTCATCCCTCTGGTGTCAGCTTTGATGTCATTTCCTTACGAGGTCCTCCCTGACTTTTTAATCAAAATTTGGAAAACACCTCAGTCGCCATTAATTTGCTCCATAGCACTTTCAGTGTTTTCACTTTTTCCATCTCCCCACATAAAATTGCACATTGGTATATGCATTCATTTGTCTGTCTGTTTGTTCAACGTGCATCCCCCACAGGAGGGCAAGGCTCATATCCATTTCATTGCTCGCTCCATGTCCAGCATCTCACACAGCGTCCAACACGTAGTATGCACTCTATATCTATCCAGTTATTAATTTGTTCAACAACGTTCCAATCGATAGGGAATGCAAAGGTGAAAAAGGCAGACAAAAACCCTAACCTCTTGGAGCTTACACTCTACTGGGGAAAGGCAGAAAAAAAAGCAATGTAACATAAATAAAATGCTACATATTTGAGGAATTTTAGAGCTATCAATTCAAGAATGCTCTGTTGTTTTTATGTGTAGACCATGAAAAGGATATCTCAAACTCTTCTATGCCATTGATGTTTTAATGCATCCTAACTTCAGAGATGCACAAATATGAAAAATGGGCATCTTAGAATTGATGAAATAGGATATTTCACGTTAGATGATGACAAGTGCTAAAGTGAAATATAAAAGTAGACAGGTTGTGTCAAGAGAGAGCTCCTTGAGTCGAATGAAGCTGGAATTAGGTATGGAGGGAGAGTGTAATATCAAACAAGTGACTAGTCATAAAGAATAGAAATATTAGTCAAGAACCAAGTGTGTATTCACATGTTATGTAGTAATGCTAGTGGCAGATATATCCTAACCTCAGCCCTGATAATTATTTGTTGAGTGAACTTGAGCAAGTTGCTGAGTCTCAGTTTCCTAATTTGGAAAATGGGTGATGTATGCGAAAGACTAAAGTTAATGAATATTCTATAAACGGTACTTGTTATTACCTTTATTACTTTATTTGGTAACTCCTGAACTGAACTTTAGCTGATTTATTGTTTAGTTGTTTGTTGTAACTGTCAGACCTTCCACCCTGACTTACCAGACCCCGGCTCCCTGCCCCCTCTGCATACTTTCATGGCACTCTGTGTTTTTCTTTTACACCCTCAGTTTTAACTTATCACTAATCTGTCTCCTCAACTACATTATTAATCCCTTGAACATGAAAACCCAGATTTACTCATATCCAGTGCCTGGCACCAAGAAGGTTCTTGCAATATTTGTTGACTGAATATGAGAATGAATTGGGGCAAGCCAGTCACAGGAAAACAAATATTGAAGATTCCACTCTTACGAGATATCTATAATAGTCAAAATCATAAAAGCAGAGAATACAATAGTGTTTGCTGAGGGCTGAGGGTTGTGGAAAATGGGAAGATGTTGTTCAATTTGTCTTAAGTTCTAATTATGCTAGATTAATAAATTCTAGGAATTTACTATATAACACAGTATTTATAATTAACAATACTATAAATTCAAATAAGCTCAAAATTTTTTAAGAGACTAGATCTCATGTTAAGTGTTCTTGTCTCAAAAACAAAAAGAAATGCAAGGAATGGTTGGGAGGTATTGATTATGCCTATTACCTTGATTGTGGTGATGGTACCACAGGTGTTCACATATGTCCAAAGTCATCAAATTGTACAGCTTACATATTTATTGTTCATTTAATATGAATTTTTTTCAGTCTTCCACCTTGGCACCCACCCACAGGTTTCAAATACATCAGGCATAGGAAAAAAATAATTCTACTAATAGTTGAAAATACCAGTTAGCCCATTGAAGCTTACTGTCAAATAAATAATGGACAATGGTTGGAACTGCATTAAACAGAAACAGTTGACAAAATATGATGAACCATGGGATTTTTGAAAGAATGTAGAGTTCAAGTTCTTGCTTTAATTTCGATTCTATCCCTTTCTTATAAAGAGATACACTTTATTGATACAGCTCAATAAAGCTGTAAAAAATAAAGTATTTGCTGGATAAAGGATCTTCCAGGTAAAGGGAACGGTTTCATTAAAGCCTTGGTGATGAATACACTAGACATTTATCTGTGCACGTAACAAAACTTCTTTAAACACTAACTGGCAATAGTTTCAGAGAACACTACTGCTCCCTGGAATACACAGGAATAGTCTGTAGAATGCATAGGTTGGTACTCACCTTGGACTTTCCTCATCATACTAATAAACCTCTACCACAGTCAGTTATTCCTCTCAGTTGGACTTCAACGTGCTGCCCCAGCAGACCGTGGTATGCTGTTTACCTTACAAGATTCTAAAGAGACTGCAAATGTTTCTCAACATTTTTGTATGGGTGCCAGAAATTACATCCACCACTGCCCTGTGGGAGTGTTGGCTTTTAGGTCACACAAAACAACAGGGGGGTGATTGGTTTCCCTGACTCATGTAGACAAGTAGGTCTTGGAGAACATGAGCTCAGCTGCAGGCCCACCAGCTGACATGCCAACTTGCAAAATACTTCTTTGAAAGTGATTTAGCCTCTTTTAATTTCTTCGGAACAGAGTAGGGCATTAAAAAATATCCAAAACCAAAATTCCCATTGAAATCTTAAGGTCTTTCTAAGCAAAAATAACCTTCCTTGACTTTAAAGGTAAAGAAACCATTAGAAAGAAATAATAACTGCCCAAGAATGGTCTCCAATCCAGCCACCCAGGCGCCAAAGCCAACACCACTTTGACGCAGATGGGTAGCTGGCCAGAAAAGGTAGGGCTCCAGTGTCAGACTCTCCCTGCTCCTCTGGCCTGAGTGAAAGGAGTAAGAGATGGGAGGAGAGGGAGGCAGGCCAAAAAATCAGCAAAGTGCAGCATGTCTCATAGCAAAGTCAGCGTGGCAGTGTCCCTTGGTGCTGCTGACCAGTTTCTGCCCCACGCAGAGAGGGCCAGCGCCTGAATCTGATGAGCCACTTGTAGTCTCCCATCTTGGCACCCACCCACAGGTTTCAAATACATCAGGCATAGCAAAGAAAGAAATCTACTAATAGTCAAAAATACCCGTTAGCCTGCTGGAGCTTACTATCAAATAAGTAATGGATAATGGTTTGAGTTGCATTAAACAGAAACAGCTAACAAAATATGATGAACCATGGGATTTTTGAAAGAATGTAGAGTTCAAGTTCTTGCTTTAATTTTGATTCTATCTCTTTCTAACTGGACCACCTTGGACTAGTCACTAGTCCTCTCTGAGTTTTAGTTTCCTTATCACTATAGTAGGAATATTAATCACATTTTAGCCTACCTACATTTTAGTTATTGGGAAGGTCAAATAAAGGATCAAATAATGTTTTGTTGGTTAAAAGCACCATACAAATGTTATATTTTGTTGTATGACTTAAAATATAAATTGATAATGCCTATTTAAAGATATCATGACATGACAATATATATGTTTTATGAATAAAGACATTATTCTTATTTAAACTTTTGGCACAGTTTGGAACAGAAGCAGATTCTGTTTCCAAACAAGTAGTTCTGCAGAGTGGAAGAAGTCCTAGTTCACAGGTGATCCATATCGTCTGGTCTCCTTCCTCCTAATCCTTCTCCTGCATGTGAACAGCACAATTTATTTATTATTTATTTATTTCTTTATTTATTTTTAAACAGAGTCTTGCTCTGTTCCCCCAGGCTGGAGTGCAGTGCCATGATCTCGGCTCACTGCAACCTCCACCCCCCAGGTTCAAGCGATTCTCCTGCCTCAGCCTCCTGAGTAGCTGGGACTACAGGCACGTGCCACCACACTGGGCTAATTTTTTGTATTTTTGGTAGAGATGGGGCTTCACTGTATTAGCCAGGGTGGTCTCGATCTCCTGACCTGGTGATCCGCCTGCCTCAGACTCCCAAAGTGCTGGGATTACAGCACAATCTCTTGATCATTCTGCTTTATAAGCAATGGGTATGACACAGCTAGGTAAAATGAGACTTATGATGGCTCCCTTACACATTGCATAACCCTGCTATTAGGACAAAATGAAATAAAGTATGCAAAAGTATTTTAAAGAAAATAAGTACAAAAGCAGCGTAGGTCTGATCATGCTCAAAAATCTTTTCAGCCTCTACTGCCTGTAAAACAATAGCACACGGAATTCAAAATTATCCATGCTTTTTCTTAGCCCTTTCCTTCTCTGCAGCTTTATCACTGGGACTAGGTCCTCTCTCACCATTGCTGCCCAGATTCCCTCTGCTGGAGCCACACATGCTATAGTACCCGTTCTACCACTACCATCAACACCCCCCATCCCCCACTCTTATCCACCTCTGGGTCTTCGGTAGCCTTGTTTCTCCTATCTGGAATCCATTCCCTTCTCATATCTGCATCTCAAAGCACTGCTAATGTTTGAAACACCTTCTCTTTCAAGAAGCCTTTCCAAATACCATTACATCTCTTTTCAAATATATCCTTCCTATCTCTAAACTTCTAAGGACTTCATACCATCCTCACATCGTTATGCCTTCTGACCTTCTGCGTCACTTCTTTACTGAAGCTTTTAAAAATCCGTGTGAAAAAGTATAGAACAAGCTTTGGTCAAGAGACTAGATAGAAGTCAAGGAAGACGCATGAATAGCCAATTTCAGTAGGTTTCATAGTGTCTGGCATGGGGCTGAACACATTGTGGGAACTTGGGGACACATGTCCCAGCTGACATGATTGCCAGGTTTTCAGTTTTGTATACTAGTTTATAGTTTCAAATAGGTAGTAGCAGTGGCATGAACATTCTTTAAAATTATAAAATCTCCTCATGCAATGACCTAATAGCTGTCTCCACACAGCACAAGGTACAATCACTCTCAAGTAACTCAGCAGTGAATCTGATTGCAAATAGGAGCTAATATTTGTGGAGAGCTTATGGCTTGCCAGGCATTGTTCTAAGTGCCTTGTATATATTTTCTCATTGAACACTCAGAACATTCCTAGGAGGTGGATACTATTATATGGTTCTTTATTGCCTAGAGAAACTGAGGCACAGAGCAATGAAAAGACAAAACTAGCAAATGAATAAGGATTCAAATACAAGAGTCTAGCCTCACAGCCTGAGCTCTAATCACTGTGCTCTATTGTTTTCAGTCTACAAGGGCCCCAAATGACTTGACCACATTTGCTATTGAACTTCCAGATCTTCATCTTATGCTCTCCAAGCCTTATCTGACACTGGTATTTTTTGTTGTTCTTTAAAAAGACCGTGAAAAGAAATCCCCTCTTTCACACTTCCCACTGTGCTTGCCTGTTGGAACTTCTGCTTTTGTCTACCTTTCATCTCCCTACATCTAACAACCACTAAAGAAGGGGCAGAGCTTCCTTCAAATGTAAACTGTGGTAAGTACCAGGTTGTTTGGAAGTCAAGGAGCTACTGAATCAGTCTCTGTTTGCTGCTCCCTCCAACAAATATCTCTTTGAGATTCTAGAATGACTCAATCTCACATCCCACACCTGCCAGGCAGAATCAGCTGCCTTGAGATCTGAGCTGTTGAGGGTACCTAATTTCAAAGGACAAGCCCATTTATAGACTTGGTTAGTATAATGATGCACTGGTGAGGAGAAAACCCTCATTTATGTAACCCTCATTGAAAATTCATAATTGGTATCCTGGTCAAGAACCCTGGAAAGATAAATATTGAAATATGACAAATGATGATACAACAATATTATTATTAACGAAGGTACAAACATCTTTTTGAAACTGAGCAGCGAAAGGTCTCATCATATTCCAAATCAATTTCCCCACTGGAGCCATAGGCCTTGAACTTTTTGAAATTGAATGCTAGATTTGTGTAAACCTAGATACACTTTTTTTTTTTTTCCCTGGGCAGAAGACCCATAGTGTTCATGAATTTGAAAGCTTCAGCCATGAGGCTTTTTCTTGCCAAGGAGGCATTCCTGCCATACACTTACTGGAGTTAGAACAAGTCAGTCATCATTTCTAGATGCAGCCTCTGGTGCCACTGTGCAAAACTCTGTTAAGTGGTCTCGTTTATAAATGCAAGTGTGCCTTAGTCTTTAGTGGAACTCCTCCCAGCAGAAGCAGTGTGTCTTTGGAGAAAAGAACCTAAAGCACAGACAACGTCTTTCCGACCCAAACCAAAAGGATGACTTCGACTGTTTTCAGGTTCCACTGCTCTCACCTCCCTAATTCTCACCAAATGCTGTGTGGAGCATACAGAAATATGAACCCTTAAAGGCCATTTGATGCACCTGAGAAGAAACTGCAGTGATGAAAGTAGGGCTGCTTTTTGTTTATGCATTGTTCATATTCCTCTGGAACCAAGTCCTATTCTTTCTCTCCCACTGTCGTCTGAGCTATTCCCTGCACACAACTCTTTCCTCCGCCTACTCGCTTGCTCTGGCTTGCTGTTATTATATCTGTAATTTATTTCAAAATATTTCAGCACAGGCAGTGTGACCTTAGGTACACATTCTTCAGGTTGAGCTACTCTTTCCAGGCAGGCAATTGACTTTACTGGGATTCCCACTTCCCGGGAGAGGAACTAGTATTTCATCAGAAGATTCCCATTCCAGGGATTCAGCCCTGTCCATCTCTCAGCAACACCAGAGGCTTTGTTACCTAGCATAATGGTGGTAAAAGGAGCTCCTGTGGGTGAAATTATGGTTATGTGAGGTGCAGGAGTGGCTAGAGAATTCATTCTTAATGTATTCTAAGCACTCAGTGATGATTGTCCTAGAGACAGTGACCCAGTGTTCCTCCTGCTTCTACTCTAGCCACATTATCTGTCAGCATATATGTCAAATCACTTCACTCACATTTAAGACATGCCAATGACTTCCTACTGTCCATAGATTCAACTGACAAGTCCTTACCCTGAGCCTCTAGATACTGCATGGACTGGCTCTATTCACCTCTCTGGACACATAAGGTGTATCTCTCTCCAGTTCCCTTGGCCCTAGCCTCATTGACTTTGCTCCCTTGGGCCACCTCACGTGCTCTTTTCTCTACTTCCATTGTCTGATCAAAAGGGGCTTCTTCAGAAAACCCTTCCCTAAAAAGTAGACCTTCATAGCCAGTCACCATTACATTAACTTGTGTCATAGACATCACCGCTCTAAAATTGACCTATCACCATCCAAAGAGTTTATTTCTAGGTTTAGTTGGTGACTCTTTCTCTCCAGCTTGATTGTAAGCTTCAGAAGTATGGGGACTTTTGATCTGTATCAGGGTACTTAACACAGTGCTTGTCACTAGTAGATACGAAGTAAATCTTGGCTCAATAAATGAATACATTTTTGGTGCTGAGACATACTTTCTTTCCTGATTTGTTAATGGTATCCCTTCATTAAATGTTAAAGCACTTAACTCCCCTCTTTGGTTTAATATTTATTTGAAAAGATTCCTTTAGGGTAAGGCTTTTATAGGCAAACCCTTGTTTCAGGAAGCAGTTCACTCTTGCAGGCTAGTTTCTCTGAAAACTATCTCATCAAAACCTGTTTCTAAAAATTTATTTTAGTTCCAGGTCAGGACTTTCCCAGATAGAAGCATTTTATCGGCTATTAAGAACATCGTTTTAAGACTTTTTATCTAATAAAGACATCTTCATTAGCCAGGTACTGACAAATTGCATGGGCATTAGGGAAGTGGGGAGCATTTCTGAATTAATGCTAGAGATGACCAAATTACATCAATACTTTTTGAGGAGGAACCCTGAATGGGTGTACAGTATTCTTTACTACTCTGTTGATATAAACATTTATTTGTTCAGAAGCCATCTGATGAGTGGTTATTTGGAATATGCATCAGTTAACTAAGAAACTGATTTCTTGGGACTGAGTAGGCTCTAGATGACTATCTGAGTTTCTGGAAATTTCAGTTGAAGTGACTGGAGTGACTGGCAAAAGTTTATAAGCAAGAAGTTGTATCTCTTCCTTGAGCTGATCAGAAAAACAGATCCCTGTTATGGACTGTTGAGGTCATTGTTCCTTATTTCCCAACTTCCCTACCCAGAGGTGTCATCAGTTTGACTGTGATTTGCAGTTTAAGAGAGTTTTCTCTTACATGTCTATATTTGTATTTATGGCCACGAGCAGGGTGAGGTTCAGAGAGTTACATCCTTCAGCAGCTTAAATGATCACGTCATTTTGTTATGGACTGAATGTTGTGTTCCTCAAAAATTCAGATGTTGAAATCCTAACCCTCAAGGTGGTGCTATTAGGAGAGGGGGCCTTTGGGTGGTGATTAGGCCATGCAGGTGGAGCCTTAACAAATGGGATTAGTACCCTTATAAAAGAGACCCAAGAGAACTCTCTAACCCTTTCTGCCACGTGAGGTTGCAAGACAAAGTTGGCAGTCTGCAAACCAGAAGAAGGCCCTCATCAGAACTCGACCATGCTGGTTTCTGGACCTCCAACTTCCAGCCTCCAAAACTGTGAGAAATAAATTTTTGTTGCTTAAATTTGCCACCCAGTTTATGATATTTTGTTGTAATAGTCCAAAGTGATTAAGATACACTCCTATGCTTAAAACTCTAGTACTTTGTATGGTTCTTTGAAGAAAGACTGGAAACACTTCCACCTGCTACCTGGCCACTGTCCCTCCTCACCTCTTCAGCCTCTCCTGGTCCACACAATGCCTTGCTCTCCATGCAGCAACCATACCGGAATATTTCTAGTTCCTTGAAATCCCACCTTGCTTCCTCCCACTGGGAGACCTACTGACACCCTGTCCTCCTTGCCCAAAGGCTCTCCCTCCCCACCTCTTCACCATGTGTTCATCATTTGTTAATATACGCAGTTTTCAGAGTTCTTGTTAAAAGTCACACTGGGTCAGGTCCTTCTATTGCCACTTATTTCTTTCCATGTAATACACAGTCTTGTTTATATTTCTATATTTTTGTGAGTGATTAAGGCCAATTTTCAAAGAAAGGGCTATGTTAATGAATGGCTAGCAATGCCAGAATCACATTATAGGTGAGTAGTAAACCATAAGTAGCAACTACTGACCCCTAGTCCAACTCGTTCAGGCAAACTCTTGAGCTACTGGTGACTTGCTTCATCAGAAGGTGAATCAGCTAGATACTTTACCTTTACCTTTCTGTACATTATTTTTTAAACATATATGTTTTAAAACATAGTCCAGACCTATAAAGGTAAATAGTTTGTGTCTCAAATATTAATATGGTTAAAATTGTGTTTTTAAAGGAGGAAATGGACAACATTAATAAAATAAATCAATGGGCTATCTGCTGTTTTTCTCCTTTTTCTCTGTTCCTTTTATAAAATAAGAATAAAAATTCTTTTTACTAACAATGAAATAACAAGGAATTTGTTCTTGTTCTTCAAGTTAATATCCTTTTGTCTGCATAACCAGAACTATTATTTACAATTTTCAGGTGAGGAAGCATAGGCACAAGATGTTTTCGACACTTTTCAGTTACGTTAGGGCTGTGTGGCTTGTCTCCCAAATCACCTAAGTCAATTGCTTTCCTGAGTCTCAGGTATTTCCATTATGATGATGATTATAAATGACCATCTGGATCAGGGACTGTGCTACTGTGCTAGAGATAAAGTGTTTTCCCTGTAGGAACTGCTAATATTCAGGCACCATTTCTTTAAGCTTTAGAAGTGGCTGAAATGGGGTTTTGGGGGAGTAGACAGTATGTCATTGGGGGCCAATCCAAAATCTGTTCAACGTGGGACCTAATTCAGAAGAGTTTAGGATACAAGAGATGAGGAATATCTGATGAGGTATCCCCTAGAAAGTCAGCATCACATATATCTGGTGCCTAGAAACAGAAGGTTAAATTTATGGAACATTCTGCTTAATGTCACTGATGGCCTCTGTCAATGAGGGATCTGTCACAGGAAGATGAATGTAGTCTTCCAGTTACTGTTTGAATGTCCCCCTTTGGGTTCAGCCTAGAATCCCTGAGTCCATTCCAATTAAATCTTAAAATGAACTCTAGCTCAGAGTGTTCAGAGCCTGCAGCCCACAGTAGTGGATTACTTAGGAATACCCTAGGGGATGGGCCAGATTGCTCCAAGAATATAACAAATGAAATGACTGATAACTCATGGTCTCTGTCAGTTTCCTGTCAGTGGGTGATGAATAAAAGGCCCACAGTTACACCCTGAAATGAAATGAACAATCAATACACAGTCTATTTTGTGATTCTAGATAAATGGTGCCCTAACCTGTCTCCAGATTACACCTAATTACCGATCCCCTGAATCCCCAAATCACCACCATCGCTCCTTTACAGGGAGAGCCAGAATTTGAGCTAAAAGCTTCAGTGAATACCATAGAAAAATATGTAGTTCCTGCCCTCAGGAGCTTACAATCTAGATTTGCCTTGTGCTTATACAAATGTCCACATGAGAACCTCAGATAATAACACTTAATGAGCACTCACTATGTGCTGGACACTATTTTTAGTGTTTTACATCTTTTATCTAATTCAATCTTTACAATAACCTTTATGATACTTTGAGGTAGATATGATTATTATCCTCATTATAGGAATAAAAAAAAAATGGAAACACAAAAAGGTTAGGCAACTAGTCTGAGGTCACAGAGCTAGGAAAAATTGGAGCTGGGGCTCAAATCTAGGTTATAAAGGCCAGTATCTTAGGTATTGCCCTAGAATAATCATAACCATAGGAAATAATTCCTATGGGCCAGGCATTGTGCTGAGTTATTTTACATGCATTACTTTATTTAATGCTCATAATTAGTGATCACCATCATTTATATACTTGTTTTTTAAATGCTTCCATTTGCTTTCTCTTACATTTCTGCAATATCAGCATTTTTTTATCTTATAGATGAGGCTTAGGGAGACATAAACGTTTCCCAGGGTTAACACTGAAGGACTCAATTCTTGATTAGTTTTCTCTAAGGTCTGACACCAACATATTGACATCATTTTATGTTCTGAGAAAAACACCTTCAAATAATATCCTAGACAAATATTACTCTAACAAAAACAATAAGACTGCTATTTATATAGTGCTTCACTACTAACACTTGGATTGACCTGAGTCCCGTGGCAAGTCTACGTGTTGATATCTCAGGTTATAGATGTCAAAACTACGATTCAAAATATAAGGAGTGATTTGGAGTCACACAACTTTATCCACACTCACTGAGCTACATTTATTCACTAGTTCACTTAAGAAACCAGCATGCTGTTATATTCCGGCCCTTGAGGAACAAAGCTGAATGACACCCCCATCTTCTGTAATTTGCAGCATGGAACAGTCTCTGGATCCACTTTGAACTCCAGCGTGGTGGAAGGATGTCCATTGGAAGGGGCAGGTGCTCTGATCCTGGTGGACCATCCTTGCTCCCCGGGGGTCCCCTCTACTGATTCTTCACCTTCCTTTCCTTGAATCTGGTGAAAGGCAGTATTTGCCCTTCTCTGGAGACATATAACTTGAACACTTGGCCCTGATAGGGAAGCAGCTCTGCAGGGACTTTTTCAGCCATCTGCAAACAGTTTCAGTGGCAATCCCAGAACTGTAATCCATGAATGGGACTAGCTTTACAAGTCATCAAGTCTAACTTCCAGACTAGGGAATTGATGGAGACAGCGAACCCCAGAGCAAAGTGCCAAACTTCTGTCAATAGCTTGAGGCTAGTGGAAAGGCCTCGAGGAGACAACTGCAGAAGTTCAGCACCTAGTAAGCTCTGGCACCAATAGCTCTTTCATGATGATGGTGTTGGTGAAGGAAATAGTGCTCTGCAAGGTTCTCCCTGCCCTAGGCAGTTCAATTTTCACTCTGCAGATTCTCTCTGGCTGTAACTACCCCAGATAACAAGGAGTGAATGCAGAATAGCACGGGCTTTAGGGCCAATCAGTCATGAGTTAGAAAAATTCCTACTACATGGTTTATGTAAACTTGAAGATGAATAATTGCGAACTCCCCGAACAGGGCTCAGACAATGCCATGAAGAAAGAGGGGCCCTGTAATTTGAGGTTTCAGAACCAGAAGTGAAGGGGTCAGGCAGCGGGGAACGGCGGAAATTCACAGCTTTTGCCCAGCGAGGGGACAAAGGTCTGGGACACACTCCAGCTGCGTCCGGATCTTGGCTGAATCGGACGCTCAGGGTGGAGGAGACACAAGCACGGCAGCTGCCCAGCGTGTGCCCAGCCCTCCCACTGCTGGTCCCGGCTGCCAGGAGGCTGGCCGCTGGCGGGAAAGGGCCGGGAAACCTCAGAGCCCCGCAGAGACAGCAGCCGCCTTGTTCCTCAGCCTGGTGGCTTTTTTTTCCCCTGCTCTCCCAGGGGCCAGACACCAGCGCCCCACCCCTCAGGCCCCACCTCCCTGGGGGATCCTTTCCTCCCCAGCCCTGAAAGCGTTAACCCTGGAGTTTTCTGCACATCCCCCGACGGCTCCCGCCCAAGCTTCCTAAAAAAGAAAGGTGCAAAGTTTGGTCCAGGATAGAAAAATGACTGATCAAAGGCAGGCGATACTTCCTGTTGCTGGGACGCTATATATAACGTGATGAGCGCATGGGCTGCAGAGACGCACCGGAGCGCTCGCCCAGCCGCCGCCTCCAAGCGCCTGAGGTTTCCTGGGACCACAATGAACAAGTTGCTGTGCTGCGCGCTCGTGGTAAGTCCCTGGGCCAGCCGACGGGTGCCCGGCGCCTGGGGAGGCTGCTGCCACCTGGTCTCCCGACCTCCCAGCGGACCAGCGGGAAGAAGGCTCCACTCGCTCCCTCCCAGGAGAGGCTTGGGGTCAGGCTGGAGCAGGAAACCGCTTTTAAGTTATGCCATGCTTCCCCTAGGGTGTCTTTTTACGCTGCAAAGTTCCTGCTGACTTTATGGAAGACAGACAGCGAGAGAGACAGAGACAGACAGCGAGTGAGAGAGAGAGACAGAGAGAGAGACAGCAGGAGAGAGAGAGAGAAGAGAACAGAAGAGAGAGAACTTTTCGTTTGAAGGTTTTTTTAGTCTTTAAGCTTTTGTCTTCATCTCGGAATATTAACGCCCTCATGTAGCCCATACTATCTTTGCTTAATGAACTTGGACTTTTATTATTAGTGGCAAAGAAGTGGTCCCTTAGATTCAGAGTAAGTTGGAAGAAGACGTTGGTCTTCTTAAAACCATTATAATTAGAATATAATTTGGATACATTGAATATGACATGATAGATTCTTAGATTTTTCTAATGCAAATATGGGATATTTGGAATAATTTGGAGAAAAGATCTCTCTTTCGCATACACACACACTTAACTGTGCAATTTAATATTTTAATAAAATTTTATTGTTAAAATTATTTCACTTCTCAACTTCAATATACTGTGGAAAATATTGGCCGTATGTTATGTTCTAAAATATATCTAAATAATTGAAATTCCCTAAATAGGGCTAAAAATTGTTTCTAAAATGTTATTTGGAAAAGAAAGAAATCTCTGTAACATAGATTTTTTTTTTTTTTTAAGCTTAGGTTTTGATCAAGTTAATAAGATTTGCATGTAAGTTTTTCTACGACCAATGACTTATTTTCTTTATGTCACTAGAGTGTAGAGTACATCAAGATATGAATCAGACATTTATGCAAGACTTGGAAAAGCCATATTTAAGCCACATATGTGTTTTGGATGTGTTTGAGTAAATGTTTGAATTTCAACCTCCAACCCACAAATAATGAATAGAAGGCTAGGTAGTCTTCCACTTAGTTCCTAGGATACAGAAACATAAATAAGTAAATAAATAGCAAAGACACTAAAGAACAGGTAAGTTGGATAGGAATCTACCCATAAGTATGTTAAAATACATATGTATGTGTGTGTGTGTGTGTGTGTGTGTGTGTATGTATAACTTCATCACTACAGATACTATAGAGAGCTTTTAAAAAAGTGAACCTTTATTAAAATATAACACATAGAGAATTGTGCAAGTCGTAAGTGCCTAATGCAGTTTTTCTAAGTGAGCACTTGTGAGCTAGCACACAGATTAAGAAACATATTATCAGCACCTCAGGAACTCCCATTACTACTATGTCCACGGCCAGAACAATCAGTATTCTGATTGGAACACCATAGATGAATTTTGCTTGTATTTGAACTTTCTATAAATGGAATTTATTCAATTTTTTGCATTTGACTTCTTTCACTCAAAGTTCTGTTGTGAGATTCATCTCTACTATAGGATATATAATAATTTGTCCATTTTCGCTGCTGTATAGTATTCCATTGTATGGACACACCACAATTGATTTAATCATCCTAGTTTTGGGTTAGTATAAATAACACTGCTGTTAATATGGGGACACTTTTATTCTTCCTAGCCCTTTTTATTGTTTCAAAGATTTAATTAATAATAAATATACTAGCAATGAGTTAAATTTCAGGATTTCCACTAAATAATATAGGTTTCTACTTAGAAGTATCCATAAATGATAGTAAAATATTTTTATATGTGATCTGTACAGGAAGATAGACATAATACTAATTTTAGATGATACAGCATTATCAGAAGAGAAGACTTTGTGTTGTGAACACAGTAAATCCTTTATATGGGAAGAATTTTGCTTTCCCTTTAGCTTCTGAGAGTTACTTTATTTTGAAAATGATTGCAAATGGACACTTCATATTTACACAGAGTCCAGATGCCCTTTTGTAAAACCAAGGTGCCATTGTAGAAACTAGAAGCACCCCAGCTATTTATTTCTTTATAATGGGCATTCCACTAGCACTAGGCATCAGGACAGTGTGAAAAGCAAGATGAACACTATTCCTGTCACCATGGACCCATAGTGTAATGGAGAAAGCAGATATTGGGCAAGTAATTGTGTATATAGAGTTGCAAAACAGAAACTAATGGGTGACTTGGGAATATAAAAGATTCTGCCCTATAGCATCTTATAAGGGAAGTTCCTAGTGCAGTGTTATCATGTGGACCAAGATTCAAATACCAGTACCACTTACCTGACAAATAACTGTGGCCAAGTTACTTCTTTCTTGAATTTTAGTTTTGTATTTTATAAAATGATAATAATGATATGCATATATCCAAGATACCCACGTAAAGTTTCTGCTTCATATCAACACTAGCTTCTAGCATGATGCTCACAGATAACTAACTATAGGACAATCTAGAGCCAAGTGAATTATGTAAACGAAGTGCTGATGATACTCAGAGGAGGGACAGATAGCCATCTACTGTCATCCCGGAGGAGGGGTATGGCATGTCATTGTTGGAGATTTAAAATCAGGCGTCCTGGACCAAAGAAGTGAGAGAAGGCAAGATTGTGTAGCAAAATAGAATTCTAGATTATTTTTCTGAGAGCAGAGGATATGCTGGTAGGTAAGCAGAGAAGGAGGTAGGAATGGGATGTTGTCATTAGTACTAATGTCACAGACATGGGTTTTCCTGGAATGTTCCTTAATGCATTGAAGCAGAGGCCTTCTCTGCTTCACTCAGGCTTAGGTTTTAACTGATGGCTGAAACTTCCCATCATTTAGTATCAGAATTATCCATTGAACTTCTCAAAGCTAAGCTCTGAATTAATGTTGTGATACTAGGAGTTGGGGTGGAGAAGTGGGCAGGGAGGGAGTAGATTTATTTTTTTCTCAGGAAAAATGTCTGGTCTGTTTTCCTGTAGGATAATGCCTTTGGGGGCTTTTTGTTGTTTTATAGTTGTTATTTTGGTTTCCTCTCCCTCCCCCTAGTGGTTAAGTTTTTGTTGTTGTTGTTTGTTTGTTTGTAATTTTTTGTTTTGTTTTAAGAGAACGAACACCCTGTAGTTTCTAGGAAAATCTGACAAACCCTCAATCCAAAACAGTCCTGATCCCTGTCCATAGCAACGTTCCTGGCCTAGGTCACCTAGCAACCTCCAGCACAATTTCTCATTTCAATCTAGTTTCAAATTTCACTTCTTAAGCTGAAACTACAGCTGTCAAATTCCATTGATCAGGGAAGTAAGGGTTCTGTACCAGATGGTTTATCTGGTTAGTTCTAGAAGGACAGCTATGGCAGTGTTGATCAAAGGGAACTAAACACACACTCAGGTATTTTTGCTCTCCTAGCCACTAACTTGCCTGCTGGGTTTTGCTCTTGGCAACCCTCGGCCCCCTGCTGGCATGTTCCCTTTGTATGAAAGCTTTTTGTGAAAAGTATTATTTTCTCTAGCATCTCATTAACCAACAACATTTCCTTTAGTTTGAGTTTCTCCTTTGCAGCCAAAAAAGAAAGGAAAAAAAAAAAAGACTGGGGAATATTTTGAAGAGAAACAGTAATCTTACAAAAATGTATGTTTGCATGAAAGCTTTGACTGATGATGCCTAGCTGCTCCTTCTGTTGCTACAATGGAGCGGAGATGCCAAAATTATCAGGATATTTGTGTGGTTTACCCTGTAGGGCAGTAGTTCTCAATTATATCACATTTCTTCCATGCACTTTTACAATAAATCCTTTGTAACAACCTCCTTGCTCTCCTGAAATGAAATTCAGAGTGCATATATTTTACCTGCACATATAATTTTTAAAAATCAATATACTGGCATAACTATACTACAAAGAGTAATAAAAGGAAAGTAATTTATAATAAAATAGGCTTCACTAGAAGACATAAAGTAGTAGTGATGTGCTAGCATCTTTTTGTAAAATTGCCATGAACACATCACTAGGAATAAAGACTGGGGAACATGTGTAATATTGGTGACTCAAAAACATGGTCAGCACTGGCCTTGGTACTGTGATTTTCTGAAATGGTGAACAAATGTTGCTAGAGTTTTAAACAGAACAAGTTTTAATAATCTTCTATCACGTTTTATCTTGTTAAATTCCTGAAAAATTATGGATAACAATCATGCAAAAAACACTTGGTGTGTATATCAAATGGAGTTCTGGTCTAGACTCAGATACTAATAAATAGGTTTTTTTATTTAGATTACTTATATCAGTGGTCAATAGGACATGAACATGTGTGGGATGTGGGATTATTCTTCATTGTTCAGGATGTCCAGCAGCATACAGTCATTATGACCAGAGAAATGCCCCCACAGATTCCTAGAACTTCTCCTAAGGGATAGCACCACCTCTGTGGCAAAGTATGAGCTCTTTGCAAGCACAGATTTTCATCTTGTTCATTTGTAGCCCCAGGGTCTCCATAGTGCATGACACTAAGGTGTGTTTCCTGAGTCAAAGGAGCTATAAAGAGATCTGCTAGGGTGTTGGATAATCTACTAGCAAGTTCCATGGATGTTCTAACAGAATTTAGCTTACTGCCAGATAGTTCACTTCTAATGTTAACTTTGATCTCTTTGAAAAGATACACATAACATCCTACCCACCTGACCAATATTTTAAATACATTTGTACATTCCTACTATAAAGGTTCATATCAATACCTTCACGAAAGCCGATTCTTAAGCAAGTAACAAAAATGAACCAGATTCATATATTGATATTTGGAGTGCAATCTAAGCCTGGCAGGACTGGTTTTCTGGCCTTCCCATCCAGCTGGGACTGTATACTATCTACTGAATAGAGAATACAGGTATACACAGCTACTGAGTGGAGAACAAATGATGGTGGGTTTGGACATCAACTGTTCATTTTTGGTTTGACAAATTTTATATGTTTGTAACATGTCTCAGTAGAGATGTCAACTAGGCATTTAGACATAAAATATTTCAGAGTGCAGGAGAAGGCTGGGCTGGAGATTAAAAAAAATGTGTCTCATCAGCCTAGAGAAGACTTTTGGAGCCCTAGAGAAGGATGACTTCACATGCCAAGACAGAAGAGTGTGAAGCTGCCCCCAGAGCACAATTCTGATATCGATAGTCTGGTAAACAAAATGCAAATATGAACAGCAGTAGCAGCCATGTTTAGAAAAGAAAACAAGAATCAAAATAAAACTTAGCAACCCACAATAGCAGGAACTAGTGAATCGGAAATCCTAGGAACATCCGTAAACTATCTACGCGAGAAGAAAGAGTGAGGTATGGCCAACTTGAAATAGATACAAGGACGGTATTTTTATATGACATGTAATTAGTTTTTGGAACTCACTACCACAGAATATTTTGGGGTAACTAGCATAGAAAGTCTAAAAAAAGAATCATTTTAGACAGTTGTAAGGGATAAGAATAGTGTTACAACACATTAGGTAAGAAACTGAGTGGTACCCACTCTCTCTCACATTTACCTGGCCTCTCTAAATGAATGATCCGAGGCTAGAACAGTCTCTGGACCCACTAAAATGGTTCTTTCCAGCTACAAGTTGACATAATTTCCGAGGTGCTTGAGTAGTTTTTCACCCCAATTTCTCAGAAGCACCTGAGTCAGCCAGACCATAACTGGATAGAGGATGCAAGAGGAAATGAAATGTAATTCCTAAAACCCTTCCAAAAAAAAGGAATGTGCTGATAATGACTTTGATTTACCACTTTATTATTGTGATTTTTAAAAAAATTCACCTCTCTAGATTTATAGTCTTAATACCTATTAAAATATTTAATTTCCTTGAAGCCATCTTCTTTAAAAATAAAATGAATAGCTTTAAGATTTGTACTCCAATTCAGACTGGACCTTTTCTATAACAGCCTCTTCAATAATCACCAATAAAATAGGAAAATAGGTGTCAAGATGAATTTAGATTCAAGACAAGACAGTGACTCATCTAAGCTTTGTGGCTGCCTTTAGTAAATCCAATTTTCTTCTCTGGTCTTTGATCCAGAAACCTCAGTTCTCTTGCCATGTAATACTACTTTCTTGTTCCAAAAAATGATTTCTTTTATTCTTAGAAATATGAATATCAGCACTCTATTCCTTAAAAAATTCTCCTGACCATCAATTTGCATCAATTTCACCACCACCACCATCGCCAAAGAATGTAATTTAACAATTCAGTTGTGGGTCATGGTGACAATACTTTTGCAGTGGCAGTGGTGAGAGGCAAGAGTTTCTCATTCTGAGACACATTCTTCTTGTCTTTTAGCCAACATGCATAGAAGTTATGAATGTGTGCATTTTTCATATTCCAATTAGTTAAAAGCCAGGTTCCAAAGTTCTCAGTTCTATTTAGTCTCTGAACTCTAATGGGTGACACCACTTCTATGGGTCTTACTTCCAGCATCGCTAAAATAGAGGTGTTAGAATAGGTGATATGTGGAAGGTCTGATGTAAAGATTTTGCCATCTGAACACACACACACACACACGATTGTGCATTATTTCCTGCTCAAAACATGCAAATATCAAACAGACTTGTCTATAAAAAACATTATAGGAGTGTTTTAAAATATTCTATTTTGTTGCCTTTGTCAAAGTTTATTCTGCCCCATTGGTTCATGTATAAGAAATCCTATTTAAATCAGTGAGACTACAAGATGAAGCAGCTTTTGAAATGTCACCTACTGTTAGGTAGTATTACTTATATATTTTAGAGTCACAAATTATTCTTTTAAGCCAAAAAATATCTTCTCATTCTGAGACACATTCTTCTTGTCTTTAGCCAGTATGCATAGAAGTTATGAATGTGAGTATTTTTCATATCCCATTTAGTTAAAAGCAGGTTCAAGACATCCCCTCAGGACTTACTGAAGAGATGTAATTATGGTCACTTTCAGTCTCCTTGGATGCATTGAGTGGAATTTTCTTTGAATTTGTATTCACAAGGAAGTACTTGACAACTGCACACCATTCTTTGGAATAAATGTCAAACCTTCAGGCAGAATAAGCATGATAATGGGTATGTTGGCATGACCATTAACAACTACACTTGAATAATACACCAGGCTGATGGACAGAAACCTCTGCACCCACGCTCTGTTTCCTGTCTCTTCTTTTAATATCCAGTAAAAATGTAAAAAAAACAAAACAAAACAAAAAAACAACCAACTAGATTGTGCTAAAATAAATGCCAATAGAAAGCATGAGCAGTGTTTATGAGGATGGTGTACTTGTTAGTGCTCTTTGCCAGTTGTTCCCGGTTCTTCTGCCTTCCAGAAGCTTGGTGGGGTTGTGTATCCTAGTTTCCTGATAAGGATGGGGTCGGGGAGAACGTGAATAGTTCTGGCCAGTAATTCATGAGTTAAAATGATATAAGTCACTTCCAAATTAGAGCACTTAATAGTTGATGTATACAACCCTCCCAAAGTTTTTTGTTTTTTCCCTTTTCCTCCTTGACAGCAAATCAGCAATATTTTAGGTGTTGGTTGCTATATCATCCTAGGTCCTGGACAGAAGACAATGTTAAGAGTCTTCAGTAGACCAACTAGGGACTTTACTATGTCTGACAAATAAACCTTTGTTGTTTTTAAGCCAGTGAGATGGTTGAAGTTGTTTATTGGCCTGACATAAGACCCAACCATCCTTGACTAATTCAGTAGCCAAATCCCAGTTGTATCTGATCATTGAGGGTAAGCAACTGCAAAGAACATTTACAAACCCCAAAAGACTAAATCTGCGATTTTAGATTCTCCAACCCCTTCTTCATCAAAGCTATTGTTAGAAGGATTCATGAAGAAGGATCTCTTTTGCCTTCTGCTGCTGAAAATTCAAAAATTCAAAATTTAGATTACATAAAGGGTTAGCTGGGCTGCAAAGTGGGAAGGTCAACAGACACTTAACAATACACTCCAAATCAAATGCCCTATTATGTGATAGTAAGCAAACAGGGATCCTGTTTTTCCTTGCTTCCAGTTGACCCTTTGTAGAAGTTCAGTTATCTTCATCTACAACTTCTACCCATTTAAGCCAAGCCAAAAGGAGGAAGCCATAAAATAGAAAGACGCTAATCATTTTTAGAATAGGTACTGTATTTGGACTTTATATACCATATTTCACTTAATTTTCCCAAAAAGCCTATCATGCAGAGATTAATATCTCTATCTCAAAGATAAGGAAATTGAGGTTCAGAGAAGTTATGTAACTTTCCTTAATGTTACCCAGCTAAGAAAATTTTCTGCTCTATACTAGTGTATATATATTAGCTGAGTCCAGTAAAAAATACCCATTAATTAGAGGAAACGCTCTGTGGATACTCTGAACTCAGAGTTTTCCACAGGGGTTAAGAATGCCCAGGATGGGGTTCATGAGGGTCAAATCCTTGGGTGAAGTGATTTTAGCATATTTCTCATCCCTTTTTCAGCTCCTTCTTCAAGCTTCAGGTGTTTACCATATTTCTTTTCTGTAGCAATCAAACGACCTAGCCTTAGTGGACATGAGTCTAAGCCCAGATTCCCTAGGTAACAGAATGTAAAACAAAAAACTTTGAGCACCTTTTAGAAAGTGCAGTCCTGGGGAAGCAGGAGTAAGTGTATGATGAGTAATGTAGAAAAGGAAGGAGAACGAGGGAGCAAATTACTGAGAAGCTATTGCTTAGTATAAATTGCAACTGATTACTTAATCTCATAGGACTGTCTTCCAGAGAGGTTGTGTAAAGTACTGTATTTTAGGACAAGAGAAGAAGGGAGAAGCATTTATTCACCAGTATGAGTAGATAGGTGGATGGATGAATAGGTGGATGGGTGGATGGATGGATGAATGGTCAAATAGGTAGGTAGGTAGGTAGATGGATAGATAGTAAATCATATTGAATTTTGTGTTGTAGTTGGTCATTTATATGTCTGTCTTCTTCATAACTGCAAGTTCCCAGAGGGAAAAGTCAGTTGTTAAAGGCTTAGGTTCAGACAGGATAGGATTTAAATCCCAGCTTGCATGTGTGCTAGTTCTGACACCTTTGAAAAGTCACTCAACTTCTTTGAGATTCGGTTTCTTTATATGTAAAATAGGGATAATCATATCTCATTAGAGATTGTTGCAGGGGATGGATGGTAATAACATGTGAAGAAAGGGCTGAGTATAGAGCCCACTATACAATAATATAGTATACTAAGTTATTAATATTTGCTGTATCACCCAGGGCTTCCAATATGATGTTTTGCTCATCATAGACATGCAGTCAATATCTGCAGGTTTAACTTGGATTCTGTTTTAGTCCATCTCTTCTTCTAGTTTCTATTCTATTTCATCATCACATGGCTTTTCGTATCTAATTTTCACCAGCTGTACATTGTCATATATTGATTGGGCTTTAATATAGGTCATTAAAAACCAAAAGGGATTCATAAGGTAATGTGAGCAATGCATTATCTTCAAAGAAAAGCAACTGTAGAAATAAAATGGAACTTAAAAATTGATGTTCAAAAATATCAACATATAAAAATATTTTTCCAGTTCTGAGCCAGAATGCCAGGGATTGTAGCTGGAAGACCCCGAGGTAGTGGTGCTACCCTTGTGCTTGTCAGGTGGGCCTGAATGAGATAATTACAGTGAAAAATTCAGCCATCCCTGCTGTTGAATTGGCTTTACAAACTTGATGCCAATTCTCAAATCTGATGATTAACAGAAGCCCAAAGGAAGAAATATTAAGATCTATGAGATAAAATATGTGCGATTTCTGTATATCTTCTTGGGAAAGTTTTAAGCATATCCCTACATTACAAGTTCTCTTTTCTCAGATTTTTTGTTGTTTTTTTTTTTGTTTGTTTGCCTTCACTTGTTAATCTGTTAAATATTGTCTATAACATTCCCCTGAAGAAGCAAAAAACATCATAAGCAAATTCAACCTAACAATTATGATTGATTCCAAACACAAACAAGGTATTGCTAATTAATTTAAAAGCCTTCAGACAACTAAAGGAGACTTCTGAAGGGAACAAAAATTACACTGAAAGTTAAATTTTACCTGAAGACAGTTCTTCAGCCTCAAGGGAAGCAAAATCGTGTGGAATCTGGCCCAGTGACTCATCTAATAAATCATAATTGTTTGTGTTTCTTTTCCCCTGTTCACCTAGGAAAGCAGTTGGAAGCAAATCAGGTCTGTATAGATGAACAGATTTAATTCATTTGCCCTTCCTGCCTTACCTAGAGACATAATCCTTGGCCAAACAACTGGCTATTGTGAAAACTATTAAGCAGTGGTAGACTCTCAGGTGGGGAATTGGCAGCAGTAGATAAACCTCTCCCATGAGTTGTCTGCTCTTTTCACACATTTACCTTTAAAATGGAAGTTAAGAACAAATGAAACAGTACATACAAAACACCAGGTGAGATGAAAGATGCTTTAAAAAAATCTCTTCCTTTAGGCACTTTCGGTCATCACTATCATTTTACAGATGAGAAAATTGCAGGCTTTGTGCTTATCCTTGCGAATGTATCCTTTACATGGTGAATATTTATTGACATCTGTAGAATTCCAATGATCCTAATGACACATAGTAGATAATCAATATGTCTATTGATTTGAAAAAAGTTAGATAGATTGAATACTTGCCATTTGTAAGACACCATGCTAAGCATTTAAGAAATACGGAGACAAATTATTTTCTAGCTGAGTTTTCTAAACAAAGTCATGGAACTGCCTTGAATCATTTCTTTTACACCAAGAAAATGATGCCAATTGGGAAGATACTGAAACTAATTTTAATCAACAAATCCAAGGTGCTTTTTTTCTGGAGACAAGAACAGGGTAGATAATGAACTTATGGCACAATTTAGGTGTATTACTTCATACAGAACAAGAATCTTCAAAATGTCTCCAGAAATGAGTCTGATTTGAAATGTCTTCTACTTCCTACCTCCTGTGTAATTAGTATGTGTAATAATGTCTCATGATAGTCTGACCTATATTTCTTACCAAGTTTGTGTCCCTTCGTTGATTTGAAATATAACAATTGTACTGAGGTAGGTAAAAATAAGCCTTATTTTTATTGTAGAGGTGAGATCATGGTTACTAAGTAGTGGTGGAGCTCAATTTGGAATTATGGTATGCAGATTCTAAATGCAGGTTTCCCAGCTGAAAGTGTTTTTGTTAATTGATTGATCAAATAGCCAAGCTGTGCGCTTTTTCAGAACTTATCCATTTAGCACTTTCTTTTTTTCTTTAATACTTTAAGATCTAGGGTGCATGTGTACAACATGCAGGTTTTTTACATAGGTATACATGTGCCATGTTGATTTGCTGCACCCATCAACTCATTTACATTAGGTATTTCTCCTAATGCTATCCCTCCCCCAGCCCCCCAGCCCCCAACAGGCCCTGGTGTGTAATGTTTCCCGCCCTGTGTCCAAGTGATCTCATTGTTTAATTCCCACCTGTGAGTAAGAACATGCGGTGTTTGGTTTTCTGTCCTTGTGATAGTTTGCTGAAAATGATGGTTTCCAGCTTCATCCATGTCCCTGCAAAGGACATGAACTTATCCTTTTTTATGGCTGCATAGTATTCCACAGTGTATATAGATTTAGCACCCTTTTTAAAATTCTCTGTGCTTTTTTTTTTTAATCCTTCCTTTTTCATCCTACCTCACCAAATGTTTGTAAGTCTCAAGGGTTAACACTTTTGTCCTTTTTGGCTTGTACACAATTTCCTTGGGTAATGTCACTCCAGTCTCTTTGCTTCTAGAGTAATTTATGTGCTCATAACCATGAAAGCTATGTCTTCAGCTGCTTTTCTGTCCTGAGTTCCCAATACATACTTCTAATTGTCTACCAGACATCATCACTTGAGTCTCCTATAGAAGGCAGATAAGATGTTCCAAATCAAATTCATTCTCTTTCTCCATAATTGTTGGCTCTTCCTGCTGCCAGTAATTAATGGCAACACCACATACCTACTGGCTAGAATTCATGGATGTGCCCTTCAATTGCTTCTTAGCACCACCCCCTCCCAATGTGACCAGGCAACATGTCATACCTATTCCTTCCTCTCCTTCTCCATTACCAGTACCTCTTACAGTTTCCAACCTCTTTCTCTATTGAGTCTTTTCTTGCTCTTCTTTCTCCCCTTTTATCCCTCCAATTGTTTTTGCAGTGATTTGTATTTTACATCAGAATGGGCTTTTGGATGCATGCTAACATTAACTTATTCAACTCCACTTAGCCATATTCTCAGAATATAGCAATTGTTTCAATAAGTGCTTGTTGAATGAATAAATGAATTATTTGAGGAATGGAGGAAAAGGGGAGAGGAGGTGTAATATAAGACTATAAAAAATCAAATGAACTGACATTCACAGGAAGATGGTTTTTGATAACTTTCATGACTTATACTACAAGAGCTCTTTAGTAAATTCACCATAGTATATATCCTGGATGTTTCCTTTCTTGGCTAAGATGAACTGTAAACTGACATGGCTTTCAAACTGACCAGAAGTTTAGCTAACTCTGGGTAGTCCTCAAATAGTTCTTTGTGGCAAAGATCATGACGAGGGATCACAAAAGGAACTCCCAAACCAACTGGTTATTTCAGACTTTGTGTGGGCTTCTTTTAATGAATTTCCCTAAATGGAAACCCACTGTGTCACTCATGGTTCTGCATACAGAGAGCAAGCCCAGTAGTATGGGATTGGCTACATTGCATAATACAAAAATAAACTTGCTGGACCAAGTGTATTCTTTTGTTTTTTTTTTAGGAAGATGCATACACCAGTAGAATTCTCTAGTCAAATCAATTGTGATCGGAGAAATTTTCAACTCAGTAGCTTTGGACAAGAGCTAGTCTTAGCACAAAGAAAAGTCAAGGTCAGTTTATCTGGACTTCAGGAAGGTTGTGATTGATGTCCTAACATTGGTGATCTTCTAACTCTAGGCCCTTGAGACTGAATGAAAACTAAGCACTTTAGGGCTTACTTTTGGACTATGTATGAAGGGACTAGTGTAGGGGAAGGCATTCGGTAAATGTTAAAGGATTTGACCAAAAAATTCATTTTATATGACACATGCTCTAAGTTTGAATTCCGCCTGCACTAATTACTATGATGTGAAGCAAGTTAATCACCCTGACTCATTTTTGTAGTTGGTGAAGACTTAATGATAACAACAATGATTAAACATTCTAAGTAGGTACAAACCAAAGTATTATATACATTATTTATTCTTCCACTGTCCGACACAGAGTTGCTTTAATACATGTATGCTTGAATGAAACAGACAAAACAGGCCAGGCATGGTGGCTCACACCTATAATCTCAGCACTTTGGAAGGCTGAAGCAGGCAGATTGCTTGAGCCCAGGAGTTCAAGACCAGTCGGGGCAACATAGCGAGACTCCATCTCAATAAAAATAAAATTGATATAGACAAAATAAAATTCCATGTTCAAAATGCTTATTTTTTTCTTCTTGCATATACCATTATGATACTCTCCTACTTCTTAAATATGAATAATTATCATTAGAAATTTATATATTTGTGACCAACAGCTGAATGATTAATCGCAAAATCAGAGCATTTAATAAAAATTATATACATACATCTTAAATATTTTATTTTGACTTAAAACATTTAAGTAAACATTCATTCCTCTGTATTTTGAGATACAACTAACCTCCTTCTTAGAGATGGTGTTTGCTAAGTCTCATGCTGTCTTTCTTACAAAACCCCCTTCTGTAAGTATTACCCATTCATTCAGCTTTGGAACTTAAAGCTATTTATGAAACTAATCGATTAAATGATCCTTCTAGGTGTTTTCCCTGTCTTAACAGTTATCTCACCTATTCCAAATTCTGCAGTAGGTTGTTTTTTGTGTGTTTTATTTTGAGGGTAAGGGAAAGGCTTCATTTTTCTCAAGTCATTCCAAAGCATTCCATTTACTTTTCATAGAAAAATGTTTTTCACACTCATGTTTGTTGGTTTACATAATATTTAATTGAATTTCCTAATTATAGTTACAACTAGCATAAACAGATTCAGAATTGACTTTTGTTAAGCATACAACTCCACTGGTAGGATCAAACATGAGCTAGCTTGCTAGAGGAAAGGCATAACTGATAAGCTGGGAAATCTGGTGATTTTACAGGGGGAATGGAAGGCATGGGGGAATCTGAGAAGTGGAGGTTGGTAAAGAGTTCTGCTATGAAAAGGGGTTTCACAAATAAAACAAAGTGGAACAAGAAGTATGAAGGGGATTAGAGCAAGACATTTTTTCCAAGTTGACTGGGTAATTAAGCTATGAAACCAAAGGATAATACAATGATAGAGCTAGAAAAGGCATTAGAGAACAGCTAATTCAATTCACCCACCATCTTCACCCACTACCATCGTCTGCTAGCATTTGATATATGAGAAAAGATGCTTAAGCTTAAAATGGAAAATTCTTTAACATTGCTCAACATTAAAAATGGAAAGCAAGGAGAGGGACAAAGCTAGCTGAGATGGAACCTTAACTGTCCTTTGAAAATAAGGAATGGAGGCTTCAGGAAGAAATTCTGGACTGATGAGAAGCACTAGATTAGAAGACTTTCAGGTTCTCTTCAAGTATAAGTGGTCTATACCAAAGGATGGGTAGCCAGGGAATGGGAGGAGGATGAAAGAGAGAACACAGAAAAAAATCATTTCTTTTTTAAAAGTCAAGCATAAAACACAAAAAAATAGAGTAGCCTTTTGTTTTGTTTTTGTTTTGAGACAGAGTCTCACTCTGTCGCCAGGCTGGAGTGCAGTGGCGCAGTCTCGGAGTAGCTTCTTCTATAGACGGCACCTCATGCTTCAGCAGACACTCCTATGCATGCGTCCCAGCATGGGCAGATGCTCATCAGGGGTCTGAATTTTACACAGAAATGAACTTTTAAGGTCTTATTAGGTTTTAAATATTATCAAGTGGCAAAGGGGCTGTATCCAATGTTAAGGTGATCTGTCCTGTGGCATCTTTTTCATTGCTTTTCCAGGAAATAAGCAGAAGAAACCGAGAGAAAGGACTGAGATGAAGAGCTCTATTAATCTTGCCCATCCTCTGTCCAGTAACTGAGTCCAGAAATTCTGTGTGGGAATTGGGGCTAACCAAAGATTGAGACCTAAACATCCAATTTTGGCCACACAGAGCCTGTCTTTTTACCAAAGTGGAAAAATCTTCAACTAAAACACAGAGGCCCAATTGACCTTGCTGAAAACAAGTTTGTAATTTCTCAAGGCTTTCCGAGTTTTAAAAATGTGTATGATTATTCCACGTAATAGCCTTGGAGACGTTACCTTCATTAACATACTCTCTAATTCTTAAGTTGACCTTATTTCTTCATTTTCTCTGTGGGTTCCCTTCAACCTCAACCTCCCTGTATCTTTAAGAAAGAGCAACAAATTTCTGAAGTATGGTTTTTGGAGACCAACAATATCATGTCCAAATACCTAGAAAAATATAAATTGCATCAGTGTTCTTGGTCATATCTATATTTATATGGCTTCTTCTAATGAAGATCACAAGCACCATCTGTGGAGTTTTCCCATCCTGTTCTCATTTTTTGGCAAGGGAGGAGAGTCCGTGTGTTGATGAACAAATGGGCACACCTGAACCATGTTGAAATGGGAAAGGGAAACCAGTGAGAAGTTCTGCTGGGGAAAATTTCAGGACTCCTACCTACCAGGATGTGACTCACTTAGCAGTGGCACTCAAGATAAAGGAATCCCTCTGGATCTCTATGCCAGGCCTCTTGAAAGCAAACATAACTCTCAAAAGTGGCTTTCCAGGAAACTGAATGTGAACAGCAAGAGAAAATAGTATTTCTCATTACTTGCACTTGTTTTTGCAAGTTGAATCAGGAAATCTCATTTTATAATATTGAGAATTGCTTATACAATAGGAGCCCTGAATTATATATCATATATAATTCTCCTATATATTATAGGAGGATTAATTATATTATAGGAGCCCTGAAAGATGTCCCAGTATATATTCAAATGACAAACTAGCAAGAAAGTCAGACATGTCATCTTGCTTTCTTGCATTACTTTGATCATTATTTGTAATTATTTGCCGTAATTATTTATTATTGTCTGCATGCTCACCCAGCTGTGAACTTGAAGGCAAGGACCATTTGTGTTTTATTCTTGCCACATGCTAAGTTCCCTCCATGATGCCCAGTACATAGTGAATGCTCAATGAGTGTGTGTTGAATGAAGAAATAGGTTCCATCTATTTTTGAAAGATTCAGAACAAACCAGAGCTGCCACTCACTACTGGTCCATTTCTTTAATCTAGTGTCAACCCACTCCACCTGAGACAATTAAAAGCCCCAGGAAAATTCAAGAAGATGCTTTCACTAGAAACTCTCAGGTCAAGGGAGTGTCCAGAAAAGACCACTGAAGCACCTCTGAGCTTGCACTGAATTTTGCTTATTGTTGGTTGGGAGTTCCTTACATTATAGCACTCCCTCTCTTTGAAAATTGTCTCTGTGAAGAGGTCAATGACTCTGGATGAGATGTTTCATTCTTCTCTTCTGGTTTATCAACTCATATTAGGTCAAATCAGTCCAAACACTTGCCATGTTTCCGTAAGAAGTGAATGAAGTTACTTTAGTTAAAATGTTCAAATGCTTATGAAAAGGGCCATTCTTTATCTTTGCCACCCCTAATTCAAAAGGGTGTGCTGTTTCCCTAGCTTGGCATGCTTTTTCCAGGTCAGGGGGTTCCTGTGAGATTTCCTGAATTCTGCAAAGAGAGTTTGGAAAAAATTATTGTTTGGTTTACCACCTCCCCAAAGCCTGAAAATAGTCAGTGTTGATCCCTGTACCAAAAACAAACAAACCACCCCCTACACACAAATAACACAGTTTCTTCTGAGCGTGTGATTCCTGTAATTAGTGTGAAGAACTACTTCATTGCTCCCTGGAAGACCTTTGGGGATCTAAAATACAAGATAGAATACCCAGTTGAAACTGTCCTTCCAAGTGGCACCCTTGTCCATGAAATCCTCTTTCCCCTACTGCACAGGCCTCTTCCTGCCATTATGTATGGAAACTTCTGAACCCTGCCTGCTCCCTGAAATTTATCCCAGTACACCTGAAGAGATGTGGTTGTTTAATTTGCTTAATATTTTTTTAGATGTCATTCACCTATGAGAGTCAAGACTGCTGATCAATATGATGTTTAGAGAAAATATCAACCTTACATTTGAGGAAACTTTTCCATGAATTGCAAGCTTATGGGAACAGGGGTCATATCTGACTCACCAGCATATTCCTGGTGCTTGACACCTAGAAGGCATTCAACATATATCTGTTGCATGAATGATGATAGGGATGACTGTTGTAATCATGTACCTTCACATATCACCGACTCTTCAGTATTTTCTTGGAATCAAAAAGTCTTAGAATAGGAAAATTGAAAGAGGTATCCTTTCTGAAAGAGGTATCTTTTAGTCCCCAATACGAACACCCTACTTAGAAATGTTAATCTCCCTATTTTCCCCTCCATGTTTCCAGGCTTCTTTACCTACTCTCTCTCTCCTTTTTTTTAAAAAAAAAAACAATACTTGCATAATTTAGTATAAAGTATTATTTTTACTCCTCTAATTGGATTAACTCCATAAGGGCAGGATTTCTTGCCTCTTTTATTCAGAGTTGTATCCCAAGTGCCCAGAACAAAGCCTGGCACATACGAAGGACTCAGTAATTATTTGTCAAATGAATAAATGAAGATAAATTTTTAGTATGCATCCCAGGCGTCAGAAGCACTGCAGGTGTTTTAAATCCCCAGGCCCAATCCCACATCAGTGGAATAAGAATACTTAAGGATATGAATCCCAGGAATCTACATTTTTAACAGGTGATTTTGGTGTAGCCGTTCTGAGAACAACCAGTTAATCCAACTCACTCACCTAGACATAATCCTGAAACCCAAGAAGACAGTGTCTTTCGGGTCACATGGTAATTCAGCAGTGCATCTAAGTGTTATAGTTCTATTTTGATGGGCTTTCTACTCCAGTCGTCTTTGAGCCTGGATTTTACTTAATATGTAAAATCCAGCAGATAGCGCTGCTATCTGCATTCCTGGTCTTTGAGATTAAGCTCCTGGAGGCAAAAATTATGGCTTCTAAGCTTACTTTGTGGTAAATCTCATTAGGCTTAAGGTACTACAGGACTTTTTGAGTTAAATGATACCATTGCACATAAGAACAATGCTATTTTCATGCTAAGACACCACTGTGTTCCTTTCTCCTTCTAGTTTCTGGACATCTCCATTAAGTGGACCACCCAGGAAACATTTCCTCCAAAGTACCTTCATTATGATCAAGAAACTTCTCATCAGCTGTTATGTGACAAATGTCCTCCTGGTACCTACCTAAAACAACACTGTACAGCGACGTGGAAGACCGTGTGTGCCCCTTGCCCTGACCACTACTACACAGACAGCTGGCACACCAGTGATGAGTGTCTATACTGCAGCCCCGTGTGCAAGGAGCTGCAGTACGTCAAGCAGGAGTGCAATCGCACCCACAACCGTGTGTGCGAATGCAAGGAAGGGCGCTACCTTGAGATAGAGTTCTGCTTGAAACACAGGAGCTGCCCTCCTGGATTTGGAGTGGTGCAAGCTGGTACGTGTCAATGTGCAGCAAAATTAATTAGGATCGTGCAAAGTCAGATAATTGTGACAGTTTAGGAGAACACTTTTCTTCTGATGACATTCTAGGATAGCAAATTGCAAAGGTAATGGAACCTGCCAGGTAGGTACTATATGTCTGGACTGCTTCCAAAGGACCATTGCTCAGAGGAATACTTTGCCACTACAGGGCAATTTAGTGACAAATCTCAAATACAGCAAATTGTTCTCTCATGAGATGCGTGATGGATTGTTTGTTTGTTTGTTTGTTTTTAAGAAACCAACTCGAGTTGCACTGCTGATAGTTGATCTATACCTCTGTGTTTCACTTCAGCATGGACACCTTCAAACTGCAGTGCTTTTTGACAAACATCAGAAATGTTAATTTATACCAAGAGAGTAATAATGCTGATATTAATGAGACTCTGGAGTGCTAACAATAAGCAGTTATAATTAATTATGTAAAAAATGAGAATGGTGAGGGGAATTGCATTTCATTATTAAAAACAAGGCTAGTTCTTCCTTTAGCATGGGAGCTGAGTGTCTGGGAGGACAAAGACTATAGCAGCATCTCTTCAATGAGCTTATTCTTTATCTTAGACAAAACAGATTGTCAAGCCAGGAGCAAGCACTTGTCTATAAACAAAATGCTTTCTCTTTTGCATCTTGAACAGCATAGGTTAGGGCTCATGTGTATTGAATCTTTTAAACCAGTAACCCACATTTTTTTCTACCACATTTGTGAAGCTTCAGTGCAGTCTATAACTTTTCATAGCTTGAGAAAATTAAGAGTATCCACTTACTTAGATGGAGGAAGTAATCAGTATAGATTCTGATGACTCAATTTGAAGCAGTGTTTCTCAACTTCAGCCCTACTGATATTTTAAGAAATATCTGGATTCCTGGGCTGGGCTCCCTTTTGTGGACAGCTGTCCTGTGCATTGTAGAATTTTAGCAGCATCCCTGGACTCTAGACACTAGATACCAATAACAGTCGTCTTTCCCCCATGCGACAATCAAAAATGTCTTCAGACATTGTCAAATGTCGTCAGGTGGCAAAATCGCTCCTGGTTGAGAACAGGATCATCAGTGCTAAGTATTTGTAACTATTTTAACTCTCAAAACTTGTGATATACAAAGTCTAAATTATTAGATGACCAATATTTTAGGTTTAAAGGTATACAAATGAAACATATTCAAAAATCAAAATCTATTCAGTTTCTCAAATAGTGAATCTTATAAAATTAATCACAGAAGATGCAAATTACATCAGGGTCTCTTAAAATTCCTCTTGGTATGAGTATCTGACGGAGAAATTGGTGTTATTTCCTACTTTTTATTGGACGGTACTTTGGGACTCAAAAGCTAAGCTAAATCGTGTGTGTGTGGTGGGGGTGTGGAATCCCATCTGATAAAAGCAAATCCATGTAAATCATTCAGTAAGTTGTATATGTAGAAAAATTAAACGTGGGCTATGCAGCTTGGAAACTAGAAAATTTTGAAAAATAATGGAAATACAAGGATCTTTCTTAAATAAGTATGAAAATCTGTTTGTAGAATGAAGGAAGCAGGCAACCAGAAGACTCAGAACAAAAGTACACATTTTACTCTGTGTACACTGGCACCACAGTGGGATTTATTTACCTCTCCCTCCCTAAAAACCCACACAGTGGTTCCTCTTGGGAAATAAGAGGTTTCCAGCCCAAAGAGAAGGAAAGACTATGCGGTGTTACTCTAAAAAGTATTTAATAACCGTTTTGTTGTTGCTGTTGCTGTTTTGAAATCAGATTGTCTCCTCTCCATATTTTATTTACTTCATTCTGTTAATTCCTGTGGAATTACTTATAGCAACCATGGCGAATTCTAAACTGTAAAGCCAAATTTCCCATCATTATAATTTCACATTTTGCCTGCCAGGTTATAATTTTTATATTTCCACTGATAGTAATAAGGTAAAATCATTACTTAGATGGATAGATCTTTTTCATAAAAAGTACCATCAGTTATAAAGAGGGAAGTCATGTTCAGGAAGGTCATTAGATAAAGCTTCTGAATATATTATGAAACATTAGTTCTGTCATTCTTAGATTCTTTTTGTTAAATAACTTTAAAAGCTAACTTACCTAAAAGAAATATCTGACACATATGAACTTTTCATTAGGATGCACGACAGGTACCTATCTCAAGAATGACAAGATTCTTAGGCTCGGCACAGTGGCTCACACCTGTAATCTAAACACTTTGAGAGGCCAAGGCGGGCGGATCACCTGAGCTCTGGAGTTCAAGACCAGCCTGACCAACATGATGAAACCCTGTCTCTACTAAAAATACAAAAATTAGCCGGGCGTGGTGGTGCACACCTGTAATTCTAGCTATTCAGGAGGCTGAGACAGGAGAATTGCTTAGAACCCTGGGGGCGGAGGTTGTGGTGAGCTGAGATCCCACTACTACACTCCAGTCTGAGTGACAGATGAGACTCTGTCCCCACTGCGGTCCCCCCTCCCTTTCCACCCAAAAAAGATTCTTCATGCAGAACATATGGCAGTCAACAAAGGGAGACCAGGGTCCAGGTGTCCAAGTCACTTATTTTCAGTAAATTAACAATGAAAGAACACCATGGAATCCCTGCCCAAATACCTCTGCTTATGATATTGTAGAATTCGGTGTAGAGTTGGATCCCATTTAAGGAGTAGGATGTAGCAGGAAAGTACTAAAAACAAACACACAAACAAAAAACTTCTCTTTGCTTTGTAACGTGGTTCCTAAGATAATGTCAGTATAACGCTGGAAATAATATTTAATATGTGAAGGTTTTAGACTGTGGTTTCCCCTCCTGTTCTCTTTTTCTGCCAGCCCTTTGTCATTTTTACAGGTCAATGAATCATGTAGAAAGGTAAGAGACAGGAGATAAAACTAGAACCAATCCATTTTGCCCCCTTTTTATTTTCAGGTTTTGGTAAAAGATACAATGAGGTAGGAGGTTGACATTTTTTATAAATGAAGTTTAATAACTTTCTGTAAGCTTTGATTTGTCTCTTTCATATTTGTTATCTTGCATAAGCCAGAATTGGCCTGTAAAATCTACATTTGAATATTGAAGTCTAAATCTGTTCAACTAGCTTACACTAGATGGAGATATTTTCATGTTCAGATACACTGGAATGTATGATCTAGCCATGTGTAATAGACTCAAGTGCTTGAAGGCATTTATTTTTAATAGCATCTTTAGTTGTTGACTGGTTCAAGTTTTTCTGCCAATGATTTCTTCAAATTTATCAAATATCTTTCCATCATGAAGTAAAATGCCCTTGCAGTCACTCTTCCTGAATTTTTAACGACTCTGCTCTTTTAAACAGTTTAAGCAAATAGTATATCATCTTCCATTTACTATGTAACTTAACTGCAGGCTTACGCTTTTGAGTCAGCGGCCAACTTTATTGCCACCTTCAAAAGTTTATTATAATGCTGTAAATTTTTACTTCTCAAGGTTAGCATACTTATGAGTTGCTTCACAATTAGGATTCAGGAAAGAAAGAACTTCAGTAGGAACTGATTGGAATTTAATGATGCAGCATTCAATGGGTACTAATTTCGAAGAATGATATTACAGCAGACACACAGCAGTTATCTTGATGATTTTCTAGGAATAATTGTATGAATAATATGGCTGACAACAAGCCCTTACTGCCACTCAGCAGAGGCTGGACTAATGAACACCCTACCCTTCTTTCCTTTCCTCTAACATTTCATGAGCGTTTTGTAGGTAACGAGAAAACTGACTTGCATTTGTATTACAAGGAGAAGAAACTGCCAAAGGGGATGACGGTGGAAGTTTTGTTCTCTGTCTAATGAAGTGAAAAATGAAAATGCCTAGAGTTTTGTGCAACATAATAGTAGCAGTAAAAACCAAGTGAAAAGTCTTTCCAAAACTGTGTTAAGAGGGCATCTGCTGGGAAAGTATTTGAGGAGAAGGTACTAAATTGCTTGGTATTTTCTGTAGGAACCCCAGAGCGAAATACAGTTTGCAAAAGATGTCCAGATGGATTCTTCTCTAATGAGACGTCATCTAAAGCACCCTGTAGAAAACACACAAATTGCAGTGTCTTTGGTCTCCTGCTAATTCAGAAAGGAAATGCAACACACGACAATATATGTTCTGGAAACAGTGAATCAACTCAAAAGTGTGGAATAGGTAATTACATTCCAAAATACGTCTTAGTACGATTTTGTAGTATCATCTCTCTCTGAATTGAACACAAGGCCTTCGGCCACATTCTTGGTCAAACTCACATTTTCCCTTTCTTGAACGTTAACCAGCTAAGGCTATTCTTGATGGATCACTGCTAAAGCTACAACTCAGAATCTCTCAAAAAGTCATCTTCTCACAGATAACACCTCAAAGCTTGACTCTCCTTTCACACTGAAATCAAATCTTACCCATACCCATGAGTGATGGGCAGTGTCAAGTTTGCCACTGATATGGAATTAGGAGAGTTGAGTCCAAATTATAGAATTCAAGTTATATGTTATTACTTTCAAGAATGTATGATTAGCTAAAGTATAAATTGGCAACTAGGAAGCAAAGTGATATAAAAATGATGACAAATTAGGCCAGGCGTGGTGGCTCATGCCTGTAATCCCAACACTTTTGGGGGCCGAGGTGGGCAGATCACTTGAGGTCAGGAGTTCAAGACCAGCCTGACCAACATGGTAAAACCCCATCTCTACAAAAAATACAAAAATTAGCTTGGCATGATGGTAGGCACCTGTAGTACTAGCTACTCGGGGCTGAGGCAGTAGAATCGCTTGAACCCAGGAAGTGGAGGTTGCAGTGAGCTGAGATTGTACCATTGCACTCCAGTCTGGGCAATAGAGTGAGATTTCATCTCAAAAAAAAAAAAAAAAAAAAAAAAGACAAATTAGAAATGTGTACTTGGCTTTGTTACCCACGGTATTAGTGTATCTATTGCATGGAAGTTCCAAGATACTCTGGTTGTATTAAGCTCTTCACTGGGTACAGGTCACTAGTATTAAGCTCAGGTTATTTGAATGCATTCCACAGTAGTGATGACAATTCATCAGGCTAGTGTGTGTGTTCACCTTGTCACTCCCACTGCTAGACTAATCTCTGACCTTCACTCAAAGACGCATCACACTAAAGATTATTTGCTTTTTTGTGTTTAATTAAGCAATGGTATAAACCAGCTTGACTCTGCCCAAACAGGTTTTTGTACTACAAAGAAGTTTATGAACATAGGAATGTGAATTGATATATATATGAGATTCTAACCTAGTTCCAACATTTTTTCATTGTGTAATTGAAATCATACACAAGCCATTTAGCCTGTTTTCTTATCTAAAAAAAAAAAAAAAAAAAATGAAGGGATATTAAAAGGAGTGATCTTTAATTTAATTCACTTTTAATTTTACTTTTTTCATGTATTGCACACTTACTATGTGGTACTGTGCTATAGAGGCTTTAATATTTACAAAAACACTGTGGAAGTTGCTTCAGATGAATATAGGTAGTGGAACGGCAGAACTAGTATTCAAAGCCAGGTCTGATGAATCCAAAAACAAATCCCCATTATTCCCATTTTCCAGGATATACTTACTCTACCCAGATGCTCTGGCCTTTGTAATGCCTATGTAAATAATATAGTTTTACGTTTGGTTATTTTCCTATGTAATGTCTACTTATATATCTGTATCTATCTCTTGCCTTATTTCCAAAGGTAAACTATATGTCTAGAAGTGGGCATAAAATAACACAGTATTCCAAATTACTGTTCAAATTCCTTTAAGTCAGTGATAATATTTGTTTTTACATTAATCGTGAAGTTCCCCATGTGTAGTAGGTAAACCTTTAACAGAATGTTAATATTTGTATTCTTTATAAGAATTTTTGGCTGTTACTTATTTACAGCAATATGTCATTCTAATTAGACATTTACTAAACTTTCTCTTGAAAACAATGCCCAAGAAAGAACATTAGAAGGCACATAAGCTTAGCTGGTCTCTGCCACTAAGACCAGCCAACAAAAGCTTGATTTATTCAAACTGCATTTTAGCATATTTTATCTTGGAAAATTCAATTGTGTTGGTTTGTTATTTTTGTTGGTATTGAACAGACTTTCAGAAATCCAATTGTTGAGTAAATCTTCTTGGTTTTCTAACCTTGCTTTAGATGTTACCCTGTGTGAGGAGGCATTCTTCAGGTTTGCTGTTCCTACAAAATTTACACCTAACTGGCTTAGTGTCTTGGTAGACAATTTGCCTGGCACCAAAGTAAATGCAGAGAGTGTAGAGAGGATAAAACGGCGACACAGCTCACAGGAACAGACTTTCCAGCTGCTGAAGTTATGGAAACATCAAAACAAAGACCAAGATATAGTCAAGAAGATTATCCAAGGTATGATAATCTAAAATATAAAGATCAATCTGAAAAAGTTTCCACGAACTGATAATGTAGATGTGATTCCAAAAATAGTTATACAAGGTTTTGTTCTCGCCCCTGCTTCTCAGTTTCCTTGTAAAGTATGTTGAACACTCTAAGAGAAGAGAAATGCATTTGAAGGTAGGACTATATCTCAGGGAATCTGCTTTCAGATCCCTTAACTCTTCTGTAAGCAGTCCCTCTAGACTACCAAGGAGAAGCTCTATAACAACTTTGAATCTTACATTGCATCTCTACCAAGAAGGTCTGTCGTATTTACTTGGTAATTTTCTCCAGGTAGGCTCTAGGTAGCTTACAAATATCCTCTTATTAATCCTCATGATACGGTCTGTATTAAAATTATTTTAATAGCATATGTTATGAGAATGAGATAAAGTCTGAAAAATGAGACTCTTGTAGGAAAAAGCTAGTTAAAGCAAAACATTCTCACATTTTATAGGTGTATATAAAGATTCTCCATTAGAAATGGTGAGAGAGAGAAATAAAGAGAGATAGGGAGAGGAGTGGGAAAGAATCTGAAGAAAAGCAGTTTCATCCAGTGTGGACTGTAAGTTTTAGGACACATGATGGAAAGAGTTCTAACTTCAGTAAGCATTGGGAGGACATGCTAGAAGAAAAAGGAGGGAGGGTTTCCATAATGCAGACAGGGTCAATGAGAAATTCATTCTGGTCCTCACCAGTAGTTAAGTGACTGTATAGTATTGTACTACCCTAAAAAACTTCAAGTGTCTGAATCCGAGGTAACAGATTTTATGAGACCAACATCTTTGAGAACTGAATGCTTTTGTTTATGCAAAGAGTAAACTTTTATTCTGTTTTAGGCAAACCAAAAGTATTCTTTGAACGTATAATTAGCCCTGAAGCCAAAAGAAAAGAGAAAATCAGAGACTGTTAGAATTGGAAGCGACCAAATTCCCTATTTTATAAATGCAGACATTTTAACGCAGCAAGATGAACTGATTTGCCTTAGGGCTCACAGATACTAAATGACTCATGTCATTAATAGAAATGTTATTTCCTCCCTCTTAGGTTTGTACCCTAGCTTATTACTGAAATATTCTCTAGGCTGTGTGTCTCCTTTAGTTCCTTGACCTCATGTCTTTGGGTTTTCAGATATCCTCCTCATGGAGGTAGTCCTCTGGTGCTATGTGTATTCTTTAAAGACTAGTTAGAGCAATGAACTTATTAACTAGCTCCTACGAATGAAACTTTATATTACAAAGCAGCTAACTTGAATACTTTCCTTTTTTTCTGAAATGTTATGGTTTTAATTTCTCAAACTTTTTCCTAGACAACTGAGAGTGATGTATCTTATTTTCTACTGTTAATTTTCAAACTCAGGGGCTTCTTCCAAAGTTTCATTGTATGCCAAGAATATATAGCATATTATCCTATTATAACAAAAAATATTTATCTCAGTTCTTAGAAATCAATGGTGTCACTTAACCCCCCCAAAAAAGAAAAGGTTATCATTAAAATATAATTATGAAATTCTGTGAGAACCTTTTGCCTCAGGCTGGTTTTATGATGGTATTGGATGAATATAAATGATGTGAATACTTCTTTGGGCTTTTGCTTTATGCAGATATTGACCTCTGTGAAAACAGTGTGCAGCGGCACATTGGACATGCTAACCTCACCTTCGAGCAGCTTCGTAGCTTGATGGAAAGCTTACCTGGAAAGAAAGTGGGAGCAGAAGACATCGAGAAAACAACAAAGGCATGCAAACCCAGTGACCAGATCCTGAAGCTGCTCAGCTTATGGAGAATAAAAAATGGCGACCAAGACAGCTTGAAGGGCCTAATGCACGCACTAAAGCACTCGAAGACGTACCACTTTCCCAAAACTGTCACTCAGAGTCTGAAGAAGACCATCCGGTTCCTTCACAGCTTCACAATGTACAAATTGTATCAGAAGTTATTTTTAGAAATGATAGGGAACCAGGTCCAATCAGTAAAAATAAGCTGCTTATAACTGGAAATGGCCATTGAGCTGTTTCCTCACAATTGGCCAGATCCCATGGATGAGTAAACTGTTTCTCAGGCATTTGAGGCGTTCGGTGATATCTTTCTCATTACCAATGACTAATTTTGCCACAGGGTACTAAAAGAAACTATGATGTGGAGAAAGAACTAACATCTCCTCCAATAAACCCCAAATGGTTTATCTAACTGTCAGATCTGGTCCGTTATCTACTGACTATATTTTGCCTTATTACTGCTTGCAGTAATTCAACTGGAAATTAAAAAAAAAAAATTAGACTCCATTGTGCCTTACTAAATATGGGAATGTCTAACTTAAATAGCTTTGAGAGTTCAGCTATGCTAGAGGCTTTTATTAGAAAGCCATATTTTTTTCTGTAAAAGTTACTAATATATCTGTAACACTATTACAGTATTGCTATTTATATTCATTCAGATATAAGATTTGTACATATCATCCTATAAAGAAATGGTATGACTTAATTTTAGAAAAAATTATATTCTGTTTATTATGACAAATGAAAGAAATAAAAAATATATTTTTAATGGAAAGTTTGTAGCATTTTTCTAATAGGTACTGCCATTTTTTTCTGTGTGGAGTATTTTTATAATTTTATCTGTATAAGCTGTAATATCATTTTATAGAAAATGCATTATTTAGTCAATGGTTTAATGTTGGAAAAACGTATGAAATATAAATTATCTGAATATTAGATGCTCTGAGAAATTGAATGTACCTTATTTAAAAGATTTTTTGGTTTTATAACTATATAAATGACATTATTAAAGTTTTCAAATTATTTTTTATTGCTTTTTCTATTGCTTTTATTTGAATGGGACGTTAATGGGTCTGAGCTTTCATAATATCCCTGTTATCACCAGGAACCTCTGGGAAGTGTTAAACATGCAGATTCCTGGACCAATTTGTTGAAAAACTCTGGCAATGAGAACAGAAACTTGCATTTTTAACAAGTTCCAAAGTAATTCGTATTACACTAAAACTGGAGAACTTCTGAAGTCAGCCTTAGATTACAGATAGTGCAAGCCACTTATAACTGCTGCCACTAACCCCAAGACACCAAGCTATGTAAGCTATTTTGGTAGCAAATAAGAGAAACTAGCACTATTAAGTTTAAGAAAAAAATAATAATAATTGGAAGAGTAGTATATTGACTGAGTTGAATGGTGGTCGCCCAAAAGATATTTTCAAAATTCGCAGAAGCTGTGAACATTTCCTTATTTAGAAAAAGTGTCATTTTAATTAAGTTGAAGATCTTTAGATGAAGAAAGCATTTTGGGTTATTCAGGTGGGCCATAAATCCAATGACAAGTGTCTTTATGAGACACACAGAGTAGACAAACAGAAGAAAAGATGATGTGAAGACAGAGGCGGAGGTGGAAGTCATAGAGCTGTAAGTCGAGGAAGCTAACAGCAGCCAGTAACGGGCTGCCCTCACTCTGCTGGAGCCTCTGTAGGGAGTGGGGCTCTGCTGACATCTGGATTTTGCAATTCTGGCCACCAGAACTGTCAGAGAATAACTTCCTATCGTTTGAAACCATGCAGTCTGTGGTAATTTGCTGCAGCAGCCACAGGACACTAACAAAGATGGCATCCAAGCTTTAAAAAGAGCAGAATCAACTTTTGTGTGTGGCAGGGGGCCGGGGCGTGTTGGCTCAAAATGTTTTACTTTCAGAGCTGGCAACAGTTGCTTAGCCATGCTAGCTAAGCTGATACAATCTGAAGGTCATCCCACCTTTATCTTTAGGCATTTGGCCAGCAGAATCTCTTGCAAACAAGATCACAGACCATTTGGGATCTGTCTCAAGGAGTGTGTGGGAAGAGGTCCTCTCCCCCATATACTTTTCCAAACAAGATTGTTTTATAGCCAAATGCAACTTAAACCCATAACATAGCAATTAGTCATCTTCAATATCACCGGTTCCCCCTACCCCCAGAAGAAGAAGTTGAAGTAAGAGGGAAGAGACTGTTGTAAGAAAAACCTAGCTATGCCTCAATGAGGCAATGATGGTAAGGAGGCTGGCACCAGAGGATGGAGACAAGTAGGCGCAAAACAGGCCTCTCTAGAACTCTGGGTCCTTTGGGCAGAAGGTCCAACTCTTCCTCCTAGTCAAACATCTTTGTATCTTTTAGTTCCAAATTCCCAGGAAGGAGACTCTAACAATCTTAGGTTGATTGATGTAAAGGCATGGCCATTGAGTGTCTGTCCTTGTTTATCAGTTGTACTTCCCGAGCAGAAGATATCATTTTGAATGGGGCCCAGAAATTACTTCCTATCTGTTCCTAGTGTATTATCGCCTTCCTCACTTTACTATGACTTAGAATTTAGAGTTGACACAGACCATCCCTGTGAAAGCAGATTTGTGAAATGAGATCAGTTATGGCCACCTTGATAGAAGAGTATGTCTAGGTAAATATTACACAGACTCATAAACCTGGAAAAATTAAAAGTGAAAGTGAAGTCAAGAGGCTCTAAACTGGGTAACAGCCTCCCAATGTTGCAATACTGGACATGACAAAAGTGGTGGAAATTACATGCTGATAGTAGAAGCAGAAGGCCAAGAGTTAACTATTAGGCCTCATTTTCCCTTCAGCAGCTCCAGTTCTTCCCTCAAAGTTCTTTGCAGAAAATGAAATGGCCTACGCAAGTCCACAAAGTTTAAGAAAAGTTTGAAAATTCATGGCATGAAGGCTAAATTATTCAAATGCTTCTTTGATTGGCCTCCCTGGCTGCTCCTTTGGGTTCAGTTTACCTTCAACTTCTCTTTCAAGGGAGATAAAATTTGTAAATATCATACCAGTGTTTTGTTTTGTTTTGTTTTTTTTGTTTTTGAGATGGAGTCTTGCTCTGTCACCAGGCTGGAGTGCAGTGGCACGATATTGGCTCACTTCAACCTCCGCCTCCCGGGTTCAAGCGATTCCCCTGCCTCAGCCTCCTGAGTAGCTGGGACTACAGGCACGTGCCACCACTCCTGGCTAATTTTTTGTATTTTAGTAGAGACGGGATTTCACCACATTGGCCAGGATGGTCTCGATCTCCCGACCTCGTGATTTGTACGCTTCAGCCTCCTAAAATGCTGGGATTACAGGCGTAAGTCACCGTGCCTGGCCTATATATATATTTTTTTAATTTAATTCTGAATTCATTTTGGATTTACAGAATCACTGAAAAGATAGTAAGTAGTTTTCTAGTATACCCTTCACCTGGCCTCCTCTAAAATTATCATTTTTCATAACTATTATTCACTTATTAAAAAAAATTCTTAGTCTGATACTATTAACTAAACTGCCAACTTTACTGAGATTTTCCCAGTGTTTCCAGTGGTATTCATCTTCTGTTTCAAGACCAAATAAAGAGCCCATGTTGCATTTCGTTATCATCTCCTCTTAGTCTCCTGTGATCTGTGACAGTTTTTCAGTCTATGATGTCTTTCCTCAACTTGGTACTTTTTAAAGAGAAGCTGTCAGTTCTTTTGTAAAATATCCTTCAATTTTTGTATTTGTGATGTTTTCTCACGAATAGACTGAGATTATGAGTTTGGGAAAGAATATTGTGAAATCCATAACTCTTCTCATTGCATCTGATCGGGAGCCAACCATATTAGCATGACTAATTACTGTTGATGTTAATTTAAACGTGATGACTTGGTTAAAATGGCTTTGCCAGGTTTTTCCACTGTAAAGTTACTATTTTTTCCTTTGTATACTCTATTCATTAGAATTATTTGTTAGATCATTAGATCTAGCCCACACTCAAGGAAAGGATAATTAAACTCTTCATATTGGAGAAAGAGATACCAAGGAATTTGCGTTAATGTATTAAAACTACCACAGATTTAGTCACTTTAGGGAAGAGAGTCTTGAAGGCTCTGAAAATACCATTTCTCCTTAAAGGTTCTTCCACTAATTTTAGCATTCATCAAACAATCTTGCCTGCAGCAACTGTTATTGTGAATTTCTAATGGCGATTTTCTTATTTCCCTCATGCCCCCTACATTTAAGTGCTTTCATTCTCTTCTGCCTATTTGTGTCAATCATTTATTTATATGCTTATGGACTCAAGAATATTAATGTTATTCTTTGGATTATATTCCAATAATATCACTATTTATGTTGCTCAAATTGTTTCAGCTTTGGCCATTGACTCTTGTGCCCTTTCAATATGGCCCTCCCCATCCTTATTTTCTTGGGCATTTCGTGTTTTCTGACACTAGTAGATTCTCCATGCTCATCCTGCATTTCTTCTTCCCCAACTCTAGAACCAGGCATTTTTCTTTTTATTCTAAAATGGTATTTTAAAAACCACAGTCCAGGTGCTAGGTGTGCTCTTTGCTACTGAGGTATCACTGCTTCTAGGCCATCTCAGTAGACAGAGCTAGTAAATAATATGTATGTTAACCCATGTATGTTTACACATACTTATTTCTGTATCTGTATACATATATATTCTATGTAATACACACAGCTATATAAGTCACTGGATTCATTCCAGCCTTCACTCTCCTTCTCCCTGATTTTTTGTGTCATCCTTCTGAGAGTGAGTAACATGGCTCACATTATATGTAATTTATTTATTTATTAATCACAAATGCATGTAAAGTATTTTCAGATTTTCTAACAGGTATCTCTGTGAGAAACAAATTTATCAACTAGAATACAGTATTATTTTACAGTTCTTTTCATCTTCAGCATTACAGTATGTATTCAAAACGTTTTTCAAAGTCACTTGGGCCAGCTCTTTTGTCCTCACCCCTTCTGTGAAGTTATGTCATATATTGAAATAGTTATATTTAATTTTTACGGTCTACATTCTATCCTGGAGAATCCCCCTATAACCTGAATGATTTTTAAAATTTGCATACAATTAAATACTTTTTGTGGCAAACCAAAGGTTTTGACAACAGCATAAAATCATGTATTCTCCAACATATTGCCATACATCACAGTTCCATTACCCTAACAAGGTCTCTGGGTAGCTCCTTTGTAGTTAGTCTGTGCCCCCTCTATCAACTTCTAGCAATCACTGAACTGTTTCCCATTCTTATAATTTTGCCTTTTCTAAAATGTTACATAAACTGAATCATACAATATATTGCCATTTTTTGTGACTATTTTCACATAGCAAAATGCATTAGAGATTCCATTCATATTGCTATGTGAATTAATAGTTTGCTTTTTTGTCTTTCTGAGTAACATTCTATTAGATGACCATTGTTTTGGTTTTCCATTCACCTGTTGAAGTAGATCGTAGTTATTTGCTATTTGAGATGATTATGAATAAAGTTACTATCAATTTTGCACACTAATTTTTATGTGAACATAAATTTTCAACCCACTGGGGTAAATACCAAGGAATGAGATTGGTAGGTTATATGATAAGTTTATGTTTAATTATAAGAAACTGCCAAACTCTTTTCCAATTTGGCTATACTATTTTGCTTTTCCTCCAACAATAAACGAGAATTCTTATTGTTTTACATTCTTGCCGGAACCTCATTTTGTCAGGTTTTATTATTTATTTTTTAGCCATTCTTACATTGTTTCGTGGTATCTTATTGTACTCCTAATTCGCATTTGTCTAATGACTAATTGAATTAGTTCACTGGGGCTGCCATAATAAAATGCCACAGACTGGGTGCTGAAACAACAGAAATTTACTTCCCACATTTCTGGAGGCCAGAAGTTCAAGGTCAAGGTTCCTTCAGGCTTGGTTTCTGGTGGAGCCTCTTTTCCTGGTTTCTAGATGGCTGCCTTCGCATTGTGTCTGCACATGGCCTTTTCTCTGTGCACATGCAGAGGGAGATCTTTCATGTCTCTTTCTCGTAAGAACACCAGTACTATGTGATTAGGATCCCACCCTTATGACTTCGCTTAAAATTAATTATCTCCATATAACCTCCATCTCCAAATACATGATGAGGGTTAGGGCTTTAACATATAAATTTTGAGGATAGTCTATTATATAATACTAATAATGTGGAGCATCTTTTCATGTTTATTTGCCATCTATATATCTTCTTTGGTGAAATGTCAGTCAAGATCTTTTGCCCATTTTTTAAGTTATATTGTTTATTTTCTTCTAATTGTTGAGTTTTAAGAGTACTTTGCATATTCTGGGTACAAGACTTTCAAGTGTGCAATTTACAAACACAGTTGCTTAATCTGGGGCTTACCTTTTAATACTCTTACTGTGTGTTCTACAGAGCAAAAGTTTTAGATGTTGGTACAGTTGATCTTTCTCTTTTAATGAATTGTGCTTTTGGTGTCATATCTACATACTCATCAACAGACTCACGGATTTCCTTCTGTTTTTTTTCATAGCTTCACACTTCAAATATAGGTATAGGATCCATTTTGAGTTAATTTTTGTACAATATATGTTGACATTCTTCTCTTTTCTTTTTGCATATGGATGGCCCATTGTTTCAGTGTGATTTGTTGAAAAGGTTAGCAGTTCTTCATTGAATTGCCTTTGCATTTTTGTCAAAAATTGGTTGAAATGTTTGTGCGGGGATATTTCTGGGTTCTGTATTCTGTTCCATTAACTTAGTAAGCCTATATTTTTCACCAATGCTATACTATCTTAATTACACTTGCTTTATAGTAAGTCTTGAAGGTATTTAGTGGTTGCTTGGTTACTTGGTAATGTGTTGGTTTTTCTTGCCTTTTGGTATGCCTCATAATTTTGTTGTTGTTGTTAAAAGTTTGGCAGGTTAGGAAAGTCTGGGAGATGTTTTTTATACCTGGCAATGGGCATGCCTTTCTTTCCTCCTTCTAGAACCTTAATGGAGGGCTTTGCCTTAATTCAAGTGAAAATTGGACAGGTTTTATGATTTTGTTGTTGTTGCTATGGTTATACTCAGTGAACTACAGATTTCAAATTCCTATAGATAGCTTATTTCTAGGGTGGCGGATATATACCAGAGCAATGTTTGCTTGATTCTGAGTCTTAGGTCTACCTTTGAACTGTGCATCAAAGAGGTTCTCTTTGTACGTTCTTGTTCTTCTCCTATCCCTCTCTCAATGGCATTACGCTGTTACTTGTTATTCGAAGCTTCTTAGCTTCACAGTAAAGGGTGTCAGGTACAGTCTCTGTTGTTCTCATTAAGGTTAAACATGTCTGTTTCCCTGGGATGCATGGCCTTTTCAGCTCTCCTGCCTTTCTCTTGGCTATTTTTGTAGGCTCCGCACTTAATCTGGCCGCTCTTCCTAGGAATACACTTCCATTTCCTCCATCCTGTTCCCTTTCCTCAGCTGCAATGAGTGGTCACCAATATCCTAAAGTCAGTAGTTTTGCTTTCCCTCCATAAACACTTTTGAGTGATATTTGTTGCTCTCATGCAGGGTGACTGCTCTCCAAGATTGCATGACTCTTTCTGATCTTTATTTTGAGTGCTTAATGGGTTAATGGAGAAAGATCCTGCAAAAGGCTACAGATTCCCACATTTTTTCTAACACCCAGGGATATCTACGCTGTTCCACCAACCCACACTAGGCCTATATTGATTTTTCAGCTAGTCTACTGAATTCTTCCTATTGGTGTCCAGTTGTATCAACCTCAGATAGGTACTCATTTATACCCCCTCTCTCCCCAGAGTCACTGTCCCTTAGATTTGGGGCCTGTTATTTGTTCTGTGACCTCAGTTCTCCAATGAGGTTTTGAAAGTCATGATTTTGAACTTGAATTTGATCTTTTCTGTCATTAGTTTTGGAACATCACTAATATTTGCTGTCTACACTTTCCAGTTTTATACATACCAGAGTGGGATCCAGAACATATCAAGTCAATTTCATTGTTTAAAGACTTGATGTAAAAGACTGATTTGGAGTTAAAATTATTTCCATGAGTCCAGATCTACTGTGTCCTCTTGTTCATCTAGAAACCGATGCAAGTTGTGAAATATTTTGTAGATTAATATTACAGTCTAAAATATCAAAACAAAGAAACAATATTGAAGTCTTTATTCTAGATGTGTTAGCAAAACATTTTATGAAGTCCACTAAAAATTTTTATTTGTTATTTTCATTATCTTATTCAATAGACTAGCTTCAGTTTTTGATTCATACATTGAAAATCTCATTTGTTAATTATTGAAAAGAAAAGGTTTTTGAGTACTCAAGACAATGTAGTTCTAAGCAAGAGATACAGTTGCAAACCACTACTACATTCAAGAGCATTGAGTTTTAGGTTGTTTTAATTTGTAATGTGTAAAATTATTCTCAAACAGAAGTTATTTGCAAATGGGCATAGAGATGATTTTGTGTGTGAGAGTGTGAGGGAGCGAGAGCGCGAGAGAGCGAGCACTCTGATAGGAGAGAATTCTAAGACCTTCTTTACCAATGTGGAGCTCTATAGCCCTGGAAATATCTCCTTTCTAAAATACTTAGTACCTTCAGAGTTGTTTCCTGAATTAATGCCTAAACTCAATCTGAGGGACAAACTTGTACTATTCTCTTACCTTGATCAAGGGTTCCCAATGGCTACTATTTGTTCAATTAGTGTAATTCCAATTGTTGGTGTTGAATACAACTAGGCTCCAATTTTTATGACTTCCTTGCTATTATGTTTCAAATTTCTCTTTCCAAACTAGGAAATTATAAAACAGGGATTTAACCTTAATAATAGCCAGCAGCAATTCTCTCTCTACCTGAGTTTAAATATATCTGCTCTGAAGATGGTTATAATCTAGCTGGGGAAACAGGATATACACATGAAAGAATGTTTACTAATACCAGATGGTATGTGCTTAGTGCCAATTGAGTTGTATAAACAGGGCACAGTCATCAAATGTCATCTCTGAACCTTAGGACAGACCAAGAAGCAGTAACTTCAGCTAGGCTTTGTAGGAAAAATATATGTAACATGTTGGGGAAACACTGGTTAGATCCATGTGGTTTGTGTAAAAATTCAGTAAGGGCTGGGTGCAGTGGCTCACGCCTGTAATCCCAGCACTTTGGGAAGCCGAGGCGGGTGGATCACGAGGTCAGGAGTTGGAAACCAGCCTGGCCAACATGGTGAAACCCCGTCTCTACTAAAAATACAAAAATTGCAGGGTGTGGTGGTAGGTGCCTGTAATCCCAGCTACTTGGGAGTCTGAGGCAGGGTAATCACTTGAACCCAGGAGGCGGAAGTTGCAGTGAGCCGAGATCACACCATTGTACTCCCGCCTGGGCGACAAGAGCAAAACTCTGTCTCAGAAAGAAAAAAAAAAAATTCAATGACTAGTATAAAATAAGCTTGTAGAAGCTGATTGATAATACACTGCGGGTTGTAGTAGATAAAAGTAATTGCTTTATCTATCCAGAAACCTTCATTTCTGTTTGCTAAATACCTTTGTCTTTTAATAAACTGTTCTCTCACATTCTCTCAACTTAACCATATATTTCCAATGCGGACTGATAATTCTCAACCTTACCCCAACTCTAACCCAAGATATTCAATCAGAGACCTTTCTTAGGATCTGTACATTTGGAATTACTTAAAAATGATTTTTTTTCTGTTTAATGGAAAGATGTAAAGATGTTCAACCTAAAGATGCCAGAGCCAAAGAGAGAGAAATCTAAAACTAGGGAGAAGAGACAGGCAAAGAATCCGAATGTTCAGGCCCTTGGTTCTAGCCATATCTTTTCTTCCACATTTTTACTTTTGGGAATCATTTTGAATTTGCCTTTTTACCCAAGACAGTTTCTGCCCCTCTCTTGTAAACAAGAGTCCTGACTAATATATGGAGTACATAAGAAGGCCTTGAATGTCAGACACAGATCTTTGGGTTTGAGGAGCTAACTGTCATGATTTGTGAGGTGCTATCCACCTGAGAATCTTTAATTCTATAATATTTATCTATAAACACAATGGGAACTATTGAAGTTGATATTAGTTGTAAAGCAGCTTTTCTGAAAGATTCTTTTGGCACAGGGATGTTGAATGGATTGGAGCAGAAATAAGCTGGAGACAATTAAAAGAGGTGGTTGACTATTAGAGCTGTCATGAGTAAACAGACAACTCAGACTGGAGGTGGAAGCACAGAGTGGAAAGGAAGGGTCAGATTAAACAGCCATTAATCTTTCCAGAAGAGTCATAAGAGGAGCAATTTCATCACTGGGCATTTGGTTGTGACTAATGGATTGAGACTTCTGTCTTTTTCCAAGTATTTAATAGAAAATAAATCTTCCATTTCCTTGTGTTTTCTTGAGTCTTTTCCCAGGGAAATATACCTCATCTTTTGAAACACAAAGGCTTAAGTCATATTTCCACAAAAATCCTTCTAACTAGAACAAAGATGTCTTCCAAATTGACATTTCTATAGCAATTTTGGTTTTTTATGACTCACTGACTTCAGACATTTCGAGGTAAACAGGGCAAATCATGCATAAAACCTGTATCATTTTCATGGAATCATAGGTTTCTAAGAGATAATGAGGTCATCTGTTCATTCCTCCTACTTTGCTCCAGCCATACCCAAAACCATGTTGGAGGGTGGTAACTTTGGATTTAACAATTTTAAATATCTTATTACTATATTGATTCCATACACACACACACAAGCATGCAGATGTGCACAGAGAGACAGACAGACAGAGAGAGAGAAACAGAGTGTGTGTGCTGGTGGAACCCATAGCTCTTACTCTGGAATTGGGACTGGGAGAAAATGGCTTCCTAACTAGTAAAAACTTCCTCTTTCTTGAAATTTTACAGCATGGCACGGGAGATGTTAGCCTAGTTCTAGCTAAAACTAGCCCAGTGTTTTTCAAACTTAACTGATCATATGAATCATTTGGGACGTTTGTTCAAGAGGTTACTAATTTGTCTTCCAAGCTGATTTTGATTCTGTGGGTCAGAAGTGGGTTGCTGGGATTCTCACTGGGCAATTTCAGGAACTATCATTTTGCATTATCTTTAAGGATCCAGATAAATCTGCAAGAAATTAAATTACACATCTAGCAGTAGAACTTAGAACCCATCAGTCCAACTAAGATTCATTTGACTCTGCACTTCTCTTAATAAAGGTGGTGAAAAACTAGTCTTTCCTATTTGGGTGTATGCATCTATTGTTGCACTTTATAATCTGACATTGTACTTATCAGTTTACCTGATACCATGTTATTTCCATTACCATACTTTTGGTATTTAACCAAAAGTTAAATATACCAACAGTATATGGTATATAACTTTGATTAAATGCCAAGGTTACCATTGGTATATAACCATTACCATACTTTTGGTATGGTAATGAAAATAATCATCATCACATCATTTATTCAATGCTTTCCTTGTAGCCCCATATTCTGGGCCCAGCTAGATTCCTAGAAAGCAATGTTTTATAAAGTCAAAAAATAAGAGATTACTGATTCATCTTGTACTGATTTGCTATTGCTCCCTCATTGACTTTGCTACTCATAGTAAATGTCATTTATTGAGAACTTGCAAGGTACACAGCCCTACACTTAAGACAATTATAGACATCATCTCATTAAATCTCAATGACCCAATTAGCTGACTCTCCCTGACCTCCACTGCTCATTTATTACATCATTATCACTTCATTAAATCCTAACAGCTTCAGCAGCTGACTTCCCCTGACATCCACCACCCATTTATTGGGACTTGTACACCTGTTTACTGCTTAGACTGGGCACAACATTTGCCTAATCTCTTAGTCTCAACCATCTCAAGTTTTATACATACTACCAATTATCTATTTTGATTGTACCTTTGGATTTAAGCTTCAGAAGTCAAGTATAACCCCTGAAATGTGAAGACATCAAGAGTCAAAAGAGAAAAAGTAAAAATTCTGAAAAACAGAAATCTGCTAGCCAGGATTCCAGGAGTAATGGTTTTAAATGTAATATAAATCTGCTATTTGTGGGGTCTGGGTCAGATTTTTCTCTCTAGCCAAAAGAATATATCACTCAAAAGGATATGCCTTGGATGGTGACAAGACGTTCTCTGCCATTAAGCACTTGTGGCAAGGAAAGTCTCCAGGATTTGCTCATTAAGAGGAGATGGCAAAAGAAGCAAACCTTGCTGAAACCTCCAGAATAAATTTCAGTTAAACCTGAACCCTGAATTTGAAACTAGGTATTAAACAGAAACAACAACAACAAAAAACCTTAAAGCCAGCAGATTGGCACTTTGGTGTATCTAGTACTATATTATTTACAAACAATTTGAAAATAAGCTCTGTTGACTAAGCTATATTTAAAGAATAAAAAATGTCATAATAAATTGTCTAGAAAAAATAAAATCGGATAGAGTCTGAGAATAAAAAGAAAACAGGAGCAGATTCCACCTAGAAATAAGTTACAGTCTTTCAAAAATGGCTTCAGAGTAAGACATTTGATTTCAAATCCTGTCTCTTCTCTTAAATAGTACGGCTTGGGCAGGTCACTTGATTACTTTGGGACTCAGTCTCCCTATCTGCCTAATAGGTGGAATAAAACCTCAAAAGCCTATTTGGACATTCCCTACAAGTTTCTATCATAGTATTTCATAGTTAAAGCATGTATTAACATTTCTTTACAAGAGATAAATTCGCAAAAGAGATGGTGCCCAACCATTTCATGTAATCATTTTGAGGGTGATGATTCAGGAGCATTCCTCAAGATAACTATGCCAGTTATTTCGTTCACAGCTGTAACCACCTCACCACAAAGTGGAAGAAAGGCAAGTAAGGAGAGGAAAGCTGAGGATACAAGGACAAATCCAAGGGCCTGGCCATCGTTCTGGGCTTCAGACTTGTTTGGTCTCTCTGGAGAAACCACTTACGTATATAGTATGACTCTTGCACTGGTGCCATTGAGATCATTCACAAAACACCTGTAGCTCAGCTAGTCAGTGACAAATGTGGAGCCAAGCTGATGCAGGCATTGCAGAGATGTTTTCTCTTCACATACATGGCAGAGATTACAAATTCTTCAATTACTGTAAAATTCTTCTTAGAACAAAACTCTCTAACAGTCACCGACTTTTGAGAGGATGAGTTAGCATATCCCCCAAAGTCAGAGAGTTCGCTGAAAGCTCAGTGAAGCCACATCAATCACTTTGACTCCCTTCTGATAAATCTGGATAAAAGAATCTCTCTCAGAAAGAACCATTGCAATTGGAAATAATCTTAAAGGACAGCAGAAAATAACATTCTTTGTGCATCTCTTATGTACCAAGAGCTTACCTTTTTATGTTCATCCTCTTAACAGCTTTACAAATTAGGCATTAATATTCTCATTTTAGGATAAGTGGCTACGATCCAAAAAGAATAAGTTACATGCCTGCTATTTCATAGCAAATAACTGACAAGGACGGAATCTGAACTCATTTCTGTCTTTAAAACCCCTGATATTTTATTCCATCACACTGGGCCAAAAAGTCATTGTGGAAGTCAGAGAGAGGTCAATCAGAAATCAAGAAGTGAATATTTAAAAGTTGCATTTAATTTTCTCTGATTTTTTTTTGCCTCAGTATTAAGTGGAAACTGGTTTCCCATAACCGCCTTTTGCCTACAGACAGGAATTAACGTCATCTTAACATCCACCTATTCTGTTTCCACCCCAAAGTGAGTGAACTAAAATTTAATTGACAGTAACTAGTCAGAGTATGTGCAGATCTCCCAGGTAAGGGCAAAATTCTTCACAGGACTGCCTGCACTTCAGATGCCAGCCACAAGTTTCAGAAGGTCCCCTGGCCACCACAGTTTTGACTGGCCACAAATTGGGGGTTCCCACAATTCCATCAGGTTTGATAATTCATGAGAACGACTTACAGACCTCAGAACCGCATTATACTTGTGATTACAATTCTATTATAAAGGATATCCATAGCGGTAAGATCCGGGAGGCTCCCAGATGTAAAGCTTCCATACCCTATTCCTATAGAATCAGCATATTACCTCCACAGCACAGCAATAATGTGTGCACCAACCAGGAAGCTACACCTTTTAGTTATTATTAGAGTTTCATTACATGAGCATGATGAAGTCATTGACCACATGATTGAATTCAATTTCCAGTCTTCTCTTTCCCCAGAAGTCAGGCCAACTCAGAGTTCCAATACTCTAATCAACATCATTGGTCTTTCTGCTGACCAGTCCCTGTTCAAAATCATCTACGGGTCTATCATAAGTTATCTTATTAGTATAACAGAGACACTCTTCATCACCTGGGATGGTCCAAGGATTTAGAGTCTCCCTTCCAGAAACCAGGGGCAGAGGCCAGGCAAACCTTTCATTATGTAAAAGATTTTTATTATTACCTTACACCACCTGACCCCCCCCCCCCCCAACTTCTTACCTTCTCCAACACTCCCAGTTCTGTCAGGGACACCACCAAACATCTTTTCATCTTGCCAGACTTGAAAACCTGGAATTGTCTTTGACTATGCCGTTCTTTTGCCCTTCTCAAGCAAGTTATCTTCCCTTCAACTGATTTTCTTCTCAAGGTTTCCTGAATTCATCTCCTCTTCACTCCCACATCCACTGCCACTCAGAGTTCAAACCCTCAGGAGTCTAAGTTATTGTTCAACTTCCTGACTGTTCTGCCTGCCTCTAGCTTCACCAACTACAATCTTTCTTGCACATAACTGTCAGGTCAATTTTCTTTAAACATCCTAGTTATCACCACTTATTTCTTCCTCTAAGAAACTTGTACAAGAACCCTTTGTCTCTGCACCATGAGGTCCTCTGTGAGATCACAGTTCCTTGCCATGTGCTTCAGGGAGATAAGAAAAATCACTAGCATTCCAAATGGTCTTAGCAAGGAGGAAAGGCACACAGTGTGGTAACTGGAATGAACACTAATTCTGGAGTCCAGAGCCTTGAGTTTGAATCATGGTTCAGCTACAAGTTATAAATGTCTACATTGTAGAGGGATTTCATAGAGCAGATATGTAGGTGCCTAGTACATGTACGATCCACAACATACCTTGTTATTAGTAAACTCCAGTACATTTGCCTCCTCTGTTCTTATACCCACATTTTTCTGCTTAGCTATCAAGGGCTTCATGTAATTCTCCAAAATATACGCTGTGCTTCAACATAAAAATCTAATCTGTAGCTAAATGCATATTTTTCATTCCCATCATATATTTTCTCTAAATTCTCCCTTTTTATTAAGCCACTGGACTAATTTCCTGCTGAAACAAATTTCCACGAACAGTGGCTTTAACAATACTTTTTTCTCAAAATCATTACTACCTTTATTATTTTTATTTCAACCAGTTATTCTTGATTAACACTAACAGTCTCATACAAATTCTTAAAAATACAACTTATTTTCTATACCAAATAACATCATGAAACACTACAATTTTTTTCCCCATGTAATTTTGGAGGTCAGAAGCCCAAAATGGGTCTCACTGGATTAGAATCATGTTGGCCAAAACATGTCCATTCTGGTTACTCTCTCTGAGTGATAATCTGCTTCCTGACCTTCTTCATTTTCTAGAGACCACCTGCATTCCTAGAGTCCATTTCCATTTTCAAAGTCAGCAATATTGGGCCAAGTCCTTCTGAGGCCACTGACTCTCTGATTCTCTCATTTCTGTCTCCCTCTTCCATTAAGGGCCCATGAGATTACATTGGGTCCACCTGGATAACCCAAGCTACTTTCCCGTTTTAGGTCGGCTGATTCACAGCCTTCATTCCATCTGCAATCTTACTTCCTATTTGTCATGGAAGGTAACATACTCAAAGGTCACAAGGATTAGGATGTGGACATCTTGGGTCAGGGAGAACATTATTCTGCCTGCCACAGGACAAGTTCCGGCAACACTTCACCTGTGAAGCTTTCCCTGATGATTCTCATCTGTATTGTTCTCATTCCTCTAATCCAGTACTTTTCAACCTTGATTGTAACATAGAGTCACCTGGGGCACACTTTTAAAATGCTTGGGTCTAATTTTTTGTTTTTTTCTTTTTGAGACTGAGTCTTGCTCTGTCACCCAGGCTGGAGTGCAGTGGCACAATCTCAGCTCACTGCAGGCTCTGCCTCCTGGGGTCAAGCGATTATCCTGCCTCAGCCCCCCAAGTAGCTGGGATTACAGGTGCCCGCCACCACGCCCAGCTAAGTTTTGTATTTTCAGTAGAGACAAGGTTTCACCATGTTGGCCAGGCTGGTCTAGAACTCCTGACCTAGTGATCCATCCACCTTGGCCTCCCAAGAGTCACATTCTTGAGAGATATGATATTAGTCCATTTTCATGCTGCTAAAAACATTCCCAAGAATGGGTAATTTATATAGAAAAAGTGGTTTAATGGACTCACGGTTTCATGTGGCTGGGGAGGCCTCACAATCATGGCGGAAGGCAAATACGTCTTACGTGGCAGCAGGCAAGAGAGAATAAGAACCAAGTGAAAGGGGTTTCCCTTGTAAAACCATCAGATCTTGTGAGACTTATTCACTACCACCAGAACAGTATGAGAGAAACTGCCCCCGTGATTCAATTATCTCCTACTGGGTCCCTCCCACAACACGTGGGAATTATGGGCGCTACAATTCAAGATGAGAGTTCGAGGAGCACACAGCAAAACCATATCAGATATGGATTAAATTGGTTGATCACATGACCTGAGCAAAGGATTTCTTCTTTTTTTTTTCCCAAAACTCTCCCAACAATTCTACTATGCAGGCAAGATTGAGAACTACTGCTCTCATGAATTTTTGTAATTTTACCTTAATTGTCACAGTGTAAAGGAGATATAACACGATGATTAACAGGGAGATTCTGCAGTCTACCTGCTTATACTCAAATCTCCCAGCTCCACTTCTAACTAGTGGTCAGGTGCTGAGCGAGTTAAGCAATTGCTTGGTGCCTTTCTTTCTTCATTTGTAAACCCAGAAGAATAATAATGCCTCAGAGTTGTTGAGAGGATTAAATGAGACAATGTATGGTAAATGTATTCTGCATAGCACATGACTCAGAACATGCTCTCAACAAATATTAGCTGTAGAAGTGTTTTATGGCCACTTGCCTTAAATGTAGAACTCACCTGTAAGATTTGCCTGGGCATGGCCAATTTTTCTTTCTGTGGTTCTCAAAAAACAAAACAAATCCATTTATTTGATGAATAGGACACAAATAAGGTGGCCAGATAACAGGATTACTGCACTTTGAACCAAAAATCTTATTTTATTTTACTTTTAGGGTAGTTTTGTCATATTTTTGCTTCCTGAGTGTCTGCAACCAGTTTAACCTGCATATGTTTTAGAATCATTTTTGAAAGTTTTTGAAAATACCAGGTCTAGGGCCCATCCCACCCCCCAGGAATAATGATTTCATTGGGGCCCACGGCTCAGTACCTTTTAAGCTCCCTGGATAATTACATACACAGCAAGGGGTGAGAATCTAAGACCTGGACTAACTGGCTACAACTGTTCACATTCCGAGGACTTCTATGGAAGCTGATAATTTATGTCTGGGAAGGCTACGGCAGGTCTATTGATCAAGAGAAAGTAATACAAGAAAGGAAAGGAAAAAGAAGAGATGCAAAAGGGCAAACCAGAGACAGAGGAAGCAAGGGGGGAAAGATAAAGAAGTACAGCTGAAAGGTGTCTCCTGACTCCTTGTTGGTACTCACATCATGTTCTAAAAACATTGCTCCATCCCAATTAGGTCTTTAAGGGGGGATGGAAATCCTTGAAGAGAACCTCAGTAAAGAAATGGTATTCTGTGCCTTTCCCAGAGTACATACTCAAAATATATCTCAGCTGATCTGAAATATGGCAGCAGCAAATACTTTTCTGTGGCTGCTCAGATAGTGTTAGAGGAGGCATTAAAAAAAGATGAAGCTGAATGTTTAGGGCTATTCCTTAAACAACTCCAGAGAGGAAATTCCTTGCTCATCCTGGGTAGCACCCAGGTCACAATGCAAGAAACGTGAGTCAGAAGAGCCAATTACTCAAGAAGTTGCCCAATTTCCTTCCATCTGGTGGTGGAAAGAGGCTCTAAGTAACCTCAAAATGACTCCCAGGCATCTATTACCAGCCAGTCAACAGCATTAGGCAGGTGGCCACAGCACAAAGAACTTTTCTATCTACTGCAAAAATATCCAGAACAAAAATTGTTATAACTTGCATTTGTATATATTTTTAATTCAAAAACTCCTTTCTCACTTATGATCTTACCTAATTTTTTTTCTTAGGGAAACAACCCTTGTAAGATACATAGGGGCCAAATATTATCCCCTTACTTGAAATGAAGTTAAGTCTCAGGCAGTGAGTGACTGAATGGTGGAAATAAAGGCTTCCGATCTTATCTCCTTTCTGGATATGCCCCTTTCCTTGAAAAAAAAAGTGTAATTAGTTATGGCATAGATGATTACAAAATAAACTGTAAGTATTTAAAAACAACACATTGTCAGGGTGCTGAAAATCGTCATCAGTAAGACTCCATATAAGAAAACGTCTTTGAGAAATGGGAATTTAATATTAGCAGTATTCACAAGCAAAAGGAGATTATGTATACCACTATATCCATACTGTTAGAGTGAATGAGAAATCTCATATGCTAAATGTTACTGTATTAAAAGTCAGATACTTTATTAATAATGGCGAATGATGATTCAATATCTGAACAGCAGAACAAGATCCTTGACGTGCATTTATTATCTTATCCTAACAACCTCCCTCTAAGATAGTTAATTATTGCAAGATTATTCTCAGTTTATGGACAAGGAAGCAGGCCCACCAGGCCAGTGTCCTGTAGCTGGTGGATGGCAGAGCCATGATTCAGACCCAGGTCTCTCTGACTCCAGAGCCCAGGCTTTTTCCACTGCTCTATGCCATCTCCTCACAGCCCATAATTAAGCAAAATAATATGCTCTTCACAAATGAAAAGATCTCACGCATGAAAGTGACGAGACAACTTTCAGTTGATGAGCTTCCAAATACGCTGAGGATCCTTTTTCCGGAAACCGCATTTGGCATAAGGGGACCAAAGTCCAGACAGTTCCGATGACGTAACTCAAGGTCTCCGTGGATGTTGGCCTGGAGTCCGAAATAGCTCCGAGCTCTCCCATCCCGGCGTCTCTGTTGCCTCCCCTCTTAGCCAAGCTCAGGCTGCCCACGGGACTTTGCAAGTGGGTGAGGCGACAGCGTTCACAAAGCTTGAGACAAAGTACATTGCGATCTCTTTCCCCATCCCAGTAACTATTTCTGCTGCCTTCCCTCTCTCTGGAGCTTATTCTCAGCTTTGTAGGATATCATGTTTGTTTGTTTTGCCTTCAGCTTTAAAAAGATCTCTTAACAACAGCTTAAGACTTTTATAAAATTACCCATTACCTCTTAGAACAATCCAGAGAGCTGCTGAAAAGAAATGAGGCTCTGAGAGATGGTGCTTGGGTTGGCTTTGCATTAAAATCTTTCTCATGGTGTTTCTCCACACCTTCATTTCCATCCACCTTGTTTAAAATAAAGTCTTCCCTCAAGCCTAAAAGTCAGTCAACAATATGCCCAAGAATGTATTACACCCAAGCAGCTTTACCTGGGAGTCCTAGGAATTCTTCAATTGTGGTTTCTGAGTGTGTTCTCATCTTCCCCAACATTTCCTCAGTCCCTTGTCTTGTCTTCCTTTCGGTCTTCCCCTTTATCTACCAGGACTTAGTTTCTGTCCAAAGGAAACAGTACAAAGTAGTGAAAGTAGGCACTGGAATTAAAGTTAAAGGTCTGAGTCCAAATCTATCTTCTTTTACCTGGCTTAGCTGACCCAGTGACTGTGGACAAGGTACCTGACTCTGTGAACCTCCTTTCCTCATATATAAACTGGAGATCAGAGTAATACCTGCCCGACTTATCTCACAGATCTATAGTACTTATCAGAGTAGATGAACAGGAAGCCCACAAAATGCCCAGTAAATATTAGTTTATTCACCGGCCACTCGTATGACCAGATACTGTGTGCCACACTGGACACTACAATTAATAAGATAAAGCATCCCTTTTCACAGAGCACAACTTTAATGGGAGAGGCAGAACTGGAGGAAAATTATGACACATTATGATGTTAACACAGTAAGGTGTGGAGTGTCATGGGGCCTGGAGGAGGAAGCCTGGCTGAGATTTGGGGATGTAGTGTGCTAGACAATTCCAGGAAGAATCCACAGAGGAAGTCAGGTTTTATCCGGGCCATGAGCACTGAATGGACATTTTCTGAAAAAAGAAAAAACCAGGAGAAAAGTGCACCTCACAAAGAAAGATCAGCACACATAAAGGGCCTCTTGTACGAATAGGAATTTTGTGTCCTAAGTGCCAGGGGGACAACCTGTGGTTTTCAGGAGAAAGTGAAGTAATAAGTGTGTTTTAGAAAAATCATTTTAGAGGCAGTGGGGTAAGAAAACCCTGAGAAGGAGATGATGCCAGAAAAGGAAATAAACCCCAAGATAACAATTCTCATCTCTAAGCTTGGACTAAAAGGAGTTGACATAAGTTCAAGGATATTCTTTTGACTTGTGGCAAAGATGTCTTCTGACAAAGACAGTCCTGCAGGGAGGCAAGAAGGTCCCTGAAAGACACCCCCAGAAACATACACCTGGGGCTATTGCAGCTGAGAGCCTCCATATTAAACAGCAGCTGCACTTTCCTCTGATTTTAATCCCTTCTTCTTATTCCTGAGCCATCAGCCATGTCATATTAGATGTTATTAACTGGTCTCAGCTGTGTTGTGGTGAAATAAAAATAAAGCTTGCCCAGGCTGGGACACGGTGATAAAGAGAAAACCAGTGAATGATGGTTAGCATGTATTGTTTTATATGTGCCAACAATAATCTTGTGCCAACAAGATTTTCTCAGCAATCTTGATATTATAGAACTCTAGTTATTCTCATTGTACAGGTAAGAAATCGGAGGTTTAGAGTGATTCAACAACTTGCACAAATCACATAGCTGATACGTGGCATTCCATCTCCAGAGACAATTCCCTTTACTGCTACCCTCGAGTGTCTCCCAGCTTAGGCTCAGAAAAGACAGTATTTGCCTACCAGCTTAGGCTCAGAAAGGTCAGCTTCAGTCCAAGGGAGGGATGTCCCTACCCATGCATGGAGTGAATGCCAGGGAGAGGGCAGCATTGTTGGAAGCCATATGAGGATGGAGCAGCCATTGGGGGCCCATTGCTAGATGATGAAAAAAGTGTAAGCAACCGCCTACGCTAACATCGAGCATAGCCTGGGGCTTCTCTGAGAGCCACTAGAGAGGTCAGAGAACCAAGCTCCTGCTCACAGTAATGAGTGGCATTGAGCCAGAAGAATTCAGCCTAACTGATGTGGCTGTCTTTGTGTCTACACGCTGGCGAGGTCCAAGGGACATCCAGAATGCCATTATATGACAATTAAGTATGTAAAAATGAACAGGGAAGAAAAGGAAAATATCAAGAAATGACAAACTGGTTTATAATCAAATTTCAAACTTGAAAATTCATGAGAAAGGACTTTATTCTACATAGGCCTAAACAAATTACACGCTGATAGCATGCTGTTTTTAGAGCCCTTTGACTTTATCTGCTGTTCTATTATCAATTCTGCTGTTACTAATGGATTTTTCTTGTGGAACTCAATACTTGGCAGAGCAAAGAAGAAACTGGCAGCAGCACCAGAAATTCCCTTAAAGGCGAATAATATCAATGTTTGCCCCAGGGGCATGAAAGACCTGCCATCGCCTTCAAAACCAGTCCCAAAGGAGCTGTGTGGAGTCTTAGTCAAGGAGGAGTCCCTCATGGTGCAACTTCTCCATTTCTAAAATCCCTGTAGAAAGTTTCACAGTTCATAAACAACCCCACTATCAGAGAGTTCCTGAATAAGGCAACTGAGTGTTAAGATCCTGGCCACTCACAATTGGAAATCCACATCAGCAGCAGGCACAGCAACATCCGAGAGTTTGTTACAAGTGCAGAATCGTAGATCCTACCCAGGATATAATAAATTAAGAACTCTGTTTGAACAAGATCCCTAGGTGATTTGTGTGCATGTTAAAATTAAGACGCATGGCTTAAGATTGCTTGAGATATCTAAATATTAGCCACAGCATAGGATATAGAGTCCATATTATAGCATTTACTCAAGGATGGGTTTGTACTTCCCAATCAATTAATGAATCCATTAACTATTGACCTCTCAAAACGTGTGCCACTTACTCTGCTAAGCACTTGCTGGTGAAACAAAAAGAAATGAATCAAGATTTGATGTCTGTTGAGAGGATGTTTACAATTCTGCTGAAAAAAAAAATGATATATGTGCTCAGAATGACCTTTTGGAAAAGTAAATCAGACCTCATCTGCCCTGCATTAAATAATTAGGGGTTCCCAATGCCGCCTACATGAAGTTCAGACTCCAGCAGAGCATAAGAACTCTTTTAACAGCCTGAAACAGACCTTCCTCCCCAGGCGAATTCATAGCCACCATCTCTTACCCAATGCCATGGTCCAGCCTCATAGGACATGAAGGTCCTTGCATGTGTAGAATTCACTCTCATCTCCATGCATTTTGTAATACTCGCAAAACAATTCAGCCCTTTTCCGCCTTTCCTCATTTTTATGAGAACTCTAACTTTTAAGACTAACTTTAGCATCATCTTTCTCAGGAAGTTTTTCTTGGGCTTCAAATTCGAGAGAATTTTTGTCCATCTTGCGTGTTCCCATTGCAAATTCTGTTTGAGAATGTCTCGTAGGTACAAAGGCACCCAGGAAATGTCCAATTGAATGAAATGAAAATGATATATGAAACAGGTGTAAATTAGTGACATAAATGATGAACATCAGTCTCCACCTCAGACACATCTAAGAGCCTAGCCCCACAGTATAAGTGCCCCAATCTTTATAACTCAGGCACCTCTTAGACTTGCTGGCTAAGTCCAGTGGGAGCCAGAGGCTCAAGTCTACGCTTGGAATGTCCTTTCTCACCTCCTTCATTTGAGAAACCCCCAAGTCCTTTATATCTCATCTCAAATGCACCATCTTCTAAGAAGCTTCCTGCTTTTCCCAAGAGTGAGTTGGTCCTTTCCATCTCTGTGTTACAACCTCACTTTATATCTATTTCTCTAAGATGTCTGGTTTTGTATATTTCCTTGCCTATCCCTTCCACCTGACTGGCAGGTTTTCCAGGACAGAGACCTGTCTTATAAGGCAGGAGTAGAATTGACAGTATTTTATGCATGTCCGTGTTCTCAGTGTTCTGCAAATGTTGGCACAAAATAGACCAGCACTTCCCAACTGTTCTAGCTAATCACTAGAATCATCCATGTAATACTTAAAAATCCATATTCCTGCACTTTATTTTAAAACATCGTGCTTCTATAAGTCTAGGATTGGGCTTAGTCATCTGCATTTTTCAAATGTTCCCCAGATAATTCTGGCATGCAAGCAAGATTTTAAAACCCTGCCTTAGGTCCCTTCTAAAGTTTGTTGGTGAAGAAATTATTCATCCTATATGCCTGAGCATAGCTCACTTTTGTGGATAAACCTGAGGTACCTCATTAACATATTCTGCTTGATTAGATTGCCTTGGTCCTTTCTGGCTAGATATATCTACTTCTACCCACATCCTGGCATTTATCCAATGACAGCAAGCAGTATATACACTTACGGTTTCTGTTGTGTGTGGCCATCTTTATATGTTAATAGGAGGCAAAAAGAAAGGAAAAAAAAGGCAATTGGTGTATAATTGGGGTAGAGTAATGGCAGAGGCCCCTTCACATAGAGTCAGTCTTCCCTTGCCCCATGTTCCCAAGGCATTACACTCATACCTTCACAACATTATTTCTTACCTTTCCTGGAGGGAACATATCTGCTTTCCAATTAGGGTGTGCCCTAGCTAGATTCCTTAAAGGCAGGAATATTCCCTTCAGTACTGTAATCTCAAACCTTAGACCAGTTGCCTGCCACACAGTAAGTACTCAACACATGTTTAATGACGGACTGACCCCATTCAGACTGAATGACTGAATAAATGAATAAAGGAGAGGATTTGAATAAACAGAAAGAAGGAAGAAAGACATTCCTGCAGCAATGGGGGTTTAGAAACAAGACGTCCACAGGTCTAAAAAAGAGAATGAGGCCAGGCCTGATGGCTCACGCCTATAATCCTGGCACTTTTGGAGGCTGAAGCAGGCAGATCACTTGAGGTCAGGGGTTCAAGACCAGCCTGGCCAACATGGTGAAACGCTGTTTCTACTAAAATTCAAAAATTAGCTGGGCATGGTCGTGTATGCCTTTAATCCCAGCTACTCAGGAGGGTGAGACAGGAGAATTGCTTGAACCCGGGAGGCAGAGGTTGCAGTGAGCTGAAATCACACAATTGCACTCCAGCCTGGGTGACAGAGTGAGACTCAGTCTAAAAAAGAAAAAAGAAAAAAAAAAGCGAGAATGAGCCTGGTATATGCATAGGACAAAGAGAAATAAGTTTGTGGGGGGAAAAAAAAAAGCTGCTCTTTGGAGAAATTTGAGGCCTTAGAGGTTAGTTCTCATGGGATTTCTAACAACGGACTGCTGTACTGGGCAGGAGGAAACTCTCTTGTAGGTTCAAAGCAGTATATTCTTATTTCTGACTCTGCCACGAAATCACTATGTTGCTCACAATAAAGTGAAGGGAGAACATGAAAGGAAAATTAATTTAGTATCTGTTACGTGCCTGGTGCTTCGCATATGCTATCTCCCTGAATCCCAACAACAGCTTCCGGTGCTAATACTGCCACTTTGCAGGAGATGGAAATCAAAGTGGGAGTTTAAATGGCTCTTAAAACTTACGGTTCTCTCTGCATACATTGCTGCTTCCATTCATTTAAAGTATCTGGGCCTCAGTTTCTGTACTTGGAAATGAATGATTCTGCTGGATCATTTCATAGGTGCTTTTAGTTCTAAAATCAATGGGTTTATCTTTGCAATAAAGTTTTTCAACCCAAAAGCAACTTCCTTTGAAGCCTATCTATTACTCAGTACAGTACTATGCACCGTTCAATAATTGCTTGCTGAACGTGAGAAATGAGGTTAATCAGCTGGACAGCTCTGGGAGATAAAAACAGTGTAACATTTTGCTCTAGTTAAAGAAGATTTGCTCACAGTTCCCGAAAAAAACATGCATATTCCTGTTTCTTCACTTTTGCCTATGACATGCTCTCCACTTATGGAAATTCTACTCTTGAAAGCCTAGTTCAATTGTACTCCTCCATGCAGCCCTGTGTGGCTCCCAATGAGCCAATCACTATGCTAAGTAGAGTGGAATTATTCCAATTGACCTACATCTTTGATGGATTCATAATGAGGGAAGAGTAGAAAAATGATGAAAGGCAACTTCAATGTCTAATATATTTCCTGATGGGAATTTAAAGAAAGAACTGTCTAAAATTACTCTTTCCTACAATCGCTGGGCTTCAAAGAACTCCATCAATGCCTTGGAAATAAAGTGACCGTATCTACATTTAAAGTCAACATCACCTCTAACTTTCAAGCTTCTTCATAGATTTTTCATAACCATCTTCTGCTTTTCTGTTAGATACCATTAAATCTGAATGTACTCAGTCTCGTCTGCATGGAAAATATCTCTTTGCTGGCATAGTGGTGGAATATTACTGAACAGAACTGACCTTAGTCACGACACCTCTGCATGAGGAGACCCTGGAAGAGTCAGGTCACTATCTGTGCAAGCAGAGCCATAGCATTTCTTCTTTTTCATGCATCTCTGTTTGTTCTCAGCAAAACCAGATGGAATTAGCGTTATGCAAGCACAGTTACAAATCAAAATGCTTACTCCCATATATAGACACGTATTATGATCCCTGACATTAAACATAGATGACTAAGGAATATGTTAAACCTTCTGGATCACTTTGCTATGGACCATAGGGAACTACTGCTCCTGGGAGTTTTACAATCACATGATAACTCTTTGTCCTTTGAAAGCTATCATTTAATATTTGCTCGCTTTTTTATCCCTAACACCTGGCATAATGAAAAAATGAGTCATCAGTAAATATTTGCTGACTGAATATAAAAGTCAATGGTTTAATCTCATTTTATTTTCTTTTTTTCCTCCCCTAATATGACTGAAAATGTGTCATCCATATAGTAAACATGTTAATTTAACACTGGAAAATCTGATTCATAAAGTGGAAGAAACCTGTCCTCTGTCCTTGGCTAATGTTTCTGTAGTAATACTTGCAATTCACTTGTTTATACATGCATCTCTCCCCTACTAGACATGTGTTTTTCAAGGGAGGCGACTTAGTCATCTCTATCACAAACATTTATTACAAAGCCCAGCATGTAATAAATTTAGTAGATGTTTATTCAATTAGTGAGTAAATATGTTTCTGAAATGATTGATGTGCCTGCATTGACTTCCTGCTCCCTCTTCATCCCTTAGTGTCTGAGTCCATTGAGGCTGTTGTAATATAGTACCATAGAATGGGTGGAATATAAACAACAGAAATTTATTTCTCACAGTTCTGCAGCTGGAAATCCAAGATCAGGGTGCTAGCATGGTTGGGCTCTACCAACGGTCCTCTCTGGGTTGTAGACTACTAACTTCTCATTTTATTCCCATATGGCAAAGAGGACAAGGGTTCTCTCTGGGGTCTCTTCTATAAGGGCACTAATCTCGTTACTCATGACGTAATCAACTCTCAAAGACCCCACATCCATTACATAGGAAGTTAGGATTTCAACATTTGAATTTTGAGAGGACACAAACATTGTCCAAACATCTAGTTATTTTAGAATTCTAAGTTACTTTCGTGTCACATTTAGCCATGCAGCTTATGGGAAAATTAAAAGTAAATGCCTTTTATAAAAGTCAGAGTGTAACAAACCTGCACGTTATGCACATGTACCCTACAACTTAAAGTATAATAATAATAAATAAATTAAAAAAAAAGTCAGAGACTCCTGATATAAATCATTTTTTAATGTTTTTTTCAATTGCAAAATTGTAATGCTTGAAGGAATCTTGGAAATCTTTCAAATGTAAATAACATATTGAAAAACCTGCCTAGCGATAATATGAAATTGGTATGATCTTTTTTTATGAAGAATATGTAGATACATTAAAAATGAATACTTAGAAAGAATATATGAACAGGCATTACACAGGAGAAATTAAAACCAAAAATATCAGCATATAGAAAAGCAAGCAAGTATTGCTATGGGTTGTGGGAATATTCGAGCTCTCATGCTTGTTGTTAGGAGTGCAGTGAAGAAAATAATAACTCAATAAACGATATTGGAATAATTAGAGAGTCATCCAAAAGAAAAATCTAGTTGGATCAATAATATAGTTTAAAAAAAAATCAAGCCATAAAAGTGCAAGAATAAACCATGGTAGCAATTTCTTACACACAATGTCACAGTGGCAAAGTCTTTCTTAAACATGATATAAAAACTGGAAGTAAAGAAACAATATGTATACAAATCTGAGTATAAAAAAATTTGGCATGGCAAAACCCACAGTAACCAAAGTCAAAATACTCAGGGACAAAAATGAGAAAAAATATTTTCAATTTATATCTTAGAAAACAGGGACAAATTTGTACAATGTATAAAGAGCCCCCATAAATCATTTTTTTAAAGATCAACAATTCAGTGGAAAAATTAAACGGATATTTACAGAAGAAATTAACAATAGACCTTAAACATGTGCAATTGTATTCAATTTTACCAGTAAGATAAATGCAAATAAAAATTACAGTGATACCCATTTTCATCCATAATATTGGAAAATATTTTTAAAATTTATTGATACAGGAGTCATCAAGGGTATAGGGAAACATCTACTTTACTACTTTGTCGGTGGGACTGTACATTGGTAACACTTCTAGGCAGGACAAAGTAGCTACCAAAATTACAACTGCATATGTTTTTGACACAGAAATTTCATATCTATATTGTCTACGTATTCCTTCTACAAATATACATGCACCAGTCTATTCACTATTGCCCTGTTTGTGAGAGCAAAGATTTAAAATGACGTCGTTTCCAATTCTCCACTGAAATTTCCTTCTCTCCTTTTATTTCCTCGGGCACTGTAACATTGCTTAATTTTCAAGTTAGTCTCTGAATTTCCGGAAACTCTGTGGATCTGTATCTGTTTTCTATTGTTTCTATTAAAGTTTCTTTCTGTGGTTATGTCTCCTTATTTGCCTGTTTTTTCTTTTGTGTGTGTGTGTGTGTGTGTGTGTGTGTGTTTGGTTGGTCTTTGTGGTTGGAACTTTGTATTTGTAAAATTGTTTCTAAAAATAAAATGAAGACTAGCTTGTTGTTATCTTTTCCAGAGATGATTTGCCTTTGTTTTCACTAACAGCTCCTAGCAATCCTGGATCATCTCGATCCAATATCAGGAATTAAGAGGATGTGAAGTTGAGCTGCAGCTCCTTTTGAGGGCTGGCCAATTGGGATTCATTCTCCTCCTTAAGGTTCATTCCCTTGGAGTACCAGCCTTAAGTCAGTGGCATCACCAGGGCTCTTCTCGGAGGGCCCATGACTTCCGCCACCATGAAACTATCACAAAATCCTTAGCGTCTCATCAGCTAGGTTAATCACCATTTTGTTATTAATGTAACATTTAACATCGTTTTATATCATGTATCCATGAACATAATTTTATATTTATAGTTATTTGTAATACTTTTAAAACGTTTGTACAGAATTTAAAAGTGACTTGCTCACCACTCTCAGAGTATTACATTACTATGTGTCTATATATTCATCATTACCAGTGAGTTTTATACTTTTATATGCTTTTATGTTATCATCATTTCTTGTCAACTTAAAGAACTCCCCTTAACATTTCTTGTCAGGCAGGTTGGGTGGTGATGAACTCTCTTGGCTTGTTTTGGTCTGAGAAAGTCTTTATCTAGCTTTCATTTTGAAGGGAATTTTTTTTTCCAGGTATACTATTCTATGTTGGCAATTTTTTCCCCCTTCACGTTAAATAAATCATCCCACTGCTTCTGGCATGCAAGATTTTGCTGAAAAATAAGCTCCTGAGAGATCTTATAGAGGATCCCCTGTACGTGACAGGTCATTTTTTTCTCTTGCTGCTTTCAAAATTCCCCGTTTATCATTAACTTTTGACACTTTCATTATAATAAATTTAAGTGTACATTTTTGGAGGAATTTTACTTATTTGAAGTCTGTTAGGCCTCCTGATTCTAGATGCCCAATTCCTTTTTCAGAGTTGAGATGTTTTCAGAAACTATATATATATTTTTTTTTTCTTTTTTTTTTTTCTTTTTTTTTTTTCTTTTTTTTTTTTTTTTTCTTTTTTTTGAGACAGAATCTCACTCTGTCACCAGGCTGCAGTGCAGCGGCACGATCTTGGCTCACTGCAACCTCTGCCTCCCAGGCTCAAGCTATTCCCCTGCCTCAGCCTCATGAGTAACTGGGACTACACGGGTGTGCCACCAGGTCCAGCTAATTTTTTGTATTTTAGTAGAGACGGGGTTTCACCATGCTGGCCAGGATGGTCAATCTCCTGACCTCGTGATCCACCCACCTCGGCCTTCCAAAGTGCTGGGACTACAGGCATGAGCCACCATGCCCAGCCTGGAAACTATATTTTTAACATAATATTTCTGTCCATTTCTTTCCTCTCCCTCTTTTTCTTCCCTAACTTTCATAATGCATATATTGGTGTACTTATGGTGTCCTTAAAGTCCCTTAAGCTTTTCTTACTCTTGCTTACTATTTCATTCTTTTTTTCTTGCTTCTCTGGGTAATTTCCAATGATCTGTCTTTGAGTTCACTGTTTCTTCTGCTTGATCTGGTCTGTTGTTAAACCTCTAGTGTTCAGTTACATTCTTCAGCTCTAAAATGTCCGTTTTTTAATATTTTTTATCTCCTTTTTGAAATTTTCACTTTGCTTATGCATTGTTTTTCTGATCTTGTTGAGTATCTTTATGATGGTTATGTTGAATATCCTGTCAGGTAGATCATATATCTCTGTTTTATTAGGATCGGTTTCAGGTTTATTTTGTTCCTTTGTTTGAGACACATTTTCCTATTTCTTCAAGTTTTCATGGTACTTTGTGTTGGTTAACTGCAAGTTAGAGAAAACAGCTATGATATGGTTTGGATGTGTCCCTACCCAAATCTCATCTTGAATTGTAGCTCCTATAATTCCCATGTGTTGTGGGAGGGACCCCAGTGGAAGATAATTGAATCATGGGGTGGTTTCCCCCATTCTGTTCTCACGGTAGTGAATAAGTTTCATGAGATCTGATGATTTTGTAAAGTGATTTCCCCCTTTGCTTGGCTCTCATTCTCTCTTGTCTGCCACCATGTGAGATGTGCCTTTTGCCTTCCACTATGGTTTTGAGGCCTCCCCAGCCACATGAAACTGTGAGTCTATTAAATCTCTTTTCCTTTATAAATTACCCAGTCTTACGTATGTCTTTATCAGCAGCATGAAAATGGATGAATACAAGCTATCCCTCTTAGTCTTCACAGTATTGCCTCATTCAAGAAAAGACCCTCACTAATCATCCCAGCCAGAGATTTTTGCCGGGGGAGGTGGGGGGACCTTTCAAACTTTATTGCTAGTCCAACTACCTTCTTTGTTCTTAGTGACTCCCTGGTATCCAGAGTATGAGAGGTTCCATCAGTACTCTGAGACAAGCAAGACTAAAGCCAGTCCCTCAGGCAGCATCTGGAAAAGCTGAATAGTTTCACTTCTATTCAATTCTTTCTTTCTCAAAGAGAAGTGGGGATCTGAGTTTTTTGTTTGCTCTGTGCTGGGCTAAATGGAAGGCCTAGCCTACGGTGGCTGATAGTTCAAACTGCCATCTTTTTTCCCATTAGTCTCTGGGCAGTAAGAGTATGTTAGGTCTTGTTAGTGCTCCAAGATAGGCAGCACAGAAACCAGTCCTTTGCATGTTCCTAGAGAATTTGAGGTGTTGTATGCATGGTCCAACTTCTTTATACCTCAGAGAGAATCTGGAAGCTGAGATTTTTCATCCACTTTTTCTGTGCTGGACTAGGGAGACTGGCTATGGTAGCTAATAGTACAAACTGCAATTTTTGTTTTCACTGATTCCAAGGCAGCTAGAATACACTGGGTCCTGTCAGCACTTCAAGAGAAGCAAGACAAAAACCAGTCTTCTGGGAAGCCCCTAGAAAAGTTAAGGTGTTGAGCAGGCAGTCCAACTCTTGCTTTCCAAGGAGAAACTGAGATATTGGGGGTTTGCTCCCAATTGTATAACACTACACCAGGAAGAGGGATTATGGTGAGAGAGTATTTCAAACTCCCCTACCTACTTCAGTGTGGCTAGTCTCATGTTCACTCTGGGTTTTAGAGCCTCTCAACTAGTTTCTGGATTTCTCACAAAGGGAATTTGTCTGTGTTTTGTTGTTAAACCAATGTAATTATGGGGGGAAAGGGAGTCCAGGCCTTCTTATTCTGCCATCTTGCTAACGTCACATTAATAATATACTCTTTATGGAAATATGCTGCTTGTTATCACTTTGATAATATACTCCTTATTCAATCTTTATCTCAGATTCTGAGAGCATAAATTAAGATATGCTTTTATTATTAAAGATGATGATGAATATAAAACAGTGCAGTACAGATCTCAGCATAGGTTTTAACTTTTACCAAGAGCCATTCTGCCTCTGCTTATAAGTATAATGAAGAATTTGTTCCTTAAAGCAGAAATGAAATTGACTATAAAAAATCAGTATCCATGTTATTATTACTCTCTCCTAACAGAACTGTGCTTATAAACTGCAAAGGGCTGACTTCTCTCTAATCTGAGGGGATGTTCCAGCTCAACAAATGGAAAATAAAGCCATATTCAGTAGCAGCCAGGGAGCCAAGGAGCTGGTATGAACTCGTGCCACCTTCATTACTTGCAATGCATGGCTGAGATCATTTGAAGTAACGCCTGGAAATCCTCTGCTGAAACAATCACAGGGTGGGTTGGTAGTTTATGCCTTTTGACCAGGTCCACAACCCACATCTGCTACAGTGAATTTTAATTGGATATTTTTCTAGAAATGAGTTCCTATGCTAGTATTAAATCAGAAAAGAAGTAATTGCACACTGCATTATTCATCATTCCAGCATAAATGAAAATAGAATGGAATTAGAGTAGAAAACTACTTTTCAGCAGAAAGAGGGCTTACATATGACTGATGTATCAACCACAAAGCTTGGGCCCAGTATGACAAAAATGCATGTGAAAAATGAGTAGAAAATGTACTTCAGAATCACTTTCTCCACAGTATCTGTGGAGAAAGATCTACTTGTATATTTACAAATAAAGCAACTTGTTTTTCCTTGCATTGCTGATGATTCCAAAGCATTACTTTTCTTCTTTTTATAAGATCAGGACAATATTAACCAAGCCAGTGAGAATGTACATACAAATGATCTTACTTAAAGTCCTGACTAGTTCCATCATACTTTATATGTCTTTGTGATCTGCTTCTTGTTTTGTCTTCAAGTTTCTATTGTGTCTTTCCAGGCAAAGTGAAACTTTAATTGACCCTCAGTCAAGAATGTAATTATTCAGATATGTAGGATTTTTTCATCTTAGAATTTTTCAGAGAAATACTTTGTCCATGAGGATATGAAACCATTTATACTTTTAAGAATCTAAGTGAAAAGGCAGGAGAATTTGACATTTATTGAGCATCTACTATGCACCAACTATTTTTTGACATATTATCTCATTGAATGATCAGTACTGAAAGTAAATATTATTATTCCAGTTTGACAAATGAGAAAACTAAAACTAAGAAACTATAGACATGAAGAAAACTAATATTTTGGCAAGTGAATACTAACATGGGGTGCACTTTAAATGTACGAATTCATTTAAACTTTACAAATGTCCATCCTCATGTTACAGTTAAACAAACAAGCTCAGAGGTGTTAAATAATCTGCATAGTACTATACACCTAGTAAGCAATTAAGTTGGCTTGGAACCCATTTGCATCAGATTCCTTGTATTTTTCCCAATTATGTCATAATGACTCAGCATAATATTCCTTAAATGTAGTTTTTAGCAAAGGCACTGCAAAATTCAGATGGCTTTCTGCCAGCACAGAAAGAGAAGTTTGCTATTTATAAAACTGTTGTGTTCTCCAGCAGGGAAAGACATCTGAGAACATCTCCAGAATTGAATTCAATTTATTCAGTTTTGTAAACTGAACCTATTTTGTCTGTAATTAAATAAATAAAATGTATAAGACTAAATATTAGAGGCATCTTCCTTGGCTCAATTGTATGTTCCAACACAGGCTACATCACCAAATCTACTCATTATAATTTCTTTTTTCTTTTTTTGGTTTAACATTTATTATGACATTATAATTAGTTCTTAACTCATCTTCCTCTTGTTCTAGACTGGGAGTTCCTTGAGAGTAGATAGATACCTTGATATATTGCAGGCATCTAATACTTGCCACTTAGTATATGCTCAATAAAAAGTGGAAGGATGAATGAATGGATAAATAAGCTAGTTAATGGACAAACACCTGGAACAACAGGATACCATGTCAGACTGACTACTTAGTTCTAGCAAACTTTAGAATACTCCCATACATAGCCTTCACTCTGAAGGTGATGTGATAACCCCCAGTCTGCCTTGGGTTGTAGATTTAGCTTGGCAGATACTTACCCAGTCAGTATTCAACTTAGTTGAGTGTTATTCATCTCTGACCCACCACTATCTCCAATAGCTGATAGACTAAGGTTCCTCTGATTTTGTGATTCTCTATTGTATTCTCCCCAATTTTCTTTCATTTCTCCCTTCCAAACACATTTTATTTTGGTGTTTGCAAAAATTTGGATGTGGGCTTTCTGTCTGCTCACTAGAATGTCTACAGATGACATGTAGTGGTTTAAGAGCACAAGCTTAAGATCAGACTAAGTTCAAACCCGACTACTATTTATGTATTAACATGCCACCTTCATAAACCTACTTGATATGTCTAAGTCTTGGTTTCTGGTATGCAAGGTGGGGATAATAGAAGTACCTACCTCAGAGTTTTTATAGAAATTATATTAGATCATGTACCAAATGTAGTAAGCATAGCTCTTGATAGCTATGTTTTAAATAATAGGATGAGAGTAAAAAAATGTCTTTTCATTTGGCTGTTCAGTTTACAAAACCAAAAGAAAAAGAGAAATCTCCTTTATCTTCCTAAGGATGTGTTAATTCAGTAGTCTGTTTATAAAGACTGGATGGTTTGGCCTAGCTTTATCTCTGGTGCCTATCCTGGCAATGATGCTGAGATGTTTTGTCAGCCTTGGTCATGTGACTTCCTCAATGGACTGGGATGGTTAAGGGAATGGGGTTAACTCCTCACCCAAACCACGTGGACTGAGAGTGGGAAGGGAGAGATTCACTAAAGGAAAATTAGAGTGCTGCAACCAGAAAAAGCTTTAAAAGCTGCAATGAATCTTATCTAAAGAACTAAACCAATCGTGGATAACCAATGTAGGATGATATTACTAACCAAGAGAAATAAAACAACCTCCAAATGCCTGCTTTCTCCTATTTGAAACCAAAATGTGGAGATAAACAAGAGAAACATGTCAATTAAAGGCCTATTCTGATTTAATTTAATTGGAGCAACAAAGGAATAATTATTGCTCTAGAGGCCATGAAGGTGAGTTTAAGCATTGCCAATGAAATGGACATAAACAAAATAGTTGCAAGAGAGGAATTAGAATGTTCCCAACATAAAGAAAAGGTCAATGTTGGAGGTGATAGATGAGGCAATTACCCTGATTTACTCATCACACGTACGTATGCAATAGAATATCACATGTATTCTCCAAGTTTATACAACTATTACATATCACTTTTAAAAAGCAAATATGTATATAGGTTAATTAGGGTTTCCTTTAATAGACAATTTGGCTAAACAAGAATTTCTTTGTAGAATTCTTTCTTCCCTCTCTCAAAAATCACCCAGATACTTACTTCAAACTGTCTTCGTTGCCTACAGATATACAGCTTTGAAAGACATGTCTCCTAAAATTTAAACCATTCGCTTATCCTTATGGGAAATATGTGAGTAAAAGGACTGAAGTTATGCAAATAAAAAGATCAATTTTTCTAAGCCTGTTTGTCCCTTTTATGTTTAAATAATACCTCGCATATTCTCTGCTCTCAGGAAAGAATGTGTAAGAATAATAAAATTCAGAAGGGCAAAAGTTGCCAATACTTCCTCATGCAACTGTGTTCCATAAGCTTTTCTAGACATAGAATTAAGTTCTGTTGACAGCAAGCTCCAAATATTGCTTAAATCAGTCCATTTTGTCCTAGAGTCATTGACCCCATAGCTCTGTGTGTGTGTGTGTGTGTGTGTCTTTTTTCTTACATTTCTCCTCATAAGGAATTTCCCCTTTTCATAGTCATTTATCAACAGAGTCTTCAAACAAGGAAGAATGAACGCAACATTTAGACAATGTAATTTTGCTTCTTAAATGGAATGTCCAACACATGAGCAAGCTTAAAAATGTTCATATGAAAAGACAAAATAAGTAAATGTGGAAGGTAAGTATGGAAGTCACAGAACATTCCCTTTCTTTTTTTTTTATTCTTAAAGTAAACATGCATTTATACATTACAAATTAAAAGGACATTATGGAAAGGCCATTAAAAAGGATATGAAATATGAAAATCTCAAGTAATAAATAACGCAAATAATTAAATAAATGACCAGTGAGTTTCTAAACCTCTAAGCCAAGTGCTATATTCAAGATCTCAAGTTAATAGACGCCTTAGAAATGGATAAACTGATACTGAGCTACACATGCAAAGAAACATTGTTTAATTCCGCTGCATTCTTAAAACATAAATATTTGAGTGGGCAGTGTATCACATAAGTACCCTGAAACATGACTTTTTAATTTATTATTAACCTAAGTAAATAAACTCTGGAGTAGCACATGACAAGAAAGGAAAACGTGGAACCAATTAGAGATGTTCCAAGTTCTAAGTTAGACCTGTTGTCCCTGGAAGGTCTATAAGCCTACAGCCACATTACTTCCAAGACGCATCAAATTAAACAATGTCATATTAAATGAAAATATCACTGGATATTGTGAAATACTTTTGGATACATGTTTTATGAAAACACATCTCAATCATTAAACTTGACAGAAAGACCAAGTCTATTATTAAACAAAAAGTATATCTGTAGCTCTCAAGAAATCTTGACTCATTAATTGCACTTGACTCATGTTGATAGCTGCCTTCCAAGTTCCAAAAGTAAATATTATCACCATGAATGTTATCATAGAAATGCTTTTATCATTGGATTACAAGTTGCCTTCTTCCTTAAAACCTGATCTTATTCCTTTTTTACAGCCTTTTAAAAAGCCTCACTTACTTATTTTATAGTGTAGAATATGCTTACATACAGCAATGAGTTGAAAAAGAATCCCACTGGGATTTAATTCAGGGCCACTCAATAATCCCCCATTTACCAGTATCACATTCATAGAGCCTATTACTTGTAAATCAACTCCAGTTAGCATCTTCTCCAAAAAGACTTCCATGAGCACACTCCTTACCACCAAAGTTATTTTCAAGAACTCCAGTATTTTGTGCAATGAGATAAAGTGCTAAAAAATGTATAATTGGGGAATTACTCTCTCCTCTATATGACCTATTCATCCTCTTATCATTATACTTGGCACAGTGCATTATAGTTGTTTGTTTAATACCAGTCTGTATAATGAACCTCTGGGTTACCTGAATATAAAGTCTTGTTATATTCATTTTTGTATCCAGTAGTAGATGCTGCCTTAGCCTTGCCCCCTTTATGGAGCCAATGCACTTATCTCGAAGTTGTTGTGAGGTTGGCTGCTAATGGCCCATAATTATCTTTCTCCAGAGTGTTGTCTTTGGCCAACAGGAGCTCAGGAATGCCTAACAGGGGATCCCTCACCAAATGACTAAATGATTCAAGGGCATAAAGGTCCAGCCTCTTGACTCAGAGTGAGATAAGCCAGTGGTGTTGTTCACAGAGGTTCTCTGGTGTTGGTCCAGGCTCTCTGGAGATTAGGCTGAAGTTAGACTTAGTGAAACCCACATCTCTGCTTAGCTTCTTCCTCTATCCTAATCTGCTTCCTTAGAAGTTTATCCTGAAAACACTTCATCGGTGAAGCACTTGCTAAGAACCCCCAACTCCCACTGTGTTTTTAGGAAATCTGACCTAAGACACAGCTCTAAATGCACTGATTTGTGTGAACAAGTATTCAGTTTCTCCTATTAAACTTTGAAATTCATAACAACAGAAATGATTTATTTTTCTCTTCATATCCAGTACCTAATTCAGCACCTGATAGATAGTAAACTCTCAAAAATTTTTATACATTTGAATTAATATGTGTGTACATTTATCTCATTCGTTATCTTCATTTTATACTAAATAAATAAATGGTAGGAAAAGAAAGATGGATCTAAAGATTATCGTTGCCATTATAATTTAATTCCAAGCTTTCTCCAAAACCAAAAGGATATGAATTGTTGGTTGAAGTAGTAAGGTCTGAATTAAAGAGGGGTGAAGAATCCCTTCTGCTATCTTCTATGCCTACAGTAATGGAGATAATTAAAAAATAGTATCTCATCAGTTGAACAGATTCATTAACAGTAGCTAATGGTCATATACCAGGACTCAATTTTCTTTTTTTTTCTTTTTCAACTTCCCCTGAGTATATTTTCCATTCCTCACTTTCTTCCTACTCCCATATTAAATCAACATTAGGTTTGTAAATGTCAAGCCAACTCCAAGAAATAAAGATGGGGCATTTTCTCAGTTGCAGCACAGTATATCACCGGAGATTAAAACAAATGTGGAGCTCAGGTCTCTATTGTATCCTTTGCGAATGATCCTATTTCTCTTCACTAAGCAAGATAGATCCAATTCCACCAAAGGAATTAACGAGTTCATCTAGAAGGACAAGAACTCCTACATTAATCAAAAGCATGTGAATATATCTAAATTAATCTGAAGGCACATGTTTCTCCATCAGTGTTTCTGCTGGTGCCTATGTCTTACTAGAAAAGTTGCAGGATTTCCATGATTAAAAAATGGAACAATATTTTCAGTATTCTAATTAGAATTTCTGTTACTTACCGATTATCCTAAAGTTTGGCTAAGAATTCATAAAAATAATTGACTCTTCACAGATACATTTTGTTTGGGAGGTAGAGAGAGCCTTCTGATGAGAAAGACTCATTAGGTTTCTATTACTCTAACTTGTGTCGAATAGGCAAGATCCATCCCTGAATGCAAAAACAAAGTAACTCAAATACTGTCTCTGAGAGGATTAAGTGTTTGGGAACATTTGTATTTGTCAGCGCTCCTCTGTGAACTTCCAGCCACCAATTATATTTTGATTGCAGAGTTATGAACAAAACTCCTTATATGAAGATTAGGGGTGAGGGTGTAATAGGGGAACAGGAATTCTAAAGAAAACTGGTGTTTAATCTCAAATCAGTTGCCATTTAACTCAAATAAACTGGTGGGAATGTGGAGTCGTTTTTTCATCTTCCTGTCTTAGTCTGTTTGGGCTACTATAACAAAATATGATAGACTGGGTTGCTTAAACAACCAACGTTTATTTCTCATGATTCTGGAGGCCAAGAAGTCCAAGATCAAGATGCTGGCAGATCCCATGCTTGCTAAGAGACTTCTTCTTTCTTGCTGTATCTTCACATGGCTGAGAGAGGGATCATATCACTTGTGTCTCTTCATATAAGAGCACTAGTCCAACTCATGAGACCTCCACCCTCACAACCTAATTACCTTCCAAAGGCCCCATCTCCAAATATTGTAACGTTGGGATTAGGGTTTCAACATATTAATACAAAAGGGGCACAATCAGTCCATTGCAACAATCTTTACAACAGTCTTAAGCGGGTATATTTTTATCTTTATTTTACAACTGTTAAAACTTGGTTTTACAGATATCAAATGATTTTATAAAGTCACATGGCTACTAAATTGTACAGCTGGTATTTAAACCAAGGGCTCTGTGCTCCAAAGTCCACCATCTTTTGACTCTATAACTCTGTAACAATTTAACCAGTACAGTTGACCTTTAAACACTGTGAGACTTAGAGGCATCAAAACCCCATGCACAAAAATCCGTGTATAACTTTTGATGCCCTCCAAACCTAACTATTAATAGGCCACTGTTGACTGAAAGCCTTATCAGTAACATAAAGTTGATTAGCATATATTTTGTATGTTATATGTATTATATACTGTATTGTTACAATATATATGCTGCAGAAAAGAAAATGTTATTAAGAAAATCATAAGGAAAAGAAAATATATTTACTATGCATTAAGTGTAGGTGGATTATCATAAAGGTGTTCATCCTCATCATCTTTATAAGTTGAGTAGGCTGAGAAAGAGGAGCAAGAGGAAGGATCATTCTTTCTGTCTCAGAGGTGGCAGAGGAGGAAGAGGTGGAGAGGAGGCAACAGAAGCAGGCACACTTAGAGTTAATTTTTATTGAAAAAAAATATGCACATAAGTGAACCCTGCAATTCAAACCTGCATTGTTCAAGGATCAACTATATTTATGAAGATCTATTTTTTGCTGAGTTCTCAATATCTCTGACTTAGGAACTAAAAGAGAAGGTTTCTTTTGGACACTTTCTTTTTAATTAAACTATTTTTATAATCTCACCAACCTTCTGCTATATTATCTGCTAACTAGCAACTAATAAAAGGTTTGTTTTAAAAAGCAATTCTTTATCCTGATTACGAGTGGATGCAGTCCTCTTTCAAGTTAACAAAATGAATTAATAACATTCAGTGGCTGCTTTGAAGGCATGCAAAATCTTTGGAGTATGTCAGTAAATGAAGAAAAGAAATATTGGATTAAGCAAAATAATCGGTACTCTCAATTTTGTAGCCAAATGCCCAAAGCCAACTTAGTATGTTCATAGCTCCATGGCCTTCCCAACTCTGGGGAAATTTCAAAATTACTGCCTGATCCTCTGAGTCAGGAAGAAATGAAGCGAGGCTGGGTTCTATTCTCAACGGAGCTGGGGAGAAAATTAAGCTCCTGTCTGGTTTCTTTGTGAAATGGGGTACAAAGTCGTCTACTAAGAGTGAAAGGTGTGAGATAAAGATGGGTGACTTAAAGAGAGTTGTGAGCTAAAACTCATTGTCTTGAAGAATGGGAGGAAAGATTGACAGATGACAGTTGCTGGAATGGAAGCTCTATGAGACTAAGGAATTTTTCTCCCCTGTCTCTCCTTGGTGTTTGGTGCTTCATAGGTGTTCAATAAATATTTGCAGGATGAGAAACCTCAGGTTAAATTCTTGTTTTCATTTTATAGTATCTAAAATATGATGTGGAAATAAGTTAAATATATTAACATTATTATAATGAAATTGCTAACATCTCATACCATATCATCTCTCTCTCCTGTTTCCTGTCATGCCACTTAAATAGTCTTTGCAAGGTTGAGATCTGGATAAAATGACTACCAATGGGGAACTAAAGGTACAAAGGTTTAGCCTGAAAATTACCTGTACAAGATGGGTCTAGGTCATGTTCCTAGGCTTAACTTTGGTTATGGTGAAGTGGTTTGCGAGTATTGTGAGATGAGTCTGAGGTTTTTGGGGAACACTGTTAGTCACAGATACTTTCTTACCTCTCCCTTTTTTTCTTTTAATTAAAACTGTTATTTTAGATTAAGTGGGTGCATGTTCAGGTTTGGCACATGGGTATCTGCTCAGATTTGGGGTAAAATTGATCCTGTCACCCAGGTAGTGAGCATAGCACTCAATAGTTTAGCTCCCATTTAAAAGTGAGAGCATGTGGTATTTGGCTTTCTGTTTCTGTGTTAATTCACTTAGGATAACAGCCTCCAGTTACATCCATCTTGCTGCAAGGGACATGATTTTGCTCTTTTATATGGCTGCATAGTATTCCATGGTGTATATGTACCACATTTTCTTTACCCAAGTCACTGTTGATGGGTACCTAGGTTGAATTAATGCCTTGCTACTGTGAATATTGATGTGATGAATGTACAAGTGCATGTGTCTTTTTGGTAGAACAATTTATTTTATTTTGGATATATATACAATAATGGGATTGTTGGGCCTAATGATAGTTCTGTTTTAAGTTCCTTGAGAAATTGCTAAACTGTTTTCTGTAGTGGCTGAACTAATATACATTCCCATCAACAGTGTTTGAGTGTTCCCTTTTTTCTGCAGCTTCACCAGTATCTGCTGTTTTCTGACTTTTTGATTACAGCCATCCTGAATACGTTCCATTGTCAAGAGCCAGAATCTCTCAAATGCAGCACCTTCTAGGCTTTTCTTCTCCCCGCTAAAGGAGCTTCTGCCAAGATTACAGAAATTTGTCCTATCTTCCTGCCAACAGCTTCCCATCAGTTTTGACACACTGTTTTGAAGAAAGTTCTAAACTTCTGTAGGAAAAGCAGTACTGTTGGGAGGTTTGTAAGTACTCACCTGGCCTAGATAGGTCACATCATGTTTTCTTCAGGCTTGGGGTCTACTTTCTCCTCAGTCCCCCATCTCATCAGCTTATCATGACCATGGCTGCTTTAGTGCACCAGTTCCTATGTGTTTGGCTCCAGAACAGAAGAAGGGGGAATAGCAGTATTACCTCTTCCTTTATTCTTGTTGTGTTGGTCAAGTTTAAGCTTTCCACATTTACTTGCAAATCTGACAAAGCACTTTTAATCTCCATGCGAAATCCAATGTTTAATGCAAAGACTTATTAAATCTGCATAAAATATACAAATTAGTAAATGATTGCTAATGACATGACCTTCTATATTCTTCTTCAAAGCTGAACCAGGGAAAGTTTCTTTCATTTTAAACAAGAAATTCCACTATCCAGAATACCTCACTAGTCCATTTCAGGTTTTCAGTATAATACAGATCTGTCTACATTTACAAAATGAAAGACTTAGCTGCAAGAAAAATGAGAAAATAGCAAGACTGCATTTCAAAGTAACATGGGAAAGCCCATTACACCAAAATTCATTTTAAACAGGTTACTCCTGGACAGTGTGAGTTGAGTGTGATGACTAGTTCTGGAAATCCATTATGAAACAGATAAAGTTAAACGTTGCCCGGATAATTGATGCATTGAAATGCATTCATTTATCTATTGAATAGCAAATAGAGCTCAATTTTGGTAAGAGAGTTACGGTATCTGGGAGATTTTATCTTAAGGATGTAGGTAAGAATAAGTTAGGTTAAGAAATTAAAAGTGTAGAGTAGGAATTTTATACAATCATTTAGAATACAGTGAATTGATGGTATATCAATTTAACTCAGTTGGAACTATGTTTCATAAAATTTCTTCCCTGTATAGTTCTTGTTAATAGGAAGTATCAGTCATGTTCTTTTTACACTCTGAAGGTCAAAGCAAGCAATGAGGCCTCCTGCAGTGTACATACATTGTTGGTTATTGGGGGCTCACTACCTTGCAGTGGCATCCCCCCAACAGTTCCTATAGCTCCTGACAGTCCTCATTCACTGCTGGCTTCTGTGCTAGGTGCAGATTGAGCTCTACGATGAAGAGCACTAGGTTCTTTTGCAGAATACCCTCATCATCAACATGTAAAGACAGTGAGAGACTATCCCTGATTTAACCTGTCCTCACAGGCTCCAACTTCGCAGGTTCCCATTTGTTTTGGCTTTTGTCACTTCACATGCATCCTGCTTTTCAGCCTCCTGCCTGTGGATTTCTGTCTCCACCACCAAGCCCAGCAGAAAATGGTTTAATTATGCTCCACAATTGTGTAAGGTCAGGCACATCCATAATATATTAATGTATATTTCATAGAGGTTGTGTTTCTCTGATCAAACCCTGACTGAAATACAGAGTGAGGTTATTAGAGTGGAGGAAAAATTGGGATGACAGTTAAAGAAAGCATCTTTCAGAGGAGAAAGACAATGCCTTTGACTAAGCTACTGTTGCTACAATATTCTCTGAAATGTTCAACAAAGGGTAAATCTGCCAAATTTAAGAACTCCAGGTATATACTGAGGATGAAACAATTTACTAACAAACTATTTTCTTGAGGTTCATTGTCTCCATATAGCTTTATCCTATTTTTGAAGTTATTAGTTACTGAATTTTAAATAATACAGAATAGTCGAGTGACCATTGTATAATTATGGCTAACATTTCAAATGTATTCCCTGGTTGACATTATCTAGGTGACAATATCATTCTTAGTACTTATGTTCAACCTTTAAAATGGTGTTTGCTGTATCATTTTGATGCAAATTTTTATCTGTGGCCTGCTTTTTTCTTCTCAAAACAATTCTGAGAAATCAGAAAAGAGCCAGCAAGTAATTGGGGTTCGGCATGTAAAAAGAAAACAGTCATTCCTAGAGCCCATTCCATCATATTTGCACTATATAATTTCAGCTAATTCTCACAAACCCTCTGTGGTTAGAATTAATATCACTATCTCAAAATTAAGAAAACTGACACTCAGAGAATGAAAGTTAACATCTTATACTTAATAAATGGCTGTGAATCGAGTTTTTTACAACCCCAAAGCCCAGGCTCTTCCTGCTACCTGGTGCTTCTTCAAGGCAAGGGAAACTTGTATTTCTGAAGTTTGGCTAATCAGGCTTACAGCTTTCTGTTTTTACATCCTTCTCACCTATGGCTTTGCTGTTACTTCATTCCAGATAAATACATAGGCTTGACTCTGCCACTGTATTAGAAAAAAATTCTCTTTCTAGCATGAAGAAAGTTATGGAGGCCAATACTCAAAGGCTCAGTATAGGTCATTGTTGATGTTAGATACACTGTGACTTTCTCTTCTGTTTTCTATAACCAGGTCTTACTTCACTTTATCTCAAACCTTCACTTTATACTCAAGATTTATTAATTGAAAACCTGTCTCATTATTTATTCTATAAGCACTGAGGGTTCAGTATGGGCCAGACATAACCTTAAATATTAGGGTTAATGAATAATGCATGGAATCTATCTACAATAAGATGATATTTCTAGTATAACAGATAACCATGTAAAATAAAAAGGTGAACAAGATACAATACTACATAATTTGAGAATGTGCAAGGACACTAGGGACCAACTCTACTGGGAGAATGAGCAAGGTAGGCTTCATAGAGGAAGTGCTGGTTAAGACTTGAAGGACGAGGAAGATTTTTCAAGGTGAAAGTTTTATAGTCACAGGTAATAGCATGTGCAAAAAGATAGTGGCATAAAGTAGCGTTACTCTTTTGGAATTATAATTACTCAAGGTATTGGAATATAGAGAATGAGAGGGGAAACTGGGCAATGAGGCTGATGGAGAAGGCATAAACTAGACCATGAATGACTGTTTGGGTCATGCTGAAGAATTTGGACTTTTATCCTGAGGACAATGGAGGTCATTAGAATGTTTAAACAGAGGAGGAGTGTAATTACATGTGCAAGTCTGACGTCTGTGTGTGAAGAATGAATTGGAAGGAGGGTCAAAGTTGACCCTGGAGGGGCTTTTGTTTTTTCAACCCTAGTCTTCTAGTTCTGGGACTCTGAGCTAGCCCAGACCACCAGGAACCCACCCCTCTCTACATGCAACCTTTAGGGAAGTCAAGGCCCTTCTTTCTTGCCTGCCATCTATTGTATACTACAGCAAATGGATACTTTGCTCTCCTATCTACTGCGTTCGCTATCTGACCCTCACTGCCAGATCTTTGGGTCACAACTCATCTTCCCTCCACCATATATGCTACTGATTGGGCCTCCATTATTACCTACGCTATCCTTGTGGATCTTGTTGGTTTCTTAATCCCAACCATTCTCCATTTGTCCCACTCCAGTTCCTCTAAATGTCTAGGGTTAGGCAGATGTTTTCCTTTAATAACTCTGAGTTCGGGCCGGACGCAGTGACTCAAGCCTGTAATCCCAGCACTTTGGGAGGCCAAGACGGGCGGATCACGAGGTCAGGAGACCGAGACCATTCTGGCTAACACGGTGAAACCCCGTCTCTACTAAAAACAAATACAAAAAACTAGCCGGGCGAGGTGGCGGGCGCCTGTAGTCCCAGCTACGCGGGAGGCTGAGGCCGGAGAATGGCGTAAACCCAGGAGGCGGATCTTGCAGTGAGCTGAGATCTGGCCACTGCTCAAAAAAAAACCTCTGAATTCTAGGTGACCAGTTCTATCAGTTAATCTTAATCTTGGCTAATTTCACATATATGTAAAATTGGGCTGAGTAAACTTCTGAATACAGTGCTGGTCTTGTCATTTTGATACCGGACAAGGGTAATGAGAATATGCAGAAAATCCAATTAAAGCTACATTTTAAAAATTCCACATATCAACTATATTGTTAATTCTTTAAAGTTAAAGCAAGTCTTTGGCTAGCTACCACCTTGTGACTCTTAAGTTCTTCCTTAAAAGTGAATGAAGCCATAATACTATCAATGGAAAAATGGTAATAACCTTTAGAACCAGAAAAAGTTGAGATGCATTGTACATCTAGAAAACTGAGAAGAGAAGAGGCAAGCAGGACTGTATGATAAGGAGTTAGCGTCTGACAGCTGAACAGCAGTAACTTAACAATAAAGAACATTTTCATCTCTTGGTAATCAGCACTTTCTGATAGTAAACTATTTTCAGTATATTTAACATGTCTGAAAAGTGTTACATTTTTAATATGTTACATAAATAAAAAAAATTTAAAGATGCAAAAGAATCAAACACTAGACTACAAAACTTCAGAGAATAATCTAAGCACCAGAAAGGAAGTATGATACTGTAAAATGAAAAAAAAAAAAAAAGTCCCCAACGTATAATACCTAGAATTTTCATTTCAGCAATTGTCCCTCAATATTGAGACCCTTTGTCTGTTCCAGAGGGGTAATGGCAGGTAGAATTTACCTAAAATCCCCTCAAGTTTCCAGTTCTTCTGGGCACTTCCTCCTCAAAATTCTTTCTGTTACTAATTAATGGCACCTTGTTATTGCCTCTGTGTAACTTTGAACAGAAAGAGTCATTTCCCAATGGGTTGTAAAAATGAATGAGGCGTGGAGGGAAGTTATATTTATACATTAGTAGAGTCACACAATTTTAGTGACATTCAAGATTAATTTCCTATCTTTTACAAACAAGTGAACTGAAACTTGGAGAAGTTAAGTTGTATTAATTAGGGTCAAAAGTGGTTCCAGGTTTCATAGGAGCATTAGGTTTACATAATTTTGAGAACCTTCTTTAAAACAATAACATAAAATTCTGTTCCTTAAAATGTTTTGAGTAAAATTGAATAAAAACAATTTTAAAAAGCCCCAAAAAACTAGTGTTCTCTGTATATATGGTAATAGTAATTATTAATTAATAAAGGACAAAGACCACATAAACTTGAAATAATTGGGTTAAAATTTTAAGAGCTTTAAAATAGATGATTCAATGGTATTACACAAACTGCAAACAAACAAGCAAAAATCACTTACAAGACTTTGGGTGCAGCTTGTGAAAGTGAGGGTTTGATATTCTAACCCAAACTGAGTGAGATAAAACCCAATTTGAATAAGTAAAAGCCAAGTAAAGGTTGAATGACCCAGTCACAGGAAATGCAGGGAGGCAGAGAGGGGACACCAGGAACAACTGGAACCAGAAACATCGACCCCCTCAGGACTGTGCCTGCAACTGTTTCTCTCTGCATGTTGGCTTCATTCCCTTTCACTGCAGACCAGCATTCTTCAGACTCTGAGAACCATGGCCTCTGACTATTCATAAGTTATGCACCATAAAGCTTCAGCCAATGCAGGAAAGCTCTCACTGGGCCAAGCCAAATCCTAGCAAAGGACCTTAATTGGTCTCACTTAGGTCCAAGTCAACTATTGCTAAAGGAGTAGAGTCTAATAAAAATACGGAGCCACCTTTGGCACCTGGTCAATGCAGTAAAGGACCCAGCTAAGAAGAATCTGGAAAGACAAAACAACTACCACATAAGTGATTTACTCAAAATTGAACAGCTAATAAGCAGTAGGTTCAAGATCATAATCTTAGCACAGTACAAAGCTCTTTCTCTGAAAGTGACAGCAGATATTAAACAATTTAATTTTCCTGGCTCAGCATTCTTGTGTTTTCTTAATCATAGAAAATTATCAAAATACCAAAACAAAGACAAGATCAAACACAAAATAATTTAGTTTTTTCATTCAAAAATACTTAAAAGTTCTTCTAAGTGATCACTACGCTTACATATCAATTTTCATTAGATATTTATTAATGAAAAATATAGGACATATGGATTAGGTGTGCATTATATATTAACGATAATTCAAAACTGTCCTTTTGCTATTCCGATTCTATTTATTTTCTTATTGTCTCTTTATAATAGATACAGAATGCACAAAAAAGTGGTAGTTGGTCATGCCCTGAGATAAACTGAATATTATTTTACAGTGCTTTCATATGTAAATAGCATCACTACAAGCTATCACTTACTACAACCACATTTTTATAAAACAAATAGCATATTGCTAAATATTTCAGACCAAAAAGTTCCTGCATAAGGAAGTTGGTATTGATTTGCATTTTCTAGTTAAGTAATTCCTGTATTGATTTATATTTCTTTGCCTTAAACAAAGTGCTTCAATCACTGGAAACATTAAAATAAGAGGAATTGAAAATGGGGGAATTTTGAAAAAATATATCATAAGAGAAAGAAAACTCCAAGCCTCCCTTTTTCCTCTCTTAACTCAGCTTAGTAGCATTTTTAAAATTTCATTTCAATTTTCAACTCACAAATTCTCATTGTTCTAGAACAGCTCCAGGAATTCCTCCCCAGTTGGACACATGACGTAAGTTGAATGAATTGCTGGAAAAATTTTACGTAGCACCTAAATGATACCAGTCTGCTTGAGATGACAGAAAACAAAAACAAAAACAGAGCTTTGCAAATAATTAATGGATTTCAGCTTCAGTTCCCTTTTACCAGGGAGGCCTTCTCTGGGTCAAGCTCAGCCTCATGAGCTGTTAAGGCCATGACCAAGGCTATAGTTGTTTCACCACCTAGCGATTGGCAAAAGCAGAAAAAAACTCAACTCAGAAAGGGCTTCAGGAGTCCGGAAATTTGAGAGTCAGTGAAGGATCATGAACATCACCAAAATGAAGGCATATGAATTATTTTCTAAATGAGTAAGAACAAAATCTGTTAATGTTCATTTTCCATTTCCTTCACATAGACTAAATCCTGCCGAGCTGGCTCACAGCACAGGGCTGCTTACAGAGAAGACAAGACAACAGGATGCATGAGGAGAGTGTATGACAATGTGATTCCCCAACAGAGGATCTACAGTAATCACATAGTACAGAGGGTGTCCAAAGAAACATTGTAAGGGGCCATGGGGCTGTGAAACATTGAGAAAGCTGAGCTGAGCTCTCACCAGCCTGGTAAATTCCACTGGCACCAAGATGCTGAGCCAATTTAAATGCAAAGCAAAAAACTAGCAAGATTTGCCAGACTCTTTAAAATGTAATTATAGCAACCCATTCAAGGATCAGTTTAACATATAAGCAACTTGAAGAAGACTGCTGATCACATTGGAACATTTTACATTCCACATACCTATGTAATGACATTATCTGGAGGATGTTCTTTCTTAATTAAAGAAAGCCACTTTCTCCTCTCACACTTTGAAAAGTATGTTGTTATTAAATGCATTTGTATCTTTAATTTTTGAATTCTTCAATTTTCTCCACTGATATTTTATTAAGTGATGGTAATTTAGAATAATGTATCAAGTATGCTTAGTGCTACAGTAAGTCTCCATTCTCCTCCTGCCTTCTCCCCCAACCCTGCTGCAAAACCAACCTGGTAATTTCTGCCCATCTCAGCCTTTTTCTGTGCCCAGGGAGAATGGCTTCTACCAATGGTGTCACCTAAGCTCCCTTGCCTTCTGGCTTCCAGTTGGGTTTGGCCAGTGGGAGGCACTGAAATGAAGTCAGAAAACTGAAGGAAAGAGAGATCAAGGTGATTATTAGGCCCTACTCTCTTCCAACAGGGTGGCAGTTTAGCTGGAGTTGTGCTCCTCTGGAGTGGGTATATCAGATGGCCTCTGTCACATGGCTGCAGCTGTCTCCAAATGCCAGCGGCTGCCTCCTGCCCTTGCCTGTGTTGGCCTTATGGTGGTAACGACTTCCTGTCATTGTTAGTTTCAGAAGGCTTTGCCAGTTCTTTTCGAATTCCTTAACTCCTCCCTTACCTTAGTACAGAGTCCCTTAATTATGTTTTCTTAAATTATTCTCATATGTACAACATCTCCTTTCCTCCCAGGACTTTGATTAATACAATTGACAGTGGAATACTATTCATTGCAATACCAAATCTGAAGGCCTGCATATCTATTAGCAGCAAAGTTGATGCAAAGTGAAGTGACAACAGTCCCACAGACAAGGGTGTATATTTCCAGAAAGCAGTATGGTGTAATGGATCAGTATATAGCCGGATATTATAGTTCGAAGTCTGGTTCTTCTGCTTAGATCCATGAACTTCAGCACTTTTCCAGCTTTTCAAAACCTGTTCTTGCTTAGTAAGATAAGACTGATAATAATATCTTCCTTATAAATTTGGTGCTGAGATTAAATGAGATAATTTAGTTTAAACTCATAGCATGCCACAGGCATTAAAACTGGGAGCATGACAGTTATAATTCTGTCAATGGTGTTAAAAATTGTTTCCAGTGATGAAACCTCAACTGAGAGGTGTGATCTAAACACTTTAAAGACATGTCCTTTCGTGACCTATGCTAGGGAAGGTCCATAGTGCTATTTTACTCAGTTTACAAGTTGCCACAACATTATCATTACTGTCAAAGAATGATCAGCAATATCCCGGATTATTTTCTCAATTAATTTCAGGCTACAGGAGGTTCCCAGCTTTGAAATATTTCCTTTCCCCACCCCAGAAAAATACAGAATGAAGGTGACTATTATGAAAGTGGTGATAATGATGATGGTAACTCTTACTGAGATTAACGTGCCAGGACTATTCCAAGCATTTTACATGTGTTAAATCTTTAAATCCTCATAAAAGTTATATATGGTTACATATTATTATTGTCCCATTTTGCAGATAAAGCATCAAGGCAAGGATTAAGTAACTTGTCCATGGTCAAATCCAGTAAGTGGTGGAAGTGAAGTTACAACCCTGGAGTTCAGGCTCCAGCATCCATATGCGAAAATGCCCAGTTATACTACCTCCGTCTGCCATTGTGACAGTACTCTTCATGTCATTCATATCCGAGTTCTGTATTTATGAATGCAAACATTTTATTCAGAATTGTAACACCACTGAAAATTTTCTTCGTCAAGCATGCATTTTACAGAGCAAATATAATTAGGCCATTTAAATTTATTATTGAATTTTCCATTCAGCATAGTTAAAATATTTTTTGTTGAAATTATATTTATCACGATCGTTTTCCTGTAAACTGTACACTGAATATCTGATTTATTAGTCAGTCATTTCATCCATATCAAATGTGAATGATTATAGCTTGTATCCGTAGGACTCTTCTTTTATTATTATCATAATAGAGCTTTTAGCAGACCCACGTTTAATTTACATGAATTCAATCAACTTGGCCAAAATGTAGAATAAATCTAAAGGTCTCAGTGATTTCCCAAACCCACTCCCAAGGGATTATCAAACATGAAAAAATTGTATACACGATGAAGAGGGTTGTGACTCCCCCGGTGAATGAATTAAGGAATTAAAGGGACCAGAGTTGATGAAAAACTGGTTATTAACATAATCTCGAAATACATCCCTACAAATTATAATTTACAGAAATTACACTTTACAGTACAACAGAGAAACCACACAACACCTTAACCAAGTTATGAATGTTAACATCATAAATAAAATGTAAACACACATGATGCACCTACAAATGTGACAGCCTAAGAAGGACATAACATCACGTATTTAGCAGCCCAGTCAGTAAGTACTAAACCGAGTCATATGATAAGGAAACGTCAGGTGAACCAAACTGAGGATAGTCTATAAAACAACTAGCTTGTAATCGTCCAAAATATCAAGGTTAGGAAAGAGGGGAAAAAAAGGCTAAGAAAATTAGCCTTAAGATTGAATTAAGTGGCTGGTCACAGTGGCTCATGCCTGTAATACCAGCACTTTGGGAGGCCAAGGCTGGTGGATCATGAGGTCAGCAGATCGAGATCATCCTGGCTAACATGGTGAAACCCTGTCTCTACTAAAAATACAAAAAAGTAGCCGGGCGTGGTGGCACACGCCTGTATCCCAGCTACTCGGGAGGCTGAGGCAGGAGAATGGCGTGAACCTGGGAGGTGGAGCCTGCAGTGAGTGGAGATCGCGCCACTGCACTCCAGCCTGGGCGACAGAGCGAGACTCCATCTCAAAAAAAAAAAAAAAAAAAAAAAAAAAGAATTACGTGAGATTTAGGAAATGTGATAACTTAACTGCAATACATGAACCTGGCCCAGATTCTGTACTGGAAGAAAAATTGCTGTGAATGCTATTATTGGGATAATTGATGAAACCGGAATGTGGACTCTACATTAGGTAAAATTAGCATAACAATATTAAATTTCCTGAATTTGATAACTAGGTTGTGGTTTTGTAAGAAAATACCCTTGAGAAATATACAGTTAAGTATTAAGGGATAAAAAATAATGATGTATGTAATCTATTCTCAAATGGTTCAGCAAAAACCTATGTGTGTGTGTGTGCGCGCGCGCGCGCACAATGAGAGAATAAAAAAGCAAATGTGGGACGATATTCAAAATCAGTGAATATGTGTAAAGGATATACAATTATTCTTTGTACTTTTATGAAACTTTATGTTGGAACTTATTTCAAGATCAAAAGTTGTTTAACAAAATAATTCCTGGAAGTCTTTAGGGAAACATTAACCAAAATTGGGAAAATTGCTACAATCTATTATAGAAAATAATGATAATACTAGAATTTAAAATTTCCACAAAATTGTGAAGTGTTGCAAAAACCCTCAAATTATTTACTTGCTGATTATTGTCCTTCTATGGAATTGCATGTTGAGTATATTATCCTACAATACATGCATATTAGTGAACAGAGCTATCTACCAAGAATCTTGTACTCAATATTTATGGGCAATTTAGGGATTTTCCAGGGTGATTTTTACTATTTGTGATTTTCAACTTATTTTAAAACTAAAAACCAGCTTTTAAAATGTTACCTCAGCGTATTTCTAGAAAGTCCAGCTTTTCTGGATCAATCTTTGCAGATCTAAAGTTTTAAGGATGCAGTCTACAATATGTGAGAGTTTGTATTGACTAGATAAGGCTGTTTTTTGTTTCTTGCAGGAAGACCGATCATTATATTGACATATTCTTAGCAGCATCTTGCAGGAGGGAGAGAAAAGTCAAGATTATATATGTTTTGAGGTTCTGATTTAAGGTAAAGTTTTCAATGTAGGAGTATGCTTAGAACTAGGCAAAACTTGGCCGGGCACGGTGGCTCATGCCAGTAATCCCAGCACTTTGGGAAGCCAAGGCAGGCAGATCACCTAAGGTCAGGAGTTCGAGACTAGCCTGGCCAACATGGTGAAACCTCATCTCTACTAAAAATACAAAATTAACTGGGCATGGTGGCACATACCTATAATCCCTGCTACTCGGGAGGCTGATTCAGGAAAATCACTTGAACCCGGGAGATGGAGGTTGCAGTGAGCCAAGATCATGCCACTGCATTCCAGTCTGGGAGACAAGAGCAAAACTCCATCTCAAAAAAAAAAAAAAAAGTGGGCAACACTTGTGATATAATAGTTTAGGGTTGGTACATACAGTAAGACAGGTTTGACAGGTAAGTTAAAGAATAAACATTTGCTTGTTAAGCTCGGTTGAATCATCTGTTATCCTGATAAGAGGCTATTTACTCAAATAAGGATAAGTTAAACCATATGATTTTGAAATAAATGGACTTGTAGAAATTTTCTAAATCAAGCAATAAAGTTATTTAAAACTTCATCTTCCTAGGGAAGAGTTGTATGAAATAGCAAATGTATGTTAATATGGACTGTGTAGGTGGTTTCTATTCTGTTTCTATTCTTTTAGGCCTAAAGACAGTAATAGCTTCCAGCAGTTACTAACCCCAGGGTGCTTCATCATCTGCGGTTGATTTCCCTTCAACATGCCTACATCCTTGAAAATAACCTTTCTTAATACTTTTTTCAATTACTCTAATTGAATATGCCATCTGTTTCTTAATGGTATCCTAACTAATAAAGATAATTATGAGTCGATAAACATTTGTTCACTTGTGCATATTTATAAATTCACCAACTCTCACAGAATCACTTGGTTGTCTGGCATTAATCAATTGCATTGCTATTCCAATTCAATATCATTGCATATGGTGTAGTTACTGTTGGTGCAGCAAAATGCAAACTCAAGAGTAAAAGACTGTGCTTTGTGCCTGGACCTATTTGACTCCGCATACAGAAGTAAGTGGTCTCATTCTTAATCTCTTGCATTAGTTCTGACAGAGGACAGGAGAAACTTAAACTACTCCAGCCAAATAATGGGAATTTTGCACCTGCATAGCTTATTCCTGCACTTTTGTTCTGGTTCTGAAAACCGCACTTATTTTTAATTTTTCTCAGTCTCTATCTTCATTCTTGCCAGTCCCAGTTGCCAAGAATTGGAGATTTAACCATAAATCATAGTCAAGTGCAAGGGCAGCTACCTACTGGCTGCTTGACTGTTGCTGCTGGCCTGTCTGGAGTCTTAGAACTGCTCTTCAAACCCCTCTTCCTTCTAGCTGTGTAACCAAAACACTGGAGTTATTTCAGTGACTTTGTGGGCTTTTCATGTAATGTATTGTAAGGGGACAGCTCTCCTGATTAGGAATATGTGTTTAATTTGTACTGCCTAAATTATTCCTAGGTTGTGTGTGTGTGTGTGTGTGTGTGTGTGTGTGTGTGTGTATTGAGCCTCCACTGCCACTGCCTACGTATATTACCTCCTCTATTGCTATACCCTTTAGTGTGGTATCTGTCCCCTAAGTATCTAATGGAGAAAACAAATAAGGGTTGTCTGCCAACTCCGCTGTAATACACTCACAAAAGCTTCTGAATCTTTAAAAGAAACAAAGCAAAGAAAATAAATGCATGTCTAAGCACATTTCCTGAATATGTGAAAGTTCTCTGGCCTTTCTCTTCCGTACAAAGATTACCATCATCTTTAGTATACATACTTCGCAAACATCCGCCAAGTCATGTATTGAATAATTTAGTATGATTTAGCATGGCTGCTTATTCTCTGTTAGACTTGTGTGGAATGAAATAAAAGAAAGGATGTAAGGCAGACACAGAGGAGCACAATTATAGGCAAATCACACTAGGTTTCATTCATCATTCTGTGCTTTCATGCCAGGAACTATTTCAGTTTAGTTATAATATGCACATTATATTTATTTCAATGAGAAACAAATACTCATATAACACGTATCCCAATACTTACATAGATAAAAGTGAACTCTACTCAAAAGCCTATGTCACACGCAATTTCCCTGGCACTTTGCAAAGGAAGGGTAGTGCTTTTGTAAAGAATATGTTATGAATAGCCAATGTATAAGCAGAGAATATGAAATCGCCCTTTGGGTTTCATATTGGATGCTACTTTCAGAGAGCTGTGTAACTAAAACCCTGGAGTCATTTCAATGACTTTCTGGGCCTCTCATGCAAAGTGTTATAAAGGGACAGCCCTCCTGATTAAGAATATGCATTTAACTTTTATTGTATAAATCGCACAGTATATGATCTAATATAGTAATTAAAACCTTTGACTTTCAAGTTAGACAAACCTGGGTTTGAATTCCAGCTCCCACTCTTACTAGCTCTGTTGGCTTTTGCCAATTGATTTGTTTCAGCAAACTTTGGTCACCTCAACTAAAAATGGTGACAAAACTAGCTCCTACTCATGAGGGTATTATGAGAATTAAATGAAATAATGCATGAAAAACACAAAGCATGATGTCTAACATATGTGAAGCACTTCACACTACCATGTCATTTGAAGTTGCTATTTTAATATTGAACTTGCATAGGGGAATAACCAGTTTTCACATTTAACCCTATTATCCACATTCAGAAGAAACCCAAATAAATAATACTTGCTAACTTCTTTCTGCCCACCAGTTGCTAATAATCAACAGCCCACTAGGGATTTTCAAGTGGAAGTTCCACCAGCACATCACAGTTTCTATGTCTGAAGTCAGGTGTATTATTTTCCATCTAACAAGAAAGTTCTTCCTTTCGACTTACTGACTACTGTTAAACTACAAAAATTCCCTTGTTTTCAAAGATAGCTAGAATCATGAATTTTACTTGATCTTGTTAGAGATTAAGGAAATTGGAAAGTAGAACCAATGAACAGGGCATTGTTCTTCTCCAGATCTATCTATCTATCTATCTATCTATCTATCTATCTATCTATCTATCTACATATCTATCTCTCTGCTTATATATATCTCTATCTACGTAAATGTGCCTGATTATTACTACTGATCATCACATATATCATGACTATAATCCCTAAAACAAGACAAAAAGTTCCAAAAATGGTTAATACAATTTAGAAAAGAAAAAAGTTAATCAACATCTAAATTTAAAGCTTTTAGTAAATTTCTTGCAGATTACTCAGTTATAAAAAATGCAAATTATTTACCTTTGTATAGTATCTTAAAGTTTACCAAGATTTTATATATATATCAACTCTTCACAAAAGAAAGTAGGAGTATTAATCTTGTTTTTCATATAATAACACAAAGACAAAAAATTTGAGAGACTTCATTTTCTCATTAAATACATTAAATGATTATATACAAGGATACAGATACTGAGTCTACAATTTTGCACAAAGTAGATGGTGTCTCTTTTCATAGATATATGCTTTTTCATATATATTTAATTTATTTTTATGTGACAAATAATATTTGTGCACATTTAGAATACTATGTAATTTTTTTTTTTTTTTTTTTTTTGAGACAAGGTCTCATTCTTTCACTCAGGCTGAAGTTTAGTGGCACGATCCTGGCTCATTGAAGCCTAGAACTCCTAGGCTCAAGCAATCCTTCCCTTCAGCCTCCTGTGTAGCTGGGGCTACAAGCACGTGCCGCCACACTTGCCTTTTTTTTTTTTTTTTTTTCCTAGAGATGAGGTCTCACTATGTTGCCCAGGATGGTCTTGAACTCATGGGCTCAAGCAATTTTCCCATCTTGGCCTCCGAAAGTGTTAGTATTACAGGTGTGAACCATTGTGCCTGGCCTGATGTTTGATCTATGTATATATGGTAGAAAGATGCAATTAAGGTAATTAACATATGTATTGCCTTACCAATCTATCATTTCTTTTTCTGATAACAACATTAAATACCTGTTAATTGAGCTCAGAGATCTTATATTTCCTTAAGATATTACACTCTATTATGTTTTTTCAGAATCAGAAGCCAGAGTCCAGTAAAGGGCTGCTTTAAATTGGGCTATCACGAAAGGCTTCACTGATAAGTTGGCATGAGCAGGAACCTATACAAAGTGAGGCATCAGCCATGCAGCTCTGATGGAAGAGCACTCGAGGGAGATGGAGCAGCAAGTGCAAAGGCCTCTAGGCAGGAGCTTGCTTGGAAAGGTGAGTCCATGGCAAGGCAGCTCACAGTGTGGCGACGGAAGAAGCCAGGAGCCCCATAATGCAGGGCTTTGTGGACAATTGGGAAGTTTTTAGAATCTCTACTGCATGCTCTGCCAAAAAGTTTTTAGCTAGTAAGTGGCAGACCTAGGGAACAACTTTGAGTATTCAAATTCAAAATCTGAGATGACGGCATATGAAGAGAGCTTCTAAGGGAAGCAGATAAGGCTCTGCCTGGCACCTTTAAGTCCGACAACAAGGCCCTACCACTTTTTCTCCTTAATGCCACTGGGTGTGGAGAATAACTAAAATCTCTCTGGTTCCAACTCACCTATGAAACCAGCTCATGTTCTCAGTCATTCCTCCTCCTTTTGCTCCAAACCTCCTAATGGGAGAACAAGGGCTGGCAGAATGATCACAGAAGAAATCATATTCCCTGTGCTCTCTGCTTTAGCCACTTGTTAAAATTTAGTTCTAATAAAGTTCTGCCATGCTTTCCAGTGGTGCTGTAAGATAAGTCACTTGGACGCTTTTGTTTTTCTTTTTCTGCAAAAATAAAGATGCTGATGCTATTAATAGTTTCAAAGGCTGCTTTCTGGCAGTAACGAGGTAATGAGTGTATAATTGTTTTGGTCTCTTTTCTAGAAAGATATGTTAACAATATTCATTAAGTAATTTTATGTCCCCAGCCTGTGCTAGGTATCATGGAACATGAAAAGAAGTAAAATGCCAAGGTCCTGACCACACAGAACTCAGAATTCTGTTCAGGGACAGAATATGTGTCCATAAGCAACACCAAAGGTTCAAGATCCTTAACATTAAGAAAAGGGCCACAGGGATGTGGCCAGGCCTTTAGGCCCAACTCTCTAAAAGGGTCAAGGAATCAGCTGACATCTGGCTAGGATTTAGGCTTCTCTGAATTAATAGGAAAACTTGGTCCCAATTTCTCCCTTCAAGGTGTATAAATTCTCTCTATATTTTTAAAAATCACATCAGATTTTAAAAGTATAAAAAGAATGCTAAGGTCATGCAGTCCCCTCAAGGAAATTAGGAGCACCCCTATCTATATATGTTCCATTCAACAAGGTAGGTCAATGGGCTATTTTCTAGTGATTTTTAAGAGGGCCCTGACCTACCCCTACCCTCAACACTTCCCATTGACCCAACCAAAGTGCTTATAATTTCCACTTTTTGTGTTACTTCTTTAGAATGGATAATAGATATACTATGTTGATTAGAAGTCTTTGTTAGAATGAAAGCAAGATACTAAGAGAAATAACTCATTAACTGATTAGCATGGATTAATATATCATTTTCAAGGAGAATCGTCCGAGGAGACTGTAAATATGAAGGGTTTTGGAAAGAGAGAGAATGCATGAGAAAAACGGAACAAAAGAACCCAGAATCAGAGACCCTAAAACATTCACGAGACAAAATAAGAACATGTACCTGTTGGTGAAGAGGAGAAAAGAGAATGCTAGGAGAAGATAAGAGTACATGAGACCTTGTAGTATGGCTTGAAGTCAGGTAACATGATGCCTCAAGCTTTGTTCTTTTTTCTTAGGATTGTCTTGGCTATACAGGCTCTGTTTTTTTTGTTGTTGCTGTTGTTGTTGTTTGTTTGTTTCATACAAAATTTAAAGTACTTCTTTCTAACTATGTGAAGAAAGTAAATGGTAGCTTGCTGGGGATAGCATTGAATCCATAAATTACTTTGAGCAGTATGGCCATTTTCACAATATTGATTCTTCCTATGCATGAGAAATGGAATGTTCTCCCATTTGTTTGTGTCCTGTCTTATTTCCTTGAGCAGTGGTTCATATTTCTACTTGAAGAGGTCCTTCACATCCCTTGTAAGTTGTATTCCTAGGTATTTTATTCTCTTTGTAGCAATTATGAATGGCAGTTCACTCATGATTTGGCTCTCTGTCTGTTATTGTTGTTTAGGAATGCTTGTGAATTTTGCACATTGATTTTGTATCCTGAGAATTTGCTGAAGTTGCTTATCAGCCTAAGGAGATTTTGGGCTGAGACCACGGGGTTTTCTAAATATACAATCATGTCATCTGCAAACAGAGACAATTTGATTTCCTCGCTTCCTATTTGAACACCCTTTATTTATTTCTTTCTCTTGCCTGATTGCCCTGGCCAGAACTTCCAAATACTATGTTAAATAGGAGTGGTGAAAGAGGGCATCCTTGTCTTGTGCCGGTTTTCAAAGGGAATGCTTCCTGCTTTTGCCCATTCAGAATGATAATGGCTGTGGGTTTGTCATAAATAGTTCTTATATTTTGAGGTATGTTCAATCATTACCTAGTTTATTGAGAGTTTTTAGCATGAAGGGGTGCTGAATTTTATCAAATGCCTTTTCCGCATCTACTGAGATAATCATGTGGTTTTTGTCATTGGTTCTGTTTATGTGATGGATTACGTTTATTGATTTGTTGGACCAGCCTTGCATCCCAGGGATGAAACCGACTTGATTGTGTTGGATAAGCTTTTTGATGTGCTTCTGGATTTGGTTTGCCAGTATTTTATTGAGGATTTTCACATCCATGTTCATCAGGGATATTGGCCTGAATTTTTTTTTATCTCTGCAAAATTTTGGTATCAGGATGATGCTGGCCTCACAAAATGAGTTATGGAGGAGTCTCTCTTTTTCAATTGTTTGGAATAGTTTCAAAAGGAATGATACCAGCTCCTCTTTATACCTCTGGTAGAATTCGGCTGTGAATCTGTCTGATCCTGGGCTGTTTTTGGTTGGTAGGTTATTAATTACTCCCTCAAATTAAGAACTTGTAATTGGTCTATTGAGGGATTTGACTTCTTCCTGGTTTAGTCTTGGGAGGGTGTATGTGTTCAGAAATTTATCCACTTCTTTTAGATTTTCTAGTTTATTTACATAGAGGTGTTTATAGCATTGTCTGATGGTAGTTGTATGTCTGTGGGATCAGTGATGAGATCTCCTTTACTATTTTTTATTGTGTCTATTTGATTCTTCTCTCTTTTCTTCTTTATTAGTCTGGCTAGTAGTCTATTTTGTTAATCTTCAAACTATGATACAAGGCTACAGTAACCAAAACAGCATGGTACTGGTACCAAAACAGATATATAGACCAATGGAACAGAACAGACGCCTCAGAAATAACGCCACACATCTACAACCATCTGAGGTTTGACAAACCTGACAAAAACAAGCAATGGGGAAAGGATTCCCTATTTAATAAATCGTGTTGGGAAAACTGATTAGCCATATGCAGAAAACTGAAACTGGACCCCTTCCTTACACTTTATGCAAAAATTAACTCAAGATGGATTAACTACTTAAATGTAAGACCTAAAACCATAAAAACTCTAGAAAAAAACCTAGGCAATACCATTCAGGACATATGCATGGGCAAAGACTTCATGATTAAACACCAAAAGCAATGACAACAAAAGCCAAAATTGACAAATGGGATCTAATTGAACTAAAGAGCTTCTGCACAGCAAAATAAACTATCATCAGAGTGAACAGGCAACCTACAAAATGGGAGAACATTTTTGCAATCTATTGATCTGACAAAGGGTTAACATTCAGAATCTACATAGAACTTAAATAAATTTACAAGAAAAAAACAAACAATCTCATCAAAATGTGGGTGAAGGATATGAACAGACACTTCTCAAAAGAAGACATTTATGTGGCCAACAAACACGTGAAAGAAAGCTCATCATCACTGGTGACTAGAGAAATGCAAATCAAAACCACAATGAGATACTATCTCACACCAGTTACAATGGCAATCATTAAAAAGTCAGAAAACAGATGCTGGAGAAGATGTGGAGAAATAGGTACATTTTTACACTGCTGTTGAGAGTGTAAATTAGTTCAACCATTGTGGAAGACAGTGTGGTGATTCCTCAAGGATCTAGAAGCAGAAATACCATTTGACCCAGCTATCCCATTATTGGGTATATACCCAAAGGATTATAAATCATTCTACTATAAAGACACATGCACACGTATGTTTATTGCAGCACTGTTCACAATAGCAAAGACTTGGAACAAACCCAAATGCCCAACAATGATAGAATGGATAAAGAAAATGTGGCACGTATACACCATGGAACACTATGCAGCCATAAAAAAGGATGAGTTAATGTTCCTTTCAGGAACATGAATGAAGCTGGAAACCATTCTCAGCAAACTAACACAAGAATTAAGAAAATCAAACACCACATGTTCTCACTCGTAAGTGGGAGTTGAACAATGAGAACACATGGACACAGGAAAGGGAACATCACACACCAGGGCCTGTCGGGAAGTGGGGGGCTAGGGGACGGATAGCAGTAGGAGAAATACCTAATGCAGATGACGGATTGATGGGTGCAGCAAACCACCATGGCATGTACAGATCTATGTAACAAACGTGCACGTTCTGCACCAGTATCCTATAACTTAAAGTATAATAATAATTATGACAAAGAGTACATGAAACCAATTCTAGCAACTTTCCAATTTTGTCTAGGGTTGCTATGGTTAATTCCTCTGCGTTTTATATAGAGAACCCATTGTCCAGAGCATTTAAGTCACTTGCCCAAGTGTAGTCAGTGAGTAAGTGGAAGAATAAAGATTAGAAATCTAGAGTCCCAACTCCACACCTGCTTTGTTAAATTAGGAAAAAAAAAAATGCAGCGGCTCTGAAGATTCTTTGGTTAGGGTTTTTCCAGATCCTATTTTCAAAGCCTTTTTGTCTATTATGAATGTTTACTTAAGAAAAGGTTATTAGACAGGGCTCAAATTGGGATTAGAATGAAAAGAAACTTAAACCCCTAGTGAAGTACATCTTAAAATTCAGAAGTAGAAAAGTACTCATGGATCAGAGGTTGGTGCAATATGCAGACACATTTCCTCTTTTCTTCCCACACTCATCTTAAAAATAATACCAGACAGTACTAGACATCAAAGCCAGCCAGCCGAGACAGGAGGAAGTGACTATTCAAACAGGGAGGAATTCAACAAGGTAAGTCCCTAACAAATAAGTCCTGGTGATAAATGCAACAAAGCCATCACTGAATTGATCAATGTCTCAAGAAACATATGGCCTAGCCCACAAACATCATGAAAAGTTTTCCTGATAATTCTGGTGGTTGGATCAGTTTTGTAGAAGAAAATTGTTTGATATAAACACCTAAAGATATTTTTTTGAGTCCTACATTTTTTTAAACTCAGAAGAAAACATCATAGTACAATGGGGGAAAAAATTGTGCTTGACTCATATAGATCTGTTTTTCCAATTGCCGGCTTCAGTATAAATAGTATCAAAAAGAAATGTGAAAGCACAAAATATAAATGTTATTTGTTTTACCTATTTACCCAAGAATTTAAATACTTACACTCTGTGACACAGAAATACAATTACAAAAATTCTGGATATAACAAAAAATGTACAATGATGGTTGCTGCAATATTTGAAATATTACAATTATTGGGAACAATGTAAATATCAATCTTTCTTAAGATGCTTTGGGCTGCAAGTAACAGAAAAAAATTTACAGTGGGGGAAAAACAAGAAAACGTTTTTATTGCATATGTCAAAAACGTCATGGGGAAAATATACTTCAAGAGTTGATTAATGTATTAGTTCAATGTTTCATGAAGAATGATGGTTACTTCCATCAGTTTCCTCTACTTGGCATATAAACTGTTCTCACAATAATTCCACTCATCAGTATATGGTTCCACAAATACAGGCTTCATAACAATATTGAGCAAAATAAGAAAAACATTTTTTTTTAACTTATGGAAACACCTTTCCAAGAAACCTCTGTTAGACTTCTTCTAATTTCCCTTTGGCCAGAATCACATCACATACACATTCCTAAGCAAATACCAAGCTAGGGGTATGGGATTCCCTTATCTGATCTAGGAAAGCACATAGCTTATTAGTGTAAGTGGATCACTCAAACTAGATCTGAGATCTGAAAGGAATAGGAATAGACATGACATGGAAATATTCTATACTTTGATTGAAAAAAATAACATTGATATACAGTAGTTACCTCCAGTGAATAAGATTGAGAGATAAATGAATCAAAATATGAGAGGTTATGCTGTGATAACAAATAGATCCTGAATTTCAGAAGCTTAATGATATAACAATGTAAGTTTTCTTTCATGCATATCGACAGTCTTATGCAAGTCCCCCAGCTCTTCTTAGCAGCTCATTTCCAAGCAGTGACAATAGATTCAGGTTCCTTCTAACCCTACTATTTAAAGCATATTGCCTTCAAAATTATTGCAGAAGGCAAGGAGAACATGCTGACTGTGCAGGCATTTTAATGGCAGCCTTGGAATTGGGTTACATTACTTTCACTCACACCCCTTTGGCCACAATGCAATTACACATTACCTCCCCTAACTGCAAGAGAAGCAAGGGAATACAGTTTGTATGCACAGAAAATGAATAATAAAATTCCAATTTGGTTATACATAGTTTTGTCTTAGTCATGAGAGATTATTAATGCGACTTTTATTTTACTTTATGCACTTGTCCCTTTTTGTTTGAAAATGGCTGTTATTCTGTAAATTAAAATAGTTGTAAATAGAAAGAAAGTAAAACAATCTCTAGTTGTGTTGAATAAGTCACCTGGTTATGATAGTATTTAATTGCATTTTCCTTGTACAGAAATCCTCTGTCCCTTTTTATTCCATATGGGGACTTAGAGAGGAAAATTATTGTGGAGAGTCTGCACGTTATGGACCCACCATAGAAGGCCGAAGATTTGGAATCCAGAGAAGCAAAAGAAGTCAGAACATTTTAACCAGACTTTACTGTTGTTTGTATTTTCACTTACTTCTTTTTAGGTTTATTTTTATTGTGGTAAAATACACATAAAATAAAATTTACCATGTAACCATTTTTAAGTGTACACTTCGGTGTCATTAAGCTCATTTACAATGTTGTGTAGCCATCACCACTACCTAGTTCCAGAATTTTTCATCACCCCAAATGGAAATTCCATACTCATTAAGCAATCACTCCCCATTTCTGTCTTCCTCAAGTCTTTGGTTTTTGTTTATATGGATTTTCCAATTCTGGATATTTCATATCAATGCAGTCATACAATGAATGGCTTTTTGTGTCTGGCTTCTTTCATGATGTAACATGAATCAGTTATGTGATCATGTGCTAGTTTATCTTAAACTGGTCTTGGCCAGGTGCAATGGCTCATGCTTGAATTCCTAACAGTTTGGGAGGCCAAGGTGGGCAGATCACTTGAGCTCAGGAATTCGAGACCAGACTAGGCAACATGGCAAAACTCTGTCTCTACAAAAACATACAAAAAATTAGCATGGTGGCACACGCCTGCAGTCCCAGCTACTTGGGAGACTGAGGCGGGAAGACCCCTTGAGTCCATGAAGTCGAGGGTTCAGTGAGCTGGGATCGCGCCACTGCACTCTAGCTTGGGTGACAAAGTGAGACCCTGTCTCTAAAAAAAAGGAAGAAAGAAAGAAAATAGAAAAGAATCTAATCCTGTTCAGAAAATGACTTATTTCAGTCTGAGGCCTTTAAAAGTCTTTTATTTTTATCTGTAAATAGAAGAATGAGCCACAGAATAATTGGAAGAGGTAAATATATAAACAGGAAATTATAAAAATGCATAATAAATGCAGTAGTAGATATTTGTGTGGAGCATTTGAGGATTATGAAGGAACATGATTATCCCAAATTGATTGGCCTGAGAGAAATTCAGTAGAAGTAATCCCAGACTTTTGTATTAACAGATTAAGCAATGTTAATAAAGCAAAGTGGTCCCAGGGAAGAAAAATGAAGGCCATGTGAGATAGAGAAAATACACATGTTGAAAAAGACGTCTTGAGATGCCTTGAGCAAATTGGCAACTCAATAGGCTGCTAAATGAATTTTATTATAAATAAATAATAAGATATGTCCCAGCCTAGGTTAGGATAAGGATTAGTAACACAACTAAGCAATTGTGCTTGCTTCAGGGCATGTGTGGTTTCTTGCCTGGGCAGCATACCCTCTTCTTCTGGTAACTTTGACCTGCCTCCACTTTCTTCATATTCTAAGGTCTTGTTTGCTCTATCTATCAAGTCCTTCCCCATCCTCAAGCCAAGGCAAGTGCACATAAGTCCATTTGGCTTTGCCACCAGAAGTAAACCTGGAACTAATGGACAGCTTTTTCCTCAGGCCACCTTGGGAATGGTTCAGCATCTTTGTGGTCTCTTAAAGATTCAAGTTTCTGGGAAAGTGAGTTTAAATAGCTGATCTGGGATGACATGAAACCCACCTTGACTGCTCAGATCCAAACCCATGGAGAATACCTAGGGTTGGTACCAGAGAAACACTCCTTCTGCGGCATCAGCCTCCTACGCCTGCACCTCCATCAACAACTCTTGAAAAATAAAAAATCACCTTCATCTCAATCTTACTCCATGACCTCAATGCCTAGTCAAGAATTTTTCTATTCTTTAGCTAAACTCATATCTCCTGGTTATAGAACATTAAAAAGGAAACATTGTATGCCCACCTTTTTTGGGGGGGAGGGGTGTCATTTTCACTGTTGTACTAATGATAGTCCTGGAAAAGCCATCTTTTTAAAAAAGATTAATAAATGTCCCCAATGCACATGATGACTTTTAAGATGAGGTAAATAACAAGAAAAAGACACAGACTTTCTTCCGAGTAGCAAAGAAATGCAGAAGAGTCAAATTCCGGAGAAGCAGAAACACAGACGGGAGGGAATGTGGAATGCTACCACACATAATATATTCAGGTAGCTTCAGGATAATATTTTCCTTAAAAAATATTCATTACACATGCCTGGAGACCTAAAAACCATTGCTCTTTGGCCAAAGACAGCACAGGAAGAATGTTGGATTTCATACCAATCCATTTCGCTATGCACATAGAGATAGATAATAAAAATAAACATTAAAAAAATACCTATCATGTTTTAGGCACTCAGAAAAAATAGTGTGCGAGGGACCCTACTCCTTCTAATAGCTTAGAGGGGGAAAATATGTAAAATGAGACAACTGGATTTTATATTACCAGTAAAGGGAGGGAAGAGGTTTTGGAGGAGCGGTATTCACATTACTCATAATTACCACAAATAGAAAGTACCATGTGTTGAACATCATGGTGGGTAGGAGAATGGGCTTTGGGGTATGCAGGCCAAGGCTTGACTTCAGAGCCTGCTACTCACTTACTTGACTTAAGAAAAGTTTGTTAATGCTTCTAAACCTCATCTTTTGACTTGTAAAATGGAGATAATAATAGTACCTATCTCATCAGATGTAGGTTTTTCTGTTATTATGTTCAATTACTGTTGTGATAATAATTGGTACCTCATAGTGCTTTTGTACGAATTGAATTAAATAATATATATGCAGTGTCTTGCACTAGATGCTCAGTAAATTTTTGTTGTTATGGCTATAACATGTCCTAGTGTCATCTATCAGGATTAAAAGCTAAGCAAGTTCAGGACAGTATTTCTTATTTTTATTTTTATTAACAGGAAGAGAGTCCTCTTATTTGCCTCTGTGCCTTCACCACTATCAACACTATGCCTGTTTGACATTGTGTCATAACATAAGGACTAATCTGGTTTCAAGACAGCAAAGATGACCTAAGCCTCAATTTTCTCCAAACACCTTTCTGATAACAGCTTCCAAGAGACAGCAAAGAACAAAGGTAGCAAAAAAAAACAATGAATAGAATTTACAAAGAAAGAGTTTGTTCAATATAAGGAAGAACTCTCTAACAACCAGAGCTTTCAAAATACAGAATGGGTGGCCACAAACTGGTAGAATCTTATGGTTGAGAAGGACTTCGGAGGATATTTCTTCAGTTGTCCTCTAGGGTTTGAATTCTTTTTACTCAATTTCATTTCTTCCTACATCATCCTCATTCTACTGCCTTCTCAACGGACAGAAAACCCACTCACTCCCCAAGGATGTCGGCTCATTTTGAGAAAGATTTTCAGGTTTGGCAAACGTTTTTCATAAAGGGTCAGATAGCAAATAGTTTTGACTTTGTGTGCCATGGACAGTCTCCACTGCTACTTTTGTTGCTGCTACTTCATCAAAAACACTTTAAAAGTATAAAAACCATGCCTCACTAACAGTCCATACAACAACAGGCCATGTGCAAAATCTCACCTGACATAGTTTGCTAACTCCTCCTCTAAATTGTGACAATTCTTCCCAATATTAAGCCAAAAGCTAACCACTATTGGCTTAATACTTAATGCCTCTCAATTTAACTCTGGCCTGGGGAGCTTAAAAAATTCATGGTTCTACCCTCAGAAATTCTGATTTGTTTGGCCTGAAATGTGGCCTGGGCATTGGATAGGAATTGACCTTTGTTCTAAACAGAATGGAGAAATAGAACAAGCCTGTGTTCCAGATTAGAAAATGTCAGAATTTAGGAAATGCATTGCTGAGGATTACTCTGTTTCAATATATCCTGCAAATGTGGTTGGAAGTGATAATAAACACTATGTCCAAGTAGATGTGTGTGAATAATGGGTGGTGGGAGGTGGAGAGTAAAGACTCAAAGTGGACAGGTTGAATGACAGGGGCATAGAGTAGGATCATAAGGCAAGTTGGTGTGTCCATGTAGGACCTTACCAGTGAAAGAGATACTTTATGGAGCATTATTTTTAAAGTGTCCGCAACCTATGTGCACAGCCATGTCAGGTCACTTATTATTTTTTCCTGTTTAACATTGTCACTGTGTTTAGTTAACCCCAACTCATCAATATGGTCTGATATACCCATGAAACCTTAGATGCAACTGCTACAGGGGAATACAGAGCAATGGAGAGCAATGTGGCTGGCTCACTTTGACTTCCTTATTAACAGCCACTTGGAGGGGCTGCCTCCTAACAAAACAGACATGGTCAGGAGTTCCAGGGGCTGACCACTGGTGAAGTGACCACTGGCCTAAAACTGAATTAAAGGAAGATGGAATTGAAGGCCATAATACAAACTCTATTGTTAACTGAGATAAATTTGATCACGCAAACTCTTAACCTTGGATGGAGATTAGCCATTTCACTACAATTTAGCCATCCAGTTGTGATCAAATTTTGCAACACATATATATATATTTATTAAAGTTTTATTTTATGCAAGCACAAAAAGGTTTTATACAACTGGTTCTGTAAGCACAAAGAAGTCTCAGCTCTCTGTCTTTTTTTAAGTGTTGCAACCATACATTGTATAAAAGGTCACAGGGAAACCACAAAATTTTTCTGGAAGGAGTATTCTGTCATCCTACCATATCAAACAATCAGAAATTCTACAGCCCAGTGACTAAACCCAAAACAATTTAGAAATCAAGGTATAAACATCCAAGCTAGGTTCCAGGTCTCAGTTATCATGCTGATTTCACACAAAAGTAGGGTATATCTTTCAAATATTTTAGCCAATCCACTCATATTGAATGGAAAGTTAATCAATTTATTTCAACAAGACAGTATATTTCTATCATCAACTTATGTTAATTAGCAAAGATTCTGAATAACAGAAGCACTTATACTACACACCTCTGAAATATAGGCTTCCCAAAAATAATGTCAGATTTGTATTGAAATGTAATTCCTGATTGGATAGTGATCTGTACCTGGGTACAATTTTATCCAATACACACATAATGTTTCACATAACAAGTCATCAAACCTACTCTCTTTCCCTTGATACATTATACTCCCACTTCTGCCTCCACACAAAATCATCACATAACCCTTAGTAACTGATTCAGAAATGATGCTCATTAGAAAGTGGAGAATATTATTGCTTAAATTGTGTCTCCCCAAAATTTATATGTTAAAGTCCTAACCCTGAGTATGTACAATGTAACTGTATTTGGAGGTAGGATCTTTACAGAAGTAACCAAGTTAAAGTGAGGACATTAAGGTGTGCCCTAATCCAACATGACTGTTGTCCTTATAAAAACGGGGAATTTGGACATAGAGATAAACACAGAGGGAAAGCTAGGTGATCTTAAGAGACACAAATGAGGGCTACATACAAGCCATGGAGAGAGGATCTGGGGTAGATCCTCTGTCTCACAACCCCTCAAAAGAAGCCAGCCCTACTGACACCTTGATTTTGGACTTCTAGCCTACACAGTTGTGAGACAGTAAATTTTTGCTGTTTAATTATCCAGCTTGTGATATTTTCTTACAGCAGCTCTAGTTAATTTATACAGAGGGGTTTGGCCTTTTCTTTAGAGTGAGAGGACTCTTATTTGGAATAGCAATTCCCGGTTTTTTTTAAAGGGGGGAATATCAAATTACCCCAGAATGAGCCAAATGATTTATCCTAATATAACAAAGAAATGTTAACCCTCTCTCCAAAAAGTTCCATTTTATTATGAAAATATGTCACCGAGGTATAATGAGAAATATTTAGTTTTTGTACCCAATTGCTGGCAGAAAGCTCTTAAAACTTTTTGGAATTTCCTGAGTGATGAGCGTATCTTTTGTCTTTCATAACAAGCCCCTTTCAACAATAACTAAGTTTACGTTAATATATAAACCATTCAACAAGTCTCTAGGAAGTTCCAAACTTTCTCTCATCTTTTTCTCTTCTTCAGGGTCCCTGGATAACTCTTGAGGGTCCCTGGATAACTTCATGATGGAAGGTGGTCCCCAGAAAGACAACAGAATGATTAGTGAGTTGGAACATTCAGCTACACCCCCTGACTTTCCAGGCGAGGGGAAAGGGGCTGGAGACTGTGTTGAATCACCTGTGGCCAATGATTTAATCAATCATGCCTACGCAATAAAACCTCCATAAAAACCACTAAACAACAGGGTTCAGAGAGCTTCCTGGTCAGCGACCACAATGAGGTGCTGAAGGGTGGCACACCCAGAAAAGGCAGGGAAGCTCCTTGCCTCCCCCCATACCTTGCTCTGTGCATCTCTTCTACTTGACTGTTCTGAGTTGTAGCCTTTGTAATAGATGGGTAACAACAAGAAAAGCACTTTCCTGAGTTTTGTGAGACATTCCAGTGAATCACCAAACCTGGCAAGGAGGCTGTGGGAGCCTCTGAATTTTTAGCCAAGTCAGACAGAAGTGCAGCTAACCTGGGGACCCAGTCCTTGAGACAGCATATGATGGAAGGACAGTATTGTGGGACTGAGCCCTTAAACCTGGGGAGTCCGATGCTAAGGAGTTAGTGTCACAATAGAACTGAATTTTTGGACACCCAGTTGGTGTTTGGAGAATAGGAGAATTGCAGTCACAAACGTCCTTATTCTGTAACACAAATAAAAAGATGATATTCCTCTTGTTACTCACTCACTGACTTTAAGGGTCACCTGCTATATAGGAGGCTCTTATTTCTGCCCCTGTAACTTAACAGAATGGTGAGGTGGGGAAACTTCCCAGGAAATCCTAGCTGCAATGTCCCTCAGAGTCACCCTGGAGCTTGTGTTTCATCTTAAGCCCCCATTTTCCTACAAAGACTGCTTGAAACCCAACTCTCCTTAGTAACCTCCACCTGGGTGCAGCTGAGTGCAAACAGGAAGAGTGGGAGAATGTGGGTGAGGTCAGGAAGGAAACCAACCTTGACTTAAACTCCCACCAGCTTTCCTTTCTTCTCTCTCCTACTCCTGTTCTTCAAGGCATTTTTCCTCCCTTTGGACAAGAAATAAAGTTAGGATGAAATAGAAATTACTAGTTGTAGGCCACTGCAGTTTTTCAGTCACCCACAATTCTCACCTCCAAGCCAATTAGATTTCCCTGAGCCAAGTCAATTTCCTTTCACCTCCACTATATACTTATCCTACATGAATGCCCATCTCCAATCCACTCACCCCCAAAAACGTGAACGCAAGCGCTTCTACCTTCTCTGCCTCTCTTATCTTCTGTTCTTTGAAATACTAGATACGTGCATTTTTAAGTTGTTTTGCCAGACTTCTCTGGACATTCTACTGCAGGTTGATGCAGGTGGAGAGCTGTACAGCCTGGGCTTAGGTTTTGGGCAGGTATGGGTTCAAATTCCTCTGTGCTACTTACTACCTATGTGTCCTTGGGTAAGTCACTTAAAGCCTCAGAACTGGTTTTCATTAAACTTTCAATAAAATTGAGATTTTTATTTCAACAACCTGATATCTACACATTTAATTTGTCAGCTAGGTTGGAGCCATAAGTTAATATAATTAAATAAAATCACCAAATCCTATAATTTGGGGGGTAACCTTAGAACCTAAACTTCTAAAAGGGCAATTTGACTATTTTTTATTCTCACAGTAAATTAACATATTACAGCTTAGAAACCTAATAGTAAACCTAAACGGAGTAAACTCTGCAGGTAAGAAGAAACACTTTAGAAATTGATATCCATCCCTCTTTTCCCCCAAGGTTTTGATGGTCACGTTAGGGCAGAGTGAAAACATGATCAGACACCTGCAGAGAGACTTTCCTTTATTCCTCATTAGGAGATGTTGTTTGTAAACTTTAAAGTGCAAAATACTCTACAGGTTTGTATGATGAAAATCACAATTTTTTTTTTGAGATGGAGTCTCTCTCTGTCGCCCAGGCTGGAGTGCAGTGGTGCACTCTCGGCTCACTGCAAGCTCCACCTCCCGGGTTCACGCCATTCTCCTGCCTCAGCCTCCAAAGCAGCTGGGATTACAGGCTCCCACCACCACGCCCAGCTAATTTTTTGTATTTTTAGTACAGACGGAGTTTCACCATGTTAGCCAGGACGGTCTCGATCTCCTCACCTTGTGATCCCCCTGCCTTGGCCTCCCAAAGTGCTGGGATTACAGGTGTGAGCCACTGCACCCGGCCCAAAATCACATCTTATACTCTTCATGAATCATACAAGAAATCTTTAGCATAATTCTGACAATACCCAATTTTTACATTACACACTGATGCAGAATTGTATTTTCTTAGTAAATATCTATTTGTTATTTTAAGAGAGCACATGAAACTGGAATGTAAATATGTATACATTTTCAGTATAGTTAATGCATCTTTAACAATGGGGATTGGTTCTGAGAAATGCTTCATTCAGTGACCTCCTCATTCTGACAATATCATAGAGTGTACTACACAATTGTAGATGGTATTGCCTAATTGTACACACCCAGGCTACGTGGTATAGACTATTGCTCCTAGGTTACAAACCTGACCAGCATGTTACTGTACTGACTACTATAGGCAAGTGTAACACAATGGTCAGTACTTATATATCTAACCAGAAAAGATGAAGTATAAATACATTATAAAAGATAATGTATTTAAGATCATGTAAATGATAATGTGCCCTACCTGTATAGGGCACTCACCCAGAATGGAGTTTGCAGGACTGGTAGTTGCTCTGAGTGAGTCAATGAGTGAATGGTGAGTAAATGTGAAAGCCTAGGACATTACTGGCCACTACTGTAAGCTTTATAAAGCTCTACACTTAGTACACTAAATTTATAAGCCATATTTTTTCTTTTATAATAAATTAACCTTTGCTTATCATAACTTTTTAACTTTAAGAACTTGTAAATATTTTTTAACTTTATAAGTCTTTTGTAAATACACTTAGCTGAAAACACAGACTGATTCCACAGCTGTATAAAACTATTTTTTCCTTATATTCTTATTCTATAAGCTTTTTCTGTTTTCTATTTTTATTTTTCAATTTTTAAACCATTTTGTTAAAAATTAAGACACAAACACACACATTAGCCTAGACCTACACAGGATTGGGATCATCAATTTCACTGTCTTCCACCTCCATATCTTGTCCCACTGGAAGGTCTTCAGGGCGATAACACTCATGGAGCTGTCATCTCCTAGGATAACAATGCCTTCTTCTGGAATATCTCTTGAAGGACCTGCCTGAAGCTGTTTTACAGTTAACTCTTTTATTAATTTTAAAATAAGTAGGAGGACTACATTCTAAAATAACAATAAAAGTATAGTATAGTAAATCCATAAACCAGTAACAATTATTCATTATTATTATGAAGTATTTCATATTGTACATAACTGCATATGCTATAATGGTATAGGACTGGCAGGGCAGTAGGTTTGCTTACACCAGCATCACCACAAACATGTTAGTAATGTACTGCAGTGCATCACTGCAATGCCTGTGATATCACTAGCAATAGGAATTTTTCTGCTCCATTACAACCTTATGTGATCACCATCAAATAAATAAGTGGTTTGGTCATCATTGACCAAAATATCATTATGACTGTATGATGGTTTTCAAATATTCAGAGTAAAATATATTCTTATAACATATAAAAGGAACACTATACAATAATAAATAAGCAAATTTGCTGGCTGCTGCCATCTTATACAACACCCCTCCCTCCAACACACACACACACACACACACGCACGCACGCACAAAGTAGCCAGCCTGGTGTCCTTTTACATCATCACTCTCATCAAATTTATACTTGCATATACACACATTATTGTTGCTACTGTTTTTAAGAAAATAGAATCATAGCATGCACGTTACCATGCAATGTGGATATTTTTTCACTTACCATATATACTCAATATGGACAGTAATCATAGATAAATACCTAAGTTTATCTATTTTTTCAAGACTTTATGTATGTACATACATGCATTGGAAATTTTATGTACTCAAATTCATATCAAATGTTCTGAGAAGATTTTTGTTCTGTATTTATTTTTCTCCTTATTTTATTTTTATTCATCTACACTTTCCTCTCCTTTCCTATATTCAGATGTATTCTAGTAATTGTGAATTTAAGGATTCTAACATATGGTTTTGTTTCGAAGAATTGCCAATTTACATTATTTGTTCATTATACTATGGAATTATGTTTCTTGCCAGAATGAATCCTAAATATTCTTTATATTATGTAGACTTTAAACTGTATCCGTATCTCTGTTCAACTTCATTTTACAGATCTATGACTTATCTAATGATTTTGTTATCTTTTGCTGTATAAAGACATAAATTTATATATATTTATATGCATCTGTCTTTTACAGTTCCTGAATTTCCTGGCCCCATAAAAATGTTTATCCCACATTTAGGTAGTAAGTATAAATACTTAATTTTTTTCTATGTATCTTTTAAAAATTTTTAATATGTAAGTTTTAAATTCAGCTAGGATTTATTTTCATATGTGGTACAAGGTGTGGCTCCCACTTCATTTTATTCTAGATGAATTAAATATTAGCTATGCTGTAACCATTTATGAAATGACCTTTCCTCAATAAAACAAAATGCCAACTTTGTGATATATTCAAAATCCATAAATAATGGAATTTGTTTTTTGCTTCTTTATTTTATTTCTATGATTTATTTATCTGTTTAAACTTCAAAGCTTCACAGCATCTTCTAATGTCTAACAAGGGAATATCTTTATCATGATAGTTATTTTTAAATAATTTTTGGCTATTTTTGTTATTTATTCTTCTATAAGAAGATCCTTGATGAAATTACCAAAGTCTTCTTACAATTACAATTTGAATTTTATTATTTCAGAACTGATATTTTTATTTATTAAATATTACCATCTAAGAATATGATGTCTTTCTAATTATTTAAATATCCATTTGTCTTTCAATAACATATTTTTCCCTATATGTTTCCTACTAATTTTTTTATTAAGTTCTGATGCTTTTTTCTTAAATTTATTCCTGAGTATTTATCATTTTTGTCATCATTATAAATGAAATATATTACTACTTTTATTTTTGGTTGTCATCATTATAAGGAAAAATGTACTGAGATTATATATACAATTATATATAATCTTATATACAAATACACACAAATATATTATATATTATGTTATATATATGTAAAAATATATCCAGTACCCTACCAAATTTTCATATTATAGTTGAACCTTGAACAACATAAGTTTCAACCACACAGGTCCACTTATATGTGAATTTTCTTTTGCCTCTACCACCCCTAACAAGCAAAATCAACCCCTCCTCTTCCTTCTTCTCAGCCTACTCAACAGGAAGATGGCAAGGATGAAGGCTTTTGATCATCTACCTCCACCCAATGAATATTAAATACATTTTCTCTCTCTTATGATTTTCTTAATAGCATTTTTCATTTCTCTAGCTTATTTTATTGTAAGAATACAGCACATAATACATATACAAAATACCTATCAATTGGCTATGTTATCAGTAAGGCCTCTGGTCAACAGTAAGTTATTAGTAGTTAAGTTTGGGGAAATCAAAAGTTACAGTTGAATTTTCTACTGCAGAGGGGGGTCAGTGCCCCTAACCCATTTGTTGTTCAGAGGCCAATTATAATTATACTTAATGTAGTATAATCTTGTTCATTTCCCAGCTGTATAATTTTCACAGTATCAACAAATATTTTTATAACTTCTTTTTAAAAGTTTTACTGACTTAAGTGAAATTATTTAAATATTTGACCATTCAGAATGATATCTGTTATTATTTTGGATATTTGAGGGTAATTTTATGTTCACTAAACCATTTTTACTTTCTACAAATATCTCTTTTTTAAATTAATAGTAATAATCTCCAAAAATTAGAAGTGGACAAGAACTAAATGTCAACTTCCCCATAATATTTACCAGATACTATATTTAAATGATAATAATCATTCAAGCATTTATTAGCAATCCAGGAACAAAAATAGTCACACCTCCAGTCTTTATAAACTCAGTGAAGCCCTGGCATCACTTCAACTTCTTTTTTCCTTCCAACTTCTTTTTTTAGGTTTAGTGGGTACACGTGCAAGTTTGTTACATGGGTTAATTGCATGTTGCTGGGGTTTCATGTACAATTGATTTTGTCACCCAGGTAGTGAGCATAGTACTCAATAGGTAGTTTTTCTTTCCTAACACTCTTCTCACCCTCCAATCTCAAGTAAGCTCTAGAGTCTATTGTTCCCATCTTTGTGCCCATGTGTACCTAATGTTTAGTTTCCACTTATAAATGAGAACATGAGGTATTTGGTTTTCTGTTCCTGTGTTAATTCACTTAGCATAATGGCCTCCAGCTACATCCATGGTTGCTGCAAAGGACACAATCTCACTCTTTTTTGTGGCTGTGTAGTATCCCATGGTGTATATGTATATGTACATTTTTTTTATCCAATCCACCATTGATGGGCACCTGGGTTGATTCCGTGTCTCTGCTATCATGAACAGTGATGCAATGAAAATGTAAGTGCATATGTCTTTTTGGTAGAATAATTGATTTTCTTTTGGATAAATGCCCAGTAATGGCATTGCTGGATTCAATCATAGTTTTGTTTTAAGTTCTTTCAGAAATTTCCAGAACTAATTTACATTCCCACCAGCAATATGTAAGCATTTCCTTTTCTCTGAAGCTTCACCAGCATGTCTCGTTTTTTGCTGTTTTAGTAATAGCCATTCTGTTTGGTGTGAGTTGGTATAGCATTGCAGTTTGATTTGTATTTCTCTGATGATTAGTGATGTGGAGCATTTTTTTCTTGTTTTTGTTGCCTAATTGTTTGTGTTCACTTTTGAGAAGTGTCTGTTCATGTATTTTACCCATTTTTCAATCAGGTTGTTTTCTGTTTGTTCAATTGTTTAAGTTTCTAATAGATTCTGAATATTAGACCTTTGTTGGATGCATAGTTTGCAATTATTTTCTCCCATTCTATAGGTTGTGGGTTTATTCTGTTGACAGTTTCTTTTGCTGTGTAGAAGCTTTTTAGTTTAATTAGGTCCCACTTGTCAATTTTTGGTTTTGTTGCAAGTGTTTTTGGAGTCTACATCTTGAAATCTTTGCCAAGGCCTATGTCCAGAGAGGTATTTCCTAGATTTTCTTCTAGAGTTTTTGTAGTTTTAGGTTTTACTTTTAAGTCTTTAATCTATCCTGAGTTTAATTTTTTTTATATGGTGAAATATAGAAGTCCAGTTTCAATGTTCTGCATATGGCTAGGCAGTTATACCAGAGCCATTTATTGAATAGGAGGTCCTTTCTCCATTGCTTGTTATTGCTGATTTTGTCAAAGAACTGATGGTTGTAGGTGTGCTGCTTTATTTCTGGGTTCTGTAACTTATTTCACTGGCCTATGGTCTTTTTTAATGCCAGTACCATGCTGTTTTATTTATTGCAACCTTGTAGTATAGTTTAAAGTTGGGTAGTGTGATGCCTCCAGCTTTGTTCTTTCCGCTTAGGATTGCTTTGGCTATTTACACTCTTTGTTAGACCCATGTAGATTTTAAAATAGCTTTTCTAATTCTGTGAAAACTGATATTGGTAGTTTGACAGGAATATCACTGAATCTATAAATTACATTGGGCAGTATGGTCATTTTAACAATATTGATCTTCCTATCCATGAGTATGAAATGTGTTTCCATTTGTTTGTGTCATCTGATTTCTTTGAGCAGTGTTTTGTCATTTTGGTTGTAGAGATTTTTTACCTCCCTGGTAGGCTGTATTCCTAGGTATTTTATTCTTTTTGTGGCTATTGTGAATAGGATTACATTCAGCTTAGATGTTGTTGGTGTATGGAAATGCTATTGATTTTTGGCCAGGCACAGTGGCTCATGCCTGCAGTCCCAACACTTTAGAAGGCTGAAGCAGGCAGATCACTTGAGCTCAGGAGTTTGAGAACAGCCTGGGAAAAGGAGAAATGTAATCCTTTTCAAACAAGCAAAAACTAAGTAAATTTGCTACCACCAGACCCACCTTAAAAGAGGTCCTTAAGAGCCACTCCATACCTGTTTCACTCACCATTTCCCCAGGAGCCACATAGGGTCAGGGAGGAGTCCTGGTGCGTGGCAACCCCAAGCAGCGTTCTTAGCTTCCTGCCCATTCAGCCTAGGGTCTGTGTCTTCCCTCTGTTGACTCTCAATGTCTTCTTTCTGAAGATCAATTCAGAGTGTGCCAGTCTTCTTGATGGTCTGGTCTCTCGATGGGAGAAGTTTTTTCTGTTTGTCTGTTCAGCCATCTTGGCTAAAGTTCCCCTAAAACTTTCTTGTTTTTTTCTTTTCTTTTTTTTTTATTATACTTTAAGTTCTGGGATACATGTGCAGGATGTGTAGGTTTCTTACATAGGTATACACGTGCCATGGTGGTTTGCTGAACCCATTAACTCGTCATCTACATTAGTTATTTTTCTCATGCTATCCCTCCCCTAGTCCCCCAACCCCCAACAGGCCCTGGTGGGTGATGTTTCACTCCCTGTGTCCATGTGTTCTCCTTGTTCAACTCCCACTTATGAGCGAAAACACGCAGTGTTTGGTTTTCTGTTCCATGTGGTGCTAGTTTGCCAGCAATGATGGTTTTCAGCTTCATCCATGTTCCTGCAAAGGACATGGACTCATCCTTTTTATGGCTGCATAGTATTTCCATGGTATATATGTGCTACATTTTCTTTATCCAGTCTATCATTGATGGGTTGGTTCCAAGTCTTTGCTATTGTGAACACTGCTGCAATAAACATCTCTGTGCACGTGTCTTTATAGTTGAATGATTTATAATCCTTTGGGTATATACCCAGTAATGGGATTGCTAGGTCAAATGGTATTTTTGGTTCTAGATCCTTGAGGAAACGCCACACTGTTTTCCACTATGGTTGAACTAATTTACGCTCCCACCAACAGTGTAAAAGCATTCCTATTTCTCCAAAACCTCACCAGTACCTGTTGTTTCCTGACTTTTTAATGATCACCATTCTAACTGGCGTGAGATGGTATCTCATTGTGGTTTTGATTTGTATTTCTCTAATGACTAGTGATGATTAGCTTTTTTTCATGTGTTCGTTGGCCACATAAATGTCTTCTTTTGAGACATGTCTGTTCATATCCTTCACCCACTTTTTGATGGAGTTGTTTGGTTTTTTTCTTGTAAATTTGTTCAAGTTCTTTGTATATTCTGGATATTAGCCCTTTGTCAGATGGATAGATTGCAAAAATTTTCTCCCATTCTGTAGGTTGCCTGTTCACTCTGATGACAGTTTCTTTTGCTGTGCAGAAGCTCTTTAGTTTAATTAGATCTCATTTGTCAATTCTGGCTTTGGTTGCCATTGCTTTGGGTGTTTTAGTCATGAAGTCTTTGCCCATGCCTATGTGCTAAATGGTATTGCCTAGGCTTTCTTCTAGGATTTTTATGGTTTTAGGTTTTACATTTAAGTCTTTAATCCATCTTGAGTTAATTTTTGTATAAGCTGTAAGGAAGGGATCCAGTTTCAGTTTTCTGTGTATGGCTAGCCAGTTTTCCCAATACCATTTATTAAATAGGGAATCCTTTCCCCATTGCTTGTTTTTGTCAGGTTTGTTAAAGATCAGATGGTTGTAGATGCGTGGCGTTATTTCTGAGGCCTCTGTTCTATTCCATTGGTTTATATATCTGTTTTGGTACCAGCACCATGCTGTTTTGGTTAGTATAGCCTTGTAGTATAGTTTGAAGCCAGGTAGTGTGATGCCTCCAGCTTTGTTCTTTTTGCTTAGGATTGTCTTGGCTATGTGGGCCCTTTTTTGGTTCCATATGAAATTTAATGTACTGTTTTGTAATTCTGTGAAGAAAGTCAATGGTAGCTTGATGGGAATAGCACTGAATCTATAAATTTCTTTGGGCAGTACAGCCATTTTCACGATATTGAGTCTTCCTATCCAAGAGCATGGAATGTTTTTCCATTTGTTTGTGTCCTCTCTTATTTCCTTGAGCAGTGATTGGTAGTTCTCCTTGAAGAGGTCCTTCATATCCCTTGTAAGTTTGATTCCTAGGTATTGTATTCTCTTTGTAGCAATTGTGAATGGGAGTTCACTTACGATTTGGCTCTCTGTTTCTCTGTTATTGGTGTATAGGAATGCCTGTGGTTTTTGCACATTGATTTTGTATCCTGAGACTTTGCTGAAGTTGCTTATCAGCTTAAGGAGATTGTGGTTTGAGACCATGGGGTTTTCTAAATATACAATCACGTCATCTGCAAACAGAGACAATGTGACTTCCTCTCTTCCCATTTAAATACGCTTTATTTCTTTCTCTTGCCTAATTGCCCTGGTCAGAACTTTCAACACGTGTTGAGTAGGAGTCGTGAGAGAGGGCATCCTTGTCTTGTGCCAGTTTTCAAAGGGAATGCTTCCAACTTTTGCCCATTCAGTATGATATTGGCTGTGGGTTAGTCATAAATAGCTCTTATTATTTTGAGATACGTTCCATCAATACCTAATTTATTGAGAGTTTTTAGCATGAAGGGGTGTTGAATTTTATTGAAGACCTTTTCTGTATCTATTAAGATAATCATGTGGTTTTATCATTGGTTTTGTTTATATGATGGATTACATTTATTGATTTGTGTATGTTGAACCAGCCTTGCATCCCAGGGATGAAAACTTTTGAGAAGTCCAAGGAATACCTTGCCTGAAAGGTTCACTCTTGCACAAATACAACAAATATTCTGATGGTAAGATCAGGTAATCATTCAGTCAAATCAATTTTTAATTGGATCTGTTATGCAGCTATAGATCACTAACACACTATATGTGATGATATACTTATTTTCATTTATTTCATCTTACTCTATATTTAGTATTTCCATTTGATATTTTTCTTTCCCTCCTTTGTATGTTTGTAGCTAATTTACAAGTAAAAGTGCTTATTAATTTGGGTTCTTACTGTATGTTGCTAGTGTACTTTGAGTTCCCTTCCCATTCCTGGCAATTATAATAAAGCCTATTATTTATTAATATTAATTGTACTTTAAAAATTCTTACTAAGGGCTTTCTTCCCCTATTACTTTTCTCTATATCTCGTATACTTCTTGGGATAAGATTTTTAGTTTGCTTGCATTTTCTATTTTTCCTATCCTCACTCACAGATTTAACCTCTTCCCAGCCACCTCTCAAACACCCCATTCTCATCTCTGTTCTGGCTTGTTTGCTAGTTGTAGTTCGTTCTCCAGAATTTTCCTCCTGTAGATTGTTTGAGTGATGTGTACTTTCAATTCTTGTACATTTACAGTATTTTTCTTTCATTTGTGCTACTGGAATGGCATTTGGGCTGCTGTCAGGATCCATGGTTGTATTTCTTTTCTCTAAGTAATCTATAGAGGTCATTCTATGATTGGCTAGCTCCTCGTTCCACAGATGAGATGTTCAATGCCAACCTGAATCTGTGAATTAACCTTTGAAATAACTTGTCTTTTCTACTTTGAAGCCTATAAAATGTTTTCTTTATTCTTGGAGTTTAGAAATCCTATTAAGACTTGCCTCAATGTTCCTCTGCCTACTTAGGTCTTCCTTCAGGTTAGGAAATTTTTCTGCTATCATTTGTTTAATAATTGCATTTCCATGAGCTCTTCTTGTTTTCCCTTCTCATTATTTGTGTGTTAAGTCTCCTGTGGCTGTAAGCCTTATCTTTCCCTCTTGATTTCTATCCCTTTGATCCCTTTGCAGTTTGACTAGGTAGTCTCCGAAAATTTCCTTCACTTGATCTTCCTGGCCTCTAATTTGAATGTCAGTAAGGACCATTTTTCTCTTTCAATTTATTTGCAAGAGCCCAATCATTTCCATCCTCCAGGATATGGCTGTCTTCCAGTTCCATCATCCACTTGGCTCATGTGGAAGAAGGATTAAAGTTGAGTTTGGGAATGACAAGGCAGCAGGATGTTTTGGCTACCATATTTTCAGAATTCCTTTCTGTCTTTAGAATTTATTTCTTGACTAAGGTGTGATGCTTATTCATGTCTGGCACATGATGTTAAGCAACATCCCAACCCCCAATCATCCATTTACATCCTCTTATTTGCATGAAAGCAGGTCATTTTAAGATGTTGCCTATAACTAAGATATTTCTGATACAAACCACATATCAAGAACAAATAATAGCTGTTGCTGATGTATGAGAATATCAACTTTAAAAATTTTACTTTTTCTGGCCTCAGTTTTGAATCAACTGGAAAGTTTCATAGAAGAAAAAGTAGATGAGATGACAATAGCACGTTTATTATCTATTTAAGAACATGGCTTAAATGTTGTGATATTCTCTAAAAAAGAGCTCTCTTTTAACTACCTCTTGTATTAACATCTTTGTGTAGCCAGCACTTGCCTACTGAATCTTGGCTGTCCCTGTGACTCACTTATAATCTGCAGAATATATCAGAAATGATACTGTGTGCCTTTCAAGATTAGGTCAGAATAAACCTTGCAGTTTTCATGTTGGTGTCTTAGAATGCTCATTCTGGAGGGACCTAGCCACCATGTAAGAAGTCCAACTACTCTGATACCACCACAATGTGAGGAAGCCCAAGATACGCTTATGAAAAAGTAGTGATGTCCAGGCAGCCCTAGTTGTTTTAGCTCTCCCAGTGCAGGAAAGATATGCTAGTGAAAAAGCATCTTAGACATTCTGGCACTGGTAGATGTGATGTGGAGAAAAACTGAGTGTATTAGTCCATTCTCACACTTTCATGAAGAAATACACGAGGCTGGTTAAATTATAACAAAAAGAGCTTGAATTGACTCACAGCTCTGTGTGGTCATGGTGGAAGGGGAAGCAAACACTCCCTTTTTCACTTGGTGGCAGGAGACAGAAGTGCAGAGCAAAGGGGTGAAGAACCCCTTATAAAACCATCAGATCTCATGAGAACTCACTCACTATCACGAGAACAGCATGGGGGAACTGCCCCCATGATCCAGTCACCTCCCACGAGTCCCTCCCATAACACATGGGGATTATAATTCAAATTACAATTCGAGATGAGATTTTGGGTGGGGGCACAGCCAAACCATATCACTGAGGAAACCAACTGACAGCCAGAATCAAGGCCCAAGACGTGTAGCTCCCACCAAGCCAGCCCAGCTAAATCCAGCTGTATGAGCCAACGTAATTAAAGGTCTTAGTCATCATAGAGCAGATACAAGCAATCTTTGCTGTGCTCTGCCCAAATTTCTGCCCCACAAAATTTTGAAATTAATAAAATGATTGTTTTACACCACTAAATTTTGTAATTGTTTGTCACACAGCAAGAAGTAACCAGGAAAAGTGTGCAGTAACAATGGGTTTCCTGTTACCCACTGCCATAGACAACACAAGGTAATCTCAACCTGTCTAACTGGGGGTGCCCCAATACAATGAAAGCCACAAAGGAGGACACCAGAGCAAATACTTTCTGAAGGCAGACTACCATTCGTGAGAATGAAGAAAGGAAGGAGCTGAGATACTGATACTCAGTTCCCCTCCCAAACTCAGCAACCAGATAACTCACTCTAGTTCTTGGTCAGAAACAAAGGAGGTAGGGACCTTAAGAAGCCATGAATTTTTAGGGGAATATTTTTTACATGGAAAGGAATGGGTAGAGAAGAAATATCCCCACTTCAAGGATTCCTGATTGCAAAAAAGGAAATGGTTCTGGCCCAGAAAGCTGTATCTAGCAAATTTTAGGAGGAGTGGTAATTCTAAGTAACACTGTACTTGCCATAAGACCCATTCTTGTATGCATGCATTTTAAGAAAAGGAACTTCATCTAAGTTGAAAAGTTGCCTGTAGAATTTCATAATTGATTTACTTTGCAAAGGCTGCCACTACAAAATAACACAGGCTTAAATAACAGGGATGCACTTTCTCACAGTGCTGGAGACTGTAAGTCTAAGATCAAGGCAGGTTTGGTTTCTCTTCCAGCCTCTCTTTTCAGCTTGCAGATGGCAGCCTTCTTGTTGTGTCCTCACATGGTCTTTCCTCTGTGTGTGCATGGCCCTGGTGTTTCTCTATATGTCCTCATCTCTTCTTCTTATAAGGATACCAGCCAGATTGGATTAGGGCCACCCTGATACAGTCACTTTATGAGTGCTGGGCGCAGCACTTCAACATTATGAATTTTGTGGAAGCACAGTTGAGTCTCTAAGAGCCATCTCCTGTGTATTCATGTGTTTTTTCACTCTCGTGTGTGTGTGTGTGTGCGCGCGCGCGCACGCGCGTGTGTCCTAGTCTCTTATCATAAGGATACCAGTCATATTCAGTTAAGACCTGACCCCAGCGATCTCATCTAACCTTAATTATCTGTTAAAGATTGTCTCTTCCAAAAACAATCACATTCTGAAATATTAGAGTGTTTTCTTCAATATATGAATTTTGGGGGTACACAATTCAACTCATAACAATAACTTAAACAGTTTAGTCATGTGAGATCTGTTCCAAGTAAGTTTAAGACAAATAAAGAAAAGGTCTTTCTTTTTATTCTAGTAAGACAATCATGCTTTCAAAGTATTCTGTGGATGACAATTAGTACAATATGGAACAGAATCTCCTGCAGTGATTGGACTATTTTATGTAATTTGGCAACCAACAGAGAATGCTGCAACAGGATCATAGCAGCTCAAGGGAAAGCAAAGTAATGATTATACTGAATGATCAGTCTGGGGCCCAAGCAAAACTGCTGTTGAGATCCCTCCAACAGCTGAGTCTGTCACAAAGGGAGAAAAATAATTGTCCTTCTTCCTTTGCAAAAGTATAATTGGCTGAGAAGAAATCACAGGCATTAGTACCAATGCACATCTTTCATTTGTGAAATTCCATGGATGTTAACTGAACATTTACTGTGTGCCAAGCACTGTTGTGGGTACTGGGGACCTAAGAGTGGATGAAATGAGAAGTTGACATTCTGTTAGAGGAAGACAGGAAATCAGATTGCTGAAAAAATAATTTCAGAGCTATGTACTACAAGGAAAATAACAGGGAAACGGGCATAGGATGAAGGCTACTTTTGCTATTGTCTTCGTGGAAGTGACTCCATCTCAATTATGCGGTTTTATCCTTTTTCAATAAATATTAGAAGCCATTAGAGGTTTTCAAAAATGGAAATGAGATGATCAGATTTATTAACTTCTCAATGTGGCTATGAAGATCAACGACCAAAAATAAATAAATAAATTCAGCTGAGGAGGCTTGCAGTGGCCCAGGCAAGAGATGATGCTAGAACAGGCTAGTCATGCAGAAGGGGAGATGGTGAGATGAGAATTGATGATGGCATGTGTCTTTATTTAGGAGGTAGTGGTTTGGAGTTATTAGCATTCTTGCTTAGTATTGATGTGACCCTATTACCAGGATTGTTTGTGTGACACAACATGAGAATTAACAGTATATGATATTATGTTGCCTAAGAAGTTACTCACAAACACTGCATTATAAAAAGTGATGTACCTGCTTATAAGTATCTTCTGTGTGTGTGTGTATCAACAATTTTAAAAGAGTATTAAGTTACCCATAGGGAATCCTTCTTCCTTGTAATAAATAAGATGTGGGGCTCCATTTGGTGCTTTGCCCTCCCACTTCACAAAGGACTCTGTCACCAGAACTGACAGGAAGGTGGGCCACCAGGATCATTTGTGTCCATCTTCGATTAAGTCTCTCAAGCAAGGTGATCATTTGTGTGCCTTGTTCCTAGGTCTTGTTTTCATTGTAACATAGCACTTAGTGCCAAAGAAATGGAGAGAAGATTTGGGCCTCCATGTGCTTCCAGTCACCAAAGGCTACTGTGTACCAAAAGACCTGACAAATGTGAATTGCTGAATTGTGTGTCATAAATCACTAGTGCAGCTCAGGGGTGAGTTCAGCTCAGCTGCCACATGACAAAGTATAGATGCAGGGATTTACAGTCAGCCCTCAGTCTCTGCAGCTTCCACATCCATGGAGTCAGCCACTCACAGATTGCAAATATTTTTTTTAAAAAGCAATAAAAGATAATACAAAATTTAAAAATACACCATAGCAACTATTTACATAGCATTTGCAGTTGGCACTTGAACAACATGGGTTTAAACTGCAGTAGTCCACTTACATGTGGACTTTCTTCCACCTCTGCCACTCCAAAGATAGCAAAACCCACCCTGCCTTCCCCTCCCCTTCAGCCTACTCAACATGACCATGACAATGATAATGACCTTTACGATGATTCACTTCCATTTAATAAATAGTAAATATATTTCTCTTCCTCATGATTTTTTAAAACAGCATTTTCTTTTATCTAGCTTACCTTACTGTAAGAAGATAATATATAATAAACATAACACAAAAAATGTATGTTAATTGACTTTATGTTATAAGTAAGTCTCCTGGTCAACAGTAGGCTATTAGTAGTTACATTCTGGGGCAGTCCAAAGCTTCACGTGAATTTTTAACTGGAGCAGGGAAGGTTGGTGCCCTTAACACCCTCATTGTTTAAGGGTCAAATGTACATTGCATTCGGTATTATAAGAGACGATTTAAAGTATACAGGGGGATATGTGCAGGTTATGTGCAAATAGTATGCCATTTTGTATTCAGGTCTTGAGCATCCTTGGATTTTAGTACCTGCAGGGGTCCTGGAGTAAATTTCTTGCAGATACCAAGGGACAACTGTGTTCATCAACACCATCACGCCCACCCAATGTACAGAGCCTTCTTCATTTTAGGGGCCTCCTGGGTGTCATGAAGCTTCAGAACAAGTCCCTGCAGATAGCCTGACTGACTCCATTCCCTTATCTACTTCCCCCTAGTCCCTCGACCTGTTTCAATCTGGAAAAAAAAGTCCTTTCTCTTTTCAAGTTTCTCAGGCGTCACTTTCTCCAGGCTTTTCTTGCCCCATGCATTCTCCTCCGCTTGTTGTCCTTATTGTTTTCCACATTAAACCTTTATGGCCCATTAAGCCTAAAGCCAGAATTATTAGCAACTGAACTATCTGGGTTCCTTGAGGCTAGGAAAAGCTTAAAGTTTAAACTTTTCGGAAGGTGAAGAGAAATATGTTTTCCATCCTTCTAATGTAGCAAAAGAAAAAAACAAAAATCAAAAAAACAAAAAACAAAATTCAAGTCAAATAGTGAAATATGCTAACATTCAGGTGCAGCCACAGAGTTGAATATGCAAATATATGTACCATAAACAGCTACCAGTGATTTCCAAACATGGGCAGAATTTCTTATCCCTCTGGCCGTTAGAGTTGTCCCATCTCATGCTTATGGTTGGTGACAGAAATAAACTCTTTTGGAGCATCTAAGTACCTGGCAGTGGGTAGAGCTATTAACCTGGTCCAGGTGAGCGGTCTGAGAGTAAGTCATCAGGCTCAGCAGAAGATTGATAGCCTGGGAGCTGATTCAGACAAGAAAGAGGTGGCACATGACAGGGTTTCAGACGTTGTAAAATGAAGAGCCTTATTTCTAGGTGTTAAGAGGTGTACACAGGCCATATTGTCAGAGGCATTTGAAACAGAGCAACTCCATCTTGAATAGGAGCTGGGTAAAATGAGGCTGAGATGTACTGGGCTGCATTCTCAGACAGTTAGGCATTGTAAGTCACAGGATGAGAGAGGAGGTCAGCACAAGGTACAGGTCATAAAGACCGTGCTGATAAAACAACTTGCAGTAAAGAAGCCGGCTAAAACCCATCAAAACCAAGATGGCCACGAGAGGGATCTCTAGTCCTCACTGCTACACTCCCACCGGCGCCATGACAGTTTACAAATGCCATGACAATGTCAGGAAGTTACCCTATATGATCTAAAAAGCAGAGGCATGAATCATCCACCTCTAGTTTAGCATATAATCAAGAAATAACCATAAAAATGGGCAACCAGCAGCCCTGGGGCTGCTCTGTCTATGGAGTAGCCATTATTTTATTCCTTCACTTTCCTAATAAACTTGTTTTCACTTTACTCTACGGACTTGCCTTGAATTCTTTCTTGCACGAGATCCAAGAACTCTCTCTTGGGGTCTGGATTGGGACCTGTTTCCTCCAACAATATCCGTTGGGTTCTAGGGGAGCTGAGTTTCACCAGTAGGCAGAACTAATCTGAGCTGGCTGATAAATAAACTAAAGGTAAAGTGATAGGACAGAGAGACGCCACCGAGCTATGTTGTCAGACACATGCCTGCTTTCCCTTCAGCTGCAAAGCCAACACGCTCTCTGGAAAAAAACTAGTATCAGTAAACTCATCTGTTTCTAGTTTTTCTTTCTTTCTCTTTCTTTCTATCTTTCTTTCTTTCTTTCTTTCTTTCTTTCTTTCTTTCTTTCTTTCTTTCTTTTTGGTTTTTAATGTTTAAAAACTGTATTTAGTAGACTTTTTTTTAAATCCTGTTTTAGTCTCACAGTAAAACTGAGCAGAAAGTAGAGAGTTCCCATATACTCTCTCTCTCAATGATATAGTTTACCTGTCTTTTTTCTCTTATTATTAAAAAAAAAAAAAACCCACAATACCGATAACTGCCAAAAATTTTATTTCTAAAATTAGTAGTAATTTTCAACTGGGATGTCAGATGATGACACTGGAGAAAGAAGAGATGAGTTAGCCTATGGTCGCAATTGTGGTGTCACATTGGAGTCAACTAGCCTGATGCCTGGTTCCCAAAGCCAGAGATTAATAGGTCTGGAGTGCAGCATTAGGAATTTTACAAAGACATTCAGGCAATTCTAAATGTGTCAAGATTTAGGACCAAAGAGTTGGAGCCATTTTCAACCAAAGCAGGGGAGATTAGACACAGTTAAATGTCTATGTTCACTTTCTTGCTTCATTCTGCCTGGGGTTTTCTCTCAGTTTCGAGCCCTCTAAAGTTAGTATATGTAAAAGTAGAAGTTGGGGATCTGGCCGTTCCCACCCTTGGAGCTGTGGGCATAGGATCAAGTTCTCCCTGGTGCTCTCATCACAGTCACAGCTTACTAACCATAAGCCATTCTTTCAGCCCCAAGAAATAGCTAGTCTACTTTTACTTTCAATCCTCAAAGCTAATTTCTTCAAATAGGGATTTGATTTTCCATTTTATTCTGAAAATTTTCTACCTGAATGAAAGGATGGCTTAAGCTTTAGCAATTCTCTTTGGAGCCTTAAAATCATGAATAAACTAGTTATTGCCTGACAATCTCACTGACATCTGCCTCTGTACAATTTTCCGTTTATAAATGGAGGCAGCAGCTGAAGAAAATGAAAAGAGGACACTCCAGATGCCCTGTAAATTTCCATTTGTGTCTAGAATTCTCTGGTTTTCTGAAGTCTTTTTGTGAATAATCCCCAGAGGCGCCACTTAAAGTGAACTTTCATTTTATTGTTCTGAGAACATTTATATATTTTCTTGTTCCTTGTTCAAATCCAGATGTATGATCTATCTGGTTTGTCTATAGCTGTGGGCAGTAAAGGGAGTCATTGATCCACACTGCAACCAGTGGGAGACAGAGGGGCATAAAGAAAAGCCAGGGCTTCACCATGAGAGAAATCAAATTGCATACAATATCAAACCAGCTGTATATAAACATAAGTGATTAGTCTGTCTCACTGATAGTTTGTCCATTGTTGCAATAGATAATCACAAAACTTACCTCCTAAAATTATAACATTCACTGATGTTATCTTAAGCACTGAGCACATAGGCACTTAATAGTCTGGTTTCTTTTTTCTTATATTTTAAGCATTCATTCAATTCAAAATATCAAACTAGTCAATAATCTTAATCTTCAATTTGATTGGCCATTCTAAAACTTCTGCTTTAAATTGTCAGTTCTAATATTTAGGTTAATTGAGCACTAAACCAGGTGTTGGCAAAGATGTGGGGAAACTGGAAGTCTCATACATATCTCATTTAAAGACAATTTGCCAGAGAAAAATAAAATATTTAGATTACGTGCACTTAACCTCATAGTTACACTTCTCAAAATTTATCTCAGAAAATAATTGGATAAATGTGCAAAGAAGTAGTATACTCATCCCTTGTTCTCAAAGGGACATTGCTTCCAGGACTCCTACAGATACCAAAATCAGCAAATGCTCAAATCCCTTATATAAAATAGTATAGTATTTGCCTACAGCCTACACACATAATCCCACATACTTTAAATCATCTCTAGATTACGTATGCCTACTACAATGTAACTGCTATGGAAATAGTTCTGCTGTATTTTAAAATCTGTATTTTCATTGTTATATTTTTTGTTACTTTTAAAAAAATACTTTTGATCCACGGTTTGTTGAATTCATGGGTACAGAGTCAAGGGATACAGAGGGCCAAATGTATAGATACGTTTACCACAGTACTTATACAGTTAACTATTAGAACTTATAGAGAATTATTTATCTAATTGTAGATTTATACAAAGGATATGTATAAAACTACAAATTATTTTATTTTTCAATTTAAAAAGATCACCACCACATTCTCTGTGTCTATATATGCACACACAAACACACACTACATACATTTGTGTACATACACATACAAACACATACCATGTATATAATTCCATTTTATATAAATGTTTCAATAAATACAGAAACAACTGGAAGCCCATATACTACTATCAATGGCAAACATTATAAGGTGGGACTATGGATGACTTAAAACTATTTGTATGCATTCTTGAATTTTTTGCAGCAAGTATGTGCCTTGTTTTCAATTTCCTAGAAGCAGAGTCTAACACAGGGACTCTTTTGCAAATACTTTTTCCAAATTATCTCTTATAAAGAACTTGGAAAAAAGAGAGAACCAGGTAAGAAAGAGGAAGAAGCCAAGCAAGAATGTGTAGCTTTCAACTTCATTCCGTGGGGAGCTTTACAGCATGAACAGCAACACAGAATAAGACCTACCTTGGCCGGCCGCGGTGGCTCAAGCCTGTAATCCCAGCACTTTGGGAGGCCGAGACGGGCGGATCACGAGGTCAGGAGATCGAGACCATCCTGGCTAACCCGGTGAAACCCCGTCTCTACTAAAAAATACAAAAAACTAGCCGGGCGAGGTGGCGGGCGTCTGTAATCCCAGCTACTCGGGAGGCTGAGGAAGGAGAATGGTGTGAACCCGGGAGGCGGAGCTTGCAGTGACCTGAGATCCGGCCACTGCACTCCAGCCTGAGTGACAGAGCGAGACTCTGTCTCAAAAAAAAAAAAAAAAAAAAAAAAAGACCCACCTTGATGTAAGAGGACAACCTTCGCACACCCAGAGAGTCAGTCCTCGGCTGTAAGCCACTGTCAACACTGTGTATTCCAAGGCACGATGGTTCCCATATTCTGAGGGTATTTCTCTAGAGAAGAGAGGATCTGTAAGCTTTTAGGACTCAACACTCATGAAAGCTGGGGGATAAGTGTTTCAGCCTGAAAAGGAGATTTGAGTTGGACATCAACAATACTTGCTCCTCATATTAAATTCAATCTACTCAGCACAGCTCCTCTGGAATTCTGACCAGTCACAAGAACACATTAGTGGAAACTACATGCCCCACTGCCACAGTGGACTTCAAGTCCATGACTGATACTCATCATCTCCTTCATCCCTCATCCACATTAGATTTGCCAGTTCCTCTGACAGTACATCTGATGGTGCAGGTGCCTTGCCTGGTTGTCTCACCCATTCCCCAGAAGTTTGGTGCCCTAGTTTGTATGTCCCAAAGTTATTTCCTTCCCTCGTAGTTAAAACTATTAGGAGAGTACCTGTTGATGCCCCAGTGGTTCACCTGACTGTCAAACATATTCTTGTCCTGCCCCTCATTATGTAGCAGCAACCCTATTTCCCCAAAATGATTAGGGTCAATAGCCTGGCCTTTATGGTGACTTTTTTCTTTGACTATTGGCCTGCTGGCATATAAATCCCAAGGCAAGCAATGGCAGCAGCAATTGCTTTAATTTAGTGGGTCTCCTTGCTGTGTCCCTGGCAGAAGCCTCATCCCTCTAAGACCCATAGAGCTTAAAGTTGCTGGGACAGAAGACTTAGTGGGCACTGAGAATGGTAGTGAGTGAGCTCACTCCTATTCCATCTCTTAGTTCTTCTTGCATGTTTACTACCTATTAAAATGATTTAACAGCCATTGTTTTAAGATATATATCAGAATGATTGTGTTATCCCTAAACTTCAAGTGTCTGTTCTACCACTCTATCAGGCCAGCAGCAACTGGATCCTGGATCGTGTGTTAATGTGGAACCAATGATCTCATGATTATGTGTCCACGGCCACACCTACTTTCCCATACAGTTCGTGCCTTGGTCTGAGGCAATGTCAGTGATTGTATGGAAGGCACTCAGACTGTGGGAGTGGAGATAACCTCCTCAACAGGGCATGAGCTGTTAGCAACCAGCACTCACAGAAGCTGGAGGATTGATTCAACTACTCAACAAAAGGAATCTCTCTATTAGGCCACTCTATCGGGCCATATACAAATATTAAAAAGATTTTATATTCAGCTATATTTTTAAAATATTGTACTTGTCTGTAATTTAAAACTGAATATCAGAAAAATTATATCCTTATCTTTCACACTAGAGAATTAATAGATAGTGTCTAAAGTTGATGTCAAGAATTAGAATTATAAGCACATTATTAAGGAAATTTAAATTTGACCTTAAAAATAAACACTCAGATTATGAGTGGAAAATACAAATTTCATATTGTTAAATAAATTAAGAAAATATACATGCTGAAAGTGGGTAATAAACAAGTTTTCCTTGGAAATATCAAACTAAATGGGAGTTCAACAAAAATATAGCTTTCAGGAAGAACATTCTAGAAATAGAAAACCTTCAGTTTCAATGTTGAAAGATCATACTTCGGTCAGCAAGATAAATATTTTATTGGTTTTTAAAATCTCATCTGCATCTCTTACTGAGAGCTCCTCTAAAAAATATTAAATACCTGTTTGAAGTAAGAATGAATCAATAAGTTTCTCTCCAGATGCTTAACAGTTGGCTAAGGAACAAAATGTCTAAGTCTTCATCTGGTAAAGTCCTCAATGACCAAATTAAAGTTAAATTAATTTGGCCTTCCTCAAAGAAGACGTTTAGTCTATTAGGAATACCAGAAGAATATTATTCGGGATTAGAAGCAAGATAAATCCATATCTATTTCCTTCAGTCCTACTTTGTTTTTTTCTTATTTTCCCTTGATAGAGACCAATGTGACAATTAAGCTGGCTTGTAGCTGGCAAAAGCTGCAACAAATCATGAATCATAAAGCCCCCTTCTTCTCCTTCATCAGGTTAATGCATTCATTCCCAAATACCGCATGTTCTCACTCATAGGTGGGAATTGAACAATGAGATCACTCGGACACGGGAAGGGGAACATCACACACCGGGACCTATGGTGGGGAGCGGGGAGTGGGAAGGGATGGCATTGGGAGTTATACTTGATGTAAATGATGAGTTGATGGGTGCTGACAAGTTGATGGGTGCAGCTCACCAACATGGCACATGTATACATATGCAACAAACATGCACATTGTGCACATGTACCCTAGAACTTAAATTATAATTAAAAAAAAAGAAAAAAAAATGCATTTGTTCAAGTGATATTATCGAGAATCTTTTGTGGCCGGCACTGAAATGCATGGCAGTGCCACATCACTGAACAAAACAGACACTAGAGCTAAAAATCTTGTCTAGGTTCATACGGCTGCATCTCAATGCAAACATGTTGAAATATTTTTAATTTATGTGTGTTCACTGGTCGGGTCTGCATTGGATCAGTACTGAGGATCCATCTCCAAATGATATTGATAGCATGAGAAGATTTGTGTGTCCAACTCTTATGGTCTTAATAGTCTGGTTAAATTCCTGGGGAATTTAAGCTGAAGAAAACATGGAACTGAATGAATTTTTTGCATATCAAAAACACACCAATAGAGTAAATTATGGTTTAGAGCTCAGTCCATATAATATTTTTTATATAATTATGCATTCACATACTTAAACACAATGAATTGTTTTCTAAATGTTAACATGTTTTTTTTTTTAATAGACTTCATTTTTTAGAACAGTTCTAGATTTACAGAAAAATTAAGAAGGTAGTATAGACAGTTCTCAAATATTGTGCGTGCAGTTTTCCTAATATTAACATCTTACATTATTAGTATGATACATTTATTACAGTTTATGAACCAATACTGATACATTATTATTGACTGAAGTCTACAGTTTGTTCATATTTATTCAGCTTTTACCACTTTAGTTTATTTTTTACCTTTTTATGTTCTAGCATCTCATCCAGAAAACCACGTTACATTTACTCTTGGTTATGACAGTTTCTCAGACTTTCTTTGTTTTTGATGACCTTGACAGCTCTAAGGAGTACTGTTCAGGTCCTTTGGTTGATGTCCCTCTATGGGAATTGGGAATTAGTTTGATGTTTTTCTCATGAGTAGACTGGGATTGTGGAGTTTGGGGAGGAAGATCAGGGCTAAAATGCCATTTTCATCACAACATATTAAGGATACGTCCTATCCGTATGACCTCACTGCTGATGCTGACCTGGACCACTTAGCCGAGGCAGTGCTTGTAATATTTATACACAGAAAAGTTTCTCTTTTTCCCCCTTTTGCACACTTACTTTTTTTTTTTTTTTTTTTGAGGCAAGGTCTCCTTCTGTCACCTAGGCTGGAATACAGTGGCACGATCACGGCTCACTGCAGCCTCAATATCCCAGGCTCAAGTAATTCTCCCACCTCAGCTTCCCAACTAGCTGGGACAATAGGCTCGCATCACCGTGTACGAATAATGTTGTTTATTATTATTTTTAGAAGAGACATGGTCTTGCAATGTTGCCAGACTGGTCTCAAACTCCTGGGCTCAAGCGATCCTCCCACCTCAGATTCCCAAAGTGCTGAGAATTACAAGTGTGAGCCACTGCACCAGCCTGTACTTACTCTTTGGAAGGAAATCATTACGCACAGCTCAGATCTGAGTCGAGAGTTATTCTCCCATCCTTGAGGAAGGAGTATTTATATACATTATTTGGAGTTGTTTCATACTATAGATTTATTTATTCTCTCCATTTATGTATTTATATCATTATGGACCTATGGATTTTTATTTTCTACTTTGGGTTATAACCCAATACATAATCTAACATGATCCAAATAAATTATTTTTCCCCTTGAATTGTTTCAGCTTTGGCCACTGAAAGCTCTTTTAGTTGGTTCCTGGGCTTGTTTGACATGCTCCCATGTATGTGGGGGTTTTGTTTTTGTTTTTAAGTTAGCATGCAATTTTTTATTAAGATGCAATGAACATAACAAAAAATTACAATTTTAAAATGCACACTTCACTGGATCTTAGTACGTTTACTATATTGTGAAACCATCACATCTCTCTAATTCCAGAACATTTCTACTACTCTGAAAAGAAATCTCAAACCTATAAAGATAATTGGGCCAATTCTCCCCTTTCTCCAGCCCTGGCAACCATTAATCTACTTTCTGTTTATTAATTTGCCTATTCCAAACATTTAATATAAATGGAAGCCTTTTGTGTGAGGCTTCTTTCATGGAGCATAGTGTTTTCTAGCTTCAGCTGTGTTGGTATGGTAGTTTAGTACTTCAATTTTGTATGGCTGAATAATATTCCACTGCATGTATATAACACACTTCGTTTATCAACTCAGTCACCAACGGACACAAAGTTGTTTCCACTTTTAGGTTAATATGAATAATGCAGCTATGAACATTTGTATGTAGAATTTTGTTTGAACATGTTTTCAATTTCTTTGAGTATACACCTAAAAGTGGAATTTCTGGGTCATCTAGTAATTCTATATTTAACTTTTGAGGAACTAGCATGTAATTTTAAGTCAATTAAGTAATCATTATTCAACTCTGTTCACTTTTATGCATCATTTATAACTCTCTTGCCAAAGAGAACTTGAGGTGGCTTATAGTAAAACTAAGTATAATAAAATTATCTTTAAAAATTACTAAAGTAAAAATTAGCACAGAGATGTAGTATACACCCAAGTAATTCTTAATCTTTGGGGGCTAATCATCCCTTTGAGAAGCAAATGGAAGCCATAGAGAACCTTCAGAAAATCTGATATTCAGGGGAGAGGAGACCCTTGTATCTTGAACATGGGATAAGATGGATTCATTAATCAAGTGGTACATTTGGTTTGCATGTGCCCAGCAGCTGGAGTTACTTAGGCTTTAGAAAGGAAACCTCAATCTTCCTAACTCCTCATTTCACAACTGTCGCCCAATTATAATATTACGCTATAATTTACTAGAGAAAAAAATAAATGTAACAGAATAACCTAAAACTGATTATGGGAAATCTCTCCTTTTAAAAGCCCATGGGTATAAGCCAGTCTTAGAGATCTAAGATGAATTGGCATAACTCTTGCCTAGTTTCAACCTGCCTCCACAGTGCAAGGACCAGCTTATCTGTACCATCTGGAATGCTTCATGCAACCTCCCAGCACAGAGACTGAGTCTACCTGTTCACAATCCCGGGAGAGGAAGTTCTTTTTTCCCCTGCTACCTGGCCTAACTTATCTCCTGTTACTGGATTAACGTCTTCCCAGGAGAGCTGACAGTCCCTTCTGGGTGTATTCTGGCACAATGATGTAGACTAGACAATCTCAATTATCAACAGTTTATTTCCCATTTTACTTATTCAATCCTGAGAGCCGTTACATTAGAATACTGACACCCAGTGGTTTCCTGAACCTAGTGTGCACCACTGAATGAAAGCTAGCTACACACATCAGTTTTCAACTCCACATTCAGTGACATCATGTTGTTAATCTGAAATAAATGATGGTGGGTATTTACAATTCAGAAACTGGCAAACGTTACATATTAAGGCTTTTCTCTCCCAAAGAGCTAATCATCTTTTACCAGCATATCACTGTTGGCACCCCAGTCCTGATTTCAACACACCAAATCTGACCCATTTATTGTTTACACAATGCTTTATTTATCATTGTGCCCAAGTATTTCATATATCTCATGAATGCCTCCATTTCACAGATAAGAAATATGAGATTTAGAGACATTAAATGCTCAGAGTTGCATAGCTAGAAAGCAGATTTGGAGCTCAAAAACAGATCTTATTAACCTCACAAGGTACCGCAAAATATATGTGTGTATAATTTGTACAAGCCTTAAAACCATCCACTATTCCAGTATGAAAAATATTGTGTATATCTATATAAACTTGTGTCTTTGTGTCTTACACCTATGGTGAAACACAATGAAAAACAAGTTATAAAAAGAGCATTTCTCTCATGATAATTGCTTAACTCAAGGCAGCTCTACTTATCTTGCAAAATAATTTGAGAAAAATCTTTCATCATAAATCCCTTCTTTGCTTGCTATCTCTCACAACCTGAGGGATTTAAAATCTAATCCTAAATTATCTCATTTTATATTAATTTCTTCTCATCCCCTCCTCCTATTTATATCTCCCCTTTTATCGCACTGTTTTACTCTGTATTTTATTAAGGGGTCATTTTTAATGTCAATGTGGACCTTTTTCACTAGACTGTGAGCATCCAGTGAGACACATCTTGCTTGCTTCACAGTCCCTAGAACAGTGCTCTGCATAGCGGCGCTTCCAGGTAGATAGATACTTGCTGCATTGAAATTAACCATCTCTTGACCAAAAAGAGCCATTACTAGATTTTATTTCTTTTATGACCATCCCTTTCACCTTGCCACAATGATAACCTACTGCTTATATATGCAACACTCACTTTTTTTCTAAAGTCATAATTTCCTTCAAGTTTTCTACGAAATCACAGTTAGAGAAGAAATACCGTTCAAGACATTGAGCACTGTGGTTCTACTTTGCACTACCTGGTAGAACAGGACCCTGACCAAGACTTTCTGTCTGTTTCTCTGAAGAGTTACACAGTTTGTACCTTCTCTGAACAGCGGTGCGGAATTGTACAGCACTCAGTACAGTTTGTATCATGGAAATATTTTATCTCATTTGTCTAAGATTATATATTAAAATGTGAATGTATAAATTGTAGATGGTCTGACAGAGCCATTATAACTTTTTATACATGGTTTAGTGTATTCTAAGCCTCAGCAGTAGAATCTCAGAAACTGCATTTGCCATTAACCTTAGCAGTCAATGACTTCATCACTGAAAGTCCCCGAAGCATTAATCGTTGTATTCCAACACCACCCCAGCCTCCTTACTTCCAAATATGTTGTATATTGCTGTATTTTGTTTTCAGACCCTCTAGGATTGGAGAATATGAGGTTCTCTATAAAAGTACTCAGTATATCATTATTTCGAATGTCTTGATACTTGTCATAAAAGACTGTTTTTTTTTTTCAAGTTCAGCCTGTTAATCCTACCTAGAAGCCTTTTTGCCAACCCACATAATTTTTCTTCCATCCCAACCTTTATAGGAATTTTGTTGTTGCTGCTAGGACTTTTCCTTTCTGTAGCACTTACTCATAAATCATCTACTTAGGCTTAAAATCACTTAATTTTCCTCTTCAGTTAACTTTCTGTAGGTAATATAAATCAGATTATTACATTATACATTTGCATAATTTTCCCAAAGCAAATCAAAGAATTTCTAACGAAAAGGATCCTACTAACCATTTCCACAGCTCCAGATATAAGATGTGAGAGAAAACGGAGATATTTGGGCATGGAGGAAACTGAGTCACCAAGCATTTCTGTGAGGGGTGAGTTTGAACCTGGTATTAACTATTACTCCATACAAACACGTTTGGCTAAATGTTATAATGGCAGGCCACTAGACTAGACATGTTTCTATGAAAAACAGGGGATGCCTTTGCCCATTTCACCACTCTTGAGAAATACAGAGTTCCCACATTGGTTCACAGAGCAAGACAAAAACCCCAGTTGCCTCTGGTTTCCTCAGAAACTACTTGCTACCCACCCTCCAGTGAGTATTTCCATGAAACTTGTCTGTTGGTATTGATCCTGGCCATCAAGGCCTTTGACTCCCATCCTGACTCCACATTGCCTTCAACAATGCTCTGCATCTTGAGATACGGGAAGTGGTTCAGAGCAGTGGGTATGGACAGAGAAGTGGCTGAATATCGTCCCATAGGAAGCACAGATCAGCCTCAAAGAATTACCCTCTCAAATTTTCAGTACTACTGAGGTTGAGAAATCCCAGCCTAGAAATGTAAATTCCTTTTTACCATCATATTCCCAATTCTCTAAAAATCCCCTGAAGAGAGGGTCACATACCTCTCCTCTGAGTGTGACCAACTCCATCTTCTCACTCTCCACCTCCAGCTTCTTTTTTTTCCAAGTTACAGCAGGGATCCCAGTAGATAAGGTGGAAAATGTGGGAGATGGGGGAAACAATCATGTTTTGACTACATTCTTTCTGGGCTAATATGGAGATTCCTGATAGGAAAGTTAAGGGTTGGAAATACGTAGACGTTGAAGGGATATAGGGAGAACTCAGGACTGGCTATAGAAAAATAAATAATTAGGAAGGCAAACTTTGTCTCTCTGTTTCCTCTCACTGCCCCTAAGTTCTTTTAGTTTTGCTACTTTCTTTTCCTGGCATCTCAAATTCTCAGTACTCCCTGCAGACCTGCTCCTTTTAGAGAACCTGGCTAACATATATCTCTGTGATACTCTTGCAATCAAAGAAATGAGTCTATTACTGGATGATAGTTAACTAGAATGTGTCCTATGTGAAAAGAGAGTAAACTAAGAGGAAGCATATTTTTCATAGCAAACCTTAAGCTAAGTGTTTTATAAGTACTGCCACAACAAATCTATGAGACAGCTACTCTTCAGCGCCATTCTACAGATGAAATATCTGAGGCTCAGTATGACTAAGTAACTGGCCAACTATCATATAGTTAACAAGTAGTAAAGCTGAATTCAAACCAGATCTTTCTGTCCCCAAAGCCATGTCCTTTCCATTTTACCACATAGCTTCCCGGGTCTCATTTTGCCTTCTTCCTATGAAATGGTGCATGCATTCAAAAATTCTTTTAGGGTTCACCATATCAGTAGTAATTTCCGACATAAATCCATTTTGGTTTGACACATCTTCCAATGGACAGGTTCATCATTGCTCATTAATCACAGCAAGTAGGCGTAACGTTTAGTCCACCTATGTGGAGTGTCACACCTGGGAGGACTTTGAAATATAATTCAAGCAGAAAAACTTATTTTTCTGCTTGAAAAATATTTTTAAACACTTTAAAATGTTTTTTAAACCAAGTGCCAATCAATAACATTTATGGTGAAGTATTTTAAACACCAGATGAAGCCTGTTTCTCGAGCAACTATTTTGTGGCAGGTATTATGCTCAGTCCTGGGGTACAGAGACAATTGTTAACAGACAGTATTCCTAACCTCTTAGAGACTGGACTATACATCTAGTTTAGGCTTATTCTTCAAGTGAGACAGAGTGAGCTGATACCATCTTTCACAGGACAGACTCAACATTTGAAGTGATGACCAGGTTCCCTAAAGTTCTGTTTCCTTTCTTGGCTCTATCTTGGATGCCTCTATCTAAAGTGTTTTATAGACCCCTTCACTATACCAATCAGCCTCTTCTATGTGGGGTTCTGTTTCTCAGTGGTCATCTGAGTAGGGTATTGCCTAGAATGAAACACAATATTGAAGTCTACTGATGCTGAGGCAAAGAAATTAATTCCTTGAGCAGAGACTGGATTGTGCACTTTATAAACCTTCCAGATGGTACTGATGTTCTGATTAATGGGAAAATCCCTACAAAATGTCTGGGCAGTGAGGAGGACAGTGAGAATCCATTGAGAATGCTAATGTTGCTCTCCAAAAATTCAGCCAATGAAAGCAGAGCCCGTCATTCTCATCCACAGGGCTGCAATCCTTGAATGATGGTGATGAACCCACACTGCTGGGACTATGCCGTGCTTCTGAGCTAAGCAGCTCTACGAGGTTTCCTCTTAGCTCCAGACTCTAAACTCAATCACACCCTCTCCTTAGTCCTATTTTCCTCACTCTCTCCAGATATTGATACTGAGAGCATTTTCCAATAAAATTCCTGAACAAAAAATATCAAAGTCTGTTTCCTGAGAGAACCTGGCCTAAGACAGGGACCCACAGGGATCCAGGTAGAAATAAGCTCAAGCCAATCAACTTCTACAGCTGAAATTGCTTTTCAAGATTTTCCCATCCTCCAGTAAATGGGCTAGTCATTTATCCTCCACATTGTCCAGTCATTGGATGTGGGCTGGCCCTAGGGAGTCAATGTATCTTTGGGCGTAGTTGCTGTCGGTAGCTGGGAACAGACTTCAGCAGCTGGGGGATTGAGTGCCTCAGCCTTGTGGGTAATGTACTACAGCATCCACTGCAGTTCCCAAGTGACCATGTGGAACAGAGCCTCTACCTCCCTGCATCGGAAAGTGTATAAGTGAAAATAAACTGTGTGAACTAAGCCCTGAGATAGCACGGTTAATCTGTATCCTAGACTACCCTGCCTAATAAACCTACTTCATAACATTGTTGGAGAAATGCACGAGAATAAATTGGAATTACCTTACGTAATCAGGGCCTTTTCCACCTTTTTCAGTGTTTGCACTTCTCTATTCCCTGCAGGCTGACGGACTTTAGAGAACGGTCTTTGTTCATAGTGTTACTCCCCTGACCCAATTCCTTTGTGTTTTTCAAAGTGTGTTCCTAGACCACCAGCAGCAGCAGCATCTGGACACTTGTCAGAATGCAAATTCTCAGGCCCATCTCAGATCAACTGAATTAGAAACTGTGGGCATGGGCTCACCAATCTGTTTTATCAGTCCTTCCAAGTAATTCTGATTCATGCTAATTCGGGGAACTACTGCTCTAAGTCATTTTCTTATTTTCCCCAGACAACACTCCTGACATCTAGCCCAAGCTATAGGATCAGAGTGCATTTTTTGAGCCTAGGTCCCTATACTACTCTTTATATTCCTCTGTTTTCCCCATTGCACATTATATTATTTGTGTAGAAGTATGTCTTTTCTCATAGACGATGCCTTCCCCCAGGGCAGATATTAGATAATCATTATTTTTGCATACCTCATGCGTTGCATTGGTTTGAGCACATCAGGAGTACTTAACAAATTCATTCCATTGATAAATATTTATTTAAAACATAATCTGTCATGGCATTTTCTAGGTATCTCAGAAAGCTTCCATGTAACAAGAACAGACAGACAACCTCAAAAATCAATGTTATGAAGTGATCCAGAAGCTATGGGCAAAATAATATGTGTAAAGGATATACTGTGTGTCTGGTACTCTTCTGAGTGGTTTGCATGTGTTAATTCATTTAACTTTCATGGTCATCCCATGAGGCACTATTATAGTAAGGAACATAATTCATTCTGAGAAAAAAATGCTCTTTCGTTTGGACATAATTATTAATAAGACTTTTGCTTATAAAGGGCAAAACAATAGCTCAATCTGGGAGGAGGGAAATAAAACAAAGGTAGTTAAAGTGAAGGACGATGTAAACATTCGGCCTCTTTAGAGATTAGCGTTTATGTTTTGATAATTGATTTTTCAACTCCCCTAAGAGAACTGGGTGGGGGTTTGGGAAAGAATAAACTGATAAATGGAAAATGTCTTTAAAAAATCAATAAAACTTTAGACCGGGTATGGTGGCTCATGGCTGTAGAGGCCATGGTGGAAGGATTGCTTGAGGCCAAGAGCTCAAGAGCAGCCTGGGCAACATAGTGAGATCCTGTCTCTACAAAAAAGAATTTGTTTTAATAGCTAGGTAAGGTGGCACACACTTGTAATGCTAGCTACTTGGGAGGCTGAAGCAGGGGGATTTCTTATGCCCTGGAGCTAGATAGAGCCACTGCATTCCACAGTGAGACCTTGTCTGGAAAAATAAATCCATAAAGCTTTAGCTCCAAGAATGACTCTCTAAAGTAAAAATTTAGTCACTAGGAGATAGGAGGGAGATACTAGAGTAAAGGACCTTCAAAATACAGTACCTAAGAAAACCATCCTACTTTATCTTTACAATAAAACCTTTCTGTCATTTCCCAAAACTCTAGGAAATATTTTCTTCAATGTTACTTCAAGCAGACAATTAAAGAAGGTTGTTTTCTAACCTGAAAGAGGTGTGGAAAAGCAGGACTTTAATACTATTAATCCAAAGAAGTGTTTCTTGGATTCCCTACTCCAAACTTTCCTCTCAATGGATTCATGACTGCTGTTTGAATTATTCGCCACTATTTGTATTCAGCAATTTTCTCCAACATGACCTGACCTCCTCTGAAAGGTTCTATTATCAGGAAAGGGAAAAATCCATAATATTGGGCAACCTAAATGATTTTGTAATTAGCATGACATGCTTTTCTATAGTGTGACATTAACTATGAGCATGAAGAAAGATTGGGAATAAATCTGAGCTGAGAGTATTAAGTAGAAACAAACCATGCAATATGCTTCATGCTACTTACATCAGAATGTCTGTTGTTATCAGGAAATAGGAGGCTAGAAGTCTTCGAGTCACAGAACCTCCAAGAAAACAGACAGGTACTGAGGTAGATTGTATAGATTGTGTTAATGGACCCAGTTTTTCATCTCTCCCTCCATCCACATTTTTCTATGTGGCTTTCTAGATCCTCCCATTTAAAAAAAAAAAAAAAAAAAAAAAGGTAGGCTCAATTTTCTTGCCCTCTGACTTTGCGTTTGGCCACGTGGCTTGCTTTAGTCAACTGGATGAAGTAGTAGTGACAGTGTGTCATCTCTGAGTCTAGGCAATAAGAGGCTTTGCATGGTGCTACTTGTTTTCTTTACCTACATCATCTCAATGAGAAAAGCATGCCCAGCCTGCAGGTACCAGGACAAGGATGAGAGCCCCATGGATCAGAGGCATAGCAGGGAGAAGTCTACTTCCCTCCTTCTAGATGAGCCAAGCCCCCACCAATTTACAGATGTGGTGTGAAAAATAATGCTTATTGTTGGATGCCATGAACGTTTTATGCTATTAGATAACATTACTGTGGCCACGGTTGACTAATACAGATGGGGATCCATTCTTTGCTCCGAGATGTCTTTAAATGCAAACTTGACAGTTAACCAATAACAATAACTGAGTTTCACCTTGAAATGTACCCAAAATAGGAAAACTAGAAACAATGAAACCAGAAACAAAGACTAAGAAAAATAAATGGTTCCTTGAATTGGCTTTCATTTCAAATATGATAACACAGAATTCAGTCCTCTCAGTGAAACTCACGGATTATGACTTGACACTTTTAATTAAAAAAGACATTAAAAAATTAACACAGAACTCTTCCCACTTTGCTCCAGGGCAGCTCATGAAAGATTGCTGCTTTGCTATCTGAATGCATAATATCTATGTCCGGGCCCATCTGCTTCCCCTCCTACAGGAAAGATTGTGAATGTCAGTGCCTCCAGTGAGAAACTGTCCTATCGAGACTTAATTTCCTCAGTACTGATAATGTAAAAGCGATCTGGCAGAGTAAATTAGTGTATGATTCCAAAGCACAAATTTTTGATCATCTGCCATACTTCTGACATAAATCATAACAGAGAAATATTTTTCACTAACAAGAATGTAAAGAGGCCTATTTGAAATGGCACAGCACAATCCTATTTTATCCACTGAAGCAAACTTTGTATAGTGTTATGGAGGCATAACACCTAGGGTAGTGCTTCTAAAACACTGAAATATGTGAAAATCAGCAGATAACGTAAAAAGTACGTTTTGTGCAGTCAGGAAGGGGTGAGGTCTGAAGGTTTTAATATTTAATTATCTTCTGTTTGTAGCAGATGCTGCTAGTCCAGAGACCTCTATGGGGAAAATTTTTATCTATAAACAACCCCTGTTAGGATGAAGTTATCCTGAACTTCAGGACTGATTTTTAGTATTAATAAAGAGTAAAATGTAGGGAAAGGAATAGCATTTCAATCTAGTTGGGCAAGTAGATTATCCATTCATTCAACTTGATATATATTCTTGGCTAATCTGTTACATATTGCTCAGCCTCCATGCCTTTGGCAAAGACATGGAAATAAGGATCATGAAAAAGCAATTAATCTACAGAAAATCTTGCTACATGGTAACCAGACAATAAAGTGAGTTCTCTTTTTTAACACACTACAATTTCAGTTAACGATAATCTTACTTTCTCTAATTTACTGGACAATTTCATGCTTTTAAAGGGGAATTTATCCTGGTTCTGTTTTTTGTCTGTTTGTTTATTTTGTGACATGATCATAAAGAGACATGCAGACAAGATTTTCTGAGATGTCTGAGGTGTATATATGATATTCGTTCAATAAAATTTGATTTAAGGCACATTCTTTGCTAAAACTGTGATGGGTGCTTTGAAGTATTCAAAGACAAATTTTCACAGCCTGAAGGAAGCTAAATTCTAGAAAGGATCAGATATCAGTTCATTTGGATGTCACTATCTTTTTCTTGAACCTGTTTAATTAGACTTCCCAGAATTCTGCAACTGAATTTATTTCATTAGTATTGCCTTTGTGCTTTTAAGAGACATTGGGTTTTGTAGAATCAAAGATTTTTTTCCCATAGATAAGAATTTTAGAAGCTGTTCAGAGCAGCTAATCATTTGCAAAAGGTTAACTAATCTTCATGCCTTCCAAACTGGATTCTTCCATATTTAAGCAGTCTTAAATATAAGTCACTGGTAAATGACTTTTGAAACTAATAAGAAAAAATAAAGGCAAATGATATTACTAAGCAATTTGTAGTGTATATTGTTTGGATGGAAGGAAATTATTGAATTAATGGATTCTTGGAATTAACTTCTTAATTCTTGAATCTCAGACTCCTCCTTTGTAAAATAAAAATATATAATTTATATAATTTTAAAAGACGTAATTTATTAATATATAAATTCAGTTACTTGTTATTCATTAATCTTTTTTCCTTCCCCTTCTCAGGTAAGATATCAAGTACGTAAAGCCAAGAAAAGTTAGAAAAAAATGATTTAGAGGGTTTTACCTTACAATTTCCCATATAATACATAAGGATGAATGTGCATATTTACTGTACATTGAAGTCTTGTTACATTCAATTATTGTTCTTCAGTTTTTCAGTACCATCCATTTGTGGGCCCCTACTCACTTCCTCACTGAGATCTTATATCTCAGATAAGCTACACAGCCACCTTGGTGCTATAAAGAATCTTCTTTCATGGTATTGGAAAGCTTTCACCAATATTCTGTCCTCACTCCCAACTATGTACAGTCTCCTGTGCCAGCAGCAGCCGGAACTGATAAGTCCAGTGGAGTCTTTAACTGCTAACAAAGGCTGAAGCTACAGAAAATCACAGAGTTGGAAGGCTTCTCAGGAAATGAATTCCAGACATTCGATTCGGACTCTGGGGTGGGATTCTTCTTTTCCATCAATGAATGCCAACCATAGGCTTCGCTAAGTTGGCAGAGTTTGTGATTCAATTATAAACATTCTTATCATATAACCACAGAATTGCAACAGGATACACAAAAGTTAGCAAACCCATGCATAACTTCTATTTTTGTGTGAAGATGTCAAAGAGAATGTGGATATTTGCAAATGTTTAAGTTACTGCAAGAGTTACTTTCCTTGATGGACATGATTTACATTCCCAGTGTAATCACTTGCCTCTGCTTATTGAGCACCTATCGCATTCTAGATACATATTTGTCTTACTTGACCCTTACAACAACTTTATCAAGTAGATACAGTGCTATCCTCTCAATTAACAGATGAGGAAACAGAGACCTACCCTGGTTAAATAAAATCTTGCTCAAGTCAGAGAACTGTGAAATGACAGAACTAACTTCAGGTCCAGTATTAGCTCCAAAATACAAAATTGTTTTTGTTATATAATGCCAATGTATTAAGAAAGGGCTCTCTTTCTCTTTGGAAAGGGAACTTCACTTTAGAATTTATAAAATATGGAAAATTAAAGAAATGACTAATTTCATGGTGCCTCTAAAAATTGCCATTGGAGCTTCTTCCTCCAAATTTTTTATGAAAGTTGCACATGAAAAATTTAACTGATTTGAATTTCCTATACTATTTACATACTTCTATATAATATCTAGCAGAAGTGCTGAGCTGCTCAACAGTGGAATATCAAGATGGTAGAGATTTTTAGAAGAGGGTTTGGGTAGTTGAAATCTTGAAGCTATCTCAGAAAATAGGGGACTATTGAGGAATGGAAGACTCAGTAAAGTCTACAAATTCATGAAAGAGATTTCCTCATGAAGACAAATTTGTTTCTTAGCAACAAAACAAGAAATCCCCCCGTAAAAGAGATGGACTTGTGGGAGAATGTTTCCTTAAGATCTCTCCAGGGTAGGAATGGGAAAGGAAAGTGTAGAGGTGGTAGCCAACAAGGAGGGAAAATGTAGTGGATAGAGAGTGGGAAAAAAAAAAAAAAACTAGAGAAGGAGATCTAGGAGAGAAAAAAATGGAGAATGGACAAGGTAAAATGCAGTGGGCTTTCTAAGATAATCACTGCTCACTATCTCAATGAGTTTCAATAGAGCCTGTCAAAAGTATTGACACAAATGAAAGTTGAGATTTAAAAAACGAGCATTGGATAGCAGATGTATTAGTCTGTGCTCATGATGCTAATAAAGATATACCCAAGACTGGGTAATTTATAAAGAAAGAGGTTTAATTGACTCACAGTTCAGCACAGCTAGGGAGACCTCAGGAAATTTACAATCATGGCAGAAGAGGAAGCAAACATGTCCTTCTTCACAAGGCAGCAGGAGATAGAAGTGCCAAAGAAAAGGAGGAAAAGTCCCTTCTAAAACCATCAGATCTTATGAGAACTCATTAACTATTATGAGAACATCGTGAGGGTAACTGCCCTTATGATTAAATTACCTCCCACCAGGTCCCTCCCAGAACATGTGGGGATTATGGGAACTACAGTTCAAGATGAGATTTGGTTAGAGACACAGCCAAACCATATAAGCAGAGATCACAAAGAAGTCTGGAATCCTTGTCATGGTTGACACCACTGGGAAAAAGTACATCTGACTTTGGGTCACATTCAGAATATAAATTAGCTATTCCCCAGTATCACAAGAGAAAAGGACTCAGACTACACTTGAGGTTGAGGGAGTTATGTTAGATCTTTGAAATTGTCAACATTTAAACCTATTGCATGGCTCAGGTCTTCTCCTGTCTTGATAACATGGCTCTATCCTCATCCTATGGCTCCTGAGGGAGGAGAGAATAAGTGCCCTGTGGCAACATTTTCTTGAGAATCATCTTTGTACACTCTGTGATATCTAGTAGATAAAGTGCTGAATACATTTGTATATTAATGAGTAATAATACAATGTTAGAGAATGTTTAGAATGTAGACTGAACTTTACAGCTGTGTGTCCTTGGACAATTTATGCAACCTCTCTGAGTCTTATTTTATCCATGGCAAAGTTAAAATAATAATAACCACTTTACAGGATGAGTGTAAAGAAGAAAAGGAATAATCTTTGCTGCATATATGTGTGTACATATGTGAAATACATGTCAGGCATGTGTCGCAGTACCTGGAATATGGAATGTACACAAATAATAAGTGAACGCAGTATGTTTAAGTTACAAACATATTTTTAAGATCTGTTGACTTTGATTTGAAATCCAGTTCCATAGACTGAGAATCCAGAGCTCTCCTAATATTCCTGCTAGTTTCCAAGACTGGTTTTCTCTTGTCTTTTTCTAACTCCTCATTTCTGTATCAAGCTTGCTACCATTGGAGATCAATGCGAGTGTGAAGCAGGGTTCCTTCACCACTTCCCTCTCTAACTACAGCTTCTCACGTATGCATACCACATTCATGCATTTTAGGGACAGTTCAGTTTTGAAGTTTATGGGGCAGGGTCATCTCAAGTATCCTATAGCAACTCACCATCACATTGGCTACATTGCTTTTTCCTTTACTCTCCTCTGATGAGTAGCGAGAAAATCTCTTCCTTTACTAAGCACAGAGCAGTAAAGCTTATATTTATACCTATTGGGTCCAGCCTTCCATTAAGTGGTTCCCCCAACAAATATAGTTGTTTTCCTCTATGGAATTCTGGTGAATAAAATGTTCTCCAGTCTGACATGTTATTACTCATATAATGAGGAACTCCCTAATGGTGAGTTTCACTAAGCCTGTAATAAGTTAACCAGGGCAGCTACTGAGTCTTTTCCTTCTCTAGGGTTCTTCAAAAGTAGATGTTGATTAATGTGTATGTGCGAAAGGGAGCTTGAAATCCTGTACTTTTCAGCTGATCTAATAAGTGTTTATATTTATAAAAAGAGCTTTTGCCTAAATGACCTCAGATAGATGGAGTTGGATTCAGCAAAGCTCAGAAAACTATGGATACCTGAGAAGCAGCAGAAAAAATATAAGAAATTTGGTCTCCTGAGCCTTAGTTCTGTATGTTCTTTCCACTACACATTACGTTATACCCAATATCCTAGTTCAACCAAATAAACCTCTGAAGACCTCTGATTAGAGACCAAGAAGCATCCCCCTTCCTGATCAAGGCTGACCTCAAAGTTCTAACTCATTTAATTCTATTTTAGTTCCTCAAAACAAAAAGGACATGCTTTTCTTTTTAAATGATGCAGTGTTTGGAAACATCCCCAAGAAGATTCTTTCCTTTTTTTCAAAAATAAACCTCAGGGCCTGGTTTTGTTTGTTTGTTTGTTTGCTTGTTATTGGTGAGGTTGCTCTTCAAAAGAATCCACTGCAGTTGGGTTGCAGAGCCATCTGCCACTACATGCTCAAGTATTGTGGTTAAAAAAATCTGGCCACCCTGCCTTTGATATAAAAGAACCACATGGGTTGAGTCATATGCTGTGGAGAGAACACAGCTAATTATGGGATGTGCTGGGCCCAGAGAAGATGTTAACTGCTCCATAATTACAACTGCAATTCAAGGGAACAGAGTCATGGAAATCCAGTTAATATAAGGACGTCAACATAAAAATACTAAGTTCTAAGCCCCAAGCTACTAAAATATAGTTCCATTCTTGAACTTTTATTCTCATGAACTTCCAAACTGAAAATCTGGGTTGTCATCAGGGATATTGACGATCCTGAAGCACTTTTTGGCATGAAGTAAAATTTTGTTTCAACGATGCTATGTTATGATTGTTTGAATGATGCTGAAAGGATGGTACTAGTCCAGAAGATGCAGGACCTTGTTCTAGCTTCAGCTCTACAGTGAAACACAATAGACTTTATGTATGTCCCTTAATAGAAGTGGGGGAGTTTAGGAGGAAGTGAGTTGAGAGAATATCTGAATTTCTTCCCAGGACAAAAAGAAATAGTCCCTTTCAAAAAAGTTATTGATTCTCAAGTTTGGCAGGCAAGTATTTGGAATTCAAAAATGAATAAAACACAGTGTAATAGGCAATTTCACAAGGTTATTACACTTTCTCTAAATGTTCCCTAATTTAGAAAGGTCATGATGATAATAGAAACTTTACTCTTTTGATATTTTTTTTTTTTTAATTTCAGCTCAAACTCTGATCAAGGGAAGTAACTACTCATGATGAGTGGACTAAGAAGGTAGTAGTTATAATAGAGGAATTCTGAACAAATATTCAATAGTATTTAAAATATTTAAAAAATTATACTGAGTAGCCATCTACAATAAATTAGGAGCAGGTATTTTATGTATAGTAACACATAATGCAATACCAACTCTTCAAGGTTGATAAGTTATTCCTTTGTAAACTGGAAATGATGACAAGGCTCCAAGAGGTACCAGTCAAAATTCAGAGTTATCAGCTAGCACTGACAAATGCTAGGATTAGGACACTTACCAAATTTCAAAAACTAAGCTTTTAGCATATTAATGGGTATGCAGAGGGACTGAAATTGCAACAGAAGAAATGTGTCTAACACAGGGTGCTTCATCAAACTATGAAGGGGAGAGTAGACTTTAAGGCATTATTTAATAGAGTTTGTCCCCATTGAGACAATTTCTTTTTTTTTTTGGAAATGCAGATGTCTAAATCAATAACCATGGCAAATTATGACCAATGAGTTTAGGGTCTTCAAGAAATAAATACTAATGTTAGTTTGTTTTTTCAAAAGGAAATGAGGTAGCAAATCTAAAATGGATACATGTTTTGACTTATAGGGAATGAAAATAATCTCCTTCCCCCACTCTTACTATTACGCCTGATTTTCTTTGAACCTGAATAAGTGGAAGAATTAAAAGTCACATATGATTCTATCTATACACAGTCCAAACCTACTTTAGTTATTCAAAGTGATGCTGGGTGTGTGTAAATCAAATATCTAAATGGAATGACTTTTCCTATTATTGTTTTTGGATGGACACTGCCCCATCTAGATATCTAGAAATCATTAAATAGAATGGAAGGAATAGCAAAAGGCTTTGGTGACTTTGGAAAGGCCAAGACATTTTTGGTACGTGGGGCCAAAGACAGAATTGGAAAATAAGATGTTTTTAAAAACACCTGTTTGTATTGGATTGAATTATTTTATTAAGTCCTCTTCTGATCTATTGTTGGATAAATCTATATTCATGTCTCCAGTGCCTAGCATGATAACTGGCACATAACTGATGATAAATATTTTGCAAAATAAGCAAAGCAATGAATTTCTTGGGGTTTCTTCAGCCGTGGGGTTGGAATACATTGAAACCTGAGACTTATTAGTAAATGGAGATACCTCTTCTGCATTTCAGTGTAAGGCATTTCAATGACAAGAAGCCAACTGACTCTGTAAAAGACAGAATAATCTTCTTTTTAAGCCTTTATACTAGCCTAGAATCTGACCAGTGACCTAGACATCATAAATGATGGATTAATATTGGTTGAACTGAGCAACCCTACTGACATTTTGGCATACTGAAAAGCAAATCCAGAAAACCCCACTAAGGTAATACTACCTTGAATCTATAGGTAGGTTTTTAAAAATATTTGGAAGGATTTTTAAAAATACTATTTTCACATTTTATTTAGAAGGGAATTCTATGAGATTGGTAGGTTGACTAGTATTACTCCATTTTACCAATGAAGAATTAAAGAACCCCAAATTTAAATGATTTTCCTAAGATTATTTAACAAGTTAATAACAGAGTCAAGATTACAATTTACACCTTCAAAACTAGCTCTTCTTGGTCAAACCTATCTTTCTAATGGATACAATTCTGCAAGTAACAGGTGGATTAGAGACAAAGACTACCCTGGCATAATAATAAAGCCAATATAGTTTTGTCAATTATCTTGTTATAAAGCTACCTGGACGTGTATTTATACTTTTAATTTATGATATCAAAACCAAACTTGTTCACATAGTTGGATGCAGTGAATTCCTGAGTGTTCTTTTAATGAACAAATAATATAAATTCACAGAGCTGGCTTCTTTTAATCAATACATATTATTTTCTAAATATTCAAGTTAAATGCCAATGGCATTGCTAATGAAATATCCATACACATCTCTAGCTTTCATGAACCCAAACTATCTTAGAGTTAGTAGGCAACCTCACATACACCCTCAATCAGAGAGCTTATTCCTTTCTCTCTCTACGTTCTTTTTCTCTTTATTAAACATTTTAATTAATGATTTCTCCTATTTTGGGGGAGACTTCATGGGGCTCAAGAGCCTCAGTGTGCACACAAAAAGAACAGAAGAGACAGTATCCTTCAGATCCCTCAGTCCATCCTCACATCCTTTTGTAATGGCCCTTTGCATTTTGAAATTAATCCATCCAGTTCTTTGATATGTCAGTATTTGGGTAAGGTGAAGAGCGTCTCCATCTCTGAATTCAAGAAGCAATAGCTGGACATCTAACTCCTTTTTTTAATCATTTAAAATGTTTCTGAAGTTAGCCAAGCTTTAGTTTTGCTTAACCTGCTTGCTGCAGCTGGCCTGGGTTCTTCCTACAATCATGAGTGTCTCTGGGAAAGATTTCTACTTTGGTCATGTGATAAATAGCTTCAACCTGAATAGAGAGCCTTCAAGCAGCATTCTGGGAGGTGGGCCTTAGAAAGCCACACATCCACATCGAAACCCAGCCAGCAGACATTCCCAGTCTTTAAGTTATCAAATCCCACTGGAAGTTGATTTAAATTTGCAGTTTCTGTGAAAATAGATGAAATTTCTTGAAGTTTTACAAAGATATTAATGCCCCAAATCAGGCCTATGCTATGCAAATATGTAAAACTATAAGCCATTTTTCCAAAGGACAGGAACTAGGAGGTTAGCCTGCTGAATTTCTTGGTAACTAATTGAGGACCATCGTCTAGTTTTCTTTAAATTTCAAAACTCTTTTTACTGAAGGAGATTCATATACGTTGGCCATGTGTCCTCTAGGGCAGTTGATTTCCAATTAAATGTAAATAAGTGGCATGTGTTAATATTAAAAAAAAAAAGTGACAAAGCGAATTCTAGCAAGCCTTCTCTTTATTGTCCAGAGATTTTTATCTTAGCTTTCTCGCTCCAGCTGGTACCTGAAAAAGCACTGTGGATAGAGAAAGTAAAGCTCAAAGGGAGGAAGAAAGGAGAAAGTAAGAGCTCAAAGTCACCTTCCTCCTACTTCTCTCTTCCTTGGGTCACACTTGAATTTTTTTCAGTATTAATTGGTTTTGTTTATGTATTTATGTATGTATTTATTTATTTATTTATTTGAGATGGAGTCTCGCTGTGTCGCCCAGGCTGGAGTGCAGTGGCGCGATCCCGGCTCACTGCAAGCTCCGCCTCCCGGGTTTACGCCATTCTCCTGCCTCAGCCTCCCGAGTAGCTGGGCCTATAGGCGCCCGCCACCACGCCCAGCTAATTTATTTGTATTTTTAGTAGAGACGGGGTTTCACCGTGTCAGCCAGGATGGTCTCAATCTCCTGACCTCGTGATCCGCCCGCCTCGGCCTCCCAAAGTGCTGGGATTACAGACATGAGCCACCGCCCCCGGCCAGTTTTGTCTTATTTTTTAAACTAAATTAGAGAATATCTCCAAGGCTCTTTAAAAACAAGGAAATTCCCTAAGAAGAACATCAGTAATGAATGGCACAGAATTACACACACACACACTGTCAGTCAATTGAGAAGGACACACAATCCAGCTGAAGAAAACAAAGCGGAGAATCTCTTTATGCTTTGAGACCACTCACGTTTGTTTCCCTCTGTATCTGCATTTCAGAGGAAAGGTAACAATTGATGCATGCCAGCTGAAGTCCGCTTCAGTCCATATTCTAGAGCTTTTGAGGTATTCAATCAACTCAGTTCTGAAACAGGAAACACAATGTCCTTCTGCCAAAATACTTGCTTTGCATAACAGGTTGTTTTTGCTATTTGGCATATCTTAAGAAATGAATTGTAAAGCTAGTTCTTTCAACATGTAAAAAATCTAATCCCAGAGCAATACTTCTTACGATTACTTATTCATTTTGTAAGTAGATATTGTGCCTTAGATTGAGACCACATTTATGGGATACTCTTTTTCCTGGCTGAAGTGAATGGTTCTCTCCCTGAGTCCCCATAATTTGGTTTGGCAGTCTGATGTCAATCGAGAAAAACCAGGAGACAGGTCTCAATCATTTTATAGGGTTTGTTTGCCAAAGTTAAGGACATGCAACAGGGAGACAAGTCTATGCCTTTATCAAAAGGTGATTTTGAGGGCTCCAAATGTAAAGGGGAAAGAGCAGGATATTAAGAAATACACAATTTTCATGTACGAGGTGGGTAGGGAAAAATAGCCTTTGTCTGGCTCACTGAATCTGCATTTTTTTTACAGAAGATGACATAGACAAATGGGGTAGAGGAAGAATGCAAGGAATCTGCATTTTACATAAGACAACAGACAAAATGGGGCAGGGTGACAATCAGATATGCATTTGTGTCTGGTGGGCAGGGGGGGTGACTGCACCTGTAAAGATAAGCTATCAATTTACATTGCCATGGTGAAATTTTAACAGAAACACATTAAAGATCTTGCAGCTCACTAGGGATTTCCTTGTGGGCAAAATACGGGGGAACCATTTAGCTTTTCATCTTGTAATTATCTCATTTAGGAACCAAAAGGGGGTGGCAGGTTTGCATGACACACTTCCCAGCTTGACTGTTCCCTTGGGCTTAATGAGTTTGGGGTTCCAAGATTTAATTTCCTTTCATACCTACTAAATTAATCTTCCAAAAAAAAAAAAAAAAGAAAAGTGGGAAAGTTGTGGCCTTGAATTCTGAAGTCACTCTAGGTTGTGTTTATTAATTTAAACGTAGATATTGTTCTGTATGGTATTGAGGGAGGCCAGGGTTGGAGTCAGAAACTAAAGTTTGATTTCCTACTATGCTAATTGGCTGAGGGACTTTAGCAAGTCACTTAATCTCCCATATGTAAAATGGGAATAATATGTAGCCCAAGGGAATATTCAGAAGATTAAATGAAGCAATTCATATATACTAGTTCTGTTGCTGGCGCTTAGTAGTAGTTCAGGAAATTTTGGTGATGATGATGACGATTCTTCTGAGTTGTATCTATAGATAGTGTTCTAAGGGAAGAAAACTTAAGCATTCTGAGGCTAGTCAACTCTCAATTATCTACGATAATTAGAAAAGATTACTTATCATAGAAAGTAAGATTAATAAATAATCTAAAGATGTATTTCCCAAATTAAATCTTTATTGTTTTTCATTATGAAACTTACATATGTTTATTGTAAAATTTTTAAATGATATAAATATGTGTAAGGTAGAAGTCAAATTTTACACTTCCCAACTCTAAGATTCAGTGATTATTTTTTTCATATTTCTTTAGGTACGTCTATATGTATGTGTGTATATAATAAACAAATTATTTAAACAAAAGTGAATTGTATGATATATGCTATCCTACAGATTGATTCAGTTCTGTTCAATAATATATTTTGAAACTTTCATGTCATTACAGCTAAAATTTCTCCTTGATTTAAAATGCTATGTAATACACTACATAGATATACAAAAATGTATTTACCCAAAGTTGTTTTCAAATATAAATTGCTGGCCGGGTATAGTGGCTCACACCTGTAATCCCAGCACTTTGGGAGGCCGAGGTGGGAGAATTACAAAGTCAGGGGTTCGAGATCAGCCTGACCAACATAGTGAAACCCCGTCTCTACTCAAAATACAAAAATTAGCTGGGCGTGGTGGCGGGTGCATGTAATCCCAGCTACTCAGGAGGCTGAGACAGGGGAATTGCTTGAATCCGTGAGGTGGAGTTTGCAGTGAGCTGAGACTGCGCCACTGCACTCCAGCCTGGGAACAGAGCAAAACTCCGTCTCAAAATAAATAAATAAATAAATAAATAAATAAATAAATAAACAAACAAACAAACAAATAAAGTTAACCAAAACAGTACCTGCCCCCAAAGAGCCAAGAAATATTGCATCAAAAGAATAATGTAGCAAATCAAAATATAAAGTTACAGTTACAAAAGTGACACTGTAATTTGGAGGGAAAATAAGGGACTATTCAAAATGTAATTAGAAAAAGTAGACATCTATTTGGAAAAAATAAGCTATGTATTTCATTCTAAACACAAATGAAAGGACTGAATATATTAAAAAGATTTAAAAAGTATCAGAAGAAACAAAAGGCTAATAATATTAATAAATTATGAGTTGAAATGTGAACATAATGCACTAGTAGAAACCACAGGATACATATATAACAGATATGATATAAAGAAGGCCACACACATGACAGAAGTGCAAGTGGCTTCCTGAAGCTGACAGCAGCTCCTGGCTGAAAGTCAGCTAAGAAATAAGGACCTCATTCCTACAACCAAAAGGAACTAGACTCTACGGATAATCTGAATGAGAAGCAGATTCTTCCCCAGGCCCTCCAGATAAGAGCCCAGTGTGCTAGACACCTAGACTTTGGCCTTGAAAGATGCTAAGCAAAGAACAAATCCAAGCCTCGCAGACTTCTAAGCCACAACTGTGAGATAATAGATGTGTGGTGACTTCAGCTGCTAAGTCTGTGATAATTAACAAATATAAATACCACGCAGCTAATTTTTTTCTAAAAAAATAAAGGTGGGTCTCAAAAATATCAGCTAAATAACAAATCAGCACATGTAGTATTATTACATTTTACTTTAAAAATGATCTAGGTATGTGTTAATGCACAGAAAAAAAGTATAAAATGGCACACATCACACTCTTGGAAAAAGAGTGGGATCAGAGGTTGAGGGATGAGAAGGAGAGCTTCATTTTTTAATTTTACATAATTTGTAAACAGTTCTGCATTGTTCATTTATTGTAATCAGCAGGTATTAATTTATTTTATTTTTATTATTTAGTTAGTTATTTTTTGAAACACAGTCTTGCTCTGTCACCCAGGTTGGAGTGCAGTGGCGTGATATTTGGCTTACTGCAACCTCCACCTTCACTGTTCAAGCGACCAATTCTTGTGCCTCAGCCTCCTGAGTAGCTGTAATTACAGGCATGTGCCACCACACCCAACTAATTTTTGTATTTTTAGAGACAGGGTTTTGCCATGTTGGCCACGCTGGTCTTAAACTCCTGGCCTCAAGTGACCCACCTGCCTCAGCCTCCCATAATGCTGAGACTACAGACATAAGCTATCATACCCAGCCTGTATTAATTTTACAACAAAATGTTTTTAAAAGTAAAGTACATTGGATCTCTACTTGGTAGAATACTATCTACCAAGTGCTTAAACATAATATTTATGACTGTGTATCTTTTATAATCTGATATTGTATATCAATCTTATATCCAGGAAATGCATTGCTAATCTTTATAACTTCTCAGATTGGTTTCTGCATACATATAACTCTTGCTCCCTATAAAATGTAGTTACCTGTGTAACATATGCCAACTACCTAAAATATACAAAATGATTGACAGGATAAATAGAGGGTTTAAAAGAGGGCAAAAAGATATCCTGGAGAAAGCTGGCTTGAGTGGATTCTCTTCAATTCAATTCACTAAACATGCTGGAGGAGACACAGCATGGGAAATGACCATAGTTTTTTCAAAGACACTCCATCATTTTGAAGACACAACCAAACCTTGTGCACAGAACAGAGTCAGTCATCTGTTTTGTACCCTAATTTGGCCTCCTTTTTTAAAATCTAAAATCAAGGCAATACTTTAGAAAACTTAAAATAATTAGAGGTTTTACATCAGTGTCTTTTAGTATTGACGTTAAGAAACAAAATGAATACGATCTTCAACTGAAAACTCACTCTTACAGAGTAGTATATCAAGTCACTTATCTACTAAAACATGAGGGTAAAACTATCATCAAAGAAACATTGCTCTTTGGACCACGGTCAAAATTATATTCTTCCCAATAGATAACTACAATGTCCTTTTCGCTACTGTTTGTTAAAGGTTTGTGAAGTTGTCATTTCTATAGCCACGTTTACCTACCTATTTATATGGTGCAGTCTTCGTTTGGAAGGCTAGTATTATTTCATTATAGTTTTTCAGAGACAAAACAAAAATATTTGTTTTAACTTACCCATTACGAAAAAGATTATTCATTTCTTATTAAAGTAATACTAATATTGGATTTGAACATGAAAATAATGAGAATGGGCCGGGCGCGGTGGCTCAAGCCTGTAATCCCAGCACTTTGGGAGGCCGAGACGGGCGGATCATGAGGTCAGGAGATCGAGACCATCCTGGCTAACACGGTGAAACCCCCTCTCTACTAAAAAAAATACAAAAAAATAGCCGGGCGAGGTGGCGGGCGCCTGTAGTCCCAGCTACTCAGGAGGCTGAGGCAGGAGAATGGCGTGAACCCGGGAGGCGGAGCTTGCAGTGAGCTGAGATCCGGCCACTGCATTCCAGCCTGGGCAACAGAGCAAGACTCTGTCTCAAAAAAAATAAAATAAAATAAAATAATGAGAATGATGCCTTTGCAGCTGAACAGAGAGTAAAAGAATCTTAGAGTATATCACTCTTTCCCTTCTCCAAAATGAGATTATCAGTAGGATAAGAAACTCAGTTTCTTGAATCACTGAGGACATCATCCCCAGTCCTTCTAATCACACATCTGCTCCCAACCACTACTTAATGTCACTGTGGTCTGTTTTGTTTGAATTCTTCTCTCCACCAAAACCAGAGAACTATATGTGACCCCAGATAATACGCACTTCCACTTTCTTTTCTGCAGTTAGCATTCCTGCAGACCCTTCTATATGGTTAGCACGGCGTGCTCTCAGAGCTACTTGCAAAAAAGAACTCCACCTACTTGTGTTATGAAGTACTGGTACCCAGGAGCATAATGATTAAGGGTTAGGATGCTAAGCTAAGTTGGATTACTTAGTATAAGTAATCCTTAATCATTATGAAGGAAATCCCAACTCTGCCATTGGTGTGTCCTTCCACATATTACTTGACTTCCCTCAGCATCAGTTTTCTGATCTGTGAAACCAGAATAATAGAAGTACTTACTACAGAGTTTCCATGATCCTTAAATGGGATCATGTGGTGTCTGGCACATAGAAAGGGCAAAAAATAAGTTAGCTTTAATTGCTAGCATTCTCACTATTTATCTGCACACCCGTGTTGGCCAGACTTATTCAGCAAAACAGGTTACACCAATTCCCACAAGGCCAGTGTATCACTTGCAGGTTTCCCCAGTCTCTGGGTAAGTAAGCCACATGGTAGGTGACTCTAGCAGCAAAGGGGTGAACTGGGGAAGTTCTGCCCTGAGTCCCAGCTACTCCTGCCCCGCCATCTTCCATCTCACTTAGGACCCAGATAAAAAGGACACAAGTTCCATGGCTCATGCCACTGTATAGACATTGCCCTTATAAAACCAGGCCCTCTGTAGTTAATTGTGTACACATGTGTCAGTTGCTAGATTGTGAACTTAAAGGAGGGACCAAGTTTCCTTTCTCTTTGTTTTCATTTGGTCATTTGCCTTGTACTATGTCTGGAAAAGAATGCTGAATAAAGGGTGAAAGAATGAATGGTAGTAAGATTCATAAGCAAGTCAACTGAACCAGCCTAAAGTAAAAGGGGAATTGCCATGTTATTTCCCAACTCATTGTGGGATCCTTTGTTCCACCTGTAAAGGATGGTTATCAGTGCCCTCTAGCATGCCTTAGTTTCTCTCCATCACTGCTTCAGACCCCTTCCCTCAAATTTCTGTATCAGAATCCTCCACTCTCATTCTGCCAAGTGGCAATCAGGAGTGAACATATTCATTAATCAGGGAAGCAGCCCCTAAGACAAAGTACTAATACCTCGATGTAATAGAAATCCTTAATTCAGGGAAAACTTTTATCTGCTAAGAATCTAATATGGGTCACCATAGTGGGGCAATGTCAAGATCTATATCAGGCAGGTGAAAGACCACTATTTTATTGTTCTTTCTTTTGGGGATCCTAATGACTTCTTTAAGTGACTTTAGAGAAATGTTGTTGTATATGTAGGATCTGAATAAGTCTGGCTAGCCGGCTACTGCTTCACTAATTCTATCTTTTTTCTTTGGGTCCTCCAGAACCACTCTTGAAAGAAAGTTTATGCAGAAGACATCATAAGAATAGCTGCTGCACTGTTTGCAAGCAATTAGAGATGGCAGAAGGGTTATCTAGTTCCTCATCAGAGGACCCAGCAGTATTGTTCCAAATACAATCAAATGTTTGATTTCTTTGGATGGCCACGTGAGTAAACGTGACCAGAGGCTGCTACTTTCCCTCTCAGTTGAAAGCTGCTGCTAAATAAATCATAGCAGCTCCATGAGAAAGTGAGGGGAAAACCCACCAATGACTAGTCAAGAAACTTTCAAGTATAACTGAGGAAGTCATTGGAAGAAAAGAAAGCAGAAAGCCTACCAACCCAGCTGCTTTTCAGATGGCACCTCCTATGACCCCTGAATTGCCTAAGAGTTCTCTGAAATAGAACATGTATTGCACTACCTTGACTGGTTTTATTAGAGTGTAAACTCCCTAAGGACAAAATCTCACGTGGCATAGTAGCAACAGATTTGGTGAGTCAGACTACAGGGGTTTGATAACAGCATCTGTTACTAATACATCTATAACCTTAAGCTAGTTATCCCATGTCTCTGGTTTTATTTTTGCAAAATGAAGATGATCATACTATCTACCCTATAGGTTTATTATCAGCATTGCTTGAATTAAATCATCCATCTAAAACTCCATGCACAGTACTGGGCATGTATTAGCACTCAATAATTATCAATGTCAACTGCTACTACTGATCATTGCTGCCTTCCGAGTGCAGTGCCCACTGAACAGAATACTCTCAAGACAGATAAAATTTAATAGATAAATCTCAAGTATTGTCCTGTAGAGCTGCTACATTGATGTATAAACTACATATCCTAGAACAATTGTATCATCATATCATCATACCTCTGGTTAACTTATCAAACACTTCTGTTTTTATCATTTAGTACCATGATATGAAATATTTGAGGCAGCTATATATGGATACTAGGAATTTAAACTAGGTCAAGAGAGTTGTTTCTTTATTCAACAAACAATTTTGAAGCAGATACAGTTTTATAGGCATTTCAAATCACTAAGAAAGTTACAAAAGGATAAAATTCATATATAATTCTTATTGACAGTAGCTTATATTTATTACTCATCACAGAATAGGCATTGTGTTAGGCTCTTCACATATATTATCTCTTTTGCCTTGACAAAAACTAGCAAAGTAATTAGTATGCCCATTTCAGAGAGAATAAAACAGAGACTCAAAAATATTCAGTGACTTGCCCTACATTTTTCAGCAGGAATTTTCAGGAGCCAGACCCCACTCTGCAATTCCAAAGCCTGTTTTCTTTCTATTCTGTTACTATTCCTCTTTCAACATCTCACCATAATGTTAGGTAGAATGGAATAAGCACTCGATTAGAGGTACAAGTAAATTATTATGGAACTCAGGGAGGGAAAATGGTGGATTTGACTGGTAGAGGATTTGGGAAGGTTTCTTCAGGGCATTTAAAATGAATCATATGCAATACATGGAATTACAGAGGGAAAGGAGGAGTAGAAAAAAATGGGGGCATGAGGAATGAAAACCATATCTGCAAAGATTCAGCAATGTCAACTTGCAGGGGAGAGTAGCTGTGTGGTTAGATATAGAGAATAGGCTGCAAAGAGGGACAAATTATGTTCAGGTGGAAGTCAATCTCCAGTGTTAGAAAAGATGGTTAAATCTCTTAAAGCATGGACAAAATTTCCCTGTATCTTTACAAACCTGGTTGCATAACTGAAGCAAAGATGAACTTGAGCTCTACCATGATTTTGAAAAATGATCACAATTCCTGTTCAAGCAGGTCTGACTTAATGATATTTGTCTATAGCACACAGACGCACACACACACAACCATGAGCAGCTCATGTCTGAACAATCATATCTTGGCCATTCATTCTCTCCACACAATTTCTCCCCTATGGCAAATCACCCAGAGATCATTATTAGTTCCACAAATAGCCAATCAGCAAATATTTACAGTAAAGTCAGTCTGTTGCAAGATCCAAAAGAGAGAGAGTCAGAGAGGGAAAAGGAGAAAAAGAGGGAGATGGAGAAGGAGAGGCAAATGGAGAGATACAGAGAGAGGGAGGGAGGGAAGGAGAGACAGAGAGAGAGAAAGAGCGTGTGAGAAAGAGCTAGAGCACTTTATTAGTGGCTCAAAAGCAGGTGTCTTAAGAGGAATATAGAGTTTTAAAAATGGCAAGCCTAGGCATCAATATAGAGCTTGGGGCGGTGATGTTCAGAGACCTGTAGACCTTCAAGATGGCCTATTTTACCCAGTTTTATAGACGAAATGTTTAGAAAGCCTTGAACCTGCACCCAAACCAATGCTCCTGTTGCCCTAGACTCTCTACAACCATTTTATCATTTAGTTGTTGTGAAAGCAGTGACTGCTGCCTCTAGAATATATCCCGTTTGCCTCTGAAGGGAAGGCTTTTTTTGGCTACAGCAAAAGGAAAGTGGGAAGATAAAACAAACTTTAATTCATCTGTTCTTACTCACAGGCTTCCCATCAAGGATGGGTTTTATCCTTATTTAGAATCAATACTAAGTAAAGAAAGTATAAATATACCAATTGAAAAATGCTCTCTGTGGAGACCTTGGCAGCCACAGCAAATTGCCTGAGGTTTAGAGACACCATGCATTTTCCCTAGGTTTTATTCTGAAACCCTCAAGTGTTAAAGCCAATCATTTCCTGGGACCCTTGATATAATAGCATCTAGGATCTGTTAATAGGGTTTCTCTTTTTGTTTTTTGTTTTTTTAGTTCTGAGACCGAGGTAAATTCCTAACAGACCAATGGAGTTTTTCCACCCTAATTGCTTTTGTTGACTATTTCTCCCCAAGAGATAATAGAAGCTATAGTTAAGTTGAGTATTACTATGTTTGAGAACATAAGAGGATCTTGGAGAAACTGGAGGATTTCCCCTGGGCATCTCCCATTGGTTAGAGTGGTGTCAAGGAACTCAAATGTCAGAATGCTCCTAGAGTCTCCATATGCTGCTATAAGTGGCATAGACTCTGAATTAGGTGGCCTTAATTCGCTTATCATTTCTCACACTAACTAGCACTTTAACCCAAGGAAAAGTTGAACTCCAAAGAAAGATTTTTTTGTCTGTATAGTGGGAGAGTTTAACTGGCATGTTCCCTTAGGATCCCCCTAGTGCTAGTCTATTTCAATTTATTTGGGTTGCCCTAGATCAAACTTGTCCAACCCTTGGGCCACAGGCTACATGTGGTCCAGGACAGCTTTGAATGCAGCCCAAGACAAATTTGTAAACTTTCTTAAAAATTAAGGGTTTTTTTTGCAATTTTTTTTTCTCATCAGCTATTGTTAGTGTTAGTGTATTTTACTTACGGCCCAAAAGAGTTCTTCCAATGTGACCCAGGGAAGCCAAAAGATTGGACACCCTTGCCCTAAACAAACATGAAATGAACCACAAGATAAGGGGTCAGGGCTGAACATCCTGAGGAAATAAAAAGCAAATGGATATTGGGGGTGGATTTAAAGGGTTTATGACTGGATTTGTTCTCAGGCTTTTGGAAGACCTGAAATCTTTTGGCCAATGTCATCTTTGGATTAATGAGTCTCAAGTTAACTCACTTTGTTGAGGACATGACATAGGGGCAACTTATTTTCATAACAAGTGAAACCAAAACAGCCTTGACTGATGAGTCAGGTCTTGGACCACTCTCTGGTCACTTTTTCACCACATTATGCCACCTACATTTTTTCCTTGAGACCTAAAGGAAGGAGAACATAAAAGGCAGATGACTTGAAAACATTAAACTATTATTCCCAGCCTAAAGACTATTCCAGAAGATGATACACATAAAAATGCTTTTAACATGCAAAAAGTGTAAGAACTTAGAAAATTAATGTCTCTCTTAGAGCTTCAAAATTAGCATTAAAATGCTTAGAGGATCCTACTGTAAAGATACCTATATACATTGACTTAAACTGGCATTTTCTAACTTATTTGACCAATGAATACACATTTTTGTTTTGTTAATAAACATAAAATTTTGGTTTTGTTAATAAACAAAAACCACCAATTATCATTGTATTTTGTTTGTAAATATGTAGATATGACCACTCCTATAGACCTATGGAAAGACCATTTTATCTGCACTGTGAAGTAACTATCTCACTCATCTTAGCATGTGCCTATTTGTATCTCTTTTTTCCTAACTACCTTCATTTGGCACAGAATTGACTTTTAGTATAGGGTTCACAGCCTGATCTCAGCAATTTCTTTTTTTTTTTTTTTTTTTTTTTTTTTTTTTTTTTTTTTTTTGAGACGGAGTCTCGCTCTGTCGCCCAGGCTGGAGTGCAGTGGCGCAATCTCGGCTCACTGCAAGCTCCGCCTTCCGGGTTCACGCCATTCTCCTGCCTCAGCCTTCCGAGTAGCTGGGACTACAGGCGCCCGCCACTGCGCCCGGCTAATTTTTTTCTATTTTTTAGTAGAGACGGGGTTTCACCATGGTCTCGATCTCCTGACCTTGTGATCCGCCCGCCTCGGCCTCCCAAAGTGCTGGGATTACAGGCGTGAGCCACCGCGCCCGGCCAGCAATTTCTTTATTACCACTATTAACATGACACCTCCGTATCCCAAAAATTACCTAGCATAATGTTTGCATACCATGGATACAGAAATATTAGTCATTATTCTGTAACTGATTTATATAAAGTTTTTCTGTCATTTTTCTGTGGGGACAAAAGCATGAAGTGAATGACCAAGCTGGTCACTTATATGGGCACCATTGACTTCTATCACATTGGTTTGTGGCATACTATCCAATGATGCATGCTCGACCTCTCATGCATTAGTGAGAGGAGTGCAGCCAATCTAAGCCTCCTTTAAGTGTAAGTCCAGGGAAAAGGAAGCCACAAGCATCCTCCCTCAAAGCCAGTACACGCAAATCAAGGTCAGCAGTTAAAGGCCATGGTCATCTGCTCAGTGACCTGTCTTTACCCTTGGGGGCGGGTTCAGTTCCAGATAAGCTCTGGTCAGGAGGAACGAGTCCAGACCAGAGTGGTCAGAGGGTCCACATGACATTTAGTTGCTGCATGAAGTCCAGCCCAGCTGTAGGCCATCCCTTGGATATAACCCCAAATGACAAAGTCACAGACAATAAGAAGTAGCCAATACACATGGGCACAGATAACACGACTCAGCCATATGCATTTGTTGATCAGAAGGAACAAAAGACAAAAATAAATGTACTTGGGATGTTGTAGGGACTCAACACATTGCATTATTATTCTTAATCATGGGCTCTAAGAAGGCTTGGACTGCAGCCTGGGGTATTGTGCTCAAAATCCCCCTGATCCCTCAATTTTATTATCTATAAAATGAAAATGAAATAGAATCATATAAGGAATATGGCAAAGTAAGGAGTTCCTAGCATAGAGTAAGCATACATTAAACATTTTTTTTTTTAATGGGACAGTGTGATAACCTCATCATTTTGCCATTGTTAGTTGGGATCTCTTTGAATTGACCTCCAGACTACCTCAATGTCTTTCTTGCCTTATTCCATTCTTCCCTTTTCTTTCGTCCTCCTCTCCCTTCTCAATCCTCTCCTCTATTTTTTCTCTCTGTTATCTCCTCTGATACACTGGGTCAGCCATGATCTTTCAAATGCCTACTCCTTTCTTATAGATAGAGCTGTGGAGAGAGAGACAGAGCAATGTCCCAGCTAGGGAATCTCCCTTGGAAGAACCTGTCTTCCCTTGGGAGACAGGTTCTCCCCACATATATGGTTAGAAGTGGCCACTGGAGTGAAGGAGGGTGACAAGCTTTGGTGACAGTAGCTCACACACACTTCAGGATCTGAGGAACAATGGATAAATATCTCTTTCTTTAATCTCTTAATTCACCATGAAATTGCCAGGATCTAGCCCCACCACTGTCCTCTTGAACTTATATGCAGTTCTATTAAGAGTGCTCAGCTTAACTGGCTTTGATTGTGATGAAGGTAACACCAACCCATAATACTAAGGTGTCCAGTGGGCTGCTGGCCAAGACATGCTAGCTCCTGTTTTTTGTAACTGGAAATCATTTACTTAACAAATATTTCTCAGAAATCAAATATGATTCTAATCATATGCACTAATTTGAAATTAGTAATCATAGTTACTCCCTATTTGAAAAAAATTATTTTGCAGAAGTATTCAATGACTCCATAACAACATATACATATGCAAACATCTCTTAAGTAAATATTAGCAATTTTTAAAGTAATATTTTTAAGTGAATATAAAAGGTATGCAGTCGAATACACAAATGACAAGCATACAGCTTGATGAATTTTCACAAACGGAGCACAGCCATATAACTTTCACCCTGACCAAGAAATAGAATATTCTAAACATTCAAAGCCTCCATCATCCCCATCACCCTCTCTTCCAGTCGCAAGCCCTCCCAGGGTAACATTATCAGAGTTCTAACACTATAAGCTAGTTAGATTGCTTTTGAACTTTATTTAAATGGAATTAATCAGTCTCTAATCTCTTGTAGTCTGACATTCTTTACTCAACACATCATTGTAAGATTAATCCACGCTGCCACATGCAGTAAACGTTCATTTGTTTTCATTGGTGTAGATTAGTCTTTATCAGCCAATTTCAATCAGCTTTACATATCAAACTTTACATAGTTCTACATGCTTATAAAAGCAGGAGCTGTGTATTGACTATAGGCAAGATCGATAATTTGCTGAACTTTTACATGGCTCTATTTATTCTTTCTCCTACGGGCTTCCACTGGCAATAGCCCAGATTCAGCCATGAAAATGGGCTTTCAAACTGTGTATTTCTTGCCTCTCTTTTCCAGTTTCTGTCTCACCATTTGATACAGTCTGGATGTTTGTCCTCTCCAAATCTCATGCTGAAATGTGATTACCAGTGTCATGGTGGGTCCTGGTGGGAGATGTTGGATCATGTGGGTGGATCCCTTATGAATGGTTTCGCACCATCCCCTTAGTGTTAAGTGAATTCTCACTCAGTTAGTTCATGTGAGATCTGATTGTTTAAAAGTCTGAGACCTCCCTGCCCTTGCTCTCTTGCTCCCTCTTGCCATGTGACGTGTCTGCTTCCCCTTTGATTGGAAGCTTCCTGAGACTCTCACCAGAAGCAGATGTTGGCACCACACTCACTGTACAGCCTGCAGAACCATGAGCCCATGAGCCAATTAAACCTCTTTTCTTTATAAATTACCCAGCCCCAGGAATTTCTTTGTTGAAACTCCAAAACAGCCTAACACACTGGTCATCTGGCATCTCCCCGACCACCTTCTCAACTTTACCCACCCTTCCCAAAAGTATGATCAGAGAGGTTGAGGTGTAATATTTTTCCTTTTCTGCCAACATAGAAAGAAACGAACTACATGTGCAGAGAATACTGCATAATTTTTCAACCCCTGCCTATGTCGGTCTTCACATTGAAGATACATGATTTTATTTGAAATACCATGGATATTCATACAATAAGAACAAACATTTGTCCCCACATTTAAAAAAATATTTAGGGTTTATCTGGGTGAATTTTTTTTTCTATCACCTTAAGTAGGTAGAGATAGGTGAAATTAGACTCTAGCGAGCTAAAGTGAGGGCAAATATTACAACAAAACAAGGGATGCTGAGAGACAACATTTGTGGCTAACTTAGCCATGGAAAAAGCCCTGGAAATGGAAGAAAGTCTAACACGCTAAAAATGGAAGAAGGGAAGCATACCAAGCAATGCAGTCGCTCCACCAATGTCATTCTGGCCCATCCCAAAGGAACACAAATAGAAATATTCTGGAATCTAGCGCCACTGATATTTAAACTCAATTTCCCGCAAGGTCAGGAATAATAGCGAGTTATTTGTTTTACTAACTTAGGTTGCAAGTGCCTTGGGCGGATCCTGTGCCTTCTTCTATATCGCACTCAGCGCCAAGAACACTGTTAGCCATCAACAAAACCATAATAGAGCTAGAGCCTTTTCTAAAGGCCAACGAAAACACACACTGAGCTAATGGAGACATTTACAGGCAAAGGATTCCAGTTTCCTTTCTGAAAATGCCACCAAGACAGCATAGCTAATTAGGTCTTAGTAAATGACAGACTGACCAGAATGGTCCACCTGCCTTTATGTGTATACCAGACCATTTTTCTGCTAGCTTGGTTTTTATCTTTGCTTTTATTCTTTTAGCTATAAGTTAAAAGGTCTATTTTTGAAATTTCAAAAGGCTTTATCTGAGATCTGACTTGTGAGTTCACAGGAATTTCAGGAAAATGGGAATACAGAGCCTTAACATTGTAAAGAATGAATTTATTCACTTGAAGCTGTTCATTCATTCCTCTCTTACCCCTGTTACCTTCCCTTTGGCAAACTTCAAAAAATAATTTTGTCCAAGGCCACCCAGAAATGCAATGACAATTCCAGGGACAAAATTCAGATGTTCCATGCAACCTTGCCTCTTACCCAGCCTAAGAGTAATCATAATTTTTCCAATATTCCCATTATGGTTGTCCTCATGACAGTCTAACTCAACCCTTGTTTGTGTTTCTGAAAATAACCCAAATTGATGGAGATAGGCATTGCAAATACGGGATACTGAAGTAGCACAGACTTGAAGTCTAACAAGTTCTCTCTGTGAACAAGAATGACTTTGACGTCCACTAAGTTTCTGTAAGCCTAGAGAAAGACCACAGAAGATGAATGTTAATCACTGGAAAGCTCAATAAGAATTAATGGAGCTTCTAATATAAGAAATCAGAATACAAATGTTTCTGTGTCCCTCACATTCTCTTCCTCCAAAATACTAGCAGAAAATGATAAAACTACAAGTCATAGACTTTATCTACCAAAAAATGAATAAATAAAAATTTTTGGAGATGCCAAAGTATCAGCATAGAAGCCAAAACATACCAAAAACTTGCAATGCAGTATGGCAGAGCAGAGAGAAAATGGACCCTATAAGTAGATATGTCTGATTCTAGTTTCATTTGTTATTAGCATTGCAGTTTTCTAAACCTCTCACAATTTTATTTCCCCACCTATAGAATTAGGACTAATAATTATGTATATAATTATATATATAATTATATATATATATATATGTTCCGAGCTCTTTCCATTACAAATATGAAAAAATTAACCCAAACTTGCTTAAGCAAAACAAATTAATTAATTAAAATAAAAGAAATATATTGAGTAAGTACCTGAAAAATCTAGGAGCCTCTAGCTTTTGGCACAACTGGATTCGGGTATGCAATGTTGTTAGGAAGTGATATGTTCTATAAGTCTGTTATTTTCTAAAATGACTTAATTTTCAAGCATGTTTTCCCATCATGGCTTCCAGAGCTAAAGGATAAAATACAGTCCCAAGTTCAGTGGAATAAAGACTTCTCCTTATGAAAAATTCTACTTGGGAAATGAACCTCATTTCTCTGGTCATTTATATATCCATACCTAGAGGCAGGACTAGAAGGAATTACATGCCATTACGTGAATAAGGGTAAATGGCTTCAGGAAAGGCAAAAGAAACCAACACCCCCTGCAATAACACACTGGGGTTGTTGCAAAAAGAAACAAAGAAAACTCATCCCAGTACCTGTAATTTTGGACTAAGACAAATAATAAATTAAGTAATTTTTATTGCTGGACAAAATTTTGACTTCCAGGAAATATTTCCCTGTATTGACCCCAGTTAAGGCACATATTACATGCCCTAATGGAACCTCCATGATGTACATAATGTTCTGCCAAAATGATAAGGGGTAATTAGGTAAAGCTGCAAGATGGTGAGATTTTAGCTGGATTGAAAGGGAGCAGAAGATTTATCCAGGTTAAGAGGCACAGAAAGGTCATTCTAATGAGAAGTAATAAAACAAGTTGATGACTATATTTTTTTTATCTAAGAAAGAGTGATGTCAGTAAGATGGGCATTCTAACCAACAGAAAATGGCATATGATGAAGTAGATGTGTCAATATTAGTAGAAAGATTTTGCATACCTCCAGCAAAAATAACATTTACAGAATTAAGTTGTTTAAAATGCAATTAGTGAGGAAAGATTTTTAAAGAGCTCATTCAACATAGTTCTTTGAAAAGATATTCCTCCTTAAGCTGGTCTCCTTTCAGTGGGGTGGCCTGTGTACAAACATAAATTTGACAAATTAAGTTTAGAGCTCTTCATTATAAGACACAATTAACTTACTCCAATAAAAAGGATGATTTATTGCTTTAAGCATGTTAATAAAAGCCCCAGCCACAACTGAGAAACAAAACATAGTTTAGAACAAGAATACTGTATTAATACACATGATGTGGGTTCAAACAGGGCCAAACAGTTCTTGAATTTCAGATAGAGGCCAGTCCAACAACAACCTTATTTTGAGCATTTCCAAGGTAGATTTCAAATAAATTATAAAAAGCAAGACAGAAATATTTAACTAAATGTGAAAATAGACTTTTAAACACAGTGAAAGTGCCAACCATAAATAATTTTTGCAAGCAATATTAAGCCAGACTTACCATCCTTCCAGTAAAGCACCTACATCACACACTAAGAATCTTTATTTCTTCTGGCCATGATGAATTCATACGAGTTACCCCATTTTCAAAAAGATGTCTACAGAAGGCTCTCCTGGCAGCCAAAAGCAGTATGCTCTCAAAATAGAAACCCCTTCTGAGTTCGACTTAACAGGTCTGTTATGATACTCTCAGAGAATTTACCAGTCTGAGGAGTTTTATTACAAGTAAATGTAAATTTCTTCCAAGGCTTGAAGAAATTCACTCCATATTTCGGGAAATGAACATGTGATTTTTGAAAAATGTTGTTTTAATAAATGAAACAATAGTTCTTTCTACGAGGCACCTTGCACTACTGATTAAAAGCTCTTGTATGTTTACAACAAAGCAAAAATGCATTCAAACACATGAATATATGAGACAAAATTATTCAATAGGCCCAAAAGCAAGTGAGGCTTGTATAGAGGCTAAGGTAAAGTAAAATAATCAATTCCTGTTACAGGTAGTGAGTGGCATTTGGTTTCCTGGCAGCTGAGGCAAAAATGGAAAGATGCCATGCATTACAAATTAATTATAATAGCACAGGTAGAGCAGCAGGGAGGCTTAAAGGTAAAGTTAGCACTTTTTTTCTCAGAACAGAGCTTTGATCTTTTCAGGTTTGTGCACTTATCTGAAACCCCACCTTCAGCACCACACAGCATGAAATACAAAGATTTAGTCTTGTTTAAGTTTTATCTTATAGCTGCATGTGTGTGCACGTGCGTGTGTATGTACGCAGGTGCATGTGTGTGTGGCCAGCTGTCTGTCTCATCTATAAAAGAATATCAATACATAAAACATAAAACTAGCAAACATCTCATTTTAAAAACTAGATCACAAGAAGCCATCAAAATGAATTAAGAGTAAAATCCATCCCTGAATAACAGAATAAATCCACTGTGTGCTGAAAGTGAATCCCTACAAAAGACATAATAAATTGACTTGTTGCCTGAGGATATTTAAGATTGAATGTTTACCAAATACAATGATTTTTTGTTTTGCAGATTTTTATGCTGAGTTGTTCTTTACAGAACTATTATGCCCAAAGACCCAAACTGCTTCCTAAGTTTACGCTTAGACAGTATGACAAAGTTATCAGTATAAAGAAAGGCACTTTTATTTCTCTTTGCTGCAGCAGGAGGAGATAAGTTAATTCATTTCATACTTGTATCATGTTAATGTAGATTAAAAAGACAAGTGTTAGAACTTACTCTTTTTTAGGGCTAGATTTCCTTCAACAAGAACATATATTTACTTGCTCTAATTTTGGCAAATATATTGAATGAAAGACATTGCAATACCTGAGGGACTGTCTGGATAGATCATATGGATTGGTTGGCCCAGAGAGAGTTATTATCCAGAGAATCAGAGTCAGATGATGGAGCAATGATGAAGTTCACACATAGCTTTGAGGTGCCCTTAAACCTGAGGCATGTCAATGCAAGTGCATAAAAATAAATTGTTACATTTTCAATTAATAAAAACATGAATTGGAAAGACAATGTCAAGAGAATGGGAAGACAAGCCACAGACCAAGAGAAGATATTGCAAAAGACACATCTGATAAAGGACCTCTGTCCAAACATACAAATACTCTTAACACTCCACAATAAGAAAATGAACCCATTTAAAAATTAGCAAAAGCCCTAAAGAGGCACTTCACTAAGGAATATGTACAGATGGCAAGTAAACATAGGAAAAGATGTTCAATATCATATGTCATTAAGGAACTGAAAATTTGAATACAACAATATACCACTACACACCTCTTATAGTTGCCAAAATCCAAAACACTTACCATACCAAATGCTGGCAAGGATGTGGAGCATGAGGAACTCTCATTAATCGCTGGTAGGAACGCAAAATGGTACAGCCATCTTGGAAGAAAGTTTGTCGGGTTCTTACAAAACTAAACATATTCTTACCATACAATCCAGCAATCACACGCCTTGGCACTTATCCAAATGAATTTTAAAATGTGTGTCTACACGAAAACCTGCACATAGATGTTTGTAACACCTTTTCTCAAAATTGACAACATTTGGAAGCAACGAAAATTTCCTTCAGTAGGTGAGTGGATACTGTGGTACCTCCAGACAATAGAATATTATTCAGCACTAAAAAGAAATGAGCTGTCAAACCATGAAAAACATGCAGGAGACTTAAATGCATATTACTAAGTGAAGAAAGATTTTAACAAATGTGCCGCTCTGGTGTAGAATGTTGATAATAGAAATGGTTGTGTATGTGTGGGAGAAAGGAGGAATATAGGAACTCTGTACTTTCTGTTTAATTTTGCTGTGAATTACAACAGCTCTAAAAAAGTTTATTAATAAACAAAAAACATGATGATTTCCTATACTGCATTGAAACTAACATCATAACTTGCTTTTTTCTCCTCTTACAGGGATAGAAAGAGTGGTTATATGTTTATATTCCTTACTTCTAGAACAGCTGACTCCTAATTTTTACTTTATTTTCTGTTATTTTCTTCATTTTCTCTGTCCTGCCATCTCTGTTAATGGCATATGTCAAATAAAAAAATAAAATAAAATAAAAGAATGCTGCTTTGAGAGTAGCAATCAAAAGCATTGTTTGAAAAGTGACCAAGATAATTTAAATAAGCACCCTGGAGATCAACTAGTTGACACTCTTTAAGAAACCATGACTGCCTCAGCCTTACTAATCTCTTTTCTTATTACTCATCAATTCCAAATTCCCTTAATCTCCTAGCCTGACTAATGTAAGAGTTTCCAGAATGATCTGTCAAAAACACGTTCTTCTTCATGGTACTTCTTGCACACCTGTCACAATTGCTTTCCCTCAGGATTGTACAGAAGGCATGATCACAGCCCCTATGAAGGACGTTTTTTTCCATCCTTGTCTCTTTATTAGATAGTACCCAGAAGTGCCCCAACAGACTTTCACTCAATACTCACCGGCCTAGATTATTCTTCAACTGAAGTTGGCAAGTGACTGGCAAGAAAAATTACCCTGTTTGGTCATGATCAATTACAATTTACACCCCAGGACTGAGAAGGGGGTTGATTTTGTTTACTTATCACATGGAAGAAAAGTCCAAGTATTATAAAGTCTCACCTAAAAGAAGGGATCAAAGAAAACAAAAATGAAAAAGAAGAGGGAGGAGGAAAGCAAGAGAAGAAAGAATAAAAGAAAGGAGTGAAAATATCTTTGGGATAAATAACCAACAGCATCTATCTACAGTTTTATAAAGACAATTTCAGTAGAGGGTAAGATTTAAAGTTCTATTAAAGCAAACATGGAGGGAAATTAGATGAGGAAATAAAGACAGTATACACAAACTATATTTTAATGGATATTGATGTACATGGAACAAAGATATATCCAATAGTTTACAGAGAAGAATACAGGGTCAAAGAAGTTTGAGTTAGTTTTAGTTTTGTTTTTAAGATAGGTGATATTGTGGCATATTTCTAGGCCAATATGAATAATCCTGAAAAGGGAAAGAAAATGATAAAAATGTGACTATTACAGGATCCAACTCCTGGTGAAAATGAGATGGAAAGGATTTAAATTACTGATAAAGAGTTTTCTCTTTGCAACAGAAATAGGTACAAACTTTTAATAGAAGGGATAAGTCAGTAGCTGAATACAAATGCTGAAAGTTTGATTGAATTGTTAGTTGGAAAAAAATGATAGTTCTTATGCAATTATATTTCTTTTCTTTCTGAAGTGAGCTTCAGTGTTACGAAAAGAGAGTAGGCAGATAGAGATGTTTGAAATTTGGGGAGAGAGGAGAATGTCTGAGATTCTCATCGAGAAAGGAAGTGCATTTTCTTGAGAAATATTACGGGGCAGCCTAGTAAAGTTGAGATTTTTAGCGTATCTTTACTGTTATAGCGTTGCCACAGAAGAAGTGGATAATTTGGTTGGGTGAGTTTGGGGTTTTGTCAGATAAATAGTATAATGGAGGGAAGATGAAGAAAAGGAGTTAAGGGTGCTTTTAAAAGAGTGTTACAGTACTAGCCCATGAAAATTTTAGGCTGCATAGGGGAAAGAGATGTAAGAACTGAGTAGAGGTGACAGATGGTGAAAAGGAGTCAGGTCAATAAGTTTAAAGTTTGAATGAGGTCAAAGAATGTTTGTTTGGGGAATATAAAAAGAAGTCACTAAAAAGTTGAAGGTGTGCAGAAAATGGTCAGAGAAAAGGGCTGGAATTAAAATTTTGAAGGTGCTATAACTACTGGTGATGACAAGATGGCTGAACTAAAATGCAAAAATGATAGTTGGGACACCAGGATGTGGGATGGACTATTCACTTCTTGGACTCATCACTTATTTGCTGTTAACCTTGGATAAAGTATTTCACATCTATAGTTCTTGGTTTCTTCATCTTAAAAAGGAGGATAATAATATAAACCAATTCATAGGGTTGTTGTGAAATCTAAAAAATGTTCATTATGTAAAATGCTTTCAGCAGTGCCTGGCATATTGTAAGCATTCAGTAAGTGTTCCCAGTTAGTACTATTTGCATTTATATCATGTATTTATTACTTTATTTTTAAATGGTGAAGTTCCTGAATATTTTAAGTATTCACTCTATAACAGGGATTTATCTTTTTAAAAAGATAAGTTCTAAGCACCTATCTTTTTAAAAAATCTCATTCAATTCTCACAGCATCCTTACTGGTAGGTACTATTGTTATACCCATTTCATAATTTAAGCAACAGGGCATAGCTAGTAAGTGACACAGACATGCTTTGAATCAAATCAGTCTGCTTCCAGATTCTCTGTCCTGAAGCACCATCCTATGCAGTGATTGACAGTGGCATAGGTGAATTCAGGTGATGAGAACACAATGAACGAGGAGAAGACATTTGGAGGGAGAGATATGAAAACAACAAGGAAGGGTAATGGATAATGAAGTCTATGACATGCACATCAAAGAACCTGGGGTTTTGAGGGAGGAAGGAAGAGAGACAGCCTGGAAGTGACAGTGGGGAACAAGGCTTACAACACACACAAGCATTTCAAGCATTTCCGACCAAAGGACAACATGAAAAAATAGCTTCAAATTTGGTCATCTAGTGAACTTGGCAGTTCCTTAGGATTCTGTCCTTGTCATTGTATTTTTATCCCAGGGAGAGAAAGTTCTTGTGAAATTCTTGTCCTCTACCCAATCTTGCTAAGAATCATACTCAGTTTAGGGGCAAAGCTATAAGGTTAACCAACAGGTTACCAAGATGATTTTTTTTAGTGACTCTCAGACCAGTTCCCACATGAAAGCATTGTTTTAAAAACAAAGCAAATTATCAAATGTGGGGACTTTTCTGGTATGTGAGATATTGCAAATAGTGTAATTATATACAATGTTCCTAATTCCATTTACTTACATGACAGTTTCAAAAATCAGTCTATCAACCAATCTAATGCTTTTCATAACCACGTAGCTGTAGATGAGGGATTAGCAAAGTGCAGCCAATGAACTAAATTCAGTCTGTCACCTGTATTTACATGGCCTGAGAGCTAAGAATTACTTTTACAGTTATGAATGGGAGAAAAAAAGTTAAATGACTAATAATATTGCATGACATGCAAAACTTATATAAAATTAAAATTCTAAATGAAATAACTAAAATCTCATTACAAATTAGCATTAACAGATAACATTTGCAAAAACATTTTTGATCACTTTAAACCCAGATTAAATAAAATGGTTTCCCCTCAAAGAGTTCCATTCTTATCTTCCCATTACAGAAATGTGTGTGTGATTATTATTGTTTTGAATTCCATCAATAAAAATCTTTTTTTGCTATATATTTGTCATATAATCACCTACACAATATTCACGATTTTATCTTTAATCCTGAGATGCTTAAGATGTTTGATATCTGGACTCTTACAGAAAAACTTTGCTAATTTTTGGTCACAAATAATGAGTAGACATAGTTTATGTTAGTGTAGGTATTATCATGTGAATATTGTGAATGTGATATGTGGGTGTCTGTGTATAAATGTAGCCATCTGATCACATATTCATTCCACTCACAGACATTTATTGAGCTCCTATGCCAGAAACTGTCCTGGGTGCTGAGAATACAAAGTTGAAAATAGGTAGTCATTGCTCTTAACAAAACCAGTCTTATTATTTTTTGTAGTGGTAATTTTGATAAAACTTAAGAAGAACAAATAATTTCTACAAAATTTTCTTTTAAATGAATATGCCCCTTTCTTTCTCCAACTCAATTGCCAGCTATAATTAGTTACTGAATTTTATTATTTTATAAAACATTTGATGAATTCACTGATTTTCAGTCTCAGCTAGAAAATTGGAGTAGGCAAACAAGACATCTCTCTCCGACCTAACTCCATTGGAGTAAGGGTCTTGTGACCTCTCTCTGCTATGCTTACCCCCTATTATGTTATTTGAATTTTTGAGGGGGAGTGGCGGTGCCTGGCATGCTACTTGGATAAAGTCATCCAAGGTCTGTGTCTCCGTCAAACTGAACTGAGCATTGTCAGTTATCATAGCAATTGTGTTGCTCATCAGCAGAATTGAGACTCAAAGCCATTTCCATACTTTTCAGTAGCTAACCCTTATTCTTTTCTTTCTAAATTGTCTCTGACATCAATTGCCCTGCAGGATTTCAGTTTGGGTTTAGGGGACTGAACAACCAATGAATTCAGGCTGTTCTTATAGCATGCAACCATAACTTGTGTTTAGTTTTCATAACAGAATCTTATCCAAAACCGTCTCAAAGATGCCAAAACCAATCTGAAACCACTTCCTAGGTCCATTGCATAACAAGTGGATGTGCTCTTCCCACCACATGATGAAGGGCACTACGCATTTAGATAGCTGATCATTTGAATGGTGAAAGTATTTGTCTCGCTGTTACATTTAAGCTACAAAACTTGCAAGATTTCTGGTTCTACATTGTTTATTGAACACTTTTCTATTCACATTCATTGCTATTCCTTCTTTAATGCCCGGGAAGAGTCTATTGTTATCTCTTTTCCCTCACATCCTAGAGTGAGCCTAATTCAGGAGCCCTCACTTTTAAATGTACTTCTTAAAGTACAGTGTTACTCATTGGGAATGTTCTGCCGTAGTTTAAAATTACCTTAAGTAAAATTTTGCCGTTTTTCTTTTTCCTTTTTTTTTTTTTTTTGAGACGGAGTCTCGCTCTGTCGCCCAGGCTGGAGTGCAGTGGCGGGATCTCAGCTCACTGCAAGCTCCGCCTCCCGGGTTTACGTCATTCTCCTGTCTCAGCCTCCCCAGTAGCTGGGACTACAGGCGCCCGCCACCTCGCCCGGCTAGTTTTTTGTATTTTTAGTAGAGACAGGGTTTCACCGTGTTAGCCAGGATGGTCTCGGTCTCCTGACCTCATGATCCACCCATCTCGGCCTCCCAAAGTGCTGGCTTGAGCCACCGCGCCCGGTCAATTTTGCCATTTTTCTAAGTGTTTGCTGCTTCCAGGGCCTAATACTTACACATGCAAATGCAGGCATAGCCAGAAGGTGGAGAATTCAGTTCTTCAGAAATTAAGGGGTCTCATTTTTTATGTTGAATCTGGACGTTGGCCCTCAGATACCCTTGAGCAACTTAACCAATGATTTTCCCTACCTAAGCACATAAGAAAAAGATAGAAAGAGAATAGAACACAAAAATCCCCTGAATTTCCTAAAGCCAGAGTTCCCAGCCCCTGCACTATTGCCATTTACTTCCAGTTTCTGTTTGATCCAGTCAGGCATCTGAGGCCTCTAACTGGACCCAATCTAGTTAATGATCAGATCCAGTACAATCATGGACCCAGTCCAATATCTGTCATAACTGCTGAACCCTGTTTAGATCTAAAATTTGCTCAGACTTGGAAAGCTCAAAATACAAATCCATGCAGCTTTGGAATCAGAGAACTTACCCATGATCCTCAGGTGCTACCAGAGGGCAGTGGACACAGTGGGCCTGGCAGGCATCTCACTTGGTGCTCCTGGGAGCTGCTGGGAGTCTACTGCAAATCCCACTCTGACATCTTCTGCAAGAAGGAAAACATTAGACAAATTAACTGAGTTTAATTGAGCAAAGTACAATTCAAGAATCAGGCAGCTGCCAGAATCAGTGATGCAGGAACTGCCACAATAGGAATTTCAGGGAAGGTCGAGGACCTGGGGATTTTCCTCAGGTGGTGCTGATGGATATCTTTTAGTTTACCTCCTGAAGGAAGGCAATTTTCTTAGAATTTATTTTAGAAGGTTTTAGTGCCATTAGAAGTAAGTCTCCTACTCAATTTGCCTGGTTCTAAAACCAGCTTTTTCCAATTGTATAAGCAAATAACTTATTTTAGGCATTTCAAAAGACCTCCTGGGGGAAATATACATATATTATATATATTTACAAATATATAAAATATATATATAATATATATAACTTTTGTGGAAGTGGGATATTTGGGAATTCAGGCTTTTACCTACTACCTACAGAACAAGAAATAGGAGAGAAAGAAAAATGAGTATTTAAGGGTTGCTTTGACAGAAATAAAAGAACCAGGGGACACAAAGTTTTTTTTTATAACATATAAAATGCTTTTTTATTTCCCAAGTGTCCTGTTTCCCTAGCTCTGTCAAACACGATTGAGCTTATCTGCCTGGGAAATAGCAGGGCTATGGAAATTCTTATTTGGTTCAGCAGCCACCTGTTACCCCAAATGTCTTCTGTGGTAGCAATGTTGATTCTCTGAATCCTGCATCCATGAAAAGGAAGTGCCCATTCATTTCCTTTTATTTTACAAATATACAAAGCTGGAAGGTTGTGCTGTAGCCAGAGCACACTGTACAAAGAGGAGAGTTTGGCAATGCTGGAATAGGAAGGAATAAAATAACAAATTTAAGGCTGGAGGGGAAAGAAATTGGAGGAAAAAAGTGAGATAAAAATTAAGTGTGCAGGGAGGGTGAGGATCACATCTAAAACTAATGGCCAGAGACCAGATTATGCAAATTATTTCAGGCAGCTCCATACTCTGCTCCACCCAAGCACCCAGCCAATGAAAGAACATTTCTTTAATTGATTTTTCATGTCTCTAAAACTACCAGAATTATCTAAATTCTTTAATGGTATAAAAAAGAGATATTTTAACTTAATGAAATCAATGTGATGCTATTTTGATAAGAAAGTAATACATGAAGTGATTAATAAATTTGGGAGTTTCAGTTGAGCCCTAGCTATACCCACTACCATCAAAATAAGAGCCTTCAATCAATTATATTTAGTGCATTCCATGTTTCTGGGAAGACATCATCATGTCCTCACCTTCGACATAATCCTTAGAGCCATTCTAGACTCCTCTGTCTCTTTTACCATCTCCCCAAGCTTTGGCATAAGAAATTACTAATACAGGTAGTATCTGTTTCCTCAATATCTCTCAAATCTGTCCTCTCCTGTCTATCCACACTACCACTACTTCAGCCTAGGTCATCCAATTCCTCATCTGGATTTCTGATATGAACTAAGTGGTCTTGTCTCCTGACTATGCTTTAAAGAGAGAATTTGCTAAACTGCAAATCTGTTCTCATCATCTTCTTGCATATCTTTCTTTGGGGTCTCCCACAGCCCTCGGAATAAAGCTTACATATATCCCTATCCTTACAGGACATTTCCTTAATGGCCTTTCCAGGACAATCCTCTCATGTCTTTAGGGGCTATCCATGCTATGCCATAGTGACATTGCTTCTAACGTTTTAAGCTGTCTCATGCCGTTGGAGCTTTGTTGTGATACTGGATAGTCTTGACTATTCATCTCATGAAACTGTGTGTTTCATAAGTGTAGAGACCGTGTCTTATTTGTTGTTGTAGCCATGGCACCGGGCATAGTGTTTGGCACATGGTAGAATGAGGCAAAAAACTGGTAACTTTTAAAACAAATTGACAATTTTAAAAGGAAGAAGTGTTTGTGAGCTGGATACAGGTACCATAGTCATGACTGTGAAGCTATCCCTGACCATCCTAAGAAAACATAATGCTCCTGAAAGTTTGGGCCAATGGGAGAAGGCTAAGGTGGATTATGGTCGCCAGAAAAAAGAAAAAATAATAAATGCTTAAAAGCAAACTGTCTACTGCATAATTTTGCAGAGGGCTGGCCCTGATGTAAGGGATAGCTCAAAAGGAAATTACTGCCCGACACAGGAGGAAAGAATACCAATTATTTTTCTCTTAAGCAGGGCCAGGCCAACTCAACAGAAAACCAGAGAGGATGGGCAATGCATTCCTGGAAGGAAGCTACTGGTGCTGGTGCCATCAGCCTGGTTGACGAAAGAGACATGATCTAGGAGCCACCCAGCTGAAAGCTGGTATACCACAGACAGACATGCTTCTTGGAAACAACCTCTGGCCATCAGGAATTCAAGCTTAGCCTCAACTTCTCAGATGGAGCCTTCTAATTTTCCTTTTCCCTCCCCTGTGCTTCTTCCAGGAAACCTGCCTTGTCCTCTGTGGTAGTTGTGAAAGATCAAACGTGCCTTTTACCAAAAAGCCAGGACTTTCATCTCCTCCCAGCTCCTTTGCGTGTATCCACATGGGATGGCTCATACAGGGACACTCCTAGGACCTGACATGGGGCCACCTCTACTCTATGCCTATGAGCTTTTGTGTGGAATGAGAGTACACGAAGTCAAGGGGGAAGACCAGACCCACTAGTCTAAGACAGTAAATAATTATAGAATACTGTGACCATGAAACACACCACTTTGAATAGAATTTGTCTGTGATATATTTTGAGCCAAGACAATTTTTGCGTGCTTTTATGCCACTTCTTCATGATGTTACTCATGCTAAGAACTAACTTTAACCAAAACATTACCAGGAGAATAAAGCAAAATCAGAAAAAAAAAAAAAAAAAAGAAGAAAAAGAAAAAAGAAAAAACAACAACACATGGCCTACCCAATTAATTGAAAATTTAAAAATAGTCATTGAAATAGGAGAAAGAGATCTGACTCCACTTTGCTACCTAATCTCTTCTCCCAATATTCCAATAAAGTTTCCAAACTTATCCAGACATTCTCCATCTGCTTCCCAAGAACACAATATGTATCTTTTCAGTGGGCTTCTTCTACATGCCTACCTCCTCCATTCTGCCCAGTTGTACCAGTGCTTATAACCATTACAGCATAAAATCATTCCTCTTCCACTCTGTCTCCCCCATCATCTACCTTCCTTCTGGAAGGTAGGGATTTGTCTCCATCATCTCAACTTGTCATCATTAGGTCACTCTTTCCTTCTAAACACCACCTCCTGTGCCTCACTGCTGGACTGTCACCATGGCCACGGATCATGGTGTAATTCAGCACATAAAAACCAATGCACAAGTATTGGTTGATTGTCTAATTTGGCTGATTCCATGTACCTGAATACAAAACATTAGACATGGCAATATGTTACGTGTTCAAACTGTGTGCTCCATGTACACAGTTTATAAATAAGACTGTAGGGACCATGTCTTATTTATTGTTGCAGCCATGGCACCTGACACAGTGTTTGGCACACAGTAGAAGAAGGCAAAAGACTAGTAATTTTTAAAGCAAATTGACAATTTTAAAAGAACAGAGTGTTTGTGGGCTAAGTACCGAGATTACAGTCATGACTGTGAACCTATCCCTGACAGTACTAAGAAAACATGATGGCCCTGAATGAATATAAAACATGTCCAAAGTTTTATCTTCAAGTACACTGTTGCTCCTTTCTGAAACCTTCATTTTCTCACATTAACTTAAATACTGCATGCAGATGGAGGATTTTGTCTACCCATGAGAGTTTGATAAAATGTCAACCCATGAGAGGGTTACAAAAGTACAGATGTTGTCAACCCTGAACATAATTTTGAGCTTGGGGAAGCAGTGACAATGTGGTCTAAATGATTCCTCACTCATGATGCTCACAGAAAAACATGCACAAAGCTCAATCAATAGCCCCAATGAGGCTAGAAAATCAGGGTAATTCTGGAAATAGAGAGACCATAGGGTATATACAGAATAGCCATTGATGGATAATGTACTGTTTTTATAAATCATAGGGTTTCTAGCCTACAGAACAACTCGATTTCTTTGACTAACCCACAGTATTTTTAGCCATTGCACTGACAAGTTCCATGTCTGAATAATATTCCTCTTTTGCTTCCTCAATTCTTCTGTCTTCCTTCCTTCCTGCTGTGAGATGCTGTGTCTACTGTGTCTTGCTAAATCACTACCATATTTACTTGTGTTTTTTCTGCCAACATGCTCAAAATCTGTTTTGTCCCCATCTGGGGGAAAAATATAACTTGAAAAAAGTAAAAAGAAAATTGTGTCTCTGTATGAATAGATATATTCCACCATATTTTCTACCTCATTTTGAGCCCTTCCTGGTTACTAGGCATCATTAAGCAATTAACACATATTATCACATTTAAAATTCACCACATTCACAGTTTAGGTACCTGTTATTACCTTTAGTTCAATTTATGAAGAAATGGGCACAGAGAAACTTTTTCAATGTCATTTGCTAGTATATTGTAAAGTCAGAATTTGAGCCTAGGTCAGTTCAAACTTTTAAGTCTTTGCTACTAATCTTCTATGACTTTGAAGTCTGGATCCTCATTTGCCATTGCTCCCTCTAATTCTGGACATGCTCATCAATTTCAAAAGAATTCTTGTCTAATGAAATTGTGTGTCACATAAGAGCACAGAAATCATAATGATATAACTAAGACTGAAAGAATTTAAATGACTTAATGTAAGATGTTAAAACTATTTCATGCCATCTCAAATCAAAACTAAGTTTTTCCTGTCTTTCTGTTGTTGTTTTATCCTTCTTACAACACTGTGACCCTTATATTTTTCCTATTTTTTTAAGAAACAGAGTCTTCCTCTGTTGCCCAGGCTAGAGTATAGTAGTGCAATCATAGCTCACTGCAGCCTCAAACTGCAAAGCTCAAGCAATCCTCTTGCCTTAGTCTCCTGAGTAGCTGGGACTATAAGCAAGCACCATGTCTGCCTATTTTTTAAATTTAATTTAATTTTTTGTAGAGATGGAGTCTTACTATGTTGCCCATGCTAGTCTCTTGGTCTCATGCAATCCATCCACCTTAGCCTCCTAAAGTGCTGGAAATACAGGCGAGATCCACTGTACCCAGCCTTATTTTTTCTATGAATTTTTGGTGAGCAATATTTCTTTTCCTTCACAGAAGCAGCCCTATTTTGTCAAAGAAGAATGAAACATCTCAGAGGCAGAGATCCAAATACACTTGACCCTTGAACAATGCAGTAGGTTAGGGATGTCAACACCTTGTGCAGTTGAAAATCCATATATAACTTTTGACTCCCCAAAAACTTAACTAATAGTAGCCTACTGTTGACTGGTAGCCTTACTGATAATATAAACAGTTTGATTAACACATATTTTATGTTATATGTATTATATACTGCATATCATTCGAAGCCATAATGTACACACTAGATAAATAAACCTTTTTGATTCTTAAGACATCTTGGTTATGAAGGATGATTATGTAAATGCAAGATGTGAATCTATACTTTCTCACTTTATAAGTTGCCTGTGGGAATTCACTTGGTTGGTGGATGAGACTAAACACAAGCAAGCCAATGCTAGTCAAGCTTCAAATTGGGCCTCTTTGTTTTGGATGGCCTCCCACGCCCCTTTATCTTTCTCCTGTCTCCTGGAATTCATCTTCTTCCCTGCTCATCTATCACTGTCTATAGTTTCTCATTGATTTGGCTGCCCAAGCACAAATAGTACCAACTTCCCTTTTCTCGACCCCTGTTACCCTCTCTCTTCTTCCTTTCCATGAATTCTCATTCGCTAAGATGGATGATCTCACTTAAGTTTTTGAGGTTTTGAGATCTCTATTATTCTTTTCCATTCTTTCCCCTGTCCTTTGCCGAGAGCTCCCATGACCTTCCAATACCTTCTTCAGTCCACCCCCTAAAAAGGAATTCCACCAGAACAGAGCCTTGCGTAAACTGGGAACTTTTCCAGTACCCCTTTTCCATGACTACTGCCCTATCAACATTTAAACTATCTGAATACTCTTACTTCAAGTCTTGCACTTTTGGGTGGTTAATGAGCACTAAAATTACTAAACTAATCCCAGCAAATGTGTGAGTTTCCTAATAATTCACCCCATAGTAATCAAATTCAAAAGCACATGTATATAGAAAACCCTCTCTAGAAGTGGCTGCATTTAAAGACAGCAAGATAGGTTCCTCAAATCTCATAATAGAGACTAATCACTGCTGGCTTTCTTGACCTCCAAAGCTAAGTTTATTCCTCCAACTCTTGATAATTACCATTTCATTTCTCATTGTGTCCCTTAAATTACATGTTTCAAATAGATGGTTTATAATTTCATTAGATGGTAGTAAAAGCTCTATTTTTCCTTTTACTTATAGGGTTTATTTTTTTTATTATTATTTTTTCTCAAAACTTCTCTGAGCTTATTTCTTTTTTTTTTATTATTATACTTTAGATTCTAGGGTACATGTGCATAACGTGCAGGTTTGTTACATATGTATACTTGTGCCATGTTGGTGTGCTGCACCCATCAACTCGTTAGCACCCATCAACTCGTCATTTACATCAGGTATAACTCCCAATGAAATCCCTCCCCGCTTCCCCCTCCCCATGATAGGCCCCGGTGTGTGATGTTCCCCTTCCCGAGTCCAAGTGATCTCATTGTTCAGTTCCCACCTATGAGTGAGAACATGCGGTGTTTGGTTTTCTGTTCTTGCGATAGTTTGCTGAGAATGATGGTTTCCAGCTGCATCCATGTCCCTACAAAGGACATAAACTTATCCTTTTTTATGGTTGAATAGTATTCCATGGTGTATATGTGCCACATTTTCTTAATCCAGTCTGTCACTGATGGACATTTGGGTTGATTCCAAGTCTTTGCTATTGTGAATAGTGCCGCAATGAACATACGTGTGCATGTGTCTTTATAGTAGCATGATTTATAATCCTTTGGGTATATACCCAGTAATGGGATGGCTGGGTCATATGGTACTTCTAGTTCTAGATCCTTGAGGAATCGTCATACTGTTTTCCATAATGGTTGAACTAGTTTACAGTCCCACCAACAGTATAGAAGTGTTCCTATTTCTCCACATCCTCTCCAGCCCCTGTTGTTTCCTGACTTTTTAATTATTGCCATTCTAACTGGTGTGAGATGGTATCTCATTGTGGCTTTGATTTGCATTTCTCTGATGGCCAGTGATGATGAGCATTTTTTCATGTGTCTGTTGGCTGTACGCATGTCTTCTTTTGAGAAATGTCTGTTCATATCCTTTGCCCACTTTTTGATGGGGTTGTTGGTTTTTTTCCTGTAAATTTGTTTGAGTTCTTTGTAGGTTCTGGATATTAGCCCTTTGTCAGATGAGTAGATTGCAAAAATGTTCTCCCATTCTGTAGGCTGCCTGTTCACTCCGATGGTAGTTTCTTTTGCTGTGCAGAAGCTCTTTAGTTTAATTAGATCCCATTTGTCAATTTTGGCTTCTGTTGCCGTTGCTTTTGGTGTTTTAGACATGAAGTCTTTGCCCATGCCTATCTCCTGAATGGTATTACCTAGGTTTTCTTCTAGGGTTTTTATGGTATTAGGTCTAACATTTAAGTCTCTAATCCATCTTGAATTAATTTTCGTATAAGGAGTAAGGAAAGGATCCAGTTTCAGCTTTCTACTTATGGCTAGCCAATTTTCCCAGCACCATTTATTAAATAGGGAATCCTTTCCCCCATTTCTTGTTTTTGTCAGGTTTGTCAAAGATCAGATGGCTGTAGATGTGTGGTATTATTTCTGAGGACTCTGTTCTGTTTCATTGGTCTATATCTCTGTTTTGGCACCAGTACCATGCTGTTTTGGTTACTGTAGCCTTGTAGTATAGTTTGAAGTCAGATAGCATGATGTCGCCAGCTTTGTTCTTTTAGCTTAGGATTGTCTTGGCAATGCGGGCTCTTTTTTGGTTCCATATGAACTTTAAAGCAGTTTTTTCCAATTCTGTGAAGAAACTCATTGGTAGCTTGATGGAGATGGCATTGAATCTATAAATTACCTTGGGTAGTATGGCCATTTTCATGATATTGATTCTTCCTATCCATGAGCATGGTATATTCTTCCATTTGTTTGTGTCCTCTTTTATTTCACTGAGCAGTGGTTTGTAGTTAGGGTTTATTTTTAATTTAAAAAGTAGTGCAAGCTTGTTTTCACAATTAAGTATAAGAGTACTGAAGAAAAGGTTAACAATCTCACTTTACCCCATTTCTACTCCATCAACTCTGATTAACCAATGTTAACAATTTGGTATGTATTCTTCTACCTTGTTCTCTGTGATCCAAAAAATTATATCCAAAATAAGTACGTTATGTTCACACAAAATATGCACATGTGTAAATAAAGTATATTATTGTACTTCAAACATGGGATCATTTTATACCTATGAATCTTTTGCTTGCTTTTGTTCTCAATAACATATCATGGATATCTGTCTGGTCATTATATTCTACATTATAGAGCTCTATAGTTTAGTCAAGCTTCTCTCTAATAAGAGATATTCAGGCTGTTTCTAGTTCTAGTGCCACTATAAATAACAATACAGGAAATATCACTGAGTATAGCTTTGCATTTAATGTTTTTTCAAGCTTAGGATGTATTTCCCAAATTGGGATTGCCCAGGTCAAATAAAATGTACATATCCTGAAGAAGGTTGGTTAGAGTAATTCTCACTCTCATTAACAACATCCCAAAGTATCCATATCCTTGGCATATTTATAATATGATTTTTTAAACTATAAATATATTATTTGTTATAAGCATACAAATGGGGAACGTTTGTGTGTATGGGGGCTTGTGTCTACTATAGTGAGACCCTTAAAACTAGGGGACTGAGGTGGAAGGAATGAAAACAGTTACCTGAGGGCTACCTTTAAAGAGGAATACTAACATTTTTGTATGTGTTAAACCTGGGTGAAAATATTGCCAATGACCCTTCTGGGAGCATAAAGATAGAGGTAGACGTTTCAGGAAACATGAATGCAGCCTTTAGAATGGGTATGGAAGGAGAGAGAATGTTGTTATTAGCAGCAAATTGCAAAACAAGCAAATTGCTCTAATTTAATGTCTGTATATGGAAAATTTGGCCAGTTTCTTTATTTTTCCCACCCTTTGTCAATCTGTGTGGCCACTTGTTCCCTGAAGTAGCTCAGAGTACACATGAGAGGCAGTAGAGTGTATAGTGAATAACAATGATGGAAGTAGTAACAGGAGTTAACATTGATTGAGTGCTTGCAATGAACCACATGTTCTTCCACGTGCTAAGTCGAATTCCCTTGATATCGCCATGCACTGCACCACCAACATGCACAAACTTCCTATATTCCTAGAATGTCCAGTTGGTCCTACCCACATACATGCATTGATGGGATGCCCTGTTAGGAGTTATATTTGAATTTGGCCCCTACTGCCCACATCCTCATCTTGCTGCTCCCATTCTCTTCTTACTCCCCTGCTTCGCACACACAGTGCTCCATAGAAACTGCTAAGGTGAAAGTCACCAGGTGACCTCTATATGGCCAAATCTAAAGAACACTGTCTTCAGTTTTCTCCCCTTTGACATTTGGCCACTGTAAGTCTTCATGAATTCAACTCTCACCTGTCTCATCATGCATATTAACCCACTTGCCTGGCTTTCCTTCATTCCTCCTTTCTTCTTCTCTATTATCCCCTTAAAGGCTGGTCTTCTCCAAGACACTAAATTTGAATCCTTTACCCGTCTATGGAAAACCCAATCCATATCCATGAAATCAAATACAACATATAGACTGCCAATACACAAAGCTAAAACTCCAGGTCTGAGTCCCTTCTGACAACCACATCTTTATCTCAAACTACCTAGCAGAAGCACCAGATATATCTATCTATGATTAAAATAAAACTCACTTTTTTTCCTTTAAACAAGCCTATTTTTCCTTCATACTCCCTGTGTATCATGACTATCCAGCTACTACTCATCTTACAAATCTAAAAACATCATCCTAAATATCTCCTTCTCTCTCAGCTCCCAATAATAGCAGTTATTTATTGGATTTTGATGTGGGGCCATATTATTTTTATACTTTGATTCATTTCATTAAAAAGTGTCCCACAAATTAGTGGCTATAATTCTCACTTCACAGGGGATAAAGCTGAGTCTCAGAGACACTCAGTAACTTGACCCAAGTCAGACAGATAGTACAAGGCAGTATGGGATTGAAATGAAATTCTGTCTGACCTAAAACTCCTTGTGTTTTCAACTACACTGAGTGACTGCTCACCCAGTACTGATAGTGATTATAATAGCCAATGTGGACTGAATGACTATGTTTGAAACACCAGATACTAAGAACTTTTCACAAATTAACTTGTTTAATGCACACAGAAGCTCTATGACTTAGGTACTACAATCCCATTTTACAAATGAGAAAACTGAGATTCAGAGAATTTAAAACTTGCCTTGTATGAATAACCCAACCAGTAAGCTATAAAGTTGTAGCTCCAGGACTCAAAACCAAACTCTCTAAGCTTCTGAGATCTTCCTCCCCAAAAAGCACTTTAATCTGCCTCTCTGTCTTCATCACCACTGCTACTATCCTGGTTCAAACTCTCATTATTTCCCTCTGCCTTTTGTCTCCTACTCTATTCCCATTGAACCTGCTGCACTTCATACATGGCTGCATCATTACCACATATGACATGATTTCCTAACTCTTCACTTCTCAGGGACTTCATGAGGGCAGGTATTTCATCTTATTCATCTCTGTTTCCATCCAAATATTGATACATTTTAGATAAATGGATAGACAGGTGTGTATCCTCCCCAACCATCAGGATGGCTTATTTGTGAACAAATCTCTAAGGTTTCATCCCCAGCCACCATGTGCAGAGAGATAAACAGATTGAAAAAAAGGAAAAGCAAATCAGTACATTGATACCATCACAGGCGGTTTAGTAATTCTATTCCTTATTTAACTTTCTCTACTAGATCATTAGCAAGACAATTTACAATGAAAACGAAGATAGTAAGTCCAATTTTTAAATTATTTTTCTTTCTAGAGTTGGGTCTCACTTTGCTGCCCAGGTTGATCTTGAAATGCTGGCCTCAAGCGATCTTCCCTCATTGGATTCCCAAAGCTTTGGGATTACAGGTGTAAGCACTGCACCCAGTCAAGTCAAATGGAACACAGGCTTACTTTTTATCTGTTTGTGTTGATTTTAAAAACAATAAGGATTTCCAAGTGAATAAAAACATGGAAAGAATATATTTCTTTACTGTATGATCGTACCTAAACTGACATCTTAGCACTAAGTATAATGGAATTATCCCTGTCTTTAAAACTTGAACCATAACATATCTCATAGTGTGGATAGGGCCATGTTATATGGTTGTAATAGCGTGGATTTTTTTTGGGATGGGGGGAGCAGGACACAGATTTTCAGAGATGTCAACTTCCTGTAAATTAGCATACTGGTGGGAATTTCAAATAAGCTTTCAAATTTTATAAGAAATTGGCTAATATCTACCCAAACACCCAAATTTGTAGCCACCAAATAATTGACTCCTTTGAAGAAGACATTTTTCCCTTTCCACAGGTATATCACTGAACAGCCCTGGACATGGTGAGTCTAGAGAACCAAAGGGAAAAAGGAAATAAGCCCTGGGTTTCTTCCCAATATGCCAGAAAAGAAACAGCAGTAGGACCTTTAGGACACTGGGAATTGGTAGGACAATGCCCTGTTTGTAAAACTTGATTTATTCTGAAAGAAACACTTGATTCTATTCCTCCTGATATCTCAAACTCTGCTAATTTCTAAAGATGGCCATTCAAAAAGAGCACATCTAGTCATTATTCGCTTTGTCTCAAAAAACATTTTTTACTCTACTTCAGATAAAGATGCAGCACCTTATCTTTGAACAAACCACTAAAGTTTTATTCCTGGCCAATCTTTTTTCTTTCAGTGAAAAAAAGAACACAGAATTTGACATGTTACGAGTTAAATCCAACTGTTCTCTCTTAAAATAGGTAAGACATTTTGATCTTCATTATCTATATCTGAAATGAAAACTGACTTTTACTTTTAAGTTGTCTTTCTCCAAGTTGCTGAAAACCTTTTAGATAGCATCCACTTCACTGTGAGAACTTTTAAAAGACAAAGGGATAGGCCAGGGATTGAAGTGGTTTCAAATCCATGGCTTACACTGATGTGTCAATCAAGGAAAATTCAGAATGACCAGTGCTTGAGGGTTGAGCCCTATCCTTGAGGATCTGTGTCAATGAAATATTTGGCCCACGGGTCACTGGTGGAGCTGAGCTATGCCTTGGATGCCAAAGGACTGGAATGCTGCGTAGCCATGTATAAAACAGTTGTTAAAAGTATTCTTTGTTTTAGAGGTTTGCTATTAATTCTGATATTAAAAAATCTTGTGAAATACCTTAAATGGAAACACAACTATAAATGTGGAACTTGAAGAAGCTTTGCTCACCCAACCTCTGATGCCTCAGCTCTATGAACCAGAGGTCTCTTCTTCTCTATCCCTTTCTTTAATAATAATGACTGTGTCCTTTGACTGCCCATTGCCTAAAGGCTGCCCCCCAATATTCTGCTATCAACCAAGAGCTCTTCTACTTCTAGTCTTAGTTAATTTAGGCTGCCTCCCTGTCTTAGTTAATTTAGGCTGCTATTACAAAAATATCATAAACTTAAACAACAGAAAATTGTTTAAGTTTGTGGCTTAAACAACAGAAAATTATTTTTCATGATTCTGGAGCCTGAGAAGTCCAAGATCGAGGCACCAGCAGATTCAGTGTCTGGGTCACAGATGCTGCTTTATTAAACTATGTCTTGGTATGGTGAAAGTGGTGAGGCAGTTCTCTGAAGCCTCTTTTTATAAGGGCACTGATCCTATTCATGAGGGCTCCATCCTCATTACCTAACTACCTCCCAAAAGCCTCATTTCCTACTACCATCATCTTGGGAGTTAGGATTTCAATATATGAATTTTCAGGGGACACAAACATTCAGATCATAGCACTCCCCAAATTACTGTTTTCATAACACAGCAAATTGCATGTTTCACAAAAAGCAAATATAAAGAAATATATCATTCCCAACCATACAATTAATGGCTCCTTATCACCTACAAAATAAAATCCAAGTCCGTGAGCGTGATGCTCCAGTCAAAACCACATGTATTAGTCTGTTCTCATGCTGCTAATAAAGACATACCAGAGACTGGATAATTTATAAAGAAAAGAGTTTTAATTGACTCACAGTTCCACATGGCTGAGGAAACCTCAGGAAATTTACAATGATAGCAGAAGGCACCTCTTCACAGGGTGGCAGGAGAGAGAATGAGATCCAAGCAAAGGGGAAAGCCCTTTATAAAACCACAATATCTCAGGAGAACTAACTATCTCAAGAATAGGATGGGAAAAGCTGCCCCATGATTCAATTATCTCCACCTGCCCCGTCCCACAGCATGGGATTATGGGAACTACAATTCAAGATGAGATTTGGGTGAGGACACAACCAAACCATATCATTCTGCCAATGGCCCCTCCAAAATCTCATGTCCTTACTTTCAAAACACAATCTTTCCTTTCCAACAGTCCCTCAAAGTCTTAGCTCATTCCAGCATTAAACCAAAAGTCCAAGTCCAAAGTCTCATCTGAGACAAGGCAAGTCCCTTTTGTCTATGAGCCTGTAAAATCGAAAGCAAGTTAATTACTTCCCAGATAAAATAGAGGTACAGACATTGGGCAAATACATCCATTCCAAATGGAAGAAAATGGCCAAAATAAAGGGGCTACATGCCCCATGCAAGTCTGAAATCCAACAGGGCAGTCATTAAACATTAAGGTTCCAGAATGAACTCCTTTGACTCCATGTCTCACACCCAGGTCACACTGATGCAAGAGGTGGGCTCTCACAGCCTTGGGCAGCTCCATCTCTGTGGCTTTGCAGAGTACAGCTCCCGTCCTGGCTGCTTTCACAAGCTGGCATTGAGTGTCTGCAGCTTTTCCAGGCATGCCATGCAAGCTGTCAGCATATCTACCATTCTGGGGCCTGGAAGATGGTGGCCTTCTTCTCACAGCTCTACTAGGCAGTGCCCAGTGGGGACTCTCTGTGGGGGCTCCAACCCCACATTTCCCTTCTGCACTGCCCTAGCAGAGGTTCCCCGTAAGGACTCCACCTCTGCAGCACACCTCTGCCTAGAAATTTGGCATTTCCATACATTCTCTGAAATCTAGGCGGAAGTTCCCAAACCTCAATTCTTATCTTCTGCATACCTGCAGTCCCAACACCACGTGGAAGCTGCCAAAGCTTGGGGCTTGCACACTCTGAAGCAATGTCTTGAGCTATACCTTGGCCCCTTTTAGCCATGGCTAGAGCAGCTGGGATGCAGTCTCACGACTGCACACAGCACAGGGCCCTGGATCTGGCCCCAGAAACTATTTTCCCTCCTAGGCCTCCAAGCCTGTGGTGGGAGGAACTGCCTTGAAGGTCTCTGACATGCCTGGAGGCATTTTCTCTATTACCTTGGTGATGAACATTCAGCTCCTCATTACTTATGCAAATTTTTGCAGCCTGTTTGAATTTCTTCCCAGAAAAATGGATTTTTCTTCTCCATTGCATCTCCAGGCTGCAAATTTTCTAAACTTTATGCTCTGCTTCCTCTTGAACACTTTGGCGCTTAAATATTTCTTCTTCCAGATACCCCATATCATCTCTCTCAAGTTCAAAGTTCTACAGATCTCTATGGCAGATGCAAAAAACTACCAGTCTCTTTGCTAAAGCACAGCAAGAGTCACCTTTACTCCAGTCCCTAACAAGTTCCTCATTTCCATTTGAGACCACCTCAGCCTGTACTTCATTGTCCATATCAGTATCGGCATTTTGGTCAAAGCCATTCAACAAGTCTCTCAGAAGTTCGAAACTTTCCCACATCTTCCTGTCTTCTGAGGCCTCCACATCTCTAAGAAGCTCCAAACTTTCCCACATTTTCCTGTGTTCTTCTGAGCCCTCCAAAGTGTTCCAACTTCTGTTTGTTACCCAGTTCCAAAGTTACTTCCACATTTTTGGGTATCTTTATAGCAGCACCCCACTCTCTGCAGTACCAACTTACTGTATTAGTCTGTTCTCATGCTGCTATAAAGAACTGCCCAGGACTGGGTAATTTATAAAGAAAAGGGGTTTAATTGACTCACATTTCTGCATGGCTGGGGAGGTCTCAGGACACTTACAATCAGGGTGGAAGGCAGCTCTTCACAGGGTGGCAGGAGAGAGAATGAGAGAGAAGTGAAGGGAAAAGCCCCTTATAAAACCATCAGATCTCGTGAGAACAGGAAAGGAGAAACTACCCCCATGATTCAGTATCTCCACTCATCCCTCCCATGACATGTGGGGATTATGGGAACTACAATTCAAGATGAAATTTGGGTGGGGACACAGTGAAACCATATCTCCATGCTTAAAGAGAAATTTATATTCATATATTTAAAAAGAAAAAAATGCTGAAAATCAAAGATCATATTATCCATTCAAGAAGTTAGATGTGCAAACTAAATGCAACACACAAAAAAAGGGAAGAGATGAGATAGAAATTAATGGGAAAACATACTGTGAAGACAACGAACACACCAAAAGTAAGTTATTTGTAAAGACTAATTAAACTGATGAGCCTCTAGTGAGACTAATCAAGAAAAAAGAGAGAAACGGCACAAATAACTACAATAGGGAGAAAAGGGACAACCATTACTCATTCAGACATGCGAAATATAATGACGACATTATGCAGCTGCCAGTTAAATATAGGAAATGCAGTTAAATCTGAATTTCAGATAAACAATAATTTTAGTCACAAATATTATTTATCTGATATAGATCAGAATAATTTTATATTGTTAAAGATATTGAAACCATAATTAAAAATCTTTTCAAACCAAACTAAAAATATTCCAGGTCTAGAGGGAATCACTGAGAACTATATCAACCATTTAAAAAAGAAAACAAATTATTTCCAATTCATTTTATGCAACCAGCATAAACTTTATAATAGGCCAGACAGAGCATTAGGAGAAAAAAATTCCGGTCAATTTCTTTTTTAAAGTAGTACAAAAGATATATGATCTATAAAGATTAAACAGCTCAACAAAGTTGGGTTTATTCTAGGAATGAAAGGTTAGCTTAATATTTTGGAATCAGTCAATGTTATTCACCACATTAACAAAATAAAGAAAAAATATTATTTAATCTTACATAGAAATAAAGCATGTGGTAAAATTCATGTTTACACAAGGATGTTCTGCCTTTGTTCTGACAACAGTGAAGACAGTTGGTATACCGTGCATGTTAAGTTATTGCAAGTTGTATACTGATTGAATTAGCAATTTCAGACTTGTTCCAGTTGAAAATAATTTCAAGTTGATAAAAGCGCCAAGTTGGAAATAGTTTAGCTGTGATGTGTCTAAATTTCTCAGAGAACTATATTCATATTCCTGGAATCACAAGAATATGTTTAAATAGGAAGGGTTTGGTCAGAGTCAAATAGGGCAAAGGTCTCTAAAAAGGTGATCATATGTTTGCTGCGCAAAACTAGCACCATGGTTATAAACCTCTGCCTCATGTCAATAATATTATTAAAAAAAAAAAAAAAGCCCCATGCAAATGAGGTCAGCAGTAAATTGAGTGGAATAGATTGTACTCTCTGCCTAGCAGAGAGGTTTGAGAGAGGTAATGGAGAATTCACAAGTGTAAGCTCACAGGGCTTTAGTCTTAGGTTATACAAAAGACAATTCAAGCCTGCATGCTCATGGTAGAAACCTACCTGCACAGATAAACTAAACATGCTAACACTCTTGTTGGCATGCCTGCTGTTCCAAGTGGCCTCTCTTGCATGGAAGGAAACCTCAAAACTGGTAGAAGGCTCCGTCCCCTGGTATGGTGGGTTTTGCAGATTGGCTTGAGCTCCTGGCAATTGAGGCAGTCTTTTGGCTTCATTACTTTTGGTGGGACTTGAGCCCACCTAACGGGTTAGGAAAAATAAACAGAAGACTTAACATATACCTTTAGATTTGGAGAAAGCGGTTCTTTCTACATTATAAAGATCACATTGTATACTCAACTTTATATTTCAATATTTTAATTTAATTTTGTATTATGAAAATTATTTCCCTTGAGGTTAGAGTTCCTATCATAGTTTTCCTGATGCCTGGCACTCAGTGTTGAGTGAATAAAAACAACTTAATATTAACAACCATATTAAAAGTCTGTATCTTATGAATATGAAGGTTTAAATGGGTAGGAGTCTTTCAAGGAGCATTGAGTAGAACTGAATAATAAGAAGTTGAAGAGTATTGGGCAGGGGGAGGCAGCTTAAACTTGGATCTCTCTAAACAATATTCCTTCTTCAAAAAGCTTCCATGGCCCAACTCTGCCGATTGCAATGGTTTTCAGCTTCTGTTAATAAGAGCCCAGAAACTACAGAAAAGTAACTGAGGATTCTAGGAATGGCTGGGATGGGAAGGGAGGAGGAAGTGTGTGTGAATTAATGAAAAGATGAATGAAATGTTTCTGAATGTTCATTCCTCCTCCAACCAGAACAGCAAAGTATTTATCAATTTTTAATGCATTCATTTATGGAGAATATTTTATTTGGAAAAAAAGGAGTTCACTTGCTTGATATGAAAACCACTGGCTGTTTAGTAGTACTCTATTGTACAGTTGGTAACAAGGAGACTGCAGATACCATCTAACAAGCTATGGCAATGACAGACAAATGCAAAGAGAGTAGGCTGAACACAGATGGAGTGACAGAACAGGCTAGATGCTTCCCAATCCTGTTTCCTCCTCCTCGACACTCAGGAAGAATAGATTTTCCAGGCTTCTTTGCAGTTCGGTTAGTATCATATGACTCAATTGGACCAACTGAATGGAAGTAAGAGCGATGCATGCTATTTCCAGGCCAGTCCATAACAGTCCATAAAATATTTTGTCGAATCTTCAACATTTTCTTGTCTCTCATTTTTCCTTCTGTATGCGTTAGTTGTCACTTTGAAGTGACAACATGGCAGAGGTTCAAGATGGTGGGTCCTTGAGCTGCTACTTTCAGACAGACACTCAGGATTGCCATCCAATCAGGAGCTTCCATATTTGACTGTGCTGGGAAGCCCCAAATTTTAATTGGGTTGACCTACTGAGATGTCAGAGTTTAATTGTTACTATAGAATAGCCTAACCCAGTATGATCAACCAATACGGTAAAAGACTGGAATACTCTACCTAGCATAACTGGTATCTGGAGAATCATTTTAATGCCCCCTTTTTTGATAGGAAAAGAATATTTCATGTAATACATATTACAAGAAAATCTGGTCATATAATAGAAGCAGGGTAGTTTTTATTTCTTTTATACAATGTAATTTATTTTTAAATAAAAATATAATGCCTTAATGTACTTTTAAATAAAAATAAAATAAGAATATAAAAAAGTAATACATTGTGTTAATTGCTCTGCTGTGTTTTTTAAAGGGGAAAAATATACCTCAATATTGGTCCATTGTAATAGTAAACAATAAAATTCTAGTTTCTATTATTTTCTATTTAATTAATTAATTTATTTATTTATTTATTTATTTTGAGAGAGAGAGAGGGAGAGTATTACTCTATCATCCATCCAGGCTGGAGTACAGAGTACAGTGGTACAATCCTTGCTCACTGCTGCAGCCTCAAACCCTTGGGCTCAAGCAATTCTCCTGCCTCAGCCTCCCAAGTAGCTAAGGCTTACAGTCTCGTGCCACCATGCCTGAGTAATTTTTTAAATGTGGTGATAGCGTCTTACTTTGTTGCCCAGGCTGGTTTCAAAGTACTGGCCTCAAGCAATCCTCCCACCTCTGCCTCTCAAAGTGCTGAAATTACAGGGGCAAGCCACTGTGTTAGTCTAATTTCTGTTTTCCAGCCTTAACTATATACAAATCTTTCAGAAGTTTTGTCAAAATTAATTTTCTTCACATATTCCTGTTCAATAGACAATAAATGCTTTTTTGTCCATGTATTCCCTGGTAGTTGATGAAAGAACATGTTTTATTAATTTTAATCTCACGAAATTTCTTTCACATGAAACAGCAGAGATACAAACAGCTAAGAAAATTCTTAAACGTAAGTCCAACCCTTGGCAAAGTTTCATAAAAATTCCATTTCATAATAAATTCCAGAAATCACATACTTCCCATATCTTTGTTTTTTTGGTATCAGTCTAGTCCCTTTCAAAAATTTTTACAGTCAAAAAAATTCCCCTAAAATACTTTCAACAGAAATTCATCATAAACTTCTATTAAATCTAGTAAAAACTTCTCTAAGTTTTCCTTCTGCTTTAGAACTAATGTCTAGATCTTGGTGAAAATGATCAGGACATTCAGACACTGACTTCTGATTTCTTCTGACAATGTGAAAGTGGTATCTTTGTTATTTCTATGGGTAATTTTTTCTGATCTGAATTTTTTCCCATGTAATGTCCAATTCCTTACATTTTTCATAGTTGATAGCCTTTTCCACTATTTCTATGCACTAGTCTTCAAGGAACAAGCTTGAAGTTTGTTTCTGGTACGTCATTAAACCATTTCTGGCTGTTTGCAAGTATTTTTGTGTCTGGTTAACTTTGCCTACAACTTCAAGCCAGAAACAAAATATAATTCAGAAAAGAAAAAAATAATATAGCTATCTTTGTTAATCTCCAATGCATTGTCTACATACAGGAATATACACTACCATAGGGGCCGAAAATATGAACTGTACCAGAATGAAGCTTGAAGGATTCTGAACCGTAAGAAACCTCCTCTGGAAATGAATGTGGTAGCTGAGTCCACATGTGTGGGAGGCCAACTGCAGAGCTGGGAGTTGTCACAATTAACTTCCACAGCGAATTCAATATTTATTAAATAAGTGATTTAAATGTGCTAATTTGAAGCGTGCATATATATTATCGAAACACAGCTGCAATCACAGCAAATGTTTGGAAATTAGACCAGAAAAAGATCTTTTCATTAATGGTACTTAAGAATTTCTGAGCATGGTGACAATTTAAAAGCAGATCAAATTTTAGTCAATGTTACTGTGTATTTAAGTTCTGTATGGGTGATGTACCCCCTCGTTGTCTGTACCCCAGATGGACCCTTTCCACGGTCCAAACCTTGGCTGGAACACTGAAGACATATGTATCCAACCTCTGCTCAAATGTGGATGGATGATCATGTAACTATCCAATTACCAGGATGGAAAATAAGCAAACCCTCAACCTTAAACAAACATAGAAAGGGCAATAGGAACAAGAATCTGCGAATGCCTTTACAGTTTTTCATCACAGTTTTGCAGATAGCTCTGCAGATAGCAACTATCTGTAAATAGCTGTAGATAGTTACACAGTTTATGATAACCCATTGGTCATAAACTGTGTAATGACACAGTATTTCCAAAGGAATTCTTTACAGTAAGAATAAGAATTTCCACCAGATAGAAAAGAGACATTGCACATGCAGTAGTGTCACACTTAAATCACTTATTTAATAAACACGGAATTCTCTGTGGAAGTTAATTGTGACAACTCCCAGCTCTGCAGTTGGCCTCCCACACATGTGGACTCAGCTACCACATTCATTTCCAGAGGAAGTTTCTTATGGTTCAGAATCCTTCAAGCTTGATTCTGGTGTAGTTCATAAGTGGCAATCATAAACTGTGTAGTTCCACAATAGTCCTAGTTTCAATATTTTCCTGGGAAAAGAAACATTTTGAGAAATCCCTGACCTGTGTGGTCCATTTTCATGGTACTTAAGGCTTCTTTCTAACACTAGATTGTGGCCATTTAAGCTTAAGCAAAGCTTTGTTTCCACAGCTTTGCTGGTCTCAAGAGACCAACTCAAATATAGAAAAAAAATATGTCTTTTGCTCAGGTACAGAAACCACATTGTAGGTCAATAAATAGGAATGCCGTCTTGATGCCATTTAATCCCACACCTATCCCAAAGCCAGCACATCTTCAACTAAAAGCAGAGCAACCATATAACTATTGGGAAGGAGAGAGTAACCAAAACCATCAGGGTCATGGTGGAAGAAATTCAGAAACGCATGCTGAGGTAGAAGCTGGGATGACTGCAGTACAGCAATGTCTCCTTTCCATCTGGGGGAAATCGTTATTCTTACTATCAAGAATTTCTTGGAAATACTGTGTTACCGCTATGGGAGAAAGAAGAGCTCTTCTAAGATTTCTAATTTCACCCCGGAGTGTCTTCTGTTTTTCCTCTACCCTACTCAGCCACCCCAGACTCAGTTAATCCTCCTGAAAATAAAATACTTTTGCAGTTAGTCATTCCAGCCTTATTTACTCAGCCATTCTGTTTTCATGCCATCTCCCTGACTATGATTATATTGATCCAAGTATCAGTGAAACAAAGCCCAGCATAAGCTCAAGACCTTGGGTCGTCCACCTCATAGCTCATTTTGACAGACCTAGCCAGAGGTTTTGTTTTGGTTTGGTTTGGTTTGTTTTTTTTACTCAGTTTTGTTTCCTTTTCCAACTGAGAATATCTTCAAGTTCAGGGACAAATTTATAGACTTATGTAGCAAGTTCTCTGGAATTCATCTCTGTGCTTGTTACCCCTCCTGCCATGGCACAGAGCACATCAGACCCTTCCTCTGTGAAAAGGACAGATTCCTGGTGTTCTCAAGCTTAGCCGACTGCCACAGCGTGGTGTGGTGTGACTGCCATCTGCTGGCGTGGGGCTGACATTACAGGATGGTCACCATGCGCTCCCTGGTAAAATAACCAAGAAGTACTTGTTTGGAAAACAGAAGCTTTCTCTGGAGAAATGAAGAACGAGTTTTGTTATAAACCTTGTCCATTTCTAACACCAAAAAAATATCTTTTACTCTAGAAAAGCTGAAGAAAAATAGAAAATTGGTTTATGGCAGACTTCCAAGTGTTCAACACAGTGAGGAAATGGGATTATCAGCTACTACCCTTATGACCACAGCAGAACCCAGTATCATAAACTGAGAAACCAAACCTCACTGACTTCGGCAACAAGTTCCTACCTTGTGAAGCCAGTTGTGTGTGGGCACTAACACCAATAACAGGTTGAGGAATCTTCCTTAAGATACCGAAAATATCTGCAACCTTTTTCTCTTTAAAAGATTGTGTTTTTTTGGAACCCAAGTGACTGAAACATAAGCACTGACATTTAGGGGATGAGAGATGGTTTTTTCTCATTGTAAAAGCCATGCCTCAATGTTTAAGGATCAGTATCATGCATAAGAGATTTATTTATACGAGCTTGCGTTTAAAACCAGAGTCAGGCACTTTTGCCCAGTCCTGACTTTCTTTCCAAGTCTTATCTTCAGGATGTGTGGAACTGTACAATTCATGGCAATGGAAGCCAAGTTTCTATTGCTGACTTCAGTGGGCGTTGCTGCTTATTTCCATGTCAAAGAATGGGACCTTGTATAATTGTGAATAGACAACAAGGAATAATTTCCCATAGAGAACACCCTGATAGCGGAATAAAACTAAACTTCTTGAAACGACTTTATTCATTGTAGAAGCAATAAGTTAACACTGAAGGCACTGTCTGCTGTTAATCAACACAAATTTCTTCATTAAAGGTTATGGGAACAGAATCACATTTTGAATTTTATAAAACCAAGAGTATATAATAACTATTATATTTCTACGCTTACACAAATGTAATTTTTCTTATCCCCAAAGCTGTTTCTCCCCCAGGCTTCCCCATCTTATAAATGGCCACACATCTCCTCAGTTGCTTGAACCCCAAATGCACAAAATAATCCTCGCAAGCTCTACCCTCTCACTCACCAAACCCAATCTGTCTCCATGTCTTGGCAGCCCTACCTGAAAATCCAAAGCTATCTCAGTCTCTATATCTACAGGGGCCAGCAGAGTCCGAGAGTCCAGGCCACTTGCATTTTTCTTTATCAGCCATACCCTGTTTAATGGTCCCTGCATCCACTTTTGTCTCTTCATCTTCAATTCTCAGAAGCACAGTTGGAATGATCTTTCTAAACTATAAACCTCCAGGGATGACCCAGAGAATAAAACCTGAACCCCATAGCATGGTTTACAAAGCCCTTCCATAATCTTGCCTCCACTTATTCTTCACTCTCTTCAGCTTCCTTCCTTCCCACCTCTCAATATACTGCAGGCACTCTGGCCTTCTCTCTGTTCTTTCAACTCTCCCAGGCTGCTCCCACTTAGGAGTTCAGATTTACTTATTTCTCTATGTGGCACCATATTCTTGCACCTTCTTTGCATTTCAGTGTCACAGAGAATATCACTGCCTCATGCCAGTACACGTTCCTGAGCACCCTGTGAAAATCAGCCCTTTCCCTTCTGCTACTTCATAACTCCATTTTACTTGCTTCGTACCACTGATCCTATCAGCAATTATCTTGTTCATTTTTTCCTTTTTACTTATATTCTAGCATCAGAATGTAAAACCATGAGAATAGAGACTTTGCTATCTCATTTAACATTGTATCACCAGTACCTAGATTAAATCTGGCACCTATTAAGTACTTAATAAATACACAGTAAAGGAAGGAATGTGTGTGCACATTATCCATCTAATTGCATTTGCCTATAATTAAGGTTTTCTCTTATAAGGAAGAATAATTGGCACCATTTTAGGATGAATCTCAAATTGGATCATGTGTAAGAGCTTGAGCTCTGATATCAAGCACTATTGGTTGGTGTCTTAGGTGAGGATACCCAGTATCAGCTCCTGAGAAAGAATTTGTGTGCAAGTTGTTCATTAAGAATGGGATCCCCAGGAAACTTTTAAGGGACCAAAAGAAGGAAAACAAAGTAGGGAAGAAGCCAAGCAAGGGCATGACCTCAAGCAAAAGGTTTGATGAGGAAAAATACAGTCCAGTCCCAATGGGGCATACTGGAGTGGAAATTACCCCTCAAAATCATCTCAATCTGAATCAAGGATGCTGGGATTTTACAATCCAGCCCAGGCAGGCGTTGGCTAAGAGCCATCAGGGTGGGCACACACTCCCAAGCCCTGCTTGTGGGCAATGAAACTCTATTATATCCAGCCTCGCCACTCTTCATCAGTCTGACTTGGGGTATGTGGAATAACATCTCTAAGAATGAATTTATGCGTAATTTCCTTTTGGAAATTTTTGTGCATTAAATGAGATAATGCATATAAGAGAACTTTGAAAATAGCTGTTATTTATGATGTTTTTTTATCTTGTTGAAATTTATTTTAATTTTTACTACATTAAGAAATCTGTGTCAGCCTTCCATTTCTTTTCTTTTTTTTACGGTTTTTATTATTATTATTATTATACTTTAAGTTCTAGGGTACATGTGCATAACTTGCAGGTTTGTTACATATGTATACTTGTGCCATGTTGGTGTGCTGCACCCATCAACTTGTCAGCACCCATCAACTCGTCATTGATCTGGTTTTTTAAAAGCGATTTGAGGGTTAGAAAGAATATCTAGGAAGTTAAGTTCTTACTTAGGAATAGAAACTGAGTAACATCTCTGGTATATTGTCCAGTCCAATACATACAAAATTGAAAATAGAAATGGGGAATGTAGGGAGAAACACTGCATAGTAGACTTAGGAAAATAAAAAAAGCAACATAGCATCAATACGATGCTCACTCTTGTGAATATACCTGTAAGTTTTCTATGGAGGCCTCTTAGGGTCTTGGAATATTGGCAGAAAAGAGAGAAGTTTGGCTTTCTGAACACACAGAAGGTGAGAGGTCTAACAATTTTCAGTTCCTTTAGAATAAGAGAAATGGGTTCTGCCACAGTGATAGGAAATGGATGCAGTCATCTAAAATATTTATGTTTGCACCCAGAGAAACTATAAACAGTTACTGGCATCAGTTTGGATTCATCAGCATGTGTTGTCAAAAAATAACTTTGATCTTAGAGAGAAAAGCAGCTGGAGCATCTTCAATCCCAGATGTGATCAGAGCCCACTACTGGATAATATAAGAGATTTCTGCAGTCTGAACCAGCTTCAGGGAAAAGTGAATGAGATTTATTTGCCATTTTTTCTTCGATGATGGTGAGATCTATTTAATAAGCTCAGGTAAATGTTCAAGTAAACGGTAGAATTTGGATCTGGGATAAATCAGGCAAAACCACCAACCCCCACGACTGCTGGAGAGACCAGCACAGTGAATAGCAGGGGTCTGAGTCACTCATGGGAGAGCGGAGCTGATACCTTGACACCTGCTCATCACACAAGAGCATGTACACAGGTGGGGTCGGTAGGAGGCAGATCAGTTCCTTACAGATAAGTGACTGCCTAAGATGCAAATGGTGACTGCCTAAGATGCCAGTGTGGCCAGCCACACTCACTGCTTAATAGGGTTGTTGCTAAAATGAAATAATGCGTGTGAGGCATTTAATACACTGTTTGGCATATAGTAAAATTCTAACGAATGTTATTTTTATTATTCCTATTTTACAGCTGTTGAAGAGTGAGGATTATAAAAGTTTTTTTTTAATTCTCACAGATCAGAAAGTTGATAAGTTGCAAAACCAGAATTTCACCCCTAGAACTTTTTGACTCGAAAGGTGATGCTCTTACCCATCTTTCTGATGAAGTGGTTTTTAAGTGACCTGTATAAGTCAGATTTCTCCAGAGAAACAGAACCACTAGGAGATAAACCTTAGAGAGAGAGAGATGAAGATAAAGATAGGGGTATATGTATGAAAGGCATAGCTGTAGATAGATTTATTTTAAGGGATAGGCTCACAAATTGTGGGGGGGTGGCAAGTCCAAAATCTGTAGAGCAGGATGGCACCCCAGAAATTCCAGTAAAAGTTGATGGTGCAGCCTTGAGGCTGAAGACAGTCTGGAGACAGAATTCTTTTCTCTTCGAGGGACCTCTGTCTTTGATCTCAAGACCTTCAACTGACTGGCTGAGGGCCACTCACATTATAAGGGTAATCTGCTTTACTCAGAGTCTACTGACATCTAAAAATACCTTCACAGAAACATCTAGATTGCTATTTGACCCAGCAACTGGGCACCATAGCCTAGCCATGTCAACACATAAAAATTAACTGTCACATGAGACAACAGATGCAGAAGTGATGTGCACAAAGCACCAAGTGCTAGAAAAAAAGAAAATATGGTATTATTACTAAACGATAGGCCTAGGACTACCAGCATACTTTGCCTTGCTTTTCAATTCCTTTTATGTTTTTGTCCACATTGGACGGAAAGGCTGAGGGAGCTGGTTAGTCTATTATAAACACGGACTCTAGAAAACCTGAGAAAGAGAATAAAGAGGTCACTGAAATTTTTACAGGCAAAACACAATTTCTGCCAATGCATAAATGTTTGTAAAGTGTTGCAAGATTACTCTACATGTCTTTAATTGCCATTCATCCCTGAGGGTGAACAGCTCCTTAAATCACCCAAAAAAGTGAATGTCCAAATTTCTATCATGATTCACCATCATTATGTTTATTTTAACGTATGCTATTAAAGTTAAATTTGTGAATTTTCCTCCTCCACAATCTTTCAAAACTTCTGTTGGTGACAGGACAAAAGAACTAATTGAATTAGCACCATGCAATGAGGGATGCCTAAGCCTCACAATTCCTATATTATTTTCCTGGAATTTGAAACTTTTGAAGGTTTACTCAAACCAAGAAACAAAATATTGATTGTACAAGAAGTCCCAAGAGTCTACTAACATCTAAAAATACCTTCATAGAAACATCTAGATTGCTATTTGACCCAGCAAGTGGGCACCATAGCCTAGCCACGTGAAAAAAAACTTTTATAATCCTCACTCTTCAATGAGCTGACAAAGAAACTCATATTATGTCTGAAAGAATAGAAGGTGTTTGAGAGTGGTTTACTGCAGAGTAGGGCTAAACTGTTCATCCTAATACTCCAAAAGCAGAAGAAAATTTGCTTTCTTAATTGTTGCAAAAGGTGCCATTAAAAAAAAAAAAAAAAATTATCACAGAGCTTAGCGCATTGGTGAAGTAGAAATAGCAACTGGCTTTCAGAGATACAAGACATGAAGTTGCCTCCGGCAGCCTAATAATTTGAAAGCCCTTTAAGCCACTAGTCTTAAAATAGATTTAACTATGTGTTTGGAGAAGATTCGGAGCTCTGCCTAAAGAAAGGAGGTCACTGGAGCGTCCTGGCCAATTTAGTTCTGACCCTCTAACTTGCATCCTCATTCAGATGAAAAACAGAAGCCCTGAACTGAACTAGACTCTCTTTCTTAAAAGGCAGCTTAGTTAAACACAATTTGTTACCCCAGTTTTCTCATTTAAACCGTCCCCCAAAATAGCTTAACAAAAATCCTGTTCAATTACACACATTATTTTCCTGACAAGAGCTCAGCTAGATGCTATTTTCTCCATCTAATTCTCTCCCCAAAGCTGTTTCAGCAACGTATATTAGTCAGGGTTTGATCAGAGAAGCAGAACCACTAGGAGATTTATATAATAAGAGATTTATTATAGGTATTTAGTCTTAGACGATTGTGGGCTAAAGAATCTATTGAGCTATGGCTTCTGCAGCTGGGAAAGTCAGCTGAGGCTGGCAGTTGGGCATGGAAGAATGTGAAATGGAAGAAGCAAACTCTAAAGGAACCCTGCAGGGTTGGGCTGGAACCCATGAGAATGGATGAGAATCTGCATGGGACTCTCACTGCCTCTGAGCCTTTCACTTGGGTGATGGGAGTGAAATGAAGGCGTGGCCCGCTTTGTCACAGAGCTAAACCTATACCTGACCCATGAGCCAGAAAAACTGAAAGAAGGTTGGAGTTCTACATGCCCACAGGTAAGCCAGCAAAGAAAAGACAACGTGCATTAGAGGCAACAGCACTTCATGGCCTGGCTGGCACTGACCTCTTGGACATAAAAGGAATGTAACTGCTGTTTCACTTCCCCCTTTTCACTCTTGTTCACCCAACTTTTGTGGTTCACCCATCCTGGCGCTATATATGGAAGGGAACTCTGGGACCATCAGTTCCAGCTTAGCAAAACTGATATACTATGAATCCACCACATACCCTTATAAATTGGTACCCCAGGAAAATTTCTGGCTGGCCCATCTACAGATTCAGCTGTCAGTTAAAAAGTTTTGCGACATCAGGATGTAAGGGAGAGGGAGACATAAGAGAATATTAACACTGGAATGACCTCAGAGTCAGCCCATCCCGAATTTTACAAATGAGTGAAAATGAAATCCAAGAAGGTGTGGAAACTTGTCTCAGGTCTCATAATTGCCCAGAGGTAGTACAAGAAAGCTGTTTGCCTGCCTGCTAAATCATTATCTGTAAATCCAGAGAGATATATGAAGAAGTAGAAATTTCCAGATAAGCCTACCCCTGGTCAGACACACTCAGGGTCATTGAAGCTGCATTTAGGAACATGTGAACATGTAATATAAACATGTGTCCTCAATATTCTCATTAAAAAATATTCTCAGTAGCAATATTCTCAGTATAAAAATTAAAATTGTTTTTTAAATTTATTTCTCAATTATTTTAATTTGTGGTGCCCCTATGTAAAAAGGTAGCCTAAATACAGTTAAGGTTTAGGTCATATTAAATTTTATATTCTAAATCTTAGCCCTAAAAAAGAGCTATTTTGTGTAACATTAGGAACATAGTTCTTGGATTCATACAGCCCAAACTTCAAATATGAGCTCAACCACTTGTGAGCAGTTTGGCCAGCAGCAGGTTCCCTAAACTTTCAGAAATTATCTCCTTTTTTTAAAAGTAGAAATTAAAGTGTTTTAGGACTAAGTGAGATAATTCATATATAACGTTTACTACAGTGACACAGGAATAGAAAGGGCATCAATATAAGAGCTATTAATTATTACCATTATTATTGTTGTTATAAATGACACTATTAGTAAGAGTGTTACAGTAAATCATATCCATAATTAGTTACTATTAATTAGTATTATTGATAGTAATTAATTACTAAGAGTACATTATACCTAAAGCACTGAATGTGATGCAAAATAATTTTTATGTTTCTTCCTGAAAAGAACAATTTATGTGATTCCTTCAATAGATCATATTAATGAAACTAGGGTTTAATTATAAAAATACCCTGATTTTATCACCATATGCCTTAGAGTCTATTAGATCTGTTAGCATGAACATTGTTAGACAAATGTCAAGCCTAGGCTTTAGGATGAGAAATAGGAATTGTGTGAAATTCCATGTATATCTTTGCCCACATCCTACCTCTAGCCATTTATCTTCTTTCCATTGTTTAGATTGCTCTTTGAAATTAAGAAATGCTCATCAAAACATAAGTCTGCTGATCCAGTAGACTCTCTCCAACTGATCTTGGCTACAGGTCAAGGTGCTGTCTGCATAGTCTTTTAACATGGGAACAATTTATTCTGAAGCTCCTGGGCCCCATCATTGACAGTCAGCACCTATGTCACTACGTAAAGAAAAGTGCACTGATGTTTATTTAGAAAACATTTCATCCAAGGCTCTACAAATGGGCTGTTTCACAAAGGTTTCCAAGCTTATTTGATGTCCTCATCTAGTGCCATGCAGGTTGCTGACAAATATGAGATCAGTTGAATTCAACTTCTGATAATTTATCCCTCCCAGAGTTCCACTGCTATTTTTACCTATTTTTCCTATTTTCTATTCACAATACTTACTTTAGCTCTCACTTCAATGTGTATCAGCCTACTGACTTGAAATACCAAAGACTTATTTATCTTCTGTGTTATATGTCCATTACAAGTGACAGAGGTTTCAGCTCAAGCTCATTTTAGTCATCCAGGGTCCCAGGTTGATGGCATGGGCACCATCTTTAACATTGCCAGTTGCTGTGCCAGAGGAAAAAGAGAGCTCTACAGTGTCCTGCACCAGCTATAAATGCTTGGCTTGAAAGTGGTATGAAACAGCTGAAGTAGCTTCATCTAAGAAGTCATCGGCCAGAATGTTCACATGGCCCTATCCAACCAGGATAGGGTTTGAAAGTACAACTTTAACCAGAAGAGAATAAACCAGAAATACCTGAGGCAGTGCCCTAATGACTAACACATAGAATTTCTAAGATTTGAAACAGCAATTTTTTTTGAAAAATTGTAACCTTGAGAAGGTTATTTACTTATTTTCTGCAAAAAACATTCAGTGGTAAGTCACAGGATATAATCATTCCATTAAAGGATTGAAAAATCAGATAAGTGTGTAGCATATTGATTATAAACCTCAGATGCAAGCAAATTTCAGTCTAGGAGGTTCTCTAATAGAAAATTGCCACAGCACCCTAGAAATCACACTCACATGGAGAGTTACATATTCACTCTCTCCCCACCCCGCACCCCAATCAAGAACAAAGTAAAGACAACCTGGAGGAACAGGCCTAACCAAGAGGTCTGTGAAGAATAAGACCTTCGGTTGTCAACAAACTGCCTCCATGATGATGCTTCTTAATTTGCAACAGAAATTTGACCAATTCACTTAATTTAAGTATAAGAATTCTAATATTTGGTCTTGGAGCATACATGTTATGTGAATGATACCAGGTTAAGTCTGCACTAACTATCTACTAGCCATACATGTGGCTATTTAAACTTAAATATAAAATTAAATTAGTGTTCCTTAATCACGCTAGCTACATTTTGAGTGCCCAAAAGGCACATGAATTTAGTGGCTACTGTATTGGAACAGCACAAAAAGCAAACATTCCCATCCAGGCAGAAATTTGTATTGGATAGCTCTGGTCTTTCACCTTTGCCTGTAGAAATAGTTTCATGTTTGCCATTTCCTAAAGCCATACTTTCAGAAGAACTAAGCTGATTTGTAACATCTTAAAGAACTAAATAGGAAGTCATATCTACAATAACCTAGGCTTAGAACACAAATAGCTTGGCTGGTTTTGGTCTCATTGGCTTGCTATGCCTTGTACCTTAGTTGCAGAAGGTACCTACAACAGTGATTCCAATTCAAAGCCTCCAAGCTAGAAAAGGAAAGCAAGACATCAGAAATCAGATCGAACTTAATCTTATTTCTACTACTCCTCTATTTCATAGATCCAGGCTAAAATTTTGATGTGAGTTTATATTTTTATGGAAAACTATTATAAAAAGTCTAGGTCAATAGTCATAATTGGTGTATAATAACTTGTTTGGATTTGCTGTAACTCATTCAAATGTTTCCATGAAATTAAGAATATTTTATGCCAGTCAATAAAAATAAAGAAGTGGATAAACTAGGTTGTGAAGACAAAGAAGAGATAATGGAAGAGAACCCATTCTGGTCTTTCTTAAGTGTGATATTCACATAATCTTTGCATTGATCCTAAGGATGGATATGACTGGTGACCAAAGTAATGGTCAAGGTCTCTGAAAACATGACTTGGGCAGCAGAACAAAATTCAGTGTTTATTGCTTTGTTTGTGGAATGGAATACGGATATGTTGCCTTTTTTTAAAAAAAAAAAAAAAAGGTGTATATTATTGCATCCCAACTCCTTACTGGTGAGCCCCTTTATAATGTCTCAGCTTCAGTTTAGTCATATTCTTCTTCCAATTTGTGCAAAGGCTGTCACATCAGAAAAGAAAGATTATTTTTTACCACCTCGCCTAAATTTGCGAAGATCCAGTAAGCGGACTGGGGATCTAATTATAAATGGCTTAAATCTTTTATCTGATTTGAACAGACAGAGTCTCAGCGACAGTAAAAATCAAAACGTTTTCTGGGCAAGTCTTATTAAACTGTGGTATATTTTAGTTTAAAATGTATTCATTCTCTGAAACTACACATATACCCAAAAGACTTGTCTTTCTTATTTGCAACTGGGAGAAAGAAATAGGAGAATTGTAATCTACAAACTGATGTATACTCTACATTTTTTAGCCCAATTCCTCAAATTGTAACTTTAAGAAGAACTTTAAGAAATAGTTGGGGGTGCTCCCAAGATGGCCGAATAGGAACAGCTCCAGCCTCCAGCTCCCAACGTGAGCGACACAGAAGATGGGTGATTTCTGCATTTTCAACTGAGGTACCGAGTTCATCTCACTGGGGCATGTCAGACAGTTGGCGCTGGTCCGTGGGTGCAGCCCGACCAGCCAGAGCTGAAGCAGGGTGAGGCATCACCTCACCTGGGAAGTGCAAGGGGGAAGGGAATTCCTTTTCCTAGCCAAAGGAAATTGAGACACACAACACCTGGAAAATCGGGTAACTCCCACCCTAATACTGCGCTTTACCAAAGATCTTAGCAAACGGCACACCAGGATTTTATATCCCACACCTTGTCCAGAGGGTCCCACGCCCACAGAGCCTCCCTCATTGCTAGCACAGCAGTCTGAGATCTAACTGCAAAGCAGCAGCGAGGCTGGGGGAGGGGCGCCCGCCATTGCTGAGGCTTAAGTGGATAAACAAAGCCATCGGGAAGCTCAAACTGGGTGGAGCCCACCACAGCTCAAGGAGGTCGGCCTGCCTCTGTAGACTCCTCCTCTGGGGACAGGCCGTAGCTAAACAAAAAGCAGCAGAAACCTCTGCAGATGTAAATGCCCCTGTCTGACAGCTTTGAAGAGAGCAGTGGATCTCCCAGCACAGAGGCTGAGATCTGAGAACGGACAGACTGCCTGCTCAAGTGGGTCCCTGACCCCTGAGTAGCCTAAGTGGGAGACTAGGTGCAGACCAACACCTCACACCTCACACGGCGGGGTACACCCCTGAGATGAAGCTTCCAGAGCAAGAATCAGACAGCAACACTTGCTGTTCAGCAATATTCTATCTTCTGCAGCCTCGGCTGCTGATACCCAAGCAAACAGGGTCTGGAGTGGACCTCAAGCAAACTCCAACAGACCTGCAGCTGAGGGTCCTGACTGTTAGAAGGAAAACTAACAAACAGAAAGGACATCCACACCAAAAACCCATCAGTACATCACCATCATCGAAGACCAAAGGCAGATAAAACCACAAAGATGGGGAAAAAGCAGGGCAGAAAAGCTGGAAATTCAAAAAATTCATCAGTGAAGGAGAAATAAAATCCTTTACAGACAAACAAATGCATAGAGATTTTGTCACCACCAGGCCTGCCCTACAAGAGATCCTGAAGGAAGTACTAAACATGGAAAGGAGCAACAGGTACCAGCCATTGCAAAAACATGTCAAAATGTAAAGCCCATCAACGCTAGGAAGAAACTGCATCAACTAGCGAGCAAAATAACCAGCTAATATCATAATGACAGGATCAAGTTCACACATAACAATATTAACTTTAAATGTAAATGGACTCAATGGTCCAATTAAAAGACACAGATGGCAAATTGGATAAAGAGTCAAGACCCATCAGTTTGCTGTACTCAGGAGACCCATCTCACATGCAGAGACACACATAGGCTCAAAATAAAGCAATGGAGGAAGATCTACCAAGCAAATGGAAAACAAAAAACAGCAGGGGTTGCAATCCTAGTCTCTGATAAAACAGATTTTAAACCATCAAAGATCAAAAGAGACAAAGAAGGCCATTACATAATGGTAAAGGGATCAATTCATCAGGAAGAGCTAACTATCTGAAATATATATACACCCAATACAGGAGCACCCAGATTCATAAAGCATGTCCTTAGAGACTTAGACTCCCATACAATAATAATGGGAGATTTTAACACCCCACTGTCAACATTAGACAGATCAACGAGACAGAAAGTTAACAACGATATCCAGGAATTGAACTCAACTCTGCACCAAGCGGACCTAATAGACATCTGCAGAACTCTCCACCCCAAATCAACAGAATATACATTCTTCTCAGCAACACATCACACTTCTTCCAAAATTGACCACATAGTTGGAAGTAAAGCACTCCTCAGCAAATGTAAAGGAACAGAAATTATAACAAACTGTCTCTCAGACCGCAGTGCAATCAAACTACAACTCAGGACTAAGAAACTCAATCAAAACCGCTCAACTACATGGAAACTGAACAACCTGCTCCTGAATGACTACTGGGTACATAACGAAATGAAGGCAGAACTAAAGATGTTCATTGAATCCAATGAGAACAAAGAGACAACATACCAGAATCTCTGGGACACATTTAAAGCAGTGTGTAGAGGGAAATTTATAGCACTAAATGCCCACAAGAGAAAGCAGGAAAGATCTAAAATTGACACCCTAACATCACAATTAAAAGAACTAGAGAAGCAAGAGCAAACACATTCAAAACCTAGCAGAAGGCAAGAAATAACTAAGATCAGAGCAGAACTGAAGGAGATAATGACACAAAAAACCCTCCAAAAAATCAATAAATCCAGGAGCTGGTTTTTTGAAAAGATCAACAAAATTGATAGACCGCTAGCAGGACTAATAAAGAAGAAAAGAGAGAAGAATCAAATAGACGCAATAAAAAATGATAAAGGGGATATCACTACCAACTCCACAGCAATACAAACTACCATTGGAGAATACTATAAACACCTCTACCCAAATAAACTAGAAAACCTAGAAGAAATGGATAATTTCTTGGACACTTAAACTCTCCCAAGACTAAACCAGGAATAAGTTGAATCCCCGAATAGACCAATAGCAGGCTCTGAAATTGAGGCAATAATTAATAGCCTACCAACCAAAAAAAGTCCAGAACGAGACAGATTCACAGCTGAATTCTACCAGAGGTACAAGGACGAGTTGGTACCATTCCTTCTGAAACTATTCTAATCAATAGAAAAAGAGGGAATCCTCCCTAACTCATTTTATGAGGCCAACATCATCCTGATACCAAAGCCTGGCAGAGACACAACAAAAAAAGAGAATTTTAGACCAATATACCAGATGAACATCAATGCAAAAATCCTCAATAAAATACTGGCAAACCGAATCCAGCAGTACATCAAAAAGCTTATCCACCATGATCAAGTGGGCTTCATCCCTGAGATGCAAGGCTGGTTCAACATACTCAAATCAATAAATGTAATCCAGCATATAAACAGAACCAAAGACAAAACAAACATCACATGATTATCTCAATAGATGCAGAAAAGGCCTTTCACAAAATTCAACAACCCTTCATGCTAAAAACTCTCAATAAATTCGGTATTGATGGAATGTATCTCAAAATAATAAGAGCTATTTATGACAACCCCACAGCCAATATCATACTGAATGGGCAAAAACTGGAAACATTCCCTTTTGAAAACTGGCACAAGACAGGGATGCCCTCTTTTACCACTCCTATTCAACATAGTGTTGGAAGTTCTGGCTAGGGCAATCAGGTAAGAGAAAGAAATAAAGGGTATTCAGCTAGGAAAAGAAGAAGTCAAATTGTCCCTCTTTGCAGATGACATGATTGTATATTTAGAAAACCCTATTGTCTCAGCCCAAAATCTCCTTAAGCTGGTAAGCAACTTCAGCAAAGTCTCAGGATGCAAAATCAATGTGCAAAAATCACAAGCATTCTTATACACCAGTAACAGACAAACAGAGAGCCAAATCATGAATGAGCTCCCATTCACAATAGCTTCAAAGAGAATAAAATACCTAGGAATCCGACTTACAAGGGATGTAAAGGACCTCTTCAAGGAGAACTACAAACCACTGCTCAGTGAAATAAAAGAGAACACAAACAAATAGAAGAACATACCATGCTCATGGATAGGAAGAATCAATACTGTGAAAATGGCCATACTGCCCAAGGTAATTAATAGATTCAATGCCATCCCCATTAAGCTACCAATGAGTTTCTTCACAGAATTGGAAAAAACTGCTTTAAAGTTCATATGGAACCAAAAAAGAGCCCGCATTGCCAAGACAATCCTAAGCTAAAAGAACAAAGCTGGAGACATCACGCTATCTGACTTCAAACTATACTACAAGGCTACAGTAACTAAAACAGCATGGTACTGGTACCAAAGCAGAGATATACACCAATGGAACAGAACAGAGCCCTCAGAAATAATACCACACATCTACAGCCATCTGATCTTTGACAAACCTGACAAAAACAAGAAATGGGGAAAGGATTCCCTATTTAATAAATGATGCTGGGAAAATTGGCTAGCCATAAGTAGAAAGCTGAAACTGGATCCTTTCCTTACTCCTTATATGAAAATTAATTCGAGATGGACTAGAGACTTAAATGTTAGACCTAAAACCATACAAACCCTAGAGGAAAACCTAGGTAATACCATTCAGGACATAGGCATGGGCAAGGATTTCATGTCTAAAACACTAAAAGCAACGGCAACAAAAGCCAAAATTGACAAATGGGATCTAATTAAACTAAAGAGCTTCTGCACAGCAAAAGAAACCACCATCGGAGTGAACAGGCAACCTACAGAATGGGAGAACATTTTTGCAATCTACTCATCTGACAAAGGGCTAATATCCAGAACCTATAAAGAACTCAATCAAATTTACAAGAAGAAAACAAACACCCCCATCAAAAAGTGGGCAAAGGATATGAACAGACACTTCTCAAAAGAAGACATTCATACAGCCAAAAGACACATGAAAAAATGCTCATCATCACTGGCCATCAGAGAAATGCAAATCAAAACCACAATGAGATACCATCTCACACCAGTTAGAATGGTAATCATTAAAAAATCAGGAAACAACAGGGGCTGGAGAGGATGTGGAGAAATAGGAACACTTTTACACTGTTGGTGGGACTGTAAACTAGTTCAACCATTGTGGAAAACAGTGTGACGATTCCTCAAGGATCTAGAACTAGAAATACCATTTGACCCAGCCATCCCATTACTGGGGATAGACCCAAAAGATTATAAGTCATGCTGCTATAAAGACACATGCACACGTATGTTTATTGTGGCACTATTCACAATAGCAAAGACTTGAAATCAACCCAAATGTCCATCAGTGACAGACTGGATTAAGAAAATGTGACACATATACACCATGGAATACTATATAGCCATAAAAATGGATGAGTTCGTGTCCTTTGTAGGGACATGGATGCAACTGGAAACCATCATTCTCAGCAAACTATCACAAAAACAGAAAACCAAATACCGCATGTTCTCACTCATAGGTGGGAATTGAACAATGAGATCACTTGGACACAGGAAGGGGAACATCACACACCGGGTCCTATTGTGGAGTGGGGGTAGGGGGGAAGGATAGCATTAGGAGATATACCTAATGTAAATGATGAGTTAATGGGTGCAGCACACCAACATGGCACATTTATACATATGTAACAAACCTGCACGTTGTGCACATGTACCCTAGAACTTAAAGTATAATAAATAAATAAATAAATAAATAAGACGTAGTTATACAGCATGAAATATGCAAGTATGAGTATGCATTGTGAAAAATTTTCCATTCAATATAAACTTGTAGCTGTCAGGGATTAATGGTATAAAACTTTGCATTGTGTCAGCATCTACAGTGACCAGGATTGAGTCTATTTCTATAGGATAGAAGCTCTAACATGATGGTTAGAAGTTCAGCCTTAGAGTCACACTAGGATTACAATATCAGCAATGCTATTTTCTAACTGTCACTTTGGAAAAGTTATTTTATCTCTCCACGTCTGTTTTGTCACTTGTAAATGCAGAAAGTAATATCTCAGACTGGTTGTAAGGATTATTAGTAATAAATTCAAAACCTCTGGCATATGGCATGGAGCCAATGGATGTTAGCCGCTGTTGTCACTCATGTTGCTGTCACCCTTGTCCACAAGCAAGCCAGCACTGCAATGCTATTCACAATAACAATCATGAAATCAGCCTAACTGTCCATCAACATTTGTAGTAACAAGTGAACTGGATAAAGAATTGTAGTATATATACCATGGAATACTATTCAGCCATAAAAAAGAACTAAATCATATCTTTTACAGCAACAGGGAGGCCATGATCCTAAGTGAATTAATGCAGAAACAGAAAACCAAAAACTACATGTTCTCACACATAAGTGGGAGTTAAACAATGGGTACTCATGGACATAGAGATGGAAACATTAGACACTGGGAACATCAAAAGGTGGGGAGGGATGGAGAGAAAAGGGTTGAAAAACTACCTTGTGGGTGCTAGTTTCACTATTTGGGTGATGAGTTCAATAGAAGTCTGAATCCCAGCATTACACAATATAACCATGTAACAAACTTGCACATGTGACCCTGTATCTTTTTTTTTTTTTTAAGTTTTGGACTACATGTGCAGGATGTGCAGGTTTGTTACATAGGTAAACGTTTGCTATGGTGGTTTTCTGCACCTATCAACTCATCACCTAGGTATTAAGCCCAGCATGCAACAGCTCTTTTTCCTAATGCTCTCCCCTCACCACCCTCCCCAGACAGGCCCCAGTAAATGTTGTTCCCCTCCTTGTGTCCATGTGCTCTCATTGTTCAGCTCCCACTTACAAGTGAGAACATGTGGTGTTTGGTTTGCCGTTCCTGCATTAGTTTGCTGAGGATGATGGCTTCCAGCTTCATCCATGTCCCTGCAAAGGCCGTGATATCATTCCTTTTAATAGCTGCATAGGATTCCATGGTTTATATGTACCATATTTTCTTTATCCATTCTATCATTGATGGGCATTTAGGTTGATTCGGTGCCTTTGCTATTGTGAATAGTGCTGCAATGAACATACATATGGATGTATCTTTATAATAGAATGATTTATATTCCTTTGGGTATATACCCAGTAATGAGATTGCTGGGTCAAATGGTTTTTCTGGTTCTAAATCTTTGCACAATCACCACACTGTCTTCCACAATGGTTGAACTAATTTACACTCCCACCAACTGTGTAAAAGCATTCTTATTTCTCTGCAACCTCACCAGCATCTGTTGTTTCTTGACTTTTTAATAATTGTCATTCTGACTGGCATGAGATGGTATCTCATTGTGATTTTAATTTGCATTTCTCCAATGATCAGTGATGTTGAGCTATTTTTCGTATGTTTGTTGATTGCATGTATGTCTTTTTTTGAGATGTGTCTGTTCATATCCTTTGCCATCTAGGCAATACCATTCAGGATATAGGCATGGGCAAAGACTATGATGAAATCACCAAAAGCAATTGCAACGAAAGCAAAAATTGACAAATGGGATCTAATTAAACTAAAGAACCTCTTCACGGCAAACAAAACTCATCAGAGCGAACAGACAAGCTACAGAATGAGAGAAAAATTTTGTAATCTATCCATCTGACAAAGGTCTAATATCCAGAATCTACAAGGAACTTCAGCAAACTTACAAGAAAAAAACAAACAATTCTGTATCTTAAAAAATAAATAGTGCCACAATGATATAAATATGGCCATAGAAGACACGATAGCGTCATCAGCCTTGGAAAGTCAAACCACTTCTGTGTAATCATTAGGGATGTATTTTAAGCATTAGAGTAATAAATGCCTCCTTGTATGATGAATTTAATGCAGATTACAGTTATGTGAAATACTACCCCAACCCTCATTTGGGCCACGTAGGAACTGCTTTCCCTTTGAGAGAGAGGCTATTGTGGTGGAAGTTTCTTGTTTTTTGTTATTCATAGTTGTGTTGGTTTTGGTTTTCATTCTTTGTCTTTTTTAATGCCCTGGATTTGAAGTCTAGAAACCTAGTTTTGAATTCCAGCTCTGTCATTGACAACTTGTGTGACCTTAGCTGCTAAATCTCTTACCTTGCTAGATCTCAATTTCCTCATCTGTAAAATTGGGGGCCATTTTGAACATTAAGGGACTTGAGCTTTTGAAAGTGCTTCATAAACTATGATGCTAGTTACAATGTGGATTAAGGAACAGCCACCAGAAAGATGTTACTACAATAAAACTGTGTTACCAAAGAAGGGCACAGGTGCCCTGGGGCTTCACTGTCTTATCACATTTGCCTGCTCTCACTATTTATTTACTTATTCACTCACTCACAAATACCTATTGAATGCCTACTGTGTGCCAGATGCAGCTGTGGAAGTTAGAAATGCAGCAGTGAAGAAAGCAGATGAAGTCCTTCTTTTCCTGAAACACACACACTGGGTGAGGAGACAATTACAAGGTAAACGAATACATGCTGTAATCCCAGGCAGTGGTAAATGCAATGAGAACAAGTGAAGTGGCTAAATTAGCTTATTAGTTTGTTTTTGCGTTGCTATAAAGAAATACCTGAGGCTGGGTAATTTATTTTTCAGAGAGGTTTATTGGGCTCATGGTTCTGCAGGCTGTACAGGAAGCATGGTGCCAGCATCTGCTTCTGGTGAAGGTCCCAGGAAGCTTCCAATCATGGTGCAAGGTGAAGGGGGAGACATCATGTCACATGAGAGAGGTGAGAGAGGAAACAAAAGAGAGGGAACAAGAGAGAGAGAGGCAGAGGTGCCAGGCTCTTTTTAAACAACCAGGTCTCACATCAACTCAGAGAGAGAACTCACTCATTACCATGGATATGGTGTCAAGTCATTCTTGAGGTATCTACCCCATGACCAAAACAGCTCCCACTAGGCCCCACCTTCAACCCTGAGGATCACACTTCAACATGAGATTCGGAGGGGACAAATATCCAAATTATGTCAGCAGCCTTAGGAACAGTTTGAGCAGAGTCTTCTCTGAAGAGGTGACATTTAAGCAGAGACTTATACGAAGTGAGAGAAAGGGTCACGTGACTGTCTCAGGAAGAACATTCCTGGCAGAGAAGACACCAGTATAAACACATTGAGGGAGGAGCATACTTGGAATCTTGGAGGAACATCAAGGAAAACAGGGCATTTGACGCCTAGTAAGCCAAGAGAGGAGTTGCAGGAGAGGGAGCCCAGAGCATTTTGTACTTGTAAATCATGGTAAAAAGTTAGGATTTTATTTGGCTATGTCAAAAGATCCAAAAAGCAGAGATCTGAGAGCTAGAAGAGGAGAAATTTGGGTGAAGGTGGGGAAGGGAGATGGAAGGAAATACAACACGGTGCACAGAGGAGGAGGCTAAATCAAAAATGGAGCCACAGCGGGCAGTCCTGGACTCCCAGATCCCTCAGAGCTTGGGGAGTGATAAGGTAGGTGCAGACAAAGGCAGTCCTTCCCTAGGCTGGCCAATGCCTTCGGCAGGAAGCATGATCAGTACTGAGATCTAGTACAACGTTTGCGGAACAACATTTGACACAAGTTTAGTCAAATAAATTAGCATTCATATTTAAAGTGGCATTTGGCAGGAACGAGTTCAGATGCTGACACGAATGAAAAAGAGGCCACACGCATTCACAATAAAGAAAAATTAAGAAAGACATTGTATATCTTCCAAAAGGTGTAATAAAGCACAATGTTTTCAAGATGGTGTTTTATTATTATTGTTACGTCTCTAATCCCACTTGCCCACTGCCTATCACATAGTAGGCACTGAAAGTTTTGTTGAGTGCATGAGATGGTAGGAAGGAAGGGAGGGAGGGAGGGAGGGAGGAAGGAAGGAAGGAAGGAAGGAAGGAAGGAAGGAAGGAAGGAAGGAAGGAAGGAAGGAAGGAAGAAGGGAAGAAAGAAGGGGAGAAAGGGAGATAGGAAGAAAGGAAGGAATGGGTAATATATTAGTTTCCTAGATCTGCTGTAATAAATTACCAAAAACTTGGTGGCTTTAAATAACAGTTATGGAAGCTAAGAAGTTCAAAATCAAGATGTTAGTAGAACTGTTTCCCTCTAGAGGCTCTTAGACTATATTCCATGCCTCTCCTAGCTTCTGGTAGCTGCTAGAAACCCTTGAGAATCTTGGTTTGGGGCTATGTAACTTCAATCTCTGCCTCTGTCTTCATATGGGCTTCTCTCAGTGTCTGTATCTTCCCTTCTTGTAAGGACACGTGTCATTGGATTTAGGGTTCACCTTATGGTCATATCTGAAGATCCTTAATTATATCTGTAGATACTCTTTTACAAAATGTGTTCCTACTCAACAGGTTTCAGGTGTACATGTCTCCTGAGGGTGTACCATTCAACCCACTATAGATGGTATATATATTTCATATGAGGAAAACCACTGATAGGTCAGATTTTTATATTGGGAGTAGCACCAAGTTTATTCCTATAATTTTTGCTAATTGATACATAGTATAAAAATTTTATTCTATGCAAGTACATTTTCAAAGGGAGAATAATATGTTCTAAAATGTTTTGGTATTCTAGTATAAGATTGCCCCAAAAATGATTAATTAGATTCGAAAGGTTTAGTTCCTAGTTTTAAAAGAAATTGAAGACATTGATTAGTATCTCTCCTCTGAAGTATTCTACCTTTTGTCTGGTCCAATTTAAAACAGTTTGAGAACGTTTATATTCTGATTGCTACGTTAAAAGACCTTCTATTAGTCACAGATGCATGGGAACAAGTTTGCATAGTATAAATATGTAATAGTCAATAAACATTAACTATCACAAATACATATTTACATTCTAAAACAAGATATATAACAGTCCGACAACCACTTGATAGGCAACATACATCGATATGATTCTCAGGTTGGTAGATGCGACTCACAAACAAAATTAAACATAATGCTTTCATGTATTACATGGTCTCTTCTGTAACTTCTTGACATTCTTTATATGGAATATGTACTGATACATTAAAATAAAAACTACATGTATACACATAGTTTAACATTATAATATAGTAATATAATAATTTAGTATTAATAGTACAGTTTAATATTTCTTTTTTAAAAAAAATGTTTATGTCCATAAGTTACTGGGGAACAGGTGGTGTTTGGATACATGAGTAAGTTCTTTAGTGGTAATATTTCTTTCAGACCTATTTATAATGAACGTTAAAAAGAAAAATATGGCTAGCATTGATTTCTTAAAACAGAATATCTAATAACATACTTTAGAGCAGTTTGAGAAATGTTGGTCTGAGATAATTCTGGAGCATGAACTGCCAGTTGGACAAACTTTAGGGATGTGCTTCCAATGGAACAAGACCTCCAGAGTTAGCCCTAGGGCACCAAAGACTTTAGAAATTCCACAGGGCTGTGGACTTAACGTACCCCTGGATACATCCGAAAACAGCCACAGGCACCGAATGAGCAATTCCAACTCTTCCACTATTTTCTCAACAAGAAACCTTTCTCTCCAGCTGGGCAGATACATAACATGCTCATTTTCATATTGCCACACTATTTCCAACCCAACCCAAATAGAAATGTACTTACTGTCTCTTATTTATCTCTCTTCTGTTTGTTTTTATCCATGCTTTCTTTCTTTCTCTCTCTCTCTTTTTTTTCCCCCCTCAGGGTGTCACTCTGTTGCCCAGGCTGCCTCCCCAGGCTCAAGCGATGATCTCATCTCTGAGAGGCAGGAACTACAAGGTGGGCACCACCACACCCTGCTAATTTTTGTATTTTTTTATAGAGATGGGGTTTCACTCTGTTGCCCAAGCTGGTCTTGAACTCCTGAGTTCAAGCAATCCAGCCACCTCAGCCTCCTTAAGTACTGGGAATACAGGCATCAGCCACCATGCCTGGCCTTCATTTCTATGTCTATTGTGAAGCATTTCCCAGGCACACAGCCTCTACTAGACTTCTCTAGATTTTATTATCACTGTCACTCAAATGGCAAATTTTCTACATTTCTACAATTTTCTGCTTATATTGTTTAGATTTTCATTTGTGTCACCCTTGTTCCCCCAATGAGTGTAAGCTTCTCACTTATGTAAACCATGTCTTATGTCCCTATGGCCATCTCAATTAACAGTGTTTTGCACATGGTAAGAACTAGAAATATGTGTGAAATGAATAAAAGAATTAATATACTAGTTTGTTCCTTATTAAAACATCTGGAAACATTAAACAGTACAGAACTGACATAAAAGAATCAATGAAACTCTCCAAGGATTAGTTGGTGATTAGGTATCCACCATGAAACCTACATCCATTACTCACCAATGTCTTTCAGCAATAAGTAAGTCTCCTCAAAGGAGAGTTTATGTTTAGGATCTTGTGGGTCTGAACTTATAAGATATTGGCTATGGTCTATGTAGAATTGAAAACATAGTGCTAATAATTTCCTATGTCAGATAAATTAAAACAATTTTGTATCCAGCTTCAACCAGTGTCCATCAGCCAAACAGATATGAGGAATTCGGGGTGGGGACAGGCTACATTAGGAAGTCCTCCTTTTTCCTAGGACATTAAGGAACGTTCACCTTTATGCAGTTTCATCTTAGAAAAGATCATTTCTTAGCACCAATTGAGAGCCACATCCTAAATCAGAGAATGATAAATTTGTGGCATCTGTTTGTTTCCCTCACCTTCCCAAACTGTGGCAGCCATCATTAAGTGACCACAGGATGCTTTCTAATGAAATATGGACTTTGTCTCAGAATCTATCTCAGGCCAACTCCTCAGGGCCATCACCAATCAAATAGATTTGTAAGTCTTCATTTCCATTCCTGGGTCTAAAGCACCCTCAAAGTGTTAATCTTCTCTTCCAGTTTTAATTCTTGCCAAATTATGACCATTTGACCATAGCTATCTGACATTTTTGTCTCAATTCTTTGGCTTAAAGTTTACTTTTGCTGCTGTTTTTTCATCTCTCAGGTTCAAAAGGAAAATACAACTCCTTCTGATGGTAGTCTCTCTTTCAGAGCCTCAGAAGCCGTACAGCATAAACCCACTCCCTGCCAACACTTTCATCTGCAGAAATTTTCTTTTCTTCTTTAAAGGACATGATGTGTCACAGACTCGCACCAAAAGAGGATCATTAGTGAAAGGGGAAACCAAAGGGGAAAATGAGAACCAAATACTGTTAAGAAAGCCCTAAAAGTTATTTTTATTCAAAATAATCCACCTTAACATGCTCTTCATACTTAAAAGTGTTTGTCCTCTTTGGTGCAGAGAGAAGGAATTACCCTAACAGGCTGCAGTCTCCCACTTGGTGACTTAGTCATTTGTTCACATGCATACGATCTTTCTTCCCCAGACCTAATACACTGAAACAAATGATTACCCTTGGAATATAAGAGGGGCAAAGTAGTGCCAAATGAAAGTAGTACTGAAGAGGAGAGTATTTAGGAAAGTTTGTTAGTCAAAAGAGGAGGTGTGATAATCAAAGACTTCAATATACAGTTTGCAAAAGAAGAAAAAAACAACCAGTAAAATATAATAAATATTTTGAATTCAAGAAATGCAAATATAAACCACTATTAATTTTTTTTGTTTTGAGTATTACTTTGCCAGAGTTGAAAAATATTGACCGTACCGACCAAGCCCCAGTGTAAAGAGGTACCACTCTGATGTACTGCTGTTGTTGGGAGTTTCTTTAGGACATATTTCCTGAACAGCAATTTGGCGATAGGTGCTGTATCAGTCAAGGTTCAATCAGAACAGAAGCCATTCTAGGAAAGAAGAGGAATGATATGGAGTACTTACACTGAGGCTTATACAATAGCTTGGAGTCTGGAGGAATGTAGATTGGGAAGGTTCCTTTCAAGAAATCCAGCAGTGCAAGATTACAAGGCAATCACCAATTATATCTCAGCTCCCTGCAACACTGAAGCAGGTGATTCTCCAGAGAGCACCTGGAGACACGGATGACCTCACTGATGGTAGTGCTGACGTGTGGAGTTCTCATGAAGATGCCCAGATGCGACTGGAAAACTTCATGGTTGAGTTGACCCACATGTCAGCCCTAAGTTGCTGCCAGAGAATAACAGCTTTTCCTTCTCCATCTCACAGGAGTGCCTTTCATTAGTGGATTTGAAACTGAACTTTAACCCAAAGGAGTCTGGGAAACATACTTTCTGGGCTTTAAGTCCCTATGTTACATGGGAGAAGAGCATGGATGAGCAGTCTAGGTCCAGAACCTATATTAATATTTTAAATATACTTTTAACTTATTGATTTCTTCTCCAGGAATTTAAACTGAGAAATTAATGGGTGAGAGTATCTAATACATGTGGAAGGATGTTCATCAAGTGTTGTTCATAAAACAGAAACAATGGTAACTATGAATCCAGAGAAAATTAGCTAAATAAATGATACATTCCACAGAAGAATTCTTAGGTGGGAGACATTACCAATTTCTGGTTCTCTTCACCTTCCCTGAGACACACAGAAGATTATATATCCCAGGCTTCCTGAAGTTAGGTGGCACCACGTGAGTACTTCTAGTCAGAGGACCAGGAACAAAGTGTTTTGGCTTTATTTTTAGACCAAGGCCATGGAACCCTCTGTGTAATGTTCCAGCACTTTTCCCCTGCTGGAGTGACTAGAATTCCCTCAGCAAGATGAGAACCATAAGATGGAAGAGGTATGGATCTGGGAGTCACCACTTAGGAACACTGGACCCACAGCCACCTGTGTAAGCAAGAAGTAATTCTTTTTTCATTAAGCCACTGAGTTGAAAGGGGTTAATTTGTTACTACAGAATAACCTTGCCTATCCTGACTACTACGACTTATTACCCATAAAAAGATTGATATTTCTGTTCATTGAAATAGAAAAATGAACACAATATATTGTTTCAAGCATATCATTTGATAAATGTTAAGCTTTCAATAAGTATTTTGAATGAAGGAATGAATGGATAAAAGCAAGTTACAAATAATATCTATAGTAAGTTTCCATTTTCCTAAAATTGTATGATTGCACATACGGTACATTCATTAAATGCATAGAGAAAGTAAATGTAAAAATACTCACCAGAATATCAACTATGGTCATCCAAGACTGTGGGGCTTCTGATGATTTTCACTTTCTTCATATTCTTCTATATGTTGGTTAATCTTCATAAGATGCCTGTGTATTATCTAAGTAAATTAGAAAGTACACATACATTAATACCAATAATAGAACATAGTACATTCTAGCTATCATTAGTATTATTTTATTACATATAAATGGGAAATATTTTAAGCAGTTTCCCAAAATATCTAAACTCATAATTTATTGTCTATTCTTTGAAGTATAAACACTGACTTGGGTGACAGATCCAAGTGTGCTTTTAGGCTCTGCCTTCAGCAGTAGTGTGACCTTGGCAAATGTATCCCTTAAAGATTCAATCGCTGTTATTAAGACAGGCTTTTGACCCTGAATAACTGAATGTGAATTCATATTCTTCATATTCTCCCCGTTAGCAGTGGTATGATTTCAAGCAAATACTTAAATGCATTGGACCTCAGTTTCATCTTCTGTGAAGTGGAGATATATTACTTTCCTCCTAGGGATGATTAAACGAGGTACATTGTTCATGAGTAGTAGATGTAGAAGTAAAGAACCTTAACTCTGGGACCAGACTGTCACTGTGCAAACCTGAAGCCTGCCACTGGTTAGCTGTGTGACTCTGGACAGTTCTCTTTACCTTTTGGGCCTTAATTTTCTTACCTGGAAAATGGAGGTGATAAAAGGAATACCTCTGTGAAGGTTTTTTGCAAGAGTGCATGAGTTAATATTCACTGAATTCTTAGAAAAATTTCTGGCACTTTTAAGTATTTGTGACTAAAAATAAATAAATACTATATGTGATGTGTTTGAAAAAGTACCTGGCACATAGTAAGCATGTTCTCTTTCAATTTCAGTTATTTGACATAAACTCAGCCTGATGGAAAGTAAGAACATCATAGAAATGATATGTTTCTGTTAAGAAAAACTAAAATGCATAAGAGGACTTCCCTATTCTTTGAGAACGTTATTTAGAAAGTGGATGCGTCGTAGGAATCTTCTTTCAAATATTCCACAGTTCTGTTACAGAGGGCACCAAAGTTGGCCAGCTTGGTAATGGAGCTGCTCCTCTTTAGCCATGTTTACATTCTTAGGTCAAAATGTCATAATAAATGTGTGTGGATATGAAAAGACGTTATCAGAAATACCAATTTTAAATGGTTTTTAAATTGAGATCTATAGATACCACAACTGCCTGCCACCCACCAGGACTCCTGGAGGTAGTTGAGGAACCATCAAAAGTTAGGGGGATGCTGGGTTTGAGGAGGGCTTCTTGCCACCAACCATATCCATCACAGCATCTCCAATTCTGTCTATTTTCCATATCAATAGGCCACATATATACGGTGATTTGTCAAAAATTTAATGTAATAAGACTGCTTATTAAAAGATTAAAGAATGGTACTTTCTTTTCTCCTAGATAATCTCCTATGAAATAACAAAAGAGTGACGGGGCCTAATCCTTAGGTCTACATTCCAGGTTGCAGAGTCAAAAGAGCTTGCACTGCTGCTTCCTCCATCCACCTCTTCAACAGCCAGAAGCAGGAGAACTCCCTAATGATAATTCCTAAAGAGACACTTAAAGTTCAGAGCTCTAGCATGTGATGAAACTAAGTTAAATGAACTAAAGAGGAGAAACATGGAGATACGGTGCATCCTGATGACTAGGGAGGGAAGCTCCAAGGCTTCTGAAAGAGTCAATCTTCTGAACTTATATAAAATAATGATGCTAGATGCCCTACACAAAATCGAATCACTCTGAGACAAGCCGGTCCTCAAAAAGCCTGGCAATGTGGGCACTTATAAGGACTTGGTGTTGAGCACAGAACCTCGGTAACCTCAGCAAAGACACTTCGTGGCAGAGATGGAAAAGTGGAGCCATCTTCTCTTGATGGATCATGAAACCATGGCAGGGAGCCAGGGCCACAGGGACTATTGTGCACTAATAACTCATGCCTTTGCCAGACATAAGAGATCAAGAGGAGGCAGTGAAATGAGTGGACTTCCCATTAGTATTGGCAAGGAGAGGCCTGCAGCCAGATCTGATTTGTTTAAACAAATATATAAGTATGACATCATCTGTATCCCAAGTGTCATGTAGTAAATAAAAGTGTTAGTTTCATAAGACTTTCAAAAAAATAATTTTCCTGCTTTAAAAAATGTTAGAAAAGCACTCTTATTGGAACCCACCACTCCCTCTAGCCACACTATGCTTTACCTACCCCAGGAAGGATTCCAATGAAGGAATTCTCAGTTCTCGTGGGTTCAACATCAACACACAAACAACTTGGATAAAGTCTAATGACATACTGCATGATGTACATCCCAAGCCACCACAGCGAAGAAGAGAGGAACATTCAGGAAAATGGAAAGATCAGAGTATCAGCATCCATAAGGGTATTGAATATTATCTCATAAGGGTAGCTGAGTTTCAGTAAAATTGTAGAATAGCTGCTTTCCATCCTTCATCTAACTCCCCACTAAGCCTTTTTTTATGTGCCCCTAGACTTTTCAAAATAATAAAAATATACCAGATTGCAGCTGAAAAATATGGCAAACCTAGGATTTTTACCCTCTGATTATTTCCACCCCAGGGAAGAGCTACCATGAAAGTGCTGTGTCTAGTGGCTGAAATTGAGGCCCTGTAGGATTTAAAACATTCCAAGGAAAATAAAAAGCTGATGGCACAAGTCTAGAGATTAAACTCTCATTATCACTTTTCTCTGAGAGTTCAGAAAGAAATGTGAAATAAAGTCACTGAAGCAGAGCCAAAAGCCACTCTCATTTTGGTACAAGCAACTCCAGCTGCCTTTTTTTTTTCTGTGCAATTTATCATGAAAGCATGGCTTCTATTCCAGGGCATAGGGGAAGCTGGAAGTCAATTTCATCCACCTCTTTTGAAGAGTATCATGGGTGACATGGGAATTAAAACAAAAGAAAAAAAATCACATCCTATACCAGGAAAAATAATAGTCAGCAACATAAAGGAGATAAGTACCACTATTATGATCTGGAATTAATGAAGACTCCAGGCAGCCTGACAAGCTTTTCTTTCAGAAAACTCAGTGGTGTGTTTTCAGTGCCCCTCTGAATGACAAAAGCAAGGTGGATACCCCTTCTCCAGCATGGTGAGCACTAGGAGAGGTGGTCTTCCTTGACAACTTCTTCCTTTGTAATGAATTATCTCCATTTTTGATGCAACTCTAAGGGCAATGGTGAGTAGGGGGCTGGAAGTGAGAAGCTGAATTATTTTGGGAAAAATATATCAAGTTAGATCCATGTGTCACACATACATCAGAATGAAATCCAAATGGATTAAAGTAAAAAATAAATAAGACCCAGAGATAATTGATTATTTACTGGATATCATTAGAGAAAGCCTTTATAAGCATAAAAGCAGAAGTGCAAAGGAAAATGTTAATAGAATTTGTTACATGAAATTTACATTTTTATATACCATGAAACATTATAAATAAAATGAATAGGCAAATAAACAACAGAGCAAATACTTGCAATATTTAAGATGGACAAAAGATAAGCATCTGTATACTTAGTTTTTTTGCTTTGTTTTGTTTTGTTTTGTTTTTTTGAGACGGAATCTCGCACTGCCGTCCAGGCTAGAGTGCAGTGGCATGATCTCGCCTCATTGCAAGCTCCGCCTCCCGGGTTCATGCCATTCTCCTGCCTCAGCCTCCCAGGTAGCTGGGACTAAAGGCGCCCGCCACGATGCCCAGCTAATTTTTTGTATTTTTAGTAGAGACGGGTTTTCACCCTGTTAGCCAGGATGGTCTCGATCTCCTGACCTCATAATCTGACTGCCTTGGCCTACCAAAGTGCTGGGATTGCAGGCATGAGCCACTAGTCTTTTCAAAATAAGACTAATGCAATTAGCTCTTATAAAGCAATAAGAAAAACCTTCAGTAAAAAAATAGACAGCACACTCTCCTTTCAAAAATACAAATTATCAATATGAACAAAACTTTACCTCATAAAGAATCCAAGTGTGGAAATAATAAATAACATTCTCATCAAATGGCAAAGTTGCTTTTTTTCCTTTTTTTTTTTCTTTTTCTTTTTCTTTTTTTTTTTTTTTTTTTTTGAGACATAGTCTCACTCACTCTGTCACCAAGGCTGGAGTGCAGTGGTGCAATCTGGGCTCACTGCAATCTCCATCTCCTGGGTTCAAGCAATTCTGCTGCCTCAGCCTCTCAAGTAACTGGGATTATAGGCGCGCACCACCACAGGTGGCTAATTTTTTTGTATTTTTAGTAGAGATGGGGTTTCGCCATGTTGACCAGGATGGTCTCAAGCTCCTGACCTCAAGTGATCCACCTCTCTCGGCTTCCCAAAGTGCTGGGGTTACAGGCGTGAGCCACTGCGCCCCACTGCAAAGTTGTTTTTTCATGACAAATCCATGTTGATAAAACTTTGACTCTTTCTCAAATAAATTGGACAATGTATAGTCTAACAGAAGCCTAATTATGATGAGATTGGCAAAAATAGGTCCTGCTAGATCATGGAGAGCTGGGGCCATAGAGACTTCCTCTGTGTACACTCAACCAAGCCAGTCAGAAACTCCAGCATCACTACCACCCTGCTAGGAAGGACATATTTCTAGGTTTTTGATGTAACCTGTTCCCTTCCCCCAGGATAGCACTGCAACCTAAGGTCAGATCACGAAGTAAGGGAAGGAACTCACACACACCCAGTGCTATAGGAATTTTATCATAATGAACAGTCTGCAGGTACTTCATCCCATGTGTCCGCTGTGACACCAAATCTGGGGCCACTAAGCTCGGTAGGCCCAGCCATGAAGGTCCACAGCAGGGCATATCACACATCTTCATATTCTTCGACTCAACCATTCTACTTGTAGAAATATGATGCAGCAAAATAGAGACGCATACAAATTCTGTCCAAGGCTATTTGTGGAAGCATTTTTTATTATTGAGAAAACATGGAAATAGTTTAAATGTTCTATACCTGAGGGATAGCTAAATTATGGAATCCTCAAATGATGAAACACCAAGAAATTAAAAGTAATATTTCTAATAAACTTTTAATGACTTGTGAAAATTCTCAAGATATATTAAGTGAAAAAAAGTTGAAACAAAACTCAGTGCCACTGCACTCCAGCCTGGATGACAGAGTAAAACCCTGTCTCAAAAAACAAAACAAAACAAAACAAAAAAAAATGAAAATCAAATGCTTCCTATGGTTTGATACAGATGTTTTAAAAAGAAATGCCAGAAGATAACAAAATATTAATGCTGGTTATTGTTTTGTTTAATTATAAATTTATAATTAAAAAATATTTGTAACTAAAAAGTAGAACATAATAGTGAAAATTGAAACAATCTACGAATGTGTAAAGCACAAATAAAGCCCCTCACATGTTTCACTCTTCATCACTGACTTACTTAACACAAGATTGAATTGGTATATGCCTTTTGAATTGGTATATGCTCTTTTTGATGTTTTCCTAGGAGGATTTACATTTACTTATTTTAGGAAAATTGAGTCATATTTAGAACACATTTAGTGTGCTAAAACTTTATTTGCATCATTCAAAAGGATATCGTGAATGTCTTCCATGTGCTCACATTTAGGTAGATATTCTTGGTTATGTTTTAGCAGCAAACTAAATTTATTTGACTATTTTTTATTTCTTTAACTTTTCATAATTCAAATTTCTCCAAAATGTTCAATAATTCTATAATAAGCATATATTACTTTTAGGATCAGAAAAAAAAGTACACATTTTTAAAGAGAAGAAGGACTGCCTTCTGCAGTGAAGACAGGGAGAGGGGCAATTCCTTGCAAATATCCCCTCATTATGGGAATGGGAGAGCCATCTACTGGAGAAGCATTCCTTTGTTCAGCTTTGTAACACACAAGCACTGAGGACCTGCTGTGTGTCAGCCCTGCGGGAGGCGCTGGGGAGACAGGACTCACTGCCCTCCTGCCCCGTGTCTCATCTTGTTGTCAAGATCTAAGCACCTGCCTCGGAGTCAGCTCTCAATAAATGACAAAACTGAACTGTGCTCCTGCTGCTGAAATGGAGCAAGGAGCTCCCCACCAGAAATAAGAACATTAAAGGGGGAGAAGTGACTTTGGGGTTCCCTTCAATTCATGATTTTCTGTTAATGCCTACCAGGAATGGAATAAATGCTTTTCCGTGCCCCATAGCTGTTCATAATCCAGTGGGGAGACAGACAGCCTCGTACGTGGATGATTCTGCCTTACAAAATAAAATGTCCTTAACCCTGGAGGCAGACAGACTTAGATTTGAATCCAGATAGTTCATGAGTTTTAAAATAAGAATGATAAAACTGTCTTATAGAGATGAATAGGAATTAAGGGAGAACTTGGGGGAAATGCCCGGCCAGCACACAGCACATGGTAGATTTAACAAATGAACCTACTCAGAGCGGCCATCTATTCTCTGACTGTCTTTCCCCTGCATCGCCTGGGCAGGGAAGATCAGCATCTTTATCTAGACCCAAATAGCCACTCTGATGGTGGCTAAAGGGCCATGTTCTGAAGGGTCTGACACTGTGTCTAGGTTCCGTGCCTAAACTCTGCCACAGGCATCGGGGGAGGGGGTGGAGCTGTTGCTTGTCCTCCCTAAACCCGGGTATTTTCAGAACTGCATGATCATTTTTAAATTGCCCCAAGGCAAACAAAAGCAGGAAAACAGTTCTGTTACTACTAAATAATTTTAAAACATAGTGACAGGATGTGGGATTATCTGGGATTTCGCATTCTAGACATCATCTCTCCTACCCTGGGAGGCATGTTTCTCAAACCCATGCCTGATTGTGCAAAAAAAAGAGAAGAGCAAAAGAAAATATTGAGTTAGAGATGAGCCTAAATAAGACTAGAGAAAGTGGTCTTGGTGTAGCTTTGAAATAAACCTATTGTGAGTCCTATGGTTTTTTCCTAGCTGCCATTAACAAAGCAAAACAGTTGAGCATTTTATGAGCAACTGTCATCCTTGTTTAAGAACACGACCTAAACAGGAAAGAAGCAAGTTGCCACACTCAAAGTGATATTGTCTCACTAGGTTGCAAATGAACCCTAAACAAGATTTTAAAAAGCAGCATTTTAAAAGGATATAATCATCACTTGAGGTCAGGAGCTCGAGCAGCCTGGCCAACATGTTGAAACTCCCCCCATCTCTACTGAAAACACAAAAATTAGCCGGGTGTGGTGTGCACACCTGTATTCCCAGCTACTTGGGAGGCTGAGGCAGGAGAATCGCTTGAACCCAGGAGGCGGAGGTTGCAGTGAGCCGAGATCATGCCACCGCACTCCAGCCTGGGTAACAGAGTGTGACTCCATCTCAAAAAAATAAATAAATAAATGGACATTCAGCATCCCTGGATACACTTACTTTGTGTGTAAAGATATGTTTGCTGAAGTCAAGGTAAACTGAACCACTCTGCAAGTAGAGTTCTGACCAATTCAATCAAGAATGGTCTTGCCTGGGAATCATACTTATATCAATGGAGTTTACCTAGGATCAGATGTTTCTGCATTAACCACTACCTGTATGAAGATCTGCAATCTCTAGGGCATTTAAAAATAAGCCCACTAATTTAAAAAATAAACAAATAAATAAATGTCTCCTCTTTAGTAAATGCTTATTTGAAGTTCCCTCGGATTAAAGTGATGTCGCCCTGCTCTGAGTTCCCATAGGTCTGCATTGACATCACATTACACATTGTACATAAGTGATGTGTGTGCATGTGGCATAGTTCCTTCAGAGCCTACGCTCTTTGAGAGCAAAGCCTAGGACTGCTGTCTTTAGCTTTCCCGATGAATTCAACTCAGTACATAGTAGGTGCTTGGTAAATGTTTGTGAAATGATCAGAGAATGAAAGAGCACACATACGCACACAAATTATTCTAGACAAATGATATACAAACTTTGTTACAATCACCTCAAGCCAGTGTGTCCTTCACCAACTCGAATGGCTAAGAAGCCAAGTGGCTAAGGTAAGGGAGTGAAGCAGGTCTGGGATGGGGCATTTATTTGGTGAATTGGTGAAGGGTGTGCTCTATCTAAAGACAGCAGCTGCCACTCAATTCCATGTACTTGTTGCTATGTAGAAATTTGCAATGGATTTCCCAAATCCTTCTTTTTCAGGTGCCAGAAATCTTGACCTATGTGAAATATTTTTGGTTTTAAAATCTCATCACCTAATTAATACATTTTTAAATACAGAGCAGAACAAATAGAAGCTACCTGTGGGCCAGACACAGGACAAAGACTTACACTTGTAAGTCAGGTATGTTACACATTCATTGCACCATGCCCTTCCCTTGAGATGTGTTCTTGTTTAATCTCTCTCTGCCAGACATAAGTATTTCCCTTTAGTCTGTAAACCTCTACCCTGGTCTTCACTGTTCTTGTGATCTTACTGGGAGGATTTTCTCTAAGACTGGGTTTATTGCTGTTTGTCTGTCTTCCCCTGGTTTTGTTGACTCTTATTAGGACAAACACAATTTTCCTCCCCAAACCTGGCCCTTTCTACTATCTTTCTTGTGTTTTTGCCAAGTGAAGGCCATTTTTTCTCTTTGTAATCCAAACCACTGCACACTTTTTCATCTAAACTTCTTTGAAATTCATTGATCTCAACTCAGCTAAGTTTCTTTCATTCTACTTGCACTTGAATTTCCTTCTCTTGTGTCAATCAATTCCCTTCTACGTTTTAAGTCTGGGCCTTCTCTTTTGACATTTTTCCTTGTGAATACAGTTGAGGCTTCATGGTTGTCCGGGAAACTGTGCCTTTGACTACAGAGCACTGCTTTCCTTTTTTCCAGTGGACTCACCAGTCCATGTTGGGGATCCTTTGTGAGCAGCCACACTGACTTACATAGGATGTCATTTAATACAATGTATCCTGATCAGCATTTTATCAATATCTTGTGACTCTTGGGACACAGAGATGACATTAATCTATCCTAATCCTAAAATGTCACTGAAATTCTGGTCTCTTCTCTTAACATGCTGGGAGTTGCTGTTGATTTTTATTCCATAGTTTTTAGCAAGAAAGAAGTTTCTGGGGAAAAAAATATAATACACAGATACTTTTTTTCTGCAGAATAAAATTCTTCCTGTAAGACCTCCTCTGATTTATCTTTTCAAAACCTCTCCCCTGTTCCCAAAGCCATAGAGCCAACACAACCTGACATACTTAAATACAAATACTGATGTTCACATTCAGACTGGTGCTACTTAGCTGAAAAGGCCTCTCAGGCTTACCTTTTTTTTTTTTCGAGAGCGAGTCTCACTCTGTCGCCCAGGCTGGAATGCAGTGGCACGATTTCAGCTCACTGCAAGCTCCGCCTCCCAGGTTCACGCCATTCTCCTGCCTCAGCCTCCCGAGTAGCTGGGACTAAAGGCGTCTGCCACTGCACCCGGCTAATTTTTTTGTATTCTTACTAGAGACGGGGTTTCACCGTGTTAGCCAGGATAGTCTCGATCTCCTGATCTCGTGATCCACCCACCTCGGCCTCCCAATCACGCTTGCCTTTTTAACTATTCTTGTCCTCGTCTACATGGGATGTAAACCCCACTTTAAAATCTTATTTTTCCAATCTGTGAAAGGTAGATCTCTTCAAATGATTGGGCTTGAAACTGAAGAGGATGTTAAAGAAGATAGTTGGGGTTTTTAAACTACAAAGAACTGGAGATAAGCTAAAGACATATTTCAGGGCATTTTATAAACATAAAATAATAATGGCAATAATAAAGATGTCATTAAAAGATACATGAAACTACTATGCAGGAAACACACACATTCAAGAACAATCTTCCTAGGATACCTACAGGATAATCAAGTTGAACTAAAATGTGTTGCATATTCACTCCGCAATTAGTCTGAACTCAGTTAAATGATACTCTTTACAATTTTAGTCAAAGAAAAACAGATAATGCTAGAGTAAGATTAAGGGTGCTGACGGGCAAGGGATGGAGGGGGTGAAAATTAACCAAAGTTAACCAAAATTAACCCTCAGACTTCTAAGTGGCCTGGTGACCTTCTGAAGGCTATCTGCCAATATCTGAGCTTGAACTGAAACTTGAGTTTGATAAACAGAATTGTGGTTTTGTGTAAATTTCCAAATCAAATGTCCATTCAGAGGCTGTGTATTTTTCAGGTGTTTCCATGGTTACATAAAAAGAAAATTGTAATTCACATCTTACTACCCTAGGCTTTTAATACTAAAATCTTCAGAAGTCTTAAAATGGTAAGCCACTAATGTAATTTATTTGCCCCATTTCATTTCTGGTCATATAGTCTGAATTATAGTGGCAAACTACAGTAGCTCATTATTGCTTAATACCAACTCTAAATCTGATTGAGTGGTTCAAAGAATTCCTTTCTTAGACCAGCTAGAACCACCAGAGACAAGCTAGACCCACCACTTGGTCTAAACAAACTAGATCCATCCAACCCCAAAATGTTGCTGGGTCCAGTCCTGAGGTTCAGAGTACCTGAGTCAGTACTCAAGTACTGACTATCAATGTTGCTTTATTTGTTTTTGAGTTTTTCCACCATTTTTTTGCTCCTTAATATGACAAAGTAACAAGGTTTTAAGAGAACAAACATTATCCATATATAAAAATATATTAAAATATTCAAGCATCAAAGCTATGCCTATTTTCAGGCAACACAATGCTGCCTCTTATTTAAGCATGACTCTATTCCCCAAACCGTGTTACTTGTAGCTTTTGGTTTAGAGATTTTGTGTTTGGTACTCAAGGTTAACTTCCTAGTTGATTCAATTATTAACAGCAGCAACTGCCACTGTGAAAATGAGATGCTACACAGTATTTGGCCTTAAAAGTTAAGAACCTATGAGTTAACTAGATGATCTAATCTAGCTTCAAATTAACCACATTAAAATAAACTAAATGCTCTTTCCTCTTCATGTTGTAAAACATTAAAATGTCATATTCTGTAACTTAAGAACGACTGTTCTCATTTGATTCAGGAGATGGTGTGGCATCTTTAATTCCTTTATCAATATTATCTCAGACCAACAGATGGAAGATCAGGCAATTAAGAAGAATGAGCATGCGGTGTACTTATCATGCCTCTCCCACTCCCCTGTGAAGTTTGCTTACTGAAATTTGTTTTACCTTAGCCACCAAATAGGGATTTTGGAGTCAAAAATTATTAAGAAAACATTAAAGAATTTAGGGAAATTAATGATATATTATAGAGGCAGAGACAGAGAATAAATTCACCACTCTTTTCTCAGCCTATTTCTCTGTTGCAAGATTTTATTCTAACAGACAAGTATACAATATTTCTTGTTCTTTGTTCTTATATAGGGAAATTGTGACATAGATTTTTGTCAATAGTAAGTTAGTCAATAAGCATGTATTAAGCACCTATAATATACTAAGCTTGTAGGCCCTACAGACACATTGGTGACAACAGATACTGGCCCTGTCCACTCCAGAACCAGTAAACTCATAGGAAAACAGGCAATAAGAAAATTACTTCATTTATTAAATGTAAAAGAGTTGAATTTTAGATCATAGCTCTAGGGATCAAGACATGTTATGTGCTGTATCACTTTTGGTTCCAGCAAGAAACAGATGGTAAAGTCAAGCAAGTAAATGGGAGGTTTTAATAAAGGGAATATTTATAGAGTTGTGGGCAGGATTTAGTCTCCTAAAAGTAATAGTGTTGTACTCCAGTGTGGTAACAAGGAATGGTGGAGTCCCCCAGGGCAATAACAAGGAATGGTATGGTACCCTAGGTCTAGTAACAGCAGGGAGCCAGCTGTAACAACCAGGTTCCTCCCTTGCCTTCACTGGCCATCCCTTTACCCCCACCACACACATGCACTGAGAGAAATAATAAGGACAAGGTTGAGGGACCTGGAAGAAGAACTGTATGGAGAAATGTGCTGATAGAAACCATTGCCTCAGTGGAAGAAAGCAACAAACCCTCATAAATCCAGCAGAGAGGAAGCTGGGGAATTAATACCGCAACATCATTCTCTTCTATCCTGTCTCCTATTGGTGAATACAGGACCAGAACTAGACATACAATTTAAAGAGGCCCTCACAGTACCCTGGGGTCCTCATTCCTTTTACCCTAATCCCAACCCTGAGCAAAATCAATTAAAGCTGGAGGACAAAGCAGCCTGTTGAAATTTTGCAGGGCACACAGAAAGTCTGAGAGAGTAGAGAGCAAATTGATAGGAGAGCAAGTAGACTACTTAGCACACCTCCCTTTATTTTTCTAAATCAAATTATACCTAGTCTAAGTTTCCATTCTTCTGGTTGCAGAGAAATTCACTTTCAGTAAATGTCTGGCTCCATTCACTTCCTTCATGGGATTATAATAATAGAAACATCCTGAAAATTTGTGGCAGAAATACTGGAAGAGGTGCCAGGTCTTGATGGTTGTGGCCTCCTCTAACTTTTTCCATTACAATACTTGATATTTCTCTACTTTAGGAATTTATGCATCTAGGTACTATCTACACAATGTTATTATTTTCTTGACATGTTCTTCAAATTCATTTAGTTAGTAGAAAAAAAGGAATAGCCATTCAACCACAGTTTTAACATGTGAAGAGTATATATATTCCCTATGCACATTAAAATAAGTAAGTAAATGGCTGCTTAAAATTAGTCCACATTGTTTGAAGTTGGGCAATATGATGCCCCAGATATATTCTTTTTGCTTAGTCTTGTTTTGGCTATGTGGGCTCTTTTTTGGTTACATATAAGTTTTAGGATTGTTTTTTCTAGTTCTGTGAAGAATGATGATGGCATTTTGATGGAAATTGCATTGAATCTGTAGATTTCTTTTGGCAGTATGGTCATTTTCACAGTATTGATTCTACCTATCCATGAGCTAAAGTTATCAAAACAGCGTGGTACTGGTATAAAACTAGGCATGTCGACCAATGGAACAGAATAGATAACCCAGAGATAAACCCAAATACTTACAGCCAATTGATCTTCAACAAAACAAAAACATAAAGCAGGAAAAGAACACACTATTCAACAAACGTTGCTGGGATAATTGGCTAGCCATATGTAGAAGAATGAAACTAGATCCACATCTCTCACCTTACACAAAAATCAACTCAAGATGGATCAAAGACTTAAATCTAAGACCTGAAACTATAGAAACTCTAGAAGATAACATCAGAAAAACTCTTCTAGACATTGACTTAGGCAGAGAGTTCAGGACCAAAAACCCAAAAGTAAATGCAATAAAAACAAAAACAAATAGATGGTACCTGATTAAATTAAAAAGCTCTGCACAGCAAAAGAAATAATCAGCTGAGTAAACAGATAACCCACAGAGTGGGAGGAAATCTTCACAAACTGTGCATCCAACAAAGGACTAAAATCCAGAATCTACAAGGAACTCCAACAAATCAGCGAAAACAAAGCAAAACAACAAAAACAACAAACAAACAAAAAAACAAAAAAAAACCCACAAATAATCTCATTTAAAAGTGGGGAAAGAACATGAATAGACAATTATCAAAATAAGATATACAAATGACCAACAAATATATGAAAAAATGCTCATCACTAATTATCAGGGAAATGCAAATTTAAAAATACCACCTTACTCCTACAAGAATGGACATAATTAAAAAAACAAAAAATACTAGATGTTGAAGTGGATGTGGAGAAAAGGGAACACTTTTACACTGCTGATGGAAATGTAAACTAGTATGACTACTATCAAAAACAGTGTGGCGATGCCTTAAAAAACTGAAAGTAGAACTACCATTCAATCCAGCAATTCCACTACTGCATATCTACCCAGAGGAAAAGAAGTCATTATATTCAAAAGACACTTGCACACACATGCTTATAGCAGCACAATTCATAATTTCAAAAATATGGAATCAGCCTAAATGCCCATCAACCAACGAGTGGATAAAGAAAATACCACTCAGCCTTAAAAAGGAGCAAAATGTCATTCACAGCAACCTGGATGGAGTTGGAGACGATTATTCTAACTGAAATAACTCAGGAATGGAAAACCAAATGTCATATGTTTCACTTCTAAGTGGGAGCTAAGTTATGAAGATGCAGAGGCATAAGAATGACATAAAGAACTTTAGCGACTCCAGGGGAAGGTGGGAGAGGGATGAGGGGAGTGAGGGATAAAAGATTACACATTGGGTACAGTGTACACTGCTCAGGTGACAGGTGCACCGAAATCTCAGACATCACCACTAAAGAACTTATCCATGTAGCCCAAAACCACCTGTTCCCCCAAAACTATTGAAATAAACTAAACTATAAAAGAATATTTAAAATATTAGTATACATTGTGATCCTTGTTTGAATATTTTTGGCTTGCTCAATATTAAAGTCCACCTTCCCAACCATAGCTGCCCTGGACAAGCCCAGGGATGCATCTCATGGGAGTTATTTCCAGATACCACTTTTACAGCTTCCTTCTCCCAACTAGGGCATAGTAGGGCCTGGTCTCTGCCACCTTGACCTTGTTCTCAGTCTCAGCAGTCATTCTGACACTGCCTCTAACTCTGCCTATCCAAGCACTCTGCCCATCCTTTCCCTTCTCCACTGAGGAATCCATAATTAATCCTCCTGGATGGACCCAACCCTTAAGAGCTCCTGGCTCTACCAGTTCAAGAGAACTCAGAAATTTAGAAACACAGTACTGGCTTCTCTGTTACAGAAAGAGAGAAGGGAATCACATCAGTTATAAAATATGTTCTTCCTAATAATTCACACTGTCACTAAATAATAACAGCTGTTACAATGAAACAAACAGCGGTAAAGAAAAGTGTCTGCAGGGAGGGAGGATATGACCTGCAAAAACTTGGAGAGAATTGGCCACAGGCAGCCTAGAGAAAGGTGTGCAGAAGTCAGAGTGCCTGAGCTTGGCAGACATTCTCACTAATTTTGCAGGAGACCTTCCAAGCTTTCTAGGTACCTGCCTTATCACCTCTGCTAATGATGATAAACTGTTGCCTCAGGATTCACAGCCACACTTTTGCACTGCATATGGATTTATTGCTATCAGCCTTAAATGGTAGATAGCAATTAAGGGAAGATGAGTATGTGGTATAACATAAAAACTCACAGGTGTTGCTTTGATCCTGAGTGACATCCAAATCTAATGGAATTTCTAAGGGCAGATCTCCTGGAAACTATGTATAGTAACAAAGCTATTGATCATTGTCTTTTTTAAATGGAAGAATAAAATTGCCCATGTTGGCATGCCCTGTAATGGCCCATATGCTAATGCTTCCCACCTTATTACAGCACCGAAAGAGTTGAACTAGTGTAACTGGAGCCCAGTGAGAGCTGGGAACCTGGAAAAGGGATTATCTGGCTGAAGCTGTTACCACAGGACACTGCTACTGTCAAAGAAGTATCACTGACACATGGAGACAGCAGGGAAGAAATTCTCCAACCTTTTTCTCCTTCGACAAGCCCATTTCTTTCTTCTTGCCTCCCATTGGCTTAACCCAATGAGAAGCCAGCCAGAAAGGGAGGAGAAGAAATGTCAACCCCAAGGATCAGCTGTGCAGGGCATAGAGCAGAGAAGAGAAGAACAGGTTCAAGGTGGATGGGCAGAGGGAAGGTGATTTCAGTTATTTTTATCTTCTCTATTTTAGAGTCCGGAGATCCACTTAGCTCATGTGAACCTGACAGAATCAGAAGGAGGGCTAGGAGAGGGCAGAAAATGGTCATTCCCCCTGAGCAAACTCTACAAAAGTCATCGTTTTTTTCCAACAGTTTTGAGGTAACATACTGACATGGCTGCAAGACGCTGATATAAAGACATAGGAAAAGTGTGTAATTGACCATGAGAGTCATAAAAAAAGTATTAAGGACACATTTCATTATGATTTTATCCCCTTAACCACTAATAGTATAGGTATTGAATACTGAGTTAATAGAGAATATTCCATAATAGGATAGCAAAACAGCATTCCTAGAAAATTACCCTTCTATAAGCACCTTTTTTCAGAATATGTGGGGCACAGTGACACACCATCAAGATTTCTCATCAGAAATGAAGATATTAGTTCTCAGCTGTCAGCACCATCCAGAGATTGCCTTACCTTGACGAGAGCCACTCATCCAAGGTCACACACCTTGTCCCAGTCCCAGAACAGCCCATATCCAGTGACTGATTAACACAGGCCTGTAAAGGACCAGCCCTTTCATTCCAACTAGGGACCCAAGGGTCATGCCATCTTCAGAACTCCCCATAGGAATGACTGAGGTTTCCACTGGACTGCATCTCAGTCTAGCCCCTTTCTCTGCACAATCCTACTTCTCTTCCTCCCTTTCACAGGTTGATCCCAAGAGCACTCCCTAACAAAAGCTCTTTATGTGGATCTCAGCGTGTGTTTTCCTGGGACTCAGCTGGCATCACAGAAAGATCCTAACAAATAAACATTCGTATTTCCCTATATCGTTCAACATGCCTCCTGTTGTAAAACAGCAAAACAAAGAGATTATCTTCCTGCCAATATTTCACTAACCCTCTACACATTAGTTTCCCTTTTCCTTTTTTTTTTTTTTAGAAGGAGTCTCACCCTGTCAACCAGGCTGGAGTGCAATGGTATGATCTCGGCTCACTGCAACTCCTGCCTATGGGGCTCAAGTGATTCTCCTGCCTCAGCCTCCTGAGCAGCTGGGATTATAGGTGTGCACCACCATGCCTGGCTAATGTTTTGTATTGTTAGTAGATATGGGGTTTCACTGTGTTAGCCAGGCTGGTCTCAAACTCCTGACCTCACGATCTGCCCATCTCAGCCTCCCAAAGTGCTGGGATTACAGGTGTGAGCCACCACACCCAGCCATTAGTTTCCCTTTTCTAAGATTTTAGTTTTCCTCTTGAAAAGCACTTGAGAAAATGAATAGACCTGGATTCTTTAAAATAAAACCCCAAATACACCAAGTCTTATACCAGAAAACCAGAGAAGAAGGCAAAAGGAGAACCAAAGACCAAGTTAAAAAGGGATGGGCTGGGTGTGGTGGCTCATGCCTGTAATCCCAGAACTTGGGGAGGCCCAGGCAGGCAGACGACTTGAGGTCAGGCATTCGAGACCAGGCTGGTCAACATGGTAAAACCCTGTCTCTATTAAAAGTACAAAAATTAGCTGGGCATAATGGTATATGCTTGTAATCCCAGCTACTTGGGGGGGGATTAGTTTGAACCGTGAAGGAGAGGGTTGCAGTGAACTGAGATTTTTGCCACTGTACTCCAGCCTGGCTGACAGAGTGAGACTCCATCTCAAAAAAAAAAAAAAAAAAGGGGGGGTGGGGTGGGGAGATGAATGAGAATGTAAGAAATCTATTTACACATCCAGTGGAAAAAATGCATTGAAAATGGCAGGCAGATGCCTGGTCTCACAGACTTTTCGCATTAGAAATCTACTAAGTGCTTTAATAATATCTTATTTAATGGAAAAAGAGGAGATGCTGATGACTATATGTGTTGCATTATGGCAGTTATTAAATGATCATATACGTCAAGAAAAATGATGAAATCAAAGAGGAACTATAATGGCTTCATAATGTGTTAACTTACTTGTTCTGGCTGATCTACATTTCTCAAAATTCCTTTCTTGTATGTTTCAAGTTAGAGTAGGCTGCACAGGAGACTCTTAGGAGAGACTTGGAGGGCAGCAGTGAAGCATCAGTCCTTCCATAGCTCACATGCATCATTGCCAATCTGTGGCTCATCTTGTTGGCATGAGATAGTGACTGGGGTGACAACTGCTCCACTTTCTTTGGCTCTACCAGCTCTATAGTGGCCACACACAGAGTTAGGATGGGCCTACATTAACCTAAGTTTTGATTCAAATGTTAAGACCAATGACACTACACATGCATCAAGAAGTTATGAGAAGGTCTTACCCACATAATGAGGTTTTCTGGGGAGAACAAAAGAGGTTCTCAAGCAGAATCTGTAAAAATGACATGAGAGAAAGCAAGAAAAAGAGACTGGCTTGGGTGCTGAGGATAAGGCTAGGGCTGATGTAGCTTGGACTTCCTGCCAGTGCCACAGGAGGGAACATTCAGGTTTTCTTATCAGCCTGCCCAGATGTGGAGCAGAAGAGGAAGGAGGAGTGGTGGGACTTGAATGCTTTCAGCAATGAAACAACGTGAAATTGGATTCAGCAATGAAACAACAAAAATGGATTCAATGTTTAATATAAGCTTTTTTGATTCATGCACCAGAATAATTTTGTCTGGGTTTAACTTCAGGATGAAGGGCCTTGGCTTCTGAAGCATACCTCCACCACCCAGATCAGAAGCAATAAAAGCACACATGGGTTTCAGTTTATCCTCATGGGCTCCAGCTTATGCCTGTGTGTTATAGCTTGATCCCGCTCTCCCCTGCTTTACTTACATATTTTCTTCAGGATTGCCTGTGCTGTGGACTTCAAGCTTCAGTAACAGGTACAAAGACAGCAACTTCACACTAACTACTTAACCAGCTCCCATCATTGCATATAGCCAAATCCCTGCAACAAGTACATATGAGTGTGTGTCTGTGGGTCTCCATGTGTGTATGTGTGGGTACACTTACCAGTGACTTTTCAGATTAAACTCTGACACAGGAACGCCAAACCCTACTTGTCTGGAAGATGGGAATATGGATTAAGAAAGGTTTAGAAATCCATCTCGGACCAGACGATATTCCCATTCAATAGGTTGAATGGTTCCCAATGGACTCCCAATTAAGTATTTAATTCATCCAGGTGTTTAAGATCCTTGAGCCTACATCTGTACCCTGAACTGCAGCCAAACTGAACTGCTGGAAGCTCCCTAACCAGACAGCCATATTCACATACACAAAATGCAATAGTGTGAGAAGGCGGCCCAGGTCACAGTCTCAGTTTTGCCTCCACCTAGATGAAAGATCTTGGTCAATCTTACCCTGCTAGCCTAGATTTCCTTATACGTACAGTGGTATGTGTGGTCATCTTGGATAATTAATCACCTCTATCAATTCCATTTTGAAAAGCATGAGGTCACATGCGCAAATGGTGAGGTTTGTTTTTTTCAAAGAAAGCGTCTATACACTGAGACTGTCTTAAATACTACTTTTGTTATAAACAAGTTCTCAAGGCCCTCATCATATAGTGTACTTTCTAAATTTTAGATCACAGGATCTAACTGTGTCAGTCATGATAGCTACACATGCATTAGTTTCCTTCCTTTCACTCTCTCTCACTTCCCTGACTTAATATACTAAATGTCATCACAATTTTCCATCAGGCCCAATTTGTGCCAAAGTGCAGATTTTCATACCTGCAGATAGGATTTAAAAGTGCCAGCATTTTAAAGCTTAAGTTCTTATTAAGGCAAATGATGGTAGTCATTTGTGTAAATCTTGTTGAGAGTTTTCTTTAACTTTGGTCTCTAAGTCATAAAAATTAATGTCTATAATTTGCTTTATAGTCCCACAGAGGGACAGTGAAGGAAAGGGGAAAAATACCTGCTCTATTAGACAGTATGAGCAGAATTGATCATGCGAATAAAAATCCAGAATTATAAAATTATTGCTACTCTTATGCAAAGAAAGGAAGTGGAAAGAAAAAAAGGATTAAACAAATATACCAAGAGAAATATAAACACTACAGAAGACAAGTCTGCTAATAAAAAGACAGAGTACTAAATTATTATGGCTCTAAACTTAACTAAATGATTGTAGTCGTTTTTCAACTCCTGTTTACCAAGTCAAATTAGAAAAATAAGCTTGCACAATAAGAACAATGGAGACAATGCAAAATAAGTATTGGCAAAGTGCAGGTGGGGAGTGCTTTGAGTCAGCGTGAACATAAACATTTGGTCTGAATGATATGTATTGTGACATAATAAGAAAATTAGCAAACATCTATTGAATTGCTTATAATTGTCTTTAAACAAAGCACTCAAGACACGCTATATGATTAGAGGAAAACAGATGGGGTATCATTCCACAGAGCAGGTAGGAATGGCTGAGCCAGTTATTATAATTCAGAAATCGTACTTTAGCAATATAATGAAACAAATATAATAAGATGAAAAATCTTTAAACAGTTAGAACACAATGGGATCGTAAGCAAAAGATAAGACAGCCTTATGAAGAAAATATCACTTTAGACTGAAGTCATAGATTTCTGCCAACAAATTAGAAAATCAATGGCTGAAGGAAATGAAGTAAATGTTTCATAATTGCAATGCCTTTGGTGAAGCTTGTAACAAAAATCACATAAAATGTTATTTCTTAAATTGGTTTGAATTGGCTTAAAGATGAATATAGTCACCTGAATGGAAAATTGTTTGCCCTATTGTTTGCCCTATCTAGAAATATGCCTAGAAGATGCTGACAAGGATGAGTATTTACTTATTTCAATGCACCCAAATTTTCCTTCTTCTTTGCAAGGTCTTGATGAAAATGAGGATAGACGTACAAATGTGGGCACTACTCATATGCAAATAGTAAATTCTGTATTTATTTTTAGCCAACTAAGTGATACAGCATCCATTTAAAGAATAAAAAAATGTAGAAGAAAATGAAAGAATAAGGTAAAATGAAATATATCTAATATAGGCATAGAGTACAAAATATTGGCTATTTCTGATAGTATCTATGTAAATAAATGGAAGTGCGGTTGTTTGGGGTTTTGTTTAACTTTGGTTGAGTTATCATCTCTACACATTTTGAGGTGACTGCATCTCCATGGGAGGTATGCCCTGTGGGCTCAGGTTTGCATGAGAGTTAGAGCCTATTCCTTCTCTAGATGGAATGACAGCATTCCTACAGATGAACAGAAATGGCTGTCTGCCGAGTGTGGTGGCACATGTTTGTAATCCCAGCTACTTGGGAGGCTGAGGCAGAAGAATCGCTTGAACCTGGGAGGCAGAGGTTGCAGTGAGCCGACATTGGGCCACTGTACTATTCCAGCCTGGGCAACAGAATGCTACGCTGTCTCAAAAAAAAAAAAAAAAAAAAAAAAAATGGCTGTCTAATTAATCTGAATACCCAGAACACTGGAACAAGGGTGTGATAAGGAGTTGGATCACTTTCCTGCCAGCCTGGTAGTAAAGCTGAGGCATCTCCCTCCCATCCCTCTGCAAAGACGTCAGTATATTTCACCAGGAGCTCCCTCAGCCAATTCCATCAGGGCTAGGACATTTCCCCACCATTGCAGTATTGCATATACCCACCTGCTATAACTGTAGCCAGCTCTTACCCACGGTCACTTTCCACTAGCATGAGAGCTGAACTGTTCAACCTCGTAGAGAAAAAAGACACCTGAGGGGAAAAAAGTGGAAACCACTGGAGAACAAGAAAAGCTTCATGAGATCTCTGCCATCCTAGCCTGACATGGTTTGGATTTGTTTTCTCACCCAAATCTCATGTCATATTGTAATCTCCAACGTTGGAGGAGTGGCCTGGGGTAGGCAATTGGATCGTGGGGGTGGATTTCCCACTTGCTGTTCTTGTGATAGTGAGTTTTCATCAGATCTCATTGTTTAAAAGTGTATAGCACCTCCCTTTTCTTTCTCTTCCTGTTGATCCAGCCATGTAAAGTGTACCTGCTTCCCCTCTGCCTTCCGCTATGATTGTAAGTTTCCTGAGGCTTCCCCAGTAATGCTTCCTGTACAGCCTGTAGAACTGTGAGCCAATTAAAATTCTTTTTTTATATAAATTACCCAGTCTTAGGTATTTCTTTACAGCAGTGTAAGAACAGGCTAATACAGAAAATTGGTACCTAGCAGTGGGGCATTGCTATAAAGATATCCAAAAATGTGAAAGCCGATTTGAAACTGGGTAAGAGGCAGTGGTTGGAACAGCTTGGAGGGCTCAGAAGAAGACAAGAAGTTGAGGGAAAGCTTGGAACTTCCCAGAGACTTGTTGAATAGTTTTGACCAACATGCTAATAGTGTTCTGGACAGAGAAGACCAGGATGCTGAGGTCTCAGATGGAGATAAGAAACTTATTGTGAACTGGAGCAAAGGCCACTTTTGTTATGCATTCACAAAGAACCTGTTGGTATTGTGCCCCTACTCTAGGGATCTGTGAAACTTTGAACTTGAGAAAGATAATGTAAAGTATCTGGTAGGAGAAATTTCTAAGCAGTAAAGTGTTCAAGACATAGCCTAGTTGCATTTAAAATCCTATGCTCATATGCGTGAAGAAAGAAATGACTTGAACCTGGAACTTCTATTTAAAAGGGAAGCAGAGCATAAAAGTTTGGAAAGTTTGCAGCCTGGCCATATGGTAGAAAAGAAAAATTCATTTTCAGGGGAAGGAATTGAAGCAGTCTGTAAAAATGTGCTTACCTAAAAGAAGGAGAAGTACGAATCGCCAAGACAATGGGATAAAGACCCTGAAGGCATTTCAGAGACCTTTGTGGCAGACCCTCCCATCGAAAGCCCACAGGCCTAAGCAGGGAAGAATAGTTTTATGGGCCAGGACCAGGGCCCTGCGCAGCCTTGGGACACTGCTTCCTGCATCTGAGATGCTCCAGCACCATCCATGGCTCGAAGGGGCTCAGGGGCTCAATCTGCTGCTTTAGAGGGTGCAAACATCAACCCTTGTGGGCTTCCACATAGTGTTAAGCCTGTGGGTATGCACAGTGCAAGGGTTGAGGCTTGGGAGCCTCTGCCTAGATTTTAAAGTTATATGGAAAAGCCTGGATGTCCAGGCAAAAGTCTGCTGCAGGGGTAGAGTTCTCATGGAGAACCTCTACCAGGGCAGTGCAGAGGGGAAATGTGGGGTTGGGGCTGCCACGTAGAGTCCCGACTAGGGCACTGCCTAGTGGAGCTGTGAGAAGAGGGCCACCATCCTCCAGACCCCAGAATGGTAGGTACAATGACAGCTTTCATTGTGCACCTGGAAAAGCTGCAGGCACGCACTCAACACCAGCCCTTGGGAACAGCCATGGGGGCCAAGTTCTGCAAGGCCATGAGGGCAGAGCTGCCTAAAGCCTTGGGAGCCCGTCCCTTGCATCATTGTGACCTGGATGTGAGATATGGAGTCAAATGAGATTATTTTAGAGCTTTAAAATTTAGTAACTGCCCTGCTGCATTTTGGACTTGCACAGGGCCTGTAGTCTCTTTATTTTGGCTAATTTCTCCCTTTTGAAACGGGAGTATTTACCCAATGCCTGTACTCCAATTGTAACTTGGAAGTAACTACCTTGTATTTATTTTATTTTATTTATTTATTTATTTATTTTATTTTACAGGCTCATAGGTGGAAGGGACTTGCCTTGTCTCACATGAGACTTTGAACTAAGGACTTTTGAGTTAATGCTGAAATGAGTTAAGACTTGCGGTACTGTTGAGAATGAATGACTGTGTTTTGCAATGTGAGAAGAATATGAGGTTTGGGAGGTGGCAGGGGTGGAATGATATGGTTTGAATTTGTCCAAGCATCCAGGGCTGAAGTTAGGCAATCACATCTCCAAAGGGGGAAAAAAGCCACTCCAATCAAAACTAAATTTAAAAATATTAAGAAATAGTCTATCGGGATGAGATTTTGGCAATATGAAAAAATAGAGCTTTACAACACTCCTAGTGGATCACACTAACTCTCCAGCAATGGATCCAAACCAAAATGAAATCCTTAAAATAACAGGTAAAGAAATCAAAATATTGATTTCAAAGTTGCTCAATGAGATCCAAGAGAAAATTGAAAACCAACATAAATAAATTTTTAAAAATTAGGATATAAATGAAAAAATTTCTAGAGATAGTAAGAAAAAAACTTCTGGAAATTAATATATTTAAGAGCCTGAAGACAAAGCTTTCAAAATAACCAATCAGACAAAAATAAAGAAAAAAGAGTTTAAAAAATGAACAAAGTATCCAAGAAATAAGAGCTTATGCAACATAACCAAACCTAATAATTTAATCATAGGCATTCCTGAGGGAAAAGAAGAAAAAGCAAAAAAATTGGAAAACATATTTGAGGGAATAATTGAGGTTTTACTAGAGATTCAGACATCCAGATACCAGAAGTTCAAAGGACTACTGGAAGGTTCATTGCAAAAAGAATATTACCAAGGCATATAGTAATTAGGCTATACTGTCAATGTGAAGGAAAGAATTCTAAGAGCAGTGAGACAAAAACATAAAATAACTTATAAAGCAGAACCTATCAGACTAACAGCAGACTTCTCAGCAGAAACCTTATAAGCCAGAAGGAATTGGGATCCTATCTTTAGTTTCCTTAAACAGAATAACTGTCAGCCAAGAATTCTGTATTCTGAAATCTAAGTTTCATAAACGAAGGAGAAATAACATTTTTCCAAAACAAGCAAAAACTGAGGGTACTTGTCACTACTAGACTGATAGATCCAAAAAGAAATGCTCAAAGGAGTTTTAAACATTAAAATGTAAGGTCAATATGCACCAGTATAAAAACACTCAAAAGAGGAAAACTCCCAGGGCTTAAAAAACAATGCAATGGAGAATACAAAGCAACCAGGTAACAATCAACATGATGACTGGAACAGTATCACACATATCATTACTAACTTTGAATGTAAACCCACAGTCAACATCACACTGATTGTGGAAAAGTTGAAAGCATTTCCTCTCAGAACCAGAACAAGACAAGGTTGCCTATTTTCACCACTTCTATTCAACGTAGTACTGAAATTCCTAGCCAGAGCAATCAGGCAAGAGAAAGAAATTAAGGACATCCAAATTAGAGAAGAGGAAGCCAAGCTCTCTCTGCTGATAATATGATCTTCTACCCCTTTTAAAAATTCAGGTTCACAAAGCTCAGGACTCCTCAATGGTGACACAAACTCACTGCATGTACAGCTGCACTGGCACCCCTTCATGTTACCTCTGTGGGACTTTGGGTGGGAGTGGAGGGGTGACTGATGCAAACATGCAGCTCCTGCTACTTGCTGTGCCATGAGTAATAGAGTCCTTTTTCTCTGACCCTGGAGTCTCATATTGTCTGCCAGCCTCTATAAAAAGGTAACAGGCTAGCCTGTTTGTGTGAAAATAGGACAAAATCTCACACCCTTCACAATTCTTGATACACTCACACTTTCTGAATTCTGGTTATTCTAGCTTTGTTTCCATTTTTTGAAAGTGTCATGTTCCTGGCCATACGTCCCTTCTTTATAGAGTGCTCCTTTGCCCTCCTTGTCAAGTTAATACTTATCCATCCTAAAGATCTCAACTCAAGTATCACTTCCTCAGAATCCAGACCCTTTTCCCCATAAGCATAAGGCACCTACCCAACCCCCACAGTGTACCTTTAACTTATAACATCAATCGCAGTGCAATAGGATGATAAATAGAAATTTCCTCATGTTTTCAATTTTCATATGAGGCGCTGAAGTTTAACACAATAGATGATGAATGTCCTATATATTGTAAAGCAAAGTGCTAGGCATATAACCTAAGGACTTGCTTAGAATAACCAAAATTGGCTCATTCAACTCCTGCCTATATAAATAAAGCCACGGACTTCATCTAGAAGAAGACAAATATTTATTTGACAGGAATTTGCAGATGAGCTGTAGAGAATGTGGGCTGTTTTCCCTGTTCCGTCCTTTTCTTTGCTCTCTGTCTCCAGCCAGGTGAAAGGTCCCCAAGAGAAACTTTCACAGAAATTAGGATTGTTTAAATAGAGGAAATTACTAGCCAGCTCGCTCGTTAGTTGCTTACTTGGCAGTAGAAAGTAGAACTTGCCCCATGCTGCTGCTTAATGGAGCCCATGTGTTCTTGCATAAGCCTTACATGTGTTTTCTGAAGTCAAAGAAAGAAAGTCAAAGATCTGAGCCTGATTCTTCTGGAAAAGCCTGGATGAGAAGTTAGTTGGAGCTGTCCCCGGACCAAAATGGTAAGAGAAGATAGCAACAGAAGAGGCTTGAATGCCTAACATTTGGAAGGGCAAGGATGCATAGTATCTTTCCAAGGGTCAAATGGATGTGGATGTGGTTGAAGTTAGGCAGGCAAGAATGTTACTAAAAGAACTTGCTCCACAGGGCTACCTACTGAACCATGGGGATACAAGAGGAAGTTTACTAGGGAGCAGATGTTATAGAGCAGTCTACCGAGAGGGAAGGAATTAAAAGAAGCATGCTACCAAGGACAAGATAGAGAGGAGAGAGGGGAGCAAGGAGAATGAAAGAGCACATCCCTTCCCCACTGCTGGTCTGGGGAGTCACAGGTCTGGTCCAAGCTAGATAAAGAAAAAAAAAAAATCTTTTAACTGATTAAGAGGATAAAGTTGTTATTGAGATTAGTATAGACTTCTTAATACCTGAAAACAGACTTTTAAACATGCCTACATGTTTAAAAAAAAAAGTTTTGAGCAATATAAGGTAAGGTCAAAAAGATAAGAAAGGAAGAAATAAAGCATCCCTATTTGCATATGACATGATTGCACAGAAAATTTCGAGAAATCTACAAAAAAATCTCTTAGAACGAGGTGAGTTTAGCAAAGTTGCAAGAGACAAAGTTATACAGATATCATTTGTATTTCAATATACTAACAATGAAAATGTGGAAAAACTTAAAAACAGTGAGATTTACAAATGATCTAATGAAAATTAAATTCTTAGGTATATACTTAACAAAAGATGTGCAGAATGTGAAAGCTAAATGTATTTAATACAAAATTCTGATTAAATAAATCAGTAATCTAAATCAATGGAGTGACATATTGTGTTTATGGATTGGAAGACGTAACAAAGTAAGGATGTCACTTCTCCCCATATTGATCTATAAGTTTAGTATAATTCCTATGAAAATCTCAGCAGGGTTTTTGGACAATAGACAATGTTGTCTCTATCTATGTAGACATATACAATTTTATTCTAAACTTTATATGGCAAGGCACATGTCATAAGACAGCTAAAACAATCTTGACAAAGAAGAATAACGTTGGAGGAATTGCTCTACCTGATATTAAGACTTATTATAAGCTACAGTAATCCAGACGGTGTGGCATCAGCAGACAGACAGACTCTTTGATCAATGAAATAGAACAGAGATTTCAGAAATAGGCTACACAAATATGCTTAGCTGATTTTTGACAAAGATGCAAAAGAAATACAATAGAGGAAAGATAATCCTTTCTCAATAAATGGTGTTGGAGTAATTGGACGTTCATAAAAACAAACTTCAACCTAACCCTCACATCTTATACCAAAATAAGCTCAAAATGGATCACTGACTTAAAAACTTTTTAGGGGGATATAGGGGATACAAAACCTTCTAGGGCTAGGAAAGAATTCTTAGCTTGGACAACAAAAGCACACACACACAAAAAAAATGCTGGGTGCAGTGGCTCACTGGCTCACACCTATAATCCCAGCACTTTGAGAGGTAGAGGAAGGAGAATTGCTTGAGGCCAGGAGTTCGAGATCAGCCTGGGAAACAGTGAGACTCTGTCTCTACAAAAAATTTAAATTTAAAAAAAAAAATTAGCTGGTGGAATGCACCTGTAATCCATACGCCTCAGGAGACTGAGGTGGAAGGATCACTTGAGCCCAGGAGTTTGAGGCAGTAGTGAGCTATGATCATGCCACTACACTACAGTGTGAGTAACAGGGTGATATTCTATCTCTAATGATAAAGAAGAAGAGGAAGAAGGAGGAGGAGGAGGAGGGGAGGAGGAGGAGGGGAGGAGGAGGAGGAGGAGGGAGGAGGAGGAGGGAGGAGGAGGAGAAGGAGATTATTTATGAATTGACCTCATCAAAATCGAAAAATATTGGAACTCACCAAAATTGAAAAAGTTTTCCTCTGAGAAAGCCCACATGAAGAGGCTGAAAAGAAAAGCTACAGTCTGGGAGAAAATGTTTGCAAACCACACATCCAACAAAGGACTAGTACCTAGAACATACAAACTCTCAAAACTTAACAGTAACAAACCAAATGATCTAATTAGAAAATCGGCAAAATACCTAAATAGATATATTCAAGAAGACGTAGATGGAAAATAAGCATATGAAAGACATACAACATTATTAGACACCAGAAAAAATGCAAATTAAGACCACAATGAGGTATCACCGCATACTTATCTGATAGCTAAAATTAAAAATAGTGACAGCACTAATTGCTAACAAGGATGAGAAGAAACAAAATGACTTATCCTCTGCTGTAGGAATGTGAAATGGTACAGCTACTCTAGAAACTATTGCAGTTTCTTAAAAAACTAAATATGCATTTACCATACCACTCAGCAACTGCACTCTTAGATATTTATCCCAGATAAACAAAAACTGTGTTCACACAAAACTAGTACACAAATGTTTATTATACTTTAATTTGTAATGAAAAAAAACCTAGAAATGGTCTTGATGTCTTCCATAGGTGAATGGTGAAGCAATCTGTGGTATATCTGAACTATGAATGGAACTCAGTGTAATGCCTACATGACATCACTGAATTTTTACCCTGCCCTAATTCTGCTTATCTTTAAGAAAAATTGGAAAAATTTTCCATTTGTAACCAGACCAGCTAAGACTGGTTAAAATCAAGATACCCAGATAGCTGACCAACAACTTCAAAAAGACTCTAGCCTTCATTATTATCTCATTTCCATTCTAAATGACACTCCAGCAATGCCATAACAGTTGATAACTGCCATGACAACAATCCTAAAAGAAGCAATAAAAGGGCAAAAAGGAAGGTGACACTCTGGTTCCAGAGAAGTTCACTGCTCATTTTCAGAAAATATATGAATATTCCTACCCTGACTTTTAATGTCCAAACCCTTCATTAGAGAAATCCTATATTTTAGCCCTGTCTCCCCTAACTAGTCCAGAAGTTGATTTGTGAGCTACACTCCTGTTTCTCCATTCCCTTGGCCATGGAATAAAGCTTGCTCTCTACATGATCCTCACTTTCAGTTTCATGTATTGGCTCTGGGACACTGAACAGGAAAGGGCCCATCTTCTGGGGCTACCGAATTTAGAGGTACCATGAATACTACTCAGCAATAAAAACGAATAAACTATTGAAAAGAATCAACTTGGATAAATTTCCATAGAATTATGCTGAGTGAAAAAAGTCAATCCCAAAAGATTACATATTGTACTATTCCATTTACATAATATTTTTGAAATGACAAAATTTCTAGAAATGAAGAACAGGTTAGTGGTTTCAAGGGGTTAGGGATGGAGGTGAGAAACAGGGAGGGAGGTATATATTGTTATAAATGAGTGACACACACAAAAAATCCTTGTGGTGATTAAACTGTTCAGTATATCGACTATGGTGGTATATACATGAACCTATACATATGATAAAATCACATGGAACTAAATACACAAACACACACATATGCACACATGGACACACAAATGAATGTAAGCAAAACTGGAGAAATATGAACAGAATTAGTGGATTTTATAGTGTCAATATCCTGGTTGTGATAGTGTTCTGTAGTTTTGTCAAATGTTCCCATTGGGGTAAAATGGGTAAGGAGTACATGGGCTCTCTCTGTATTTTTTCTTTAAACTATACATAATTCTAATATTATCTCAATAAAAATTTCAATTAAAGACACATGGGACATGCCAAAGATTCCTTATTTGTATAAGAAAGGTAATTTACCAAAGTGGATTTAAAGGCAAAAACAAAAAAGATTAATCACTTCCAGTTTATACCACCTCAAGTTTAACCAGTAGCACATACTCTTGCAACATTACATAATTTCACACTTAGTTTTATGTGTTTTGGTGGATGTTTGTTGCCTTATTGTACTGTACGCCTCTTCATAGCTGGATCATACCTTGATTGCACATTATTTTGGCTCTAAATCCTGACAGTTATTTATTAAGTAATCAAATAGTATTCAATAAATTAACAAAGGAAGTTTTAAAAAATAATGTTAAAGAAACAGAATTTAACAATCATTAATACAATATATTAAGCAGCAATAATGCAAAAAACAGTGCCAGTACAACAGTGAAGTAAGTAGTTCCAGGTGTCAGACTGGTTAGAGTTCATGTTCTTCCTCTGGCACGTGTCTCATAGGTGAACAGGCAAGTTACGTGGTTTTCTATGCTTCAAATTCCTCAACTGCAACATGAAGGTATTAATAACATCCATCCTAGAGGGTTGCTATGAGAACTGAGATTTTATAGGTAAAGCATAATAGTTGGAACATAGTAGTTGCTCAATAAATGCTGTTTCCTCTACTAAAATTATTGTTACCACTGCCAAAACTCATGTCACAAAACCAATTGCACCAATTGAGGAACAACAACTGTTACAAAAAGACACTGGCCAGAGGGCAATAGAGAAAATAGTGAAAGAGACGTTTTACATGTTTTTCAAAAGTAAAGGTGTTCTGTAAGTGCATTTTTCTAAAGAGAGATAAAATTAATAAACATTAATAAAATGACTTTAAAAATCTCATATTTACAAGATACACTACATTCTAGGGCCTAAAATATACCTTAACAAATTTTAAAAAGTAAAAATTATACAAGATATGTAAGAACGTCCCCCAATAGAATTAAACTAGAAATCAATAATAGAAAGCTGAAAAATCACCCAAATGTCTGGGCATTAAACAACACAATTCCAAATGACCCATGGGCTAAAGAATAAGTAAAAAGAGAAATACAAAAAAATTTGGAACTAAAAGAAAATGAAAACACAACTCATCAAAAACTGGGATGCAGTGAAAGTAGAGCCTAAAGTGAAATTTATAACATCCAATGCATACATTAGAATGAAAGAAAGACCTAAAATTAATAATCTAAGCTTCAAGCCTAGAAAACTAGAGAAGGAAGAATATAAGCCCAAAGCAAACAGAAGAAAAGAAATAATAAAAAGTAGGAGCAATGAAATTGAAAACAGGAAAACAGTAGAGAACATTAATAAAACCAAAAAGTGGTTCTGTGAGAGCAATATAATGAATAAGCCTCTAGTCTTAATCAGAAAAAAGGAGGAAAGATACAAATTTATCAATATCAGAGATGAAAGACAGACATCACTACTGATACCACGGATATTAAAAGGAAAATAGAGAAATATTATGATCAACTTTATGTTCACAAATTTCATAACTTAGATGACATGTAACTATTCCTTGAAAAATACAAATTATTAAAACTCACACAGATTAAATAGACAATCTGAATAGGCCTCTATCTATTAAATAAATTGAATCAATAATCGATAACCTTCCAAAACAAAACAAAACAAAAAAGGAAAACAACAAGCCCAGATGGTTTCACTTGTGAATCCTATGAAACATTTAATCAATATATGATACCAGTTCTCCACAATATCTTTCAGAACATCAAAGTGGATAGAACACTTCCCAACTTATTCTATGAGACTAGCACCACTACAGTACAAAACCAGCTAAAAGCATTACCAGAAAGGAAACCTAAAAACCAATCTCTCTCATGAATAGATACAAAAATCCTCAACAGAATATTAGCAAGTAAAATCTAATGATATATAAAAAGAATTACACCACGAACAAGTGTAAATATGCAAGACTGGTTCAACATTCAAAAATCAATTGATGTAAACTGCCACAATGGACAAAAATAGAAAAATAATATGTCAATATAGAGAAGAATTTGGTGAAGTCCAACACCCATTCATGATAAGATCCCTCAGCAAACTAAGAATAAGAGAAACTTTCTCATCCTGATAAAAAAATTTATTAAAAACCTATAGCTAATATCATATTTAATGGTGCATATTTTCCCCCTAAGAAGGGGTACAAAGCAATGATATCCTCTCTTCCCTATCCTACTTTATATAACACTGGAAGTCCTAGCTAGTGTAATAAGACAATAAAAGAAGACAAATAGTATACCGATTTTAAAGGAGGAAATAAACCTGCCCTTATTCTCAGATGACATGATTGTCTATGTACAGAAACCCAAAGAATACACAAAAGGACTCCTCAGACTAACAAGCAAGTTTAGCAAGGTCACAAGAAACAGCATTAATACACAAAAGCTAATTGCTTCCGTATGTATCAGCAGTGACCAATTGGAATTGGAACTTTAAAAAAATATACATTATTTACAATGGCACCAAAAAAATGAAATACAGCTGTCCATTGGTGTGTACAGGGGGACTGGTTCTAGGATCACCATGGATACCAAAATCCATGTATACTCAAGTCTTGCCATTTTCCCTGTGGAACCTGGTAATGCAAAAATTCAGCCCTTTATATATGCAGACTTCATTCCTCGTGAATACTGACCTGCGTCTGGTTGGGAAAACTGAATATAAGTGGACCTGTGCAGTTCAAACTCGTGTTGTTCAAGGGTTAACTGTACTTAGGTTTAAATTTAACACATATACAGGGTCTATATGTGGAAACTTACAAATTATAAATTTTTTGAGAGAATATAAATCTGTTATACTGTTTCACTCTTCTGTACTCACCAATTTAGTTTCTCTCCTTCCTTTCTCTTTGTTCACACTTCCAAGTGTCAGCCCCTCTATGAAACACTTGATGAAATTTCAGGCCATGCTGTAGAATTGACCACTCCTGCTTTTGTGCCCCACTGAACCCAGTGTATGTTTCTATCATGACATATAAATTATTAAATGCATTTAGTTGTTTAAATATATTTATCATTTTACTAGTCGATAAATTATTTTAAAAATGTATTTTTTACTTAAGATAATCATTTTATTTTATTTTTAAATTGACAAATAAAAATTATGTATATTTTGGTGTACAACACATTGTTTTGAAACATGTATATATTGTGAAATGCCTTAAGCTAATTAACCTATTACCTCATGTATTTATCATTTTTGTTGAGAACACTTAAAATCTACTCTCTTTGCAATTTTCAAGTATATAATACATTGTTAACTATAGTTACCATGTTGTACTATAGATCTCTTGCAGTTATTCCTCCTGTCTAATTGACATATTGTACTCCTTGACCAACGTCTTTGCAACTCCACTGGTTCCCCACACCAGCCCCAGATAACCTCCGTTCTACTCTATGCTTCCATTAATTTGACTTTTTGGAATTCTACACACAAGTGAGATCGTGCAGTATTTGTCTTTCTGTGCCTGGTTCATTTCACTTAATGTAATGTTCTCTAGGCGAATTCATGTTGTCACAAATGACAGGATTTTATTCTCTTTTAAGGTTGAATAGTATTTCATAGTGGATACATGCCACATTTTCGTTATGTATCCTTTGTTGATGAACACCTAAGTTGATTCCATATCTCTGCTATTAGAAATAGTGCTGCAATTAATACAGGAGTGAAGGCATCTCTTTGATACCCTGATTTCATTTCCTTTGGCTATATATACTCAGTAGTGGGATTGATGGATTATGTTGTAGCACTATTTTTAACTTTGAGAAAATTCCATACTATTTCCCATAATGGTTATACTAATTTATGTTTTCATTTTCACTAACAGTGCACAAGAGTTCTCTTTTCCACACATCCTCTCCTTTCTCCACAAGTGTTATAATTTTACTTGTAAACAGAATTATACAGAAATTTTAAATTCTGACGAAAGAAAATCTAAATACATATTTTCCATGTTCATAAAGTAGAAAACTTAATATTGTTTAGATGATGATACTGCAAAAATCAATCTATAGATTTCATGAAAACCCTATTAAAATCCAAGCAACTTATTTTATAGGTGTTAACAAAATGATTTAAAGTTTATATGGAAATGTGAAAGACCTAGAATAGCCAACACAATATTGAAGAACAACAGTGAAGGACGCACCCTTGCTGATTTCAAGTCTTACCATAAAACTACAGTAATCAAGACAATGAGGTATTGACTAAACAATAGACATAAGCTACTAGAACAAAACAGCTCAGAAAGAGATTCACACAAATATAGTCAACTGCTATTTGTAAAAGGAGCAAAGGCAATGCAGTGGAGAAAAGGATCATCTGTTCAACAAATGGTGCTGGAGAAATTGGATGTACATATGCAAAAAAATTTAAAAAAAAGGAGAGAAACATAAAATAAAACACCTAGACACCAATTCAAAATGAATTTACATGTTATATGTAAAATGCAAAACCATACAATTCCTAGAAAAGAGCAAAGCAGAAAATCTATATGAACTTGTGTTTGGTGATGAGTTTTTAGATGCAATACTAAAAGTATAATCCATTAAAAACTTGGTAAGTTGTACTTTATTAAAAATAAAAGCATGTGCTCTCTGGAAGACACAGTTAAGAGAATGAATAGGCAAGCTACAGACTGGAAGAAAATATTTGTAAAATGCATATCTGACAAGGAACTTATATCCAAAATATACAAAGAAATCTTAAAACTCAACAATAAGGAAACTACCCAATTTTTAAAAATGGACAAGAGCAGATATCTCACCAATAAAGACATACAGAAGGCAGGTGACCCTATGAAAAGGTTCTCAACATCATTTTGTTAGTGAATTTCAAATTCAAACATTTGTAACTTTACAATGGAGAAACCTGACAAACACAACCTCAGCCACATAATCAAGGTCAACATCAATAATGTCAGACTGATAGCATGTATTCTGACCCAAGTCCAATCATAAGAAAACATCAAATAAATCCCAAATGAACACACTCTACCAAAAACCTGACCAGTACTTCTCAAAACTGTCAAGGCCATCAAAATCAAGGCATCTAAACTCGTCAGCCAAGAGGAACCTGAAGAGTCATGTCAAATAAATGTAGTGTTGAACCCTGAACAGATCTTGGAATAGAAAAAGGAACATTCGGTAAAAACTAAGGAAATCTAAATAACGTATGGACTTCAGTAAATAATAATATGTTGGTATTATTAACTGCAGCAAATGTACCGTACTAATGTTAGATGCTAATAATGGAGGAACTGGGTGTGAGATACATGGGAATTCTCTGTACCATCTTCACAATTTTCCTGTAAATTTAAAACTGTTCTTTCAAAAGTTTTTCTCAAAGGCTTGTTGGATGGATATGGAGTTTTTATTTTTAAAAGATGAAGAGTTCTAGAATCCTGTTTTACAACAATGTGGATATGCTCAACCCTACTGATTTACACACTGAAAAATAGTTGAGATGGTAAATTTTCTGTTATTTTCCTCCACAACTAAAAATAAAATATTTTTTAAAGTCTCATTTTTACTTTTAGTAAACATGAGTTTCTCAGTCTCTTCAATTAGCTTAACATTAAATACTAATTATTATTATAACATACTAATTATTGGTATACCTTATGGCATCAATAAAATGCTTTATGTACGTAGGCACTGCGCTAAGTGTTTCACAAAAACTTGATGGAAGCTTTACAACAACTCCATTAGGTGAGTACTATTATTATGTTTCCCATGTTACAAGAGGTAACTATGAAGCTCAGAGAATTGAAGTGAATTGCTGTGGTCACATTGCTAGTAAGCGGTTCTAATTCCCAGAGCAATCTGCCTCCAACACTCCATATTCACAACTACTTTGTTATATTAGCAAATTTCCCTTGCAGCAGGAAGGTATCAGAACCCCAAGGTATTAAGACACAAAAATCCAACAACAAATACATTCAAAAAAACACAGGAGCGAACAAACAAATAAATGCTAAGCTAGCAGAGCAGCCAGTCACTGAAGTCAAGTGGCTTTCCGTTTCTGTGCATTTCCCATGGCAGCTTTATACCATTTTATAGATGGCTAGTCTCCAATTGGAATCCCATTACCATCAATATTGGCTGTTGAGATGTAATCTATGCTCCCTATCACTCACTAATGCTCATTTATGAAAACTGGGAGGAAAAAATATGCCATACCTTACAGACCCAAAAACTCCTAAAGGTCGCACATTTCGACAAAAGTTGTATTTGTAGAGAAATTAAACTCCAAAAATCCATCATAAATGTCAATTCTTTCAGAGGGAGGAAGAATCTTTGAATAAAGAAGGGAAGTAATGTTGCTAAGAAACAGGTTAATCTTTCATTTTGTTAAAAGAAAAGAAAAAAGACCTGGACGTTGTCCATCTGTTTAACTACGAAGCCCCTTGCACATGTCAGGCATGGGCCGTGACTGATGGAAAAGCAATCTCTCTGTTTGCGAAATCTCACATTTCTCTCCTGGAATTTAAAACAGGCAGAAAGCTCATATGAGGCTAAACTGGATAGTTCCTTGGAAATTAAAGTTGGAAAACTTTAAGGAAAAATATTCCAAGCTCCATCTGATCTAAAAATCAGCACCAATGCTTACCTTTAATGTGGAAAATCATAAATAGCCAGAATAGATCCCTGTTCAGGATGGAGCAGGCCACGTGAATGGAATGTGGAAAATACATAAATAACTTTGAATTGAAAATGTGAATACATTTTCTAACTTTGAAAATGCTATGAAATGTTAAACCAGGGTTCAAACTCTATGATTTTCCCCTCCATCAACTTTCACTAATTTCAGTTCCAAAGACTCTTACATAAAAGGAAGGTGTAATCTCTATTATTAGTGTTTAAGTTTTATAAATATTAGCTTTAACTTATTGGTTATGTTGAGTCTTCTCTATCCTTACTAGCGTTTTATCCTTTGACTTTCCTAGAACTGAGAGAAGTGTGTTAAAATCTCCTACTATTAGTGTGTCTCTGTCTATTTCTAGTCTCCAGCAGTTTCTGCTTTTTGAAAGTCATTTCTGTGTTACTGGAAGAAAAGATAACTTTTGAATCATCTTTGTGAATTTCTGACTGTAGTATTATAAAATATCCTTCTTTATCTATTTTAATATTTTTGGCCTTAATTTAAACTCCCCTATAAGAAGATCCCTGATTTTTTTTAAATTTGCAATTGCCTATTCTTTTATTTTTAACCTTCAAAATCACTTAATTTTAGGTATGCCCCTTTTAAATATTATAGAGCAAGCATTTTCTTCTTTGGGCGCTCTGAAAATCTTTTCTTTTCTCTTTGCAATAAGTAACGTGAGCCTATTTGCATTTGCTGATATGATCTACGTGTTTGGTCTCTGTTCTGTCACACGTTTTACGATATTTTTTATTGAATATAGAAAGTTGTTCGCTATGTGGTCCTTGTTCTTGCCTCCTTTTTTAAGAGGCATACTAAAGTATTTGATAGTAAAATGATATTTTACCATTTTACTATAATTTACTTTAAAATATTTCACCCATAAAAAGTGGTGTTTGCAGGGGGACACATAAAATAAATACAGTAAAATATTGGTGGTTATTCAAGCTGGGTATTGGGGTTCATTGTAGTTCCTTCTTTTATGTATGTTTGGAAAATTTTGTTTTTAAAAGTGCCTTGCTTTTTAAACAGTTACAAAAAAGAATTTCATCTGTTTCGTCTATTATACAAAGTCTGAATTTTTAAAATTTGCTTTCACAATAAGCCAAGTTATATCTTCATGAACACAGACCTGAAATAATTAACACTTAAGAGCTTCATGAAAAGAAGTGTTAGTCTCTAAATCAAATAAAGACCCTCTCTATTGCCTCAAGCTCTGTACTAAATTATACATACTGTAAATGAGCACAGCTTCTTTTAAACTTATAAGAAACAATTTTGTCTTTGTGAGAGTTTTATAACTACATCCAACAGCCTATAAAAAGCCTGTCTTGATGTGGTTCCCATGGTGACAGGACATAATATATGTGTCCATTAAATTTGGAAATGTAATGAAGTATAATAAAAATCTACTTCAGAAAAATACACTTCTCAGCATATTTTTATTAATTAAAATATTACATTGAGCATTTTTCATGTCTGCATGCCTTACAGCAAATAAAAGCTTTGCCACAGATTAACTGTGACTCTTGAGTTCCATCCAATATTAATTGGTACAAAATAGGAAAGGCATTTTTGCAGAGAAAATATTTTGACTGGTGGCCCAGAGTGATTAATGAGTAAACAGTAATGCTTCCTGAACTGTGCATATACCATTTCAAATGCCACCAGCAAGACCGATTTTGATATTTGTGTCCACAGGGACAGGAACAGACGAGAAACTGGCTGTCTTCCATTCTTGTGGAAGAAGAGAAGTTCCTTATTGGTAATTCCCTACCCCAGCCCTGCTGAGAACATGAGACCATTTTGCCTGTAGGGGAGGCATAGTATCGTAAAAGCAGTTTAAGCAAACCTCATATAAGCTCAGCTATCAACAAAAGCAAAAACCAGCTCAGTACATCATTGGAAACACATCAGTTTCAAAAAACAAAAAAAGTGAGGGATGGAGAGAAAACCAAGGAGTAATGGGCTAAATCACTCTCACATTCCACTTTGAATAGTTAAAATTCTAAGCAGAGTAAGAGGAGAGGAGACCATCTTATTTTCAGAATGGTTATCTTCAAGTGAAGAATAGAAAATTCTCAAGTATATTCAAATATATTATCTGTGCCTGTCCTCCCAAATTAAGCATATCTGAATGAGTTTGATATATTTAAAATCACATGAAAAATGTAACTGGGGAAAGAATGCATAGTTTCTTACCCACTCCAAAAATCAAGATGAGCATGAATTTCCTCTCATATATTAAATTAATCTGAGAGATACTTATATTTTGAATTATTGTGCCATACTGCAAAGTAGTAACTGTAAGAATCTTCACTGTCCTGTTTGTTGTTCCATGAAGAACCTGACCAATTAAACCACACTGAGCGACTACTCAACTGAACAACAATGTGCTGGACTTACAAGATTATAAACCCTCCCAAAGATACTTTTTAATACTCTTACAGCATTCCTATTACTTAACCACACCTCAGGACCCTCATCACATTTTTGGAATTATGGAAAATACCTGAAAATCCACTGCTCCCACTGACATCGTGCCATGCTCAAAAATGAAAAGATATGCTTCAGCACGGTATGTATACCAGACCCATCATTCAGGGCTGAATATCAACATTATATTACTACTTAATAGTATAAATTTGCCTTGCAGTTGCAGTGAAAAAGTAATCAATGGCATCTCACAAATATTTGGAAGCTGCCCAAAGCAAACGTTTCTTCCTTACTGGCTCAGAAGGCTTTTTGAAAATAGGGAACTCTAGGAGTGCACATATTTCAAGGCAAAAATAGAAAGCAAGAGAAGTGAAGAAACCAAAAGCCTTCCAAATCTGGAGGTTCCTGGGGTGTTGAGCTCAAATCTCGCCAGCAGCTCCTTCTCATTTGGTGAGGTGGGGATTTATAAGCACACTCCTTTTACCAAGTGGAGTGTTTCTGTATCAAAATACATAAGAGGACTCTTTAAGAGTTAGCACTCTAGTCAGGGTTTCTTGATTTTTAACACATACACTCCAGCATCTGTCCATCCCAGGGTTTCTCAAGTACACTGCTAGCTCCGGATCCTTCATTTCACATTGAAGCACTTATCAGACTATCTCTAATGATCTCCTCTTCCATGCCTCTGGCCCGCCCATTGGACTGTGAGCCCCTTGATGGAAGGAAATGAATCTTGCTATTTTCAGCACTTCACCCTTAGTGACTACTTAACACAGAAATATTGATTTATGTGGATGGAAAAAGTCTAGATCTATTTGTAAACTACTGTATACATATGAACACTGATTCTGTCAAATATATAATGGCACCCTTCATCCTTTGCAACTCAAGATCACATTATCTGGATAGTAGACACATAAGGTTGTATTTCTTTGTTCTCTGCCCTTTTTTGACTATCCAAAGTATTACTGAATTGTTGAAGTGTGAATACAGAAAAAGAGAATATATATATATAGTGTATGTGTGTGTCTATATGTATGTATGTGTGTGTGTGTGTGTGTGTATACCGAGTCACTGCCTCTGCCTAATTTTACCCATTTATTTATTTATACATTTTTTTGAACATCTATGAAGTGTTAGGCTTTATCTTAGACATTGGGCAAGGAGTAGTGAACAAAGTAGAAATGCCCTTTTCACTCAAGAAGCTTACATTCTGCTGTGCTTGAGAAAAGACAATAACCCAGTAGACAAATAAAGGTACCAGGTAATCTTAAGTTGTAAAACATGCATATAAACAAAGCAAATCATATGATATAATAGAGTGACTAGAAGAAGGGAAAGGCTGCATTAATAAGTGGCAAGAAAGGCCTGTTTGAGGGGTGGCTTCGATCATGGTAAATTGAGAAGAGGGATAGCCGATGAGACAGAGTGGATTGGGGTAAGATCATGGAGGGCTATATAGGTTGCCACAGGAGTTCAGATTTTATTCCAGGGCCACAAGAAGACGTTGGATATTATAAGCAGGGAAGTGGCAAGACCTTATTCTTAGGAAACACTAGTCTGGTTATTGGGTAGACAATGGAACATGGCCTGCCACAGGTCAAGTCGGGGATCCTACAGGAAGACTGAGCCACATTTACTCCAGGGTTCTCAGTCAGGGGTGATTTTGCCTCCCAAAGGACATCTGACAATTACTAGCACCATTTTTGGTTGTCACAACTAGGGAAGAGGGGTGCTACTGGCATCTAGTGGGCACACCCTATAGATGCTGCCAAACGTCCTACAATGCACATTCATTCAGTGATGCCATGACTGAGAAACTTGGATTTACTCTACACATATTTGCTCTTTGGCTTCTGGGCAGTATGGTAGGAGCAACAGAAAAAAAAAAAAAAAGTTAAATAAATTCTAAGGGGTGTGTGTTTATACGACAAAAAGCAGTAAACTAGGGAAAAACAAAGAGCACAGAGGAAGCCATAAAGCTAGATTTACAGTCACCTCAAACAAGGAGTCATCTACTAGTGTCATCTCTTGTATCAAAAGCAAAGAGGCCTTGCTCTAGAGACTAGCTGAAGGCTGTTTAATCTTTTATTGCATCCTCAGCATTGTGACCACCATAGATGAAGAATACAGAATTATTTTTTAATTTTCCTTTTGTTAAATTAAATAGCACTTGATTTAGATTACTTTGTAGAAACACTGAGAAATAGTTCACAAATAGCATATCTTGGCCTTAAAAGTGTCTTCCTTTCAATAAGTTAATAATTTGCTTTCAGACATGTGAATCTTTTACTAATTAGTGATTGAGATAGAAAATATTATTTGTTGTGACATCTGGAACTTTTCTATCAATATGTCTAGAAACAGAGACGGTAACCCACAATGGACACCAAAGTCAGATAGCTTGATCTAGGGTAAGCTCATGAAGAGACTGACGCACCAGGATTCCCCCAGCAGATGATTATGCTAGTCTTAGAGAAGGTTTCACACTCAAAGGGAACCCCTGGGATGCTGCTATTATTCTTTGAAGGACACTTGACTTTCACTGAACATCTGCCTTGCTTAATGTATGTACCCTACTAAACCTGTGCACCTGAACTGAATGCTAACCAAGGAAAAAAAATGAGCAAGAAACCATTTTGAAAACCCCAGGACCTCTGCTAGTAAGCTAAAATACAACTTGGATCCAAAAAAAAAAAAACCCCTTACTAAAGGATTTTAGGGGTTTCCTATCAAAGGGAAGTTTAAGTTTATATTTCCTGAATAGCCACATTCCATGAGAATCAATAAAAAAATTAATAATGGAAAAACAAGATTACATATTTATATAAGAATATGAAAGTTACACATTCTAGAATAAAATAATTCTAACATGAGGCAATATATAGACAGATAAATATATTCCTTGGTGAAAATGCAAGTTATGCTGGTGAGAGTTATAAGATGGGGTCCTTCATACACTGATGGAAATTGGGATTTATAAATTACTAAAAGTACAAAATTGTTTGTTTCATTATGATCCAAATTCTCTTTAAAAAAGTACACACACATACACACACACACACACACACACACGCATACCTACATATATATACCCTGACTTAGGCCTAGAAAAAGGCCTAGGAGGAAAATACACACAATTATTTACAATGGTGATCTTTGGGTGGTAGATTTGTGCATTGTTTTTGTATCCTTTGTTTCTTTATTTTTCAGATCTTCTACAATACCAGTTACTTAAATACAATAAATATTTATCAGTGCTGTAATCAAAAAGAGCTATATTTTTAAGTGGAAAGACAACTGCGTACCTTAGAAAGGTAAGTCGCTATTCTTTTTGGTGGCATTTCCCACTAGCCTTTACTTCATTTCTCTATTGGATCTCTTGAGTGTGTATGGGATCAATCAATTAATTTAGTTTAACAAACATTTGTTGGCTGGACATGGTGGCTCACACCTGTAATCCCAACACTTTGGGAGGCCAAGGCAGGAGGATTACTTGAGCTCAAGGGTTCAAGAGCAGCCTGGGCAACCTAGTGAAACCCCATCTCCACCAAAATACAAAAGTTAGCCAGATGTGGTGGCATACACCTGTAGTCCCAGCTACTCGGGAGGCTAAGGTGGGAGGATCACTGGAGCCTGGAAGGTTGAGGCTACAATGAACCCTGATCACCCCACTGCACTCCATACTAGGTGACAGAGTGAGACCATATCTAAAAAAAAAAAAAAAAAGTAATAAAAATAATAAAAGAATAAACACTTGTTGATGCCCTATTAGGTGTCTAATTTGGGGAGACATAAATGAATAGTATACCTCTTACTATTAAAGATATTATAGTTAATATAAAGTATCATGTTATGTATTTAATATAAAAATAATACAGTGAAGATACAACTAAAGAAACCTTTTGAGTAGTTGGAGGCAGTGCCATAAAGGAAGTAAGTGGACATAAGTCATCACGGGAGCAAAGATAGGAGTGCCTTCCCCAACCTGGGAGAGATCAGAAGGAGCAGTTAAAGCCATACGCGGAAAACAAAGAGTGCACAGGATTCCAGAAGCCAAGGGAAGAAAATGAGAGGAGGTGGCCAAGTTGTCAGGCTGCCAAAAAATTGAGTAAGACAACACCTGAGATGTGAAGTGAACAGACAGCCTGGGTCGCTTTGCTTTGGGGTGTGTATTCTTGTCACATCTTCTTCTCTACACAAGGGGAAATGATAAATGGCATGTCTACAGCCTCCTCCAGCCTCAAGGTTAATTTACCATCACTCAATCTAACTCTCATTTCTCAGTGAACCTCCTTTCTCTTGGTTATACCTTCACAACCTCAATCACTCCATTCTACACTCTTTCCACATCTCATAACTTCCAGCTTTCTTCCCAAAGAAACACATCCCATGATGCTTAAGAGATTTTAAGACATTTGAAGACAGGGAGCGGAGCTTATAGTTTAAGCTGCAGAAGAGGGTCAATTCAAAGGGGAGTTAAGTAACTGGTAAATGGTAACTTTTGAGCAAGATTGGTAGTCCTTCCCTGCTTTTTATCAATTTGGGCACTAAAGATGGATGTTCTTACTGCCAAGTCCTTTGCATTAATAAACACTGGGTCCAAAGGGAGTAGCCCAGAGCAGAACCTCATTTCCAGTGGGGTTCATGTCAACATACACTTTACTCAACAGCTACACCGATGTAAAAATTACCAGTGTAAGACCATATGACCAAGAACAGCTTAGTCCATGTTTGTGGTTTAATGTCATAGATAAGCAATGCAAGTGGGAATTTTATTTATTTATTTATTTAGAGACAGAGCCTTGCTCTGTCGCCCAGGCTGGAGTGCAGGGGCGCAATCTCAGCTCACTGCAACCTCCACCGCCCGGATTCAATCGATTCTCCTGCCTCAGCTTCCCAAGTAGCTGGGATTATATAGGCACCTGCCACCACACCCGGCTAATTTTAGTGTTTTTAGTAGAGATGGTATTTTCACCATGTTGGCCAGACTGGTCTTGAACCCCTGATCTCAGGTGATCCACCCACTTTGGCCTCCAAAAGTGTTGCGATTACAGGTGTGAGCCACCGTACCTGGCCGGAATTTTATTCTTAAAACACAGAGATCAGAAGTAACTCAAACTATAAATCTGCTAGTGAATGTGTGAGCCAAAGAATGCTAATTTTATGGGATTATAATAGCTGTTATAAAAAATGAAAACCCTGATTAAAAATTCTGGGAAATACTGGGTGAGAAATGTTTTTACCATTGTCTTTTATGTGTGTGCATGTGAGACAAGGTCTCATTGTCACTCAGGCTGGAGTGCAGTAGTGGTAAGAGGCTTGCACCACCGTGCCTGGCTAATATTTTTTTTCTAATTTTTTATAAGGACAAGGTCTTGCTATGTTGCCCAGGCAGGTCTCAAACTCCTGGGATCAAGCAACCCTCCTGCTTCAGTCTCCCCAAAATGCTGGAATTACAGGTGCGAGACCCCATACCGGGCCTACCATTATCTTTAATGTGTCCAGGTGAATTAGATTTCTCCAAAAGGATGATAAGATATGTAACACTTTTCAAGTTTATTGGACCACAGAATCTCTTGCATAGAGTAATTTTCAGGTCTAGGGGTTTCTTTAGAGAGCATAGCTTTAAAAATCATCAAAGTATATTAGAAGAAATTGCTAATTTTGGTTAGATGAGATTTTAGAACAGCTGTCTTCAACTGTGGCTGCATATTAGAATTACCTGCGAAACTTTAAAATCCCAATCCCAAACCATACCTCAGACCAATTAAATCAGAATGCCTGAGGCTAGGACACAAACCTCAGCACTTTTTAAGCTCCCCGGGGGTTCCAATGGGCAGTATAATTGCAAGCCAGTGCCATCGAGTCTCCCACCAATGCAGGAAGCTCTTTTTCAGTATCCTTGATATCTTGTGCTAGCTCTTCAATTATGGGGAACTTTGATGCTCCCATGAGACAGTAAAACATTCCTCTGCTATGTTTAACACAAAATGAAGCACTTTGTGTCTGAGATTGCATTTATCTCAATAATATCTTATATTGCTAAAACTGTAGAGCACACGCTACATTCCTATCTTTCATCAAAAAATAAATGGCCAATATTTTTTCCTTAGTTGTTTGAACATAGTGTTCCCTATAAAATTCACACATAGAGAACAAAACAGGCTTCACATTTATTAATAAAGTTCTAGCAGCAAATATTGAAAAGTAGATATCTAGACAGAGAGTGCAGAATATTAACTGTGACATGTAATATTTAAGGGCAGAAAATTTTTATTAATATTTATATACCTAATATGTACAATCTAGAAATCTAAATAGCAGAGATGCTTTTTGCATTATGCAGACATAGGCCTAGTAAATCTAACCAGCCTCCTGGGTACAAAGGAAGACTATCTTAAAGGTAGAAACTGACACCAAAGATTTTGCCAATCTGCATTGGTAAGGAGCTTTAATTAACTTTACTTACAGTTCTCCGAAGTATTACTTTGCTTCTTCTCGGTAAATTCTTTGGAATCCATTCCATGTTCTATTGTAATGCACTGCTTTCAGTTGAATAGTTAAAATTAAAAGACTTGAACTCCAGCAACTCTAGTCATACAACCAAGCAGTCAAAATCAACCAACCTAGAAAAGACAAAGCACTGATTTAATCCACCAAAAACCAATTTCTCAAATGACGCCTCAAAAAGCAGTGTTCGGGCCGGGAGCGGCGCTTCACGCCTGTAAATCCTAGCACTTTGGGAGGCCGAGGCGGGCGGATCACGAGGTCAGGAGATCGAGACCACCCTGGCTAACACAGTGAAACCCCGTCTCTACTAAAAATACAAAAAAATTAGCCGGGCGTAGTGGCGGGCGCCTGTAGTCCCAGCTACTTGGGAGGCTGAGGCAGGAGAATGGCGTGAACCTGGGAGGCGGAGCTTGCAGTGAGCTAGGCACAGGTGGCTCATGCCTGTAATCCCAGCACTTTGGGAAGCCGAGGTGGGTAGTCACTTGAGATCAGGAGTTCAAGACCAGCCTGACCAACATGGCAAAACCCCATCTCTACTAAAAATACAAAAAGTAGCCGGGCATGGTGGTGCATGCCTGTAATCCCAGCTACTTGGGAGGTTGAGGCAGGAGAATCACAGGTGGAGGTGACAGTGAGCCAAGATCACGCCATTTCTCTCCAGCCTGGGCAGCAGAGTGAGACTCTGTCTCAAAAAAAAAAAAAAAAAAAAGCAATGTTCATGATTTGAAGTGATTTGATATGTTATAGGTCATTTTGTTAAAATGCATAATAATTTAATCTGTTGCTACTCACGGATTTCATGTAAAATTCTCATCAAACAAACAAAAATACTCAGTGCTTTATCTTTAAAATTGAAAAGGCTTATGACAAGGTAGTTGCATTGTTTATCTGAATTATAAAACTGAGCCCAATTTCAACCTGACTTTCTAAAATCAGCTATCTGATCTTACAGTCACCAATCTTTACTTCCTTTGTAATCCAATTTCCTTTATTATTTGCATTGCTAATGACAGTTTTGATTAAGGAATTAGGGATAGAAATGATAATGTTGTATAATTAAGTATGCAGATTTGGAGCTTTTTGCCTTTAAATGCAGTGAATTCAAAGAGCCAGATCTTGGCACTAAGTAATTTGTCAAATTATGTATTATATTATCAACATATTGGGATAATCGAGGAGCTAAGAATTTTAGGATTATCCACTGACCAACGGCTGGTGATACATAAATATAGCAAATGAATCTAAGATCTTAAAAATAAAACTTATTGAATTAAGTATTAGGTTTCATAGCCCCATAAAACATCACTGAAAGAAAAATATTGCAAATTACATTGCCCGATTTCAATATAGCAATTCATCGAATTTTATCTCTCTAGGAAAAATAAATATTGCAATTATTTATCATGACAAATTTGAATCTAATTTAAATGATACTCCTACACAAAACTGATAGTTTCTATAAGAATGGAATAATAACATGGTCTGTTGTTTCTAACACAGTTGGTCAGATATTTTGAAACTTTGAAACATAAAAACGGCCTTAGGGAATGTTTGGCATTTATGCTAAAGAAGAGGAAACACAGAGAAAGAAGCTGAGAGGACAGGGGAAATCTGCTGCTGTGTTTACTTTTGTGGTTGGGCTGCTGTCCTTGCAGAAGGGGGACTAGACCTACTCTGATGTTTCTGAAGGTTAGAGACCATATAAAGATAAATTGTAGAACAACATAAGGAAATATTTTCTAGTAGCAAAAATTATTTCAAGATGGACAGCCTCCAAAAGGAAGTGAGCCTCTCATTAAGACAATCAATCCCAGGCTTCATAACCACAGCAAGAATATTGAAGAAGACATCTGCCATCAGAACTAGAGCCCAACTGGCTTACTTTTTAAGTTTGTTTCTACCCTGAGAGCCTATAATTTTATGTGATTAACTACAGTTAATTGGGGCTTGTTAAAAAACAAGGTATTTAGTTTACATAAATCATTTGAAATATCAGAACTCAAAATCAGTCTAAAATAAAAACTTTTAACCCAAGGAGCAGCCACTAAGAGACACAAAAAAATGTAAAAAATATATTTTTCTTTCTTTTTTTTTAATTTTTTTTTGAGACAGAGTCTAACTGTGTCACCCAGGCTGGAGTGCGGTGGCACAATCTTGGCTCACTGCAACCTCCACCTCCTGGATTCAAGCAATTCTCCTGCCTCAGCCTCCCAAGGAGCTGGGACTACAGGCGTGTGACACCATGCCCAGCTAATTTTTTGTATTTTTAGTACACACGGCGTTTCACCGTGTTAGACAGGATGGTCTTAATCTCGTGACTTCGTGATCTGCCTACCTCCGCCTCCCAAAGTGCTGGGATTACAGGTGTGAGTCACCATGCCCAGACTGTAAAATATTTTTTATTAAAAATATGTACCTAGGTCAAGCACGGTGGCTCATGCCTGTAATCCCAGCACTTTGAGAGGCTGAGGTGGGAGGATCACTTAGCCCAGGAGAGCACAACCAGCCTGGGCAATATAGTGAGACAAAAATTAGCCAGGCATGGTGACATGTGACTGTAGTCCCAGCTACTAGGGAAACTGAGATGGGAATGTCACTTGGGCTCAAGGGGTGAAGGCTACAGTGAGCCATGATTTCATTGCCCTCCAGTCTGGGTGACAAAACAAGACCCAATCTCTAAAACAAAAAAGTTAATTAAATATGTACAAATATGGTCATATTTTTCTATATATAGTCGTGACTTTTGAAAATCTGTACAAATATGGTCACTTTTTGATAATTCACATTAAAAAATAGAGTATGATATAGTTACATGCTTGTTTTCTCTAGATTGCGTGGTTATAGACAATTTTTATTTTTTGCTTATGTTAATATATTTGTTTTCTAAATAAAGGGCACAGTTAGTTGAGAAATAACAAGTTTTTAGTAAACTATTAGAAGTATATTTTGACATATGTGTACATTCATAGAATACAGTTAAAAACTGAGACAAATAATTCTTCATCAAACCTCTCTTTGAGTCAAGCACTATGGCTCACACCTGTCATCCCAACACCGTGGGAGGCTGAGGTAGGTGGATTACTTGAGGCCAGGAGTCCGAGACCTGCCTGGCCAACATGGTAAAACCCTGTCTCTATTAAAAACAATAAATAAGTAAATAAATATAAAAATTAGCTGAGCGTGGTAGTGTGCGCCTGTAGTCTCAGTTACTTAGGAGGCTGAGGCAGAAGAATCGTTTGAACCCAGGAGGCTGAGATAGCACCGCTGCACTTCAGCCTGGGTGACAGAGTGAGGCTCTGTCTCAAAAAAAGTAAAATAAAAAAATTTTTTTAAATGAAAAAAGTAACATAGAACTTTCCTTTGACATCAATTATCTGGCTATTATTAAAAAAAATTACATTCCTAAATTATAATTCTCTAAATTTGTCCTTTCATTTCTCGGAGCAGAAATAGCCTAAGTATTTCATCATCTAAAAGTTCATACAAAATAACGAAATACAGCATTCTGAAAAAATTGTACTTAAACCGAGAGCATTACATTTCCCAGTATGTAAATGTGTTCTGACGAATATTTTAAATGTTATAGTATTTCAGCATGAAATTAAATTATTATTGATAATTAGTGTTATAATCTCAATAGCTATATTAATCATTGGTATAGAAAAGTCCCCAAATTAATTCTGGCAAAATTAATCATTTTTCAAACTATTCAAAATCAAGGTAATAACCACATGGTACAAATACAGGGAAAAAAAAGATAATTTATGTTGCTACTGCCTGCTAGTATCATGCAATAATACCTATGAAAAAATTTACAATATTTGCTGTGTATGTACCATCTATGAACACTATTTTAAAATCACAGTTACTTTCATTTAAATGCTATGACTGAAAGTTAAAAGCATCACAGATGGCATTAGGATTCAGACTTCACATGTTCGAGATTATTTGAAACTTCTAGAAACCACTGTGTGAGATAACTCAGCTTTGAAATAAAATTTCTAGTTCCTATCAGCCTCACCCAATGTATGACTCAATTAATTGTTCTAGAAGGTGCAATTTTGGTGTCAGGCCAAATAAATCAGCATGCCATTAAGAAACATCTGATTCCCCTCTCCAGGTTAGCATCATATACACAGGTGGGCAAACAACCAGAAGCAGCTACTTTTGGAAAAATGGTCGTGATTGTCAAATGCTTTTGCCACCACTTGCTTGGTTTCCTGCATTCATATTCTGTCTCTCGTCAGTACCTGGGGCTGCCTGGTTCCCTCCTGGAAGCTCAGCTCTATTCTCTAGATTCTATGACTAATTGGTCCTTCATCAGAGAACACTGAAAGAATTCCAATTTAGAACTCAATAACAACTATGGAGTCTGCTCAACTCTGGCCTGTGTTTGGTCTTTTGCCCTAGTTTTGATGTTCAGTCTTTCAATCAAGACGCCCATCTTTCATCTCTGTCCTGACAAATGATTCCTGCCTCGTTCTTCTGTACCTGATTGTCTGCTTGGATGCATGACTGGGAAGCCAATCTCTCTGAGGCTGGAACACAACTTTGTCCTTGTGCTTGGTAGAGGTGAAGTCTCTCAGAGATTTAAAAAATGGTGCACACACGCAATTCCAAAAGAAATTTTAAATTGTGATATTCTTTAAATGTTTACTTTGAACAAACTGATGTTTTTAACATGCAAAAAGTTCCACAGTTCAACACAATATGATTGTGTTAGTCACAAGAAAATTATAGAATTAATTTCTAACATCAATTCAAAATGCATTACAAGAAATGTAGCAGGAATTGGACTCCGATATAAAGTAATACAACCAGTGACTACACTCTGATCACCTATGCTTGTGTGTGTTCTCTTTTTAAACTTTTTTCATCTGCTCATGTATTTTCTATGCGTGTATTCTCATTGGGAGATGTACTGGATGATGTTCTTTAGTCTCTGCCAATCCACTCTTCACCCCTCTACCCCGCTCTGTGCTGAGGCTGACTTGTAGAAACAGTTCACCATGCTCCCTTGCCCACAGCTTCCTGTTGAGTTTGCCAGTGCAGAATAGTAGCAGGAGGTTGGGGGCTAGTGAGATTGGGGCAGAAATATTTGCCCATGGCTCTAATCTAGCTGGGTCACCATGGGCTGTCTGCCTCTCTAAACCTACACTCAGAGCTCATACAGGGTTGTCTTTTCCGCACAGCCTCTGTCTCCAAGTTTTGCTTACAGCTCTCCCCTGCAACTCTTCAGATCTGTGGATGGTAACAGCTCCTCCACTGTTCTAGCTCCAGGGAAGTGCACTATCTTTGCAGTATCTCTATACGTGGCCCACACCTTAATAATAGTCCTCACCTTAGGCTCTCCAAAAATTATTCAATTTGACAATGCCATTTATTTCCTGATACAACTCTTACTGATACAAGAGATAAAGCAAAAATTCTAAACTTAAGGTTCTACATAAATGTAAGATCAAATTACCTTCCTGGCTTTGTTCCAATAGCCCTGGGTTTCCATTCCTCATGTCCTAAAACTGGAGTACTGGCTCTGACCCAGGTTTGTGGCTAACTACTTCCAAGCTAGAACTCCCAGTTTCAACTTCAGCAAGTTTTGGGCTCCTGGTGCCTCCTTTATCAGGCTTTGCTGCAGTCAGTGCACCACTGTAACCTATGTCATCCTTCAACTGCATGACCATCTACCATTATTTGTCCACATGCCCTTAACATACCTGCCTGGATAGATGTTCTCCCACCTCTGGCAGCACTTTGCACTGCATGGACCTGCTGCCGCCTAGTGGAATATATCTCCGCTTTGTCCTTCCATCCTACTGAATCAAATACTCTGAATCTCATCCACATCTCAATAGATTCTATTTTGGAGACTTGGTGTAGAAACAGTTTATTTGTTCCCTGTCACAATTACTATGAAATCTTTTCTTCATGCATAAAAGTTACAGTGGAATACACATGTGTTCACCATTCACTTTCAGACATATGGTTCACTATGCATTCTCTTACTTGCCTCCCCTAGTATGGGGTATCCACAGCTCTTCTTTCAAGCCTTTGCTTTACTAAATAAACATTTAGAATAAAGTCCTATACTAAAAGTCAGTATGTCTCTGGGGCCTTGATCAGTAGCTACCATTATGACTGATAAGAATCCAGGAACACACTTGTGATGCTGGTAGATATTTAGGAGCAATGGGCATTCTGAATACACCACCATGTGGTTGGGCCATACTGATTCATTTTATAACAGGTAAAGCAAGGAAGCTGCTCAGAATTATTCTGTTGCTGTACAAAGTCTACCATCCGCTTTGCTGTTCTCTATTAAAGCTCTTAGAATTTCAGAAAAAAAAGATTTGTAGTTAGCTTGAGTGGTACTTAACTTTAAATTGTTTTAGGAAAAGCATAGAAACTTTGCACCCTTGGAAGGGATGGAATGAAAGCAAAACATGTGGGGGGTTTTATACCAAGTTAATAATATAACTGAACCCCTTGAAGAGACAGATCAAGAACTTGTGTTCTACCAACACTGACCTAGATGGTTTTATCTAGTCCTATGGATTAACTACAGGCTCATGAATCCCAAATTCAAATCTTCAGCACAGACCTCTTGCTGACCTCCAGATTCACTACCGAAGTGTCTCCTCTGCAACTCCACACAGATGTCCACCACATATCTCACACTGATATCCAAACCTGAGATAATGCTCCCCTACCCCCAATCTGTTTCTCCTGAAATCTTTCCTGTCTCACTAAATAACACTTCCATTCTTCCAGATATACAGGTAAAAGAAATCTGGATTACTCTCTTTCACAGCCAACCTCTTAGCAAATTCTAACAGCTCTTCTTTCTAAATATCTAAAATGAAACCACCACTGGCCATCTCTATCCCTACAACCCTGGTCCAAGCAGCAGCATGTCTTGCCTGGACGAACACAGCCTCCGACCTATGGCTGCTTTGCTTTCACATCTGCCCCACATTGATTATATGCAGAGCAGACAGATATTTGAAAAAGGTGAGTCAGATCACGTGACTCCTCCACGCAACCCTCTGCAGTGGTTTTCCAATTCACACAGTATAACATTTAAATTCTTTACCAAGGGCTTATCTGAGGCTTGATGGCCTTTGACTCAAACTTTCCCTGCCTCTCACCAGCATCTTCCTGATGACATCTCCTGTCATTCTCTCTTACTCTCTCTGTTGCAGCCACAGGGGCATCCATGCTTTTCCTTAAAAGTACTCCTACTTCAGGGACTTTGCCATGATTGCCAGAAACACTCTTCCCCTGACATCTGCCTGTCTTGGTCAATCATTTCCTTAAGATATCAGCTGAGATGCCACTTAGAGAGGCCTTTTCCTACTCATTCTATAAAACAGTATGACTCATTCATATCACTTCTTATCTCCTTATCCCACTGAATTTTTTTGGATATAATTTAATATATTTTTGGTTTACTATCTGTCTTCTCTCAGAGAATGTAAGCACGTTGAGGGTAACAATTTTGTATCCTCAGCACCTTCAACAGTGCCCAGTACAGAACAGGTGCTCATTATATATTTGTTGATTGACTAAATGGATGAATGATACACTCTTTTGTTCCCAATCTTCCTCCTAATGGAAGCCTAAGTATTTATTTATTCTAGCATCAGCTGGAACATATCAGACCTTGATCCAGGCATTCACAATGCCCCAAGAGTGTGAAATCTGGAGTTAATCATCCTTTAAAAATTGGCACCGCCCCATGGGCATTTTATCATTCCTTATACCAAGAATGCTGGAAAATCCAGATTGAGTGATTACAATGTTCTCCTAAGGAGCCATTTGCTGTTCATAAAATTCTTTAAAAAACAGTATCTATGGAACAAAGAGGCTGATGCAGTGTAGAGATACATTATCCTGAACAGCTTAAGATGGCTTCCAGGAATAGGCTGTACCATGTAATAGCGTAATAACCTGTCCCTTTCTCATTAAAAGGGGACCAAGCGTGCAACTGACACCACATATTAATTTTTAAAACCCTTTCATGAAGTTGTTCTCTTAGGCTCCAACTGTGGACTTCAAAAGCAAATATAAGATTCTAAAAGAGAATTTCTAATATCTCAGCAAATAATCAAAATATCCTATGCTTTCTAAATGTGGAATTAGAAAATGAGGTAGAGGAAAACAGGGAAGAAATTGCTCCAGAGAAAATAGCCCATGAATTTTAGACAAGTCTTTACTTTTTAAGAATTAATGAAGTAAAAGATTAGGGACAGAGCAAATATCTCATCATATTTGTTATGTGTTGAGTAAAGTGTTTGACTCTGAGGAGGCACTGAATATTTGGTATTCTTTAATCTCCATAAAATCAGTCAAGATGATAGACTTTTATGTCATATACACATGGGTTTAATCTGGACTGTTAGTAATTAGCTGTGAGACTTGACCAGTCACTTAGCCTCTTTGATCTGTCATTCTCCTGTCTAGAAAGTGGGGGTAATAATACTCTCCACAATGGAAGGATTAAGGAGAATAAACAAAAGTATGTGTGTGGTGTGGTGTGTAGCACATACATAATACTAACAGTAGATAAAGTAGCATGTGTTACAGGAGGAGAATGAGAAGGAATAGAGGGGATGTCCAATGTATTTGGTAATTACTCTTCCACTCCTTCCTGTCTACACTCAACTGTCTATGGTATGTGATTCTAAGAGTTGCTGACAAAGCGAAAGGCTTTGGACTCTTGTTTCTTATGCAATATGGAGGGAAAATTATTTTCCTCTATTTGTCAACTGATTTACCACCTGACTTCACTCTGAACTTAGGATCCCTTCCAGAGTTTGACAATGCCACTCTTCCCCAGGAACACACGCTCGCCTTCTTAGAATTAAGGTGGATACATCCCTTGGTCGTTCCTCTACTCCTGCCAGATCCACCCCTTGCATTAGATTGGCTCTTGTACCCATGATACTATCCATTCCAAGCACCTCGGCTGCTTCTCCCCTGCGCTCTGTGTTCCACTTACAGAAGAATCCCCACCACTCCCTGAAGAAAGAGGCCGGGACATCTTACAGCTCATGGCACTTGAATGTGCTGATCCCTCTCTGTGTATCAGATTTATTCTTCAGAATCACCTCCCTGCAAAGATCCTGCTGTCCACACTCACAAACCATGAGAAGATAACTTCTGATTCCTTTATGTCATCTGTATGCCTTATTATAACTTCATTATGACTTTTAGAAACTGTATTACAATGATTGATTCATGTATCGCAGAGGATTAGGGTCAGACATAATTTCTAATTTCAACTCCTCACTTACTATATGACCTTGAGGATGTTATTTAATGCCCTTGATTCTCAATTTTCTTGCCTGTGAAATAGAAATAATAATATGTCTCAAAGGATTATTAATGAGATTTTGGAAATTAATGTGTTGCCAATGCCTGCCACATACTAAGTATATTAATGCACAATGCCTGGCACATAGAACTAAGTCATTCAACAAAAATATATTTGTACAACAGTTGTTATATGTTGGGCTTTGTGTTAAAAGCTGCAATTCAACAGGAGAAGTAAGACCCAGTTCCAACACTCGAGCTCAGAGACTTGTTGGGATGGGTTAAGGAGTGTTGGTTCAGGGACAGGTATGGCAGAGCAGGGCATGAAGTAGGTGGATGGACAAGGAAACCTGTAATCATGACAGAGTGTGGTAGGTGCTATGATGAAGTGGGATTACATGTGAGTGCACCCATTCACTTCTTGGAGGGGCAAAGTCTTTACAGAGGCTTTGGGATCCAAGCTGAGACCAGAAAGGTGAATGGGAATTAGTCATTCAATGTTGCTAAGAGAGGTGGTAAAGTCAGTGAGTGGGATGGTGCCAGGGAAGGCAGAGCATGGGGAACGTTCTTGGCAGGCAATGTGCAGGGCTCTGGAAACAAAAGAGACCATACTTAAGTTTAAAGAGCCAACAACATTTCAGAGCCAACTCTATTTCAGCCGGAGACAATGAAAATAACCAATAAATACTGAATTAATTAATCAGCTAAGTAATTGATTAACTGGATTCTTCACCCTTCCTACTCTTGCGAAGCTCTTACAGTACTTTTCAGCTACTTGTCACATGCATTTGAAGACTTATTCACATCCAGGATAATACAGTGATTAAGAACAAGGGCTCTGGATTCAGGCTGCCTAGGTCCAAGGCTCACCTCTGTTACTTACTAGCTGCGGGACTTGAGTTACTTATCTCTAGTTTCTTCTCTTGTGAAACATAGATAAAAACAGTTGACTCCTCACAGATGGTTAAATGGATTTAGTTAATAGTACGGTAGAAGGAACAAACCAATTATTCAATAAATGTTAATAACACGACATGTATTTATTCATAAGTTTTTCCTGTGTGCACTTCTCATCTCGTGACCAGATTGCAAGCTCCTTAGGGCCAATGTCACAGTCTCAAACATGTTCCTGATAGGACAGGGAAGTGCTGTCCAAAGATGCTCAATAAATACGTACTGTCAATTCTATTAGTACAGGCAGTGTAGCATTGTGCTTAAGACTGTGAAAACTGCAGCCAGATCTGCCTGAGCACAGATTTGTAGTTCTGCCATCTGATTCTGTGATCTCGGGAAAGTTACTTAACCTCTTATTTTCCCAGTTTTCTTATTTATAAAATGGGGATAATCATAGTAATGACCTCATTGGTTTGTTAGAAGCATTCAATGGGTAAACATGTAAAACTCTTAGACCAGGGCTGGTATTTAAGAGCTAGTATTATTATTACATTGTTTGTATTTGTAGCATTAGAACAGGAAATCAGGGAATACAAGATGTCTAATGAGGCAGCCAACCTAGAGCTATAGAAACATGTAATTGTGTAAAATCACCTGTGCATATGCACAAAGATACATTCCAAGCTCATTATATTAAAAGTAACAGTGTCTAATGTAACAGGCCATTCCCTCTGCCCTGTATCTGATTTTGTCACCTTGATCTTGAGTCCAACAGAATCTTGGCTTTAGTCGAGCCCAAGTAAGAGACTGGCATGCTTTCCAGAAATAAGAAGCCAAACAATAAAAGAAGTCTGCATTTTAATATCCTGATACCAATAAATGCCTATAATTATGGCTTTAAAAAGTTAGATATTAATGATTGATCCAATCCTAAGAGACTCAATGCAATTTGAACCATCAAAGTCAGTTCTAAAGCTGGATCAAATCCACTTACCCATTCCTGATTTAGAGCTTATGGATTTTATTCTTCTAAGGATCTGTAATCCAGATATCTCATTTGAGGCTCACGAGGGAAGATGCAATAAAGTATGCAGAATGCCAGGAATTCAAATGGGAAAATTCCTAACTCCTTAATTAAAGTTGCAGGGATAATGCTTCCTGCATGAATCAGATTCATAAAAGTATAATAACAACTACAGATTTATAGCTGGACAATGGATATATGTCATGCTCTGAGATACAGCTGAGAACAGAGTTTGTTAAAGCTGAATTATGGCAAATGCCTTCAACTGAAAAAATGTATGCATAAAATATTAGCTATGATACACACTTAGAATACTCTGCAGTATAGTAAAGGCAGCTTCTTTTAAAGCTTATAAATTAAGACTGCTTTCTTTCAAGTGAATTACAATTACTGCTTTCTTTTTTAAAGTGGGTGAGCATTTATCTCATGCCTATTTCCTATAAAAAGGATATGTCTTTAACCTTAACATTTTCCTATGTAACGTTCTCTAGTTCTTGGACTACAGGCACACAGCTACTATAAAAATGAGAAAGAAATATACCTTAGCCATTACAATCGGTAATTATTATGTTAGCCACCAAGTGCTTCTAGGTATTCTTTGATTCAGTGGGCAGGTTTACAAGTGTTCAGAGCATCTTTTATTTTCCTTTCCTATTATTTTAAGAAAATCCAGGTAGCAATTGCCTAGGCTGTAAATATTCCTTGGACACCCACCATGAAGACATACTTTATTTTCCTCCAAGCTAGGAAATGAAAGGAGAAAAAATTTTAAAGCATTTGAAGGTACATTTTCATTAAGAAACTTGGGGATTTGAGCCCATAACTCACATCTCCAGGAGAGGGAGGCCATTGGGTGGACAAAGTAACCCCCTAGGCCTGCATGGGGATCTGTCACTTAGCTGGCAGATGACGGAGTGACTTTCATTTCTGCCATTTGTCAGATTTGCAATAATATTTAGCCTTTGTAAATTACCAGCTCCCAAGATCGTATCTCTAGTTTTTGGTTTTTTTCTTCCCTGAAACTTGGCTTTGAGTCCGACCAGTCTACTGACTTGAGTTATAGTGAATTTATCCAAAACTCATCAGCTTGTGCTTCATCATCCCTTGGCCAGAGCATGATTAATTTAAGCTTCTTAATCATATGTATATACATCCCCCTTAAAAAATATATACCCCTCTGTGTGTATGTATATACATATATACACACATATATACATGCATTTAATGCTGTTTATTAAAGGATACTCTCCAATAATTAGATTTAAAATTATTTTTTATTTAAAAGTTGTTACTCTTTGGAAGTATTTGAGATTCCCATTCTGTTTACTCAGAAACTCAGAAAAAAATTAAAATTTATTAAAGGAAATAAAATTCACTGATTACCACTTTTCTCTGTATACTTCTTTAATATATATTTTTCCTTCTTTTTTCTAAATGTAAGAATAGTGTGCATGTTTGTGGCAAATTTTGAAACTACAGAAAAGATAAAAAATAAAATATAAAATTATTCCTAATTTAGTACCCTGAGATAATCACCATTAATATTTTGGTATTTTCTTTTAGCACTTTGCTACATGCCTTCTAAGTGCATTAGGATTATAATACCTATAGGCAACTTTGGATACTGTTGTTAAAACATAACATTGTATCTAAGAATTTCTCCATTCCCATATTCTTTGAAAATCTAATTTTTCATGGCTGTATAATACACTCTAATATGAATATACTCTAATGAATTTAACCATTTCTATCTTGTTTCACTTTAAGATGTATTTAATTTTTCCTTCTTATGCCTAAATCCTTTTTCCCATCTCTGGTTATTTACTCAAAGTTTCTATAAGCCCAAATACTGTGTCAAAAGATATTTTAGAAGCCTTTATAATACATACTATGTGGCAGATACTGTTAACTTTAATAATATTGGTTTATTTTATCCTTATAAGAGATCAGTACTATTATAGGTTATTGTAAATTATTTTACAGTTGAGAAAGTTGGGGCAGTGAGATTATGTAACATCCTAAAATCACACGGTGAGTATGTGATGGGATTGAGATTTGAATTCAAGTACATGCTCCTAACTAGTATTCCAAGCTGTCTCTTGAGAAAAGTTGCTGGGCTTTTGATAAATATTGTCAAATTGTATTAAGATCATACAAGACACTTGGGAGAGGACTTATTTCACCTAACAACCCCTTTCATTTGCCAACAAAGAATATTATTGTGTTTCATATCTGTCCCCAAATTGCAGATCTTAAATTGGTGTTTATGTGATTCAGCCATTTTATTCTAAAATACGTTCTTTGGGAAAATAGTACTTTGAACATAGTTGGAGTTCAACCAATATTTGTTGGTTGGTTGATTAACTGATGGATTGAGAAAAGGGAACAATTAATTTGAGTCAGATCAATAAGTAATGATTCCGTCTATTTGAATATAGACTAGCAGGCCTGAGACAGCCGTGTGGCTACCTGAGTTATTACAAGCAAGGCAAATATCTGTATATTCAGGAACTCAAGCAACCATTCTTCTGTTCAATGGAGTTCCTTTTCTAACTTAGATACAAGCTGATAGATGCTCCCTCAAGATGCCTACTGTTCCTGAAGGGTCAGACAGAAAGCAATTAACAAATAATGCAAGATTGTATTCAGTCATGAGCTAAATGAAACACAAATGTTATAGTGAATCTGAGAGGAGAGAAAACTTAAAAGTACCCTGAACTGAACCCCAACAAACATGGTGAGACTAGTCTTGTATAACTGTATTAAATTAGTTGAGCACTCCATCTGAACAATGGTGAGCCCACTCTTTTGGATAAAATCTTAATATGGGAAAATAGAAATATTTTCAAATGGCAACACTGCTAACTGCCTTTTATTTTTAAGCAGGAAATGCCATATCTACAACTGTACCTAGTCATTTTCCCTTCTACTATCATAATTTTATTTTATGTCAAAAATGTAGGAACTACATAAGTAGCCTGAACTATAGTATGATTATATGCTGTGCTTTTGAACATATTTTGAGTTGGAATAAGGTAGATTGATGCCATGTGCATCAGCTAATCAAGAAATGTAGCTTTTCTAGTTGTCCTTTATAATAAAGTATTCTTAAAATTAGAGATTAGTTTTCATTGCACAGACTATTAACAGTAGCTTTATACAGAACTACTTCTTATGTTTGTGGGAACATGGGATTACTTCTAGACACTTTTCTTGAGTGCAAATATTGCAGCCTTTTAAATACTACACTACTTCTTAATTATGTTTTGTAGTTGCTAAGAGAAACATAATTATAGGATCAGTAAAAATTTTTAAGTACTAAGATACAAACAAATCCATTTCTTCCACTAGGCCAAAAGCACAATGCCTAGGGCCTATAAAATTTTCAAAACACACATGCACACAAAGCAACAAAAAAAGTATCTGCTTTAAACTTGGAAAAGAAAATTGCAAAATAGGAATTAGTAAATGCTACTATTAAATCTACAGAAAGTATCATTTTTAACTATTCAAAGACAAATCTTAAGACAGTTATATATAAATTAAAATGTTTCATTTCCCTTATAAAAATGTATTTGATATGATGTGGGCCTCCAGAAGTATGAGAGCCTAAGGCTTGCAAAGATCTTAAATTGGCTCGGATTTTAAGGAGGTAAATATGTCTGATGAAGCTGTTTTCAAACACTGCTTTATTAAACATGGTTTTCATTTCTCCATTAAGTAACATACTAAGGTACACTTACAATATCAATAGGTATTACAAAATTCCTACATCTGTGTACAGCCTTGATTAATAAAGGTCAGTTGCTTCAGGTATTTGCTTCTATTTGAGATGTTTGCTTTATGGTTTTCTCTATTTTAGCCACTGCTTATTTTTCATTGAGTATATAGTTGCAATCTGCTTTTTGCTCAGACCCTGAAAGAAACTAATCACTGCTCCTCTTTAGTAGCCATCCAGCTTGTGGAACTTTGTTATGGCAGTCCTATCAAACTAATACATTTTTCTCTAGGTTGAAATTTCAAATCCCAGGAAGAAGGAAATGGATCTATTTTGATTCAGATGCCTTTAATCAACTGTGATCACGCGGGCAGAATTATAACTTCCACAGACCAAGTGTATATATGAGGGAAAGGGATGTCTTTGCTTGATCCCTAGAAAATTGAGCCAGAGGAAATAATTAAGAGCTGATGCTTTATTTATAAAACCACGGCAGCGAGGGTGAGGACAAGGTAGGGCTACCAAACATCCCCATTTGCATTAGTCCTGGTTTACACCTGGTTGTCCTGGTGGGTTGCTGGGAGGTGATGAGCAAATGCATCCATGGAAGAGGGAGGCCTTATGATCTCCCATGAGGAGACACAGGGTGATACTCCACAAATGGGGCAGCACCCTTTTCTTCAAGAAAGACTATGCAATGTCAGGTGACCCAGGGTTCACAGGACTATGGGTCAGGGTCCCACATACATAGTGGTTTTTTTTTTTTTTTTTTTTTTTGAGACGGAGTCTCGCTCTGTCGCCCAGGCTGGAGTGCAGTGGCGCAATCTCGGCTCACTGCAAGCTCCACCTCCTGGGTTCAGCCATTCTCCTGCCTCAACCTCCCGAGTAGCTGGGACTACAGGCACCCGCCACCTCGCCTGGCTAGTTTTTTGTATTTTTTAGTAGAGATGGGGTTTCACCATGTTGGCCAGGATGGTCTCGATCTCCTGACCTCGTGATCCGCCCGTCTCGGCCTCCCAAAGTGCTGGGATTACAGGCTTGAGCCACCGCGCCCGGCCCTTGTTTTTGTTTTTGTCTTTCATTTGGCTTAAGAATTTCTATGGAATACTAGGTTTCAAAGGCATCTAGTTTGGGGTTTACCGACAAATGTAAGTTTTTTATAGTTATGCTTTTATTTGAATGTGTATTACAAAAAATAGCATTAAATATGCAAAATAAATGTATCTAATAAGAAATGAATTATTTAAAGAAAAAGATTCAGTAAATAATAGTACAGAAAGCACTGCTGCAAACATTGTGGGGGTGGTTCACAAAAGAAGTTCATTCATAAATCTGCATGCAAAGTGGGAGACTGGCCGTGGGCAGTGGTTCAGCCTGGACTCGAACAGCTCCAATGACTAGGTTCTTGTGTTTCCCTTCTCCTTGTGCCTCAGCTGGGTCTTTCCTCTTCTTCCTCCTTGCTTTGCCCCATTAGTCCTGTTTAAATCCTGTGGGGTCACATAGAATTATTCTGTTGCTCCTGCTTCATATCTGTCCTTCCTATATTTGAAGACAATCACAGCCTTCTTCAAACATTCTTTTTCACAGGTTAACTATTTCTGTGGCCCGTCCTCATTGAGAATCTTTTCTCTTATCTGTCATTTTCTGAATAAAGGGAGAGGATGCCAAATGTCAAGAGCAAAGATTTCTCATGAAACCCACTTGTGTAGAACTCCAAGAGACTAATGAGTCTCCACTTTTAATGTGACTCAAGTATTTAAAATTCTTGCATAAAAATTATTTCATTTGAGCCCCTCGAGTTACAGATGCAAGATGGGCAGGTGCTGCTAACCCTATTTATGAGACTAGAAAACTGAGGGATTAAAATATTAGTGATTTTACTTTAATTAGAAGACCAACATTCCTCAGCATAAGACGGAGTCTCCACACACATCTGTTGCTTTTATTTTTTCTGCTAATCTATTTATATAGTCTCTGCTGTCATAAAATTCACAGTACAAAATACAAGATAGGGCAGATAGACCCTAAGATAATGGGGAATAAGAAGAAGTAAAGTAGAAAATTAAAAGAGAACATGTAAGGGATATCGAGTGGGTTGGTAGGCAAAGCAGAGGAAAATGGGTATAAAAGAGAAATAACATTTTATTGGGGTATTTTATAATGGATTGTCTTTCTTCATATTGGCTGTTGAACTTGATTTCCCTAAAGCAAGGGCCTGCTGCTTCTGTGATACTAATTTTCCCCAGAAGGAACAGCCTCAGGTTTGATCATTTGCTAGAAGGATTTACATGACTCAGCATATATTTGTACTTATAGCTAAGAGCTGTTACAGTGAAAGGATATAAAGCAAAATCAACGAAAGGAAAAAGTGTATCATACAAAGTCTGAAGGAAACCAGATGCCAGCTTTGAAGGAGCCTATCCCGGTGGAGTCACACAGGACGTGCTTAATTCCTCCAGCAACAATTGTTACAACATGCCTGAACTGTCTACCGGGGAAGCTCACCAGAGACTCACTGCCCAAGGTTTTTACTGGGAGATGGGTCACTTAATAATTCATTGCCTAGCATGTACCCAATCCAGAATCCCAGAAGGAAAGCAGGTGTTCAGCATGAATGAAACTGTACAAACAGTTCAGGCACACTGAGACATTCTTGTCAGTGAGGGGCCACTGATATCAGTGCAGGAAACTGTTTACCCAAGTTTCCAGATACCAGCCAAGGGCCAGTCTAATCTAAGGATAGCAGTCTCAGGTCTGCTTTGTTAACTTTTCAGCACAAACAGTAAATGCTCCATCAAGCCAAAATGTTCACTATACTCTCAAGTTGATTACAAAGAATTTCTTTTATTCTCTTGGGAGAAGGGAATCCAGACTGCCCTAATACAGAAATGCAAGTCATCAAAAATATACTGGGATGGTAGATAGAGGAAAACGAGTGATACCAAGTAAATAATCAGTAAACCCATGAGATGGATGCACAAATCTGTAGTTTCCTCAATGATCCTTAAAGAATGTTATTTCCCAATCCCACACGACAGCTAGTGCTTGCAACTGAGATATTTCTGCCCCTGAAATCTAACCTAAATCTTTCCTTCTTATTGAACTGGGTCTTTCCATTCCCTGTGGAAGCTCAATTGGTGACAGCATTACAGATCATCAGGATCTAGGATGACATTTATACTGGGTTGTATCCCTAAGAAGAGAACATTTGATCCTCGCATTTCAAGAGTTTTTAAACTTCTGCACATAGAATATAAACATAATAGATTCAGAATGCTTGAGGAAAGTGTGCCAAAATCCAGTTTCTTTCAGAGAAAAGTTAGGCACTGATTAGCTGTGTCTCCTTGAACAATTAAACCTCCAAGCCATCCTGGCCAGCATGGTGAAACCTCATCTCTACTAAAAAAAATACAAAAAAATTAGCCAGGCATGGTGGCACATGCTTGTAGTCCCAGCTACTCAGGAGGCTGAGACAGGAGAATTGCTTGAACCTGGGAGGTGGAGGTTGCAGTGAGCTGAGATCGTGCAACTGCACTCCAGCCTGGGTGACAGAGTGAGACTCCATCTCAAAAAAAACAAAAGACAAAAAATAAAAAAACTCCAACCCTCAGTTTTCTCATCTGTAAAATGAGGGGATCAAACTACATGCCCTCCAAGATTTCTTCTGACTGAAACTCTCTGAGTCAATGGGATTTTATGATTCTGTCATGTAGACTGCCATTGGCCTTGTTTACAAATCATAATGCTTTTGATTCAAATGTCTTTCCTCCCATTCAGATCTAAGGATAGGAAGGACAGAGGGGCAGAGGGCTGGGGGTTGGAGCTGGGGAGCAATGACTTCAAAAGTTGTGGGAACTTAAAGAACATCTAAGTAAAATGAGTCCTCCAAATATCCTCCCTACTCAGAAACTTGTATTTGGATCACATAAAACTATTTCCTGTGCTCCAGCTGAACTTCCCTTTCTTGGTTTTTAATAATAAAGAAACCAGCACATTAATTTTTAAAACAGGAAATAATAGGGCAAAGACTCCATAAACAGCTGAAATGTTAATCACACAAAGGCTCCCGAAGCAATTTCGCTCTGGACTCCTCATGGTTATGCATTACAATAGGAATTTTCATCAGTACACTGACCCTAGGACTGGCTGCTGGGCAAATGGCACCTAAGGCAGCCTTTATCCCTGTGCCAGCTCTTGAAAGAACAACCAGGGCAGAATGTTTCAGAAGAATCATTGCTTAAGATGGTGCTGGTGGGCTGGGGAATGAGAAACAGTGCTTAAACCATGTTGACTAGGTAGCCTGCTTATATTATCACACATTTCTGTTGCTGACGAAGGAATCTTATTATCATGTTTGTTTTATAGACAAGAAGAACGAGGTATAAAGAAGGTAGGTAACTTCCCTGACGTCACACAATCACACAGTGTATTCTTTTTCTATTGCTGTGTTCTTGCTGCATAACACATTAGCATAATCTCAGCAGTTGAAGGCCACACACATTTATTATCTCACAGTTTCTGTGGGTCAGGAATCCAGGTACAAGTTATCTGAGTCTTCCGCTCAGGGTGTCATTGGGCTGAAATCGAGATATTAGCCAGAGCTGTAATTCTAACCTGAGTTTGATGTTCTCTTTCAAGCTCTTTGGTTATTGGCAGAACTCATTTCCTTGCACTTGTATTACTGAAGTTTCTTGCCAGCAATCAGCCTGGGACCCTTCTCAGATAGTACAAGTAACAAGTAGTCCTTGTCAGGTGACTCCCATACACAGTTTACAGCATGGCTATTTGCCCCCAGGCCAGCAGGATCATCTCTCTCCAATGTGTCACTCTCTTTAAAGGCTCCTCTGATTAGTCTGTTCTCATGCTGCTAATAAACACATAGCTGAGACTGGATAATTTATAAAGGTAAGAGGTTTAGTTGACTCACAGTTCCAAGTGGCTGGGGAGGCCTCACAAACATGGTAGAAGGTAAAGGAGAAGAAAAGTCACATTTTACATGGTGGCAGGCAAGAGGGTTTGTGTAGGGGAACTCCTATAAAACCATCAGATCTCATGAGACTTGTTCACCACCATGAGAATAGTATGGGGGAAACTGCCCCCATGATTCAATTATCTCCACCTGGCCACACCCTTGACACATGGGGATTCTTACAATTCAAGTTGGGATTTGGGTGGAGACACAGCCAAACCATATCACCCACCCAGGATAATCTCCCTATATTAGTCTGTTCTCATGCTACTAATAAAGACATACCCAAGACTGGATAATTTATAAAAGAGGTTTAATTGAATCACAGTTCCACATGGCTAGGGAGGCCTCACAATCAAGGCAAAAGGCAAGGAGGAGCGAAGTCACATCTTACATGGTGCCAGGCAAGAGAATGTGTGCAGGGAACTCCCCTTTATAAAACCATCAGATCTCAAGAGGCTTATTCACTATCATGAGAACAGCATGGGAAAGATCTGACCCTATGATTCAATTACCTCCCACCAGGTCCCTCCCATAACACGTGGGAATTACGGGAGCTACAATTCAAGATGAGGTTTGGGTGGAGACACAGCCAAACCATATCACTGCCCTTTGGTTAAAGTCAACCTCCCACACATAATTACCCAACCCATTTTTCCATAGCCCCTGTACCCCCCCACACACAAATGTATTAATAATTCTTCTGTCTAATGACTATTTGTTCTTCAGTTCCTAGATTAGGCATCACTTCCTCTAGAAAGCCTTCCTCTGCGTCAAAGCTTTGATTTAAAATGCTCATCCTAGATGATCGCATAACATTCTGTGCATTTCCTAGCATAGCATTTATCACAGCCTCTTGCATCTTTTTTTTTTTTTCTAAAGCTACTGGAAGATACAATATAGCCAGTAAAGGGAACAGGATATCTTTTCACTCTTTCATCTCCAGTGCTTTTCAGATAGTATGCACTCAAAATATATTAGTTGAACAAATAGATGAAAGACACAGAAGCAACCTTTTGTCTATGAACACTGGAAGAAAATTAAAGGCACCATAGGCTCAATAGAAACTAAATTACCCATGTGTTCCACAGGCTAGTGCCTTCTCTGGGGCAACGGATATAAGCATTCTCACTCACATGTGGGAGCTAAAAGAAAAAGTTGAGCTCATACAATTAGAGAGTAGAATTGTAGTTATTAGAGGATGGGAAAAGTAGTGGGGAGAGATGGATAGAGAGAGGTTGGTTAATGAATATAAAATTACAGCCAGACAGGAGAAAAAGTGCTGGAACTTTATAGCTCTATAGGGTGGATATAGTTAACAGTAGTTTATTGTATATTTTCAAAAAAGCTAGAAGAGAGGATTTCAAATGTCCCCAACACAAAGAAATGGCAAATGTTTGAGATTTTGAATATGCTAATTACGCTGATTTGAAAACTACACATTGTACGCATATATTAAAACATCACTCTGTATCCCATATGTACAATTATTACATGTTGATGAAACTATAAAAGAAAAAAAGCATTAGCAGAGAATTTTTGAATATATGGATGTGGCACTGTGTCCTGAACTGGTGCCTTCCGGTGCGTTCTTGGTCTCGCTGACTTCAAGAATGAAGCCACGGACCCTTGTGTTGAGTGTTACAGTTTTTAAAGACGGTGTGTCCGGAGTTTGTTCCTTCAGATGTTCGTATGTGTCTGGAGTTTCTTCCTTCTGGTGGGTTCGTGGTCTTGCTGACTTTAGGAGTGAAGCCGCACACCTTTGCAGTGAGTGTTACAGCTCTTAAAGGTGGCCCGTCCAGAGTTGTTCGTTCCTCCCAGTGGGTTTGTGGTCTCACTGGCTTCAGAAGTGAAGCTGCAGACCTTCGCTGTGAGTGTTACAGCTCATAAAGGTAGTGCAGACCCAAGAGTGAGCAGCAGCATGATTTATCCCAAAGAGCCAAAAAACACAAACCTCCCAACTCGTGGAAGGGGACCCAACGGGTTGCCGCTGCTAGCTCCTGTGGCCTGCTTTTATTCCCTTGTTTGGCCACACCCACATCCTGCTGAGTAGTCCATTTTACAGAGAACTGATTGGTCCATTTTACAGAGTGCTGATTGGTCCGTTTTTACCAAGTGCTGATTGGTGTGTTTACAAACCTTTAGCTAGACACAGAGCACTGATTGGTGCATTTACAATCCTTTAGCTAGACAGAAAAGTTCTCCAAGTCTCCACCTGACCCAGAAGACCAGTTGGCTTCACCTCTCAGCACTACTTAAATGAAGATGAGAATAAAGAATGAGATACTTCATAAAATGAGTTTGTAATTCCAATTTTTTTGGTTGGAATCATACTCCAGAAATCAGAACTGCTTTCATTAGTTGGCCATTTCTAGAATGCAGGTACATCAGTCAGGAGAGGTTAGGTTTTGCTGCAGAAACAAATGATTCCCAAAATTGCAGAGGCTTAAAGCAAAGGTTTATTTGCTGCCCAAAATACACAACCATTAACTGTTCCAAATATTTATCATTCCAGGACTCAGGCTGATGGAATATCTTCTATCTCAGATATCATCTATGGCCATCAAAACAAACAGAAGAGACACAACAAATCTAAAATTTTTGTTCATCTTTGAAGTAACATCAATTCCATCTACATTCCATTGAATAAAGGAGGTTCATATGAGCAAGTTCACTCCTGAGTACAACAGGGCAAGGACATGTAATTCCCACACAAGAAGAGGTTCTTCAAGGAAGAAAAGTGAATTTTTGAGAAACAGTAATATGATCCATCACATCAGAAATCATCAGGCTGCAAACTACTGTTCCACACATTTGGGGTTTCCCTTTTCATTTGTTAGAAATTAAATTTTACAACCAGGTGTGGTGGCTCACACCTGTAATCCCAGCACTTTGGGAGGCTGAGGTGGGCAGATCACAAAGTCAGGAAATCCAGACCAGCCTGGCTAACACAGTGAAACGCTGTCTCTACTAAAAAATACAAAAAATTAGCCAGGCGTTGTGGTGGGTTCCTGTAGTCCCAGCTACTCGGGAAGCTGAGGCAGGAGAATCACTTGAACCTGGGAGGCGGAGGTTGCAGTGAGCCGAGATCATGCCACTGCACTCCAGCCTGGGCAACAGGGCGAGACTCGGTCTCAAAAAAAAAAAAAAAGAAAAGAAAAGAAATTAAATTTTATAATACTTCCCTGAAGTTGGAGAAAATAATACAAGTTAGCATTTTAGAGGAAACAGAAATAAAGAATGGTCAAGTTGGAAAGGTCCTTATAGTTCATGTAGTCACAACACCGTATTTTATGAACGAGAAACCCAGCTCAGAGAAGCCAATTGAGTTTCCCAAAGCAATCCAGCATTATGTAGAGAGCTAAGACAAATTCCCAGAACACTAGTCTCAGAATTTACAACCATTCTTCTGTTGTCTATCCATGGGATAAGCCAACTTAACGTCTGTGAGTCAGATCCAAAGCTTCACATAGCGTAGATGTGGTTCCCGTGCTGGAACCTGATTTATGGTCCTGCTGAGAGAACACCCCAGTGCAACGAGTTACAATGGGCTTTTCTCAAACCAATTCTCCTCGCTCTGTTGAGAGAGGCTGTAATTATACTCACTTCTTTCCTTGTTTTATAGCTTGGTACTGACATAGTGAGAACATCTACAATAAAAATGTCTATGGGGTTTTGTTTCCTTTTGTATAAATTCATTGTCTGGAATCTAGCAGCCACATGTCTTGGTGATTTATCAGAATTAGTCCATTTAGGAAGTAATGCCTTGCTCAACTGAAATCTGTTCTCTTTGTTTTACCCAAACTCTAGTATTGTCATGAAGTTTAAACTAAGCTCTCATGTCTATTTTAAAGTAAAACAACAATAACTCTTTGATCCTTGGTCAATTCTTATCCTAAAGCCTCTCTGTTCAAATCATTTTTGTGCTTTATGATTGTTAATGAAAACTATTCCTTTATCATCATTTTATCTTCCACCACTGACATTCCATCTAATTTGACAACATAATCTGATGGCCGCCTTCACTTATGAATTGCTCATATCTTAGAGATGGCAAAATATATATAATGGAAGAGAGAGCTATCTTTGATATATAAAGTATGGTTTGTCTAGTCTTTGGTCCTTAGTTTTTAATATAAGCTTTTTAATGTATCTTGAATTTCATATTTTTAAAATTTTATTTATAAAAATAGGAGGTACATAATCTAATGTTCTCAAATCTTTAAGAAAAAGATATGTGTATATCAATGCACATTATCAGCATTTTGTTCACTCTCTGGGTTTGAATCCATTACTTGATCATCTCATGTTTTCTAGTTTTTATTTATTAAGGGTTACATTCTTTTCTTTTGATATAGTCATGGTATAGGTGTACAAGGTTTAGTGCTAAGAACTGAGCAAATGATGGACATATGAAGAAATTATAGGAGAGATTGTACTATTCTAATAAATAAATAAATAAATAAATAAATAAATACATGTTCACTACCTTCAGGGAGGTTAGAATCTAGGTTATTTTTTTTTAAAAAAGAGTTCTCGAACTTTCAGGGCTGGAGTCTGCAATGCTGTTTAGGGTCCCCTACCCCTCCAATTAGATTTTACCTGCTTGCTCCTCATTTGCTGACTCTAGCAAAGTATACATAGGAGTAGTTTATGTGGTTATCTTAGAACAGCTCCAAAGACTCGGAATTTGATGAGTGAATACACCTTCTAATGATTTGTTGTTCTGCATTTTATATCCACACACATACATATAACATAGGTATAGTATTTTCCCGAGAGTTCTCCAACATAAATAAACTAAATGATGTCAAGCCAGACAAGGGGTATTCTTCAAAGTAAGTCAACTTGACATACAGAATCCAGACATGGGGAAGCACATTTGAGCAAATAGACAGACTGTGTGTCTGAAAAACTGTCTCTCTACAATGCCAGAATTGGAAAAGCTAAACTGTTTGGTTACTTGAATAGGAATATTCCTAGAAGACATCACTGGTGACTGGACTAGCATGAGAAAGCCATAATTATGCCATAGAGGTCTAGGAACTTAGCCGGCTCTATTGCATAATCTGTACAGCTTAACTTGGTATGATTTGGTCTTGACTATGAGACCTACACTATGACCCTTTCTCTTGTTACTAAAAAACTGCTGAGATGATATTAAGTCTACTGCTCCTGGTAGTCGAATTTGTGTTGCTATAAAGGAATACCTGAGGCTGAGTAATTTATAAAGAAAAGAGGTTTATTTTGGCTTATGCTTCTGTAGACTTTACAAGAAGCATAGAGTGCACATCTGCTTCTGGAGAGTCTGCGGAAAGCTTACAATCATGGTGGAAGGTGAAGGGGAGCAGGCATGTCACATAGTGAGAAGGTAACAAGAGAGAAGGGAGCAAGTTGTGGGGAGGTCCCAGAATTTTTTAAACAACCAGATCTCATGTAAACTACTCATTACCACAGGGAGATCAGCAAATCATTTCTGAGGAGTCTATCCCCATGACACAACACCTCCTACTAGGCCCACCTCAAACATTGGAGGTCACATTTCAACATGAGATTTGAAGGGAACAGAACATCCAATCATATCACTGAATATTGGTCTCCAGATAAGTCCACATCCTAATCACAGGTTCCACATTCCAGAACCTGTGAATGTTACCTTATATGGCAAAAGGAACTTTGCACATCTGATTAAGATAAGGATCTTAAGCCTAAAAGATTAAGGCTAAAAGATGGGGATATTATCCTGAACTGTCCACAAGGGCTCCATGAAATCACAGCAGGCCTTATAAAAGGGATGCAGGAGGAGTTGGAGTGAGAAGAGAAGGAAATGTGATGACAGAAAAGACTGAATTGATGTACTTGAAGATGAAAGGGGTCACAAGCCAAGGAATGTGGGCAGCCAATAGAGTGAAAAATGGAAAGATAAAAGCCATTCCCTCAGAGCCATTAGAAGGACCCAGCTCTGACACTTTGACTTTAGCCCAGTGAAAACCTGATTTCAGCCTTCTAACCTCCAGCATGGTAGGAGAATAAATTTGTGTCATTTAAAGCCGTGAGTTTTAAAGTAATTTGTTACAGCAGCAACAGGAAACTAACACAGATATTTAGGGTTTTTCTTTCTCTAATTGTTTGTTGTTATAATGATGCTGTGATGAAATTCCTTCTACAGATACTTTTGTCTGCCTTTCCAATGAGTTCATTAAAATGGATTCCTAGAAGGAGAATTCCTGTAACCTTGTATCTTCTTACAATGCATCTGGGAGTGGCTGGGAAAGTGCTGAGCAACTTGGCTGTTTAGAAGAGTATGATATTTTGAGGGTTTTTGTTGTTGTTGTTTTGCTTGAAATGGGGTCTTTCTGTATTGCCCAGGCTGGAGTTCAATAGCCCAATCGTGGCTCACTGCAGCCTCAGCCTCCTGGGTTCAAGTGATTCTCCCAAATGGCTGGGACTGCAGGCGTGTGCATCACACCAGCCATTTAAAAAAATTTTTTTGTAGAGATGGAGTTTTGCAATGTTGCCCAAGGTGGTCTTGAACTCCCAGGCTCAAGCAATTCTCCTGCCTTGGGCTCCCAAAGTGCTGGCATTACAGGCATGAGCCACCACATCAGACTGAGTTTAGTAATAATTTAGTACAGAAAATTGTGAATGGTTAACTTTTGTGTTTTCCATGTTTTTCCCCTTTTACCCTCTAGAGTCTTGCAATTTAAAGTGTGTTTTGTGTACGAGCAGCATGGCCACCACATGGGAGCTTCTTAGAAATTCCAGCACTTTGGGAGGCTGAGGTGGATGGATCACCCGAGGTCAGGAGTTTGAGACCAGCCTGGCCAATGTGGTAAAACCCTGTCTCTACTAAAAATACAAAAATTAGCTGGGCGTGGTGGTGGACACCTGTAATCCCAGCTACTTAGGAGGCTGAGGGAGGAGAATCGCTTGAACCCAGGAGGTGGAGGTTACAGCGAGCCAAGATCGTGACACTGCACTCCAGCCTGGGCCACAAGAGCAAGACTCCATCTCAAAAAAAAAAAAAAAATGCAGAATCTCAAAGCCTTATGAAATTAGAATCTGCATTTTAACAATATATCCACATGATTCTTATGCCCATTAAAGTTTGAAAACATAAGCCCTACAGCCTAAGTTGCATAAAAGCAAAGTCTTTGTTGGTTTTGTTTAGTGATGTATTTACAGTGCCTCAAACAGTGCATGGCATTACTTGGAGGGGCTCAATAAATATTGGTTTAATGAATGATTAAATAAGAAAATGCACTAAGGCTTGCATATTAAAGATGAATTTGAAGATGGGAGTTACCTGTGGATTATTCTTTATACTTGATACACATACACACACACACACACACACACACACACACACACACAGACACACACATTTTAAATTAGATAATTTTTTTTCTAGCTATACCTCAGGTTCATTAGCACAACCTGAAAAAGTGGCTGCAAGTTGAACTATTTTCCTGGCCATTGTGAAAGGATATATCCAGGGAAGAGTTAACACACACAAAAAAACTGGAGTGACATGGGAGAAGTTACATCCAGTAATTAGTGTCAGAAGTAACACCTCTTCTTGGGAACAAATGGACCAAGATTTAGAGGGGAATAACCACGCAGGAATGTCATGGGGACCGAGGGTGAGTTGCCCTTACCATGAGTACCACAGACCTCCGAAAAGATTCCTGGGTCCAGCTTTGGCATAAATTAGTTACTTCTTCCTAAGTCTCATTCACGCCAAATAATCACTATATCACTTTGACCTAACGACCTGAAGATTTTGAGGGTGCCACATAAGCCTCCCATATTGTTGACCTACCCGAATGAGGAGACCACTATAATGACTGAGATTAAATTTTCCTCCAGCCTCATAATACGTGAACCAGGTTTAATTTCATGTAAGGAAAATAAAGTAGTACACTATTTCCTCTTTTAAAATTACTTTTAAATTCTTTTATTATCAAAATTTCAAATATCCACAAAGGGTGAAAAGGAAAACTTACAATGAACCCTCAATATCCATCATCCATTTTCAAGAACAATCAACGTATTACCAAATTTGTTCCACTTATTCTTCTCACTCTCATTTTTATGCTAATTTTTAGCAGCTTTATTGAGGCATAAAATGTATCAAATTCATCCATTGTTAGAATACAAGTTAATGATTTTCAGTAAATGTTTACAGATGTGCAGATATCATCACAATCCAATTGTAAAACATTCTCATCTCCCCCAAGTCCCCGTGTGTCTTTTTGCAGTGAGTGTCTGCTTCCATCCCCAATCCTAGACAACCACTTATTTGCTTTATGTCTATAAATTTCCCTCTTCTGGATATTTTATATAGAGAGAATTATATATTATGTAGTCTTTTCTTTCTGGATTCCTTCACTTAGCATAATATTGTTGAGGTTCATCCATGTTGTAGCATATGTAAGTAGTTCAATCCTTTTTACTACTGAATATTATTCAATTATATGGATATACCACATTTGTTTATGCATTCTCCAGCTGATGGACAATTGGATTGTTTCCACTTTGGAAATTTTACATTATAATAATGCTATGAACATTCATTAATGACATTTTTGGGTACATAGTTTCGTTTATTCTTGGGTAGATACCTAGGCATGGAATTGTTGGGTGATATGGTAGCATTTTAAAAATAAAACCTGTTTTCCAAAGTGGTTGCACCATTTTACATTTCCACCAGCAATGTGAGAGTTCTAGTTTTTCCACATCTTCCCCAATACTTGCTTCTGTCTCTTTTTAATTACAGCCATTCTAGTGCTTATAAAGTAGTATCTCAGTGTGGCTTTAATTTGTAAATCCCAAGTGACTAATGATGTTGGACATCTTTTCTTATGTTTATTGGCCCTTCATATGTCTTGTCTGATGAAATGTCCGTTTAAGTATTGGCCTCATTTGTTAACTGGGTTGTTTGTCTTCGTATTATTGAGGTGCAAGGGTTTTTTGTGATATATTCTGGAAGTCTTTTATCAGATAAAAATCTCCAAGTTTTCTCAAATCAATCTGTGACTTGTCCTTTCATTTTCTAAATGATGTGTTTTGAGCCCCTCTGGCCATGGGCGGTTACAATATCTGCTTACTCAGTAGGTGCAGGGGCCTCATTTAGCTACATTTAGTTTATTTGGCTACAATAAATAACTAGAAAACCAATTTCAATGGAAACATTTCAACTTTTACTTGGCACAAAGATACGCATCTGAGGAAACCAACTCTGGCCCAGCTCTGGCTAACATGATGGCCCAGAGAGTGGATCATAGGGCTTCTCATGAAGGCAGAAAACTAGTCCCAGTGGGACACATGCTGGGATTTTGAGAGCAATTGAGTTGAATCGGTAGATCAATTTGGAGAGAATTAACATATGCCAATTCATGAACATGGAATTTCTTTCCACTTACTGAGATCATCTTTTATTTCTATCACCAATGTTTTACAATTTTCACCATACAAGTCTCACGCTTCTTTGGTTAAATTTATCCATAAGTATTTTATACCTAAGTATTCTTTTTGGAGCTATTATGAATGAAATTGTTTTCTAAATTTCATTTTCAGATTGCTCACTGTTAGTATTTAGTTACAATTGATGTTTGTACGTTCATCTTATATCCTGTGATCTTGTGAACTAATGGATTATTTCTAGCAGTTTTTAAAACATATATTCCTTAGGATTTTCTACATACAACTATGATTTTTTTGTACTCATGTGTTTGTGGAATAAGATTCATGGCAACCTAATTTTAATTTAAACAAAATAAGAAGGTACTCAAGATTTTTCCTACTACAGTGGTGCCTGTGCCTAAGGAGCAGGGTAGGAGAGATGTCATCAGGGCTGTGCTGGGAAGTAGGCATCATCTGCCACCTGACCTATCTCTTCTAGACCCATACAAGACAGCTTTGCAGTTGAGGCTTTTGTCAAAATATGCCTTCTCCTATAGGAATGTGTCAGAAGTGGGAAATCACTCAGAATCGGTGCCTTTGGAAGATTGCTTGGCCTGAAACATGACCTTGGGGAAGGTTCTAGGAAGACGGAAGAGATCTCCAAGAACAGAAGCAGCATGAGAAAGAAACAAAAGAGACATGGACCTGAAGGCAATGCATCAAAGTGTAAGAAGGGGCATCTTCTCCATTTCACAGAGGGTGTAGGAGATGTTGCAAAATCGGCATTTTGAATCCTGCACAGAATGTCCAATTCAGAGATCAGATAAAGGCAATGAAAACAGAGAAGGCATGGCAGTGGATAATTGTTGCTACAAAAGTGGCAAAATCCTTGTGTTGTAATATAATTTAATCTCAGTACATTGAGTTAGTGTGTGTAAAGCATTTAGCACAGAGTTTGGTTAATAACAAGTATTTGATAAATGGTAGCTGTTTATATCATTATTATTATTACATTTTCAGCTAAAATTAGAAGCATTCTGTGATTCCTTACAGTCAGTATTTATAAATGCCAAAGGCAGTTTCTTGCTGAGTTTTTACGGTCATTTCAGAGAAAACATCATGGGACTCAGGAAGTAGATAAGGCAGCCCAGGATAGAGGCAGATTTCAGAGGAGAATGTGATAAGAAAGAAGACAAAAGAAACAAAACTTTGTATTAACCACCCACAGCAATCAAGACTACGAAGTGCTTGTGGAAATATTAATGGGTATATCTGAAATGCATACATCTGTACATGTGTGTTTACAGCCAGAAAATCTATTTCAAGCTAATCTGCAATCATATTTAATTGCATCTTTTACTTATAATTATCAGATGAAAATATAAACTCCCTTCTCATTGTATTTGAAAACCTAATGCTGGATGTGCCTGCCAAATGGCAGACCACTGTGTGGCCAGGGACTGCAACCTGAAGGCCCCCAACAAAGGCAGTTTCAAAATGAGCCTCTCCCCTCTACTTCCCTCCCCTCGTTAGTTGAGGGTGGAGTCATCTGATCCTGCATGGTGACAATATGGCTGGCTTAGGGAGTCATTTAGTTCACGTGGCTACAACATATAACTCAGGACCTGGGTAAAACTGAAGCTTTTCAGATCCTACAAAGCATAGGAATCTGTATCTGGAGAAACCACTTCTGCCTGTCCTGCTCTGCTTCTGTGCTCCGAGTAACCCAAACACAAAGCCTGGCCAGTAGGAAGTTCCGGGGAAGGGACCCCAGCAGCAGCCTACATGCAGTCAGGAAGCAAGAATGCTCAGGTGTGACCAGGCACAGTGGCTCATACCTGTAATTTCATCACTTTGGGAGGCCAAGGTGGGTGGATTGGAGCCCAGGAGTTTGAGACCAGTGTGGCCAACATAGTGAGGCCCTGTCTCTACAAATGATTTTTAAAAATTAGCCGCACCTGTAGTCCCAGCTACTTAGGAAGCTGAAGTGAGAGGATTGCTTGAGCCCAGGAATTTGAGGCTGCAGTGAGCCGTGATCATACTATCGCACTCCAGCCTGGGTGACAGAGCAAGACTATGACATACACATACAAATGCTCAGGTGGCCAGTACCTCCAGGGTAAATGGCCTGTGACAGGTAGCTGAGGGTAGCAAGGCAACATCTGACCTCTCACTTTTCTGCTTCTAAGCAGATAGACAAACCCAGACCCAGCAGATAGAGAGAACCCTAGGTTGATGTTGGAAGCAGTGAGCCGTGAATGGGATGAACAATCTTTTTTTTTTTTTTTTTTTGAGACAGTCTGGCTCTGTTGCCCAGGCTGTAGTGCAATGGTGCGATCTTGGCTCTCTGCAACCTATGCCTCCCGAGTTCAACCAGTTCTCTCCCTCAACCTCCCAAGTAGCTGGGATTACAGGCTCCTGCCACCACGCCTGGCTAATTTTTGTATTTTTAGTAGAGATGGGTTTTTGCAATGTTGGCCAGGCTGCTCTCAAACTCCCAACCTCAGGTGATCCACCTGCCTCGGCCTCCCAAAGTGCTGAGATTACAGGCATGAGCCACCACGCCTGGCCAGAATGAACAGTCTTGAAGCAACTTTGCCACTAGGGAAGTGAAGTTATTTCACTTCTGTGAGCCTCTGTTTCTGCTTCATAAGTTGGGAATAGAATAATTCCTACCTGCAGGATTGCATCCAGGTTAAAAAGAACATGTTCTACAGTGGTTTTTTTTGTTGTTGTTTTTTTTGTTTCATTTTTTTTTTTTTTTTGAGTCGTTGCCTAGGTTTGTCACCAGACTGGAGTGCAGTGGCGCGATCTCGGCTCACTGTAACCTCTGCCTCCCAGGTTCAAGAAATTTTCCTGCCTCAGTGTCCAGTAGCTGGGATTACAGGCATGTGCTGCCACACCCAGCTAATTTTTGTATTTTTAGTAGAGACGGGTTTTTACCATGTTGGCCAGGATGGTTTCAATCTCCTCACCTCATGATCCACCTACCTCGGCCTCCCAAAGTGCTAGGATTATAAGCGTGAGCCACCACGCCTGGTCTAGAGTGGTCTTTATGGGGTCTAAGCACTATGCAAAGAGGGACCAAAATCATAGACAAGCTGCCTCAGGAGAGTAGCTGGGACTACAGGTGCATGCCACCATGCCCAGCTAAGTTTTGGATTTTTAGTAGAGACGGGGTTTCACCATATTGGTCAAGCTGGTCTCGAACTCCTGACCTCAGGTGATCCACCCTCCTCGGCCTTCCGAAGTGCTGAGATTGATTACAGGCTTGAGCCACCACGCCCAGCCCATAATAATATTTTAGTGGCCAAAAGCAGGGCCAATTTTCTCATTGACATTGTTCCTAAAAAGGTAATTTAAGCTGTAAGAATGCATATTTTATTTTCTTAGAATTTTATGTTTTTATTATTCGTATGAAGAGTATGGTTCATAAACCTTTCTCTTTTGTTCCTGAATGGGTCCCTGTATAAAAAGATTTTTTTTTTTTTTTTTTTTAAATCATGGCTTTAATTGGTTCCCTGGTTTCAGTCTGACACTCTGAGCTCTGTGCTTCACACCACTGCTAGCCTGCTCTGACTCAAAGACAAATCTGAGGTTGACTCCTCTTTTTCCCTAATGACCTATATCCAATCACTCAAGTCTTATGGATTCTGCCTCCTTAATGTCTCTCAAATCCATCCATCGCTCTGTCCCACCTGACATACCTCCATTTTAATCACTATCATTTCTTACCAGAAACTAATGAACCAGCCACCGACACGGTCACTCTTAGGAGTCCCCCTGTGTTACTCTTTTACCTCCAATCCTTTCTCCACACTGCAGCCAAAAATGATCTCCCCGAAGTGCAGAATTTATCATGTAACTTTCAGCTGGAAACAGTGACTGTCAGGACAATCCAGATAAAATCCCCCACTGTCATGCCTGCTTCTTCATGTCCATCCTTCAGGTTCAGGGTATGGCTCAGCTCCCTGGCCTCCCCTTGCACCACTTCCTCTATTGCACTTTCCACTCCAGCCATTCCTCACTCTGTAAGAAGCTCCTATGCCATGTTCTCACATTGCCTACCCTGTTGCACATGATGTTCCCTTTATCAGGAAGACTTTCCCTTTAGCATTTTGCACAACCACTCCCTTCACATACCCACTTCCCCTTTGCAGTCTCATTACTGACATCGCCTCATCTGGGAATCCTTCTCACGACCCCTAAGACTGGGCTAGATGTCTTTGCTGTGTGTCTTCAGAGCACTTCCCACACTCTTGCACTTATCTCTCTGCACTTGCTTTTGCCCATTTGTTGCTGTGGCTCCTCAGCTGGACTCTCAGCTTCCTAAGGCATGCATGGATCCTTGCCCTATTATAGCCCAATAGTGGATGTTGTGTTCTCACACAGATTTCTCCTAATCTCCCAGCTACTAGGAATATCAATGGCTGATAGTTCAAACCATATCCCTCACTCAGCATTGCCGAGGCTTCAAAAACCTGCCTTGTTCAGGACTATAGCCCTTCTCAAGCAGAATGTGTCACCAATGACTGGATGGCATGGGCGTACAAAGGCCTGGCATGCTTCCCTCTTTGGGACAACTCCTATTAGGATTGGACAAGGTCTCAGTTGTAACTGCATTAATCATCAGTTCTCTCCCTGTCCAGTTCTGTCATCCTCACTTTTTTCCAGGTGCACTGCTGAAGAATATTCCCTAATAAACCTTGCACACACAATTCACAATTCTCAGTCTCAGAGTCGAATTCCAGGGAACCCAGTCTAAGGCATTCCCCACCACTCAACATAGTGTCTGGCATATAGTAGGTTCTCAGAATATATGTGATGTAGAACAAGTAAGTGGATAAATGCCTTTTAAGGTCAGCTCTCAGTTGGGGGAACTTGTAGTATTCATATTTTCATTTCTAGTGCCCAGCATAGTGCCTACTGCTTACTTGTCTGAATAGTCCTTCAAATGTTCTCTTCACATGACTAAGGAAGCAATCTTTTTGAGGCATATGACTCTTTTACCATCAGGCCCAAAGTGATACACGCTGAAAGCACTGAAGGAACATAATATCACTCTGCATAATAATGAAATCTACTGCCTTCAAAGGAAGAAAAAGTTAGTTGTAAATTACCAAGTAGTTAGAAAATACTTTGCTTTTCCTTAGGGTTTAGAGAGACTGTGCTCTCCCTGAGGATTAAAATAATTTTAGAGTAAGTTATGTGCTGTTCTAACCAATCTAATAGTTGGGGTTGGGTTTTGTTTTATTTATTTATTTATTTTTTGGTGGGGGGTATATCTTCAACAAAATCTCCAAAGAAATCTACCTTGGGGTTGTGACCAGCCTGGCCAACATGGTGAAATCCTGTCTCTACTAAAAATACAAAAAATTAGTTGGGTGCAGTAGCGCATGCCTGTAATCCCAGCTATTTGGCAGGCTGAGGCATGAGAATCATTTGAGCCCAGAAGGCGGAGGTTGAAATGAGCCATAATCGTGCCACTGCACACCAGCCTGGGTGATAGTATGAGATTCTGTCTCAAAAAAACAAAACAAAAAAAAAACAAAAAAAAAAAGAAAGAAAGAAAGAGAGAAAAAGAAAGAAAGAAAGAGAAAGAGAGAGAGAGGGAGGGAGGGAGGAGAAAGAAAGAAGGGAAGGAAGGAAGGAAGGAAGGAAGGAAGGAAGGAAGGAAGGAAGGAAGGAAGGAAGGAAGGAAGAGAAGAAAGAAAGAAAGAAAGAAAGAAAGAAAGAAAGAAAGAAAGAAAGAAAGAAAGAAAGAAAGAAAGAAAGAAAGAAAGAAAGAAAGAAAGAAAGGGGTCTACCTTGGGTGATACATGCATACCTGGATGCTGCTGCAGAACCTGCAGTATCAAGAACCTTCATCCTGTACCATTTTGCAACTCTTGGGTTACCGAAAGAAATCACTAATTATTTAAATGAAAACCACAGGATGCTACTCTAAACTCAATGATCTGCATTTAGGAAACTGTCTTAATATGGGAAATTACAATGGGCCCTGGAATGACTCAGTGGGTAGGTATTGGGATTTTCCAGGATATGAACAGAGTTTTACCGGGAATGTCTAGAAGATAAGTCTCTCTGGGATAAAAGGGCAAAACCAGTAAATGGCAGTGCAGTCAGATCCAAAACTGTGGATGTGTTCAAAGAGGACCCATGTAGTGAAGGGTTGACTTTTCAGTCAACGCACATACACACAGGCAAACACATTTTTGGACCTGGGGAAGTTATATTTTTAGTATATGATTTTTAACATTTTTTTCCTGTGAAGCAACATCCTTTTAAAATTAACCAGTCCTTCAGGTTTACAGTAACATAGATGCAACTGGAAGCCATTATCTTAAGTGAAACAGCTCAGACACAGAAAGACAAATACTGCATGTTCTCACTCTTAAGTGGGAGCTAAATAGTATGGTATACATGGAAGCAGAGTGTGGAATGATGGACAATGGGGACTTGGAGGGGTAGGGGATGGGATGGGCATAGATGATTGGAGGTTGCTTGGTGGGTGCAATGTGAATGGCTCCAGTGATGGGTGCTCTGAGGGCCCTGAGTTCACCACAATGCAATAATTCAATGTAGCAAAATTGCACTTTTATCCTATGATTATATACAAACAAAAACAAATAAATAAGAAGAAAAAATGAATAAATAAAATCACCCAGTCCTTCAGTAAAGAAAGCTACGTATATGTATACACGCACAAACATACGTTGATATTCTGAAGTGGTGGTTCTGGGACGCTGAGGGTTAGACAGTCAAAGAGAAAGAGAGCAACAGCCTACTGAGCAATGACTTTCTGGACTTTCACGTGTTAAGGTACAATACAGTGAGTAGGGGGCCTCATCACCAAGTGAGAAGTGTCAGGGAAGAGAGATTAGTGATAAGAAACAACTTCTAAAATGACCACCCCAAGGGAATTTTATGACCTGAAACCTGTGCTTGCCCACAACAAGCCCAAGAGAGAAAACCTTTTGGTTACATTATCTCTCCTTCAGGAAGACTCATATTGCACATTAGCATATCAAAGTCACCTTGAAATTCTATTAGTAAAGGAAAAACCTTAACTTTTTTTAGACTGTATTCTCCAAATCATGTCTATTGATATGTACTCATATCTGTGGGACCCCCATGTGAGAAATGCAACACGAACAATTGAAGGGTTTTGTTTGAACAATGGAGTGGCAGAATGAAAGAAGACATTCTTGAGGATTTATGTGGCCACTGGACACAAGATAATTTGGAAGTGAGAGTACTGGCCCAGTTAAGGGAATGCTACATTGTGTCGATTTCGGTTCTTATCAGATTCGTAGAATGAGGACAGTGGCTAAGGGACAAGAAAGGGAGAGCCAAGAGAGCAATTGTTGATGACAGAATTGACTGGATTTGGCCACTAACTTCTGTACTGATGGGGAACAGGGAGGACTCATGTGCTCATAAGACGGTAAAGCAAGAAATGACTTCTAGAGATGATCTAATTTGGCAGTTTTCAAACTCTTATGTAGCCACAGGAAGAACAACAAAGTTTCAAGGAGAAGCTTAAAGTATAGAACAGAAGAAAGGAGAAGGGCTGTGGGTGTGTTTTATCAAATAATGGAAAAAAGAAAGAATGAAGGAGAAATTCCTGTCCCTTACATTGTAAAATTTTGGCTGGGAATGATTAAAGTAGTCTAAATCTGAAAGAAGTGCTTCAAGATATAGGCATAACCATTCAGGCATTATTTCTCCCACCTCCAAAGTAGTCCTGGACAAGTAAGTTTTAGAGGCAGGAGTATTTCACATGAATAATTCTGGAGGCCTTGATTGGTGTAAACACCAAGAGTAAGGCTGTTAAAAGCTGCATCCTAGGGTTGATTGCTTGAGAGCAATTCCTGGCTCCATCAAGTCCTCCATGTTAATATCTAAAAAAATTATTTAACTTATCTGTGCATATTTCAGTTTCCTCCTCTGTAAAATTGGGATACCAATTGACTGGGACCCATTTCCCAGGGCTATTGTGAAGGTGAAATGAGCTATTTCATCTAACATGCTTAGCCCAATGCTTACAAGAACAAGCAATACATTTAGTTCATTATTTAAGAAGGGCTGTTGGCCGGGCGCAGAGGCTCATGCCTGTAATTCCAGCACTTTGGGAGGCCGAGGTGGGTGGATCAACTGAGGTCAGGAGTTCGAGACCAGGCTGGCCAACATGGTAAAACCCCATCTCTACTAAAAATAAAAAAATTACCCAGGCATGGTGTCAGGCGCCTGTAATCCCAGCTACTTGGAAGGCTGAGGCAGGAGAATCGCTTGAGCCCAAGAGGCAGAGGCTGCAGTGAGCCAAGATAATGCCATTGTGCTCCAGCCTGGGGAACAAGAGCAAGAAGGTCTGTTATATACCAAGCATTGCTACTACTAGAGGGGAATAGTAGAACAGGACACTATTTAAACTTCCAAGTAATAATCAATTCATTTACTCCGCACTTATTTTATTACAATAATTTTACATATGTGGCCTCTTGTGCTGATTCAAATATGTCCACAAATTCTTATACACCCTCTTCAAAAAGTGAAGCCTCAGCAACCAAAACAAAATGGACAAGTAACATCATATCAAGTTAAAAAGCTTCTACACAGCAAAGGAAATAATTAAGAAAGTGAAGAGAAAACCCACAGAATGTGAGAAAATGTTCGCATACTATCCATATGACAAGAGATTAATAGTCAGAATATATAAGGAGCTCAAACAAATTTGTAGGAAAAATATTAAAATCCAATTAAAACACAGGCAAGAGATCTGAATAGACATTTCTCAAAAGAAGACGTGCAAATGGCAAATAAGTATATGAAAAGGTGCTCAATATCATGATCATCACAGAAATGCAAATCAAAACTATAATAAGATATCATCTCACCCCAGTTAAAATGGCTTTTACCCAAAATAAAGGGAATAATAAATGCTGACAAGGATGTAGAGAAAGGTGAACTCTTTCCACTGTTGATGGGAACGTAAATCAGCCACTATGAAGAACAGTATGGTGGTTCCTAAAAAAACTAAAAATAGAACTACCATATAAACTAGCAATCTCATTGCTAGGTGTATATCCAAATGAAAGGAAACTAATACATTGAAGAGATATCTGCACTCTCGTGTTTATTCCAGCACTATTAGCAATAGCCAAGATTTAGAAGTGTCTATCCAGCAACAGTTGAATGGATAAAGAATATGTGGTACCTACATACAATGGAGTACTCTTCAGCCACAAGAAAAGAATGAGTTCTTGTCATTTGCAACAACATGGATGGAACTGGAGAATATTATGTTAAGTGAAATAAACCAGGCACAGAAAGACAAACATCTCATGTTCCTACGTATTTGTGGGAACTAAATATTAAAACAAATTGAACTCATGGAAATAGAGTATAGAATGATGGCTACTAGAGCATGGCAAGGGTAGTGAGATGAGGAGCGGAAAGTGTGGATAGTTAATGGGTACAAAAATATAGTTAGATAGAATCAATAAGATCTATTATTTGATAGCACAACAGGGTGACTACAGTCAACAATAATGTTGTACATTTTAAAATAACTAAAAGAGTATTACTAGACTGTTTGTAACACAAAGAAATGATGAATGCTTGATGTGATGGATACCCCAGTTATCTTCCTATGATTATTATGCATTGTATGCCTGTATCAAAATATCACATGTACTCCATGAACATAAACACCTACTATGTACCCACAAAAATTTTCTTTTAAAAAGTGGAACTTAATTCCCATTCCCTTGAGGGCTGGACTTGGTGGCTTGCTTGTAGCAAGTAGAATAGCTGGAGGTGACAATGCATGATTTCCAAGACCAGGTCATAAAAGGTACTGTGGCTTCCTTCTTGCCCCCTTTGGGTCAGCCTCTCTGGGGCAAGCCAACTGTCCCTCTTTGAGGACAATTCAGCCATTCCATGAAGAGGTCCATGTTGTGGGGGCACTGAGCTCTCCTGCTAACAACCAGCACTAACTTTCCAAGTACGTGAGAGAGCTACCTTGGAGCAGACCCTCCAGCCCCAGTCAAGCCTTCAGATGAATTCAGCCCTGGGTGACATCTTGACTGTGATCTTATGAAAGACACTGAGCTAGAACCACCCAGCTAAGCTGCTCGCAGACTCCTTGAGACACAGAAATTGTGTGAGACGATAAATGTTTATTTTAAGCCACTGTTTCAGTCAGAGTTCTCCAGAGAGACAGAAATGATAGGATATATATATTTCTTTTCATCTCTCTCTGTATGTGTATGTGTATATATATATCTATACACATACACAGAGGTGACTACAGTCAACAATAATTCATTGTACATTTTAAAATAACCAAAACATATATATATATGTGCAGAGAGAGAGGAAAATAAATTAAAAAATTTATTAGAAGATTGGTTTACTAGATTATGGAGGCTGAGAAGTCACGATAGGCCATCTGTGAGTCGAAGAACCAGGAAAGCTGGTAGTGCGGCTTAGTCCCAGTCTGAAGGCCTCAGAGCCAGGGAAGCTGATGGTGTAATTCTCAGTCCAAAGCCAAAGGCTGGAGGGCCCATGGGTCCACTGGTATAAGTCCTGGAGTCCAACAGCTGGAGAACATAGAGTTCAAATGTTCAAGGGCAGGAGGAGAAGAGAGGGCAGCTCTAAGGGTAGCTCTAGAAGCAGGTGAATTAGCCCTTCCTATACCTTTTTGTTCTATCCAGACACCCCACTGATTGATTGGTGCCCACCCACAGATCTTCCCCACTCAGTCCACAGGCTCACATGCCAATCCCTTCTGGAAACACCCTCACAGACACACCTGGGGCAACACAATCATTCGAATCAAATCCCAAACCACCTGGGTTTCCCTTTCAGCAGATGATAGACAGGCTCAGTGTCTACTGAAGGCCTGATAATAAATAATGCTTTAGCAGCTATCTGTGCATCTCTTAATCCAGTCAAGTTGACATCACAAATGAACTACCACAGCCACTAAGTTTGGCATAATTTGTTGGATAGATAGATAATTTGTCCTCAAAAAGACCTGGTGAGGGATATTGTCCATTTTATAGACAAGAAAACCAAGGCCAGAGATGTTAATCCTTTTGCTTTAGTTCACCCAGCTGGTTTGTGAAGAGACAGATTTTAAACTCTGATCTATGTTTCCAGGGTCCAGGGTATTTCTACTCTATCACTGTGTGGTATTAATATATCCAGCACATGTAAGGCAGCATCCATAAGAAACCACAGCTTTGGGGAGGCTTTTTGTATGTTTGTTATTGTTTTTCATTTTATTTTATTTATTTATATATTTATTATTTTTTTTTTGCGACAGAGTCTCACTCTGTCACCCAGGCTGGAGGGGAGTGTTGTGATCTCGGCTCACTGCACCCTCCAACTCCTGGTTCAAGCGATTCCCCTGCCTCAACCTCCAAAGTAGCTGGGACTACAGGTTGGTGCCACCATGCCTGGCTAATTTTTTATATTTTAGTAGAGATGAGGTTTCACCATGTTGGTCAAGATGGTCTCTGTCTCCTGACCTTGTGATCCACCCACCTGGGCCTCCCAAAGTGCTGGGATTACAGGCGTGAGCCACTGCGCCCAGCCTATTGTTGTTGTTTTTTTTTGAGACAAGCCCAGAGGAAGAGAATAAGGAACATCTAAGCATCCATAGAAGGGTTCTCCAAGGAAGGCAGAGATGACCTTAACAAATGAACCACCACATCACCTAAGACACCTAACAGATACTACTCCATTAGTGTTGAAAACTGTGGGGCAAAAATTAGCCAATAATTTTCCCCAGCACCACAAGGTTCACATTTCCAACTTTTAGGATCCCTGAATAAAACTAGACCTTGCAGAAATACCTTTTGATGCCACATTTTTCACTAAAAGTTATCATAGGCCAGAAAAGGCCAGTCAAAGGTGAAACCCAGGGCTGCACCATGCTGATGCTTGCCTTATCTCACAAGGCACATCTTGGGTGTGTTGCGTCCTTTCTCTCCCAGCTGCGATCTAAATTATCTCCTAGGTCTCATTTTTCTTCTACTTCTTTGAGTTTTCAGACATTAGGATTGATCCCTAGATCATGCCTTCAGGTTTATGAGGACAGTAATCTGTCATCAGCACCTGCAGAGCCTTTCGTCTTGCTCTGACTGCATGAATTCCCCAGACTTACTTTCTGACAACAGATGAACTTTTCTCATCTCTACCCACAAAAGCCCAACTCCATTCTTCCCTTGTGCAACACCACAACATGTGGGTTTTTTATTCTCCCACAGGGAGAACAAGAAAGCATATGGTCTCCTAAAAAGAAAAGGTTCTTTAAGTTTTTGGTCCAGCCTCTTTCCTTTATAAATTTCCCAGTCTCAGGTATGTCTTTATTAGCAGCATGAGAATGAACTAATACACCTTGACTTTTGGATTGGCCACATGACTTGATTCAACAAGTGATGTAAGAACAGTGAAAGTGCTGCAGTTCTGAGGCAGGCCTTAAAAGCCTTGCATATTTCATTTTTCTCTCTTGCTCCTCTGCCATTAGCTGTTGCCCCTTTAGCCTGGGGCAGAGCTCCCCAGCTTACTCAAAAACCTGCAGTGAGGAGCAGAGCTGCTCCAGCCTCCTTGACTGAAAGTTCAGCCACCAAGCCAGACTGAGCCCAGAGCAACGGAAATCTCTCCCCACCATACCCTCCAAAAACAAAAACAAAAATCAAACCACCAGCGAAGAACCTTAGCCTGAACCTGGGTTCTAGACATTGTTCTGCTATGATGTGACTCTGGCAAACTTTTTTCGTTTTCTGCCTCAACTGTGAAATGATAGGACTTAGAGTAACTTGCCTCCAAGTCCTTTCTGAACAGATTCTAGGTTAGAAAAAAAAAAAAAAAGGCTACTTATAAGAGTATAAAACATTAACACAAACAAAAACAAAATATTAACTTACAGTTTAATTGGGAAAAATAAGCACATTTATGATTAAGTAGTTCACTCATTTGCTCCTTCAGTCAGACAGTTCTTATAGACACAAAATACATGTATTAAGTTTGTGGGCCAGATACAGTGCTAGTGGTTGGAAGATCAAAGGGGAGCAAAATCAGAGTCCATTCTTAATCCCATGGAATCAATGGGGGTACTGACACTATTTAAATGAAAATAATAAATATATTCCCACAAACTGATGTGAGTGTTGTGGAGAAAACTAACCCAGAAAGGGAGCCTAAGAAAAACTTTGCTAGGGCTTATAGATTTTAACCAAAGAGCAAAGGGATGCAATCAAATGACTTCAAATTGGAGCGAGATGATTAGATTTGGGTCATACCATTCTGTTTGCTAGTGGAGAAAAGCTGCACTGGGGAAGAACTGTATGGCAGATAGACTAATTAGTAAACTGCTGAAATGGTCTTAGTGAGAGAAAACCGTAGCTTAGACTTGAAGAGTACTGAAGATGAATATCTTCCAGCTAAATTCTTCCATTAAGATCACTGTACTTTAAGCTCATTCAAAAAAATTTTCACTCTTAGAGAGTTCTTTTGCACAATTAAGGTGGGATTTTGTTGAAATGCCTGGTATCAAATGAGATTCTTCCTGTCAGAGTGTATTTCAATGTATTTTTGGAAGCCAATAGGGTAAGTTGCACTTTTACACCTGAGGAGAAAGTGCACTGAGATGGAATGAAAAAAGTACTGAATGTGGAAGTCTCAAGTGTTGAATTCAGGTTTGTCTGGGTGTATAAATTTGGTCTCATCATCTATCCTTGCCCTGCCTCTGTTTCATGCCTATAAAATGAAGTAAATACTATCCACTCACAGCCATTGTAAAGATAAAATGCAATAATGTATGCGAAGGCTTATTGTACCCTATATAATTGTTAAAAATATAAAGTATATTAGATAATTATTAACAGAGGAACAGAAGGGAAGGAAAAGGACTTGTGAAATAACTACAGTAAGCGGTCAGCTTTAGCATCTCTGCCTAGTAAAGATTTCTGGTCATTTTGGAAGTAGTGGTACAAGCGAGCCCATCACACCTTAAGTTTTTAACCACCTGGCATAGAATAGTTCAGTTGTGAAAATAAGTTGCATCTCTTCTAGTGTTCTCTTGTGCTGATGTGTACTGATGACAAGTAATTCCAGATGACCATTCCTATGCTTTTACGCACAGTTTACAATTTCCCCTGGTTGGGGGAAGTAGGGACGACTCTGCTCAGAAGAGCTGCTGCAAATTTATTAGGTTGGTGCACAAGTAATTGCAGTTTTTATCATTTAAAAAAAGGCAAAAAACTGCAATTATTTTTGCACCAACCTAATACTTCAGTGTAGGAAATTCAGAACACAGAAAGATCGTATGCAGTCGGCCACTACAGCCCACAATAACCCCACACTCTTTTCTATCAACAAAACCTATTCAAAAAGGGACAAGGATCCAGGACACTGCTCTTCCATGGTACAGCCATGTTTTCCTGCCTGTCAGAGGAGGCTCTGCATTGATCAAGTTAAGTTCAGTTCATTCTGTGACTTAACTACAAGTCAAACTGGGCAGACTTACTCCACACCTGGCAAGTATCCTGAGGCCCTTGTTACTGCTTAACTGAATTATATCCATGTTCTTTGGGAATGGCCTCTCAGGCTTCCACGGATGATGAAAAGAACAAACACTTATTGGGTGTCCATTATATGCCAGGACAGCTCACAACACTGTATATACCCTCTCAGTCACTGCTGAGCACCAAACTGCGAGCTAGGTAACATATACATTACACAATTAAGAGTATTACACGTGGGGAAACCAAGACACAGAACTGTCAAAGAACTTTGCTAATAACCAACATCGAGTAAATGAGAGTCAGGATTACAATCTAGCTCTGTATGTCTATGAAGCTTGAGTATGGAAACCAAATATTCAGATAACCAGTTAATACAAAGGTAGATAAATTCTGCTCAAATTTTGGACACGTAATTTAAGTCCGATTTCGAAAGTATAGTTTAGAAGAATGATGCTATAGAATATCACCAACTTATCAATATACAGATAACACACAATGTGATTTAATTGTACACAATGTGATTTAAGCAAAAACAACGAGACTTTTGCTTAAATCATATTCCCTGAAATATGCTTACTTCCTCCAACGGAAGCCTGATATAACTTGAATGGTTGGCACTTTTTTTATGACTCAAGGATTAGAGTTATTATTTTTCCTCTTAATTACAAAAAAAATTTTTTTTTCCTCTCAGTTCCTTCCTGTAAAAACTTTAGTCTCTAGGGTTTGAATCCTTTTGGTTAGGTTTAGAAGATCTCTCTGAACAGAATAGAAACATAATCTATTTACTTTTTGAGATTTATGAATGTTTTCTATAGAGGTTTATAAATATAGCATCCTAGTTAGAACAACAAATACAGTAAAGTACTTATATGTACTACTTTAAATCTTACAATCCAGTGAAATCTGTAGCCTCATCTCAATATTTCTTTTTTTATTTAATTCACTATAAGGTAATGGGCTTTTCCCTCCCTTTCTGTGCTCTCTGATATATTCAGAAATTTTTGAATCATTTTAAATATCACAATTTCTGATATTAAAATATTTTAAACCCTTCGTTTTATTAGTAATGACAATTCCTATTTGGCCAAGTGCTTATGAATTCAGATTTGTGATCATGTAATCAGTATTGAAATCTGTATAGAGTAATATCACAAAGTTCTACATTTAGGTAGACGTCAATCCCCTTACTACAATTCATGTTTTGGGACATGGGGCAAATTACTTACACTCACTGAGCCTCAATTTCCTCATCTGGAAAATAGTGATATCTGACAATATTGTAGTGATTAAAGGAGATGATGTACGTCAAGGTGGTTAGACAGAGCTTGGCACTTGTAATTTCCCAACAAACGCTACTTATAACAATGATTAAAAAAAATAACAATAGTAATAATAAATGATTTATTGAATACTTACTATGTAACCAAAATTGTGATCAAGACTCTGGAAGATATGAAGCATAAGACTCAGTTCCAGCACTCGAAGTGCTTATATACTATAAGGAACAAATAATAGTATCATAATGAACACAGAATTTGGCTTATGAGAGGTAGGGGATGAGGTCTGGACTTTGCCCCTTACTAAAATTGGGTGTAACTGTTAGGAACTGTACTTGGCTGTTGATTAAAAAAAAAAAAAAAGACCAAAAATAAGTCATTTAAACAATACATGATTGCAGTCTGTGAAAGCTACTAAAGCAAAAGCTAAGCTGTGCCCAAATTACTGACCCACAGAAACTGAAGTAATACGTGGGTATTGTTATAAACCACTAAACATTGGGATAATCTGTTAACAACAATCAATTAATATATGTGGCTCATCATGTTGTTGTATACAATTGTAATTCCTTCATTCTCATTACTTTATAGGAGGGTTTGGAAAGCTTTTTTTTTTTTCCCTGTAAAGGATCAGGTAGGAAATATTTGAGGCTTTGTAGGACAAGAGGCAAAATTGAGGATGTTATGTAAGTATGTCTATATAATTTCCAGGTTTTGAAAATTATACCTTTTTGTATTTTCCCAACCATTTAAAAAAGTAAAAATCATACTTAGCTGGTGAGCCATAAAAAATAAATGTCTCATTGCTCTTAGTTTGTTGACCCCTGCTATATGGAATTATTTGTTTATACCATAGTTCATCTGTCCAATCTGTTGTTGATAAATATTTGAGTTGTTTTCCATTTGGGAAACATTAAAATAATGCAGCCACAAACATTCTTGCACATGTCTTTTGGAGAACGTGTGTGTGCATATTTGTTTGGTGTAAACCTAGAAGTAGAACTGCTGGGTCACAGCATAAGCATATATTCAGCTCAATGTTTCAGATGGTTTTCCAAAGTGGTTTTGTGAATTTGCACACCACCAGCAATATATGAGTCTTTACTGCTTCACAATCTTGCCAAGAGTTGGTATTTTGTGTCTTTTTCTTTCAAACATTCTAGTGACAAATGTAATTTTTTTTCTTTAGCACTTCCCAGGTGATTCTAATATTCAGCCAGAATTGAAAACCTCTGCACAACTATTGTTTATCCCTTATTAGGCAGAACCACATGAAACTGCTCTATTTGTAGGTTTCAAAAATGTTCAAACATTGGCTATTTCATATGGTTGAAACTAACATCTCCTTCACATTTTATTTATACTAAAAATAAAACTCGTCTAGAATGCGCATCACTGGGAAAAATATTAAAGACTTGAGCTAAGATGAAGTTTTAAAATTAACAACAGATTTCAGTGACTTTTTTATTTTAATATCACCCAGATATTTAAAAGCTTGGAAACAGACCAATGGTTTTCATCCTCAATGAAGACTGGAATCACCTCTAGGTTTTTAAAACCTAAGTGCCTCTACCCAAACCCCCATAAGCCCTGATTCTGTGAGACTAAGATAAAGCTTAGGAATATTTATAAAAGGCTGATGCACAGCCAAGGTTGAGAACCATTGATACTACCTGTCCTATGGTTTTCTTTCATATTCATTCAATCTAAGAAAATACTTAATGCTTTGGTGATTTTATATACATAAAGTAGGTAAGCACCTGGATTTCAGTTCTTTCCAGGTTTTAGAATGCTTGGTTGTGTATAAGGTTGGAAAATTCTTTTTCTCATAGAAATTATGTCTCACTGAATGGGTCTCTCTCTACTGTACCTAAAAGGGAGGCTTAGCTTTGACTTCTACACAGCTCCATGGACTCAGAATTAAAGTATCAACAAGAGCATTTAATGGTTATACGCAGGTATTCTTTAACACGCCTATACACGTGTTATTATTATATATTACCCAATAGGAGGACTAGGCATGTAATTAGTGACCAGAACAACAGGTGTGCATGTATACACTCAGAAACAACATTGTTTTGAGATTTTTTTTTTTTTTTTTTTTTTTTTGCTAATGACCAAGACAGACAAAAATGTCTAAGAGGTCATCATGGGAAGAATCCGATTTTTGCACTTCCTTATTTTACAGAGATTAACATTATATATGGGTGACTGGGTGGATGTGGTACCAAATGCATTTCCAAACTGAAGGCCTTTAAAAGTCAATCCAGTCTTGAGCCAGATTTATTCCTGTGGCTATTCCCTTACCCTTTACAGCCACAACTGTATCCGTATTTTCATATGCAGGAAAAAATGTTTAGAAACTTAATTTTTACCAGCTGTCGAATTGTATTGCTATCCACGTGATTCCCCCTATCCTGTCTGCTTATATCATCCCCAGCACCTACAGCTAGGACGTAGTTTTCAGAAGTTGAAGGAACGTGATTCTCAGGCACTGTTAATTATTAGGCCCTATCACAGGCTGTCAGCAGGCTCCAAGGCTAGCCAAATTGAAAGCCTCCTATCCTGGAAGCCAGGCAGGCTTTCATCCGACCTCCTCCGGTACAATCCGGGTTCCGACTTTGCTCCTAACAACCCCTTGGGGATGTTGCCTATTGGGGTTTAAGCCACTCCTCCTCCCCTACACCCCCATGCCAAGTATTTAGCCACCTGAACCACCCTGTAGGATCAGAAGACGGCTGTATCAACCGGCGGAATTCCCCCACAAAACCCATACATCTCAGGGTGCGAAGGAACAAGTTTCAACCTCAGCCTGGGCAGCGCTCTCTGGCCCAGGTGGAGAACCACAGGAGGACAGTGGTTCTGCTCTCCCTACTAAATGGTGGTTCAGGAGGTCAGGGGGCGGTACCTGCGGCAGAGGCCAGCGGACGAGCCCGGGGGAGCTCATCACACTGCTGCCCGGCACCTGCCCACCTCACCACACCTGCTACGTACCAACCCCCTTGTAATGGACAGGGAAGGGCTCAATCACGGGTCCCTACTCTTAGCACCGAAGCTATCTCAGCGCACGGCCTCCTGGGAGATGTAGTCCACACCGCTTCCCGGGACCCCCCCCCCCTTCCCACACCCCAGGCGTCCTGGGTCCCCTCACAACTTCCCCAGGAGAGATTACTCGGTCTGGTCAGCCGAAGCTGGAGCTGCTGTCCGAGTGTGGGGACAGTCGGCGATCCGCGTTGGAGTCGGGGTGCTCTCCCGAGTCCGAGTGAAGGGAGGGAACTACACTTCCCAGGACGCCCTGCGCGCGCCAAGCCCGGAGCCGGCTGCCTCGCTTTGCGTGACCGCGGCAGGTTGGTCCTGGAGCAGATAAGCTCAGAATATTTAGGCGAAAGCTAGAGGAGGGGGGGAGCGCGGGGCAGGAGGAGTACCTCGGCCAAGAAAATTATGCATGCGTTAGGGAAGCTCTGAGAGAATGGCTGTGGAAGGTAAGGGACGCTTGGGGCATTTTTGAGCTCCTTCTTAACCCGCGCACCCCAAGCCACACATCCCCGATGAAGCTTGGCGATCGTGGGGAGGCGAGGAAAGGGGGTGGCGGAGAGCGGGCCCCTTCCTCCTTCACCTCTTGGCACTCACCTGCGCCGCCAAGGCCAGTAGGCGCTTTAATTCAGTTGCTTTGGAGAGACGTTAAGGGTAGGTGCGCAAGACTTTGAGGTAGGAGGTGTGGAGACGAGTGTCCCTGATGCGAAACGATATCCTGGAAATGGGGGGAAAGCCGGAGGATCCGGCATGAGGTTTGGCCCCGGGATGCCCTTTTTCCCTGCCCCTTCCCTCCGGAGCGGGCTGGGTGGCCCCAGGGCTGGGGATGCTTGGTTGGCCCCCTCACGTGGGAGAGGTCCCCGGCCCAGGTGCGTCATCCGGAAGCTTGGACTGGGATTGGGTCGAGGGCCCTTCGTCCTGTGCACCCAGCAGCGGCGGCCGCAGATGTATCCAGAGGGTAGAGGTGTCCCTACACCTGTCTCTGCTTATACAGTCAGCGCCCCGGGCTTAGCAAAGTTTACAGACATGTAATGTAATCAGCCAGGGAAAAGAAGTGCAACCACCTCTTCGATTTGGGTGAATCCTTTTCTTTGAAGACCACTTTCTTCTTACAGTCTTGAGCTTCGACTTTGCAGTTTTGACCATACAGTCCTGCCTCCCTTGAACTTCCTGGTTGAAAGCAGGGTCGGGCTGTTCATGAGGGATCCTGAGTTTTTCATTTCCGATTCTCTTACCTTGGAACACAAACTTCCTTGTTTAGGGTAGTTTCTGAAGAAGGAAAAAAAAATTGTGGACCAGAAGCGTTTGTGATGTCACATTAGAGGTCAAGCTGTACCTAAATGATGAAATGATTGTGGGACAAAATGGGAGCCTACATTCACCTACAGAATTTTGGTTTCTGAGTGCGGTCAGGTCAGAGCGGGTACTGAGGTAGGGAGAGGAGGCATGCTTGCCAGCTGCTTCAGGCGCCTTGCCAAGGGGAAATGAGCCTATTCCTTGTAGGCTAGAGACCAGAAGGAACCACAAGGGCTGGCTTGCTCCTCCCTGTGCTCCCTGCCCCAAGAGAAAGAAACTGAACTAATCTGACTCTTGCTCCCCTTATAACGACTGTCTTAAGAACCCGAAGTAGCAACAACCCAGCTCCTACACTCAGCACCCATAAACTCGGGAAACTCTTGCCTTTGGGCTATCTCAGGTTCAGAGATCCACAGCCAGCCACTTCCAGCTTTCCTAACTTTATTAACAAAAATGAAGTCCTCTCTCTTACAACCAAGATTTTTCTAGGTTTTCTTGTCAGTGCAAATGTACCAGTAGGGTGAGAATCTCTCTCTCTCTCTCTCTCTCTTTTTTTTTTTTTGTATCGTTATGATTGATAGTGAGTCAAGACTTCAGATGCCAAAAAAACAAAACAAAAGCCGAGATAAAGTTCATCTTGAGCTTGAGACCAAGGATATGTTGACGTACTCCTTAAATATCTCTTCTACGTCACCCATCAGGTGGCACTGATTATGACCTCTCCTCTTCACCACTCCCGTGTCCCCAAGACAGGGACACTCCCCCTTGTTGCTAGTCCACACTGTTCTCGAAAACAATTTCTTGTCCACTGTAAGAAGTATAAATTCGTCTTATTTCTTGCCTAATGGGTGATTATACCAGTGAAGCCAGACTTTACAAAAACAAGAACTTAGGAAGGAAGTACATGTGGACTATGGAGAGTTTATTTTCTAGTAACTTATTTGGTTAAAGTACCTGTCTAGTAAACAGGAGATCCTGAGTTTGAATCACAGTGAGGTCTCAAAGAATGAAGGAAGTATTTTTAACTTTAACTGCAAATATGATTCTTATCTTTTGTCTTTGCAAAGAGGTCAGCCTGGACCAGTCTCTTCCTGGTTACTCCTACTTGGTCTTTCAAGCCTCAGGGGAAATGTCACTTGCTCTGGGAACCTGTCCCAGCCCTCCTTTCTCTTCTGCCTTCTCAGCACTCTTTCCAGTCTATGGGAGGTGCCTCCTGCTCACATTTATCTTAACACTTATCATACTTAATCTACCTCTTACTAAACTCTAACCCCCTTGCGGGTTAGACTTGGACTTTATATTCCCAGCTTATAGCACAGTACTTGGCCCATAATAGGTACTCAATGCTCATTCATTGCATGGCAAATATATTCATGGAGGTTTTGTAACTGGTTCTATAAGGGTACATGGGGCTTTCTTGGAAGCCTAAATGCCATACAATCAGGGACTTCTGACAGATTGGAAGACGGGCCTTTTTTTTGTTTTTGTTTTTTTTTTTGAGATGGTGTTTTGCTCTGTCACCCAGGCACATGATCTCGGTTCACTGCAAGCTCCGCCTCCTGGGTTCACCCCAATCTCCTGCCTCAGCCTCCCGAGTAGCTGGGACTACAAGCGCTTGCCACCAGGCCCGGTTAATTTTTTTGCATTTTTAGTAGAGACGGGGTTTCACCGTGTTAGCCAGGATGGTCTCGATCTCTTGACCTCGTGATCCGCCCACCTCGAAGTGCCCTTCTCTTCAGTCTTTTGTCTTGATGCCCAAAAAATCTTTTAGAGCAGTAGTTTACATCTACTGCTGAGTGACATTGTCTCTGGGCACATTTGGGATATGTAGGAACTGCTGCTGGGGGCTGCTATTGGTATTTTGTGCCCATGGCCAGAGATAATCCATGGCCTGCAGTGCATGGCCTTCCCATATCATGTTGCCAAGCCATGGTCAAGTAATGACCAGTTTTCCCAACTCATTGAGAAATGCTGCTTCAGAGAATAAGGAGTTTTGCCAGAGGAACTGGAATAGAAAATACAGTTCGAATTACTTAACATCTAAGCTTTAGTCTCCACATCTGGAAAAAATGGGCTCACTACTGATTACCTCCTGGGAACATTGTGAGGATTAAATAAAGGAGGGGGCTTCTGGAAGGGTGTCTGGAACCTGTATCCTAAGTAAATATTACTTGTACTCACATCCCGTCTCTTAAGAAAAGCTATACTAATTGGCATGTGTTTTATATCCTGAATTTTCACTTATTCATGCCAGCCAGTTTTTCTAATTAGTAACAAATTAGAAGGTTTTTTACTATGTGTAACATTTTTCTTAAGTAAACTTGAACTTGAATTTGTAAAAGTGTTAATAGCAAGTAGTTCTCTCATTCATTTTACTGAACCTGCAGCTGTGTGTTTAAGATGAAAAAGAGGTGCCCTTTGTTTATTGTTTTGTAACTACCCTGGGTTATGTTTTCTTCTTAGTTTAATTGCTACGTCCTATCTATGTCTCCTAGTCTGGTTGCGACCCATGCTTTGCATTTATGGGCAGCTTACAAGTGTGCTTTCCAGCCACAGAACAGGGTACGATCTTATGGTCTGCATTTGGATTAGGATTATACTGGCATCCATTGTCTTTTTTAAAAAACAAAAACAAAAGCAGTGTCTTGTGAAACAAATTAGCAGGACTAGGAACTAGGACCTCTTGGAAGGAGGTAGCAGGGACCCCAAACTATTCCATTCTCTATGGACAGACTATGTATAGATGGTTGCACCTATTGATGTTTTCTAACGGAAGTGGGTTGCACTATTATTCAGGGAGAAGAAAAATGTGGATTCATTGGGGACAGTGTTGTATTCATCTTTGTATTCATCTCTGTATTCCAGGGTGGTGCCTGGCACTTAGGAGGCCCACAGTCATTTGTTTCATGAATGACATATAAATGCACGAGTCCCTAGATCTAGAGAAGGGTTTTTTACCCCTCATCCCCAATTCCTTTTCTTGCTTCATCCTCAGAGATTTATGAAAAAAGTAGGGAGGATGGACATTGTACATGGTAATTTCTATTCCAGGTCTAACAGGATAGCACCTCTCACATGGCAGAAAAATGATTTCCAATATTCAGCACTCACCTCTCTCCCCTAGAAAAACATGTCAAATGCAAGACTATATGCTCTTAATGACATCTATATTAAGAAATCTGAATTTTCCATCATCAGTGAACACATTAGCTTACCAAATATCTTCTGATAAGTCATTCGGTGCTCAGGTTCTATGTTTTTTATCCTGTAGGAGAATGCAGAAACTACCCATCGCCAGAATATTGTAAGGCTAAGTAATAATAACAGTGACTGGGAAAATGGGAAGTGAGATCACGTCAAACACTTGTGACAAATAGAAGCAGTCATGGTAAACACTGGGCTTTGCAGCCCCATAAATGTACCCAACTTGAATTCAGAACTGCATCACAGAGAGTAAAAGGAGTCACATGGGAGATAAAAACATCATTTTTATCACAAGGGTATAGTGGGTAATTTTTTCTGACTTTGGGTTGGAGAGTGAGTGGGCTTGCTAATATCGTACCCAGCAGTGAACTTACCCATCACAGGGATGCCTCCCTCTACACTAGTGGCCCTTAACCTTTTTGGCACCAGGGATAAGATTTATGGCAGACAGTTTTTCCATGGGGGATGGTTTTGGGATGAAACTGTTCCACCTCAGATCATCAGGTATTAGATTCTCATAAGAAATGTGCAACCTAGATCTCTCGCATGTGCAATTCACAGTAGGGTTTGCACTCCTCTGAGAATGTAATGCCTCCGCTGATCTGACAGGAGGTAGAGCTCAGGCGGTAATGCTTGCTTGCTCACTGCTCACCTGCTGCTGTGTGGCACATTTCCTGAATAGGCCATGGACTGATACCAGTTCACCACCCAGGGGTTGGGGACCCCTGCTCTATACCACTGACAGCTGGAGAGCAGAGATAACATGGGCTCCTGCAGCAGGCAGGTGGGACCCAAAGGAAGAGGGGGGGAACCTATGCTTTGTGCCTTTTCACAGACTTGCTCATCAGAGAGTTGACTTCTCCTCTCCTGAGGAGGACCTGGAGGGTGAAGAGGGAGACCAGAAGTGTAATTCTGATGGATTTCCCTTCATAGAACACAAGAAGCTCTGTCCTGCCTCTTTGTGACTCTCTTGGTGTTAGCTTACCTATGCTTTCCTAACTAGCTTACCTATGCTTTCCTAACTACCTTTTCTTCTTGAGAACATCATTTGAATGTACCTCTTCTACTGGTGGCACTTTCTAAGGGCAAGGACTATGTCTCATGCCTCATCCATGAAGCTTGAATGAATGAATGAATGGAGACAAATGAAGGAATGGGTGGGTTTATGACTGCTTTTGATTTCCGCAGTAACTCCCATACACACTTAATGAGAACTTCCAACGGTGTTCCTCTGTAGAGCAGATGTCGTGAAGGCAGTGAGATGATGGACAAGTTTCCCTCATAGGTACTTAACTCTGGGGCAGCTTCATGGTGTGATTGTTAAACTAATTACTCCCTGATTCTCTCCCATTCACTTATTCCTGTGGGTCTTTTTTTCTTATTTTTATTATGTTCTCTAGACCACCAGATCTGACTTTCCTGCATCAGCAGTTTCTGTTGATCACTTTGTTTTAGGAAGGAGATTGACGGCTAGAAGTTCGTCATTGAAAATTCCTGTCCAGTGACTGTGTGAACAAGAATTGGGGCCTCCAACCTAGTTTGAAACTTGCTGTGGCAGCAGTTCCTGCCACCCCCATCTCTTTTGTAGCCCTCTTAGCTAGTTCAGACAGGGCTTCAGTCTAATCGTACTGTTGTATTGCCTAGCCCAGCCCTTCCTAATTCCTTTTATCCCACCCTTTCTTTCTCATCTGCCTTGCTGTTCTCTCATGCCTGAAGAAACAAGGGCTGGTGCTGAGAAGCAGAAACTGGGAAACCTTTGCTGGTGTAGCTGTGTTTTGTAATGCTGAGTCACAGTGGATGATGTGGTGACATGTTAAAGGTAAAGGTAGGGGGAACTGGGGATCTGAAGCCCACGCTTGAACTCCGGTGAGTGAGTGTCAGATGTTGTGTATTTAATTATGAGAAAGAGGGGATATTGTAACAAGAATTCAAGCAGATTGTGTGTATTTGTTGATAAGCAGTAGAGTAGCACCCATGTACAAGGAACTCTATGAGATGTGGTAGGGAGTGTAATAAGGAAGGGAGCTTAGCCCACTCTGCCCTCTGCCAGCCCCAGCCCTTCCCTGCAGCCTCCACTGGGGGAAGGAGACAGAGAAGCAGATTAGACTGAATGATATAAGTGCTAAATAAAAGTACAAGCACCATAACGTGGGAGGTCTGAGAACAAATGGAGCATTTAGTTCTGAGCTGGATGGGGATAGCCTAACAAAAGGAATAGCATTGAGTGAGCTTTTGAGTAGGATTTTGATGGGTGGGAATCCGGGAAAAGGCATAAAACTGAGTAGTGTATGTATAATGTGTGCTTCCTAATGGATTTCCCCCATGTCCCAGGGATGTGGTAGTTTAGTCCTTTATAGGAAGGAAAGTGAATGGGGAGCCTCCTAACTCATGTCTGGTAAAGTCCTTTTCCTAAGGGCTGTATTATTTGCCTGGCCAAACCTGCAACATTCCCCACAGTCCAGTTAGATCTTGCATATGGCCCTTTTGAAACCACAAGAGCAAGCGTGGAAAGCTGCTCTCTTGTAAATCAAGTTGATTCCTCCCCAGTTTTCTGAAGTGGAATGTAGCAGCACCACCCGCTCTGAGCTGGCTCATGAGAGCAAACTTGGCTATATTTAGTCTGATTTTTCTAAAGTGTGGGTGCAAGAATCTGCTTGTACAGCTTGCCTCCTGTGTGAAGAGCAGGACAGGACAGCAGCTGTTGGGTGACAGCGGTGGCCCACCTCACTGCCTTCAGCAGCCTCCTTCCCAGAGCGCTGGGGCTGGGAAGAGCCCATTGGCAGGTTTTGTTCCTTTGCTCTTCCTTGCTTCCTGCCCTTGCTGCTGCAGAAGTTGTTTGTGTTTTAGTCGGCAAATCCTGACTCTCAAGTGATTTGACAGATGCTTGTGGATTGTCTATGGGGTGTGGCTCTCAGAGCTACAGCCGCCCTGGAGACCTGGGGTACAGAATGGGCTCAGGCCTGCTCATGGTTTGTCACTGCCTCCACAGTGCACGACTCTTCCCTGGGATCATAGCAGTCACAGTGTTGTCTTTAAATGCTTTACATGTGCAACATCTGCAACCGGGCTAGATGTGAACCCCAGCTCCTCCCAGGACCTGCTGGGTGCCTGGGTAATTCACTGAACAGCTCGGAGACTCCTTTGCCTGTCTATCAAACGAGAATATTAATGGTAATGACCTCATGGGCATGTTGAGAAGGTTAAATTAGTATAAGGGAAGCTCTTAAGACCTGGTTTGTGGTAGGTGCTCAGTAAACACTGAGTAAGATGTTAGACAAGATGATGGTGATGATGCTGTTTCACCTTGTCTTCCTGCCATACTTATCAAAGCATCTAAGCCATTTTTATAGCATTTTTACAGTCCTGTGATATTACAGTCTGGCATAATAGTGCATGCTCAATGAGGGAATGTGGGTTATCAGAGTTGGAAGAACACCAACAAAGTGTCATTGATAAAATACAAGGCATCCTCAGCTTAAAATGCATTATTTGATGTATTCATTATCTGACTCTGTGCAGTTATGAGGCAACAGAGGGAAGTAAAAGTTATGATTATATTCACTAAAGACTCATCACTTACATAATTTTTCTCTACCACAAATTTACTTGCCACTTAACACCAGCAGTTTTGTAGGCTGGCCTCTCTCTGATTGTCTGATCATTACCCATCCATACAATATGTATGCAAAGTAAGTTGATTACAAAGAGAAATTTCAGATCTTGCAAAAGAGAAAATAGTTCATGGACTCTATGAAAGTGACATTGGGAAACTGCTGGAATCATGTGCCATGGCCCAATTAAGATCTGACTGAGTTAGGCCAGATAACCATTAAAAAAGAGAAAATTGATTAAGATATTGACTTGATAGGCATTAAAGAGAAATATTAGGACCTTTCAGGGATTAAGAGAAGTCTTTAGTGAAAAGAGATGCTCTAAGTATTTTGGGGAAAAATGATCTTCTTTATAATAGTGCTATGAAAAGTCAAGTATAAAATGAAAGATATTTTGTCCTGCTGACATAAGTCTTGTTGCTGAAGTTATATAACAAATAAAAAATGGAATCATTTTTTGTTCTAAGAATTAACACATATTTTCAATTATAACCTAAATTTGGTTAAATATCAGATAAACTTCTCCCTTTTTCTTTTCAAGATAAAGTACCATTGAAACTCACTATTAATTTTGAAACTCTAGCCCCCATTTCAAATATATTCTTTTTCTTTCTTTCTCTTTCATGGTTTTTTATTGGTATTTAAATTGGTTATAAACCTTGGTTTGTTTAGATACAATTTACATACAGTAAAATCAACTATTGTAGTTCTTTAAATTTTGGTAAATGTAGTCTTGTAACCATTACCACCATCAAGATAGAGAGCAATTTGAACACCTTGTAAAGTTTCCTTATGCCCCTTTGTGGTCAGTCTTTCCCTCCACCCACAGTCCCTGACAAGTACTGCTCTAAAGTCTGTGCCTAGACTTTTGCCTTTTCTAGATTTCATGTAAATGGTGTCATACCCTGTGTTGCCATTTGAGTCTGGTTTCTTTCACTGAGTGTAATGCATTGAAATTCTTCCATGTTGTTGCCTGATTCAATAGTTCAGCTCTTTTCATTGCTCACTAATATTCCATGGAATATCTATACAGCAGTTTATTCACCAATTGAAGTACATTTAGGTTGTTTCCAGTAATTGGTAATTATGAGTAAAACACTAAAAGCAGTTGCTTACAGGTTGTGCAAACCTAAATTTATTTCTCTTGTGTAAATAGCTAGGAGTGGGATTTTCAAGTCATACAGTGAGTATGTTTTACCTTTATTAGAAACCGCTGAATGGTTTTCCAGATTGACAGTGTCTCATATGTGTTCTCTTTTATTTGGATTTTTTTCCCCTGTGCTTATCTTCTGATAATGACAACCTCACAAGGACAAGAGAGTTAGATTAATGGGGCTATGCCGGTAGTTGGGAGGGAATAGAAGGACACAGTTTTCCAGAGGTAAGTTTCTTGAGCTACACTGCTACAAGATTGGGCAGTATTACTGTGGCAGATTACCCTTGATTACCAGTTCAGTACAGACATCAAGCGTGGATATAACCCACAAATGCCACTTGTTTTGGCATATAAAAGAAGGCTTCTAAATTTTATCTTGTAATAAGAATTTGTCATCAAGTTCTGTTTTGTGATTTTGCTGTTGTTGTAGAAAAACAATCAGATAAGGAAGACAGGTCAAGGAGAGCTTATTTTGGAGGAAAATTAGGCAAGACAGGAAAGGGAATACTAACAGGTCACACAAGATGAATTTAGCTAGCAAGGGAAAAACTTACCTGTCCCTGAAAGGAATTGGTCTTGCCTGCCAAGGTTGGTTATGGACTCTATCTCGTGAAGCCTGAGAAAAGGTTAGTTGACCATTTCACCATTTCTGGTATGGTTAAGTTTTGGGGATGGCAGGGATGAGGCTTATATTTTGCTGTGCTGTGTGATTCTGATTTAAAACAGAGTCTTGCATCGTATGTCCATTTATACAATGGGAGCAGTGCTTGGTTCACTTGCGAAGGCCACATTTTACCCAGCCACATATTGGGTATGGGGCCTGATAGTGGGATTGCTTCTAAGTGAAAAGACTATGTAATTTGGATACTGACATATTGGGATTTTCCAGGACTTACCATTGGTCTCTGGGACCATAGAATGGAATATTTGAATTTAGAATTACCACAGAACTCCCAGACAAATGATTGCCCTAATACTTGTTGTCTGAGGTTGTAAAATGTGAACGTTTCAGTTGAGGGTTTTGTTTTTGTTTTTGGAGAATATGCCTGTGCAGTCCATGGAGGGAAAAACATGATGTTATTAACCAGGCTCCCATAGGTGTACTTTGTACTTGATTTTGTTTGAAGTTTGTCTATTTCCTGCTTGAAGACCAGTGATGTTTTTGGTGGAGGAGAAAGTGAAACTAGGAACCAAGAAATGGGGACAGGGAAAGGATGGATGGAGCTGGAGATGGGGCATCCAAATCCTAGCCTCAGTCGAGTCATTATCCTTTTGTTCTCTTTCCATCTCTGAGAGTAGCACCAGGTATGTATCAGTGGTTTGTGATGCCTTAGCTCTTGCCTTTCATTTTTTTTCTGCTTTCTAAGCCTTTTTACATTGTGGTCGTTTAGTAGATACTTCTGCCTGGATAAACTATGGGACTGATAATTTTGTGTTAGTCATCTAGGGAAGTATATGTGGATATAGCCTTCACTTCCCATCACTGAGAAGTACACTGAGTTCCTACTATATGCCAGGATCTAGCAGAAATTTTATTTATAGTTAGATAACAGGGTGGATAAGCTTAGGAAAACCAAGTGTGCCAGAGTTTGAGATCTTAGGCAGTGTTTCCTTAGATGATAAGATTCTCCTGGGACACTTGATAATATCCATATTCCTACTTCTCACCCTAGGGTAATCTTTTCAGGTAAATCAGAAATGGGGTCCTGAGTCTATTATACATCCTGATTCATTCTTACTAAACTTATTTAGGAGACCCTGACTGATCTAGGGATAGAGTAAGATCACAAGAGGGAACCGCAGGATTTCATGAGATCCTTGACTGCCTTGCAACTGCAGGCATAATATGTGTTTGGAAATGATGTGTATTTTCATGGGGAGAGAGACTGGAGCTTTTATCCTATTGTCACAAGGGCTAAAGATAGTAATCTCTGGTCCATGAGCACATGCATTTGCCTTTTTTATTCTCTAATCTATCAGCAGTGCCTACAACCATATCTGGCTCATAGAAGGCACTCAACTGTTGAGTAAACACAAGAAATAATGTTATTTTGTGATTCCTCTGAGCCAGGATCTTTATGCCCACTCTCTAAAACTTGGTTTTCATAATGCAGTGAGCTATATGAGTTTTTCTCCCACCTAATCATTGAGAGAATTTAGGTCCAGAGAATATAAGTAATTTTCCTGAGTCCACACTGCTAATTTGTGGTAGAACTGGGCTTTGTAGCTATGTCTGCCATATGCCAGAGTCCTTGCGTTTTCACTGTACTGTGTTGCTTTCTGGTTTGTCCACGTTTGATAATTTGGTTCTGATTTACTGGTTGTCTTTCGGAAACCTTGGTTACTTAAGAAAAACAGCATTATAATAAAACAAAAAGTTGCTTAATTGGGCTCTGCAATGGGGAAAATTCTTTGGGGTTTTTGGATCAAATTTTCAGTAAAGTGTTTATCTTGGTATTAGCTTTCTCCACTTTTGCATTCTCTCTTTTTATGGAGCTCTAGGTCTTTGGGTTTTTGTTGTTTTCTCATGCTGCCATCCAAATTCACCTGTGCCTCAACACACAATTAGTGTAAATTGCTATTTTATTTGGACAGTAAGTATTCACTGTGCACTTGCCATAAGCTCAACACCGTGAATGACACTGGGAAATACAAAAGAATCTATGGATGTTGAACTTGCTGCTCTTGGAACTTACAGTACAGCCACAACTTCAAGACTCCTGTCATATCACAGCAAAAAAGGTTGGAACATGGGCAGGGCATGTGGGCAGGAAGGCTGTCTAGGGGCTCTGCTCTGTCTGTATCAGAGGGGAGCTGCCATACCCACAGCAATGGTCCTCCCACTGCCCTGGACTCCCCTGGAGAGGTTGTATATGGATTTGTTTTGTTTTTTAAATAGAATGAACTAACTGAAATGGAAAGTTTGTTCACAGTCTGGAAAGGTTGAAAAAGCAAGGGGGAAGCTAAAGCAATGTAGTAATAGGGTGATAAGGGAAAATAAATGGACAGGGTGGGCAGATGTTAGAAATGTTTCTTAGGTGAAAATGAAGATACGAAGATACAGTTTGGGATTGTTTAGTTCTAGGGAGCGGTAGACACATAATTGCTTCCAACTCTTCAGGACTCTCCACTGCCAATAAAATAAAGTCCAAACCTCTTAGCATTCAGGGTCCTTCCCAGATTGCCAGGATCTCCTGCTCCAGGCTGATGTCCCATTCCTTCCCCTTAGGACCCTTCCTAGATCTTCAGCCAAGCCCAGCTACTGTTTCCTGGGCTCTTGGTGTAAATTTGACTACAGATGATAGTAAAATAAAAATTCGTAAAGTAGACCGTAATAAAACAGATGTGCAACAGTAAACAGTGCGGTACATAAGTGCTCAGTGAACCCACTTCATTTGTTCTCCTTTGTGTTTGACCTGCATGGTGGTCAGAGGTGCTTCTGACAATTTTCACTTTGCAAACTTTGTTCCTTGATGTAGCCCAACACATTATGACCACCCTCACTCACAGATTCACTAAAAATTTGGGTGAGTCATTATCTTAGTTGTTTTTATTCTATCTTTTAAAATATATGTATACATACTTGGAAAAATGTAAATATAGCTCACATTGATTTCAATGTTTCATATTAGAAATGTTTGGGATCTTTAGAAGTTTAGGTTTTTAGGACCAGAAATATGCTGTGGGAATGTAACTCCTGTTTATATCAGTTAACTTATGGTAAAATTGGGTTCATAATATGTTGTGTCACTTAAAGGTGTCATTTCCAGGAACCTATTGAGGACCACTAAATGAGACTTCCCATACCTTGGATCCCTCCTGTCTTTGTTTAGGCTTGATAAAGATGCTGCCTAACAAAATGTTCATCCAATTTCCTAATTAGAACATTTGGCCAGATGCGGTGGCTCATGCCTGTAATCCCAGCACTTTGGGAGATTGAGGCGGGCAGATCACCTGAGGTCGGGAGTTCAAGACAAGCCTAACCAACATAGAGAAACCCAATCTCTACTAAAAATACAAAAATTAGCTGGGCATAGTGGCACATGCCTATAGTCTCAGCTACTCGGGAAGCTGGGGCAGGAGAATCAAACCTGGGAGGCGGAGGTTGCAGAGAACTGAGAATGCACCATTGCACTCCAGCCTAGGCAACAAGAGTGAAATTGCGTTTAAAAAAAAAAGGATATTTGGGGAATATTGGATCAGGACTTTATCATCTTCAGAATTTTCTTTAAAATTGTAACTATTAAAGAATGACTTATTATTTCTTGTGAATTCATTTACTTTACAATAACTAACTCCAGGTAGGGTAGGAATGGAATAGGAGGACTTCTATTCTCAAATGTCAAGAGAGGATATAATTTTCAGAACATGAGTCATATTCTGGAGAGGTTAGGCCTTGGTAGGCACTTGCCTATGGAGTAGGGGTTGGGTGCACCAGCCAGCCAGGTGATACCATGAGAGTGCTCTGACACTACAGCCTGGGGTTGGGATTTAAGTGAAACAACAGAAAGTAGGGGGAGTGTCAGAAAGGAAAGGTAAAAAAGATGCTGAAAATAAACCTGGTTAACTTCACAATTTTGCCAAGACAGACACATGATCTCCCTTTCCTTCTCCTATCTCCTGCCTCCTTCCTGCTCTCAGAGGCTTTAAGATTTAGGTTTCTAGGGTGTTCAGGTTTTTGTCCCTGATTTTAGTGGTAAGGGAGAGTGATTCTCCTTGGCTGATGCTCAAGTCTATTGCTTGGTAAGTACCACTGTACTGCCTTATGAATCCTGCCTCCTCTGACTGCTTTGCCTGGCCAGGGTTTTTGTTTGTTTGTTTGTTTTGTTTTTATCTGAAACTCAATAGCTGATGGCTTTGGCACCTGCATGTTTTCTGGGGTTCACCCCAGGGCCATCATCACTGAGATCATGCCACCCTGGCTTTACATATACTCTGTGCTTTCCAAAATACAGTTTCTCATCTGAGCCACCATTGATGCACTGGCAGCTGGAACAGGTGCTCTTCTTCCCCTTTCACAAACAAGGATGTTAAGACTCCCTTACCCAAGGTAGTATATAATTTTATATATATATATATTTCATTAATTATATATAATTAATTAGTTATATATAATTATATATATAATTATACATATAATTCATTAGTTGCAGAGCTTGGATTTAGAACTTGATATCTTGAGTCTTTTTCTTGAGGCTTTCATCATTATTGCCATGATTGGAAGGGATGGCACAGAGCCCACTTTACAGGGGTTTGCAAATGGGATATTAAAAGGGATCGAGAATCTTTCTTAAATTATGGATGAAGGCAGCCAGACTAGGGCCAAGGTCTTGGGGCTCTCCAATGTGCCTAGTGCGTGACTCAAGTAATGAGAGTTTTAAGTTCCTTTTGTTTTTCCCAGCATTTTGTTAATTGACTCCAGTACCAGATCTTCTAAATTTCCCTATTAAGCTAATATTTTAAAACATTATAATCTGGTCATGAAAATCCTTTGTATTCAGCAGAGCAAGAAAGAAATCATAAAAACACAAATAAGAAACTAACAGTACCAATTGTTAACATTTATTAGGTACTCACTGATATTAGCAGCCAGAATTGCTCTTCAGCCAGTGAACCCTGGTACATACAGCTATACTGGTTGTTGATGGTCTGTGTGTGTGTGTGTATATGTATATGTATTCTGATGGGTTTGTTTGTTTTCAGGCCATACTGGTTGTTGTGTATTTTGAATATCCTACTTGCTCACAATAATCCTATGAGATGATTATTAATATTATCTCCATTTCCTTTCTTTAAAAAAATTTCATAGCAACATCTTAGAAAATATCTCCATTTTCTAGATGAAAAAATTGAGGCCTAGAAGATTAAATAATTTTTCTAAGGCCAGTAGCTGGTAAATGAGAGAGTAAGAATTCAAACTCAAGTTCAGATAACTTCAGTGTTTGATCTCTTGCCACTAACCGAGCCTGCTACTCTTGACATACCCCATAGTTACCCCAAGGATTATTAACATTTCCTTCTAGGCTTTCTATAAATGACTAGCTATACCTGGAGTAATGTAAGCTATTCTAGCAAATATTAATCGTTGTTGATAAAATATTTTTTTAAATAATGTATTTTTTCACTTTCTTTTGGTAAATGTGTGTAAGTAAAGTAAGTAATCTCATTTTCCTTAGATACAGTCCCTTAATGAGGCCATTGATGGGAACTTGGGAAAGCAACAAATTACTGTCCAAGTTTGAAAAGGTACCATCCCTTTCTGTTCTGTACCTGGGACTTTTTGATGGTTGTTGTCGAGGCTAGAGACTTAGAAAACACTTTGTTTTTCTAGTGAAAAGCATATCTGTGTTGGACCAAATGAGGGGCGTTTGCTATATGAAGACAGTATCTAAGTTATTTGTAAACTCATTGTTATAGTTCTTAACCTATGCTCATCTATCTTTATCACAGCTTACTGATTATCCACATGCATTACTTTTACTTGATTATTTTCATGACATTTTATTGATTGATTGATTGATTGAGATGGAGTCTCACTCTGTCGCCCAGGCTGGGGTGCGGTGGCGCGATCTCAGCTCACTGCAAGCTCCGCCTCCCCGGTTCACGCCATTCTCCTGCCTCAGCCTCCCGAGTAGCTGGTACTACAGGCGCCCGCCACCTCGCCTAGCTAATTATTTTGTATTTTTAGTAGAGACGGGGTTTCATCGAGTTAGCCAGGATGGTCTCGATCTCCTGACCTCATAATCCACCCGCCTTGGCCTCCCAAAGTGTTGGGATTACAGGCATGAGCCACCGCGCCCGGCCGACATTTTATTCTTGTAATCATCAATATATTCTTTTAACAAGGTTTTCCATCCATCATTTTCTTTTGGGGTTTCATGTTGATCTGGTCTGTCTAGTCATCCCCCTAATGTTTCATTGGTCTTTTCTTTCTCTTGGTATACTGTGGAGGCTGCTTAGCTCATTTTATCTTAAAATTTTAAAATCCTTCATTAAACATTCAGAAACACTGCAGCTCCTACATTCAACCACTGTATTTCTGTGACCTCTTAGTGTCATTATTTCTAAATTAGGATTCTGATTTTAGGCAATAAAACATCTTATATACAAGTATTTTATATACAAACATTATATATAAATTTCATATACAAATATAGATAAATATTCTCTACCATTTCTTAAATGCTTACGTGTATACCAAGTATTGTGGCTTATAAACGTTCTCTCTGATGCTGACAACATTGTAGTTATTCCCATTTTATATATAAGAAAACAAGCTCTAGGTAGGTAACTTACCTGGTGCTATTTAGTGGAAGAAGCAGTTGGAAGTGAAGCCTGATATGTATGTATAGTTGAAATCATCATTAGAATAGTGGCTAAATGTATCAAGTACTATATGCCAGGAAGTATAATAAGCACTTTATATAGGTAAAATTTAGATTTTATTTTTATTAAAGTTATATGTGAACATAATTTTAAAAATTAGTCATTGTCTTTTAAAACTATGCTTAGTGATTTTTTGTTATATGCTAAGTGTTGTATAAACTTATCACTAATTTAAATAAAAAGTTCCCTTGTTTGTTAAATTTCCTTCCAATACATTCATATATTAGGGATCCTAACAATTTTTTCTCATTGAAGAAATCCCCCCAGATAATTCTGAAATTTGTTCCAAATAGGTCATTCTTTTCTCTTGACTTGCTCCATAGCTGTTGCCTTTGGATTTCCTTTCACCATTTTCCGTGGGATGCCTTTCTTGCTTTTGTGTTAGTTTCACTCTAGGATCCTGAGTGTTCTTTGTTTTCACCTTGGTTTTGATGGAGTACATCCTCCTGAGAAAAGCTACCTGGTAAGCATAGTTTTGAGAACTTGCATATCTGAAAAAGATTTTATTCTACCCTTGTACTTAATTTATAAGTTGACTGGATTTAAACTTTTTTTTGAAAGTTGGAAATTATCTTTCCCCACAATTTTGAAGTGTCTAATATATTCTAGTTTCCAGTCATGTTTTTGGGAAATCTAAAGCCATTCTGATTTTTACTCCTTTGTATAAAACACACTTAATTCTTCTTGAAATTATTGAATCTTTTCTCTAGTCTTAGTGTTCAGAAATTCCATGAGAATATGCCTAGGTTTGAGTCTATTTTTGTCTACTGTGTTGTGTATTTCATAGTGTTTCCAAATGGAAACTCATGTTGTTCATTTCTGGGATTTTTTTTGAATTATTTATTTGATTTTCTTTTATGTATTTTCTTCTTTCTTTCTCCAGCTTTTATTTTTGAGATGATAAATTGGCTGGACTAGTTCTTATTTTTTAAAGTATATGTTTGCTATTTTTCAACTGTTATTTTTTATTTGTGGGTAAATTTTATTTTCATGTTTCTCTGGCATTTACAATTTCCATGTAATTTTTAATTTTTAAGACCTTGGTTTTTGGAAAAAAATTCAGCATCCTATTTTGTGAATGTAATGTTTCTATGTTTTATTGATTATCATGTATTAATGATATTTTTATTTGCTTAAGTATACTCTCTTCATAGTTCTTTCTTCCTAATTGTTTATTTGTTTTTGTTTGTTCATCCTGGAATATTTGACAATATTAGAGACTTTGCTCATATTTGAGTGGCCCACTTTGAAAAAAGCATTGGAAGTTCTCTAGGTACGAATGGGGCTTGTTGATCACGGTCTTCATTGTAAGATGAGTTGACTGATTCTATTTAGGGGCAGAGAGAGGGTCTTCTTACATCAGACTGTTTAGGTCTTTTTTAATAGACTGGTTAGTTACCCAGAGAAAAGTCAGTATTTGAACTCTCAGTTTCTGATTCCAGAGTTTGTACTTCTGCCCACATATTTTATTTTCAGATATGTTTCAGTGTCTATGTACATTTTATTGTGTTGTCTCTAAGAAAGTTAGCAATTGAAATGTAGATTAGGCATTCTCATTTCTGAAGATGATTCCTTTAATCAGGAATTCCCTTCTATAATTGTAATTTTTTTAAATTGTGTTTGAGCACCTAGAAGAATGTCTGGGGCACAGTAGGCACTCAGAAAATAATTGTTAAATGAATTCAGATCTTGCACACAACATTGGGCTTTCTGAATCATATATGATAGGAAGTAGAAGAAAGCCCAAGAGTCCTAAGTCCCATTCTAGTGCTGTTCTGCATGTGTACACACTCAGATTTGACAAAGGCAGTTGTGCAAACCAGAATACCTTCAGCCCTGAAACAGAGGCTTCCTCTGTATGGAACTTCTTGGGGCAAGCATATTTTTTTTCTATTTGGCAATTGGGAGGTATTATTGAAGTGGTACCAACTATAAGTGCGCCTGAAAGGATCAAGCGGAAAAAGAATTTGTGGGGTACAGAACTATTTTGCTTAAGAACTCTGGGAGTACTTGGGCATGAAGATTGCAGCCTTCTGGATCTTGATTTAAGCATACAGTCTGCTGACTGCTTCCCAGAGACCTTCCCATCTGTTCCTTTCTGCTGAATGGGTCTTTTTAAACTTCGAATGGAGAGATGTCCCTAAGGGCCTCTCCACAGCTGTCTCTTTCCTTCCCTATTAGCTTTCTTTCCTCTCTTTCTCTGTGCTTCTACCCACCAATTCTTCATCTTTGGAGTAGGGATGGGGGTAAGAGATTGTTAATGACCTGGTTTTTAGAGGAGCCAACTGCCAAACTAAACAGGCTCAGCTATTGGCATGGCCATTTGCTCTGTGATATTGCTTTTGACATCTGGGTCCCCATTCTTAGGGCGGGATCAGTGGAGTAAGGCTTCCCCAAAAGAAGCAGGCAGAGAGCAAGACCACAGTATTTCTGCGATTTCTCTTCTGATCATAAGGAGTAATGATGTCTGAACTTACGATACTCAGTCTGCCAGCCATGTTAAGTTTTTGTCAGTGAGTGGGATAAAAGGGAGTTGTAGTAGAAAATAGAATAATAATGAGGAGGGTATGGTGTCTGGAAATATTTAAACAAAGAAGAGTCACTGTCTAGGCATGGAGAGAAAAATAATTTATTGTTTTAAGCTATATCATATATTTAGACCTGAAAGCATAGTGTGTTTGTAAACCTAATTTTAACCTAATTTAATATATTCTGGTAATATCCTAGAGTAAGATACAATTAGAAATTTAAGATTTTTTTTAATGCAACATAGTAACATTTTCCTACCTTTTAAATTAACCTTTTAAGATAATTATAATTACATGCCTATTATATATACCTTTTGGAAAATAGGAAAAAAAATCTCCACGAATTCACCTTCAGAAGACAGCCACTGTTAGTATTTGGCATATTTTCTTCAAGCCTTTTTCTTTTTGTATGGTTTTTGGTTTTGCATAGCAGTCATAAGGCATTTTGCTTGCCTTTTAGTGGGATTTTTTTTGGTCTTCAATTGGAGTTGACTGTGGTTATGTTCTGATAATGCATGTCTGTGATTTATTCTTTTCTTGTCATGAGTCTGAATAAGGAGTGCCTTAGTTCTTGGCTTGAATAAATTCTCTACTTCTTTTAACATAACACATTGTTCAGATTAGAAAAGTGAATAATCGTTAGAGCAAAGGAGTGTGATGTATGTTTCACAACCACTTAAGAAAAATCAGATCTTAAAAAAAAATAAAGCACAAATGCTTGGAAATGTGCATAACAAAGATAAGACTTTAAGGCTCTTGAGATGGAAGACAGTCCTTCAGAAGTGCTAGGACACATTACTGATGTCTAGTAACATGTATTACATGTATAATTATTATTACATGTAACATGGTGGTCTCAAGGCTGAGAGAGAAATATCTTTTCATCTAGAAGCATGGAAGAGGGGAATGTAATGCAATAGAGGTACTAGTGATACCAGAATTAGAAATTATGATCTTGTCTGCACTGCTGACTATTAATAGTTGCCACCTCAAAGACACCTTTCCTCAATATCATCACCAATAAAATGGTCTGCAAAGCCTGAAATATTTACCATCTAATTCTTTATAGAAAAAGTTTGCCAACCCCTGATCTAAATGATCTCAAAACCTATCTTCTTTCATCCTCATTACCTTTGTCCTAACTTAGGCCTTCATTTCTTCTCACTTGGAAAACCCAAGAGACTCTAAATATAGTTTTTTTTTTTTTTGACACTAGTTTTGAACCTCTCAAATGTATTTTGTATGGAGACAGTATCATTTTTAAAAATTTTGAAACACCATTTTTGCTTGCTTCAATTATTTGGGGCACCCTGCTGCACTCAGGATAAAGTCTAAGTTTCTTACCTAACACACAAGGCTAGAAAACCAGCACACTTTACTGACATCTAAAGACCCTTAAAATTATGAGAGACTAGGTTTTCTTTCACATGACATATGCTATATGAATTGCAAGTCTCAGAAAACCCAATCCAACTCTACCAGGCCTAAGTCAAAAGAGGCGATCTGTTGTCTCCCATACCTGAGAGATCTACGGGTTTCTAATTGAGTCGCCTGGGCTCTGTTTTCTTCTGTTGGCTCCCCTTTTGCTCACATGGAGGCTTTCATCTTGAGAGGTATGGATTGCTGTAGCAGTTCCTGCCTCAGGTTTTTCCAGGTTTACATAGGGTGAGAGAGAGAACAGTTATTTCTCACTAATTCCTACACAAGTGGTAAGGTCTCTCTGATTGGACTGCCGAGGTCTTGTGATCAGAGATAATAGCGTGTGCTGTAGCCCTAGAGTTAGAGGGGAGATCCCACCTGAACCATAAAGACTTTATCCCAAGCGAGCATTGAATTCTTGTGAAAGTGGGGTGGTTGGAGGTGAACTAGGACAAAATTACCAGTATTCCCTGAGCATCCTAAGAATGGGAGTCTTTTGACAGAAGCGGTACCAGCAGTGAGTATTTGGGGCTGCCTGCCATGGTCTTGTTGACTGCATTCTTATGTGCACATGGTCGTCACTTGGTTCTTCTGAGCACATGAGAGAATGTTAAACTCAGAATGGTAGAACTGAAAGGAAGTTCACACATTAAGTTTGTCTCCCTTATTTTATGAAAGAGTAACATGTGGTGCAGAGAGGAGGAGGGGTCCTAACTGTAAGTATCTGTATTCTGGCAGTGGAAACGTGGACACATTGCATCTCTGGTGCAAGATGTGCACACCATGCCAGACTCCAAAGTACATGCCATCCATTTTGAGTTCAAAATAGAATTAGGTGGGTGCTTCTGCTGGCCAGGTGGTTGAAGCTTAGTGTATACCTCATTCCTCCTGAGTGCTCAGTAGGGCCTTGCCTGGGATAATTAAAAGTAAAGCAGAATCACCAAGTACTTTCTCCTTTTCTTTGCTAACACTTTAGTCCAAGAAAATCAGACTTAGTAAAGAATGGATGGCAGTTTCAGACAGAGATCACACAGTTTGGGGATTGTGGGTGCCTTACTCAGTGGTTCTTAATTCTGGCTGCCTATTATAATCACCTGATGCCTGGGCTATATGAGGATCAATTGACTCAGGATTGCTCATGGTTGGCCAGGGAAGAGTGATTGTATACGTTCTTCAGATGATTCTAGTGTGTGGCCAAGACTAACTATTGACTGGATTTAGGTCCTGACTTCATTGACTGGTTCAGTGACTTTGGGTAAATAACTTAATCTCTTTGAGCTTCAATTTCTTCATCTGTGAAATGGGAACAATCCTATTCACCCAGAAGGACTGTTGAGGGGAATAAATGAAGTGATTTATGTAATGTATACAGCCAACCTACGTGCTTAAATAAATAAGTAGTTTCTTATCAGTGGTTCTTAACTTTACAGGGATATTGTGTTAGTCTGCTAGAGCTGCCATAACAAAATATTACAGACTGGGTGGCTTAAACAACAGAAACTGAATTTCTCACAGTTTTGGAGGCTGGAAGTCCAAGATCAAGGTGTCAGCAGGTTTAGTTTCTCCTGAAACCTTTCTACTTGGCTTGGAGATGGCCTTTGTTCTGTGCTTGCACACTCTGGTGTCTCTTCCCTTATTGTAAGAACATCAGTCATATTGGATTAAGACCCCACCCTTATAACTTTATTAACTTTAAATAGCCCTTTAAAGGCCGTATCTCCAAATGTGGTGACATTAGGGGTTAAGGCTTCAGCATATGAATTTGTAGGGGTGGGGGGAGACACAATTCAGTTCATAACAGATGTGGCTTCTTTGATTCTTGGATGAAAGCTAAGTTTCCTTTAATCAGAAAGATGCAGAGATACACATGTGTATCAGACCTTGCATACATTTATTGGACCTTAAAGAACCTTTTAGCAATAGCTAAAGCAGCCGTACAGAAGGAAACAAATATGAGAGACAGAGGGATGAGAGAATATGTATAACACAGAAGAGGCATCCTATTCTCATTTATTCCTTCATTCAACAATTACGTACAGCATGCTGCCCACTTGCCAGCCATTGTGTGAGGATTATGAAACTGGCAAGGTCCCTGCTCTTAAGTCTTACAATTTTGTTGGGGGAGATAGACAGGAAACAAACACATATGCCATTAAATAACAGAGTACCAACTGCCATGTAGAGAATCAAAACAGAAAGATGTAGTGCTGTTTGCCTGGGAAGCAACTTAAATATCCTCACTGAGATGATGATGGTTAGGTGGAGGCTTGAGTGACAAGGAGTCAGCCATGCAAATGAGGGCATAGGGTTTATGGCTGGTGAAATGCCTGGTACTCTCTGGTTTATTTTAGTATCAGTTGTCACAGCCAACTCTTCTCGCACCAGCTGCTTCCCAGATTCAGTTCTGCTGCCTGCAGGGTGAGACTTCAGGGTTTGCTCTGATAGGCATGGCTATTGTGGATTGCATCCCTAGCTTGCAATCCATAGCTTGTGTTTGAAGGGGCCAGACCCATCAATTCAAACATCTGTTTCTCTAAATCCTCACTGACATTACCGGAGTTACATCACTATTGTCTTTAGCCTGAATTAAAGCAACCATGGGGGTGGGGGGGCGTCAGCACTGGTGGTGTGGCAAATGCACAAGGAATATTTTGCACTGCAGTACATCCTTCTGCAATGGTCTGGTAGGGCCCTGAAGAATCCAAAGGGACCCCAAACAGCAGCTGATAGGACAGGAAGACTTCTAGAAGCTGAGCCCTAAGGAGACCCCATTGGCTTTAGGATAAAAAGCAAAATCCTTTTGTGGCCTGTAGACTCCTACAGATCTGGAGCCTGCCACCCTCTCCAGCCTTGCCTAGTACTACCTTCCCACACCCTCTGTGCCTCATGCATGCTGAGGGCTTCAGTGTATCACTGTCCCTCCGGCTTTGCACATGTGATTCCATCCACCTAGCTGCCTCTTTGCCCGGTGGATTCCTGCACACTATCAGTAAAGCTTTTCTAGACCCCTGTACTAGGTGGGGGTTTCTTGTCTCCCAAACACTCTTCTCACCACACACAAGCCTGTCAATGCTCTGTGTGCACTTTTACAATTTAGAGTATCTGAAACCATTCTGTTTGTGTGATATCTGTCTTCTCTGCTAGTTTCTTAGTTTTCATAGGCATGGACCACATCTGATTTACTCACTAATTACTCTTCAGTGTCCAGCAAAGTTCCTGGCAAACAGAAGGTGCATATTCAGGAGGGAAAAAGAGATCTGGGAGGTAATAGATGGAGGAGGAAGAAGACAACCAAGAAAAGTAAAGTGCCAGATGCCAAGGGAGGGAGAGCATGGAGTTTGCCAGTGATCAACAATGCCTAAAGTAATTGAGTTGTCAGGCGAAAGGCTGACGCATCCTCCAGAGTTAGTATTAAGGGGTCATTGGTAGAATCAGAAGCAGGTGGAAGAGCCAGATTATAATGGATTGAGATCTGGGTGGGAGGTGGGCATTAGATATAACAGGTGGATGGGGTTCTTGAGAATGGAAAGATGGAGTGCTTACCAGTACACATGTGGTTGCACTGCTTGTTTCAGATCCTGCCTCTGCTACTTGTAGCATGTGAGTTGACAAATTACTTCAACCTCCTTGTCTCAGTCTTTTCATCTATAAAATGGGATCCTAATGCATCTAGTTCCTAGAATTTAAGTATTCCTGGCAGGTGTATTGGCTATTGTGTGGAATCTGAGCAGCTAACAAGGACACATGTATTTTCTCATTCATAGTCTTCAGTTGGGCACAGCTTGACTCCAGGCTTCTGGCTGGGGTCTGCTCTGTAAACAAAGTGTGTGCCTTATTCTGGGGTCCAGGTTTACAGAGCGGTTGTTCAACAACAATCGTGGGTATGCTCTTCCTCTGGTTATCAGAATTACGTAAGGGGCTGAATCAAACTACCTAAGCATGTTTAACTCCCCTGCTCACATCTTGTCCACTTACATTCATTGACCAAATTCACGTGGCCAAGGCCAAAGTCATTGTATAGGGACAGACACTCTGCCCTAAGGGGAGGGTAGTGAATATTTATCAAACACTAATTTAAAATGCTTAAAATAGTGCCCATAGAGGTCTGTCTACACTGCAAAAAATAATGTACATCTGACAGTGTTACGGTGGGGAAGGAGGAAAAGAGGGAGGAGTTTTAAAATAAGTTAATAGTCAAGTGGAGAGATTATTATATAGGGCAAGACTTGAACATGTTAATTGACTCATGGGAAGGAGCCAGTGGGCTGGGTGAAGATAAAAGAGCAAAGCAGAAAAACTCAGATGAGGTTTGGAAACACGAACTTAGAGTGCTGCTGTCTTCCTTATGGCTTTTGCTATCAGCAGTAGCCAAAGAGGCAAATACTTGGATTGATAGACTTTCTCTGATCTGAGCTTTGTGTACTTGATTTTTTTTCCCTTCTCCCTAATCTTAAGGAGAGACTTAGATTGTAACAGTTGGTGTTTACAATGTTTTAATGACTGTCATATTGAGAACTGACTGGAAGCATCTTTAGAAATAATTTACACCACCATAAAATGAATTGCTAATCTTTCCGAGTGGATTCTTTAGCCTTTTTTTTTTTTTTTAATACACCAGCCAATGAGATCTAGACCAATGAGAGTACTGGTAAAATATTTTAGAAGCATTGTCTGATTTGAAAAGCTAAGTAGGAATATAAATCCTTCCCTAAATATGCAATCACACTGTCTGCCATTTGCTTGATGTTTTGTTTCTTCACTTGTTTCTTAGAGCAGTGTGCATGTATGTGATTAAGAGGTCTGTAGGATGCACATCCACCAGTGCTGGGCTGTAGGATGCATGGGTGGGAACATGAGGGATATGGGATGTGTGTTGATTTGAACCAGCAGTCATTATGTATCTTCTCTGATGGCCCCGGTGTCTAAAGGGATGTAGGTAATGGTGTTGATGAACAACAACATTATTTATGGAATGTCTAACTTTATGGTAGTGACTTGAAAAAGTGGAAATGCACTGCCCTGGGTAGTGCAGATAAATACTTTAGGAGATTAAGGAATACAGGTCTATGTTGGAATAGGAGAGAAGGTTTTAATGAGACAAATTGCATCGCGAAGGATGCTTGTATATCAGCATAGGAATATTGCCAGCCTGTGTTTATTCATCTATATTACTGAAACCACATGGGCTAAGTTTCTCCCTGCTTTAAACGTCTATTGACTTTCCACCTGCTCAGTGAAAAAAATTTCACATTTCTTATTCCAATACCCAAGTCTGCATGCACTCATTGTAATGGGTCCTGTATTATTTTTTTCTTGTAGTCTTTCCTGATTTTCTTGGCTTGGAGGTAAACATTTCCTTTTTCAATTTTGCAGCCTCTTATTATTACTTTCTCTGCAGCTTTTATTTCCACCTTCCCTTACCGCCATTATCATCTGCAAACATAACTATTGGCTAGCTTAGTTTTTGGTCAGTTGCATAGACGTACTCAAACGTTTAGCTTTCCTAGTTTTCAAAACAGGGGACATAGAATTTCTATAGATTTGTTTTCTTTTTGCTAACATTAAAACTCATGTGCACAGATACAGACACACTTAATGTATCTTACCTAATTTCATAAAATTTGGTTAACACCAAAATATGCGGACAAGACAGTAGAAGAATAAAGAACAGATCTTTACACTGAAAACATTTGGCCAACGGAAAGCTTACAGAGCTGTTTTTTATTTTTTATTTTTTCATTTTTCTGAGGACCACTGAGAGCTTCCTCACATAATTATTTCTTCTCTGGGAAGACATTTGTGAGCCACTATTTTAGGAGACTGTGAGCTTTACCAGAGCTGATTTATCTCTGAATCCCTATTTATCTCTTTCTCCCTCATAGATAATCTGGGGTCTCTAAAAGCTTGTAACAAGAAAATAACTGTGATTTGTGACACAGAAGCAATCAGTTTGGGGGACAGATTATTCAAAGATCTGAGAGTTGTCTAGAATAAATAGGAAGTCGTTTTTATAAAACTATGTCTAGAATGTGTATGAAAGGACAGTAGACAGGTTATGAAACTGTTTATTAAAGAGCTAAATTTTTAGAATAAAATGTGTAATAATTGCATTTTTTTTCTAAATCTGAAAGTGTAGATGTGGTTACTTAGATCATTACAAACAATTACATAACTATAGAAAAGAAAATAATTTTCCAAAGTAATTTCTGACCTCAAATTCTACTTTTCTCTGTTCTTTTTAAAACTAACATTTACAGAACAAAACAAATTGACTTTAACATTGGGTTTTCCCAGTGCTGTACACATATGCTGTACACAGCCACCTGTGACTACAGAAGTGTGGCTAGTGCAACTGAGGAACTAAATTTTAAAATAAAAAACATAATTAATTTAAAATAGGGACTACTGGCTCCTATATTGGACAATGTTATTTCAAAGGATTGACCAAGGTACGTTCAGAAGTATTGAACCGTTATTAGTAATACCACCTTTGATGGTATCTTGTCAGGTTTCTCGGTAAAATTGATATATTTGAAAAGGAACTTTTTTTTTTTTTTTTTTTTTTTTTTTTTTTTTTTTTTAATTAAGGAGTCTTTAGTAACTTGTATACTTATCAATGGCTCCATTGAACTTTGAACTACTTTTAGCCTTTGGACCACCGCAAATTTTTAAAGTGCTAATTCTCAATTCATGAATTAAACTCTGTCCATTTCCTTCATCATTATATCTCTCATTTTGGAGAACATGATTTTTGATTATAAAAATAAATATATATGTTTTATGCATATATACACACACATATATAGACATTTGTGAAGATCAAGTGCAATAAGGGATGGAGTTCCTTAAACTTGAATGTTCCTTTAGTCTGAATGTTACTATGAATAGACAGAGTAAGCAAACAAAATTGCCTGCTAAGTTTGTCTTGCCCCACCCTCTCTGAGAAGAGAAATGCTCATGTTCATTAAGTCATACCAGAACCTCTCATGCTTTTACATATTTCTGTGATTTGATAGATACTTATGTTTCTGCCTGGAATTTTCTTATTCTTATTTTTTTTATTTCCAGACCAAAATCTTCAAGAGAATTTTAAGTTTCTCTTTTTCTTCCCAGAAGCCTGTGTCTGACCTCTGTAACCTTCTACCTTCCCTAACAACACTAATCACCTGTTTCTGTTAGTGGAGCTGTGTGTACAGGTATATGCAGATGTATGTACAAATGATCTAGGTATTTGATTTTTGAAGAAATCAGTATCATTAAAATGATACTAATAACAGTAAAGGAAGTAATAATTACAGCAGTGGTTACCGTTTGCTGCGGACTTTCTATGTGCCAGGTATTGATTAAACACTTTTAATATGCTTTTATTTAATTATTCTAAAATCTTATAAAGAAGTTATTATTCTAATTTTATAGGTAAAACAACACCCACCTAAAGGGAAGTAACTTGACCAAGGCCATACAGCTAGTCAGTGGGGACAGCCAGATTTGACTCCAAAGCCCATGATTTACCTACTAAACAATAACTAAAATGCAGAGGAAAAAAAAATCTTATTCCCCAGAGTAGCATGAGAACTATATGGTGTCAAACAGTCTGAACTTCATTCATTTCCCCTTTGTCATTTTTTTTTCTCTATTTGCCTTTCTTTTTTTTTCTTTTTTCCCGAGATGGAGTTTCGCCCTTGTTGCTCAGGTTGGAGTGCAATGGCACCAGCTTGGCTCACCACAAGCTCTGCTTCCTGGGTTCGAGTGATTCTCCTGCCTCAGCCTCCCGAGTAGCTGGGATTACAGGCATGCACCACCACGCCCGGCTAATTTTGTATTTTTAGTAGAGACGGGGTTTCTCCATGTTGGTCAGGCTGGTCTCGAACTCCTGACCTCAGGTGATGTGCCCACCTTGGCCTCCCAAAGTACTGTGATTACAGGCATGAGCCACTGCACCCAGCCTTCTATTTGCCATTTTTATGGTGGCCTTAAACATGTTGCTTAGCATCTCTTAGTCTTCTTTCTTTCTTTTTTTTAAATAGGTATCACCACCTTCATGTTAGAGGATGAAAAGTCCTTTGAATATGTTGATTCTGTACTTTTTCCTTCTTCCCTCCCAAAATACCCAATTGTCATATGTAAAGACTTCCTAAATGATTAGGATCACCTTTTTTTCCATTAGCTTGGTTTCACAGAGAATGCAGTCAGCTCGTCAGTAGAAGCTATGTTATAAGGTGGCGATATTTGCTTTTATGTCTTGTTTTTAACCTCATTTCCCAATTTGCTCCCAGGTTTTTTTTTTTTTTTAATGTATTTGAAAAGCTGTTTTTTGTTTTTTTTTCTCTTGTTTTCTTACTGAATTATACTTTAGTTTGTCTTTTCCAGGTAGGTTGCACTTTTTATGTCTATATTGTATTTATCCTTTAAAAGTGCATGGTACTATTTTGTTTATTTAACTGTTATTAAAATTTTTAGCATGTAATATTTGTCTGCTGTGATGGAAGAGGACAATGGGTAAAAGTGGAGGATTTATGTTCATTGAACACATGGTAGGTGTCAAGAATTTTATATGTGTTATTTCTCTTTATCAACACAATAATAATGTGAATGTAAAAAGTAGGTAATATTAGTATTGCCATTTTACAGAAAAGAGATGATATAACTTGTCCATACTTGAAAATATATTGTAAGAAAATGGTAGCGCTTGGATTTCAATTAATGTGTGTTGGCCGAAGATAGAATTAGGAATGAAAACATGTAAGTCAAAGGTCATTTATAATATCTTTTGAAAAATAAAATATATCTAGTGCCTGTATTTAATTCTGCTTTGTTATATTTTCAAGATTATTTTATATACAATAAAAGTATATAGTTTAAGTGTTAAGTTCGATCAGTTTTGATACTTGTATCATGTAACCAAAAGCAAGGTGGAGAACATTTCTGTTCTCCAAGTGCCCTCTACCCTTTCCAATTGAATTATCCTTTGTTTCTTACATTCTGCTCTTGAGCCTATCCACTGGAACTTTTTATTTTGTTTATTATATATTTCAGTTCTAATATTTCCATTTGGTTATTCTTCATGTCTTCTATTTCTTTGTAGAGACTTTATTTCTCAAAAAAGCTTATTATTTTTCCATTTGTGTCAAGTGTGATTGCTTAGTGAAGCATTTTTAGCATAGCTGCTTTAAAATTCTTCTCAGTTCTGATGTCTCTGTCATCTGGGTGTTGGTGTCTATGGAATGTCTTTTATCTTTCAGTTTGGTATCTTCCTGGTTATGAGTGATTTTCTGTTGAAGCCTGGATATTTACATGTTGTGTTATGAGATTCTAGATTTTATTTAAACCTTTTGTTTCAGCTCGCTTTTTAAAATGCCAGTCTGGCCAGGGAAAAGAGGCGATACCACTCACTTACTGCTAGGTAGAGTTATAAATCCAGGTTCCCTGCTCAATCTCAGTTGATACCTGAAAGGCAGGACTTCTTCCTTATGACTGGGTAATAGTGAAAGTCCTAACTGTCTACCTGACGCAATCCCAGGAAGGAAGGCTCACCTCTTATAAACTGGTAAAGGTGAAAGTCCAGCTTTGCCATATCATCTCAACTGACATTTTGGAGATGAGGAGGTATCCTCTTTACCAACTGAGAGAGATGAAAACCTGGACTCCCTACTTGGCCTTCTGTGGCATTCTCCTGGGAGTACTGGGGTACCTAAGTGCAGCCTGGTGAGGGTGTGAGTCTAGGTTTTACAATCAGCCTTTACTGATGTGGTGGTTGGGTCACATTTCTTTTCTGTAATGTTCGAGTAGAGCAGTTATTGTCTACATGTTTCCTATCTTGCTACGCTGTCTCTTTCCTGGTCCTTTGGCTAAAGAGAGCAAGCTCTTGTTGTGTGTTATTTTTTGTCTGTGCTCAGAGGTGTTCCCAAATTGCAGGCTTCTTTAGTTCTAAGTCTGGGCTATACGAGGCAAAAGGAAGCTGAAAGAACTCACCACCAGGTTATTCAAGGTCCTTCAAGGTCTTTAGATGGTCTGCCTTCTCTTTACCATTCAGTTGTCTTATGTTTGTCTCATATATAATGTCCATCATTTTTAATTTTACTAACTGGGATGAATTGAGAAAAGTATGTCTATTTCTTTTTCCCCGAAGGATGCAAGAGGAACTACTTTATTTAAACAAATAAAGAGTAGATGATATGTAGTAAAGGAAAATAATGTTTCATAAAAACATGGTTCAATTCATATACATAAAGATGACTGGTCATGGATTCACACTGTGAAATCTGTTTCTGTAGTATCATAGTTAAAAATATTTTTAAAGTCACCAGTGTAGACCACTTATCAGTCTCTCAGAATGATACCTGAATCCCTCGTCTAAGCATCATAGAACCTCTGCATGTATCTGCCCTTGTATTCTCGTGAATAAGAAGAGTTAATATTCATGCCTTGGACATCTTCCAAAGTCTGTCCCCACTTTACTGATGCTGCAATACCTAAGTTAAGCATTATTTTAATTTCCATTGTTTTAGGTTGTCTAGATATCAAGTGTAGGACAAGTGAATATTTGATGTGGTGATTAAACTTAAGTAGTCTTTGGAAAACTGGATTCCATTATAGCGAACTGTTTTTACAAAGATGAAATTGTTTCTGTAGACAAGTAAACCGGAGTGACTGAGCATCGTGGGGTCCAGAGAAGACCATGTCCTTACACTGTTGCATGTGGTCTGAACGTCTGGCACTGCTAAACAGTCACGTAGGACCAGCTTGGGCAGCCACATCATCATTGTCAGGCTACTGTGGGCAGACTTGTGAGGACAATAGCATGAGTTTTGTGGGTTCAGTCTTTCAGTTTCCATTTAGTTTCTTCCCCTGTCTTTCTCATTGCTATAATAACTTCGTTCTTTCTAGTCTCTTCTTGCATGGAATAGGGGAGCCATCTATTACTGGCCACTTAGACTTGCTGGGGGTGGACATGTTCAGCTTTTAATGCTGCTGAATTACCCTTCTGGATATTTATATTTTACCCCTGTTTTTGATAGTGGGAAAAGGACCTCTATAGAAATTTTCATCTTCAGTAAGTATATGTAATATCACATTTAGCTGACCAAGGAGAAATTTGGAAATCATATTCTGTCTCCTCGTTGCCTGACCCAAGTGATAAAATTCAGCATAATTTAGCTCATTTAAATTACCTGGGAGTGGGAAAGTACAGAATAACTCAGAGGCTAGTCCTGCAAAGACCCATAAATTCTTTCTTGATGTTGCTAAAGGAGGCTGGGGTTTTCAGGTCCCAGTGCCCTTCAGGTTATGGTTATACTCTACCCTAGAACAAGGGCCAGCAAACTGTTTCTACAAAGAGCCAGCCAGCAAATATTTCAGTCTTTGCAGGCCACATGGTCTGTGTCACAGCTACTCACTGCTGCCATTGTAGCACAAAAGCAGACATGAACACTATGTAGATAAATGAGCATGCCTTATTTATTATTTTCCAATAAAACTTTATGGACATAGAACTTTGAATTTCATATAATTCCCATGTGTCATAAAATGTTTTTTCCAATCATGTTAAAATGTTACAACTATTTTGGGGTCACAAACCACACGAAAACAAGCAGCAGGATGGATTTGGTCAATGGGCCATAGTTTGCTGACCCCTATCCTGGAAGATACCTGCTGGGCAGATTCCTTTGCCCAAAGAGATAAATTGTGCTCCCTTTCTGTTAGCTAAACCAAGCCTGTGTTCCTGAGGCATACTTTCTGGTACAGTTGTTATATTTTTATGTTGACACATTAATGACCAGATACACAGGAACACATTCCCATCCCCATTCATTGATGCAAAAGTTTTCATGAATGATCTGGGCACTTTTCTGGGTACCTTAGGACCCCAGCTAAGCAAGAAAGTTCCATCCTCAGGACTTCACAGTGTCATCTGGATTGATTCCACCTCTGATGTCAGTGTTTACTCATAACAACATGTATTGCTAATGTATATCTTCCTTGCTAAGCAATTATTCATACTATACCTAATCATCTTTTTAAGTCATAATAGGAGTTGTGAAACCCAGACCAGAACATTTTGCTAGGATTTCAGTTTTCTCTTTTTAAAAGAAGAGCTAAACAATCCTATGTTGTTGGTTAAAATGGAAATGTGTCATTTTGCAGTGGTTCATCTGAAAGTTGTAGAAGACTTGACTAACCATGGCTCAATAAGCAGGGAATTACTTTTCTCACAGACTGTCAAGTCCAGAGGGGAACAATGAAGAACAAAGTTCAAGTAGCCCATAATTTCAGAGCCAATGTGACTATTATTCTCTTGACTTTTTTTCATGTTTGTAGCCCTGTGGTCACAGCATGTTCTGTAGCAGTTCTAGATATCACATATGCATTTAAGGCAGAGAGAAAGGGGAAGAGTGGTGTTAAGATCTTTCCGCTTTTGTCATTTCCAGAACTGTTTGTTTCCCATCAAACTTCTGCTTATGTGCCCTAGGGAGGAATCTGTCATCAACCTCACTTGTAGCTGCAAGGGAAGCTGTGAAATATGCTATTTGGCTTTGTAGCCATACTTCAGTAGGTGGCAAAAATGAGAGTGTTGAGAATGTGTAGCCCATCAGAAGTGTCTGCTACAAAGAGTTGCAGACTTTTTGTGGTGTTCACATTACTTCTGGAGGGTAGTCTCTGCTGAATTTGAATCCAGAATACGATAAGTGAAGCACCTATAATAATTAATACAATGAATTAAACATATTGGAGAGTGTTATGTGTATATTATATGAGGGAAGTGTTAAAGAAGGACCATATCTTTCAGGAACTTTAGCTAGAAACAATATATAAACATGAAATTTTAAATAACCTGTCTCAATTCTAATAACTAATGGTGGGGATTGGAGTATATTTGTTTTTAAGGTCATTGATTCATTTAGCAACATTTATTGAGGGTTGAGTATGTACAACTGTGTAGGTTTTGCACGTGCAAAGATGAGTAAGATAGTCTCTGCTTTGCAGGTGGCAGTCAAGTAAATCAGTAGTTTCAGGATAGCTTTATGGTTTTGTGATTTAAAATTTTTGGTGAATTACATAATTAGATTGGAAGCAACTTTTATTTGCTTTTTTGAAAACTATGTTACGCATCTGTACTGAATGGCAGTGAGTAGGATTGAATCAGTATCTTTCCATCATATCTATGCTAAGTCTATAAACAATGATTGAATACCTACTGTAAGGTTGTTATATGGCTACACACTACATTTGTAAAGCTCAATAAGATGTAGTCACTTCTTCCAGGGGCTCCCAGTCATAGACTTAGCAGACCTGTCAATAAATATTTGCAATGCATGGTACATACACACACAAACAGATCATATAAGAAGAAGAGGTGGGCTGGGCATTGTAGCTGATGCTTGTGTTCCCAGGACTTTGGGAGGTTGAGGTGGGCAAATCGCTTGAGCAGATCGCATGATACCTGAATCCCTTGTCTAAGCATCATAGAACCTCTGCATGTATCTGCCCTTGTATTTTCAAGGGCAGATATAGCTGCAGGAGTTCAAGACCAGCCTGGGCAACATGGAAGAACCCTGGAGTTCAAGACCAGCCTGGGCAACATGGCAGAACCATGCCTCTACAAATAATACAAAAATTATCTGGGTGTGGTAGTGCACACCTGTAGTCCCAGCTACTTGGGTGGCTGAGGTGGAAGGAACACTTGAGCCTGCGAGTTTGAGATTGCAGTGAGCCATGATCATACCACCGCACTCCAGCCTGGGCAACAGAGCAAGACACTGTCTCAAAAACAAAACAAAACAAAAAAAGAAACAAAGAAAAAGAGGGGAATTGTCTTTATTGCTTAAGAGGATATACTGGGTACAAAACTAGTTAAAGCTTTACAGTAGAAAAAAGAGAAAATTTATGTTTCCTGAAGCAGTTATCTATGCAAATAAGGGAAAGGAAGAGCATATGATGTTAAAAGGTCAGTTCTGTCAAGGCAGAGAAGCACAACACATTTCAGGGCATTGCTAGCAGTTTCTATGTGGGGGTTCCTTGGTTGGGGAGCCAGTTCATTCAGAGGGGCAATTCAGAGTGTTTTCACAGTGTCTCTATTCAAGGCCAAACTCAGATAGAGGAACATTAAAATTTAATAAGTCTCCATCCCTTGTTTCATGACAGAGAGTGTCTGGCGTGGGTGGAGATTGGAAGAACTGGAAGTTGGGTGGCTTCCTGGAGAGTAAGATGCAGTTGTTCTTGGGAATGACAGCAGATGCCAATGCATCCCTCAACTCTTCTTGCATCACTGTGAGGAGAGAAAACAAGGTCTGGCACTTCATTCCAGATAACCTGTTACTGTCACCTAAATCACATGAAAATGGCATCCCTCAGCCGCAATCCTTGGAGAGTCCAGGCTCATTTCCAGCAAGCAGCAATCCAAGCCCTGCTTCTGCTGATTAGGATAAGACCTGTTTTGGAGAACATTTCCCTTCCAGGAAAGTTCTGAACTAATCTAATACTTTTGAGCTATAATTTTTACCATTTTATTAAAAAATAAAATCAAATAACATTCTAGCTGAAAAGCACAATATTATTCATAAGTAAACTCTCAAACACCTTTGAATAAAAATATCTTTGGAACCTCTCTTTCCATTTTGGGAGGGCATTAGGGAGTTGAAATGAGAGGGAGTGGGGTTTTAAAATTTTTATTTTTTAGTGTGACAAAATATACATTAAATTCATCATTTTAATCATCTTTAATTATATGGTTCAGTGTCATTAGGCACATTCACATTATTGTATAACCATCACCACCATCCATCTCCAGAGAGTTTTCATCATCCCAAAGTGAAACACTATACCCACAACTCACCAATAACTTCCCATTTTCTCTCCTACAGCCCCTGTGTAGCCATTGTTCTATTTTCTTTCTCTGTAGATTTGACTAACTCATATAAGTGAATCGTCCAATAGTTGTCCATTTTTGTCTGGCATATTTCATTCAGCATAATGTCTTCAAGGTTCATGCATGCTGTAGCATGGATAAGAATGCCATTCCTTTTAAAGGCTGCAAAATATTTCATTATATGTATCACATTGTGTTTATCCATTCATGCATCCACAGGCATTTGGTTTATGCCTGCTTGACTGTTATGAATAATGCTGTTATGTACAAGAGCATACAAATATCTGAGTTCCTGTTTTCAGGTATTTTTTGTGTGTATATATACCTAGAAGTTGAATTGTTTGATCAAATGACAATTCTGTGTTTAATTTTTTGAGAAACCACCATATAGTTTTCCATGGGGGTGTATCACTTGACATTCCCATGAGCAATGCAGCTGGTTTTCAATTTTCTGGGGAAGTAGGTTTTTACATATGAAAAAAAGATGGTGCCTTCAAAGGGGCATTTCAAAACAATGCTAAAATATGTGCATTTGCAGTGAAACATTTCTCTCTTAAATTTTTTAAAGAGCAATGTTTGTGAAATTAATTTTGGTTTTTAACTCATTTTGAAGAATTCAATATTAGTGACATTCAAATTAAGTAAAAGTGACAGCAGCAGCACTTCCCATAAAGACCACAAGCTGCCTGCAGTGTCAGTTCAATAACTAGGAATCCATTAGGCACAGGAGTGGTGGTGAATGAAGATCAGCGAAACAAGAAGAGGGTCTCGAAGCTGACCAGGGAGTTGCCAAGCCCATTAGATTAAGTAAATAACTTTAGTGAAAACAAGAAAGGGCAATGATGAGCACAGAAAAGAGAAATCAAATGGGGACACCTTTGACACAAGCAAGGAGATGGAGGTCATGCATTGTAGGAGGCCATTGGAGAGGTGTTTGATTTGTAAATATTAGGGACATGAAATTTCAGGGAAAACAAAGCAAAGTCTGTCAAAAATGGTTTTAAATAAATAATTCTAAGTACAAAAACCTAAATCAACTACTGCGTTTGCAGTGGAGGAAGGAACAGCTATGGAGGATTAAAATATTTGTGTGAAGAATAAGGCTACGTGTGTGGAAAGTCAAAAAACTGTATTCTGCCTCCTGTTTATAGATACCTTACATTTTGAATGCCAAGTATTTACTAGCAGAGAAAGGCTTCCTTCTGATTTAAGGCATGATTGTGTAAAGGAAGGGAATTGCTGGTTCATTCTGCAGCTGAACAAGTGTTTCCTTAGTGTCTCTTATGTGCCAGGTCCTGGACTCAGGAATGGAAGTCATGGAGATGAAAAACAGATGGTACCTGCCCTCCAGAAGCTTACAGTTGTTCTGGGCAAGGCAGATAGATCAATTACATGGACATTCTCAGTACTGTGAGGAAAATGAAGCACCAGGGGACTGTGTGCAAGAGGGAGCATAGGGAATGGGTTCTTGCTCTGGTAGCCAGAGACTCCTAAAAGACTTTCTGAAGAAGAGGTCTGAGCTGACATGAGATGAATAGGAGTTAGCCTCCCAAAGAGCACGAGGTAGGATTAGGTTGGAGTAGGACCAGCATTTCTAGGTGGTGGGACCACCATGATCAGAGGTGAAGGAAGTATAAGAGTCAAATTTGGTGGGGAGGTGATAGGGGAAGAGAATAGGAGGTTTACCAGCAGCTCAGTGGTATTCCTAGGTCATGAATTTCAAGGTAGGAAGCAGCAGAAGATAAAGCTAGACAGAAAGATCAAAGCTACACATTTTTCTTTTCTTCATTAATGTCTGAATCCATCCCATGCCAATCCCCCATCTCCCTACACAAGCACACCTTTTAAAAATAATCACAACTCTGGTGTATTTAATTGAATATTCATTGTAAGTAGGCTAGTCTTTGGAGATGGAAAAGCTGATTGATATTAACAGTAATTAGCTTCAAGCTCTCAGAGGCTTTGGCTATGAGTTCTCTTTCCAGCACTGCCTAAAGTGGGCATTGTGGTTGGTTCCCTAGCATCCATTCTGCTACAGCCCTGCAGAGTAGCAGCAGTGTGGTTTAGGGAATTGACCTGAGCTGGTCAGTTGGTTTAAGGGTAATCCTATTTCCACTGCCAGGGTGTTAGTTCAGTAATAGGCATGTAATTCACTCCTGGCCAATGAGAAAAGAGAATAAAATTTGAAAGTGGTTTGGGAGAAAAAGCCATAGTCAACCAAGCCCTTTCTGCTTCAAGAAGAAAACTAAAAGCTTATAGTCTAGATGCTACAAAGGGACCCAGGTTCAGGATAAAGGTGATGCTATGGATAGTAGAATGGAGAAAGAATGAAAATCACAGTGCTTGATGAAACTACCAAGAGGCAAATCAGCTAATTCTGAACTTGTGCCATTACTGGACTTCTTATTCTGACAGCTAATAATTTTCCTTACCGTTTAATCCAGTTTAGATTTTTCCATGTGTGATATGAAATTGTGTATCCTAAATGATTCATAATTTTTGTGACTTTTCTGTACACACCAGTATAGTATGCCCTTTTGTGAACCTAACCCCTTCGAGCCTCATTTTCCTTATCTGTGAAATGAACATAGTTATGTCTCAGAGTTTTTCATGAAGATCATTTGAGATTCAGAACAAAGCCCAAAAGGGAGATATGAGCTAATACATGTTAAGTGCCCAGAATGTACCACTAAATAGGAAGCTTAGAGACTAGGAGAAGAGAAATTCATAAATAGTGTCCACATAAAGTGGTAGAAATAAGATTACATGCATTTGGACCTTTGTGCAATCAGTTTGTTTTTTGAAAGAAATATCATTCAATATTTGAGCAGTATGTTAGGTGTAGAGCTACTGGATTTGCTGATAGATGGAAGGGAAGTGATGAATCATAGAGTGATGTTAAGGACGTCTCATCAGTTTCTGTGTAATTTGTGAAGACTGGAACAGGCAAATTGTTTCTGCTGCAGTTTTACTTGTCTGACATTCATAAGAAAGGTCTGTCTAGGCTGCAGTTAATATTTGGAAGTCACCAGAATGTTGATTGGGAACATGGGAATAGATGGTATCTGTTAAGGAGGGAGTGGATAGTGGGAGGAAAACACCACTTCTTTTGGGAAGCCTGCCTCATCCCTCAGGTCTAAAGTACTCATCAGAATCCTGGCAAAGATGAGGCAAAGAGGAAACTGTGGCCTGAATGGAGTGCCGAATAGAGGGTTGGACTTTCTGAGTCACAGAAGCTGGTTGGAGGGAAAGAATGCTGAGAAAGGGGAAAGCCTAAAAATGTTGGGTAAAAGGAGATTATTGATGAAGTAGAGACCTGGGGAAGATAGGGGTATTAAGTATCTGGCCTTAACTTCTCTGTGAATAAAGGAAAGGGGATGAGGATAGGAGTTTACCTGAATTTGAAGAGTTGGGGTAACAGGGAAATGAAATAGTTTACTACCAGAGAAGTCAAAACACATATACCTGCCATCTGCACACAGACATACATGGTAGTTCACGTAGTAGTGGAATGCATATCTTACAACATTCATTGCTATTTATTTGATAATACAGAGTACATAGCGGGGACTCAGTAGGTGTTTGTTAGATGAATAAATATCCCCAGAAAATCAGCGTTAGATTTTATGTGTGGAATATCTATGTTACAGGGCATGGAAGAGAGTAAGATGCAAAAAACTGAAAGCCACTGGGCTTGATGCCCTTGAGCCCTTCACTCTGGGTTTTTCTTTTTTGTCATGTAGAAGTGACAGTTCTGTTTGAAAATCACCAGTCCTTTTGTTTGCCTTCTTCATTACATTGTGAGTTCTTTGAAGGTAACATCCGTCATATGTAAATCCATGTTTCCAGGATCTAACCCAGGGATGGCACATAGTAAGTGCTTAAGAAATATTGCTTGAATGAATGCAAGATAGTGGACTTGAGTGGATTCTTAAATAATAGAGAAGGTCCAGAAGGAGAGAGGGTGAGCACTTTTCAGATGGAAGCAGAGATATAAACTAAACTGCAGGGTTGAAATAATTGCATGTGTGAGAAGCAGTGACAACGTTGCCCAATTTGGTATTCTCATCTGAAACGTGGGGATTTGTAACTTGCTAAAAGTTAAACAACTTGGAATTGAGGACTTCTGGATTTGCACCTAAATCTTGCTGATTTTCAAACTCAGGGTTTCCCACTATACCATGCTCCCTCCTCACCATATTATTTATCATAGTAATCACACCACTTCTTGACTCACAGATGGCTTGATGAAATATTTTCTGTCATGGACTCTTTCTTTATGTGGTTTGTTTTCTGAGTTATATTTGTTGCTTTTTCCTAGCTCTTCACTGTGGTTTGAATCCACGGGGCATTGATCACCCTGCCCATGCTGAAGGTATTAAACTGCAAATTGAAGGTGAAGGTGTGGAATCTCAATCCATTAAAAACACAAATTTCCAGAAGGTGCCTGACCAGAAAGGAACCCCCAAGCGACTGCAGGCAGAATCTGAGACAGCTAAGGTGCGTAATATTCCAGTTAATTATGGAGATTTGAAAGCTGCAGCCTTGATATGTTGTAGTCCAGCCACAGAGAAGAGCTGAGTGCTTTCACTAATTACCGTTGTATCTGTGGTCAAATGAGCACTGTATCTTGCTGATAAATAACTATAAATGAAAATATTAACTGTATTCCCTTTGGAATGAAATTGAAACCCATTTGTGGCCAGTCTCAGAGTATGAGGCTCTGAGGTTATAGAGAAGAATGCCCTGTACTTAAAGCTAAAAGATTCACCTGCCAGGCTCAGACTTACCACTCTATGGTGTTGGGCAAGTCATGTGACTTTCTGAGTTGCACATTCTTCATCTACACAAGGGAATCATAAAATGACTTCTCTCATCAGGTTGAGTAAGTCAAATGATTGCATGCTTGTGGAAGCGTTTTATAAAAGTCCCAGTACTGGCCGGGCGCGGTGGCTCAAGCCTGTAATCCCAGCACTTTGGGAGGCCGAGACAGGCGGATCACGAGGTCAGAAGATTGAGACCATCCTGGCTAACACGGTGAAACCCCGTCTCTACTAAAACAAATACAAAAAACTAGCCGGGCGAGGTGGCGGGCGCCTGTAGTCCCAGCTACTCGTGAGGCTGAGGCAGGAGAATGGCGTGAATCCGGGAGGCGGAGCTTGCAGTGAGCTGAGATCCGGCCACTGCACTCCAGCCTGGGCGGCAGAGCGAGACTCTGTGTCAAAAAAAAAAAAAAAAAAGTCCCAGTACTTCATGAGTATGAGAGGCTTGTGCTTACAGGTATTGTTAATTAGTAATAGCTGATATTTTATGAAATATGCATGTATATCCCAGGTACTATTTGAAGGACTTAATGAAAGAGAAAATCATTTTATTCTGCTGTAGGATACTTAGTTCTTTTCAGTCTGTAACCTAAACATAGGTACCAGAGAACTGACAAAATAGGCATTGGTGAAGATGTATGGAAACTTGGGTTCTGTAGGGTAGGTAATATTTTAGAAAGGACAGCCTCTTCTAAAGGCTTCCTCGAATGGAACTGGCACGATCCGGGTATTTGTCTGAAACCAGTGCAGATGTTCATGTTGGGGACACAGTGTTGTTGAAGATGCTCATATTTGTTTTCCTCTTGGACATGGAGGAAATAAATCTTCATATAGCTTTGTTTCTCCCTTTGTGTATTCCCTGCAAGACAATTTCCTTTCAAATGCTGGTTGAGCAAATGAATGTATGCATGCCTTGGAAAGCAAATGTCGTAAGCACCCAAGAAAAATCTTAAGGAAAAAGGTCACCTTACTGTTGTACAATAACCACCTCCCTTCTCCTCCAAATAAGGTCTTCCAAAATCAGACGTGAATTTTTTGCTTTATCTACAGTTTGGAATAATTACTGTTATTGCTTCTCTTCTTTAGTGTGGATAATTAAAAATTGTTGACATTAAGTACGTGTGTGTTGTAGGGAATGGGGAATGATTACCAAGAAATATATTGCAGGTATTTTATGCTAGACATTTTAGCTAAGAGAAATGGCAAAACATAGCATATTTCTTGGCTGATGATCAATGAAGTTTGTTTTGTGAGCAGCATTGGAAATGAGTGAACCCTGTTAAGACAGCTAAACCTGATCAATCCATGTTGCTACATGGGTATCCTGAAAGAGCTGGGAATAAAACACCCTAAGGGTCCTTTTTAGGAAGATAAATAGACTTTCTATGAGTGAGATATTTTCTAAAGGATGCCTAAAATATTAAAAATTAGAGTAGAGATAAAAGAAAAGTTAACTATTGATATTTGTCTGATTTAAATTCAACTTTAAACATTTCTAGTGTGTATCTCTTATATTTGTAGAGATTGGTAATATACAAAATTTGATTCAAATCTGATGTGATTTTATTTCTGAATTATCTTGAATATGTGATATTGTTGTGAATCCTGAAATTTTGTGTCTTTGCCCCTGAAGCATTTTATAGTTGCTTTGCTGAAAACATACTTCAATGAGAGTGTAGATGTGTATAATGAGCCTTTCCTCTGGAACAAACTAATATTGGAAACCAGATTCATTTGAGTTTATGCAAATCATCTACAGTGAATACCCATCCCCAATAAATGAGGTTGAAAGGAGATTCTAGGTTTTTCACACTACCATCATATTTAGGGGTGAACAGACAAGAGGCTTTAGTAAAGCTTAGACAAAGAATTTGTCCACTTGTTTAAACGGAGGATGAGGGAACAACAGTGGCTGCTGGGGGAACAGAGTTAAAATTACTATAGTGTGATTACTATGGATGCCAGCAGCATGACTGACCCTGACGCTTTTGTACCTTAGACAACATGCATTTGTTTTGTGCAGGTACAAACACATTTACATTTTCCCTTCCGTTGCATTTAGAGGACTAGTAGAGTTGTGAGCCGCCTTCTCTTTTCTTGGGTGTATAATTGAATCTCTGGTAAACTGACCCATTCTAAACCTACCTTAAAGAACCTGTGGCTAGGAATGCATACCTCTAAAGCCATTCAGTAATGTAAATTGGTACAGCTTTTCTGGATGACAAGCTTGATAATAATTATCAAAATTTTAAATGTGTGCAATTTGGGAGCCAATAATTTCCTCTCTAGGAACTTGCCTAAGGAAATAATCATCCATATGTACAAAGATGGCTACAGGAGAACACATTGAAAATAGCTCACATGTTCATTCACAGGACACTGGCTAAAGAAACTGTGTATTAATGCAATGGGATATAATTTTTCCTTTGTGAGGATGCAGGAGACCTATAGGTATTTATGTGGGAAAATGTATGTGATAATATTTTGAAGTAGAAAGGGAACGAGAAGGGCAGGTTATGACACAGATATAGTTTGTTTCCATTTATGTAAAAATGTCTGTCTCTGTATAAAGGCATCACTGAGTCTGGGAGGGTTTTCCACAGTTTGAGCAGCAGTTTCTATCTGAAGTTAAAATTATGGAGAAAACGTTTACCCTCTGTACTGCTTTGCTTGAATTTTAAATAAGGTGTGTATTATTTTAAGTGCATTTATTTTAAAACCATTTTCAGATTGTCCCATTAACTTTAGTAGCTCATCCATGATTGTTGGGTTACTGTTTGTTGGGTTAGTATTATGCTTTTGGGATGCTGAATTTCCTCACATGGCTTCTAATTCTTGCTGGTGGTTTATCTGCCAGTTAAGTGAATTATCGTGGGGTCTTTTTGGCCATGTGTGCCTTGAATTGTAGAGCCTTCTGGTAAGGGCTTTTGCATCTACCTTTACCTGAACTCTGGGATGTGAGAGCTCTGACCAGGTATTACACTAATGTTTCAATTTGATGTTCTCTCTGTCTGCTTCTGACTGATTATGCAAATCAAGTTCCTCCATATGCAGACTTCTCACTGGGAACCTGGTTCCAGCTCCTTAGTGTGCCTTTGGGCCCTGCCACTCTGAGTCCTGCCATGTTGGGATTTGCAACCAATCCCTCAGCGCACCACCTGTTCCAGAGGAGCTTAGTGAGCTTATCTTTAATAGGCAATGCTAGAGTCTGTGTGTGTATGTGGATTGGGGGAGGATGGTAGCATGTGCTTAATCTATCCTGTTGACACTGAAATTTGTATGCTTTCATAATTTTAAAATGTGTGTGTGTATCTGTATTCATTTTGGGCAAAATAATACTCTATCTTAGAAAGTGACATTTTGGGACCCTTAACCCCAATTCCTCAAAAGACTCAGAACCCTTATTCCAGAAAAAGGTCATCTAGCCACAAGTTGCCTCCAGCTCTTATAGACCAAAAAGAAACCAGTAGAGTACCCAGATCACTTGTAAGTCTTATTGGGAAGCATATAGTTTAGTTGGAAATAAAAAATGAATCCATTTGAAATGTGGATCCACAAAAAATACTTACCAATATGACTCCTAAATTCTTGTGAGTACTTGGAAACTCAGAGAGAATATGCATGACATGCCATGCCATGCCACAGCTATAGTTACCAGTTTAAGAGTAAAATACTCTGTTTACTTAGCTTCATAGGAGGGTACAGGCAAGAAATACAGTTGGCAAAGCATTTTCATCTCATTGGGAGGTCCAGAAGTTATCCAAGTACACAGCTTCTTTTGACCCATCACCCACACAGCTGTCACAGTTGAGAGTCCAGGTGAGAATGCGTCTTTTTGATACAGAGAAGGCACAGCCTCTTTTTTCCACTGTTCTTCGTCTTTTTGATACAGGGAAGGCACAACCTCTTTTTTTCACTGTTCTTTTATACCATTCTAGTCATGTAGACTCAAGACAAAGTCACAGCTCCTAAAGACCAGGAGTGGTTCCACGTAGCAGTTTCCAAAAAACCAGCCCTATGGGAGACTGAAGTCCTTCTCAGACAGGCCAGGCCTGAGATTCATTAACCCTTTACTGACAGAGCAGTCAGAACAAGACTGCGAGGGAGCGTACTCTAGCCCAGAAGAACTTAACCTGTGCTTTGAAGTATGGATAAATTCCAATATGTAGCCCTAAGAATGGAGGGTGCCTTTAGCCATGACGTTTAAGCACTGTGAGCCAAGGTATGGTAGCAGAAATGCCCAGGTGTGTTCACCATCAGTCTCTTCGAGTCAGAGTTTGTGTGTCAGAAATCGAGTCTGGAACAATAGGTTGGGGCCAAACTGTGTGATGGAATTTGAATGCTGGAGTGAGTAGCATGGATTTACTTTCCACCTCCATTGTTCAATACAATAGCCACTAGCACATGTGGATATTCAGATTTATTTAAATTGAATACAATGCAAAAATTGATTTCTTTGGTCGTGCCAGCCACATTTCAAGTGTTCATTAGCACATACTTCCAGGAGCTGCTGTTTTGGACAGTGTGGACATGGAGCATGATCGTTGTGGCAGAAAGTCCTATTTGACAGTGCTGCTCTAATGTGTGGGAAACTATTGAAATTCTCTGGGTAGAGAAATAAGATGAAAAATGGAATTGTGTTGCTATTCTATCTGATCCTCATCCTTGGACCTGAGTGGACAAATGCTTTAGTCATTTTTTTAAAATATCAAAATACTCAGGAGTTTCTTTTGAAATTGATGTTCCCAAATGCTCTGATGGTTGGAATTTGAGTTTCTATGGCAATTCTGGCTGTGGAATAAGATCAACCCATCAGCCCATCAGTATCCTATCTGTTTCCTATCTTGGAATTCTATAATGTGTCCTTACAAGTGGCCTAAACATGACATTGGGAATTCCTGACTTCTAGACTTGACTTTCTAGGTGTTCATGAGGAAACTTCACCTTGCTGTGTTTTTATGCCTGTCAAATAAGGGTTTCATAAGGTTGATAATCCCATTTTTTTTTCCTGCCACAATGCTAATTCCTGGAGTCAGAGCTTTGAGTGTTCCTTATATTTGCATGCCTCCCCTGTACCTTTCCTTTATAAAAATGTATCCCCATTTTACAGCTGAGAAACCCAAGGATGTAAAATGACTCACTAAAACTTAGTTTCTGGCTAAAAATCTGGAGGAAGATGTAACTCTCTATGTCTAATGGCTCTAAATTCAAAGTTTTTAATACTCCTAACATGAAATATACAAATGATCTATTTATTTCAAAATAAAATATAGTCTGTTAAACTGAGAATCTGGCCAACTAGGCAAAAGAAGAGGTTAAAATGCTGCATGTATTCATTACTCCTCAGGGAGAAAACAGCAAATCTCGATTGCTGTATTATATAAGGGAGAAGCAATGCCAACATCTAAAACAGTGAATAATTGCTTGCAGTTGGCTTTGGGATGCATTATGTGAATCTTTGGCAGCAGATAGCCTTTTCTCATTAGGCTAATATTAGATTAGTTTGTATTTCTTTGGCACAGAGTTAAAGGAGCTGGCCTGGAACTTGGTGCTGGAGGCAGGAGGAGGAGAAAGCTGGGTGCTTTGGATAAGCCACAGGCAGATAAATGAGAGTTGACTGAAGGGCAACTTGTGGACATTTGTAACAGTAAGCAGGAACCATTGATCTGGGATTAAAACTGAGAGCAAAAAGAACTTAGACTTAGGTTAAAAGATGAAGGGTTGACTGTACTTAACCTTGATCAAATTACATTGCTTAGCTGCCTTTGAGAAGGTCTGTTGCAATTTAGGGATAGAATGATCTAATTCTTGGCTATCTGTATTTCTTGGCTCAAGGAGCAAAAATGTCTCCAAACGAAGCTGCCAACCCAATATAATGTCACCCATGATAGGAAAGGACACAATGCATGTGAAACATAATGAGCATGTACTTTCTTAAGAATTCTCATAAGAGTCAGAACAAGAGACAAGCAAATATGACTTCATGCTATGTGAGTTTCAGGACCCCAGTACATGTACATTGAGTTCTTGAACAGGGCTCAAATGAAACTACAGTAAACTTATATCTGAAGAGGTAAGCTTTTATTACTAACATGTTAAGCTCTGAAAAGTATGACAATTAATAGGATACATTTAAGCCATAGGTTCATTGTATGATGAACAAAGAAGAAAACCTAGAGAGCATTTGACCATCTAATTTATTTTACAGGTTAGGGAGATGAGACTCAGATGAGACTGAATGACTTCACAAAGATCTTGAGGCCAGCAGTGACACAGTCTACCTAAAACACAGTTCCTCCAACACATGAACAGTGCTTTTCCCTCTTTTGTGCTGACAAATCTATAGGAAATAACAAGTGCTTGGAGCCACTTAGTTAATAGTATTTGTCTAGTGGACGAAGAGTACAGGATATGCCATCTGAAATGTAAAAGGAGGGCAGTATTCAGGCGAGTGTATCAGAGCCCATCAGATTCATTTGAGTTTATCCACCCAAACTACTAAATTACTAAAGTGATTATCTTTGGAGATTATTGGTACTTGCCATCCCTTCTGCCTATAATGTTCTCCCCTTGATCATTGTTCAACTAGTTCCTTGTCATTTAGGTCCTAGCTCAAATGTGCTTCTCCAAGAGGTCTTTCCAGACCACCCTAACTAAATGAGTCCCCAGTCACATTCTCTGACATCACTTGGTTTGATGTCCTGCATTTAACTTTTTCTGGTCTGAAATAATCTTGTGTGTTTTCTGTCTCTCCACAGAATTTAAACTATTTGAGAGCAATGATCTTGTCTGCCTTGTTCACGGCTGCAATATCAATGCCTACTACTGTGTCCAGCACATAATAAAAAGATTACATTTTTGATAAATGAATGAATAAGTCAGTTCATATGATACAGAAGCTCCTTGCCTCTGGGTTTACGTCTGTTGCCTCATAGTTATTTCATTATCTTTAGCTTCTCCACAAGTGAGCAGAGGATGTCTTATTGAGTTCTATAGTGGTTGATGATATCAAGGGAATGCTTTTCTGGGTTGGTACAAGTGGCATATTATCCACACAATGGACAAGGGATACTTCCAAAGCCATTCCATTACCTTTCACCCTTCAAAAGTTCACTCTAGGTTGTCACTGAGACCAAGAAAATTCCTTATTATAGTCTGTGGCAGTCATTCTAAACTTCACTTAGATTCATTGTGGAAGACATTATGGTGATTCCTCAAAGACCAAAAACAAATACCATTTGACCCAGTGTGTTGGTCTGTTCTCACATTGCAATAAGAAAATACCCAAGACTGGGTAGTTTATAAAGAAAAGAGGTTTAGGCTGGGTGCAGTGGCTCACGCCTGTAATCCCAGCACTTTGGGAGGCCAACATGGGTAGATCACTTGAGGTCAGGAGTTCGAGACCAGCATGGCCAACATGGTGAAACGCCGTCTCTACTAAAAATACAAAAAATTAGCCTGGCGTGGCGGCAGGTGCCTATAGTGCCAGCTACTCAGGAAGCTGAGGCAGGAGAATCACTTGAACCAAGGAGGCAGAGCTTGAGATGAGCCAGGAACATACCATTATATTCCAGACTGGGCAACAATTGTGAAATTCTATCTCAAAAAAAAAAAAAAAAGAGGTTTAATTGACCGACAGTTCTGCTTGGCTGGGGAGGATTCAGGAAACTTACAGTCATGGTGAAGGTACCTCTTCACAGGGCAGCAGGAGAGAGAATGAATGCCAGAAGGGGAAATGCCAGCTGCTTATAAAACCATCAGATCTTGTGAGAACCGACTCACTATCACGAGAAGAGCATGGGGGAAACAGCCCTCATGACTCAATTACCTCCCACCAGTTTCCTCCCACAACATGTGGGGATTATGGGGATTACAATTCAAGATGAGATTTTGGGTGGGGCATAGCCAAACCGTACCACCTGGTGTATTGGTCCGTTTTCAGGCTGCTGATAAAGACCTTCCTGAGACTGCACAATTTACAAAAGAAAGGTTTAATTGTGAGACTTCCCTAGCCACGTGGAAGTGTAAGTCCAATCGTGGTGGAAGGCAAAGAGGAGCAAGGCACGTCTTACATGTTTGCCAGCAGGCAAAGAGAGAGAGCTTGTACAGGGGAACTCCTTTTTTTTAATACCATCAGGTCTCATGAGACTTATTCTCTATCATGAGAACAGCATGGGAAAGATTTGCCCCCATGATTCAGTTTCCTCCCACTGTGTCCCTCCTGCAACACATGGGAATTCAAGATGAGATTGGGTGACGACACAGCCAAATCATATCATCCTGCCCCTGGCCCCTTCCAAATCTCATGTCCTCACATTTCAAAACCAATCATGCCTTCCCAACAGTTCCGCAAAGTCTTAACTCATCCCAGCATTAACTCAAAAGTCCATAGTCCAAAGTCTCATTAGAGACAAGGCAAGTCTCTTCCACCTATGGAGTCTGTAAAATCAAAAGCAGGTTAGTTACTTCCCACATACAGTGGGGAGACAGGCACTGGGTAAATGCAGCCATTCCAAATGGGAGAAATTGGCCAAAACAAAGAGGCTGCAGGCCCCACGCAAGTCCAAAATCCAACAGGGCAGTCAAATCTTAAAGTTCCAAAATGCTCTCCTTTGACTCCATGTCTCACATCCAGGTCACACTGATGCAAGAGGTGGGTTCCCATGGTCTTGGGCAGCTCCACCCCTGTGGGTTTGTAGGGTACAGCCTCCCTCCTGGCTACTTTCATGGACTGGCATTGGGTGTCTGCGGCTTTTCCAAGCCCATGGTGCAAGCTATCAGTGGATCTACCATTCTGGGGTCTTGAGGATGGTGGCCGTCTTCTCACAGCTCCACTAGGCAGTGCTCCAGTAGAGACTGTGCTGGGGCTCTGACCCCACATTTTGCTTTCTCACTGTCCTAGCAGACGTTCTCCATGAGGACCCTGCCCCTACAGCAAACTTCTGCCTGGACATCCAGGCATTTCCATACATCTTCTGGAATCTAGGTCGAGGTCGTCAGACCCCAATTCTTGACTCTTGTGTATTGGCAGGCTCAAAACCAAATGGAAGCTGCCAAACCTTGAGACTTTCACCCTCTGAAGTGACGGCCCAAGCTCTGTGTTGGCTCCTTTCAGCTATGGCTAGAGCAGCTGGGATGCAGGGCACCAAGTCCCTAAGCTGCACACAGCATGGGAACCCTGGGCCTGGCCCACAAAACCATTTTTTCCTCTTACACCTCCGGGCCTGTGATGGGAGGGGCTGCTGTGAAGCTCTCTGACATGCCTTGGAGACATTTTCCCCATTGTCTTGGGAATTAAAATTTCTTTCCTTGTCATTTATGCAAATTTCTGCAGCCAGCTTGAATTTCTTCCCAGAAAATGGGATTTTCCTTTATATCACATTGTCAGGCTGCAGATTTTTTGATGACTTTATTGATCACTATCAGCATTTTTGTCAAAGCCATTCAACAAGTCTCTAGGGAGTTCCAAACTTTCCCACATTTTCCTGCCTTCTTCTGAGCCCTCCAACCTGTTCTAACCTCGGCCTGTTACCCAGTTCTAAAGCTGCTTCCACAAATTTGGGTATCTTTTCAGTAGTGCCCCACTCCTACTACCAATTTATTGTATCACTCCTAGTACCAATTTATTGTATTTATCCAATACAATTTATTGTATTTATACAGTACAATTTACTGTATTATTGTATGTTGCTGATTAAGACATACCTGAGACTGTGGAATTTATAAAAGAAAGAGGCTTAATAGGACTTACATTTCCACATGGCTGGGGAAGCCTCATGATAATGGTGGAAGCCAAGGAGGAACAAGTCATGTCTTACATGAATGGCAGCAGGCAAAGAGAGCTTGTGCAGGAGAATTCCTCTTTTTGTAACCATCAGATCTCTTGAGACTTATTCACTGTCACAAGAACAGCATGGGAAAGACTTGCCCCTATGATTCAATTACCTTCCACTGGGCCCCTCCCACAACACGTGGAAATTCAGGAGGATGAGATTTGGGTGGGGACACAGCCAAACCATATGACCTGGGAATCTCATAACTGGGTATAATATACCCAGAGGACTAGAAATCATTCTATTATAAAGATACACATATGTTCATTGCAGCACTATTCACAACAGCAAGGTTATGGAAGTAACATAAATTCCCATCAATGGTAGACTGGATAAAATGTGGTATATATCCCCATGGAATACTATGCAGTCATATAAAAGGATGAGATCATGTCATTTGCAGGGACAAGGATGGAGCTGGAGGCTATTATCCTTAGCAAATTAACACAGGAACAGAAAACCAAATATAGCATGTTCTCACTTATAAGTGGGAGCTGAATCATGAGAACACGTGGACACATAGAATGGAACAACACATACGGGGCCCTGTGAGAGTATGGAGGATGGGAGGAGGTAGAGGATTGGGAAAGATAACTAATAGGTACTAGGCTTAATACCTGGGTGACAAAATAATCTGTACAATAAACCCCCTGATACAAGTTTACCTATATAACAAACCTGTACATGTACCCCTGAACTTAAAAGTTTAAAAAAGTCTCCAATTGCCTGAATAAGGCCCTATGACTTCTGCTACCCTCTAGCATTGGCCAAGATTGGCCAAAATTTCAGATGGTGTGGCTCTTTCACCCTTCTCTACAGCTCTATTCAGGGTCCCTGGTGTAAGCATCAGCTGGCTCCCGTGATTTCTACCTCATCTCCCTGATCTGGCCCAAACTTGAAGGAAATGGAAAACAGCTTCTTCTCTTTATTTTTAAGTGATTAGGAACTCCTGACTTAAACTGAAAAATTGGATTACCAGGTGCCAAGTAAAACCTGAAATATTACTTCCAAGGCTGTATGGATTAGAAATCGTTTTCAAATGTTGATATCACACATACTCTTAGATATATGCTGTATTAGTCAGCCTCAGCTGCTATAACAAATTACTGGAGACTTGGTAGCTTAAACAACAGACATTTATTTCTCACAGTTTTGAAGACTGGGAAATCCAAGATCAAGGTGCCAGCTGCGTCGGTTCCAATGAGGATGCTCTTTCTGTCTTGCAGAGATCACCTTCTCACTGTGTTCTCATATGGCAGAGAGTGAGCGAGCTCAGGTGTCTCTTTCTCCTCTGTATGGATGCCATTCTCATCATGGGGCCCCCCACCCTCATTGACATCATCTAAAACCCTAATTACCTCTTAAAGGCCCTACTTTCAAACACCACCCTATTGGGGGTTAGGGCTTCAACCTATCAATTTTAGGAAGCACACACATTTTGTCTAATGTGTACAGATTAAGCATCCTGTATCCGAAATGCTTGGGATGAGACATGTTTTGGATTTTGGATTTTCTTAAGATTTTGGAGTATTTGTATATTCCAAGTTCAATATCTCATCCAAATGAGATATCTTGGAGATGGGATCCAAGTCTAAGCATGAAATTCATTTATGTTTCATATACATCTTATATATATATATAGCCTGAAGGCAATTTTACATAATATTTTAAATAGTTTTGTGCATGAAACAAATTTTTGACTGTATTTTGACTGACCTATAATATGAGGTCAAGAGTGGAATTTTCTACTTATGGCATCATGTCATTGCTCAAAGTTTTGGGTTTTAAAGTGTTTTGATTTTGGATTTTTAGATTAAGGTTGCTGAACCTGCGCCAAATTTGTATTTCGGCCAAATGCCAAATGGCTGAGTGTTAAATTAGTATTGACTGAAGTTGACTGTCACCATCATAAAACGAATGTCTTAGTACACAAGAATAAATCTGAAATATTAATAAGAATACCTATTTACTACAACTTAATTAAACTTAAACCAAGCAGAATTTTTTAAAACTGGCATTGTAGAGCAGTGGTATTAATTTCTCAGCTGTCAGCTCCTGTGGTTGTTCTATTGCATATTTATGATACTGAAAATATGCTCTTTTTCAACTGAGGTCAGTGAAGGAGCAAAATACGCTTTTATCAAGCTCTGGCATTACTGTAGTAGTGTTAATGGTGATATTCCCCCCAAGTCAATAAGCTTTCCTCCTCTCCAATAATAACTGACTAAAGTCTTTAACTCCTGGACTTGCCATCTTGCTGGTGGTCATGATGCTATTTCATTGAAACAGTCCCATAAACTAAAGCTTTGGGTTGTGCAAGGTGATTTTTTTAAATTCTCAAAATCAGGCTTAATTTTGCTTTTCTCACTTGAGGGTTTGCTTCTTAAGTGATGTTTTCACTATATTCATTGTAAAACATGACCCTCAATTCAGCAACCAGAATGATCTTGTTAATGTGTGAGTCAGATCATGTCCCTCTTCTGCTCATAATCCTCTAATCACATCCTGTTTTCTTCAAATTAAAGCCAAAGTTCTTAATGTCCTGCATGATCTGTGCCCTGGCAAGTCCCTCCTGTCATCTGCTACTAGGCTCTTCTATGCTCATGCTGCTCCCAGTTCAAACCAGGTACCTTCCCACCTCCACGCCTTTATACTGGCTGTTGCCTCTGCCTTGAATCTTCTTTCCTTGGGATACACAAGGTGCACCCCTTAATTTCCTTCAAATATTCGCTCTAGTATCACCTCCTTAGTGAGGCTGAAATGGTCAGTTCTACTACAATAGTATCCTCTCTTCCAAGGCCCCTGATCCCTGACTCTGTCCTGTAATTTCTTTACCCCACTAACACACCACTTTCTAAAACCATATATAATTTATGTTTATTATTATTTTAGGTTATCATCCACTAGAGTATGAACTCTGTGAGGCAGGACTCCATGTTTAGTGACATGTCTTTGACACTGACTGCCATATCTAATACATGGAAGGGCTCAACTATTTGTTTGAATGAATTCTTATAATAATTAGGATACATTTAGTCTTCAACTGACTGGTAGGATTTTAAGATATAAAAAAACTGGAAGGATTTCGCTGTTTAGATCACACCTACAATATCTACATTTATTAGAAAGGGAATTTTCATAAAGCAACAGTAAAACCAAAGGGCACTGTTATTTGTTATTGATAATGTTACAATAGTTAGATATGATCAAATGATAATTGCACACAAGTTCAGGGTTGCCACAAATATAGTTGAAATGGCATCTGGCTACTTGGCCTGCCAAAAACCAAGGCTGAAGCCGAATCCTAATAGCAGATTTTTGGCTAAATACCATAACTAAAACTGAACTTCAGTGCCTCTTTGTCCCTTAGATAATTCCTCAGTTTAGGTAGTAGATATTCACATATCTAACTTGTGTATTGTGTAGCTTATCTATTTTGGGAGATGGGAAGAATCTGATAGCAGCCTTTTCTCATGTACTGAATAGATGAGGAAGGATTAACCCTACACATGCCTGGGTGATAGTAACACCTTAGAGGTTGTTAGTTAACAGGTCGGAACTAGAACACATGGATGACAGGAAAACATCAAAGCTTGCGTTTTATATCAAGCAGAAGGTGTTTGTAGAGGAAATGTGATTTCATTATTTTTGACTTATCTTCAAATACCATAGTAAAGAACACAGGCTCTGGGGTCTGATATCTGCTCTGCCACTTACCCAGGGCCAATTTCTTACCTCTCTCTGCTTTAGTGAGTATCTTCATCTGTCCAGTAGGAATAATAATAATATCTACCTCATGAGAGAGATGTCATTAGGATCATTGGAGTTTATAGGTGAAGTGCTTAGAATAGCATTTGACACGCAGTAAGCACTATATAAGATTTTTACTATTGTTATTTTTGCTATCATCATTATCCTCAGGAAATGTTTTGGCAAGGCGGTTTGGAAAAAAAATATGTATATATTTTTAGCACAGGATTCAAATTGGCTGCCTGTAACCATCTTGAATCCACCACCAAGTTTTGTTGGTTCATCCAAACTGAAAGTTTATTTTTTAACAGTGGAGAAATCCAGAAATTTTTCTTTTAAAAGCTCTAGATTTCTCACTTCTCTTGAAAAATTAAAAGATCTGGAAATGATAAGCCTAAATATATACCTAAATCATAAACCTAAATTTGGAGTTGTCAAGAAGCTGCCCCTCTTGAACAGTCGCTCTGGTTTGGATCTGCCTATGTCTGGTGCTCTTCACTCATGTTTCTTTCTAAGCTTCTATGGGCAGTTTAGTTTATGACCTGTGTTATGCAGGATCCTGACGTAGTATAAAATATATAATTTAACCCCTTTTTATTTAGTGAGAGTGGCTTTTATGTCCTTGAAAATGCACAAACCGTTCTAGATTCAAAAGTGTATATTAGGCCCCTTCTCTGGTAATAACTATATTGAGCAAGACAGAAGTGGGTTCTACCTTCACGGGGTTTCTGTTCTATTTGGGTAACCATATCTCAAGTACTATAATGTAAATTCTAATATATATTTGGAAGGAAACCAACTGAGGTTTGAGAAACTGAGATCGAAAATAAAGATGGAGTAGACGACAGGGGAATGAAAGAGGAAGGGTGTTTTCTGAGATGAAACCGAAATGTTAAAAAGGAGCAGCTGTGCGGGAAGATGGGCGCATGGTCTGCCTTTATAAATACGCTGAAGTAGGAATATAGCCTACTTAGAAAAGAAAGAAGATCGTTGTGGCAGGTTTCCAAATGGCTCAGAATGATGTTGGGGAGATCATGTGGTTTCATCTGAATTTTATACTTGGTGCAATGGAAGATCAATGAAAAGTTTTACACAGAGGAGGGATTTATAAAGAGAAGACTCTAGCTGCTCCGCAGAGAGCTGATTAAGAGCTAGCAAGCACAAAATAGGGAGATGAGGAAGGGATTTTTGTAGCTTACCCAGTTGAGAGATCATGGTGTCTTGAGCCAGGATGGTGTCAGTCGAAATGGAGAGAAGTGGAAAAATTTGACATCTATTTTCAAGATGGAATTAATAAGACATGATTAGGTGTAACCTATGGAGGCAAAGAGAGGAATGAAGGATCATTCAGAAGTTTCTGGTTTGAGCAGCTAACTGGATGTTGGTATTATTCAGTGAAATAGGGAAAACTGGTGAGAGAGAGAGAGGGAGAATGAGGGAAGCCTGAGGGTGGTGGGGGGAATCACAAGTTTCATTTTGACTGTGTTAATTTTGTAGTTTCTTAGTTATATCCAACAGATGTCAAGTAGTCTGTAACTTGTAAATCTAGGCTTCCAAAGAGATCTCAACTAAAGATGTACAGATTAGAGGTCACACTTGTCACATGAGGTGTGTGTATGTGTGCATGCGATGAAGGATGTAGAAACCAAGGGATTTTCTGCTGGTCCTTGTCTCTAGGAGGTGTTGGTATCCCTTCAGTTTCCCTGCCCCTGCTGGTGCTACTTCTTTGATGATTATTATCTTTGCTCTGTCATCATTGGACTGTGAGCGGCCTTAGGGCTCAGCTGTTCAGTTTGAAGGGTAATGGTACAACATGAAAGGACTTGGCTAGAAATAGGTCACCTGGCCTTTCTCTTTCAGTCTAATTTTTGATCCTGCTCCCCAACCAGGTTTACCTATGGCTAACCATTTTATACATCAAGTAAAAGGAGACCAATGCATTTTGTGGGCAGTTGGAAAAGAGGAAGAATAGGGCTACTGGGATGAGCTGGTACGGTCTTGGCTTTAAGGCTTATTAATTTCCTGTAGGAATATGAGGGTATATTTGCTTTTCACCAGCACTGTCATGATAGCTATTACTGGAGTTCACCAACATCCCCTTCTCCTCCCCTTCTGGATTCTTGGGAGACTGTACTTTTCAATCTCCCGGAATGACTAGTTCTAGATAGTGGCCTGTGAGAGAAAGTGGCATGCTGCATTTACAGGCTGGGGCAGCAAAAACCCCAGTGCAATTTCCAACTACCTTTTTCTCTTTGGGGAGTATGGTGGCCACATGTTAAGATGGCAGAACCCAAAGTCAAAAGAGCTTCAATCACCAAGTCACTGCATGGAGGATGGCTGTTCAGAAGCTGACTTATAGCAACCTTTGTTTAAGCAAGAAATACACTTTCATAGTGTCCCTAGATTTCAAGGGATGTTTGTTACTGCCCCATAAGTGTAGCCTAACTAGATTAATCCAAGTGGCATCTGGAAACACTGCAATGCTGTGTACTCTTAGGCTGTAAGCTCTTCATAGGCAGGAATCTTGCTGAACCTCAGATCAAGTGCAAACCCCAACAAAGATGGGTATGCTTAACTGTTACTCTCCAGTCAGTATTGATCATGACTTTCTTTTTACCAGACAGAGAGACTGTCAGTGCTCTTTTCAGTCTGAACTACTGAGCTAAAATTAAATTGCCATTTGAAGATCTTAGAACTTTTCTCCTGGGTCCCAGCAATTGTTCTGATGTCAGGACATTCTAGGGCATGCATTTCTCTAGTGCCCCATTTTGTGTTGTATGTAAGTGATAGCAATTAACCACTGCTTCCATTTACTTTCATGTGGCTCATGCTTTCTTCTACCATGTGTTACTGGGTACTCAGCACCTGTACCTGGTCTCAGTTGCTGGGCTTGAGACTTAGAGGTAAATGTTGTTTTACCAGCACCATTTGTGTATATGTGTGTGTTGAGGAGTCAGTGGACGGGTGGCAGCGGGGTGGGGGGGATGGTTAATCTGCTTAAGCAATTATTTTGTTTTGAAGAAGCCGACCTATTTTTACCTCCTCTATGCAAATCTGGTATATGTGGCTTACCATTTACACATCAACTTTCTGAGACACAAGTGCTTCTCCTTGAATGACCCCTTCTCCTCTTGAGCTTACTTGGCTAATATTTATCAGCAACATCTGGGGTTTAGCACAATGAAGTTATTTACAGCAGTGCTTATTAGTGCACTTCTGTGAGTCATGGCTGTTTCTAGCCAACTCTGCCATTTTGTTGAGGATGGCACCCAGTGGAACCCCAAGATTTGCAGTCACTTATCAGGAAGCAGAGGCTTGTGTGCATTGATCAACACTCACAGATAATAGAGGGAAAAGGAACGGTTACAGGTGAAATCATCTAATCCAACCTGCTTATTTTACTTCTGAGAATACTGACAGGCAAAGAAATGAGTTGAGTTGCAGTAGCCTGCAAGAAGTGAGTTATAAAGATGCGAGTAGAAACTAGAATGTTTCCTTCTCAGTCCACCATGGCTTTTGTTTCTTGGGACTTGATTCAGTACTTTAAGCAGGATATTTATGAGGGAAAGACTTTGTTTGTAGATTATTTCTTAAGTATTTTTTTCACTTAGGGAAGAAAAATATGACAAATTTCAAGTTGTGTTTGCTTAATTATTTTCAGTGCTCTAAGAGTTTCCCACCCTTCCTCCTGGAGTCTTCTTTAGAGCCATCGCAAGATTAGGCAGAACAGGCCTTTAGCTTTATATTCTGGATATGAATGGTTCCTGCTGACAATGGAATGAGAAGGGGACTGGCATCTCCGACTGCTGTCAAAAGTGATTCCCAGGGTCACGCATATTTTTGTACTCAAAAAGTATATGTGATATTTGATCTATATATAACAGTAATGTAACATATGTTTGTAAGACCGATAGTAAATTAACACTGGTGAACCCATCACCAAATTTATGAAGTAGGCTGCTTGCTCTTAAATTCATCATCTCGTGTGTTCTCTGGATGTGACTGACTGACTCAGTTATATCCTTTTCTTTTCTTGGTTTGCATTTTGTCTTTCTATAAAATGTTGTTGTCTAAACATATGTACAATGTCCTCTATCTTTAAAATAGCCACAATTAAAGGCAACCTTTTGTTTCTGTTTTTCACTTCACTCCTTAAATATAGCAATTTATAAGACTGTCAGCAGCCTTTTTCTTATGTTTCTATCATTTTCCTCCTTGGCAATCTCCGTGAAGATGACAGCAAGCTCCTTCTCTCCAGGCCTGACTTCTCTCCTGGGTCCTCCCAGTGGACAGGTTTATTTGAATGTACTCCAGTTACATCAAAGGACAACATCAAAAGGAGCAAAAGAAATGTGCTTTCTCCTTTGGCAACCATCCTAATTTTAAAAACATCCTTCCTTTTAATCCTAAATAAATATCTTCAGGGAATAATTTGTATATACTTCCAGTATTTACTGTATCGTGCATGCTTGTGATTTGATCTGTGGCTACACTGCTGGAACTGTAGTCTGTAAAGTCAACAATGAGTTATGTTTTTTCACCATCATGCCCCTTTTTTTGGTGCTTGTTCTTTGTCACTTCTCTGCAGAGTTTTACATTGTGGATCAATTCCTGTTTTGTGTCTTTGTTTTTGGAAATGCACTCCCTTCCTTCGTCTATGAGGTGCTGCTGTAACCTAGTTTCTTGCCTATCTCTCTGACTTTTCCCTCTTTTTTTTTTTTAATGACCTCTTTTGCTTTTCTTTATTTCTCAAATGGAGTGACTTCTGAGCCTTTCAGCAGCCGTCTTCTGGTGTTTCTTACTATTCCCCTCCTTGGCAGTCTCGATGCAGGTGACAGCCGATCCTTATCTTCAGGCCCGACTTCTCTCCTGAGTCCTCCTCCTTCACTTTCAGCTGCCTGGTAAACATTTCCACTTGGATGTGCTGCAATTATGTTAACAGGCAAAATAAAAGGAACACAACACAGGAAAAGTTATATCCCTCCTTCAGGAACTCATAAGCCTTTGACACAAAACTCAAGGAGGAAAATCCAATGTGTATTGTGTTAGACAGCAGTCAAGCTCATTTCTCATCTATCTTGTCATTCTCGGGGAAGGTCTTTTTTAAAAATGCTGCACATCTAAATTATTTAACATTATTTTTCTAATTTTTTTCTTTTACACTCAATTGCTGGATATTGGTTTCTATATTTATGGACTCAATAGAGATTTATTATATTTTGTAGCTTTCTGAACAAAATTTATTAATCAGATAATTCCATGAACCATAAACTTTAACACACTAATTACTTTTACGTCGAGTCAGGTTGAGAGTTGTAATTTAACATTTGGCTTCTTTTTTTATTGGCGAAGACAGTGTTAAGACTGATACGGTTTGGCAGTGTCTGCACCCAAATCTCATCTCGAATTGTAGTTCCTATAATCCCCATGGGTCATGGGAGGGACCTGGTGGGAGGTAATTGAATCATGGGGATGGTCATCTCCATGCTTTTCTTGTGATAGTGAGTGAGTTCTCACAAGATCTGATGGTTTTATGAGGGACTTTTCCCCAACTTCCCTCTGTACTTCTCCTTCCTGCTGCCATGTGAAGAAGGACATGTGTGCTTCCCCTTCCACCATGATTGTAAGTTTCCTGAGGCCTTCACAGCCATGCTGAATTGTGAGTCAATTAAACTTCTTTCCTTTTTAAATTACTCAATCTCAGGTATGTCTTTATTGTTGCATGAGAATATGAGAATGGACAAATACAAAGATAATGATAAAGTTTTAGATATTTATAAATGCTTTTAATTTCTATTTTAAATTAACTGTACAGAAGATCAATGCAGATAAAATTTAAAATATAGAGATGTGATTTTCGTAAAAATTTGTTTTCGCCAAATAGATTTATTTGCTATACGTTATCAAAAGTTTAAATTTTTGTAATATTGTGGTCAAAATAGCATTACTAAATCATTAAATATGTCCATTTTTTAGTCTATTTTCTTCTGTTTTTGTTGTGCACCCTGGGGAGAGGGTTTTGTGGGGTTTAAAGCTTACATAGTTTGGGAAATTTTCCTACAAAATTTGAAACATTAAGTATAGTATGAGTATTACTTTAGAGTAATAAAAAATACACATTTAAGAGAGCTGACAAAATACAGAAAAATAAGTTTTATCTGAGTGATATACCCCTATAAAATTTTTTGGCCTTCATATTTTGACTGCTCATTAACTGTCTCTTTTGAAAACATTAAGTTTGTATTATTTTTCTATATTGAGAACAGATAATGCAATCTTTATTGTGTTTGACTAAAATTTCTTGGTATTATTGATATTTGGATTAATATAATGTGACCTCTCACATGCACATATTCACTGGTTATAATAATGATATAGGTTTGAGCCCTAAAACAGGAATTATTGTACATTCTACCTCCTACTATTCTGTATAAAATTTAAAAATAAGATATGTTTATAATTGTATGTGCTCTCTTGTCAAATATGTTCCATGTTTCTCTTTTGTTTTGTTATCTATGAGAACTAGGTTTTTAGCTTTCAGTTTTTTATGTCTAAAGGGGAAGGATCTCTCAAAGCCTAGCTCCTGCTTTATTACATTTCAAAGCTTTTTTTCCTCCACTACACACATTTCCATCCACTGTCTCGTGACTCTTACTAAATCCAAATGGGTGAAAGGGTAGTGTAGAAGTATTCTTGGAAGTCATTCATACACTCAGACAGCTAGTAATAACTCTACATGGGTGTCAGTGAACTATATCATACGATAAAGACTATATAAGTACATCTCACTAAACTCAAACTAAATGTGATTCCACCTCAACTTCTCCTTACCTAGGTCCCCAAAATGTCTGTGGATTCTCTAGCATTGCCTGACAATAGGAAGGCATGACTGAGGAAAGTGGGAATTGAAAGAAACAATTATCCTAATTGACTGTGGATGAAATATCTCACTTTTGAAATTTTTGGAAATTTTACCAAAATATGTGAATCCATTGGCAAGGCCCGTTCTCAGCCCTGAGCAAATGAGAGGTCTTAAAGCTTAAGTTCCCCTGAGCCTCACAATGTGTTTGCTCCCTTTATCATAAATACATATAATGATTCCCAAAAAGTGTTAGATTTCTGAATCTTCTTTAACAGTTTCTGATACAGTTTTAGTTTTACATTATTTTTGAAACTTTATTTTTAAATGTGTATTTTTTAAATAAAAATGTTTTGTTTATTGGCATCACCCCTCTCAATAAAGAGCACATAATCAATTTCAAATTGAATTTTTACAGTACCCCACTAGATTTCTCTATAGGAATATACTTTAATTTTAAAATGCATAGTTTTGTATAATCATTCAGTAAGCGTAACACACTAGACTTTCTATGCATGTCACCTAACTTCTACCCAAAGAAGAGAAGAGGAGAGAATGTTTTTAATTACAGCAAACACTTGTAGCAGTTATCAGAGACCAGGTGCTGTTCCAAGTGCACGTCACATGTGTCTCCACCTCTAGTTCTGGCAGAATTGCACAATAGATAAGCTAAAAGCCCTCCCACTACAATCTCAAGAAATGCTAGATAAAATAAAAATCCTAATAAGTGTGTGATGAGCCTTGTAGGGAAGTAAAACAAACAACAGATGCTCAAAACAAAAGGGAAACTGCGAATCAGAGAGGTAGGTATATAGGACTGCCCTGTGGAGCCCTAATATCAGAGGGCTGATATTAGGTGTTAATACTCATTTGTGGTTGGAGGTGGGCCAGTTGGAACTGCCATCTCTGCATAAAATAGGAACTCTCAGAGGACTGTATTCTATGGGAAAGAATGGTCTCAAGAGCATGCCCTTGAGTACAGGAAAGCAAAAGGAAATTTATCTGTCTTAATATGGGTTCTAGGTGGGGGAGAAAAAAAAGGTCTTCCTGGAAAAACTTGAGTTCATGTACCTGTCTTCCTATGTACTCCAGGAGCTATAAGCTGAATAATTAATTCCTAAATTTGTGTTGTGCTAGTGATAGCCTTGGGACAGATACCAGAACCAAAATCCACTCTGGTGGGAATCCTTTTGGGATATTAGAGAATCATTAAATATATCTCATTTTTTCTCCCCCTGAATTGAGACCCAACTAAAATGTGAAGTGTTGAGTCAGGCAGATATGAGTCAGAATTTCTATTCCTGATAAGTCTGGTTGAACAATGAACAGCATGAGCTTGCTAGCACTTGAGCCTCAAGCCTGATCCCCTTCTTCATTAAGTCTTAGCTCAGTGTCAGCCAGGTGAGGTGGCTCATGCCTATAATCACAGCACTTTGGGAGGCCCAGGCAGGCGGATCATGAGGTCGGGAGATCGAGACCATCCTGGCTAACATGGTGAAACCCTGTCTCTACTAAAAATACGAAAAATTAGCTGAGCGTGGTGGTACGCACCTGTAGTCCCAGCTACTCAGGAGGCTGAGGCAGGAAAATGACATAAACCTGGGAGGCAGAGCTTGCAGTGAGCCGGGATCACACCATTGCACTCCAGCCTGGGTGACAGAGTGAGACTCCATCTCAAGAACAAACAAACAAACAAAAAAACAAAAACAAAAACAAAAATCTTAGCTCAGTGTCACTGTCTCAGACCCCAAAGACTGTATGTGGTCTAGCAGTGCATCCTTGCTAATATATAAGAATAGATGTTATCAATATGTTATATCTTACTGGTAAGATGTAACAGTTCTAAAGTTCCATGCACCTAATAACCTCAAAATGTATAAATAAATTGAATGGAAGAATTGACAAATTTACAATCATAGAAGAAAGTTTTAACTTCCTTAATATTTGAGACTTAGGTAGACCACATATAGAGAATATGAATAGCAAAATAAAGAATCTTGATTTATTGGGCAAAGTTAGAACCCTGGACTAACAACTAAAAAATATGCAGTCTTCTTGTGCATACAAGGCAATAAATTTCAGGTGACAAAACTAAAGATAAATATGCCATAACCTAGAGATTCCACTTGCATAGAAATACTTTTTGATATGGGAAAGAAGATATTTATAGAGATGTTAATTGGAGAATTATTTGTAATGGCAAAAAAAGTAAAAAATAAATGAAATTTTCATAAGTAGAAGACCAGATAAGTGAATTTTTTTATTCATGCAAGAATACTAAATATTAGTTAAAATTATTGAACTAGAGTTATCTGACTCAAAATAGGTTGGTCTCAACCTATTTTGACAGTCTAGTTGTAGAATAATATATGAAACATGATATTTATGCTAAGCTTAAAAAGGTAGAAAATAGAAGTTACAGAAACATGCTAGAATTTATAAACAACAATATTAAGATTTTATTTCTAGAGGCAGGGTAATGTGGAGAGCACAGGCTTTACAAAGGTCCTTGTGTTTGAAATGTTTTATTTGTTTTTAAAAGATCTTGAATTTCATTAGGTATAATCTCAAAATTTGACAAATTTGAATGAAACCACAAAGATGCAAATATACATATTAGCTACATGAAAAAGTCTGTGCACCACTAGAACTCAGGTCACAATCTGTCTTTGGACTCAGATATACTTTCTGCCCTTCCCTACCTACTGTAGTTGAGATCATCCTTAAAGACTCATTTCAGATGCTCTTTTTCTTTATGAAAGCTTCTCTAATCTATTCCAACCGCAATCAAAATGAACCTTTCTAAATGTCCCCTGTATTAGTTTGTTCTCACACAGCTATAAAGGTACTACCTGAGACTGAGTAATTTATAAAGAAAAGACGTTTAATTAACTCACAGTTCTGCATGACTGTGAAGGCCTCAGGAAACTTACAATCATGGTAGGAGGGGAAGAAGCACATCTTACATGGCAGCAGGAGAGAGAGAACAAGCAAGAGCAGGGACAACTGCCTTATAAACCATGGGTCTCTTGAGAACTCACGGTCACTAGAATAGCATGGGGGAAAATGCCCCCATGATCTAATCATCTCCCACCTTGTCCTTCCCTTGACATGTAGGGATTATGGGTATTACAATTTGAGATGAGATTGAGTGGGGACATGTAGCTGGACCCATGTCTAGTTCTTTCTTTTTTCTTTCTTTTTTTTTTTTTTTTTTTTTTTTTTTTTTTTTTTTTTTGAGATGGAGTCTCGCACTGTCGCCTGGACTGGAGTGCAGTGGCATGATCTTGGCTCACTGCAACCTCTGCCTCCCAGGCTCAAGTGATTCTCCTGCTTCAGCCTCCCAAGTAACTGGGATTACAGGCACCCACCACCATGCTCAGCTAGTTTTTTGTGTCTTTAATAGAGACGGGGTTTCACCATGCTGGCCAGGCTGGTCTTGAACTACTGAATTCGTGATTTGCCCACCTCAGCCTCCGAAAGTGCTGGGATTACAGGCATGAGCCACTATACCCGGCCCCATGTCTATTTCTATCACCAGATTGTGAGTTTCTTGAGCATAAACTCTGTGTGGCTTTGTCATCTCTGGCTATCAGTACCTCGCACTTATTAGATTCTGAAAATAACATATGAATTATATTGACAATTGCAATTCAAAGAATCTTGGAGCCCCCAAATTACTCATTGGTGATAGCCAAAAGGACTTATATAAACATGTCATTTGCCAGTTGGAAAAGGTAGGTCAAAATGTCTAAAATACTGTGATTCATAAGTGGTATTTACAAGAGAGTCCTGACCTGTTCTGTCACATGAGTTATGAAGAATGCCACCCTTTGTTCAATACATCGCGGCCATATTAGCAATTCTAGAAGACCATGCTGAGAGTATAGGGGTGGCATTTTCAGTTCTAGAATTTAAAAGGATGAATGTTGGATTATTGAGAATACTGAAGAATTATACTCTAAGTGGGATTGTTTTCCATTTAAATCTTTGACACTTGTTTATTAAGGTCACTGCTTGATAAATTTCTGTTCCTTAACATTTTAAAGATGAGAATACAGGTGGGGCATAAGAGTGAGGACTCCAAATATAAATTCCAGACCTTTTATCCAGTGCTCTGTCCATAAGTATTTTGCTCTGGCATTCTCCAGTTCCCCATTCTCAGGATGTGACTTATTCGTCTTCTTTTTTCTAAGCCAGTGTAATAGAACATCACTAACGACTAGGATAGTCACTGGAAAGCACCAAATACCAAGAACTGGTAATCGTGCCTTAAAATTCACTTTACTAAGTGCAAATTGACACACTCCTCAAGGATCCAATTGTAACCATTACCCAATTTTACATTGCAATTGGAAAGGAGCTTCACTGGTTGTGGTTGGGTTGCCTACAGTATAATAAATACTTTCTGATGGTTTGTTTCTCTGTTCAGGAAGTGTAAGGATAAACATACAACAGAGCCAGGAGCTGGTCTGCAATTCATTGGTGCTATAGATTATTTAATAGAAACATGGAGATTTATAATGTGCTGATTTGCAGAGTGGAAGAGACCTCTTATTTAAATTTTATGATGTGAATATTTTTTAAATATTGATTTGGTTGTCACTATGGGCTGTAGAATTCATTGGCTTCTTTGATTCATTAACAAAAGGCTTTGTATGTAGTGTCCCTGGGATAGTGTGGAGGAAGATAAGCCTGTTGTTGCATATCAGTAACACAAAGTGATGCACTAGGAGAAATCCTGCTGGCTTCATTTGTAGGGGAAATGAAGAGGAGGGATACTGTTGTTTTAGGGAAATGAATTCAGTATCTTTTTTTCTGGCACCCACTCAAAAAGAGAGAAAAACCATAAGAAAACTGTGAAACTTGGGTAGGAGTGTTTTAGTTGTTTTATTAGCGATTTAAAGAAAACAAAGAATGGAAATCAAGTGTAAAGAAAAACAACATCAGGAAAGGAATTCTTCAGTATGTTCCCTGAAAAGGTTTTTGTAAAAACTAATTTATAATTAATTGATTTGAAGAGGTATGCTGTATGTGGCTTACTTTGTTTTATTCTCACATTTGCTCTGCTAACCAGTAACAGATGAATATTAGCCCATTTGTGGTTGTCGAATTATTATTTTCCTTTATTTTCTTTCCAAACCCCTAACTGGTCATCTTTAGGTATAAATGCCTTTCTCCCAAATGCACAAACATGGAAAAATATGGCATATTACTCAGGGTTCTCCAGAGAAACAGAGCAGTTAGAGATCCAAATCTAAATCTGTCTTTCTCTGGATTAAGAAAATGTGGCACATATACACCATGGAATACTATGCAGCCATAAACAAGGATGAGTTCACGTCCTTTCTAGGGACATGGATGCAGATGGAAACCATCATTCTCAGCAAACTATCGCAAAAACAGAAAACTAAACACTGCATGTTCTCACTCATAGGTGAGAATTGAACAATGGGATCACTTGGACACAGGAAGGGGAACATCACACACAGGGGCCTGTTGTGGGGTGGGGGGAGTGGGGAGGGATAGCATTAGGAGATATACCTAATGTAAATGACGAGTTAATGGGTGCAGCACACCAACATGGCACATGTATACATATGTAACAAGCCTGCATGTTGTGCACATGTACCCTAGAACTTAATAGTATAATAAAAAATAAAATAAAATAAAATCTGTCTTTCTATTGAAAGACTAATTTAAAGAATTGGCTCATGTGGCTGATGTGTCCGAAATTCATAGGACAGGCATGCTGTCTGAAAACTGAGGCAGGATTTCTATGTTGCATTCTTGAGGCAGAATTCCTTCTTTGGGAAACTTGTCTTTGCTTTTAAGGCCTTCAACTGATTGGGTGAGACCCACCCATATCCTAAAGGGTAATCTGCTTTAAAGTCAGTTGGTTGTAGATGTTAACAAATACCTTTAGAGTGACATCTAGACACACTTGACCAAACAACTAGACACCATAACTTAAGCAAGTTAACACATTAAGTTACTCATCACATGGGATGGGTGTGTGTGTGTGTATGTGTGTGTGTGTATGTGTGTTTTTCTTTTCAGTATAAAGGGTATTATGAACACATTGTAAGTTATTAGGAGACTAGGAAAGAGAAGGAATCATATATCTATTACTCCACCAGAGCCTGTTTTATTTTCTTCCAGTGTTTTTATAAAAGGGTATCTTTTAAAATATCTCAAACATATTTGCTGTATGTTACAGGTGTGAAAGCTTTTGTCTCTTGCTTATATTTGTCCCAGTTGTCAAAGCAAAAGCACTAACACGGGAACTTGAGGCCCTGGATGCTTGTCCATTCTCTGTGTAATTGTATTCTCTGTCCATTCTCTCATAATTTCATGAGTTGAGAAAGAAAGAAGGTCCTCCTGGGCTGTGGTTTCCTTCTCTGTTTATGAAGAGCTGGGTTTGGTAATCTCAAGTGACCTTTTCAGCTTGAAATTTTATTAATCCAGGGTGTCCTCAAGTGTCTTACATGTACACACCTCTATTACTATATGCCAGAAGATTGGAGGTCGTGTGAGGATGAACAATGTTTGATTTAGCAATTTAATATTTTGTATATTTGAAAAAAAATAGAATTAACACTCTGGTTATTTCTTAGGACAAGGTGAAAACTAACAAAGGGAATTACTTTAAAGAAAAATACTAGGAAAATACATATTTTAGATTTTGTAGAAAAACGTTAGAAATAACCAAAGTTTGAGATGTATGTACACTATAGTGATCTGTGCATCTGATTCAGTATGCTCTCACCCTGCCTTTCAAGAAACCCATAAAGACTGGAATTCTCTTAATAGACAGCAGTGTATATAGATCATTGCTCAGTCAATACTTTGCCCGACCTGTATTGTGCACATCCTTGTGCTAAGTACTGTGCCAGGTGCAAGAATCTTTGGGTAAATGAGATGTGGATTTGGCCCTCCTTGGTCACTTAGTCTAGTGGGGCATTAGAAGTGTAAATGATTAATTACAACGCAGTACTTTATCTACAGTAAGAGAAGTATGTTCTAGGGACCAGGCTGGGGATAACAGAGGGGAGAGACTAGCCTTACTCAAGGGACACCAAAAAAAAGCTTCACTGAAGTCATCCTTGATCTGGCCAACAAATTGGCAATGGACATTCAGGTGCAAGGAACAAGGAAGAGGATGTCCACAGAATTTCACCAGACTCGTAGGTGTTTGCTGCTACATTTTTTTTTAAAGGAAGTGCCTGTGGAACTTGCTGTTGTAAAACTTTTTCCCTGGTCACGAGTGGCAAGCTCGCACTAATCTTTCAGTATTCACAGGTTAGATTCTGGAATATTTGCCATCTCTGCATTTATCTGTTACCTAACTTGCACCTTCTATTTCTTTACTCCTGAATGAGTCTCAAGCAAAAGTCTGAATATTCTGTAAACATTCTTTTTCAGTATGGCTTTTGTCATTTTTTTAAGAAAGAAAAGAAAAATGCTTTTTAATGATCTTGGATGAGGGAAAACTTTGTATCCTTAATTAAATGCCTGAGTTTGATTTTGTGTTTGCTAGGAGCCTACTGTAAAGCAAACTGATGTGGCCTTCTGTTCTCTTCCAGGCACCAAGTGTTTGCTGGGCTCAGTGCACCAAGTGTTTGCTGGGCTCAGTTCCCAATGAGTCTGTGTAATGCATTCCTTCTGTCCCACCCCATATCGCAGATCTGTGGAGGCTGACATCACCACCTTGAATAATAAAGCTATTCCCAAATGTAACAAGTTGAAATGCCTAAATGGAGGAATGGGGGTTAGGGAGGTGCAGTGGGGCTCTCCAATGAGTTCAACATTGTAATTGTGGTTTGCCTGCTATTAAAAATAATCTTCTAGAAATGTCTCATTGTAATTAGGAGAGATTAAACATTTAAATTTAAAGTATTTATAGGGCTAATTTATTGCTCCATTGCCATCTGCCCTGCAAGCAGATCTGTTCATCTGTTCCCTTGACAGCCAGTGAGATTCAAATTTGCCTCCCCTCCCAGTGGGCCCCTTCTCGACCTTGGAAGCTGATAAGAATCCTATGGACAAAGCTCGAGTGGGCTGCCAGGAAAAAATGTTGGATTCAATGTTATCTCTGATTGAGAGCAGAATAACGTTCTTCTTTTCACATCAGGGCTAGGATTTACAGAAACCCCTCCCCATTCCACCTCTTCATTTGATGCTAAGTGCTACTCAACATTGTCCAGGTCTTGGCTTAAATGTTAATTGGTCCAGGAGCCTTGCCTGACCACCTAAGGCTTGGTTTAGTCCCCTTATTCTATTCTCTGATACTACCCGGTGCTTTCCTTCTCATCACACCTGGGTTTCTCACTGCACTGCAAGCTGTGTGAAGGCAGGAATAATGGCATTTGTTTAGAGTTTGCTTTGAGCCAAGAACCATTCTAAATGTTTTACGTGTGCTCCATGGAGAGGTATATGACAGGTTAAGGGTCCCTGTTTCGGAGCTCGACTACTCACGTAAGCTCTGTGGAGTAATTGAAGGCAGTACCTGGGCTCTGACTTTGCAGTTGGGAACAATCTTAGCTCGGTCTCTCACTAGCTGTGTAACTCAGGGAATTTCACCCCACTTGCCAGGCATGTAACCACAAGACTCCAGTGGAAGCTTGACACATGTTACCTATATTTCATCTGTTCAAAGATGCATCATTTTTAAGTCTTTTAACATTTCCGAAATTGGGAGGCATCTTACAGTTGCTTGCATATTATGATTTCATTGCCAGTGGTTTTTTGTTGTTGTTGTTGTTGTTGTTGTTGTTGTTTCTATTCCTAAGGAAAATGTAAAATAATGATGTCTTGAGTTCATCAAGATTCATTAAAGTATGGTATCTCTTTCTCTTTCCTCCACTTTGGACGAAGACTATGGCGTTTAGAAGAAGAAGTAGACACCCTAATTCAGGAGTCCTAATGATGACTTATGCGTAAATATCTGTGTGGTGTTTAGAATTGCCTGGGCTTCTTGTTTTTTGTTTTGTTTTGTTTTGTTTTTGAGATGGAGTCTCACTCTTGTCGCCCAGGCCGGAGTGCAGTGGTGCGATCTTGGCTCACTGCAACCTCTGCCTCCCAGGCTCAAGCAATTCTCCTGCCTCAGCCACCCAAGTAGCTGGGATTACAGGTGTCTGCCACTACACCTGGCTAATTTTTGTATTTTTAGTAGAGATGAGATTTCACCAGGTTAGCCAGGCTGGTCTCAACTTGCTGACCTCAGGTAATCCACCTGCTTCAGCCCTCCCAAAGTGTTGGGATTACAGATGTGAGCCACTGTGCCTGGCCTGGGGTTCTTCTTTTAAAATACATGTATATATGTTTATACATGTATGTGTATACATGCACACACACACACATATTTATATAGTTTTTGGCGTCATCCAAGGTCTACCGACTTGTAGTTATTTGACTGAAGCCTGGGCACTGGCATTTTATCAGTTGCCCTAGAGGGTTCTGTTGCAGCTAGCATGCAACAATTTGGAAGAAGTGCTCTCATTTGTCTGCTGTTGTCTTTAACTTCCAGTCACTACTTTGCCTTTTCTATTTAGTTTCTTCTTCTCTTATTTATATGTTGAAGCACGTAGCACAATGCCTGGCACATAGAATGTTCTCAAGAAAACTAACATATTTCCTTAGCCTTTTACCTTAATGTTTCCGAAATTGTAGGGAGGCTAGAGTTGGAGGATGTGCTGAGGAAATAGTGGTGTGGTGAGATGAGAGCTGCTGACTGAACTTTCTCCAAGTTATTAGCAGGGAATGAAGGTTGAGAAGGAGGCAGGAAGCCAGACACCTCTGCTTGCATGGTTTTTGGCTATCCCTGAATCTTGGCTGTTTTTCCCTTGGGTCTCTATAATGTCTATCAAGTACTTTAGTTTCAGTTTGATTTTCAAGGAATGTGACCTGGGGTGAAATCCCTGGAGCAACTGTATACCCTCTTTGACTGACTTTCAGTCCTCACAAATCTAAACATCTTGTGCTTGGAAAACCCAGACTATAAGAAGGCCTTTTGATTGGCCTATTCCTGATTATAGGAAAGTGTGACTCACCTCTGAAGCCCTAGAGACACTTCTTATGTGCTCTCCCCACTTCCCAAGCTACTGCTTCCATTTGACCCTATTGTGCATCCTTCAATCCTTCAACACCCTTTTCTGAAGGTTTTTGTGGAAGACTACTTCACTTTAACAAGCCCTTTGAACCTTGTATAGCTATTATTTTGTACTTAAACTATTCCAATGTATTGTGAAAGTGAAATATGACTCATTTTTGTGCTACCACATGCCTAGAACATAAATGATGATATTTAGTTGAATGTATGACCGGGAAAAGGTTGGAATGAGTATTGCCATTTGGAGAAGAGCTGATGGACTCGCCTAAACCATGGAGAGTTTCAGTTTTGGGGGGAATGGGTAGGGTGGGTTGGAAACAGATGGTGAAAGACAGGACACCAGACCCACGAGCTTATACTTTGTTCTGTATGCAGAGAGAGTCAAAAGATTTTTTTAGCAGGAGAATGGTGGGGTGAAAAGGATAATTGGGTAAGATTCATTTAGCCCTGGTCATTTGGCATGGGGAGACCCTGGAGATAAAGGAATGAAAGATGAAGAATATAAAAACTATTCTAGAAATTTATGCTTGCCTAAGATTTTAAATGGTGTCAGAAGGAATGGAGAGTGAAGAATGAATGCAAATACGTGTTCTGAAGAAAGACTTTATTGGTGAAGGACAGGGGTATCTAAACTTTTGGCTTCCCTGGGTCACATTGGAAGAAGAAGAGTTGTCTTGGGCCACACATAAAATACACTAATGCTAACGATAGCTGGTAAGCTAATATATATATATACACACACACACATATATATATATATCACACAAAAAAATCTCATAATGTTTTAAGAAAGTTTATGAATTTGTGTTAGGCCACATTCAAAGCTGTCCTCAACCACATGCGGGCCGCGGATTGGACAAGCTTGTCATAGGATGTGGACACAAGATTCCTAAGGTTTCCACTGTGAACTGAAGTAGAGAAAGAAAAGCTGGCTTTAAAAGCTGCGTTTTTGTTTGATCACATGAGGCTTTGAAATGAAGGGAGCTCTTCTACAGAGAAATACCAGGCAAAAATTAGAGACTCAGAATGAGTGACCAATAGATGGATGAGTAATTGAGATAAGAGATTTGGAAGTTGTACACGAAGAAGTTTAATTGGCATCATGAGTGTGGGAAGCAGGTTTAGGACTAAGTGCACAGACTCTGGGGAATGTCCAGAGTGAGGCGGGACAGGCGAGTCAGCAAGTCTGCAGGACCTTGGACATGGAACAGACCTTTCAAGGGTCCATTTCCTCCCATCCTCTTAGAGTTTTCTTTGGAGAGAGAACTAGACTTTCAAAGATAACCCGCTTTTCCTTCATTTTAGGGTGTTTAATTCTTATTTTTTCTCATCTTTTTCCTTTTTTGCATCCTCCCATCCTTTTTCCTTCCTTCTTTTCTCCCCTCCCTCTTTCCTTCACTTCTTCCATTCCCTCTTTTATGTCTATGTTGGCTTCCTTTGTACTACTATAGTGCAAAGGTGCTTGGGAATTTAGCTGTAGCTAGGGACAACCTTGCATGTAAGACGGTAGTGTAGACAGAAAGGAAAATATAGACAACCTTGGGAAGTCTGTGGTTCTGTTCTTTATATTACATGCACAAGACTATTTTGTCCCTCAAGGGCAAATCATTCCTCAAAATAGAAATAAAATGCATTTTGTTAAATGGTATTTTACAGGCAGCTTATAATTACCTGAATGTGTACATGTTTGGAAATTAACTTTCACTTGGATCTAGTTATATGTAATCTCATAAAAATGATTGTCATAAAATTGCCTTGCCTTGTTCTCTAGTTTCTTAGTTCTGGAAGACCTGGGAAAGCTTCTCACATTCCCATACAGTGATGTTGGGAATTGAAATCAGAGTGCTCTCCCCACCTCCAAATGCCCTTAGAACCACATTCCCTTAGAAACTGGACTTCAACGGGTATATTTAAGATTATACTGTTTTTAGTACACTATTTTAAATATTCACATTTGTTGCAAATATTATGATCTTTTGGATATTTTAAATTATATCTAAGACATTTCATCATAAAGGTATTTTATTTTCAGAACCAAATACTATTTGGAAAATTAATGGAAATAGATGTATCTGTTTTTTTCACTGAGAATAAGAGGATCTAGTTATCTTCACAGATCTCAAAGAAAGAGTATCTTGTTGGTGCTCTTATCTTGCTATTTGAGTTTCTTATCCTGCTATTATCTGGAAGTCCCTGACACTTACTTATTGTCTATGCAGCCAGGGTGGCCTATTTCTCACTGGCTTAATAGTTTTTTCATCCTTGCATGAAGTAAAATAGACTGCCCTTTTCAAAGGACATATGCCTACCCTCTAGGATTACCTGCTCATCTCACCTTTCTTTGGTCTATCCCCACTAAGACGTTTGGCACAGTCCTTTTCAAGAATCACAATATTGCTGGGCTCCATAGCTTGCACCTGTAATCCCAGCTACTCAGGTGACTGTTACAGGAGAATCACTTAAGGCCAGAATTTCAAGACCAGCCTGGGTAACATAGTGAGACTCCATCTCAAAAAATTTTAAAAAGAAAGGATGAAAATACTCAAAGTCAGCATGAGTTAACACATTTCTTGCCTTGATCAATTCGTACCTTTGTGTATTTTGTTTGTCAATTACTGAAATAAGTATGTATATGTACTTGGTCATTGGTAAATTATAAAATAATGTAAAATTGTTTTAACAGTTGGAATTTGTCTATAAAGAATTGACAATCTAGTTACATGGTGAGTAATAGCTTAGAACAGCAAGCTTTTCCTGAAAGGCCGAATTCTGCCTCTTCCCACTGTCTATTCCATAAATAAAGTTTTATTGGAATACAGCCACACACAGTCACTTACCTACTGTCTATAATTATTTTCATGCTACAGTGGCACATTTAAGTAATTTTGGCAGAGATTCTATATCCCACAAAGCCTAACATGTTTACTGTTGGGTCCTTTATAAACAAGAGTTTTCTTGACTCTTGGCTTAAAAGCTGATGTATAAGTCAGCTGATGCCAAGGACTTGCCCAAGGTATTGTGGAGAGAGAGTTTCAGGTTAACTACAAATATATATAAAATATTGTATGCTTACTTGAGGCAGAGTAAGGCTTAGAACCAGAAAGGTATGGATTGAGATCTCTCTCTCTCATTCTTATATGACTTTGGACAGTGGCTTAAACTCAGGTCCCCAGTTGCCTCATCAGAAAAAGGGTCTCACTAGCTATCTACTTCCTGGGTCATAAAGATTTGAGGAAATAACACACAATATAGCTACACAATATAGGTACAATATAGGACCTAAACACACCACTATGTGGTAGTTTTTCTTGGCTGGCTTCATTCTCTGGGAAAGATAGGTTCTTGTAGCTCTAGGTTTATGCAATTCTGCCAGTTGAGATTTAAGAAAATCTTGTTCTCTCTCCCAGCATAATTTCAACCTCTGGAAAAGGATCCTGATTTACCCTGTTCAGGTCTCATGTTCACCTCTGGGCCAGTCACTGCCCCACCAGGATCCTATGACCTGATGAAAGGGTATGTCCCATCAGAAAGGAATGAAGACAAAAAAATGACATTTCACAGCAGTGTACTTAGCTTTCTTTGATCTTATCATTTGGCTCCTACCCAATCTTTGCATATATTCCAGCTTGAGATAAAAATTTTCAAGGGCTAAGGCCTAGAACATATGTGGCATTTTTATATGGCCAGTTGCAATGGTGCAGGCTTAAGGAACAGAAAGGCCCCTTTATGTAGCATCAATAGTGGCAACAGCAACAGTTTATTTAATTCCTGTGATATGTTTAGAATTCTGTAAGAGACACAGCCTGTGAGATTCTTAACTTTCCACCAACCTTGACAAACAGTAGGGATGATTTTCACAGAGCTAACACGCCCCTGTGTATGTACACACCCAGGGTTATGCACAGTTCACTGCATGCTGGTATATTAGATCTCTCTTCCACTAAGAAAGCATATGGGAGTGCAAGGGACACTGACAGTATTACAGATGACCTTGAATCTGCTCAGGAAAAAGCAATCGTAAAGCGCTAGGCAACTTTAGCACTTTATTATAATTAAAAAATTACTAATGACATACCTCATCACTGATCATAATACTCTGGGGACCTGTGTCATGGCAATTGAGAACCACTACCCTGGAAGAATTTGGAGTCACCTTAGGATGATGAGAGAGACTTTTAAAATGAGTGACAATACAAGGTTGAATGCCTATGAAATAGAACTGGCATCTGGAACAGCCAAAAGTGTGAGATTCTCATAGATAGAGGATTAATGTGTTTCTGGGCCTGTATTAGTTATGGGTCTCTTGTTATAAGAAGTAGAGACACCTGCCAGTTAACATAAGCAAAGAAGGACAACTTATTTTAAGGATGGAGTGGTATCCTATAGTACTTCATCATCTGAAATAACATCTTGCACATATTAAATGTGTAGTAAATATTTGTTGAATAAATGCATCATCTCAACCAGAAAGTCATTAGAAAAGAAACCCAGAAAGTATTCTGTTTCCAGGTTTTTCCTCTGCTTTTACATGCATATATCTCTTTTCCCTTTGCTTCCCTGCCACTGGCTTCTCTGTTTCCCAGTCCACATAGCAGCACATGGCCACCCATGGTGCCTGAGTTTATACTATTCAGTTTTAGTTGTATAATGAGGTTGACTTGACTTCCTCATGCCCAACTCTAAATTCTGAAAGAGAGAGAATGTGATGGCCTGATGAGAACTAGTGGCCCACCTTTGGAAAATCACCCGTGACACAAATATGGCAACCAGCAGCTCTTCCCCAGGACCCTGTGGCTCTGGGGTGGGGGTATGGGCAGCATTCTCAAATGCAAAGAAATTAATTTCAGACTAGGAAGAAACTCCCAAAAGTGTCCACTATGAACCCAATCAGATAGATGCCATAAAAAGTACTAAAACCAACTCTCCATGCAGCAGACAGGATTTTCTGGGGATTGGTGATTGAAACTGGAGTCAGAATAGTTCAGTCTTCTGATCCTGGGTAGAAGTCAGCCATACTCTTCTTCTAGGGTTATTATTACTCATGTTCTATGCCAGCCAAGAGAACATAGAATTGTCGTTAGAGAAAGTGTCAATTTGAGGCTTCCTAATTTTCATGATAGCAGCTACTTGGTTCTGAATAATAATGGAATTCTATTCCTGGACTTCGTGATTCCATCTCTGAGCAAATGCAAAGCAGATCTTGGCAGGTATATCTATATATGATCAGCAATGCCAAGGCATTTCTTGCTGCTAAAGCAATGCAGCAGACGTGAGTGACATTTTTAGGCCGTTTGTGCTGAATGTAATAATGTTTTAATGTGGAATGTATCACACATTACTCTTGGGAGATGGCTTGAATTGCTAGAAAGGGTCAATAGGTTTATATTCTAGTTAGGTAATTTGCTACCTCTGAAATATCAGGCAAATTTCCTAACCTTACTGAGTATGGGCTTTGTTATTTGCAATGTGGATATAATGATATTTTGGGAGGAAAAAAGAAAATTCAAATAGATACTATACACAAAGATAAATTCCAGGGGAGGCAGAGCAAGATGGCTGAGTAGAGACTTCCACCAATTATCCTTCCTTCAGGAACACCTAATTGAACAACTATCCACACAAAAAGCACCTTCATAGGAACCAAAAGTAAAGTGAGTTGATGACGGTACCTGATTTTGACTTTCTATCACTGAAACAGGCTCTGAAGTGGGCAGGAAAGACAGTCTTGAATTGCCTACACCACTTCTCTCTCATTCCCCTGAGGTGCCCATGTGGTGGGGAGAGAGAATCTGTGCCCTTTGGAGAGGGAGAGCGCAGTGATTGTGGGACTTAGCATTGGAACTCAGTGCTGCCCTGTCACAGTGGAAAGCAATGCCAGGCAGATTCAACCAGTGCCCATAGGGGAGCATTTAAGCCAGCCCTAGTTGAAGGGAATTGCCCATCCCAATGGTCAGAGCCTGAGTTCTGGCCAGCCCTGACACTGTGAGCTAAAGGGCTCTAAGTCCCAAATAAACTTGAAAGGCTGCCTGAGCCACAAAGACTACAGTTCTTGGGCAAGTCCTAGAGCTGTGCTGGGCTGGTAGCCAGTGGACTTGAGAGGCATGTGACCTAGGGAGACAACAGCTGAAGCAGCCAAGGAAGTGCTTGCACCACCCCTCCCCAACTCCAGACAGCACAGCTTGCAGCTCCTAGAGAGACTCCTCCCCTCTGCTTGAAGAGAGAAAAGAAAGTAGTAAAGGGGACTTTGTCTTACAACATTGATATCAGCTTAGCCACAATAGGATAGGGCACCAGGTGGATTCCTCAGGCCCCCATTTCAGGCCCTAAATAATGGACATTTTTGGATATAACCTGGGCAAAAAGGGAACCCGCAAACCTGCTGTCTTGAAGAAAAGGACCCAGTCCTGGCAGGATTTATCACCTGCTGATTATTCAGGGCCCCAGGAGGCTTTGGGTGTGAAAATGCACATTCCCAGCTGTGGTTATTACAGGAAAGCACTCCTTCTTGAGGAAAGGTGAGGGAAAAGTAAAGGTGACTTTGTCATGCTGCTTGGTTACCAGCCTGGCCACAGTGGGATAGAGCACCAAGCAAAATCTTGGGGTCCTTGATTGCTCTTGGATGGCATTTCTGAACCTGCCCTGGGCCAGAGGGACCCTTCAGTTTCCTTCTCTACCTGGATGGGAGAGTCCCAGGCATGAAAGCATTTGCCACAAGCTGACTAAAGAGGCGTTGGGTCTTGAGTGAACATACTGCCCTGTGGTAGATGGACAGTATTTGCACAGGCCTGGGGTGGTGGTGGCCATGAGGTGAGATTCCTCTGATTGTAGAAAAGGGAGAGAAGGGTGGGAAGGACATTGTCTTGTGGCATGGGTGCCAGCTGAGCTGCAGTAAAATAGAACACCAAGTAGGCCAGGCATGGTGGCTCACTCCTGTAATCCCAGCACTTTGGGAGGCCAAGGCGAGTGGATCACGAGGTCAGGAGTTCAAGATGAGCCTGGCCAACATAGTGAAACCCTGTCTCTACTAAAAATACAAAAAATTAGCCAGACGTTGTGGCAGGTGCCTGTAATCCCAGCTACTCAGGAGGCTGAGGCAGGAGACTTGCTTTAACTGGGAGGCAGAGGTTGCAGTGAGCCAAGATTGTACCATTGCACTCCAGCCTGGGTGACAAGTGAGAGACTCGGTCTCAAAAAAAAAAAAAAAAAAAAAAAAAAAAAAAAAAAGGATAGAACACCAAGTATATTCCTAAGATTTTTGATTCTAGGCCCTGGACAGCACCTATGGACCTATCTAAGACTGAGGGAAACTTGCCACCCTGATGGAAGAAGGACACAAGTCTGGCTAGCTTGACCACCTGCTGACTGTAAAGTTCTAGGGCCTTGAGCAAACATAAGTGGTAGTCAGGGTGTAGTTACCACGGGCCTTGGGCAAGACCCATTGCTGGCTTCAGGTCTGATCCAGTGCAGACCCAGTGGTGGTAGCCACAGGGGTGTTTGTGTTACCCCTCCCCGAGCTCCAGGCTTCTCAACAGAGAGAGAGAGAGAGAGAGAGAGAGAGAGAGAGAGAGAGGACTCCATTTGTTTGGGAGAAAGTAAGAAAGTAAGGGAAGAGAATAAGTCTTTACCTGGTAATCCAGGGAATTCTTCTGGATTTTACTCAAGACCACCAAGGTGGTACCTCTACAGCAAACACAGCATTACTGGGCTTGGGGTGCTGCCTAGTGCAGATAGGGCTGCAGTAATACAAAACTTAGATTCAACACTGAAGTCCCCTCCAATAAATGGAAAACCTGCCCCAGAAAGATGAGTACAAACAAGCCCAGACTGTGAAGACTACAACAAAGATGTAACTCTTCAGTGCCCAGACACTGACAAGCATCAGTGTAATCTAGGAAAACATTACCCCAACAAAAGAACTAAATAAGGAACCAGGGACCAATCCTGGAGAAACAGAGATTCCTGGTAACTAAGAACAGATACGTACGTGACCTTTCAGACGGAGAATTCAAAATCGCTGTGTTGAGGAAACTCAACAATATACAAGATAACACAGAGAAGGAATTCAGAATTCTATCAGATAAATTTAACAAGGAGATTGAAATAATTGGAAAGAATCAAGCAGAAATTTTGGAGCTGAAAAATGCAATTGACATACTGAAGAATGCATCAGTGTCCCTTAACAGCAGAATTGATTGAGCAGAAGAAAGAATTCGTGAGCCTGCAAACAGACTATTGGAAAATACACAATCAGAGGATACAAAAGAAAAAAGAATAAAAAAGAATGAAATACATCTACAAGATCTAGAAAATGCCTCAAAGGGGCAAATCTAAGAGTTATTAGCCCTAAAGAGAAGGTAGAGAGAGAGGGGATAGAAATGTTATTCAAAGGGGTAATAACAGATAACTTCCTGAACCTACAGAAAGATATCAATATTCAAGTACAAGAAGGTTATAGAACACCAAAGAGAGTTAACCCAAAGACTACCTCAAGACTTAATAATCAGAGTCTCAAAGGTCAAGGATAAAGAAAGGATCCTAAAAACACCAAGAGAAAAGAAACAAATAATATACAAAGGGGCTCCAACACATCTGGAAACAGACTTTTCAGTGGAAAGCTTACAAGCCAGGAAAGAGGGGCATGACCTATTTGAAGTGCTGAAGGAGGAAAACCTTGTATCCTAGAATAGTATATCCAGCAAAAGTATCTTTCCAACATGAAGGCAAAATAAAGACTTTCCCAGCCAAACAATAGCTGAGGGATTTCATCAACACCAGACCTGTCCTACAAGAAATAACTAAGGGAAGTTCTTGAATCTGAAAGAAAAGGACATTAATGAGGAATAAGAAACCATCTGAAGATACGAAACTCACTGTTAATAGTAAGTACACAGAAAAACACAGAATATTTTTACGCTGTAATTGTGGTATGTAAGCTCTTATCTTGAGTAGAAAGACTGAGAAGTGAACCAATCAAAAATAACTACAACAACTTTTCAATACACAGTACAATACGATACAAATATAAATAATAAAAAGTTAAAAATGGGAATGGGGTGGGGAGTAACAAAGTTAAAGTATAGTTTTTATTAGTTTTCTCTTTGCTCGTTTGTTTATGCAATGAGTGTTAAGTTGTCATCAGTTTGAAATAATGGGCAGTATCATGATAACCTCAAGTCAAAAAACACACAACACACATCAGGAGGTACATTAAGTCTGGGCCTCTGTATCCATTTATGTGTGTGTGTGTGTGTGTGTATGTGTGTGTCAGTCTACATAGCTCAATCTAAACTGTTAATAAAGTGAAAGGAACATTGTAATATAATGCCAGGTATTTTTAAATATATTACAGAGGTAACTAAAAATAGTAAATAGTATCTGTGAAATCTAAAGGTAGGGAGAAAGGCAAGGAAGCATTTTAAAGTTTTTATCTTATATTGGGAGAGGAGGAAAGCTATAAGGGGAAAGAAAACAGATAGAGGTGGTGTAGGCAGGGAGTGAGGGCATATTTGGTATCCTATTTTCATTTAATAGAAAATTAGCATGGTTATCAGGATAATCACTAGTGGAATGGAAGAAGAAAAGTAGAACTTAGAAATTAACTTGGGTATAAGGGAGGCAGTGAACGGTAACTTGATCAAGCCAGGAACAACAAGGAAAAAAGGAAAAAGGAAACAACGAAGTAAAGTAAGCAGAAAACAATGGATAATACAAGGAATATAATTAAGAATATCAGTTGCTTCATTATTATGAGTACGTCATTTCCTTATTATGTTACACAAATTCTGTTAACAAAGCCCAACACCATGAAGCACTTTTCAATCAAAGAGATAAAAAATGGTTTAAGTTACAGGTATATGCAAAGATCAAACTTATGATAATTTAGGGTTAAAACAATGAACAGGATAAATAGGGATATTACTTGATTATAACAGGCATCATATAAAACAAGATATACTAGTCATAAGCATAAACCTATCCAATGAGTGAAAATGTAAAGCAAAACCTATTAAAATTCAAAGGGAAATTAATATTATTAAAATTTAACTGTGATATCTCCTTATATATCTGTAAATATCTCACAGATACAGGCAAAATATGCGCTATGATATACAAAATTTAATATATTTTTCTTTGATTTCTATGAAGAGTCTTTTGGAGGAGTCTTTAGGATTATTTAGGTATAAGATCCTATCATCAGCAAGCAGAGATTATTTGACTTCTCTTTTCCAATTTGAATGCTGTTTATTTTTTTCTCTTGCCTGATTGCTCTTGCTAGAACTCCCATTATTATGTTGAATAGGAATGGTGAAAGTGGGCATCTTTGTTTTGTTATAGTTGTTAGCTACAAATAAAGTAAAATATCTATGAATACATTTAACCAGGGAGATGAAAGTTCTCCTTTAAAGAACTTTACAAGTTCTCCTTGTAAAGAACTGAAAAACACTGATGAAAGAAATTATAAATGATGCAAACAAATGGACAAATATCCCACACTCATGGATTGGAAGAGTCAATATCATTAAGCTGACCATACTGCTCAAAACAATCTACAAATTCAATGCAATCTCTATTAAATTACCAATGTCATTTTTCACAGAAATAGAAAAAAACAATCCTAGTATTCACAAGGAACCAAAAAAGCCCAAATAACCAAAACAATCCTAAGTAAACAGAACAGAACCCATGCCACATACCTACATCCAGATGATCTTCAACAAAGTTGACAAAAACATACACTGGGGAAAGGACTTCCTATTCAATAAATGATGCTGGAAAAATTGGATAGCCATATGCAGAAGAATGAAACTGGACCACTGTCTTTCACCATATACAAAAATTAGATGGATTCAAGACTTAACTGAAGGTTGAGCATGGTGGTTCACACCTGTAATCCCAGTGCTTTGGGAGGACAAGGTAGAAGGATCATTTGAGCCCAGGAGTTTAAGACCAGCCTAGGCAACATAGTAAGACTCTGTCTCAAAAAATAATAATAATAATAATAATAATATAATAATAATCCTGACTAACATGATGAAGCCCCATCTCTACTAAAAATACAAAAAATTAGCTGGGCATGGTGGCAGGTGCCTGTAGTCCCAGCTACTCGGGAAGCTGAGGCAGGAGAATGGTGTGAATCCGAGAGGTAAAGCTTGCAGTAAGCCAAGATCGCACCACTGTGCTTCAGCCTGGGTGACAGAGCAAGACTCTGTCTCAAAGAAAAAAAAAATAGCCAGTGTAGTGGCATGTGCCTGTAGTCCTAGCTACTTGGGAACCTGAGGCAGAAGATCCCTTGAGCCCAGGAGTTCAAGGATGCACTGCACTCCAGCCTGGGCTGCAGAGTAAGTCCCTGTCTCTAAGGAAAATGACTTACCTGTAAGACCTGAAACTATAAAAATTCTACAAGAAAACCTAGCAAAAGCTCATCCAGATATTGGCCTGGGAAAACAATTTGTTACTAAGACCCCAAAAACAAATGCAACAAAAACAAAAGTAGACATATGACAATTAAACGAAAAAGCTTCTGCACAGCAGAAGAAAGAATCAACAGAGTGAAGAGACAACCTACAGAATGGGAGAAAATACTTGCAAAGTATGCATATGACAAAGGACTAATGTGCAGAGCTTACAAGGAACTCAAACAACTCAACAAGAAAAATACAAAACAAAACAAAAAACCTAAATAACCCTATTAAGAAGTGGACAAAGCATCCTAAGTGAACTAATACAGGAATGGAAAACCAAATACCACGTGTTCTCACTTATCAGTGGGAGCTGGACATTGAGTACACATGGACACAAGAAAACAATAGACCCTGGGGCCTACTTGAGGGTGGAGGGTGTGAGGAGTGTGAGGATTTAAAATCTACCTATCAGATATTATGCTGATTACCTCAGTGACAAAATTATCTGTACACCAAACCCCTGCAACACACAATCTACTCATGGAACAAACCTGTACATGTACCTCTGGAACCGAACATAAAAGTTGAAAAGGAAAAAATGAAGTAGGCAAAGGACATGAACAGACACTTCTCTAAAGAAGACAAACAGCCAACAAACATATGAAAAAAATGCTCATCACCACTGATCATCAGAGAAATACAAATTAAAACCACAATTAGTTACCATCTTACACCCATCAGAATGGCTGTTACTCAAAAGTCAACAACAGATGTTGGTGAGGATGCAGAGAAAAGGGAACACTTATATGCTGTTTTTGGGAATGTAAATTAGTACAATCTCTATGGAAAACAGTATGGAGATTTCTCAAAGAACTAAAAATAGAACTATCATTTGATCCATCAATTCCCCTGCTAGGTGTCTACCCAAAAGAAAAGAGATCATTATATCAAAAAGATAACTACATTCTTGTGTTTATTGCAGCACTATTCAACCTTAAAAATACAGTGAGACCCTGTACACATGCACACACACACACACACACACATGCATACATACATACATATCATGGAATACTACTCAGCCATAAAAAAGGATAAAATTATGCCTTTTGCAGCAAGATGAATGGAACTGGAAGCCATAGTGTAAGTGACATAACTCAGAAACAAAGTCAAAATATCACATGTTCTCATAAATGGGAGCTAACTAATGTGTATGCATTGACATAGAGAGTAGAATAATAGACATTGGTGACTCCATGGAGTAGGAGGGTAGAAGGGGGATGAGGGATGAGAAATTACCCACTGAATATAATGTACACTATTTGGGTGATGGTTATACCAAAAGCTTCACCACTATACGATATATCCATGTAACAAAACTACACTTGTATCCCTTAAATCTATTGAAATAGAAAATAAATGTAAGAGAATGCAGTCTCAAACCTTGTGACAATAAACTTGAAAGCCCAAAGGAAATGTTTAGGATGCAAATTATAAGTCATTTCTGGTGCTGGCCAGGATAAAAAGCCCACCAAGGGGATTTCTGCCCTGATTATGACTAAAAGTTCTGGAGAAAATTTTGAAAAGCGGCTGAGGCCTCTGAAAAATGAATGAAACAGATTGAGAGGGAAGCAAAAACTTAAAGTACTGGTATAGAGGTAAGTTCCTGATTTTCTCTTGATTCAACCTTGGCTGTCACATATGGGCAGCCCTAGTTGCTGAACTGTGCAGTGGTTGTCTATGGCCACAATTTCATGGAGAAATCCCCAATTTGTTGGAGAAATCCCCAATTTCATAAAGAAATCCCCAATTTCTTGGAGAAATCCCCAATTTCTTCCCAGAGGACCAGGAAGGGGTACCCTTGCAAGCTGGAAAGTTGCGGGAGGGGGAATCTCTTTTTATTTTTATTCCTCTTGTCTTTTTTCTCTTTCTGCCTTACGAGGGGGGTGGCCCCTCATGACACCATATTGAGGTCACAGAGACAGTGCAAGCACCTAAAACTTTGAAAGAAAATTGTCTCTGAAATTAGGAAAAGGAGACCCCGTGGTCTGCAGAGTGACTGAGGCCAGTGGAGGGGGTAATCTCCATTATTTCTTTCTTCTGGTCTTCCTGCCCCAGTTGCACAGAAGTGCAGGTAGGAGAATGTCAAAGTCTGAGAGACTCATCTTTCTAGGCAGAGGAAATGAGAAGACAGACTCCTGTCCTGATAGCTACATGGTTCTGGGCATTGGCCAAATCTCATAGATGCCTACACCAGAAAGAATGAAATCTGCTCTATATGAATTCAAAATTAGGTAACCATAAAAAATATACAAGAAAATTCATTCAAGAAGAAGAAAGTTTGCATGACCTAATTATCACTGAAGATATTAGAACATGATTAAAGGTTTACCATTTAAAAAACACATGGACCAGATTGTTATACAACAAAGTTGTCTACATATCAGGAAGAAATTAATCGCCATGTTGCTATTTCAGACTGTAGAGGAAGACAGCCTAATGTTAATCACAAAACATGATAGAAGTATTATAAAGCCTGGGCCTGGTGGCTCACGCCTGTAATCCCAGCACTTTGGGAGGCCAAGGTGGGTGGATCACCTGAGGTCAGGAGTTAGAGACCAGCCTGGCTAAAATGGTAAAACCCCATCTCTACTAAAAGTAAAAATAAAAAATTAGTCCATTATGGCGGCGAATGCCTGTAATTCCAGCTACTTGGGAGGCTGAGGCAGGAGAATCACTTGAACCCGGGAGGTAGAGGTTGCAGTGAGCTGAGATCACGCCACTGCATTCCAGCCTGGGTGACAGAGTGAGACTCCGTCTCAGGAAGAAAAAAAAAAGTATTATAAACAATAAAAACTGTAGGCCAAAATCACATGATTAAAAATATCAGATAATCTAGTACTGTGTCAGTGAATAAGATGCAATGACTAAGTAGGCTTCATTCCAGGAATGGAAAGATATCCCAGTCAGTTTCAGGAAAATTATCAATATAATTCATTTTTCTAACTACTTAAAGAATAATGTCAACTAATGTCAAATTATCATTCTCAAAATCCACTTTGTAAACTTCAGCAGATATCCCTAATTAAACAAATTAACTCAAGGTTAAGTAGGAGTAAGTGGGAATTTCAAAAATATAATAAAGGCTGCTTACCAAAAACAACAAACAAACCCAGTAAGTAATATTGTCTTAAGTGGCAAAACACTCAAATCATTTCAGCTAAAATCAAGAAGTAGGCAAAGATAGCTACTATCGCTATTATTATTCAGCATTATTTTGGGGATTTTAATGTAGTAAAGAAAGAAACTATAGTTTGTTTAAATAGTAGGAAAAAAATACAATTTTATCATCATTGCTGATTATAAAGTTGTATGCCTAGAAGACCTGAGACAGGCTGATGAAACAAAGTGGTAGAATTAACAAAGGCTTGATCCATGGTAAATATACAAAAACCAGTAGTTTTTCTTCTCTGTTAATGAAATGATATAGAAATGGAAATAAGGAAACACATTGCATTCACAGTTGGTGTCTGCACTTTACCTGTATGTTGCGTGGGGAGCTCCTGTGGGGTACTAAGCCTGAGAGAAATATGATCAGGATTGCATTTTGAAAGAAAGCTTTGGCAGCTCTGAGGAGAATAGTTTGGAGGGTTGATACAGGAAGCACAGAGGCCAATTATGAGGCTCCTGCAATGATCCAGACAGAGACGACGTGGCCTCAAGCCAGTGACAGGGAGAATGAAGAGAAGGGAAGGATGAGAAATATCAAATAGAGAAAATAGAGGATTCATGATTAACTGATTGGAAAGGAGGGGATATATGAGTATTCAGCTGGCAGGTGATTATATGGTTTGGAGCTGAGAATGAAGGATGCATTCTGTAAGACATTTGGATGTCTTCAGTGAGTTTGTTTGATGTGCCCAGTACAGTTGCTGGACCAGTGTCTATTTCCGTAGGAAACTGACTCTCAAATGCCTGATGTGTGGAATGTTTTCCTTTTACCCCTGCAGATCAGCATACCTCTTCCTTTTTCTGTTCCATGTCTCAGAAGGCTATGTCTATGGACTGTGTGGAGGCTCCTTCCCCCTCTGGCTTCTGATTGCCTTTGACCTTGACTGAACGTTTAAGCCCCTGCCAGGCTGTCTCATCTTGAAGTCATAGGTACTCTGCACTTTCTGATAACTGCTCCCTCACCTTGTCCCTTTCAGCCTAGGGGTATGGACATCTCTCTGCTGGTGCTCCACTTCACCTTATCCCTGCCAGCACCTTTCTCAATAGTCTTTTCATTAAATTCCTCCTAATCATTCCATTTGATGTGCTGTTTCCTGCTTGCTAAACTTGGTCAGTGAATTGACTGCATCAGAATCACCTGGGTCCCTGTTAAAACTACAGATCTCTGGGCTTCATCCCAGAGCTACCAAAGCAGAATTTATAGAGGTGAAACCAAAGACTCTGCATTTGTACAATAGCTCAGGTGATTTTGATATGTAGCAAGGGTGGGGGGCTGTTCCTGGTTTTCTTGGTGACTCTTTAGAGACCTCTTAATATCATGAGCCAGATGGTTGAGGTGAAGGGGCTCTGCCATTCGCCATTATGTGACCTCCAGCATAATTATTTACCTGTACAAACCTTGAGTTCCATAACGTAAAGGGAGTTAATAGTTTCTATCTCATGTTATTGTTGAACAGCTTAAATGAGGTAATCCATGTAGAACAGCAGGGTGCTAATAAGCTTCCCATAAGTGTTATTTATTATCTATGGGTAGAATTCATTTACTCTTCACACACTCAAATTTTTCCAGCTTTAGGACAAATAAGACTTGGTGTCTGTAATCAGTCTTGTGAAGGACACAGAGAAGTAAAACAATTACAATAAAATATAGTTAGATCCTTTGGTATTTATAAACTTCTAATTTATGAACTTTCGCTGATGTCAACAAAGCTGGGTGACATAACAGATGTGCACCAGCTCTGTCCTCCATCTATGGGGTATGGTTAGCAGATGCATGTACAGTGTTGCTTTGAACATAGAAGCAAATGGATTTCTGAGCCTAACTTCATAGAGACATGTTTTCTTATGAGCTGCTTTAGGAGTACAGAAGAGGTTGGGAGGAGCAGGGCAGGTCATTTGTGAAATGTCAAAGACATTTCAAGCTTGTCTGTCCATTGGACAAGTAGGCGGGGGAAGTGTTTCAATCCCAGGGAATAGCATATGGGGGTCCCTGGATTGTGAAAACGTGCAGTGACTGAGAATGGGCAGTTTGGTATGAGGAGAACACAGTGTTAGCAGCACCTGATGCACTTTTGGGCCTTTCTTTCCTTCAACTAGTATTTGTTGAGCTTCTATGATGGGCTGGGCACTGCTCAGGGTGCTGGGGACATGGCCAAGTACAAAATAGTGTCTGCTCTGTTGACACTTGCATTCTATAGGGGTTTGAGTCAATGAACAAAGTTGTAAATGTCTAATGTGAAATGGTGATAATTGCTGTGGAAAAGTCTTATAAAGCAAGGTAAGAGGAAAAAGGTGTATGGGGCTGGGGATGGGGGAATGATACAGAGTCCCCAGGGAAAGCCTGGTTAACAAACTAACATTTAATCAGAGATCTGAAGGAAATACAGGAGGTAGCCAAGGAGCTATCCGGAAAAAAATCATCACCACAGAGGAAACGGAAAGACCTTGAGGCAGAGCATGCTTGATGTGCTGTAGAAACAGCCAGGGGCCTGCGTGGCTTCAGCAAAAAGAAAATGAGACACGGAGACAAGATCAGAGAACTGGGTGGGGCTGTAGCTTATGCAAAGCCAGGGAGACCGTTATGAGCAGTTTTGCTTTTACTTGTGAGGGAGTAAGGCACCTTTGGGTTTCGATATGATTTGATTTAACATTTACAAAAGATCCCTCTGGCTGCTGTGCTGAGAACAGACTATCAGGGGACAAGCAAGAAGCAGGGATCCCACTTAGGAAGCTGTTGGAATTATCCACAGGAGAGTGGTGACCCAGCATGGCAGTGTAGAAAGTGGTCAGATACTTGATATGTTTTGAAAATACAGTAACATTTTTCAATGATGGATCATGAGGAATAAGAAGCAGTTGACTCAAGGTTTTGGCCTGAGCAATTGGAAGGTCAGTTATTAACTGTCAAAGAACCACAGGAGGAATAGGGTTGTTGTGTGATAATGGATATCAGGAAGTCTCTTTAAGACATTTTTAGTTGGAGATGTTGAGCCAGTGGCTGAGTGGGTAAGTCTGAAGTTCAAGGGGAGAATTCCAGGCTGCATGTATATATTTGGCAGGCATTGGCATATGAATGGTATTTAAAGCCTGGAGACTGGGCGAGTTCTCTTAGCGGGAGGGAAGAGCAGAGCTGCAGGGACTGAATACTGCAGCATCCAATATTTAGAAATCAGGGAGATGAGACAGAAACAGTAAGAAGTCAGAGAAGGAGCAACCAGTATAGTAGGAGGGAAGGGAGGTGAGTCATGTCCTAGATGCTAAAACAAGAAAGTGTTTTTAGAAGGAAGGATGGTGGAATCAAATGTTCTTGCTTTATTAATTACAGTACCTGAGAATTGCCCATAGGATTCAGCAATGTGGATTCACTGGTGACCATGAAGAGCTCTCTCGATGGAGCGGTCAAGGGGAAAAAGCCTTATAGGAGTGGTTCAGAAGAGAGCGGGGCTCGTGGATTTGGAGAACAACAGCAAGAACAACACTTTCCAAGTTTTTTACTCTAAATGGGGTGGGGGTAGAAAAATTGGGTAGGAGGTGGAGGGGTATTTGGGGTGAAGGGTATATTTTTTAACATGGGAGATATAAAAAGATGTTTATATGCTGATGGAATGATCTCATCAAGAGGGAGAAATTGAGGATATGAGGAAAGAGTGAACATGTTGCTGGACAGTTTGACTTAAAGGAGCATCTACAGTTACAAGAGAAAAGGCAGAGTAAGTGGGTTCAGGGATGAGATAGGTGAGTGGTAGAGATGGTGGTGGGAGGTTAGGAAGTCTTTTCAGATTGCTTCTCTGTTTGCAGATATAATGAGTTTCCATTCAGCAGTGAGGATGGAGAGTAGATGCTAGAGAAGAGAGCATGAGTGATTGCAGTAGGAGCAGGTATTAGAGATGCCTAGAATACTAAAGTGCCCTTGACTTACTGGCTCCGAATTTCAGGGGAGACCAGTCGATAGGGTTGTGGATTATTCTGTGATCTCTTTCAGTTGAGTAGCTGTAGGTTTTGAGTAGAGAGAGCTGAGTTTATGGAAGATTGGGATTTTGTCAGGTGTAGATGTCTACAAAATGAAAGAGGCATGTATGAGAGAGGAAAGTATTCCATGTAAGTTTAGCTTTATTCCCGAAGCCCTGGGAGTTACCTCTGATTGTATATGTCATTTACAGAGATAAGCATGATAGCAATGAAAAGGGGGAGCACTACACACTGTTATGATAGATTATGGGAGCTGATTCATGATTGCTTCTATTTCAGCCCCTCTGACACTGGTACTTACTTTAAATTTTGTGGGCTATTACAAGTCTGGACCTATCAGTAGACTTGTATCCTTTTGTCCACAAGCAAAGAACAACTTCCATTTCTGCAGGAGGTTGAGGGAGTGCCCTCCGCCTCCCTCCTCCCAACAGTCTTCGATAAACCATGGACCGAGTCAGCAGTCTCTGAATGGTTTGCGACTCCCAGAGCTAATTTTCAAACTTTTATGCATCACAGTGCACACATGTTTTGCCACGCCTTTGGTTCAAGTGGGCCAACTATTTTCAGATATACAATATATTTCATGAGTTAGATATATATCTAAAAAGTACATTTTGTAAATCCCAATAAAATTGCATTTTCAGCTTGAGAAATATCAAATATCAGAATGACCTCCAAGGACCAAAGCAGCCTGGAACATTGTGTATTTTATTAAGTAGAGAGATCTAAACAAAAGCCATTGTGTGGATATGTATAAAATGTCCTTACACCAAAATAATCTATCTTGCAGTTTCTTTTTGGGATAACCTTCTTATAGCTATTTGTTTATGCCCCAAGGAGCAACAAGATGTCTTGTTTTTTGTTGTTGTTTTTATAATTTGTGTAAATAAGAAAAAAGAAGTGAAAAACTGCTTGCTCCATTAAACCATGTTGAGTTTGTTCAGATGCATTTCATACTTGATGATACATTTGTTTCTCAGTGTAACAAATCTGGAAAGACATGCTGACAAGGTTTACAATTAAACTGGATATTAGCTTATTTTATCTGGAATTGTCCCAAACAGATTAAAACTTCACAGTAACTTTGTGGAAAAACTGTCTCTTTTCTTGTGAAATGATTGTTTTCTGTTTTTCTTTGAAAACTCCATTAAAGCTCATGTTTGCTGACCGAATGTGATTATTTAGTACCGAACATTGCATCAGTCTTTCTGTGTGGGCACTCATTCTTAATTCAGTTTGGTACGTGAGTTTCTGTGGCTGTGAACCTAGCATCAGTATGCTTAGGTCTCCCAAAATACTGCCAAAAACACCTTTTTCCCCTGCCCACAAAGCCATTCAGAGTGGCCTCTGCAACTTGAACTAAAATCAGGTTGGATGATGTTCTTGGATCCTTCTGGCTCATCCTATCTCTTGCTCTCATTTGCTTTCTCTCTTTTTACTCTGTGTGTGTGTGTGTATATGTGTGTGTGCACATGTGTTTCACTCAATCCATAGATATTTAAGCTGTCACCACTGTGCTGGACACTATAAGCAATGCTAAGTTATGGGAAGATACAGTTCCACCCCCAAGAGCTCACAATTTTGGGAATGCTGGACAAATTGTGGTATGTTGATTACCATATAGAATAGAGACCTTGTTAGTTAACCAGAACTTCCTTGGCACACTGTATTTTCTGTTGACAAATATATATATACTTACTGACTGTAAGGTTCCTTTGTTGAGTAATCCCATGTGAATTTGAAAAACTAGGCAAAAATCTCCCTACACAATGAAGGTGGAAAGCTTCTCTTTTGCATTTGCTCTATAGCTTCTGAGTCTGGTTGAATGCCAACAAAATGAGGTGGCTGCAGGGATATGACATTTAATTACCTGGGAAGAAAGAAGCTTAATAAATTCTTGGCCTTATCACTTAGCATTATTATTACCGTTAAGGAGAATAAGGACCTGGATAGAGATCGTCAGCACAGCCCAAACAGTCTTGGAAGAAGCCCGAATGTGTGTATTAAGCACAGAAAGCGCTGAAGGTCACGCATCAGTCACTTCAGCCATACATGTGCATATCTGGTAGTATAACACTATCAGCAATGGCATTGTCAAATATGCAGGCGGCTGGAGGATAAATATGGAAGTAGTGTGAAAGGTAAAAGCGAGAATGGAAGAATAAATGACAGTGAGCACTTATCTCTCAATAAGAGAAATGATTTCAAATGTACCCTCCTTCAGGCCAGCTCTGACAGGTCTCTAATACAAAATCCTACGTATAACACAGCCAGCATCTGAGAGTGAGAGCCCCTGTGCTCAGCCTCCTCTGCTAGCAAAGGGATGAAGGAAATAGACATGGCAGCTGGTGTTAAAGGAGCTTAGCTTAAAGGGAGGATCAAGGGAAATGTGACAGACAGTGAGTGCTGGGTAGAGATAACAGCTGGATGATGGATGTTTAGAAATGTGTGAAGAATTGGTCAATGCAACAAATAGAATGGAGAGAGGGGAAAAACACTACAATTTTTAGATCACCGTGCACAAGGATGCTAGTGTAGACTAAATAAGAAACAGACAGGCATTCTCACTGACATGGACTAGATGGCATGAAGAAAGAGAAATGTATACGTATGCATTTAATATACATTTTAATTATAAATCGACACAGAGTCCAACAAATCTTTAGTGCCTGAGCAAATAAGATTGACGAGACTGATGGCAAATCTGTGCTACATAATAGGTTTACCCTTGTCCTAATTATTTTTTATGGATCACTACCCAGAATACATATAAAAAAGAATGGCTTTAACCTTTCTCTCAGGCTGATTGGAGTTTTACTATCTATCTTTTTACTCTTCTCCTTTCTAAATCAATGAAAAAAAGTTTCTATAAGAAACAGTAAATTGAGCCACTCTGACCTTTGATATTTGGATAAAGCAAAAATGTAAGTGATTGTCCGTAGACATCTTATTGATGAGTCTGCCAGAAGAGAAACATAAGCCACCTGCTTTTCTGATTACTTTTCCTGGGCATCCAGTCCTTTATCTCTTAACATTCTGCCATTGAGAGCCTGTATCTTCTCAATTGTGTTATGTTTTCAGAAACAGTTAATTCATGTACATTCCTTGGGTGAAATGTATCAGCATCTAAATTCCACCGAGCATTTGTATTGTAAAATTATCTTTTTTACCCACTTTATCCTCATCTCAATAGTGCGGAGAAAAACAGACTTCTGAAAGAGTGAATTTTTTCCCCCGACGGAAGTAATGGCTGTGTTTTCAAGTATCTCACACCCGTACAGTGTGATCTCTTACCATGCCTGCCAGTTCAGACCTTCCCAGTGTTCGAATGTTCAGGTAGGCTTCTAAATGATTTAAATTGACTGTATTTTCTGAAAAGTCAGGAAATTGAAGATGGAAAGATATTTTTATATGTGTTTTTTTCTTCTTTACTGAAAGCAGATATTGTACTTCAGCGTATGGTTTTATGAGAAAATTAAATCATATTCTAGTAATGTATTTTAGAGAATAAACCAAGCAAGTTATAGTAGGAATGAGCTTACTCTCCCCTTCCTCAGTTCCCCTCTCAGCTCTGTGATGCCTTCCCTATGGCATTGTCTAGTGTGGGACCACAAAAAGCTCTTTCATGTTGCTGACAATTACCTGCAATTATCAGTAATCACAGAAGAGGCAATTATAACTTATGGAAGCACCAACATAATTATTACATTTTTTTCAATGCTCTGAGCTTAAAGGTACTCTTATGGCTTGATCATAATGTTGCTGTGGCTTTATTAGTCAAATTATCTAGAATACACAGACTAGATGTTAAGTCATTTTATTTAGTTGTGACCAGTAAAAGCAAGTTCTAATTTTAAAAGTATCCTGCTTTAGACAGTTTGTGGTTCTCTGTTTTAAAAAATGGCAGCATGTTCTTGAAGGCCATACCACAAAGCAGATCATCTTTAGGCAGAGCTGTGTTATTATAAGGGTCGTACACATAGTCATGCGTCAGCATGCCCCGACTCAAAGATACAATCATCCAATAATGTATATCACTTGCAAGCAAAGATACAGTCATTTAACCTCCATAAGTTACCAAAAAGAGTAAACTTATGCTCCATGTACTTTAGAATGGACATAGATATATTGCACTACATTCATTAGCAAAATAGCCTCAGAGGACTTTAATTTTCTATTAGAGAGAAAAAATGTGAGAATGTCAGCTGGACCTGCATTGAAATTCTGGTATAAGTTAGGCTCACTCTTAAGCTTTTACAATTTAGGGTCTTCCTTGTTAACAATCAATATAATTTAAGATGTCCAGTGCCTGACAAAATGCCTGGAATGTAGAAGGTGCTCAGTAAATGGTAGTTCATCTTATGTGTTGAGTGTAGCTGGAAGACATCCCCCTAGGTGGGAGGGCAGAAATTTAACTTAGGCATTTGTAGAGAACCACAGACCTCCCAAAGTTCCAGAAGGGTGTTGAACACTAAAGGTGTGATTGAGGAGAAAGCAGGCCAATGCTACCCCTCAGTTGGGTTTCTCTCATTCCCCCAAGGCTTGCTTGTGAGTATAAATCAGGCTGCTCCTCAGTCCCCAATAACTGTTGACATTTTTTCCCTCCTGCTGCTGATACTTAATCTACATTTCCACGACCCCTGCCTCTTAAATCTAGCTGTATCATGCAAAGCTACCATCTTAATCCCTTGGTTTCCACATTTTCTTTTAACAGCTCATACTTTTCTTCTTTTCACAAGTATTTATTGAATGCATGCTGTGTACTCTTCCCTGGTGTCTGACACTGGGGAAATTGAGATAAAGAAGACACAGCTGTGCATTCCAGGAACATGCATCTCAGTTTGGGTGTCTCAGAAAGACCTGGTGGTACTTAACCATGCTTGAAACAAACTTCCTATGCTTTCTTCAGGAGGTCAGAGATGCTCAGCATGATGGTGGTGCAGTAGGGTGTGAAAAGCTTATTCCAAGGTGTGTATTATGTCGTCAGGGCTGAGAAGGGTGACTGGGGCTCATATGTTGCTAGGTAATTCCCCTTTACTCCCAGTTTAACACAATAAACATTTATTGATAATGTAGAAAGTATGAAGCAGGCACTGTGCTAAATGCTTGAAATACAGAGCTGAATCACAATCTTTGTCATTTTATAACCTTTTGGGCATTGGGGTATAGGGGAATATTGGAAGAAGGGATGAGATAAAAGAGGTTATTATCCAGTTTATCAAAATACAAATATTGACCCCATAACTAACAGAATGTAGATTTTAATGTGAAGGGATATCACCTTTGTTACTTCCTATCACAGGTTCTTGCTTTGCAGATAATGCTTTTTCTGTCTTACCTGTCAAAAGAACCCTCTCTTGGCTTATCTGTTTGTCATCCTCCCACTTGTTAAGTAACATGGGACCTCAATCGTATAGGAAACCCATTCTGTGTATTTTGGTGCAGTCAAGTGCCCCCCACCTACAGTGGTAGGCATATGACTTATGCCTGGTTTTTCAAAGAATGCTATCCCTTTGTCCACAGTGATTGCTTTTGGAGTAGACATAAGACACAAGCTGGGCAAATTAGAAATCTTTATAGGAGTTTTTGCCAAAACTATTGAAAGATAATTGCCCCTTTTTCCTGGGTTTTCTAAGTCAGTAAAGAGTGAGTCTGAGCCTGTTGTTGGATGTCTTATTTGCCTGTTGGAGAGAAAGAGAGAAATAGAACCTGAATGACATTGTTCAAGGTCCCAGATTCAATCGTGAATGAAGACAACATTTCCAGTTACATGTGTGAATCAACACCGTCCTCCCCAGCCCATTCTGGAAGTAGTAGGTATGAGTTGATTTAGAAGGGGCTGAGTTACAACCCAAATATATCTTATAAACTCACCTATTCAAAAGCTAAGACATTACCAAAAACGATGGTCGATCTTGTAATAATCTCCAGCTCTCTAGGTCATATTGCCTTTGGAAGCCACCTAATGTGTATGTGATTGCTTCTGATCTTTTTTATATGACAGTTCACATCCTCCTGATGGGCAGCATTAGCAGACTGCATGGACCACTGTGGGTTTGTTAATAATCCCATGTTTTGTCAGCACTTGGATGATCTATTATCTGCAATTCTGACAGGTTGCCCTTATGGATGTGATATACTTCCCTTCCATTGTTGTTTTAAACATTTCTCAGTCACTTATGTACCAAGAACTATTGTTAGACATTGGTATCGTAACCTTTAAAGCAGTCTCCAGCCCTGCGGGGGATGGTACTTTTAGTATCCCCATTTTATAAACGAGGAAATTGAGGTATAGAGCAGTGGGATAATTTTTCCGGTTAAGCAGGTAAGTGCTCCAACTGTGATTGACCTTTGAACCTGACTTCAGAGCACTGCTGTAATCTGTCTGTACCCAAAATGGTTTCAGTTTATCTTTATTCAGACACAGTTCAAAGAATCTTACCCTTTGCTTTTTAACTACTTTATTCTCCCTGGTGACTAGGATATCTTATGCCCCCTTTGATCTAGGAACCATTTGAAAATGAAAATGTTTTTTTCCCCACTGATTATTTGTAGGGAGGGCTATTTACCCCTAGAAGGAGAGTAAGAGTCAGCCAAAAAAGGAAGATTCTCAATCTTCTTAGAACTGTTTTGGAATATGGAACTTGTAGAAATAGCGCCTCTACACAAATCCTGTTAGAAAGTCAATAGCTTTGTCTGAAACAGAAAAATATTGGCTGGGTGCGGTGGCTCATGCCTGTAATCCCAGCACTTTGGGAGGCCAAGGTGGGTGGATTGCCTAAGCTCAGGAGTTCGAGACCAGCCTGGGCAACACGGTGAAACCCCCCCCTCTACTAAAATACAAAAGGTTAGTCCATTGTAGCGGTGTGGGCCTGTAGTCCCAGCTACTCGGGAGGCTGAAGCAGGAGAATTGCTTGAACCTAGGAGGCGGAGGTTGCAGTGAGCCGAGATCACGCCACTGCACTCCAGCCTGGGTGACAGAGTGAGACTCCATCTCCAAAAAAAAAAAAAAAAAAAAAAGAAAGAAAGAAAAATATCAATGATAGCAAAGAGTCACAAGTTAGATTTGAGGAAAAATGAGTCAACAGGAAAAGATTACAGGAAACAGAACATTTACAGTCTAAGAAAGGAGAAATAGAAACCTCTGGGCCCTTTAAGGACTAGTCTGCCCTGCTGTACCCAAGATAGCAATCTATGTTCCCAGAGCTCCTAGGTTTCCCTGCACTGAGCAACTATATCCATTTCATATGCACAATGCATTGTAATGTTGTATAATGTAAACATTATACAACTTCTGTCCAAAAAATGTATACAAAATTGAGATATCATCACAATAACCAATGCCAGCACAAATGAAACAACTAGTGAACTATTGTAAAGCAGTTTTTAGACAGTGCATAATACTAGGATATAAACTGTATAAGTAATACTCGCAAGGTAGGGGGCAGTAACTAGTAAGTATGTGATACAGGTAAGGAAAGGTTGAAGAAGTCAGTGGCAAAATAAAAGATCAAACAGGAGATGGCTCTGGAGATGTGAGTTGCTGTGCTTTTGAGCTTTTCTGCAGGGCTCCCTAGAGAGCTCTCTCAGCAAATTCACAGGTCCCAGTGAGAATGGGGAATTTGGGAAGGCCACTGGAAACCACAGTTCTCACATATATCTCCGTGGCTTGCCCTCTAGGAGAATAGGAATTGGAACTGCTAGTCCTTTCTTAGGAGAGTGCCCAGAGAAGGATTCCTCATTTAAATAGCTTCAGGGCTCAGCAGATCATGGGATTGAAGGCTGCAGAGAGGGCTGGGGACTGGAGTCTACCAGAGAGTCCAAGTCTTGAGTGAAGGCATTCAAAGTACCATGCCAGTTAAACACAACCTCCTGTGAGCAGGATTTGGGATTTGCCAGTTGGTGGTACCGCGCTAGAGTGAGTAAAAAGGGATGGAGGTTTCATATACCAGAATATGAAGGATGGGAAAAGTTGGGATTGAAAAAGGAATTTGTCAGTGAGGAAGGTGTCTGGGGTGGGGGTGACCTAAGATTAACGATGGTACCTCAACAGACCACTGTTGAGTGTCCCTCGCCTTTAGTGAGGGCAACTTGAGTATGTCAGGCTCTGGGACTTATGAGTTGTCCCTATAATATCTTGCTACTCTCATCTGATGTAAGCAACTGTGTTAGTCCATTCTTGCATTGCTATAAATACATACCTGAAACTGGGTAATTTATAAGAAAAGTTTAATTGGCTCACAGTTCCACAGGCTGTATGGGAAGCATGGCTGAGGAAGCCTCAGGAAACTTTCAATCATGGCAGAAGGTGAAGTGGAAGCAGACACATCTTACATGGCTGGAGCAGGAGGAAGAGAGAGAAGGGGGAGGTGCTAAAAACTTTTAAACAGCCAGATCATGAGAATTCACTGTCAGGAGAACAGCAAGAGGGAAGTTCGTTCGCATGATCCAATCACCTCCCACCAGGACTTTCCTCCAACACTGGGAATTACAATTTGACTTGAGATTTGAGCAGGGACACAAATCCAAAGCATATCAGCAACTAACCCGAAATACAGATATCCTTTCCTCAGTGCACAAAAAGACTAATTTACTAACGCTGTTTTCCCAATGTTAAGATTTTTCTCTCACAAGCTGGTTTTAATCTTTGTTATTAACCACCACTTGTCCAATTTAGTTCAAGGTAGGCATCTAATATTACCTATAATTGTCTCCATTTAATTATTTTATGTGGACTAAATTAGCATTTCATGTGCGAAGAGCATAAGGATTCACAGATGGTATACAACCTAAATAATTGGTGAACCACTTTAAATACGTTATCGATAAAAAGAGAATGAATAATCTTTGAGAATTTGTTAGCCTTCCCCATCCTGTAGCAGTGAAGTGAATAATGGAATGAGAATGTCTGACTTATAGATAGTGCTCGATAAATATTTGCTGTGAATGAATGGAAGTGGGAATATGAAAGGCCTATGGGACCCCTTTTTGCCTTCTCCAGAGCTTGCTGTAAAGCTGATCTGAAAATGGGAATAACAACAGCTTTCTTCCAAAACTGCTTTAAGGAGGAATTGAGAGGAAGCATTTTGTAAACATATGGCACTATATAAATGTTTAAAATTTCTATTGTGGTCCCTCAGCCCATCTCAGGGAACTTCATGGTTAACCCATTAGAGAGTTGTATGGAAAATTAAAAAAATCATTTTAAATGCCATGTGAGTGGGGAGGGTTGCTGATCTCACGTACTTTACACAGCAGAGGCTACAAATTTGAAATTTGGCAATAAGTGTGTTTCCCTGACCTCCCCAGTGCTTTAAAAGTTTTATGCAAATTATTTACCAGTATTTAATAATTTAAAAATCCTCTTAAAATATGCATTTTAACTGTTTGTTAGAAAATCAGGTTTTCTGGAACCGTTTGACCTGAATTCCCACAAAGAAATAATAGGCTGGATGGAATAGTGATGGCTCCCTGTAGAACACTATTCCTTTTTGGTTAGTAATGATTCCCACTACTGCCCATTTTCCCCCAAAACTGAGGGCAAGTGCCATTTGCTGTTGATAGTGGAGCTTTGTTTTCCCTCCTTTTGGCCTCTCTGCTCATTTGCATTACCTGTCTAGTCCCCAGTAGGCAATAGAGTTTGTGACCTCTGCCAAGGGGCTCTGTCACCACTACATCCACCGCTCCCCACATTCTCCTAACCCCAGTTGTCTGTACTTGATTGAAATACTTGCCTTAGGGGCATTTTCTTATTTTCTCTCTGAAACAACCAAATTATTTCCTTTTTAAAGCAGAAAGAGTCAGCTTTAAAGACTGCTCTGTTTGACTTGGTCTTTAACCTGTGTATAGGAAGATGTATATATTTTATGGCTTGTTGGTTTTTCTTTGGGAGGGTAGGTGGCTGTTTGGGGAAGCATCCTCTTAAACAGGGTAGTTATAAGTTTACAGCTTAAGATGTACTCTGTTGGCCTTTGCAATCCCCACAGCTTTTCCTGTATCCTCTAACTTTTAATATGTCTTGATCAATGTATTCAAACACCATTTCCTTTCAAATGCTTTCAACTCTATTTGTCTTTATTGGGTTTTTAAAATATTTTATTTCTAAAATTTCTCAAATCTCTCTTCTTAGGCTCGTCGCATTTGGAATGGGCTGGTGATTTGATTTGTATGGGTTCTGGTTTTGCAAGAGAAAAATCAAATGACTAGCGCATGTCTGAAATGCATCAACTATTTAGTATTTATTTTGCCAGGACAATTTACTAGGCTATGAGAAAATAAAGATGATCCCTGCCCTCAAAGCATTCCCAGTTTAGTGAAAAAGATACACATATATGACATAACTGTAAGGAAAAAAAAAGCCAATATAAGAATTGAGTAATACCAAAAGTAATTGACCTTTGTATGACTCCCAAGACTGCACAAAACATCTTTCACATGTGTTACTTGATATAAGCAAGAGCTTTGCAGAAGAGGAATCATTAAAACTGACTGGAAGACTGGGAAAAACTTCACAGATAAAATGATACTTAAACTTTGCTTTGAAGGATAGTCTATAGCCTGAACAATGGAGAAAAGGGTTAGAGATAACATTTCAAGCCAAAAGAATGACATGAGCAATGTCCAAGAGGCACAAAAGGGCAAGGTATGTTTGAGTGTGGCTAGTAGATTAGTATGAATTGATCTTAGAAACAAGGGGACAGTGTTTTAGTAATATTATTGCAAAAATGAGTGGGACTAAGTAATGGACAACTCGGAATGCCATGCTAAGGATTTAGGGACTGAAATGGAAAACTCAGTATTTCTAACAACAGTCTGATTTTATTTTTCTTTGTTGTGGTTTCATAAAAATATCATTTATTAAGTATCTGGGATGACCGTATTTTAATGCAAGCTTATATATGTTCAAACTATCCAGAATTTGTTCAACTGTAAGTGTCATAAAAGTAACTCAGTCTACTTTATGCAATCATAAAATAGATAGATATTTATTGGCTCACAAAACTGAAAAAGCCAACAGAGCTCAGGCATGGCTGAATTCAGGACTCACTCCATGTCATGAATCCTATTTCCTAGGTCTGTTTTGTCTTTCTTTGCTTTACTCTCTGCTGCAATCTCTGCATATGGTAGTCCCCAGCCACAAATTCAGTAAAAAAATGTATCTTTCCTGGAAGTTCTGCCAAAGTCTTCAAAGTTAAGGAAACATTCTGATTGTATTCACTTGCCCAATTAATATACATGCCTGGGAGTATTAGATAGGTCACCAAAAACAATGTAGATTCTATTTCCAGATGAGGAAGAGTGGATGCAGAGTTGAAAGGTGAAAAAAAAAAAATGTCCTTTATAGTGCTCCAGTTTTCTTTCTTAGAAAAGTCTAACTACTGATTTATTTATTTATTTATTTACTTATTTAGGGTTGGAGGTGCAGATTTCACTGACAATCAGAAAGAGCAAGTTTGATTTTTCTGTCCATCCTGAAATTAGCAACAAGTGTTTGCAAAAGGCTGGTTCTTTGTTCAGTGCAGATTTGTATATGTCCCTCTTGTGTGCTTTTACAAAATAAATGGGCACCTTTAATGTCATCACAATGGGAAATGATTTGACTACAATCACATTGTGTCTGTTGAATTTTCCACTAAATGATCTATATGCCATTGTAAAGCCCCATGCAAACCTTTATTCCATTGTGGATTTTGTGTTGCATAGTGTTGAAAAATATTTTTAATGGTCTTTTTCCCCCTTTACTTTAAAGCTTGCTATAGAAGCTTGAATGTAAGAAAACTCCTCTTCAACCAGAACCATAGAGTTGCTAGGGCCCCGCCATTATAATTGACAGCAGAGGTTCAGCAAAGTTAGTTCTGAGGTTTGCATTATCAAATCTACCCAGATTTTCCAATCCACAAAACATCTATTCACGTATATTAGAAAAAAAAAATAATAAGAGGTTTCTAAATTTGTCAGTTGACCTGCTAGACATGGCATAATATGTTGCCTAAAATAATACCATAAACTGTGAAAAAAGTGGAATTGTCAAATCACCTACAGTTTTTAATGGTTTTCTCTTTCATATGAACATTTCAATTTCAATTGCTGTCAGTTCCTCTAAATAAGAATTGATCTTTCTTCCTCTTCCCATTCCCATCATTCTGAGTGCTTTCCAGGGAAGTAACCAAATTAAATTAATCTCTGCAGCTTTGAGTTTGTATTTATTTATTTATTCTTTTCTAATTTGGTGAATATATTGCACTGACATCCCTTTTGTTAACAGTTCAATTTTCTTCTACCGTTCTAGATGAGTTGTCAATGATAAGCAAAGTAATATTTGAATTCCAGGAGGTTCTTTGTGAAGAAAAATATAATATCCCAGACTGTCACAGTCAGTTTACTTTTTAAATGACAACAGTGTTGTTATAACTTTTAACTTGAATTTCCTGAGAAACTTCAAGCTGTAATAGTGTTAAACTTAGTAGTAAAGTCACCACATTCACAATTTCTTTGCTTGGAGGAAATGTATTCTCTCTACTTAATATTGTGAGTCATTAGCACTTTTAACTGTTGAGCCAAGCTCTTGATAGGAACTCTGTGAATAATTGTTTAATAAGTAGTACTCTTTGCCCCAGCATTTTGTGGGGTAGAGACGTGCTGGACATTGGATTCCTAGTAGAGCTAGACTGTGATACCCAAACATGACCAGTAGGTGCCACTCTCTAACAGATGATGCCCCCTTTGCTCACTGACTATGACCATGCCAAGTTTACACTGCATAACCCTGGGGGAGGGTGTTGCTTTCACTTGATTTATGATATGAGCGGCTCCTCCTGGAATTGTGTTGCCAAACCCTGTTCTCATAGTTCAAGATTGAGTTGTGTAAATGAAATTATAAACCTACTTCATGGACAGTAATGGGACATTATAAAAGAAACCTCTATAAAACATGTGTAGTTCCCTTTCCTGTTTTTAAAAATTATTGTGGTCCTGAACAATTAAATGAAATACTCCTTGTTTCTCAGAGTGTGATCTGTATCAGAATCACTTGAGATGCTTGTCATTGAAGGTTCCTGGACCTTACGCTGAGCCTACTTAGGCAGATTGTGTGTTTGTGTGTGTGTGTGTGTGTGGTTGGGGGTGTTGATCACCAAGCTTCTCAGAGATTTTTTTGTAAAATGAAATTTGAGAGCAACTGTTTTAAAAGATTACTGATGATTCTAAAGTATTAGCTCAGCATACATTGGAAAAGCGGCTTTTCCATTAAAATGAGGGGAGTGCAAAAAGGAAAGAGTATGCATGTGAGTGTGAACTACTCTAGTGTGCACAGATAACTCTGACCCTCAATATTATCATCTTTAAATACCAAAAGTATGCACAGATAACTCTCACCCTCAATATTATCTTTAAATATCAATAGCAATATTCTTTACTATTACTAAAATCTGTTTTACATTAACTATTACAATGTTATGCTTTAGAGTACAATCATGCTTTATTACACAGACATCACCCTTCCATCACCATTTATGATCTAAGACAATAGTCAGTGTTGGATATTTAGGACACATGTGAAGGACACAAATCAAATAAATGAAACACCTAAATTGTGTGTAAATGTTGAGACAACTTAAAGCTCTTAATGATGTAAAATTTTCATTGAAAAATAAACTAATCATAATCTAGACTCCACCATACAAAAGGAATGAAGCAAGGGGTATTATGTGTGTGATGCTCCATTTAGAGTTTTAGGGAAGTAGTGTCCAGGATTTTAGCAAATCATATACATCTACACTTCAGAAGTAGAATCATTTCAGAAACAGAACATGTATGGATATGTTCATTCCTGCCCACAGAGTCAAGGCTGTTTCACGAAGATACATATAATTTCTGTTTCTCGGGGAAGTGGTTTATGAAACCCTCAAGCTATTTTGTTGCATTTCTGCTGCCAGCCAGGCAGGCCTACCCCAACTTCCTGGCCCACCTGTACCTGGTCTGGCCTGTGGATTTAATCAACTTAGATGTGGCAACTCTTTTGGCTGTGAGTCATACCTTGAAAGTTAAATAATATTAAATTTTGGAGAGTTGGCCACATCCATTCACATAAGAACTTTCAAGGCTTTAATGTAATTATTTGGCACTTACGGGATATAAACACACACAGAGACACACATTTGACTAGACACATGATCTTTTTGCCTCTTCAGAATGATCAGCTCAGGATCACCCAAGAAAGTGATACATTTCTTTTACCAGGCAATTATTGAACCTTAAGGGAAGAAGGCTAATATTCTTGGTATATTTTTTTATCATCCTCTTGCCTCCCAAGTGGCAACTGACTGTCAATATTTAGACTAGAGTGTTATTAAGAATATGAAATGTTATTATAGAGCAGATTTTGTGAGAAATTTGACCCATCACTTCGGTATGATACCAGACTCTCAATCATGTGGTAACATTAAAGTTCCATTTTTAACGTTGCCTAGGCCTGGAATTATGTTCAAAGTTAAAGGATAAAATGAGTTTTGAGAAAACACATCCATTCATCCTTTTCATATCTCCAGCTCCGTCATACTCTGCCTACCTTTTTGACTGCTCATGGGAATTTGGTTGAAAATAAAAGACAGTGCATATTGATTCAGCTCTTGCCGTGTGCCCAAAACTTCCCCATATTTGATAATAATGGAAATAAGCACCCCCTCTGCTGCTCAAACTAAGAAATATTAATACAAATAAGCAGCAATTATGCAAGTGATATGCAGGTGAGACTGTAAAATGACACGAAGGTGTCTATCTTCTCAGACATGCAGAAATCATGGGTAATTTGAAATGACATTAACAAGTTAAGGCTTATTATTAATTGTGAAAATGGTCACTTCCTAGACGACCAAAAAAGAAACAAAACAAAACAAAAAAGAAACTTAGGAGAAAAGGCTGCTTTAGTCTTTTGATTCCTTAATTTTTAAGAAAAGGGAGCTGGGCACAGTGGTTCACACCTGTAGTCGCAGCTACTCAGGAGGCTGAGGCAGGAAGATCCCTTGAGCCCAGGAGTTCAAGGCGGCAGTGAGCTATGATTGCACCACTGCACCCCAGCATGGTTGACAGAGCTAGACCCTGTCTAAAAAAAAGGAGATTGTACTATCTCGGAGTTTGTTCAACCAGTCATCGCCTTCCCTTTGAAACAAATAATATCTGGCCTTAAAGAGTACCATTCCCCCATCAGTGTACTAGGAATTGGTTCCAGGAGCCCCATGTGTACTAAAACCCACACATACTCAAGTCTTGCAGTCGTCTGTGTAGAACCCATGTATACAAAAAGTCAGCATCAGCTCTTCTTAGCCAGGAGTTTCACATCCCTCAAATACTGTATTTTTCACCTGCGTTGGGTTGAAAACAAATCTGCATATAAATGGAGCAGTTTGGCTCAAGGATCAGTTGTACTACTCTCATAAGTTTAGGTTGTTTTTCACTTGTTTTGGGGTCTAGGTCTCTGTACAACAACTAATGTACAATTAACTAATTATTATTGATATTGTAGTTAAGAATTCGAATCCCAATTAAGTCTGAGATATCGGACAAATTGCCTAGCCTTTCTGAGCCTCAGGGGTTTTTTCCATGTACAAAATAGGAATAATAGGGAGTGAGATGAGGTCATACCATGCTTGGTATCAGGCTTGGTACATAATAAACCCTCAATATGGGCTTTGTGGTAGATATTGTCATGTTAAATTTACAAGGAGTTTCGAATCTAGTAATTAATATGGGACATGTATTCAGGTGGTTATAATTTAATACATGGTAAAGTTCAGAGGAGGGAGAGATCACTGTAACCCAAAATACTTGGAGGAGGATGTGTCATTTCACCTGAGCTTTTAATAAAATGAGTAATATTTAAACAAGTCAGGGAGACTTTCTAGGTGGAGGAAATTGTACAAGCAGAACTGGAAAGGTGAGAAGGTACAAGGTATCGACGAGGTGATCAGTATGTGACTGTATTGTAGAATTCATGAAATGCAGTGACGTAAGTCAAGACCAGGAAAAATGAAGTTGGTTATAGCTAGACTGATTATGTAAGAAACAGAATGTCTTATGTTCCAAAGTTTGGTCTGTAAGCCATGGAAAATAGATTTTCACTCTAATAATTTGGAGGGGTGCATCACCTCTTTGTTTATGACCACCATACCCTCCCATGAGTGACAGCACTACTCCCAGACAGCTTCATGATGGCAGACAGTATATGCCAGTGATCCAGTGGTTGAAGGTTCCTGATCAGCTGTGGACTTCTACATCACCCAGCCAGTCACACTTTCCACCACACCAATGTAGTCATCTAGTATGAGAAGCCATTATGTTTAAGGCTGAGTTAAAGGCTAACATGTTCTAAATTGGCTGTGGCTGATTATTTTGTAAACGGTGTCAGCCTAGGAAACTAACATTGGAATGTGACTGTAGTGCCTGTCAGCCAACATTGGTGATGGTATCAAATACACATGACTCTTCATGCCTCAAGTCATTTACCAGGTACTTTTTTTTATCCATTTATGATTTGATAAACTCAGACTAAAAGGTTGTGTAACTTTTTCTAGTTCTCATAAACATTGTTGACATAGTAGGAAGATCAATCTATCCCAGTTTCCCTTTTCCCCATGGAAAATTGGGAATTAGCACCAATACTTGCAAGACAGAGACTGTCAGAAGGGAATGGGCCCCTTCAAAATGGCTCATGGTTTTACCTGAATTAGAATTCAGGAGGTGTTTTACTCACTGAGGACCAGAGCTAAGTAGGAGTCCTAAGCTCTTAAGTACTCAAGCATAGGAAAATGATTAAGTTATTAGGCTTCATAAATAAGATATCAAAAACTAAAGATAACAATTCAAAACCATTGGTTAGCATGTAGATATAACCAAAAGTAGATAAGGAGTTAGGAGTTTAGGAAAAACAGGCTGCCGACCTTCAAAGCTGGAACCTGGTCTCTGTCATGTCAGTGCCTCCTGATCCATACTGCTAGTGTATAGGGACCAGTGTTCTGTCAGCAATTAACCGAGACAATGAATGTGACCGCAGGTATGGGTACTAAGTTCTGTTAGAGACTAGAACAATAAGCAAGAGAGCTAACTTTTACTAAAAGGTTCATTTTAGGGATGATAATCAGACTGGGATCATAATGGATGATGCCCAGGGCACCAAGGAATACCCAAATTCTGTTCTGGGGCCTGAGGAAGATTTCTCAGCAACTAGAACATGGGAGGCATAGTAATACATCCCTTTTGGTTGTGACTTCCCCACAAATCCTGATGTGGAGAGTTCTAGTAATTAAGTGAATTCACAAAAAGCATTCTGCTTTTCAAAGCTGGTGGACATACTGGAATTACGTCGGGTATAGTTACAGAAAACCCAATTAAACAGTGGCTTAAACGTCTCATGGATATGAAGCCCAGAGTATGTAGAGCAGGACTGACTCACAAATGCACAGTATCTTCAGTGTCACAGGCTCCGTCTGTCTTTCTCCTCTGCCTTCATTAGCATGTGGCTTTTACATTCCCATGGTTTCAGTTCAACTCATCATATTTGCATGTCAAGTCAGAAGAGAGGGGTGAGACCCAAGGGCCAAAGGTGAGTGTCAGAAGAGTCTGCCCGCTTTCCAAAGGGTTTTCATGGAAGCCAACCTAACAACTTCACTTCAGTCTCTCAGACCAGAACTCAATCACATGGCTAGTTGCAAAAGACCCTGTGATGTGTAGTTTCTATGATACTGCCCGGAAAAAAAAAAAAAAAAAAAAAAGAGCTCTGCCCATAAGAAAGGAGAGAATAGATACTAAAGAAGCCAACAGCACCAATTGCCAATGTGAGTTAAGTCTGAATAACAGCAGAACAAAGTCAGCTCTTACACTTACTGAGCCTGTGCTCTTGCTTCCCAAAACCCAATCTCAGATTCCATCATGATGCCATCTTATTCCAACTAGTGCCAGATACAGCAGAAGTTAGAACCAGAAACAGAAAGAGGAAGCACATGTATGCCTTTGTATAAGTTTTCTATGCCTGCCTTATCAAGTTATCACAAATTGGGTAGCCCAAAGCAACAGAAATGTATTACCTCACAGTTCAGGAGGCCAGAAGTCCAAAGTCAATGTCTGGCCAGATCATCCTAAAACTTTTAGAAATAGCAAGTCAAAGCCACATCCCCCAGATAGTCACACCAGTTGTGAGAGAATGATTAACAGCCAGGCCCCCTGTGCTTGTGGCTGGACCTTGTAGGGCTACACTGTCTCTGGAGGCTCTGGGGGAAAATCTGTCCCTTGCCTCTTCTAGTTCCAGACCCTGTTGGCCTTCCTTGGCTTGTGGCCATGTGTCTCTCTGTTCTGTCTTCACTTTGTCTTCTCTTCTATATGTTTGTGTTTTCTCTTCCTTAGTCTGTCTCAAACCTCTCTGTGTGTTTCCCCCACAGAGACACTTGTCATAGGATTTAGGGCTCATCAGGACAATCCAGGATGGTCTCATCATCTTAAGGTCTTTGACTTCATTGTATCAGCAAAGACACTTTTTCTAAGTAAAGGCACACTTGCAGGCTACAGGGATTAAGACATGGGCATAGCTTTTGGGGGTCACTATTCAACCTGCTACATCCTTTGCTAAGCATTGAGTTTTGCCAGGTCACCTGAAACCTTTTAGAAATAGCAAGTCAAAGACACATCCCCCAGACTGTGTCACCATCTGTGAGAGAATGATTGACAGCTGGGTCCCCTTGGCTTGTGGCAGGACCATATTGGGTTGTTTTGAGGATTAGATGGACCTTGTACTTTATGTATTTATTAAAGAGAGCCTGTCCGTTATTACTGTGTTGTTTTTCTCTGGACTTCTTTATGATGCCTGGCCTAGGAGAGGGAGTCACAGAGAAGAGTTGGATGTGTTGCTGTGGGCTGAAGAAAATAGTGCAAAAGTTGTTTGCAGTTGGCCTTTTCTTCCCACTCAACTGTGGTTTCAGGATATAGGTGACAGTATGAATTTCATAATATGCTGGCAGGAAAAGAGGGAAGAGTAAGGGAATAGGGGATGCCTGATTTAAAGGAAGCAGGAAATAGGAGTAGGGCAAGGAAGTCGTGTGACACAGATTATTACTAGGGGGTGGTTAATCTACAAGACTGTTACAAAATTTAGCCTATGAGATACCCCAAAAAGAGTTTAAATAAGCAGGTTTGAGGTATGACCCCTACTCAATATGACTGATTTGTAAAATGAGTGTTCTTATGCCCCTCAGACTCTGCAAAATCACCTCTGGCAACCGTTTTGTGATGGGATTAATTTTTCTTTTAGTTCTCCTTTGAGTGTTTAACTGGATTTCGACTGCACAGAGAAAGGGGCGGTGGTTCTAACAGAGGATTGACAGAGAGAATGAGAGAGAGAGGAAGAGCCCAAGGAGGGAGATGGCAGCGGAGTTGTAATTCCTTCTCCTGACTCCAGGTGGCGCTTGGTTTCTGACCAAGGTTTAGCCTCAAAACACTTTCTCAATTTCCGTAGAAAGGATGAAAGGCAACGTAATCCTGAAGCAAGTGGCCACCTATCTGTGGTTTCTTTATGCTTTCGGGATGCATTTCAGACTCACTTGAAGTTTTCTAGAGGGTCAGAAGGACTTAGCGGGATGAACCTTAGAAGTGCTCTTGCCCGTGAAAAGGGATCCCTGAGCACTGTTCAACTCTGTGAATGTTTGTTAAGTGAATGGATGACTCTAATGCCTTTCCATTAAAAAACGTGCCCCATTAAAGACCCATTCCCAGCCCCAGAAATAATCACTTAAGTTTCTTAATTTCTCTTCATAATGCACTACCGGTAGGAGAGCTCATTTTCTAGTATTAAACCAAACTGCAGTGCATGATACATTTTCTTTTACTTGCAAGAAATCCCTACAGACGGCATTAATGGATTTATTTTAAATTGCTGTTTGTAAACTCCAAATAATTATATAAAATTGTTTTTTAATGTTTGCATAATTTTTTCATCATTAAAAGCCACCAAACTCTTTAATATTGAGGCAGAATCAACCATTGAACATAAAAAATGGTTACCTTGATGTTTTTAATATCTCTGCCTCACATACACAGACATTCTTTGCCTGCATGGTTATTTATAGTGCTTGTCACATTAGTGGCTTTTTCTGGCAAATGTATTATTTTGACGTGAACTTCCATAAGAGGGGGAGAAATCCTTATCCTGAAATTTCCTGGAAGCCAAGCCTAGGTACTTGGCTGCCATAGAGAATCGGGCAAAGGTACTATTCTCATTTTATCATTTGAGAGAGCCTTGCTACACTTAGCCATTCCTCCCATTTTCAGAATCATCCTCTGCATAGGCTATAGCTCGGTGCTGCAAAAGCCTACAAAATCTACTTATTAGGATCAAGGCATGGTTTTAAGATGTTTTCTTCAAAATTATAGCGGTGGCTGAGGAGTTCAACAGATGTTTGCTTTGAATTTAATTTTACATTTTTATTCATTGAAAAATGTAATGAAAATGTGCTCTTCAGTATATTCCAGGGTTGAATCCACTGGAGACCATTAGTGCTTTAACTTTTACACAGTTATTAGAAAAAAGATTTTCCTGTCATTTCTGTTTCATTAACACCTAACCTAAGATTGTAAGACCGGCTGGCAAATAGTTGTAAATGAATTTTTTTTTTTTTTTTGTCTCTGTGAATTAGGACATTCGTCAGGGAAACAACATGCAGAAATAAACTACTAATGCTGATAATATACATTTGTCTAACATAACCTGTGATTTCAAATTTTGTATTCATCTAAGCAGTCTCACTGTTCTTATGAATTGATTGGTTTTAATAATAAAAAGATGTTACAAGTTCAAATTTCTATTTAGATGTTGAACCTAAAAGATTGCTTCTCTCTGTTATAATTTAGTCCCTGGAAGATATAGTTTTAAAATAGCCTGCTAATAAGTACACTAACAAACAGTTAAAAATGTAATCTTAGTACAGAAAGTGAGGTCTGTACACCAGCAGCTTGGAAGCTTGTTAGAAATATACAAGCTTGGCTCTCACCCTAGCACTACTGAATCAGAATCTGCATTTTAACAGGATCTCAGGTAATCTGTATGCATATTAACGTTTGAGAAGCACTGCACTGCAGTAAAAAATAGAAGTCTCTGCTAATATACTTGTAGTCTACGGGAGTCACCCATCATCATACGTGGTCACATATGGTGAAGGTGCTTTCCAAATGCCACTCAGAGGGCTGATGTCCAAGCTGGAGAGATTCCCAGGCCACATCCACAAAATAATGATGTAACAGGTCTCTTGGAGATGAGACATTTTTAAAAAATTTCTAATTAATTTATTTTTTAGTTGACAAAATTTGTATATATTTATGGAATACAGTATAATGTTTTGAAATATATACACATTATGGAATGGCTAAATCAAGCTAATTAACATATGTATTACATCACAGACTTATTTCCTGTGGTGAGAACAAATAAAATCTATCCGAGTTTGTATATAGTTTAGAAGGCTTCCCAGGCAATTGTTATGAACATCTAGTTTTGTGGAAAGCAAGAATTGAGAGAATAAAGCAAGATATTGGGATATAAAACTGACAGTTTTTAAAGTTTTGGTGAAGAGAGAATAGGTAAAGGGAAGGTTCACACTGAGTAAAACAGCTCATGCTAGATTGGCTTGCAAATACCCAGTGCTAGTCAGGGGCCATATGAAGACAAGAGAAAAAAGTGACTAGAGAGGCATCCCTCCATTCCACATCTACATCTTCCACACAGACCACCATGCCAGGCATTGCTGGACAGTGAGGTGAGTACCCAGACCCTCTGTCCTCTGACACTCTCTAATGTACTAGAGGAGACCAAAATGTCAACAACTCTAATCCAAGCAAGAACTAAATACCTATAAATACAAGGTAAAATAACTGTATTCTGATCATAGATGAAGGAACAATTGATTATTTATTTATTTATTTATTTATTTATTTATTTATTTATTTGAGACAGAATCTCCTTCTGTCACCCAGGTTGGAGTGCAATGGTGCAATCTCGGCTCACTGCAACCTCTACCTCCTGGGTTCAAGTGATTCTTCTACCTCAGCTTCTTGAGTAGTTGGGAGTACAGGCATCTGCCACCACGCCCAGCTAATTTTTGTATTTTTGGTAGAGATGGGGTTTTGATATGTTAGCTAGGCTGGCCTTGAACTCCTGACCTCAGGTAATCTGCTTGCCTCAGCCTCCCAAAGTGCTGGGATTACAGGCGTGAGCTGCCGCGCCTGGCAGAAACAATTGATTTTGATTAAAAGAATCATGAATGGCTTCACAGAAAGGAACGCATGTCTCTATGTCCTAGTCATGGTTCTAATCACATTTAAGAACAATTGATGTGGAAAGAAAAGATGGAAGAGGAGATTCAAGAACAAGTGCAGGCCAGGCCCAGTGGCTTACGCCTGTAATCCCAGCACTTTGGGAGGCCAAGGCGGGTGGATCACCTTAGGTCGGGAGTTTGAGACCAGTCTGACCAATATGGAGAAACCCCGTCTCTACTAAAAATACAAAATTAGCTGGGCGTGGTGGCGCATGCCTGTAATCCCAGCTGTCGGGAGGCTGAGGCAGGAGAATTTCTTGAATCCGGAAGCAGAGGTTGCAGTGAGCCGAGATTGCGCCATTGCTCTCCAGCCTGGGCGACAAGAGTGAAACTCTGTCTCAAAAGAAAAAAAAAAAAAAAAAAAAAAAAGTGCAAAACTCAGAGGCATGTATCCTGGGGAACAGATCAACATATTATTGCATGTGGGGGGACCATAAAAGGACACTTTGTTGTCCCGGCATAGAGGACCATGAAGCCATATTAAGGACAGTCTTCTGTAGATGTTGGCTACCCCTGACTAAGAAGTTGAGGAAGTGAGCATTAATTTTTTTCATTACTCACGGAAAGAGATCCTTGAAGCTCTTGGCCTTCAACTTGGTAATCTTGGAGTCTATGGCCAAGATTTATAAATTGTGTGTGCTTTATCCACACTGGCTTTTTATTTTTAGCAGCCTCCAGTTTCCCAAATTTTTTCTCTAGCCCTGGCTGTGTTCTCCTTGAACACACAGATACATGAAACTATTCTGAAAGCCTACACTTGCTCTAGAAATATAAACCAGTATTAAACAATATCTGCTTCACTGAAGCTGCAGATCCACTCTCTGAGATAGGCAGGAGAGATATTATTACCATGTAACTTTGGCTTGAGGAGGTTACATGATGTTGTGAGCATGTGGCTAATAAGTCTTGGAGCTGGAAGTAGGTCGGGTTAATTGTCCTTGCCACAATTTTTTCACTTCCTCTTATTCTTTCCAGTAAATCACTGTTGTAATCATTAGCTCTAGGTAACAATATTTGCTCCTTCTCTCCTTCTGGGCTTGTAGAAAACTGAACTTTCTGTTCAGTCTGGTTGGGTGGTTATGGCAAATGAGATATGACGTGCGTCACACTCAGGCTGGAGCAGTCAATTACCAGTCTGAGACCAAGTACCCCCTTTCTCTATTTGTGTTCATTATGGAAGCCCATGTTAGCATGAGCCTCTGGCAGTCTAAGTCCCCAAGTAACTATGATAAGTTGAGCCTCTATACTGGACATGTAATGTCAGCAGGAAGTAAACTTGTGTTAAGTCATACATATGTGGGGGTTGTTCATTACTGCAGCAGAACCTAGCCTATTCTGACAGATAATAGCCTCTATGAAATTTCTATCTAGGTAAGCCAGCATGTATTCACTGGAGAGTGCAGGGGGTATAAATGAACTTGGTGGGGAGGTAAAGCATATATGGAAAATACTTCCTAGCACAAGGCACTATACTGTCTGAGGAAAGGTTCTGCATTTTGACTGTCCTCTAGTTCTACCTACCGTTTCTGTGATATATGTCACACCTAATAGGTGCCATGTCTGTATTTGTTGAATGAATGAATAAACATATACTTTTATGTTAACGTAAATTCTATATGTTCTTTCCATCAAGACATATCTCGGCAATATCATGTTTCCTAATCATTTCTATTAATTTTCATATTTTTTATGCTATACACCATAAGCCATGAAAATTCTAGATGTAAACACTGATCTTTTCCAGGAATTTAGTTTGGGTAAAGTATATCTGCATTATTATTAAACAGCTAGCATGATAGACTTTAGAGGAAGAAGAAAAGGATGCAGTTGTGACGTAAGAAATTCAGAGCAGTGATTTCCCATTCTGATTTGGTGATAGGCCTGGAGCTATCCACATGCCTTTAGCAGTGTTGCAAGGTAATAAGTGCTACAGGCATAACATGCCAACAAGCAGATCTTAAATATATTCATGTATATTAAGTTTTTTATTTTATATTTCATTGCAAACACAGTCTCATTCTCTATATTTTTTGTACCATAACAATGGACCTGTCTTCAAGGGAACAACGTCTCGTTGTGTACACAGGACCCTTAAACAGAGACCGTTTCTGTGACTCGGCTGTCATTGAAAGGATTAAATGGGTTGCAAAACAGCATCTTTAAAAATGAAGGTAAATTTGTCTCAGCTGGAATCAGAAGCCAGCTGGGCCTAAAAATGGTGTCTATGTCTACGTAGTATATCCTGATATAACACATGCCTTGCCTTGTTTCAGTTCGTTAATTATCTGCTTCCTGTTCTTCTGTTTAATTAGCCCTGTGTTGTTTCATTCTTTCCACTTCCTGACTTTCTTCCTTTCTTTCATGTTCTCCATCTGTTTCTGCCTTTGAAAATTTCATTTTGGTTTTGAAGTTTAATTGATGTCTCCTCTGACATTTCAGATTTCATTAGCATTTCTTACCAGATTTGTTACATTCAGTTTAGCCATTTTTACATGTCTGAAAACTTCTAAATCCCTGATTAAGTGTATTCATCCTCAAAATGGCATCTTTTTTAAAAAAGTAAATAAATGTTCTCAAATGCTGGTTTTTTTTTTAATTATTATTATTTTTTCCCCTGCAACTGTTATTTTAGATTCCAGGGGTGCATGTGCAGGTATGTTACATTGGTAAATTGTGTATCACTGGGGTTTGGTGTACAAATGACTTTGTCACCCAGGTAGTGAGCGTAGTACCCTATAGGTAACCTCCCCATCGTCCCACACTCCCCTGTCAAGTCAACCCTGGTGTCTGTTGTTCCAATCTTTGTATCCATGTGTACTCAACGTTTAGCTCCCACTTATAAGTGAAAACGTGAGGCATTTGGTTTTCTATTCCTACATTAATTCGCCTAGGATAATGACCTGAAACTGCATTCATGTTACTGCAAAGAACATTATTTCATTTTTTATGGCTGCATAGTATTCTATGGTGTATATGTACCACATTTTCTTTATCCAGTCCACCATTGAAGGGCATCTAGGTTGATTCCTTGTCTTTTCTGTTGTGAATAGTGCTGTGATGCACATATGGGTGCATGTGTCTTTTTGGTAGAATGATTTATATTCTTTTGTGTACACACCAACAATGGGATTGCTGGGTCCTATGGTAGTTCTGTTTATATGTTCTTTCAGAAATCTCCAGATTGCTCTCTACAGTGGCCAAACTAATTTACATTCCCACCAGCAGTGTGTAAGTGTTCCCTTTTCTCCGCAATGTCACCAACATCTGTTATTTTTTGACTTTTTAGTAATAGCCATCTAATTAGTGTGAGATGTAATCTCATTGTTTTGATTTACATTTCTCTAATGATTAGTGGTGTTGAACATGTTTTCATATGCTTGTTGGCTATGTATATCTTCTTTTAAGAAGCGTATGTTCATGTCCTCTGCCCATTTTTTTAAATGGGGTCATTTGTTTTTTGGCCTCTAAATTTGTTTAAGTTCCTTATAAACTCTGGATATTACACTTCTGTCAGATGCATAGTTTGCAGTATTTTCTCCCACTCTGTAGGTTGTCTGTTTGCTCTGTTGATTGTTTCTTTTGCTGTGCAGAAGGTCTTCAATTAGGTCCCACTTGTCTGTTTTTGTTTTTGTTGCAATTGCTTTTGGAGACTTTGTCATGAAATCTTTGCCAAGGCCTATGTCCAGAATGGTGTTTTCCAGGTTTTCTTCTAGGGTTTTTATAGTTTTAGGTTTTATATTTATGCCTTTATCTATCTTGAGTTGATTTCTGTATGTGATGAAAGAAAGGGTTCCAGTTTCAATCTTTGGCATATGGCTATCCAGTTACCCCAGCACCATTTATTGAATAGGGAGTCCTTTCTCCATTGCTTTTTATTGTTGACTTTGTCAAAGATTAGATGGTTACAGGTAAGCACCTTTATTTCTGGGTTCTCTAACATGTTCCATTGGTCTCTGTGTCTGTTTTTATGCCAGTACCACGCTATTGTGGTTTCTGTAGCCTTGTAGTATAGTTTGAAGTCAGGTAGTGTGATGCCTTCAGCTTTGTTCTTTTTGCTTAGGATTGCTTTAGCTACTTAGGCTATTATAGGTTATTATTTCGTTCCATATGAATTTTAGAATAGTTTTTTTCTAATTCTGTGAAAAATGACATTGGTAGTTTGATAGGAATATCATTGAATCTGTAAATTGTCTTGGGCCGTATGGCCATTTTAATATATAGATTATTTCTATCCATGAGCATGGAATGTTTTTCCATTTGTTTGGGTCGTCTCTGATTTCTTTTAGCAGTGTTTTGTCATTCTCCTTGAGAAACTAGGAAGAGTCAAGACATTTAATGATTAATCAGTAATAAGTAGTGATTAACCAGGTGAATAAGAGAAAGGTGTTTGGGACTGAGGGAGCACTATGTACAGAGGCACGATGTCCTTGATTGATTAATTTGACAAATATTTTTGGTAAGTATTTCAGTGAAGACACTAGGGAATGCCCTTATGGACTCCGTACTCCAAACATGTAACAGCATTGAATGTAATTTCATGAAATGCATGACACATTTAGCACATAGCTACTGCTGGTGTTTGTAAAGTGAAGACAGGTGAAGCTGTTGTATATATTTTCTTATTGCTGCTATAACAAATTGCCACACAGTTATAGTGGCTGAAAACAACACAAATTTGTATCTTACAGTTACAGACATCAGAAGTCCAAAATGGGTCTTATAGACTAAAATCAAGGGGTTGAGAAGGCTACACTCCTTCTAGAGGCTCTGGAGAAAAATTGACTGCTTTGCCTCTTCCAGCTGCTGAAAGACTTCTATTATTTGGCTTGTGGTCCCTTCTACATCTTCAAAGCCAGCAACATGGCATCTTCCGATCTCTCCTGCTCTGATACTCCTGTCTCCTTCTTATAAGGACCCTTGTGCTCATATTACCAAGCAATCAGCAAGCTCACTGCCCAGTACACATAGAGGCCAATACGATACTATGGCACCAGCTTTTGAGAAGAGAAAAGCTTTATTGTGAGTAGTTGGCAAGGAGACAGGAGAAAATACCCAAATCCGTCTCCTTGAGCTGAGAGCTAGGGTTGATTTTATTATAGGCATGGGGCAGTGAGGCGTGATCTGACTGGTTCCTGCCATCAGGTGATGCCAGGGTTCGGTCTGATTAGATCCTGGATTCTGCCATGTGATGTCCACCTCCTATTTCAGTCCTTCCTCCTTGGTCTGAGTGTTCCACCCAAGGTTGCACAACTGGTTCATCTGGGCATGTTCAGGTTATGTGACCTTCAACTTGTGGGTCTGTGGCAGCTGAAAGCAATTCATAATTTTGTTATGTAAGAGATGAACCAGAATGATCTGGCGCAGCTACGGTCACATTGGACATGCACAAATAATCCAGGATAATCATGCTTCCACCTTGATCACATTTGCAAAGTCCTTATTGCTCTGGAAGGCAACACATTAATAGATTTTAAGGAATAGAACATGGTTATTTTTGAGAGACTGTTATTCTGCCTATCACAGCTATAAAGAGGGGTAGAGGCAGACGATGAGCTTCCTTTCATTTATGAGGACCTGGGCTTTATTTAAGAGAATCATTAAAAATGAGCAGAAGCAAAAGTAGGCCAGAAAAAGGAAAGAATGTTGAGAGTTTTGTGCTGATGAGAGCTGATGAGGTCTGAGTAAGGCAGTATTCAGTAGAGGTAATTGACTTGAGAGAAAGTTAGCATATATAGCACTTGGCAATTAACTGGATAAGTGGATGAAGAAGAGGGAGAATTCAAGGGTGATCCTGAAGTTTTTCACTTGGTCAGCTGGGAATAAAATGTTCTTAATTTTTGGCTTAAAACGATGTTTTCTGAACTGTTTTGGTGTCAGCATAAATATTCATACAAGTACAACATTAATTGTATTGACTTCTAACAAATCACTGGTTTTAGGCCATCCAGCTGGTTATTCATGTTCTTTGTTTCATATTTTTCTTTCCCCTCCGTTGTAGGCTATTGTTTAATATACTGGGTATGTAGCAGACAGAGATGCCTTCTCCAGTAAATTGCATTTTATTGTAGTATCTTTGATTGGAGATTTTAAGGTATGATAATGCTTGACACACGTCACGTTTTTCTGGCTCTTAATACATTAAGGGAAGTAATTTCTATAGGTACTTGTTTTATGTGAATAAATCAATTTGTCTAATCTAACAGTAGAATATTAGCTTTCATATATGGTTTATATATCATAATTTGAACATACTAGGATCTGAAGAGCCCACCAGAATCAGTTAATTCAGAACATTTTTCAAGTTCCCTCTTTATGTCCTGTATCATTTTACATACTTTTGTTGGGTAAGAAAGAAGTTTGTTTCTCTTCTTAAATAACTGGGGGATATACTGGGCCCACTGTAATAATACAAGTGACATAGCTGAAGAGATATACAAAAACTATTAGTCATCTATGAATAGATGTGAAAACAGCAGAGAGAGCATGGCAGCAAATGGAGATAGCATGAGCCAAGAAATGGCTTGTTCTAATGAGTGAATCCCCCCATCACTACCATATTGAGTAACTTTTATCCCTTCTAACTTAATTTAAATATTTATTAAATTCTTATGTTAAACACTTTATTTGTACAGCCTGAGAAGAATATGTGCAATGCATGTATCTATCAAATAACTTGTATTCAGCATATATAAAGAAGTCATACAAATCAATTTTTTAAAAGTAGAAACAACCCTTTTTTTTCAATTGGCAAAGATTCAAACAGACACTTCTAAAAAGAAGGTATTGAAATGGCCAATAGGTGTATGAAAATGTGCTCAACGTTATTAGTCCCCAGGAAAATGCAAATCAGAATCACAATGAAATACTACTTGACACAAACTAGTATGACTTAAAACTTAAAAAAAAGGAAACACCAGTATCAGTGATGTGGAGCAACCAGAACTTCTTACAGTGCGAGTGAGAATGTAAAATGATACAACCACTTTGGAAAACTTGGCAATTCCTCAAACTTAAACACACAGTAAATCGAACTTAAATAGATACTCGCCAAGTGACTCAGTGATTCTACCACTAAGTATTTCCAAGAGAAATAAAAACATCCACACAAAGACTTGTACATGAATATTCACAGCAACTTTCTTCATAATACTCCCAAAATGTAAACAACTCATATCTATCGATAAGAGAAAGGATCAACAAATTGTGGTGTATTTATACAATGAGCTTCTCTACAGCTTAAAAGAGAAAAGATTAGTTACATACACAACAACATGATTGATTCTCATACACATTGTGTTGAGTGAAGGAAGCCAGACACATGCATGTATTTACTGCATGATTCCATTTATATGATGTACAAAAATAAGCAAAGCCACTCTATAATGATAGAAAATAAAATAGAAGTTACTATGAGGGGTAGGGATTGATTAGAAGAAATAAGGCAACTCCTCAGGGGGATGGAGATGTTTTATATTTGATTAGGATATTGGTTGCATAGGAGAAAACACTTAAGATCTATGTGTTTTACTCTAGGTAAATTTTACCAAAAAATAAAAATGCTGTGTGAGATAACCAAGAATGTAATGATGAATAAAATAGATGAAGTGCCTGCTTCCATGAAATTTTTAGTTGAATGGGTAAGAAAGTCATTAAATAAGAAATCCTTTGTGGCATGAGTCTTATGATGCCACAGATGCATAAAGCAAGGGGAAACACCTAAGGGATGTTAGACCTCCTGAGAGAGGTGACATTTAAGCAGATTGTTTCAAGATGAGGAAGAATGACTTAGATGAAAGAGCAAAGAGGGAAAAAGTTTCCTAAGGATTTGGAAAGTGAGAAAGAATTCACTTTCTTCAAGGAGTTGAAGAAGTCCAGTATAACTGGAGCACAGGGAAGGCTGGGAAGAATGACAGAGATGATGCATTGGACAGGCGGACAGGTGCCAATCTGGGAATAGTCATGTTCATTCCATTAAGAGCTTTATATTTTTCCCCGGGCAATGGGAAGACAGTGTTTGGTTTTACTTTGTAGAATTATATAACTGGTGTAGCAGAGCTTGACAGTATTCCATCAGGGTTCTTTTTTTTCCTTCTTTAATTGTAATAAAATTTTTAGCTGGACATAGCAACCCAAGCAAAAGGCTTCATTTCCCAGCCTAACTTGCAGCACTATGTAACCATGCAGATAAACTCTGGCCAAGAGGATGCAGATGAAAGTGTTCTTTGGCAATTTCTGGAGGCCTTCTCTAGGAAAGAACTGGCGTATGCCCATTTTCTTCTTTATTTCCTGCTTCTTCCTGCTTCCAGAAACTTAGATGTGGCCTTGGGCCTTGAAGATGCTGGTTACACCTGAGGTCAGATCCTTTGGACTTCATGGAAAGGAATTGACATGGTATTCCTGAGATCCAAGAGGGAGAAAGAGAAGAGAAGAGAAAATTACCTTTGGATTTTTTTTGTTGTTGTTGTTACTCTTAGCTGAACCTAATACTAACTAACATGGTCAGATTTGCATTTTTAAATGACTATCCTGGCTTTGTTATTATCCCTGAACACAAAAACTTTATTCACATTTCCATGATATTTTGCTTTCTCTTTTCTTTGTCATTAGGGATGAAGATGATAAAAATGAAGCAATCCTTTATCAACAGGAATAACACTTGGTTTTCACTTTCAGTTCCTGCTAGTGGCTGGTTTGAAGTATAGGAAAATGATAGACATGACCCACTGTTACAAACTAATTGCCAACAACATGGGAACTACATCTCAATAAATAGGTTCCCTCCCTTTTAACTTGTATTGAGAAAAATTGATTAGCATCTTAAATAGGAAAATTACGTGTCTCTCATATCTAAACAGCTGAAAAATGTTAACATATGATAATGATTTGCTACATCAACATATCAGACTTCTTATTTTTTTAATGCTATGATAGTAAGAATTTAACAAATTTTACTCAGTAAAGACCTTTCCTATCTGCCTTTTTCTATAGGCAGGGGCTGTGCAGGGAAGTGGTATGTAAAGAGGAACATTCCTCCCTCATATTAATCTGAATTTTCTAGGATGTTTCAGGAGAGCAGAGCTGCTTCCTTTCCTTTTTTTGCCCCCCACCCCAGAGTCCACCAGGATCTCAATATCCTAGTAATAACGAATAATTTGTGTAGTTGTTTTGAACAATTAAATCATGCTACTCCCTTTCAGTTAAACAAAAGGAAAAGCCAACATAAGAAACACAATAAAACAGAAGCCATTCTAACAACTGGACTTAGAACAGAAGGACATTACGAGCTAAAAATGTTTTAAATTAGTTTTTAATGTGAAAATTGGAGGCATTATAAATCCATCACATGAACAGGTTGTAATTTCCAGTCGACATAAAAAACATCCTGATAGGAAGGATTTTAAAGCACCGGAACAGGCTACTGAAAGAAATTTATCAAGGTGGTTTCTCTAGAGATCTTTAAAGGGGGAAGGAAGCTTATCTATTTTAGTTTGTTTAGAGGAAACTTAGGAGGAGGCTAGAGGCTGAAATTCTTGGCCTTTGAAGATTCCTTATACTAGAATGTTTTTAAAGTTGCTTACAAAGGGAATAACTTCATGACCTCAGATTAGGCAAAAATTCCTGAAACCAAGCACAGAAATGACTAACCGCAAGAAAAAATGACAAAGTAGATGTATTAAAATTAAAAACTTCTGATCATCAGAAAACATGACAGAATTAAAAGGCAAACCACAGGCTAGCTGAAGATATTTGCAATATGTATATCCAGCAAAGACTTATATCCAGAGTATATAAAGAAGTTCTATAAATCAGTGAGAAAAAATACAAACCCTCCAAATAAGAATGGTCAAAAGATTTGAACAGGCACTTCACAAAAGGGGGGTATTGAAATGGCCAATAAACACATAATCGTTACTTATCACAGAAAAGCAAATTAGAAAGAGATACCACAACCTCCTCACCAGAATGTCTGTATGGAAACAAATGCCAATACCAGGGTTTGACCAGAACCAACTGGAACTTTCACACATTTTTGCTAAAGTGTAAACTGGTACAACCTGTCCAGAAAACTGTTTGACAAGGTTTTGGTTTTTGCTTTTATACAGTTAAACACTTATCTTATGACTAAGCATTCTGCTCCTAGGTATTTACCCAAGAGAAATGAAAATGTATCCAAAGACTTGTACAAGAATGTCACAGTAGCTTTACTCAAAATAGCTACAAACTAGAAACAACACAGGTGTCCATCAATAGGAGAAGGGAGGAAAAAAACTAAAACCAACTTTGGTGTAATCTTTGCACAGTAAGAATGAATTACTCGTGCATGGATATGGATGTTGTGCAGAACAAAAGGAGCCAGACACAGAAGAGTTTATACTGTATCATCCCATTTTGTAAGATTCAACAGAAGGCAAAAACTAAGAGAGGTACCAGAATAGCAGTTACCCTGGAAATGGGGGTTGGTGGGAGGGGATTGGGTGCCAAGAAACATGAGAGGAAACCTGGCATGATGAAAATTCCCAAGGTCTTGATGGAGGTTGTGATTGCATGGTGTATACATATGCAAAATATTATTGCACTGTACATTTAAAGATTAGTGTACCTTCCAGTTTTCATACCTCAAAAAAGTAAAAGCAACAATAAATTAAAATAAATTGTATATGGTGGTTCTGAGTCTCTTTGGAGTGTTGTCCAGTATTTCCATTAGACATACTCTGTAAAATATTTTTCTTTGAGCACTTCAGATGATGCACCTTGTCATTTAAAAAAAAAATAGTAAACTTAATGAATGGGTGGGGTATACACAATACATGTCTTATGAACTGTGTCCCAAAGAACAAAATTTGGGGTAAGGCTCATCGTTATTGGTAATGATTATAAACCCACGTTTGATAGTCTTGATTTTTTTTTTTTTTACTTTTCTGTACTAACTGGGTGTCTGAGAATCCAGAGACCTGCTTTCACATACTTACGGAAGTAAGCATACTTCCATTTAAATTCACCAGCTGTGTGTCAGACTGCACAGTGCATAAGTTGCTGTTGTGAACAATGGATTATATTAAGTATATGTCACTGGTGGAATTAATCAGATTGCAGGAATTGAAAATCATAGTGAATTTTGTCGGTCTGTCTTTCAAGTTATGAAGCCATGATTTATCCAGCCATGCTGGACCATATTGTGATAGAGAGAAAAGTAGACCTAGAATAGAAAGGATTGAGGTCAAATCCCAATTCTGTCATGCATTATCTCTGAGCAAGTTACTTTTCATCCCTGAGTTCCAATTTCCTTTTCTCTAAGAAGTGACCAATAATCGCTAACTCAAGAGGTCATTTGGGAAACTGAAACAAAAGAATATTTGTGTTTGTGAAAGCAGTTAGCACAAAGCATAATAGTTTTTAGGTTAAAGGCTCAATAAAACTGCAGTCCTTCCTTTCAGTCCTTTCAGAAGCAACATGAGGCATCCAGATGTGGATTTCTTCTTTTCGCTAAACCACTATGTTACTGGCCACTCTCAGTCTAAGTAGCAGAAGCCTGGACTGGTTTAAACCTTATATGACTAGGGGAACTCCGAAATAACTAAGGTATCTGATGTACATTGGGTGTGGCCTGGCTTGTCTTCCAGCCCCTCCTGGTCCTGGTCTTAGTGTGCCTTCCCCTGAACTCCTTTCATAGCTTATAGTCTTTTAAATTGAATACATTTCCCAGGGGAGCTGAGTGCTCAAGTCTTATATGATGTGCCACATATAACACAATTGTATAAAATTGCTGGAAAACAACAAAAACCTATAGCCACTGATACCCTAAGGTGGTGGAATGGGCTGCCTTGGTGGGAAAGCTAATATGTCCCAGCCCCACCCTAGGTCCTTTACGAATACTTGTGCTGGAGATTCTGTTTGCCCCACCTGAAGCCACTCTACACCCGTCTTTGCCCTACTTGGACCCTGGTAAGACCATGTCACCCACACTCCCCTGCCCTCTGACTTCCTGTTGGGAAACAGCAGCATGGGCAGAAAGAGAAACAGGTTGGAATATTTATTTCCCTTACTCTACCTCTGTTGGGCTGAGGTTTGACAGTGGCTGTGTTCCGCTACCTGTGGCCATGGGTCCTGTTGGAGGGCACCTCTGCTCCAGCCAAGCCTCTCTCAGAGCCCTGCTCTTCGGGCCTAGATGGGTTGTCTGCCTCCCACCATTGCTAGCACAGAGGTGCTTCACTTCCCCTTGTTGCTTTCCTTAAACCTCACTGTACCTTGGTCAATACTACCTACTGTATTAATTTTTTACTTTGTATAGAAAATTACCACAAATTCTGTTGCTTAAAGCAACACTAATTTGTTATATTATAGTTCTATGTGTGCAAGTCCAACATGGGTCTCCTTGGGCTAAAATCAAGGTGTCAGCAGGGCCACTGGAAGGAATCTGTTCTCTTGCCTTCTCTAGTTTCTAGAGAATGCCTGCATTCCTTGGCTCCTGGCCCCTCTTCTGTCTTCAAAGCCAGCAATAGCAGGTTAAGCCTTCACGTCACAGCTCTCTGACTCCATCTTTTGCTACTCTTTCTCTTTTTTTTTTTTTTTCTTTTTTGACAGATTCTCGCTCTGTCACCCAGACTGGAGTGCAGTGGCGCGATCTCGGCTCACCCCAAGCTCGATCTCCTGGGTTCATACCATTCTCCTGCCTCAACCACCCAAGTAGCTGAGACTACAGGCATCTGCCACCACGCCTGGCTAATTTTTTTGTATTTTTAAGTAGAGACAGAGTTTCACCGTGTTAGCCAGGATGGTCTTTATCTCCTGACTTCATGATCCGCCTGCTTTGGCCTCCCAAAGTGCTAGGATTACAGGCGAGAGCCACCACGCCTGGCCTACTCTCTTAAGTTTGGGCCTCCCCGATAACAGGAGAACTTCTTCATCTTGAGGTCCTTAATCTTAATCATGCCAGCAAAGTTCCTTTTGCCATACAAAGTAACATTCCCAGGTTAGAGGGTTAAGGATATGAACATTTTTGGGGGCCGTTCTGTTAACTGCCTTCATGAAATTCTCGTGTACCTCATTGTGCTCGTGTACCTCATTGTGCCATCTGCTTCCTGCCAGGACCGTGATTGATATAACATTGTTCGATTCCATCCCATAGTGACTCTGTGATATGTGTTGTTTCACACATGAGGAAATTGAAGATAAAAACCAGTCAGCTGTGTTTGGATTTACCATACCAATATTGAGTAATTGTAATGATTCGGTTAGTTTTTGTTTTTTTCCATTTTATCCTCAAACACTACTTTTAGTTCCCTATTCTTTGTCAAAATTCATATTATCAAAATCAGAAAATTCAAAATTATTTATGGATTTCAGCTGCTAGAACTGCCCATAACATTCTTTAAATGTTGCTTAACTCAAGGCAAAATTACTTAGTTTATAATATGTATATATATGCATTTTGCAAGTAGACTTCTATAGCACAAATGTCATAGTCCAGAATGAAGTTTATAGAAAGAAAAAGGATTAAGAGGAAGAGAAAATCTCTATCAAGAACTTTCAATTTAGGAAAGCTATGGAATAAGGTGGGTAAAATTGTATTCTTGTTTCTTTGTCCTCTCTGCCTTCTCTTATCATCCAGTCAGCCTACTTAGTCTTTCTTCCTCCTTCCCCTGCTCTTCCACCTCTGTCATTTGCAGGAGAAAAGTGTATTTAATGTGTCATTGCAGATTTTGCATGAATTGTTTTAATACGTTACCTCTCCCGGGAGTACTGACTTGGTGAAAGAAAAAAGTAGAAAGTCCTAGGTGTAGTGTGTGAAGGTGGGGTCTTTGCAAACCAGGCTGTCTGGTTTACTTACAGAATATTAGTGGATATCTTTGGCCCAGGCATTTTCAGTCCTATCAGATAGGGAGTCATGGATCTCCCTATTGCTGATCCTGTGTCATAGGCTAACCAATGTATAATTAAATGTATGCTATGAAAAAGCACATAGAAGAGGAAGGGCTTGGGACTGCAGATCATGATGGTGCAATTGTCGACAAACAGGAACAGATTTCCAGCTGGGTGGTCAGGACCACCCACAAGCATCACTGGGTAGATCCATTACCATGAAAGCTGCATACATTCAAGGATCATTGGGTTCCTTGACCTCCATATTCTCAATGCCCACAACAAATATTTCATAAATATTTGTTAAATAAATAAATCAAAGAAAGAGAAAGAAGAGAAACATGTGACATTTTAGAGTTTGTAACCACCCTTCTAGAGACAAAGGCAGACTGTTGTTTTCTGGCCATCTTCTGCTTCTGTGAGAGCAAAGCACCCAAGAATTGACAGAAATGTGCTGGCGACAGAGAGAGGTAAGTCTTCTTAGGAAATTGTAGCTGTTGGTTTTGTGAGGGAATCTCAACTAATCTGGTGTTCTACTTGATAAGAGGACGGTGGTATTTTTTAATCACTTTTTTGAGCTATTGTTGACATACAAAAAGCTACACATGTTTAATGTGTACAACTCGATGAGTTTGGAGACAAGAAAATGCAGAATATACCTATGAAACCATCACCACAATCTGTGCCATAAACATACCTCCCAGTTTCCTTCAGCCCTCTCTCATTTTTATTATTTTGTGGTAAGAATACTTAATATAAAATATGCCCTCTTAACAAATTTTTAAGTGTACAGTGCAGTATTGTTAGCTAGGCACTGTGCTGTACAGTAGATCTCTAAGACTTGCTCATCCTACATAACTGAAACCATGGGGACAGTGATATTTTGAACTACAAAGCTGTATCAATAATACATTTGTAATTTACTTGTAATAGAATATCATAGATCAGTTACGAATTCCACCTGGCTAGCACACCTAAGCTCATTCTTCACATATGCACATGACCACCTCATCCACATAATTGACTTCATTGGTGTCTCTGCTCACATGTTCCCGTATCAGATAAGGTCTCCCACCCCTTCCCCTTACCTTACTCTGTTGTCCTCGTAGCATGTATCACTGTATGACATATCACAGGATGATTTTTAATTGTCTATCTCCACTAGAATGAACTCCATACAGCTGGACATTCTCTCAGTTTAGTTTCTTGTTGTGCGCCTAGTACTGAGAACATGACATAGGGTTGACACAGGGTTATTTGACATAGGGTTGGCACTTGGTATATATTTACTGATTGAATTAATCTGACTTTGAATCTATCTGGGTGACCTTCTGCAGGTTAATCGCTCTGAACCTTGGTTTTCTTGTCAATGAAATGGGGGTAAGAATTGCAATATGGTGTTATTCTAAAAATTAAATCACAAGTAGTATGCCAAAGATCCTCAAACGTGAATTTCTGTACTGTTGTCTATTTTAATTGGGTACTTTCTTCATGCATGTAATAATTTTTTGATTATATAAAGGTATTAGTAGGCATTTAGGAAATTTGTTAATAGTAGATCTATATATGCATTGTAATACTTAAATTTCATCTTATTGACAAAATCAAAGCTGGCTACTGACTACTAAATAAAATGTCATAATTAAATTCACTAGATGGCAACCTTGGTCTCAGTACTTGAATGATTGACAGAAGTTCTTATTTGTTAAAGCAAACTGTAAACGACCACATTAGATGACACAAGCAGGGCAATAAATGTAGAAAGTGATTTAAGATGAGGTTCTTATAATGTCAGTCCTTTTTGGTGTACAAATCGAAGTGGTATGTTTCTCCATAAAAAGTACATGTTAATGCAAAATAGTGTCTCCTTAAAATGTCAAGTGCAGTAAATTACTAGGATGCTGCTGATGGTGTGTGTTTTAACCTCGAACACTCCCGGTTATTGTCTTGATTGTTACAAATAGCAGATATGCTTTCTGACATGGTTATTACTTTATTAAATAATTTTGTTTAATGCCCTTATACCTCTTCCATGTCTCTCTAATAATTTATTCATGGGGCTCATCATATTCTGCATAAAGCTAGCATGATTATATTTGCACCTGAAATTTTTTTAGATTGAGATGGATGGCAAAGATCAGATACTTTAAAAATAGTTTGCAGCACTGTCCTCTAATTGCCAATTTTACTGAATATAAAATGTATTTACTTTCTCTTCCTTGTGGCTTCCTTGGGAATAATACTCAAAAAGCTAATAAAAATACTTAAGTACAGAGGAGGCTTCCAGGTAGATCCTTTTTTGGGCCTTTTCTAGAGGAATTTCATTGCAAAAGCATCCGAATGTCCTCATTATAGGGTGAGGTGACCTCTTCGGGTTCCCCGAATTACTGATCCATGGACAGCTTTAAAGCAAGCAATAAAATACATACAGTCATCCTTCCATACCTGTGAGAGATTGATTCTAGAACCTCCCACAGATATCAAAATCTGTGGATGCCCAAGTTCCTCATATAAAATTGCATAGTATTTGCATATAACCTATGCACATCTTCTGTATACTTTAATCTCTAGATTACTTACAATAATTACTGTAGTGGCAAATGGTGTATAAATAGTTGCTATACTGCATTGTTTAGGGAATAATGATAAGGGGGAAAAAGTCTGTACATACTTAGTAAAGACACAGTTTAAAAATAAAATATTTCCCATCCAAGGTTGGTTGAACCCACAGGTGTAGAACCCACTGATATGGAGGGTCAACTGTACCCATTTTCCTTCCTTTCCATTTGGCAACCATTCGGTAAAAGTTGGAGTGTATGAAATGAAGTGAGTTGGGACAAGTTAAAACGATTTTCTCTTCCAAAAGACTCTGTAACTCTAGAGAAAAGATTGAAATGACTGATAATGCCCGTTTGGGGAAGGTAAGTGTCATCTTGTATCAAGGGTCTGACCTGCTGCATTAAGCGCTCATTTCATGTCTTTAAAATTATAGGATTCGGCACCTATTGATTTAAAAAGATGCTCGTGACCTTTATTTTTGGAATGAACATAATGGATGGTCATTTAACAGATGTCATTGGGTGTCATACTTTGAGGGGTAGTACTGCCTGGATGTGAATCCCTGCTCTTCCATTAATTAGCTGTGTAATCTTGCCTAATTTGTAAAATGGAAGTAATTGTTGTAATCTACCTCATGGGGCTGTTGTGGAAATTAAACGAGTTAATATAGGTAGAGGTCTTGGAACCTTGCCAGACTCAGAGTAAGTGCTTCTGTGAGTGTTTTCCAAGGCGAACTGCAGGTCTCACTTCCTCTATGGAAGCTTCCTGTCTCTCCCTTAAGTGATTTATTGTCCAAGCCCTGTATTTTGGAGTTTTATTATTTTTAATGGAACTCTTTTTAGTGCCTCTACTATTTTTTTTTTTTTCATTTAGGTAAGTCAGTTGTGCCCACACATTGATAAGATCATTGAGGGAAGGGATTATGATCAACCATTTTTAAATCCCTCCTGTGTCCCCAAATCATCTAGCACAGGGCTGGTTAAGTCTTTGACTTCAAATCATTGGTAAAAATAGATCAAAATGGCCTCCTCTGCAAAGCCTGTTAGGATCTTACTTTCTTATTCCTTGTAGAAAATTAACTGGTTCTTTCTTAGTCTTCCTTTGTCCCCTGAACTCCTCCCTCCCTTTCTCCTTTCCTTCCTCCCTCTTTTCCTTCTTCCTACCAGTTTACCAGCCAACCACCTAACCTGTTATTCAGCAAATATTGTTTTAGCTCCCACTATGTGCTAAGAACACTGCTAGGTGTTAAGTATTCAAATGGTGACATAAATAGACATGGCCTGTGTTTTCATGTAATTTATATGCTGTAAACAAATAGTTTAGTACGAAATTAGAAATTGCCGTAGAATGGCTGGGTGCAGGGACTCACGCCTATAATCCTAGCACTTTGGGAGGCTAAGACAGGTGGATCACTTGATGTCAGGAGTTCGAGACCAGCCTGGCCAACATGGTGAGACTCCATCTCTCTACTAAAAATATGAAAAATAAAAAATAAAAAATAGTCAGACTTGGTGGCACATACCTGTAATCCCAGCTACTCAGGAGGCTGAGGCAGGAGAACCGCTTGAACCAGGGAAGCAGAGGTTGCAGTGAGCCAAGATCGTGCCACTGCACTCCAGCCTGGGCAACAGAGTGAAACTCTGTCTCAAAATAAAGTAAAATAAACTGAGACTTGAAAGATGAGAATAAATTATTTTGCCAAGATCAATGGAGAGGCTGAGAAAGGCCCGGGCAGATAGAGGGAATTGTATGGAGAAGGTGGCAGGAAGGGGCCTTCAGGGAACTTGAGATGCCAGTGCCGCTGGAGCCAAGTCCAGAGGTGAAGGTCATCACATGCAACTTTGCAGGCCTCGTTAAGGGGCAGGATCTGAAGCATGATGGGAAGCCAGGGAGACATCTGAAGGGCTGCAGTTTCTGATGTGCATTTTTAAAATCATTCTGGTTGTTTCCAGGAGAGTGCTTTTGAGGGGACCCAAGTCAATGAAGGGGACCAGTTAGGAGACTGTTGCAGCCGTTTATACCTCTGTCATGGTATTGAACACATTGGGTTACAATGATTAATTTACTTGACGCTGTTGTTTGCATTACTGGGTCCAAACATAGTGCCTGACCTTTGCAACTGCACTTATTTCAGTTAAGAGTTTTATAACTTTGCAGTACCATTCAGAAATTGCATAATCAACTTACACCACAATATTTGATGATCAATCTGTAATTTTTAATACACGTGGTGTGAGATATGGTAGTACAGGATACTAAGGAGTGCAAGGAGTGCTAAGGAGTGTTGGGGAGATGCGTGCTGCCCCTTGTGCGATTCAGGAGGATTGCTTCTCTTCCTGTAAACTTATAATTTGCTCACCATACTCTGGTCACCCACTGCTATCTTTCACTTAGGACATGTGGTATGATGCTGCCTCTCTCCACAGGCATCAGTAATCAAGTACAACGTCCCTGCTACTGAAGCTGGAATGGAAGAGAAAACCATTTGCTTCTCCTTGCCTAGAAAATCATTAAATTACCTAATGCTGAAGTTTTCCAAAAGTGCAGACCTAATGTTTTCTTCATTTTATATGCTTGGCTTTTGGTATTATTTAGATTCTGCAAAGACCTTGCCTATTGAATCTAAATATGATGCTGGTATTCTGTTTATATATAGTTTTCTCCCTCTGCCCTCCTTCCCTCTTACATTGTTTTCAAGAGATAATATGTGCAGCTGTGAACTAAGAGGGCCTCTGATAGTGTCCAGGGATGTAGCAGTGATCACAAATGACAAACATACCCACTTTTGCAGAATTTACTTTCTAGAAGCAATTATATTTTAAAAAGAAAAAAAAAAAGGAGGTATCATGGCGGGGAAAGAGTAAGGGGAGGATTACTGGTACTGGTGGATGTGGTGATGGTCAGAGAAGGCTTTGCTGAAAAGGCGACATTTTAGTAAATACTTGAAAAAGAATTAGCTCTGAGAATTTTGGAGGAAAGTGATGATGTGGTTTGACTCTGTGTCCCCACCCAAATCTCATCTTGAATTGTAGCTCCCATAATTCCCATGTGTTGTGGGAGGGACCCGGTGGGAGATAATTGAATCATGGGGTTGGTTTCCCCCATGCTGTTCTCGTGGTGGTGAATAAATCTCACAAGACCTGACAGTTTTATAAGGGGTTTCCACTTTCACTTCTTCTCATTCTCTCTTGCCGCTGCCGTGTAAGAGGGGGCTTTCACCTTCCGCCATGGTTGTGAGGCCTCCCCAGACATGTGGAACTATGAGTCCATCAAACCTATTTTTCTTCTGAGTCTCAGGTATGTCTTTTATCAGCAGCGTGAAAATGGACTGATACAGTGATCCAGGTGAGGGGAACAGCCAGTGCAGAGGCCCTGAGGCACAGTGTGCCTGGCAAATCACAGACAGGGCAGAGAGGCCAGTATGGTTACAGGGTAGTGTACTAAGGTACAGTGGTAGGAGATGTGATCAGAGAGACAGCAATTGAGACACAGATTGGGAAAGACATTGTAGTTTGCTGTAAGGACTTGACTTTTACTTTGAGAGAAATGGGGAACCAATGCCGCATTTTGTGCAAAAGAATTACAGATATATTGACTGCTAACTCTTCATCAAATGACAGAGGGAAAACAACCTACCAAATCCATTTGTCTTGAAAATGGTGGCCCAGGTGTGGAATAGAAAATTCTGACACTGGCCTTGAGTAACTATGACATATTTTCATTGCTTGGGTAGCTTAATGTCAAATAATGGAGTGTCAGCTCTTCTCTAATGAGTTCCTGGAGCTCCCACTCACTGCTGGAGAGAAACCGCGCAGATCATGAAAAGCAGATCAATGTGGTGGAGACTGCGATGACAGAAACTGCCCCAAGCAGCTGGTCATTAGGAAGAGACTCAACCATAACTGACATAGAGAGGCAGCCCAGAGTGGTGGTTAATAGCAGAGAGTCTTGGGCCAGACTGCCTGGTCAGTTCAGCCATTTGCAAGCTGTATGATGTTTGCTAAGTTAACTTACTTGCACCTCGCTTGCCACAACCCTGAAAGGGGAACAATTATGAGTTGTCATGATAACTAGTTACTGTATCTAATGTGCTTTAGAAATGTTTTAAATAAAATCTACATACACTGCCTCCCTTTCCTTAGGTTTATGCAGCAGGTTCATTACTTCGTGGCTTAAGAAAATGAGATGGCTCTCCACACAGCCCTGTTGGCTCTTTCCTCATTCCTGATATTTTCCTCTTTCTCTTTGGGTGGTCAGGGGCTCTGCAGTTAAGCCTGATAATTCAGGTCTCTCCTCTAGTCCTGACTGAAAAGTGAACAGCAGCTTTCCCTTAATGGGAAGACCCTGAGGGAAGAAAATATTTTGGCCAAGCCATCTTGCTAATTATCTAAGGCTCAAAGGAATTAAATTTCTGGTAGTTGTTGAGCTCACTGCCTTTTTATAGTTTATTAAATTAATTTGATATAAAAGGATTTATATTTAGGTAATTGGATGGTGATTAGAATATGAATGAAGGTATATTGAGAACTAGAAGTGCAGAGTTAGGCAGGCAGTATATTAATTCTTTTTTTTTTTTTGAGGTGGAGTCTCGCTCTGTCCCCCAGGCTAGAGTGCAGTGGTGCAATCTCGGCTCACTGCAAGCTCTGCCTCCCGGGTTCATGCCATTCTCCTGCCTCAGCCTCCTGAGTAACTGGGACTACAGGTGCCTGCCACCACGTCCGGATAATTTTTTGTGTTTTTAGTAGAGATGGAGTTTCACCGTGTCAGCCAGGATGATCTCGATCTCCTGACCTCGTGATCCGCCCGCCTCGGCCTCCCGAAGTGCTGGGATTACAGGTGTGAGCCACCGCGCCCGACCAGTTCCCTGTCAGAATTGTAGGTCCCCACAGCCAATATTGTAGAATCCACGTGGAAATAAGTCCCTGTGCATATCCTGTTCCCAATGTCCATTGAGACTTACAAACGTTCAACTGGCATTCAAATCAAAGTATCATTCGAGCCATACATATAAATTCAAATGATTAGAAAAACGGCAGAGCCACCAGCTCAAAATAGGAAAATGGAAAAAGTAAATAATTTGAGCCAAATATATCTGGGTTGTGTTAAAACAAAGGATCTTTTATCTTCACCTAATTATGTGTAGCCGTCTCAGGGAACAAGCAGGAGTTGCTGTCTAAGGACTTGTGAAACAGCCATTCTGAATTGAACATCAAACCAGCCGCAGAGGTCGAGCGCGGTGGCTCTTGCCTGTAATCCAGCACTTTGGAAGGGCAAGGTGGGCAGATCACTTGAGGTCAGGAGTTCAAGACCAGCCTGGCCAACATGGCAAAACCCTGTATCTAGTAAAAATATAAAAATTAGTCAGGCACAGTGGTGGGTGCCTGTAATCCCAACTACTCAGGAGGCTGAGGCATGAGAATTGCTTGAACTCGGGAGGTGGAGGTTGCAGTGAGCCGAGATTGCACCGCTGCATTCCAGCCTGAGCAACAGAGCAAGACTCCACCTCAAAAAAAAAAAAAAAAAAAAAAAAAAAAAAAGGGCCTCAGAATCAGCCAGTGCTTCCTCTTGGTGCTATAATTCACCCTGGAGAATAGAGAGGCCTGCTGAAGTATGCAGGTACAGGAAGTGATGTGTCTAGATTGGAAACAGTTCATGATAGGCTCTCTAGAGGACTGCGTTTGTACCATTGCTAACAGTTGGGAAGAGACAGTGGGCATTGCTCCAGAGCTGGCAGAGAACTACTCGAGCTAAAGAAACAAATGCCATTTTCTGAGCATTAAGGTTACTTGGCAGAATCTTTGATATTCAGGCTGCCAGAATGCAAATGAGGACATGAAATAATTTTAGTATTTATTTTTAGTAATTTTAAGAACATGCCTACTATTGTCATGTTCCTAGAGCCACCTGTTCAAATTCATTGAATTGAGATGGTAGCAATACAGGCATCTTTAGTCTCCTCTATCACTGTAAGACCCTCTGTGTGATTTCTGTCGTTTCTCTTATATTCTTGTGATGATGTCAGCCATGTGATATTTTGAAACTGGAATCTGGAAGCTTTGGAACTGTTGGGGGCTTTGGCAGAATTAAAGATGTCTCATCTTTCTGGACTAGACTCTACTTGGATTCTTTATTTATCTCAGTAAAAGAAAAATTTCAGGCACCAAAGGACAGGAGCCATTGAAAATAAATGTATTAATCCCTCCTTCCCTAAAAAAAATTGAGAGTCCCTAGCAAAACCCAGACTCTGCCCACACTACTCCTGTCCTCTGTCTAAAGATGAGTCTCTTCTCTTAATCGCATGGTCCAGGATGTGAGAACTGACTCAGTTTACCCAGGTTTTGAGGGGGATGGCAGAGGACATACCTGCAACATGCAGCTAAGATTGTGTCTTTTCTTGTAGGCGGTCAGTCTAGTCTGGGGAAGTGTTTTGACTCCTCTTTTCATTCAGGTCAGGAAGTGTGGACTCTGGTGACAAGTCATAATTCTCTTGATGTTTGGGGAACAGATTTAATAACGACACCCAAGCACAGCCTTTGCAAACCCACGGTATTTAGGATACCATGTAGCAGGTGTTTTATACTATTACTTAAAGAAATGATTCCTATGAAAAAGAGGGATTTTCACAGGAAATTTACAAACCTGACATTGCCCCTACCTATCCTGTTGCAGATACAGTTAGTCTTCTGGGAAGGGACATCGAGATCCTAGCAGTGCCTTGCTTGGAAACAGTGAATAATTTGTTAATCTGTTGATCCCATCTGCTTCTTCTACAAAGAAGGAAAAAATTGCATGGTGATGCTAATGGATCTTAAGTCCAAAAGGGGATTTTCGCAAAAGTCTTCTATAACTAAATCTAGCCATACTTTCCTATTTTTTGATTCCAATTTTGTGTGTAGTAAACCTCACTAACATTTATTAAATAATCCAAAAAATGTTATTTAAGTCCCTTTGAGAGGCAGTAGACCATGGAGTACAGACTCTGGAGGTAGACTGCTTGGATTTCAATCCTGGCTCTGCAATTTATTAGCCTTATGATCCATTCAATCTTCTTAAGCATACTATGCCTCCATGTCAACATCTGTAAAATAGGGGTAATATTAGTGTCTTAGTCTGTTTGCTCTGCTATAAATGAATACCTAAGGCTGGGTAATTTATAAAGAAAGAGGTTTATTTGGCTCACAGTTCTGCAGGCTGTACAAGAAGTATGGCCCTGGTATCTGCATCTAGTGAGGGGCCACAAGCTGCTGCCACTCATGGAGAATGGCGAAGGGGAGGCAGCGTGTGCAGAGATCGCATCATGAGAGAGACAGCAAGAGAGGGGAGGGAGGTACCAGGTTCTTTTTATTTCTATTTTGTACTTTTTTGAGATGGAGTCTCACTCTGTCACCCAGGCTGGAGTGCAGGAGCATGATCTCAGCTCACTGCAACCACCACCTCCCAGGGTCAAGTGATTCTCCTGCCTCAGCCTCCTGAGTAGCTGGGACTACAGGCATGCATCACCATGCCTGGCTAATTTTTTGTATTTTTAGTAGAGCGGGGTTTCACCGTGTTGGCCAGGCTGATCTCAAACTCCTGACCTCAAGTGATCCACCCACTTCAGCCTGCCAAATTGCTGGGATTACAGGCATGAGCCACTGTGCCCAGCCAGCAGGTTCTTTTCAACAACTAGCTCTTGCAAGAACTAATAAAGTGAGAACTCACTCATTACTGCAAAGACAGCATCAAGTCATTCATGAGGAATCCACCCATGACCTAAATGCCTCCCACTAGTCTCTACCTAGAACATTGGGGATCAAATTTTAGCACGAGGTTTAGAGTGCTAGATATCCAAACTACAGCAATTTATCTGTCTTATTGGGTTGATGGGAATAGTAAATGAATTAATACATGAAAAAACACTTAAAACATTTTTTGACAGCTGGGCATGGTGGCTCATGCCTGTAATCTCAGCACTTTTGGGAGATCAAGGCAAGTGGATCACCTAAGGTCAGGAGTCCAAGACCAGGCTGACCAACACGGTGAAACCCCGTTTCTACTAAAAATACAAAAAAAAAAGGGCATGGTGGCAGGCACCTGTAATCCCAGCTACTTGGGAGGCTGAGGCAGGAGAATCATTTGAACTCACGAGGTGGAGGTTGCAGTGAGCTGAGATCACACCATTGCACTCCAGCCTGGGCAACAAGAGCAAAAACTCTAACTCAAAACAAACAAAAAAACATTGCTTTATTGTTTGGCACATGATAAGCACTGGTTTAGGTGTTCATTAGCTGATGAGGATGATGACGCTTACAACAATATTGATGATAATGATAATTATGTTGGGCTTTGAATAGAAATAGCTCTAGACCAGGTACAGCTGCTCATGCCTATAACCCCAGCACTTTGGGAGGCCGAGGTGGGAGGATCACTTGAGGTCAGGAGTTCGACACCCGCCCGGCCAACACGGAGAAACCTTGTGTCTACTAAAAATACAAAAAGTAGCTGAGCATGGTGGTGCGTGCCTATAATCCCAGCTACTCGGGAGACTAAGGCAGGAGAATCACTTGAACCCAGGAGGCAGAGGTTGCAGTGACCCAGGAACACGTCACTGAATTCCAGCCTGGGTTATAGAATGAGACTGCGTCTCAAAAAAACAAACAAAATATCGCTGTACTATCAAGTGGCTAGTAATACTGTGTGGGGATGTAACCAAGTCAGCAAAAGTTTCATCCCAGATTTGTTGTTTGGATAGACCTGTGCAGTACTATAAGAGGATGGAGGAGACTTGGTGTGGGATGATGAGAAGAATTCTAGAGAGTGTGCCATGCCAGCTGCATCTCATGAAATAAGCAGGTTATCTAGAGACAGCGGTGAGAGCAATGCGTCCCAGGCTGAGGAAACGGTATGTATGGAGACCTGTGCGTGAAGGTGTGTGATAAGTCGGAGAGTCATAATTAGCAAGCATGTGGAGTGCAAGTGAGGAGGGTGAGGGATTAGGCTGGAGGAAAAAGAGCACGAAAGGTCTCATATGCCTGGGTGGGCACTTTGGATTTTGTCTGGAAAGCCCAAAGCATGGGAATAACAGTCAGGGTGGCAGCAAATCCAAAAAATGAAGATTGGTGAAAACACCATTGATTCGTAAAGCATTTGGATTTTCTCTATAAAGATGTGGTTGTGGGACTACAGGATCAGGGACTGTGCCATGTTTTTAAGTCCAGGAGTGCACAGAACATTTTCTTTAGATTCTCTATTATTAAGGCAGGAAACAGATGGCATACTCACTAGGATTTTTTTTTAATAAATGTTAAGAAAGCGACTACTTAGAGGTATAGGGAAGGTTTAGAAAACCACCAGGGCACACAGCGGGACCCAGGAGGTAGCTATAGAGGAGGGAACAGTGTGACAGAGCCTGGCTCAGAGCTGATGCCAGGAGGAGGTGCCGCCTGATAGAGGACAGAAGCTGGAGGGAGGAGCCACTGCCAGAACTGCTTTGAAGCAGGCAGAGCGTGACATACCTTGGCCTCTCCCTTCTCCCCACTGTCTCACCTCCTGCCAGTGCTTCCCATTGGTTGACCCCCACTGGAAGCAGGAGGGCAATATGTAGAGGTCAGCCTCCTGGGGACTCAGAGAGGGACTGAAAATGTATCAGGTGAGCAAATGGGAAATACTGGGAAAACCTAGCACTCTTAGAACAGACCATTTTGAGACAATTTTAAGCCATTTTTTTTTTTTTTTTTTTTTTGCCTGTCAAAATCTACAGCAAGGCAATAGCTGTGGATAAGATTGGCATTTGTGGAATTTTTCAAATTACGTTCTATTCTGAGTCAGCAACGTGTACCAGGCTTTTTTTTTTTTACTGTAACCAGCCACTTTCTTCTATTAGGATATTCCAGTGGAAAACCACTGAATAACTAGAATCCCTCCTGCTCTTCTTCCTTTTTAATTTTTTGTACATTTATTATAGAAAGGGCCTCATTCTGTTGCCCAGACTGGAGTGCAGTGGTACAATCATCACTCACTGAATCCTCAGACTCCTGGGGTAAAGGGATCCTCCCTCCTCAGCCTCCCAAGTAGCTGGGAATACAGGTGCATGCTGCCATGCCCAGCTATTTTTTTTCTTTTTAGAGATGAGGTCTTGCTGTGTTGCCCAGCCTTGTTTTGGACTCAAGCAATCCTCCCATCTCAGCCTCCCAAAGCCAAGGGTTTAGAGGCATGAGCCACTGCACCAAGCCTCTTTCTACTTACTGAACTCAGATGCGTGACAGGCTTTCGAGACCCATCACCACACCTGACAACAATCTGAAAGGCGCTTGGTATTACTGCGTCCTTTTTACAGATGAGGAAATTGAAGCAGTAATTTTCTGACAACACTACAGCTAGTGAGTAATGAAACTGGGATTCAGTCTCAGTTTTGTTTTTTGTCTATATCCCACTGCCTTTAGGCAGTAGATTTTCTTTAGGTAGATCTACCACCCTGCTTTGTGGACAGTATCGGGTAGCTGGATCTCCATCGTCATCACCATCACCACCACGGTCACCAACACCACTGCCATTACTATTGCCATCACCACCACCACTAAAGCAAAAATAGTAAATAAATACCTAAGACCAAGAGCAAGTTTCATGGACACTGCACCCAAACATCCTAAAGATGAGTTGTTTTTGCTGAACTGTAGTTTTACGTTTTAACAACATGCTTTAATTTTGGCTTTGCAAAGGGATTTTTATCAAGCTTATTCGGCCTATTCTGCTAATGTGTTCAGTGGTGACATTTGGTTATAATTTGGTGCCATCAAACATTTCAATGGTGTTATTGGCTTACCCACTACTTTAATACTGTTTTGGTACAACTAAAATTTCTGCAATAGAGTACACGATGAAATTGCTTCATGCTATCCTTCCCCCTCACCAAATAATGGTGGCTGCTAAAAGTCCTTACAACTGCAGACTAGGTAATTGAATAATTTGTATATCAAAATAAGGTCCAAATGATGCTTTTAATAGCATAATTACTCATCATAAGGAAAAGGTCAGCATTCACTAGTAATTATCTATTCTCTATAATTTTTAAAACATGAAAAAAAATGCTGTGACCAGCACATCCAAAGGGGAAAAGGCACTGTAAAACACCATTGGTATGAGAAAATCATGCTTTATTATTAAATTAGTAATTTCATTTGAGAGACATAATGTATAATTGATCAGCTAATTTGCCCGAAGCCTTTCATTTAAATTCTGTATTTCACAGATTTTTAAATGCACATATTCTTTCACATTTTCTAAATCAGGCATCATTGTGTGACGTAGTTTATTTAGCATCATTCTTTTTCTGTCTTAGTTGTATATAAAATTAATGCAAGTCTTAAAATCATTGCTATCTTATGTCAGATGAAATACAAGATTCAGATCTTTTTATTTTTTCCCAAATAAGATATCCCTAAAAGACTAAAAGAACTCTTTAGAGGGAGCTAATGCTGAATGAATACAGAAGAGTGAATTCACATATTCTAATATGGTCATTTATTTCCCTAATTTATATTATGTGCCTTATCTATATGAGACACTGTGTTAGCATTTTATGGGAGTAATAATCACAATGATAAATAATATCCCCTACTGCATTTGGATAGTGCTTTATAGTTGATCAGGAGCTATTATGTGCATCATGTTACTTATTCTCAGAGTTAACCTTGGAAGGTAGACATTATTTCTATTCTCTGGCTAAAGAATAAGTGACAACCCTTCTGCAGGTTGGGTGACTCAGCTAAAGTCGTTCGGGTCAGTGTTGACAGGCCAGAACAAGAGTCTTTCAGCTGCAGGTCTGCTCTTTCCACCATAAAAAGAGAGGAAAGTACAAGTGAAAGAGAAGGGGCTTCCAAAGCAGCTAAGTTTAGTCCACCTTCTACTTTACAACCTAATACCTAAGCCACCCAGACCAGGTTATCTATCTCTTTCCATATTATTTTTTTTTATTACATAAGTAATACATGAACATTAATCTCCTATTTTTTTAAAAAAAGATAACATGTTGAGTGACAGCACACTCTGTGTGTATGTGCGTGTGCAAATAGCTTTATAGCATAAGTGGAGTCATATAATAGTGTTTAGAGATTTGCGTTTCTCATTTACACTATATCTTGGTGATCTATTCATTCATTCAACAAGTATTTACTCTTAGCACTGAGAAATATTCATGTGTAGATTTCTTTTTCTGTCTTACTCTCCAAAAGATGAGGAATATTCCATTATATACGTGTGTGTGTGTGTGTGTGTGTAAAATTATGGTATCCATATCATAATTTATTAAAACACTTCTCTGTCATTAGACATGTGGCTTCTTTTGAATGTAATTTCATTATAATTAATAATGAAATAACTACATAAAAATTATAGTACAGGCCGGGCTCGGTGGCTCACGCCTCTAATCCCAGCACTTTGGGAGGTGGAAGCAGGTGGATCACCTGAGGTCAGGAGATTGAGACCAGTCCGGCCAAAATGGCAAAACCCTGTCTCTACCAAAAATACAAAAATTAGCCAGTCATGGTGGTACACACCTGTAATCCCAGCTACTTAGGAGGCTGAGGCAGGAGAATCGCTTGAACCCGGGAGGCAGAGGTTGCAGTGAGCTGAGATCATGCCACTGCACTCTAGCCTGGGTGACAGAGTGAGACTCTGCCTCAAAAAAAAAAAAAAAAAAAAATATATATATATATATATATATATAAAAATACATGCTCGTCTGTGTAAATGTGTATACTTGTGGGCCAGATCCCTAGATGGGAAGGTTAAAGACAGGTGTGCTTAAATTTTAGTTGTTTTTGCTTAACTCTGCAAAGGAAACTGAACTAATTGTGTGTCAGTCTAGGCACATAGAATCTCCATGAACTCCATTTATAAAATGGATGAAATAACACCTACCTCACAGTTCTGCTGAAAATCCTGCAGAGTAGAGCTATGGTAGCTCTACTAGAGCATTTCATCCTCTTCTATGGATAAGCTAGGTCCACAAAAAAAGTACACAACTAGGCAGTAAAGGCTAAGGGGCATCTGAATGGCATGGGTAGTTTTTAAAGGTCAGAGACAAGAGGACTTCTGGCTGCTGTGTGGAAGAAGGGCAGAAGACTGAACCTTGACTTACTAGTGGACAGGCAGAAATGTGCTGGACTGCCTTCCAGGCAGAAAGAATAGTGTAGACCAAAGCAGAGAAAGGAGATAAATGTGATGGGAAAAGAGTAAAATACAGCAGAATTCTATGTGATAAGATGAAGCAGTAGCCTCTCACTACAACTTAATACTTTTGGATTAAAAATTTGCCTTTGCATCTCATAGTCATCAGCAAAATAAGCCACCATGCTGTATCTCCTCAGGTTGGCAATTGCTTTTTGTACCTCCCTTCTCTGCACAGTGACAAGAATTAATACACCCATGGATAAATTACCCAAAGTTGTGCATATTCCTCTAGCAGGGCATAGTATTCATAAAAAGGTCAGTGATAAAGTTGTAATGGAGGTGAAAAATGTAGTGTGTTGCCGCAAGAAAGCCACATTTCAGTTGAACTCATTCGAACAGCTATGTGCCCAGCATTCTGCCAGGTGCTTGAGTCAAGGAGAGAAAAGAGGGAAGGGGATGATAAGGTTATAAGATCAACTCCCAGCTCACTGAAAACTTTCATATTAAAAATAGAACATGGCTTCATATCAACAGAGCTCTATGAAAAACCGTGTGCCTTACTGGCTCTCTCCTTGCATTGGATTATCTACTAGAGGCATTCCTGAGCCAATGGCAATAAGAGCAGGGTAGTTGAAAGACACTTCGGCGTTTTTAGAGAGGATGCTGCTGCCAAGAGGAGTGGGTTTTTTGTGAACATAAGAAGACTGGTTGGTTTACAGAGGCAGTTGGCAAACAACCCATCTCTCCTTGCTAGTTCATGTTACCACCTGGTGAATCTGCCAGAGATTATGATGATACACTTTTTGGCCAGCTTGCTGCAGCTGTTTTTCCACCATTCATGTTGTTCATATTGTTAGGAGTGGGCCTGGGATGTGTATCTGCATATACACTTCCTGTGCTAGGGTACTCTGCTGTGTGTTACAGTTCACTGATTTCCACATTTGTACTGTTGACAGACTCTCTTGTTACTTGCTACAAAGTTAGATGTGTGGTTTGCAAGAATGAGATTACTGAAGGAAGAAGAGGTGGTGTCTTGTAGCAGGTCTCAATCTCCCACTGGATGGATAAAATGATCTGTGGCATGAGTCCACATTGTCCCCATCTTTATGCACTCATGGTCCATAATGCTGTGAGTCTTTTGATCTTGTCAAAGTCTTTTAGGCTCTTGAATTGACGGAGTGTCTTGGCGATTTCAATGTGTAATCTGAAGAGCAACCCTAAGTCGTAAATGGATTGGCCCTGTCATCAACATATTGGGAACCATCTACTCTGCATTTTTGTCTTAGACCATAATTGACAGAGAAGGATTCAAACAGATCCTTACTAACTAGCATGTTTGACCTATGCCAGGCTCCAGATTGATTAGGAGGTGCCACGTTCAAGGCTTTCCTCGAGTGGATATCTAACAAGCTTGTAAGGTAAATGACTGCTGTCTAGACATCTTGCTATTGTGTATTTTACGCTGAGTCTCCGTTGTGGCAAAGATCGTGGCCACATGTTCTACAGGGGAGCACAAAAGATGGCTTTTCTAACAGAACCTGGATCAGAGGGCTTAACTTTAAAGTAGAGGTAGCCCAGCTTTTGAAATATGAAACAAAAGCAATAATAAAAATAAACATTCATGTAAAATTTTCTGTGTGGTAGGCATCAATCCAAGCACTGTATGTGGTTTATATCACTTAGTTCCTCAACAATCCTATGAGGTAGCACAGTTGTTCCTATTTTACAAAGGTAACAGAGGCATACTACTAAGAAGATTTGTTCTGAGTCATATAGATGTCAAGCTGGGATTTGAGCCCAGGTAGTTTGACTTTAACATCCCCAAGCTATAATTGGTTGTGAGGGTCTGAGGGGGCTCAGAAGTAGTTGTAGAAACGAGAAATTCAGGCAGGAGGCAGAATCATTTCATGGTTGGACCACTGCCTCTGAATAGATACTCAAGAAAACGCTGTCCTGTCATTTTTTTTTCTGTTCCCAACTGCCTGGTATCCTCTTTTGTGACTACTACTAGTAATCATTGATTACCGAAAATGGTTTGTGAAGCAATCCAATTAAGTGAGCCAAGAATTACATGTCAAGTGTTACCATCTTTATTTGCTTATGTCAAGTGGAGTCAGAGGCTTTCTGTGATCAGCAAAGCAAGTGAAAAGTGGTTGATTAATTTCCTTTAAGATTTGTCAAAATTTGTGGGCAGGGAATCTAATTTTCAGTTTAATTTTCCTTCTTAACACACAACGCATTTTTTTTCTCTCTCCCTATTACTGCTAGCCAGAACACATCATTTGTAGTTTCACTTTACTTGAGTGTTAGACTAATAATATTAATATGAATCCTTCTCTCATCTTTATTCTAAGTAATTTGTAAAGGATGGTCAGTTACAGACCTGCTTAAATAGATGTCAGCCATTTTGTAGAATACCTGAAAAAGCAAAAGATTTTAATTAAATTGTCTTTTAAGATATTTATACTTACCCCACTTGGGGTTTTTTGTAGTTAATACTTTTGTGTTATTTATGGTATGCCTACTATAGGCTGGACATGGAGGAAGTGAATAAGGATGAATAAAAACCCTAAACAACTTTGAGTTTTCTCCTATGTAAAATGAATATAATAACTACATATAATTATGTAATGTAATAAAATGAATATAGTAATTATATTTATTTCATAGAGTTCTGGTTAAATCATATAATCTTTGTAAATGTCTTAGTCTAGTGCATGTGCTAAGTACTCAACAAATGTTAGCTGTGGCCACATGACTTCAAGTTTGTCTTGGCTCCTGATCCCATACACTGGATCCAGCTGACTGACCTGGTTCAAGGCCTCTCCTTGTTCTATCGGCTATTGGACCTGCCTGGAGATTTCCTTTTTCTTTTTTGCATTGCCCATGCCTGAACTGTGACTGTTTTCAGTCCTATACTGAGATTTCATCTGTGATAACACTATGCTAGGTGTTAGTTATGAGTGTAATAGAGTATTTGTTTGAGATGAGATATGAGATGGAGATGTGAAATGTGAGATGGAGAATATCTTCAGTTCCTCATCTAATATGCTTATTTCCTTTTAGGTACCTCTAAGTGATCAATGAAGCCTCTCTTAAAAAAATAATAACGATCCATCTTAGAAACTAGGGCTGTACGTAGGATGACCAGCTAATCCCAGATGGATTTTGCGTTGAAAGTTTTGAATCCCAGAAGCTCCCTAAGGTATCCCCAGGACTGTCTCACTTTTAAAACTGAAAGTCCTAGATTCCAAGAATGTCCTTGGTCCTGGGCAAGCCAGGATGGATGGTTATCATATGCGTGGAATACTAAGGCAGTCAAGAATGTGACCCTCACATCTTGTTTGTATGTAACTGTTTGCCATAATTAAAAAAAAAAAAAAAAAAAAACTATTCCATTTAACATACAATAACTGCCTTTAAAGTTTGGTAAAAGAGATGAAGCTGTTACATAGCTTCTCATAAGGGCAGCCCTTGACAGGGTCATGAGAAATCTGTGTCTTATCCTTTGCTGTGTGTATGTCCGAAGTCATGTATAATTAAACAGATCTAGAGACTCTGCAGGACTGTTTGAGAATAACAAGAAGACAACTGACAAATGAGAAGTCCCTTTTATTGATTTAAAATGAGAAGCATAACTGGCAAGCAGACAGATGCCTTCGGTTAGCTAATCACCTTCTTTTAGCCCCTATAAAAAGTTTCAACCTAGAAAATAAAATAAATGTTGCTTGTTCATCATGGTACCAGAACAAAAAAAGTTGAGTAATCGTATTAGGAAGACATCAAGTTTTATGAGTTCCACTTACCCATCTGAAGGTACTTCCCAGTTCAGTGGTTCTCACCCTTGGCTGTGAAGTATAATCATTACTCCTGGGTCAGCTCCTCCCTTCCCTCTTCCCCCCCCTACCCAGGATTCTGATTTAATTTGGTTGGGGTATATTTTAAGATTGAGGTAGATTTGCTCCTTTTAAGAAACCCTTCAGATTATCCTAATTTTCAGCCAGGGTTGCAACTAAGGCCTTAGGGATCACTCACCCTGCAGGCATGGAGAACCTCCACTGGACCAGGCACTGAAAACCAGGCACATTGCCTCTGCTTCAACTCCACAAAGACCAAACCATTTAGTGAAGACAACACAGCAGAGTATAGCATCTATTAATTTATGTTTGCAATCTCATGAGGATAACCCAGACCATTTCAATAGGACTTGGGAGGAGCACCAAACTATTTCTTACGGTGGATAAATCTTTGAGTGGCTAATATCCTCCATTTATAATTGATTATTAACCCCAATTTTAGATAATTTCATTGGGAAATCTTGCCTGAATATTTTAGTCTCTATAAAAAAAAAATAGAGTTGAATTTTAAAGGGACGGCCCACTAGGAGCCTTTAACAGGAGCTATGTTTGCTGAAAATAAACCAAATAATAGCAAATAGAGTTTTTCCTGTGTATTCTTTATGCTACTTTCAAAGGCTTTCTCTTTACCTTCTTGACTTTTGGAAGAAGCATATTGTTCTTAGTAAAGTAGTCAGCATTCCACTGGTTAGGTTTAAATTAGTAACATTTTCCCAAGTATAAATAGCTCTCTTTAGTTAACCTAATTATTTCCCTGACTATGGGAAATAAGGTTCTGACTACAGTCAACCTATAATATGCTTTTCCTGGAGCTATCTTTTCTCTAAAGTGTTCTCTGTAGTGGTTCTGGTCCAACTGTCGTGGGCGAGTGGAAATAGAGTCACTTTGCCCCTGCCATTGCTCATTTACAAGATTCTTGAAAGTGAATGACTCAGTCATGTTACACTGTTTTGCAACACAACCAGTTTAGGTTTAGCAAAGTTAGCCCCATCACCTATATAAATATAAAGCAAGTGCATTTATTTACAATGGTTATCTGAGGGGACTTCTCCCAGCCTTTGTTTATTTTATTTATTTATTTATTTATTGCAAGGCCAGAGGGTGAAGGACAGTATATAATTGAAGGATCAGCTGAAATCCTAATCCTTTTAGCAACACCGTTGCTCTTATGAGCTTCTCCTGTAAGCTGCTTCTGAAATATTATTTTCATTTTTCAGTTGTGGAAACTCAGACATAGTCTCACAGAGAGATTAAACGACCTCCCTAAGGACGTTCATTGCGAGTCAGAGGTTGATCCAGTAATCTAATTAAGGCCTTATAATTCCAGCAGTGTTGCCAAAACCATACTTTTCCCTCCTCCTCCTGCCAAACCCAGTAATTGAGTATGATGACCTGCCTGCCCCCTTGTGCTGGAGGCCCTCTGATCCTCCCAGCTGAAGCCATTTGACCACATTTAAATGTTCCACCCAGGCTAAGGGTGTGGGATGTTGGTCGTTAATCAGAGAGAATTTAAGGGACCCTCATCAGGAGTCACATCTTGCCACCTGGGTTTCTTTGGGCTTAGCCTTTGTTGGAGCAGCCCAGCCCCATTTTGTAACGTGGTACTTGTAATGAGTAAGATCACTTTTCTGTTCCCCTTCACTGGGATTCTCCCATTCATCTTCTAGTTCCTGCAAGGCTGGGAGTGCCCTGGCTTGGTGCCTGTCCTACCTTCCCAGAGCCCATGTCCTTTCCCCAAGCCTGTGCCAAGCAGTGGGAGCTGGGTTTTCTGCTGCCCACTCGCCATCTGCTCAATTTCCCACATGATGCTGAATGTCACATGTGCCACTGCTGTGCTCTCTGTGATTCCTGGATGAATCCTTGTCTTGATCCTAGACCTCCTGATCTAATGCCTGCCTGAGCCATGGCATCTCACCATGCGCCTAGCACCTATGCTGCACCTGCCTGCCTGAACTTCTCCCCATTCCCTACTGCTGGGTCAGCCCCACGCCACCGAGTTCAGGGTTCTAGCCCCACCACCTGGGAAGTTCTAGTTTCTTGGTCTGGAAAGAAGCCATCCATTCCCCACATCAGTTGAAGATTCTATTTGGGTTCAGCACTTTCCTTCACTTTTTATCTGTTTCTTATAGAACTTAACTTTTTTATCCTAGCACCCGGGGATAACCAGAAATTGCCTTTTTGTCTTCCCATGTGGTCCTTGGCCTCTGTACTTTGAATTTTGAGAATGGTCCTCATTTTTTGTCCTTACTTTCAGCTGTGGTGTCAGGTTTGCTTGCTTGCATCCTTGCTTTTTTTCCTAGTTTGATTTTGTGGAAGATTCTGTTTGATCCATCTTTCACTGTATTGATCTAGCCAGCAGATGGATGGATATATGAACAGACAGACAGACAAACACACAAACATTCTTCTTATTTCTTTTTTAATGATCCATGGTTGCCAGAATTCGAATATATTTGGCTTGTGTGAAACTGAATGGTGTATCTGTGTGTGTTACCACTATCCCCTCCACAATCCCTTAAATATAATTGACATTCAGCACATGCCTATTATTAGTAATAAAGCAAAAACTACTGTTGTCATGTGGAATTCAAGTTTGGTGTCAAAATGAAGGAGAGGATGTGTACAAGTTTAACAGAATAACCATATCATTTACTTTGTGCAGGAAGAGAAGCAAGACAGGCTATTAAAAATCTCTGGAAATAAGTAACATCTTTAAAGGAATCATATTATCAGATGTGCATGTAATTCTGAATTGCAGTATTTGAAAATACTAGAAATGAGAGAGATTTGAAATACAGGAGGCTTAGGAAGGAACAGACATATGGGACTATAGTAAAATTAGAATCATTTAATACCGTGTACCCAAGATTGACAAAATGAAATGCAGGTATTCCACCATTTAGTAAGTCCTTATGGACATGTAGGATGTTTCCAAGTTTTCGCTATTGAAAATACCATAGCAATGCACACCTGTAGTGTCCTTTTAAATACAGATGCCTGTGTTTCTACAGTATAGAAGCCTTGAAATAGAATTGCATATTTATAAACTTTTGGAAAAACACTAATTTGCCCTTCAATAAAGCAAAACTAGCCTAACAGAGAGCATGTTTCCCCACTGGGTATTCTCAGTCTTCTCAGTGCTTGCATATTTCTTAGGTGAAAACTCAATCATTGTTTTTCTTTGCACGTTTCTGTTTACTAGTGAACATTATACATCAACTGAAAATAAGGAGGTGAATCTATATGTTCCAAGATATAAAATATATCTAAAACTTATTAAGTAACAACAAGTTGAAAAGTACTGTCCCATATTTATAGATGGCCTGGACTCATAGAAAACTGTACATTGCTATTTTACATATGTACATATGTAAAATACAAAGGAAAGAAAATGTGCATAAATGTGTACCTCAAAGTCATGATAGTTGCTACCTCTGCTGAGAAGAATGGAATTGGGAGTATAGCATGAAAAGAGTGTTGAGGTTCTTTGTACATCTTTGTTGTTTACATTGTAACAGTGAGAATACATTCAAGAATTACCATGTATAATTTTTTAAATATTAATTGAAACATCCATAGTATGATGTTTTCTGTCTTGGCTCTCTGAACTTGTGTTAAAGGACTGCCGGAATAACCAATTATATAAAGCAAACATTTATATAATCAGCAACTGCTATTTGGCAGACCATGTGAAGTGTAGAAATGATGGATAGAACTGTCTGTATGCACAAAATGCCCAGGGTTCTGTGTTGGAGCAGATAGTTATACAGATAATTAAGTCTAACTGGGAAAGGCACTCTAATTGGAGATTTTTACCAAGAACTGTGAGAACAAGGCAGAGGGAGCTGGGGAAATCCTCTAATAGAGGTGTTATTTAATTTGGGGCTTGAAAAGTGTGCAGGAATTCTCCAGATAAAGAAGGTGGAAGTGACATCCTAGTCAGGTAAACCATTATGTGCAAAGGCAGAAAAGGAGTAGGCGTTTTTGTGGCTAGAGAAATGGTTCTAGGAAAGTGATGAGTCATGTAGCTGAGAAGGTAGGTTGGTGCCGTTATGTCAGGTTTGCCAGATGGGACCATAGAAATGGATCCCTTTCATCCTTGCATCACCAGTACCCAGCCAAGCACAGTTTGAGAGAACGCCTGTGTGTGTGCATGTGGGCAGCTTTGTTATATGCGAGCCAAACTGTCTCGCTATTCATGGCCTCATCATCTCTGCTGTACTCCAGCTTTTTTCCCCTGCCTCCTCTACACTTCTCCCTCCAATAATGTTCCCTTCTCACTATCTTCCAACTCTCTCAATTTTGTGGTTTCTTATTTTTATTGCATTGATATTCTCATGCACCTCTGTCCTAAAGATACCCTGTTTGTCTACCTCCTCCCTAATTCCATGTCTGCACTTCACATTCGCCTGTGCAGACAGCAGGTTGGGTGCCCAAATCATCTGATGCTTTTCACCATCCTTGCAATTCTACTGTATACTCACTACTCTTAACTAATTATGTTTCTCTCTCCTCCTGTCTCTCTGAGACTCTAAGCCCCAAGCCTTGATTTTTCATCTTTGTGTCCCAGCAAATTGCATAGTTCATGGCAAACAGTAAGTGCTTAATAAATGTTAAATAAATGAATTAAATTGAATAAATGAACCTTCCTTCCATTTAATGGTGGATTTTTATACTTTACCCATCAAACAGTACAATGCCACATGTGATTATAGGACATGACAATTATGTGGTTATAGGACCATGTGAATTATAGTAATTCATAGAAGAAAAAGAATAGTGGGAGGGGGAATGGATCATTTGTGAGGGACAATATTATATTAGAATTCAGAACAGATCAGAGGCCATCTTATCCTTGGAAGTAGAAGCTTTTCAATAGAAATGTGTAGTTGTGATAGGAAGCAACCTTAACCACCTCATTTAAAAATAGCCCCTCACAGTGCCTCTCCCATTGGTCCTGGTCCTGGGATTTCTCATCACCCAGTTTTATTGCCTTCCATGGCACTTGTCACCATTGGGTTGTTGGCTCCTTAGTGTCTGCTCTTGTGTTAGAATATAAGTCATGTGTGAGCAAGTGTCTTGTCTGTATTTCTTACCAGTGTATCCCAAGGTGCCTTGCATGTAGTAGAGACTCGATTAAATATTACATAAGTGAATGAATCTTCTAGTTATTCTATAGGGAAAGCTACCTAACCATTTGTCTTCTGACTGATAATAAAATGTCATCTTTTTAAAGTTTTGCTTCCTTTAAATTTCTTAGGAGTTAGTAGGGGCCACTTATTAAACAAATTCAAAAGTCTTTGCATGTACCTGACCCCAAATAGTCACCCATAGTTATTAGTAATTGTTTGCTTGTTTTAAGTGGCTTTTAAATCATTTGAATTATAATATGCAGCGGCATATTACCTGCTTTTAATGCTACCCTTCTATCCATTCCTTCACTTGGAAGTAGTTTTTTAAAGTAGTAAATGAAGAAAATGTAGAAGTGCCACTGAATATGTTAACCCTGTAAATCAGAATGCATTGCAAGTAGGAACTGCAAAGTTAATGTGATGGATTAGAAATTATTCTTTGAGGCCGAGTGTGATGGCTCACATCTGTAATCCCAGCACTTTGGGAGGCTGAGGCAGGCAGATCCCCACTTGAGGTCAGGAATTTGAGAACAGCCTGGCCAATGTGGTAAAACTCCGTTTCCACTAAAAATACAAAAAGTAGCCAGGTGTGGTAGCAGACACCTGTAATCCCTGCTACTCAGGAGGTTGAGGCAGGAGAATCACTTGAACCTGGGAGGCAGAGGTTGTAGTGAGCCGAATCATGCCACTGCACTCCAGCCTGGGCAACAGAGTGAGACTCGGTCTCCAAAAAAAAAATTGTTTGACACCTTTCCTGTGTAGCAGATTTTTTTTTTTAAAAAAAGCAATATATTAACATTATAAAAACTGAAGTCATGAACTGAATAAACACACACGCGCGCACACACACACACGTATATAGCTGAAGACTTTACTATTTGCTTTGAATAATGGTGCAAACAGAGCATGAAATTAAGTGTCAGGCACTTTAAATCTACAGATTTTAAACTTTTTATATGGTCACTTTAGAACGAATAACAGTAACTTGAAAACTAGTTTGACTCTAAAACGAATTATGGCCTAAAATACATTTGATAAGTAGAAATAATATGATTGAAAAGCTAGCTAAAATAGAGGCTGGCATCACCTTGCTTGCAGTGTGAAAGATTTTTGCTGCTTCATAATCAATAATCCCAAATGGCTCTGAAATCCCAAATGACTTCGCTGATGTATAAAAGGTACAGAAAAATAATGTAATGGAGGAACAGAGAATTGGTGGAAAATTAGTTTGGAATCTTTTTCTGAGCATTTCTTTAAAGCATCAGAAAAATGTCCTGTACTTGATTCTCTCTGGTCTGTATATCAATGTGTAACCCAGATACTTTTATTATTAAGGTAATGTGCTTTCAAATCAAAGGGGTCAAGAAGTGCAGAAGATGCACGTTGGAACCTGCAGTCTTCTTTTGCACCTGCTCAGAATGTCAAATGGCCAAAGGATAAGAATTAGGCCCCAGAATAGAAATGGAAAATAATGTGCATGCAAAGACAGAAGATGAGCGCTTTTAATTTAACAACCTGGCTACATTCAAGGGGAAAATGGAAATGGAATTAAAAAATGAAAAGGGAAGCTTATTAAAAAGAAAAAACGGGCGCTAGAAAGGATGAAAATGTGAAAGAGGATTTTAGATGGTGTTTTGTGGAGAAATGTGATTTAGTTAAGTAGGAAAACTGCATTTGTGGTGTGCCTTTTAGTGTCATTGTTCATTCACATGGACTCTGGGTGATGTTTGTCAAGCGGGAGAGTTTTTCTGCTTCTGGGTTTGTTAAGCACTTCCATGGGATTCAAGATTTCATTTCCACAAATAGAATTCAAGAGCCAAGTGAACATTGCTCAGTGAGATTCCAGATTTCTATTTATGGTCCTGAATGATCCTCCCTAGAGGAGGCCGGTCACCCTCAAAGACCCAAAGGACGAGTCACATTGGAAGAAAAGGCTGAGCAAATGAAAATGCTTCCACTTGGCCAAGGCATGTATGTGCTGATTGGGAGCGGAGATTCATGTTTAATTGGATATTTGTGCCCCATCAGCATGGATGCTGACATTTCTCTTTCTAATAGTAAGGGCCAGCTTCATGCCCAGGTCAAAGAAATGACCAGGATATTGTACAGTGTTTCTTATCTTTTCATACTGTTTTCTGGAAAGGAGCTACCAAATGGGAACCATCAAATCCTATACATTTTTGCCTTCCTGTGGGTCTGAGTGAATTAGACCCCAGGGAAATAACCAGTCTGACTTGTGTAGCTGCCGACATAATATTTCTAAAAATACATTTTAATTCTGATTTCCACCTGCCCCATATGTCTTCAATAAAAGAATGTTAGCAGCAGGGATGATTGCTTCAGACAAGGGGTTCAAGCCTAGCCTGGGCAACATAGTGAGACCCTGTCTCTATTTAAAAAAAAAAAAAAAAAAAGCTGGGTGTTGTGGTGTGAATCTATAGTCCTAGCTATTCAACAGGCTGGGGTGGGAAGATTCCCTGAGCCCAGGAATTTGAGGCTGCAGTGAGCTATGATCATGCCACTGCACTCCAGCATGAGCAGCAGAGTGAGCCCTGTCTCTTAAAAAAAAAAGAGAGAGAGAGAGAATTAATAGCAGTAGTGGAAGTGACAGCTATACCAGATGGAGGATTAATAATATAATAGTAATGGCAAAGAACACTATTTATTAATTATCTTTAATTGTCAATAGTATCAGGAACTAAACAGCATGTTTTACATTTGTTTTCTAAGTGAATTCTCATAGCAAATGTGAGATAAATATATTTATCCCCTTTATCTTGATAGTGAAGCAGAGGCTTAGAGAAATTAAGCTACCTGCTTGTGAGTAACACAGCTAGTGAATGGGAAAACCAAGCTGCAAACCCAGATCCATGGAATGCCATTTGAGCAGAGTCAGACTGAGTGTGCAATGTCACAAAGCCTTCCTTATTAGATTTATTGGTCTGTTTAGCTCACACTTGTGAATAAAAAGTATACAGTGACAGAAAGGCTTCTTTTGTATTATTCACGCAAAACTCCATACCTAATACAATGCTAGGCTTTGAACGAGTATCCAGTAAATGTATTTGAATCAACGAATGAATGAATGAATGGAGACAGAGCAGACATATTCCTATATTTTAATACAGATCCACAAGGCCACTCCTGGACTTTTCAAGTTGCTCGCCTTTGTCTTAACATGAAAACCCTACTCTACTATCAAATTGGGACAGGAACAGATACGTGGAGAAAAGGTTTTATTCTGTACTCTCACTTCTAGAATTTATATGTCATTAGGAAACATTATGGACAATGGAGAGAGCGCCATACTTATTGTGTAATTCATTCATTTGAAGAATATTCATTGAGTGCCTACATGCTAAGTGCAGAGAATATTGTAGTAAATAGGTGTAGGAAAGTATCAGATCACCGTAAGGGATATAGTGAAGATGGGATGTGTTAAAAACATCTTGGGGATTACTTAAGATCACATGGTCAAGGAAGACAACTCTGAAGAAATGATGTTTAAGTTGAGATCTGAATGATGAGCTGAAGCTAGCCATGAGAACATCTGAGAGAAGAGCTAGCTTTCATTACTCACCCTAAAGTAAGCGTGGGCTGTATATGTTGGAGGAACAGAAAGAACAGGACTAACAGGACTGTCTTATTCTTGGAACATCAAGACCAAGACAAAGAAGAGTAAAAGAAGCATTAGGAGAGAGAGCCTTGCAGGCTTGGAGTTTGGATTTTATTATAAGTGCAAGGGAAAGCCACTGAAGAACCCAATAGGTTTACATTTTTATAAGTTTACTCTGATTGTGCTGTGAACAATAGACTCTAGGTGGACAGTATGGAACTTGGGAAATAGGAGGTTATTGCCAGAGTCTAGGTGAGAAATAGTTGCCTTTGAATAGGGGTGGAAGGAGTAAAGGTGGAAGTGAATGTATGCATCCTAAAGATATTTTCTGGGTAGACCCCACAGTCTTGTATATACATGTATGTATGTATGTATATATGTATGATGTATGTATGTATGTATGAGGATGATTACTGGGCTTTTGGTCAGGATCTACCAGGATGTAGAAACTGGTGGGAGAGCAGATTTGAGGGAAGTCATGAATTCTGTTTTGAGCATGTTACATTTGAAAGTTCTGTTTGTTGGACAGCCAACTGTGATATAAAGTAGGCAGCTGGTAAAGATGGAGAGGGAGTTAAAGAGAGATATTGAGAAAGAATAATCACCTTGAGAGTCATCTGATTTATTGACAATATTTAAAGCCAGTGGGACTTGAAACTACCCCAGGAGAGAGTACAGATAGGAAGTAAAAGGGATTCCCAAACCAAACCCCAAAGCACACCATTTAGGTCAAATAGGAAGGTGGGACAAAGAAAGAAGGACTAACTAGTATGACAGAGAGAAAACCATTTTATGTTGTGTGTAGTTTACCAAACTAAAAATAAAAACTTTTTAAAATGAAGATATCCAATTTGGAAGGTCCAATATTTAGTAATAGGCATTCTAGAAGAGAACAGAGTAACCAGTAGAGAGAGAGAGGTGTGGAAGCTAGGAGAAGAAAGTATCTCAAGAAAGTGTGCTCCATTATGTCAGAGGCTACCAAGAGGCCACAGGAAGGAAGGTGTGGTCTTGGAAGAAGTAACACTGGAATTAGCAACCTGCATGTCTCAGTGGCCTGACACGCAGGGACTGAGAATGTTTACCCCCAAAGCTATTTCTTAGGAAGTTGCTTATGAATATATTCCAGCAAAGAGAAGACGTAAACTAAGAAAAAGGAAGATTGGGATCCAGGGAACAGTTTATCCATCCATGCATCTCTCCAGGGCGGTAATAGAGGGAAATACCAAATGGCCCCTTTGTAGCAGGTTTGGGGAGCAGCCAGTATAATCTGGGGTCAAGAGAACTCCATTAGGTAGATCTTTGGGAAAAACAGGGAATTTGGTAAATAGATAATATGATTAAAATCTTTGAAAAAATTGATACCAACAAAACAAGAGAAAAAGAAAGGAAATTAAATACTCCAAAGTGGCCAGGCATGGTGGCTCATGCCTGTCATCCCAGCACTTTGGGAGGCCGAGGCAGGAGAATTGTTTGAGCCCAGGAGTTTGAGACCAGCCTGGACAACATAGTGAGACCCTCATCTCTACAAAAAAATAAAAACATTAGCTCCGTGGGGGCATGCACCTGTAGTCACAGCTGCTTGTGGAGCTCAGATAGGGGGACCATTTGAACCTGAGAGGTTAAGGCTGCAGTGAGCCAGGACCACACCACTGCACTCCAGCCTGAGTGACAGAGCAAGACTCTGTACCAAAGATAAATAAATAAATATCCCCAAAGACTCTAACATTGCATAAGAATATTTGCTCCAAATATGAATTAAACTAAACTGTGGCGTGAATTTAAGCAACTGCTGGTGTATGAGAAAAGAAAGTCTATTTACTTTTAATGCTGGGAAACTTGTTTGTGATTATTAGTAGATGTGACATTGGACCACTGAGAATGTGATAGAATAAAAAATCATCCAAACCAGACTAATTAGCCCAGAATTGGAATAGTATATGTAATATAATCTAAATGCTGCTTATTAATTTGTTTATCTGTAACTCAATTTACAATCATACTTAGCATAGCAGACCAAATAGAGCTCTTAGAATAGAAAATATTGCTGTTAACCTTGACAATATATAATAAAAGTAATATTGTTGATGACAGAAGGTCAGACTTTCAAGGCAAGGAACAATTATAGGAAAAAAATTTGAAAACCTTATTTGGAAAATCATATAGATTTAAATATATCATTTAAGGTTAAAAAAATAATAGATGAGCTAAAATTAGTAATACTGTCACAGACATTCAGAAGAAGAGACAAGAGGAGGAAGCTAGCACGTATCTGCTAATTCTTGATCTTTCTCATTGTGATATCAATGGATAATCCTCTGAGTCTGATAAATTAGAGACTAATAAGATAAACCACTAAGAGGTTACCCATGGAAATTGCACCTGAAGTTGGAGAAGAGAGATGTTTGAGTTAGGGCCATGTTCAGGTTATAATTTGAAAACAAGATAGCTTCCAGTCAGAAGACATGGGACAAGAAGTTTGTGTTTTTTACCCTGAGCCCTTTGGGATAACTTATTTTTTAAAACCATGTGCATACTTTCTTTTATAGCAACAAAAGGGTCAGAAATAAACAGGATAAAAAATAAATAATAGAATGACTCTATAAAAATTACTTAAATTATTAATCAAATGAGGGCCCATTATTATTTAGTGGGAATGTGGTTGTAAAGATATGTGCATGGACACGGATTCTGAAAAAAGTTTATACAAATAAAAGTGATTATGTTAATGAGGCAAATTCTCAGCAAAATTTTTTTCTAATTGTATAAAATCTCATATTTGAAGAGTAAATGCAAATGTATGAGAATATGTATAAAGTAAAAAATCTATTCTAATTCATTTAACCTCTAGCTTATGCTCTTCCCACTTGTATGTTGGTAGTGAGATTTTCAAAGCTCTGTCAATCTTAGATTGTCAGACTATTTTGTCTGAATTGAGCAATCCATCTGAACTGGAGTTTGCTCCTGTGTTAATCACCTCTGGCTGCCATAATGAAGTACCACAGACTGGGTGCCTTAAACAACAAAAACATATTTTCTCCCAGTTCAAATGTCTGGCAGTGTGAGATCATGGTGCCAATGTGGTTCAATTTTGTTGAGGGTCTCATCCTGTCCTCTTTTGCACAGGGGCCACCCTCCCTCCATGTGGTGGAGAGAGAGCGAGCTCTCTGGGGTCTCTTCTTATGAGAACACTAATCCTATTTATCAGGGAACTACCCTTTATGAATTCATTTAACCTTAATTACTTCCCTAAAGGCTCTGTATTGGAATACAAGTTGGGAATTAGGACTTCAACATATTAATTTTGGGGAAACACAGATATTCAGTCCATACCAGCCCCATCAATTTATTCATCATTTGGCTGAATTAACAGATAGATAAATTGTTTTAACACCAAGAAATCATGGTGTTAAACCTGGGGTTGGGGGTGGCTAACTTTTAAAGCCCAAGAATGCTAGTATTGGAAACTTTATATAGACCACCCCCTACCCTAATGGATTCCAGAGTACATAGGCTCTCCAAGCCTCCAAATCCCTACTCTGCCCTACTAAATACAATTGCAGCAATATTTTGTAGTGTTTCTGTTTTTAACACAGTGCCAACAGCATGGTGACCGTAACATCAGCCCTCTCTTTTCTATAAAATGATCCAAATAAAACACTTAAGACTTTCGATTATTTGATTTGATCTTCACAACAACTTTGTAAAATGGGCAGAGTAGGTGTTTTCTCATTTTACTAGTGATATAATTGAGAGACAGAGATTAGCATTGCCCTATTGTATAGTATAGAAAATACCCCTCCTTCCACAGTAAAGTGAGTAGAAAAAGTCCTTGAGTAGAAGTCATGTGGCCGGCCCTGAACCCAGCTCTGCCTTTGGCATACCCAGATTAGGACAAAGTCAGAGTCATCTTTGATCAGGTTTATCTTAATTCATTAAGGAAGTGAACTAGCCCTGGAAACCTCAGTAAGATAGCTCACATCTCTAATCCTCATTGTTCCCTCCTGTATCCATCAAATTAGAGTGATATCATGAAGTAAGCATGAAGTTTGAAATTACTGCAGACCTGGACTGAATGCTGTTCTGAAATTCGCTAGTGGTGTGACCTTGGATAAGTTACTTTACCTTTCTAAGCAGGTTTCTCTATCAGTAATACCTACTTTGCAGGTTGTCAGGAAAATTCAAGATGATTTATCTAAAGTTCTTAAGACAACTCTTCCCATGTTTTGTGGGAAGAATATCATTAGAATGATATCGAACCGAACATGATGTCTGGAATGGCATCAGTATACTTTTAAGCCAAATCCCTGAAGCTAAGTTGGTCAGGCTTGACCACACCCATTCTCAGAAGGATTTCAGAAAAGCAAGAGAAGAGCGCAAATGCATGCCAACCCTCTTGGAAACACATCTCAGAAACCTGGCCCATCACCACCTCTGCCACATTCTTTAGTCAAAGCAAGCCACATGGCTCTCTTCTACCCCCGAGACTCAAGAGGTGGAAAAATAGATGCCATCTTACGGCCGAGGACCTCTAGTCATATTACACAGGGGCATTTTTGCACTGAGGACATTTTTGTCATCAATCTACCACATTGTTATTCCAAAGTAATTGTTGTAGAAATGACATGATGGTGATGATCAATAACAATTTCTATGGTTCATTTTTGTTTTCAATTTTGTTTTTGTCGTGCTTTCATTCATCAAACATTCACAGAGAGATTTGCCCATAGGTACGTGCTCAGGGCATACATATGCCTTTGTGTCACAGCACCTCCCATAGAGTGTGCTTATCTATGTGGTTGAGTGATAGGTTTTCCTGCTGTACTAAGACAGAGCAGACACAAAGTACAGTGTGATCCTCTCCCTCCATATTTCTCTTGACAGGCTGTGCAATCTGGGCTGATAGGAAGAACAGGCCTTGATAACCAGAGCCATCCAGGCTGCCAGGACGTCTTGTTTCCTGTTGAGTGCCTGAGCACATCTGCTTATTCCCTCTATGAGTTTTTATTGTAGACACCCTGATGCACAGCAGCCTGTGTTTAGGGGCCAGCAGATCTTACCAGCATTGCATACGAGCATCCGCTTCACAACTTGTGAGCAGTGGCGTTTACACATCTGGATAGTGTGCTTTTATAAATAGCTCCATGAGGTGCCTGGGGAAGCTGGGCTATATCTTTGGCATGGAATTGGGACACTTTGTACATGACTGTCCCTGGAAATAGAGGACGGCTGATTCTGAGTTTCAGAGGGAAATAAATGACAGGACTTATCACTGGAAAACACAAGGTGATACCATCATTGCAGCAAACCCGGGCCTGAATAAAGAGAAACATACCTTTTCCCCTCTTAATTTGGTATCTTTGTTTTTCCATTTTCCCCCTTTTTCTATATTTTCTCACTTTTGTCCTCTTCCTATGCCTGTGTTTTTCACTGGTACCTTTTAATCTTCTTCCTTTCTTAACAACTGTTTTTCTTTGAATCTTAGCTGAGTATACCTAACACCATCTCACAATGCCTACAGCTCAAGTCAGCTGGACTCCAAAGACTCTGCCCCTGTAGGCCGACGTGGTGGCTCACACCTGTAATCCCAGGACTTTGGGAGGCCGAGGCGGGTGGATCACGAGGTCAGGAGTTCGAGACCAGCCTGGCCAACATGGAGAAACCGCATGTCTACTAAAAATACATAAAATAACTGACAGGGGTAGTGGCAGGTGCCTGTAATCCCAGCTACTCGGGAGGCAGGAGAATCATTTGAACCTAGGACGTGGTGGTTGCAGCAAGCTGAGCCCACGCCATTGACTTCCAGCCTGGATGACAGGGCAAGGGCAAGACTCCATCTCAAAAAAGAAAAAAAAAAAAAAAAAGACTGCCTGTGTCCATGGTGATGCCCCACTGCTTCCCCACGCCAGGCTTGAGAATCCAGTAGAAGAGGATGCCAGTGCTATTCAGGAGATATTAAGATACGCCTTCTGGAAACATAATATGTAGGAGGCACTATTTAAAGTGCTTTAGTTAAACCATTTCTAATCCTTCCACAAACTATAAGATAGGTATTATTTGGAGTGAATTTAGAAATATGTTTAGAAAGGTTCAGTGACCAGCCCAAGGCCCACAGTGCTAGTGAATGCCAGAGCCTTCAACCCAGGTCTGCATGATTCCAAATGCCAAGTTTGTTTCATCACATCACTCTCTGTGTCAGTTGAAAAAGAAAAAAATTGAGGATCAGAGATGTGAGCTGTCTTGCTAAGAATTATAGTGCTAGACTGGCTCTGCATTTTTGGCTCAATATAAGAGAAATCTAATCGGAGGAAAGGCTGTTTTAGTCCCAACCTGGGAATGTCAAGAGCGCAGCTGGGACCTGAACCAGTTTTCTGACACTCAAAGGATGTAGGATCTGTGATATATGATGGCAGAACAGACAGTTCTTTCATTTGTTCAACAGATAATTATTGAGTTCCTGCTTTGTGCCAGGTACTGTTCTAAAGTTTGAGATTCTTTGCAAATTAAGAAAGACCCTTGTCCTTGTGCAGGTTGCAAGCCAGTGGGAAGAGACATATAATAAACAGTAGAAAAAATAACTGTATAGGGTGTTAGATGATACTTATGATGGAGACATAAATAGTGGAGCAGGGAAATGAGTATAGGAAGCTCCAGAAGGGAGTCTTGCATTTTTAAACAGGGAAATCAGGATAGGACTTATTGAAAATGGAGCATTTGAACAATTCTCAAAGGCTTTGAAAGAAGTGAGGGAATTAGCCACGTAAGTATCTGGGAGAAGGGTATTCCAGCAAAGCAAAATGCAGGCATAGTTGGCATTTTTGAGCGATAGCAAGAAGACTGGTATAGTAGGAACAGAATGTATTAGGGAAAGAGGAATAAATATGACATCAAAGAGCTGGGCAGCTAGATCATGTGAGCCTTTGTAAGTCATTTTCAATATTTCAATTGAAGGCCGGGCACAGTGGCTCATGCCTGTAATCCCAGCACTTTGGGAGGCCAGCAGGCAAATCACGAGATCAGGAGTTCAAGACCAACCTGGCCAACATGGTGAAACCCCGTCTCTACTAAAAATACAAAAAAATTAGCTGAGCATAGTGGCAGGCACCTGTAATCCCAGCTACTCGGGAGGCTGAGGCAGGAGAATCGCTTGAACCCGGGAAGTGGCGGTTGTAGTGAGCCGTAATCGCGCCACTGCCTGGGTGACAGAGTGAGTCAGTCTCAAAAAAGAAGAAAAAGATTTCAATTGAGGGGAAGGAAAGAACAGGATGACCTGTTTGTTGTATTAGTACATAGATGCAGGAATCTAGGTGTGGCATGATAGTTTTTCCAATCAGGATTGTAGCAATGTTGGTGATGAAGAGATTGACATCTGGATACATTTGAGAGTACATCAGGTTTCCCTAATAGATTACATGTAGAATACAAGAGAAAGAGGAAAGTCTATGATAAATCCAGGATTTAGGGCCTCCACAGTGGGAAGTATAGAGTTTCTATGATATGAAATGTAGGCTACACATGAGGCATTTTTAGGGAGCTCAATTTTGGACATGTTGAGTTTGATATTATATGTACAAATGAAACTGAAGTCATCAGTTGCATTGGCATATATGATTCTGTAGTTCAGGAAGAAAACTGAGCTGGAGATACAGTTTTGGATTCATCAGCCTTCATCATGGTAAAAGAAAACAAAAAAGCAAGCCACGAGACTCAATGGAGAGCCCTGACACGATGTGTGAAAAGGAGATCAGTACAGTGGGCACTGAGATTTGTCTTGCATTTATCCAAAGCCAAAACTCAAGAATTAGTAAAAAGGTGATGAAGATCTGACTTTGGCTTCCATTTGAAAGTACTTTTTAAGGCATTAATGTTTATTAGCAATGGTATGGCCTATTTCATAGGATACATTCTAGGATGCTGTGGATTTTCAGGGAAAGTGCCGAATCTAGATCAGCGCTTTTCCAAATTTCATGTAGCTCAAAAAAAAAAAAAAAAAGAAAAGAAAAGAAAAGAAAAAATAATCATTTTCAATTAGGAGATTGACATTTTGTCTTTACCCAAGTAAAGCTGTTTACACACATAAGCCTTGATATATTCATCATAGTTTAGGTTTACTAACCACCATCTTAGATGTCTTAAAGTGGATTGGACTCTTGCATTAGGTTTAAACTTGAACCCGCTAACTACTGAGAGTCCTTGACAACCTTATGAGTCTGTGGTCACAGCATGTAGAAATTTTAAAGTCCATTAATAATACTCAATATGGCCAAATTAAGAGAAGGAATCCTCTAGTCTTATCTCCTTAAAAAAAAAAAAAAAAAAAAAAAAAAAGAGGCACTACAACACTGATGCCTTTAAACAGTGGTTCTCAAATTTATAGTTCCAGGACTTTGTCACACTCTTAAAAGTTTTCAAGAACCTCAAAGAGCTTTTGTTTATGTAAATGATGCAAATATGGGATAATAACTAATACATTGGTTAATAAGTATTTCAAATGATGAACTGACACCTGTTACTTGTTAATAATAAAAGTTTAGGCTTTGATCATCTATTCCATTTTCGTTGTCAACACATTGAGGACACTGCCTTTTGAAGGAAATATGAATAAGCTATAATTCCCAGTGAAGAAGACTAGGAAATGAAGAGTCTAAAATAGATCCCCTGTGCAGAAGTGACGAAAAAACTAATAATGCCTCTCTATATGTTTGGAAAAGTTATCTAAGTTCCTTATACATTACTGGTCTTTAGGGGCTCTTACACTATCAGAAGAGATTAGCATCAAATTTAAAAGGTAAGAAATAATCCAGGTGACATTAAAGCAGTGGTTAAAGATAGAAGAATGTGAAATAACACTATGTGCATTTAATCATTCTACTGCTTAGCAGAAAAGGTTCAAGTTTATTTTGGAGAACTTAAAACTTAATGTTTAAGAGTTCTTTTCAATTAAATACAAATGCACTGTGTATATTTATCTTTCTTTCACCTAAGGGGATGTGTATTCTTCTTTTACGTGGAAACTTTCTGGCAATGAGATGTCTTTCCCTTAGGAGGCATGAAGTTTAAGAGTCTTCTCTGTCATAAAATATGTAGGTCCAAACCCATGAATAATCACTACTATGTGGATTTTATAGACCATTCTGGAAACAGCATGCAAAAGACAAGATATGCTTTTAAAATTTTCTAACCACCTCTTTCCATGAAAGGAATAAGGTAACAGAAGAAGACATTATTAGTACTTTAAAATTAATTAATTCAAATATCAAGTATTCTATGAGCTAACCATTTTTCCTGATATTTAGTGACCTTTTCTGGGTGAATGAACATTAAAAACTGCTAAAGTAGACATTAATGGTTTGTTGTGTATATATGCGTTTCCTCCTTTTCCTTCTTCCTCTCTGTAATCTTGAGTAAAATGACACAATAGAAGTCAATAAAACAGAGGACTGGGAACTAAAGAAAGGACATTGCAAGACAGTAAGGGAAGAAATAGGCAGTTCTTAGTGTCATGAGAGTCCGTGTGAAGAGACCACCAAACAGGCTTTGTGTGAGCGATAAAGTTTGTTACTCACCTGGGTGCAGGCGGGCTGAGTCCAAAAGAGAATCAGCTAAGGGAGATGGGGTGGGGCCGTTTTATAGGATTTGAGTAGGTAAAGGAAAATTACAGTCAAAGGGGGGTTCTCTGGCCGGTAGGAGTGGGGATCACAAGGTGCTCAGTGGGGGAGCTTTTTTGAGCCAGGATGAGCCAGGAAAAGGAATTTCACAAGGTAATGTCATCAGTTAAGGCAAGGACCGGCCATTTTCACTTCTTTTGTGGTGGAATGTCATCAGTTAAGGCAAGGACAGGGCATTTTCACTTCTTTTGTGATTCTTCAGCTACTTTGGGCCATCTGGGCATATACGTGCAAGTCACAGGGGATGCAATGGCTTGGCTTGGGCTCAGAGGCCTGACATTCCTGCCTTCTTATATTAATAAGAAAAATAACATAAAATGTATTGAAGTGTTGGGGCGGTGAAAATTTTGCGGCGGTGGTATGGAGAGATAAAGGGCAGTGTTTCTCAGGGCTGCTTCAAGCGGGATTAGGGGTGGTGTGGGAACCTAGAGTGGGAGAGATTAAGCTGAAGGAAGATTTTGTGGTGAAGAGGTGACATTGTGGGGTTGTTAGAAGGAGCGTTTGTCGTATAGAGTTATTGGTGATGGCCTGGATGCAATTTTGTATGAATTGAAAAACTAAATGGAAGACACAAGGTCTGAATAAGAGAAGGAGAAAAAGCAGGTATTAAAGGACTAAAATTTGGGAGGACCTAGGACATCTAATTAGAGAGAGCCTAAGGGGGTTCAGTGCAATCACTTGCTTGGTTGGTGAGTTTCCAGGCTCCATCCAGGTTTTTGGGGTGCAGTTCAAGTTGGGCTGGTGTCTGGAATGAGACTAGGACCTAATAAAAGGTCCACTGTGTGGACCTGTGTCCACACAGGAGCTCAAATGGGCTGTACCCTGTAGCATTCCAAGGACAGGCCTGAATTCTGAGAGGGGAAGGTGGCAAAAGCACTGTCTAGTCCTTTTCAAGTTGGCGACTGAGCCTGGTGAGGTGTGCTTCCAAAAGACCATTAGTCCGTTCTGCCTGTCCTGAAGATTGAGGACGGTAAAGGATATAAAGGTTTCACAGAATACCAAGAGCCTGAAAAACTGCTTGGGTGATTTGACTAATAAAGGCCGGTCTGCTATCAGACTGTATAGAGGTGGGAAGGCCAAACTGAGGAGTTATGTCTGACAGGAGGGAAGAAATGACCGTGGTTTGCTTCTCGGACCCTGTAGGAAAGGCCTCTACATATCCAGTGAAAGTGTCTACCTAGACCAAGAGGTATTTTAGTTTCCTGACTCAAGGCATGTGAGTAAAGTCAATTTGCCCATCCTGGGCAGGGGCAAATCTCTGAGTTTGATGTATAGGGAAGGGAGGGGGCCTGAGAAATTCCTGAGGAGTAGTAGAATAGCAGATGGAATACTGAGAAGTGATTTCCTTGAGGATAGATTTCTAGGATGGAAAGGAAATGAGAGGTTCTAAGAGATAGGCTAGTGGCTTATAACCTAGATGGAAGAGGTTACGAAATGACGATAGAATAGAATGGGCCTGTGAGACTGGAAGGAGATATTTTCCTTGGTCTAAGAACCATTTGCCTTGTGTGGGAAGAGATTGATAGGTGGAAGTTTCAGCGGGGGAGTAGGTGGGAGTGACCAATGTGAAGGAGGAAAACTGCCATGAGGGATAGAAGTTGGAATGCTAGCTGCTTTTTTGACTGCCTTATCAGCATAAGCATTGTCTTGAGTGATGATGGGGGGAAGAAAATAGATTTCAGAAGTTATGAGAACTGTAGAGAGTGAGTTGAGCATAGTTTGTGATTTTGGGGGCCTCTAACAGTGTTAAAGCAGTGGCAGCTGCTGCACACAGACATGAGGGCTAGGCTGAAAGAGTAAGGTCAAGTTGTTTGGACAGAAGGGCTACAGGACGTGGTCCTGGCTCTTGTGTGAGAATTCTGACTGCACTAACCATGCTTAGGAAGGAAAGGAGTTGTTTTGTAGAAGTGATTGGGATTTGGGAGATTAGCCAGACATGATCAGCAGGGAGAGCACGTGTGTTTTTATGAGAATTATGCTGAGATAGGTGATAGATGAGGAAGAAATTTGGGCTTGACTGAAGTAATGGGGGCTGTCTGTGAAGCCTTGCAGCAGTACGGCCTAGGTAATTTGCTGAGCCTGATCGGTGTCAGGGTCAGTCCAAGTGAAAGCGAAGAGAGGCTGGGATGAAGGGTGTAAATGAATAGTAAAGAAAGTATGTTTGAATAATGGGTTGTGGAGGGAGGTATTGAGGATAGGAGAGTATATGGCTTTGGCACCATGGGGTGGATAGGCAAAACAATTTGGTTGATAAGGTACAGATCCTGAACTAACCTGTAAGCCTTGTCTGGTTTTAGGACAGGCAAAATGGGGGAATTGTAAGGGGAGTTTACAGGCTTTAAAAGGCCATGCTGTATCAAGTGAGTAACAGGCTTTAATCCTTTTAAAGTGTGCTGTGGGATGGGATATTGGCATTGAGTGGGGTAAGGGTGATTAGGTTTTAATGAGATGGTAAGAGGTACATGATCAGTCGCCAAGGAGGGAGTAGAGGTATCCTATATTTGTGGGTTAAGTTAGGGGTATATGAGAGGAGGATGCGAAGGAGGCTTTGAACTGGGGAAAAGGGGGCAATGAGGTGTGGCTGTAGCCCAGGAATAGTCAGGGAAGCAGATAATTTAGTTAGAATATCTCGACCTAATAAGGGAGCTGGTCAGGTGGGGATAACCAAAAAGGAGTGCATAAAAGAATGTTGTCCAAGTTGGCACCAGAGTTGGGGAGTTTTAAGAGATTTAGAAGCCAGGCCGTCAATACCTACAACAGTTATGGAGGCAAGGGAAACAGGCCCTTGAAAAGCAGGTAATGTGGAATGGGTAGCCTCCATATTGATTAAGAAGGGGACAGACTTACCCTCCACTGTAAGAGTTACCCAAGGCATCTGTGATGGTCCAGGAGGCTTCCAGGGTGATGGGGTAGCATCAATCTTCAGCCGCTAAGCTGAGAAGGTCTGGGAAGGAGTCAGTCAGAGAACCTTGGGCCAGAGTTCTAGGGGCTCTGGGAGTGGCCGCCAGGCGATTTGGACAGTCTGATTTCCAGTGGGATCCTGCACAGATGGGACACGGCTTAGGAGGAATCCCAGGCTGCGGGCATTCCTTGGCCCAGTGACCAGATTTCTGGCACTTGTAGCAGGCTCCTTGGGGAGGAGGTTCTGTAGGAACCCCTGGTAGCTGCGTTTCAGGCATTTGGAGTTGTGTGCTGGAGATGTGGCTGGTGTTTGTCTCACAGTGGAGGTAAGGAATTGCAACTCAGAAATAAGTCGCTTCTTGGCTGCCTCTATTATTGTACACCTTGAAGGCAAAGTGCATTAAGTCCTGTTGCAGATCTTGAGTGCTGGAATTAAATTTTTGAAGCTTTATTTAATGTTGGGAGCAGATTGGGTAATAAAATAAAATGTATATTAAGAATAAAATGGCCTTCTGATCTTTCAGGGTCTAGGGCTGAAAAGCGTCTCAGGGTTGCTGCTAAACGGGCCATGAACTGGGCTGGGTTTTTCATATTTGATGAAAAAGAGCCTAAACACTAACTGATTTGGGAGAGGTCGGATAAAGAAAAAGGAGCATTATACTTGACCATGCCTTTAGCTGCAGCCACCTTTTTAAGAGGAGATTGCTGGGCAGGTAGGGGAGGGCTAGTCACAGAATGAAAGTGTAAGCTGGACCAGGTGTGAGGAGGGGAGGTGATAAAAGGATTATAGGGTGGGGGAGCAGAGGCTGAGGAAAATTGGGACCTAGCTTAGCCTAGTGAGGAGGGGAGAGGTCAGATGGGTCTGTAGAAAAGGAAGATTAGAAAGACTCAGCGACACTTGGGGTTGGGACTGAGGGGACAGGTGGGAGGGAAAGAAGGAAGATTAGGGACAAGTTGCATTGGCAACAGAGACTAGGGAGGGACCAATGTGTAAAAGAATGCATGGACGTCAGGCACCTCAGACTGTTTGCCTATTTTACGACAAGAATTATTTAGATCTTGTAGGATGGAAAAATTGAAAGTGCCATTTTCTGGCTATTTGGAACTACTGTCGAGTTTGTATTGGGGTCAAGCAGCATTATAGAAGAAAATAAGGCATTTAGGTTTTAGGTCAAGTGTGAGTTGAAGAGGTTTTCAGTTCTTGAGAACACAGGCTAAGGGAGAAGAAGGAGGAATGGAGGGTGGAAGGTTGCCCATAGTGAAGGAAGCAAGCCCAGAGAAAAAGGAGAGTAGAGACACGGAGAGAAGGGATTGGGGGGTTCTTGCCCTGTAGAAAAGTGGGAAAGGGGTCGGGACACAGAGATAAGGGGTCGGGGCATGGAGATAAGGGGTCAGGAGGTTCTTACCCTCCAGAAAAGCGGGAAAGAGTGCGGATATAAGGGGTTGGGGCACGGAAATAAGGGGTCAGGGCACGGAGATAAGGGGTCGGGGCACGGAGATAAGGGTCGGGGCATGGAGATAAGGGTCGGGGCACAGAGATAAGGGGTTGGGGGGTTCTTTTCCCCCAGAAAAGCAGAGAAGGGGTAGAGACAGGGAGAAAAGGGGTCGGAGGTTCTTGCCCCCCCAAGAAAAGTGGTGCTTGCTGCTAAGGGTGAAGGATGAAGGCAGGCGTCCCTGCGTGGTCAGCCACCTCTGAAACATGGGTGAATTATCAGGCAGGAATCTCCACGTGATTAAACACCAAGGGAAGACTGTCTTCCCAAGTCTGTGACCGGCGCCGGAGTTTTGGGTCCATGGATAAATCACATTTCCTTTGTCTCTACCACAAAAGGAAGGGAACTGAAATTAAGAGAAAGGAAAGACTGAAGTGTGGCGTCAAGATTGAAAGGAGAAAGAGGTAGAGGGATAGTGAGAAAGGTTGGAGAAGAGAGTAAAAAGAGGCTGCTTACCGGATTTAAAATTGGTGAGATGTTCCTTGGGCTGGTCAGTCTGAGGACATGAGGTCGTAGGTGGATCTTTCTCAGGGAGCAAAGAGCAGGAGGATAGGGGATTGATCTCCCAAGGGAAGTCCCCCAATCCAAGTCACAGCACCAAAATCTTATCCCGGGTTTTGGCACCAAAATGTCATGCGCGTCCGTGTGAAGAGACCACCAAACGGGCTTTGTGTGAGCAATAAAGCTTTTTAATCACCTGGGTGCAGGTTGGCTGAGTCCGAAAAGAGAGTCAGCGACGGGAGGTAGGGGTGGGGCCATTTTATAGGATTTGTGTAAGTAAAAGAAAATTACTTACCCAAGGGGGAGTTGCTCTCTGGCGAGTAGGAGTGGGAGTCACAAGGTGCTCAGTGGGGGAGCTTTTTTGAGCCAGGTTGAGCCAGGAAAAGGAATTTCACAAGGTAATGTCATCACTTAAGGCAAGGACCGGCCATTTTCACTTCTTTTGTGGTGGAATGTCATCAGTTAAGGCAAGGACAGGGCATTTTCGCTTCTTTTGTGATACTTCAGTTACTTCAGGCCATCTGGGCATATATGTGCAAGTCACAGGGGATGCAATGGCTTGGCTTAGGCTCAGAGACCTGACACTTAGAGCTTGCAAACACTTGCTTATAATGAGATACTAAAAATATGTTTACATTTTTTGAAATTTGGCCTTAAAGCTTTCTTTGTCCTGCCAATGAAGGTGAACAGTCTAAGCATTCTCTATTTTTTTATAATCAACCAACTGGGCTCACCTAGTTAAGAGTTTGTACAACCATTGGGATCTTGCAATTGTAGTGTTCTCTTATAAATCAAAGCCCAGTAAATTAAAAGAGAATTTATATTGTAAAACAGATAAGCTAAGGGATAATTGAATCACAAAATAAAAATTTAACTTTAAAGGCATTTTGCAATAGTTCTTTCAATTTCAAACTTCTTTAAAGCATTTAATTATTCTGTTACTTAGCAGAAAAGCTTCAAGTTTACCTTGGAGAACTTAAAACTTAATGTTTCAGAGTCCTTTCCAGTTAAATACAAATCAGAATTACTGTAAAACATAACTGAATTTATTATATAAGAGTAAATTAAAATAGAAATCATTTGCCAAAAAAAAGTAATTTGCAAACAACCTTTCTCTCAGGAATGTGTATTTTGCATAAAGTGAGTTCTTCCTGTAAAACAGAAAGGCATCAGAAAGGAAAAGCGTCTGAAATGCACTTTCAGTTTGTCTGTAGCAAGGCCAGGACCAATTCAGAAAGGAAATGTCTGGAATTCTGCTTGGTGTCACTATGCATAGGGGTTAAGATAACAAATTGCCTCGGGCGTGTTTCAGGGCAGCAAAATAAACCAAAATTGTCTCCAGGGTTGTAAATTCAGAGAATGATGTGGTAGACATGAACATGGAGAAAGAGAACTGGGGCAAATGTTTTTTTAATGTTTGCCATTGGGCAAGATGTTTTTTTCTTATGAGTTTACTGTTTCTAGTAAATGTGAAATGCTTTATTTCTTTGCTTTACAAACTATTATTATTTAGGCTTAGGCCTCTACAGCGGGAAAAAAAACCCAGCAGCATATCAGAGAAAGTCATCGTCTAGGGGTGGCTGTGAATAGAGTGTAGGTGTTGGATGTTGAGGAAAGGAGGTGGTTGAAGGCATTGACAGCTCTGCCTCTCCTTTCCTACCTTCAGTGGGACAATATGTTGAATTCAACTGGCATGGTTTAACATGTACTTCTTGTTGTTCTAATTGCACATGGAAGTAAAGTGTAAGCTCTTTAAATGAATCAGATTATGACATTCACTCCCAACATTTGGTAGCTGTTGGGAATGGAGAAAATGTTGATGGAAGGGGGAGTAACTGAGGTTGACCCTGGGTGCTACAAAAAGAAGTTCAGGCAGAACAAATCAAAGTCAGCTCTGAGAATCCCAAAAAAAGAAGCAGACTGGGGTAACTGGAGTCATTACAGCTCTTAAAGTGTGGCAAACTAATAGTAATTTTATTAAAATGCCAAGGCTAAGAATCACCTGATAAATGGTATCAATACTTTTATTACCATCTGATTAAGAAGAGACAAAAGGTAGGAATCTTTATTCCCCTCATTTTACTTATTATGCCTGTTTACATGGAGGCATTTCTGTAGGCTCATACCATCTTAACTGTTTCTGTTTTTTTTTTGTTTTGTTTTGTTTTTTTGTTTGTTGTTTTTTTTTTTGAGACAGTGTTTTTTATTTTATGAGACAGTATCATTCTGTCACCCAGGCTGGTGTACAATGGCACGATCTCTGCTCAAGGCAATCTCCACCTCCCAGGTTCAAGCAATCCTCCTGCCTCCCAAGTAGCTGGGATTACAGGTGCATGCCACCATGCCCAGCTAATTTTTGTATTTTTAGTAGAGATGGAATTTCACCATGTGACCAGGCTGGTCTTGAACTCCTGACCTCAGGTGATCTGCCCGCCTCAGCCTCCCAAAGTGCTGAGATTACAGGCATGAGCCACTGTGCCCAGCCTCATACAGTCTTAAAAATCTATGCCTAAAGTTTTGAGTATGTGCTCTTACTAGTATATGCCTACTAAGAGTATATGCTGAAGGATAAAGCAAAGCAGCCCCTTGAGTGTTAGCCTCAGAAGCTCTGAATTCATGATAAAAGGAAAACTTAGAACAAAAGTGTCAGGCCTCTGAGCCCAAGCCAAGTCATCGCATCCCCTGTGACTTGCACGTCCACCCAGATGGCCTGAAGTAACTGAAGAATCACAAAAGAAGTGAAAATGCCCTGCCCGACCTTAACTGATGACATTCCACCACAAAAGAAGTGAAAATGGCCGGTCCTTGCCTTAAGTGATGGCATTACCTTGTGAAAGTTCTTTTCCTGGCCGATCCTGGCTCAAAAAGCTCCCCCACTGAGCACCTTGTGACCCCCACTCCTGCCCGCCAGAAAGCAACCCCCCTTTGACTGTAATTTTCCTTTACCTACCCAAATCCTATAAAACGGCCCCACCCTTATCTCCCTTCACTGACTCTCTTTTCAGACTCAGCCCACCTGCACCCAGGTAATTAAAAAGCTTTATTACTCACACAAAGCCTGTTTGGTGGTCTCTTCACATGGACGCGCATGACAAAAAGCATACATGGTGGGCTCGTCAGGATGCATTCTGAGTCAGCTTGGTGTGTTTGGGTAAATCTCCACCTGAAGCCCAGTTGAGGCTGAGTGTCCTCCCTTTCCCAGGAAATGAGCAACTTAAAGCATGACCTTCCAAGAAGGAAAAAGTTTAGTATATTAATGTGTAAGCAACTTTATCCTTCTGCCTTTCCCTTCCTCGCTTACAGCCTTCTGTGACTGGTTTACAGGAGTTTTCAAAAGATGTGATTAGCTTTACTTGCAAGAGTTTCAGGGTAATGATGTGTCAGCTATAAACTCATTCAGCTAATCTGAAGGAACATTTGTAGAGCAGGAAAGAACTAGATTCAGAGGTGCTGACTTGTGAAACCTGGTGGTAAGTGATTTCTACCTAAAAGATCTAAAGTTCTAGTTTCCTAATTGTGCAAAGGAAAGGATGTGATGATGAGCAAAGAGGAAAAAAAAAAACCTAAACATCATCAACAATAAAAATATTTATTCATTTATACCCTCCATGCCCAACGTCTTCCTCTCTCATCAAAATTAGGCAAAGTCAGTATGGTTTCCCACAGAGGCTAGAGGGAAAATGGCTGCAGCCCATTACCCTAGTATGAAGGTCTGTAGGCATGTTTCATTAGGAGCCATGTGGGCACAACACACAGCAGAGTAGAGAAGCAAGGGCTAAACGTGAAAATCACTGCTGATTAAATAGCAAGCTATGTCTGTGAATGCTGTTTCATTCATTAATTCATTCACTTAATCCTTGTGGATATACATGGCATCTACTGAAAGCAAGACACTCTGGGGAACACAAAATTATAACAGATCTCACCCTCCCAACATCACCACGTATTCCACTTACTAGGATTGCAAAACAATTTACCCCAGAACTTAGCGGCATTAGACAACTGTTTATGATGCTCATGGATTATGTGGGTCAGGGATTCACTCAGGGAACAGCAAAGATGGCTTGACTCTCTATTGTGGTATCTGGGGGCCTCAGCTGGAAGATTTGAAGGCTGGTGGCTGGAATCATCCGAGGCTTGTTCATTCATTTGTCTGGTCGTTGGTGATGACTGTCAACTGAGACCTTAGCTGGCAAATTGGCCAAAACTCCTACACATGGTCTGTCCATGTGGCCTGGGCTTCCTCACAGCATGACGGTGGGTTTCCAAAGGTCAGTGCCAGGGAGCGAATCAGGCAGAAACTGTGTCTTTTTTATGACCTAGCCTCAGAAGTCACATAGCATCAATTCCACTGTACTATATTGGTCAGGAAGGTCACATACCCTGCTGAAATGGAATCAGAGGGAGTATCAGCCCCACATGTTAGTAGAAGAAATAAATGTCAATCCCATTGAATGAAAAGCAGATACATATGTATGTGTATATATGTCTATATGAAAACATATGTATATGAATATAGGACATATATAAAATCATCTTTGGAAAACACAATCTACCACAATTAATAAAAGAAAAATATCACAGTACAAAATAAAAAGTGATCAGCATTGTGATTATTGTGAAAGCAATGACCTAAGGACTCATATGACTGGAAATATACAAATAAAAAAAAACACCTGAGCATTGTGCTTTCCAACCTTGAATCGCTTCCATATTGCTTCCACTGTTTTCACTATGACTCTCTCATCATCTGCACCATTGTTTCTTTTTTTAACTAAAAATTGGCCTCTGGGATAGTTGTTTCTTTAAACTCAAATTTGTTTAAAAAGCTAAGAAGATATTGCTACAGAAAATAAAATTTATTTTGCCATAATTTATTTGCCATAAAGGGTAACTTTAAATGTACTAAAAAGTTTTTAAAAGCTATTAGATGCTAGATATACTGCTTTTTTTTTTTTAAGATTCTGAGACTGAAGCAAGCCATTTCTTTGCCAAGGAAACAACAACAACAAACATGTCAGCAGGTGTTACAATCACACTCCTACCAAATGAAGGCTCTCCCCTTGCCTTAATCTGAAAGATTTGATAGAGAAGTGGAAGGAAATGATGCCTATGGTGAAGAGCAGGGATAATAATGGCCACGTCTTTGTACCACCCAGGAGCCTTCAAACAGCTGCCGATAGGATGGCTTTACTTTCTTGGCAAACACTGATCCAGCATGATAAAAATTCTAGATAGTGAAGCATTAATCTGTCCAAAACCAAATTCCTGGGATCTCTGAGGGACACCATCATCTGGCATGAAATTGATGCTTATTCACTAATAAATGTATTTGTAATCCATCATTTGTCAAAGGCTAAGCTCTTCTCACTCCCTCTGTGTGTGTATGTGTGTGTTTGTGTGTGTGTGTGTTTTCCTCATTAATACTTCCCTGAAAGATCCAATGAACAACAACAACAAAAAAACCTTGACTAGTTGGCTTCTGTATAAAGCCTAACTGCCCCCATCATCTTATTACTGTTCTCCACATCCTGGTGGAATTGACTTTTTGCTTCCCCACTTTGGTATAACTCATGCTCCTGACCATTTCAGGGCCACCCTAAGTCCAGAGCCCCCAGGCAGACTTGCAGTTCTTAGTATGCAGTTATCTAAATCCAATAACATTCATTCCTAAAATTAGTATTAGCACTTCCTGGAGCCAGTGTTGTACTAGGCTCTAGAAATGTCAGGGACAGCAAGAGATAAATACCTTCTTGGAATACAAAGAAAGGCACTTGGGGCCACAGCTATTTCTCCCCTATAATGTAATTAATTGCTTAGCAACCCCTTGTTTTTTGCTAGAGTATTCATTAAAAAACACTACTTCCTAGGGATTCCTTGGCATTTTTTCTCAGCAGAGATGGTTAGATCATTTTCACAACTTCTCCACCTGGACCTTTTCTTTGTGCTTTACAGCAGTATTGAGAAGGTCTGCAGAGGTTAGGAGGAAGACAAGAACTAGATATTTATCTTCAGGAAATCCAGTCTGTAGCCTTTAACACACTCTTAAGACTTATAACTACAGTGTCTTCCTAGGCATGGGGCCAGCATTGACAGATCTTCTTTTCCTTCTTTATTTATAGTCAGCTACAGTGAAGCTGTCTAAACCGGTGGCTCTATGGACCCAGCAGGATGTCTGCAAGTGGTTGAAGAAACATTGTCCGAATCAGTATCAGATCTACAGTGAGTCATTCAAACAGCATGACATAACTGGTAAAGTATGCAGTATCCCAGATATTTCACTCCCTTTCTTTCTCCCAGTCATGATGGCCTTTCCCATACCCTTACCAATGAAACAATATCTTCCTGCTGAAATTTTCTGGCATGGGTTTACTTTCAAAGGGGTGATAAATTCCAGATCCCTGTGAGCCATGCTAGTTAACAAACATACATGGTTATTATAGAAAACTGTGAATTTTGAGCATCCATTGTAAAAGTATATGGGAATCAGGGTGCAGGGTTGGGGGATCCTAGAGAAAGTAAGAGCACATGAATCAGAGAGAAAGGAAAGAAGGAAGTCTTTCACGTGAACTTGGCTATGGAATCACTATGTAGATCTAAGTAGAAAAGGATTCTAAGTGGGAAAATGCTTTTTAAAAAATGTTTAAGTATGTTGACTTCTTTGACTGGGTGAGCTATATACCTGTATCCAATCACGTGAAAGAGTCCAGGGGAAAAGTCAGTTTCCCTGACACTCCTGTCCTCTGGGCATCTGTTTCCCTGTTGACCATCTTCTAGTATCTGCACCTAGCAATGTTCCAAGTTTCCGAAATGGAATATAATAATACTAACTCTCTGCCCTTGGGATGAATACTTTCAAGGCACAGATTACGATTCCATTTAGATCAAGGGTGTTTGAATATTACATGTGGAGGTCAATAAGTACTTGAAAGCAGAAAATAGAACAGGATAGTGAACCATAAAGGGCCTTCAGATCAAGTCTCTCAATTGGGGGACAGAGTGGGCAAGATGGAGCAAATATGCCCACTGTGGTAGCCCATCAGAGTAAGGGGGCTTTTCCAGACCTTGCCTGCCCTTTCACCCTAAGATTCTACTTGTATGTGAGCAACACTTCTCTTTTCCCTTCACAAACGGTGCAGTGAAAGATAGGACTGAGGATACACTCTGTAAACCAAAACTGTATAGCTTCAAGGGGGAAACAATGTTAAGAAGTCGTTTCTAGTCCAGATCTTTTTTTCTGAGAAAATGATTTCACTCTGGTGGTAAAGTGACTTGTCATGAAATAGCAAAACACTCTAGATGATAAACCTCTTTCCAAACCCATACTTTCTATCATGACAAATCCTAATCTCTCTTGGTCTGTTCACCCCATTACTATGAAAAGGGACTTGTTAAGCAGAAAGTATTTATTTTTGCAGTTCTGCTCTTAGGCTGTATCTGTGAGATCTAGGGCAGGTCAGTCCACCTTCTTAGAAGAGGTCTCAGTCGGTGGTCTTCTAAGTGTGTTTCATGGACGTGGCCAAAGGGACATGGGCGTGCTTTGGGTAGAGGCGGGTGTGTGAACCAAAGCCGCTCCCTTTATGTCTGTTGTATATATTTGAAACACACAGACAACTTGATTGATTTTGAAAACTTGATTGGTTTAAAAAAAAAAAAAAACTTTTTAAAACATTTAAGCACTAAATGTTTAAAAAAAATGCTGAGCTAGATGATCCTAGATTCCTGCCGACCGCATTGATATGTCTAAATATATAGGGAAAACACCCAATTGTAGCTCAAACTGAGTTAACAAAGAAGAGAGTCAAATCCTTCTATCTTAAATATAAAAATGGTCCTTTATGCATTTCTTCTCTGCCACTCCCAACTAGAGCCAATGGCCCTTTTGGATGAAATCTATGAAATTTGGAAGGCAGCGCGGGTACTTAGCTTCGACTCCAAGTGTCTGCATTTCATTTTCTTAGTTCCTCCCTTAAGAGTATAAGAAAAGCCCATCTAGGGTCAGTTATTCTACTCCTAAACGTAATCGATCAGTTAGTAACCATTTGCCTGATTATGGTAGCCTTCATCAGATAATGGCTGCTTAATGTTTCTTAATGCCTGTGCGATAGTAATGGCAAAGCCTTTTTCATGATCTTATTTGAAAGCAGTGTTATCTTTTATTAGGGGTGAGAATTATGAGGTCCCCTTGAGGGAAGGATAAGCATTTATAATGGTTTGAAGAGGATGAGCCTTACAGTCCTCAGAAATAAAGATTCATGCTTCAGTGCGTATGGAATAAATGGTCCCACTTCCCAAGGTTTTCTGCTAAGTGACATGAGGACAGGAGTGTGGAAATGAGGATGTATTTCAAACAGTTGTCATATGTTTTTGGTGGCAGACTTGGTCTTCATGAAACACATCTGGTATTGGGAAATCACAACTTTCTTGGGATCTTGGCAAGCTGCTTAACCTGGGCAAGTTACTTAACCTCACTTCCTCATCTCCAAAATAAAGATAATAGTACCTGGCTCAGAGAGACACTGTGAACATTAAATGAAATAATATAGGTAAACCACTAAGCTAACCGTTTATTGACTCGTTTTCCATGCCGGCATTGTCCTATTATTCATGTCAGGACTCACCTGGAGGTGTCGAAAAACATGCTGTTATTTCCTTTTAAGGGCAGCCTATTTTCTGGCAAGAAGAAGAAAGCAGGGAATTATTTGGGGACTTAGGGAACAGAGAGAATGATTTCAGATTAACTTTTGGTCTACATCTTTTTGACATTCACCTATTTGAAGCCTCAGAAGACCACTCTCTTCCCCTGTTCTCTGGCCCCTGCCTCTCTAAGAGTGAATGCAAATTACCCAAATGATCACAAGTGCCAAGTGGCCAGAAAATAGCTTTCAGGACTTCAGCCAGTGTGCATTTACCAGCCCTATGATGCTAGAAGCTGTGGGAATCCCAGTACTCTTGGAGGCTGTGATGAAAAGGGCAAAGACGTTTGTAAAACTCAAGATGTGATGACAGAGCAAACCTCACCAGGCTGTGCAGACAGTAGAGTGACTTTAGAGAGGACAGGGGAATGGTTACAAGTACCAGGTCGCAGGCCAGAGCTGCATCATAGCCTTGTGATTTTGTAAAGGTTGCTGGGTGCACATCAGCTTTCTTTACCTGCAGAGGAGGAGATGCTAATAGTATCTACCTCATAGTGTTGCTATGAAGGTAGCCCACAGTCACAATGAGCATACAATGCATGTGAGCTGCTGCTCTTTTCCAAGTGTTGCCCTGATGGTATCTGTGATAACAAAACGATACACACAATGTTGAATTCATCCAGCTTTATTATCCTAGGAAAGGAGGGACAGGAGCATCTATGGGAAACAAAACGTTCTGGGCTGGTAAATATCCTGTGCTACTCTTTAAGGCTGAAGAAAAGATTGTTCATGTGTCTCTTATTTATGCTTAGATTCTCTTGAGTGCTGCTGTTCTTTTATTTTTCTTAAAGCAAGGATCTCCCATATCATGCTCATTGAGGAAGCATGTTATATCAGTGTTTTATACAAACATCTCTTGATTTAGAGGCACGTGGTCCAGTGACGGTAAATGAAAAAGACATATATTAAATGGAGAGAAAAAGAAGAAGAAAACAGAGAGAGGTTTTCTGCACGTAGGTCTGAGTCAAATCCTCCCTGCCCTTCACCCAGCCTTTGACATGTAATAGAAACATGATGCCACATGATGCCACACGTTAGTTTCTTGTCAGTAAAATGATAATATTTATCTTAAAGAATTTGGGGGAAGATTAAATGGGATGATGAATGTGAAGGGCCTAGCTTAATGACTCACATATAGTGGACATTCATTCATCCTTTTAGCAAGTGTTTATGGACTATCTACTATATACCAGGTTTTCAGAATATAGTGGTAAATAAAATAATCATGATCCATGTAGGGAAAAAATTGTGCTTCCACGGAAAGCTATGCATTGTCATCTATAGCACAACATTTGGGTTATCTAATTCTTTGATTCTAGAGAGCAACTTTATAACTCTGTGAGTTATAGATAACAGAGAGTAATACAATATAATTTTTGTCCATTGACATGTAAATTCTGTTCCATAGAGGTTCAGTTGACTTCCCTAGCGACTGTGGAAAAGGTGAGTTTTACCTCCCATTTACACGTTTATTTCAGTCTTCCTGATCTATAATTGTGTCTGCTGTTCAGATTCTCCTTTGAGCTGGTTTTAACATCTTGCCGGTTTCCTCATTAATAAGTTAAATTAAAATCTTAAAGATGTGTTCACTTCCGTATTTGTATGACAGTCATGATTTTAACCTTTTCTGAAAATTACCCTTTAACCTCAGTAGTTGTTTAAATTGTATTTATTTTTACAAAGAGTTCTACTATATTAACATTTGTTTCTGTGTTTATTTGAAGTACCTTAAATTCTAAACAAAATTTTCCCTTAGGTGCTTCAAAGTCTAAGAAAACTTTAGACATATTTTAACCACAGTGTTCAAAATCTTTTGCAATATCAAAATTTTTGGTAATTTTATTGTGCCCAGGAGATACCTGCTCTTTGGCGGCAGATGTGTTTAATCAGAAGAGAAGCTACAGTAGTCCCCCCTTATCTGCAAGGGAAACATAGCAGGACCCCCAGTGGATGTCTGAAACCATAGATATTACCAAACACTATTTATATAGTGTACACATACATACCTATGGTAATTTTTTTTAATTAGGTACGATAAGAGATTAATAAGAACTAATGATAAAATAGAACAATTAATAATAATATACCATAATAATAATTAGATAAGTATCTCTCTCTGTCTCTTGAAATATCTTATTGTACTGTACTCATCTATTTTCAGACCACAGTTGACCACAAGTAACTGAAACCACACAAAGCGAAACCTTAGCTAACGGGGGGTGCTGCTGTACTAGTAGCATGAACTCCCTGCAGAAGCACACTTTAAAAAGAACGAGATGGTTAGAACACTGGAGAGGCATTAGGATATATAGACTGAAATCATGAGATTAGGTTTGAAGCAAAGAAATTTGTGTATGTTTCTGTGCTTGCAAGATTATGTCCCTAGTTTTCTGAGGCCTGGCTTGAAATACTGATGAGGAGACTCTACTGGGGCCAGGTGTAAGCTCACAGGCACTTTCAGATTCTTTTATGCACAGTTGCGCATCTCTTCAGGTTTGAAGTTTCTTCCTGTGGTGGTTGCTAACATCACCTCATCTCGTTCGGCTTCAAATCCTCTATCTGTGAAGGGTTCCTTCCCCTGCCAACTTTAAAGACTTGTTTTCAGAGGTGAAGCACTCAGACCTCCCCAGAATGTAAAATATTTTTTAAAAGCTGCTTTGAATGTATAAAGGGTTTCCTTGGTCTACTTCATGGACGAAACATGGGTATCCTTTAGATGTCTGCAAGAATAAATAGTTGTCATATGAGTATCGCTTACAAATGATTCCTATTGATTTATCATATTTCTAAATGATCACCTGCAAAATAGATGTATGCCTCTGGTCCATTTTTTATGCTGCAACTATCACCCACTTGTACTTCTTTTCCTTTTAAAAAATATTCTGAGATATAGCACCTTGAAATTGGACAGTTCTGCATATGCTATTGAGTAAAGGGAAAAATCACTATCATTTTAGGACCCTTGGAATGTGGCTCCATGCATTTGCTTACACTGTTCTCTTCAGTGCTGATTTTTCTGAGCTGTTCTATTCCTTGATCCTTCTGCAATTGTCTTCCAAGTCTTTTATTATGGTTAGAGTTCCCTGTAGAGACCAATGGGGTCTGTAGTTAACAAGTGTCAAAAGAACTAGAATAATTACTTTCTGTAATGCACTTAGGAGAATACTACTTAGTAGAATCCAGTATAACCAAACAAAATGTAGACATATTTAACTATCCAGTGCATCATCTACACATTTTCTCATCTTTATCACTTCCCGTCTGGATATTGTGTTCTGCTTTCCTATATCTTTGTATTTGTTTTTTCACATTTCTTTTTTGTGTGAACTGCTCTATACTTTTTTTTTTTAATACTTTAAGTTCTAGGGTACATGTGCATAACGTGCAGGTTTGTTACATATGTATACTTGTGCCATGTTGGTGTGCTGCACCCATCAACTCGTCAGCACCCATCAACTCGTCATTTACATCAGGTATAACTCCCAATGCAATCCCTCCCCCTTCCCGCCTCCCCATGATAGGCCCCGGTGTGTGATGTTCCCCTTCCCGAGTCCAAGTGATCTCATTGTTCAGTTCCCACCTATGGGTGAGAACAACTGCTCTATACTCTTATTGAAACTTGAGCATAATTTTATATTTACATAGTAAAGTTTCTGATATGATTAGAGCATAAGTTGTTTCTCCTAGTTTTCCAATAGAGCCATTGATTTTTCATTTTAACCTCTTTTAATGGAACACTTACTAGCTTTCCAAATTATAAACTTACTAACTTTAAAATATATAATTTATTTCTCAGCATTCTTAAACCAAGGGTACTGAACTTTGTTTTCTTGATGATCCAGGGGAAAAGACCTCTGAGTGTTGGAAACAACTTTAGGTGTCATCCAAAGATTTATGGGGTCAATTTAAGAAAAAAAAAAAAAAAGACCCTTTCAATGAGAAATAAACACAAGTGGTAGGTCAGTGGACCTCAAAATACCAGCTGCATTCCTGATAAAAGTCTTTGGAGAGTGTAATTTATATCTGTAGACAAATTTATTTACTAAGAATGTTTCCTCTCTAAATGGATCATCCCAGTCACCAGCAAAACTGAGCACTGCCTCTTTTAAGGCTTGGCAGAAAGCAGACTAGGTCAGGACACAGGTCTCAAGTAAGGACAGAACATGGGACTGGGCTGAATGAGTACCAAATGGAGGGCAGGAGAGAGGCCAAGAGCATTAGTCAGGAAGTCCCTCCACAAGGGAATAGGAAGAGTGGAGGCTGAGTGTCCCCCTTACAATATAGCCACATGTCCCCCTGTGTACCCTTTCTGACATCCCTACTGTGTGGTTGGACAGCCTTTGCTTCAACACCTCCAGGGATGAGCATTTTATAGTTTTAAAAAGCAGTCTGTTTTTCCGTTCAAGATGTTGGATTATGGTGGCGGTGATGGTGGCAGTGGCAGTGGTGGTAGTGGTGGTTGTTGTCAGTGGTGGTGGTGATAGGGGTGATGGTGATGGTGTTTGGGTTTGCCTGTACTCCCTCCTCCTTCAAGCTGAAGGCCCGCTGAACTACTTTGAAGGGTTCGCAAATGTCATACTCACTACCATCCTGACACCCACCCATTCACCTGAATAATTCAGTTTTCCTTCTGGCTTGAGTTTTAGATACCACCTCCTATAGAAAGCCCTCCTTAGTTCTCTTCATCTGGGTTAGGTATCTCATCTCTAGTTCCCAGGGTAAGGCTCTATGGTAAGACTTATCACAGTAAGTTGGTAGTTAAAAAGTTTAATAAGAAAGTTTATGTTGAAGTTTGACTGAAACACACCTCTAGGTCCTGCTTAGGTTCCCAGGTTAGAAACTCTTGCTGAAGAAAGCTCCTGATGACTGCCCCCATTAGATTCTTGCTTCCTGGCATCAGTGAAGCATAATGCTATCTTCCAGTCCCTTCCTTTGTTCTAGTGGACTATTTATTGGATATTCCCAAATGCCTCCTCCCAAGTTCCTATTACCAAATACAACATGTCCAGGTTTCAGACACACACAAAAAATTACAAAGCATGCCAAGAGGTAAGAAAATAACAAACTGAAGAGACAAATTCAGATACAACACAGATGTTAGGTTTATCAAATAGGAAATTTAAAGTAAATATGATTAATATGTTAAAGGCACTAATGCAAAATGTAAACTATATACCAGAACAGATGACTAATGTAACAGAGAAGTGGAACTAATAGACAATCAGAAGAAAATACTAGAAATAAAAAACACAGTGACAGCGAATAAGAGTACCTTCAATGGGATCATCAGTAGACTCAACACAGCCATGAAAAGAATCAGTGAACTTGGAGATAAATCAATAGAAACCACCAAAACCAAAATGCAAAGAGTAAAATGAATGAAAACAGCAGAGCAGAATGTCCAAGAATTGTGGGACTATATTAAAAGATGTAACATATGCATTACTAGAATGTCAGAAGAAGAGAAGACAGAAGAATAGTTCAAATAGTAATGACAATGAATTTCCAAAATTAATCACAAACATCAAATCACATATCCAAGAATTTCAGATAACACCAAACAGGATAAATATTTGAACTGCTTCACACACACACACACACACACACACACACACACACACACACGACAAAGGTAAAATTTTGAAAGGAGTCAGATTTTAAAAACAAACAAACATCACATAGCTTAGTTACAGAGAAAAGGAGATAAGAATTCCAGGACACTTCTAATGAGAACCTCTTAAGCAAGAAGAAAATGAGTGAAAACTTTAAAGGGTTGAAACAAACAAAAAAAAATTGGCCAATTCCATATCCAATAAAATTATTCTTCAAACATAAAAGAAAAGTAAGGAAAGACTTGCCCAAACAAACAAAAACTGAAGCAATTCAGTGTCAGCAAACTGCCCAGCAAGAAATAATAAAAGTTCTTCAGGCAGAAGGAAAATGATATAGATCAGAAACTTGAATCAACAGAAAGCAAGGAAGAATGTCAAAAAGGAATAAATGAATGTAAAACAAATTCCTTTTTTTCTTATTAATTGATCTAAAAGCTAACTGGTTAAAGCAATAATAACAATAATACATTGGGTTTTATACCATAGAGTTAAGTAAAATGAACAACAGCAATGTCACAAGGGATGGAAGGGAGGAATAGAGAATGCTTTGTTATGAGTACCTGCAAATACATATGAAGAACAGTGTTATTTGAAAGTGGACTTAGATTACTTACGTATATTGTTAACTGTAAGGCAAACACTAACAATTTTTTTATAAAGGAAAGATCATTGGTATGTTGAGAAGATAAAATGAAATGGCATCAAATACTCAGTTAAAATCAGAAAACGTCAAAGAAAAAAAGAGTGAAACAAGAGCAATGAATAGAAAAGTATAAAGATGGTAAAATTTTAAGTCTATCAATAATGACCTTAAATGTGAATAGTCTTAACACAGTAGTTAAAAGACAGAGATTGTCAGATTAGGAGCAGAAAAACCTAACTATATGCTCTCTAGAAGAAACACACTTTAAGTACACAGGTTAAAAGTAAAGTATTGGAGAAAGATGTATTACACAAACAGTCAAGAAACTTATATTGAGTTGAGACAATGCAGACTTTAGAACAAGAGTTAAAAGAATAAAGAGGGCAATTAGGCCGAACGTGGTGGCTTATGCCTGTAATCCCAGCACTTTAGGAAGCCAAGGCTGGTGGATCACAAGGTCAAGAGATTGAGACCATCCTGGCCAATATGGTGAAACCTGTCTCTACTAAAAATACAAAAATTAGCAGGGCATGATGGCATGCACCTGTAGTCCTAGCTACTCAGGAGGCTGAAGCAGGAGAATCGCTTGAACCCGGGAGGCAGAGGTTGCAGTGAGCCGAGATCATGCCACTGCCCTCCAGCCTGGCAACAGAGCGAGACTCCATCAAAAAAAAAAAAAAAAAAAAGGCAATTACAGAATGATATAGGGTTACATTCTCCACGAAGACATAACAATTCTAAACATTTGCACTCTTAACATAGAGCATCAAAATACATAAGGCAAACACTGATAATATTCAGGTAGAAATTGATAAATTTACCATTACCATTGTAAACTTCAACATCACTCTCTGATGATGTGAACAGCATTGTCAATCAACGAGACCTAACTGGCATCTAGAGAACACTTTATAGCATGTATGTCCATTAGACATTCTTCTCAATAGGTGCAGAGAAAGCATTTGACAAAGTTCAGTGTTGATCCACAATTTTTAAAAAACTTACCAGAAAAGTAGAAATAACAGAAATCTTGATAAACAGCATTTATGGTGAACTTATAGATAACATCACCCTAAATAGTTTAAAAAAAAAATTTCTCTACAGAATTTGACAAGGACATTAGCTTTTCTTACCTTATTTTTTAAAATTTATTTTTATGTGTGTGTGACAGAGTCTCACTCTGTCACCCAGGCTGGAGTGCAGTGGCATGATCTTGGCTCACTGCAACCTCTGCCTCCCAGGTTCTCCTTCCTCAGCCTCCCTAGTAGCTGGGATTATAGGCATCTGCCACCATGCCCAGTTAATTTTTTGTATTTTTAGTAGAGACAGGGTTTCACAATGTTGGGTCAGGCTGGTCTCGAACTCCTGACCTCAAGTGATCCACCTGCCTCAGCCTCCCAAAGTACTGGGATTACAGGCATCAGCCACCGCACCTGGCTACTTACCTTCTATTAAATACTGTTCTGAAGACCCTGACCAGTGAAATAAAGCAAGAAAAAGAACTAAAGACAAAAAGATTAGAAAGGAAGAAGTGAAATTATTTTTATTTATAGATCAAATGGTTTATACAAAAAACTGTATGATCTAGAGGTTGAGTGTTATCTAAAATACATGGAACCAGAAGTGTTTTCAGTTTTGTATTTTTTTTTTTTTTTTGATTTTGGAATATTTGCAGAATACATGCCAGTTGAGCTTCTCTAATCTAAAAATTTAAAATCTGAAGTGCTGCAGTGAGCATTTCCTTTGAGCTTCATGCTGGTGTTCAAAAAGTTTTGGATTTTGGAGCATTTCAGATCTTGGATTTTCAGATTAGGGATGCTTAACCTGTACGAAGAAAAAAAAATCCTACAAGTACTAATAATATAACTTACTACACGAAATACAAGATTACTATGTAATAGCTAAACAAAATATATCTAAGATTCTACACAGAAAACTGTAAAACATTGCTAAGAGAACTTAAAGATCTAAATAAATGGTGAGATATCCCACACTTGTGGATTAGAAGATTCAATGTTAAAATTCACAATCAATATAACACCAGATTTTTTTTTTTTTTTACTTTAAGTTCTAGGGTACATGTGTACAACATGCAGGTTTATTACATATGTATACATGTATAACACCAGATTTTTTAAAACAAAGTGAACACATTGATTCTGAAATTTGTATGGAAGTGCAAAAACGTTAGAGTAGTGAAACTCGTATGGAAAAAAGAACAAACTTTTGAGGACTTGCCCACCTAATTTTAAGAATTACTATAAAATAACAATAACTAAGATAATATGGTACTGGAATAAAGACTGACTTGTAGATTATAACAGTAGAACAAAATAGAAATGCCATAAATATACTCACACATATATGGCCAAATGTTTTTCAAAAATCGTGCCAAAGCAATTCAATGAGAGAAAGGGTGGTCTCTTCGCTACAGGGTACTGGAATAACTGGATAAATGAACTTCAGCTCCTGCATCACACTATATACAACATTTAATTCGAAATAAATAATGGACCTAAATATAAAACTTAATCCTATACAATTTCTAGAAGGAAGCGTAAGAGAACATTTTCACACTTAGGGATAGGCAAGGAATTATTAGACATGTCCCCAGAAGCACTTAGTTTAAAAGAAAAACATTGATAAATTGGTCTTTTTATTTCTTTTCTTTTCTTTCTTTGTTATTGTTTTTGAGACAGGGTCTTGCTCTGTTGCCCAAGCTGGACTTGAGCTCTTGGCACAAGAGATCCCATGGCTCCAGCCTCACGTGTAGCTGGGATTACAGATGCACACCACCACAATTGGCTTCTAAATTGGTCTTTATCAAAATTGAAAGCCTTCTGCTTTTCTAAGAATCCATCAAGGGAATGAAAAAGCCCAGCCACAGACAAGAAGAAAGTACTTTTATTATATATCTAAGAAAGAACTTGTGTACAAAATACATGAACATTTAAAACTCAAGAAGATAACCCAATAATATGGGCAAAAGATTTGAAACCATACTTCACAAAGAAAATATAAGAATGGCCAAAAGGCACATGAGAGTATGCTCAGAAATATTAAGTCATCAAGAAAATGCAAATAAAAACCACAATGAGATAATACTTTTCACCCAGTAGAATGGCTTAAATTCTAATACTAAGCCATACCCATTGTTGCTGTGGACGTCGCACACATGAATCTCTTGTATGTATGTTGTATGTGAGTATAATATGGAGTCACCCGATTTGAAAATGTCAAGTTTCTTATGAAGTTAATCACAAACTTATGAGATGATTCTGCAATTCCACTCTGAGGTATCCACCCAGGAGAAATGGAAACGTATGTTCTTAAAAATTATAGTCCAATAATTTCAAAAGTATCCACCCAGGAGAAATGGAAACGTATGTTCTTAAAAATTATAGTCCAATAATTTCAAAAGAGATTAGAATAGCCAAACATTCTAAACAACCCTTATATCAATCAAGAGGAGCATAAATGAATTGTGTGTTCATACCAAAACCTCTACTCAGCTATAAAAAGGAACCTATTACTGATGCATGCAACGTGAGTGAATCTCACATTGTGCTCAGTGAAACACGTTAAACACAAAAGGGAACATAATATGTGATTCTCGTCATATGGAATACTAGAGCTTGCAAGATTAACTTGCAGGGATAGCAGTCTAATCATTGGTTGCCCAGAGTAGGGGGTAAAAGGGAGATTGACTTCAAAGGGGAGTGAAAGAGGTGAAAATGTTTTGTATTTTTGTCAAGCATCATCTACTTGATATTTCAAATATGTGGGATTTATTGTATATAAATTACGTCTCAGTAAAGTTAGTTTATAAAAACTTGTGTACTTTTCCATTTTTTAAACTACATACCGTTCTTAAAATGAAAAGATAAAAGTGTTATCCTACATTTTTTCCATTCTGTCTATAGGATCATTTAGATTAAAGATGGATGGACAGATGGATGGATAGATGGATGGATGGATATGGTTTTATATTTATCCATAATATAGATAATTATAGATAAAGTTTGAAAATCCATGTTTGTGTTTTTTTTTTTTTTCACTGAAAGGATAATCTGAAGGTACCAAAGCATTCTTATAAAGAAAGGCATGGTGTTGCCTGTAGTTGGGAGATGACTGCTGACAAAAGAACAATACTCTCTTGTCTTCTCCTTGAAATTCTGCTCGTCTGAGTCTTCATCAGTGCATCCAAGACTTTTGGATTTCATAGACAAGTTAAATTACAGAAAGCGTTTTTGCAAATGACATACAGTTGCCACCTTTTGTATTTTGCCGATTAATATTTTTTAATTAAAAAGTACCCTCACCACCATTATATAAACCAAAGGAATTTTAATACAAAATACTCATGATTTCAAGACAGATTTTTGCTTGAAGAAAAAATATACATTATTTTTATTTCTCCCATTTTCATCAGAGAACAGCACCAGTTTGTAGGCTCACATAAGAAAACCACTGCTTCAAGGACACATTTACTGATACTCTAAATTCAAAATGTATTTAGTGATAGTATTTGACAGGAAAAGAGTGGAAATTGTCACTAGATGAACTATTTGTTTCATAGATCAGAACTAGCAGGAATATTCTTACTATGGGAGCAGCCTTGCTTTAGAAAATCCCTGACATCCTTCATAATGCCCATCGTTTCTTGGAGGTTTTCTATGTGCAGGATGCTCTGCTGAGAACCACATGGACTGTAGTTCTGTCCAGTACATGTGATGCCTGTCCAGTGCCTAGAACTGTGTGTAGAACTCCTCAGTACTAAAGAGTTAGTGGCTTTCAACAATCTCGCAAGCTATTGCAGGTGAAGAAGTGAGGCTCAGAGTTCAATGGGTGACTCAAGGTAATTAGAGGAGCTGAGCACTTACCATCAACAGAACCCACCACACAGGCTTGTTGGGAGGATTAAGGAGTTGAAACCCAGACAATATTTAGAACAGTGCCTAGCACATCAAAGGACATCAAGAAATATTACCTATTATCATTACTAGTCAATCATTATTGAATTGATAGTCATTTAATGACACCACTATGAGCCAAACACTGTGCTGAGAGAGATAAACTGTATCCCATTGCTGTGAAATATTATATAGAAAAGCAGGGCATCATGATGTCAGGTTGCAAGGGACCTCCTTCTGTTTCCTTCTTTTCACATGAATAAACAGAAACCCAGAGACTAAACCGATTTGTACAGGGGCACCAGAAAATGTTCAAAGCTTGGTGACAGGGTTGTGGAAGAACAGGAGACCCATTCTTATGAAAAGTCCATTAAGTTACTTCACTTAAAAGTAACCAGGGTGGGGTTCTGAAATGGACAAGACATTCTTTTCATGGGTGTGTTTTTCCAACCAAATTCGAGGAGCAGAATGAAGCCCTTATAGCAAGGGACTTGATCTCCTACTGCCTCGCCTTTGACCAGATCCAGTTGTGTGGTTTTTTTGTTTTTTTTCTTTGTTTGTTTTTTTCCCTGTCTTTATTCCACTCTCTAGTCTCCTGTGATAATCACGATACTAAATCAAATATGATCAAACATCTACATCTGCCTCCATTGTGAATGTTGAGCTTTATACCCTATCAAAGAAACTAAGTCAATTAAGCATGATCCATTCTGTTGTCCCCATTTTAATTAACTCCTGTTTCCATTTGATTTCTTTCTTTCTTAGACGGGGCAGGGGTCTCACTATGCTGCTGTGCTGCCCATGCTGGCCTTGAATTCATGGGCTCAAGCAGTCCTCCTGCCTCAGCCTCCTGAGTAGCCAGGGATATAGGTGTGCACCATCATGCCCAGCTCTGATTTCTTTTTTATTGATGACTCGTTAATTACTCTGTAAGTTTATTTTTTGGTTTTGGAGTCCAATTGCAAAGCAATCAGAGAAAGCACTGGAGTCAGACTGCAAAATTGGAGACGCCCTCTCCCCTTGGTTTTGCTCCCATTTTCTGTTTAAAAATTAATATACCACAGCCAGACGCAGTGGCTCACACCCGTAATCCCAGCGCTCTGGGAGGCTGAGGCGGGCAGATCACAAGGTCAGGAAATCAAGAACATCCTGGCTAACATGGTAAAACCCCATCTCAACTAAAAATACAAAAAAAATTAGCTGGGCATGGTGGCAGGCACCTGTAGTCCCAGCTACGCAGGAGAATGGCGTGAACCCAGGAGGAGGAGCTTGCAATGAGCCAAGATCCCACCACTGCACTCCAGCCTGGGCAACAGAGCAAGACTCCGTCTCAAAAAAAAAAAAAAAAAATAGTATACCACATGCTCTCTTCCTCTCAAGTCAGAGTTCCCATCCTTACAGAGCCTGCATGTTACTGGGAGATCAAAAATTAGACCTGTTAAAGGCAATCAGCTAAGTAGACCAATGACTCTTTTCCTTTAGATGACATCATTTATGGTGAGGAGCCTGATGTCATGTGTTATTGTTGGAGGAAACTGAAGCCCACACATGTGAGATTGATGATATTTACAATCCTGTGGCACTATTTCAATAAAACACAACTATCTTCAAGAGATCTTGGCCAGCATCCTTTTAGGATACTGTGTTTGATCCCCCATGTTCCCTGTTGAAATTCTTATTAGAGATATTTTTCAATTCCCATATTAACTGTAGGGTAATGTTACTCTTAGATGTTTAGAATACTCTTGGCAAGCTTCGTATCTTTGATACCTATGAAAGATTAGAGAAAGATTGGACTGTGGTGACCTGCAATAGAGTATATTCCATTCATTATTCATGGTGTGTGACCTTGGCCAAGTATGTTTAACCTCACTGAGCCTCAGTTTCCCTTTCCCTAAAATAAAATTATGATAATAGGTATCTTATACAGTTAGTATTGGCTATTATTATTGATCTGTAGTTGTAGGGACCCCACATCAAAGTTTGTGAGACAGCACTTTGCAAGTGGTAAAGAATTATAAACATATATGTGTTACAGATATGCATTTGTATGTAAAGAATTATATAAATGCATATATATACACATATACTTACATGTGTAATTTTTGTTTTTTATTGTTTAGAAGCATCTCAGTAATCTAGTTAAGGCCCTGAAACCTAGCAATTAGTGGTAATTTCTCCAGCCCATGAAAATTTCGCCTTGCCCAGTGTGTTTTTCAGTAATAATGATTATTGTAAATGTCAACCCATTTCCTAAACATATACTTAGCATTGAATACTCCCAAAATATTTATCTAGTAATTCAAGGTATAAAGAATTCAGAAGATGTGGTTCTTTCCCTTCCTTAAATTATCACCATGTTGGGGAAAACCATATATCTTAAAAAATATGTATTGAGGGTTTATATGCCAGGCAATCCAGGAAGTGTTTTTCATATATTGTTTAATTTTATCTTCACAATAACCCTTTAAGGTTGGTGTTACTATTAATATTATTATCATTTAACAGATGAGGAAAGTGACATTCCAAGACCTTAGATAGCTTTTCACATGCCATACAAGCCCAGAGGTGGCAAAACCAGTATTTTAACCCAGGGCTGTCTGAATCCAAAGCTCATGCTTTGACCTGTACACTCTGAGAGACGGTATCTTATACGTGCAGGTAAGTGATATAGAAAATAAGCATTGGGGTGGACATGCTTATAACCCTAGTAAGACATGAGAAGGAACTCTTGTCTATAAGCCTGGTTGACTGGGAAGTCTGCTTAGAGAAGGCTGGATTGATGCTGTGAACATTTTAGAAGGTAAAGCCTCTCAAGATAAACGTAAAACGTCTAAAATCTCAAGTTGTGTGTATGTATTTTGTTTACCTCTCAGTGAATTTAAAAAGAAAATATAACAGCCTGTGAATCATGGACTCACCACTTCAGAGCCTCAGACCCTGCCACTTCACCCCCTTGTGTGTTACCCACCTGAGTCCCGAAGCTGTTTGGGTTTGTAAACCCTCAGGAGGGAAGAATAAAGGAGGTGAAGATGGATCAGAAGAATAGGTTATAAGCTACATTACAGAATGCTTTGAGGGCCAGGCTAAGGAAATCAGATTTTTGCTCTCTTGGGTATCATTCATTACCCTTTAATGACTTGACATGTGACATCATGGCTCTCTGCAGCCTTGATCCCCTGGGCTCAAGCCCCAGAGCCTCCACACACAGCCTCCCGAGTAGCTGGGACTACAGGTACATACCACCACACTTGGCCTATTTTTTTTTGTATTTTTCTGTAGAGACAGATTTTCACCATGTTGCCCAGGCTGGTCGAGGAAAAAAAGATGCTCCCTTTCCCAAGGCCAGTGACCTAACTGTGGTCTTCTCCTTGCCTACCATCCCTTGCTCCTCCCACACCAGTACTGTTTTCATCTGTTTCTCTTCTGGGTCTTCAGAATGTCTCCCTCCACTTTTGCATTTCAGTTTGAAGACATGCCGCATCCTGTATCCATCTCCTCTTCTCTCTTCTGGATGCCACTTTTCTGGTCTAAATTTTCAAAAACAGAACCATTTAGTCTCTCTTCTTCTTATGATCCTGCCTCATGGCTCTCTATGAAAGTATTCTCCAGTCTTTTTAAACCAGACTGAACCAAGCTGCTTCCTGATTATTGAGAATTAATGCCTACTGAATAAAGTCACAATTCCTAAGTTTGGCTGATGAGGTTTTTTGTCAGCTTCATTTTAACCATTACACCAATCCATCCTGTCCTGAAACCACAGTACATCACTCTCATTCTTGCCTCAGTATTTGTTTGGTGAACTTTTGGTCATTTTCAGGTCCTGACTGTAATTACCCCCCTCCTCCCTACCCTCTCTGGACCTCTCCAAGCAAAACTAATTTTTCCATTCTGTGTTTGCTTTACATTTTATACAATTAATAAATGAAAGCTATTATTGTTAGCATCATAACACTTCTCACATGATATTAAAGTTATTTGGTTCCATGTTCATCTCCCTCCCACCAGCCCAGAAACTTCTCTAAGGTAGAAATTATGTCTGATTTATCTTACTATCTCTAGCTGTGTTAACCCAGCGCCTGGCATAAAGTAGGCATTTAATAAGTGTTGATTGGATTAAATTGGGTTTGTTCTTCCTTTGATAGTTATAGCATTGAACTTAAAGCCTTTCTTCATTTCTGTTGATAAGAATACTTTGATTTGTCTTTCGGTTTCCTGATTTTGCATCCTTTTCATGACGCTCATCCTATGCTTCCCTATCTGCAGCTTCTTGTAATTACGTTACATTGATGTTCCAGTGGGTCTTCCTGTCTCATTCTTGGAGAAGCCCCATTTTACTTTTTTAGAGAACTCCTATTTTGGATCTGTACTAAGCCCCAGAATGTCATCTTCAAGTGCGGTTGAATGACACTCTCCAAATTCTGAGCCCCACGTTCCTTTCGGCAGGTCTTCCCGGGATGTTGTGGTAGACTGTGTCAGAACTTTGCTCAGTGCCAAGAGTGATTGTCGCACTGCTGTGGAAGCTCACTGAGTCTGCTGAAATTTAAGTCAGGTGCTACTTTGTAGGGTAGAAGCAAATATCCTTTATCTAAAAAGCTTCTATTTAGGGCAGCAGGAAAAAGGCCCTAATCTGTCACACCATAGGTGCATTGAATGCAAATTTCCATGTGCTTCACAAGTAACAAAGTGCAATACAAATACAGTGTTTTGTTTCAGACACCCAAAGTGTCCAAATTTGGATAGAATAATGCTGTTAATAGATTTGGGTTTCCAGTCCTTTGTGTCAATTTAGCTAACCCTAAAACTACCTTGGTGACATTGATAGATACAAGCTCAGCAATTACAGCTTAAACAGGAGCAATGAGAATAGTAACTGGCTAAAGTATGATTCCATTAAGCCATATAAAATTGCCAATATTGAACAATTTTTACTAACAAAAGTGGCAGTTTCATTAGTTTGCCATGGTAGCAGAATAATGCATTTTATTTATAGGAAGTAGAAAATAAGTAGGAGCATAATATTTATTGAGCATCTACTATGTGCCAAACACGATGTTTAGCACCTTTTATGTATTGAATCATTTAATTTTGATAAAATCTCTAAGACGTGTTATCCATCTCATTACACATGAGGAACCTGACGGGTGAAAGTTATGACTTCCCTAAGCTCACACAACTAGTAAGGTAAAATAGATAAAACTATATTAGGAGGATTCATCTAAACTGGGTTTTGGCGAACGTATTTTGTAAAGGACCAGATAGGAAAGCCATTTGGCTTTGTAGGTCATAGGATCTTTGTCACAATTGCTAAACTACGTATTTGTAGTATGTCAATGAAAGAGGTGGCTGTGTTCCAATAAAACTTTATTTACAAAAGCAGGTGGTAGACCCGATTTAGCTCAGAGGGTTGTAGTTTGCCAACCCCTATTCTAACCTCTTCTTCCCTTTGCCCAAATCAAGTCTGTTTCTTCAGTGATATTTATAAAATAAATTTAGAATTATTTTCTAAAAATGTGCTACTTTTTTTCCTTTTTACATACTAAATGTAGGAAAATGAGAAACTGTACATACACAAAAAAGAAAAAATATATAAAATTCCCCTCTAATTCTTATGTCCAGAAATAATCTCTTATGTAAACATTTTGACACGTATCCTTTCAGATAGTTTTCTCTATATGCATATTTATTTCTAAGAATGGCATCATACCTTAAAGGGGTGGCATAATCTTCTCTCGTCCACTAAAAAATATATTGTGAATGAATTTCTGTGTCAGTGGTTGAATACAAAATATGTTATTTGACTGTTTGCAGTTATTCTCTGGATGTTGTCAGTTATTCTCTGGATGTTGTATATGTGTCTGTTTTCCAGATACATTGTATATCTAGTCCCATATGCTTCTCCATTCAACCCACGTCCCCCCTTCTTTGGCTGCGTCCATGGCCCAGATTCTTAGCTTATCTTGTGAATTCTTCTACTCCCTACTCTCCTACACACACACACACACACACACACACACACACACACAGAGGCACATGCAAAACAAAGCACCACAAACCTTCCATCTCTACATCAATTAGCCCTTAGTTGTAAGAGTCCCAATTTTCTTTCTCTAGCATTTGTACCTTGATATTTATCAGATTTCTTCACTTTTCCCATGATTGTGGCCAGTCACCAGAGTGAAAACAGACCTAGGTAAATGAGCAGCAGAAGAAATCATACATCTCCAAGGCCCTGTCACTGTCCTCTGTAGATGCCACCCTTGAGGGCAGTGTAATTTCTTTGAAAGTTTTCTTTCTGTCTTCCTCCCTCTTCTCCAAGGTTCTTCCAAAAGAGAAGCTTGCACAGCTTTTCTTCAATTCATTAAATTTTCAGCATCTTTCCCCAGTGGTAGGTACGTAGCAGGTAACATAGACAGGAGGACATTAGAATTCCTTCCAAGGGAGCGGTTTCAAAAGGTCACATGTTGCCACAGTGTCCTTCTTTATAAATCTTTCAGGGGATGGTGAAGCGTGTATCTAGTGGGGGAAGATAGGACTTCTGTAGTTATTCCATAAGGATCTTAACCCTAAAACTTCCACTTAGTGATGCATTCACAGTGATGATCAGTTCAGCACATAGAAAAATGAGGACAAGATATGCTTGCCTTTGCAAAATGAGCTCCCACTAAGTTCAAGTAAAAGAATAGCCTCTCTCCCAACAAATGAAGAAAGCTACAGAGCAAAGGATGAAGTGATGGTTGGGGCTGAAAAACGGTACGGCTGTAGACTATAAAGGGGAAACCACTTAGTGTCTCTAAACAATTTCCTGAACATACTCAGTTAACTCTTCTGAGGAAGTCCTCAGAATCTTACAGGTTTTGTTCACAAAAAATTTCCCACTGATATTTGTATCACACTTGAAATTTATAAAGTGATATTTCACACACATTTTCCAACCTCAGAACCCTGTTGATAGAATATTAGTGTGAAACTCTTTTCAAATGAGAAATCTAGAAGCTCAGAAATATTAAAGAACAAAAAATTGACCCAGACCCCATAACCAGCAGATGGCAGTACTCAGCTCCTCTGACACCTAAGGCTTTTCTTTTTCCCCCTCCAGTTCAAGGAAGAGTCCTTACTTCCATCATTTTTGCTTTGTTAATTAAATACTCAGGACATTCACATTTGACTAGAATAGAGCCTTCTGTGCTGTTAACATGCAAACTAGAGGGGAAGACTTTTGATACCAAGAAGGAGATTGTCCTAGGAGAACCAGGAATCTAGAATGATGTAAATTATCTCAGGCATAGTCATTCGTTATTAACGTGGAAGATATTAATCACCAAGAGAAATTGTTACCTTTAATTAGAAATAGAAGGGCAAGGAAAATTATATAGTAATCCTTTTTTGAGATAATTAGCAAAATGTCAGGGACAAGTGGACTAGAAACAATGGAGAAACATATGTTTTACTGATGTTTCTCTTTGATCATGTATTGGATGCTATAGTGGCAAAAGCATTTCCTGGTTGGAAAAATTATCCTTGTCCTTTCTTCTGCTTTTTATTTAAGAAACTGGTTGGCTTTTCTTTTGGGGAGCTTTTGCAGTCTATATCCCTTCTTTATCACCTCTGGCTGCACACATTTGAGTTGGATGTTTTTAGTACATTTAAAAAGAAGGGCTAGGGAATAAATTGAATCTACAAACAGGTCTACTCTGTTTCTTGTAAAAGGCATCAGTAGAAAAGACTGCTGCATAAACCACTAAGGGTGAAACCAGGTCGGGCTCAGAAGGTAATCAATAGTATAATGCTTTGAAACTTCATAGTTTAAAAAGATACATGTTACAAGTATGCACTCATTTATTTGGACGCACTACCTCAGATTTTACAAAAATTGTCCTATTCTACAGAAACCACACAGAGGGTAGGCACGAAAGAATAGGGATGAAGTTGATGATGGGCAGAAAGAATATAAGAAAAGAAAGAACGAGCCAACTGGAAGTCAAGTGTGCACCAGCCAAGAATATTCTATCAGGTCATGCATCTGAAATGGGGCTCAAAGGCCTCATGTCCAAAACAATGGAGTTTTAATGGAAAACCAACCTCTCAAGTATGTTTTAACACTAAGATTCTAAATTGGGCATTTAGGAATCGAATATTAAAGAAACTGTTGTTAATAATAGATTATTATACAAGATGGCATGGTGAATTGCCCTACTCAGTAATTGATCTAATTTTGTTTCAGTGCCCTTTTCTATCTTACAGTGTTTGAAAATAATAACATTTCTTTCTATTGCAATTGTTCTGTGGTTTGGATCTTTAATTTTTAGGGGATTTTCTTTTTTTATTCTGGACATGTGTTTACTTACTGAATATTTTATCATTATCTCTATTGAAGTTTAATTATTTACTGATTAGCTAAATAATTTGTAATTTATTATAAGTTGCTAATTTACACATCATTCATTACCTACTAATTGTTCAATTATCTTTAAATTAGTGTTCATTAATTTACTCAATAAACATTTGCTGAGCTGTTACTAGATGGCCAGCTCTATCTACTAGAATGGAAACACAAAGAAACCTGAGAAGGAATTTGGGCTCTCTCTTTCAAAAAGCAACTCTTTCTGGGCACAGTGACTCACAACTGTAATCCCAGCACTTCGGGAGGCCAAGGTGGGAGGATCACCTGAGACTGGGAGTTCAAGACCTCCCTGAGCAACATAATGAGACCCTGTTTCTACAAAATAATTTTTAAAAATTAACTTGGCATAGTGGTGCACACCTGTTGTCCTAGCTACTCCGGAGGCTGAGGTGGAAGGATTACTTGAGCTTAGGAGTTTGAGGTTACAGTGAGTTATGATTGTACCACTGCACTCCAGCAATAGAGACCCTATCTCAAAACGACAAAAAACAAAACTATTCTTCTGGAAACAATATTCTTTAGCACAAACACATATGTTCACTACATTTCTTCATTAACCTAGTTTCACTTAGCTCCATTTATAAAAATTAAAAAAGGGGGTGATGTTCAGAAATTTTTGTCTGCTGCATTTTTTCTCTAAGTTTGGTCACATGGGAAAAAAAACCCTCTGGAATATCTGGAAACACTTTGAGAAATGAAAATGCAAAAAGTTAACTGAATCATCAAAATCAGATTATTGCAAAATCACAAATAACATATGGTAGATTACTCTTCAAATACATATAGATGCTAAGGATTTATGGGGTAGAAGAGAGCTGGATGAAAATACTGGAGGAAAACAAGCTTGGATGCCCTGAATAAGGTTAAATGGGGTTCAGGGATTATACTTGGGTTCCATTGTGCTGGTTATCGTGAGTAATACTGGTCATGCTAATCAAGCCCAAATGAATGAAACTGTATACCACTGAATGGTTTGATTTTCACATAGGACAATTCCTTCAATCTGGAATTTTGGCAGTGGCAATATTTATTTCAACTAGCAAAGTGTTATTTCAGATGAAACTAGTCTTTATTATTTGATTTTGCTCAAGTTTAAAGATTTTCTTGATTCCACCTGACTCCCTAGGGCATGTTAGAGATATACTAAGTAAAAGTGTACTGTTATGGATTATCCTTTGCCAGAATTTGGGTAATATGCCCTGAAAAAAAGAGTTGATGCCTGTTAGCCTAAATTCTTTCCCAGGTCCAATTAACTTATTGTAGTAATAGTTAATAATAATAACAATAGTTAATGTGGTTAAGGATAATGTTAATTATGAAGTTTATCACTTCATATAACATATTCTGTTTTCCTCTACATCCAGCATTTAATGTTACGCTGTGATTTAGATGGGTGGTATATACTGCAAGATGCCTCCTTGATTCTACTTCAGTAGGAACTGTTAAACTATTATTGGAACCCAGCTTCCCTAATCTGATAAAAAACCCTATTCTCCTTTTATAACACTGGGCACTGATGTCTGTTATTTGCTGTGCTGTGGGAAATGTCTCCAAACACTTTAAAGAAAAAAAAGGGGGAAAGCCAGGCTAGATAAATGAGAACATCAAAACACTTTTGTTTAGACAATTTTAATGGAAGATCCATATGAGTCATCATCTGAGGCCTCAGGCTCTATTAGTCTGTTGAAACCCTCTCTTCAGTTTAGCACCTAACAGGCAGATCCCAACCTGTGAGTTGCCACTTCTGCCTGTGGAATGTGCCCCGGAGGTTTGCTTATTTGACTTACGTGGCCAGATTAGATAACTCACTCTTAAAACATACTCGGAAAAGGAGCCTGTTTATCCTAGAGGAGAATGGTTACTTAAGACCATAGACTACAAGGAAATCTCCTAATTCTTTCAAAACCTCAGTAAGAGTCAGCTGCATGGTATGCTTGTCTTGAATAAACAGTAGAATCTCCAGATTCTCATGTAGTCAAATAAATCTTTTTCAATTAATTACAAGGTTTTGTCAAGAAGTATCTTTTTTTCCTTCATGTCATTTTTAGAATATAAAGCAACTAATTGTTGGCAGTAGTCTACACACACCACACACACACACACACACACACACACACACACACACACACACCCCTTAGAACAAGGTTATTTATTTAGTTTTTTTACACTGGCATTTCCTCCAGTTGGTTGAAGGAGGTAAGTCCTAACTACAACAGGGCTCGCATGGTGGTGTGGTTCATTATCTGTGTCTTATTTCATATTGGAGGTGCCAGTTGAATAAGAAAAGATCTTGGATGAAAGCAAAAAATACTTTTGTAAAACAATTTTTGTCAGAAATGTTTATGAGGAGTTTGTTCCGTTTGCCTTTTCTTCTGAAGGACAGGAGCTGGTGATGGAACCTTTCAGTTGTGTTGTGCAGTTGTTTTGAGCTCCTCTAGGGGGAGCCTTCACACAGGCTAAATGTAGGATACTCTCCTTGGAGGCATGACTTGGGATTTCAGTGGGTATCCCTTATCCACCCAGTTACCCCTGGGAGAATTCTCCTTTTGATGGGCAAGCTTTACTAATTTAATTGTCACGAGGAGGAGGTGACAGATGACTAATCACAATCTTTTGAAAAATTATATCAGTTTGTATGTGAATGTAAATTAATCAGCTTCAGTATTAAGTGTCCCACTCTGTGCAAAGGGAGGGGTCCTTCTGGTTAGTGTCACCACCAGGTCAGGAGAACACCAGAAGCTGGGCTTTAGACATGCACTTTTAATTAGACAATTCTTTGGATAGGGTTATTCAAACCTATCTCATACTGCCATACAAGCAATGCCAATTTTTTATGACTAATATGAAAGGGATTACTGCCATCCTTTACTAGGCTTCAGAAGATAATCCCTACCCTACCACCAAACTCTTCCCCTTCATCACAAGTCTATTACAATGATGGAATACATATTTAGCCTCATTTTAAATTTCTGGATATAAGGACTGACTAAATCCTACTCAAAATGAAGAGGAAAGATAAATTAATAAATGTGCTTACCATTCCTTGAAGGTAAAATTAAAGTAGATTTGGTATAAAGAAAACTCTCTTTTTTTCTCAACAGATGCTAAAAGATTATTTCCTATTTCTCCTTTTTTAAAAAAATTAGACGTGGTACATTGTCACTAAGACATAATTTTTGGCAGGTGACTGCTCTAATTCAGCTTCCCCATTATCCTCAGAGGTAATTTCCATGGAAGGAAAGATGAGACAAAAAGATGCAGAGTAACACTTCTTATGATTCTTGGAAATACAATGCCCTTTCATGAGAAATACAATCATTTAAAGGAAAATGATTCTTCTTTTTCAAATGTCTAAATACAGTGGGAAGATTTCTGTGGAATATAAATATTTGCTAACTCTTTATATAAGCATGTGTTAACCAAACACCTGGTAAATGTTGCACAGTTTATTAATAACTTGCAAAATCTCCAAGTTGGGAAATACAGCTATGCCATTATGATCAGTCATTTGGCAGATAGTCAAGCCTGACAGCAATTGTTTAATACCTTTTTACCCATAAACACTGTGATTCACTGAAAATATTCGAGATTTCAGCAGATTTTCCTCCCACCCCCTGACCCTGTAGCAAATTGCTCAATTATCTTTCATAACGGGTTCTATTATTCTTTCAAATTTGAAGTAATAGAAAATGACTATAAAGAATGTTATAAAATGTGTATTTTGTTATCTCTCCCTGTCTAAGCTCCTTTCAAAAGCTATAGCTTATTCTTTGCCTTCTTTCTATGTTTACTGAACACCTATTATGTGCTCTAAACTGGGCTACATGCCATGGAGCCTGGGATGAAGGGTGAGAAGTAGTATGACACAAGACACTTGTCTTCAGGGATCTCAAAATATAGGTAGGGAGAAATGAAACCCAAAAGTAAGTTAAATAGATCTCAAAGCAATCTACAGTTAATCATCATATATAAATTATATATAAAATGAATTTTACAAGAATCCAGAGGTAAGACCATTGTGGATGGAGTGCTCTAGGCTGATTCTAGGGTTGCAGAATTTAAACTAGGCCATCAAGACTATATGTAAGATTAGGAAAGGCAGAAAGAAGGTAAAGGACATTCTAGAAGGAAAAGGCATGCTAAGATAAAATAGCAGATTAAATATGCAAAGTGTATTAGAGATAGTCCACGAAACTCTATGATTAGAAACAAAGTGTTTTTTATGAGGAAAGCGCCTTGCAATAAAAATCTTTATTGTACTATCTATTGCTACTGCTACTGACATGGTACATAACATGTACACACCCTCCACAATGAATGGCTTAAAACAATAAATAATTAGTTAGCTCACAAGTTTGCCTTCTGGTGATTTAGGCTACATTTGCTGAGTGGACCCTCTGATCTTGGCTGGGCTCACTTGTCTGTGAGGCAGCTGGCCGTTGATTTATGTAGGACAGACTCGACCAGTGTGTTGGGAACAACTGGGGTCCTCTGCTTTGCTTCTTACCCTCCAGCAGGCCAGCCTCAGTATAACTTCTTATACCAATGGTGTGGAGGTGCCAGAGAAGAGAACTCCAATCTTGCATATCCTTTTCAAGCCTCTACTTGTGTCACATTTGCTAGCATTCCATTGGCCAAAGCATGTCACATAGCTAGGGCCCCAGTACCACTTCACTACTGAGTATATTCTGTACATCCATAGTGAACTGTTTCACCTACCTATTGCTGCAAAACAAAACACTCCAAAACTTAGTAGCTTATAATGACAACCATTTAATTACATTTCCTACATTCTGTGAGTTAAGATTTCAGGAAGGATTTGGCTGAGGAATTTTCTCATCCTAATGATATCAGTGGTACCTCAGCTGGTAGATGGACTGCCCTGGAAGGTCCAAGACAGCATCCAGAGCAGAATTAGACAGAAACTGCAAGGCCTTTTCTGACCTCGTCTGGGAACGTATGCAGTAACCTTTGCTATACCCCATATGTTAGAGCACACACAAATCCTCCCTGCTTCCAGGAGAAGGGACACAGACACCACTTCTCTATAGAAGGAATATAAAAGAATTTTAAGACGTTTTCAAATCATTGCTCAAGCAACAAACTGTTTCTATTTTATGCATAAATTATTCTCAGCTCCTGGGAAGACCCACCCACCCAAAGACCCATCTCATTAGTGTATCAAGTTCAGACACAAGGTCCAGGCTTGCTATCTAAATCAGGTACAGGTTGAGATGAAATTTCTCATAAGATGCCATTCCTTAGGTATAGTTCCTCTCGATCTGAATATCAGTGAACTAAAGAGATTAGTTATCTGTCCTCCAACATATAATGAAGGAATAGGCATAGGTTAACCACAAAAGACACAGGTCTGTGTTAATTCTGAAGCCTAGCCAGGCCCAGGCCACCAGCGATGATTAGGGCCCATTACTGCTTCCTGGGAATGATTCTCTATGCTTCTTGGTTTTACTCTTTAGGTGAGGACTAGTCAACTTTTTCTATGAAGTGCCAGATAGTAAATGTTTAGGCTTTGTTTGCCACATATGGTCTTTGTTGAAATTTATTCTTTTTAAAACAATTCTTTAAAAGTATACAAACATCCTTGGATCACTGGACACGTATAACCAGAACACTGCCCAAAATGGCCCATAGGCTGTAGTTAACCAACTCTTGTGGTAGACTTGTGGTTCTACCATTTGAGTCATTTTTCCTTTTTCACAAGAAATAGCCCATGTTTATAGCTGAGTAATTGTCGCAGAGTGTTTTTAGCCCTCCCCATAGGATTTCGGGAGTTCAAAGCCCTCTTTTATTCTGTATCTAACCCTTTTAATCCAAGCTGTCAGTATACTCTTTCAAATACAGTTCTGCTTAAAACTTAGTGGATTTTCTAGGAATCTTATTGGAATTCACTCTATTAGACAAAGAAACATGCATAAAAATCTTCAAAATACGTATTCCTATAACTATTGTGGGTCCCCTGTGAGACTGCTGTGGGACAATACCCGTAAGATTTTTCAAAGCCCTACTTTTAAAACATAATTTATAAGGCACACTCTTTTCAATGCCTGCAATGCTTTTATTTTTACTAGAATAATCAGTGACATACTACCTTAAATCTTCTGACATGTTCAAAAGTAGTTTCATAGTCACAACCTGAGTCCACACTCCCTGTGACCCTACATCATTCTCACAGCATCCTGGATTTGATCTTCATGCCCTTAATTAAACCCTTTCTTACTTTGATAATGTTTGCTGGGAAGCCGTGGAGTTAAGAAATATTTTTATTTTTGAACTAAGCAAGGAGTAAATGGCTCCTTTATTTTTTTGTCTAAATTAGGCTTGCAAATTGCAAATTTTCCTTTTTTAACTCATCTATCTTTTCCTGTAATGTACAAACTACAGTTAAAAGAAACTTTTGATATTCTTCTGGAAATGTTCTTAGATTCTTCAAATCATTAGCACATTTTATGTTTTCCACAATACTATACACAACAGTGTTTCTAAAATGTCTACCATTTATAGTATGAGTCTTCTTTCCTCTAGCCTCCGATAGTATTTTTCTTACTTTCTAATGACATTTCCCTCACTTTTCTCACTGAAAGATTCCTCAAGTTTTCTCATCTTTTATCCACTGCCTCATGTCAAAGTTAATGCCACCTGTTTAGTTTTTAGTTTATTAAACACATCACTTCTGATAACAAATTCTGTCAAAGTTATTTATTGCTATTTAACAGGGAACCCCAAAATGTTGTAGCCTTGAAAAAAAGCCATATTTTCATATTGCAGAGATTTTTATCAGTAAGGAACTTCAGATAGGCTCTTCTGAGTGATTCTTCTGAACCTTGTAATGTTAACTGAAGCCGGTATTCACCCGGCTGACGGACTAAGGCCTCAGTTAGCTATATGGCTCAGAAGATTTGACTTAGCCAGAAACATTTACCTGCACATGACCTCTCACACGTGGCTGTTTCAGGATAATTGAGCTTCTTCCATAGCGAGTAGCTTCCGCCTAGCATTGTAAACACCTGCAAGTAACAGGAAGATGGTGACTGGCTTTTGTGGACAACAAAGTCTAATAGTAAAAACACAAACCCACTCAGATCCAAGAAGCAGGAGATATTGTCCCTTCCTCTTGATGAGAGAAATGTCAAAGTATTCAGGTCTGTGTTTTAAAACCACTGTATGGACCATTAATGCAGGTAATATTCCATTTGAGAAATTTCTCATAGCCTTGGAAAAATATCTAGATTTGAGCTTAAACTGACCCTTTGCAGTCAGTGAGAAATAGGACAACTCTCTCCCTTTCAATCTTCATTTCCTACAGTCTCTCTTTCAAGCATTTTCATTTGTTTATCACATATCCCAGTGTGTAAACAGTTTTGAACATGTTCCCTTAATATGTGTAAATAGCCTTAGATATACTCTTTATCAATAAATAACCTCATTATTATGTTCATGGAAAAACATATTTCTAAATAGAAAAATAAATGGATCTTGAAAGACAAAATATTCTTAAATATCTTGCAAATTGTGATGGCTTTATATTATTACCAGCTAACGTTTTAAGCCAAAAAGATATACGTGTACTTTAAGGTGACATCCATAGTTAACGATGGTGGATAAAATAAATATACAAATTAGTCTTTCTTGATGATTTTGAATGCAGAGGCCATCTTCTTAAAGAGTGGAACATTATTGTTTCTTTTACCTCATTAGTACAGCTAATTAAATGTTTTACTTTGTAGTGAAATGTTCCAGCTTCATTATCTTATTGGTTTTCAAGAACTCTTTTAACTTTGAGTCTATTTTATGTGAGCCAATTTAGTCAAAACTAGATATTATAAGCCATTTAGCCAGGTACATGTAAGTAGTGTATCCCAGTACTGATCAGGAGCCAGTGCGTGTGGCCAACACTGCCTTCGCCTCAAGCCTATGGATTTATCACCTCTCTTGGGAATACTTTAAATACATCCTGACCTTCCAGCTAATCTTATTTCTTTAGATAAAAGTAAATAAATTTTAATATACAGTCTATTTCCTTGTCATATCCTAATGAATCATCTGGCACTCTCGCCCCCGGCCCCCAACTCCAGGGTGCAAATACACACCATAATGAAAGCAGTGAAGCAGTTGACATAGGGGACATTCAATAAACATATGTTGGGCTAATAAATCTTTAAAAACCACAATGACGCAAGTAGATATTCAGTATTTGCTGAATGAACAATGAAATTGCTCCATCTATAGCAAAAAGAAAATTGTAGAAACACAGTTGTTCTCAACAACTCATCCCATCAATGATCTAGTCAAAACATTGTGGAAGATTAGGACTTATTTTCCTATAAATTGCATTCCCACTAGAGGCTGATTTGAAAAATTAACTTTCTGTATCAGTGAAGATTAACAGTTTTTCCTCCCACCACACCATTCCCATTTGTAACTTCGTCTTGATTTCTTGGGTATTACATTTCATAACAGCCCCATAAATAATTTAATTTTTTTCTTAGCCAGGCATGGTGGCTTGCACCTGTAGTCCCAGCAACTCAGGAGGCTGAGACAGGAGAATTGCTTGAACCCAGGAGGAAGAGGTTGGAGTGAGCCAAGATCGCGCCACTGCACTCCAGCCTGGGTGACACGGCAGGACTCTGTCTCAAAAAATATATATACATATATATATATACACATACACACACACACACATATATATATACACACACACATATATATACACACACATATATATATATATACACATATATATATATATTTTTTAACAATTAGCTAAGTTGAGTTAGCAGGATTAATATCTTCTTTGCTCTTTTTAGTGGGAGAGCGAAGGCAAAGTGAGCTAAAGACCACATGGAGAAGACATAACTACACTGGGATTAAATTTAAAAATTCTGACGCAGAGGCTTTTCCTGTGTTCCTTTGAGCCACTATGGCCTTTTGATCTTTGTTTGAAGTAAAATAATTCTTGATGTTAACTGAGTGGACTGTTTTTTAAATCAGCAAATAATGGAGCTTTTAAAACTAAAAGCAGTTAGTATAGCAAATTTAATAAGAATGATGTTTTATGGAATACAGTTGCTAAAAAAAGTTGGAAGAACCAAGATAGCAGGCTACCTTGCTTCTTCCAGAATCCTTATTAAGAAGGTGAAAACTTGACTATTCTGTCTACCTCTGTCTCAAAGCAGAACACTTCTCTCTGAAAGCGATGTCAGATAGTGGTTAGATATGGAGGTTGATGATCCTGTAGAATCTGGAATAGTGTTGCAGAGTTGGGAAGACACTCACAGAGAACCGCTGAGCAGGTTTGACATCTAGGTAAGGATAGAGACTATGAATTAACTTGTACTGGCAACAGTCTGCACACTAGTGAAATTTCTCTCCAGTCGTGTGTAGATTGAGAAAGCAGATGGTGTAATCTTTGACGTTTAGCTGGTCTTTTGTAGTATGCATACAAGGGGCACTGAATTTAAGGATACTATCAAGGGAGTCTGGTATGGAGTTAGGTGTAGGACTGGAGTGAAAAAGTGAACTTGGGAGGAAGTGTATAAACTTGGGTAAAGAGGAGGTACAAGGAACTTGAGCATGGATACAGTCAAAGGACGGGATTAGCTGGAGTGAGAACAGCTGGGCACATAGGAGGTTGTGATAAAGTTTCAACTTTAAGAGCTCGAATAATTCACAGTGAGAACAAAGTCCAGAGTATGGCTATGGAGGTGGGTGGTTGAAGAGGGGTAATAGTAATATAGTACGTTCATTTTTATGATAGAGAGCAGGATTTTAGATTAAAATAAGTATGTGATCCATGTTCTTCAGGGAATGTGAGTGACTAACTGAAAAGCTAGCAACTGAAAAAAGGGGCAAAGGTGCAATTGGAAGAAGGCATAACACCAAAGGGAAAGAAAGTCTTTTATGATAATGGGGTAATAATCTGGAAGCAGCCATGGGAAACTGTCACCAAAAATTACCCATGACCCACTTCACTGACTGTCCTTCCAAATGACATTTGTCAAAGAGGAGGAGATTCCTAGTTGGTTAGTGTGAAAATAAATAGATAAAGGCTGAGGCATTTGTCTATACATAGTTCTTCCTAGCTTAATGAATGCAAAAATAGGGCTAACCTCCTTCTTCTACCAACATTTTCCCCTCTTGGTTTACTTGATCATTGTGTGATTTTCCTTAAGAATGCATAGTGTTACCAGCATATGAAAAGATGCTCTCTATATATCACTAATCATTAGAGAAATAATAATCAAAACCTTGATGATATATCACTTCATGGCCATTGGGATGGCCACTATTGAAAAACAGAAAATTACAAGTGTCAACAAGGATGTGGAGAAATTGGAAACTTTTTCTATTGTTGAGAATGTAAAACGGTACAGCTGCTATAGAATTCAACAGGCGATTCCTCAAAAAATTAAAAATAGAATTACCATATGATCCATCTGTCCCATTCTCGAATACATATTTAAAAGAATTGAAACCAGAACCTTGAAGAAATATTTGTACAACCATGGTTTTGTTATTGTTGCTGTTGTTGTTGTTACTTAATAGTGGTTTTTTTTTAATTTCAATAGTTTTGGGGGGACAAGTGGTTTTTTGTTACTTGAATAAGTTCTTTAGTGGTGATTTCTCTGATTTTGCCATGTTTATTGCAGCATTATTCACAATAGCCAAGATGTAAAAGTAACCCAAATGTCCATCAACAGATGACTAGATAAAGAAAATGTGGACACACACACACACACACACACACACGAATATTGTTAAGCTTTAAAATGAAGGAAATTCTGTTACATGCTACAACATGGATGAACTTTGAGAATATTATGCTAAGTCAAATAAGCCAGTCACAAAAAGACACATACTGCATGATGTCACTTATATGAGGGACCTAGTGTAATCCAACTTAAAGAAACAGAAAGTACAATGGTAGTTGCCAGGGCCTAGGGAGTTGTTAGCCAATGGGCATAGAGTTTCAGTTTTGCAACATGAAAAAATTGTGGGTATTTGTTGTACAATAATGTGAATATAGTTAACACTACTGAGTTGTCCACTTTAAAATGGTTAAGAGGTTGGGCACAGTAGCTCATGCCTGTAATCCTAGCACTTTGGGAGGCCGAGGCGGGTGGATCACCCGATGTCAGGTGTTGGAGACCAGCCTGGCAAACATGGCAAAACCCTGTCTCTACTAAAAATACAAAAATTAGACAGATGTGGTGGTGGGCACCTGTAATCCCAGCTACTCAGGAGGCTGAGACACGAGAATCGCTTGAACCCGGGAGGTGGAAGTTGCAGTGAGCTGAGCTCATGCTACTGCACTCCAACCTGGGTGACACAGCAAGACTCCATCTCAAAAAATAAATTTTAAAAAATAAAAATAAAATGGTTAAGATGGTAAATTATGTTAATTTTTTTACCATATTAAAAAAAATCATAGTGTTTGAATCTAATTTCCTGATAAGAAATATTAGAGACAGGCATGTCAGGGAAGGTCCTATGTATTTATCCTGTTTAAGACTCTTCTCTTTTGTAGTCAGAGGAAAATACTTAGATTTGGTTCAATCCAGCTTATATAACCTGGTTAAACCAACATTCCTCAGCCTCCTGTTGTCATTGAACCTTGTTGTATTCCTCCGTGGAAAATATTTTTTATAACTGGCCATAGACGGAAAACCAAAAAAAAGTAAACAAGATTTTTCTTGTTATCTGTTTGCACATATGATTTCCATCTACCGTTAACATTTATTTACAGAAAGTATTATCTCCACCTAGGCTTTCTTTATAGCCTGGAAATATGATAGCTGAGAAGGGACATCATAAAGTCTGTGATGCCATTAGGGGCAAGGACCCAAAGGGATTTTAAACTTTTTCACGTTTTCGAATTCTAGGAAAAAAATTTTTATCTTTCCTTTCTATTTTTCTCCCTCCTTTCTCTCTCCCTCCCTTCCTTTTCTTTCTTTGTTTCCTGGTATAACTTATAAATAGTAAAGTATACAAATCTTAGGTGCAGCTCAATTAATTTTTACAGATGTGCATACACTTATGTAAACCTTACTCAGATCAAGACATAAGAGTATTTCTAGAACCCCAGCGGCTCCCTTGTGCATCCTCCCAGTTGACATCTTCCAAGGTAACCACTGTTCTAACCTCTGCCACTGTAGATCACTTTTGCTTTTTTATTAACTTTTTTTATACCTGTTTTTTTTCACTCAACATTTCGTCTGTCAGATTTATCAGTGTTGAGTATAGCTGTAGTTTTTGTTGTTCATTGTTGAACCATATTCCATTGTGTAATTATATTTTAATTTCTCCATTCTATTGCTGAGGGACATTGGATTATTTCCAGTAAAGCTGTCATGAACTTTCTTGTACATGACTTTTGGTGAAAATGAGCACTCATTTTAGAAATGGAATTTTCAGGTCTTGTGTATATTTAACTTAATAGATACTCTAAAGTTTCCAAAAGAGATTATTTCAGTTTATACTTTGACCAGTAGTGTAGGATAGTTCCAGTTTCTCTACATCCTTGCCAATACTTGGGATTGTCAGTGTTTTTAATTTTAGCCATTCTGGTGCAGTTGTAAGAATAATCCATTCATGAATTAAGTAATAAAGTTTTAAGATGAATGAAAAAAAGTACGGGTTCAGGAAGAGCTTATAAGGGTACTATTAGTAGGCTGGGCATGGTGACTCATGCCTGTAGCCCCAACACTTTGGGAGGTTATGGTAGGAGAATTACTTGAGCCCAGGAGTTCAAGACCAGGCCTGGCCTCACATAGCAAGACCCTGTCTCTAAAAAATAATAAAAATACACAAAGCGTATTACAAATAGAAAAAAAAATAATGGATTTGTAGAGCTGACATTTTTCTAAGTAAAATCCCCAGATTACCCTTTCTCAGCCTCATTTATGGTGCTTGTTAAAGATACATTTTCTCAGGCCTCACACTAGAGTCACTTAGTCAGAATTCTGGCCCATGAAATCTGCATATATACCACTCCTTTGTTAACTCATGGCATTAATGTTTGTATGTCACTACTTAAACTTTTCAATAACAGAAACTCCAAATGGCAATTAAGAAAAAGTGGGTTCAATCCATGATGACTGTATTTTCAGGCAAACAATCGAGGTGCTTTGAAATCAGGACTGTCTCAGACCATTTCAGCCACTTATCACATCAAATGGTCTAGCATATGGGTAATTGGAATTCCAGATGGAAAAAAGAAAGAATGAGACCAAAAAAGTATTTGAACTTTCTTCAGGAGGCCAAGAATTTTGCAAAATTATTGCAGATACCAAAGCACAAATCCAAGAAACTCAGAGAATACCAAGCAAGATAAATATCAAAACTCAGCTGGGCATAGTGACTCATGCATGTAAATCCTAGCACTTTGGAAGGCTAAGGTGAGATAATCGCTTGAGCCCAGGAGTTCTAGACCAGCCTACACAATGTAGTGAAACTGCATCTCTACAAAAAGTTTTAAAAATTAGCTGGGCATTGTGGCACATGACCGTCGTCCCAGCTACTCGGGAGGTTGAGATGGAAGCACTGCTTGTGCCCCGCAGGTTGAGGGTACAGTGAGCCAGAATCAGTCGTACCACTGCACTCCAGCCTGGGGACAAAGCAAAACCCTGTCTCAAGAAAAAATAAAGGTACCAAAAATCTATCAAACAAAACACATGACACTGAAACCTATATTGCTGGAAACAAAAGGCAATATATTTTCTCTATTCCAAAGATATGGAAATATCTTTGTCATCAAGAATTCTATGGCCATCTAGATACAAGTTAATCGCTCTTCTTTGTACAAGGATGACAGTGTTGTTTCTCTGCCTCTCCAGAGCTTCCTCTCCCTCTGATTTATTTCTCTGGTGCACTTCATTGTATTATGTCATGATAGACCTGACAAATCCCATTCTTTAAAGTTGACTCTGTAAGGTCGTGTTCTCCAGATATTCACAATCTAGTTTAAGAAACTAGGGTTTGGTTTTGTTTTTGTTTTTAGTTTAGTGCAGTTCTTACCAGGGCCTTCCTGTGTGGCAAGTTCTAAGTGTATATGGATCATCGAATTTAATCCTTATTTTCATAACTACCTTGTTAAAGAAATACTACTATAATTTTTTTATTTTAGAAACTAAGGATAAAGGAGCTTAAGATATTGTTCCAATTTACCAAGCTAATAAGTGAAACAGGTAGAATTTAAATCCAGGGATTCTTATTCCTGAATCCTACTCTTACCCACTCTGCCATACTGCCTCTTATTAAAAAAAATACACCACACACACACAGACTATATATAATATTAATAAAAGTATAACAGACTTTATTCCCGTTTCATTGAGAATTAGCCCAATTTGTGCAAGTTAGAACATATTTTTATTCCTTTATCTTTGTTTTTATTAGCCCAGTTGCAACAGTGACCTGGTTGAAATTAGGAAATACTCTTGAATTTGAAGAAACTGAACTGGGAGGCTGTCATGAAGATGCAACATTCCCTACACAGGCAGATGTTTGTGACGCCTTGTTTGTGTGAAGATATGTGATAAATCACGAGAGGAGCTTAGTACCCAATTCATAGTGCAGGCTGTGTAGGTAGACTCTTGACAGGGATTTGGGTAAGTTTTAGATATTGCTTATCAGCAAGTTTTTACCCAACTTCACTATGTATTCTGGCTATTTTGGGCAACATGTAGCAACTAGTTTTTAGCATCAGACTTTTTTGTGTGTGTGTGAAGAAAAACAATAAAAGATCAAAATCCTTACCAAGGATTTGTGTTATCAGAGGTCATATGGTAGAATCTGAAGATGCTTAATGTTTAGGGGTAATTCTGCTCTGATTATCTTAGTAAATGCCAGCATCTGCTCTTTCATGCTTTTGCATTATCAGACCAGAGCCCCTTCTGCCATATCTCTTCCCTTTCTCCCAAGACACACAGGGGAATATTTATGGCTGCCCATTGCTCTTAACTGGAAGAAAAACAAGGCCAGAAATCTCTAAGGGTTAAATGACATTCCATAGATAAAAGGTTGGGATGTTACCCACACAGTAACAGCCTTCAGCCTTTGACCCCTCTAAGGGGCTTTTCTGGCTATAGCAGTTCCCTTATAAGCCTCAGTCCCTGGACATTTTGTCAATGTTTACATTTCTTTGCAGAAAACTTGGAAAAAGTGTTTTCTCCAAGATGTTTCAGTGTTATTTCTGCATCTACCTTTTCTTTGCATCTTACATATTTCTCTCATATTTCGATCTTGCCTTTTATTAAGGGCTCTGCTCCTTAAATGTTCTTTTTTAGTTTCTGTACTTTATCAAAAGCTTAGAAGTACCTCCGGTGACCCAACCTCTCTGGCATATTAAATCTGAGTATCAAATGCATGTACTTTCTTTGATATACGACCTAATAAGTCTTTTCTATCTCTAATTTCAATGATTTTGTAATACCAAATTATTTCCTTTTGTCGTGTGTGATTTTTTTCTTCTCATCTAACTTCCCTAAGTTCAATAGGTTTTCATAATTAAATGCAGTGGATTGTTTAGAACAAAACCTTGGAAACATGCCTTTTTCTTATGGAAAGACAAGGAAATTGAGCTCTGTAAATCAGAATATTAAGCTTAACATATAATTTATAAGGAAGAAATAAAGGACATGTAAATCTCCCTCAAGAAAGGCTCACTTTCATCTTAAAAATTAGATTGAAAATCATGCGGATACATTTGTAAGTGGTGAGAAGACATTCTGAAAATAAAATCTCAAGGTTAATTGTAGAAGCATATTTAGTAGATATTTGAGCAATCTCCAGTATCTTAAAAGGTTGTGTGTGTGTTTATGTGCAATCCCAGCAATGCATTCTATCACTTTACTCATTTTAAAAGTGAGTTCTCACAGATCTCAAAACTCCTCATGAGTTTTTAATGTTTTGATCTTTTACATGAAGCCCTTCGCTGGACACGGTGGCTCACACCTGTAATCCCAGCATTTTGGGAGGCAGAGGTGAGAGGATTGCTTGAGGCCAAAGTTCGAGACCAGCCAGGGCTGAAACATAGTGAGACCCTGTTTATATAAAAAAATAAAAAATAAAAAGGAAGAAGAAGAAGGTAGTTTGTGGCACACACCTGTAGTTCCAGTTACTTGAGAGGCAGAGGCAGGAGGATCAATGGAGCCTAGGAGTTCAAGGCTGAGCTATGATTGCACTCCAGTCTGAGTGACAGAGCCAAACCCTGTCTCTAAAATAAATAAAGCCCAGATCTGTCACAATCCAATGCAGAAATCTGTAGGACCTGAGGCAAAAAGGAACCAGTAAGGCTATTGCTTTACTATCAAAGAAAATCTGAAATGTTATAAATTCACAGTTTCAGCCATGTTCAGTTTTCAAAGTACTCTATGAATAAGGGAGAACTCTAGGACTATTTTCTGCAAACACATTTTCGTTTCGTTAGAAGCAAGATACAAAAATGATCTGGATGCTTTGTATTTGGGATGATTTGGCACTGGAAAATACAACTTAAACCAAACAAAATTTGATATTCAATTAGAAATTTGTGATTTTAGACCTAACAATTCTATAACATCATTTTAAGGATGGTGCCATCTAATTGTTCAGTTTAGGCACATTTTGAAGCTATTCTTCACTGTAATAGTGAAGTTGTAACATTTGACATCTTTATGTGGAAGACTTAATTTAACCAATATAGTTTTCATTGAATTCAAGCTGTTGATGTTATGATAGCAATACATTTACCAGTTATAAGATTTTTTTTTTTCCGATCTCAGTTCTGTTTTTAATGGCTGATCAGTATTCATTGGAATTGGCCATTCTTTTGACAAAGGCTGTCTCCTGGCGTGTGAGGGTGTGTGTTCTCACAGTCACAACATGGTGGAGTATGTGTTGATTTACAGATTGTTGTAGCTGAAGGCATGTATCCTGCTATGCTCCATTACTCTGCATGCAAAGGAAAACATTTCAATTGTAAAAAGCAAGCTCACTTCAATTGTTGAGAAAATGTAGTTTCTGCAAGGGTCAGAGGACAACAATACAATTCTCTGTGATTTTATTGTCTAACTTTGACTTATTTATATTTCCAAGTGTCTCCTGATTTACAGAAACTCATTACACAAAACCTCCATCTACAAAATGAGAGATCAGTGAATTACTTTGTTTTTGTTACTCTCTTGTCCAGTTCACACGTTTTTGTAAGAAAGTTTCTTAAAATCATGTTGCGTGTCATATAGTGATTAGCAGTATAAGGTTTGAAATCTGGTGGTCCTAGATTTGACCCAAGGTGTCACTTCTTCTGGCTGCGAAGTCTTTATCAGGATCTTTAACCCGTCTGTGCTTTTGTTTGCTCATCTGAAAAGTGAGAAGAAAGTGATTGTGCCTATGAGAATCTGATGGGATAATTCGTGTCGAGCACTTATCACAGTGCCTGGCATAGAACAAGGCCTCTGTAAAATAGATTATACATAAATGTTTGTGTGTATGAAAATATATGCATGCGTATGCATACATATGTATTTATGATTTACATGATGCTCAAGTATATCATGCATTGTGATTATACAGTGCTCATAGTGTTTTATGGAAAATGAGGCACACATAAAATCAATAGATGATACATACAGAATTTTTAGCAGCAGATTTATCTTTCTAATTATGTATTACAGAGGCCACTATTCAAAGTCTTTCATTCCTCTCACACACACCTAGTAACTATAGAGATAGGTAACCTAGAAGCCCGCTAAAGGGTAGAGTGAAGCCACCTGGGCTGATTTAAAACCATCACAGTCAACATGGAATGTTTGTGTCAGATAATTGATTGGGTACCCCTTGACGCAGTGAAACCATACCAGAGCTTTGTTTCCCCATGAAGCAGGCTCAGAGAAGGAAATCTACCTTTCAGAAGTTTATTGGGTGGTGTCCTCATGTTCAATACTTGTGAGGGAAATGAAGGAAGCAGGACTGGGCAGAAGAAGTCGGGCTGTGATTCAGCCACAACGAGACCTCTGCCAACCCCACAGGGAGCTCTGAAGCTAAGATCGCCCTTCAAAGTTATCCTGAGTTGGAACCAGGTATCTGGGGCAGGTACCTTCATACCTCCTGCCTCCCTCATCTACCAGTCGTTGGATGCAGGCTACTCGCAGAAAAAGAGGCATGACCTTGAGCAAGGTGGCTCTTCTTAGATCCGGGAAATTCCCAGAAGGGCTGTCAGCTGTCAGCAGCAAGCATCTGGGGAGTTCCTAAGTGGCAGCGCATGAAGTCCATACCAATCATTAGAACTAATTATTGTTGGGAATTGTGGTTTGATTCAGCCTGAGTTATCGGAACTCTACTTTTCTCTGGTCTTTCACACTTTTGCATTCTTTTCCACCCTTCCACAGCCATTTATTAAAAAAAAGAAAGAAAGAAAAATGTATTGGGCCTGGTGTGATGGCTCACATCTGTAATCCCAACACTTTGGGAGGTAGAAGCAGGAGGATTGCTTAAGGCCAGGAGTTCAAGACCAGCCTGGACAACATAGTGAGACCTCATCTCTACTAAAAACTTTAAAAATTAGCAGGTGTGGTGGCCTGTGCCTGTATTCTCAGCTACTCGGGAGGCTGAGGTGGGTGAATCACTTGAGACCGGGAGGTCAAGGCTGCAGTGAGCTGTGATTGTGCCACTGTAATCCAGCCTGAATGACAGAGTGAGACCCTGTCTCAAAACACACACACACACACACCTTTATTGAAGTGTAACTGATACACAATAAACTGCACATACTTAAAGTGTATGATGAGTTTTGACCTATGAATATACCTGTGAAACGATTACTACAATCAAGGTAATGAGCATGTCTATCACTTCCCAAAGTTTCCTCATTTTATTTTTAATCCAACTCTCTCTTCACAACCTTTCTCCCCCAATTCCCGTGATCTACTTTGTCAAGCAGTTAAGTTCGGTTTTTCTAGAACTGTGTATAAGTGGAAGTGATGGTACTTTAATGAGGGCTCGAAATAAGAAGATAAGGAAAGATTCTCTTTCTTTCCAAAAGTTCTCTTCATATAAGCAGAGAAAGACCGGGGAGCAGAGGGGATGGAGAAGATAAGCTTTGGATTTGGAAAAACTGTAATCCAAAATTCTTCTGTCCTTTGCTACCTATATGATCATAGGCATTTTATTGATTGATTGATTGATTGATTGAGACAGATTCTCATTCTGTTGCCCAGGCTGGAGTGCAGTGGCACCATCTGGACTCACTGCAACCTTCATTGGCCAGGTTCAAGTGATTCTCCTGCCTCAGCCTTCCTTAAAATATAAGTTATTGAACACATTATTGCTGGAAGAAGAATGAATGGACACTGAACTGAAGCATTTTATAACCAAATCTAAATCAGAAGAGAAAATTATACAAAAAAAATCTCACTTTTTTCTTCAAGTTTTTCTTTTTTTTCTAACTTTTTCTGGGTCTATTTTTATTATTTATGATCAATAGAAAGAGTCTTATTGATTACAGTATGTACTTATTGGTACCCGCAGTAAACAAAGTGTTACCTAAACCAATGACTTAAGCTCTTTGATGTGGGAGAACCTTGTACATGACATTTTGGTCCCTGAACACCGGCCTCAGGGTGTTGGCTAAAGAAAACCTGAGTGAACATTGCTTTTACTTTCTTTTTTAGTACATGAAACTTTTAGTGGCATTTTGGAGTTCTTAAGAGACAGCTCAGTTTGAGAATTACTCTACATGTCTGAGATACACGTTCTGTAATAACAGAATTATGAAAAGGGAAAGAAGGACATCTAAGTGGCCTGGGCCGTCAAGCATAAGTCGAGAGTGAGCCCCAAATGTCAATAATCCTCTGTTCTAGAGAAAGTGAAGCAGAAAAGTTTGTCTATTTGCATATCATGTTGATGGACTTTTGAAATTTGGCATGTAATAAATAGAATTTCCATTTTCTTTTTACCCCTCTATTGTTAGAAAGATTTCCCAGGGTCACCATCAGTATCCCATCCTTTCAGGTGCTCCTATCATAGTTTTCGAGTGAGGTATACCACTCTCTATAGGGTCTTGGGGTGACCTCTTTTCTTTAGTCTGCTTCCTGAAGACAGTGATGGTATTTTTTTTTTTTTTTTCTTTTTTTGAGAAAGCAGTCTTGCTCTGTCGCCAGGCTGGAGTGCAGTGGTGCAATCTCTGCTCACCGCAAGTGAGCTCCGCCTCCCAAATTCAAGCAATTCTCCTGTCTCAGCCTCCCGAGTAGCTGGGACTACAGGCACGCGCCACCACACCCGGCTATTTTTTTTGCATGTGTTTTAGTAGAGACGGGGTTTCACCATTTTGGCCAGGATGGTCTCGATCTCCTGACCTCATGATCCGCCCACCTCGACCTCCCAAAGTGTTGGGATTACAGGCGTGAGCCATCGCGCCCGGCTGACAGTACTTTTTATCGTGCTTACGCTGTGAGTAGTTACTCAGCACAACATGGGGAGAGAGGGTGTCATATTATTCCCATTTTGCCAGTGAAGAAACGCAATCCTAGAGAGGTAAATTATCATAACAATGACCACATAGCTAATGACTGGGTAATCCAGCCCTGGGCTTTCAACTCCAAACCCAAGACCTCTTTTTTTTTTTTTTTAAACCAGAACTTTCCTAATTATCTCACGGTCTTCATGGCCATGGCTACAGAGTTTTATCACATGACTGTTTTTGTAGCTGTGTCATGCCTGCTGGTCTTACATTTCCAGGTAATTTTTAAGCTCCATGAAGGCAAGAGTACTGTTACCGTCTCTTCTATTGAATATATCTGAAGCTGTGACAATACTTAATTTTTCTACCTAAGAAATCCCTGATACTTTTAACATTTATCATTTAAAAGTTCAAGGAAATACAAATCCCTCAGTATTAGTAAAAGAATGTCAAAGTAGACTTAAAACTTTTTTGAGCAGTACTTTGGCTGTATGTACTGGCTCAAATTAATTCACATGTAGGAACTAGCATGCCCCAGTGCCTGTTCTCTTTGGCATGTGAACACTATGCTTATGTGTTTGGTTGTTATGACCACGAAGTAGAATATTGACGGGCAAGAAGATGCTTGTTAATAGACACTTTACATGCTTCTTGGCAATTAATTTTAAAAGATACCTAATGCCCAGTGGGTTTCTCACCACCTAGTGACACTTAATAGAGAATCCCAAACCAGTGCATACAAATGCTGACAAATAAAAGTACCAAGAGGTTTGGTCTACCTATCAAAAACAGAAAAGACCTTGAAGGTTGTTTATTTTATCATAAATCTTCCCTTATAGTCTCTATTATGTCGGTACTAGACTTCCTTGCTTGAAAAAATCTGCTTGGAGGTACAAGGCAAGTAATTACTGAGTCTTCCCAGGGACTAAGACAAAATTCCCAAACAAAATGTTTTAGGGTTTTTAAAAATTAATTTTTGGTTGGGATTTGGTAATTACATGTACTAACAAACACTGTAGAATATTTAACCTTTAACTTACTGTTTGTGAGCTGTGTATTCCTTCTTGGAGAGCTAAAAACAATGCAGGGTCACATTTTCTGTTTGAAAGCACTGTAATATATTTCTTTCTGAATTTATATTTCAGGTGGGAATTAATGTTATTCCAATTTTCTCCTATTAACATCAGCACCTGAATATATTCAGTCAAAATAATAGATTGTCTAAAATAGTCTTTTTACCCAAGACAGGTAAAAAAAAATCAATATACAGTTCCCATCAGTACGGTAAATTACAGTAACCGCAGTGCAAATTTCCATTAACCCTTCTCTTCGTTGGCCCAGAGAAGGGGCCTTCAATTAACTGCTAATCATCTAAATGTAACCAAGTGAGTGACCGGGCTTGACGGTGGGCTGTGCTCTCAGGTAGAAGTGAGAGGAGACTTATTGGTCTTGGAAGGTTTTGTGTGTATTCTTGCCAGGAAATGAGGCAATGGGTTGGCTGACCTTTGAGTCCTTGCTAGCTCTGATATTGGGTAATTCGTAGTCACCTTCAAGAAATCAGACGTTGGGCTGGGGGTTACTTAAGAAGCTGGATTTGCAATGCATCTCTAGGTTATGAAAAATGAAGGGCTAGCTCAGACTTGGTTTTGGTTGGCTATTGATTTAGAATAGGCTGCACAGAATGGAATCATAGAACTTGGAGTCCATTCCTAAAGTCAGTCAAAACCCTGCGAACAAGGCTGCTTGAATTCCTTTGCACTGAAAGTTAGAGGGACATGGAAGAAGGAGGGTTAAAAGTTAAATTTGGGCCAGGCACGGTGGCTCATGCCTGTAATCCCAGCACTTTGGGAGGCCGAGGCGGGCAGATCATGAGGTCAGGAGATGGAGACCATCCTGGCTAACATGGTGAAACCCCGTCTCTACTAAAAAATTAAAAAGAAATATCTGGGCGTGGTGGCGGGCACCCATTGTCCCAGCTACTCGGGAGGCTGAGGCAGGAGAATGGCGTGAACCCAGAAGGCAGAGCTTGCAGTGAGCCGAGATCGCGCCACTGCACTCCAGCCTGGGTGACAGAGTGAGACTCTGTCTCAAAAAAAAAAAAAAAAAAAAAGTTAAATTTGAAATAGCAACTTGTAAGCCAACTATGACCCATATATACGTAATTTGTTTGGCTCTCATAGTATGGAAAAAATTAGCCAATTTTAAATTGGAAGATTTCATAGAACTTCTGGATTTTCACTTGTACCTAACTTAAAAGAAGTAGCAATATTTAGCTTGTGTTCTAGCATAGCAAGAATGGATTGGAATTGCCCATTTTAGGGAAAAAAAATCGTCCAGTCTACTACCATCTATCTTTTCTATTTTTTTTCTTTTTTGAGATGGAGTCTTGCTCTGTCACCCAGGTTGGAGTGCAGTGGCATGATCTCAGCTCACTATTACCTCCTCCTCCTGGGTTCAAGTGATTCTCCTGCCTCAGCCTCCCCAGTAGCTGGAACTACAGGTGTGTACCACCATGCCTGGCTAATTTTTTTTCTTTTTTCTTTTTTTATGTTTTTAGTAGAGACAGGGTTTCACCACATTGGCCAGACTGGCCTCGAACTCCTGACCACAGGTGATCTGCCCACCTCAGCCTCCCAAAGTGCTGGGATTACAGGCATAGGCCACCGCACCCGGCTTCAGTCTACCTTTTCTTAGTTATCCCTTAGAGCAGTTCTCTTCACACAATTATGTTTCCTTACAAGAGCATCTGAGTTTATAACCTCTGGTATAATTTTATAAGGAGGTTGCCCTGATACATCAAGCATATGTAAATATGCAGTCAGATTAAGGTACACTTCAAATAATTTGTAAGAAATTCTAACTAAAATACATTTACCAATGATTAACTTTTTGAGAACCAATTACTATAAGTTCATATCGTTCTTACCCACTTACACCATGATAGGCTTTTGTGAAATGGGGAGAGGGATGGCAGTACTGACTTAACTGAGAATCCCTCATAAACTAGGATGTTTAAGTCAAGATTCTCTTGGTGCAAGTGGTACAAATGAGCTCAACTAGCTTATCCCCATCCACTGCCACATATTGACTTACGTAACCAAGAGTGCAGGGGTATCTGACTTCAGGCCAGACTGTATTTGAGAAACCAAATAATGTTCTTTCTCTCTTTTTCTCTGCCTTTCTCCTCTCACCCCACTTTTCTCTTTCCCAGCTCTGGTCTCTCTGTTGGCTTAATTCTCTAGGAAATTCCCTCCATAGGGTGGTAAAGACATCCACTAACAGCAAGTCTAGCATTATATTGTCCCTTGGGACATAGTTTAGGAAAGAAAGAGAATTTTCTTCTTAGTGGCCATAACGATCCCAGCAAATAAATGTATATATTCTGGTCTGGGTCACATACCCAGGATTAATTTAACAAGTGTCTTTTTGCTGCCTACATTGAGTAAGGCTCTTGCGAGGTGCTTGAGAACCTCAAGGAAGCCCTGCTTTCATGGAGCTTACTTATATTATGGGAAGAGGTGGGAGTGAATCCAAAGATAAACATAAAAAGCAAGAAAATTATATAGTATTTTAGAAGTAAAAAGTACTACAGGGACATTGCTTTTAACTGTTAAAAACCCCACCGGGTGAGAAAAAGCAGCTCTCAAAAGACAAAAGAGAGCTGCTTTTATCAGGAATAAGCAGAGATGTAGTGTAGGCAAAAATAAAGTGTGTATAATATTAGTTCTACAAATTAGTTTTACTATTGGGAATATCATCACTTGTATCTCACGTCTGCAGCTTTGGGGTGGAAGGTAAAAATGAAGGAAGAGACTAACACCAAGCATGAAATGGCAAGTATAGCCCTGCAGTAACTCCTTGCTGCATGTTTCACACACAGCCATATAGAGCTTCTGGTTCTTCGGTCTCCATCTTTGCCTGTGCTATTTCCTGTGCCTTGAACGCCCTTCATCTTGATTTCTTGTTTTTGTTGAAGGTCCCCAGATGAGTTAAATGCCCCTCTTATGGGCTTGCAAAGAACCTATGTTTGTCCCTCTGGCAGGGAAATTATCTTGTTTATCCTTGTCTACTAGTTTCCAGGAGTAGAGCAGGTTCAGTCCATGGTACCCATACAAACAGTCTATGAATCTGCTTGATGGCTGCTTTCAGAGACCCATCATTTCCCTGTCATTCTCCACCAAGTGAACCATTACGCCCTTGTGCATAGTGATGCTACGACAATGTCCCCACTGCTTGCATTTACGCCCTCAGCGATGAAGACGTTTTCCTGACCCTCAGCCTCTCATTTGCTCAAGAGTTCTGTTCCCTATGCAAGAAGTGACCTTGAGGAGCACGTAGGTTTGTGTAAAGAATCTCTGGGTGGCAGTTTAGGGAGGTGGTCGAGAGCATGGTTTCTGCCTATATTTGTATCCCAGAACTGCAGGTTAGTAGGTATAAGGCCTTTAGCTGTTTTATAGCTCTTAATAATAGATAATAGATAATAATAATAGATAATAATAGTACTTTCAGAAAACTGTTGAAAATGAGATAATCTATGTAAAGCTACTAGGATAGTGTTTAACAGAGTAACTGCACCATAGGCATTTGGTATTATTATTACAGTTATGAGGAGGAGGAGGGGAGGAGGAGGAGGAGGAAGAGTAAGAAGAGGTGGTGGCCAGTCAAGGAACAGTAGTATCCAAATTGTGTTATTGTGGTTCCAAGTTGCAAAAGTCCTGTGTATGTATTTATTTCACTTGACTCTCATGGTCGTTCTATGAGATAGTGTAGTTTTCATCCCCATTGTAGAGATGAGTAAATTAAGACTCAGATTGTGCTTTCCTAGGCATTTATCTACACCTTTTAGCTGTGATCCCATGCTTTCGTGATTTTGCCTCTCTGTTTCTTTGTTCCCAAAATTCCAATTTTGGAGTAATGGCATGATTGGAGAAACACAAATTTGGTCTATGGGACACTGGTTGTGTGCCCCATGCCTGTTACTCTGGCCCAGCCAGGACTGGGGTGGAGCCAGAGGCATTTGCTTAGTGCATGACCCAGGCCTTTACCTGAGAGCAGTTTTGGAGCTAACCCAGTGCACAAAGGGCCATTTATTTGGGGAACTGTCCAGTGATCTATTTCTGGCAGAAAAGAGGCCTTGTAATTCATCCTATTCTGGGAAAAGTGGCACCCCCCCCAACCACATGCAGTGGCACTGAGATTTCCCAATAGAACAGGGTCTGAAGCCACTCTTGGCTCACCTCCACCTTCCCCTGTCATTTCCAATCATGTCTTATGACATGCAGTCATTTATCTTGAAAAGTTGTGCCAGGCTGTCTGTTGCAATTCTCTGAGCAGAAGATGAAGGGCACCTGGAATAGAGACCAGAGACCAGGCTGGCCTTGAAAGTCAGAGACATGGTCTAGACCTAAGTCTCTACCTCATCTTCTTAGGCAGGACACTTCTGTGCCTCACTTCTCTATGTGGAGCACAATGAATCCCATGCGGTAGTCAGAAACTCACATGTTCCTTTCAGCTATGATAGGTTGAATAATATCCACCCAACAGCATCAGGTCCTAATCCCTGAAACCTGAAAATGTTACAAGGACAAAGGGTCTTTGCAGATGTATTAAGTTGAGGATCTTCACAAGGGAAGATTATCCCTGGTTATTCAGATGGGCCCCAAATCCAATCCCTAGTGCCCTTGTAAGACAAAGGCAGAGTGAGATTATACACACACAAGAGGAGAAGGTGATAGAATGGAGGCAGAGATTTGTGGCCACGTGCAAAGGGGTGCTGGCAGCTGGCAGAAACAGGCGTATCAGAGAATGTATTGTGCCCTACAGGAGTGTGGGCCCTTCCGACACATTGATGTTAGCCCAATGGAACAGATGCTGAACTGACTTCCAGAACTCTGAGGAGTACATTTCTATTGTTTGAAGTGCCTGTGTTTGTGATAGTTTGTTATGGCAACCATAGGAAATGAATACACTGTGCTGTGACTCAATTATCCCTCACCTTTCCTTGCTGCTCATCTGCTCAGCAAGGGTTTGTAGTCTCAGTTGGTGTGTGTTCAAAAATAGAAAAAGGCACTCGTCTTTCTTTAGGCCTCATTTAGTCTCCTGTTCTCTATTGCTTTCAATTGGCATGTATGTGTTTCTGTGGTCACCACAACAAAATGGAGCGTCTTCCCTCTGTTTGTTCAGTTTCTTGTTGTTTTACCAGACGGCTTCTAATCAAGTCTTTTACATATTTTCTGATATAAGTAATTTAATAGTCTTGAGAGCATCAAGTGGTAAAGAAGATAACCTTTATGTTAATTTAACAGCACTAAGGATATGTACTCAATAAATACTTATGAGCACTACTGTGTGCCAACACACAGGCAGCACTAGGGAATCCCGGGGGTAGCAGGGCACCTGACAGGAGAGACCCCCCCTCAGAATGATAGGGTTCTCCAGAGAAAACCAAGAGGGTATATGCACAGTATGAGCATATGTATACACATATATACATATACATGTATCTACAGCAGGAGATTTATTTAAGAAATTGGCCTATTTAATTATGGAGGCTGGCAAATCCAGAATCTGCAGAACCAGTGTCCCAGTTGGAGTTGAAAGGCCAGAAGCTGCTGTAGAACCAGGAAGAGCTAACGTCCCAGTTTGAGTCCAAAGGCTGGCAGGCTGCTATAAAATTAAGAACTAATGTCCCAGTGCAAAGGCCATCAGACAGGAGAATTCTCTCTTCGTCTAGGAAGGGTCAGCATTTCGTTCTACTCAGGTCTTCAACTGCTTAGATGAGGCCCACCCACATTATGGAAGGCAGTCTGCATTATCCACTTCACCAACTGAAATGTTAATCCGATCCCCAAACACCCAGAATAATGTTTGACTAAGTACCTGGGTACTTCATAACCAAGTCAAGCTGGCATATGAAAATAACCATCACACTTGCTCTTGTGTTGCTGGCATTCTAGTGAAGCACACACAGTCATGCTTTTTCTATGTATGCTCAAGCTTCAGATTGCAGCAAAACTCTAATTTTCCAAGATTGCTAGCAGAGTACCATGTTCGTGCTGCGGGAACATCCTCACTGAATATTCCCTGGCCCAAGCCTCTACGAGGAGTTCTGGGGAATGTTTTTAGCTCTGAGGGCACCTAATAAGGTTAAACAATACAGAGCTGGGTTGTCAGAGGTCCCTCTGTTAAGTTCCGCCAGGATATGCCTATGCTTACGTTGCCCCCAGTCAACTCAGAGCTTCGAGGTTCGAGGAGAGGATTGAAGGAATAAGAGCATTCAAGAAAAGAAGAATATTTTGATTGTTTTTCTTTGTTTAATACTGTCATGTTTATTCTTCTCCATACCCCAAGTGCTCTCTAAAGAAAAAATAGCAGTAATACTGCCAGGATTTCCTCCTTCCAATGCATCCTCTCTTGAGCAGTGACTCAATTTCTTGCTCGGAAATGGTGCCCCCAGACATTGGTGGCTCAGGTTGAAAATGTGAGTCATCTCTGATGTCTGTCTTCCCCTCAGACCCCACTTCTGGGCATTGTAAAGCTATTAAAAATATATCCAGAATTTTACTATTTCTTATTACTTCTTCCCCACCACCCCAGTACAAAGACATTGTGACCTCCTGTTCAGATCACTTTGGTAGTCCACAGACTCCTCCTTGCTCCTACACATGCCTCTGCCCCGAATCCATTCTCCGCATAGTGACCAGAGGGATTCTTTTTAATACCTGATATCATGCCCAAGTTACCCTTGCTCAGAACTTTTCATATTCAGAAGAATAAAATCCAGAGTCCTCTCCAGGGCTTCCGAGGCCCTGTTTGATCTGACCCTGTATTCTCTGAGACCTCATTTCTGACCATTCTCTTATCTCACCTGCTCTGCCCTAGTGACACTAGTCTCCCTGTCATTCCTCTACTTGTGTTGACACTTCTATTCCCTCATTCTCCTTTCTGGTTCCAGCCTCACCCCTTCAGAGAGGCCTTTCCTATCCTAACCACCCCAACTACAATAGCACCATATTTTTAATAGGGGTCCCTGTCTGCCCCTTCATTCTGCTTTCTCTTCAGAGCACTTATGACTATCTGGGATCATACATCTGTCTCTAGATCTAAATCTAGTTGTCGGTTTATTTTTATGTCACCTTCCTCCTACACTAAATGGTGAGCTCCATGCAGGCAGAAGACACTACTCATCTCCATATCCACAGCACCCCGAATAGTGGCAGGCACATAATGGTGATCAATGCATACTTGTTAAAGGAAAAGAGTAAAAAGCGGGGAGTAAGAGCAAGTGAAAAACTTTAAGCTTCTTCTAACCCCAAGGGTCTGTGAGTTGGTAAAGGGCCCACCAGCCCAAGTCACCTAATTACTGTTATAACAAGTTTGATTGTATCAGGCAATTCAGCTGGTGCTTCTTGTTTGAGATTGAGTTGATTTTTCACTCCTTGGCCCTTCTCTGTATTGTCAGAGGACTGCAGAGCAAGGTGACCAAGAGACTCCTGTGAGCAGAGGCAGGGAATGTTCAAGTTGGGACGGTGCTCCTGTGTTGTCTGTCTACAATGGCAGCCCCGCTCTTCATTCATGTGGCAACTTTAAAAAAATATTTGCTCTATAAGTAGGTTTTGTCTAACTCTTGCTTCCTCCTTAAGGCCTAGCATTTCTTAGCATTCATCACATACTCATAGACATTTACCATGAGTTACCTTCCCTGTCAGCCTGAAGGCTTCAAAAATGACTCTGTCTGCTGTGTTCATCGCTGTATCCAGGGGGAGTGACAAAGTAACAGAGGCATAGTGAGTGCTCAATAAGTGTTTGTTGAACTAACAATTGAATTTTATGATAAACAACAAAAATTAACATAAATGATAAAATAATTTGATGATTGCTTACTTACCACTTTCTTGATACCTCATCAAAACAGTACCCCACTTATTTGGACATTTGTTTATTTTGTATTCATCAGGAGGTGGTGGACTAGGAGATTGATGGGATATTTACTCCTAGAAATAATTTAATTATTACAGAAATTTTCCAGAACCATCAATCCATAGAAACCATCCAAAGAAGACCATGAATCAGATTTTGTTAATAAGATTTTTGGTGTACAGATCATGCTCTTCTCTAGAAGTGATTCTATCAGGAAATTTTAGAAGAAATTTTATCCTTAATCTTTCTTGAAAACTAACCCTTTCATTTTCCTACCAAGGAAGATAAAGCACGACTGAATGTAGAGTGGGAAAAATTAGGACGAGCGCTCATGTTTTAAATATTCTTTAACTTCTCAATTTCTCTTCCAACAGAGTAGAAATAATTCTCAGGATTTGGATTAAATAATTTGAACAGTTGGACATTTAGTATGTGAAATGTTCATAAGCATGATTGTTTGTATCACACAGTCAGAAAATGAACAGACTTTTATAACTGACAGAATTTTCTGACTCATATATTTAAACCCAGTGCAATTAACCCACCAAAGTAGAAATAACATTCTAGTAGGGCTATGTATCTATACTTTGACCAATCAGATGCATTTATGAAAAGGCTGGGACTACAGGTTTATAGGAAGGCATCAAACAAAGGAAAGTTGAACTGTGTGTGCTGGAATAAAACCCTGCTTCTGATGCCTTAACACTGTGTTCTAACGATGGCCCAGCCAGCTTAAGACAAAAGCAGCCGCGTGTCTTATCAGCGCCTAGGCAGCTCTTGCTAGGAAATGCCACAGCTTGCGAAACCACAGCCCAAATAATTGGGAACAGAAAGGAGGGAGGGTGATCTACATTTTTATGTTGGGAAGGATTAAGATCATCAGAGCTTCAGGGAGTGTTTTATGCAGTATTTGTAAGTTTATGACATGTATAAAGATGTAGATGTCTGTTATTTGGAGGCCAATTATCCATATAAATGATATTTAAGCCCTATTCTTTGTTTTCTGAGGAAACTTCTGGACTAAGGTCTGACAGTGAGCAGAGCATTGGACTGCAGGGCTGTCCTGGAAGCCCAGCACTCAGGCTCACCTCTCCTTAGCACTCCTCTGCTTTTTACCTCTGTGTGTGCCAGCAACCAGAAATGGGGAAAGGAAAGGAAATCTAAAGCCATCTGTTTGACTTCTTAAAAACATGTAAATTCCAGTCACAAGGCCAACTGCTGCTATAACAGATTATCACAAACTCCCATGGCTTTAAACAACACAAATTTATTGTCTTACACTGACGTGGGTCAGAAGTCCAAAAATGGGTCTCATAAGGCTAAACTCAGCATGTTAGTGGAGCTGTTTTCTAGAGGGTGTGGAAGATAACTCATTTCCTTGCCTTTTCCAGCTTTTAGAGGCTGCCTGAATTCCTTGGCTCTTGGCCACTTCACTTTGACCTCTGCTTCCATTGTCACATCTTTCTCTGGCTCTCCCATCTCCCTCTTTCACTTCTAAGGACCCTTGTGATTAGATTGGACTCACCTGGATAATGAAGGTACTCTCCCATCTCAAGATCCTCCTTACCTTAATCACATTTGCAAAGTCCCTTTTGTCATGTAAGGTAAGAAATTAACAGGTTCCAGAGATAAGAACAAGGACATCTTTAGGGGCCCATTAATCCACCAGCCACAGAATGCAATGGAAATTACTGGAGTCCAATTTTGTCCTTTCCTTCCTTTTCTTATGACCACCACCATCTGCCTGGTGTTGCCAAGCCTGAGCTGTAGTTATGTAGGATTCCTCTCACAAATGCAGGTTCCACTGAAGCTTCAGACCTCCACCCCCAACCACTGCAAACATGCACACGTCGAAGAACTCACTTTCTGTCTAGCCTTTTGTCCAGGGCCACATCTATATTAGCATAATTCTCACTAGTGCTGCTTATTAAGCATCTCACTTCTGGGCACATGTTGGGAGTACAACTAGTGGCCCTTTTGTGGGTGGAAATGTTCATGCAACTAGTTCTGGCCAATGATATATAAATGACTCTAAGCTGAGCATTTCATTGATAGCATGAAGATCTTCTAGAACCTTCTCTCCTCCCTCTTGTTACATTGATCAGCAGTGTTCAAGATAGGTAGACTTGTAGTTTGGCATGCAGAATAAACTGGAAGTAAAGTTTGTTGTAGCCACTGATATGTTGGAATTGTTTTTACAATAGCATATAAACTAACTTATCCTGACTGATGCACTTAGCAAAGGCTAAAAGGAAGGAAACCAGAAGCATAAACAACACAAACTGCTGCTAACTGGTTTTCTCCATTCACCTGTCTCCTCGTGAAATGTATATGGTAATATACCTGAAGACATCATTCATCACATGTAGTTGACTCTATCTCTTCTTCATCTGTGGAAATGAGAAAAGATCTGCAGATGTGATGAGTAGGAATGTTGGAGAAGAGTAGAGGTAGTGCTATGGGCATTTAGCAATGATCACTCTTTATTTCTTGTAGTAAACCCTCAACATGGAAATACACTTATTTTAGGGCAAGCACAGAGTGGAGGAGAATTTGATGGAAATCACAGTAGGAAGAGAAGCATACAGGGAAAGAAAGATTGAAGAGAGGCCATGCCAGCTGACCGTAGCCCAGGGTGTCTGCCCATTGTAGGCATTCACACCTCGAGGTGCCTTGTTTTTCAACTCTTTGGATACTGTTTTACCCTGCTCTTCTCCCTCTCAGCCCTGCTAGAACCCTTGCATTAGGCCAGTAATTGGGATTAAGGCATAGCTCCCACCAGCTAGAGATGGAACCTCCAGCCCATCAGGGGTACAGCAGGAGTGTCAATTGCCTGCAGATTAAAACTGGACTTTTAAATGCATGCTTCACAGAAATGTTATTATACCCTGTGTTGCACATTGCTAGAGTTAATATATGTACCACTGTTAGAGCATCCGATTCTTCAGCTGGGTTGTAAGTGAGTTGTCAGTGACTTGGGCTCCTGTGGGCCAGCCTGAGAATCCATCCCGCAATGAAGAGCATTGTTTCTATGGAAACCTGCAATTTGTGACCCAAATATCCAGGTTAAGGTTTTCCTATTTTATCTAACTGAGTGTATGAGTCACACATTCTAACTGAATGTGTGAGTCAGTGGGGTTTCCCAATGTTCAATTAAAAGTTAGGGTTCTCTTTTAAATATGTATGTATTTTTTCACCCAGATAATCCATTTGTGTCAGCAATAATAATGGAGGACTTTTATTCTAAAAGTCTGTGTTTAGGTAGAAACTTCTGTGATGGCAGGGTTAGTCAAGACCAAAATGGACATCTTTCTTCAGCAAGTAGTTCATTTGCTTTTCCTTTTATTTCTTAAAACCCTGCAGGGCGAGCCCTGCTGAGACTTACTGACAAAAAGCTTGAGCGAATGGGGATTGCCCAGGAGAACCTCCGGCAGCACATCTTACAACAGGTGCTCCAGCTGAAGGTGCGAGAAGAAGTCAGAAATCTACAGTTACTCACACAAGGTACCCTGTTGCTTCCTGATGGGTTGATGGAAGGGGAGATGGGAAGAAAGAAAACCTTACTATTAGGACAGATGGAAGCCGGGGAGAATTTTTTACTATTTCTTCGCAGAATTTCCTTCCTAGAAAATAGTACATAGATTTAAAGATTACTTCCCTTTGAAAACATTTTTCATAGCTCACTAGAGAAAAGGATGCACAGATAAGTAATGGATGAGCAAACAGAATTACCTGAGCTAACTTCAAGGTCGTCACATAGAGTTGTATGGATTGTATACTGCACAACCCCTAAGAATACCAGTCACATCAATCGGGGTATGATTGCACTCACTAGAGTTGTATAGTATGCAGCCTGCACAACTGTACAGTCCAGCTCTAGCTATCTTCACCTGCGCCAGTTGTGAGGGTGCTTTAGAATTCGAGTGATTCTATAGTTATGATGACCAGTGATATAAGTGGAGTTTTTGTTGTATTTTTATTTTGCTTTTCACTGGTTACTGGGAGAAAAACATTTTAGATATGTATAACTATATGTGAATGTATTATACACACACACTTTAGAGATTGTAAGAACCCCATTTAGCTTCTTGAAAGAATAATTTTTAAAATAGACTATAGTGAATCTAGGACCAGACTGTTAAGCGTATATAATTCTTAACAGGAATTATAAATAACTTCAATATGATGAGAGCACTTAAGATCTCAATAACTGTGGAAGTGACAAAATAAAACTAGAATTCTAAGAAAGCCATAAGTTACACTATATGTAACTTATATGTCTACATAAGATTTGGATACTATCAACCTTCATTGGCTATAAACTTTATTTGTTTTATTTTAGTGTCGATTGTACACCATTTTCAATGAAAGGATGATAAAATATGTGTTTTTGAGAGCCTTGAGTATTTGTCATTCTGCAGAATATTGTAATTGCATGCGTACTGATATTGGAGAAATCTGGGTCAGCCAAGTTTCATGTTATTGCATTTAGATTAACCTAGTAATAGTCCATTTGCCTAGAGGAAATAATGTGCTCCCTGAAAGATGACTATTCTAGAAGGATAAATATAGACTTCAAGTGAGCATAAAATAGTGTTGTTTGTTTCATATGCATTATTTGCATTTTGTCCCCAGAGACTTCCAATGGTGAATTTACTGGTATACTAAGTGATTTAAATTTGAATGTGAAGTACTGATATGCTTTTAAGTTTCTTTTAAGAAGTAGATAGAAATATGAAGATTATGATAAGAAAGTTTATCACAGTGCTATTTGGAAAACGGAAAATTTACAAGAGATGTAGAGGTCCAGCAATATGAAAATAATCATGTAGTTCTGCTTAAATTCATAAGATTCAGTATAATGCCCAGTTATGAAAATTACATCTTTAAAGAATACACGACAACATGGGAAATTACTGAAGTCATACAAGGTGGGGGAAAAGGTCATGTGTAAAATCGAATGCATAATATAAGCCCAATTTTGTAAAAACCATATATTCTTATATCTACAGAAAAAAAGGACTGCAAGTAAATATGCCAACCATTTAATAAGGGATCTCTGGATTGTGGGATAAGTGGGTGATTTAAATTCTTATTTTTTCTATATTTTCCAAATCTTCTGCAAATTCATATTACAATTACAATGAGAAAATACAAACATGCATTTTTTTAAGCTTCAACCACAAGCATAGCTGCCCAGCTTCTGTTTAGTCTCTATGGTTTTCACAGCTCACTTTTTTTTCCCCCTGTGGTGATGATCTATAGAATGAGACCTAAACTCACGTGTGATGTTTTGTGTGTGCCTTTGACTCTTTTCCTCTTCTAGTGTCAGCTTGTAGTGTATTTGCTTTGGAGAATCATTTTCTATAGCTCTCATTGCCCTAGATGCATAATATATAAGATTTTTCCTAAGATAGTACTCAGGTTTATTAAACTAAGTATACATATGTGTTCTGGGAAGTTAATGCCCAGTTCAGCCCTTTCAATTCAGTTGTTGTCACTTTCTTTAGCTTTGAAAAGCTGTACATTTTAAATTCTTTCATTCAGTTCCCTTTGGAAGACCGCATTGTTCTCTACCTCTTGGATATTTTGTCTGTGCTGACATTACCTTTTTTATTGCTTGTTCTTCACATGTTTTCTTTTTGGTTTTGGTTTTTTCAAGACAGAGTCTCACTCTGTTGCCCAGGCTGGAGTGCAGTGGCACAATCTTGACTCACTTTAACCTCCGCCTCCCAGGTTGAAGTGATTCTCATGACTCAGCTTCCCAAGTAGCTGGGATTACAGGCATGCACCACCACACCAGGCTAATTTTTCGTATTTTCAGTAGAGATGAGGTTTTGCCATGTTGGCCGAGTTGGTCTCAAACTCCTGGACTCAAGTGATCCGCCCACCTCGGCCTCCCAAAGTGCTGGGATTTCAGACATGAGTCAGTTCTTCACATGTTAATATTCAAACTCATGTTATGTCAGGCATCCTTCAGAAAATACATAGCCTTATTGAAGCATTAGTTTCTTTAAGAAAAAAAAAAAAACAGGAAACAAAATTGACAAGTTGTTTTTATGTCTTATGACTGATAATAGAAGTTCTAAAGACAGTCGGTTAAGTGTAAAATATTTTGGGTCTAGGTTTGCTATAATAAAAATATTAGAATTTCATTCCACTCAGGTGAACTGATAAGTTTAAAATATATATCTCATAGAAACTCACCATAGAGGTAATAGATAATTCAGTAATGAATATTTGATTCTTCATCTCTGTAAATATTATTCAGCAGAAACAATATGCTGAATAAGTACAAAGAAAGACTTTGGAATGTTTTTGGAAATCCTTGGGCTTCCCTCTTCAAGAGGGTGAATCACAATTCTTATCCATAGAGATGGAATATCCTTCCATGGCTCACGTGGGGCTGTCACTCTGGTGTAATGCATTTAATTTTTTGTTGCTGATGATTATCTAACATGTTCAGGCTGCGGTAACAAAATACCATAACCTAGGTAGCTTATAAACAACAAAAATTTCTCTCTCACAATTCTGAAGGCTGAGAAGTCCAAGATCAGGGCACCAGCAGATTCAGTGTCTGATGAGGGCCCACTTCCTCACAGTTGGCCTTCTAATCATTGTAACGTCATATGGGGCAGGATCTCTGTGGGGCCGCTTTTACAAGAACACCAATCCCATACGTGAGGGCTGCACCCCCATGACCTGATCACCACGCAAGGGCCCGCCATCCAATAGCATCACCTTGGGGGTTAGGATTTCAATACATAAATTTTGAGGAGACATAATATTTAGACCATTGCATTGATATTTAACAAATATTTACTAACCAACACATTTTAAGAAGAGTTATCACTTTCAAAGTAGTCCATTTTTGAGGAAAGGAGATTATTTTAAAAATGATTGCATTTCTTAGGAGTTTTCTTCTTGCCTTTGGAGGCAATTTCAAAATATAGTTTCTTGGAAACAACTGTCCATCTTTAGGGGAATAGCAAATTAAATTGTGGTACATCCAGGCACTGGTGTACTCTTAGCTATAAATACGAGAATGAAGAATACTAATATGGCAGGATCTCTGGGATGCTATGAGATGTGAAAAAAGCGAGGTGCAGAACAATGTGTACTATATTTGAACAATGCGTATAGTATACTACATTTGCCAAAGAGGGGGAAATAAAAATGTATATCCATATGTGCTTTGTTTTAAGGAAATGCTGAATGATGTACAAGAAGCTAATACAAGCTGCACCTGTGGGACAGGGAAGATGGTGGATGGAGAGAGGGTGTGTGCCTTTTGTGTCACTTTGTTTTATGAAATGTATGAGTATATTAACTATTTAAAGTAATACAATTTTTTAAAAGAAACAAGAAAGAAAAAGGGTGAATTTTGGCATCAGACAGACCCAAATTTTAAATCCTGTACCTAACACATTTTGCTGTGCTCACCAAATAGGGATGTTGTAAGAATTAAGGGAGCTAAGATACGTAAATCACTTGATACAGTATGATAGTAAATACAGAATGTTGTTGGCTATCGGTAATAGAAGCCACGCAATTTAATCAACCTCATATATTTATAATAATCCTTATTTTTATAACATCTTTATAGAGATATAATTCACATGACGTACAACTTACCCACTTAAAGCTTAAAATTCAGTGATGTGTAGTGTGTAAAGAGAGTGGTGCAACCATCACAATAATTGTTAAAACATTTTCATTAACCCAAAAAGAAACTCTGTACCCATTAACAGTCATTCCCCATTTCTTCCCAATGCCGCCAACACTAGCTCCTGGAATCCTAATTGCTTAACAACAGGGATATGTGCTGAGAAATACATTGTTATGTGATTCCATCATTATGGGAACATGATGGAGTGTATTTAGACAAACCGAGATGGTATAGCCTGCCACACACCTAGGCTAATTGGCATAGCCTGTTGCTCTTAGGTCGCAGCATGTTACTGTACTAACTACTGTAGGCAATTGTAACACAATAGTATTTGTGTATCTAGACTTACCTAAACATACAAAATGTACAATGAAACTTTGGTATAATCATCTTATAGGACCACCATCGTATATGTGGTTTGTCATTGACTGAAACATTATGTGATGTGTGCCTATAATCTACTTTCTGTCCATCTGCCTATTCGGGGCATTTTCTATAAATGGAGTCATACAATATGTGGTCTTCTGTAATTGGCTAATTTCAGTTAGGATAATGATTTTAAGATGCACCCATGTAGTAAGCATGTGTCAGTATTTATTTTCTTTTTATTGCTGAATAATATCTCATTGTATTACTATACCACATTTTATTTATCCATCAGTTGATGGATTGTTTCTGAATTTTGGTTATTAATAATGGGGCTTTGAACATTTTTGTGCAAGTTTTTGCATGGACACATGTTTTCATTTCTCATGGATAGATACGGAGGAGTTAAGCTTCTGGGTCATATGGTAACAACTCCATGTGTATGAAAGCCAAGGTGACTTCACCATTTTACATTCCCACCAGCGGTGTATGAGAAATCAATTTCAACACATCCTCATCAACACTGGTTATTGTCTATCTTTATTGTAGCCATTCCAGTGTGTGTAAAGTGGTATCTCATTATTGTTTTGATTTTCATTTCCCTGATGGCTAATGATACTGCACACTTTTGCATGTACTTACTGCTTATTTGTGTATCTGCTTTAGAAAAATATCTATTCCGATTCTTGGCTTGTTTTTTAATTGGGGAATTTGTTTTTTCCAAACTTTATTTTTTATCCACAGTGTTTCAGTGCTTGATTGTCCACCTTAAATACAAGATCTGGAGTTAAATGTTTGGTTACCATTTCCAAGGAAGAACTACATCCTTAAAGGATGCAGTAATTCCCATACTGAAGACATTCAAAGCAACCTGCCACAGAGTTGGAAATCAATCCCAAAATGAACAAATGAATGCACGCTAAGATTTTCTCTCAAGGAAACAACACTCTTTGAGATGTAGAAATTAAACGTACACACACACAAACACATCAAATTAATTGCATCGGTTTGTAATCAGAACTTTAAATTACATATGATCATCTGAACGCTCATGCCGTAGTATTTCTAGAGGCAATAAAATAACAGATAATTAAGCCTACTTTTCTGTCTTTCAATTGCTGTTTTAAAACGTGTCTTAAGCCTTTGATTCCACACTAATTGTTTTTACACAGTTGGCCAGGAGCTCCATGACAGTGGCCAAAATGGTCACAAATGGACCGAAAGAGCTCTACCTAGCCACCGTGGGTTATTTGAACACGGAAAAGAGGAATTCTTTGCCCCCTTTTTTCTTGCTTTCCTCGTTCTGGCTGCTGACATAAACTGTAAGGCACTGGAAAATTTTTGTATGTTGCATGCATAGTTGATATATCAGTATATAAGCACTAGCACTGAATCATGACAAAAATTCCTGAAACAGATCATCATCTAAATCCAGAGCCATCCTTAAATTGAAATCCTGACCTCTGATTCCCCCTGCTCTTATTCTCAATGGCCTGCTTACTATGTGATATTTGCAAGTCAATGCTTGGACTTGCTTTCATGTCATCCCTTTGGTGCCTTTAAGGTGATTCTCTCCTCTGTGTAGCCTTTTGGTGTTCTGTGTTCTGTCCATGGAGTGGCCAGGATGTCATTCTGGTTGGTTGGTTTTTTTGTTGTTTTTTGTTGTTGTTGTTGTTGTTGTTGTTGCTTGCATGTACCTGCTGGAAACTCAGCTATGTCAGAGTACTTCTAGTTGTCTCTTGGGAAACATGGTATAGAACTGAAAACATAATTATGCTTTCCTTCTGTTTAGTTCATGAGAAATGGGGGAAGGTGCCTTATGTAACCTATGGGAGTGGTGCAAATTATATTTTGGGATCCTTCAAATTAATCCACAATCAAGGACACAAGGGGTATCCTTAGCTTTTTAATAATGGACAATGTTTCTAGTAGGAAAACCGTTCCAGGAATATTGAATGCTGAATGTTCAGTATCAACTATGTGACTGTTTCTCATATAGCTAATGAGTGATAAATGTTTACTATATACAAAGCATGCACTAATTGTCACATCAGCTTCTGACATTTATGCTACCATGGTCAGTCCTATTTGTTAGCCCCAATTTTAATATGGGTATAAGAGAGGATGAAGAGGTTAAGTAACATACTCATAGTCAGACAACTAGTAAAAAGCATAGCACAGATCTGTCTGACTCCACCGCAAACTTTTACCCAATATGCTTTATTGCCTTTATTATGTCAAATGGGTTAATAATTTCCATCTCCAGGTGGTGGTTAAATGAGATTTTATGTAGAAACCACATAATAGAGTTCATTGCATATTCTATGACAGAGGTTGGCAAGCGTTTTCTGTAAAGGACCAGTTAGTAAGTATTTTAGTTTTTGCCAGCCATATAGTATCTGTTGCAACTACCCCCACTAGGCAAAACCCAACCATAGACAATACTTAAATGAATTAGGCATAGCAGTGTTCCAATACAATTTTATTTACAAGAAGAATTACTGATACACATCAAAGGAAACAACAGAGTGAAAAGACAACACAGAATAGAACATATATATAAATCACCTATCTGAAAGGGGTTAATATCCAGAATAGGTAAGAAACATCTACAACTCAACACAAGGGGAAAAAAAAACAAGCCAAATAATAAAATAAGCAAAGGATTCAAATAGATGGTTCTTCAAAAAAGGTATACAAATGGCCAATAGGCATATGAAATGATGCTCAACATCACTAATCATTAGAGAAATGCAAGTCAAAGCCACATATCATCTCACACCCATTAGAATGGACACTACCAAAAGAACAGAAAATAACTAGTGTTGGCAAGAATGTAGAGAAATTGGATCCCTTGTATACTGTTAGTGGGAATATAAAATTGTATAGCCATTATGGAAAACAGTATTGAGGTTCCTCAAAAAACTAAAAATAGAGTTACCATATGATACAGCCATCTCATTTCTGGGTACATATCCAAAAGAATTCAAAGCAGGATCTAGAAATAATTGTACACCCATGTTCAGTGCAGCATTATTCACAATAGGCAAGAGATAAAAGTGACCCAAATGTCTAACAACAGATGAATGGATAAAGAAAACATGGTATATAGACACAATGCAATATTATTCAGCCTTTAAAAAGAAGGAAATCCTACCACATGCTACATGATAAACCTCAAAGACATCATGCTAAACAAAATAAGCGAGTCACAAAAGGACAAATAATGCATGAGTCTACTCATATGGAGTATCTAAAGTAGTCAAAATCATAGAAACAAAGTAGAAAAGTGGCTACAAGGGCTCGGGGGAGGAGGAATTTGTGTTTCATGTACAAATTTCAGTTTTGCAAGATGAAACCTTATAGAGATCTGTTGCACAACAACTTAGATATACTTAACATGACTGAACTGTATACTTAAAAATGGATAATATAGTAAATTTAATACTATGTAGTTTTTACCACAGGGGAAAAAAAAAATGCTAGCCCATTGTTTGTGGACCCCTGCTTTACAAAGTAAAAAAAAATGCAAAGCTCTTAAAATCATCAAGATTATTATTTTTATTCTTTTATTTTCTCATGCTGTAGTGTGGAGCTATTTTTGGGGTGTCCCTCTTAGTGACTTTCTTGGCTGCAAATACGTAGAAAGTGTAAAAATACATCAGCAACTAAGGGTTGGGTAAATTCAGGCAATAGAAAGCAGTGTCTCAACTGCGAGTAAGGCAGATGTGAGTAGTAGATGCTACCATCCTCATATAATTAGTGCCTATAAGATGAAAAAAGAAGTGTATGTTTGTTTACCAGGGCCAGTTACAGCTCATTAAACATTAGTGTTTCCTGAAGAACTTTTTTCACATTGTCCAAATATATGTGTCAAATTTTACTCGGGAATTGCATAACCAGATGGACTTTCCCAAAGCTCTGTCTTTTGGAACAACAAAAATTAGAAACACTACTTTCTAATCCAAGAAGACTTTTTAGAACTGTATGTACGGACTAGCTATTTTAGTCTAGTCACCTCCGCAATGATACTTCAGCAACTCAAGTAGGCCGTCTGAACTGAAATAGGCCATCTGGTCCACCACCTTGCTTAAAGAAGGAAGTCTTTGTAGAATGGAGCAATATACTTGTTGATAAATTGTCCAGTCTCATTTTGCAGATTTGGGCACCAAACCCCAAAGAGGATTAGAGGTTTGTTCATAGTTACACAGCTTGTTAGTGGCATAACTGAAACTAGGTTGCGGTTCTCTTAATTCCCATGCCAGTATTCTTTTTATCTCATTGTTTTCATCAAGGTATATACTGTACTGCGTACAGTAAAATTCACCAATTTTAGTGCACAGTTATGCAAGTATTGGCAAATGCACGCAGTTGAATAACTACCACAACAATCAAGATAGAAAATTTCTCTTACTCCAGAAAAAACTCTCCCGTGTGCTCCTTGGTTGTCAGCTCCTTTTATTACTACCAGCCCCTGGCAACCTATGATGTTTTCTATCCCTACAGTTTTGCCTTCTCCAGAATGCTATATAAATGGAGTTATAGGGTCTGACTTCTTTCATTTATGGAGATGCATTTAGACTTATCAAAGCTGTGATGTGTCATCATTCCATTCACTTTCATTGCTGAGTATTCCACTAAATGTATTAGATTGGTGCAAAAGTAATTGCTGTTTTTACTATTTAAAATAATGGCAAAAACCACAATTACTTTTGCACCAACCTAATATAACCACAGTTTGTGTATCCATTCCTCAATTGTGGGACATTTGAGTTGTTTGCAGTTTTGTTTGACACAAAGCTGCCGTACACACTCACACACAGGTTTTTATTATAAACACTGATTTTTATTTCACTATAAAAGCAAGTATCTAGAAGTGAAATTGCTGATTGGTATCTTAAATGTATGTTCGACCTCATAAGAAACTGCCAGATCAGTATTCTTAAGATGGTGGAACAAGAAGAAAAACAGAATTAGAGACTGGCTTTAATGCATATAAAAACAATGGGAGGTTTTCTGAAAAACAAACAAACAAAACACTGCGTCTTTGTAGAAGTTCTACCTAGTGCTTCCTGGAGCCACCAGTATCGTTAAGGGCCCCAATTTCCTGAGAGTCTTTTGTAAACTGTCTCAAGGTAAGTTCAAGTCGAACATGTTTACCATTAACTCATTTATTCAAAACAAATTTTCTCAGTATCTATTGACCAGGCAATAGGATATGTCTTTCTATAAGTGACACTGAGAAATGCTTCCTTTTGTCTCTCTTCTGAGGAAAAGAATCTTCTTGCTCCTGAGAAAGAAAACATGAGCCAGTCAGATTCCTTTTTATGCATATGTGAAGAATGTCTGATGTTCTAATTGTCTAGCATGTCTCAAACTATGCTATTTGAATTTCCAGGCTCTTTCATGTCTTTTACTTAGTTGAGGCTTTGGTGTTACAAATCTGATGTTCACATGCCAGTTCTCTTCAACACAGTTCTTCTCCTTTATCGTTGGATAGCAAGAGCTTTTCCTTGCCTTGGTGCTCACATGTTCCCTGTACATGATACTGACTCTCTTGGTTCTCTTTCTAATGGCCTCTCTCAGGCTGTTGGCAACCCGCCCTCTTCTGACACTTCCCAGATGTTGATTCCTCCTGGGGGTAGGTCCTTTTAGTTGTTGGCATTTTGCATGCTGCCTGGACAATCTCACCCTCTGCCACTTCAGCATCCCCTGCATCATAATGACTCTCAGATTTACATTTTACACCTCTCTGAAACTACAGATTCTTATTTCTCTCTCTCTAAAAGATATGTACCCAGGGATATTCCCCTGATATCTCAAATTTAAAATATCCAAATCTAACCCATTATCTTTTCTACCATCTCCCCAGTCTGTTCTTCCTCCTGTGTTGGTTCTCAAGGTTCATACCTCCATGACTCACGCTGTCACCTGTCATAGAAGGCTCAGAGCCACCTATGATTACTCCATTTTCCTCATCACTCACATGGAGTCCATGACCAAATCCTCAGAGTTCTGCTTGTGAAGTGAGTTTCCTATCTTTCCCAGCCTTATCTCTACCCTAACCACTGTGTTAATTCATTCCTCTTCAGCTCTTTCCCAGGCCATTTGAATAACCTTCTAGTTATCATTTGATCTGAAGTCTCTGTCCTGCTCCCTCAGTTCTACTTCAGTTAACTTCCCACTTCTATTGCCAGAGTTAAATATAATTCTGACAACATTATTTCCATCCTTAAAACATTTAATGGTTCCCAATTACCTACAGAATGAAAATCAAACTCCTGAGCATCGCCTAGCCATTCTAGACATTTCATGGATGTATTAACTTTGGGCAAGTTGCTCGTCAGAAATTAAGATATCTTCATTATAAAAATGGGAATAGGATCTATTTCACAGGATTGTTGTGAATATTGTATAATAAAACTCATGAAAAGACATAGCCTTGATGAGATATTAACTCTTCTGAAAAGGCTTACCTCATCTTTCTGGCAGAACCAATCATTCTCCCATCCTTTTGCATTTCTTTTTTCTTTTTTAAAAATTTTATTTAAGTTCCAGAGTACATGTGCAGGATGTGCAGGTTTGTTACATAGGTAACCGTGTGCAATGGTGGTTTGCTGCACCTATCAACCCATCACTTAGGTATTAACCCTGGCATGCATTAGCTATTTTTCCTGATACTCTCCCTCCCCCAACCCTCCACCCCAACAGGCCCCCAGTGTGTGTTGTTCCTCTCCCTGTGTCCTTGTGTTCTCACTGTTCAACTCCCACTTACGAGTTAGAACATGAAGTATTTGGTTTTCTGTTTCTGCATTAGTTTGCTGAGGATAATGGCTTCCAGCTCCATCCATGCCCCTGCAAAGGACATGATCTCATTCCTTTTTATTACTGCATAGTATTCCGTGGTATATAGGTACCACATTTTCTTTATCCAGTCTATCATTGATTGACATTTGGGTTGACTCCATTTCTTTAATATTGTGAGTAGTGTGGCAGTGATTATATGCATACATGTGTCTTTAAAACAGAATTATTTATATTCCTTTGGGTATATACCAGGTAATGGGATTGTTGAGTCAAATGATATTTCCACTTCTAGGTCTTTTGAGGAATCACCACATTGTCTTCTACAATGGTTCAACTAATTTGCATTCCCATCAACAGTGTAAAAGCATTCCTATCTCTCCACAACCTCACCAGCATCTGTTGTTTCTTGACTTTGTAATAATCCCTATTATGACTGGCATGAGATGGTATCTCACTGTGGTTTTTATTTGCATTTCTCTAATGATCAGTGATGTTGAGCTTTTTTCCAAGATTTTTGGCCACATAAACGTCTTCTTTTGAGAAGTGTCTGTTCATGTCTTTTGCCCAATTTTTAATGGGGTTGTTTTCTTCTTGTAAATTTGTTTAAGTTCCTTGTAGACTCTGGATATTAGACCTTGATCAGATGGATGGGTTGCAAAAATTTTCACCCATTCTGTAGATTTTCTGTTCACTCTGATGATAGTTTATTTTGCTGTACAGAAGCTCTTTAATTAGATCCCATTTGTCAGTTTTTACTTTTGTTACAATTGCTTTTGACATTTTTGTCATGAAATTTTTGCCCGTGCCTATGTCCTCAATGGTATTGCTCAGATTTTCTTCTAGGGTTTTTATAGTTTGGGGTTTTACATTTCAGTTTATTTGTTTGTTTGTTTTGTTTTGTTTTGTTTTGTTTTTAGACAGAGGTTTACTCTTATTGCCCAGGCTGGAGTACAATGGCGTGATCTCGGCTCACTGCAACCTCCGCCTCCCTGGTTCAAGCACTTCTCCTGTTTCAACTGCCTGAGTAGCTAGGATTATAGGTGCCCACCACCATGCCCAGCTAATTTTTGTATTTTTAGTAGAGATGGGGTTTCACCAAGTTGGCCAGGCTGGTCTCGAACTCCTGACCTCAGGCACTCCTCCCGCCTCAGCCTCCCAAAGTGCTGGGATTATAGGAGTGAGCCACTGTGCCCAGCCTACATTTAAGTTTTTAATCCATCCTGAGTTAATTTTTGTATAAAGTGTAAGGAAGGGGTCCAGTTTCAATTTTCTGCATATGGCTAGCCAGTTTTCCCAGCACCATTTATTAAATAGGGACTCCTTTCCCCATTGCTTGTTTTTGTCAGGTTTGTCAAAGATCAGATTGTTGTAGGTGTGCACTCTTATCTCTGAGTTCTCTATTCTGTTCCATTTGTCTATGTGTCTGTTTGTTTTTGGTCCCTCTTCTCTTTGTTCAGACTAATAATGTTGTATTCATCACATAGTATCCATTGTTCTTCCATCCAGTGTGCTCCACGCTTTATGTGAGGTACTGGGGATAAAATGGGAGTGTCCATTCTAGCAATAAGAACAGAGCAATGTATGCCATTATAGAGACACTGATAGTATAATGACGGCACAGAGCTGGAACTCAGCCTTGCGTGGGAATAGGTGGGATAAGGAAGACTTGCCAGTGCTACAACAAATGAGCTAGCTTTTAAGGGATAAAAATGTTAACAGGTGCACAAAAACTGTCAGAAAGGGAAGCCTGTATAAAGGCATGGTGGTGTTTTGTCTTCCTTGTAGACTATGAGCAAACCTCAATTGTGTTCTAATTTTGCTTTGCATAGTGCTAGCAGGAGGTGGATCCTCTGTATGTTTTTTCTAATATAAATTTAATTGTTGCCCTTTTCTCTCATTTTCTTCATCTATTTCATTTTCCACTTAATCTTCTCAAAGCAGTGAATGCAATATCAATTTTTTATGGATTCATAAGAAAATAAACATAGCTACAAAGCCATTTTGAATCATCTTTCTCCACGAGCAACATTACCTAGGATCTCTTTTTTTAAGAACTTCTTTATTCCCTTGTGATCTTTTTCTATTGACCCAGCAAGTAAAGACAATGGCAAGGGCTCTTATGTTTATAAGCCACTCACCTGCTTTGAGTTGTTTCATCTAATATTTTCAGTCCTTAAATGTTCTCCTGAGTGACACTCTCAAGTGATTGGTAAGTGAATCTTCTCCTATGACCATGAGCTCAGCAGCTCATGGTAGATAAGGATTTTGGATGAGTAACTTAATAGGAATCTGAAGAGACTGCTTTTCTGTAACTAGGGTCTTTTATTACTATTTCTTCATTCAGCCTTATTTGATTATGATCTACCAACCACGTGTCCCTTCTCAATTTCCTCCAAGTCCACATTTTCTCAAACTGCTACCTCCTTAAGATTTCCCCTGACACATTTCAAAATCTTCCCACTCTTGCAGAAATGTTGTGGCCAGGAATATTTCTAATTTTATCAAGTCTTTAAGTCATCAGAGAAATTCTCCTTAGAATGAGCTTTATATTTAAAGGCTGAAACACAGATTTTTTGAGGGGATTATTAAAATCATATGTCAGTTTATCAGTAGTGGTTAGAATTATGAGATGTATATCCTGGTTAGCATCTATCCCTGTTTCATTTTTATTCTGGAAATCCATTATGATCATTTAATCCAAGAAGGAGTTTTGTTTAAGGCTTGACATGGACTCATGATTCTTGTCTGTTACATTGTCGTGACAGAAAAATATCTGCCTATTGTAGCACCCCTGATGGTTCCTCTAACCAGCATATGGGAGACATGTCTACACATTATTTGTCTAATTTGGACTTTTTCTATCAGGAATGATCCTTGTCATTGCTGCTTCACAGCTCAATGTTTTAAGTCATTCTTTGCATTGTGATGAGTAACTTTTCGGGAATTTCAGAGACTTTAAAAATGTTTCATGTCTGCCCCTGCAGAACTCACCAACCTCAAATGCATTGACCACTTTGCATTTAAATGTACTAGATGAAACAATATATGTGATATCTCTTGTTTGGACAATTTAAGATGGTCATAAGGTTGCATTGTTATATTGCCTTGACCTTGTGGCTTGACTGTGGATTTGAAGGGTCTTAAATTACTAATATTGCTCTGAAGAAAGATGAGTTATGGGCATTCAACAATTGATATTTGTTTTATTCTTGAGGATAAGTCTAGACCCTACAGTCCAATATGTGTGGTGTTCAAATGTCCTATGGGCTCTTTAGAGAGGTAGTTGAACTAGAACATTGCCACGTGGACTGGATAAGAGGAAATCACAGACACTTTCAGAGATGCACTGAGATGTTCTGGATTTTCTAAGAAGAAACAGAAAAATATGCCATCTGTGTGCTTTAGGACTTCTGTTCCCAATATTGCATATTAACTAATTTCTCTGGCATTTTTGTGGGGGACCACCAATTCTCAGTATCTGGCATAAACCCCTGTGCAGTGTAGATGTTCAAGCCTCCCATTGCATCAGAATTTCTACATGCCAATTCTAGAAGGTACCGTGTGCATAGACTACACTGTGAACGGACTCTAAAGTTTTACAGTCATTGGTCCAGCCTTGAGCCCCAGACAAGAATAAAGCCTTCTTTCCTTATCCTTCTCTGAAATAATACTTCCATTCTTAGTATCCCCTTTTTCATTTTGTTATTTATTTATTTATGAGATGGAGTTTAACTCTTGTTGCCCAGGCTGGAGTGCAATGGAGCGATCTTGATTCACGGCAACCTTCACCTCTTGAGTTCAAGCAATTCTCCTGCCTCAGCCTCCTGAGTAGCTGGGATTACAGGCATGCGTCACCACGCCTGGCTAATTTTGTATTTTTAGTAGAGATGGGGTTTCACCATGTTGGTCAGGCTAGTCTTGAACTCCCGACCTCAGGTGATCCACCCACCTTGGCCTCCCAAAGTGCTGAGATTACAGGCGTGAGCCACCACGCCCAGCCCTCATTTTGTTTATCTTTTTACAGTAGCAATTACACAATCATTTGTTTAGTAATTCAAAAAACATTGAGAAGCTAACAAGTGTCAAGTACTATTTATATGCTATATGTTAGGGATACAGGGATGAATATTAAGTTCTTGCCCTTGAAGTCATGTGAAGGAGACCTATATGTAAAATGTTATAGCACGGAAATGTCTGCAGTGTGACAGAAGTGTGGATGTTTGCAGTGTCATGTAGGAAGGGTATCCAATCTAGAAGGAATGTGTCAGAAAAGGTTACAAGGAAAAGTGACCTCTGAACTTTGCCAGCTATACAGTTAGCAAGATGTGTTTATTTTCTCTTTAGTCATCAAACAAATATAAAATTACCAAAGTGATAAGAGCTCTAGAGAGGTACAGCATGTTGTGATAGTATATTTACTATAAAATTGTGTATTTACTGAGTGCCTGCTTTGTATCAGGCCTTTACTAGCTTTTGGCAAAATATAATAAGCAAAATAGATATGGTTAGTTTATACATGGATTTTATATTTTGTGGAGAAGACCCTCATCCACAGGGACTCATAGTAACATGGTGGATGATATGAATGGGGTCACTAATTATGCTTTGGAGAGAAAGTAAGCAGAGGGACTTCTCTGGCTCTGAGGGATCAGGAAAATCTCCTTCAGGAAGCTGAGATCTAAAAGAGGAGGAAGAGTTAGGCAGATTAGGTGGTGCTTGGTGACTATAGAAAGAAAATGTCCCAGTTGCAAGGAACAGACTGTTCTGAGGCTGTATTAGGGTTCTTCAGAGAGAAACAACCAATAGGGTATATATAGACATATAAGAGGAGATTTATTATGGGAATTGGCTCGCATGATTTTGGAGGCTGAGAAGTCCCACGATCTGCCATCTATAAGCGGAAGAACCGGGAAAGCTGGTGGTATAATTTAGTCAATTCTGAAGGCCTGGGAATAGAGGGAGCTGCTGGTGTAAGTTCCAGAGTCTGTAGGCCCAAGAACCAGTAGCTACGGTGTCCAAGGGCAAAAGGAGATGGATGCCCCAGCTCAAGGAGAGAAAGAAACAAGTTGTCCTTCTCTACTTTTTTGTTTTGTTCATGTTCTCAACAGACAGGACAATTCCACCTACATGGGTGAGGGCATCTCTTCTTTATTTAGTATGCTGATTTAAATGCTAATCTCTTCTGGAAATACCCTTGCAGGTACACCTAGAAATAATATTCTACCAGCTATCTGGGCATCCCTTATCTCAGTCAAGTTGACACATAAAGTTAACCATTGCAGAGGCGAAGGTTGAAGAGGAAGTTTGGTGTGTTCCAGGAGCATGAAGAAGCCTAATATAGTTAGAGGGTTAGGAGTTGGTCAGAAGGCGGGCGGAGATGGCAGAAAGTGAGATTGGAAGAGTAAGGAAAGGTGAAGTGAATGCCTTAAATGTTTGCTTTTCTCAAGGAATCTAGAATTTATCCTGAAGACAGTGGCAACTACAGAAGGGTTGTGAATCAGAGACTGTCCTAATCAGATTTACATAACAAAAGATGAGAGGATGCACTGGAAAAGCAAAGACAGGAGGAAAGACATCTAGTTAGGAGGCTGTTGTGGTAATCTACGCAGGATATGATGACAACCTGGATGAGGGTGGTGGCAAATGAGGATGAGGAAGTCATCCTCATCCCCAAGAGAAGAGGAGACTAGACAACCTGTGGTAATAGATTGAAAAATGGTAAAGGAGAGGGTTGTAAAGATTCGTCCTTCACTCTTCTTCACCACATTCTCCTCCCCCAAATTCATGACCTTCTTGCAGCAGAATTGTTTTGTTCTACTTCTTCCAAATGGAGATTCCTGGACCTTACCTTGAACCTGACAAATTAGACCCTCAGGCCCAGGCATTGGTATTTTTCACAACTTCACCGCAGTTGACTCCTGTGCATGTGGAAGCGTGAGGGTCTGCTGTCAAGCTGTATGCAGATTCAGAGCACACAGCACTCCAGGCATGCATGCAGCTCTTTAATAGTGTCTGAGTCAAACTCCCTTTGGCCTTAAGGAGTTCTCTTGTCATAACCAGGTGAATTCAGAAGGAGTTTTCAGCTCTTGGGGTACTTAAAGGTATCCTATCTTAAAACCCAAACTAAGATGGAGCCCATCTAACACTATCACCTAACCTTGCAGGTGATGTCTTCAAGACCTAAGAAAGTAGCCCACCCTCCGTAGTTCTCAGGAGAGAGCACTGCTGAAATCCCACCTCCTATTTCCCCAGAAATATGAAATAAGTTTTCTTAGGCAGCCCCCAAAGGATAATAAACAAGTTGCTTTATACAGAGACTCTACAATTTCCTGTGCTTGGCAGGTATAAGGGCAAAGTTATCATGGTACCACCTCCTGTGAATATAGAAGAGAGGAAGAAGAGAAAGAAAGATAGTTGCTTCAGCTCTAAAAGGTCAGTTTGGGGATTCATATTGGAAACCATTAAGGTCTCAAAGTTAGGTAGCAGTTTTCTAAATTATTAATGTCTAACCTTAGCATTAGATACTAGTTTTTATTTCTATAAAAGTTTCCCAAATCTTCACTTTATCACCAGTGGAAATCTGGAGCTAATACTGATTGTGTACCTGTGTACGCACTTCACATTTTATTAGTAAATTCTGCATTTAGTTCACACAGTAATTTTGCAAAGTAGGTGTCATGGACCCCATTCTACAGATAAAGAAAAGAAGGCCCAAAGAGCCACAATGCCTGCCCAAATCCACACAGGTAAAAAATGTTTCTATTAGTCTGAATTCCTGGAGAGCCAATAAGATGTATGTATACAGAGAGAAGATTTATTATAAAAAATCTGCTTATGTTATTATGGAAGCTGAGAAGTCCCAAGATCTGTAGTTGGCAAGCTGGAGACCAAAGAAAGCTAATGGTGTAGTTCCAGTTCAAATGTAAAGGCCTGAGGACCAGGAGATCAGATGGTGTGAGTTTCATTCCAAAAACTGGCATGCTCAAAACTCAAGACAAGCTAATGTTTAGGTTCAGGTCTGAAGACAGGGAAAAAAACCCAATGTCTCAGCTCAAGGCGGTCAGGCAAAAGGAGTTCCCTCTTACTCTTACTCCTGGGAAGGCCAGCCTTTTTCTTTTACTCAGGCCTTTAACTGATTGGCTGAAGACCATCCACATGGGGAGGGAAATCTGCCTAACTCTATTTACCAATTCTAATGTTAATTGCATCCATAAACACCCTCACAGATACACCCAGAAAAATGTTTGACTAAATATCTGGGCCCCCTATGGCCCAGTCAAGCTGACATACAAAATTAGCCATTGCAGTGAGTAAGATGACTAATTACCTCCAAAGCCCATGCTATTTCCACTCCCCTATCTGCCTGCTGTGAAGTATTTCTTATTTCAAAAATACATTTTTTTCTTTTGCAAGAAACTCAGGATGCACTTTTTAAAAAATTAACACTTGAGACTATTCAAATAAAAGATTTAATAGCTTGCTTATCAAAACACAGTTATCACCCTCCATCTTCCATTTTGCATTTTTTGGGCTGCTAGGAACACATGGTGTGTGGTTTTGCTGAGATGCTTCCTGTGTACCTGAGCTATTGGGTCCCTAAGAAATCAAATTTGTTTTTCAACTTGGCATCATAATGAAGGAGAGCTGTCAGCATAGCATTTCTTAGTGCTGCCAATATCTTGAGTAATCTTAATGTTGTTAGATCAATAATGTGAAATTTTGCTAGTTATCATTTTAATTGATTTAATTAAAATTGATTTGGCATAAATGAGTGGACAGAAATTTATTAACAGTGACTGTGATGGTTTGAAGTATCTGCTATGTAAGAAGTGATGTGGCTTTGATTTATACATCTAAAGACTCCCTTTTTCCAAGTTCTATTAGAGAAACAAACCTAATGTTTAGTGCTAAAAACTATCAAACATTCGTGAAGGTAGTATATGGAGATTCTGAAAACATCAGTATTTGGGTATGCATTTCAGTTTATCTCATTTCTATCATGTGATTGGTTGTTATAATTCAGTTACTTTTGTAAACTACATATATGTGCATTTATCCTTATGTCTATGTATCAGAAAATTTGATTTTTCTTTTGTCATTTATGTCCCTAAAATTCAGACCACACCACAGAAAGGAGGAAGAGATGAAATAATAGAGCAAATTGTATTGACCTTTGTTTTATATATTTTTTAAATTCATTCTCTCTTAAGACTTGGATATTTGTTTTGTTACAGAAAGAGTTTTACTATAATAATTTTGGTCTATCAGGATTTGACATGTATTAAAGCATAAATAAATGGTCTCTAATTTTGTTGCTATTTTTAAAACTTTTAATATGCACTACCTTTTGTGCTTCCCCATTCCTTTTCTTCCTTTCTTTCCAATTTCTCTTCACCCTCCCTCCCTTCATCCCACTCCCCACCCCCACCGAGGTGCTCTATGACTGAAGACCTTCCTCAGCCCATGGAAGAGCTATTAGAAATTTATTAAGAACCACTTTCTGCTTCTTTGTCAGGGACAATCATTTGTTTTAGAGCTGATTTTCTGCCTTAATTAAATGAAAATGTCACTCTGTCAAATGAATTCATTTATATTTATTAATCCAGTTCTCTAGGCTTGAATTTCTTAGTAGGGACTTGGTCTCATCACATTTGCTCACAGAATAAGCTGAAAAATGTCTCTTACATCAGTTTAAAAGACTCACAAATTATTACTCCACCCTGTAGAAGTACTATATAAACAAATCTGTGATTAACAAATGTGTGAATGATACTCTTGTGTAGATGCTATCTAGGTGTATATAAATATACATGTTTGGTCATGTTGGTGCACACACATGCATCTGTGTGTGTTAGGGCAGGAAAGTCATGAATATCCGTTACTACGGTCCCTTATTACTTTAAGAAACTGTCAAAGGTAATATTTTAGCCAGCTGTGTGTTTTTATTTGCCTTTTCAAAATGCTAATTGATGATGCAAAGTTTAAATGCTACCCAGTCTTTCCCTCCAAAATATTAAAGGATTGCTTATTGAGTATGGTCTTTGTATCTAACATTGTAATAGGTACTTAAAAAATTAAAATAGAATAAACATATTCATTCACTCATTGAACAAGTTTTTTTGAGTTACCTACTATGTGTCCGATGAGGTAGTGGGAATCAGTGATGAACAGTGCATCCTGAATCCATGCTTTTATGGAGCTTACAGCATCTAGCTCATAGTAGGTTCTTGGCAAACTGAATTAGCAAATAAGTGAATTAATTAATCTTGCAAGAGAAAGAGACAGCAGACTGATAATTATTAAGTTATGAACTGCATTAAGTCCTCAAAGGAGAATGTACGGACTTGAGATTGTATAGTGGGGACTAACAAAGTAGGGTTTGGAATTAGGGAGAGTATTTACAAAGAGGGAACAATGATGTTAAGATATTTTGCTAGAACAGGGGGTAGTTGTGAGGTGACACTGGAGAATTATGCCAAAGCTAGACCGCCAGAACATTTAGGTCATATTAAACATGTGGGCCTTAACCCTAAGAAGTTTAGACACTCATGGAAGAACTTTAAGCAGAGATGTGACATGATCAGGTTTCATTTTGAGATTAAATACTTCCAGAAGGCCAGCACACTAGTTCTTTTAAGCTTTCTGCTCTGTTTCTCGAGAACACATACTGAAAGGGGTAATATTACCTTGAATTATGTAAGAAAAAAACAAATGCAATTAAAGAAATTCTTACTGAAATGGTAGAAACCGGCACTGATGCCTCCCTAGCATGGGTGGAGTTTGCTTTAGACTTTCAGGCCATCTCACAACCATAAATGTGAACTCCTTAATCATCCACCCTTTGTGGCAAAATCCCCGTGGGTACCCACGGCACCTTCGAGGTCCCTTGTATACACGTTACCATTTTTCTTCCTATAAAAAGCACACTTTCAACTCTACCTTGTTTTGTGTTTTGTTTTGTTTGTTTATTTCTTTTTTTTTTTTTTTTCTTTTACCTCAAGTGGTCTGGAGACAAAACTTGTTTTAAAGGACTGTAAAATTGAGTTTCCAACAATGTAAAGAGTGACTTCATAAAATAGGCAGTTTTAATCTTTAAATAAACCATCCTTTTGTTTTCCTATCTGTATCCTAATAAGAGTTAAAATTGTGGCTTTGCAACTTCTATAGTACTGGGAGTCGATTGGTCCCTTGGGTTAACCTGGCATTTGGGTCAGGAATTGCCAGTACTTTTGTTTCCTCATCTTCAGAATAGCTTCTGGTAGATACTAAGATTTGTTACACTAAAGATATTTGAAATACTTATTACTTAGACTCCAGGGAGCCCATCCTATTGAAGCCTTGGTCTTAGAAGGAAGAGGGTGAGAAAGAGTTGAGGAAGTCCCTCTTTATCAGTGGACTTCATTGTGTGTTGATAAAGATGACCACTGCCCAGGTGGAGCAAAAAGTGATCTCCTGAGCAGGGTAGGAGAATGACTTTGACCCAGAGCTCCATCGCAGACCCTATAAGCTCAGCTCATAGAGTATTCAGTTGAATAAACATTTCCTGAACACTTATTGTATGCCATATATAGGACCCTTCAGCCCAGTAAGTATTGCAAAACCTTAGAGCTTTAACTTCCCCAGTTTTTATCAGAATTGGTCCATACCCCAGGATACTTAGCCACACATGAGGCCAGGGCAAATAGCAACATCAGTGATAATCACTATCATTTATTATATGCTTATTATGTGTTAGCACTGTTCTAAGTGCTTTTTTAGCACTGTCATTTTATCCCTACAACTCTATGAGATGGGAGCTGTTATTATCCCTTTTCCTCTGCAGATCAAGCAACTGAGCTACAGAGAAATTAAATTATTTGAACCAAGTCACAGTATAAGAAGTGATGAAGCAAGGATTTAAACACAAGCTCTCTCCAGGAGCGTGATACTCTTAGATACCATGCTACGTTTGTTGCTATAACTGCCTACATTGGGAATATAATATCTCATCATTGCTTTGTGCCAGGTGCTAGAGTTACAACTGGGAACACAATATAAATGGTCCCTGTACTAACTGGGTTTGGAACCTGATGGAAGATAATATTAGTCGGCTAGGGCTGCCGTAACAGTATCACAGACTGGGTGGCTTAAACAACAGAAATTTATTTGCTCACTGTCCTGGAGGCTAGAAGTCCAAGGTCACGGTGTTGGCAAAGTTGGTTTCTTCTGAGACCTCACTCCTTGGCTTGTCTATGTCCAACTTATCCCTGTGTCTTCACATGGTTGTCACTCTCTGTGTTAGACCCAAGTCATATTGGATTAGAACTTATCCTAATCACCTAATTATAACTTAATTCCCTCTTTAAAGACCCTGTCTCCAAATATGTTACATTTTAACATACTAGGGATTAATACTTTAACATTTGAATTGGGGAGGGGGCAGGGAATAATTCAGCCCATAACAGAGATAGTTGTTAAAGAAAGCAAATACACGCGCGCGCACACACACACACACACACAGTTTAATGCCATACCCTGATTAATGATCCATTATAACTACTTCTTTCTTAAGTGTTTTCTTTAAAGACTTGTTTTATATCTATAATGGTCTAACATGGGATGTGTTAACACATTTTCCTTCTCTGAATACTACAGTTCTCTCTCATCAATGATTTGGATATACTTTCATCCGTGGAGCATCCATGTACTACTCTGAACATGCTCAGCCAATTAGCAGTCTTTCTTAATACTCGACTGTGTACTCCCAGGTTATATTTATTCTGCTTTGGCCTCTCTTCCTGTCATTTATTTTGTCATCTGGTGATTGGTTTTGACACATAATGACAGAAAAGGTGTGCAGGGGATAGTGCTAGAACTACAGTAAAGAAACCAAAAAATATGCATAATTATGGGATGTTAAAATTCAAGGCTTATAGAGACTCAAATTTGCTTTTAAGGTAATGACTAAAGAAGCAGAAGATAATGATAAGTAGGAAGTTAGGAATGATCTGGACTTCATGAAAGGCAAGATGAGTATCACTACCATCTGAAATTGGCCACTGGTTGTTGGAAAAAACCCATGGTGAGGGGTGTGAGACTTAATGGGATTTCAAAGAGCCGTTACCATTGTCCAGTGCCAGGTTGTGTTAATACAACTCACGTACTGCTAAGTTGTATTAAGGGCAATACAGGAAAAGTATAAAATGCAAAGAGAGGCTGTAAGTTAGACTGGGGAGTAATAGTTAGCTTTAAGTGGTAGTAAGAAGGAGAAATGTGGGCTGGCCAGATGAAGTATAGGAGAAGAGCAAGCACATAGTTAGAAAAACACATACTAAGCTCTGAGGCAGGAGAGTTTTGTTTTGTTTTGTTTTGTTTTCAGAAGATAGGGCCTTGCTCCATTGCCCAGGCCGGAGTGCAATAATGCAATCACAGCTCACTGCAATCACAACCTCCTGGGCTCAAGCAATCCTCCCACCTGAGCCCCCTGAGTAGTTGGGACTAGAGGTGTGCACCACCACACCTGGCTGAGTTGTTTTTTTTTTGTTTTTTTTTGTTTTTTTTTTTTTTTGTAGAGATGGTATCTCACTACATTGTCCAGACTGGTCTCAAACATGGGTTTAAGGGATCCTCCCACCTTGGTCTCCCAAAGTGCTGGGATTACAGGTGTGAGTCACTGTGCCTGGCCTGAGTTTAGCATTTCCTAGGAACTGAATGAAGGCCACAAGTTGAATCACAGAGCTTGAGAGTCATGTGGCTGGGACACTGGCAAAGGCCAGGTCCCGTGGAGCCTCAAAGCTACATTAAGGATTTAGAATAGGATCCAAGAAGTGTAATGAGAAGCCATTAAAGAATTTTTTTCAGTTTCATTATTTTTGACAATAATATTTATTTTGGGAGTACAATGTGATATCCATGTATAGATTGTGGAATGATTAATTAGGCTAATTAATATATCCATGTCACATACTAATGGTTTATTTGTGATGAGAACATTTAAAATCTACACTTTTAGGCCAGGTGCAGTGGCTTACACCTATGCTCCCAGCACTTTGGGAGGCCAAGGAGGGAGAATCACTTGAGGTCAGGAGTTCACCTAAAGTAATATAGTAAACCTTGTCTGTACTAAAAGTATAAAAATAGCTGGACATGGTAGTGCATACCTGTAATCCCAGCTACTCGGGAGGCTGAGGCACAAGAATCCCTTGAATCCAAGAGGCAGAGATTGCAGTGAGCCTTGATTGTGCCACTGCACTCCAGTCTGGGCAACAAAGCAAGACCCTGTCTCAAAAAATATAAATAAAATCTATACTTTTAGCAACTTGAAGTATACATCATTATTAACTATAGTTACCATGCTGTGCAATAGATCACAACAATTTATTCCTTCTGCTTAGTGGGAACCCTTTGATTATTTCCCCTTTCAATTTAAACAAGGGAGTGATGAGATCCCATTTACATTTTCAAACGATTATGCTGACAGCTTTGTGGAGATGGATTGGGTAAAAGCAGAAATGAAACCAAGGAGGTCAAATAGTCCAATTTTGCAGAAATGCAGAAGAGAACAGGCGATAGTTAGAACTGAGGTCATAACCAGAGGGAATGGGAGTGAATCTGTTTGTGATAGGATCAGTAGAACTTGGTACTGGATTGGATTTCGGAGGAGAAGGGGGCTTTAAGAGTGAATGCAGTTGGTTGGCCTCAGCAGCCACAAATGTGGAGGTACCTGTGCTGAGGAAGAAGAAACATGAAGCAGAGAGTTGTCCTGGAAATGAGAGAGGTCGGTTTGGGACATGTGAAGTTTGAGGTCCCTTTGAAACACCCAATAAAGCAGTTAAATGTCTGACTATGACGCTCCAGTGAGGGACCTGTATGAAAATAGAAACCAAGGAATCATTAGAATTTATGTGTCAAGTATGCCATCGGAGTGGTGCAGTCACTTGATCGCTAGACATTTCCTCCCTTCACTCACATTAGGTTTTGTTTATTATCAAGTAAGAGAGCTGAAGGTGTAGGTTCAAAGTGTCCTGTAGTTGCTTCCCTCCGTGAGCTGCAGGTGGGCATATATATATATATCATGGGTCTCTTCTCATGAAGGTTTGTTCGCATGAATATTAGAAAAGGGCTTGAGAGGGACAAGAAGCTGTGCTGAGAAAGACTACAAACAGCATTGCAGGCCAGGTGGTGCCCTACACCGGCTCCCATTTCCAGCATTACTTTTGTCCACAGTGGAATAAACTATCACAGAATGGCTCACCATGGTCTTGGGAGTCCAAGAATCTAAGTTGGCCTCCCAACTCTGTCCCTCACTCCCTGTATAACCTTAGGCAAATGACAGATCTCTCTGAAAGTAAATTTTCTTTTAAGTAAAATGAGAGCACATATACCTAGCTCAGAGAGTTGCTATCAGGATTAAAAGGGATATTTTTGCAAAGTAATTATTAGCACAGATCTCAATAAATAGCATATAGTAAATAGTTCTACTTCTAAGAACACGTTCTTTGCAGAGATTAATGTTAAGGATGAAGAACATGTTTTATAAGGCTATTCCAATAAATCAAACACTGAAATTTTGTGAAAATTCTCAAACCAGCAAGATAAGAGAGGGGATCGTTTAGGATATATAGCTTTATCACTTCCATTAAATTGCCTCAGACACAGGGTAGTTTTTTTGTCAACCAGTATCAAAGTCAAAGGTGTACCAATATCTAAAGACAGTTTTCAGCTTTTGTGAACAAGCCTAGTGGATGGTATATGTAAGCTTCTATATAGAGATATGCATTTGCATCTTTTTAATAATTTCCTTTGATCAGACTGTATAGCTTGTTGAGAATCATTTCTTATGTTTTAGAAAATTTCTTTCTGTGTACATAAAGAGGATGTTTTACAGGATAGAGAGTTTTGTTTAGTTTTTTTCTGGGACTGGAAGAATCCCCACCACTACTATCTCCAAACTGTCTAGTCTATCCCCTTGCTATATACCTTTGCATTAATTATTAATAGTTCCTTATTTTTTAAATAATTTTTATTTCTATAAGCTTTTGAAGAACAGCTCATATTTGGTTACATTAGTAAGTTTTTTAGTAGTTATTTGTGAGATTTTGGTCCACCCATAACCCGAGCAGTGTACACTTAACCCAGTCTTTTATCCCTCGTGCCTCCTACCCTTCCCCCCAAGTCCCCAAAGTCTATTGTGTCATTCTTACGCATTTGCGTCCTCATAACTTAGCTGCCACTTATGAGTGAGAACATACAATGTTTGGTTTTCCATTCCTGAGTTACTTCACTTAGAATAATAGTCTCCAGTTCCATCTTGCTGCAAATGCCATTAATTCATTCCTTTTTATGGCAGAGTAGTATTCCATTGTATGTGTATACACCACAGTTTCTTTATCCTCTTGTTGACTGATGGGGATTTGGGCTGCTTCCATATTTCTGCAATTGCAAATTACACTGCTATAAGCATGCATGCGCAAGTGTCTTTTTCATATAATGACTTCTTTTCCTCTGGGTAGATGCTCAGTAGTGGGATTGCTGGATCAAATGGTAGATCTACTTTTAGTTCTTTAAGGAATCTCCACACTGTTTTCCATAGTGGTATTTTTCAATGTTCTACTGAGAAATATGCATGGTTATTATCCAGGTCAGTATTTTTACTAAGTACCTGCTGGGTGCCAAGCACTCTTTGGACTCAAATGAACAAAGCAGGGCAGACTCCTGTTATTTCTGGACTCTGCAAATGTGATTTAACTAGAGAGCAGTACAAGGATATCTATGATTTAATTCTCATTTGAGCCATATATAATTAAGTGCTCTGGAATACCTCTGACCAGTAGAACTTCTGAAATGATGGAAAGGTTCTAGTTCTGCACCGTTCAGCACAGCAGTCACTAATGACATGTGGCTATTGCACACTTGAGTTGTGGTCAGTGTGACTAGGAACTGACTTTACAATTTATTTTAATTTGAATAACCACAGGTGGCTTCCAGCTGCCATACTGAACAGCATAGCATTAGTAATTCTGAGGAGAGATGGTGTGGACTCCAAGAATTCAGGAAGGAAGAAACCTGAGCTTGGAAATAAGGAGGAAACTGGAAGAAAACTCCGTTTATGGTAGTAGCATGAGCAAAGGCTGGGAGGAAGGAAAAGGTCTATGGTTTATGAAAATTATGGAGGAAAGGGAATTGAGGGAAACAAGATGAGAGAGGCTTTCTGAAAATATTCAGGAAGAAGGTTCTAGAATCTAGACCATTCCTCTACTTTACATGTGTGTTATATTTTGCTAGGACCAAACCTCTCATTATTTGGAATAGGGGTTGCATAGTGTTTAACTTTTCTATGCCTTTTATAAATAAATGTTTTCCACAGAGTCATCATTTGCAATATACAAGTTGTTCATTGAAAGTTTTAATATCAGTCAGATGGGAATCTAAAGAGAATTCAAAGAAGCCATTACTTAGCAGAGGTTAAAGGAACTCACAAGGGTTGTTAAGTCACCCAGGAACAAGCAAGGCAGAAGCCTAAGTGGCAAAAGTGTGGGAATGTGTTAAAGAGCTCTGAGAAGAGCTGGAGCCTTGGAGGAGGTATCAGATGCCTGCAGGGAGGAAGGAACCATTTCAGAGCGGGCAGCCAATGCCAAACCATCAGGTACAAGCGGGGTGGGGAGAGGAAAGGATAGCCTCACCTCTCGCCTCCTGCCTCCCACTGATACCACTCACTGGCTAAATGCATCCAGAAACTAGAGGGCGAGGGATGGCAGGCTGCATGGTCCACAGAGCCCAGCACTTCATTGGCACAGAGCTGGACTGAAGAGACAAGAATGGATAGCAAGGGAGGGGCAGGGAAGGGAAATGGAAATAAACAGCACTGTTATTTCCCACTCTTAATGTCTTAGTTTCAGCAGCTATAACAAATCTACCATTTTCTGGGTAACTTAAACCACAGAAATCTATTTCTCATGGTTCTAGAGGCTGGAAAGTCCAAGATCAAGTTGCCTGCAGATCTGGTGTTTGGTGAGGCCCCTCTTCCTCATTTGTAGACAGTTGCCTCACGCGGAGGAGAGTGGGAAAGGAATTTCTCTCCTGTCTCTTCTTACAAGGGTGTTAATCTCATCCTAGAGACTCCACCTTTGTGACCTTATTACCTCCCTAAAGCCCCATTTCCAGATACCATCACTTTGGGAATTAAGGCTTCAACATATAAATTCTTCTTTTGGTGGGGCACAAACATTAAGTTCATAGCAAATACTAAAAGGAAAACCAGTTTAATATCTAGTATGTTGGTTAAATTATGACAAAACCATATAATGGTTTGAGATACAGCATTGAAATTACATGTAATAACAAGAGAACATGCTCACTAGATATTAAGTGAAAAGAATATGGAAACATCACATACAAAAAGATCAAAATATTGTAGTTAGTAGTGTATATACAATAAAATATAAATATATATTATTTTCACACAAAAAATCTGAAAAGATACAGCACTATTTTAACAGTGGTTTATCTGGATGGTGTTTTAAGGTAATTTTTATTTTCTTTGTATTCTCTCAGGTTTTCCCAATTTTCTAAAGCAGCATAATTATTTTTATGATCCGGAACAATGTTCCTGTTGTTTTTTGATATACCTGCAGGGCTGTATTGAGTAGAGAGAGGTATGTGGCCAAGTTCCTTTTGAACAGTCATTTGCTGGCCCTACTGTTAGCATAGCTCTATGCGTGTACCCCTTTCTACAGTGACCAGGCACCTTAGCTGCATTTCTTAGTGCATTAAAAATGAGACAAGTCAATAAAATGCTCTTCTTTAAAAATATTCCTTTGAGAAACCCTGAGGTACTGGAGAGTGGCCTGATTTCCTATTGATCTTTTTATTGCCTCAATTATTTTCTCAAACACGGTTAATTCAGATCCCCACCAACCACTTTTCCCCATTGTCTATTATATTTGGTCTCTGTTAAATATGAATCTTTGGTGACACTTCCATTACTAAATTGACATTTGCATAATGCTTTATTGACATCTGCAAGAATGGTACATATTTCTTAGGAACCATGGAGACGGTAGGCTTTTTTTTTTTTTTTTTCTGAACCACCTAAGCATAGCCGGTTGTGTGTGCTCTTGTAATTTTAATCTTTAAAACAGCAATCCATCTGTTTCATGGTTTTATTCTTTCCTAATAGAAAGAATTTCCCCTTACCGTCTTACTGATCTACAACCATTTGACCATGATGGACTCTTGTAAATGGAATTATCTCAAGTGATTTGATGACTTCTCATATTACTTTTCATTTCAGTAAATCCACTCCCTCTTCCTGGCTTGCTTTTTAACCTCCAGCTGCTACCCAATTATTAGTTCTTGGATGACTGCTTCAACAGCATTACTGTAGTACTTCCTTGTAGCAGATATTCATAATACTAAGCAGTTTGTAAATGTGCACAGTGTTAAATGCATATAAGGATTATTTTTGATAACTAATTATAGTTTTGCTACTCGTAAGTTAGGATACTTGTGGTTGCAAGGAACAGAAATCAACTTAAGGTAGCTTCAGCAAAACAATGGGCCAAATACATTGGTTGGATAAACCTAATACACATACAGAAGGAGTCTTCACCAGGGCTTCAAGTCAAAGAGCCAGCAAGGCTTCCAGAAGAATGAGAACTGCGAACTGGAAAGCCAACAAGAATTCAGACAATCTGCTCTCATTTTCTCTTGTTTCTGCTTTTCTCACAATCTACTTCTTCATTTTTTAGACACACTCTGCAGGTTGATTCACAGAATGGCAGAAGATGACTTCCTACTCTTTTCAAGTTGACTGGCTATGGCTAGAGCCCTCAGAACTTGCTCAAGTTCTCTCTCAATTTCTCAACTTTCTGCTCCCAGAAAAAGAACTTGGGCAAGTTCCTTTCTTTTCTAGTCTTACTAGTGTATGTCAATCCTACATACACATACATAACCTGATAGCCTTGCTATCGGGTTAGGGTTGACATACACTAGTGAATGGTTAAACCATGACAAATCACAGCACAGTGAGGTAAATGCTGTGATTGAGGCAGCTGGAGAGGAAGTTCTGCCACTCCCTACTATAGGACCTTGGGCAAGTTACTTTCTTTTCCTAGTGTCACCCTCCCATAAAATAAAAGGAGTATGTTCTGCCCCTTCCCATCCCAATTCCAAATTCCCTGGACAGGAACTGTAATTGACTCAGCTTTGATCCAATCAGCAACAACTGGAGGCAGAGTTGAGAAGTACGTCCCTCACTACCGACAGACATCCCATGTCCCCTGTGATCATTTTGAGAGGATCAGACCATTTTACGAAGTGTCAACCATAATTAATGTGTAGTTGATGCCTTCATTGTATTTAATAAATTACAGAGATACAGATTTGCCAAAGTAAACATCTTTTTTGCATTAATATTTAGAATGAGATGAACCATATAGCTCGTAAAGATGTAGCCAGAGAAGAAGTAGATTTTGGAGACTCATGTCCCATGTGGTGAGAAAGAGTAGATTTTGCATTCTTCACTTAAGAGATTGTCATAGAGATATTTCAGGGAGATGATGAGATGTGATCTAAAGAACTGAAGTAAAATATCAGAACTAGGAATGATACTGAGAAAAGTAAAATAGAAAAGGATTAGCTCGTAAGAGACAGGCAGGTTTTCCATTATGAATATGGCTCTCCAATTTTTTTTTTTTTTTTTGAGACAGAGTCTGGCTCTGTCACCCAGGCTGGAGTGCAGTGGCCGGATCTCAGCTCACTGCAAGCTCCACCTCCCGGGTTTACGCCATTCTCCTGCCTCAGCCTCCGGAGTAGCTGGGACTACAGGCACCCGCCACCTCGCCCAGCTAGTTTTTTGTATTTTTTAGTAGAGACGGGGTTTCACCATGTTAGCCAGGATGGTCTCGATCTCCTGACCTCGTGATCCGCCTGTCTCGGCCTCCCAAAGTGCTGAGATTACAGGCTTGAGCCACCGCGCCCGGCCAGCTTTTCAATTTTTAGTAGAGATGAGATCTCACTATGTTGCCCAAGCTGGCCTCAAACTCCTGGGCTGAAGCAATTCTCCCAGTTTAGCTTCCCAAGGTACTGGGATTACAGGTGTGAGGAACAATGCCCAGCAGGTGGCTCTTGTTACCACACAGTGCTCTGTACTCTGAAAACAGGTACTGCCCGAGTCCCTGAGGACTCAGGGAGGAAACAAGCTTTGATGCATCTGATGTTGCTAGGTAAAGAGACAAAGGTTGGATATTCGATGTAGAAGAATCTGTAAATGAAGGCTCTTCATTTATTCAATGCACATTTATTGAGCATATACTATGTGCCAAGCACTGAACTCAGTGTGTTAGTTAGGGGTGGATAAGCACAGCACCATGGAAGCCTGTAGAATGTTCTAGATCCTGACTTTAAACAATAGAAGAACCTGAAGAAAGTTGCCACCAGGAAACATCTGGGAGAACAGTTATGGACATGACAAACCTAAGATTGTCTCAAGGAGACAGCGAACCAATTTCTTCACCAAGCCCTTTCAAAGTTCTATATTCAGCAACTGTTTTATCACACTTTGTGCACTGAGGGGTTCCCCCCCCCCATATTTTTTGCACCTACCTGTGTCTACGTACTACAAAATCAATCACTGTCCTTCATTTTTCAGGATGACACAGCTGACTTTTCATATATCTTGATGAAGGATTATTCAGTTATACAGAACATTCTTCAACGGGAGATAGCTTGAGAAGGGGTAAAAAAAAAAAAGTGTTAAGGCATATTAAAAATTGGCTTATTCTAGTGGCAGTTTGTCATTTTTCAATTTGGCATCTTTCCCTGTTCTTTTTTCTACCAGGAAGATCTGTATGACTCTTGATTCAGAGGGGATTTTCTTGTGAGGTACGTTTCTCCAAGCATATGGATAAAATTGCCAGGTTTAATTGAAGGCTGTTTAGAGTCTTGCTCTATTTACAGTCAAAAGCAGATCACCTCTGTTCTTGGCCTTGGTCCTAGACTCCCAGGAAATTAATGGTGCCTCTTGGCCTGTGACAGTCTGTGTTTAGTTCGTGGAATTGGCTTCTGGCTTTGACTGGCCTTGGGTGTCAGGGCTTCCTTGGCCCAGGTGGGCCAACTCCACCTGGTGCTATTCTGGTTCCCTCAGGCCACCCTTGTCTGACCAGCTCACCCTATAGTCTCTGAAGCCACAAGATTGTTGTCTGTGCCTTCCTGTGATTCATAGTGTGGAACAAAGGATCAAAATGGCTTGTGCTGGAAAGAACTTCATTTACTTTTTTAAAAAGTAATAAGCAGTCAGGCACAGTGGCTCACACCCATAACCCCAGCACTTTGGGAGGCCGAGGCAGGTGCATCACTTGAGGCCAGGAGTTTGAGACCAGCCTGGGCAACAGGGCAAAACCCTGTCTCTCCAAAAATTTAGCTGGGCGTGGTAGCATGTGCCTGTAGTACCAGCTACTCACGAGGCTGAGGTGGGAGGATCACTTGAGATTGGGAGGCAGAGGCTGCAGTGAGCTGAGATGGCACCATTGCACTCCAGCCTGGGCAACAGATTGAGACATTGTCTCAAAAAATATAAGAAATAAAAATGAGTAATAAACACATTTATAGCAGTTAGTGTGTACTAAGCACTATTCTCGTTTTACAGGTGAGGAAACTGAGACACACTAAGGTTAAGCAGTTTGCTACACAGCTAATCACTGGCACAGCTGGAAACTAGCCCCAGCAGTCAGATTCAGTGCGTGCACTGTTAACCCCCGACTGTGCCACTTTGCCCCGCTTTGAGGTAACCTAGTTCAACCTCTAATTAGATGAGTTATTGTATAAAAAAGCTCTTAACACACAGTAAGAGTTATGTAAGAGCTAGTTATTATTACTAGTGTGTTTGATGATGGTGAAAACTGAAACTAGACAAATGATGGAAGCTTATCCATTTAGTCCAGGATTTCCCAAATTGTATTCTATAGGACATTTGTATCAATAGGATGTTATAGGTGTTCTTTTTAAAAAATATATTATTATAGTCAAATAGGTTTGGAAAATGTACATTTAAAAAACAGCCTTTTATAGTGTAGTACTTCTCAACCCCTTTAACATGCTAGTGTGCATTATTAAGCTTCAAAAAGTAGCCATAGTGTCCAGATTTTCTCACCTTTCCCCACATTTTACACATATTTGAGACCATTGTGGAGAAAGCAGTTAACGTAGCAGGCCTTAGATTGTTTTCCTTAGAAAGTTCTGTTTGCAAGGTTGGCCCCGGCTGGTGTCTAGAAACTTGGGTTTCAGGAGGGTTCCCACACTCCCTGACCAGAATGGTTCCTGGTGCCTGAACTGTTTGTATAAACAGTGTCATTTATGCTGAACACCTGCTTTTCTTCTGGGAGCCTAGAAGTTTGGTACATGCTAGGAAGGATCCCCAGTAAAAACCTTGGGCACTGAGACTGGGCCCAGTGGCTCATGCCTGTAATCGCAGCACTTTGGTAGGCCAAGGTAGGAAGATCACTCGAGCCCAGGAGTTCAAGACCAGCCTGAGCTACACAGCGAGACCCTGTCTCTACAAAATAGTTTTAGAAAATTAACCAGGCATGGTGACGTGTGCCTGTAGTTCCAGCTATTCAAGGTGGGCCATGGGGGTAAAGGGGTACTGAGGCAGGAGAATCCCATGAGCCCGGGAATTCGGGGCTGCAGTGAGCTGTCACCGCACCACTGTACTTCAGCCTGAGCAGCAGAGCAAGACCCTGTCTTTGACAACAACAATAGCCGCCTTGGCCACTGAGTCTCTGATGAGCTTGCCTGGTAGACATTTCACATGTGTTGTCACAAATCCTTGTTGGAGGAATTCAACACATCCTGTATGACTCTACTAAAGGAAGGACTTTTGTTGGCTCATGCCTAGTTTTCTCTGGACTCTGCCCAAGGTGCCTTTTCCCTTTGTTGATTTTACTTTGTATCCTTTTGCTATTGTAAATCTTAGCCATGAGTACAACTATATGCTGAGTCCTGAGAGTTCTCTTAGTGAATCACAGAACCTGGGGCTGCTCTTAGAGACCCCCTGTCACATCCAGAAAATTATTTCCCTCTCAATGCCTTCTCACATCTCATGGGTCGTTGGTTCTACAGCACGCAGCCTGGAGGAGCTAGCTGTTCAATCCCATGAGTTAGAGGCAGAGATTAGCCCACATAATTATTCTGGACTTTTGGTGAAAAATGTTGGGGTTCTGAAGGCTCGTGTGGAGTAGCACTTTCTTCCTGCCTGGGACACATAGATTGAATATATATTGAGAGAGCAAACTGACTAGTACATTTTTACCGTCTTTCTGGAATATTCAGTTGAGAAGGATAAGCATGGAAACAGTAGCCTCAAGACATAACCATCCTTTATGTTCTTCCATTTTTAGATTTAACTCTTTAGCCCATATTAAAATTATTTGTATAAATCTATATTAGCATGTGTATGAAACTGTAATAGAATTACATATATATATATTTATATAGTTTTATAAAGTTTGTTTACTACATCTAATCAGAAAACCCTACTAAAGGGATTATATGGCTTTTGGGACCTCATGCAGGAGCCTGTGACATCTCTCGATAATTATGATTTCCCTGAGTTCATTTTACAGAATAAACAGATTCACCAAGGGTCTCTGGAGAGCAGGTAGGCTGCTGTGGTGCAGGACAAGCTGAATGGAGAGTGGTTAGCCCCAGCGTCCCTTCTCTCAGCACCTTTCCTGGTACTCCTCCTCCTCCTCCACATTCTTCATGGCTGACTTGTCTTCCTTTTATATGTTTTCCAGATGCCAAAAGTTATATTTGCATATCCTCTACCATGGGTGGGGAACTGTGTCTCCTACAGTCCAACGGCTCCAGTTTTCTCCCCTACTTTGTATGCCTAGACCCACCTACCCTGTCCTTTGACCTTGTTTTCACTGCTCTTGACCTGTTTCCAGTTCATATAATCTTACTCCAACAAGCCACCAGGGAGGATTCGTTTAACTGGCTCCTTGCCCCACTGGCTAGTTGGACAGATAATTCTCTAAGCAGTTTGTTTTCCTCACTGTCTACACCCCACGCTTATGCTGCATCATGCCTTCATTTATGTCTTTCTTCTACATCTTTGTCCTGTTTGACCTCTCCAAATCCCAGCTCAGGTTCCACTCTGTCCTCTGAGAAATTGGCCCTCCTCATTGTACCACTACCAACCTTTCTGGACCTGTGAATTCTCACCAACATCTCTGTCTCTACCATACACCTTAGCATGTATCACTTTATTTGCTTATATAGTCATACATCGCTTAGTGACAGGAATATGTTCTGGGATATGCATCATTAGATAATTTCATTGTGTGAGCATTGCAGTGTGCGCTTACAGAAACCTAGATGGTATAGCCTATTACAGCCCTAGGATATGTGGTATAATCTATTGCTGTAGGCTACAAACCTGTACAGGATGTCACTGTACTGAATACTGCAGGTACTTTTAACACAATAGTTAGTATTTATATATCAAAACATGTTTAAACCTAGAAAAGGTAGAGTATAAGTGCAGGATAAAAAATAAAAAATGGTACCCTCATATAGGGCATTTACCGTGAATGAAACCTGCAAGACTGGAGGTTGCTCTGGGTGAGTCAGCTGGTCAGTGAGTGAGTGGTGAGTGAATGTGAAGATCTAAGACATTATTGAACACTACTGTCGACTTTATAAACACTGCACACTTAGGCTACACTAAATTTATAAAAATATAATAATTGTACTGTAATGTTACAATGGTTATGATGTTACTAGATGATAGGAATATTTCAGCTCCTTCATAATCTTATGGGACCACCATTGTATATCGATTCATTTTTTACTAAAATGTCATTATGTGGCATGTGACCATACATCCAAGACCCAGTGATTGAGCTCCTGCTGAGAGCCTTTCATTACACTAAAAAATGGAGATACTAAAGAGAATAAAACAAGTCCCTGCCCTCAAGGAGTTTACTGTCTAGTTGAGCTGTGACATGGTGTGTTATCCTGTTCTTTATCACATGCTAGTGCTAGTCTACATGAGAGCTTGGAACTCTTCTTGTGTTGTTTCCATTTCCAGAGTGATGAATGAACAATAGGACACAATGGTTAAGAGCTCAGGAACAAACCCAGTTCATATCCCACTTCTGCAGTTTACTAGCCATTTTAGCCTCTATTTCCTCATCTTTAAAGTGGGAATAGTTATATCTACCTCTTACAATGTTGCAAGGGCTGACTTTGATAAAGTTTATAAAGTGCTCAGAACTGGGTCAAGCATACTAATCACATAAGGAAAAGGTTGCTATAATTCTTACCAAGTTGGCCTATGACACAAGCCTTTGTGGTATTTTTCCCTGGAACTCTGACCTCAGAGCAGCCCTGGGAGATGTTTCCTAGTGGGCAAGGTCCCAGCATTGTACTGTCAACCTTCCCACATTAGTTTAACCTGAGCAGGATAGGGGGAGTTAAAACAGAAAGCAACAGTGAGTCAGAAAGTCAACAATGAATGCAAATACGTACAGGGCTTCCTCTGCACAAGGATATGGATTTCCACATCCATGTTTGGCTTGAAGTTTGCTGTCTCTAGTTTGCTTCATTTCCTGGCAGTCACTAGAGGCAGAATGGAAGCTGGAAGTCAGGAAGGAATTTCCATGTAATGACCACATACTATGTGCCAAGTGCCGTATATGTATGCACATTCTCTTTACAACATCCTTGCCGAGAAGATATTTTTATTCTCACTTTACAAATCAGAAGGCTGAGACTAAGAGGTTAAGTAACTTAACTGAAGTTGCACAGTTAACCCAATGCAGCTCCAAAGCTTGTGTCCATTATATTGAGTGCCCTTTAGTAAATCAAATCTATGGAAGTCCTGACCTAGTCCAGCCTGATCTGTTTGCATTTCCCCCTCTACGCAATACACTCCTTGGCCCAAGGGGTCTATGGTAGAGATGGAAACTTCAGTGAGCTTACAACTCTATTGTTCTAATATACCTCTTCAGGTCCAGGATGAGGTAAGGTCAGCAAAGTGCTTGGCACAAAATGTAGAGGCACTTACTCTCAAGTTCATATGCGTACAAGACCACACATTTGCTCACCCTAATCCCAACCCAGCCCCTCCTGTTGATTGTCCTGGGATGTGGCTAATGGGATACTCTAGAGGAAACCACAAAGATCTTCATCACCATGTTAACCAAAATAGGGCTAGGACTGGCTTGCAGGGTGTTTTATAATACTCCCCTGTCAATTTTTGCATGTTGCCATTTCTGGTTAGCATCTGTCTCCAAAATGATTCCTGCCTCCCCCCCCTCCACAAAACTACCTTTTATTATTTTTTCCACCAGATTTTCTCTCCAAAACTACCATGTAGCCACACAAACAAGAAGAGAAAGAGATCACTGAGATCCTCCATCAAGGCTAGAAAATTGGTTTTAACCAATTTGCTAACTCCACTCTGTTGGAATTGGCTGAGTAGAGGAGAATTGGGGAAAGATTGGTGCACGGGATGAGCAGGACCTACCTCCTTCTTGAGATGTGGGGAATTGCACTTGCCATCGTTGGAGCCCAGGCCAACCCTCCTTATCTTACAGATGAGGAAACTGAAGTCTTGAGAGGGTAAATGACTTCCGCGAGCTCACTTAGTTGGCCAATACTCAATTAGAGCTAGAACCCCTATTTCCTACTCCTAGCACTTTTTCCACACTGAGTCAGGGAAATGGGGTCCACCATGTACATCCTTATCTTGACTGCATTGCTACCACCTCCACCACCAACTCCTCAAAGGAGGCACCATCCTGACTATAGCTGTGCCCATTTTTCTCTCTGTCAAAAGTCTGTTCATGTAATTGAATACCAGCAGTGCAGTACATGGACCACCTACATCAGAATCCTCTAGAGTAATTAATTGAAAATGAAGATTCTTGGGACATTTCCTAGTTCTTCTGAGTCAGAAGGTGATTCTATCACTAGCATTTGGGAACTACTGATCTGGATTTGGGGCTATTTATATCAGTGACTTATTCCATTTCTGGGATTCCTTTTGTTTTTCTTTCCTTTGGGGCATTAAGTCAGTATTGTATCATCATCTTGTATTTCTAGTTCTCAGTCAAATTCAACAAGAAATGAAACTCACTATATTCTTCATCAGACTATAATTCGGCCAAGATAGAAATGGGAAAAGGGAAATTTCAAAGTAGGAGATACTCGATTTTCTCCTATTAAATCAGGCATGATAGAGGTATGTAGAGAGATCCCTTATCTACGATTGGTGGGTTTCAAGTCTCTTCTCAAAGACAGTGAAACACTTTTAAGATTGTTATTTTAAGTTGTAGCCAAATTATTTCCAAATGTATTTCAGTAGTCTCTTTAAAACTTTTTTTTTTTTTTTTGAGACAGAGTCTTGCTCTGTCACCCAGGCTGGAGTGCAGCGGCATGATCTCGACTCACTGCAACCTCCACCTCCTGGGTTCAAACAATTCTCATGCCTCAGCTTCCTGAGTAGTTAGGATTATAGATGCCTGCCACCAAGCCTGGCTAATTTTTTTGTATTTTTAGTAGAGACGGGGTTTTGCCATGTTGGCTGGGCTAGTCTCAAACTCCTGACTTCAGGTAATCCGCCCACCTCAGCCTCCCAGAGTGCTGGGATTACAGGCATGAGCCACCACACCAGGCCTCTTAAAACTTTTTCATGAGAATTTTGTTTAGTGCTTTAAGCAAAGGGTACATAATGGTGGGCATGGGCCATTTCTGTGAATATGCATGTCCGCCACTCAGAGGGTTTCAGAAAATTTGAATTAGTTGCCAATATTTAAAATCAGATTTCAACAATTTAAAATATAAATGTTTATCTTCTATTTTAAACATTTAAGCTATTTTCACACTGGGCCTGTCACATACTGCCTGTTTGTGCCCTCCTGAAATTGATACGTCGAAACACCAATCTCAATGTGATGGCATTTGGGGGTGCGGCTTTTGGGAGGTGATTAGGTCTTGAAAGTGGAGCCGTCATGCATGGGATCAGTGCCCTTATAAAAGGGGTCCCAGAGAGCTCTCTCACTTGCTTTCCACTATGCAAAGACACAAGGAGAGGTTGGCATCTGCAACTGGCACCAGAAACTGACCATGGTGGCATCCTGATACCAGATGTTCAGCCTCTAGAACCATGAGAGATAAATTTCTGTGGTTTATAAACCACCCAGTCTGTCTACGGTGCAGCCTGAACAGATTCAGACCGGGCCACAGCCACACAATGCAATAATCTGGTGCATAGAGGTGCTCTCTTAGGCTATGGCATATTAAAGATGTTTGTTAAATATTTAACATTTCTTTTTTTTTTTTTTTTTTTTTTTTTTGAGACAGAGTCTTACTCTTCGCCCAGGCTGGAGTACAGTGGCGCCATCTTGACCCACTGCAAGCTCTACCTCCCGGGTTCATGCCATTCTCCTGCCTCAGCCTCACGAGTAGCTGGGACTACAGGTGCCCAGCACCACACCCAGCTAATTTTTTGTATTTGTAGTGGAGATGGGGTTTCACCTGTTAGCCAGGATAGTCTCGATCTCCTGACCTCATGATCCGCCCGCCTCAGCCTCCCAAAGTGCTGGGATTACAGGCATGAGCCACCACGTCTGGCCTATTTAACATTTCTTTTCTGAGAGGTGGGGTCTAGGTATGCTCCTCTTGGATCTGGGAAGTCTTAGTGACTGCTCTTACCAGTGAAATACAAGAGGCGAGGCTAAGCTAGGCATACACTGGCTCATTTTCTATCTGTTGGGACATGTGTTCAGGGCAGTGAGGCACCATGTCACAAGGCCAGCTACCCTGAGAAGGGTATGTGATGTGAGAAGACCAAGACCATGCTGTGAGAAGACCAAGCCATGTGAAGACGCCCTAGAGAAAGAAACACCATGTAGAGAAAGACAAAAAGGTCAAGGAGCACTAAGGTGCCAGATACACAAATGAAGAAGCCATTCATTTTTCATCCCCATGAGGTGATGTCATAAGGATCAGAGATAAACCACCCAGCTGAGCCCTTCAGGATTGCCTCACCCACAAAAGTATGAACAAATTAAAATGATTGTTTTAAGCCACAAATTTAGAATGGACAACTGAAACAAGAGGATGTCTTTCCAGCGCACTCTGTTCTGACCCCCGTTCCTTCCTCTGGCTTTACTTCAATTGTTTTACATCCTTGCTCCTATAGGAATTTGGGTCATAATCTTTATTTAAATTTCAGTCTGGAGAGCCTTGAATTATGTAAACTTTTGGAAATTAAAATTTTTTTGAGACAGAGTCTCACTCTGTCACCCAGGCTGGAGTGCAATGACGCAATCTTGGCTCACTGCAACCTCCGCCTCCCGGGTTCAAGTGACTCTTCTGCCTCAGCCTCCCAAGCAGCTGGGACTACAGGCATGCACCACTATACCCAGCTAATTTTTGTATTTTTAGTAAAGACAGGGTTTTGCCATGTTGGCCAGGCTGGTTTCCAGCTCCTGGTCTCAAGTGATCCACCCACCTTGGCCTCCCAAAGTGCTGGGATTATAGGCATGAGCCATCACGCCTGGCAGGAAATTAAAATATTTAAAATAATAATATACATATATACATATGTGTATGTGTATGAGTATATACATGACAAAATTAAGTCGTAAGGTCAAGAATGATACAGAGAGCAAATAAAATGTCTACTTGAAATACTTTACCTCCATGGGCTCCGTTGCTCAAGGTAAAGAGCATAAGGTCAAGAACTGGTCATCCTTGACAACTGGTTTTCTTATCTACATAAAGGCAGCTCCCATTCATCTTTGACATGGATCAGTCTATGAATAAGACAGCTCAGCTTTTGTGTTTTTTCTTTTGGGTGTATATTTATGTATCTTGTAATGTTCTTGAAATTTATTCCACGGCAATACAGCCTGTGGGGCAAGTGAAATGTCTTCTTCTTTGTTGAAGCCTGTGCCTTATTCATCTTGTTCCTCCAGCTCTCAGTAAATGTTTGTTGAATAAATGAATGAACAAATGAATGTGTGTTAGTCACCGAGGGTACAAAGACAAATGAGACACGATCCCTGCCCTTGAGGAGCTCACAGTCTGTTGAACACAGGCAGCAAATTAAATGCTGGTCATGCCTCCTGGGTAGCACATTCTTTTATTCAGAAACACCATTTCATCTGTGCTTGGTCTCTGTTCACACCCATATCCAGATGAAACTACAAGTTGTATGAAAACGTACCCTGGAGGAGCCCCAGCTGGGGCAAGGGGCTGCAAACCACCTGCTCTGAAGAGACAGCCTCTCAGTGTTGAAGTGAGTGCATGGGGAGGACAAAGAGAGGACTCACCCATAGCAGCTGCAGGAACAGAGACACAATTACTCAGAATCACCCTCAGGGACCCATCAGGAAAGCAAGAACAAAATCACTGCCGCATCATTCCATCAGGCTGTACTTGCACAGACTGCAGAAATGCAGCAAGGCTACTTGATCAGCACCACTCCTCAAAGCTGTGGCTACAGCCAAAAGATTCAGGACAGACACCAGAGTTTTGCTTCGTTTTTCAAAAGAGATGTGAGGAAGGCCCTGATTATAATCAGCCTGCTCCCCTCCCACCTACCCTTCCCATGCATTTCAAGGAATTGTCTTTTTTCCTTCTCTAGTAGAGCTGGCAAAGTGTCAGCTTGTGCATTTTTCTTTCTCTCTTTCTCTTTCCTTTTCTTTATTTTCTCTTTATTTTTTAAGACAGGGTCTCACTCTGTGGCTCAGGCTGGAGTGCAGTGGCGCAATCACAGCTCACTACAGCCCTCACCTCCCCAGCCTCAAGTGATCCTACTGCCTCAGACTCCCAAGTAGCTGGGACTACAGGCATGTACTACCAAACCTGGCTAATTTTTTAGTTTCTGTAGAGACAGGGTCTCCCTACGTTGCCCAGGCTGGTCTCAAACTCCTGGCTGGGCTCAAACAATCCTCATACCTCAGCTTCCCAAAATGCTGGGACTACAGGTGTGAGCCACTGTGCCTGGCCCCCTTTCTTTCTTTATGAGGTTGTAAGTAAAGTAGGACAAGGGGAAGCAAAGATCTTTGTTTAATCTTAGAGATAGATGGCGGCTCATTCTTGATTCTCTCAGTGAGTTAGGGTATCAGTGTCAATATATTGATATGATCAACATTTTACGGAGTGTTGATTAACATTCATTTGGGTTTTGAAGATTTCTATTTGTTTATGTTAAATAACAAAAACATGAGGTTGTCAGGAAATTGTTGAGGAGGGATGCCTTTGCTGTCCTGTCAATTTCCAAGCAACAGGGAGGCTGAGCTATAGGCAGAAATGACTTTCCATGTGCAAAACAGAACTTGATGAAATACTTAACCAGTAGTTGCTGCCTTTGCTCAATAGATTCTGAATGCCTTCAAATAGAAATCCCAAAAGAAAAGGTAAAAACAACAGCAATGGCAACCAAACTCCTCTCTTCCTCATAGTCTAAAAGTTTATCAGCATCGTAACATTTTGAGGAAAAAACATTATCTTTATCAGGGTTCATTTTCTTCTTTAATACGTTGTTTTTAGTCCATTTCCACACTGGAATTCAAAAAGTGAACACAAACTCACTGTCTTGGTAATTAGGCAAAAGGATAAGAATTGATATCAAATATTAAAATTAAATAACAGCTGCAGAAACAATAACAAGTGGTTATTAACTTGCACATCTTATGTACTGACTGCATGCTTCATCCAATTCTAGCTGAAGAGATCCACTTTCTAAAAGGGAAGAATCTATGTCTTTGGGAAAACATAACTTGCTTGCTAATCTTTGTTTCTGTCCTTTTAAGTTTCACAACCTTTCTTGGATCTGTAGAGTAGTTATACAATACGCTTAGCTGTTGAGTGTTTTCTGTGTGATCTGCTATCCTGATGATTTCAGTACATTTAAATCTAGAATCTCATGACCCAAGACTTCTGTCTTTAGATAGGTGCTACAATGTTAAGTGAGTAAAAGCTGCACAGTAGTCTCCTCTTATCTGTAGGGGATACCTTCCAAGACCCCTGGTGGAAGCCTTAAACTGGCATCCTATGTATAGTATGCATGAATTTCTTTTTGTTTCTTCACAATTCAATGGATAGAAGATTCGTTCTTACCATAGATCTTAGCAACCTCAGCACACATTTTTGTTGTTGTTGTTTCCTTATTAAGTTGAGAACTTTCAGTATTTCACTTAAAGGAATCAATTTACGGCTTCTCTTTGGCATATCCTGATTGCCAGCATCACTACTCTTGAGCTTTGGATCAATTACTAAGTAAAATAAGAGTTACTTTAATAGAAACACTGCAATGTCAAGACAGTCCATCTGAGAACCAAGACGGCGAGTAAGGAGGGAGTGTCTGCAGTGTGGATACACGCTGAATTTATGTCCCTCTTTGGGACAGCATGTGGGAGGGCATGAGATTTTATCATGTCCTTTAGAATGGTATGCAACTTAAAACTTATGAATTGTTTATTTCCGGAATTTTTCATGTGATATTTTTAGACTAAGGTTGACCCTAGGTAACTAAAATGGTAGAAAGCAAAAATGTGGATAAGGGGGCACTACTGTATTGCCCGCCCTGCAGGACATGACTAGAAGGTGAAATAAAGAAAGCATGTCAAGACAACATGCTTGGTCTTCCTGCTTTGGAGGGGTGTGAATCAATCAATACCTTAAAACCCAGGGCATGTACAGGGACAGTGATGTGCAAAAGCAGAGCTGGCATGCGACATGGATTACTGGTTCCAAGCCAGCAATTACTAGGACCTGCTTGGTTTGCATAATCTTGTCCCTTAATCTAGAGCGCTAAGAATTTCAAATGGAGACAGTATGGGTAGAATTCCTGAAGCATAAGGCCCTTTCTTCCTCAATTCATGAAGATAATTCTATCATGATAAAAATCATAGACTCAAAAGAAACTTTGAAAGGTTGTATTGTCCATGCTCCTGATTTTAGGTAAAACCATGTATGACCTATCCATAGAAGAGAGAAACTGTGCTTGTTTTTAAGCTTTCGAGGAAATGATCATATTGAGCCCTCTCTGATAACATATCCTGATGTTTAATTACCTTTTCTAGAAGGAAAATCTTGGTATTGTTTTAGAGTTAGTCAGCGCTGGGTTCAAATATCTGTGCCGTCACTCTCTGATCATGTGATTATCATCAGATTACTGATGCCAAATCTTAATGAACTAATTTGCAGCATGGAAATAACATCTTCTTACATCATGAGGTGGTTTTAAGGAGTAAAGAAAAACATGTGGCCAGGGCGTGGTGGCTTATGCCTGTAATCCCAGCACTTCCAGAGGCTGAAGCAAGTGGATTGCTTGAGCCCAGGAGTTAGAGACCAGCCTGGGCATCCCCATCTTTACAAAAGTACAAAACTTAGCTGGGCTGGTGGTGTGCACCTGTCACCCTAGCTACTAGGGAGGCTGAGGTGATTGCTTGAGCCAAGCAGGTCGAGGCTGCAGTGAGCCATGATCATGCCACTGCACTGTAGCCTGGGTGACCCTGTCCCAAAACAAAATACAAGTGCAGTACCTGCCATAGAAAAGGTCCTCAAAGCTTGTTACTTCCCTGTTCCTATTTACCTAACCTGACATCTCATATTGCGTTCCTAGTGCCAGAGTAAGAATGTTCAATGGCTAACCACTCCCTAGGGTGGTAGATAGCATGGCAAAACTGAAAGATTTGGCATACACTTTAATGATAAACTGGCTTGCCACCCTCGGAATAGCAAGATAAAAGGGGAAAGCATTTAGTTTGTCACACCAGGTTGTGGGAAAATCAGTAGTTCCTGAAAATTCTTTGTTCCTGAAAATTTGACATTGTACTTAGGACTTTGGACAAAGTAGCTTTATGTCAAGTCCCCTAAATAGTGCGGAAAAACAATTTCTTGGAAAATCAACCTCAATTACTTTGCAGTATTGGGTGAGAGGGCGGGAAACATGATCCTGGTGGAAAGCTGCAAGTTACATACACCAATGGAAGAGGAGGGAAAGTCTGGATTTGTGGGTGAGACAACGATAACAGTCCTGGATGAGCCACATTGGGAGCATTGCACAGTAGGTAGAGGAGCTTTGAGGTCTTGGATATGTACTACCAACAGATGCAGGAAGTTCCTCCTTTAGTGGTGGCTGTACCTTCATTAGGGCTAGGACGTTTCTGGACCCACAACTGCAGTGTGATGCAAAGACCTTCAACATGACACAGGAGAACATATTTTAAAAAGAGATCTAGACTTGAAAACTGGTCTCCATGAGCACAGTAAAGTTAACTTGAACTCTCACACCACATTTTTGGGACGTGGGACTGGCTGAGAAAATGTTCGAATAATTTTCAAATATATAAAGAATTACAAAGAGCAATGTTTGCAACTTCAAAGAAAGGGAGAGCCGAGCATAGTGGCTCATGCTCATAATCCAGCACTTCGAGAGGCAGAGGCAGGAGGATGGCTTGAGACCAGTTCGAGACCAATCTGGGCAACATGGTGAATCCCAATCTCTGCCAAAAATACAAAAATTAGCTGGGTGTGGTTGTGCATGCCCGTAGCCCCAGCTATTCTGGAGGCTGAGGTGGGAGGATCACTTGAGCCTGGGAGGTTGAGGCTGCAGTGAGCCATGATCACTCCACTGCACTCCAGCCTGGGTAACAGAACAATACCCTGTCTCAAAAATGAAATAGAAAGAGAGATTCCAAGTGATGCTCAAATTATGGGAGGTGTGATTCCAATTTGATTTGAAAAGAACTTCCTGACAATAAGAGTAATTTATTAAAAATAAAGAGGAGGGGAAGGGAGGAGAGGAGGAAGGAACAGGAAGGGGAAGAAGAAATTGTGGTGAATTTCCTACATATCTTAGATACAAAGGCAGGTATCTCTTTACTATAAAATGAGCATAGTCATTTCTGAATATCAAAGAGCTGGTTTTTATCTTTCCATCATTGTTTCATGCACTAAAGAGATATTGTATACATAGCTTATGCCAGGTACGGTGTTGAGGTCTAGCATGATAGGATGACAGACACAGGCCAGGTACTCAAAGAGCTCACTAACTGGTGCCTGATGCTCAATAACTGGTTGTTGAATAAATATGTAAATAGAGATATGTAAACAGATAAATTAGAATACAATGACATAAGTATTAATAGCTTCTTCCATAGTACTTTGTTTACATTTCTAACTACGGGAGTGCTTTGCAGAAGATGTGCTGTTTGGGCTGCATCTTGAAAGAAGATTATTGGTTTGCAGGATGGGCACTGAAGGGATAGGACACACAACCCTCCCCCCTCCCGCCACACACACACACACACACACCCCAGAGGCATGGTGCCTGGGCTGTTTGGTCACTGAGTTCAGGGTGATTCAATTACAGGTTATATGGTAAAGGTTAAGAAGGTCAGTGATCAAAGGTTAGGTTAGAGGAGAAAGGAGTACATAAACCCTGGTCCTTTAAAGTATCTCTTGAACTCCCAGTGACTAACACTTTACTATAAGTCAAGTCCTTCTGTATTTAATACTCCCTTGCTCTGTCCTGAAAATGGGACACTCCTTCTTGGTCCTAACTTGTAAGTTTAAAAAAAACAAAAGAATCGTAACTTATTCTAAAAGATAGGTGTGAGTGAGGAAATTCTTCAACTAGGGAATATTTTTAAAATCAACATCAGCTATTCATGAACATCCCTTCTTTTTCAGAAGTGATACACTTGGGAGCATGATACAGAAAGCTGAGCAAGCCTGGCATTGGCTTCTACCCAGAGAGTGGTGGAACTTGGTGTAGGAGGTAGATGAGAAGGATTTTCAGTGAGGTTGGAGTCGCATAACACAACAAACTTGTCACTGAGGCCCTGTCAACTTCTTTTGTTGCATAAAAATCTCAACTGTGCACAGGGAGGAGGTGACTGTTGGAAATCAGAAGTTCAGGGAACAAGCCTCTGGCAGACACTGGCTTTTAGAGCTTAGGCTCTCTCCCACCAGGAAAAGATATGAGTGAGAGAAGAAGAGGCTGGGAGCTGGAGTAAATGAACTCAGAAAAGCCTTCCCTGCGATAACTGTGTGTGAGTACCTTCTATTTTTCAGGCACCATGCTAATGCTAGAAGACAAATATCACACATTCCCTGCCCACAAGAGTCCTATGTTTTCCTCGTGAGGCAGACATTTCCTCGGGGAGACAAATTACTAAGCATGAGATAAATATGAGGTCACTAGAAGGACCCCTAACTTCCCTTAAAAGGGAGAGGTTCAGAGGTCAAGAAGCAGGGGACTCCAGAGCTGAGACTTAACAAGGGAAAGCATTCCAGAGATGGTGGTGAGATTCAAGAAATGGACTTGTTTGGTATGGGAGTTTGTTGTTTGTGTTGGGGCAAATAGGGCTAAGACCGAAGTAGAGAGAAAAGCGGAAAAGCATGTTACTATGGTATTGGAATGTCAACAGTAAACCCTCACAGCCCTGTAATGGATGATGCTGTGGCAGAGCACGCAGTGTCATGCAGCTGTGAGTCGAGGTCCCATGTCCTCTGCATACACATGCAGGCCATCATCCCAGGGCTCCTTCCTATCACTGCAATGCTTATGCTGAAAAAAGCAGGGATGAGCACAATTGTAAAGAGTAATCAGTGTTGGGACTAAATAAACGAATGACACCTGCGCATCCTGTTTTGGGAAATGAGTCAAATTAGTGAAACAAGTTGAATAATCACTGCCAATGCCAATCTCAGCCACTGCAGGGACACTGGTCATTTCTAGTTTTAATGAGTGGCTTCGTGATCAGTGTTCATTCATATGAGTGAAGGAGAATTTTAGGTTTATGTTTTATTTTCAGTCACACATGTAATACATCATCATTGTCGGGGAATTAAATAGTTTTGCAAAAATAAAAAACCTAAAGTTACTCTAAACGTAGAAATGACCGTTAATATTTTGGTGTTATACACTTTCAGGCTTTCAGAAGTACATATATTTACAAAAGCTATTATTTCTTCTCTTAGTTTACATTTGACTTTTTAAGTTTTTTCCCTTTGTCCCCCTTTTTTCTGAAAGGGGAGCTAGTTTTGCTATATGGCCTGAGTTTTTATTTGATTCCTTTTCCTCACCCCACCCAGGGGATTTCGAAGGTGTGGTACCTAAGTTCCTCTGATAGTTACTATCAGATGTTTAAGTAATACTAATACATGTTTAAAATCTATGTTCTAAACCTCGGGCTTCCCCAGTTATGAATATTGAGGACAAACAATCCATTGATTCACCCCTGTGTCCAAACAAGAAATTACCGTACTTTCCTCCTCCAGCTTCCCACACATACCACCCCAACCTCCCAGTTTTTGTTATTCTAGTTTAAGATTGTTGTCCCAGTCTAGTCTAATTGAGTTATTAATTCTCATATGTGGACCTCTTGTTTCAAGATCAATATTTACATTCTTCTTAGAAATTGTTGTTTTAAAATGTTTATGTTCCTCCGTTTCCACACTCTTGATTAATCTTAGTTGTCACGGAGGACATCGGCACTCTAGAGTCCTTCCCCGGCTGAAAATACCTTCTTGCTGCCTTCACTTACTATGGACAGCTTGGGCTGATAAAAGATTTTAGGAATCATAAAATCACCATTCTCCCTCAAAACTACATAAACAAATGTCATTGGTATCTTTTGTTTTCCAGGGGTTCCATTTCTTTGTCCAAGATTTTGAGAAGTGTCTTTTTCTTAGAGTTAATATTCGGTAGATCCAAGTGTTTTTCTCTTTTCATTAAGTCCAGAGTAAAAGCCTTTGAAACTGGAGATTTTTTTTTTTTCATTTAAGGGAAATTTTCTTCCATATAAATTTTCGGAATGGTTTCTGTTGCCTTGGTTCTAATTTCTTCCTCATCTGCTTCCCCTTGTGCATCTGCTGTGTATACTACGTCCATGTTCTTCGTCCATCTTTTTTTCTTTAATCGCTTTCAGTTGCCTTTTTCAGAGTCCCTCTGAACTCTGGTGAATATCTCAAGTTTGTGCTGATCTTATGAGTTTCTAAACCATCTTATGAGTTTATGACCTTATGAGTTTCAGCATCATCTCAGGATGTTTTTGCAAATAGAGATTTCTTAGCCTGACCCAAGACCCACTGCATCAAAATTTCCTGCATTGGACCCTGGGAATGTATATTTTATGCATCTTTCCCTACCTTTGTATTTCTTCTTTTTTTTCTATTTTTATAGAGTTTGCAGGTACACGTGCAGATTTCTTACACACATGAGTTGTGTAGTAGTGGAGTCAAGACTTTTAGTATACTTGTCCCCCAAATAGCAAACATTGTACCCGATAGGTAATTTTTCAACCCTCTCCTTCATATTTGTCATGATCATGTCACTTAGAGAACAACTGTCCCACTTTTCTAGTTTAATCTGCTTCATTAAGGGATGATTCTCCTCTTTACTGCTTTTCATTCAGTTTTAAATTCTGCAATGGAATTATTTGCTTACTTATATTCGTTTTATAAGGTACCTTTTTATCTCAATCTGTTGCCTCATTACCTGCCTTTCAGCAAGTTTGTGATTTGAATAATTACTTTGAGGATACATTAAACTTTTGTATTTCTCTTGTGATCAGTCTCTTCCAAAGTATATGATTCTTTAATCTTTTGTATGTTATGTTTATTTCCTCCTTTTGTATTGAGGAACTTTCTTCATTCCATGTTTGGGGCCTACTTTATAACTCACTCTTCAATGGTTTCTTAGGTGACTTCTCTGCATTCCCAGGCACTCTTAAACTGTGACCTGCATGATATGTATTCACATAATAAGTTTTGTCATTCAGCCCAAGGAACAGGGAGAAGAGCCAAGTCTGTAAACAGCCCCAGCAGTAGAACTTTGCCTTCGCGTTTTTCTACATATTCGGGAACTCTTGCATCAGGGCCTGTATCTCCTTGTCTTCTGTGTACTTAATCCAACGTAGCTACGTCTTGTGTCTTACATGAAATGTCTACCCATGCAGATTAGCTAGAACTTGCATGATTTGCGATGATATCCTGTCTATTCCCAGAATGGTTGTTATTTCTTTTGGAATGGCCACATTGGTGACAATGGGGTTAGAGAAAAAAATCCCCATTTTCATTGGAATTTTGTGCGGTTGAGCCATGTGCATTTTCTTCCCTACACTACATGTTCCATGTTGTAGTGAGTTCTTCCTCCTCCTACAAACTGCCCTTACCCCTCCATTGTAGCCCTTATTAATATGCTTAGTATGAGAGAAGTTCTTAAAATGAATCTCTCCCGTAGATGTTGGAGGAGGTTCGCCAAAAAAGTCAAGTAATAGCCAAAACTATACATAAACCCATCATTCATCTGCAGTTATGATGACATAAATTGTTCTATATCTGTGCAATGGAATATAAGCCCTAATTAGCCACATGAATCAATGTGAATAAATATTAAAAAGAAAGTTGAGCAAAAGGGTCAAATAATGGAAAACATGCAGCAATGACCCATTCACATGAAATTCACAGGCAAAGCTACACAGTACATTGTTTACACTAGAGATATATACATAGGTGGCAGAAGTGTTTGTTTTTCAAGTGGATAATGAACACAAGTATAGCATAGTGATTATCGTAGGTGGAGAGTGAAGGGCGGGGATCAGGGAGATGCACTCTAGACCTTTGAAGATGCCACTGTGTTCTACTTCTTAAGGTCAGGAGCTAATGCACAAGTGTTTGTTTTCTTGCAACTTTTCATAGTAATACTAATTTTTTAAATGATTTTTAAGTTTTGATGTAACTTAATTTCATTTATAATTGTAATCACAATAATTTTAATAACTCCTTTATATATATATGATCATTTCTAATACAAAAAAAAAAAAAAACTAAAAGTAAAAATAAACCATGTAAGAATTTGCCAAGGCTGGCCACTCACTGTCCCTTCTGTGGGCCCCTCCACTGTGGCCTTAGATGATCTTATGTCCAAGATAGGGAAGGGGTTTCTGCAGAGTACCATGTTCCTTCCACCCATCTATGTTGCCCAACTTCCTAATTTAGTGATTTTTTTGTTTAGTTTTCCAAAATTTCTTCCTTTTAACCTTTAGCAAACAACTGTGCTGTAGTCTTAGGAGGTGATGTACGTGTCTTTCCTCAATTTGAGGCTGTTTACATGGCATCTGATGCAGGTTTCTAGATGCTTATAAAATGCCTTTGTTGAGCAACCTACTTCAGCACTGAGGAGAAGCTTTTTCTTATTCCTCCTCCTCTTTGGATTACTGAAGGGAGGAAGATGGGATGCTTGCTTTCATGTGAGACCTTCCTCTAGAAACAAAAAAGATGGTTAGAGTTACACATAGGACAATATGACCAGTGATATGACTATGGACGAGGAAGAGCATCATGTCAGGCAGCACTGTGTGCATACCATCGTACCTACAGATGAGAGCAGTGAGGCTCAGGGAGTTCCATGACTTCTCACTCTTGATGTCAAGGGCAAAAGCTAAATTCAAACACAGCCCGAGATCCACCTGCTGTGCACTACATCACACTGCCTGATACTTTAAGTCTGTGGTTAACTGAAGTTGAGGCCACTTTCAGTCATTCAGCATATATTTGTTGAGTACCTCCTATGTTCTGGGCCAGATTATCATCACACTTAAAATATAGAATAGAACATGGGCATTAAAGAAAGAATTGCACAAATAAGTATTAAGTAACAGTTGTGAATAAATTGCTTTATAATTGTACATAAGGGGGGAACTTAGATTACCAGGTTATGGAAAGGATTTATTAATGAAGTTGCCAATTATCTGAAATAATTGAAAAACCAGGAAAGCAGAGAAGCAGGGAGAATAGCAACGTAATAGAGGGTGCAACCCATAGGAAGAACCCAGAGACTAGAAATAAGTTGGTATGAAGAAATTAGCAGAAGCACATAGTAAGGAAGGCCCAAGATGTGAAGTAATATAATTTGTAACATCTCCTAAAGCTACAGTTAGGATTTTGATTTCATCCTAAAAGTAAGGGCAAGTTTCTGTGGGGTTTAAAGAAGGGAGGAGGCATGGTCATGTCTATTGGTTGTCTACTAAAAGAGGTGAAGAGAGCAGACCATGTTATTCCTGAGCCAAGATATAATCAGGAATTACTGACATACATGAACTATTTGTTACATTATTATATATTTGTTTATAAATATATAGTATCCATAGTAAGACTCTTTAAAACAGATGAAAATATGTCACCCACAGTCTGCATTTTGAAGATCGAAAACAGATCTGGCAAACCTTAAAAGCAATCCCTGGCATTCACAACTTTTCAAGCTGAAGATTTCTCTTCTGAATAGGAGATGTCAGGACCTTGGTGCAAGCCCCATCAATCAGGCCATCTTTGCCAGTCAGACTTTCCTGCCCTCCTGCCAATAAAAGGTTGGGCTTTGAACCCTGAATACTACTTAAGATCTTCAAGGGGCCAGAGATATGTAACATATGGCAAAATAAGTGGGCTTTTATTTTAAATCAACATTTTATTATTATAGAGTCTTATTCCATGATTTTAAAAGGATCCATTTAGAAGTTATTTTTAAGTATCAGAGGATTAATTTCAATGAAACTTCACTTGATTTCCCGCCATGTTTCCCCTCTTCCTCTGACATTTATCCATTGTTCTTCCATATACTGGGAGACTGCTGATTATTTTCCAGAACAATCCCACATGGAGTAACTAATGGTTTAATTGGCACCTGTTTATGGGGTATCTATGGCATGGGGATACTATCTATGTTTTATGCTTTGGATGTGAATGACAAAGACAGATGAGTCAGATTTTCTGCTTTCAAGAGACCTCAAGCCTCAGAAGAGGAGATCAGAGCATCCCAAAACACTGTGATGAAGGGCTACAAAGATGGAGAACACATTCTGGATTTTCAGAAGCAAGAAAGAAGCCAGGAGCACTTTCAATTATTTGGATCTCTGTCAGTAGGAATTATTTTTTCAGGAGGTCGTTTAAACACACACAGAGAGAGAGAGAGAGAGAGAGGGAGAGAGAGAGAGAGAGAGAGAAACAAAAAGCTGCAAGCCCATGCTCCTGAAAAATCAATCACATCAGAATTCTGGGCAGTCCATTCTTGTATTCCCTATGTAATTCCCTCACTGAGTCCATCTTTTTGAACAAATCTCTGAAGTAGCAATGCATCTGTGGGGAATCATTCATGTGCATGTCAGCAGGCCACTGCATGGTTACTTTACAGAAGGGACCAAAGCAGCTATTTTCTGGTTGCTTTCATTGCTGATTCGCTTCACTGTAAATGGGATATAAAGCTGGCTATGTTAAGCTAATTATACCTAAGCATTTATATTCTGCTGCTAAATTGAATCATGTAGAAGGCATCCCCCTGCCCCAAAAGAATGGGACATGTAACCATAATAAGCATTTTTAATTAGATGAAGCACCTTGCTGCCTTTTGTGGAGAGTGATTTATTAGTCCAATTTTGCACCCCATTGCCATAAAGTATCTGACTAACCAGGGAAACATATGTGGGTCCTGCAGGATTAAATTGTATTTGATACTCAGGATAAACCCCCAGATACCTTAAAGTAACAACTCCTTTGTTGGGGGACTAGAGAGAGGATGGTGATCTCTACTAAGCATCAGTTTGTATACAGATTGATGAACTTTTACATTCCTCACAGATACACATGCCTAAATAAGCTGAAATGGCTGTCTTTTCCTATTCTTGGTACTTGTCATCCTCCTGGAAATCTAAAGCAATGTAAGTCACTCCATCATCAGAGCAGACATACAGTATAACCTGGAATATACTTTGGGTGTAAAAATAGATAATCTTCCCCAAGCCTCCCCCTAACTTGGGACCCTGAGTTTTTGGCTTCTTTTAGGAGGTGACATTTCACTTCTTTCCCCTAAGTCATGGTAATTTTATGTCATTCCTGGTCCTGGAACGGTTGCTCCTGAGTTCCTTATGAGAAAACTTAGTTGTCATTTGCATTTTAGATTCCTGCAATGGATTGGCAGGCATTAGAGAGTTAATCCATCCTCTAGCGATAATTCATAAATATATACATATATCCATCCAATTCAACAGGGGAGCAGGGCGCTCTTATTAAGAAATTGAAGCACCAGGTGTGATTAAGTAAGATCACACATTTCATTCTCTCTTTAATTTCACATCAGTCTTCAGTAGCTGAATCCATGGGCTCCCGGTGTGAAGTCAGCCAGCACCATGCATTTTCAGTATGCTCAGCAGAGCGCTGGCAAAATGTTTCCAAAGTAAGCCACCCTGCTGGGCTGTTGTGAGTCAAATTTGGTTTTTGCCTCCAAATTATTCGGTATTGCTAGACCTGGTTTATTAATCCATTCATCTCCCTAAAGAGTAAGACTTCTAGTACTTTTGCATCACTGATGTTCAATTTCAGCTAAACATACTTTCAAAAATAGGACTACAATCAAAGATAAAGAAACAGTTAGGTTTCCAAGGGCCTTGAGTTGGTAGCAATGAATAAACATTGGTCAAAGGGCACATGCTTTCAGTCATGATAAGATCTGGAGACCAAATGCACAGCATGATAACTATAGTTAATAACACTGCATGGTGTACTTGAAATTTGCTAAGAGAGATCTTAAGTGTTCTTACTACACACACACAAAAAGATAACTGTGTGAGTTGATAGATATGCTAACTAATTTGATTGTGGCAAGCATTTTACAAGGTACACATATGTCAAACATCATATTTTATACCTTAAATGTATTCCATTTTTACTTGTCAATTGTACCTCAGTAAACCTGGGGGAGCAAAGAAATAATTAGAAGTCTTCACAGCTTCCCTCTCACTCTCTGCTCTTGTTTCTTCTGCAGTTCTCCTTCCACCCCAACTCTGCTTCTAGGATTAGGAGTTAGAAATGGCATTAATACTTTTCCTTTGCAAGCATGTCCCAAGAAGCTACCTTTGTGGCATTCCCGATGCTATTTAAAAAATGAAATCAGGGTAAGGAGGCAATTCTTAGAATAGGGTTCCATTGCCTCATCTCTGCTGTTTAGCAGCAAATAGCTTGGGCTCATGAGACTAAAGCAGCATCCCTGTGTTGAAAAGCAGGCAGTGGTCACTTGCATACCCAGCATAGCAATAAGCACCAGCACAGATGCAGGCTCTGGAGAGAAGAGTATTGCCATCCCTTCCCAGCCAGGTTTGCTCTTCCTTTGCAATAAGAGACAAATCCCTACAACCAGTTGCGAGTCAACTGCATAGCATGGTGTAGGTTAATTCATTCCACAAATACAGATTGAATACCCATGTGCCAGGTACTGTTCTAGGCAGCACTGAACATACATGATATCACTACTCTGGTGAAGTTTATCACTGTCTATGACACAACCTCCACTTACTGCGCCATTCTCATCTTCTCCCCCAGTGGACTCTGTTAACATCCAGGCACATAGAATCACTTGCAGTGCCATGAACACCATGCTCTTTCTTGCTTCTGTTTATTCTGGCCCATGTGACTGGGCAACCTCCCTTCTACCCCTTTGTTTGTCTAACTTCAAGCCAAATGTCAGGTGTCACTTCCTCCACATGCCTTCCCTGGGCTTACCCCTACTTTAAGTTCACAGCAATATCTTCTTGTTTTTCATCCCTACTATAACCTTTTCAAGGGTAGGCATGGTGTCTTATTCATTATAGTTCACCTTCTGTTTGAGATGTAGTGGGTACTCAATAAATATTTGTCGAATTAATTATTAAATTCATTTATATCCTTGAATACAGTCCACATGCACTCGTCTGCCCTCCAGGTAATCCTTGGAAGACCCACAAGATAGCTCTTAAATAGAAAGCAGGAAAATTGTGACATTTATAATCTTGATCACCTTAATTGTAGTCAGAATTAACAACTCCATGTACTTTCTTATGAAAATCACCTTTCCTCCCTGGCATGCTTTGTAATGAGAATGGAACCCCTTGGCAAAATTAAATTGGAACTGTTAGAAATATTAGGTGGTTCTTCGTTGAAATCTCTTCTGGAGAATGACTAAGCCTGTGACTTCCTTACCGAATACAAATTAAAATTTATTTTAAAATAAGGAGAAGAAGAAACAGACTTATAACTATCAAAAATAGACATGCACATAGATAAAAGTTAGAAAGAATGAGCAAAAATGAATGAGCTTTCTTTGGGTAGTGGGATTAAGGGTACATTTTCCTTTTGTCAAAATGTTCTTTAGTATTTTGTAATTTTTAAGGAAAAAAGTATTAAAAAGAAAACAATAATCTTCTTGAAAGAAACCTATATGTATAGGAGGTTTTTATTTTACTCACGTGAGTCCAAGTGAATTAATTAAATGTTTCCACTGTGCAAACAAATATTGCCAGTGATGTTGTGTTGTACAGATTTTTTTTTTGAGACAGGATCTCACTACTATTATCCTCATTTTACAGAGAAGGAAACTGAGGCATAAAGAAGGCAGGGTCTCACTCTGCCGCCCAGGCTGGAGTGCAGTGGCGTGATCTCAGCTCATTGCAACCTGTGCCTCCCAGGTTCAGGTGATCCTCCCACCTCAGCCTCTTGAGTAGCTGGGACTACAGATGTGTGCCACCACACCCAGCTAATTTTTATAATTATTTTTAGTAGAGATGGAGTTTCCCTATGTTGCCCAGGCTCATTTCAAACTCCTGGCATCAAGCAATCCACCCAACTCGGCCTCCCCAAGTGCTGGGATTACAGGAATCAGCCACCATGTTCGGTGTAGATTTTTTAAATCTCAGGACTTTTTTCAGCAAGATATCCGTGCATTCATTCAACAGATATTAAACATCCTATGTCAGACATTCTACCTGACACTTGTTTTCTCTGTATTAATAATATGATGACAAATATATGCAGCACTTGTCACCTCCCAAAACTGTTCATTCCCACACATTAGATCTACCTCTCACAATTTATAATATAGATAGGGCATTTGTATTTGTTAAACAAACACTAGCTGCTGTAACAAATATATTCCAAAAAGTTAATGGCTTAGTTCTTTCTCATTTAACAGTCCTAATCAAAGGCTGCAGGTCAGTGGGTGACTCTGCTCCACACAGTAATTTAGGACTCCAGTCTGACAGCAGCTCTACCATCTTTAAGGCACCATTTTTGAGATTGCTCCAGTCCTTGCTGCTCCAGCCTGACTAAAAGGCCTTGAACAAGTAAACACAGGTTATAAACATCACTTGTGTTTACATTCTGTTGGCAAGACCTGAATCACACCTGCCTCAAGGGAAGTCTTGAATTATAGTCTCTTATGAAGGAAAGAATGGATTTTGGTGAATAGCTAGCAGTCTGTGCCATAACAAGTATTTTTAAATTGCCATCTGTAAGATGGAAAACCTGAGGCTCAGAGAGGTTGACTTGCATAAAATCACCCAGCTAAACATGAACAGTTAAACAAGAACTGGAAGTGTGGTTCCTGAATGCTAGATCAATGTCTCTTCTATCACTTGGATAGGAAAATACTGGCTTGGTGGAAACTTTACGCATGGATACCATGTGTACTGCCTACACAAATGTGAACGGTTATACCACAGTCCAGGATTTTATATTCAGGTCTCGCTTTACTTGGTTCAGCCTAGGACAGAGAGAAGGATCCTTTTAGTACATGAAGAAAAGCTAAATGCTATCTTGTAAACATTTTAATGTAAGCAATGTGTTTGGCTTTCCACCAGCTCCAGAACATGACTGAGAACAGACTAATGAAATCCATACCCACGTCAAAAGCTGATGCACTGCCCACAGGCGTGTAGCCAGGGATCTCCCTTATAACTTCAGTTGCTCCCTATTCAATGGTCCCTTTAATGAATCTTTATGAAGAACTTATTATGTGGTGGGCACGCAGCAACAGAGGGGACCCAGACAGACACAGCCCCCATCACTATGGAGCCCACTACAGACATAAGAACTAATAAAATGATCACAAGTTGTGACAAAGAATGCTGAGAGAGAGAGTAATTGTGGGAGGCCTATTTCAGAGACACCTCTGAGAAGGCAAAGGAGGGGGTTTTTAAGCTGAGTCCCAAAGAGTCGAGGAGTCAGTCAGGTGAACAGGAGGGAGAATCTTCCATATTGAAAGACAGTTTGAATGGCAGCTCTGGGGGAAGAAGAATGGCACACTGAGGAACTGAAGGCATTCTGTGTGGCCAAGGGTATTGAGTGAGTGGAAAATGGTCAAGATAATAACTATTTATATTTAAACCTCACAATCACCTATGAGATGGCTTATTATTATCATCGTCATTTTACAGAGAAGGAAATTGAGGCATAAGGAAATTAAATGGTTGAATAGCTTGCCTAATGTCACATAGCTCATAAATAGGAAGGCCAAGATTTAAACCCAAGGAGTATAGCTCCAAAGTTAACCCCTACACACTGCATTATGCTGTCGTACTGCCGTAGGAAGACTCAAAACCTTCCACTACCCACAAACAACTTTTTTCTTTCTTTTTTTCCTTTTGAGACAGAGTCACACTGTTGCCCAGGCTGGAGTGCAGTGGTGCAATCTCCGCTCAATGCAACTTCCATCTCCCAGGTTCAAGCAATTCTCCTGCCTCAGCCTCCCGAGTGGCTGGGATTACAGGCATGTGCCACCCATGTCCCACTAATTGTTGTATTTTTAGTAGAGATGGGGTTTCACCATATTGGCCAGACTGGTCTTGAACTCCTGACCTCAAATGATCCACCCACCTCAGCTTCCCAAAGTGCTGAGATTACAGGCATGAGCTACTATGCCAGGCCTACCTTTTCTCTAAAAAAAAAACAAAAACAAAAACAAAACAAAAAAACACCTCTCTTAGAAAGGGATTCTTAACCTGAGATTCCGGGATCCCTTTCTTTCTCAAGGAACCATGGAAAGAATTCAGGAGAGCTGATGAATTCAGATAAGAAATATAAAACTATATATATATATATGTATTTCTTATATATGATATATATGTTTTATATATGATATATGTATTCATAAGCTTCTTGCTGAAATTCAACTTTTTTCTATTATAAATGTAGGGTACAGAACTCAATATTCTTAGCAATACGTGACTTTGTCACCAAGTCACAGGTGATTGTTTTATCACATAAAGGTTGCTGAAGATATCTAGAAATATTATTTGTTTGCACTCATCACTACTTCCAAATATGATATTATTTCTGCCAATAATTAATGCATTGACAAAGACACACATGCATTGTTCTGTCATAGATTTTTTAAAACTATTTTGGCCAATGATTTTTCAATGTAACGAGTTGATTTTTGTCATTTTCTATTTTCCTTTTTGCATTTAAAAACATTCTTGAAAGAAACAAACAAAAAATAAAAACATTCTTGAAAAGAGACCCAGAGGGTTCAACAGGCTGCCACTGGAGTTCATGGCACAAGAAAACATTAGGGTCCCTTCCCTTAACCCTTTCTATATTTAATTTTGCCCTCTTTTCTCACAATGCTAGATTTCTGGAGTCATCCACGTGAATTGCCTGTACTCTGTCATGTCCCATTTGTTCCTTAGTCTGCTGTTTTTGGACTTTCAATCCCAGCTTCTTTTCACAAGATAGCCATTCTAATATCACTGTAGTTCTCTGAAGTTAAATCAATACTGTTCAGTATTTCCTTTCCATGACATCTGTAGAATTTTGCCACAGTTGATCACTTTTTTTCTTCAAGGGACTCTCCTGCTTCAGCTTCAGGAAATTCACTCTTTTCTTTTCCTTACCTACTTTGCAGTTTCTTTACAGGCTCCTCCACTAATCTCTCTTTTAAAAGTAATGATCCAGTGTTCTCCTTGGTAAACCACACCTACTCCTAAGACATCAAGTGCACCAATATGCTGATGATTCTAACCCTAGCGAGTTCTAAGCTTTCTTCCTGATGCCAAGCTGTCCGATGAAGATTTTCACTTTTCTATCCCAGAGGCATCTCAAACTCAGACACCAAAGTTGAACTTTATATTATCTCAACCACCAAGCCTGCTCTTTTCTCCTGCATCTGTGTTTTGATTATTGCCATCAGCCTCTTCCTGATCACTCAGGATTACCCTCAATTGCTCCCTCTTTCTCACTCCTACTTCTGCTGAACTCACACCTCTTATTGGTCTCCATTATAGAGGAAGGGGGGCTGATCTGGTCTGAGAACGATGTGTAGCCCTGGGAGAGAAGCAAATATTCTAAGTATAAGGGTTGGAGCATAACATCAATGTATAACCCCTTGAATTTTCTCTGTAGTTTTAATTATCTAGGCTACAACTTCTGCTAGGAATTTGATAGCTCAGTTATGAATGAAAATTCAAATGTTAGTGATTTCCTCTCTTTCTCAGAGTGCAGCATGTTGAAAAACAATCCACGTTTTTCAGCCAGTGTCACACAGAACTCCTTCCCTTGCTGACTAGGAGTCTCTGACCTTTTCATGATTGGAACAGGGTGAAGGGAGGGAAGTGGGTCAGGAAAGTTCTTACTTGATGAATACAGTCATAAGCTGACCCTTGCTCTTGAGGGCTGGCAACCGTTTGCTCTTTGATGTTTCTTTAGATACTGCCACCCTCCCACCACCCCCATTACTGGAGGTGACTCACCTATGGCAAATGCATCTGTGCCTTTGTACAAGTTTATGTTTCTGGAATACTCATGGTATATATTTTTGAACTATGCTTTATGGTTTATACTCATAGTATTCCAGCAATGCTCCAGCTTTGTGGCTGAGGTGTGTTTTTACTTTTAAGGGGCCTCCCTGGATAGCCCTTCACTTCTCCATACTAACTTTCTCATGCAAGATGGCCCAGCTCTTACCCACAAGAAATGCTACTGTAGCCCTTGCCCTGACACACTTGGGGGCAAACTGTCCCCAGCATCAAAATCTCTCATTTAGTCAGCCAACACAGCAGTTAGCTAACCACAGCTTCAGGCTCTTTAGATTTCTCACTTTCTCCCTCAAGCTCCTAGAGACACATGTCACCTTGTTTGAGGGTCCTTTGAAGCCCCCTCCCCAGAGTTGGGGTCAGAAAGGAGTTCCTTCTTCTCTCCCTCAAGCAAATACAAGCGATTTAATATTTTTTTTTATTTCAATAGCTTTGGGAATACAAGTGGTTTTTGGTTACATGGATGACTTATATAGAGGTGAATTCTGAGACTTTAATGCACCCATCACCCAAGTAGACTACACGGTATCCAATATGTAGTTTTATATTCTTCACCCACCTCCCACTATCCCGAGTCTCCAAAGTTCTTTATATCACTCTGTGTGCCTCTGTGTATTCATAGCTTAGTTCCCACTTATAAGTGAGAACATATGGGTATTTGGTTTTCCATTTCTGAGTTACTTCACTTAGAATCATGGCCTCCAGCTCCATCTAAGTTGCTACAAAAGACATTATGTCATTCCTTTTTATGGCCGAGTAGTATTCCATGGTGTGTGTGTGTGTGTGTGTGTGTGTGCGCGCGCGCGCGCGTGCGTGCGCGTGTATATATATAGATAGATAGATAGATACACATACACGTCCCATATTTTTTTAATCTACTCATTGGCAATTGTGAATTGGGCTGCAATAAACATGTGTGCCTGTGTCTTTTTCATATAATAACTTCCTTTGGGTAGATACCCAGTAGTGAGATTGCTGGATCAAATGGTATATCCACTTTTAGTTCTTTAAGATATCTTTATACTGTTTTCCATAGAGGTTGTACTAAATTACATTCCCACCAGCAGTGTGTAAATATTCCCCTTTCACCACAACCACACCAACATCTATTGTTTTTTGACTTTTTAATAATGACCATTCTTACAGGAGCAAGGTAATATCTCATTGTAATTTTAATTTGCATTTTCCTGAAATTTAGTCATGTTGAACTTTTTTTTAATACATTTTTTGGCCATTGGTACATCTTCTTTTGAGAAGTACCTGTTCATGTCATTTGCCTGCTTTTTGATGAGATTATTTGTTTTCTTCTTACTGATTTAATGCAAGCAACTTAAGAGATGAAGGACTCTTGCCCACTTTTCTTTATTGAAAATCTCCCTCTAAAACTTCTTCATTGAAGTATAACACAGGAAAGTACACCTATATTAATTGTACAGTTCACCAAACATTTACAATTTGAATACCTATGCAACAAGCACCCAGATCAAGAAACAGAACATTACTAGCACCCCAGAAGCCTCTCTTGTTGTACCCTTCTGGCTATTATCCCCCAAAGATAAATGCCAGATTCTAATAATAAGAGTAGCTTCAACTGCTTTTGTACTTTATATAAACAGAATTGTACATTATGTACTCTTTGTATCTTCCTTCTTCAACAATTTCATCATGAGATTCATTTATGTTGTCTGAAGTTCTAGATCATTTATTCGTTACTCAAAATTATTCAACATGTGAGCATCCCACCATTTATTTATGCATTCCATAATTCTGGTATTTAAGTAGTTTCCGGTTTAGGACTACTCGACTATAACTGGACATGTCTTTGGGTGAACACATTTATGCATCTCTGGTGGCACATACTCAGGGTGGGTTTGCTGGGCCACAGGTCAGGTAGATTGTATTAATGCTAATTTGTTTGGGCTACCACAACAGAGTACCCTAGACTGGATAACAAGAGACATTGATTTTCTTACAGTTCTGGGAATTGGAAATCTGAGATCTAGGTGTCTGTAGAGGTGGTCTCTCCTGAGGCCTCTCTCCTTTGCTTGTAGATGGCCATCTTCTCCCTGGTGTCCTTATATGGCCTTCCCTCTGTGGATGTTTGTGTACAAATTTCCACTTCTTATAAGAACATCAGTCATATTGGATTAGTGCCTATCCTAATCACCTCATTTTAATTTAATTATGTCTTTAAAGTTCCTGTCTCCACCAGGCATGGTGGCTAACACCTGTAATCCCAATGCTTTGGGAGGCCGAGGCAGGAGGATCACTTGAGGCCAGGAGTTCAAAACCAGCCTGGGCAACAGAGTGAGACTCCATCTTTACAATAAAAAAAAAATTTCTTTTAATTAGCCAGGCATGGTGGACAAAGCGAGACCCTGTGGGGGTTAGGATTTCAATGTATGAATTTTGCAGGCAGTGGACACAATTCATTCCATAACACATATGTTCAGCTTTAGTGGATTCTTCCAGTTCCTCCAAGTGGTTGTACCAATTAATACTCCTTCCAGGAGTCAAAGGGAGTTCTAATAGTTCCACATCCTCCCCAAATAATTGATATTTTGTGTTTTTTGTTTGTTTTTTGTTTTTTGGTTTTTGTTTTTTTTTTTTTTGAGACAGAGTCTTGCTCTGTCACCAGGCTGGAGTGCAGTGGCACAATCTCAGCTCACCGCAACTTCTGCCTCCTGGATTCAAGCAATTCCCCTGCCTGAGCCTCCCAAGTAGCTGGGACTACAGGTGTGCGCCACCACCCCTGGCTAATTTTTTTTGTATTTTCCTAAAGGCAGGGTTTCACCATGTTGGCTAGGATGGTCTCCATCTTCTGACCTCGTGATCTACCTGCCTCGGCCTCCCAAAGTGCTGGGATTACAGGCATGAGTCACCTCACCCGGCGAAGCTCCGAACTTTTATATGCTCTTGATATGGCTGAGGGTCAAGATAATGGAACTGGTTTTCACACCTCCCTTGCAAACCTTGTGTGGTAGTCGTCTACCTCCTTTCAGTATGTGGCATCTGTTGCCTTCAAGTATCAGGGAAACTTCCCTTTGAATCAGCACGTGAGATAGTTCTAGAATTTTTGCTTGTTTTTTATGCCATTAGACAGAAAAATAAGCTGACAATGTTTGTATCGTTCATTTTATTTTTGAAATTTGTCCCTTCTCCAGCATTTCAAGAGTAACTCACATCAAAAAGAAGATGGTAACAGAAATCTGTAAGCAGTTAGATCTCTTCATTCTGATGTTAGGACTGCAGCTCTCAGGGGGAAAGCTGGTAATAACTCCATTCGGCAGATGCTGCCCCCAACAACCAGCACCCCCTAGGAGTTTCTAACAGTCCCACAGTGGTGGACGCTTTTTCAGCCTGCAGCAGTTTTTCCTTCCTCAGCCCCTTCCTAGGTGGGTAGATCAGCTTTGGGTTCCCTGCACTGTCCCTAATGGGAGGCTTCTGGAAGGTTTTCTTTTTCTAATCTTCTGATGGCATCTAAAATGCTGTGAGGTTTATTCCAAAAGAACTATTTTAGGACACTTATCTCGAGTCCTCAAGGAACCACATATGAGTTACAAGTCTATGGTTCATCACTCTCACTTCCCATAATCCCATTCCCAGTGCCTAATTCATGACAGAATCCATGGCTCTCTCTTGGCTCAGAGAAACTTCTTCACCCAACAGATGCCTTACAAAGGGTAAGGTGATGGATCTTCCACTCTCTCCTGGGAAAATCTAAACTCAGGAATGTAGGAGATCTGGGGGAAGCTGTTCATGCAAATTAGGGTAATAGCCTATAATTTCAAGGTGAATAGCTATATTGACCTGATATTTTGATTATGTGTGGTTAAGTTTATCTTTAGGTTTCAGAGTTTTAAAACTCGAACACAGGAATAAGACTTTCCACTTTTTGGGAGTCTTGTTATTGTTGTTTCAGATGAGATACAAAAAGCAGTTGAGAAATTAACAGCATTCACCAAGAGTAAATGGCAGTGGTTCCATGTAAGCATGTCTCCATAAGAATGAAACACCAAATCAGTCTTCTAAAGATTTTGGTCAGAAAACAGAGGACAAGAATCTTTCCAAGAGGCGAGATAACATAGTTATCAACTAAGCATGGGTAGGAAGACACTTGGTAAATATGTCCATGAAATTAGTTTTATTATTCTACTTACTGCATAAGGCAGAAATAAAGTTTTTAAGAAGTTTCTTTTCTTTAAAAAGAATGCTGTTGGGCATTTGGCCCGGAAAAAAATGAAAACCTATGTTCATACAAAAACCTGTATAATAATGTTCATAGCTGCTTTATTTGTAATAGCCAAAGACTGGAAACAATTCAATCTCCTTCAGTGGGTGTAAGGTTAAATAAACAGTGGTACATCCATACCATGGTGTACGATTTTGCAACAGAAAGGAACAAACTACTGAAACATGGCAACAAACTGGAAAAATCTCACAGGAATTATGCTGAGTGGAGAAAAAGCCAATTTCAAAAGGTTATATACTCTGTGATTCTATGCATATAACATTCTTGAAATAACAAAATTATAGAGGTGGCAAAAAAAAAATTATTGGTTGCCAAGGATTGGGGATGGTGAGTGAGTGATGGATGTGGCTATGAAAATATAGCACAAGGAAATCCTGTAGGTAATAGAACAGCTGTGTATCTTGATTACACAAAACCACATATGTGATAAAATTTCATAGAAATACACACATGTACACAAACACACAAGTGCTTGTAAAATTGATTGATTATACAAATGTGAGTTTCTTCATTTTGATATACACAGGACCTCCCTGTACATTTATCTGCAACTTCCTATGAATCTATAATTATTTCAAAATAAAAAGTTAAAAAAAGAAGAAAGCTGGTGTATTTTATATCTTCAGGTTTCCACTGGCAACCACTGAGTCACATTACCCTGCTTAACAAATGGTATTTCAATTTTATTTTATGCTATAGAATTTATGAATTAAAATAGTTTAGCAGATACAGAAAAAATATATAGGAAATGCCAAGCCTATATTTGTTCCTTGATTTTAAGTTAATGAGGATAGTGAGATCTGGAATTAGGAACATTTAAAGACGTTTAGAATTACACTTTATTTTACATTTGAGCAAGATTAAAGACACAAATCACCTCCTCAAGAACCTTCACTTTAAATCTCTTTCAAGTAAAAATTCAGAATTATTCATCAGCATGAGATCCCCCTCTATCTCCTCTCTCTCCTCTACACACACACACACACACACACACACACACATGCACATGTCAAAAAATAGCCAAATTTCAATACTAGATAATCACTAAATTTCTATCAGAAATGAAAACCTTTATACATTTCAGTGTTTGTTCTTTCCATTAAATCATAGAGACCAGGGAAAATATTTAAGACTTAGGAAAAAATGCAATAATGGGATCACAGGAGAGGTTCTCTTCAGAGGTGTATAAACTAACTATCTCTGGTTCACTTCTACCCCCAGTCACCACTATCTGCTTGGAGGAACCATATTGCTTTTTTTAGTCTCTTGTTATACATTATGTCTGCTGTACCAAAAGGTCCCAATATAGCATGCTTTCTATAGACAGAATTCTTTGTTAATTTCCACATACTTCTTGATCAACTTTAGCACTTTGATGTTGCCAGTAGAGTCACTGCAGGCAGGTGCCCACAGGAAGGGAGTAGGGAAGATTGGCAGGTCTCACATTCACATCCTGGAGGAACTCCAAAACGACCACTGCAGCTGTTGCTTTGTACTTGGCCAAGTAGAGAAATATAAGTGAAGAAAATCCAGAATAAGTTCTCTCAAATTATAAATTAGCAAGTTGCCATCAGATGATCTAATTTTCCTGCCTGATGTTCTCACAACTGCATGCCATCAGAGTTTTGAACTAATATGTCAATACAGGGGCATAAAGTGGCTTATATTCCACATGGATTTCTAGTTTGGATGTGTGAGTGTTTTGAAGAGAAAATACCTTCCTTAAATCCCACAGCAGGTATGTGACAGAGAGGGCATCTCTTAAATACTTCCATTCATGGTTTTGTACCAGTGGCTCTTGATGGAGGGAAAACTCCCATTTTGAGACCTATATAATATAATCTCCTCTTTGTGGATGCAAATTCTCAGTTTTTTTCTATGATTGTCTCCCTACCAATGTGGTTTAGTCATCTTAAGAAAAGACAAGATTCCTTAGTAGTAGCTATGGGAATACTGTTATTTCATTTAATACCAAGTCAAGGTAACTAAGTTTCCCTTGCTCAGTCTCTATGTTATCTGTGAGTTTAGTCTGGAAAGATGAGGGATTTTGAAGTTAGCCCTTTGGACCCAGCTCTGATTCTTACTAGATGATTCTTACTTGGACTCACTATTAACCTCTCTAAACCTCAATTTCCCCAATTGCACACTTTAGATAAAATCATTATCAAAAAGGTTGTAGTATTAGATATAATACATTAAAAATACACAGAGCATGTCCTGCATGGATATTCACTCTACAAGTGGTTTAATAAAAGCTGTAGTTACAGATGGTCATGGCGGGGATGGTAGAAGCATATTTAAACGAGGAGGAGAAAAGACTACCCCATATCAAATGATATTCTAAGACAATAGATAAATAAATGTTGTAAAGGCTATAAGAGTTTAGACAACAGAACAAAAGAGAAGAGGAAGAGGTCCTGTAAATACTCATAAGATGGGACGTGATCTGGGCCTGGAAGGATGTGAAGATCAGAGGCACGGAGGGGATGAGGATGGCCTTTTAAGTAAAAATCGCCAACAGAGGCTGGAACTGACAGATTTTGTCTATGAACTTCTGAAGCATTCAGAGACAGGCATAGTGTAGAGCAGCAGTCAGAGGGTATTTATATTTGATACAAGAACAGATAAACAGCCAAAAGCTCTGCAAAGCTATACAACATGATAAAAGTAGCAATTGCTAAAGATTAAGAGGGCACTGCAGGGTGTGTAGGGAAAGGGAGAGACCTCTACATGGTGATTAAAATAATCCAGATATGAGATGGTGAAAATGTGTAAAGGTGTAGTGATCCCAGGAATGAAGAGGAAATAGCAAGATGCAGGCACATTTCTAAGGCAAAATAAGATGGAGGAGGCCAACTGATGTCAAGCCCAAATATGAGAAGAATCATAGGATGGCAGTAAAGACAGAACACTGAAGAGAAGATACATAATTAACTGCCTTTTGGACCTATTGAATATGAGGTCATAGTAAAATATAAAACCAGAAATAATTGACACACTTGGAGATATGATTGGAGGTGTTTAAGGGAATTAATTAGAGAAAAAGCCTTTGTGGTCAAAAAAAGGATGGTGATTATTGAAATCAAGTGAAAAAGTAGCTTTTCCAGGGAGAGAAAATAAAGAGCTGAGGAAAACAGTTTCTGAGAAGGATGGGTATGGTGCAGAGACAGAAGAAGAAAAATAAGCCAACTAAGAAAACCAAAAAGAACATTCTTTTCTGAGAGACTTAATAAGGCCAAGGACACTATATAGAATCCAAGTGCACATGAGCCTCAGAATTTATGTCTTGTTTTCAATCACCTAGGCCTGCTTCAAAATTAGTCTGAAACTTTGGATAAGCCTAACATAAGTATATCTTACAGAGATGCTCTAAACACGGATCAGCAAACTTTCTATGAAGGGTTAGATAGTAAGTGTTTTGTGCTTTGTGGGCCAGAGAGTTTCTGTTGCCACCACTCAACTCTGCTGTGGTAGCACAAAAGCAACCATAGACATATGTAGATGAATATGTGTTTGGCTGTGTTCTAATAAAACTTTATTCATAAAAAAAGGTAGTGGGCTAGATTTGGCCACAGGCCATAGTTTGCTAGCCCTTGCTCTCAAATGTATATGACCCTAACCCAAGTTTCATTTTTTTTCTTCTGAAATCCTTTTATCATACAAGGAAGCAATGCTGTAATAAAAAGAGCAAGGATTTCGAAGGCTGCAGATTTTCCCTGCAATCTGATAATAGCTACTAGGTCCTGTATCAGATGCTTTGAGCAGTTTGCTAAATCTTTCTGAGCCTCGCCTTTGTACTTGTAAAATGAGACTAATTATCCTGACTTCATAGAGCTGTTGTGAGAATTAATGAGGTAACAGACAACATTTAGGACATGATGGAGACTAGCTAAATGCTTATTCCTATAAACATGCATTAAAATATTTCTGCTATGTCATAGATGCCTTTCAAGATACAGAGGATACAAAGATAAAAAGATAGAGACCCTGCCCTCAACAAACTTTCTATCTGGTAGGAATATCAGTCAGGGCTCAGGTGAAGGAAATAGAAACCATGTGAGTTATTTTCAACAGAAATTAGATAATATAGAGAATTAGATGCTTACAAAATTGTTGAAAGGGCTAGAGGAGGTCCACGTTCTTTTCTGGCATTCTAGAAATGACTTCTGAACAAGACGACCCATCTGGCATTGTGAGGACAGCAACTCTCTCTCTGCCTCAACAAGGGAAGGTAGGAATTCAGGAGAGTACTAGGGAAATCACTGAAGTCAAGAGCATACCCACCTAAGCAGTAATCCAGGGATCAGAAAACCACCAGTATTGCAACTGCCTCTGGATACCCATGTAGTCCTGGCTGTTCCTCAGAGCTCTGCCACAGAAAACTTAGTGTCTTCACAGCTGTAGATGTGCAGCCTCCACCTCACTTTCTCTATCCAAATCTCAAAAAAGATGATCTAATTTGCCGAACCTACAATCTAGCTGCAAGGGAGTCTTGCGAATTTAGTTTTTGGCTTTACAGCCTCTTCAGTACAATGAGGCACACTAGAGACAGACTAGAACAGCTGTCGAACACCACATACTCATTAAGGTAGAAAAACAAGCAGATAAACCAACAATATTAGGTCTGAGGCTTGAGTGGGAAAAAAAGGAGACCAAAGGAAAGAGCACAAAGGAAGGAGTGATTTTTTTTTTTTTGTAATTACAGAGGCAATATCTGGGGTTGAAGGATACATAGAGTCTAAAGAGCACATAGAAGAAAAATATCCTGAGCAGGAAAAACAGCATTGGCAAAAATGTTAGTGCCTCTTCCTGTGCTTATTCTTGAAAGTGACAACAAACATCTTGGGTGTAAATTTCCTGTTCTATAAGGAAAGTAGGGGAAGCTTTAAAGCTTTCTTTCCTTTAATAATTATTAAGTACCTTCAATGGTCTCTGCAACCAGAGAGTATGTTTAAATAATGCAGGTCTGTTTTGTGTCATGGATACAGGAATATGCTGAGAGGAGCACAGTAGGGAGAGAAGAATTAATGTCCTTAAGCATAAGCATAAATTGTGATAACACAAGACAGGAAATATGGGTCTAATGTCATCAGAGACCCAAGAGCTAAGTGAAGATGGTAAGGGGAGCCTTCATGGAATTTTTAAGAGAAGGAGTAGAATTCTAAGCAAAGAGAACTCTGTAAGCAAAGGCCTATAGGTTGGATTTTTTGGGTTTCTGAATATATAGGGGAGTAGTCATATTCAAGTCTGAAAAAAGAACTTAGGAATAATCCTTTAAGTACTAAAAGCAGATCTACCATTTGATTCAGCAGTTCCACTACTGGATATCTACCCAGAGGAAAAGAAATCTTTATATGAAAAAGATACTTGCACATGCATGTTTGTAAGGGCACAATTCACAATTGCAAAAATATGGAACTGGTCCAAATGCCCATCAATCAACAAGTGGATAAATAAAATGTGATTTTACACACACACACACACAAATATATATTATATATATTTTATATATATATGTGTGTGTGTGTGTGTGTGTATATATATATATACCATTGAATACTACTCAGCCATAAGAAAGGATGAAATAATGGCGTTTGCAGCAACCTGGGTGGAATTAGAGACCATTATTCTAAGTGAAGTAACTCAGGAATGGAAAACCAAACATTGTATGTTCTCACTCATAAGTGGGAGTTAAGTTATGAAGATACAAAGGCATACAATGGACTTTGGGGACTCGGGAGAAAGGGTGGGAAGGGGGTGAGGGATACGAGACTACACGTTGGGTACAGTGTACACTGCTCAGGTGATGGGTGCACCAAATCTCAGAAATCTCCACTAAAGAACTTATTCATGTAAAGACACACCACCTGTTCCCCAAAAACCTATTGAAATAATTATAATAAAAGATTTAGGAATCAAGAAAGATCTTATCCTTGAGGTCTTTGTATTACCTAAAATTTGGGCTTTTCCTAGAAGTAATCACTTGAATTATATTGATTATTTCCACAAGCATGACCATAATCAAAATAAATTTTAAGAACATTTATAGGATGGTGTGACTGGCAGGGTACAGAATAAAATGGGGAGAGGCTGGAGGCGTGTTAAGCAGCTATTAGAACTTGCCATCTGTGCAGTAGAGAGGTCTGAACTGAGTTGTGATGGAGAAAGTAGAAAAAAAATATCATGTGTACAACATATTCCTTTTTGAAATGGAAGACTTTTTTTCCGATTCAAGCCTGAAAAATAAGTGACATCGACTTTTCAACATCTTTATTTTCAAGAATTTTACTCACACATTTAGCTGGGAATATACTGTGTGATGATGGCCCTGATGCCTGGTAGAAGGAGTGAGTATTGCTCATATTTCAGCACCAACATTTGCCAGTTCTGCTGGGGTCAATTACTTAATTTCTGAAACTCATTTTCCTCCTCTGCAAAATGGGAGTGAAGCAGTGCCTAATATATAGGGTAGTTGTGGAAATTAAATAAGAGTATTCATGTAAAGTTCTCAGCACAATACCTTGCGCTCATATAGTAAGCGTCCTGGTATCATTGCCATTGTCATCATCACCATCATCACAATTATTATGTGAGGAAGGTGAAGTGAGGGGGTGTAGAAGAGTGGAAAGAGGAAGACTTCAGAGCCAAACAGCCTGTATTAGGTTCCTGGCAAGAAACAAATGGAATGCTCAAATGACTGAGTGATTTGGAGAATTTAATGAAGAAATGGTTGTGTTTACAAAATTAAGGACAAGCCCTATAGAGAAACAAAAGGTTAGCATATTACCTCATCCTAGCTAGAGAGGAAAATAGGAATTACCAGTTATCAGCATGAGGCCTGATGTTCTCTCTAGCAGAAGGGGAACAGTTACAGGAACTTGGAAGAAGACAGTCATATGGAAAGAGGACTGTCACAAGGGCTGTGACATTTGGTCAAGGACAGCAGCCATGGCCCCCTCAGTGAAGGAGGCTGGGGGAAGAAACACCCTGACCTCGCCTTTCTCCTCCTTTCCAGTCTTCTCCCAGCACTTCACATCGGCAGAACCCAACCCAAACAAAAGCCAGAGCCAGAGCATCCCTTGAGGCATTCTGTACAGGTCAACATCTAGGAGTGCAAAGCATGATGAAGAAGGGTATAGAGCCAAACTGTACAGAGGAAAACAGAATGTATTTAGCACACACACCCCCAGCTTTGAAACTGCATTGTAACTTTAGGCAAATTGCTTAATTTCTCTGAGCCTCAGGTTGCTCACTGTAAAACAAGGGTAACAATAATAATTATGCAGGTTTATTGTAAGCACAAACTTAGATGGTGTCTGAATTATACCTAGCAGAGCCCCAGGCATGTGGTAGACATCAATTAATGTTCTCTAATCCCACACCCAGCTGATGACAGCTCTCTTCACTTGTGGCTGCTTTATAGCCTTTATGAGCTCCCCAGAAGCAATGTTTCTCATCATGTGGTCCATAGACCATGTGCTTTAGAGGCACCTGGGGTCCTTTTGAACAGACAGCTTATGGCCCCCACCCCATCCTACTAAATCATGAGTGGAAGGATATGAATCTTCATTTCAGACAAATTTCCCCAAATGATTTTCACACACAATAACATTTGGGAGCCACCATTCCAGAAGTCCACATTTCTAATTGATGCCCACTTGAGTAAAATATAGGTGAGATTTATGTATGCTTGGCAGTCATTAGGTGCAGTTACAGCCCATCAGCTCTATGAAGAGGGGCTAGCAGACTAGGACACTAATGGCCTGTTTTGTGATGTTAGGTCATGCTGGTTCTCCATTTTACTGACTTTATTAATACCCAAGGAACAATGTTCCCAGGCTTTTAATTAAAAATTCCCTAACATTCAGGCTTTAATCATTTTCTAGGTTGGATATCAGCTTGGTCAGTGGCCAGATCTTACCCTGCTTTCAGAGAAAACTTAGTAGGTAAAGCAGAAGCTGTTAAAAGGAATAAAGCTTTTTGAAAGCTTCACAGATGAGCATACATCGATTCCAAATATAAACAGGAGAAGGCAAAAACTTAGCATAAGATCAGAAGATCAAGGACCTTGCTTTAATGAAGTAAGGAAAGGTACAAGAAAGTTCATCAGCAGTCTAGGACAGACACAGAGCTCATGATTTGGATCCTGAATTGGTTAGGATTCAGCTTCGCAATAAGCACAGACTCAAAATAGCAGCAACTTAGACAAAAGAGAATTTTATTTGCTGCTCATGTAAAATTGCAGAGGTAGGAAGACCAAGGCTGGGGTGGTGGCTTTACTCCACAGAGTTCTCAAGGACTCAGGTTCCTTCTAGCTTTTGGTCCTGCCCTCCCTAGAATGAGGTCCTTGTTCTCACATTCCAGGATGGAGCTCCAGTGGTCACATTTATGCTCCAAGCCACAGGAAGAAGAGGGGAAGAAGGTACGGAGGGTATGGAACAGCTGACTTTTAAAGAAGGTTTAGAGTCGTCCATCCAGCACATCTGATTCCATCACTTTTGCCAGAACTTGTTCACATGGCCATGCTAAACTACAAAAGAGGCTGAGAGGCAGAATCACAGCTAAATATTCTGGTTACATGGATTATATATTGAGGACAACCAGGAGTTACTACCACAGGTTCTATGGCCTAAGAAACTTTGAACCTTCTTTTTCCAGTAGAAGATTCATCAGTGAGGTTCTAGTCAGGAACACAGATGCCACTTCAGGTGTTTTTAAATGAAGGAACATAATGCAGGGAATTGACAGCACAAATAATAAAAGAGCTGAATATTGAAACTTCGAAAATGAGGCAGCCCAGAAATTAGCAACAGTAGGAAGTTTCTACCTTCCCTGAAGCTGGAAGGACAAAGGACAAGGCAGAACCTCAAAGTAACAGGCTGCCTGACAGAACTTGGAACCCAGTGGACTATTGCAGTAGGAGCTGGAACCAGGAGGAGATGCAGCCACTGCCGAAGACGCCACCAGAAGCAAAGTGATATATAGAGAGGGATATTCCCTGTTCTGCTCCTCGGCTTCCTTCCAGTGCTTCACATTGGCTAAAACTACCCGGAAGGTGTAGCACAAGGGAGTCTAGGCAGTGTCATCCCGTGCAAACAGAGTAGGCAAAGAAGGAAAAAGCACGGATCTAAAACCAAACAGGTAAGTGACTGGAGCAACACCCAAACCTACGTTGTGGACCTGGATAGATTAGTAATCACTGGGACCTTTCTAGACATTATTTCTGGATGAAGTTGATACATTTGTAAAGCAAAAGAGGGTCCTTCTATGGAAAGCAGGGACTCAAACTTGTACACCAATGTTCACAGCAGTATTATTCACAATAGACAAAAGGTGGAAACAGTCCAAATGTCCATCAACAGACAAATGGGTAAACAATATGTGGTATATACCTGCAATGAAATAGAAGTCTGATTCATGCTATAACACAGATACATCTTGAAAACATGCTACGTGAAATAAGCCACACACAAAAGGACAAATATGATTCCACTTATATGAGGTACCTAGGTTAGGCAAATTGATGGAAACAGAAGGTAGAATAGAGCTTTTCTGGGGCTGAAGGGTAGAGAGCAATGGAGAATCATTATTTAACAGGTTCAAAGTTTCTACTTGGGATGAAAAAGTCCTGAAAAGGGATAGCAGTGATGGTTACACAATACTGTGAACGTACTTAATGCCACTGAACTCTACTTTTTTTTTTCTTGAAGTGGAGTCACTCTTGCCCAGGCTGTAGTGCAGTGGTGCGATCTCGGCACACTGCAACCTCCACCTCCCAGGTTCAAGCAATTTTTGTGCCTCAGCCTCTCGAGTAGCTGAGATGATGGGCACCCGCCACCACGCCTGTCTAATTTTTGTATTTTTAATAGAGACAGGGTTTTATAATGTTGGCAATGCTGGTCTCGAATTCCTGACTTCAAGTGATGCACCCACCTCAGCCTTCCAAAGTGCTGGGATTACAGGCATAAGCCACTGCACTTGGCCTGAGCTGTACATTTTTGAAAGGTTAAAATAGTATTTTTTAAGTTCTAAAAGATGTCTTATTTATATATTTTTTTATTTATTTACTTTTTTTTTTTTTTTTTTTTTTTTTTGAGACAGAGTCTCATTCTGTTGCCCAGGCTAGAGTGCAGTGGTGCAATCTCAGCTCACTGCAACCTCCACCTCCCAGGTTCATACCATTCTCCTGTCTCAGCCTCTCGAATAGCTGGGACTACAGGCTCATTCCACCACGCCTGGCTAATTTTTTTGTATTTTTCAGTAGAGACGGGGTTTCACTGTGTTAGCCAGGATGGTCTTGATCTCCTGACCTCATGATCTGCCCTCCTCAGCCTCCCAAAGTGCTGGGATTACAGGCGTAAGCCACCGGATAAGTCATTTTTAAAAAGAGGTTCTTACTCTTTTCAAATGTATTTACTGATTGAAAAATGCTTCTGGAAAAGATGAATATTGGTACTGAAATAATAGAAGCTGACTAACGGACAAAACAGTGGGATCAAAAGACTAGGAAGACTTAAAGACCAAAGCAAAACCCATCTCTGTTTCTAAAAATTGTTGTGACGTTTCAAAACACTTTCTCACAGACGAAATATTACCTCCCCCTCTCCCAAATTGAGCTTGATATGACCATGAAGCATAAGCATAACTTACTGTGAAAAAGCAAAGGCAAAATAAAAAATTCGGGAAGAATCTAGTGTCCTGTCTTTATAGGGAGCACCTGAAGACTTGGAATACGTAGCTTCACCAAAGAACAGAAGAGCAGAGAACCCGGGCCCACAGGGCGTCCTTTGAAGGATGGAGACAACTAGGAAGGCTCGATTTCTGGGTACCGTGTGAACAGGGAATAGAGGGGAGTCAGGAAATACTCAGCTGTGTCAAAAGCAGCCCATAAATGTCATCAAGGATAAGCACTTGAACTTGGTTGTTGGCTTTTGTAGTCAACAATGCTGAAGGTCATTGCCTGCTAAGGCGATTTCTGTGAAAGGAAGAGGAATTTAAACTGGAATGGGATGAGTAGAGCAGTCTTTTCTGCATTTCTTCCTTTGCTGGCTCAAGAGAAGCTGTAAACAAACCCTATTCCCAGAACTATGCTGACAACATTGATGATGGCGGCACACAAATTAGGAGGTAAACAAAACGCCATGTTAATTTCAGGCTCCATTAGAAACACAGTCAGGAAAAAAAAAAAAAAAGTCGACGTCTGCCAAACAGAAAAGGTCAAAATTAGAAGAGAAAGAAATTTTGTTTTTGAGATCCTAAGAAGGCCCTGCCAACAATGAAGACAGAGGAGGATTTTGTTTCCTCTTTCTCTTTTGTCAATCAGAGAATTCTAAAACAAATGTTCTTGATAATGCCTTCTCTAATCAGATACGTAAAGTAGAATATGGGCAGCATGTTCTTTCTTTCGGTAAATGAAACCATACAGTATTTGGGATATCACCACAGGATTCCATTCCAGAGCCGTCTTCTATTTGTCCCTAATGTACAGTTGTTGATCTTGTTTATAAAAACCTCCAGTAATGCTTATGACTTTGGCAGGATGCATAAGTACCATTCATCTGAAGACTCCACAACTTAAGTTGTCTCTGACATGAAATTGGCACATTTTCTAAGAGACCTCAGGCCCTTTAATCCCTCTGTAGAATGTGTTGCATGCTCCAGATCAAGTCTAGGAAATGCACACATATCCTTCTCTTGCTTTCCTGTGTTGAAAGGGATGATACGCAAATGAAAACAGGTATCTTTTGTAAGTTATTTTTAATGTCATGGCAGTGAGCATTCTGGGTCTTTGATGATGGTTGAGTCTTCATTTGTAAATTTAAAGCCATATGTATTAACTTAGTTTCCTTCCAGGCATTTTGTATTAGTGAATATCACATATGGCTTTATAATGCTCCAATACCAGATGCCTAGTTGCACTTTGATTTAATATATGCTGGGAGAAAAGATATATGAGAATTTCACTGTAACTTTTTGCCTAGATAATAGGTCAGAGATTCTATCCCACCTGGAGGTAAAGGATTGGTCTTACTGATTTCTCAGACTTCTCTCTGGATTTTATGAGTCTATGCTATCTTTTTCCCAGAAGTATTAAGTTTGAAGACTCAATCACCAAGTGCAATCAAAGCTACTTTTCCTCCCCCCAAAATTAAATAGACATTTTTAAACACACATACACATTTCAAGATAACAGAGTTCCCTTTTGAGCATGGAAATATAGCCATTGCTAAATTACATTACTGGACTGAACTCCAGGTATTAGTTACGGAGGAAAGTAAGAGATTGTAGGAGACTCTTTTCTTAGAACCAGGACATGGATTTCGGCCTGGATTTAGTTAAGTGTTGCTCATGGCACCATGCAGGCTGACATTTAATTATATTCAGTTTAGCCCTTTATTATATATCATCTCCTGTTATTCTCCAAATGTTTTAAATATGCTGGTCTTGTTTTCTCTAGCTCTGTTGTAAGCTCTTTGAGATTAGAGCTAATGTCACACAGCACATACTCAATAAATACATTATAAATGAATTTATGAGCAAAGGACTAAATGAATGTGACTACAGATTCGGGATGCTACTGTTCACAATACAAGATGTGACCTTAAAAATTCAAGAAAAGTGAACAACTTGAGGGGAGGGGGTTTCCTTGTTGTTCCCTGAAAGGCATCCAAATTCTCCTGAAGCTCCCATGAATAAGATGGAGGTTTAATTTTTCTCTCTCTGGTCCTCTGCTCCTTTAATCTGCTCCAGAAAAAAAAAAACAAAAACAAAAACAAACCTCTCAAAGATCTGGTGCTAGAAAATGTTGTGATGAGTTTTACCTGAATCTAGTATCTGTGTATTTATATACTGGTCTTATTCTTAGCCCTAGCCTGAGCTTTTTAAATTTTCTCAGTTTTCACTGTCATCTTCTCAGTGTATTATCTTTGCCTTCTTTGTGACAGCCTATTAAGATACCTGTTGGAAATGAGATGTTTCTAAAATACTGGTCGTGGACTCTACCTGTAAGAATAACATACAGAATTAGTAGCAGTGATTCCATCTGAGAAGTGTGGAAATGCAGAAGAGGAGAATGTTTACTTTTATTCTGTATGCATTCATATGGATCACTTTTGTTCAGGAGCCTGTAAGACTTTCATAATTTAAAAACTAATGAAAAATAAAATATATCCATCATGACAGATGCCATTTTAACAGGTCTGAAGAATAACTCATGAACTATTAAGGCAGTTTGCCTATGCATACGTTTACCATAAACAGAAGTACGACTTGATTGTTTTAAGAGACAACATTTAATGAATCTAGTCCTCCAGGTTTCAAAGCAACTTGTGGGTGTCCATGATTAAGTACTGCTTAGTGATTCATCCTGACATCTATTTATGGGCATATGATAGCTGAGCTGCTTTTGTATCTGTACCTTTTGCCTTTGAATGACCCACCCTCAGTGAGCATTTTAGTAAGAAAGAAACTGTTTCAGTCAATGGGTTAAGAGAACCATTTCCATCATGACAGCTTTTTGATTTTTCCTTCACTTTTTATTCTATATGGTGTTCACGGTTGTATAATAACACATGTTGCATATTATAGGTCCCCATATTGACTACAGCTTACTAATTATTCGTATCTAGTGACCCCACCACGTTTTGCTCTTTGCATTTTCAAAAAGTTTTTCTTTCTCCTTAAGATTTTTACGTAGTTTTTGTCCCAGGGTTTATTCCCATCTTAGTCTATATAATCCTGCTTCTAATTTGTCGTTAGCATTTCTACTCTGGCTTGTTTTGAGTTTCTGCAAATGGTTCAACTATTGCCAGTCATCTTTAAACCTTTTAACCTTTAAGAAATGCTTACAAGTACATAAAATTATTTGACTCCATAAATGAATGCTCAAAAACGCATACACTTTTTATAACCATCTTTATGCATCGTGTTAAAATAGGTAAGATGTGTTTACATTTGCACATTGTAGAAACTGAAGGTTTAATTCCCAGTAGACTAAATGCATACATACTCAGAAGAATATACAATTTTATGAACATGCACTACCTATCAGTAATCTGTAACATTTAAGAATTAACAAAAAAGATGTGAAAGAGACTGGCTAGATAATCACTTATGCTGGTAGTTCTCCAACTCTAATGTATATTGGAATTGCCTGAAGGGCCTGTTGGAACACCGATTGCTGAGCCACTGATCTGGTAGGTCTTCATTGGAGCCTATGAATTTTATTTCTAACAAGATCCCAGTAGTTTCCAATGCTATTGATCTGGGATCACACACTGAAAACCACTGCCATCCTATTTCTCATCCTAAGCACTCAGAAAGACTGCATTTCCCAGCCTCACCAAGTCACTGGGTTCTAGCCAGTGGTATGTATTCACCACTTCTCAACCTGACCATAAAATTCCCTGCATGGTCCTTCACTCTCTGTTGCCCCTTTCCTGGGCACCTCTGAAGGCCATGTATTGAAGATGGCAACTTGTCAAGATGGAAGGGGTCTAAAGATGTCTTAAGTTGATTTCACAGAAACAAAAAGTAGAACAGAGAATATGAGAAACTAGGAATGGTAGAAGAAGGGAGGGATAGGGAGAGATTTGTTAAAGGATACAAAATTACAGCTAGATAGGATGAGTAAGTTATAGTGTTCTATAGCACTATGGAATGACTGTAGTAAACAATAATATATAGTTTCAAATAGCTACAAGGAAGATATTGAATGTTCCTAACATAAAGAAATTATGAATGATTGAGATGATGGATATGCTAATCACCCAGATCTTATCACTACACAGTATATCTATTGCATCATCTCTGTGTACCCCATAAATATGTACAGCTATTATACATCAGTTTAAAAAACAAAGAAGGAAAAAAAGGAATAAGCCTTTGTATAACAAGGAACTGAAATGTAGGGGCAGCATTGCCAGACTTATCCCAATACACATGATTTTCATGTTGTAATGAGACGAACCATGCCCAGCTTTGAGGAAACTTTTATGATGTAAATTTGAGATGAGAATGAATCAATCTACCATTCACTACCCTACAACAACAACAACAACAAAAAAAAACTAAGTTGGTTTAGATAGACTCAGCCTACAGTCATATGTCTGTAGGCCATGAAGAGATTTTGCCAATTCTTGCTAAGATCTCTTAAATTCATCTTAGTATATTTTGGGATCATCTTTCATCTGAACTTTTCCAACTGCCTGCTCCTTAGATTCCTATATTATTTTCTCAAACCGGTTCTACTCACGTCTTTGCTCCATGTTGGAAAAGAGACCAAGGCACTTTTCCTCTCATTCAAAATCCATTCATTATTCATTAACGGACAGCTCTGCCTTGCTGCCCTCTATTCCCCACTTACCTTGTTCTGCCAATAAGGCCATCCCAGAATTTCTGAGCCTAGCTTGATTGGGACAGAATTTCTCCTTAGGCATCTGCAAAGTAAAGCCAGTGGATGTGTAGAGAACCGCATCTTTCATCACAGTCATATGTTGTTGAGAGCAGAGAGCCTGCCAGATAATCCCTGTTTCTTAACCCTATAGCAAGTACTGCTTTTGCTGAATCTCTTACCCCCCCCCCCCCCGCCCTGCTTTCTCTGAACCCTGCCTAAATGTGCATGCTTCTCTTCCCTGCCTCCACCAACCTGGCTAAATCTGACCACTCGCCTACCTGGGGACTCTGAGCTCCCAGGCTCTGGTACCCTATTAATTTATCAGTTCCCTCTAGACCTTCCCATGTATCATACCCTATGATTACAGGAGTCGCTAGTCAAACTTCCTTCTGTTATGCAAATACATTATCATCGCCCCTTTTGATGTCTCCCACACACAGAAGTGGACAAAAGGCAATGATTTTTCCCAAATATAAGAACATGTACTTCCTTTAACCCCTTTACTGCTCCACACTACCTTATGTGAAACCAAAGCCCAAAGAATATGTTAAAATAAACAAAACAGTGCTTATTATTCTGTTTATAAGCAAACATGTAAAAGAGAATTTCAGTGTTAAAAAGAATACACCAACAAAATGTTTCAAAATACCAACTACTGTTCAAATATCATCTCAATATTACATATCAATTTATAGTTATTTATTGCTATGTCTTTTAAATATATTAATATTTGCTTACTCTATTGTACATTTATGCTTCATTTATTGAAACAATTCAAGCAAGTGTTGCTTGCAATTTTTGTTATTATAAATGACAATGGGATGAACATCTCTATGCCTAAATCTTTGTGCACATACCTTATATTTTTAGGTAGATTCTTAGCAGGTAAATTCCTTGATAAAAGTATATAAACAATTCATGTAAATGCGCAAGAAGTAGCTAAAATAGTTAGAAATGGTTATGTCTGGGTAGCGGTTCACTAGGATGGGCAGAAATGGGGGATCAGAATCAACTGGGATTATCTAGCCAGTCTCACATCCTTTTAAAAAAAATTCTTAAATATTACAGATTACTGATAGGTAGTACATGTTCATAACATTGTATATGCCTCTGAGCATGTACATACTTATTCTACTGGAAATTCAGCCTACAATTTCTATAATGTGCAAAGGTAAACACATCTTACCTATTTTGAAATAAACACAATGCATAAAGTTGTTTATAAGAAGTACGTGCATTTTTGAGCATTTATTTATGGAATCCATTTTATGTACTTGTATTTCTTAAACGTTAAAAGGTTTGAAGATGTCTAGTAACAAATGAACGATTTGCCCATTTCCTATGAGCCATGCATTCAGCGAGGAACTACGCATGTATGTGTGACATTCACAACCAGGTAGGTGTGACCACACCCCACCTCTTGGGTAAGAAGGCTGAGGGCCAATGGGAGTATCACAAAACAGGGAGCTAAAAGAACCTTCTCTCCAGCGTCATCTCACTGCTTTCCACTGCATTTGGGCTTTCCCACATTCGTTTTTTCTACTTCTACAATGCATAATGCTGTTTTCTATTATTACCACTGCATTTGACTTGTTCTGTTTCTGTATTATGATAAAAATAAACATCACATTATTTTAAAAATTAATTTTTTTCAAAAATCATTTGTGAAAATTATGTGATTGTTTTCCCAAGGCACAATTACACATGTAAAAAAAATTATATGAACATTTTAGAGAATCCATATTCTATACACATGAACAAACTGCCCTTCTGAAAATTTATAATAATTTACAAATCTCTCCCCTCAGGAGTACATAACATTGCCATTCCTGTGACAGCCTCTACAAAAAAAAATTTTTAATCTTTTCTAATTGAGAATACAATTTTAATTGGCACTCATTTTACTAATAATGGCAAATTGTTTTCACATCTTATTTACTGGCATATATATATCTTTTAAATGAACATACCAAAGTGTGTTTATCCATAATGTATGCTGCTCCTGTGAAATTAGTCCCTTTGGAAGGTGGTGTCTCTATTCTAGTGACATGACCTTCTCTTAAACATTTGGGTAACTCTTCTTTTTGAGTGGCCATCAGGGCTTTAGTGACATTCTTTTGGATAGTCTTAGGATCAGTTATATCATCAAGTTGGGGACAAAAATGCAGAGCAACTGCGTGGTGATAATCTGTTTTCTTCTGTGGCACGTAAACCAGTCATGAAATCAATGTCAAAATGGTGTTCCAGTTACATGGTGAGCCATGGTGAATATGAATGAAATAAATGCCTGGCTCCTGAAAAGTACCACTCATTTGAATACATCCATCATGGAGGGCTTATCTCTACATTCACCTCATCATTTCATAGACAGGCTCCATATTTCATATATCTGTATTAATTAATAATTGTCAGTCTGCGTGTCAATATGCCATGCAACCTTAAATATGCAGCCATATACATCAGACACTTAGAAATCAGATCAAGATGGTCAACTAGCATGTTTTAGACCAGAATGTCATTCATTCTAAGAACTTGTATCTGTTTTGTACACTGTTGTATCCCAGGCACTTAGAACAGTACCTAGTACAGAGTAGGTGGTCAACAGATGGTTGTTGAATACATGATGAGCAAATGAATGAATGAGTGAGTGAATGAACCAACATTTAATGATTAGGCATCAAGACCAGAGCTTAGTTTGCCTTATTTTGTAGGATAACACAAGATGGCAAATGCCTTTGGATAATAGGTGATGAATACACAATAAAGATAAATTGGCATGGTGGAAAGGCATGTTTCTATTCCAATCTTGGCTATGTCAGCAAATAGCGACTATGTCATTCTTTCCACCAATGTTGACTGGGTACCTACTATGTGCCTTGCACTTCACCAAGTGCTGGAGATACGTGAAGAGTGTAACACATGCAGGCTGTGCCTTCAGAGAATTTACAATCCAGTGGGAGAAAAAGACATCCATCAAATATTCCTGGAAATAAATAGGGAATTACAGATTTTGTTAAGTGCTAAGCATATACTAGAAGAGGCCAACCTGGCATGAATGATCAAGAAAGTCTTCCTTTTCTGAGGAGGGGATATTTGAGCTGCATCTGGAGGCAAAGAGAACATTTTGAACACAAGTTCAAGCAAAAACTGAAAGCATTGTGCATTGAAGAAATCAAGAACAAACAAGTGTAGGGCATCACAGAGAGGGTTTGGAGAGCAGTGAGATAAAGCTGGAGAGAAGGTTGTTGTAGCTTTTTGTTTTGTGATGGTCCCACTGGCCTTCAGTCTTCTTACCAGTGATGTGGGCATGGTTACGCTTACCTGGCAGGTTTATTGTGAATGTCAAACCTACATGTGTAGTTCCTTGCTAAATGCATACCCACAGGAAATGCTCAGTTAGGGTCATTTTACTGTTTCTTCTATTACCTATATTTTGACTTCATAAAAGCAAGATCTAGGTCCTATATTTTAATGAATTGCCTTACTTGCCGTCCCAGTGTGAATTGGTTAGAAAATGCTCAATCGACCAGGCGCAGTGGTCGACCAGGCGCAGTGGGTCATGCCTGTAATCCCAGTGCTTTGGGAGGCCAAGGTGAGATGCACACTTGAGGCCGGCAGTTCAAAATCAGCCTGGTATATATTGTGAAACTTCATCTCTACAAAAGAAAAAATTAACATGATTTGGTAACACACCTGTAGTCCCAGATACTGGGGAGGCTGAGGTGGGAGGATTGCTTGAGCCCAGGAGGTTGAGACTGCAGTGAGCCATGATCACACCACTGCATTGCAGCCCTGGGTGACAGAGCAAGACCTTGTCTCAAAAAAAAAAAAAAAAAAAAAAAAACTCAATCAGTGACAGCTGGGGTTATCATTGCACTTATTAAGCAGTCTTCTGTATGCTAGGATATAACTTATTTTTCTTACCCGGGCTTTTATTTAATAAAAATTGCTGTGGATTTACAAAACTAAGTTGAGTTTCCAGTATTTGATACTTTCATATGTAGAATTATGCATATTTATTATACATTGATGTTTCAGATTTGAATGTGCAGTTTGGACATGATTCTATTTTCATATTGGCAGAATATTGGTTAGTTCAGAGGTTCAAAGCATCTCTAAGCTTTAGAAAGATTTAAAAAATGTAATCTATGCATATTGGATTGCAATAAATATTTGCATCACAGCATTTTTTGATAGCAATGAGAAAAGTATATACAGAATTAAATAAATGCATAAAAGTAGCCTTTCACCAATAATTTGCAGCTCAAGCAACAAAGCAATAATTTAGAGTTCTGACCTTGTAATTCAGCTGATTAGAAGAAACCAATTCTTTTTAGTTCATGTTGTGTTGTCGTTAATTGATGGAGAATTCCAAGTGAATTGTATGCCAAAAAATGGACGAGTTCCAATCCCTTTGTATCTAGATGACTTGTATGTCCTGTTTTCCTAATTTTCACGTAAAAAAATAAGAAGTTTGTTTTCTTCTTTCTAACTGCCAGCACTGTGAACTAAAGCGGGATCCTCCCCATTTCCTTCTCACATAATTATATAATACAGTTCCTGCTTTCTAAACTTTGTGGACAATTCTGTTGACAGTACACATAACAGAGTAAAATGCATCCCAGTCTTCCTTAACTAGATGAGCCTAATCACTTGTAAACATTCCCGTTAATCAGGTTAATGTCCCCAGATCCAAGCAGATGCTCAGAGAGCACATCACAGAAGAATGTACAAAGTATCACTTTTCGTTGCATGACCCTACATGATTCTTTTTTATTTTCTGATTATTGACAGTAGAAGTGAGATAATATTTATACTCTGTAATTACAGGAATTTTAAAAAATATTTTACTTTGTATGTTTTCATCCTTCTGCTTTTACTAAGAAGTTAAGTTCCTGTTTATCCCACCACTCAGTCCCTCTTTCAAATACAGTTTTGTGTGCTGGCCTATTCATAAATTATTAAAGTCACACTGAAAAATACCTTTTAGAAACAGAACCCCTGACATATAACTCTTGGTGATTGAAGAGATTCAGGGTACACGAAGCACGCCCAACCCTACTGGTGAAGGAAGCTGCTGAAGCTCTTCTATCTCTGGTGAAACAATTCACTTTATGTTCCATTTGCTGATGATGCCGCATGCCTAAATTGATCATGTTTGTTAAACCCATGCCAGTCTTTTCAGCGTGCTCAGCTCAGGGGAAAGGCAAGCTGTACATTTAGGCTCCAGTGCTTTTGGGGAGGAGTGAAAAGATTTGCACTCATCGAACAAGAAAATGGCGTTGCTGGCTGTCAGTGTGGAAGGAAGGGCTTTTCTCTCCAGTGTGGCATGGCAGACTCTCTGCTCTTGTCCCTGAATTTCAGCTTATGCCTCATTGCTAAGTAAGTTTTTTCCCCACCTAACCTGACAGGTAGATGTGTCCGACATGAAAGCAGACTGTCATCACACTGGGGAGCAAGGATACCCCAAACTTGGGGCCAGTCTGCTAAGATAAGTCAGTTTTGCTAAATGTTACCTCAGTTTGGGTGTATCATTAGCTTTGAGATATGCCTTGAGTGCCTTAGAGATCCAGTGGAGAATGGTTCACTAGAGCTGGCTTCTGTCTGACGACTGGTAAGGGGTACCACATTTTTCCCACTGGCATTTCAAACCCTTCATCTCTTCCTGCCACATCTTATCCATCAATGGAAATCAGGATTTGCCAACAAACTGGTTATGAAAGGAGTTGGGATTCCTTGAAGAAGTGGGCTTTGAGCCCCAAGGGTAGGGAATATCACTTTGAGATCTATGACCTGCCTGTACATTGGGGGTATTTGGCATTTTGCATCTTCATCTGGCTTCCAGCAACATACATCTGGCTCCAATTTTCACCATAGTGTTAAATTTTTTAAAAATAAATGAATAAAGGCAAATTGGCTGTGGTAATCCTAAAGAAGATACAATTTCCTAAGAACATAAATTGCTAAGGAAAACCATGTGCTTTTAAACCAAATAAAAATTGACTTCTCTATTGTTCTGTTTTCAATGTTATATATTGTCTTTTCATTCATAAATATTGATTAAATGCCTAGCCTGTGTCACCACTAATGTGAGCCAAAAAAAGACATTTTTCTGGCCCTCAAGACGGTAACCATCAAAGTAACTTTCCCTTCAGGCATCATGAATCATCAGAGTTGGTTGTATTAAAAATCCACAGCTTAACACTTCACACTCGCTATTTTATCTTGTCTAAATCTCCCTGCTCTAAATTTCAGCATCTCTTGTATAAAATTAGGGGAATGGGTCTGGGTAATCCTTAATGTATCTGGAAAACATTTAGCTTGTTTCTGCCATTAGCACCTATGTGGTCTTAGAGGTGTTGTTTAACGTTTCTGAGCTTCAAACACAACATAGGAAAAAGATAATGCCCAGTTTGCAAGGTTTATTGTTGATGATGTTTTTTTCATGGAACGAAGACTAAATAAAGTCAAGACTAGCCAAGAAGTAGTACTAAATAGAGGTAGCTATTATTATATTGTTGTTCTTTGTATGAATCTGTGAACACTGCCTTTGATCCAGGGTCTCCAGAATGTGTGTGGTTTTTGTTTGTTTGTTTGTTTGTTTGTTTTTGCAGTTTTGGACATTATTATTATATTGTTTATTTTTTCATAGGTTATTGGGGTACAGGTGGTGTTTGGTTACATGAGTAAGTTCTTTTTTTTTTATGAGTAAGTTCTTTAGTGGTGATTTGTGAGATTTTGGTGCACCCATCACCCAAGCGGTATACACAGCACCGTATTTGCAGTCTTTTATCCCTTGCCCCAACCCCCTCCCACCCTTTCCCACGAGTTCCTAAAGTCCATTGTATCACAGAATGCGTTCTAGTAGGCTTACCAAGATCCCCTGATTCTAGCATGCAGCTGTTTATAATGGGCAATAGAATTCAATTTCTAAAGCATCGCCTTGTAGCACTTTTCCTCTTTTATATATTCACAAGGAGAAGCACAGATAAGAAAAGAAACATATATTTGCTTTCACCAGGTGAAACAGAAGCATGCTTAGGATCCATTGCTGAGTGCCTAACAGGTTGTCAGCAATGAGTCAGCTGCTTCTTCTTGCCCTGATACCTACTTCCAAAGTCACTTTATGGAAGTCACTCTATGGAAGTAACTTTGGAAGGAAGTATCAGGGCAACAAGAAGCGGCTTGTGGTTTCAACCAAGAAAACACATGACAGTTTACACGGGTCTTTCATGTTCCTCTAGCTTTTTTCTTCTGTGTTAGAAAAATAACAGAGATTTTCTGTGAACTAAATAATAATAGATGATAATAGGGAACCTTCAGGAAGTTAGCAAATATTTCCCTTCAGAGCTGAGGACAGGCAGAAATCAGGGCCTTGAAACATCAGCCAGACCCTGGAAACTCGCCTGATTGGGACTCAGTAAAGATACGAAAGAATAATTAGACCATAAGGGGAATTCTGTGTTCCATTCCCCAAGGACAATGATTACTGACTTTCCATGTCATTCTTTTTTCCACTTCCTGTTTTTTCCCCCTTTGAGAACATTGTTTACTAAATGATGGAAAAGAATAGAATGGGGGCACCCAGACAGCCTGGGCCATAGGACTGACCTGAGGAATGCCTCTGCTTTTTCGTTTACATCCACCAGTTCTCCCTCTCCTGCAGGCATGGACGGGGACTCTCTCTTTTCCCTTTATCTCAAGAGCCAAATGAAAGAAGCTGAGGGTTTTTCCTGTGTGTTGTTAATCTAAAGAAAAAAGAAAAGGTGTATGTATACAGATAAAGTGAAGTTTATTTGTTAGTGTCCCTAAAAATAAACACTGTGAAACACTGTCAAAATAGGAAAAGACTTTTAACGTTTTCATTGTACTAGGAACTGTACACAATTAAATTGAAATATAAATTTGTAAGCCAACATTTCAGTTAAGCTGCTTATGAAAATAATTAGGCCAGTGAAGCGAGGAGCAAGCCCGCCAAGGAAATGGTGAGTTTGGTTAGAATGTTCTCTCTGCAAGTATAAGTTCTCTCTATAAGAGTTGTAAAGGCATAGGTTTAGTAAACAAAACAGTTCTGCACTGAAATTGAAAAGACACTGGAAAAAGACTAATTATTTTTTATGTTTATATATTTGCAGTCATAGAAATCCTGAAATGTAAGGGATTTTAGTAAAACCCTTTCCTAACTGGTCACCACCAAGTTCTCCTTATGAGTTTCACTTTTTGAAAGATTCTCTTTACAATTTGAACTTAAGTAGTAATTAACTTGATTTCTCACTAAGTAGAAATATGATCCCCGAATGGGAGCACTGGATTACCATGAAATAACTAGTGTTACCTCTTTCAGTTAGTGTAATTTAAACAAAAAGCAAACAAATGTGATGTTTTGACTAATTTGTGAATCATATTATGGGTAAATATGATTTTTTGGGTTTTTCTAAGAAACAAAAATAGTGCAAGGAGACCCACTGCTACCTCTGAGGGCAACCAGTGGGTTGCCATTGTTTATTCCAGCCCACTTACTGTATGGTGGGTTCCATGGTTCAAGACTGAGACACTACAGTTTAGGACGCAGTCAAGGCTAGAGTGTAGATTTCTCAATGTCTAGTCTAGCACTCTTTTTGTTTAACTACACTGCTACTTAATAAACTTGTGAGGCTGGGGAGTTTTTAATGCCATTAATTCCAAGATTTTGGAAGTGTGACTCCCTTTGAAAGACCATAGACATAGCACTGTGGTAACCCATTTTCCCCTCTGGATTTCTCATTACATTTTCTTAATATCAAATTGGGCATTTTTAATTTTTGGTCTTATGTGCAGTGCTGTTATATAAGGGTTATAATTTTTACTTAGCTGATCTTTTGCAAGCTTTCAAGTCATTGAATCTTTCTTATTTGAGTCTTTTAGTGTGAAAAGTGCACACCCAAACCCTTCTGTTTGATCATAGAAACAGACAAGACCTAAAAAGGCTCAGAAGATATCTCTCTTAAAGGAATAGTTTTGTAAATTTGCTTCTTTCTGATTTGGAAATGTAGTTAGATCTTTCTGATCCGGTTACATTTGGAACCCAAGTCTTTACTCTCTGTATCTCAAAAGAAGCTGGCAGGTAACTCAAATGCACAGTTGGGGACTTAATAAAGCATATTTTTTAATTAAGAGCACACTAACTTTAGAACTATGTCCTTTCAGAACTTTAGGGAGAATGCAGTTGGCATCAAAAAAGTGATAACAAAAAATGCAGTTACCAAGAATTAGAACAGGTGACAACAACTTAAGTAGAGTGTCAGCAGCCCTGATTCTGGTTAGCACTGCTATAAGCTAGAAGCCAGTATGAATGATTGGTCCATCACACATGGCAACATCATATTTTTAAACCACCTGAGCATGCAGTGAATGTGAAGAATGAGTTACCTTTGTTTTTAAAAGCCCTTTGGAGAATGTAGACCCTTCATATCATTCAAATTGCATTTGGAAAATAGAACATTTAACTGCCTGCCATTTGGATCTGCTGCTGCCAAGGAACCTATATGCTGAGGCTGCTTCAGGGGGACGTTTGTGTGATCTAGCGGGTGTCTCTCTTTCAACCTATTAATTAAGAAAAGAGCAGAGGCAGATGTGATATATTAGTTGGCCCTAAGATGGATTGCTCTGAAAAATCTCATATTGGCAAGGGTGATTCAAGTTGCCAGGGATCCAAAGTTTGCTGTGTGACATCCCCAGAAGTCTGATGGGGTTTGACTGGTTTACTCCACTAAATGAAACTGCTGAGATGACTGTCTTGAGGTGATTAATAAAGTGCATAAATCTTAACTATGGGAAGAAAAGAAGATGAATTGATGCATGCACATATTGGAAATGTAATGAAACCAAATTGAAGTTACCAGGATTTGCTAATATATTACAGAAAAACAATACTGTGTTTTTTGTTCTTTGCTGATCTTATTTTGTTGGCCTCAATTCAAAAATAACCAGGAAGACATGTTGGGTTTTATTTTTCATTTTTCTAGCATGGGAGACCTGAACTGACAACAAAGTAGGAAAGTAATAATGGCATCATGTATATGTACCCCTGGTATTTATTATTTTTATTTCTCTCATGTTAATGGGGTTAAAACGTTTTAAAAAGATTGGTTCAACTTCCATCAGAGCTGCTATTGAATGCTGTTAGTAATCATATATGAAATTTCAGTAGTTTTTGAAGTAATTAGAACCTCAGAGCAAATAAATACTAAATGGACTCTCATCTTCAAAGTTATTTTTTCTAACTAAATAGCTCTGTTTTTGTATAATTATATACTAGTCATTATGAAATTAAAAATCATTTTAAATGACTAGATGCTTTTTTTTGGAAGTGTTTGCTTCTTGCTAGTTATTGTGGACTAATTGTAGTCTATGAGGGTCTTCAAAAAATCTGAAATTGCTGCCTTAGATTTCTAGTCTCCAAAGCTTTCAAACTTTAATTCCAATAGAAAAATAAAGTGATGAGGAAGAGTGTAAGGCAATCAAAATTAGAATTTTTGTGATTTTGAAAAAATCTAACTTTTCAAAGATCATAACAGCTGTGCAGGGTGATGGCATAAAAAAAGCTTTATTACCACGTGAACCTGAATTTGACCCCAACTCCACTAGACACTGTGATCTTTGGCATGTTATTTAATTTCTCTGAGCCTCAGTCTTGACACCTGTAAAATGGGGATGATAAATATGTATATTGCAGTATCGTTTTGAGAATTAAAGATAATATCTACAAAATCTTTAGCACGGAGTCCATCATCATAGTTAACTACTAGTATTATCACTTCTTTTCACCACCATTGTAATTTTATGATATAAAAATTTACTGCACATAGGCCCACACTTGGTCTTCAGGACAGTCAGTCCATGACCTCTTGTACCAAGGTTTTTTTTTCCAGTGGCAAGTTTGTATCTATCAAGAACACGGGATTTAAATTAAACAATCCAGAAAAGCAGAAGCTTTCCATGTCATTTTCCTATCCTTAGGGACAGCCGTCAGGTTAAGCATGGGTAGAAAGTATGACTGTTTAGGCCACATATTTATTAGGGGCTTTCCCATGAACCAGCAAGCTCTCAAGAGCCCAGGCACTCATAAAGTCATGAAGGTCCACACTTTGCCAATATCTCCCTGGGGCAACAAGGAAAACAAACGAGGTAAACAACAATCACAGAAAACCAAACTATGAAATAACAAGGAAAACCCTTGAGATGAGCCTCCTAAATGTCCCTTTCCCGTAGTCCTTTCTTTCTTTCCTCTTTATTACAAATTGATATCGCGAGTTATACAGGTGAGTAAAAACTGGGCACCACGTGCTTCTGTCAGGAGGCAGAGATGATGAATACCATGTTCAGAATTTCTTTTTAAGTCCCAGCACTATCCCAACTATTTTTATCATTAAAAGATTTTCTTTTACTCTCCCTAGCTCTTTGCTCGGACTTCTTATTTTTCATTTTGCTGTTGGTTTAAATAATATTCTTCCTTACTCAGTGTCTTGGTTCTAGGTAATAAGTTTGTTGTTTCTTACATTCCAGGCACTATATATATATATATATATATATATAAAATCTTAAAACAACTTAATTTTACAGCTGAGAAAAAATTTGTAGGGCCACAGGAATAGTACATGCTAGAACAAGGCAGGAATAAGTGAGGTGCTTCAGTGCGCCTTCAGGCATATGAGAGCGGGCTACCTTCCTAGATGTAGTCAACGTGATGGGTACAGATTTGTGATTTCAGATGAAATTCCTATTACAGAAACCAAATTTTGATTCTAAATGTAGAATGCTGTGGTGGGCCTTTAAACTGTGTTTCCTTAACCTGACTTCTCCAAACCTCCTTTACCATTCTCAATGGAATCTACCTTGTCCTATTAGTGCATAGGTGTTGATCAAGAGACACAAATCCAGCTACCTCTCATGCTTGTTTTCTTCCTCCCCTGATCAATCCTCCTCCTACTCAAAGCTTCATGGTCCCACCATGCTGGCTTCCCAGCTAAAGGGAGCATGGAGAACCCTGCCAGTTTATGACACATCGCCACAGGGGTAACGGAAGAAAATGTTCTCATCTCAATAGGCTAAGGGAGTGGTAGTATTAGCCTTTTTTAGCTTTATTAAGATGCTGGAAAGAAAAAGAGGTTGGAAGGATTTCAGAAGAAAGAAGGAAGAGAGATTGCTGAGAAACAGGAAACAAACCATGCTGAGAGATGAACAAGACCCAACAAAGAAACAAGCACTGCCTAACTGCATCTCAGAGAGAAGGGCCCAACACAGCTTTTTAACATATGTTCACCCCTTCTCCCTGTCCAGGCTCAGCAAGGCACTTAGATAGCCAGCTAACTCTTCAGTCCTTCTCTAAGTGTCAAAGGTTCTCACAGGGTCAGACTTTTATAATACTAATAGCTACAAATTACTGTAGACCCGTCATGCACCAGCTATTGGACTAAGTCCAGGACATATAGTCTCCTATTCTATCTGTTCAATAGCTCCATGAGATTGGTAAATTATTTTCCCCAACTTACAGAAAAGAAAACCAAGTTGCACAGTTAGAAAAGGACAGATCTGGTATCGAAACTGAACCCTGTTATTTCCAAAGACCATGTCCATTTCTGCTATGCCACAAAAACTATCTGAAGCAAGACAGTTTTTCAAGCATACTGTTGCACAATAGTGGGACTTCATTGAAGGGATGGCAGTGAGGCGGGAAAGAGGTCATTTTAGGGAAGACTGTTGATGCCACAGTGACCTGAGAAAATGGCATTGGTTCCTTATTTTTTAATGACAACATTCATATTTTATTAAATATAACAAAGCTTCAAGCTGCTATATGCATTATTTAGCTTTTTCTGTTTACCTATTTCTTATAAAAAAGATTCCTATATAGTCTCCAAAGTTTATATGATCACTATAACATAGGGACTATTGGATCTCTCACAGAAAGTTGACTCATGAGTACCCACTGTGCAATGTGGGTAAAATGGATTTACAAACCGTTCAGAGTTAGGTAATCCAACCCAGAATTCCACCCATGCAATGCATAATCTAGGCTTTTTCTTCTGGCTAGAAAGAAAGAAAGAAAACGTGGCCAACAGCAGAAAAAAAAAAAAGTTGAATAGGGACTCAGGAGGAACCTGCCTGGGTATAACAGAGTATAAAAATGAGAGGGAACTTTGGCCAGGTCATTTGTCTGCCTGGGACCATATAGTTTCCAACAACAGATGAATTTTGATTCACTGCTTCTTTAAGATTCTCCTGTAGTCCATTTTCCAGAAAACAATGATGCTGTATGTATATATGTCACCTCTGGCAATTGCAAGAGCATTTAATGAATTTAATGAATTTCACATCATATTTCCAGTCAGTCTCGATGTTCCATTTTGTCTAGATGGAAAGAGTAAGAGGGACTATTTCAGATTCTTTGTGCAGGAAGATTAATGGGGACAGGGATATATCAGGCAGTCAGAATCACTCACTTGTCAATCTGTGCAGATGTTCAAAACAGGGTATTCTGATTCTTGTCCAATTCAGTGTGAAAATGTACAGAAACATATTGTTATATTGTTGGAAGGGAAGTTATGAAGCCATCCCAGCCAGTTCTGCTGCAAGCCAGATGCACACCCAAACTGTAGAAGACAAAGGGATTGGCCAATTGTTTCATCTGCCTTTAAAAAGTGCAAGAAACCTGGAGCTTTCTTCATTTTATCATTAAAGGGGGCAAAAGAGTGACCATCCGGTCTACTCATAATGAATCCACAAGAATATTCATGGAAGGGCGTTATTTAATGGGCTTGGAGGCAGGAACATTTGGCAGTCTTTGGAAGTTACCTTTATTTTACCATTTTACCCATTTTATTGTTGCGAAAGCTATGACTCAGACTCATCTTTGTTCTTTGAAAATGAGTTCACACACCTTCTAGAATGTGATACAGTTTACTTTAGGGTGCCAGAGGACTTCTATAAGCCAGAAACCATTATTTCTTCACTCTTAGTATTTTTGAATGGGAACATGCTGTAATAGGTGAAGTTTCTGAATGAAGCTCCCAAATAATGAGAATAGAACCTTACTCTTCAAGCCCGGGGTCCTCTGTTTAATGCCGTATTCATCTGCTCAATCTCCTCTATGCATACATTTGCTCTTTGAAGTCTTCGCTCATTCTGTTTCCCTCCATCTGCTTAAGTTCTAGCCACGGTACAAGCCACAGTGGAAGCCCTTCCTCTTTACAGAAGCTTCATCACTAGAGCCCAGGATGGATCTCCCTTCCCTGGATTCAGCACTTGCTTGTTCTCACTCTTGTATTTAGCTTTATTTTGCAAATTAGTTCAGGAATGGCTTCATCTTATGTGCCAATTCAGATTGGGAATGGCCAATTAGAGGAGGTTTACAAGGCCACTTACAGAGTTTGTGGAAGAATGCTGTGATGGATTAGTCGTGTCTCTCTTGGGCATGGCAGCAAGGAATGGAATATTAAGGCTATGTACTCCCTTCTAAAAGTAGCTCAGAAGTGCCTAGAAAATAAGAATCTCTCGCCTTGGGTTTTATATCTCATGCATGCCTAATTGTTCTGACCTCATAGTGGAGGTTCAGATCATATTCACTGATTGATGAATATGACCAAAAGGTGCCATTAATACATGACGAATAAGATCTAAATGAGTCTGGAAAGCAGTATCTTGGTTTTGTCAAGAAACAATATTTCTTTTAAAAGTAAAGTACCAGAGAAGTCCTATGTATTTGCCTTGGTGAGTCCTGGTCAAATATTGAAATCATGTGAAATTCCACGTGCCATTATACTTAGAGCTAGATTTTATTTGTGATATGTCTAGGCCCATTGGAATTTTTCTTATTTCTGTATTTAATCCATGAAAGCAATTGTAAACTTCATTCTACCAATGTCTAATTTGGGTTTAAATGATGTATTTATATGAATAAAATAAAATATAAATAAATACATATGTATACACACAGCTACACACACAAACATGTGTGTCTATATATATATATATATATATATATGGCTGATATAAAAATAAAATGAAAAGATTGCAGGGAACCACAGCTAATAAAAACAGTCTCTGTGATAAAAAGCCATAATTGCTTTACAACCTGTATGTCTTCCCTGTATTTCCAGTCTGAACAACTGGATAGTGTCAACTTAAGCAGCTGTATCCTGATCCCTGTCCAGTTTTACCAAATTCTGATCACATTTGAGGTTCATTCTCATTTCATAAAGAATAACCACCACCACCACCCCCAGACCCCCTATAGTTACAGCAGTCACTGCTGAGGTTAATTGCAATTTCAACTTCAACAATTTCTTGAAGCTTAAAGCGAGATATTGTGTGTTCGAAAAGCAAGAGAAATAAATTACAGGAGACCAGAAGGTAGGGTTTACACAGAAGCTACCCTTCCTTTGGACTGCAGGAGGAATAGGCAGGTGCTGGAGCTTAGCTTTCAACCAACAGCAGCCTATACAGGAGTGTTGAGAAGGAGAAAGCCTTTACCTACCTTGAGCCCCATGTCCTTGGCAAAATGTCAAAAACAAGGGACTTGCACTTAGATGACCTGAGTTCAAAGTTCCTCTTAGATATTTGACCTTAGATATATGGTATAGCTGCTCCAAACCCAGATTTCCCCCTCTGAAGAAAATTAAAAAGGGAAATAATCATTTTTACTTACACCATAAGGTCATGATGGTCAGATGAGAAAATGGAAGTGAAAGAACCTGATGAACTGTCACTGAGGCAAATTAAGTTATTACCATCCAATGTTATTCAGCTCCACTTGCTTACCCTCTTCTCCAAATAATTTGCCTTAAAACAGAGATCATTAATGTCTGTCTTCAGTAGTTATCGAGCTCATTTCTGCAGAAAGCACCTGAAGGATGCGACCCCTGTCTGTAATAGTGGCTTTTTATCCCTAGCTGGGGGAAGCAGAGATAGAGTTTGAAATGACCCCCTGGTAAGAACCAGAGATCTTAATGTAAAGAAAGTAAATGAGCAAATTTTGGACAGGGTAAAGGACATATTAGTTTAGGACTTGGAGAAGGGCTTTTAACCATTCCTGGAATCATACTTGGTAGAGGACCTGCGTTTAACTTGACCATGACTGAGGCTACTTAGCACTCTGCCAGCTTGTCTCAGCCTGGTTTAGAACTGTTCCCCACACCCACACCAAAGCAGGTTTTGAGCAACTTCTGGATTTATCGTGCAATTTAAAGGGAAGACTGGCATGTAGATGACACATTCACACTACTTTCTGGTCTAGGGATTGTCACTTTATGCCAAATGTCAGCAGATCTATTCCTAAAATGCCTAATATCTATTAAAAGTCATCCATTCATTCAGCAAATATTGATTGTATACCTGATCTGGAGTCAGCACTGTGTTAGACGACGAGTCGGGGTGAGCCACATGGAAACAGTCACTGCCTCACAGCATCTGCATTCCAGGCCTCGGAGCCACTGCACACGGAATCACTTCCTTTGATCCCCATCAAAGGAAGGGGATCTCCTCCCCACTAGACGCATGCACTGCTACAATTTCAAAGAACGCTGGGTTCTAGACTTCATGGCATCTCAGTTCTTTCCTTCTTACTACTCGTCATGTGATTGTTCTCATTTTCTAGTTCATAATCTGTAACTTTAAAGGCAAAAATGAGTTATCTAAGGATCCTTTGAATTCCAGAATAACATAATTTTTTCACTTTAGGAAAATGTTTCTCGGTTTCCGTATTTCTAAAAGAGAAATGATGATATTTTCCTTGCTAGTACAACTAGTTGTTTCTGAAATTGAATTCAGATAACATGTGAATGAGTTTTAACAATATAAAGAGTCCATGGCAACTTAAGATTCTACTAAGACTATGATTAGGATGTCATCATTAATATAGGACAAACAAGGGCAGCCTTGCCATTTCTGCTTGAGGATGCAGAAAACACTCTGGCCGTTTAAACTGAAACCATGGAGATACTTGCCCCTGTGCAGGTGGCTGACATAGCCTGCAATTATTAATAACTCTTTCTTCTAGAGAACCTCCCCCACCAAAGTGCTGGAGGCCCAGTGTATATATAGGAATACAGTTGAGAAAAGTCTCAGTTGCCTAATGAGAAAATCATTACCATCTATATGTGTTCCCTGGAAGCTAGACTCAAACCAGTTTCTCATTTCTGAAGAATGCTTTTCTCCTTCCCTTTTGCTGCTGTTTGGAGCTTGCTTTTGGAGGGTAATGTCCCATCGTTTTATTTCTCCTAAGTTTGATAGTCCAGAGTCATGGCTCTGGACTATCATGTATCATGTATGATAGTATTTAATGGCTCACTAAATACTATCAGCAACATTCAGGCCACCTTCACCATATTTCTATTAATACAGAGTCTCTCTGTAGGTATCAGTGATAATTTTGTCCTTGATTCTATCTCACATTCAAGCTTATTCCTGCCCATGTAGCACAGAGTGGTCAAGGCAGCTGATTGTGCAAAGTTCAGTGCACTTTGAGTGACTGTGCTCCTCTCCAAATTGCTTGGCAACAAAATGGCACTAAGGGAATGTTGTGTATTTACTGTGACACAGTAACAACTGGACTAAAAAGAATATTTTGACTAAGAACAAGGACATTATGCTATCATTTACATGGGGGTTTGCTTTTGGAATTCCTTGTTCAGCCAAATAAAATGTTATGGCTACTGGTGTTCTTTTATCTGAGCAATTGCAGTAGAACAAAGCTTAAAAGCATTTATTGGACTCTGTCTCCCAATTCCCCACCCATCACCACCACCAAAAGAACACAATTGCCAGTCTCATTTGTAAGTGGAGAGAATGTGCAATAGTCAACTCTGAATCTCAGTAGCGTTCTTTAGAAGGGAATCATTTGCAGACCAAGAAACTTGCCAACATGGGGCATGTGCGTCCTTGTGTTTTTGTGTGTTGTCTGAACTTGGGTAACCTACTTCATCTTCTACCTCTTTGGTAAAGTGAATCCCACAGGGCCAGGCTTTTCATCTCCCATAATTTGCCCCGTAAAGAAACATGGAAATCTCAGATGCATGGGAAACAAGATTGTGCTGCATGGAAATCAGCAACAATGCATCAAATATGCATGTCCAGATTATACCATGAAAATAGACTTCTCACTCATTTCCTCTTATGCATATAAAGCACTGACAATACACACCACAATGTCAAAACAAGGAAGTGGTGGGCATATTCACGATTTCAGTTCTGTATGTGACAGCTGTATTCCTGGCTACAGTTCAAAGCATAATTCAAATGTGGGCCAGGAATGAGTGATTCAAATAAAGTTTTAAAAGATACAGCATTTGCATCACTTCTCACATAACCATGTCTTCTTAATGTTAATCGCAAACATTAATGAGAATATGGTGATATCTGATCATTACCTCATATTAAAAGACACCCAGGCACACCCAAGTTTGATCTAGATTTCCATTCCAGTAAAAAGCATGGGAAGGTGTTAGGGTATTCTTTTTTTCATGTGTACTCAATTAATAATAAAAGACTATTTTTCTGACCAGTAGAAAGTTTTTAAAACAGCAGAACTAAACACCAGCTGATTGTAATTTATATTTCAGAAAAATAATTGTTATGCTTTCTATTTTAGCAAAGGGAAAAATTGTCAGGGGTGAGCAATTGAGCTTTTTGACCACTTGGAATTCATCTTCATTTTTGCATCGGAGACTGAAGCAAGCCCAGACCCAGATGTGCAGTTGGTTTCTGTTCAACTTCAACTCCTTTGGGGAAATTACACTGAATTGTGTAATTTTTTTCCTGAATGCCCAGATTATGTAAACACACCCATTTCATTTTTAATAGCAGAGCTAGGGAAGCCCATTGGGAAAGCTTGTTAATCCTTTTTTCTCTAAATTGTATTTTGGGGCAACCCTTACACAAAGAAGGATTTAGAGCCTTTTATAACCTCGAATATGGCAACATCTTATATGAGCCACTTTGCAAATACACATGGCCACATATAATGGAAACAAGGCACCTTTACTTCCCTTCACTATGTACTGCCATATTGGTCTCTTTGATCATGTATGAAACCTCAAAATAGAAAACTTGCCCTACTTAGTTTTGCATGTTTCTTCACTGACCCTTTAATTTTAGTCATGCAAACTCTAACCCCTTCTCATATGGCTTGAGAGTGAGCTGGCTCTCTGTATGTGGCTTCCAACCTGGTTTTGAGCAGAAATGGTTATGTTCCACTGGTGAGCACTTAACAGCAGCAAATAGTCAAAGACCAATGAAACTGGCCAATCTGCACTTAACTGCAGCAGATAGACAATGACCAATGAAAACTGGCCCGTGTCCATGGTTATGGTTTGTTCTCTAGGCTTCCCAGATGCTGAAACTTTCTTGAATCCACTTTAAACATTCACATTCAGCTAGAGAAAGGAGGACATAAGGAAATAGAAGAAAAGAGAGCCATTTTCTTAACCCTTTGTCAGTGATAAAGCACAGTGATAAAATGAGGTTAGCTTATCCATAGCACTCTTGGGTTATTCATGAGAATTGGCAAGGTGGTTGCCTTCAGTAACAGTTTAGGCTCAGCCTGCAGGGCTACATGGGCTCTTGGATAAATAGGTGAACTTCATGAAATTTATTAGGTGAACCAACATTAGGAGATTTTTATGAAAGGCTTAATTACTCTCACAGGTTTAAAGAGTATTAAATCTGAGATATTTGGTCAAAAGTAAAAATGACAATTAATAAAAATTGCTTGCCACTAGAACCCAAACAAAGACTTGCTTTGAAAGCATTTGTGTTATCACTGTTTATGTTTTCCCACAATCTGGACACTTTCTGGAGTCAATAAATACCATGTTTGCTAACAGAATGTGTGCTACTAATTAGCAGAATTCTAACCAATGCTGGGTAAATAACTGCATTGTTTGCTGTGGAAATTACCCTGAAAGAGTAACCAGGATTGTCTTTCCTAGCTCTGAGAAGAATTACTCAGAGCTCTCTATCTGGGGAACGACAGCCTGATTTAGGAGAGAGGGCATGGACTATGGAATTAGATGGGCAATGCAATAACCTCAACATGTAGTCTCAGGTACCTCATCCATAAAATGGTAGTAATAATAACTCTTTTGTGGAATTATTATAAGGATTAAATAAAGTCAGTATATGAAAACTATATACATGATGGACAGAAAGTATTTTTTAGGCTTAATTCCTTTTGTTTCCATGATTCCTAAATAATATCATTTGAGAGTAGAATTCTGTTTTTGTTTTTTGTTTGTTTGTTTGTTTTACTCAGGAGATGTACTAATCAAATATATTACTTTTTCCTCTTTCTCCCAGACCTGCATAAACCTGTTAAAACTACATAAGGAAATAATTGCATCAAAACCAAAGTATAGTCTTCTGTTTCTAGAGATGAATAACGAGATGTTTACAGAAAACCCAGTATGCACTTAAATATGCTAGACCATAGATAAGATGACTATGATGATAAAAGATAGATGGCAGATAGATAGATAGATAGATAGATCGATAGATAGAACAGTCAAGTCAAGAAGCATCCATAAATTTCTACTTCACAGAGATAACAAACACTGGAAATAGCATTTTGTGACCAAGGTTTTTGAACTTGAACTAGGCACCATGTGGGAGAGAGATGAACCAGAGTTAAGGCCTGAGTGGTGAGTGGAACGGCAGGTTGAATCAGCTGTCCTTTATGAAAGCCAGAAAGCTTGGAGTCCAAAGGGTGACATATAGTAGGTGAATTAGGAAAACAAAACAAAACACAGAATGCTTGTTTGTCATGATGCCAGATGTGGAGGGTACGTGTAGTCTAATTCCTAAACTTTGTGGGAAAAAAACTGGAGAAAGAGAAACTTCAAAAACAACGCTCAAAAAGTCATGAAAGAAGCCGGGTGCAAGTGGCACACGCCTGTAATCTTAGCACTTTGGGAGGCCGAAGTGATCACCTGAGGTCAGGAATTCGAGATCAGCTTGGTCAACATGGTGAAACCCTGTCTCTACTAAAAATACAAAACTTAGCCAGGTGTGCTGTCACATGCTTATAATCCCAGTTAATCAAGAGGTTGAGGCAGGAAACTCACTTGAACCTGGGAGGCAGAGGTTGCAGTAAGCCAAGATCACACCACTGCACTCCAGTATGGTTGACAAAGCGAGACTCTGTCTCAAAAGAAGTCAAGAAAGAAAGGTGGCAATAGAAGAAATATAGAAAAATGAAACAAATACTACAAAACAAAGTTATAAAAACAAATCCAGATATTTCAGTCAATAAAATCAATCCAACTGTTATTATCCTCTTCCATTAAAAGACAAAAGTTGTCAAACCAGATTAACCCACATATGCACAATCAGACAATATCCAGCCAAATGTTGTTTACGGGACACACAAAATGGTTGAAAGCAAAGGGTAGAAATTTTGTATTCCAACAAATAAAGAACCTTCCTTAATATAATAATATCAAAAGACAGAATTAAAGGCAGCAAGTAGTATACTAGAGAAAAGGAAGTGTACTGTATTTTCTTCAAAGTTAACATTCTTCAGGAAACTATAATGTTGAATTTATGTGTAGTGAATCACATAGCTCCAAATATTTAAGGCAAATTAACAAAGTTACAACATGTAAAGAAATGCACAATTCTAAAATATAGTAGCAAATTTTTATTTTTAGTAGGATATAGAAATCCAGAACAATGCAATGAAGAACGTTGGCCCTATATGGAACACTATTCCAACAACTGGAGTGTAGCTATTTCTCTGAGGGGGATGCAGAAATTTTATAAAAATTAATCATGTTCTGGAGCATAAAGTTTCAACAAATGTTGAAGAATCTATTTTATATACACATGCACTCACATTTTTATCACAGTACTATTTACAATAGTGAAGACATGGCATCAACCTAGGTGCCCATCATAAAGAAAATGTGTTACATATATACCATGGAATACTATACATCCATTAAAAAGAATGAAATCATGTCTTTTGCAGCAACATGGCTGTAGCTAGAGGCTATTATCCTAAGCAAATTAATTCAGAAACAGAACCAAATATCACATGCTCTCACTTGCAAGTGGGAGCTAAACACTCCCATGTACTCATGAACATAGAAATGGCTACAATGGACATTGGGGATTACTAGAGAGGAGAGAGAGGGATGGGGTCAAAGACTGAAAAATTAACTATTGGATACTATATTCACTGCCTCGGTAATGAGATCATTTGCATCTCAAAACTCAGTATCACATAACATAACTATGTAACAAATCTGCACATGTACCTCCTGAATCTAAAATAAAAGTTGAAATTCCTTTTTTAAAAAAGCCATTTTTTGCATGTGAGTGAGTTTTATCAAGTATTCCATTCCAAAGCACATAAATTATTTTAGATAATAGAAAAAGAGAGAATTTTCCCAAACTTATCTTAAACAAGGGCAGTATTAACCTTGGATCCAAAACTTAACACAAGCAGTGTAAGAAAATAAAATCACATATTATTCAAATACTTAGAACATTAACAAGTAAACAGAATGTTAACAAACAATTCTAAAAATTGGTTTTTTAAATGATAGAGCTAAATTTGGGGTTATCCCTGAAAACAAAATCAGAAGATTGTTCATCATATCAACTTACTAAAGGAGAAAAACTGTGTCATCTCAATAAACATAAAAAGATTTCTATAAAGTTCTACAACCATTCATGATAAATTTTTAGCAAAACTATGAATAGATTGGAACTTCCTTAACCTGATAAAGTATGTCTACAATAAACATATAGCAAACATCACTCTCAATGGTGAAATATTTTTAAAAGCCCCTTCAAAATTAGGAACAAAACAAGGATGCTTGCTATCACAACATAGCATAATATCAATGTAATTTTGGAAGTTCTAGCCTACAGAAACATGGGATAGAGCATAACTTGTATACTAGGAGACATGCACAAGAATATCCATAGCAACTTTGATTTTCATAGCTGTAAACTGAAAATTACCCAATTACTCTTTGACTTAGAATAGATAAATCAATTGTGTTGTCTTTATGAAATGGCCTCCTATACAGCAGGAAAGCAAATGGACCGTATCTATGTGTGTGTCCACATGGATGAATACTGTGGAGCAAAAAATCTAATCACAGAATACACATACAGTACCATTCCATTTATATGCAGTTTATATACAAAGTTTACAAGCAGGAACATTTTAATGTATATTTGGAAATATATACATATGTAAATTGTAAAGAAAAGTAAATCATTAACACAAAATACAAAATCTTGGTTACATCTGAGGAGAGCATTGAGGGGATGAAATCAGGGAAGGGCTCATATACAGTTTTCTCTATGTTAAGCTAATAATAGACACACAGGCATTTATTATTCTTAGTTAGACTCTACACTCTACATTTTGTATTGTCTGTCATAATGTATAAAACAAAACATCATTATGAATGTGGATGGAATACACATTCTTCCTTGATATGCTGTCGTGTTTCTCTGTCAAAAGCATCATTTCTAGAAAATTGCCAAAGCCATATGAAGGAAACCTCACAGAGTAATGACTTAAGTATTTTCCTTTTGTGCTTATTTGGTCTAAGGCCAAGTTCTCCTATTTTATTTTTCTTCACATTGTTCTGTGTCCACACTTTCACCTATAATGGAATCATAGGTTCATGTCATGCAGCACTCTTAACTATATGCTCAACTTGGTCATTTACAAATTTCTTCCCTGAGCCACTTCCTCATCTATAAGGCAGAAAACGTAATACCTGCCTCATACTACGGGAGTGAAAATTAAACAAAATGATATCAGCCTGTAATTTAGTGAGCACCAAATAAACGTTAACTAATAATAAGAAATGCAATAGCTTATGTAGAGTACAGCACAATTATGGGCACAAAGTAGACACTGGATAGATCACAGTCACTCTTAGTGTCATGGATCCAGGCCTTGCTTGTTTTACTTTTATCGTGATCTCCTGGAGACAACTGTTCCTACCTGAGGACTGTACTTGTTTCCATGATGCTATTTCCATAGGACACATTCCTTGAGGCAGGTTCTCTAGTTTCCCATCTGTGTGCCTGTACTCACTAATACAACTCACTGTTGCTGGGGTTCAGAACGTTCACTGGATTGAATCAACCCCCACCCCGCATCCCGTCTTCCTTTAAGGTCATGTATTGACAGTCTGTTTCAAAACAATCCTTATCCAATGTCTCAGAGTTCATCATGGGGCCACTCTGAGAGGGTCTCCTGACCCCTGAGCTGTACCCTCCTCCATCTCTTAAGCTGTTTAACCAGCTACTTTGTCCCGTCTGTTGTTATGGATCCTTCTCTTAAATAAAATTCACTGGGGAAACTTATATAAAAGCTGTTATTACACAAGTCACATATGAGAGATCTTCAAAAATTATTTTTGTTTCACTCCCTGATATGCTTTGGCTGTGTCCCCATCCAAATCTCATCTTGAATTGTTGTTCCCATAATCTCCATGTGCCATAGAAAGGATGTGGTGGGAGGTAATTTAATCATGGGAGTGCTTACCCTCATGCTGTTCTCATAATAGTGACTGAGTTCTCATGAGGGTTGATGATTTTATAAGGAACTTTGTGCAGCACTTCTCGTTGCTACCACCGTGTGAAGAAGGACGTGTTTGCTTCCCCTTCTGCCATGATTGTAAGTTTCCTGAGGCCTCCCCAGTATGCTGAACTGTGAGTCAATTACACCTCTTTTCTTTATAAATTACCCAGTTTTAGGTATGTCTTTACTAGCAGCGTAAGAACAAACTAATACAGTAAATTAGTACTAGTAGAGTGGGGTGCTGCTATGAGGATACTTGAAAATGTGGAAGCAACTTTGGAGCTGGGTAACAGGCAGAGGTTGGATCAATTTGGAGGACTCAGAAGAAGACAGGAAAATGTATGAACACCAAGTGAATACTTGGAGGGCTCAGGAGACAGGAAGATGCGGGAAAATTTGGAACTTCCTAGAGACTTGTTGAATGGCTTTAACCAAAATGCTAATAGTAATATGGACAATGAATTCCAGGCTGAGGTAGTCTTAGGTGGAGATGAGGAACTTGTTGGGAACTGGAGTAAAGGTGACTCTTGCTATGTAAATGGACTGGCAGCATTTTACATCTGGCCTAGAGATCTGTGGAACTTTGAATTTAAGAGAGATGATTTAGGGTATCTGGCAGAAGAAATTTCTAAGCAACAAAGCATTCAAGAGAAAGCAGAGCATAAAAGTTTGGAAATTTTGCAGCATGATGATGCAACAGAAAAGAAAACCCCATTTTCTGGGGATAAATTCAAACCAGCTGCAGAAATTTGCATAAGTAACAAGGCACCAAATGTTTATCACCCAGACAATGGGTAATATGTCTCCAGGGTAAGTCAGAGACCTTCACTGCAGTCAGCCTCACCCATCACAGGCCCCAGGCCCAGAGGCGTAGGAGGGAAAAATGGTTTGGTAGGCTAGGCTCAGGGCCCCCACTGCTGTGTGCAGTCTTAAGACTTGGTACCTTGTTTTCTAGCTACTCCAGCTATGGCTAAAAGGGGCCAAGGTACAGCTCAGGCTGTTGCTTCAGAGGGTGTAAGCCCCAAGCCTTGGCAGCTTCTACATGGTGTTGAGCCTGTGGGTACACAGAGATCAAGAACTGAGGTTTGGGAACCTCTGCCTAGATTTCAGAGGATGTATGGAAATGCCTGGATGTCCAGGCAGAGGTTTGCTACAGGGGCAGAGACCTCATACAGAACCTCTGCTAGGGCAGTGTGGAAGGGAAATATGGGATCAGAGTCCCCACAGAATCCCCACTGGAGCACTGCCTAGTGGTGCTATGAGCAGAGGGGTGCTGTCCTACAGACCCCAGAATGGTGGCTCCACTGACAGCTTGCACCGTGAGTCTGGAAAAGCCACGGGCACTCAATGCCAGCCCATGAAAGCAGCCAGGAGTGTGGGCTGTACTCTGCAAAGCCATGGGGGCAGAGCTGCCCAAGGCTGTGGGAGCCACTTCTTGCATCAGTGTGACCTGTATATGAGACAAGGAGTCAAAGGAGATCACTTTGGAACTTTAAGATTTAATGACTGCCCTATTGGATTTCAGACTTGCATGAGGCCTGTAGCCCCTTTGTTTTGGCCAATTTCTCCCATTTGGAGGTTGTATTTACCCAATGCCTGTACCCCCATTGTATTTAGGAAGTAACTAGCTTGCTTTTGAGTTTACAGACTCATAGGTAGAAGGAAATTGCCTTGTCTCAGATGAGATTTTGGACTTGAACTTTTGAGTTAATGCTGAAATGAGTTAAGACTTTGGAGTATTGTTGAAAGGATATGTTTGTATTTTCAAATGTGAGGACATGAGATTTGGGAGGAGCTGGGGTGGAATGATATGGTTTGGGAGTGTCCCCACCCAAATCTCATCTTGAATTGTAGTCCCCATAATGCCTGCGTGTCAGGGGAGGGATCTTGTGGGAGGTAATTTAATCATGGGGGCAGTTACCCTTATGCTATTGTCATGATAGTGAGTGAGTTATCATGAGAACAGATGGTTTTATAAGGGGATTTTGCTCAGCACTTCTCTCTCCTGCTACCATGTGAAGAAGGACATGTTTGCTTCCCTGTCTGCCATGATTATAAGTTTCCTGAGGCCTCCTCAGCCATGCTGAACTGTGAGTCAGTTAAATCTCTTTCCTTTATAAATTACCCAGTGTCAGGTATGTCTTTATTGGCAGCATGAGAATGGACTAATACACCCCCTCTTAGCCTCACATTCTTTCTATGCACTCAAGCAGTTTGCAGAATTCCAACAATGAATTCTGTAAGAAGAGATGTAATAACTTCCCTGTCCTCCATTTGGTTTAAACTTGGAGCTCCTGTGACCCTATTTACCCAATAATTATATTTAAATGATGCAGTAACCCCTTGGACTTCTCATGGTATAAATATTTTATCATATCTCTTCTTTATGCTTGTTTGTTCTCTCTTCATTTGCTATACATTCTTTCTCACTGTGATTTAGGATATATGTGTTGTTGTCTTTTGGATTATAAGATCAAATGCGTGATCTAGAATATGGTCATAGATGTGTAGATGAGATCACTAGAAAAGACTGTCTTATGACTGTGTCATTAATATCCCCTTTAATATCCAATCACTGAAAAGCACTAAAAGTCAGCACACAGTATGTTCTCTGACTCCCGAACTCCCCCCAAAAAAGCCTAAATAAAAATGAGGAATGTTTTCATTCAATGTGCTATGTGTACAGCAAAAGTAAAATCCAAATAAACATTTAGAAGAGAAGGCTGAAAACTCAAGACTATCATACCCTGTGGGGAATTTACAGTCTAAATATAACAAACATGTAGAGTGAGACAGGAGAAAAGAAACGGGATGGTGATGATATTGCTGGTACTAAAGTCTATTCAGGAAATGGAAATATATAGCAAGAGGAGTCAGCTACTACTTGGGCACTGATCAAAGAAAAATACACAAACATACAGAAGGAAAGAAAGGTCGTTTTATTTTATAACATTTTCCTTCTGATTCTAGGTGATTATATAACTAGTCTACTCTTCCACCCCCAAGATTCTGGGGTATTTTGGCTAATGTTATTTGCAATGTCCATAAACTCAGAAGAAGTTAGTATTAACGGGGATATGAAAGAACCTCCAGTTATTATGCAAGAAACCTCAAATACATTTAGGGAACAGACAGTTCATAGGAATTGTGAAGCCGTCCAGCCATGGTTCTATAATAGGAAGTAACAATTACTGCAGAAAACTTTAGCTTATTTTCTCCTCTTCCACCATCATTAAAAGCAATCACCTTCAAAAAATAGAATTTATTGTGGCAGACACTAAAGATGTCTGCTGACCCCAGTTTGCAAGCCTAACAACTCCCATTGCACAGATGAGATATGCCTATAGTAGTGATGACTTACCCAGCCAGGGTTGCACACACTGGGTGGAGATGAGTCTTGGATCCAGATCTGTACACAAAGATGGATTCCATCTGCAACTAGGAAGTAAGGGGTGTGCAGGTGTTTTATGCAAACAATTCTTGCTAACTGGAATAAAACAAATTAGATGAGAGGAATGTAGAAGTTTTGTAAACACTACCAAAGTATTGGGGTCAATAAAAGAGACCAAAAACTTGATTGAATAAAACATCTTGCTTCCACCTCATTGCATCCTTGTCCATATTGATCAGTTGTAATAGAGCATGACAGAAGGTATTGATTGACTGAGGCAATTCTCAGGTATTTGGAACCTGAAAGCAGCCGTAGACTATCAAGAAGGCAATGCTCTATGGAAGCCTAAAATTAGAAAGGTTAAGCGAAAAGGGAGCCTGGGCATAAGGTGTTCAGTATCTACATCAGTCTGGCAGATGACTTACTTGAAGCAGAATAGGCCTCATTTTCTTCACATATAAGCTACAAATAAACATATATTGGTTATTGTCTTATAAATAGCTGTTGATAAAATTCCTGCTTAAAGTATTTGCCTAGGTTTCTATGATATTGATTTCTAAAACACTCTCAAAAACAGTGAAAGCAGATCGAATGCACACTTCTACATTTGTTTCCTGCTTAAACACACACACACACACACACACACACACACACACACACAGAACAAAAGCAAAGACAAATGTGAAAGGCATAAATTCACCAAGACATGGAAAATAATAGGAAAAAGGACAGTACAAAAATTTGGAGAGCTGAAAGGAAATAGATCCATGGTTAATACATTAGCAAGATAATGATATCTGAGCTAAAATAAAGAAGATTATTGGAAAGTTTGAGAAACAATCAGATCCCCACATCCTTTCTTTTACTCCCTATATTCAGGAGACTGCCACGCTGACACTCGGGTTGGTGGCAGAATATTTATCCTAAAGAAGGTAGAATAGAGTCTCTGAGAATGGAATTCACCAGTCATATCTGAGAGCAAAGCTCCTGGAGAGACTTCCCCAGGAAGATAAAATTGATAGAATACCCAAATTATGGAGCATGTTCTTTTTTTTTTTTTTTTTTTTTTGAGACAGAGTCTGGCTTTGTTGCTTAGGCTGGAGTGCAGTGGCACGATTTCAGCTCACTGCAATCTCCACCTCCAAGGTTCAAGTGATTCTCATGCCTCAGCCTCCCAAGTAGCTGGGATTACAGGCGAGCGCCACCACGCCCGGCTAATTTTGTATTTTTAGTAGAGATTGGGTTTTGCTATGTTGACCAGGCTGGTCTTGAACTCCCAACCTCAGGTGATCTGCCTGCCTTAACCTCCCAAAGTGCTGGGATTACAGGTGTGAGCCACCACGCCAGGCCCTGAATTATGGAACATGTTGAGAGAGAATTTAGACAACTGGTATAGAGTTTGAGGCTGGGTTGGTGATAAGTATTTAGAAACCAAACAAATTAAAGAATAAGATTGTCATTGCTTCCCAGGAAAACAATAGTCATGCAGGAAAGGAATTGTGATGATAGTTTACTTCATTCTCAGCCTTTGATAGCATTTAAATAGTCAACACTGAAGAGTAAACACTAAATATTGTTATAATGAAAATTACTGTATTGAGATGAAAGAAGGGGGTGGGAAGGAGAACATGTGTGATAGAAGTGGAGGGAGGAAAGTTAAATCCTCTGCTTTCATAGTGGGAAGTAGCAATCATTTAGAGATATGGAGAGATAATGCCAAAATAATCAGTTAACTAGGTTAGGGAGCAGAAGGAGGGATGTTACAGGATTTCTTTCTTTTTTTGTTTTTGTTTTTGTTTTTGTTTGTTTGTTTGTTTGAAATGAAGCCTTGCTCTGTTGCTCAGGCTGGAGTGCAGTGGCATGATCTCAGCGCACTGCCACCTCTGCTTCCTTGATTCAAGCTATTCTTCTGCCTCAGCCTCCCAAATAGCTCAGATTACAGGCACCCGCCACCACACCCGGCTAATTTTTGTATTTTTAGTAGAGACAGGGTTTTGCCATGTTGGCCAGGCTGGTCTCGAACTCCTGACCTTAGGTGATCCACCAGCCTCAGCCTCCCAAAGTGCTGGGATTACAGGTGTGAGCAACCATGCCCAGCCTTTAGGATTTCTTTATAGCAAACCTTGTAGAGAAAATTGATTCTTTTAAACTATGGTCTATATATCTTTAAATACACACACACACACACACACACACACACACACACACACAAAATAGATGGGAAATGCTGGCAAACTGTATAACATAATAAAGGTTTTCAAACTTATTAATAAAAATAAGATGGATATATGTGCTAAAAAGCCAAATCAGTGAGAATATTTGACTCAACAGCCAGAGGTGAGGAGGAACCAAGAATTTTTTTCTCCCCATCTCATCTTTCCTAGCAAACTCACTCTGTCCACATGCTGTTGAGGTGATGCCTTCATGTTGAGCTGACGAAATGATGTACCCCAACTTGGGAATGGTAGGAACCATATACCTTTGGCCTTCTTAGAGCATCTTTTTTTTTTTAACAGGTTTTATTTATCCTCCACTCTTGGTTTTATTTCTTTAGGATAATTTTTGATCTTGCTGGTAGCAAAATTATATTCTGAGATTCATGGCATCATAAAGACTTGAGAAATTCTTGGGTGTTTATGAAGTCCAGTAACCTACCTTCTTCAAAATGAATAGGGTATATATATGCCTTTTTCTTAAAAAGGCTGAGGTGGAGGAGGGAAGAGTCAATTGCTCATGTACCCTGGTATCTTATCTTATATGATTTTATGGTCTTCAGTATGGAGCTCTATGGGTTTTGGCGTTTTAATTGACAAATATAAGATGTATATGTTATGTACAGCATGATATTTTGATATATGTATGCATAATAGAATGGCTAAGTCAAGTGAACTAACATGTATTATCTTACAGTTACCATTTTTTATGGTGAGAATGCTTAAAATATACTTTCTTAGCAATTCCCAAGGATACAATGTATTGTTATTAACTGTAGTTACCATGTTGTACAATGGATCTGTTAGATTTATTTCTCCTGTTAAATTAAATTTTTTATCATTTGACCAATATCTCCTCAACCCCTCCACCCCCAGCCTCTGGTAACTGTTAGCTTTTTACTCTCTACTTCTATGAATTTCCATTTTTTTAATTCCACAAATAAGAGAGATCATGCAATATTTATCTTTCTGTGGCTGGCTTATTTTACTTAATGCAATGTCTTCCGGGTTCATCCACATTATTGCAAATGACAGAATTTTCTCCTTTTTTAAAGATGAATAGGATTGTATTGTGTATATATACCACATTTTCTTTATTCATTCCTCACTGACCAACACTTGGTTTGATTCCTTATCTTGCCTTTTGTGAATGCTGCTGCAATGAACATGGGAGTGCAAATACCTCTTCAACATACTGGTTTAATATCCTTTGAATATATGCCCAGAAGTGGGATTGCTAGATTATATGGTAATTCTACTTTAGGTTTCAAGGAAGTTCCATACCGTTTTCCATACTGGTTGTACTAATTTACATCCCACCAACAGTGTGCAAGGGTTTTCCTTTCTCCACATTCTCACCAATATTTATCTTTTGTCTTTTTAATAATAGTCATTCTAACAGACATGAGGTGTGATATGGTTTGACTTTGTGTCCCCACCCAAATTTCATCTTGAATTGTAATCCCCATGTGTCAAGGGAGAGACCTGATGGTAAGGGATTGGATCATCGGGCAGTTTACCCCATACCCTTCTTGTGATAGTGAGTGAGTTCTCACAAGATCTGATGGCTTTTTAAGGGGCTCTTTTCCCTTCACTCACCATTCTGTCTTGCCTGCCACCATGTAAGACATGCCTCTTTCCCCTCTGCCATGATTGTAAGTTCCCTGAGGCCTCCTCAGCCCTTTGGAATTGTGAGTCAATTAAACCTCCTTTCTTTATAAATTACCCAGTCTCAGGTATGTCTTTATAGTGGTGTGAAAATGGACTAATAAAAGGTGATATCAATGTATCTTATTGTCTTATATTGCATGATGTCATACAGTCTGGGATAGGCAGCCCTATGGTTCTTAACCTTTTTTTCAATCATGTGACTTTTAATGTCATTAAACCTGTAAACCTTCCCTTCAGAAAAATTCCTATATACAAATTTTACATATACTTTAAGAGGACCACAGGTTCTCTTGATGCCCATATATGGACCACTTAAGTATCCATGAGTCTATTATGAGTCTGATCCATATTATTTATCGTACTAGATTCTAAATTAGTGTTGAAATAAATAACCGAATGATCCAAAGAGAGGGAATCTACTTCCAACTGATTTATTTGGTGAAACCAGGAAGGACACATAGCCAATACACTATTTTGTCTTACATCTTTGATATTCCTCTTGGAATAAGGGTAACTCGTTCTGGATCACTGTCCTTTCTTGCATTTTGGATTGTGTCTGTCCTTGTATTCACCTCTATTCATCCTGAAGCCATACATAAAGAATGTCTTCTCTACTGTTCAAACTTCTAAATTTCCATCCTCAACTTGTAAAAAAAACACCCTCAACAGTATGTCTTGCCATTCTAAAATAAATAAAGAAAGAAATAATGCTATATTATGCCTCATTTGTTCTACCTATTCAAGACTGCCATATGGCTTCCATGGATGTCAAGTGAAAATATATCTAATATCTCATAAAACCTACATAAAGATGTCAAATGCCCATAATTAAAGATGAATCCTCTTTGAGATATTGCTTTACCAATTAGCCACCTGGAGCTGTCTGACCAAGTCCTAATCAATTAGCCGGTTGTGGGTGTTTTGAAGATGTACAAGTCCTAAGGAGAGTTGGGAATACTTAGCAAGCTTAGTAGCAATGATAGTGCTAAGATAACTGAATTCAGGATGTTCTCATTATGAAAATGCCTCATTGCAGTGCAGTTCCACTCCCTCAGGAAATCACCATCCATTGGAAGTACCTGAGCAACATTACCTGAGCCCTCCCCTTCGCAGGATAAGGAAACTCGCAGTGACCATGTAAGGAGCAACAGAGCAGGTAGAGGTCATGAGAAGGTGCTTGATGAATTCACCTTGCTCTCTCAGTGATCTCTTCCTTTCTATAAAGGACAATCATGTCTCAGTTTAGGTTCTCTGCTTACTATGCTGTCACGTCCATAAAATGTCATTGTCACTCCCTTGTCCATCAATTCTCCAGCCAGATAGGAGCCACTGAGGGATATGTAACCTTTGCTGTGCCTTGCCTCTGGGAGCATGTGTAAGACAATGCAGATACCTGGTCCCATTCCCAGAGACTTGCATCCTCATTCTAGCACATTTACTCCATGTTCTGTTTTCCCCTGGCATTTCACCTTCACCCGTTTCACTCTTGTGCATATGGCAGCAATATTACTTTTCTCTCTACTAGTTTTCCCAGCCAGCTTTAGAGAGCAGTCAGCTCTGAGTATCCCAAAGACTCTGTAACAGTTTACCAGGGCTTGCAGAATGTTTTCTATAAAAACAATTTTGTCTTCCCTTTTTGGCTTTAAAATCAAAAACACTACTCCAGTACATGATTATTCATGTCATTAAAGTGGAATATGAGAACATTCTTTAGTGCAAAAAATTTTGTAAAAGATGGCTAGCAGTCCAGGATTTGAGAATATCCTTTAGTGGGACTTGGGAAGGATGGAGAGAGGTAGAGGAGGATGTATGAGTATTTGTACTTCATAAACACATCAGAGGGTAGTAAAGATGCCAATACAACAAAAGCTACAGGGATGGTTACCCAGGAACAATTTGCCTTATCTTTAGAGAGTTAACTAGAAGATTGTGTTGATGCTTGCAAGTGTTCTTAAGAAAAAGAGTAAGAAAGTTGGACATGAGACCAAATATAAACCTAAAACTTATGTTTAGAAACAACAGAATGTTGTACTATTTCAATTGCAATGGAATACAACTATGCTTTCACGAAGTAAAGGAGGTCTCAAACTGCATGATGAAAACCATCATCCCATGGCTAAGAAGAGGAGTGTTGGGTGCATTTGCAGTTTGTGGAAGCTTTTTAAGGACTGTTTATGTGTTTACTGTCAGCACCTTGACTGAGAATACCGTTTCCATCTCCACTGCCTGACCGCAGGGCCAATTGCTGTCCACATCACTAGTGCTGCCTATATGTGAACAAGAGTGATTATCAGCATCTTCTGGGCACTTACATATACAATTCTTCCATTGTATTTTTACATAGGCTCCTCTCATGTTTATTGGAATCTTTCTTCTGTGATTGCTCTGCCTTCGCCATGGAATTCTTAACGTTCTAGAAGCTAGCAGCAATGTCTTTTTTTTTTTTTATTTTTTTAATTCCCCATCTTTCAGTGACATTTAGGGCAGTAGTGTGAGTAAAAAGCCAGCCTGTAAATATAGATATTGACTCACTAATAGATTTTTTTCTGGGGTACGTGTATCTGTGCCTCTAAACCGAAATCTGTTATTTAACTTCAGTAAAACGTGTGTCTGAAGAGTTTCACATTTCCCAATATCCAATACTTAAAACAATGCCAGACCCCTAAAAGCACCTGATTTTCTTGTTCTAGTTTTGTTCTACTACATTTGACAGTGAAAAATCTCATCTTTCTATACCCTCTGTTATTGTTTTTATGTGTCCACACATAAGGATTAAAATGAACATTTATTTGAATACTTCACTTTTGTGGGGTTCTAGTCTTAAAACTTTACAACTTTTATTTTAACTGTTGCCTAAAGGAAGTGGAGATATTTTGCAAACAGGAAAACTGAGAAAGGGCATTTCACCTGAACTGCTTAAAAATATCAAAAAATATAGCTGGAGAGAGAATAAGAGATAAAACAAGGATGGCAGGCAGTGATGGCTGTTGAAGCTGGGCAATGGGCAGTGTGGGTTCATAGTACTATTCTAATTTTGTATATGTTTTGAAGTGTCTATAAAGCCAAAGTTTTAAAATGATAAAAGTAAAACTAATGAATTAAAGAAAACTTTTCAGAAGAAATAAACCTCTTCTGTGCCTAATCTTGGGTTAAAGTTATTTGAGTGCCTCCCTCTAGTATGGAAAATACTCTTAACAACTGAGCTCTATTCTAGAAGCCTACTAAAACCTTGGGTAGCATGTTTCTAACGATTATTACCTACCATGGCCCTGAAGTCTTCAGATCTCCCTTACTTTTCCTCCTGAGTATTCCACAGAAGCCTATTTTGTACCCCAGGAAGACACAAGGGGATGTCATTTCAAATGCCATAAAATAATCTTTGTGTTCTGTTCAGTTGTGATTATGTGTGTGTTTTTCCAGTAATTTTTTTTCATTGTAAACTGCTTGTTTTCTATGTTGTCTGTGCCACCACCTCATTTTCTTGTTGTTAACTGAAGAATTGCTCGCCTTTATTTAGACTTCAGATGGGCATCTGCTTTATACTGTTCCATCTGTTCTGCATTGTAGTTTCTTCGTAATACATTAGGTGCAGGGTAACATTTAAAGAGACAGTCAAGTTAGCGTGGTCCTTGAGCTTTCTATTTCTTATGGGGAAGTTTCCTAGACCGTTAACAGAAATGTAAATGGTGTTCTGTTTCCATGCTGAAATCACTTTGTATTTGAAAATTTGTGAAATCGTTTCTCTTTTAATCTTTTTTTCTTGCCCTCAGTGTCATGTCAAAACTAAGTGACTTGGTCTCCCTGGACAGACTGTAGAAAGTCAAACACCTCCACGCTAAGATAACTGGTATATAGTGGGTTGAACATTGAAAAGTTCCTATGGATTCACCTGCCTCCCTTTGAGACTAGTAGTGAGTGGCTGTTGATCAGATGAAGGACAGTTCCAGCCTGTGACTTCTGAGTCAGCACACTGAGATTCAAATCCTGCCTCTGTCTATATTCACTTAACTTTATATCCTCCAGATTTGTTCATGTTGTTGCAAATGACAGGAGTGCACTATTTTTTAAGGCTGAGTAGTATTCTATTATGTATATATACCACATTCTCTTTATCCATTCATCTATTGTTGGATACTTAGGTTGATCCCCTATCTTGACTATTGGAGAAAAAAAGAAAAAATGATGTCAATTTAGAAAACAAAATAAATTACAAATCCTACCTCTGCCACTAGACTCTACCAGGTTCAGCTCTGTGCTCCATAAAATGGCAGGACTAATACCTGCTTTGCAGTATTGTTGTAAAGACATCCTTTGAAAAGGTTCCAGTATAGGACTTGTCACCTATTTCAAAAACTTTATAAATGGTCAGTAGCTATTGTTACTATTAACTCTGCCAGTCACTGAGAGCATGGGAAAGTACAAAAAAAAAAAAAAAATCATGTGTTTTCTTGGTTGCCAAATTAAGTTGAAACCAATTTTCACAGTAACAGCAGGCATTTGCTAACTTAGAAAACACAGCTACCAACGATGTTCCAAAAGATGGTCTTTGAGTCTGACGATCATTTAATGTGTCATATCCACTTTGGGTGGAAACTTTTGCTGAAATGTGAGAGTCTTGTTGAATTTAATTTTTCCTTTCTTGTCTCCCCGAGTGTCATTATGTGTATCCTCAGAGGTAGAAGTTTTCTGACTGGGGCTTGGTTATGACAGAAATTTCATGCTTTGATTTTGCTTTGTGTTTGAGGTTAGCAATGAAGAATTCAGGAGAAGAATTGTTGGATGCTCTAGGGAAAAGTATAGACGTCACTTTATTTCTGTTGTCTGTAAAATTGAAAATGACAAAGTACAGCAGTGCTAATAAGTGGTACTGTGTCTAGTTGAGCTAAAAAAAAAGTAATAATTCGCTACTTCTGAGGAAATTGGAGCCTTTGATGAAAACAGCTTTCGGACAAATGAAAAATTTTAAGACTAAAATTTTATTGTAACATCTGTATTCACTCATTTACACTTTTAACAAACATTTGTTGAGCATCTTCCCTTGGCCAGGCACTTTGTTAGAGACTGGAATACTAAAATGAGTAAGACTATTGTGAAAGGAAAGAGAAGTCTCAATTTAATTCTGTAATTTGATAAGAGTTTCAGAAAGGGGCTAATTGCAAATGTGGAGACTGGATTTAGGTGAAGTCACAAAAGTTGGTGCAGTACCTCAGGGGTCATAACAGCAGGGAGCTGTTACCACTCCTTGGTCTAACTAAACAAAGGGAAGAGGTGTGTCATTAAACCTGGAGAGAGACCAATATGAAGAAAGTCGCCTCTGAGAGATGCAGGCAACACAGGATATCCTGCCAACGAGGTGACCAAAGAGGATAGACTCCAATGTCACTCTTCTCCTGCCTTCTGAAACTCCTGCTGGTACTGCCCACCAGCAAATCCCCACTGGGAGGTAGAAGGAAAGGGTAATCATTAGTACATTTCACAGAGATCAGGCCTCCAGGGCATGGAGCAAGGTGGAAAAGCTGGGGAAGGGAACTGGAAAGAGCAAAGGGAAGAATCCAGCACAACTGGGAACTCCCTCAGGGTACTCTATACTCGGTGCAATGGTAGAAGACTGACACACAAGCAGATACCTTTTAATAATCAATAATAATTCACATACTGATATTTACAAAATAATGTAAGAGCCCAGATCATAAAGCTACTAGCTTCAGTATTAGAGGGCTTTTATTCTGCATCTCAAAAGATGAGTATGAGTTTTTCTGCTGATGGGAGAAGAAGGAAGAATATCATAAGGGACCCAAAAAAAGGCATATACATAAATCACATAAATATATAAAGCTTATTTAGAAATCATCAGCATGACCAAAGCATAAGGCATATGGGACACAGGTATATGGGTTTGGGATTTTGCGAGACTTTGTTTTGATTGTTGGAGAATATTACCCAGAACCACCACCACCTGTTTAGTAAGCAAGTATAAGATACTTCTGACCTGCCAGCCTCCTGAGAGGAGACATCCGTTTTGACCACCACTAGTACCTAGAATAACATTTGGCATATGTTAGGAGGTCAATAGCTACTTGGAAAGTAGACGAACTGGCAAACAAAAGAACTCCTCTATCTGAACCTAAGTCCCATGTATTTATTTTAATGTATTAACATTAAACTTGAAATGTACTAGCAAACAGTACTACTTTGATCCTTCCTTTTTTGTTCTAGAAATAAGCATGTCTAAAGAACAGTGGTTTTGTGAAACAGGCACAAAGTGGGGAGTAAGGACATCCCTTCTTCACTGGGAACATCATTTAGACTTCTGTTTCTCAGCTGTCCTCGTACAGTAAAATTGTGCTCTCTCCCTCAGCTATCTCCTGAGGTAATCACGAAGATCAAATGAGATCAAAGGGACCTTGACGGGTCAAAAGTGCTGGACAGATAGGATGCAGAGATGCCTCCTCCTCCTGCAACAATAGAAACTGAGAGGGGCCACATAAGCGCATTTTTCAAATGATTAAATTGTGTTCCACTAAACCAGGGTTTCTCAATCTCGTCACTGTGCGCACTTAGGGTCAGAGACTTCTCTGTTATGAGGACCTGTCCTGTGCACTGTAGGATGTCTTACAGCATCCCTAGCCTCCACCCACAAGATGCCATTGGCACTACCACCACTGCCATTCCCAGTTGTGACAAGCAAACATGTCCCCAGGCATTACCACATGTCCCTCGGAGGGTAAAATTGTCAAACCACTACATTAAGCATTCTTTTTCAATCTTAACCATTCTATGGAAATCTTTCTAGAGTATGTTGTTCACATTTCTAGCCTGTTAGACATGGGTTCCTGGATTGTTAAGCTAGAATACTGGCTGTAACACTTATAACATCATTAAGACATGTTAGAATGATTTGCCTACATCTCTAGTCCACTATGCTTCTGTAGGCCTTGTGTCTGTGTTCCTGGTTTTTGTTTTCGCTCTCACTCACCCTGTATGGCTGATAGCTGTCATTTCCCTATAAGTATCAAAGGGTACTCATTTGCTATTTCTAGTCTGCTGAGGATTTTTAAAGTGGTCAGCCAGCTTTTCATAGAACACATCTAAAATGAGAATCCACAGTCCCTGAGTTTGGGCCTGGGTGGGCAGGAGCCTGGCAGACGAGCTTGGTTTACTTGAGTCAAGCAGAGGCCTTCTCATTCCTCAATTCCCAATTCCTTTCCTCTGGCTTCTGCCAGGCAAGGCTGGTATCACTGTGATTACTATTAATGTCACTTTATGATGTTACCTATATCAACTTTCCCATATCCTCAATTTAGAGTAAGGGAGGGATGGAACGTCTGATAATAGTTCAAACATTCGCATCATTTGTAAACAGACCTTTCAGGGAGTAATTAGTCTTATTTTGCCACCATCCTTTTTACTCCTGCTTCCATTTAGAAATCATATGGGGGGGGGGAGGTAATAGATCATGTATATGATCTATGAGGCTACACAGAGCCTGGTATAATCCAGGCCAATAAGATATTCTTTGATATGTTAAGTAAAATTCAGTGTATTAGCACCTAACGTAGTGGCATGGTGCCAGGCACATAGTAGGCACTCAAATAATAACAATAATTGTGAAAGAAACATATGAATGAATGACAGAAATATAGTCAGATTGTCACCAATATGAATAAACTCATGTAAGGTGTGGCAAGCCACAGATAAGGACTTCAAAAATCCAGATGAGGAAAGTGGTTTATAATGAAAGCACAGGCTAATCTTTCATGTTACAGATAGAGAGAGAAATGTAACAGTCTCAGAGGGAGGGAAAATGAAATGACTAAACTTCAGCCCATTTCCTGTTCTGCTGCAGTTCTCTTTTAAGTTCACAGATTGGGAATGGCCCAGTACATTCCAGCTCTTAGCACATATTCACCTCCTTTTATTTTCTCCATTGCAAATGCTTGTGCCTTTCAATGGACAGAGAGAAAGGTCAAGACTCTCAGCATCCGCCTGACACCGGTGGATAGAATCTCCGGTATCGCTAATGGTCTGCTTAACCAGGTTGTTAGGCTATTTCTGTCTGCCGTAGCAAGGAATATTCCCTCATGCCATAATAAAGCAACCTGTAGTGGAACGCTTACCTGAATGGTGAGCAAGGTCAGGAGAAAGCATTTTATTTAAAAATGGCTCTGTACATAATAAAAAAGGGATCAGTGTCTAATATGACTCTGAACTTCGGGAGAAGAACAGCATTTGATTTGCTGCATTTTTTCAAGGTCATGACTGGTCTTGACAGTCCCTATTGGTGACAGATTTCCAGATGATGATTCTGGACCAGCCAGGCCTTCCCCTGGAGAAAGGAGGCTAAGACTGATCAGTTTCCACCACCCAGTGGTATGAAGCCTGGGACCATCTTGGTAGCAGATGATCCTCAGAGCTGGGCCCAGAATGCAGGCTAACCTGTGAGTGTCCCCTGAATTGAATGAACCAGGGATGCTGTAAGTTGTACTTGTGGATTCCGTATGGTCATTTCAGGGAGGCGTTTTGTTGAAGAGAAATCGAGGCAATCTGACCTGACCAGAGTCAAGCAAATAGCCAGTCCCTAAAGATAAAGAAATTCTTAGAACACAGTAACCCTCTATTGGTATTTTCAACAAGGCAACATTAGTTGCAAAAGATCTCTGTGTATCTCTTGGATTCTGCCATCTCAACATTTCAGAGAGGTCACTGGTTAATTGGGCTGGGTTAATGGTTCCTTTTTATTATGGTGACTTTTAACCACCTTTCTGGCAGAAGTGTCTGATTAAATCATGGACAGCTGTGGGTGAAAGAACACTTTTCTGGCATTTAGTTCCCCTTCAAACAGAGCAAGAATGACAAGGAGTGACTTTGGAACATGGTGGGTATTTAGCTTTGTTTTGTCTACATTCGTAACAGAGAGCAGCCATCAGTGGTTCTGCATGTCTTTTTTAATTGGATGCCTACAGGCTCTGGGATGCCTACAATGTCTTGAGGCCAGTGTGTTTGCAGCATGAGCAAGCAGTAGAGTGTAATAAGATGACTTGGGTTCAAGTAGAGCTCACGATTAGTAACCTAGTAGGAAATGAGGGATGCAGAAGTTTAGCAAAAGCAGGAGTGTTACAGCTGCTAAATTCTGGACTGAATTCTTACAATCTGCTTGAATCCAAAGTATCCTGAAAGACTCTATGAACCAAGAATTCCGTAGCTAAAAAGAATGTGTGTGTGTGTGTGTGTGTGTGTGTGTGTGTGTGTGTGTCTTATGCAGATATATTACATTAAGAAAGTCCTGCTGCCCATTTTATAATCATTTATCAAGTACTGCTAGGAGCTGGCCATTTACATATATGTGATTTAAGAGAGTTTTTTTACACTCTTTTAAGATTTGAATTATTATCTTTATTTTAAAGATGGTAAAATGGGAACTTCTTCCCCATTAGTACTTTACGCACTTTGAACTGAAACTTGACCTATACTGAGGCTTTATTTGAGAGTGGCAGAACTAAAATTGGAGAATGGTTTTTCTGATTCTCTTTTGTTCGTTTTATCCTAAAGTTCTTACATTTTATAGGTTAAATTAATTTTTGAGGGGTAGCCTGGGAAACTAAATACCAGGAATAACACTGCTTCAGTGAGGAAATATGTTCTCACAGCAGTGTGAAAAGGAGTGATTAAAATATAACCCATTTGTAACTCATAGGCTAACCACATGTATTTACACTAGTTATAAAGAATGAGCTCTGTATGTACTAAGTAAATATATGTGCACATATCTGTATATAGTTTAGTTTATTTATGTACTATGTATCCACCATACCCAGAAAAATTTTGTGAAAGAATAAATATTGGAATGTTAATAGCAGCTGTCTCCAGAAGAATTCAGGGTAACTTTATTTTTTGTTGCTGTTGTTCTTGTTCATCTAAATTTGGAGGGAATGGAGCATAAGTTATGTTTTTTTAGAAAGACAAGGAATAAAGGATAAGGTCCACACCTGGCTCTTTTTAGATTCAGAGATGTATTTGATTTTTCCCTCCTGTAGTCTGCCTCCGCGATCTGTATTGGTTTCATCACAGTGATGCAGCTTAAGCTATGGATTTGAAGGTGATTCTGTGAGCTTATTAATTTAAAGTCTGTGCAGGTGTCAGGATTCCAAGGCATCGACTCAACTGAATCAAGCCACATCATGATAATTGGGATTGAGGGAACATTTGGGAAAGGCAATGGGGAAAGAAATAAGGGAAACCAAATGTAAGGAATAGAAACGCCTGATCTGTAAGACCCTCAAGCAGGAGGCATTGGTGTTAGGGAGACGGTGAGCAAGTAGAGAGGTGAAATCAATGTGGGAGAGGAACAAAGGGCAAATTTCAGAGCATGAGAGGGCCCAGAGAAAGATGGAAAGTCACAGGCCAAGGAGACCAAGGAGGGACAAGTCCTGAACTGAATGGTGGAAAGCTGGAGGAACAGCACGGCCGTGCAGTGGGCCCCGGAGTGTTAGAAAGGCCTGTCATGTGGTGTGGCCATATAGGAAGCAGAGGGACTCTCATGACTCATTTGTCATGGGAAGAAATAGGGTGAGGAAGGGGGAAGTTTGTGTGGGAGGAAGGAGTGAGGCCCCAGGACAGAGGGAATGGAAACAATTTAGATGCATGTTATTAATTATTATCTCCAAAAAGCCTGGTGTGGTGAGATGGATGATGACACGGGAGATATGACTTAAAATCACTTCCAGCATAGCTCGTTGTGTCTTTCTACGTGGCATGAATCAAAATCTCTGGAACTTTCTCGTTTCCAGCAAGGAGGCTGCAGCACTGATAAAGGCTATTGGGAAGATTAAGTGTTACATCACTGCCATTTTTGCAACTGTTCTTCACCCTCCTGTCAACCCCCAGCTGAAAGACCCCAGGGTGGAAACGTTCACTGCAGCCTAATACTTGACAGATAGGGAATTGACTCTAGAATGATTTTTCAAAACTTAAGTTATATTCTGAAATAAGTGGTTAATGGACCCATTCCCATCACCCTCCTCTACGTCTTTCATCTTTTGTGCACAACAGATGTGGCCAATTTTCACATGGATGAAATCTGCTTTGCTTGAAGGAGCCTATGGTTTAAGTATTATTATTGTTATGGTGGTGGTTGCTAGTGTCATTTAGAGTTCACCCATGTCTAAAAAGTGTTGGAGACAATTTTCTTGGATACAATAGACCCTTTCAACAAGAGTGAAATGTAAGAACTTTTTAACAGAAGAGATAGTTATAAACTGAAAGCCCAAGTGTTACATTTCTCATTTTGGGCATTTTCTTCCTGGTGCTTAGCAGGCACTCAGTAAATATGTTGGAATTAAGAATAAGTGGGTTTTGATTTCGCAGAAATCACCTATGTGTTGCCTTTCAATGTTATATCCATTGATAAGATTGTCTTTCTTTTCTGGGACCTGACCTTGGTTAAAGGATAGTTTAGTTGGTTAACTCACATTTACATAACTAACTGAACACATGCTAAACTTCAGAGATCGTACTGAGCACGGAAAATGCACCACTCTGACATGCCCTCATCTTAGGAGCAGCAACATCAGGCACACAGTTTCCTAAAATGCCTGCCATTGTCAGCATTGATACTAAACACACTGATGACCTGCTGTTTACAAGGCAGCTCACTAGGCCTTGAGATACAAAGAGTTTATAATATACCCTCATAAATAAAAAAAGGTAGGACATTCTATTTAAACATAACAGTACATAGCACACATTATAGTTTAAGATAGTTTACTGTAGATAATTTATTTAATCATGGTACGGAAATTGTAGAGAATATGTATTGCCACTATCCCCATTTTGGTAGTAAGAAACCCAAATTCTACAACTCAGAACTTAGGAACATACTTACTCTAGCACTTCACCTTCATGCAAAGAGAGAGCTAATAGTACACTGCCTTTCTTTGAGTTTCTCATTGAAATACCAACCATACCTACTCTACTTAGTTTTGCTAGACACGAAGATTGCATACATTGGATGTGTGTGATATCTAGCTGGCTCATGAAGAAATATCCAGACAGTGTTCCATCTCTCACTAAAGCAACCACATTGGCCAAGACATTCTCCTACCTCTTTAAGGGGCTGCAGGTATCCCCAACCAAGGCTGTCTGTGATGGACCCTGGCTCAGCTCAGATTCTCTCTACATGGGCTCGCTCACCACTTCTCAGCAATGGTACGACACTCCACTCATCTCACTGCCATACTCAGCAGGAATGCCCACAGGCCTGGGACTGCTGCTGGGACTGGCAGAGAAGCCAGGTTCTTACAAAGGATAAAAGGTCAGACTTGCCTTATGCCCCATGGTCGACTTACATTTCAGCTCTTTGGAGGGAGGACAGACTGCTTGGGCCACCAGTGAGCTCCCAGCACCTTCTACGCTCACTACCCATAATAGGCAGTAAATCTGTGTTTGGTAAATGAAAGTTGGGGAAGACAGGAAAGAGTGAGAGAAGAAGATAAAGTGGGAGAAAGAGAAAGAGGGAAGGAAAAGAGGAAATGAGGGAGAGAAAGAAGAGAGGGAGGAAGAAAGAGAAATGGGAAAAACAAGAGGAGAAAAAAAGAAGGGAACAAGAAAATGAAACAAGCAAACAAAGGCAGCTAGCAGGAAGCGCTGAACTGGATGCGGAGAAGAGATGACTGCTAGTCAAGATAAGAGAGCACTACCACAACAGGAGAAAGATGATAAGGTGCTTCTCCTGGCTCTGCCAATGACAAGCTGTGGGACCTCGGACAAGTCACTCATCCTTTCTGGACCACAGAGTAAGACCTCATTTGTAACACGAGGGATCAGACCAGATCTTTGGACAGACCCGTCTCTACATGAGCGTCCCTATCTCCATCCTGGTCCTCCAAGCATTAGCAAAAGCTACCTTGCATTCAGCACTCTGGCCCAGACCCTCTGCATTTTCCCCAGCCTTCATTTCTTATCAGGCATAGAAGTACTCTAAATGAACCTAAGGAAGAAAACACAACTACAGTTTTCATAGGAGCTAAACTGCAGAACCCAGAAAGGATTCTAGAAGGACAAATCTTATTTCATTTAGCTTCTTCTTAAAGCTAAGATACCTGCAAATGCAAACCTTAGGTTCTGCCCTCTGCAGCACCCAGGCAGAGCCTGACTAGGAAACTTCAGTGAGGAGAATGTAAAAGGAAATGTAGATATTTATAATTGAAGTATCTTTTCCCTTGGGTATTTCTTTTTTTAATGAAAATTTAGTCAACTGAATATTTTGATTCCCCAAGGAAGACTCCTCAGCTGTCGATTACGCTGAGCACACGGGAAGAGCTCTAACAGAAGATGACGCCCGCTCTTGGCTAATGATCACCTTGCTTGGTATCAGTGAGAGACAAGGTCTTTGAGGCTGGCCCCCTTTCAGCTGTGAATTAGGTATTAGGTACAGAGTACAGCTAAAACCATTTTGTGCGAGCCTGCAAACCAAATGGTTGCTGGATCCAATTTTGTACAGGTAGATCAAATAAATTTAATTTCCCCATTGAAGGTGCTTGCTTTTAATTCTGGGGCCAGCAATGCAGAACAGTTTTGCAGATTAAATTTCCATTCCAAGAAAGAAGTAGTTGGGGATAGAACTTCTAAAGCACGTGTAACCAAAAAGCAAAAGGTTTACAGTGCACGCAGCAAAGGTGGGGGCGTAAAAAGATCTAGTGAGCACTAGATGGTCTAGAAAACTTCAGGTGCAAGATTACCTTTGTCACCTCATTTCAAACCAGATAATCACCTTATTTATAACCAAAGCAGGGTGGGCTTTGATGCCCTGATTGCAGCAGCGGGATTCTGCTATCATTTGAGATGCCTGGTGCTTCTCTGTGTTATGTGTGGACTGAAGCTTGGCTGCCCAATTCTACGACCACCACTAGAAAATGTACCTGAATAAGGTTTAATTCTAAGACTAAACTCAAGGGTTCTTAGTAGTAATCATAGATCACTTCCCTCAAAAAGCCTTTCTTGATTTCTGCCCCTCACCCACTACCACTTGACACTCCTCCTATTTCTCACTCACGACCCCCTGTGCACATATCTATGACCACAACTATGTGAAGGGCTAGTGTTGCCTCAGGATTAAGCTGTGCAACCTTGGGCAAGTTACGTCTGTGCATCTTGGTTTTTGCATTTTAAATGACAGTAATAATAGGGTGGTGAGGACTGGGTGTGAAGGACTTAGAACACTATAGAGCAAGGTAACTAGTAAATATGGCAGGCCTGTGCAGGACAGACTCTCTTTGACTCCCTAGGATTTACCCCAGCACCTAGCATGTTTCACAGCTTAGAGGAAAACAACATTTATTGACTGATTTTTGATCTCCATTCTTTGGTGAGACGTGGTGGCTCACGCCTGTAATCTCAGCACTTTGGGAGGCTGAAGCAGGCAGATTACTTGAGGCTAGGAATTCAAGATCAGCCTGGACAATATGGCAAAAAATACTAAAAATTTTTTTAAAAAGTAAAAGAAATTAGCCAGACATGGTGGCAGGAACCTGTGGTCCCAGTTATTCGGGAGGCTGAATTGCTTGAACATATGAGGTGGAGGTTGCAGTGAGACAAGATTGCTCTCCAGCCTTGATGACGGAGCGAAACCTTGCCTCAAAAAAAAAAAAAAAAAAAAAAAAAAATTCATTTTTGCCTTCCTGGCATTTTATACTTTAATCCTTTGGGTATTTGGGGGTATTCATCACAATTAACAAGTTTAGATTGGTCCTGTTTGAGTGTCCATGCTGCATGCCAAATACTCTTTCAGATACTTTGTATAAAATATTCTATTTCATTCTTACATCACTCCCTTATTTTTCCCATTCTTAATATTAAGAAAGTGAGGCTCTGAGAGTTTAAGGAACTTGCCTAAGGCTGGTAAGCTGGTATTTGATGAGCCAGGATTCAAACACAGGGGGTCTTATCTCTATTCCATGGGGCCCCTGAATGAACCAGGGATCTGGTAATTCAATGATGTGTTGGTGTGCCCTGCCTGGCTCAGCCTACCCACGCAGACCACTCTCCTCACATGATCAGGGAAATTCCTAATTAGCCTGACTGGCTGAGCCTCCCATCCCAAAGGCCAGAAACTCTGTCTAAGTGAAGACCCAGGTGAGATCTGCTCAGCCTGATCTCCAGCCTCCCATGCATTTCCCCACACCACACCTGGGGTGTGGATTCACCTGCATTCACTCAGAGGCTGCTACCTGCTCACGGTCACCCAAATAGTGATTAGGCCAATAGCACTCTGGATCTTACTTCATGCCTTCTCCAGGAACATCCACCTATGACTCCATGAGAAGTTCGTGATGTTGTTGAAAAATAATCCCATTTACAGTTTACATTGCATCTAAAATCATTCTAAGGGCCTGTGGCTACTGCTTAGAGCAAAAGCAAAGGAGGCCTGTTTTCTTACAGACAATACACAGGAATCCTGGAATTATTGCATGTCTTTCATTAGTAAGAAGCTGCCTGCCATTAGAATTACCCTTCTTACTTCCTAAAACACAGAATCTTCTAGAAGATACTATTGTATAGGGTATCTAAAATAACTTACAATACCAGAAACCACAGCTGAAGAAAATTATGTGTGATACATACATACATAAAGTCAGTTCTTCAAATTTGTGGCTTCTGCATCTGTGGCTTCAACCAACCATGAATCAAAAATATTTGGGAAAACTTCCCCAGATTTACAAACAGCAAAACTTGAATTTGCTGTGTGCCAAATACTAGGTGGAATCCAGATGAATGAAGTCGTGTAGGTATTGGATTAGGTATTTATTATAATCTAGAGATGACTTAAAGTATATGGAAGGATGTGCATATACTGGAGGATGTGCATAACATAAAGATCACAGTGAGCAGTAATGGAATAGTAGTTTTTAGTGTAAGAAAATGATTAATCATTTGGAATTAGGCCGTATTTGGGGTAAGCAAGCACAGTTCCTATAATATATAAATTTCATGCCTTTCATTTCCAAGTACTACATTGAATCCACATAAATGAAGTGATATGTAAGCATTGTATTAGATATCATACGTAATCTTGAGATGATTTAGAGTATACAAAAGGATGTGAGTAGGTTATATGCAAATACTGCATTGTTTTATTTCAGGGACTTGAGCACTCACAGATTTTGGGATCCATGGGGGATCAAGGAATGACTCTACACATACACACACACACACGCCTTTTATTTTATAAAGTGAAATCACTGTTAGTTTATGTAGTATTTTGGCAATGGCAGCAGTTCTGTTCAGCTGATGGTCCTTAAGCATGAACAGATTCTCATAAATAAAAAGAGCTCATGGCTGTATTGATCTTACACTGCATTTGTTTTAGAGAGTTGAGTATTTTAAGGTGGTGTATGTTAACAAATTGAAAGAGTGCTTTTATAAGAATGCTTTCTGGGGCTTTTCGTCAGTTAGTGCTGACCATATTTTAATTGGCTTCCATTTGTTCCATTTGTTTTCAGAAGAGGGTGTATATCTTCTGATGTATAAAAAAATAAAGTCATCTACTCAGTAATCATTTTTTTTAGATAGTGGCCAAAACAGACAGTGAGCTAATGCCTGATGAGCGAATATATACTCATGATTGCCAGAATATCCTTCCTGTGCCCATGTCAGACATCAGACATCAATCTGAGCAACATTAGCATTCTTCTCAACACCACCCTCCATCCAACCTCCTGCAATCCATCAGTGTTGACCACCAGCTCGACTGCTGGAATTTGGAAAAGGACTAACAATCCTTTTGTCTCTCCACAGTCAGAGCCAATGTTTGTATGAGAGTAGCCAAGAGTAAGAGCAGGACTCCACGTGTAATGTGGCATGATGAAGATAGAATTATTTGCTGTGGAAATCACACCACATGATCCCTATATTGGGAACAGAAGTGGAATAGTAGTGTTTGGTGTAAGAAAAATGATTAAGTATTTGAAATCAGGCTATTTTTGGGGTAAACAAAGCACAGTTCCTACAGCAGAAGAATGTCATGTCTTCTGCTGGTTAAATGACCCTACCAGTCCATTTCCAAAGACCCTGTCCCTTTCTGCAGTGTCTTTATCTCTTACCTGAACTTTTACAGCAATCCCAATTAACAGTGAACTCTTTGAGAGCAGGATCTGTGTCTGTTTTCTTTATCCCTGTTGTATGTGAATGCCTGGCACCATTTGGCATAGTGACTGAGCATGAATGAATTAATACCCCCAATAAGTTTCCTGCTCCTAGTGTCTTTTTCCCATTTTAATCTGTCTTAATTTATAAGATTAATAAATCTTTTCTTTATTTTTAATCCGAGCACTTTGGAAGGCCGAGGCAGGCAGAATGCCTGAACTCAGAAGTTTGAATTTATCCTGGACAACATGTAGAAACCCCATCTCTACTAAAATACAAAAAAAATTAACCAGGAGTGGTGGTGCATGCCTGTAGTCCCAGCTACTCAGGAAGCTAAGGCATGAGAATTGCTTGAGCCCAGGAGGCGGAGGTTGCAGTGAGCTGAGATCGTGCCACTTCACTCCAGCTTGGGCTACAGAGTAAGACTCCATCTGAAAAAAAGATAAATAAATAAGTAAATAAATACAATTTTAAAAGTTTTATTTTATTTTTAATTGACAATAATTGTATAGATTTATATAATACAATGTGATGTTTCGATACATGTATACATTGTGGAATGAGTAAATCAGGCTAATTAACATATCCATCACTTCAAATACTTATCATTTCTTTATAGTGAGAACATGTGAAATCCATTCTTTTTGCTACTCTGAAATACATAATACGTTATTATTAACTATAGTCACTGTGCTGTATAACAGATCACCAGAACCTAATCCTCCTATCTAACTGAAACTCTATCTTTTGATCAATGTCTTTCCTTTCCCCATCCATACCCCTCCTTCTCCCCAGCCTCTGGTAGCCATCATTCTACTCTCTGCTTCTATGAGTTCAGCTTTTTTAGATTTCACATATAAGTGAGATCATACAATATTTATCTCCCTATGCCTGGCTTATTTCACCTAGCATATGTTCTCTGGGTCCATCCATGTTGGTGCAAGTGACAATGTCCTACTTTTTAAAGCCTGCCTCCAGTCTTGCTTCCTGTAATCTTATCCTCCACATTCGGCCATATGCAAATCTAGACACATCACTCTCCTGCCTAAAACTTTGTCTCCTTTTCGCCTACTGAGGGAAACCCAGGATCCTCTTCAGTCACATTGCCAGCCAGCAAAGCACTGCACATTACTATCTAGTAACAACAAATTTGTTAAAATTTCTCATAAACATGTAGTTCCTGCCTTTGAACTTCTACACGTGCTGTTCCTTCTACCTGGAAATCCTTCCTCACCTAACTCTAGTTCATCTTTCAAATCTCAGATAAATCATCATTTACTTAGAAATCCTTCCCTGTATCCCAGAGTTGAGGGTCAATGCCTCTTCTCTAAAATCTGATATCACTCTACTCATATTTATATCATAGCACTTACCAAATATTAGAATGATCTATTTTTAAAACTCCTTAAAATGATATGATGTTTTTTCTGCATGTTACAGAAAATCCAACTCAAACTGGAATATATGAGTATACATAAATGAAAAGAGATAATACAGGCTTAAAGTACAGTTTGATTTAAATGTTCCTAGATTATTGGGGTCTCATTTTTCTGTGTTTCTCTTGACCCTGTCTTCCTGGCTAACTTCGATTAATGCCTTCTTGGTATCAAAATGATTCCTACAGTTCCTGCACAAGTTTCTTCACTGATATCTTAATGAAAAGAAAGAATGTCTCTTTCTCTTACAAGCAGACAAAAGTTCCACACTTCCTCTCACAGGATCAATGAAAGACTGGTGCCCATTCGTTAACCAATCACTGATGCAAAAGAGATAGGCGTGCGATGATTGCCTCACACTTTATGGCTGGAAAGTTCAAGCCCTTGCAGGATGGGGAAAAGAAGAAAAGATACTTTGGAGGCCACTGACAACTCTCCCATTAGACTAGGCCCTAATGATCATGCATTTCCTGCCATATTCATCTATGGGTTCCCAGCATGTAGCACAGTGTTTGATACCTGCATAGTAGATAATCAATGCACATCTGCTTAGCTAATGAGAATTGAGCCTGCCTGGAACTGAAAAACACATTCTATATCCATGTTCCCCTCTCCACTGTAGCTCTGAGGTGCTACCACCATGCTGCCTACCTCCTGCAGCTGCTTCTCCACCTTCTTCTAAATGAATCCTTCTGCCTAAAATGGGTTTCCATTTCTCTTAGACTAGGTTACATTTTTCTCAATCAAAATTCAACTTACCCCCTCCCTTTCCAATCCCAGAAAGATCTGCCTGTTTAGAGGCACTCTGAAGCTTCCCTTACAACTGGAAAATTCTGTGATAAATGCAAGAAGCTATCACCAGAATTGATGCAAACATCCAAAGAGAATGGTTTGGCAGTTAGTCCCTTTTTATTAAATATTCCCTGAAGGCAGCTACTATATATCTTTTGATTGTTCCTATATAAAAGATAGAATATAACCAAGTAGAAAGAGACTAGACTTTGGAAACAGGTCAAATTCTGGTATCACTACTTCTTCACTCTGTTAAATGTTGGCCAAATGATTTAATGTCTCTGAGCTCAGATTCCTCCTGTATAAACAGGAATAATAATCCCCACATCCCACGATTATAAGAGTTACATAAAACGGACTGTGTAACATGGCTGGGACAGTTTATGACCAAATTGATACACTCCCTTCCTCCCCTTGCAGCATCTAGAGTGTATTACTGGTAGGCCTAATGTTTTTGGTTCCATAATTACCAACTTTAGGTGATCTAGGCTGTTGAAGAAGCTCACTGTTACTGGAGAAGCTCTTTTGAAAACTGCTTTGGCCTCAGTGTCTAATCACAGAAACTTGAGGCTTCTTAGTAATCTTTGGTATCTTGTCTCCAAAAAACATAATTATCTGCCTACCTTGGCATGCCCTGGTTTTGTTTGCCTGGTGAAGCAGAAAATAAATGGCTTGCCAGCTGTGGTCATGATGCAGACCTAGATATTAAATAAGATGGGTGTGAAAGTCAGGATTGCTGTGGATTCAAAGAAGCCTTAAGTATTCTCAGAGTTCCCTTAACTCTGGGCTTCCACATATGCTGCCTCTGTGATATAAAACTCACCCTCCTCTCCTATTTCCAGAAATAGACCCTATTGAGAATGTGTGCCAGGAAGAGAAGTTATCTGTAAACCTTCAGATTTATCATTGGACATCCCTGTTTATAAAAGCCTACACAGGGCTAGTATCTGGTATTCCTTCAGATATTTATGCCTTCTTTTGGTTTATCTCTATAAATTCTCCTCCTTCTCCTTTCCTAGTTTTCACTCTACTTTCCTTCTGGGCACAAAACAAAATTCCTCTTACTATCTCACTCAGGGCATTTTATCATCAACTTTTATGATTTTGACCACCAGTCCTCATTCTACCCTGTAGAGCTCATCACAAAATTTTATCCAACAAAGATGGTTCCCTCTTTCAGAGGAATTTTATTTTTAGCTATGATAATCATTATTAACAACATATGTATTTCATCTGTCAATGTGATTAGATTTTATTCCTTGTAAAAAAAAATTTACAGAAAGGGCCGCACCATGGAAAGGACTGCAAATGTTTCAAAATCCCAGTGATTAAAAAAGCCAATGGCATTATTTGACACCTGAATGGAAGAAGATAGATATTTAAGTGTTCCTTGCAAATGGATTTCTAGCAGAGGAAAAAAGATCTGGCAGTTCCTAGAGACAACGGTCTTTAGCCACCCACTACGACTAGGTTCTGAAGCCAGACTGGGTTAAATCTTCAATCTGCTCCTTACTAACTATGTGAATTTGGGCAAAATTTTAAACTCTCTGTGCTTTAATTTTCTAACCTGCAAATATTGATAACAAGAACACCCATCTCAAAGGGTTTTTTGGGAAGTTAAATGAATTAGCACCTTTATATATGCGCAGTATGTACTCCAACAATGGCTGCCGGTTGAAGTAAATCAGGCATCAAAAAGTCATGATGTGGTCATGATGAAGACCTGGATAAGATGGATGTGAAAGTCAGGATTGCTGTGGATTCTAAGAACCCTTAGGTATTCTCAGGGTTCCCTTAACTCCGAGATATAAAACTCGGCTTCATCACTTATTTCCAAAAATAAACCTTGCGGAAAACGTGTGCCAGGGAAGAGAAGTTGTGCATCTTGTGGGAGCCAATGAAAGAAAATCATTGTCCCGATGTGCCATTTTCTCTCTCTTCATGCAGATTTCTTTCTTTTGGTAAATACAACTGCCAAAAGCTCAGCTCTTTAAAGTTTTACACCTCTCCATTTCCATGAGAAGAACAACCAGAAGGCTTGTGTCATCTTTCAGGGACATAATCCTTCAAAGTTTCACACTCTGGGTATGTGTGCAGATTACTGAGACAGGAAAACATGACACATATCTCCAGGGTTTTTAAGTAATTTTATATGAAGTTGTTTCCTTCATATAAGTGGAATGCAGGTCCACTGTACAAAGTCTAGAATATGCAGATAAGCAAAATAAGAAAATAACAGTCATACCACAGGCCAGCACTCAGAAATAACAACTGTTAATATTTCATTGCAAATGCCTTTGATCTTTCAAATGTGTATGTGCCCCTGAGTATATAGATTTTTTTTTTTTAATGGAATGGTACAGTGCATGCAGGTTATCTTTCTGTACCTCAGGTGCACAGAGTTGAGTTAGCAGTGCTGCTTGATTCATGGCATACCATTTTTTCATCTCTTTCAAGGGACGCTTGTGGATTTTTCCCCTCCTTGTTTTCAAATTTCACATCTGTTCCCTACCCACTAATGCAGAAGTGCTAATACATTTGATATATTTTAATATATACTGTTCTTTTGAGTGTGGATATATTTGTAATCCATACAAATGATATTGTGCTCTAAGACCTCATCGTTTTTCATTCTTATTCAACACTGCTTCTGAAATCTAACCATGTTGCTATGTGTACATCTAGCTCAAGGTTCCACTGGATGCCTAGCATTCCATCACATTTTACTTACCTACTACCCTAGTGAAATACATGTGGGTTGCTTCATATGAATAACTGGGAAGAATTTATCTGCTTTAGACCAAGGATGGAGCTTCCTGGATCATAGAACACCTGAAGGCCTCATTTTACTCCATGCTGCCAGACTGTAGCCCAGATGGGGAAACCATTGTCTACTCTCTGCAGAGTGCATGGCATTATCCAGATTTCTAATTTTGGCTCATCTGATGGATGTAAAGTTGGATCTGACTGTTTCAATGTGCATTTTCTGATAATCAGGGACTTTGAGCATAGCTTCATACTCCTTAGCCAGTTAGATTTCTCAGTTTGAGAGTAACCTGTTTAAACCCTTAGCTTTGGTGGCAGGAGCGAGGATGTGGCAGGGGCGGGAAGGGGGGTCATGCCTTTTTTTTTCTGTTTGTAGCAGTCCTCACTTGTCTGTGGGAAATATGTTCCAAGACCCCCCAGTGGAGGCCTGAAATCACAAAGAATATCAAACCCTATGTTTGTTCCTAGGCATACCTACCTATAATAAAGTTAATTTATAAGTTTAGCATAATAAAAGATTAACAACAACTAATAATAATACAATAGGATAATTATAGCCATATACTGTTATAAAAGTAATGGGAATCTCTCTCTCTCTTTCTCTGAAAATATCTTATTGTACTGTACCCAGGATAACTGAAACCATGGAAAACAAGGCCTCAGATAATGGGAGACTTCTGGTGTTTGTCTGATTTTCTTGCAGATTCAAGATACCTACTTTCAGTTTTTCTGGCCTATATTTTGACAAACTGTCATCTTTGTGTTAACTTTCTTTAGTGTCTTTTGCCAAATGTAAATTCTTAATTTTTCTTTTATCCGTACATTTTTATTATTTACACTTATGGGGCCAAGCGTGGTGGCTCATGCCTGTAATTCCAGCACTTTGGGTGGCCAAGGAGGATGGATCACTTGAGCGTAGGAGTTCAAGACTAGACTGAACAACATGATGAAACCCTGTCTCTACAAAAAAATACAAAAGTTAGCCAGGTGTGGTGGCGTGCGCCTGTGGTCCCAGCTTCTAGGGAGGTTAAGGTGGCAGGATAGCCTGAGCCCGGGGAGGTCAAGGCTTCAGTGAGGCATAAGCGTGCCACTGCTCTCCAGCTTAGGCAACAGAGCGAGACCAGTCTCTAAATAAATAAATAATTATACTTACAGCTTATATCACTCAAATGTAATCGTTTTGTTTTGTGCGTTGGAGAAATACTAGTAAAACCTGGTTTATTTTTTACAGAATTTCTTATAACTGGAATGTTTATATACATTGAAGTTATTTAAATTATTTTCAGAGTACTTTGTTGATACCATACCATTTGATTTTTATGAAAACTCTGAAGAGTAGGTGAGCAGATATCCCTATTTCATGGATGAAGAAACTGATTTGACTTGGATGGAGTGACCCTCCCAGGTTCACATAGCTCATCCGTTGCCATGCCAGGAGCAACAGGCAAATCCTTTGTCCCCCAGGCCAGCAGAATACCTGTGGGGCTTATCAAGAGTCAGGATTATTTCCAAAAAGGTATAATCATCTCAAACTTCTCCATGAAAACATCACTTACCACCTAAGAAGATAGTCACACCAAAATGTTTGTTTTGATAAGTATGGATTGACTTACCACATTGGTCTAAGAAGTAAGCTCAATGGTCTTAAAAGAGGCAGAGGTGTTAGTGTGCTAAAAGACAACTCATCTCTTTGAACACTGTTGTGGGAAATAAGTTTTTTTAAATGAGTCCTGTTCTGAAAGTGATGAGTACAGATAATTTATGGTTTTCAAGGTAAGCCATTTTCTACACCTGCCCTCAGATTACAGAGATAGAACCAACCATTGGGCAAAGAAGAACAGAAACTTGAGTATGAAGAATGGGAAGTAAGGCGTTTCTAATCACTCTCGCATCAGGAAATATCCTCCAGGAAAATTAGTATGTGGTTAACTTTGACCTCGGTGCAGACCATAAAGACAGATGGGAGAGAAATATTGGACTCTGGCCCCTAAAATCAATGAATACTATCCCAGGGATGGGACTAATGAGCTGGGGGTCAGGTGGTTGTTTGTAGGGGAAGGTAAAGCCAAGCTCTTGGCTCCTGCTGGTAAAGGAAAAGGTGATTGAATGACGGGGTGATAGAGGGCTGATTCTTCAGTGTAATCTTAATTACATTTCAAAATGCTGTTCATCAGCATTTTGTGGACAGGGAGAAAAAAGCTCAGTCAACTGCTGGTTGACTCTTTAATCTTGGCTTGTCCTTCAGCACCACGGGCAATCGCAAGCAAGACCTGTGTTCTCTGACTGTGCATGTCTCCCTCGTAAAAAATCCTTTTGCATAATCCAGTTGAGCAAGGCTAGTAGTCGGAACTTTAAGAAGAATCAGTATTTTAAACAGTTGCCAAATGAGCTCAAAAGATTATAACAACAATAATTATAGTTTCCACTTACTGACTGCGTACTAGGTGCCAAGCATTGTGTTTAACAAGCACCATTTCATTTACTCAGGGGGAAAAACCCTAGGGTACAAATACCATTATTACCTCCATTTTGCAGATGAGGAAATTGAGGCTTAGAGATGTGGAATGAGTTGCCCGAGGTTACAAAGCTAATAACTGGCAAAACCGGAATGCAAATCCAGAACTGTCTGACTCCAAAGATGGATTTCTATATTCTTAAATTTTGTACGAATTATACACTGCTGCTTAACAAGGTACTTGAAAATTTAACCACTTAAAACAACAAACGTTATTATATCTCATGGTTTCTGAGAGTCACAAATCTAGGAGTGGCTTAACTGGGTGTTTCTGATGCAGTCTTTCTTGACGTTACAGTCAATGTGTCAATCAGGGCTGCAGCCATCTGAAGACTCCACCAGGGGTAGAACATTTGCTTCCAACATCACTCACGTGGCTGTTGGCAAGAAGCCTTAGCTCCTCATCATGTGGGCTTCTCTACAGGGCTGCCTGAGTTTCATCTATAAATAAAGATATCCTACGGGGATTTTAATGAGGATCACCTGAGATAACCTATGAGTTAGTGAGAGGTAAGCTGAAGCAGGCTGCATGAATTTGGGATAATATTATTAATAAATGAATTTATTGCCATCTTGCATAGGATATTCAGGAATATGGAGATATCCCTGACTCCTCCAAAAGAATGGCCAAGATCATGCCTAATTAACTCCATGTCCTGGGAAAGCCCCGCTCTAATGGAGATGACATCTTCTCCAGTGCTCTATAGGGTGGAGAAGATGAAGAAATCTGCACACAGCCCCCATGAAGATTCCAGTGTTGTGGCTGGGAATCTCTGTCTCCCTTTATGCTGGCTACATGAAAAAAGTGTGTTTTTGCTTACAGAGACCTGGTGACCATTAGAAGGTGAGCACCCAAACCCTTTGGTGTCCTAGCCCACATATCGAGATCCCAACCCTTGATGGGAAGAACAAATCATCTGGGTAGAAAATAAATCCAGGGCTAGCCTAAGAGCAGAGTATGATGGAAAGGCTTTGGTGTAAGACAAACCCATCTGTGTTCATATTTGCTGGGAGAAAACTGGTGCCCACTAAGATTCTGTAACCTTCAGAACAAAATATTTTGTATGTAAAGCACCTAGAAGAGTGTCTGGCACATAATAGGTGCTCACTAGTGGAAGAGTCTTGGTAGTTTTGTTATTATTGTCATCATTCCAACTTCATATGGCTGTTTTGAGGATTGCTATATGCAATTATTTGTTTAAAACCTTATCATTCATTAGATTGTAAATTCCATGAGAACAGGAACCTTGTATATCGGTCCTGTTTACTACTGTATTCCTAGTGCCTAACAAAGAGAAGATACTCAGCAAATATTACATGTATGAATATATCTAAATCTAGAGCCTTGCATGTACTAGGTGATCTATATTTGATAATTATCAGCATTATAATCATCACCATACCATCCCCATTACCATCATCATCACCACCACCACCACCACCACCCCCATCCTCATGGCATAAGAATACCCTGGTGTGATATTTCAACAGTGTTCTCAGTGTTATGACAATGAGACCTAATTTCCTTTTCCACTTCAGGTTCTTTTAGTTCACAGAAGAATCTGGGTGTTTTCTTTTTTCCCATGGTGACAAAAGACCTGCTCCACCTTATTGGTATAATGATGTTATGACTTGAGGAAAAAAATTATATTCCTAAAAAATCTTAACAAGCCCTGTAATCAGATTCACCACAAATCTCTTGAAGTGATGGTCCACTGGAGTTGAATCCCATCTTCACTATTTTCTATGTGGCCTTGGAAGAGGTACCAAACCTCTCTGGATCTTCATGGCCTCATTTCTAAAAGGACAAAAGTAAAAACTACCCAAAATACCAATAAGGCTGTTGTAAGAAATAACAGATGCTTTTTGTCTCATCTCTTGCGTGTGTCCTTTCCATGGTAGATGCTTAATAAGTATTTATAGAATGAATGTGTTGACTAGATGAATGATATAATTTATGTCTATAGCTTCACTACTCATTCCAGCAGCTGAGTCAGCACAAGAAGATAGCCTTTGAAATTCTAGGGAACTCTGAAGGGCTGGAAGATGTAAGTTCCAAGACTCACTGTGACTTTGGGCAAGTCCTGAGATATGATTCAGGGTCTCAAGGGTCTTTTGCACATAATAGGAAGAAATTCTGTTTGTACAACAATGAGAATGTACTTACTGCCACTAAACTGTACACTTAAAAATGGTTACAATGATAAATTTTAATTGATTTTATCACAATAAGAAAAAGAGGAAAATTCTGGCTAGCTAGAGTACTACTAGCTTTCTGGATCCTAAGACTTGAGACCAAAAATATTGGCTGGCATGTATAATACCTTACTTATGCCAAACACTGCTAAAACGTGAGATGCATGATCTCATGTAACCCTCTCAGTAATCCTATGAGTGAGATATTATTACTACTCCCATTTTATAGATGAGGAAACAGAAGCTTAATGAAGTATTTCTAGAGCTGGAGTTTAAAGCCATGTGTGTCTCTTTAGAGAGCTCTTGTGCTTTCCTACTTAATTTTCTGAAGATTGTTTGTTTGTTTGTTTGTTTGTTTGACAAATAACCAAATCACAAATGTAGGCAGCTCAAATCTTGGTCATATGAGCTTTGATAGAGAAAGTGGTATGGAGACCTGATACAGTTGAGAAAGGCCTTGTCTACTTCCATTCTTTGAAGCTCCCAGTGTATTGGAACATTGGGGAGGCAGAAAAGGAAGGAGGAGATGGAAGAGAGGCAATAGAAGAAAACAATGCCAAGCTGCAGTTACCAATATATTTCTGAATTTTTTTAATGTTTACATTTGATTCTTGTATTTGCATGATTTTAATAACAAAGAATAATTTATTGGACAAAGAAATCAAAAGTCCCAGTCACGTTCCTACAAGATTAGAAAGCCTGAGCTAATGGCTTTCCAGCCTTCTGCCTCCAGCTTCCCACCTTCCAATTCCTCTCATAGTAAGAGACCCTGGGTGGCATTGTGATATAACCTCAGGTGGCTCTTGGCATCCCCATAGACAGGGCTTCCAGGCTTCTCTTCTTACAGCTGAAGAGAGGAACAGAAAATCCAAGGCTCCCATCATATTATTGGTTTGACAAGACATAGCTATAAGGAGCACAACCCAGGAAGGGTTGCTCCCCCGAATCCTCTCCCATGGACTTGACTGATTCTTAAAATAGTTGCAGTAGTCATAGTTATAACAATAGCAGCAGCTAATACATAGAGGGCTGATAAATGTGCTCTACATAACTCATTTGTTTATCCCAACAGTTTGGTAAGGTAGGCACAATCATTAGTCATTTTTTTTCTATCTTTTTTCTCTAAGAGACAGGGACACCTAGAGTAATTTGTCGAAGGTTACAAAATTTTTAAGACACAGAGGTGGAATGTAATCATGGACAATGTCAACCATTTATGGAGCATTTACAATGAGATTGTTGCAAGAATTGAATGGAATAATTCACATAACCGTCTAACCCAGACCCTCACACCAGTCCTGTGGACATGGTATCCTAACCACCATCCTCAACTTACAGATGGGAAAGGCAAGACTTAGGGAAGTCAAGGAACTGACTGCTATTACACAGCTCAGAGGTGGCAGAGCCATGGGGTCAGTGTTGTGCCAAAGCACAAACAATGTCCCTTCTGCCCTTTGGTCTTCTCAGGGACTGATTAGAAAACAAGAAAGTAGATTTCCAACTTTTTGCAACATCACTTTACCTGGTCTCGTTAATGGTTCTGTGCTGCGAGTTTCTGTTGTTTCTGTTTTCATCCAAATAAAACATAAGAGAAAGTTCCAAGCTCCTAAAGCATAACATCACATCTTAAGGGCCAAATTTGATAATAAAATATATTGTTCTATTCAGTCTCCACATCACATTTCTTACAGAAGGTGGATATCATTTGTGCTGCCTTTTGTAGGCACAGGTTGCAATTGCTTTTTCAGCAATCATTTCTTATAACAACGCAAAACAATTCCAGCCAGCCCAGGCGAGGTTTTTTTCATAATTGTGTCTGTAATAATCCATTATTTTATGTTTATTTCATCAGTTTCAACAGTTCACAAGAACATCTATAATCTTAGATCCAGTAATCAACTGTTTCTGAATTGCCCCATCCTAAATTTAGGTTTCACACTTGGTAATTTAGCTAGAGAGTTTCACTGGTGAGTGCCACTCTTTCACGGTTGAGGGAAAGTGCTACTATTTGGGCTTTATTTAATTCTTATTGTTTAGCAAGTTGAACTGTATACCATGGAGTTTAATAATGCAGGGTGTAATTGCTCTAATGCTATGAAGGCACCTGGCTGCTGATTTCCTCAGTCTTCACTAGGGCTCGCTGGCAAATGAGATGTTGCTGCTTAGTGGGACTTCTTCTCTACTTCAGTATTTTAAGAAAACAAATATCATTGCAGTGTGGCATTTGTAGAAGATTCTGTTAAGAGCTGCTCATAATGGTGAATATTCGTTGATTGAGGAATTCCTGAGTGCTTGACACTGTATATTAGCTTATTTAATCTCACAACAACCATAGAAGGTGGGTACTATTACTACCTCATTTATAGAGGCTTAAAGAGATTCGTTTATAGCATATCACATAGTCCGTGGCAGAGAATCCCTGCTCCAGGATCAAACTTTGCAAACTCTATTGCGTTGTCTTCCCAGGACTACTTTCAGTTATTTCTGCAGAGCATTAAGGAAAGAATGAGAAAGCTCCACATGTTCTTATGAAGAATAAAGAAAGTCCCAAGTGAGTTGTGAATTCTGGATGTCTATTTGCCTGTTTCCCAGGTGGACTGTCATGACACTAATCACCAGTCATGGTGGTCCTTGTTTCTTGTGCCCCATCCACTTTTCAAATATGATCTCAACAACTGAGAACAAAATGAATTTCACTCTGAAGTATAAAGTATCTTATGAAGCTTTATGTATTCCCACTGCTAAGATCTCTTTCACTTTGTAGTAAGACTGACATTTGATTGCATGATGAAAACGACTCCTCCTTTATCAAAACGTTTAAGCTCTGAGGGCACCAATATACATGTTTTTTAAAATAGACTTACCACGCTTGTATCCCAGCACTTTGGGAGGCCAAGGTGGGCAGATCACAAGGTCAAGAGATCAAGACCATCCTGGCCAACATAGTGAAACCCCATCTCTACTAAAAATACAAAAATTAGCTGGGCATGGTGGCTTACACCTGTAGTCCCAGCTACTTGAGAGGCTGAGGCAGGAGAATCGCTTGAACCCGTGAGGCACAAGTTGCAGTGAGCTGAGATCATGCCACTGTACTGCAGCCTGGTGACAGAGCAAGACTTCGTCTAAAAAATAAAGACTTATAATAATCATATGTATTTAAAGACCATATAAATGTATGTTATTTGTTAATGGACTGAGAATGGCATCTTACCCAAAATTTGAGATGTACACATCTGAGACAACAGAGCAGTTTTCAAGAAAAATGACACAGAATTGACAGTTTATTTGGATTATACCTTCTGATTACCAGGAAGTGGATAAAAATTCTAAAATGTAAGCATACTTATCTAAACATAACTTGGAATTCATCAGCCAAACAATGAACATTTTGAGAGTACTTATGTAAGAAAAAGTGGATAAAAATCAATACTGCTTCTAAAAATATTTACAAATCCAAAAAACTTGAGCATAGCTGCTGAGAAATTATTCATTTTTAATGTTTCATTTTATGAAAATAATTAAATTTTATTATGACTTACTTATCCTTATCTCTAAAAAACAACAAAAATAATCACTATATATAATATGTATTATTTATTGCTTCCTTCAACAAATTTTTTTTTTTTTTTCCGAGATGGAGTCTCACTCTGTCACCCAGGTAGTAGTGCAGTGGCTTGATCTTGGCTCATGGCAACCTCTGTCTCCTGGGTCCAAGCGATTCTCCCGCCCCAGCTTCCCAACTAGCTGGGACTATAGCCACCTGCCACCACGCCTGACTAATTTTTGTATTTTTTAGTAAAGATGGGGTTTCACCATGTTGGCCAGGCTAGTCTTGATCTCCTGACCTCAAGTGATCCACCCACTTCAGCCTCCCAAAGTGAAAAGTATTTCTCAAATGCCACATCAAGGAGACAGCAGCAAGTGAGACACAGTAGCTGAGTACATTCCACTGGGGAAGACAAGTTCTAAACACAAAACCAAATCAGTATGTGTAATTTCAGATGATGATAAATATTATGACAAACATAAAGCAAAGTTAGGAAATAGACAATACCTCCGTCAAGGAGAAAAGTTGTCAAGGAAGGCCTTTTGGGGAGGCAGAATCCAAGCAGAGACTAACAAATGAGAAAGAGTGTTTTAATCTTTTTCATGCATAGTCTTCACCAAAAAACATTGGGAAACTACCAGTCTTTTCTAAAGGAAAATAATTATCTCCTAATTTCTGCCTTGCCATGGTTTTTCTAGTTTGTTTTTCTTTGGAAAACAATTCTCTGTCTAAGATAAAAAGATCTCAGTTCATCTTTCCTTTAATGTTACTCCCAAAGTGAGGTCAAACCATTTCATTTGTCCCAAAGGTGAGCCAAATTTGAGCAGCTCTGCTGTGAGAACCTGTTCTACTCACAACTAGCTAGCAGCCTCTGTTTTTGAAGGCTCCTATTTGAGTTGGGTTGCCCCATCCTTTGGATTCATTAGAGACCCCTGTTCTCATGGGAAACAACTTACCATTTCTCAAATCTATGTGATTCCCTAACCCCGCTGTTTTACCAGAATGATAAAAGTGTTATGTGGGCCTTTCCCATTCTCCATACTGGGAGTGAGGAGTTCATATGCTAACCTAGAAATAATACCTTGTGCTGCTATCTCGGGCTTCACAACCTCTTTTCCCAGCCTTTAGGGAGAGGAGGAGAAGGCAGGGAAATGCCATTGAATGGGATTCTCCTAAAAGTCAGACACTGTCCCAAGCACTTGATACCCTTTATTTTGTCTAATCTACCTGGGAGCTCAGGAATGTCCTCACTTTACAGGTGAGAGAAGACTGAGGCCCACAGTGCTTAAACCACTTCTTTTAAATTACCCAGTTCATAAGAGGTAGACCTGAGATTTGATCATCCATTTCAGGTTCCAAAACCATCTCTCTTCTTTCTACTACAGAGGTCCAGGAAGATGTCAATTACTTTTGAATTCCAAATAATATATGGAACTCTCCACTGCTCAACATATCCAAAAACTTACCTAAATCTCATGTTCAGTGCCTTGCATGTGGGACATCAAAGCTACAAATTAAAGTCTCCACCAAAGAAAGTTACAGTGTCTAGAAATATAATTTCCAATAGGAGAAGATATTTCAGGCAGTAAACTGACTGCCTTAACAGTGGGTGCCAAAACCCTGTGAGGGATTTATCGAGAAGTTGAAATAAGAAACAAGACAAATACATTTAGACTTCACTGAATTCCTCGCAGTTTGGGAGGAAGAAAAATATTATTCTCTGGGAATGGAAAAAAAATAGATTCATTCCTCTCTGGTATTACATGGGTCCAGCTGAGCAATAATGCACTGCGAAGCCAAATGCTCTGATCGGTTTCTCTGAGCTGTTATTAAAGTTTACAAAATATTGCTCAGATTCTTTCTGGCAGAGTTTCAATATTGTCTATTTAAACTGGAATTGGGCTGGTACTCTTCATTTCTGTTAAACCTGCCAAAGCTGGTGATCCCACTGCACAAATCTCCCGGCGCCACAGCCTTCATCTAGCAAGGCTGGCGACACCCTGAGAGCCTACACCCTCTGTTGGCTTTCTGACGTGACTCAGGTCAAGAATGACTGAATCAACCTTCCTCCCCTTTCTCTTTGCCTCCCTTCTCACCCTCAGCACACACCCCCCCCCCCCCCCACACACACACACACGTGCACATGCACACTCTGGCCCTTCACTTGCAGCAGGAAAGAAAGGAGCTATGCAGAACAGTGCATCTGTCTGGGAAGGTGTTAACTCTACTGAAGCTGGAGCCTCTCAGCCTGGTGTTCTAACAGGGACCTGAGAATTCTTTTCCTCTGCTGATATGGCAGATACTATTACCCTCCAACAACCTCCCTTACCATTCCCCAGCTTTGCCCTCTACCCTCACTTCAGCCCAACTGAACCTGTTCCATGTCCTCAGATACCCCATGTTCTTTCTTGCCCTGGGCCTTACTTCTGCTGATCCTCTGATGGGAATACATTTCCTCCCTCCCCTTCTGATAAACTCCAGTTTACCCTCCAGGTTGCAACTTGGGCAACATCCCTCTGATCCCCCAGGATGGTTTAGATGCCCCTGTTATGTGCTTTTATCAGGAGCTTAAGCTTATCTCATCTAATCACAACCTCGATTTTAAGTAAATGGTCTCCTGAACACAACCACCAGCTCTAAGACTCAGGAGGAGGCCTGTCTTATCCTCCTCATGTAGAACAGTGGGCTAAATGCTATAACAGATAGACTTTGCAAAAAGATATATGAAAGTTCTAATACACTATACTTTTATTTCTTGCACAGATAACATTACTAGGCAAGTTAACAGATAGGCAGGATGGTCTGAACTTCTGCCACCATCAATAAGTGGCTTTCAAAGGCTTCCCAGAGGCTTTCCCCATTCAATCCAGCCAGAAAGTAAAAGAGTATGAAGGAGTGCCTTGTGGAAGGCTTTTTTTTAAGACCAGGACTAGAAGTGTGTTCATCACTGTTGTTCACATCACATTCTCATGGCAAGAACTCAATCACATGGCCATACCTAATTGCAAGCGATGCTGGGGCATGTAGCATCTGGCAACTACTCCTAGTAAAAGGTATGTGGAAGGAGGAGCATAAATGCTGGTAGACAGGTAGCCTCTTTGCTACATCCTTCTATCCCCAGTGCCTGACACACAGTAGCCAAAGAATAAACAGTTGTTAAATAAATCAATAGACTAAGGAGTTAAAAAAAAAAATCTTAGGGCGAAGAACATCACCTTAATATACTCCAAGCTGGTATACAGGACCACATTCTCAAAACTGCTTTGAATAAAAAACTGCAAACTACCAAAGGTCAGAGAGGCAGTAAAAATCTCAATTTCCTTAGCCACTTTTAATGTTCACTAGTCGAATGACAGTGCCTGGCACAATACCCAGGATATAGGTTCTGCTCATTGAATATGGGTCAAATGAATGAATTATTGGAAATCATAGGTTATTGAGATTAGAAGTGACCTGAACATAACCATGGTTGTATTATGCTTGCCAAGTGATCTTTCAGTTCCCCCATCCTAGGAAGTGCATCACTCCCAGAGTTAGCACCTGCCATCTTAGGTCAGCCCTGACTCTAGGAAACTCCTTTCTTCCTTTGATCTAAAACCTGGCTCCCTGCTGTAGCACAGAGTTGAAAGAAAGAAATTCAAATATTTTGTCATCCGCTCTGTGCCAGGCATTGTCCTGGGTGCATTTATGTTATTTCATTTATTCCCCATGACAACTCAGAGAAGGAAATCACTGCTGTGGCTCCGTCCACCCTCTTCCCAGCCTGGGTTGCTGCGTTATTATTAATAAGTTTCTAATTGTGCTCCTTGCTTTCACTGTTGCCCTCCTATGATAACTCTGAACCTAAGATTATCTTTTTACATTGTAAATCAAAAGTCATCCCTTCCCTGCTTAAAACCCCACACTGGCTTTCCATTGCACTTGGAATAAAATCCAAATTGTTTGTCATCACCCACAAGCCCACTCAGTTGGGCTCCTTCCTGCCCCTCTGATTTGATCTCAGCCACTCTCCCACTCGCTCACTGTGCTGCAGGCACACCAGCCTTCTTTCCTTTCTCGAATACCTCAAGTTTATTTGCACTCCAGGACCTTTGTACTTGCTATTTTTTCTGCCCGGAGCCCTCTGCCCCCAATTCTTTCTTGGGCTGACTCCTTGTTGCTATTCAGTTTTCAGTATAAATGCATTTTTCTCAGTGAAACCTCTGATCATAGAATGTAGAATAGTTCTCCATTCTCAACTTGTCCCTCTGTCCCTATAGGTCACACAAATTGTGTGTTCTCCAAAGGAGCTCAAACCTGACTGCACACATCAGACCTACCAGGGAAGCTTCCAAGAAACATCATTATCCCAGGAAGCTTCCCTGGAAATTCTGATTTCATATGTCCTCTGGATTGTTTAGGAATCCGTAGTTCGAATAGCTCTCCTGAATGATCCTGACGCGTAGTCAGTCTAGAAAACCATGTGTCTGATATTTCTGTCTGGGATAGAATCCTGTTTCAATATCTGATTAGCTCTGCACCTTGTGCAAGCCACTTAGCCTGTTTAATCTTCATATCTAAAATTGTGACAAGAATAGTATCTATGTCACAGGGTTATTGTGAGCACTGGAGGAGCATTTCAAGTGAAATGCTTAGCATGGTGCCTGGCCCACAGCAAGCCCTCATTAAATGTTGGCTGCTATTATCATTGTTACACTCCTACTCCTTTTACTCCCTCTCCTCCTTCTCCTTGGCAGCTCTTCAGGGATGTCAAGGCAACCATCACAAAATACCTCTCTTCCAGGCCAGTTACCCTCAGTTTTCTTTTTTTTAATCCTTTTCCACATGGCAGATTCATATTTCTTCTCTCATAGACAGATCACATCCCAGGAGGAGGTGTAGTATTTCTGCACCCCAGAACTCATAGGGGTTGAAGCCTGTGATGCAATAAATGTAGATAATTGGGCTCCAGCTCTGAACTTCGGATGGCACTCATTACTGGCCCTAGTGGGGCAGCTGTGTGTGGCCTCTCATTCTGGGGAAGTCTTCTTATGGGAGAACTCTGTGTGAGAGTGTCTGTAATGAAGGGGGAGTTTGGGAGTTCCGTTACCTGAATGCTTTTCATCCTGACATGCTTAGTTGAGAGTCAGAGCCCAGCCCACGTTAACTCATTGAGTTCCTGGAGTTTGTTGTAGATTTTCAGCCTTTTTCATTATAGTCAACACTATAGGAGCAAAAATAATAAAAATAGTGTTTGATGAAGTAGGAAAAGCAGGTCTCAGTGTCCATAGTGAAGTTAGAAAGGAGAAGGAGAGAAGGCTAAATGTAAAAAGCAAAGTGTGCATCAGTTAGTAATAAGGCATAGTGTGGACTTGGGGGGACACGTAAATAAGTCAGGGAGAAAGCATTCTAGACATTGTACAGGAGATACAATTTTCCTAAGTCTTCTTTCTCTTTTTAATTGCTGTTTACCTTGCAAAGGCAAGATAAATAAGTTTGATATTTTTATTTATTTATATATTTTTAAATTTTTATTATTTTATTTTTCCATAACTTATTGGGGTACAGGTGGTATTTGGTTACATGAGTAAGTTATTCAGTGGTGATTTGTGATTTTGGTGCACCCGTCACCCAAGCAGTGCACACTGCACCATATTTGTAGTCTTTTATCCCTTGCCCCCTCCCACTCTTCCCCTCAAGTCCCTGAAGTCCATTGCATCATTCTTATGCCTTTGCGTTCTCATAGCTTAGCTTCCACATGTCAGTGAGAACACATGATGTTTGGTTTTCCATTTCTGAGTTACGTCACTTAGAATAATAGTCTCCAATCTCATCCAGGTCACCACAAATGCTGTTAATTCATTTCTTTTTATGGCTGAGTAGTATTCCTTCATACATATGTACCACAGTTTCTTTAACCACTCATTGACTGATGGGCATTTGGATTGGTTCCACTATTTAGCAATTGTGAATTGTGCTGCTATAAACATGCGTTTGCAAGTATCTTTTTTGAGAAATGACTTCTTTTCCTCTGGGTAGATACCTAGTCATGGGAGTGCTAGATCAAATGGTAATTCTACTTTTAGTTCTTTAAGGAATCTCCACACTGTTTTCCATAATGGCTGTACTAGTTTACATTCCCACCAGCAGTGTAGAAAGTGTTCCCTGATCACTGCATCCATGCCAACATCTACTGTTTTTGATTTTTTTATTATGGCCATTCTTTCAGGAGTAAGGTGCTATTGCATTGTGGTTTTGATTTGCATTTCCCTGATCATTAGTAATGTTGAGCATTTTTTCATATGTTTGTTGGCCATTTGTGTATCTTCTTTTGAGAATTGTCTAATCATGTCCTTAGCCCACTTTTTGATGGAATTGTTTGGTTTTTTTTTTTTCCTTACAGACTTGTTTGAGTTCATTGTAGATTCTGGATATTAGTCCTTTGTCAGATGTATAGATTGTGAAGATCTTCTCCTACTCTGTGGGTTGTCTGTGTACTCTGCTGACTGTTCCTTTTCCATGAAAAAGCTCTTTAGTTTAACTAGGTCCCAGCTATTTCTCTTTGTTTTTATTGCATTTGCTTTTGGGTTCTTGGTCATGAAATCCTTGCCTAAGCCAATATCCACAAGGGTTTTTCCAATGTTATCTTCTAGAATTTTTATAGCTTCGGGTCTTAGGTTTAAGTCTTTAATCCATCTTGAGTTGATTTTTGTATAAGGTGAGAGATGAGGATCCAGTTTCATTCTCCTACATGTGGCTAACCACTTATCTAAGTACCATTTGTTGAAAAGGGTGTCCTTTCCCCACTTTATATTTTTGTTTGCTTTGTCGAAGATCAGTTGCCTATAAGCATTTGGGTTTATTTCTGAGTTCTCTATTCTGTTCCATTGGTCTATGTGCCTATTTTTATAATAGTACCATGCTGTTTTGGTGACAATGGCCTTATAGTATAGTTTGAAATCAGGTAGTGGGATGTCTCCAGATTTGTTATTTTTGTTTAGTCTTGCTTTGGCTATGTCTAAGTCTTATTTCTTAGTCATGGGTCACTTTGCTTTCTCTTAAGGTTGAGATCTGCTTTTGTGTGGTGAGGTACATTTGGGGAATGGGGAAGATGAGATCATAGATAATCATAATATTTTGTATTAGTTAAATATTCTTCAAGCTCTATAACATGCTCCATCACATCCCTATGAGTAAGAAGTAAACCATATATCAATATTCTTGTCTAAGCAATGAGGAAAGTGATTCACCCAGTATCATATTCCATGTTATACCAGGCCAAGGAGGAAAACCCTTGTCATCTTTTTTTAAAAACTTTTATTTTAGGTTTCTGGGTACATGTGCAGGTTCGTTACATAGGTACACTCGTGTCATGAGGGTTTGTTAAGTAGATTATTTCATCACCGAGGTACTAAGCCTAGTACTCAATAGTTATTTTTTCTGCTCCTTTCCCTCCTTCTATTCTCCACCTTCCACCCTCAAGTAGGCCCCAGTGTCTGTTGTTCCCTTCTTTATGTCCATGAATTCTCATCATTTGGCTCACACTTATAAGTGAGAATATATGATATTTGGTTTTCTGTTCCTGCATTAGTTTGTGAAGGATGATGGCCTCCAGCTCCAGCTCCATCTGTGTTCTCACAAAAGACACGATCTCATTCTGTTTTATGACTGCATAGTATTTCATGGTGTGTATGTACCACGTATTCTTTACCCAGCCTACCATTGATGGGCATTTAGGTTGATTCCATGTCTTTGCTATTGTGAATTGCGCTGCAGTGAACATTCACGTGAATGTGTCTCTATGGCAGAATTATTTATAGTCTTCTGGGTATATACCCAGTAATTGGACTGCTGGGTCGAATAGTAGCCCTGAAAGCCTATGTCCTCTAATTCCTGGTCCAGTGTCCACCACATCTGATGCTATCAAAGGTTTATGGAATGTTCTACTCATGCACCCTCTCACTGTTCCTCAGTTTTCCACACACACACATCCAAAGCAGCTCTCAACCTAGCCAGATGGCCCCTCTGGAAGTTCTTGACTCCCCCAAGCTCCTTAGTACCTTCTCTGTGCACCCATGGAACTTTGCTCCTATCTTAGTTGCTACACAGAGCTTACTGGATTCTAATTATTTTTCTTTACAATACTATCTCCTCATCATGACTTTCTCCAGGGCAGGACTATGTATATACTTATCTTTGTATTCCCAGCTTCTTACAAAGTGCACAGCATATAGGGGATCCTCCATAAATGTTTGTTGAATAGTTGGACAAATGGATGGATGGATGGATGGATGGATGGATGGATGGATGGTCAGATAGACAGATGGACAGAAGTTCTTTCAGGGTGAGTTTTAAAGAAATATATGAGAAGCCAGCTTGCTATGAGAGGAGGATTTTCCTGACTTTCTGATAAAGATAGGATCCATCTGATGCTTTTGGTCTAGAACTAACACCATAATTACTTATCCATGTTCTGCTAGAAATTTTATTGCTGAAATATGTGTTTGGTATGAGGCTTCAGTTCTCCACAGAAAGAAGTATCTTGTCCCAGGCAATAGTGTAATATGAGTAGTGTAGTCTCCAGATGGTGAGAATTTTAATCCTGAGTTATTGAGTGTATGACTTCTTGCTAGCAATTTAGCTTCCTCATTCCTCCATGTCCTCATGTGTTAAATGGGGACAACATTGGTACCTCGTATACAAATGGTTTGTGAGGATTAAATGATAAAATAAATATAAAACACTTAGTATGCACCAGCACTTCGGACAGTGCCTGACACAGAGTAAGCGCTCAATGTGCCTGAGTCCTTTTGTCTTCCTACTGTGTGCATATGTAGCTCTGTGACCCAGAAAGTCTAGCTGAGTCAGCTCTGTATCTTGAGACTCACTTCCTACAGAGCCAGAGGAGGTGATTGAAGCTGCTCTGGAGACTGAACCAGGTGTAATTCTTAGACAAGTTACTTCCCATCTCTGAACCTCAATCTCATTATCTGTCCTTGGAGAGTTACTTTGATGATTTTGTAAGCTCAAGGTCATACGCTGAGTATCCTCACTGTGCTAGGTCTGTCCCTGTGTATGAATTGGACTGTAAGCTCTTTGAATAGGGGGACTGTTTTATCCTCACCTTTTCACATCTGATCCCAACTTGCTCTTTAGAAGACCCTTGATAAAGTTTTGCTGAATTGGAATCAACTTCCCTAAATCGCTTAACATGCTCTTTTGGGGACTTAGTTGAACTCCTGAACGCTAAGCTCCAGAAAGGTTCTGGCCCATTAACCCTATTCCCCTGCAAACAGTTGGGAACTTAATGATCCTGCTGCCCCCAGCATGGTACAGAGCTCACCCCTTTGCAGATCACTCCCAGATCCTTTCTAGGAGCCAGCCTCCGAAAGCCCTGCAGCACAACTTTGCTGGCAGCATTTGGGAAGTGAGGCCATGTCCTCTGCAAACTTAATAGAGTGGCCTTTTTTTTAGGTTCCAGACAACAGCATTGTATTCAGAGGCAGAAGGCTCTCCTTGGAGTTGTAAGCTTTTTTACACCTGTGCCTAAATAGCACTGCACCTGGCACATAACAAACTTTCAACATAAGGGGAATAAGTGAATGAATGAATGGGACATAGTTTTTTGGTAGTACCAACTTCAAGATGTGTAGCATTTAATACAGGAAGAAGTCTAGGGAGAACTACTTTTACTACTTTGTAATAAAAAAGTCTTGTCCCATGAGTGATTTTATGACCTCTATAAGCATAGGGCAGGAAAGGATGCAACAAAAGCTTTTGGTCATTTCAATAAACACTCTCTCCAACTCTCTGCCCTTTTCATGAATTCCCAGTTGAGAAATATCTGTAATAGGTGAGCAATGATAATGTCATTGAATAAAGATTGATGGAAACAGATATAAACCTAAAACATTTTTAGTGCCAGAAATACTGTTTGCTCAACAATAAGTTACATCAAAGGACTTAAACATTTCCCACAGAGGTCAGCAATTCTGCAAGTGATGCACTGAAATTCACACCTCTGCCAGAAGCACTCTGTTCCTGGCATGAAAAAGAAAAAGTCACATCTGTTAACATCAATATCCTGAGGAGGCAATTTTGCCTTTTCTGATTATTGTTCAGGTGCTTCATTCTCCAAAAGCCAGCCTCTGGAAGCTTCTTGAAATATAAAAAATGTAAAAGCTTTGTTTTAAAATTTATAAATCCCTTTTATTTGTTCTATTTTCTTTCATTTTTGTAAATCCTTGAACTAAAAATATAGCCTGTGGATGTCTAGGTACTCCTGCTTCAGCAAACATCACTGTTGTTCACATAATTGGCCCCATCTTTAAACGAACCATGTGACCAAAACTACATCTTTGGTTTTTTTTGTGATATTAAAATAAAATTGTCCTTTACCATTCCAGTATTTGTTATTTGAGATTCATGATTTTGGAGTCAAGGTATTTGGAATTAGGAAATAAGGATAATAATGGTAACATTTGCATGCTAAGTGGATTTTCTTTCCTTATTTCATTGAACCCTTACAATTCCTATGTGACCTGAGGGTACTATTATTTTATTGTAATGAGGGAAAGGAGTCACTAGTCAAAGTTAGAACCCAGACTTCTCCAAAGCCTGCAATCAATGCAGTCCTCGGCCACTCTCATGATCCAAATCCACTTTACCTGTTCTGTGTGTCTTACCACAGCACCTATCAACTTCCAACGTACAATTTCCTTATTTATTGTGTGTTTTGTTTATTGTCTCTTCCCTCACTAGAATCTGAGTTCTATGAACACAAGAATTACTTTTTTCTGTTCTATTCATGGATCTATCCCAAGCTCGAGAATAGAGCCTGACATGTCAATTGCACATATATTGCAATTGTTACCCTTACTTGTTTATTGATGGTCCCATGCCACTCTGTGTTTCACTGGTGGAAAAACTGAGGCCAAGAGCCACCTGGTGATTTACTAAAGATGACACCATGAGCGGCTTTGCAAGTAAAACAAGATCTCCTAACTGCCAGCCCAATTCTTTGCCTAAATCTCAACACTATCTTGCCCTACTTTTATTATGCTTTATAATGAATAACTGTTTATGAGTTCATTCTCAGGCACATTATTGCTTTTATATTACATCAAAGAACTTGAGATGGGCAAAAGATATAGCCCTATTGATTGTTCTCAGAAACTCAACTTTTCCATCCCACAAGGAATCCTTGCTTAAGGCTCATTTTGAGGACAGGAGCCAGTCTCTAACAGAAGACGGTCTCCAAAAAGTCTACCTCCCTATCAGGGCAGGGTCAGTGTGGTGACTGGTTTTAGAAATATTGAAATCAATCATCTGAAGTTTTCTGTTTCTATTCACCAGACTCCTACAGAACCTTAGAACTGACCAAATGTCAAAATGCTAAGATGTTATTGGCTCATGGTTGCTCAGTCAGTCAGTGTCTTCTAGGGAAAACCCAGAAGCTACAGGAGATAGCATGGGAGTGATTTAGTGTGACTTTGAAAGAGACATTGAATCCGTGGGCCTAATGTATAGGAGGCAAGTCTTGGATGAAAGCTGAAAAAGAAAGTGACAATTCTAGAAGTAAGAGTGTATTAAGATAAAAGAGTTTGTGTTTGGCTTTCAGAAAAGAAGACTCTAGAGGCTGTCAAGAGAAGATATTTTTTTGAGCATAAGTTGTTTTTACATCACCAGCAACAGAGCACACCTCCTAACCCTCATATTAACATCTTTCATTCTGCTTAAGTTGGAATATATCACTCTTAGTAGAAGACTTAGGTAGAGAGATTTTTCTACTTCTGATGATAAGTGTAGTCTACTCTGCTGTCATATGCATTCTCGAGGCTGCTGGCCTCGAGACTTACTTGTGGGGACTTACCTGTAGTTTTAACAAGTCAGATGGCCCCTGTGCATTAAACTTGTGATCTGGATTTGACCTGTCCCACGCTCTGTTGAGGGATGCATCACATTCAGTGCAGTGATGATGATCATAACTGGGAGTCCACCAAGAGCTCTGTGCACTTTAAAATGCACTTCCTTGGCTGGGAGCCATGGCTCACACCTGTAATTCCAGGATTTTGGGAGGCTGAGGTGGGTGGATCACTTGAGGTCAGGAGTTCGAAACCAGCCTGTCCAATATGGTGAAACCCCGTCTCTATTAAAAATACAAAATTAGCCTGGCATGGTGGCACACGCCTGTAATCCCAGCTACTCGGGAGGCTGAGACAGGAGAATCACTTGAACCCCAGAGGTGGAGGTTACAGCAAGCTGAGACTGAAGCATTGCACTCCAGCCTGGGCAACAGGAGCAAAACTCCGTCTCAAAAAAATAAAATTAAAATAAAAAGCACTTCCTCACACATTTTTAAATTTTAGATTATTATAAAATCATCCTGACATAATTATGGCAGAGGTTCTTATCTCCACTTCTAAATTAGAAATCTGACTTCCTAGAGGTTCATGACACTCTAGGTCACACAGCTGGTAAATGACAAAGCCCAAATCCAAGGTCCTCTGCCGCTTTGTTCTTTCTGCTATGACATTCTGTCTCCTGCCCACATGGATGTCCTGCAGGCATCTATAATACATATCTGGCACCAAATCTTTATCTTCTGCTCTTGAAGAAAACCCAGTCCTCCTCCTCTTGCTTTCCCTGCTGATTTAATAACTGCCCTTCCCTTAATTACCTACCTTAGAACCTTGAGGTCCTTCTGTCGTTTCTCCTGCCACATGTCTTAGAGTCAACCCAGGATTTTCTTTTTTAGATGTCAAACAAAAATGTCTTCCCTCTTAATTGTTGTCACTGGTACTGCCATGATTCGGGCCTTCATTACCACTTACATGGTCCATGTAATATTCACTTACATGAATATTCAGTAGTTTAACTCATTCACCAAATCATCACTGAAGCTCTTCTCTGTTCCAGGAACTGTGCTTGGTGCGAGGGAGACTGTTCTGCGCAAAAAGCAAAACATGGATCTTATTTTCATGGTGCTCTGGTCTCAAGTAGTAATCAAATAATCACTCCAACAAATGTAAAAACGGCAGCTCTGACAATTGCCACAAGGCAAGCCATATAATCCCCTACCTGCAGAACCAGTATGGACTAAGGTTTCTAAACCATAACTATGACCATGGCACACCCTCTGCTATAAAACTTTCCTAAATGCCCACTGCCTGCATGATAAAATCCAAACCCATTAGCCTGGTATACATGTCTCTTCATGATATGGCTCCAAACACTAGATTAGGTTGCAAGCCACTACAACCCCATTTCTCTCCCACCCCTCACTCAATTAACTCATCCTATGACTAAGCCACATGTAATCCTTTTTGTTTGTGTGTTTGTTTTACTTCTTACCATTCCAGAAACAGATCTGTTCTTTCATTTTTCCACATCTTGGCTTAAGCAAAACTCTCTTCCAGAAATGCAGTCCCTCTAGCAATACAAGGAAATAGCCTACTCACGCTTCAGGTTGAGCTGAAATGACCCCTCCCACTCACTCTCTGGATGTGATTAATTATTCTTCACGGTTTCCAACACATTTTCCACACTACTAACGTAGCACTTCTCCCATTGTAATCTAATTACTTACTTTTTCCATTCACCCCACCCCCATCCCCCAGATTTTGAACCACTTTTGGGGAGAAATCGTTTTAATTAATAGAAGTTTCAATTTATATTTATTTTATTGTATAGAGCCAGATCATAAATACATAATAGATGAGACAAAAATATTTTGATCCCTTATTTCTTTTCACTATGAATCTCTGATTTCTCATAGGCATTCCTTTCATCCTAATTGAACTTCAGGACGTTTTCCCTTTAGTTACCTTTTTTTTTTTAGAAATCATATGAAAATAATTCCAGAGACCTTCCTATCTTCGTATTCCACCACAGGTCTTCTCAGCTCAATGCACAATATGTCCCCCACCCCTCCTGCTTTTTAAATCTCTCAGGCAGTTGGCACAAGGATAGGTTTTGCATATTTGCATAATCACTGGTTCAATGATTACAAAGTGACCATATCGAAATATGGAAAATGTGTTCTTTGGGAAAGATTTGATGTGTTTGTTTTTTTATTTTTGTTTTTGTTTTTAATGTTTGTAAAGCATCAGGAATTAATGAAGCAACTGTCAAGTCTGTTTCCATTGCCTTTCCAAGCTTGGCCAAGTCTAGATCTTGTTTCTCTGCTAAAGTGGCTTGAATCATGATTTTTAGCAACTAGCTCCTGGGGTTTGTAACAAGAAATTGCAAAACACATGAGAGTAGTGAGAACAGCTTTTGAGAAACTGATTTTATAACATGACAGGAATGGTAGAAGAAAAATGTAGTGATTAACTAAATTATTGGGAAGGAGGTAAGCTGTTACTTAGAATGTACACTTCTTAAGGGCCTATAGATTCCTAGGATCTGGCAACTGAAATGATCATTTCTTAGAGATGATCACATTTCCTATTCTACAACCTAACATCACAGAAGTCATAAAATACAGAATCATGGCCAGATTATTTATGTAGATTTAAATAGTGGATAGATATATCTTTGTAAAGTATATAGTAAATGAATAACCCAACAGACTGTGTCTCAGTCCGAGATGCAGGACTCCCAGGTTGGTCCCACCATTCAAGAGCAGCCTCAACCATTTATCCAGAACTCCAGGTGAGCATTACCATTTTCAATGTAAGCCATAGCTTTAATAAGAGTAATAAGTACTTGAATGTTGATAATAAGGATATCATTTGGGTAAACAGTGGAAACTCAGGGATGAATTCTGTCTCATTCATTACTGTGTAATGAACTCCCTCAAAAACTTAGTGGCTTAACATAACAACTGTTTGATTATATCTCACAATGTTGAGAGTTGCACGTTAGGGCAGAGCTCAGCTAAACAACTCTCCAGGTTCACATGGCATTGCCTGTGGCTCCTATGTGATATTAAGCTGATGTCAGGGCTGGTCCAAGACAACTCTACTCACATTCCTGTTGCCTTGGCAGGGATGGATGGAAGACTTGGTTCAGCTGGGCTCTCCCCATCTCCATGTATTCTCAGGATGTCTCCATGTGGTCTCTCCAGAAGGGCAATAAGGCTTCTCAACAGATCAAATCCTAGCTGACAATTTTCTGACAGGCCAGGCCCAGAACTGGCATAGCATCATTCCCTCATTCTCCTGGTCAAAGCAGTCAGAGGCCAACCTCCACTCAAAGGGAGGGATAATAGACCTCCATCTCTCACTGGGACATGATATGAAAGAATTTGTAGCTGCCTTTAATCCACCCAAGTGTGTTCATAAAATTACCTCGTATGTTTGATTTAGGATTTGTACTTTAGATTTATAACCTAGATGGAATAGATCATTTGTTCATTCCATTATTTAAAAGGTATTTATCAAGCATTTGATAATTGTTGATATAGCTCTGTGCTATCTACTGAAATAAACCAGGAAAACACACAGGGTACAGTCTCTCCCCTGTAGGAATTTGCATCTAGATGTGAACACAAGACAAACCACCCAGCAAGCAATTCTAGTATATAATAATATAACTACAGTGGCAAAATGCACGTCATAGACGTGTATGGGCAACACAGATGCTTACAACGTTCAGGCAAACATAAAAAAAAGAGTGAAGTGAGGTAAGCTGGCCTGTGAACAGTAGAAAGGGTGTTGGGGGCAATGGAGACCCAGACAGTTCATGCCACATCTAAAGGGGCAGCTTTGCTCAGCTCCAGCCTATTGTTGCTTTGGAGAATGTGAGACAATGATGTTACAACTACCAATTTTTCAGAGAACTATAAATCTCCCAATTATCAAATGTTGGTAATTATTCAGATTTGGCCTACTGACCACCAGTTTTCAGCCCCTAAAATAGACAGTAAGTGCTTTAGGATTCATGGAAAGAGGAGATGAAGGTCAACTAGAATAACACTATTTACAGTGTGGGCTGACAAGATATGGAATCAAGCTAAGTGTCCGCCAATGGGAAAATTGGTTTTAAAAATGTGGTATATATACACAATGGGATACTACTGAGCCACAAAAAAGGAGACACTGTCATTTGCAACAACAAGGATGAACCTGGAGTACGTTATGCTAAGTGAAATAAGCCAGGCACTGAAAGACAAATACCACATGTTCTTGCTTATAAGTGGAACTAAAAATGTTGAACTCATAGCAGAGAGTAGAATGGTGGTTGCTAGGGACTAGGGATGGCAGGGGTGGGAGTGGGGAGATGTTGGTCAAAGGATATAAAGTTAAGAGGAATAAGTTTTTGAAATCTATTGCACAGCATAGTGATTAGAGTTAATAATAGATGGTTGCATATCCAAAATGTATAAAAGAATAGATTTTAAATGTTCTTAACACACACAAAAAATGTGTAAGGTGATGGATATGTTAATTAGCTTGATTTACTCATCCCACCATTATACATATATCAAAATATTACATTGTATTCCCATAAATATATACAATTATTTGTCAATTAAAAATAAAAATGGAAAATAATAATAAAGTATGATCTGAGCACCAGTACCATGATGTGAATTGTTTATTATCCGCAATGGATAAATAAATAACTTGATAATAAGAGTTTAAGCCCTCGTAGCAATTTAATATCCAAGGCTGTAATCAGTGTACTTGTCTTCTTGAGTACAGACCAACTCGGGTGTTGCAGAACTTGGGCTGTGAGCTATATTTGGTGTGAGCTGCATGCTAGTCAGGTGCAGTAGGACCACATGTGACCAAGTGCTGGAATAGAGAGGCCCATGGTGAGGCACCATGGAGAATTTGGACCTTAAATAACAGGCAGGATTGGGATTAGCACAGAGGACAGAAAGCTTTTCTAAGTATTAGGAACAGCACACCCAGAAATCAGAGTCAATAAGGCACTAAGGAAAATCAGGGGAGAGCTGATTTGTGAAGCACATTATGGAGGGTGCAGATGGAGATTATGGAGATCCTTGGACTTAGCCTTGTAAAATTGAATTTATCCTCTAAGAAATGTGGAGCCACAGGAGGTTTTTGAATACAGATGGGCATCACTAACTTTCTAAAGTACTCTTTCTCCTTTTTTCCTCCTCTCTTTCAAGGCCTGATTCAAATTCCACCCTCTCCAGGACCAGTTCATGCAATAGCAATCACTCCCTTTATAAAAATCTAGTAAACCTTTTTTTTTTTTTTCTTCTGAATCAACAGATACCTTATACTGTTAATTATTTTTCTGTAAAGATACTGTCTTTTCTTCCAAATATTTTAAGCACTCTGTGGACAAAATCTCCCTTACCCAGTTCTGAATCTTCCTCAGAATCTAGCACAATCCGTCACCCATACTGATATTCATGTGGTATGTGCTAATGAGCAAGAGAGGTTTTGTAGGGATACTGATCGGTAAAAGTGTTTTGAATAGATGGGAGCAGAAAGTAGAAAGTTAGAGACCAGGGCCGGGCGCGGTGGCTCACGCCTGTAATCCCAGCACTTTGGAAGGCCGAGGTGGACAGACCACAAGGTCAAGAGATCCAGACCATCTTGGCCAACATGGTGAAACCCTCTCTCTACAAAAAATGCAAAAATTAGCTGGGCGTAGTGGTGCGTGCCTGCTGTCCCAGCTACTTGGGAAGCTGAGGCAAAAGAATCACTTGAACCTAGGAGGCAGAGATTGCAGTGAGCCGAGATCACACCGCTGCACTTCAGCCTGGTGACAGAGCGAGACTCCATCTCAAAAAAAAAAAAAAAAAAAAAGTTAGAGACCAGATGAAGATACCACAAGGGCCTAAACGATGAATGCAGAGACCAGGGACTGGCAAGGAAAAGCTGATATAGAGGGTAGATATAGAGAATGAATATTTTCAGAAACGTGTTATGCACACAAAGTCACATTAGCAGTTTCCTGAAATCTCACACCACATTCATACATGGCTAACATTTTCTTTGTCAAGAAATGTTGAGAATAGGCTTCACTACTTAAGAGTTTTCCAGATTGCTGAAACTTACTGTTTTAAGCACCTAGATTTTCAAAATCAATCATTATGCGCATCAGTTATTTATTATGCTATGATACACATATCCCTACCCTAAATAGCCCTAGACTGTTGTAATGTTGTATTTTTTCTGTTTCTTCACTTCTCTACCAACTACTGGTAATTGATATTATCTGTAGGTCTTAGCTGCTTCTATGCTGCTACTTACTTCATAGAACTTGTTCTGAGTGAAGATTAAAATGTAGATCTCTGGAGTAGAAAGCACTCAATGACAGCTATTTTTCTTGCAATGCATAATAAACTTCTCAAAGTTTTTTCACTAATATTTAGATTTATTTTTGATATTACATTTATTTTATAGGGGTCGGCAAACTTTTTTGTAAATAACCAGATTGTAAATATTTTGGAGTTTGTGAGTTATATGATTTCTATAACTGCTCAGCTCTTCTGTTGTTTTGAAAGCAGCCATAAGACAATACACAAACAAATGGGTGTGGCTGTGATCCAATAAAACTTTATTTTCAGAAACAGGATGAGCTGGATTTGTCCTACAGGAGCTATAGTTTGCCAATACTTGTTTTAGATTATTAAAATTGCCAGAGCCTGACTTTTGAAATAGAAGGATTTGTCCTTAACTTGATTTATAAAGAAAATAATAGATTTTTTTCATGTCTGTATTCCTCTAGCTTCAATATCCTTATTCAGATTTTTAAATAGTGCTGCAAATAAATTCTCCTAACATGTAACAACTGCAGTAGCAGTCTGGCCCCCTTGTTTAACCTTCGGTCTGAGGACTGGTCCTGTCTAACCTCTGCCTTCACCTCCAGCCATTGTGCCACTGCACTTTATTCTCCTTTCTAATTTGTTACATCCATGCGCTACCCTCTCCTAAGCCCCTGATTTCTGTAGGAAGCAAGAGCTTTGTCATCAGTCAGCAAGTCCTGGGAAAGAATTACAATTTCTTTAAAGCACAGATAACAAGTTATTTGTATTGAATTCAACACTAAGTTAACTTAAATGACTTTCCCCTACCTTCTGATTTCCAAATTAAATTAAACACTGAGTTTCTAACATCTATACCCACAGTAAATAGCATCTTGCATACATGCCTATGAGATGCTTCCCGCTTCAGTGATATGTGGGATTTTCTTGAGACAAAGAAGACATAGATATATTTCCTTAAGCCTCTTCAGCTGAACATTGCACTACAAGAAGAAAAGCTTGACAGTGTTGCCTGTTTTGGTGTAGATGACACTACCAGGGACACATACTATGACCATCAGCTAACGTGCTGCAGAAACCATAACCTGGGCATGCAGGCTGCTGCATGTTGAAACAAAAGGTCTTGGCATCCTGACATAGAAGGTGAACAACAGTGTGAAATACACTTGGTGTCTGTCTAAAGTGACATTGTAGTTAACCAGATAGATTTCTGCCTCCATATGGAGCCTTCCTGTCAGAAGAAAAGGACTGATTCTAGTCCCTGTATTTTATTCCATTGACAAGATATTCTGTTTCTTCTTCAGATGCCATTCTGAATAACCTATGACTGAGATCAATCAATCCACAATGATTCTTGCTTGTTTCCACCATGATATTATTCCTTGAGACCACCAATAGGTATCTAACAAAGCTTGACAGTATCACAAATATATTTGCATCAAATTCATGAACTCTACTCTCAATTTCCAACTAGGGTACAAGACCTTGTGTGTTTATGGGGAGTTGGGGTGTGGTCAATAGGTGGGTGTGCTGTGCTGAAACTTTTTTTCTCTTGAATGTTTTTTTAATTCTCTAACTTTCCTGAACCCACCAGAATTGACCTAGACTCATCTCATGATATAGTCCTATGAGGGCTAAAGAATAAGACTTTAGGAGCTCCATAAGCCTTGCTTAGCCCTTAATAACTTCAGTGTGTAGAATAATTATGCAAGAGTTTCAGTTCAGGAGTCAGCAGATCTAGGCTGTCTTCTAGGTTCTGCTCTTTGAGATTCTAGAACAAGTCTTGCTCAGAGCATCTGTGAAAATTAACAAGGGAGTGAATTTTGATGATCTGCTGCATGGCAAGCCACCCCATACTGGAGAGGCTCAAAACAACAATTATTATTTGCTCATGATTTTGCAATTTGGGCAAGGCTTAGCAGGGACCTCTTATTTTTTTCTGTTCATACTATCATTGGGGACTGAGGATCCACATCCAAGATGTTTCACTGAAATGGCTAGCATGTTAGCACAGGCATTTGGCTGCTGGTTCAGCTGCAGTGGCAGCTGATATTTGGAATAACCTCAGTTCCCCTCCATGTGGGCCTCTCCGTGTAGCTTCATGGCTTATTCACAGCATGGCAACTGGGTTCAAAGGAGGAAGAAACAGAAGTTTCCAGTCCTCCTAAAGATTAAGCTCAGAATGGGCACAAAGAAATTTCTATCGTATGCTCTTGATCCAAGAAGTCTCAGATCTGTCCCAGATTCAAGGAAGCAGGAGGAGGAAAAAAGACCCCATCTCTCAACGAGAGGTAGGGAGAAAGGCTATGACAAAATATTTGCAGCCATCTGACATAGGATATGGAGATCATTGTCGGTTTTTTATTTCCTGTAATATAAATTTTACCCAACAAGATTCAGATTTAAATTCAGTATTTTATATCTTTGCCAAAAGATGAGGTCCAGCCTCCCTCCACCCTTTTATGCTTCATTGTATTCTCATTCTTTATTAAAGGGGAAGGGATCTGAGGTTTGTTAGGCATCTGCAGGATACAAGATCCATGATATATGCTTTTTCATTTACCATATTACATTGCATCTGAGATCCAACTTGTCTCATATTTTAAGATTTCTGAATTGTACCTCTTACAATCTAGGAAGTCTTATAATCACTGTAGGTCACATGGCAGTCATGCACATATAAGTGATCTGTGATTGTGCATATTTTCATTACTTCACTCAAGTTCACCTGTTGAGTTTAATCACTATTGAAAAACATCTTCAGAAATATTATACTATAATTTGGCATTGAAGGAAAAAATGTGTCTTGCATGCCAAAAGTCAAAGAAACAGTGCTATTAGTGAGGCAAATTTTGACATTGGAGGTATAATTACAACTTCATGTATTTTTGCAAAGCAGCAAACTGAGCTTTGCACTACCTAAGAGAAAGATATTACAAGTAGATAAAGGTGTATTGTGTTTTATTATGGAGATGCATCCAAAATGATTACTTATCACACATGAAGTTTATACCAGAAGGCATAGACATTGTCAAGTTCCTTAGAACAGATTAAAGAAATCTCTAAGCCACAAAAGGCTGATAATTCTGCCTGATGCAGGACTGTAAAAAGCATTGTATCATAGTTTAACCAGCATTTTTCTTTCCTTCTTTCTCAGTGGCACATTTTTTAAAAATGTACTTTGGGTCAGACATGGTGGCACACACCTGTAGTCCCAGCCACTCAGGAGGCTGAGGCAGGAGGATCACTTGAGCCCAGAAGTTTGGGAATACAGTACACTATGATCTTGCCTACAAAGGGCCACTGCACTCCATTCTGGGCCACATAGTGAGACCCCCATCTCTAAAGTTTTTTGAAAAAAAATATATCTCGGATTTGATGAAATATAGTAGTTCTCACCAAATTAAAAAAAAAAATCTGCAACACACACACAAATCTTCTCCTTTTATACATGAGGAAGCTATGGTTCAGATGGTTCATAGAACTTAAACAACTTGACCAGTCTCAAAGCTGCCAAATGGAAGCTTATCCCACACTGGTTCCTTAAAATGGTAGGGCAACACAGGTCGGTGGTTCTGGAAAGATAGGAATGTTGTGTAGTGACAGCCATTCCACCTCCTGTCTCCAGCAAACTTCAAAAATATGAATGAAGTGCTGTTGTAGTCCCCCCAAACCAAACACTAACCGTCTGGAGGGAAAGCTTTTCATGGGGCTGGGCCACTGCCCAGGACTCCCTCGCAATCCTGTTCAGAAGAATAGCAAATTTAAAAAAAAAAAAAAGGCTTACTTGTAGACCGTTTATAAGGGCCTCATAATTTTATAGAATCAGAATCACTGCTCTGAAATGGAAATAATTTAAAATAAGAAATATTTTCCAACTCTTTAGAACAGAAGTAGGTTTGAGGAAGACTTGCCCAAATTGTTATTTTAAAGCAGGACATCAAACATTTCTTGGCCCCTTGCAAAAGAAAGCTGTGGTTTAGGTCATTGCTATTCACTCACCCTAAGGAAATGCCAGGCGCTTCCTCCTTCTCTCCCTTTCTGGGCCAGCTCCATTAGAGGGCCACTGTGGACAGCAGCAAGGGCCTGCTTTCCTCTTCTTTATTTCCACTGCAAAGATGAGAGGAGAGGCTTGTAGACTGCCCCTACCATAATGAGGGAGACTCCATCACTTCTAATACAGTCCTTCATTATTTATCTTACGTTTGTTTAGTTTAGGAGACTATGCTGATTACTTGGGAGTTGTGCAAAGATGCATAAAACACAATCCCTTCCCACGTGAAGTTTCCATAACTAGAAGGGGGAATAAGGCTTGGGCAGAATTCCCAGCCATATCTGTAAACAGCAAGGAGAGTTCCTCCCGCTCCCTTCTGCTCCCCTGGAATCTTGCCCTTCTATAATAGCATGCAGGACATCGTGCAGTAGTGGTTTTTCTGTGTGTGAATCTCTCATTAGACTGGGAGCTTTCTGAAGGCGAGGGCAGGAGTTATTTGTTATTCATTTTTATATCCCTGATGTTTAGCACAGTGCCTAGGACAGCAATCAGGAGATGATGGTTATTCCATTTGTTCATCCATTCATTCAACAAAATCATATGGAGGTTCAGAGCAGGGAAAGATAGGCTTTGAGAGAATATGTGAGACCTTCTTTCAGGAGTAGCCAGTGCCAGTAGCACTCGCTCTTACAGAAAGGGTAGAATTTGGGCAGGAGGATGAGGAAAGAAGTAGAGACCATGTAAACAAAGGTAGGGCCATGTAGGACAAATTTAATCAGTGACTGTGTCTGGAATGCATTGTGGATAAGGATGGAAGGAGAGGTTGAGGTTGCCATCGTGAATGTCCTAGAATAGTAGGTCAAGTTATTTTCTTTTTTCTTTTTTTCTTTTCAAATGAGACAACAATAAATAGAATCCCTCTCCAGGCTGTACTGCTCTGGAGGAGAGCAGGGAAAAATGGTATAGGTAGCTTCTCATTAGAAAATGTCCCTGGGATTTGTCTTCCTCCTTGCAAATGATGTACAAAGAATCCTGCTTTAACAACGATTCCAGGTCTTGGCTGTGATGCAGACGACACTTCTTCAGGGAGGTGGAAGTGCATATGACTACGAGCCACAGCAGGTTTCATCCTGGCTCCATCAGTTCTTAGTGGTGTGACCCAACCTCTTTGTGCTCTAGTTCTCCCATTTCAAAGTGGAACTGATAATCATATCAACTTCAAAGCTGTTATGAGGCTTAAAAGTAATAATGCACATAAACCCCAGGGAACAGTACTTCTTGGCACATGAGGGTTTCACAAATGTTAGCTATTATTATCCCTTGTCTTTTGTGTACCTTGGTTTCCTCATCCAAATAGAGGTAATACCTGTCCCAGCCCATTTCTCCCGGACCCTGACAGAATAAAATGCAATTAAATGTGTGAAAGCAATCTGGAAGTTCAGTGCTACATAGCAGCAAGGTGGTGGTAGGACTGTTAATTACCATATCCTTGGCTGAGGGGTGATCCCAAGAGGTTGGGCTGAAAGGTAGGGGGGTGTTGGCTCTCTGGGTTCTCCAAGGTATTGGCCACAGGTGTGTGTTTGTGAATAGCTTCTCTAGATACAGTATGTCAAGGTGAAGACCTTATTTGACTGGTCCAAGATTACATAAAGATGGGAATAAAGAAATCAACTAAGAAAGAAAGAAATAAGGTTTAAGCCCCACAGCCTTGCAAGCAGTGTAATTTCAAACATTGTAGTCTTGGACATCTGGGCTCTATTACCTAAAATCTCGTTAAACCTTCAGTTTCATAATTCTGTGTAGAACCTGGTAAACTGCAAGATCCTGCTGATGGCCACCAGCCAGTTCAAGCAATTAATCACAAGGGTCCCCAAGCAGGTTCGTTACTCATGCCAAGTGGATTCTTTAAGGCGAAAGTGTGTACACAAAAGAAATAGCCCAATCCACAGTTTTACAGCAACATGCTTTGTGGCTCTGCCCACACAGAGAAATTATCTTTTATCATTAAGACATCTCATAACTCTTTCCTCGATGGAAATTAGTACTCACCAACCCAGGGAAGATCTCCAGACCTCGCTAACTGCAATATAGATTGTAACCTGCTGAGAGTTGACAGCTGTAGTTCATACAAAACCAAGCCCTACCCTATCACCACCCTCAGCACTTTCTCATTTGGGGGAACTCAACTTGAGCTCTTTTTTCTTTTAAACTTTTCTAGAATGTCTGGACATTCCAGAAATGTTTGCATTTCCCTCTGTGTTCCAGGCCAAAGGGCAAGAACCCACAATATAATAACCTTGGAGCCTGTCTTCAGAATCCTGCCCTGATATGACCCAAAGGGAAAGAGCTCGTAACAAAGGAACTATTTCTCATAAGATTTCTTGCTTGATTTTGCCAATTCAAAGAGGTTTATGTAAACGAGATAATTGTCCGCACTTCAGAATGTTTATAAAGCCTTTTCTAATTACTATTTTGTATATAGAGTGATTCTGGGAACATGATGGAGAACAGAGGGGAAGCCTTGAGCCCTCCCTGCATACAGCAGGAAGGAGAGTGAGAACAAGAATATATTTACAATATGGGTGAGAGGATTTGGAGCTTCACCTTGCTGTTTAGGTTTCTTCTCTTTTAACTTTTTTTTTTTTTTACTATATCGCTGTCTCTCTTTTCTCCACTACAGAGTGGTGCTGTCAAATATGGTAGCCACCAGGCATACATGACCACTTAAAGATATACGAATTGGAATTAAATAAAATTTAAAAGTAATTTCCTCCATGCACCAGCTACATTTCAAGTGCCCAGCCACATTTCATGTGGCTAATGGCTGCCATGTTAGACCAGATCTAGAACATTTCCATCATTGCACATAGTTCCACTGGACTGTGTTGCTATAGAATAAGGAACTCAGTTACCTTCCTACTCAAAGTATGGTCCACACACCAGCAGCACTGGTATCACCTGACAACTTGTAGAACTATGTGATCTGCATTTTAACAAGATACCCAGGTGATACATACACACATCTTAAAATTTGAGAAGCACTGTTTATAGATACCTTCTACTCTAAGATTCCTTATGATAAAATGTCATCACTGTTATAAGTATCATTCATTAATCCTTTATTTTTATTTTATTTCATTTTTGAGACAGTTTTGCTCTTGTTGCCCAGGCTGGAGTGCAATAGCACGATCTCAGCTCACCGCAACTTCTGCCTCGCGCGTTCAAGAGAGTCTCCTGCCTCAGCCTTCTGAGTAGCTGGAATTACAGGCATGCACTACCATGCCCAGCTAATTTTGTATTTTTAGTAGAGATGGGTTTTTTCCATGTTGGTCAGGCTGGTCTCGAACTCCCGACCTCAGGTGATCTGACTACCTCAGCCTCCCAAAGTGTCATTAATACATTTTTATCTTGCATAGCTTTGTTTGCAAAAGAGATATTTCTATCTCCTTGAGAGGTGACCAAAAAAAGGAGTGTTTAGATAGACCTTGTATTCGCCTTTAAAAGTGTGCTTTTCTTTTTCTCTTGGAAAAGCTGCAGGATCTGGAGATTTTTTAAAAAGATTTTATCTAAAGTAGCAAATCTTAGAGAACATTGTTCCAATGAAGAATCTGTTGGATCAGTCAACAGAGAAGCTCTTGAAATTAAAATAAGATTAAAGCAAAAGACAAAGAGGAGAAAAGATAATTTTTTAAAAAAGAAGAAGAAAGGAACTTCACTTATTCATACAGTTGACAAACGCACAGGGCTCTGTGCTCTGTGACTAAGAGAGATGGGGTGTAGAAGCAATGAAAGAAATTAGAAAACAATCCCTCAGAGTATAATCTGCCACTCAGTCTAACATTGTGGAGATGGAGGGAAATTTCAGTGGTATCTTAGATTATTCTTCAATAATATATTCTTATGCTGTTTTGTGAGATTCAATGTTGTTTGTGCCGATGGACAGAGTTTTCTTCTGGAAGGTTCTATGGGCTTTTAGCTGGCTGTCAGAATGTAATGGCTTGAGATACTTGCCTCTGTCCAGTGCAAAAAAAAAAAAAAAAAAAAAAATGGAATCACTGAGGTTACCACTGACTAATTGGCTGTACAAATGCATCCCTGCTGAGGGCATCTGGCCTGATGATACTTCTCCCAGAAATGCATCATCCCATATTCATGTGGTACAAGATGACAGTCCACTGTTGTCACCAGGCTTCTTGCTCAAGAGAGCTATAAAGCTGGGTGAGGCCTTGCCATTTTTCTGGGGAAATCTTCCCCAGAGACTGGAGTTAATAGATATCCTAAATGATCACACTGAATGTAGAGAGTTTCAGATACTTGCATATACTGAAATTTCTAAACCAGTTCTCATTAAGAACAATACCCCGGCCTCCCAGGAAATTCTGCCCATACTTGAAAACCTCTCATTTCATTCATGTGACTTTCTTCATACATTCATTCATTCGTTCACTCACTCATCTGACAAACATTTCAAGAGCACCTTTAATAGTCCAGACATTCTACCACCCACAACAGAAAGAAAAGAATAAGACAACACACAACAGAAAGAAAAGAATAAGACATACTTCTTGCCTGAAGGAACTTAAGGTTCACAGCAGTAGTGCTTAAAGAGAGGTCCTCAGACTAGCAATATCAGTGTCCCTGCAACATTATTATGAATTCAAAGTCATGGGGTTCTCCCAGATCTACTGAATCAGATTCTTTCCATTTGTGCCCAGAAAACAGCATTTTACCAAGCTCTCCGGGGCATTTCTAAGCACAGTAAAGTTTGAGAAACACTCATCTAGAGACAGATAGCACATCAGTGATTCTAATAGATTACGATACAGATTCTGTGTAATAATATAGTAATGTGTCATTACATAGATTTGAGACTCTTCAACCCCTGAAGCCCCCAAGGCAGTGCAGGATATTTTAGTGTTTAATAGAATACATGTTGTTTGATTGATGTATGAGAAACCTGTAAACAATCCAGGAATGATGGACCATGCCTGTATTCCCAGGACTTTGAATGGGTTGAATAGCTTCTCCTATCTGCCTCACTCTAAATATTTGGATCACTGCACTGTATTATATCCAGGATTTGTGGTATTTTATTATATGAAACAAACAAGGCTATAAACCAAATTTTCCTGCAGTATATACCACTTTTCTCTGTCTAAAGGACAAATAACTACTATTTAAGTACTGGGGGAAAGATGTAGGTGTGTTCAAGGACTTTTGCCAAATTGCTTTCCTGTGAATTCTCAAGGCTGTGGTTAAACAGAGTTTGCGAGTCCTCCCCTGGACATTCTGAATCCGAAATGGAGACAGGTTGGACAAAATAAAAATGTTAAGAAGCTCCCTCAGATGAGTTTGAGGCAGTCAAGTTTGAGAGTCTCTGGTCGAAATGTCAGGGTTCTTAAACCTCGGAATCTAGAGATTCAATTTAACCTCCAGGTTTCAGAGTCAGTTTCTGAGAGGTTTTTCAGGCTCATAGTGTAGTAGACTAGCAGCTTTACTTGTAGAATAACAGTAAGTGAGCAAATACGATGTCCTTTTTTTCCCCCAGGGCTGAGGAAAAGGAGAGAGACAGTTTGCACCCAAGGGCATTCTTTTTCTCTCAATTTCTCAATGTGTGTGTTGGTTGGGACCTTCGCGCGTCACGAGAACCCTTCAAAACTCCCCAGAGAAAGGTGGCCATCCAAGCAACGAAGACTGCAAAGCCAGGCAGCAGAACTACTCCTCTGATAGTGTCAGGAGCCAGTTACATTTTAATAGAAACAATAACACCAAGGGGTGAGAGGGTGAGGGTGGAGGCCAAGGCCTTCCTATCCCATCTAGGTATTCGTCTAAAAACGTTGCCATGGGGCCTTGAGACCTTGTATTTCTCACCCAACATTTCTGGAATTAACAAGCCCCTGATATTTCCTAGTCAGATCAAAGATCATAGCCTAGCCTAAAGACCACAGCCTGTGTTGGATCACTCACCCCTCCAAGTCTGGCTTTCTGCACTTGTGGAGTAAAGGTCATGGTACCTACTTACTTTGGTTGCTGCAAAGTGAACACAGGTTCTTAGCATGATGCTAGGCACCTAGGAAGTACTTGGTGAATGATAGTGCTGAGTGTTATGGCCATTATGTTGTCTGTAGGCTCTGTTCCTCAAGGTTCTTCATAAAAAGAACTAATAAGATGCATAGGCCTGGCGCGGTGGCTAAAGCCTGTAATCCCAGCACTTTGGGAGGCCGAGGCGGGTGGATCACGAGGTCAGGAGATCGAGACCATCCTGGCTAACACGGTGAAACCCCATCGCTACTAAAAATTACAAAAAAAAAAACTAGCCGGGCAAGGTGGTGGGCGCCTGTAGACCCAGCTACTCGGGAGGCTGAGGCAGGAGAATGGCATAAACCCGGGAGGCAGAGCTTGCAGTGAGCTGAGATCCGGCCACTGCACTCCAGCCTGGGCGACAGAGCAAGACTCCGTCTCAAAAAAAAAAAAAAAAAAAAAAAAAAAAGATGCATAAACATATATAGAGAGATGTATTATAAGGAATTGACTTACTCAATTATGAAGGTGGAGAAGTCCCAAGATCTGCAAACTGGAGAGCCAGGAGAGCCAATAGTATAGTTCCAGTCTGAATCTGAGTCCAAAGGCAGGAGATGGTAGTCAGGCAGAAAGAGTGAATTATCCCTTACTCAGCCTATTCTCTTCAGGCCTTCAATGGATTGAATGGGGTCCACTTGTATTAGGGAGGGCTATCTGCTTTACAAAGTCTACCAATTCAAATGTTCATCTTATCAACAAATACCTTTATAGACAAACCCAGAATAATGTTTAACCAAATATCTGGACCCCCAGTGGCCCAATCAGGTTCACACATGAAATTAACCATCACAGACTTATTGTGGTTTCCAGTTTACTAAGGATAATGGGAAGTTACCAGCTAGTATATATGCATCTCTGTTTTATTACACTTAACCCAAGTTCTCTGTCATCCTGATACCTATCTCGTTGGAGATTCTTTTATTTTTATTTATTTATTTATTTATTTATTTATTTATTATTTATTTATTTATTTTTTTGAGATGGAGTCTCACTCTGTCACCTAGGCTGGAGTGCAGTGACGCAATCTCAGCTCACTGCAAGCCCTGCCTCCTGGGTTCATGCCATTCTCCTGCCTCAGCCTCCCGAGTAGCAGGGACTACAGGCACCCGCCACCAAGCCCAGGTAATTTTTTGTGTTTTTAGTAGAGACGGGGTTTCACCATGTCAGCCAGGATGGTCTCTGTCTCCTGACCTCGTGATCCACCCGGCTCAGCCTCCCAAAGTGCTGTTATTACAGGCGTGAGCCACCACGTCCAGCCTCGTTGGAGATTCTGACCTTCATCTTCATGCCGTCAGAGAGTTGATTCCTTAATCATGCTCTCAGTGGGCAACTCCCTCTCCCACCCCGCCTTCCCTTCGTCAAACTCTTGTGGGGCAGAGAGTGGCAGATATGGGACCAGTGCTGCTGAGAATACATATGACTTCTCCAACCATGAACTAGAAGCAAAGTTTAGCTTTATGGCCACATAAATCCTCCTTTGTCCTTCTTTTATCTTTGATCTCTCGCATACATATTAATTAATTAATTAAGCATACCTCTCTAAATCATCCAATCTTGATTCTTATAATGGTAATGCCTATGAGGGTTCTAAAAGTTAGAAATGATTTAATACTAGAGGTTTTGATTACACTGAATATAAAATCACATAAAATGAGCAAATGATGAGAAGAAGAGGGGAGTGAGGTTTGAAATTAGCCTTATTTCCTGTACATACACGAGGCACACTTATGTTGGTTTTTATCTTGGCCTATTTTGGGAGTTATATATTGGGCTCACAACCAGGAGTAGAAAATAGAAACAAGGACCTGTATCTTCCAAACCAACCTCAGTACCACTGACATTTTGAGCCGGATAATTTTCTGTTGTGAGGGCTGTCCTATACATTCTACAATGTTCACCAGTTTAATGGGTCTCTACCCATTAGATGCCAGTAGTACCTGTCCCCCCCGCCCCAACACACACACACAAGTTGTTACCACCAGTGTCTCCAGACATTGCCAGTTGTGCCGTAGGGGGCAAAAGTATACCCAATTGAGAACCACTGCTCTAAACATAGGAAAGATCTTAGACTGTTAAAATAAAAATATACTAGTTTTCTCTAGGTCAAACCTCTTATTTATGGCACTCCATGTATAGGATTCATGTTTGATGAGAATTATTTTATGCAAACAGAGTTACTTGATTTCTCTCCTCCATTCTTGTTGGAGAATTTCTTTTCCCAATAAACATTTTTTATTGAGTCAGGAAAGCACTGTGGTGGGAACAGATCTGGGTTCTAGTCTGAGCTCTATGCATTCTAGCACTGTGGCTGCGACAGCTAATGACCCTGCTGTCATTTTCTCTGTGTGAATTACAGGAATAATGAATCCAAACCTCAAAAATGGCAGTACAGATTCAATGAGTAACTGCCTATAAAAGCTTTGTAGGCACATTGTAGTTGTTCAATAAATGTGAGCTCTGCTTATTGGCTATTCTGCTGGGGCAACCATGGATCTCACATTTTTGGAATATGCATTTCACACCAGATATAAATTGTCCCATATTGAAGTTGCAGTTCAGACCCACCCCCAAAGTCCTTGAACTCATTACATGAAAGACGCTTTCATATAGAAGATATGGACCCTTCTTTCTGAAGGGAAGACACTAAACAGCCCTTTTAAAGGATGAAGTCTTATTTCCCCCTTGGGCCCATGAGATGTGGGGCTGCCTGGATATAATATCTTTTCTTCTTCTCCACACACAACAATCCTTCAGCCCTGTGCTGCTGGAGTTAGGAAAGGTGGGGCGGGACATAATCCATCCTAGATCTGTTATTGAACCTTTTGCCAAGCTGGCCACTGCCTCCTGGGCCAGTCACTTCCTGCCTTTGAAGTATTTCAGACTCCCTTTCTCATGGAACTGTCTGTTAAGGGCTGCGCTAATCTGGGAGAGAGCAGAAGCCAAGAGTGTGCCCAAAGTGGCCTTGGCAAGCAGGAAGACAGTTATCTGCCTCCTGGGCGTTGCAAAGGCTTGACGTCTGGGTATTTTGTTTCTTTTCCTGGTCCCCAGCTATAGCATTAGAACATTGACATTTAGCATTAAAACACTGATATTTAGCATTAGAGTTTTGACTTTGATTTCTCAAAGGAATTTTAGGAATTCATGATAGCAATAATAATAAAACAATAGTAGCTATCATTTAGTTATTTGCTGTTTACTGAACACCACACAAAATGCTTTTCCTGTGAGCCCTTTTTAACATCACAACAGCCTTGTGAGGCAGGAATTTTGACTGCTATTTTAAAGGTGAAGAAAAGGAGATTGGGAAAAATGCATGTGTTCAGCATCACATAGCTGGGAAGTGGTGAGCCTAGGATGTGAACCCATATCTGCCAGAGCCCATGCTCCTGACCACTGGACTCCAGTGCTTCCCTCCTCATCCCAGACTCTGAAGCCATAGGGCTAAGTATGATGGTTGATTCCAAGAATCGATTCCAAGAATTCTTGATTCCGAGAATTCCAAGAATGTCTAAACTCTTAATAGTAATGGTGGCCCATCAAACAGAGATTTGAAAAATAGCCTTTTACTATTTGTTAGCTGCAAAATTGATACATGGACAGCCCCCAGGAGGTACATCTTCCTTGAGTAAGTAGTTGATAAAGCAGAGAAAGAAACCAGAGCAATCCCACTCTCCACATGCAGACCAGGATTGAATCTCATGCAACATCAGTTACCAAATTAAACAGAGAAACAGATTCTCCTCCAACATCATTCCTTTCTTTATGAACTTTACAACTATTTAATAAGCACTTTCTGTATACCTGACATTGCACGTTGCATTAGGAGAATCCACAATAATAAGACATGGCATCACCCACAAAAAAATTAGGAGGAGCGATGGATACATTAAACGGAAGTGTTCATTGCGGGTTTGTTGGTGAAAATTTGAGATGCCACACTCGCACACAGGAGAGAGTTGTTAGCTGTGTCTAGAAGGAAAGAATACTTCATAAAGGATGTGACACTCTTGGTGGTTGTGAAAGAGGGAGAGGTTGGTGTTCACTAATGCTAGAGGGTATATAAAGAAGACACCCTGGAAAAAAGAAAGGATCAGCAAGACCAGGAACAACCCCATGCATATGCAGAGCCAGAAGGAGGCTGGGATGGCTGAAGCACAGGGGATGGAGCCCAAAGAGCCTTCTATATCAAAGACCACATGTTTCCCCCTTTTCAGAGCCAGGGCTGTCTAATGCAAACTTCCATTTTGCATTTTGACCTCATGTAGATTTACATACCCGAAGACATGATTCCTGTTGCAGATAAGTCTCTAGCAAAGTGATGATGGCAGAACCCATCACTATACATATGTGATAGAACGATTAAGGTTCAAGGGTCCAGGTATGTGTAGCCCGGTGTAGTGGTGCACGCTGTGCCTGTGGTCCCAGCTACTTGGGTGGCTGAGAAGTGAGGGGATCACTTAAGCCTGGGAGATCGAGGCTACAATAAGCCGATATGGTGCCACTGCACCCCAGACTGGGCGACGAGAGCTAGACCCTGTCTCCATAATGGGAAGAAGAAAGACTAAGGTTCAAGGCCTACTTTCACCACGTGTCTTACACATACAGCCTGAGCAAATGGGGACCTCTTGTACTCATATAAAGCCCATCTCAGCCTGGTGACCCATTCAAAAGGAACACAATACTAACTGCAAAAACAGCAAAGAGCAATGAAAGATCACTGACTACCATGGAAAGATTTCAAAGATGACACTCTGCCATAGCACACTCTTTTCTTTGACCATCCCTTTTCCCAATGCCCTACTCATTATGGCCACCACTGTCCCAAACCTCCTATGTCACCATCTAAACCTTCGACTTGTCTCTCTGTGGCCTCTAGTTCTATTTGTATTCATGTCTTACAGGAGTATCTTGTTGCTCCAATATAAATTCATTTTAGCCTCTGAATTTTTTTTTTTTTTTTTTTTTTTTTTTTTTTGGTGCTCTAACAGGGACCTTTGTCATGCTGATTGGGCTTTTGGATAAACACAGAGGCCTGCTCAGAAGATGGGATGGGAAAGGCTCAGAATATTTCTGTGTTCCTCCCTATCACTCCTGTATGTCACTAGAGGGGTACACACCTAAGTCTGGTGTGTTAGTTTGTTGTCATGCTGCTGATAAAGACATACCAGACTGGGTACATTATAAAGAAAAACAGGATTAATGAACTCACAGTTCCACGTGGCTGGGGAGACCTCACAATCATGGCAGAAGGTGAGAGTCATGTCTTACATGGTGGCAGGCAAGAGAGAATGAGAGCCAAGCAAAAGAGGATACCACTGGGTTCTCCCCACAACACTTGGGAATTATGGGAGCTGAAATTCAAGATTAGATTTGGGTGGGGACACAGCCAAACCATATCACATGAATATAGCTTTGATCCTTACTAGCTGTGTGACCTTGGGTTAATAATACTTCTGGGCTTCAATTTCCTTATCTATAAAATGGGAATAATTCTACATCTCCTAAGAAGAGGAGTGGGCAACCATAAGGGAAAGTGCTCTAAAGTATACTGCACTCCACTTACATCCATGGTTATAAGTGCTTTTTTAATATGCTAAGATTAGATATATCTGCTTTCTCTCAGTTACTAGAGACCATTGTAGGAAACACGGTTATTTAAAGAAGCAGTAACTATGATAAACCTACTTATCAACTCATGACTCAGGTTCCAAAGTATAATAATTAATTAGGGCTTACTCTTTATTATCATTATTATTTTCTTAAATTGTATTTTATAGATTATTAATTATTTTCCAAGATCACACATTTTCTGGATCTGATTTTAGCCAAGTATCAAGGATGGTACACTGTGTTATGTTCCTAGAAATCAATGTTATTCTTTCAGGTCTGGACAGGATTTTACCCGCATTGGTTTTTATCCCTCTTTCAAAATACTGAAGTGTTTCTCTTAATGAAATTACAAAGTATTTATTTTCACAGTAGTATTAGTGAGTGAAAACAATCATGATGCTTTAGTTAGTCATGGGGCAATCCTGCAACCCTGTGAGCCTAATTGTTGTTGTTGTTTTGCAAAATATTATGATGACAGTAATAAAAATTCTAGGGCCTTCATTTTCACATACAGTTCTTTTCTATGCATATATGTAAGCTTTATATTGTAGTATATCATAACTGTTTCCATGTTGCTACATAATCATAATCATCATAATTAGTATAGTTTTAATAGCCATGTAATTATCCATCTTGTTAATGTACCATAATTTACTTAACCTAAATCTTCAACAGTAAGAGAGTGCTTCCAATTTTTCCTCTATGATAAATAACTTCTAGTTTACATATTTGTGCATATAGCTTCTTTCATTTTTTTTTTTAGATTATTTCCTTAGGATATACTCCTAGGAATGGAATTACTAAGTTTAGGAATATGCATTTTTAATAATTTTTGAATAAATTGACATTATTTTTCCAGTTGACAGTGCCATCAATAATAATTAATATTCTGCTTTTAATACAACCTGTCAGAAGTATTATTATTTGATATTTAATACACTTACATAGTACCTTCTGTGTTTTCATTTTCTCAAAAATAGCAAATGTTAATCAAACACTTGCTTACAAATTAAGTGTTCTGTCATGTTTTGAAAAGCCAGTTCGTTAGATTTGAGAGCCAGGTTTGAAAACTGAGGTAGATTTTTTTTCTTTTGCATCAAGAACGCCTGCTGTGCTTCTCTCCCATTGTCTGATAGTTTTGTGTATTAGAAACTAATACTGATATTTTTCTGAGCAAAACATTCCTGTACTCATATAATAATGAATTATTGAAGACCCATGTATAAGGAACTGTAGGGAGTACCCAAATAAAATAACGGGAACATTAGACAATTTAAATTAGAAAACTCAGGAAAATATATTAATATTTTTATACCAGCATTCCCAAGCCCAAAAGCAGGGTTGCAATTCAAGTAGTTTAATCTCTGGTCCAATTTAATGACTTTCTCTATCTAGTCTAGACAAGGTCACACATTTTCTGTCTAACCTTCCCAGCTACTCTGACTTCGCAACTAGCAAGCTCAAGAGCTCTAGCCCCCAGCACTTTGGGAGGCCGAGACGGGCGGATCACGAGGTCAGGAGATCGAGACCATCCTGACTAACACGGTGAAACCCCGTCTCTACTAAAAAATACAAAAAACTAGCCGGGCGAGGTGGCAGGCGCCTGTAGTCCCAGCTACTTGGGAGGCTGAGGCAGGAGAATGGCGTGAACCCGGGAGGCGGAGCTAACAGTGAGCTGAGATCCGGCCACTGCACTCCAGCCTGGGCGACAGAGCGAGACTCCGTCTCAAAAAAAAAAAAAAAAAAAAAAAGAGCTCTAGCCATTCCACTTCCAATATTTTTTTCTAGATTTCATTCCAAGAAATCTTTCTGATAAATGAAACCCCCATCTCTGTCCCACAATAAAATGCTTCACACCATCCCCAATCTTACCTTGCACCAGACCAAGCAAATGCATGAACCTTCATAATACATGAAATGGTTTCCCAAACTGCAGCCCCATCCTAGGACTGGATGCCAATTCCAGAGATCTGGTTTTGCCCTCCCTTCCGGGCAACTTCACCTATTTCTCAGTTGGGTGTCTTCCATGCCTTACCAAATGGTAGAAAAAAAAATTTTATGAATATAAGCCACTGTAAATCCATCCTGGCATTGAGTAACCATTCTGACTAGAGCTTTCTCTTTGGCCTAGGGGTTTTAGGGTTTGTTTGAATAAGATAATTGCTACATATCAGTGCCTGGGAACATAAAGGAAAGAACTTACCATATTTCCCCCTTTTTCTTCTTGCAGCATCAGCCGAGGGTTCTCCATAAACACGGTTAGCCTTCCAAGCTGCTGTCCTGCCAGTTGATATGAACATGGCCTGTTCCTCACAGAAAGACTAACCCATGGCACTGCCAGAAGATATCCTTGGATCATGGACAGATTAACTGGATTAACTGGAAAAAAAACACCCATTCAGTCAAGATTATGGGCTTTGGAAAAATCTTACTTTGCTGTGGATTTAAAATGAGGTGCATAATATAGTGCCAACTCGTTCCAAGTGGTCATGGGCAGACCATTAGCTGGAAAATTGCTTCCAGTTTTCATCACTGTGCATAACTCAAGTTCCCTTTGGGGAGCTGTCTGTGCCCTTCACTAGAAGTCCTGTTTTAGCATGGCAACTACTGGATTATTTTATTATGTGTGCAGATGGCATGATGTTTTAGAAAAAAAAAATTACAGCAGTTCTGCAATCTCAGTGGAAGTGTTCACAATATTATGCCCTGGTAGGAATGTAAACATGTCTCGATTATGTTAGTTATGACGTCTAAAGGTATTCCGTCCAACTCTTAAGCACTTTATATGAGAACACTACACCAAGATGAATCAGCACGTTCAGCACATGTGAGAAATCAAGTATTTTTATTTTTATAAATCTTGGTGGGTTTTTTTTTTTCTGGCTCAGACTGTCCAAGACAAACTCCACTACTAGCATAACCCCAGTTGTTTGTGGTAGGTTGATGTAAATATGGCCACAATACTGTTAGACTTCACCTCCGGATACTTTACTGAACAACTGGTTTACTTGTAGCGCCAAAGGGAAGCCCTAGGGGGTCTAGTGATTGTGTTAACTTAGCTTGCTTCTTTGTTCGCAGGCACAATTGACCACATGCACATACAGGCACTCAAATACAGGAGGCTTCTATTTGGCTAATGTAGATATTCCCTTATTCTGTAGAAGAGTTCCTCCAAAGGAAAAAAAGGGGATGGTATTCTTTTAATCAAAGACCATGGTAGATGGATGGTTAGGGCAACAGAATGCAATTCTTTTGTGTGGTCTGACTTTAACACTTCAGAAAAACATCCTAAGTCAGGTTGAAATCGCCATTCTTTCAAGAGAGAAACATCAAGTGACCCTACTATGTGCCTAGAGAAGAAAAAGTGTCAAGTCCTATACTAAGTTCCCTTACTTAGTGTAGAACCTACCAGTCCCGTGTTAATCCTTTCTGGGATTATACCTGTGACTAATTGTTTTTTGTTTTTTGGTTTGTTTTTTTTTTTAACTACGTCTTACAACAAAGCACAGTCCTGGGAAACCAGTCAACTTAATTATTGCTTGTCTTTGAGCATTAGAGACATGTTCATGTTGACTTGCTACATAACAGTGTAGCATGTTTTTTCCTGAAAATATCAAGTTGACTGAATGGAAAGCTCAGCAAAGTATGTTCTGTGTGCCCACTGTCCCAACCTGGGACTGACGGGCATCAGAGGCTTTGCTTTAAAATATAGTGTAACCACTTCTGGAAGACTTCCAATGCAAGCAAGCTTGGTGTTTTAGGGTATCTCCAGATACATAAGCATTGTCTGCCTCCACTCAGGGTCTCAGGAAATACACAGCCCATTAGAAACCACCCCTGCCTGAAATTTGGAAACCTGACAGGGGAAGGGAGGAAGGTCCAAATGAGTCAGCAGCAGGATGACTCACCACAAGCCTGGCAGGCTTCAGAGCCAGAGAAGGGGGCTTCCAACAAGGAACTCAGATAAGTTTCAGTCGCCACCAAAATCTGGCCCTTCGACAGGTCAGCACCAGGACTGCCAGGCCCTCTGCAGACCGTAATTCTCCTCACATCTATAATTAGGAGACCAAACTCCGGCTGCCAACACCCTTGGACACAATATTCCCGTCTCTACTGCCCATCTCATGTGGTTCAGTTCTAATAGCAGGTCTTCTTCTTCCTTTCATTCCTTCCTTTATTCAGCAAGCATTTGTTGAGCATCTATTGTGTGCCAAGCATTGTGCTTGGGCAACAACAGTCCACAAAGCAGACTCCCCACCTGCCCTTAGGAAACTGTATCTCCTCCTTCCAAACATTATCACTACCCCCACCTTTTCCACAATGAATACTTAATTCAGACAGCATTCTCCATTCTGCCAGAGTAACCTAGGAAGAAGAACATGGCAGCAGACGGATCCTCAGGGAGCAGACAGCAGACTGAGAGATAGTAAACCGCATCAGACCACATATTTGCACCTTTCAGTTACAGCCAACTCTTTGAGGGCCCAGACTGAGCTGGTTGGAGCTCCCCAAAGCAGCATTCAATTGCTTTTCCTTGATATCCACCCTGGCCACCTATGTTCCCTTTCTTTATACAGGCACAACCATTCACCTCTACGCTGGATTATCTAACACTCCAGTTCTATAACTAATCCAGGGGACACACAGTTGAGTCTGATGAAGCCTAAGAACTGCCATGTGCTGAGATATTGTAACTGGGAATTAAGATTTAGCCAAGGACATCGTGAGGCTACTGCTGACTCTCTTGGAAAACTGGACATGCTTTGTAGTGCAGATGTTCACTAAATGATGGTGGTTCATTGTTACTTACTTTGACCTTTGCAAAATATTCTGAACAATTCAATAAGTAGAGTTTCCTAGTTTGTTTGTTTTGTTAAGTCAAAGGAGTGCTGTAAAATTATTGAAAGATGATGGGTGAAGAGGGACCTAGGAGAAGGCAAAATGAGGACCATTAAAGAGCCCCGTTGAAGACTGTATCTCTAAAAATGCCTTAATGCCTGGCACATACTCCATGTCTGCATACGAACTACTACTCTTTTCCAAACTGTCAACCTCTGTTTGAAATTATTTGGGGGGATAGTTTTGGAAGCATGGTGGCATAAAATCTGAGCAGTCAAGAGCTAAACCAGCAAAAAAGAGGAATGACTTCATTAGCAGGCTTTGGCTTCTTTATTACCTGGTGGTCCCCTGTGATCTCCCATGGTTACCTTCAACTGTGCTGTACTTTCTTCCCAAGATGCATGTATGGAATGTTACCTCCTAGAAATCCAGAAATGGCTGTGGTGAGTTTTGTTTAGTCGGAAGCAAGAGGTGGGGAAGTAAAGGATACATATTTTATGTCTAAGGACTGTAAGCTGTTGATGCTTGACTTTTCCTTTTACCTACACCTGTGCTACACCTTTATTAAAAGGCTGACACCCGGACTTGTGCAGGAAAGGCACTCTTGGGAATGAACAGAAATCAGAAATGAATAATTATGAGACTTTCTTTCTGTGGTGCCAAGGGAATTCGCTTATTTCCACTCCAGAACTGAATAGGCAGAGCATTGCCAGTCCTGCTAGTGTGAAAAGCAAATCACTTCAGTAGTTTGAGACATACCTAGGGGAAGAGAGATCCTATCAACTTTCTTTGTGGGTAGTGGCGTACCTTCAAATCCCTGCTCAGGCTCTGTGAGGTGTGCACTCGCAGATTTCACTTCTACCTCCGGAATCCTGGCAAACAAGCCAGGAATCTCTCCAGAGTCACTTCGCAGTTGCTCAGATAGAGGCCAACAGTCCTTAGTCCTGAGGAAATTCTGTCATTTTTAACATTCAAGGAGAAAAGGAGTATCAGCTGTACCTCAGAATATCAACTAAGGCTAAAAACCTCTAATGGATCCCCCTTGTTACTTGCAAAAGCTTTCTTTGTCTGCAAATGTCACATAATTGATTTTAGATAGGAACAACAAAAGTCTCAAGGAAGTGAAGTTTTTAAGACCCCCCTTAGCACTTTACTTTCACCAAAACCTCCTCTTTCCAGTACATTAGCAGTTTTGTTCTTTGTGATGTTTTCCTCTACATTCTTTAGAATAATTTTATTACTTGACAACTAGACTTGTCAATCGCCTTAGACTCTTTTTAAAAATCTAATCTTTTGAAAATGACACAAATTCCTTTATTGCTTTAAGGCTGTTTTTATTCACCCCTCCCACAGCCCCCTCCGCTGCACTTTTTTGTTTTTGGGTTTTTTTTTTTTTCTTTCATCTCTCTTTTAACATGATGCTGTAGGTTGATTTCAAGAATTCTATAAAGAACTCAACAAAAAACGTAGTCGTTACCTTTTTTCCCCATTCCTAATATTTCTTCTTAAGCTTGATCTTGGTGAAAACTTGTTGCCCAAAAAGCAGTGAGGTAGGGATTAATAACGCTGACCAGTCATCTGGAAGATTAATCCCAATGCAGCCCTGAGATCAGGAAGGAGGACAGGCCAGGAGATGTTTCTACTCTGGGCACCATTAAGGACTCTTTTCCAAAGGCAGATCCTGCTCCTTAGATCTGAATCTAATCCTGAATCCAGAAAATTGTCCTATGAATTCTGGTTTATCAACGCACATGATTCCTGGCACCATTGCATAGCTTCAAGGTAAAAGAGAGCCGTGTTGCCATTATTTTGCTATGGTGATTTTGGGGAAGACAGAGAGCATTCTTTTGAAAGCAGGAAACTTGAGGAAAAGTTGGCCAAGTGCACAGGAAAGTTCTACCACACCTTAATATAAAGAACAAAATAGATGCTACTCATCTGGGGAATATAGCTAAAGGGACAGTAACAGTACTGACAGCCTTCTGGCCATCACCTTAGCTCCACAGGGAAAATTCCGGGTAAGAGCAAGCACTGTTTCTAAAATCTAAATTTTTTAGGGTGGAATTTACCAGCACCAAATGTAAAAGGGAAGTGCCATCAGGCCTAGGGCTGGTTTTATACTTCCTGCCCAACGGCAAAATGACTGAGACATGACTTCTATGGAACAGCAGAAAATGGATGCCAAAGATATCATAAAACTGAAGTTCAATTTGCCACGTAAGGCTATTTAAAAACTCTGATGCACTCCAAGAATTCTTCCTTTAGAGCTTTCCTCCTACCATTATATCAAGCACAAGAATACACCAACAGCACATACTTACTGTAATGTAAAAGTAACCATATGACTTGTGTTGAATTACCATTGGCTGGTTGACATGATATTAATAAGTGTCATAGATATTTAGACATTATTTCTGATCGTACAAAATTCTTTTCATAATTTGGAGCCAATGGTTTGGGAGGTTTTTTGTTTGTTTGTTTAGTTATTTGTTGTGTTGTTGTTTTCCAAACCTCAGATATTTTGAGGAGCCTTAGAAAGGCTCTTAAGCCCTGGCCTTTTTGCCTCATGTGCAGAGTATTAAGAACAGCCCTGCTGATGTGAACCTCAAGGAAGGAGGCTATTAAATTAATCCAACACTGGAGATACTAATACCTCAAACAATTAAAACACTGAAGACTCTGCTGGTCGCCTTCCACATTGTTTACAGCCCTTTTAAATTCAGTCATTTGGATCAAGAGAAATAAACGGTTGGTTTCACGGGGTTTTTGCCAGATTAGCACAGACACAGCTACCAAATGTGGAGGTCTAGACTGAGTGGATGCATGAGAGCAAACAGATCTGTTTTATATGATTGCACTTAATCACCACCACCGCCCAAATTCTGTAAAAGTATATTCAAATACTTAATGCTAAAAAAAAAACTTCAAAACAGGAGACTCTTCCTGGATCATGCTTTCACTTAGGGTAGGATAACTGATCTTGAAGATAACCTTGTAGAAAAATTGCTGGCTGGAATGCCCCAAGCACCTGGGGATTGGTGCTGTCCTATTCCACAGACTGATCATGGTCTTCTCCCATCTCCTCAGAGGAGTTAGCCTGGCCTCTAAAATAGCACAAATGCCATGAAAATATCTTTCTAAGCCATATAGAGACTTCCTATCCAAGTATAATTCCAAAAATATGATTTGAGTTTGAGCATGCCTGTGGTCCTTCATTCTATGATCCCTAAATCAGTTCTACTTCTCTCTCTCTCTCTCTCTCTCTCTCTCTCCTCTTTCTTTCTTTCTCTTTCCCTCTCCCCCCAGTATTTTTTTTTAACCACAATTAAGTGCATTTAGCGTGTTTACACTGGGAACTGCCTGCTGGCTCTGTGTCTACTTTTGACAATGCCTATGTCCAGATACCATACAGTGCATTTGAGAGAGGACTAAGGTTATGTTTCCCCACATACCAGCTGCTGCAGAGGTTTCGAAGTGCCTGACCCAGTTCTTTTTCACATCAAAAAGGCCTTCGGTTACAGATGGCAACCTCAAAGATGAATGTAAAGTGGGGGAGGAAATTCATGTTTGAATGCTGAAACACTTGTGTTTTTTATTTTTATTCAATACCCACCTCAGATCACCAGAAAGGGAAGCCTCTTTGGTGGGTGTTGGCCCCCACTGCGGGTAAAAGGGGTTCTATTTGCTTAAACTCATACTCGTAGGCAATTTTAGGGCTCTCTGGGGCTCTGAATGGTTTCTCCACCACTACCTTTCTTCCACCAATAGAAAGATGCTGTCCTTACAAGGCCATGTCTGAGAAGACCATGTTTTAACTAGTAAAAGAAGCTCACATTGCAGAGAGTTGAGTAATACTAGGCTCTTGACTTTGTACTGTGTGTCGCAGTCATGATTGGGACAGAAGGAACCAGTCTGCTGAAAAGCCAAGCCAGCACAAATATTTGGAAACAAATTCCACTGAAACTCTTGTATCATTAAATCATACTACTGTAGTTTCAGTTAATGTAATTATTTAATATAATTAGGCACTAAATTAAATAGCTTTGCACAAAATTTTAGAAAAGCTCAATCTTGTAACAAAATTTAATATTAACAGTAAAAAGCACCTGAGAAAAGAAAATATCGATCTGTTGTGGTTTATATACTTGAGTTATTCTTAGAACTTTGTGGAGATTGACACTGCTCTGATAAAAAGGAAGAAAATGTTTTGAATTCAAGAATGCTAGACTAATAGAAATCGCCCAGTCTCTCTGGGCAACTGCTCTTCAGTATGGGGCGCTCTCTGTCCCTCCTTAGCAGATGGGGTTGTTTGGAGGCTAAAATGAGCTAAGGGAAGAAGCTATCCTGTGCCTCCAATATCCCTTGTGTGTAATTAGAGTGCTGATCTGTGTTGCAGGCTTTATTCAATGATTCCTTTCCCTTACTTGAGGCTTTCTCCATGGAGCTGTTATTTCTGAGCCTCCATTCTGGGATTTACAAAGGAAACAGAATGATGAAGAAGTAACAATCAGCATTTTACACACACACACACACACACACACACACACACGCACTTTTTCTAATATGTGAGGTTAGTCTGCAGAGTCCACAGCCCAGGTGTCCATTTATTTCCACTTCTTCACCTCCCAAAGATTTAGAGCTCCATGTCCTACCAAGGTGAAGACTGCCAATCCCAGGTTGGAGAAGACCCATCAGAGTGTGGAGGTGCCAAACTGAGAGGCACGGGAAGCAGACAGCCACATCAAACTTTCTGGATGAACTACTGCATATTGGTGTTTGTTCTAGGAAAGAAAGAGGAAGAAAAATTACACAATGTGAATTGAACATAAGAGCAGTGTTCTTTATAGAGGATGAGAAGGGAGCATGGGGGAGAATCTGATTCCTTCACAAACACTAACAAACATGGCTAAAAAGCACATGTCAGAACACAGAAGCCTAGGTAGATGGTCAACATTTTTATAACTTCCTTAAGTGAGTAGTTAAACCAGCAATCTGAATTCTGTTGGTCTCCCAAGAGTGTTTAATTACATAAGTATTACCCATACTCATTTCCCACAACTGTTGGGTCTGTCTGTCTTTCTTTCTTTCTTTCTTTCTTTCTTTCTTTCTTTCTTTCTTTCTTTCTTTCTTTCTTTCTTTCTTTCTTTCTTTCTTTCTTTCTTTCTTTCTTTCTTTCTTTCTTTCTTTCTTTTTCTCTCTTTCTTTCTCTCTTTCTTTCTTTCTTTCTTTCCTCTCTATGCATCCTAGAAAAACTCCCACGACTAGACTTAGCGGGAGGCAGTCAAGTTATGTGGTAAAACAAGAGTGCCTTTTCTGTTGGATGTCCACTTTAGTTTCCTGCCTTCCCAGGGCATAAGATGTTTAGAAACTTTTTTTCTCTAAACATAAGAATTATTGTGTACCACAATTTTGAACCACCGATTTCCATATCTTCAGCAGCTATCAACTCGCCAATTCCCTTTGGGTCTCCTTTGTATATTCTTATGTTCCCTTCTGTTTCCAGTTGTCCTCAAAAAGAGTTGAGGGGGGCATAACTCTTATAAAATGGATAAAAATGAAACTGTACAGATGTTTGCCCCCCTTGTATCTGTGAGCATGATCTCTATCAGGCTTGAAAATCTGCTTTATCATTTTGTATATTTGACTATTTTGTATTCAGCATTACTTGACTCCTTATGTGCATGGCAATGTATTAAAATGTGGGATTTCTATTACCGCGTAAAAGCGTTTTGATTCTGATTTTCAACATATATCCTTGGAAAAAAAATTACATTAAACTTTTCTATTTTCTTCAGCTCATCAGCTTTGCAGAAGAAAAAGAAAAGTTAACAGCATTTCACTTTCCCTGTGTTAGCTAATGATGCAATTCATGGTGGAAAATTGTCCTCAATTATGCTGTGTTTCCTAGAGAAATAATATGTGTGAAATGAACTGATGGCCTCCCTATGGCTCCCAGCACACAGAATTCCCCCAGCACCAAATCCCACCAGCGTAATTGCAATGACTGGTGAACTCTTTAGTGTCAAGCACAGCTGGACAGGAGACACAATTCTCTTCATCCCTCAGACATGGTAACACACTAGGAAGAGATGGGGCAACAGATCTTGGCCCACCGATTTCCTCTCACCCCAGAGAGGGTCTTATGTACTAATGATGGTATTTCCCAGCACCTCCTGCTTCATCCATCTCTCTGAGGTGGTAACCAAATGTAAGCTATCTGTATTTTATCAATAGAAAACTGACCTTCAAATAACATCTACCCAGGAGACTTGGATTAGAAACCAGTGCTTCCAAACAGATTTGGCATGGCCAGCCTCTAGTGCAGCAAACATCTGCAACACCCTCCACACACCTCCATATATTTTTAAAGGGACATTTTCCTCAAACTTAAAAAAAAATCCCCTGAATAATATGATATACCAGATATAAACAATTGACCATTTTCCTGCTCTAAACTACCATTTTCACCCTTCCTTTTCTCAAGGAGACATCATAATGAGTACTTATAGACACTCTGACTTTACTTAATATGATGAATTGCCTCAACCAGTACAGGAGAAACACTTCTTTCCCAGAAAGGAAAAAGCACTTATAAACTGCATAAAAAAGAAAGGAGGCACCCATTGTCTTTTTTATTACATGCTTACTGTAAATCTAGTGTTTGTTTGGTTTTCTGGAAAAGGTTTTCAAATGCAAAACCTGTGATAACCTTTTAGGTTAGCTTACTGACTCCACATATAAACCTAAATCTTTTGATGTACCTTGCAACCCTAAAAGCAGAATTTTCTCCTCCTTTCTCTACTTAAAGATTTTGAACATGGGAAATGTAACCACCTTGTTGTCGGTTAACCTTTTTAGAAGATGTTAAAGCCAGAGCCCCCAAACAAAACATTCTCTTTTGTCTTTACCTTTTGGGATCATTTCTAACTATTTCTTCTCTTCGTGTCTCTTTCTCTTATTATTTTCTTCCTTTTCCTTTGTTAGTCCTCTGCCTTTAACTTACCTCTCTCTTTTGTAGGCTTGTCTTAAAACCTTTCTCCATGTGCCTTCCTCTTCCTCTATCTCATCTCTACCCTCCCTTTTTCTCTCCCATCTCTCTCTCTCTCTCTCTCCCTCTCTCTCTCTCTCTCTCCCCCTCCCTCTCCCCAACCCATTTACCCTTCTCCTTTCTTCTTTTTAGGGTAGAGCAGTTATCTGTCTTTGTATCCCCATCTCTTGGCACATTATAGTTGCTCAACATCATAGTTACTCAACAAATGTTAGGTGAACTGAATTAAACTTGGTGACCTGTTTTTCCTGGCTTATTTTCCTCCTGCCTACTGAGCCTAGCAACCTCTACAAACACTTCATTACACAAATTAACTCACAGTAATAAAGACTACACGAGACGTGTTTTCTGAGGTAGGTGAAAGCTTTAGTTAACAGGTTCTCCCCAAACGAGGAGTAGGCAGATTCTCCTATATACCACTTGGCCAATACAAAGAAAAGCCTTCCTGCCATCTCAGCGTTTGGGTAACTCATGATATCTGGGGCAAACATGGTAGCTATATTTGGATCAAGGACAGTGATGTCTGTGAGAAGTTCAGTTGAGACCACCAAGATAATTTTTCAACCTAAGATTATTCAGAATCTTATAAAACTTTTTTGTGAGACCAGCAAATGTGAAGTGCAGTACTGGGTATCTTGTGCTAGAGGAATCCTTAAATGCATTTTAGTTTCCTATTTATCTTTTTTGCCAAGAGCTGGCTTTGGTTGAGGTTTTTTCTGTTGATGATGAAATCATTAGAATTGTTAAAACTTTCTCCAATTTCTATTTGTAAGGCATATAGATGTATGTACATTGTAAAATAGCTTTCCCTTATTTTTCACAGACATTGTGCGAGTATTGAAAAATTAGCTAAAAACAAGCTTTAATAAAGACAACTACGATCACATTTTTGTGTAGCACTGGAGAAATACAAAGTGGTACTAGATCATGAGAAATGTTACATAGTTGTTTTACAAGTGATGATGTTCCCTTTCTCATGAGAAGTGGAAAAGTTGACAGGGTTCTATTTTTCTGTCATATTTCTCTCCTTTTAGTAGTGTAACCCAAATATTAACTAGGTTCCCATGGCCCAGTCTCTGCAGGAAAGTTCAAGAAGGGAATAAGAATGCATATGAAAACATTGTGAGATTTTACTTTGTCCTTCATGATACTTCCAAAACTGAGTGTGTGGGTGGAGGTGTGGGTATGAGTTACTCAGAAAGTATCTTAAAATCCTACTTCCCATCTATGCTACCCTCATTATCTTCCACCCAAAGGCAGCTGCTTCCTTCCATTTTAACTCTTCTCTCTGTCTCGGGAAGAACGCTTCTAAATCTCAACTCTTTTCCATATAACTTTCCCACTTCTGCCTCTCCAGCTCAAAATCATTAAAACAAAACTAGTAAACGTTGAATTTTTCTTTAGTGAGAAAAGAAGAAAAAGGGATATGATAATACAATATTTTTCTTAAGGATTTTCTTTATCAATTTTTCTTGATTTTTTTTTAGTAATTCTTGCCCCAAAGCTGTGAAATTGATGACTCAAAAAAAAAAAAGGAGGGTAACAGAAGATTAATTTGGTTGCCGTTGATGGTTTAAATTCTAGTTCCAGTAAGTACTCCTTGTGGGATTTGAAATCTTTTCATGTTTTAACAAACATAGGTGGATCTTCTGCCATTTGTCCTATGTGCTAAGAACTGTTCATGGTACTGGTCTAAGTATTATTGATTCAGAGATTAATGACATTTTTCCTGAGCTTAGAGGTCTTACACACTAAGAGAAATAAGCAGCTCAACAAATAACTTCTTCTTAAGTAGCCTATATTAAAATGAAAATATCTCTGGAAGGATAACTTAATACCCATTTGTTCTGAGATGCTGGGGTTGGGGAGAGATGCAAGAATGTTCCATAATCAAGTCAGCTCTAAAAATATGATAGATGGGCCAGGCGCAGTGGCTCACGCCTGTAATCCCAGCACTTTGGGAGGCCAAGGTGGGCGGATCATGAGGTCAGGAGATTGAGACCATCCTGGCTAACATGGTGAAACCCCGTCTCTACTAAAAATACAAAAAATTATCCAGGCGTGGTGGCAGGCGCCTGTAGTCCCAGCTACTCGGGAGGTTGAGGCAGGAGAATGGCGTGAACCCGGGAGGTGGAGCTTGCAGTGAGCTGAGATCGCGCCACTGCACTCCAGCCTGGGCGACAGAGCGAGACGCCATCTCAAAAAAAGAAAAAAAGATAGATGTACTTTACCCTTGTCCTAGAGACTTGGATGCCTATTAGCACATTAAAGGCTCTGAGAAGTCTTGCAGGAAATAATCATACACATTTGTTCAGTGTAGCACTTTCAAAATTCATTCAAGCATCAACTGTTCTCCCCAAGAGAATACCAATTTACAGCCCATAGAACAAACACTTTTGGAAATACCATTCTAAGCCAACCAGTGCTTCATGGCAATGTTCTTTCAAGCAGGTGAGTGTGCAGACCCTCAGGAAAGAGGTGGTGCCACAGATGGATCCCCTGAGAGGGAGATAGACACCTGGGGTATAAAAAAGTGGGCTAAAAACAAACCTGCCACTTTCTATTAATGAAAATAATTACAAACCAGTCACTACATGTTCAACCCGATTAGCCTATCACATCCAAGCCCTTTCACCAGCCATGAATGGAGAAGGGGGAACAAGTGCATAACCTTGGCCAAGGCTCACATCTCTCTATATTTTAACATTCTCTTCTGGAATATTAGGGGTTTGGAATAGATGGGCTCCTGTAATCCCTTTGCAGCACACTACTTCAGTTCAGTTCTAATTTTGTACAATCTTATCCTCAGCTTTGCTTTTAAAGTAAGCACATAATTCTTTTGCAGCAACTCGGATGGAGCTGGAGGCCATTATTCTGAGTGAAGTAACTCAGGAATGGAAAACCAAATATCATATGTTCTCACTTATAAGTGGGAGCTAAGCTATGAGGATGCAAAGCCATAAGAATATATAATGGACTTTGGGGACTTTCAGTGGGGAGGGAGAAGGGGGTGAAGGATAAAAGACTACATACTAGGTACAGTTTACACTGCTCAGTTGATGGGTACACCAAAATCGAAGAAATCACCACTAAATAACATATCCGTGTAATCAGAAACGACCTGTACCCCAAAAACTCTTGAAACAAATTAAACATAATTTAAAATAAAGTAAGCACATAATTAGAAAATCTAGAAGCTTCTAATACACCATAGTTCACTTTCCTTCTTAATACTAAAGAGAATGCTTTCATTTTACAAATATTTTTGTCTCCCAGGTGTTAAAGAAGCAGTTTTTCAAAGAAAACAAAAATTTGGACCAGAATTTGAGCAATGACACAAGCACACAAGTCCGCAGTTGGTAACTTCATCAACACAAACAGGTATTGATTTTTATTGGTTAAGCCAAAAATCTTTAAAGATTATTCTTGGATACAATGGAATCAGGAAAAAAGAAGTCTTTCAAAGACTTCAACAAAAAGAACAAATGCTATCAAACTTGACACCTGACACTCCCTTTGAAGACACTCTATTCAAAAATTAAATTAGGGGAGTTAGAGAGAGGGTGAATTCAGAACTATATTTTAAAGAAGGAGCCGGGGGCAGCAGGCTCATGCCTGTAATCCCAGCACTTTGGGACCCCGAGGCAGGTGGATTACCTGAGGTCAGGAGTTCAAGATGAGCCTGGGCAAGATAGTGAAACCTTGTCTCTACTAAAACTACAAAAAATTAGCCAGGCATGGTGGTGGGTGCCTATAATCCCAGCTACTCTAGAGACTGAGGCACAAGAATTTCTTGAACCAGGGAGCCAGAGGTTGCAGTGAGCAGAGATTGTGCCACTGCACTCCAGCCTGGGTGATAGAGTGAGTGAGACTCTGTCTCAGGAAAAAAAAAAAAAAAAAAAAAAGATTCAGAAAGATCTTCTGCCTAACTCTTAAATAATGACATTTCTGAGAGTGTGTTTTTGTGTTTGTATGCACATGTGTGTACATACACACAGTGATGGAGGTGGAGGTGGAGGCAGGAGGGAAGAGGGAAGAGACTGGGAGAGTTTCAAAGACCTAATTCCCCTTTGGTCAGGTATACTTTATCTCTGAACCTGGACAAGACAGATACATCCCTGCCTTTGTTTTCCTCTTGCATTCATTTCTATCACATTGCAAAATCATTAAATGATGCTGCTCTGTGAAAACAAAATCCTTTTTTAAAGTAGATGATAGGTAGAGAGAGAGAGAGAGAGAGAGAGAGAGAGAGAGAGAGAGAGAGAGAGATGATAGATAGATAGGTAGATAGATGATAGATAGATTTTATTTCATTTTGAAAAACAAAGGTTGTTATAATGAGAATCAGTCCTGGTGAGTATGTGATATTGGTCTCTGAAATACGATTTAATTCCTCTAACAAAGATAGTAGCTCCATTAATTGAGTGCTTACTATGGGTCAAATATTCTTTACATCACCTCATTTAATTGTAACAATATTCTGTTGGATATTATCGTTTCCCTGGAGGCCATTATTCTAAGTGAAGTAATTCAGAAATTGAAAAACAAATATCGCATGTTCTCATGAGTGAGAGCTAAGCTATGGGTATGCAAAGGCATACAGAGTGGGAATGGACACTGGAGATTCAAAAGGCGGGAGGGTGGGAGAGGGGTGAGAGATGAAAAACTCCCTACTGGGTACAATGTACACTACTTGGGTAATGAGTACATTGAAATTCCAGACTTCCCCATGATACAGTTTATCCAGGCAACCAAAACCCGCTTGTACCCCTAAAGCTACTAAAATTAAAAATAATAATAACAGTAAGATATTGTATTTCCCATTTCACACATAAAGAAATTAAGGCTTACAGGGACTTAGTTATTAGGCTATATCACAGAGCTAACCCAGTTATTTCTGACTGGGAAACATAAAAATCTCAACCATTAAACTGTATATCCATGTATTGGGCACCCACTATACACAAAGCACTACACTAGACAATTAATCCCTTGCCTAAGTGGTCCTTAAACTCTTCAGGATCACAAGTTCTTTGAAAAACCACTGCTGAAAGCTATGCATGCTCTTTTCAAAAAATGTACCCAGTGCACAAACTTCGGCATACCTTTTCAGTGGATTCAAGAACTTTCTGAACCCATCTCATCTTAAGAACTCCTGCTTTAAAGAATTGCACAGAATTCAGTTGGTGAAGAAGATATGATAGAAGAAGAAACATCCAGCAATGACTATGCCGTCAAGATGCAGCAAAGTTCCTCTCACAGGAAAAAGGGAGGTGGTCGTGATTCATTCTACAAGTACTTACTGGGTGCCCCCCAGTGTGAGGCCCTGGGAATACAACAGGAGATTGTACAAAGTCCAGTCTTCATGGAGAATACTGCCCAGGAAAGGACATAGGTAAGTGAGCAGGCATTTGATTTGTACTCCGCATTCTGCATTTTTCTATTCTTTGATGCTTGTAAGGGTATCCAAAAGACCAGCTAATTCGATATTGGGTGTTTATTTTTATAGTACAGATATTGCTATTGCATAATTTCTGTCCCCATGTGTGAAACTAAAGATATAATGAACATTTCTGTTAACAAAAATATTTTTCCTATTCCCTTTGGTGAAAAGGAACCAAATAGACCTGTTCTTTCAAACACTGTTCCAACATCCATCTTCCAAAATTGGTATTAATGTATGCTACGTCTTTTTGTGCTGTTCATCTCAAAATTTTAAACATCCTTTTTTGTTCAATGTGTTATTCAATTTAACTTAAATTGGGGTGAGATGGCTTTAGTAGGAAACCAAGTAAATACCCAGTGCCCTCATATGGTATATGAGGCTCGTCGAGTGTTTTTTAATGTTTATTCAAGAGCTTTTTTATTCATAACTCATTTATTTCCACCAAGTAGCTGTGGCAATTCATAAGAACATATACAATAAAATATAAAGCTATAAATAAATAAAATTCAGGATCAGAGAAAATGTAGTACCATTAGAAGATTAAGACAAGGGTGTAGCCATAGCCTATACACTTTGGTCATCATTATTAAAAAGAAGCCATAAATTGCATGCCAACCTTGCAGGCCATCATAGTGATTTGATACAGGATTTACAACATCCATAAAAATAAACATGAATGTATAATGGAGAATGATGCAAAAGTCATGTGAATGTTTAAGAACTGTGCTGAGGGTTCTGCCTTCAATACCTAAGAATATAAGCTCAGTCTTCTCTGATGATGGGGGTGAAAAAGTTGGAGAAGTATCACCTTATTTCCTTCCCATGTAAGTCTGAGAAAATTTTCTTAATGTCTCTTTATAGGTGGAACCCTGAGTGAAGCAGTAGACAATTTCCCTGCAGCATATGCAATAAAGGTTTTCAAATATCTGTTTCTTATGATGCCCCTCCAAGGCAGCAAAGGACAGAGATTATTGCAGCCAAGTGGAAAAAAAAATCTGTGGGGTCCAAAATAATGTGATCTCAGTTTATGAGCTCATCAAATCTTAAGGTTACCTAAAGGATTGAGAATAAGGAATAAGCAAGATAACGTGCTCATAACTAAAGCCCTCTAGCAACCAACCTCAGCTAGAATAGCAATTACATTTAGAGCATTTGTAATTTGGCAGGTACTTTAATATACTGTTTTATTTAATCCTTCGAATAACTCCAAGGCAGGGGCATTGGACAGGACTCTTTCAGCTGCTAGTGACTAAAGCCCAACTCAAACTACCTTAAGCAGAGAGACAGAAAGAGAAAGATTTGATGATGTAATAGAGAAGAACCAGGACTTGATGGACTGTTTAGCTCAGTCTCTTAGTATCCACAAATGCTGTTTTCTTCCATGAATAGCAAAGATGACATCTCACAGCCCCAGGCTTATGCAGAAAGAGACCCTCTCTCATGACATCCACCTGTCCTGAAAATGGACCTCCGATTGGCCATTTTGGGGTCACATGCTACACCTTGGCCAAATCAGGGTGTCCAAGAAGATGTGGCTCTCTAATTGGCTGCCCTGTTGTGGGGAAAGTGGATCCCCAGATTGACAGCAAAAGGATCTCATGGAATTTTGAGGTAGGAGCAGTGCTCAGAAGGAATGGAGGCAAGGCAGACAAAAATATGACAGTCCTTGCAGTAAGTCTTATGATCTCCACTTTATAGATGACAAAATAGAGGCCCAAAATAGCAAGTGGCAGAGCCAAGATGTTATTGTGAATCTGACATTAGTCATAATAGGTTAGATTGTGCTATGGTAACCAGAAATAAAACTTAAAATTTCAATAGTTTAGCTGAACGTGGTGGTATGCACCTGTAGTCCCAGCTACTCCAGAGGCTGAAGCAGGAGAATTTCTTGATCAAGGTTGTTTAAGTCCAGTCTGGGCAACATAGCAAGACCCCCATCTCTAAAACAAACAAAAAAAGATTAATACAAAATTTAAAACGTTTTAATAGCTTAGCACACTAAACCATTTATTCTGGTTTATCTTACATGCCTGACTCAGGTAAGGGTGTAGGGGAATCTGTTCCCCACAGTACTCAGACTGACAGTGGAGGCTCTAAGCATCTGGAAAACCTGGATTCCAGGCCCATAAGCAAAGGAAGAGAAGGGCATGATGTTGGGTGCAGTGGCTCGTGCCTATAATCCCAGTACCTTGGGAGGTCAAAGCAAGAGGATTACATGAGCCCAGGATTTTGAGTGAGTCTGGGCAACTCGATGAAACTCTGTCTCTACCAAATAGCTGCATGTGGTGACACGTGCCAGTAATCCCAGCTACTTGGGAGGCTGAAGTGGGAGGATTGCTTGAGCCTGGGAGGCGGAGGTTGCAGTGAGCCAACATCACACCACTGCTCTCCAACCTCGTCAACAGTGAGACGCTGCCTCAAAAAAAAAAAAAAAATATATATATATATATACACACACACACACACACACACACATACATACATACAGAGAGAGAGAGAGAGAGAGAGAAAGGCATGAAACACTCACAGTTATAGCCCGCTAGACAGAATGAGCCACGTGGCTCTGCCTAACTGCAAGATAGTTAGGCAAGGACCCAGGGTCAGTGGGTTGTGGGCAGGAAGGAGGCAGAAGGGAAGGGTCGTGGTGTGTACATGGATATTTGTGAGTATTACATATTTTCGGTATATAAATTTCTATAATCCCAAACCTTTGGCTCTCATCTATTATTTGTCAGACCCATATTCCTTAAGTGCCACAGAAGCAAATGTGAGTAATCAGAATTTCTGGTCAGCCTCTCCTCTCGCCTGGCCACAGTGGATGAGACAGGGACAGATATTCTAGTTCTCCAGCTGATCCTAGGAGAAAAGATAAAGGATTCAGAACACAGCAGGCTTCCAAAGCTGGCTAGCCCTGTGCAGGTGTCATTTCAGCCCCCTGACCTCCCCTCAGGACCCACAGAGAAGGGAGCTGACATAGAGATTGTTAATTCAGCCCCGTCTACTGGGCACTGAGTCCGGCCACGGGAGCACCAGCGTTAGGCTGCCGGCAACTGGGCTAAACCTCCGAAGCAACTGTACTTTGACGCCGAGTGTTGTTTTTGAATTTAGTTCTTCACATGATTTAAATTGTCATCTTCAGTGGCCACGCTAAGCTGTGATAGTAGATGCTGGTCTGGACTCTGCATGCTGCCTCGTGGCCTTTTGCTGTTGCAAATATCTGATGGTATGAGGGGTAATCCAGATTAATCCAGGCTTTTTAAGTACCCACAGTTTTGATCCAAAAATCCTGCCTAGTCCCGTATCTGCATGAGCCAGATAGTGAACCGCAAACACCCGCTTTTGCCTCTTCTGGCCTAAGTCAGAATATGACCTAAGGGCTTGGTTGGCATTAGGCCTCTTTCACCTGGGCCTGACTCTAGTAATGACTTCATCTTTAAAAGATAAGGGAGAAAACCTGAGGCCAGGAGGAAGAGAAAAGGAAGCTTTCCGAAAGAGAGCTCTACAAGAAGATAGTGCTCTTAACTCCTCTGCATCTCCTACTCCAAATACTACACTTCGTACCTGGACAGCCACATCAAGCATCCATGAAGACTTCCTTGTTTAGAATTCTTCTGCTTTTTCGGGGCGGGGAGACGGAGTTTCACTCTTGTTGACCAGGCTGGGGTGCAATGGTGCAATTTCGGCTCATTGCAACCTCTGCCTCCCAGGTTCAAGCGATTCTCTTGCCTCAGCCTCCTGAGTAGCTGGGATTACAGGCATGCACCACCAAGTCTGGCTAATTTTGTGTTTTTAGTAGAGATGGGATTTCTCCATGTTGGTCAGGCTGGACTTAAACTCCCGACCTCAGGTGATCCGCCCGCCTCAGCCTCCCAAAGTGCTGGGATTAGAGGCATGAGCCATCCCGCCTGGCCCCTTGTTTTGAATTCTTTACCTTCATGTATGATATCTGTAAATAAATTACTGACACTCCCCAAGAATTCCAAATGCTTGCATCCATTGCCAGCCATGGGGGAGCAAGTCCTATGAACTATAAACTGAAGTGATGATGCCCTCCCAACCCCCTGGGCAGAAGCATGAACGGGCAGACGGCCTCATTCTGTGCTTCTCTTCTGAGTATCCAAGGCTACTTTCAGAGCCACACTTGCCAGATGGTGAGGCTACAAAGAAAGAGGTGTCCCACGTACATTAGACTTTGCATGAGCAAGAAATAGCTTTTTGTGTGTGTAAGCTGTCAGGATTTCAGGATTTGTTTGCTGTGGCAGTTAACATTAATTATTCTAACTAATTCAATATAAGAAATGTGTGGCCAGGCATGGTGGCTCACGCCTATAAAACCAGAGCTTTGGGAGACTGAGGCAGGCGGATCACCCGAGGTCAGGAGTTCAAGACCAGCCTGGCCAAATGGTGAAATCTGTCTCTACTAAAAATACAAAAATGAGCTGGGCATGGTGGTGCTCGCCTATAATCCCAGATACTCGGGAGGCTGAGGCAGGAGAATCACTTGAACCCAGGGGGCGGAGGTTGCAGTGAGCTGAGATTATGCCACCACACTCCAGTCTGAGGGAGACTGTCTAAAAAAAAAAAAAAATTTAACTTTAAAAACCTAGTGTTTGAAAAATCATACAATAGGTTTTTATGCTTTACAGAAAGTACTTTGTCCAAAAGAGCCAACACTTAGTATGTAATTCCTAACTGTCCCTCACTTTTTTCAGATGTTTCTTGCACGCATTTCCATAAGTGTGACTATGGTCTTTAAGCTTCTTTTGCTTTGCAATTGAACAAAACGTTGCTTGGCTTAAAATAAGATTTACCACTTTCGACTGATTAATAACCTCAATTTAGGTTTTAACTACACTAAACGTATTTGGCTTATGCTTCTTAACTCTAGTCTCAAACATTTAGTGTTTTATTTTCCACTTGTTCTTATAAAATAGTAAGATAAGAAAAACATTAAAAAAAATACTGTACTCATAGAATTACCCAAACATACCTGGATAGCCAAATTAAACTGCTGTTTGACAGGTTGGACCACCGTGTGACGGCTTCAGGTTTTCAGATTTATGGATGTTTCAATTCAGCATAGGAACAGTGGTTGAGAAGTTTCAAGAGAAGTGTATGGCAGTGTGGTTAGACCAGATGGGAGCAGATAAACCTGTATGTGTATCAACCACCTGGGATTCTGAAAGGGCCTCTTCCTACCACACACTTGCCCAACTCAGTTTGTTCTCCACATGGCACAGAGAATGATCTATCAAAACATCAGTCAGACCACATTGCTTCTCAGTTTTTAATTTCTAATGGCGTCTCCTTTATGTTTATTTTTTATTTCATTTTATGTTTTTAAAAACAGGATCTCACTCTGTCAGTCAGGCTGAAGCGCAGTGGTGTGATCATAGTGGTGCAGCTTCAAGCTCCTGGGATTGAGCAATCCTGCCTCGGCCTCCCAAAATGCTGGGATTACATCCATTTATGAGCCACCATGCCTAGCTTCCTTCCCAGGTGTTAATCCTCCGTGGGATTAACTGGGCACAGTGGCTCACGCCTATAATCTCAGCACTTTGGGAGGCTGAGGCACAAGAATTGCTTGAGCCCTGGAGTTTGAGACCAGCTTGAGCAACACAGTGAGATCCTGTCTCTACAAAAGATTAAAAAAAAAAAAATTAGCTGGACATGGTGCATGCCCATCGTCCCAGCTACTCAGAAGGCTGAAACAGGATGGTGGCTTGAGTCCAGGAAGTAGAGGCTGCAGTGACCTCTGATTGCACCACTGCACTTTAGCCTGGGTGACAGAATGAGATCTTGTCTCAAAAAAAAAAAAAAAAAAAATCCTCCGTGTCTTCCCCTATAGACTTAATACAAAACTCAACTCAACTCATTAGCAGCTCCATAAGCTCTGCATCATCTGCTACCAACTGCCTCTCCAACTTCTCTGACCAACACGCTCCCTCTTGTTCATGCGCAATTTTGTGATATCTGAAACGCATTCTCTCATTCCCACCTTGGGACCTTACTCTTCTCCATGTCTAGGCTTATGTACTACATCACCACACAACTGTTTCTTTCTCAACACTCTTGTCTTTTCTCAAAAGCCACATCTGTAGAGAAACTTTTTTCCATCACCCACTTTCCCACACAAACAATAGCAAAAACAACTATGAAGGACATTTACGGGAAAATTGAGGAAAAATCAAATTTCACTCCATGTTAAATAATGTTGTTACATACGACAATAGTGGTATTTTTTTTAATTTTAGGTTTAAGGGGTACATGTGCAGATTTGTTACATGTGTAAATTGTGTGTCACAGGGGTTTGGTGTACCAGTAATTTTGTCACCCAGATAATCAGGATAATACCCAATAGGATGGGTAATTTTTCATTTCTCACCCTTCTCCCATCCTCAAATAGACTCCATGCTCCTTTCTTTGTGTCCATGTGTCCTCGTTGTTTAGCTCTCACTTATAAGTGGGAACATGCAGCATTTGGTTTTCTGTTCTTACATTAATTCACTTAGGATAATGGCCTCCAGCTCCATGCATGTTGCTGCAAAGGCCATGATGTCATTCTCTTTTATGGCTGTGTAGTAGTCTATGGTATATATGTACCACATTTTCTTTATCCAGTGCACCATTGATGAACATCTAGATTCATTCTATATCTTTGCCATAGTGAATAGTGCTGTGATTAACATACATGTGCACATGTCTTTATGATAGAACAATTTATGTTCTTTTTTATAGTCTTTTTTCTTTTTACTTTTTTTTTTTTTTTTTTTTTTTGAGACGGAGTCTCGCTCTGTCGCCCAGGCTGGAGTGCAGTGGCGCAATCTCGGCTCATTGCAAGCTCCGCCTCCCGGGTTCACGCCATTCTCCTGCCTCAGCCTCCCCAGTAGCTGGGACTACAGGCGCCCGCCACTGCGCCCGGCTAATTTTTTTCTATTTTTTAGTAGAGACGGGGTTTCACCATGGTCTCGATCTCCTGACCTTGTGATCCGCCCGCCTCGGCCTCCCAAAGTGCTGGGATTACAGGCGTGAGCCACCGCGCCCGGCCTCTTTTTACTTTTTTTAGATGGAGTCTCACTCTGTCTCCCAGGCTGGAGTGCAGTGGCACGATCTCGGCTCACTGAAACCTCCGCCTCCGGGGTTCAAGTAATTCTCCTGCCTCAGTCTCCTGAGTAGCTGGGACTACAGTTGCATGCCACCATGCCCAGCTGATATTTTGTATTTTTATTAGAGATGGGGTTTCACTGTATTAGTCAGGATGGCCTCGATCTCCTGACCTTGTGATCCACCTGCCTCGGCCTCCCAGAGTGCTGGGATTACAGGCGTGAGCCACAGTGCCTGTTGGGTATATACCAAGTGATGGGATTGCAGGGTCAAATGGTAATTCTATTAAGTTCTTTGAAAAAATCTCTGAACTGCTTTCCACAGTGGCTGAACTAATTTACATTCCCATCAACAGTGTATATAAGTTCCCTTTTCTCCACTATCTTGCCGGCATCTGTTACTTCTTGACTTTTTAATAATAGCCATTCTGACTGGTGTGATATGATATGTCATTGTGGTTTTGATTTGCATTTCCCTAATGATTAGTGATATTAAGCATTTTTTCGTGTTTGTTGGCTATATGTAAGTCTTCTTTTGAGAAGCATCTTTTCATGTCCTTCACCCATTTTTAATGGGGTCGTTTGTTTTTTGCTTGTTGATTTGTTTACATCCCTTATAGATTCCGGATATTAGATCTTTGCTGGATGCATAGTTCGTAAATATTTTCTCCCATTCTGTAAGTTCTCTGTTTACAATGGGGATAGTTCCTTTTGCTGCACAAGAGCTCTTTAGTTTAATAAGCTCCCACTTGTCAAATTTTATTTTTGTTGCAATCGCTTTTGGAGTCTTTGTCATGAAGTCTTTGCCCAGGGCAATGTCCAGAATGGTCTTTCCTATGTTTTCTCCTGGGGTTTATTGTTTTAGGTTTTACATTTAATTCTTTAATCCATCTTGAGTTGATTTTCATATATGGTAAAACTAGGGGTCCAGTGTCAATCTTCTGCCTATGGCTATCCAATTATACTTATCCCAGCACCATTTATTAAATAGGGAGTCCTTTCCCTGTTGCTTGTTGTTGTTGGCTTTGTTGAAGATCAAGTTGTTGTAGGTGTGCAGCTTTATTTCTGAGGTCTCTAATCTGTTCCATGGGTCTATGTGTCTGTTTTTGTACCAGCACCCAGCTGGTTAGCCTTGTAGTATAGTTTGAAGTCAGGTAATATGATGCCTCCCAGTTTTTTTTGTTTTTGTTTTGCTTTACTACTAAATTTTTTGAAAGTCATATGGCATTGTGGTCACACAGGTAAATATCCTGTTCTTTGGAAATATTTGCTGAACTATTTAGAGAAAAAATTCCATGATATTTATAACTTATTCTAAATGGTACAACAACAAAAACCCACACATGTGTACACAAAGAAGTACATAAAGACATGCACACATACAGGGGAGAAAGAAAGCAAGTGTGGCGTTATGTTAATAACTGATGGATTTGGGTGATGAGAAAATGCATATTCGTTGCATATTATTATTTATATATATATATATATATATATATATATATATACATATATATATATATATATATATGCTGGATATGGTGGCTCATGCCTATAATCCCAGCACTTTGGGAGGCTGAGGCAGGCAGATCACCTGAGGTCAGGAGTTCAAGACTAGACCAGCAAACATGGTGAAACCCCGTCTCTACTAAAAATACAACAATTAGCCAGGTGTGGTGGCATGTGCCTGTAGTCCCAGCTACATGAGAGGCTGAGGCACAAGAATCACTTGAACCTGGGAGGCAGAGGTTGCAGTGAGATTGCACCACTGTATTCCAGCCTGAGCAACAGAGCAAGACTCCATCTCAAAAATAAAAAAAAGTTATGGATATGTATATTATATAACACAATAAATATAAATATATAATCTATAGTTAAATATATATGTGTATCATTAGATAATGGTCAAGAACACATCCAAAAATAGTCCATCACATAGAAGAAAACAGAGACTGCTTGTCTAAAAGACAGGGCCTTGTAATGTACAATGACAGCTACTTGCTTTGTCAATAAGATGGAGGTTCCAGGGGCACTGATTTTGAGCTAAGCTTCTGGGTCCCTTAAGGCAAGTGCTTCTGTCCCTTAATCCACCAGCTTGCCCTTCTGCTCTCCACCTCCATAAAGACAGTCAGCCCATTACAGCGGCGGGTCTTAGAGCTCTAACGTGACAGTCTGACAACACCTAACACCTTGTAAGTTACACAGAACCCTGCCTCGATCAATAGTTGGATGGAAGGCAAAGAAATAAAAAGAAATTTCAGGCATGGCAAGGAATAGTGTTATTCACTCAGGAGGTTGCACTCTAAACTGTGCGTCAATACTGTACCACTTGTCCAACAGGAAAGGGGAGCTGGTTGAAAAGTATGATTCCTATCTTATGCAAGGGACAGAAAACCCTATTCCTAGGAACTGTCACATTATAGTAAGTGAAATAAGCCAGTCGCAGAAGGACAAATATTCCACCAGCATGAGGACAAATACCGTCAAATTCCTAGAAGCAGAGAGTAGAATTCTGGTTACCAGGGGCTGGAGGGAGGGGTAAATGGGGAGTTGTTGTTCAAATGGTATAAAGTTTCAATTCTGCAAGATGAATAGGAGAGGTCTGTTGTACAGCATTGCCTATAGTTAGCAAAACTATATTGTATACAGAAAAATTGTTAAAAAGGAGCTCTCAAGTATTCTTATCACAAAAAAAAGGAAAGAGAGGCAGAAGAAAACTTTTGGAGGTGATGGATATATTTATTACTCTGTGGTGATGGTTTCATGCATGTATGTGCATGTTCAAGCTCATCAAGTTGTATATATTAAATATATGCAGATTTTTTGTACATCAATTACACCTCAATAAAACTATTTTAAAAATCCAATAGTACCTTCCAGTTAGAATACAGTGCCTTTTGGCCAAGGTTCAACTCAGCTAATTACTTTCCCATCCAAATTTCCAGTGGTCTCCAGTTTGCTCAAACAGGCATGCAAACTTCGACTGCTGTAAAATATAGTGTTAAGCAGAACCAAAGCAAAGATCAAATAGATATCCTATATGTTAAAAACTATACTGAGGAAACTGACTATAAGGTCTAACATTCAAGACATGTTTCAGGTTTCTTTTTCTTTCTTTTTTAAAAAACAACTATATTGAGATTAAACAATACATACAATTCATCCATTTTATTTTATTTTTTTCTTTTTTTAACTTTACATTCTAGGGCACATGTGCACAACATGCGGGTTTGTTACATATGTATACATGTGCCATGTTGGTGTGCTGCACCCATTAACTCGTCATTTACATTAGGTATGTCTCCTAATGCTATCCCTCCCCACTTCCCCCACCCCATGACAGGCCCTGGTGTGTGATGTTCCCCTTCCTGTGTCCAAGTGATCTCATTGTTCAGTTCCCACCTATGAGTGAGAACATGCGGTGTTTGGTTTTTTGTCCTTGCGATAGTTTGCTCAGAATGATGGTTTCCAGCTTCATCCATGTCCCTACAAAGGACAGGAACTCATCCTTTTTTATGGCTGCATAGTATTCCATGGTGTATATGTGCCACATTTTCTTAATCCAGTCTATCATTGATGGACATTCGGGTTGGTTTCAAGTCTTTGCTATTGCAATTCACCCATTTTTAAATGCACAATTCAATGTTTGAAATATATTCGAGGGGCCAAGCAATCATCAGTCTGATTTTAGAACAATTTCACGACCTGAATAAAAAAAAAAATCCTGTACCCATTAGCAGCCACTCTCCATTCTCTCCAAGCCTCCTCTCCTCCCAGTCCCTGGCAACCACTGACCTGCTTTCTGTCTTTATAGATCTGCCTATCCCAGACATTTCATACGAATGCAGTCACACAATATATGGTCTTTTGCTATCAACTTATTTCACTTAGCATGTTTTTCAGGGTTCATTCATGTTGATTCATGTATCAGTACTTCATTTCTTTTTATTGCCAAATAATATTTCACTGTATGGATATACCATATTTTGTTTAGTCACTCATCAGTTGATGGACTTTTGGGTTGTTTCTACTTCTATGTTATTGGTAACACTGCTATAAATACTCATCTACACATTTTTGTGTGTGCAAATGTTTTTATTTCTCTTGGATATATACTAAGGAGTATACTAAGCAGTCTAATCACTGGGTCACATGATTAACACACTATATGTTAATCATTTTAAGGACCTGCCAGAGTGTTTTCCAAAATGACTAAACCATTTTACATTCCCACCAGCAATGTGTGAAAGTGCAACTTCTCCACATCCTCACCAACATTTGCCATTTTGCAACCTTTTCACGATAGCCATCCTAGTGTTTATGAGATGGTATCTCAACGTGATTTTGGTTTACATTTGCAGAATGACTAACAATGCTGAGCATTTTTATATGTACTTCTTGGTCATTTGTATATTTTCCTTGGAGAAATGTCTGTTCATATCTTTTGACCAATTTTAAATTTAGTTATTTGTCTTTTTATTGAGTAGTCAGAATTCTTTATGTATTTTGAATATGAGTCCCTTATCAGATATAAGATTTGCAGATATTTTCTCTCATTCCATCTTGTCCTTTCATTTTTTGATGTTATCATTTGCAGTGTAAAATTTTTAATTTGAGTGTAGTCCAAACTATTTTTTTCTTTTATCATTTGTACTTTTATTGTTCTAGTCAAGAAACCATTGCCTAGCCAAAGTCACAAAGGTTTACTCTTATTTTATCTTCTAAGACTTTTACCATTTTAGCTTCTACATCTAGGTCTTTAATCCATTCTGTGTTAATTTTTGTGTATGATTTAAGCCAGGAGTCCAATGTTATTGTTTTGCATATAGATGTTTAACTATCCCAGCACCATTTGTTGAAAAGACTCCTTTTCCCCATTAAATTGTGTTGGCACCCTCATCAAAATCAATTAATCACAGATGCAAGAGTTGGGTTTATTTTTACAGTAGCATGCTTTACATACTTCTCAAAAGTTACAGGAAATAAAATTGATCTGTGTTATTGGTTGAGAATTACGTGTTCCCAGAAATTTGCAAAGAAGATAATTTGTAAAGTATTCATATGGTATAGAGTATGACATCTTAAAGATCACTTTAAGTCCTCTCCACATTTTATAAGAGATATCAGTTTTCAAGTCAAAATATTAAACTAATATATCTACAATAATAATAATAATAACTAAAACATATTGGGCCTGGAACTTTGACAAACTCTTTAAGTATGGATGGCATTTAATCTTCACAAGCACTCTGAGTTTAGTGTACAATCGTTTCCCCAAATGAGAAACTGAGACTTAAAGAGATTAAGTAACTTGCCTCACACAGCTAGTAGTCACTTGTGCATTTCCAAGTCTATAATAAACTGATCACCCTATGTATGATGTATATAATTTATAGATATTGCCTAATAGCAAATGTAAAAGTCTTAGTGTTCCCATAGGGTCTGAGACAATGACTCAATGCAGCCCGCCACAAACCTGAAATTTCCTTGAATGTACCATGTCTAATCTTCAAATTCATGCAAAATTTTCCAGCCCCCATAATGTGTGTATTTTATATAAACACATTATATAAAATAAGACTTCATATGAAAACACTTAACCACAAGTAGGGGAAAAAACAGCTTTCCTCAGTCTTTGAGAAAAATTAACCCCAAAGAAGAGCCTCCAGGTAGCTTTGCCGACTCCTGGAGGTAGCACTTTAGAAGTAGGAGATTCTTTTGTTGTCCTTCATCTTTTTTATTTTTCAATTACAATTAAAATGTTTTAGAAACTGTACACATTGCCTCTTGTAAATATCTCTAGAACTATCCATAGGTCTCCCTGAAAGAAACATTGGGGTCAGTGAATTTCTGCACATAACATTGGTACAGCTGCCTGATAGACTACAAGTGGTCCCGAAGCATGGCTGGAAAACGATTTTCTTCAAGCAAATCTTATTTTCCTACTGACTTACATTATACAAGTAAAAATGTATTCCCACAGGAACAAAGAAATGTAGCCCCAATATGCAATTTTGAAACAATTGCATCTGTAGGGAAAGTTTTTCAAAATCACATATTTAAAAAGAATATGTGGTAAAACAACAATAGCACCAAACTAAGCCAGGAGAAGAACAAATAGTTTGCTAAACCTTAAAACATGATGTTAGGATCGGCATTTCCTTGCAGAGTAGCTTCCACAGAAGGAAATTTGTCTACTGTGTCTCTTGGACTTTAATCTGTCTGTGGTTAGTTTTGTTTTATTTTAATTTTTATAATTTCAACTTTTATTTTAGATTCAGGGGGTATATGTACAGGATTGTTACATGAGTATATTGCATGATGCTATGGTTCGAGGTACAATTGAGCCTGTCACCCAGGTAGTGAGCATAATACCCTCTAGGTAGACTTTTCAACCCTTTCCCACCTCCTTCCCTCCCCCCTATAGTATTCCCCATTTTCTATTGCTGTGTGGTTGGTTTTAAAAGAAAAAATAAGCATTAAAATGCTAAACATCTTTTAATGTGTTAAGGGTGATCTCTTAGGTAATTCATTGTTAGGGTCATTGATGTGTTTGATTAATATTCTTTGTTCTTTCTTTATAGTGAAAATGAGTTTATTCTTGAATATATACATCTTCATACCCCTAATTTTTTTTTCCTCTGGGATTTGATTTCCACAACTCGTATGCAATTGCAATTTTCTGACATGGTAGTCAGAAAGAAAAGTCCTACCAATCAGTTGATCTTGAAATTTAATAATTTCAGAAGATTTCTTTCCTAAGCTTATCACTTAGGTTAGGGCAGCAAAAAAGGATAACTTGTCCAGGCATAATTCTGCCCTATCTGGATTGTGCCTGGCAAACCAGTGAGGCAGACAAGCCAGAGGCCTGTTTGCATGAGGACTGAAAAATATTCTGGGAAGAACACAGCCTAAGAGAAAAGGGTCAGAATGTAATGAGGAGAATCTAATAAGGAAGCTTTGGTTGTTGCTATAAATTGTCAGCACTCTCATATTGGTTCACTAAACTTAATAAACAGATGCTATACATGTGGTCAGAATGCAGGGAAACCAACAAGAGCTGATGAAGTGTCTCAGGGCTAATGACACAGTGGGGCCTGTGTGGTCACTGGAATGTGGAAAGAGAGGACACAGGTTGCAGGAGGGAGGCAGATGGGGGAATAAGCACCTTGACCCCATTCTCCTCTTACACTCCAATCGTCCTTCCATTGGCCAAACCCAACAAACATCAGACGGCAATAGAGCCATTGTATATTAGTCTGTTTTCATGCTGCTGATAAAGACATACCTAAGACTGGGAAGAAAAAGAGGTTTAATTTGACTTACAGTTCCACATGGCAGCAGCATGAGAAAATGAGGAGGAAGCAAAAACAGAAACTCCTGATAAACCCATCAGATCTCATGAGACTTATTCCCTATCATGAGAATAGCATGGGAAAGACCAGCCCCCGTGATTCAATTACCTCCCACTGGGTACTTCCCACAACATGTGGGAATTCTGGGAGATACAATTCAAGTTGAGATTTGGGTGTGGCACAGCCAAACTACAGGTGTGTAGTTGAACATGTTGGGTTTGTTGCTCATTATAGCGGGCCAGAATGCTCACCACAGAGAACTGTGGGGAGTCTCCATGAGGGGATGTTAGGACTTAGTCTTTCTTAATTTAGGATGGTGGAGGGTAATCTGGGCAAAGGCTGAAGGAAGGAAGAGGCTTCATCCTGGATTGACTGCTGTCAGCAAAGGGAGGCCAAAGCAGCTTCTTTAATCTCATTGCATTGCTCTCTCATTCTAGATAAGATTTACTAAGATACCTGCTTATAGAATTTCCCCACTTCCCAATATCATTTTCCTCTTCTAGTTAACTAGTTGTCCATTTTTGTAGCTTGGACAACGTTCATGTTTTTGTCTGTGTTCCAATATGACACAGATGGGTATTGTTGTCTTGATCCATTCTGCTCATGGAGCAGTCTTTTATGACATTGAAGTTCTGTGGCAGTTCCATGTTCATCAGGAGAACCTCCTGATTGTAACAGACCAGGTCCAGGAGCATACAGTCTGCGTTCCTCTTGCTTACAGGTCAGCCTCCTGGAGTGCACACCAGGGGGCATATGGTGGAGCAGGCCGTGGTGTCGAGCACACAAAAGCCACTAAGCTCTGAGTCTGACATAATGTTCAACATCAGACCACATCTCTGAGCCCAGCTCTCCATTGTGGTGGTGGTGGGGCGGGGAACGGGGCACGAAGTCAGAAGTGACAGAACTATTTTCCTTGAGAGGAAACGCCACTTGCAAAACAGTGGAGTTTAAGATGCTTCACCTTGGACTGCCTCATCATAGAAGATTACAGGTAGGGAAGAGTATCCACTCTCCCACATCACTACAGGTCGGTAAGCACCTAAGGGGCATGATTAACTTTGTGGGAGTGTCTGGCTGTGCAATGGAGGGAAACTGCATTCCAGCACCTGATTGGAAACTCTGCCGCTCAGTGAAGCAGAGGAGGCCCAGCAGGGATGGACAGCTCTTGAGCATGGGAGAGATGCCTCCTAGGGACACCCAGATATACATAAGGGGCTTTGCAGGAAGCTGAGGTCTTACATCACGCACAAGGAGAGAAAAGCCAGGGAAATTTGGGTTTACCATTGTTGTACCTTTATTAATATCTGTAGTCTGTTGAGGCCTAGAGAAACCTCGTGTGCACACTCTTTAAACACCAAATCGACTAATTTTACATGCATTAAATTTAAATGAACTTTTTCCTGAGCTTGGAAATAATGCACAATACACTTTTAACAGCTTTGTGCATCATTCCCACCCTGTAAAGGTGAATAATCATGCTTACTTATTTATAAAGTTCTTTGAGGTTTTTGGATGAAAGGCTCTTTTAAAGTACAAAGCATTAATTTTTTGTGACAGAGCAATATATGGGAAATGAACATGAAGCGATATAAAAATTTTTGTGTTCTTTCTTGCTTTAAGATTTTAGTCGCTGTTTTTACAGAGCCACAAAAAGCCAGTCTCCAACAGGAGATCTGGGGTTTGAGATAACAGAACTAATAAAGGTACTATAAGTATAAAATCCTAGATAGGCTTGAATCAGCTACTCCTTTTGAAGATGTGAGAAATAATTGATAGACAAAGTATTCTGTACAAATGAACTCATTTCAGTAAGTTGGACTGATAATCTTGAGAGTATGTAAATGGTCTCTATTTATAGACCCCTTATATCCATTTTTGACCAGGATGAGCGACTGAAGCTACAGCAATAGTCAATCATTACAAGTAACTAGACCACAAGAAAAAAATGTGCCAGTTGCTAGGTGATGACTTTCAATCTATCATTTTAGGCAATAAATATAAGATGAAGTTATGAGGAAAGAAGCTATTCATAGCTAAAACTCTAGCTAAAATGGCTATTATTTATTACACGGAACTGAAATCAGATGAAGTTGAGAAACCCAGTGTACCAACCTAGAAGCCAAGATGCCATACAAAAGCAGACCTTTCTCAAGGACAAATGCAAAGGCAAATAGAAACCAAGGGTTTAGGAGGCAGGTGAAGAGGATAAAAGGTTGGGAAAAACTAGACTCAACCATGTTACTTATTATCATGTGTCAGATCAGACATTGTAGATCTGAAGAGAACATTTTGCGAACCACTGGTCTAAGGATTCTAATAAGTAAACGTAAAAGCATGAGAAAGAACACTAATAACAGCTAGCATTTACTTTTCACTGCTATGCCACTGTGATTCAAATCACCTGTTAGGTTATATATATATATATATATTATATATATATATATATATGAAATATATGTGTATATATAATATATATGTGTGTGTATATATAGTGATTTATAATAAGAAATATATATTTTGAGGGCTGGGCATAGTGGCCCATGCCTGTAATCCCAGCATTTTGGGAGGCTGAGGCAGGTGGATAACTTGAGGCCAGGAGTTTGAGACCAGTCTGGCCAACATGGCGAAACCCTGTCTCTACTAAAAATACAAAAATTAGCCCGGCATGGTGGTGGGTGCCTGTAATCCCAGCTAACCAGGAGGCTGAGGCATAAGAATCACTTGAACCTGGGAGGTGGAGGTTGCAGTGAGCCATGATTGTGCCATTACCCTCCAGCCTGGGTGACAAAGACTCTGTCTCAAAAAAAAAAAAAAAAAAAAAGGAAGGAAGGAAGGAAGGAAGGAAGGAAGGAAGGAAGGAAGGAAGGAAGGAAGGAAGGAAGGAAGGAAGGAAGGAAGGAAGGAAGGAAGGAAAGGAAAGGAAAGGAAAGGAAAGGAAAGGAAAGGAAAGGAAAGGAAAGGAAAGGAAAGGAAAGGAAAGGAAAGGAAAGGAAAGGAAAGGAAAGATAGATTTTGGTCTTTGGCCCCCATTCCTGGCACAGAACTCCTAAAATCCTGTAATTTACTGAGCAATAGGGAGTAATAGGAGACTTTCTTGTTCTAATATTTGTTCTTTGACCCTGGTTCCTGACATAGATATTTTAATCTATTGGAATTTCCTGGGTAATATGAATATCTTTTGTTGTAATTAGGTGACATTAGGAGTGGGGGCTGGTCATCAGAAAGACCAAGCTGTAATTAGAAGCTTGGAACTTTCCGCCCCATCTGCCACTCTTTGAGAAAGGGAAAGGAGCCGGAGATGGAGTTAACAACTGATGATGCCTATGTGATGAAGCCTCCATAAAAATCCCTGCACTGTGGGGTTCCAGGTGCTCCCAGTTTGCTGAACATGTGGAAGGTGGCTTGCCCCAGGAGGACATGCAAGCTCTGCATCCCTGTCTCCATAACTCTCCCAATGCATCTCTTCTGTCTGGGTCTGTTCCTGAGTTGTATTCTTTTATAATAAATGGGCAAACATAGATAAAGTGTTTCCCTGAGTTCTGTGAGACATTCTAACAAATGATCATACCCAAGAAAAGGTGCATGGGAACCTTCAATTTATAGCCCATCCGTCAGAAGCACAAGCCACAACCTGAGACTTGCAGTTAACATCTGAAGTGAGGTCAGTCTTGGTTGTGAGCCCTTAGCCTGTGGGATCTAATGCTACCTCCAGACAGATAGCGTGAGAATTGGGTTAAATTGTAGGATAGCCCTTGCTGTCTGCAGAGAATCAATGTGTGGAAAACACACATCTAGTGTCAGAAGCAAAATACTGACTGTGAGTATGAGTTTAGAGTAGGAGAAAACAGGTAATTTTCTACTGCATTCCATATATGCATATGTATGTGTGTGTGTATATATATATGTGTGTATATATTTACAGAGAGAGAGAACAGCTCTAATTTTCATGCATGCATGACCAAAAAACATACATTATTTATTTCTTTGTTATAGATTAAAAAACTAAAATTAGGCTTGATGAAGTTTAAAAAAAAAACAAAAAAAACAAAAAAACAAAAAAACTTGCCTATAGCTGTAAAGGCCAAAGCAGAGACATGAGCCCTCGTCAGTCTCCATCAAAGCCCATGTCTTTCCCACCATATCGTTATCAATCTCTGCTAGAGAGTTAGTCACCTACTAATAGCAAAAAATAAAATAAAATAAATAACAGCTTATGTTGGAAAAGCTTGCAAATAAACTAAAACCAGAAAGAACTCAAATGCACAGCACCCTGAGGTCGTTTAAAAAAGACAGTATAGCCTGACCCCCTGCAGGCTGGAGACAGAGCACGAGTGTTGGATGGCACCATTTTATTGCTTGGGGCAACCCTTGACAGTGGTGTGGGTGGCTAACTCAGTTACAGCTGAAGCACAAACTGCCTGGCATGACCTTCAAAATCCAGAGAAGGCAAGAGGAGATGCTTCAAAATTACATTTTCTCTTTGAAGAGCTCACATTTCTCTCACTGACTTTGACTCCAAATAATAATTACATGTGGAAGCCAAGGCGGTAAAAGTCATAGAAAGTGTCTCCTGACAGCAACAAACAACAAAACATCAAGGAAGGAGTTCTGCCTCCCCTTCCTCCTGATGCTGCTCTCCCTCCTCTTCCTACTCCTCCCTCCTGCTCCTCCTGGTTGTCCTCCTCCTCTTCTTCCTCTTACAAGGAAGAGCCATTTGTTTCCTATGCCAAAAGCAAGTGTGTAACGTTGGAGGAGAAATCTCGCTCCTACCGATACTCTTGCTCCTAGCAATATTCTTCCCTACTTGGAAAAGATTGAAGCTCCCCAGGTTTTGCTCCAACCTCAGGTTCTGCTTTGACTCTCCAAGGCATGGGTATTTCCTAAGCCTCCCGCAGGTGGTTCTAATGTGTAGCCAGTATGAATACCACTGTGCAATAACTTAACGTGGCTTTTATCTACAATCCCTCCTGCTGCCTTTCTCCTCCTTACCTCAAATCACGTTCCTATTACCCAAACTCTAATAGAAAACACTTTTGACCAGTTGCAGGCTCACACCTGTAATCCCAACACTTTGGGAGCTGAAGCAGGAGGATTGCTTGAGCCCAGGATTTTGAGACCAAACTGGGCAACAGAGGGAGTCCCCATCTCCACAAAACATATAAAAGTTAGCCAGGTGTGGTGGTGTGTGCCTGTCGTCCCAGCTGCTTGGGTCAAGGCTACAGTGAGCTGTGATCATGCCGCTGCCCTCCTGCCTGGGCAACAAAGTGGGTCCCTGCCTCAAAAACAGAAAATACTTGTATTGACCATGAGTCTTCACAAACTACCTTTCCATCTGTATTCTTTAAAAAAAATGGCAGGAGGTTATGTACCTCTGTTTATTCAAATCCATGCAATACTTAGCGCCTCAAAATCAGGTTTTGGTCTCTAATATCCTTCCAAAGTTGTTTTGTTTGTTTGTTTTATTTTTGTTTTTACCCAGATTACTAATATCCTTCCACTTGTTTGCCCAGTCTTCATTTTCCTCAACTTTAATGCTGTGTTTGATACTAGAGATTGTTTAGTCTTTGAAACACTGTCATGGCCTTCAATTTGTGACCATGCTCAATTCTGCATTTCATAATTTACCAACCATTGCCTCCATTTTCACTCTTTTCTTGTTCTCTATGCCTGCAGGTGTAGATATTACTCGAAGTTCCACACACTTCTATTTCCCTTTAGCAAACTCACCTGTTTCCAGCAATTCAGTAATCACTTTTGTGACGTGGTCTCTACCCTTTTTAAAATCTGCAGCCCATGCCTCTTGAGAAGTCTAGACCTAGATTTCATCTGTCTGTTGGACAACTCTACCTGAATAACTCATCAGGATCTCAAATTCAATATGTCTCCAATGAACTCATCATTATCTCTACCAGTCTGTTTGTTCTCCTTCTCATTTACAGAAACACCACATTCATCAGTCACTCAAAGTTGAAATCTTGACAGTCTCTTGTCATCTTTGATTTCTTCCTTTCTTTCCTGCCAATAAGATTACATTCTCTATAATCATGTTAATGTCTTTATTGAGGTACAATTTACGTTACAATAAACTGCACTTAAAGTATGTAATTTGATAAATTTTGACATGGATACATCTATAAAGCACACGAGATAGCAAACATAGCCATAACCCTTAAAAGTTGCCTCAGGCAACTTTGTCCCCTTGTCCTCCCTATTCCCAGGCAACTACTATTTGCTTTCTTCTTTTTTTTTTTGAGACAGTCTTGCTCTGCTGCCCAGGCTGGAGTGCAGTGGTGTGATCTCGGCTCACTGCAACCTCCGCCTTCCAGGTTCAAGTGATTCCCTGCCTCAACCTCCTGAGTAGCTGGGACTACAGGCACATGTCACCATGCCAAGCTCATTTTTGTATTTTTAGTAGAGATGGGGTTTCACCATGTTGTCCAGGCTGGTCTTGAACTCCTAACCTCAGGTAATCCACCCACCTTGGCCTCCCAAAGTGCTGGGATTATAGGTGTGAGCCACCACGCCCAGGCCACTATTTGCTTTTTTTCTATCACCATAGGTTACTTTGCATTTTTCAGAATGATGTTGATCCTTTCCTGTGCTTATATGCCATTTGCCGCTTGGAGACATGGCTCACTGCAGCCTTGAACTCCTGGTCTCAAGTAGTCCTCCCACCTCACCCTCAGGCATTTGCCACCACACCCAAATAATTTTTTTTTTTTTTTTTTTTTTTTTTTTGTAGAGACAGGGTCTCACCATGTTGTCCAGGCTGGTCTCAAAGCCCTGGGTTCAAGCGATTCTCCCACCTTAGCCTCCCAAAGTGCTGGGATTATAGGCATAAGCCAACACGTGGTGTCTTTTGAAGAAGAGTTTATAATACTGATAAAGTTCACTTTCTTCTTTTATATATCATGCTTTTGGTGTCATAAATGAGAAATATTTGCCCAATCCAAGGTTATAAAGATTTTTCTCTTATGTTTCTTTTATAAGTTGTATATTTATATGTTTCACATTTAGATCTATGATCCATTTTCACTCAACTTTTGTATGTGGCTCAAGGTAGACCAAAATTTCTTCTTATTTGTATTTGCAAATTGTTTGGCACCATTTGTTAGAAACTTGAATGAAACTCTTTCTTCACTTTGTGAAAAATCAGTTGATCATATATGTGTGTTGGTCTCTCTACTTTGGTTTCTGGATTATCTGTTTTGTACCATTGATCTATTTCCCTATATTAACATAAGTCTGACACTAGGTTGACTACTATAACCTCATGATAAGTCTTAAAATCAGATAGTATAACTTTTGTTTTTCATTTTGAAAATTGATTTGGCTAGTATAGGCCCATTGTATTTCCCTACAAGTTTTATGAATTTTCACTGGTATTGCATCGAATCTATAGATCAACTTGGAAAAAATTAAAAATATTTAGTCTTCAGATCCATGGACATATCTATCTCTCCATTTGTTGAAGTCTGTTTAAATTAACTTCAGCAATGTTTTATAGTTTTCAGTGTACAGGTATTATATATCTTTTGTCAAATTAGTCTTTAAATATTATGAGTTTTACTTTGTTGGATGCTATATATTTTTACATTCCTAGAAATATTTTGAGATTTGTTCCACAATATATTTAAATTACTTGGAAATTTAAAAGTTTGATTCTTTTGGGTCTTGTTATAAAGTTTTGTTATGGGCCAGGAGCAGTGATTCATGCCTGTAATCCCAGCACTTTGGGAGGCTGAGGCGGGCAAATCACCTGAGGTCAGGAGTTCGAGACCAGCCTGGCCAGCATGGCGAAACCCTGTCTCTACTAAAAATACAAAAATTAGCCAGGCATGGTGGCAAGCACCTGTAATCCCAGCTACTTGGGAGACTGAGGCAGGAGAATCGCTTGAACCCAGGAGGTGAAGGTTGCAGTGAGCCGAGATCGCACCATTGCACTCCAGCCTGGGCGACAAGAGTGACATGCCCTCTCAAAAAAAATAAATAAATAAAGTTTTGTTATGTAGGATCAGAGAAGCACTTTATCTAGGATTAATTTTTCTCCACTAGTAAAATAAAGCCCTTCTGCGTACTTTATTGGATGCTTTATGAATTATACTGTCACAGGATCCTTGGGGTGTTGCTCTGCCAGCTGGAAACCTCTGTGGCAGTTATCGCCTTAGACCAAGTTTTGCTCGGGCCCACTGGGCTTATTCCGCTCACTCAGCCTGGAGGCTGCACTTGGCTCATGCTTCCAGCCCTGATCCCATGTTTGCCAAGGGCAAATCAGGCTCAGAGTGGCAAGAGGTGTGTGAGAGAATGAGCATGGTGTCCGGCCACTGTGCACAGCCAGGCACACTGACTGTGGTGGTGCAGGCAGCTCCAGGCACTGGCACAGGTGCCAGCTCTCTGTGAGGCTGCAGCTGGACTGGGCGTACCACAAGCAGCTTCCACTGTGGGCACTGGGGAATGTGGTGGCACCTGGGAGCTTGGAGACATTAGGAACCGCAGAGCCCCAAAGATGAAGTCATAGCCCTGGCTCAGGGAGTTTCTAGGTCTGAGCTCCCCGAAGGGCCCAGTTCTTCTCTCTTCTCTCCTTCTCATGCTTGAAATGTGGCAAGTGGGGTAGGGGTGGGGAGGAGAGCGTATTTCAGACCTGTTCGTGTTACAGCTCTTTCAGTCCCACCATTCGGCAGGTCCCAAGTTCTTGTCCCGCATCCAAGAAGAGTGAGGTACATGGACAACCAGAGGGTGAGCAAGGCAAAGAGGTGCTTTATTGAGACCTGAAGTGGGTGGCTCCTTTCTGCAGGCAGGTTGTCTCATTGTCTGTTCAGCTCTCAACTGGGAGGAGACCCACAGTGGGTAGCTCCTCTCCACAGGTAGGTCATCCCATCATCTGCCCTAGTCTGGCTGAGTCTAGTGGTTTTATGGGCTTCAGAGGGGAGTAAGTGCATGCTGATTGGTCCCTGGGCATCCATGGGCAGGCCTGGAAAATGCACGGTAAGTTCTCACTCTGGTCCACAGAACTGGAGACCCAGCCCCCAGGCTTAGACAATCCCTGGTTTGAAGGTGGGGCTTCACCAGGGACCCACCACTTTCTGTCCAGGAGCCTGTCCACTTTCTTCCTCCGTTCATGGTGCCCATGCTGTTTCTGCCAAGGGGCACCTGCAGGCCAATGCCTGCTACAGCTGTGCCTGGGAGAGCAGGGGTCCTACCCCTCCAACTCAGAAGGAAGGGGGACTTCCACCTGTCCCCAGCTTCCATCAGCTCCATGGAACATGCCATCCTGGCAGTATCTCCACCACTGCAGTTGGTGTCTTTGCAGCAGCCGCTCCAGACAGGCCACTGCTGCCATCAGTACTATTTTCTGTTCTTGCTGGTGTAAGCAGGCAATCTTCATGGCTTTGTGTGAACTCTTAAGGGCTGTTTCCTCTAATCCTTTTGGATGGTTGTTTTTCTGGCATTAGGTAATGTCCTTACGTGCATATGCTGATTATTACTCAGGTGAATATGCAAGATGTACCTTCTAAAAATCTCCTAGAGTCCTCTGTGTCCTAGAGTCCTCTGTCTGGGCAGCTCTCACTTCTCCTATATTCTGTCCTGCAAACTCTAGCTGCTTGAAAGCTTGGCCTCCCTGGACTCTCACCCTTGTCTCCTCAACTTATAGAGACCACTGGGATCCACCTGACTTCCCTCTCCTGCTCCAAGTCCAGGAAACTCTTCAATCAGTAAGCTGGAGCATTTATAAGGCTCACCTAATTTGTTTCCCATCTCTCTGGGAACACTGCTCTTCATTGCCTGATGTCCACAATCTTGAAAAACTTTGTTTCATACACTTTGTCCATGTTTTAGGTGGTTTTAAGAAAGAAGGCAAACTCAGTCTCTGTTATTCTATTTTGGCTATAAGTGGAAGTACTCCATGCCCTACAATTTTATTCCACTACTTCTCTTTCATCCCTTATTTTCTGTTTCACTGCCCTAATTGCAATATTGTAAAAACAATAACAAAATAGCTCCTATTTATGAGATACAGCCATGTGCCAGGGCTTTCTCACACTTGATAAATAGTATGTCCTGCAACCATGGCTACAACTTAGGCTTTTTAAAATATATATTTATGAAATATTTCAAACATTTAGATAAGCTTAAAATAATATAAATGTTTTTCACATGGAGTATGGACAATGCTCACCTTTTGCCATTTTTGCTTCAGCAATAGCTGAAGTCTCCTTTGTCCTCACTTCACCAATCCCATTCCTGACCTTCTGTCCCTGGAGATAACAATTATCCTGGTATTGGTGTTCCATGGATTTATACATTCATGGTGAGTTTATTATCTTCATTTTACTGATGAAGAGTCTGAGTCTTGGAGAGATTAAGTTACCCACAGAGAGCTAACTGGTGGCACTAACATTCGTGCCTAGGTCTCTCTGGTTCAAAGCCATGTGGCCAAGACTACATCCATCTTCCTGAAGCCCTATTTAAATCGTATCATTTCCCAGTTTTGATTGCTACCCCTGAATTAAATGTAAGTTTCTCATCTTAACTTTATAGTTCTAAAAAAGCATGACTTCAATGTACTTTAGTGACTCCAACTCTATGTAAATCTCTTCACATCCAACAAAACCATTTGGTGTTTTTTTCCTCCCCAGTATTGCTGTGTTTTTACTAGCTGTTGTATTATTGCCTGTGTTTTTTCCTCTGTCTTGAATATCCAACCCTTCTAATTTCCATAGGGCAAACATCATACTGACCCTGCATAATTTATCTGACAAAATACATCATTCATTCATTCACTTTCTCATGTCAAACATTGATAACTGCAAAGAGCATCTGACCAATGGCTGTTTGAATCTTTCTTCCTTCCTTCCATCTTGGAATGTCACTCTACTCAGAACCCTTTAGCAAAGCATTTTGTATATATTCTTCCAACATTTTGCCATATTGTATAGCATTTGTATGCTTTTTCTCCCTTTTCTATATGATAACTTTGTCCTTGTATTATCATGAATGTCTAGCACAGTGTATAATAGATGCCCATTGAACACTTACTAAACTGAATTATGCATTTAAAAATGGATATCCTGGGACATGTAAGAATTGGTAAATATAGTAGTACTTGTTTTTAATTTACATTCAGCCAGTTAAAACATACTGAGTACAAAGGTTTCCTTAAATGAGTAATGAGTACCTACATAGAGCCCTTTCAAAACATGCAGGGTCTGGCCCACATGGAGCCTTGATATCCAATGTTTCTCCAACAAGCCTCTGAAACACAAAAGGAAATCACAATTCCATCCTTCCACCCACAGAAAATGGCATTAACATCTTAAATCAAGTTGGCTGAAAGACATTTGGATCCAAGCAAGCAATATTAGGCCAAATTTTCACACTGATAAAATCCGATGTTATCTTATACCACAGATATTTTGTTCTGTGTTGGCTTGAGTTATCATGTATTATCATTGCCATGCAAAGTGCCACTGCAATGAAAGGGGTTGCTATCAATGGGTCTTTTTACAGTTACTGAGCTGCAGAGCAATTCTACTTGAGCTGGAATAATAGATACAGCAGATTCCCCAGCTAATTCCATGTGAGTTTGGTGCCATTTTATAGTTTCCCTTGCCTTCAGCTAAAACAGGATAGTGACTTTGAGATTATTCATTGCAAAAGACTGAAAATAAATCATGCAATAATGCTACATATTATGAAAAAAGGTATTCTTTATGATACAGAAAGAAGTTATGCTGGATAGAAATGCTTGGATTTACTTCTATGCCTGTGACACTTAATTTCACTAAGCTAGGTGGATTAACTAAAAAATGAGAAAGCAAAAAAATATAAAACTAGAATAAAAATTCCAGGCTGCTTCACCTTATTCAACTCTGTGTGCATGGATACTGCTGATTTGGACACGTACCATTTCCTTTTAATTATTCATCTTCCTAGAAGCTGGACAGACTAGACCTGTGCTAAGGTGTGTTGTGAAAAAGTAATGAAATCTCTGCCATAGGCGCCCTCCTCACCTCGCATTCCATTCACTTGATTTAGCAACAACACAGTAATGCACTGAGGCTCTTGTCCAGAATGCTAGGAGCACCTTAGCATTCTCCTTCCTTGGAGCACGTCAATTTCCAATACAGTCCAGGTTACATCAATAGGCATCCTTCTGGAGCCCATGAAATTTATATGGGTGAGCACTGATTGGGCACCTATGGTATGCCAGAGACAGTGATGAGTTTTACACTGGATACAATATGAGCTCCTGCCTTGATCCTCTCATAACTGAATAAAACCATAAAGAACTTTAAGATACTGTATTATAAACTATTGTTAGATATGGCCCATCCCCCCAAAAACACCGCTAATCGACCACATTCTTCAGTGATGTATCTGGTCTGTGTTCTGAGCGTTAGATAGTTATTTTAATTTAGGGTTGAGTCCATTCTAACTTTGCCAAAACGCAACAGCATTTCCTCCCCAGGACTTAATAGAAATAAGAAAAAAGATTAAACAGCTTGATTGAACCCACACTTTATAATTCATTGCATATAATATACTAAATAGATACAAATAAATACATATATGTGTATTCATTACACAAACATATATACAGAATTAAAGTTTAATAATGAAGCCATAACCAATATCCAGATGTAACTAAAATTTAATTACAGTGTGAGCAGTCTTGCTAACAGTGTCACCCAAGGGAATGTCACCATCATGGTGGGACCTAATTCTTCTAGTTTACCTCCTGGTTTTATGCCTATTTGCTCCATCCATTTGCTGCCCCAAACTGGTCCCTTGCTAGGCTGTTTGCTTACTTTTTTATACCAAAGCTGGCATAGTGTTACAAAGGATTGTCATTTTCTTTTTCTGTCATTGCTCTCAAGGTTCAGGTTTTAAGTGTTTATTGGATATTTTACTGTAACTCATGCTATTATTATTCCTAATTTTCTATTGCACAAATGTTTGCACTGCCGGGCCGTAGGATGCACAATGCCTATTCTGCAGTACTGCCTATTACAGCTATATAGATTGTTGGTGTATACTAAAATTTAATGGTATGAGCTCTATAGAACACCCTGGACCTCAGAAAGAGAAAGAACAACTTTCAGGCTAAGTGCTTCCTGAAGAGTTTTCTGCATTGTACAAAAAGTTATTTATGCTCTTCTTTCTTCCTGGGGCTTCTGTGAATAATTGATACATGCACATTTATGTGAGATCTGCATTATGATAACATTATGAACAGCGTGTCATGGGAACACAAAGGAAAGAATGATTAATTCTGAAAGAACAGTGATGTTTGATTAGAAATTTTGGTCTGACAGAGGCTGTCTGCAAGGGCATCCCATGCATGGCGAATATCAGCTACACATACAAGAACATATTGAAGTGGGTGGCATGTTTAAAGAATAGGTAGCCCAGTGTGATTAGAGTACAGGTGGGGTGAAATGAAATAAAGCTGAAAAGGGAGCCAGATTTTGGAGACTCTTGAGTGTCGTGATAAAGATTTTGGTATTATTCTTTATTGTGTGTGTGTGTGTGTGTGTGTTTACGTGTGTTTGTGTGCACTTGTGTATGTGCATTCTTTGACTTTTGCTTAAGCAGGCATTGACATGATCTAGTTTGCTTTTTCCAAAGGTAACTGGCTGCAGTGTAGTGGATGGACTGGGGAGATCAAGGATAGTGACAGGAGACCAGTTACGGTCACTGCAGTAATCCAAATAAAAGACAAAAGGGATCTAAATGGGGAAGGTAGCAGAAACACTTGGAGAGAAATTCATCTCAGATGTAGATTAAAGAGATTTAAAACAATTGGATGACGGTTAAGAAAATGTGGCATATATACACCATGGAATACTATGCAGCCATGAAAAAGGATGAGTTTGTGTCCTTTGTAGGGACATGGATGCAGCTGGAAACCATCATTCTCAGCAAACTATCGCAAGAACAGAAAACCAAACACCGCATATTCTCACTCATAGGTGGGAACTGAACAATGAGATCACTTGGACTCAGGAATGGGAACATCACACACTGGGGCCTATCACGGGGAGGGGGGAGGGGGGAGGGATTTCTTTGGGAGTTATGCCTGATGTAAATGACGAGTTGATGGGTGCTGACGAGTTGATGGGTGCAGCACGCCAACATGGCACAGGTATACATATGTAACAAACCGGCACGTTATCCACATGTACCCTAGAACTTAAAGTATAATAAAAAAAAATAAAATAAATAAAAAAATAATAATAAATAAATAAATTAATTAAAAAGCAAAAAAAAAAAAACAATTGGATGACGGGATGGAGAAAAAGAGGAATTAAAGGTGAAGCTCAGGTTTCCAAATTGAATGACTGGATAGATTGTAAAACCATTAGTTCAGATAAGAAACAGAGAAGGTAGATAGGTTTTTGCTTTTGAAGGATATAGAGGAAGGGGAAAGGTGGAGATAGCACTCCAACCTAGAGTAACCCTCAACCCATGGTGTAGCCTCTGGTCATCTCCCGTCTACAGCAGTATCAAAAGGCAAGTTCAGTTATAAGACCAACGAGGGAAATGAAGCTTAAGACAGCCAGTGCAAAGAAGAATGTGCCTGGAGCATGGACCAGTCTCATAACTGGCACCTTAATACCAAACCACTTGGGTTTTGGCTACCTATGTAAGTTGACTTTTTCTCTCTTTGCAAAGGGAAGTAGATTGTATGTTTGACCTCATTTTTTTTTTTCTGCCCCTCTCTGTCCACATGCTTTGAGTATATTTTGCAGTTCCTTCCACAAAATAGAGTGTATTTTCCTTTCCCTTGACTTTGAGCTTGACTAATGAGATGCTAGTGGGTTTGACATGAGCAAAGGGCTGAATTGTGCTTGTCCAGTGGGGCTTGCCCTCTGGCTCTTCACTCATCCCTATTACGACTACTTTCCTTCAGGTAGCTGTTTCCCCTTTACCCAGGTTCTACAACAAACACTCAGACACAGAGCCAATTCAGCAGCTACCACTTGAATCCAAGCCACCCAACCCTACATGAGGAAAAATAAATAATTATTTTATGGCACTGAGTTGTGGGATGTTTTGTTATGCAGTGAAAACTAACTGACACGGACACCAGGAGAAAAGCATGCTTATGAGCAGTGATTCTCTGGCTTCCCTTGCCAGCTCTCTTTAGCCAGCCAAGGGGTTAGGAATGTCTGGCATAACCCACAGCTTATCAAATGTGCAGATATTAAATGGATCTATTCACAGTAATTGTGTAACACTTCATAGACTTTCAGTCACCATTTTAAAACATTCACTTCTGATTATGAATGGTGTTGTACTTGTGTTGCATAAAGCACTGGGAAAAAATTCCACCGCCAGTGGTGGACTTTTCCAAACCTTCATGTCTCCTGAATCAAGAAATTCTTGCCCAGGCACAGTGGCTTATGCTTGTAATCCCAGCACTGTGGGAGGCTGAGGGGGGTGAATTGCTTGAGGCCAGGAGTTAAGACCAGACTGGGTGACATGATGAAATCCTGTCTCTACAAAAATGCAAAAATTAGCCAGGTTTGGTGGTGCACGCCTGTAGTCCCAGCTACTCAGGAGGCTGAGGCAGGAGGATTGTTTGAGACCAGTGAGCAAAGGTTGCAGTGAGCTAATCTTCTGCCATTGCACTCTAGCCTGGGCACGAGAGCAACTCTGTCAAAAAAGAAGGAAGGAAGGAAGGAAGGAAGGAAGGAAGGAAGGAAGGAAGGAAGGAAGGAAGGAAGGAAGGAAGGGAGGGAGGGAGGGAGGGAGGGAGGGAGGGAGGGAGGGAGGGAGGAAGGGAGGGAGGAAAGGAAGGAAGGAAGGAGAGAAGGAAAGAAGGAAGGAGAAAGGAAAAGGGAAGGAAGGGAAGGGAAGGGAAAGGAAAGGAAAGGAAGGAAGGCAGGAAGGAAAGCAGGAAGGAGGGCAGGAAGGAAAGAAGGAAGGAAGGAAGGAAGGAAGGCAGGCAGAAGGAAAGAAAGAAAGAAAAGAAAGAAAGAAAGAAAGAGAGAGAGAGAGAAAGAAAGAGAGAGAGAGAGAAAGAAAGAAAGAAAGAAAGAAAGAAAGAAAGAAAGAAAGAAAGAAAGAAAGAAAGAAAGAAAGAAAGAGAGAGAAAGGAAGGAAGGAAGAAAGGCAGAAAAAAGAAAGAAAGGGAAAAACACAAAACAAACAAAATTCTTGCTATTTTGAATCTCAGTTGGTTATTTCAATCCTAAATCTTAAATGTTTTACTTTTTTGGTGGGGGTGGTGGCAGCTAGTTCTGTGTTCTGGGGATGTAGAATCTAGTCAGATCCCAACTTTAAATTCTTGAAAACAAGTATTAAGTAGAACTTTGGCCTTTCTTTTTCTGGGTAAACAACCCAAACTCATTTATCCTTTCTTCAGAGGTTCTATTTGAAAATTATTAGGCCATCTTTCTGCTCTTTTCTGAACCCTTTTCTGCTTTGTTATATGTCTTCTAAGTTATGAAGACCAAAATTGGACATGCTCTTTATATCTGAGTTGGTGCTAAATCTAATCTCTTCACTCTTGGGTCTTTAGGAAGATGGCAGGTCAGATGCCTTAAGGTTGGTCTGGCTTCCATTTCATTGTTACAGAGTCTGTATGCCCCGTGGATTTCCCAGCCCCCACTAGAGCTTCCCATGTTATATCTTTTGCATTGATTTTTGGTACTTCAATATTTTAATCTGGTTCCTGCTATGATCACTCCAGGTTTTTGATGATTGCTGTTTACTTTTTAAATTTCTTCTTCTTTAAAAACAAATAGAGTATTACTGAGCTGTGGGACAACATCATAAGTTAAATATAAATGTAATTGGAGACCCAAACAGGAGGGGCTAAAAAACATTTGAAAAAGTAATGGTTAAATATTTTCCAAACTTGATAAAAAGTATAAACTTATACATCCAAGAAGCTCAATAAAACTCAAGTACAAGAAACATAAGAAAGAGATGCCAATGGTGTACGTTGTAACCAATGTTATTAAAACTAATAATAAAGAGAACAATTTTTAAAGCAGCTAGAGAAAAAAAGACTCATACAAAAGAGCAAAGATAAGGATGATAACAGATTTCTCATTAGAAATAATGTGAGCTAGAAAACAGTGGAGAAACATTTTAAGATACTGTAAGAAAAAATCCGTCAAACTAGAATGTAAAAAAATGTTTTAGAGATTGGTCTCACTATGTTGCACAGGCTGTTCTTGAACTCCTGGGCTCAAGTGATTCCCCCACCTCCTCCCAAGAGGCTGGGACTACAGGTGTGTGTCACTATCCCTGGCTTTCCAACAATTTGAAAAAATACTCCAGAAAACTACCTTTCAACATGAAGGCAAAATAAAATGTTTTTCAGATGTGTATAGAGCTAAAAGAATTCATCAGAAACAGACTTGCACTTCAAACACAAGGAAAATAAACACATGGAAATTTGGATCTACACAAAGAAAAGAAGAACCTTGGAATTGGTAAATATAAATACTCTTCTTCCTATTTTAATTTTTAAGGAGATGATCAATTATTTAAAGCAACAATAATAATGTCCAGGAGTGGTGACTCATGCCTATAATTTCAGTACTTTGGAGGCCAAGCCAGGAGGACTGCTTGAGGCAGGGAGTCTGAGACCAGCCTTGGCAACATAGCAAGAACCCATCTCTACAAAAAATAATAATTAAAAAATAGCTGGGTGCAGAGGCATGTGCTTGTAGTACTAGCTACTCGGGAGGCTGAAGCAAGAGTATCACTTAAGCCCAGGAGTTCAAGGCTGCAGTGAGATGTGACTGCACCACTACACTCCAGGCTGGGGGACAAAACAAGACCCTGTCTCTTAAAAAAAGGGAAAAAACAATAATGATGATGTATTGTAATATTTATAACATGTAGAAGTAAAATTGCAACAATAGTATAAAGGCAGAGAGAATATACTGAAGTAAGATTCTTATACTACAGGTGAAATAATATAATACACTTGAAGGTATGTGATGAGTTAAAGATTTATATCATAAATTCAAAAGCAGAGTTTCTCAATAGAGGCAGTATTGACATTTGGAACTAGATAACTCTTTGTTTTGGGGACTGTCCTGTATTTAGAAGGATGTTTAGTAGCATCCTTGGCCTCTACTCACCATATAGCAGTAGCACCTCTTTCGTTATAACAATAAAAATGTCTTCAGACTTTATTAAATATCCCCTGGTGATGGGAAGGGAGGGGGGCAAAATCACTTTCAGTTGAGAATCACTGGAATTAAAGAATTCAAGACAATGTGGTATTGGTTGCAAGATGAACAAATAGGTCAGTGTTACAGAATAGAGTCCAAAAATAGACCCGTATGTATATGGTCAACTAATTTTCAATAAAGGAACAAAGGTGATTCAGTTGATAATGATGGTCTTTTTAACAAACAATTCTGGAACAATTTGCTGTCCATATGCAAAAAAATAAAAAGGTAAAAACTTCATAACTCACATTATGGTAAAGTAACTAAAAATGGATCATGGGCATAAATGCAAAACTTGAAACTGTAAAACTTCTAGAAGAAAACATAGGAGAAAATTTTTGAAACTACGGATTAGGCAGCGATGTCTTAGACAACACACCAAATAACACAACCCATAGAAGAAAAAAGTTATATTTTTCATCAAAATTAAAAATTCCTGTTCTTTGAAAGACTCTGTTAAGAGAAAGAAACTGGGAGAAATGACTTGAACCCAGAAGATATAAAGAATACTCAAAATTCAATTGTAAGAAAATAACCCAATAAAAATGGGCAAAATATTTGAAGATATACAGATGGAAAATAAGCTTATAATGAACATTATTGGTCTTTAGGTAAATACATAAAACCACAATGAGCCATCACCTCACATCTACCAGAATGGCTAGAATAAAAACATGTATAACTTCAAGTGTTGGTGAGAATGTGGAAAAGCTGGAATCCTCGTGAACTGCTGATGGGCTCATGCTTGTCATCCCAACATTTTGGGAGGCTTAGGTGGGAGGATTGATTGAGCCTGGGAGCTCAAGGTTGCAGTGAGCTGTAATGGTGCCACTGCACCCCTCAGCCTGGGCTGCCGAATAAGACTTTGTCTCAAAAAAAAAAAAAAAAAAAAAAGTTAAGCACACATTTACCATATGACCCAGCAATTATACACTTAGGCAAATACTCAAGAAAAATAAAATTGTATCTATGTCCACACAAAGATTTGCAGGCAATGTTTATAGCAGCCTTATTCATAATTACCAAAAAGTAGAAACAACCCAAATGTCCATCAACTGGTGAATGGATAAGCGAAATGCCATATAAACATACAATAGAACTACTATTCAGCAGTTAAAAATAACAAACCATTGAACATGCTGTAACATGAGTAAAGCTCAAAAACATTATGCTAAGTGAAAGAAGAAAGATATAAATAACCACCTGTGACATGATTACGCGCAGTACGGAATGTCCAGAAAGGCAAATCTGTTAGCAAGAAAGTATGTTAGGATTGTCTGTGACTGGAGATGGAAATAGGGATTAACTGCACAAAGGTATGAATGGTTTTTTGAGGGGGAGAAGATGATGGAAATATTCTAGAACTGGATTGTGGTAATGGTTGTATTCTGTAAATTTTCCAAAAATCATTAAATTATACACTTGAAGTTGGTAAATTTTATGGTGTATATATTATACCTCAATGAAGCAGTTTTTTTAAAAGGAGATCATGATGTTTGTAAGATTTTACATTCCACTTTTTTTACTAAAAATCATAACATATATGTTTGTTAATGTCATTAACGACAACTTGAAAACATTTTTCTAATAACCACTTAATATTCCTGAATATATACATACCCAAAATTAATAGTTTCCCTCTAGGTCATTTGTAATTTTAAAAAATAATGCTGAAGCAGGAGGATCTCTTGAACCCATGAGTTTGAGACCAGCGTGAGCAGCATAGAAAGACTCCATCTCAACCAGGCACAGTGGCTCATGCCTGTAATCCCAGGCCCGGCAGGTGGATCACTTGAGGTCAGGAGTTCAAGACCAGCCTGGCCAACATGGTGAAACCCCGTCTCTATCAAAAAAATACAAAAATTAGCCAGGCATGGTGGTGCGTGCCTGTGATGCCAGCTACTCCAGAGGCTGAGGCAGGAGAATCACTTGTACCTGGGTGGCGGAGGTTGCAGTGAGAAAAAATCACATCACTGCACTCCAGCTTGGATAGACTCCATCTCAAAAAAAAAGAAAAAAAAATCTCTACCCACACACACACACACACACACACACACACACACACACGGGGAAAAAAATCAGCAAGGAGTAATCCTAGCTACTTAGGAGGCTAAGTCAGGAGGATCTCTTGAGTCTAGGAGTTTGAGGTTACAGTGAGCTTATTGCACCACTGCACTCCAGCTTGGGCAACAGAGCAAGACACTGTCTCTACAATAAAATTGAAATTAAAACAATGCTTTGTTTAACCTTTCTGTGCATATTAACTGTGTGACCTTGGACACGTTCTTTAACCTCTCTTAGCTTTAATTTTCTCTTAGGACCCGGGCGTGGTGGCTCATGCCTGTAATCCCAGCACATTGGGAGGCCGAGGCGGGCGAATCAAGAGGTCAGGAGTTTGAGACCAGCCTGACCAACATGGTGAAGCCCTGTCTCTACTAAAAAGACAAAAAATTAGCGGGGCATGGTGTCACAGACCTGTAATCCCAGCTATTTGGGAGACTGAGACAGGAGAATCACTTGAACCAGGGAGGCAGAGGTTGCAATGAGCCGGGGTTGTGCTATTGCACTCCAGCCTGGGCAACAAGAATGAAACTCCACCTCAAAAAACAAAACAAAAAAGAAAAAAATCTAATAGGAAAAATGGGCACGATTAATAGTTCCTGTTGGCTGGGCATGGTGGTTCACGTCTGTAATCCCAAAACTTTGGGAAGCCGAGGTGGGCGGATCATGTGAGGTCAGGTGTTCTAGATCAGCTGGGCCAACATGGTGAAACCCCATCTCTGCTAAAAATACAAAAATTAGCCAGGTGTGGTGGTGTGTGCCTGTAATCCCAGCTACTCAGGAGGATGAGGCATAAGAATCACTTGAACCCAGGAGGCGGAGTTTGCAGTGAGCTGCGATCGTGCCACTGCACTCCAGCCTGGGCAACAGAACGAGACTCTGTGTCAAAAAAATAAATAAATAAAAGGAGTTCCTGCCTCTTAGGTACAACATGGCTGTTCTAAGCATTATCTAAAATCAAATGTGAACCATTTCGCATGAAAATGGCAATCACCAATTCGATTTAAGCCATCATTACTGCCCTCAGCAATCATTATAAATCTTCAAATTTATGATTATTTTCTCAGAATAGGATCATATAAGTGAAATCCCAGGGCTCATTTTAAAAATCCTTCTCTCTAAGTTAGAAGTAGCACAAAACATTCTCGGCTCTTTTCCAGTCCCTATTCTGATACTCGGAACCCAGTGTGGTTCGTCAGCTTTTTGCTCTGTTACCTTGGCCTGATGCTTCTGAGAGCTCCCTGGCTCTGTGCTTCCCATTCTCTCCAACCAAACCGATCAGTCTTGTGATTTCTCTCCTACTGGGAGATGGACTGTATAACCTTGAATAAAAAGAGTGGACAAAAGAGCAATGGGTAATAATGAATGTTATTATTCCTCATGGGTAACATAGCTGCCTTTTCCTATGGATCACTAGTATCTAAACACAGAGAACTAGGATATGGGGTCTTCAGGATTCTCTACAAAGTCTAATGGGGAAAAATTGTTGGTATTTGTATTTTCATATCTACAGGCCGTGTTGTATGTGGTTATGCTGCCTACATTTCTTAATAGGGTGGACAAGGCCCTCCGTTCTTTGCCTCCATGTACTTCTCCAGCTTTGTCCCTTGCTATCACCTCCCTGCAATGTGATACTAAAATCATACAGCAGGTCTTGCTATTTTCTCAAATGTCCCATGCTTTCTCTCCCACAAGGCTTTGTATATCATGTTCTCCAACCTTGAACATTCTCTGCCTACTCCTGCCTCCTTCATTTGGCTAACTCCTACTTATAATCCAGGCATCCTCTTAAACCCTACTTCTTCCTGGAAGTTTTCCTATCCTGAAGTTGGAGTTTGGTGCTCCATGGCTAAGCTCCCATGGCACTCTGTCATTACCCTTACTGGATCTAAATTGCCTGTTTATTTGCCTTCATCCTGATCACACTATGTGGCAGCCATGGGGTTGCGTCGCTGTGATCTCCCTTCAAGAAAGAACTGGCTATTTAGCTGCAAGGAGTGCAGTTAGCTGACAGCCTCCAGCTGTTAATGCCTTCGAGTTCTGCCTGAGCTTTGAAGCTGAGGCCATGATCTTTTCAGGCAGCCCCAGCCAATGACTGAGTATAACAGTGGCACCAGGGCCAACTCAGGACTCCTTTAGTAGGGAATCTTTGGGTTGGCTAAGACTTCATCAGATCTGCATTGTAGTTTGATGCTCTCTCTTCCTCATCCTGCCTCCTCCCTCTTTCCTTTGTCATATCCGCTTTTTGGCATAAAGGATTCCCATGTCCAATCCTGCTTCCTCACCCTTTCATATTCACAGCTTACTCTCCAATAAGCCTCCTGAAATTCTTACTTTGTCATATGCGTCTGCTTTCTGGAGAATCTGGGTAACATAGACAATGAGCCCTTTAAAAGTAGGGACTACATTCTTATTCAAATTGCACCTCCAGCTCCCAGAACAACACACAGTAGGATCTCAATAAATATCTATGAAAGGATAGAATGAATGAATGAATGAATGAATGAATGAATGAACATTCAAAATAGTATTCAACATTGAATGATGTTTTGATCTTATATAATTCACAGGTGCTGGTCAACATTCAAGAACATTCTGATTTGAAGACTCAGATTTATTTATAAAATGCACTGCAAGAATGACATAATTGTGCATTTTTCAAGTGAGTATTTTCCAGTGGTTGGATTTATGCCAAATATATAATTTACCCCTTAGGATAATCCCGTGGGCTAATGTAGTTGAGCATGAATCATAATAGATATTTGTACTTGAAATTATACAACAGCTATAAAACTGCTATTTACTATCAAAATAGCAAATTTTAAATATTACTGCTTATGCCTGGAAATCCCATCTAAATGTTGTTTTATAGAATAAAATCCAAAAGCATTAAAAGCTTTTCAAAATCTAGGCTCTATTTATTTGGCACTTGCCACACTATTATGTATGTGAAATATCTAGCTAGCTAACTCCCCCACTAGATCGTAAACTCCTTGAGGCAAGCAAACCACTAATTTAATAAAATTAAAACGCATTTTTGTCAATAAATTAATAATACATAATAAGAAATTAATAAACTTTTATTAACCTACCAAATATCATTAAACATCTACTATGTCCCAGGCACTGTGCTAGGTGCTTTGGGAGCAGCAGTGAGTGAAACAGATAAGGCTTATGACCCCCATGAACTCTCTCAGTGCGGATGAGGGTTGTCAAAAATAATTACCCAAATAATGAATATGTGCAATAATAGAAGTGGGAGAGTGGCTAAAAAATAATGCCCCCAAAGAATATTCATGTCAAACACTGGAACTTGTGATGTGATTTTATTTGGAAAAAGAGTCTTGGAAAATGTAATCAAAGATCAGGAGATGAAGAGACAATCCTGGCTTATCTGGGTGGGGCCTAAATGCTGTCCAGAGATCCTCACCCGAATCCTTATAAGACACACAGGGGAGAAAACACACAGAAAGGGAGGAGGCAACATGACCACGGAGGCAGAAACTGGAGAGATGCAGCCACAGACCAAGGAATGCCTGGAGCTACCAGAAGCTGGAAGAGGGAAGGAAGGATTCTCTCCTAGAGTTTTAGGAGGGAACATGACCCCGCCAACACCTTTATTTTGGATTTCTGGTCTCCAGAACTGCAATAAAATATATTTCTGTTGTTTTGAGCTAGGAAGTTTGTGACAATTTGTTATAACAGCCACAAGAAACTAACACAAGGGAGTAAATAAACAAGGATCTGGGGGTCTGGGAAATGACTGTGCATAGGCCTCAGTCCTCGCCATGTTTTCCTGCTTTCCATATTCTATGGCATGTTAAGATATTGTCTCATTTTCTGGACTTTGCATTTTTTCTTCCCTGATTGATATACTCTCACTTTGCCTGTGCCTAGAAAGTTGGAGATTAATTCCCACAGATTTAATTTTAACCCCTCTTGCTGTGGATTCTCTGCAGTCTGTGCTTCACATTCTTGGAAGAACACCACTGAGCTCTATCAGGCTGGGTATTTATAATGACAGATAGAGAACGGCTTCAAAGGCACGCTTGCAACTCTCTAACATGCTTTTACACTTTACTGTGATGTGGCGTAAAGTACACAGGCAGACGCCGTGAGTTCTGCATTTCAGCTCAGCTTCTGACACTCACTGATTGCGTGATATTTGACAAGTCATTTAGGGTATTTATGCTTCAATTTCTTCATGTGAAATTAGGATTTCTCTGACTTTAAAAATAACCATAATTCCATAGTCAATTTTTTTTTTACATTTGTGCAAAAACATTTATGTAAATTGACTTGGGGTCCTATATAACGAATTCAGTAAGTAAAAAGTTCTGCAGTACATATTATCTAAAAGGAGGAGAATCTATACTCTTCGATACTGTGCCTCTCTTGGTTTTGCACAAATGATTCCCCATAAATCAGATGTACAGGTAATCACAAGTCTTGACTGTGTCCCCAGAAATCACAACTCAAAAGTCAACCTTTAGGAATCCTTTAAAAAAAAAAAAGTTATGTTTCATGACCGAATTTCACTTGGTAAGCTTAAACAAGTCGTATAAGCTAAGTCATTCAACCAGAAGAGGTTTACCGTCATACTTCCTTGATGAGTTTGGTAATAAACAGGCCCTGGCCGGTGCCTGTAGTTTATTCATTATTATTATTATTACTCATTATTCTAACACATCTCTGGGTCTATGCTCTAGGCAAACCAAGTCTAAACACATCCCTTCCCTCACTCTTCCTCCTCACCCCCATTAGTTCTATGACACAAGGTAATATTAGTCACTTACATAAACTAGTAGATATTCATCAATTAGCCCACTCCTTTGCTTGGCACTGCAGAGATCAGAAATGTGTGACACACAAATGGCTCTTGACATCAAAGAGCTTATCTGCACAAAGATAGCCAAGGATTCATGTCAGCAGCATATTGTGAGGGCCAATGTAGGAGTACTTGAATTTGTTATAGAAGCAGATAGCAGGAAGCAAATACTGTGGTCTGCTAGACTGGAAGTTAGCCCATTGATCTGAGCTTTCCAGTTCACCATTGTGTCCCCAATGCCTAAGACAGTTTCTGCAATAAAGCAAGCATTCAATAGATGTGAATTGAATGGTTAAATGTATGGTCTGAACTTGGAAGGGATGGACAGGGGAAGGTTCCCAGAAGAAGAGAAACCCTGAGTTAGGGTTTGAAGAATTGAGAGACATTAGGTGATAGAAGGCAAGGGGGAACTTCTAGAGATGCTATAAGCCAAGTTGCAGAAGTAGACTTTTCATAGAGGTAAAGGGAGAATGTGGATGCTAGATTAATGCTGAGATTGATTCTTAAAAGGTTAATGTTGTTTCAGTTTATGGCTTACACATTGTTGAATAGTGAGAGTCTGCTTCTAACATTTGTTAATTTTGGCACTGGAAACAAGAGGTTCAAGGACCTGGGAGAGATGCACAGCCTCCCTCTGAGGCCGACTTGGAACAACTTTTCCAATCAGGTGCCAAAGTCTCTATGTGGCTTAATGCCTCCAGCTATGTAGTGATAATCTGTAGTTGGGACCACAACATTTGTGTGATTATTAGCTACTGAGCCTAGAAGGTATCATTTCATGTTACTATGAACTGGGTCTATAATCCTAGAACATATGCCTTTGATAACTGTTCCAGGGAGAAGCCATTTTCCAAAATTTTCCAGAAACTATCACAGGGGATGGCCAGGACTAAGGTGAGATCCTAGCCCTTCCTAGCGCTCTGTAATTCCTCTCCCTGCATTTGATTCTGAAGATTTAAATGTCCAAATCTGGTCTTGCTTCTTTGCTTACTTCCTAACAATTGCCATGGAGTCAGGTGGCACAGCAAAAGGTACATTAAATACAAAGATGCTCCGTTTAAGACCTATGTGGCTTCTATTACTCACTGAGTCAGAACTAACATTTTTACTCTTTACGTCAAAACTATTCACCAGAGTTCTTTGGGCTACTCCATTTCTCCCTCCTTAACTTACACCTCAATGTATCAGGCTGTCTATTAGCAGGAAGCTTGGTGTATGGGACATTGGCTCAAAACAGCTTCAGATTTGATTCTGTTATTTATCAGCAATGTGGCTCTCCCCTGACCAAGTTTCATTTTCCACCAGGGTGAAATGAGAGCAATCATACCTCACATATCATCTTCACAAACTTACTGATAAACTTCTCATGAGACCATGCATTTCTAACAGGCTTTGTAAATGTGAAGCACATAAACATGTAAGGAATAATTATTTTCATTTTTTGCATCTTCTCTACACATATGGCAGTCTCAAATTACTTAGCACTTCTGTTCCATTGAACAAAGAGCTACTGAACTCCGAAGACTTTCATAAAAGCTGAGCCAGAAAAGTGTTGACAATTTCCTTTGAATTTCATATCTCTTAGGATTTGCTTCTATAGCTGCTTATCTTTTTGCCAGTTCCTAAATGCTCTTGTGACTAACACTCTGGAGCACTCAATAAATGTCAGTTGAATTAATATATGAATAATGCAGTGTTTATTAGTCAAGATAGTCTAAGCTATGCTGCAATAACAGATAATCCCTGAAATCTCAGTGACTCAGCCCAACAAAACTTTATCTTTTATTCATGTAAAACCCGATGCAGGTCATGGGACAAGGGTAGGCTCTTAATGACTCAGAGGGCCAAGGTCTTCTGTATTATGAATCAAGACAATGGTTCCCAAAGTTGCTTCAGGGAAGGAAAAGAAAGATGGAGAAAGCTCTAGGCTTTTAACTACCATAGCCTACAAATGTCATCTTCACTCACTAATTGGCCAGAACTAATTGTACAGCCAACCAAACTGCAAAAGAGGCTAGAAAATGTAGAAGAGCAAATGAAATAGTTGTTGAGTGCCAACTTCTCTGAAACACGATGCCCTCCACCTCAATAGGAGTCATTGTCTCTTACCCCCAATACAGATTGCAGGGAAATATAACAATACGTAAGACAGACAAAGGCCAGGTGCAGTGGCTCACACCTTTCATCTCAGCACTTTTGGAGACCAAGGTAGGAGGATTGCTGGTGTCCACGAGTTTGAAGCCAGTCTGAGCAACATAGCAAGAGCCTATCTCTACAAAAAAATCAAAAAATAGCTAGGCATGGTGGCACGTGCCTGTAGTCCCAGCTGCTCAGGAGACTGAGGTGGGAGGATCACCTGAGGTGATCACCAGGAGGTGAAGGCTGCATTGAGCTGTGATCGTGTCACTCTACTCCAGTCTGGGCAACAGAATGAGACACTGTCTCAAAAAAAAAGAAAAGAAAAATTCCCTGATTTTCTGGAGGTTATATTGAGGTGAAAGAGTGAGAACATTTTGGCTTCATTTTAGTTTCGTAATATCGTGTACTGTTTATCCTTCCATTTCAATTATTGTTTGACCTTCTACTTCAACTGTGCCGTTTTTGAGGGTGTCAAAATTTTTTGAAAGAATAAGGCAGGGACCATTCTAACAGCTCTGTGCTTCTCCCTAGGGAAATGAGACTTGTGTATCTTGCTTCAGCTCCTGTCTGCTGGTCAAGAGGTTCAAAACTCCGTGTGATTTCAGCTGGGAAGATGGCAGAGGAAAGGAAGTCCAGCACCTGCCAGCTGGACTTGTTTGGATTGGCACAGTTTTTGTAAGCAGTCGTGACTCCAGAGCTGCTGGAAAATGTGCTTATCACCCTAGAGGATTGAGTGGGAAAGGGAAGATCCTAACTGACAGAGTCTGAATGAGAGCCAATGGAAAATGGGCCTCAGTCTTTTGGTAGGTGGGTGGGAAGAAGATATGGGGTCCAGCCACAGGGTGTGAGCAAGCTGTGATATTATCTTTATTATTGTAGCCAGATAGAATGAAATCCTAAGACGGATAGAATCTTAGCCAGATAGAATGGAATCCTAGAATGGAATCCTGGCGCAGTGGCTCACGCATATCACCCCAACTACTTGGGAGGCTGAGTCAGGAAGATCACTTGAGACCAGGAGTTCAAGAGCAGCCTGGGCAGGACAGTGAGACTCCCATCTCTAAAAATATATAGATATAGTCAGGCACAGTGGCACGTATCTGTTGTCACAGTTTCTCAGGAGGCTGAGGCCGGAAGAGGGCTTCAAGCTAGGAGTTCCAGTCTGCAGAGAGCTATGATCACACCACTGCCCTCCAGATTGGGTGACAGAGCAAGACTGTCTACAAAAAGTAAACTAAAACTAAAAAAAAAAAAAAGAATAGAAACTTATTGTTAATTTTCATTGAGTGAATGAGAAATATATCCAGTTATGTTTCCTTCTTTGCCATTTCCCTTTATCATTGGGCTTCTCTCCAGTGTAAAGGGAAGATATATATTTTAATGTCTGCCAAAACCCTGACACCAATCTCTGGGCTGACTTCACTGAACATTACTTGCTCCTCCTATGCAGACTAGCATTTCTTGATTCTCTGCACTTAATACTTATACTACATGTTGTTAATATCCATTTCCACCACCTCTACCTCCACTTGGTCTTGTATCACACGGGCCAGAAAGCTAAAAATTATATTCTCAGTTTCCTTGACTGTTAAGTTTGATACAATTTAGAGTCCAGCGATGAGTTGTACGCTAATGAGATTAGAAAGTGGAATGGAAGAGGGTCATTCTCCTTAGTGTCAGTATTGGCTGATGCACATGCTGATCAAATGGGAGCTTGTGCAGTCACCAGAAAGCTGGTGTGAAAACCGATTTGAGGCTCTGGGGCAGCTATGATGGTGAATGTGGTTTCCTGCAACCTCCTGAACTGGGTGGCAGCTGCAAGAGAAGCCTTGAAGCTTGTCAGTGGCCCTGTGTCTTCAGTTCCTGCCATCTCACCTATATTTTGTAACCACTTATTTTTCTATTTTAAACCCTATTCTGATTGAAACACCATCTTAGTCCATTCAGGCTGCTTTAACAAAATATCATAGATTAGGTGACTTACAAACAAGAGAAATTTATTTCTCATACATGTGGAGGCTGGGAAGTCCAAGAGCAAGGCTCCAACATATTTGGTGTCTATTGGGGGCCCACTTCCTTGTTCATAGGTAGCACCTCCCAGGAGTGTCCTCAAATGGTGGGAGTGGTGAGGGGTCTCACTTGAGCCTCCTTTATAAGGGCACTAATCCCACATATCAGGGCTCTGTCCCCTTGAACAAATCACTTCCCAATGGCCTCACCTACTAACTCTGTCACCTTGAGAGTGAAGATTTAAACATATGAATTTGGGGTGCATATAAACATCCAGACCATCGCTAGAGTGGTTTCTATTTCCTGCATGTATTTTCTGACTTACAATAATGTATAGAATGTATAGAAGCATTGCTTCTATACATTATCTTACTGGGATATTCAACCTGCTTAGAGTCACTCACTCAGTAAAGGTTAGAGTCAGGATACCCATTCTAAGATCCATGTTCTTATCACTGTTCCATGCTGCCTCCTCCTTAGCCTTCAAGACCCAAATCAGATTTTACTTTCAGTCTCACCCTCTGCCTTATTCCTCCATTCCCAGGACATGTCTGTCCCACACCTCTTCTTATTGGCTCATTCTGCCTAACATTGATATTTAATTTTTCTCTCTAATTTTAGTCCCATGAAAAGAAAAAAAAAAAAGTTAAGGAAAAACAAGTTAGCTCATAAGCAAAAATAAATAAATAAATAAAATGCTTTCTCATGTGTATTTTTAATGTTTGTCGGATGGCACCATGCTAGCAAGCTTGTCCAACCCACAGCCGTATGTGGCCCTGGATGGCTTTGAATGTGGCCCAACAAAAATTTGTAAACTTTCTTAAAACATTATGAGATGTTTTTGTGACGATTTTGTTTTTTCAGCTCATCAGCTGTCATTAGTGTTAGTGTACTTTATGCGTGACCTAAGACAATTCTTCTTCTAACGTGGTCCAGGGATGCCAAAAGAGCATAAAAACACAGCACAGAAGGAAAACCTCTGCTCTTTAATTTAAGCTGATACTCCTCCTCCAAACCATATAACTCAAGGACTGTAGGGCAGTTATAAGAACTTCTGAGGGATGCACATTCTGGTGGAGGAAGTGAGGCAGGAGAATAGGGTCCAGAGGGAGGGAACCTGAGGCCGATTTCACGCTGACTTCATATAACTGAATCGAAAGGAAAACCCCAACTTTCCATGCCTAAGTAACAAAAGAACCAGAGGCTACTCCCTTTGCAAAGCCCCCCACTCCCAACTTTTTCTGCAAGGCAGATGGAAAATCGTGGAAACCAATCAGACGTTTACATGGGAGTGTAACTTTGTAATTTCCTTTCAGCCTCTGACTGGGGGCTAAGTCTTCCTTTGCATAGAAGCCTAACCTTTGTAACTTCACTTCAGCCTCTGATCGGTTGCTTTCCACAACCAATCGGACTGACTGCGGGCCGCTACTTCATTTGCATGGTGTGAACACCAGCTGGCCAATGGGAAACCTCTAGGGGGTATTTGGACCCCAGAAGATTCTGTAACTGGGGCCCTTGAACCACTGCTCAACCCACTCCCACTCTGTGGAGTATACTTTCATTTTCAATAACTCTGCTTTTGTTGCTTCATTCTTCCTTGCTTTGATGTGCATTTTGTCCAATTCTCTGTTCAAAACACCGAGAACCTGGACAACTAGCAGTCAAACCCTCTACCAGTAACAGAAGAACCTCTATTGCCAAAGAAATGGAGGAAGAAGAGGAGGCAGAAAGAAACTATCTAGGAATCTACTCACACAGGAAGCCCTGGGTTTTCTTCCTTGTGGATTGTTTACCCTTTTGCTTTATTTCCTCACATCTTCTACAGTCCCTTCTGCCATTTTCTTACAGCAAACATTAAAGTGACTCCCCTACCCTGGTTTCCACATCTACAGCTCAGCCAAGGAGTCAGATCCAGCAGCAAAGACATCAGCTGTGTATACCACCAGCTTTCCTCAAAGGGAAACTTTGAAGTAATTTTCAAAGGTTAAAGGAAACTTGCCAGTCTGGAAGCTCGTGGGAAAACCCAGCCCATATTTGACTTCTTTCCCATCTAAGGAGGTGAGCCCAAAGGGTAATAAAACTATAGCTTATTGGATGCTGAACACCAGGGAAATCAGAATTCAGTGGTGAGTATCTGGATTTACAACTTGATAAACTGTTTTAGGTGGTAAAGTTAGGCCTTCTTAAGTTTTCCCTTATGACTTTCCCACTTGATCTCCTCCAAAATTTTGGCTCTGGCTTTTCAGTTCATGAGAATTGATGTAAGTATCAACAAAGAAGTCAGATAGGCCAGGCATGGTGGCTCACTCCTGTAATCCTAGCACTTTGGGAGGCCAAGGCGGGGGGATCACTTGAAGTCAGGAGTTTGAGACGAGCCTGGCCAACACGGTGAAACCCTCTATCTACTAAAAATACAAAAATTAGCCAGGCATGGTGGCACACACCTGTAATCCCAGCTACTCAGGAGGCTGAGGCAGGAGAATCACTTGAACCCAGGGGACAGCGGTTGCAGTAAGCTGAGATTGTGCCACTGCACTCTAACCTGGGAGACAAAAGCAAGACTCTGTCTTAAAAAAAAAAAAAAAGAAAAACAAAGAAGCCAGATAAAGCTTCAGAAGGAAAGAACCAGAGAGGAGACAAAGTAGGGACAAAGTGGGGGAGTGGGAAGGAAGGATGCGGATGTTGTGTGGGAAGGAGTTGAAGAAAGGAGAGTGGGAGCACAGGGAACCCAAGGAGTAGAAAAGCAGAGCTAAAGAACATTTCTGGGCTGGGCATGGTGGCTTACGCCTGTAATCCCAGCACTTTGGGAGGCTAAGGCAGCAGGCCTCCCACTGCTTGAGCTCAAGAGTTGGAGACCAGCCTGGGTGACATGGCAAAACCCTCTTTCTACAAAAAGTAAAAAAATTAGCTGGGCATGCTAGTGCATGCCTATCGTCCCAGCTACTCAGGAGGCTGAGGTGAGAGGATTGCTTGAGCATGGGAGGCTGAAGCTGCAGTGAGCTATGATCGCACCACTGCACTCCAGCCTGGGTGACAGAGCAAGAACCTGTCTCAAAAAAAAAAAAAAAAAGAAGAAGAAAATTTCTGCAATGGAAAAATTCCTCATTCAGGTCTCTCATTTAAGAATCTACCTGATAGGCCAGGCATGGTGACTCACGCCTGTAATCTCAGCACTTTGGGAGGCTGAGGCAGGCAGATCACGAGGTCAGGAGTTTGAGACCAGCCTGGCCAACATGGTGAAACCACGTCTCTACTAAAAATACAAAGATTAGCCAGGCATGGTGACGCATGCCTGTAATCCCAGCTACTTGGGAGGTTCATGAAATGCTTGAACCCGGGAGATGGAGGTTTCAGTGAGCCGAAATAGTGCCACTGCACTCTAGCCTGCGTGATAGAGCAAGACTCCGTCTCAAAAAAATAAAAATAAAAAATAAAAATAAAACTACCAGAAAAACTGTTACAATATTCATCATTATTTAGATCTCCCATATTGTACCAATTAACTGGTACGTGTCCTTTACAGTTGTCATTTTCTCTAGCATACACTTGGTGTCACATATATGAGCTCCTCCAGTCACCTCTGTGTGGTTTCTGGACCAGCAGCAGCACCTGCAAGCTTGTTGGCAATGCACACTCTCAGACCCTGCTCTGGCCATCCTAGATGAGAATCTGCCTTTCAACAAGTTTTTCATATGATTCATGAGCACAGTAAAGACTGATAGGCACTGCCCTACAACCTCAGACAAGAATGAGCAAGAGAGTGACAATGAGTGAGGGAATGAGTTTGCTCTGAGGAGACTGGTATGAAGGCGAGTATGCCCTTTGCTGAACACTCGATTCCTTGGAAGACTAATGAAGATTAAGCAGCAGACAAGCTGATAGTAGACTAATGAGTATTGCCTGACCACAAACCAGGAAAACCTGGTTATACCCAAAGCTAGTGGGTCTCAAAGTTTATTGTGCATCAGTATCACCTGGAGAGCTCATTAAACCATAGATTGCTGGACTCTATTGCTGGACCCTCCCCGCTCCAGAGTTTCTGGTTCAGTAGGTCTAGAGTGGGCCTGAAAATCTGCATGTTTCACCAGTTGCTAGGTGATGCTGACAGTGCTGGTCTAGGAACGACACATTGAGAACAACTGTCCTAAGCGATAAAGACATTTAGATAAAACAATCTTGCTCCTATAAATTATTTGGGATAATTAAGGTCTCAAATCCCCTATTGAATTTGTCACTGGAGACTAGACCACTTTATAGTGACTTCCAGAAAAAGCCCCTCATGGGAAAGCCCGCATGTATTTCAGCCAGCTGCATGGGGTTGAGAGCTAATTAACAGGGAGCTAGAATGGTCCTGCTTTCCCAGGCGTGCCATCCAGCAAACCCAGAGACAGTGGGTTGTTGAAGAAAATTATACAGATGAGACCTGGAAGCTGCCATTTCATTGGGGGAAGATTTTGCCTTTTCATTACAAGAGAAAGCTAACATTTCCCATCTTTCCTTCCACCAAAAGTAGGCAAGCATAAAACCAAAGCCAATTTCTTACAATTTAGTAACCTCAGTACCAACCAATTATATTCCCGGGACATGAGAAACAGCTGTTGTAACATTAGAGCTCGAACAGTTTCATCTCAGCTATTTAAGGGGATAAAAGAGCCAATATTTTCATTCCCTCGTGATATTATCAAGACATGATAAACAACCAGGACTACAGTATTAATTACATTAATTTGGAGAGAAGAGGGACCACTTTAATTGCTCCAAGCTGGAGAATAATTTTTTATGGGCAGACAATCATTCCATAAATTCACATTAGAAAGAGTACTTTGTCTTATATTATCAGCAACAAAACTTCTGGAAGCAAAAATCAACCACCACTCCCTTTTAAGGTAGACTTCAATATAAAAAATAAAATCTTACTGTTGCTATGTATCAGTTGTTCAACCTGACATGTTGAGCTGTTTGGTAAAAAGAAACATAGGGAAGGTATTTGTCCTTTAAGAATTCGTAATCTAAAAAAGGAAGTAGTACCAACAGCTAAATTTGAATACTTTCTTATATATAAAACATATATGAAGAGAGTGTTGCCTCTATCTCGGGGTTAAGAAGATCAAATGGGGATATGGGAAGAGCATCAGGAAGAATAGCTAATAGATGCTAATTCACGCCTCTAATCTCAGCACTTTTGGAGGCCGAGGCAGGTGGATCACGAGGTCAGGAGATCGAGACCATCCTGGCTAACAAGGTGAAGCCCTATCTCTACTAAAAATACAAAAAAATTAGCCAGGCGTGGTGGCAGGCGCCTGTAGTCCCAGCTACTCGGGAGGCTGAGGCAGGAGAATGGAGTGAACCCAGGAGACAGAGCTTACAGTGAGCTGAGATCACGCCACTGCACTCCAGCCTGGGCGACTGAGCAAGATTCTGTATCCAAAAAAAAAAAAAAAAAAAAAAAAAAAAAAAAAAAAAAAAAAAAAACCTGGATGATGGATTGATCTGTGCAGCAAACCACCATGGCACATGTTTACCTATGTAACAAATCTGCACATCCTGCACATGTATCCCTGAACTTAAAAGAAAGGTTGAAGAAAAAAAAAAGGTGAAATGAATGATGGACATCAAAATGCTCTAAAAGCCGTAACACCCTAAAAAAACAGAAGAGAAAAGGGACATATCATTTATTGAATGCCTTCTACATGAGGCCCTGAGCTAGGTACTTGACTTACATGGTCATATTTTAAAACTCATAAGGAACTCTAGAAAGAAAGAAAAACATAAAACGGAGAAAATATAATAGTGAAATGCCATTTTTGTCGACACAGAAATTATTCAGATAAAATCCAATTTTTTCAATGTGGAAATTACTCAGATAAAATGTTTGACTCATATTAAGTAATAAGATATATATACATATTAGCTACCATAAGAATCATCTCTCATGGCCAGAATAAATATTCTTTCACCACAATAAATATTTGTTTACCTGATAGGTGGCCACATGCTGAAATCATTCAAGCATATACTACAGTTTCAGTAATAAAAACATACGTAAGTAAATCTACTAAGGCTCTTGGAATGAAAACCTGCACTCAGCTCCAATGTTTGGGATGGTGGAATATGGATGGAAAGGCTCTGGAGAATTCAGAGTGGCTCTAGGAAGTAGCTCCTAAGAGCTGTTGGATGCAGCAGGTGTTGCTGTGGCTTTGAATTCACGGTTTATAATTCAGGGCCCAGGGAATTCCACCCAGGTGTACAGGAGCACTTGTTCTAGAAAATCCCTATGAACAGTGCCGATATTGTCACATTTGCTAGATACTCCTTCATGTTCTGCCCGAGCTACTATGAAGCAGTTGTGGGGAGTGGATCTTCCAATGCTCGAAATGCTCTGGAAACTTGAATTGAGGATAAGAGCAGTTCAGCATGGAACTAGTACCAAGACTCACACTAACGAAGAAGGGGTTGGAAGAAATTGAAAGAATACTCTGGGGTTGTGCATTCTCCATTGCAGAATTGGGGGCCCTGCTGTAAATGGGGAGTACTCACCAGAGAATGAAAAACTTTGAATGTTGCAAAGTTCTGAACCACAGGGTTCTTTTTCATGTAGAAATACCTTCATAATGTATGTATCCGTAAGGGAATAGCTTGAGTAAAATGTAGAGCAACTATGAACACACAGAACCACTCAGTAAAACGGTATATATCAATATGGTAATGTGTGAAATATATTGTGGAGAGAGAATTTCGATTGCAAACAGTATTATTTTATATGATCTCACTTTTATTTAAAAATGCAAAGATTTGAATGGAAAAATATTGTAAGTGTATATGTGGAAATATTGACATTATCACTTGATAATGGGCATAGGAGTATACCCATATCCATTATAATGGGATAATGGTTATCTTCTCTTCGCTTATTTATGTTTCCTGAATTTTCTACAGTACTATGTAACTTGTAAAAATATAAATTTTCAGAACTGGAATTATTTTTCTTATCAAGACAGCAATAAATAAAATTTGTTGGAAGCTGATCGTGCCACATAGTATTTCACCTTTGTGAGGCCATTTTCTTCTCACAATGGGATAATAAGGTTGTTCTTTAATGAGAGGAGGTGTTACTCCAAGGAAGCAAACAAATCAACATTAATTGTAGAACTTCATGTGTTCTTTCTACTACTCCTAGTCATCTGGAAATTCAGCTCTTCCTGACTTCTACCTATAGCCTTCATTTTGGAAGCACGCAATAAAATCAGGAAGAGGATGAGCTGAGGGGAAAGATACTGGTATTGATAATGTCATGACTATAGATAGAGATACAGGTATAAGTTCATGTCTGTTCCTCAGTCTGGATTACCTTGGTCAAAAAAGCTTTTCTTGAATGAAGATGAATGGAAGCTATATGGGTAATACTAAAATGGCTTTCAAAAAAATACATTCATTTTAATTTAAATTTATAAAAAGGGAAGAAATACAGTATACTCAAAAACTAGACACCCTGTAGACCTAAGAAGCAACTAGACCTCAGAATAATAGATCTTACAAGATAATTATGTCTACCCAAAAGCTCCCCCACAAAATGGCATCTGCTCCTGTTTTATGATGCACTAGGGGACAATGGTATGACTCTCATCCAAATTTGGTTTTGGTTTCTTGTTAACCAATGTTTAAAAGCTGAATTGGTAGCAAAGACATTGTATCAATCTAGGTGCCCATCAACAGTGCATTGGATAAAGAAAATGTGGTACATACATACCATGGAATACTGCACAGCCATAAAAAAGAGCAAAATCATGTTCTTTGCAGCAACATGGATGCAGCTGGAGGCCATTATCCTAAGTGAACTAATGCAAAAACAGAAAACCAAATACTGCGTGTTCTCACTTATAACTGGGAGCTGTGCACTGGGCACACATGGACATAAAGACAGCAACAGGAGACACTAGGGACTACTTGAGGGAAGAGACAGGGAGCAGGACAAGGACTGAAAAACTACCTATTGGGTACTATGCTTAGTACAGGGGTGCCAGGCTCAATTGTACCCCAAACCTCAGCATCACACAATATACCTTTGTAACAAACCTGCACAGAAGAAACTATCCGTGGCCTAGTCAATATCCCACCCTTCTTCCTTGCTAACACAATACTAATTGTGTTTGGGTATTGAGCAATAACCTGCTGGGGAAAGCAGGCTTTGCTCTGGTGGATTATCGACCATCGAAGTCGTGGTCATTGCATTCTCTTTTGCTGGTGGTAGTTAGGCGTGTGATCTGTTTTTGGGCAATGCTGGAAGGGTGAGTATTCTGGAACAATTTTGTATTTGATAAGAAAGCACAAACAAGAAGCTGCTGTCACTTCCCTTTCTTCTTGCTTTTAGTTGGGGTAACAAAGATGCTTGGAGATGGGGTAGCATTAGTGCAGACATCACTGACACATTAAAGATATGAAATGGGAAATCTGAAAAACTCTATACTCTTTATGATATTTCCAATCTGCTTCACCAACCAATGCCAATCTCTAGACCACCTGTTAAGTGAGAAGCTACTGATCAGACCTTTTATTTAAGCCACTCTTAGTTTGGATATGCTGTTACTCACATCAGAAACAAGCCAGAGAAAGAAAATGTTACAACTCTCTTTAGTATCCTATTTTTATCTGTTTTTTAAAGTTTGCTCTTCATAATCATTTCAGATATTAAATTAGAAACTTTTGAAAATATATAATTTACTGTTTATCTGCTGGACACTGAAAGTCATCCCTGCAGGAAGGCAAGAAATATAAAGAAATGCAGATCCCTTCCAGCAAGGACGTTTTATTCACATCATGGTTGGCTAGACACGTACCTGCATTTGGAAGAGGAAGAGGCAGAAGACATCTTTTCTGTTTACCACGAGTGGTAGCAATGCTGCTTAATCACTCTTAGACTTCAGAGGTAATGGAGGCAAAAAATTCCAGCTTCTGAAGGGTAAAGCTGGTATTCTTTGACCATATAGTTTTATAGCAAATTTCATCTTTTCTCATCTCCAAGAGAAACTTTTATTTTAAAAGGTTTAAAGTGGGAAGCACTTTATTGATGATATTGGCCATGAAGCCGGAGGAGACACGTGCACACCTCCAGCCTTGAGCCTTGGCAGCTTGCCTCTAAGTCCCGCCACTTCAGCAGGGCAGAGCAGGGCCAGGGAGATGGCTGTGGTGCAGGACTGGATTTTGGTTTCTTGACCATGAGGCTACTTCATTACTGCAGGGACATGTATCCCGGGAAAGCTAATGACCTCTCTCTAGAGCCAAATAAATTGAATACTTGGGTGAAGGATTTAGCCTTGAAAATGAGTTCCAGCCAGTAGTAAACCTACTGAGAATAAGGCAAATGGGCTTACAGAAATAATGTAGTAATTCTAAATGTGTGCCTACCTTTCCAGATTACAAGCAGCACTGAAATATGAACAGAAATAAATCTATTGTAAAGAAAATTCCATTTTCCTATTGGCCTGCGTATTTCAAAGATGATTTATCAAAAGGATTAATTTTCAGGTTGTATTTGTTTCCAACCCTTTAGTTTAATTTAAAATTTTTTTTCTCCTTTCCCAAACTTTCCTCCCAAAATTAAATTGCATTACAGTATATTACATTGCATTACTAGAGGAATTCGCTCATCCTTCACTCATTCATTCAATACACATTTAATGAGCACTTGCTAAGTATCCAGGAAACTGGGGTGAAAAACAGATCATCCTAGTTCTCACAAAGTTAATGCTCCTTATGAGACTTCTAGTATGCAAATCAGTAATTGGAAAAAAACGTGGCTCATGCCTGTAATCTCAACACTGGGAGGCTGAGGCGGGAGGATCGCTTGAGCCCAGGAGCTGAAGACCAGCCTGGGTAACATGGCAAAACCCTGTCTCTACAAAAAACACAAAAATTAACCAGGCGTGGTACATTTTTACATTAGTGGTACACCTGTAGTCCCAGATACTTGAGAGGCTGAAGTGGGAGGATCGCTTGAGCCTGGAAGGTTGAGACTGCAGTGAGCCATAGTTGTGTCACTGCACTCAAGCCTGAGGGACAGAGTGAGACCCTGTCTCAAAAATAAATAAATAAATATATAAATAAATAAGTGTCCACACATAAGCACAGATGGGAGCAGCATTACTACAGAGGATGAACAAGGTCCCAGGGTGAGCCATATCAGACAAAATAATCAACTCCACCTGGAGAAGAAGGAACTTCACACGGAAAGGAAGCTTTTCATTCAATACAGATTCCTTTACAGCATTAATAACCATTGCCAAGATCGATTCATTTTGTCATATTTTAATAGGCCAGTTTGTCTTAAAGCAGGACTTGGCTTAGGCAATATATCTACCCTATTTTATTTTAATTAGCTTTTCTTGAGAATATGGGTTTATTCACTTAGCTGTTCAGTCAAAAAAAAATTTTATTGCCTACCATTATGTGGCAAGTACGTAGGGCAATTCTGGTTCCCAGTGTAAGTTAAAAACAAAAAAGAAGAAACTAGAATGGGCTTGAAGGCAATGAAAGTAATGATCGTGGAGCCTTGTCAATTCCATATTGGTGGCTAAGAGAATACTCAGGAGCCTGGTCCTCATAAATCTGAAAATCAATTTTCTACCTTGGATTAAAAGACCAACTGGTACAAGCCACTTTCTTTTCAATTAAGGGAAGAATCTCAGTGCTACATTCAAATCAGTAACTGAGTTCCTGATGGAAACATCCCAATCGATATAATAATAATGATCTGACTTAGGGCCACACATTTGCACACATACACATATAATCATATCCACGCACTTTTCTTTTTTTTTCGAGACAGAGAGTCGCTCTGTTACCCAGGTTGGAGTGCAGTGGCACAATCTCGACGCACTGCATCCTCTGCCTCCCAGGTTAAGTGATTCTCATGCCTCAGTCTCCCAAGTAGCTGGGATTACAGGCATGTGCCACCATGCCCAGCTAATTTTTGTATTTTTGGTAGAGATGAGGTTTTACCATGTTGGCTAGGCTGATCTCGAACTCCTGACCTCAAGCGATCCGCCTGCCTCTGCCTCCAAAAGTGCTGGGATTACAGGTGTGAGCTACCGTGCCTGCCCTTATCCATACACTTTAAAAAGACTCAGGTACACACTTTTTTTCTTTTCTTTTTTGTTTTTTTGAAATGAAGTTTCATTCTTGTTGCCTAGACTGGAGTGCAATGAAGCAATCTCAGCTCACTGCAATCTCTGCCTGCCAGGTTTAAGCGATTCTCCAGCCTTGCCTCCTGAGTAGCTGGGATTACAGGCATGCATCACCATGCCCAGCTAATTTTTATTTATTTATTTATTTATTTATTTATTTATTTACTTTAGTAGAGATTGGGTCTCCCCATGTTGACCAGGCTAGTCTCAAACTCCTGACCTCAGGTGATCCACCATCCTTAGCCTCCCAATGTGCTGGGATTACAGGCATGAGCCACTGTGCCCGGCTTCATGGACACATTTTAAAGACTCCCCTGGCCGTCTCAAGCTTGCTACCCTGAGTCCCACCCTAAGAAAGACTGGTGTTGAAAGCAAGCCTGGGAGGCAAAGAGACTCAGAGACCCAAGCCTTGTGTGTAACGGGAGTGATAGAATGCACTGGAAGCTGTCAGAATGTGACAAGAGGAAGAGGGCTTTTATTTTAAGGGTGTGGGAAGAAAAATAAATTAGGCTGCAATCAGATTCTTCATGCAGGGGCCAGTTGAGAGGTGCCCTGTGCTTGTGTATGGAATTTTTTTTTTTTTAAGAACACCCAAGTGGAGAACAAGGAGATATGATTTTTCTTGACACACCAATGTACAATAAGAACATATATTTAGTAACATTCGCCTCCCTGCACCCCAAGCAGCTGTTCAGCTCCAGCAAACACTCTTCCTTTCAGGCAGGGCAGGGGAAGTGTATGCTGCTTGTCTCTTGAGTCCTCAGTGAGAGCTGGGACCAGCATTCCAGAGCCCATCCGCTTCTCACCAGGCAGCAGGGGGTCAAACACAGCCGGTGCTTAGGAAGCCAGGTCAGAGAAGTTGCTTCAAGGGAAGACCAACTGGGGAGCCCTGTCTGATTTAGGCAGGAAGAACAAATCTGCTTTAATTTGGAAGCCACTCTCTGGTCAGGCTCTTAAGGACCCCAGTAGAATTCAAATTTGCTTGTCTTATTATACTTTCTTAAAAGCAGGAAGCAGGTAAGGGAACCCCTTGAAATTATTCCTCCCTGCTCTGTGAGTCTATAACTCACCAGGCAAGGTTTGGCTGTCAGGGAAAGGTTTTACAGCTCCTGGAGGTAAGACTTGTGAGAAGTGGAAGACAGGATGTATCCATTTCAGGTGAGCCCACCATTTTCATGACCTAGTGAACACCTGGTTTCCTAGGGTCATAGTCACCTTCTTGACAAATCTTGACAGGTGGGAATGCAAGTGGCAGTGAAAACAGTCAAGGAGAAGAAAGACCTTGTGAAAATGTGATATATGATCCAGTCAATAAAAGGCTTTTTGTTTTCATTTTTATTTTATTTATTTATTTAGAGACAGGGTCTCCGTCTGTTACCCAGGCTGGAGTGCAGTGGTGAGATCACAGCTCAGTACAGCCTGGACCTCCTGGACTCAAGTGATCCTCTCGCCTCTGTCTCCAGAGTAGCTAGGACCACAGGTGTGTGCCACCACATCCAGCTAATTTTTAAATTACTTTTTAGACACGAGGTCTCACTGTGTTGCCCAGGCTAGTCTCAAACTCCTGGGCTCAAGCAATCCTCTGGTCTCAGCCTTCCAAAGTGTTGGAATTGCAGGTGTGAGCCACTGCGCCCAGCCAAGGATCCTTGATTCATTTGTTTCATTTGTTCCTTCACTCATTGACATAGTCAGTGTAGTATGCTGGTGCTGCTCAAAGCAGTCCTCCACTGTCGGGATCATCATGACTTGAGGGCTTGTCGAAATACACATTCCTAGCCACTGCATAAAGTACTCCAGATAAAACCCGTAGATGTGGAAGATCCAGCCCCCCACCCTGGACTATAGTTTTATAAATTTTTGAACTTATTTAATACATTTAAGAAAATACACATTCTCGGGTTCACCCCATACCTAAGGTGGTGAGAAGTTTCTAAGACTAGGCATGTGTGATGAAATGTCTATTTTTTTTTTTCTTGAGATGGAGTCTCACTCTGTTGCCCAGGCTAGAGTGCAGTGGTGCGATCTCTGCTCACCGCAACCTCCACCTCCGGGGTTCAAGTGAATCTCCTGCCTCAGTCTCCCAAGTAGGTGGGATTACAGGCACACGCCACCACACCCAGTTAATTTTTGTATTTTCAGTAGAGACAGGGTTTTGCGATATTGGCCAGGCTGGTCTCAAACTGCTGACCTCAAGTGACCTGTCCCCGCTAGGCCTACTAAAATGTTGGAATTACAGATGTGAGCCACTGCACCTGGCCAAGATGTCATTTTTAAGATGAGGTTACAAAAGGATTTGGCTGCCGTCTTGGTCCCACACTCTCCCTCACTTGCTGTGAGGGAAGCCATCTGCTACATTGGGAACAGCCTTTTGGGGAAGCCCATGTGGCAAAAAGCTGACATCTCCTGCCAACAGCCAGTGAGAACCCGAAGTCCACCAACAGCCGTGGGCATGAGCTTGGAATTGGTTCCTCCCGGAGTCAAGCCGTGAGGTGACTGCAGCACCTAACATGTAGACTGCAGCCTTGTGAAAGACTCTGCACTATAGTGCCCAGCTAAGCAGTGTCCAGATTCCTGACCCACGGAAACTGTGAGATGATAACTAGGTAACTAATACAACTACTGAATCAGAAATTCTGCAAAGTCGCCAGGCATGGTGGCTCATGCCTGTAATCCCAGCACTTTAAGAGGTCGAGGCAGGCGGATCACCTGAAGTCAGGAGTTCAAGACCACACTGGCCAACATGGTGAAACCCCATCTCTACTAAAAATACAAAAAATTAGCCAGGTGTGATGGCACGTGCCTGTAGTTCTGATTACTCGGGAGGCTGAGGCAGGAGAATCGCTTGAACTTGGGAGGTGGAGGTTGCAGTGAGCTGAGATTGCGCCATTACACTCCAGCTTGGGTGACAAGAGCAAAACTCTGTCTCAAAAAAAAAAAAAAAGGAAATTCTGCAAAGCAAAGTGAGTCCCTGGAAAGTGTATTTTAACAGGTTCTACAGGTGATTCTCAGGGACAGTAGTTTGAGAAGCACTGCTGTGACAAAGTTAAGAGCAAGGGCTTTTGAGCCAGACTGACTAAGTTCAAATCCCAGCTCGAGTACTTCTCAGCTGTAAGAGCTCAAGTGAATTACATACCTCTCTGGGCTTTAATTTCTTCTGTAAAATGTTGCTAAGAACAGTACATACCTTCTGAGTTGTAAAGAGAATTAATTGGGTTAATATATTTAAAGCATTTAGCATACTGCTTGGCAACAGCAAGCACAATAAATTCAGTGATGATTCATTCATTCAACAAACATTTATAAGCCCCCAACTAAGGGTAGGTATTGTGCTAGATGCTGGAGTTACAGGGATTCAGTAGACATAATCCACTTCTCTTGGCACTGTGTGTCCTATAGGTAGACGGCCATATAAAAGAATGGACACAGTAATGGTTTAAAGATGCTACAGTTGAGTTGCCCACAGAGTGAAGTGGAGCCCAGAAGAGGTCAATTTTATCCTGGATGAAAGCATTAATGCAAAGCTCAGTAAATCGGGTAGTTAGGGGTTGGAAAAGAATAGAAGATTTGGATTTGCATCCCCCAAGCCCCTCACCTCAGTCTTTCTGAATCTCTAGAGCTTCCTTTTCATCTGGACAACAGACAAACCTACCACCACGAACAGCCTCTTCAAACAGGAACTGCACAAATGCAGGGCCTGGGTATCTCATTCACAAGGCTCTAGCCACTTGGTTCTGTTTTCTGCTTCTAGACCAGGCAGCTCAGCTCAGCTCAGCTCACCTTAGGGTGTTTGCATCTGCTTTTCCCTTTCTCTGAAAGATTCTTCCCCCTAATCCTTTCAATGTTGGCTCCTTCTTATCCTTCATGTCCCTGCCTAAATGCCTCCTCAGAGAAGTCTTCCTGTTCACTGTGTTTAAATAGTATCTCCATTTCAGAGCCCGTTTCATTTCCTGAGCAGTACTAGCATTTAGCACTTACTTACTTGTTCATTTCTCTGTTCACCATTGTCTCCCTGGGTAGACTTCACAGTCTCTAAGGACTCAGACTTGGTCTTTCACGCACCATGATGCACACCAGGGGACACAGTAGGTATTCAATAAATATTTGTTACTGAATGGGTAAATGGATGAATGAACATGTCCTTTCACAGCCACTGAAGCACTTCAGCATGATTTGCTGAAGTGTCCGTCTTAATTATGACAGACATTAATTCAAATTCTGGAAGATATAACTGCTGAAAAACCAGTATGTGAAACCCAGTCACTTTAAGGATCTGCCAGAGATTTGGGAAGGGATGGGAGAATGAGAGGACATCATAATAGTTAATATTTACTGGCCAGGCACGGTGGCTCACGCCTGTAATCCCAGCACATTGAGAGGCCTAGGCAGGTGGATTACTTGAGGTCAGGAGTTTGAGACCAGCCTGGCCACATGGTGAAACCCTGCCTCTACTAAAAATACAAAAATTATCTCAGCATGGTGACAGGAACCTGTCATTTCAGCTACTCAGGAAGCTGAGGCAGGAGAATTGCTTGAACCCAGGAGGCAGAGGTTGTAGTGAACTGAGATCGTGCCACTGCACTCCAGCCTGGGTGACAAAGTGAGATTCCATCTCAAAAAAAAAAAAAATTAAATTAAAAAAAACACCCACATTTACTGAGTACCTCCTCCAGGATGCGGGCAAGGTGTTAAATGTTTTATATGCATTATCTCATATGCATCTGAAGTAGTCATCATTATTCTTTTTTGGGTAGGGGCAAATGAAGAAACTGAGTCTTAGAGCTCTTAAGTAACTTGCCTAAAGTCAGAGCCAGTGTGGCATAGAGCCACAACTGAATGCAGGCAATCAGACTCCAATACTGTTGTGTTTAACCACTATTCTCTCCTGCCTCCAAAGAAATCCAGTTCATTAAGTAAATATTCTGCACAAATTAAAGTGTACGCAGTTGAACAACTCTCTGACACTATAACACCAGACCAGATTGGGAAATACCTGAAAGGTTTTTCAAGGCTGCAGGCAGGAGATCTCATCCATGAGCATAGGAAGTGGGCTGTGGTCAAGCAAGTGGTAGTGTATTCATTGTGGCCCCTTCCCCTGCCCAGGCGTCCCACGTTGTTTGGGAGAAAGGGAGTCCATAGTGCAGTAGAAAGTCACATCTCCTCCAATTGACTAGGGAGCTTGTTCTCACCTACAAAACAAGTTTGGTAGTCTCTTCCTAAACCCTTCAAAGATTAGCATTCTCCTTGTCAAGGTGGCATGTAATTTACGGCAATTGACAGTTCCTGTTGCAAGGAATTCCAAGATCAGACTAGTCAAAGTGGGGGAAGGGGTGGTGACAGGTCAGATCAGAGCTTAGGGAGAGAAGTTGGTCGGGGGTAGAGGTGGAGAGGGTCAAGAAGTGGGGGAAGGGGAAGCTTTACAAAACAGTGGGGACTGTCCGTGTTGAGCCTAGAGCGGTCTTTGATGGACAGTTCCCATTAGCAACAAGTCTCCACAGGCCAAAATGAACAAGAAAGAAACCAGGCTTATCCAGTCTTAAACAGGACTAAAGTCTGCATTTTCCCCGTGTCATGAGGAATTATTGGGCCAGCAGCCAGGGTAGGCTATCATAGGCTAAAATCCTCAGTAGGAGAGAACAATTAGAGAACGATGAATTATGCTTCTGAGGACAATTCCCTTCTCAGGGCTTACTTAAAGGCAGAATGTATATTTCTGGTCTGCTTTAGTGAAGTTTAAATATTCACATTTTCAAAGAGACACGGCCTATGATGAAATTTACATATAAATATGTCAAAATGTATTTAGTCTTCTTTATACCTTTCTCTTTACAGTTCCTGAGTCGCCTGCACTTTTACAATGTGATCAGTGGCTGGGAAATGAAGAATGCAAGTGTCTGAAGTGGCCGAAGTTGACTTAGAATAGCTGGGAGGTTAGTATTCTGGGACTGGCCTAATGTCATGCAGAGTGTATAATCAGAGGAATAGCTTAGTTTGTATAGACTGCAAGTTTTCAGAATAATGGCTTAGGTAGACCAGAGTTCCCAGCCATGCAGACTTTTGTAGATATATGTATACACTTTTACCTATTTAGAAAGTCTACAAGCATGGTGAAAATGACCTGGAAACTTGTTCTAAACATCTCAAGAAACCAGGATTCAGAGAAATAGAGGAAATTCAACCAAAGAAACAACCTTGGAGCATCCAGGGATCATTTGGATAACTAGCTCTATGGTCCCTCTTATTCGTGTGCTAATAACAAGTTAGCCCGTATACTATACACCGATCACCAACTATAAATGATTTAGAATATCATAAAACGCACTTAACTCACTGAAGTAGGACCGGACGTGATTTAACCTCACTTGAGTGAGTTGGCAGGTACTTTAAGACTTTCCAGGGTCTCATGATTATCATTGTAAGCACCAATAATTATTGTACCATAGTTGCACAGAAGTGCCAGATGATAAAAAATATTCAGTTGACATCAAGTAGGAGAAGCTTCATTCTGTGAGGTATCAGAAGTTTAAAAAGAAGAAAAAAGAAGTCAAGGCACTGTTGGCAGACAATTGCATAATAAAAAGTGTTAAAATCCAACGGGAAAAATGTATATGAGTTGTGAGTGACTTCCTGATTTCATCACCTTCAATAGTTGACATTTTCATTTCTCATTTTCTTCCAGTGACTCCATCTATAAATGGATCTACAAATGTTAATAAGGACCCGCACAAATGTAGCCACTTCCTTCCCTTGTAAATTACAGCACAGAGCCAGTTTTATGGTGATTATTTCTTTCCATGTCTGTTTCTCCTTCTGGAGTGTGAGTCCCTACAAGGCAGGGGCTGTGTGGCACACACATTCTTTAGGAAAATCTTTAGAGAAAACAGAAGGTAACAAAATAAGCAAGCAGGGTAGAGCTTCTGTATCTTCCACTAGGGGTCAGTAAAACTTTTATGAGAATCCTATGATGGCATCCTGACTTAGATGAGAAGGGTAATTTCTTGTCACCATTTGTTCCTCAGAAAACACCCACAAGAGGCTGTCCTATCACTGGAAAAAGTAGCTCATTCCAAGTTGTTAAACACACATGAAAAGCACAGCCAAATATGCATTAGAACAGCATGTCAGTATGTCAAACATCAGAATTAACATCAGAGACAAAAGTCTCAGCTTAAATGCACAGTTTTGATAAATACTAAACGCACTGTCTTGCTAATGAGCAATCACTGGCTAATTGTCCAGTGACGAGGGCTAAGTATCTTAACTCTCGTTGTCATGGTGTCGGTATCATAAAAATAAGATTTGAAGTTTCCCTTCTCCTTCTGACTTGCTATCCAGGTTTGCAAAAGTGCTTATTGTAACATTATACAGGAATGTAGATGGAATTTATTAGAAATAAAGACTTTTGAAAATATATACTAGATAAATAAACTTGACTCCCTGCCCTAGCAACAGCTAGGGGTGAGCTGTTGAAAATTGCAATCAGATCATATCATTCCCCTCCTTGAAATCCTCCAAGGCCTTCCCACTCCTAAAATAAAATCCAACACATCACCTGGCCTGTGGTGCCAGGGCATGCCAAGGTTCCTGCAGCTTCTCTGATCTCACCTCTTGCCCCTTGTTCCTGCACTCATTATACTCCAGACACAATTACTTTATTTGCTGATGCTTTAACTCAGTGGGTATCAAACAATGGTCCCTGGATCTGCAGCATCAGCCTTGCCTGAGAAGTTGTTAGAAATGCAAATTCTTGGGCCACACCAGGTCTACTGAATCAGAAATTCTAGGGGTGGGATTTGGCAGTCTGTGTTTTAACCAGTCCATCAGGTGATTAGTTACATGCTGAAGTTTGAAAAACACTGTTCTAATTCTTCAAACTCCTTTCTGCCTTAAGATCTTTGCACTGACCAGATCCTGGGCCTGGTACACTCTTCCCAAGGCTCTTTCCGCATCAGTCTTATGGCAGCTGCTGAAATGTTGGAGACCTTCATTGACCATCCTGTTTAAAGTGAGCCTCCTTACTCTTCCTCATCCCAATCTATGCCATTATCCTTTTAATTTCTCCATAGAACTATCTGAAATGATCTTGCTAATGTATTTACTTATTATTTTATTTTTGAGATGTAGTCTCCTTCTGTCACCCACGCTGGAGTGCAGTGGCATGATTTCAAATCACTACAGCCTCCAATGCAACCGGACGCCACCGTGCCTGGTTAATTTTTGTATTTTTAGTAGAGATGGGGTTTCACTATGTTGGCCAGGCTGGTCTCAAACTCTTGACCTCAAGTGATCTGCCTGCCTGAGTCTCCCAAAGTTCTGGAATTACAGCCACCCGGCCTGGCATACTTATTATTTTATTATCTATTTCCCCAATTAGAAGGAGAGTAGACATCTTGTTTGTCTTTTATACCTTGTGCCCTGAGTTCCTAGAACACAGGCACATAGTAGGTTCTCAATAAAAATTTCTCAAATTGATGTCTATGAGATTTTTCTGATCAGCTTGCCTTGAAGAAAGGAGATAAATTTAGATTCTCTAAAGGAAGCTGCAGTCTTGTGGCAGAACCCTGGCACAAAGCCAGAAAATGAGGGTCAAATTCTAAATTCTCCATGTTAAAATCAGTTGACCTTAAGTAAGTTATTCAACTAGATTAGTGGGTCTCAACTGGAGGTCATTTTGCTTCCAGGCATTTGACAGTGTCTGGAGACATTTTTGGCATCCCAACTTGTGACGCATGTGGGAGTGCTGTTGGGCACCTAGTGGGTAGAGGCAAGGGATGTGGATCCCACAATGCAGAGGACAGCCTCTTCCAACAGACAGTTATGTGGAGCGAAATATCAACAATGCCCAGGCTAGAAACCCTGAACCAGGCCAGGCGCGGAGGCTCACACCTGTAATCCCAGCACTTTGGGATGCCAAGCTGGGCAGATCATGAGGTCAGGATGAGACCAGCCTGGCCAACGTGGTAAAACCCCATCTCTACTAAAAATACAAAAATTAGCCAGGCATGGTGGCATGTACCTGTAGTCCCAGCTACTCAGGAGGCCGAGGCAGAAGAATCACTTGAACCTGGGAGATGGAGGTTTCAGTGAGCTGAGACTGTGCTGCTGCACTCCAGCCTGGGCGATAGAGCAAGACTCCATCTAGGGAAGAAGAAGAAAAAAAAAAAATCCGAACCAGATTCTTAATTTTTTTAAAAACATGGATGATGTTATTTTCCTGCTTCGCAGAGTTCTGGTGATATTTAAGCAAAAATTCTTCTGAAAGTGTTTTGTAAATGACAAAAGACTCTAGAGAGATACCCCTTGGTACAGACTATCTGCTCGATGAATATTTGTTCAAGGACTATGTGAATGAATTGCCAAGAGCCCCCTCCTAGGATTGAGTCTCAGTTTCCTCATTTGTGACTACTGATAAGGAGAGTACCCGTGTCTTAGGAACCTTGCAAGGATCAAAGAGATAACACCGGTAGAGCACCTGGCGCAGGATTTGACACATACATGGGTGAATTTCCCTTTTTTGCTCCTGGTTAGCTTCCTGCTTGGCTATCTTGGGAGGCCTGGTGGGGCCTCCTACTTCTACTTGTTTTCCTTCCACTTGTTTGCTTCCTTCTCAGCGGAGTTCCATCTTCCTCTTTCCCAAGCTCTTCCCCTCCTGGACCCACTTGATCTACACAGGGCATCCTTGACTATTTCAGCTGGAAAGATATCACCACATCTTGGCCTGCATTTTTTTTGGATGAAACTCTCACCTGCTAGCATTCAGAAACAATGTTACAGGTTTCCTCAGGTTCCTAGAAGAGAAGGAACTAGAAACTAGGCTCCTGTTTTCTGGCTGGGAATCTCTAGATTCATCATTACTATTCCACAATGCCTGAACTTTTCTTGACCTGATTGTCTTTTCCCACCTTCTATATCCTATCAGTATAAACCCATCAGAGTTTCCTGTTCTTTCTAGAAGCTGGAAATGCTTACTGCTAGAGGTTCCATCAGACATTACCAAAACCTTACAATGTGCCCACATCAAATACAAATTTTGTATATGTTTATGAAGATTGGATTCGCCTTGCCAGTTGACCTAGGGTTATATTTTAGGGAATTTAAACATTTACTAATTCCAATACTTCAACTTGTTTTCATATTTTAGAGCCAATAAATTATTTTTTTCTATAGCAAATAGAATTGTAGACCATTGATAAACATATGTTCCTGCAGTGCTTTCTACATTAAAAAGAAAAATAGTCTCCTTTGCTTTGCTTCCATTGGCTATTTTTCCATTTTCCCTTTTTCTGTTGGTTTATAACAGTCAATGACCATTTCAGAGTCTGCAAAGAATGTGGAAACTAATGTGTGTTTGATGGGCGATATTCCACGTATTTAATGCTGTCGACTTGCAAACATGATCTCATCATGTACTTGTGTCCACATTTGTCCAGGAGTGTGATGATTAAATCTTGCCCCTGCCATGTGCATTGTGGATTGCAAAATTTTTTTCGTATATTATGATTTTGTTCTCATTTGATTCTTACAGTAACTCAAATGAGCTAAGCATGCTATATTAGTTACTCTTGACTTTACCAATGAGAAACCAAAGCTTAGGGAAGTGAATTGACTTGTTCAAGGTTACATTTTCTGGGTCCTTTTGTGCCACACTGTTTTCAGGTCTGTAGACAGCCCTGGGGAAAAAGTACACCTGGATAAGGAAATTAAGCAAGGCTCGAATGCTTGGGCTCCTTTAGCTTCGTGTGTGTGTGTGTGTGTGTGTGTGTGTGTGTGTGCGTGTGTGTAATGATAGAACTCTAGCCTTGAATATTCTCTTATTTGTCCTACAGACAATAAGATCAGATTAATTAATTAGTTCCACAAGTGTTTATTTAGTGACGGACACCGTTATTATTATTGAGGATATAACACCGAACAAAAAGACCAAGTCCTTGCCCCATGGAACCCACATTCTAGATGCAACAGATCAATAATAAATGAACAAGCCAATATATAGACAGTCAGGTGCCGATTAACGCTAAGAAGAAAAATAAAGGAGGGTGAGGGGATCGGGGAAAAGAAGGAGTGCTGCTATTTTATTTAGGGTGGTTAGAGAAGGCCTTAATAATAAAGTGGCGTCTGAGGAGAGACTTGAAGGAAGTGAGGGAGCGTGCTAGGTGGATTCGGATGCAGACTGGCGGAGACAAGTGTGTGCAGGGGCCCTGAGGCAGGGACATGTTTGCCATGCATGAGAAATAACAAGGTCACCAGCCTGGCTGGAGCACAGTGAGTAGATCAGGAGGAAGGGAGAGAGATATGGGCAGGAAATGGGGTGAGAGGATGTGGTGAGCAGAGGTGAGGGACGGTTAAGAAAAATCCTGCAGGACCTTGTAGGTAATTGAAAGGGCTTTATCTCTTAGTGGAGAGAGAGACAGGGATCCCTTGAGGGCTTTGACCAGAGGAGTTACATGGTTTGAAACACATCATTGTTAAAGGATTTACAATGGACCAAGTTGCCCTCTGTGAAGATACTCCTGGTTAGTAATATTTCCACTTCAAACCACAGACTGAGTCTTGCTTTGAGGACTACCAAGGGGCCTTTAAAAAAGATTTTTCCTCAGATGTATTGGGATATGATTGACAAATAAAAATTCTATATACATTTACGATGTTCAACATGATTTGATGTATGTATACATTGTGAAATGATTACTATTATCAAGCTAATTAACCCATTTGTCATGGCACATAGTTATCTGTGTGTGTGTGTGGTGAGAGTACTTCAGATCTACTGTCTTAGCAAATTCCAAGTATACAGTACAGCATTATTAACCACAGTCACCATGCCGTATGTTAGATCCCCAGAACTTACTCATCTTGTAACTGAATGTTTATATTCTTTGACTAACATCTCCCGATTGTCCCAAACTCCCAGACCGTGGCAACCACCATTACACTCTCTGCTTCTGTGAGTTCGACTTTTTTAGGTTCCACATATAGATCAGATTCACACAGAAGTGCAGTATTTGTCTTTCGGTATCTTGCTTCTTCCACTCAGCACAAGGTTCATCCCTGTTGTCTCAAATGGTAGGATTTCCTGCTTCTTATGGCTGAATAATATTCCATGGCATATATGTACCACATTTTCTTTGTTCATTCATCAGTCAACAGACGTTTAGGTTGTTGCCATGTACTGGTTGTCGTGAATAACACTGCAGTGAACATGGGAGTGCAGATATCTCTTTAACATGTTGATTTCATTTCCTTTGGATATATACCCAGAAGTAAGATTGCTGGATGATATGGTAATTATACTTTTAATTTTTTGAGAATTTCCCTATCATTTCCTACAATGGTCATATGAATTTACAGTCCCACCAACACTGTGCAAGGGTTCTCTTTTCTTCATATTGTCCCAAACACTTGTTATCTTTTGTCTTTCTGACAATAGCCATTCTAATAGGTGTGAGGTAGTATCTCACGGTGGTTTTGTGTTTCCCTGATAATTAATGACGTTGAACACTTTTTCATATATCCATTGGCCATTTGAATGTCTTTTTTGAAAAATGTCTCTTTAGGTCCTTTGCCCATTTTTAATTTTTTTTTTTTTTTTTTGCTATTGAGTTGTGTGAGTTCTTCGTATATTTTGGATACTAACCTCATATCAGATGTTTAGTTTGCAAACATGTCCTTTCCTTCTGTTGGCTGCCTTTTCATTTGTTGATTGTTTCCTTTACTGACTGCAGAAGATTGT